>NW_028274810.1:41103064-46103064 GCF_037043125.1 Eumetopias jubatus | reverse complement strand
TATATGAACTTTAAATTGTTTTTGTTTGTTCTTTTGTTTGTTCTTAACTTTCCTGGTAGCAACAAATAGCGTGTAGATGAATAATCCCTTTAAAATAAATTTTATCAAACATTTTAAAGTTTAAGATCTGCTATGTTTTTTACATTTAACTCAAGAGTGGCAAAGTGACAATCATTAGCGAATGTAAGAATGAAGCAGAAGAATAATGACAAAACTTTTTGTAAGCTAAAAGCAAAAACAAAGAGAAATTTTTAAACAGAGGGGGAAAAAGACATATTTTCATAGAAGCAATAGGTAGACCATAGAACCTATGGCTTGCATCTGGATTATTTAAAAGGCAGACTAGAAATCTAAGGGAATGAGCAAAGCAGAGCTCCAAAATTATTTTTGGAAAGAATTTTATATTTTGTAAAAGACTTAGAACTAGTTATGACAAGAAATATCAAGATTGTGTTGGGCTGTCTTCAACTTTTTTGATAATTTTGTATTTTTTTTTATTTTTTAATTACACCAGCCTGAGTGAGGGCCGGGAGGTAACATAAGCTAGCTGGTGCTTTAAAAGTCTCAGGAAGGCCTTGCCTCCACTTTGGTGAAAGTAAAGAGCTGCCTTGAACTCTGAAGAATAAGAGAAAACTCCACACATTAAAATGATGAAATTGTACCTGGATCACATATTAGGAACACGAATTCCAATTTCAAAAGGTTGATAGAAGTGTTTATTGGGGTTTGGACACCTACCGCCTTTGTTTCAGAGCCAGAGGCTTTGTTAGGAGTAAAGAATAGGACACAAATTTGGAAAGTGTCTGATGGGTCATATTAAATCATCCTGCTCCTTGAAACAAAATTTGGCCCACTACTGTAAAGAAAACCAAATTGTTTAAATTACATTGCACTGGTTATTTTATAAATCCTAGCCTTTTTTGAATCATTATCTTCTCTCCATCTTTTTATAATGATTTTATTAAAGTCAGAAATAGGTTTCTAAAGTTGCAAGGTGAAAATTATCATTTAAAAGATAAATTAGTAATTCTGGAAAATGTTTTACTATCAAAAGACAATATTTACAATAACTGCAAATCTTCTTTGCTTGCCACAATTAACCATCTGGCAAATGGGATATAATTAGGTCATCATTTGGCAATGTGATTTCAGTAGACAGACAGAATATTAATAACACAATGAGCCAAGTTCCATAATCTAATCTAATTCATTATCATTTCTCCAGCACATTTTTGTTTTAAATGACTCTATTTGTTAATCATTCAACATCTCTTTGCTGAAAATAAATAATACAGCACTTTCCCAATTGATAGACATGAAAACGGAAAATGAACAGAGTAATTTATCCTTGGTCATACTGCCAATTTTTAAAAAGGCCATATTATTAATTCAGCCTCCAATACTTTCTGACACAATTCACTCAACAAATATTTACTAGATATCTACCATGTGTCAGCACTGTATTGGCCACCACAAAATCAAACAAAGAAAATATAGGCCCTGGCATAAATGAATTTAGAGAAAGAAGAGAGAAAAACATACAGATGCAAGTTTTAAAGCAAAGTGATAACAAGAGTTCAGAATAATCAAATTCTCTGGAGATGAGGAGTAACAAGGAAACTCTTCATGCAATGGGTCATGAGCAAGTGTTTTAAGAAGTTTGACAGGTGATGAGTTGGTTATGGGAGTTGAAGAAAATAGAAGCATAGAATGATGTTGCTTCTCTCTTCTCTCTTTCTTCTCTCTTCTCTCTTTTCTCTCTCTCGCGCGCGCTTTTTCTCTCTCCTTTTCTCGCGCTCTTTCTCTCTCATTCTTTCTCTCTCGCTCTTTTCTCTCTCACGCTCTTTCTCTCTCGCTCTTTCTCTCTCGCTCTTTCTCTCGTGCGCTCTTTCTCTCTCGCTCTTTCTCTCTCTCGCTCTTTCTCTCGCACGCTCTCTCTCGCTCTTTCTCTCTCTCGCTCTTTCTCTCGCTCTTCCTTATTGAACTGACAGTATAGGTGGTAGCCTTAACAAATTTGGGTAATTAATGAGTAGCAGATTGGGGAAATAAAGTAAATGGGTTCAATTTTTGCATGACTGAATTTAAGGCTCGATGTATAAAATCTAAGAATTTTTTGTTCAACTTCTGGAGCTATTGATAAAGGCACAATCAATATAGTTGAATGAAATGGAAGTAAAAAAGGGTTGCCAGGAAGAATTTACTGAGTAAAAATAGGCAAGGGCTGAGAATGGAGTTCTGGGGCACCATTTTTATTTAAGTGATGAGTAGAGAGGCCACCAAAATAATTTTAAGAAGGAACTGTCAGGAATATAAAGAGAAGCAGCATATAGTGTCATAGGGACAATAAACAAAAAAATCAGAAGGGTGAACCAGTTAGGTTTTTTTGTCTGCTTTGATGCTGCATAACAAAACCTACAAATATTAGTGCTTGTAACAAAACATCTGTGTTTCTTGCATAGTGATCTATGGGTCAGCATGAGCAGTTCTGATTCATGTTTTGGTTCCAGCTATAGGCTCAGTTCATGGGCCCTCCACGTGACCAAAGTGGTACATTTTGCTGATCAGACTATCATTAAGATAGTTCTCAGAGCAAATGGAAAAGGCATGAAGAACCAAGCATCTTTGAAGTCCTTGCTCATCTCATATCCACTATCATTCTATTGTCCAAAGCAAGACCTATATCAAAGAATCAGAGATACACACTCCACCTGCTCTGGTCATAGAGGTTTTTCAAAGTCGTCTAGAAAAGGTCATCATGAATTTATAAATCTATAATATGAACAAAGTAAAGAATTGAAAGCTATAATCCAGCCCAATCTAAACTATGACTGAAGAATGTGATCGATTGTCAGAGACTAAATAGGAAAAGAACTGGCCTGAGAAGAGTTTATTGTAATATATAGTTATGGACTCATTTCCAAGTACACAGATTAGAAGGAAATGAGAATTTTCTACAGAACTGATTCTTTATTTTGTAGAGAAATAGAAATGTCCGGTGAGTTTTCTAGAAATACCTATGCATGAAACCAGATCAATTAAATAAAAATGTTTGAGTCTGAAATGCAGACATTTTTTACTTTTTTTTTTTTTTACAATTCCTCAGGTGATTCTTATGTACAGGAATGATTTATAGTAAACATTCTCCACTTTGCAAGGGAAATCAAAGAAAATTATAAATAACCCTAATGTCACTTCACAATATAGTTCCAATTTTATGTATATGAGTGTGTACCTGGCACAGAATGTGTGTATGTGTGTATGCACAAAAAGGGAGTGAGAAGTACACAAACATCATGGTCATCTCTGGATTTGCAGATTGTAAATGCTCTTAATTTTACTCTTTTTTTTTGTATTTTCTAAATTTTCAGCAGTGAAATGTATTACTTCTAAAATATGAGACAATGAATAAATATTGGTAAATAGAAATCCAGACTAAAGAGATGCCCAGAGTAGAAACTGCAACATATTAGGGATTCACAAAAACAGAGAATAATCTTCTGGAAAGAAGGTGAAAATGATGTGTTTTGGAAACCTGAAGGAAAAGAAGAAACAGCCAACTATTTTCTATATGTGGTCAGCTTGTTGTAAAAGATGATGAGGAGGGCTAAAATGTAGTGATATACCTTCTTCTGAATCTAAATGATTTCAAGATTTCAACCCAGAACTTTGTCATAAGGGTCTGACTATACTCTGAAATTTCAGGTGAAAATAAGATTGAGAATAAGTTAGTGACAGTTCAGTTCCAAGACGCATTTATCTCCTCTGCCTTTCATGAAACTTGATATGTTAAAATGGATCTTTTCATACTATGAAATGGGATAATTTTTCATCTCAGTTTGATCTTATCAGGCATCCTGTACCTCTCCACTTGATGACAAAAATAAAACATACCACTCCTATAGAAAAAATAATGAAGAAAACTGGAATAAAATGGAGATGAGGGAAAAGTAGCAATTGCCAAAAGTTTGGATATATAAAGATGCAAATGTAATACATCCCAGGCTTTAACTCAGTTGATTTGTTGAGCCTTCACAAAAGATATGGGCAAATTTATGACCCATTTCCCCCCGTCTTTCTAAAAAATTATTTCGTTTCTGAGCACTGAAAGGGGAAGACTGCCTGCATTTTTGTAAATAAATGTTCCTGTGGTTTGTGAGATCTAGGCACATATGTTTCAAGCATAAATGTTTTCTACTGGGAACTCTATAGAAAACCTATTATTGAGAATTAGATGATTTCATGCCTCATAAGTTTGATACTAACTGGCAGAAGTCAAAAGGAATTAACTTTTTTGCAACTGTGTCACAACTCCAAACATTGTGCCAAACATCCCCGTTTTTCAAAATTGACTAGATAGGACAATCCATTTGTAGTTAATATTTGCACTGAATTCCCAACTAATCACTACTGTTGCCTTTATTATTGCTGTTGCTATTGTTCTTTTTATTATTAAATGTGAACCAAACACATGCCCTCTGCCTACAAAAGATAATCCACACCTCCAAAATTACTCTTCACTTAAAAATCAGTGTTGCAACAATAACTTTTTAAACTCTATCCTGTACTACTCCCATATGAATATTAACATTACTGAAGAAAATAGGATGGTTGGGACTATAAAGGCATAATCACACAAAAAAATATTTTAAATAAAATATATTTTCTTTCATAAGAAATTCTGAATATCTACAGCATAATTAAGCAAAGTTCAGTAGATGACCTAAGCATGGTAATGACAGAAATGAAGTATATGAATTCCCAGCCCTACATTCCAACCATTTGACCACCCTCTGTATCCTTCTTTTATCCAGAGGCAACATTCAGGGAGCAGAACTCCAAGAATTTCCCCATGATACCACTAATGCTTTAGTAGAGAGAACAACTTTTCCCTTATACAAAACTCATCAACCTGAAGACACCCAAAGACTTCACACCCAAATTGAGCTTTAAGTTCTGCCCTAAGAATCCTTCAACCACTATTGACCTCAAGGGGGAGAACCACAGCAAATGTGCTCAGCATGCAGTAATCCAGCACTGGTCATGCAGCAGGAGAAATAACCCTTCTCCCAGTTGAAAACTCAAAGGAAGGCCAAGCTCTTGTTACATTAGGACAGCGAGAGTGCTAGTATAGGTTAGCACCAGTCACTAAGAAAGAGAACAAACTTTCCCAGAAACACAGCAACCAGGTTCATTCTCCCGCCTAAGAAACAATAACTTACTAAGGGTTGTTTCCTTTAGCATAGGGGGATCATTTACAATTTCTTTAGACTAGTACCACCTATTGAGGCAGGCTGTATTTACCTAGGGTATAAGACTACAGTTAGATTTCATCTAGAAAAAGAACAAACAATAAAGGTCGGTAACCAGATTCAGAACAAAATTGTGTCTATGAGCTTTGTTAAGTATGAAGAAAAATGGAAAATTCCAAGCATCCAAATATGATTTCAAGCAATAGAACTGCTTCTCCCTCATGGTGTCCATGGGAACTGCTTTTGCTCATTAACCACACTGGAAAAGATCAATTACAACCTGTCACCTTGATAGAAAAAATAGCTGTTCATTTTACTAAAGCAAGTTTCTCCTTTTTAAAAATTCTGAATAGAAAATACCACAAACTAGCATGGCATTTGAAATACTGTATTTATTTTTAGTACATTGATTTTGAGAATAGCTATTTAATGATATCTAATGAATTATAATCATCACCATAGATATAATCTTATAATATAGCATCTGTTTTGGGCTCTGGAGTAGAAGGGAGTGTTTGTACAAGGTTTTTTTTTCTTATAATTGAAATGTTATTTACCTCTTTCTAATAGAGTGAGCTGTCCATATGGAATGATATTTAAAGGTACTGCTAGATTTTCATTTGCTCTATTCTGGCTGTGAACATCTCCTGATGCCCCCCCCTTCTTTTTTTCTTAGATGTCATGAAAGGACAAACTCAAATATTCAGTGTTTTCATATGAAATGTCACTCATCACATGGCTATACCCATCCATTTACTGTAAATCATTATTGAGAGAGGCCTAAGAAGAAAAACCTTGGGAATAGCTCATATGTGACATTAAGTCTAAAAGAAACCCAACATGCAATCTGCATAAAGTCAGAGACACTACTTATACTAAGTATAATTTACAATTTGTCATTCGTTTTTCTTTCTCCAAATCTGTACTTAGATTCTCAAATAAGTTAGAACATTTACTTTAAAATAAATCTATTTCTTTAAATTTCCATGCTGAAAAACTATTAACAGTTTTCCATGAGGCAATAGATCACATTTGGAAAAACCAATTTGATGCTAGCCATTTGATCTCTGAGTGGCATATATTCCAGAAGGAGATTTAATTATACATCTGACTCCCACTCACCCATTTGGCTGAATTTCATTTGATGTTTATTAAACATAAGACTTGAAAACATGATATATAGCTTTATCTGTCATTCTTTTTTATCCATCAAGAAAGAGTTTGGAAGCTGAAGTTCAAATTCTTGTAGCTATTCTTGTTCCTTATTGCTTTGAAACTGATAATTTCATTCCAAAAGGGAAAACAGAATTTTTCCTTTTTTTTTTTTTTTTTTGAGAGAGAGAGAGAAAGCTCTGTGCCCATGATTGGGGGGTTGGGGAGGGGCAGAGGCAGAGAGACAATCTTAAGCAGACTCCACACTCAGCACAGAGCACAACACAGGGCTCCATCTCACAACCCTGAGATCATGACCTGAGCCAAAATCAAGATTTGGACCCTTAACCGACTGAATGACCCAGGTGTCCTGAAAACAGATTTTTCTTCTGAGACTTCAGATTAGGTAACTTTACTAGGAGCCCTCTCTAACCCACTTCAGCCCTCAGGTCATAGCAAGAAGAGGCTCTTTCATTATAAGAACCTTCCCAACATTCCCCATTAAATGCACAGATTTAATACACTCTTGGGAAGTGGTAATCTTAGACATAAGGATATATAGATGGGAGATCTATAGTCCATGGGTACCAGCTCTTTCTGATACTCAGAGTTGAATTATTCATTCAATAATCATTTGAATATAGCAAAGTGGTTGAGAATATCCTAATACTCTCTGAAAGATTTTAAATTTGGTGCTTATTTTGTCACTCTATGTGTATGATTTTGGGCAAATCACTCAAACTCTTTAAGCCTCAGGTGTCTTATCTTTAAAATGGGCATAATAGTAATTTCTTTCCAAGTTGATTGTGAGAATCAAATGAATTAATGCATGTGAAGTACTTAGCCCAGTGTCAGACACACAGTAAAAAGAGGATACATTTTCACTGATAAGTTTTCAAATGATCCAGGTGCTACACTTCTCTCTGGGAATCTAAAGGTGAAAAAGTTGATGCTTCAAAAAGTTCATAGTCTGGTGTGATACAAAAAGGAAAAATACTATTAAGGAGTATGAAAAGTGATGGGGAATAAAGAGGTCTCCGTGAGAACACTGACAAACGAAAAAACTCCAGTCGGGAAAAGAGGAAGAAGAAGGTGACAGATGATATCTAAATAGATGCCTGAAATGTGGGGAGGATTTGGTTAGACTATTTAAAAGAAGATTGTAAAAAATGAAAGAGAGAAAAAGGACTCATGTAATCCACTGTGTACCAAGGATCCTTCTTTATTCATAAGTACCTGATAACCTAAGGTGTAGGCATTAACAGATGTCCTTGCATAACCTCTCCCTTCAAGAACAGAGGGTAGACCTTGCCTTCCCTTTGGAACCAAGTACAAGAACTCCTTGGAAACCATACAAGTTAAAGCCTTGTGCTCCCTTCTGAGCCTCACCAAATTTCCTCTCACCTTAAAGAATGTCAGGGGGGAAGCGGTAGGTCTTTATTATAATACAATAATGAAAAAATGCAAATTTACTAACAATAATCTAAGGTAACAACTACAAAAAATATCTTTAAAAATTCATAGTATCTTAGATATAAGTTATTACCATGAGTTTTTTTAAATAATTTTTTATTGTTATGTTAATCACCATACATTACATCATTAGTTTTTGATGTAGTGTTCCATGATTCATTGTTTGTGCATGACTCCCAGTGCTCCATGCAGAATGTGCCCTTTTTAATACCCATCACCAGGCTAACCAATCCACCCACCCCGCTCCCCTCTAGAACACTCAGTTTGTTTTTCAGAGTCCATCATCTCTCATGGTCATCATCCCTCTGACTTACTCCCCTTCATTCTTCCACTACCGCTACCTTCTTCTTTTTCTTTTTTCTTAACATATATGGCATTATTTGTTTCAGAAGTACAGATCTGTGATTCAACAGTCTTGCACAATTCACAGCACTCACCATAGCACATACCCTCCCCAGTGTCTATCACCCAGCCACCCCATCCCTCCTACCCCCCACCAATCCAGCAACCATCAGTGTGTTTCCTGAGATTAAGAATTCCTCATATCAGTGAGGTCATATGATACATGTCTTTCTCTGATTGACTTATTTCACTCAGCATAACACCCTCCAGTTCCATCCCCATCGTTGCAAATGGCAAGATCTCCTTCCTTTTGATGGCTGCATAATATTCCATTGTGTATATATACCACTTCTTCTTTATCCATTCATCTGTCGATGGACATCTTGGCTCTTTCCACAGTTTGGCTATTGTGGACATTGCTGCTATAAACATCCGGGTGCACGTACCCCTTCGGATCCCTACATTTGTATCTTTGGGGTAAATACCCAGTAGTGCAATTGCTGGATCGTATGGTAGCTCTATTTGCAACTGTTTGAGGAACCTCCATACTGTTTTCCAGAGTGGTTGCACCAGCTTGCATTCCCACCAGCAGTGTAGGAGGGTTCCCCTTTCTCCACATCCCCGCCAACATCTGTCGTTTCCTGACTTGTTAATTTTAGCCATTCTGACTGGTGTGAGGTGGTATCTCATTGAGGTTTTGATTTGGATTTCCCTGATGCCGAGTGATGTTGAGCACTTTTTCATGTGTCTGTTGGCCATTTGGATATCTTCTTTGGAAAAATGTCTGTTCATGTCTTCTGCCCATTTCTTGATTGGATCATTTGTTCTTTGGGTGTTGAGTTTGATAAGTTCTTTATAGATTTTGGATACTAGCCCTTTATCTGATATGTCATTTGCCAATATCTTCTCCCATTCTGTCGGTTGTCTTTTGGTTTTGTGGACGGTTTCTTTTGCTGTGCAAAAGCTTTTTATCTTGATGAAATTCCAATAGTTCATTTTTGGCCTTGCTTCCCTTGCCTTTGGCGATGTTTCTAGGAAGAAGTTGCTGCGGCTGAGGTCGAAGAGGTTGCTACCTGTGTTCTCCTTTAGGATTTCGATGGACTCCTGTCTCACCTTTAGGTCTTTCAACCATTTGGAGTCTATTTTTGTGTGTGGTGTAAGGAAATGGTCCAGTTTCATTCTTCTGCATGTGGCTGTCCAATTTTCCCAACACCATTTGTTGAAGAGACTGTGTTTATTCCACTGGACATTCTTTCCTGCTTTGTCAAAGATGAGTTGACCATAGAGTTGAGGGTCCATTTCTGGGCTCTCGATTCTGTTCCATTGATCTATGTGTCTGTTTTTGTGCCAGTACCATATTGTCTTGATGATGACAGCTTTGTAATAGAGCTGGAAGTCTGGAATTGTGATGCTGCCAGCTTTGCTTTTCTTTATCAATATTCCTCTGGCTATTCGGGGTCTCTTCTGGTTCCACAAAAATTTTAGGATTATTTGTTCCATTTCTTTGAAAAAAGTGGATGGTATTTTGATGGGGATTGCATTGAATGTGTAGATTGCTCCAGGTAGCACTGATTCTTCACAATGTTGGTTCTCCCAATCTATGAGCATGGAAGGTTTTTCCATTTCTTTGTGTCTTCCTCAATTTCTTTCATGAGTATTTTATAGTTTTCTGAGTACAGATCCTTTGCCTCTTTGGTTAGATTTGTTCCTAAGTATCTTATGGTTTTGGGTGCAATTGTAAATGGGATCGACTCCTTGATTTGTCTCTCTTCTGTCTTGTTGTTGGTATGTAACAATGCCGCTGATTTCTGTGCATTGATTTTATATCCTGCTACTTTACTGAATTCCTGTATGAGTTCTAGCAGTTTTGGGGTGGAGTCTTTTGGATTTTCCACATAAAGTCTCATATCATCTGCAAAGAGTGAGAGTTTGACTTCCTCTTTGCCGATTTGAATGCCTTTGATTTCTTTTCTTGTCTGATTGCTGTGGCTAGGACTTCTAATACTATGGTGAATAGCAGTGGTGATAGTGAACATCCCTGCCGCATTCCTGACCTTAGGGGAAAAGCTCTCAGCTTTTCCCCATTGAGAATGATATTCGCTGTAGGTTTTTCATAGATGGCTTTTATGATATTGAGGTATGTACCCTCTATCCCTATACTCTGAAGAGTTTTGATCAAGAAAGGATGCTGTACTTTGTCAAATACTTTTGCTGCATCTATTGAGAGGATCATATGATTCTTGTTCTTTCTTTTGTTAATGTATTGTATCACGTTGATTGATTTGCTGATGTTGAACCATCCATGCAGCCCAGGGATAAATCCCACTTGGTTGTGGTGAAAAATCCTTTTAATGTACTGTTGGATCCTATTGGCTTGTATTTTGGTGAGAATTGTTGCATCCATGTTCATCAAGGATATTGGTCTGTAATTCTCCTTTTTGATGGGGTCTAGTCGGGTTTTGGGATCAAGGTAATGCTGGCCTCATAAAATGAGTTTGGAAGTTTTCCTTCCATTTCTATTTTTTGGAACAGTTTCAGGAGAATAGGTATTAATTCTTCTTTAAATGTCTGATAGAATTCCCCTGGGAAGGCATCTGGCCCTGGGCTTTGTTTCTTGGGAGATTTTTGATGACTGCTTCAATTTCCTTAGTGGCTATAGGTCTGCTCAGGTTTTCTATTTCTTCCTGGTTCAGTTTTGGTAGTTGATACATCTCTAGGAATGCACCCATTTCTTCCAGGTTATCTAATTTGCTGGCATAGAGTTGCTCATAATATGTTCTTATATTTGTTTGTATTTCTTTGGTGTTGGTTGTGATCGCTCCTCTTTCATTCATGATTTTGTTGATTTGGGTCACTTCTCTTTTCTTTTTGATAAGTCTGGCCAGGGGTTTATCAATCTTGTTAATTCTTTCAAAGAACCAGCTGCTAGTTTCCTTGATCTGTTCTACTGTTCTTTTGGTTTCTATTTCATTGATTTCTGCTCTGATCTTTATGATTTCTCTTCTCCTGCTGGGTTTAGGCTTTATTTGCTGTTCTTTCTTCAGCTCCTTTAGGTGTAGGGTTAGGTTGTGTATTTGAGACCTTTCTTGTTTCTTGAGAAAGGCTTGTATTGCTATATACTTTCCTCTCTGGACGGCCTTTGCTTTATCCCAAAGATTTTGAGCAGTTGTGTTTTCATTTTCATTGGTTTCCACGAATTTTTTTAATTCTTATTTAATTTCCTGGTTGACCCATTCGTTCTTTAGTAGGATGCTCTTTAGCCTCCATGTATTTGAGTTCTTTCCGACTTTCCTCTTGTGATTGAGCTCTAGTTTCAAAGCATTGTGGTCTGAAAATATGTAGGGAATAATCCCAATCTTTTGGTATTGGTTGAGTCCTGATTTGTGACCTAGGATGTGATCAAATCTAGAGAATGTTCCATGGGCACTAGAGAAGAATGTGTATTCCGTTGCTTTGGGATGGAATGTTCTGAATACGTCTGTGAAGTCCATTTGTTCCAGTGTGTCATGTAAAGTCTTTATTTCCTTGTTGATCTTTTGCTTAGATGATCTGTCCATTTCAGTCAGAGGGGTGTTAAGTCCCCCACTATTATTGTATTGTTGTCAATGTGTTTCTTCGCTTTTGTTATTAATTGCCTTATATAATTGGCTGCTCCCATGTTAGGGGCATAGGTATTTACAATCGTTAGATCTTCTTGTTGGATTGACCCTTTAAGAAGGATATAGTGTCCGTCCTCATCTCTTATTACAGCCTTTGTTTTAAAATCTAATTTGTCTGATATAAGGATTGCCACCCCAGCTTTCTTTTGGTGTCCATTAGCATGGTAAATAGTTTTCCGCCCCTCACTTTCAACTGGGTGTGTCTTTGGTACTAAAATGCGTCTCTTGCAGACAGCATATTGATGGGTCTTGTTTTTTAATCCAATCTTAGCCTGTGTCTTTTGATTGGGGCATTGAGCCCATTTACATTCAGGGTAACTATTGGAAGGTATGAATTTAGTGCCTTTGTATTGCCTGTAAGGTGACTGTGACTGTATATTGTCTGTGTTCCTTTCTGATCTATGCTGCTTTTAGGCTCTCTCTTTGCTTAGAGGACCCCTTTCAATATTTCTTGGAGGGCTCGTTTTATGTTTGCAAATTCCTTTAGTTTTTGTTTGTCCTGGAAGCTTTTTATCTCTCCTATTTTCAGTGACAGCCGAGCTGGATATAGTATTCTTGGCTGCATATTTTTCTCTTTTAGTGCTCTGAAGATATCTTGCCAGTCCTTTCTGACCTGCCAGGTCTCTGTGGATAGGTCTGTTGCCAATCTAATATTTCTACCATTGTAGGTTACCAATCTCTTCTCCCAAGCTGCTTTCAGGATTTTCTCTTTGTCTCTGAAATTCTTAAGTTTTACTATTAGATGTCGGGTTGTTGACATATTATTATTGATTTTGAGAGGGGTTCTCTGTGCCTCCTGGATTTGGATGCCTGTTTCCTTCCTCACATTAGGGAAGTTCTCTGCTATTATTTGCTTCAATATACCTTCTACCCCTCTCTCTCTTTCTTCTTCTTCTGGGATCCCAATTATTCTAATGTTGTTTCGTCTTATCGTATCGATTATCTCTCGAAATCTGCCCTCGTGATCCTGTAGTTGTTTATCTCTCTTTTTCTCAGCCTCTTTATTTTCCATCATTTGGTCTTCTATATCACTGATTCTCTCTTCTGCCTCAGTTATCCTAGCAGTTAGTGCCCCCATTTTTGATTGCACCTCATCAATAGCCTTTTTGATTTCAACTTGGTTACATTTTAGTTCTTTTATTTCTCCAGAAAGGGTTTCTCTAATAACTTCCACACTTTTTTCAAGCCCAGCTTGTATCTTTAAAGTCATGATTCTGAAATCTAGGTCCGACATCATACTAATGTCCGTATTGAGTAGGTCTCTGGCTAACAGTACTACCTCTTGTTCTTTTTGCTGAGGTGATTTTTTTCATCTTGTCATTTTTGTCCAGAGGAGAATAGATGAATGACAGAGCAAAATGCCAACAGGTTAACAACGTCCCCAGCAAATATACCGTATACAAGTCAGAAAAGACCTGAAAACAGGGGAAAAGAAAGGGAAAGAAAGAAAAAAGAAAGAGAAAAAAAAAATAAAGATAACAAAAACAGAACAATACAAAAAAGGCAGAATATGATCAAATATTATCAGGCTAGTGCATAGATCAGTGCCACACACTAGATTTTGGGCATATTTTGGTCTGTTAGAAAAAAGTGCCTCCTAAAATTTTAAAGGAAGAAAGACATATATGTACAAAATAAGGGTTGATACAATGAAGGGATGGAAGATGACTGTAAAGATGAAAATTATACAAGATTTTATAAAAGGAATTGATAAGATAAGTTGTTTGTAAAAAGAAAGAAGATTTAAAAAAAAGAGAAAAGGGAGAGAATGTGATCAGGCAGGAGACTAGAACGAAGTCATACACTAGTGATTTAGTGTATATTTTGATCTGTTAGAAGAAACTGTATCTCAAAATTTTAAAGAGAGAACAACTTATATATATATGCCAAAAATAAGGGTAATTACTATGAAGGGATAAAATATGACTCTAAAAATGAAAAATAAAAAATGTTTTTTTTTTTAAAAAGGGACTGATAAGATGTTGGTTGAAAAGGGAAAAAGAAAAATTAAAAAAAAAAAACAGTTAAAAAAATTAACTTTGATGAACTAATGAATCATGGTAAAAAAAAAAAAGCCATGAATTCTATGTGCAATATTCCCCTAGCGCTGGAGTCCTCCCGTTCTCCTTGATCGGTAAACTTGGTCTTAGCTTGGTGGCTGTTCGTGCTGATCTTCTGGGGGAGGGGCCTGTTGCCATGGTTTCCAAATGTCTTTGGAGGCGGAATTGCCCCGCCCTTGTCGGTCTGGGCTAAGCAAGCTGCTCGAGTTTGCTCTCAGGAGCTTTTGTTCCCTGCAACCTCTCAGTACAGCTTTGGAGGACCAGGGTGAAAATGGTGGCCTCCCAATCTCCACCGGGAAGACTGAGAACCCAGGGCCCTGCCCCTCAGTGCGCCCCCAGAGAAAAGCAGTCAATCACTCCCGTGTCCCCGGTCTCCGGCCGCTCTCCGTGCTCACCCAGCCTGTGACCGAGCGTTTGTATCTCTGGTACCCGACCCCATGTGGAGTCTCCAAACCCAGCAGATCCCTGTGGTGCATTCCTGCGCCGCTCCTCCCAGGGGAAGAAGGAGAGTCTCCCCAGCTCTGCCGCTTGTTGGGTCCCTGCTGGAGGAGCAGTGGCCTGACTGGGCCATGGATCACAGTTTATGGCAACCCCAAGCTGAGAGCCTGCGCCTTGGCTCCGTCTCTGCAGCCAGCTTCCTCGCTCTGATACCTGGGAGCTCTGCCATACTCAGGCACCCCCGGTCTTTCTGTGACCCCGAGGGTCCTGAGACCACACTGTCCCACGAGGGTTCCACCCCCAGCTTAGCCACTGGAGCGACGTCCCTCAGCGGAGCCAACTTCTTAAAAGTTCTGATTTTGTGCTCCACAGCTTTATCACTTGCCAGAAATGGCCGACGGAGGCCCCCTCCCCCGCTGTCTATCCTCCCAAATATCGCCTTGGATTCACTTCTCTGCACGTCCTACCTTCCAGTAAGTGGTCATTTCTCTGTTCAGAGAGTTGTTGCTACTCTCCTCTTCGATCTCCTGTTGAGTTTGTAGGTGTTCAGAATGGTTTCATCCCTATTCAGCTGAATTCCTGAGACCAGACGAAATCTAGGTCTCCTACTCCTCCGCCATCTTGCTCCGCCCCTACCATGAAGATTTTATGGTGCCCATTGTCCTGTTAAGAGGCTGTACGTTTAATCTGCTCCTTAACTCCTTGGTTCCAATAAACCCACTCCTCATTCAGGTAATCTTTTGGGTGGTTTTGGAATATATTAACTTTGCTGTCATGTCTAAATGTGCTTTGTCTCTCTTCCTTCCATCAGTCACAAACCCTTTATTATTAGCTATTCTTGATTCAAGTTTTATAGTAGCTTGAATAATATTGAATAAATTCACCTCTTGTTTTATGAAACTTATCTATTTTCTTACTAGTCATTTGGATCTAGTCTGGTAGTACACCTTCTACTAGAAATCACTATTCAGACATTAGAAGTTTAGGTTTCAACAATCTTACTTCTAAAACACATACATTTACAGAAAATGACTCCTCACCTTTCATCTTTTCTGCACCCACACATACATACACATACAGTGGAATAAACATTAACGTTAAAATTAATTATACTATTTTTTCATTAAAATGTTAATTTGTGTGATAAAAATGCACTTTATATTTTTACGTAGGCTTTATAACCATTGATCACATACACACAAATCAAAATTAAATTATGTGCCAAAGTTTCTCAGGACAGTCTTGGGAAGGTTATGACAAGAACAGACCCAGGAGGGGCGCCTGGGTGGCTCAGATGGTTAAGCGTCTGCCTTCGGCTCGGGTCATGATCCCAGGGTCCTGGGATCGAGCCCCGCATCGGGCTCCCTGCTCGGCGGGGAGCCTGCTTCTCCCTCTGCTTCTCTCTCTCTCTCTCTCTCTCTCTCTGTCTCTCATGAATAAATAAATAAAATCTTTAAAAAAAAAAAAAAAAGAACAGACCCAGGAACTTCCTCCAAATATGTCCTGTAGCCATGCATACTTCCAGTTATAGAGTCTTTGAATATTTTTTCCCTATTGATTTCCATAGAAACTTCCAATTTTTTTTCAAATCCCTCCACTCTGAACTCCCCAGTTAATACAATAATATTAGTAATGTTAATGACTTAGCAATTATAAAATTTCCATCACCCTGAAGAATCACAAGCTCCTCTCTAAACCTAAAACAAGTGTTTCAATATAGAAGGGCTATAAGTAATTCTTCAGTCTACCTTGAATCAAAACCATTAAGAATAAAACCTCAATGAAAACCTCAAGAGTAATCTTATTTAGGCTCTGATCTCTAGTTTATATAAAGCCCATTTGTTCATTTTTTCATCAAACATTTATAGAGGTGTGGGAATACATCTGTGAAAAAAACAAATACTGCTGGCTTCTTAGTCCTTATGTTCTAGTGGAAGAAAAATATTACAATAGATGATACAAGGGTTGCCTGGGTGGCACAGTCGGTTAACATCTGCCTTCAGCTCAGGTCATGATCCCAGGGTCCTGGGATCAAGTCCCACATCAGGCTCCTTGGTCAACGGGGAGCCTGCTTCTCCCTCTGCCTCTGCCTGCCACTCCCCCTGCTTGTGCTCTCTCTCTTTGACAAATAAACAAAATCTTAAAAAAAAAAAAATAGATGATACAAATTGGTAAAACATGTAGTGTGTTATATAGGAATGAGAAGTGCTGAGGAGGTTGCCGCAATACAGAGGTAACATTTTAGTAAAGAGTTGAAGCTCGTAAAAAATGGAGAACCACGTGAGTACCTGGAGAAGAGCTTTTCAGGCAGAGGAAGAACATATGGAAAGAATGAAGGAGGGGTAGAGGAGAAGGAGATGAGAATTAGGTAAGTAATAGGAGTGCAAAGGCCTTTATGAGGACATTTACTCTGAACGAGATGGGAAGCCAACTGGAATGTTTTGAGTAGAGATAATACAATCTTACAGTTCAATAGGACGTCTATGGCTGCTCTGAACATGATGAATTGGGAAAAGAACCTAAAAGGCCCTATAATTAAAATGCCTTATGATGCCAATAGGGCATATTCATCAGCATATAATGGACACCTAGAGCCATCATTTCACTGAAAGACTGAGTACAGATAGAACAAAAGATGAAAGGACTGAACTTTCTTAGTAAAGAGGACAGAGATGAAAGTAGACAGCAAAGAAGACTAAGAAGTAAACCACCCAGGAAGTGAAAGGAAAGCCAGTAGTTAAGTGATCCTAGAAGCGAAGTGAATAAAGTATTCAGTGAAAGTGTGCCAAATACGGCTAATGAGTTCAGTTCGTTGAGGATTAACCACTGAATTTAGAAATGTGGATGCCATTGGTGACCTTGACAGGAGTAGTTTCAGTGGAGGGACAGCAGTAAAAGCCTTGCTGAAGTGGGTTCAAGTGATAATAGCTGGGAAGTAATTGGAGAGAGTGAGTACACCCAACTCTTATGAATGATTCTGCTATAAAAGGAAACAGAGAACTGGAGAAGTAGCTGGAAATTAAAATGGGTTAAAAGAGAAACTTTGGAGAAATAACAGACTATTTGTACATATAAGAAAGATCTGGTAAAGCTGGGGGTGAGAGGTGAGCAGATATGACTATTCAAAGGAGAGGGAAAATACTGGAGCAATATTCTTAATTATACCAACAAGGATAAGAAATAATCTGCCCTATAGGTGTTGGCCTTTCCTCGGAGCACAGGCACTGCAACCAAGTAATAGAAGGTTGATGCAGATGGATGGTTAGATGTGATGGTAGGAGTTTGCTGAAATTCTCTTCTGGTTGATTAAATTTTCTCAGTGAAATAGGAATCAAGGTCTTAAAGTGAGATTAAGGACAAAAGAGTGTGTGTTAATCGTTTGAGAAGAGATTATACAGATATATAAGAAAATTGAAGGGTGAATAAACTAGAAAAATCTAGTATAATTGTTAGACAACATTAAGAGTTTGCTTTAGGTTAGTGATCCTGAATTTAAAGTGAAACCATTCAGTATGTTGCGTGTTTTTCTCCAGCAACATTCAGTTATAGGATATCAATTTGCAATTAAGGAAGTTTATAATTTTGATAAGTGAATATGATGAAGCAACAAAGGGGCAACAGATTTAGGAGTATATACAAGAGAATGATGATAGTAATTGTTCATGGTATTTAAACTCAAAACAGAGGATAGTCAAGACATGAGAGGATAAGGGGCAGAGAAAAGATAATAAAAATCAATGAATTATATGTTTTTGTAATATAAAATTATTGTTGGAGTTGGGGTACTAGAAAGAACTGATTGAAAGGATAAGATAATTAACAGAGAATCAAATGCTTGAAATTGATGTCATGTTATGACAAAGTCTAGGTTCTGCCCCGTGGGAGTGAGTAGCTAAGGTAAGTGGAAATTAAGATAATTAGAAGAGAAAAGTTTAAAGAAATGAAAGTCCAAAGTCCTAAAAGGATAAGCTACATGGATGATGATGATACCCTCCAAAAGTATGATAATGGTATTAATAAAGAAAATAACTGTGGGTCTAGATAATGTCTTCAAGGAAGAGGATTAGAAGATATCTACAAGAAAGTGTTTGGGTTGGCACAGTTTTATGACATGAGATTTTGAAAGCTAGAGGGCTGAGGTAAGAAAGAGGGGTAATAAATCTAAAGCAGGTAGGAGAGAAAGGAGGACAACCACCCTCTTTGCCCTCCTCCAGCCCAAGCAGTGAAGGAGAGTGGAAAAGAAGAGTCACCAACTAAAATGGCTTCAAGGGAAGTAGTGCCCCAGGTAAAAGGTAGTTTTCTGACAGAGCAAAAGGGTGAAGAGAGAAGAAATTTCTCTGAAGAACACTATCAGTTACAAAGGGCAAATCATGATGGTTTCAGGAATTGGAAAAGAATGACCTCAGAAATGTGAATTCACGTCTTCTGGAGATTGGAGTCTAGAGGAAGATGGAGGATGACAGACTTGATCTTGTGCTAACTAAAACAAAAAGGCCATCCAAATAAGATGCATGTCAAACATATTCTTGAAGGGCAGGGATCAATAATCCAGGCATCAGACACCATTAAAAGGAACCTGGTTCCAAGGGATTTTAGATTCCATAATTGGGGATACAAGTTTCTCTTTTGTCATGATCAGGAGGTGGGATCCAAGACTTATAGGGCAGTATATATATGAGAGGCAGAAGAATCCTGACTTTCTACTCTACCCTGCTACATACATTAATTGTTGGATGAGTACCAGCCCTTCCCCTAACATTACCAAGGGATTTAAGAGGATTCCTTAGAGAAAACTATATGGCATACCAGGGGCTTCCAACTCTGCTCAGCCACCTCCACCAAGAGAGAATTGATTATTTTATCTTTTGGTTTTGCAGAAGGCCATCTTCCTCCATAGGAGGCCAAATTAAGGAGGATCAATCTTATATAAAATTACCCCTACCTTTCAGGCTACACTCATGTATTATATCCCATTCTCTCAATTTTTGTCAGTTAGGCCTGTGATGCTACTCCCTGACCATGCTTAGAAGAATTTTGAAGACATTCAAACCAATGAATAAGAAAAGGAAGAATGTGAATAATATCTGTGGCTCTCTACTGACCCAGAAGCCAAGTGAGCCTAGATCAAGTCAATAGAAGAGATCCCAGGTGCTTACTGGGGCACCTAGACAATCATTCCACCATATATGGGAGAGTGATGGATCTTTCTTATCACTGGTATTGATCCATTTATATGATGACTATATGATTTATTGTCCAAACCATGTCACATTTAAGAGTTAAAGAAAGTGCTTATTCAGGATTACACTCCTGTTCAACAGGTCTAAACCATACTGTTCCAGGAAAACAAGAATGCATTTTCATTCTGCCTTTATATGTGTTTGGTCAAGGAGCAGATCACCCCTTGGCTGGCCAACACATAAATCAAAAAGCAACTTAATTATCTAAAATTATGCTGACCACGGAATCAAGGCTAATCTGTTGCCTCTGAGGCTCGGGTCTCTTGCTACTTGGTCTGTCATAGCTGCCAGATTCTCTATTGCATTGACTTCCTTACCCTCTACCAAGGAATTACCCACAAACAGTGGGTGTTTGGAGCTGTGGAGTTGTTGTAGAGTTCTGTTACTCCTATACACCCTCTGCAGTCCAGATATTAGCCATGGGTCCTGGAAGGGAGTCCTAAAAAACTTTGAAAGATTAGGATAATAACTTCCAGGGCTCAGTTCTCATGGACCCAAGGCTGTCAGGGTAAAGATATCTGTACACATAGAAAAAACAGCCTGAGAGAGTCTTGTTAGTGCAAAAAGGAACATGAGTTGTTAAAAGGGTCAACCAATTAAGGGCTGTTCTTCCCATAATGGACACAAGCATTGCATGTAGTTGAGCACGGCTGGTATTCGTGGTTGCAATGAATCATAATATTGCTGAGGAAGAGTGGAATATATAAGAAAATGTGGTGGGGTAAAGGAGAAACTGATTAAGTCCAATGAAGTAAAGGTGTTTTAGATAGTTCTTAAAGGACAAGTTGAAAATGGTCAGACCCTCCCAAAAGCACTGCGGACCTCATGATTCCACAGTCCCTGGGGAGGAACCCGTTTTCTTGCTGAGAAAACAAGCTGAGCCCTGGGAAGTGAGATTTTTATCTTTCACTTCAATCCTAACAAAAATCCTGTGAGGTAAGTTCTATCCCCTTCTACGTAGGATGAAACTGAGGCACAGCAAAGTTAAGTAACTTTCCCAAGGTCAAATAACTCATGAGTGCCGGAGCTAGAGTAAAACCAAGCCTGGCTTGGTTCAGATTCCTTGCTCTTCAATATTCTGCTACCTCACTTAATCCTCACAGGAAATGCTGGAGGTGAGTACTATTATCCCTGTTTTCATTTTACAAGAAAGAAAACTGAGGCTTCTTGAGATTCATTAACAGACCCCACAATTAGTCACCAGCAGTGAAGGATTCAAGGTCATATTTTTCCATTTGCAAAGTCCATGCATTTCTGATCAGTCTGATGGTATATAATGTGGTATACAATGATGATCTGGGAACCATCCTGAGTTGAGGCTCAACAAGGAGTGGTATTACATATTGTCAGTTGGCCAGGCATAGTGGAAGAAGAAGAATTATGGTGCATAGACTAGATAAGAAATGATGAGAGAAGAGTGTGAAGAAACAGGCAAGCTACAGATTTTAATTATCTTATCCATCACACTAAGGAATTTCAGTTTGACTTAAATATAATGCAAAGTCATTGAAAGGCTTTTATCTGGGGGAAAAAAAGGGGTAGGTTATGTTTTAGAAAAATCCTGCAGGAGTGGGTTGCTATACTGAAGTAGGTGTGTGCGGACTTGCTGCATTTGTGGATTAGGCACTTGCTGTTTGAACAAGCCCAATGATTCCTGACCTGATGTAACTTGGGATTTTGCTGAGCGTGAGCTGAAATCCAGTATCCTATGAGGCTGAAATGGAAGTGACCAATAAGAAGGCCTGAAGTACATGAGTAAATCTGGTCCTACCCTCTATCCTCATCTCAAGGATCTATGCCCCCAGTCTTAGAACATACCCTAATCATGTCATGCCTGTAATAATACAATACTTTTGCTGGTGTTTTTCCTATTCCCAATTGCTCTTTGAGCCCATCCTACATTCCACAGTCCTGAAAGTGTATTTAACTTAGAATAATAAGGCCTTACATTTTCATTGCCCCTCACAATTTTCAAATAATTTATACTTCCATTGTCTAATTTTTGCCACATAATAATCCTGAGACACTCAGAAATAGTATATGGTTTAGTAAAAGTTTAGAAATCTTAAGTGACAAATGGATCAAATAGCTAAGTAGTGAGGGAGTCAAATAGAATCCATAGTTTATTTTGAAGGCATGACAGTGTGATGAAAATGTTCCATATCTTTATTAGTGTGCTAGTTTCACAAGTGTATAGATCTGTCAAAACTCATCACATTGCATTCTTTAAATGGGTGCACCCTATCGAACATGAATTATATTTCAATGCATTTCATTTTCAAAAACGCATCCATGTTTTTTTAACCTTAATCTGAAGCTGTTTGGATTAAAATCTATTCTATCTTGGAGTTTACCAAAAATGAAACAAAATTAAAACACTTCAAAGTTCTGGATTTTCTACAGCATTAAATATAAACTTAAATGTTCTTCTTACTTAAAAAATTAAAAAAAACTTAAATGTTCTTCATATTTAGTCCCATATTATTTTTTCAGTCTAACTTCAACCCTTCCATCCTCCTCAACTCCTTATTTCTACCCCCCATTACTCTCCTGCATAAACTTTCTGTATTAGCCAAGCTACTCCACTAGTCATTCTCCTAATCAAAAGGAGATCCCTGTGTTTTGGTCAGACCAGGCTCATGCCCAGGCTCATGCCTGTCCTCCTCTCATACACAGTTGAACTATTTATATCCTATTTTCTTATTCCTATCCCTCACAATTTTTCTGATAGCCTTGACTTAGTGATTATTCTTTTCCCTGAATCCATATAGGATTTATTGCTTTTTGTTAATTTGGCATGTAGCTCTTTCCTTTGGCTACACATTTATTGAATGTCTCCTGTATATCAAGAAGTTTGTAAACATATATGTTTGCTCTTCTTTTTCCTGTCAACCTAATTAGATTATAAATTCTTCGGTAATATGAATAACAATATTCTTGGTATCCCCAATATACATTAAATAATGGGCACCCACTTGAGAGTATATAAAATGGTGCAAAGAACCTTGGACAGGGAACCATAAAACCTATTTTCTGTGCTCAAATACACCAGATATGTGAGTTGAGGTATTTGTCAAACTTTCAAAAGTTGAATTTCCACATTTGTAAATGGGAAAAATATATTAACTATGCTACTCACTCCTCAGAATCTAATGAAGCAATGTGTGTATAAATGCATTATAAATCACTGTGAATTTATAAGTTAATGATATTTTTAAATAATTCTTGGATATATTGTTGATGCTTTCTTTTTTAATAGTGGAATAGTTCATCTCCCATCTGGTTCTGGGTTCATTCTGCAGTTTGTGGCATAATTCTGTGTTAATCCTTTCTTCAAATTTTATTGCTTCTTTAGATGTTCAATAGATTAGATTTATGTTAAAGATAATCCACACATATATACATTGATTCATACATAATTTATAGCTGGTATCCTATTATGCACAATAACTTATTTTATTTTATAGTACATCTATGACTCCCCTTATCCAACTCATTCCAAACAAATTGATAGGAATGGCCTACCTAAAAACTATTCCAAGCCTAGAACAAAATTTAGATGATTGAGCAGTTGTTTTCCCATACAAAAAAAACTGAAATCTTTGGGCTCCCGGATGGCTCAGTAGATTAAGTGTCTGCCTTCCGCTCAGGTCATGATCCCAGCCTCCTGGGATCCGTTCCTGTATTGGGCTCCCTGCTCAGCAGGGAGTCTGCTTCTCCCTCTGCCCCTTCCCACCACCCACCCCCCCAGCTTGTGCTCTCTCTCTCTCTCTTTCGCTTTCACTCTCTCAAAGATAATAAATAAATAATCTTAAAAAATAAAACTTAAATCATCAAAGAAGCTATCCAGGCCTAGCTAGCTCTGATGGAAGATTCAGCAGTACCACTATATCTACTATCTATCAATCTATCTATCTATCTATAATTAATGAAAATGTTGACAGAATGGATGGGATCCTCTTATGATTCTTTCTAATTTGCATTTGTTTACTGTAGATAATGGAGTAAAAATAATGTACTAGTTAATAAGTTTTGCTGAGAATAATTTTAACTTTTTTGGATTAAAGATCTTCTCATTCTTATAAGTAGAAAGTTATTGTAGATTTTACTAATGTGTACTATTCTCAGGATACCCCAGGATCTAGTTATTTTGTTAGCTAAATTTCTGCTCTCAATCATTTATTTCTACTAACTTTCTCTTTCTACAGCATTCATATATGAATTTACCAAGAATTCAGTTAGCTATGCTGCTCTTCTCCCGATACTACTACACATAGTACTCCAAGCTTAGCAGGTTGTTCAACAAATTCTTCATTCATTTGGGCCCACTGAGTCAAACAAGTGGTCATTTGCTTGAAAAGATTCAAGTGACTGTGGAGTGAAATGAAGTTGTTTCAGTGATGTGAGCTGTTGATCAAGTAAAACCATCAACATGGCAGCCCTGTGAATTGCCATGTAAAACCAAGCAACACAGCCATACTTTTTAAAGAAACATGCTTCCCAAGCAGAACAGTAAGAAAAGCCTCCCTCTGCAGCCACATGTCAGATATAGGACAATTCACTCTGCTCAGTAAATCTGTGTGGGCTATAGAGAGGCCCTTCCTAGATTGGGAACAGGCTGGAACTGCAAGGAATTCTTATAAGGGGATGAAGTGTGACAGAGGAAAGAGAAAATACCATACTCCACTAGTCAAGAAACGAGAATTGGGTCCTGATGTGCCTATTGACCACTGGTGAGAAGATGAGCAGTCCATTTTTCCTCAGTTTTTTTTTACCTCACACTTAAGAGCAATCGCACTTGCCCTTTTCATCTCAAGGGCTGCTCTGAGGCTCAGAGGTGGTCATAGATGTGAGCGTATGTTGAAAAGTGTAAAATACTATAAAGATGCAAAAAACATAATTTTCTGTTCTATCCCCTCACATGGATGAGTGAGTGGCACTGAGAACAAAGGACGTGCAAGAGCAGCTGAGCTCCTGGTACTTCAGATAAAAGATTTTTTGAGGGAGAAGAGATTTACAATTTTGTTATAACTCCTCTTAAATTTAGTAAACATGTATTGAGCAGCTATATATGTATAGAACAAGATGGTGACTCTTACAAGGAACACAGAACACAAAGGTGATTAGGTGGACCTCCTATATTCAAAGAGAGCTTAAAAACTAAGTGAAAGAGACACTGTGGCTCTGGAAAAGTGCAAATAAATTCTCTGAGACATTAGCACATGCATGGAAAAGCAGAATTTTTGAGCAGAGTCTGAAGGATGAATAAGAAGTGGAGAAAGAATGAAGGAAACAATCATACTAGATTAAGTAACAGCATAAGCATAGAGATAGAAATGTGAGTGGATAGTACACCGAAGGATGACAAAGGGAGTACTGAGACCTTGGATGCAAAAAGGAAATGAATGGAGAAATTCCGCACATCAGGGTCAGATGAGTGGCTCTAAATACTTTCTTGTGTGCACTTGCTAATCAGATAAGCAAAATACCAATACTTTGGTTCAGATATTCGAATTCTGGAGTCCAGTCTTTCCACATGAAATCCTGTCGACTGAACTGTACATCTGACAGCTCTGGGGATGTCTGGCACCTCCCCACTTCCTAGAAAATGTTCAAAGCCCATACATCCAAATTAGATATTACTTTCATCAAACTGCCACTGAGCTCAATAACAGGTTCTCTTCAAGCTCTGTCATCCAACAAAACAAATAAGTATCAACCAAAAAATCACTTGTGAAGAAAAAGTGAAAGAACAGAATTTGAAAACAATTTCCAAAAGCTTATTGCCCAAAAGCATTGATGAAGTCCTTGGAAATTTTCTGAGCAGGCAGTGTGTCTGTATACATGCCACTGAATGTGCATGCTGAAATTATACATTAGAGACATGAAACTGCAATATAAAATTGAGATGCTTATTATCAATATCTAAGAGTTTCTGAGAATGTTCCCACCTTACATTTACATTGACCAGAAACTTCAGATTTTTCCTCATAAACCTGGTTTAGTCCAAGTCTCTAAAACTAAAAATGGCTGAATCCCATTGTATTTAAAATCAGTGTCACTTTTATTAAAGTTACAGGATTTCACCAGACCTCCATACATAGATTATTTCAACTTATTCAAAACTACTCGAATAGTAGTAAAACCTGCATCTGCCACATTCTTGCCGTATCAATCAGGATAAACTATGCTGCAGGAACAAATCCCCAGCACTGCATGTATGCATTGTCCTCACTCTGGGACCGGGTGACACAGCAACCACTATTTGCAATATGACTGGTCACTGCAGAAGCCAGAAAGAAAGATAAAGAGCATCTTTCTTGGCAATTAAATGCTTAGCCCTGAATTGAAAACACATTTTGTTACCCAAGTCCACCGTAGGGTCATATCATATTTTATCAGTCTTGTTACCATTTTATATTAATAAAAATTTTCAGATTTTTAAATAGACTGACATAAAATCATTTCTTCTCCAAACTGTATTTGTGAAAATTATAAGACTACATTTATTCTTGAAAAGTCTTTTTCTGCTTTTTTGCACCAGTAGTTTTGCCCTCCCAAACATGTTATCTATCATACCAACTAATATTTCCAGGTTTCGGCTATGTTCTTAAGTGTATTCATTTGTATACAAGGATTATATTTCTTAAAATTTGCTAGAAAGGAAAGGATTCTTCAAATCTATTGAAATTTCTTCAAAGCATCAAAGCCAATGCTTCAACCACTTTTAACCTCAGTTCTAAGTTGCAGAACTACCTTCCTCATAAGTCTCAAAATGTCAGGATTTTCCAAAAATACTAACCATATAAACGTCTCTAAAACTTGAATTTTGGGGGCACCTGGGTGGCTCAGTCATTAAGCGTCTGCCTTTGGTTCAGGTCCTGGTCCCAGGGTCCTGGGATCGAGCCCTGCATCGGGCTCCCTGGTCAGCTGGAAACCTGCTTCTCCCTCTCCCACTCCCTCTGCTTGTGCTCCTGCTCTCACTGTCTCTCTCTGTCAAATAAATAAATAAATAAATAAATAAATAAATAAATAAATCTTAAAAAAAAATAAAACTTGAATTCTTCTTCACATATTAAATTTAGATACAGTTGACTCCTGAACAATGCAGGGATTAGGGGAGCCAATACTCCACAGGTCTATCTTCTGATTCCCCAAAAACTTAACTACTAACAGCCTACTGTTGACAGGAAGCCTTACCAATACAGTCAATTAACACATATTTTGCATGCCGTATGTATTATATACTGTATTCTTATAATAAAGTAAGCTAGAGAAAAGAAAACGTTATTAAGAAAATTATAAGGAAGAGAAAATACATTTATAATACCATAAGAACTGTGAATAAACAGTGCACCCAAGAGCACACAGATCTGCCTTTTGCTTCAACAATGTCTGGACAGAAAGGACCCAGGGGCACCCCTTCTTTCAAACTCCAACTACCATCCAACCTCTTTTGTAGTGGCAAATTTCAGAACCCTCTATTAGCCATCCTCTGCCTCCAGGACTAACCAATACCATTTTTTAAGTTTGGTTCCTTATTGCTGATCAACCATGAGCTCCAAATTGGTCAGAATTCTTCCACCAAAGAGGACGTCCCAGTCAACCATGTGATCAACACTCATCTGTGGACCTCCTACACCTACTGCTCTCTGGGCTTCTATTTTCACCATGAGGATATGGCTCTGGAGGCGTGGGCCACTTCTTTCCCAATTTGGCCAAGGAGAAGTCAGAGGGCACACATTGCCTCTCATAGATCCAAAACCAGCGGGCAGCCATGCTCTTTCTCAGGATGTACAGAGGCAGTCCCTGGAGTAGAACCTGAACGAAGCCCTTTTGTATCTGCAGGTCCTAGGTTATGACTGCGCAGACACCACCACCTCCTCCCACCATCTCTGTGCCTTCCTGGAAAACCACCTCCTAGATGAGCAAGTGAAATTCATCAAGATAGACGATCACTTGACTAATCTCTGCAGGCTGGCTGGCCCCCTGTGCTAGGCTGGGTGAGTATCTCTTCAAAAGTCTCCCTCTCAAGCACAGCTGGAGCCTCTAGAGCACAGTGGCTCTTGAGGGGCCCCTCTAGCTTCCCCCTGATGTCAGGGCTTCTGCCTGAGCCTCTCCCTATAGCTACTAGGCAGCTCTGTAACCACTCAAGAGACCTCTCAAGTGGTTGACCAAATTGAAACAATAAAGCATTTTGAAAAAAAAAAAATCTGCATGTAAGTGGACACAGTTCCAGCCATGTTGTTCAAGAGTCACCTGTAATTAAGAGATTTAATATAGATTCTGATTCTTACCATACCAAAATAAGCATATAGAACAAAAAGGAATGGAATAAACAATAGTAAAATCAGAAATTTTATGAGTGAGCTGAGTTATGGTCGACTAGGGTGTAATTGATAGGTAGTAAAAAGTCAATTTAATCTGAAAATATTTTTTCTGAATGGTCTTCAACACAATCAAAAATTTATTTCTCAAAATTTATTAACTGCCTTCTTTTTTATCAGACCCTCAGGATAGAGAAAAACATCAGAGATGACCACTGTTTCAAGGAATATATTTCCTGGAGTGGGATGAGTAGCAGGCATGTTAACAAATATGTTCAGAGAGTATCAGAGATGATTAGGTGGAAGAATACGTCAGTTACGGGGCTCCTGGGTGGCTCAGTCATTAAGCGTCTGCCTTCGGCTCAGGTCATGATCCCAGGGTCCTGGGATTGAGCCCCGCATCGGGGTCCCTGCTCCGCGGAAAGCCTGCTTCTCCCTCTCCCACTCCCCCTGCTTGTGTTCCCTCTCTCGCTATGTCTCTGTCAAATAAATAAAATATTAAAAAAAAAAAAAAAGGAATATGTCAGTTACAGTGCCATGGGGCCAGAGATGGAATGGGCAATTCCACCTGAGCAGTCAGAAAAAGTTTCATTGAAAGGCAATGCAAAAACATTCTTAAAAGATTAACAGGTACTCATACTTTGAAAACTTGAAACTCTAGGGGAAATAGAACTATTAATTGTCCTGTTCCATAGAGCTAACTGTGTGCATTTGGCTTGTATAATTAAAATGGAATTCAATAAAAATTTTTCTATTTTTGGATATTTCACTATCCCATATTTCAAATTCCATTACTTTGTTGTGTTCAAAAGACACACTTAGAAGTTTAAACATATTGATTCATAATTTAAACTTGTTTGACTATATTGGAAAAAACTGCAAAAATGTTATCAAAATTTCAAACCACAAACCATAATATTTAGTTATTGATCCTTTACTACCAGCTGAAATATTTTGCCTGATCTTACCTGTGGAGAACCAGTGTGGGTCCACTTACTGCACTGGCCAAGCAGACCAAAGCCAGAGTTTAGATTCTATAGGGTTAAACCTGGACTAACTGGTCCTATGGGAGATGGCCAAGCATGGAAAGAGTCATGGCAGGGAGTCTGAACTAAAGTGCAAGTCAGAAAACCAGGATCAGTCAACAGGTCCAAAGGACAAGCTCAGAGTCAAAAGCAGTATACTAAAATAATAGTAAATTGCCAGTTGTTTTGGACTGTCTTAAGTGGAACTGAAATGTCACCAACATGGTGTTTATTGTTAGAGTGTATTGAACTGGTTTAAGATTAGAGAACTGGATTGGACAACTTTCTATAACATTTGTCAATCTAGTAAAGATCCTTTTTATTTCAATAACAAAAACCTGTGGCATATAAAGTAAACAAAAATAGAATTTACTAAAATAATTCTAAAGTAACTAATATTTTTTCAGTTTTGTATTTTTATTGTGGTTATAGGCTTTGATCAGCAAAACAGATATCGATAGTCCCCATATTCCTTCCTGTTTGATGCCTGACATATAGTAGGTGTTCTACCCATTTGCTGCTGTTGTTGTTTTTAATAAGGAATTAGCACAACAACTCATCACAGTATCACAGCAAGCACTCAGTAAGATCAGTTACAATTTTGATTATTATTTGAAAGTTTTCTCACAGAGAGAAAGCCAAACATTGAGGTTTAAATTCTAGAATTCTAGAGGGAGAATCAAAATTCAGTCCTATTTCAGGTTTTCAATGCTATAAGTCAACTAGCTTTGTACCATACCTACTATGTGCCAAGCATTGTGCTAGGCATTTTTCTACACCATTAATATTCATATTTTAATAATTAATATGCTCCTTACATGAAAATATTATAGGGATGATTAACTACCCAGTTGGTTAAAAAGAAAATGCCTGGGAGAGGAAGTAAAAGAATTAAAATTAAGTACGGGTCATCATTTCCTGAAAGACCAACTAGCTGAATAAACATAGGAGTGTGTTTAGCTGCATACTTATTTTTATCTTGTTATGTTCTGTCTTCCCTCACAAGACTAAATCCATGAGAGCCAAATTACATGGTTATTTCCCCTACACCTGGCACATAGTAAGTGCTCAGTAAAGACTTTTTAAATTTTATTTTAATTTTGCTTATTCAGTTTATTTAAACAAACAAAAAAAGTTTACCCATTTTTCCCATTCCCCTCCTCTCATATCCACCAATCTGTTCTCTGTACCTATCAGCTGAGTTTTTTTGTTTTTTTTTTTCTTTTTATTTTTTTTAATTTCACATATAAGTGAGATCATACAATATTTGTCTTTCAATGTCAGATTTATTTAATTTGGCATAATTCCCTGGAGGTCCATCCATGTTGTTTTTCATTCTTTTTATGACTGAATAATATTCCACTATACATGTATACCACAATTTCTTTATCTATTTATCCACCAATGAACACTTAGGTCGTTTCCATACTTTGACTATTGTAAATAATGCTGCAGTGAACATGGGGGTACAGATATCTTTTCAAACTAGTGTTTTGGGGGTTTTTTGATAAACATTTAGAAGTAGATACAATTAAAAGTTTTAAAAATTTTTGAGGAAACTTCAAGCAATTTTCCACCATAGTAGCTACACCAATTTACATTCCCACCAACAGTGCACAAGTGTTCCCTTTTATCGACATCCTCATCAACACTTGTTATTTCTTGGTTTTTTAATAATAGTCACTCTAACAAGTATGAGGTGATATCTCATTGTGGTTTTGATTTTCATTTTCCTGATTATTAATGATACTGAGCACTTATTTAGGTATCTGTTGGCCATCTGTATGTCTTTTTTGGAAAAATGTCTATTCAGATCTTCAGTCTATTTTTCAATCAGATTGTTTGACTTTTTGCTATTAAGTTTTATGAGTTCTTTATATATTTTTGAATAAGAGTCCCTTATAAGATATATGATTTGCAAATATTTTCTCCAACTCAGTAGGTTGCTTTTCATTTTGTTGATGGTGTCCTTTGCTGTACAGAATCTTTTTACTTTAATATAATCCCATTTGTTTATTTTTGCCTTTGTTGCTTTTGGTGTCAGATTCAAAAAATATCATTGCCAAACCTATGTCAAGGATCTTACTGCCTATGTTTTCTTCTAGGAATTTTATGGTTTCAGATCTTACATTCAAGGCTTTAATCCACTTTGAGTTAATTTTTGTGTACAGTGTAAGATAGTGGTCTATTTTGTTCTTTTGTGTGTGGTTGTTCAATTTTTCCAACAGCATTTATTGAATAGACAGTTCTTTTTCCATTGGATATTTTTGCCTCTTTTGTCATAAATTAATTGACCATGTATATGTGGGCTTATATCTGGGCTCTGTATTCTGTTTCACTGATCTATGTATCAATACCATACTGTTTTAATTACTATTGCTTTGTAATATGTTTTTAAAATCAGGGAGTGTGGTGTTTCTAGCTTTGTTCTTTTTTTAATAACCTGGTTCTTGGTTATTTAGGGTCTTCTGTGATTCCACAAATATTTTAGAAGTTTGTTCTATTTTTGTGAAAAATGCCAATGGAACTTAGAAGAGATTGCTTTGAATCCATATATTGTTTTAAGTGGTATGAACATTTAAAAAAGATTAATTATTCTAATCCATGATCATAGTCTATCTTTCCATTTATTTGTGTCCTCTTCAATTTCTTTCATTAATGTCTTGTAGTTTTCAATATATATTCAATATATAAAGTTAATAATATAACATTGTAATAATATTACAATCAAAGGCAGAACTGAATAATTAAGATTCATGATAAAAAGACAACAGGTAAGTCCAGACACCATGATAGAAAGGATTCATTAACTTGTATTCTGGAGTTCAGAGCTCTACCATCACCTTGACACAGCTCCATGGGTCAGGTGTCTTCTGGGTCAGTAATCTATGACCAGTAGGTCTGAGTCATGTAATTCAAAAGGAGACTGGATGTGAGCTAAATCACCCCAAAATGTGGCTATCATATTTTCTCATAGTTAGTAATTAAATACACTTCTCTACAACAAAATGTTGTAGACGGAAGCCACATCCAAGCACAAAACCAAGCAAATGAAGTAACTATCGTATAGCACAGAACCTCTCAGATGGCTGAAATTAAGCCAGTAGATTTCTCTTATTTCTCTGCTTTTTTGAGGTTAGTGTTTTTTTTTTAATGACTCTCTAAAAAAAAAAAAAAAAAGCCAGTCTATAAAATAAGCTTATGTGTGCAGTATCATTATGAAGTCAGAAAATGGTATTGAGGGATACTTGTTTTTTTTAGGGATTTCAAGTACCTAGAACAGCGCCTGCACAGAAAGGCACTTAGTACTTGTTGGATAACTTCAAAATATAAAGAAATGCTTTCTCTTGTAACTTACAACTTTCAGAGATTTCTAGAACACAGCAGCCTTTTAACTGGACGTTATTGGCAGTGAATACAACTATCTCAAGACAATCTTGCAATGGCTGGCACAAAATCAAATAAAGCTTATGATTGTCTATAGGGGTCTAAGTGTTCCTGGATGAGAAAGCATTATCAACTAAGAGGAAGCCAGGATATCTTCCAAGATCCAATAGAACCCCTAAGTCATAGGCTAAGATACTGCTCTGTAGAGTGAGCAATCATTGTAAAGTCAGTTGAATGACAGTTTTATTATTATATTTCCCTTTGCCTAGGGCTTTATTCTAGAAGAATTCTTTTTGAAAATTCAATAAGATTATTAGTTCTATTTAGTTCCTTTACATGGCCGTAGTACATTTTTGGCTTTGTTCCTGTAGTTTACCAGCAGCCGGCCCTCAGGCACAAAAACTTGTGCGGCATAACACAATAAATAGTGACCAGAATAAACCAGAGTCTATAGGGCACAGCCAGTAAGAACTTAATAAACATCAAGTTTTTGCTTCTGGACAGTCTCTTGCAATGCCACAGTTTAAATCGTAACATATCCTAAATAGAGAACAATCCTCACTATTCTCACAGCAAATTTGTTAAGGATAACAAAGAGGCTAAAAAAATTAAATCACAGCAAATTTGTTAAGGATAACAAAGAGGCTAAAAAAATTAAACCACTTTTCTGCTATAAAAGAATAACAGCCCCAAAATAAAAGGGAGCCATAGTAAGAGCTCAAAGCTTGAGCAATTACCAACTGCACATAAACCTTGTTCTCACCCAAGGTCAAATTTTTCCAGTTGGGGAATCCCTTCTAGTTAAACTACTTTCAGAAATTGACTTAAGTAAAATAATGTACCTTTAGGGAAAGACTCTTTCATTTTGAACCCATGGTGCCTATCCAGAGGGAAGACAGTAATCAATTGGTCAATTGGTTAAGTTGCTTTCATGTCCTCACTACTGCTCTTTTGAGTGCTCTCAAAGTTAGCTCTCCCAAAAGGCGTAGGTAACTAAATAATTGTGGAACAGTTGGGAATAGAATACTTTCCCCATGAGATATTTCTTAAAGGGGTTTTATGGTCATCTCCCTTAAAATATGGGAATCCTAAAAACTTGAAAATTGAAGAAATGTTTTGACTATTAAAAGCCTTAATAAGTCATACAGTATAAGGGGCACCTGGGTGGCTCAGTCAGTTAAGTGTCCAACTCTTGGATTTGGCTCAGGTCATGATCTCAGGGTCCTGAGATTGAGCCCTGCCTCAGGCTCTGTGCTCAGCACAGAGCCTGCTTGAGATTCTCTCCCTCTCCCTCCCCCTTCCCTTCTGCTCCTCTCCCTGCTCTCTCTCTCAAATAATCTTAAAAAAATAAGTCATACAGTAAAGAAACTCACTAAACCCAGCCTTTTCCAAAGGCATAGACTACAGAATTGTTTCTTATAGAACATGTCCTGAGGAACATGGTGCATCCTTTGAAAAATGCCACCATGGAGGACTGGGAGTGCCTGTTGGAGAGCACACAGGTGGTGCTGTCTCTTGAAGATGTTTAGTGTCTGATAATCAGTGAGTTACCTTTCAGAGCAATTATCATGAATATGACTCCCTCTGCTCCCATCCACCAGGCCTCAAAATCTCAATTGACCGGATGTAGCTACTAGTGAGGCTAAACAGTTTCAATAGCATTTCTCAGACTGAGAGATACAGAAAGCACATGGAGCCAGCAAGCCCATGTGAGAACAGAAATATATAATTTGCTCCTTAGGAAAGTAAGAGACCAGTAGGATGTATGATCAATTTAAGTACTGTACCCCAGAGGTGGGGCCCATCTAGCACAATAGCAGAGAGCATAATTTAGAAAAACAACAAAGAGGAGGAAGGGAAGATGTGGGAAACAGAACACCACAACAACCACTGGTGCATGTTCGCTCAGACTCCAAGATCTCTGAGAAAACTCGAGATTGCTGGGTTAAAAATAACCCGAAAGGATCAGAGTGAAATGCCCTTGGAACATGTGTGGTCAGTTCTAAAGTACGCAGCAGATGATGTTTTGTAGATAAGAAGCCAGCTGTAAACAGCACACTGTGCACTCCCCTCTTTGTTCCTTTATTCTGTTTTAAAGATTCTTAACGTGCTTGACTAATCCTGTATCCAGGGAGGAATGTGCCTTACTACACCCCTGCTGTAAACCATTATAGACCTATATCACTGTGGAAGGTATGTAAGAGTATGGAGAATAAACCTCAGCACCTCCAGCCGCTCGCTCGGGGTCCCCTGTGCCTCGCTCTACCGTAGTCTCTTTTTCTCAGTTCCTTCGCTGCCCCAGGTCCCCAACTCTCTGAGGTCGACAGGAAGAAGGAAGAAAAGAAGGGAAATGAGAAGGAGATTTTAAGAAAGAAGTTGAGAAAAGAAAAAGATCACTCAAAAGAACCCATTGAGAAACTTTTGTCAGCTTGAATTTAGAAGAGTACATCTTTTGGCAATTGAGCATTTGGGATGTTAGAGAGAGAGAGAGAGAGAGAGAGAAAGGTTTCATTCCCCAGGATTAAGAGAACTATGGGAGAGAGCTCAGTCCTGAAGTTCATTAACATTATGGAGGCTTGGGAACACTATTGAGGCTGAAGGAAACATTTCTACCCTGCAGTGATAATTTCCAATAAGGAGGTTAATTTACAGGAGGGGTCAGACTAACAATGATGGCTTGAAGAAGGCTTTTAGTCAGAGTTATACATTTCTAACAAGTTCTGTGCAGACTTTTGTGGGTTGCCCACCTACAGAATTATATGTCCCATATACATCTGAGTGACACCAAAACATTAGACAACTATTAAAATCACATAGAGCCAAATAGAATCTTTCCTGCTCCCACAGCCCACATGCTATGTTGTAATCAGAAACAAAAAGATATTTTGGGAGCATACAATCTGAGAAATGATTTCTGTTGTCACTTTTATTGTACTCTTTTCATTCAAGGTCCTGAGCCTGACTTTAAATTTAGGGCTGACTCCATGGGAGTTCCCCAGACACAAGGCCACTGGGAGTTAAATTCCTGTATGCTCACTCTGACAGCACCTACAAAAATGTCTTTTCCATAATGGTATATTTTATTATACCCCTAATGTCTCTCAACTCATAACCCAATCCATCAGCGGTTTCTACTAGTTTTACCTTTAAAATATATATCCAGGGACACCTGCGTAGTACAGTCCATTAAGCATCCAACTCTTGGTTTCAGCTCAGGTCATGTTCTTGGGGTCATGAGATGGAGATCCACATTGGGTTCCCAGCTCAGCAAGGAGTCTGCTTAAGATTTTCTGTCCTTCTGCCTCTCTCCCCTCTCTCTCTCTCTCTCTCAAATAAATAAATCTTTTAATATAAATATTTATATATCTAAATATATGTAAATAATATATTTATAAATTTATAAGTATAAATAATATGTAGCTAAAATATATAAATATATGTTTAAATATATAACATATTATTAATATATAATTAAATATATATCTTATATTTATTATATATATATATATATTATATCCAACTGCCTCTCACCATTCCCACTGCTATGATTCTAGTCTGAGTCACTATCGTTTGTCTCCTGGGCATCTGCAATAGCTTCCACTGATCTCTCTCAGTTTTTCCACCATTCTTATCCTCATAGCGCATTTGTTGATTCACAAACTGGTCCTCATACACAGAGGACAAGAAGAGACCCAGGAAAGAGCAGACCAATTCCAGATTGGTAAGTGGCAGGTTTAATAAATAGGTTGTTAAAAATGAAACAACAAGGATGTGAGGGCAATCTGGCTGCAATATCTGTCACCCCATGTATCACCAGGGTTGATTAGGCTGATCTGGCTGGCCAGGCGGGTGTCACCTTTCTCCATCATTGGCTCCATCCGTGTCCCTCCAGAAGCTCCATGCTCGGTCAAAGAGGATGACCTTCCCTGAGAGAGGAGGACAATTCTTCCATCAAGGGTGTAGGAGTAGCTGTGCTCCCCTGCTAGAATCTCCAAATAAGCTCTCAAGATCCATTTGTAGGACAATGTAGGATAGTCAAGCTTCCAAGACTCTAGACACAGCCAAATGTGGTGCTGCATGTGGCATTCTGCCTTTCTTAAAAACAAACAAACAAACAAACAAACAAACAAAAAATAACAACAACAAAAAAAACCCCACAAAAGAACAACAACAACAAAAATCCAAAACAAACAAACACTAAAAAACAGAAAGACAAGAAGAAAAATATACAGGCCTAAAATTGAGTCATTTGCTCACCTGTGATAGCAAACCAAGTTCAGTTAATCACAGTTTCAACTTCTCCCAGGAATGTGAACTTTTAACAGTCAATCTGAAATTTCCTAATCAGCATTAGTGAGGTAATCTGCAATAAAAGCCTTGCTTTTCCCTTTTCCCAAAAAAGTTGTCCTCCTCTGAAACAGTCCTTTCTTTTATCTTGCTAATAACCTCCTTGGGCCACCCTCCTTCCCATAAAAACCTTACATTTCAGTTCAATGCCTTGGAATATTTCTCTACCTGCTGGATGGGATGCTACCAGATTCATAAATTGTTGAAAAGGTCAATTAGATCTTTAAATTTACTCGGTTGAATTTTGCTTTTTTTTTTAAGATTTTATTTATTTATTGACAGAGAGAGAGAGCAGGAACACAAGCAGGGGGAGTGGGAGAGGGAGAAGCAGGCTTCCTGCCGAGGAGGAGCCCAATGTGGGACTCTATCCCAGGACCCTGGGATCATGACCTGAGCCGAAGGCAGACGCTTAACGACTGAGCCACCCAGGCGCCCTGAATTTTGCTTTTAACAAAGGGAATTTAGGAGGTTTGTCTTGGGTAGCCTCAGGATGAGTAGATCTCTGCACCCACCCACCCACCAGAATTTTTAAAGTTTTTATAGAAGCTTTAACTGGGTTCAGTCACATATACCATCCAGATAGTCTCAATAGCACATTGCTCTCTCAAGGCTGTGTTTTAAAAATGGCTCCGGCTGTGGGAATGGTGACCAGAAAGTACATTCCAAGGACAAGTCTTCACAAACACTGAATTATCAAATACTGAACCATTGTTCCTAGAAGAAAACAGGGTTTTCTTGTGAGGACAAGTGGACAAATGGTGACCAGAAAGTACATTCCAAAGAAGTATGTTCTAGGAAGCCTCTCATTGCCCAGATCCAGCTCAAAGGTCAGCCAGTGGTCATGTCCTCTCAATGACCTCCTCCAACACCACTCTCCATGAAACAAACCAAATGGAGTTTTTATGTCCCATCTCTTCACTTTCTTTCAATAGTTTCCTATTACAATTAGAGTAAAACAAAACTGGAGTTTTTATGTCCTATCTCTTCACTTTCTCTTAATGCCTTCCTATTGCAATTAGAGTAAAACAAAACTCATTTTCATAGCCTAGAATATCCTAACTCCTACCTATTTCTTTGAATTAAACTTCTACACTGTCTTTCTGGCTCACTACACTCTAGTTACACTGGCCTTTACTTTGTCTCTGTAGTACACCAAATTGATTCTCCTCCAGGATGATTGTCCCTGATGATCCCTCTACCTGAACTGCTCTTGTGTGCAGGTCTCCTTATGACTGCTTTCTTCTCACCTTTCATGTTCAAGTTCAAACTCATTTCCTCAGAGAGGCCATCTCTGATCATCACCACATCCATCCCTACCATCACTCTTACCTTATTTATCTTATCTACATGTTTATTTTCAGACTGCTCAATTGGAATGTAAGCTCCGTGAGTATCTGGTCAGCTTACACACTGATGTATTTCAAACAGTGATTGACACAAGGTAGGCACTTAAAAATGTTTCTTAGATGGATGAATGCATGAAAAAATGCCACTTGAACTGAAGCTCACTTTGGTCAAATCCTGCAACTCTGGGAATTCTAAACTATCCATGATTTTCTAATAGAACTGTTGTTGCAGTCTCTCTCCTTGTCCCCATCTTGTATGTGATTGACAGGGTTCTCAGTAATCATGAAGACTTCATGGAAGCCTGTGAGTCAATAATGTGGTCTTAGGTATCCAGGTGAAGGGGCTGTTTCTGGGGACAAAGGAGTAGTTACTGAAGGCAGCCACACAAAACATCCTAAGGATACCTTAGGTTATATATGGATTTATAGTCTTTATAAGCCTTGCTCTATTGTGCTGGATTCTGTTCCACCCTCTACCCTGCAGGTGGTATAAGATATCACAAGCCCAACCAATCCACTCTTCTTACACATTTGTGCAAATCACACTGCTACTATTGTCATTATTTATTGAGCAATATGATATTCTGTGCTGGACACTATGCACGGGGCATCAGGGAAAAAGTTTTATTTAATACTCACAATTCTAACTCTTAATCTCAGGAAACAAACTGAGGGTTGCTGGAGTGAAGGGGGGTGGGAGGGATGGGGTGGCTGGGTGATGGACATTGGGGAGGGTATGTGCTATGGTGAGCACTGTGAATCGTGTAAGACTGATGAATCACAGACCTGGACCCCTGAAATAAATAATACATTATATATTAATAAAAAATTACTCACAACTCTATAAGATAGTACTAGCATTGTCTGTATTTTACAGATGAGAAACTGAGACTCCAAGATTTAAGTAATCTGTCTGAGGTCACATAACTTAAGGTTCAAATCCATATCTTCCTAACTCTTAATTGCTATGCTTATTCCCTTCACAGCAGTAAATATATTCTTAAAGGATTATTTGAATAAGAATTTGATGTAAAAAAAATTAAAAAATAATAAGGTTTTATTTAATTGAGTTCCTTCTTTATGTTCACTAGTGGACTAGGTGGTGGAAATAAAAAGATGAATTGTCATGGCTCTTGACTTAAGTTATTTATGGTTTAAATAAAGAATCAGGCCTATACACAAGAAGTATTTTACAGCATGGTACATGTCATGATAATGCTAAAATGTTACAACCCAAATTATAGTAATCCAGATTAAAATGTTTCTTGGCATAATTAATGCCTGTGCTAAGTTTTCAGGGTGAAGCTAATTAACATCCAAGGACAAATATTTCAAATTCCCATTAGACATCTTGCCGAAGACCATATGCTCTTCAAAATATCAGTGAACCTCTGGAGGCCTTACATGGTCAACCTCCAGCTCAGAATTTCTGCTCCCCTTAATTCTCTGCCTTTCTTCTTTTTTTTTAAAGATTTTTATTTATTTATTTTATCCATCTAATTCATGTCTCTTGCATGGGACAAGTAGGTTTATAATTCTTTTTTTCTAAGATTTTATTTATTTATTTGACAGAAAGAGACACAGCGAGAGAGGGAACACAAGCAGGGGGAGTGGGAGAGGGAGAAGCAGGCTTCCCGCCAAGCAGGGAGCCCGATGTGGGACTCAATCCCAGGACCCTGGGATCATGGCCTGAGCCGAAGGCAGATGCTTAACGACTGAGCCACCCAGGTGCCCCTCTATGCCTTTTTTCTTGAGCGTTTTCCTTTACCTTAGTTTTGCCACCTGCCAAAATCTAAAACTCTGCCTTGTCTCCACCCTTCTCTTCCACCCATCAGCACACACACAAAAAAAACATAGATGCAAAATCTGTAGCTGAATGTTTACTGAAGTTTTGTGAGTCATGGTGAAGAGGTTATACCATCACATTACAGAGCAAATAAATTTAAATCATATACAGTTGATTCTCGTTATTTGCAGTAGTTATATTCTACAAAGTCTCTACAAACACTAAATTAGCAAATACTGAACCACTGCTTCTAGGGGAAAATGGGGTTAGGGTCCTATGAGTCTTTGGTTACATCTTCATCAACCAATCAACACTTATTTTGTTATGTATGTTCTGTTGAAAGTCACCTTATTTAATATTATATTGCCGATTCATTAGCATTGAGCTCACAACTAACAACTCTATGACTCCTGCCTGAAAGCTTATCTAGCACATGTTTTTTTTCCATAAGGCATTATCACAGCTTTTTGCACTTAGGAACACTAGACAGCACTTCAGCACTATGCTTGGGGCCCATTTTAAATAGCAAAATTACCAACAAAATTGCAAAGAATGTGGCACTAAGTATACTGCAGAAAAACCCCACTTGTTTACAGTATGAGAGCTGAAACAGGCAGCTGAATATCTCCTTGTTCATAGACCTCAGCTGGGAACTAGTGGAGCTAAGTCTAGTGATTCAGAATTTTACTACCCTGGCATGTCTGGGAATGACTGCAAAAGCACCACAAGTATTGATTTGAAACCTATTGTTTCAAATAAGTTTTATCAAGTAGGCAAATTCACAGACACAGAATCTCCAAATAATTAATATCAACTGTATTAGACACTTACATACTAAAATGGCCACCAGCACTCTCTTGCTGGCTTTCTTCCCACCCCTATCCATAATTGCCTCAACTTCTTAACCATCTTCCTGATTTATTTCACTCCCTTCAATTTCTCATCTTATTTTCTCATCCAGTTCTCCCAGATTACCACTTTTGACCTAAATTCTTGTCGTTCTACTATGAGAAGTGGTATGTCCAAAGCTATCCTTCAAGACATATGTCTAACAAATGATTACACAGAGCCAGCAATGACTCTGCAATTATAGTCTTTCGTATAACACACTGTATGAGTTTGCTAGGGCTGCCGTCACAAATATCACAAACTAGGTGGCTTAGAACAACAGGAATTTATGTCACCAATTCTGGAGTCTAGAAGTCCACAAGCAAGGTGTTGTCAGGGCCACACTCCCTCTGAAACCTGGGGAAAAGAATTTTTCCTTGCATCTTTCTAGCTTCTGGTGGTGTGCCAGCAATCCTTGTCATTTTTTTGGCTTGCAGCTCCAGCACATCAACCTCTGCCTCCATCATCAAAGGGCAATTCCCCCACATGTGTCTGTGTCTCTGCATCTCTGATAACTTTGCTTGGAGCGGTTTCCACCTGAGTAGAAGGGAGGCCAGTGAGACAACTAGATTTTTGCAAGCTGGGGAATATTTTATCCAATTTCTGTGGTGACTTTAGAAACAGTCAGGAAGCATGATACACTCCTCATACATTTTCAAGTATTATACATTCGGGAGTAGTTTACAGTGACAGAAAACTTCCTGCTCCATTGTCCCACTTGAGAATTGTTTCTCTATTTGATGGTGCCCTCATCAGAAGGTGAATAAGAGTAGAAAATATTTGTTAGAGTTTCTCTTCAACATGTGAACTATCCACTTCCCTAAGAACTCCACTTCTCTCCAAAGGAAGGAGACTTGACAGCCAAATTTGCAGTAACTGACAATCCTTGACCATATTTTATTGGACAAGGTGTGCACTAAGCTGGACCATTAACATTATCTGTCCCAGAAGCTTGTTTTAATGAGAGATAGATGCTGGTTTCTGCTAGTTAGTTAAATTGAGAACAGCTAAATTTGGCAGCTGCAAGGAAATTATCTTCCATTATATCCCCAGAGAACCAGAAAGAGAAAAATCAAACAGACTTGAAAGGAAAAGCCAAGATAAGAGCCCATGAATTCAACAAAAAGGTCAACACAGTGGCTACCCCTAATATAGCACTGTATGTTAACTAACTGGAATTAAATAAAAACTTAAAAAAAAAAAGACAGTGGCTGCCTTGGAGCCCTCTAATTCATATTTCCATCCTGTTGGAGATAAACTGCATTTTCCACCATGAAACACACCTATGTATAGATCACAAGCATTTCTTCCTCCTTTTTTTACTAGCTTATTTTGCTTTTAATTAAGTAGATTTCATTAAAATGCAACTCATTTAGACCTTTCCACCACTTGTTGGTCTCCTGGACAAGACAGTTGAGCTACTAACATGAGGATGGCAGGAGAGAATTTTTTTAATCTCCTATAAAAGTTATCTGACCAGCAATGGTGATATATAAGTAACTGAACTATAATATTTTAATCATGTGAGAAAGGAAATTATTCCTGACCATAAATGATCAAACTGGCACAGGTACTTGTCTCCTATTCATTTTTAATGAAATATACACTCCTTGTACACTAGCATTAATAAATTTAGGATAAACCCTTCCTTTTAGTACACTGCAATTAAAACTAATTCTTATGTGCCTAGGATACGTTTCTATGTTTCTTACTACAGTCTAACTTTTTACCTCCTACTAGAGACTAGAATACCTTAAAACTCTTAACAAAGAACTAGTTTATTTTTTTAAAGATTTTATTTATTAGAGAGAGAGAATGAGAGATAGAGAGCACGAGAGGGAAGAGGGTCAGAGGGAGAAGCAGACTCCCTGCTGAGCAGGGAGCCCGATGTGGGACTCGATCCTGGGACTCCAGGATCATGACATGAGCCGAAGGCAGTCGCTTAACCAACTGAGCCACACAGGCGCCCCAAAGAACTAGTTTAATAGTTCCATCCCAAGTTCTATAATTTCACACTAACATTGAGCTTAATGAGTTTCACTTGTCATCAAGCTTTGTTAAAACACAAACCTTATGTTCCATTTATCATTGCTTTTTTTTAATGACATTTTTAAAGTCTTCTAAAATTTTATGTCAGATGTGACATACTTGCCTTGGAGCATTTTACTTTCATAGCACTCAGGACTTGGCATCAAAAATGCTGTAATCATGTTCCACAACAGAGCTATTCATTTGTTCATTTATACTCCAAATTTTGTGGAACATTCACCAAAGGCAACGTCTTTGTGAGACACTGGTCCTGCCTTCAAGAATCCTACAACTTAGTGAAAGCTAAAACATATAGACACAAATTAATCCAATTAAGCTAGAAAATATAAGTAGCTTAAGAGAGAACATTTAGAAATCAAGGTAGTATCACTTCTGGGTGAGTAGATTAGAAAATATTTTGTGTAAGAATACAATTGAAAATATGAGAAATTGAGAAAAGATAAAATTGGAAACGGGGAAAACTGGAGAAAAAAGATTTACAGAGATTTATTTTCTTGGCATTTTAAAAATTAAAATAAATATTTTCTTTTCAATCCAGAAATATTTGGATTTTAAATATTTATATTCATATGTAGATTCTAAATATATATATATATTCCTTTTGTTTTTACTGATTGCTTCAGTTCTTTTAGCAATCCTGCATTAATCAGAAAATCCCATGTTATTTTCACCTTTGCTCATGGCCTTCTCTAATGTAATCAAAAGTCTTCCCATAGTCATAGGGCAATGCAGCCCCTTCAGAGTCAACATACCCCTTTACCAGGGTTTGTAGAACCTTTTGCTAGGCCTTCCAATTCCTTAAAAATTTTGCAGAGCAAGCAGCTGCCTGTCCCTTCTATGTCTTTGTCATGAATAAACCCCAGTGAATAGAATCCAGTATGATTCAAAATGTATTTATCAAAAGAAAGGCTCATGGAAGAGAGGTATGCCCTCCAATGAAAGACATTTGTTTATACCCACAGTATTGGGGGAAATCATTTAAGCTCAAGTAAGAATTCAACTAACCTATCATTTCATGTGCATGTTATTTTCAAATGATAAATTACCTCACTTAATATTTTATACATCTGAACTGAATACTAGCAGAAAAAGTCTAAGAAAGAGGATGTCCGAATGCCCAAGTTTAAGATATGTGAAATCTTTTGCCTCACATCTTTTGCCTCACAAAATCTGCAACATTTGAGGGACCAAAAGGATGGTGTTCCCTGCATACCAACAAATTCTGTCTTGATTTATATGTAAACTCAGGTAATAGATAAGCTATTCAATTTTCTATCCAAGTAAGAGAAATATAAAAAAACTGGTATTTAATCCACATTTTTCTTTTCTTCTGTAATCCAGTTTGAAGGAGAATCATCATGTATTGTGGATGCACTTTTTTGTTAGCTATAGAGTCTTCCCTCATCAATACTCAAACCCCATCATTTTCATTCAAGGCAGAAATATAAAAAAGCCTCCTTCTCCAATGTGAACTTTCAGTAAATATACTGATGGAAATACGTGAACTAGTTACACAGATATGAAAAGAAAAGAAAAATTTGATCACCTAAAGGGAGCAAAGATTTCTCTTCATGGCAGTAGGAGAGGCCAGATCATCCTTAACTCAGTTAAGGATGAAGTATAGGATTTTGCCATTATTAACTACACAAAGGTATCCAGCTCAGAGGACAAGAGGGAACTGACATTCAGCCTACAGAGCATGTCGGACGTGCTTCTGGAAAAAGGAACATATTTTTCTAATTCACACAAAAGCATTCTCCTCTCATAAACAACGGTCTTGAAGGACTTCACCCACTCTGATGGAGTGCTGAGGAATGATATGGCCTAGCATTGGCCTGGAAACATATACCAAAGTAAAGTTATTTAAGGGATGATTTATTCCTATTAAGGGATAAATTATAAATGTGAAGTGGAAATAATATAATGTCTTAGACATTTACTATGCATCTGGCACTCTATTAGTTGTTTTTATGCAATCTCATTAAACCCTTTCCCAAACTTTATAAGGTAGAAGTAATTCAAAGAACTTAAACATCTTTTACTTAAAGGACTCCCTAGACTGGGGGCTCCTGGATGGCTCCATTGGTTAAGCCTCCGACTCTTGGTTTCAGCTCAGATCATGATCCCAGGGTCGTGGGATCTGAGCCCTGTGTAGGGCTCTGTGCTCAGTTATAGTCCACTCGAGACTGTCTTTCCCTCTCCCTCTGCCCTTCCCCCCTGCACGTGCTCTCTCTCTCTAAAAATAAATGGATAAGTCCTAAAAAAAAAAAAAAAAAGAATCCCTGGATTAACTAATATTCTTCACCCCCTCAAGGAAACATACAGAGCAATACTCATCATTCACTGAACACTTATATCCACTAGGCTATTCTTTAATACTAAAGAGTACTACAGAGTGTTCATTTCTTCATCCCAAGTTTGCATCATATGCTACTAAGAATCAATTGAGTTGGATCCTGAAACTTTTAAGGTCAGTTGTCATTATTTTGAAATTACATAATTAAATAACTTGTAAACCAAAAATATAGAAGTTCCTAAAGAAAAAAAGTTGTTTTCTATATTTTCTATAAACATTAAATATAATATTTTGGGAGCCAAATAAAGATGGGTTAGTAAGAAGAACTGCTACTAAATTATGTTTGTACAGTGCTGTAAAGTGCTGGGAACAATAAAAATTGAGAAAGATTGAGCAGATAGATTTCTTCAGGTATTCAGTTCTCACTCATTTTAAAGAAACTAAGACTGAAAATCATAGAAGGAAACATAATGGTGTGGTTTATGCAAGACCCTACCGAAGTCCCATCAACAGACTTATACTAAAAGAAATGTTTTTAACTCTTTAAGAAACTACTGCAAATGAGTATTTGTTTAAGTTGTAATTAAAGGCTTAAGATTTGTATACATCACTTTTTATGATTAACTTTTTTTCTCTTTTCTTTTTTCTTTTCTTTTATTATGTTATGTTAATCACCATACATTACATCTTTAGTGTTTGATGTAGTGTTCCATGATTCATTGTTTGCGTATAACACCCAGTGCTCCATGCAGTACGTGCCCTCTTTAATAGTAGGAAGGGAAATATGATTAACTTTTTAGGAAAGCCTCTACTGTATTATTAACATTACAGAGATGATGAAAATAAGTCAGCTGTTATATAAGTTGCAAAAAATAAAAATAAAAAATCACACCCAAGAGATGGATTGAAACCTTAGTCCCCACTTTTTTTTAATTTAAATTCAATTTAATTAACATATACTGTATTATTAGTTTCAGAGGTAGAGTTCAGTGATTCATCAGTTGCGTATGACACCCGGTGCTCATTCCATCATGTGCCCTCCTTACTGCCCATCACCCAGGTACCCCATCCTCTCATTCCCCTCACTTCCGGCAACCCTCAATTTGTTCCCTACAGTTAAGTGTCTCTTATGGTTTGCCTTCCTCTCTGTTTTCATCTTATTTTATTTTTTCTTCTCTTCCCCTATGTTCTACTGTTTTGTTTCTTAAATTCCACATATGAGTGGAATCATATGGTACTTGTCTTTCTCTGACTTATTTCACTTAGCATAATACCCTCTAGTTCCATCCATGTAGTCGCTGATTTTACTGAGTCTATAACCAGCCCTGAGACACATCTTAAGCTCTTGACGATTTGACCTCTGCTCAGCTCTGCCAACTCATCTTTTGCCAGCATCCCAGTCATATTCTAAACTGTAGCCATGATAAACTGCCTTGAGTTTCCCAAATGCCCTATGTTCTGTTATTCACTCTAACTTCTAAGCCTTTGAACTTTGAACTATTTGTCAAAAATATTCTTCCTTTTTCATATTACCTGGCAAACATTTATTTGACAGCCTTAAAGTCTCAAAATTGGTGTCATTTCTTCTAGGTTGATGTCATCCCTCAGAATTAGAAGCCTCTTTTATACACACCTTTAGTTAAGTCTTTTATACTTTTCATTATACCAGTTATTTCCTGTGACTTGTCCTCCTATCTCAACTAGAACACATGTTCTTTAAGCTCAAGTTCTCTGTATAGTTCATTATTGACATATAGTACCAAACCTAGTGCCTGGCACATAATTGATGATCTGTATGTATTTGAAGAAGGAAATCAGAAAGGGAGACACTCTGAGGGAATTTTAATCAATCTTTTCAAAAGACAGGAAAATCAGAGTGTCTCACCATGAGATTATGAGCTACAAGAATGCCAGGCTGGTAGCAAAACATAGTGCTAGATATCCATACCTGTTCTTAAAGACTTCCTGTCTTTCAAAATCAATTGATGTCCATATTTTAAAAATTGATTTTTATCATTCTAAGATTGATAAATTTAAAATTTTAAAAGAAACACGATGAAAAATGAGCTAAGACACTCAGAGAATAGCTTTTATATACTCGGTATTTTAAAATTTCAGTTTCACTACATGAGTCACATTATTTCAGACTCTACTAATTTAAAATGTATAATTATGCAGTCATAGGTAGGGTAAAATTTACCTTATAAATTTCAAGGATAAAAAAAATCGTTTCAAAGCCAAAGAAGATTATGAAAAAGAATTGCAGGGGGAAATATTTATCTAATTTAAAAGAATTACTTAAAGCTCATTAGAAGCATTTATCTGCATAAAAGTAAATCAATAGTATAATTGCAATTCATTGTCTTCTGTTCTTTAAAGCTGTTTCTTTAGCGGGCTTTTTATGCAATTCTTTTTTTTAACCTAGATTAGGTAGCTAAAAGTAATGAATTTCATTTTAGAAAGTATAATTTTATCTTTTAATCAATCCAAACTATCCTTCTATCTATTTCAAGCAGTTCTCAATCTTTTTTTCTAAAATACATATAAGGGATAATCATTTATCTAGTCATTTATTTATTTATTCAATGAGCATTTATTAGGAGTATACTATTTTCTAAGCTCTTTTCTAAACACTGTGAATATAGCAAAGGATAAACAGTTATGACTCATCTATTCATGGAGTTTATTTGCCCCTGGAGACACAGAAAATAAACAAATAAACAGGGCAAAATGAAGAAGAGACAAGTGCTCTATGATGAAAATAAAAGGGTGTGATGTGACATGTAGTTATTTCAAATTAAACAACCAGAAAACATTTTTCAGAGGAGATATTTAAACTAAGACTGAGTATTAAGGAGAAACCAACCATTCAAATATCTAGGAAAAGCATTACAGACAGAGAAAATAGCTGGCCCAAGGTCCCGGATAGTGAGTAGAGAGGAGCATAAAATGAGATAAGGTCAGAGAGTTAGCAGGGATTGGATCATGTATAGATTTTATTATAAGAGGACTTGGGTGTCACTGAAGATTTTTAACAAGAGATAGAATGTGATCATGAAGGGTTTGTGCATACTATGTAGAGCTTTTTTTAGTGGAAGAACAGGTTACGAAGGGGGGAACAAAATGGAAACACTGAAACCAGTTAAGAAACCGTTTCAGTTGTCAACATGAGACAAAATAGTAGCATTGGAGACAGAAAGGAGCGGACAATATTAGGACATTTTTAATGAAGAATCTATAGAACTTAAAGATATTCATCAGAAGTGAGAGAAGGAGAGCAACAAAGATTGACTCTTATGTTTTGGGGTTGAGATACTAAATGGTAATTAATGACATTCACTCAGATGGGAAAGACTGGGAACAAGTAAGTTGGGATGGAAGATCAAGACCTTTGTTTTGAGCACTTAATAAGTGAGATATTTTATTAAATATCCAAATAAATAGGGTACAGAGAGTTGTTCCATGAGCTTAGATTTCAGAGAAGAGGTGGAGGTGAAAATAACAGACTTAGGATTCACCAGCAGAGAGAATGAATTTAAAGACATAAAAGTGATGAAATCACCTTAGGAAAGAGTAGATATTAAAAAAAAAAAAAAAAAGGAACAAAGCAAGCTTCCACAAACAAAATATATGTCACACTAATATTTAAAGGTTGTACAAAGGTGTTGAAGCAAAAGAGAAGTATAAGTAATTAGTTGGGGAAAATGAAAGGTAACAAAATTTAGTACCATAGAAGTCAGAACAAAAAAAAGTTTCAAGAGGAAGGAGTCATCTATATCAAATGTTATTGAAATCTAGTAAAATAAAGTGAGAAATGTGAACCATTAACTTTGGCAAAATTTTGGTTGTTAGAGACAATATGATGAACAGTTTTTAAAAGAGTGGTAGCCATGAAATCTGATTAACATAAGTTGAGTGAAGGATGAAAATAGAGAAATACGGAGTATCTAAATGGGTAACTTTTGAAATTTTGATATAGAAAAAGAAGCAACAAGATGAGGATACAGTTGAAATGGGACATGACCTCAAACAAGGATTGTTTTAAGACTGGTGATATTAAGGCATGTTTCAGTGACAATGGTAATGTTCCATTTAAAGACAGGTATTGACAATATAGGAGAAAGAAATTAATTTAAAGACTGGAAGTCCTGAAAAGATGAGAGACTATCCAGAGCACATGTGAAAGTAATAGCCTTAGATTATGGCAGGGACACTTAATGCATTGTTATAGAAGGGAAGGAAAGGGCATGAGGCAAACACAGGTAAGTTGGTGAAACTGGTGGTGAGAATAAGAGAGTTCCTTCTTGGTTGCTTTTATTGTCTTCTTCATGAAGTATGAGGCAGAATCATTTTTTAAGACTGGAAGAAGGGTGTGGGATGTTTGAGGAAAGAGCTAAAGCTATAAAATGGTCACCAGAAGAGACAAAAAGAGAATGCAATAGGGCTAACAAGCAATACTGGGTGTCTATTTGGTTTTTGTGAACATGAATTATAGTGAAATGTTACAATCAATGCCACAGAAATGAAAAAAAAAAGATCATAAGGGACTATTATGAACAATTATATGCCAACAAACTGGAAAACCTAGAAGAAAGAGATAAATGCCTAGAAACGTACAACCTACCAAGACTGTATCAAGAAGAACTAGAAAGCCTGAACAGACCAATAACAAACAAGGAGATTGAATCAGTAATCAAAAACCCTCCCCCAAAATCAGAATCAAATGATGTCACAGGTAAATTCTAACAAACATTTAAAGAAGAATACCAATGCTTCTCAAACTCTTCCAAAAAATGGAAGGGGGACACTTCCAAACTGTTTTTGAGGTCAGCATTACCCTGATACCAAAGCTACAGACAAAGACAGCACAAGAAATCTATAAGCCAATAACCCAGATGAGCATAGATGCAAAAGTTTAACAAAATACTAGCAAATCAAATTCAATAGCACATTAAAAGGATCATACATCATAACCAAGTGGGACTTATCTCTGGTATGCCAGAATGGTTCCACATACATAAATCAATCATTGTGCTACATACACCACATTAACAGACTGAAGGATAAAAATCACATGATCATCACAATAAGTATAAAAAAAGCACTTGAAATTTACACTTTTTCATGATAAAAACTCTTAACCAATTAAGTACAGAAGGAACTTACCTCAACACAATAAAGGCCATATGTGAAAAGCCCACAGTTAATACTGAATAAATGAAAGCCTTTCCTCTAAGATCTGGAATAAGACAAGGATGCCCACTCTTGCCACATCTACTTAACATAATACTGGAAGTCGTACCTACAGCAATTAGGGAAGAAAAGGAAATAAAAGACATTCAAATAAGAAGGGAAGCTGTAAAATTATCTCTGCAGAGAATATCATCTTATATGTCAAAACCTTAAAGACTCCACCCAAACACTGTTAGAAATAATAAATGAATTCAGTGAAGTTGCAGTGATTTCTTGAATATGACACTAAAAGGATAGGATAGAAATCAAAAAGAAACAAGTGAGATAATGTCAAACTAAAAAGTTTCTGCATGGCAAAGGAAGTAATCAATAAAATAAAAAATGTTACCAGGGCACCTGGGTGGCTAAATGGTTAAGTATCTGCCTTCGGCTCAGGTCATGATCCCAGGGTCCTGGGATCGAGCCCCACGTCGGGATCCCTGCTCGTCAGGAAGCCTGCTTCTCCCTCTCCCACTTCCCCTGCTTGTGTTCCCTCTCTTGCTGTGTCTCTCTCTGTCAAATACATAAATAAAATCTTTAAAAATAAATAAATAAATAAAAATAAAAAATGTTACCTACAAAATGGGATAAATGTTTGTAAATCATATATTCAATAAAGGGTTAATATCCAAAACATTTGTTGGGGCTCCTGGGTGGCTCAGTTAAACCTCTGACTCTTGGTTTTGGCTCAAGTCATGATCTCACGGTCATGAAGTCCCCATGCTTGGCTCCGCCCTAAGCAGGGCATCTGCTTTCCCTCTCCATCTGCTCTTCCTCTACCCCGCACCACTTGCTCTCTCTGTCTCTAAAATAAATAAGTAAATCTTTAAAAAATGTATATCCAAAACATGTGAAGAACTCTTATAAAGCAATAGTAAAAAAAAAAACCTAAATAATTCAATTAAAAAATGGGCAAAGGAACTAAATGCACTTTTCTGCAAAGTAGAGATACAGATAGTCAACAGATATAAAAAAGTGTTCAACATCACTAATCATCAGGAAAATGCAAATCAAAATTTGATACAATAAGATATCACCTTACACAGGTTAGGATGGCTTTTATAAACAAAACAAAACAAAAAAAAAGCACCAAAAAACTAACAAGTGTTGGCAAGAATGTGGAGAATGTAATCCTTGAGCACCTCTGGTGGGAATGTTAATTGGTGCAGTCACTATGGAAAATGGTATGCAGGTTCCTCAAAAAATTAAACGTAGATCTACCATATGATCCAGCAATCCCACTTCTGTGCATATACACAAAGGAATTTAAATCAGGATCTCCAAGACATACCTGAACTCCCATTTTCACTGAAGTATTATTCACAATAGCCAAGACACTGAAGCAATCTTAATGTCCATCTATGGATAAATCAATAAAGAAAACATGGTGTGGGTATGTGTGCGTATATATATATATATATTTAGAGAGAGAGAGAGACCTACGTATAGCATCATGCCTACAGTTAACAATATTGTATGCATACTTAAAAATATGCTAAAAGAGTAGATCTTATGTTTATGTCCCTATCACATCATCATCATCATCATCATCATCATAAGTGAGACGAAACTTATGGAGATAAAGGATAGGTTTATGTCATAAATGATAGTGATGATTTCAAGGGTGTATACTTATCTCCAAACTCATCAAGTTGTATACATTATGTACAGCTTTTTGTATGTCAAAAAATAAATTAATTTAAAAAACAAAGTGAAATGTTTGTCTTTTTTTTTCCCCCAGCAAAATTTAGCTCCTCTGGAGCAGATGCCAAACAGACAATAATTTAATTGTGACTAGGTGTTTGCTGGGGAAGTGTGAGCTGGCCAAGTAAGAACACTAAAGTGTACATAAGGGAGTCATTTTTGGAGAGTCAATGTAAGATATAAATAATTTTCACTAACAAGAAAGGATGTAGAGCTTTAATTTTCAGACATTTGGATTTTACAGACTTTTTTTCATAGAAACTCACACAGGTTCTGTCTTTTCTCTTTCCAAGTAAATACACTTAAAAAAATAAAAATCTCCATTAGCGTCATCATTTCATACCTCAAAATAAAGAGCAAAATGTAGGAAAGATACAACCTTGAATAAAAGACAGCACTTCAAATTAAATTAAATTAATTTTCCAGAAAACTCACAATATTGTTCTTATTTTTTTGTTTTATCTGGGTGAAAATTTGCTCATGGATCAACACAGTGTCACTGATCTATATTGGCAATCATGGTGTAGAGCATGGGCATTGAGTAGAAAGGACCTGATCCTGTTCCCTAGCTCTGACTACTATCAACAATATGACTGGGAAACTTGCATCATTTTCATGAACTGCTAGAAAATGAGATATCTCATCTGTACATTGCAGTAATAAGCACTACCTCACAGAGTTTCTATGAATATTACATTGGATCACATATGTAAATTGCCTTCTATAATGCCTCGATTGTAGTAAGCAGTCTTTTATGATAATCATTATTATTTTCCTCTTTTCCTTCTATGAAACTGCTATTAAAGAATCTTTTCCTCCTTGTCTTCAGAGTCTTTTATAAAAGGAACCAGGCAGGGGTGCCTGGGTGGCTCAGTCAGTTAAGCAGCTGACTCTTGATTTCGGCTCAGGTCATCTCAGGGTCTTGAGATCCAACCCGAGTCAGGCTCCATGCTCAGCGGGGAGTCTGCTTGAGAATCTCTCTCTCTCCCTCTCCCACTCCCCCCCACTCATGTTTTCTTTCTCTCTCTCTCTCTTATTCTCTCCCAACTAAATAAATAAAATCTTAACCAAAAAAAAAAAAAAAGAGAGAGAGAGAGAGAGAAACCACTCACAGTGACTGGAGTTGCCTGCATGTGTGGCTTTTTCTAATACCAAAATAGTGTGTCTTTTCTAACACCAACCAATATTCTAATTTGCCAACAATATCTGGATGTTCAACAATTCAATTTAATTCTGACTCTTAACTACCCAGAGTTAGCACAGACACCATAGGGTAAGCTTAGTCTTACAAGACTGCCCTCACTTCAGATGCCAGCCAAAAATGGAGTACCCACACTACTCACAGCCCAGCTGACTGTAAATTTGAGGGTTGTCACAATTCTATCCTCAGGTTTGATAATTCGGTAGAATGACTTATAGAACTCTGGTAAGCACTTTACTTACAATTACCAGTTTATTATAAAAGATAACTCGGGAAAAGCCAGATGGAAGAGATGCATAAGGCAAAGTTTTGGGGGAAGGGGTGCAGAGCTTCCAGGCTGGAAGCTCTGGGTACATCACTTTCCTAGTACAGTGATGTATTCACCCACCTGAAAATCTCCCTGACCCCATTATCATAGTAAATGGAGGTTTCATTACATGGGCATGGTTAATTACATCACTGTCAATTGATGATTGAACTCCATCTCTAGCCCCTTTCTAATCCTCAGAAGTTAGGGAGTGGGGCTGAAAGTTCTAACCCTCTAAGCATGTGGTCAATTTTTCTGGGGACAAAACCTCACCCTGAAGCTATCTAGGGGCCCTCCAAGAGTTATCTCATTAGCATATAAAGACAGTGAATTGCAAGGGGCTCTGTGCTAGGAACTGGATAAAAGACCAAATATTCATTTTTTATTATACCACACTGCACTAAAGGCAACCTGGCACCTTAGCCCCATTAGACATTTGCTAGGCCATGTGGCCTGATGGCTGCCCTTATGCCAGTTCCAGATAAGGGCATCTTCTAGAAAAGCAGAGAGAACAAAGCTTGTGTTCTTTTAATATTTGCCAGAGACTTTCTCGGGGCGGGGTGGGGGGGCGGGCGGGTAGATGAAGAACAAGAATTAACATAGCTCATTTAAAGGCAGTGAATAGAGTTTATTCTTCAATAAATTGGTCATTTATTCATTGAATATACATTTTTGAGTGCCATTAAGCCAAACGCTGTTCTAGTTGTGCCAGACAGAGCTGCAAACAGGACAAAGTCCCTGCTCTGTTTACGGAGTGTAACGTTGTGAAGGAGGAGACACACAGGAGACAAGTAAGCTCCCGTGTGTAATATTTTCAAAGTAAGTGCCACATGGAAAGAGAGCAGGTAAGGGTGTAGGGACTTGGGGTAGTGGTGTGGGGTCATTTTAGAGAAGCCCTCCTTGTGAAGATGATATTTGAGTAGAGTTTTGAAGGAAATGTGGAAGCAAGCCACATGAAAATCCAGCGAACTTTTTTGCTATTTCTCAAAATAGAATGAATAAAGGTACTTTAAAATAACTAAAGAAGAAAATCAGATAATGGTAATGATAATCCAAAGTAGAAAAGGAGAGTTTGCATAGTCTAATTATCTGATAAGCATGTCTTGTTTATATTTTACCAACAACCTTTCTCTGTGTAGCAATCTTAACAAAAATGAAGAAAACTCATATCCAATTTTCTGACTCTCACACAAACTAATGCTTTATAAGAAATTATTTTTTTTAAATCATGAAAACTGTGTATCGCCTTCTAATCAATATGTGGAAATCAGTGATCCAATGATACCTAATGAGATTTGAGGAATGTAATGCTTCTTCTAGTTTTTTAAATGTGAAAGTTTGAATTATACAGATCAACAGACAATGATCTAAATTGCCCTATCTGGCAGGCAGGCAGGTATCACCAAATAAAATTACCCAGCTTTGCAGGTACTTGGTGCAATCACTTCTTTCTTTAAAAACCCACAAAATAATTTGCTCATCTTTCCATTATATTTCTCCTATTTGAATTATATTCAATTTTGAATTTGGGTTTTGATCCCTACCATACTGTCTACTACTTTAGAACAGGAACTGCACTTTGATCATTGTTCCAATGACATTGTTCCATGGCTGGGCTTCTGACCTTAAACCTTTATTTTCTCCAATTCTTACACAAAGATAAACATAGCCCTATACTGTTTGGCTTCTAACATTTTTTTCTAATTTAATAATGTGCCTTTCTATATCAGAAGGTCTTTATACTTCCTGTTATGCCTGCATAGTATTTCATTGTGTGGTTGCATTTCCACTGCCTTAAACTGCATTGCCATTAATAACTCTGTGTTTTGTGGTAGGCAGAATTACAAGATGACCACCCATGCCCTCCACTCTGGTATAACCCCACAGCCTTTGATTGTGGTAGGGACCTGTGAATATGATGGAATATCACTCCCATGATAAAGTTACATTTTATGGCACTGTTGACCTTAAGAAAGAGATTATCCTAGATGGGCCTGATCTAATTAGTCCTTAAAAGGGACTGGGCTCTTCCAGAAGAAAGGTATTCAAAGCAAAAGAAGATTCTCCAAGGCTGGTTTTGAAGATGGAGGGAGGAATGTGACAAGGAATGTGAGCAATTTTCTGTTGCTCAGAGCAACCCCCAGCCTACAGCCAGTAAGAAAACAGAGGCCTCGGCATTGTAACTGCAAGATGCTGACTTCTGCCAACAACCTGAAGGAGCTTGGAAGAGCTCCAGATGATAATACAGCCTAGCCAACACCTTGACTTCAACCCATGACACCCTGAGCTGAGAACCCAGTTATGCCTTTGGCTGACTTCTGACCTATAGAAGAAATTGTAAGGTAATAAATCTGTGGTGTTTTAAGCCTTTAAGTTTGTGGCAATTTGTTACATGACTCTTCTTTACCAGAGTTTCCTCTGGCTATAATTACTTTATTACTTCTTTTCCATGTACATTTTTTAGAATCAGTTTCACAGTTCCAGAAAAATAAAATTGATGGTACACTGTTGAATTAACTTAGGGACAACTGACATCTTATTTTAAGCATTTTTTAATTTTAAACAGTTATATTTTAAGATCATCTTAATTCTTTCCACTTCTTATGCCTACTTTTATTAAAGAGAGAAAAATACTCATTGAGGTAAGTTGGATTCCCTGTTATTTAGCACAAGTGTCTTTCCACAACAGTTGAGCTTGGGCTTTCCAGTAGTTTCCCAGGGCTGCTACAACAAAGTGCCACAAATTAGGTGGCTTAAACAATAGAGGTTGCATAGTTCTGGAGACTACAAGGCCAAAATCAATGTATCAGCAAGATTGGTTTCTTCTGATGACTGTGAGGGTGAATTTGTTCTGTACCTCTCTCCAAGCTTCTGGTAGCTTCAGGCATTCCTTCATTTATAGACAGCATTCTCCCTGTGATTCCCTGTAGGTATGCCTGTTACTGGATCCAAATTTCCCCTTTTTATAAGGACATAGCCATCTGGATGGGGCCCACACTAGACCTCATCTTAACTTAATCATCAGCAATGACCAAATTTCCCAATAAGGTCACATTCACAGGCACTGGGAGTTAGCTGTTAGCACTTCCACATCTTTTGGGGACACACCTTTCAACCCACAGTGGGCCACTTCAGTGGTTCTTATGAAGATATCCAGTCTCAACTCTAATAAAATATGGAGAGTGAATTTTTAAAATCTTTCATGGCTCTACCACCTTATAACTAAGAAACTTGTGATTTTTTAAAGGAAAGATAGTAAAAATAAAATGTTAAGCTTTCCTAAGCCTGAGACTTCACAATTCTTTTTTTTTTAAGATTTTATTTATTTATTTGACAGAGAGAAAGAGAGAGAGAGAGACAGCGAGAGAGGGAACACAAGCAGGGGGAGTGGGGGAGGGAGAAGCAGGCTTCCCGCAGAGCAGGGAGCCAAGCCCGATGGCTCTATCCCAAGGACCCTGGGATCATGACCTGAGCTGAAAGCAGACACTTAACACCTGAGCCACCCAGGTGCCCCGAGACTTCACAATTCTTAAATGATGAGTTCAGCTTAAAACTATAAAGGGCCATGTTTTTTAAAGAAATTTCTGCTTCATCAGATTCTTGAGGAGAAAAAACAAACCAACTAAACTCCAAACCTGTCAACTACCAAGATGTTTGAAATAAAAAAAGCTTAATTTTACTTTATGGCATTACTTGAAATTTAGTTAGCATTTCAGAGGGAAGGTAGACCTGAACTTTTATGAGTCCTCTCAGAGTTTAATGAGTTTTATTTCTTAAGTAAATCTTTACTGAAGGAAATTAAGATCTTACAAGATCTTAAATGGAACAAAAGCTAAATCAAAAACTAGTGGTGGGGAAGGTCATAACCTTAGACACAATCACTTAATCATTTGTTACCATATGTTGGAAATCCATTATACCTCAGCTTGCAGCCTTTGAGAGCAGACTTAACTTGGGTCTGAACATAAACAATGACTTGCATGCCTGGAAGTCAAATATTAGCCTGGATCAGATCCAATGGGACATTTACTATATAGATCTTCTTTGACTTAAAATGGGGTTACGTTTGGATAAACCCATCATAAGTTGAAAACATCCTAAGTCAAAAATGCATTTAATGCACCTAACCTATTGACCATCATAGCTTAGCCTCACCTACCTTAAATGTGCTCAGACAGTTGAGAAAAATTATCTATCTCAAAGCCTATGTTATACTTAAGTGTTGAACATCTTATGTAATTTATTGAATTCTGTACTGAAAATGAAAACAATAGTGTATGGGTACACAATGATTGTAAGTATATTGGTTGTTTACCCTTGTGATCGCGGGGCTGACTGGAAGCCCAGGCTCACTGTCCCTACCCAGCATCACAATAGAATACCACACCCCATACCACTAGCCCAGGAAAGGATCACAGTTCAAACTTTGAATGACAGTTTTTAATGAATATGTATGGCTTTCACACCATTGTAAAGATGAAAAATCATAAATTGAACCATCATAAATCATTCGCTATACTCTGCCACTTTTATTTTAATCTCCGTGTGTGTGTGTGCACGTGCGGGTGCATTCGGTAGTGACAGACATGGTAGTCAAGGCTTAAGGGAGGAGTGGAAAGAAGGAATGAATCTGATCCAAATTCCACTTTTCCTCTTGGTAACCATAATTCTACTCCTCCGTATGCATGCAAAACGTCTTTGCTTTTCCTCATATTTGTGAGAGAATAATTGGCTAAAAGCCTAAAATAGCTTTTTCTCTTTCTCCTTCCTCTGCTGCTTCTCCCTCTAGCTTTGCCCTCCTCCTCCACTGTTGTACCTAGTGGCTTCCCACAGGAGCTAGCAGTAGGCAGTGGAAACTATGCTTATTTGAATCACCTCCATATATATTTATTTTTTTATAAAGCTTTTTTTAAAAGTTTTTATTTATTTGAGAGAGAGAGAAGGAAGGAGCAGGAGGAGCAGCAGAGGGAGAGGGAGAAGCAGTCTCCCAGCTGAGCAGGGAGCCCGATGCGGGACTCCATCCCAAGACCCTGAGATTATGACCTGAGCCGAAGGCAGACGCTTAAGGACTGAGCCACCCAGGCGCCCCATCACCACCATGTTTAGAATATCACCCTGAATTCTACCTTCGTCTTTGGAAATGTAGCACCCTTAAGTCCATAAAAATTTAGCCAACTCAATCAGCTCAGGAAAGGCATCCTGTTGTTTATTGTAATTGATGTTGATGGTGTTATTTTTATCTTTGCTTAATTTTCTTTTTCCTTTTGACTGAAACAGACTTGCAGAGTGTTGAAACAAAAGGAAGAGAAGAATCAAGCTGGCCAGAGTGAGCAAGCTTCTTGATGGCCAGACAGAAGGTGAGATGACTGCTCCAATATTCTATCAAGGGCAATTTACTATATCTTAGTGTAACTATAATATCATATCACAGCAAAGGAACCATAAATCCTCTAGTTAGGTCAAACCTTCACAGATAAGTAACCTGAGGACACAGTCTTGCAAATAGTGGCTGTTGTAGAGTTCACTAATTACTCCCAAGACACAGTCTTTCCTCCTTCCTTTTAGCAGTACATGTTGGCTTCATAGCTAGAGACTATTTTGAAACTTCCTGAATTAGTTTTCTATTGCTGCCATAACAAATTATCAAAATTTACCAGCTTAAAATAACGCCCTTAATATCTCACAGTTCTGTAGACATGAAGCACCAGAGGATCCAGCTGAATTATCAACTCAGGGCTGCACAAGGCCAAAATCAAGGTGGTGGCTGGGCTGGGCCCTTCCCTGGAGATTTCAAGGAAGAATCTGCTTCTAATCTCAGCTAAATTATTGGCAGAATTCAGTTCCTTCTCATTCTTAAAGTTGAAGTCCTTTTTTGCTTAATTTGTAGCCTTTCATATTCAAGTCAACAATGGCACATTGAATCTTTCATGTTTTGAAACTCTGACTTCTCCTGCTACCACCACAGAAAGATCTCTGCTTTGAAGGGCTCCTGTAGTTACAGGAGGCCCAACCCTGTAATGTAGGATAATCTACCTATCTTAAAATTAGCTTATTAGTAACCTTAATTATATCCCTTTTGATATATAATGAAACATATCCATTCGAGTAACATTAGGGGCAAAGGTCATGGATGACAAAATTCTGCCTACTATACCTCTGTTGCAGTAGAAGCAGTCATTCCAGGGCCACTACTTTGCATAATGCCAGGAGCATCATACACATAAAATCCACTGCAAATGATACCCCTTTGACGTGCACAATGTGGGAGAAGTACACAATGTGGGAGAAGTACACTATGTAACTAGGTTTTAACTAATGGGATGTAAATGGAAATAATGTGTCTGACTTGTGATTATTTTAAACACAAAGTCTCTTGCCGAGTTCTTTTCCTTCTCCCTTTCTTTTTACCTGAAAACAGCAATAGCATGAGCAATCTAGGAAACTGTACATTAAAAATGTCAGAGCCACCTTGTCATTCCTGAACCATTTATCTGTGACCCATTAAGTAAAAAAAAAGAAAGAAAACAATTCTATCCTGTTTAAGTCACTCTATTTTATGGTTTCTTTGTTATAGAGTTTAGCTTGCTAATGGGTTGCAGAATCAGGATGAAAATCCAGGCCACTTGATTCCTAGTCAGGACTTTTAATTACCATATTGTCTCTCCTTATTCATATGTGTATTTAGTTCTGAATACTGCCACTAATCATGGAGCTTATTATTTCACGTTGCTTCGCACTTGGTAGGTCTTACATCCTTCGGTCTCTAATCCATTATTATCCTCTTGTACTCTCCAAAACCTCTGTAAGAGTCTGATACTGGGGAGAGATGAAGGTCTGGATGGAGTTTGAAAAGGCATGGTTAGGGTTAGTAATAATGTGGGTAAGTGACTTAGTTGGGTGAAGCTGGCTTATGTCACACCTCAAGTTCCTTATAAGAAGCCTTGGAGTAAAAACTGAGTTTCATAATTTATACAAATTCCTGAAGAGTGGTGGATAATTCAAGCACAAAATAAAATATATCATAGTAAAGGGAAAGCAATAGTTGTTCTAATAAATAAAACGAAGTCAGCATGCCCATTCTTCATACAACATCACCTTGAAGAGTAACTAAATAATTTATAGAAAAAAGCAGGTATCTAAAATTATGCATTCATAAAATAAAAAAGTTACGAACAATGCCTAATCAAGCATTAGATAGCATTTGTCTATATCCAATAGACGTATTTTTCTCCACCTTCTTCATTAAATAGCATTCAAAGTTTTTGTCATATTCCAGATTTAGCAATTTCATTAATCTTGGCAGAAGTGTGGGTATTGTTCTGGATGAAGCCTTCTCTAAGGAGAGAATGCAGCCAATGTCTGTGATCCCTTAGTCCTTTTCATTCTGGCTGATAACTTTCATCTTGATTCGAATTGCTTCTATGGCTCTGAGCCTCCCCGAGATGTTACTGATGATTTTTAAGCATTATTTCTATTTTTAAAAAATTAATCCTCAGAAACTACATAAGTTCACCAAGTACAGTCTAAGACAACTTGCAGAGCACAATATCCCAAGGCAGCTGGGAATGCACATGTTGGCTGGGAAATCACTTTGCATTGGGCTGAGCACTTCTGTAACAGGCTTTACCTTGACCCTTGGAAGCACTTTTGAACCAACAAAGAGTATGACTAACAGTGTAATCCTCACCCTGAAAAAATTTCTAAGATATTTCAAACTGCCTAACTATATGCAGTTTTCCTATATATTAACAAAGATGCTCTTTTCCACTCTATTCTCAAAAAGTATAAAATAATCATGAATAAATTGGATTGCCAATTTACCTGCCACAGATAGATGTTTGTTATCTGTTCTAGTGACAGCTGAGCAATGAGAGGAGGACACCTAGGGAAGGTACAAGTGACATTACAGACAGACAGAAGACAGGAAGTCAGCAGGGCCCTGGGAGGTGAGCCTTTATTACCTACATTGTCTTTTCCAAAAATTACTAATTATCTCTGCAACTGTTTCCTCATCTAAGACATGGGGACCTAGTAACCCCCTCTCCATGCATATTTGAAGATAAAATGAGGAAAAGATAGAAAACATATATCCATCGTTCTTGAAACTTAGTTGGCTACTAATATGATACTTTTTTATACTCTTAGCCCTGATAGAGGAGACTCTGGAAAGGAAAAGGTTTATTTTTTTTTTTTTAAGATTTTATTTATTTATTTGAGAGAGAGAGCACAGAAGGAGAGGGAGAAACAGACTCCCTGCTGAGCAGGGAGCCCGATGCGGGACTTGATCCCAGGACGCTGAGATCGTAACCTGAGCTGAAGGCAGACACTTAACCAACTGAGCCACCCAGGCGCCCCTGGAAAAGAACAGATTTAAAGAATGAGATATTCTCTGGGTACAAATTCGTTACCAGCCTCTACTATCTGAAACTGCAGAAATACAAAGGACCAGGACCCCTGGCCAAGCTACTCTGAGTTAATAGTTCTCTTTCTTAAAGGAGGATGTTATACCAAAGTTTATGCCACATATTAATTTACTCTTGCTATATAAAAATTAACCATAAATTTAATGGTTTAAAACAACACAAATTTGTTTATTTCACAGTTTCCATGTGTCAGAGGTCAGAGTATGGTTGGATGGGTCCTTAGCTTAGGGTTTTACCAGGCTATAAGCAAAGTAACCTCTGGGGCTGTGTTCTCATCTGTACTTTGCAATCCTCTTCCAGGTTGTTGGAAGAATTCAGTTTCCTAAAGTTTTTGGACTGAGACCCCTGTTTCTTGATGGCTGCTGGCTGTGGGCCCCTCTCAATAACTTGAGGCCACTGTCAATTCCTGGCTAAGCAGCAACAATATTGATCTTTATTTCTTCAAAACAAGCAGAATCTTACATAACACAACTAACCAAGAGAATAATTGCCCCATCATAGTCACAGTTACCATCTACACACAAGGAGAGAGAATTATATAGGAAATGTATGCCAGTTGGTGGAAATCTTAGAGGCCATCACAGATTTCTGCCTGCCATACTCAGTTAACTCATTTTGAAGCAAAATAATCTGATTCTTAGAGTCAGGTAATACTGTCCCACTGAAAATACATAATCTAAGCTACATCCTTGCATAATTTCTTTGCTGTCTCTATCCTGTTTCCCTTCCCCCTTATGGGTTTCTCCTGAGACAGTCCCTTTATAAGTCATTTGTGTATGAATGCCCATCATAGGCTCTGCCTCTAGAGAACCCAAAGGAAGGCACCTTACATTCTTGTTTAGTTACATACTTTTTAACGACTGTAATGTAAGTTCCACGTTTTTCTTTTGTCTTTTTTTTTAAGATTTTATTTATTTATTTGACAGAGAGACACAGCGAGAGAGGGAATACAAGCAGGCGGAGTGGGAGAGGGAGAAGCAGGCTTCCCACTGAGCAGGGAGCCCGATGAGGGGCTCCATCCCAGGACCCTGGGATCATGACCTGAGCCGAAGGCAGATGCCCAATGACTGAGACACCCAGGTGCCCCTCTTTTGTCTTTTTTATTTCTGAGAATTGTTCTACAAGAAATTTTAGATAATTTTGTCAAGATAAATTCTAACTGGACCTTGATTTTAATTACATTAAAGCTACAATATAAGGTTAGACAAGCTGACATTTTGACAATATTCAGACTTATCCTCTAGAAATATAGTATACGGCTTCATTTGCTCAAGAATTCTTTCATGCCTCTCAGTAAAATATCACATGCATTTCTAATTTAAGTTAGCCTGCATGTTTTAAATAAGTTGTTACTATAAATGGAAATTTTTTATCATTATTATTTTAGTTTCTGACTGCTTATTGGAACTACAGAAGTGATGAATATTTTATCTTTATAAATGCTTCCAAAGCCATATTTTAGAATAAAACAACTGCATTTTCAAATGATGCCAAGCCAAGTAGAATTGCTAACATCTTAAGAATAGGTAAAGAATTGAAAGTTAACAAAAAGTAGATGGAAAGAAAATTAGGATCAAAACACAAGTGTGAACTTAATGATTTTTTTTTTAAAAAAGGAAGAGTATGAGGAAAAACATTACAGGATAAACAAAAGAAGACAAAATTGCCTGAGCTCATAGTAGCTCAAAAGCTAAGCAGAAGTATAAGCTGTATAATGCTCTCTGAAAACAAACAAACACTGGTCAAGACACTAGATTGTGTTAAAAAAGAAAAGGTGAAGCAAGGGCCTGCAAATAACCATCTTTCTTTATTCAGCACTAACTGGGCCCCTGTTACAATACTGCATTGTCGGAAGCCAGTATTTCTACCAATACTATCTTCTTTCATAGCAGTTTATTTTCTTTTACCAATTGTTTTAGAATCATCAAATCATAAAATGTTGGAGCTACTTGACAAGTTAGAGACTTCCTAGAATAAGGAAGTGAAGCTCCAATTAAGTGAAGTTAAGCTCTAATTAGGCAAAAATATTTTCCCTATGATTTCTCTTTTTAGTTAAAAGCATCAGAATTCATCCAAACCAGAAATCTAGGTCATCTTAAAATTCCTCTTCTTTTCACCCTATATACAATCAGTGATCCAAGTGCTATTTATTTTTGCATCCTGAGCATCTCACTAACTCATAGCCACTGAGGTAATTCAGGTCCTCATCATTGCCTTCACTCTTCCACGCTACAAATATTCTGTGCAACTTCTACAGGAACATACTGCTCCAGATGCTACAAGTAAAACAGCAAAATTTTGTTCGTATTTGCATTAGGTTCTCACATGCTCTTGATTTTGATCCATTTTCAACACATTTACTGGAGATTGTTTTACAGAACATGAATCTTATTATGATTTCCCTCACTCAAAATTTCTAGTAGCTTTCCACTACCATGTGGGATTAACATCAAACCCATTAGCTTTCCTCAGTGTAATCCTTCCTTATGTTTCAGCCCCTTTTCCTGCTTTATGTACAGGTTTTTGGTCAACCATCCCACAGATCCTGTGCTGTAGCCACACAGAAATATTAGGCTTTGGGTTGTGTGGCTGGCACAGTTGGTTAAGCATCCAACTCTTGGTTTTGGCTTAGGTCATGATCTCTGGTTTGTGAGATCAAGCCCCATGTCGGGCTCTGTGCTGGGCGTGGGCCTGCATGGTGTTCTCTCTCTCTCTCTCTCTCTATCAAATAACTAAATCTTAAAAAAAAAGAAATATTAGCTTTTACCCAAATATGATAGGCAGTTTCATATTATAAACTTAGAATGTTAGCCTCTTTTTCTCTGGTATATTTGGGAGAAAGTGAGAAGCCCTCGTCTTAATCTCAGATCATCCCATTGGCTGTTGCTGCTTCATGAGATATGGGTTCCCTACTGCTCTCAGCTCTAACTCTGGTCATCATACACTTTATGGATAGGTACCACCTGATACTCCAGGATGCTCTGATCCTTTTATAGTGCTGCGACTGCAGTACTAGCTGCACTGAAAAATGATATGAGGACAGCCATTCCTTCCTTTATGGATACATCCCTTAATTCTCCACAAGAATCACTACAAAAAAGTCTTTTATGTATGTAACAGACGTTATTGCAGTGTTGATAACTAGAATAAGTAAAATAAAGAAGTAACAAGTTTAGATGCCATGCATGATTTTCCTAGTGTCCAAGGAAAAGTAATTCTTAATGTCTTTGTTCCTAGCCTTGCTTTCCCATCCTGAAAGATTTTTTTTCTCTTCTCTCCCTCTGAAGGAACTGCATCCTTCAGTGTACCCTAGGGTAAGTATTCACCCCATCCTACCCCACCCACTGAGACAAGATACTAACTCATCTGTAATCATCGAAATTGCTCCAGCTTTTGAACCATGAGGCCTTAGCAGTAGAGTCCAGGGAATACATCAAAAAATCTCCAAGGAATGCTTTGGCGCATCATCTATATTCTTCATTACTATCTCTGTAGCAGTATGAGGTACCAATATACCTCCTAATTCTTCCTGTAGGTTTGGGATGAGTAACTATTGAAATACACACACACACATACACACACACACACATATACATACATACATATACACATAGAAATCTTTTTATAAGAACATTAGAAATGAAGGCAAAATTTCATCTATATGCAATACAAAAAGCCTGCACTATATTCCCTGGCTATAATGTATGTAGAGCTGAATATTTTAATTAAGAACAAATTTACCTTCTTTTTACCTTCTTTTTCTAAGTCCCAGATAATGCCCAAAGGATTCTTGGATTTTTAAAAAGTGGGCCATTATGATACCTTGAGAAACACTGGAAGCACCACTGAAAACTCCTGTCTAGAAAAGAAAAGAAAAGAAAAAAAAAGAAAAGAAAACAGGAATTGGGCATGTCAGTGTTAGAGAAGAAAGAAAAGGGATTGCCCTTTATGTAAAATATATTTATATTTTTTCTAATGTCATTTTTCCTGCAAAAAATGCCACCTTTTTTAATAAAAAGGTTCAATTTGAAATGTCTTCTCTGCAATGCTTTCCCTTACTCCTCTGTAGAGTTAGCCAATAGTCAGTTTACTCTGGACTTCTTATAAAAATCTGCACTTACTTCTACTATAGCTCTTAGCACATTTTTATATATTTTTACATCTGTCTCTCCCATGCAGCCTGTGAGCTCTTATGAGGGCAAGAACTATGTTTTATTCATTTTTTTGTCTTCTAGTAGTTGGTCACAGTAGGTGCTTAATAAATGTTTTGTGAATAAATGAGACAAGGAATAAATTCCCCAAATTATACAAGTTAATGACAGAGTAAATAGCAAAACTCAGACTTTCTGACTCTTAGTCTGTTATTTTTCACAGTCATTATCTAATTTAGTCCCAAGTAACACTTAATTTCCAAATTGCAGGCTTGAAATCTAAGAAATTTAATGAGTTTTTCAAGGTCACACTGATAATGTTGTATCATTTCGGTCAGGATAGGTTAGGTTATGCTGCAGTAATAACCTCAAAATCGAAAGACCTAAAACAACAAAAGCTTATTTGTTGCTCCTACTACAGATCCACCATATACGTTGGGACTGGGAGGGAATCCACATCTTTATTCAAAGACAAAGATGGATGGAATAGCCACAGTATTGAACATTGCTTATTCTGTGCTAGAGGAAAAAAAGTGTTCTGGAACAATAATAGCTATAGCCTGGAACTAACATATGTTGCTCCCACTCACAAGTTAATGAATAAAACTAGCCATGCAGTCCGTACCCATCAACAAGGAGATCATGAAGTGCCATTCTACCACGTTCCTGGAAATGCAAGTTGATTAAGACTATTACATAGACTCACATGTAATAGGTATACCACAGATGTTTGAGTCTAATTTTTATTTCTAGTCTAGTATTCTCTCTACCAAGAAGTTCTGGGACCTCCTCCTTTCAGAAAAGATACAGTAGATATAGGATATATTTTAAGAGGATTCAGATAACATAAAATAAATGTGAAGTAATTCAAGGAATTGCACATCTTAAAATCAAGATATGATTGAAAAATAGTTGTCTTTAACTATAAGAAGGCGATTATAGGAAAAAAACATGACTACTACTTTTTCTCAGATATTTCAATATAGAGAAGTAGGCTTAAAATCAATTTTAAAAAGTTAAGTATTATATAAAATGTCATCACACACACACACACACACACACACACACTCAAAGGACATTATAGCAGGAAAACCTAAGATTCTAGACCTAAGTTCATCACTAATTAGCTTTGTGTCCCTGGGTCTTTTGTAGGCATATATCTTATTATATAAAATGAAGGAGACATATATAAAATCCCTTGCAGTTTAAAATTATTTGGCTCATGTAAATCAACTTGTCATGACACAATTTAAGAGTAACTAATATAGTCATTAGGGTGATAGTAACTGCTAATGCAAGTACATCTCCAAATTTCAATGGCTTAAAACAATATAATTTTATTTTTTACCTATATAACAATATTCCTATTGGCAGGTACCATTTTTTCACACCGTGATTTAGGGACCTAGTTTTCATCCATCTAGTGGCTTCATCATCTAGTAAGGCCACAGAGTTCTCTGTTTCTAGTCAGTAAAAACATGAAGGATGGAGAAAACCAGTCCAGATGTGGCACACATTCCTTCTGTTCACTTTCTGTTGGGCAAACATCTTATTGGTGAGAACAACATGGCCTCATCTGGATGCAAAGAGGTTGGAAAAAGCAGTGCCTGGATGAAGACTCCCCTCCCAGGACCAACTTCATGCTGTGAAAGTAGGGAATCAAATTTTTGGAGAACATCGAGTCCTCTCCACCACACTGTCTTTCTTGACAGCCAACCACTCCTCTCTGTTGCTCCCCCTGTACTCAAATACCATTATAGTACTTACATCACTTGGTTCCTTTAGGGGGTAAATATTCAAGAGCAGGGGCCACTTTTTTTAAAGATTTTATTTATTTTTTTGAGAGAGAGAGAGAGCACAAGTGGGGTGAGGGGCAGAAGGAGAAGCAGACTCCCTGCTGAACAGGGAGCCCAATGCAGCTCAATCCCAGGACTCTGGGATCAGGACCTGAGCTGAAGGCAGACACTTAACTGGCTGAGCTACCCAGGTGCCCCAGGGACCACTTTTTATTCAGCTTTGAACTTCCCAGAACATAGCCCTATTTCAGGAACAGAGCAATTATTCAATAACAAATTTTAATTAAGTGAGTTTACTCAAACCTCCCTCTGCCACCTTCATGGGGTTTGTTGGTTTGTTTGTTTTCCCATAGTTAGGTGAGCTTGGACACTATCTTGAATCATTAAGAATTTTGTTACAGGGGTGCCTGGGTGGCTCAGTCATTAGGCATCTGCCTTCGGCTCAGGTCATGATCCCAGAGTCCTGGGATTGAGCCCTGCATTGGGCCCCCTGCTTGGCAGGAAGCCTGCTTCTCCCTCTCCCACTGCTCCTGCTTGTGTTCCTTCTCTCTCTCTCTCTCTCTCGGTCAAATAAATAAATAAAATCTTTAAAAAAAAAATAAGAATTTTGTTACAGAACTTTACCAGAACCCAGTGATCTTACAAAATTGTTGAGGGTATGTTATGAAGAAACATATACTAAGTGTCTCTATATAAATGATAATTCCCAGACCTCCATTCTTCACTGGAGACCGTATCTCCTTCATAAGTAGATGGCAGCAAAGGTTCTCTTTGATATTCTGATTTTAGGGACAGGCCTTGAAATATTCTTTCATTCTTTCAGTTTCTGTACATAAACCTTGAGTTTTTAAGTGAAAAACGTATAAATCAAGGGTGCTTAGGTGGCTCAGTCAGTTAAGCATCCAACTCTTGGTTTTGGCTCAGGTTATGATCTCAGGGTTGTGAGATCAGGCCCTGCATCAGGCTCTGTACTCAGTGCAGAGTCTGCTTGAGATTCTCTCTCTCCCTCTGTGCCTCCCCCCACACACACACTCACTCTCTCTCTCCCTCTCAAATAAATACATAAATCTCTTTTTTTTAAAGGAAAAGAAAAAGGTATAAATCATCATAGTACCTCTAGAAAGATAGAATAGAGTATGTAAATGTAAAAGTATGTGCAATATGAAAAACATTTATACCTTACAGAGAACACCTGAGAAGATTTTTTAAGTAAAAATGAAACATTTTGGGAAAATTAACTCTTAGGTCAAGTTTTATTTAGTCTAGACCATGTAGACTATGTAAAGACTATGTAAATATGTAATGATATGGCTAATGTAGAATTCTTTCATTTACCCAACAAACATTTATTAAGCACCCACCTTGGCTTAAAATCAAATCACACTATTTTTCCAAATCACCTGGATAATTATCAAATGCTCTGCACTGGATATGCAGCAAGGTCCATGGGGAGCATTTTTAAATTAGAGCTTGTGGCTCTTTAAGGACAAGAGCCTACACCTACCCTTGCCTGATTTCCCAATAAATATTTATAGAATAAATTTCTATCAACATAAATCCTCTGCCCATTTTTTCCAATCCCTTATTAAGATCTTTATCTATGACAATGTTGAATTTCACCAAAACTCAGTGATCCTGGAAAACAGCAATTAAAACACACACACACACACATACATACACACACACACACACACAAAAAATACATTCTTTTGTGTTCAGGGCTTTACTGAAAAGAAACAACTTCCCCTCTATGAGTTAGGTAAAGACTCACAGATGCTCTCCTTGTTTGCCTGTGACAGGACCAGACAAAAACACTCCAGTTCCCAGTGTTTGCCTATTAATGATTAGCTGAACTACTTGTCTTCACTGATCAGTCAGAACAGAATGTTTATTAATCAAAGCTGGGTTAAACTTCCCCTCCTTCCCCCGAGCCCCTGAATTCTGACCCACTCTTACCCTGAGCTAGCATAAATCTCCTCAACAGTTCTGTCGAGAAGAGGAGCCTTGAGATACACTCTGATCTACTCTCCAATCCCACTCTTTCATCCCACTTCCCCACATTTGGTTCTTTTCAACCTTGTTTACTCCTCCCTATAAAAGAAGAACACTTTTTATCTCATACTGGAATATTTACAGATCTTAGGTCCATTTCAATAGTCTCTGTGCCCCTACTACAATAGACCCTTTCCTTCCTTGTAATAATTCCAAAAATCTCTTCTTACCTACTTCCAGATTTGTTTTTTATTTGATACCTACTTTAAAAGAGAATTACTCCCCCCTATACACTCAATACACAAATGTGAACTAAATCTCTATAGACTAGATTCCTAACTTTATTTTTCTCATCTGACCTGATAGGTGTGGTTTTCTGATTCTCTGCAATGAAAATATTTATTAACATTCAAGTGGAATAAAAGCAACTATTTAGAACTGATACCAAATAAAGGTGATTTTGCAAATAAGAGTTCTGGATTCTGTCTTGGGGTTTGGGGAGCACGAAAAGAAAGACTTCCTGGATGTTAGGGGCTACTCTTTTTATTCTCTTCCCAGAAGATTGAATACGTACTGCCATCTACCGGTAAGCACTGCAAAATCAAGTTAAAAAAAATGGCACTGCTTTCTTCTACAGAAGTATGTGAACGTATTTATTGAAACGATGGTCTTCTCAAATACATAGCAGACCTAAAAACAAATATTTATGTTCTATATGCATTATTTATTGACCCACCATGTTTAAATACTCTTTTGTCTCAGATTTTCTCAAAAAGATTTTTACTTACCCAAATATTTTTAAATGATTCAGGGTTAAACATCTAAGCAAATCTAATCACTGCATAAATTGAATTGGATAGCACAGTTCAGTATAGTACAGAGCTTTGATACACAAAGTGTGGTCTGCAAGCCAGCAGTCCTAGTATCATTTAGGAGCTTGTAAGAAATGCAGAATCTTAGGCCTCTCCCAGATCCACTTGAAGAGAATCTGCATTTTAATAATATCGTTGGGTAATATGTATACATGTTAAAATTTGAGAAGTACTGGCATAAAGTATTGTATAGAATTTATAGGTTAGGAAAATAACAACAAACCCCAGTTGGAAGCCTTTCTTTTTTTAATAAAAGGGAAGCTTTCAAGACTTTTGTCATGGTCATGGAATCATTTTTCATTTTTCAGTCTTCAAATGGATTTCATCCTGCAATTAAATTTTTTTGAATCACGGTAAGATCAATTGAAGCAGTCTTGAAACAAATTATACCTCTGTTAAAGAAAGACAATTAAAGAACAATACTCTCAAGCTATATGTTAATATTATACATTTGTGCATATTGAGATTCATTATTCTGTTCAGCATCATTGATGACACTTTCCATAAGATTAATTACTGACACATCTATGCCAGCAGCCTCCCAAGAAGGTTAAGAGATAGATAGTCCAGGAAAAGATACAAACACCTAAGTACACAGACACACAATCACACACACACACACACACACACACACACACATGCACACTGATGATGAATCCCCAGTATCAAGTTGACAGGCCACAGGAGCCAAACTTCAACAGTGTCCTGGCTCTTCGCACTCTCCCACAATTACCTGTATTAGAAGGGGATGCCATTAGAACAATTTAATTTAGTGTACCAGATGCCTCCACCTTGAAAAAGGAACACAGCAGATTAAAATGTACATTCTACAGAATAAAGTGCACAGTCCCAGTTTTTCATGTTATAATGCCATTTTCTTTGAAATTTGTTGAGACTCTATTGGTCAATTCTTTATTGTTTCAAGTATGCTTGAAAATGTGCATTTTTTCATTATTGGACGCTAAGTAGTTAGATGAATAAAAATAGTTGTTGATTGTTCATATTTTCTATATCATAATTTTTTCTCTGTCTGATCCATCAGTTAGTATAAGAACATTAATATCTCCCAATATAATGATGAAATAAAAATTTTATCTTGTTTTGGCAGTTTTTGTTTCCTATATTTCAAAGCCATTTTTACTATACTGTTTATACTTTCCCAAGAAATGTATCATTTTATAATTATAATTATAATATTCTTCATTCTTAATGTTTTTCATTTTAAATTCTATATGACTTAATACTATCCACAGTAGCCAAAATTCACAGGTTAAAGGCACAGCTTTCCCACCAGACAGCTTTGTCCTTACTTCAGACACTAACCACAAATGCAGGGGTCCTGAGGGCTACCTTCACTCTGACCAGCTGACTGGTTTGAGCGTTCCCATATCACCCTCAAGTTCCGTTTCTCATTAGACTCCCAGGATTCACTGAATGTGCTATAGTTAAAATTACAGTTTGGGGGCACCTGTGTGACTTAGTTAAGTGTCTGACTCTTGATTTCAGCTCAGATCATGATCTCAGGGTTGTAAGATCAAGCCTCATATCTGGCTCCACACTGGGTATGGAGCCTGCTTAAGATTCTCTCTCCCAAAATTCTACTTCTGTGGGTATATACCCAACAGAAATGTTTAACAAAGTACATACACAAGAATATTCACAGCAGCTTTATTCATTACAGCAAAAAATCTGAAAACCCAATGTTCATAAAGAGTCAAATGGATATCTCACAGCAGTAAGAAAGGATAAGTTGGTAACATAACAACATTGATAAATTTTATAAAATAATTCTGAAGGAATGAAGTCAAACACAAAAGAGTAAAATTTGTATGATTAAAATTAATATAAAAATTCAACAAAAGACAAAATAATTTATGAAGATAGAAATAAAACAAGTGGTATTCTTAAAGGGAGTACCATTTGAGAAGGGGCATGAGGAAGCCTCTGGATTACTAAATATGCTTTTCATCTTTATCTGAGCTGTGGTTACATGGGAGCATATATGTGAGTATACATGCAAAAATTATCAAGCTGTACACTTAGGATGTATGCATCTTTTGTATATGTCATACCTCAATAAAATAATAATTACTAAAGTATAAGGATATAGAAAGATATTTGCAATTATTGGATAATATTAACTCCTTTCCTTATAGGCTTCAAGTAGATGGCAAGAACTCTTCAATTTAAAAAGAAAGAAAGAAGAAAGAAAAGAAAGAAAGAAAGAAGGAAAGAAAGAAAGAAAGAAAAAGAAAGAAAGAAAGAAAGAAAGAAAGAAAGAAAGAAAGAAAGAAAGAAAGAAAGAAAGAAAGAAAGAAAGAAAGAAAGAAAGAAAGAAAGAAAGAAAGAAAGAAAGAAAGAAAGAAAGAAAGAAAGAAAGAAAGAAAGAAAGAAAGAAAGAAAGAAAGAAAGAAAGAAAGAAAGAAAGAAAGAAAGAAAAAGAAAGAAAGAAAGAAAGAAAGGGTAGCCCCATCTTCCAGGTTCACTCACTAATGTGCTTTCAGATGGTTTCAATTTATTGACAGAAGAATACAAGGCATTTGGTGGAGGGAAAATATGCCCAAAACAAAAGGAAAGATATTGACCTTACTGATCTAAGTTAATGTAGGTAAACAAAAACATCTCAGAGCTTAGGTTGAGAAAAGGGAGTAAGGAAAAAGATAAGGCAGGAATGGAGGAGGCAATATCAAATGCAAGAGTCCTGGGAAGGAGAGTCAGGAGAGCTAGCAAATCAGTGCTCTGCTTTGGAATCAAGGTCTAGCTATTTAACTCAGCTTCATTCCTGTAAGTCAATGGTATAATATGAGAAGACACACTGAACAGTGACAGACACGGCACTGAAACTTTGGACTCACTTCATGTGGTAGAATGGCCTAATTACTGGGAAGCAGTTGCCTGTGGAAGACCAATGTGGCCTTTCCTTTCTGAACAACTCTGCCATCTAGCAAATACCCATTTATGTCCAGCTGGAATCTTCCTTTTTCTATTTGTATTACCTTTTGGGGCTGCCATAGCAAAGTATCACAAATGAGGAGGCCCAGAAAACTGAGTTGTTTTGTCTCACAGTTGTAGAGCCCAGAAATCCAAAAATTATGTTGACACAATGTCTCTTTAACTGTCCACCCTAGTTCTCCCCTATTTCATTACCTAACACGAGCCTCACAATCTTCTGCCTGGATTATTTTAACAAACTCCTAATGGGCTTCTTGCCTCCAATCTTATCCCACTTAAACCCATTCTCCACTTTAGACCCAGAATGATCTTTTTAAATCACCCATTTAATTATGTCATTCCTCTCGTCAAAGCCCTGTATCGGCTTGCAGCTGTTCTCAGGATAAGGTCCCAAGTTCTGATAATGCCTTTCAGGCCCTTATTTAAATGAATTTCAATTCTTTGAATTCACCCTGTTTTCTCTATCCTTCAGGTCATTGCTCTTTTGTTTCTGTTTCTGGGCACATTTCATGTGGCTAATTCAGCTGAGCCCTTAATCCTCACATAATACTTTCCTGAATCTCCAAAGGCTAGATGAGGTGCTGCCCTCGACTACCATCAAGTATTGCCATAGCATTCAGTACTTAACTCTTCCTATAGCACTTAGCACTCTATTATAATTACCTGTGTACCCCTCCGTCTTCCCCACCACTCTTTAAATTCCTTGAGGGCCAGCATCATACATTATCTTGTTCACTGTTTTATTCTTAGCACCTAGCAGAGACCTCTTCACATAGTAAGTACTTAGCAAGATTTTTCCGAATGGGTAAATTAGTAAAATAACCAAATTATTCAAAGAAAGATACTTGTTTGGTGACTCCTGATATTTAATTTCTGTGAACAGAACTGTTCCCAAGCTCATTTTATTATTTTATTTTGTTTTGTTTAAAGATTTTATTTATTTGAGAGAGAGAGCACGAGTAGGGGGGCAGAGGCAGAGGAAGAGGGAAAAGCAGACTCCCCATTGCACAGGGATCCCGAGAGCCTGAACCCTGGATGCCGAGATCATGACCTGAGCCGAATGCAGACACTTAACCAGCTGAGCCACTGAGGTGCCCCTCCAAATTCATTTTAGAGAGTGAGATTCAGTAATTCACTAATCACTAATTCACTAATCACTAATCTTAATACACTGGAATATTGCTCTTAAGTTATCAGATACAAAAATGTAACATTTTATATAAGGTAAACTCCTGTTAGACTCCATCCCACTACAGTTAGCTGCTGATGCCCCCAAAGAACCTCATTATAAGGTGGCCAGACTTAAAAGGCTTGGACACCAAAGATGCATGACTAAAGCAGATGTCTCCCTCAGAGGGCAAATCTTCCTGGCACAAGAAATACTTCTGTGCTTTGCTCCAGGACACAGAAATATTTGACACACAAATAAAACATGTGAAAAACAACAGGTATTCTGAGATATTAAGAAAGGTATAGAAGTGAGGTCTTTGTGCATAAAATAGAGTTCCTTTGTTTTGCATATCAAGTTTAATTCACACACACACACATACACACACAAGTATTCCCCTTATTGGAAAGAAAAGTGTGAAAAATAAAAAATAAAGAAAGAGTAGAGAAAAATACTGCACTTTAAAGGATCTTATTACTCTACCTTGTCAAACTGGAATCATGAAACTGCACAGCTTTCCACAACACTTGATGTCACTTTGCAAGAATAAAAGTAAAACAAAACAGAAGCTAATACATTTTTTTTTTTGTAAAATAAAGAAGCACAAATATGATAATCTGGCTTACTACCACAAAGTGCAAATTTTGAATGCTTCAGAGAAATACAACACTGATGTGGGCTTGTAGGTTCTTCCTTGTAGCTATATGCCAGGACACCTATCAAAAACGTATCCAGTCAAGGGGTTGACATGGTTTCAAAGCCAGGCCATTAATCTGGTGACAGCACCCCATTAAACTAACTCTGCAAATCATTTTATTAGAGGAGTGAAATATTGAAGAGAGAGTGGGACCCTTGTTTACTGTCGCTATTGACTGATTACAACATGATTGCTCAGGGACAAGACAGTTGTTTGCAACATGTAGAAAGATAACAAAGATAAAGAAACTCCCATTTGGAGTGACTCAGCTTTTCAGGGGATACATTTCTCTTTTTGACGCTCCACAGTAAATAGAAAGAAATCCTGTTTTTGTATTTTTGGTGGGATGGAAAGGGGGCTGATTTCATTTAAGGTAACTTGTAATTAAGATACACATTTTGTTCTATGAATAAACTGTAGGTAAACTTCAATAGAATTCCGAATAACTTGCTATCTAATATCACCACTTTATACACTTACTAAAGTTAAATATTTGTTCCTGAAAATATATAGTTTGTTATCGGACACAAAACTGGTTCCGACCTCAGGTTTGACTGCTCATTGCTAAAAAATCAATACCCAAAAGAGAAGTGCTGTTGGGAAAGGAAAGATTGCTTTATTCAGGAAGCTGACAAGATGATGGACTAATGTCTCAAAGACCATCTTCCCCTTCCACACAAAGCCAGAGAGTTTTAAAGGGGAGGAATGGAAAAAGTGGAAGGGGTCTGTGTGCAGGAGAAGCAGGTGCCCAGAGGGTTTGTCACCAGTCGACATAACTCTCAATAGACTTGACATCAGTGGCAGTTTTCTTTTTTTTTCATTTTATTATGTTATGTTAATCACCATACATTACATCATTAGTTTGATGTAGTGTTCCATGAGTCATTGTTTGCGTATAACACCCTGTGCTCCATGCAGTACATGCGCTCTTTAATACCCATCACCAGGCTACCCAATCCCCCGACCCCCTGCCCCTCTAGAACCCTCAGTTTGTTTCTCAGAGTCCATAGTCTCTCGTCATTCATCTCCCCCTCCAACGTCCCCCCCTTCATTTTACACTTCCTACTATTTTTTTTAACATAACATTTTTTTTAACATTCAGAAGTACAGGTCTGTGATTCAACAGTCTTACACAATTCACAGGGCTCACCATAGCACATACCTTCCCCAATGTCTATCACCCAGCCACCCATCACTCCCACCCCCGCCAACAATCCTCAGCTTGTTTCCTGAGATTAAGAATTCCTCATATCAGTGAGATCATATGATACATGTCTTTCTCTGATTGACGTATTTCGCTTAGCATAATACCCTCTAGTTCCAACCACGTCATTGCAAATGGCAAGATTTCGGGCTTTTTTTGATGGCTGCATAATATTCCACTATACATATATATATATATATATATATATATATATATATACACCACTTTGTTATCCATTCAGCTGTCAATGGACATCTTAACTCTTTCCATAGTTTGGCTATTGTGGACATTGCTGCTATAAACATTGGGGTGCACGTAACCCCTTCAGGTCACTACATTTGTATCTTTGGGGTAAATACCCAGTAGTGCAATTGCTGGGTCATACAGTAGCTCTATTTTCAAATTTTTGAGGAAGATCCATACTGTTTTCCAGAGTGGCTGCACCAGCTTGCATTCCCACCAAGAGTGTAGGAGGATTCCCCTTTCTCCGCATCCTTGCCAACATCTGACATTTCCTGACTTGTTAATTTTAGCCATTCTGACTGGTGTGAGGTGGTATCTCATTGAGGTTTTGATTTGGATTTCCCTGATGCTGAGCAATGTTGAGCACTTTTTCATGTGACTCTTGGCCATTTGGATGTCTTCTTTGGAAAAATGTTCATGTCTTCTGCCCGTTTCTTGATTGGATTATTTATTCTTTGGGTATTGAGTTTGATAAGTTCTTTATAGATTTTGGATACTAGCCCTTTATCTGATATGTCATTTGCAAATATCTTCTCCCATTCTGTCAGTTGTCTTTTGGTTTTGTGGGCTGTTTCTTTTGCTGTGCAAAAGCTTTTTATCTTGATGAAATCCCAATAGTTCATTTTTACCCTTCCTTCCCTTGCCTTTGGTGATGTTTCTAGGAAGAAGGTGCTGCAGCTGAGGCTTAAGAGGTTGCTGACTGTGTTCTCCTTTAGGATTTTGATGGACTGCTGACTCACATTTAGGTCTTTCAACCATTTGGAGTCTATTTTTGTGTGTGGTATAAGAAAATGGTCCAGTTTCATTCTGCTTGTGGCTGTCCAATTTTCCCAACGCCATTTGTTGAAGAGACTGTCTTTTTTCCATTGGACTTTCTTTCCTGCTTTGTTGAAGATTAGTTGACCATAGAGTTGAGGGTCCATTTCTGGGCTCTCTATTCTGTTCCATTGATCTATGTGTCTGTTTTTGTGCCAGTACCATAGTATCTTGATGATGACAGCTTTGTAATAGAGTTTGAAGTCCGGAATTGTGATGCCACTAGCTTTGCTTTTCTTTTTCAACATTCCTCTGGTTATTCGGGGTCTTTTCTGGTTCCATACAAATTTTAGGATTATTTGTTCCATTTCTTTGAAAAAAGTGGATGGTATTTTGATTGGGATTGCATTAAATGTGTAGATTGCTCTAGGTAGCATAGACATTTTGACAATATTTGTTCTTCCAATCCATGAGCATGGAACGTTTTTCCATTTCTTTGTGTCTTCCTCAATTTCTTACATGAGTATTTGATAGTTTTCTGAGTACAGATCCTTTGCCTCTTTGGTTAGATTTATTCCTAGGTATCTTATGGTTTTGGGTGCAATTGTAAATGGGATCAACTCCTTAATGTCTCTTTCTTCTGTCTTGTTGTTGGTGTATAGAAATGCCACTGATTTCTGTGCATTGATTTTATATCCTCCCACTTTACTGAACTCCTGTATGAGTTCTAGCAGTTTTGGGGTGGAAACTTTTGGATTTTCCAAATAAAGTATCATATCATCTGCAAACAGTGAGAGTATGAATTCCTCTTTGCTGATTTGGATGCCTTTTATTTCCTTTGGTTGTCTGATTGCTGTGGCTAGGACTTCTAATAGTATGTTGAATAGCAGTGGTGAGAGTGGACATCCTGCCATGTTCCTGACCTTAGGGGGAAAGGTCTCAGTTTTCCCCATTGAGAATGATATTCGCTGTGGGTTTTTCATAGATGGCTTTTATGATATTGAGGTATGTACCCTCTACCCCTATACTCTGAAGAGTTTTAATCAAGAAAGGATGCTGTACTTTGTCAAATGCTCTTTCTGCATCTATTGAGAGGATCATATGGTTCTTGTTATTTCTTTTATTAATGTATTGTATCACATTGATTGATTTGCAGATGTTGAACCAACCTTGCAGCCCAGGAATAAATCACACTTGGTCGTGGTGAATAATTATTTTAATGTACTGTTGGATCCTATTGGCTAGTATTTTGGTGAGAATTTTTGCATCCATGTTCATCAGGGATACCGATCTGTAATTTTCCTTTTTGGTGGGGTCTTTGTCTGAATTTGGGATCAAGGTAATGCTGGCCTCATAAAATGAGTTTGGAAGTTTCCCTTCCATTTCTATTTTTTGTAACAGTTTCAGGAGAATAGGTATTAACTTCTTTAAACGTTTGGTAGAATTACCCTGGGAAGCCATCTGGCCCTGGGCTCTTGTTTATTGGGAAATTTTTGATTGCTGCAATTTCCTTAGTGTTCAGGTTTTCTATTTCTTCCTGGTTCAGTTTTGGTAGTTGATACATCTCTAGGAATGCATCCATTTCCTCCAGATTATCTAATTTGCTGGCATATAGTTGCTCATAATATGTTCTTAAAATTGTTTGTATTTCTTTGGTGTTGGTTGATCTCTCCTCTTTCATTCCTGCTTTTATTTATTTGGGTCATTTCTCTTTTCTTCTTGATAAGTCTGGCCAGGGGTTTATCAATCTTATTAATTTTTTCAAAGAATCAGCTCCTAGTTTCTTTGATCTGTTCTACTGTTCTACTGTTCTTTTGGTTTCTATTTCATTGATTTCTGCTCTGATCTTTATTATTTCTCTTCTCCTGCTGGGTTTAGGCTTTATTTGCTGTTTTTTTCTCTAGCTCCTTTAAGTGTAGGGTTAGGTTGTGTATTTGAGAACTTTCTTGTTCCTTGAGAAAGGCTTGTATTGCTATATACTTTCCTCTTAGGACTGCCTTTGCTGCATCCCAAAGATTTTGAACAGTTGTATTTTCATTTTCATTTGTTTCCTTGAATTTTTTAAATTCTTCTTTAATTTCCTGGTTGACCCATTCATTCTTTAGTAGGATGCTCTTTAACCTCCATGTATTTGAGTTCTTTCTGAATTTCCTCTTGTGATTGAGTTCTAATTTCAAAGCACTGTGGTCTGAAAATATGCAGGGAATGATCCCAATCTTTGGTACCATTTGAGACCTGATTTGGGACCTAGGATGTGATCTATTCTGGAGAATGTTCCATGGGCACTGGAGAAGAATGTGTATTCTCTTGCTTGGGGATGGAATGTTCTGAATATACCTGTGAAGTCCATTTGGTCCAGTGTGTCATTTAACGTCTTTATTTCCTTGTTGCTCTTTTCCTTAGATGATCTGTCCATTTCAGTCAGGGGGGTGTTAAAGTCCCCCACTATTATGGTAATGTTGTCAATGTGTTTCTTTGCTTTTGTTATTAATTGGCTTATATAATTGACTGCTCCCATGTTAGGGGCATAGATATTTACAATTGTTAGATCTTCTTGTTGGATAGACCCTTTAAGTAGGATATAGGGTCCTTCCTCATCTCTTATTATAGTCTTTGGTTTAAAATCTAATTTGTCTGATACAAGGATTGCCACCCCAGCTTTCTTTTGATATCCAATAGCATGGTAAATGGTATTCCACCCATTCCCTTTCAATGTGGGGTGTCTTTGGGTCTAAATGAGTCTCTTGCAGACAGCATATCGATGGGTCTTGTTTTTTTTGTCCAATCTGATAGCCTGTGTCTTTTGATTGGGGCATTTAGCCCATTTACATTCAGGGTAACTATTGAAAGGTATGAATTTAGTGCCATTGTATTGCCTGTAAGGTGACTGTTACAGTATATAGTCTGTGTTCCCTTCTGGTCTATGTTACTTTTAGGTTCTCTCTTTGCTTAGAGGACACTTTTCAAAATTTCTTGTAGGACTGGTTTTGTGTTTGCAAATTCCTTTAGTTTTTGTTTGTCCTGGAAGCTTTTTATCTCTCCTTCTATTTTCAATGACAGCCTAGCTGGATATAGTATTCTTACCTGCATATTTTTCTCATTTAGTGCTCTGAATATATCATGCCAGTCCTTTCTGGACGGCCAGGTCTCTGTGGATAGGGCTGTTGCCAATCTAATGTTTCTACCATTGTAGATTACAGACCTCTTTTCCCGAGCTGCTTTCAGGATTTTCTCTGTGTCTCTGAGACTCGTAGTTTTACTGTCAGATGTCGGGGTGTTGACCTATTTTTATTGATTTTGAGGGGGGTTTCTCTGTGCATCCTGGATTTGGATGCCTGTTTCCTTCCCCAAATTAGGGAATTTCTCTGCTATAATTTGCTCCAATATACCTTCTGCCCCTCTCTCTTTCTTCTTCTTCTGGGATCCCAATTATTCTAATATTGCTTTGGTCTTATGGTATCAGTTATCTCTCGAATTCTGCCCTCATGCTCCAGTAGTTGTTTATATCTCTTTTTCTCAGCTTTTTTATTCTCCATCATTTGGTCTTCTATATCACTAATTCTCTCTTCTGACTCATTTATCCTAGCAGTTAGAGCCTCCAATTTTTATGCACCTCATTAATAGCCTTTCTGATTTTGACTTGATTAGATTTTAGTTCTTTTATTTCTCCAGGAAGTGTTTCTCTAGTATCTTCCATGCTTTTTTAAGCACAGCTAGTATCTTTATAATCGTCATTCTGAACTCTAGTTCTGACATCTTACCAATGTCTGTATTGGTTAGGTTACTGGCAGTCACTACTGCCTCTTGTTCTTTTTTTTTTTTGAGGTGATTTTTTTTTCCATCTTGTCATTTTGTCCAGAGGAGATAGATGAATGAGAGAACAAAATGCTAACAGGGTAAAACAACCTCAGAAAAATATATACTAAGCAAATCAGAAGAGACCTGAAATCGGGGGAAAAGAAAGGGAAAGAAAGGGAAAAAAAAGAAAAAAGAAAAAGATAAAAAAAAGAATATGATAAAATATGATCAGGCTGGTGAATAGATCAGTGCCACACACTAAAGTTGGGGCATATTTTGGTCTGTTAGAAGAAACTGTCTCCCAAAATTTTAAAGAAAGAAAAACTTATATATGTACAAAAATAAGGGTAAATACGATAGAGGGATAGAATATGACTGTAAAGATGAAAATTAAAAAAGATTTTATAAAAGGAATTGATAAGATAAGAAGTGGGTTGAAAAAAGAATGAAGAGAAATTTAAAAAAAAGGTGGGGGGAGAGAATGTAATCAGGCAGGAAACTAGAACAAAGCCAAACACTAGAGATTTAAGGTATATTTTGGTCTGTTGGAAGATACTGTATCCCAAAATTTTAAAGAGAGAACAGTTTATATATATATATATATATATATATATATCAAAAATAAGGTTAACTACTATGAAGGGATAGAATATGACTCTAAAAATGAAAAATAAAAAAGATTTTTATAAAAGGGATTGATAAGATGTTGGTTTTAAAAGGGAAAAGAAAAATTCAAAAAAATATATAGAAAAAGAAAAAAAAGAAAATTAAAAAAATTAACTTTGAAAGACTAAAGAATCAGGGGGGAAAAGCAATGAATTCTATGTGCTGTATTCCCCTAGTGCTGGAGTTCTGCCATTCTCATTGATTGGTAATCTTGGTCTTTGCTGGCTGTTCTTGCTGATCTTCTGGGGGAGGGGCCTGTTGCAGTGGTTCTCAAATTTCTTTGCCAGAGGTCGAATTGCACCACCCTTGCCAGGGGCTGGGCTGAGTAATCTGCTTGGATCTGCTCTCATAGCTTTTGTTCCCGGCAAGCTTTCTGTACAGCTTTGGAGGATGAGGGTGAAATCTCTGGCACATGACCTCGTTTGGAGTCTCCAAACCCAGCAGATTTCTGTGGTGCACTCTGCGCTGCTTCTCCCAGGGGAGGAAAGGGAGTCTCCCTGATCTGCTGCTTGTTGGGTCCCTGCTGGAAGAGCAGTGGCCCAACTGTGCTATGGATCATGGTTTAGGGCAAATCTGAGCTGAGAGCCCACTCCTCGGCTCCATCTCTGCAGCCAGTTTCCCCACTCCAATACCTGGGAGCTCTGCCACACTCAGGCACCCCCAGTCTTTCTGTGACCCCGAGGGTCCTGAAGCCACACTGTCCCAATGAGGGTTACACCCCCAGCTTAGCCACTGAAGCGATGTCCCTCAGCGGAGCAGACTTCTAAAAGTTCCGATTTTGTGCTCCGCTGCTCTATCACTTGCTGGTAGAGGATGATGGAGGTTCCCTCCCCCATGGTCTATCTTCCCAAATATCACCTCAGGTTCACTTCTCCACATGTCCTACCTTCCAGAAAGTGGTCGCTTTTCTGTTCAGAGTTGCTGCTATTCTTTTCTTTGATCTCCTGTTGAGTTCGTTGGTGTTCAGAATGGTTTGATACCTATGTATCTGAATTCCTGGGACCAGTTGAAATTTAGGTCTCCTACTCCTCCGCCATCTTGCTTCTCCTCCCAGTGGCAGTTGTTTTAAGTGTAGTCACTCCTAATCTTCAGGGAAAGTTTGGTCCTTCACTCCTCAAGGCCAGTGCTCTGCAAATCTCAAGGAAAATAGTTTAGTTCTGCCGCAGGCCAAGGGACTTAGGTCACCAAGCGAGGAGTTCATAAGTTTGAAGCAAGTTAACCCTTAAGACCAATTGGAATGCTGCTACAGTTTCTCATATTTTGGTTTCCAATAAAGATATGACAATAACAGCCAGAAAAATATTGATCTAACTAGATAAATTAAACATTTCTTATGGTTGCATTTACCAGCTTTTTAATTTAGCCTGACTTTGCCACTAGGAAAACTCATGAGACTTATTTGGGATCATTCTCTCAGATACATATTCAATTCTTGATTATCTAAGATAGCAGAGTGTAGGAAATAGCGAAGATAACTTACAAATCACTCCCTTGCCTAAATCTTTATTAACACATTTCACAAAGCAAGGACACTTCAAGTATTAATGATCAGGAAAATGACCAAAAGGTGAGTAGTGAAAGAGAAAAACAGAAACAAAGACCCTGGAAAATGTGTTAACTGCATGATTAACTCTCAAAATATTCCTTTATGAGACAGAGGGAGGAATAAGAGAGTTGTTCCATTGGAGAAAATTCAAGCCCAGATTTGTCCTGCTGGGTGTAAGTAATATACGCATACAGAGGTGTAACATATTATAAGATATAAACAGAGAATAAACAAAGCAAACTTATGGGGCAGTAGGATAAAATATTAGTTTTGTAACTGTGGAAGAAGGCAGAAATTGGTTAAGTATCTTTCACCCATTTATCAAATATCCCCTGATGCCTATAAGTACTATACTAAGTGCAGGAATAGTGGTCAGTAAGACAGGTACAATAACTGCCTTCATGAATCTATTAAGAAAATATATATTAAGTAAATGACTATAATTAATTAATGAATCAATCAGTCAACATTGTAAAAAGTCTGTCAGGAAATAAGGCATGATATGAAAACACAAAATAAGGACCTGAGAGGGAAGTATCCTCTGAGGAAGTAAAATCTATTGAGTATATGCTGTGTGTAAGCTAACATATTTTGCATATACTTTTGTGTGTATAGTATTAAACATTTTGATAATAAAATGTGGTCATACAATGAAGGGATGTTAAATCATTTACAAATAACTATAATAATAAGAAGAAAGTGCTGCCACCTAAGAGTAGTACTGGTAAGTTTTAGGAATATCAGGGGAGAAATTGCTACTGTTTCATTTTCTTATAAGATTGGTTAAAGGAAGAAAGACATTCCATGCTTATGGATTGGAAAAACAACTATTGTTAAAATGTCTATACTACTCAAAGTGATCTACAGATAATACAAACCCTATCAAAATACCAACAGCATTTTTCACAGAGCTAGAACAAACAATCCTAAAATTTGTATGGAACCACAAAAACCCTGAGTAGCCAAAACAATCTTGAAAAAGAAAAGCAAAACTAGAGGTATAACAATTCCAGACTTCAAGTTATATTATAAAGCTGTAGTAATCAAAACAGTATGGTACTGGCACAAAAATAGACACACAGACCAATAAAACAGAATAGAAAACGCAGAAACAAACCCACAATTATATGGTCAATTAATCTTCAACAAAACAGGCAAGAATAGGCAATGGGAAAAAGACAGTCTTTTCAAAAAATGGTGTCGGGAAAACTGGAGAGTGACATGCAAAAAATGAAACTGGACTACTTTCTTACACCATACATAAAAAGAAATCCAAAATGGATTAAAGACCTAAATTTGGGACCTGAAACCATAAAAACCCTAGAAGAGAACACAGGCAGTAACCTCTTTGACATCAACCATAGCAACATTTTTCTAGATATGTTTCCTGATGCAAGGGAAACAAAAGCAAAAATAAACTATTGGGACTATATCAAAATAAAAAGTCTCTGCACAGGGAAGGAAATAATAAAAAAAAACTAAAAGTCAATCTTCAGAGTGGGAGAAGATATTTGCAAATGACATATCTGATAAAGGGTTAGTATTCAAAATATATAAAGAACTCATACAACTCAAGACCCCAAAAAACAAATAATCCAGTTAAAAATGGGCAGAAGACATGAATAGACATTTCTCCAAAGAATACATAGAGATGTCCAACAGACACATGAAAAAATGCTCAATATCACCCATCATCAGGGAAATACAAATCAAAAGTACACCAAGATGCCACCTCACACCTGTTAGAATGACTAAAATCAAAAACACAAGAAACAAAGGTGTTGGTGCAGATGTGGAGGAAAAGGAGCCCTCATGCACTGTTGGTGGGAATGCAACTGGTGCAGCCACTGTGGAAAACAGTATGGAGTTTCCTCAAAAATTTAAAAATAGAACTGACAAGCCAGTAATCAAACTACTGGGTATTTACTCAAAGAATACAAAACACTAATTCAAAGGGATATACATACCCTTGTTCACTGTAGCATTATTTATAATAGCCAAATTATGGAAGCAGACCAAGTGTCCACCAACAGATGAATGGATAAAGAAGATATGATATATATCACAATATTATTCAGTCATAAAAAAGAATGAAATATTACCATTTGCAACAACATATATGGAACTAGAGAGTATAATGCTAGGCCAAAAATGCCAGAGAAAGACACATACCATATTATTTCACTCATATGTGGACTTTAAGAAACAAACAAAAAAAAATGAACAAAGGAAAAGAGAGGGAGAGAGACAAACCAAGAAACAAACTCGTAAATATAGAGAACAAACTGATAGTTACCAGAGGGGAGGTTGGTGGGGAGAGGATGGATGATGTAGGTGTTGAGGATTAAAGAGCACATTTAACATGATGAGCACTGAGTAATGTACAGAATTGTTGAATCACTATATTGTACACCTGAAACTAACATAAAGCTGTATGTTAACTATACTGAAATTAAAGTAAAAAACAATAAAAATAAAAAAAAACAAAAGATTAGTTAAAAGAAATTGAAGATAGCACATTATCTGAATTTCAGTAGTGATAGGCATACCCCTAAATGACTTCCCAGGACCAGGAAGGGACAAAAAAGGCTGAGTGAAGAGCTTGCATTGTGCATACAATAATGCTTTGCCCTATACAGAAAGTTCTCTCAACACATCTTCTGGGACCAGATCCTATAATGACGTGAAAAAAATGGTCCCAAGGAGCCTCTAGAGCTGGGCTTTCTAGTGGATCACGGTGGTTATAGGGCTGTTAATTTGGGGGCATGAAGTTCAAATTCTACTGGTTTCAAAAGCTTCCATTTTATATCTCCTAATTCAATAGGCTAAATTAATATTACCTGTAGGATATGAGGTTTTATTTAGGAAAACTGATAGAAACCTGCCACTCTTTGATTAGCCTTTGTATCAGTAGAAATCCTGAGCCCCATAAGTTGAACAGTATTACATGTATGAATGGTACTTACACAAATGTGTCAACTGGTAATGAGTATACATGCAAAGCAGCATTGATAATTGGTCAAGTGAAACTCAATGAACAGTACTTTTTGCTCTATTCTTTAAGAAGAAATCTGGGTGCCTTCTTAAGTAGATGATAAAGAAGATCCACCACGTGGGAGGGGCAGAGCAAGATGGTGGAGGAGTAGGAGACCTGGATTTCGTCTGGTCTCAGGAATTCAGCTGAATAGGGATCAAACCATTCTGAACACCTACGAACTCAACAGGAGATCGAAGAGGAGAGTAGCAACAACTCTCTGAACAGAGAAGCGACCACTTACTGGAAGGTAGGACGTGCGGAGAAGTGAATCCGAGGCGATATTCGGGAGGATAGACGGTGGGGGATGGGGCCTCCGTCGGCCGCTTCTGGCAAGTGATAGAGCCGTGGAGCACAAAATTGGACCTTTTAGAAGTTGGCTCCGCTGAGGGACATCACTCCAGTGGCTAACCAGGGGATGGAATCCTCCCGGGACAGTGTGGTCTCAGGACCCTTGGGGTCACAGAAAAACCAGGTGTGCCTGAGTGCAGCAGAGCTCCCAGGTATCGGAGCGGGGAAGCCAGCTGCAGAGATGGAGCCGAGACGTGGGCTCTCAGCTCAGGGTTGCCATAAACTGTGATCTGTGGGCCAGTCGGGCCACTGCTCCCCAGCAGGGACCCAACAAGCGGCAGAGACGGGGAGACTCCCCTTCCTCCCCTGGGAGGAGAGGCGCAGGAGCATACCACAGGGATCTGCTGGGTTTGGAGACTCCACACGGGGTCAGGTGCCACAGATAGAAATGCTTGGTCACAGGCCAGGTAAGCACGGAGTGCGGCCAGAGACCAGGGAGACGGGAGTGACTGCTTTTCTCTGGGGGCACACTGAGGAGCGGGGCCTCGAGTTCTCAGCTCATCCAGGTGGAGATTGGGAGGTCACCATTTTCGCTCTGGTCCTCCAAAGCTGTACCGAGAGCTTGCAGGGAACAAAAGCTCCTGAGAGCAAACCCGAGCAGCTTGCTTAGCCACGACCGACAAGGGTAGGGCAATTCAGCCTCTGGCAAAGACATTTGGGAACCACAGCAACAGGGCCCTCCCCCAGAAGATCAGCACGAACAGCCAGCAAGCCAAGACCAAGTTTACCGATCAAGGAGAACGGGAGAACTCCAGCGCTAGGGGAATACTGCACATAGAATTCATGGCTTTTTTTTACTATGATTCATTAGTTCATCAAAGTTAATATTTTTAACTGTTTTTTTTTAATTTTCCTTTTTCCCTTTTTCAACCACCATCTTATCAATCCCTTTTTAAAAAAAAATATTTTTTATTTTTCATTTTTAGAGTCATATTTTATCCCTTCATAGTAGTTACCCCTATTTTGGCATATATATATATAAGTTGTTCTCTCTTTAAAATTTTGAGATACAGTTTCTTCTAACAGATCAAAATATACCCTAAATCACTAGTGTATGGCTTTGTTCTAGTCTCCTGCCTGATCACATTCTCTCCCTTTTTCTTTTCTTTTATTTATTTATTTATTTTTAGATTTTATTTATTTATTTGAGAGAGAGAATGAGAAAGAGAGAGTACATGAGAGGGGGGAAGGTCAGAGGGAGAAGCAGACTCCCCCCTGAGCAGGGAGTCCGATGCAGGACTTGATCCTGGGACTCCAGGATCATGACCTGAGCCGAAGGCAGTCGCTTAAATGACTGAGCCACCCAGGCGCCCACTTTTCTTTTTTTTAAATCTTCTTCTTTCTATTTTCAAAAAACTTCTTATCTTATCAATTCCTTTTATAAAATCTTTTATAATTTTCATCTTTACAGTCATCTTCCATCCCTTCATTGTATCAACCCTTATTTTGTACATATATAAGTCTTTCTTCCTTTAAATTTTTAGGAGGCACTTTTTTCTAACAGACCAAAATATGCCCAATATCTAGTGTGTGGCACTGATCTATGCACTAGCCTGATCATATTTGATCATATTCTGCTTTTTTTGTTTTGTTCTTTTTTTTTTAACTTTTTCTTTCTTTTGTTTTTCCTCTTTCTTTTTTCTTTCCTTCCCTTTCTTTTCCCCAGGTTTCAGGTCTTTTCTTAATTGTATAGAGTGTATTTTCTGGGGACATTGTTAACCTGTTAGCATTTTGTTCTGTCATTCATCTATTCTCCTCTGGACAAAATGACAAGATGAAAAAAATCACCTCAACAAAAAGAACAAGAGGTAGTACCGTCAGCCAGGGACCTACTCAATACGGACATTAGTACGATGTCAGACCTAGAGTTCAGAATCATGTCTTTAAAGATACTAGCTGGGCTTGAGAAAAGCGTGGAAGTTATTAGAGAAACCCTTTCTGGAGAAGTAAAAGAACTAAAATCTAACCAAGTCGAAATCAAAAAGGCTATTAATGAGGTGCAATCAAAAATGGGGGCACTAACTGCTAGGATAAATGAGGCAGAAGAAAGAATCAGTGATATAGAAGACCAAATGATGGAAAATAAAGAGGCTGAGGAAAAGAGAGATAAACAACTATAGGAACACGAGGGCAGAATTCGAGAGATAAGTGATAGGATAAGAGGAAACAACATTAGAATAATTGGGATCCCAGAAGAAGAAGAAAGAGAGAGGGGGGCAGAAGGTATATTGGAGCAAATAATAGCGGAGAACTTCCCTAAGGTGAGGAAGGAAACAGGCATCAAAATCCAGGAGGCACAGAGAACCCCTCTCAAAATCAATAATAATAGGTCAACACCCCGACATCTAATAGTAAAACTTACGAGTCTCAGAGACAAAGAGAAAATCCTGAAAGCAGCTCGGGAGAAGAGCTAGGTAACCTAAAATGGTAGAAATATTAGTTTGGCAACAGACCTATCCACAGAGACCTGGCAGGCCAGAAAGGACTGGCAAGATATCTTCAGAGCACTAAACGAGAAAAATATGCAGCCAAAAATACTATATCCAGCTAGGCTGTCATTGAAAATAGAAGGAGAGATAAAAAGCTTCCAGGACAAACAAAAACTAAAGGAATTTGCAAACACGAAACCAGCCCTCCAAGAAATATTGAAAGCGGTCCTCTAAGCAAAGAGAGAGCCTAAAAGCAGCATAGATCAGAAAGGAAAACAGACAATATACAGTAACAGTCACCTTACAGGCAATACAATGGCAAGTTACATTCAGTTACCCTGAATGTAAATGGGCTCAATTCCCCAATCAAAAGACACAGCTAGAGATTGGATTAAAAAAACAAGAACCATCAATATGCCGTCTGCAAGAGACTCATTTTAGAGCCAAAGACACGCCCACATTGAAAGTGAGGGGGTGGAATACCATTTACCATGCTAATGGACACCAAAAGAAAGCTGGTGTGGCATTCCTTATATCAGACAACTTAGATTTTAAAGCAAAGACTGTACTAAGAGATGAAGAAGGACACTATTTCCTACTTAAAGGGTCTATCCAACAAGAAGATCTAACAATTGTTAATATCTATGCCCCTAACATGGGAGCAGCCAATTATATAAGGCAATTAATAACAAAAGCAAAGAAACACATTGACAACAATACAATAATAGTGGCGGACATTAACATCCCCCTGACTGAAATGGACAGATCATCTAAGCAAAAGATCAACAAGGAAATAAAGACTTTAAATGACACCCTGGACCAAATGGACTTCACAGACATATACAGAACATTCCATCCCAAAGCAACAGAATACACATTCTTCTCTAGTGCCCATGGAACATTCTCCAGATTTGAACACATCCTAGGTCACAAATTAGGTCTCAACCAGTACCAAAAGATTGGATTATTCCCTGCATATTTTCAGACCACAATGCTTTGAAACTAGAACTCAGTACCAAGAGGAAAGTCGGAAAGAACTCAAATATATGGAGGCTAAAGAGTATCCCACTAAAGAATGAATGGGTCAACCAGGAAATTAAAGAAGAATTTAAAAAATTCATGGAAACCAATGAAAATGAAAACACAACTGTTCAAAATCTTTCGGATACAGCAAACGCAGTCCTGAGAGGAAAGTATATAGCAATACAAGCCTTTCTTAAGAAACAAGAAAGGCCTCAAATACACAACGTAACCCTACACCTAAAGGAGCTGGAGAAAGAACAGCAAATAAAGCCTAAACCCAGCAGGAGAAGAGAAATAGTAAAGATCAGAGCAGAAATCAATGAATTAGAAACCAAAAGAACAGTAGAACAGATCAACGAAACTAGGAGCTGATTCTTTGAAAGAATTAACAAAACTGATAAACCCCTGGTCATAGTTATGAAAAAGAAAAGAGAAATGACCCAAATCAACAAAATCATGAATGAAAGAGGAGAGATCACAACCAACACCAAAGAAATACAAACAATTATAAGAATATATTATGAGCAACTCTATGCCAGCATATTAGATACCCTGGAAGAAATGGGTGCATTCCTAGAGATGTATCAACTACCAAAATTAAACCAGGAGGAAACAGAAAACCTGAACAGACCTATAACCACTAGGGAAATTGAAGCAGTCATCAAAAATGTCCCAAGAAACAAAAGCCCAGGGCCAGATGGCTTCCCAGGGGAATTCTATCAAACATTTAAAGAAGAATTAATACCTATTCTCCTGAAACTGTTCCAAAAACTAGAAATGGAAGGAAAACTTCCAAACTCATTTTATGAGGCCAGCATTACCTTGATCCCAAAACCAGACAAAGACCCCATCAAAAAGGAGAATTACAGACCAATATCCTTGATGAACATGGATGCAACAATTCTCACCAAAATACAAGCCAATAGGATCCAACAGTACATTAAAAGGATTATTCACCACGACCAAGTGGGATTTATCCCTCGGCTGCAAGGTTGGTTCAACATCCGCAAATCAGTCAACGTGATACATCAACAAAAGAAAGAACAAGAATCATACGATCCTCCCAATAGATGCAGAAAAAGCATTTGACAAAGTATAGCATCCTTTCTTGATCAAAACTCTTCAGAGTATAGGGATAGAGGGTACATACCTCAATATCATAAAAGCCATCTATGAAAAACCTACAGCGAATATCATTCTCAATGGGGAAAAGCTGAGAAGTTTTCCCCTAAGGTCAGGAATGCGGCAGGGATGCCCACTATCACCACTGCTGTTCAACATAGTATTAGAAGTCCTAGCCACAGCAATCAGACAACAAAAAGAAATCAAAGGCATCCAACTCAGCAAAGAGGAAGTCAAACTCTCACTCTTTGCAGATGATATGATACTGTATGTGGAAAACCCAAAAAACTCCACCCCAAAACTGCTAGAACTCATACAGGAATTCAGTAAAGTAGCAGGGTATAAAATCAATGCGCAAAAATCAGTGGCATTCCTATACACCAACAACAAGACAGAAGAGAGACAAATCAAGGAGTCGATCTCATTTACAACTGCACCCAAAACCATAAGATACCTAGGAATAAATTTAACCAAAGGGGCAAAGGATCTGTACTCAGAAAACTATCAAATACTCATGAAAGAAATTGAAGAAGACACAAAGAAATTGAAAAACGTTCCATGCTCATGGAATGGAAGAACAAACATTGTGAATATGTCAATGCTACCTAGAGCAATCTACACATTCAATGCAATCCCCATCAAAATACCATCCACTTTTTTCAAAGAAATGGAACAAATAATCCTAAAATTTGTATGGAACCAGAAGAGACCCCGAATAGCCAGAGGAAATCTTGAAAAAGAAAAGCAAAGCTGGCGGCATCACAATTCCGGACTTCCAGCTCTTTTACAAAGCTGTCATCATCAAGACAATATGGTACTGGCACAAAAACAGACACATAGATCAATGGAACAGAATCGAGAGCCCAAAAATGGACCCTCAACTCTGCGGTCAACTCATCTTTGACAAAGCAGGAAAGAATGTCCAATGGCAAAAAGACAGTCTCTTCAACAAATGGTGTTGGGAAAATTGGACAGCCACATGCAGAAGAATGAAACTGGACCATTTCCTTACACCACACACAAAAATAGACTCCAAATGGTTGAAAGACCTAACGTGAGACAGGAGTCCATCCAAATCCTAAAGGAGAACACAGGCAGCAACCTCTTCGACCCTAGCTGCAGCAAGTTCTTCCTAGAAACATCGCCAAAAGCAAGGGAAGCAAGGGCAAAAATGAACTGTTGGGATTTCATCAAAATAAAAAGCTTTTGCACAGCAAAAGAAACAGTCCACAAAACCAAAAGACAACCGACAGAATGGGAGAAAATATTTGCAAATGACATATCAGATAAAGGGCTAGTATCCAAAATCTATAAAGAACTTATCAAACTCAACACCCAAAGAACAAATAATCCAATCAATAAATGGGCTGAAGACATGAACAGACATTTTTCCAAAGAAGACATCAAATGGCCAACAGACACATGAAAAAGTGCTCAACATCGCTCGGCATCAGGGAAATCCAAACCAAAACCTCAATGAGATACCACCTCACACCAGTCAGAATGGCTAAAATTAACAAGTCAGGGAACGACAGATGTTGGCGGGGATGTGGAGAAAGGGGAACCCTCCTACACTGTTGGTGGGAATGCAAGCTGGTGCAACCACTCTGGAAAACAGTATGGAGGTTCCTCAAACAGTTGAAAATAGAGCTACCATACGATCTAGCATTTGCACAACTGTGTATTTACCACAAAGATACAAATGTAGGGATCTGAAGGGGTACATGCACCCCAATGTTTATAGCAGCAATGTCCACAATAGCCAAACTATGTAGAGAGCCAAGATGTCCATCGACAGATGATGGATAAAGAAGAAGTGGTATATATATATATATATACACAATGGAATATTATGCAGCCATCAAACGAAATGAGATCTTGGCATTTGCAACGACGGGGTTGGAACTGGAGGGTGTTATGCTGAGTGAAATAAGTCAATCAGAGAAAGTCATGTATCCTATGACCTCACTGATATGAGGAATTCTTAATCTCAGGAAACAAACTGAGGGTTGCTGGAATGTTGGGGGGTGGGAGGGATGGGGTGGCTGGGTGATAGACATTGGGGAGGGTATGTGCTATGGTGAGTGCTGTGAATTGTGCAAGACTGTTGAATCACAGATCTGTACTTCTGAAACAAATAATGCAACATATGTTATGAAAAAAGGAAAAGAAGAAGATAGCAGGAGGGGATGAATGAAGGGGAGTAAGTTGGACGGGGAGATGAACCATGAGGGACGATGGACTCTGAAAACAAACTGAGGGTTCTAGAGTGGAAGAGGGTGGGGGGATGGGTTAGCCTGGTGATGGGTATTAAAGAGGGCACATTCTGCATGGAGCACTGGGTGTTATGCACAAACAATGAATCAAGGAACACTACATCAAAAACTAATGATGTAATATATGGTGATTAACATAACAATAAAAAATTTTAAAAAAAGAAGATCCACCACCCTCATCATAACAATAACAATTCCCATTAAGTGCTTACTGTGTAGCAGACCCTGAGTAAAGCGTTTAAGTCTCCCAATAATTGTACGAAGAATACTATAATTATCTTACAAATGAGGATCTTAAGTCACTTGTTGTCATTTAAAAAATATGTTTTATAGGCACATTTTCCAACTCTGGGAATACACATCAATTTTTTTGTAAGGTGCTGGAGGTTGGACCCAGGATTTGAACCCATAATCTTATCTATGCTTCTATCATGCTCCCATTGTTAATGGTGGTTAATATTCGAAACTTTCATGAAATTTCATTTTTAATTCAACTCTGAATTGCAATTTTCAGAGATAAGGGGAGAAAAGAGTTCTTTTGAAGAGAAATATGTTTGTTGGTATCCAAGTCACATTCCTTACAGCTATCAGAGAACTTATCTGCAGCACTGGGCCCCCCATCACTGACTTTGCAGAGAACATGCCATGAAAGCTATGGTCTACATGTGTTGTTTTAATTTTAAAAGGGGTTTTAAAGTGGTCAAATACTAAATTTCAAATTTAAAACATTTTTTTAGGTTTGTTTTTTTTTTAACCCATTCATCTAACTCAGTAGACACTTACTAATATTCTCATGTTATATCTCCTCTTTGCTGGTTTCCTGGAAAGTAATTTCATTCCTTCTTTATTTACTTGCCTCCAATATAGATGGGTCCCCTCCCCTTAATAGGTAAATTAAATCTGTAAGAGCTGCTAGTCTATTAGTTCAATGATGACATGCCGGAGCCAAAGTATGTTGACTACAACTTAAGACACCAGAAATGAACAAAGCAGAAATATTGGTAGATGCTCATATTTACTCACTTAATGAAGGAACAAAAAGATAAAATATGTATGATGCAGTATGTTCTACTAGCAACTAATCTGGTTTTTAGTTGCTCTCATGATTGATAGCTCCAGAGGCCCACCTTTTCTTTCTCTGTTTTTGCACAATGTTCAAACAAATCAATTCTCTATTTATAGAAAACTTTTTTCACAACATTAAAATTGAGAGAAAAAATTAAATCTATTTGCCATCGTGCTGTTGGTTTTCATTTTAAATACACCTACACATTTTCATTTTGAAATATTTGGAATTCTGGGCTTAAGCCTCTTGGATATTTGGCCAATTTTACTGAAAGTTCAAGACGAATGAATCCCCTCTGTGTGATCTAGCTTTGCACACGATGGAGATAAAACAATTGATCAGAAAACAGCTCATTATCTAAGTCTTGAAGATTTACTTTTAATAATAATATTGGTGATTTTCTTTTTTTTTTAATATTGGTGATTTTCTTAACTATATGAAAAATGCACTACTGTGATATACTGAAAATGAAAATTTCCATAGACACTTCTATAATTTCAAGTAAGACAAGTTCATCTGAAAAATGTTCTTATGATAATTTTCTGGCCTAGCCATTTAGTTAAGGTTAAACGTGAACAATACAAGTTATTCTTATTTTTATTCAAGTGCTTCCTTTTCACACATGAATGGATACAATTTACTTTATATTGCTTACCTGTTTTAGTTATTTTTCATAGTTGGTCAATTCATTTCAAACACAAAATTGCTTCTCTCTCTCTGCTTATTTGTAATTTGAGAAACTTATAGGTTGTATGAGACAGAAGCTGATATAGTTGCCCCTTTTAACATTGGTTAATTGTCAACTGTGTGCATGGTATTAGACTGCATTAGGTACTGTGGAAAGTTGGAAGAAGATGGATACTGTTTCTGCCCTCAATGAAAGTGCAATCTAATGAAAATCATCTAACAATGCAATCTAACAGCAATATACTCAAGTGCTAGATTGACACATAGAGAAATGCCTCCATTTCTTTGTTCAGAAATATGTTCATTGTGGTGCTCCTGGGTAGCTCAGTTGGTTAGTGTCGAATGCTTGATCTCAGCTCAAGTCATGATCTCAGGGTCATGAGATTGAACCCTGTCTCAGGCTCCACACTGGGTGTGGAGTCTACTTAAGGTTCTCTCTGTCCTTCTCTCTCTGAGCCTCCACCCCCTACAAGTGCTCTCTCTCTCAAACATTTCATTGTGATTCCATTCCTAATCACATTAAGAACAACAGATATCAAAGGGGCCATGAGAGACCCAACCACCTAAAATGATAACATGGTAGTTAAGTTTTACAGAAAGCTTAATAAGCCCTGGAATTTTGTACACATTATTTCATTTAATCCTTATGACAACACTACCTACAAGGTTTATCCCCATTTTCCACATGAGGTAACCAAGGCTTAGAAAATGAAGTATTTGGTTGGGTCATGAAGCTAATAAGGGCAGAACTGAGCTTTTATTTATTATTTTTTTAATTTAATTTTATTATGTTATGTTAGTCACCATACAATACATCATTAGTTTTTGATGTGGTGACCCACGATTCATTATTTTCATTTAACACCCAGTGCTCCATGCAGTACATGCCTCCTTAATACCCATCACCAGGCTAACCAATCCCCCCACCACCCTCCCCTCTAAAACCTTCAGTTTGTTTCTCAGAGTCCATAGTCTCTCATGGTTCATCTCTCCCTCCGATTTCCCCCCTTCATTTTTCCCTTCCTTCTCCTAATGCCCTACATGCTATTCCTTATGTTCCACAAATAAGTGAAACCATGTGATAATTGACTTTCTCTGCTTGACTTATTTCACTTAGCATAATCTCCTCCAGTCCCATCCATGTTGATGTAAAAGTTGGGTATTCATCCTTTCTGATGGCTGAGTAATATTCCATTGTATTTATGGACCACATCTTTGTCCATTCCTCTGTTTAAGGGCATGTCAGCTCTTTCCACAGTTTGGCTATTGCAGACATTGCTGCTATGAACATTGGGGAGCATATGGCCCTTCTTTTCACTACATCTGTGTCTTTTGGGTAAATACCCCAGTGTGCAATTACTGGGTCATAGGGTAGTTCTTTGACCCTCTTTGTTTTGTTGACTTGTTTCCTTTGCTGTGCAGAAGCTTTTTATCTTGATGAAGTCCCAAAAGTTCATTTTTGCTTTTGTTTCACTAGCTTTTGGAGATGTATCTTGATTATTTGACCATAGAGTTAAGGGTCCATATCTGGGCTCTCCATTCTGTTCCATTGGTCTATATGTCTGTTTTTGTGCCAGTACCATGCTGTCTTGGTGATCACTGCTTTGTAATATAGCTTGAAATCCGGCAACATGATGCCCCCCAACTTTGTTTTTCTTTTTCAAAATTTCCTTGGCGATTCGGGGTCTTTTCTGATTCCATACAAATTTTAGGATTGTTTGTTCCAGCACTTCGAAAACTGTCATTGGAATTTTGATCGGGATGGCATTGAAGGTATAGATTGCTCTGGGTGGCATAGACATTTTAACAATGTTTATTCTTCCAATCCACAGCATGGAATCTTTTTCCATCTTTTTGTGTCTTCTTCAATTTCTTTCATGAGTGTTCTGTAGTTCCTAGAGTATAGATCCTTTACCTCTTTAGTTAGGCTTATTCTGAGGTATCTTATGGTTTTTGGTGCTATTGTAACAGGAATCATTTCTCTAGTTTCTCTTTCTACAGTTGCATCGTTAGTGTATAAGAAAGCAACTGATTTCTGTGCATTGATTTTGTATCCTGCCACATTCCTGAATTGCTGTATGAGTTCTAGTAATTTGGGGGTGGAGTCTTTGGGTTTTCCACATAAAGTATCATGTCATCTGTGAAGAGAGAGAGTTTGACTTCTTCTTTGCCAATTTGAATACCTTTTCTTTTTGTTGTCTGATTGCTGTTGCTAGGACTTCTAGTACTATGTTGAACAATAGTGGCGAGAGTGGGCATCCTTGATGTGTTCCTGATCTTAAGGGAAAGGCTCTCAGCTTTTCCGCATTGAGGATGATATTCGCTGTGGGTTTTTCATAGATGGATTTTATGAACTTGAGGAATGTTCCCTCTATTGCTATACTCTGAAGAGTTTTAATCAGGAAAGGATGCTGTATTTTGTCAAATACTTTTTCTGCATCAATTGAGAGGACCATATGGTCCTTCTCTCTCCTCTTCTTAATGTGTTCTATCACACTGATTTGTGAATGTTGAACCACCCTTGCATCCTGGGGACAAATCCCAGTTGGTTGTGGTGGATGATCCTTCTAATGTATTGTTGGATCCTATTAGCTAGGATTTTGTTGAGGATTTTGGAATCCATATTCATCAGGGATATCAGTCTGAAATTCTCCTTTCTAATGGGGTCTTTGCCTGGTTTGGGGATTAAGGTAATGCTTGTCTCATAGAATGAATCTGGAAGCTTTCCTCCTGTTTCTATTTTTTGAAACAGCTTCAGGAGAATAGGTATTATTTCTTCTTTGAATATTTGGTAGAATTCCCCAGGGAATCCATTAGGCCCTGGACTCTTGTTTTGGGGAGGTTTTTGATCACTGCTTCAATCTCATTACCGGTTATTGGCCTATCAGAACTGAGCTTTTAAAACAAAATGTTCTAACGCCAAAGTCCAACCTCTTCCTGTTTCCACACCCGGCCTCTCAAGCCCACTTCACCAGGTTGGTCTAGTTTTCTGAACTCTTTCTCCTTGCTACATTGCTTATATCCTACTCTCTGACCTCAGCCAATTATTATTATCTTCTCTCTTTTCCTTCTAATCCCCAGATACTGCAGCTCCCTGCACTTTGGCATGGGCCTCAGGCTCTCCACCTGAGTTTCTGGCTGCAGTGGTCAGTGACTGGTTGTCCAGTCTTCCAGCTATGCTTTTCAGGTCTTCCCTTCCTCAGCTCCTCACATTCTTTAAGTCCTAAATTCCCTTTACTCCCCAAATACTTTTTTGAAGCTGAGACTGATACAATCCCCAATTATAAAACTCCTCTTTCTCACCTTCATTTACATAATTGCAATCAATTTTCAAGAGACAATTCAAGAGACAGGGAACTGGGATTAATTGAGCAGTTTCTGTGTCTGACAGACAATGTCTGCTGGCTCATTTGCATCTTACCTGGTTTTATTTCCAGTAAATCTTTAAAGCTAATTGCTCACCCTCCTGAGTGTTGATTGTATTTATTGATTCAATTTAACCAATGTTTACCAAGTGCTCATTTATATATCAGGCACTGTGTGGGTTGCTTAGAAAAAATGCTAAGTCTCTAACTTCATGAACCTTAGAGCCTATGGGAGGAAAGTCAATAGGCAATATATCACTATGTTTTAAGAAATGATGACAGCTATGTATAGGGCCATAAGCACATATGGGAGGGACACCACACTCAGAAGGGGATAAGAAGGGTGGAGTGACAGACACAACTTTTCAAAGAAGGTATATGTAGGCAGTCTCTTAAATATGAATATGAGTAAGCCAAAGTAAGTAGGGGGTGGGAGGCGGGGCAGAACACTCAAGGCAAAAGTGGCACCATCTTCAGAGTGGCTGTGTGTGAATGGAACATAGAGTAGTAAATGCCAGATGGAGATGACGTTGGAGGCAGAAGGAGAAACTAAATCATAAGGGACTTTCTGTGCCATGCTAAGTTGCTTGGATTTTAATCTGAAGGCAGTGGGGAGGGGGCATGAAGAGTTTATTTTTTAGCTAAGCAGGTCAGGATTTATATTTAGAAAGATCAGTGTGCCTAAGACGTGAGGACAGAAAAGCTGGAAGAAGGTATTACGCAGCTGTGTTGCAGTATATCGAGGTAAATGACAAGGGTTCGAACTAGTGATAGCAAAAAGTACTTTAGTTTAAGAAATAGATTTTAAACATTTTAAATGGAAAGAGTTTATTGATTTTTGGATGAAGGGAAAAGAGGGACAATGGAGTAGTGGGATCCAGAATAATGCCCTGGTGTCTGCCTTAGACAGAAATAATAGGGAGGAGCAGCCTCGGTGGGATGGAGGAGGAGATGAGGGTGCGTTTGGTGATAGCATGAGATGCTCACCGAACTTCCAAGTAAGGATGCCCAGTATACATTTCTGTATAAATCAGCTGGGATATATCACATGTTCTTTAGTACTGTATTTACCATTTCATGTACATTTTGTATCTGACCAAGTTTTTTTTATTTCATTTTTTAAATTTTGATTCCAATATAGTTCACATACAGTGTTATATTAGTTTCAGGTGTACAATATAGTGACTCAAAAATTCCAGACATCACCTGGTGCTCATCACAACAAGTGTATTCCTTAATCCTCATAACCTATTTCATACATCACCCCATGCACCTCCCCTCTGGTACCAAGTTTTGTTTTGTTTAATTCCTTGAGTGAAGAAGAGGTACTGCCTTACAATTCTTTGCGTCCATCCCAGGCTAAACACAGTATATTGTGTATAGTGGGAGCTCAGTAAAGATTTGTTTCTTGAAAAATGGATTGATTGACTGATTGCTATGTGTTGACTATAATACCTGCTGAGTAAAGTTGGATAAAGTTTGCCTGGGAAGGTTTTATAGAGGTTTTATGTGGGAAGGTTAGAAGAGCAGCAGTGTAGCACATTTATGTAAACCTTCTACCCTAAGTATTTTTTATGTGTACCCTAAATACCTGGTATCCTGGAAACTATTATTTATATATTTTTGAGAACAAAGACAGTCTTATTTTATACTCCATTTTATCCCCAGTTAATTTCATGGTATATAGTAGATATTTAATAAATATTTGTTGAATAAATGTACAAATTACAATCACCAAGTCACAGTTTATGTATCACAATCACTAGGTTATAGTTTATGTAAACAGTTATATATACAATTTATATACCATAATTATAAATTGTGAAAGCCCATATTTAATAACAGTTACATTAAATAATAGATGGAGTTTATGTAATTTTTACCATCCAGTAGTCACAAAGTATCTTTGTTTGCTATCTTTGTGATATATTTGTAGTTGGAGTCTGTCCCTTTATATCTGAGCAATTCTGCCTCCATCTGCTAGTGATGCCAGATGGAGGAGAGGCAGGGAGACCAAGAGATTAATGAAGCAACTCATCAAGTTGTGCAAAAGGCAAAAATATATAAGAAAATCAAATCTGTTGAAATGCCCTTTCCAAAGAGTGATGGTTGCATATTGTATAAGTTTAAAGTTTCTGGAGGAAAAAAAAATAGAGAAACTTCTGGAAGATAAAATTGTTAATGACTTGTAAAGATGTCCATTTTGGAAAAACACAGGATATCATCTTCTTCCCAGTGTATATATTACACCCTGGTAGCAAAGGACATTAACTCTTTCTGACCATAAGGGTGAAATTAACTACACTGGGGAGTACAGAGTCCATTAGTGGAGATGGTTCCCCAAGGCTCTTAGTTGGTGATGGACTCAGACACCATGAAATAAGGGTGCAAGCTAGTTTTTTCCAAGAAAAGTCAGTACTTTAGAACAGGGAGATTGTCTGTAATTTATGGGAGGAAGGAAAAGGCAAAATCAGGTGAACTCTGCTGGATCTTGCAATTCTTTGGAAAGCAGTAGTAAAAACAGTGGGGTTGGGGGAGATCCCATACACAATATTTTAGGATAGTACCAGACTTCAACCAGTGGGAGATAAAAGGGAAAACGTTCCTCAAACAGTGCAGTAATGCAATAAGCTATATAATACAACTCACCAGGCAAAATATATTCTAGTAAAAATGAATTCATTTAAGATGGCAGTAACTTATAAAATTGCTAGATGAAGAAATGATATTGGTAATATTACCAATGAGAAAACATGGAATGAGAAAAGATGTTTAAATAACAATGATAAGAAATGAATAAATCTATGTATCAGTCCAAATAAATATCATTAATAATCATGAAATCATATTCATTAGAATTAGAAAATTCCTCTCTCTAAAAAAGACTCCTATTTGCTTAGCTCTTTATAAGGCAAATACATGTAGATGTATAGTTGACAGTCAAATTCTCCCTAGGCCTAACATTACTCTTCTTTACATGAAATTTCTCAAGGTCAATTTTTTGTTTTTGTTTAAAATTATACCAATTCTATCTAGTAAGAGTCCTGAGTTCAAATTCTTTATTAAACCTGGCTGCTGAGTGGGCAGAATATACGATTTTTGAAATGCAAATAATTTTATTTAGTAAAAGTCACAATCAGGTCAGACCGGAAAAGAGATCTAGAAGGGGAAAAAAGCACAGAGTTAAGCTATAGTATTAGGAACATGTGATTGCTTTTGCTTCTACAGGAATTAGAGTCATTGTGAATGGCCTGTATTCAATTCATTTATTCATTCACTTGTTTACTTAAACACTTTTAAGGGCTCACTATATATCAATCATCATGCTAATTATTAAATATATAGATCTTAGATCTTAAGTTTCCATATCCGTATAAAGATTAGAAAGGAATTCTCCTTGTGACGGTAGGTTAAAGAGAATACCCACACTCAAGAGGTGAGTATGGCTGTGCATGTACTCAAAACGTTTTATATACTCCCCAGAATCTCCCAAAGCCCCTGTGTTAGGCAAGTCCATGTGAAAAGTTCTGGAAAAAAAGGCTATAAGCAGATGTGACATGTATCATTTTAGAGCCAAGGCATTTAAGAGTTGTTGGACTACCTTCTTTCCACCATGCTCTCTTTCCTGCTATGACAGACTTGGAGGCCATGTGTAACAGATGCTGAAGCTATAAAATGGTGGCACCTTCCTCAGTCCCACTGGACATGTAGTTTCAGTGAGAAATGAACTAAGTTGGGCTAAGCTGCTGAGATTTGAGCATCTGTTACCATAGCCTATTTCTGGCTGTTAATCAGAGATTATCCTCAAATGATAAAGGTGTTGATATGAAATACAGAGGTTGTTAAATATCAGTTCAAACATGTCTTGGCTTCTGGAAACCATGCATATCAATTCTGAAGTACTGCAGATTAGACAAATTTAACATTCGGTTCTTTCCTGGTTGGTGACCACTTCTATTCATGAAATAAACAAAGGTTCTGCAGCTCCAATAGTGACATTTTCTCATGAATTCTTTCCTTCCTCTTCAAGAGATTTCTAGTTTTCCAGGCTGCAGAAAAATCCATAGTGAAGATAATGAAGCTTAAGGTCAGTTCCCCTTGTTTTATAGGCCCTTTCTGAGGTTTTTTGCCTAATTTCGTATCTGTAATTTCAGATAGTTTTTGTAAAAAAAGACCCTTCCAAGTTGGATAAGCTTCAAGTCTCACAAAAATCTGAATCCAGCCCTACCTAGCCTTTCATATTACAACCTCTTACCTGGAACTAGGCATTATCTTTTCTCATCACCTATTTATCACACTCCCCAAAAGTAAACTAGATAAAAAGTCTTTCTTTCCTCAAGGCCTGGGAAATTATGTATATTTTTCCCCTTTAAGCAAATTAAGCCCAAGGAAAGTTTCCTTTGGCTGAGTGTCTGAGCCACTGCTTTTCCTATCTTTTAGTCATGTTTAGTAGCTCTCATTGACACATACAGACTGACACCTTTGTATTTATATATATATGGAAACACATGCACACATCCACAGACTTACCGTACACATAGAAAGTACATTTTATGATGTTTTTTTTTCCATGTATTAAGATAACTTTGTAACAGAGACCTTTATTACATGTCACTATTAGGTGAATGAGGCCAATATCTATAGATTTCTGACACACAAGTCAGCCATTTTCATGAGGTTCAGTTCATGTCACAGGTCACATGTTATAATCTGAGGTGAATTAGCTAAACAATTAAAAACCTGTTCGGATGGTTTTTTGGAGCTCAAAGTCCCTGGCCCTTCAAATAGAAGAAAGCCAATGTCAGTGTGATAAGCAGTGGCTTTCCTCTTTCCCAAAGTACTTTACTTTGTGAATCATGAGGGTTGTGGCATGATAGTGGCTGATATTTTCATAGGCAGCCTGACCGTAATCTGTATTCTGGCTAGCAGAAGAGCGGCAGGAGGGGAGAGAAGAGGCCAGGAAAAGTATAGTTAATAATTATGCATGCAGGTAGTGTGTTAGGAACTCTTTCCAAAGCTATGATAAAGTACTTCATTCTTTATTTAAACTCTCATAATCACTCTTCTTCTTTATCTAAAGAACCACATTTTTAGAAGAAGCAAAATTCTAAAAAAAAGTCAGCTTTCAAGTTTGTTTTTTTTCCCCCTCTAAATGTGGGAAAGAAGGGAGAGTAGGAGGTTTTTGAAATTACTATAAATGGGGCTTTTAACCTAAAAGTTGATTCCTCAGCAGAACAGTTGAGACAGTTAATTCAAAGAATAAAGCAGAAGAGTGTTTTCTTCTTGAGATTTTAGTCCTACTAAATGCCTTTATCTCAGCTTTATCAGTCTATAAAATATACTCATTAATCTGTTGCCCCTACACAGGTCAGAAAATTTTATAAGAACAAATATTTTAAGGGGCACCTGGGTGGCTCAGTTTGTTAAGCGGCTGCCTTCGGCTCGGGTCATGATCCCAGGGTCCTGGGATCAAGCCTCACATCAGGCTCCCTGCTCAGCAGGGGGCCTTCTTCTCCCTCTCCCTCTGCCCCTTCCACTGCTAGTGCTCTCCTGCTCTCTCATTATGTCAAATAAATAAATAAAATCTTTAAAAAATATATTTTAAGAGGTAATCCTTTGTTCTTAAAACTATGCCAAGGACTAAACAGTATACACAGAAAATTAAAAATATCCTTCTTTCTTGATTCTTTTTAGCAGTGGGGATAAAAAAATAAAATACAGGGAATTACAGTCAAATAGATGTTAAAGTATGTAATTTGGTATAATGCTATGCAATAAGTATTATAACGGAGGCATGCACAGAAGCAATGTGAGAAAACTCTCACAGAGTATGCCCCTTGATTCTAGAAGGCCATTAAGAAATTCTGCAAGCAGAAAAGGGGATAACAGCATACCAGGCAAAGGACTTTGAGAATTGTGACTAATCTGATATTTGGAAAATTGGAATTGGGAGTTCTGAAGGCAGGAAAGAGCTAGAAAGGTAGGAACCAGCAAACCCATTAAGGAATTTTTTTCCTACTAAGTGAGAAGGATTTTGACTTTATTTTATAGGAATGGGGACCCAACCAAAGAGTAGATTTGCATTTTAGAAAAATATGCATGATAGATCTGAGGAAAGAAATAGTAAGAACTAAAGTAAACATTGCCATTGGAGATTCAGAGAAGGGAGTCTCAAAAGCAGAGATAAAAAGATGGACACGCTCTGATTATATAAGATGTAAAGTAAAGAGGGATGTTAGGGATGACCCAGGATAGGTTCTGAAAGGAAAGACAGTGGTTTTAGTTTGTAGCATGTTTAATCTGAGTGCTCTGTGGGGGCATGTGCAGTAGATGATTAGAAATGTATTTGGAGCTTAGGAGAGATGCCGTTAGGATCTCTCTAACATAGGTGATGTTAGATGATGTCATAGGTGATGTCATAAACTATAACCCTGCATACTGTCGATCAGGAAATATATATAGACAGAAGATTGTAGGTGGAAGCATGAGTAACATCAACATTTAAAAAAAAAGCGACAGGAACCCCTCCTAGAAAGGTCAGAAGAGTAAGGAAGAATATGAAGACTAGCACATGGTGTCACGGAAGTTGAGGTGAAAAATAGGTGTCAAAGAGGGAAAAATCAATAGTATCCAAAGCTTCCACGAATTAAAAAAAAAACAAAACTGAAAGATGTTGATTTGATTTAGCCAGTAGGAAACTATTAGTGATTTTTGGTGAAGGTGTTTTCATCGGAGTGTCGTAGGAGGGTATGGAAGTTTGATTTTACAGGATTGATACGTAAAACACAGGAGAGAATGTGCATCTAAATGACTTGAATTGCCTAAGATGTATATTTAGAAGACAAGGAATCAGTAAAGGTGACAAAAAGAACATATGGAAAACCAGAGCAAAGAGGAATAATTATTCAAGCATTTTGACATACACATTTACAATAATTTTTTTAAAATATAAGCAGTTTTTCTGTTCTTTTTTGGATGTAGGCTTTACAAAAGGTCTTTCAACTTACCCCAGGGAACCCTCACTAAATCACAGCTGAGTAAGACATCAGTGAATGATCATTGAGGACCACATATGGTGTATAGGACTCTGCCAGAGACAGCTGTGAATGGAAAGATGGTGACACACATTTCTGACCCCAAGGATTTTATAAACTAACTGGGGAAATTAAACAAGTAGACAGATGACCAGAATACAAGGTAAGATGAGTGTCATGGGGCTGTACACTCAAACTACCATGACTGACTTTTAATTTGTGTCCTTTGATTATCTGTCTCTGATGTATTGCCTTCCAATTTCCCCCAAAAGCTAAAAAATCATAGCACTGAAGATGATTGATAGTAATCATTTATTAATATAAATATAAATTAACATAATAATTAATAAAACAATCATTATAATAATCTAGCACTTCTCATGGCTCTGGCACTGTTCTGGGTGATTAAGACAAAAAGCCTATTGTGTCAGTTTCAGAAATAATCATTCACATTTGAAAATTAAGGTTTATTGAGATGAACTAAGGGTATAAGAAATATTATTCGTACATTCCTATTATTCTTACTGAGAACATTGCTAGTGAGAGCACTAAAGATACTCACTGGAAGGATATTAAGTAACTTATGAATCCACAGGAGATCAAGGCGGGTCAAACTCAGAAAATGCGTAGAAACCAAAGGAAGCTAGGTAGCAAGAGTTCAGGCTGAACAATGCCATAGAAATGATTATCTTTTGGATTGCTAACATTGGAAATTTCCTGCTGCCACTATCAGACTCTTAACGTCATCATGAATGACTTAATTGTCTCTGGTGTATCACTTTTTCAGGATTGAAAGTGCTAACATGAACATCAAATGGATAACTATATGTCAGAACCTGGGGTGAAACTTATTTGATTTTTCTAAATTTTGTGTTGGGACATGGGTCCATATCTCAAAGCACGATTTGGCCAAAGGCTATTTCCTTAAAAAAGGAATTCAGATGATTTAGAGTCAAAACCAAACAAAAGAACTTGACAAATATCCACCTACATCCTTCTGATACCAACACTTATTCCCCCCCAAAGTGGCTCAATTCTAATGAAAGTATTCTTTATACAACCAAAAAAAGTATACATCCAAATCTCTAAGGGAAATAATTCAAAGCCTTATTAGTTACTACATCTGACTTGGAGCCCATGATCACTATACAATGTCCATTACTCTTTAGTTCTCTTATGATATTACGTTAATACTATACATTTAAGGACTAGGGGAAATGGAGAGGAAGGAAAAGACATATTAATTAAACTATGCAAATATATTTATGACACAATAATGAAAACAATAGAAGTTGTGATCTTTATTTTTGCATGTACAGTTGACCCTTGAACAACATGGGGGTTAGAGGTACCGACCCCCCAACATAGTAAAAAATCCATGTATAACTTTTGACTCCCCAAAACTTCTAATAACCTACTATTGATTGGAAACCTTACTAATAACATAAACAATTGATAATATGTATTTGTAATATGTATTATATACTGTATTCTTATGATTAAGCAAGCTAGAGAAAAGAAAATGTTAAGAAAATCATAAGGAAGAGAAAATACATTTGCAGTATTATACTGTCAAAAATCTGTGTATAAGTGGACCCACACAGTTGAAAACCATGTTGTTCAAGGGTCAACTGTATTTATGAGGCAGAGTTAGAATGTATGACTATCTCCTATACCACTTATAAGTGTACCTGTCACCTTCAGTCAACACTTGACTAGAACAGGAGATTTCACCTGGTAGGTTTCCCCAAACATTCATTCCCAAGAAATAGGCTCTTGCTTGTGAAGTGTTGCTGTAGTCTTCTGTTAACTTCAGCCCTACACATAGAACTAAGATGGCTGGAGCTCTATCCATACTCTCCCATGCTCTATTTCCTCCTTCATAGAGACATATCAAGAAAAGGAAGTTTGGTGCTTCTCACCTTAACAGATTCCCAGCTTAACGCATGTAGAGAATCTAGTCAGCATGAAACAAAAAGAGGTCACACCATAGGAAAAATTCGTTAAGAACTTATAATACTCCTGCCATAGGAAACTAGCAGCTGCCTCTTCTGGAATGTTGATGCTGCAAAAGAGGTTATCAACTATCTCTGTCTTACACATTTAGGTTATTTCCATGTATTGGGCATTGTGAATAATGCCACAAAGAACATGGAGGTGTGGATATCTTTTTGAGATAATGATTTATTTATTTATTTATTTATATTTATTTATTTATTTATTTATTAATTATTATTATTACCTAGAAGTGGAATTTCTGGATCATGTGGTAGTTCTATTTTTAATTTTTTGAGGAACCTCCATATTATTCTCCAGTCCCACCAATTTCCATTCCCTCCAATATTGCACAAGGGTTCCCTTTTCTTCATGTGTTTGTCAGTACCTGTTATCTCTTATCTTTTTTATAATAGTTATTCTACTAGGTATGAAGTACTGTCTCATTGTAGTTTTTATTTGCATTTCTCTGATAATTAGTGATGTTAAGTACCTCTTCATGTGTCTGTTGGCCGTTTGTATGGGTTTTTTTTTTTTTTTTGGAAAAATATCCAGTTAGGTCCTTTGCCCATTTTAATCAGATTACAAGTATCCCCTGCTTTCCAAAAGTTTGTATTATGCCACTTTGCTTTTATAAAAGACTTACATATCATTATTGGTCTGTTTGGATTTTTTACTTCATGATTCAGTCTTGATAAGTTGTGTGTTTCTAGGAATATATCCATTTCTTCTAGGTTGTCCAATTTGTTGGTTTATCATTATTCACACTACTGTTATTATCTTTTGTATTTCTGTAGTCAGTTGTAAAGTCTCCTCTTTTATTTATAACTTTATTCCTTTGGGACATTTCTATTTTTTCCTTAGTAAGCTTAGCTAAAGTTTTGTCAACTTTACCTTTTCAAAAATCAACTCTTAGTTTCATTAATCTTTTCTATTGTTCTCTTATTCTCTATTTTATTTTGCTCTTCCTTGTTAGTTCCTTTCTTCAGCTAACTTTGGGCTTAGTTTATTCTTATTTTTCTATTTCTTTGATGTATAATGTTATGTCATTTGAGATCTTTTTTTTCCTTAATGTAGGAATATATAGCTATAAACTTTCCTCTTAGAGCAGGCTTGGTTTGTTATAGTTTGGTGTGTTATATTTTCATTTTCACTTGTCTCAAGATCTTTCTTTGATTTTCCTTTTCATTTATTTTTCGATCCATTGGTTGTTCAGTTGTCTCTTGTTTAATTTCCATGTATTTGTGAATTTTACTCCTCTTTTACTCCCAAGATTTCTAATTTCATGCCATTGTGTATGGAAAAGATACTTGATATGGTTTCTGTCTTCTTGAATTTGTTGAGACATGTTTTGTGGCCTTTCATATGACCTACCCTGGACAATGTTCTGTGTGCACCAGAGAAGAATGAGTATTCAGCTGCTGTTCAATGGAATGTTCTACCTAAGTCTTCTAGGTCTGTTTTATCTATAGTGTTAGTCAAATCTGCTGTTTCTTTATTGATTTTCTGTTTGTTGATTTTTCCATTGTTGTGAATTGGGTATTAAAGTCCTCTCCTATTATTGTTATTTATTTCTTCTTTCAGTTCTGTTAGTATTTACTTTATAAATTTAGGTGCCCCAACATTAGGTGAATAAATACTTACAATCATTATATTTTCTTGATGAATTGACCCTTTTATCATTATATAATGACCCACTTGTCTCTTGTGACCAATTTTAGCCTACCTACCCCTGCTCTCTTATGATTACCATTTGTTTGCACTATTTTTTGCCAACCATTCACTTTGAGCCTATGTGTATTCTTAAGGCTAAAGTGAATACCTTATAGGCAGCAGTATTATTAGATCTTGTTTTTTATTCATTTAGGCATTCTATTTCTTTATTAGGGAATTTAATACATATACATTTAAAATAACTATTGATAGCTAAGGCCTTACTATTGCCATTTTGTTAATTGTTTATTGGCTGTTTTGCAGTTCCTTACTCCCTCTCTTGCTGTCTTCCTTTTTGACTTCTTGTGGTGGTATACTTTGATTCCTTTATCTTAACCTTTTTTATATCTACTACAGGTTTTTCCTTTGTGGTTACCATGAGGTTTACATAAAATATCTTATTATAACATCCTATTTTAAGCTGATAACAACCTAACTTTAATAGCATACAGAAACTCTACACTTTTACTTCTCTCCCCACTCACATTTTAGGTTATTGATGTTGTAATTTATATCTTTTGTATATTGTATATCTAATAACAAATTATTGTAGTTAATAATAAATAGCCAAAATAATAAACTAGACAAGTAATAGGCAGAAAACTTTTATCGGAGAATCTTTTTAGTCTCTTTCTAAGTTGTCTTTATGTGATTACATGATGAATGTATATTTGCATAATGGCCTCTTTTCTCCTGCTGTTAACCCGTCCATCTCCCATTCCCCTCTCCATCAAATGCCTTTGTATTAGCTTTGTTAGCCTCTGCAATTCCAAGATTCACTACTGCTGGCAGACAAATATGCAACTTTAGGAAAAATTTTCTTCGAAATATAATATGAAGGTATCAAAAAGAGACCAGATAAATCTCAAGAAAATGAGTCATTTCTCTTTAGTTTATGAAATCTCTATTGCCTTTGTGCATAAGTATCACTACTATGAACTGAATGCTTTGTTTATATATTATCTATGGCTCTCTTGAGTCATAGCAGTGCAAGTGAGTAGTTGCAAAAGAAACTGGTCCATAAAGCCTACAACTTTACTAACTGGTACTTGGTGAAAAAGTTTGCTAACCCCTGGGATACACTATCAACATACCTGAGTTTCCATATTTCCATTCTCAGTGTTAGTTTCCTCACTATCCAGGAAAGCCAACAGCACATATGTTGGGATTTTATAATGGCAGCATCCTTATTTGGGTACCAAGTTCTCTGTTGATTAAATCACTATCAACTGCTGGCTTAATGTAGTTAATTGGGTTACAAAAACCTTAATATAATTGAATTTTCTTTGGATCAAATAAGGAACAAAGTCGGTGTTCTTGATCACACTACAAACAGTGATTCAGGAACCTATGCTCTTTTCATCTTGTGGCTCAGCCATTTTTAGCATATGTTTTCCAAGGTGGTGAAAGAAGAGAAAAGATCATGGAGGACAGGGGCGCCTGGGTGGCTCAGTCGTTAAGCGTCTGCCTTCGGCTCAGGTCATGATCCCAGGGTCCTGGGATCGAGCCCCACATTGGGCTCTCTGCTCTGCAGGAAGCCTGCTTCTCCCTCTCCCACTCCCCCTGCTTGTGCTCCCTCTCTCACTGTATCTCTCTCTGTCAAAAAATAAATAAAATCTTTAAGAAAAAAAAAAAAGATCATGGAGGACAGTGCATGGTACACACCTGGAGTTGGCAATCACTTTTGCTCAGATTTCACTGGTCAAAATTCAGTCCTGTGCCCCAAATTAACTGTGCAAGGGAGGCTGGAAAATATAGATTAATTGTGTCATGGAGAAATAGGAAATAGGTTTGGTGAAAAGCCAGCCAGTCTCTGACACAGAGACCTTCTGCATATAGAATTTATAGGGCTTCATATTTAATAAGATGTGCAATAAAAGAAAGAAAGAAAAAATATCTTCTAGACTTTTAATATGGAAAACCATTTGGATGGTTATGAATCTATGGGAGTTTGGGAATATAGGAGAAACAAGATTGGGGATGGAGGAAATAGTAAACAAAAACAGTGAATTCCATTTTAACATATGATTTTAAAAAGTACTTTATGCCTTCAAAGTCTAGCACACATTTGGAAATATAGAAGATATATTAAATCTAAAGACAGAACCTAGAGATACAGATTTTTGATTCTTCAAAACAGTAAGTGGCCTTAAGGTCATTAGATTGACCTGGGATAGAGCTTAAATAGAAAAAGAGAGTTATAAACAAAAAAAGCATTGTGTGTAATATAATATCCGCCTTAGTACAAAGTAATAGAAACACAGAGATGAGTAAAATGTTTTTCCTTTAAGAAGCTCACAGCTGGGTAGATAGAAATAATCAAGGATGTTAATGATAACCAGTTGGGCGATAAAGGTTATAAAAAGATAAATTGTATGGAATGGGAGAATAAAGGAAGGTCAACAAACATTCAATAAAATTACTGATTGAATAAATAAATTATATTTGAATATATCATGCAAAATTCTATTTCTTGATGATATCTGTCTCTCCTCAAATCTTACATAAATAGGTGACAAGTCCTTCTATAGCTACACAGAGAAGACTTCTGCCTCCATTACTACACATTTACCTTTATTAAGTGCTTACTATGTGGAAGATATTGTGTTGCTTTATGAGTTTTTTTCTCAGTTAAGTCTCATAATAATACTATATGACATGTATTATTCTTCTCATTAAATTCCCCAAAGATATGTATCATTTCCAAATATGGAATGGAAAACTAGGGTAGCATAGAGATTATCTAACTTGTCATAGAACCTTTATCTGTCATGCTTTTTACCACCTCACAGTATATCCCTTTGTTTTTTGAAGAATTATTAGAAATACCAATATGACTTACTCAATTAGTTATCTGCAAATGAGCAGGAAACTGAGAGTTGATGCCATGGAATTAAATAGACAGCTATTATTTTACCAAAATTAGGAAAACACTGCAAGCTTTTTTTTAGCAGTCCAGCATAGAAGCACAACTAAATCAGTGCTGTTGGAAAATACTTAATTTTTGAAAATTTACCATAGACATAGTATTAAAGAGAGATTTTGAGTAACATTAGTTACACTGTATTAAGTGAGCATGTCATAATAATAGGCATTTATTTTTCTAGATATAGGAAAAAACTATTGAAAATTAACTTACACCTTACAAAGGAATTTTATATCTTCTTTATATCTCTTTTTTCTAATTTTATACCATGAATACGTATTAAATAGACTTAATACTTATATATACTATTTCTGTATACTTCATAATCAGAATTATATAATTATGTGTCTTCTATCTCTCTCTCTACTCTCTTCCCCCAAATGTATGCAAAAGGCAAATACATCAAAAGTAAATATACAAAAATCTTATAATCTCCCAGGAAGCCAAAAGGAACATTTAATTTCCCTTTTATATTTGACATTTTCTGAATTTTTATAAGAATATAAATCACAGATATAATGGTGAAACTTTTATTTTGAAATAAGAAATTCAGAAATTGTTTTAACAAAATAAACAGGGAATGTAATTAAATATATGAAAGTAGATAATGAAACTAATCAAAGTACACAGTGTCTTAATAAAAGTCAGCAGCTGGGGCAGAAATTACTATAAAGATTGCAAGAGAAACTGAAAATAGCTTTAGGATTGCTATCCTTAGGATATGAAACAATATAAATAATGCCTTTGCATTATTTCCTGCAATAAATGAAATTAGTTTTAAATGTTCCTTGGACATCTGGAAATATAAGGAACCTTTTGGGGGTGCCAAGTTAATTTGATTTAAATTAAATTACGATCAACAAGAGAAACACTTTAATTATTGTTTATATTTTAGAAGATTTATATTCAAATCCATCTTGTTACACAGAGTATTTCTTCTTTCATAGTATTATTTCAAAGTCCTTTAACTAAACATATTAGCCATAATTCAAAATGACCACAGACATAACCTGGCATTGGTTCATTTTGTCACTCCTCTGGGAACTTGAAAGGCTAAATTCATTTTCATAATTGCAGTTTTTGTTTTAGCATCTTGAAATCTTTCACAAGCTTTTTGAAAGGCAATCATATCAAAAACAAATTTTTCTTCACAGTGTTTTTTGTATGTTTCTTGAGCCCTAAGAAGAAAAAAAGGAAAGTAACAGAATGAGATACTTTTAAATAACGAAAACTGTAACAATCATTCAGATTGTTAATGGTAAGTAGATGCTTTTAAAACAGACATACAAATGGGAAAAATTAGAACTTTACTTATTGCATGGAATTTTATTATATCAATAATATCTATAATTTATTTAATAATATTCATATTGGGCTAATATTTCTAAGATTTTTATTGGCTGTAACAGAATTCTCATAAACCCTGGTTTAGATTCCCAAAGAGGCTCCTGGGTAGCTCAGTTGGTTAAGTGTCTGCGTTTGGCTCATTAAACCTGGCAGGGACCTAGGATGGAGCTCTTCATCCCTGTTCAGTGGGGAGTCTGCTTCTCTGTCTCCCTCTGCTCCTCCCCCCTGCTTGTGCACACACACGCTCTCTCTCTCAAATAAGTAAAATCTTTTTTTTTTTTTTAAAGATTGTATTTATTTATTTGACACACAGAGAGCGCACAAGCAGGGGGAGTGGCAGGCAGAGGGAGAGGGAGAAGCAGGCTCCCTGCTGAGCAAGGAGCCCAGAAACTCGGAACTCTATCCCAGGACCCTGGTATCATGACCTGAGTGGAAGGCTGACGCTTAACCAACTGAGTCACACAGGTGTTCCTAAATAAAATCTTAAAAAAAAAAAAATTGCAGAACTTTTATTTAAGCCTCACTAAATCCAAGTTTCTTCTAGGATGCTGTTATGGACTGAACTGTGTCCCCATTTCCAACCCCCAAATTCATGTTGAAGTCCTAAGTTCTAGTACCTTAGAATGTTACTATATTTGGAGATAGGGTCTTTAAGAGGTAATTTTAAATTTTATCATACAGATGGGCCCTAATCCAATATGAGTGGTGTCCTTATTAAAAAGATGAGGAGACAGTAAGGATACGAACACACAGAACAAAGGTCATGTTAGGACAGTGAGAAGGCAGCCAGGGAAAAAGGCCTCAAACCTGAGAAGCCAAATTTGACATACCTTAATCTTGGACTTCTAGCCTCCAAAACTGTGAGAAAATAAATTTATGTTGTTTAAACCACCCAGTCTGTGGTATTTTCTTATGGCAGCCCCAGCCGACTAATATGGACTCTAAGTTAGAGAAAGGTGGACCAGGTTACCCTGTCAAACCTAGAAAATGTCATGGGCCTTAAAGGACTTCACTCATTCATCCTCATTCATTCAACAATTATGTATTATAATGCTCCTAGATGCTGGAACCATAAAGATAAATATGATATAACAATGAGAGGTTTATAGAAAGTAGAGAAATAATGAATATATAAATAAAATATTATAGTGTCATAATGAAAACACTATGTAACAATACAAGGATGGCATAATGAAAAATTAGTAAATATTATCTGAAGAAGAGGGTAAGACAAGAAAGACTTCAGATTTGAAATAATCCTTGAACTCAGTCTTGAAAGATATGTATTTTTCAGGCAGAAAGTGGAAGGGAAGAACATTTTGTTCATGTATGTTTGTTTAAATAGCAGGAACAGCTAAAATAAAGTCAAAGATGAGAGCACGGCTTGGCATGCTCTGAGAAGTGACAACACTCTTAATTTCTGGGACAGTGGAACAGATAACTCTGGAGAAACAGACTTAGAGCAGATCATAGAACACTTGATTTGTATACAGATATACTCAGAAATCTGGACTTGAGGAGTAGAAGAAAGGCCAAAGTCTAGAAAGTCTGCAACTTACTATGTGATTTTGGTTATTTCAGTTCTCTTTACCTTATTTTCTTCATTTTTAAAAAGGGGGATAATCCAACTCATGGGGTTTAGTAAAATACTAAATGAGTTAATACATTTAAAATCCTTAGAACAGTGCCTGACATTTAATAATTCCTTTTACTGGATGGGTAATAGTGTTATTCATCAGGATAAGAAATAAAAGAAGAGCAGCCAGATGAAGAGAAATATTGGAATTCTATTTTGGTAATATTGTGTTTAAGGAGCCTCGCTGTCCATATGGTAATGCTCAGGTAGGTGACTATAGAGAAGCAATGGCTTATGGATAAGAGAAAAGGTAGTAAAGCCATTCTTCTTGGGGTTGAGATGCAGGTCTGCAACTTATTGATTGTGTGATTTGGGACATGTTAATTAAACTCTGTCTGAATCATTTTCTTCATCTATAAGAAGGGACAATCTAACTCATAGGATTTAGTAAGGACTAAATAGCTATTACATTTAAAATCCTTAGAAGGATGCCTGACATTTAATAACCACTCAACTAAAATTAGCTATGAGTATTTTGAGTCTGGATCTCTGGAGAGTAGCTATATCTGGACATGTAGTAGAGTAGAAGTCATGGCAAAAGGGACTTCGCACATGTAATTAATAGTATTAACTAAGTCTAAGAAATGTATTAAAATAGTCCTCATACAGATAACAATTATACACTGTGGACAAAATGTAAAAAACAAACAAACAAAACAAAGAACACAACAAAAAACAACTACGGTGAGTGCTGTGAATTGTGCAAGACTGTTGAATCACAGATCTGTACTTCTGAAACAAATAACGCAACATATTTTAAGAAAAAAGAAAAAGAAGAAGATAACAGGAGAGGAAGAATGAAGGGGAGTAAGTCAGAGGGGGAGACGAACCATGAGAGATGATGGACTCTGAAAAACAAACTGAGGGTTCTAGAGGGGAGGAGGGTAGAGGGATGGGTTAGCCTGGTGATGGGTATTAAAGAGGGCACATTCTGCATGGAGCACTGGGTGTTATGAACAAACAATGAATCATGGAACACTACATCAAAAACGAATGATGTAATATGGTGATTAACAATAAAAAATAAAAAAAATTAATAAGTAAAAATAAAAAAAACCAACAAAAAAACCAAACTATTAAAAAGTATTGAAGAGTGATAAATAATGATCTACTATATTTATACATGCCAGGATCAAAAAATTGGAAAATGAAATTAAGAATGAATTCTATTTACAATAGCATAAAAAAAACAAATACTTAGATGTAAGTTTAACAAAAGATATACAAGGCTTATGAGTGAAAATAATAAATTATTGTTGAAAAATTAAAGAATATCTAAATTAATGCAAAGTTCTACCATTTCAAGGACTGGGAGACAATATTATCAAGATGTTAATTCTCCCCAAATTTATCTATATATTCAATGCAATCCCAATTAATATGCCAAGAGTCTTTTTGGTAGAAATTATCATTTAAGTTTGTTTTACATATATATAATACAGATCAAATTTAAGATTTTAAATGTATTAAATTGGGGGTATTTTGAATTTATTAAAATTTGAATTCTATGGCAATGCAAAGGTCTTATATTAACCAAAGCAATCTTGGGAAAAGAAGAACAAAGTTAGAGTATTTTCCTATCGCTGTGTAACACATTACCATAAATATATTGGCTTACAACAACAACCACCCCTTTATTATTTCATAGTTTTCATGGGTCAAAAGTCCAGGCACAGCTGGATCAGCTGGGTTTACTGCTTGGTTCTCACAAGGCTGAAATAAAGGTGTCAGCCAGGGTTGTGGTTCCTTTTTTTTTTTAAAGATTTATTTATTCATTTTAGAGAGAGAGAGTGCACAAGAGCGGAGAGAAACTTCAGCAGACTCCTCAATGAGCTGGGAGCCTGACACTGGGCTCAATATCAAGGCAGAGATCATGACCTGAGCCAAAACCTAAAGTCAGTCACTCAGCTGACTGCGCCACCCAGGGGACCCAAGGCTGTGATTCTCACCCAGGACATGAGGTCCTCTTTCCCAGATTGTTGGTTGTTGTCAGAATTCATCTCCTTCTCATTCTTTCCACACAGCCTCTTCCATCTTCAAGTCAGCAATGTCATATCAAATCCTCCTACTTTGAATTTCTCTGCCTTTCCTTTCTGTCCCTGCATGTAAAGCCCCATGTGATGCATTGGGCCCACCTGGATAATCCAGGATAATTGCCCTATTTTAAGATCCATGAATTAGTACCCTTAATTACATGTTTAGAGTTCTTGTTGCCATGTATGTACTGTTGTGGGTAAGAGGAAATAGAGTAATCAACTGAGGGAGTAGCTAAACTTGGAGGCCATACAATTAATATTAGTGTAAATTTACAAATTAGTGATTTCTTTTAGCCATTTTAACCTGAGCACAAGAAGTAAAGATAGTAGGATTATTCCAAAGTAGGAGTTGGGGCAGTTAGCATTGTGAAGGCAATGAAAGGAAAGGACTTCAGAGACACTGAATGAAATGCAGAAAAGAATAACTGATATGAAGAACTGTGGAGGACACAGTAGAAATGAAAAGAAATATTTAAGGAAGTTTATTTGAGGGCTGAGTGTCATAATATATTTGAATAATTCATGTAGCGAAAATAAAGGAAGAAAAGAACTGAAAAGATAGAAGATTTTATACATAAATAAGTATACAAGGATTTAAGATTTAAGAGGTAGGGCAATTCCAAGTGATGAGGAGGTCCTTACATGTCTATGAAAATGAGTTTAAAGGTTGTTGAGATCCAAAAATATTAGGCAATTGGGAGGGCTGTTCTTAAGAATTTGGAAGTTCACTCTGATTACAGCTGAAATTGGATGGAGAAAAGCTTTATAAATCAGGATATAAACACCACAGGGAATGAAGAGAGTAGTCTAGGAGGTAAACTGATGACCAGACTAAGGACAAGTAGAAGATGATGTAATTAGATAAAGTGCCTTATGTGCCAGATTTTCCACACTAATTGATAACTCTACTGCAAAATGGACACCCTGCTGTTCTGCCCTGAGAAATTTCATCACTTTTTCAGAGTATGAACAAGAATATTTTGGAAAATTCATGACAAGCTTTTACCTGATATATATGTATTTTTCTCATTTCAAAGTCTCTTTTTTATTCATTCTTAAATACTCTTGTGGGTAGTTTATCAACTTTCTAAACTAGAGCTTTATGGTTCCTCTTTCTTTTTTCATTCTTCTTCATTCCACAGCAGGATCAGGAACTACATTCTCAGTAATGACTTTACTAGCTATTGAGATTCATCAGAATGCTTTTAGGTCAAGTGTTTGATACATTAATGAAGAATCAACCAGGAGAAAAAGAACTGAAAAACTGCTAAGGTCTCTAGAGAGCCTTTACTTTTTTGACTCACTGCTCTTTTCTGCATGTTGATACAAAATCTTTATTTGAAAATATTTATAGTAAAACTCAGTAATGCCTTTTAGGACATATTACCTACATAGCCAGAACACTGCCTTATTCCTGTGTGTTTTCAAGGATATGGATAATATCTTTGAAGCAGCTTGCAAGAGAAGATAATTCAGTTAAGACACATTAGGAAGCTCATTTGACTCTGTATCCTCTACAAATTAATGATGGCCAGACATTCAATTTGCTGTGATAAAACTAAGCTGATTGAATTTCTCTAACATTGATTTGCACTAGATTTGTATTTTGATATACTAGGCTAGCTTTCATTCTCTTTTCCAAAATATATTTGTTGCTAAATTATAGAAAAATTATTTCCAAAAACCACCCACCCATACACACACAGAGTATACATTAAGCAAAATGTTAAATTTTGGAGAAGAAACATATAAAATATTTTTCATACCTAAAAAGATATTATGTAAAGAAACTCAGTAAATAGTTTAAAAATCGTTTGTAACTAGGAAAAGGCAAATGCTTTCTTATTATTTTATACTCTTTTCTAGTACAAACTACTTTCTAATGATAACATTTAAAATTATAAATGATCTATTTATTTTATAACTCAAAGTTGTACCTTTTAATCCCCTTCACCTATTTCACCCATCCCCCCTACCCACTTCCCCTCTGGCAATACAGAGATGAAAATTAAAGCATCAGGAATATAGTCAATACTATTGTAATAATGTTGTATGGTGACAGATGGTAACTACACTTAAAATGGTGAGCACTGAGTAACATGTAGTATTGTCAAATCATTATGTTGTATACCGGAAACTAATGTAATACTGTATGTAAACTATACGTCAGCAATAAATTTTTTTAAATGTAGATGAAATAAGCAGCAATATGGATCTCTAAGTATTTCTAGGCAAGCCTTAAGCATATGTATTTACATTGTTTGGATGGTTAAAATGTCACCGGGATAAAACTGTGACTGGTAAGTTTCAACCTAGTATCAGACAAAATTATGTGAAACAGCTAAAAGAGTAAAAAACAATTACTGGGAATCCTGTCTAGTGGACCCTTCAGAGTTATCTGTGTCTTTCAATCTCTTTGATCTATTTTACAACCCTATATAAACTGAATAAAACTATGAGTAATACAAATGATTCTTGTCTATAAAGTGTAAGTGAATTTTGTCCAATGGAGTTATAATTGATTATCACTGGTGGATAATGACTAAATTTATTTTGGCATTCCTGATTGCCTTTATATATGCATGCTCTTAGAAATGTCATTTGAACAGGGTGCCTGGGTGACTCAGTTGGTTAAGCGACTGCCTTCAGCTCAGATCATGATCCTGGAGTCCCGGGACTGAGTCCCACATCAGGCTCCCTGCTCAGCAGGGAGTCTGCTTCTCCCTCTGACCCTCTTCCCTCTCATGCTATCTCTCATTCTCTCTCTCTCAAATAAATAAATAAAATCTTAAAAAAAAAAAGAAATGTCATTTGAACTGGATCTAACATCTTACTGGTTCCTTAATGAGTTAAATAAAATCTTTGATGTGTCCATTTTATATTTGTATGAGTTACAGTTTTATTTTTAAAGATTTATTTATTTATTTATTTATTTATTTGAGAGAAAGAGAGAGACAGCGAGAGAGGGAACACAAGCAGGGGGAGTGGGAGAGGGAGAAGCAGGCTTCCCGTGGAGCAGGAGCCGATGTGGGGCTCGATCTGAGGACCCTGGGATCATGACCTGAGCCAAAGGCAGACGCTTAAGACTGAGCCACCCAGGCCCCCTGGGATCATGACCTGAGCTGAAGGCAGACGCTTAACGACTGAGCCACCCAGGTGCCCCATGAGTTACAGTTTTATGTTCTAAAAAATATCCTTTGTAAAGAAGTTGTAGTATATATACAATGGAATATTATTTAGCCATAAAAAGAAGGAAATCTCGCTATTTGCAACAACATGGATGGAACTTGAAATCACTATACTAAGTGAAATAAGTCAGACAGAAAGACAAATATTATATGATCTCACCTATATGTGGAATCTAAACAAACTGAACTCACAGATACAGAGAACAAATTGGTGCTTGCCTGAGGTAGGAGATAAGGAGTAGGTAAAATGGGTAAGGAGGTCAAAAGGTACCAAGTTCCATTTATAAAATAAGTAAGTCATGGGATATAATATATAGCATGGTGACTATAGTTAATAACACTGTATTGCATATTAAAATTTGCTGGGAGACTAAATCTTAAAAGTCCTCATCACAAGGAAAATAATTGTAATTATGTGTTGTGACAGATGTTAACTAGACTTACTGTAATTATTTTGCCATATACACAATTATTAAAACATTATCTTGTAGACCTGAAACTAATATAATGTTATATGTCAATTATACCGTCCATAAAAAAATCCTTTGACAACTAATATAGTTTAAATTTATTAAATGTAGCTTAATATATTTTGAGTCAATACTAATTTTCAGAGCCTTTGCACTAAGTTTAGTTTAAAATTTAAAAATCATCATGGAACAATTTTTAAAAATTTTGCATTTGTTTGAGACAGCTTTGTTCCAAGTATATTCTGAGGGTTAGCATTCTGAGACATTTCTTGAAATGAAGGTTCTGTGGTAAAATGCATGTTTAAAATATGTTTTATTTTTTTAGTAGGATTCCTAATGGTCTTAACCATGTGACTGTCCACTGAAATTACAGTCCCTTTCTAAGCTAATTTAATGTTTCTTAAGCAATTGCACTTTCAACTACTCCTCTTCAAAACCCTCTGCTATGAGTAGAGCAATATTCACTACCTCTTTCCTCTCCCCCCAGTGTTACCTATTCTGAGCTCTCCAATTTTGCTCCTCCACTTTGCCAATAATGATTTCCCCTCAGCACTCTGCTTTTCCAAATTCGAATTGACAACTGTAATTTCCCTACTTCTATTTTTTGTAATGCTTCAAGTATATGCTTATATTTGCCACTGAACTGTGAGTTCTTAGAGGATCAAGAATATGTTATTTATTTTTGTATGGGGGTGTTGGGGAGAACCGAAATTAATTGACACTTTGATGTTTAGTTATGCCTTCTCTTTGAAGGTGTCCTAGATTACGTTCATCTATTTATTACCTACCATTTAACTGGAAATTTTAATTTTGTCCCTTGATAGTTCTTGTATTATGTTTGTATTATTATTTAACTCTGGTAGTCTTATTGCGTGGTGACTTATCTCCCACCTAGATTTTCAGTTTATTGGAGTCAAATAATTATGTCCCCATATCACCTGACATCTCCAATAGCTGAAAGTGAATTACTATTTGAATGATTTGAACTGAAGGTGTTCCTCAATAAAAATGCCAATGATAACAGAGAGACAGAAAAAAAAAGTGTAGGAAAAATTTATTATCATGAAATAAGCACTTGTTTTAAGATAGATACCTATTTTAATAACTAGTGAAGCTATTTTCAAAACTTGGTTAATTATATTTTTGTATATATTTAATAATTCTGGTTATATATCTTCACTACACAAACGTTCTGAAAAAATATACATTATTTCTCATTCCTATGGCTTAAGTATTAAGTACACTAATATATATATATTACTAATGTTCATGTTTAAGTACACTAATATATATATTAGTAATATGTATATATGTGTGTGTGTATATATATTATATATATATATATAATTAACCTGCCCCACAGGCTCTAGTATATGACTTAAATGAACTTACATACAACCATTACTAATTCAAAAACTTTTTGTCCTATTTTCCTCCATAAATAATTACTGAATAGATTTTGGAAACTAAGTACTGTACTAGATACTGAAATGAAAAGATAGACCAAATTATTTTATAAAGGACTTTACAAGCTAACCTGATATAGGCTGTCTTGCGATAACTGCTATCAAGTGCTATGTGTGAACTACCGAATGAAAGGGATTAATTCAGACTGGAAGAACAGTTGGTGAAAGGTAAAAAGTACAGGTACCATTTCAGCTGGTTACTAAAGGATGAATATAAAATAAAAATAAAGGATGAATTTTGTCATTGGTTGTACAGTTCATATACTGCATGATGGTGGCAAATAGGGGACAAATAGAAATACAGTCACACTCAGCCAAGCATCAGCCACTCACTAGTGATGTGTCTCCCTGGAGAAATAAATGTTTTGTCCTTCCCATACAGGCACTACCCCCTCACCAATTTGAACACTCCAAATCTTTCTAATTTGCACAATAACAATAGAGGCTTGTGTTGCATAATAATATGTAGATAGTACTAACATTACGGGCTCCTAGTACTCTTTCAAAGTGCATAACGAAGAAAAAGGGGATAGAACCAGTAAGGTCACTGGAATAAGGAACTACAGATCTGGGTAGGGAATTGGGAATAGTTTAGTCTGTATGGAGCAAACAGTGCTGTTATGGGGAAGAGGGAGGGGCTATAGGAGAAAATTTAGTAAGATGAGTCTAGATAAATTGGAACAAAGCATGATGTCTGAAATGCCACTCAGATTTTATTCTGTGGACAATTGCAAAGCACTTAAGTAGAAAGTGACATGATCAGAACTTAATTTTAAAAGAGAGTTGCGGGGGCGGGGGGTGCCTGTATGGTTCAGTCAGTTAAGCCTCTGCCTTAGGCTCAAGTCATGATCTCATGGTCCTGGTCCTGGGGTTGAGCCCCTGGTCAGGCTCCCTGCTCAGCAGGGAGTCTGCTTCTCCCTCTCCCTCTGCCCCCACCCCTTGCTCGTGTTGTCTCTCTCTTTCTCAAATAAATAAAGAAAATATTTTAAAAAAATAAAAGACAGTTGAGGCTTGGCTAGAGAACAGATTTGGGTTGAAGAACGGATGTCTTGAGAATGGAGATGGAACTGTCAATTGGAAGGCTAAAAGGTAAATCTCAGGATGACTGAGAGTCTGCATTAGATTGGGAGAAGTGGGATTGAAAAGGATCAGTTTGAGACTCCTTTTGAGTAAAATGAATAAGGAAACTTATTAGATGTTGGCAATGAGAGAGACTGAGTTGTAAAAGACTGGTTTCTAGCACTGCTCAAGAGCCTAATGATGACTGCCATTTACGATAAGAACAACCATTAATTAAGAAGTAGGTTTTGTTGGATGAGGGTGGAGGTGGGATGAGACAGAGTTGTTTTATTGTCTCATCTTTGGTAATATATTAGAACATTTTTGTCCTTTTTTGTTGTTTCTATTTTTCAAAGAGAATGTTATAAACAAAGTACTGTTTATTAGGTCTCAACACTTAGTATGCTATATTCACATGTTATTGACTTAAAATCTTCTACAATATCAAAACTGTACCTACCTGATTTCCTTCATTTGTTTTAATAAATTCTTTTGATATTTTTCCATTTCTAGTCTTTGCTGAACAATCAGACTTTTCTCTTGTAAGACAGCTTGATTCTTCCTCAATCTGTCCATTTTAGTAATTCCTTTGGACAAAAGAGTGCGCTCATTACTTATATTTTGAATTAATAAACGGTCTTCAGCCTTTTGTTTTTTTTCTGCTAGAAACAGAGCTCTCCTCTCTCTAACTTTGTCGAGGTAATTGAATCTGTCCTGCCAAAGTCGTTGTAAACCATTCTGAATTGTCTCATTATCTTTTGCAATTAGTTTTTGTGCAGCATTTTTTTTCTTACTTAGGTTTTCTCGAACAGTTGAGCGAACTCTTTCTTGGGCACCTTGTGCAGTGGTGATAGCTGTTATTTTTTTTTTATGGCTTTCCTGCTTCTTTTGTTCTGAATAATATTTATCAATATCCCAAAGTGTTTGGAGTTTTATACCAGTTCTGTGTGCTGTAAAAAACTCTTTTCTTACATTACTCTTCAACAGCATGTCTTTTTTTTTAATTGTTGGTTTTTGATGAGTAGTAGGAAATGGCTGAATATATGTAGGAAAATAATCTTCTTTTTCTTTCAATAATGCAGCATACTTCAATGAATCTGAAGTATATATGGGTAGTTTGAACACTGATATCCTAAAACTGGCATCTAATTCTTCATCCTCACTTTCATCTTCAGATTCCTTCTGACCTACATCACACGGAAGACAAATATAATACATTTCACAAGGCTAAGCACAGTTTATTTTCTGCCCCTATTGTTTTGAAAGCTACATTAATAAAGTTGACAAGAACCTGTTACTGACTTTATTAAGAAGCATTTTTCCCAACTGATGTTCTTTTTAAACTTGTGTTTTAACAGTGATTTTGGAGAGGGAAATCACTATTGAAACCATTTAACACAAAAATGCACTGATTCCTGTATTTCCTGCATTATCTCTCACAATCACTTAACTGGCAATGACTCAATAGCAGTATCTTATCTTACACTTCATACTTAATCGCACATATTATTTTTATATTTAGTTATTATTATCTCATATTTGCAAAGGACTTTGTAATCCATTTTACCTTATTTGTCTTAACCGGTAGAAATTAATAGCTGCCATCAAAATTTTTTTTTCTCTTATTGGACACACAAATCCCTCAGCCTCCTTTGCTATTACGTGTAGTGATGAGACTAAGTCCTCTCTAGTAAAGTGTGGACAAAAGTGATATGTGTCATTTCTGGTCCAAGGCTATTAGGAAACGAATATGTCTTCTCTATATTTTCTTTCTTCTCCTGACTCACTAGACAGAGATAAGGATAAGGCCCTAGAAGATGGTGAATCCACAAGGTGGAAGGATCCTGGCTCCCTGAATTGCTGCTTAAAAAACTACGTACTCACCAGGATTAATCAAGCTTGGACTCTTACAGAAGCCAGAAATAAATGGCAATTACATTTGGGTCTATTTGTTATTATAGCCAACCTAATACAATAACTTGAATCACATCATTGTTCATATATTTATTTTCCAACAAACCTAGTTATGAATTTAGGATTAGGTGGCAAATACAGTTTAAAAAAAGTTATGCTTATTAGTCTTAGGAAAAGATGTTCCCCATGTTTGACTAATTCCCTCTATCAAAATCACATCTCTACTAACTATAGTCTACAACGATTTTATTTTTTCTAATAGAAAATTATCTTAAAATCTTTATATGTCAAATGCAAATCTGCTGGTGGAGACTTTATGGAAGTTAAGGTGACCATAAAAAAGGGTAGGACCTAGGTAGGCAGTAGGGAAGAAGCAAATAGGCATGATTTTCACTAGAGGCCATAGGAATGTTAACATTAGAAAAGGAAGCAGAGTCTAGAGCAAAGTAGAAAATCAAGTCTAAAAGTATAAAAGGTAATATACCAGGATACAAAGACAAAGTGTCCAGAAAAAACTCTTAAGAGTTTGGGTCCAAAGCAAGGCACTAGACACAGAGGGACAAAATACAGAATTTCAGTTCTGGAAATCTAGAGTAAATAGGATGTGGTCTGGGGCAACTACCTAGAAAAGGTACTCTTTTGTGTTATTTGATTTTATGTGCAAATCTTGACATGAGAACGCTGGCCAAGAATAAAAGATCAGGGATAGAAAATACAACTCTAATAAGTTACTAAAGTTTCTGGTCATCAATTTCAATTCATATGGGGGATTGGGATTTTTTTTCCCCCCATACCACCAAGCAATGCTCCAATACCAGCTGGGTGTCCTGTAATTCAACTCAATTCTGACACTATCTACCTGGAGACAGGGTCATCTCCCATAGGTTAAAGGTTCAGTCCTACAAGACTGCCCCTACCCCTTCAGATGCCAGTCACAAGTCCAGGTTATCACCAGTGCTTCTAACAAACTGGCTATAGATTAGAGGTTCCACTAACCCCCACCTGGGTTCAATTTGCTAGAGTGGCTCACAGAACTCAGAGAAATATTTTACATTTTACTTACTAGATTACTGGTTTATTATAAAAGGATATAATTCATGAACAGCCAGACAGAAGAGATGCATAGGGCAGGGTATGGGGAAAGGGCACAAAGCTGCCATGCTGTCTCTCTAAGCACACCACTCCGTCTAAATCTCTATGTGCTCACCAACATGGAAGCTCTCAGAACAAGTCCTTCTGGGTTTTTATGGAGGCTTCATTACATAGGCATGATTGATTATACCATTGGCCATTAGGGATCAAATTCAACCTCCATCCCCTCACCCTGTTTCAGAGGTTGAGGGTGGGACTGAAATTTCCAACTCTCTAACCATGGGTTTGGTTCCCCTGGCAACCAGCCTTAGGTGCGATCCAAAATCACCTAACATAACAAAAGACATTTTTGTTGCTCTTCTCTCATCACTTAGAAAATTCCAAGGGTTTTACGAGTTCTGTGCTAGAACCAAGGACAAAGACCAAATATATTTTTCTTGTTATAAATCACAGTATCACAGTTACTCGTATACATAAGTTTGCTCTTTAATAGCTTAATGTAGTGAATAGTGAGACTGCAAGTTCTTTGAAAATAGAAGCAATACTTGAATATACTAACTACATTTACTTTGTAGATGATGATTGAGATGTCTCTCATTGGTTGATTGGACATAATCCCATTAGCACTTTTCAAAGTCTCCCAATTTCAGGGCACCTGGGTGTCTCAGTCAGTTAAATGTCAGACTCTTGAATTCAGTTCAGGTCATGATCTTAGGGTCGTGAGATCAAGCCCCACAAGGGGCTATACCCTGGGCATGAAGCCTGCTGGAGATTCTGTCTTTCCCTCTGCCCCTCCCTGCCCTCCTGCTAGCATGCATGCATCCACAAGCAGTCTCTCTCTTAAAAAAAAAAAAAAAAAAAGTCTCCCAATTTCTTTTTCTGCTTCCAGACATTGCTCACTGCTATAAAATACATCTTCCTAAAACAGGATTCTAATCATATCATGACTTCCACCCAAAGGGAAACAAAACCTTCATGGTTCTCCACTTACAGGATGAAGGATAGTTCTGCTTTTAAGCCTAGGATCATTTATCATAGGGAAAGAGCTTCAGTTTTTCACCTATACATACACAACATCTTCTCATCTTTGGGACTTTGCTTATATTATTTTATATTTTGTCTAGTTTGTTGTTTTCCCTATCTACCTATGTATTCAAATTCTATCCATTAAGTCCTCTTCACATGTCACCTTTCCTTATTCTTTATATAAAGAATTGATATATTTTATTAACTCTAATATCAATCCCTTCCTCATAGAACTTAGCACAATCCAGGGCGCCTGGGTGGCTCAGTTAAGCATCTGCCTCTGGCTCAGGTCATGATCTCAGGGTCCTGGGATCAAACCCCAAGGGCTCCCTGCTCAGCGGGGAGTCTGCTTCTCTCTCTACCCTCCCTCCCCCCTACACCCATGATCTCTCTCTCTCAAATAAATAAATAAAATCTTTTAAAAAAAACCTTATCACAATCCATTTATATTAAAGCTCTATGTAGAAATTCTTAGACATAGTAGCAAGCTAGACATAAGCTCCACAGGAGTAGGATTCATGTTTTCTTTCCTCCTCCATTCCTAGCCTTTAGCCTGGTATTTTGCAGAGAGGAGGGTCTTTTCTTTTTGGGAGGAAGTGGAGTAGTGGAGTTAACTAAATAGATGTCAATAAGTATACGTGTTGGATGAATGAATAGATGAATTAATCTTGTTGCTCAAGATTAATCCAACTTTTATAGTGGTAAAAGCCTAAAATTTGGAGACAGCTGGGCTGGATTTGAATCTAGTTTTACCACTTAATATGTGGTCTAGGCAAGTTATTTAATTCTCTGGGCTTCAGTGTACTCACTGTAAGATGGATATAACCATATCCAATTTATAGGGTCATACAGGATTAAATGATTTAACAAAATGTAAAATGTCTGACGAAACTTCATATTTATGTATTCGAACAATGCCTTATAATGAGTAAAAGCCACATGTTAGTTATTATTACTTTTTCACTATATTTTATATGGAAAACTTGGAGCTTATTTCCTTAATTCCATCAATAGTATAGTTCAAATAGCCAGATAATCTAGTAATGTCGGGAAAATACAGCAAAGCACTTTTATTTTTCCCCTCAACATCCAATGTATAGTGAAGTACAGAATATACAGGAAGCCTTCTTTGCATGCTTATTTTGTTTCAAGACTTTACAATTAATCTCACTAATTATTGTAAAAATAGAAGCCAACTGAAGGAAGTGTTCTCATCTTTTTATAACCAAATTTATAAACCTATCTACATGTTCATGCATTTTCATCTTCTATCCTGATACAATAAAGGAAGCATCCCTTCCTTCAGCAGTGGTCAAATTTTTCACATGTACTTTGGCCCCATCAGCCTTTACTTTCACTTCTGCAATTAATGTTCTCCTTTATCACTGCCTCTCTACTGGATCATCCCCATCAAACCACGATGCAAGCACTACCACATTGCCCTCTAGCTACTATTGCACTTTTCCTGTTCAGTTTTAGAATAAAAACTATTGAAAGAGTTGTCTCCCTGTGCTACCTCCTTTTCATCACCTTTTATATTTTTTCAACTCGTTTAGCTATGGATCTTATCTCTACTGTTCCCACCCAATTTTTGAAACTTTTCCTACCAAAGGCTTTCATGGTGATAAACAAAGAGAATACTTTTTTCTGTTCTAATTTTTCTTAACTCTCAATAGTGCTTAACACAGTTAATTGCTTCTCCTTGAAATCTTTTTTTCCTTTCAAATTCTCTGATTTGCAGATTTGCTGAAGCTCTCCTGATATCTTAAAGATACCTTTTTTTCCTCTAGATTCTCTGAAGCTCCCCTGATTTTTCTTCTAGCTTTCTGATTGCTCTTAATTTGCAGATTCTTCCTTGTCCACCAAATCTCTGGAGTTCTTCAGGACTTGATACTAGCTCTCCTTACCATATCCACCTCTCCTTAAATGAATCATACTCATGGCTTTTCAAAGTTGGTACATTCAATTTTTTGCTACCAGAAACCAATTCCCTCTAAAATCAGCCCTATCTCAGCAAATGCCACCTACTAGTTTATTCTTCCCACATCAATTTTATCAATTAGTATGTAGATTTTAGTTCAAAAATGTAGCTCAAATTAACTGATTTTTTCTCCATTTCCCTCCATCAGCTTACTTCAGGTTTATATCAATTCTTACTTTGACTAACTACAATGGCTTAAGTAGTCTCTGTATTACCCAACACACAACACACTTCATTGCCCACAGAGTGATCAAGTCAGAGTGATCTCTTAAAACTGTCTTTGAAGGCCTGTGGCTTACATATGACTTCATGACAAAATTCAAATTATTTGCCATAACCCACAAAAACTTACATGCTTTTACACTTTTGTACTTATCCAACTACTTCTAACCACATTTATAATGCTTAGCTAAGACATAAATAATTTGTAGGTTAATTCCCAGGCACTATTTAGAGTGCCAGAACTATAAATGATAAAAAGTTGAGTTTCTTCTATTACAATTTTGTAAGTGAAAAGTTCAATTTGACTTAGATGGATAAATATGTGGGCACCACCTATTATGAGCTGGAACCTTCAAAAAGGTGAAAACAGTCCTGGCTCAAGAATTTTATAGTCTCAAAAAACTTAAAGCCTAGTAGAGGATAAAGCAGATATCTTCAAAATACTGTAACAAATGGTAAGGTAAAAGTACATGTATGCAGGAAACACTTGAAACATAAAAGAAAGACACTTTAACCTATCTGGGTTAGGGTAAGTGGTTGTCAGCAAAACTGTTCTGGAGAAGTTAACAGCTGGGTTAATTTTTAAAAAGAGTCTTTGTTTTATATTTATATCTATATTACTATAAGTCCACATTTTGGGTATATGGGAGAATTCAGTGAATTTGCAAAAGGTGTGAGCCAGAAAACAAGAAACAAAGATTCCCAGGGTGGGAGGATCATAATCAAAGATACAGATGTGAAAAAAAATAAGTGAAATTTGGTTTTATAAAATATACAGTCAGCAGCTATTATCCACAGTTAGTTGCTTCAGATGTCCAGCAAGCAGGTAGATAAATGAGCTGAATCTAAATGCTGGAAGAGAGGGCAAATCTGGAGATAAATATTTGAAGCCAATAACAGAGGTTTTTTTATAGGTAAAACTATAAGCATAGTCAAGAGATACAAGAGAACTAAGGATGAAGCCTTGGGGAAATCGATTTGATATGTACATGCTAGGTAAGCCAAACATTAAGGAGAAAAGAACCTGTGGCTATAGCCTCTTGACATGTAAGCCTCTAAAGAAATCACTACATGTAAAAGAGACTTGGCATATGTATACACCCAGTTTGCCATGGAAAGTCCCCGTTTTTGCCTACTGTCTTTTTTTTTTTTAAAGATTTTATTTATTTATTCATGAGAGAGGGAGAGAGAGAGAGAGAGAGAGAGAGAGAGAGAGAGAGAAGCAGAGGGAGAAGCAGGCTCCCAAGGAGCAGGGAGCCCGATGCGGGACTCGATCCCAGGACTCCGGGATCATGACCTGAGCCGAAGGCAGACGCCCAACCATCTGAGCCACCCAGGCGCCCTTGCCTACTGTCTTGATGAAGCTTATAAACAGCAACTGCTTTCAGTTTCAGAAGTGACACAGGTCGGAAGGTAAATTATATGGTCAACTTAGCTATAGGGACATTGCCCAATAACAGACAATAAGTAGGAGAGTAACACTGTGCTGTCTGCATCGTTTTAAGTTACATTACTATCTTAGTACAATGACCAGGACTTGAAAGATATACAGTAAATGATTTTGTTAAGACATAGGTTAACAGATCCTCAAGGTTCTATGAAAGTTGAGACCATGCTTGTTTTGTTCACTACTTTATACTAAGCACTTAGAAGAATGTCTGGTGCATGACAGGCTTTCAGTAAATATATGTCTAATAAATAGCTTTTCTACAGACAGCTAGGCCAATTCAGGGATACTCTTCAGTTTGGGTGGTGGGCTGCTGATTTTAAATTGATACTTTCCTCTCATCTTTTGCACCCTCACTTTCTGTATTCCCCACATCTATTGTTATTCCCTTTAAGAACCCTACACTTCAAATATAACAGTTACAACTTCTGAACAGGACTTAGACACTTCTATTCTTTATCTTTGGTTCATGCTATTCCCACTTATTTGAAAGGCTTAATTTTCATCACCGTCTATAAAAAGATTATTCATCTTGAATAACATAAATACATTCATTTATTGAACCCTTACCTCTAGGGTTACTTCTTTAAATATGTATTTATCATTTAATATTGATAACCCTGTAAGGTAGATGGTATTGATCACTAATCATAATGATACAGCTAATATACACTGAGTGTATTTGCTATATGTCACATTGTTCCACATCCTTTAAATAAATGATCGTGGTTAGTTTCCTCAACAATCTTATGAGGTTAAGTACTGTACTATTTTTATCCCCATTTTTCAGATAAAGAAACTGAGGCTTAAAGAGACAGCCAATATGTTGGAGTAAGATCCTAACATATGGCTAACATCTGGGAAAAAATGAAACAAAACAACAAAACAAAGAACAAATATCTGAGGACTCTGGAGAATAAAGTAAAACAGATAATGACCTGCTAAAAACATCAATACCCTTATAACAGAATCCAGAGTATACAACATAACATTTGTGATGCCCGCAATATAATCCAAAACATGTAATATGAATGAAAAATATATCATGAAGGATCTCACTTCATATAAAATACAGAAATCATGCAACCATATAAGCCATTTAGACTCATCTTTTCTGTGTTTTATGTGAAGTGGCACAATATTAAATAGATTGTGCAAAATTAAGGATTTATATTAAAATCCCTACAGAAAATAAACATATAATGCAGAGGTTCCACTAAAAATCCAAAGGATAAAATAAAATAGGTTACAAAAATATTTGAATAAGCAAAAGAAGACAAGAAAAAATAAACAGAGGAACAAAAACTTAGGACAGAAAACAAATAATAAAATGTTACTGATCTAATAGGATTAGTGTTCTGTTTAGAAGAGACACCAAAGAGCTCACTTTCTACATCTCTCCATACACACACACACACACACACACACACACACACACTAAAAAAAGGTCACGTGAACACAAAGATGGTTGCCAACTACAAGATAGAAAGAGGGGTCTCACCAGAAAACGACCATGCTGGCGCCCCAATCTCGGACTTCCAGCCTTCAGAACTGAGAAAATAAATTTCTGCTTAAGCCACTCAGTGTGTGGTATTTTGTTATGGAAGTCTGAGCAGACTACTACAAAAAAAGAAAAAAAAAAGGAGTACCCTCTCTTCTGAATTTCTAAGCACCATTCCTTGGCTGGTATGCTGTGGTACACCAGTATGCTGTTAATGAGTAATGGGAATGCTCAGTGAAGTTGATCACTCTGGTGGGGTGTGGAGTTGCTACAGCCTCTAGGCTCCCTTTGGCATAAACTTCAGCTAGAAACTTTGGAGTTCAAGTGGGATCTGACATATTATTCTGCAGGCATAGCAATAGAGGGGCTCAGGAGGTACTCTATCACTTGAAAAACACACTTAGGCAGTGAGTTACCATGTGTGGCACTGTTTACCATTGACAAGAGGCTCATGAAATAGGTGCTTAAAAAGCATGGTGCTTAGCCCAAAGCGCAGCCGACTTGGGGTGGGAACTCCCAAATCCTGGTATGTATATATCAGATACTTCAATCCAGTTTTGGTTGATATGCATTTTTAATGATATTCTGCCTAGCAGCACAGTGGATGCTCTTCTATAACTTGAGTTTCATTATTTTAAAATATAGAATGATATAAAAATTCAATTAGATTGAGTCCATTCACATTTTTACACACACACACACACACACACACACGTTACATTTGTCAATGAAAGAAATGGGGAAAATTCACGCACAGAATCTTTCAACTATTGGAAATATCTGAATGACTATAAAAATTGTTTTATATTTTTGGGGCTCATGGCTGGCTCAGTCGGTTAAGTATCTAACTCTTGGTTTTGGCTCAGGTTATAATCTCAGGGTCCTGAGATCTAGCTCTGAGATGGGCTCTGCACTCAGCAGGGAGTCTCCTAGAGATTTTTTTTTTCTCTCTCTCTCCCTCTGCTCCTCTCCCACTCTCTCTAAAAATAAATAAATAAATCCTTAAAAATTGTTTTCTATTTCATCAGTCAACCTAAGTTACTTGTTATTGGAGACTATGAAGGCTTAAAAAACATTATCATTATAACTTGGTATATTAGTTACCTATCGCTACTTAAAAAAATTACTCTAAAACATATGGGCTTTAAAACAATAAACATTTATTACCTCACAATTTCTTTGTTTTAAAAATTTAGGACTAGCCTAGTTGGTGCTTGTGGCTCAGATTTCCCAATAATGTCACAGTAAAGATGCCAACCAGGGTTGCAGTATTCCAAAGTTTAACTGGAGCTGGAGGACTTCATTTTAAGATGGCTCATTCACACGACTATTCAGAGGTCTATGTTCCTTAATGCCTATTGGCAGAAAGCCTCAGTTCCTTGCTCTGTGGGCCTTTCAAAAGAACTGCTTGGACGTCCCCCAGATCAAGTAATCTGCCAGAAAGAGCCCAGAGCAGGACACATATCTTTTATGATAGTCTGTGAGACACACACCATTTCTTTTGCCATATTGTAGTCATTATATGTAAATCAGTAAGTCCACCCCACAAGGAGAGAACTAGGCTCCACTTTTTTAAGGAAAGTGTGCAAAGGATTTGTGAACATATTTTACAATCACTGTATCTGATATAAAGATTTTACATTCATGGAAATCAAGCTCAAGTTCATCAAACAGTTGTAAAGACATCATTTCAAAGTTTTATATAAATTCAACATCTGGTATCTTATTTAATAATTCATATCCTATTATTATCACTATAATATAAATGGAATATAATTACATATTTGTTCTCCAGATTACAAACTCTCTTTTTTTAACCCAGTACACTTTACAAATATTATTATTATTATTATAGATTTCTGGGGCGCCTGGGTGGCTTAGTCGGCTGAGAGTCTGCCTTCGGCTCAGGTCATGATCCCAGGGTCCTGGGATTGAGCCCTGCGTCAGGCTCCCTGCTTAGAGGGAGCCTGCTTCTCCCTCTCCTCCCCGCTTGTGCTCTCTCTCACTATCTCTGTCACTGTCTTTCTCTCTCTCAAATAAATAAAATCTGTAAAAAAAACAATTTACATAGATTTCTGCCATGACTGGGAACACTTGGAAGCACTGTCTTACAGCAGTGGGATAAAACCCATTCATAGAGTTTATAGAGAAATCTGTTTTTGCTGTAGCTGCCCATCTTAACATCTTGGGTAAATTTTAGTTTTTGGAGAATAGGGAACATGTCTTATATATCCTTGTGTCTGTCCTCTACTACAGCTAGCATAATGTTTTGCATTTTTGGTATTCAATTTTAAAAATTCAAATACTCAAAACAAATTTTATTTATTAAAGACTTATTTATTTGAGCGAGAGAGAGAGTGCACATGGGGGAGAGGGGCAGAGGAGAGGGAGGGAGAATCTAAGCTGACTTCACGCTGAGCATGGAGCCTGACAAGGGCTGGATCTCATGACCCTGAGATTAGGACCTGAGCTGAAAACCAAGAGTCAGATGCTTAACTGACTGTGCCAGCCAGGGAACCCTCAAAATGAATTTTAAAAATACATATTGTTCTTCTAAATATATTACATTTTCTCAAAGACAGTTTGTGTTTTACAAGGAAGTCAAAAGTCTCACTAAAACTAATGTAACATTGTGTATACTTCAATAAATAAAAAAAAGAGTCCTACTATAAGATTTAGGTAGAGCAGAGGGAGAACCAATTTTAAATATCTGATAGTACTTCTTTTGTCACATTTACTTATTTTTCCTTCCTTTTCCCTTATTCTGATACCTTTCATCTGCTTACTGTTCTACATCCTTTTTGTTTTGCCTTTCCTGTCTCTTACCTGAAAATGGCACCAAGAGTCTTTATTAGATACAGCTAATAGCATTGAGGGCCAAAACCGTGACTAAATTAAGCTAGAAGCTAAAAAGTACACTTTTTTTTTAAAGATTTTATTTATTTATTTGACAGAAAGAGAGAGCACAGGGAGAGAGAATGGGAGAGGGAGAAGCAGTCTCCCTGTTGAGCAGGGAGCTTGAAGCAGGGCTTGATCCCAGGACCCTGGGATCATGACCTGAGCAGAAGGCAGATGCTTAAACAACTGGGTCACCAGGTGCCCCAAAAGTGAACTTTCTAAACAAACATGTGTTAAGGTCTACATGTGTGCTTTCTATCATTTACACTTTTCTTGCTACTCTTGCATTATCATAAGACAAGAAAGATAATCATGAAAGCTATACATATACAAGTTCAATCTGTGAGGTAAACTGGTGATCTGATACATAAGCACCTTCTATATGATGTGGAGTGGCTCAATATCTAGTAAATACTTTTCAGTAATAGGCCCTAAAATGGTATTCATATTTGTGAATTAGGGAATTGACAATAAATATGATCCAAAAGGGCTAAGGTCATCTATCTAGACATACAAGGCAAGCAATAATGTAAAAGGTACCATCTTTGGATATGAAGGGCACTGGCATAAATGTAATGCAAACAAACTGTCAAATCACAGTTCACAGACAAAAAGAGAAATGTGACATGAGGTAGTTTGGATTCTGTACCTCTTATCCAAGCTTACCATAGGAAAATGCTTAGAGATAGAATAATGCATATTTTCCAGATTTGCTTGACACTGCTATGGAATTAGCCTTTTACCTAAATTACTAAGTTATATAAGAAAATAGTTTATACAATTCTATTTAACATCCTCCTTTTCTATAGCAATTCTTTTTTAATTTTCAGAGAAAATATTTAGAATTGTCTACTTGAATTGCAGGCTTAGAAATAACAATTACTTACTTGGCCATTGATCTAAAGAGAAGTCAAAACAATGCAAAAAATGAGGTATTAAAGTAGATTCTAGTTGCACATTTAGTGTGAAAGAGCAGAGCAAGATATCAGAATTATGACTGAAAACTGAGTATACACATAGGTGTTCTCAGAAACCCTTGGTTGAATTCTTAATAGATCAGAAACCCTTTAACTCTCACTGTAAAATTAATGATTCTTTTTTGCCTCTTGCCTATAAAAAGAGATATTTAACAAATTGTAACTATTAAACAAATATCATGAAAATCTGAAATATCTCCCATGCAAAAGTCATGCTAGCTTTTTAAAAACATATTGCTACCAAAAAACAGAAAGGGATCTGTTCATTAAACAAGCCTTGAGTAAAATAATGGAGCCATGATTGCATTTCACCCTGCCAGTGATTTCTGTCCCAAAATACGTTATAAAATGACCTAAATATCTCCATACTTAGAAACAGAAGCTTCACTGCAAGGAAATCTTTAGTATCTAACACATTCTCCTTTCCCTAAAAACTGCTCAGAATCTAAATATGGTCAGAAGTTTTTCTGGTTCTTAGTTTCTTCTTTTTTCTGTTTCTTAAGCAGAGGGTTGACAGGGGTGTACATGAACACAAAATGATGAAATGTTGTTTAATACTGTTTGGTAGATAATAAAGGAGCATAAAAATAACCTTTTATATACTTAGTAATAAATTTACCCAAGAAGGTGAGAGATCTATACACTAAAAACATTAAGACGTTGATGAAAAAAAATGAAGACACAAATAAATAGAAAGATATCTTGTATTCAGTGAAGTGGAAGAATTAATATTGTTAAAAACGCCTATACTACCCAAAGCAATCTACAAATTCAATGCAACCTTACCAGAATACCAATGGCATTTTTTATAGAAATAGAAAAGACAATTCTACAATTCATATGGAACCACAAAAGACCACAAATAGTCAAATTAATCTTAAGTAAGAAAAAAGCTAGAGGCATAACCCTTACTGATTTCAAAATATATTACAAAGCTATAGTAATCAAAACAGTAAGATAGTAGCATAAAGACAGACATATTGACTGGTGGAACAAAACAGCCCAGAAATAAATCAACACACATACAGTCAACTGAACTTTGACAAGGATGCCAAGAATACACTATGGGGAAAGGATAAGGTCTTCAACAAGTGGTGCTGGGAAAACTGGATGTCTACATGGGAAAGAATGAAATTGGAAACTTAGCTCACACTATGCACAAAAAATCACTCAAAATGGATTAAAACCTTAAAGTATGACCTGAAACTATATAACTCCTAGAAGAAAATGTAGGGGAAGAGCTTCATGATATTGGTCTTGACAATGATTTCACAGATATGACAACTAAAGCACAGGAAACAAAAGCAAAAATAGACAAGTGGAATTTTATCAAACTAAAAAGCTTCTACACAGCAAAACAATCAACCAACAGAGGAAAAAGGCAATCTACAGAATGGGAGAAAATATTTGCAAACCACATATCTGATAAAGGATTAATCTCCAAAATATATAAGAAACCCATATAATTCAATAATAATAAAAACCCCTATTATTGGTTTTTCAAAGTTTTAAGTGGACCAAAGACTTTAATAGACATTTCTCCAAAGAAGACATACAAATGGTCAACAGATATATGAAAAAATGTTCAATGTCACTAATTATCAGGAAAATGTAAGTCAAGACCACAGTGAGATTTACCCTTACATGCATCAGGATGGCTATTTAAAAAATAAAATATGACGAATGTTGGTGAGAATGTGGAACCCTTGCACACTGTTGGCGGCAATACAAAATGGAGCCTGGGTGGCTCAGTTGGTTAAGCATCTGCCTTCAGCTCAGGTCATGATCCCAGGGTCCTGGGATTGAGCCCCACATTGGGCTTTCTGATCAGCGAGGAGCCTGCTTCTCCCTCCCCCTCTGCTCCTCCCCACTCATGCTCTCTCTCTCTCTCACTCTCAAATAAATAAATAATAAAATCTTTAAAAAAATAAAGTTACAATCTTAAAAATAATGGTCCACAAACTATGGAAAATAGCATGAAGATTTCTCAAAATATTAAAAATAGAACTACCATATGATCTAGTAATCCCACTTCTGGGTATTTATCAAAAATAATTGAAATCAGGATCTAGAAGAGATTATTAGCACGGCAATGTTCATTGCAGCACTATACACAACAGCCAAGGCATGGAAACAACCTAAATGTCCATCAACAGATGAATGGATAAAGAAGTTGTGACATATACACATAATGAAATACACTTAGGATTAAAAAAAGAAGGATGTTCTGAAATAATGAGACGGTATAAATGAGCTTTGAGGACAATATGCAAAGGGAAATAAGCCAGTCACAGGAAGACAAATGATGCATGATTCCATCTACATGAGGTATCTAAAGTAGTCAAATAATAGAATCAGAGTGGAATATTGTTGCCAAGGTCTGGAGGAGGAGGAACTGGGGAGTTACTAATTAACTGGAATAGTTTCAGTTAAGCAAGACGAATGAGCTCTGTAGAGCTGCTTGTAGAGTACACCATTGTACATGTAGTCAACAATACTGTCTTGCACACTTAAAATTTGTTACAAGGGTAGATCGCATGTTAGATGTTCTTACCACAATAAAATCAAAATCAAAATCAAAGTACACAGTTAGGCCTAACCCACAAAAGGCATGCATCCCCCCTTGAAATTGGCAAGTGACTACAATGCAAATAATCATGACAGATATATTTCTTCACTCCCTGCTTTCACACTGTTTTTTACATTTTTTTTCTTCAGTTGAAAGATGCAGAGACCAAAAGATACTGCCAAATTTCAGTTAAGTTATTAGAGTAGCCAGGAAAGCTAGACCCGAAGTATTACTTACAAAAGTCCCCTTAAGTAATTCTTATAATATCAACCTCTAAAGGACTCAATTTTATCATAACTTCCAATGATACAAGCTTCAAAGTAGAAATCAATAAATAGAAATGTCAGAAGTCTCACAGAACCTTCCAAGACTATATATAGTCTACTATAAAATAGATATTTAGGATTTTTAGTTGCTACTTGTGGTCATATTAGAGTTCATTTTTCTCTTTTCCTCATTCCTAAATTATTGATTTCTATTTCATTTCAATTGTAATTCATCCTGGTGTGTTAATGATTCTTCTATTTTAATTTCTTTTTAGATAATGTACCAAGTATGTCTAAGATTCTGTGAGCATTTATCCAGTGTCAGATCTCAAATCTCAATTTCAGTGTTTTATTAATGTAATAGACACCAATTTCCTCCAATGGCAGCTACTTAAAATTACATATGGTCTCAGTGAAGAACTTAATAGCTTCTAGCTTCCTAGAATCATTTTGATTTATTCATCTATTAATTCATCTATCTATCCATCCTTCCAACCACTCATTCATATTTTAGTAGCTTGCAAATTCAATTGAAATTCAGGAATCACAACTATGAAATTTCTTATTAAAACTTCTTCTGGTTCTTAATTTTTTTCCCTCTAAATCTTATTTTCTTTCTTAATTGTTTGAGAATTACTTGGTTTCTATGGATATTAGCAATTTCTCTTTAATAAAAAATGTTTTATATGCTAACCATACCATATATAATAAATACATGTGACAAGTGCATACATAACACTGAACATTTGCTATGTGCAAGGTACTTTTGCAGACAAGGGTAGTATGAAAGACATGATCCCAGGTCTCATGGAACTTTCATTCTAGGGGGAAAAGATAGACAACAAATTCATAAATACAAAAAATGTCAAACAGGAAGAAGTTCTCTGATGAAAATCAGAGTCTAGTAATTGTACTGGATAGGTAAGAAATATATATATTTTTAAATAAAAAAATTAATCTCAAGTCTGAAAGACAAGAAGGAATAAGCAGTGGGAAATTTGCGGCAGGGCAAAGAGTTTTCCAGGAGAAATGAGAAACTATGGTAAGGGCACTAGGCAGGAGCATATTTGGCCTGTTAGGGATGCAGAGAGAAAGCCATTTATTGCTAGAATCCAATGAGCAAAAAGAGGCGGGTGTGAGGTGTGGTGAGAGAAGATGGCGGGCCAGATTATATGTGGTGGTGTTTACACACACTCACTGCCACACACTCACACAAAAGGTTTAGATTTTATTCTGAGATTGAGAGTTATTTAAGAAGGGAATATGATATGTGATTTTACCATGAGGAAAATGGATTTGAATGTGGAGTCAAGAGTGTAAGGAGAGAAACTGGTTTAAAGGCTATTACAGAGGCCCAGGCAAAGATTTGATGGTAGGGCAAGACTAGAAGCAATGAAGTTGCACAGTAGAAGATTTGGAATATGTTTAGATGCAAAGCCAAAGGGTTTGCTGATAAATTAGATCACAAAGGAAAGAAAAAAAAATCAAGGATGAATGCTAGCATTTCAGCTTGAAGAACCAGATGGATGGTGATGTCATTTGTTGAGATAGGGAAATATGGGACAAAAATCAGATTTTGTGAACTAGGTTAAATTAAATGTTTTTGAAGTTCATAGCTTTCATATTCAAATACAAGTTAACATTTCACTAATATGTCATATTTAAATTATGTATCTTAAAAGTTTTAATTTTTCATTAATACAATGTCATTTTAAAATATTTTATCCTGAAAATAAGAAAATCATTTTGAACTATTTGTTTCCTTTTACATGATTACTAATAATGCTCAGATAAAAATTGAGGAAAATGCTACCTTTGTATACTTTTCATTAATAATACCATATAATTTTGAGGCACAGCCATAATTTCCACAAACTGAACTCTTCAATACAAGGGCAACGCAATTATTTCTTTCAGATATAGTTTACTCTATGAAAGAAAAATGTTTGCAAAAAAATTATCCTAATATTTACACTTTATATAAACTTCTCTAAGAGCAAAATAACTAGTCTATATTTTAGTCCAATTTATTTTAAATTATCTCAACAGATAGTTTTAACTGTTACATGAAACTTTTAGAAGTCAGGAACACAGAGGCCAGTACCATTTGTGGTCAACAGAGCTTGTTTGGTTCTCCTAAATGTATTACAGATTTATGAGCCATCTGTGAGGAAATAAACGGTCTATTTTAAAGTTAGTACAGATATGATCAGAATGTTCACAAATGGATCTGAAGCAATTGCTCTCTTCAGCAAAACTGTCTGACACCTTAGCACTAGCAGATGGCCTCGTGTGGTAAATAGGCTTTGAGACAGCTTTGAGTTCAGGTAAAGCAAAGATGAGGGAAAGGAAAAATAAAGTAAATACAAAAAGAAAGGGTAGTGACATCAACTTCTGTCATCCATTGTTTTCCATGATTTGTTAGGCACATAAATGTCTTTGAAATTTAGTCACACAGGGGCCATTTCTTCTTTTGAGATTAATTTTCTTAGTAACAATACAAAAAGTTCTGAAGTCTTCTAACCCACCCCATTTACATGCACACACATAATGTGGTATAAATAGCCTAAGATATGAGCCAAGATCACAAGAAAGAATAAAGTTTATAAACACACACACACACACACACACACACACACACACACACACACACACACACACACATTCAGGGGCGCCTGGGTGGCACAGTTGGTTGAGTGGTGGACTCTTGGTTTCCCCTCAGGTCGTGATTTCAGGATCTTGGGATCTAGTCCCGTGTTGAGCTCAGCAGGGAGTCTGTTTAGGGTTCTCTCTCCCGCTCTGCCCCTCCCCTTGCTCAAAATAAATAGATAAATCTTAAAAAAAAAAAGTCACACATTCATATGTACCAAAACTATATTGGGGATTGATTCCAATAGGAGAGAAAGTTATAGAAAAGCTGAGAAATTATCTCCCCACTTAATACATTAATTAGACATTTTTGTGAAAATGCTATCCAGGAACCTATTTCTCTACAGTCACATGGGAAAAACTGTAATGCATTACATGTTAACCAAAAAACTCTATAATTTCCAAGAATAAAAAAAAAACAATGAAACTGATATTTATAAGCACCTTTCATATTAACATGTAAAATATTTAAAACATTGTCACTTGATCATCAGCTAGTGAGGTTGTTTACAAATAGTTGTTTCAATTGCAATGACGTGGCTCCTGTTAGTGGCAGCAATATCTCAGATGAACATCTTCATTGTTGACATCCAGCATGCTTTAAAAATGTTTACATGTGATTTTTTCAAGATCTTTATTAAGACATATTTAACATACCATAAAAATTAACCATCAAACCATTAAAATGCACAATGCAATGGTTCTAAAATATTCAGATTTGTGTAACCATCACCACAAACTAGGTTTAACATATTTTTCATCCCACCAAAAAGAAATGCTATAACCATTAGAGTCACTTTCCATTCTTCAACTTCCACTACCTCTCTAACCCTACATAACTGCTAATCTCCTTCCATTTCTACAGATTTACGTATTCTGAACATTTAATGTAAATGGAGTCATAAAATATGTAGTCTTTTATAATGAGTTCCATTATTCTAAGAAAGTCAATTGTAGCTTTATGATTTCTTCTATGTCTGCCTTTTTTTTTGTTTTATTTAAATTCAAGTTAGTTAACATATAACATATAGTGTATTATTAATTTCAGGATAGAATTTAGTGTTTCATCATTTGGATATAATACCTAGGGCTCATTCCATCAAGTGCCTCCCCTCCAGAAACCCTCAGATTTTTCCCTAGAGCTAAGAGTGTTTTATGGTTTGCCTCCCTCTCTGTTTTCCTTTTATTTTATTTTTCCTTCCCTTTCCCTATATTCATCAGTTTTGTTTCTTAAATTCCACCTATGAATGAAATCATATTGTATTTGTCTTCCTCTGACTTATTTCACTTAGTATAATGTTTTAGTCCTAACCACTTCATTGCAAATGGCAAGATTTCATTCTTTTTGATGTCTGAGTAATATTCCATTGCATGTATATACCACTTCTTCTTTATCCATTCATCAGTCGATGGACGTTTGGGCTCTTTTCATAACTTGGCTATCATTGAAAATGCTGCTATAAACATCGGGGTGCATGTATCCATTTGAATCAGTATTTTTGCATCCTTTGGGTAAATATCTAATAATGCAACTGCTGGGATGCAGGGTAGTTTTATTTTTAACTTTTTGAGGGACCTCCATACTGTTTTCCAGAGTGGCTGCTCTAATTGCATTCCCACCAACAATGTAAGAGGTTTCCCCTTTCTCTGCATCCTTGACAACATCTATCTCCTGTATTGTTAATTTTAGCCATTCTGACTGGTGGTATCTCATTGTGGTTTTGATTTGTTCTCCTCCACCATTGTCTTCACCTATTCCACCATGAGTTCTACTTGTCCAGTTAATTTTAGATAGAACAAAATATTCAAACCAGTTCCATGCCTGGCCATAAACACAGAAAAACTAACTTCTGTCTGGGCAAATGTGGCTTAGTATTAAGGTCAAACTTCCTACAGGCTCCTGAATAACTATGATTTGGTCTTTTGATGATACATTATTTTACTTTATCCAGGCTTGCCATTTCTGTAATCTTCCAAGGAACATGGTGTCTCAGTCTTTTTCTCCTCTAACATCACATCATCTCCTCATAACATCCTAATTTGAAGATCTAAACTTCTCAACCGGATATCCTAGGGTCAAATCTGTGTGTTCAACTTACACCACCCTGGCTACACAGAATATACTAGTTCAATGTCTATTGAAACAAGACTTTGCCTCTATCATTCTGTTGTTTTTGAGCCATTTTACAGCAAAAGCCACTGTTGGATAATGGTTAGAAGTATAAAAGCATGAGCAAAATCAATTGGATTTCTGAAATGTCATATTCTAGCATTTCAGAAAGTAACTTTAAGCAAGGTATTCAACTCCACAAGGCTGCAGTTTCTTCATCTATGAGCTGGAAGAATGAAAATGCCTACCTTATAGATTAGCTGTGAGAACTGAGTGAAAGTGAGTGACACAAAGTAAGAATTTTTTTAAATCTAGATTTTATTAACTTGGCTATCCATTTCATTTTGAATTCTACAAATTCTCATTGGTAGAAATTCTCATTTTTTGGAAATTAAGTATCACACTCCTAAATAACCAATGGATCAAAGAGGAAATCATAAATGATGTTAGAAAATACTATAAAATTAATGAAAACAAAAAGAAATTATGGAGTTCAGCTAGAGCAGTGTTCAGAAGGAAACTCATATCTATAAACACTTGTATTCAAAATAAAAATTCAAATAGATAAACTAACCTTCCATCTTAAGAAACTAGTAAAAGAAGACAAACTTAACCCAACACAAACAGAAGAAAGATAAAAATAAAAATTAAAGCAGAAATCAATAGAAAAATAGAGAAAATCAATAAAATCAGTTTTTTTAACCACTCAACAAAATTTGGAAATCGTTAAATAAACTTCCCATCAAAAAGGAGAGAGAGGGCCTGAATTACCAGAATCAGAAATGAAAGAGGAATGAAAGAGGAGGCATGACTACCAAATTTACAGAAATAAAAAGGACTATAAGGAATATAATAAACAACAATACGCCAATAAATTAGATGAACAAATTCCTAAAAAGACACAAATTGCACTACTGACCCAAGAAGAAATAGAAAATCTGAATAATCCTATAACAAATAAATATATTGAATTAATAATTTAAAAAATTTTCCACAAATAAAACCCTAGGTCCAAATGGTGTATTAGTTTCTGTACAGTATCATTATAAAACTTACCACAAACTTGCTGGCTTCAGATAATAGAATATTCTCTCACAGTTCTGGAGTCCCTTAACTCAACATTACTTTCACTGATGTGAAATTAAAATGTCAGCAGGACTGCACTCCCTTCAGAAGCTCTGACAGAGAGGGACACCTGGGTGGCTCAGTCATTAAGCGTCTGCCTTCCGCTCAGGTCATTATCTCAGGGTCCTGGGATCGGGCCCCGCATCAGGCTCCCTGCTCAACGGGAAGCCTGCTTCTCCCTCGCCCCCTGCTTGTGTTCCCTTTCTCACTGTGTCTCTCTCTGTCAAATAAATAAATAATTAAAAAAAAAAAAAGCTCTGACAGAGAATCTGTTCATTGTGTCTTTCAGCTTCTGATGGCTGCCAGCTTTCCTTTGCTTGAGGCCACATCATTTCTATCTGCCTCCATCTTCATTACCTTTCTCTTATATGTGTGTACATGTAGAATCTCCCTCTATCTCTTTTTTATAAGGACACTTATGATGGCATTTGGAGACCTTACAGATAATCCAGGATTATCTCATCTCAAGATTCTTAATTACATCTGAAAAGATCCTTTTTCCAAATAAAGTACATTTATAGATTCCAGTGATTAGATTCTGATATATTTGGGAACATCATTCAAGCAACTACAGATGGTTCCACTGGTGAATTATACTAAACTTTAAGGAATTCGTACCAATTCTTCACAAACTCTTCCCCCACTACCCACCCCCCCCCAAAAAAAAACTGGAGGAAGCACTTCAACTCATTTGATGAGGCTGGTATTATCCTGATACCAAAACTAAAGATGACAAAAGAAATCTACAAACCAATGTCCCTTATGAATATAAATACAAAACTGCTTAACAAAATACTAGTGACCTGAATCTAGCCATATAATAAAGTATTGTGCATCAAGACCAAGTTGAATTTATCTCAGGAATGCATGGTTAACATCCAAAAATTAATGTAGTATACCAAATCAATAGGATAAAGAACAAAAACTACCTGATCATCTCAATTGAAGGAAAAAGAGTAGTTGATAAATTCCAAAACCCTGCCATGATTCAACAAATTCAGAATAGAAAGAACTGCTTAAATCTGGTAAAAAGTATCTACAAAAATCCCAAAGCTAACATCCTACTTAATAGTGAATGCTTTCTCCCTAAGATTAGGAACAAGGCAAGGATGTTGTTCTTGCCACTTCCATTCAAAATTGTGCTGGAGGTTCTAGCCAAGGAGTTCCTGTACTTCAGCAAGAAAAAGAAATAAAAAGATCATATTACTAAGAAGTAAAATTTGTCCATTTGTAGATGAGGTGATGTTTTCCATAGAAAAGCTAAGTAATACAATAAAAACTATTAGAACGAATAAGTTCAGCAGGAATTGTAGGACATATGATAAGTATCAATTTAAAAATCAACTTTATTTCTACATTATTAGCAATGAACAATTCAAAAAGAATTTAAGAAAACAATTCCATTTATAATAACATCAAAAAGAATAAAATGTTTGGGAATAAGTTTAGTAAAAGAAGTACAAGACTTTATACTGAAACTAAAACTAAAAATAAAAAACACTGTTGAAATAAATATCTAAATAAATAGAAAGAACACTATATTTTTGGATAGTGAGACTTAAAATGTTTAGAATGGCAAATGCTACCCAAAGAAGCCTATAGATTCAAACAATCCCTATTAAAATTCCAATGACCTTTTTTGACAAATGGATAAAGCTGATCTTAAATTCCATCTGGAATTGCAAGAGATTCCAAATAGCCAAAACAATCTTGAAAAAGAAAAAGTTGGAGGACTCTCATTTCCTCATTTGAAAATTTTCTACAAAACTATAGTAACTAAGACAGAGTGATACTGGCATAATCAATGTAATAGAATTGAGAGTCCAGAAATAAGCCCATTTACGATCAACAGATTTTTGTAAAGAGTGTCAAAAAAATTCAATGAGGAATAAATAGTCTTTTCAACAAATGGTGATGGGCCAACTAAATATCTCATTCAAAAAGATATGTAAATTGGACCCCAACCCCACCCATCACAGCAAATGCAAAAAATAAATGCAATCGGATTATAAACCTAAATGTATGAATTAAATCTATATATCTCTTAGAAGAAAACGTAGGTGCAATTCTTCATAACTTTGGTTTAGGCAATGATTTCCTAGATATGATACCAAAAGTACAAGCCAATAATACTAAAGGTAGGTAAGAAGGGAAGCAAAAAGAGGAATAAGGAAGGGAGAGAGAGAGAAGAGAGGGAGAGAGAAAGATTGTATTACATTAAAATTTAAAACAACATTTGTGTTTCAAATGATACCATCAAGAAAGTGAAAAGACAACTCACAGAATGAGAGAATACATATGCAAATCACGTATTTGCCAACAGGCTTGTATCCAGAATACATAAACCTCTTACAAGTCAGTAATAAAAAAGAAAAATATATCAGTAATAAAATGGCAGAGTATTTGGATATAAATTAATCAAAAGAAAATATGTAAATAGGCAATAAGTGCATAAAAGAGATGCTGGTCTAAAGGGTCATCAAGAGAATGCAAATAAAAACTCAGTGAGATTCCAATTCACACCAACTTGTATGGCTATAATAAAAAAGACAGATAGGACCAAGTGTTGGTGAGAATTAGGAGAAATCAGAACTCTCATACATTGCTGATTTCCCTACATTGCTGGCTATAAAATGATACAGCCACTTTTAAAACCAATTTGGTAGGTTATCAAAATGTTAAACATAGAGTTATCACGTGACCAATCAATTCCACTCCTAGCTATATACCCTAGACAATTAAAAACATATGGCCACATAATAACTTGCATATGAAAAAAGTACTATTTATAATACCCCAAATATTGAAAACAAAGTCCATCAACTGATAAATAAAATGTGTTAAGTGCATATAATAAATTTTATTCATCCATAAAGCAGAATGAAACGCTGAAACATGTTGCAACATACATGATCTTTGCTAACTTTATGCTAATGAAAGCCAGACACAGAGACCTCATACTTTATGATTTCATTTATATGAATGTTCAGAATAGGCAAATCCATACAGACATAAGGTAGGTTTGTGGTTATCAAGAGCTAAGAAGAGGAAAGAACAGGAAAGTTACTGCTGGTGGGTACCAGTTTTCTTTTAGTGGTGATTAAAATGATCCTGTATTAGGTGGTCATGCTGGTTTCATTGCCCTGTGATTAAGAGTGACTAAAAGCAGATGTTTTAGAAAATGTTTGGAATTTAAGAAATAACTTGTGTTACTAATTTGTATAACCCATACCTGTGCAATGGAATATAAATATCACAAAGTTGTTCGACTAAAAAAAAAAAAAGAGTGACTAAAAGCACTGATTTTTAAACTTTTTTTGGTGTGTGTTTTTTAATTAATAAATCTCATTTTTAGAGCAATTTTCACTTCACAGCAAAACTGAATGGAAAGTTACAAGAGTTCCCATATATCCCATCCCAAAATACGCACCCCTGTCCCCACTATTGACATCTCCCACCAGAATGGTAAATTTGTCACAATCAATGAACTTTATACTTGAAGTCCATACTATACATTTGGGTTCACCCTTGGTGTTTCACATATTTGGGTTTGGACAAATATATAATGAAATATATCAGTAATTAGAGTATCATACAAAATAGTTTCACTGCTCCTAAAATCTGTGCTTCACCTATTCATCTCTCTCTGCTCCTTAACACTTGGCAACTACTAATTTTTTTTTTTACTGTCCCCATAGTTTTGCCTTTTCCAGAATGTATATAGTTGGAATTATATAGTGTGTATAATTGACTTTTTACACTTAATAATAATATGTATTTAAGTTTCCTCCATGTCTTTTCATGACTTGACAGCTCATTAATATTTAGTGCTGAATAATATTCCATTGTATAGATGTATGGATTTCCAAGTTTTGGCAATTATGAATAAAGCTGCTATAAGCATCCATATGCAGGTTTTTGTGTGAACATAATTTTTCAATTTCTTTGAGTAAATACCAAAGAGTGTGATTAACAGGATCATATGGTAAGACTATGTTTGTTTTGTAAGAAACTGTCAAATTGTTTTCTAAGTAGGTTGTATCATTTTGAATTCATGCCAACGATGAATGAGAGTTCTGGTTGCTCCACATACTCACCAGCATTTGATGTTATCAGTGTTTCAGATTTTGCTCATTCTAATACATGCATGAAGGTATCTCATTTTAATTTGCATTTCTGTGGTGGCGTATGATGTGAAGCATGTTTTCATATGATATTTACCATCTGCATGTCTTCTTTGGTGAGGCGTTAAGCCTTTGGCCCATTTTTTAAACAGGTTGTTTTGTCTTTTATTGTTAAGTTTTAAGTTTTTTTTTAATATTTTGAATAATAGCCCTTTATCAGATCTGCTTTGCAAATATTTTCTCTCAGTCTGTGGCTTGTATTTCATTCTTTTAACATTGTCTTTCACAGTCCTCCAACTCTGTACTTCTCCAATATTTTGTTGGCTATTCTGGGTCTTTTGTCTCTCCATAATTTAGAATCAGTTTGTCAATATGCACAAAGTAACTTGCTGAGATCATGACTGGATTGTATTGAATCTGAAGTTAAGTCTGGGATCTTGATAATATTGTGTCTTCCTCTCAATGGAGTATTTCTCTCTATTTATTTTATTCTTCTTTGACTTTTTTTTTTATTGTATTAGCTAGGACTGTCAGCATGATGTTTGTTTTTTTCTCACATTTGATTGTTACCTGCAAAGTTTTATTTCTTCTTTTCAAATCTATGTACCCTTATTTTCTTTTCTTACAGTATTGCATTAGCTAGGACTTCTAATATGATGTTGACAGGCAGTGGTGAGAGGGGACTTCCTTGCCTGATTCCTGATATTTGTAGGAAAGCTTCTAGTTTCTATTAAGTAGTGAGAAGTTAGCTACTTTTGTATACTCCCAAATTGAGAAAGTTTTTATCCTGAATATGTGTTGAATTTTGTTAAGTGCTTTTTCTGCATCTATTAATATAATCATGTGATTTTTCTTTCTTAGCCTGTTGGTGAAATTATTTATGTTAATTGATTTTTGAATATTGAACCAGGTTTGGATACCTGGCATAAATCCCACATATCACGGTTATATTTCTTTTGATACAACTTTGGATTATATTTGGTAATATTTTTTTCAGAATTTTTACATCTATGTTCATGAGATATATTGGTCTGTAGTTTTCTTTCCTTTTAATGTCTTTTTTTCTGGTTTTCTTATTAATTTTGTCATCATAGAAAGAGTTCAGACGTATTCCCTTTCCTTCTCTTTTCTGCAAGAGATTGTAGAGAATTGGTATGATTTCCTCCTTAAAAGTTTCACAGAATTGATGAATATGCCTATCTAGATCTGTTGCTTTCTGATTTGGAAGTTTATTAATTATTGATTCAATTTCTTTAGATATAAGCCTATTAGATTATCTACATCTTCTGTGAATTTTGGAAGACTGTGTCTTTCAGGAATTGGTTTCATATTGGTTGTCAAATTTGAGGTCATAGAGTTGTTCAGAGTATTCATTTATTTTCTTTCTAATGTCCATGGCATCTGAAGTGATAGCCCCTCTTTAATTTCTGATATTAATAAACTGTGTTCTCCCTCTTTTTCTTAATTAGACTTCGTTGAGGTTTATCACTTTCATATATATTTCCAAAGTTTTGCTGATTTCCTCTATTTCCTGTTTTCAATTTCATTGATTTCTGCTCTTTCTTTTGCTTAGTTTGGATTTAAGTTGTCTTATTTTCCTATTTCTTAAGGTGGAATCCTAGATTATACTTTTAGGTCTCTTTTTATAAAATATGTATTCAATGCTATAAATTTCCCCCTAAGCACTGCTTTTGCTGAATCCAATAATTTTTATAAGTTGTGTTTTCATTTTCATTTAAATATTTGAAAATTTCTCAAGATTTCTTCATTGCCTCATGTTACTTAGATGTGTTTTGTTTAATTTCTAAGTATTTTGTGATTTTCCAGATATCTTTCTCTTGTTGGTATCTAGTTTCATTACTTTGTGGTCTAAAGCAGATACTGTATGGTTGTTATTTTTTTAAATTTATTACAGTGTGTTTAATGACTCATAGTGTGGTCTATCTTGGTGAATGTTCCATGTGAGCTTAAGAAGAATGTGTATTCTGCTGTTGTTACATGAAGAAGTCTATAGATGTCCATTATACCCCATTGATTGATGGTGTTTTGGGTTCAACTGTGTCCTCACAAATTTTCTGCCTGCTGGATCTGTTCTTTTCTGATGAAGATGTGTTGAAGTCTCCAAATATTATAATAAATTAATCTATTTCTCCTTGCTGTTCTATCAGCTTTTGCCTCATATATTTTGATGCCCTGTTGTTAGGCATATAAACGTTAATGTCTTTGAGAAGTGACCCTTTGTCATTATGTAATGTCCCTCTTTATGCTCATAAATTTTCTGTGGTCTGAAGTCTGCTCTGTCATCTAATAAGCCCATGAAAGGCATTCTTCATTTCTGTTACAGTATTTTTTATTTCTAGTATTTGTTTTTGTCTTTCTTGGAATTCCCATGTGTCTATTTACATTGGCCATCATGTCTTTCATGCTGTCTACTTTTTCCATTAGAGACCTTAGCATAGAAATCATAGTTGTTTTAAATTCCTGGTCTAAAAATTGCAACACACATGCCATATCTGAGTCTGGTTCTGATGTCTGCCCTGTCTCTTCAAGTTTTGTTTTTTTACCTTTTAGTATGTCTTATATATTTTTTTGATAGTGTCATGATGTAGGGGGGAAACACATTGCTGTAAATAGGCCTTCAGTAATGTGGTGGTAAGGTGTGGGGAATGGTAAGCATTCTATGGCCCAATGAATAGGTCTCAGTCTTTTAGTGAGCCTGAGCCTCTGGACTGTGAACTTCGCACATGCTTTTTTAGCTACCTCCCACCTTAGGTGTAATGGGAATGCTAGATGGAACATGGTATTTCCCTTCTTTCATGTGGAAAGCTAAAACGGCCTTTGGTTAGGCACTCTTCTTCTCTCAAGTCACTTAGGCTCTGGTGGAAGCCCAGTAGTTTAGACTCTGGTTATACAGCTTCTCCTGAATGCAGACCTTGTTAAAAAGAATAGAATGCTCTGGCATATTTCAAAATGGTTTCTTTTACCGTCTTTTTGTCAGAAACATGAGACTACGTCTCTAGTATTCACTGTGACAAACTAGTAAAGCTCTAGAAGGTAAAACTCAAAAGTGTACCCACCCATTTCCTGATGACCAGGTCCCCTTGTAGTTTTTATCTCCGACTTGCCCATGCTGAGCCTCTAGCAAATTGTCATTAATATTCAGGTTATCCTACTGGCACTGGTTCCTATGGAGGTTTCTGCTCATGGGTTTCTGCTCTGATAAGTTGTCATTCTCCATATTTGCCTGCTGGGCTCTTCAATTTGGGGGCAGTTTATCCTGTGACCTCAGTTCTCCAATGGAAATAAGAGTTGTTGATTTTTAAGTTTTTTCAGCTTTTTACTTGTTAGGATGGAGTGGTGACTTCTAATCTTCTTACATGTCAGAATGAATGCTTTCTTCATTTTTATTATTTTTTAGTTTTAGGTTGAATAATCTCTATAGATTCATCGTCAGGTTTAATGATTCATTCTTCTGCCAGCTCCAAACTACTACTGATATATCTAGTGAACCTTTTATTTTAAATATGGCATTTTTGAAGTTAGAATTTCCATGTGTTTTTATTTTGTAATTCTATCTCCTCATTGATACTTTCTATAATGGCCCCCAGATATTTCCACATTCTAATGCCCAGAACCTGTAAAAGTAACCTTATATATAACTTTGCAGATGAGACTTTGCAGATGTAAGTTAAAAATTGTATGATGAGCTAATTAACTTGGATTATCCAAGAAGGACTGATATAATCAAAGTAATCCTTAAAAGAGGAATGTAGGATGACTCTGCATCAGTGGAGAAGGAAACGTAATGACATAGGGAAGAGAGATTGGAGTTATAGGGCCATTAGCTGGGAAATGTTATCAGTCACAAGCAATGAATTCTCCTCTAGAGCTTCCAGAAGGAACTAGCCCTGCCAAAAACTTGATTTTAGCCTTTAAGGTCTATTTTGGACTTCTGACTTCTAGAACTGTGAGAATATATTTCTATTGTTTTAAGCCACTAAGTTTTGTGACTTGTTACACCAGTAAATGAAAGTAAATTAAAATAAAACAGGCCCTCTATAAGGTAGCTTCTATTGCCTGCTTTTTCCCCTATGCGTAGGAGTCACACTTTCCTATTATTTGCATTTCGCATAATTTTCTGTTGAAACTTGGACATTTCATATAATATGTGGTAGTAACTCAGGATATTGATTCCCACCTATTTCCATCAGGGGATAATGTTTGCTTGGTCACCTACTAATTTATTTAGTGACTGAAGTAACTATTTGAAGTCTCTTTCCTCCTCAGTGTAAAGCCACATGATAGTCCCTGCTCAGATCCTCCCCCCTCTTTTATTTTTTTTAACTTTCAGTTTGGCTACCTAGTCAAGTTCAGCCCCTGGTTCAGCACAGACCATTTATTTGCCAAAGACTATGCTTTGCTCCCCTGCCAGTTAGGGTTTTACCTTTTACTGTTGGGTGTGTGTGCATGTATTTGTCTTTAGAGGCTGCCATCCCCAGTTCAGAAATTTAATATTTTTGCCCTATGTTAAGCCAGGGACTAGTAGCTTGAAAGTAGTCTGTCCAATATTTTTTTAAAGATTTTATTTATTGGCATGTAATAGTAAAACTTGCAAATCTTAGAACCAAGGAAACCATCTTAAGGGCAGTTAGGGGGAAGAGATTCCTTACGTACAGAGGGAGGAACATCAGAATAACGTCAGACCTATCCCCAGAGACCTGGCAAGCCAGAAAGGCCTGGCAAGACATATTCAGGGTACTATATGAGAAGAACATGCAGCCAAGAATACTTTATCCGGCAAGGCTGTCATTTAGAATGGATGGAGAGATGCAGAGCTTCCACGACATGCAGAAACTGAAAGAATATGTGACCACTAAGCCGGTCCTGCAAGAAATATTAAGGAGGGTTCTATAAAAGGAGAAAGACCCTAAGAGTGATATACAACAGAAATTTATAGGGACAATCTATAAAAACAATGTCTTCACAGGCAACATGATGACAATTAATTCATATCTTTCAATAATCACTCTCAATGTGAATGGCCTAAATTCTCCCATAGAATGGTACAGGGTTGCAGATTGGATAAAAAGACAGGACCCATCCATATGCTGCCTACAAGAGACTCATTTTGAACTTAAAAATACATCCAGACTGAAGGTGAAGGGATGGAGATCAATCTTCCACGCCAGCGGACCTCAAAAGAAAGCTGGGGTAGCAATTCTTATATCAGACAAATTAGATTTTAAACTAAAGTCTGTAATTAGAGACACATAAGGACACTATATCATTCTTAAAGGGTCTATCCAATAAGAAGATCTAACAATTGTAAATATCTATGCCCCCAACATGGGACCAGCCATCTACATAAGCCAACTATTAACCAAAATAAAGAGTCATATTGATAAAAATACGTTAATTGTCGGAGACCTCAATACTCCAGTCTCAGCAATGGACAGATCATCTAAGCAGAAAATCAACAAAGAAACAAGAGTTTTGAATGATACACTGGACCAGATGGACCTCATAGATATATACAGAACATTCCACCCTAAAACAACAGAATACTCATTCTTCTCGAGCACACATGGAATTTTCTCCAGAATAGACCACATACTGGGTCACAAATCAGGTCTCAACCGATACCAAAAGACTGAGATTATTTCCTGCATATTCTCAGACCACAATGCTTTAAAACTGGAACTCAATCACAAGAAAAAATTTGGCAGAAATTCAAACACTTGGAAGCTAAAGACCATTCTGCTCAAGAATGTTTGGGTCAGACAGGAAATCAAAGAAGAACTTAAATAATTCATGGAAATCAATGAGAACGAAAACACATCGATCCAACACCTACGGGATACTGCAAAGGCGGTCCTAAGGGAGAAATACATAGCCATCCAAGCCTCACTCAAAAAAAATAGAAAAATCCCAAATTCACCAACTAACTCTAAACCTTAAAGAACTAAAAAAAGAAGCAACAAATGATGCCTAAGCTGCACATTAGAAGAGAAATAATTAAAATTAGAGCAGAGATCAATGAATTAGAAAACAGAAACACAGTAGATCAGATCAACGAAACTAGAAGTTAGTTCTTTGAAAGAATTAATAAGATTGATAAATCACTGGCCAGATTTATCCAAAAGGAAAGAGAAAGGACCCAAATTAATAAAATTATGAATGAAAGGGGAGAGATCATGACTAACACCAAGGAAATAGAAACAATTATTAGAAATTATTATCAACAACTATATGCCAATAAACTGAGCAATCTGGATGAAATGGAGGCCTTCCTGGAAACCTATAAGCTGCCAAGAATGAAACAGGAAGAAATTGACAACCTGAATAGACCCATAACCAGTAACGAGATTGAAGCAGTGATCAAAAACCTCCTAAAAAACAAGAGTCCAGGGCCTGATGGATTCCCTGGGGAATTCTACTAAACATTCAAAGAAAAAATAATACCTATTCTACTGAAGCCATTTCAAAAAATAGAAACAGAAGGAAAACTTCCAAACTCATTCTATGAGGCCAGCATTACCTTAATCCCCAAACCAGGCAAAGACCCCATCAAAAAGGAGAATTTCAGACCGATATCCCTGAAGAATATGGATTCCAAAATCCTCAACAAAATCCTAGCTAATAGGATTCAACAATACATTAAAAGAATCATCCACCACGACCATGTGGGATTGATCCCCAGGATGAAAGGGTGGTTCAACATTCGCAATCAATCAATGTGACAGTACAGATTAATAAGAGGAGGGAGAAGAACCGTATGGTCGTCTCAATTGATGCAGAAAAAGCATTTGACAAAATACAATATCCTTTCCTGATTAAAACTCTTCAGAGTATAGGGATAGAGGGAACATTCCTCAGGTTCATAAAATCCATCTATGAAAAGCCCACAGCGAATATCATCCTCAATGGGGAAAAGCTCAAAGCCTTTCCCTTAAGATCAGGAACACGTCAAGGATGCCCACTCTCACTACTATTGTTCAACATAGTACTAGAAGCCCTAGCAACAGCAATCAGACAACAAAAAGAAATAAAAGGTATTCAAATTGGCAAAGAAGAAGTCAAACTCTCTCTTTTTGCAGATGACATGATACTTTACATGGAAAACCCAAAAGACTCCACCCCCACATTACTAGAACTCATACAGCAATTCAGGAATGTGGCAGGATACAAAAATCAATGCACAGAAATCAGTTGCTTTCTAACACTAAGCAACTGTAGAAAGAGAAACTGGAGAAACGATTCCAGTTACAATAGCACCAAAAACCATAAGATACCTCGGAATAAACCTAACCAAAGAGGTAAAGGATCTATACTCTAGGAACTACAGAACACTCATGAAAGAAATTGAAGAAGACACAAAAAGATGGAAAAATATTCCATGCTCATGGACTGGAAGAATAAACATTGTTAAAATGTCTATGCTACCCAGAGCAATCTATACCTTCAATGCCATCCCGATCAAAATTCCATTGACATTTTTTGAAGTGCTGGAACAAACAATCTTAAAATTGTATGGAATCAGAAAAGACCCCAAATCGCCAAGGAAATGTTGAAAAAGAAAAACAAAGCTGGGGGCATCACATTGCCTGCTTTCAAGCTATATTACAAAGCTGTGATCACCAAGACAGCATGGTACTGGCACAAAAACAGACATATAGACCAATGGAACAGAATAGAGAACCCAGATATGGACCCTCAACTCTATGGTCAAATAATCTTTGACAAAGCAGGAAAAAACATGCATTGGAAAAAAGACAGTCTCTTCAATAAATGGTGCTGGGAAAATTGGACAGCCACATGCAGAAGAATGAAACTTGACCATTCTCTAACACCATACACAAAGATAAACTCAGAATGGATGAAAGACCTCAATGTGAGACAGGAATCCATCACAATCCTAGAGGAGAACATAGGCAATAACCTCTTTGACATCGCCCACAGCAACTTCTTTCAAGATACATCTCTAAAAGCTAGTGAAACAAAAGCAAAAATGAACTTTTGGGACTTCATCAAGATAAAAAGCTTCTGCACAGCAAAGGAAACAGTCAGCAAAACAAAGAGGCAACCCACAGAATGGGAGAAGATATTTGCAAATGACACTACAGATAAAGGGCTGGTATCCAAGATCTATAAAGAACTTCTCAAACTCAACACACAAAAAACAAATAATCAAGCCAAAAAATGGGCAGAAGATATGAAAAGACACTTCTCTGAAGAAGACATACAAATGGCTAACAGACACATGAAAAAATGTTCATCATCTTTAGCCATCAGGGAAATTCAAATCAAAACCACATTGAGATACCACCTTACACCAGTCAGAATGGAAAAAATGGACAGGGAAAGAAACAACAAATGTTGGAGAGGTTGTGGAGAAAGGGGAACCGTCTTACACTGTTGGTGGGAATGCAAGTTGGTACAGCCACTTTGGAAAACAGTGTGGAGGTGCCTCAAAAAATTAAAAATAGAACTACCCTATGACCCAGCAATTGCACTCCTGGGTATTTACCCCAAAGACACAGATGTAGTGAAAAGAAGGGCCATATGCACCTCAATGTTCATAGCAGCAATGTCTGCAATAGCCAAACTGTGGAAAGAGCCGAGATGCCCTTCAACAGACGAATGGATAAAGAAGATGTGGTCTATATATACAATGGAATATTACTCAGCCATCAGAACGGATGAATACCCAACTTTTACATCAACATGGATGGGAGTGGAGGAGATTATGCTAAGTGAAATAAGTCAAGCAGAGAAAAGTCAATTATCATATGGTTTCACTTGTTTGTGGAACATAAGGAAGAGCATGGAGGACATTAGGAGAAGGAAGGGAAAAATGAAGGGGGGGGAATCGGAGGGAGAGATGAACCATGAGAGAGGATGGACTCAGATGAACAAACTGAGGATTCTAGAGGGGTGGGGGGTGGGGGGATGCGTTAGCCTGGTGATGGGTATTAAGGAGGGCACGTACTGCATGGAGCACTGGGTGTTATACGAAAACAATGGATCGTGGATCACCACATCAAAAACTAATGATGTATTGTATGGTGACTAACATAACATAATAAAATTAAATAAATAAATAAATAAAGTAAAATGTTGACATAAAAAATAAAGATTTTATTTATTTATTATTTATTCATTTATTTATTTTGGTGGGGGTGCAGAGGGAATGGAAGAGAGTGAACCTCAAGCAGACTTCACATTGTGCAAGGAGCCTGATGCCAGGCTCAATCGCACGACCCTGAGATCATGACCTGAGCAAAATCAAGAGTTGGGCTGACTGAGCCACCCAGGTGCCCCCTGTCCAGTTATTTCTGAGAGGGTGCAGCCTTGGGGCATGTTGTCTTCTAGATTACCAGAGATTTGTGTGAATGTATTCTTACGCCTGGCTTCTTAGAAGTTTTGACCCTGAGTCAAAGCAGCTTGCTTCAGCTAGTATTTGTTCAGAGGTTTTGTTTAAGCCCCTTGTGCCAGTGACATTTCTGTCCAATGTTAATAGTTCTTTTTGTGAATAAGAAATGCTTTTAAATCTGTCCCATATCCTGATTATTGCTGAGTGGATAAAATCTATCACATGTGCACAGACTTTTTGATCCTCAAGATTGACAGCGATCCCAGGAGGGTTCTTTGCTGTCACTTCCCCGGTATCTCTGTTAAACTTCTTCTGGTCATTCTTTCATTTCACTTGTTGCTACTAGTATCATGGAACCATTTGCACCACTAAAATCTTCACTGGAGAAGAGTGCCACAGGGTAGACCTGAGTTCTGATACTGGGATTACTTTGGCTTACAAGGCTGTTTATCCAACCTTATTGTTCTTCACTCACTGCCCACCAGGTTCATAGGTCCTAATTTTGATCCCCAAACATGTGAAGATATTACCAATTTATAGCTTTGCTTTGGCATACTCTTTCCCACAATCTTCACATGAATCATTCCTTTTCATCATAGAACAATCTCTTTTCAGAATGATCTTATTGGGGCAACTGGGTGGCTCAGTCAGTTAACTTGCCTTCAGCTCAGGTCACGATCAGGGTCCTGGGATCAGCCCCAAGTGTTGGGCTCCCTGCTCAGCAGGAGTCTACCTCTCCTTCTGCCCCTCCCCCCCTTGTGCTCTCTCTCTCTCAAATAAATAAAATCTTAAAAAAAAACAAGTGACCTTATCTATCTAAAGCAGACTCTCTTATATAAAGAAGGCTGTGTTCCGTAAAGTACTCTATCACACTTCTATTTTTCTGTTTTATTCATACTACTCACCACCATTTAAAATTATTTTGTTGGGGCACTTGGGTAGCTCAGTAATTTAGTTGGACTCTTGATTTTGGCTCAGGTCGTGATCTCAGGGTTATGGGATCAAGCCCTGTGTTGGGCTCCACGCTCAGTATGGAGCCTGTCATTGTTCCTCTGCTCCTCCCCCTGCTCTTGTGCTCTCTTTCTCTCAAATAAATAAAATCTTAAAAATACAATAAAATAAAACAAATTTGTTTATTCATTTGTTTGTTGCCTATATTCCTGCTTTGGAATGTAAGCCCCATGAGATCAGGATGTTTAGATTCTGTAGTCAGGGCACTCAGATCAATTTCTTGTTCATAGAATCCCTTTATACCTTTAAAAATTATTGAGAACCTCAAAGAGTTTTTTTGGGGGAGAGGTGAATTGTATCTATTGATTTTTACAATATTATAAGCTAAAACTGAGAATTTTTAAAATATTCATTTAAGAATAAAATAATAAACTCATTACATGTTAAAATCAATGATCCCATTATCACAAAATGTATAGCCTCTGGAAAATTCCACTTTATACTTTTAAGAGAATAAAAGTATAAAACATAAATAATGCTATTATTTTTATGAAAATAATTTAAATTTTACAAACCTCTTGGGTCAACTGCTAACCTACAGTGTCTGATATAATAGTAGCAACATAAAGACAATGTATTTACATTCAAAGAATTACAAACTATACAAGATAGTTGGCACTACAGAGGATTTTCAATATAACCCAGCCAATTAATTTTATTGTCTTCTTCATACAATAATCTCAGCAAATGCTAGTGCAGCTTCTGTTTGCATACCTTCACTTAAGGATGTCACTAATTCTTGAAGTAGCCCATTTTAATTTTGAGCTTCTCTAATTTAAAAAAGTTGTTATATTAAGGAATGATCTTCCCTTGCTTGATTCCAACCCCCCTTAGCATCATAATTATACTTCCCTAAATGAGCTTTAGTTGGTTAGGATTTTTTTTAAGGGTGAATCATAATATGAATACCAAGTACTAAGAGACCCGCCATTAGAGTAAAACAATAGACTTTTATTTCATTCTAGACGCCATAATTCATAAAACTAAATTCTACCATTGAAAAGCTACAAAATACATTGTTATGTTATAATAAACTTGAGGTCAACTGGAAGACTAATAACTCATTTCATGTGAAATTGCTTTAATTCATGTATCCCTCAGTCTGTGTTTAAAGTCAGTTTTTTGTGACAGATTGACACTTACTCTTTTTTTATTAGAAACAACTCTCTTTTTTTTAAGATTTATTTATTTATTTGAAAGAGACAGAGACAGTGCATGTAGGGAGGGAAGGGGCAGAGGGAAAGGAAGAAAGGATCTCAAGCAGACTCCATGCTGAGCACAGAGCCAGATGCAGGGCTTGATCTCATGACCCTGAGATTGTGACCTGAGCCAAAACCAAGAGTGGGATGCTTTTACTGACTAAGCCAGCCAGGCACCCCTAGAAACATCTCTTATTCATGTGCCTATATAGGGTTGTTTTTAATTTATTGAGGAATAATTGTATTTATTTAAAGTATACATGATGATATGATATACACATTCATTGTAGAATGATTATCAAGATTAAGATAACTAACACCTTCATCACCTTACATAGCTAATTCTTATTCTTATAAAATGCTTAGACTGAGCTCATTGTTTCTGTCTCAATATTTATAATCTTATTCTTTCACTGTATATTAGCTAACTCTCCCAGACTCATGAAATATAAAATCATGCTATTTTCATTTTATTCTACATCTTTCCTAAAAGTATTGAAATGAAGAGAGTAATATCAAAATATTCCATTAAAATCTTAACTCCAAGTTGACACTGATTCATTTACAATTGTTGTTAAGTGTTAAAGAAAAAAGAAAATGGTACCCATGTCTAAATTTTATCCAAAAAGTTCTAAGGAGCTCTTAAATTCAAAAATATAATTGAAATACAGACTGTATAGGTATTACCTAATTATTATTTTAACATCAGTAATAATGGAAATTAGATTTATTTGACATAATTTGTACTAGCAATCCCCTAGAGGCTTCAAGATTACCACCCCTCTTTGTAAATTTCTCAGTAAAACCGCACAGCAAAGTTTTATAGATAAATTTCAGGCCTATGGGTATATGAGATCTAACAACAACAACAAAAATAATAGCAGCTAATATTTGTTGAACAGTTACTACATGCTAGACATTTTACTCCATGACGTGTATATGCATGTGCTGAACCTTATACCAAGTACTATACATGCATTTTTCATTTATAGCACATTTTTCATTTAATTTTTATAGCACATTTGTGGAATACCCTTTTACTATGCCTTTTGACTAAAGAAAAAGCAATCGCTATGGTTAATATAATTAACACTAGCTGTCACAACAGACAAAACTTAAATATAATGGTTAACATAACAAAGGTTGATTTCTTGCTCATATAAATCTAAAGTGGATAGGGCATCCCTCCTCCATAATGTAGCTAACCTATCTGAAACAAGTTCTCTGAAGACTGAAGAAAAAAGTGAGGGAATGGTGTTTACCTACCTTAGTCCCAAAGTGACACACTTACTTCAAATCACAATCCATTGGCCAGAACTAAATTATGCAGCCCCAATTGAACTTTGATGGAAACTGGGAAATGTAGAGACAAAAATGAAATATTTGGCAGCAGGTAACCAAAGATCCTTTGACCCCCTTCTCTTAAACATGGAACACACTCCTGAATTGAGACAATGGAAAGCCCCATCAAGTCCAGAGTCTCTCAATTTGTACAACAGTCTCTTAAACAGCTCTGGATAAGGTTTTAGTCTAAAACTAAATGAGTCAAAAAGACAAGTCATCCGCATCCTGCTTCACCCATCTATACACAAACTGAATATACAAAATTGGAACAGGGAAAGACCAAACTACAAATGGAAACAAGGGAAGCACATACTAGTCACAGGTTCACTCTGTGAAGTTCTACTTCAGGTGTGGATTCATGGATTAGTCCCAGATTAGTCCCTGATTCTGCTTTTTGTGAGGGGTTCTTTCTTTTTCATTATCCTCCTTGGCCATATCTCAGGTGGGAGTATTTCCTATGTTGGCGGCTAGCAAAGCTTTCTCAGTGCACTTCTTACTGGCTAAAGACTGGGGACTCAAGTGTACATTTTTTTAAAAAGATTTTATTTATTTATTTGACAGAGAGAGAGACAGCAAGAGAGGGAACACAAGCAGAGGAACTGGGAGAGGGAGAAGCAGGCTTCCCGTGGAGCAGGGAGCCCAATGCGGGGCTCGATCCCAGGACCCTGGGACCATGACCTGAGCCAAAGGCAGATGCTTAACGACTGAGCCACCAGGCGCCCAGTGTACATTTAAGCTTTAGATGGTCAAAGGTATTCAGACTTCCATAAAAACTTCAGAGTTATCAGAACTATCTTACCTATTTACATGTGCCAGTGATCACATTCAAAATTATTTTGAAGTCATATGTAGTGCTTAGATGTACTTTTTTCCTTTCTTGCTTTCTTCCAGTCTCTCTTGCTCTAGCAATTTAATGGAAGTTACTATGAGGCTATACAGAACAATAGGTGGGAAGCCTGCACACCTAATCTAAACTCTGTCCTGAGTCCTCATTTTCAACTAACAGCTTTGGGCCTTTGTCTCAAAGCCTTATTACATTTCATGTTTTACTATTTGGGATTATAGAAGCAGATAACTTTTCTGAAGGCGAAGGGCTCTAAATTTCTGAACTTTCCATTCTCTTTTATTTTGCCTTGAAAACCAGCTACTTTGCTGAGCTCTTCCTTTCTATAGGGTAACTTGCCAAACAGTCCAGTACAACCAACACACAGAATTAATACTGTTTTTCAATTTCTTCCTGGATAGCCACTAGCTATACACATTGTTTGCCTTCCAAGTTACCACAGGGAAATGCTTTGCTATTACAAAAACCGGACTGACATTTGGACTGAAAATGGCCATCAGTTTTCTCATCTGATCACTAAGATGAGACCATATTTAAGGTTTTTGTCATGGCACCAATTTCTGTATTTATCAGCTTAATTAATCTTAACTTCTATAACATATAAACCCTGTAATCTCAGTAGCTTAGCACAGCAAAGACTTATCTATTTCTCATCTAAGAAACAATGTATGTCAGTAGAACCTTGCAGATATGCTAATGGAACAAATGGCCTCCAAGATCTACTTGGCAGGGGAAGAAAATGATGTTCTTAATTGCTTTCACTCTGAAGTGATGTTTCACTCTTGTTCACAGTCAAATGGATAGAAATGATCACATAACTACTGCCTTCCTGAATGGGAAGCTGGGCAATGCAGGGGAGTATATGGAATATATGGCATTGTTGCTTAGAATCAGAAAATAAATCCAAATATAACTGACTCCAAAGACTATTTTTTCCCATCAAGTTACACTTACTTTTATTGAATTTAACATTCTCCCTCTCTGTTTTGGTAGTAAGGATATTAAAAAGATTATAAAATAAATCTGAACTATTATACTGATATAAAGGTACATTTTTGTTTGTTTGCTTTTAATTTTAAATCTGGCAAGAAAGATTTCTAGTTTTATATGCATGAGTATGCTCTAATTGCTCATCTGAAGTAATTTAGTTGATACTATTTTATATCCTGGACTAAAATTCAGTCATTCTAGCAAACAATTTAGGAGAAAAAAAAAGGCCCTGTTGAAATTGCCTAAAGCACAAGTGGATTGAAATCAGCAAGATATGATAAATTGGATGAATTTGAAAGAAAAATGTTGGAGGCAGAAAATGTAATGTGTTTCAATGGAAACCATAAAATCTGCTTTAGAGTCTTCATTTCAGACTTGTAAGTGGATTTAGAGCAAGACAAAGTATGTAATGAGATAAAATAACTAAAGATTGTATAAATCTGATCACAGGCACTTTGATATAATGACCCTCAAATAATTAACCCTTTGGCCCTATATTCTGAATAGGAAATAGCATTTTTGTTCTCAGAAATATCTTTTATATAACAGCGGGCACTTCTTATAAAAGATCTGAATTTACTTCTTCCATAACTGTATCTGAAATATAATGCTGCTCTGAAATAACTGTAGAGGACTGGCCCATCTTCCAGCTATACTTCCTACAAAGAGTTAAAAAAAAACACTAACGTAATACACACTTTTAAAATTACCATGTCTGTCCAGTATGCCATATCCTTTCTGTATCAATCAAGAAATTTAGATGTTTAATTTCTAACACTGAAAAAAAACTTCTTAAAATATAAGATAGAACAGGCATTCATGAAGCATCACGTATCTCTAAAATATCTGACCTACAGCAATATATCATTTTCATAAAGAAAAAATTGGTTAGGCCTTATAAAATAAAAACTGGAAGGGATAATAAGTTTAACTTAAGTTAAAGATAAAGCAGCTATTTGTAATATGTTAATAATTAATAAGACAGAAATTTTCAATAATATTAACAAACAAAGCACTCAGCAGTTAAGCTGCCATGTATAATTTGATTGATTAATTTGACAATATAAATGAAACAATGTAATACCTATCCTTACAAGTTACAGATAGGGCTTTCATCTTCATAATCTTAGAGAGGTTCCCCTGAAACATGTAATATCATCCTTACCACTTAATATACTAGCTCCATAAGGGTAGGGTTTTATGTGCCTTGTTTATTGTTGGATTTTGAATGCCTAGAGTTGATAAAAATAAAATGTAGTAATAACCTGAAATGTAGTAAAAAATAAGTATAATAAAATACTCTAAATTTCAAAACCTGTTGTAAGGGTGAGAGGAAAGAGGTAAAGCATCTGGACAGTGATCCATTCATTTGTTTATAAAGTGGATGCCTATAGGAAAGGAAAGAAGGCAGGCAATCTAATCTAATCCCCATGTCAACAGAAACTCCAGAAAAAACAGACAAATGATAATTTCTAGGAGGAAGAGACCTTATCTATTGAATGCCTTTAACAGGATGGTGCCTGGCTAAAGCATTGCTTATATTAAATAAACCAAGAATCTATGAGGTTACACTCTCCAGAGAATGTCATATAAACTATACAACTCTCTGAATAAAAAACAAAAATATTTCATAATGTAAACACTTGCCTCTCAGTGTGAGGTAAACACATAAGCCTCACTAAAGATTTCATCTATTTTGCTGGGCCATAGGTGTTTGTTTTTCACGGGAAGAAAGAATCTGCAAAGCCACCCTTGATGTTCCAGATCTCTCTCTGCTTTATTTAAGCCTCTTGATTATTTGTATCCTTGAAATTATTAATAAAGTTTGACACTGGGATAAGATCTCTGATTTGTGTGAGTCTAATTTTGAGAATTCATTCATGTTTAGTTGGCTTGTGGATGAAAGAAAGTGAGGATAGCACATAACTTGCATAATCATAAAATCACTCAAATTGGGACATGTTTAAGACTGAGAGACACTATTAATAATTATACCAGGAAAACAGGCACTAATTGAGACTTTCAAGGGCCATACTGAGACATATAGTCATGGTACAAATAGCCCTGGGTCCTTCATTCATTAGTGTATTTGTTTTCCTGAAAAATATTTTAACGTTTTGCCAATCTGAAATGTCCTACTGAGAAAGTGAGTGAGGAAATATGGCCCCATGTAGGAGTTGCAATACTCAGTACTCTATGAATTCTGAATTATTCTGGCTGGCCTTATAGTAACAATTTAAAGATCAGAAAAACCATATCATGACATAATTATATGTTATTTTTAATTAAAGATTTAAAAATTATATAGGACTGCTATGGACAGCTTGCTTATCCACATATTTATCTGCATGAATATTAATATTTAAGAATGATATCTTAAAGTTAGAATTATGGTAACAGGTGATATGAATAGCATTCAGACTAATTTATATTCTTTCAGAATAACTGCACATTACATACATCTCAAAGGAATCTTATGCAGTGTCTAAGGCTTAGGAGTTCCTCAAGGTTTAAAGATATAAAAATAAACAAGATGTGTAACTGATGATATCAAAACCATTACCTACCAGGGCAGACTTTTTTGTTGATTTTAGAGGCATCATAAAAAGTTACTTGTAAACTAAATTATGTAATTTTTGTTTTTATAAACTAATTTAAGGACCATGAAAAGGGTTTAGTGGACCTTTGTACCCCTTGAAATTATAAATAGAATGAATGTGGGTTCATTTCTGCATTTTGGGGAACACAGAGATGTTAATTATTTTATCACATTCTTAAATTTCCTCAGATTTGAATTTATGGCCAAAGGAAAAAAAAGAATTAAGAATTAGCGAAATAGTATCTAGGGGATAGATCCTTTTAGTGATGACCCATATTATAAGGCAATAATTGTTCACATTCACACTCTGGTTAATGAAGACACTTCTGGCCTAGTAGGAGCTCAGTGCCTATTAGCAGACTGTACCACTTTGAAAAATATTAACCTGTAGTCATTCATTCAAATTCTCTTTACCTTAAAAGGAGAGAAGAGTAATTGCCTAACTGCTTTTTACCAAACTCTCTTCCCCCTACTTAACAACCTATATTTTGTAAACTTTCTGATATCCAGGATTAACTTTGGGAATGTTTTGATTATTCAAATATTAATTACAATATTCTTTTGTATATCATAATTGATGATCAATTTTAAAATTATAAATATAATAAAATATTCATGATACCAAAAATGTCTTTGGACCATAATTTAAAAATTCTAATATTCAGAAGGTTGATTTCTTTCTTTTAGTGTCTTGAGGTTATTATGAAGACCATAGATTGTAAAACTCCTCAAAAAAATAAAATTTGGCAATGTCTTCACTTCATTACTTCCATTCACTTTTAACCTTTGCCAGCATGGTTCCTGTCTCTGCCACTTTGTTGACCTTGGCCTTTGTCAAGTTCACCACTGACTTCCCATGTTCAAATTTTTAGCTAGTATTCAATACAGTTTAATAGTCTGTTCTTTTTATTTTAAATTTTATCAAATTAGTGTATGTATACATTTTTAAAGTTAAGAATTATAAAGCATACAATTTTTAAAATTCTCACTAATAAAGACTACAAAAATAAGACATCAATACTAAGTCTTGATCAGAAATAGTACATAGTTATTTAAAGCACGAAGCTTAATATAAAAATTCACATTTACAGAAAGAAGCTCCAGTTTCTTATTAAAAATATTTAGATACCTTATTTGGGAAATATAGGTATATATATGAAGTTTATATGCATATTATAGCCCCGTCCTCTTTCCGCCATCTTTCCGTGCCGCCATAACGGTGCGCATGAATGTCCTGGCAGATGCTCTCAAAAGCATTAATAATGCTGAGAAGAGAGGCAAATGCCAGGTTCTTATTAGGCCCTGCTCCAAAGTCATCGTCCGGTTTCTCACTGTGATGATGAAGCATGGTTACATTGGCAAATTTGAAATCATTGATGATCACAGAGCGGGGAAGATTGTTGCTAACCTCACGGGCAGGTTAAATAAGTATGGAGTGATCAGCCCCAGATTTGATGTACAACTGAAAGATCTAGAAAAATGGCAGAATAACCTGCTCCCATCCCGCCAGTTTGGTTTCATTGTACTGACAGCCTCAGCTGGCATCATGGACCATGAAGAAGCAAGACAAAAACACACGGGAGGGAAAATCCTGGGATTCTTTTTCTAGGGATGTAATACATACTTGCAAATAAAATGCAGAAAAAATATATATGCATATTATATATATATAATACATATATGCATTTATAATATGCATATAAACTTCATATATATCATATTCATTTCACACATATATATGTGTATTCTCTACGATGCTATATTTTAATAATTACATAACATAAAGAAATTATATTGTAAAGAAAATATACTATAAAGAAAATCTTTTTACCAAGCCCCATGAAGATTCTCCCTACTAAACCATCCATTTTGCCTCAGCGTGTCATAAATATTTTATCATTTTCAACATGTGCCATGATTCGAGTAAGGTTGAAAAATGCTCTGTAAGTTTGCAGAATAACTGTTCACTACTATACTTCAAGTTCACATAGCTACTCTATAAATACTTGTTGAAAAATTAATGAATAAAAGGATAAAATAATTAGATATACAGAATATAGGGAAGTTTTATTGTATCCTTGTTGGCTCTATAGCAAAGCATGAATGTTATGTTTAAGAGAGGGGAACAAGGAATTACTACTACCTATTTGCTTACTTGTTGCTATGTAATCTACCTCTTTTGGATAAAGGTAGAATTTTCTTACACATTGATTCAAGATCACTTAAGAATACTCCCTGTGGGCATGATATACTGCCAGATGTTACAAAAGACAGAAAGAAAAAAAAATACCCACTATTGGGGTATTTTCAAGGAATTCATATTTTGGCAAAAGGAATTTTGCCAAAAACAACCATAACAAAAAGTAAAGACAAATAGAGTGCTGTGGGATGCATAAGACCAAGGCATTAATTGTGATTATTAGGGAGAACAATAGCTTACTGGAAAAAACAAATGTAATTATGGTATTACAGAATAAATGGGTTTCAAAAGGCAAAACCAGATTCACGTAAGGTGGAAGAAAAAAATAAGTATAATCATAGTACTATATTCTTGGAATGATAAGCTGTACTGTACAAGTAGAACATTCTTTATAAAGAAAGAGAAATACTGAGATATGAAGCTAGAAAATAATCCAAAACCACATATGTAAGAACCTGAAAGCCACAATAAAAAGATTATTCTATAGGCAATGAGCCTTCTCCTTTTTTTTTTTTTTAAGTTTGGAACAAGGAAATCATACAACAGATATATGCTTTTGAAATGCTATACTGGTATCAAGAACAGTTGGAAATCTATCGGGATAATTTGGGCAAGAAAAAACTAGTATGATAATATGGCCTATTGGATGGTGGATTGCAATCTAGGTAGATTCTCTTTCTCTAAGGGTTTGAAGATTAACTGATGGGGGAAATTGGTGATATAACACCAAACAACAATGTTATTTGTGGAGGTTGGTGGTCTTTGCCAGAGAGTTCATCACTTCTTCTGCTGTTGGACTTATCTGATTTGTCATTGAGTAGGGTCTGGAATTGGCAATTTCCCAATAGCCTTTATCAGACAGAATCCAATACTCCTCGAAATATGACTGACCTCACAGGCTAAAATAAAAATACATCAAGAGAAAGACAACACGCTGAACAAGAGATGAAACTGGAAGCACAATTAAACAGAATAAGAATTATAAATACTTATATTGAATGTACAAAAATAAAGGACAGAAAAAGCAGTATGAAGTAAGAATAAGAAAAAAAATAATAAAAGTATATAAGAAAAAATCTTAGATAGGTATATGATAGAAATAGTAAAATGGATGCTACTAAAGAATAATTCATGAGTTTAAAGGTCAAGTTGAGGCATTCTCCCAAAAGAAGTCTAGAAAGGATAAAGAGATTAAAAAAGAAGAAAAAAAAGAAATGTTTAAAGACATGGAGAACAGAAATAAAAGTATTTAAGTAACTGGTGTCCCAGAAGGAGAGAAAATATGTGAAGAAATAATGGAAGATATGCCAAATAGAAAAGAGCAAGAGCAGAAAAAACCCCACCTATATATACATATCATAGTATACATATTAAGTATATATATTCAGATACCAAAGACAGAGAAATAAATTTAAAAGCTTCTAAAGGGCGGTGGGGGGGGGGGCATCCAGGTGGCTCATTTGGTTAAGCATACAACTCTTGGTTTCAGCTCAGGTCATGATCTCAGGGTCATGAGATGTAGTCCCACATCGGCTCTGTGCTCAGCAGGACATGTGCTTGAGTTTCTCTCTTTCCCTCTGCCCCTTCCCCCTTCTCTCTTTTTCGCTCTCTAAAATAGTAAATAAATCTTTAAAAAAATAAAAAATAAAAAAAATATAAAAGCTTCTAAAGGAACAAGAATTGAATGACATCAAACTTCTCAACAGCAATACTGAATGCAAGAAGATAATAAAATATTTTTTGAATATTGAAAGAAAATAATTTTGAACATAGACTGAAATTTTGCCAACTAATTGTTTAAATGTGAGGGTAAATATAGTCCTTGGGATAAAAGGTGAAAGAAGGTATTCTACTATCACTTCACATAAACCCTTCTGAAGGAAAGTGAGATAAAATGCGATGAGAAATGAATCTAGGAGATGTTGCAAACGATTTGGAAAGTAACATTGACTGAATAACTTGGTAAGATTTGCTGTTTCTTAAAAAAAAATTAAAAGCTAAAACCAAAAGAACAGGAGTATATACATAATGACATCATTATAACCTAGATGACAGTAGTAGGACTAGATCCTGGACAAGAAAAATGATATTAGGAAATTGACAAAACATGAATATAGTCCATAGATAAGTTAATAGTATTGTATCAATGTTACCTTCCTAGTTTTAATAATTGTACAATGGTTATACAAAATGATCACATTTGTGGAATGGGTAAAGGATATTCAGGAATAATTTGTAACTTTTGTACCTTTTTTTGTAATTTGAAATTATTTCAAATGAAAAATCAAAGAGAGGGAGGACATATAGTCACCAATTATGAAAAAATAAGAAAAAACAAAGGATAGAGCAAACTGGAAAAAAAATAGAAGACAGAAATAGGCCCAATTCTCTTAATAAATATAATAAATATAAATGGACTAAATAAGCTGGCCCAGCTATTTTCTATTATCACGATGTACATATAAAGCAAAAAAAGTGAAAAGTAAAAAGATGGGAAAACATTAGGAAAAGTTTAACTAAAATACAGCTGGTACAGCCATACTAATGTCAGACAAAATAGAGCATGAGGAAAGGCATTATTAGAGAGAAAGCAAGTAAATACATAATGATAAAAAGTTCAGTTCACCAAGAATATGTACTAATTATAATCATATAGGTAGTTAATAAAATTACCTTAAAATGCAGAAAACAAAATTTGATAAAATTCAGGAGAAGCAAATGAATCCACAATTATAGTGGAATATTTAATAGTTTTCCCTTTTTAGTTAAGTAGACAAAGGGAAAATAAACAAAAACAGAATATCCTACTCTGTTCAAAAACAGAGTATTTGAATAACAATGAAAAGTTTGATCTAATGGACTTATGCATTATCATATGTAGGTTTTAACAAACACCAAAGAAAAGGTAGTAGCCAAAATTGAAAATAATTCTCCTTATGAAAATCATTAAAGTTAAAAGAGGCTGCTTCTTATGGGGCTGTCACAGCACTCTTAACTACTCAGTACTCCCAGCATTGCTCATCTTTCAATTTAGAGGAAATGAGTAAGTAGTCCAGAAAGGGTATGCATCTCAAACACAATGTTATTACTTAATATTAACTAAATGGTAGGAGGAGACTGCCAAACTTCATAATCTCCCAAAATAAGGTATGTTGAGCCCATTTTTTAATATGGTCAGAGAAGGATATTATACTACTCATTCTAAAAGGAAAGACTTTATATTGAAGGAAGGAGAGGTATTTCTCATCCTTTATGAGGAAACAGGATGGAACAGGAAAAGGCATTTCTCACCCTTTATGAATTTGAATATATGCTATCATGTAAAAATTGGTAAAATAGATTAAGATAATCCTAAATAGAAAAATGCAATAATCGCTTCTCGGCCTTTTGGCTAAGATCAAGTGAAAAATGCAATGATTGAAAAGTAACAGAAAATATTACTCGATAAAAAAAAAAATGAAAGTTTTTTATCATGAATTGATAAAAATTCATGCCCCCCCAAATATTTTCAAGAACATCAATAGAATTTCTGGCTGCTTTTTAAATTAGCCATTTTATTAAAGCAAGTATAAGATAACTGGTTATGATTTAAATGAAAGAAATATGGGAAAATGTTATTTTTATTCTATTTCTTCTAATTATAATGATTTTAGATAAATAAGATATTCTTCAGTTTCTACAGTTTTTTTTACACATCAGAAATATTAAAAATAAGCAGGAAATAATAGAATTTTATGTAAAATGGGAGGTTTCATAATATTGAGAATGACACAGGGAATGACAGATTTTATTAGATTTCATAGATTCAGATAGCTTAATCTAATACAACCATATCCCCTTGCACATAATTTAATTATTACACAGTGAAACATTTATAGTTCTCAGGAGGTATCACTGTGAAACAGAATGGAAACCAGACTTTGATTGAGGAAACAGAACCTAGAAATAGTACCAGATCTGTCACTTTTGGATTATGTGACCTTGGATAAATTATTGTAGTTTTTAAACTCACTTTCCTCATTGTAAAACATTAATAATAAATTAAATTGTTACAATGTGACATCATCTAGCGCTGGGATGGCTAAGACATTTTAATTTTTACAATACATTGGTTGTGGCTGCACAAAACATTCACTTGAGAGGGATGTCAATCAGGACTCAGTAGGATTTATGAATGATGTTTTCTAAGACTTCAGTCATCCCTTGCCTGGAACAAGATAGGTGTCCCGAAACTCCCTACTTCCTCCTTCTCTTGTTCCAACTTTTCCTTCCTTCTACATATTTAATATAAAATATGGCTCAATTTAAAATATCAATATAGACTTCAGATTAAACAGAAAGGTTTAAATAACTTAAACACATTTTTTGCTCCCACTTTGCATCCCGGTACCATGATCAAAAAGGAAAATTAAAAAAAAAAATTCAAAGACAATGAGAAAGAAAGTATCAGTGACACCAAAAATCATTTGTAAGCTAGAAGCACATGGATGAAAGGTAATTGACAACCAGCCACTATGAAGTTGAATATTAAGGTTTGATGTGAACAAGCAAAGAAGAAAGCAGATTCACAATGTAGAACACTAAAAAAGGTGGGGAATTTGAAACATGGTTTTAAAAACTGTTTGAAAGTCATAATTAGATTAACTGATCCTTTGGCAACCACACATAACCAGGTGACTCATCCATTTGCTCTTAAAGGAGACTAAAGATTCACCCTCTGGAGAAGTTAAACCATAAAAATTATGGACTCAAGGGCACCAGGTACAGCTAAGGATGGGGGGGGGGTTGACTGAAAATGGGATGATGAAATGAAAGGCTTCATACCAAGTTGAGAACAATAGCAGGTACTCACATATCACAGGCAAAATATTGGAAGAATCTTCTTCTGAAGAAACCCCATACTACAGGTCCCTGAATAAAGAACCTGGACCCCACTATATTATCCCACATTAATGCTTACAAGTCAATAAAACCCAACCACATATATGAATAGTGTTTCCAAGTAGCATTTTAGAATCTTAATCTTAAATATGAGTAAACAAACAAGGATTAGCAGCATTTTTCACAAAAGCTGTAAGAAGAAAGTAACTTAGGGGAATAGGAGACTATACAATGGAGAAGAACCATCCACAATATATATATAGTATAAATATCCTCCAAGATGTACAGAAGATACTGCATCTATGAGCCCAATATAGCAGAATTTTTAGAAATTTGATTACATAATTTAAAAAATATAAGTAGAGGATAAAATTGAGTAAACACCCCAGAAAAGAGAACAATATAAAAAGAGATGGGGAAATAAGGGATAAAAAGTAAGAAAGTTAGAGGATCAGTCCAAGAGGTCCACCTGAATAACAGGAGTCATAGAAAAAGAATTCACAATGGAGAAAAAGATGAAATAAATATAAGAACAATGTGTCAGCAAGATGGCAGACTAGGAAGTCTCACATCCTTATTCTCCCTTAGAAATATCAAATAAATAACTACAGAATGACTAACATAACTTTAAAGGAGCTCCAGAAATGAATAAAAGATTTACAGCAACTAGGTAAACACCCAAATAAGAAAAAGTCACAATAAAAACCGTAAGAAATTTTGTGGCATTTTTACTTGCCCTTCCCTACTCTCTTCCCAGTGTGGGGTACCACAGTCAGGAAGCAGCAGCCCATTTTTAGTTTCTCTCCCTTAGGATGGAAAGAGAAGAATAAAACTTGTTCGGAATGTTCAAGCTTGTCTCTGGGCTGCCTAAAGGACTGGTTTGTCTCTCACCTGACTCAAATCTTCAGGAGAGGAACGGCAATATAGTTTAGATATCAGGCTGAAAGCCATTGAAGGCAGTAATGATACATAAAATTTCAGGGGAATTGCAGATCACAGATTCCTGGGAGAAAACAATTGAGGGCAGAGAAATACAAAAGAAAATCTAAGTCCCCAGAATGAAGCTGGGGAGAGACTCTGAGAAATTAAGACATTTAAAGGAACTTGGGGAAAATCAAAAGAAAAGAAAATCATACACACACTGACCCAGAGGGGATGGCTGCCCAGAAAAGACCTAAGAAGACCTTAAGCCTTGACCCTAAGCTGATCTCAAGGCTTAGGGGTTTGCTAAATAGTGAAAGTGTTCCATGCAAGTCAGCAAAGATTGAAAGAAGAAGCTATTTTCAAATGTCCAATTTTCAACAATCACAACTAGAGAAAAAAAATAGGGAAACAAGGTCCATTTAAAGAAACAAAATAAATCCCCAGAAACTGCCCCTGAATACACATATCAGACTTATCAGATAAAAAACTTTATTTATTTATTTTTAAATTTTTATTTTAATTCCAGTAGGGTTAATATACAGTATTATATTAGTTTCAGGTGTACAATAGAGTCATTCAACCATTTTATACATTATTTGGTGCCCATCAAGATAAGTACTCTTTTTTTAAAGATTTATTTATGTATTTTAGAGAGAGAGAGACAGAGAAAGAGAACGGGGTGGGAGGGGCAGAAGGAGAGGGAGAGAGAGTCTTAAGCAGACTCCATGCTGAGCACTGAACCCGATGCAGGGCTCTATCTCACTACCCTGAGATCAAGACCAGAGCTGAAACCAAGAGTCAGACACTTTAAACAACTATGCCACCTAGGCACGTCAAGATAAGTACTCATAATCCCCTTCATCTATTCCACCCATCCCCCCACACAGCTCTCCTCTTGTAACCATCAATTTGTTCTCTATAGATAACAGTCTGCTTTTTCATTTGTCTCTTTTGTTGTTCTTGTTCCATGTGTTTTGTTCCTTAAATTCCATAAATGAGTGAAAGCATATGTTATTTGTCTTTGCTTATTTTGCTTAGCATTATTCTCTCTACCTCTGTCCATGTTGTTGCAAATGGCAAGATTTCATTCCTTTTTATGGCTAAGTAATGTTCCATGTTATTCATGGATTATCTTCTTTATCCATTTATCTATCAATGGACACTTCGGCTGCTTCCATAATTTGCTTATTGAAAATAATGCTGCAATAAACATAGGGGTGCAAAGACCTTTTCAAATTAGTGCTTTCATATTCTTTGGGTAAATGCCCAATAGTGGAATTACTGGAGCATATGATAGTTCTATTTTTAATTTTTTGAGGAACCTCCACACTGTCTTCTACAGTGGCTGTACCAGTTTGCATTCCCACCAATAGTGCATGAGGGTTCCTTTTTCTCCACATCCTCACCAACCTTTTATTGTTTCTTGTGTTGTTGATTTTAGCCATTCTGACAGGTGTGACGTGATATCTCATTGTGGTTTTGATTTGTCTTTCCCAGTGATGTTGAACATCTTTTCATGTTAGACAAAAACTTTAAAACCACTGTTTTAAATACGCTCAAAGAGAAAAAGGAAAACATGGGCAAATGCTGAAAGGAAATAAGGGAAACAACATATAACCAAAATAAGAATATAAATAAAGAGATAGAAATTATTTAAAAGAATTAAATTTTGGAGCAGAAAAATATAATAACTGAATTAAACTCACTAGTGGTTCAACAGTACATGTAAAAAAGAAAAAAATCAGCAAAATTGAAGATGGATCTTTGAAATAATAGAGTCTGGGGAACAAAAAGAAAAAAGAATGAAGAAAAGTGAACAAGGAATAAGGAACTTCTGGCATACTATCAAATGGATCAAAATATGCATTACTGGGGTCCCAGAAGGAGAAGAGAGTAAGGAACAGATATGTTATTCGAAGAACTAATAGCTGAACCTCCCAAATTTGAGAAAACACATACATTTACAAATCAAAGAAGCTCTATAAATGCCAAGTAGAATAAGCAAAATGAGACCCACATTGAGAGACATTATAAACTGTCAAAAGACAAAGACAAAGAAAGAATCTTGAAAGTCACAAGAGAAAAGTGACTCATTACATACAAGGGGTTTTCAATAATTTGCAGATATATCAGCAGAAGCTTTGCATGCCAGGAGGCAGTAGGAGGATATATTTAAAGTGCTGAAATTAAAACAAAAAAACTGTCAACTGAGAATTCTATATTTAGTAAACCTCCTGATAATTAATTTTATATGGTAACTTGGTTAAACCATGGTACCCAAATATCTGGCCAAACGCTATTCTAGATGTATCTATAAGGTTATAGTTTAGATGAGATCTGCCTTTAAACCAGTAGACCTTGAATAGAGACAAATAAGGGCACTATATAATAAAAGGGTCAATTCACTAAGAAGATATAATAATTATAAACACACATCCACCAAAAATCAGAGGAATAAAATAAATAATACAAATATTTACAGATTGAAGACAGAAATATAAACATTTCTACTATAATAGTAGGAGACTTTAATACCTCATTTTCAACATCGGATAGAACAACCAGAGAGAAGATCAATAAGGAAGAAGAGGACTTGACCACTATTATAGACAAATTGGACCTAACAGACATATACAAAACACTATCAACAACAGCAGAATATATATTTTGCTCAAGTGCACATGGAACATTATCTAGGATATGCAATATTTTAGGCCATAAAACAAATCTTAATAAATTTAAAAATACTGAAATTATTCCAAGTATATTTTCTAATCACAAGAGAATGAAAGTAGAAATCAATAACACAAGGAAAATTGGAAAATTCACAAATATGTAGAAATTAAATGGCACATTCTTAAATAGCCAATGAGACAAAAGAAAGAAATCACAATGGAAATTATAAAATATGTTGAGAAATTAAAATAAAATACAATATACCGAAATTTCTGGGATTCAGCAAAATCAGTGTTAAGAGACAAGTGTATGGTTATAAATGATTACATTATAAAAGAAGAATAGTCTCAAATAAACAGTTTAACTTTAAACTTTATGGATCTGGAAAAAGAATAAACTAAACTAAGCTAGGAGAAGAAAGAAAATAATATCAAGAGGAGATAAAATAGAGTTGTAAAAACAACAGAAAATCAATGATCACAAGATTTGGTTCTTCAAAAATATAAACAAAATTGATAAAACTTCAGCTAGAAAGATAAGAAAAAAGAGATAAGACTCAAAAAACTAAGATCAGAAGTGAAAGAGGGGACATTACCATGATTTTACAAAAATAAAAAGATTATAAAAATACTGTGAATAAATGTATGCAAATAAATTATATAACTTAGATGAAATAGACAAATTCCTAGAAATACACAACCTACTAATACTGAATCATGAAGAGCTAGAAAATCTGAATAGATCTATAACTCATAAGAAGATTGAATCAGTAATCAAAACGTTCCCAACAAATAAAGTAAAAGACCAAATGACTTTACTAGGAAAGGTAACAACAATCCTTCTCAAACTCTTCCAAAAAATTGAAAATGAGGATATACCTCCTTACTCCTATGAGGCTACATTATCTTGATACTAAGGCCAAAGAAACTATAAGAAAACCAATATCCTTTATGAATACTGAAGCAAAAATCCTCAAGAATCTATTAACAAATTCAATTTAGCAGCACATTAAAAAGATTATATACCAGGATCACGGAGGATTTACGCCTGGAATGCAAGAAGTGATACAACATATGAAAATCAATGTAATATACATTAAGAGAATGAAGGAAAAAACAACACGACTACCTCAATCAATGCAGAAAAAAATATTTGACAAAAAATCAAAACCCTTTGATGATAAAAACACTAAAAGAAAAAGAATTGAAAGAAACTACCTCAACCTAATAAAAGTCATAAAAGAAAAAAAAACACACAGAGCTAACATTTTATTAAATGGTAAAACACTGAAATTTTTTTCTCTAACATCATAAGACAAATGCCCACTTTTGCACTTGTATTTAATATAGTACTAGAAGTCCTAACCAGAACCTTTAGGCAAGAAAAAGAACTAAAAGACATAAACATTGGAAAGAAATAAAATTATTCCTGTTGATAGAGAACATGATCTTACCTGCAGAAAACACAACACACACACACACACACACACACACCTGTTAAAATTAATAGAAAAATTCAACAAAGTTACAGGATACAAAACCAACACACAAACATCATTTGTGTTTCTATACAGTAACAATGAGGGATCCAAAAAAGAAAATTAAGAAAATAATTTAATTTACAATAGTATCAAGAATAAAATACTTAGAATAAACATAACTAAGGATGTGAAAGACTTGTACACTGAAACCTACAATATGTTGCTGAAAAAAATTAACAGAAATAAATGGATAAACAACCTATGTTTGTGGACTACAAGACTTAATATTGCTAAACTACTACTCAATTTCTAGTAATCTACAAATTCAATGTATTCCTTATAAAAATCCCAATGGCATTTTAGGAGAAATAGAAAAATTCATCCTAAAATTCATATAAAATTTCAAGGGACCCCAAAGAGCCAAAACAATCCCCAAAAAGAAAATTGTAGTTCTCACACCTCATCATTTTCAAACTTACTACAAAACTATAGTAATCACAATAGTGTGGTTCTGATATAAAAACAGACATACAGATCAATGGAATAGAATAGAAGCCCAGAAGTAAATGCTTGCATATAGGATCAAATGATTCTCGAAATGAATATCAAGATGATTCAATAGGGAAAGGATAGTCTTTTCCACAAATGGTATTCAGGGACGCCTGGGTGGCTCAGCTGGTTAAGCGTCCAACTCTTGATTTCAGCTCAGATCATGACCTCAGGTCATGAGATTGAGCCCCACATCTGGTTCTGCACTGTGCATGGAGCCCGCTTAAGATTCTCTCTCTCCCTCTCCCACTTCCCCTCCCACACCGAGGCACATGCCCTCTTTCTCTCAAAAAAAAAAAAAAAAAGTCGTGCTCAGAAAACTGAATTCCGTGTGCACAAAGGTAAAGTTGGATTATTACTTTACATAATAAACAAAAATTAACCTCAAATAAATCAAAAAATTTTGTGCATCAAAGTTTACTACCAACGAAGTAAAAAGGTAACCCATAGAATAGGAGAAATACTTGCAAATCATACATTTATAAGAGATTGATATCTAGAATATATAAAGAAATCCTTCAATTCAACAGCAACAAAAAAGTAAACACTACAAATAGGAAATGGACAAAAATGACTTAAATAAACATTTCTACAAAGAAGATATACATATGGCCAATAAGCACATGAAAAGATGCTCAGTATCACTAATCATTAGGGAAATGCAAAACAAAAGAACAATGAGATATGACCTCACACCCATTAGGATGGTTACCATTAAAAAAAAAGAAGAAAAGAAAAAGAAAAGAAAATAACTGTTAGGATGTGCAGAAATTAGAACTCTTGTGCACTGTTGCTGGGAATGTAGAATGGTACAGCTGCTGTAGCAAACAGTATGGTGATTCTTGAAAACATTAAAAGTAAAATCATATGATCCAGCAATTCCACTTCTGGCTAGACACTCAAAACAACTGAAAGCAAGGTCTCAAAGAGATATCTATACACCCATGTTCATAGCAGCATTATACATAATAGCTAAAATATGGAAGCAGCCCAAGTGCTGGTTTGGATAAGCAAAACACACAACTGACCCTTGAAAAATGCAGGGATTGGGGCACCAGCCCCCTGCACAGTTAAAATGCCATGTATAACTTTTGGTTCCCCAAAAACTTAACTACTAATGGCTTACCATTGGACCAAAAGTCTTATAGATAACATAGTCAATTAACACATATTTTGTATGTTATATGTATTATATACTGTAAGCTTACAATAAAGTAATCTAGAAAAATATTAAGAAAATAATAAGGAAGAGAAAACATATTTACAGTACTAGTATTTATAAAAAATAAATCTGTATAAGTGAGCCTGTACAGTTCACGGCTATGCTGTTCAAAGGTTGACTGTAATGTAATATTTATTATTAAACCTTAAAAAGGAAAAATAAATGTGACATGCTTCCACATAAATCAACTTTAAAGACATCATGCTAGGAGCGCCTGGGTGGCTCAGATGGTTGGGTGTCTGCCTTTGGCTCAGGTCATGATCTCAGGGTCCTGGAATCAAGCCCCACGTCGGGCTCCCCGCTCAGCAGGGAGTCTGCTTCTCCCTCTCTCCCTGCCTCTCACCTTGCTTGTGCTCTCTCTCTCAAATGAATAAATAAAATCTTTAAAGAAATAATACAGACATTATGCGAAATAAAATAAGCTAGCCACAAAAGGACAAATATTGTATGATTCCACTTATATGAGATACCTAGAGTAATCAAATTCTAGAGAGAAATAGAATAGTGGTTTCAGAGGTTGGGGTGGGGGAGGATTGGAAGTTAGTGTGTAATGGGCACATAGTTTCAATTGAAGATGGAAGATGAAAAGGTTCCACAGATGGATGGTCATGATGGTTGCACTATATACACATACTTAATGTATAATTAAAAATGCTCAAAATGGTTAAGTTTTATGTTATATATATCACCATAAAAAATACAAGAGAAATACCCAGAACTGAGGAATATAAATTTTCAGAATGAATAACTCCAATAAATTGAATAGAAAAACAATCCGGCCAAGCAAGCAAATATTTATGAGACAAATCAGTGTGAAATTGCAGAACACCTGGTATAAGAAGAAAATGCTAAAAGTTTCCAGTCAGAAGGGAAAAACAATAAATAGACATTCATATACAACCAACTGAGAACTAAATGTCAATGGACTTCTCAAAGGAAATACTGGAAGTTAGATGACAAAGCAATTCTGAAAAAATTCTGAAAGAAGCTCTACACAGTCAAATCATCAACCAAATATAAGTGTAGCATAACAGCATATTTAGGCTTTCAAGGTATTAAAAAATTTACCTCCTATATACAATTTCTCAGTAAACTAATAGAGAAGGCACTGTATTAAAATAAGAAAAAACCCAAGAAAGACCAAGATATAGAATTCTGGAACTTAGAGTCTTTACATAGCATGGAGACAAATGAATTCTCAGGATCACAGGTCTGAAGAGACATACACCAAGACAGATGATCTAAGAGCAGGTTTAGAGAGTAAGCAGTCCTGATTAAATCAGAAAAATGAAAGGCTCAAGCAGAAATATTGTGAAAAAAAATATGTGTGTGGGTATGCTGGGGGAGAGTGGTGGTTTGAATGGTATGAGATTTTCAAACAAGGTTTCAAAAAAATAGTATAAAAAAAGCAAACATATCCTAACATATTGTGTGGCTCAGCTGTGAACAATATGTACACAGTCATAACAATTAAGACAGTAAATAGTAATTTACCCCCAAATAGTAGTGATCTAATTTTATGGGGAGAATAGAGGAGGGAATATATAAGTGTGTGTATTAGGGAGGATTTATAAGAGAATTAAATCACCATCTTTCACAGTGGAAATTTGTAAATAATATCTAAAACTAAAAAAAAAAGACATTTTAGCAGAATAAGTATGTTACTTGGAAATATAAAAGTAAACAGCAGAAGAGTTAGTTAAAATTATTAAATGATATTATCTTGGGGTATCAGGAAGATTAAGTGTAGAGGTATGGTGCATGGAACTACTATTTTCCCATCATTTCATTTTCATTTATAAATCTAGGAGTTAAATAACTGGATATAAATAAAATTACCTTTAAATAACAATGTAGAACTTTATGAAATGTATATACAATACATGAAACTATGGATAATTGATGAAATATCAAAAGCCACTGACAAATAAGGAACCGTTAAGAGATAAAGTACAACAGTTCATATACAAAGAAAATAAAAGGTGATGGGGCACCTGGGTGGCTCAGTTGGTTAAGCGGCTGCCTTCAGCTCAGGTCATGATCCCAAAGTCCTGGGATCAAGTACCGCATCAGGCTCCTTGCTCAGCAGAGAGCCTGCTTCTCCCTCTCCCTGCCTGCCACTCCCCCTGCTTATGCTCTCTCTCTCACTCTGTGTCAAATAAGTAAAAATCTTAAAAAAAAAAGAAAAGAAAAGGTGATAAAAACACCATCATGAGTTTTTAAAAAGAGAAAGATTTGAATATTTAATAATTAAAAGGTTAGAGAAAGAGAGATATGAGGAGGTGTTCAATGGGTATAAAGTTTCAGTCATACAAGATAAAAAAGTTCTAGGGATCTGCTGTGCAACATTATGACTATAGTTAACAATATTGTGTTATGCACTTAAAAGTCTTTTAAGAGGGTAGGTCTCAGGGTAAGTGGTTTCATCACAATAATTTTAAAAGGTTTAAGAGAAAACATTGAGAAAATTGTAATTATTTCAAATAATTTTACAAAAATGATTATATGATTTTTCTGTGAAAGACAGAGGTAAAGAATGCCATCGATCATACATAAAATTTTATCAGAAAAAATTCTGCAAAAACAACAAAAAACAAGTACACATTTGATAACCAAAATCTTATAGACATAAGATAAACGTATTTTTATTGACAAAACAATTACATTCAAAGCCTGAAGGAAATTTAGTATCATTACTTAGTTGAAATTATTTATATTAATCTGATACTTGACAGATTTCCTGAAAGAGGAACCATGCTGACCATACAGCAACAAAGCTATCAATTCAATATGGTTCCTGCTAACATCTATTTCTCTTAATTCCCCCTTCTGCTCAAAATCCAGTCCTTGATATCCATGAAACAACTTTCTAAATATGTACATTTATAAAATATTAAATGAGATATGGATATTTTTATCTAGATATCTCAACATATATTTCATGGAATCTTATATTTATAGTTCAAAATTAACATGACCAATTTCTAATGAATTTACTCTTCATCAAAATATGTTCATACATATAATTTAAAGATTCATATAACTAACCTTTCTGAGTGAGATGTCTTGATTTTTTTGATTTTATACCAATTTCTTTTGTTTTTAGTTCATATATAATAGAAGAAACATGTTTTCTCTGTTCTCTAGAACTTTTTAAATAAACAGGAGAATGTATACTCTGTGGAAACAAAATAAAAGCAATGACAACCATGATAATGTCCGTTATATACATTTTAGAGTTCTCAATGAACTCTCACATTTATTATACACTACCATGACTGATTTTGTTTTTTTAAAAAGACCAAGAAAAACCTGTGAAATAGGCAGAGTTAGGAAAAGATGTAAAGAGCTCCATTGTGTATGATTTTTATAAATTGTCTTTCTTATTTGCTGTGAATTTTTTTTGTAATTAACATATAACGTATTATTTGTTTTGGGGGTACAGGTCTGCGATTCATCAGTCTCACACAACTCACAGTGCTCACCACAGTACATACTCTCCCCAGTGTCCATCACCCAGCCACCCCATCCCTCCTACTCCCCTCAGCCCCAGCAATCCTCAGTTTGTTTCTTGAGATTGTCTTTCTATTAAGAGTTAAAGATATACTTTGGACCATGCTTGGAGGGAGATTGAGGGGGAAAGGGACCCATCAGGAGGGTGCCATGACAAAAAAACAAAACAAAACAAAACCCACCAGGGAAGAAAAATAAGGAATAAACAAAGAGAAGCAAGATGGTGTTGCCCAGAAAGCCTGAAGAAAGATTTAGGTTAAGAAAGGGCAGACAAAACTATTTTACAGAATACTAAAAAAGATAGTAACATAGAAAGAAAGAGAAACGGGACCAGAATTATCACAAATCTTGAAAGTACAAATGGATCTGGTATATGTGGAAGGAATAACAGGTAGAATATTGAAAAGGAGCTTAGTGGAGAGTTGGGGGCACTATCAGATGTAAACCATATAATGTCTGTAAATTGGTTGGGAATGTTTTAATAATTAATACTGTGTTGTCTGTCTTTGTCTTCACAGTCTATCCAGCACAGTACAAAGGATCCGTCAGATCATCAGGAACCCAGGCTCTTTCAAAATTTATCATCTCTGTCTTGCCCTCTATGTGGCTTTTATCCTCAAGGTTTACTCATGAGTCAAGATAGCTACTAGACCTCTAAACACCATGTCTGTATTTCAGTCAGTAAGATGGAGGAAAAGGGTAAAATGACAAAAGGGCACAGGCCATGGTCTTAAGGTACTTTCCCAGAGGTCCTTCCAATAACTTCTGTTTATATCTTATTGGCCACTCATAGTGACAAAAGAGAGGGTAAGCAATGCAGGCTTTTTAGTAGGTACTTTGCTGCCTGGACTAAAATTTGGGGTTTCTGGGGCGCCTGGGTGGCTCAGTTGGTTAAGCGACTGCCTTCGGCTCAGGTCATGATCCTGGAGTCCCGGGATCGAGTCCCACATCGGGCTCCCTGCTCAGCGGGGAGTCTGCTTCTCCCTCTGACCCTCCCCCCTCTCATGTGCTCTCTCTCTCTCTCATTCTCGCTCTCTCAAATAAATAAATAAAATCTTAAAAAAAAATAAATAAATAAAATAAAATTTGGGGTTTCTTACCAAGAAAGAAGAAAAGGACAGATGTTGGTCGGCAACCACAGTATGCCACAGAGAAAAAAAATCAGAAGTTTGGGAGCGGATATACATTTGTATTTTGAGAAATGTTCCCAGAATATTATGCTTTCTTTGATGAGTGCCACTGGCCTAAATTCTGAAGGCTCACAAATATGTATCTTCGATAGTATTCCTTTCTGAGGTGTTTGCTTTTTGTGTAGTACTCATCAGTAACTATGAGCTGTGCTCTTTCACCCTGGAAAATCTCACAGACATCTCATACTCAATAGAATTTAAGTCCTATCTCTCCTCCAAACCTATTATAACTTATTTCTGGTTTTGGTGAATGGCACCACCTTCATCCAAGAAGAAGGGAGTCATATAAACTCTCTAATATGTGATAGCAGATAGGATTTTGAAATAAAAAACTTATCGCCGTATTTCCCCTACCTTGACCTGCCCACTTGTCCAAACCTCCTTTATTCTACAATTTAGGAGAGACACTTGGATATGTGTCCTGGTGCCCTGTATTTACAATTTTCTGCCCAAATTCCTATAATGCACAAAACAGATGTATTTACATAAATATCCTTGAGTTTCTATCTTTTAAATTTTATATGTGATATTCTCTAATTTATTGAAAACAATTTGTCTTTATGCAATGACTCATTGTGCAAGAATTTTTTAATGCTCATGATAGGTACTAGATATTATGTAGTCCTGGAATGAATCTCAGTTATTATTCTTCACTAAAAAATCCTTCACTAGTCACTCTTACATAATTTCTTTCCATTCTTCACATGACAAAAATACTAGTTTTTCCTAGAAAGACAAATAAGCAGTTACTTCTGAGCTTATACATTCTCCTTATATTAAATCTTTTTCTAAAGTTTGTCAAGAATAATTATAACATAATAACACAATATCAACACATTATCAAAATATAACATTATTTTAAGTAATATTGCTTCTATTTTCATTTGGGCTCAGTTCTTTCTATTAAACAAAGTATGACAAAAATAATGTAGACTACTGTTCTGCAATCAAATATGTAACAATCAATTCTAAATGCTTTTTCAACCTCAAATTCATCTATCAGTCCTCTTCAATTAGTCCTCTGCATCATTATTGTGTTTTCTTACTTCTATAAATTTTGCCCTATTTTTATAACTACTGTCTCTCTCTACTAAGAATGCAATTCATCATACATTAAAAATCATCCTAAATTCTATTTCAACCATAGAAATGGACCCTTTAGAATGTAAGGATATGTTCAGCAATCTGTTTCTACTAATACATATTCTTCTGCCTTCCACAAAACGAATAAAGGAAATTTTTAAAGTGTGCATCTCTATAATCTGAGTATCCAATCTCTATCACAAATAAAATTAATTTATAGAATCATGAAATTTAAAAAATTAGATATTGAAGGGGCACCTGGGTGGCTCAGTCGGTTAAGCATCTGCCTTCAGCTCTGGTCATGGACCAAGCCCAGCATAGGGCTCCCTGCTTGGGGCGGGGAACCTGCTTCTCCCTCTCCCTCTGCCTGCAGCTCCCCCTGTTTGTGCTCCCTCTCCCTCTCTCTGTCAAATAAATAAATAAAATCTTTTTAAAAATTAGATATTGAAATTTAAATTTTTAATATTTTTATTCTATTTAAAAATTAAATGCATAGCTGGTTAGTTCCTTTCAGAAATATATTTTCTTTAATTCTCCCACTTATCCTTTTTCATATATCCACATGCCATTCCTTGTCATCATTTAAAGTAATTTTCCCTTCCTTTGCTTTTATAAAAGAAGAATCCATGACAAAGCTTGCATATATGACAGTGAAACAAATCTAAGAAGATGAGCATCTATAGCCCTAAGTGAACTGAGACTTAAACAAGCTACAAAGGTAAGGAAACTGGGCTTTTCTGTGTACATAGTACAAGAAGGAAAAGAAAGGACGTGCCCACTTACTGATATTCAAAAATCATAGAGAAGGAAAAGCATCAGAAGATTTAGGATAATCTAATAAATACCTTGTTTTCGATAACAGAAAGCATATTCTATTAGCTGAAGTACCTTAAGCCTAACACTGGTCCTCAATAATTTTAGAAAATAGTTTTAAGGATGTTTGGTAGCATTCAAAGAGGAATGATCATCAGGGAGCAGTATAAGTTAATAAGTGAATACATCAGATATAATGTCATTTCTAACAGGGTCAAAAGTAATTCAGGTTCAAACATTCTCGATATGATAAACCTTAATTTCAGGAATATGTTCAGATAAATGTTTTCATAACTTTAGAAAGACAATACGATTAGATGGAGATCAGAGATGTTGAGATATCACATGAGAAAGAGTAAGGATTCATTAAATGATGCAACTTGAAATAAAATCTCTAATGTCATAAGCAGACTTGTTCTTAGCCCTATCATGATCAATATTTATACAAATTATTTGAATAATAATATAAAGGAAATGTTCATGACATTTTTAGGGAGGTGGCAAAACAACAAAATCAGTTAACACAAGACAGAAATTTTAAACATTTTCAATAGACTAAAGCAATCAATCAAATTAAACAGATGAAGTATAATAGAAGTAAATATTACAGTTGGGCAAAATGCATTTAATCACTGCAATACATAATGTAATTTAAAATCATGAGTGATAAGAGGATACAATATTGTAGTTAAGAGTAAATTAAGAGTCCATTGTATGATGACCTTATGCTATATTAAGCATTTTACCTAGAATGAAGAAAATCACAGTCTTACCATATTAATTTCTGATCAGAACCATAGCTGAAGCACTATGTCGGGTCAGGGCAACATATTTTCAGATGAGGATAGATAATCTGGAACGGGAAAAGAGAGCAACCTACCTACTGAATTATTTTTAAAGTAAGCCCTATATAAATAAGCCATATTAAATCCAGAGTAGAAAAGAGGCAACAAAGATTCAGGCTTCTTACCTCCCCCAATTACCATCTCCTTCATCTTATAAAATGATAGCATTCTCTTGTTCAAACCACAAGAACTTAGAATTTGTTTTCTATTTTATCCTCTTTTCTGAAATCCTATATCTAAGCCATCAGCAAATCTTGACAATTCTACTTCCTAAATGTATTTCAAATCTGTCTACTTCTCTTCCTTTTTTACATTACTTCTCTAGTCTAAGCTATAGTCACCCTTTCCAACCACAAATGGCCTCTGATGGCTTCTGCCTTCACCCTGGCTCTTACAAGATTCAGTTACATTTATCAAAAGATAAATCTGATCATGTTTATTTTTAGCTTTACATTTCCTGATAGCTATTCAAGGTGCCCAGTCCTTACTATGAGCTGGAAAAGCCAGCAAAATATGGCCTGGGCCACATAGCCAAATTCATTTCATGCTACCCTTGACTTTATTCATCATACTCTTACAACACTGGATTTCATTCAGTCCTCTGAACCCAACTCAAATAAAACAATCTACTCCATGCCTCAGGTCCTTGTGCAAGCTCTTTGCTCTATCTAAAATACACTCCTACACTTTGCATGGCTAGCTTCTCATCCTTCAGGTCTTAACTTTCATCTCCTCAGAAAAACATTCCATGACAATCTTGTGAGAACTAGGACTTCTCCTATTATTCTCTATCTCAGCAACCTATTTATTTTATTGTCACAGATTTGTTTACTTGGATTACAACTTGGTTTTTGCTTTCTATTTTTTCCTAGAATCTATCTAGTTCACCAGGGTAAGGACTTTGCTTGTCTTCCTTACTCAGTGCCAAGAATGGCCCCTGGCACTCAGCAGATATTCAATAATTATATGCTAAATGTGTAATGAATAGTGAATAGTAGCAAAGACAAGTACTAGAAGGAATGAGTGGAGGTTTAGGAACTTTGGTTTTCATCCCCTTCTTCATCATGTACATCAACTTAAACTCTTAATTTTCTAGAGTCTTTTCTACTTTACCATTCCTCAATATGTTACACATAAGAAAAGCATAAACATAACCATCTGGTAAGAATAATTATACATCTACTTGGGCACATCTCTCTACCTGTTCTGTTGTTCTACATAACAATAAGCCAGAAAACCAAAATGGCAATGAAAGAGCTCTCCTTTGATGGTAGTGAGTAGAGAAGCTAGGAAAAAATAATCTATACTAGCAGTGAGAGACGTGTATATGAATTAATTTCATCTAATCATAAAAAAATTCTCAGAACATTACTGAAAATTGGAATAGATTAACTGAGGCGCTATGGAGCTCCCTGTAATTGACAAACTAAATAAGCACATGTTTGTAAAATATCAGATGGATGCTTGTACCAGATATTCATTTTCCCCAAGAGAGATGATAATTTACATTTAAAAATTGAGGAGTGGTGACAGTGGTAAGAATTTTCTCTACTTTCTAGACCAAGAGTAAATATTTTATACTAAACTCTTCTGTCTCTGAAAATCGAGATTCATTTTCAATCCTTAATGGTTTGAGTTTCCTAAATTAGCCTAGTTAGTGTTCTATAGACTGTAGTTTTGTTTTCACATTATGTATTATGCAAATCAGAGCCCTTTAACTTTAAAGCGAATTATAAGTCTTTAACCAAAGCAGATTAACAGAGACTCATTGTTATATTATCTATCTATTCCCATACTATTTGTACTACAATTGATCAAGCATTTGCTTTGTCTACACTATATATGGTCCATTGTAAGTAGGCTCCATTTCAAGGATGATCTCAAAAACCTCTTTAGAATCATTAGTCCTTTGGTAACCTACCACCTGTTTTCTGTTGTTTTTGTTCACTTTCCTCTTCCCAGCTAAGACATCATGTTTAAAAGCGCTAATCCAAATCTTAGGTTTTCCATATTTTACTCAAAGGAATAACTTTAGGAATATGCTAAAACCCAAACTAAAAATGGTGCCCTTTTTTGGCTGAATGAAAGCTGTTAACTCTACTGTTTGGCTACATAGCCTCTCATTAACTTTAGCAAGCAATTCCTTCAACATAGGAGAGGCTAATATACAGAGATGCACTTCTGGCAGGTGCCACTTGAACTCTGCCTTCAAGACTAAGTGCTGGTTAACAGGAAAAAAAACATGGAGAAGGGGGAATGGTTTAAAATAAAGTTTTATGATAAAAATTACTTTTTAAGATATTCCCCTAGAAGCAAAAGGCAGGTTTAACTGCTATTTGAAAAATTGCGATTATCTTGTATCTGTTCCTAATCTTACTTTATCTTAACAAAGATGACTAGAAATGATAATACTCTGGATACATGAGGAAGAGAATTCACAAAGGATGACCTGGATAAACAAATATAGGACACACAGTAGATACAGAAAGAAGTGTGACATTTCTCTTCTATACAAAAAGTAGCCATGGGAAATGAAGGTGACTGAATATTATATTTTGCTGCAAATGTCTATTTAAAGAACACATGGGGGGAAAAGGCATAATAGAAAGGTATGCTCCCTCAGTTAAAGAATGGTTAAGGTCTAAGGTCTATCATTTCCAAGATTAGAGGTGCCAAAGTGTAAATTACTGAGGCCCACTCTGTCTGCTACATTACTGTGGATATTTGTTAGTAGCAGTTGTCAAACCCAGTAAAAAGAGATGCTGCAAACTTCCACAATGATTTTAGAATAGGTTATAATTTCAAGTTGAGAGAACATAGTGCTAGTTCATTAATAATAACAATTGGTATTAGGTAAAGTAAGTAAAGGTCATGAAAAATTTTATAGTATACAGATTTATGTTTCTTTAAAAATATTTACTTATTTATATATTTTATATATATTATATAATATACATTAAATATATATTTGCTTAATTATTTACATGACAATGCAATTCCATTCAAAGTCCCTTTTTTTTACTAATATATTGATTATACTGTCTAATAGCTAATGTATTATATAGTAATAATTAAGAATAATTCTGTATCTGGTTTACCTAAAGACCACATTTTTAAAAGTGTGTAACTCTACAAATACTATTTTGTTTATAACTTTCAAAGCATTTATTGCATCTACCTTATATCATCGTTAAGTACATTTCTCACCCCTAGAAGAAATTATTCTCTCTGAGGACTGGGTCTGTGGTTTACTTATCTCGATATCCCTGCACCACTTTGATTGGATTCTTCAACCTCTGTTGCAGTATCAACTCACAAATAACAAAAAAGGATTGAGAAATTTGATTAGTTTATTCAGCAAATATGTACTGAGTGCCAACTACATCCATGGCATCATGCTAGGAATCAGTACAAAGTTATTATTTTGTGAATACTTAAACTCTAGATTTCTCAAATTTTTCATAATTTAATATTCTACGCGGCTATAGAAAATATAAGAAGCAAGATAAAGCCATTCAAAGTGAGAAAAACTTTGTTTCCAATTAAATATGATTTGATTAAACTGAAACTGAGAATATCTACAGAGAGAGAAAGAAAGACACAAAGAGGGAGAGAGAGAGAGAGAGTTGAGAACATAGGCTTAATGGCTTAATGCTAAATACATTCCTAATAAGAATCTTCATTTTATTAAACCTCATGTGTTAACTTAATTGGTTATGATATTTTTAAATCAGTAAATCTAATCATTTTGAAATGAAAAGAGACAGGGCATATATTAACAATATAAGTTAATACTGCTTAAGTAATCACCAAATGAGACAAGTTCATATGGTGGTGTGAAATTTATTGATGGGCAACAAAACAGAATTTTCTAAAGAAAAGAAAAAAACTTTTCCTTACTAGTAACATATGTAGCCCAAGAGTCTATATTTCTACGTGTATTTAACAATGCCCACATTTATCAAAAGAGAAAAAAGAACAGATAGGGACTGCCAACATTTTAACTGATGTTTAGGTTGCTCTCTTCTACCCTAAATATCTTAAGCAAATCCGGCATTTTAGATAGGGTATATGTTTTAAATTAAGGTTTAGAATCTGAGGAAGCAGTTATATTTCTCTCTCTTTCTCTCTCTCTCTCACACACACACACAAGCCCTCAATAAATTAACAGAGTGGGATGCCTGGGTGACTCAGTCGGTTGAGTGTCTGCCTTCGGCTCAGGTCATGATCCCAGGGTCCTGGGATCGAGTCCCACATCGGCAGGAAGCCTGCTTCTCCCTCTGCCTCTGCCTCTCTCTGTGTCTCTCATGAATAAATAAATAAAATCTTTTTTAAAAATAATTAATTAATTAACAGAGTAACCATATACATAATTATACTTCTAAGTAAAGCATATTATAACCAACTTAAATATGCTTTATGCATACATATTGATAAACTATCAAATTGATTCAATAACATTTACTTGGGTAATATTTTCTAAAACTGAGGTTTTAGCCTCCTGCAACTGTGAGTAATATACTCATTTGGGAGTTTAAGAATATTAGTAAATGTTGCTTCATATAAGCTTTTATTACAATACTAAAGACTAAAATGACTGTTTCAAATGCAGTTTAATTATGCTCCTTCCTTCTGAATGCTACACATGTGCTAGGAACTACAGGGGGCAGAGAGAGAGAGAGAAGGAAAGACTGGCTCAGGAAGTGCTATCACTGACTCTGGTTAGCCAGCCGGAAAGTTCTATAGCCCCAGTACAAATCTCAGGCGGCCTGACTTCAGAGCATTCAGCAGAACTTCTTTAACAACCTCAGCTCTACTGCTCTTATTGGAAATATTCCAGCCATGGTCCAGAGTTTATTATTTACATGAGGTCCAATATTCCTGTGGCTGAATAAAAGGACTCAAAACCGTAGTCACCAATACTTTCAAAGATACAAACAGGCTTATTTTAGGTTCATAAGCTATTAGAGCAGGTATTGCCAGAATCTTTATATTTCATTAAACAAAAACTGAAATATAAAGAAATGCCTGCAATTTACTTTAAGTCCCTCCAGGCTTTCCAGGTGAATACTGTCATTAAACACCTGTGCTTAGATGGAATATCTCTAAAACTATCCTAAAGAGACCAGAGAGCAGCAGTATGATTCAATAGTTAATATTTTCCAAGTCATGGAACTTAAATTTGTTTTAAGAAAATTCTATGTTGTTTTCTAGATGACTCATAAAACATTAATTTTTGTTATTCAAGGCACAGACCAATATCAAAGTACATTGAAATAGCCACTCTCTCTTACCTTGAACAAATAAAAATTCATTCTAAGTAAGTGGTAAAGAATGGTCATTTTATTGATTTTGTTACCTTGTTTATTAGAAAAAGATGGACAGCTTGAAAAGTTCTGAATTATCAGTCTTTTTAAAGCAAAATTTTTATGATGATTAGTTTCACTGGATTTAAAAATGGTAATATTAACTTTCTTGTACAAGGAAGTAAATAATTTCATCATCATTTTTATGCAAGTTTCAAACTGTTAAAATATGCTGGTTTGGATGAATTACTAAATGTATTTCTCTTTTCAACTTTACACTTATCTTGTGTGTACAGCTGATATCCCTAGTGTCCAATCAGAGACAGGTTTTCATCCTGTTGTCCAGGGAATGATGTGCACAATTCCTTTTGACACTGATGAGAGGTGAATACATAATCCAGCCCACTTCAGTGAAAATTGACCCATATTTTTTTTTTACCCTGAAGAAAAATACAGTGATAAGGTTTAAAGATGGGAAAAAAATACAGTTAAACTCTTGAGGTGTACCATTAGTTAATGATAGTCAGCAAACATTACATTTTGCCTTGAGGACAGCAAGCTCCAGATTTGCTTTTTAGGTGCTCACGAATTCTAATAATCATGGCTCTATGTGATAGCAAGAAACCTAAAAGTATGAATGATAGGGTTTTTACATTTCAATGAATTCAAAAGTTAAAGTTAAAAAGGAAAGACATGCTTTTTATATATTTTCTCCTACCTCTACTCTCCACTAAGATGTTTAAGAAATGAAGTATTTTTATATCAGTCTTTGTAAGGCAAAGACTTATTTAATAGTTGAGAATATACACTATTTCCCACACAAAGACTACGCCCCAATTAAAAAAAATATGGATCCTGCATAAGACTTTAATGTTGTCTCTGAACTAGTATTTTTAAGATTTATCAACGTCCTTAAGATTTGGGGGGGAAAATTACTTGGCATAGTGAGTCAGATCAATTGCCCCTATACCAAGTACCCTACCTCTAATTGTATCAAAAAGAAACATGCTCTAAAATGTTAAGACTCTTTATTTTCATTTTCTTTAATAATTCATTAAAAATTGATTCATTAATTTATCTACATAATTTATTTTTAGTTTACATAATCAGCCTGTAACATTTCTGGAATAATGAATTTTATTATAATGACCACAGTATAGAGTAACTCCTTTATCTTCTTTATCTTTGAAAGGTATTCTAAGTTCTAGTATAACAGCACTGACAAGAAAATATTTACATAGTTCATAACTTTGCAAGATCTTTTTGCACTATTTTTGACTTGCATCTTATTTTCATCTATCTTCTTTCAATGATAACCTTATTTCTTCCTGCCCACATAGAAAGAGCTCAGTGATAAGCAGATTTCTGTTAGCCACTTTTTTCATAGTAGCATGGTGGACTGTTTTAACAAAATATACTAAAATTAATCCATGAGTCATAATTCAAAATAATATGAGTTTAGATTATACTTCTTTTAAATACAACAAATAGTATTTTAAATTAGTAAATATTTGTTAAGTGCCTCCTATGTGCATATGACTGTGCTAGATAAAGGGTGGCAAAAACTAAATAAAATACAACCTGCCATAAAGTGATTTATTTTCCTAGAGTAAAAACATTCACAGTAAAATTCACATAAAATTCACTTTCAAAGGAAGCAGTGTATAAATAAATTTAAATAGAAACATACACAAGAAAAATTATAGTAACAATACTCCATTCAAATCAGAGAAACAGATTTCCCTAATATTGAAAAAGACCAACTCTTGGTTCAGGGACATTATCAGGGACTTTATTCTGTTATTTGATGCTGCAAGTTGAAGTGAAGACAGACAGAAAAGAACATTGTGGGAATAATCTCATTCTTAAACAGAAAAAGAAGTAAATTCTGGGAAGGAGGTTTTGGTCTTGGGTGCCAAGAACCTCAGGTGAATGAATGAAGGCATTTTAGTGCCTACTTTGTGTACAGATCATTTGATGGCATATTGTAGAAAGAAGGCAATGTGCTGGAATGGAGGTGAATTGGAGGGAGGACACAAAACAATGCTTTTATATATTAGCTCTATCTATGAAAAAGAGGAGACTTTATTTTCAATAATTGTCTAATTTGTAGCAGCCAAGATCAAATATAGTTAATTTTAATACTGGAATCTCTTATAACATGCAGCAATGGTTCTGTTTTGAAGAAAAAGCTGCTGATAAGATACACTCTGTTTCTGTAATCAACCTTTCCCTTCTTTGGAGCTATTAAATCCCCAAAATACAGACTCCACTCTCCAATTCTAGGGCCTAAGATAAGAGAGAGAGTTAGCCTCTCTGGACCAGTTTTTAGAGTTCCCTATTAATTTACCTTTGCTCAAATCCTGACACATAATTCTGGTAATTATATTTTTATCTCCTTCTTGAGCGTTCATCACTCTATCTGCCTTTGCAATGTTTCCCAGTTCTAATTTGACATCTGCCTTGGGCCATTTCCCAAGCCTTCATTCTAGCAATGCAATCTTTGATACCAGTTTTCTTCTTAAGACAGTTTTTTAACATAGTGTCTAGGCTTTGATACTTGAGGACAGACCTCATTAATACCAGCATTTTATTTCAACCTGACCCAATTTCAATGTTGCTAAGCTTTCCACAGTAGTTCCTCAATTGTGGCTAGCCACGTGACAGTGAATAGAGCTCACAGTACTCATTAGATGGGGAGCTACTTACCAAAATGACTCTCTTTTGCTAGTTCCTAGAACCATAAACATTCTGTGTCTCCTGTACTACTCCAGTGGTCAAGCCCAAATTCTTTCTTAACCTAACCAATTTTACTTTAATTTAAATACCTTTTCCTGTGAATAACAAGATAAAATGTAAAAGTTCCAATTTGAATGACATTGTAAATGCTGTAAATGTCATCAGAAGGTTGAGCTCATTGTAAAGCATCTTGAAGAAACTGGGATGGATCATCAATTAGGCAGATGCGAAAAAGTAGATGATACTTAATTTACTTAAGGAAAACATGAGGCAAACAGGTAGGAATGAGCAAGGAGACTGAAGACTGAACCAGCTGAGTGTACTGTTTATAACAGAATAATGAGCTAAAAACATTGAAAAGATAAAATGATATAAAATTATAAAAGGGCCACTAATTACTGAAATCTACAGCCTTTATTATGCTCTTTCATCTTTCATCTGGAAATCTTCCTACATTTTCTTGTCATCTGTCTATTACATTCTACTTGTCATCTGTCTATTACATTCTGTCTACTTACATTCTAAGTAATTTCACAGGTATAACAGCACATATGGATTAAAATGTACAGAGAGACTACTGCTTGCTAAATAATCATTTTAAGCACTCAAGTGAAAATTAAAATATCCATTAGCAGCCCCACCCAACTTTACCTTCCACAATTCCTCTCATAAATCTCTTAGTATATAGTTAGGATAATTTCCTTTCCATTCACATATCTGCCAAGCTAATTCTCACCTCCATAGCTTTGTTCATATATTTTTTAAATGTTACCCTTGATCTTTTCTTTTTTGACATTAAATTTTTTGTATGTTCCACCACACATCTGATGCTTAATTATATAGGCATATTGGTCATTATTCTATTACCTCATTAAACAACAAAATTTTTTTTAAAGATTTTATTTATTTGAGAGAGAGAGAGAAAGGGAGAGAGAGGGATAGCACAAGCCAGGTTGGGGGTTGGGGAGACAGAGGGAGAGGGAGAAGCAGACTCCTCGCTGAGCAAGGAGTCAGATGTGGCACTCAATCCCAGGATCCTGGGATCATGCAGCCACTTAACTGACTGAGCCACCCAGGGGCCCTAAACAACAAATCCTTAAAGAATTAAAAAACTCCACTCTTCTTCATTTCCCTAAAGCATGCTAAGGTGGAAAAATAAAAGCATTAAAGAACATAAAATCTGAAATTTAAAACCAAGATTTAACACTCCTATAGATACCTATAAGGTATCTATAATGATACTTATTTATATGTATAAACATATATGTATCTATTGACTTTAAAGTATGCAGGCAAAGCTGCTTTTATAATTATAAAGTTCATGAAATCCATCTGTGGGATAAATCAGTGTTCTATGGATGGAAAAACCATTAATTGTTTCTTAGGGCTTTGACTATTCTTTTCATTTGTCAACTCTCAGAAATTTGCTCTCCATATCAGATTTCCTATCCATGCATGAATCTTAAATTGCAAACTTTCAAAAAATTTGGAGATAAATAATATATCATTTGTACACATGGGAGGAGTTTACATGTTGATTAATTTTTAATTTGAGTATAATGATATAAAACAAAAATTTTAGGATAATAGATTTCAATCTTAATTATAACATGATAAACTATATTACTGAAGATTCCTAGGATACTGGAATTTTTTTCTTCAGTAGTATATTATTTAAGTAACAAAAACTTTGCAATGCCAAGTGATTGTGTGGGGTAGACATACAGATCAATAGAATAGAACTTAAGAGTCCAGAAATAAACCCTTGCACATGGTCAACAGAACTCTGACAAGGGTACCAAGATAATTCAAAAGAAGGATGAGTTTTTTTTTCCTTTCAAAAACTGGTACAGTACAACTGGATATCCACTAATAAAAGAACAATGTTGGATTCCTAATTCATACTACATAAAGATTAATTGAAAATGAATTGTAGGCCTAAATATAAGAGCTAAGATTATAAAACTCTTAGAAAAAACATAGAAATAGGGATGCCTGGGTGGCTCAGTCAGTTAAGCATCTGCCTACAGCTCAGGTCATGATACCAGACTCCTGGGATGGAGCCCAACATCAGGCTCCTTGCTCAGCAGGGAGCCTGCTTCTCCCTCTGCCTGCTGCTCTCCCTGCTCCTGCGCTATCTTGATCTCTCACTCTCCCTCTCTCTGACAAATAAATAAATAAATAATCTTAAAAAAAAAAGAAAAAACATAGAAATAAATCTTTAAGACTTTGGTTCAGATAATTGTTTCTTATATTTGATATGGAAAATAAAAGTGATCAAGGAAAAAAAGAGATGAATTAGGTTTTATCAAAATTAAAAGCTTTTGTGTTTTAAATTTAAAAAGTCAGACAACCTACATAATGGGAATGGGAAGAAATCAGAGAGGGAGACAAACCATGAGAGACTCTGGACTCCGGGAAACAAACTGAGGGTTACGGAGGAGAGGGGGTGGGGGGATGGGGTAACCAGGTGATGGGTATTAAGGAGGGCACGTGATATGATGAGCACTGGGTGTTACACGTAACTAATAAATCATTGAACACGACCTCAAAAACTAATGATGTACTATATGTTGGCTAATTGGACATAATTAAAAAAAGGAAAAATATTTTTAAATCATATATGTGATAAGTGATTTGTATTAAGAATATATAAGGGATAAATAATATATAAGGAATTCTTACACCTCAATAATAAAAAGAAGCTATTATAAAATGATGAAGGTATTTGAATAGACAATTCTCCAAAGAAGACATACAAATGGCCAATAAATACATGAAAAGATCCTTATCATCATTAGTTACTGGGAAATACAAGTTTAAGCCACAGTGATGTACCACTTCATACCAACCAGGCTGATTATAATCAAAAAGACAGATAATAACAGGTGTTAGTGAGGATTTGGAGAAATTAGAACTCTCCTACATTGATGATATGAATGTAAATGGTGCAATTGCTGTGGAAGACAGTTTGTTACTTCCTCAAAAAGTTAAAAGTAGAATTACCATATCATCCTCCTGTAACTCCACTACTAGTTGTCTAGTCAAGAAAACTGAAAAATATGTCCACACAAATATTTGTATATGGATGTTCACAGCTGCATTATTAGTAATAGCCATAAATTGGAAGTAACCCAATTAATGAATAGATTACAAAATGTGGCCTATTCATACAATAAAATATTATTTAGCCATAAAAATGAATGAAATACTGATACATGTTATCACAGGGATGAATCTTGGAAACATTATGCTAAGTGAAAGAAGCCAGACACAAAAGACCACATATTTTATTATTCCATTTATATTAAACGCCCAGAATAAGCAAACTTATAGATACAGAAAATAGATTAATGGTTGCCCGGGCCCACAAGGACAACTGCTAATGGTAGGGGATTTCATTTTGAGGTAATCAAAATATTCTGGAATTAGGTAATGGTAATGATCACAAAAGTCTGTGAATATACTAAAAATCACTGAATCGAATAATTTAAAAGGATGAACTTTGGGTTATGCAAATTATATCTCAGGAGAGATGTTATAAAAAATATTGTAGAGTTGACAATTCAGTTTCAGTAGTGCTTGTCAGAGTTATAATGAAATGTCAAAGATGTGAAGTATCTAAAATAATTAATATAATGAAATGAGACTTGAGAAAAACCACTAAAAATTTTCAGGTGATTTTAGGATTCAAGTTTTTAAAAAAACTAACAATTTTAGTGTTTATGATAATGTAAGCAAAAAGCCAAATAAATTTGCAAATTATTTTTTTAGCATTTGATAAAACTGAAGCAGAAAATAACTAAAAATGTTCAAAACAACACATTTATCATTAATTAACTATAACACTTCTGAAACTTTCATTTGAAATTATTAACAAGATTTTAATATATTTTTCTCTTTTTGAATCCTAAATGTGAATTTTTAGCACCATCTATGTAATCATAACAAATTAAGTATCAAGCTAGATTACTTAGAACAAACAAGAACTTACAAAAATATATTTTTTTAAATAAACTGAAATAATATGCTATTAGAACTTGTAAAAAAAGGTAGTAACAATTGTTAGACAATTAATCTTCCCTAAAATACAGATTAATGCTGCCAAATCTCAAAAAGTAATATAAAACATATAGACTGCTCATGGTAGTAGTAAGAAGAAGAAACACCAAGTACTCTTAACTACAGGAAACAAACAGGGCTGCTGGAGGGGAGATGGGTGAGGAGGATGGGGTAACTGGGTGATAGGCATTAAGGAGGGCATGTGATGTTAATAGCACTGGGTGTCATACGCAACTGATGAATAACTGAACTCTACATCTGAAACTAAAGATGTACTATATGTTGGCTAATTGAATTTAAATAATAAAAAAGGAAAAAAAGAAACACTGGATAATAATGTTAACACTTAAAATTAAAATTTTAAATCAATACAAAGTAAAACAGATTTGATATTTAAAATGCACTTTAAAAAAAAGAAGATGGTTTCCCTCAGGTCAAGGGAAAATGTACGAGTTATTTAATAATAGAAAATATGGAAAGTCAAAACAACCACATCCAAGACTAGTAGAATATAAATTTGGGCCAATTCTGAATTTCAAAAAAGCCAGATGAAAGATTTTTTTAAAGTCTTTGAAAAATAGGATTTCTCAAGAAAATTAGGATTTATCAGGTCAAAATTTAAGAGAAGGCAAGATCCCAGAGAGGTAAGCCCAACACTCAATACTGCTTTTGTTCTAACAATACTTGTAGATCAGGAAAAAACAACTTACAAACTAAACTATGCGTTTGATGGCTCAAAAGGTCAGGAGTCAAAAATCAAAGCCCATGTCCACACAAGGAGGGGATACTGTCCACATTCAAACTCAAGGCTATACCATGAGATATAAATGAACAGCCCTAAAGTAAAACAAGCCCTGGATAATCCATAAAATCTCAAGTTTTGAACTTTCAGGTGTCCCGATAATGATGGCAATCCCTCGTGCCTGGTTGATAAAGCAAATGAAAATACTTGAAGGGCATAACTGTAAGTCAGTTTTCTGCTTGGTATAAAATTAGGCTTCCCCTCTGAGTCAGTTGCCCAAAAAGACTGAGAAACTGAATAATGAAGAGAGCCAGTCTGAAAGGTACCAGGTAGATTTCTTGCCTTTCCGGAAATACTTCAGGCAGAAATACTCATTGTAGTCTATGGAAGTGTGTACACATGTCTTTTTACACAGAGCAAAAGATTACATCCAAATTATATATTTTAACAAAAGGAAGTCTGTGGCTATATTGCCAGTTGTTCTTTAACTGGTTCTAAAAGGTCAGGGTAGCACGCAGATATGTGAAGGTTCTATGTGAACAGCTGAGATGGCGCTATGATTATGAAAAAAATATAATTTTCAATAACAGAAAAGATGGACACTTCATCGAGGAATGTTAATAATAAAGGAATTTTATTTACATTTGTATTTACATTTGTCTTGTGATTCCTAGGGGACAATATTATCGTATATTATTGATATTAAAGCTCTTATGTATGGGAATGGGATCAACAGAACTCACATTTGTAAGCAGATGTTAAAACATGCTAATGGGGAAAAAGATGCCAATGAAGTTATCATCTGGCATAACTTATAAGGATCTCCTTATAACTTTTTCCTAATTTCTATCTGTCTCAGGTTTAAGTCATTTAATTCTCCTTTATTCACTTCAATGCACCAAAGTGTCTGTTGAGCAGTACAATCAGCACTTCCTAGTTCCTATCTCTTTACTTTTTCCAGATGGGTTATGCTATTAGGTGAATCCTTTGATCAATTCTAAATGGTCACAGGTTGGTTTTTCCAGAAATGAGATACCAAGACAGAGTTAAGTGTACAAAAGATTTATTGGGAAGTAACACCTGTTAAAGGAAAATGGAGGAAGTGGATTAATCAGGGAAAGCTAAACTTTCTGCCAACCACCCTGGAACTCTGAAGCAAAGTCTGTCTGTCTGAAATCCCATACTGAGTAGAAATGGCCAGGTCCTTGTAATATTGCCTTACTCAATAATTGACTGGAATTTGCCTAGAAAAAAAATAGTGTGACCTAGACTTGAAAGCAAAGCCGGACCCTGAAAAAAACTAAAAGCTGGAGCTCTCTGCTAATGACACATCTGAGAAACCACAATGGTAATACTATCCTTGTATGTTTCTGTTCTAATCTTACTCATCTAGTTTCAAGTCTTCTCTCTTTAGTCTCGGTAAAGTCTTTGATTAAAGGGGACATGCTTTATTTATTTTTACTGTCAGTGATGAGCAGAGAAACTGACACCTAAAAAGCACACAATAAATATCTGCAAAACTTTATTAAATGGCTAAATTTAGCCCCCTAAGTATTGATGAGGTCATTAAGCTTTACTTTCACTTTTGAACCATCATTATTGCTTCTTTGAACCCCAAAAGAGGGCTGAATTAAGCTTAAATTAAATTACCCTTAGCCTCAGGCAGCCCTAGCATCTGCCCTTATATACTCTTCTAATATCTCATACTTCCACCTACCACTAAAAGCCACTATTTCCCAGAAGGCTTAATACTCCAGACAACTCCATCTTCTTTGGTCAGACCCATTAGAGGTAAGCAACTAAAACAGACTTGAATTTGTATACTCCTCTCAGCTCCAAACTTTATATAATCAGTCCCTACCCAGTGAGTTTTTCCTAGCTCTTCCCTCCCTCCCTAAAAGTTCCTGCATAAAGCTTGCTTGATTATAATTCTTTAAGGGTTCAGAGTTTGTTTCAGTGCTAAGGACATTGTAAATATTCAAAAAATATCCATTTCAAATGAAGTGAATTACTGATGGGGCCCCAAAATGACAGATAATAACAAAGGGCAATTTTTAAAGAATGTCATCATAAAGCTTCTTTCTTATAGAATTATATAAGCTGGAACAATATTACAGAAATGCACTGAAAATAAAGGTCAGTTTCCAGTATAAAACAGCACTCTTATTTCACAAAACAACAAAATTTAAAAATAAAATATCTATCCGTAAGTTTTTTAACACCTCACATAATTAAAATGAGGTGATCAAATCCACATCTCCTGAATCCAATATAAGATCAACCCTCTCTATATTTTCTTAGTATCACTTACTGTTAAACTAGAAAAAGAGGGCAAAAGTAAATTCAATATTTCTTGGCTTGTAATATGATTATTCTGATTATTATTCTGATTATTCTCTCCCTCTACCTCCATATTTACCTGAATTTAAAGTAGGTGCACACACACAAAAATAATTCTCATATATGACTAGTTACTTGGATTTATAAAATTAGGGCAAACTCATCCTTCCATACCAGCTGTGCTGTGCAAACAGCAGGGAATATCATCTACATAGACTATGATGTAATTGCAATTGTACACTGCACACCAGCCCTGATTAAGGAGAGCCCTTTTCTTTCCTCTTACTCATATAGGCCATGTGATAAATCATCTCACCTTTTTAACAATAAAAAGAGAACTACAGCTCACCAAAGATACACAGATGGCAAGTAAACATGAAAATATGTACATGTCATTAAGGAATTTCCAGTTAAACCAACAAGACGTTATTAAACATCTATTAGAATAGCCAAAATCTAGAACACTGACACCACCAAATCCTGGCAAAGATACCAAGCAAGAGGAACTCTCATTCATTGCTGGTAGGAATGCAAAATGGTACAGCCACTTTGGAAGAGAGTTGGGCAGCTTTTTTACAAAACTAAATATATTCTTACCATATGATTCAGCAATCATGCTCTACTGTATTTACCTAAACAACCTGAAAATTTATGTCCACACGAAAACCTGCACATGGATGATTACAGCAACTTTGTTCATAAGTGCCAAAATTTCGAAGTAACTAAGAGGTCCTTCAATAGATGAATGGATAAACTGCAGTACACCCAGACAATGAAATAGTATTTAGTGCTAAAAGGAAATGAGCTATTAAGCCATGAAGAGAAGGAGGAAACTTAAATGCATATTACTAAGTGAAAGAAGCCAATCTGAAAGTCTATATCTACATATAGATATCTATATCTATATATATATAAAGATATATATATAGGGAAACATTTAATAACAATGGCAAAGGTTCATAGGACTGTATTTGAAAACATGTTGTTCTATTTGGTTTTACAAAAATGTTCAATATGGCATGTATACACCACTAGCATTAGTTATGAGAAAAATAAATTTTTGGAAGCAAGGAAAAAAATCAATAAATATATTCTAAATTTTAACCAAATCAGCATATCTAAAGCAAATCTTACTTTAGTATAGATGACTGCCATATTAGATAATGTCTGGTGTCTCCAGGAATCATACAATGGCATAAAGGAGTACAAATGTGAACATTCAATGTATTAAAAGTGATTCCAAGTAAGAAATCCCTTCCAGAGAAATTGGATTAGATTGCCTTATTGATCCCTCTCCTCATTTTGTTGCTAACTAGGGAGAACATATGCACCCTCTCCAGAAAATGTGTCAAGATAAAGGGTATGTAATTCCAACCTTCATGCTTCAAGAAGGGAAGGTGTTGCTCAAGTTCTAAGAAAAAAAAATAGATCATGATTCTAGGAGATAGGCTGTCAGAGAAGATTGAGATCTACAAGATAGATTTGTTCTTTCCTTCCATGAGGTTGAAACCCTTAAGGTTCCTGGCCATCACTCTTTTTTACTTCTTAGATGCTTTCTCTCCTTCCTAACAACATATGACTAAACCAGCTTAAGGAAGCTTTAGATGTAAGGGTTTGGGGGCAGGAGGAAGGGGAGCAACTAGGCTGCCTCTGAGATAAATACATGGCAAATTGCTTTCCCCTCCTCTGAATCTCTTTCCTTTTGGCTCCAATGGGTGTGACTTTCTCTCATACTATATCTCTTCTAAAATTCATGTTTGCAATATAGGAAATAAGTGAAAGAATAATGTAAAGCTAACAAAGGATAAATAATGAAGAATATCTCATAGTCTAGCCAAGGTTACTAAAATTTTGCAATGGAATTTCAGGCCAACATCCAGTTAGAAACTGCTTTGTTTGCTATTACTCCCTATACATACATTTTCCACAGTAACTTTTGAAGGAAAGGGTTGACTATGTCAAAGAAAATTTCAAATATTCTTGGGTGTCCCAGCAAAATCCATCATAATAGTATCTAAATTTCCCTAAAATACATTATAATAATATAAAAGCTTCCCTAAAACTTGATCTAATTGACCACCATAATTCTGTATCTATGTTCCTCCTCTGCAAAAGGACCAATCACCATTTGACCATGTAAGCCATGGGCAAATAATGTCCCTAGCAATTGTTCCAGATCCTCAATTTCCTCTGATCCATTTTTTTAATCAGATTCCTTACTCATGAATGCTGACTTTTGGTTCTGTATCTCCTTTAATAGCTTAAGCATGCACCATAAATTCTGGATGCTTATATGGACTTCTGGTTTTGCAGCACAGCATTTCTTAAATAAATGTACCTTGAACTCACTCCTGTAGCTCCTTCCATTTTAGGTTACCATGAATATGGGGCATTTTATGCCTTTTGGACCAAGCACATTTCATCCCCAAACAGGAGAAAAACAGACACTGATTACTTTTCTAATTACTAAAACTTGAATTCCACCCTTTACTAATCCTTTCCATTATTTGCTCACAGCATTTTTAAAAATGAACTCACAGTATTAAATACCAATATTTTATTACTTCCTCCCTTTTCCCTACTTCTTTTTAAAATGTTTCTTGGATCCTAGGTTCTCTTAGGCACTCTATGGCATCACTTACTCTCACTATAGTTTCTAATTAACCAAGCACTAAGTCACTAATAACTAGATATGTAAGTAACAAAAATAACAAAAGAATAGTATACCAAATAAGTGAGCTAAAGAGGAGACTACAAAAGAAGCCACCAGAAGATGGAACAACGATTTTATAGAGAAAAAGTAAAGACTCAAAGATGAATCTTATAATTAAGGATCATTTCAATTACTCTAAGAAATTGAGCTGAGCAACTTCTATAATGTTTTATGAATAGTAGCTATAAAGAGTGAAAAAGCATAGGAAAATGTACATATTTATTGAATATGAAAGAATAGTTCTTTAATATTTTTAGTTTTTTAATATTCTATAGTATAGTCTATATATAGTTCTTTAATATTCTAATAATAGTGACATGCTTAGCAGAATTATCAATGATATTAAAGAGCTTTACAACATTCCTTACAGTGAATATATTTTCCAATATTTCTTAACATTCAAAATTCTTCCTGACAATGATATATTCTATGTAACTTCACAGATATTAAATAAAATACCTCTATAATATGAATATTTTATTCCTATTTATGCACACATAATAGTCACTTGCCATAATACAATGTATACCCATATATGTATATAAGATTTTGCATATGGATATAGGACTATGTATATAAACATGTATCTGTATATGAGTGTGTAAATATTTTATAAATATATAAATATATACCCAAATTGGTTGTCAATTGGATATGTACCATATGCAACATTCAGTGAAAGTTTCCTCTGCATAAAGCATTTAAAAAAGTCGGTAACGTACCTGAAATCAGTGAGTTTATATTCTATATAGAGGGCCAAAAGACACTTCAAATGAACTTCATACTTTTATAGAGCATAATATCATCTAGAACAAATTAATACAGTTGGTACCATGTGCAAATGAGGAAAATGTTTTGAATGGGATACATCTGCCTTTAAACCTATGTTTTTATTCAATGGATAATTTTTTGTGGCTTTTAAGGGCTTGAAGGTATTCCTGTGCTATTTTCTCAAACACATGTCCTCACTAACACTGAAATCAGAGACTAATGACAGTCTGGACCTTTTGTCATCCTTTCTAATCATGTTAATATAATGGAAACAATTGTAGTGCAAGCTACTTAGACACAGGCCCACATGTGAAGGAGTTTATCACAAACAGTGCTTTACACATTATTAAAAGTTTGCTCTAGTTAGTTATACTACAATGCCAAGTCTTCATTTCTACCATTACATAATATCCAAATTAAAAAAAAAAAAACTCTAAAGATAAAAAAAGCACAAACTCTGGAGTCAGAAGACCTGAAGTTAATTAAGTCTTAGCAATGCCACTCAATTGTGTGGCTTTTGTTAAGTTAGTTAACCCATCAGAGCCTTAGTTTCCCTATTTATAAAAATGAGATAAAAAATACCTATCTTACAGTGTTGTGGAGACTAAATTATAGAATACATGCAAAATATCTAGCACAGTGCCTGATACATAGTAGGCACTCAATAAATAAAAACTTTGTTCTTTTTTCAATGTGTAACAGCATAAAACACTCAATGAATATATATAGTATCATCAGTCTTTAATAAACTACTTTTTTAAGTTTTCAACTACTATGAAGAGATTTTTACATTAATGTTAATAACTACTTGTAATAATCAATACAAGAAAAAATATATACAAAACATAAATTATAAAATGGTTGTAATAAGAATAATGCACCACAAAAATTATATTTGTGCTGTTATTATATGACCTTTTATCATCAAGAAAATCTCAAGCAGAATATTAACAATAAATGGAAACTATTTAAAAGAATGAAGAGATTTTACTAATGCTACATAAATCATAACTATAGTATCTTTAAAATATTTTAAAGATAAGTAATAAACTAATTATACTTACATGTTTCCAATGTGTAAGCTTTCCTGTTATATTAGTTTCAGGCTGAAAAAAGAGATCCTTGAAGAGCCTGGCTTCATATCCTTTTTGTATGTAAATCCATTTTGTTTCACATTCACTAATAAATTTCTCCTGATGTTTTTTGCACAACAAGGGGCTGAATATAAGGGGGAAATTGTCATTTAGTTTTTTGGTTTTTTTTTTTTTTTTAGATTTTTTGCCATAAGGAAAGAAAACTACTCATGAGTTCACTTACACGTTTGAAAACACGGTAGTAAATTTAATGTGATAATTTGTTTTCATATTACTACTATATAAAACTATTTAGGCACTAAGGTTTGCTCATCATCATTCACCAAGGGATGAATGAGCATTGAGAAATCTCTGGTGATATGAATCCACAAACAATTCTGTACTTATGTTTGGCTATGTATTTTATAATATAATGGCAAGAAGAACATGACTAAATTATCTATAGAAATATAAGGTAACCAGTATGAACTCTTGATTTTTCTGCTCCAGTGCAGAAGTCAGTAACACTCATTCTATGTGATGAAATAGTAAAGTTGTTTGAATTAAAATGATGAACCAAGTAGAAAGATTACAGTTGCCATTATTATTAATTAGCAGAGGTAAAAAAAATTAACCAAGGAAAGCAATTTTTCCCATTTTCCAGATTTTTAAAATGGGCTCCATCTATTCATTTCTTCATTCAAAATATTTTGTTAATGACCTAGTGTACAATAAAGTAAAAAACTAAAACTTATAATGGCTTTAATAAGATAGAAGTTTACTTTTTTTCTCATGATGACCAGTGGGGCAGCTCTGTTCTATAAAGTCATTAAATCTTGCCTCACCCTTTTCAGACACACTGTCAGCAACCCATATAACTGATGCATTCCAGCCCATGAGAAGTGAAAAACATGAAAACAAAGAGGATACAATTATCATTTAGGCACTTCAAGCTGCAGTTGTACTTATTACTTCTGCTCACTTACAAATGTAACAAAAATATAGTCAGATAAACACACAGAGCTACAAATAAAACAGGTTACTGAAATCTTAGTGGTCACCTAACTGCCAAAAGAAGAAAAAACGAAGGGATTTTTCAACAAGAAAGTATTATTCTGAAAGTGACCAATATGTGCTCTGTGAAGAGAAGAAAGTCCCTAATACCATGAAGTTTATATTCTTTTATAAGTAAAGATAGATAGGGGCGCCTGGGTGGCTCAGTCAGTTGAGCATCTGCCTTTAGCTCAGGTCATGATCCCAGGGTCCTGGGATCAAGCCCTCCCTGCTCAGAGGGGAGTCTGCTTCTCCCTCCCCTCCCTGCTCCTGCTTGCTCTCCCTATCCCTGTCACCAGGTCTGTCTCTCTCTCAAATAAATAAATAAATAAAATATTAAAAAATAAGTAGAGATAGATAATATAGAAATAAAACACTAGAAATATGAGTGAATTGCTTTTCACACAGGCTGGATTGGGATAGTAATACCAAGAAGAAACAAGATATGGTGGTAATCTCAGGAAACAAACAAAAAATTCTAGTAGAGCAAACAGCAAGTACAAAAAGCTAGTCAGAGCAAGTCACTGGGATGGACAATCATTGTTGAGTTTTGAGAAAAAAGAGAAGCTCTGAATAGAATCACACTGAGGAGATAATTTCTGGGATACAGTTGTGAGGAGTTCTGTGGATCCTCTCCCCAGTGAAACAACCATTTAAAATCTCTGGAAATTGTCTTAAGGGCATATAGCAAATACACAAATATTTATTCAATAAAATCTATTATATCTCAGTAAGAACAGTGAGACACTGTTGAATTTAAACAACTTACCCTCTCTTTTCTCTCTCTCCCCTGACCCAAGTTCAGACTACCAGAAGTTCCACTCCAAAAAGGCGAAACCAAGAAAACACAGGATCCCTTCCCTACCTTGTTCCAGTCAAGGGTTACAGTGTCATTGCAAGAAATACCCTAGCCTGGGTCTATGTTGTAGAGAATCTATTTCAAGTAAGAATGTCTGAGAGAACTTGGGTTCTCTTCCTCCTCTCAGAACTCACTTATAAGGCAGAAGCTCTAACCCAGGTGCAATAGGTAGAGAATACTGGAACCCTGATAGCCCTTGCCCTCAGAAAGTGATAAACACTTAAAAGGAGAAGGGTAGATCTAAGAGAGCAGAAAGCTAAACTAAACCATCTTGAGGTTTACCAAAGAGAACTAGGAGAAGAGACGGCTAAGGAGAGCCCTTCTGATATCTGAACAAACTGCAAAAACTGGCTTCAAAGATTACTTCTGTAAAGAGCCCAGTTTTAAAAGATCACACTATGGAGCAATTTATTTCCCAGGATATTGTTGAAAACAATAGAGTAGTCAGCTGGCAATTAGTGAAAGCTAATAATAGGTGTGATATCAAAGGAGTTCAGAATAGCCTAACAGAGAAATCAGAAAAAGAGAAACTCAAAGAGAGCCCTGCTAAAATCACTGTCATTTCAAGCGTGACTGCACCTGGCTAAAAGTTTGCCCTCTAAGGAGCAATACCAGAGGCTACCCAATGCAGGGGAAATAAAGTTTACTAAAATAGTCTAGCGAGGTTATTAAACAAATAAACAAGTCCTGGGTAAGGAGATCAATCAAGGGTGGTTACAATATACTATTAAAATGTCCAGTTTTCAACAAAAAAATTAGGAGGCAAAGAAACACAAAAGTATAAGCAAAGAGTAGGCCTTTGAAACTGCCTTTGAAAGGGACAAATCACAGACATAATAGATAAATACTTCAAGGCAACTATTACAAACATGTTTAAAGGAAATAAGCCTCAAATAAGTAAAGAAAGGTATAAAGACAATATCTTTTCAAATAGAGATTATCAATAAAGACATAGAAATTATAAAACAGAACCAAATGGAAATTCTGCAGTTGAAAAGTACAGTAACTGAAATGATAATTTTGCCAGAGTAATTGAACAGTAGATTTGAATTGGAAGAAGAAAAAAATCAGAAAACTTGAAGAGACTGATAAAGATTATGCTGATAAACAGAAAATAATGAAGACAAATGAACAAACCCACAAAAAAAAATGTGGGATACAATTAAGTCCACCAACATATGAATATTCAGACTTACCAGAGCAGAGGAGATAGAGAAAAGAGACTGAAAAAAATATTAGAAGTATTAAAACATTCTGAAATCTCATGAAAAACATTAATCTACACATCCAAGAGCTCAAAAAAACTGTAAGTAAAATAAACGCATAAAAATCACATCCAGACATATCATAGCAAAATAGTTGAAATCCATGTGCACGTGGGAGGCTCAGTCGGTTAAGCATCTGCCTTCAGTTCAGGTCATGATCTCAGGGTCCTGGGATTGAGACCTGCATCAGGCTTTCTGCTCAGTGGGGAATCTGCTTCTCCCTCTCATTCTCCCTCTATGCGCTCTCTCTCTTTCTGTCTCTCACTCTCAAATAAATAAATAAATTCTTTAGAAAAAATAGTTGAAATCCAAAATCAAAGGGAAAATCCTGAGAACAGCAGAACAAAAAGCCTAGCCATGCAGAAGGGAACCCAAATAAGATTGACTGCAGACTTCTCACAAGAAACAATGGAGGTCAGCAGGCAGTAGTATGACATAATCAAAGTACTAAAAAGAGGGGGGAAAAAATCTTTCAACCAAGAATTTTATATTCATCAAAACCATCTTTTGAAACTGAAAGTGAGAAGAAGTAACATCATTAAGATGGTGACATATGTCATTCCTGACTTTGCTCTCCCACCCAAGAACAACTAATAACCATTCGTGGATAAAACACCATTGAGAGAATCCTAGAACATAGAGGTAAGGCTGAAGCACACCCTCCAATGCACCACAGAGACCAAGACATAATGCAGTAGAAGGGTAAAAGGAATGGCTACATGTGGACAGCAATCCTCCTGCTTCAGGCCAGCGCAGCACCACACTGAGAGGTCTCCCCTGAGCCTACAGCTCTTCCAGTGGGAAAAGAGAACCCAAGGGTGATATCCAGCTCCTGCAGTGTTGTGGGTCATTTTGGGGAAGCCCCTACTCTGGTCTCACCCTAGGGCGATTATAGAGGAATCTGTGGTGCTCAACTATTGGGAATCTGATTGTGATAAAGCAGGGTGAGACCAGCACTGGGATCTCAGCAGATTGAATTCTTACCAGCAGAGCCCACGTAGTAGTCCCAAAGAGTGTTTCTGCTCATTTGCAGAATCAAATCAGTGGCACAATATGATCAAGGAACTTGGCAGGCTATGGGTCTGCCTGATTCGCGTAGTCAAACAAGGAGATTTGCTGGCCCTGGAGCCTGGTATGCCATTGCCTGGGAGCTAAGTCATAGCCCTACCACCTTAAAGCATGGCTCCTGGCATCATTTGACAGGCAGGAACACCAGCAATGCTCAAGCTAAGAGGTAGGTGGGCAGGGCTGATCACCCCCAGGGCAAATGTAGCACCTGGTTTAGAGGGTTCCCCTGCTTTGCCCAGTCAAGGGACTTAATTCATAGCCTCACCACTGCTCACTATAGCTCCTGGTCCCCCTCAATGGGAAAGCCTGTTTAGGAAAACTTGGGAGTTGTCTGAAGTGGTCCCCCCACAGGAGAGCTGAGTCATAGCCCCACCTGCTGCAGACCATGATCCCTGTTTCCATCTGACAGAAAGGGCTGGTGAGAATATCCAGAAGCCGCTCTGTAATCCAGCAAAAACGAGTGGCAGGCAGATGGAGCTGACTGCCCCCGAGGCAAGCCAGTGGTCCTGTTCAGCCAGGAAACTTGCATCAGGGACAGTTTGAGTCAAGGCCACAAAGAACCTTACTGGCCTTGGAATTGCTGCTTCTCTCACTGTACCTAGGCCAGGAAACGGATTTGTATTCATTGCTGAATATTGGCTTTAGCCTGCCCAACCTGCGAATCTTACCAGAGCACACAAGAAACTGTGCATCCCAGCCAATAGCTCTGCTCATAGTGGCATCTGAACAGAGCACAACCCATGGCTTTCCCTGTCTGTAGAGCAAAGCTGGTGGCCGCACCTGACGAGGCTATTCAGTCACATAATGAGAAGTGGAAGCCCTGACTCCCGTCCTACTGTCCTGCCAGGACAAAGAAACCAACCCAAAGCTTCGTCTCCTGCTGAGTATACGACCAAATCCCAACCATCTAATAAATCTAACCAGAGACTGATCCAAGCAACCATAGAGCCCACACTACATTCTCACATGGGCAAGCCAAGTGAGAACCAAGCCAGGAGTCCTGTCTCGCTCTTCTCAGCCAGTGGTACACCCTCAGAGCTAGAACAGCTGCCTCACCAAAAATAGACCCTAACAGCAGGCACCACCTGCCCAAGGACATTATCAGCAAACACATCCAGATACACAAACTGAGCTATCTGGAGAAGTGCCTCTATCAAAGTGAACCTATAAAGTCTGGAAAAAGACTTTTTAACCAAATGTGCAGATACCAATGTAAGGAATGAAAGATGGCAAAAATCAAGTAAGTATAACATGGGTACTAATAAAGCTCCAATAACTGGCCCTAAAGAAATTGAGATCTATGAACTATCAGACAATTCATCTCCTAAAGGGCCTACATGCAGATTTACCCACCCAGGGCCCAGTGCAGAAGTAGTCCTTTAAAAACCACCCAGACTTTGGGTGAAGGACTCATTTCCTAATTCTAAAGCATTGATTACTTACTAGATTATCCTACAGAATCAGAGGAGTGGATGACATCTTCCTGCTCTCCCCCTGTTTTGCTAAAGCTGGAAGTTACCACCAACCCCCCTCCCTCCTGTGGGTGTCACCATTATGCTCCAGCTAACGGGCACTTTTCCTGCATGCTCTCCTGCCTTGCCAAAGCCAGCAGGTAACATCTCTCTCTCTCTCTTTTTTTTTTCCTTTCTTTTCTTCTTCCTTCTCCTTCTTCTTTTCTATTTCTTTCTTTTTTTGGTAGATTCCATTTTTGCACTTTCCCTCTACTGCACTCCAAAACACCAATATAGCCCAGAGGGGAGCTTCTTCACCTATCTAGTGCCCCAGTTTTTATATCAGTCACCTGGTTTTTACAGCTGCCTTTAATCACCTGGCTATGGAGACAAAGGGGACTTGAGTTCTTGGGTCCCATGGGACTATAACAATTGGAGAGAAGTTCTTGGCAGACTACAAATCCCAGGGCACTAAATAGATAGCACATTGAAACACACTGCCCATCTTTCTGAGAAAGAAGCCATTTCTTTCCCCAGGACATTTGGCCTGAGGGTCAGGTTTCTGGTTTGGCACAATTATAAGAACCTATCGAAGTGTTCTCAGAGAACTAAGGCCAGTGGATATAATCTTTGCACTCTCCCTCGCTTCAGTGCAGCTAGCTAAGTATCTTCCTGAAAGGCATTTATACCCTTTCCTGGTGCCCAGATTTTTGTAGCTGCTGTCAGGGGACAGGTCTATATTGACTAGCTCTGGTAACCAGTAACACTTATACTCACAGGTCCCACAGGAATGTAAATAATGGATAAAAAGTTCTTAAACAGCTACCATGCCCAGGTTATAGCACAAAGCAGCAGATACAGGAGTTCAATCTTTCTGTTAAAGAGACCTATTAACTTCAGGTTATAGCTTCAGCCTGAGGGGCAGGATTCTAATTAAACACATATCTAAGGACTAACTGTAAACATTTCCTGAAACCTTGGAGGGTGGGCACTAATTTCACGCTCTCTCCCTCCACCATGCTCTCCTAGAGCACTAGCATCTCTCAAAGAAAGCTCCTGTCCAAGTCTCTTACCTGATGGTACCCTGGTTTTTATGGCTGCTGCCCAGGGGATAGTCCTTGATCCTCAGGCTCTGGTGGCTGGGGCTGGGGAAGGGGAGGAGGAGCTTGTGTTCCTGGGTCACACAAGACTGTAACAATCAGAGAGACAGTTCTTGGCAGATTACCACCCACAGGGCACTACAAAGACAATAGACAGAAACACATCCCTAGACTTTCTATGAAAGAGACCTACTTGCTAGTGCTGGAGTTTCAGACATAGGGACAGACTTACAGGCTTGGCATGCATCTAAAGGCCATGGAAGTACTCTTAGGAACTATAGGCTGGGGTATGCCATCTTTGCATTCTCCCTCTGGCTCACTACAGCTCACAGGTAACTCCCAGAAAGGAGCTTGTACACTCATTTGGAGCCAGTATTATTGCCAATGCTACCCAGGGGACATATCCAGATCACCTAGCTCAAGACCCCAGCAGGATTTATGATTATAGTCCCACAGAACAGTCTATATTTGCACTCTAAAAGCTACTGCTTCAGGGTCTGGCTTCCAATCAGCCTGAATCTAAGTATTAGATGAAATCCTCCCTTTTGGGACACTGACTGGTCTTGGCACACACTCAATTATGGGGGGCTATTAAAAATAAAATAGGCTCTTTGTACAATCACAAAGACAACCAAGAGCTAGGGCAGCATGGGAAAATAAGGTTCATCTCCCACATGAGACCAATCCTTCAAGAGTAGGAGAGGTAGCTGTCTTATCTAATACATAGAAAGCAACACAGAGAGTCAAGCAAAAGGTAGAAACAGAGGAAAACATCCCAAATGAAAGAATAAAATAAAAACCTCAGGGTAGAGGTGAGGGGAGGAAACTTTAATATATGGAGATAAGTAATTTACCTAACAGAGTTCAGAGAATCGATGCTCATTAAACTCAGGAGAAAAATGATTAACACAGTGGGAACAACAAATAGATAGAAAATATAAGAAAATTCCAATCAGAAGAAATCAATAACTATGCTGAAAAATACATTAGAGGGATTCCATAATAGACTAGATAGAGCAGAAGAAAGGATCAATAAACTCAAACACAGGGCAGAGGAACTCAGCCAATCAGAGCAGCAAAAAGAAAGAAAATGAAAAAGGTAAATACAGATTAATGAATATATGGGACAATGTCAAACAGACAGACATTTGCATTACAGAAATTTCACAAGAAGGGAGAAAGAAAGGGGTGAAATGGTATTTGAAGAAATAATGGTTGAAATTTCCCTAATCTGGAGAAAGATATATCCAGATCCAGGACCCACAGAGTTCCAACTAAGATGAAATCAGAGACCTACACCAAGACACATTATAATAAAACTGTCAAGTTTAAAAACAAGAAGAGAATTTTAAAAGCCGCAAAAGAGAAACAACTTGGCACGTATAAGGGAGCCCTCATAACACTATCAGCAGATTTTTCATCAGAAACCTTACAAGCCAGAAGGGAGAGGTATGATATATTCAAAGTGCTAAAAGCAGAAAATTCTCAACTAAAATACTCTACCCAGCAGCACATATCATTCAGAATTAAAAGAGAAATAGAGAATTTTCTAGAGAAGCAAAGACTAAGGAGCCTATCACCAATAAGCTTACCTTACAAAAAATGTTAAAGATACTCTTTAAGCTGAAAAGAAAGGACATTAATTAGCAACAATAAAACAACAACAAAAACAAAAGGACAGCTCTCAGTGTTGAAGGTAAATAGTATAGTAAAGGTAGTTGATCGATCACTTATACAGCTAGTATGAAGGTTAAAAGACAAAAGAAGTAAAAATAAGGGTAACTGTATTAACTAGTTAAGGAATGAACAAGATCAAAATGCAAAATGTGACAACAAAAACAAAGTGTTGGGAGGGAAGGGTAAAATGTAGGGATTTAAAATACTTTGAAACTTAAGTTATCAACTTAAAATAAATTATTATAAGTTGTTATATTTAAGCCTCATGGTAACCACCAAGAAAATACCTATAGTAGATAAACAAAAGATAATGAGAAAGAAATCTAAGCATATCACAAAAGAAAGTCATCACACCACAAAGGAAGACAGCAAGAGAAAAAAAAAAGAGAACTACAAAACAAAATAAAATAAAAAAAAAACCCACTAAAACAATTAACAAAATGTCAGTAAGTACATAACTATCAGTAATTAATTTAAATGTAGATGCATTATATTCTCCAAAAGACACAGAATGGCAGAACGGACCCTTTTTTAAAGACCAATCTATAGGCCGCCTCTAAGAGACTAGACTCACTTCAGATCATGCAAGATTGAAAGTGAGGGCGTGAAAAAGATATTCCATGCAAATGAAAACCAACAGAAAGCTGGGGAAACTATATTAATATCAGACAAAACAGATTTCTGTTTGTTTGCTTCTTGTTGCTGTTGTTGTTTTTCAAAATAGACTTTAAAACAAACACTGTAGCGAGACATAAAGAAGGGCATTCCATAATGATAAAGAAGTCAATCCAACAAGAGGATATATCATTTGTAAATATTTATATACCCAACATAAGATAATCTAAACATATAAAACACATGTTAACAGACCTAAAAGGAGACATAGTGAAACAATGATAGTAGGGGACTTTAATACCCCAGTTACATCAATAGATAAATCATCCAGATAGAAAATCAACAGAAAACATCAACCTTAAATAAAATGTTAAGCCAGATGAACTTAACAGATGTATATAGAACATTTCATCCCAAAGAAATGCAATACACATTTTCTTTTTTTTTTTAAAGATTTTATTTATTTATTTGACAGAGAGAGTTAGGGAGAGCAGGAACACAAGCAGGAGGAGTGGGAGAGGGAGAAGCAGGCTTCCCGTGTAGCAGGGAGCCCGATGTGGGGCTTGATCCCAGGACCCTGAGATCATGACCTGAGCTGAAGGCAGACGCTTAATGACTGAGCCACCCAGGCGCTCCGCAATACACATTTTCTTAAATGTACATACAACATTCTCCAGAATAGATCATATATTAGGCCACCAAAGGAGTCATAACAAATTTAAAAAACTGAAATCATACCAAGCATCCCTGCCAACCACAATGGCATAAAACTAGAAATAAACTATAAAAAGAAAACTGGGAAATTAACAAATATGTGGACACTAAACAACATGCTATTGAACAATCAATGAGTCAATGAAGAAATAAAAAAAATAAGATAAAAATACCTGGAACAAAACAAAATGGAAATATGATATACCAACACTTATGGGATATAGCAAAAGCAATTCTAAGAAAGAAGTTCGTAACAATTAATGCCTACCTCAGAAACAAGAAAAGTCTCAAGTAAACTAACCATCCACCTTATGGAACTAAAAAAATAAGTACAAATGAATCCCAAAAAGAAGGAAGGAAATAACAAAGATCAAAGCAGAAATAGATAAAATATAGACTAAAAATATTGTAGAAAGGATCAATGAAACCAAGAGCTGTTTCTCTGGAAAGATAAACAAAACTGACAAAATGTTAGGAAGACTCATCCAGAAAAAAAGTCTCATTAAATAAAATCGAAATGAAAGAGGAGATGTTGCAAATGATACCACACAAATACTAAAAATTGTGAGACTATTACAAACAATTAAAGGCTAACAAATAGGTAAACCAAAAAGAAATGGATACATTCAAAGAAACATACAACCTTCCATGACTGAATCTTAAAGAAACAGAAAATCTGAACAGACAAATTACTAGTAGGTAGAATGAATCAGTAATCTTAAAACTCCCTACAAACAAAAGGTCAGGACCAGATGGTTTCACTGTCAACTTGTCCCAAACATTTCAAGTAGAATTAATACCAATCCATCTCAAACTCTTCCAAAACTAGAAGAGGAAACACTTCCAAACTCTATTTATAAGGCCAGCATTATCCTGATATCAAAATCAGACAAGGACATCACAAGAAAAAAAAAATTATAGGCCAGTATCCCAGATCTTCAACAAATTATTAGCAAACTGAATTCAACAATATATTAAGAGTACTGTACACCATGATCAAGTGGGATGTATTCCAGAGTTGTAAAGATGGTTTAACATTTGCAAATCAATCAACATGATACACTACATTAACAAAACAAAGGCTAAAATTCATATGATCATCTCAATTGATTAAGATAAAAAACATTTCACAAAATTCAATATCCATTTATGATAAAAATTCTCAATAGAGTGTGTATAAAGGAAATGTACCTCAACATAACAAGGACCAGATATGACAAGCCTACAGCTAACATTATATTCAATGCTGAAAAGTTAAGAGCTTTTCCTCAAAGATCAGGAACATGACAAAGATACCCACTCTTGCCAATTTATTCCACATAGTATTGGAAGGGTTACCCAGAGCAATTAGGCAAGAAAAAGACACAAAAAGTATTCAAAGTGGAAGGAGGAAGTAAACTGTCACTATTTGTATATGGCATTATATTATATGTAGAAAACCCTAAAGACTCCATCAAAAAACTGCTTGAATTAATAAATGAATTCAGTAAAGTTGTAAGATACAAGACCCACATACAAAAATCTGTTGTTTCTATACAATAATAACAAACTATCAGAAAAAGAAGTCAAGAAAACAATTCCATTTACAATCACATCAGAAAAAGTAAAATACCTAGGCATAAGTTTAATCAAGAAGGGGAAAGTCCAACACACTAAAAGTATAAGATATTTATGAAAGAAACTGTAAAGGATTCAAAGACATGGAAATATATTCTGTGCTCATGGAGTAGAAAAATTAATATTATTAAAATGTCCATACAAGCCAAAACAATCTACATATTCATGCAACCCCTATCAAAATATCAATGACAGAACTAGAAGAAACAATTCTAAAATTTGGGTGAAACTACAAAAGACCCTAAATATCCAAAGCAATCTTGAGAGAGACCAAAGCTGGAGGCATCAGGATCCCTGACTTCAAACTACATTATAGAGCGATAGTGATCAAAAGATTATGGTATTGGCATTAAAGAGACACATAGGTTGATGGAACAGAATAGAGATCCCAGAAATAATCTCAGCATATATGATCAGTTACTTTATGACAAAGTAGCCAAGAATATACAACGGGAAAAAAAAACACTAAGTTCAATAAATGCTAGGAAAACTGAACAGCAATATGGAAAAGAAAGAAACTGGACAACTATTTCATACCATACATAAAAATTAACTCAAAATGGAGTAAAGACTTGAATATAAGACCTGAAACCATAAAATTCCTAGAAGAAAACAAGTGGCAAGCTCCTTGACATAGGTCTTAGCTTATAATATGCTAATGGTGATGCCAAATTCATTTATAACTCTAGTTTAAAAGTTAGAAAGACAAACATAGTAAAAGTAACCATAACTGCAAAATTATTATTAGTTGCACAATATAAAAATACATAAATTGTTACATCAATAATCTAAGTGTGAGGGAGAGGAAAAGTAAAAGTATAAAGCTTAGGAATTCTATTGAGGTTAAATTACTAGTTTAAAACAAGATGTTAGAATTTTAAGATATCTTATATATGCCTCATGGTAACCACAAGGGAAATAAATATAGTAACTATAGTAGAGAACATGATAAAGAAATCAGATCTTACTAACATGAAAAGACATCAAAATCCAAAAAAGACAGAGTAGGAAACAAGGAACAATGGATTTGTAAAACAACCAGAAAACAAGAAAGTGGCAGTAGTAAGTCTTTATCAATAATTACTATAACATAACTGGATTAAATCTTGCAATCAAAAGATATAAAATGGCTAAAAACAAGATCCAACAATATGCTGCCTACAAGAGACTCACTTTAGCCTTAAAGATATAGATAGCCTGAGAGTAAATAGATATGGGGTGGCTGGGTGATAGACATTGGGGAGGGTATGTGCTATGGTGAGCGCTGTGAATGGTGTAAGACTGATGAATCACAGACCTGTACTTCTCAAACAAATAATACATTATATGTTAAAAAAAGAAGAAGAAGAAGAAGATAGTAGGAAGGGAAAAAAGAAGGGGGGAAATTGGAGGGGGAGACGATCCATGAGACTACGGACTCTGAGAAACAAACTGAGGGTTCTAGAGAAGAGGGGGTGGGGGGATGGGTTAGCCTGGTGATGGGTATTAAAGAGGGCACGTATTGAATGGAGCACTGGGTGTTATACACAAACAATGAGTCATGGAACACTACATCAAAAACTAATGATGTAATGTATGGTGATTAACATAACATAATAAAATAAAACTTAAAAATTAAAAATTTAAAAAAGATATTTCAGGCAAATGGTAACAACAAAAAAGGATAACTATACCTATATCAGACAAAATAGTCTTTAAGCTAAAAATGATATAAAGAGACAAAGAAGGTCATTATATAATGATAAAGGAATCAATATATCAAAAAGTTATATATCAATTTTAAATACTGCCCCAAATTAGAGAACCTAAATACATGAAGTAAAAACTAACAGAGTTAAAAGAAGAGATAAACAGCAGTACAATAATAGTTGGAGACTTATTAGCCCACTCTCAACAATGGATATATCAATTCAAATAGAGAATCAGTAAGGAAACAGTGGATTTGAACAACACTGGAGACTAAATGGACTTAACAAATACAGAATATCCTACTTGACAACAGTAGAATACACATTCTTCTCTTATGCACATAGAACATTTTCAGGATAGATCATATGTTAGCCCACAGAACAAGTCTTAGTAAGTTCAAGAAGATTGACATCATACCAAGTAACTACTTTCACCACAATGGTATAACTAGAATCAGTAACAAAAGGACAAGTGAAAAATTTATAAATATATGGAAATTAAACAACACTCTCCCAACCAATCAACGGTTTGAAGAAAAATTTAACGGGAAAATTTTAAAAAGTATCTTAAGATAAATCAAAATGGAAAAACAACATACCAAAACTTACGGGATGCAGCAAAAGCAATACTAAGAGGGTAGTTCATAGTAATGAATGCCTCTATTAAGAAGCAAGAAAGGTCTCTAATAAATTACTAACTCTACATCTTAAGGAACTACAAAAAGAAGAGCAAACTGAGCACATAGCTAGCAGAAGGGTAAAAATAATAAAGATTAGAACAGAAATAAAAGAAATAGAGAACAGGAAAACAGTAAAAAAGATAGCCAAAATAAGAGATGGTTATTTGAAAAGATAAATAAAATTGACAAATCTTTAGCTAGAAAAAAACAAGGAAAAAAGGGAGAGGACACAAATCAACAAAATTATACATGTAAAAAAGGACATTATAACTGATATCACAGAAACACTGAAAGGATCATAAGAGACTACCTGAATAACTATTTGCCAACTAAGTGGATAACCTGGAAGAAATGGAGAAATTCTTAGAAATCTACAAACTACCAAGACTGACTCAGGAAGATATAGAAAGTCTGAATAGACAAATCACCAATAACAAGATATAATCAGTAATCAAAAATCTCCCAAAGAAAGAAAAACCACAACCAGATGTCTTCCCTGGTGAATTTTATCAAACATTTAAAGAAGAATCAACACCAATTCTTCGTAAATCAGATACTAACTTGAATCCATAGAAAAAAATGAAGAGGACTAGAAATGTGATAAATAGCACTGTTAATACAACAGATTCGATGAATATATACTTGCTCTTCTTTCTTCACTTAGCTCCTTTAAATTACAACACATTTTATAAATTGATAATTACAATAATGTACTGTTGGGTTTGTAACATACATAGATATATAATAGCATCAAAAAGAGGAAAGGAAATATACATACACAGAAATACAACTTTAGGGGTGCCTGGGTGGCTCAGTCATTAAGTGTCTGCCTTCGGCTCAGGTCATGATCCCAGGACCCTGGATGGAGCCCTGCATTGGGATCCTTGCTCAGTGGGAAGCCTGCTCCTCCCTTTCCCACTCACCCTGCTTATGTTCCCTCTCTTGCTGTGTCTCTCTCTGTTAAATAAATAAATAAAATCTTTAAAAAATAAAAAAATAAAATAACATTTTATATCTCACCAGACAAGTCTGTATATATCTGTATTAATTAAATTAAGGTATATATTTTAAGCCCTCATGGGGGGAAAACAATAACTAAATATATACAATTAAAACATCATTAAAGGAATGGAAAAAAAAGTAAATGTATACAATTAAAACATTAAAGGAATGTAAATGTTACCCTATAAAATATTCACTTAGTGCAAAAAAGTAGGAATGGAGGGGGAGAAGAACAAAAATATATGAGACCTATATGTGAACATTGTTAATATTTAGGTTTATTTCAAATCATCTTATGTTCTTGATATCTTTTTTGTTCTTGATATTTTAAATTATTGAATATACATACCTATTTACATATAATTTTAATTTTTAATTAAATTTTAATTAAATTTTAATTTTTAATATATTTTCTTTTTTAAAACTACTCATGGCATAGCACAATATGACTAGCAAGAGAAGCTGTAGCTCCCAGCTTCACCCAGGCGAAGGAACATTGGTTCCCATGTCCAGGGCTCTCAACTTTTCAGATGGGACTCTCCAAAGGACTGGCTTCTGTTTTGACTGTCTAGGAGTCTAGCCACCTGGAGGAGAATGGAGGCAGTGGCTTGGGCTCATAAATGCCTTAATTTTATCTCCCTGGCTCAACTGTGGGAAACCACAGTTGCCTACAATGCCACAACTTTTCTTAGGACTGTCCAAAGAACTGGCTTCTGACTTGCCTATATTCAAGTGCTGACAAGATCTGGCATCACCTTGCTGCTGCCTGGGGACTGAAAACAGACAAATATTTGGGCTGGCAGTCACAATATATCCTATCCCAGTTGGGCACAAAGCAAGTAAACAAAATCTCTAGCTATCAGCTTCAACCTGGAGAGGGAAAGGGGTGGACATCTAATGACACTTTTCTGAGGTTATCTGAGGAAGTGTCCCAGTACACTAATGGGACCTGGCATACCCTAGACACCTAGGGGAAATACAGAGAACACAGAAAGCAGGCTGAATTATCATGAAGGTTTGAGAGGCCACCAGAAACTCTGCCAGGCTGATTGGTGGGAGTATTCTTCTCAATGAGGCTACTCCATAATACCTGGGAGATGTGCCTGCTTCATCAAAAGTGCAGAAAGCAACACAGAGTCATGGAAAACGAAGAATCAGGTAAAGATGCTTCAAACAAAGGAACAAGATAAATCTCCAGAAACTGACTGTAATGAAGAGTTATATAAAGTACCTGATGCAGAATTCAAGATAAATGTCATAAAGATGTTCACTGAGGACAAAAGAACAACGCAGGAGCAGTATGAGAATTTTAACACAGAGAAAGAAGAAAAAGGAAAAAGAGAACCAAACAAAAATCATGGAGCTCAAGAACACAAACACTGAACTGAAAAAAATTCACTAGAGTGGTTCAAAAACAGACTACATCCAGCAGAAGACAAGATCAGAAAACTCAAAGAAAACTCACTTAAAGTAATTTAGTAAGAGGAACAAAACAAAAAGAAAGAAAAAGAGTGAAGAAAGCTTCAGGAACTTATGGAGTACCAACAAACAGACTAAAACATGCATTATAGAGGTCCCAGAAGAAGAAGAGAGAGAAAACAGACCAGAAAGTGTGTTCAAAGAAATAATGGCTGAAAACTTCCTAAATCTAGGGAAGAAAATGGGTATCTGGAGCCAAGAAGCCTAATTAGAATCAAAGAAGTAAAACTTCCTTTTCTCAGATGATATGATCTTAGATATAAAACATCCTAAAGACTTTTTTAAAAAGTTATAATAAACACATTCAGTAAAGTTGCAGGATACAGAATCAACATATAAAAATCAATGTTTCTATAAACTAATGACAAACTATCTGAAAATGAAATTAGAAACACAATCCCATTTACAATTGCAGCAAAAAGAGTAAAATCCAGAAATAAGCTTAATGGAGGAGGTGAAATACTTGTATACCAAAAATTTAAAACACTGATGAATGACAATACCGTATGATTTCACTCATACGTGGAATTTAAGAAACAAAACAAGCAAAGGAAGAACAAAAGAGAGAAGCAAACCAAGAAACAGACTCTTTAAGTATAGAGAACAACTTTATGGCTACCAGAGGGGAGGAGGGTGGGGATAGGTTAAATAGGTGATGAGCAATGGCTATTGTATGGAAGTGTTGAATCCACTATGTTATACACCTAAAACTAATATAACACTCTATGTTAACAAACTAGAATTTAAATAAAACTTAAAAAATAAAATCATAAGTGAAAAAAAAGAAAAACTGATGGAAGAAATGTAAGAACACAAACAAATGGAAAGCTAATTTGTGTTTATGGGCTGGAAGACTAATACTAAAATGCCCATACTATCCAAAGTGATCTATAGATTCAACATAGTCCTTATTGATATACCAATGTTTTTTTATATAAAAAAAAAATATACTGGAACCATAAAATCCCACAAATAGCCACATCAATCTTGAAAAAGAATAACAAAACTGGAGGCATCACACTTTCTGATTTTAAAATACACTATAAAGCTACAGCAATCAAAAAAGTAGAGTACTTGAATCTGACTGACAAAAAACAACAATGGAACAGTATAGAGAGGCTAGAAGTAAATCTATACATACACAGCCAACTGATCATTCACAAGGATTTTAAGAATACACAATGGGAAAAGAACAGTTTCTTCAAAAAATGGTGCTGGGAAAACTGAATATCCGCATGTAAAAGAATGTATTTGGAACATTATGTCACACAATACACAAAAAATCAACTCAAAACATTTTAAAGATTTCAATGTGAGGCCTGAAACTGTAAAATTCCTAGAAGAAAATATAGGAAAAAGTTTCATTAGTCTTGGCAATGATTTCATGGATATGAGACCAAAAGCACAGACAAGAAAAATAGACAAGTGGAACTACCTTAAATTAAAAAGCTTTAGCACAAAAAAGGAGGAGCCAAATGAGTGAAAAGGCAACACATTGAGTGGGGATAAATGTTTGTGAAACATCTATCTGATAAGGAGTTATTTTCTAAAATATATGAGGAACTCCAACAACTCAATATTAAAAAAAAGCAGAACAACAACAACAAAAAAACTCTAATAACCATATATTAAAAATGGGCTAAGGACTTGAACGGATATTTCTCTAAAGAACACACACAAATGGCCAATAGATGTATGAAAAATATCTTAACATCTCTAAGGATCAAATCAAAATCACAATGAGATGGCTATTATTAAAAAAAAAAAAGAAAGGTGGTGATAAGGATGAAGAGTAACTGAAATCCTGCACACCACTGATGGGAATAAAAAATAGTACAGACATATGGGGGGGGCAGAGCAAGATGGAGGAGGAGTAGGAGACGTGGATTTCGTCTGGTCTCAGGAATTCAGCTGGATAGGGATCAAACCATTCTGAACACCTACGAACTCAACAGGAGATCGAAGAAAAGAATATCAACAACTCTCTGAACACAAAAGTGACCACTTTCTGGAAGACAAAATGACAAGACAGAAAAAATCACTTCAACAAAAAGAACAAGAGATAGTACCGTCTGCAGGGACCTACTCAATACGGACATTATTACAATGATGGACATAGAGTTCAGAATCATGATTTTAAAGATAATACCTGGGCTTGAAAAAAGCATGGAAGTTATGAGAGAAACCTTTTCTGGAGAAATAAAAGAACTAAAATCTAACCAAGTCGAAATCAAAAAGGCTCTTAATGAGGAGCAATCAAAAATGGGGGCACTACCTGCTAGGATAAATGAAACAGAAGAGAGAATCAGCGAGATAGAAGACCAAATGATAGAAAATAAAGAAGCTGAGAAAAAGACAGATAAACAACTACTGGATCACGAGGGCAGAATTTCGAGAGATAAGCGATACCATAAAACGAAACGTTAGAATTATTGGAATCCCAGAAGAAGAAGAAAGAGAGAGAGAGGGGAAGAATGTATATTGGAGTAAATTATAACAGAGAACTTGCCTAATGTGGGGAAGGAAACAGGCATCCAAATCCAGGAGGCACCGAGAACCGCTCTCAAAATCAATAAAAATAGGTCGACACCCCAACATCTAATAGTAAAACTTACGACTCTCAGACACAAAGAGAAAATTCTGAAAGCAGCTCGGAAAAAGAGATATGTAACCTATAATGGCAGAAATATTAGATTGGCAACAGACCTATCCACAGAGACCTGGCAGGCCAGAAAGGACTGGGATGATATATTCAGAGCACTAAACGAGAAAAATATGCAGCCAAGAATACTATATCCAGTAGGATATAGTCTGTCTATATCTAGGCTATCACTGAAAATAGAAGGAGAGAGAAAAAGCTTCCAGGACAAACAAAAACTAAAGGAGTTTGCAAACACGAAACCAGTCCTCCAAGAAATATTGAAAGGGGTCCTCTAAGCAAAGAGAGAGCCTAAAAGCAGCATAGATCAGAAAGGAATGGAGACAATATACAGTAACAGTCACCTTACAGGCAATACAATGGCACTAAATTCATGTCTTTCAATAGTTACCCTGAAAGTAAATGGGCTAAATGCCCCAAACAAAACAAAGGCTATCAGACTGGATTAAAAAACAAGACCCATCAATAGGCTGTCTGCAAGAGACACATTTTAGACCCAAAGACACCCCCAGATTGAAAGTGAGGGGGTGGAAAACCATTTACCATGCTAATGGACACCAAAAGAAAGCTGGGGTGGCAATTCTTATATCAGACAAATTAGATTTTAAACCAAAGACTGTAATAAGAGATGAGGAAGGACACTATATCCTACTTAAAGGGTCTACCCAACAAGAAGATGTAACAATTGTTAATATCTATGCCCCTAACATGGGAGCAGCCAATTATATAAGGCAATTAATAACAAAAGCAAAGAAACACATTGACAATAATACGATAATAGTGGAGGATGTTAACAGCCCCCTCACTGAAATGGACAAATCATCTAAGCAAAAGATGAACAAGGAAATAAAGACTTTAAATGACACACTGGACCAAACGGACTTCACAGACATATTGAGAACATACCATCCCAAAGCAAGAGAATACACATTCTTCTCTAGTGCCAATGGAACATTCTCCAGAATAGATCACATCCTAGGTCACAAATCAGGTCTCAACCAGTACCAAAAGATTGGGATTATTCCCTGCATATTTTCAGACCACAATGCTTTGAAACTAGAACTCAATCACAAGAGGAAAGTCGGAAAGAACTCAAATACATGGAGGCTAAAGAGCATCCTACTAAAGAATGAATGGGTCAACCAGGAAAGTAAAGAAGAATTAAAAAAAATTCATGGAAATCAATGAAAATGAACACAACTGTTCAAAATCTTTGGGATACAGCAAAGGCAGTCCTAAGAGGAAAGTATATGGCAATACAAGCCTTCCTCAAGGAACAAGAAAGGTCTCAAATACACAACCTAACCCTCCAACCAAAGGAGCTAGAGAAAAAACATCAAATAAAGCCTAAACCCAACAGGAGAATAGAAATAATAAAGATCAGAGTAGAAATCAATGAAATAGAAACCAAAAGAACAGTAGAACAGATCAACGAAACTAGGAGCTGGTTCTTTGAAAGAATTAACAAGATTGATAAACCTCTGGCCAGACTTATCAAAAAGAAAAGAGAATGACCCAAATCAACAAAATCATGAATGAAAGAGGAGAGATCACAACCAACACCAAAGAAATACAAACAATAATAAGAACATATTATGAGCAAGTTTGTGCCAGCAAATTAGGTAACCTGGAAGAAATAGATGCATTTCTAGAGACGTATCAACTACCAAAACTGAACCAGGAAGAAATAGAAAACCTGAACAGACCTATAACCACTAAGGAAATAGAAGCAGTCATCAAAAATCACCCAACAAACAAAAGCCCAGGGCCAGATGGCTTCCCAGGGGAATTTTACCAAACATTTAAAGAAGAAATAATATCTATTCTCCTGAAACTGTTCCAAAAAATAGAAATGGAAGGAAAAGTTCCAAACTCGTTTTATGAGGCCACCATTACCTTGATCCCCAAACCAGACAAAGACCCCATCAAAAAGGAGAATTACAGACCAATATCCTTGATGAACATGGATGCAAAAATTCTCACCAAAATACTAGCCAATAGGATCCAACGGTACATTAAAAGGATTATTCACCATGACCAAGTGGGATTTATCCCCGGGTGGCAAGGTTGGTTCAATATCCGCAAATCAGTCAACGTGATACAATACATTAACAAAAGAAAGAATAAGAAACATATGATGATCCTCTCAATAGATGCAGAAAAAGCGTTTGACAAAGTACAGCATCCTTTCTTGATCAAAACTCTTCAGAGTATAGGGATAGAGGGTACATACCTCAATATCATAAAAGCCATCTATGAAAAACCCACAGCAAATATCATTCTCAATGCGGAAAAACTGAGAGCTTTCACCCTAAGGTCAGGAACGCGGCAGGGATGTCCACTCTCACCACTGCTATTCAACATGGTATTAGAAGTCTTAGCCACAGCAATCAGACAACAAAAAGAAATCAAAGGCATCCAAATCAGCAAAGAAGAAGTCAAACTCTCACTCTTTGCAGATACGATACTTTATGTGGAAAACACAAAAGACTCCACCCCAAAACTGCTAGAACTCATACAGGAATTCAATCAAGTGGCAGGATATAAAATCAATGAGCAGAAATCAGTGGCATTACTATACACCACAACAAGACAGAAGAGAGAGAAATTAAGAACTCAATCCCATTTACAATTGCACCCAAAACCATAAGATACCTAGGAATAAATCTAACCAAAGAGGCAAAGGATCTGTACTCCCAAAACTATAAAATACTCATGAAAGAAATTGAGGAAGACATAAAGAAATGGAAAAACGTTCCATGCTCATGGATTGGAAGAACAAATATTGTGAATATGTCAATGCTACCTAGAGTAATCTACAGATTCAATGCACTTCCCATCAAAATACCATCCACTTTCTTCAAACAAGTGGAATAAATAATCCTAAAATTTGTATGGAACCAGAAAAGACCCCAAATAGCCAGAGGAATGTTGAAAAAGAAAAGCAAAGTTGGCCGCATCACAATTCCGGACTTCCAGCTCTATTACAAAGCTGTCATCATCAAGACAGTATGGTACTGGCACAAAAACAGACACATAGATCAATGGAACAGAATCGAGAGCCCAAAAATGGACCCTCAACTCTATGATCAAGTAATCTTTGACAAAGCAGGAAAGAATGTCCAATGGAAAAAAGACAGTCTCTTCAACAAATGGTGTTGGGAAAACTGGACAGCCATGTGCAGAAGAATGAAACTGGACCATTTCCTTACACCACACACAAAAAGAGACTTAAAATGGATGAAAGACCTAAATGTGAGACAGGAGTCCATCAAAATCCTAAAGGAGAACACAGGCAGCAACCTCTTCAACTTCAGCCGCAGCAACTTCTTCCTAGAAACCTCGCCAAAGGCAAGGGAAGCAAGGGCAAAAATGAACTAATGGGATTTCATCAAGATAAAAAACTTTTGCACAGCAAAGGAAACAGTCAACAGAACCAAAATACAACCGACAGAATGGGAGAAGATATTTGCAAATGACATATCAGATAAGGGGCTAGTATCCAAAATCTATAAAGAACTTATCAAACTCAACACCCAAAGAACAAATAATCCAATCAAGAAATGGGCTGAAGACATGAAAAGACATTTTTCCAAAGAAGACATCCAAATGGCCAACAGACACATGAAAAAGTGCTCAACATCGCTTGGCATCAGGGAAATCCAAATCAAAACCTCAATGAGATACCACCTCACACCAGTCAGAATGGCTAAAATTAACAAGTCAGGAAACGACAGATGTTGGAGGGGATGCAGAGAAAGGGGAACCCTCTTACACTGTTTGTGGGAATGCAAGCTGGGGCAACCACTCTGGAAAACAGTATGGTCAAGTTCAAAATAGAGCTACCATATGATCCAGCAATTGCACTACTGGGTATTTACCACAAAGATACAAATGTAGGGATTCGAAGGGGTATGTGCACCCCGATGTTTATAGCAAAAATGTCCACAATAGCCAAATTGTGGAAAGAGCCAAGATGTCCATCGACAGATGAATGGATAAAGAAGATGTGGTATATATATACAATGGAATATTATGTAGCCATGAAAAGGTGAAATCTTGCCATTTGCAACGATGTGGATGGAACTGGAGGGTGTTATGCTATGTGAAATAAGTCAATCAGAGAAAGACATGTATCCTATGACCTCGCTGATATGAGGAATTCTTAATCTCAGGATACAAACTAAGGGTTGCTGGGGTGGGGGTGAGTGGGGGTGATGGGGTGGCTGGGTGATAGACATTGGGGAGTGTATGTGCTATGGTGAGCACTGTGAATTGTGCAAGACTGTTGAATCACAGATCTATACCTCTGAAACAAATAATGCAATATATTTTAAGGAAAAAAAAGAAGAAGATAGCAGGAGCGGAAGAATGAAGGGGACGAAATCGGAGGGGGAGAGGAACCATGAGAGACGATGGACTCTGAGAAACAAACTGAGCGTTCTAGAGGGGAGGAGGGTGGGGGGATGGGTTAGCCTGGTGATGGGTATTAAAGAGGGCACGTTCTGCATGGAGCTGGGTGTTATGCACAAACAATGAATCATGGAACACTACATCACAAACTAATGATGTAATGTACGGTGATTAACATAACAATAAAAAATAGTACAGCTACTATAGAAAACAATGGAAGTTTCTCAAAAAATGAAAAATAGACCTACCATATGACCCAGCAATCTCACTTCTGGGTATTTATAAAAAAGAACTGAAATGAGGATCTCAAAAGGAATATGAGATAGTATCACTCCCATAGTCATTGTGGCACTACTCAAATTAGCCTAAGTCTGGAAAGAAATGTCTACTGACAGATGACTGGGTAAATAAAATGTGGTATGTTCCCACAAAAGAATATTAATCAGTCTTTAAAAAAAGGAAATTCTGCAGCATGCAACAACAGGGATGTGCCTTGACATTATAATAAGTGAATATACCAGTCACTGAAAAACAAATACTGTAAGATTTCACTTATATGATTCATTCTTCCCTTTTTTAACTGGAAGAGTGGGATCATATACTAAAGCATATACGAAGGGCTTGAAAAAAGTATACTAATATACTAACGGCTTGAAATTTTAAGACTAGAAAGAAAGCATATTAATATAAGGGTCCATAAATAATTTCTAAGATGAAGACATATATTCACAAGATCAAATGCTCCTCCCCATTTAACAAAGGGCCAGGTAGGAACTTCAGCAATTTTAGAAAAAAAATGAGATTTCTCTGTGGGATTAAATAACAACATAAATTGTTGAATTATTAATTTGCAATTCAACATATAAGCATTATTAATAAAATTATAGAATGATTATTTAAAAGTTAAGTTTTATTTATCAAATTTGCTATTAATTACCTGGGTTCAATAGAAAAATATTAGGAAGTAAGCATCAAAATTCAAAGGAATTGTTGATCACAATAATTTTTCAATGAGAAAGAACATACACACTTTTAGAATGCTTTCAAAATATCTACAAAATATTATCTTCAAAGGGCTTTAAATTTACATATTAATGAAAAATTTTAAGCAACTATGTAATATTTAAGTTTTATAGTAATATGTAATGTATGATTAAATAGTTATAAAATATAGAAGCATGAAGATAAAATCTCACAATTCAAATAGTTACTAATTTAACAGAGTACAGTTGTTCTGTTATGTTCTTGATATTTAGCTCTATTTGTTATCAAAAGAAAATGACTAATTATAATGTAGTTCCACCTGTCAGTTCTTTTCCATAGTAAAATGAAGAAGGGCATATCAAATTGTTAAAAAATAATTGTTATAATCAGTTAAAACACATTTTTAATATGATATACAATAGAGAAATAATTATGGGTTTGTTCAGAAAGATAATAAATTTTACTATCACCAATTAGAAAATAAACCATCCTTTTCCCATCAAATTAAAATGTTATTTTTATCATACTTAAAGATCTTCTATATATACAGATCATTTTAGGACACTCAATTCTGTTCATCTAATTTCTCTATCCATATGCCAATATGAACAAATATTGATTATAATAGCTTGATAGTAATTTTTTTTCCTCAGTAACTTTAAAAGCATACTTTCCAGTGTCTCTACAAAACCAGGCTTCTAATTAAAATCACTTTAAGTTAAAAATATGAACTTGAAAAGGAAGTCATTTGTATTATAGTAAATTCTGACACCAAAACATGGTAATTATTAATAATTAATATTTACTTCCAAATATGAGTATTTTATACCCAGTTGTCTATATATAATAATAAATAAATAATAAAATCATTGCTGAATTTCATTAAATTACTTTTTCGGAACTTATTGATATGATTCCATTTTTTTCTTTCAATTTAATTGTGTTAATAAACTGCCTACTTAAGATCCCCTCATTCCTGAAATAAACCTTATTTGGTCATGATTTTCTAAACTTCTTACATATTTTTGGATGTTATGATTCATTAATGTTTAATTTTTGTTTCTATACATATAGTCCTGATATTGGGTGATAATTTTCATTTTCATTATTCTATCATATATTAGAAAGAAAACTACACAAACCTTATAAAATGAAATGGTATTTTAAAATAGTTTCTTTTGATAAAGAATAATTAAATATTGTAATATTGTTTGTTAAGGAGTAAACAGAATTCAGTGATAAAACCATCTAGTCATAGTGTCTTTTAAAAATAGTATTTCTTTATTCTATTATTTGTTTATTGGTCTACAGAGATATTATATTCTTCTTGGGTCAATTTTGATAGTTTGTATTTCTTAGGTATCAGTCTGTTCTGGTAAATAAGTGCCATCCAACCTTTTTCATTCCATGGCACACAAAGGAAATGTATTGTTTATTAGTGAAAACAAAGCAACCTGTGGCTGTAAGTGACCTGCCGAAAGGTGCAGGGGATTACTGCTACTCCAGGCTTGCTGTGATTGCTCAACTATAACTCCTCCTGGAAATATCAATATGTCACAATAAACCAGGTGAGAAGTTATTCTAGATTTTAAGATTTCAGGGTTTCATAATTAGACATTTATATACTTTCAATTTTATCTGTAACTATGGAGATGCCGCCTCTATTTCTAGATAAACAAAGACTGAGAGAATTTCTTCCTAGCAGATCTGCTTTACAAGATATTTCAAAGGAAATTTTTCAGGTAAAAAACTGACAGCAGACAATAACTCAAATTTACATGAAGAAATAAAGAGCAAGGGTAATTCCAATTACATAAGTAACTGTAAAAGTAAAAATGCATTTTTTCTCTTTTCTTCTTAAAGATGTTTGTGTATACACATAATACATAATACAGTATATAAAAACAATATGTACATATATATATAAACATATAAAATGAAAAGCACAAAGAAGGGGAAAGAACATGGGGGCTATATTAAAAAATGAAGGGAGGGAAATCAGAGGGAGAGATGAACCATGAGAGATTATGGACTCTGAGAAACAAACAGGGTTTTAGAGGGAAGGGGGGAGGGGGGATTGGTTAGTCCGATTAAGGAGGCCACATACTGCATGGAGCACTGGGTGTTACACGAAAACAATGGATCGTGGATCACCACATCAAAAACTAATGATGTATTGTATGGTGACTAACATAACATAATAAAATTTAAAAAAGAAAGAAAGAAAGAAGAAAGAAAGAAAGAAAGAAAGAAAGAAAGAAAGAAAGAAAGAAAGAAAGAAAGAAAGAAAGAAAGAAAGAGAAAGAAAGAAAGAAAGAAAGAGAAAGAAAGAAAGAGAAAGAAAGAAAGAAAGAGAAAGAAAGAAAGAAAGAAAGAGAGAAAGAAAGAAAGAAAGAAAGAAAGAAAGAAAGAAGAAAGAAAGAAAGAAAGAAAGAAAGAAAGAAAGAAAGAAAGAAAGAAAGAAAGAAAGAAAGAAAGAAAGATAAATAAATAAATAAAGCTTGGAAGCTTCTACTTTAAGAAACCTGGGGAAGAAAAGAGTGAAGTAAAACCATAGCAGGCAGAATGAAAGGAAATAAAGATCAGAGAGGAAAATCAGTGAAATAGAAAATCAGAAAAATACAGAAATCAATTAAACTAATACTTGACTCCTTGCCAATATCAGGAAAAAAGAGGCAAACCTTTGGCTAGCCTAAGAAAAAAAGAGAAGTCATAAATTACTAAAATAAAAAATAAAAGGGACTATATTACTAATGACCTTACAGAAATTAAAAGTATAAAAGAATGAATACTAGGAAGGGCATTATCAAAAATTAGACAATTTAGATGAAATGGAAAGATTCCCCAAAAGACACAAATTACCGAAACTAACTTAAAAAAATTGAAAACCTAAACAGACTTCTAACAAGCAAAAAAAACCAAAAACAAAACAAAAAACAACCTAAATTAGTAATTTAAAATATTCCCATGAAGGAAAGCCCCAGCCAAGATGTCTTCATGGGTGGATTCTACCAAACTTTTAAAGAAGAAATAAAATCCTTCACAAACTCTTTCCAAAAAATAGAGGAGGAAACACTTCCTTCTATATTTTATGATTCTTTTTTTTCTTTTTTAAAGATTTTATTTATTTATTTGACAGAGAGAGAGAGATCACAAGTAGGCAGCCAGGCAGGCAGAGGGAGAGGGAGAAGCAGCCTTCCCGCTGAGCAGGGAGCACGATGTGGGTCTCAATCCCAGGATCCTGAGATCATGACCTGAGCTGAAGGCAGATGCTTAACCAAGTGAGCCACCCAGGCACGTCTATATTTTATGATTCTAAAAAGTTTTGCCAGCATGCCAGATGGCAGCTTTTTTTTTTAACAGAATGTAAAATACTTTGTAATATGGAGGTTTCCATGGTAAAGGCATTTCCTTTAACAGAATTATCCTAAAAGAAGGAAGATTACTTTTTAAAATTATAAGATCTAGTCCCTTGCCAATCAAGTTTATCAGAATGATAGTGATTTTAATAAAAAATAGTAAACTGTGGAATCACAGGAATCTTAATAATTCTAAGAACTAACATTTGTAGAGTGCTGACTGCACCAATTACTGCTGAGCACTTAACAGATATGTCTCAGTCCATCCCCACAACTGCCCTACTTTGTGAGCCTCAAAGAAAAGCTAACTCACTCAAGGGCCAAGGGGTGGGGCATGGGCATCCAGGTCTCCCTACTTCTAGGTCAGAGTGCTTCTCATCCCACTGAGAGGTTTATCAGTACATCAGTAAGCATCTTCCCAGAGGAGTTATGGCACTCTAGGGGGAAGCATATCCACAATTTCAAGAATAAAGAATTGCACAGGCATCTGAAAAGAATAGCTAATTTGATATATATTAGAAATGACAAAAAATCCTCAGGATTTTTGGTTATGTGGTTAACATTATTTCTTATTTTGAGGATTAATGAGTTCTAGCTATCTTCTTGCTCACCAGTCACAATTTTTGCTTTTACTTTGATTATTCTAGTCCTAGTCTAAAGAGGCATGCTGGGAAGATTCTTCTTGGTCATTATTTTTAATTATAAGTGCAAAATTTCCTTATCCTTCTTCATTCTTTCTCTTCTCTTCACCAACATTCAGCAGAAGCTAAGGCTGAAGTGGAAAAACACTTTAGTTCATTTTTATACCGTAACAGCATGAAACAGTTGGAAAAAGAAACTTTTAGAGTATTGTTTTCCAGTTCTCATCCTGGATCCTTATAGCTTTATGCTAAAAGTACTAAATTAAATTTATTGTTTCCATTCTCCTCTCGTGTGGTTTCTAAAGAGAAGTCAGATCTAATTCTTATCTTTGCTCCTCTATAGTAAGCTGTCTATATCCTCTGGCCTTTCTATGGGTTTTTTTCTTTGTCTTGATTTTTCTGTAGTTTGAATACGATATGCTTAAGTGTAGGCTTTTGGCATTTATCCTACTTGGTATTCTGACCTTCCTGGATCTATGGTTTGGTGTCTGACATTACTTGGGAGAAATCATCCATTCTTCTTGTTTCAAATATTTCTTCTGTTCCTGCCTTTCTTCTCCTTCTGGGATTCTCACTACATGTATGTTATAACTTTCTAGTTGTCCCACAGTTCTTGTATATTATATTGTAGTCTTTTTCAGTCTTATTTTGCTTTTCAGTTTTGAGGTTTATATTGAGATATCCTTAATCTCAGAGATTCTTTCCTCAGACATGTTTAGTCTTAAATACATAATATTAAATTATTTTGGCAAAATGTTGGGCACATTTTGTTGCTTTGTAAAAAATTTGCCTAGTCCACTACTGTTTTTCACTATTAAAGATTAAGCAGCATGCAAACTCAGTAGCAGTTTTATTATTTAATCATGGAGAGAGTAAACTGAGAATTATAATCTAAAGGAAGAAGTTAATACTATTAAAATATTGCTTCTCAAGCTCTTAGTTATATTATTAAATGAGATAATGAGATCCACATATTCCTCAGGAATTGTTAAAGCTTCAGTTTAAGCACAGTCTCCTGAAAGTATTCTCTGATCTTCCACAAACAAAATTAATTACATCTATTCCTAGTGTACCCCAAGGAAATGCTTCATTGTAGTGAGACTTTCTGACTTTTTAAAACAGACTGTCCTCTGAATTAAGTAGTCAAAACCTATAGGTCACAGATATAAAGTTGGCTGTTAGAGTAGCTTACATTTAAGCACCATGTGTTACATGTGTTTTCATTATATATTTTTAAAGATAATTGTTTCTGGAATGGCCACAAATGCTTGCTCATGGAAGTCAGAACTGTACTTATCTGAATACATAAGAGGAGGCAGATAATGGTGATCCTGCTATGACAGCTTAAACCATTAGGGCATGCACCAAGGCCATGCTGATGTTTCCTGAATCCTGCTGGTAGATATGCTGTTCCTGCCCCAAGTATAGGAAAACCCATCCACATGATGTTGGAATGAATCTATCTACCTGTCTATGCCATTAGTCTGCTACTGAGTTTAATGAGGATAAAAAGAAGACAATAAAACTCACTTGTGTGTACATGTAGAATCCCACTCATTTTGAAAGAAAACAAATATACAAAATATTTTGTTCCTTGCACTACTTCTGAAAATGGAAAACTAGTTTTTAAAAAGACTAAAATAGCAGTCTATTTTCTATCCTGAGCTTCAACGGAATTAAGATATCTTGTAAAGCATTAATACAATTAAAATTATTCTACATAAACTTGAAATAAAGAGAGTAAGTAATTCAGTCTCATTCTGACAACTTAAGTAGAGCTATTATTCAATTCAGTAAGATGAACATGAGACCAGATGCAATCTATTGATATTAAAATACTAAAATTGTTTACCTAATCATAAAATGTTCTTGATCTTCTAGTAATATTCTAACAAAGATGATTTTAGTTTAGTAGAATCTAATAGTAGAAAAAAGTAGAATAGTAGAAATAGTAGAAAAAAGTACAAGTGTGTTCCAAGATAGCAATAAACTAAGTAAAGTTACTTTTAAAGGTGCAAATTTTAGAATACATTGTCTTGAATATATATTTTGTCTTTACAGATTATAATTAATGATCTCCACCTTATATAAAGCTAGATATTATTTAAGTTGTCTATATTTGGCAAATTCAGCTTACCAAAATTTTTTCAAAAGAATTTTGACCTAAATTTATCATTTACAATAAGATTTACCTTGAAAAACACTTGTGCTACTGTTATCTTCAATATACCTAGTTTTTATATAAATGTAAAAATGTAAAAAACATTCTTCTTGGCTTACAAGCCAGCCACATTTGATTTTGCCTACAGGCTGGAGTTTGCCAAACCCTGATCAGTATTACATTGTAAAACATACATGTATGTACACACACACACACACACACACACACACACACACACACACACACTCCCATTCTGCCTTAGAGACTTCTAGGGGAGAATGGAAAACAAGTGCATATATGCATATCTGGATATAGACACTTATATACATATACAAATGATTGTAAATGAAAGGCATATTACTTCCCCAGGATTCTATCAAGTGGTAGCAGAATAATAAAAATATCTTAGTTAGCTCTGATCCACAAGATATGAACTTGAATCCTTTATCTATAAGTTACTAGCTTTATAATCTCAGGCAAGTTATTTATAGGATTGTTAATAGGATTAAATGTGGTAGATTACATAAAATGTTTGGCCCATTATGCCAAACCAAAACTTGAATTCATGTCTGCTGACTTTCACTCACTGCCACCTTTGGATAACATCAAAAAATTCATAGTAGTTAATGATATTTGGTTATTCCCAATTTTATATTATTTTCTAATAACTGAAAAACAAGGTAGGAGGTAGTTTTTAATAAGAATTACCTAATGACTAATAAAAATTAAAAAACAAATTTGATTTGATACTTTTAATCTCTATGCTTTCCATGTTTCTTTTTTTAAAAAAGATTTATTTATTTATTTATTTATTTAGAGAGAGAGAGAGAGAGAGACAGCAAGAGCAAGCATGTGAGGGGTAGAGGGAGAAAATCTTCAAGCAGACTCCCCTGAGCGGGGAACCCAATGTGGGGCTTGATCTCACGACCCAAGAGATGATGACCTGAGCCGAAACCAAGAGTCTGAAGCTCAACGAACTGAAACACCCAGGTACCCCTCCATGTTTCTTAAAGTATAAATAAAAAGAAAACGATTTTAAACTCTATATAAGACCTTTTCCTTTTTGATATACTCATTTTTGATCAATCATCAAAAATTCTAAAATAACCAATGATAAATAGAAGTTTTAAGGTATTACTTAAACCCAGATAATTTGATATTTCATAATAAGTTGCTACAGGGCCATCATAGTAGAAATAATGATTTTATGTCAAAATGTTAGTCATTTCAGAAGAGCTTTCCAATATCCAACATAATGTCCAGAAAATAAAGTAAAAGTATCAAGAATCTTAAAAATTTAATAAAAATGCATACATATTTGATATACAAATAAAATATACATGATACAGATTTAACAAAATAAGCATTCTACTTTCAAGTGAATTAAGGTAACAAAATGCCTTTCTCAAGAAAAATTTGCTCAAAATTGGGCAACAGAAATTAACTTCATTTTATTTTTAGAGTTTCAAAATTTCAACATTGAAAATAGGTCACAATGGCTATAATCACTAGCTAAAATACTGTACAAGTAGTAAAGTTTATTCTAACTTACAATTTAACTTACAATCCTTACAAATAAAGTAAAGAGGTGTCTGGGTAATTCAGTCAGTTAAGCGTCTGACTTCAGCTCAGGTCATGATCTCAGCGTCCTGGGATCAAGCCCGGATTTGGGGTGCCTTGCTAAGTGGGGAGTCTGCTTTTCCCTCTCCCTCTGTTCTCACCCCCAGTTTGTGCTCTCTCTCTTAAATAAATATCTTTAAAAAATAAAGTAAAATAATTTAATTATATATGATAGCTATACTTGAAATATTTTGCTAATTTTATAGCACTTATAACTGAATTAAGCCCCTGCAGATAATTTTTTACTATTCAATAATTCAACACAAATATACCCCTAATAAACATAGTTATCAATTAATAGCTTTTGCCTTCAAGAAACAGAAAACCCCAAAGTTAAGGGAGCTTAAATAAAAATGAGAAGTTATTGGTTTCCAAAACTGAAAGATCCAGGGGTAGGATTACAGGCATGGTTTGTTTGGGGCTAAGTCCCATTCCTCAGAGGGCCTCTTGGCTCACTCTTTTCCCATATGTCAATTCTCCCCTCAAGCAGGCATCTCCTATGTTGCAAAAATGGGCAAAAAATGAGTACAGCAATAATTCAGAAGAAGGAAAATAGATGATACATGATTATCAAATCAAACCAAACCCTGTACCTCATGCTCAATTGGACCAAACCCAAATTAATCCCCATGACCAGGGAACTGGTATAAACTGGCTAGGGTAAACCTCCCAATCCTTCTGGCAAGAGACATAAATTTTTTTTGACCGGCTCACAACAATCTGGTCCAATCCCTAAATCTGGGTGTTTGCTTTATCCTACACCTCACAACAATAAGGGGTTAAATAGATATTACCGATACAACAAAAATGTCTATTAAAATTTATCTCTTTGGATATCAACATCAATATCACTTTCCTTCTCATACATACATCTGCAAAACTGGCAATTTCTAGATGAGGCATATGTGGCCCTATGTCAAAAGGAGACAATCCAAAAATACACCTAAATGTAGGTTTAAGTTAAGGATCTATGGTAATTCCTGGTTCAAGAAACCTGGATAAATACGAATTATCCATCCCCAGCCTACCTATGAATACATAAATGTAGATTAAAAAGCAGAATGACTACAGAGATATACAAAGTGTACACTGGAACACAACACATATCACATCCTGTGAAACAAAAATAGGTGGGACTTCCTGCCTGGGCAGTAGAGTGAGTTTTCTGGTCAGTGAACCTATGAGCACTTCATTGGACTTTCTTGGAGGCATTCCCTTGTTATACTATTCCCTCCCTAAGTAGAACAGTTGTAAGGATGTCCGTCTGGAAGATGTTTCTGTAGAAGACTATGGCCTGAGAATAAAGAAGAGGGCTGAATGAAGAATCTTCCAAAGGGCTTAAGAAAATCATCATTTTTAGAGAAGCTTTAGATTTATCTGGCCACTCAGTTCCTCTAAACACTTAGTAAGCAATCTGTATTTTTACTGGCCACCCCATAAAACAGGCAAACCTTTTAAAAGTAAAAAAATTTAAAAAATCTTTCTCCCAGCATGAAGACATTATGCTCTGCCCTCCCTGCAGGACTCAGTTTAGTGACATATCTTCATTTGGGCTCTTACTGGGCTTCCACTAATATTTCTTTATGGTCCATTCACTGAATCAGAGGCTTTCTCTTCTTTGTGATGCTTATGATCCCTTATATCAGGTAGAGAATACTTAATAGTAGGTATTAATTTTTTCTAGTAGCTTACCTTTCCATCTTTCCAAATCCCAACTTTACTTTGGAGTATATAAATCATCTTTTCTACTTGACAGACTCCCAAATTAACAAACATTTCATAAAATTGAATTACAATCAGTTATAATCTATAAATCATTATAGATTTGCCCTTTTTAGCAAAGTCATATCTTCTCTTCTCACTGCTTTCATTCATACCCATTTCAAGCTAATTATGTGTCCTTCCTAAAATAATCTACTAGAGACCATAAGTGTAGTAATCAAAATACATCAACATCTTGCATTTTTCCTACTAATCTCCCTAACTTCATACTTCTGTAGGCAAAAGCCAATGAATAATATAAATAAAGTTTAATCAACTATTTCTTAACTATATAAAAATGATTACCAACATTCTCACCCAAGATAAAAGGTTCTTCTTCATGACTCTCTCTTCTCTACCTCAGTTTAAAAAATTTCACACTTTGAAGTCTATTCTTTATAGTATCCACTTCTTTTTAAAGCTCAAACTGGCTTAAATATCAAAAGAGTAAGTCCAGGTTAGGGTAGGATTCAGGGTTCATGACCTGAGCTGAAATTAAGAGTCAGATGTTTAACCAACTCGAGCCACCCAGGGGCCCCTATATAATTTTTTTATTCTTGAATCTTATCCACTATACAATATTTCACAACGGTTGGTTAGCATTGTAGAATGATCAATAATTTGTTATTTGTGTGAGTTTATTTTTATTATTAAGAAACATATATAGAATATATAAAAACAGATGTTTGCTAAGAGCATTTTTATTTTAACTGGAGTGTAAAGACGTAAAAATGTGGCTATTCTCTTTCTCATAAACATATACCTTAATTCAGAACCCTAGATCAATTTCTTTAATCAACTTTAATCATGTCCCACTTCATGAAAACCCAAGGTAAAAGTTTAATTGCCTAAAGTATGACTGACTAAATACCCTGACCAATCTTCTTGCTAAAAACATGAAAAAAATATGGATAAAGTATAATGCATGGTTAAGGACAAATATGCATATTCCTTAGAATCTAAACCCAATTAAAGCAGCAGGTCAAAGAGATAAGCAGGGTCTCTGAATCCAGCTTTCAACTTTAGGACAATTACTTCACACAGATAATCTTGACCTTTGGTATTATGGATAGCCTTGAGTATACAAGCAGAGGAGAGTGTAAGGTCTGATCAGGAGGGGTATTACACAGGGAAACCTTCCCAAAACCTAGGATCAAATGGAATGCACCTCCAGTGTAAAGGTGAATTGTAATAACCACTGACATCACTATTTTCCTCACTCTACAAATTGTCAGAGGAAGAAAATTGCTTTCTTGGACTTACCTTGTCCCTGGATGAAAGAAAGCTCATAATACACCAAGTATAGATACTGAATAAGCAAGTGTGAGATATAGGCAAAATTCGTAAGATGTGTTAAGTATAGATAGTAAGTAAGCTAGTAGCCTGAAAAACCCACTATACAGAAAAACAGGTGTATACAGACACTGGCTGATATAAAGGATGAAATTGGAGTATTATTTATAGATAGAAAGGTATAGGAGAATGAAATAACATCTTAAAAATTTCATAGAGCACTGATCACATTATCTCCAGATAGACAGCTGTGTTTCCCACCAAATCAAGCATCCATCAGGAACCTCATATGACCCCATGCGTACTCTGCTTAAAACATGCAAGTAAAATTCATAAATGCTTAGTAGGTTATCAGTTACTTTACAGCTATGGTGAGAAACACTTCCTGCATCTCTAATAAATTAAGAGTGTGTTGGCTCCAGACCACTTCCTAACTGTTGAAGACCATCACTCATCCTTAACTCTGGTCTTATAACCCAATCATCAGCAGAGAGGCCTGATGAAACAGAGTGAGAGACAAAACATATGCACTTTGTACAACACAGGATTCAGATAGTATGGTCATTTCATCCCACTTTTACCTACATCCACTCCATATTTCACCTTTTTTTCTTGCTGTATGTTTTAAGTAAATTAAATAAACTATGGTAGAAGTATATTAATTTGGTCTAGGAGACTTTCTATTCTGTGATCTGTGAAAAAACCTGCTTGGTAGCTTACTTGGAGGCTATCATAGCATCTAGATAATTTCCCAACACTAGAGTTGGTGATGAAAATGGAATGTAATTAAAAGTCATACTAAGTGTACAAAAATTCTCAATAAAATACAAGCAAACTGAATCCAACAAAAAATAAAGAGAGGGAGACAAACCAAGAAACAGACTCTTAACTACAGACAACAAACTGATAGTAACCAGACTGGACGGCGGGGGGATAGGTGATGGGGTTTAAAGAGTACAGTTATCATGATGAGCACTGAACAATGTACAGAATTGTTGAATTACTATAGTACACCTGAAAATAATATAACACTGTACGTTAACTATACTGGAATTTAAAAAAAAAAAAAACACTGGAATTAAATTTAAAAACTTAAAAAAACTTGGGAATTATTCACAAATTCAGAAATATTTAGTGTTAGAGATGGAAGGACAGACAAGGATCACTAGACATTGATTAATGCCTCTGCAACTGTAGACTAAAACAAACAAAATAAAGGAATGCAGGTTAAGAGACAGTTTACAGAGCTTTTTTCCTCTCTCATACTTGCAGTACTTTTGTTGGGCCTGTAATTTTAGGCTGATAGATATTTTCTATTGGTTCATTGAATATATTGTTCATTCTTTTTGGCTTCCATTGTTGTTGTTGAAAAGTAAACTATCAGGCTAATTGTTCCTTTATAATAAAGTTATCTTTTATTTTTCTCTTATTACTTGCAAACCCAAGATCTTTCTGTTTTTTTTTTTTATCTTTCTCTTGTTTGAGGATGTTTACAGTTCTCAGAATCAATTTCTTTTTATTAACCAACTTGAAATTTGCTGAGCTTTATGCATCTAGGGATTGGTTTCTCCTTTATTACTTCTGAATGATTTCCAGTCATCATGTTATTGATAATCCCTCTAAAGCATTCTTCTTATAGGAAATTATCTCTCTGCAATGGTGGTATCTAAGTATATTAACAGGTTGAGTATAGCAGAGGTCATGCTCACAGACTGATATGTCTGTATTTGGAATCACTCTTGCTTTGGGGTTCCTTTCTATTGATTCCAAGCTCTTATTGGGGAAGATAAACAGGCTTCTATTGAGTCTTAGTCTGGATTTATTTTTTTGTTGTTTATCTTTTTCTTTATATTATGGATACATTTTAGTAATTCTCTTAGTTTGGGGCTCTTAAATATTGCTTTGATTTTAAAGATCACTGATGAAGCACAATCTTATTACTCATAATTCACTTAGGATGACTTTTTCTTTTTTTTAATTTTTGAATTCCAGTTAGTTAACATACAGTGTAATATTAGTTTCAGGGGTATAACATAGTGATTCAACACTTCCATACAACAGCCAGTGCTCATTACAACAAGTGCATTCCTTAAACCCCATCACCTATTTTACCCATCCTCCTACCCACCTCTCCTCTGATAACCATCAGTTTGTTCTCTATAGTTAAGAGCTGTTTCTTGGTCTGTCTATTTTTCCCCTCTGCTTGTTTGTTTTGTTTCTCAAGTTCCACACATAAGTGAAATCATATTTGTCTTTCTTTGACTGACTTATTCTCTAGCTCCATCCATGTCATTGCAAATGGCAAGATTTAATTCATTTTTATGGCTGATATATATACCATATCTTCCTTATCCATTCATCTGTTGACAGACACTTAGGCTGTTTCCATAATTTGGCCATTGTAGATAATGCTGCTATAAATATCAGGTTGCATATATTCCTTTGAATTAGTATTTTTGTACTTTTTTATTATTATGTTCAATTAACCAGCATAGAGTACATCATTAGTCTTTGAGGTACTGTTCAATGATTCATTAGTTGCATATAATACCCAGTACTCATCACCCACCACATGTGCCCTCCTTAATACCCAACACCTGGTGACCCCATCCTCACCCCCCTCCCTTCTCTAACCCTCAGTTTGATTCCCGGAGTCCAGAGTCTCTCATGATTTGTCCCCCTCTCTGATTTCTCCCCCTTCAGATTTCCCTCCCTTCCCCTGTGGTCCTCTGTGCTCTTCCTTATGTTCCACATACGAGTGAAACCATGTGATAACTGACTTTCTCTGCTTGACTTATTTCACTTGGCATAATCCCCTCCAGTTCTATCCATGTCAGTGCAAATGGTGGGTATTCATCCTTTCTGATGGCTGAGTAATATTCCATTGTATATATTGGGTAAATACCTCGTAATGAAATTGCTGAATTGTAGGGTAGTTCTACTTTTAAATTTTTGAGGAACCTCCATACTGTTTTCTAAAGTGGCTGTACCAGTTTGCATTTACACCAACAGTGCATGAGGGTTCCTTTTTCTCCACATCCTCACCAACATTTCTATTTGAATTTAGCCATTCTGACAGGTTTGAGATGAAATCTCATTGCACTTTTGATTTGCATTTCCCTGATGATGAGTGATGTTGAGCATCTTTTCATGTGTCTGTTGGCCATGTATATGTCTTCTTTGGAGAAATGTCCATTCATATCTTCTGCCCATTTTTAATTGTATTATTTGTTTTTTGGGTGTTGAGTTCTAGAAGTTCTTTTTTTAAAAAATATTTTATTTATTTATTTGAGAGAGAGAGAGAGAGCGAACATGCACAAGCAGGGGGAGGGGCAGAGGGAGAGTGGGAAGCAGACTCCTTATCGAGCACAGAGCCCCACTTCAGGCTTGATCTCAGGACCCTGAGATCATGACCTGAGCCAGTCAAACACTTAAACCAAATGAGCCACCCAGGCACCCTATAATTTCTTTATATATTTTGGATAGTAAACCTTTACCAGATATGTCATTTGCAATTATCTTCTCCCATTCAGCAGATTGTCTTTTAGTTTTGTTGATTGTTTCCTTTACTGTGTAGATTTTTATTTTGATGTGGTCTCAATAGCTTATTTTTCCTTTTGTTTCTCATGCCTCAGGAGACATATCTAGAAAAATGTTGTTATGGCCAATGTTAGAGACATTACTACCTGAGCTCTCTTCTAGGATTTCTATGGTTGCAGGTGTCACATATCTTTCCTTACATTTAGGTCTTTAAGCCATTCTCAGTTTATTTTTGTGTATGGTGTAAGAACATGGTCCAGTTTCATTCTTTTGCATGTAGGTGTCCAGTATTCCCACGATTGGTTGAAGAGACTTTTTCCCATTGCATATTCTTGCCTCTTTTGTTGAAGATTAATTGACCATATAATCGCACGTTCATTTCTGGGCTTTCTATTCTGTTCCATTGATCTCTGTGTCTAATTTGTGCCAGTTCCATACTGTCTTGATTACCACAGCTTTGTAGTATGACTCAAAATCTGGATTGTGATACTTCCAGCTCTGTTTTTAAAGATTGTTTTGGCTATTTGGAGTCTTTTGTGGTTCAATTTGGCTGCGGCATCTGTCACCCCATTTATCACCCAGGGTTCATTCAACTGATCTGGCTGGCTAGGCAGGTGTCCCCTTCCTCCCTTACTGCTCCATGTGCATCCCTCCCAAAGCTATATGCATGGTGGAGGATGATTTTCTCCAATAGAGGAGGACCATTTTTCAGTCAAGGGTGTATAAATAGCTGTGTTCCCTGCTAGAAGCTCCAAACAAGCTCTCAACTAAACTTTTATGTGGGGGATCAGATTGTTATTTAACTGGAAGAGTCCCAACTGTCAGGCTTTTCTCTTGAGATGGAGTTTCTCCAGAAAGAAGTATCTAATCTCCTCACTGGAGGTTAAAAGCCTTATTACTATTTGGTAGAGAAGGCAACTGGAACTCTCACAACATTTTAACAAATTCCTACAATATTGTTACAATACAGCCCCACCATAAGCAATCCCTGGCCCCTAGGATAAGGATTTCTTAATTCAGTCTCTCTAGAGAACAAGTGGAGAGGAGGGACTAAATGGAGAAGAGAGTGTCAGCTGCCCAGCAGTTCAGGATTTGGGTAGGAGAATTTAATTGATTCTTAAAACTGAGATTCAATAAATGCTCTATTTGCAGCATCACTTATGCCTCCACTTATAGAGGTTCTTAGCATCTTTAATTCCCACTAATTTCTGGGTTCTGCAGTATGAGTCAGCCTTACTCTCAGGCTCCTATCAGGATAGGCTATATAGCAGAGGTTGGCAAACTTTTTCTTAAAGAGTTAGATAGTGAATATCTTAGATTCGTGAGAACTACTTAACTCCATCATTGTAGCACCAAACGATGATAGCCAATGCATAAAGGAATAGGTGTGACTGTGCCCCAATAAAATTTATTTACAAAAACAGGCAATCATCCTGCAGGCCATAGTTTCAAGATCTCTAAGCTAAAGGTTTCTAAGGTCTGTAAAGTTATTACAGACACCCATCTGCTTTCTAGTTTTCAAAATTTTGTTGTTCTCTTTCTCTTTGCCTCCTATCCTCGACCTTTCTAAATCTTCTTAATATTAGTTTAGTGGGATTTTGAGAATGAGCAGAGGAAAACGGAAGTACCAACATAATATAATTTTTCAAAGTATGTGTTCTTGAAGAAAAACTCCTAGAATTTTTATTAGGAATACATTGTAAATATAGATCAATTAGGAAAGAACTGACATCTTTACTACATTGAGTCATCCAATACAAAGAAAATGATATATCCTTATATTTATTTTGATCTTGTTCTATCAGTAATGCTTGGTAGTTTTCTCTTTAGAGGTAATTCATATCTTTCCTTACATGTATCCTTAGTATGTGATCTAAGACAGCCATGGAAGAAAAAAAAAAAAAAAGGATAGCCATTGAAGTACAGTGCTCACCTCTCCTTGAAGAGAAGGCACTATGGGAGCACAACTGACTGACAGCCCAAGGTTCCACTTTGGTTCCGCTAATACTTTTTCTCCAAGGCTATCCCAGTCATTGCCTGAGAAGGTATTGTAATAGTGCTGGCCAATTTCTGCCTCATACACGATTCCTCTAATATTTACCTTCTATTCAGGGATTCCCCACTGGTCTGGCTTAGATTTTTTTCAGAGTTGTGTTGCTGAATTGCTTCCTACCCAGCCCTTTGTCTCTTTCCCTTCCTGGGTGTCAGGTTCATATTTATCATCATCCACTCCTACTCCTTTTAAGATATTTCTCAAAATAAATTTCTTGTACATATCTTGTTTTTGTGTCTGCCTCTTGAAGAGCAAATGAACAAATGGTGGCTTTTTATACTATTATAAATGGTATCTTTAATTTCATTTTCAAATTTTTATTGTGTTTATATAAGTACCATTTGGTTTTTGTATTATGACTTTACTAGCTTGCACATTCACAAACATGACATCTGTAGGAAATTAAAATTTTATTTGTTCCTTCCTAATCTTTTAACTTCCTTTTTTTGTCACTATGTTTCACCATTACATGTTAAGAAAAACATGTCCACCATCACAATGTTAAATGGAAATGCTAACAGTTGACATCCTTTTTTTTCCTGATCTCAGGGGGAATAATTCCAATATTTCACTATTAAGTGCTAATAAATGTGTTAAAAGATACCTACTATTAGATTAAGGAAGTGTCCTTCTCACCTTAAATGAGTATTGAATTCGATCAACTGATTCTTGTGCAAACATTGAGAAGATTTGTATACAAGCAGTCCTCATTTTACAAGGTACTATGTAAGTGAAACCTAATGCATACCAGAGCTATAGCCTCACTTTGTAAAATTCTATCATATATTATTTTATATTGCTAAGTAATAAATTCCACAAACTTAGTGGCTGGTCTGGGCTCTTTTCAGGACACTTAAGGAAAAAAGTCTGCTTCTAAGCTCATTCAGGTAGTTGGTGGAACCCAATTTCTTACATAGGACTGAAGTCACCATTTTCTTGCTGGTTATTGGTGAAGGGTCATTCCTAGCTAATAAAGGTTACTCCCAGGTCCTTTGCATGTGATCTCTGTATTCAAACCAGCAACAGTGCATCAAATCCTTTTTGTGCTTCAACTTTCTCTGACACCCTGTTCCACTCCCAGACAGAGAAAACTCTGTTTCTAAAGTGCTCATTTGATTAGGTTAGACCCACTTATATAATCTATATTAAAGCCAACTGATTAGTAAGAAACCTTAAGGACATCTGTAAAATACCTTTTGCCAGATAATATGACATAATCATGGGAGTAACACCAGGGAGCAAACGTCATATAAGCCATCTTGGAATTCTGACTATCACAAGTGATATGAGTTCAAATGAGATCAAATCTCAGTTACCTTGGAACCTTGCAAAATAATTTGTTCAAATGTTATCTGTTCAAAATATGTACAAATTTCAGTTAACATAATGCTGGGCAAAGTGAGGAATGCCTGAGGTGTTCCCCCATATTCTGTTAATGTGATTAATTTTCTAATGTTAAACTAATTTTGTATTCTAGGAATAAACCTATGTTGGTTATAGAGTATTATCTTCTATATATCGCTAGAAATAGTTTTCTAATATTTCCTTTAAGATTTTTACATGTATATTCACAAGAATGGCCTACCATTACCTTTCTTGTAATGTCCTTGTCAGGTTTTGGTATTAATGCTATATTGACCTCTCAAAACATCATGGAAAGTATTGTCTCTAACTCTCTAGAAAACTTGCATAAGACGGCATATAACATTCTTTAAATATACACAGTAATTCACCAGTAAAGTTTATCTAGAACTAAAGTCTCTTTTGGGCAAGAACTTTAATCATTTATTCAATTTCTTTAATGTATATAGGACTATTCAGCATTTTTATTTCTTCTTGTGTCAATGTGAAAATTGTATTTCATCAAGAAATTTGTCCACTTCACCCAAATTATTTGGCATAAAATTGTTCATTGTATCTCTTGAATGTCTCTGGGCCTGCAGCAATGGCCTCTTTTTCATTTTTTATCATCAAATTAACAGAAAGAAAGAAGAAGAGGAAGAGGAAGGGAACAGGGAAAGGGAAAGGAAGGGAAGGGAAGGGGAAGGAAGGGAAAAGAAAAATTACATGACCCTAATCAATAGATGCAGAAAAAACACTGAACAAAATTCAACACCCCTTCAGGCTAAAAATTCACAGAAAGCTAGGAATAAAGGAGAACTCCTTCAACTTAATAAACAATATCTACCAGGCGCCTGGGTGGCTCAGTCATTAAGCATCTGCCTTTGGCTCAGGTCATGATCCCAGGGTCCTGGGATCAAGCCCCGTATCAGGCTCCCTGCTCAGCGGAAAGCCTGCTTCTCCCTCTCCCACTCCCCCTGCTTGTGTGCCCTCTCTCCTGTCTCTCTCTCTCTCTGTCAAATAAACAAATAAAATCTTTAAAAAAATAAACAATATCTATCACAGAACTTTATAGCTAATATCATACTTAAAAGTACAAAACTAGAAGTTTTCCCACGAAGATGAAGTCTAAGGCAAGGATGTCCTCTCAGCACTCCTTTTCAACATTTGTACTGGAAGTTCTAGCTAATGTAACAAGACAAGTAAAGAAAATTGAAGGTATACAGATTGAGGAAGAAGGAAAAAATTGCCTTTGTTTCCAAATGATGGCCTATGTAGAAAACCTGAAAGAACTGACAAAACAAACAAACAAAAACAAAAAAACACCCTCCTGACACTAACAAGCAATTATAGCAAGGTTGAAAGATAAAAGGTTAATGCACAAAACTCATTCACCTTCTGATACGCCAACAATGAAAAAGTAAAGCAAAATACTATACATTAGCACCTATGAAAATGAAATATTTCGGTTCAAATCTAACAAATATGTACAAGATCAATTTGAGGAAAACTACATACAATCTTCTGATGAACAAAATCAAAGAAGAAAATAAATAAATGAGAGATTTAATGTTTCATACATAGGAAAATTCACTATTGTCAAGATTTCAGTTCATTCTAACTTATCTATAGATTCAATGCAAACTCAATCAAAATCCCAGAAGATTATTTTGTGGATATCTAAAAACTGATTCCAAAGTTTCCATTGACAGGCAAAAAAACCCAGACTCAGTAACACAATGTTGAAGAACAAAATTAAAGGACAAACACTATCCAATTTCAAGATTACTATAAAGCTACAGTAATCAAGACAGGGTGGTATTAGGAAAAGAACAGATAAATAAATCAATGGAACAGAATAGAGTGCTCAGAAATAGACATATAGAAATATAGTCAACGAGTCTTTGACAAAGGAGCAAAGGCAATACAATGAACAAAGATAGCCTTTTTAAGAAATGATGCTGGAACATCCATTTGCAAAAAATAAATAAATGAATCTAGTACAAACCTTATTACTTCTTTCAGGAATATAACTCAAAATGGATCTATGACCTAAATGTAAAATGCAAAACTATAAAACTCTTACAAGATATAACATTGGAGAAAACCTAGATGACCTTGGGTATGGCAATGCCTTTTTAGCTAAGACACCAAAGACACAATTCATGGAAGAATAAATTGATAAGCTCGTTAAAAACTTCTCCCCAACAAAAGACAAAGACAAAAGAATGAGAAGACAAGCTACAGACTAGGAGAAACTATTTGCAAGACATACCTGATAAAGGACTGTTTGCAAAATTAACAAAGAATTCTTAAAATTCAACACTAAGAATGTAGTTTTCAAAAGGGCCAGATATGCTAAGAGACACCTCACCAAAGAAGGTATACAGATGGCAAATAAACATATGAAAAAATGTTCCACATCATATACAAATCAGTAAAATGCAAATTAAAATAACAAGAAGATACCACTACACATCTATTAGAATAGCCAAAATCTGTAACAATGATAACACCAAATGATGGAGAGGAAGTGAGGCATCAGAAATTCTCATTCATTGCTGGTGGGTATTCAAAATGGTACAGCCACTTTGGAAAGCAGTTTGGCAGTTTCTTATAAAACTAAACAAACCCCTAGTATACAATCCTGCAATCATGCTCCTTGGTATTTATCCAAAGGTGTTGCAAACTTAGGTCCACACAAAAACCTGCACATGGATGTTTATAGCAGCTTTATTCATAGCTGTCAAAATTGTAAGTAACCAAGATGTTCTCCAGAAGGGGAATGGATAAAGAAAGAGGTACATCCAGACAATGGAATATTATTCAGCTCTAAAAACAAATGAGTTTATTAAGTAATGAAAATACATGGAGAAACCTTAAATGCATGTCACTAAGTGAAAGAAGTCAATCTGAAATATCTACATACTGTATGACTGCAACTATAGATATTCTGGAATATGTAAAACTATGGAGATGATAAAAAATTAGTGGTTGCCAGGGGTTAGAGATGGGACGAGGAATAAATAGGCAGAGAACAGAGGACTTTTGGAGGCAGAAAAAAAATGTACTATATAAGTCAATAATGATGATACATGCCATTATACATGTGTCCAACCCATAGAATACATAACACTAAGAGTGTATTATAATATAAACTATAGACTTTGGGTAATCACTATATGTCAATGTAAGTTCATCAACTTTAACAAAACTACCACTCTGTTGGGGAATGTTTGTAATGGGAGAGGCTATAAATGGGTAGAGGCTGGGAGTATATTAGAAATCTCTATACCTATTATTTAATATTGATGAATAATTTAAACTGCTCTAAAATAAAATAAAGTCTTATTTTAAAAAAATGAACTAAAAGGTATCAAGAAAATGATAAAAGGCATACAAGACCACATGAACTAGAAGTAGATAAGTTTAGAAATGCAATGATGGGACTCAGAAAAGAACCAGAATTTTAAAACTCATTTTAGAAATAAATGCTAAACTGGAAGGAGCATGATGAACAGAACAGAAAATGCCCTAAGAGAAAAAGATGAAATAGATATTTTAAAAATTAAAAAGAAATAAAGTCATTAGAAAAGGAACTAATAATACACTATGATAACACTAGTATCTATTCAACATTTATTTTAAATATATATCTCCAACCTAAAAACAAAAAAACTGAAACAAATTTTAACTTTATTAAATATGCTTGCAGTTGATAGTAGTTTATGTATAGCAATTCTGAACTATTTTGTGTCTATTAGAATTAAGCTAATGAGTAAAATTATTGATAATGTTGGCAACCAAAATTCACATGGTAGAAGAAGGAAAGTACAATGTAGAATGAAGAAAGGCAGTGCAGAACCACCTGTGTTGGATTAGCATTAAAGGTATCAACATGAATTCATGATATAAAAAATAAACCATTTTATATCCAGTCTGCCAAAATGGCCTAGGAACCATGACACTCTAGTAGCAATGAACACATCCAATTCCTAGATACTGGTCTCCAAACACAATTCCCTACTAAAAAGACTAGGGCTCTTAAGAAAATATTATGGGAAGAAAAATAAGAAGAACACAGAATTTGGGATATGTTAAACAACAGAGCTTGACATTTGCAAATTTCCACACACAGTTTCATTTCTCTACAACTAACCACAAATATCCAACATATAACAGCTGTCTGTCATTGGATACATATCCTAACCTCTCAACCAAGTTTAAATTCTTAATGCTTCATCTATAAAATAGAAAATACAGGACAAATTTAAAAGCTCTGCTGTATTAAATGATATAAAGTGGGTTGAAGTATGTAATATAGTACTTTACATATACTACACATTCATTGTTTCCCACTTTTTCCATTATTTTATCTTTTTTACATCCCCCTGATGCAGCCAATAATCCTCCCTATTAGCTCAATATAGCTGCCCTTACTTAGATTTAATAGGCTTCCAACCTGATCATAACATTTCATTCTAAGAATAAAAAGGTACCTCCCTGAGACTTCTGGGGAAGATGATGAAGTAAGAGGATCCTACATTCACCTCATCCCATGCACACCAAGAAAACACCCGTATTAATATAAATAACCAAGAAAACAACCTAAAGATTGGCAGAACAAACTCTCTACAGCTAAATGTAGAGAAGTGGCTACATAGAAGAGGATAGGAAAGGAACAGATGCGCTTGGGAGCCAAACTGACATGGAGGGCAATATAAGCGAGGGAGGGATGTCACCATTTCCCTTCCCCACTCCACACTCTAGATACAGGGACACTTGTGAGAACCAGTACAGCCTGAACACTTTCCACCTAGCTTCCTAACAGTGTGCTCTGCCCCGGCACTCTTCTGCAGACCCACCCCTGAAGGAATTTTCTGAGGTGGCTGTAGGTCCCCGCCCAAAGCAGACTAGCTGGGACCTTGCTAATACTGCATATTTCACCCCCACACTCTCCTGCAGACCCTCTATATCCAACACACCCTTGGCAAGAGTACTCAAAGCAGTGCCACAACTGTGGCAAGCAAACCTGACAGGGGTCAGCACTACCTTAAAGTGACTCCTGCCTCAGGGAGAGGGGAAGAAAACCACACACACCAGTTCGACTACATCCTCAGCAGTGGGCTGGGGGCAAACATCTGGTCTGACTGCAGGCTCCACTCACCAATGGAAGCTTCTCAGGGGACAACACAGGGAAAGTGCCCTGCAGTTCAGTGCTCCCACAGCTCTGGCAAATCCCTGGTCTGACTCAACTCAAGCCCAAGATGGCCTCAGACTGGCCCAGACAATATAGGGACCAAATCCTGCCCCAAACAGGCAAACAGAGCCTTTGCAGATAACTGAACTGAAGGCAAATGAGGGTCAGACACAACAGTAGGGTGTATACAACATGCATAGAAGACATTCAGGAAGTGCCAAGTTCTAGTGAACAGGGCACATTGCACTGGAGGGTACTATAGGACCTCTTCTTCATAAAGCCTCTACTTTCAAAAGCAGATGTGGCTGACTTTCCTAACACATAGAAATAGACACAGAGGATTAGAGGAAATGAGGAGATAATGGAATATGACCCAAATGAAAGAACAGGACAAATCACAGAAGAAGAGCTAAATGAAACAGAGATAAGCAATATTCTTAATAGAGAATTTAAAGTAATGGTCATAAAAGATACTCACTGAACTTGAGAAAAGAGTGGAGGACCTCAGTGAGACCCTCAACAAAGAGATAGAAAACAAACAAACAAAAAAAGAACTAATCAGAAATGAAGAACTCAGTAACTAAAGTTAAAAATACACTGCATGGAATAAATACTAGACTAGGGGAAGCAGAAGAAAGGATCAGCAACTTGGAGGACAGAGTAATGGAAAGCCAACAAGCTGAACAGGAGAGAGGGAAAAATAACAAAAAATGAAAATAAATTAAGGGAATTCAGCAACACCAACAAGTATAATAACGTTCACATTATAGGGATCCCAGAAGGAGAAGATAAAGAAAAGGGGGTAGAAAATTTATTTGAAGAAATAGCTCTAAACTTCCCAAATCTGGAGAAGGAAACAGAAATCCACATCCAGGAGGCACAGAGAGCCCCCAACAAAATCAACGTAAAGAGGCTCACATATTGTAATTAAAGTGGCAAAAAGTAGCAATAAAGACAGAATTTTAAAAGTAGCGGGCGCCTGGGTGGCTCAGTTGGTTAAGCGACTGCCTTCGGCTCAGGTCATGATCCTGGAGTCCCGGGATCGAGTCCCGCATCGGGCTCCCTGCTCAGCGGGGAGTCTGCTTCTCCCTCTGACCCTCCCCCCTCTGACCCTCCCCCCTCTCACGTGCGCTCTCTCTCATTCTCTCTCAAATAAATAAATAAAATCTTTAAAAAAAAAAAAAGTAGCAAGAGAAAAAAAAATAGTTACATACAAGGGAAATCCCATAAGGCTATTAGCTGACTTTTTCAGCAAAAATTTTGCCAGAATAGAGTCGCATGAAAGAAAAAAAAATCTGCAACAACGAATACTCTATCCAGGAAGGCTATCATTCAAAATAGAAAGAGAGATAAAGAGTATCTCAGGCAAACAAAAGTTAAAGAAATTCATCACCACAAAGCAGACTTATATGAAATGTTAAAGGGGACTCTTTTAGTGGAAAGGAAAGACCATAAGCAGGAGTAAGAAAAGTAGGAAGCACAAAAGCAATAAAATTAACTCCATCTATAAAAATCAGTCAAGGGGGTGCCTGGGTGGCTCAGTTGGTTAAGTGACTGCCTTCGGCTCAGATCATGATCCTGGAGTCCCGGGATTGAGTCCCACATCGGGCTCCCTGCTCAGCAGGGAGTCTGCTTCTCCCTCTGACCCTCTTCCCTTTCGTGCTCTCTATCTCTCATTCTCTCTCTCTCAAATAAATAAATAAAATCTTAAAAAAAAAATCAGTCAAGGGGTTCACAAAATAAAAGGATATAAAGTAAGACAACATATACATTAAAAGTTGGAGTGGGCACCTGGGTGGCTCAGTCGTTAAGTGGCTGCCTTCAGCTCAGGTCATGATCCCAGGGTCCTGGGTTCGAGCCCCGCATTGGGCTCCCTGCTCTGCAGGAAGTCTGCTTCTCCCTCTTCCACTCCCCTACTTGTGTTCCCTCTCTCACTGTGTCTCTCTCTGTCAAATAAATAAATAAAATCTTTAAAAAAAAAAGTTGGAGTGGGGAGGAGCAAAAATTTAGTCCTTTTATTTTTTTTTTAAAGACTTTATTTATTTATTTGGCAGAGAGAGAGAGAGAGAATACCAGTAGGCAGAGAGGCAGGCAGAGGGAGAGGGAGAAGCAGGCTCTCCACTGAGCAGGGAGCCCAATGCGGGACTCGATCCCAGAACCCTGGGATCATGACCGAGCTGAAAGCAGCCACTTAACTGACTGAGCCACCCAAGCACCCCAAATTTAGTCCTTTTAGAATGGGTTCAAACTTAAGTAACCATCAACTTAACATACCCTGCTATATGCATAAGATGTTATATATAAACCTAATGGTAACTACAAATCAAAAACTGGTAATAGATATGCAAACAATAAAGAGAAAGGAATCCAGGTATATCACTAAGAAAGCCAACCAAGATAAGAGAGCAAGAGAAGAAAGGAACAGAGAAGAACTACAAAAACAACAGTGTAACAAGTAACAGAATGACAATAAGTACATACCTATCAAAAATTACTTTGAATGTAAATGGACTAAATACTCCAATCAAAAGACACAGGGCGACAGAATGGATAAAAAAGACCCATCCATATGTTCACATCTATATAATTTTGGACCTATAGACACAGGCAGATTAGAAGTGAAGGGATGGAAAAGGATCCATTAGGTATTTAGGTTTATATGTAACATCCATTCACGATAAAAACCCTCAACAAAGTAGGTTTAGAGAGAATATACCTCAACATAATAAATGCCATAAAAGAAAAACCCACAGCTAACATTATACTGAATGGTGATAAACTGACAGATTTCCTAAGATCAGGAACAAGGCAAGGATGCCACTCTCACCACTTTAATTCAACATAGTACTGGAAGTCCTAGCCACAGTAATCAAAGAAGAAAACTAAATAAAAGCCCTCTGAATTGGTAAGAAAGAGGTAAAACTTTCACTACTCACAGATAACATGGTATTATATATAGAAAACCCTAAAGGACACCAAAAATTAGATTAAAGACTACTAGAACTGATGAATAAGTTCAGTAAGGATGCAGGATACAAAATCAATATACAGAAATCCACTGCATTCTATACACTAATAATGCAGTATAGAATGAGAAATTAAGAAAACAATACCACTTACAATTGTACCAAAAATAATAATATATCCAGCAATAAACTTAAGGAGGTAAAAGACCAATATTCTGAAAACTATAAAATGCTGTCAAAAGAAATTGAAGATGATACAAACAAATGGAAAGATAATCCATACCCACGGATTAGGGGAACAAATATTGTTAAAATGTCCATACTACCCAAAGTAATTTATGGATTTAATGCAATCCCTATCAAAATATCAACAGCATTTTTCACAGAACTAAAACAAACAACCCTAAATTTTGTATGGAACCACAGAAGACCCCAAATAGCCAGAGCAATCTTGAAAAAGAAAATAATGGAAGAATCACAGTCTCAGATTTCAAGATACACTACAAAGTTGTACTAATCAAAACAGTATAGTACTGACACAGAAATAAACACAGGGATCAATGGAATAGAATAGAGGTCTCAGAAATAAGCCCACAATTATATCGTCAATTAATTTTCAACAAAGCTGTAAAGGATATGCAATGGGAAAAAGACAGCCTCTTCAACAAATGGTGCTGGGAAAATTGGACAGATACATGTAAAAGAATGAAACTGGACCACTTTCTTACACCAGACACAAAAATAAACTGAAAACTAAAGACCTAAATGTAAGACCTACAACCATAAAAATCTTAGAAGAGAGTATAGGCAGCAATATCTCTAACACTGGCCTTAGCAACATTTTTCTCAATCTGTCTCCTGAGGCAAGGGAAACAAAAGCAAAAAATAAACTCTTGGGACTTCATCAAAATAAAAATCTTCTACACAGCAAAGGAAACCATCAACAAAACTAAAAGACAATCTGCTGAATGGGAGAAAGTATTTGCAAGTGACATATCCAGTAAAGGTTCATTATCCAAAATATCTAAAGAACTTATAAAATTCAACACCCAAAAAACAAGTAATCCAATTAAAAATGGGCAGAAGATATGAACATATATTTCTCCAAAGAAGACATACAGATGGCCAACAGACACATGAAAAGATGCTCAACATCACTTATCATCAGGAAAATGCAAATCAAAACTACAATGAAATATCACCTCAAACCTGTCAGAATGGCTAAAATCAAAAACACAAGAAACAAATGTTGGTGAAGATGTGGAGAAAAAAAAACCCTCATGCACTGTTGGTGGTAATGTAAACTAGTGCAGCCACTATGGAAAACAGCTTGGAGGTTCCTCAAAAAATTAAAATTAGAATTACTATGTGATCCAGTAATCGCACTACTGGGTATTTACCCAAAGAGTACAAAACCACTAATCTGAAAAGATGTATGCACCCCTAGCCAAATTATGAAAGCAACCCAAGTGTCTACTGATAAATGAATGGATAAAGTAAAAGTGGTGTGTGTATACACCACACACACACACACACACACACACACACACACAATTACTCAGCCATAAAAAAGAACGAAATCTTGCCATCTACAACAACATGGATGGATCTAGAAGGCATAATGCTAAGTGAAATAAGTCAGTCAGAGAAAGACAAATACCATATGATTTCACTGGTATGTAGAATTTAAGAAACAAAACAAATTAAAAAAGAGAAAAGTCAAGAAACAGACTCTTAACTATAGAGAACAAACTGATGGTTACCAGAGGGGAGTTGCGCGGATGGGTGAAATAAGTGAAGGGGATTAAGAGTACACTTATGATAAGCAATGAGTAATTTGCAGAATGGTTGAAACACTGTGTTGTGCACCTGAAACTGACTTAACACTGTTAATTATAATTAATTATAATTATAATTAACAATGTTAATTATACTGGAATTAAGATTTTTTTAAAAATTAAAAAGTGTACCTCCCTTGCACTGTTTCATCTATATTAGAAGTACCATTACTTTAAAAAATAATAGCAGTAATCATAACAGTTTTCTAAATTTAGGCAATATATGATATTTCAAGTCTGTATATAAAATTTCAAGCAGTTTAAGTGAACAATTTTCAAGCATGGTGCAAAGTATTTGGGTGTGGGGAGATACTTCTCATGGTCAAACAGATGTATGAGAGAACTAATCATTTGTACTTTTAGGTTGGGGGAATCCATAGACACTCTCAGAGCAGCTTTATATGTTGCCCAGTTCCTTTCTGTTTTCACTTTTCCATAGATGAATCCAGACATACTTTTCTGATTCTAGCTTCCACAATTTATTTATGTATTTATTAACTGAGCAAACTATGTTTTGAGCACCTAACATGTGTCAAGCACTCTGTTACATACTAGGGATAGAGAATGTACAGTACATCTGGAGATAGAGATAATTATACAGACAACTGTAATACAGCATGGTGTAAGTGCTCATGATAATGACAGTATGTTACGAACAATGTAGGGGCAAATATCCCAGCCATTTGTCCTAAGCAAACTGGGAGCAATTGGAGGATTTTAAGTTGTTGAATAAAATTAGATTTATATTTTTGAAAGATTACTATGTGTATGCTGTTGCAAATGTAATTAGAAGGGAACAAGAATCAAAAAAGAAAAAAAAAAGAGTATGTTTCCCATGGAGTCAAATAATGCAGACAGAACGAGTTATAACAATAATAATGATATTTAAAATATAGCAGCTAATTAAGAATATGCTATGCTTTATATTCATGATTTTAATTCCCACAAGCAAAGAGTGAAGTAAGTCCTGCTTTTAGCCCCTGCTCTTTACCATTCAACATATGAGGAAAGTCCGGCTCAGAGCAGTTAAGTAATGGGTCTAATGGAACAGCATTTTAAAGAAAAAAATAAATCAGTCTGCCTTGAACCACTGTAATCAATTATTATTACTGATGTCTCTTTCCACAAAGCTCATTCAAATTCTGCTCACTCATGCTAAATTTTCAGAAATTATTTCCAAGCATAAGGTTCTTATCTCATGTTACACGAATATTAAAGGAAATCTTGATTCTAAGAGAGAAAAACTCAATCTCAAGGGCATAAACTAAAGACAAGTCCCTTTAATTAGATGTTTATTTCATGTAAATACATACTAAATTTAAATGGAACATATGAGATAGAAATAATATTTTAAATAAATATACACCTGTCCAGTAACTGCCTGAAAATTTCCCACATCTTTTATTCCAAATCATTTTATGTGCCCTAACTTGTGAGCCCACTCTCTCTCTTGCACTTTGACCTTGGTTAGAAAAGCAAATGGGACCTCTTCCTCAGAAGTTGCAGGTACTATGTTATGGTCAGTTTTACTACTTGCCCTCTTAGTTATTTCTCTTTATCAGGGCTATTGCAATCTGTGATTTAGCACAGGCAGGCTAATGCAAGAGAACATTTTCTAGGCCTAACCACAGAATGTTGAATATCATTTCAGTGAAACTTCCTAATCTTGCTTTCTCAGAGAATGCCCATTGCCCAACTCTAGATCTATTTAATCTTACCTATATTTCAGGGCCAAATCTCATTTCTGTCTTCTGAACTCTGCCATTTAGCAGTGGAGAATATACTATATAAGAATATTCATTTATTTTTTTCATGTTTGATGTTTGGCACAACTAACACAAATAAGTTGATGGCAGAGTATCCTACCTTATCTCCCCAATTACAGTGTTGAGAGATTCTTTCAAGAAAAGTTTTCTCTATTTGCAAATGCCAGGCATTGGAAAGGAATACAGGAAACAAAGAGCGAGGAAAAGACAACTAACCAAAGGATAAGTAGATTGATGTGGTAGCAGATATTTCAGCAAAATTATCTTCACATCCCCCCCAAAATATGTAATCTTCACATACTTCATGATTCATATTTCTATTGTATCCCATTATATAGTATACAGCTTATATTTCTATTACATCCCATTATATGAGAGAAATTCAATGTTTTCACTGATATATTTAAGCTTAATAAAAGAAAACTATCTGCATTAAACAATGATTAATAAGATATTTATTGATTAGCTATTTATATGGTGAATTTAAAATAAAAAATAAAAGTATTGATTTAAATTATGCTAAATATTAGAATATTGCCATAGAGTATGTGGTATTTTCCTTAAAACTAGTTTAAATAGTCTATAAAATACCATTTTGATAGAGAATACAAAAATGTATATTATTGGAAATTTGCCTTTTCATCCCTGATTTTCTTATCTATTTTTAATATTCAAATAGTAAAGAAAAGAAAACATACCTCATGTTTTTCCGAACTAAGAAACCACGTATCCATCTTTGAACTATCAAAACTGGTGAATTATGAGCCAGAATTTCATTAATTTTTGAAATAATATGCTTGATATTATAAATTTCATCATCATAGGTTGATCCCTGTATAAATAAAATATATTTAATATTTATATTTCATGAAAGTATTTCCAAGGGACATTTTTAAATTGCTAGTATAATAATATAAACTATTAAAATGTTCACAAGTGTCTTGTAGGCATAATAGTTAAATAATAAATACATTTTCATCTCTATTTCATTAGATCATAATATCAAGAATTAGTAGCACAAAATAATTTGTTTTCTACACAAAATGCAAGACCCATGATGATAAATTTCTTCATTCTAGATTCTTTTCCCAATCTGATACCATAAATATAAAATTTTGACCATAATCATGCTGATCTTTAAAAGGTGGTGGCATGAATAGGTATCCAATGAAACTCTAAAAGTATTCTGTGGTTTTCCATAGGAAACTGACATATGTTGGATTCACAGAATAATTTACAGTAGTTCAAAATTTTGTTGCAGCTTAACTAGAATGTTGGACACTTTTATTAGGATACATCTCATTCCCATGGAGAGAAATATTCTATAGTGCCTTTAAAGAAATTATCTCTAAGATCTGTTCCTTTGCAAAATTTTAGATTTGGGATCATAGACTCCCTACATCCCACTGATCATTTGACTGATTAGAAATAAAGCTACTTTACTTATGTATTGAATGTAAGGATTATACATTAAAAACCTAAAATTTATATTGTTTGTAAGGCACCCACCCTGAAAATTACCAACTCCTATCACTTCATGTCCCCTTTTTGGCCTATACCCTCAATCAGCTATGTAGTGCCAGGAAAAAAAAAAATCACAAAGCCTTGCAAATTAGTGCTACTTTAGATTTATATTTACAAACATTCATTTCTAATTAGCAAATGCTTTATTGGCCCTGGCTTGCTAACATTTCCAACAGGAGCTATTGCAAGTATTCAGTACTGTTCTCAATACTCTTTAAGCCTTTTCCCTAAAACTCCCTAAACATCTCTTCACAGAGCAAATAGGGTCATAAAGTCTGAACTCCATCAACTAACTCTCCTCCAATCCCTAAATTTAACTATATTCCCATTTAACTATATTCCTATCTATTCTGAGTAGAAATGCCTTCTATTCAATCTTAAAACAAGAAATATTTCCCTTCCTGTCCAAGATAGGCACTCCATTGCTGTTAAGTCCCATCTCTCTCTGTTTCACTATTATCTTCTACTGTCACTATCCCTTTACCCATTAAAATAATGTAGGCTTTACCATCTTTAAAATGCACCCATATAAACAATCACACTTATCCCAACCCTCCATCCTTTGTATTTAACTTTCATTAAGAGCCTAAATTCTTGAGATAGAATTCCATATTTGCTATCCCTACCTTCTTTCCTACATCTCAATCCACTGGATTTTACCCCTACCAAAGTATCTGATAATTTTACATTGGATATTCCTCCTTCAAATACTTCCCTTGGCTTCCATAAACCACTCCTCCTAGTTTTCCCCTAACTCCTGTTTCCTTCTGGTCTTTTTAAATACCTATTCATACCCTGCCTAATGTCACAATGAAAGGATTTTCTCTATTCGTCTCTTCTCAATTTGAACACACTCTCCAGATGATTGTACCTAATTCATAGCTTCAATATTTACCTATGTGCTGATGATTCCCAGATTTCTAGCTTTAGGCCTGAACTCTCTCTATTGAGCTAACAAACAATATGATCAAACTGATACCCAGTTAAATTCAGCTTTCCCAAACATGAATCTCCCTTCTTAAACTGCTTTCTCATATGCTCTTAGTAAATGGTACTAGTGCCCATAGATAATTAACTCAGAAGTCCTGGAACCATCCTAAGCTCTTTTTTCTTATGCTTCTTTATACCCAAATGTTGCTAGATCATCCCAGTATCTGTCTGACTTCTCCATTTTCTTCTAATCTCTGCCATTGCTTTATTGCATGTCTTTATCACTTTCTTAACTTGCTAAAAATGTCCTGATATCTGATATAATCCCCATTCCCCCCACTTCCTTTGAATCATAATATGCACTATTGCTAGAGTGAACTTTCCAAAATGCAAATCAGATCATATGGCATCCCTACTTCATATATTTCATGGACACATCACTAAAAGATCAATTACACATTTCTTGACTTGGAACATAAAATTCTTGATCTAGTCCCTTTTTACCTCAATCTCATCTCCCTTCTCCCTACATAAGCTACTTTCCACAATGGCAATATCCAGCCACTTATACCCCTGAAAATTGGCTGATAATCAAACCTCAATGCTTTTTACAGATACCATTCCAGTTTCTTGACTGCCTTTCTCAATTATTTATCTCACTATCTTAGTCTTTTGGAGATTCAACTCTTTTCTCCAAGAAGCGTTTCTTGACATTGATTTGAGTTCAATATCCTATAATATTATCCTTTGCAGCACTCATTTGTCATACTTGACAATCCTGAGTTTTACCTGAGATCTCTGATCCTAGAAAACAGGAAAGGTTAAGAAATCTCCTCACCCCTTCCTTTCAGAAAATGGTATACTCCAAAGAAGCACCCTTCCTCCATATTACTCAGATATTACCCATCAATGCCCCTCTAGTTTACCTATGACAAGGACCTGACACAGACTCTCTAAATTCCCATTGGCCTTTTAATGAATAAACTGCTTTGTCCCCACTGATCGGAACAAAATGCTTGTTAACCAAATTTTGGTTAAGATCCTCTCCTTCCCCTAGGCCCCTGAACTTTGGCCCACCTTCAGCCTGAGCTACCATATAACTCCTTAATGGCCCCTCCTGAGATAGGCAACTCCCAAGATAAAACATTCCCTGATCTATGGTCAGATCATGCCACTCCGCTTCATCCTACTTACCCACACCAGTTCTTTCCAGTCTTATTTACTCTTCCCAGGGAAAAAAACCTTTTTTGACTAACCTTAATGATGTCTGAAAATTACTGATCAATTAGAGCATCCCCCCTATTGCAATGGCCCTTTTCTCTCCCTTGCAATAATCCTTTTGAATAAAGTCTCTCCTAAGTCTTCATTTGTCTTTTATTTGACAAGTTTATGCTATGACACAATTATTGGTCTATCTTTCCCACTTGCAACATAAACTCACTAAGTTTAACAAATCTTTCTTTATCCTGCATCTCTAGGACTAAGTAAACTACAGGTCTGTAACTGGCATTCAATTATTAGCTGACTATTAAATCACTAAGTAATGGTATCTTATACATTGTGATATTTGGTCTCCAAGTTTGATTTGGCATTGTCAACCTATTTTTGTAATTCAACTCTTACTTGGCTGCAGTAACATCATACTCCTAATTTTTCTACCTTTTAAATTTTTATTTATGTCTCCAGCATCATATTCTAAACTATAACACTAAATTACTTCTTGTCAATTGATTGTGCCAAGCTCTAGCACTACCTCTGTGCCTTTGCAAATGCTTTTCACTCGGCCTCACCTGCTCTACAGTTGCCAACACCTCAATTTGCCTAATGATTTATATTAAAAAATCTCATCTGAAGTATACTTTGTTTTTTCCTTCTATGACCAGAAAGCTGAACTTCAAAGTTTTTTAAAGAAAATATATGTAGTTCTTTCACAGATTTTGTTCCATACTAAGATCCATGACATTTGAAAAAAAATTATTCCTTTGGTTATTATTTCTCCTTAATTTGCTTTATTTTCTCTACTAAAATTCCTATTCATGTATACTAGATATCCTGGAACTCACCTCCATGTTTTATATTTTTTTCTCATCATTTTCATGTATATATTCTCAATTTGTTAAAGCCATTCTCTCAATGGCCACCCTTCTCATATTGAGTTTTCTATTACATTTTCAACTACTCTGGTTAAGTTATGTGGCTGAGACTGAGGTCCTTTCTGAAGTTCCTGATTGCCCTTTCACAAAGGAGTCCTGCCTCATACCAGTGTGTTTATTCATTGTTACCGTGCCTGTACTAGGGTTTGTTTAAAAAAAAACCCACAAACCCAAGATAGTCACTTATGCGAGGCCAAGTCACCGAACTGGGGCTTAATACCTAACCTATAGTTTCAACCTCCACCAGAAATGTAGACTTAACCAGTCAGAAATTTTCTGGTCAGCACCAATGAGGTAATCTGTCACATGGGCCTTCTTCTCTTCCAGAGAAAGATGAGGTACTCTTTAATAAGACCCCCTGCCTGCTCTTCTACCTATGGAAAGTGAACTTGCCTGGAACAATCCTTTCTTTCTTTTTGCTAATAACTTGTAACTTTCTTCTCATTCACTGGACAGGGTCTTTTACAGAGAGATAAAAGTTTTTAATTTTGATGAAGTTCAGTTTCTTTTTTTTCCTTTTAAAGATTATGCTTTTGGTGTCAGGCCTAAGAATGTTTTTCCTACCCCTACATCCCCAAAATCTCCTTTATTTTTTCTTTCTAAAAGTTTTATAGTTTTAAGTTGTATATTTAACTCCCTGATCCATTTTGAGTTAATTTTTGTATGGGGTGTGAAACTTAGGTTGAACCTCATTTGTGTGTGGGTGTATGGATACCCAATTACTCCAGCAACATTTATGGAAAAGGCTATATTTTCTCCATCAAATTACTTTAACCTTTGTCAAAATTCAATTGAAGATATTGTGTGAACGTATTTTTAGGTTTTCTGACCTGTTCCATTGATCTATGCCTCACCAATACCACACAGTCTTGATTACTGTAGCCATATAAATATCAAAATCAGGTAAACGGATTCCTATCACTTTACTGTTTTTTCAAAGTTGTTTTAGTCATTCGAATTCCTTTACCTTTCCATAAAAAGTTTAGAGTGCTCTTGTTTATACCTACAGAAAATTCCACAAGATTTTGATAGGAATTGCATTAACCCTGTATATCAATTGGGGGAGAATTGAAATACTATGCTGAATATTCTAATTCATGAATATGCTATGTCTTTCCAATTATTTAGATCTTTGATTTTTTTATCAGTGTTTTATAGTATTCAACATACAAGTTCTATACAAGTATTGTTAGACATACCTAAGTATTTCATCTTTTTGAGTGATTATAAATGATAGTATATTAATTTTGGGTCCATGGGTAGTATATAGAAATGTGATTGATTTTTGCATGTTTACCTAACATACTGTGGCCTTACTAAGCTCACTTTTTACTTCTAAGAGATTTTTTGGTGGATTCTTTGGGATTACCTACATAGGTCATCATTTCATCTGCAGATAGTTTTATTTCTTCTTTTTCATCTGTATGTCTTTTATTTCTTTTTTTCATCTTACTGCACTAGCTAGACTTTTCAGCATTATGTTGACAGGAGAAGAAATAATGCGCACTCTTGCTTCATTCCCTCTCTTGGGGAGAAAATATTCAGTCTTTCACCAATAAGCCTAATGTTAACTGTTAGGTTTTATTTGATGTTCTTTGTAAACAAGAGGAAGTTCTCTATACCTATTTTTGAGGTGTTTTGTTTTGTTTTGTTTTGATCATGAATGGATGTTGAACTTGGCCAAATGCTTTTTCTCCATTAAGTGATAGATGATATTTGATATATTTTTTCTTTAGCCTTTTGATATGGTAAAATGCATTAACTGATTTTCAAATATTGAGCAAGCTTTGTATCCCTGGAATAAGCACCATTTGCTCATGGTATATTGTTATTTTCATATACTGCTGAATTCTATTTGTTAACATTTTGTTCAAGATTTTTATGCTTATATTCATGAGGGATACTGGTCTGTTTTCTTTTTTGGTACGGTCTTTGGTTCTGGTATCAAGGTACTATTAACTTTATAAAATGGTGAAGTGTTCCTTTTTATTTTCTAGAAGAAACAAAATTTTATATGTTTGGGAGAATTCTTTAATGCAACTATCTGGGACTGAACATTTCTTTTTTTGAGTTTAAAGCTATAAACTCAATTTCCTTCATAAAGGACTATTCAAAAATTATCTATTTCATATTGGATGAGTTTTGTCATTGTTGTTTTTGCATGAAATGGTCCATTCATCTAAACTGTTGTTTATGTGTAGTTTTTGTAGTATTCTCTTTTGATGTCTACAAGGTCTGTAGTGATATCCCATTTTGTTCCTGACATTGGTAATTTGTGTCTTCTCTCTTCTCCATCAGTCTTGCTAGAGGTTTGTCAATTTTATTGATCTTTTTGAAGAACGAGATCTGTTTTACTAATTTTCTCATTTTTTGTTTGTTTTTCATTTCACTGACATCTGCTCCTATCTTTATCATTTCCTTCTTTCTGCTTACTTTGGGTTTATTTTGCTCTTGTTTTTCTAGGTTCTTGAGAGGGGAATCTCAGATTGTTGATTTGAGGATTTTTGTCTGTTCCTATATATGCATTTCTTTTTAAAGATTTTTTATTTATTTGAGAGGGAGAATGAGATAGAGAGAGAGAGCATGAGAGGGGGGATGATCTGAAGGAGAAGCAGACTCACTGCTGAGCAGGGAGCCCAATGTGGGACTCGATCCCGGAACTCCAGGATCATGACCTGAGCTGAAGGCAGCTGCTTAACCAACTGAGCCACCCAGGCGCCCCCCTATATATGCATTTAATACTAAAAATTTCCCTCTCAGCATTGCTTTAGCTGTGTCCCACAAATTTTGGTATCTTGTATTTTAATTTTAATTAATTTTTTCACTTGATACTACATCTTTGATCTATGGATTTATTAGAAGGGTATTGCTTAGTTTTCAAGTGTTTGGGGATTTTCCTCTTATTTTTCTGTAATCAGAGAACACACCCTATATAATCCAAATTATTTTAAATTTGTTGAGGTTTGTCCTATGAAACAGGAAATGACCTACATGATTGAACATTTGAAATGAATGTCTATTCTGCTGTTGCTGGTGGAGTGTTCTATAAATGTCAGTTAGATTTTGTTGGTTGATAGTGTTATAGAGTTTTTTCAATATATAGTAGTTGTAATTATTGAGAGGAATTTTGATGTCTCCAAACATAATCATGTATTTATCTATTTCTCATTTCAGTTTTATCAATTTTTGCTTCACATATTTTGTAGTTCTATTGTTTGGGGCATTCACATTTAAGATTACTACGTCTTTAGTGGTTTGAACCTTTTATTATTATATGTCCCTCCCTCCCTATGATAATTTTCTTTACTCTGAAGTTTACTTTATCTGATGTTAAGATAGCCAATCAGTCCTGTTTTCCTTTGATTAGTTTTGGTATGATAAATCTTTGTCCATCCTTTTATTTTCAACATGCTTATATCATTGTATTTGAAGTTTCATGTAGACAACATACACTTGAGTCATATTTTAAATCCATTTGTCCAATATCTTTCAATTGGTACATTTGGGCCATTTAAGTTTAATATAAATTTTAATGTAATTACTGATAAAATAGGACTTAAGTCTGCCATTTTATATTGTTTTCTGTTTGCTTTCTCTGCTTTTCATCTGTTTTCTTATTCTTACTTTCCTACTAAAGAATTTGAGAACTCCATTTATATTTATCTATAGTGTTTTTTGTGCACTTTTTTTTTAGAACTCTCATACACACACACACACTCATAGCCAAAAGATGTCACCAATGTACTTACTCAAATTAAGTGTAGAAGCCTTACCTTTCTTTACAGCTCTTTTTAAGAATTTTCTTAAGTATTTCTTATACATATATTTAGAACATCAGTGTTATGATTTATAAGATATATTATTTGCCAATATTTTCTCCAATTTTGTCAGTTGCCTGTCATTTTGTCGATAAGTTTCCTTTGCTGTGCAGAAGCTGTTTAGTTTAGGTCTGTTAATATTTGCTTTATATATTTAAGTGCTTCTAGGCCAAATGCATATTTACAAATGCATATCCTCTTTTTGGATTGACCCCTTTATCATTGTAATAACCTTCTTTGTCTCTTATTACAGCCTTTGACTTAAAGTTTATTTCGTGTAAATACAGCTACCCCTGCTTTCTTTGGGTTTCTATTTGCATGGATTATCTGTTTCCATTGCCTGGAGTATCTGTTCTTTTTATTTTTCAGTATATTTTCTCTGTTGTTCACATTAATTGATTTCTATTATTCTATCTTCCCTTTTCCATCACTCTTTAATCTTCCCCCTCTATTCTGCTGTTAAGTTCATCCACTGAGCTTATTTTGGTTATTGTATTTTTGATTTCTCAAATTACCATGTTTCTTTTTATCTATTACATTGTTGAAGTTTTCTATTTGTATGTTTCAAGTATTTTTTATAATTGATCATTGAAGCATTTTAATGATAGCTGCTTAAAAAATTTATCAGAAAATTTTAAACAATGCAAGCATCTCAGGATTAGCATCTATTGACTGTCTCTTTTCATTCAGTTTAAGATCTTCCTATTTCTTTGTATGTTGAGTGACTACTGATTGAAACATAGACATTTTTGTATTATGTTCTAAAACTTTTAATCTCATTTAAACCTTGCTTTAGCTGGCTTTCTCTGATATTGCTCCAGCAGGGGAAATGGAGGTCACTATCTTCTTACTTCCAGGGAGAGGTAGAAGTCCAGATTCACCACCATTCAAGCCTCTATTAACCTCCAGCTGGGGGTGGGCTTCTCACCAGTTCTTCATAGAAGTGGGAGTTTCCACTTTCATGTGGTCTTCATTGACATGGCTATGAGGATAGCCTTCTGAAACAGTGAAAGTCCTGATCTTAGGCTTCCTGTGACACCATCCCAATGGGTATTGCATTGACTCATTAAAGCTTCATGAGGATGGAAAGTCTAGGCTCTCCACTCAGCCTCTGCTGGCATGGGTGGAAGTGGAACCAAAATGTTTTCTATGGTTTTGACTGGAGTAGAGTGGTTATTGTCTGAAAGTTAACTGTCTTAATAGACTGAATCTTTCTTGGTTGTTTAGATGGAGAGAGTAGGCATTTTGGTTAATAGACTGAATCTTTCTTGGTTGTTTAGATGGAGAGAGTAGGCATTTTGGTATTTTGTTTGTTTGGTTGCATCCTTTGGCTTTTAGATTACTGACTTCTTTTAGCTTTAATTTTAGGATATATATAAAAAACAAACAAACAAAAACAGCAAAACAGGGAATTCTTTCACCACTGTGTCACTGCTCAGATTCTGATTGTCCTAGCCAGTCAGCCTCCGCTCTTTACCATTCAGTCTTTTAATGTTTGTTTCATATATAATGTTGAAGGAATTTATATAAGATATAATATATACAGGCATACCTTGTTATATTATACTTTGCTTTATTGCACTTTACAAATACTGCATTTTTTTTTAACAAATTAAAGATTGTGGTAATCTTGCAATAAGCAAGTGTATTGGTGTCATTTTTCCCCACACTACATTTTGGTAATTCTCACCAGATTTCAAACTTTTTCATTATTATATTTGTTATGGTGATCTGTGATCAGTGATTACAACTCACTGTAAACTCAGATGATGGTTAGCATTTTTTAGCAGTAATGTATTTCATTAAGGTTTCATACACTTTTTATGCATAATAGTACAGTATTATTACACATTTAACAGATTACAGTATAAACTTCTATATGCACTGGAAAAGAAAAAAAAATATTTGACTTGCTTTAGTATATTTGCTTTATTGCATTGGTCTGACATGAAAACTGCAATATCTCCAAGGTATGCCTGTAGTATTATGTAATGCATTATATCATAAATAATAACTATATAACACATATAGTGTCCAAGGAACTGAATTATACTTTGCAAGAGAAACACATGTACTCTATCTTCCTAGAAGTGGAAGCCTATATGCTTATTTTTATTGATTTTTATTTTTTATTATGTTATGTTAATCACCATACATTACATCATTAGTTTTTGATGTAGTGTTCCATGATTCATTGTTTGCATATAACACCCAGTGCTCCATTCAATACATGCCCTCTTTAATACCCATCACCAGGCTAACCCATCTCCCTACCCCCCTCCCCTCTAGAACCCTGTTTGTTATATGCTTATTTTTTAACAAAATAGTTTATTGAGACAAATATGTTCTCCCTGTACTGTAATATTTTCTATTTAGTCTTAAATTTCCAAAAATATTCATATGTTTTTGTATAATACCATTTTGTATATTAATGTTCAAAACTTTCTTTATTGTAGCTATTATTTTTTCCATCAATTGAAAGGTTCCTATTTATGCCATTTAACATTTTCTGTGATAAATTCTACATTAAGACTAATGTTAAGTCTTTTGCTTTATTCTACTTAATATATATTTGCTTAGCTTTTCATTTTATTTTTCTGTATTACCTTAATTTTTGGACTTGTCTTGCAAATAGCCATCTTGATTTTGGTTTTTACACTTATAATACATTTATAATTATTTATACTTACTTATAATATCACATTCATAAATGTAAATATATAGAAATTTTTACAAATATAGTTTTGACACATAATTTTTGTATGTCATATAGGCTATATTTTCTTATCTTTTTTATTTTAAAAAGCAAAAATGTAAATTTTACAAACATATAATCTGCCTTACCTATTAAGTCAAGCATAAATTCACTTTCAAATATCTACTCGGTTGTTATATTTATGCATTTTTATTTTTGTTTTGATACTTACCTTGGAATTAAGAAAAAAGTGGATACTAAATGTTTGATCTAAAAATCTCTACCTTGGGGGAGGAGCTAAGATAGTGGAATAGCAGGAAGAACCTAGGCTTGCCTCTCCCTCAAACACAGCTAGATAAATATCAAATCATTCTGTATACACAAGAAATCTATTGGGCACTGACAGAACAAACTGCACAACAACAGGGAGAGAAGAGGCCACAATATGGAAGGTAGGAGGTACAGAGACGTGGTTTGGGGGGAGAAAGGGAATGTGGGTGTTGTGGAGGGGAGGGAGTCCTGTCACAGAGAGATGCAAGAGAGAGAGAGGAGCGCACAGGGAATCACACAAGGAAAACACTTTCCCAAAGCCATTGATGGGGCAACAAGAAGGGCTGATTTTCATGAGTTTTTACAAACAGCAGGTCTCAAAGACTGGAGTTTTAGAGGTCTGTGGCATAGTCAGTGTGGAGCCCTGAGGGTACTGCAGTGCTCCTGTGGAAGAAGGAGGGCAGGTAGCCTGGGAGCAGACTGTGCAATCTGAGCATCCCCTGCGACACACTGGGAGAGAGAGCACCCCTTCTTGGAGTGCATCTGAGGGAGGTGGCATTGCTTCTCCGGTGACAAAGGAGCCAGCAGGTGCCATTTCCCTTGCCTGCACCTCAGCTTATACACAGAGACACCTGCTGAGGGTGGCTAACCTGGACACTGGCTCTTTGCTGTCCTTTACTCCAAACTCCATGCCCATGCACTTTGGTGGGACTGCCCTTCTGGGACAAACCTGCATCAGTCCCAGCGTAACAAGATCCTTCCCCAGAGGATCAGCACAGGTCCCCATCAAGCCAGGTCCCTAAAGTTTGGAGTTTTAAAACTCAGCTGGCCTGGCTGGGATAGAGCCCAAAGTGCACTGTATGCTGAGCAGGCAGGCAGCCAGGACACAGACAGGGTGAAGGTAGCAATCTGAGAGACACCTGGGATGCAAGTGGGGAGACTGTCTGCTCTTCTGGGAAGGCTTTCTGGAGAGTAGCAGGTACAACCTCCCCTCTACAGGGACTAAGAAGCTGGCTGGCCCCATTTCCCTCACCCCACTCTTCAGCATAAACTAATTTCAGTAAGCAGCATGGTGCCTACACTGGTAGCCTAAACTCCTTTACAGCAAACCCCACCCCCTTGTGCTTTACTGGTGCTGCATTTCTTGGACAGGTGTGCCTGAAAACCAGAGCAACAGGCCCATCCTCCAGAAGACCAGCACAACCCACCCCCTTTCCTCCCCCCGCAACTCCACACACCACATCTACTAACCAGAGCTCTGCAAAGCTTTAGCTCTAGTGGAAATAGCATCAGGTCTCTTTTAACAAGAAGAACAGAGCACACCTAGTTAAAACTCACCACACTCTGGTCAAGGTCCGAACACTCCCCACTTCAGCCAAGAGGAAACTCTGCAGAGGACTGACCTGAGGGAAAGAGCAGCCACAACACAGCAGCAGAGTGCACACAGCATATACCAGAGACACTTCCTGAAACATCAGGTCTGGGCATATATGAGCTCTTCTGCATAAAGCCATTACTCTCAGGAGCATGAAAAATAACAGGCTTTCCTAACATACAGAAGAAGACAGAGATCTAGACAAAATATCAAGATGAAGCAATTCATCCCAAAAGAAAGAACAAGAAAAAGTCACAACCAAGGATCTAATCCAAACAGATATAAGTAAAATGCCTGATCCAGAATTTAAAGCAATAATCACAAGGATACTAGCTGGGCTTAAGAAAAGCATAGAAGACACCAGGGAGTCCCATACTGCAGAGATAAAAGACCTAAAAACTAGTCAGTTTGAAATTAAACACACACACACACACACACACACACACACACACAATAACTGAGATGCAAAACCAATGGATGTAATGACTAGAAGGATGGAAGAAGCAAAGAATAAATAAGTGATACAGCAGATAAAATTATGGAAAGTAATGAAGATGAAGGAAGAGGGAAAGAAAAATATTGGATCACAAATGTAGACTAAGGGAACACAGTGACACCATAAAGCATAATAACATTTATATCATAGGAATCCCAGAAGAAGAAGAGGGAGAAAAGGGAGAAGGTTTATTTGAAGAAATTATAGCTAAAATTTTCCTCACCTTGGGGAAGGAAACAGATCCAAATTAAGGAGGCACAGAGAACTCCCATCAAAATCAACAAAAGCAGGCCAACACCAAGACATACCATATCTAAATTTGCAAAATATAGAGATAAAGAAAAAATCCTAAAAGCAGCAAGACAAAAGAAGTCCCTAACTTACAAAGGAAGACCAATAAGGTTAGCAGCAGATCTCTCCACAGAAACTTGGCAGGCCAAAAGTAGCATGATATATTCAACATATTGAATGGGAAAAATCTACAGCCAAGAATACTCTATCCAGCAAGGCTATTCATTCAGAATAGAAGGAGAGATGAAGAGTTTCCCAGACAATAAAAACTAAAGGAGTTCATGACCACTAAACCACCCCTGCAAGAAATATTAAAGGGGATGCTTTGAGTAGGAAAGAAAGACAAAAAGTGACAAAGACTACAAAGGAATAGAGAAAATCTCCAGGAACAACAACAAAAAGTAATAAAATGGCACAAAATTCATATGTATCAATAATTACTCTGAATGTAAATGGACTAAATGCTACAGTAAAAAGACACAGGGTATCAGAATGGATAGAAAAACAAAGCCCATCAATATGCTGTTTACAAGAGACTTACTTTAGACCTAAGACACTTCTAGGGTTTTTTTTGTTTTTTTTTCCACCTGCAGATTGAAAGTGAGGGGATGGAGAAATAGTTACCATGCAAATGAATGTTAAAAGAAAGCTGAAGGATGCCTGGGTGGCTCAGTCAGTTAAGCATCTGCCTTTGGCTCAGGTCATGATCCCAGAGTCCCAGGATCAAGTCCTGCATTGGGCTCCCCACTCAGCAGGGAGTCTGCTTCTCCCTCAGACCCTTCCCCTCTCGTGCTTTCCTTCTTTCACTCTCTCTCAAATAAATAAATAAAATATTTAAAAAAAAAAGAAAAGAAAGCTGGAGTTGCAATACTTTTATCAGACAAACTGGATTTTAAACCAAAGACTGTAATAAGAGATGAAGAAGGCCACTACATCATAATAAAGCAGTCTATCCAACAAGAACATCTAACAGTTGTAAATATTTATGCCCCCAACTTGGGAGCATCCAAAAATATAAATCAATAAATAACAAACAAAAAGGAACTCACTGATAATAATACAATGCTAGTAGGGGACATTAACACCCCACTTATAGCAAGAGACACATCATCTAAGCAGAAAATCAACAAGGAAGCAATGGCTTTGAATGACACACTAGACCAGATGGACTTCATGGATACATTCAGAACATTTCATCCTTTATAAAGCAGCAGAATACACAGTCTTTTCAAGTGCACATAGTTACATTCTCCAGAACAGATGAGATACTAGGTCACAAATTAGGCTTCAACAAGTACAAACAGATTGAGATCACATCATGCATATTTTCCAATCACAACACTATGAAACTTAAAGTCAATCACAAGAAAAAATGTGGAAAGGCCACAAATACATGGACACTAAAGAACATCCTACTAAAGAATGAATGGGTCAAAGAAGAAATTAAAAAAGAACTTTAAAAATACATGGAAACAAATGAAAATGAAAATATAACAGTCCAAAACCTTTGAGATGCAGCAAAAGTGGTCATAAGAGGGAAGTATATAGCAATACAGGTCTAACTCAAAAAGCAAGAAAACATCTCGAATCTGCAACCCAACCTTACACCTAAAAGGATCTAGAAAAATAACAACAAATGAAGCCTAAAGCCAGCAGAAAGGAAACAATAAACATTAGCGCAGAAATAACTGATATAGAAACAAACAAAAAAAAAGTATTATACACATTGATGAAACCAGGAGCTGATTCTTCAAAAGAATTAATAAAATTGATAAATCCTTAGCCAAGTTTATCAAAAAGAAAAGAAAAAGGACACGAGTAAATAAAAGTACTAATGAAAGAGAAGAAATCAAAACCACACTGCAGAAATACAAATTATAAGAGAATATTATGAAAAATTATATGCCAACAAATTGGACAACCTGGAAGAAATGGATAAATTCCTAGAAACATATAAACTAGTAAAACTGAAACAGAAAAAAATAGAAAACTTGAACAGACTGATAACCAGCAAAGAAACTGATTCAGTAATCAAAAATCTCCCAACAAACTAAGGTCCAGGGCCGAATGGCTTCCCAGGGGAATTCTACCAAACATTTAAAGAAGAGTTAATACCTATTCTTCTCAAACTCTCCCCAAAAAAATAGAAATGGAAGGAAAACTTCCAAACTTATTCTACGAGTTACCATTATCATTATCTTGATTCATCATCCTGATTCCTAATTCAGACAAAGACCCCACTAAAAAAGAGAACTGCAAGCCAGTATCTCTGATGAACATGGATGCAAAAATTCTCAACAAAATACTAGCAAACTGAATCCAATGGAACATTAAAAGAGTCATTCACCATGATTAAGTAGGATTTATTCCTGGGTTGCAAGGGGTCCTTCAATATTCACAAACAATCAACCTGATATACCATAATAAAAGAAAGGATAAGAACCACATGATCCTCTCAACAGATGCAGAAAAAGCATTTGACAAAGCACAGCACCCATTCTTGATAAAAACCCTCAATAAAATAGGAATAGAGGGAACAAACCTCAACATCATAAAGGCCACATGTGAAAAACCCACAGCTAATATCATCCACAATGGGGAAAAACTGAAAGCTTTTCCTCTATGGTCAGGAACAAGACACAGATGTCCACTCTGACACTGTTATTTAACACAGTACTGGAAGTTCTAGCCTCAGCAATCAGATAATAAAAAGAAATAAGTCATCCAAATCAGCAAGGAAGAAGTCAAATTTTCACTATATTCAGACAACATGGTACTCTATGCAGAAAACCCAAAAGACTCCACTAAAAAATTGCTAGAACTGATATACAAATTCAATAAAGTTGCAGGATACAAGTCAATGTACAATAATCTGTTGCATTTCTCTACATCAATAATGAAGCAGCACAAAAATAAATCAAAGAATCCCATTTACAATTGCACCAAAACCATAATATACCTAGGACCACACTAACCAAAGTGGCAAAAGATCTGTACACTGAAAACTATAAAACACTTATGAAAGAAATTGAAGATGACCCAAAAAAAAGGAAAAACATTTCATGCTAATAGATTGGAGGAACAAATATTGTTAAAATGTCTAAACTACCCAAAGTAATCTACACATTTCATGCAATCCCTATCAAAATATCAACAACATTTCTCACAGAGCTAGAACAAACAATCCTAAAGCTTGTATTTAACATAAAAGACCCCAAATAGCCAAAGCAATCTGGAAAAAGAAAAGCAAAGTTGGAGACATCACAATTCTGGACTTCAAGTTATATTACAAAGTTGTAGTGATCAAGACAGTATGGTACTGGCACAAAAACAGACATAATGATCAACAGAACAGAATAGAAAATCCACTAATGGACCCACAACTGTATAGTCAATTAATCTTCAACAAAGCAGGAAAGAACATCCAAAGGCAAAAAATACAGTCTCTTCAACAAATGGGTGCTGTAATTCACCACAGACTCTGGGCACCCAGGCAGGTGTACACAGCCAAATCCTCTACTGTCGAACGGTCGCTCAATGGTGCCCAGAGGGCTTTAGTCCACGAAGAGGCAATATACCATTTTCCAAATATACTCCAGGAAGGGGAACAGTCTCTCTCAGTGCAACCCAGGGGATCGCCACACCACAGAATCTTGCATGAACCCTACAGACCACTTATTCTCCCTCTCTCCCTGAAAAGGGCTCCCTCCCCTCTGCGGCACCTGGCTTTTCTCTCCCCCAATTCACATCTCCGTATCTCCCTTCTGCCACATTCTCTCCCTCAAAATGTGCAGATTGTTTTCTTAATCCTCAAATCAATTTCCTAGTGGTTCAAAATGATTAGATGTTGATCTAGCTGTGTTCAAGGGACGAAGTAAGCCAGGGTTCCCCTACTACTCCACCATCTTAACTCCTCCACCCCAGTTTTCATAGTATTCTTATACTCAATAATATACAAAAAAATGTTCTGAAATATCTATTTCAAACATTACTAAATAAATTTATATCCTCATAGATTGTCATTTATTCAAGCATTTATTGCTATAAATAAAACCTTTTAATAATCAAAGAATACCCAAAATAATATTGCTTATAGCAGAAATAATGAATAAAAATTTATCAGTAAACTGAAAAACTATTATTTAGATAGATTTATTTAAATCTCTACCACAAAATTCTGCCATCATTAGGTGTACCTATAGTTCTTTAAAGCATACTCAATTTGTGATGCATTCTATTCATGTTTTTTACACGATGGTTTTTTTCTTCAATCATTCTGACATTTTTAATTTCTTTTAAATTAATTTCCTCAGCTTAAAAATATACTGTAGTATCATCTCACTTTTTTAAAAAAATCTCCCATTAATCCTATTTCTGGCAGCTAAGGCATTATCCTTCCTCTGTTCCAAATTTTCTCAGAAAAGTTTCTATACTTGGTAATTATATATTAACCCATTGCAATTCTGTATCCATTCCTGAAAGTTACTAAAATTCCAAAGATGCAACATCTCTTCAACAGAAGTTTTCAAAATAGTTTTGCTTCCATGATAATTTTTCTTGACCTTTAAAAATATCCTTCATTTTTTAAATCATTCTTTTCTCTTAAACTAAGTGATAATAAGCCATTTCTCTGTTTTTCCTCCTACCTACTGGAATTAATTTTCTGTTACCTTCATTGGTCCCACTGCTTTGTATCCATAAAATGAAACTGCCCGAAGGCTTTGTTCTTAGCTCTCATACATCTGATCCCTATATTTTCTTGTGAGTTTGGCTTTAACCATGCCCTCAAACCACTGACTACTGAATTTACATCTTAGACCTAGAACATTATTTCTGAATTTTAGTTCTTCATTTCCAATGCCTGGTTGATATCTATATATCAATATACTGCCTCAAATAAACATGACCAAACTTAACATTCTACCAAAACTCTTCAAATGCTGCCATTTCTGTAAACTAAGTTACTTTTTGTCCCAGTTACTGAGGTTCAAAATACCAAAAGAACATTTTCTCACTTATTCTTTTTTCATATTCATATTATTCATATTTGATCAGTTAAAAAAATCCTGTCAAATCGTTACACTGTCCTTTGATATACAATGTTGATTGTATGACTGTGAAACCAAGACAGACTTGAAATCCCAGCTTCATGACTGACTATATGTCTGATAATGGGTAAAATCTTAAACTTTACTATATTTCATTTTTTTCTGTGAAATAATATCTTTCCACACCAAAGAATATGATGAAGAATAAATATTCTTCAGAAAGTCCTTCCCTATCTAGCCCAAGCCTTCATCCTTTTTGTCCCATGTTACTACTTTATTTTCTTTTCTTTAGAAATTAACACGATCTGACATTCTATGCTGATTTTGTTTTCTTTTGTTTTTTCTGCTTACATGTTTATTTCCTGTGCCTTCCCACTGAACTTTATGAAAGCAGAACCTTTGTTGGTATTATTTACCACTGAGTCCAGAATAATCTCATTCACGTATTAGGTGATCAATACATATCTGGTAAAGGAATGAAGGAATAAAATATATAAAATGCCTATCACAATGACTTTTACTGAGTGTCTGTCCTCTAAACTCCGTCTTCTTCTTTGCCACTATTGTCTGCCTGTATCAACTCTAATCACAACATTTCTGCCCTACAGTAATTTATCCCTCTGCGCTCATCTGTCTCCTAACCCCCATTAATCTGCTAGCAAAACACTGGATTAATTTCCTTTAAAAAACTTTGTCAATAATGTTTTTTCATAGAGCACCAACTATGGTAGAACCACTCTATTTTCCTCCTCAAATAACTACAATAGATCTTCATTGCATTCATTAAGATGTCTAAACTCCAAGGTTCTTTTCAAAGCCCCACTAACTTTCTACTCATGCTTAAATGAACATCAGTCATTTTGATTGTCCTTAAAAAAAGTCATGTTAAAAAAACAAAGTCAAGTGTGTTCCTACCTTTGATTATACCATAATACCCACTAGAATACATAAATGAAATTCTTCTTTTAGGGCCCAGGTTAAGACACCCAGAATTAAATACTGCCTCATTTTCTATTTCTCTAAAATTTTTAACTATTATTTCAAAATCATTAATATACTCATAACTTTTTATAAATAATTGTACACAGTTATAAAGTTTTCTAACTTTCTAATCTCCATGCATAATCACTGTTCATTGTTTATATATACTTTCAAATGTAATCACTGTTCAACTGATTTTCTATTCTTCATCAAATGTCAATGTATAGATAGATAGATACATTTAGATATACTTAGAACATATTATAAATATGTTCTGCAACATACTTTTTTATTTCCTATGTACTTGTACTTTTCTAACACCTGCAGAGCTCATCTCTTTTAAATTTTACATAATTTATCTGCCCTAATACTCATGTCATGAAGCATTTTTTAAAAATTTTTATCTATCCATTTAAGTATTTTGTAACCTACAACTAGATATCGTTTCTCAATCACTTCTTTCAGCATGTTAAAAAAAATCAGGATATAATGATTATTTCAACATGCCATGTCACCAAATTAAGAATTTATTATTTTTATCCACTTCCACTAATATTCCAAATTGTCCTTTAAGGCACTGAAAAAAAAAAAAACCTACTTCCCAATGGACTAACTCAAATATGGAAAACCTGAAAAAAATTAGAGATCCATTATCTTTTAAAAGAAAACAAGTATTTTTAATCAACAAAATCTTCAAGAACTAAAAAATGAAAATAGCAAGATGGAAGAATATAAGATTAAATTAAAATATCAATTGTATTTCTATATATTAGTAACAAACAATCCAAAAATGAATTTAAGAAAATAATTCCAATCACAATATCAAAATGAATAAAATACATAGAAATAGGGGCGCCTGGGTGGTTCAGTTGTTAAGTCTCTTCCTTCAGCTCAGGTCGTGCTTCTCCCTCTCCCACTCCCCCTGCTTGTGTTCCTTCTCTCACTGTGTCTCTCTGTCAAATAAATAAATAAAATCTTAAAAAAAATACATAGAAATAAATTTATTTTATTTTATTTTATTATGTTATGTTAGTCACCATACAATACATCATTAGTTTTTTTGTTTTTGTTTTTGTTTTATGATTTTATTTATTTGACAGAGAGAAAGAGAGAGAGAGCACAAGCAGGGGGAGGGAGAAACAGGCTTCCTGATGAGCAGGGAGCCCAATGTGGGACTCGATCCCAGGACACTGGGATCATGACCTGAGCTGAAGGCAGACGTTTAACTGACTGAGCCACCCAGGCACCCACATCATTAGTTTTTGATGTAGTGATCCATGATTCATTGTTTTCATATAATACCCAGTGCTCCATGCAGAACGTGCCCTCCTTAATACCCATCCCCCCACCCCCCTCCCCTCTAAAACCCTCAGTTTGTTTCTCAGAGTCCATAGTCTCTCATGGTTCATCTCTCCCTCCGATTTCCCCCCCTTCATTTTTCGCTTCCTTCTCCTAATGTCCTCCATGCTATTTCTTATGTTCCACAAATAAGTGAAACCATATGATAATTGACTTTCTCTGCTTGACTTATTTCACTTAGCATAATCTCCTCCAGTCCCATCCATGTTGATGTAAAAGTTGGGTATTCATCCTTTCTGATGGCTGAGTAATATTCCATTGTATATATGGACCACATCTTCCTTATCCATTCATCTGTTGAAGGGCATGTCAGCTCTTTCCACATTTTGGCTATTGCAGACATTGCTGCTATGAACATTGGGGTGCATATGGCCCTTCTTTTCACTACATCTGTGTCTTTGGGGTAAATACCCAGGAGTGCAATTGCTGGGTCATAGGGTAGTTCTATTTTTAATTTTTTGAGGCACCTCCACACTGTTTTCCAAAGTGGCTGTACCAACTTGCATTCCCACCAACAGTGTAAGAAGGTTCCCCTTTCTCCACAACCTCTCCAACATTTGTTGTTTCTTGCCCTGTCAATTTTTGCCATTCTAACTGCTGTAAGGTGGTATCTCAATGTGGTTTTGATTTGAATTTCCCTGATGGCTAAAGATGATGAACATTTTTTCATGTGTCTGTTAGCTATTTGTATGTCTTCTTTCTATGTCTTCTTTGGAGAAGTGTCTGTTCATGTCTTCTGTCCATTTTTTGACTGTCCGTTTTTTGTGTGTTGAGTTTGAGAAGTTCTTTATAGATCTTGGATATCAGCCCTTTGTAGTGTCATTTGCAAAAATCTTCCCCCATTCTGTGGTTTACCTCTTTGTTTTGTTGACTGTTTCCTTTGCTGTGCAGAAGCTTTTTATCTTGACGAAGTCCCAAAAGTTCATTTTTGCTTTTGTTTCACTAGCCTTTGGAGATGAATCTTGAAAGAAGTGACTGTGGCCGATGTCAAAGAGGTTACTGCCTATGTTCTCCTCTAGGATTTTGATGGATTCCTATCTCACGTTGAGGTCTTTCATCCATTTTGAGTCTATCTTTGTGTATGGTGTTAGAGAATGGTTGAGTTTCATTCTTCTGTATATAGACACCCAATTTTCCCAACATAATTTATTGAAGAGACTGTCTTTTTTCCATTGCATATTTTTTCCTGCTTTGTCAAAGATTATTTGACCATAGAGTTGAGGGTCCATATCTGGGTTCTCTATTCTGTTCCATTGGTCTATATGTCTGTTTTTGTGCCAGTACCATGCTGTCTTGGTGATCACTGCTTTATAAAAAACTTGAAATTGGGCAACATGATGCCCCCAGCTTTGTTTTTCTTTTTCAACATTTCCTTGGCAATTCGGGGTCTTTTCTGATTCCATACAAATTTTAGGGTTGTTTGTTCCAGCGCTTTGAAAAATGTCATTGGAATTTTGATCTGGATGGCATTAAATTTATAACTGCAAAACTTGCACAATGAAAACTATAAAACAATGTTGAGAGAATTAAAGAATATCTAAATAAATTGAGAGATAGTTCACATTCAAGAATGAAAGTTCTCACTACCGTAAAGATGGCAATCTCCACAAATTGATTTATAAATTCAATGGAATCTTTATCACTATCGCAGAAGGAATCATTGCAGAAATTGACAAGCTGATCCTAAAATTCATTTGTAAATGCAAGGGTTTGTATATATGCATACATATATACAATCCACTCAGTAGCCAAAGCAATATTGAAAAAAAAAGAGCAAAGTTGGAGGACTCACACTTCCCTATTTCAAAACTTAACTACAAAGCACCTACAATAATCAGACTGTGTGCTACTGACATAAGGATAAAATATATAGACCATTGGAATATAATTGAGAATCCAGAAATTAACCTTACATTTTATGGCCAATTGATTTCTGACAAAGATATCTAGACAATTCACCTGGGAAAGAATAATCTTTTCAACAAATGGGGCTGCTGTAATTGAGTATCTCACATGCAAAAAAAATGAAATTAGACCCTTACTTTACACCACACATAAAAATTCATTCAAAATGAAACACAGTCTAAATTTCAACAAAATTATGAAACTTCTAGGAAAAAACAAAAAATTTTGTGACATTAGGCAGATTTCTTAGATACAACACCAAAAGCATGATCCATAAAAGAAAAAATTCATAACCTGGATGTCTGAAAACTCAAAATTTTTCTGCTCTAAAAGAGAACATCAAGAAAATGAAAAGATGAGCTAGAGGCTGAGAAAAAAATATTTGCAATACATATATCTGATAAAGGATTTATATCCATTTAGCTACTCTTACAACACAATAAGACAAACAACCCACTTTCAAAATGAGCAAAAAATTTGTAGAGACATTTGACAAATGTCTGTGTGTAATTGATAAGCAGATGGAAAATGCTTATCACCATTACTCATTAGGGAAATAAAAATTAAAACCAAAATAAAATACCACTTTATACTTACTAGAATATCTATAGTGTAAAATACAAAAAGTACTAATTGTTTGAAAGGACATACAGAAACTAAAACCCTCATGCATTTTTGGTTTCTACTGTTTAGAAAGTAATTTAGTTTTTCACAAAATTAAGCATAAACTTACCATACATACCCGCAATTGCACTCCTAAGAATCTACCCAAGAAAAATGAAAACATATGTCCACACAAAAACATGTAAGAAGTAGCTGTTCATAACAGTATCATTCATAATAGCAAAAACTGAAAATAATCTAAACGTCCTTCAACTGATGAATGAATAAAAAAATGTAGTATATTCATATAATGGAAAATTACTCAGCAAAAAAAGTAATTAACTACTGATAAATGCTACAACATAAATGAGCCTCAAACACATCACACTAAGCAAACAAAGGCAGCTGAATAAGACTGTGTATTGTATGACTTGATTCATATAAAATGTTTAGAAAAGCAAATGTATAGAAACGGAAACCAAACCAATAGTACCTAAGAGGTTGGGAGTCAAGATTAACTACAAAAGGAAAGAGGGAAACTTTTGGAATGGTGGAAATTTCTAACACTGGAATGTGGAGATGGTTATACAGCACCATTAATATACTAAAATCATTAAATCACATATATAAAATGAGTGAAGTTTACAGTATATAAGCTATACATCCTCAAACCTATTAAAACATCATGGAAATCAAAAACTATATTTGTTTCTCCACAATTTGATATTTTTATGCTCAGCATTTTTTATGCAGTAGGCATATAAGCTTCTATAAATTCTCAGATATAAGATATTACTAATGTGTTCACTAGTTTATGAAATTTTAGATAAATGATACAGTATATATTAGTTCATATAACTTAGGTTTATCTGAAATGAAACTCTAATGAATCCAATTACCTTTTTCAAAGCAGGGCAGAAATTAAAGAAAAGTCGGTGGCTATATGCTTTGAATCTTTCAGGAAGATGCCAGTTCTGAATTATTTCTTCATCAGAAATCACGTGATGATCCAGTGCTTTGAGAGGCCATATACTGTTGACAAGAACATGTCTATATCCTTTTTTAAGGCTCACTGGACAATCGAACATAGTGAGGGCAATGAGACTTGGACAGGCAGATAACATACATATATTCTTTAACTTTGCAAACCCATTGTCATGAAGATAGAGGAGTTTTAGTTTCTTCAATCCACTCCAAAATTTGGTATCTGGTAGACTCTTTATCTGAAATATTATTAATAATAACATCTTAAATACAAATATTAATTTTCTATAAGTTACATGGAAAATGGAAAAACATTCAACATCTTCTAAAATTCAGTATTTTCCAAAATGGCAAATTTCTCATTAATAAGCCAAAAAAGAATCTCTAATTATCCAATAGTGACTGGTGTAAAAACATAATACACTGTTCATCTAGATTATGTTATCATTGTTAGTATAATTAAATGAATAGACATATATACTTTGTTCAGTAAAAATTCCTTTGTCATAGGCCAATTCTAAAATTTTCTAAACATAAAGAATTAAGGAGCCATATAAATCAATGTGATACACCACATTAAAAAAAATGAAGGATAAAAGTCATATGATCATATCAATAGACAGAGAAAAGGAATTTGACAAAATTCAACATTTATTCATGATAAAAACTCTCAACAAGTAGGTACAGAGGGAATGTACCTCAAAATAATAAAGGCCATATATGACAAGCCCACAGCTAACATCATATTCAATGATGAAAATTGAAAGCTTTTCCTCTAAGATCAGGAACAAGGCAAAGATGTCCACTCTTTCCACTTTTATTCAACACAATATTAAAAGTGCCAGCCAGAGTAATTAATCAAGGAAAAGAAACAAAAGGCATGCAAATCAGAAAGGAAGTAACAAAACTGTCAGCGTTTGCAGATGACATATGATATACAGATAATCCTAAAGACTTCACCAAAAAAATCTTAAAACTAACAAATCAATTAAAGTTCCAGGATACAAAATCAATATACAAATATCTGCTGCATTTCTATACACTAATATTAAGCTATAAGAAAAATTAAGAACACAATCCCATTTAAAATTACAGCAAAAAGAGAAAATACCTAGGATGAATTTAACCAAGGAGGTGAAAGATCTGCACACTGAAAACTATGAGACATGGATAAAAGAAGGAGGAAGAGACAAATAAATGAAAAGATATTCCATGCTCTGGATTGAGAGAAAAAAATGTTAAAATAATACTACCCAAAACAATCTACATATTCAGTGTAATCCCTTCTAAATTCCAAAGGCATTTTTCACAGAAATAGAAAAAAGAATCCCAAAATGTATATGGAAACACAGAAGACCCCAAATAGCCAAAGCAATCCTGAAAGAGAATAAAGCTGGAGGCATCATGCACCCTGATTTTTAAACTATATTACAAACGTATAGTAATCAAAATGTTATGGTATTGGCATAAAAACAGACACAGAGATCAATGTAACAGAACTCAGAGACCAGAAATAAACACATGTATAGATGGTCAGTTGATTTATGATGGTGTCAAGAATATACAATGAGGAAAGGGCAGTGTCTTCACAAATTTGCATATCATCCTTGCACAGGAACCATGCTAATCTTCTCCGTATCATTCCATTTTTAGTATATATGCTGCCAAAGCAAGCATAAGGGCAGTCTCTTCAATAAATGGTGTTGGGAAAACTGGACAGCAACATGTAAAAAAAAAAAAAAAAGTCGTAAAACTGGGCCTCTATCTCACACCATACACAAAAATTAGTTCAAAATGGATTAAAGTCTAAAACCTAAGACCTGAAACTATAAAACTCCTAAAAGAAAACATAGGTAGTACACTCCTTCACAATAGCTTTGGTGGTGATTTTTGGTTTTGACACCAAAGCAAAAGACACAAAGGCAAAAATACATCAGGTAAAAATACATCAAATGAAGAAGCTTCTGCACAGCAAAGGAAATCATCAAAAAAAAAAAAAAAAAAAAAGAAAAGGCAAGCTACTGAATGGAAGAAAATATTTGCAAATCATATATGTAATAAGGGGATAATATCCAAAATATATAAAGAACTCATACAAGCCAATACCAAAATAAAATCCAATTAAAAAATGGGCAGTGAATCTGAATAGACATTTCCTAAAGAAAACATCCAGATGACCAACATGGTACATGAAGAGATCACTATCAATAATCAAAACAAACAGGGAAATACAAATCAAAACCACAATGAGATATCATGTCACACCTGCTAGAATGGCCATTGTCCAAAGGACAGGAAATAAGTATTTGCAAGGATGTGGAGGAAAGGGAACCCTTATGCACTGTTAATGGGAATGTAAATTGGTACAATCACTGTGGAAAACAGTATGGAGGTTCCTCAGAAAAATAAAAATAAAACTACCATATGATCCAACAATTCTACTTCTTAATATTTATCTGAAGACAAGGAAAACAATACTATAGTTATGTCCTTTGGACAATGGCCATGCTAGAATGGCCATTGTCCAAAGGACAGGAAATAAGTATTTGCAAGGATGTGGAGGAAAGGGAACCCTTATGCACTGTTAATGGGAATGTAAATTGGTACAATCACTGTGGAAAACAGTATGGAGGTTCCTCAGAAAAATAAAAATAAAACTACCATATGATCCAACAATTCTACTTCTTAATATTTATCTGAAGACAAGGAAAAATATTCATTCTAACATCATTTACAATAGCCAAGACATGTAAGCAGCCTAAGTGTCTACAGATGGAGGAATGAATAAAGAAATTGTGCTATATATATATATATATATATATATATATATATAATCATCATGTTGTAGAGGAATTTAATATGTTATATGTCAATTACATCATTAAAAAAATTTAAAAGTCCAGAGAATTTTTAATCCAGACTATTAAGAAATAAAATATACCAAATCATACAGTTTTTACATATTTCTAACACAAAATTTTGTTTAAATTTAAAAATTTTTAAAGTAATCTTCACATCCAATGTGGGGGTCAAACTCATGATCCAAAGATCAAGAATCACTTGCTCTACCGACTGAGCCGGGCAGGCACCCCTTAAATTTTAAATTTTGTATTTATATATATTCTATTTATTTTTAAATTTTTGTTTATATTTTATATAAAAAATTGGGAGGTATATTGGGATACATAGCATAAGTGTTTTTAAATATTAATTTCATTTATATGCAAATATCTAAAATGTCTATTGCTTACCTGATTTCCATGGAGATCAAGTTTGACTAATTTTATACAACTCTGAAGTGGATGAATATCTGTAATAAAATTGTTTGAGAAGATGCATACTCTAAGAGAGATACAGGATTGCAAATTTTCCATAGATTTTAAATGAAGACCACTGAACTTCACAAAAACAAAATCTTTTTGATCTTCTATCATGTTTTCATTATAGTGACTCCATTCTTCATGACTGGTAAGCTCTTCTGTTATTGTTCCATGAAACATCTAGAAAAAATGGGAAATAGCTTAGAAAAGGTTTTTTCAACTTCCAAAAATAAATTTGAGAACAAACAAAAAATCTGCTAATAGCCAGTGAGAATACAATGGGTAAAAAAGTTAAAAAAATAATCTAATTTGTAAGTGAAATCTAAAAAAAAAATAAAGAAACAAAAAAAGCAGAATCAAACCTATAAATCAGAGAATAAACTGATAGTTGCCAGACAATAGCGGGTTGGGCAAAGTGGGTGAAGGGGAGAAGGAGATACAGGCCTCCAGTTATGGAATGAGTAAGTATAGGAATAAAAGACACAGCATAAGGAATATAGTCAATGATATCGTAATAGTGATGTAATGGTACAGAGAAGCTACATATGTGGTGAACATAGCATAATGTATAAAATTGTTAAATCACTAAATTGTATACCGGAAACTAATGTAACACCATGTACCCACTATACTCAAAAAATTTTCAAAAAAATTAATTCCTATAAAACCTTCTAATTCAAAGCATTTTGAAAGTATGAAATTTATATAACTACAAATCAAAAATGTTATCATTGCCCCTGCCAATCAACTAATCAGTAAAAGGAAAAAAAATTTTCCTTTTTCCTAGAGTACTTAGAGAACATGGAATTTGGTGAAACAGTTAAGAGAAAAACATCTAGGCAAGAAAACTAAAACAAAGAAAATTACACCTTTTTATACCTTGTATAATAATTCTGGTTAAAACATTCTGCTAAATAAAGAAATGCACTGAATGATAAACTTCCAAGTCAGGATAGTGCTAACATTTGTGTAAGAGGTTGAAAAATGTAGCTAAATGAAATTAAGGCACAATACAGGATTTCAACTGTTACAAATTTCTTAAAAAGACAATTTGCAATCACATTATTTATTTCTATGTTCAATTCAACTAGGTAATTAAGATCTGGATTTCTAACAGTTTTAAAATTTGATTAATTTTATGTAAAATTTCTGGATCAAGCTCTTTAATTTTACATACTATTTCTCATATATTTGAAATTTCCCTTACTGTAGGTAATTTTAGCTTTCACAAAGCACAGTCATCCAGTGATAGTTTAGAAGAGAATATCTGAACTCAAGTGGCCTATCTGAGAGCATTTAGTAAGATTAACTATCTTCCCTATTGGAAGAATCTCTCCCATGTGGGAGTAAACTAGGTTAGCATAATCCAAGTAAAAATAAATGTGGAAATCCAGATAAACCCTTACACTCTTCCAAGAGATTAGCTACTTTTTATATCCTACCCAAGGCCTAGACTGTAATCCTCAAACTCTTAAGTACCATCTAAGGAATTAAACAGAAAGCAGATTCCTAGGTCTCATACCATATCTACATTATCAAGAGTCTCTGGGCTGAGGGCCAAGGAATATGTAACTGAGCATACACCTGAGTAAGTCATGGACATCTTGAGAAAAATTAGTCTAAATTACAAGTAAAACAGTCTTCCAAATATAAAGACCCTCATATGAAATAAAACAGATGTGAATGAATCTTTACAAACTTACCAAGCTCTGTAAGTCCTGAAATGAAAGGCAATGTATAAATGTATCCCATCATTTGGACTTCTTATTTAGAAAAGAGCTTAAGTCTTTCCTCAGGCTCTCCTTTGAAAAACCTATTTTTTCCATTTTGGCCTAATACAGGCAAACTCTGGTTTATAACAGGGGTTTATGAAAGACCATATCTCAGGCATAAATCAGGATGTTTCAAGACGCTTAATGACTGACCCACCCAGGTGCCCCTAGACTTTATTTTTTAGAGCTATTTAGATCAATATTTACAATTGGTAAGACATGTAAGCAGCCTAAGTGTCTACCAATGGAGGAATGAATAAAGAAATGAAAAATTTAAAGTACACAGAGATCCCATATACATCCTCATTGTCAGTTCCCCCTATTAAAATCTTGCATTAGCGTTGTATATTTGTTTAATTAATGATCCAATCTTAATGATTAACTAATTATTATTAACTAATACATTATTACTAACTAAAGTTAAAGTGTTTTAGATCATAGCTCATAGCAAAATATCTGGACAAACAAAACACATCAACATGGAACAGTGGAGAGATCCCATTTCCTCACATAAAGCTGAAGCTGACTATGTTTTTTGTCAATGCACTGGTACACGTGTGTACGTGTGTGTGTGTGTGTGTGTGTGTGTAGACAGTGGCATATAGATAAACTATTCTTTCAAGCATTCATTGTTCAAACAGATTATTCCATCTCTAATAGTTTATTTTGATATTTCTTTATTTCTTTGTAGAAGATATAATCTTCCTAGCATTTATTTTCACGGATTCTAAATAGTGTTACTAACTATAATTACTGTCTATAAACTTATCACAAGCAATGAAAGATTTTTATTTTAAACTCTTTTGTATTAATGTGATTCATATGTCACTTGAACATGATGTCAATAATCTACCACTGGTATTACTCAAAATTAGAATTTTTTTTCTATTTCCTTCACTGATCTCGGACATAATAGATAATCTGATTATAATGAAAGGTTCTGCAATTATTTAAGCATTCTATCTTCAGCTATTAATCAATCTTGTTACTCTGTGAAGTTCACAGAGTGTTTTGTGAAGTTAAGTGATACTGATACATAAGATAACATTGCCCCCTTCCTCAAAATGCTTAAGTATGTTCCAAATAAGTTTTTAATAATACCTAGTGAGTTAGTGTGATTAGTATTACTGCCTCACTTGAAAACTTTTTCTTGCAGATAAGACTTATAGTCTGAAGGAGAAGAGAATTATTAGGTCACACAAATCCAAATTGGAGATAATCTTCATGATAGTACTTAATTGAATATCTTCTTATTCATTTTGGACAACTACTTCCCAGTTTTATTTAAAAAGATGCCAATTACAGACATATAAAAAATCTTCTGCAATATTAAATACCAAAATGATTAGGGAACTAAAATTTCATGGCTTCAGAATTTTAAAAATATCTAGGTTGCCTAATTATTTTATGTTTAAATGCAAATTCCATGAAAACAATAAAATTAACTCTGTGATGAAGTAAAATATAATTGTTGAAATATTAACTTTTTAATTCAATAATTAGAATTCTAAACAGTTAACAATAATGGATTCTTAGTTAATGAAATATGCTGAACTTTGCTATGCTGAACTCTGCTATTTAAGGATGTTATATTTACTTCTCTCTTGGTGTAACCCTCTTCAGCAAATCATTGTCTAATTAACTCTTAGTCATTTACATTCCTGTACCATGCCTACATGGCCAATTTAGAAATTATATGTTTATATGTTATATAATTTAATTGTTGTCTTTCCAATTAAATTACATACACCCTGATGTCAGGGCACTTGTTCTGTAGTTTTCATAATTTAGCCTGAGACCTAGAACTGAATCATGTTTCAATAAATATGGCTACTTTTTACTTTCCTCAGAGAAATAGTAAATTTAGAGGAATAAAAAAATTAAGATTTCTATTCCTGAATAATCAATGGGTCAAAGAAGAAATCAAAGTGAAATTAAAAAAAAAAAATGGAAACAATTGAAAATAGAAACACAACATACCAACACTTATAGAATGCAGCAAAAGCAATTCTAACCAGAAATTTTATGGTGATCAATGCATACATTTTAAAAAATCTTAAGAAAGCTAACTTCTTACCTCTAGGAACTAGAGAAAAAAACAACAAACTACACCCAACTTAGCAGAAGGAAAAAAATAAAAAAGATCAGAGCAAAAATAAATGAAATAAAAGAAAACAATAAAAGATCAACAAAACTAAGGTTTGGGTTTTGAAAGAATAAACAAAATTGGCCACCTTTAGCTAGATTTAACAACAACAACAACCACCAAAAAAACTTGAGAGGACCTAAATAAATAAAGTTAGAAATAAAAGAGAAGACATTGTAACTGATATCAAATAAATACAAAGAATCATGAGAATACTATGAATAATGATACACCAACAAATTGAAAAACCTAGGAGAAATGGATAAATTCCTAGAAACATACAGTCTACTAAGACTTATTCATGAAGAAAAAGAACATCTAAACAGACTAATTACTAGTAAGGAGCTTGAATCAATAATTAAAAACCTCCCAACAAAGAAAAGGTCAGCCACAGAGAGCTTAATTGGCAAATTCTATCAAACATTTAAAGAAGAATGAAGGCCAGTCCTCAAACTCTTCCAAAAAGGTGAACAAGAGAAAACACTTCCATATTATTTTACAAGGCCATCATTACCCTGATACCTAAGCCATATAAGGATACTAAATCCTGTATGAATATACATGCAAAAATTCTGAACAAAATCTAGCAAATCAAATTCAACAGCATTTAAAAAAAATCATATACCATGATCAAGTGGGATTCATCCCTGGGATGTAAGAATGGTTCAACACCACAAATCAATCATTGCAATATATCTTATTAATGGTATAAAAGACAAAAATCATAGGATCATCTCAATAGATGTAGAAAAAGCATGTGATAAATCAAATCCTTCCATAATGAAAACTCTAAACAAAGAGGGTATAAAAGGATTACAATTCAACATAACAAAGGCCATATATGGTAAGTCAAAAGCTAACATCATATTCAAAGGTGAAAGGTTGAAAGCTCTTCCTCTAGGATCAGGAAAAAAGCAAAGGTACCCACTCTCACCATTCCTATTCAACATAAGACTAGAAATCCTAACTAGAGTGATCAGCTAAGAAAAAGAAACAAAAGGAATCTAAATCAGAAAGGAAGAAGTAAATTTTCTGTTTGCAGATAACATGATATTACATATAGAACATCCTCAAGATTCCATGAAAATTGTTAGAATAAACAAATTCAATAAAGATGAGGGCACAAAATAAACATACAAAAGTCAGTTTCATTTTATATATACTAACAATGAGGTACCTGAAAAAGAAATAAAGAAACCAATCCTCTTATAATAGCATCAAAAAGAATAAAGTACTTAGGAATAAATATAATCAAGGACGTAAAAGATCTATACACTGAAATCTAGAAGACATCAATTAAAGACACAAATGGAAAGATCCTGTATTCAGGAATAGTTAATACTCAAATGTCCATTCTATCCTAAGCTATCTATAGATTCAATGCAATTCTTATTAAAATTGAAATGGCACTTTTCAAAGAAATAGGAAAAATAATCCTAAAATGCATATGCGACCAACAACAACCCAAGAAACTCAACTAGGCAAAACAATCTTGAAAAAGAAAATGAAGCTGGAGGGCTCACACTTCCTGACTTGAAAACATATTACAAATCCACATTAATCAAAACAGTATGGTACTGGCATAAAAACAGGCACACAGACCAATTTAAAAGAATAGAGAGCCCAGAAATAAACCTACCCATATATGGTCAACTAGTATTTGACAAGAGAACAAAGAATACTCAATGGGGAAAGGACCATATCTTCAATAAATGGTGTTGAGAAAATTGGATATTCACTGGAAAAATAATTAAATCTGACCTCTTACACCACTTATAAAAATATCTCAAAATTAACTCAAAAAATTAAATCAAAAGCCTTAAATATAAGACGGGGAATCATAAAATTCCTAGGAAAAAACATAAGGAAGAAGCTCCTTGACATTGGTCTTGGCAATGATTGTGGGATATGACACCAAAAGCAAAGGCAACAAAAGCAAAAATCAGCAAGTAGGGCTACATCACACTAAGAAGCTTCTGCACAGAAAAGAAACAATAAACAGAATGAAGAGGCAAACTATGGAATGGGAGAAAATATTTGCAATTAATCTAATAAGTGGTAGATATTCAAATATAAAGGGAACTCATACACATCAGTAGCAATAATCATCATCATCACCACCATCATCATCTAATTTTAAAATAGGCAGAGGCCTTGAACAGATTTTTTTTTCCCAAAAGAGATATATAAATGCCAACATATATAAGAAGGTGATCAACATCACTAATCATCAGGGAAACGCAAACAAAATCATAATGAGATACTACCCCATACCTGGTAGAATTTCTATATTCAAAAAGACAAAAAAAAAGACAAGAAATAGCACTGGGGAAGATGTGGAGAAGAGGGAACAAACCCTTGTGCACTGTTGGTAAGGATGTGAACTGATATAGCCCTATGGAAAATAGTATGGAGGTTCATCAAAAAATTAAAAATGGGACTACCATATGATCTAGCAATTCCACTTCTGGGTTTATATCCAAAGGAAATGAAATAATTATCTTGAAGAGATATCTGCACTTCCCATGTTCATTACAGCATTATTTATGACAGCCAAAGTATGGAAACAACCTAAGTGCCCACTGACAGATGAACAGTTAAAAAATGTAATGAATGTAATACTTACAGATATATTTTACACAGTACATACATACATGCACAATGGAATAATGTTCAGCCATGAGAAAGAAGGAAATCCTGCCATTTTCTATAATATAGATGGATTTTAAAGGGTAAGTTAAATAAGTCAGAGAAAGACAAATACTGTATGATCTCACTTAATGTGAAATCTAAAAAAGTTGAACTCATTTAAACAGAGTAAACTGTTGGTTATCAGGAGTGGCCAAAATGGGGTACAGGAAATGGGGAGGTATCAGTTAAAGATTATGGACTTCCAGATATAAGATGAACAAGTTCTAGCGATATAACATACAACATGGTAACTACAGTTAGCAATACTATATTGTATATTTTGTACTTGAAAGCTGTTGAGAGTAGTACATCCTAAATATTCTCATAACAAAATAAATAAATAAATAGTAATTATATGAGGTGACAGATGTGTTAACTAAGCTTATTGTGATTAGCATTTTGCAATATACATGTGTATCAATTTATCATACTGTACACATTAAATACAACGTTATATGTCAATTATATCTCAATAAATCTGGAAAAAAGACTAATAAGTACAAAGGACAAAGTATCTCTCATCTAGATTGAGAACTATTTTGAATTCCTTAAAATCTTTCCCTTTGAATTCTCTACCACCAATATCCAAATTCCTACAAAAAAGAATGTATATTTTTCATTTATTTATGCTGCATAACAAAGCACCCCAAAATCTATTGGCTTAAAACAACTACCATTTATTTTCTCTCATGATTCTGTAGATTGATTTGATTCAACTAGGCAGTTCTTTTCCAAGTGATATTAACTCTAGATTCAGTCTTGTAGGGCTCATCTAAACAGACACCTCCAAGATGACTACTTTACATTTCTGATACACTGGCAAGAACACTGATGGTAGGTTCAGGTGGCATGCTAGGATGTATGGGTCTCTCTCACCATACCATCCCAGGTTCTCTCCACCTACACCAACCTTCACTACGTCATTCTCTCACATGTCTATTTGTGTGTCTCCGTAGTAGTATAGCAAGATTTTCTCCACGGTTGACTCAGAGCCAAAAAAGTATAAAAGTAGAACCTGTCAGGCCTTCTGAAGGGTAAGCCCAACTGGCACAGCTTTACTTCAAACCACATTCTACTGGTTAAAGGAAGTTGGTTTGATTTTTGAACTTATTTTTGAGCTTATAAGGTAGTTAGAAAAAAAAGAAACAAATATAAGTTGTTCTGAGCTTGGTGACCTCAAGCAAGTTATATACCCTCAGTTGTTATGTATCCAACTTACATGCCTCAGTTTCCTCACCTATAAAATGAGGATCGCAATAGTACTAAATGGAAATAATTGCTATGGAGACTAAATGAGTTGGCATAAAGACTTTAGAATAGTGTCTGGCACATAACAAGCACTATAAATAAGTGTTACTAAAATAAAGCTAGCTCAATTAACAACTCAAGATAGAATGCAGTCTTCAAAAAATAAATTAAGGCACTTTTGGTTTCTGGTCCAGCATATAAGGAGTTTAGAAGTTGTCACACCATTCTAATAAATAAAAAGATGAACAAAATGAAAAATCAGCAACTCTTCTTAGATTCATCAGAAAAGTGAGGGTACAAGGAAAACCACTGAATCAAAAATCAGAGACATAGCAGGTGGATACAAAGATCCATAAGTTACTGGAGCAGAAACTCACCAGCAGAAACCTGTGCCAGGGTAGGAAACTATGACTGACAAGTAACTAGAGGCTAAGTATTGACAACTCAGATTTAGAAACTCCAGTCCTTGTCCTTTTGTGAGATAAACATCCAGGAGCCCTACCAGGTCCTCAGAGTGAATACTGGAGAAAAATCTGCTCAGGCACCTGACAGAGAGAAAAGGAATAATTCTGAAATACAATAGACCACCCTGTTCTTAACAAGGCCTGCCCTCAAGAGAATATATTTAACACACAAATAAACAACTGAGGTTTTACCAGAGCCTAACTGACAGGGAAGTAGGAAAAGATCCAACTATATCTCCATCAAGCCTTACATTTGGGAGAAAGGAAGTACACAATTCCAGCCCACTCAGGCCATCTTGTCCCACCTAAGGTGTAGGAAGGCCAAGAAATACTTGTGAAATTCACAGCCTAGGAAGCACAGCCTCACAGGAACTGAGACCTATCCACAACTACCACCACACCACACACTATTTTACTGGAGTTCTTTTTACCATTACATGATGTCTGGCTTTCAATAAAAAAAAATTACAAGGCATACTAAAAGACAGCATACAGCAAGCATAAGAACCAGGTTCAGATACTACAGGGATGTTGGAATAATCAGACTGAGAATTTAAAACAACTATGATTAATATGCTAAGGACTCTAAAGGAAAAAATAGACAACAAACAAGAAAAGACAGTGTAAAAAGAAAGATAAAAATTTTTAAAAAGAATCAAAAGAAATGTTAGAGATCCAAACCACTGTAACAGAAATTATTAATACCTTTGATGGCCTCTTTAGTAGACTGGACATGCCGAAGGAAAGAATCTCTGAGCTTGGGAATATGTTAAGAGAAACTTTCAAAACCAAAAATCAAAGAGAAAAAAAAATCACTGAGAAAAGCTAAACAGGATATTCCAGAACTGTGAGACAACTACAAAAAGTATAACATACATAATAGAAATACCAGAATGAGATGAAAGTGATATAGAAAAAAAAGAAATATTTAAAATAGTAATGATGGAAGAATTTCTGCAAATTAATGTCAGACACCAACCCTCTGATACAAGAAGCTCAGAAAACACCAAACAGAATTAAGGCAAAAAACAAGAAACAACAAAACAAAACAAAACACCAATGGGGAAACACCTTACCCATAGAGGAGCAAAAATCAGGATTATATCCAACTTCTCCTAAGAAACCATACAAGCAAGGAGAGGATGGAGTGAAATATTTACTGTCAAGAAAAAATAACTTACTAATATAAAAATCTATTCCCTGTGAAATTGTCTTTTAAAAAGTGGATTAAAAATAAAGACTCTCAGACAAACAAAAATTGAGGCAATTTGTTGCCAATAGACCTGCCTTACAAGAAATGTTAAAAGCAGTTTGTTAGAAAGAAAATAATATAATTCAGAAACTCAGATCTACATAAAGAAAGGAAGAGTAGTGGGGAAGAAGCAAGTGAAGGTAAAATAAAAAGCTTTTATTCTTCCTGTTCTTAGTTTATCTAATGGGTAACAGTTTGCTCAAATACTAATGGCAAAACTGTATTTGATTATCTGTGTATATATATGTATATTTATACATGCATATAAATAAAATGAATGGCAGCAATGATGTAAGAACAAGAGGGAGGAATTAGAAATATCTTGTTCATAAAAGATATTTACACCACACGTGAAGTAGTATATGTTATTTGAGAGCAGACCTGAGTTATTACAATCTCAAGGGCAACTAATAAAAAAATGAAAAAAAGAGAAAATAAATATGCTGAGATAAGATAGAAAATGAAATCATTTACAATGCTCAATTAAACCACAAAAGGCAGAAAGGAGTTGAAGACTAAAATTGGAACAAAAACAAGAGCAATGAATAGAAAACAGAAACAAATATAGTAGATATTAATCCAACTATAGAAATAATTGCTTTAAACATCAGTTGTCAAAGCATCAACACAAAGATATCGTGGATCAAAGAGTGGATCAAAAAAACATGTCAACTATATGTTGTCTGGGAATTGTACTTTAAATGTACAGACATATATAAATTAAAAGTAAAGTGATAAAGGCGAATTCTACCAAATATTCAAACAATTAATACCAATCCTTCCTATACTCTTCTAAAAAAAGAGAGGAGAAAACATTCCCAAACTCATTTTATGTGGTAAGCATTATCCTGATACCAAAATTAGAAAAGGACACTACAAAAAACAGTCATAGACCAGTATCCCTGATGAACACAGATGCAAAAATCCTCTACAGGATATAAGCAAATCAAGTTCAACAATGCATTAAAAGGATCATACACCATAATGAAGTGGGATTTATGCCTGCGAATAAAGGATAGATCAAAATCCACAATTATACACCACATTAACCAAATGAAGGATAAAAATCATATGATCATCTTGACAGCTACAGAAAAAGCACCTGACAAAATTCAACATTCATTCATGATAAACTCAGTATTTCAACAAAGGGTATAGATGGAAAGCAACAACATAATAAAGGCCATATATGACAAACTCACAGATAACATCATACACAACAGTAAAAACTAAAGCTTTTCCTCTAAGATCAGGAACAAGACAAGGATGCCCACTCTCACCATTTTTATTCAACATAGTATTAGAAAGTCCAGAGAGCAATTAGACAAGAAAAAGAAATAAAAAGCATCCGAATTGGAAAGAAGAAGTAAACCTGTCACTATTTGCAGATCACATATTATATACAGAAAACTCTAGAGACTCCACCAAACAAAACAAAACAAAACAAAAAAACTCTCTGAATAGAGGAATTCAGTATAGTTGCAGGGAACAAAACCAACAAAAATTGGTTGTGTTCCTCTACACTAATAATCAACTATCAGAAAGAGAATTTAATAAAATAGTCCTATTTACAATTGTGTCAAAAAGAATAAAATACCTAGGAATAATTTAGCAATGGAAGGAAAAGACCCGTACACTGAAATTAATTAATTAATTAATTAAATTGAAGAAGAGACAAATAAATGGAAAGCTATTCCATGCTCATGAAATGGAAGAATTAACATTGTTAAATTCCCATACTACCCAAAGCAATCTACATATGCACTGCAATTCCTAGCTAATTTTCAATGGCATTTTTTACAAAAATATAACAAACAATCCTAAATTTGTATAAAACCACAAAAACCCTAAATAGCCAAAGCAATCTTGAGAAAGAACAAAGCTGGAGGCATTATGCTCCTTAATTTAAAACTGCATTACAAAGCTATAGTAATCAAACAGTATGGCATTGGCATAAAAAATATAGTTAAATGCAACAGAACAGAGAGACCAGAAATAAACCCACACATAGATGGTCAATTGATTTATAACATAAGAGCCAAGAATATACAACGGGGAAAGGAAAGTCTCCTCAATAAATTGTGTTGGGAAAACTGGACAGCAACATGCAAAAGAATAAAACTGGACCACTATCTTACACTATACACAAAAATTAACTCAAAATAGATTAAAGAATTGAACTTAAAACCTAAACTCCTAAAAGAAAATAGGCAGTACACTCTTTACAAGGAGCCTTGGTGGTGATTTTTGGTTTTGACACAAAAAGCAAAGGATGCAAAAGCAAAAATACATCAGGTAAAAATACATCAAACTAAAGAAGATACAAGCTACTGAATGGAAGAAAATATTTGCAAATCATATATGTAACAAGGGAATAATATCCAAAATATATAAAGAACTCATAAACTCAATACCAAAATAAAATCCAATTAAAAAACGGGCAGTGAATTTGAAGAGACGTTTCCTAAAGAAGACATCCAGATGGCCAATATGGTACATGAAGAGATGCTCACTATCAATAATCATCAAAGAAATACAAATCAAACCCACAATCAATCAGAATAGGCTGAATCCAAGAATTTCTTAAATGAGTTTCTTCTTGTGAATTAGCCAGTGTAGACAGCCACAACATTTCACAATAAATTTCAATAAACTGTTTCAAAAAAAAACCACAATGAGATATCATTTCACACCTGCTAGAATGGCCATTGTCCAAAGGACAGGAAATAACAACTGTTTGCAAGGATGTGGAGGAAAGGGAACCCTTATGCACTGTTAATGGGAATGTAAATTGGTACAATCACTGTGGAAAACAGTATGGAGGTTCCTCAGAAAAATAAAAATAAAACTACCATATGATCCAACAATTCTACTTCTCAATATTTATCTGAAGACAAGGAAAACACTGACTCAAAAAAATATATGTACCCCTCATATTCATTCTAGCATCATTTACAATAGCCAAGACATGTAAGCAGTCTAAGTGTCCACTGACAGATAAATGGATAAAGAAAATGTGGTATATACATAAAATGGAATATTATTCAGCCATAAGAAAGAATGAAATCCTGCTATTTGCAACAACATAGATGGACCCTGAGGGCATTACACCAAGCGAAATAAATCAGACAAAGAAAGACAAATGCTGAATGATCTCACTCATATATGGAATTCGAAGACAAAAACAAAACAAAACAAAAAACTCAAGCTCATAGGTATGAACAGATTGGTGGTGCACAGAGGCAGGGGTAGGGGTTGGCAAAAGAGGACAAGGGATCAAACAGTACCAATTTTTAGTTATAAAATAAATAGGTCATGAGGAGGTAATGCACAGCCTGATGCCTTTGGTTAATAATATTGTATTGCATATTTGAGAGTTGCTAGAGAGTACATCTTAAAAGTTCTCATCACGTGAAAAAAAAATTTTTGTAAATACATATGGTGAGGGATGTTAACTAGACTTACTGGGCTCATCATTTCACAATATATACAAATACTAATCATTATGTTGTATATCTGGAGCAAATATGATATTATGTCAATTATACCCTAATTAAAAAGTATAATAAAAATGATGGATATGAAAAAAGTATATATAGATATCATGTAATATCAAAAAATCCTTAATATCTTAAACAGTGTAATTAAACTATTTAATATAGTCAATAGAATACTATCAAAGCATTAAAACTGATATTGTAGAATAGTTAACAACATGAAAAGCTGTCGATAAATAAGTCATTGTTTTTGTTTAAAAATATTTTTCACTAAAAAAAGAAATATTTTCACTGAATTGTACAGTTTAAAGGGGTGAGTTTTATGGTATGTGAATTAATTTTCAATTAAAAATATTCATTGTTCTGTGGCATACAAAAAAGGTAAAAAAAAAAAAAAAGTTAAGTAATGGAGAAAGATATACCGTGCTAACATTAATCAAAAGAAAGCTAGAGAAGATTTAATAGTTCAGACAGAGCATATTTCATAGCAAGGAAAATTATCAGGCATAAATTATCCTTACATAATGATAAAGAGACAATTCTATAAGAAGACATAACAATCCTTATTGTGCATGTGTCTAAAAACAGCATTAACACCTGAGGCAAAACTGAGAGAAATGAAAAGGACTCACGGATGAATCCACTATTGGATTTAGAAACTTCAACATCCCTCTAACAGAAATGGATAGATCCAGCAGGCAGAAAATCAGTAAGGACACAGCTACAGTCCACAATACCACTGGTCAACTGGATAACTGACACTACTATTCATCCAACAACAGAAGATTATACATTCTTCTCAAATTTACATGGAATATTTGCCAAGATAGAACATAATCTCGGCCATAAAAACATACCTTAACAAAATTTAAAAGAATAGAAAGCATACAATGTCTGTCTCAGAACACAGTGGAATTAAACTAGATATCAAAAAAAGAAAGATAGCTGGAAAATATCAAAATACAGGGAGATTAAACAATGTATTTCAAAATAACATATGGCTCAAAGATAAATTTAAAAATATTTTTAGCTAAATGAAAATGCACCTTATCAAAATTTGTGGGTTGCAGCGAAAGCAGTGCTTAGAGAGTAATCTACAGCATTGAATTCACATATTAGAAAAGAAGATATAAAATCAATAATTTAAGTTTCCACCTTGGGAAACTAAATCAAGAAGCGCTAATTAAATCCAAAGTAGGCAGAAGAAAAATAAATCAGTAATAAATATATTTTCAGTAAGTATGTTTATAAAGAATTATTATAATCCTTGATTATATTCTCAAATATTTGGGGATGGGAGCATTTTGTCATTCTCTCATCCCATGACTCTCTATAAATATCTAGAAATTCTATAAATGTTAACTTTAACCAGATCATGTGAAGGGTCTTTTACAATGAAAAACAACAAACTCTTTACTTGTTTTTCAGGTCTTAAGTGAGAGGGGAAAAAAGTGTCTCCAAAAACTCTGTGGTTCCTACAAAATATATTTCTTATCTGCTAGGTCATTCAGAGTTAATGAAATGTTTAAATACTGAATCTCATCCCAGGTGCCTGCAAACATATTTTTGGTTACTACCAACTGATCTTTGTTTGTTTGTTTGTTTTTTAAAGATTTGATTTATTTATTTGACAGAGACAGACACAGAAAGAGAGGGAACACAAGCAGGGGGAGTGGGAGAGGGAGAAGGAGGCTCCCCGCGGAGCAGGGAGCCCTATGCTGGGCTTGATCCCAGGACCCCAGGATCATGACCTGAGCCAAAGGCAGACGCTTAACGACTGAGCCCCCCAGGTACCCCAATCTGTGTTATAGACTTTAATTTTTAAGCCATTCTCAACTGATTTTTTTTAGCTGGTGATATGAATTCTAAAATAATCTTAAAATCAGTCTTATATTAAAGTAGGATCATTTATATTTGTGTTCTCTATTGCATCAATATTCATCTCCATTGATAGTATTTATTTGCCAACATATAAACAACCTTAATGTTAAAAGACATTCTAGGGCAGAACACTATTATATGAGATCAAGTTATTGCTATCCAAAGGAAAGACTAATATACAGTTAGTAAGTTATAAGATTAAATGTAGTACACTATATTTCCATTTTTTTAAGAACTAGCATTCTACATTCAGAATATAAGGTATTTTTCAGTTATTCGAACTATTCAATTAAATAGTCTGTCACGTAGCCCAATCAGTTTGAATCATGCAACATTTAATTTTATTTCTTATTCTTTATTGCACATCAGTATAACTAGAATAACACAAATTATCAGGCCCCATTAGTCTACCTATTGAATCTTATCTCTGCAGCTATAGGGCCAGATGATTACACCACTAAGGGAAGCTGAAAACCACTGCAATTGGTTTTCAATACACATACTTAAAAGCCTGTGTACCAAGTACGGCCAATTTTAAAAATGACAAAGAGGAATCCAGGCACTTTTGTTCCTTTTAGATTTTTGATAATTTTACAATTACTTTGTAAAATACACATATAAATGTGTGTATCATCAAGTTCAAATAATAATATAATGTTCAAAAGGCAAATTTAAGTATAGCAACACATAAAGCATCAGGACTCCAATTGCAATTTCAAAAAAGTCCTATAGTTCAAAAGAAATCAGTATCATTGTCAGTAAACCTAGTTTGTATCGACTACAGTACTAATTTTAAAATTATCATATATTTTTAATCACACTGTAAAAACCATGTCTTCATAAACTATAATGTACATCAACTATAAGTCTCATCTTTATTCTCAACTTTTTTCATTTAAAAAAATTGGTGGTAAACACATGAAGGGTAACTAAATGAGGTTATAATTAATGAATATCTAAGTTAAAAATTGAAAAGTAAACATTTTGTATGTTTATTTCCTTTTCAAATAGATATTTAACAAATATTTTAAAGATATTTTCAAAAATTTGTTTTGCTGTGTCATTGACCTCTGGGCATCACACTCAGTCACTGAAATTTTAAATGATAGGTATACAAATACATTATTATTTTAAGTAAAGAGTATATTAAAATTTAATATTTGGCTTGGTGATCTATGTTATAGTAACTTATTTTGTAAGCATTAGTTATAGCATTATTACGTAGGTTGAATTCTGGACACTAGACTCCAGAATTACCACAAACTTTGCTAAGATTCTGCAAATGAAATAAAGTCATGAAAAAAGGGGAAAAATAAAGGTTTATTTTTCAAAAATCTAACTGTAGGAAATATAGCTAGGAATATTTTATATCTATTGTGGTTGCAAACTACTTTTAGTTTAGAATGTCTGCAGTATATTTAAGCCCATCATAAACACTGCAATTATTTTTTTAAGAAATACTTTTTATTTGGTCAAATAATTCATTGAGTCAATACTGTTTTGATGAAGACTTGCCATGATTTTACATCACACATAAACTGTACTTTAAAAATTAAGGAGAAGAGTTATAGTAAACAATTAGAATATTATATATCTCCTGGCAAATTAAAATGGAATCTAGTTGGTTTGTAAGTTTATATAAAAAACACTGATTCCTTAAAACATTACATTTTGATGGTATAGACCACATATTTCATATAACATAAAAAGTCATTTGGAACAATGAATCAAAGATGCACTTGTAATCAAGACATCTTAATTTCTGTCCTTTACATGTATTCACTTTCTAAAATTTAGAAGGCTGTATATTTCTGTTCAAAAATTTTTAAAAAGCTTTTGTGAAAACACCAGTTTTCAACTTTAATTTTATTCCATGCTTGTAGACTGTAAAACTATAAGCTTGAAAAAAATTAAAGGGTGATGAGCCAGAAGATGGATATAAAACAATAAAAACTAATTTAAAAAATCTAGAAAAATATCTGCATAGAAATCAACACCGCTTAAGAAATCATTTAAGAAGAGAGTGGAATAAAATATTTAAAATACTGAGAGAAAAAGGAAAACCCACCAACCTAGAATTCTGTACCCTGTGAAATTATCTTTCAAAATAAAGGAGAAACACTTTCATAGAGAAACACTGAGGAAATTTATTGCCAGTATGCCTACCTAATAGAAATGTTAAAAGAAATTCTTTAGAGAAGAGGAATATAATATAGTTCAGAAACTCAGATCTATAGAAAGCAAGGAAGATCACTGGGAAAGAAATAGTGTACATAAAATAAAAATTTTTTATTTTTCTTATTTTTAATTGATCTAACACATGAAAGTTTGTCAAATTAGTAATAGCAGATGATATAAGCGATTATCTAAGTTTATGCATGTCATACATAAATGAATGATTACATATAAGTGAAATTAAAGCACCAAATATATAAGAAAAGAATTAAGTTTATTTTCTAATTATAATTTTATTATAATTATAATAAAATTTTCTAATTTTCTAATTATACTTACACTACCTGGGAAGGCGCAGAGTTTTATTTGAAAATGGAACTGAATTAGTTATAAATGTGGATTGCAAACTTTTGAGCAACCAACTAAAAAGGTGAAATAAGAACCATAACCAATATGCTATGAAAGGAGGGGTGCCTGGGTGGCTTAGTCATTAAGCGTCTGCCTTCCGCTCAGGTCATGATCCCAGGGTCCTGGGATCCAGCCCCGCATCGGACTCCCTGCTTGGCGGGAAGCCTGCTTCTCCCTCTCCCACTTCCCCTGCTTGTGTTCCCTCTCTCTGTATGTCTTGCTCTGTCAAATAAATAAATAAAATCTTTTAAAAAAAATGCTATGAAAGGAAAGAAAATGGAATCATATACAATGCTTGTCTAAAACCACATAAGCCATAAAAAGAGTGAGACAGAAGATAAAAACAAAGAATAATGGCAACAAATAGAAAACAACAATGGATATCGCAAATATTAATCCAAATATATCAATAATCATTATGAATGTCAAGGTCCAAATGAACCAATTAAGAGAGATTATCAGATGATATTAAAAAAAATGTCCAATTATATGTTGTCCACAAGAAACCCAGTTTAAAGGTAAAGACATATAAAGTGATAGAGAAAGATATACCATGCAGACACCAATCAAAAGAAAGCAGGAGTAGCTATATTAACTTTAAACAGAGCAGTCCAAAGCAAGAGAAGTTATCAGGATAAAGAATGGCATAACAGGGACGCCTGGTGGCTCAGTTTGTTAAACATCTGCCTTCAGCTCAGGTCATAATCTCAGGGTCCTGGGATGGAGCCCCACATCAGGCTCCCTGCAGATCAGGGAGCCTGCTTCTCCCTCTCCCACTCCCCCCTACTTGGGCTCACTCTTTCTCTCTCTATCTCTGTCAAAAAAAAAAAAAAAAAGAATGGCATTACATAATAAGAATAGGGTCATTTCTCTAAAAACACATACCAACCGATAAAGTTTATGCACCTAAGAGAAGTGAAGCAAAACTGATAGAACTGCTAGAAACAGATGAATCCACTGTCACAGCTGGAGACTTCAACCCCACTATCAGAAAATGAACATATCTAACAGACAGAAAATCAGTAAGAACATAGTTAAACACAACAACACCATCAATCAACAGAATATAATTGACATCTACAGACGACTTTATCCAACAACCACTGAATGTATATTCATCAAAAGCTCATATAAATATTTACCAAGATAGGCCACATTCTGGGCCTAAAATACAACTTAACAGATTTAAAAGAACAGAAATTATACAATGTCTGCCCTGGATCACAACAGAATTAAACTACACATCAGTAACAGAAAGATAGCTGGAATACCCCCAAATATGTGGAGATTAAACAACACATTTCTAAGAAATACATGGGCCAAAGATCTCAAGAGAAATTTAAAAATATTTTGAACTAAATGAAAATAAAAATACAACTTATCAAAATGTGTGGGATGTAGCAAAAGCAGTCCTTAGAGGGAAATTTACAGCATTGAATGCATATATCATAAAAGAAGAAAAATCTAAAAGCAATAATCTAAACCTCCACCTTAGGAAACTAGAAAAAAAAAAGAGCAAATCAAATCCAAAGTAAGCATAAGTAAAGAAATAATAAAAATTACAGGAGAAATTAATGAAATTGAAAACAGAAAATCCATAAAACCAAAAGCTAGTTCTTTGGAAAGATAAATATTGATAAACCTCTAGCCAGGCAAAGAAAAAAGAGAGAACACAAATTATTAATATCAGAAATTAAAGAGAGGACAATACTACAATCCCATGGACTTTAGAAGTATAATAAAGAAATACTATGAACAGTCCCATGCACAAAAGTTTGATATCCTAGATGAAATGGACCAATTCCTTGAAAGACACAATCTGCCAAGATTCACACAAGAACCAAAAGACAATCTGAAGAGACAGATACTTAGAAAGAAGTTGAGTCAATAACTAATAACCTTTCAAAATAGAAAGCACCAGACCCATATGAGTTCACTGAGGAATGCTACCAAAACTTACAGGAGAAATTATACCAATTCCCTACAATCCCTTTCAGAAGATAGAAGCAAAACCTAACTCATTCTATGAGGTCAGCTTTATCCTAACACTATGGCCAAAGACATTACAAGAAAGGAAAAGAACAGACCAATGTTTCTCCTGAAAACAGATGCAAAAATCCTGAAAAAAAAATTTAGTAAACTGAATCCAACAATGGATAAAAAGAATCTACCAAGTGGGATTTTTCCCAGATATGCAAGTCTGGTTCAATATTCACAAACCAATTAGTGTAATCCATCACAATAGCAGGCTAAAAAAAAGAAAAATCACATGATCATTTCAACAGATACAGAAAAGTCATTCGATCAAATCCAACTCTATTCATGACAAAAATTCTCAGTAATCTAGGAATAGAGAACTTCTTCAACTTGATAAAAGTATCTATAAAAATTCTGTAGCTAACATCATACTTAATGGTAAGAAATTAGAAGCTTCCCCACTAAGATCAGGTCCAATGCAAGGATGTCCCAACTCATCATTGCTTTTTAACATCCTACTGAAAGTCTTAGCTATTTCAGTAAGACAGGGCAAGGAAATTTAAAAATATATACAGATTGGGGAGGAGGAAATAAAACTGTTTGTTCACAGATGGCATGATCATCTACATAAAAAATCCAAAAGAGGGCACCTGAGTGGCTCAGTCGGTTAAGCATCTGCCTTAGGCTCAGGTCATGATCTCAGGGTCCTAGTATCAAAGCCCAGCTCCCCGCTCAGTGGAGAGTCTGCTTCTCCCTCTTCCTCTGTCCCTACCCTCCCCCAACTCATGCTCATTCTCTCTCTCACTTTCTCCTCAAATAAATAAATAAAATATTAAAAAAAGAAAATCCAAAAGAACCAATAAAAAACAAAACAAAACAAACAAAAAACCCCCACTAAACCCAGGAACAAATAAGTGATTATAACAGGTTGCAGACACAAGGTTCATACACAAAATCCAAACATTTTCCTACATACCAGCAATGAACAAACTAAAAACACAATATTGTTTACATTAGGACCTCCCAAAATGAAATATTTAGGTATAAATGTAACAAAAGATGTACAAGATCTATAGAAGGAAAACAACAAACTCCTGATGAGCAAAATCAAAGAACTAAATAAATGGAGAGAGACTTCATGTGCATTGATAGCCTGGATAGGAAAACTCAGTATCAAGATGTCAGTTCCTCCCAACTTGCTCTATAAATTCAGTGCAATCCCATTCAAAATCTCAGCAAATTATTTTATCAATATGAACAAACTGATTTTAAAGTTGATAAAAGAGGCAAAAACCTACAATATCTAATACACTATTTTTAAAGATTTTATTTATTTGACAGAGATAGACACAACAAGAGAGGGAACACAAGCACGGAGAGTGGGAGAGGGAGAAGCAGGCTTCCCGCTGAGCAGGGAGCCCGATGTGGGGCTCGATCCCAGGATCCTGGGATCATGACCTGAGCCGAAGGCAGACGCTTAATGACTGAGCCACCCAGGCGCCCCTCTAACACACTATCGAAGAAGAACAAAGTTGGAGGAATGACACTACCAGACTTTAAGACTTACTATAAAGCTATAGTTGTCAAGACTGTGCAGCATTATCGAAACAACAGAAAGACCATCGGAACAGAATAGAGTCCATAAATAGAAATATAGTCAACTGATCTTTGACAAAGAAGACAATACAATACTTTCAACAAATGGTGCTGAAAAAATTGGACATCCACAGGCAAAAACAAACAAACAAAAAACATGAATCTAGACATAGACTTTACACCTTCAGAAAAATTAATTCAAAGTGGATCAATGATCCAAATGTAAAACATAAAACTTTAAAACTCCTAGAAGAAAATCTAGGTGACCTTAGGTATAATAATAAAAAAATCATAACCCATGAAAGCAATATTTTATAACCTATACTTCATTAAAATTAAAGACATATAATTTGCAAAAGTAATGTCGAATGAGAAAACAAGCCACAGATTGGGAGGAAATATTTACAAAAGACATAACTGAAAAAAGACTTTTATCCAAAATATACAAAGAACACTTAAAACTAAAAAATATAGAAATGAACAACCAGATTAAAAAATGGGCCAAAGACCTTAACAGCAACTTCACCAAAGAAGATATACAGGTGGCATATTAAAACAACAATCAGGTATCATTACAACCCTATTAGAATGACCAAAATCCTGAACATGGACACTACCAACTGTGGCAAGGACGAGGAACAACAGAAACTATCATTCATTGCTGGTAGGAGTGCAAAATAGTACAGCAAGTTTGGAAGATGGTTTGGCTGTATCTTATAAAACTAAATATACCTTATTATCAGATCCAGTAATTGCACTTGTTGGTATTTATCCATAGGAGTTGAATACTTATTTCTACAAAAAAAACCCGCACATGGATGTTCATAACAACTTTACTCATAATTGTCAAAATTTGGGAGCAACCAAGATGTCCTTCAGTAGGTGAATGGATAAAGTGTGGCATATTCAGACAATGGACTATTATTCCACTAAAAAAAAATTGGTTATCAAGCTATGAAAAGACATGGTATACTTTAAATGCATATTACTAAGTGAAAGAGACCAATCTGAAAAGGCTACATAGTAAAGGATTCTAACTATCTGACATAATGGAAAAAGCAGAATTATGGAGATAGTAAAAAGATCAGTGGTTGCAGAGTTCATGGGGTGAATGAATAGGCAGAACACAGAAAATTTTTAGGCAGTGAAATTCTGAATATTATTAATGAGTAATACATGTCACCTTACTTTGTCCAAACTTCACTGAATATACAACAAGAATGAAATGTAAGGTAAACTATGGACTTTGGGTGATTATGAAGTGTCAATGTAGGTTCATCAACCATAACAAATGTACCAGTTTGGCAGGGGATATTGATGAGGTAGGCTATACATATGTGGGTATATGTGAGGATATATTGGAAATCTCTGTACCTTCTTCTAATTTTGCTGTAACCCTAAAACTACTCTAAGAAATAAAGTCTTAAAAAATACTAAGGGAGGACACCAAATAGAAGTTAGGGGGAAAAAGTTGTCCTTGGCTCTCCAGAAGGGTGAGAAGGGTGAGGGTTCCTTCAACAAGGAAAAAAAAAAAAATATTAAAGAAATAAGCTGAGAACAAGCTAGCTGAATAAACAAATTCAAATGAAGGGAACAATAAAAAGATGTTTTTGCTTACACTACATGTCAGAAAGAGTAGGAGGAGGAACAGTAGTTGAACAGAGAAAGAAAGCACAAGAAATGGAAAAGATCAGAACCCTAGCACCATGAGCATCACAGTCCATGATCTAGGACCCTCTTCATTTGGCTTCAGTGTCTTCTTGTGAAGAAGGGAAAAAAAATGTTTGGAAACAAATTTAATGTGCTTCTCTACAACTTCCACCCAACAGTCATGGTTATATCCATAGTAATAAAAGCAACCTGTCATTAACTAAAAACAAGCACAGGCATCTTATTGGGGTAGTGGTTGAACAAGTCAGTAAACTTACTAAAAATCATTAAATTGTTCACTTACAACAGGTTAAGTTAATTGTATATAAATTATGCCTCTGTAAAGTTCTTTTAAAAATCTATCTCACTCTTCTTTATGGAACTTCTTCAGATACTCTCTACTCTCCTCCCACAGAAAAAAAAAGCCCAAAAGTACAGAATATCACTTTTCAATTTATTATAGTTCAGTTTGTCTGATGTTCCTTTTGAAATGTGGAATCCATGATTAAATACATCATTTCCATTATGTTTTACTTATAGAGAATTAATGATTTTACTATTTAGCTATGTTGGTATATTTTATTCTGGTTACTGTAGCTTATAACTATTTAGCAAATGATTATATTAAACATAAACTTAAATCCCTAGACTTTTTTACCCCCTACAATCAACTTCCAAGGAAATTTACTTCCACTCACATAGTATTCAATATTTTTTCATTTTTACTTAAAAATTAATATTAATGAACATTTGGGGCACCTGGGTGGCTCAGTTGGTTAAGCAAATGCCTTCAGCTCAGGTCATGATCCTGGAGTCCCGGGATCGAGTCCCACATCGGGCTCCCTGCTCAGCAGTGAGTCGGCCTCTCCCTCGGACCCTCCCCCCTCTCATGCTCTCTCTCTCTATCTCATTCTCTCTCTCAAATAAATAAATAAATCTTTAAAGAAAAATATTAATGAACATTTGAGAAGAACAGAAAAGAGGAAAGAACAAAAACCACAGCTGATAATGTGGTATATTTACTTCCAGCACATTTTATATGAATAATCATATCAGAAAAAATAATATCAATTTCTATGGCAATCCTTCCCAGGTCCACGAAATGCTGTATTTAATACTCTACATAATAGAGTCTATTATATCACTCTGTTTTAGTCCCTTCACAGTTCTTATCACTATCCAAAATTTTATTTGGTCACTTTTTCATTGTTTACTTTGTTAGTATGCACAATTCTTGAGCTTATAAGCTTTATTAACCTTTCTTCCCCTAGGATCTCATCTAGTTTTGTAGTTTAAAATTAACCCCATCTAACCCCTAGCCATAACTCTAAACCTAAAGTTATCCCTCTGGAGAGGTCTCTGAACTACAGGATAGTAGGCACATACACTTGCACCGTCCCTGACCCCAACCCTAACCCTAACCATTATTCTGGTCCTAAACCAAATCCTAATCCTAGATCTGAGGGGGTGGGGAAGATTTTGTACACACAATGGAATATTACCCAGCCATAAAAAAAGAATGAAATGGAGTGGATAGAGCTAGAGTATAATGCTAAGTGAAATAAGGCAGTCAGAGAATGACAACTATCATATGACTTCACTCATACGTAGAATTTAAGAAACAAAACAAATGAGCAAATTGGGCGGGGGTTGGGGAGGAACAGACAGGCAAACCAAGAAAAAGATTTTTAACTATAGAGAACACATTGATGGTTACCAGAAGGGAGGTGGGTGGGGGATGGGTTAAATAGGTGGTGGGGATTAAGGAGTGCACTTGTTATGAACACCAGGTATTCTACGAAGTGTTGAATCACTACTTTTATGTACACCAGAATCTAATACTACACCATATGATAACCAACTGGAATTAAAACTTTCAAAAAATAAAATAAAATAAAATAATAAAATAAAAATAATTCCATCTGTATGCTGAGGATTCCTAAAGTTATCTCTCTAGCCCAGACCTCACTCATGAACTCTGGACTCATATGTATAATGCCTATAGACACATACACACACACAAACTTCCATTACATTTGTAGTGCATACACACACATCTGTATACATCCATATATTCCACATGTCCAAAACCAAAATTGTGGACTCTCCCTACTACCAACATTCCCCATTCATAGCCTTTCCCATCTCAATTGATGGCCATTCTAACCTTCAGGCGGCCAGTCTTGATTTCTCTCATTCTCTAACATTCCATAGCCATACCATTAGCAAATTGTATTGATTGTGCCTTCAAAAGTATGTCCAGAATCTAGTCAATTTCTCAGCATCCCGACTGTTACTATCATGGCCAAGTCTCCACCAACTCTCTCCTTGACGCACCCTCCACTACAGTCTACTTGTACATTTCTGGGTGATCTTTTTAGACATAAGGCAAGTCACATCAAAACTCTGCAATGACTTTGTTTCACTCAGGACAAAAAACCAAAATCCCTTCTTTAGCCTTTGTCACCTCTCTGACCTGTATTGCTCACTCCCTTTTGCTCTCACCTCACTCAAGCGTTCTGTATTTTCTAAATGTTCTTAATGTTTTGTTTTTATTAACAACAAAAAACTTTTAAATGATGAAACTATGCAAAACTAATCTCCCTTTTTACCCAAATGATTTCTCTTTAAGTACAGAAGTAAATGCAGAGCCAAGTCTTTAGTAAAAAAACAACCAAACAAAAATAATGTTAAGTTCATGGCAAGAACTTGTATTTTAGAGCCCTGAATGCCTGCCTATGGCACTGATGAAGAGTTTCATGAAGTCAGGTTTCTAAAATAAATCAAAATGCATGGTGTGGTAGATGATTTGTGGGTTTGGGATTGAAAAATAGTGCTTAAGTCTTCTCTACTACTGATTGTGAGACCTTCACTAAGTCATTATTCTGATTCATAACATATGTAAAGATGAACAGATTAATCTGTAAAACTCATTATAAACTTGTGCTTTACAAGAGAAATACTTATAGATATATACCAAAAATACATCTAAATATGATGGACTCTGAAAAACAAGCTGAGGGTTCTAGAGGGGAGGGGGGGAGGGGGATGGGTTAGCCTGGTGATGGGTATTGAGGAGGGCACGTTCTGCATGGAGCACTGGGTGTTATGAACAAACAATGAATCATGGAACACTGCACCAAAAACTAATGATGTAATATATGGTGATTAACATAACAATAAAAAATTAAAAAAAAATACATCTAAATAGGTCTGACTTATTCCCAGTAATGTTATTTAAAGTGTTTGATCAGTCTGCACATACAAAAGAATGCCAGTGAATAAACCCAATACCACAAATGTTAAGGGACTAGTCACAGATTGAATTATATACAATTTACAAAAGCCTCTGACGTGAATTCAAAACTGAGGGGTGGTGAGGCTCACTTACTAAGAACTGCAAGGGCAAAGAAGCCACAAACCTAAGGTTCCTTAAGAGAATACAGAGATTTTGAATGTTCAGACTATATATCAGGACCTAGGCTTGGAGCAGATGTCTTCAAGTTACGACCTTGGGGGAGGAATTAACTGTCAAGAGGTCTTTGGGAACTGCTCCTGGCTGAAACAAACCGCGAGTTAGAAAGGACGACCACCTTTCGAGAGAAAGCCGGGAGCTAAGTTGTAGTTTCGTCTTCTTAGCGGGTCAGTTCTAACAATTCTATCGCCCAACCCGAACCACTCACCGGGTCAACTGGTCTACAAGGCCTTGAGTTGGGAACAAACGGCCTAGACCCGGCACAGTCCGACAAATCGCTAGGTATTCATCTGCTCCGGAGTCGGTTGCTAGGGAAACGAGGCCAGACTCCAGACTCAGTCCCGCAAGGTTTTCTCCCGGCAGGCCGGAGCTTCGGGGGCGTGGTTACGTGAATGACGCACGTAAAGGGCGGGACAGAGGCGAAACCGGACCCAGGAACAGGTTACACTCGGGGGCGCATGCGTGCTGTACCCGGCGCCGGATACTTGGAAGGCTTCCGCTGGTTTGGGGGTCGGTGTTGCTATGGCTGCTGCAGTTGCACCCTTAGGCGTAGCTCTGCGAGAAGCCACCCAAAGAAAATTGCGGAGGTTTTCAGAGCTGAGAGGTAGCAAAAAGGGAATCCCAGCTCTCCCCGGCAATGGAAAGGGAGGGTGCTTTGCGTTCCGGGAAGTTTGCTAGACTATCACTTCCTGTCTGCTTCTCACCTTCGGGTTTAGGACACAGGCCCTGCCGTAGTTAATACTACTCTTGATTTTTTTTATTCTGTCATTGTCTTCTTTACGTTATGTTGTTACTTTATTTCTTTGACCTTATTCCTAGTAACATATATATGTATGTTTAAAATAAGAGAGAAGGAAATAAATTATTATAAGAGAAGGAAGAAGAAAGAAAAGTATTAATCTGACTAGTGAAGCTACAAATCTAAGTTAAGCATTTGGTTAGCTCATTAACAATAGTTATTTAAAATAAATCTAAATGATCTAAGTGCTTTGACCAATAAATATCTGATTTTAGCCTTCTGCAATCCCCTTACTACTTCACCAATTTGTTCCATACTGTGAATGCAGAATGAGTAAAAAACAAACAAGACATGGAGGAATTATAGGTTAAAATTTAAAAGGGGTAGTTTGTATCAAAAAAAAATTAAAGAACTGCCATTTGTCATTCCTTGTACAATTATCTAATAAAATTAGTTATTTTTTGATGAAGTTACTGCATTAAAAATACAGGAAATAATACTTGGAAGACAGTAAGATATTCAGGACTATTAAATTTTGACAGATTCTGTTTGTTAACTAATAAGAATCCTTATTCCTCTTGTTTACCAATAAAGAGGAGTTTCCAGCATCTACCAAAAATTCGGTCTGGTTTTTTTGTTGTTGGTGTTTTGTTTTTTTGTTTGTTTTTTAATGAGCTCATCAAGGAGTTGGGAACTTTTCTGTTATCCAGAATTTTAGATCATACTTCAAAGCCTTTGTAAACTTGCATGGATCATCTTTTTTTTTTTGGGGGGGGGGTTCACCCTGTCTTTATTTTTTTTTTAATTTTTTTATGTTCTGTTAATCACCATACATTACATCATTAGTTTTTGATGTAGTGTTCCATAATTCGTTGTTTGCATATAACACCCAGTGCTCCATTCAATACGTGCCCTCTTTAATACCCATCACCAGGCTAACCCATGCATGGCTTAGCTTAAGGTAATAAAAAATAAAGTACCTCTGCATGGAGCACTGGGTGTTATGCACAATGAATCATGGAACATTACATCAAAAACTAATGATGTAATGTATGGTGATTAACATAACAATAAAAAATTTTTAAAAAATAAAGTACGTAAATTGATAAAGAGCAACGTTGTAGGAATGGATCTTTGGGCTGAATTGTACTTAGCCAACAAACACTAAGTGGTCCTGATATAAAAATTGATTTTCACAGCTGAAGATTCATACTCTTTTTGTCTCTTGTTATTTAAGAATCAAGGTAAATTTTAGCAAGGCAAAAGTACTTCTCTTAAGAAACGTAACAACTTTCAGAATATGTGAATAAATGAACTGTAAACCATAAAAGGAGCAAGTAATCTAAAAGAGGAAAAAATGCAAAATTTGTGAACAATCTTCAGTAGAACTAGTTTGAATTATACTACCTAGCCACTAATTATCCCCTAATTCTGAGAAGATAGATTTAGGAAGATAATCTTTTTTTTTTTCTTTCCAAAAAAGTAAACCTGTAACAGCTAGAGATTTCTGATACTTATTTCCCTACTTTTTCCACATAGGCAAACCTGTGGCAGCTGGAGAATTCTGGGACATTGTTGCAATAACAGCAGCTGATGAAAAACAGGAACTTGCTTATAAGCAACAGCTGTCAGAAAAGCTGAAAAAAAAGGAGCTACCCCTTGGAGTTCAATATCATGTTGTTGTTGATCCTGCTGGAGCCAAAATTGGTACTCTCTATATGGTCAGATTTAAATCATAGGTTCTGGGCATAATGATCACTGAAGAAAAGCTTTCTTATGGCTCACAATTTATGAGCTCTCTATCTTTCTTTCGATAGTCTTTCCAAACTTTAAAAATTTAATGTAAATTTACAATTTTTTTAAGAAAGATAAAAGGCATAACACATTCTGTTCTTACACATTGTGCTTACCATGAAAAACTTGCAGAATGTTATTTAAAATAATTTTATTAATTTTAATTAATGTACTTAGATGGTGAATATTCTCGTGGACTTTACTGGTAGGGCTCTTAAGGTCCCTCCAAACTTCATAGTTCAGAAATTTACACAAAGATTGCAAATCAGCAAAAAAAATACATACACACACACACGCACACGAACTTGGCCTCTTGGAACCACAATGCAGAAAGCAAAAGAGCACAGTCTAATGGCCTAAGTATCATAGATACGTACTTTAAAAACCCAGTTTAAGTCAACTTTGCCTTTGACCTTCCATTGCAAATAAAAATACATGCTATTTTTCTGGGGGCCACATTCTATGTGATACTTAAAGCTGAAGCCCCTTGATACCATACAGGGTATCTATATCTGACATTGGCATTGATCTAATTAACCTGTGTTTTACTCCTCATAATGGTACAGTCAGTACTTTTATGATTCCTATCATATAGATGAGAATCTGAGGCACAGAGAGTTAAGTAACTTGCCCAAGGTAACTAGTAAGTGTAGTTATAGTTAAGATCTTTTTAAATCTAACTCAAATATTTGGTTTTGTCATATGGCAGAATTATTTTAATGGGTTTTTCAGTTTGTAATTCCAAATGAATGTGTATATTTACTCTCTTCTTGCAAACTGTCTAATTTATCACTTTATTTTTATTATTATTTTCAGGAAATTATAATGCTCATCATTGATTACCAAGTGCTGATCTCTGGGTTTCATTGCTAATTGTTTATTTAAATGCTGTGGAACGTGTGTTTAATGTGATTCTTTGGCCATATCTTTGCTCTCTGCCTAGTTAATTGTAGCCAATGGCCCTATCTTCAAAGTTATAACACCTAATTTTACTGTAATTACAAATTTTCAGTAGGTTTCTATGAAATTAATTGTGTTTTTTTAACTTTTATTTTTAAGGAAATGGAGGATCCACACTTTGTGCCCTTCGATGTTTAGAAAAGCTATATGGAGATAAATGGAATTCTTTTACCATCCTATTAATTCATTCTGGTAAAGTTATACATATTCTTTTCACTAATTTACATTTTACCTTTGATACCTTAGGGACTTTTTTCTACCTTGCAAATACTTTCTTCTCCTTTTTTAAATTTTTGTCTTTGAAGTTACTCTGCTTTGAAAACAAATATTTCATGCTTTTCTTGATATTTGAAAGCTGTAAGCAGCATAATGTTTTTTCACAAATGTATCTTTAAAATTCTAGATCACATTCATCATCAACTTTTCATGGATATTTTTAGTATATATATAGAAAATTATTTTCCTAAAATAGAATTCATCAAAATAATGAATATTTCTTGATAATGCTTGAAAAGGGATTATTATTGTAGGGGAGAGGCTGACTTAGCACTGGGATTACCAGACTTTTGCCAAAACTTTCTACCATGCATTTTTATCTGATTATTGGTGGCAAAAGTTTACAATCCTTAAAAGAGTTTAAAAACAAAAGAAAGGGTGGTGACAAAACATGGAGAGAACAAGAAAGTTGTAAGAGGGAAAATCACACACAAAGGAGGACATTTTAAAACAGAAAAGTGGGAAAGATAATCTCAGAATAAAGGATAGTTTTCTTCAGTAAACTTAGTTATATGAGAATTTGGGTTATATGCAAACCTCTGTTATTTTTCTGTATGTACTGGAGCTGATAAAAATGTTATTATAGACTGGCACCAGTTCAGGGACAGGTATTTTAGAGCCACTCATCTACATGGCTTCCAAGGCACTTTTTATTTCTTATGATTTATATACAGAACAATGATTCTTTATAAAGATGATATCAAGTAAAGCACCCAAGTTTTGATTTTAAGACTAGCTTTAAAAAAGTAGAAAAATTCAAATTCATAGCTCATTCCAAAACCAATATTATTTATTACCAATTTAGTAAAAACTAAGTTAGACACTAAGAAAATACATAGTTAAAAAAAGGTAATTCTTACAATGCTAAAAAGTGTTGGCTAGTCTTTGAAAAAGGAAAAAAGTAGAAAGTACTAGCTCTCATTTGTTGAACAACATAATGTGTCTAAGTGCTTTACATAAAACACAATAAAGCAAGTATTATTCTACATTTGCTGATTTGGAGTAAATCCAAAGATAAACAACTAAAAAGTGGTGAACCAGAGTTTGAACCTGTTTTTGTCTGACTCTTTCTACAATCTAATGCTGCTTTTCAATATAATTAGTTACATAAAAATGATATAAGCTATTTAGTGTACTTAAGAGAACATGCTTTTCAAGGAATTTTTAAAAAGTCATAAGACTCATCTTAGAGGGAAAAAGCCTGTTTAAATTAAAAAAAAGTATAAATTTTAAATGCTCTTAAGTAAACGCACCATTACTTCCTTTGAGTGTATGTAATAATTTGAGGAAAAACACTGCATCTGGAAATTACTGTTTAATAATTATATTTTGGAATTGGTATTTTAGTTTTTTGTGACTTTTTTCCTTACTATGAAGTAGATTCTTAACGTAGGAGTTTAAACATTGTTGCATTTCAATTTATGGTTTAAAATATAGATATAAGATCATTTTTTAGCCCATGGTTCTTTTTACTGGTTGTACAATTGATTCAAAACAATTCACAGCCTCTAAAATATAATAGAATTCTTTCCTAATCTAACATTGCATTATATCAAATCACTACAGGAGAATTGCTCTTGAATTTGTAACCTGGAATTTACTATTCTTTCCTGAGTTACAGTACTGCCTTAAATATATTAAATATCTTTAGAGATATTTTGAGTTGTGACTGATGCCCCTGGTTTTTAAAATCTTAGAGACTTATAAACATTTTAAAACAGTTATTTTCTTTAATTTTATATAGGTGGTTACAGCCAACGCCTTCCAAATGCAAGTGCTCTGGGCAAAATTTTCACTGCATTACCTTTTGGTAACCCCATTTATCAGATGTTGGAATTAAAACTAGCCATGTACATTGATTTCCCTTCACATATGAATCCTGGGATTCTGGTTACCTGTGCAGATGATATTGAACTTTATAGTGTTGGAGAATGTGAGTTTATTAGATTTGACAAACCTGGCTTTACTGCTTTAGCTCATCCTTCTAGTTTGACTGTTGGTACCACACATGGAGTATTTGTCTTAGAACCTTTTAATGATTTGGAATATAGAGACCTTGAATACAGGTCTTGCCATCGTTTCCTTCACAAGCCCAGCATAGAAAAGATGCATCAATTTGATGCTGTATATAGACCTGGAAATATTTCTCAACAGGACTTTGCTAGGGGTGACACTCCCTCTCTTAAGTTAGACTCTGAGTATGTCTACACAGACAGCTTGTTTTATATGGATCATAAGTCAGCCAAAAAGTTACTCGCTTTTTTTGAGAAAATAGGCACATTGAACTGTGAAATAGATGCCTATGGAGACTTTCTGCAAGCTTTGGGACCTGGAGCAACTGTGGAGTACACCAGAAACACATCAAATGTCACTAAAGAAGAGGCAGACTTGATAGACATTAGGCAGAGAATATTTCATCTTCTTAAAGGAACCTCATTAAATGTTGTTGTTCTTAATAACTCCAAATTTTATCACATTGGAACAACTGAAGAATATTTGTTTCATTTTACTTCAGATAGCAGTTTGAAGTCAGAGCTTGGCTTACAGTCCATAGCTTTTAGCATCTTTTCTGCAATACCAGAATGCTCTGGTAATACATCCTGTATCATTCAAAGTATACTGGATTCAAGATGTTCTGTGGCAACTGGCTCAATTGTGGAGTATTCCAGATTGGGGCCTGATGTTTCAGTTGGGGAAAACTGCATTATTAGTGGTTGTCATATCATAGCAACAGCTGTCCTGCCTGCATATTCTTTTGTGTGTTCCTTAAGCTTGAAGATGAATGGACACTTAAAGTATTCAACTATGGCATTTGGAGTGCAAGACAACTTGAAAAAGAACGTTAAAACATTGTCAGATATAAAGTTACTTCAATTCTTTGGAGTCTGTTTCCTGTCATGCTTAGATATTTGGAATCTGCAAGTTACAGAGGAACTGTTCTCTGGAAACAAGACATGTTTGAGTTTGTGGAATGCTCGTATTTTCCCAGTTTGTTCCTCTTTGAGTGATTCAGTTACAATATCCCTAAAAATGTTAAATGCTATACAGAACAAATCAGCATTCAGCCTAAATAACTATAAACTGTTGTCCATTGAAGAAATGCTTGTCTATAAAGATGTAGAAGACATGATAACTTACAGGGAGCAAATTTTTCTAGAAATTACTTTAAATGCAAAATAGTCTGATTTAGAGACATCTTAAATATCCTATACCTTGCCATTCTTGATTGAGGAAGACTACAAAAAGAAGAGTTTTCTATAGATTTTTGTTTGTTTCTTTGAAGTGAATCAATGAAAATTATGTTAACATAATTGTTGTAGCATAATATTAAGAACACAAAATTACAAATCATCCATTTTGGTGAAAGAATATTTCAAGGCTGTGAGCTCAGAAAAGGGATTTTTTTGATGTTTAGCACTATTTTAATTTTCTTTTTTATTAAGGATGGATTTGTGGAGCATTGCTGTGTTCATATAGTACTATCGTAGTTTTGAATAATTTTCTAAACATACCTTTAGAGTTTTTCCATCTTCTTTTTGGGCTTTGGTTTCAGTACAGTTCTAAGTGTTTATTGGCAGTTCTCTCTTTGAGCATAGTAGTCCTCTTCTGATGAACTGATAAAAACAGCATACTACAAGATCTTCAGAGCACTGTAAGAATAGAAATACTTTTTTGGAAAGAAATCCATCTCTCACAAATTCAGATAAAATCAATTCTTAAAATACTGTGACTACCTAATTAATAAATAATTAGATGCAAACAGCTCTGAAATTGATGATAAAAATCTGTCTTATTTATTGCTCTTACCAAAATAAAACTAAAAGTGTATATGTGTTATTTTACCTTATAAACTTGGACATATGTTTCTATATCTTTTTTTTTTTTAAGATTTTATTTATTTATATTATAGAGAGACAGCAAGAGAGGGAACACAAGCAGAGGGAGTGGGAGAGGGAAAAGCAGGCTTCCTGCTGAGCAGGGAGCCCCAATGTGGAGCTCAATCCCAGGATCCTGGGATCATGACCTGAGCCAAGGCAGATGCTTAACAACTAAGCCACCCAGGCAACCCCATGTGTTTCTATATCTTAAAATTTTTCCCTAAAGTTCCATCCATACAAAAGCATACACATACACAAAACTCAAATATCTGTGTGGGGAAGATGGTAGGAATAATTGGGATTCATTGATAATCATATAAGTTCATTTTGGACATTACTTATATCCTTTTATTAATCCCTTTAATAGAACTATTAAATTACCAGATGGACTGATTTTACTATTTCATATTTTTTGTCCTTGTGCTGGTGATGATACTGAGAAGCAATAATTGACCAAAGGTAGGCAGCAGGAAGGAGCCTGAAGGATAGAAAATGAGAAAATTTACAGATGATAAACAGCTTCAAGAAAATAAAAATTGGCTGGAATCTCAAGTTATGTGTTCCTATTTTGCTGTAAGCATGCATGTGAAATGTCTGTATGTCAAAGTCTAATAATAATTAGAGAAATGATTTCTCAGTTTTGTGTTTTAACATGAATAAATTGAAATAAAAACTAGTCTGTGCTAACATGTCAATATAAAAATAATTGGTAAACCAGAAGTGGCCTGCCTGCAATCTTCAATTAAGCTATTTCTGTGTTTTGTTTTGTTTTGTTGAGTTTTTTTTCTTTTTTCCTTTTAAGGTTCTTTCCAAGGAAAAACTAAAGATACAGCTATTGTTTAGTGTTGACTGATTTACTTGCAGAGCTTTCAGAAGATATTATGTGTTTGTCATTGATTAAATGTTTAATACTGTATTTCACCTAAGTGCCATCGATTATTAAGAATTACCATTATTTTATTTATGTTCCACTAAAAAGAAAAAAATACCAATAAAATATGGCACAGTGCTTTCTTTTAGAATCAGACTCTTCTGAAACACTTTTCAACTCAGGAGTTGTTGATATCCATGTGCTTCCACCCAGTACCATCTTGTATGCTATCAAAGGTATTGGTAAAGCTTTATGTCCTAAGAGTGTCACCACCACCCTGCTGTCTGGATTGACTGAAAACTGTCAACACCAGATACCTATTCTATAAGTTTTGATGCTGATGCTTTACTATTTGGCAAAATTCAGTTTCATTTTTGTCTTAGTGTAATCAAATGCCTCTAGAAGCTAGTTGACTTCTATTCAAAGTCAATGGGAGATTTCTGACAAATTGGTGGTCACTGTTTTAATCGTAATTCTGCACAATGTATGGATTCTAGTTGCTTTTATATGTTATCAGTTCCAAAGAATTTGGCATTTTCTCTTGCCTTGAGATCCATTACTTGGGGTAGTACCACACATGTTCCTTGAACAGTATACCTAACTCAACCAAGGTGATAGTCCCATGCATATTTAAGTAAAAAGTTGAACATTTCCTCTTGATTTATCATTTTTATTTCATAAAATAACAGGCTTTAAATTCCATATACTCTCAAGGTTTGTAGAGGATAGCTGTTATTTATAACTAAATATAGTCCATAAACTTATTGATGAGTTAATAATGAACAGTGACCAAGGAAGCCATGGGGAAAAAAAATCCAACATTTGGTGTTAATCTACCTCAGGCACTTTTTTCTACAAACAGCAAAACAGAATAAAGCATGTATCAGTGTATACTAAGTTGAAGTAAAGCTTCAAATATCCAGGTGATATGCTGAAAAGCACAAAAATTTGATAGTATTAATCCAGAATTAATTCCTATAACCTGTGATGATCATTCATCTGAGGCTAAGCAACATTCCTATTTATATTAAGATTACCAAAATCAGCATAGAGCCTAAATCAAAATACCTGCTGCAAAATGTATGAATGACTGTCACAGCTAGTAATTGGTCTACTACACAAAATCAGGGAGGGTATTCACATAACACTGTGATGTCCTTTGGATTTGAACAACTACAGGCCCAGAGTTGAGGCACTTTGATGTAGTCTAGCAGAATTAAGATAGAAAGAAAAAGCTTTAAAAATGTTTTTAATTTGCTCAAAACTCTGTAAGGATTTCAGATGCTTTCTTTGTTGTGTACCTAAATAAAAAACTTCTCAGATATATCAAGAACTAAATTACTAAAGAAAATAACTTTTTTAAATTTACTTGAAAGGTACCTTTTCTAAATTCCTAGTACAAAAGAAAAAAATTGAAGTAACTTAGCTGCTTAAACTTAAATCTTTAGTGCCTCTCAAATTTTGTTTAGGCAATGACAATTTCTATTAAGGTTGAAGAACACAACTTCTGTTGTTTATATTAAGTTAAATTGCATTATTTCTTGAATTGAACTTTGTTAAAGATTATTGCACATTCTCCTTCCCTCCAATACCAATGTGCTAAACTCTGTATAACATAATGGTGTTACATGCTCTCAATTGTTTATATTTACAGAAATTTCTAACTTTTTTTTTAATGAGGGACAAAACATCAGTCTCCTCTGAGAAAGAATCAGTTCCTATCCTTAGCAGAGCTATCTACATGAGCCACAACAAGCCAAACTTGGCACATCACTCAACTTGCCAGTGGGCTGTAGTCTAGTAGATCACAATTTTGGGTCAGGTTAAAAATTTAAATACAAAATCTGGAAAACAGGTACCTGGATGGCTCAGTTGGTTGAGTGTCTGACTCTTGGTTTTGGTTCAGGTCATGATCTCAGAGTCCTGAGATCAAGCCCCACCTCGGGCTCCATGTTCAGCACAGAATCTGCTTAAGATTCTTCCCCTCCCTCCCCCTCCACAGCTTCCCCTGCTCATGCTCTCTTTTGCTCTCTCTAAAATAAATAAAATCTTAAAAAAAAATCTGGGAAACAGTATAGAGGTTCCTCAAAAATTTAAAAATAGAACTACCCTACAATCCAGCAATTGCACTACTAGGAATTAACCAAAAAGATACAAAAATACTAGTGAAAAGGGATACATGTACCCCAGTGTCTATAGCAGCATTGTCTACAGTAGTCAAACTATGGAAACAGCCCAAGGGTCCATCAACTGATGAATGGCTAAAGAAGATGAAGTGTGTATATACACATACACACACACACACACACACACACACACACACACAATGGAATATTACTCAACCATAAAAAAGAATGACGTCTTGAAATTTGCAGTGATGTGGATGGAGCTAGAGAGTATGCTAAGCAAAACAAGAGAAAGATAGCATATTACACTCATCTGTGGAATTTAAGAAACAAAACAAGCATGGGGGAAACAGAGAGGCAAACCAAGAAACAGACTCTGAACTGTAGAGAAAAAACATGGTTATCAGAAGGGAGGTGGGTGAGGGGATGGATTAAATAGGTGATGGGGATTAAGGAGTGCAATTATTGGGATGAGCACAGGTGTATGGAAGTGTTTAATCACTAAATTGTACACCTGAAACTAATATACTGTATGTTAACTAACAGGAATTTAAAATCAAACTTTTTTAGAAATTGATTAAAATTGGGCAGAGAGTCTGAATAGACAGTTTCTTTGCTTCTTCTGGAGCTTCAGCCTCAGGGGCAGGCTTCAAATTTGCTACACATCTAGTGGCTCACCAAGCTGCTCTCAAGGAATGTGGGCTATAGATGCCATTTTGGCACTCCCTGCCTCCCTCGCTCCAGTTCACCAGTATCTCACAGAAAAGAGCCTATACACTTGTCTGGAGCCCCAGTTTTGTGACTTCTGTCCAAGGGACACCTCCAGATTGCCTGGCTCTGCTGGACAGTGGGGTTTATTCTTGCAGTCGCATGGGACTATATATTTGCATACTATTAAGAGCTGAGGCCTGAGGGTCTGGCTTCTAATCATCCCAGATCTCGGCATTGAGATTCTCCCCTTTGGGACACTGACAGGTTTAGCACATCATTAACTACTAAGTGTTATTAAAAATATAATAGGCTACTTGGACAAGCACAAAGGGTTGAGAGAAAACCAAGAGCTGAGGCATGGTTGAACAACATGATATCCAGATCCAGGAAGCCTAGACTGTTCCAAATAAAATGAACCAAAAGAGACACACACCAAGACATATTATAATTAAAATGTCAAAAGACAAGAAGAGAATTTGAAAAGCAGCAAGAGAAAAATAATTTGTTACATACAAGGGAACTCCTTTAAGACTATAAGGAGTGGCACAATATATTTAAAGTGCTAAATGAAAAAAAAAAATCCAACCAAGAATACTCTACCCAGCAAAGTTATCATTCAGAATTGAAGGAGAGATAAAGAGTTTTCTAGATGAGCAAAAACTAAAGGAGTTCATCACCATTAAACTGGCCTTACAAGAAATGGTGAAGGGACTTCTTTAAGCTGAAAAGGGTACTAATTGGTAACAAGAACACATGTGAAAATAAATTTCACTGGGAAGGTAAAGATATAGTAAAGATAGTGGATTAATTGCTTATAAAGGTAGTTTAAAGCTTAAAAGTATTAAAAATATGTGATACAACACATTAACAAGATGAAGGATAAAAATGATATGATTATCTCAGGAGACAAAGGGAAAGCTTTTGACAAAACTCAGCATCCCTTCTTAATAAAATCTCGAGATTTATGGATAGTGATTGAGGTAGTGAGTGAATGTACCTCAACAGAATAAAGCCCATATCTGACCAGAGCTAACATCATACTCAATGGTGAACAGATGAAAGCTTTTCCTCTAAGATCAGGAACAGGACATGGACGTCCACTCTTATCACTTTTATTTAACATAGTATTGGAAGTCCTAGGAAGAGCAATTAGGCAAAAAAGAAAAAATAAAAAGCATACAAATTGGAATGGAAGAAGTAAAATTGTCACTATTTGTAGAGGACACAATACTATATATGGAAAATTCCAAAATCTCCAGAAAAAGAATGTTAGAACTAATAAATGAATTCCATAAAGTTGCAAGATACAAAATTAATATACAAAAAAATCTTTTGTGCTTCTATACATTCATAACAAACTATCAGAAAGGGGAATTAAGTAAAAAAAAGTTGGTAATAGAGTAGATCTTAAAGTTCTCATCACACACACAAAAATTCTGTAAGTATGTATGGTGACATGTTAACTAGACTTATCATGGTATATTTTGCAATATATACAAATATAAAATTATCTTGTTGTATACCTGAAACTAATATAATGTATGTCAATTATACCTCAATACCAAAAATGCACCAAAAAGTTGGAGTAAAAGGATAATAAAGCTGCCAATTCCCAACCACACTGATATTTTCAAGAACAGGAGGTAAAGGGGAAAAATGCCTGTAAATTAGTCACTATTATCATCCACCTGTAAAGCAGCTTGATTATTGACATTTGTGTCTAAAGATGTTCATCCCAAGGGCATTATTGTCCATGCAAGTAAATGATTGAAGCTAACAGACTTAATGTTTCCTGCTGGGCTGGTTGGACAAAATAGTCTATCTTTTGAAGCCTCTGGATGGAGGAATCTATTAGGCTTCCAAAGTATAAAATTCAACCATTCAAATAGAGCAATTCATCTCTGATTGCTGCAGACTGGTACAATCCATCTGCTACTGTCATTTCCCAGCTCTCTGTGCCCAAATTATACTCCTTCAATTGTGCTTAAATGCATTGCTAAAACAATCTAAACTCTAATGTCTATATCTGGGCACTGTTTTATGGTGTGTTACTGATCTGCCTGTTGAATCTCCAACCTCCTTAAAGGCTCTTAAAATCTTTGCTCCAACCAACACTTTGCGGTAATATGAATGATTTTTAAAATCTCTTTTTTTTTCACTAATATCCACTCTTTTCTCTCTGCAGAACATTCACATGGTTCAAGTTAGTTTTCATTTACTACTTCATTGTAGGAGAGTATCATATTGCCCAGAAAAGAATTAAAGCATTTACATCTTGAGGCAAAAATCTTTTAAAACACAACTCTGGAAATCAAGTAAGTGTTCATTTCATTTGCAGGTTGAGAAATGTTGTACTACTCAATGAAGTTTTACATGATTGGTTTCTTTCCTATTATTTTTAGCCTTGGGGTTTGAGAAAGTAAATTATATACACCAATATCCTGTTCTTCAGAGAAGTTTCAAACGCTTTTAATAAAATCTGGAACTGGAAAACTTTTACTACACAAAGAAATAATTATGATATAACAAGTGCTCCAAGTGCAGATTTTAAATGTACCGGCACACTGACAAGGTCATAAATTAACTTATAAAATTCACTGCCTATATATCACTGGGATCAATTTTTAATGAAATTTAATAAGAAAGATCATCACTCATTATAATTGGTTAAAGTTAATAGAGTTTCTAATTATTATCCAGTCAAATCAAAAGCTGTCTATGAAAGCTATCCTATGAGAAGGGGGAAGCAAGTATAGAGTTTTAGAGAAATTCTTTTTTACTTGTTACTGATATTTAAATACAATAGAAACATTTGCCATGAGTTCAGTACAGAAGGAGCAATTTACAAAATTATCTGTGTTTCCTGTATCTGCAATCTATTTCTCTCCATATCTCTAGACTACAAACATGCTGTAATTTCACAAACATAAAAATAAAGAAATAAGCAACAAAATAAACTTCCATATCATTTCATCAGGATACAGTCTATTTTGTATGTTTCATTTACAGCAGTTTTTTTTTAAAGATTTTATTTATTTATTTGACAGAGAGAGAGACAGCGAGAGAGGGAACAGAAGCAGGGGGAGTGGGAGAGGGAGAAGCAGGCTTCCTGCCAAGCAGGGAGCCCGATGCGGGACTCAATCCCAGGACCCTGGGATCATGACCTGAGCCGAAGGCAGACCTTAACAACTGAGCCACCCAGGCGCCCCTCATTTACAGCAGTTTTTAAGTTGTCTCTACTGGCCATAATATATTCAACACCGAGTTCTAGATTTGTATACATACCTACCTGCTGTGTCTCTTCTCCCTCTCTGAAAACAATCCAATAGGCATCTCTGTTTAAAGAGTTCTTGTCTTCCTCTATCAATCCTGATAGTCTTTTCTATCTAGATAAATGTTCTAGTCATCCACCAAATTTCTCAAGGCAAAACCTGGAAGTCATCCATGACTCCTCACATACTTTCCTTCATCCTTCCCATCTACTCCTTCATTAAGTGAAGTCTACACATTTAAAATATAACCAAAATGCATTCACGTCTCTTAGCTCTTATGCAAACTACCATCTACTATTATTACCTAGGCTAATGCAGTACAGCACCTTTTTATGTGCAATAATCAGAAACTATCATCTGATTTTTATGATTGTGCATGAAGGTGAAGTTGCAGAGAGACTGCAAAAGAAATACTTTAAAAAGATTGGCATTGAGTTATACTGGGCATTGAAAGGAAAAGGAATATTATGGCCATGTCAGCCTTGCTTCTCTGATTTGATCTGTATTTACATTCCACTTTGCGTTCCTAGACATTGCTGTTTAGGATGGCAAATCATACTACTTTTTAACATTCTGCACTTCTTTTTCTGTGGGATTTGCTTGGTGATAGTCTGCAAGTTCTTCACCACACACATTTTTTTTTTTTACCTTTTCCATATTTACTATATATAATCAGTTATCAGCTGGAATCTTTCCCCCTTTAGATACAGGCGACATTAACTCAACCTCCATTCTAAGCCCCACAGAAGTCTAAAATTCCCCCAAATATCTGTGAATTCCTAGAGAGCATGTATTTTCACAATCACTTTTGGCTTTAAGCTTCCAATTCTGGTGATTTAATTCTGTTTGGACTTGCATGTGATTTTCTCATAATTCGACGAGTTAACTGCCTGTTTTTCACTATTTGAGTCATTTTAAGTCTCAGACTTTTCATCTTTTCCCATACCTACGACATCACCCCACTCCAGGAAAAAAAAAAGCCCTTCTCACACAAAAATCTCTGAATAATTGCAGCAATGATAGAGGAAGAAGGATATATAGTAGACCAATGAAAACAGCAAAATAAATAATAACTATTCTTGTTCTTAGAAGTCCTTTAGCATCCTCATTACCAAGAATTTCTTCACTGGTCATTTTATTGAATCTAAAATTATGTCTGACAACTCTTTCTCCTCCATGTCCCTCACTATGTATATACACAAATCAGCTAGATTATCTTTGAGATCTTAAATCCTCATTCTATAGAAACTAAGATGACTTACTTTTATCAACTGAACTTGAAGCAATTTTATTGCCTACTCATGATGGACAGCATGCCTCTCCATAAGGCTCTGTAATCTTTTTTTCTGTCCTTGCTGCAGTATTCTTCTGACTCCAGGGAAGCTACAACTTTTGAAATGGGTTCTGAGAATATACCATATTATTCCTAAGGTTGTCTAATCTCAAATGAGCATATATTTTGTTTTTAAAAACACCATCATTTAGCAAACCACATTGAAATGTGATGATTTCTTTGTAACTTTACATTCTTATGAACAGGATGTCACTCCAGTAAATGATCTCTTCACTCTAGATCTGGTTTTAACAGGTTTCCTTTTCTAATGGATCATTTTCATCAGTACACAAATATACTGTTTTTTTTCTAATTCAAACTTTCTTTCTCAGGATACCTGGGTGACTCGGTCGGTTAAGCATCTGCCTTCAGCTCAGGTCATGATAGCAGGGCCCTGGGATTGAGTCCCGCATGGGGCTCCTTGCTAGGTGGGGAACCTGCTTCTCCCTCTCCCTCTCTCTACCTGTTGCTCCCTCTGCTTGTGCTCTCTCTCTCTCTCTCTGACAAATAAATAAATAAAATCTTTTTTAAAAATTTATTTCTTGACTCCATTTCCTTCAGCTATTCATTTCTTTGCTCACCTATACAACAAAAATTTTAGAATAAATTGTCTGCACTTCCATTCTCCAATGTCTTTTCTCCCATTCAGTCTTCAGCCCAGTTCAAACAGTCTTTATCTCCCTACTCCCACTACACTGAGCTTGTTCTTCTGAAGATTCCCAGTGCTCTCCATTTTTATAAATCCAGTACTCCTTGTAGTTCTCATCTTCATTCCCCTTTAGCAACATTTATCTCAATTGCTCATTCCTTCTTTGAGATGCATTCTTCTTTGGCTTCAAGGAACCCCACACTACTGTTTTTTTCCTAACTTGTCACTTTTCAAATCTCCTTAAATTGTTCTTCATCATCATTCTTACCTTAGATCACTGAAAGGTCACAAGTCTTTGTGTTTAGGTTTCCCTATCCACATTCACTACTATGGGATGTCATCCATTCTCATATCATCTATGTGCTATCAAGTCTCAAATCTGTATTTCTAATTTTTGAAGTATAATTCTCAAAAATGTAAAAATACAATTCTATAAGTTGTGAGCATACATCAGAATGTCATTTAATCTACTAATGACTAAATCAGCAGAATGATGTTACATTTTTCCAGATGTTACAAAGAAGAAAACATTTATACAATGTTAGAAATAATTTTGCCCAATAATACAGTGGGTTGCCTTCTGAGAAAATAAGATGCCTCATACCAGAAGTGTTTAAGCAAAGTGCCTAGAAGATAGTTTACCAAGAGTTTTTCTGAGAAGTTTAAAGGTAGGATTAGATAATGATAGCCGGTTGAGTTTCCTGGAAAGCAGGATCTGAGATGGAATTTAGAGTGCAGCATGTATCTTAACGAGTGAGTTTGGGACTAATAATTATACAAGGAGGGGACAGAGCAGGATTGAGCAGAAGGGAGAAGTCAAACTGTGATCAGGCCCAATGACAGTCATGACAGGCTCATGCCAAGAGGGGTTCTAGTGCTAGAATGACACTTTAGTTCTATCCAAAGTTGGCCCTGAGTAGCCACAGTTTATACTGCACATCAATCATCATTAGATACGGGCATCTTGGAAAGGAATATCTTGGGCAAGATGGCTGTCTATTGCTGAGGCAATCTGTGAATGGTGCTGACAGCTGAAAAATCTCTACTGACAGCATTCCCAGTAGCTGGGGTAATAAGACCTTTATTGGAAAAAAATTGGGGTTCCACACCATAGTGTTCACTACAATAAACTGTGAAGTCTAACCCAGTGCCAACATTCTTTTTATATGCAACTATTTTAATAAAACATTCCATGTTCTAATTCAAGTTGAATTATGATGACTTCCAAACTTCTAAGCATGCAATATCATACATGGTTTAAGTGGACTCAATCCATGATGAAAGAAAGAAACTATGCTTTAGTAAATGTGTCAATCATTTATTTATAGAAGCAAATTTTTTATAATATATGTCACAAATCTACATGATAATCCCAAGTGCCAGATTTTACTTTTGACTAGCTGAGCAAGCTAAAATATTCATAAATTCACATGGAGCCAGATGGCTTCCCACTGAATATGCATTTGAATGGTTCCTGTACATTATTTATTCCAAGAAGTACACAAAATATACCATCATCATAGTAGAGACTCCTGATGTTTGTTTCAGAAAGGAATCAGGAAATAACAGGTGTCCAATGCTAACCATATTTTGGGTTGAGCTTTGAGTCCATGTGTATTTGAAAACTACTAAGACAAAATAAATATAGTTACTTCCCAATAGTCTCTGAAATATCAGGAATCTGAAATAAGGAGATTTAAACAATAATAGCTAGCATTGCTAAAGAAAAGAGTTAACTTTATGAATATTTTTTTAAAACTAATTTGCTAGGTCTCAAACTTCAAATGTATAACACTTAATAAGATTGTTAGCCATTTATTATTACATTGATCAGTATTTTTTTAGGGTACATATATTTTGTTTTCCGTTTCAGGTTGAAGTTCCAGATGTGAATTAGAAATGAAAACATAATTTAATCACTGTTTCTTAAAAATATTTTGTGAAAGATGAAATGATAACTTTCTGATTTTTTTTCTTATTATTCAATTCAGAGTATTCTTTTCATTGAAATCTTCTTTTCCCTTTTTAGAGCTTCCTGGTCTCTAGAGATATGCTTTTTATTGTTATTTCTCTCTCATTCTCGTTCTTTTTCCTTTAAATATGGTAAGCAAGCACGGTTGTTTTATAAACTGTATTTGATAATTCTACTATCAGAAATCAGTGAGGATCTGCTTCTGATGCTGATTTTTCAGCTCATGTTGCCATGCTTTCTTGTATGTCTCATTAACTTTGATTATTTACTGGTCATTGTCCTTGGCAAAGTATCTGCAGGAGTTCTCCATGGTCTAAAATGAATGGACCTTCCTCAAACCTTTGCATTTGTTTCTGTCAGGAGACTGGACAGGCATTACCAGTTGAGAACAGTTTTACAGTAAGTTCAGCTTAGATTCTGTAGCCTACCAGGCTTTGCATATCCAGAGGGCAAATCCATAGTGAGTATATTTATGGCCATAATTTCTCAGGGACCTTGTTTTACTTTCTTTTTAATTTCTCCTGCTTTGCATAATACCAAAGGAATCTGTTATACAATTCCTTTGGTCTGGATGACAGATTTACTTCTAGTTGATCCATAATCTGAAGGATAAAGAAGTTTTTTGAGAAGTTCTAGCTTAGTATGTCCAAGATCCCCTCTAAGAATCCCCAGTCTGTGGGGTCTTTAGGATACCGTCTGATTCTTTGGAACCTAAGAGCAAATGTGTATTTTTCCAAATTCCTCAAGACAAAAATTTATTTCACATTCCAGTTATATTTCTGGGTTCAAGCTTTTCCTAAAATGACTGTGTTTGCTCTTTTATTATTTTATTTCATCAATATTTTAATATTTTATTTAGCATCTAAATATCAATCCTCTATTATCACTTATATGATGCATAAATTATAATTCTTTATTCTATTGACATATTATTAAATATTTTTGCTAGCAATGGTGTATTTTTATTAGTAGAGGGCATGGTATGTTAGCAAAGGGGATGGTACTGGTAGATGGTATATCTTTATAATGAATGTTATGGTCATGGAATGTAATGAGCATGGAAATGCTAAATTTAGGAAGAGGATAAAGAAAAAAAAATCAGGATAAGGTAAACATCTAGACCTTTATCCCTTTTAGTCCACATTAAAGAAGCCATATAACAAGGTAGACAACCCAACACCTTGCCTAATGCCTGCTACAGAGATGAACCACTTTGAATCTGTTACAGAAGAAGTCGAAATATGCATAAGCAGACAAAAGTTTTGTTTAATGTATGTGCTTTGAAATAGGAAATGAGTGAACATAATTTCCTCAAGGATAAGGTTATTGTTTAAATAAAGACCACTGTTGTGCTCTCTCTGACTTCAAATTATCAAATATATATTGAATGTTAATTATGTGTCAGGGCCTTTTCTATATAGTAGGGGTACTTTTCATTGCTCTCAGGGTGTTCCAGTCTCACAAATGATAAGGCAGGAAAAAAAAATTAATTGTAGTAACTTGTGACTAGAGCTACAATAAACAAACTGCAGGGTGTCCTGAAGAGCAGTCAGCATAAGCTAACAAAAGGTAAATGATCAGGATAGGCCTCTCAAAGGAAGTGAAATTTATACTAAGACCTGAAAGAATAATAAAAATTGACATGTTTATGGGGTTTTTTGTTTGTTTTTGAGGTGGAGAGGAGAGTGATCAGTGGAAATAGATTTGCGAAGATTGATAGGAGAGGCTCTAAAAGAAGCCCTGTCTGAAGTGTAGTGTGTGTGTAAGAAAGAGTTGCTTGGGGAAATATCCAAAGTTTAGGTTAATTTATAGTCCTTTATAAAAATGTTCATGTACCTTTTATAGATTAAATAAGGTTAATTATCTCTTTAAGAGAATAGAAAAGGAGTATAGTAGTAGTAGTAGTAGTAGTAGTGTGTGTGTGTATGTGTGTGTGTGTGTGTGGTGAGTGGGGGTAATTGTTCCAGCAGTATTTGGCTACCAAATGACAAAGTTGACTTTTTGACAGTGAGGAATAGGAAAGCCAAACAAATTTTTGAAAAATAAAAAAAAATAAAAATCCAATGTTTTCCCACAGATCACTTCCTAGTAAAACACTGTAAATTAAAGGAAGGTGGTGATCCGTGTGATAACTTTGCTTAACCATAAGTAGTGCACAGAGAACACAACAGTATAGAATTGAAATGAGAGAACTGGAAAAGAGGAAGCTCACAAGCATATTAACATAATGCAAATATTTTACAGAAACTTATTTACTCTGAACTTGAAAAAATAGATTTCAAAACTTTAGTGTTTAATCCTATATTTTATATTCTCTTTAAACACATATTTCTGGGAAATGTTTTTGTTTAGACATGAATAGCTACCTTTTGTCTTTACAAGACTTTATCATCATCTGTGCTGAACTAAAAATTCAGTATGCAGGTGGCTTTTTTATTGATATAGAAATGACACCACATACAATGTTATTATATCAATCTGATTTAAAGAGCAAAAAGAATGTGTTTATGTAGTTAGCTACACTGCATAAACCTTTTCTTTCATGGCTCTTGGTAGAAAAATAACATCAGTAACAACCAAAATACTTACATAAATGCATATTTTATAGCCCATATTCAGACATTAGCTAAAGCAATGATATAATCTGCAAAGTTTTCCTGTGAATAAAAACAGAAGGTAATTTTCTAGTTAAGCATAAAGCTCAACATAGGGCAAAATATATAGTAAAATTGGACAGTGTTTTACTTTGTTTCCTAGCTCCACTGTTAACTCACTGTGATCTGCATTAAGCCAAAAGTCAAAATATACAAACACAAGGGGCCACTGGTCCATGTGAGTCTGGAATGGGTTGATAAAACTTTACTAGAAAGCCTTTTTCATTTTTTATTTTTTAAAGATTTTTATTTATTTATTTGACAGAGAGAGAAAGAGAGAGAGAGAATGCACAAGCAGGGGGAGTGGCAGGCGGAGGGAGAAGCAGGCTCCCCGCTGAGCAAGGAGCCCAACACAGGGCTCAATCCCAGGAACCCAGGATCATGACCTGAGCCAAAGGCAGATGCTAACCTAACAGACTGAGCTACCCAGGCACCCCTAGAAAGCCTTTCTCAAATAAAACAAAAACAAACAAATAAAACACCTTCTAAATGGATGATAATATGCTGCCCATTTAATTATGATATCTAGGAAAATTTAATGGATTAAAGGAACACTTAGGAGATATGTTCAATCACTCCCTTTAGCTAGGATAAATATATTTCATAATCCCTTCCTGTATATCCAAGAAAAGCTTTCCTTTTATGATCTTTCTTCTATGATAATGAGGTAGATGTCCTGCATTGAACACTACATTTCAAATGTAACTTCAATAGACTTAAATTAAAAACTTTTATGATCCTCTTTGTAAAAAGATGCTTCTTTTTAAACCACTCACTTTCCTCAATGTGTTTCTTGCCATAATATACCATGAATTCATATATAATTTGCATATTCCTCTCACTGATAGATAGGCGTGGCTTATGCAATGCCCCAAGTCCTTCTCTCCTCTGATAATTATTTTTTTTAGTTTTTCCAAGCAATTTTGGTTTGCTGTTTTTTCCTTTTGAAACTCGTTTGTTATCTTTCCTTCTCCTATTTCCTCCTGTTGCTGCCATTTTATGTAATTTTGTTTGTCATTTAGTATTTATTACTTTGCCTAACTTAATTCATCAATTGTCTCAAATAAAATAAAATAATCCAAGTTGAAGTTTAAATTACTTTGATTTCATCAGTTTTGTTTAATTTGTTTTACTGTGTAAAGCAATAGTAGAGATTTTAATGAACACTGTCTTAATAATTTCTCTGAATCCTCTGAAATATGAATAAATTGTGTCCAAGCTCTCATTTTATCATATGTTCAAGCTGAAAATAGTCATTTCTGTTCGAAGATTTTTTAAAACTCCTCAAAAGCAGCAAGACCTATTTCAAATCAGGCTATGCTCACAAAACTTCCGTAGCCAGCCCAATGTAACCCTTTCCTCTTCTTAAGTTGCATAGTATGTGGGGTTTTTTGCACCATCCATTTGGCACCATCAAAAACTACTTAGTAGAGTAAGTTATACTTTCAAATATAAAATTAGGTTTTCAATTCTTTGCAGGCAGGAACCCTGCTGTACACTTATAGAAAAGCTATGTCCAACACTTGGAGTTTTGTTTTTTTTCCTAATTCAAGAGACTAACCCTGACAGCTTCTGATTTAGTTGATCATAAATAGGTCCTGGTAACTGAAGTGTTTAAAAACTCCCTGAAAATCTGATTTGTAAATTAGTGTGAGATCATCAAATACCTTGTATAAATGACAAATGCTAGTAACTCCAAGTAATTAAAAAAAAACTCTTAAGATATAGGTAAATATTTAAAAGGAAGATGATGAGAATAAAGAGTTTAAAAATTGTTTGAATTATCCTTGTATGGAATTTCAAAATGCTGCATGTTTTGTCTGCATCTAAATTCACTTTACCTCTTTTCCAGATGTTAGCAGTATTTTCCTTAATGAAAGGATTAATTCTACTCAATTCAATTGGTTCATTCCAATTCGGTTTGGTTCAGTCGAGTTCAATTCAATCCAAAACAACTAAATTTGGGGTGCCTGGGTGGCTCAGTTGGTTAAATGTCCGCCTTCAGCTCAGATCATGATGCTGGGGTCCTGGGATGGAGCCCCGTGTTGGGCACCCCACTCAGCAGGGAGTGTGCTTCTCCCTCTCCCTCTGACCCTCCCCCCTGCTCATGCTCTGGCTAGCCCTCTCTCGCTCTCAAATGAATAAATAAAAAATCTTTTGAGAGGTGAGGCAAGATGGCGGAGGAATAGGAGGCCTAGATTTCGTCTGGTCTCAGGAATTCAGCTGAATAGGGATCAAACCATTCTGAACACCTACGAACTCAACAGGAGATCAAAGAGGAGAGTAGCAACAACTATCTGAACAGAGAAGCGACCACTTTCTGGAAGGTAGGACGTGCGGAGAAGTGAATCCGAGGCGATATTCGGGAGGATAGACGGCGGGGGAGGGGCCTCCACCGGCCGCTTCTGGCAAGTGATAGAGTCGCGGAGCACAAAATCGGAACTGTTAGAAGTCGGCTCCGCTAAGGGACGTCGCTCCAGTGGCTAAGCAGGGGGTGGAATCCTCCCGGGACAGTGTGGTCTCAGGACCCTCGGGGTCACAGAAAGACCGGGGGTGCCTGAGTGCGCCAGAGCTCCCAGGTATCGGAGCGGGGAAGCTGGCTGCAGAGACGGAGCTGAGGCGTGGGCTCTCAGCTCGGGGTGGCCATAAACTGTGATCCGCGGCGCAGTCGGGCCACTGCTCCTCCAGCAGGGACTCAACAGGCGGCAGATCCGGGGAGACTCCCCTTCCTTCCCGGGGAGGAGCGGCACGGGAATGCACCGCAGGGATCTGCTGGGTTTGGAGACTCCACACAGGGTCGGGTGCCAGAGATAGCAACGCTCGGTCACAGGCCAGGTGAGCACGGAGAGCAGCCGGAGACTGGGGACAAGGGAGTGACTGCTTTTCTCTGTGGGCGCACTGAGGAGCGGGACCCCGAGTTCTCAGCTCCTCCGGGTGGAGATTGGGAGGCCACCATTTTTGCCCTGGTCCTCCAAGGCTGTACGGAGAGCTTGCAGGGAACAAAAGCTCCTGAGATCAAACCCGAGCACCTTGCTTAGCCCGGACCGACAACGGCGGGGCAATTCAGCCTCCGGCAAAGACATTTGGAAAACACAGCAACAGGCCCCTCCCCCAGAAGATCAGCAGGAACAGCCAGCAAGCCAAGACCAAGTTTACCGATCAAGGAGAACGGGAGAACGCCAGCGCTAGGGGAATACTGCACATAGAATTCATGGCTTTTTTTTACCATGATTCATTAGTTCATCAAAGTTAATTTTTGTTAACTGTTTTTTTTTTTCTTTTTCCCTTTTTCAACCAACATCTTATCAATCTCTTTTTTTAAAAACAAAACAAAACATTTTTTATTTTTCATTTTTAGAGTCATATTTTATCCCTTCATAGTAGTTACCCTTATTTTTGTCATATATATATAAGTTGTTCTCTCTTTAAAATTTTGAGATACAGTTTCTTCTAACAGATCAAAATATACCCTAAATCACTAGTGTATGGCTCTGTTCTAGTCTCCTGCCTGATCACATTCTCTCCCTTTTTTCTTTTTTTTTTTAAATCTTCTTTCTTTTTTCAAACAACTTCTTATCTTATCAAGTCCTTTTATAAAATCTTTTATAATTTTCATCTTTACAGTCATCTTCTATCCCTTCATTATATAAGCCCTTATTTTGTACATATATGTCTTTCTTCCTTTAAAATTTTAGGAGGCATTTTTTTCTAACAGACCAAAATACGCCCAAAATCTAGTGTGTGGCACTGATCTATGCACTAGCCTGATCATATTTGATCACATTCTGCTTTTTTTGTATTGTTCTGTTTTTGTTTTTATCTTTCTTTTTCTTTTTTTTTTTTTCTCTTTCTTTTTTCTTTCTTTCCCTTTCTTTTCCCCTGGTTTCAGGTCTTTTCGGATTTGTATACAGTGTATTTCCTGGGGACGTTGTAAACCTGTTAGCATTTTGTTCTCTCATTCATCTATTCTCCTCTGGACAAAATGACAAGACGAAAAAAATCACCTCAGCAAAAAGAGCAAGAGGTAGTACCGTCGGCCAGGGACCTACTCAATATGGACATTAGTACGATGTCGGACCTAGAGTTCAGAATCTTGACTTTAAAGAAACTAGCTGGGCTTGAAAAAGGCGTGGAAGTTATTAGAGAAACCCTTTCTGGAGAAATAAAAGAACTAAAATCTAACCAAGTCGATATCAAAAAGGCTATTGATGAGGTGCAATCAAAAATGGGGGCACTAACTGCTAGGATAACTGAGGCAGAAGAGAGAATCAGTGATATAGAAGACCAAATGATGGAAAATAAAGAGGCTGAGAAAAAGAGGGAGAAACAACTACAGGATCACAAGGGCAGAATTCGAGAGATAAGTGATACGATAAGACGAAACAACATTAGAATAATTGGGATACCAGAAGAAGAAGAAAGAGAGAGAGGGGCAGAAGGTATATTGGAGCAAATAATAGCAGAGAACTTCCCTAACGTGAGGAAGGAAGCAGGCATCAAAATCCAGGAGGCACAGAGAACCCCTCTCAAAATCAATAATAATAGGTCAACACCCCGACATCTAATAGTAAAATTTACGAGTCTCAGAGACAAAGAGAAAATCCTGAAAGCAGCTCGGGAGAAGAGATATGTAACCTACAATGGTAAAAATATTAGATTGGCAACAGACCTATCCACAGAGACCTGGCAGGCCAGAAAGGACTGGCATGATATCTTCAGAGCACTAAACGAGAAAAATATGCAGCCAAGAATACTATATCCAGCTAGGCTGTCATTGAAAATAGAAGGAGAGATAAAAAGCTTCCAGAACAAACAAAAACTAAAGGAATTTGCAAACACGAAACCAGCCCTCCAAGAAATATTGAAAGGGGTCCTCTAAGCAAAGAGAGAGCCTAAAAGCAGCAAAGATCAGAAAGGAACACAGACAACATACAGTAACAGTCACCTTACAGGCAATACAATGGCACTAAATTCATAACTTTCATTAGTTACCCTGAATGTAAATGGGCTAAATGCCCCAATCAAAAGACACAGGCTATCAGATTGGATTAAAAAACAAGACCCATCAATATGCTGTCTGCAAGAGACTCATTTTAGACCCAAAGACACCCCCACATTGAAAGTGAGAGGGTGGAAAACCATTTACCATGCTAATGGACACCAAAAGAAAGCTGGGGTGGCAATCCTTATATCAGACAAATTAGATTTTAAAACAGAGACTGTAATAAGAGATGAGGAAGGACACTATATCCTAATTAAAGGGTCTATCCAACAAGAAGATCTAACAATTGTAAATATCTATGCCCCGAACATGGGAGCAGCCAATTATATAAGGCAATTAATAACAAAAGCAAAGAAACACGTTGACAACAATACAATAATAGTGGGGGACTTTAACACACCCCTGACTGAAATGGACAGATCATTTAAGCAAAAGATCAACAAGGAAATAAAGACTTTAAATGACACACTGGACCAAATGGACTTCACAGACATATTCAGAACATTCCATCCCAAAGCAACAGAATACACATTCTTCTCTAGTGCCCATGGAACATTCTCCAGAATTGATCACATCCTAGGTCACAAATCGGGTCTCAACCGGTACCAAAAGATTAGGATCATTCCCTGCATATTTTCAGACAACAATGCTTTGAAACTAGAACTCAATCACAAGAGGAAAGTCAGAAAGAACTCAAATACATGGAGGCTAAAGAGCATCCTACTAAAGAATGAATGGGTCAACCAGGAAATTAAAGAAGAATTAAAAAAATTCATGGAAACCAATGAAAATGAAAACACAACTGCCCAAAATCTTTGGGATACAGCAAAGGCAGTCCTGAGAGGAAAGTATATAGCAATACAAGCCTTTCTCAAGAAACAAGAAAGGTCTCAAATACACAACCTAACCCTACACCTAAAGGAGCTGGAGAAAGAACAGCAAATAAAGCCTAAACCCAGCAGGAGAAGAGAAATAATAAAGATCAGAGCAGAAATCAATGAACTAGAAACCAAAAGAACAGTAGAACAGATCAACGAAACTAGGAGCTGGTTCTTTGAAAGAATTAACAAGATTGATAAACCCCTGGCCAGACTGATCCAAAAGAAAAGAGAAATGACCCAAATCAACAAAATCATGAATGAAAGAGGAGAGATCACAACCAACACCAAAGAAATACAAACAATTATAAGAACGTATTATGAGCAACTCTATGCCAGCAAATTAGATAACCTGGAAGAAATGGGTGCATTCCTAGAGATGTACCAACTCCCAAAATTAAACCAGGAGGAAACAGAAAACCTGAATAGACCTATAACCACTAAGGAAATTGAAGCAGTCATCAAAAATCTCCCAAGAAACAAAAGCCCAGGGCCAGATGGCTTCCCAGGGGAATTCAATCAGACATTTAAAGAAGAATTAATACCTATTCTCCTGAAACTGTTCCAAAAAATAGAAATGGAAGGGAAACTTCCAAATTCATTTTACGAGGCCACCATTACCTTGATCCCAAAACCAGACAAAGACCCCATCAAAAAGGAGAATTACAGACCAATATCCTTGATGAACATGGATGCAAAAATTCTCACCAAAATACTGGCCAATAGGATCCAACAGTACATTAAAAGGATTATTCACCACGACCAAGTGGGATTTATCCCTGGGCTGCAAGGCTGGTTCAACATCTGCAAATCAATCAACGTGATACAATACATTAACAAAAGAAAGAACAAGAATCATATGATCCTCTCAATAGATGCAGAAAAAGCATTTGACAAAGTACAGCATCCTTTCTTGATCAAAACTCTTCAGAGTATAGGGATAGAGGGTACATACCTCAATATCATAAAAGCCATCTACGAAAAACCTACAGCGAATATCATTCTCAATGGGGAAAACCTGAGAGCTTTTCCCCTAAGGTCAGGAACGCGGCAGGGATGTCCACTTTCACCACTGCTATTCAACATAGTATTAGAAGTCCTAGCCACAGCAATCAGACAACAAAAAGAAATCAAAGGCATCCAAATCGGCAAAGAGGAAGTCAAACTCTCACTCTTTGCAGATGATATTATACTTTATGTGGAAAACCCAAAAGACTCCACCCCAAAACTGCTAGAACTCATACAGGAATTCAGTCAAGTAGCAGGATATAAAATCAATGCACAGAAATCAGTGGCATTCCTATACACCAACAACAAGACAGAAGAGAGACAAATCAAGGAGTCGATCCCATTCACAATTGCACCCAAAACCATAAGATACCTAGGAGTAAATTTAACCAAAGAGGCAAAGGATCTGTACTCAGAAAACTATAAAATACTCAGGAAAGAAATTGAAGAAGACACAAAGAAATGGAAAAACGTTCCATGCTCATGGATTGGGAGAACCAACATTGTGAAGATGTCAATGCTACCTAGAGCAATCTACACATTCAATGCAATCCCCATCAAAATACCATCCACTTTTTTCAAAGAAATGGAACAAATAATCCTAAAATTTGTATGGAACCAGAAGAGACCCCGAATAGCCAGAGGAATGTTGAAAAACAAAAGCAAAGCTGGCGGCATCACAATTCCGGACTTCCAGCTCTATTACAAAGCTGTCATCATCAAGAGAGTATGGTACTGGCACAAAAACAGACACATAGATCAACGGAACAGAATCGAGAGCCCAGAAATGGACCCTCAACTCTATGGTCAACTTATCTTTGACAAAGCAGGAAAGAATGTCCAATGGAAAAAAGACAGTCTCTTCAACAAATGGTGTTGGGAAAATTGGACAGCCACATGCAGAAGAATGAAACTGGACCATTTCCTTACACCACACACAAAAATAGACTCCAAATGGTTGAAAGACCTAAACGTGAGACAGGAGTCCATCAAAATCCTAAAGGAGAACACAGGTAGCAACCTCTTCGACCTCAGCCACAGCAACTTCTTCCTAGAAACATCACCAAAGGCACGGGAAGCCAGGGCAAAAATGAACTATTGGGATTTCATCAAGATAAAAAGCTTTTGCACAGCAAAAGAAACAGTCCACAAAACCAAAAGACAACTGACAGAATGGGAGAAAATATTTGCAAATGACATATCAGATAAAGGGCTAGTATCCAAAATCTATAAAGAACTTATCAAACTCAACACCCAAAGAACAAATGATCCAATCAAGAAATGGGCAGAAGACATGAACAGACATTTTTCCAAAGAAGACATCCAAATGGCCAACAGGCACATGAAAAAGTGCTCAACATCGCTCGGCATCAGGGAAATCCAAATCAAAACCTCAATAAGATACCACCTCACACCAGTCAGAATGGCTAAAATTAACAAGTCAGGGAACGACAGATGTTGGCAGGGATGTGGAGAAAGGGGAACCCTCCTACACTGTTGGTGGGAATGCAAGCTGGTGCAACCACTCTGGAAAACAGTATGGAGGTTCCTCAAACAGTTGAAATTAGAGCTACCATTCAATCCAGCAATTGCACTACTGGGTATTTACCCCAAAGATACAATTGTAGGGACCCGAAGGGGTACGTGCACCCCAATGTTTATAGCAGCAATGTCCACAATAGCCAAACTGTGGAAAGAGCCAAGGTGTCCATCAACAGATGAATGGATAAAGAAGAAGTGGTATATATACACAATGGAATATTATGCAGCCATCAAAAGGAATGAGATCTTGCCATTTGCAACGACGTGGATGGAACTGGAGGGTGTTATGCTTAGTGAAATAAGTCAATCAGAGAAAGACATGTATCATATGACCTCACTGATATGAGGAATTCTTAATCTCAGGAACAAACTGAGGGTTGCTGGAGTGGTCGGGGGTGTGGGGGATGGGGTGGCTGGGTGATAGACATTGGGGAGGGTATGTGCTATGGTGAGCGCTGTGAATTGTGCAAGACTGTTGAATCACAGATCTGTACTTCTGAAACAAATAACGCAACATATTTTAAGAAAAAAAAAAGAAGATAGCAGGACAGGAAGAATGAAGGGGAGTAAGTCAGAGGGGGAGACGAACCATGAGAGATGATGGACTCTGAAAAACAAACTGAGGGTTTTAGAGGGGAGGAGCGTAGGGGGATGGGTTAGCCTGGTGATGGGTATTAAAGAGGGCACATTCTGCATGGAGCACTGGGTGTTATGAACAATGAATCATGGAACACTACACCAAAACAAATGATGTAGTATATGGTGATTAACATAATAAAAAAAAACCTCTAGTTAGAAAAAAAAATCTTTTAAAAAAATTAAATTTATATCTCTCAGGCACTGTGCTAGGCTATTGCAAATGCAAAAATGAATAAAACTACAATTCTTGTTTTTTAGTGGCTTGCAGCCTAACAGGAAAGATAAAGGCATTAATTCTATCTACTGTAATAAGTGTTTTAGTACAACAGGTATTCTTACAGGCTTAACTTAGAGTAGGACTTAAGAGTGTTAGTCAGTTTCTTTTATTTTCTTGCTGCTTTTGGATTTTATATATATATATGTACAATAGATATAATGTATATACATATGTAGTGTACCTATGTATGTAACGTATGCATATTTATGTATATATACTATTTACAAACATACACATGTATATAATTATACACACTTGCCAAATATAAATATATTTGGTCATCAGAAAGGAACAGGTATAACAGCTGCCCTTAATAACATTAAAAGATGCAGGCCTGATATATCATCTTTAGATGATTTTGTAGATTAATGCATGTCCAGACTCAATAGAAGAAATGAGAATTATGGAATAGTTCAAAGAGAGATACTGTGATCTTTAGAGGATCTTTAGATAACTACTGTGATTAGTTAACAAATTAACTATTATGTAGCTAAATGAGATGGATGGTTTTCAGCATCATGGGAAATGAAAGTTTCAGAAAGATAATGATAGAATTAATTTGTCAAACCTCAGTTGATGGCGTGCATTTATCTCTCATTCTGATATGCCTAAGGCCCTCACAAATTCCATATGCCTTGTAGCCCTTCCCCACAGGCTCCATCACTTCTCCTCTGGCTGCATATATGAATAGTAAAAAAGGGAACAATTTTAGGTTACTATTTGTTGAATCAGATCCAGACCTCAACTTGGGCAACTCCAGGCAGCAGTTAGGAAGTGGTATCACATAGTAAGCCAACTTAAACAATTAGAATCAAGATTTGGAATGTAAGTCCAATATATTCTGCCATGACTTAATAAACCTAGGCATCAGAGACACCTAAGTTAGAAGTATCTGCATCATTTGTTTTAGCTCTCAAGAGGTGGTGATCCTAAATGGTAGGGTTTGTACTGTGGGAAAAACGGGGAATCCTTGGGTAGGAAGGAGGTGCTTCTAACAATTTCTACCAGTCTGTAATTCCAAACATGCATCTCTAGTATTGAGGATAATTTTTAAAGGTTTTTAAACTGAGTTAAATCTAATTCACATTTTTTCACATTAGTATAGACCTCAAGTGACCAGAATTATGGAGTCAAGAGGCAAATCAGAGAACTAGATACAGTGAGAACAACAAGGAGAAGGTGGTCTAAATACTTTATGGAATTATAAAGGCTCCTCAGAGGTGCTGACATCTAAATTGAATTCTTAATAATAATATGATTTTTCATGGGAAGTATGGGCAAAAATAGTAGAGGCAGTCACTCTCCATATTACCAGACTGGGAAAGTACACAACCACAACTATAGTATAAAATGGATACAATACACTATTTTAAATGCAGTTAAATGCAGTGGTAACTTCTAAAAATGATTCTCCATGAAAACAAATTATCTTGAAATTCACAATTATAGTCTACTCTTGACAATCCATTTTAAGAAGGGGAGTAAAATTGTAAAGAAAACATGATGTAATTTGTTCAAAATTCTAATTGAAAACATTAATTTTATATATATTTATTAAATATATATATACACACATATATATATACACACACACACACACTTAGATTATTAAACTTGAATATTGAGTGGGAAGGGTATGTGTTGTTTGGGTACCAGTAAAGTAAGACACAAATCTATTAGGACATATGTTGACTATATAAAATTGGAAACTTGTGTTTATTATCAAAAGTATGCTGGCATTAGGATGTACTCAAACATTACTTGCTATAACAAGTCCCCTAATAATTATTTTTGGGGACAATAACCCTACAACAGGAAATCAGCTTGTGTGGCCCTATAAATTGTGACTTTCTGTTGATTCACCCAACCAAATATATTGATCCATTAATGGAGCTGTGAGTAAAAATTGACTTTTTATTTTATTTTTTAAAGATTTTATTTATTTATTTGAGAGAGAGCAAAATGAGAAAGAGAGCATGAGCGGGGGTTAGGGGCAGAAGCAGAGGGAGAAGCAGACTCCCTGCTGAGCAGGGAGCCTAACACAGGGCTTGATCCCAGAACCCTGGGATCATGACCTGAGCTGAACGCAGACAGTAAACTGACTGAGCCACCCAAACTGGTGCCCCCAAATTGACTTTTTTGTACCTCCAACAGTTTCACACTAATTTAACCATAGCACTCCTTTTTAATTTCTATTCAGGACATTCAAGATTATATGTATATGAAATTTCAGCTGTGAAGGGAGCCAGTCTAGTTCCACAACTATAGTATGAAATGGATAAAAAATGTTAAGTCAGTGTCAGTTCTGATTGGTGGGATGCTGAGCTGGGCAATGTGAACAGAACCGGGACTATGAACTTCTGAGTGCATGCCAAAGACTGATGCCATTTTGGGCACTGCTATGATATAGGACTGCAGGAGGATGTCATGAAAGTATATGGCATGATATCTGTTATCACCATTCTTCCACTAAGAAGATACCGGAAGAGATGCTTGGACAGACTACTGAGATTGTTTCTGCTTAGAGGGACTAAGCAAAGAACCGGTCATATGGAATCACTCTGCAGGCTTTCTAACAACCACATGTTTTATAAATCCACTTTTTGAACCTTTAAGTAATTTGTCCAACCTACAACAAATTAGTTTTCTATTCATTTTGAGGAATCGCCACAAGTGGATAATTGGTAAGTGAAAAGAAAACTAACTCAATGTAGATACAACTATATTTGTTTCCCTCCACTTTTTTTCTTTATTTGTTTGATCTTTAGAAGAGACTGGGTGCATTCAGAATGGTATGGCCATAGATTATTTGTTTGACTTTTAAATGACAAATCTCAGGTATGGAAGTGTTATGCCTAAAGATAATAATTACTTATTAATTGAACTATAATTATAACATAGTGTTATTTCCTTATCAGGCCAGTTGACTCAGGAAGGGTGTAAGAAGGAAAAAAGGAGAGTAGAAATGGCCTGTGTCATGAGGTTTATATTATTCTGATGGTTTTAATGCCCCAACAATATTTTTTTCTAAGTGGAATCTAGGCTTTATTATATGTATCTTCTTATTACCAATCATGTATATTTCTATCATGGGACAAATGTTTTATTGCAATTGCCTGTTTACTTGTCTCTCCCTGGCCCTCATGAGCTCTTTGTAGTGCTTAGCATAGTACATGCTTATTGAATGAATAAATGAATCAATCCACCAATAAAGAGCTGAACTGACAATTGAACGAAGCCCTATCAATTTGGAAGAGAAAGCTTTAGCCAATGACAGAGATGTGACTCATTACTATTTATTTAGATTCTTTGATAAATTTTACTTCATGTTTACCCAGCAACAAAGAAAGGCAAAGGAAAAATTAAGATCTTTGCATTTGCAGTCATAGTATATTGAAAACAAAAATAGTAATATACTATTTTCTTTCTTTAATATATCCTCACATTTTGAAATACTGAGAACACCTGTTTAAATTACTGTGAAATTGATTTTTTACCTTTACTTTCATTCTTATATATTCTCAAGTCCTATTCATTTTTGAGAATTAATCTAAGTATTACCTCAGCAATGTTCAGATTCATAATGGTTATTTATAGTTCCATCCAACATACTTTAGATATTCTAGTGGAAAAGAAAGGAAACTTGTTTAGTAAATAAGACTCTTACAAATTACGCTTCTTTAAAAGCAGTAATTTATGCTTAAAAGGAAATTGATCAAATAATTTCTAATTGAATAGTTTTATCTTAGACAATACACAAATTTTCTTTTAGAAAATTGTGTTTTAGCGTGCCTGGGTGGTTCAGTTGGTAAAACGACTGCTTTCAGCTCAGGTCATGATCCCCGAGTCCTGGGATCGAGTCCCACATCAGGCTCCCCCTGCTCTGCAGAGAGTCTGCTTCTCCCTTTCCCTCTGCCTGTCGCTCCCCCTGCTTGTGCTCTCTCTTTCTCTCTGTCAAATAAATAAAGAAAATCTTTAAAAAAAAAAAAGAAAATTTTGTTTTAACAGGAGAAATTTAATGTTTATTAAACACAAGGAAAAAGCCTAACTGTCTACCAATTAGTAATTCTGGGTTATTGTTTAAAGCAATGATTTCTTAATTGCTTGTCAACCAGATGTAATACATCAACAATCTAAACTTCCCTAAACTTTGGAACATATTAATAAGAACTCATTTACAGTGAAATAACAATTTAGGTTTTAAGTGTAAGTGAACTCAGACTCCTAAATTTGATAAGAATTGTTCCAAATGCATCAGTTTGATTTCATAGGATACATGTTCTTTATAATTTATTTTCAGAATCATAAAGGTAGAAATGTCAAGGTCAATTTTTGTATTTTTCATCTTGAAAGCATCCTTTTAAATATTTATGAAGAGACTAGTATGAAATATAAATAGCAGATGCACAAGTGTAGATTGGGATAAATAAATAATATGAACCCAAAATAAAGGAATTCAGAAAGAATGTAAATAGGCTTATTGAAAGAGTATTAGAACATATCTATCTATGTGTTGAAGTGGTCTGATAAATCAGTTGAAAAGATGGAGACATTAACATTAGATTTAGGCAATTCAATAGAACATGAAGGTTGGTCAAAAAAGGAATAGTTGAAGAACTAAGGTGTTTACTAAATCTACCCCGGCATTTTGAATGAAAAACAAGTGAAAGAAAAAAATACTTACTATGAGTTATATATTCTTTAGAGAAGGCTTTTCCTTATAAGTTAAAAATATTCCTTAAAAAGCTCAAATGGTCTTGGTAAGAAATTACTATTTTGGGTCTTATTTATTTTATATTTTCCCTTAATTTTTAAAAATTAATAGACTTTTCTGCTAAAGGTTTTACATTACAGGAAAATTGAGCAGAAAGTACAGAGAGTTTGCATATACTCTTTATTACCACCCCCCTCAGTCTCCCCTGTTATTGGCAACTTAAATTATTGTGGTACTTTTGTTATCATTGATGAACCAATATTGATATATTATTATTAACTAAAGTCCATAGTTAACATTTGTGTTGTATAATTCTATGGGTTTTTCCAAATGCATAAATGCCATGTATTCACCATTACAGTATCATACAGAATAATTTCACTAACCTAAAAAATCCTTGTTCACCTATTCATTCCTCCTCCTTCCCTGCTCCTCCAACAACCACTGATCTTTTTAGTGTCTCTGTAGTTTTGCCTTTTCCAAAATGTCATACAGTTGCAATCATATAGTATGTAGCCTTATCTAACTGATTGTTTTCACTTAGCAAAATTCATTTAAAATTCTTCTATGAATTTTCTTGGCTTGGTAACTCATTTTTCATTTATTGCTGAATAGATTTCCATTGCATGGATGTGTGTGTGTATGTGTGTGTGTGTGTGTGTAATTTGTTTATTCATTACCTATGAAAAGACATCTTGGTTACTTGCATTTTTGTGATTCACATGCACAGCCAAATCATCTGTTGCCCTAGTGATTACCAGAGGATAAAACTCTGAGAATCTGAACAATCTTCTTTTCTTCTTTACCACAATGTTTTCTTCTCCTCTTACATTGAATTCAAAGACACAAAAACCTTCAGGTAAGTAGGCACTTCACTTTAAGCAGCCTTAAAATGGTGCTCCTAAAAGTATGCCTCAGGTAGCATCTACCTGAGTGATTAGAATCACTAAGTGTGCATGTTGAATCCAGATTCGTTTGCCCTAGTACTGATCTACTGAACAAGAATTTCTAGGGAAGTAACCCTATTTCTTTTTTTTTTTACATAGCTCCTCAGGTGGCATCTACACTCACTAAAGTTTGAGAAGGTTGCCACTTTTGTAATTAGGTTGTGTTTTTGATAATAGATGAGATAACATGCTTTTTGAACTTTTGGAAGTCCAGAACTGGGAAGAGTAGAATTCAAGCTTGAGCATTTGGCCAACTTAACATAGAAAGAAGTAATTTTTACAGAAATATACTCAGTAGTGAGGAAAATATTTCCTGCCTCCATGTGGATTCCCTCCAACATCCCTTAGGAAAGAAAAGTAAGAGATGTTATCCTGGGTCATTTGCTTATTCCAGCCTTTTCTTCACCTTCCAGAAGGCATGCAGGAGGATTACTCCACTGCCCTCAACCCATGACCTAAACTCAAATTCATAAAGGTGACTTGTAGATATTGTTCCTTTGAAAGTAGGAAATTGTTATAGTTTAATAACATTTAATATTTTAGGTATTGGGATTACCATTTCCTGAATTTTTATGCTGTTATCCTACTTTTTTGGGGGGAAGGGGACAAAATTTATTGCTTCAGAGTAAAGCAAAATTCAGTTAAGTTGCTGACTGGATTTTCAAACTGATAGCACAAATTGTAGCTTTTGAAAATCAAAGCTTTCATTTGTAAGAGCCAGCCTTTCTGAAAGAATAAAAATATTTTTGAAAATCAAAAGGAAAAATGCTAAAAATTAATGCATCAAGTTTATATCCTAAACAGGAAATTGGAAAAATAATGCAAAATGATATAAGAACTAGTTTTTCCTTCAAGTGGTACAGGCAGTAAACACACACACACACACACACACACACACACACACACACACACACACTGGTGTAAGATTTGAGATAGTGGAGAGAGAAAAAGAAAGAAGATCAGGAAAAATAGATTTAGATGTCCTTAAGAAGGTCTGCAGTTCTTCCCATCCCTGACCCTCTGGATTCAAAGTATGGAAACCATGGATTGTTTTAGGGAAATCTGAGAGAAGGGAGAACTTGTGCCTTATTTCCCAAGGCTACACCTTGGGAGACTACAAGCCTCTTAAAGAAGACTACCCGGTATGGTGTTCAGGACTATACTGAATACTTGGTCTTCAATACCAAGCACTGAGGAAGTCAGGTGCCTGGACCAAGGAGCCTAAAGGCTGCATGTCTGGGGACAGCAAAGACTTTCTGATTTGAGGGGATGTGTGTCTCATAATTGCTAAGAGAAAGCAGGTGCAACTGGAGAGGTCTGGCCTTCAAACAAGGAAAATGCAGAATGCATAGAACAAGTAACCAGAGGCCCCTACAAAATAGCAGACAGCAAAAGCCATGGCAGCATATACTGGTGAGGAGAGATAAAGCAGAGTTTTATCTATGGGAGAACAGAAATGTCTATGAAGTCAAATTATCTACTTCTCTAGCTATATCTGATAGGTACGGAAGCCCTCCCTCTGGAGCTTAGATTACCTTTGCTGAGAAAAAGGTGTGGAGAATCCTAAATTTGCCTTAGCATGTACTTCAAAAAGACCAAACTGTTTGAATATTCAACTATAATAAATGTGAAATTCATACTTGTTACATTAAAACTATGTCCTCTGGAGGTGAATTTCAAGATCGAAATCTTTATCTTCTCGGTATAATTATATTATACAAAAGAAATACATAGTTAAAAATCAGATAACTTTTCTTTCTATGTTTTCCATTTTTTCTACATCATACCATGAGTTCATTTCTATCAGGAGAAATATGCATAGGCCAAGAGAAATGTCCCCCATGAAGTAAATGGAAGGTGAATGAAAGAAGAAGAATTGGAGACTTTAACAATAATAATATCTGGCTTGAACTTCAGAAATATATAGACCTAGAATTGATTCCAGACTCCTCCACCTACCAGTAAACCTGGGTTTTCTCATCCATTATATAGGAATAATATATACCCTGCAGAATCCTGCAACGTATGAGGTATAAATGACAAAATGTATATAAAGCACTCAGACTAGTATCATCACACAGGAAGCATTCAGTCTTATTCACAATCTTGTTCTTTTCATTCTTATTTTATGAATTGCCATTTATAGAACTCCATGTCTTAGATTTTATCTATGATGGTGTTCAACATAATCAACACATGGTAAAATTTAATCATAGTCTATGTTGAGAATTTCTTCTTATAATTTTGTACTTCTAATATAGGCAAAACTTACATTTATTTCTATTAGTAGCATGTCATAGGATGTGGGTTCCCATTATTTATATAAAGGATGAATTCTATCACCAGTCACTCTTTTCCAACTGGCATTACTTTAACTCAGGGGAAAATGATTAGAAAGAAGCTCTAGATAGTTTTAATAGCTGTTTGTGAACCTCAGGTGTAACTGAACCACTTTCTAGATTTACCTATTAAAGAAATGGCCCATGAAGCTATGCATGGGTAGATAATCAGTTGATGAAGGTAAATAATCCTATTGAAACATTTACTATTTATTTTTGATACCGCTGTTTTTAAACAGACTGATTAGTTCCCTTTATGATTTCACCCTTGAAAGCACAAAGTGTTTTGTTCTTTGTCATTGTTGCATGACATTCCATTTGGCAGTCAGCTTATTTTTAGCCAGACTATCAAAATATTTTTCAACTGGACTGTCATTGCACTTGAACTTGGAATCTTGTAACCTGAGGAACTGCACTGTGGAAAAGAAGAAACTTCTAACAAATGGGAAATTATAAATCTAGACCAACCCAAACTTGCACGGGTAATTATTCTTATATCCTTAAATGTAACATGGTTCAATAGTAGTTATAGATAATTAACACATCATTGGAGTAGCTGTTAATTTTTACATGGAGGATATGACAATGTATTATATGAAACTGTTGAGAAGATTATCTGAACTCAAATTATTTTTCTCTGAAAGATTTTTAGAGAAAACAGAAAATTTCTTACAAAAGTATATTCGTTGTTAGGTAAAATGTTTCTAGGAATACTGCTGAATATAGAGATTTTAGAATTATATCTTAAAAATCTAGTATTTGAAACCTAAAAACTTTTGTCTAGGAACTAGAGATTGATGTAATTATAATGCAATAAAATCAAATGAAATAAGTCAAATACATTCTTTTATGTAAATATATTATCCAATATCAAATAGGTTCTTAATTACTACAATTCAAAATGATTGCATTTTAGATATAAACATCTGTATTTTAAGCTTACAATCAGTAATTTAAATTCAGTATTGTAGAATGTAGAATAAAAACCTGAGTTTTAATTACTTGTATGTTATGATCTGTGTCTACAGTTTGCAAAGCAGCTATGAATCAGTCCTATTTGTTTTTCTTTACTAGATGAATGGAAGAAGAAAGTCAGTGAATCTTATGTTATTATAATAGAAAGATTAGAAGATGACCTGCGGATCAAAGAAAAAGAACTTGCAGAACTAAGGCACATATTTAGGTAAAGTTCTCAGAGTTATTAGTTCTTGTTATATGTATCTTTATTAATTATCTTGTTTTTAGATACATCTATATTTAAAAACACAACCCATAGAATCTCGGATGTTACCAGGCATGTTAAGCCTTAAAATATAAGGTTACCCCTTCTTGACCACTCATATAGCCCCTAAAATGCAAATATCTTATCTCCTTAAAAAATGACTTGCATGCTCCCATTGCTTACGTCTAAGAAGAGAGTCAAATAAGGGCTGACTTTTGAATACAAGCGGTTGCTGATCTGAATAATCTTCCCTGGAATTAGGTCTTTCTTGTAAGCCATGCCAGCAACAAAAAGCAAGATTTCTCTTCCCGAATGGTGGTAGAATATTGGCCATGTTGTTCTTTTTGAACTATTAGGGTAAGTCCAATTTTAACAAACCTTCTGGTCTCTCAACATTTAAAGGCTGTCCCTTAATGGAACTGAGTATCATTCTGCCCCTGAACAAGCATATAACACTGTGTAATACTGGCTTTAAGCCTTCAGTGGGTTTTGTATCATGATAACAAGAGAAAAATAATCTGGCATAGTCACAACCTCGGAAGACACAAAATGTTCAGAAAAGACCCTTATACACACAAGCAACCTCTGGAGAAATTGAATTTGGCATTGAGAAACTAGATGCATTTTGGAGGGTCAGTTTAAGTTAACTGTCTGACCGAGGAAAAGTCCCATGTAGGCCAATTAGCCATGTTGACTTTTACCTGCATTATTCATCTAATGTAGTCGTGACAAAGAATTTCCTCTATTTTACTTGGAAAACAGGTGTGAAACAATAAGCAAATGACATATTTTTCACAAAAACTTTCAGCTATAGTATACAAGGTTCACATAACTGGCAATTAAAGTTATCCATGTATAATATAGTTTATATGAAATTGTCAGTGGGTTAATAAGGCTTTTTCAAGTGATTAATTTATAATTTAGGAAATAGTTGATTCTCTGTGTTAATTTGGCCCCAAATGATAAATCAGCTTTGATACTAGTGATGAGATACCCTGGGCTGACTTTTGCAAGTACTTGAACATGATCAGTTATGGGAAAACATTTCAAATTCCTGTAAGAGATTTGACTGGCACTGATATAATAGATTTATACATATATATTTATTTTGTTGGAAAAAAGATACAAATATAAAACTTAATCATAAATCCTCTAGCTCTTATTGACTCAGATAAATATACTGAATGAAATGTGGTTAAACTAGAGAGATTTTCCTCAACTTCATAAAGTCAAAACCTCATTTATTAATTTATTTTTTTAATTTAAGAAGTACTGTGCAAATAAGTCAAGGCTAATTTAAATAGACATATCCTTTTAAGGATTAAGCTTAACAATGGGCTTGGGATGTAGGTCTTCTCTCATACTCAACAACAGACCGTTATTTTTACAGCTCTTTCTATAGCTGACTTTTCCTACATTTCCACTATATGAATAAATGTGACCTCCTTTTTACTAATTAGTATTGGGGTGAGAGGCAGGAAACAGTGTCAAGGACAATATAGTTCAGAATTTATTGTGCCAACTATATTCAAGTTGTTATTCGAGCCACATCAAATACAAGACATTAGGTAATTCTCACCATGACTCTGTGTGATAAATATGAATTCTGATGGGTGATAAACTGAGGACTAGAGACATAGTATCTTATCAAGATCATATTTTCAGTAAGTGCCAGAACTCTAATTTGTAGCAAGGCCAGCTGACTCTATAGAGAAAGGTCTTCCTATTACACCCTGCTTCCTGCTCCAGGAGTTCATAATCTGATTTAGGGGGAAAACATATATAAATAACTCACAAAAGACAGTCTATGACAAGTGCCAAATGGAAAGAAAAATGAAATGGTTTCAAACACAAAAAAAGATTTGGAGGTCTTTATTTATTCATCCATTTTAAAAAGCATTCCAGATAAAAGGCATAGTTAAGTAAAGATATATAGGCAAGAATGGATGAGTACCATGGAAAGTCTAGAGAAGTCAAGAAAAACTAATGTCTTGACCGTTTTATCTAAGTTGAATAAGAAAGTTATGTCAGTCAGCATAACAGTTTTACAGTGATACAAAAATAGTTTTAAACCCAGTTTCTTTTATTTACAAACTATGTATCCTTGGATATATTATTTAATCTCATTGAGCCTCGTTTCCATTTGTAAAATGAGGTTAATAATAATGACCTCACAGGATATTTGCAAAATGATGTCAATTAAATATTGAGTTGAGGGCCTAACACACAGTAGGCATGGAATAATTGGAGGTTTCTATTATGGTTGGATAAATAAGGGCAGTAAGAAAGACTGAAGACTTTATTATCTAGTGTAAGTAACAAATAGTTTATTAAAAAGTTAGAAAGTAAGAAAGTTAGGGTTAAATGTTTTAATATGAAAATATTAAATGTCTTAATATGTTTTCAAAAGTAAAAATGTATGAGTACTTTCTTTATGGCATTCAAGGTAGATAATAAATCCATTAATTAAAAGAGATTTTCCACACCATTTTGTGCCAAGGCTTCTGTTAGCTCACATACATAATCTCCTGGTATAACTTTCACCCACAATACAGCATACAGGGAGACGGTACTAAATTTTAAAAAGATAAACGGAACTAAACCGTTATGTTTCTTATGCCAATTTATAGCAGCTTTGGGATAAAAGCTTGGTAGAGTAATGAAGGGGAAAGGAATTGGAATGTTTTCTCATCTTCCACAATAAAGTTGCATTCACTCATAACTTTGGACATTTGTTGAGATAATAGATGGAAGATAGGAAGAGATGAAGAAAAAGAGAAGGCAGAAGAAGGAAAGACAGAAGTGGTACATTGGAATACCATTGTCTGTATTTCCTCCTCTGTGCTTTCTCTAATCTTTTTGTTTATCAATATAATAGCACTCACTACATGGTGTTGTCTTTATCCATTTACAATTCTTTCTAACCACTAGTATATGTGTTCACTAAAGGCAGCTTCTTTGTCTTATTTAGATTTATTTATATTTGTGTTTATTTGTAATACCTATTAGTATAGCACTTGAAAGGAAAAAAACTAACAACTTAGTGCCTACCATATTTTAGTCATGCTACTAGGTATTTTAATTTTCATTAGCTCATACAATCCTAACTGTATATATGTAAAGTGTTTTAGCACAATGATTGGCACATGGTAAATGCTCAAAAGTTTTAGTTAAAAACTAATCATCATTGTTTATGTTAACAACTTCTGAGGTAGGCATTTGTTGCAATTGCCATTTTATACTTAAAGAAAATGAGGCAATCAAATTAAATTGGCTTGAAAAAGGATAAACAATTGTATGATTGTACTGGGATTGTATCCACTTGTATTTAATTTCAAAATGTGTAATCTTCATGATCTTTGTTCTCAACCTGGGAGGGGGGAACAAATTATCTTCGAAATATCTTCAAATTATCTTCGAAATATTTTTATTTTCCCTATACCACTCCACAATTTTGCTATATCCTGTGTATTAGAACTACCCCTGGGGGTGGGAGTAGAAGAATATATTTTAGTCCCCCACCCCTACCCCTGGTGAAACATGTACCTCAGCCACGATCTTTGAACACCACTCACATGATGGCCCTCCACATGTAACTTTTAAAAGCTTTTTGATTAAATTATTTTGTTTCAATATGTTTTTAAGTCATTAGAAATTTTAGAACTGTATTGTGCTAATTTAATTGTCAGAGCTACTCTTTATCTTCTTAATCTGCAATATGAAATTTGACATCACTGAGGAGGTTCCAGAGAAGTTATATTGTTTCAATGCCATGCTATTTCAGCAATAATCAAAATAACCCTATTTTTTTTCTCATTTTAAATCTTATTTTGTCATTGAATTGATAATAATATTCCACTTTGAGATTGATTAGGTTTAATAAATAAACTAAAATAGAAGAATGCTCTGTTTCATGGGCAAGCAGTTATAATATTTGCATGCTAAAAATGTACAGAGGGGGAGGGAAGAGAGAAAAAGTATATATGCCCTTCCTACTCATTTTCTCCCTGAAAAGTTCCTCTGGGCGCAGCTGCAGTCCACCATACCTATCCTCCAAATGAAATATCTTCCAAAATTCTACTTTTTCAAAGCCATAACCAATTATGAAATTTAGCTATTATAAAATGAATAGCTCCAGAAACATGGCAGGCTGACCTTATCTAAAATAGTGAAATTCTGCATCAAGTTGAGAAGTAGAATATTGAGGGGGGACATGTCATCTTATAAAATTAAAATAGTGTGAAAGTATTATTTGGCATGTTTGGTTAGTGCATTGTGCTAATTAGCAATGAAACCAAAACAAACCACCACAGCAACAGAAAGACAATTCACATTGCCCCAAGACTGCCTACCTTTTTATTTCTTTTCTTGCTTGTCTAAGTAAAACCAGTTATGGATAATAATTGTACAATAATAGCTTGTGAAAACCTTATGAAGCAGCTTGATCTCAATCTCTCTGTCTTTCAGTCTCTCTCTCCCTCTAGCTTGCTACCTCACTAGCTCTCACTACCTCTCCTCTATTCTTCCCTCCCATCCCATACTGCCTCTGTCTTCCCTTTCTGCTTCTGATCTCCCTTCTCAAATGCAAGGCAAAATTATAAAATTGTTAAAATAATCAATATAATAATCAATATCAGTGCTTTATTAAAAATAATTATTATAGCTAATGTTTATAAAACTCTTACAAGATCTAAGCCTCACAATAAATTATTATTGTCTCAATTTTATCATCCTTAGCTATTCTTGCTCTATCGGCCAACATATTTCAGCAATCATTTATTGTATAATGAATGAATAAATATACTTCATGTTGTTAGTTTTCCTGATTGGATCTGTATGATATTGGACAAATACATTTCTGGGTATTTCCTGGGGATATACCTTGGGAATAGATCTTATTGATGGTTTTTTTGTTTCTGTTGTTTGGTGGGACAGGAATCAGAAACAGCCACAAGAACTACCTAAGAAGTTACAAGGGGGAGGAGTTAAGATGGTAGAGAAGTGGGGGAACTAGGGGCTTTCCTCCTCTCTTGAATACAGCTGTATTGAGGTCAGATCACTTGGAACACCCAGGAAATAGATCTGAGGATTTTTAGGAGGATTTCTACGATTGGAGGAAGACAACATGGCAGGTGCAAGGTGTGTGGAAGTGAACTGGGGAAGAGGAAAACTGCCATGCTGCAGACGGAGGGAACCCTTTCCGCAGGAGAGAAAGGGGACAGAGGTCGAGAGGGGTTGAGAGAGTGTGGCTTTGGGTTTGCACAAGAAGAAAACCTCTCAGACCACAGCCTGGGGAGTTGGGGGACCTGGGTGGTGCAGGTTTTTTGCAAACAGTGAATATAGCTCAGATTCTGAGCTTTTGGAAGTGTGTGACTTTTGCGGAGAGTAGCTGTAGCTTGTGCTCCTGGAGAGAACAGCTCTGGCCCAGGAGCATGCACAAAGCGGAGTAGGGATCTCAGAGGTCGAACTGGGAGAGATTGCTCCCGTTCCTGGAGTACATTTGGAAGAGGGTATATATCCTCTCCAAGGACAAAAGACACTGCAGGCACCAGCAAATGGCCTTTCATCGGCAGCAAACAAAAGTGTGCACAGAGGCTAGATAACCTGGTTGCTGCTTTTCATGTTGCCAAAACATAGAATCCGCACACTGCACAGGTGGGGAACTTTTTTGGGGACAAAGAGCACTAGTCAGAGAGCCGCAAGCCTCTAATCCAGAAGAGGAAGCAGACCAGAGTGGTGCCACTACTTTAAGATTTGGACTTTTGTATCCCAGCGGCGCCAGCAGAATAGCTGGGCGCCATGCATGCTGATGGCCCTCACGTTTCCGTGAGGACTTCCTGAACAGCAGGGGGTGTGAGAGCCCCCAACCAAAAGGAGAGAGTGGGATGTTGCCATTTTACCCCCACTACCAACACAGCCTGGCAGCAGAGAACAACACAGAGTCCCCTAGGGCAGGTGGGAGCGGCTTTCATCAAACCCCACCCACCCTGTGCTTGGAAAGTGCTTTTTTTTTCTTTTTTTTTTTTTAAATTGAGGAAGGGACTAACTGAGCCAGCGCAGTAGGCGTCTCCTGGAGAAGAGCAACTCAGGCAGCACACCACATGCACCAAGTGTACTGAGTATACAGTGCCTCACAGCGTCCCCTTCAGTTCTGCTGGAAATAAGACCAGGCTATATATGTATATATATATATATATATTTTTTTTTTTTTTTTCCTCTTACTCTTTTTTTTTTTCCTCTGGAATCAGACTTACAGTTTGTTTTGGTTTGTGAGTTTGTTTTTCCATTTCCTTTCTCTCTCTTTTTTTTTTTTTTGGTTTTTGTTTTTGTTTTTCTTTTTTGGATTAGGCTTCTTTCTTTTCTTTTTTTTTCTTTTTAGGGCCGCCTGGGTGGCTCAGTGGGTTAAGCATCTGCCTTCGGCTCAGGTCATGATCCCAGGGTCCTGGGATTGAGCCCCACATCAGGCTCCTTGCTCAGCAGGGGCCTGCTTCTCCCTCTGCCTGCCGCTCCCCCTGCTTGTGCTCTCTCTCTCTCTGTCAAATAAATAAATTAATTTTTTAAAAAAGCCAGAACACAATAGCAGAATGCACACAGCATACACCAGAAACACTTCCCAAAGTGCCAGGCCCTGGAGAAAGTATGACCTCTTTTTAATATATCATTACTCCGGGGCACCTGAGGGGCTCAGCTGTTAAGCGTCTGCCCTCGGCTCAGGTCAGGACCTGGGATCGAGACCCACATCCGGCTCCCTGATCAGCGGGAAGCCTGCTTCTCCCTCTCCCACTCCCCCTGCTTGTGTTCCCTCTCTTGCTATGTCTCTGTCAAATAAATAAATAAATAAAATCCTTAAAAAAATTTTTATCATTACTCTGAGATGCAAAAAACAAAGAAGCTTTCATAACACGCAAAAGATAGAAAATTAGCCAAAATGAAAAGACAGAGGAATTCTCTCCGAAAGAAAAGTCAGGAAGATACCACAGCCAGGGACTTGCTCAAAGCAGATATAAGCAATATATCTAAACAAGAATTTAGATCAACAGTTATAAAACTACTAGCTGGTCTTTAAAAAAAAAATCATTGAAGACACCAGATAACCCTTGCTGCAGAGGTAAAAGACCTAAAAACTGGTCAGGCTGAAATAAAAAATGCTATAGCTGAGATGAAAAACAGACTGGATATAATCACTACAAGGAATGAAGAAGCAGAGGAGAGGACAGGTGTTATAGAAGATGAAATTATGGAAAATAATGAAGCTGAAAAGAAAAGGGAAAGAAAACCATTAGATCACCAAGGTAGACTTAGGGAACTCAGTGATTCCATAAAGCAAAATAATATCCATATCATAGGAGTCCCAGAAGAAGAAGAGTGGGAAAGGGAGGCAGAAAGTTTATTTGAATTAATTATAGCTGAGAACTTCCCTAATCTGGGGAAGGAAACAGGCATTCAAGTCCAAGAGGCAAGAGAACTCCCCTCAAAATCAACAAAAACAGACATAGTGAAATCAACAAAACTACAACATATTATAGTGAAACTAGCAAAATATAAAAAAAAAAAAAAAAGAGAGAGAGAGAGAATCCTGAAAGCAGCTTGGGAGAAAAGATCCTTAACCTGCAAGGGTAGACATGTAAGGCTAGCAACAACACTGTCCATAGATACCTGGCAGGCCAGAAATGATTGGCATCATATATTCAACATCTAAAGTGGGAAAAATATATAGCCAAGAATTTATTCAGCAAGGTTGTCATTCAGAATAGAAGGGGAGATTAAAAGTTTCCAAGACAGGATCCTTAGACTTCAGAACTCTCTTCCAACATGGCCCAAGACAACTCTCCAAACAAGACCATAACAATGAATCAGAGACGCAGCCGCACAAAATTCACAGAAGATTAATTGAAAATCCTCATCAAGGCATTTGACCAAAATCCTTACCCAGGTTATGCTACCAAACAAAGACTTGCTTTAGAAATCAACACTGATGAGTCCAGAATCCAGATTTGGTTTCAGAATCGAAGAGCTAGGCACCAGTGCCAGAAAAAATCAGAACCCGATGAGGACTTAGAATCAAGTCAAGACCAAGATCACTCTGAAGAGGAGATTCAAAGTAGAGAAGACAGACGGTGTCGTACCAGCTATACTTCTTCGCAATTACACACCCTCATCAGGGCATTTATGAACAACCCTTATCCTGGCATTGATACCAGAGAGCAACTTGCTAAAGAAATTGGCATTCCAGAGTCAAGAGTCCAAATTTGGTTTCAAAATTGGAGATCCAGATTCCATGTCCAGAGAAAAAGAGAACCTGATGATCAAGACTCAGAACAGAGACAAGACCAGGAACAGGATCTCTGGGATGAGAGAGTTCAAGAGAGAGAGAGGGAGAGTGCACAAAGAGAGGGAGCGGCAGACAGAGGGAGAAGCAGACTCTCTGCTGACCAAGGAGCCCAACGCGGGACTCGATCCTAGTACCCTGGGATCATGACCTGAGCCAAAGGCAGACACTTAATGACTGAGCCACCTAGGTGCCCCTATATTTATCATTTCTAAGTGACCTATGCCTTGACTTGCTTGTTTTATAAATAATCTTAAGTGACTTTCTGGAGACCCCCTCAGGGGCTGCATTCTTTAGGCAGTATTTTCTTTTTTAATAATTAAATGTAATTGTAGTAAAATAAATAGAACATAAAATGTACTATCACAACCAATGTACAGTTCCATGGTATTAATTACATGTATGTTTTTCAACCAGCGCCACCATCCAACTCCATAATTGTTTTCCCCTTGCAAAACTAAAACTCTATACTGCAAAACAAAAACTTCCCATCTCCCTTCACCTCAACCTGTGGTAACCACCATTCTACTTTCTTTCTCTATGAATTTGACTATTCTAGGTATCTCATATAAATAGAATCATACAAAAAAAAAAAGTTTCCAAGACACACAAAAACTAAAGGAGTTTGTGAACACTAAACCAGCCCTGTAAGAAATATTAAAGGGGACCCTTTGAGTGGAAAGAGAGAACAAAAGTAACAAAGACTAGAAAGGAACAGAGACAATCTATAGGAACAGCAACTTTATAGGTAATACAATGGCACTAAATTCATATCTTTTCATAATTACTCTGAATGTAAATGGACTAAATGCTCCAACAAAAGACAGGTTATCAGAATGAATGAAAAAACAAGACCCATCATTATGCTGCTTATAAAAGACTCATTTTAGACTCAAAGACACCTCCAGATTGAAAGTGAGGGGTGGAGAACCATCTCTCATGCTAATGGACATCAAAAGAAAGCCAGAGTAGCCATCCTTATATCAGACAAACTAGACTTTAAAACAAAAACTGTAATAAGAGATGAAGAAGGACACTATATCATAATAAAAGGGTCTATCCAACAAGAAGATTTAACAACTGTAAATACTTATGCCCCTAAATTGGGAGCAGCCAAATATATATAAATCAATTAATAACAAACCTAAAGAAATTAATTGATAACAATACAATAGTAGTAGGGAAATTTAACACCCAACTCATAGCAATGGACAGATCTTCTAAGCAGAAGATCAACAAAGAAACAAGGGCTTTGAATGGCACACTAGACCAGATGGAGTTAATAAATATATTCAGAACATTTAAGCAGCAGAATACAAATTCTTTTTGAGTGAACATGGAACATTCTCCAGTAGAAATCATGTACTGGGTCACAAATCAGGATGCAACCAGGTATAAAAAAGATGGAGATCATATTATGCATATTTTTAGACCACAGTGCTATGAAACAAAGTCAACCACAAGAAAAAATTTGGAAAGGCCACAAATAAAAGGAGGTTAAAGAATATCCTACTAAAGAATGAATGGGGGACTCCTGAGTGTCTCAGTCAACTAGTTAAGCATCTGCCTTCAGCTCAGTTCATGATCTCAGAGTCCTGGGATGGAGCCCTGAAATGGGGCTCCCTGCTCAGTGGGGATCCTGCTTCTCCCTCTCCATCTGCTGTCCCCCCTGCTTGTGCTCTCTTGCTCTCTCTCTAGTGCTCTTTCTCTCAAATAAATAAATAAAATCTTAAAAAAAGAGAAAAGAATGAATGGGCCAACGAGGAAATTAAAGAAGAAATTTTAAAAAAATTCATGGAAGAAAATGAAAATGAAAACACAAAAGTTCAAAATTTGGGGGATGCAGAGAAGGTGGTGTTAAGAGGGAAGTATATAGCAACATAGGCATTCCTCAAGAAGCAAGAAAAGTGTCAAATACATAACCTAACCTTACACCTAAAGGAGCTGGAAAAAGAACAGTAAATGAAGCCTATATCCAGAGAGGGGAAACAATGTAGATTAGAGCAGAAATCAATGATATAGAAATCAAATAAACAGTAAGACCGATCAATGAAACTAGGAGCCAGTTCATTAAATAATTAAGAAGATTGCTAAATCCCTATCCAGACTTATCAAAAAGAAAAGAGAATGGAACCAAATAAAATCATGAATGAAAGAGGAGAGATCACAACAAACACTGAAGAAATACAAACAATTGTAAGAGAATATTATGAGCATTTATAGGCAAACAAATTAGGCACTCTGGAAGAAATGGATAAATTCCTAGAAACATATAAGTTACCAAAACGGAAACAGGAAGAAATAGAAAATCTGACAGACCCATAACCAGCAAAGAAATTGAGTCAATAATCAAAAATCTCCCAACAAACAAAAGTCCAGGGCCAGATAGCTTCCCAGGGGAATTCTACCAGACATTTAAAGAATTAATACCTATGCTTCTGAAATTTCCAAAAAATAGAAATGGAAGGAAAACTTCCAAACTCATTTTATGAGGCCAGAATTAGCTTGATTCCAAAACTAGGTAAAAACCTAACAAGGAGAATTACAGACCAACATCCCTGATGAACACAGATGCAAAAATTCTCAACAAGATACTAGCTAATTGGATCCAATGGTACATTAAAAGGATTATTCACCATGAACAAGAAGGATTTATTCAAGGGCTGCAAGGGTGGTTCAACATCCGCAAATCAATCAGTGTGATACACCACGTTAATAAAAGAAAGGATAAGAACCATATGATCCTCTCAATAGATGCAGAAAAAGCATTTGACAAAATACAGCATTCCTTCTTGATAATAACCCTCAACAAAGTAGGTATAGAGGGAACATACCTCAACTTCCTAAAGACCATACATGAAAGACCCATATCTAATATTATCTCAATGGGGAAAAATTGAGAGCTTTTCCCCTAAAGTCAGGAAAACAACAGGGATATCCACACTCACCACTGTTGTTCAACCTAGTACTGGAAATCCTCACCTCAGCAATCAGACAACAAAAAAGAAATAAAAGGCATCGAAATCAGTAAAGTAGAAGTCAAACTTTCACTCTTCATAGATAACATGATACTCTCTGCGGAAAATGCAAAAGACTCCAAAAAAAAAATTGCTAGAACGTATACAGGAATTCAGCAAAGTCACAGGATATAAAATCAACACACAGAAGTCCTTTGCATTTCTATACACCAACAATGAAGCAGCAGAAAGAGAAATCAATGAATTGATCCCATTTACTATTGCACCAAAAACCATAAGATACCTAGGAACAAACCTAACCAAAGATATAAAAGATCTGTATGCTGAAAACTATAGAACTGTTATGAAAGAAATTGAGGAAGAAACAAAAAAATGGGAAAACACTCCATGCTCATTGATTGGAACAAATATTCTTAAAATGTCTATACTACCCAAAGTAATCTACACATTCAATGCAATCCCTATCAAAATAACACCAGCATTTTTCACAGAGCTAGAACAAAAAATTCTAAAATTTGTACGAAACCAGAAAAGACCCCAAATAACCAAAGTTAGAACAAAGAATTCTAAAATTTGTACGGAACCAGAAAAAAACCCAAATAACCAAAGTAATGTTGAAAAAGAAAACCAAACCTGAGGGCATCACAATTCTGGTCTTCAAGCTGTATTTTACAGCTGTCATCATCAAGACAATGTGGTACTGGCAAAAAAACAGACACATTGGTCAATGGAACAGAATAGAGAACCCAGAAATTAACTCTCAACTCTGGTCAACTAATCTTTGACAAAACAGGAAAGAATATCCAGTGGGAAAAAGACAGTGTCTTCAACAAATGGTGTTGGAAAAACTGGACATCCACATGCAGAAGAATGAAACTGGACCACTTTCTTACACCACACAAAAAAATTAATTCAAAATGGATGAAAGACTTAAATTTAAGGCAGAAATCCATCAAAATCCTAGAGGAGAACACAGGCAACAACCTCTTTGATCCTGGCCACAGGACTTCTTTCTAGACACGTCTCAGGAGGCAAGTAAAACAAACAAACAAACAGAACTATTGGGACTTCATCAGGAGAAAAAGCTTTTGCACAGCAAAGGAAACAATGAATAAAACTAAAAGGCAGCCAATGGAAGGGGAGAAGATATTTGTAAATGACATATTAAATAAAGGGTTAGTATCCAAAATCTATAATGAACTTGTCAAACTCAATACCCCAAAATAAAAAATCCTGTCAAGAAATGGGCAGAAGATATGAACAGACATTTCTCCAAAGAATACATACAAATGGCTAACAGACACATAAAAAAAATGCTGAACAACACTTATCAGCAGGAAATACAAATCAAAATCCCTATGGAATACCACCTCACACCGGTCAGAATGGCTAAAATTAACAATTTGGGAAACACATGTTGGTAAGGATGCAGAGAAAGGGAAACCCTCCTACACTGTTGGTGGGAATGCAACTGGTGCAGCCACTCTGGAAAACAATATGGAGTTCCTCAAGAGGTTAAAAATAGAGCTACCCTACAACCAGCAATTGCACTACTAGGTATTTATCCAAAAGATACAAAAACAGTGATTCGAAGGGGCACATGCACCCCAATGTTTATAGCACCACTTTCCACAATAGCCAAAATATGGAAAGAGCCCAGATGTCCATTGACTGATGAATGAATATGTTACTCAGCCATAAAAAAGAATGAAATCTTGCCATTTGCAATGCTGTGGATGGAACTAGAATGTATTATGCTAAGCGAAATGTCAGAGAGACAAATACCAAATGATTTCACTCGTTTGTGGAATTTAAGAAACAAAAGAGATGAACATAGGGGAAGGGAAGGAAAATAAAATAAGATAAAAGCAGAGAGGGAGACAAACAATAAGAGACTCAACTATAGAGAACAAACTGACGATTGCTGGAGCAGAGGTGGGTGGGGGAATGGGGTAATTGGGTGATGGGCATTAAGAAGGACACTTGATGTAATGAGACTTGGGTGTTATAGGCAACTGATGAATCACAAAATTCTACTCCTGAAATTAATAATACACTATATGTTAACTATCTTGAAATTAAATAAAACAAAAACACACACAAAAAAAGAATTTACAATCAACCATTTGAAACTAAATTATCAATTTGGGAAACTAGATGATCTAAAGCAAATCCTCTTCTTCTTTCTATCTTCTTGGTCTTTCCCTAAATTTCAGCAAATGAATTAATTTAAAAAATGCATCTACCTATCAGAATATTTTGGACATTGGTATGTTATTTTTGGCCAACTGTTCAAATGTTACATTTTTATTAGTTTCCATTTGTGGTCATGTCAAATATTTTCTTGAAAGGATGAGGTCATGAGAAAGAAATTTAATTGGATCACAAAACTGCATACTTTTCTGTATAAAAGATAAAGGCTAAGAAAAGAGTTCATTATGCTACAAGAAAGAAAGTAAACTTTGGGTACCAGACTACCATTTTTAATGATTAAAGACAGAATTTACTGTTAGAAATATATTCATAATAGTGACTTCATTTTAATTAGGAACTTCATCCATACCTCAGCAAACACTATGAACTCATTAGGATATGTTAAGTTACAGTATGGCATGGCAGGTGATGAAAAATGTAAGGGGAAATTAAAAAATAAATTGAGCTTAGGGTATTAGATTACATAAGTGATGTTCAATTGACAGGGAATTTGACATACACAGTTCCTTTAGAAGAGGCAGAAGAAGAGAATATGAAATATCTCTCCTAGGAATGATTGCATTAAAACCTTGAATATTTTGATTACATGTTTCAAAACAGAAACATTTGACTAGAAGTTAATGGGAAGTAAGAATTAGGATTCAAATATAGCCCCAAAGTAACTCTCACTTAAAAAACTACATTCCAGTTATTAAAGTTAACATAAAAATTGTACTATTAAAATTGCACTTGACTGCCAAATATTGTGGGAGCCTATTCTCAGTTGATTCATTTTGTTGCCATTAATAGAAGCATGAGTTCAAGGAGGATATAATTCAAGAGAAGAACAAAAACAACAGACAATAGCGTTGTTTTGAGCAAGGAGCTCTTTAGGACTGTATATCGAGTCACGTATGAATGGTCAAGTCTACTTTAAGATTCAGTGAGTTAAGAATTGATTGTTGAACAAAAAGTCACTAATATAATTCATGCTTTCAATTTTACTTATGTAAACAATAGTTATTCATTTAGGGTTATTCTTATTTTAAATAAAGCCATAAACTTTATCATCTTATATTTTCTGTTTATTTAGTGTTTACTTTCTTTGCAAAGCTGATCGGGGCATGAGAAATCAGGACTAATACTGAGGTCAATTGCAGAATTCTATCTAGCATGCATTTTTCCAGGACTAATGCACTTAAAGGATCCAGGACACAGTGAGCAATTTTATATCAAGCAGACTGTTGAGAACATGGTAAGATGATTATTAAGAACAGAGATGGAGCACAAAGTTGGTGTTTAGTAGGTGTTGCGACAGACTGATTGAATGCATCATCAAAGTTACATCATGGAATAAGAAAGCAATTGAGTCTATCGTCTCATAAAACCTTTCAGTGCAACTGTTTCTCCCCCCCTTTGGATTTTTAAGATCCCCTCTTTTTTCCTCCTTTGTTAAGTTAATATCTCCAGTGTTGAAGGTAGCCTTCCCATGATGCCCCTGGATTTACATTACAAAATTGTGATTCTAGTAGTTGCTCTGAGTCACTGACAGGTACTATGTGTCACAACATCCAAGTTGGTAGTCTTTTTAAAAGCATGTGAAGACAAGGTCAGACATTTTCTAGGAGCCTGAATGAGAGTCACCATGAGCATAAAATACATCTATAGAATTCTCAAAGTCAGGAAATTTTACAGGTTATCAAATGTGAGAGATTGAGGAAGGTCAAACTTGGTTTGAAAATTGTGCTAAAATTCTCCCAAGATTTAGACTATGCAGGGGAAGTTGTACACTCAGTGACCTTGTTAACAATAGTAATAATAATAAAATAACCATTTATTGATAACATATGTGCTAGGTACTACAGTAAGCCCTAACCTCATGTATTCTTCACAACAATATAATCTCTATGCATTATTTTAATCATTTCATAACTGAAGAAATTACAGCTTGAAGAGGTTTAATAACGTGTCCAAATTGGAGGGGAGAAAAAAAACTACTTAAGAGGCAGAAGCAGGATAGGATTTCAATCCTCATATAAATACAAGGCCCAAACTTTTAAGGATTACCTACACTGCTGAAATTATTTTCCACTTTTAAAACACCAAAACATGGCAGATATTGCTGTATAATATTAGAAATACATTGAAAAACTAATTTTCTCAAGGGTTTATTGCTACAGAGGAGCTCCCAATCCTTTTCTTCTTTCTGCGTTTGCCATTAAGTTCATTATAGTTAGCTCAAAAGATACTTCCTTCCCTGTTCTTTTAGGCTGAAGGTTATATATTTCTTTACATTTAACAGAAGGCTTCCCTTTCCTTCCCCACCGAATACTTTGTTTTCTGTCTTTTGATCTTATTGTGTGTTTTCATTGCTGGATAATGGAAGGACCAGGAAAGAAAAGCCAGTGCAGCTCAGAGTTTCTAAATCATTGTCAATCAACATCTTCAATGGTTAGTCACAGTTTCCTTCCCTTTTTATTTATGGACACTGATTTCCTACAAACTTTAAGAGAAAAATCCCAACCACCTAGGTTTAAAAGCAGAGTTCAGCTCTTCAGAAAACGTGTACTATTTGAAATCATAACCACAGAGAAGACCTCTGTGAATGCACTTGTAAGTCTGGGCTGCTGAGTGCACTTTGTTTAGTACTACCTATTAATTTTAATTTCTGCAAGACATCTATAATACAATTGGCTTTAAGAGTTAAGAAGCCTGGCTCAGGCAAAGGCCACACATTTCCAAGAACCATGTTATTTTGTGAAGTTCCTGCACATACCATAAAATAGGTATACCATTTACAATTAGGTTCATTTTAAACAGACATTTAAAACAGTAGTATTTTCATCAGAAATATTTTTTTGGCATCATTCATTGAACTGGGGGAAAGCGCAGATAGGAGTGAGTTAAACTCTTAGCTATTTTTCCCTGAAATCCTTGTCTCCTTGCTCTATTATTAACATTTGTAAAGATGACTCTGAGTTTATTGTACTTCTACATATAGCATTCCAAAGCAAGTTGAGGTATATTTCTCAATATGAATAAGCATGTCTGTGGACTTTGCAGCTGGGAAGTTGAACATGCAAAGCAAGAAGGTTATGAGGATGGGGATATTCTAGAATATTCTATGAAAACAAACCACTGGGCTTGCCATTGCTAATTAAAGTTTTCACTGAGATCCTTCAATGTCTCTAGATTTAGAGATTTTCTGTTTTTAGCAGCACCCTGGAAATAGCACCTTTTCTTTTCTATTTTAAATATTCCAGTAGCTTTTGAAGTGCTTAACTGGGTGCCTTGATGATAATGTCCTGAATTTATTGTACCTTTCAAGTGTAAGTACTTTACAAATGATATGGAAGTCTCCCTCACCAAAGAGGATGCTATCTCGCTAAAGCTGCTGGAGATTTAAATAGGCAGGAAGCTGCTTGAAATTGACCTGGAAGGCCAAGGATATGATCTCATTTCTACCGAAAAATGCCCTGGGAATACCAACAACTTCAAGAGGTCAAGAATTTTAGCTTTACATTCCTTTTCCAAGACTACCTTTGGCTGTCTAGGGCCCTCCTGGGGCAGTGGTCTTTGTTCAGACAAAGGCAAGGATTTTACTAATTGAATCACTAACACTACTCCTCTCCAGGGATTGTATCATAGTAAGGATCAGAGTTTAGACCTCCTTTATCTGTGAAATCTGACCCTGTCAGAGTACAAAGAAACTTTGCTTCAGGCAGAATCTGTAAAACATTGGGATTATATTCTTCTCTCCAATCTCTTATCAAATGCTACTTTTTTTTTCTTTTTGGAGGGAATTTCTTGACTTTCTCCATAAATACGATGTGAAATTTTGAATGTGAATGAGTTTACTTTCAAATGTCTGTTTTCTATTTCTCTTATACAGAAATTTTAATTCATAAAGTTTCCTTGAAAAGTTCAAATTATACATAGAACACAAAACTGCTTAACAGTCCTTAATTTAAACTTCTCTCTCTAACTTTCATATTATTTTCTCTTGACTTTAAGTATTCTTCATATGGATGCATATTCAAAATTCTTTTTCTAGGTGCCACAAAATCCTAGAAAAGACATACTTCTGAATTTATAGTAACAGGTTTCCCTTTCATAAGTTTTCAAGTGAAAAATAGTAAAGTAAAAGGTGAAATTTTTAGTCATCTGAAAAACTTTTTTTTCAGCTCTGATGATGCCTTCAATAAAGTCAACTTAAATTACCGCACAGAAAATGGGCTGTCTCTACTTCATCTATGTTGTATTTGTGGAGGTGAGTGCTTGAAACTCAATACTTTCCAAACTAGTTGTAGGTATATATGGTCAATGATTTGAGCTGCTTAGTAGTCTACAAGAGAATTCTATCCATGCTCAATTTTCTTTTTTGCTTTGTCCCTACAACCCTGATAACCTTCAGTTGAATCAGTAACTACCAGGCGGATGTTCCAATTGATTTAGTTCTGAATTTAAGTTTCATTGTGTTCCTACCCTGAACCAAGTCACTTAATTTGCTTGGAAATTAAAACAAAAAAATTCAGTATTGGCCATGCCAGTCAGGGATTAGGTTAAATTCAGAAGCACTTAAAGCATTCCCTAAAATATCATCGTGCAATCACTTTACAATCTGCAGTAAAATATGTGTAAGGTAAGATAAATGCCAAAGATAAAATCTCAAAGTGAAGATTGATCAAAGTGAAGATTTAGAGTTTAATTTGGCTCGTATTTTATTCAGTTTTGTTCATTAATGTATCCCAAGCACTGGCATATAGTAGATAATACATTTTTAAATTAATGAATGATTAATATTTACTTTGTTAATACAAACTAGTATTCATTGAACTCAGGTTTTAAATAAAAAACCCTAATGCAGAAATATTGATTCTAATCATATTCCTTAAGCATTCCTCCTGGAACAAACTAAACCAACTCTCCTTAACAGATCTTCAAAATTTAAAAAAAATGCTTTCCCAACCTTAGTTATTTCTTCCAGATTTCTCTGATCTAAATAAATAAGTTCTACTGCTAATGATGTTCTGAGGAATCCTGTACAACTAGATTTTTATCTAAGCCATTTTCACTGTTTATTAAACGAATTTTCATATTTTTATGTTTTAAAACCAACAGATGAGAGTACTACAGAGAAAAATGTAACATAAATGATTTAAATAAACAGCACTGATACAAAGTTCTATAAGTCTAATAGAAATGTTCACTACTAAGGACAGCTGTCAATTAATAGAAGACTTTACAAATGACCCGCAGAACAGCAGTCTGACATTTTTTTAAAAAAAAAATTATTTTTTTTTCCTTTTTATTGTTATATTACTCACCATACATTACATCATTACTTTTTGATGTAGTATTCCATGATTCATTCTCTGTGTGTAACACCCGGTGCTCCATGTAGAACGTGCCCTCTTTAATACCCATCACCAGGCTAATCCATCATCCCACCCCCATCCCCTCTAGAACTCTGTTTGTTTTTCAGAGTCCATCGTCTCTCATGGTTCATCTCCCCCTCCGATTTCCCCCTTCATTCTTCCCCTCCTGCTATCTTCTTCTTTTTTTTAACATATATTATATTATTTGGTTCAGAGGTACAGATCTGTAATTCAACAGTCTTGCACAATTCACAGAGCTCACCATAGCACATACCCTCCTCATTGTCTATCACCCAGCCACCCCATCTCTCCCTCCCCCAACCACTCCAGCAACCCTCAATTTCTTTCCGGAGATTAAAAATTCCTCATATCAGTGAGGTCATATGATACCTGTCTTTCACTGATTGACTTATTTCACTCAGCATAACACCCTCCACTTCCATCCACATCATTGCAAATGGCAAGATCTCATTCCTTTTGATGGCTGCATAATATTCCATTATATATATATATATATATATATATATATATATATATATATATATATATATATAGCACATCTTCTTTATCTATTCATTTGTCGATGGACATCTTGGCTCTTTCCACAGTTTGGCTATTGTGGACATTGCTGCTATAAACATCGGGGTGCATGTACCCCTTCGGATCCCTACATTTGTATCTTTGGGGTAAATACCCAGTAGTGCAATTGCTGGATCGTATGGTAGCTCTATTTTCAACTTTTGGAGGAACCTCCACACTGTTTCCCAGAGTGGCTGCACCAGCTTGCTTTCCCACCAACAGTGTAAGAGGGTTCCCCTTCCTCCACATCCCCGCCAACATCTGTCGTTTCTTCACTTGTTAATTATAGCCATTCTGACTGGTGTGAAGTGATACCTCATGGAGGTTTTGATTTGGATTACCCTGATGCCAAGCGATGTTAAGCACTTTTTCATGTGTCTATTGGCCATTTGGATGTCTTCTTTGGAAAAATGTCTGTTCATGTCTTCTGCCCATTTCTTAGTTGGATCATTTGTTCTTTGGGTGTTCAGTTTAAGAAGTTCTTTATAGATTTTGGATACTAGCCCTTTATCTGATGTGTCATTTGCAAATATCTTCTCCCATTCTGTTGGTTGTCTTTTGCTTTTGTTGACTGTTTCTTTTATTGTGCAAAAGCTTTTTATCTTGATGAGGTACCAATAGTTCATTTCCCTTGCTTCCCTTGCATTTGGTGATGTTTCTAGGAAGAAGTTGCTGCAGCTGAGGTTGAAAAGGTTGTTGCCTGTGTTCTCCTTTAGGATTTTGATGGACTCCTGTCTCACATGTAGGTCTTTCAACCATTTGGAGTTTCTTTTTGTGTGTGGTGTAAGGAAATGGTCCAGTTTCATTCTTCTGCATGGGGCTGTCCAATTTTCCCAATACCATTTGTTGAAGAGACTGTCTTTTATCCATTGGACATTCTTTCCTGCTTTGTCAAAGATAAGTTGACCATAGAGTTGAGGGTCCATTTCTGGGCTCTCGATTCTGTTCCATTGATCTATGTGTCTGTTTTTGTGCCAGTACCATACTGTCTTGATGATGACAGCTCTGTAATAGAGCTTGAAGTCTGGAATTGTGATGCCGCCAGCTTCGCTTTTCTTTTTCAACATTCCTCTGGCTATTTGGGGGTCTTTTCTGGTTCCATACAATATTTAGGGTTGTTTGTTCCATTTCTTTGAAAAAAGTGGAAGGTATTTCGATGGGGATTGCATTGAATGTGTAATTGTTCTAGGTAGCATTGACATCTTCACAACATTTGTTCTTCCAATCCATGAACATGGAACCTTTTTCCATTTCTTTGTGTCTTCCTCAATTTCTTTCATGAGTATTTGATAGTTTTCTGAGTACAGATCCTTTGCTTCTTGGTTAGATTTATTCCTAGGTATCTTATGGTTTTGGATGCAATTGTAAATGGGATTGACTCCTGATTTTCTCTTTCTTCTGTCTTGTTGTTGGTGTATAGGAATGCCACTGATTTCTGCACATTGATTTTATGTCCTGCCACTTTACTGAATTCCTGTATGAGTTCTAGCAGTTTTGGGGTGGAGTCTTTTGGATTTTCCACATAAAGTATCATATCATCTGCAAAGAGTGAGAGTTTGACTTCTTCGTTGCTGATTTGGATGCCTTTTCTTTTAATTGTCTGATTGCTATGGCTAGGATTATGTTGAATAGCATAGCAACATAGCAATACTATGTTGAATAGCAGTGGTGATAGTGGACATCCCTGCCATGTTCCTGACCTTAGGGTGAAAGCTCTCAGTTTTTCCCCATTGAGAATGATATTCGCTGTAGGTTGTTCATAGATGGCTTTTAGGATATTGAGATATGTACCCTCTATCCCTATACTCTGAAGAGTTTTGATCAGGAAAGGATGCTGTACTTTGTCAAACGCTTTTTCTTCATCTATTGAGAGGATCATATGGTTCTTGTTCTTTCTTCTATTAATGTATTGTATCACATTGATTGATTTGCAGATGTTGAACCAAAACTGCAGCCCAGGGATAAATCCCACTTGGTCATGGTGAATAATCCACTAATGTACTGTTGTATACTATTGGCTAGTATTTTGGTGAGAATTTTTGCATCCATGTTCATCAAGGATATTGGTCTGTAATTCTCCTTTTTGATGGGGTCTTTGTCTGGTTTTGGGATCAAGGTAATGCTGGCCTCATAAAATGAGTTTGGAAGTTTCCCTTCCATTTCTATTTTTTGCAACAGTTTCAGAAGAATAGGTATTAATTCTTCTTTAAATGTTTGGTAGAATTACCCTGGGAAGCCATCTGGCCCTGGGCTTTTGTTTGTTGGGAGATTTGTGATGACTGCTTCAACTTCCTTAGTGGTTATAGGTCTGTTCAGGTTTTCTATTTCTTCCTGGTTCAGTTTTGGTAGTTGATACATCTCTAGGAATGCATCCATTTCTTCCAGGTTATCTAATTTGCTGGCACATACTTGTTCATAATACGTTCTTACAATTGTTTGTATTTCTTGGGTGTTGGTTGTGATCTCTCCTCTTTCATTCATGATTTTGTTGATTCGGGTCATTTCTCTTTTCTTTTTGATAAGTCTGGCCAGGGGTTTATCAATCTTGTAAATTCTTTCAAAGAACCAGCTCCTAGTTTCGTTGATCTGTTCTACTGTTCTTTTGGTTTCAATTTCATTGATTTCTCTCTGATCTTTATTATTTCTCTTCTCCTGTTGGGTTTAGGCTTTATTTGCTGTTCTTTCTCCAGCTCCTTTAGGTGTAGGGTTAGGTTGTGTGTTTGAGACCTTTCTTGTTTCTTGAGAAAGGCTTGTATTGCTATATACTTTCCTCTCAGGACTGCCTTTGCTGTATCCCAAAGATTTTGAACAGTTGTGTTTTCATTTTCATTGGTTTCCATGAATTTTTTTTAATTCTTCTTTACTTTCCTGGTTGACCCATTCATTCTTTAGTAGGATGCTCTTTAACCTCCATGTATTTGAGTTCTTTCTGAATTTCCTCTTCTGATTGAGTTCTAGTTTCAAACCTTTGTGGTCTGAAAATATGCAGGGAATGATCACAATATTTTGGTACTGGTTGAGACCTGATTTGTGACCTAGGATGTGATCAATTCTGGAGACTGTTCCATTGGCACTAGAGAAGAATGTGTATTCTGTTGCTTTGGGATGGAATGTTCTGAATATGTCTGTGAAGTCCATTTGATCCAGTGTGTCAATTAAAGTCTTTATTTCCTTTTGATCTTTTGCTTAGGTGATCTGTCCATTTCAGTGAGGGGACTGTATAAGTACCCCACTATTATTGTTTGTTGTCGATGTATTTCTTTGCTTTTGTTATTAATTGCCTTATATAATTGGCTGCTCCCATGCTAGGCGCATAGATATTTACAATTCTTAGATCTTCTTATTGGATAGACCCTTTAGTAGGACATAGTGTCCTTCCTCATCTCTTATTACAGTCTTCGGTTTAAAATCTAATTTGTCTGATTTAAGGATTGCCACCCCAGCTTTCTTTTGGTGTCCATTAGCATGGTAAATGGTTTTCCACCCCCTCACTTTCAATCTGGGGGTGTCTTTGGGTCTAAAATGAGTCTCTTGCAGACAGCATATTGATGGGTCTTGTTTTTTAATCCAATCTGATAGCCTGTGTCTTTTGATTGGGGCATTTAGCCCATTTACATTCAGGGTAACTAATGAAAGGTATGAATTTAGTGCCATTGTATTGCCTGTAAGGTGACTGTTACTGTATATGGTCTGTGTTCCTTTCTGATCTATGCTGCTTTTAGGCTCTCTCTTTGCTTAGAGGACCCCTTTCAATATTTCTTGGAGGGCTGGTTTCGTGTTTGCAAATTCCTTTAGTTTTTGTTTGTCCTGGAAGCTTTTTATCTCTCCTTCTATTTTCAATGAGAACCCAGCTGGATATAGTATTCTTGGCTGCATATTTTCCTCGTTTAGTGCTCTGAAGATATCATGCCAGTCCTTTCTGGCCTGCCAGGTCTCTGTGGATAGGTCTGTTGCCAATTTAATGTTTCTACCATTGTAGGTTACATATCTCTTTCCCCGACCTGCTTTCTGGATTTTCTCTTTGTCTCGAGACTCGTAAATTTTACTATTAGATGTCGGGGTGTTGACCTATTTTTATTGATTTTGAGAGGGGTTCTCTGTGTCTCCTAGATTTTGATGCCTGTTTCCTTCCCCAAATTAGGGAAGTTCTCTGCTATAATTTGCTCCAATATACCTTCTCCTCCTCTCTCTCTTTCTTCTTTTTCTGGGATCCCAATTATTCTAATGTTGTTTCATCTTATGGTATCACTTATCTCTCGAATTCTGCCCTCGTGATCCAGTAGTTGTTTATCTGTCTTTTTCTCAGCTTCTTTATTTTCCATCATTTGGTCTTCTATATCACTAATTCTCTCTTCTGCCTCATTTATCCTAGCAGTTAGAGCCTCCTTTTTTGATGCACCTCATTAATAGCCTTTTTGATTTCAACTTGGTTAGGTTTTAGTTCTTTTATTTCTCCAGAAAGGTTTCTCTAATAACTTCCATGCTTTTTTCAAGCCCAGCTAGTATCTTTAAAATCATGATTCTCAACTCTAGTTCCAACATCTTACTAATGTTCGTATTGATTAAGTCCCTGCCTGTTGGTACTGCCTCTTGTTCTTTTTGTTGATGTGATTTTTTTTCCATCTTGTCATTTTGTCCAGAGGAGAACAGATGAATGAGAGAACAAACTGCTTACAGGGTAACAATATCCCCAGAAAATATACACTAAACAAATCAGAAAAGACCTGAAACTGGGGGGAAAAAAAGAAAAAAGAAAGAAAAAAGAAAAAGATAAAAACAAACAAAAACAAAACAAAACAAAATATGATTAAATATGATCAGGCTGGTGCATAGATCAGTGCCACACAGTAGATTTTGGGCATATCTTGGCCTGTTAGAAGAAAGTGCCTCCCAAAATTTTAAAGAAAGAAAACCTTATATATGTACAAAAATAAGGGTTAATATGATGAAGGGATGGAATATGAATCTAAAGATGAAAATATAAAAGATTTTATAAAAGGAATTGATAAAAAGTTGGTTGAAAAAAGAAAGAATAGGATTTAAAAAAAAAAGAAGGGAGAGAATGTGATCAGGCAGGAGACTAGAACAAAGCCATACACTAGAGATTTAGGGTATATTTTGATCTGTTAGAAGAATCTCTATCTCAAAATTTTAAAGAGAGTACAACTTATATATATATATGCCAAAAATAAGGGTAACTACTATGAAGGGATAGAATATGACTCTAAAAATGAAAAATAAAAAATATCTTTTAAACAAGGGATTGATAAGATGTTGGTTGAAAAAGGGAAAAAAAATTTAAAAAAAGACAGTTAAAAAAATTAACTTTGAAAGACTAAAGAATCATGGTAAAAAAATCATGAATTCTATGTGCAGTATTCCCCTAGTGCTGGAGTTCTGCCATTCTCATTGATCGGTAAACTTGGTCTTGGCTGGCTGTTCTTGCTGATCTTCTGAGGGAGGGGTCTGTTGCCATGGTTCCCAAATGTCTTTGCCGGAGGCGGAACTGCCCCACCCTTGCTGGGTCCGGGCTGAGTTATCTGCTCCGGTTTGCTCTCCGGAGCTTTTGTTCCCTGCAAGCTTTCCCTACAGCTTTGGAGGACGAGAGTGGAAATGGTGGCCTCCCAGTCTCCGCCCCAGAGGAGCCGAGAACTCAGGCCCAGCTCCTCAGTGCGCCCCCAGAGAAAAGCAGTCAATCACTCCCATCTCCCCGGTCTCTGGCTGCACTCTGTGCTCACCTGGCCTGTGATCCAGCGTTTCTACATCTGGCACCCGACCCATGTGGAGTCTCTAAACCCAGCAGATCCCTGTGGTGTGCTTTTGTGGGGGAGGAAGGGGAGTCTCCCTGAATCTGCCACTTGTTGGGTCCCTGATGGAAGAGCAGTGGCCCGACTGTGCCATGGATCACAGTTTATGGCAACCCCGAGCTGAGAGCCCGCGCCTTGGCTCGGTCTCTGCAGCCGGCTTCCCTGCTCCAATACCTGGGAGGTCTGCCACACTCAGGCACCCCCGGTCTTTCTGTGACCCCAAGTGTCCTGAGACCACACTGTCCCGTGAGGGTTCCACTCCCTGCGTAGTCACTGGAGTGACGTCCCTCAGCGAAGCCAACTTCTAAATGTTCCGATTTTGTGCTCCATGGCTCTATCACTTGCCAGAAGTGGCCAATGGAGGCCCCCTCCCCTGCCATCTATCCTCCCGAATATTGCCTTGGATTCACTTCTCCGCATACCCTACCTTCCAGAAAGTGGTCGCTTTTCTGTTCAGAGAGTTGTTGCTTTTCTTTTCTTCGATCTCCTGTTGAGTTCGTAGGTGTTCAGAATGGTTTGATCCCTATCCAGCTGAATTCCTGGGACCAGAAAAAATACAGGTCTCCTCCTCCTCCACCATCTTGCTCCTACCCCTATTTATTTATTTGACAGAGAGAGAGAGCAAGAGCACCAGTGAGTTGGTAGGGGGAGGGAGATAAGCAGACTCTGTGTTAAGCACAGAGCCCAAGGCTGGTGATCCCAAGACCCTGAGATCATGACCTGAGCCAAAACTGAGAGTCAGACGCTTAACAGCCTGAGCCACCTGAGCTACCCAGGTGCCACAATTTGACATTTTCCATTCATCAGTGTGAATTTATCATTAAATCAAAGAGAAATTTTAAAGTCACTTGGTCTACTCCCACAATAATTTAACCTTTTTTCACTTTTCTCTTTAAGGTAACAAGTCACATATTAGAACCCTTATGTTAAAAGGGCTTCGTCCGTCTCGACTAACAAGAAATGGATTTACAGCCTTGCACTTAGCAGTTTACAAGGTACAATATTTTTGTTCCCATAATACTGTATTACAACTTAAGATGATGTGCATCTTCAGACTGCTGCTGCCCTTCTTCCTCCTCTCCTCCTCCTCCTCCTTCTTCTTTTTTCTTCCTTTGTGTGTGTGTGTGTGTGTGTGTGTGTGTGTGTGGCAAATTGGTAATCATGAAAAACATTCAGAGTGACCAGAGTATTACATTACTAGGCGAAGCTCTTTCTCTATATTGACCTGGTATCATCTATATACCAGACACACACTCTTTGTAACACTTTCCATGTTTAACTCATTTAAGTCTCACAAGAAACCTGTAAGTGAATACTATTATTGTCCCCAAGATTACGTGGTTAGTCAGTGGGTTAGCCAGGATTTAGGAACTGGCCGTCTGGTCCCCTTGCTAGAGCTTCTCACCAGGAGGCCAAGCTGCCTCTGTGCAGTAGAGGATGAGGTTGCATTTGAGGATGAAAGAAGCACATTGAAGCTACATTTCTTTTTCTGCACATTTTCCTTAATTAAAAATATCTCTAGAGGCACCTGGGTGGCTCAATTGGTTAAGCATCTGACTCTCAATTTTGGCTCAGGTCATGATCTCAGGATCGTGAGAGCCAGCCCTGAGTACGGCTCCACACTGAGTATGGCTCCACACTGAGTATGGAGTCTGCTTACGATTCTCTCTCTTCCTCTCTCTCTGCCCCTCCCCCCCCCCACTACCCCACATGTGAGCACTCATGCAACATTCTCTCTCTCTCTCTCAAATAAATAAATAAAATCTTTAAAAAATACCTCTAGAATTCCCTTTAGTTTCCTTTTATTTTTTCCTACTTTTTCTTCAGTTTATTTCCTTGCATCAGTCCCTGTTTCCCAACTAATCTCAGTACCTGATCAGAAAGTAAATATAAAAGTGGGTTTGAAAAACTGGGATACTCACTATTGGGATAGATTCTTGAGATTGTCATAAATATAAATTTATACAATATATAAAATAAATATAAATTGTTCATTCTCTAATCATAATAAGTTTTTACTTGCTCTGTACTTATGAGTTAAGTATTATACTAGGTTTTATATATATTATTTCTTTAACTATTAATGTAACTTAGTGAGATGCATAATAGGGTTTATTTTATAGAAAAGGAAAGTGAAGGTTAAAGTTAGCTATTTAGTGAATGTCAGAATAGTGATTGGAATCAAGTGCAGTTGGCTCATACTCTCAGACTCTTATTGTTATATTGCATATTTTGTTCTTTCTCAGTTTCATGTGAATCTCTGACAGGATTTTATTTCAGTTTTGTATGTGCAGGACTTGGGAGTGGGGGCAGCTGTTGCTCAGATCAGGATCACTTCACACTACATTCCCTCTCCCAAACTTTAGAGTTTATCACGGTGAGAGGAAGAGAGCCATATTTTCCCACAATTCAGATTCACATATTCTTGTGATTCATAGTACAAATGCTCTAATAGTCATCCTTTTTTTGCGCCCAGCCAATTCCTAGTCAGTTTTATTTTGTTTTTGTTTTTTGTTTTTTCTGGGAGAAAGCGTCAGTTATGTGCTAAATTGTCCTAATCATCCTGTGAAACTTGAATTTAGGCTGAATTCAGGATGTGGGAAACTGTGTCTGATGCTGGCTTTTCTGCTGAATAGCAGGAGGTGAAAGTAGAAGAGCTCCAAGGAATAGGAAGCAAGATAAGGCAGTATGTGAAACTATGAATTCTGAATCTGACTGGGAGATTCCTTTCTATATTAGTTTGTTTTCCTAACACTTAGTATGACACAACCATAGAAATGCATTCTGAATGATTTAGTGCTACAATCTTTACAGAATTTCTTCTACTTCTGTTTATCAAAACTAAATTTCCATATTTAGAATTTCCTTTGCTTTATTTCTTCTGTTTTCATATATTTTACAGAAGGATATATGGACTAGCTTGTTTTTTAGCAAGTTTAAACAAATTTAGAGTCTTAGGACATAAGGTAGGCAAAAATTTTGAAAAGGCTATAATTGAGTGTATGATTATTCTACCTATTCCTTAACAAAGGCAAAAACAAATTAAATTTACAATTTCCTTTAAAACACAGAAAGAATATAAAGTAGCCATTCATACTACCATTGCATTAAATCTAGTTCTAATTATCCATTCCCTGACCTGCCTAAGAAAAAGAAAATCCATTTACATCATCACAATACAATGATCAAAATCAGAAAATTTAATATTGATGCAATACTATTATCTAATCTATAGTCCAAATTTGAATTTGGTTAGTTATATTATTAGTGTCATTTATGAAAAGCTGTTTATTTTTTGTTGTTCAGGATTGATTCCAGAATCATTCATTTTTAGTTTTCTTGTCTCTGAATCTCTTTTATCTGAAAGAAATGTCCTTGCCTTTATTTCCTTTTCTTTTCTTTCCTCTCTTGATTTTAATATTTTGGTGCATACAGAACAGTTACTTATATATATTTATTTGGATATTTATAAATATTGCAAGTGAACTTTATTTTTTCTTACCACTCACAAAATGAATAATTTGATTTTCACATCTTTTTATTGGTCACATCAGCTGGTTAGCACTCCTCTTACTTGTTTTGTTTGTTATTGCTTTGTTTTTGCTCAGTTTTTTAAATAGGGGCTAGATTTATTGAGGTATAAATTGTGCACAATAAAATTCACAATTTTAAGTGGACAATTTGATGACTTTTAAAAATGTATATAGTCATTATACTATCATCACAGTCATGATATAGGACTTTTCTATCATATAAAAAAGTTCTCTCGTACCTTTTTTGCAGTCAATTTCCTCCTCTATCCCCCTGACCTCTGGAAACAACTATGTGTTTTCTATCAGTATAATTTTCCCCCTCTAGAATTTACCTAAATGCAATCCATTCAGTATGTTTTCTTTTATGTATGGTTTCTATCACTTATCATAATACTATTGTTGTGTGTTCAGTAATTCATTTATTTTATTGTGGATCTATATTCCTTTCTATGGATATAATACCATTTGTTTAACAATATACTTGTTACGGACGTATGGGTTGTTTCCATATTTTTGCTGTTTTAATAAAGCTGCTATTAATATTCATGTACAGATCTTTGTTTGAACATTTGTTTTTATTTCTCTTGGGCAATGCGTAGGAATGGAATTGATGGGTCATATCATAAGTGCATGTTTATTTTATAAGAAATGCCAAACTCTTTACCAAATTGGCTATATCATCTTCCATTTCCATCAGCAATGTATTTGTTTCTAGTGATTATGTTATATACTCTTGCCAACACTTGTCAATACTTTTTATTTTAGCCTTTTAATTGAATATATATTAATATTTCATGATTAATGTGCATATCTCTAGTGACTAATGAAGTTGAATCAATTTTCGTGTGCTTGTCATCTTTTTTTTTTTTTTTTTTTGCTGTAGTGTCTGTTCAAATCTTTATCCCATTTTTAAATTCGGTTTATTGTTTTCTTGAATTATAAGAAAAGATCTCTATGTATTTGGATATGGGTCCTTTGTTGGATATATATTTTGAAAAATTTTCCCCAGTCTGTGGCTTGCCTTTTCATTTTCTTGTAGCAAAACTTGTATGCATTATTTGTTAACTGATTAGTGATTACACTATGGATCTTCAATAAACACATGCACTGACTATTAATATCAGTCTACTTCACTTTAAACGTAAGAACCATCCATAGTATAGTTCCACTTTATCTTCATTCTTTATACTATTGTTGCAATATACATTATATCTATACATGTTATAAATTCTAATATATGGTTAGAAATTTTCTAATAAACACTTCATATCTTTTAGAGAAAATATCTTTAATTTTCAGCAGATTGGTTATAATAAGCCTATGTATGATTTTCTCTGTTCAGTGATTTTTAGAGTCCGTTGAGCTTCTTAAATCTGTAAGTTTATGCTTTCATCAAGTTCAGAAATTTTGATCTTTATTTTTTTAAATATATATGTTAGAATGGTAATCTTTCACAGGTTACCAAGTCTCTGTTCATTTTCTTCTATCTTCTTTCTCTCTGTTCTTAAATATTGATTATTTCTAATTACTTGATTTCAAGTTCAAAAACGATTTCTCTGACATCTCCCATCTGAGGATAATCTGCTAAGAGTTATTCATTTCAGATACTATACTTTTCAGTTCTAGGATTTCCCTTGATGTTAAAATATAATTTCAATTTCTCTTCTATGATTACCCATCTGTTCCTTTATTTTTCCATATTTTCCTTTAAATTCTTGATTCTATCATTAATGACTGTTTTAAATGCCTTATCTGTTGTTTCTAACATCTGGATTACCTCAGTGTTTATTTCTATTGAGTGTTTTTCTCTTGACTTCATATTACATTTTCCAGTTTTTTCACATTTTTATTAATTTTTTATCACATGTTAGACATTATGTATTATTTGTTACAATAAATCATCATGTCATCTTCCTTTAAAGGGTGTAGATTTTTTTTTTTTTGGAAGGCAGTTACATTTCACCTAGTCAATCTTGATTTGATTTTTTGTTAGGGTGGGTCTATTTGAGTTTCAGACTTAGCCTAATAGCATACCTCTTACTCTAGGATGTGGTCCTTACTCCTGAATATGGTTCTTACTCCTAAGATGTGGACTTTTGATATCTTACCTGAATACCCAATCACTTAGTAAAGTCTCCATTCTGGTTTCTGGAACTCCAAAATTTCCTATTACTGCATGACCTCTTCCATCATTACTATATATTTTTCAGCCATAAGTTGGTGATCTTACCTACTACAGAGTCTTTCTCTGTTTCTGTGCAGCCCAACTCAAAAATCCTTAGTGAATCTCAATGCAGATATCTGCAGTCCTCTCTTTGTGCAGCTTCTTCTTCTGCCCCAGTTACCCTACTTGACAAATTATAATCATTTTATAATCCCAGAAATTTAATCTTGATTGTCAACTCATTATGATCGCCCTTTCACTTTCTCTTCTGTGACAGAGAAATATCTCGGGCAGAAAGTCAGAACAATCATGGAATATTGTGGAGGCTTACTTTGTGTCTTTCCCTTCTTCCAAAGATCACAGTCTCTTGTTCATGTTCTTCAATGACTTAGAACAGAAGTGTCATATATTTTGTTCCATTTTATGTATTTGACTTGTCAGTAAGGAAAATCTGTACAAGTTATCCAGTCATGCCCCCATCTATTCTTATGTTTTAGATTACTTCCAAACATATGAAATATCTAATAGACACAATCTAGGATTTGCACCTTAAGCACATGATTTTGGAAGTAATCTAAAAATAGATGGGGGCATGACTGGATAACTTACATAGATTTTCCTTACTGACAAGTCAAATACATAAAATGGAGCAAAATATATGACACTACTGTTCTAAGTCATTGAATTAAAGAGGGCATGTATTGAATGGAGCACTGGGTGTTATACACAAACAATGAATCATGGAACACTACATCAAAAACTAATGATGTAATGTATAGTGATTAACATAACATAATAAAATAACATTTAAAAAAAATACTGTTGTTATCCATTATCTGCATAATAAAATTCAAGCTCCTAAATAAGAGTTTCAAAATCCCTTAATTCACAATTTTGCTGGAATCACTTTTCAGACTCCTGCAGTCTCTGCTCTTCCAACTCACATGGTTCTCAAATTTAATATGCATAAGAATTATATGGTAACTACATGTTTAAAATGGATGTTTCTCTCCACATCTCACTTCAATCAAATTTGGTACATATAAAATATGCTGGGAATCTAAAATTTTAACAAACAGCCTAGGCAATTTTGATGTAAGCAGTCTAAGGCTAAATGATAAGGATCATTGTTCAAGTCTTGCAACTCAGATTGTGGTAAGAAGACCAGCAGCTCCTGCCTCAAATGAGAGAGTTTTAGAAATGCAGAACTTCATTCCCTATCCCATCCCTAACCAACTGTGTTTTGTTGTTGTTGTCGTTGTTGTTGTTGTTGTTGTTTTAATCCTAGCTGACAGGTTTACAGACTAAAGTTTGAAAAGAATTGTTCTAGATTATTTCATTCTTTAGGACAAGCATTTTTCACACTTCAGTGTTTTTATTCTTATTATTTCTTCTGCTTAAATATCTTTTTATTTCTTTTCCTAGTAGGAGATTATTACATATTTGAAACCAAGATAAATTGAGCTTCCTTGAGCTTTCTTGAACTCCCAAGCAGATTTTATTGTACTCTCTTTTGGGTTTCAATTACAAATTCACATTGTTTTATATTATAATATTTATAATTATTTATTTAGATATTTCATATGTTGTTCTGTGAACTTGTAGCATTGGGAGTCTTTTTCTTTAATTCCTCAGTGTATAAGGACCTATAAAATATTCTTGATAAATATTCTTGAGAAATTAATGAGTATCCAAACATTAGCACAAACAATACTTGACATTGATTGATATAATATACCTTCATAAAGACTGTCAGCTTAGAAGCTAGACTATTTGATTCCATATCTCAGTTCTGAGACTTACTAGCTGTGCATCTTTAAACAAATTACTCCCCTCTCAGTCTCTGAAATGGAGGAAATAGAATTACATATTTCATTGAGTGGTTTATAGTTTTAAAGAGGACAAACCATATGCAGTATGTAGCAAAATACCTAGCACATAGTAAGTACTCAATAAAAGTTAACTATCATTGTTGAACTTTCAAACATTTATTGAAGACCTAATGTTCAGCCATTTTTTTAAAAGATTTTATTTATTTATATTTATTTTTTTATTTATTAAGAGAGAGAAAGAGTACACACACGTGCCAGCCCATGAGCAGGGGGTGGGGCACAGGGGTAGGGAGAGGGAGAGAGAGAATCTCAAGCAGACTCCATGCTGAGCACATAGGCCAACACGGGGCTTATCCCACAATCCTGATATCATGACCTGAGCCAAAACCAAGAGCCGGAAGCTTAACTGACTGAACCACCCAGGCACCCCTAATGTTCAACCATTCTATACAGAAAAACAAACAAAAAGGATTGTGTCTTCTGGATTATTACATTCTAAAGAGATGAGAGTATGAAATCCTAAAACATTAAAGTAGTGAAGTCTACACTTAGATCAATGGATTCCAAATTTTTTATCATATGCCATACAAAATTAGCTCCCCCAAAGCATATTTGTTCATAAATTATAATTATGAACAAAATTATCAATAAATAGGTCTAGGCAAAAATACACTCTCTGGCAGACAGCGTTAAAATTTGTGGGTATAAATCCATATTTCATATGTCCTTTTTGATAATATCAAAATATTTTGACAAATTTGTTTTCAAATATGATTAAATTGTAATTAATTTTACTTGGAAATTTGGCTTACAAAAAGCTCAGATTACTAGAAAGAAAATTGCCAGCATTCTAGCTCTGCCATTTTCCTTCCCTTCTTCTTATATTAGTGATATACATTTCCTCTGTGATTTTTTCACAGGAATCTTTTAAAGATAATGTGCTGAATTTTTAGAGATAAATTCAGTTAAAATTAGATATTAAAATCTATAAATCCCCTGAATTTAGCTCACATAAGCTATAATGCATCCTTATATACCAAATGCTAAAGAAAAAAAAAAGTGAGAAGCAACTCTCAACTTCTCTCCATTTGGAATTACAAGTTTTATTTATCATACTTTAGGTATTGTATATGACACATAACTAACTGATACATGAACTGAGACCACCAGTACAAATTTTCATGTTAACTATTAGTAAAATAAAATATATATAAAATATATAAAATAAAATAAAAAATAAAGATAAGTAGAATTTCTGATACTTTCTTTTTGCACCTTAATTAATTTTCTTACAAGATACCTGTCATATTGGCATTCTACTTTGGGGCATACTTCTTTAAATCATATCTAAATTGAACTCCTAAAATGAAACATAAGATTTTGAGGAAAAATTTGAGATTTCCATAATTTCAAACATCATAAGCAAGAATGTTAATGAACAAAAACATATCTGACTGTCTAATTAACCTCAGACATACTCTTCCTTCAATACACAGGCAAACTACTTGAAATTTCTCCAGTGAATGAAAAATTGCATTTGATTAGTCAACTTTTTTTTAAGCATTTCATGCTTTAAAAAAATGATAAAAGCAGGTGCTGAATGGTCATTTATTCCATCCTATAGACTTATAGCAAGATCTCATTCCAATCATTCAGAAGAAGTCATTTAAATATTTATTACATAGGGGAAGGGCATGGAAGGGGGGGAAATTTAATTCAACCTATGTCTTTTGGCTCACTAGACCTAGGTTCTTATTACCACACAACTATGCCTAACAGAAAGTTGTTTTCTATTCATGGTGATCCATAGCCTGGAAACTGTTGTATCTTTTTTTCTGATGTTTTTTCTTCCTTAACACGTGTATTTGATTGCAAAACTGATATTTTTTTCAACTATCCTAAAATCCAGGTCACAATGCATGTGTTTCATAGTTTCTGAATCCTTTACTTACATAGATTTTCTCTGCCTCAACACTACTGATATTTTGGATTGGATTATTCCATGTTGTGGGGGCTGTCCTGTTCATTGTAAGATATTTAGCAGCATTCCTGGCCTCTACTTTCTAGATGCTGGTAGCCACTTCTCCCATCCCCAGTGTGACACCAGAAATGTCTACAGACATTGCCCCTTGAGGACAAAATCACCCCCTGCTGAAAACCATTAATTTAGAGGACAAAGTTGATTGATATCTTTTTAAAATCCAAGTTACCTTTTTATTTGAATAAATAAAGTTTCCTGATTAAAGAGAGCATTTTCTCCAAGTAGGAATTTGTCAAGATAATAATAACAAATTCTTGGAAAAAGAAACAAAATTCACACACACAAAAATAGAATCTTACTTTTTGTTTTTGTTTCTTTTTTTTTCTTTTTTGATACTTAACTAAATCTTCCAGTTAATTGCAACTTTTAAACACTGCTTAAAATTTTTAATTTAAGGAACCAGAAAACATTTATACCCACAAATTAGAGCAAACATTAAGATTTATTTTTATACATACATTTCTTTTTAGTAAACTAATATTTCATAATCTCTAAATTAACATGTTCTCAGTAAAAACTTGATAGGACGTTATTGAAAACACTAATTTATCCTTCTTGGAGAACCTTCCCTGACCCCTCCCAAGTCTGGATTAGGTGCTCCTCCAATGTACTCTCATAAACACCCTGTATACCTTCTTATACTGTGAATGATTCTCTTTCATTACATGGTTACTTCTCTACATCTTCCTCTAGACTAAGGGTCACAATCTTAAGTACATGTAGGAAAGATACAGGTAACATAAATGAATTAAGGTGTTAGATAATATGACAAAGTTAAATGGGGGCTAACACTTGGACTCAGTGTTTTTGAGACATAAGACATGGTGGAGACTGTGGCAAATTAGAGAACTTATGCTCCATGTAAAGGAGCAGTCAACATTCAGCTCCAGCTAATCATTGCCATGTAGGCAGGTAAGCCCAGTATTTCCCCAAATTTCAGAGAATCAGAAATTATGAAGTTTCCTGATATTTAATTTCCATTAATTCAAAATTTTAGTTTTAACTATTATGCAAGCCAAACCATATACATAGTTTCCCCTTTGTGACCTGTTTCTATGAGCACCACCAAGGCAGAGATTAGATCTAAATTTCTTATCATCTTAATCTAAGTGCATAGAATAATTCCTGGTGTATATTCATCAATAAATACATGTTGCATAAATAAATAAAGTAAGTTATAATTCTATGGTGAATAATTCTATTATTCAAAGGAGGAAGAATCATGTTGACATTGGACAAAATATGGTTCTATTTTGGCCATTAGATGTGGAAATTAGAAAATTGTCAGATATCTCCTTAAGGAATGTTTAGTAAATTTGTGGGAATAGAGAGTGTAAAAATGGATTGAAAATAAATGGAGTTGGGAAAATGTAGGCAATGAATAAAGATTGGGCAGTATCTTGAGGAGAGATAGGATCACAGAAAGATTCTACAATAGTGTGTTTCTCGATCTTTTTAAAGTTTTGCTTCTTTGGATAAACATAAACCTTCACTGTCTGTTTACATGTATTTTATTTTAAAATAAATAAAATTAAAGTGAAAACAAATTAAAGAAATTATAATACTCAATTTGCTTTTTCAAACAGCATGTATTTGCATTCTCCCAAATTCCCAGAGATTCTGATTAGCTCCTCCCTATTAAATCAACACTATATTATTGGAAGAGAGAACAAGTATATTCAAAGGCCAATTAGGAGCAGCCCACAGGACATGATTATTGAACACTAGGAAACAGAAGAGGAAGGGTCAGCAAAAGGGATGAGAAAAAAAAAGCAAAATTAGAGGCCTTACCTCGAGTACAGGTACTCAATCTACAAGTGTGTTCCTTCTCTCTTTTCTTTCCTTTTTTTCAAAATTTCAAGCAAAGTCAAGTATTCCTGTCACACCAAAACCTTTAATAAGTGCTATCTTTTGCAGAGGTAAATTCAGAATTATTTCAACAAGAGGCATGTAGGTGTGAACTTTCATGAGCAGTTATTTTTATACTGATTAATGGATCCTTTCATTAGAGATGTCTATGATACATGAGGCAGCTCTAGTCCATTAAACTTTAATGCCTAGAGCTAAATATGTTTCATACTGAAGCTCTGTATGGTCCCTTGCCCTAAAAGAAACATTAATAGTCTTTGAAGACTAAAAAACTGCTTTTTTACTTTTTTTCCCTACTAGCATAAACACCAGGCTGTAATAATTACTGGGCTGGGTAAATTGGGTTGTAGAGAAAAGATACATAAGTAACCACATTATTAAAATATTTACTTATATATCCCTGTTTTCACACTCAGAAACCCAGTCTTCTTTCCAAACCGAGTTCAGGTCTTCTTTGCAGCTTGATCTGACATTTCAGGGAATATTAGAATATTTGCGTTAGATAGGGTATTACAGAAAACAATTTAGTCTGACTCTGCATCTTGCAGGTGAAGATATTGAGGTGTTTCATGATTAAACATATTTGGGGATAAAGTGGACTGAGATTAAGATGTAAGGTGAATGTTCTCATAGGTCAATCTTGGGGGTGACATTTAATATTAGTATATGAATTTATACTTGTAAGAATCTTGAGTTTACAAACATTCCCACATACATTATATAATTTGATCCTGTTACAACCCTGTAAGATGGATACAGCAGGTATTAGATTCCCTTTTTACAGGTGAAGAACACATGGTCAGGTCTTACACATGAAAGGCAAAAAATTGAGAGTAGAATATTAGTTGGGGGTGGAGGGTAACATGTTGTATTGAAAAAAGCACAGCACTTAAATCAGAAGGTCTAAGTTCAAATCCCAGTTAAGCTTTGATTTAAATGTGCATTAAAGAAACATTTTATGATATGCTATGCCAGTTGAGTTCTTGAAAAGCAGGCTCTGAAAGGGATTTTGGAGTGCAAGAGATTTATTTGGAAGTGACACCTGTGAAAGGCAAAGGAAGGCAGTGGAATTAGTCTGGGGAAGCTGTCAGACCACAGTGCAGACTTACTAAAATCTTTGCCAGCCCAATGGGAGCTCCAGAGCAAAAATTGCCTATTAGAGGAGTAATGCTTGAGTGGCAATGGCTAGGTCCTTTTACCACCAGCTTTCTCAGTCAATGACTGGGGGCCACCTTGAAAAGATCTCAACTCTACTGCTGCAGTGGATCCTGAAAGAGCTAGCTAAGGGAGATTGCCAGCTAACCACATTCCCAGCCCATTCTTCTTGAAGGGAGATCTGAGTGGTGTATCTCTACATCTGCCAAACAATGGGAAATACTCAGTATTTTATATTAAATGAAAAAGGGAGATTATTTATCTCTATATGTAGTATAGCTCAATTGTGTACATAATAATTAATAACAAAAATTATGTGTCAAGCATTATGCAAAATGCATTACATCATTTGATTTAATCCTCACAACTCTGTGAGATTGACACTATTATGATCTCCATTGTATAGAAAAAAAAACCCATAGCTTAAGAATTTAGGGAACATGTCTCAAATGTAGGAAGTGGCCGTTAGAATGCAAACACAAGTACTTTGCGGTGCTAGTCTGTGCTCGTATCTAGTTTCATGAAGGTCCACACCTGAGAAAAAGAATGGAAGGAAATAAATGAATAATTGATAATAGTGATTATATGGTGGTACTACAGATTATAAATTGTTATTTATTCCTTTATTCTGTTTTCTACATTTTCTACTATGACATGTGCTAGTCATCTGTTAAAGCATAACGAATTACCCCAAACTTAGTCCTCTAATACGGCAGTCATTTTATTATTCTTAGGGATTTTCAGTTCAGAAATTCAGACAAGATGCAGCAGGGATGGCCTGATTCTGCTAGACTGTATTTAGGGCCTCAGCTGAGAAGACATAAATGACTAGGGTACTTCATCAACCAGGGAATTGGAATCCCCTGGAGGCTTCACATATCTGGTGCCTGGGCTGGAATGACTGTAAGTCTAGCTTTAGCTGTGTCATGTGAGGGGAAAGCTTGTATATGATATGCAGCTTCTCTGTGTGGCCTGGGATTCCTTACAGCCTGGCTGCCTCAAGTTAGTCAGACTTCTTACATGGTAGCTAATAGCTTCAAGAACAGGTTTTCCAGAAAATAGAAGGAAGATATGTGGCTTTTTATGACCTAGCCTTAGAGGAAACATAGTTTATTTCTACCACACTCTTTTGATCAGAACCCACCTGGATTCAAGGGGAAAGGCCACAAATTTCACATCTATATGGGAAGATTATAAATGAATTAGTGTTGTGTTTTAAAATCTCCAAAGGACATATTTCCATAATTAGAAGAAAGTAAATTTTAAACATTAAAAATTCCCAGTTTAGTTTTCGTTCTGAAATAGAATTAGCAAAAAACAACACAAAAAAGTGTGTGTGTGTGTGTGTGTGTGTGTGTGTGTGTGTATTTAATTATGAGCTTTGGTGGTAGAGAATCTAAGCTCCCTGACACTAATGGTTGCTTATCTTGGCTTTATCCATAGTAACAATCACAGAGCTAAGAAGAGGCAAGATATTAGATTCTGTGTTACATTTTAATGCATAGTACAAAGTTGGAGTTGCTAACATTACAAGAAATTTTTCCCATTTACATAAATCTTTAGAAGTCTGTTGTATCTCAAATCCTGTTTTTTCAAGGATTTGCTGGACATATTTTTTATCCAAGCCTTACTCTACCACACACAGATTTTCTTTTGTTTAAGAATAAATAGCATACAGGGGCTCCTGGGTGGCACAGTTGATTAAGCATCAGACTCTTGGTTTCGGCTCAGGTCATGATCTCAGGGTCATGAAATCAAACCCCACCTCTGGCTCTGCACTGAGCACAGAGTCCGCTTAAGACTCTCCCTCTCCCTTGGCCCCTCGCCTCCCAACTCTTGCTCAATCTTTAAAATTAATTAATTAATTAGTATTGTACACATAATGCATAACAGAGGCTTATTTCCCCACACTTTAGAATGCTTCTGTGTAAAATCTTTAAAAAAATTTTTGCCTTTAGATACTTGTTATATATTATAGAGTGCAAACAATAAGATCAACTTTGTCATATTTAAAATTTACCCATGTTATTATTTTATATGAATGATTTTTCCCCCTGGGAGGTGTGTGTCATATTGCTGACTTTTAAAATAATTCCATTAGAACACAATACTTCTGCAGAGCAGGAAGAAAATATTTGGGACTCGTCAGTTAAATGCAACAAAATACAGCAAAAGTATATCCTCTCTTTGATATTGGAACTAAGGAAGGATCAGCTAAAGCACCATGGATCATCAAACATGAAGCATGGACTTTAGAGTCAAACACACCTGATTTTGTATCTAGCTACAACACTTACAAACTACTTAAGGTTCTACAAGTACTTTAAATTCTTTGAGTCTGACTGCTATCAGCCATGATAGGGATAATAGTCTTTTTCTCACAGGTAAGTTGTAAGGCTTGAAGAGATGATGTCAATAAAACATTTTACATGGTATTTAGCCCATAGTAAGCAATTTTTAAGTAGCAATGATAGCTTTGTTACATTCTCTTTAGCATAGCTTGGGAATATAAAAGTTCTATCTTTATAGTATTTAGTAAAAAAAAAAATTAGGTCAATCAGAGATCAACTTGAGAAATCTAACCAAGTTATGAAAGGATAATTGAGTACTTCAAACTGACCTCAACATTTGACTATTCTGAAGAAATCATGACATACTTTCTCTTACATTACACAAATTTTGACTAAATAAGAGAAAAAATAAAGATAGTTGAGAAAAGGATGGATGTGCATTTACTAGAATTTGCCTGATAAATATTTCATCTATTGCATTATTTTACATGTAGTTATTTTAATATAGCCTAGTACAGTGCTTGTCATAAGATAGACATTCACTAACAAATATTTGTCAAATTAAAGAGTATCCATCTTTCTATGGATTTGTACAAGTTCTTCATATATATACAAACCACTTGTCAGTGTTATATATTGTGAATATTTCTCCAATTTGTCATTTATCTTATTGTATTTTTAATACTTTTATTTGCTTAAGTTTATCATGTTTCCCTCTATTTTAAAAAGGGATTTTGTGCTTAAAAAGACTTTCTCCATTTCCCTGCATTTAAATGCCTATCCATCTGCAGGAGAAAATGTTTTAAGGTGATGTCTTTTTCATTTACCTCAGAGACTTTAGCCCTCACCATTTAAAAATAAAAGTTATTGATGAGGTTGGAGTTAACTCCTGTGAATTGTTTTTGTTTTGTTTTGTTTTGCTTTGTTTTTTTTCTGGAGGAAGCAGAACAGGTAGACATTTCCTGTTTCCAGTACTGCTTCAGAGTTTTCCTATGTTTTAATACTTTGATTCAGTGGGTAACTAATGAAGCAGAAGTAAAGTTGTAGGGAGGATGCAAGGGCAAAGGAGAAACAGGAGTTAGATTATGGAGTCAGTTCACTTTCTTATTTGGAAGTTTTCACTGAGGACCAAACTAAACCCCAGTCTTCTATGTCCGATGGCAGTAAGTTTATTGAGTATTATTTTGCCAGGTACCTTACAAATACTTTAAATGTATTATCACATCAGTTGTGAATGCACAGTTTGTATATGTATCACATCAGGACATACAGTTACTGTCCCCTTTATTTATAACCAAGGAACTTAGTATAAAGGGGTTATGTAACTTGCCCCAGCTGACAATCATTAGCAGAGCTGGTGTTCTAACTACAGAGTAATTCTAGTACCCGCAGTCTTAACCCTAAGGATCTCATGTAAGTATCTCAAACTTGACAGGTGAAAAATAAAATATTTTATTTCTACCTCAAAAACTGCTTCTTCCTGATTCTTCCCTAGCTCTGTATCATGTCATTTTCCTGCTAGCTATTGCACTTGGAAAAAATTCAAACACCAAATACCATGGCCTACAAGGCCCTATAAGATCAGGGGTCTTAGACCTCATCTTGAACATTACTTTTCCTTTTATTTTTAATTAACATATAATGTATTATTTGTTTCAGGGGTACAGGTCTGTGATTCCTCAGTCTTACACAATTCACAGCGCTCACCATAACACATACCCTCCCCAATGTCCATCACCCAGCCACCCCATCCCTCCTGCCTCCCTCCACTCCAGCAACCCTCAGTTTGTTTCCTGAGATTAAGAGTCTCTTATGGTTTGTCTCCCTCTCTGGTTTCGTCTTGTTTCTTTCTTTTTTTTTTTTTAAGATTTTTTACTTTTTTATTTAACAGAGAGAGAGAGTACAAGCTGGCGGAGTGTCAGGCAAAGGGAGAGGGAGAAGCAGGCTCCCTGCTCAGCAGGGAGCCCGATGTGGGGCTCAATCCCAGGACCCCGGGATCATGAACTGAGCTGAAGGCAGACACTTAACTGTCTGAGCCACCCAGGCGCCCCTGGTTTCGTCTTGTTTCATTTTTCCCTGCCTTCCCCTATGATCCTCTGTCTTGTTTCTCAAATTCCTCATATCAGTGAGATCATATGATAATTGTCTTTCTCTGACTTGACTTATTTCGCTTAGCATAATACCCCGTAGTTCCATCCATGTTGTTGCAAATGGCAAGATTTCATTTTGATGGCTGCATAATATTCATTCCATTTGTGTGTGTGTGTGTGTGTGTGTGTGTGTGTGTGTGTATCCACCACATCTTCTTTATCCATTCATCTGTTGATGGACATCTAGGCTCTTTTCATAGTTTGGCTATAGTAGACATTGCTGCTATAAACATTGGGGTGCAGGTGCCCCTTCGGATCCCTACATTTGTATCTTTGGGGTAAATAACCAGTAGTGCAATTGCTGGGTCATAGGGTAGCTCTATTTCTAACGTCTTGAGAAACCTCCATACTGTTTTCCAGAGTGGCTACACCAGGTTGCATTCCCACCAACAGTGTAGGAGGGTTCCCCTTTCTCCACAGCCGACAGAGTGGGAAAAGATATTTGCAAATGACATATCAGATAAAGGGCTAGTATCCAAAATCTATAAAGAACTTATCAAACTCAACACCCAAAGAACAAATATTCCTTTCTTTATTTTTAACCTACTCAACACTGGCCTTCAAGCATACTAAGTTTATTTCCATCTTAAGAAATTATGTGTTTCACACTTAGCTGCTACCTGATCTTCAGTGGCCATCCTTGAAATTGTGACTTGGATTTCTCCTTTTTGGTATTTACTATTTATCTCAAAGTGTACCTTCTCAGAGAAGTGAAGCATTCCCTGACTACTCAGTTTAAAGTAGCCACTTTATCATTTGCTAGTTTTCCTTCATTGGTACTTTACGATACTGTATATAATATTTTTTATTTATTTTTATTTATTTATTTTTATTTATTTATTTTAGAGAGGAGAGAGCATGTGCATGGGGGGGAGGGGCAGAGGGAGAGGGACAGGAGAGAGAGAATCCCAAGCAGACTCCCCGTTGAACATGTAGCCTGATGGGGAGCTCAGTCCCAGGACCCTGAGATCATGACCTGAGCCAAAAGCAAGAGTTGGTTGCTCAACCTACTGAGCCACCGAGGTTCCCTTCTTATTTATTTTATGTCTCTCCTCTTACTGTGTATACAGTACAAATGTAAGCTCCATGAAAGCAGAATTTTAACTGTCTTACCCAATGCCATGTTCCCTCTGCTCAGAACAGTGTTTCACATACCATATATGCTATAAGTTTGTTAAGTATTTGAAAGTTTTATTGAAAAAGAGAATAATGTCATCAAAACTGTGTATAAGAATATTTATTTAGTAGCAGTATGGAGGCTGGACTGCGGTGGGAAAAGGCTTAATCACGGAGACTAGTGAGAAGACTGTAAAATGGAGGGTGATATTAGAAATAAGAAAAAATGTAGGAAGTACTAATGACTTAGATCCAACAGAATTCTGAAACTGATTGAGTTGAAGGACTCAAAGACATTTGAAACAAGAAAATGTCATTAATATGAATAAGAAATACTAGGCGATTTTATACTGGGGAAATTATGAATGGAATTTGCAAGAGCAATTTTGAATTTTGAATTTGAGATGCCATTGATAGGCAGGATGTATGGAATTTGGACTTAGAGGGATTTGGGCTAAAGATGAAGCTATCTGATTGTATAAGAATTGCCAAAGGTGGCATTTGGAATGAGAAAGTGGCTTGAAGCTAAACTCACTTTTTGAAGGCAGACAGAAGCAAAGAGGAGGCAAGAAGAAAGAGATCATCTGACTATAGACAGACAGGAAGAGAATTGACACTGGATTTGGTAAACAAGGTTACCTTCTGAAACTGAGGAGGTGATTTCAGGACCATGGTGAGTCCTTCTGTCTTAGGTGGAAGAAACTAGCATGGCAATTTCTCTTGATAATATAAGGCAAGCACAAAGGGAGAAGAGATGGTGTGAGAAAGAGCAAAATTCAATGTGTAAGGAGTATTGTGAACTCAGTTGGGATTTATGTAAGATTTGGGTATACATAGCTAGAGATTACTGAAGAAATGAGATCACAGCTGTCAGCAGTGAGTGTCAATAACTTTTTATGGAAACTTGGAAAATGAAGGCAAGGATAAAGATAAAATTAGCTTAGCTTTAGTGGAAAAAAAAAAGAATGGAGAAAATGCAGGTCTATATCTGAACAGAAGGAGCCAATGGAATAGTAGAGGAACACAAAATCTTTAACTTATTTAGTAGAACAGGTGTGCAGAGTAGAAAATTTGGAAACTATAACATTAATTTTGCTATTTAGAATTCTTTACCAAAGTTTTTTCACTTTTTTATAACTTCTTTTTTATAACCTTCAATTATGTGTAACAGGATTAAGAAATCAAACTTTTTTTTTAAATGAGAGGATTTTCTTCACCAACAGTATTTGAAATAATATGTTTATGGATAAGTGCAATGACCTATCTCATGAAGACTTGACTTTCTTGCCACAGACTGTGTTTGAGTTGTTGGTGGGCCAAGTATTAAAGAAGTTATGGTTTGAATTCTTACTTTGAGAGAGAGGATCAAACATGAAGACTGTTCTTTGCATTCCCTTCCAATTGTGGGGTATTATGAATATGTGACCTTCCATATCACTCTTTTGAGTGTTCTGACTTACAAAATAAGGTATATAATAGTATTTTTTTCATAGGCAATTTAGAGAAATACTTATTTTTTATTTTATTTTTTTATTAAGCATTTTTAAAGCGCTACCATGTACCAGGTTTAAATAAGTTAATGCATATGAAAAGTTAATTACATAATAAAAATTCAGTGAATGTAAATTGCTCTTAGTATTGTGAAAAGTTCCCTGTCTTTCTAAGGACAGAGATACACTGCAAATAATAGTACAAGGAAAGTAAGGATCACTTTGGCCATTGCATAAATTATTCTAATTCAAAGGCCTAAATATTACTTCAAAACATTTTCACTGTTAAAATGAGTTAAGAAAGACACTACTGATTAATTATGTATAGGGCCATGACACTATGTGTCTTTAATGTGTACAGGAACCATGACACATATGTAGAGAAGAAGCAATTACTGAATTACCAGGAAATAGTCCACTGCAGTCAGTCCAATCATGCAGTTGCCAGGGAAAGCACATTTTTCGGAGTGACCTACACATAAGACTGAGTTGAGTTTGCAAGAGCCTCACCATAGGTAATGTCCTTTCTATCTTTTATGGTCAAGTGGTAGAGGATTGATTGAAACTGAATAGCCTTGTCATTTGTTCCTACGTTTCAAGCATTTGAGAGCTGCTCTCTGCTGTCTCATGTGCTCTTATACCAGAAATCACACTTAGGTTTTCTTTGAGCGCCTAAACTGGCTGACAGTCAGGGAATCAATATATCCTGTTGCACAGTGCCCAAACCTGCTATTAGTAGAAAAGTAACACTAAAGATGTGTTTCTTTACAGGACAGTGCAGAATTGATCACTTCTCTGCTTCACAGTGGAGCTGACATACAGCAGGTTGGGTATGGTGGCCTCACTGCCCTCCATATTGCTACAATAGCTGGTCACCTGGAGGTAAGTCTCACCTTGGTCACCTGTGAAAACAAACCTAGCTCTTTTGATTCTTGTTCTGAACTATTTTCAAAGGCTGGCTTTTCAGATTCTAGGAGTTGGCTTATTTTTTAGCTACTTGAATACATACATTTATTTTGAGGATCAAGTTAAGCTATATAAATGCTCTTTTGATAGTTAATGCAGGCTGTTTTGTAACAATATAATCAAACATCAATTAATATAAAGATGGCTGGATACACACGGGCTTTATAGAAGTGATTAAAAGCATAGATTTTGGAGTCAGGCAATCACTTACTGTGTTTACCTCAAACAAATTATTGTCATCTCTGTTTTCTTCATTTATGAAATAGAAATTATAATAGGTTTATTGTAATGATTAAATTAGATAATCCATATAAAGCACTTTGCAGATTGCCTCATGTAGATTAAGGACTCAGTGAAAGATCATTCTTTCATTCATTCGCTTGTGTATTATTTGATTTATTAAGCATCTGTTGTGCCACAGATAGTGTTCTAGTTCTGAGGTGAGAGTAGCAAAAAAATAGGCAAAACTCCATTTTCTTGGAATTTAGTTGTAGAGAATGAGATAGACAATAAAGAAAAGAAAACATAATGTCAGTTAGTAGTAAGTACTAGAAAAATAATAAAACACGTTAAAATGAAAAGAGTAGAGAAGTGGGCACCATTTAAAATAAACTATATAGTAAAACTGTATATAAAATATATGTGATAACACATGCAAAGACCCTGTGGCAGAAAAGAATTAGTTGTGTTTCAGGGACACAAGTAAACCAAAGTTATTAGTGTGGTGTGAGCTAGAGATAGAGTGATGGAGATGAGGTCGGGTGGATGGTTACAAACAAGATCACAAAGTGCTTTTAAACACCAAGGGAAGGACTCTGGATCTTGTCTTAGATTTAATTACTAAAATATTAATTTTATACATACAAAGCATTTTATATTATTTATTTAATCTACTCACAAATCCTCATGAAATAGTTTTTAATGTCACTGCCATTTGATAGATATAAAACCATGGCTCTTCTATAGTCATTGTCTTTAGATATTGCAAAGCCATTGAGAAAAAGAGCCATGTCTGGAATCCTGGTCAGTTTACTCAAAATCTCATGATTTTCACACTGTAGTATTAGTGATAAACACAATATCTTTATTATTAAATAGTTATCTAGTTCTCCCTTTTAGTCATGTTACAAGTTAAATTGTACTTTCTTTGCTAACACACACACACACACACACACACGCCAACTGTGAGCAAGTAGAGCTGCATATAAAATCATATATAAAACCTATAAAATGGGTTTGATCCACTTCCCTTAACAGAGTCACTTTATTTTTTTTAAGATTTTTTTATTTATTTATTCATGAGAGACAGAGGGAGAGAGAGAGGGAGAAGGAGAGAGAGAGAGAGAAGCAGAGGGAGAAGCAGGCTCCCAAGGAGCAGAGAGCCCGATGCGGGACTTGATCCCAGGACTCTGGGATCATGACCTGAGCCGAAGGCAGACGCTTAACCATCTGAGCCACCCAGGTGCCCAACAGAGTCACTTTAAAGCGCTCTTACATTCAATAAATATTAACATATCTCATTGAGAGCAAAATAGTTTCCTTCATGCTGACATTTCCACCCTTTACTATATCTTATTTCTCCCCCCAAAATAGATCTTTTGGTGAGATTCACTGTAAATATAAATGAATCTGTTATAAAGGGCAAATTTCATTAGAATCACCTAAATATCAGTGTTTTCCAAAAAAGAAAACAACTGAGGCCAGTGATAAAGTAAATGGAAGGTAAACATTAAGAAGTCTGCATGGAAGAATTGGCAAGGTAGACGTTCAGTTCCAGCGAGATATGTTCAACCTCTTAATTCAGTGGTGGGGAGGGGAATGGCAGAATATGTTTTGCAAAACAAAATCCTTTTTGTCTACTGCTGAGCTGATTACATTTGTAAGGGATAGACTTACAAGTTTCAAAAGTAAGGTGGTGAAGAGCTTGGTCTCTTCATTTCCTATTCAAATACTCTTTTTTTGCTTTGTAAATCATAGTGTGGAAGGAAATATAATTCTACCAGCCTTAGGGCAAACTTTACCAAAATCATTCCAGATAGGTTTCTACTCTTGTCTTGCATTTCTTCATGGATTCTCCAACTTCCTTTATTAGCTGTTGTATAACATTTAGTGACTTTTATTGTCAATCACTGCTGGTGCATAAAACAGGTTTTATATACATTAACCTTTATTCTCTTCTTATCTAATGGACTAATTAAGGTACAAATCAGATAATAAAAGAAAATGATATTCAAAAAACCTACAAGCATCATATTCAAAATGCAAAATTATTTTCTTTGAATTATTTTTCCAAAGCTATTAATTGCAATACTCACTTTTAATATATTTTCTTCCCCCATATTCATTCATTCATTTAATAAATATTTTTGAACCTCTACTTTTTCCATAGCATAGTGCTAGAATATGGGAATGATATAAGAAAATATGACATACTTTTTTCTTCTAAAGACATTATAGTGTAGCTGGACACACAAAATTAATACACAGGAAAAATTATATAAACAATTCAAAAGTAAAATAGTACGGACGGAAGGGAAAAGAGTCAAAGATCAGAGTGACTTTGGTAACTAGGAACAATTAGAAACCTAGCAAGAAATAACAACACAAAGTGAGGAGTGTTAGGAATTCACTGGGAATAGAAATCAACGTGGACTGAAAGAGTTGGGGAAGGATTTATGAGAGAGGTTTTGAAATTGAGCTGAACTTTAAAGAGTAGTGAGAACTGGACAGAGAAGAGAGGAATCATGTCCAGATATGGTAAGAAGAATGAGCTGAACACATTTAGCGGAGAGTGAATATAATGCTAGATGAACAGATTGTGAAGAGTCCCTACAAGTAAATTTGGATGTTGGGAATGGACCAGACTAAGGAAACTGAGAATAAAAGTCCAAGGAGTTTAATTCAATTCAATAAGCAATTATTGTAGTTTATGATGTGTAACACACATGCCTAGATGGTGTGGTAGATAAAGAGATAAATAAAAGATGGAAATTCTTTTTTTAAATTTTATTATGTTATGTTAATCACCATATATTACATTATTAGTTTTTGAGGTAGTGTTCCATGATTCATTGTGTATACACCCAGTGCTCCATTCAGTACATGCCCTCTTTAATACCCATCACTAGGCTAACCCATCTCCCCAACCCCCTCCCCTCTAGAACCCTCAGTTTGTTTCTCAGAGTCCATAGTCTCTCATGGTTCATCTCCCCCTCCGATTTCCCCCCTTCATTTTTCCCTTCCTATTATCTTCTTCTTTTCTCTTTTTAACATATGATGTATTATTTGTTTCAGAGGTACAGGTCTGTGATTCAACAGTCTTACACAATTCACAGCGCTCACCATAGCACATACCCTCCCCAATGTCTATCACCCAGCCACCCCATCCCTCCCACCCCCCACCACTCTAGCAACCCTCAGTTTGTTTCCTGAGATTAAGAATTCCTCATATCAGTGAGATCATATGATACAAGTCTTTCTCTGATTGACTTATTTTGCTCAACATAATACCCTCCAGTTCCATCCATGTTGCAAATGGCAAGATTTCATTCCTTTTGATGGCTGCATAATATTCCATTGTATATATATATACCACATCTTCTTTATCCATTCATCTGTCGATGGACATCTTGGCTCTTTCCACAGTTTGGCTATTGTGGACATTGCTGCTATAAACATTGGGGTGCACGTACCCCTTCAGATCCCTACATTTGTATCTTTGGGGTAAATACCCAGTAGTGCAATTGCTGGGTCATAGGGCAGCTCTATTTTCAACTTTTTGAGGAACCTCCATACTATTTTCCAGAGTGGCTGCACCAGGTTGCATTCTCACCAACAGTGTAGGAGGGTTCCCCTTTCTCCGCATCCCTGCCAACATCTGTCGTTTCTTCACTTGTTAATTTTAGCCATTCTGACGGGTGTGAGGTGGTATCTCATTGAGGTTTTGATTTGGATTTCCCTGATGCCAAACGATGTTGAGCACTTTTTCATGTGTCTGTTGGCCATTTGGATGTCTTCTTTGCAGAAATGTCTGTTCATGTCTTCTGCCCATTTCTTGATTGGATCATTTGTTCTTTGGGTGTTGAGTTTGATAAGTTCTTTATAGATTTTGGATACTAGCCCTTTATCTGATATGTCATTTGCAAATATCTTCTCCCATTCTGTTGGTTGTCTTTTGCTTTTGTTGACTGTTTCTTTTACTGTGCAAAAGCTTTTTATCTTGATGAAGTCCCAGTGGTTCATTTTTGCCCTTGCTTCCCTTGCGTTTGGTGATGTTTCTAGGAAGAAGTTGCTATGGCTAAGGTCAAAGAGGTAGCTGCCTGTGTTCTCCTTTAGGATTTTGATGGACTCCTGTTGCACATTTAGGTCTTTCAACCATTTTGAGTTTCTTTTTGTGTGTGGTGTAAGGAAATGGTCCCGTTTCATTCTTCTGCATGTGGCTGTCCAATTTTCCCAACACCATTTGTTGAAGAGACTAGAAGACAGAAATTCTTGCTTTTTAAAGACACAGCCAATAGGATTTTTTCCCAACAGGAGATGACAAGCCACTGAGACTTTTTAAACAAGATAATGCCTGGAGATTTGATAAATAATGTATTGAAGAGGATTTCTTTGAACAAAGTGTTTAGAATGGATTCCAGAGTGATGATATGATGATTAAACAGAGAGATAAAAAGATTGGGTAACGGCATCAATTTGGAGGAGAAATCAATTAGCTCCAACATGTTGATCTACTGACAACATCCAAATTTCAAGTGGCAATATTCATTAATCATTTAGAAATACACAACTACCAGTCAATGGAGAAGTTGAAAATTATACGTGAAGTTGAAAATTATATGTGAAGAGATGATATTTGAAACCAAGATAGCTGAAAGTTATAAATTGAGCCTAATAGATAGTGAGGCACAGAGCCCCTATCCATAGAGACTTGAGAAATTACTGAACAGCCATCGAGGGACAAAGAAGGATTGGTCACAGTGATGTGAGGAAAACAAGGAGATTGTACTATTACAATAATTAGGAGTATAGAGAATTTCAGTAGATAAAGGATCCTGGGTATCAAATGTTGTAGAAAGTACCATGAGTACAATGAGATAAAATACATACAGTTTTTACTTATTATACCAAAAATTTAGATGCTGATTTCTCTCCTATTTTTCACTCTTGGTTAGCAGAGATGGTGGCAGTGGATCAGTGGGAGTTCCCTTTCATTAGTAGTCACCTTCTTTTATTGCCCACCTTTCTGTGTGCAACGACAACTGATGCTAAGTCTGACAGCCCTCTTTGCACATATCAAATTCAGAACTGCCATTAGTGTCTCAAGTGTGTTTGTCCTCCCATAATTGTGAATTCTATTATCAATTTTACAATAAAATTTACATTGACTAGGCAGCTGTCTCTTTCAATAATAGAAGAGAACATGTGCTGTGGCTTCCTAGACATGCTGATTGCAATTTGAGACTCAGATTTAGGCTTACTGTGCTTTGAAAAGGAGGCTAATAGTGCTTGTCCCAAGTCTCACTACTTCTCCCTGATTTATCCATCAGTACATGTGCATATGCTGCTTTATACAAGGCCCAAGATCCTGTCAGCAAACTCCAAAAATGCATGAAACCCTCTTCTCCCCTCTGCATCCAGGAGGCACATGTGTCATGTGCTCCTGCAACCGTGGAAAATGAAAAATAGTAGCTCATATTTGGTAGTGCTTGATTATTCACATGCATTTGTCATTTGGCTCTCCTGTTAGATAGCTACCATTATGCTTAGTTTATCAATGAGGAAACTAATGATTGGAGAAGTTAAATGACTTCCACAGGACCATTCAGACAATAAATAAATGAGATGAGTAGAACTCAAACCTGGTTATCTACTTCAAATCTGTAGTCTTGTAAATAAAAGAACAATTGTTCCTTTTTGACTCTTGTATGTGTTGCTAAAATAGGCTTACACCCATAAGGCACAAAAAACGTATTCAGAAAACAAAGCATAAACTGAATATCTTACTATCTAAAGCCCAGACATTGTTACATATACAATTTAAGCAACATTAATTGATTCAAGAATAACTTTATATGGTACTTAGTATATGGGCACCAAAACCCATGGATGTATAATGCATGTCTGTTAGCACACAACATACACATATATCACACACACACACATATCACACACACACACACACACACAAACATCCCCCAAGTGTAAAACACTTTATGCTTCGTCAAATAACTCTTGTAAAAGATGTTACACTTTGGTGTTTCATGCAGTAGTTTCTAAAGTTATCAGGAGACAAATCAATTATCTGTAGCTGTAGACAACTGTTTGAATAGCAGGCTGAAAAGCATGTCTGGGATGGCACAATATATAATGTATAAGGGTTGTGGAGTGTTTTATTTCCATAGAAAGTCACAGTTTCATATACACTTGGTGCAGGTGAGAGTATTATTTTAATAGTTGAATTTATTCTATCCTACCTTATCCTTTTTTCAGATTGTGAACACTTACCCAAACACTGCTTCAGAAATTCTTCCCAGTTATTTTGAAATTTATTTCTGATTTCAAGGAAATGCAATTGATGTTGTTCCAGTTCATTCTTAAGTAAATCATCTGTTTCAGGAGAGAGTTTTGTTTACCATGAAGCTTCTGACTCTCTCTAAGTTATTTCTTTTAAAATGGCTTTAGTTTTCTCCCCAAAGGCACAAACAAGTGAATGCTTGGAATTATAAAATGTGCTCTCTCCCTCTTTCTTTTTCTCTCTCTCTCTTAAAGAGATAGAGTGCTCAGGAGTTTTATAACTAAAAAGTATCAGATCTGCCTCCAGTCTAATGAATAGGCAGTGGTCCCTAATGAACTCCATTCTGAATTAGAAAAACAGAACCCTCTGTCATTTCACAGTGTGCGGCACCTTTGCCTTATCTCTGATGTCTCCCAAAATTTTGCAGGTGGAGAAATAAATCCTATATGAACATCATGGGCTACTACAATTCAGGTACAAAAAGCATAGCAAGGGCCAAAGATACCAATTAATGTACATTATTATAATTGTTCAAATATCACTCTAGTGAATGCCATTAATGATTGATAGGTATTCTAATTACCATTCATTTCTTTTAAGATCTTATTTAATTACTTCAGGCAGAGAGAGAGTGAGTGAGAGAGACCTTGAAGTGGGGGAGGGGGGCGGAGAGGCAGAGGGAGAAGCAGACTCCCCGCTGAACAGGGAGCTGACATGGGGCCAGATCCCAGGACCCTGGGATCATGACCTGAGCTGAAGACAGATGCTTAACAGACTGAGTCACCCAGGCGCCCCTCTAGTTATCATTCTTTGGCATGAACTCTAAACGTGGTCTGAATAGTCATTTGCAGATCTGTGATGCCAAAGTTTAATATACCTTCATATCAAATGGTTAAATCTGAAACTAAACCTTTATTATACGCATAGTCTTTGAGAACTGAGACCTGATTTAGAAACACCACATCTCCTGTGGCATTCAAAAGTGGTTTTCTCAGAAGTCAAAACTAAGAAGCTCTATGTCCTAATTACCAAATGTGCTCAGTATTACAGAATACTGTTTATTAAAGGCAAGGAGACAGTCTCCTACTGTCTAGGCTTTTGGTCTAGAGATTGAGACAGGATCATAGATTATATATCATAATCAGTCATTTTATGGTTTCAGAAGCAGTACCTTAACTGGTATCAATTGTAAGATTGATACAAGAGGACATTACCTTGAGTGTCACTTTTTTCGTACTCAAGTCTTTGCCATAGATTCAATTAGCTATTATTAAACCTTAAGTACTGCTTTGGGGGTGAGGCAAAAGAGCATAAGCAGGAAAAGCTTTATAGGCTAATAAAAATGTAAATGAAGTGTTCATCAGCTTGCTACCATGGCAAATGATGAAAGAAACATTACCTAAGAAATTAGATTCAAAGATTATTGCTAATCAAATCAAACTGAATGAGAAATCCCTTTGTAAACATTCAGCGTTTTGTGTGAATTTGCCTCTCTATGCCAACCCTTCTGTGCACTGAATTTGATTCCAAGATCCTAGGTACTCCATACATTTTTTTTTAAAAAGGATGGATAGATAGAGATAAGATAGATATATAACATGATTTATATATATCACATATTTATATATAAATCATGCTATGCAAGGTATCAGCTAGGCAGAAATAATCTCTGGGCTAGATATCTGTGACAGTTGATAAGAAACAGCTATAGATTTTGATGCATGTGCACTTAACCTTCTTTTTCAATGCCATATTCCCTACCAGAAATTTGAAGGCTGAGTTATGAATCAAGGTTTCTACAGCTTCCTTAAGTCACATCCCCAGAGTTTCAGAACCTCTAAGCCCCTTCTGTCCCAGGATGGCAGGAAATTGCTATTCTTTTTCCCCTCAATTAGGAATACATGCGAAGACCAAAATTTTCCACCTGTTCTTTAAATACAGTAATAAAGTAGATGGTGAGTCCTACCTACTTTCCCTCAGGGATGATCCATTCTGGGATGGTATTTAGGGAGTAGAGCCCTTTAAGTATTTTAACTTTTCTGAACATTGTGTAAGCTATTTTCCCTGTAAGTTCCCTTTGGTGGATCTCCAAAGAAACTTTAGAAAGTTTCTGAGGTTCTGGTAGTGGGAGTGAGAGGCTAGAGCCCCGACAAGTGGCTCTCAACAGCTGCCCTCTGTCATAGCATCTCTCTTCTGAGGTGTCCCTCAAAGGTACTCGGCACCTCTGCTTCTTATCACTTGTTCTTCCACAACTGAATATCAGACTAATATAGCCATTATAAAGCATGGAACTATTAAGGAAGTCACACAAAGGTTTCTGGAGTTGCTCTGAGATACAATTCAAGTGTAACTACTTGAAGTTATCTTTAACCTTTCTGCCTTTTACTTTTTTCTGTGCCCTGAAGCAGGCTACTAGCTCCCTCAGTTCTGGACTGAGCTGTCTTATAATTACTGCAGATTTCCACATCTGAGAAAGATCCTGGCAAGAATTTAAGAATCATTTTTATAATTCTCTCCTGAAAGGTATACATTGAGCTATCCAGAAGATTTGGGGAAAAATTCCAAATTAAATAAGAGAAAGGGCAATGGATGCAAATCTTTTGTCTGGAGCAATCAAAGATATTACTGGTAGTGGTCAATATGTTCCTTCATTCTGTCATTCATACTGTCATTATCTTACTCTATATTCCTACCATCATTATCTTACCAGACTTCCTGCAATAGTATTCTGTCTTGTAAGGCCTGTCTTCCAGTCTTTTATAGTCTACTTTATCCTAAACACGCCTGAAATTTTGCCAGATTCTCTAACACATGGCTTTGGTAAAGTCATTCCTCTAACCAAGAAACTTGCTGACTCCAAAATACACCCAGCAGGGGATTAAGTGGTAGTGATCCAGTTCTCCTACCTTTTCAGCCATGGGTTTTCATGCTTTTCATTTACAACCCACACTCTAAATTAAATTAAGTGTTATGCATTTATATTCCCTATGCTTTTTATCACACTACAGTCTCTTTATAGTTTGCCTCTCCCATCCATCCTCAAAGTTCAGCTGAAATGCCACCTTCATGAAATTGCTGGGTTCCTCTAGCTTGAGGTGTTTTCATATTTCTAACAACCAATTGTAATTTATCTATACCTTTCTTATAGCATTTGACACTGCTTGTTTTGGAAACATGGTTTTATTTTATTATTTTATTATATATTTTTCTTGAGCATAGGAACTGCATGTTTAAAACCTTTATAGCTCTTGCAGATTCCAGTGTTGTGCTTTTGCATCTAGTAGGTTTTTAATAATTGTTCGATGAATGACTAAATTAATGATTATTCACGTGTTCTTTTACAAATCACACAGAATGAAGAAAATGATTTCTCCTCTCAGTAAATGCACAAGAGATTATAAAGATACCTTTAATAAGGAAAGTTTCTTACAAAATCACAAGCAATTTTCATGAATAGCTTCATAAAAATTACTCTTACAAAATCTATAAAATGAAGGATACAGCCTATATAAACAAAAATAATGACTTTTTGTTTTTAAAATTTTCTGTCTGCCCATGCAATATATCTTTTTTAAAGTTTTCATTTATTTATTTATTTTTACATGTTAACATTATCTTTATTATTTTAAGTTAAAACAAATTTTTAAAATAATCAAATAGAGTTTCATTTAAGCTAGAACTCTCATTTTTCTTCTCCTAACATCACCCTAACATTTGTGGAATTCTGTATGCTTTTATTTTTTAAAGTTTTTATTTATATTCCAGTTAACTAATACAATGTAATAATGGTTTCAGGTGTACAATTTAGTGATTCAACACTTCCATACAGTACCCAATGCTCATCACAATAAGTGCACTGCCATTTAAAATATAGAGGAGTTTGGACTCAATCTAATGAAGTTTGACCCCATCAAAAGAGAGTAACAGAGTTTAAATTATTCTACTCTACAGAAAAGAAGTCCAACATACCCATAAGGGAGCATCATTAGTCTTTTAGATCTGCATGTCTCTCTCTATGACTTGGCTGAATTTTCCTAATCTCCATTCTAATCAGTAATGTTGTCTCCAATCTCACGTGTGAATTGTGCTCTCTGGCATAAAATCAGTTACTGACTCACAGTCCTGTGCTATCACACAGCCTCAGTACTGATAGCTTGTGATTCATTTATGAACTGTCAAGATAAATGAAGATCTTCAGATTATTTATATCTGCTATTTTTCCCAGTAAACTTACACTTAGAGAATTACTATATGTCTAATCCCTCTCCAACTTGATTTTATATCTTTTAGCCTAATTGGTGGCCAAACTGAATATACAATTTTCACATTGATGATGCAAGAAGGGTGTAAATGTGTTGTTCCAATAAGGAACCTGTCCTGGTTTAGATGTTGGCACTCCCATCAGCAAGTGTGATAACGTAAATTGTTGAAAATAAGTTGTGGATTATTTGGGATTATTTTATTGATGTCTTATTGTTTCTATTAAGTAGTTGCTTCTAGCTTTCCTGGGTATCCCCAGGAAAGTGAAAATCTCCTGTGAATCAGGTGAATTTAGTAATTTTCAGCTAACTAAACACTCTTTAAGCACTCCCACATACGAAGATACTAGTATGGGGTTACAGAGATGTATAGGATGCATTCTTTTCTTGAGATACTTTGCCATTCTACACTTCCTTCTTTTTGGCAAGAGAACAAGTCTGACCCCACATTGGAACTTGTGGAATTGTTGAGATTATGTCTAATTTAGAAAACCAAATCTTTATTTATTTATTTTTAAAGATTTTATTTATTTATTTGTTTTTTTGTTTGTTTGTTTGTTTGTTTATCAGAGAGAGGGAGAGAGTGAGAGAAAGCCCAAGCAGGGGGAGCAGCAGGCAGAGGGAGAAGCAGGCTTTCCACTGAGCAATGAGCCCTATGTGGGACTAGATCCCGGGACCCTGGGATCATGGGTAACCAATTCTTTTAAATGAGATTTTGTTTTTCTGACATGGGCGTCTTTATTGTTTTTTTAATTTAAATTCAAATGAGAGTTTAAATAAAATTTGTAATTGAATAATATGAATAATAAATATACCTTTGGTGGGGTGCCTGGGTGGCTCAGTCGGTTGAACTTCCAGCTTGATTTCAGCTCAGGTCATGGTCTCAGGGTTGTGGGGTCAACACCCATGTTGGTCCCCATGCTCTGTGGGGATTCTGTCCCTCTCCCTCTGCTCCTCGCCCAGCGCACATGTGCACACATTCTCTCACTCTCTCTAAAATAAATAAATAAATAAATAATAAACAAACAAACAAACAAACAAATAAATAAATAAATAAATAAATTTACCTTTGGTGTACTGTTGTCAAAATTATGGTGAAAACTCTCTGTGTTTTAGGCCTTAAAATTTTGCCTATGTTATGACCCAGCAAATCACCTTCTAGAAATTGATTTTATGGAAATAATGGGAAATTGGATTGCAAGAATGCTCCTGTAAAACAAATAAGAAAAAAATCTAAATGTCCAGAAATATTGATTAAATCAAGCTGATCCATGGGTACAGTGGGATACTATGTATTCATTAAATATGGCATTGCACAAGTTTATACAGTTACATGGGAAGAGACTCACGAGGACTAATGAAACAATGATGTTATTTAAGTTTCATTTTACATTTAAGGTTCTTTTTTTCTTTTTAGTTTATCTTATTAGTATGCTGAATACATTTTCTTAAAAATATAACTTTACAAAATTGACCACACAGTTAATGGCTACACACTTCACCCTCATTGCTACCCAAAGGGAAGGTAACTGCTATTCACATTTTGATGGATATTCTTCCAGAGTTTTTCATATATATTTTTTCTTCAAAAATATAATCACAATAAATGCTCCTAAAGCCTTTTCTTATTTAAAACCTACTTGGGACAGCTTTCCAACTGTGCAACACATTCTTTGATTCTTTTATAAAAGTATTTTTATTGAAAAAAGTATGTGTACAAAAGGATATACATAAACATATATGAACTTCCTCATAAGAGCTTCATGTGAACTTTTGTTACTCTAGATTTATGAAAACTATTCTCTTGCTTTCCTTGATATTTTGTATATGTATGTGTATCTTTTTAATATCATGAATTATATTGTTTTGTTCTTAACATTTTTATGTTCTTGAATATTATATATATGGAAATACATATTTGTTGTGACATGTTTCTTTTGCTCAACATTAAATATGTAAGATCCATGTTAATTTGTGTAGCTGTGATTCATTTTTTCTTCCACTATTTATCCAGTTTATTCTTGATGAACATTTGAGTGATTTTAAATATTTTGCTATTATAGATAATGTTGTATGATAATATGTATATGTATTTCCTGGCATATTACCACAAGATACTCTCTAGGATATAAACCTAAGATTAGAATTGCTAGGTTATAGAATATGGGAATGTTCAAGGGATTGATCTAGTTGACAATCCCACTCAGTGTATAATTGACTGTATGATTGTTTTCTTGCTTCGTATCCTCACCAACAGTATAGTAGACACGTTTTTTCTCTCCAGCTGATAGGTATGGAATAGTATCACATTTTGGTTTTAATTTGTATTTATCAGCTTACTTATGAGATTGAACATTTCTCACATGTATGTGGCTCTCAGAAATACCTTTTTTAATGAGGTGCCTTTCTGTGTTTTTCTATTGAATGGTTAGTCTATTTTGATTCACAAAAATTATTTTCAATGTATTATGAATAATAATTTTTTTAGAGGGAGGGAAATCGAAAGAGAGAGAGAGATGGGGAGGGGCAGGGGGAGAGGGAGAGAGAGAATCTTAAGCAGGTTCCATACGCAGTACAGAGCCCAATGATGCAGGGTTCAATCTCACAAACCTGAGATCATGCCCTGAGCTGAAATCAAAGTTAGACACTTAACCAACAGAGCCACCCAGGTGCCCCATGAACAATAATTAAAAAGTAATAATTATGCACTTATTAAGAGCTTATTATATGCCAGGAAATGTTCTGAGCACATTGCGTAAATTTTCTTGTTTTAGCTAGGGGATAAACATCATTATTAATTTTGTTTTACAAATTAGGAGATTGAGATACAGAGAGGTTAAATAACTTGTCAAAGGTTATTTGTAGATCACAAAGCTAGTAAGTAAGTGATATTCTATCCTAGGTGGTTATGATCTTAACCACTGTTACTAAACTATCTCTCTTTTCTCCTTTATAGTTATATATGCTACAAATATCTTCTAATTTATAGTTAATGATTTCATATATTGTTTAAGAATCCCTGGGATTTTGTGAAGTTATTTTCTTATATTATCTTTTTAAAGTTTGATGGTCGTCTTTAATATTAAGTGTTTTAACCATCTAAAATTGATTCCAGTTTATGGTGTGAGGTCTGGGTCCACCTTCATTTTTTTCTATATTCAATTGTTTTGGCAACTGTTGCTGAAAAGCCTATTTTTTCCTTACTGATCTACAATACCAACTCTGTTATATATCAAATATTTAATTGTGATTCTGTTTCTAAATCTTTATTCTATTCAGTTGATCTATTTGAATATTTAAGGAACATTACCAGAGTGTCTTAATTACTAGCTACAGAAAAAGTCTTAGTCTATCTAAATATTCACTTATCACACAATGTTGCTCACAATATCCTCTTAATATTTTTAATTTTCAATAAATCAATATTGGTATGTTCTTTTTCATTCCTGATACTGGTTATTTTGGTCTCTTTTTACTTGTTAGTGTTATCAGAAGTTTAGTAAAGTTGGTTTTGTTGATTTTGTTCTCTTTTTCATTGATTTTTTGCTCTTACCTTTTCAATTTATTTTTTATTTTTATTGACACATAATTGACACACAATATCCTATCGGTATGATCTGGCACAAAAACAGACAGATAGATCACTGGAATAAGAATGTATAAAGAACTTACAGTTATACATTTTGGGTATTAACCCCTTATTGGATGTATGATTTGCATGCATCTTCTCCCATTCAATAGTTTACCTTTTCATTTTGTTGATGGTTTCCTTCACTGTACCTTAATAAGTTTTTAGTTTGATGTAATTCCATTTGTTTATTTGAACTTTTATTCCACTTGCCTGAGAAAACTGGTCCAAAGAAATATTGCTAAGACCAATATTTCTTACTTACAGAGCTTACTGCCTACTTTTTTGTTCTAGGGGTTTTATGATTTCACATCTTACATTTAAGTCTAATCCATTTTGAATTGATTTTTATATATGGTGTAAGGTAGTGGTCCTATTTTATTCTTTCAAATGTAGCTGTCCAGTTTTTCCAATACCATTTTTTGAAGAGATTAATTGACCATATATTTGTAGGCTTTTTTCTGGGTTCTCTATCTTATTCCAGAGAGCTATATGTCTGTTTTTGTGCAACTATCATACTGTTTTGATTACTCTAGCTTTGTAGTATGTTTTGCAATCAGAGAGTGTGGTACCTCCAGCTTTGTTCTTCTTTCAAGATTGCTTTGCTCTTTGGGGTCTTTCGTGGTTCCATACAAATTTTAGAGTTCTTTCCTTTAGTTCTGTGAAAAATGTTGCTGGTATTTTGATAAGGATATCATTAAATCCATAGATCTATTTGGGTAGTATGGACATTTTAATAATGTTACTTCTTATCTGTGAACATGGAATATCTTTTCATTTATTTGTGTTGTCTTCAGTTTCTTTCATCAGTGCCTTATAGTTTTCAGAATACAAGTCCTTTACTTCCTTTTTTAAATTTACTCCTAGATATTTTATTCTTGATGCAATTGTAAGTGGGATGGTTTTGTTTTGTTTTCTTTTTAAGATGTTATTTATTTATTTCAGAGAGAGAGAGAGAGCACAAACTGGGGGGAAAGGGAGAAGCAGGCTCCCATCTGAGCAGGGAGCCCGATATGGCGCTCCATCCCAGGAGCCTGGGATCATGACCTGAGCCAAAGGCGGATGCTTAACCAACTGAGCCACCCAGACACTCCAGGATTGTTTTCTTAATTTCTTTTTTTTTTTAAGATAGATTTATTTATTTATTTATTTATTTATTTATTTATTTATTTGAGAGAGAGAGAGCATGCATGTGCAGTGGTGGGGAAGGTAGCAGAGGAAGAAGGAGAGAGAGAGAATCTTAAGCAGGCTTCACACCCAGCACAGAGCTCAATGGGGGAACTCAATCTCACAACCCTGAAATCATGACCTGAGCCAAAATTAGGAGTTGGGCATTTAACTGACTGACCCACCCAGGCGCCCCAATTTCTTTTTCTGATAGCTTGTTATTAGTGTATAAGAAAGCAACTAATTTCTCCATGTTAGTTTTGTGTCTTGTGACTTTACTAAATTTGTTTGTAAGTTTCAGCAGTTTTTTTGATGGAGTCTTTACTGTTTTCTATATATGGTATCAAGTTGTCAGCTAATAGTGACTTTTACTTCTTCCTTTCCAGTTTGGATGCCTTTTATATCTTTTTCTTGCTTAATTGCTCTGGGTAGGATGTCTAATACTATTTTGAAAAAATGTGACAAAAGTAGGCATTCTTGTCTTTTTTTTTAGATTTTATTTATTTATTTGACAGAGAGATAGACAGAAGTGCACAAGCAGAGGGAATGGCAGAGGGAGAGGGAGAAGCAGGCTCTGCACTGAGCAGGGAGCCCGATGTGGGACTCTATCCCAGGACCCTGGGATCATGACCTGAGCCGAAGGCAGCCGCTGAACTGACTGAGCCACCCAGGCACCCAGCATTCTTGTCTTGTTTCTGGTCTCAGAGGAAAAGTTTTCAGCTTCTCACCATTGAGTATGATGTGAGGTGTGGGTTTGTCATATATGGCCTATATTATGTTGATGTATGTTCCGTCTATACTGACTTTTTTGAGAGTTTTCATCATAAATAAATGTTGAATTTTGTTAGATGATTTTTCTGCATTTGTTGAAATGAGCATATGATTTTTATCCTTCTTTTTTTGTGTTTTTTTATTATTATGTTATGTTAATCACCATACATTACATCATTAGTTTTTGACGTAGTGTTCCATGATTCATTGTTTGCATATAACACCCAGTGCTCCATGCAGTACATGCCCTCTTTATTACCCATCACCAGGCTAACCCATCCACCAAACCCCCTCCCTTCTAGAATCCTCAGTTTGTTTCTCAAGTCCATAGTCTCTCATGGTTCTTCTCCCTCTCCGATTTCTCCCCCTTCATTCTTCCCTTCCTGCTACCTTCTTCTTCTTCTTCTTCTTCTTTTTAACATATAATGTATTATTTGTTTCAGAAGTACAGATCTGTGATTCAACAGTCTTACACAATTCACAGCACTCACCATAGCACATACACTACCCAATGTCTATCACCCAACCACCCCATCCCTCCCACCCCCCCACCACTCCAGCAACCCTCAGTTTGTTTCCTGAGATTAAGAATTCCTCATATCAGTGAGATCCTATGATACATGTCTTTCTCTGATTGACTTATTTCGCTCAGCATAATACCCTCCAGTTCCATCGACATCATTGCAAATGGCAAGATTTCATTCCTTTTGATGGCTGCATAATATTCCATTGCCTATCTATACCACATCTTCTTTATCCATTCATCTGTCAATGGACATCTTGGCTCTTTCCACAGTTTGGCTATTGTGGACATTGCTGCTATAAACATCAGGGTGCATGTACCCCTTCGGATCCCTACATTTGTATCTTTGGGGTAAATACCCAGTAGTGCAATTCCTGGGTATTACAGTAGCTCTATTTTCAACTTTTTGAGGAACCTCCATACTGTTTTCCAGAATGGCTGCACCAGGTTGCATTCCCACTAACAGTTGTAGGAGGATTCCCCTTTCTCTGCATCCCCACCAACATCTGTCGTTTCTTCGCTTGTTAATTTTAGCCATTCTGACTGGTGTGAGGTGGTATCTCATTGAGGTTTTGATTTGGATTTCCCTGATGCCAAACGATGTTGAGCACTTTTTCATGTGTCTGTTGGCCATTTGGATGTCTTCTTTGCAGAAATGTCTGTTCATGTCTTCTGCCCATTTCTTGATTGGATTATTTGTTCTTTGGGTGTTGAGTTTGATAAGTTCTTTATAGATTTTAGCCCTTTATCTGATATGTCATTTGCAAATATCTTCTCCCATTCTGTTTGTTGTCTTTTGCTTTTGTTGACTGTTTCTTTTACTGTGCAAAAGCTTTTTATCTTGATGAGGTACCAAAAGTTCATTTTTGCCCTTGCTTCCCTTGCCTTTGGTGATATTTCTAGGAAGAAGTTGCTGCGGCTGAGGTTGGAGAGGTTGCTGCCTGTGTTCTCCTTTAGGATTTTGATGGACTCCTGTCTCACATGTAGGTCTTTCAACCATTTGGAGTCTCTTTTTGTGTGGGTGTAAGGAAATGGTCCAGTTTCATTCTTCTGCATGTGGCTGTCCAGTTTTCCCAATACCATGTGTTGAAGAGACTGTCTTTTTTCCATTGGACACTCTTTCCTGCTTTGTCAAAGATTAGTTGTCCATAGAGTTGAGGGTCCATTTCTGGGCTCTCGATTCTGTTCCGTTGATCTATGTGTCTGTTTTTGTGCCAGTACCATACTGTCTTGATGATGACAGCTTTGTAATAGAGCTTGAAGTCCAGAATTGTGATGCCACCAGCTTTGCTTTTCTTTTTCAACATTCCTCTGGCTATTCGGGGTCTTTTCTGGTTCCATACAAATTTTAGGATTGTTTGTTCCATTTCTTTGAAAAAAGTGGATGGTATTTTGATGGGGATTGCATTGAATGTGTAGATTCCCCCTGGCAGCATTGACATCGTCACAATATTTGTTCTTCCAGTCCATCAGCATGGAACGCTTTTCCATTTCTTTGTGTCTTCCTCAATTTCTTTCATGAGTATTTGATAGTTTTCTGAGTACAGATTCTTTGCCTCTTTGGTTAGATTTATTCCTAGGTATCTTAGGGTTTTGGATGCAGTTGTAAATGGGATCGACTCCTTAATTTCTCTTTCTTCTGTCTTGTTGTTGGTGTATAGCAATGCCGCTGATTTCTGTGCATTGATTTTATATCCTCCCACTTTACTGAATTCCTGAATGAGTTCTAGCAGTTTTGAGGTGGAGTGTTTTGGGTTTTCCACATAAAGTCTCATATCATCTGCAAAGAGTGAGAGTTTGACTTCTTCTTTGTCGATTCGGATGCTTTTGATTTCTTTTTGTTATCTGATTGCTGTGGCTAGGACTTCTAATACTATGTTGAATAGCAGTGGTGATAGTGGACATCCCTGTCATGTTCCTGACCTTAAGGGGAAAGCTCTCAGTTCTTCCCCATTGAGAATGATATTCACTGTGGTTGTTTCATAGATGGCTTTTATGATATTGAGATATGTACCCTCTATCCCTATACTCTGAAGAGTTTTGATCAAGAAAGATGCTGTACTTTGTCAGATGCTTTTTCTTCATCTATTGAGAGAATCATATGGTTCTTGTTCTTTCTTTTATTAATGTATTGTATCACATTGATTGATTTGCAGATGTTGAACCAACCTTGCAGCCCAGGGTTAAATCCACTTGGTCGTGGTGAATAATCCTTTTAATGTACTGTTGTATCCTATTGGCTAGTATTTTGGTGTGAATTTTTGCTTCCATGTTCAGAAAGGACTGGCATGATATACTCAGAGCACTAAATGAGAAAAATATGCAGCCAAGAATACTATATCCAGCTAGGCTGTCATTGAACTTAGAAGGAGAGATAAAAAGGTTCCAGGATAAACAAAAACTAAAAGAATTTGCAAACAGGAAACCAGCCCTACAAGAAATATTGAAAGGCAAAGAGAGAGCAAAGAGAGAGCCTAAAAGTAACAGACCAGAAGGGAACACAGACTATATACAGTAACAGTCACCTTACAGGCAATACAGTGGCACTAAATTCATATCTTTCAATAGTTACCTTGAATGTAAATGAGCTAAATGCCCCAATCAAAGACACAGGCTATCAGACTGGATAAAAAAACAAGACTCATCAGACTGCTCTCTGTAAGAGACTCATTTTAGACCCAAAGACACCCCCAGATTGAATGTGAGGAGGTGGAAAATCATTTACCATGCTAATGGACACCAAAAGAAAGCTGGGGTGGCAATCCTTATATCAGACAAATTAGATTTTAAACTAAAGACTGTAATAAGAGATGAGGAAGGACACTATATCCTACTTAAAGGGTCTTTCCAACAAAAAGATCTAACAATTGTAAATATCTATGTCCCTAACATGGGAGCAGCCAATTATATAAGCCAATTAATAACAAAAGCAAAGAAACACATCAACAACAATACAATAATAGTGGGGGACTTTAACAGCCCCTGACTGAAATGGACAGATCATCCAAGCAAAAGATCAACAAGGAGGGTGCCTGGGTGGCTCAGTTGGTTAAGCGACTGCCTTCAGCTCAGGTCATGATCCTGGAGTCCCAGGATCGAGTCCCGCATCGGGCTCCCTGCTGAGCAGGGAATCTGCTTCTCCCTCTGACCCTCCCCCCTCTCATGCTCTCTCTATCTCATTCTCTCTCTCAAATAAATAAATAAAATATTTTTTAAAAAAAGATCAACAAGGAAATAAAGATTTTAAATGACACACTGGACCAAATGGACTACACAGACATATTCAGAACATTCCATCCCAAAGCAACAGAAGACACATTCTTCTCTAGTGCCCATGGAACATTCTCCAGAATAGATCACATCCTGGGTCATAAATCAGGTCTCAACAGGTACCAAAAGACTGGGATCATTCCCTGCATATTTTCAGACCACAGTGCTTTGAAACTAGAACTCAATCACACGAGGAAAGTCGGAAAGAACTCAAATACATGGAGGCTACAGAGCATCCTACTAAAGAATGAATGGGTCAACCAGGAAAGTAAAGAAGAATTAAAATAATTCATGGAAACCAATGAAAATGAAAACACAACTGTTCAAAATCTTTGGGATACAGCAAAGGCAGTCCTAAGAGGAAAGTATATAGCAATACAAGCACAAATATAACATGATTATAACTTCCTGTGGGAATCAATCCTTTCATTACAACAAATTAACCTTCTTTATCTCCAGCAATGCTTTACTTTATCCATGAAGTCTAATTTTTCTCATATAAATATAGCAGTATTAACCTCTCTTGCTTAGAATTTATTGGGCATATCTTTTTCTTTCCTTTTACTATAAGCCTTTATAAATGTTTTACTTTCGAGATGTCTCTTATAAATAGCATATAATTGAGTTTTATTTTATCCTACCCAGAAATTCATCATTTTAAATATTAATCCACTTGTATTGTATATTTAGAGTTAAATCTACCAACATATTTTGAACTTCCATTTGTTCTATCTTGCTTTATGCCAAAAATTAAGTGCCTGAATATGGATGGTCTATTTCTGGACACTTTATTCTATCCTACTGGTCTGTTTGTTTGTTACATGTGGAAAGCACTCTGCTTTCATTGCTAAAAATTTATAACGAGTTTTGATATCCAAGGGTATAAATGTGTTAATCTTTTTTAAATTACTATTTAAATTTTTCACAGCCATTTTTGGCCTTTTACATCCTTTAAACATTTTTAAACCAGATTGTCCATTTCTGTGATATTACAACTTTGGGTCTTTTTTTGTGCATTTATTTACTTTAATCCCATATTCAAAATAAGCCACATTCTATTCCCACATCATGCTCCAACTCCAGGATCTCATCAAATAAGTCAGGTTCAAGTGTGGATGAGAATTCTTGAGTTTGATGCTTCTACTATGATTTATCTCAGTTGGATTCACGTGAAATAAAGAGACAAGTTTTTTGCCTCCCACACACCCAGTATGCAGTGGTGAAGTAGGCATGGATAATCACAATAGATGTACCTATTCAAAAAGTAAAAAATGGGCACACACAGCAGATAATCTCATATTGGTGTCACAAAGACTCAAACACCACAATATGGTCAGGTAGTACAAATAGTAATGAATAATTGTAGTGAGTTGTAAAGGCTCTTGGTCATTTATACAATTTTGAAGGTAAATATTTTCAGGTAATAAACGGTCATATGTGTGTATGTTGCTTTTAAATATAAATGCACAACTGCAGTTTGATTATTATAATCTTTATCATGCTATACATTCTAATTTTTTTATCATTCCACTTTTTCTTAAATCATCTAAATTTTTAGAGGTACTACATATCTGGAATAGATCAGGTCCTAGGTATTTGGATAAAGCATCCTCTACTGTAGCTTTCTCTCCTTTTAAGTTCTCAAATGACATTATAGTTTTATACTGATCAAGTTTGGGCCATGAAAACTGAGGCTCTTCTCCCTTATACTGTACAGAATATGCTTCCCTATACCGTATATGGGGGACACATGAAGGAATAGTACTAAGATCAGCAAAATAGTAGACATCTCATGGCCAATAAAGTTCTATAAAATATTTTAGATGTTTTAATTTTAATTCTGAAGGTATCAGAAAGTGTCCATTTTGGCTTATAAAAGAACATCAGTATCTCTTCTAAAAGTGCCATAAATAAGACAGCAAGTGGCAGATTTATTGTTGATCTATGTTTAATTTAAACTTGTTTTTGGAATATAGGAAAAGTGGTGAAAGGAAACTGACAGCTTTAAAGAGATATATGGTCTAAAACTCTGTACTACATCACTCATTTTAAATTAAGACTCAGTTTTATTCTTTCTGAAAGATATCAGATGTGGAAAGAGACAGAGTGTGGTCCTGTTCTTTAGAGAGGCAAAACACAGAAATAAAGAACCTCTTAAATTACTGATTTTGTGAAATATGTCAAGTTATTTGTCACCATAAATGTAGCAGCCTCTAACCTGAGGTGTGCTGACTAGTGATGACCTTATGCGTTTGGATGCTTACTGGCTTTTGCACCTTTATGCCAGAACATTGAGGTTTATTTTCTGTTTAGATAATTTATCACTGTATATGTGTGTAATCCTGTTTATCTTGTTATTTTATCAGGTTGCTAGTGTGAGCCCAACATTTTACAGTTATATATCAAATAAGTAGGCTTTAGCAATTTCAAAAGTCATTTTTTGATATAGTAGATTTCTATACCAACAGTATGTCATTGGCTAAACTGTTGGGAAGTAATATAACACAGATTAAGCTCCTTATTTGTGAAAACAACTTTTATTGAGTGTTTTCAATGTGCCAGTCATTTTCTAAACACTTTACATTGATTATCTCTTTATATTCTCATAATAACCCCACAAGATAGGTGATATTTCTATCCTCATTTAATAGGTGAGGAAACTAAGTCACCCTATTGGATATGGGAACATTCAGGGTGGGAGAAATAGTATAAGAAACATCGTGGTATATGTGGGAAAATACAAGTTCTATCTAAACTTTGAAGTTTAAAATAAGGGGATTTGAAAAGATGCTGGAGAGGGAAGCTGTGGCTCTTTTATGGTGAGACTTGTATGTCATCTATGGAGTGGAAAGCCAATATTTTTTATATTGTATTAAATTGAGTTATTTGTTGATATTGACATATAAACATATTAAGTGAAAGATGTACCAAATGACATATAAAGAAAAATCTAGGGTACCTGGGTGTCTCAGTCAGTTAAGTGTCTGCCTTCGGCTCAGATCATGATCTCAGGGTCCTGGTATGGAGCCAGCATTGGGCTTTGTGCTCAATGGGGAGTCTGTTTCTCGCTTTTCCTCTACCCCTCTCCCAGGCTCATGTGCACATGTGCGCTTTGTCTCAAATAAATAAACTCTTTTAAAAAATCTAATTTTCTTCACATTCAGAAAGTTTTCCAAAATTTCTAACAGATTTTATAACTTGCAATTCTATATGTTTTCATTTTGAATTCACTCTTTGGCTTTAGAACTGTCTTCTTTGCCTTATCAATTCTGTGGACAGGATTAAATGAAATCTGTCATAATGTACAAGAAACAAAAACCTAAGTAACCCATTGGACATCTATGGACATGGTAAGAAAGAGAAACATTTCTGAAAAGACTTACTTGGCTAGAGATGCATTAAATCTAGACTGTGGACCAAAAGATTTGTTTTCTTGTGTGAAAAATTGACTTTAAAAGACCTAACACATTCACAAAGTCATATATTTCACAGTGTTCTAAATATCTATATCACATCTCAGCTTTATAGGGGTTTTCTTTAAACATAATTCATACTGATCTTCAGCCAGTGTTTGTTACTATTCCTGATAGAAACTCCTTGAGTGGGATTATAGAATTATCATTTCAGTATTAGACGTGAAGATTAAAGCACATAAATGATTTGCCAGAGGGCAAAGTGAAAGTTGGGAGAGTGCCTGGAGACGAACATAGAGCACTAAAATCTTAAACCCAAAGCTTTTGTGTTCTAGGTTTAGCAAAGACCCTACTTGTACTACGATGCTGGTGTAGAATTGAGGATGATTATTCATAATTTCTATTCCAGTTTCTAGCAAACACCAGTCATGAGGCAGTATACCTATTGATTAAAAGTATAAGTATGCTCTGGATGCAAGAAAATTTAGGTTTGAATCTCAATTTTGCTGTTTACTACTTAGTTGGCCTTGTGTGGGGGTGGGGTGATCATCTCTAACCCTAAATTTCTTTCTAACATAACCATAATAACTGGATTTACTTTTTATGTTGTTGTGAGGAATAAATGTAGCTGAAGATCTTAGTACCATGACTGGTATTGATATATGCAGGTTCTATGACATTTTTACATCATAAATACGCTAGTAATGTGATTGTACATTTCTTTGGAAATGTATACAGGACTTCTGTTAAAAATATGACTATCTATAAAATCCATACACATTCCCTTTGTTTTGTCTTGTGTTTGGTAAGAATATTTAACATGAGATCTATCCTCTTAAAAAATTTTGAAGTGTACAATACTGTATTGTTAACTATAGGTAGTATGTTGTAAGCAGGTTTCTAGAATTTATTCAACTAGCATAATTTCTAGAATTTATTCAGCTAGCATAACTGAAGCTTTATACTTATTGAACAACTCCCTACTTTCCCCACCCAACAGCCCCCAGCAACCACTATTATATTCTCTGCTTATAAAAGTTTGACTATTTTAGATACTCACATAAAAGGAATCATGGAGTTACTTGTCCTTCTGTGATGCTTATTTCACTTAGCATGATGTCCTCCATGTTCATGAATGTTGTTGCAAATGGCGGAATTTTTTTAAGGCTAAATAATATTCTACTGTATTCATTACCACATGTTCTTTATCTATTCATTTCTCAATGGACTCGGGTTATTCCTCTATATTGGCTATTGTAAATAATGCTGCAATAAACATGGGAGTGCTAATATCTGTTTGAGATCCTGATTTCAATTGTTTTTAAACAATCAGAAGTGGTATTGCTGGATCATTTTGTATTTCCATTTTTAATGTTTTGAGGAATGTCTGTAGTGTTTTACATAACTGCTGTACCATTTTATATTTCTGCCAACAGTGTATAGGGTTTGTAATTTTTTCACAACCTCACCAACACTTCTTTTAATAATAACTATCCTAGCCAGGTGTGAGGTGACATCTCATTGTGAATTTAATTTGCATTTCCCTAATAATTAATGATATTGTGCATGTTTTGGCTATATGTATGTGTTCTCTGGAGAAATGTCTGTTCAAGTTCTTTGCCGAGTTTTTAATGGATTACTAGTTTTCCTTGTTGTTAAGTTATAGGAGTTCCTTACATATTTTTGGAAATTATGGGGTGCCTGGTTGGCTCAGTCTTAAGCTTCTGCCTTCGGCTCAGGTCCTGATCCCAGGGTCAGGGGGTTCTCTGCTTCTCTCTCCTTCTCCCACTCCCACTCCCCCTGCTTATGTTCCCTCTCTAACTCTCTCTCTGTCAAATAAATGAATAAATTTTTTTAAAAAAGGAAATTAGTCCCTTATCAGATATATGGTTTGCAAATATTTTCTCCCATTTTATCGGTTGCTTTTCATTCTGTTGATTGTTTCCTTTGCCATGAAAAAACTTTTTAGTTTGATGTAGTCCCACTTGTCTCTTTTTGCTTTTGCTGCCTTGCTTTTGGTGTCATATTTAGGAAACTTTGAGAAATGTTGGATAAGTCTATTACCTTGATTGTGGTGATGATACCATGTTGTGTTTACATATGCCCAAATTCATCAAGTTGTGAACATTACGTATATGTTGTTCTTTGTATATAAATTGTAAGAACATAAAAATCAATAACAGTCACATTAAATGCTCATATACAGAAAGGATCTAACAGGAGAGTTCAAATTCATAGATCAGTTACAAGTCTCAGAAAAAGACTTGTATGCAGAAAATTTACCCATTGTGTCCTAGGAGATGAAACTTTTGGATGACCCTAGTGTGGCAGAGCTGCTCACCAAAATCTATATTCTTTTGTCCTTCCCGGATGTTTAGGAAGACTGCATTTCCCCGTCTTGCTTGCAGTTTGGTTTGGCTTCACAACTGAACATTCAATGGAAGTGAGGCACACTATTTTCAAGTGTGGCCTCCAAAAACCTCCATAGCTCTTCTTCCATAACTTTTCTTCTGTCCTGTTGAATGGAATAAAGCCAGCTCTTTGAGAAAACATTTGGTGAAAACAGCAGAAACTTCTAAACAACTGTGTGGAAGAAGGCTCCATACCATCTTGTTTACCTGGTGATTATTGGTAAATGAGCAAGAAATGAACTTCTACTGGGTTTGAAACATAAATTTTGGGTCCATTTATTGCAGCAGCGACTATTACCATATTATAGCTATTAATTATAATGATATGGTATATTATATGAGATATAATGAAAATTATAGTATACTGAAATAGGATATCAGATATCCATTTTTGTGGGCTTTCACAGGAGAAGGAGGCATGGAAAGAGGATCGGGAAGTGGAAAAGAGAAAGAGGGGACTGTATCTCTGCATTGTTTTTAAGTCAGATCTTCAACTTTGACATTGATACTCGGGCTGATTGCTAGTGGTTAGATGCCTTTGAAAGCCAGATTAAAGTGAAAGCACTGTAGAAACCTATTGCAGGACTCACGGAAAGTCTACTCACATTGACCGTAGGCATCAGGATGTTTATTGGAGCATGCCCTCAGAATCAACACCAATAGGGAAGGGGAGGAAGCAGGACTGAGTGGGGGAGAAATTGGACTGTAATGCAGTCCCAATAAAAGCTCAGTCAGCCCCATAGAGAGCTCTGAAACTGAGATGACCTTTGAGAGTTTTCCAAATTGGAATGAGGAGGTTGGGCTTTTATACTGGCAAAATAACCAGTCATTAGATTCTAGTGGCAGGGCAGCTCTCATTAGCCAAGGGAAATCTCCAGAGAGGTAGAGAGCTGAGGGCTATGCTGTTAGCACAGCAGTATTCCTGGCAGCTTAGGTAATGCATTGTACAGACATTGGATAGCCCTCTTATCTTAAGTGATCAGGACCCAAATTTAATTGGTTAATTGAAAAAAACAACGGTAAAAGAGAGAACTCATGTTAAAAATACATACCATATTCGAATACTTTGTTTTAATTTCACATATAAATACACATTTATTCACCACACTTTAAAAGTTTTAAAGCTTTTCTTTAAATGCAAGTCGCCAGGTTGGTCTTCAGAAACCTCCTTCTTGCTTGTAATGGGTCAGATACAACTTACTGCTTTAGTTTCTTTTGAATAAAGTAAGAATTTACAGATACATGCAAAGTATTCTAAATATAGAATATTGATAAATTGTTTACTACTTTTTTCTACTTATATTTCATTAATTTTTATTGATATATAAATTATATACATAAAATAACAAGACAACTAACATTATCAGTTTGGGATGAAATATGATTGATTTTTAGAAAGCATGCTTTTAAATCAGAAGTGAAGTTCTGAAAAGGTACCTACCAGCTACAGATGTTTGAGCAATATGTCACCAAGTCTCTGTTTTGCTACATTAGAAGCAGTCAATTTGGGACAGGCTAAGTGAGCTCCCACTGCAGGTCCTGCTATGCAGGATTTTTTTTTTTTTCAGCTTTATTAAGGTATTATTGACAAATAAAAATTGTATATATTTAAGTAGCACAACATGATGTTTTGAATATACATATGCACATTGTTTAACGATTACCATAGTCAAGCTAATTAACATATTCATCACCTCACATAGTGGGGAAAACACTTGAGATCTCTTTTAGCAAATTTCAAGTGTATAATATATTATTATTAACTATAGTCATCATGTTATAACATTAGGTCTCCAGAACTTATTCATCCTCTAGCCGAGTTTTTATCCTCTGAACAACATCTTCGTATTTCTTCCAACCCGTCAGCCCCTGTAACCACCACTCCACTCTCTGTTACTTTGAGTTCGGTTGTTTTTTTTTTTGAAGTCCATGTAAAAGTAAGATCATGCAGTATTTGTCTTTCTGTGCCTGACTTAATTCACTTAGTATAGTGTCTTCTAGGTACATCCATGTTGTCACAAACAGCAGGATTTCCTTTTTTTTAAAGACTGAATAATGTTTCATTACATATGTATATCATATTTCATATATCTGTTGATGAGCACTTAAGTTGCTTCTGTATCTTGGCTAATGTGAATAATGCTGCAGTGAACTGGGAGTGCAGATACCAGTTTGAGAGAGCGACTCTATTTCCTTTGGCTGTAAACCCATCTGTGAGTTCGCTGGATCATATGATAGTTACAATTTTTAATTTTATGAGGAAATTCCATACTGTTTTCTGTAATTGCCATTCCAGTTTACATTCCCACCAATAGCATACAAGGGTTCCCTTTTCTCTGTATCCTTGCCAACACTTACTTTTTTGATTTTTGGTAATAGCCATACTAACAGGCATGAAGTAACATCTCACTGTAATTTTGATTTGAGTTTTTCTTATTATTAGTGATGTTGAGCATCTTTTATGCACATGCTGGCTATTTGTGTGTCTTCTTTATAAAAATGTCTCTTCAGGTCTTTTGCCTATTTTTGTATTGACATATTTGGATATTTTGCTATTTAGTTGTATGAGTTTTTTATGTATTTTAGATATTAATCTCTTATGAGATATATGTTTTGAAGATATTATCTCCCATTCCATAGCTCCCTTTCCATTTTGTTAATTGTTTCTTTTGTTATACAAAAACTTTTAAGTTTCATACAGTCCCCCTCATTTATTTTTGTTTTTGTTTTCTGTGCTTTTGGTGTCACATCCAAAAAGGGAAAAAAAATCATTGCCAAGAACATTGTCAAGGTGGTTTTCCCCTATGTTTTCGTCTAGGAATTTTACGGTTTTTATGTCTTACATTTAAGTCTTTAATCCATTTTCAGTTGATTTTTGTGTGTAGTATAAAATAAACATCCATTTTTTTTCATGTGGATATCTAGTTTTCCCAACATCATTTATTGAAGAGGCTATCCTTTCCACATTGTATAGTCTTGGCAACGTTGTCAAAGATTAGTTGAATACATATGAATGGGTTTATTTCTGGGCTCTTTATTCTGTCCCAATGGTCTAAATATCTGTTTTTAAACTAGTACCATATGTTTTGATTTTTATCACTTTGTAATATAGTTTGAAATCAGTAAGTGTGATGCCTCCAACTTTGTTCTTCTTGCTGAAGATTGCTTTAGCTTCTGGGCTCTTTTTTTTTTTTTTTTTTAATTCCAGTATAGTTAACATATAGTGTTATATTAGTTTCAGGTGTACAATATAGTGATGCAATAATTAAAAATCTGAATGGCTTCACAAATTTGTATGTCATCCTTGCACAGGGACATGCTAATCTTCTCTGTATTGTTGTAATTTTAGTTTATGTGCTGCTAAAGTGAGTACTATCTGGGTTCTTTTGTGATTTCCATATAAGTTGTTTTTTTTTCTTTTCTATTTCTGTTGCTGTTGTAATTTTGATGGGGATTACACTGAATTTGTATACTTATTTGGGTAGTATGGACATTTTAAGAATTTTAATTCTTCCAATCCATGAACAGGGGATATCTTTGCATTTATTGTATCTTCAGATTTTTATACAACTGACTTTTGTATGTTCATTTTGTATGGAGCATCTTTATTGAATTATTAATTTTTTTCTAACAGATTTTGGTAGAGTTTTAGGGTTTTCTAGATAAGATCATGTCATCTACAAGCAGAGACAAATTTTACTTCTTTCTTTCTGATTTGGATGCCTTTTATTTATTTATTTTTCTTGCTGAATTTCTCTGGTGGCACTTCCACTATTATATTGAATAGAAATGACCATAGTAGGCATCCTTGTCTTGTTCCTGATCATACAGGAAAAGCTTTTAGCCCTTCACCATTGGTATGATATTAGGTGTAAACTTGTCATATATAGCCTTTATTACGTTGAGGTACATTCCCTCCCTACCTAAGTATTGAGAGCTTTTATAAGGAAGGGACACTAATTTTGTCAAATGCTTTTTCTACATATACTGATATGATCATATGATTTTTGTCCTTTATTTTGTTAATGTGGTGTATCACATTCATGGATTTGTGTATGTTGAACATTCTTGCATCTAAGTCATAAATCCCACTTGATCATAGTATATGATTATTTTAACATGCTATTGAATTAGGTTTGCTAGTGTTTTGCTGAGGACATTTGCATGTATATACATCTGGGATATTGGACTGTAATTTTCTTTTCTTTTAATGTTCTCATCTGGTTTTGGTATCAGGGTAGTGCTGGCCTCAAAAAATTAGCTTGGAAATCTTCCTTCTTTTGTTTTTTGGAAGAATTTGAGAAGGACTGGTATTAATTCTTTGAATGTTCAGTAGAGTTCACTAGTGAAGCTTTCTGATCCTAGACTTTTGTTTATTGGGAGGATTTAATTACTGATTCCATTTCCTTTCTCATTATTGGCCTGTTCTGATTTTCTATTTCTTCAATATTCAGTATTAGTAGATTGCATATTCTTAGGAATTTATCTATTTATCTAATTTGTTGGTATATAATTGTTCATAATAGTGTCTCATGATGTTTTATATTTCTATGGTATCAGTTGTAATGTTTCTTCTTTCATCGCTGACTTTATTTGGATCTTCAAGCTTTTTTTCATAATTAACCCAGCTAAAGATTTGCCAGTTTTGTTTATCTTTTTAAGAAGCCACCCTTAGTCTCATTAATGTGTATTGTTTTTCTAGTCTCTATTTCCTTTATTTCTGCTCTGACCTGTCTTACTGTCTTCCTTTTGCCAACTGTGGGCTTTGTTTATTGTTCTTTTTCTAGTTTCTTGAGGTATAAACTTAGAATTTTACTTGAGATCTTTCTTTTTTGTTAATGTAGACATTTTTGTATTAACTGTCCACTTAGAACTGCTTTTGTTGCATCCCATAAGTTTTGGTTTGATGTAAATCCATTTTCATTGCTTTCAAGATATTTCCCTTTTGATTTCTTCTTTGACTCTTTGGCTGTTCAGGAATATGTCATTTTACTTCCATATGTTTTTAGTTTCATGAATTTTTTTTAGTCTTACTTCTGTTATTACTTTTTATTTTCAGACCATTGTGGTCAGAACAGATACATGATATGATTTCAGTCTTCTTAAAATTGTTAAGATTTATATTGTGACTTAACATATGAATTTTTTTGGAGAATGTTCCATGTGTGCTTGAGAAGAATGTGTTGTGCTGCTATTGGATGGAATGTTTTGTGCATGTCAGTTAGGTCCATTTGGTCTAAAATATATTTCAAGTACAGTATTTCCTTGTTGATTTTTGGTCTGGATGTTCCACTCATTGTTAAAAGTAGAATATTAAAGTCCTTTATTATTATTGAATATCTGTCTATTTCTCCCTTAAGAGCTGTTAACATTTGCTTTATATATTTAGATGCTCCAATATTGGGTGCATATATATTTATAACCATTTTATCCTCTCAATGAATTAATACCTTTATCATTATATAATGATCTCCTTTTTTTCTTGTTACAGGTTTGACATGAAGTCTATTTTGTCTGATATAAGTATAGCTACCCTTCTTGCCTTTGCTGTCTATTTGCATGGGATACTTTTTCCCATCTCTTCACTTTCAGCCTATGTGTAAGTCTATTGTAGGCAGCATATACTTGGGTCTTGCTTATATTTTTTTTAATTAAGACTTAATTTTCTTAGAGCACTTTTGGGTTTACAACAAAGTTGAGAGAAAGGTACAGAGATTTCCTATACACCCTCTGCCCCTATGGATGCATATCCTCCCACATTATCAACATAGCTCATCAGACTGGTACACTTTTTACAAAGGATGAACCTACATTGACACATCATAATCACAAGGCTGTAGTTTACCTTAGAAGTCACTTGTGGTATTGTACATTCTGAGTTTGGACAAATGTTTAATGATATAGATCCATCTTTATATCATAGAGTATCTTCACTGACCTAAAAATCCTCTGTGTTCTGCCTATTTATCTCTTACCCACTTCCCACCCCTGACAATCATCAATACTTTTATTTTCTGTATAGCTTTGCCTTTTCCAGAATGTCATTTATTTGGAATTATACAGTATGTATTTTTTAGGATGGCTTCTTTCACTTAGTAATACGAATTTAAGGTTCCTCTTTGCCTTTTCAGAGCTTGATAGATCATTTTTATAGCAGTAAATGATAATGCCATTGTTGAAAAGACATTTTTGCTCCATAGTATTGCCTTTGCCCCTTTGTCAAATATCAATTGACTTTATTTATGTCTGTGTGTTTCTGGTCTCCCTTTTATGTTCTGTTGATCTGTCTATTCTTTTGTTATTACCATAATATCTTGATTACTGTAGCTTTATAGAAAGGCTTGCAGTTTAGTAGCATTAGTATTACAACTTTGTTCTTCTTCAGTATTGTGTTGGCTCTTCTGGATCTTTTGCCTCTCTATATAAACTTTAAAATCAGTCTGTCAATATCCAAAAAAAAATTTGTTGGGATTTTGATGGGGATTGCATTATATCTTCAGAAAAAGTAAGGAAGAAATGTATCTTGATTATTGAAATGATATCTTCTTACATGAACATGAACTATTTCTCCACTAACTTAGTTCTTTGACTTTGTCTGTCAGCATTTTGTAGTTTTCCTCATATAAATCTTATATATATTTTGTTAGATTTATACTTAAATATTTTTATGCTAATGTAAATGATACTGTTTTATTAATTTCAAATTTTACTTGTTTATTGTTGGTATATAGGAAAGCAACTGACTTTTGTGTACCCTGTACTTTGCAATCTTGAATAATTGCTTAATAGTTCTAGGAAATTTTTGTGGATCCTTTCAGAATTTCAACTTGGATGATTATGTTATCTGTGAACATAGCTTTACAGCTTTATAGCTTCCTTCTCTATCTGTACACTTTTATTCCTTTTCTTGCCTTATTACATTAGCAAGAAGTTCTAGTAATGTGTTGAAAAGAATGGTGAGAGGGGATATTGTTACCTTGTAATTAATCTTAGAGGGAATGCTTTGATTTTCTCATCATTCATATGATGTTAGCTGTAGGTTTTTTGTGGATAGTCTTTAACAAGTTGAGAAAGTTTCCCTCTATTCCTAGTTTTCTAAGAGTTTTTGTCATGAATGAGTGCTGGATTTTGTCAAATGCTTTTTCTACATCTGTTGATATGATCAAGTGGTTTTTCTTTTTTATTCTGTTGATGGGATAGATTACAGTAATTGGTTTTCAAATTTTGAACCAGTCTTACATATCTAGAATAAATCCTACTTGGTAGTGGTGTATAATCTTTTTTATGTTTTTTTTTATTCATTTTGCTATATTTTATTGAGGATTTTCATATCTATCAGAGATATTGGTTTGTAGTTTTCTTTTTTTGTAATGTGCTTGGTTTTAGTAGTAGGGTAACACTGGCCTCATAGAATAAGTTAGGATCTATTCCATTTCCCTCTATTGTTTGAAAGAAATTGTAGAGAATTGATATTATTTCTTCCTTAAATTTTGATAGAATGTAGCAGTGAACCCATCTGGCTCTGATACTTTCTGTTTGGGAAGATTACTAATTTTTGACTCAATTTCTTTAATAGATATAGGTCTAGTCAGATCATCTATTTCTTCTTGTTTGTGTTTGAGCAGATTGTGTTTTTTGAGCAATCGGTCTATTTCATCTTGATTATCAAATTTGTGGGCATAGAACTGGTCATAGTATTCCCTTACTGTTTTTAAATGTCCATGGGATCCGTAGTCATATCCCCTGTTTCATTTCTGATACTAGTAATTTGTGTCCTCTCTCTTTTTTTGTTAGTTAGCCTAGCTAAAGGTTTATGAAAATGATTGGTCTTTTCAAAGACCCAGCCTTTGTTTTCATTGACTTTCTCTATTGGTTTCCTGTTTTCAATTTTATTGATTTCTGCTCTTATTCTTACTATTTAATTTCTTCTGATTGCTTTGGATTTAATTTGCTCTTTTTCTAGTTTCCTGACATAGAGTCTTGTTTCTTTTAATCCATTCAGCCACTCGGTGTTTTTTGAGTGTAGAATTTAATCCACTTACATTAAACATAATTATGATACATAGGGACTTACTATTGCCATTTTATTCATTGTTCTCTGACTACTTTATAGTTCCTTGTTTTTTTTCTTCCTCTCTTGTTGTCTTCCTTTGTTATTTAATTATTTTCTGTAGTGCTATGCTTTAATTCCTTTATCTTATGTGTATCCACTATAGGTTTTTACTTCATGGTTACCATGGGGCTTACATAAAACATCTTACAGTTTTAACTGTCTATTTAAGGTAATAACAACTCTGGTTGCACACAAAAACTACTGTTTTACTCCCCTCTGCCTCACATTTTGTTTCTGGGATGGCACAATTTACTTTTTTTTATATTGTGTATCCATTAGCAAATATTTGTAGGTGTAGTTATTTTTAATACTTTTATCTTTTGAACTTTATACTAAAGTTAAAATTGAATAACACACCAGCATTACAGTAAAAGAGTATTCTGAATTTGTCTGTATACTTACTGTTACTATTGAGGTTCTTTTCTTTCATATGTTTTCATATTGCTAGTTATTGTCCTTCCATTTCCACTTGAAGAACTCCTTCTAGCGATTATTTTCAGGTAAGTCTTGGTGATGAATTTTCTTAACTTTTGTTTGTCTGGAAAAGTATCTCTCTTTCATTTCTGAAGGACAGGCATGCTAGGTAAAGTATTCTTGGCTGACAGTTGTTTTTTTGTTTTGTTTTGTCTTTCTTTCAGCACTTTGAATATATCCTCCCACTGTCTCCTAGTCTGCAAGGTTTCTGCTGAAAAAAAATCACTGATAGTCTGATGGGGGTTCTCTTGTATGAGATGAGATGAGTTTCTTTTCTCTTGCTGCTTTCAGAATTCTCTCTTTGTGTTTGAGTTTTGACAGTTTTATTGTAATGTGTTTTTGTAAAGTCCTCTTTGTGTTGCATCTGTTTGAGGGCCACTGAGCTTCCTATACCTAGATATCAATATCTCTCCCCAGATTTGGGAAGTTTTCAGCCATTATTTCCTTTCAATAACCTTTCTGCCCTTTCTCTTACTCTCTCTCTCTCTTTTCCTTTGGGGGCTCCCATAATGTGTGCATTTTTCTCTGATGATGTTCCATAAATCCCATAGAATTTCTTAATTCTGTTTCATTCATTTATTTTTTTGTTTCTCTAATTTGGTAATTTCAAATAATTTTTTTTCATATTACAGATTCTTCTACTTGATTAAATCTGCTGTGGATGCTATATATTGCATTTTTCATTTTATTCATTGTGTTCTCCAGCTCCAGAATGTCTGTTTGGTCCTTCTTTATAAATTCTATCTTTTTTTGGAACTTCTCCTTTTGTTCATGTATTGTTTTCCCAATTTTGTTGAATTGTCTATGTTCTCTTGTAGCTTGCTGAGGTCCTTAAAACAATTCTTTTTAATTCTTTGCCAATTCATAGATCTCTATATCTTTGTAGTCAGTTACTGGAAAATCACTGTATTCCTTTGATAGTGTCAAGTTTCCTTGATTTTTTTGTGTTTCTTATAGCCTTGCATTGATGTGTGCACACTTAATGGAGCAGTCACTTCTAGAATTTATTAACTGCTTTAGATGGAGAAAGATCTTCATCCACAGGTGAGCATGAGGGTGCCAGCTGGGTGTAGTGTGGCAGTTCCATCTCTAAGGAGGGCTTAACTGTATATTCTCCTTGTAGCTTTGTCAACTGAGGTCAGCATTGATGAAGATTGTAGGAGTTCTTAGCAGCCAAGTTTGTGGGTACCCACAGTGGCAGCAATGGCTGTTGGGTTCTTTGGTGCAAAGACTGCTGGGTTTCTCTTGATCTCTTTCTCTCCTGTGGGAAAATTTGTGGCCAAGGGCTCCCTCTTGGTATCAGGTCTGGCTCATCAGTGTACTCCTAGTTGTGGTGGCACCAGTATCTGATGCATAGGTACCTGAAAGGCAGTCACAGAGCTAGGGTCTAGAACTTGGAGTCCATGGAGTGGTGGTAGAGCTGAGGTCCAGAGCTCAGGCACACATGCAACTATAGTGGCTCCAGGATCTGTGTCATGGGCCTTCTCACTGTGGCAGTGGCTCTGCCATCCTAGGTAAGGGTGCTTGCCAAGTGCCTATGGAGCTTGAACTTAGAGAATGGGCATATGCCAAACAACCATGGCTCTGAGGTTTGAGGTGCAGACATGCTCACTGTGGCTGTGGCTCTGAAGTCTGAGGTACAGAGGCTTATGGTGCTGCAACAGGTCTGGAGAGCAGTCATGTATAGAGCAGCTGTTGCTCTGGAGTTCCGGACATGTCCAGGGTTGATGAAAGGGGCAGCTCCTGTGCCAGGGTGGTGCAACAGCAGTTCCTTCTGGTGTGCGGGTTGTGCAGAGCAACATCTCCTTCTCCAGATGTCTTCAGTGACAGTGGCTGTTGGTTACCTTGGTGGCCAAACCTGCTAGTGTCCTTTGTGGAATGGCCACTGAAGTCCACACCAGCAAACATTATGGGTTCTCCACTGTGAAAGCCGTGGGAGTCTGCGGCTGCCCTCAGCTTCAGTGGCTGTTGAGATACTCAGAGCAAAGGCTACTGGGGTCCTCCGCAGTGCAGAACACTGGAGACCATGGTGGCATTCTCTGTATCGCTGATACTGATAGCCTTTGACCTTCTTTACTCCTAGCCATCTCTAGGCATCTCAGCTATGCCAGTCTCCCCCAGCAATCCTATGTGTGTTGTTACTCTCCACTTTTCATCCCATTGTGTTGCTACAGGTTCTTAATTGAACCCTTGGGCCCTCCCAGGGCTATTTTCCTTCATAGATAACTCATTGGGTTTTGTGGGGTTTTTTTGTTTGTTTGTTTGTTTTTTGTTTTTTGGAGGGTGGGGAGGCAGGAGGACAAAGCCTGGTATCTCCTACTCTACCATCTTGACAATATCATTCCCAGATGCTCCTTCACTAAACAATTCTGAGTAGCTTCTAAGGAGATAGCTGACTACATGTAGCATCGTGAAAAATCAACTCTCCTTTCTAGCCCACACATATCTGCCATGCCTCCTATTTGAATTTTGTGACATGATCCCTCTTATTCACTTAGCTTCAATGATGGAGCACCTTCTTCTGGCTGAGAGGATAAAAGGTAGCCAAGTGTAGAGTCTCTACCATCTTACTGTACTTTTATTGTTACTTACAAATGAAGTAGGGCTAACCTTTAGACAACTGTAAATCACTTGGTCCCCTGTTAAACATTGTATCTTTACAGGATAGAGATTTCAAATTATAGATTAGCTTGTTACTGGATGAATTCTTTTTTTTAATCTCAAGATGCAAGATTCATTGTCTTTGAATTATGTTATACAGTAAATTTAGAGCTGTTTGATACTTGAAAACATAACTTTTAATCATTGTTCTTCTTATACAAATGTGGAGCAATTTAGGAGTTAAACTGAATTATTCTATTAAGTTTTCAGTTCTCATAACCAGATAAATTAATTCAGAAGTTGTAGGCTTCTAGCTGTCAGTGAAAAAAATCTATCACACATGGTGAAGATTTCTTTTTTCTTTTCTTTTTTTTTTTAAATTATTACTTAATTAGTTTCCCTCATAAAAAAAAAGTCATTAGTCCAATTATAAGTCCCCTTGGTTCCAGTGACCTAGGATTAGATGTTACACCCCCTAGTTTTTCTATGAAAAATAGCTAAAAATATATTAACACAGAAGAATGTAATACCTAACACATGACAAAAGTAGATGCAAGCCCTTCTTTCCATAATAAACTCCCAGAGTACATTTTATGAAGTATCAAGGGCAATAAATTGTTTTTAATATAATTAGGAAATTTCTGTTATCTGGACCAAATTTGAAGTTTCTTTGTTCTTAGGATATTTCATCATGTAAATGGGAGTGAGTCTTGCCATGGATCTGAAAATGAAATTTTTGTCTCTTTGTTCAAGTGTCTCCTCTGAATACTGAAATTTTGTGCACAGAAAATTCTCTGCTTTTTACATAAAGGTCTTTGCTAAATGACAAATACAAAATATTTTGTGTAGATGTGTGTTGTGAAGGAATTTACAAACTTCACAGCATTCTGGTCCACTCATGAATAACTGAAAGATAAATTATGAATCTTTGCCTCTCTAACTTTATGAAATTAACAGCCTTTGAGAACCTCTGTGATTTCCATTTCATATTGTATATATTAAGATTGTATGAGTTTTCTGTTCCCTAGCTCTTTTAAAAGATGAACAGCTTTTCTGGGGATATATTATTATTATACTTCTTGTATTTGAAATTTACATATGTTTATTCATTCATTTATTTTTTTTAATTTATGAAGCATATGGCCATAAAAAGAAAGTCAGGAGGGAGATGTAAATACAGAGAACTTGTGGAACTTCTCTTTTATAGATTATTAAAAATAGGATAAATCGCCATCAATCTCACTTGTTGTAAGTAGTCACCTGCCTAAGAGACCAGAAGCTGGAGGTCCTTCTAGCTTCTCAGTGATCCTCTATCCTAAAATATACATGTCCTACAGTGTATGGCATTGTCTGATTTGGGTCCAGCGAGACACATTTATGTAAGAAACAAGGCTATCACAGAATTTTTTCACAGACTTGTAGTAGAGATGAGTTAAGAACAAATAAAACATAAGGAAAAAAGAAACAAGGTGTCTCCTACTGAGGTTATTTATGGTCTTCCTGCCATTGCAGGTTTACTGAAAGATGGTGATGAGGTCTTATACATTTTTAATCCAAATAAACATAAGGAATTTAAATTATGTAATGAGGACAGATTAGAATAAGAGATCGATTTCTGATTATTCCTGACTGTTTTCTAATTGGCAAAGTATCTAAGCTAACCCTTACCAAATGGTATTTTTTGGCCATTTCTGTCTTCATCATCACCTTGATGGGAGGATTAGAAAAAAAAGGGGTGCCTGGGTGGCTCAGTCAGTTAAGTGTCTGCCTTAAGGTCAGGTCATGATCCTGGGGTCCTGGGATGGAGCCCTGCATTGGACTCCCTGCTCAGTGGGGAGCCTGCTTCTCCCTCTCCCTGCCCCCGGCTCATGCTGTCTCTAGCTCTCACTCTCTCCCTCTCAAATAAATTAATAAAATCTTTTAAAAAAAAGAAAAAGAAGAGACCATGATATTTAGCCATTTTACTAGTCACTGATTAGAAGTTTCAAATAGGAGAAATGGGGAATCTTAATGAAAATGAGAGTCAGGGATTATTTGTGTATTTCTCAGCTTTGCTACTGTCTCCTCTATTATTGTTCCTATTCTCCTTGCCTCAGTTTCTTAGCCTCTGCCTTCCTAGCTCATCCCATTGGACCACCTGAGCTCTCCAGAGAAGACTCAATTCTGCTTTAGGACTAACTAATCTGGACCTAAGCAGATAGTATTCAAACAGCCTCAGGCACATTTTACCTGGTCTCTTCCTATGAAATTGAGAATCTTTCTCTCTCCTGGACCCTAGAGCCCAGTATTTCTATAGCCTTTATATGTTTGGAACTTCCTTTGCCTTTCTCTTAGATAGCTCCTATATAGCCTTCTAAGCAATATTCAATATAGGCATTATCTCTTTGGAAAAGTCACTCCCCCAATTCAGTGCCTCATCTTTGCCCCATAACACCAGGTTTATCTCTAGCATACTTCTCTCACTATATTGATATCACATGTTTATTTGTCTCTCACCTTAGACAATAAATTCATTAAACCCAGGACCAGGCATCTGTGTTTGTCTCCTAAGCTTGGCATAGAGTAGACATTAGGTACTTGTAAAGGAATGACTGGCTGACTCAGTCTGGAAATTGCCCTGGAGTCCCAATTCCTCACACCAATTTTCAGGTCTAGCCTTCTGTTTAGGCTCCTCCTTTCCTATCTCCGTCTTGTCAGACTTCTTTCTAAGCCTTCAGTCCTGGCTTCTAAAGCCTCATTGAGGTTAACTGGTTGCCCAAGGGACCCTAGCCTTACCTTTAAATGTGGCACCAGGCATGATTTGCATGCCCTGCATCTCACTGCCTGCTCTATCTGGTAGGAAGCTACTCTCTCTACCCCGTTGATAGAGTTGATGCTCTAACCTGAGAGCCAAAGAAATGAATATTTATGAAGGATTTACTTTAGTCAGGTCTTTTGCTTATTTTTTTATTATGCCATTTAATTTAATCATCACATAGTTTTATTGAAGAACTGAGGCTCAAAGAGATAAGTTAATTTGCACCAAATCACACAGCTATTAAGTGTCAGAGTCTAAATTTTTACCCAAACTGGCTGACTACAAAAACTGAGCTCTTAATCAATTTTCTGTATAGCCAATGAGAGGGGACCTATGGAAAGCTTCCTCAAAGAAGCTAACAGGAGAAAGTCTATTGTTTCTGTATATTCTTTAGTATTTCCACTTATATTCTTTAGTATTTCCACTTCTACCTTTGGCTTTCTTCTTATTTTTAAGGTTATGCCCAAGATTCCTCATCAACAAGACAATTTTTTTTGAGGGGCACCTGGGTGGCTCAGTTGTTAAGCATCTGCCTTCGGCTCAGGTCATGATCCCAGGGTTCTGGGATCGAGCTCTGCATTGGGCTCCCTGCTCCACGAGAAGCCTGCTTCTCCCTCTCCCACTCCCCGTGCTTGTGTTCCTGCTCTCTCTGTCAAATAAATAAAATCTTAAAAAAAAAAAGACATTTTTTTTTGGAAATTACACTTTCCATTATGTTTTTCATCTGTCCTTGGTGAAAGGCTAGAGTGCTAAGGATGTATTTCAGAAGAACTATAAAAGCAAGAAAAACTTGTTTTTCAAAACTTTTCAAGATAAATGTTTTCTTGATCAATTCTCATTAGAGCTTATTTTCTATAGCACTGAAAATATTTTTTTAACTCAGTACAAGAAAATTTTGTTAAAAATATTTACTATAATTTGTTTCTATCTTATTTGTTGCTATATCATTTGCTTCAACTGCTATCTTAGGACATAAAGATTTCTGGTTCTACCTATTGCTTTCTTCTTTGTTCAGAAATTTTTATATTATCAGTTTGCTTAAAGGTTGGACTAGTTAATTTACTTGGATTAGCCGTCTTTACTGATTATACAATTTGCAGGTCTCAACAACAACAAAATATGGAGCCCCTTGTTAAAAAAAGAGGGATAACTTCAAGAGAGCAACAGCAGAGCATTAAAACAAGCATGGGGCCATTCTAAGTATGGGATATTCTGTGACTGTCTTGGTTGCACATCATGGTGTTTTCCCTAGTTCTCATACAATTTCATAACTATTACTGAAAATATTCTTCACAGGAAAATTATCAAAATCACAAATAAAATACTGAGAGGGAAAAATTCATATATATATATGTATATATATATACATATATATATATGAAATATTTTCCATTTTCTCTAATTTGGTTAGAACTGAGAGTGGGGAGGAAAGTGTGTTTAATTAAATAATAATAATAATGACACCTCACAGCCTCTGAAGCTATAGGTAATTTGTTGCTAGAGCTTTGAAAAATTATGTTGTTCATAGTTTATACTTGAGAAATAGGTTAAAGAAATGAAAGCAATTTGAAATTTGTGTTTTAGGTCTCTACCTCATTGCTTGTCCAGTCATGAAAGAATTACAAGATGCCAGGCCCCTGGGTGGCTCAGTTGGTTAAGCGACTGCCTTCGGCTCAGGTCATGATCCTGGAGTCCCAGGATCGAGTCCCACATCAGGCTCCCTGCTCAGCAGGGAGTCTGCTTCTCCCTCTGACCCTCTTCCCTCTCGTGCTCTCTCTCATTCTCTCTCTCTCAAATAAATAAATAAAATCTTTAAAAAAAAAAAAGAATTACAAGATGCCTTTTACTAAGCCTGCACTAATTGTGACCAAAACACAAGCATACTGAAGGATATTTCTGGAAAGGAGGCAAAGTCATTGGAATTTCTCTGTTGTATGAATGCTGTATATACTCCATGATTTGCATACAAATTGTTCATGGAAAGAAATTAAGTTCTGTTTCAACTTAGTAATGGAAATTTGACACATAGTGAAAGTGAGCCCATAACAGCAATTTTGCAAGTAAAGGTTTTTTTAGAGAAGAAAAAGTAATCAGAGATAGTGAAGACTCCATTATTGGCCTAGTTAAAATACTATTTCTGAGCGTCGTATTTTAAAACATTATATACTTTCAGCCCAGCAAAGAACCACTAGAGAATGAATAATGTATTTATTGTGTATTTAAAATTTATCAAGCATTCCCAAGCACAAAAACATGTATTATTATTGCATATTTCAGTCAGCCAATTAATGCCTACATTTATATATTACAGTTAGTAAACTGGACTGAAACTTGTGGTAAATACTGTAGCTTGGTTCTCTCAGTACATTTTTGACAAATATGACCGAGTTTTAGTTTAGTTTTTTTCTTATTTTAAATTGGATTTATAAGGAAACAAGATAACTTGCCCCATTATTATTGCTTTCCTAGAGGCAATTTTGCAACTATGATTATAAATAAACTTCTATTATCAAGTCTTATTTCCCAAAAGACAAGAAAAAAAATCCATCATTGGTTTTCCCTTGTGTGAGTTTCATAGTTTCTGGCAATATGCAGACCTTAAGAGTTCATGTTCCTTGTTTAGACTTTTTAAAGTTTATCCTGACTTTCAAAGTTTTCTTTTGTTCTTCTACAGGTTTTTCTTCAAGAGTATTTAAAGTGTAGAAGACATAAAATTTGACTAGGGAAGAGCAAATCAAGTTGGTCAATATTTATTGAGCATGTATAGGTTAGTTATGATAGAAATTGAAAAAAAGTATAAAATATAGCTTCAAATATCACCTGGGTGCTTACAACCTGTTAAAGAACTAAAAAATTGGAACATAATAATATACATTCATTCTTTCACTCAACTATTCAACAAATATTTATTGAGGAACTAATAGGTTTCAAGATCTATGTTTGACACTGGTAATTTAATAGTGAGCAGAATTATATACGGCTCCTAGCCTCACAGGGTTTACAGTCTAGTGGAAAAGACAGGAAATCAAATAATCAGACAAACACATAAAATTGCCACTGTGATAAGAGCTATGAAGATCACCAATGGCGCCATGCCTAAAAGAGGGTAATTTGGTCTCCCTTCTACTGTTTTCCCCTCAACCTGTTCTGACAAGGCAGCCTGAGTGAATCTTTTAAAATGTGTATCAGATCATGTCACTCCTCTGATCTGCCCAAAAAGCCTCCCGTATAATTCAGAGCAAAAATACTCATTTTCTACCCAACTGTAATCCCCACTTTATTCTTACTCATTTGTCATCAACCTTAAGTTCCTTGACCATACCAGGAATGCTCCTGCCTTGGGACACTTACACTGCTCTTCTCTCTGTCTACATTGCTCTTAGTAACTACCTTACTTTCTTATCCTAAGATCCTGGTTCAAATGTAATTTTATCAGTAAGTTCTTTCCAGATCATCAGATCATCCTATTTTTGAACTGAAACCTCACCTCTCTGATATTCTAATCTCTTCCCTCCTTTATTTTTTTCCAGCACTTATCACTACATAACAGCCTGCTGTTTATTTACTTTGCTTTACTGTCTGTTTTCTGTACGGAAATATCAGCTCAAAAAAGACAGATTTTGTTGTTGTTTTCTCTCCATTATCCTCTGTTCCTAACACAGGGCCTACCTGGCTCATAGTAGACACACAATTAATATTTGTTGAATGAATATGTCAATAGTCATGGAAGTTGGGAGAGACTCTCTGAGGAACTAATAATTTGGCTTATAACTCAAGGACCTAAGTAGATGTTAATCGAGTAAAGAGAGGAGAGCTAAGATGGTGGCCGAGTAAGAGGACCCTAGGCTGATCTTGTCCACGGAACACAAGCAGATAACTATCAAATCATCCTAAATACCCCAGAAATCAGCCTGAAGACTGACAGAACAAACTCCACAACTAAAGGGAGAGAAGAAGACTCATCGAAGAGGCCAGGAAGGGCAGAGAAGTGGTTTGAGGGAGAAAGGGATCAGTACTGCTGTGGAGGAGAAGGAGCTGTGGTCATGGAAGCAAGAGAAAGAGGGAGAGAGAGACAGAGGAGCACAGAGGGGAACCCACAAGGAGAACACTTCCCCAAAGCCATTTGCTGGGAAAAAGAGAGGGGCTAAGTTTTGTGAGTTCTATCAGCCAGTGGGGCTTCAAGCCTCGAGTTTGAAAGGTCGGTGCATTTGGCTGGCCTAGAGCCCTCCGGGCTCTGCCCTGTTCCTGCAGAAAAGGCAGGGAAACACCCCAGTGGCAGACAGCATGGGAAAAGCCATCTGAAGAGTGCCTGTAGCACAAGGCAGGGATATGACTTGCCCTTCTTGGAGGAGTTGCAGAGAGGTAGTATTCCTGGAGACACCCTTCTGGGCACACAGGAGCCCACTGGTGACATTTCTCTCCTGGCCCCTCAGCAGAAACACAGATGTACCAGCAGGAGGCAGTCCTGGGCCTGCAGAGGCTGCCTCACTTGCTTCCACCAAAACCCACTTCCCCACACTCTGGTGAGACTATCTTTCCGGGTCAAGCATGCCTCAGTCCCAGAGTAGTGAGACCCTGGTCTTCTGGGTGACGAACAGCACAGGCCCCTGCCCACAACACGTCCCTAAAGCCTGGAGTTTGAAAAGTCAGCAGGCTTGGCTGGGGTAGAAGCCACTCGTGGTGAGGAGGCAGGCCCACAAGCCAGGGGCAGACGTCCTGGAAACAGTGATCTGTAAGAGATCTGGGACACACCTGGGGGAGATGATTTGTTCTTCTCAGAGTGCTTTCCTGAAAGGCAGCAGACTCAGAGACTGCTCTCTGGAGACAAAGGAGGTGGTCAGTGCCATTTTCTTCCCCCTCCCCATCAGCATCAACACAGAGCAAACTGGGGTGGGCGGTAAGAACACAGGGAGGACACAGGCTGCCTAACCTGCCCAGGCCAAGTCCCATGCCCTGGTGCTCTGGCGGTGCTGCCCTTCTCAGTCAAGCTTGCCTCAGTCCCAGAGTGGCCGGCCCCTTGCCCAGAAGATCAGCACGAGCCCCAGCACAGACCTCAGCCCCTGACTAGAGAGTTCTGCGGGGCTGCAGTTCAAGTACAGGTAGTGTCAGGTTCCATTTCACAAGCAGAGCAGAGCACACCTAGTCCAAACTGGCCACATTTCCAGCCAGGGACCAAACATTCTCCATAGCAGGCCAGGGGAGTCTTTGCAGATGACCGACCTGAAGACTAGAGCAGCCAAACCACAGCAGAGGGCATGCAGCCCACACCAGAGACACTCACTCAAGTGCCAGACACTGGGTATTACATACCCACTTCTTCTTTATGAAAGTGGGAAACAGACTCATCCCAAATGAAAGAACAAGATCAAGTCATGGCCAGACATCTAAGTGAGACAGATAGAAGTAACATGACTGATGGAGAATTTAAAGCAACAAACCTAAGGATACTCACTGGGATTAAGAAAAGAATGGAGGACTTCAGGGAGACCCTTACCACAGAGATAAAAGAGTTAAAAAAAAAATCAGTCAGAAATGAAAAATATAATAACTGAGATGGGAAACAGGCTTGAAGCAATGAACACAAGGATGGAAGGAGCAGATCTCTCCATAGACATTGGCAAGCCAGAAGGGAGTGTCATGATCTATTCAATGTGCTGAATGGGAAGAAAACTCTGATCAGAAGTGGTAAGATTTCATTTTGATGGTTGAGTAATATTCTATTGTCTCTATATACCACATCTTCTTTGTCCATTCATCTGTCAATGGACATCTGGGCTCTTTCCATGGTTTGGCTATTATGGATGTTGCTGCTGTAGACAATGGGGTGCAGGTGCCCCTTCTGATCACTATGTTTGTATCCTTTGGGTCAATGCCTAGGGGTGCAGTTGCTGGCTCATAGGGTAGCTCAATATTTTACTTTTTGAGGAACCTCCATACTGTTCTCCAGACAAATGTGGAAATTAAGAAACAAAACAGAGATCATAGGGGAAGGGAGGGAAAAATAAAGTAAGACAAAAACAGGAAGATAAACTGCAAGAGACTCTTAACTACAGGAAACCAACTGAGGGTTGCTGGAGGGGAGAAGGGTGGGGATAATTGAGTGATGGGCATTAAGAAGGGTATTTGATGGAATGAGCACTGGGTGTTATATGCACCTTGATGAATCACTAAACTTTACCTCTGAAACTAATAACACACTATATGTTAATTAATTGTATTTAAATTAAAGAAAAAAAAAAGAATGGGAAAAAAACCTGCAGGCAAGAAGACTACCCAGGGAAGGCAACATTCAGAATCGAAGAGAGATCAAGAGTTTCCCAGACAAAAAAGCACTAAAGGAGTTTGTGACTACTAAACAAGATCTTATTAATTATTATTGTCAAATGGTGTTCTTGTGAGATGTCATTTCCCATTCTATTACTTTTTGGATGGTAATTATTACATAGAATGCCATCTTTTTTTGTTTTGTAGAATCCATTTATTTTTCTGTTACCTAATAAAATTTTTTCTCTATATACAAAAAAAGTAAAGAGAGGAAGAAGTAATAATAGTAGCAGTGATAGTAATAACAATTACCTTCAGTGCTGTGAACTAGTAGTTTACATATATTAACTCTGAATCCTTAAAATAACCCTCCAAAATATGTAAAATCATTATCTCTCATTCACAAATGAAAGGTTGAGACAGAGTTTTCCAGGCAGAGGAAATTGTATGTGTAAAAGCTTTCTGACTGTAGAAAATATGGCAAGGAGACAGTAAAAGAGTGTGTGTCTGGAACTAAGAGAGACCTAGGGGATATGGTGGGAAAAGAAGAAAAAGGTTAGGGGCCAGGTAACCAAGGGACTTATGTGTAGTGTGACAACATATTCCTGATGCCTCAGGAAAGTCCTGGTCTATGCCTGTTGGCTTGATGTAATTAAGTGTAATTAATTTTTATTCAGAATTTCCTTAGGTTGGATGATAAACTGAGTTAAGAAGATCTGTCTCCTAAGAGTAATGAGAAGCCATTAAGAAGTGGTAATGTGATCAGATTTACATTCTGAGAAAATAACTTTGGTTGAAAGGTTAAACATAAACTAAATGAGGGAGATGTATCAGTAGGCAATAATCTATAAGATTGCCTGATTGTGGGTGGTATTAGTAAAGATGGAGACAAGAACAGAGTTGCAAAATATTTAGAGTAAAATCAAATTATTTGGGTTACATATGAAGGGGGGTTTAGGAGAAGATGGTGTGAACAAAAACTTCTAGGTTTCTAGTGTCAGCAACTGAATAAAGGATTTCCAGTTCATTACGATGGAGAACAATGGAAGACTATAGTGTGTAGATGTAGGCAGAATGGAAAGTGAAAGTTTGAAGATCAGTAATTTTAAAATGTTCATTTCATGATAAATTATCAAATAAGGTCTCCAGCCTGTGAGTAGTATTCTACTATTTGGATCTGCCACAGTGTTTATCTATCCACTCACTGATGGACATTTACATTTTTTCCAGTTTTTAGTGATTATAAGGAAATCTGCAATGACATGTATGAACATATACTTTTATTTATCTTGGGCAAACATCTAAGAGTCAAATAGCTGGATCATCTGATAGGTTAATATATAACTTTTTAAGAAATTAAAAAACTGTTTCCAAAGCGTTTGACCTTTAACAAACTGTAGTAATATTTTACATTCTTATCAGCAGTGTATGAGAGTTCCACTTTCTCCATATCTTCACCGACACTTAGAATATTCAGTCCTTTTTATTTTAACCATTATAATACGTGTGCAGTGATATTTTACTGTGCTTTTAATTTACATTTCCCTAGTAGCAAGAGATTTAAGAATGTTTCCATATGCTTATTTGACATTTATTTTGGTGTAGTTTTCTTTCTTATATTGAGTTTCTTGCATCTATGGGTTTGCGGTTTTCATTAACTTTGGAAGATTTTCTGCCATTATTTCTTTAAATTTTTTTTCTGTCTCCCCTCCAATTACATACACATTAGGCTGTTTGGTGCTGTCAGTGATGTTCTTTTCATTTTTCTTATATTCTCTTTTCTCTCCGTATTTTGTACGGTTTCTATTGTGATATTTTCAAGTTTAGTAATCTTTTCCTCTGTAATATCTAATATGCTGCTAATGCTGCTAATCCCATCTAGTGCATTTTTATCTCACATGTTATAACTTTCATCTCTAAGAAATTTGATTTTGGTCATTTTTGTATCTTTCATGCCTCTACTTAGCTTCCTTATATGGAAGTTATATGGAATAGTTTCAAAAACTATTTTGTTCTTTTTTGAACATTGTAACATTTGTATCAATTTGGGGACAGTTTTGATTGATTATTGTCTCTTTTCATTTTAAGTCATATTTTCCTACCTCTTGACATTCCTGTTAATTTCTGATTGGATTCCAGATATTATGAATTTTATGCTGTTAGGTGGAAGATATTTTTGAATTTCTATATATAGTCATAAGACAACCTTTCCAATTATACTGGCATGCAGTTAACTTACTTGGAAATAATGTGGTCCCTTTAGGTCTAGCTTTTAAAATTGGTAGGACCAGAACAGTGCTCAGTGTGAGGCTAATAACCAACTTCAGAGAGAAGTCTCTCAGAGTATGTTACCCAGTGTCCCATGAATCATGAGGTTTTTAGTCTGGTTGGTAGGAATAAGCATTATCCCTGGACTTGCGTGAGCACTGAGAATTATTACCACTAATCTTTTTCTGTTGGTTATTTTTCCAGTTCAGTAGTTTCCTCACGTGCACACACTGATCAGTGCTCAGCTTAATCCTCTAGGAGGGCTCTCTGCAGATCTTTGTACCTCTCTTTGTGTAGCTCTCTTGTCTTAGGTACTCTGCCTTTGAACTCTAGCCACCTTGGTTTCTCCAGACTAGTCTCTGTTACTGTATATTGGATGCAAGAGGAAGTCTTGAAGTAGCTTTTTTAAAGTGCATATTTATAGTATCAGTAATTTGGGGAAGATTATCTGTAATGAATTCTTTTTATGAGCCTCAGTGTAACTCTAAAGTTACTAGGATATTTAATCACATGTCTTGATAATTAGTTCAATGAGTCTAGAGGTGTAAGGAGATTTCATGAAGCAAGTAAACTTTGATACAGATTTTAAAGAAATAGTAGAATTTGGCAAGCATATGTTCTGTGCTAGGTACTATTGGATGATCAAATATGTTTGAGAGATGAATGAATGAACTGACTGATCTTCTCTTTTCTGTTTAGCAAACTCCTACTTCAAGTCCCAAGTCTACATTTTTCCTCTATAACTTTCTCTATCTTCCCCCAACTGAGTTCATAACTTATACCTTCTTTCTATTGTTATGATACCCCATACTTTATCTCCATTAAATCCATAATTACCTTATATCATAATTACTTCATTTTGTTTCTTTCACTAACCTACATATTGCTTTTGAGCAATTAATTTATCTTTGACCCCCAGAACCCAGCAGAGTGCTTAGAATGCCTAGGTGTTTAAAAATATTTGTTGATGTGAACTGTTGCTCATCTTTTGAAATTCACAAGTATAATGAATCACAGACCTGTACCCCTGAAACAAATAATACATTATATGTTAATAAAAAATAATAATAATAAAATTCACAAGTAGACAGTAATGTAGAAGTCAGTTCTGACCTGGATGTTTTCAGTGATGAACTGAGAGGCACAATAGTATATTAGCTAACTATTGCTATGTAAAAAATTATCCCAAAACTTTGTGGCTTAAAACAACAAACTTTTATTATTTTGCAGTTTCTGCAGTTCAGGAATTTCAGGGCACCTTAGCTGGCTCCCCTGACTTAGGGTCTTTCACAAGGTATCAGGTGGGGCTCTAATTATCTCAAGGACCAAAAGGAAGAGAATCCACTTTCATGCTCACTCGCATAGATGTTGGCAAGTTTAGATCCTTTCTGGCTGTTAGCCAGAAGCATCGGTGCCTTGCCATGTGATCCTATGCATAAGAAAGCTCACAGTAAGACATCTGGCTTCCATCAGAGAGCGTGATGGAGAAATCTAGAATAGGCAAATAAGATAAAGTCACAGTCTTTTTGTAACCTTATCTTGGAAGTGACATTCCATAAGTTTTGTTATATTCTTTTCATGAGAAGTGAGTCATTAGGTCAATCCCACACTCAAGGGAACTATTTGACCTCATGTATAGCCAATACCACTTATATTTTCTCCAAGACAATAACAAATAAATATAGAAATGGATTCATAGACGGTTATGTATTCTGTATGAAAGATATGGATTCTGTTAGCCCAGGAAATCTGGCATGATGCCAAGCTCATGTTCTTCGGCCCAGTTTTCCCCTCAGAGCAGAGGATCCAACAAGTAGATGTGATGGCAATTTTATTCCCCAAGAACTAGTAGCTCTTTTTTGTGGAACAATGATTTCCAGTATGCATTCTCTGGATGTCTAAGGTTCTAGTGGTACCTCAGAGGTCATATAGGGAGAGAGGGAGGAGTGCTAGGGCCATGCCCCCTACCACCAGGTGCTACCCAACCCAATTCTATCATGTTACTTATGCTGAATTCTCAGTTCATAAATACCAGTTTGAAAAAATACTGTTTGAACTGTCTCAAAAACTGGGATCCTAGAGCAATGGTTTCTGGCCTATAGCAGTGTAGTATAGTGTAGTGGTTAGGCCTGCAGGCTCTGAACCCGCCTGCCTGGGTTTTTTGTATCCAGATGCTGCCATTAGCTAGCCATGTGATGGGATTTAGAAAAGTCTGGGCTTGAGTCCTATCCACAGTTGTTTCTTGGCCCTTTCTGTTTCTGAAGCCAAAACTACTTGGGCAGACTTGATACTCTGCTTCTTTTTATTTTCACTGTAGCCTTCTATTATTAGCCTCCCTATATTTATCTTAGTTTAACATAACCAGTGGAATGGTTAATGCATTTACCATCATTATGCCTCCTGTTTTTGTCCTCATAATAGGTCTTTGACTAGATGATGTGTGTTCTTCGTTTTAATAAACTCCTTCTCTAGAAAGAAAATTATCTATAATTGATTTCTATACCTGTCAATGCTTAGGGTTTCATAATCAGTTAAAACATTTTCACAGCTGTGGGTTTACCAATTTCATTGTGTCACTTATTCTAAGTTATTGCAGATGAACATTTTCAATTATATGGTTAAATAAAGAGCCTGTAGGTTGCAATTAATTACCCACATCTGCTGTTCTAATATGAATTAAGGTAGTATCTTACAGTTCATCTAACAGTGAGTTTTCTGGATTAATTAATGAGGAAGCTCACAAAGGGGAGCTCTAAATATTTCATATATTGTGCTTGTAATAGGACTAACCCTTGAGCCTGAGACTTAACTGTTGATGTTGTCCTCTTTGTTTTTAAACTCCAGCTGCTAGAAAGTAATCATTGATATAGTTTTTAAGAGGATTCTTATTACTTACTCTTCTCTAAGAGCCAAAATCTTTATGTGTTCCTTCTTATGTTCTATTAGTTGATTCCAACTTGCCTTCAAAGTGTAGTTTAGAAGTTGGTTTTTCAAGGGGCACCTCAGTGGTGCAGTTGTGTAAGCATCAGAACTCTTGGTTTCAGTTCAGGTCATGATCTCAGGATTGTGATCTCAAGGTCGGGATCTCAGGGTCATGACCTCAAGGTGCTGAGGTCAAGCCCCACCTCCAGCTTTGCACGGAGTCTGCTTAGAGTTTCTCTCTGCCTCTCCCTCTGCCTTTCCCCTCGACCCCACTCTCTATCTCTATCTCTCTCTCTCTCTCAAATAAATAAGTCTTTTAAAAAAAAAATAAGTTGATTTTTCAAGTGGAGGCAAATCACTTGTTTTCAAAATGCTTTGGCAGAGGAGCCAAAGATGGAGGAACAGGTGACTTGGGCTGGAGAACAAAAGTCATGAGAAAACCGGTTGTCAGGTGCTACTTGCCCCCCATGGTTCTGATGTCCAGGGTGTCTGCAGTGTGGGGAGGAATGTCAGTGAGAGGAAGCCTAACTGGTACTACAGTTTTCAAGTTTCTGCAGTCAGAATATAGTGACAAATGTTGGGCCTTTGGCAAGCTCTATAAGTAAATCTCATAAGAAAAAAAAGATTATGGCTTTTGAAATGCATAGAACATGATATATTCATAACATAGTAAATGTTGAAAGCTGTTTTCTCAGCCAGAGATTTTAAAATAAGGCCCTCACATAAAGAAATGTTGCAAAAAAAAAAAAAGTATATCTATAAAGAAGAAAATAGCACAGCAAGATGATGATTAGCTGGAAGGCTTAGAAAATGTTGTCCCTCTTTTCTTAAAACTATCTCTTCCACGGACTTCCTTAATAAGCATTCCTTTGTTATCTTTTTCTTTCTTAGATGACTTTTTTCTTTGCTGGCTCCCTTTCTTATCACTTTTTAGCAGTAAATATCCCATAAATGTCTCCTCTTACCTTACGGAAGTGATGTTATCTCCTGGCTTCAATTATTACTTTCATAAAATGATACACACCACTTGTATCTCCAGCCCTGACCTCGCTGCTTCTCATTACTCTTCTTCATTCATCAGCTTTTCTACTTATGTTCTCATCATTTCCTGAGAAGTGATACATTTTTATAATTGATGAATTCTTTTTTTATATGTATATAAGTTAATATATCCTTCAGCTCTATTTCTACAACTTAAGAATATGGAGCTTCCTTTTAATTTCTTTGATAATATTATCTTGTGGAATCATTTTCTAAGTAATTTTCAGACCAAATTTAATTTTAACCTGAGATAATAAGAGAAAGATCACATAAGAGAACCTCATTTCTGTGACAGCCTGAAGAAACTATTTTCCAATAAGTTTTTGTACTCAAATATTTAATTAGAGGTATGTCAGGTAAAAAAAAAAGCCATTACAAAAATATTCAGTGAATGTTATTAGTGAAAAACTCTGTGACTACATGATAGAGAGTTCTAACCTAACATTTGTGGTGCATGTCAAGAAGTGAGTGTATATATTTAAAAATAGAAAATTTTGCAGAAAATAGAGCATAAAGTCAAAAGAAGTGCTTATTAAATCTAAAGCAAAAGCTACTATCTGAAATGTTTTCTAAGTAATACAAGCTTCAATACAAATGGACAAGCAATTATTGGTTTCTTTAATTAGCATAGTTTGTGGTAGTTGTTTGAATTTGAGAATTATGTTCGCATCTTGGTTGAAGGATTGGCCTCAATCAAAACAGCTTGTGGTGCTGGGTGAGAACAAAGTGAACTGCCAAGGGGAATTGGAAGAAACTGGCTATTATAAGTGTTTAATCTGGGAGGAGAAACTGTAGGTAATGTTCCCACTTCCTAAATTCATGAAGTGGACAAAGTTTTATCTTCACGCTCATCTCCCTTAAGAGGTTTCCTCTTTTAAAGTCATCACTTATTCACAATTTCTCATCATCTCTCACTATGCCCTGTCCTCTTATATGCCAAGTCATATTACTCTACCATCTTCATTATGTCTGAGACCCCTTCTTCATTTCCAAGCCACTACTACTACCTCAGCTTATTTGATCCTTAGCTCTCTCTTTTTAACTTACTGTAGGCCCTTGCTGATTACCCTGCTTCCAGTCTTGCTCCCTCTTCAATCCATTTTATATACTATTACTAGAAGTGTCATTTTAAGATGCAAATCAGAACATACCTTACTACTACTTAAAATCTCTTGGTGAGTTCCTAAAAGGAAAAATTTTAAGAAAAATTCTAAACTTCCTTCCATAGTACATAAGATTCTTTAAGATCCCTAATAAAAACTCCTACTTAGAATAAATTTTACTTCATTTGTTTTTCAGTCAACTCTAAACAATTACATAGCCAGGAGCATTCTTTTTTTTTTTTTTTTCGATTTGGGAAAACCTCTCTTTTTTTAAATTAACATATAATGTATTATTGGTTTCAGTGGTACAGGTCAGTGATTCATCAGTCTTATATAAAACCAGTGCTCATCACATCACATGCCCTCCTTAATGTCCATCACCCAGTTACCCCTTCCTCCTACCCCCCTTCCCTCTGGCAACCCTCATCTTGTTTGTTTCCTATGTTTCCTATGATTAAGAGTCTCGTATGGTTTGTCTCTCTCTGGTTTCATCTTATTTTATTTTTTCCTCTCTTCCCCTATGATCCTCTGTTTTGTTTCTTAAATTTCACATATGAGTGAGATCATATAATTGCCTTTCTCTGATTGACGTATTTAACTTAACATACCCTGTAGTTCCATCCACGTCATTGCGAATAGCAAGATTTCATTTTTTTTTTGATGGCTGAGTAGTATTCCATTGTATATATATATACCACATCTTCTTTATCCATTCACCTGGGCTCTTTCCATCATTTGGCCATTGTGGACATTACTGTATAGCCAGGATCATTCTTACTGATATACTAGCTATATGAACATTTCTGAAAATCTTTGAAGAGTAACATCTATCAAGAGCTATATCTTCTGCACAACTGTATAAGATGGCAAGGAATTGCTAACTGGCCACAAAAAATAACACACATCAGAAGTAAAACAACATGGAATAGCATGGTCTTTGGACTTCCAAAGACCTGAATTTAAACTTTGGTGTTTTCCTCACAAGCTGTATAATTCTGAATTCCATTATTCTTATTTTTAAGGTGAAGCTGTTAATAAAATTCCATGAGATTGCTATAAGCATTACCTGAAACAGATATTCTCATTTAGCTCATAGATATCCTCAATGTACACATTCAAGAACTATTAGTTCCCTTTGCCTTCTAATGCTTCATTCACATTAATAAGAATTAAAGTATAAGTGACAGAGATCAATGTAGGGGACTCTATCTTCCCAGGGAAAAAGCAGCGGGAAATAGAGTAGAAATACGTAACAGGACGAACAGTTGCCAAAGGAGGTAGATCTTGTGTTAGAGGAAGTCTGGAAAAAGCACATGCAACTGGAGAGGTGTGTGTGTGTAGTAGTAGTAGTAGTAGTAGTAGTAGTAGTGGTAGTAGTAGTGGTAGTAGTGGTAGTAGTAGTAGTGGTAGTAGTGGTAGTAGTAGTGGTAGTAGTGGTAGTAGTAGTAGTGGTAGTAGTAGTAGTAGTAGTAGTGGTAGTAGTAGTGGTAGTAGTGGTAGTAGTAGTAGTGGTAGTAGTAGTAGTAGTAGTGGTAGTAGTAGTGGTAGTAGTGGTAGTAGTAGTAGTGGTAGTAGTAGTAGTAGTAGTGGTAGTAGTAGTAGTAGTAGTAGATGGAATCAACCAGAGACTGTACACTGCAAAAGAGCTAATAGCTGCCACTTATTGAATACTTACTGTTATATACCAAGTATTGTGCTAATTGTTTTGCATGTATTAACTTAATACAAAAGAATTAGAGCAGACAAAAGGAGAGCAAAAAGAAAAGCTAGGAAATACTTGTCAGTGGGAAAAAAGCAACACTTAAGAAACACTTAAGAGATGAACAGAGAGAGTCACCTCTATAGAGGAATAATAGTAAGTTGGCAGAGAGGTAGGGAGCAAACTCAAAGACTGCGATGTCAGTCAACCTAAGGGAGGATAGAAACTTAAGGAGCAGATAAATAGTAAAATAAACATTAAAATAAGGAAAAAAACTAAAAATTACCTGTTGGAATGGGCAATTAGGAGGTCTTTGATATCATTTTCCACCGAAATTTTATGAAGGTGGCGAGGTCTGAAGTCAGGTTGTAATGGGCTGAGGAATGAATAGGAGGTGAGGAAATGTGGACAAAAGGTAGACTACTTTTTTAAAAAGAATACTGCTATAAACATAGAGGTGCATGTATCCTTTTGCATTAGTGTTTTTGTATTTTTAAGGTAAATATCTGGTCGTGCAATTACTGGATCATAGGGTATTTCTGTTTTTAACTTTTTGAGGAAACTTCATACTGTTTTCCACAGTGGCTATACCGGTTTGCATTCCTACCAACAGTGCAAGACATGGATGGCGCTAGAGAGTATAATGCTAAACAAAATAATCAGTCAGAGAAAGACAAATACCATATGATTTCTCTCACATGTGGAATTTAAGAAACAAAACAAATGAGCAAAGGGAAAGAGAGAGACAGAGAAACCAAGAAACAGACTCTTGACTAAAGAGAACAAACTGATGGTTACCAGAGGGGAGGTAGGTGGGTGGATGGGTTAAATAGGTGATGGGGATCTAGGAGTGCACTTGTGATGAACACTGAGTAATGTATAGGATTGTGGAATCACTATACTGTACACCTGAAACCAATATAGCACTGTATGTTAACTGAGATTAAAATAAAAACTTAAAACATTTTAATTAAAAAACTAAAAATTAAAAATAAAAAAATCATTTTCCTCTAAAGTTTCACTACTACAGATTTTCCAATAAATGGAAATGGATATTATCCTAGTATAGTCTCATGGTTCTTCTTTCTGTAAATCTTAGAAATAAAGGTTAGATGAAGGTATACAGAAGAGAAAATTGTGGCTTTAAATAAACGATGAATCCTGAGGAAAACATTAGTATAAGCATACATTTGAGTAAGACAATAAAGAAGTCATAGAAATTGAGATATCACTTAAAGCAAAGAAAATCTTAATTTAAAAGTATAGGTATTTATTGAACATCTACCAGGTAGAAGACACTATATTTAATTTTGACAATTTCAACTGACATTGATTACCATTTTATTCCTTTCAGAATTTACTTTATTCTACTTCTCTCCCATGGGACATTTGGTTCCTCTTGATATGGCCTTTATTTTCTTCATTGCTATCAATGACTTTCATAATATGAAGAATACCGGGGGTGCGAAGTCAAATAAGTTAAAGTCATATTATAGGAAAGCATTCAGTAAGCAAGGACAGTAAGGGCCTTTGCTTTTAGAATCTCTGGAATTTTAAATGATAAGGTTTGACTATTTTAATTATGATTATGTTCAGTGAAAAATTATTTTTGTTGGAATTCCAAACTTCTTACACTTCACTGGCACAAGTTTAGTGCATGAAAAAAAAAGTTTACAATTTTGTATAATAGTGGTTTACCCACTATTGATGGAAAGATTAAGTTGTGAGGATAAATAGTATAAACATTCAGAGAAAGAAGTGATCAGTATGGTGAAGTATTTGTAGGAACTTCTCATGAAGAACATGAGCTTGACCTTGAGACTGGTTATTGGAAGGCAGAGAAAGAGAAGGGAGCCTTTCTAGGAAGAAAGAGCAGAATGTATAAATATATGTTTAAATACAACCAGAAAATTAAAGACACTCCACTTGGACCTTTTGATGAGTCAACTGGTAAATAAAAATATCCGTTAAGTGTAATATATATAGTAATTACTATTATCAATAAGGAACTCTGGTTCATTTTCTATGCTTATAAAACAACTACTTAATGGGAAAAACTTTTTGGTGCTTATCCTTCAGTCAGTAAAAGGTACCTAGTTACCAGACCATATTTGAACACCATTCCTTTCATCATAATAATAATACTGACATATATGTCAGGTATACTTATTAAACTAAGTTTAATACAGTTTATTTCCTTAAAGTTTTTTTTTAATTTTTTTATTGTTATGTTAGTCACCATATATAACATCACTATTTCTTGATAGAGTGTTCCATGATTGTTTGTGTATAACACCCAGTGTTCAACGCAAAATGTGCCCTCATTAATACCCATCACCAGGCTGACCCATCCCCTGACCCCCCTCCCCTCGAGAACCCTCAGTTTGTTTTTCAGAGTCCATCGTCTCTCATGGTTCCTCTTCCCCCCCCGACTTACTCCCCTTCATTCTTCCCCTCCTGCTATCTTCTTCTTTTATTTTCTTAACATTTATTGCATTATTTGTTTCAGAAGTACAGATCTGTGATTCAACAGTCTTGCACAATTCCCAGCGCTCACCATAGCACATACCCTCCCCAATGTCTATCACCCAGCCACCCCATCCCTCCCACCCCCACCACTCCAGCAACCCTCAGTTTGTTTCCTGAGATTAAGAATTCCTCATATCAGTGAGGTCATATGATACATGTCTTTCTCTGATTGACTTATTTCACTCAGCATAACACCCTCCAGTTCCATCCAAGTCGTTGCAAATGGTAAGATCTCATTCCTTTTGGTGGCTGCATAATATTCCATTGTGTATATGTACCACATCTTCTTTATGCATTCTTCTGTCAATGGACATCTTGGCTCTTTCCACAGTTTGGCTATTGTGGACATTCCTGCTATAAACATTGGGGTGCACATACCCCTTCAGATCCCTACATTTGTATCTTTGCTGTAAATACCAGGTAGTGCAATTGCTGGATCGTACGGTAGCTCTATTTTCAACTGTTTGAGGAACCTCCATACTGTTTTCCAGAGTGGTTGCATCAGCTTGCATTCCCACCAACAGTGTAGGAGGGTTCCCCTTTCTCCACATCCCCGCCAACATCTGTCATTTCCTGACTTTTAATTTTAGCCATTCTGACTGGTGTGAGGTGGTATCTCATTGAGGTTTTTTTGATTTGGATTTCCCTGATGCCAAGCGATGTTGAGCACTTTTTCAAGTGTCTGTTGGCCATTTGGATGTCTTCTTTGGAAAAATGTCTGTTCATGTCTTCAGCCCATTTCTTGATTGGATTATTTGTTCTTTGGGTGTTGAGTTTGATGAGTTCTTTATAGATTTTGGATCCTAGCCCTTTATCTGACATGTCATTTGCAAATATTTTCTCCCATTCTGTCGGTTGTCTTTTGGTTTTGTGGACTGTTTCTTTTGCTGTGCAAAAGCTTTTTATCTTGATGAGGTACCAATAGTTCATTTTTTCCCTTGCTTCCCTTGCCTTTGGCAATGTTTCTAGGAAGAAGTTGCTGTGGCTGAGGTCGAAGAGGTTGCTACCTGTGTTCTCCTTTAGGATTTTGATGGACTCCTGTCTCACGTTTAGGTCTTTCAACCATTTGGAGTCTATTTTTGTGTGTGGCGTAAGGAAGTGTTCCAGTTTCATTCTTCTGCATGTGGCTGTCCAATTTTCCCAACACCATTTGTTGAAGAGATTGTCTTTTTTCCATTGGACATTCTTTCCTGCTTTGTCAAAGATTAGTTGACCATAGAGTTGAGGGTCCATTTCTGGGCTCTCGATTCTGTTCCGTTGATCTATGTGTCTGTTTTTGCGCCAGTACCATACTGTCTTGATGATGACAGCTTTGTAATAGAGCTGGAAGTCCGGAATTGTGATGCCGCCAGCTTTGCTTTTCTTTTTCAAGATTCATCTGGCTATTCGGGGTCTCTTCTGGTTCCATACAAATTTTAGGATTATTTGTTTCCATTTCTTTGAAAAAAGTGGATGGTATTGTGATGGGGATTGCATTGAATGTGTAGATTGCTCTAGGTTGCATTGACATCTTCACAATGTTTGTTTTCCAATCCATGAGCATGGAAAATTTTTCCATTTCTTTGTGTCTTCTTCAATTTCTTTCACGAGTATTTTATAGTTTTCTGAGTACAGATCTTTTGCTTCTTTGGTTAAATTTATTCCTAGGTATCTTATGGTTTTGGGTGAAATTGAAAATGGGATCGACTCCTGGTTTTGTCTCTCTTCTGTCTTGTTGTTGGTGTATAGGAATGCCACCGATTTCTGTGCATTGATTTTATATCCTGCCACTTTACTGAATTCCTGAATGAGTTCTAGCAGTTTTGGGGTGGAGTCTTTTGGGTTTTCCACATACAGTATCATATCATCTGCAAAGAGTGAGAGTTTGACTTCCTCTTTGCCAATTTGGATGCCTTTGATTTCTTTTTGTTGTCTGATTGCTGTAGCTAGGACTTCTAATAGTATGTTGAATAGCAGTGGTGATAGTGGACATCCCTGCCGCGTTCCTGACCTTAGGGGGAAAGCTCTCAGCTTTTCCCCATTGAGAATGATATTCGCTGTAGGTTTTTCGTAGATGGCTTTTATGATATTGAGGTATGTACCCTCTATCCCTATACTCTGAAGAGTTTTGATCAAGAAAGGATGCTGTACTTTGTCAAATGCTTTTTCTGCATCTATTGAGAAGATCATGTGATTCTTGTTCTTTCTTTTGTTAATGTATTGTATCACGTTGATTGATTTGTGGATGTTGAACCAACCTTGCAGGCAAGGGATAAATCCCACTTGGTCATGGTGAATAATCCTTCTAATGTACTGTTGTATCCTATTGGCTAGTGTTTTGGTGAGAACTTTTGCATCCATGTTCATCAAGGATTTGGTCTGTAATTCTCCTTTTTGTTGGGGTCTTTGTCTGGTTTTGGGATCAAGGTAATGGGGGCCTCATAAAATGAGTTTGGAAGTTTTCCTTCCATTTCTATTTTTTGGAACAGTTTCAGGAAAATAGGTATTAATTCTTCATTAAATGTCTGATTGAATTCCCCTGGGAAGCCATCTGGCCATGGGCTTTTGTTTGTTGGGAGATTTTTGATGACTGCTTCAATTTCCTTAGTGGTTATAGGTCTGTTCAGGTTTTCTATTTCTTCCTGGTTCAAATTTGATAGTTGATACATCTCTAGGAATGCACCCATTTCTTCCAGGTTATCTAATTTGCTGGCATAGAGTTGCTCATAATATGTTCTTATAATTGTTTGTATTTCTTTGGTGTTGGTTGTGATCTCTCCTCTTTCATTCATGATTTTGTTGATTTGGGTCATTTCTCTTTTCTTTTTAATAAGTCTGGCCAAGGGTTTATCAATCTTGTAAATTCTTTCAAAGAACCAGCTCCTAGTTTCGTTGATCTGTTCTACTGTTCTTTTGGTTTCTAGTTCATTGATTTCTGCTCTGATCTTTATTATTTCTCTTCTCCTACTGGGTTTAGGCTTTATTTGCTGTTCTTTCTCCAGCTCCTTTAGGTGTAGGGTTAGGTTGTGTGTTTGAGACCTTTCTTGTTTCTTGAGAAAGGCTTGTATTGCTATATACTTTCCTCTCAGGACTGCCTTTGCTGTATCCCAAAGATTTTGAACAGTTGTGTTTTCATTTTCATTGGTTTCCATGAATTTTTTTAATTCTTCTTTCATTTTCTGGTTGATCCATTCATTCTTTATAGGATGCTCTTTAGCCTCCATGTATTTGAGTTCTTTCTGACTTTCCTCTTGTGATTGAGTTCTAGTTTCAAAGCATTGTGGTCTGAAAATATGCAGGGAATAATCCCAATCTCTTGGTACCGGTTGAGACCTGATTTGTGACCTAGGATGTGATCAATTCTGGAGAATGTTCCATGGGCACTAGAGAAGAATGTGTATTCCGTTGCTTTGGGATGGAATGTTCTGAATATGTCTGTGAAGTCCACTTGGTCCAGTGTGTCATGTAAAGTCTTTATTTCCTTGTTGATCTTTTGCTTAGATGATTTGTCCATTTCAGTCAGGGGGTGTTAAAGTCCCCCACTATTATTGTATTGTTGTCAATGTGTTTCTTTGCTTTTGTTATTAATTGCCTTATATAATTGGCTGCTCCCATGTTACGAGCATAGATATTTATAATCGTTAGATCTTCTTGTTCTATAGACACTTTAAGTACGATATAGTGTCCTTCTTCATCTCTTATTACAGTCTTTGTTTTAAAATCTAAGTTGTCTGATATAAGGATTACCACCCCAGCTTTCTTTTGGTGTCCATTAGCATCGTAAATGGTTTTCCACCCCCTCACTTTCAATGTGTGGGTGTCTTTGGGTCTAAAATGAGTCTCTTGCAGACAGCATATGATGGGTCTTGTTTTTTAATCCAATCTGATAGCCTGTGTCTTTTGATTGGGGCATTTAGCCCATTTACATTCAGGGTAACTATTGAAATATATGAATTTAATGCCATTGTATTGCCTGTAAGGTGACTGTTACTGTATATTGTCTGTGTTCCTTTCTTATCTATGCTGCTTTTAGGCTCTCTCTTTGCTTAGAGGACCCCTTTCAATATTTCTTGGAGGGCTGGTTTCGTGTTTGCAAATTCCTTTAGTTTTTGTTTGTCCTGGAAGCTTTTTATCTCTCCTTCTATTTTCAATGAGAGCCCAGCTGGATATAGTATTCTTGGCTGCATATTTTTCTCATTTAGTGCTCTGAAGATATCATGCCAGTCCTTTCTGGCCTGCCAGGTCTCTGTGGATAGGTCTGTTGCCAATTTAATGTTTCTACCATTGTAGGTTACATATCTCTTCTCCGGAGCTGCTTTCAGGATATTCTCTTTGTCTCTGAGACTCGTAAGTTTTACTATTAGATGTCGAGGTGTTGACCTATTTTTATTGATTTTGAGGGGGTTCTCTGTGCCTCCTGGATTTTGATGCCTGTTTCCTTCCCCACATTAGGGAAGTTCTCTGCTATAATTTGCTCCAATATACCTTCTGCCCCTCTCTCTCTTTCTTCTTCTTCTGGGACCCCAATTATTCTAATGTTGTTTTGTCTTATCGTATCGCTTATCTCTCGAATTCTGCCCTCGTGATCCAGTAGTTGTTTATCTCTCTTTTTCTCAGCCTCTTTATTTTCCATCATTTGGTCTTCTATATCGCTGATTCTGTCTTCTGCCTCATTTATCCTAGCAGTTAGTGCCCCCATTTTTGATTGCACCTCATTAATAGCCTTTTTGATTTCGACTTGGTTAGATTTTAGTTCTTTATTTCTCCAGAAAGTGTTTCTCTAATAACTTCCACACTTTTTTCAAGCAGAGCTAGTATCTTTAAAGTCATGATTCTGAGCTCTAGGTCCGACATAGTACTAATGTCCGTATTGAGTAGGTCCCTGGCTGAGGGTACTACCTCTTGTTCTTTTTGCTGAGGTGATTTTTTTTTGTCTTGTCATTTTGTCCAGAGGAGAATAGATGAATGAGAGAACAAAATGCTAACAGGTTAACAACATCTCCAGCAAATATACTCTATACAAATCAGAAAAGACCTGAAACCAGGGGAAAAGAAAGAGAAAGAAAAAAGAAAGAGAAAAAAAAAGAAAGAAAGAGATAAAAACAAAAACAGAACAAAACAAAAAAAATATGATCAAACGTGATCAGGCTAGTGCATAGATCAGTGCCACACACTAGATTTTTGGGCTTATTTTGGTCTGTTAGAAGAAAGTGCCTCCTAAAATTTTAAAAGGAAGAAAGACTTATATATGTACAAAATAAGGGTTGATACAATAAAGGGATGGCTAATGACTGTAAAGATGAAAATTATAAAAGATTTTATAAAAGGAATTGATAAGTTGTTTGAAAAAAGAAGATTTAAAAAAAAAGAAAAGAAAAAAAAGAGAGAGAATGTGATCAGGCAGGAGACTAGAACAAAGCCGTTTACTAGTGATTTAGGGTATATTTTGATCCATTAGAAGAAACTGTATCTCAGAATTTTAAAGAGAGGACAACTTATATTTATATGCCAATAATAAGGGTAACTACAATGAAGGGATAAAGTATGACTCTAAAAATGAAAAATAAAAAATATTTTTTTTAAAAAGGGATTGATAAGATGTTGGTTGAAAAAGGGAAAAAGAAAAATTCAAAAAAAAACAGCTAAAAAATATTAACTTTGAAAAACTAATGAATTATGGTAAAAAAGCCATGAATTCTATGTGCAGTATTCCCCTAGCGCTGGAGTTCTCCTGTTCTCCTTGATCGGTAAACTTGGTCTTGGCTTGCTGGCTGTTCGTGCTGATCTTCTGGGGGAGGGGCCTGTTGCCATGGTTCCCAAATGTCTTTGCTGGAGGTGGAATTGCCCCGCCCTTGTTTGTCCCGGCTAAGCAAGCTGCTCGGGTTTGCTCTCGGGAGCTTTTGTTCCCTGCCAGCTTTCCGTACAGCTTTGGAGGACTAGAGTGAAAATGGTGGCCTCCCAATCTCTGCCCGGAGGAGCCGAGAACTCGGGGCCCCACTCCTCAGTGCACCCCCAGAGAAAAGCAGTCAGTCACTCCCATGTCCGCCGTCTCTGGCCGCACTCTGTGCTCACCTGGGCTGTGACCGAGTGTTTCTATCTCTGGCCCCCAACCCCGTGTGGAGTCTCCAAACCCAGCAGATCCCTGCGGTGCGCTTCCGCGCCGCTCCTCCCCGGGGAGGAAGGGGAGTCTCCCTAGCTCTGCCGCTTGTTGGGTCCCTGCTGGAGGAGCAGTGGCCCGACTGGGCCGCGGATCACAGTTTATGGCAACCCCGAGCTGAGAGCCCGCACCTCGGCTCCGTCTCTGCAGCCGGCTTCCCTGTTCCGATACCTGGGAGCTCTGACGCATTCAGGCACCCCCGGTCTTTCTGTGACCCCGAGGGTCCTGAGACCACACTGTCCCGCGAGGGTTCCACCCTCAGCTTGGCCACTGGAGCAACGTCTCTCAGCGGAGCCGACTTCTAAAAGTTCCGATTTTGTGCTCCGTGGCTCTTTCCCTTGCCGGAAGCGGCCGACGGAGGCCCCCTCCCCTGCCATCTATCCTCCCGAATATCGCCTCGGATTCACTTCTCCGCACGTCCTACCTTCCAGTAAGTGGTCGCTTTTCTGTTCAGAGAGTTGTTGCTATTCTTCTCTTTGATCTCCTGTTGAGTTCGTAGGTGTTCAAAATGGTTTGATCCCTATTCAGCTGAATTCCTGAGACCAGACGAAATCCAGGTCTCCCACTCCTCCACCATCTTGCTCCACCCCTCTATTTCCTTAAAGAGTTTAAAGATTATAAATATATCCTTTCTGTGATAACCTTTTTTCTACTTTTCAATTTCACTAGTAGTTTTGTTAATATTTTCAAGGGAAAAAGATCAAAACTATGTATTTTATCAAAAAATCTTAAGACAACAGATTTTATGTCCTGCAAAAATCCTAATGAGATAATGTGTACATGTAAAACTCTAATTTCAGTTCCCGGCATGGAGCAGGCACTGAGGTTTGCTAAAGGTTAATTTAATATATGCAACCGATGGATTGTTGAACACTACGTCTGAAACTAATGATGTACTATTTGTGGGCTAATTGAATTTAAAAAATAAAAGATAGCTTTGCACAGTGGCAGTATCGTAGCCAATGAGGTTTATCCGAGGCACGATTATTGCTAATTGAAAAAAAAAGATAAATAAAAATAAAATAAGTTATCAATAAATGTTTGTTGAATTGAATTATTTAAAATTTCTATCACATAATTGGGTCCTAACTGTCAATGCTTAAATTCACTTGTAACTGATGGTGTGTTTGTATATAATTTTTGCTAGAAACACAGTCCAATTCAACAATTACTTAGATGCCTACCATATACTTTGCAAAGTGGCAAATAATTCAGGCTGTGACTTTATGCGGCTTCATGTAGTAGAAAGAATGTGAAATTGCTTTACCAACTTTTTCAGGTTCTGGGGAAGGGAAACATGGATAAAATAATAGATATATGTCCCACCTAAATGTTAATACAAGTATATTTGTCTTAGCGACATGATAGTCTTATTTGTACATCACAATACATTATATTCCCATAGATTGCTAAGAGATACCCTCTCCATGGTGACTCCAAAAGTAATAAAAATCAATAAATGCATTCTACTCATATAAATAACATATGACATTATTCAGATAATTCCAATGTACATTGCTCTCAATGGTTAAATACTTCATTGAATTTTAAAACGAACTAAATAAAGCCTACCGTTCAATAATGACTCTGTGTGGTTTCATTAAGACTTACATTTTGACAGTTTCTCAGAAGGCCAACAGTTCATAATTAATGAATGTTCAGCCAAAAGATTGACCTTCTGAATGACTGGGTAAGTGCAAATTTAGGAAAAAAGTTTGCTTTGGACCATTTATTGAAGCCTAAGAGCCATTATCTTTTAGGATCAAAGTAAGTTCTGGAACCATGCCTAAGAAATTGGCTCTATATGTTAACATTTGAGAGTCCCTATTACAATAAAAATACATGCTGTCTACTTTACTCTATGCTATATTTAAAATAAGAGAAATTCTAAAAAGCTTCATTTACTTGATCATTTGTGACCTTCTATAAAGGTTCCTAAGATTGAAATCCCAGGCATGTGAAGTCTAAGATACCAAGCACTGTATAAATGGCTCTGATATTCATTTCCAAGGTGAATCTACAGAGCTTCTACTGAAAGTTTCCTCTTACCTGAGTTTGAGTCAGTTAGTTCATTTACTTAAAGATTAGTGTTAATGAGATCAAGGACACACAAGGGGCCTAATGGAAAACATTTGAAGTCAAAGGGAACTAGATTTGAGTTCCAGTTCTGCCTTTACTACCTGTAGGAACTTGAACAATTTCTCTAGCCTCCTTGAGGCTCAGTTTCTTCACTTTTAAAATGGAAGAGTAGCACCTATCTTTCTGTGTTTTGGGGTGAAACAGGACATTCCAGTTACCATTTATGCACTTAGTACAGGGTCTGACACATAATATGCCCTCAATAAATGTTAATTGTGTTAATCGTGTTTTTAATTTTTTGTTAGAAAAACAACTCACTATACACATTATGTATTCTATGGATCATTAGTTAGCAATACCAAAATATCAGCAAGAGTATTGTTCTGAGAGTGTACAGAAGCCTATACAACTGTTTATATATATATATGTATATATATATATATACTCATATATATACACACCTGTTTATATATATTATATATATTTATTTATTTTAGAGAGAGAGAGCACGTGCATGAGCACATGGCAGGGGGCAGGGGCAGAGGGAGAAAGAGAGAATCTCAAGCAGACTCCCTGCTGAGTGCGGAGCCAGACCTAAGGGCTTGATTTCACAACCCTGAGATCATGACCTGACCCCAAATCAAGAGCCAGACGTTTAACCGACTGAGCCACTGAGGTGCCCCAACACCTGTTTGTATTTTTGAAACCACCAGAAATTTCAGATGTCCTAACAAGAATTCCTTATCTTTTTTAATCATAGATTCTACTCCTGAAATTAATATTGTACTATATGTTAACTAACTTGAATTTAAAGAAAATCTTGGAGAAAAAAATTTAAAAAATTAGAAACAAAAAATTTTTTAAAAATACTAAGTGTATCTTTGACAGAAAGAACATATCCAGCTGCTTTCGATCAATCTAATGAAAATTCACAATCCTTTGATCTTGTAAATGACCTTCTTGGATAGCTAGAAAATGTAAATGAGCAAAGGAGTAGCTATGCCCAAACTTATTGAAAAGCCTGTAACATTAAACTCAGTCATTCTGTTATCTATAACATATTGTCACTGATTGTATTTTACCTTCTGATTTTTGTTCAATATTAATCATCAAACCCATCAAAAACATAACTTTGATTATTTTTTCCTGTTTTATGTATATGGAGTTTCTTTGGTAAGAATTTCAAATATCTTGGAACTATAGATGTTGCTTTGTTAGTAGAAGTTTTTTCTCAAAACCATCAAAACTCAGCTTTATTGTGGCTCCAATATCAAAAGTGTGTCTAGCTTTAAATCACAGCTTTATTCATAAGCTCTAAAATGTCCCCTATTTTATGGCTCCTCCTGGGTAGTGTAACTATTTATTTAGAACAGTGATTTCATTAGAAAGACAAGAATAAAAATATGAATGAAGTCACTTGTCCAAAATACTAAAATTTGGTATTTCTTATTAATTTTTGTTTCAAAATGGAAGATATTTTCCTGGTAATATGAATCATGGTAAAAATTGTGAAACAGAAAAATTTGAAGTTCCCTTGTAATCTCACCTTTTTAGCTATTTACTATTAATGTTTTGGTATATTTCCTTCCATCCTTTAAAATTATTTTATATATGTACATATGTATATATATTCATAACCATACATAATATATATAAGAATGCATGTGCTTATTTAACTTAAAGGTATTTCATGGACCCCTTTCCAATTTAATAAAAAAGTGATAACATTTTTGGAGCATAAGTCCTTTGAGCTTTTAGATTCCATCTTCCTGTTTTCTTTTCTAAGTCTAACAAACTTTTGAAAAATCTTCCCAAATGTATATTATTTGAGCACATGAATAACAGACAATGCATTAAAATCCACAATAAAAATGAAAAATGAGCACATCTGAAGGAAATGATTCCAATCAGTTTTCCAGAGAAGAGACTTAGAAATAGGTCTTTGGGAGGAGAAGAAATTTGAAGGGTTAGCAGATTTGTTACAATCTGTAATTTTCCATGAAGACAGTTGGCCAACAGCTCCTTATGTTTTTCAATTGCTCATTCATACATTCATTCATTCACTCATCCATTCATTCATTCAACAAATGCTTATAGAATGATTACTATTTGCATGGCAACAGGCCAGGGCAGGATTATAAAGATGAACCTGATGTACTTGCCCTTAAAGGATTTGCTCTTTAGTACAGATGAAAAGGCATGCATATAATTTTTTAAATGTTCTATATGGCATGAAAGAAAGTTATATGAAATTTATAAAGAAGGAAGACAATTGGGGTGCCTGGGTGGCTCAGTTGGTTAAGCGACTGCCTTCAGCTCAGGTCATGATCCTGGAGTCCCGGGATCGAGTCCCACATCGGGCTCCTTGCTCAGCGGGGAGTCTGCTTCTCCCTCTGACCCTCTTCCCTCTCATGCTCTCTATCTCTCATTCTCTCTCTCTCAAATAAATAAATAAAATCTTTAAAAAAAAAAAAGAAGGAAGACAATTTCAGCAAGTCAGTTGATAGTGAAGGTAGGAAAATCAAAGAAATCTTGGAGGAGAAGGTATTTAGCTTGGGTTTAAATATCTGTAGATTGGGCAAGAGATAATTCCTGGCTGAGGAGATGATGTGAACAAAGACTCAAAGGAGCAGGAAATGGGATACAGTTTTACTACATAATTGAGTTTATGAAAGAGAGTAATGGGAGATTCATTTAAAAAGAATACTGTCAGATTGAGAAGACATTTGAAACCCATGCTAAGGGGTTTGGTCTTCATTTTTGAGACAAAAACAAGCCATCAGAGGTTTCAGAGAAGGGAGTTGGAAGAAAACTGTTTCAGGATAGTGATTTCTGAAGAAGCATTGTGCATGGTGGTTGTAAAATGTATTTTGATAGGCAGATGCCCCAAATCAAGGTCTTAACTGAGCTCTCTTTCTTGTCCAGGCTGCTGATGTCCTGCTGCAACATGGAGCTAATGTCAATGTTCAAGATGCAGTTTTTTTCACTCCATTGCACATTGCAGCATACTATGGACATGAACAGGTAAGTCTGACAGGAGTATTTCCAAAGGCTGGGGGACCTTTCCAGGCTTTTGTTGAACTATCTGTCCTAGCCTCAAAGAAAGAATATTTAAGATATCTTTTGAATTATTTTTGCCATATTCTCATCAGCTCCACCCTTGAGGAGCCTGTAGATCCATAGAAATCCTGCATCTGTCAAGTTACTCATTTTTACTGACTGTCTTAGTACCCAAGGGAGACAGCAGAGTAAGTACACAATCCCAGGAATCAGTCAGTCTGAATCTGAAAAATTCCTAGCTTTGTGACCATATGTAGGTTATATCACCTCCCTGATCTTCAGTTTCTTCATCTGCAAAATAGAGAAAATATTGATAATACCTACCTCATAGGGTTGTTGATATGATGAGATATTAAAGTGTTTGGCAAGTGCTCAATTACTATGATGATGCTAGTGACAGTAACAATAAAACAAATCATGAACACTGTCCCAGCAGGTAAAAAAAAAAAAAAAGTGTCTTTCAGAAACTGGGTTTCTTCTTTTCTACTGTCTTTGGATGTGGTAGACTGCAAGTATGTTCATGTTTTCATTTTTGGAACCTGTGTATATCCTAAAAGGGACTTTGCAGATGTGATCAAGTTGAGGATCTTGAGTTGGAGAGATTATCCTGGAATTACCTGGGTGGACCTGATGTAATCACAAGGGTCCTTACAATAGGGAGCAGGAAACAGATGTGATAGTAGAAGCAAGAAGTTTAAGTCATACAAGAAGGGGTCACAAGCTAAAGAATGCAGGCAATCTATAGAAGCTGAAAAAGTGAGGAAATGAAAGCCTCCAAAGGGAATGCAATCTGCCAACACCTTGATTTTAGTTTTCTAACCTCCAGAACTTTAAGAAAATAATCTGTGCTGTTTTAATCCAATAATTCTGTGGCAATTTGCAACAGTGGGTAACTAATACATGGAATAACCTAGATAATTTTTTTAAAAATCACCATATGTGCTTTAAATATAATTTGATTTAAATACATAATTATATAACAGGTAATTATTTATAAAATTTGATATTCTGTAATAAAGTAATAATATATATAAGATGTTTTAATGTTTACAGTGTGCCTTCATTCAATGAATAGTTTTATTTGACCTTCATGAAAACCTGATGAACTTTTTTTTTTTTTTTAACCTGATGAACTTAATAAGAATTACCATGTAAGTGATCTCATACTCTGGAACAAACATTTTATGTGGATTTTTTTTTTTTTGTAATTTTTCCACAATCCTAAAATTAGTTGTTATTTGCATCTTCTTGTCAATGATATACATCTCAATGATATATATGAGCTCACTTAGGTCAGGTACCATGCCAGAGTCACACAGCTGGTTAGAGCTGAAATATGTATTCAGGCCTGTCTGATCCCAAAGCCCAAAGTTATTCTGTTGTACCTAGGAGCCACTTCTTCTATCAGTGAAACAAATCAGAAAGTCCAGGAAATTTGCTTAAATGGTGGGCTGGTTATTCAAGCCCAGGTGCTCTAACTCCAAAGTCCATTGATTTTTTAAATTTGTAACAAAGTTTATTGAGATAAATTTAAATTGTACAACTCAGTGGTTTTTAGTATATTCAGAGTTGTACAACCATAAAGACAATTAATTGAACAAAGTCATTACCCCCAGAAGCAACCTTGCACACAGTAGCACTTCCAACTTCTTCCCAACCCCTTTCTTCCAGTCTGAGGAAAATACTAATATACTTTCTTTTTCTATAGATTTACGTATTCTGGAGACCTCCTATAAGAAGAGGCATGCAACCTGTGGTCTTTTGTGACTGACTTCTTTCACTTAGCACAGTGTTTTTAAGTTTCATCAACTTTATAGCATGTATCAGTACTTCCTTGCTTTTGAGTGTGGAATACTACTTTGTTGTATGGCTATGCCAGATTTTACTTATTCATTCATCAGTTGATGGATGTTGGATTTTTTCCTCACTTTTTTGGCTATTATGAATAATGCTGCTCTGAATATTCAAGTTTGTTTTTTATTCAAGTATAATTAACATACACTGTTATGTTACCTTCAGGTGTATGATATAATGACTCAACAATTCTATACATTTCTCAGTGCTCATCACAATAAGTGGACTCCAAATTCCCTTTATCTCTTTCAACCCCCCCATGTACAAGTTTTGATATAGACATCTGTTTGCATATCTCTTGGGTACATCTAGGGGTGGAATTGATGGCTTATATGGTAACACAATGTTTAACATCTTATGGAATGGTCAAACTTTTCCAAAGAGGTAGGTGCCTAATGAGTTAAAAACCACATTGTCTACAGAAAAGAAAGCCTATGTGATGTACCTCCTAGGACAAACTAAGTCCATTGATTTTTAACCTTAACATATTGAAAGACAAAATTTTTATGTGCTACTTTCAAACATCGCCATTTAGCTACTCTTAAGAAACCAAATAGAACCAAATAAAACAGAAATACACATGTAATTGGATAATCAAAACTTAACTGTTCTTTTGACATCCTGTTTTCACTCTTCCTCACTTTGTATCTCTAGACCTCTAGTCTTACTCAATAAGGAGTAAAATTATACCTTTTTGTCTTCGTAGAGGTCATGCCATTGTCCTGCCTGAGGATTCCAAGTTAAAAATCAAACTTACTTGTGTCTATGTGCTCTTCTAGTCATTGTGCCTTTATTTCTTTGCTGGCTAGCATATGCTTGGACACTCTCAGACCCATGAAGCGTGACCTATAGCTAGGAAAGATTTCTCATTTCATTTGATGTGCTGCTCAGAGTGCACTGGAGTGTACTGGAGAGCTGGGCACTGAAAATCCTTCAGAAAGTACAGGGTCTAAAAGCCCAGATGATGAAAAAATTCCATACTTCTGACTTTAGGCACAGACCAGATGTACACAATGCATGTTATTCGTAGAGTCACCCTCTTTGGTGATTAACCTCCTCACCCCACAGAAACATAAAGAGCTTCTATGCATGTTGGGTGGAGAGCTAAATTTGTTTACTTTCCCTGAATATATAGCCACAGTCTTATAAAATTATGCTAAAATGTGGATGGCCTTTTTATGATAAGGGACTCACTTTCAGTGTGCAAAGACAGCACATAAGTAATTTATGGATGCTATTGTCATTTGCTAAAATATGCTGACAGGAGAATGGTACGTTCGATATATAAATGTGCCTAATGTTCCATGTTCCTTGCCATTTGTTTATTTACTTATTTTTAAGTGGAAGAGTAGATGTTTTGTACCAAGAGCAATATTTCCTAGCTATATAATAATAGTGCTTAATAAACAATCGATTTCAAAGATAGTTTAAAGCTGTCCATTATAAAGTCACATAACCAGAATTTATGGAGTCTTTGTAAGTGGAAATATCTGCTTAGGCATGCACAGTTCTTGAGACTAACTTTTAGTGTTCCAATTTCTTCTGAATTAAGTATTGGTCTGCCCATTAGCCAATAAGTAAATGGATAAGATACACATGTTCCACATTGGTGCTACCACTTCTGCTAACATTTATTGAGTGCCAGGCACTTTTCTAAGTGTTTTACATATAATAACTCATTTAATCCTTGTTAACAACTCTTTGAAGTGGAGCTATTGTGATTCCCATCTTAATAATGAAGAAACTGAAATTTTGAAAGGTCAAATAATTTATTAAAGGTGATAAAGCCTAACTTCAGAGCCCTTATTCTTTACCTACTACACTCAATAGGAAGTTTCCCCACATCCCACACTGCTAAATTTTGCCTAGAATTTCTATCAAATATGTACCATATTCTTGAGATATTTATTTGCTACCACATAGAAAGCCAAAATAAATTTAGGGTTTGAATTCACTTTTATGCTAACACCTCAGTGGTCAGGTCAGTTGAGGGTTCCTCCCATAACTGTTATTTTGATGGCACAGATTCATTCTAACTTACCTCTTGGGATCATTGTATTGACTTCTGAAATGGCCAGAGGAGACAATGTCAGATTTAGAGAAATTATTTGGAAGGTTATAAGTGAATAGGTAAATAGTTTAAAGAAATCTTATAAATTACCTGAAACAATCCCTGGAAGACTCCTAAATTGTTTAATACTTCATCTCTCTCTCTCCCTTTGAATGTGGAATCTCAGCTAACTGAGGAAGTTGCTGAGATCAAGTGCAGCTATCTCCCATTTACTCACAAATCCAGAAAAGAACCCAGAACTCCAGTAGTAAGATGACCATCAGTGACGCATTATGCATGGAGTTGCTGTGAAAATCAAGAATCAAGTAAACACTGCTGGCTCTGGCCAGAAGAAGACTTTGGAAAAGATGGTTTAGGGAAAATTATGGGTGACTTTAGGGAGGATTATTTATGTACAATGAAGAACTAACCCTGAAATTTCTCCAGTTTTAGTCTTCTTCTTAAGTGATATAATAATAAATTCCTTATTGTTTAAGCCAATTGAGTTAGGGTTTTCTGTTATTTTCAGGTAAAAATAATCTAGGAGAACACTTTAATGATATGTCTTCTTCCATATTTTTGAAAGCTTTGCATTATTGTTTGACTTATGGTACTAATTTCAAATGAATGGATTCTTTAGGTAACCCGCCTTCTTTTGAAATTTGGTGCTGATGTAAATGTAAGTGGTGAAGTTGGAGATAGGCCCCTCCACCTAGCATCTGCAAAAGGATTCTTTAATATTGCAAAACTCTTGATGGAAGAAGGCAGCAAAGCAGATGGTAAGATTATATATTTAGAAGACATTTGCTTTTTTTTACTTTATGTGTATTTTTTATTTGCACTTTCTTTTTTACTAGAGAATAATCTTGAAGCTGATTAATTGCATATGCTAATTTGCTCCACAAATTATAATTTATTATTTTAATGTAATAAATCTATATGTTAATCATTTTATATACATTTTAGTTCAACTCTTAATATATTAGATGCTTCCATAAAAGTAAGGGTTTTTCTTAGATAAATTGTTCTCATTTTGTTATTTTTCACTAATCTTTTTTTAATTGAGGTAAAATTTGCATAAAGCAAAATTCTCAAATCTAAAGTAAATGTTGACTTAAGTGAATATTTACTATCCATGCAAAACCACCCAGATCAAGATATAGAATATTTTCATATGGAAAGTTGAACTCTGGAAAGTTCCCTTGTTCCCTCTTCTCAGTAAATAGCTTTAACCACAAAAGGTAATCAATATTCTGGCTTCTATTGCCATAGGTTAATTTTTTCTGTTCTTGGAGTTCAGTATAATTTGGGACTGCCTTCTTTTGATTGACAGTATTATTTTAACTTTTATCCATGTTGTTGCATGAATCATAGTTTATCTTTTTTATTGTTAAAGTATGATTATTCCACAATTTGTTTATCCATTATCCTCCTAATGGATGCTTGAATGTTCCTAGTTTGGCCTTTATGAATGTAGATGCTGGAAACATTTGTATTCAATTCTTTTTTGTGAACATGTATATTTATCTCCCTTAGGGAGATATGTATGCATGTGTGTGTGTGTGTGTGTGTGTGTGTGTGTGTCTGTGTGTGTAGATTTGCTGTATGCATACGTTTAACTTTTTAGGAAATGAGAAACAGTTTTTCTAAGTGTTTGTACTATTTTTACTCCCACAACAATATATAAGAGTTCCAGTTCCTCCCCGTATCCTCCCCAATAGTTGATATTACTATTATTTTTAGTGAAACAGCATTACAGTGTGATCAGGCTGGGGGAAAAAATCTTTAGCACATACAGAAAGATTTTAGGATATGGCTAATAGAATAGAATTTCCCACAACTTTTAATTTTCTTAATTATAAGATGAATTTTGGAAAATTGATTAAAAGTAGAATGTTGAAAAAAGTTCTTTTTCTTTTTCTCTTCCTTACAAACTTTATTTTCTGACACAAATTCCCTCAGAGTTACATCTTGTCATTAAATTCTCTCAGGCACATCCAACATTCTTCCATTGACCCCCAAGAGACCTAATTAAAAGCCCAGCTATAAGAGCTGCTTGCTTTTGCAGCAGAAACTATGTGCATTTACAAAAGGACAAGGTTGTCAAAGCTCTCAGACTGTCAGTGCCTTGGTCCAAAATTGAAATCAATATTCAGTTAATAAAGCTAATGTTTTCATCTACACATAAGGAAAACATAAAGGTTTCCAGAGACACATATGGGAAGAGGCTAGGGCAGTTTCCAGTTTCCATGTTGGAAAGAGGGCCATTTTATTTTCTAAAGTTTGAGAAACATAGTTGGTGTCATTTTCTATGAGCCAGTATGCAATAACTGAGATATTTTTTCTATAGCATTATCATAAATAACCTGTGTTGTCAGGATACAAGGAAATGCTGTTCCTTAGACCTTGTTTAAACAGTCTTTTTGATTTTGTTGGTTTAGAATAGGCAAAAATACACCTGTATGAACCACTGAACACATAATTGTGTTTTTGAAACTGCTTCGCTCTTCCAAAGGGTCAGGAACAGCTCACTTTTTTCCTTTTATTACCGATGCCAACCTCAGCTTTTTATTCTCTGTGCAACTCCAAAGCTCAGTGGTGTCAAAATGAGTATCATTGATCAGCATGTCTCCAGGATCAAAGTTCTCTTCTACAAAAGGCATTGAAATGTATACTGCACTGTATTCCCCCTACATGCCAGCATCATATGATATAATTTTCAACCCTTTCTTTCTGATTCACACAAGCACTACATGCTTTCTACTCAATCATTTAAAATCTCAAGAGACAGCATGACTCAGATTTTTATGTATTTTTATTTCCTTCTAATACACACTTGATATTTAAGTCCCTTTTGTATTTCAACCAATTGCAAAGAATAAACCAGAAGATCTGTTGTGCTACTGGACACCGTACTAAATTTAGTATCAGCTAGTTCATTTATTCCAAAGTGTAGCTAAGCCTCCAGATGATTTATTTTAGATCTGGCCCTTGCTTGTGGTAAATGGACATAAGAGGAAGAGTGAATTAATGACCTCAAAAGGGGCACAATTTGAAATCTGGTATTTACAGTATGTTTCCATGGTAACAGAATGTCACAAATGAAAATAAATTCAGCCTACAAAATTAGCCACAATGTAATTCTGAAAGCAACCTCTTCAGTTCAGCATGTTTGGGAGGTTGACCTATTCAGTCACATAGGTTTCAAGACTCTAGTCTTCTTTGTACCACATAGGAAAATGAAAAAGGAGAAATGTAATGCTTATTGAATGAGATTGAAAAGGTCAAAATAATCCTGGACTCCATAAGAAGAAAGTAGTGATCGAGCCTTCATAACTTATCATTTTAATAAAGTTAAAAATGGAAAATTTTAAATTCAGAATTTATTAATTTTTTGTCATCTGACTATTAAATGCTACAGTTCCTTTCACACAGAACTGGATATTATATAAAGTCACAAAAATTTCTGAGGCTTGGCCAGGAAGAGGAAGTATTTTATTTCTAAAATGATACCTTGTCAGAGCTATTACACAGATTTGTTACTTAAAATGTATTTAAGACACACTTGGGAGTTGTTTTAGAAAGCTAATCGGAAGTGCTTGCCTTGCTGGGTTACTATGGGAATTTTTACTTTATCTTTAAGATTAATGAGCAGAGATAAGCAAGGAGTAGTATCCATCCACCCACCCATTCACTCAAGCTTTCTTTCAAAAGACACTACTAAATGGGGTGGCTCAGTCCTTAAGCGTCTGCCTTCGGCTCGGGTCATGGTCCCAGGGTCCTGGAATCGAGCCCAGCATCAGGCTCCCTGCTCAGCGGGAAGCCGGCTGCTCCCTCTCCCAGTCCCCCTGCTTGTGTTCCCTCTCTCCCTCTGTCTCTATCAAATAAATTAATAAAATCTTAAAAAAATAAAAGACATTACTGAACACATATGCTCTTCAAAGTAGAGGACTAGGCACTAAATAATTACCTAATAATGATTTACATCTATTTCTTTGCTTGAAATTCTTTTTTTTTTTTTTTTTTAAGATTTTATTTATTTATTTGACAGAGAGAGACACAGCAAGAGAGGGAACACAAGCAGGGGGAGTGGGAGAGGGAGAAGCAGGCTTCCTGCTGACCAGAGAGCCCGATGTGGGGCTCGATCCCAGGACCCTGGGATCATGACCTGAGCTGAAGGCAGACGCTTAACAACTGAGCCACCCAGGCGCCCCTGCTTGAAATTCTTCTTTATTTAACTCCAATAAAATGTGAAATTAGAGCAAATAGAATACCATTCTTACATTCAGTTTCCCTCAGATAATATATAATAATATATACATTTTTTTGTCACTGCAAATTGATCCAAGACAAAACTAAGTAGATCACAATGGCTGAAGCAGAAATATAGATGTGTATATATAAACTCTGTCTGATCCAGATCTCTCCTGGCTTGTCCCTTCGGTTGCTATTTATATCTTCTTTGATAAGAAGAACCTCTAGGCCACTGAAGGTAATTCACCAAGTAGATAACCTACTTTGAAGTTTACTGACTCAACTAGAGAAGAATAATGCTGGGTGGGGCCAGGGATGGCCAAAGGCAAACTATGAATTAATGGAAGATTGTGCTGCATTCTGCTTTACAATGTCCCCTCTGGACCTCAAGAGCTCTTATGTGACCTCCAGTTGCCCTGGACTCCCTACTGTTCTAAAGCATTGACTCAGGGTATTGACTTTCCCTGGTTTCCAACAGAATGTGAACAAAGGAGAAGTATCATAAAAAGAAAGGTAATCAAAATAACCAGGAACATTCTTCTGAAGGAAGGATGTCCTTCTGAGCCACTCATTAATAAAAAAAGATTCAAAGATTTATTTTTCAATAATGGCCTTGGGAGGAGAAGTTCAGTGACTTTGTTAAAGATTTCCCTTTGGCTTAGATCTTACAGGACAATAAAATAAGAATCATTGTCTACAAATATAACAGCTACAAGGCCTATGTTCATTAAATGTTAAATGATGATTGTAACAACAGTAGTAATAAACCACTTGCACATTTTTTAAATTAACTATTACCTTCCCTTTCTTTTCCTTCCTATATATCCTTTACTTTTTTTTCTTCAATTCTTTTGATTCTATGGATAATTTTTATTATAGATACATATAAGAATGATAAGAGGGCTTCTTAAGGACTGTTATTTTCTATTTTGAATAAAACACCTTGTACAGATTAACAAAGTAATCAAATACAATAAATAGCTATGGAGCAGATGATTCAGTTATTTTAGTTTTAAAAAAAAATTGTGCTAAAGCAGATCCAGAATTGAGCAGCTTGGTGTTCTGTTATCATTACTTTTGGCCTGAAATTATTGAATATTCAACTAGATTGCAGGTTATTTGAGGATATAGATTCTATACATTTACAGCATATTGGCCTTAGTACTTAGCGGATTTCTAGGAGGGAAATTAGTGAAAAAGGAGAATAGACACTTTCATTAAATGTCTAATATGTGGCAGGCATCATGCTAGATACTTTCTGGTCATGATCTCCTTTAACCTTTTCAGCATCCCTACAACAGTACTGTTATTATATCCATTGTTACTAATAATAAATCAGTATCTCCAACACTGAGCAAAGTTCTTGGCACACAGTGATCATTTTATACTTGTTGAGGAATGAGTATGTATCAATCGGGTGTTCTTATCTGCAAGCATTGGAAACTCACTCTTGCTAATTTAAACAGAAAAGGAATATATTAAAGAATATCAGAGCACAGAATATTCCCCAGGACAAGATGGAAAGCCAGGTTTGGAATTCTCACAGTGAGGAACAATGTCCACAATCACAACCCAAAAGTAGTCATTTGGAGACACATTGCTACCGCTAGGTACACATGCCAACACTTGTGCTTCTGGCACCAACCACGTAGGGCACTGAGTCTGTGACTAGAATCATTACCACTGGAAATTGGATGGAGCTACGCTATTATTACTACACTGCCAAGATAGATTAGGTTCTGCTTTTTTGTGTCATCAGCTCTGACGTCAGAGTCTGACATAATGTGTTGTTTGGAGGAACCCATAGATAAGTATCCCAACCAGGGCGCTGTTGAGAGTGAAAGGGTCCCTATTAAAAACTATGCTAGGGTAAAGCCTAAACCAGGACGTATGGTCACTCTCTCCTAATCCTGTGCCCTCACTGCAAAGGAAGCTTGGAGAGCATTTTTTTCAGCTCCTATGATTAAACATGGTCTTAGCCTCCAGTCAGTAGTCTCAGTATAGGGAATTACCCAAATGTCCAAAGGGGTTATGAGGCTGGCTGAGCAAAGAGAGGACAGATGCCCACTACTGAGTGAACAACTGGATGTTAAATAACTGTCTAAGGAAATATAATTAATGAGGTCTGCCTCACTCTAAGGCTTGTCTTTTCATTATGCCATGCTGTGTACACTATAGTATGATAATTTTCAGTTAAGGGTACATCAGAACCTCCTAAATAGTGTCGTAAACATACACAGTGCTAGGCTCCACTCTAACCTATTGAACCAAAATCTCTGGGAATGATGCTTTAGCCAGGATCTGTAATTTTTAACATCTTATAGAGGAAAAAAATCAATTTAGAAGGAGATACTTGTGGAAATAAGGCCATGAGGATCTTTTGGAGGCTTATAAGTTTCCTAAACTATTCCATTGTGCAAGGTAGATTTGATTAGATGCATTCCATAGAATTTATGGAAGCTAGAAGAAAGCCTTTTAATGTAGTAATGGGCAATAGAACAGAATTATAACTTTTTAAATTGGTTGCACTTAATTTCCTTTATATTTATCATTAATTGGCAATTTCCAGGAAAGAGTCTCTCAGGCACTTAGAAAAGTTCCTGACACTACACATGAGAAGGCTGAGACACAAAAGATTCCAGATAACATACTTTTCCTTTCTTGTTGATGACAGTGAATGCTCAGGACAATGAAGACCATGTCCCACTCCATTTCTGTTCTCGCTTTGGACACCATGATATAGTGAAGTACCTGCTCCAGAGTGATAGTGAAGTTCAGCCGCATGTTGTTAATATCTATGGAGATACCCCTTTGCACCTGTGAGTAATATGTATGGTTCCATGTGTGCTCCAGGTAAACCACATGTACCTTCTTACTATTATCAAAATACTTTCTTTAACTCTAGGGCATGCTACAATGGCAAATTTGATGTCGCCAAGGAAATCATTCAAATATCAGGAACCGAAAGCCTGACTAAAGAAAACATCTTCAGTGAAACAGCTTTTCACAGGTAAAAGAATGTTCAGGTTCAATAGCCACTGAGAGTAGCTGATACCCTTCGGCACCTGAAGTTGTGTACATAAAGCAAGAACGGATAGTGGCAGATGTTGAAATCAGAGAGCAAGAGCAGAGGGTGGTGGGCAGAGGACAAGGAGCCCAAGCTAGATGCACAGAAGAAAAGGTAGAGGCAGATGCTGCAGCCAGTACAACAGATGGGGCCATAGCCAGATGCTGCTTTCCTGGCAGCAGCCGCAAAGACAGGGACTGATGTTGCCAAGGCAACAGGCATATCAACATCTGTAAGCATATTGCTTCTATTCCACTTCACTCTGCAGAAAGCTGCCAAAAGGGGCAGTGCCCATAATCCTCCTCCGACAAGAATCTCATTACCAGAATTCATCAGCATCAAATGTGACACTTTTTTCCTTACCACTTAAACCTTATGTGCAAATGTATCTACCTATCTAAGACATCCATCTGTCAGCCTGTAAAAACCCAGTCAGGGTGGCCACTGAGATACCTAAGAAGGCATTAACTCCTTTCTAGGAATGCATGAGAGTCCTTTACAGTGTGCTCTAGAAAAGGAGGGAAAAGGTTGCTAAAAATTCAGAGCCATAGCTCTCTAAAATACCCAAAAGATAGGCAGATGTTTTATAAAATTTGAAACCCTCATTTTTAACAAATGAGTTACTATTTTGCTATAAAAATAAAAACATAGTACTTTGAATTTAGTAAACCTTGAATATAAGATCATTTACCTACACATTACAGATTTCTTGGCTAGTTTGCAACTTCTAAAAAATGTATTTGAGACTGATATGTTATTTACATAGTGTTTGTATTGCACTAGTGACTAATAGAAATGAGGAGACTTTTTCTTCATACTGATTTAATATTAAGCTTGTGCTTCCTGATAAGGCATCAATCTGTCCAATATTGCTTGGATGCTCAGATTTTTCTTACCAGAAAAAAGATCAGCCAAAAAGGAGTTAAAGAAAGCTACCATTTATGGAGTAGTGAATATATGCCAGATGATTTGCATCCATCTCATTTAATCCTTATAACCATTTTATGAAATGGGGTTTATTATTCTCTTTTACAGATGAGAAAACTGAGGCTCAGAGAAGCTAAATAACTTGCCAAAGAGTCTTATGACTAGGAAATCATGTATTAAATACCTGCCTGATTCCAAATTCTGCGCTTTTTATATATCTTCATGTTCTAGTACCAAAATATTATGTCTGTGTTCTACATGCTCTGTAGCAGAACAGATGCAAGAACTCTTTAGATCATGCTTTCAGTCAAAATGGGTCAGTGGAATTTCTCCCCAAAAGGAAAATTGGCAGAACTGATATATATGGTTACTGGTGTCCTCTTTCCCCATTAGGTCATGCTTGTTAAGGCTGACACCTCAGGCTAGCTTTCAAATCATTTTGCTACTCTGTGCACATTAATTGGAACCAACTATAATCAAACGAGGCTTGTCACCTTCAGAAGAGTCTATATGACAAGTTTAGTGAAGTGAGTTAAATGTATCCAATCGTTTTATTTTGTATAAGCCTATGGCTACTAGGAATAACATATTAATATTTTTATTCTATTCATTTTAAGCACATATTTATAAAAGAAACTCCTTTTACATGAGTTCACTCTGGTTCTGAAATTTTTTTATGTAAAAGTCACAGTGCCTTGCACTCAATAGAAAGCACTCGATACGTTTCTGTTATTGTTTTCATATGTATATATACACGTACACATATATACACACATATGTACACACATGCATATATATATATTCAGAACTCATCAATTCCTGTAAATGGTTGCTTTGAAAAGAATCGATGAGGCAGTTCAGCCAATGGAACATTAAGAGTGTAGTGCTATGGGTCCTACTTACAATGCAAATAATTAATGGCGATATGATCTTTTGCACTGAGTGGTGGCTTTCTATTCACTCAATTATTCAAGAATGACTTATTAAGGACTTGCCTTGTGTTGGCAGTGGTAGGAACATTAAGATGACACCATCCCTTCCCTCCTTACAGGAACTCTGTTGTAAGGTATCAGGGTAATCAGAGATGTATCCATTATCATAACACAATATGATAAGTGCCGTAAGTCTGAAATGACAAAGAAAGAGTAGAGATAGCAGTGAACTCAGCCTTTGGTCCATAAGACTTCATAGATGGAATAACAGTTCAGCTAGATGAATAATATTTCTTTAAGGAAAATAATGACATTTCATTAAAGAAAAAGGATTGGCAAGGTCATCCCAGAAAGTGGAAATATTAAGACCCAACGAACCAAGTTTGGAAAGAAAAACACACTGTTTTTATGTACTGTTCTACAAAATTCAATACTTCACTTCTGAAACACATGACACCAGTCATGTGTGAATCTTTCCCATACCAAACAATTCTCCAATTTTCTGCAGACACCAAGTATGTGTCCTACAATTCAATTCAATTCTGATACCATCTATGTGGAGTTAATGTTAGATCCCACAGGCTAAGGGCTCAGTCCCACAGGACTGCCCCCTGCCACTTCAGATGCCAATCACAAGTCCAGGTTCTCACCTAAGTCTCTCAGGACCCTTCTGGGTTCCCACATTCAATTGTCCTGCAGAATGCCTAGGTCTTGTAGCTAAAAATGCATGAAAGTCTTACAATATTTTTCCTCCTTTTATGAAAAAGAATATCATGGGAAATATTTAATAATAAAATACTAGAAATTTTATACAACTTCTTATCTTGAAAGCCCAGATTTGGGAATTTCAGGATTATATTGCTCTATGTGCTTGTTTTTTATCACTTCCTTCTCCTCTCTCATTTCCTCCTTCTCCCTTCTTTGTCTTTTTAGCGCTCTCATAGACACAGTAGCATCTGGAATAGCCTGGATGAATCAGAGCTGTATTTTTAGGGTTGCCATAACAAAATACAACAGACTGGGTGGCTTGAACACCAGAAATTTGTTTTCTCACAGTTCTGGAGACTGAAAGTCCAAGATCTTGATGTCAGCAGATTTGGTTTCTTCTGAGGCCTCTCTTCTGGGCTTGTCAGTAGCCACATTTTCCTTGTGTCTTCACATGATTGTCCCTCTGTCTGTGTCATCTGTGTACTCATCTTCCCTTTTTATAAGAAGAGTAGTCATACTGGAATAAGGCCATCCTAATGATTCCAGTTTAATTTAAATACCTCTTTAAATTGTACCCCTTTAAATACGGTCATATTGTGAAGTTATAAAAGGGCTTCAACATATTAATTTGTGGGGCACACAATTCAACTCATAACAGAAGTCTTTTCCTTTTGTTGTGTTTTTGCAGTGCTTGTACCTATGGTAAGAGCATTGACCTGGTTAAATTCCTTCTTGATCAAAATGTCATAAGCATCAACCACCAAGGAAGGGATGGGCACACAGGTGAGACTTTGGTGAAACATCACCAGTTTCTGATGTATATCAATGCCCAAGAACAGTGGTGTGCTCAGAGGGAAGGGAAAAGAGGGCGTGGTAAACCCTAATGAGGAGGGATAGTTTATCAATGACATCATTTAGAACTGATGGTGCACGGTGACAATAAAACGCAGACTGACTCTCGGTCAGTTTCATTGTTGTGGTAAATTATCTATAGTTGATGCATCTGTTATGGCCCATATCAGGTACAGACTGACAACACTGCCCTGTCCTTGGTCTGCTGCTAAAGAAAAACACTTGTTTGGGGTCTTCGTTCTTGTACAAAGATGCCAACATTTATTCTTGGTAATTTCAGTGCATGTAGAAGTACTGAAAATTGAGCTAAACATAAGGCAATCTACCTAGAAGATCAACTAGAATAGGATACTTCTTTTGTTTAAAATATGTTGTGTTTGCTCAATAATAGAATTAATTCTTTATCAAAGAAATCTATCTTTGCTTTGTATCTCTGGCAACAATGCTAGATATGGTGATAACTGTCTTGAAAATTGGGGTTCAGTTTTCCTCTTTTCTCCTTTCATACTTTCATTCTGTTATAGGATTGCACTCTGCTTGCTACCATGGTCACATTCGCTTGGTTCAGTTCTTACTGGATAATGGAGCTGATATGAATCTGGTAGCTTGTGATCCCAGCAGGTCTAGTGGTGAAAAAGACGAGCAGACATGTTTGATGTGGGCTTATGAAAAAGGTATATTTTTCATCATTGCCTCTCTATAGTGATGCATTTAACTGTGTGCATAGATTATGTCAATGCATCAATAATTCCTTTACTTGTATGACTTGTACACTCCCATTTCCTCTGTAGATTATATTTGAGTCTTTGGGAACTTGATCAAAGAGTCCAATAGACCATCACTAGGGAAGGCAACTCCGGGGCTGCAGATGAGCTAAAGGCATTCTTGATACTGGCACTTTGAAAAGAGAATGAGCTATAATAGTCTTAGGTATTAGAGAAACAAAATTGTGATATGTAATAATAGCTACTTTCTTAGAGTAGACATAGAGTTAGACTTTATCTCTTATATAGGGGAATTTTTATGTGGATTCAAATTATTTTAATGAAATAAATACAAAGAAAGGGAATATCTGTTACATCTAACCCTGCTAACAATGCCTGAACTAGAAAAAGTAAGGGAACCAATGATCAGTGCATATGTGTAAACTTACTTGAGCTCAAAATGATGAAACTTTGGGCTTTGATATGAGAACACCTGGGTTTAAATCAAGCTGTGTTCTTTGATCTTTGATCATCTATCCTTGCTGAATTTCAGTTTCTTCTGAAAGAATGAGAATAATCACAACTCCTACTTACAAAATTGTAAAGATTAAATGAGATAATATATGCACATTGATTACAACACTGGCTGGCACATAGTAAGTGCTCATAATTGGTAGTTCAGTACTGATAACAGTGGTAATAGTAGTAGTTCAGAAATGAAGATGATCAATAATGAGCTCTACATTTTAAGGGAGAGGAAACTAGAAATAATCAAAGGTGAAATAGAACCTTCATCATTGTTTTAAGATATAGTGTACCTCACCAGCGAGCTCTGCATATGTGCATAAGCTCCTATGAAGTTTAAATTTTTAGGTGAAATGGAATAGTATACATTGTCATTGAAATCAGAGGGTTACAACTAAATACTGTAAAATATATCAAACTTTGCTGCCTGTCTTTTGCTCTCTTATTAGGATGTTTTAAGTACATAAAGAAATGTTCTGTTTAAATGCTAGAATCTTAGATGTCCATACTAAAAAAGTGTGGATAGGCTACCAATTTGATCTAAAAGGTTTTCTGCCTGACGTGGGACATGAAATTCTGTCAATTAAAAAAGAGATGGAATTTGATAGCTAGAAATGGGGAGTTATAAACACGTAGAGAGAAAGAAAAATATAGATCTGAAGACAGTGAATAAATGATTATAGGACTTACTTTGAGACACGTGAACAGACATGGTAAAGTAAGGAATGAGTTAGATGTAGCCCTATTATGTTTTATGCTTTTCTTTGAGTATTGTGTAAATACACATGTGCTTGCACACACGTTTGCACATTATAGCTCGATGAATTGTCACAAACTGAACTCACATCCAACATCTAGTTCCAATGAAGAAATTGAATATGGCCAGCACCCGAAAGCCTCACTTACATTCTCTTCCAGTCATTCCCCAGAGACGGTACCACTGCCTTCTTGGAGTACAAATTAGCTTTGCCTCTCTCCGTACTTTATACAAGTGGAATGTTATGGTATATACATTTTTGAGTCTGGCTTCTTTTGACCAACAATTTGTGAGATTCACTCATATTATTTCAGGTAGTTGTATATTATTCATTCTTGTATAGCATAATGTTTTGTTATTATATCACTATTCATTCTACTGTTTAGGGGCATTTGGATAATTTTCAACTGGGGACTATTAAGAATACTTTTGCTATTAACATTAACGTACATGACTTTTTTAAAGATTTTTTTTTTTTTTATTTGAGAGAGAGAGAATGAGAGATAGAGAGCATGAGAGGGAAGAGGTTCAGGGGGAGAAGCAGACTCCCCACTGAGCAGGGAGCCCGATGCGGGACTCGATCCCAGGACTCCAGGATCGTGACCTGAGCCGAAGGCAGTCGCTTAACCAACTGAGCCACCCAGGCGCCCTAACGTACATGACTTTTGATGAATATCTGGATGCATTTCTGTTAGGTATAAGGACCTTCCAATCTGTATAAAATAATTTCCAGGTAGTTCTGTATTTGAGCAGCAGTTGAAGAATCTTACATATTCTGAAGCCTCAGGAGGGCTTACTAAGTTCTACTTACTCATCAAATTGCATTTATTCAAGTGATTCTCAGACAGTGTCTCTCAAGAAACTTGAGTCTCAGGGAAAGACTGTTTACAAAGCATTGGTCTTCCGGAAGACAGCTCAGATACAGTGCTGTAGCTAGCTCTTCACAGGGGTTGGCTTTGCTTGTTTTTAGTTGACTGAGAGTGATAGTTTAAAACTGGCTTTAGTTTTATTTTTTGTGGAATTCCACACTTTAAGAAACAATGAATCATTGTGTAAGTTCCTAAGATTTCCTATCAAACAACAACAACAAAAATCTTTTAGCTTAGAGGATTTACCCACTGGTCTCTGCAACATCTGCCATACTTGTCACCCTTATTTGTTCAACTAATGTGTTAGGCATCAGTGTTGTATTTCGTTATTACTATGAATTTTAACAAATTGAATGTTCATACTCAAGAGACAGATGGATGCTTTGCATATGTTCTAGAGCAGAACAAGTCAAAACCAATAAAATGAAATTGTTGCTCTTTTCTCTTGCTAGAAAAATGTTGCATTGTTTTCTTGTGTTCGGGAGAGATTGAAATGGCCTCGTTAAAATATTGTCAACAGTGCACTGTCCCTGTTTTCTTTGAATAAAGAAATGCTTTCCTTTCTCCCTCAGAGAGGGAATCCCCAAATTAACTGATGTGGCATACTAAGCATTTTCCTGAGCAACTTGGAGATGGAGTTGAGGAAATACTTCATTTGAAGTTCCTTCTTTATAGGATGGAGATGTTGTAGAAATGGTCCCATCATGGTTTACCCCATACCTTGTTCTCTCCTTGGGGAGATAAACCAGAAGGGAGCTTCATAGCCGGAGTCTGTCTGTTTAAAAAGGACTACTTTTGGGTGTGCCAAATTTAAATAGCTCATCCTAGTCTACCAGCTTGCTTGCTTGCTTGCTTGCTTGCTTTTTTTGTTTACCCTCTTAATAGAAAACTGGGAGTTTTTCTCAATAGCACCCGCCTCTGTTCTTTTTTTTTTTAAGATTTTATTTATTTATTTGAGAGAAAGAGAATGAGAGATAGAGAGCACGAGAGGGAAGAGGGTCAGAGGGAGAAGCAGACTCCCTGCTGAGCAGGGAGCCCGATGTGGGACTCGATCCCGGGACTCCAGGATCATGACCTGAGCTGAAGGCAGTCGCTTAACCAACTGAGCCACCCAGGCACCCATTGCCTCTGTTCTTCTAAGACAAATTTTTCACCTGACACAAACAGTTTTTAGCTTACCCTCTACTATTCTGATATAGCACATTCAGTTCAGGGGTGCTTTAGAGTTTTGTAAGAGTTACCAACTTCCTTTTGGAAACTCAGAAAAGAGTTTACTCACCATGGCTCCTTGCAGGATCAGATATGAAGAACAGTTTCCATTTACATAGCCTTTTTAACCTAAAGATATCAAAATCAATCTTGGAAATAATTTTCCTTGTGACCTTGATTCTACACAGAAACCTACAGGTTAAGTTTCAATATTTCCCTGCTAGACTACTCAGAGCTCTAATTTTACAGTATTTAGAGTGTTTCCCCTCCTCTAGTCAGCTACCCCACCACCACCGCCTTGTTTTCTAGTATTCCATCTGAGAGTAGAGATAGCTGTCTCACTCACTTGGATTTGTTCTGCCCTTTCCCTGGGGTATGAAGGACTTGTATGAATCAATTTAAATTGGCCAGAAGAAATAGCCAGCAGCCTGCTTATGTTCAAATCCTCTGCCCTAATCACCAGTATGGAAAACCCACTGAAAAGACCTACATATAATCTTACGTCCATTGCATTAAAGATGAAACTGCCGAATTGAAAAGATCTCAGCCAATTAGAATTGAACACATAGCTCAATAGTGTGTCTGGCAGTTAGATTTGAAAATGCTGCCTTTCACAAAGAAAAGCACTTCTTTATGTCAGGCTGTTTAGGGTCAGAAAATAACCCAAACTAGAAACAGAACTAAAAACTTCTTATTTGCTTCAGTACTGACACCAGTTAAAGTAATTTGCAGAGGCTCCTATACTGATATCTAATTATGCAGAATACAATATTTGTATACATCAAAACAACTGTAATTCACAGTGACAGGGAGCTGCAGTTGGAGAATTAGTAAGGGAGCAAAAACAATAAAAATCAAGGCTCCTGTACCATGATATATACTTTGTTCATTCCTTTTGACAAGTGTAGTATGGTGTGAATTATTTATAGTAAACGTACTATAGTGTATTCTCTAAAAGTAATAAAGTCTTACAGTTGTGAGTTTCTACAGTTTTCAACCAGTAAAAAATAACTAAAAGATAAGAGTGGGGGAGGAGTTGAAGGAAGAAGAGGTGGATTCGTTAAATTTTTTGATAAATCTTCATCAATGGATTATAAATTCCCAAACTTCTTCTATATTGAATTCTTACCTATTGGGAGTTTAGGTACTTAGTTTAGTGAACCTTAGTTTAGTGTGCTAGCATGAATTAGGTCTGGGGCAGAAGAAGGAATAAATGAAAGATTTAGATGGTATTTCAAAATCTATGTGCAATTTTGTGTGTACTGGTTACGTTCTACATGTTTAGTTTCCCTTTTAAAAAATAAATAGAATAGCACAAACTCTCATTAGAATGATCAGAACTTTCATTTTTATAGGGGAGTAACACATTTACACACAGTAAATATTTTTGAAACTTAATAACTGTAAAAAGCCACACACACTGAATTCTACTCCTAAAACCAATATTGCACTGTATGTTAACTAACTAGAATTTAAATAAAAATTTGAAACTAAAAAAAACCAAAAGCCACATACATTAAAATGGATAGTAGAAGAGAACTTGCATTCATTACATGCCTATTACACATGCATATATGTGTATATATAATTAAATTATCAAGCTAACCCTTTAAAGCAGTATTACCTCTCTATTACAGATTAAAAGTTTGAAACTTCAATCTGCCAAGTCACACTGGTCCCAAATCGCACAGCTCTTAAGTGGAGAGCTGGTACCAAACAGAGTTCTGTCTTACTGCAGAGTTCGCGCTCTTACCACCTCACTTGAGAATCAGATCTTAGTTCAGTTTCCATCCTTATTATATACTGACTTTGGGCAAGTTATTTAACCTCTCTAAGCCTTAATCTTCAGATTTAAAATGAGTAAATTAATAACCACTTTATAGAATTCTGCTGAAGGTTTGGGATAAGATCTAAATGTCTGGAACATAACAGATTCTCAGTAAAAATAATGGTATCTGTTATTAACTGCATAGCGAAGTTTCAGTCAAGCTTCACATAAGTCCCAAATTTTAGTCTTTCCTAATTTACATGTTTTAGTGTGGAATAAGAAATGTGACATATTGACATATTAGAATGATGGACATCCTCTATAAGCTCTCTAGTGAAGAATTTGTATCCCTGCCAAACACCACCAGACAAACCTGGAATATATAAAACCATGTGTTGTTATGGGGCGCCTGGGTGGCTCAGTCGGTTAAGCATCCGACTCTTGGTTTTGGCTCAGGTCCTGATCTCGTGGATCATGAGATCGAGCCTTATGTCAGGCTCCACGCTCAGTGGGAGTTCCTTTGCCCCTTCCCCTGCTCGTTCTCTCTCTCTCTCTCTCTCAAATAAATAAATAAATATTTAAAACAAAACAAAAAATGTGTTGTTTTGTTGTATTTATATTTCTTATTTATGAATCAAGTAATACCATTTATTTTAAAACCTCAGGACTGAAGCAAGATTAAGGAGGTTTTGAAAATCACTAATCAAAATATTTAAAAAGTAATTTAAAACCATTTTCTAATTTGCATAGTAGGATGCAAATATGTAAAACAATATCTTAAAACTTAGCACAAATTTGCAAGTCTCTTTACTATAGCAGGGTTTTCCCCCCAGTCATGGACAAGTGTCGGAATTTGTGACCATGTTCTCAAATCACCACACCAACTGACATGCTGGATCTTTTTATTTTGATATCTGAGGAGTATGTAAAACTCAACAAGTCCAAAATTGAACTTAATGTCTTTTTTGTCCTCATCAGTCAGTTTCTCCTACCATATCTCTTATTCATTCTGTCATTTAATGGCATTACCATCCACTTAGTCGCTGAAGTCAGAGATCTGGATTGATGCTTGGTGACTTTTTCTCCCTCAATCTCTCTTTCCCCATATCCATTCAATCAAAAGTTCTCATGATTTTACCTTACAGGCACATTTAATCGATCCTTTTTTTTTATTTTTACTGTCACTGTTTTAGTTCATAACCTTATCTTTCTCCTGATCCATTTTAATAGCTTCATAACTACTCTCTCTTCTCTTTCTTTTTTTTTTTTTTTTTTGGTCTTTAACTTCTTTGATTCCATTTTCTAGCTGTGGTTTCGAAGAAGTATTCAAGGTGTAAATAGGAATTCATAGCATTCCCCAGCTTAACATCTTTCACTGGTACACAATTACCTATTTAAAAAGTTCCAGTGTGTCATCATGGCATAACCTGTGCCCATGCCCTGCGCCCTTCCTACCTCTCAGACCTCGTATCCAGTCACTCCTGTCATGTGAATGACCCCACATGCTACAATCATCATTACATCCACTACATCACTAACATTCAGTGGGGGTTCACTCGGTGCCAGGCATATTCTAAATACTTCATATGCATTCACTTATCATATGTGCACAATTACCCTGTGAGACAGTATCTATTCACATGATAGTAATACAAAGATACTCATTCTTCCCCATGTATATCATGTTATTCCATGTTTCCAAGCCTTCCCTTATACAGTCCTCTCTATCTCTACACCTCCCATTCTCCCTAACCCACTCCACTCTCAATGTCTGATCGCTACTTAGCTTTCAAAACTCAGTTTACAGATCCTCTCTTCCTGAAAGTCTTCCCTGATGTTCCAGGCTAGCATACATGTCCTTTCTTATGTTTTATTATACCATATGTGCATCTCTATCTCTGTATTTACCACTGCATATTGAAACACTGCCCCTTACCAGATTATAAACTTTTTGAGAACAAACATTTGAGCTATTAATTTTTTGTCTTCCAAAAAGCTAATTCAATGACTGATTCCTAGTAGGTGCTCAGTATGTGTTTGTTGAAGTGAATTAAAGAATGAGCAGATATCTCAATCATAACATTCAATTTCATGTCTCACTAAATGGCATCTAGTTTGTCATAATATAGTAGATGTTCTCAAGAATACCACTCACCACTATTCTGTTGTCTCTGTAGATACTTCTTTAAATATTGTGGGTTTCTGATTAACTGCACAGTACTAATATTTAAATTTTAATAGGCAGATGATTTTAAAGTATGTTCTAAATAAAATTCCTCTTTCTATGCATTGGAACTATGAAATATTTCCCTCTGGCTTTTATGCTCCCTTTTTGCTTAATCAACTCATATTCATCTTTCAAGTTCAGCTTAAAAGACAGTTCCTTAAGAAACTCTTTCCTGACCCCTCTAGCCTACTGTAAAATAGCACCGTTATGCTCATTCACAGCATCCTCCACCTTTTCCTTCCTAGAACTTGGCTAAATAAAATTTGAGCATTTGTATCATTATTTTTTTCTTTTATTCTAGAAAGCATTCATTACAAGATTAAGGACATTTATATCTCAACATTATATCTCTCATACCTGGTTCCAGTCATTCATTCAAAAAAATTTATTACAAACCTAATATGTAATAGACACTGTGCTAGGAACTGAAGTAAAACAGTGAGTTAGATCCTGTTTTTAGGAAGTTTGTGTTTCTAGCAGAAGAAATAGGTCATGAGCAAGAAAACAAATAGAAACTATCAGAAAATTTAAAAAAAAGGAAACACAACACTGAGTAAAAAGTTAAAGGATACTATTTAAAATCAAAAAGTCATGGAGGGCTTCCTTGGGAAGATGTTTCTTGAGCTGATCTCTAATGGGTGCTCAATATATATTTGTAGAAGGGAAAAGAAAGCCAAATGGGAAGGAGAGAAAAGAAGGAAAGAATGCTTAATAACTTGGTTTGTATAGAGTTCTTTTGGCAAAAGCATTCATGATTGTGGGTTCTTATCTCAAGGTGAAGAAGGACTGGTGACATTCTTGTTTGGGCCTGGTGATTTGGTGATTAATGGACAAGAATATGGGGGAAGAGGGACATGTGTACCCTTTCTTGTGAAAGTATCTTTCAGATTTAAGTGATGAGAAGATAGAGCAAGTACTGAATTTTTCTTGCCTCTTATTTAAATGCTAGTATATGGGCCAGGATTGGCAGGAGGAAGAACAAACATCAGGAGTCATCCTTGATCCCACTTTTCAGTGCTTTTGGAAAATGAGTTTTTCCTACCTGATGATGAGATTTTAACATGATGCGAAGGGGAGATAGCAAAATATTGAGTAAAGTCTCGTCTGTATCATTGCTGTGAAAGTTTCCTCCATTAGGTATGACAAAGAAAGGCTGAAACTGCTCCTTTGATCACCTGGGCATTTTGAACATGTGAGGTCAATAGGAATTCCTTGGCTTATGTAATCAAGACCTAATCCCTATATTCTCTACCTTAGACCCAGAGGACCTCAGAGTCACAACGTCAGGGAGAAGATCTTAGTACTAGTGTCATTTACCATTAATCTTCAGACCTAGTACTTAAAATAATTTTCATAGCAAGTTTTCTTCTGTTATCAAAATAATTTTTCATAGCAGTAAACAGCATTCATTGTTCTTAAGACAAAATGGTGGGGTTGAAGAGATATCCTTTTTAGGGTTATAGTAAAATGTGTCCTTTTCCTTCTTGAATAATTATGAACCTTCTGTTGTATACATGAACCTGATATACATACTAAACTGTCTTTGTAACAGCCCTTCAGATGGACTTGTAGCCTTAAAAAACAATCTAGATTATAAAATAAAGATATGCAGAAAGTTGAAAGCAAAGAGGTTTGGGGTTGGAAGGAATCACCCCCAAGTATAAGGAAAGGAACAGAAGAAGAAGATGAATTAAAGGGAAAGCATGGGATTTGAGTAATACAGACAGACTTGCAGAGTGGGATGCAGGAAATGAAAGACACTCCAAACTGGCAAAACCTCCATGGGCTCCAATCAGTAATCTTCTGAAAGTGCAAAGCATTATTATAACAGCATTAGGCTAATAACATAGCAACCTCCTGTTTTGGGTAAAATACTTGGATGTAGATAGTAAATTCTTAGATATGGGAAAACATTTTATTTAATTAGTGAAAGTTTGATTATCTCTGGACATGTTCCATTAGTGTGCCTTGGTTATCTGGGTATATCCATTATCAGGAGTTTGCCTTAGCAAGTCCATTTAGTGAGTTCCACCAAGACAGTTTTCTGCTTAACTCCTTGTGACCAAGTATCAGGGAGCTGGGCCCTAGTGATTTTCAGGTTTCTTTGCATACACTTTGGTAGTTTGTCAGAGAAGTGACAGCAGTGAAGAATTTCCCATACGTGTGTGCCTTGGCCCACAGTTAGCAGGAGGTGGGAAATCAGGCGGAGATGCCTTCCAGAGCCGAGGGGCCTCTTGGCATTTCCCTGGCAGCCTCCTGCTTATCATCAGCCAGAACCCAGGCACTCATTAGGCTCCTGATGAAAAGCATCCCAAAGAAAATGCCAGCAAATTGTGCCACTGTGCTGGCAGGAAATTAAAGCTGCTCAGAGCAAATGGAGCCAGGAGAGCTGTTGAAATGAAAGGTAACATCAAGGGTGTGATCACTGACTTACACACACAGTCAGGATTCAAGACGCGGCTTTCTGCTTCACTAGCGAAAGCAGGAGGCCCACTCCACTGTCAGCCACAGTCAGTCCAACAGAGAGGCTGAGACAGGCAGGGAGGTAGACTTTGTGATTTAAGTAAGCTTTGTTATGCCTGGCAAATCCTTGGGGTTTAAGTTGTTTTATTTTTCCCAAAGGAGAAAGAGAAATAAGAAAATTTGTTTTGTTTTGTTTTTCCTGGTCCCAAACACTTAAAGACCAAATTAAGTAAAAGAACAACTAAAAGCACCACAGTTCCTATTAAACTGAGGGGGCAGACAATGTAGTGAGGAGCAGACAAACCTCAGAACCTTTGAATCTAGCAGCAGGACAGATGAAGGGGTATTTTAATTTCAGAGAACTTTTTGTTGGTGGTGCTACTTTTATCCTGAGACTAAAATGGCCATCAGCAATGGGGAAGAAAGGGAGGCTACTCAATGGGAGGCAGCACCAACATGCCAACAGAGCACACTGAAATTTTCATCACACTGGGGGTGGTAGGCAGAGTAATGGTCCCCCCAAAGATGTCCAGGTCCAATTTCCAGCAACTTATGAGTATGCCGCCTTACATGGGAAAGGGGAATTAAGGCTGCTAATTAGATGACTTTTTGAGAAAGATTATCCTGGATTATGCCAGTGGGCCCAATGTAATAGCAGGGGTCCTTAAATGTGGAAGAGGGAGGCAGAAGCAGAGGTCAAAGTGAAATGGTTTGGGAAGGATTCAGCCAGCTATTGATAGTTTTGAAAATATAAAAAGGGGCCACAGCCAAGGAATGTCTGTGGCCTTTCGAGGCTGGAAAAAGCAAGGAAATTGATGTTCCTCCAGAGCCTCTAGAAAGGAATGAAGCTCTGCCAACACCTTGATTTTAGCCCATTGAGAACTATGTTGGACTTCTGACTTCTAGAACTATAAGATAATAAAGTTGTTTATGCCACTAAGTTTGCAGTAATTAACCACAGCAGCAATAGAAATGGAATATATTGGTGTTTAGAAAATTTATGTGAAGTTCCATAAAAGAGTTTCCAAGTTCATTTAAAATTCTTGGGGCAAAATAGTAAGGCAAGAAAGCAGTGAGAAGATCTGAAAGGCCTATTTACATGTTAGAATTGTAGGCACATGCGCTATCTCACTTAATCTTTACAACAACCTTAGAAGGACATATCATAGCTCTAATCTGTAAATAAGGATCTTCTTTAAAAGTAAAACAAATTGCGTCCTTCAACTAATTAAAGTGGTCCTCTATCTCACCTACAATAAAATCCAAATTTCTTGTCTTAAACTCCAAAGCTCCACATCCAAAGTATCAAAGTGTGGACTCCTAATCAGCATCACCTGAGGCTTTGTTAGAAAAGCAACTCTCAGGTCCCGATATAGACCTTTCAGTCAGAATCCCTGGGGGTAGGGCTCAGGAATCTGTGGTTTAACATGCGCTCCATCAACAAAACTAGGAGCTAGTTCTTTGAAAGTATTAACAAAATTGATAAACCCCTAGGCAGAATTATCAGAGAGAGAGAGAAAGAGAGAGAGAGATAGGGAAAGGACCCAAATAAATAAAATCATGAATGAAAGAGGAGAGATCACAACCAACACTGAAGAAATACAAACAATTATAAGAGAATATTATGAGCAATCATAATGCCAACAAATTAGGTAATCTGGAAGAAATGGATAAATTTCTGGAAACACATAAATTACCAAAAGGAAGAAATAGAAAAATCTGAACAGACCCATAACCCCAAGGACATTGAATCAGTAATCAAAAATTTCCCAACAAAAGTTCAGGGCTGGATGGCTTCCCAGGGATATTCTACCAAACAATTAAAGAAAAATTAATACCTATCCTTCTGAAACTGTTCCAAAAAAGTAGAAATGGAAGGAAAACTTCTAAACTCATTCTATGAGACCAGCATTACCTTGATTCCAAAACCAGAAAAAGACTCCACTGAAAAAGAATTATAGATCAATATGCCTGATGAATAAGGATTCAAAATTCCTCAACAAGATTCTAGCCGAATGAATCCAACAGTACATTGAAAGGATTATTTACCACAACCAAGTGGGATTTATTCCCGGGCTGTAGGGGTGGTTCAACATCCCCAAATCAATCAGTGTGATACACCACATTAATAAAAGAAAGGATAAGAAACATATGTTCCTCTCGATAGATGCAGAAAAAGCTTTTGACAAAATACAGCATCCTTTCTTGATAAAAACCCTCAACAAAGTAGGAAGAGAGGGAACATACCTCAACATCATAAATGCCATACACAAAAGGCCCATAGCTAATAATCTCCTCAGTGGGGAAAAACTGAGAACTTTTCCCCTACAGTCAGGAAGAAGACAAGGATGTCCACCCTCACCACTGTTGTTCAACATCGGACTGGAAGTCCTAGCCTCAGCAACCAGACAACAAAAAGAAATAAAGTCATACAGATTGGCCTTACAGGAAGAGGTCAAACTTTCACTCTTTGCAGATGACATGATATTCTATGTGGAAAACCTGAAAGACTCCACCAAAAAATTGCTAGAATTGATACAGGAATTCAGCAAAGCCACAGGATATAAAATCAATGCCCAGAAGTCTGTTGCATTTCTATACACCAATAATGAAGCAGCAGAAAGAGAAATAAAGGAATCAATCCCATTTACAATTGCACTAAAAATCATAAGATAGGAATAAACTTAACAAAAGAGGAAAAAATCTGTACTCTGAAAACTATAAAACACTGATGAAAGAAATGGAGGAAGACACAAAGAAATGGAAAAGCATTCCAAGCTCATGAGTTGGAAGAACAAATTCTGTTAAAATGTCTATACTACCCAAGACATTCTACACACTTAATGCAATCCCTATCAAAAATAACACCAGCATTTTCCACAGAGCTAGAACAAAGAATTCTAAAATTTGTATGGAACCAGAAAAAACCCCGAAGAGCCAAAGGAATGTTGAAAAAGAAAACCAAACTAGAGGCATCACAATCCCAGACTTCAAGCTGTATTACAAAGCTGTAATCATCAGGACAGTGTGATAATGGCACAAAAACAGACTCATAGATCAATGGAACAAAATAGAGAACCCAGAAATGGACACACAACTATATGGTCAACTAATTTTCAGCAAAGCAGGAAAAAATATCCAATGGAAAAAAGACAGTGTCTTCAACAAATGGTGTTGGGAAAACTGGGCAGCCACATGCAGACCAATGAGACTGGGCCACTTTCTTACACCACACACAAAAATAAATTCCAATGGATGAAAGACCTAAGTGTGAGACAGGAATCCTAGAGGATAACACAGGCAGCAATCTCTTTGACCTTGGCTGCAGCAACTTCTTACTGGACACATCTCTAGAGGCAAGGGAAACAAAAACAAAAATGAACTATTGGGACTTCATCAGGATAAAAAGCTTCTGCACAGCAAAGCAAAAGAAACAATCAACAAAACTAAAAGGCAGCCAAGAGAAGGGGAGAAGATATTTGTAAATAACATACTGGATAAAGGGTTAGTATCCAAAATATATAAAGAACTTATCAAACTCAACACCCAAAAAATAAAAAATCCAGTCAAGAAATAGGCAGAATACATGAACAGACATTTCTCAGAAGAAGACATACAAATGGCTAGCAGACACATGAAAAAATGCTCAACATCACTTATCATCAGAGAAATACAAATCAAAAGCACTATGATGTATCACCTCACAACGGTCAGAATGGTTCAAATTAACAATTCAGGAAAAAACAGATGTTGGTGAGGATGCGGAGAAAGGGGAACCCTCTTACCCTGTTGGTAGGAATGCAAACTGGTACGGCCACTCTGGGAAACAGTATGGAGGTTCCTCAGAAAGTTAAAAATAGAACTACCATATGATCCAGCAATTGCTGGATAGGTAGTTATGTGCATGTGCCCCTTCAAATCACTATTTTTGTGTCATTTGGATATGATACAAAAATAGTGATTTGAAGGGGCACATGCACATTGATATTTATAGCAGCATTATCAACAATAGCCAAATTATATAAGGAGCCCAGATATCTAACCACTGATGAATGGATAAAGAAGATGTGGTATATATATACACACACAATGGAAAATTACTCAGCCATCAAAAAGAATGAAATCTTGACATTTGCAATGGTGTGGTTGGAACTAGAGGGTATTTTGCTAAGTGAAATAAGTCAGTCAGAGAAAGACAAATACCATCTGATTTTACTCATATGTGGAATTTAAGAAACAAAACAGATGAACATAGGGGAGGGGCAGGAAAAATAAAAGAAGATAAAAACAGAGAGGGAGGCAAACCATAAAACACTCTTAACTATAGGGAACAAACTGAGGTTTGCTGGAGGGGAGGGGAGGTGTGTGGGAGGATGGGCTAAATGGGTGATGGGCATTAAGGAGGGCACTTGTGATGAGCACTGGGTGTTATAAGTAAGTGATGAATCACTAAATTCTACCTCTGAAACCAATATTACACTATATGTTAACTAACTTGAACTTGAATAAAATCTTTAAAGAAAGTAAATAATATATGCTCCCTGTGATTCTTATACACACTACAAAGTTGTGAAGCACTTCTGCACATGATCTGTGTTTATCTATTTCTCCACCCAAGTCTGGAACCACTCTCACCCTTGCTTGTGATTTTCCAGCCACACTGGCCGCCTTTCATTTCTGCAGCTGTCATATTTCCTCCCATCTTGGAACCTTTACATTATTTGTTTCTTCTGCCTATTAGGCTCTTTTTTAATTTTAATTTTTTTTATTATTTATTTGACAGAGAGAGAGAGACAGCACAAGCAGGGGGAGCGGCAGGCAGAGGGAGAAGGAGAAGCAGGCTCCCCGCTGAGCAGGGAGCCTGATGTGGGACTCGATTCCAGGACTCCCAGATCATGACCTGAGCCGAAGGCAGATGCTTAACCAACTGATCCATCCAGGCGCCCCGTATTAGGCTCTTTAGAAATGTGCCTGTTGGCTCATGCCATTGGGGTCTGGAGTTTTCCCTGATTGTGAGCACAGGAAGAAAAGAAAAAATGCTAATAGGACAGGCTCCTCATTATTTCATCATAACCTATGTCTATGATTTGAGAAAATTACAGATCAACCAGTTGTGAATTGAAATCTATGGATAAGAAAATGGGCACTAGTTGTTAACTCTGTAGATTTAAGTTTTGCTACAAATTTAACAATTGTTATCATAATGTTGTTGTTTTCTTGAAGAAACTGGTGTTGGGATATTACATTTGGAAAAGCTTTTAATCTAGTTAGTATCTTAATTACCACATCTCATGATCTGCATGCTCTATTAATTTTAATTCTTTTTTTTGAAGGGGGGATTTGATAAACAGGCATAACTCTCAGCATATACTCTCTACATTAACTAAGTGTATTCTGAACAAGTGTTATCTGTGACCCCTCCAGGATGGATAAGGGCGTATGATTTTTCAATTCCTAAATCTTGCCATTTTTACAATGAGTTCTGTTGCATTTCACAAGTCTCTTGGCAGGGTCTTTAAGGCTGACTTTGTTTTTCTCTTGTATAAACTAGCTTCAGTAGATTATTTTTATAGTTAAACCATAAAATCGTATCAAAAAGTTTAGTTCTATTGAAAATCATGGGTCTACTCAGAAGAGCATTTAGCATTTTTTATCTTTCACAATATGTTACCTATTGCAGTTAATAAATCTCCTAATTTGGGTGGTGTTATATAATAGAAATTTATTTATCAGTTGTATAGAAGTCCAGTGTGGGCATTTCTAGTCAATGGATGGCTTTTTCCCATCCCTTAGGGCCTCAGAACCTTCTGCATCCAGCCAGCAGAAGGGAAGAGTAGAGAAGGCTGAGCTTTTCTCTTAAAGCTCAGAGTTGGAAGTGGCATGGCTTTTGCTCATGTTCCGTTGGTGAGAATTTGTCACAAGGCCACATCTGGATGCAAGGGCGATAGGGAACTGTTGTCCCTGAGTGGACAGCCATTCCGAGTGACGAAATCACCCCATGAATGGGAAGTACAAATATTTATAGGCAGACAGACAGCTGTCTCCTGCCACAAAAACCTATGTCAATTATCTTAGTGCCATGTTATGCTGCAGTTGCCAACGGAATGTAATCTTCAATCAAAGCAAACCCTCTCTCCTGGTTACCATCCGTGCTTTTTACCCTTGTAATGGTGCCCTTAGCACCTCATATTTCTTCATTTAGAAATTCTCATTTATATTCAACTATACTAAGCTTCTTTGTATCCCTACTACCCAATATAGTGCTTAACATAGTGCTTTACATGTAGTAGGGTCTCAATGAATTATTTTGAATGAATGAATGGGTAGGTGAAAGTACTAAATTCCTATTGCAATATATTATCTCTTTTTTTTTAAAGATTTTCTTTATTTATTTGAGAGAGAGAATGAGAGATAGAGAGCACAAGAGGCAAGAGGGTCGGAGGGAGAAGCAGACTCCCTGCTGAGCAGGGAGCCCAATGTGGGACTCTATCCCGGGACTCCAGGATCATGACCTGAGCCGAAGGCAGTCGCTTAACCAACTGAGACACCCAGGCGCCCGCAATATATTATCTCTTAAGATATATCCCATGTTTCAAGCTACCTCTAGTCACTTTTGTGTTGTATGATGAGCTGAATAAATCAAACAAAAATTAAGACCCTTTGTCCTTTTTGTCTTTCCATGAAGGACATGATGCAATTGTCACACTCCTGAAGCATTATAAGAGACCACAGGATGAATTGCCCTGTAATGAATATTCTCAGCCTGGAGGAGGTATCCCTTTCTTAATAAGTTTTTGTTGTTAGTACAATATTGTGTCTAACAGTAAACCTTTATTTCTATTACTATTTTTCTGGGGTTAGGGATGAGGGCATGTCAGATTGACTTTATTTTAAGAGAACTTATGTCTGGGTAAGGCTGAAAATAAAGAAGCCTTCACTTAAGCAGTTTTCTAACTTACTAATCTGCAGTTCCTTCAGGTTTAGCATTCCCTGGACTGGATGTTTATGAGGCTTATGCATGACCAGGAAGGCCGGGGTGAGCTGAGAGCAGTCATTTTCCGTTTCAGTTATCTATTAAGGCAGGCAAGAGAATACTCATACCCAGATGCAAATTAAATCTGCCAGAGGCTACTAGACCTTGGTTTTTTGTTTTTAATCTTTTTATGTACTCTCTAAATAAACACTTGCTATACAGTTTCAGTATCCAGAAAAAGACCTGGGTTAAAACTATATTCTCAGTTGGTTTTCTTAGCAAATTTCTTTTGTCACCTGCTTCTTTTTATAATGTTTAATGTTTATGTAGAAAAAATGCTATTTTCAACTCTATAATATAATTTGATTTCTAGATGGCTCCTATGTGTCTCTTCCGTCCCCCTTGGGGAAGATTAAAAGCATGACGAAAGGTATTTTAATATGAGACAATTGTTATATTTTATTACTAAGGATAACTATTGCCTCAAATATGACAACTTTCTGTTTTGCTTTACATATTATAAATGATGACTAGTTTGCCTGCATAAACAATATTAGCAACAAACAATTCTCTCCATAATTAACCTTGGCCGCCGTACTATTTTGCATATGCTATCTAGACTCATGAAGGTATAGCAGTGAAAATTTCCCAAGTATTAAAGAAAGATCAAATTCTTATAGATGTTTGTAGTTTTAATGAAGTCTAAATTACAAATATTAATATCTCTAAGGAGAATTGGGAATAGGTTTGCCATAGGAAAATAAATTTTAAAAAATAAGTTGTTTTCCAAAGGATCCCAAATAAGTAATACCTCGGGAAATTTTTGAATGTGTGCTGCACATAGAAATTAATACCATTGAATCAGGAAAATTAATATATATATACATATTTATATGATTCAACTATAAATTTATATTTAACTATTTAGAATTTGAAGTTTTTAAAAACGATTTTGGGTTTGAGACGTTTCCTCTGAATGATTCATGTACTTATTTTTTGACATCTAATTGGCATCCCTCTGAGGTTTAGCTTATGGATATTTGTCTAAGCCCATTGTGATAGGTTGCAGGGATCGACCAGATAAAACTCCTTATCATGATGTGATATGAACTGTACTCCAGGGTTGCCGTGTCATGCAGACGAGCTAGTTATTGATCAAATTAGGAATAAACACTTTAGCCCTGATAACAAAGGTCTGGGAACAGAGACAGAAAACAATGTTTTTAATGCAGAGGGTTAGGGATCATTTGTGATAAGGTTTTAGTATCTCCAAGTAGTCAATTGTATTTGGAAAATTAAATGTTACTAGGGAATGACATTTTTGGCTAAGTAAAGTATATATGTGCATCATGTGTACACATCCATGTGTGTTTTTTGTCTTTAAAAATAAAATAATAATTCCTGTTTGCAGAAAAGGCAGATGTTCTCCTCCTAAGGGCTGGATTGCCTTCACATTTCCATCTTCAGCTCTCAGAAATTGAGTTCCATGAAATTATTGGCTCAGGTAACCTAAGAAAAGACTAGTCTGCTTTAGTTTCATGAGCTCAAGATAATATGTGTTTATTCATTTCTCTTAAACAATTTCAGGTTCTTTTGGGAAAGTATATAAAGGACGATGCAGAAATAAAATAGTGGCTATAAAACGGTAAGCAAACATGAGAAAATTTAGCATCAGACTGGAGTTGTGAACTTTAAGAAGCATATGCATGGCAAGCCCCTTGTTTTGATCCATCTGTTGACTGAGGATTTCCTGTTGCTGCCATTTCCAGTTATCGAGCCAACACCTACTGCTCCAAATCAGATGTGGATATGTTTTGCCGAGAGGTGTCCATTCTCTGCCGGCTCAATCATCCCTGTGTAATTCAGTTTGTGGGTGCTTGCTTGAACGATCCCAGCCAGTTTGCCATCGTCACTCAGTACATTTCAGGGGGTTCTCTGTTCTCCCTCCTTCATGAACAGAAGAGGTATGGGTCTCTTGTTCTGACTTAATCATTTTCCATGTCATTGAGGCTTTCCGCTTGGATGCACCTTTACCTTCTGAAATCTCTGAGTGCTAGGAAATGTGGCATTTTAAAGATGGCAAATAATTTATGCCCAATAATTATGTTTTAGTGAATAGAAATACTTCTGTGCTTTCTTAACAAGAATTCAGTTGGAGATAACAAATTCAAGGAATTTAAATTAGCAACCAAAGCTTATAATAATTAGGCTAAATAGATATACTAATAAAGCAGATATATGTAAGCTGAGAATAAAATAATTACCAGGGGTCACAGCATTTATTTTTTAACGTTTTAAAAAAGAATAGCCTTGCACAAATCTAATTTTAATTCACTTCCTAGATATATGCATACAATAATTAGAGTGTGGTTTCCCTCAATTATTAGAGTAGAATCCATCTTATGTTATTATAAAAAAATTAAGTATAGCATTATAAGTATTATAAAATCAAGTGGAATATTTTAAATATGAGGGGTTGGTATCTGAATTGATTTATAATTAAGTATGATCTGATGTAGAAAAGCTATTTTTCCAGATTTTTTGAATGTTTAGCTTAATCTTCAATAAAGCAAAAAAGGCTGAAAGATATACAGAATAACAAATCACGTACTCCATTGATATTTTTTAGAAAGATGTGCTATTGGCTTTGACCATTTCATCCTCACTAAATCTATTTTTAAATTCTAGGATTCTTGATTTGCAGTCTAAATTAATTATTGCAGTAGATGTTGCCAAAGGTATGGAGTACCTTCACAACCTGACACAGCCAATTATACACCGTGACTTAAACAGGTATTTTTTTCCCCCTAAATAATGAACATAGAATTGTGTAACTGAAGAGGAGTCTAAGAGAGATTTCAGTGTATCTTCACTGAAGATACAGTGTAACTTCACTTAGATATATTGCAAATCAGGGTTTTCTACTGTGTGAATTAGGCGATAGGCTACTTTAAAGCTAAGCTATAGAAAGTTTTGTCATTGTCTTTTACAGAAATAGAAAGCTATATAACTGCCTCTCGGAGATCTTTCAAGAGAGTGATGTCTGTAAGATTCATCAGCTAGGGGTGCCTGGGTGGCTCAGTCATTAAGCATCTGCCTTTGGCTCAGGTCGTGATCCCAGGGTCCTGGTATCAAACCCCGCATTGGGCTCCCTGCTCCGCAGGAAGCCTGCTTCTCCCTCTCCCACTCCCCCTGCTTGTGTTCCCTCTCTTGCTGTGTCTCTCTCTGTCAAATAAATAAAAAATCTTAATAAAAAAAAAAAGATTCACCAGCTAGCTAGTTCTCAAGTCAATAAAGTCAGATCAAAAATTTAGATCAAGGACTATTGTAACATGTCAGGTCTCATACAAAGTTAGGTATTATAGGAGGTCCTGATTTAAATTACCTGAAACACCATTTTTGTGCTACCGTTTTGGTAGTTTTCTAATAGTAAATTCAGCCAAAACACAGCAGCTCGTTTACCTAGTTTTCATGTGAAGGTGTTCTCATGTAGGTTAGAGACTTGAAACAAATAAATTATAGTGTGCCGGGGGTGAAAACCCAAGGGATTAAAAAAAGAAATTTAAATAGTGAAAGCTTTCTCTAAGTAAAGTCTTACAAGAAGGCCAATATACAAAATGTAGCAGATTTAGTTGAAGGCAGAATGTAGGGTGCAGAAATATGTTCACTTACCATTTTCTACTGCCAAGGAGGGAGATCCCCAGGCCACCTTTTTGGAATCCCAAAGGTGTTATGGAGAATAGCTGGACAACCACTGATCTAGTTTATGAAACAAGTCAGATTATTGAAATTTAATAACTTTCATTTCATGATTATCAATAACATTCATATAGATCCCATATATAATCTTCTGTATAAAGTCCACAATTCTGAGACTACTAAAAAGTAATTACTCCAGCCTTTTGTTCAACAACAATTTGGTTATCTACTATGTTTAAAGCCTTTATACTTGGCATATTAGAGCTTACAAGGTGAAGCTGCCATAGACTCCATTCCCAAGGAGCTTTCGTAGTTCTAGTAGGGGAGAAAAATACTTACTTAAGTATGTGGTAGGTATAAAAAGATAAGTTTTATAAGAGAGATGTTAAAAATTCTATAAAATTTTAGAAAGAAGAATATTAATTACTTCTGAGGAATTTAGAAACATCTTCATGGAAGAAGGAACATTTGAGCTTGGCACGAAAGGATGGATAGAATTGGGAAGGGTATCCTAAGCTTAGGGAAGACATTAAGAAAAAAGAGATTAGAAAGTTAAAGGGATGAAGTGTATATGAATGTACATAGTATTTGTAATGTAGGAAGCAGAGGATTGGGAAAGAAATTCAGAAAGATAAATTGGAATAAGAGCACAGAAATCAGTGAATCCTAGACTTAAGGTAGTTTAGGCTTTGTTCTGTAAGAAAGTGGGCACTGTGGTGGGGGAGCTAGGAATCACAAATTCAGAACTGTAGTATGGAATGATTAATCCAGCATCTTTGTAAAAGATCGACTTGATGGGGAAGTCAAGAAACTGGTGAAGCAGTTGTTGCAGTAATCTAAATGAGAAGTAATAAAAAGCAGAATTTCACTAGTGGCAGTGGAAATGAAAGAGAGAGACAGATATGAAAGATAGGAGAGATAAAATAAAATAAATTAGATTATGAGAGTGGTTGAATCTTAGATACTGGAAGTAAATATATGTGGGATTCAATCCATTTAAAATTATTAGTTTTCACACAAAAGTCATTTCTTTGCTGTTATTAGGGTTTTTTTCTTACCTCTCTTTTAAAAGCATTTATGTTAATAGACATATTTTCTTTGAGTTTCAGTAACAGTATTCAGGAAGTAGATTTAGGTGATAAATTAGCATAATATAAACTGATGATTTGTGAGTTTTAGGAGTGTCGTCATCCCAACCATTTTGCATGTGGTATTAAAACAAATGAGTGGTCATTGAAGGTTTTTTTCTAGCTGTAACTCCTCAATTATGGGGCAAATGAATGTGTATTCTGTTGCCCTTTAAATGCAAGTTGTTACAGGGCCAAATATATAAATGTTGATTAAAAGTGGAAAGAGAACATTTACTGTATAACAGATATGTTTACATTTGCCTTTTTTTCTGTTTCTAATCTAACACAAATGCTTTAAATTATACCAAAACATCTTCAAATTTTATAAAACATGGCTTCATGGGTGTCTTCAATGTAATAGAGTCCCAAACAATTGCATATATTATTTATGAACTATTTTTTACTAATCTTTAATTTGGCAACAATAAAACATTCAGTTTTTCAGATTAATGTGGATATAACATCACATATTACTCAAGAGTGTAAGCCCTTCTGGGCTTACTATACTGTTTGGGTACGCAGAGCATATACCAGGAAACAATTTATTTCCCATGTAAGGTAGAAAATGACTAAGGACCAAAATGATTAAGCAGCAGTTTTCAAAGGATTTCAAGTAAGTCAAAGATCAAAGTAGAATGGAAAGCTTCCTGGAGGATGTAAAGCTAAAGCTAGACCTTGAAGAACAGGTATGAGTCTTCCCTCAGTATTTTCACAGCAGTCCCACCCTTGCATGCTTACGATGCTTATGGAGCCCCACTGAAAAACGGGAAAGGGAAAGATGCACATAAGAGTGAGGAACTCAGACATGTTTACTTTTGCATTGAAATGACCTGTTTACATCTTTCTTTCTCCCACTAATCTGGGCATGTCAGAGCTTCAAGAGCAGAGGTCCTGTTCTCTTCATCTCAGAGATGTTCAATCAATGCATTTTTTTTAATATTTTATTTATTTATTTGAGAGAGAGAGAGAGAATGAGAGATAGAAAGCACGAGAGGGAAGAGGGTCAGAGGGAGAAGCAGACTCCCCGCTGAGCAGGAAGCCCGATGTGGGACTCGATCCTGGGACTCCAGGATCATGACCTGAGCCGAAGGCAGTCGCTTAACCAACTGAGCCACCCAGGCGCCCAATCAATGCATTTTTAACTGAACCAAATCCCTGGGGTGTTTCTGTGAATATCACTTCAGAAAGCAATGGCCTAGTTGGTACAAGTATGGCTGCTTTTAGGTAGAGCCTGACTAACTTTGCCCAATACCTGTTATGGTTTAAAGGAAAGGGGCTGTTTGAGCTTATTGATCAGCTTACAGATGAGGGGATGCTCTCTTTGGTTTTGTGGTAGTTGATTTATATGAGTGAGAGGAAAAAACTCTCCGCCTTTCCCTTGGCAGGCTTCTTACCATACAGGTCTGAAAGTTAGTTTTGATCTTTAAGTATTTACTAAGGAGAAGTTGAAGGGCTGAGTAAGGAAGTGGCTCTTTCCAATGATGATGAGGAGAATGATGATAATACCCACCATTTATTTACTACTCACAACATGAAAGGAGCTAAGCCCTTGTCATGTATGCTTTTATTTAATCTCACAACAATTCTATAATACAGTTATCATTATCTCCATTTTACTGATAAGGAAACTAAGTCCAAGGTCACATCCTTAACTTATAGTATTCTTAAAATTTTATTATGCTGTCCCAAAAACAACAACAACAAAACCAAGTCAGAACAGAGAGATAAAGAGGCTGATGATACTGGATGAGCATCAGCCATTTACCAACTTTGTTCTTTGTGCTTCAGTCCTTAGGCTTAATTCCTGTGACCGAATTCATTTCTCATATGATCTCCTTGTGTTTCTGTGTTCCTGCTTTATTTCCTCTTTTATAACCCATGTTCTGCTAATGTGGAATAGAAATTGCTTATGAGGCACACAGATATGTTTCTTTTGGTCTGCAGTGTTTAAATATTTTTTAAACATTTTTTAAAAGATTTATTTATTTATTTGGGAGGGTTCAGAGGGAGAGAGAGAAAATCTCAAGCAGACTCCCGGCTAGGTGTGGAGCCCAACATGGGGCTCAATCCCAGGACCCTGAAAAAATGACCTGAACCAAAATCAAGAGTCAGCTGCTTAACCAACTGAGCCACCCAGGTGCCCCTAAATATTTTGTTGTTGTTGTGGAAATTTTTAATGCCATGAACTAGACATTACTGATCCTATTCCTTTTATTTTCTAGTTTTTCTTTTATATCAGAAATAGATAATATAAGCATGTACAAACTTCTACGTAGTTTTTGTTTGCTTTTTTTATTTGTTTTTTATTGTTATGTTAATCACCATACATTACATCATTAGTTTTTGATGTAGTGTTCCATGATTCATTGTTTGTGCATAACACCCAGTGCTCCATGCAGAACGTGCCCTCTTTAATACCCATCACCAGGCTAACCCATCCCCCCACCCCGCTCCCCTCTAGAACCCTCAGTTTGTTTTTCAGAGTCCATCGTCTCTCATGGTTCGTCTCCCCCTCCGACTTACTCCCCTTCATTCTTCCCCTCCTGCTATCTTCTTCTTCTTTTCTTTTCTTAACATATGTTGCATTATTTGTTTCAGAGGTACGGATCTGTGATTCAACAGTCTTGTACAATTCACAGCGCTCACCATAGCACATACCCTCCCCGATGTCTATCACCCAGCCACCCCATCCCTCCCACCCCCACCACTCCACCCCTAAATATTTTTAAATATATATAGCTTTATACAGGAATGCACTTTCCAATTTGTTGTAGACCTCACTACCTACCAACTTACCAACTTACCCTTGGCCCAATGTATATATTCATTTTGCAGTATTGGAACTTGCAAAGCATGGTTTACAACTAAAGGCTTTAAAGCTTGTTACTGGATATAAGCAGCTCTCTGTTGTTCCCTCGGAAAAGTACATTTTCCAAATTGTTTGACATTGAAACCAAAACATCATTGCAAACATACATGGATCAAATGAATGCTCTTTTCCCTGTATAAGTATATAGAAGAACAATACTGTATGCAATGAAATTAGTGATACTTCCATCATAGAATGGCCATTGCACTCCCATGAGATATGTATATGAAAGCATTTTGTAAACTGTGAAGCACTAGACAAATGACATTTGTTATCACTATTAATCCCTCACTTGTTCTCTTATATGTCAAGGATGTAAAAATAATACACAATATTTTCATATATATCAATATTTCTTTTTATATAACTTTATATTACTTTTTAAGTAATTAATTGGGGGTCTAGATCTACATCTGAGAAAGATTACTATTGGTTTTTGAGTGTCAGCTTATTTGGGTGACAATAAAGGAAAATAATTAGTGACAGTTTAAAACAGCCAACTTACTGAGGAGAAGTAACAAATATCATAAACTGACAAAGTTGGTAAGAGCTGGAAGAATTTTAATTTTGAAGATGACATTTAACTAAATCAGTGAGGATTTCAAAAAGTATCAAAGAAAAAATTATTCATAAAAAATGTTAATAATTGTTTTAAGTTGATGTATGTGTTTGCCTTTCAACTGACTATAAATATAAATAAAAGTCTGGTGAGGGGTGGGAGCAATGGGGTGGCTGGGTGATAGACATTAGGGAGGGTATGTGCTATGGTGAGCGCTGTGAATTGTGTAAGACTGATGAATCACATACTTGTACCTCTGAAACAAATAATATATTATATGTTTAAAAAAAAAGATAGGAAGGGAAAAATGAAGGGAGGGGAATCGGAGGGGGAGATGAACCATGAGACACTATGGACTCTGAGAAACAAATTGAGGGTTCTAGAGGGGAGGGGGCTGGAGGGATGGGTTAAGCCTGGTGATGGGTATTAAAGAGGGCATGTATTGAATGGAGCACTGGGTGTTATATGCAAACAATGAATCATGGAACACTACATAAAAAAAATAAAAATAAAAAATAAAATAAAAAAAGTCAAATACAAATAAACAAATTAGTAAGTTTTTTCTAATTACTGAACTATTAGGTACAGTTGTATTCCTCAGTTCTCATAAATTAAAGAGTCCGCTCTCAGCTGTTCCTTTCACTTGTGACTTTTCCAATAAGTGGTTATACAGAGAGAGTTTAATATTTACTGGCAAATACCACGTTGCAAAGAATTCTGAATATCAAGTGCAAACCAGTTGATTACAATTCAATAATTATTGTAGGTCTTGAAAGAACACACTGAAACTCATGAAATCCTTCATAACGCTACTTTTGTAAATCTCTAGTATTAAGCTAGTCACACGTGGCATTTTAAATTTTGTCAAATTTTTCTCATCCATTTCCACTTTAAGAGTAAATGAATTAATGAATAATATAAATACTTGAGTGCTTGATATGAGCCAGAGTCTGTGCTATGCCTGGGGATACAGCTGAGAATGATAGCCATAACACTTTGTCTAGAAGAGCTTGGAGTTTAATGAAGTATTTTCCCAAATTTCCCAATCATAAGCGTCATCTGGGGGCCCTCATTAAAAAACCAAAAACATATTGTTCCCTCGGAAAAGTACATTTTCCAAATTGTTTTGGAATTTGGAAACAAAGACTGAGAATGTCTTAAATTGGGCCTAAAAATCCGTACTTTTAAACAAGATTGCCAGTTAATTCTTATGACCAAACAAGAAGAGGAAATATTGTTCTAGCACAGTTTTCTCAACCCTGGCTGCACATTAGAAACTATGGGAGAACTTAAAAAAAAAAAAAAACAACCCTGATGCTGGGGCGCCTGTGTGGCTCAGATGGTTAAGCGTCTGCCTTAGGCTCAGGTCATGAACTCTCCAGGTCCTGGGATCCAGCCCCATGGCATGCTCCCAGCTCAGCCGGGAGTCTGCTTCTCCCTCTCCCTCTGCCTCTCCACGTGCTTGTGCTCTCTTTGCCTCTCTCTCAAATGAATAAATTAAATCTTTTAAATAAATAAATAAAAATTAAAAATTAAAAAAAAAAACCCTGATGCTACTTACCTCAGAATTTAAAGGGGTGGGGCCCAGGTATCATATTTTTAGAGAGCACTCCTGGTGATTCCAATAGGCAGGCTGCACTGAGAACAACCTTCAAGTGTTAATGCCAATTACTCTAACCATTTGTCATACAATCTCATACTTCTCTGCTGCCAGAGAGGAGTGGGAATATTGAAGAATTAATTCATAGTAGAATTATACGTGTTTTGAGAATCATTGCCCAAAATACAATATTCATTCATTCATTCATTCATTCATCCATTCAATAATGAATGCAAAAGACTGAGATCCACAGGTCCATGATACCTGCAGCATAGAGTATGTCCCAAGATCCATATTTTCCATGGGAGTTGCTGTGTATACTTAAGGCACTCTGGAACATCTAATTTATAATTCATGATTGATACTAGAAAGTTCCCAGCAGTGTAGGATCTTTACAGGCAGCCAAAATAAAAGTACAAGTTTCAATATTGGACAATTGCAGTGCGCACAGGTCATATGGGTATTCAAGACTATAAACTCTGGAAGAATACATAACACATATAATGAATCAATATACATATAGAAGGATAAAGACATATAAACTATATATGTGTATTATATATCATTTTACATATAAGCCTACACATTTCCGTGTTTTTGTGATGCTTCCAGCCTTTCTCAACTGTACTTCTGAAGGAATTAAGTCCTATGGAAAATGATTTGAGGGAAAATTTTCTTAATTCCCCAAGGATGAGACATAGCTATACCCTTTGGGATGCGTAAAAAAGAAGTTTATTCATTACCTACAATGGAAGCCTTAGGACTTAGGGCCTTCAGGTTTAAGGGGTGCTTGTAGTTCTGAAATGTTTTTGTCTAAAACTGTAATGTGGCTTCAGATTTCCAAATTAATTTTTTAAAGCGTTCTCTGTGAATTTCATTACTGCTTTGAGTAATGGGGGCGGGGGGAACTAAGATATTCAGTTTTCCAAGATGAAATCTGAATTTCTTAAGGTAGGTTACCTGCTACAATAATAGACCCAAAAATGGATAATGGTCCAAAAACAATAGAGGTTTGTATCTTGACTATGTGAATAAACAGGTTGTTGGTGTGGCCCTTATCCATGAAGTTACTCAAGACCCATTTTAAACATGGGCTTCCAAGGTCTCTTTGGGGGTCATCTCCATTCAAATGAGCATAAATGGGACAAGAATATGTAAGATATGCATGAAGTGTTTAATAGGCTGGGCATGAGAATTTCATGCATCACTTTGAGTCACATCTCGTTGGCTAGAGCTCACTCATATGGCCATGCCCCCTACTGCAGTAGGTAGTGAGTAATACAGTCTTAGCTGTGTGCCCAGAAGAGGAAACGAGTTTTCCTGGGCAGCCAACAGTCTGTGCTACATTCACCCTATTTATGCTAGTGATAACAGTTACTAGGGTAAAGATGATAACTGAGAAGTCTCGTCTACATATGCTTGAATCAATTGCACTAAAATAATGTTAATCTCATACTAAATATTTTTTACATATACATGTTCACAATTTATAAACTAATACCACTAATTGGGAAATGCAGTGAAAGCTATTTAATAAAGCATATTATATGTGAATTAATTTTGAAACAATTACTTTCATTTACTATTGTTGATTACATTAAAGATATGAAAATAGCTTTGGGAGTATGAAGACATATGTCACTGAATCAAAACATGGTTCAAGAGCAAAACATGTGCTGTAATGAGATACAAGAGTATGAAATAGACTATATAAATTCAAAACTTAAGTCATAGTTCTATGTGCTCTGTGTCAATTAAAACACACACGTATACACACATTTTTCTTTAAGGGTGAAAAGTAAAACACAGGACTATGATCACTCTAGTCAGAGAAACTTGTTGTACCATATCCAGCAGAAGGCATTCCTCAACCATTTGGTTCTACAAATTACTGTAATCATATTTATGAGTTCCGTTCAGGTGTTGATGTTCAGTCATAATTTCCATTTCCATTTCTGACACGCTTGATCTCCACTTTAAGTCAGTCTGTCGATACTCAACTCCCTAAACTTCCAGATGAAGCAGGGAGTTCCCTCTGACTCTCAAGTTCCAGCCTATTATTTAAATAGAAATTCACCACCCACCTTGTCCTCAACTTTTCTGAATGTAGCTTCATCCCTGCCTCTCACCTGATTCTCACAGTTCCCAGAGACAATGTCCCAAACATTCCCATCACATTTCATTTTGGTTCAGGTTGCTCATCCTGCATTAAAATAGCAGGTCCTTCCCTCTCCCCTGCTCCACTACCCGAATGTCCTTTAGTCCTGAGTTGTCCTCTCTTTGTACGCCAACAGAAATAGCTAAAGTTTCCTCCCAGGGCCAGTTAAAATGTTCCTTTCTCAGCTGCCTCCGTTAGAATGTCTCATTTAATTTTGGCTGCATCCACAAATTCTAAAAATAGTGCTCTTACTTAACACCCCGTTAAGTAAATCCCCTTAGACACATATTCCCTTTAAATTTAAAACAGGTATATTTAAGTCAGAGGAAAACTCGTTCATTCTGCTCACACTATCACATTGTTCACACAAACCTGGTCAAACCTGCATCTCTTGCTCAATGGTCCCAGTTAGATAAATCCCTGAATCCTTTATTTTAGAAGTGGGTTCTAAGCCACCATATGCCATTTGAAACACTACACAAGATCATGGGTGTGTGTGCAAAATAAATGTATCTGTGTGTATAAGAGCACGGGAAGTCAGGGTTGACTGAAAACAGGAATGCTGTGATTCCAGAATTCACTTTTGAATCAACGTAAAAATACTACTACTCCACCCTAGAGCCTGGCCTCAGGGTTTCTTATTCCAGAGCATTTTGTGACAAAGTCATTCGTTGTCTAATACAACACAGCCACACCCAGAGAATTCCCAAAGCCAGGGAGACAGCTGTGCTTTTCCTATAACCGTGTCACCTTCTCTCATCCCAGGGCTGAACTTGGAAGAGTAGTGGCGATGCCCCCTCTTGATCCTCTAAAACCTTTCAAAAGCTTCCCTGTGACTGGGGGTGAACTTATTGGCCTACAATTTTCTAGTGTTACTGGTTCCTTATACTGCCATTTTCCATTCTTGAGGGATACGGCTTGTATAAAGTCAGCTTTGGAAAATGTCAACAAAGGCTTTGCTGTGTTCAGCCTCCTTTCTTCTCTGCTCTCATTTCCTGGGAGGCACTGTGAGTGCCCTCTTGGCACCTTGTCGATTTCCTGACCAGCTAACCTTTCAATAATGATATTAATGCTGCCTTGTGGTTATCTGTGCATTTCTCAGTTCATCATTTTCAACCCTTGCTTGCTGAGATTCATTTACGTTCTTGTGTTCTTAAGATCCTGGAATTTAATTGAGTGCAACCTGACTAGGGACCCAGAGCCAGAATTTCTAGCTAATAAGAGAGAAACAGTCTTAATAGGTGGGTATTTCTTTGGCCATTCACTGAATTTCCAATAGCTACCCCCTTGACTCTGGTCTAGGAAAAGAGATACAGATAATTGTGAATTTTCTTCTCTTGTCTAACATTTTTTATTTCAAAATTCTCCCTATCACTCTTGGGAGGAAGCAGCTTTTCAGATAAGGTCAGTATTCTCCCGAGATTGCAACACGGACAGCTCTGGGAATCTGTGTTGGTGTGGTCTGCCACCCTACTGGAAGGCTGCGGGATGAACCAATTGAGAGCAGAGGCTATGGAGCCAGACCATGCAGGTGCAGATACCACTTCTGTCACACCTTACCTGTGTCCTTGGGCAATTTGTTTAAAAACCAGTTTTCTCATGTATAAGGTGATAATGTTACCCATTTTATTGGGTTTAAATGAGAAAATACATTAGCTATTATTGTCATTTTTCTTCTTTATTTTTCTGAAAGCTTATTTGCACTATTTAATATTCTTAATGCTGTTACTGAATTGAATGTTTCTAAGGGCCTGTCTCTCCTTTTGATTGTATTACTACAAACTTTGCTTATAATATCTCAGATGGCTAATTTCTTCTTGTCATAAAGATCTAGGATAAGTGGATTGTTTGACTGTGGATCTCTCACTATATATACAGAAGGGCCAGGGAATTCTAATCCTATATCACTGCCTTCACTGAGACCTCTCTATCTGTTCATGGTTCTAACTTGCAACAGGGATTCTGTCTGACACTTCAATTAGGTAGATGCAGATTGGAAACAATATGGATAAAAACACAGCTGAGGATTGGGCAGGATTATTTAATTATCCAAGATCCTTCTTGGTGATTCTTCTTCCTATAGTTCGTTCATAAAGCTTAAGCATACAATTTAAACACCAGCCATTCAATCACTCAACAGTCATTTGTTTGTGAATATAATAGCAGAGAAGGGGAACCCTCATCGGAGGCGCATCCCAGAGATCATGCCAGACAAAAAAAAAGTCAAGTAGGAGAAGCCCTGGACCTGTAGAGGATTTGTGGAGCATCCATATAGTTAGGTAGCTTTTCTTCTCTATGCCCAATGAGCTCAGCCAGTGACTCAATTCAGCAATTGTCCTTGTTACTATAAAGAGCAGGGAGGGGATGTTTTCAAAATTAGCAGTAAAAATGTTGCCCCTGCCCTTCCTTCAATAGAGAAAAGGAAATCATCCCATCACATCCTTTTTGCTTTCTTGTTTCACAGGAGAAAATCGTTTTTCTCATTTCTATTCCCATTCTTTTTGTGACGCTGTTGTTATGTCACTTGACTTCTTTCTGCCTCAGGTTTCTCATTTGCAAGTGGAGATAATGGTGTCTAATATCTACCTGTTCACAGAGATATCCTTGCAATTAATAGAAGTGTCAGGACAATGTTACATGGAGAACACTAGAGAAAGATTCTACAAGAGAAATCCGTGTATCATTTTTATTAATCACATGAAACTGAGTTGCCAGAAATCTTAGAGTAAGATTCATTTTGTGTCCAGCTGCTGGATCTGTACACTTTGTAGGGTAGTCTGGATTATCTTCTTCCAACTGAAGTTGAAAAGTGTCGTGGTTCCTAAATGGCGTGGAGAACAACATACTCCTTTTCCGAAAGGCTTAATATTACCTTGACCAGCAAGAAGAAAAGAGCATGCAAGCCCCAAAGAATGATTAGAACTCTTTAATCCTGGAGGGATGGTCTTTGTATCAATTATATTTTAAGCCTTGTATGTGATGAACTGTATTCTCAGTCACTAAGCCCTCATTTAATGGCTTTAACAACCTGCAGAAAGTTCGTGAAAAGCAATGCCTGGTACCATAGATGAAAGTGTTAGAGCATTGATGATGTCTGACTTCTTTTCTTCCAGGAAGGAAATCCCCTTCTAAATTCTTAAAATAGCAGTTGGCTTTCATTAAGTCTATTCAGAGTTAAGGGTCTGAGGATCTTGAGTGACCCTTTCTTTGGGAATGGGGCACATTTTAATAGGCTTTTTCCTGTCTGTGGTCCCTGAAAGATTTAGCCACTGGCAGTCTCCTGAATTGCTGGGATTTGTAAAGGAAAGGATTGATTACATGCTTCTAATTCTTTCTCCTTCTTTAATTTTTTTTCCCATTTCATACAAAGAGTGAGAAAGATATTCTGAGTCTCCCTCTATTGAGATATAGTTGGCCTTAAGGGCAGATATTTTAGCACTGAACTTTTATTAACCTCTTCTGGGTTTGACAAAGTTTCTCCTTTTTTGTTTCCTAAATATGAGGCTAAAGAGCTGTTATTTGCCGTTTGTTCCCTAACACTGTAAGCAGTAGACAGAAAACAAAGTTTGCATTTTTTTCCTTTTTTTTTTTTTTTTGTCTTTCTCAGTTGAATTGCATCTGTAGTCTCTATCTGAAAAGGTAAAGTTAATATAGGCCTTAACACATGCTGTTCACTCTGATGGAAACATCTACCCCTACCCTACACCTCCTTCCCATCTTCCCCTCATTGTTCCTTCTCCCCCTTCCTCCAGTATCACTTTTCTCCTGGCTAATTTATAGTCCATCCACCAGGAAGCCCTTTATACGAGAATACCCTACTCTTGCTTATCTCAGGGTAGATAGCACTCTATGAAAATTGGTAATGTATTTGCATGTATTCCCTGCTACACATTAAGCTTAATCAGGACAGGGACTGTGTATTTTGTACCATTTTATCCCCAAATACTTAGCACAGTGACTGGGTCCTAATAAAAGTTCAATTAATATTGGGCAAATGTATGAATTAATTAATAACATTTGAAGGAATATAAAAGTATCATTAGTGTTTCTTTGTGCCAGGCATTGAGCTCAATGCTTCATAGACATTAGCTTATTAAATACTCATAACTCTATAGGATGTCTTTTTTAAACAGATAAAGACAAAAGGGCTTAAAGAGACTAAACAATTGTGATACAGATGGTAAGTGACAGATTAAGGTTATTACCCATACTATATACTTACCTGTATCCGTAGTTACCCAAACATAGGGATGTATAGTCATTTAGTCCCACAGACCAGGAGCAGCTCTGATTAAATAGCAAAGCAGTATTTGTTAGATTGCCTTACCAAGGAAGTATAGATTATAGAATTCATCGCAGAAATTAAAAGGTAATTTTCACTTAATATTGAACAATTCAGTGGCATTTAATAATATGAAAGCTATTTTTTTTTTTTGCTCAATTAAGACTGCGGTTCCACAAGTCGCTTACCTAGCTGTTTTGTGCTATAATTATTTGTATGCTAGTCACTAAAGCCTGTCCAAAAAGACAGTGAAGACAGTGAGAAAAAAAGATATGATCAGTTGTTTGCACTGATTTTCTAATTTACTCAGGTGAAAAGTTAGCCAAACAAACTGATTTTGCAATGTAGACATAGCCCAAGACTATCTGATGATTCTTTAGGAAAAAAATATAATCCCCTGAAATTCTAGTGATTTCCAGTCCCTACTGACTATGTAGATTTGAACCAATACCTGCTTTTTCTGAACTGATTGATTTTCCTTCTCACAGGCAACATTTTTATTTTCTAACCTGCAACATTTCTATGCCTGACTAGAATATTTTTGCATTTGATTAATGTTTTCATTTGACTTTCAATGAGGTCTCAAAACAGTTTGGCTTGTCACGGTCAAATTATTTAAATATCCTCTGAAAAGAGTATGTGGGAACTAAAATCAGATTCATGTGAACCTGAAAAACCAGTGGCGACATTTCCTGAACTTGTTATATTTTTATGTCTAAATTAATCATTTCACAATTTTGCTTTATGTTGATGCTCAGCTTCTTAGATACAGTGATTATTCAATGCCTTCATGGAAAAGTTTTAATTTTTAGCTGACCCAGAAGTTACTCTCTGTCAAGGATTTATGTTTTTGTTTTTGTTTTTGTTTTTTTAAATATCCTTTGTGGTTTCAACAGCACAAATATACTATGCCTTTTATTTATATATATTTTCTCAAAGTTTCTTTGGTTTCTTTAATACAAATACCTAAGCCATCCTTTTCACTTCTCGGCTACTTTTCACTCTCATTGACTGGAATTATCCCAACCATGTTTTCAAATATGGTCAGCATTCTCTGTTGACGTTCAGCTTATGCCATCTGAAAGAAAGCACACATAAAATACTATCTACCATAAGATCTCATTTATATACATTTTTAGAAAATGCAGATTAATCTCTAGCATCAAAATGCAGATTAGTGGTTTCCTAGGGCTGGGCTAAAGAGGGATGAACTGCAAGGGGAGTAAGGAATCCTGTTGGGGTGACAAATCTTTTGTATCTTGATTGAGGCAGTGGTTCCACAGAAGAATATGTCTGTTAAAACTCATCGAACTCTCATCTTTAAATAGTTGACTCCTTTCTTCTAATATGGATGCAAGTAAATTGTCTAATATAAGTGGTAACTACAAAAAGTGAAATCTTTAAAAAGAAGTATGTAAAGTAATATGATTTGGCACCTTTCTAATCATAAACGAAAGGTATTGTCCTTTTGAAACCTTAAAAAGGAGAAGTAATCATTTGATAATTAATCTCACTGAAGATATCAAAACCAATTCCAGCTAATGGAGAAGAATCAACATAACTGACTTGGAAGAAAAAGGTTTACTCAGATGCCATCACCGAATACAAATCTATATCATACTGAGGTCAAGTTAGCTGTCTGCAAATGTTAGCATTTAGTCAAAGGACCCTAGACACTGACAGGGAAGGAGATGAGAGAGAATCTCTGAGACTCTGCACTTACCCTCTATTCACTCTTGCTGGTTCTGGTCTGATGCAAACAGTATTCAGTACTGGGATCTACTCCTCAGCCAGATGTGGAAGTGCATACATTGAATGGCAAAGAAAAGGCCCAGATTGTTGATATATCATCAGAAAACTGGTGGGTTGGAGACATTAGATATCAAAAATTTCCAAAATTTCAAACACAACCTCTGAAACAAAAAAAGCTACTCTAGTATCACTAAGTTGATTGAAAGCAGTGTGCTGCTATAGATATGTAGCATGAAACTGTGGGTCATGAGGATGAAGCTAGAATGGCTTTTTCCATCTTCCAAATGTCATTCACAGGAGGAAATCTATGGAATCTAAGGAACACTGATGCTGTGACTCAGAAAAGTACACTGAATTAATTAATTTACAATCAAGATCACAGAACAACATAACTCATGTGCAAGAAATATAAAATTAGATTCCCTCTTCAAAATGAGACTTATAGAGCATCTCTATATACGTCTCAACAGATGAAAAAGTGTATGTCAGATAACTGGTCTGTGGAAAATGTTCCCATTGCACTCTGATCTAAGGTCAGTTTAGCCCAAATTCAGAAAATTGGATTAGACAATCCAAATTTAGTTGGCAGAAGGAAATGTGTAATGTTCAGCCTCACAGTAAAAGTATTTGTGATAAATTGAATTTTTTTCTTGATTAGTAAAAATGATTCAGGTATAGATCAGATGGTTTTCATTTGAGTAGTGGCTTATTTTTCTAAATTTAGCTGGATACTAAGCATTTCTATTCATTGTCAGGGCAAGGCAGATTTAGCCATTTCAGAGAGCCACTTGTTTACCTATAAATGTTAAAATTCCTATAGAAAAGCTATCTAGTATGTGTCATCTATATGTATTCTTTTAATTTAGCAGATATATTTAACAAATAGCAAATGTTTTTGCTACAAAAACAAACAAGCACTGAAGAAAGCTGGATTCTCTGGTTCAATAATCTTACTTCCTTTGTTCAAATGTCTCAACAATTGGAGATTACAAATACTTTATATTTTTTTTTCTATTTTGCTTCATATTTTTCAGAACATTTTAAGGAAAAGTATGTTTGTTCTCACAGTAGTGAGAACTAAGGAGAGTATACGCTAGGTGAAAGAAACCAAAAAAAAAAAGAGCAAATAAATAAATTTAAATTTTTATTTTGTGCATTTGATCAATGAAGTGCTGTTAAAGTCATAGATTGATCAAATGCTTGTATAATCAGCAAGTTTCCAAAACTTTATACACAAGAAGTTTCCACTTTGGAGGTGAAACTGGAATTTGTTACAAAAAAGAAAACCTTTGAGACTTCTAGGAGGAAGCTCTTCTCCTAAAAGTTTGCCTTGGCTTGCCCACACTAATTTTCAGTATCATTTCTTATAAAAGAAGTTTCTCTAGGCTTTGGCCAGCAATACAGTAACTAAGAATTGCTATAGCAGTTTTAAGAGCAGTGGTAGTATCAAAGAGAATGCATCCCAGGAGTGGCAAAAAGACTGTGTACTTTCAAGTCAGAAATATTAAGGCTTAATCCAAGCTCTGCCACTCCCTAATGTTGTAATGGTTGGCAAGTTATTTCTTTTTTTTTTTTAAGATTTTTTATTTATTTATTTGAGAGAGAGAGAGAGAGAGAGCACATGAGAAGGGGGAGGCTCAGAGGAAGAAGCAGACTCCCTGCTGAGCAGGGGGCCTGATGCGGGACTCAATCCTGGGACTCCAGGATCATGACCTGAGCCGAAGGCAGTCGCTTAACCAGCTGAGCCACCCAGGCGCCCGGCAAGTTATTTCTAAACATCATTTTCTTCATTTATAAAATAGGAATGGTATCTACCTCATAGCAGTGTCTGGCACATGGTAGACATTCAATAAATGTTAGCTCTTGGTCCCTTCACCTAAATGGTTCCAGAGCCATTTGAAACTAGTCGCATGTATATGATCAAAGTTCCAACTCTCATACCTTTGCTGCAAATGAGGGTTGCAAAGAATATTTCTAAGGAAGAATGCTTAGTAATTATTTCTGTCTTCCCATTCTCCCACTCAACAAAAAGTCTTCCTCCTGGTGATAATAATGTGCTTTAACTCCACTAATTATCCTGAGAAAGAAAAAGTGAGAAAGAGAGAAAAAGAGGAAAAGAAGGAAGAGGAGAAAGAAAACATGCAGAGGGAATGGCACTGCAAAGAAAGTAATAGCCCAAAGGTCAATATTAAAATCATACCTTCTAACAGTCAAACCCTCTCAAATAACCTCCCTCTCTTCTCCTCTTCTGAAATGTAAGACCTTGTCTTAACTTAGCCACCTGAGATCTGGTTAGGTAAAAAGGAAATAATGGATCACTGAAAATAATTTATACAGAGATAATTGAAAATTGACGCTATTCTACTTGTGTCAATTTTTTTTAAATCATTGCTTAGTTCTTCTGACTTATCTGGAAAAAGAAAGAATGAGGGAAATGGTTCTCATATTTCAGGGTATTTTATTTATTTATTATTTTATTACTTTATTTTAACTCTTGGAAAATCTACCATCATATCATAGGCACAGAATCCCATTCTAAACTTCCGCATTGCCCCGAGACGCATGTCTCAGGGATGCCTCTCCATCTCCAGTCTTTCAAATGGGATTAACCACTGGGAATCCAGGACAGTGCAAGAGCTACCATTCTTGCTAGGAATTCTTGTTTACTATCTATGATATCTGCATGCTACCTGCAGCAGGCAGCTAATGCAAACTTTAACTTTCCTCAAAGCACCCAAGCCTCTGTGAGTACATTGTTGGTTGGAGAGAGCGTGCCCTATCTCATTGTTAGCTAACAGGCAAAGGGATAGACTACAGACTCGGGATATCATTAGACAAAGTAAAAAAAAAAAAAAAAAAAAAACCTTTTGGCAATGTTATAGAGAGTGACTTAGTACAGGAACATTTGCCGTAAGTTAGGAGAAAGTTAAAATAGCTCAGGCCAGAAGTAATAAGGGTGTGAACTGAGACAGTAGCAATGAGAAAGCAACAGAATGTAAGGATTATAGACTCCGGTAGTGGCAAAATTGACTGGATCTGGTAACTAGTCCAAATTGAAGGGAAGGAGGAAAAAGGGATTAAAAAATATTAAGATTTCAGCTTGGATATCAGGGTAAATGGTTATACACACAGCAAAATGCAAAGATTGAAACTGACCTCAACCATATGTGTTTGAAACGCTAGTGAAGTAGTCATCCTTACTTTATGGGAAATTGTGAGGAGTATGGTATAGGGCATTTGGAAAATTGCATGAGTGTTACTTTCCTTTGGACACCTTCTCTAATCCACCTGTCCTCTCAGATCGGGCTAGGTTTCTTCCGTTCTGTGCTCCAAAGGCACTTGTTTCCTTCCTTACACTTACTTCTCTTTCATAGGAATTGCCTTTTTCATTTTGTCACCTCAGACTATAGTGAGGGCAAGGCTTATGACCATTCTACTCACCTTAGTACCATTACACTAAGCACAGATCTTAATACATAATAAATGCTCAAAAGCTGGTTTTGTTTTTTTTTTAATGACTAGTAGTGCCCTGGAATCTTTGGAAGTTGTGAAGCGTTAATTATATATTTCAAAGAGGTGAGAGCAATGGCTCTGGGATTAATTGACTTTACTCTATGTAAAGAGTCCAAATAGAAACAGCAGTGGGAGGAACAGCTGATACAAGGTGAGAAGCTTTTAGAAAAGGGAAAAAGGAATAGTCACAGGGATAAACGAAAAAGAGTGGAATTTTAGGAATAAGATGTCAGAAATGTCAGGTACCTCAAAAAGCCCAGAATGTCTAGGGAGAGAACAACGATACCAGTAGAGATCTTTGAAAGGTGTTGGACAGTGGAGAGCATTGGCAGAGCAAAAATAGAGGACGTCCCTGATTATTTCAAAACTAAAAAGAACAAGTTTAAGAACAATGAGGAGGGCCTTGTAATGATCCCTATAATCACTGGATTCTTTAATTCAGTGTTTCCCTAAAAGGATATTTTTCAGAATTCTAGTACCTCCCACTTTTAAAGATGCAGAAAATAATGATTGTTCAATTTCAACAAAGTATTTCACCACCTTCTTTGACAATTTACAACTTACTTATTAACATTCCAAGGGAAGTTATATTCCCTGGAATACATTTTGAGATAGGCTGCTCTGATTGTGTGAGTACAAACACATTTATATGCTCTAATTTTAAAGGTATAATAGTGGGTACTGTCACTGTTTGTCAGAAATCTTCCTGATTCAGATGACGGTGAAAGTGATGTGTCTTTTGAGTTCCATTGAACTGCATCTTGTAAATAGTGAGAACATTGTACAGTGACATTTCTTTATTCGGCCAACACTTACTGTATACCTACTGTGTACAGGTACTGTGCTCGGGGCTGACAATACAAGATTAAACAAGATGGCAAAGTTTCCTCCTGCTCTCATGAAGCATACAGATTAGATGTGGGTAAGGGGTAGGTGGAGATAAGACAACAAAATAAACAAGCAAAATAATTTTGGATATATAAAAATGTGCTATAAAATGTGTAGATGTGATAGAAATTTATTGGGGGTGGAGGGACTAATTTTGATTGTTGGTTTTGGAAGACTTCCATGAGAAGGTTATATATGGGGCTGAGATCTGAATACTACAAAGGAGCTAGCCTGGTGAAGATATGAATGGGATATGATTCCAGAGAAATAACAAGTGAGAAAGTGAAAAATCCCTAAATTGGAATGAAAAAGATATATATATCATACACACACACATACACAGAGAGAGAGAGAGAGAAAGAAGACCAGGGTGACTGAAGCATACTGGATAATAGAGCGATACAAGATAAAATCTCAGTTTAACAAGAACCGGTTCATATATGGTGCATGGACCATTTGGGTGTTCAAATTTTATTTTGAATGTGATAGTAAGCCACTGAGATGTTCAAGCAGGAGAGAAACATGATCTGATTTATTTATTTATTCATTCAACAAATATTTATAGAGCATATACTATATGCCAGTTCCTAGGCATTGGGGATACTGCAGTTACCAAAACAGATCCTGCCTTTATGAAGATTACATCTTAGTAAGTTAATGTTTTTAACATAGACTATTCTAAATGTATTGTGGAGAATGGGCTAATATGGGGCAAGAGTGGAAGCAGAGAGAGCAGTCAGGAGTCTATGGTGGGTTCCAGGAGAGGAATGAAAGTGAGCCGGGCTAGAATGTTTACAGTGGAGATGGAGAGAAGTCAATAGATCTGGGTTTTTTTTTTATAGGTAGAGTCTGCTAGGTTGTTGCTGGATATATTTGGAAGATGAGGGAAAAAGAAAACCTCGATAGACACAGGTGCCATTTTTTTTTTTTTTTTTGAGATGTTATTTGAAAAACAGCTTTCAGGAAACAGAAATCAAGAGCTCTTTTGTGGGGGTGCCTGGGTGGCTCAGTCAGTTAAGTGTCTGCCTTCGGCTCAGGTCATGATCCCAGGGTCCTGGGATGGAGCCCCACATCGGGCTTCCTGCTCAGCAGAGAGCCTGTTTCTCTGTCTCCCTCTGCTGCCGTTCTGCCTACTTGTGCTCTTCTCTCTCTCTCTGTCAAATAAAGAAATAAAATCTTTAAAAAAAGAGAGAGAGAGAGATCTTTTGTGGCCATTTTAAATGTCAGCAGCCTATTTAAGAAAAGACCTTAAGAAATCAGTTGCATGTGATGTGATGAGCACTGGGTGTTATACACAACTAATAAATCATTAAATGCTACATCTGAAACTAATGATGTACTATATGTTGGCTAATTGAATTTAAATAAAAAAAGAAGTTGCAAACGAAAAATCTAAAGCTCAGGAAGAGGTCAGTAGAACTATGAATTTGATGCAGTTTTTATTCCATTTTACTGTTAAGGAAATTGCACAGAGACATCAAATAACTAGCCTCAGAGTTACTCACAGTGCTGGAATTTGAACCTAGACAGAATAAAGGTTGACTCCAGGATTGAGTCTTTAACTACTTCACTGCACTACTTTTCTAAAACCTTGGGGGTAGGGGGATATGAGAGGCAGGGGAGTGGAAATAAATTTTTCAAGAAGTTTTGAAGAGGAAAACTGAGAAACTGGACTGTAACTAGAGGGGTTTGTGGGCCAGGGAGGGTTTTTAAAGATGGATGCTACTAGGGCATGTGTGCATGCTGATGGAATAATCTGGTAGGAGGAAAAAATTGATGTTGTAGGATAGAAGCATCTAATTGTGTGAACAAAGTCCTTGTACTCAGCTCAGGGCCTAGCAGCAGTCAGAACTCAGTATGAGTCTGCTGAATTACAATAAGTTCCTTAAACCTGGCAACTAACAGAAGTGGGATTTAACCCCAATCTCTGAATCCTCTGCACTTCTCAGGCCACTAGACCGTGTGGTCTCATAGCCCTTAGTCTAGTCTACTTCTCATCTAAAAAGTCATTTCCCTCTGGTTCTATGACTAGCCCCACTCTTTTAGATGCAGAAGCCCCTGATTCAATTTCTTGCTGGAATGGATTCTCCACAAATAAGGATAATCCTCCATTTCATGTTTACTCACTTGGTTGACTTCCTCTATTCCACACTCTTTCCACAACAGGCTTTGCAGTTTGTTTTCTGAGACATTCAAATAAATGTGAGTTGGTATTACAGCCAAGTACTTCCTGAAATGCATAATTTTCCCCTTTTATCATTTTTGAAACAAATGGATACATTGCAAAGGAGCTACATTAATGAGATGTTTAATTTGAGGTTTTAATTTTGCAAATGTTGGGAAGCATAATTAAGATTCAGGCAGTACATAAGGGTCTTCAGGAATACAAAACAAACTATATTTTGCATCTAGAATTTTGGGAACACTTTCTGCTTAAACACAAACCTCTTATAAGCTGTGTTCCTTTGTTCCACAAGCACCCTGGGCACAGGGGAGGCAAATAAATAATCAGCATGGCTGTTATTGTGACAATTAGCAGAAAACAATGTGCTGGGGAGGGGTTGAGGTGAAGGTGAAAGGGAGTAGGCACTGGTTTTATATTTCGTTTATTCTCAGAATTGCAGGGCAAGTTTCATTTTCATTCCAGATGATATCTCAGATATCACAGTGAGGAGAAAAAGTAATAATGAATTAGAAGGGAATACAGATAGGATGGTAAAGATTTCTGGGAAAAGGTAAGCAGGAAAGGATTTGAAAGCCTAAGATAAAAAATATTTACAAGCATTTCCCTAGAGTAACATATCACATAATTATTTAAAACAAAAAACAAAAACAAAACCTTACACAGCCACAGTTTATCTATCAAAATGGAAGAAGAAAAGAAAGTGAGTTTAAATGGTAGAGAAGGAGCTACTGGCTTTCAAATATCTGAAATGGCTATTTCACACCTAGAAATGGAAATTAATTTCCCAGATGATTTCTATCTCTTAGGCTATGTCTAAACACATAAGTCAGTTTGAACAAAAAAGTAAGGTGAGTCAGGTAACCAATACTCATAAAATTGCTATTTCTACTTCTGTTGGAATAATATTGTGGTGTACAGGGTAAAAACAGTAAAAATACATTGATAGATTTGTGAATTCATTTCACTATTAGGTTGAACCATATGAAATTGTCCTTTTTGGCTAAAAATGGTTGCAAATCAACAATATCATATGATTTAAGGTAGTACTATCATTAAGCTAATGGAGAAAATTTATATTTGATCAATCAATCAAAATATATTTACCAAACATGGGGTATAGATTCAGGACTGGAGCAGATGCTGCAAATCAGTGAGAACAAAGATTCTGAATATGACAGTTTTTTTAGTATTAAAATTTAGGCAGACCTCAAGGGATGCTATTAGACCTTTAGAGTCTATCAAGTGAGAGAATGCATAACCAAGCTGGCCTAAAGTCAGTAACACTTTATGCACAATTTTTTATGTATTTTATTTATTACAGTAGTGTTGCATATATTTGAAAAATAACAGCATATATATACACACATATATATACACATACAAATATATACATACAACTGTGTGTGTGTAATACATATGTATATTTAATCTCTAGACAAAGCTTAGTGCAAATTTGGATTGTTAAAACTATATTAGACAGGACTTTTTAAGTTGCAAATGGCAGAAAAATCACTCAAACTTGTCCAAGGAAAACAGAAAAAGATTTTCACTTACATAACTGAAAAGTCCAGCAGATTGTGTTTTAAAACACAGCTAGGCCTAGTATTCCAAATGATATCGTCAAAGTTTGTTCTTTCTCCACCTCTAGGTTTTTCTCTTTTTAATTTTATTATTGTTCACTTGATTTTTATTCTCCACCTAATGGCCACTTTTGCAGTGTAAGGAGGTCTTCTAGTTTCACTTTACCAACACTGACCTAGAATTGTATATCAAGATTCCTGAGCTAATCACTATAGATCAGAGAATGTGATGTTCTGATTGGTTAGATAATTCATAAATCACTCCTAGAATCTTAAATCTACATGAACCTCATGAACTAAAAGTGAGGAGGGGGACTGCCCATGGAAAATAAAGAAGTATGAGTATATGCTGAACCAGCCAAAGTAAGTTTCCCAACTGTGTAATCCCCATGAAATAACCATTGCCATCCCAGGGACCATGTCACATGGGTTTGATATCACTGTTGTAAAGATTATACAATGAAAGATGTGTATCCCTGCCTTGTTCTTACAGCTTATTATTGGCTTATTCATTTATTCAGCAGGAATTGAGTGTCTACTGTGTATGATTTTTTTGTACTAAGGGATTCAAATTAACCAAGACATTGTTTCTGCCCCCCAGGATTCCAAACCTAGTGGGAAAACAAAATTGTTGAGTGATAAACCAAGTACTATGAAAGTACAGAGGAAAATGTAACCAACTGTACAAAGAATGTTAAAGAGATCACAGGAACAGTGATACTTGAACAAGGACTTAAATGAATAAGAATTTTCAGCCAGAATGAAAAAATAAAAACAGCAATGACTAAAATACCTAAATAATTACTGCTGTATGATAGAGGAAGCTCATGAAGGTCAGGAGGGAAAACTCTGAGTACTCACAGATACCACAGCCATAAACACCAATGCGGTGAGGGGGTCAGGCCCAGTTTAAAGTATTATGGGGATTTAGAGAAAAATCCTATACAACATTTCAGAGCACTGTTTGATAGTGCAACTTTTCTCAAGAGCTGTTTAGCAAGAGATAAGACAATTAAAAAAGGAAGAAAAAAAGAGTCCACCAATGACTTGGTGAGAGAGAGAGAGGAATGGGAAGAAATTCAGATTATTGCAGTGATGTTTTTGGGAGCAGAGAACTGAAACATTTCCATCTCTTGGCTTATAAGGAAAAAGAAGACATCAGAAAAATTTTGTGTGATTCTTATAATCCAAAAGAGACCTAACATTAGTGGCACCTAGAAATAGGATGTCAAGAATATTAAATAAGTTTTAAAGTCTTAAATTCAAGATTCATTTTCTTACTTTTCAAAATTAACAATGAGCCTTATTCTAAAAGGCAGTTTTTAAGTAGCTATTTATGTACTGGCAAAGGGGTGAGTGAGCATAGGCTCTATAGGGTTTTCTTCTATATAGATAATAGCTTTGATAAAGACATAGATGTATTTCTTTCTATAACTCATTCAAATCCATATATATACATACATATTACACACTGAATGTCATATTTGGATGATTTTCCAGGTCACAGCAATTTTAATACTTTATACATTTCTTTGTGATGAGCTAAAGAAAGGGTCTTTTTAATGCATTCACAGTGGGAAGAAAGACTTTTTAAAAACTTTATCAATTTTGGTACTTAACTATATAATTCAGTCCTTTGTTATTCACAAGAGGTATTGAATCTTTAATAACACTATCAATGAAAAGGCATGAACCTGTCTGCATTTTGTAACAAAAAGGAAAATATATAAATAGCTTGCCATTGTTTGGTAAATTTTGCTGCTCAGTTATGCGGAAGCTAAATAATCCATAGTCCATGTGAACAAGTTAGAAAAGAGCCTTTAATGAGCTACAGAGGGAAGTATTTTCAGAGTACTATACTCATTTTCATAAATGTTGCTGGAGAGGCAATTGCTCAAATATAATTCTCCCATTAGGAGGTTAAGAGAGATAATAACAGCTTAACACAGAAGGAAATAACAAAAGAACTAAGATGTCAAATATGATCAGATCTGTCTTTGCCATATAAATTCAAACAATAAAATTGCTATGTAATTATTTCAAAACTCTGCTTATTTTATTTTTCAATATTAAATTCTTCAAGCAAGGGTCTACCAGTTCATCTGGGCTTCGGATCACCCATAGTATTTGCATCAGGAGGGGAGCTCATTAAGAGGGAAAAGGCAATTTCAGATCTATGCTTATTATTGCCATCCTAAATGATATTCATAGAAATGATACAAAGTTTAGAGTTGTATATGTGGAACATTGAATGAAAAACTCAATTTGGAATAATATGAGTATTCTTATCCTTCATATTTTTAAAATTTATTTCTCTGTTTCTTAATAGCTAACTTTTGTTCCATCATAAAGCTATCCAAGTGTAGATAAATGAAAGTAGCATTCAGTAAAATGACCTGACGGCTTACATCAACTCTTGACAGTAATTATGTGACTCTTGGAAGTGATGGAATGGTGCAGTAATAAGATGATATTTCAGTAGGCAACCCAGGAGGCCTAAAGCCTGCCTTGATAGTGATTATACTGCTCTTCCTTTAGAAGTCCCTGAGGAAAATTAATGTACAGAGAACTATGAAAAACTAAGGCATAGTAAGGAATTATTCACTCAGAATTTGGACCCAAAACCCATTGAAAAATTGGTTTCTGTTCTGTACCTTATGGAAAAGTCATTTTTTTTTTACCTTATTCTAGAGATACACTAGAGTCTTGACCAATGGCAGGTAAGATGCAAAGTCAGACCTCTAATCATTACCCTTTCCCTGCTCCTCATGTAGAATACCATGGATTAGTCTTGCCTGTTTTTTTAATTTTATGTATGTAGATTCATAGGCAATGTTTTATATCTGGCTTTTTATGCTCAACATCTTTTTGTGAATCTATCCATTTAAAACACTCTATAGTATTCTGTTCAGCAAATATATTTATTTTTCCATTTTACTATTGATGGATATTTGAGCTATTTCCATAGTAAGGCTATCCTCCTCTGAACATTCCTTACATGTCTTTTGGTCGTCAAATACATGCACTTCTGTTGCTTATTTATTTAGAGATGGCACAGGAAGATTCGCAAAGGGGGAAATTGACTCCCCAGTTTGGGGCTCATATTGGTGGGTTTTCTTCTCCTCCTGATCTTAGTTCCTTAATTCTGCACTGTTTTTAGCTGTTTTGTGCCTTAAAATAGATTTTATTTTTTAACATTTTCTATAGTTTCTCAAAGAATGAGGTTCAATTTGCCATTACCAAAAGTGGAACTCTCGAGGCACATCCTCTTTACTGATTTTAACTTGTCAACATCAAGTTTCAGGTTCAATTCTGCATGGCAAATAGGATTGTATTTTGTTCCTAATCTCCTTAGTTCAGAAGTAATATTTATTTTTCTCCTCTTCTGTATTACTATCAAAATTTGGGTACTACACTGCTAATTTAATTAGGCATGGCTGAACATAGAGTGGGATTCAATAAACATTTGATCAATAGATGCAAAACAACACCAAGTTACCAGAAGGAAAAAAGAATATATTACTGGCTATAGCTACCAAAACATGTACATGAAAAGTGAAAAGAAATCAGTGGCTTTGTTTATACAATGCTAAATGTTTAGATTTGGGGAGTTTCCCAAATAATCTACTGGGTTTTTATTCTTATATGAATCTTTGGCATCGTGTACACAACCACATGGCAATTGTGTTCCTTGTTAAGAATTTCTCTACATAGTTAATGAGGAACATAGTTGGAAGTCTTGGCTGAAGTCCATGCTAATCACATTACCATGGATAATGAAGAGTAAGCGGAGTGTTTGTTTTTAAAGTTCTACTTCTTGTGTTTCATTTTGCCTACATCCTGTTCACATTACCATCACTTGAGTGAAGAACTGAAACTGCTCAGTCTTCTTTATGTGTTATCTGCTTAGAAATGTATGTCAGTTAATTACTTGCTCCCCACCCTGATGTCCTACTATTTGAGCTAGATTGGTTACTTCCTACCTATGCTTAAAAGTCAGTTCTGGCTCTAAGTCAGAATATTTGGATGAGGATTATAATAAAATAATGCATCTCACTTAGGAACAAGAGATAATACATATCAGAATCACCTGGAAAGACTTTATTAAATAAGAATTCTCATTCCCATTTCTTTCATCATTCCTAGGGATGTATCAGAATCTACACCTCCCATTATCCACTAGCCTATTGAGACTTACCACCTCAGGAAACACTGGTTCAATAGTACAATCTTATTTGCTTTTGTTACCTATAACTACTGTTCTATCTCTCTATGCCTGTTCAATTCCATCTGGATTCATAGCTTAACTTTTCATATCCAGTGTCTCTTAACTTTGTACCTCCTTCCGAGCAACTTGATCTCTTAGATATTTGACACTGCTGGCTAAAATCTAAGTTTCCCATCTAATTCGCTTGGCCTATGCCAGTAGTTCTCAGACTACCATCTGGAGGGTTTATTAAAGCATTGATTTCTGGACTCCCTTCCCAGAGTTTCTGATATAATAAGTCTGGGTTAGGCTCAAAACTTTGTGGTTCTAACAAGTTCCTAGGTGAAACTGATGCTTCCGGTTTGGGAATCATACATTGAGAACCACTAGCTGATGTTGATCCCCCAGACTTTGAATTCATTCTAAGTTCAATTTCCTATGGTTCATCCCCTATATGAATCTCCAATGTTATTAGTTCTAATTCTTACCTGTATTTATAGCCTACTCTTCCCCTACTAACTGAATTCCTGGTTCTGACTCTGGTTTTTTCAAACCCTAAAGAACAACCAGAGTTCTGTTAACTGATTTGATTGATTGATTGATTGATTGATTGAATGAATGATTAATTGGTTTATTTATTCATCCCATCATTCATTACATATTTAATGCCTTGTATGTGATAGACATTGTCTATGCAAAGTGAAAAAAGTATATTCTGTATTTTTTAAATTTTATTTTATTATGTTATGTTAATCACCATACATTACATCATTAGTTTTTGATGTAGTGTTCCATGATTCATTGTTTGTGTATGACACCCAGGGCTCCATTCAATACGTGCCCTCTTTAATACCCATCACCAGGCTAACCCATCCCCCCACACCCCTCCCCTCTAGAACCCTCAGTTTGTTTCTCGGAGTCCATAGCCTCTCATGGATTAAGGAGCTTATAGTTTAAGAAAGAGAGATCATTGAGTAAGCTGATAATGACAATACAATAACACTAAGTTTTATGATAGTGTTAAGCATTGGGTTCTATAAAAACACAAAGATAAGAGATCTAACCCTGACTACATGGGAGCAGAGAAGTCTTCTAGAAAGAGATGGTGCCTAAATTGAGCCCTGAATTACCAGTTGGGTTATCCAGCTGATGAATTAAAGACAAGGCACTTGGAGAAGTTGGAGCATACACAAATAGCTGTGAAGAACTTAAGAATCTCAGTGTGGTTGACCAAAGGTGAAGAAATACAAGTCTTTAAAGAATATGAGACTGAAGAATTAAGCAAGACCAAAATATACAGGATTATTTAGGCCAACCAAATGAGTATGGAGCTCTGAGGAATCACTGAAAGATTTTAAGCAAATGATCTGGGATCCTCTCTCTATTTTTAGAACTGGAAAGTGGTGAACATCTGCACAGTGTTCCTATACAAAACAAATGAAGATATGTTTCTAAAATACCTTCCATACTGCCAGATGTGTAGCAGATATATACGAAATATTAGTTTTCTTTTGTTAATTCTCCCTTTGTTGTTTTTGTCAGGTTTGCATTCTTATTTTCTCAGTCATTCATTCTCTCTGGCCAATCTACATCCATGTGGCACATTTTATCCTCCCACAGATCAAGGCCAGAAAAGATAGACACCCTAATTTTGGATTCTCTACTAATCAAGTTAACTCAAGTTAGTCACAAGTCATAGGCCTACAAGGTTAAATCTTTCTTTTTAATATGTCGTGATAAACAAGTCGAAAGTCAGTGATTCAAATCCAAATGCAACATGGTGTTATATTTTTGAAGTCCTTCAGACTAAGGTATAGTTTGACATTCAACTTGACAGCTTCATAACCGAAGTCTGTACAAGACAGTTTGTGGTATTGTAGTTTTTGTAGAAAACTTGTTTCAACTCATCACACATACCCCTTAATTAAAAAATCTCTCTCTTCATTATATAGAAATGTAGAAGACTTCAAGAAAGATGACACTTACCTAATGCCTCCATATAGCCAAAAGAATAGATTGTCCTCTTAGTACCAGAATTAGCTACTACTCCATCAAAGAAAATTACATTGGCATAGCACTTTGCAATATATAAATACTTTTCCATCCATTACTCATTTGATCTTCTCAAAGGTTTATAAGACAGTCAGAAAAGACACATTTATCAACAACTTGCATATGAGGAAGTTGAGGCTAAGAGATGTTATGTTGCTTACCCAAGATCATGTAACTAATCCAGAAGCCAGTGTTCAAAGCCAAGCCTGACTAAGGACAGAGCCCAGGCTCCTCACCATTATGACCAGGAGACACCCAAATCTCCTTATTCACAATGCGGTGCTCTTTGCTCTAATCTGTGTTGCATTTTTTGGTCATTATTTTTAAGTATGAGGAAGAGTTCTTTATTGTTTGTTTTACTTGAGGTTCTATGCATAATACTTTGAACTATGTATTCTGTAATATGTAAACTATTTCATATTTCTGCTTACATTTGTGTAGATTTTGCAAATTTTTTATTATTCTTTTGTTATTGGCAAATAGATAAGTTAGTGACTTTATTCTGAAAGCCAGTGGATGATGAATGTACTAACATTCCAATTGAGTCAGTGATTCCTAGATACTCCAGGAAACACAGGTTGTATGGAAATACCTCAACCTCTGACTTGCACTAAAGATGCCTATGCAAAAAGGTACTTGAGTAGGAGTAATTTATTTTTATTGACTTTTATTTATTTTTTATTTCTTCCAAGTTTTTATTTAAATTCCAGTTAGTCAAGGGTGCCTGGGTGGCTCAGTTGGTTAGGCATCCAACTTGATTTTGGCTCAGGTCACGATCTCAGGGTCCTGAGATCAAGCCCCACGTCGGGCTCCACCCTCAGGGCAGAGTCAGCTTGGAATTTTCTCTCTTTCTCCTTCTTCCTCTTCCCCCACATGCTCACTTTCTCTCTTTCTGTCTTTCTCAAATAAATAAATAAATAAAGTCTTAAATATATACCTTTGTATATATATTTAAATTCCACTTGCTCAAAGAGGTTGCTCCCTGCATTTTCTTCTAGGATTTTGATGGTTTCCTGTCTCACATTTAGGTCTTTCATCCATTTGGAATTTATTTTTGTGTATGGTGTAAGAAAGTGGTCCAGTTTCATTAGTCTGCATGTGGCTATCCAGTTTTCCCAACACCATTTGTTGAAAACACTGTCTTTTTTCCATTGGATATTCTTTTTTTTTTTAATTTTTTTATTGTTATGTTAATCACCATATATTACATCATTAGTTTTTGGTGCAGTGTTCCATGATTCATTGTTTGTTCATAACACCCAGTGCTCCATGCAGAACGTGCCCTCCTCAATACCCATCACCAGGCCAACCCATCCCCCTACCCCCCTCCCCTCTAGAACCCTCAGTTTGTTTTTCAGAGTCCATCATCTCTCATGGTTCGTCTCCCCCTCTGACATACTCCCCTTTTCTTCCTCTCCTGTTATCTTCTTCTTTTTCTTTTTTCTTAAAATATGTTGCGTTATTTGTTTCAGAAGTACAGATCTGTGATTCAACAGTCTTGCACAATTCACAGTGCTCACCGTAGCACATACCCTCCCCAATATCTATCACCCAGCCACCCCATCCCTCCCACCCCCAACCACTCCAGTAACACTCAGTTTCTTTCCTGAGATTAAGAATTCCTCATATCAGTGAGGTCATGTGATACATGTCTTTCTCTGATTGACTTATTTCACTCAGCATAACACCCTCCAGTTCCATCCACGTCGTTGCAAATGGCAAGATCTCATTCCTTTTGATGGCTGCATAATATTCCATTGTGTATATATACCACATCTTCTTTATCCATTCATCTGTCGATGGGCATCTTGGCTCTTTCCACAGTTTGGCTATGGTGGACATTGCTGCTATAAACATTGGGGTACACGTACCCCTTCGGGTCCCTACATTTGTATCTTTGTGGTAAATACCCAGTAGTGCAATTGCTGGATCGAACGGTAGCTCTAATTTCAACTGTTTGAGGAACCTCCATACTGTTTTCCAGAGGGGTTGCACCAGCTTGCATTCCCACCAACAGTGTAGGAGGGTTCCCCTTTCTCCACATCCCCGCCAACATCTGTCGTTCCCTGACTTGTTAATTTTAGCCATTCTGACGGGTGTGAGGTGGTATCTCATTGAGGTTTTGATTTGGATTTCCCTGATGCCAAGCGATGTTGAGCACTTTTTCATGTGCCTGTTGGCCATTTGGATGTCTTCTTTGGAGAAATGTCTGTTCATGTCTTCTGCCCATTTCTTGATTGGATTATTTGTTCTTTGGGTGTTGAGTTTGATAAGTTCTTTATAGATTTTGGATACTAGCCCTTTATCTGATATGTCATTTGCAAATATTTTCTCCCATTCTGTCGGTTGTCTTTTGGTTTTGTGGACTGTTTCTTTTGCTGTGCAGAAGCTTTTTATCTTGATGAAATCCCAATAGTTCATTTTTGCCCTGGCTTCCCGTGCCTTTGGCGATGTTTCTAGGAAGAAGTTGCTGCGGCTAAGGTCAAAAAGGTTGCTACCTGTGTTCTCCTTTAGGATTTGGATGGACTCCTGTCTCACGTTTAGGTCTTTCAACCATTTGGAGTCTATTTTTGTGTGTGGTGTAAGGAAATGGTCCAGTTTCATTCTTCTGCATGTGGCTGTCCAATTTTCCCAACACCATTTGTTGAAGAGACTGTCTTTTTGCCATTGGACATTCTTTCCTGCTTTGTCAAAAATAAGTTGACCATAGAGTTGAGGGTCCATTTCTGGGCTCTCTATTCTGTTCCATTGATCTATGAGTCTGTTTTTGTGCCATTACCACACTGTCCTGATGATTACAGCTTTGTAATACAGCTTGAAGTCTGGGATTGTGATGCCTCTAGTTTGGTTTTCTTTTTCAACATTCCTTTGGCTCTTCAGGGTCTTTTCTGGTTCCATACAAATTTTAGGATTGTTTGTTCTAGCTCTGTGAAAAATGCTGGTGGTATTTTGATAGGGAGTGCATTAAATGTGTAGATTGCTTGGGTAGTATAGACATTTTAACAGAATTTATTCTTCCAATCCATGAGCATGGGATGTTTTTCCATTTCTTTGTGTCCTCTTCAGTTTCTTTCATAAGTGTTCTATAGTTTTCAGAGTACAGATCTTTTACCTCTTTGGTTAGGCTTATTCCTTGGTATCTTATGGTTTTGGGTGTAATTGTAAAAGGGGTAGATTCCTTGATTTCTCTTTCTGCTGCTTTGTTATTGGTATAGGGGTAATTTAAAGCTTAAATGAAAGAACAATTTTGTTTTAAAAGAATTCTTGCTTGATGAAGACACTAATGGGATTCTACATGATTAATTCTGATAAAATATATTAGAGAACCTAGACTACTAATCACATCAATAAAGGCTGTTTCTTCTTTTCAGTTGTATGTTTCCATTTATAGAAACTTACCTTAAAATATAAAATTAAAATAACTATTAACTCCAATTTCTTATTTTTTAAATGTAGAACTTAAGGCTTCCCAGAGATTATATTAATTTCCCCCAAAATCATACAGCTAGTTAATGGTAAAAGGATATTAGAACTCTGTGTAACTCTGTCTCTTAATCTAGTATTCTTTCCACTACTACAGATTCCCTTAATATTTGAATCTCCAATATTTCCTGAGAAAATAAAAGTTGTGTCTCTAACAGAATGAAAAATTTGTATTTTTATCTGCATTTTACAATTTACTTCAAGTTATACTATAGTTCTTTCAGGATCCTGGTTTCAGACCTTGTCCTATATTTCTCTTAAGAGCTTACCACTTGTAAAATTAAGCCATGAAAGACCAGAAATAAACTTGACATCTAAGGCGAGAAAGGAAAAAAAAAAAGCCTAGCATTCCTTCCAAGACACGGTAGTGTAATAGCCAAGATGATGAGATAACTGTCAGAAGCCAATAGGGATCTTAAATTGCGATTTATTCTTTGAAGTCCTGAATATACTCTTATGGTGCTCTCAAAATCAGTAGTGTCTTATGAGTTATCACAGCCTGAGACTTGCTTTGAATGATCTCACCAAGACTTTCAAACAGACTGATTTCTTTCAGTGCTCACTCATGTCCTATGGCGATTAAGAGATTATTGAAAAGAAAAGGTTTCTCTCCTTGACAAATGGTTGGTTATTGAGAAAGGAGTTTTTTTGTCTTTATGTAGTTATACCTTAGAGCATACATTGCATGCTAAGTTTCAGGGCTGAAAAAGTACTAATGGTCTTCCACATTTCAATTTTATACCATAAAATTGAAGTTGCTAACAAAATGCATAGCATCACTAACTCTATCAGCTCCTAGGCTTTTATGATATCTATATTCTGTAGGTTTTTATATTTGAAGATTTCTCAATGAAGGATAATAGTGTGACCATTCCATTAAATAATAAGCATGGCTGTAAGGCCCCTGAATAGGTAAGGTTCTATTTAAATGCTAATTATCATCATTATAAACCATTTGGGATGCAACTAAGTGTGGATACCCTGAGATAAAATCTTTTTATCTAAAACAGAGGATAATAACCATGGGTAAAACTTACTGGCTCTTGTAGGTATCAACCTGAGAAAACCCTCAATTAGAAATTCTCTTCTTACAAATGCAGCAGAAAGGGGTATAATGAGTAGGTCAAATAGGTAACGAACTATGTGGTATGCATTGAATAAGGATCTCCTCTCACCACATCTATGCACATGCACACCTCTTGTCCAGAAATAATGGCTTTAAAGAACTGTGACTGCTGCCTGACATTCTGCCAATGCATGTATTCACTGAATCTTTCTAGATCGCCTGTTGTGTATCTTGCAGTGAAGGGATAGAAAAATAAATAAAAAATAAGCACTGCTCTCAAGAAGATAGGGTAGATAAAAATGAGATATTCAAAAGGAAGAAGAGAAAAACATAAGAGATACAGATAAAGTAGAGAAATGTTAACATCTAACTGTTGGAGGAGTGGACATGGGAGAAGATAAATTGGAGAAGGTATATTTGAATCTGCCCTTAAAGGATGGACAGTATCTGGACACACAGAAATGTGGAGAACAGGCATTCCAGGATAAAGAAATTAGGTAAATTAGAAAGTTGTTTCCTAATAATGTCCAAATACCTCTTGAATGTGTACCTATTAATTGATGGCAGGTCACTAAGATTAATTTACTAGATTCAACAATAAGATACGTAGATGAGTCAAGGAGGGCTGGTGCCTTCAACAGGTATCACAGGTAAGCTTTTGGCAAAAGTTGGAGACACTGAGCTGTTTCTTCTTTGATTCCCTATGCTATCCTCATCAGTCTGAGTTTCTACCTTGATTAGCCCATTGCAATGGTTTTTTCAAGGTGATCCTCTGACTTTAATTATGATCCCAAATCCTTATCTTTGGCACAGACCTCTCCTGTACTCTAGACCTAAATATCCAAATAACTATTTGGCTTTCTCACTTGGATAACTAAAGGAGTCTCCAACTCAAAATATCCAGCACCGAATTAGCAATCATAGCATTGTTCTCATCCAATATTTCTCTTCTCAGAAGTGGTACCACCATTTACCCAGATTCACATTTTAGGGTCAGCTATTTAATTCCTAATCTCTCACTCCTATATCCAATTATACCAAGTCTTTCTATTGTAACTCATAAATACCTTCCAAATTTACCCACCATCCTCTACCCCATTTCTATCCTTTTAGTTTGAGCTACCAATACTCTCCCTTAGTTGTGGAAATAGTCTCTGTACAGATCTCCCCAAATTTTGTTTTTTTCCCATCTAATCAGTTTTCTACTTTGCTTCTGGGGTGATTGTCCCAGAATATACAATCAATTATGTTACTCTCTGGTGTATTATTGTATTAATCCCACCATACCCCATGAATCATGCCTCTTGGGTATCCATAAACCTAGGTAGTCTGCTCCTACCCCAGTTTGGGGTTTGGACAGGTAACTAAATTTGGCCAAAGAGAAATCAACTAATATGACACAAGTGGAGGTTTGGAAAGTACTTGTTCATTTAGACCTGCCCTCTGGAGCACTGTCATGTGAAGAAGCCCAAGATAGAGTAGGGGGAAAGAGATATATGCAGTCAGTGTATGAATATTTGGGTTATTCAAGATCCTTACTAAATATTGTCTCACCTTGACTCAATAACAGCAGGCCATATAATTTTGTAACGTTTCTTGGTCATACTCAATTTCAATTCTCTGTTCCTCAAATATAGGACATGACTTTTCAGTGAGCCAGATAAGGAAATGTAGGTAATTCAGTAAAAGACAGCCATTATGACTAGAAAAACAATTCAATACAAGTATTACAACAATGATGTCAGATTAATGATGACACCTTTATTGATTGATTGGCTAACTCATTCATTCATCTGTTTATTTCATTCATATAGTAACCATTTATTTAACCATTTATTAAATGCTTACCATGTGTCAGGCATTGTAGGAGCAGAGAAAAGAAATCAGACAGACTTTTCTAAAAAGTATATATGTAACAAGTAGATAGATTGGTTACATTCATGGTTGTATTGGACACAGGAAAATCCTAGATCTTAATATAAAATAATTACTATAAGGTGTGATTTATTTAACTTTTCTAGCTTTTTCCCAATATAGTAACACAATACATTCCACTATATAAAGTATATATCATACCTCTTCATAAACAATTCCAAGCTATATTAAGAAAGTTATAGTTTCTAAAATCGTGGTAATCAATTATGAAGGAGTGGTCACAGGAAAGCCACATATTCTTCCTAAATTTCAAGAGTATTGTAAAGTCCGATGTGTTAATGTTCAAGAAATTAGCTGATCTCCTCTGATGAAATTTCTTTAATGCAAACTACATGTGTCATTACTTTTACTGTAACTAAAAAAAAAAAAAAATTCAACTTTCACAGAAGTTAATTGCAGGCTCTCTAAGTTCTATATGAAGAACATTGAGAGTTCTGTCTAATTTGAATGCAAGGAAGTGCCAAAAAAGTTATGTTTATAGTAGGGTACTACATTACACTTGGTGGTGTAGTGCGTATCCAAGTTATTATATCTTTTAGTTTTATTTCCTAATATTACTCAAGATGCCTTTCTTCCGAAGGAAATAGGAAAGAAATGTAAAGTTAAAACAATATATAGATTTCACTAAAAAGATTTGCAATCAGTTCTTTCAACTACATTGATGGTAGGGGACTTAAGGTTGGAATATTTATTTTGCATTTAGAATGCTGTAAGCTACATGTTGTGTGTTGGATTTCATAACAGTGAGTACATCCTTTTCAATGGCTCTTTGCTATGTGGTAGTAGTGTAGGAGTGTTATGCAAGTTTTAGCTTTGTCAAAACCTACTGTAAAAATATTGAATGAATGGATCATTGAGTGCATTGAGAGTAGGTTTTAGAATTGAGCTGTCATATTTATTACTATCCCACTTATAGCATCTGAATTAACCACGTATTAAAAGTCCCTTGAAGTTTTTACTTAAAAATGTTCTAACCATACATAATAATCTATGCTGGTTATTTTATAACAACTTTAATTATATGGTTCCAAATGTATTATGCCTTTTTTTCTAAAATTTATATTTTGACATTATGATGTAAGAATCTAGTAGCAGATTCATTTTAAAGAATAAAATATTCAGGGGCGCCTGGGTGGCTCAGTCCTTAAGCATCTGCCTTTGGCTCAGGTCATGATCCCATGGTCCTGGGATCCAGCCCCGCATCAGACTACTTGCTCAGCGGGAAGCCTGCTTCTCCCTCTCCCACTCCCCCTGCTTGTGTTCCCTCTCTTGCTGTGTCTCTCTCTGTCAAATAAATAAATAAAATCTTTAAAAAAAATTTTTTTTAAAAAGGAATAAAATATGCATGGAGTTTTGCATGAAAAAATTATAACAGTGAAAGAAATATATGCCCACTTGATCTAGCATATTAATTTTAACCTTTCTTCCAGTTGTATTTAGATTGTTATTCCGCTAGTGAACTTACGTCAAGTAATGGGTGGATAAATTCTGAATGATGTTGAGGGCATTTTACATTGTTCTGTGTCTATTACTATTCCACAGTGCCCATTTTTAAATATCTGTATATAGAAATTAAATTTAGTCTAAAAATATTGATTGCTTGTTATAGGGCAAATACTATGTTAGTGCAAAGGATCTAAGTTGAATAATACATTTGTTCTGTTATTATGAAATTCTTAGCCTTGTAAGGAAGACAAACAAGCAAATCAACAGCTTCAAAAGGCATCTAACTAGTCAGGAAATTCAGTCAGCTGTTTCCTGAATATATATATGTTCAGAAGTGGACCATTTCTCACTATATGCACCACTACCATCCTGATCCCAATTACTCTTCTCTCTCACCTGGACCATCACAATACAGCTCTAATTCATCTTTTTCTTTCCATTCTTGCTCCCCTTAACCTTTCATTCTGTTTTCAACAAAGCAACAAAAGTCATTTTTTTAAAAAAAGCTGATTGTGTTACTCCTATTCTCAAAATGTTCCAGGGGTTCCCTAGCTCAATTGCAATAAAAGTCAAAACACAGTCACTTAAAAGGCCGTACTTCAGCTGATCCCTGACAACACTCTGACATGAACTCCTATTAGTCTCCTGGTTTACTCTGTTCCAGTCACAATGGCCTCCTTGCTGTTCCTTTAACACTCCAAGTCTGCTCAACTTCAGACCTTTGCACTTGCTGTTCCTTTGCCTGGAACATTCTTCCCCCACCTATCCACATGGCTGTCATCCTCACTCCATCCATTCTCACATCAGTGAGGCCTTTCCTGACCATCTTAGAGCTTCTCCTGTTTTCTTTACTCTGCTATATTTTCTACACTTCCCTTCTCACTCTCTGACAAACCACTTATTCAAATAGTTTGTTAATGTTAACTGTCTTGGCCTACTGTATGTATATTCATGAGTGCATATTGCTTAATACAGTGTATTTTTTTTTAATTTTTATTATCCCTTCTTTCACTAATTTTGCTTGTTATATTTATTTGGTAAAACTTTCCTTTAAAAAAAATCTTTCTGGGGGTACCTGGATGGCTCAGTCTGTTAAGAGTCTGCTTTTTGCTTCTCCCTCTCCCTCTGCCCTTCCCCCTTCTCATGCTCTCTCTCAAATAAGTAAAATCTTTTAAAAAACCTTTCTGTAAAAATCTCTCTTTTAATACTGGTCTTAACTACAGTCACATTTATTATCATACTTATATTAGATTTTACTACGTTCTGGTTTCTATAGTCTTTCTACTTCACTGATTTTTTTTTCTATTTCCTTGTATCTTTTGTATATAGACTAAACATTCTTTATTTTTTCTTCAGTGATTTGAGCAATATACATTCTGTTCTTGGCTCTGGATTATGGTCATCTTTACATTTTTATAAACCATTATTGAACCTTTTTTCTCTGCTTATTATGAGGGAAGCAGGATCCCAGACTTTGACCAAGCTATGACTACTGATGTGTAGCCATCTCCAGTTTTCTTTGCAAGAGAAACTATGCTTTAGGTGGTTGGCATAAGGAGTTCTGTGGACAGAGGAACACAAAAAATCATCCATGTGGAAAGGGGAAAACTTTTAGCATAGCCTAGGCTCAGCCTAGTCCCAGACTCCTCCTAGGAGTCTCAGTTCTGAAACCTTTGGCAGAAGCGGCTGTGCATTAGAGTCACAGTTATTCTTTATACAGCAGCATGTCTGGTTCTCGAATGTTCAAATATGGCACATAATTGAGGAGAGGGAATTTTTCCTGCTTTGACGCGAAGCAAAGCACAACACTGGAATTTGAAGACCAGAGGAATTCAGAGAGCTGAGTCAGTTCTTCAGTTCATGGATGTGCAGCGACCTCTGGTGATAATCACCTTGGATGTCATGGTGGGTACTCCCAAAATAGACCTGGTGTGGTGTCTTGTAAGGCCTGTGCTAATGAGAGAGTAATGAGCAGAACGGAAACAAAGACTGTTGAACTGCCATAGAGCAACTGAAAAGAAGTATTTGTGAGTGTGTGTGATATAGTAGTTCTGAGCATCCTAGAAATTATTGGAGTAGGTTTTTCCAGGAGATAGAGGCCTTAAATTAGTAGGCACGGTTGTGGAAAGATAACTTATATAGTTCAATCCAAGAACCATATCAACACTTTGGACTCCCCTGACTGAAAGCAAGGACTTTAATATGCTTTTATTTCCCACTCCTTAATATTTTCTAATATGATCTGGAATTAGATACATGGATTTTTATTAATACATTTTTCTTATTCTTATTAAAGATCTTGTCTTTCAAGAATAATTTTCACTCTTGCAATTTAATTTTGCTGTATCACCACTCTGATTTGAAAGACACCTATACATTTTGCTGGTAGTAATGTTCTCTGTAGTTCTATTATACTACAATTTCTTGGTTTCTGTCTTTTTATTTTCCATTCATTTCTTCTAGAGTGTATCTTTGTGTAAGACCCCATGATGTGTGTGTAATTTGAGCCTCTGACTATCTTGATAATTTCCTCTCATTACTTTTAGATATTAATAAAAGCTTGGCTTGGTGGTCTCTAACTTTTTTACTCTCCACTGAACCTCAGAAGCTTACAGCTAACTGCCTACTGGTTATCTCCACTTGAATGTTTAAAAGATATCTCAGGTTAGATAATATAACTGCGTCAGTGTGAAATTTCAGGGCCATAAAAATGACATTGTGGCTATACAGGAGAATATTTTAGTCCTTGGGAGATATATAATTCTAGTTCTTAGGAGATACATAAAAGATGGAGGGCCATCTTTCCTTTGTGATATCAGATACAATGTTAGACGTTGTGGCAGTTATGAAAATGTGCCCCCCAGATCTGTTCTGAAGAACATAACTGACTGCCCCAGTTGCTGCTCTTCTTGATCCATCCCCATGTTCAAGACAGGGACACATTTCCCATCGGCTTCTCCCAGCCATGACTCTGCACAATCAGGGTATTAATGCAAGCCCATTCCTACAAGGAGTGAACTTTTTTAACAGGTAACTTTGGCTCAAGGACTTCCCACTAGCCAACACTTTCTTAGAACTATGCTGCCTTTTGGGACTCTTCCTCCCCAATCCTCCTTCCTTCTCCTTCTCCTTCTCCTTCACAGGAGTCTCAGGCTCACCCTCCCTTCCCTTGCTTCTTGCTTCGTCCACTTTTATCTTTCAAAGTTCTCCCTTCTGGCTGGCCCACAGACAGTTGCTTTTAAAGCCCCCAAGCACACTCCTGCCTCAGAGCCTTGCACCTTACAACTCCTCCTCTCTAGGACACTGTCAGATATCATTCCGGCTCACTCTTGGACTTCCTTCAAGCTCTGCTCAAAGATCGTCTTTTCAGAGAGGGCTTCTTGAGTCACTTATGAAACCTAGAACCCCCATCTCCATATTCCCTTTCCACCTTACTGTGTTTTGTGTCTTTTCCTGATATTTATCACTATATGATATATATGTATTTGTTTGTTGTGTATCTTTTCCCTCTTGAATGTAAGTCTCATGAGAGGAACAAGTTTTTTTTCTGCTTTGCCTACTGCTGTATCCTCAGTGACTCTAACAGGGCTTAGCATATAATACCCTCTCAATAAATAATTGTTCAGTAAATAAGTGGGAGCACAATGGTTTAGTTAAAACCCTATCCTCCCAAAATGCTACAGACTGTTATTCTATTGCCTTCTGTCATGCAAAGTCACCAAGGAAAAACCTAGAGTAAACATGATTTTTATCTCTTTTGTTTAACTTAGTTTCTTTCTGGGATGCTTGTAGGATATCTTCAATCATTAAAAATTTTTATAATTTCCCAAGGAATGTTTAGATGTGGCTGAATGGTCCCACATAATAGGTAAGTGTTATTCATGAAGGAAAATTTGAGAGCCTTCTTCTAGTTCCTCCTTGGTTTCTGGTGTTGCTCTATTTCAAAGTTCTGTGTTTGAGTTAACAGAGAATTATTTTCCTATCTAATCCATCTATATTAGTTTCCTATGGCTGCCATGACAAATTGTCACAAATATGGTGGCTTCACACAACAGAAATTGAGTCCCTCACGGTTCTGGAGGCTAGAAGTACAAAATTAAGGTGTCAGCAGAGTTTCATTCTCTCTAGAGGCTCTAGGGGAAATTCTGTGCTTGGCTTCTTCTACTCCTGGTGGTTCTCAGCCACATCATTCCAATTTCTGCCTCTGTCTTTGTATCACCTTCTCCTGTGTATCTCTGTCTCCTCCATTTGCCATTGGATTAAAGTCCCACCCAGATCATCCAGAATGATGTCATCTTGAGATTCTTAATCACATTTACAAAACCCTTATATTCCAAATAAAATAATATTCACAGGATCTGAAGATTAGAAGATGGACATATCTTTTTGAGGCCACCATTCAAACCACTGTGTTATCCATGCTGCAATTAAGTTCGTTTCCTTCAAAAGATTAGCAAATCACACATACACACACACACACACACACACACACACACACACAAAAGATTAGCAAATCACTGATTTGTGCTATTGTATACTGTGTACATATTTCAGTGCTCCTGTAAATTTGTGAGTATATATATTTGTGATGTGTGTGTAAAAATGTGTATGTGTGTTTTGTGGTTTTTGTGGATTTTTTTTTTTGATATTTCAAAAGGAAACTCAAAAGTACCCAACAACCTGTGTCTTCCAATTTAGATATTCAGGATGTGTATTAAATGATACAGCCAATTGTTTTTGAGGCAAAATTTCTCCCTAGTTTTCTGCTATCAGCTAGAAAATTTTGATATAATAATTTTATATATTTTAATATGCTGTATGGAATATTATCAAAGTAGCATAACAAATATAAATGGATGGCAAAAGCTAAGTATTATTTTTTTAAAGATTTTATTTATTTATTTGACACACAGAGCAAGAGAGAGATCACAAGCAGGGGGGCAGAGGGAGAGGGAGAAGCAGGCTCCCAGCCGAGCAGGCAGCCTGATATGGGGCTTGATCCCAGGGTCCCGGGATCATGACCTGAGGTAAAGGCAGACACTTAACCGACTAAGCCACCCAGGTGTCCCCAAAAGCTAAGTATTATTTAGTTTATTCATTAAATACACATTTCTGGAATGACTGCCAAATGCCAGGCACCATGCTAAGTATAGAGATAAGTAGGACATATATTGTACTCAAAGATTTTGCAATATTTTAGAAGGGTATAGCATAATATAAATGGCTATACATCAAAAGAGAAAACACTCAGTATCCAAAGAAAGAATGAAATCAAGTGGCATATGAGTCAGGAAGAAAGACAAAAGACAAAAATTTTGGGAGAGATGTGCATTAAAAAAAATTAATAAACTTTTTTTATTTTTTTATTTTTTTAAAGATTTTATTTATTCATGAGAGACAGAGGGAGAGACAGAGGGAGAGAGAGAGAGAGAGAAGCAGAGGGAGAGGCAGGCTCCCAAGGAGCAGGGAGACCAATGCGGGCCTCGATCCCAGGACCCTGGGATCGTGACCTGAGCTGAAGGCAGACGCTTAACCATCTGAGCCACCCAGGTGCCCTAGACGTTTTTTTAAAGAGCAGTTTTAGGGTCAGAGAAAATTTGAGAGGAAGGTACAGAGATTTTCCGTACACCTCCTCTTTCCCAAAACATGCATAGCCCCCCACACATATTGTCAACATTCCCCCCCTCCCGAGTGGTATATTTACAAAGTTGATGAACCTATATTACATGTCATATCACCCAGAGTCCATAGTTTACTTAATGATTCACTCTTGATATTATACGTTCTATGGGGTTGAACAAATTTATCATAGCATGTGTCTATCATTATAGCATCGTACAGGGTGGTTTTACTGCCCTAAAAATTCTCTAAGCTCTATCTATTCCTCCCTTTCTTCTCCCCACCAACCCTGGCAATCACTGATCTTTTTACTGTTTCCATAGTTTTGCCTTTTCCAGAATGTCATATGGTTGGACTTACACAGTATGCAGTCTTTTCAGATTGGCTTATTTCATTTAGTAATATGCAATAAGTTCCCTCCATGTCATTTTATGGCTTGATAGCTCATTTCCTTTTGGCACTGAAATTATTCCTTTGTCTGGATGCACCAAAGTTTATTTATCCATGCAACTACTGAAGAGTATCTTGGTTGCTTCCAAGTTTGAGAAATTGTGAATAAACTTCTATAAACACTCATGTGCAGATTTTTGTGAGGAAATATTTTCAACTCCTTGGGTAAAGACTAAGGAGCATGATTGCTGGATCTTTTGGTAAGAGTCATGTTTCTTTTTGTAAGAAACTGCCAAAGTGGCAGTTTCCAAAGTGGCTGTCCCATTTTTGCATTCTCACCAGCAATGAAGGTGACTTCCCATTGCTCCACATCTCACTAGCATTTGGTGTTGAGATGTTCATTTTGGTCCGTTACCACATATGTATGAAATGATTGAATAAATAGATTTGCATGAATTTTCATGCATGTGTAACTACCAGAGGTAGAAATCTCTGTAAGTATAAGCCAGAAATTATGTGGAAGAAATCCTAACATATTTGGAGGAGTAAAACTGCAAGTAAACATTTGCTAGATGTTTTCTATGTTTAAATTTATACATTAAAAACTGCTGTTTGAAAATAAGCATTTCAGATTTCACATGATCCATTCTATGCATCCAATTGCTCAAACAAAAGGAGAAAAGAAAAAGAAAAATTCTAGCAAGACCGCCAGGGGCAGGTGCTGGGATTTGCTTCCATGAAGTGTCTTTCTTTACTTTCACTTTGTTTTTGAGGATAGACACAGGGCTTGAGAAATACTTCAAAGTTTTCTGGCCAGCTATGCTTTGCCAAGCTGTCGTAGCTTTCTCAAAGCTTTCAAAATTATCAAATACCAACACACATCTCCCACACTATTACTTTATCAGGAAAGGACACTGCAAACAGCATCACAACTTTCAGAATTCTTTATCATGTCATAAAGCAGCTGCAGTCAAACTACAGTGCCTCCACTCAAGCTGTAACAAGGCAATGTCGGCATTAAGATGTAACGTTCCACAGATGCCAGTTTTAGCAATAGCTGTAATAAGTGTCAGAGGAAACATTATCACATGGTACCTCTTTCAAGTCAGGAATGTGACTTTTATCAATCTTTGAAAGTAATGATTTGACTTCGAATTTCATGCCACCTTAAAAGGGAAAAAATGGCTCGTTCTTACTTGTACTGTCCAGAATTTTGATGAGTTTTGCTCTTTTCTTATCTTTTGCATATTTTACCTCCATCCATAGTCATCATCAGATACCCATTGGCTTCCAGGTGGAGAGAAATTACTGGGATTTTCTTAAGAGTTCCTATGACATTTAAATGTTCTTCCTGATATTTGAGAACCCCTTACAACACTACCAGCATGGATAATATCTATTGAATATCCAGTGCATAAAAAACAAAAACAAAAACAAAAAAGCCACCAACTTCTAATCCCTGAAGATTCAAATACATGAAAAGGATGGTTCATGCTTTTAAGGTGCTTGCAGCTGAGTGGAGGATCCAAAAGTACATATAAGTGATGAAGAGTTAACATTTAATAGTGTTTTGCAAATCACTAAGGTCTTATAGACTTCCTGTTTAATCCTTACCATCACCTGACAAGACAATTCTATTTTTTTTAAACAGATGGGTTTTTTTTTTAAGATTTTATTTATTTGAGAGAGAGAATGAGAGAGAGAGAGAGAGCACATGAGAGGGGGAAGGGTCAGAGGCAGAAGCAGACTGTCCACCGAGCAGGGAGCCCGATGCGGGACTTGACCCCAGGACTCCAGGATCGTGACCTGAGTCGAAGGCAGTCGCTTAACCAACTGAGCCACCCAGGCACCCCTGACAAGACAATTCTTAAAGAGAATTTAAGGCATCATATTAAGAAATAATTTGAGTAATTTTTTTAAAAGTCTCTAGGCAGAGCTGGACTAGAGTCTAAGTTTTGTTTCTCTATATCCACTGTTCATTCTACTACATTACAGCTGTAAGAGTTTAAACTAGAAAGGAAGATGGTTGTAAAATGAGGAAATTGGTAGAGACTTCACTAGGAGAGGCTACTTAATCTGATTGCTAAGGATAAGAGGACTGACATAACCTGAAAAGCTGGCAAGAGTAAGGACCTAAGTCACGTCATAGCAGTGGGCATTTACTGGATCTTGTCTGGTCCGCTGTGTGGAAGACTACTGCAGGTACTCTTACATGGAACATCCTCCTGGTCACAAAACTCTCTGTGTAGGAACCTTCTGAAAGTTTTCCCAGTTGGGCAAAATCTGAAAAACTAAGAGTAACATGCAAGTCAGGGAAGAAACAAAAGCCCTGGATTGCTTTGCTTTTTAATTTTTTCAGTGTAATGGCTTCTTCTTAGGAAGCTACTCCTCCTAAGAAATGGCTTTTAAATTTGAGGACTAAATTAACCATTTTGAAATATGTAATCATTTATAATCTTTGGAAACATAAAGGGTTAACACATCTTCTAGAAGACCTAATGCCTTAAGGTGATTTCTACCTAAGGTTATTTGTTCTTTTGCTCAATATTTAAAATTGTTCACACATCCCCATTTATGTGTCATAAAGTGAAGATATATATGTATTTATTATTATTTATTATTATGAGGAATATATCATTTGAGCTGTCATCCTCAGTCTTTTGAGAAATCAACTAATTAATTCTCTGATGCTGGCATTTCATTTCCTTTATTTATTTCTCTATTGAGAAAACACTATGTATCAGATGTATGCCACATGAATTTTTTTCACAAGTATTAGTTCATTTAATTTTTATTTTAAAAACTCACAATCCTGGGGCGGGCGGAGCAAGATGGCAGAGGAGTAGGAGACCTGGATTTCGTCTGGTCTCAGGAATTCAGCTGAATAGGGATCAAACCATTCTGAACACCTATGAACTCAACAGGAGACCAAAGAAGAGAGTAGCAACAACTCTCTGAACAGAGAAGCGACCACTTTCTGGAAGGTAGGACGTGCGGAGAAGTGAATCCGAGGCGATATTAGGGAGGATACACGGCGGGGGAGGGGGCCTCCGTCGGCCGCTTTTGGCAAGGGATAGAGCCGCGGAGCACAAAATCGGACCTTTTAGAAGTCGGCTCTGCTGAGGGACGTCGCTGCAGTGACTAAGCGGGGGGTGGAACCCTTGCGGGACAGTGTGGTCTAAGGACCCTGGGGTCACAGAAAGACCGGGGGTGCCTGAGTGCGACAGAGCTCCCAGGTATCGGAGCAGGGAAGCCGGCTGCAGAGACGGAGCCGAGGCGCGGGCTCTCAGCTCGGGGTTGCCATAAACTGTGATCCGCAGCCCAGTCGGGCCACTGCTCTTCCAGCAGGGACCCAACAAGCAGTAGAGCCGGGGAGACTCCCCTTCCTCCCCAGGGAGGAGCGGCGCAGAAGCGCACCGCAGGGATCTGCTGGGTTTGGAGACTCCACATGGGGTCGAGTGCCAGGCATAGAAACGCTCGGTCACAGGCCAGGTGAACATGGAGTGCGGCCGGAGACCGGGGAGACGGGAGTGACTGCTTTTCTCTGGGGGCGCACTGAGGGGCAGGGCCCCGACTTCTCAGCTCCTCCGAGTGGAGATTGGGAGGCCATCATTTTCGCCCTGGTTCTCCAGAGCTGTACCAAGAGCTTGCAGGGAATAAAAGCTCCCGAGAGCAAACCCGAGCAACTTGCTTAGCCCGGACCGACAAGGGCGGGGCAATTCAGCCTCCGGCAAAGACATTTGGGAACCACGGCAACAGGCCCCTCCCCCAGAAGATCAGCACAAACAGCCAGCAAGCCAAGACCAAGTTTACCGATCAAGGAGAACGGGAGAACTCCAGCGCTAGGGGAATACTGCACATAGAATTCATGGCTTTTTTTACCATGATTCATTAGTTTTTCAAAGTTAATATTTTTCATTGTTTTTTTAATTTTTCTTTTTCCCTTTTTCAACCAACATCTTATCAATCCTTTTTTTTAAAAAAACATTTTTTATTTTTCATTTTTAGAGTCATATTTTGTCCCTTCATAGTAGTTACCCTTATTTTTGGCATATATATATAAGTTGTTCTCTCTTTAAAATTCTGAGATACAGTTTCTTCTAACAGATCAAAATATACCCTAAATCACTAGTGTATGGCTTTGTTCTAGTCTCCTGCCTGATCACAATCTCTCCCTTTTTTTCTTCCTTTTTTTTTAAATCTTCTTTCTTTTTTCAAACAACTTCTTATCTTATCAATTCCTTTTATAAAATCTTTTATAATTTTCATCTTTACAGTCATCTTCCATCCCTTCATTGTATCAACCCTTATTTTGTAAATATATAAGTCTTTCATCCTTTAAATTTTAGGAGGCACTTTTTTCTAACAGACCAAAATACACCCAAAATCTAGTGTGTGGCACTGATCTATGCACCAGTCTGATCATATTTGATCATACTCTGCTTTTTTTTTGTATTGTTCTGTTTTTGCTTTTATCTTTTTGTTTTTTTTTCTTTTTCTTTCTTTTCTCTTTCTTTTTTCTTTCTTTCCCTTTCTTTTCACCTGGTTTCAGGTCTTTTCTGATTTGTATAGAGTATATTTGCTGGGGATGTTGTTAACCTGTTAGCATTTTGTTCTCTCATTCATCTATTCTCCGCTGGACAAAATGACAAGATGAAAAAAATCACCTCAGCAAAAAGAACAAGAGATAGTACCGTCAGCCAGGGACCTACTCAATACGGACATTAGTGTGATGTTGGACCTAGAGTTCAGAATCATGACTTTAAAGATACTAGCTGGGCTTGAAAAAAGCATGGAAGTTATTAGAGAAACCTTTCTGGAGAAATAAAAGAACTAAAATCTAACCAAGTCGATATCAAAAAGGCTATTAATGAGGTACAATCAAAAATGGAGGCACTAACTGCTAGGATAAATGAGGCAGAAGAGAGAATCAGCGATATAGAAGACCAAATGATGGAAAATAAAGAAGCTGAGAAAAAGAGAGAGAAACAACTACAGGATCACAAGGGCAGAATTCGAGAGATAAGCGATACAATAAGACGAAACAACATTAGAATAATTGGGATCCCAGAAGAAGAAGAAAGAGAGAGAGCGGCAGAAGGTATATTGGAGCAAATAATAGCAGAGAACTTCCCTAATGTGAGGAAAGAAACAGGCATCAAAATCCAGGAGGCACAGAGAACCCCTCTCAAAATCAATAAAAATAGGTCAACACCCCGACATCTAATAGTAAAACTTACGAGTCTCAGAGACAAAGAGAAAACCCTGAAAGCAGCTCAGGAGAAGAGATATGTAACCTAAAATGGTAGAAATATTAGATTGGCAACAGACCTATTCACAGAGACAAGGCAGGCCAGAAAGGACTGGCATGATATCTTCAGAGCACTAAACGAGAAAAATATGCAGCCAAGAATACTATATCCAGCTAGGCTCTCATTGAAAATGAAGGAGAGATAAAAAGCTTCCAGGACAAACAAAAACTAAAGGAATGTGCAAACACGAAACCAACCCTCCAAGAAATATTGAAAGGGGTCCTCTAAGCAAAGAGAGAGCCTAAAAGCAGCATAGATCAGAAAGGAACAGAGACAATATACAGTCACAGTCATCTTACAGGCAATACAATGGCACTAAATTCATATCTTTCAATAGTTACCCTGAATGTAATGGGCTGAATGCCCCAATCAAAAGACACAGGCTATCGATTGGATTAAAAAACAAGACCCATCAATATGCTGTCTGCAAGAGACTCATTTTAGACCCAAAGACACCCCCGGATTGAAAGTGAGGGGGTGGAAAACCATTTACCATGCTAATGGAAACAAAAAGAAAGCTGGGGTGGCAATCCTTATATCAGACAAATTAGATTTTAAAACAAAGACTGTAATAGGAGATGAAGAAGGACACTATATCCTACTTAAAGGGTCTATCCAACAAGAAGATCTAACAATTGTAAATATCTATGCCCCTAGCATGGGAGCAGCCAATTATATAAGGCAATTAATAACAAAAGTGAAGAAACACATTGACAACAATACAAAAATAGTGGGGAACTTGAACAACCCCCTGACTGAAATGGACAGATCATCTAAGCAAAAGATCAACAAGGAAATAAAGACTTTACATGACACACTGGACCAAGTGGACTTCACAGACATATTCAGAACATTCCATCCCAAAGCAACGGAATACACATTCTTCTCTAGTGCCCATGGAACATTCTCCAGAATTGATCACATCCTAGGTCACAAATCAGGTCTCAACCGGTACCAAAAGATTGGGATTATTCCCTGCATATTTTCAGACCACAATGCTTTGAAACTAGAACTCAATCACAAGAGGAAAGTCGGAAAGAACTCAAATACATGGAGGCTAAAGAGCATCCTACTAAAGAATGAATGGGTCAACCAGGAAATAAGAATTTAAAAAATTCATAGAAACCAATGAAAATGAAAACACTACTGTTCAAAATCTTTGGAATACAGCAAAGGCAGTCCTGAGAGGAAAGTATATAGCAATACAAGCCTTTCTCAAGAAACAAGAAAGGTCTCAAATACAGAACCTAACCCTACACCTAAAGGAGCTGGAGAAAGAACAGCAAATAAAGCCTAAACCCAGCAGGAGAAGAGCAATCATAAAGATCAGAGCAGAAATCAATGAACTAGAAACCAAAAGAACAGTAGAACAGACCAACGAAACTAGGAGCTGGTTCTTTGAAAGAATGAACAAGATTGATAAACCCCTGGCCAGACTTATCAAAAAGAAAAGAGAAATGACTCGAATCAACAAAATCCTGAATGAAAGAGGAGAGATCACAACCAACACCAAAGAAATACAAACAATTCTAAGAACATATTATGAGCAACTCTATGCCAGCAAATTAGATACCCTGGAAGAAATGGGTGCATTCCTAGAGATGTATCAACTACCAAAATTGAACCAGGAAGAAATAGAAAACCTGAACAGACCTATAACCACTAAGGAAATTGAAGCAGTCATCAAAAATCTCCCAAGAAACAAAAGCCCAGGGCGAGATGGCTTCCCAGGGGAATTCTATCAGACATTTAAAGAAGAATTAATACCTATTCTCCTGAAACTATTCCAAAAAATAGATATGGAAGGAAAACTCCCAAACTCATTTTATGGGGCCAGCATTACTTTGATCCCAAAACCAGACAAAGACCCCATCGAAAAGGAGAATTACAGACCAGTATCCTTGATGAACATGGATGTAAAAATTCTCACCAAAATACTAGCCAATAGGATCCAACAGTATATTAAAAGGATTATTCACCACAACCAAGTGGGATTTATCCCTGGGCTGCAAGGCTGGTGGTTCAACATCTGCAAATCAATCAACGTGATACAATACATTAACAAAAGAAAGAACAAGAATCATATGATCCTCTCAATAGATGCAGAAAAAACATTTGACAAAGCAGAGCATCCTTTCTTGATCAAAACTCTTCAGAGTATAGGGATAGAGGGTACATACCTCAATATCATAAAAGCCATCTATGAAAAACCTACAGCGAATATCATTCTCAATGGGGAAAAACTGAGAGCTTTTCCCTTAAGGTCAGGAACGCGGCAGGGATGTCCACTATCACCACTGCTATTCGACATAGTATTAGAAGTCCTAGCCACAGCAATCAGACAACAAAAAGAAATCAAAGGCATCCAACTCGGCAAAGAGGAAGTCAAAGTCTCGCTCTTTCCAGATGATATGATACTTTATGTGGAAAACCCAAAAGACTCCACCCCAAAACTGCTAGAACTCATACAGGAATTCAGTAAAGTGGCAGGATATAAAATCAATGCACAGAAATCAGTGGCATTCCTATACACCAACAACAAGACAGAAGAGAGACAAATCCAGGAGTCGATCCCATTTACAATTGCACCCAAAACCATAAGATACCTAGGAATAAATTTAGCCAAAGAGGCAAAGGATCTGTACTCAGAAAACTATAAAATACTCATGAAAGAAATTGAAGAAGACACAAAGAAATGGAAAAACGTTCCATGCTCATGGATTGGAAGAACAAACATTGTGAAGATGTCAATGCTACCTAGAGCAATCTACACATTCAATGCAATCCCCATCACAATACCATCCACTTTTTTCAAAGAAATGGAAACAAATAATCCTAAAATTTGTATGGAACCAGAAGAGACCCCGAATAGCCAGAGGAATCTTGAAAAAGAAAAGCAAAGCTGGCGGCATCACAATTCCGGACTTCCAGCCCTATTACAAAGCTGTCATCATCAAGACAGTATGGTACTGGCACAAAAACAGACACATAGAACAATGGAACAGAATCGAGAGCCCAGAAATGGACCCTCAACTCTATGGTCAACTAATCTTTGACAAAGCAGGAAAGAATGTCCAATGGAAAAAAGACAATCTCTTCAACAAATGGTGTTGGGAAAATTGGACAGCCACATGCAGAAGAATGAAACTGGAACACTTCCTTATGCCACACACAAAAATAGACTCCAAATGGTTGAAAGACCTAAACGTGAGACAGGAGTCCATCAAAATCCTAAAGGAGAACACAGGTAGCAACCTCTTCGACCTCAGCCACAGCAACTTCTTCCTAGAAACATTGCCAAAGGCAAGGGAAGCAAGGGCAAAAATGAACTATTGGGATTTCATCAAGATAAAAAGCTTTTGCACAGCAAAAGAAACAGTCCACAAAACCAAAAGACAACTGACAGAATGGGAGAAAATATTTGCAAATGACATATCAGATAAAGGGCTAGGATCCAAAATCTATAAAGAACTTATCAAACTCAACACCCAAAGAACAAATAATCCAATCAAGAAATGGGCTGAAGACATGAACAGACATTTTTCCAAAGAAGACATCCAAATGGCCAACAGACACATGAAAAAGTGCTCAACATCGCTTGGCATCAGGGAAATCCAAATCAAAACCTCAATGAGATACCACCTCACACCAGTCAGAATGGCTAAAATTAAAAGTCAGGAAATGACAGATGTTGGCGGGGATGCGGAGAAAGGGGAACCCTCCTACACTGTTGGTGGGAATGCAAGCTGGTGCAACCACTCTGGAAAACAGTATGGAGGTTCCTCAAACAGTTGAAAATAGAGCTACCGTACCATTCAGCAATTGCACTACCTGGTATTTACCCCAAAGATACAAATGTAGGGATCCGAAGGGGTACGTGCACCCCAATGTGTATAGCAGCAATGTCCACAATAGCCAAACTGTGGAAAGAGCCAAGATGTCCATTGACAGCTGAATAGATAAAGAAGAAGTGGTATATATACACAATGGAATATTATGCAGCCATCAAAAGGAACGAGATCTTGCCATTTGCAAACGACGTGGATGGAACTGGAGGGTGTTATGCTGAGTGAAATAAGTCAATCAGAGAAAGACATGTATCATATGACCTCACTGATATGAGGAATTCTTAATCTCAGGAAACACACTGAGGGTTGCTGGATTGGTGGGGGGTGGGAGGCTTGGGGTGGCTGGGTGATAGACATTGGGGAAGGTATGTGCTCTGGTGAGCACTGTGAATTGTGCAAGACTGTTGAATCACAGACCTGTACCTCTGAAACAAATAATGCAACATATGTTAAGAAAAAAGAAAAAGAAGAAGATAGCAGGAGGGGAAGAATGAAGGGGAGTAAGTCGGACGGGGAGACGAACCATGAGAGACAATGGACTCTGAAAAACAAACTGAGGGTTCTAGAGGGGAGGAGGGTGGGGGGTTGGGTTAGCCTGGTGTTGGGTATTAAAGAGGGCACATTCTGCGTGGAGCACTGGGTGTTATGCACAAACAATGAATCATGGAACACTACATCAAGAAGTAATGATGTAATGTATGGTGATTAACATAACAATAAAAAATTAAAAAAAAAAAACTCACAATCCTGAATAAGAGAAATTTGAAGTTCAGTAAATGAATTTCTTCCCCCAAAGTCACTCAGTAGGCTTAATAGCAGAACTGATATTTGAACCTAAGTGCTCTGATTCCCAGTCCTATATTCTTTCCACATTCCACCCACACTCTTTAACCAACTTTCATCACCTTCGAGACACCAGACACTCAAATTGATGTTTGCATTTGTTTCTTTGACTATACAGGGGGTGTGGGTAACATTTACAACTGTTGTTTCCATCATCATAGAGTTAAGTAGAACTACACACAAATCAAAACCAAACTCCTGCCCAAAAAAATCAAAAACCAAAAAAACAAAGCATACTAAATTCTTTAGGAACAAAATGTTCTGCTGTATTGGGTAAGTGCAGAATACAAAGTATCCACAACTTGTTGGATAGCTTATAGACTTCTTTAGAATACTAATCATCTGTCATTTCCATGCTGCACGCAAAGTCTGGGTAGCGGTTGGTAAGCATGAACAAAATCACCCAGTATCTTTGGTTTTGCTTCAGCTGGTAGATTCCTGAGTAACCTAGTCACATAAAGCCAACATCATGAAATATGGATGTTGTTGAACTATTTAGTCACATATCACATTTTCTCTTAACACATTCTCATTAGATGTTCTAAACACCATGGAGGCAATTCATGCTTCAGCTTAGCTCCTCCTTCAGCTCCCATAGGTCCTGTCCACCACCACCCCCACTCCCCCACCCTTTTTGTCTCCTTCCTTTGGTCCTGTTTTCTCTTTCCTCTCTGTGTTCAGACTTTTCTCCTTGGTCACTATTTTTTGTGCTTTGTTATACTTACTTTCTTTTAACTTATAGACTTCACTATTTTAACACTCATCCTCTTTGCTTCCATTAAAAACAATATTCAAAACAAATGTTCCCAAATTAATGCAACAGATGAGAAATTCAGTCCATACTTTCCAATTTAACTTTTCTTAAATCACTCTGTGTGGCAACTTCAAAGCATGTGTGGAGGACAGTAAATGAATTTTGAAGCCAACTAGTTGTGGATTCTAATCATAACTCTGACACTTTTACCAAATGGGTGGCCTTAGGAAAATTATTTTAAGCTTCTCAGCCTTAAATACTTAGGTGTAAGATGAAATATTAATATCACCATATAAGGCTACAGTGGAGAGTAAATGAGATGAGGAATTCAAAGTACCTAGCTGTGTTACCTTAGGGAAGTTACTGAACCTTGCTGCAATTCCATTTATATTCAAAATGATATAATAATTATATCTACTTCATGGGGTTGTGTGATATTGTTAACCATAATTGGTTAACCCACATTGCTTAGAACCATGCCGAGTACATGGTGTGTATAAGTGTTAATTATTATTATTACCTAATGCCTAATACCATGACTAGCAAAGAAGATCTCCTATAGGTAATACTTTCTACAAATGGGATACTAACAAACTTGTTTTTGGATTACTGACTTGTCAAAAGTGGATAAGGGCTCAATGCATAGAAAGCATAACTGGACAGATGTAGAACATACTAGAAAAACAGAATCAATAGGACATGGTGACTGATTTTATGGAGGGGTTAAAGAACAGGGAGGAATCAAGGAAGATTCCCTGGTCCTTATTTGGGTAACTGGATTCATGGTGATAGCCTGCACTTTGGTCAGGAAGAAGTGCTCAGGATTAGATAGTTCAAGGACTAAAGAGTCTATGGCATTGAGCAGCACAGATGTTCATGTTGGAAAAAGGATTTATTGGAGTGGAAGGAAAAAAAGATGAGACTAGTGGATTGAAGAGGAGCTGGTCAGTAAAGAAGTAGAAGAAGTGAGTGTAAGAAAAGCCTTCAAGAACATTGACTATGAAGGGGAGGAGAACAACAGAATGTTGCCCAGAGGATTACTGTGAAAAAAGCAGGATGTTGTATCAGTAGCTATACTGATTATTCACAATCATGATGTTCCTTGAGCTGCTATAATTTGCCAAGTCCTAGAGAGCAAAGGATAAAAAACTCACTTAAGAATAGTTTTGCTCTATCTGGGGAAATAGATATGTGGAAAAAGAAAAAAAAATAACAGAGTGTGAACCAAGTACCAAATGTATGGAACTGAAAATTGTGTTATTGGCATTTAGTCTCAGATTTATTGGTGTGTGCTAGAATATTTGGCTAAGATTTCAAAAAGGAGGCAAGATTTCAACTTGTTCTTGAAGCAAGGCTAAGATTTAGGAGGTCAGGAAAAGCATGGGGGAAGTGAGTAAATGGGGTGAATAGAGCTTCAGACTTATGCATGGCAGTCAGTGATTAGAGGGGTAGAGTGAGAAGTGTTTATTTAGCTCATTTCCTTATCTTTACTGGAAAGGTGGGTTTGTTCTAAAGCTTTTTCTGTGTCCTGCATAATATCTAGCAGTGTGGTGGATGCCAAATAAATATTACCCAGATATTTGTTGGGTAAATGCTGATTATATAGGTAGCTGACAGATAAGAATTTGCCTGGAGTAAGAATAAAATGGGAAAATTAAGGTATTAAGTCTCAGAGAATTTATTCAGAGTCACAAATTTGGACCTTTATTAGGAAACATGAAACAACAATTTGACCTGAGTAAATACAGAATTCATTCTATGGAATTTAGGAAAAGTTACAGCTGAATATAATCTCCCCATAAAATGCCCCCCATTGTTCCCAGTTTTTCTTGCCATTTATTCCTCCAGTATCAGGAAGAAATTTTAATTCAATAAGAGTTTATTGATCACCGATTATTTCCCTGGTTCATGGGTCTTACTCCTATGGAATTTATAATCTTATTGGAGACAAGCACTGCGAAAGCCTGGCTAAGAAGAAATCACTGAACAGGATGTTGAAAAATGGGGATATTTATTTAGAGGAAATTGGAAGTGGATTCAAACTTGGAGAAGACAGGATGAACAAAGGGGAGGCAGGAGCTGAGGGTATTGTGGGGACAGTCACAGAGCATTGACAAAGGGTTAGAACTAGAGTAGCCCTAAACCGTCATGGTTGTTAACTTATATTTCTGTGACTAATATTTCTATCCCACGGGGATAGACTATCTAGTGTCTTGAAAAAAACCTACAGCTCCTCTTCTCAGCAACTGAAGAGAAGCTGAATGGTTCAGTGAGTTTTTAAAAAATAGACCCGTTCGTTTCTTTTGAATTTTCAAAGCGTCCTTGATGGAAGGCATGTGGGACTAAGTACATTTTTAACCTGGCCTTTTGCACAAATATGGGCATTTAGTCTCCCTGTGCTAAGAAGAGATAAAGATACCACCGTAAAAGCCATAGCTTCAGATTAGTTCAATAGGTAAACGGTTCCTTTCCTGAGTTACCTACAAATCCCTGCCTCCCAAAGGGCTGCAAACACATTCCCCTGAAACCATGCTTTTTATTTTTTTTAATTTTTTATTGTTATGTTAGTCACCATACATTACATCATTAGTTTTTGATGTAGTGTTCCATGATTCATTGTTTGTGCATAATACCCAGTGCTCCATGCAGAACGTGCCCTCTTTAATACCCATCACCGGGCTAACCCATCCTCCCACCTACCTCCCCTCTAGAACCCTCAGTTTGCTTTTCAGAGTCCATCGTCTCTCATGGTTCGTCTCCCCCTTTGATTTCCCCCCCTTCATTCTTCCCCTCCTGCTAGCTTCTTCTTCTTTTTTTTTTCTTAACATGTATTGCATTATTTGTTTCAGAGATACAGATCTGTGATTCAACAGTCTTGCACAATTCACAGCGTTCACTATAGCACATACCCTCCCCAATGTCTATCACCCAGCCACCCCAAATGGAAGGAAAACTTCCAAACTCGTTTTATGAGGCCACCATTACCTTGATCCCAAAACCAAAGACCCCATCAAAAAGGAGAATTACAGACCAATAACCTTGATAAACATGGATGCAAAAATTCTCACCAAAAAACTAGCCAGTAGGATCCAATAGTACATTAAAAGGATTATTCACCACAGCCAAGTGGGATTTATCCCTGGGCTGCAAGTTTGGTTCAACATCCGCAAATCAATCAACGTGATACAATGCATTAACAAAAGAAAGAACAAGAACCATATGTCCTCTCAATAGATGCAGAAAAAGCATTTGACAAAGTACAGCATCCTTTCTTGATCAAAACTCTTCAGAGTGTAGGGATAGGGGATACATACCTCAATATCATAAAAGCCATCTATGAAAAACCTACAGCGAATATCATTCTCAATGAGGAAAAACTGAGAGCTTTCCCCTAAGGTCAGGAACACGGCAGGAATGTCCACTATCACTACTGCTATTCAACATAGTATTAGAAGTCCTAGCCTCAGCATCAGACAACAAAAAGAAATAAAAGGCATCCAGATTGGCAAAGAAGTCAAACTCTCATTGTTTGCAGATGATATGATACTTTAGGTGGAAAACCCAAAAGACTCCACCCCAAAGCCATACTTTTTAAACACTCATTGGTGGCTCAGGTTAGAAGGAGACACTCCCTTAGAGGTCGAGCCCTGCAGGAGCATAGCCTCTTCTTGTCAGAGATAGAGCCGCCTCGCCTGCTCTCGCGGAGTTGCCCAGGTCCGAAGCTGCTCTACTTAAGTCACGAAACCTTCTTTGCTGATAAAGCCCAGCTCTCCTCTCAACTGTTATTTTTAAGCTCAGCCCTCCACTGCTCAACACATGTACACCTACTTCAGGGTCTTTAAACAGGAAACTTGGCACACAAAATATCAATTGTGCCTGCCACGCCAAACTCAAAAGATTTTTGTTCTCTTACGTGTTTTTATATATTTGTGTTCTTAATCTCTCCTCTCTCTGGCCTTGTTTCTTTGTCCCCATTAGCATCCAGGATTTAATTTTATCCTGCAGAGATAAAGGGTTAAAACAGACCTTATGTGTTTGACTGTTTATGTTCAGAAGGCACGTTGCCAAAGAAATCAGTTTTGGATCTGGATTCTTAAACATGGGTAGGAAGAGTCCTAGCACACTTTTCGGTAGGAGTCATTGGGGCCCTTAGCATCTATATAACACACTTAACAAAGGCTGGAGACATGCTTAGATCCTCAGAGATCAGGGAAAAGAAGTAGGTGAGGCAGGAAAAATAACAATTAGTCAGGGGCTCAATCAGGTAACCTTGGCAAAAAAACAGTAACAACAACAACAAAAAAGCTCTTCAAATTCTTCCTTTATAGAGTTCAGATTTTGCAGTTTGCATACCTAAGATGCCTCATCATCATACGATTATACCCTGGACATAAGCAAAACTGTAGCCATACCTAGAAACAGCAATTATACTTGCTTGTTGATTCTAGGACACTAACTCGTAGAAACCTCACAATCAATAGCCTGAGTGTGTGTCGTTCGATTTATTCAGTCACTATCACTCTTCCACTTGCATTTCATGGTGTTGAGCAAATAATAAGTGAAGAGTATGGTGTTTTCTTCACCTTACTCTCAATAAATGGGTTTAACCACAATACAAATCTTATAATCCATCTCTTCAATCCCACTGGCAATGGGACAAATCCAATAGCTTTAGAGGTAAGCCTTCAAATACACTTCTACTGACAGAGTGAAGTTTGTTTTAGAAAAAGTCAAGGTTCTACAATCCTTTGCATTCATTGGAGTGTTCTGTTTCCATGGTTTCCGAGAGTTCACTGAAATTAGGCTTTCAGTGTTTAGAAGTTAATGATATGGGGCTTTGGTAAATTCCTTCTCTTACCTATATTATGTTCAAGATCTGTATATTGCTATTCCTGAATGAGTTTGGGGATCTATTTTGCTGTCAATGTGGGTTTTCCCTGACATGCTTTTCTTAAGAACCAATGGTAGATACAAGCTATCTTAAATCAGTATGTATGAAGCCAAATAGGGTTGCTTTCTGGTAGCATGAAAAATAAAATTACAGTTTTCATTTTTAGTGAAGAACTAGCTTCACAGGGATTAATAGGGAAACCTAGGCTTGGGATTCTCTGGCCGTTGTCAAGGAGGGGTACCCTGATGAAATAAAATCCAAAAAAAATAGAGTTCCAGTGGCCTCACTTTTCCGGCAGAAACAACAACAACAAAATCTTCTGATTATGGCAAGAGCCCTGGAACAGTTTATGTTGGGCCCAAAGGTACAAAGATGTCCAGAATATTAGGTGGAGGCTTTATTAGGCTATGAAGCAAAGTACCTGATTTCCTATGTAACCCTACAATTGTTAACCAGGTTTCTGTGTGCAGCCCAAATTGTGAGGGGCCTTCAAGTGGTTGCCGAGGGTACAATCACCACACAACGTACATAATAAGGAAATATCAACAAATATCTCTGAACCTAAATGTGTTGTCTCCATTGCCTGAGGCTCAAACACAGGATCCCCAGCAGTCACCCCTCATGAAGATACTGAGTTTTTATTTGCTTTTGTTCCCTATGATGTAAGAAGCAGAGATAGAAAGATAAAATCAGAGGAAGAAAAATGTTAAAAAAAAAAAAAGAGCACGCGAGAATACATCTGTGACCGCAAGGAGATGATCTACATGACTTGGAAGTATTTTTTTAGGAAAGGGCACAGAGCTCCAAAGTGAGGAGAGTTGAGCTGTGCTGCATTTCAAGGATCTAGGAAGCACTTTATACTTGAAACAAACTGGAAGCAGATGAGGGTACGGGGGTTACATATTGAGAGGTACAGAGCCACATTTAGTTTGGTAGTGGCAAAGGTTGAGAAAGGGTTTTTAAGGGGAGCTTAATAGTAGAGAACAGTGTATTGCCTCGGCTGAAAGTCAAGAAGGTGGTAACTCCCCAGAGGGAGGTCTGGAGCCGAAAAAGAATTCTGGGCCATCAAGTAGTACCACCAGCAAAATGTGGCAGCTGGCAGATCCGGGACTCCTCAGCATCAGGTTTGAATGATTGCTTGTCAGGCAGATCTGTTTGTAAACTAATGACTTTCACAGTGTGATGAGATTCAAAATGAAGCCTAATTGCTTCCACTGATTTAACCCTTGGAATGCTTCCAGGCATGCCAATAGCCATGTGTCTTTAATCATGTAAGTTAATCACCTTCAGGCATTTATCAGAAAACAGTGGCTTATAGCAAGTCTGGGGAGCATTGCTGTTGCGTTATTCGGTTTACACTTCTGAGGCTGTCATCTCTTCAAATAGGACACTGAGAGGTTGGCCATGGTGCCCTTAAACTAGTGTTTGTTAGTAGCAACTGACACAAACAATTACATGGCTCTATAATTCAGAAAAAAATGAATTATTATTTATGTTTCTTTTTTAAGTGACTTAAAAAAAGTCTTAATGGTAGCAGAGTGAGAGTAGCAAGTCACCTTGAACCTTCTAAGGCCATCATGAACTTCAGTCTGGCTCTGGAAGAAAGTCAGAATTGGAAAATGGTCTAATAATCAGGCCAGTCTGATTAATAGTGACAATTAGTATTGGACTATAGTGCATAACCAACTGATTATGAATCATTTGAGCACTTTAGGTAAATTTTCAATATAGGCAATTAAAATGAAAAGACTCATGATGCTTACATAATGACTTCATTAAATTAACTCAGTTCTGAGGTTGGAGTAAAAAAAAAATGTCATAAAGAAAAAGAACCAGCAGAATTTAACTTCCACTCACTTTTGTTTAAAAGAAAACTGGAGAAAATACTTAAAAGATATAAATACACACACACACACACACACACACACACACACACACACACACCCCACATTGAAAACAGCTTATTCATTTCTGAAAGTGAACTGTGTTACTCTGGAAGAAAGAACTGAAGGTCCGAGCATGGACTGTGTTCACATTGGATGAAGTAAATCTTGCCTTCAGTTTTATTTTGTATTCTGCTAAGTGCATGCATTGTTAGGGTTAAAAGAACTTTATTGTGGAGTCATCTGTAAGGGACAGACATTTCAAAGAGATAAATAGTTCTGTTACGTAAACAATTGACCCAAATCACGATAAAAGACAAAGCTGGAGGCAACTCCAAACACTGTGGTATCAATGCGGTCAGGAGAACAAAGATTCCTTTAGGTGAAATGCGGTCATTCAATCAGAGCAGCAATAGTTTTATAGAATTGGACAATGGGAGGGGCGCCTGGGTGGCTCAGTTGGTTAAGCGACTGCCTTCGGCTCAGGTCATGATTCTGGAGTCCCAGGATCGAGTCCCGCATCAGGCTCCCTGCTCAGTGGGGAGCCTGCTTCTCCCTCTGACTTCCCCCCCTCATGTGCTCTCTCTCTCTCATTCTCTCTCAAATAAATAAATAAAATCTTAAAAAAAAAAAAGAATTAGACAATGGGAATGGAAGGAGAAGAGACTATTTGGGCTAAGAATAAGTTGAAATACTCCATAGTGAAGTCAGTTTCTCCTGTGGGTTTTGATCCAGAAAGTCACATTGCTTCCAAGACTCATCACTTGATACCTACCAAGTACACGGCTTTATCATTTACAAAGGGCATTGTTTGTAAGTTGTACAAACACTCTGTAAGCTAGGTCCTCCATGTATTAATAACAACCAATACCTATTTAGCAGTTCAGAATTTACAAAATTCCATGTATGATTTTTTTTTTAAGACTGTGTTTATTTATTTGAGAGAGAGTGAGCCAGAGAGAGAAGGAGCTGGGGGGGAGGGAGAAGCAGACTCCCCGCTGAGCAGGGTGCCCAACATGCAGCTCCATCCCAGACTCCAGGGTCATGACCTGAGCAGAAGGCAGACGTGTAACTGACTGAACCAACCAGGTGCCCCTCTGTGTATGATCTCTTAACGTTCTTCATTCCTCTCAAAAGTTTTAAAGATGAGAAAGGAAGATTCAAAAAGTTAAAATTATTATTTGTCCAAATTTATGGGACTACTAACAGCAAAAACCAGGTGTTCTGACTCCGGGTCCTTTTCCTACACACTACCTTCTCTTCAACCTATTTCTTAAGATCTTCTCTTCTATTTTAACGATCTTTTCCAGAATTAATTCTCACAGTCACTATATTCTTTTCTAGGTCTCTGACAGTAAAAGCTACTTTACATTCTAGCTTATGTATGATAATGTCTCTTCCTGTCAGTTTGCATTTCATTCCCAATCAGATTGTCATCTCTTTGAAAGCAGGCACTGTGGTTTCTACCTCAGAATGAGGCCTTCACAGCAGGGAGGGTAAACCTGTGCAGATAACCACTGCCATTCCAGCATACCGTTTCTCCTGTAATGCATGATCACCAAAGACGGCAATAAAGCCCTTTGAGCTACTGATGCTGCAAGGTTGACCTTGGCATACTCATCAGCTAAGCTACTTGCTTTGGAGCTTGAGCCTCACTCAACACAACTAAATTACAAGTCCGCAAATAGTGCGGACTATTAAAACCACACTCATTTGGATGAAAACAACATGTTAAATCCAGAAAAGACAAAAATTACTATAAAAATGAAGGGCTTGTTGATGTTTATCTCTTGAACTTTCTTGTATGGCTACAAAACCTACTGCTATCTGGAGAGCATTCCTCAGCAGCATGTCACCCTTAAAGATGTTTCCACACAGCAAATGTGTGTGTGTGTGTACTGCTTATGTGTACATGTGTGTATATTACAACATCTGTTCACCATTGCCCTCCTTCCTTCCTCTGTAACCTAACTCTTCTCATCTCCTGCCCCTTATTTCTCAATCCCTTCCCCCCAGATGGTAGGACTTGTGCTAAAGTGCTAGTTCAATCAATTACTGACAGGTTTGTTCGTCTATCAAATTCAAATCCAAAGGGCCTGACTCACAGGGCTATTTCCACCAAATGTTATATCCATGAAGATGCTCTGTAAAGCGTCATGTGTAACAGAAAACTGCCTCCCCCCAGAATTTTATATAAAAGCAGACAGATAAAAATGAACCTCCTGGGTGGTCTCCTAAGGAAGAAAAAGTCTTAGAATTCCCATCACCTTGTTTCCATTCACTCTTCTGATCCTGATGACACTCTTTGTGTTCCTAGCTGGATTCCCAGGTCAGATTGCAAGTTTCCTGTTCGCAGGGACTGTGCTTCGTTCATCTACATATGACCTATTTAACCAAACCCAGAAGGGAAGAAGGTTAGTGTTTGCCTGCTGTGTCTTTGTGGATCAGAGGTGTATTAGATTTATTTCCATGTAGCTTGTTGACTTCATTCTCATTACCTTATAGTCATACATTGAACACAGAACTTTTTAGCACTAGCTGGCTGGTCTTCCTTCACTCAAGCAGATTTTCTGGAATTTCTGTCTAGACATCAAGCTGGAAGAGTCCTGGCTCCTCAGGGCCTATCTGGGTGATGTGGAAGTCAGCTTCTAAAAAGGGCAAATTCTGGAGCCTGAGAATTGAATGCTGCCTCCACCTCTTACTAGCTGTGATACTGGCCATCTTATGCAACCACTGTGATCCTCAGTTATCCATCCATAGGGTGCATAGGCTAATACCAACCATATAGTGGATCCATGAGGAGTGGAAAAATCAGTGCTTGCCCAAAGGAGGCTCTCATCCAGTATTTACTCCCTTTTTTCTTGACTGCTACCCTCGCTGTTACTGCCCCACAATTTTCACTACTCTCATTCCTCTCAAAACTTGCCATTCAGAACAAATCTCAGTAATAAACTCTTGAAGTTATCACTAATAATAATTGTACCACTTCTGTTGTCTTAACTGACTTCAGCTCTAAGCTCATCCCCTTCCCTAGGTATCCTCAACCCCGATGCTGATGACTCTCTGACCCACCACAAGGGCCACCACAAAGCCTTAGTGCTGTCACTGATTAGCACAGCTTCTCTCAGCTTCACCCCTGCCTATCTCTATTTATTTCACTCCAGATAGGAACTATCACTCAGCACTAACTAAAAAATGAATGGCTGAATCTTAGAGGTAGTTCTAAAAATTAGTTTCCATTGTTACTGAGTGGTTAGAGAAGGAGTGGACAAATCCAAAAGACTACTTTGAAGTAAATAGAAAATTTCATTTTGTTCCAGCCCTTCCTGAAGTTCTGCAGTATTATTTTCATAGCATCCTTTTTGACATTTGGTTCCATTTGCTGCTCTGAACTCAGATAGCCTTGTGTTCCTAAAGTGTCACTTCATCCTTTGTTTCGTGTAATTTGCTATTGTTTGTTAAGAACACAAGAGTTAATGTTCATTTTTTTTTTGAGACTTTATTTAGTTATTTGAGAGAGAGAATGAGAGAGAGAGCATGAGATGGGGGAGGGTCAGAGGGAGAAGCAGACTCCCCGCTGAGCAGGGAGACCGATGCGGGACTCGATCCCGGGACCCTGGGATCATGACCTAAGCCGAAGGCAGTCGCTTAACCAACTGAGCCACCCAGGCGCCCGAGTTCATGTTCATTTTAGTTTGATAAACATAATAGTTTTTTGTCTAGTGAGTCCAATCTTGCCAAGCAAAACACTGACTTTGAAGTTTCTCAGCCTCCCACTTCAGCCACTACCCTTTTCATAGGATTTGGGACACTTGGGTGGCTCAGTCAGTTAAGCCTCTTCCTTTGAATCAGGTCATGATCCCAGGGTTCTGGGATCGAGCCCGGCATCAGGTTCCTTGCTCAGCGGGAAGCCTGCTTCTCCCTCTGCCTGTCGTTCCCCCTTCTTGTGCTCTCTCTCTGTCTCTTTCTCTCTGACAAATAAAATCTTAAGAAAAAAGCATAGGGTTTTTAGTAAGACAATCCCTTCTAATTGGATATGTTATTGCCTTGTGCTTAGGAACTCCAAACTAGAAAACTTGAAGTGTGATGAAGGATGATCCTTGGCTTTCTGTTCCCTTTAGTCTCTATATCTAAGCTATCCCAAGACCTAGACACTTGTTTTCAGATGTTTTGATGGATTAATCCTATCTTGTTTATTTTCCCCTCTTTCTACTTTTGGCCTTCTGTACCCAGGGCCTAAAATTATTCTTGAATACTAATCTTTCTGCTTTCAGAGCATCGCCCTTATGCATAAAAATGTGCTATCTCCATGCATCAGGCCTAGAATTCCCTTCCCGGCTTTCATCTTTCCTTGTAATAATCCAACACCACCTTCACTCAGTTTTCCTCCATTATTCTGCAGCATGTACTCCAATTAGGAAGTATATTCTTCCTATAATTCCTGATAGAAACTATAGGCGTCCCTAGCTCTTGACCTTTCTAAGATCATCCCCCAACTTAGACTTCTTTTCTCCCTTCATCTTCTGCCCCATTTCCTCCTGACTACATCGGCTCACAAACTCTTTGCCTATCTTGTTCACCACTATATTCCAGTATATAGAGAATTTCTTGGTATATGACCAGCATTCAGCCAAATTGTATTTATAGACTTACAGACTTTCCCTCCAGTCCCACTTCAAAAATAATTTCCTTTTTTAACCTACACAATTTTCTTTGAATTCTTACATAACCCACATTCATCTTTATTTTTATCAGCTGATTTTAAGTTCCTTGAAGATGAAATTCATAACTTGCCTCACTTTGCATCTCTCAGAGTATCTTGATAATGTGAGGAAAGTAAATGTCATGCTTGTGGGGATAGGTCCATAACCTAACACAAGAATAATTCATAAAATGCATTTCTCACCTACTGTTTGCCAGTCCCTGTTCTAAGTTCTGAAAGAATGGCCTTCGTGAACTAGAGTCTATGTCTTCACTGTTACTAGTTACCTATGTAATCTCCATTGATACATGAAGTTCTCTGAGCTTTGGACTCTTCTAGGTACTAAGAGGGTTATGCTAAGTTAGTTCTAATGTCCCTTCCAATTGTAGGATTCTGTGAATTCTAAATATTTATCAGTAGATTGATGAGTGGTATTCAAAAAATACTCATGACTATTTTCTATTTCTTTTATGTGTTCAACAAATGTTTATTGAATGCTTCTATGTAATGCATGTGCTAAAAACAGCAGAGGTACAGCAGTGAGCATAATCCATGCATCCTGAGATATCCTGCTTCTCATACCGTGATGTACTGGGTGCCCAATTTCTTTGATAAAAGGGTAAAATTTTGCTAAACGCTCCACCCCAATTCCAGCTAGCTGCTATAACATCGTTCTGAATAATATAAAATATTTACTTTGGAAGAAATTTTCTAAATATTCCATATAGATGTAACTTATCTGAGGGCTTCTCAAGATCCATGATTTTAAGCTATTGCCTGGATGACTACTATTATGGAAAAAGTGAAGGTTTAGTAGTTCTGGGAGGCTTTCCCCATATTGAACTAGAGCAGCAGATCCATTTACAAATCTGTTTTACATGTTGAGATTATACTCCTAAAAATATTTTTTTAATAACCACTGTTCTAGGTAACCAATTGGAATTAAAATAAAATAACAGACAGGATACTATACATAGAAATGTATGATGATTGGGGAATCCATGCTCAGTATGTGTTTTAATGATATCTCTAAAATGTAACACCCATTATCCCTTGATAGACCAAGGGATTGTGGTATTGAAACTCCCATAAATCCTACAAAGAACCTAGTGGTACAAAACTAGATGCATTTTTCTTGTTGTACTTGAACTTCCAGAGAGCTCCTGATGCTATCAAGTTCTTTATCATGACAGTCATCTCATCACATGTAGCAACTGATAAATTTGTAGTTAAAGAGAGGATTTGGGGATTTTGTTTTGACATCCTTGATTACTTCTACACTGGGTTTTTCCAAGCACAGTGACTTTAAACATAGTCTAGATTTTTGGTAGTTGAAAAGAGGATTAAGTCTATATCACAGAAATAAAAGTCACTAATGATACTAAGGAAGTTCAAAAATAACTTAGTAAATAAAGCTCCAGTCAGCAACAAAAAAGCACTTATGCAAAGGATTCAATATCTTATTCAGGACTTATTCAGGACTAGAAAATAATAGTGTTTTCCTTATATTGATCACGAAGCAAAACAATTAACGATAGAGCCAATAAAATAAATATAGTATAGCCTATGGACACTAAAAGAAATCCAGTGGAGGATCTCCTAATACTGAAATGACTCATTTACAAGCCAAATGTGAAATGAGCATGAAGAAAGGCATTCAGTAAGAAGCACTCAAAGACAATCTTGAATCATGATATGCTTGTCCCTAAGATATCCCACAACTCATTTCACCAACATGTGGGAGGAACGACCTCTTTTGGGGCTTTCCCAGTCTTGATTTACTTTTTGAAAAGGAAGGACATTGTTAATCTAGCTTGAATTATGGTCTGGAAAGATTTTGATGACCTTTATACCTTTTCTTCCCTAAGAACTTAAAAAGTGGTTTTGCTAGTGTCAGTCTTAAAAAACACTCTTGTTGGGAGCCTGGGTGGCTCAGTTGGTTAAGCAACTGCTTTCGGCCCAGGTCATGATCCTGGAGTCCCGGGATCGAGTCCCACATCAGGCTCCCTGCTCGGCGGGGAGTCTGCTTCTCCCTCTGACCCTCTTCCCTCTCGTGCTCTCTATCTCTCATTCTCTCTCTCTCAAATAAATAAATAAAATCTTTGAAAAAAAAAAAAACACTCTTCTTCCTGGAATTGTAGCTAGAAGATACTGGCCAAGACATTTTCCACAAAGAGTCCTTTTACGGTGTTCACGTCGGGCTCTGACTTGAACTGTCCTTATACCTCGGGTTCCAGCAAGCTGGTTCCCTTGCTCTGACTCTCATATGCTCAGAGATGCGTTTGACACTGTTACAATTGTATTAGCAACTGAACCTCAAGTATTTGAAAAACTGATCTTCAGCTAATGGGACTTTTTGACAAGTTTAGAAGATCTACACAAAGTTGGATACTTTGTATACTTTGAAAGTTAGATATAAAATGATTTTGTAAATATTCCTTTTGAATTAGCAAAATTCAGAAAATCAGACTCACTAACCTAAGATCTCTGGTCATCTTTTGCAGCTTCTTTATCCTGTGGGTAAACAAATATCATCCTTTTCCTTAAGGCACTGGATTCAGTAATAGTAAAGTTTACTCAAAGTTGTTTTTTGTTTTGTTTTTTTTTTTATAGTCATAATATTCTTCTCTGTGAGGATGGGCATGCTGTGGTGGCAGATTTTGGAGGTGAGATTTCCATGAATAATATCCCGAATGACATCAGTCTCTTTCTTCATTCCTAGTTGGTCCCTCATATTGTATGACGAATCTGAAAATGGATTTCACACTGACAGCTATACTTTTCTAAGTCGTTCAAATTTCAGTGACCCTGAATCTTAAAAGTATATCATTTATTTTCAGTTTTTCATCTTTGATATCCCCAGCTAAAAGAAAGGAAGTGAACATTTAAATAAGATAGAGGTTTCTTGGGGTTTCAAAATTATAGCTGTGATTTTGACCTTATTTTTAAAGATATTTCCTTTGACATGAATTCGTTTTCTCCTTCCCTCAGAATCAAGATTTCTACAGTCTCTGGACGAAGACAACATGACAAAACAACCTGGGGTTTGCTGCTGCTTGTGTTCCCTATAATTATGAAACAATTAAAATGTGTAAACTCAGCATGAGGTGAAGTGAGATGAGAACAGCTTTAACTGGAAGCATTGTAATTGTCCCAGAGGCAGGATACTGTGTTGTTTTTATTTGCACTAAGCCCTCAAAAGAACTCTTTCAAGGCTCTACCAGAAAAATAGATTAGATATATATTTGGAAAAGGCAATGGGCAAAATGATACAGAATTTGTTTCAAATATAACTAAAAAAAGTACATGGCAGGCATGGTTAATTGGCTTTCGGTTTTAGATCTTCTTATGAAGTAGTGGAGCGAACATTTAATCGATAACTAACTATAGAATTTGTAGTTAGCCAGCATCTATTAACAACTTTTCTTCTACTTTAGCATTATAAGGCAATATGTCACATAACCAAGCATCAATGTTTAAGTAAAATAGAAGTTATAATGTCTGAAGCAAGAATAATTGTACTCAAAACGTCTGCTATTAAATTCATTACCTGCTCTCTCCTTTGCTCCCCCCACACCCCCAAAAAGTAACTTCTCTTTCTAGACTACCTATGTTATTTAATTACCCAAGTTTGAGGTAATTTTCCATTCCTTCCTTCCCTGCTTCCACTGACTTTACTCACTTTTTCTGTCTGTTTGCATGCTTGTTTTAAGTTCAACCCAACCTCTCATTTTCCACTTCAGTTCAGGTCTTCATCATCTCTTTTCTGAACTAGAAGTAGGATTCTAACTCCAGTATTCTCTTCCAACTCATTCTTTGCAGCGTCAGCCAAATATTGGGTTCTGACAATTCACCTCCTCCTGTAAACCATCAAAGATACCAACTACCCAGGGAGCCTGGGTGGCTCAGTCTGTTAAGCATTCAACTCCTGATTTCACCTCAGGTCCTCATCTCAGGGTCCCGGAATCGAGCCCCGTGTCGTGCTCAGTGCTCAGTGAGGAGTCTGCTTAGATACCTTCTCTCCTTCTTCCTCTGCCCCTCCCCCCACGCACATGCATGCTCTCTCTCTCTTTCTCTCTCTCTCACACACACATAAATAAATCTTAAAAAAAAAAAAAAAAAAAAAGATATCCACTTACCCACAGGCCCAAATCCAAATTCATTGCCTGGCAGCCTCCTCTCCTCCCCAGTCTGGCTCAGGAACCCTCCGTGTCCTCTTCCCCCACAGCAACTTCTCTCAAGTCCCCTGTAGCCCAGCACACAAGCCTCCTGGTCATTCCCCAAACATGCTTTCACCTTCATATCCCTGTGACTCTGCTGGTGTGGTTTTCTCTGCCTGGATAGCCCTCTACTCCACCCCACCTAAAAGGAGTCTACTCATCTTGCAAGACCCAGGAAATTTTATCAATTTTAAGTGCCTTTCCTTGCATAATGTCCCCCCTGCTGCCTCCTCCCCATGCACTTTTCTGTCTGGGCTTCTGTGCATTTTGTACTGCTAATTTAAACTCTTATTCATTCAGTCTACAAACATTTATTGAGGGCCTACCATGTATCAGGCATTGTGCAAGGGGCCAGGAATGCAACATGTGAAGAAGAGCTTAGTCCTTAATTTCAAGGAGCTCATTTTCCAATGGGGAAAACATGGTAATAAGCAGATAGATTGAAAGCAGTGTGGAAATTCAGTGGTAAATAAGGTGTGACAAAGCATCATGGGAGCTCAGGTGGGATGAATGGGCATAAATTAGGTGGAGGGAAAACAGAAAGGAGCGGCCGGTAGAATGAACAACAGTGTGAGCCAAGTCACAGGGGAGAATGAGAAATATCAGACTTCCTAAGGGAACTTCAGATAGATTGGCATTGTTGGCATGCACTGTGTGAGAAAGAGAGAGTGAAAGATGCATTAGAGCGGAAGGCAGGAACCACATCATGGACCATGTTGTATTGTAAGCAGGATTATTCATGCTGGTTTCCCCAGTTAGATTTCACTTATCCATCTAACAAATATTTATGGACTACTTACTAGATGCCAGACATTCTTCTAGGAACTGGGGATGTTACAGTGACCAAATTATTTTTCTTATTCCTATGGAGCTAATATTCTTCTAGAAGGAGTTAGACACTGAACAAATTAACAAAATATATATTGGTGGTGATAAGTGTTATGAAGAACAAACAAAGCACAGCATATGAATGGAGAGTGGTAGGGGTGCCATTTAGATAGGGCAAGAGGGAAAGATAACATCTGATGAGAGACCTGACCAGCAGTCATCCACACAGGGAAAAGAGAAATACAGAGGGAACGTTAGGTGCAAAGGCCCTGAGGCAGGAAAATTCTCTGTGTGTTTAAGGACAGAATGACTGGAGTAGAGTAAGCAAAAGGAGAAGGGTAAGATATGAGGTAAGGGAGGTAGGAAGAATGAGTTCTCTTTTTGACAGGACATGCAGACCTGGGACATAGAGATAGCTAAATCAGTGGCTCTCAATCCTGGCTGCATATTGGAATCACTTCAGAAACTTTTTTAGAAAGTATGCCACTTGAATCTAACGCCCAGAAATTCTGATTTCATTGGCCTGGGGTTGATCTTGGGTACCCGTATCTATTACGTTTCCCCGGGTGACTCTAAAACACATCCAGACTGGCTAGATAAACTTTTGTTGGAAGAAATTGAATTGAATGTCACCAACAGCAAGTAATTCTTTTATTCTAGCAGTGTAGTCTTTAAGCACAACACTACTCTAGATTTATTTTGAAGGCTATTTTGTTTCTTACTAGTTAAGGGGCCTTGTGTAAGTTGGCTAATTACTCTATTACTCCCCTGTGGAAAAATGGGCACATCATATGCCTACTTCCACTTACGCAATGTTGTGACACAATGCATAATCTGCTACATAAGTGGAGACTATTTGGAATGTAAAAGCTGATGTGGAAGAATTGCATATAAGCACCATAATCAGAACAGAGATATTCTTGGAATGCTGTAATTATGCATGATTTCAAAATAAGATAGACACTTCAAAAGAATTATCAGCAGACAGCTCTGCATAGAATTTCAGGAAGAACAATAAAAGAATACTGGTTTCCTTCAGTGGAAATACAAAGAAAGAAGGTGTTTGGTGAAGTTCATTGATAAGGTTATGGATCCATGGGATTTTAGAGCTGGAAGGGCCTGCCTCCTCTGTTTGCCCTTGAGGAATCTGAGGTCCAGGAAGCATATGAGATTTCTCTAGATCTGCCCAAACAGGCAATGGTAGAGCTAGAACTGCAATTTCCATCTCCTAACTCAAAACCTACTGCTCTTTCCCCTAAACCACAAATAAATCAAAATTATGCATTTGCATCCCAGAATGGAAACTTATATTTAAAACCAAAAAATACATAACTGCAAGTGAAAAGAATGTAAATAATGCCATCAAAACATGAATATAAAACTTTGTACAGAGAAGATTATAACGTTTTATAGACTTTGTTCCCGGAATATTTATTGCCCAAACCGCATTCAGAAATAACACAACTGGGCAAACAAAGGAGGTGTGACAGATGTGATCCTGCCAGTAAGATATCTGCTTCATAGGAATATTCTGGGCACTCCCCTACGGTCCTTTCTCTTCTCAGTCATGAAGGCATTATTTAGGGGTCTGATTTAGTGACTTCCTAAATTACAACCTGAAGACCTAAAGGAGGGAAGGTGCCTCCCACAGTGTGTGATTCACCCCCAGGGAGGCATAGAGCTCTTGGGTGAATTGTGATTGGCTATTCAGAAGCTTCTATGGCTTCTAGGGGTAAGGTGCTTAGAAGTAAACTGAAAATGCTGCTACTGTGATCATCACTTTATAAGATGCAGGGTTACTTGATGATTAATATTGTTGCAATATTTTGGGAAGAATTGTGAATCTCATGATCTTCCAATGATTTAAAAAATGCCCTTTGTAAAAATGAGCAACAAGAGTAAACCTGCTATTTATGTATAAACACACCATTTTATTGCACAGTATAGGGCAATCGATGTTATTTTATGTATATATCTTTTGAGAACAACTGTGAGAACACTTAAATCCTTACTAAGAAAAACACTGTTCTACAATGGAATAACTAAACACTTGGTAAATGACTTGTGGATGTTTCTGGACATGCAGAACCTCCGCTGGATGGCTCCTGAGGTGTTCACGCAGTGCACACGCTACACCATCAAAGCTGACGTCTTCAGCTACGCTCTGTGTCTGTGGGAACTTCTCACTGGTGAAATTCCATTCGCTCATCTCAAGCCAGGTAAGACATCCTGCAAAGTCTCTCTGTTTTCCAGAGTTCTGTGCATTTTCATGACTTCAAGAAACACTTTTTTCCAAAAAATTATTACTCTCGGTGGGTGGGCAAGGTGAGAATTAAGTAAACAATTTCAATTTGGGTTTTTTTTGTTTTAAAAGATTTTATTTATTTATTTGAGAAAGAGAGGTAATGAGAGAGAAAGGGCACAGCAGTGGGGAGAAGGATAAGCAGGCTCCCCGCTGAGCCAGGAGCCTGAAGCAGGATTCGATCCTGGGACCCCGAGACCATGACCTGAACAAAAGGCAGCCGTTTAACCAACTGAGCCACCCAGGCGCCCCTCAGTGTCTTTTAAAGCGTGTGCCAAATCCAGAAAACTTAATGATCTGTGTGATTTTGAGACACAGGCACACACAAGCATTGGTATATTTTTATTAAAGTTTAAGGCTTTGGTTTATCTGTGGTTAATAAAACAACAAATGACTACGGTCACATGGCAGGTGGGTGCAAATAACGTGGACATTGTAATACTTATTTTTTGAGATTAGATTCTAGATGCTCCTTTTTAGTGTGTATATAAGGGTGAGCTGAAAGTAGCAACACATAAAAATAACCTATCAGGACTGTTTTCTGCTTGTCTCACATTATAGAAAAGAATTGCTTTTCCTAATAATTTTGTATTACATAAATGGATACCTTCCAAAAATGGGGCTTTGTGAGTGAGCCTAATTTTTGGTGATAATATACATTATACTCTGTGTACATGTAGACTGTAGAGATATGGAATTTAACCACATGAAAAATATACACATACTTGAGGTTTAAGGTAAATTTTATTTGCTTCTGTCTTTTCATTTTGAGTTGCTTTTATGTCTTGTCATTCTATTTACTTACTTGTATTCACCATTAGACTGGAAATTTGCCCCCACCAATCACTCATCTGATTTATGTAATTATAGGTTTGCCTTTTCCAGAATGTCCTATAAATGCAATCATGTTGTTGATTTTCAGAAATTCATTCTTTTTTTGTTCCTGAGTAATATTCCATTTTGGGATGTATCTCACTTTAATTATGCATTCACGAGTTGATGATTATTTGAATTATTCTCACTTTGGGACTACTATGAATAAGATGGTTAAGACCATTCTGTTCTTTGTGTGGATGGTTTCATTACTGTTGAATAAACATGTAAGAGATGACTACTAGATCTTATGATAAGAGTTTTTCTAAGGTGTTTTTACCATTATGGATTCCCACCAGCAATGGATTAGAATTCCAGTTGCTACACATCCTTGACAGGACTTTTTTGTTGCCTGTTTTAAATAAAATATTAGCCATTTAAGTAGGTATGTAATGGTATATCATTGTAGTATTATTTTATATTTCTCTAACAACTAATGATGTTGATAATCTTTTCACATGTTTATGTGTGTTCATACCTCTTTCTTTGGTGAAGTGTTTGTTCAGATTGCCTTATTATCTCCTTGTAAGAGTTCTTAGATTCTAGGTAGAAGTCTTTCATCTGCTATGCATTTTGAAAGTATTTTTCTCTAGCCTGTGGCTTGCCTTTTCATAGTCTTAGCAATGTCTTGAAAGAAGTTTTTAAATTCAATGAAGTCTATCTTATCAAACTTTTAAATCACATTTTTTGGTATCCTTCCTAAAATATGGTTGCATCAATAAGGCTACAAAAATTTCCTCCTATGTTTTCTTATAGAACTCTTAGAGGTTTAGGTTTTATATTTATAAAATCTGCTTGTGTTCTCTTTTTCTAACGGCACAGGTATGAGTTTTTGTTATTCTTTTGTTAATTTATTTGTTTTTTGGGCACCTGAGTGGCTCAGTCAGTTAAGCATCTGCCTTCAGCTCAGGTTGTGATCCCATGATCCCATGATCCCAGGGTCCCAGGATCAATGGGGAGCCTGCTTCTCCCTCTCTCTCTCTACAGTTCCCCCTGCTTGTGCTCCCTCTCTCTCTCTCTCCTTCCCTTTCTCATATAAATAAAATCTTTTAAAAAATTCTTCATAAAAAATTTGTTTTTTAATATGGATGTTTAATTTTCCAGCATGATTTGTTGAAAAAACTTTCCTTTCTCCATTAAATTATTTTGTTACTATTGTCAAAAATCAATTGACAGTATATGTGTATTTATTTTTGGGCTCTGTTCCATTGATATATGTCTACCCTTACACTAATACCATATTATATTGAAAGGTTACAGTTAAATCTTGAAATCAGGTTATATGAATCCTCCAATTATGTTCTTCTTTATAAAAATTGCTTTGGCTCTTCTCGGCTTTTTGCTTTTCTATATAAATTTTAGACTCAGCTTGTTTATTTCTACCAAAAAAAAAAAGCCCACTGGAATTTTGGGTAGATTACATTGAGTTTATGGATCAGTTTGCGAAGAACTGCCAACTTAAGCATACTGAATCTTCCAATCAGTTCACATGGTATAGCTCTCCCTTCAGTTATGTCTTCTTTAATTTCTGTCATCTGTGTGTTTGGTAGTTTTTAGCATACAAACCTTGCACATTTTTTTACACTTATCTCTATGCATTTTGTGTTTGATACTATTATACATGTTATTTTTTAAAATTTCAATGTCCAGTGGTTCTTTGTTAGAGGAAAGATACAGTTAATTTTTTTATTATGTTATGTTAATCACCATATATAGTTAATTTTTAAATATCAACCTGGTACTCTACAAATTTGCTAAATGTACTTATCCATCCAAGTAGCTTTTTTCTACATTCTTTGAGATTTTCCACATAGATGATTTTGTGGTCTGTAAATAAAGAAAACTTTCTTTCTTTTCAATCTGTATGTCTTTTTATATCTTTTTCTTGCCTTCTTGCACAAGCAAAGACTGTGATAAACAACAATGAACAAAAAACAGAAGGGATGAGATATATACCTCAAGGACCTATACATAGGTCCTTCTCCAAATTTCACCCACCACTATGCTAGTCAAATCTGCCATCTTTATCACTGTAACTATTGCAATAGCCATTTGACTTCTTTCCCTTCATTCTGCCCCACTTCCTCTCCACTCCTCAGAGAGCTACTGGAATGGTATTTTTAAAACATAAAACCAATTATGCCACTATTGCTTAAAATCGTCCAATGGCTTCCCGTGTTCTTAGGACTAAATCTCAAAGTTATTAACATGCCCTGCACAACTCTACGTGTTTCTGTATCTTGACCTTGCTCACATCATTTTACGTCACGTGCTCCAGACACTGGAGCCATCTTTTGCTTCCCATTCCCAGTGTGTCCCATTTCTTCTGGCCTTTTACTAACTTTTCCTCTGGAAATGTAGTTGGTGAATGACATGGTAGTTATGACTGAACTTAGTAAACTGAAAACTCTCTGCAGCTGTAAGATGAGAGATGATGGTGAAGTGTAACACAAGGTCAAGACCCCCTAGGATGCTACGCTTTTACGGCACTCATTCTCCATAAAGCCCATATAAAAACTCCAGTCATCCTTGACTCTTCTCTTTCCTTCTTTTGCTCATTCCTCCTGTCCTTCCTTTCTTGTTGTTCTCACTCATTTCCTTATTTTCTGTCCTACTTTCTAAATATCTCCTGAATCTTTCCACTTCTCTCCCTCTGCACTGTATCTTAAATGGTGTCATTATCTCCAGGTTTTCTTATCATCTTCTTTTCACCAGTTGCCATACTATAGCTAGGTTTAGCTTTCTAAAAACTGAAGTTAGATCATCTGGCCTCCTTTATTTAAAATCTCCAATGCTTTCCCTTTGCTTTTAAGATAAAAACAAAATTTCTTGAAACAATCTACAAAGCCTCACACTTACATTCCTACTTTCCCGCCCAGGTCTATCTCTTGCCACTTACAGTCTCTCATCTATGTTCCAGCCCAGGGCCCATTTCTTTTCCCCAACATGACTTGCTTCCTCCCTCTTCCCTGTCTTTGCACACATTAGTCTCTTTGAAACATTCTTGCTCACTTTCCGTCATATGAACCCTAATTAATGTTTAGATCTTAGCTTAAATATCACTTCTTCCCACAACATCTTCTTTAATTCTCTAATATTGGGTTAATGCAGTCTCCTCTATGCCCCAAGTCATCATTTATTATAGTATTTATCATACTGTACTCATACAGTTTTGGAATTTTCTCTTCTCCATTATCCTTTGCTAATTATACAGTGAATATTTCAAAGAGATAAAGATCCCTTCTGTCATGAACCCCCCCAGAAATATTTACCCTTTTTAGAGGGAGAATATTATATAATAAAACAGTTAAAATCTTGCCTAAGAATAACTTGATACCAATATCCCAGATATTAGAATTTATAGTACTTTATTGGAAAGAGGGTTTGTTTGTGATAGATGTTGAATTTTTTAAAGTTGGACAGTGACCATACATCAAGAAATGAGACTGTTTATATCATTGCAGTGGTTAGGCAATCTAGCATATGTTCAGCAATAAATTATGTGAAGCATCAGATTCAATATAAGCTACATATTAGCCATTTACAAAGAGGAACAAATCCATGACTACAATGTATGACAGCATTATCAATTATAGTAGTAGCAACATTACACATGGCTCATCCTTCTGGATTTAGTAGTACCCTATCTCCTGGGAGAAATACAAAAATGGAACACAAATATTGGCATTGACTCTTATGCAAGTGATGGGTATGCACTGAGAAGAACTTGAAGTTAGAGTCTCTTTTGCATAGGATATATTCAAATTAACCTTATAATCTCAGGCTTAGAAAGAACCAAAAAGCCATCACATCCAGCATCCTATGGGTGACCCGAGAGATCAAATGCCCAAAGGGCCAGAGGAAATAGGCAAATGCTTAACACAGAACAGTGTGATGGACAGGAAATCACATGCTCTGACTCAAAGGGACAGCTGCTACCCAGCTTCAGCCAAACAGTGCCATACAGGAATGTAGAGATCATTGCCCACTGTTACCATATAAAATAATTTCTGTGTGTTTGTGTTAGAAATCTAAAGGCTTAGGGCACCTGGGTGGCTCATTCAGTTAAGCCTCTGACTCTTGATTTCGGTCATGATCTCAGGGTCGTGAGATCGAGCCCCATGTTGGGCTCTGTACTGGGTCTAGAGCCTGCTTAAGTTTCTCTCTCTCCCCCTCTACCTCATGCGTCCATGCTCGCACTCTCTCTCTCTCTCTCTTTCTGTCTCTCTCTCTCTCTCTCAAGAGCAAGAAAGAAAGAGAGAGGAAGGAAGGAAGGAAACTAAAGGCTTTTACATGTTGTCAATTAATTCAATTTTTAAGAAAGCATCTTTCAGTTTAACACCATATGGGCTAAAGGGAATCAGCATAATGTGTAAGAACATGAGCCTTGTAACTGATGCAAGCTACTTAACCTAGCTATACTTCACTTTGTTTTTAAAATGGAGATAATAATAGGACCTACCTCAAAAGATTGGAATGGTGACTGGGAATTGGAAGCACTCAATAAATATTAGCTATTATTATTATCTTTAGGCTGTCATTGAATGCTCCTCTGGCTGGGAACTGTGCTAGAGTTAAAAGGAAAACAGAGAAGAATAGGGCATTGCTCAGGCCCTCATAGTACAGAGCAGAAGTTAAGTCCCAACTAGAGAGAAGCAGAGTGCTAAAGATGCTCCCTGGAGGAGTCTCCTGCCCAGACTGTGGAGAATGGGAAGATGGTATCAGAGAAGGAATATGAGAAGAGATGATACCTGAACTGCAAAAAGATGTAAACTAATTAAATGAGAGATAGTGGGGAGGTAGAGAAGGAGTTCTAACAGAAAGCAGTATGGGCAAGGTGCAGAGGCATGAGAGATCCACAAATAATTCAGTAGGGATGAATCAGAGAATACAAGGGAATCCATCACAAGGCACATGCTGTAAATGTAAACCTAGAGCCAGGTGGTGAAGGGCCTGTGTGTTCACAGTGAAAGTCACTGCAGGAGTTTAAGCAGGGCAATAATTAAACGCTATTATTATTTTCAAAACTCCTTCTTGCTACAAAGCAAAGTCTAGATTGAAGAGGCTTGAAACCAAGGGCAAGAAGACCAGGTAATCTAGATAAGGATGTATAAAACCTTAACTAGGGTAGTGGCTTTAGAAGAGAAAGGAGGCCAGTTGTGGGAAATTTGAATGGGATTTGCCCATGGGTTGAGGTGGGAGCACAAGGGAGAGGGAGGAGTCAGGGTTAATTTCCAGGCTTCTGGCTGAGCCAAAAGGAGGATGATGGATCCAGGGAGAAAGCAGATTTGTGAGAGAAGTGACAAGATTAGGCAGAGAAGAAGCCAAGGTGTGAAGCCAAGCACAGAGAGAAGAACCAGGCAAGATGAAAAAGGAGCTGGTCTGACCTGGCAAACAAGAGCTGTACTGGATACATTTCAGAGAAAGAAACCAACACCTGCTTCCCAGATTTTATGTCTCTCCTGGGTCTGTCTCCTCTGATATATCACGAAAAACTAAAGAACAAATCTAAGATAAATTAATCCATCAATACGTATTTTATCCAATCCCATTCCCTTATAACCAGGTACCAAATTTTGTGGATCACTTTCAGATTATAGTTTGAGGCCAAAGAAGAAAGCCTCTTGTTTTTCTTTTGTCTTCCTATGTGATGCCAGCTGGTTCACAAGGAGACTCAACTCTGTGTCCTGGGATTCCTCAGTGCCAAGCTGTATCTAAGTCTCGGATGTGGCAGCAAATTAAGAACATCTGCCAATTCATTCTAGCCAGATTTTGGTGAGACTTCATATTGAAGTTTTAAGTCAGAGTTGCAAACTGTAATATAGGGGCCAAATATGGCTTGCAAGTTTTTTTGTCTCACATATGATTGTAAAAAATAAGAATTTAAGTACATTTAGAGACACAGTTATATCACAGGATCCCATATTTGTGGCCATTTGTGTTTGCTACCCCTGTTTAAATATTAGATGATTATGTTCTCCATATATGATTAGGATCCTAAAGCATCTAAATAAAATAACCTTAAAAGGCATAAGCACGTTGATGATATGGACTATGCTTGGACAAGTAATAGGAAAATAGGAGTGGGCGAAAGTTCTGAAATCCTGTGTTTGCTGTGCTAATCTTTATCACTTTATCACTGAAAAGAGTAGAGCCAGCCAATCACTACACAGATCACTGGAAAGATCAAATCGGTCCAATGGATAGTGATATTTCTATGAACGTAGCTTATATTAACATTCCAATACTTCATTACACTGACAAAGATTGCAATGAGAATAGACACTGGTGCAAATTAATCTATTCTTCTGACAGTCTGTAATGAGAATGGGATGTGGTTTAAAAAATTAAGCCATTCTTAGTGCAATCTCAAGATTGCAATCTCATGGTCTCTCTCAGATGCTATATGCTCTGGTGATACATCATTGAAAAGTGTCAGTTTAACAAAGAATGTGTCTCAGCTCTTGCTGGGAGAGTGGTCTGCATTTGCTTTGTTTCACCACAGCCCAACCCATAAAAACAATGAGGTAGAATCAATTGTGTTTTTTAAAACACACATACACACAATCAAAACTTAAAACAAACAAACAAACAAAAAAACAAATAAAAAACATTCCAGCAGTTTTATCTTAGTCAAAGCTTACAAATAAAATACCGTACTTTATTGCTCTTTTTTTGTACAGATGCTTAGATTTATTTTTATAAAACGTAAGTGATAGTTTAATTTAGGAATTCAGAATCCAGTACCAATTTATCCATAAGCAATATAGCTAATTAAATTCACCATGAAGAGCTGCATAGTCATCCTCTCCACAGCCATATTACATTATGAGCTGGGGCTGGTGACAGATGAGATGGTTTGTAGCCTTGTAATTTGCAGTAACTCAATGCAATCTTTTACTTAGTATTCATACTCCCAAAAAACCTCAAAAGGAACTATGATTTCTGGTCTAAACAGAACAGAAAATATACAATGTTTTTGATATCTAGTTCTCTAGATTCAGACTAAAAGGGATCAGTGAAACCCTTAGCTCTATAGATGATAATAATTACAGCAACAACAGCTAACACTTATTGAGAACCAACAATGTGCCAGATGCTCTCTGTACACTATCTCCTTTAATTCTAACGATAACCTGTGGTTTAGGTTCTATTAGGATAAGATATATGCTCAATATCACATGCTAGTAAGAGGGACAGTCAAGACTTAAGTGTATGGCTCCTTGTCCCCAAAGCCCATGCTTATCACCATTACACAAAGTCCTCACTGCTTCATCTTACATGTACAAAAATTAATACTCACAGAGGCAAATTAGCTTAATCAGGATCTCTCATAGAGTTAAAAGCAAAGCCTCCTGGAAATGAGGCCCCCGCATTTCCTTGTGAAGGGCATTTCTTGTTTTTCTTTTTTGTGTGTTTTTGTTTTGTTTTTTAGATTTTATTTATTTATTTGAGAGAGGGACATGAGAGAGAGCATGAGAGAGAGCAAGAGCACAAGCAGAGGGAGAAGGGTAGAGGGAAAAGCAGACTCCCTGCCAAGCGGGGACCCTGAAGTGGGACTCCATCCCAGGACCCCAGGATCATGACCACAGCTGAAGGCAGATGCCCAACCAACTGAGACACCCAGGTGCCCCAAGGGCATTTCTTAATAGTCATACTGTTTCAGTTTATGGAAGCCCCCTCCCCAAATGTTCTGAAAAGAAAGATGAGATTATGAACTAAATATGCCACAAGATCTCAATAATTTACCTAATTGTGTCATAATTTAATATTAAACTAAACATATTCATTCCATGGTGTTTCTTGGTGACTAGGCATTGTGCTCTGTCCTAAAGACATAACAATGAGCAAGATATTAATCGGCATTAATCCATAATCCTTATTTATTTGTACAATAAATGTTTACTGAGTCCTCTATACCATGACCAAAATATGATCTCCAGTGAAATCATATTTTGAACTGCCTCATTTACTGATTCATTTGGTGCATATCAGTTGGGTGCCTACTAATTTCCTGTCATCGTGCTAAGCACAGGAGATACAATGGTGAAAAGTTACAGTTCCTGAGCTCAAGGAGCTTGTGATCTATTTACAGAGGCAAGCAAATAAATGAAAAATTAAGTATAATATAATGTATGTTATTGTAGTATCAGGTGCTGTGGGAGTACATAAGAAGGGCACCCAGAGACAGTTCTTTAAGCTAAGACCTAAGGGACCTAGATGTAATGTAGGAAAAGAGGGTGTGAAAGAGCATTTAGGAAAAAAGGATCACCTTTCTGAATTTGTGATTGAACCATAAAAAGCAGTGAAAATCCAGTAATTCATCTCTTTAATGATTACTCATTCATTTACCAAATTTATTGAAAAGTCTAACACTTTATTTTTTTCTTAGTTTATTATCACTCTCATGGAATGTTCGGTACATTTGGTCACACGAATGAATGAATGAATGAATGAAGGTTATCACATGTTGTACTGAATGCTTGTTGACGATCTCTAATAATATCCTTTTTTTCTTGATAAAGTATTAATAAACAATAAAGAACTTGAATCCACAAATCAATACCATGGTTCTATAAACCTTTGAGGCTGACTCACAAAATCTTGTTTTCAGGATAATGGGAGTGGGAAAAAGCTATGCTCTAGAATTGTGCAGTCCACTATGGAAGCTACTAGACACACGAGGCTATTTAAATTTAAATTTATATGAACTGAAACTGAAGTAGAAATTCAGTTATTCAACAGTCACACCTTTTTAGTGCTTAATAGCCACATTTTAAGTGCTTAATAGGTATATGCTACCGTGTTGAACACTGCAGAATATTTCCATCATTGTAAAAGGTTCTATTAGACAGTCCTACTTTAGAATCTTGATTACAAGTTTCACTAAATCATTGATAATTATCACAGTGCTGAAGAAATTGTAGGTGCTCAATAAATAGTTATTGATATTTTTAAATTTAGCCTTATTCTCTTTTAATAGCAAAGTTTCACTTGTAAAAGTAGAAACCAGTATGTACATAAATCATTTAACATATTTTATGTAACAATCAAGGTAAAACACTTGATTAATGGGCTGACAGTCTCTCTCCTGAATCTGGAATACCAGAAAATTTCCCAGCTGTTGGTATAGCACGGCCACTTAGGCAAGACTGACAAAGTACTCTCAAAGGTGACAAATCTCAATTCCATGACCCCTCATGTTGCATTGCCCACTTTCTGGCAGAGGTGCTAATGAGTAGTATTGCTGCCAAGAGTGCACAAAGCAAAAGGGAGAAGGAGATGCCAAGGACTTGCAGAATCTACTTTGAATAATGAAGAATTAAATATCGTTCATCTTAAACTGATTCTCCAGACACAGTGCCAAGAAGCAAACAAGTAACTTTATAGACTTGATATCAGAGTCTAAAAGGGTTTCAGAGGAGACATTTGGCACCTGCATCTGAGTTTAACTCACTTTATGAATAGTCCCTCCCCACCCATTAGGATATGTATAATTAGTTTAAATGTGTTCACTACACTGGCTTATGTGCTTATAGCTGCACCAGCTCAACAATATCCAAATGGTCATAAGGTGAAAAAGTAGAGTTTGAAGATCAATGATCATTAAGCATTAGTTAATCTGTTTGCTTATTTATTTACCTCATTCCAAAAAGAATTAAAAATCATCAAGAGCAGCCAATGGGAGAAATCTAACATACCTAGTTTTTTGACACAAGACACATTTTGTAAATCATGTTAAGTTTGCTAAGGATGTTTTGACCAGTCTTTTGTGTCTTTGTTTTCTTAGTGTTGGCAACTATAACTGTAGCTGATAGTGGCTAGATAACGGCTGGCAAATGTGACAGTGCAAATATTCTATAAATGGCATTGAAAACAAAAGCAGAAATGGAATTTCTGACTGCCCTCAACCTGGAAACATGGTGCATTTAGACTGCGGTTGCAAGGAAATACCAAAATACCAGGCCGGCAAAGTGAACTTAAAATTTTAAATGCAAATAACCAATAAATATTCAGGAAACTAGTAAGCCTCACTATCCATCAAAGAACAAAATTTAACCAACAAGAAATGAGCTGGCGTATTTACCTCTCATATTAGCAAAATCTTTCATAAAATGTGAAAGCCTAATACTGGTGCAGATGTAATGAAAACTCTCTCACACATTGGCTATTCAGAGTATAAATTAGTCCAACTCTTTAGAAAAACTGTTTATCAGTATGTATCAAAAGTCTTCAGTTATGCCCTTTGACATGTTAATCTCTCCCCTCAAAATATCATAAACAGGGCACCTGGGTGGCTCAGTTGGTTAAGCGACCACCTTCAGCTCAGGTCAAGATCCCAGAGTCCTGGGATCGAGTCCCGCATTGGGCTCCCCCTGCTCTGTGGGGAACCTGCTTCTCCCTCTGCCTGCTGTTTTCCCTGCTTGTGATCTCTCTCTCTCTCTCTCTCTTAGTCAAATAAATAAATAAAATCTTTAAAAAATATATCATAAACAGTCTGTGAAACTGGGAAAGTCATACTGAAGAAGATATACTTTGAAGTGTTTATGCCCAAATTTGAACAACCTAAAATTGAGGAATGATTAAGTCACACAGAATACAGTTATTAAAAATATGTTAACCTGAAGTTTTAATAACTTGGAAAAATGTTGATATTTAGGGGAAAAATATTACATAATCATATATTTGATTGGGCATGAGCTCAATGATAAAAAGAATATATAAGAAATACTCAAAATAATTAACAACTATCCTTTCTGAATAAGATTTTGTTCTAATTATGTTTCTGAAATTCTACAGAAAACAGGTATAAATGTTACATTTGTCAAAATTAGATAGTAATTCTGACTAATCCATAAGGCAAAATGTTGATTAAGTTATATTACATATAATTTCACTAAATTAGTAGATCTATAAACAGGATTGAATTGGAGCAAACTTTAGTGGAAGAGAGGTAATAGTTATAGGTCATATCAGAAAAGTTATTAAGGTACAGACAGATGTTGATGACAAACGTAGAAGATAGGAAGTCAACATCCTGGAACTTTAGCCTCCCACTGGTGCAGAGCAATTTTTCTGAGAAATAAAAAGAGCTTCAGGTGTTGTTTACAAAGTATTTTCAATGTGAAGTGGTTGAAGAGAGCGTGGAATCTGGAACAAGAGGCTACACCAATTACTAATTATATTTAATTTTTTTCACAAATTAAAAACTAGTTACATACACGCACACGCAGAGAAATACCTACTTTGGATGATTGTTAGGAGGTTTGAAAAAGCTTATGTACGTATCTACCATGCTGCCTGATATAAAATATGTTCAGTAAAAGTAGCTATGAACTTGGTTTCCAAGAGAGTTACAGAAATCACTGGTTGTAGAATAGGAAACTATGCAATAGTCAGGGATCTACAGTGAAGTCCCAAGAATCCCAACACTGTAATGGGGAGTTTGAGATGAGCAATATTCAGAAATCCAAGCAGACAGGTAACACTAGGGAGTTCAGTCAATGAGGGGTATTAGCTAATATGATGGATTTGAAGTATCTAACAAAGTTTAGCAAATAATAACTACTTTATAAGTATTAAATCTTAAAATCCGAAAATTCTTATAACCAGTAATGATAATTTAAGCTTAAAAAATAATCTATTTTGTCCAAGTGATACGGGTGCTTTCCGAACTGCAAAGTTCAGTGGCACCCCACATCTTGCTAAGTACAATATAAGCTCTTTCTCCTGGGATTTATGACATTGTACAGTCTGGTCCAATTTGCCTTTCAGTCCTTACTTCCTATAACATCACGCATATACCCTATACTTCAGACACACACACCAAACGGCTTGCTATTTGTATGTTCTTTTGTATGCTTCTTTGATCCTGTTTATGTTCCTTCTGTTCACAATTTGTTGAATGAACAACTGAATGAATGGACAATTATAAAGACTAACTTATAGTATCAAATTATCCAACATTTTGTTTAAGCATTAAAAAAAACCAGCAGAGAGCTGTCTTTGAGTCTCCGCTAATGTTGCACAGATTGATTTTTGATGACTTTTTATTGTCTGTTCATATGTTTCTTGAAGCAAACATGTGGATTTCAGAACTGACATGATCAATTTGGTTCCTAGCGGCTGCTGCAGCTGACATGGCTTACCACCATATCAGACCTCCCATTGGCTACTCCATCCCCAAGCCCATATCATCTCTGCTGATGCGAGGGTGGAATGCATGTCCTGAAGTGAGTAATTTTTATTTCCTCTTAGGAAATAAAATGTGTTATGGTCAAAACCTGTCCCAAATAGTGTAACTCCAAAGTCTACTTCCAGTGTGTATTTTAAGACTGTCAAGGCAGGAAGACTGATTTGCCTTCTGCTCTGTAGTCTCTAATTGCCTCAAGAAGTCTGAGGATCTCATATTTCTTTGCTGCAGCTCTCTGATTTTGAAATGTTTCTCACAACTGATTAGCAAAAGAGAGACCAGGGTATGACAGATGACTCACAGTCTCATCTCAGCTGCAATTTTATTAACTATGCTTGAGCCATACTTAGTCATTTTCCGAAGAAAGAAGTTTGGCACAAGATGGATGTGTGTTGGCTTTTCGCCACGAGGCAGGCCTTCAGGCTAAGGCCCCATGACATGTGGTCTTCAGTAGGCACTGGCTCAAGCAGGAGTCCCAAGGCCTTGTCCTAGCCCCCCCCCCAACTCTTTAAGTGGTTATGTGATAAAGTGGTTAAGAGCACGGACGGAGGAATCGATCCTATGGAAGGAATACGTAAAGAAGGCTATGTAAATAGTGAAAAAAAATTTAAATATGATCATAGATCTAAGAATATTAAGGGTCACACTCCTATAATCCCAGAATGAAATCTCAAACCGCTTGTCTCTGGGAAAGGGTTCTTCTTACCTATGCCAGGCATTTTGACGTCTACTTTGTTCTCAAAGAATGACAAAGGAGGACAGTCTACAACTTCTCTCCTGATAACACGGTTTAGCACAGTGTCTAAGACTCTCCCTGCCAGCATGTTTTGTTTTCATTGAAATCCTTGTGTTTTGATGTCAGCCCACATTGATTCTTCTGCTGAGCAGAGGGAATTGGTTCACATTAGTTCACAAAAGTGTAGCTGTTCGTAACTCAGGATGCACCTCACCAAAGGAGAGCGAGAATAAGCCCCAGGCCAGATTTTGGAAGGAGAAAGCAAAGTCCTCCCTTCTTTTTTCTAATAGCAAAACCCAGACCAAGTCATTACCCAATCCCACAAGTATACATGGAGATTCTTAAGAAGAAAAATAAAGATTATTATGGCATGTGGATGGAGTAATCTCAAAAGAGATAACCTCATCTCCTGACCATTCCATTTGACAGATTATGTATTTATTGGGGTTGAATCTTCTCTCACTACCAGAAATCAGAGACTTTTTGTTTTGTTTTGTTTGCCCCTATAACCCCAGCATCCAGAACCATCCCTAGTAGATGTTCAGAAATATTGGTTGAGTAAATGAACGAGTACCACTACTGCTTATCAAAGCCTCCAGCCCCCGCATCTGAATTTCAGTGTCCAAAAAAATTTTGTCTTGAAAATTATATGACCTAAAATAGTTTGGGAAAAGCTTTCCTTATTTTTCAATATGAACCTCAGGCATATTTTCTAGGGATAAGTGTGTCAAAAAAGCTAATCCGGAATTTCATTCTCTCTTTGGTGTACATAACATTAAGTGTAACATAAAAAACAGTCGAGGGACTCCCTTTTGCTTTTATTAATGGACAAGATCTTCATGATTATGATTATAAATAAGGGACATATGGAAGTTTTCATTTGGAGATAAAAGCAAGTAATTAGCAACTTCTAAAAGCATTTTTGGGGGGTAGAATGGCTGTCACAAATAACAGGTTGGGAAATAAGAGACCCAGATTAGGGCCAAAGGAGGGTACATTTAAAGTTTACAAGAAATACTAAGAGCCCAAAAATCAAGTGCTTAGTGGAAAAGTTTTATTGCTAAGCAGCAAAGCGAATCAGCCCAGGGCCTGGGCTCTGAGAAGGCAGGGAGAAGGATGGGAGAAAGGCATAGTAGGCATAGTAGGCAGAAAAGTCTCTGACTAGCCGGCTGTATCTGGGCTTGCCAGACAGGTGGGCCCTGGCTTGGCTGTGCTTTCCATCTCAGCATTATGAAGTTGAGCTGCTGGATGTGACATGCCTGAGACATCAGCACAGTGCCCACCCAGTAAGGTCTTCACTGTCTGAGTAGGCTCAGTAGTGAGAAGGGAAACAATGGGCTAGTTTTCATTCTTTCCTTCAACAATGATTTATTGAGTCTCTGCTCTACACAGCCCCAGGAACCAGTGCTGGGGATTCAATGGAGACATGCTCTCCATGGAACCTCAGTAAGGCCTAGTAGCCAAATGGAGACTAGTTGAATAAACACATAATTTTTTTCTTTAAATTTTTTTATTGTTATGTTAATCACCATACATTACATCATTAGTTTGTGATGTAGTGTTCCGTGAGTCATTGTTTGTGTATAACACCCAGTGCTCCAATGCAGAACATGCCCTCTTTAATACCCATCGCCAGGCTAACCCATCCCCCCACCCTCCTCCCCTCTAGAACCCTCAGTTTGTTTTTCAGAGTCCATCGTCTCTCATGGTTCGTCTCCCCTTCTGATTTCCCCCCCTTCATTCTTCCCCTCCTGCTATCTTCTTCTTTTTTTTTTTCTTAACATATATCGCATTATTTGTTTCAGAGGTACAGATCTGTGATTCAGCAGTCTTGCACAGTTCACAGCGCTCACCATAGCACATATAAACACATAATTTTATAGTAACAAGCCAAAATGAGGAAAACAAGATTAGATGAGAACACATACTAAAGGAATGGGCAAGTGATGGACAAAGAGATAGTGTAGGTCAAGAAAGGCTTCCTGGAAGAAGTGACACATGAGCAAAGATCACAAGCATAAATAGGAGTTTGCTGAATGAAGGGGGAGGGCGTTTGGTGAGAGGGAAAAACAGTCCAAGCGAAGAGAAGTGTGCAAATTCACTGAGAGAAAGGACACAATGAAGAGACTTACTAGTTATGGGAACCCTGTAGCCAGTGAGGAGTTAGATCTCTCTACCATCATTTTAAACAAGTTCGTCTTTAGATCTGAGACAATAACACCATGCTCTCCTGGTCCTTGCTTCTAGGTTATCAACTTCACTACTAACTCTTTCCTTACGTATTTGTCTTTGCCTCACTCCTTGAATTTGAACCACGTTATTATCACCTATGTATGTCTTCTTAGTCGAGACCTACAAAGGAGGAAGAGGGCAATGAGAACAGAAGCCTATAGGAAATGGAAAATGCTGGTTGGAAAACCGCAAGAGGTGGAAAAAAGTCCCGTTAGATCTTGGAAAGCTTTGGAAACCAGAATAGGGAATTTGGATCTGAAATCCCAGGCATTTGTCTCTAAAATAGTGCAGAAATATGATGAAAGTAACTTTTTTGGAAAATTCATCTGAATTTGATATGAAAAGATTTGATAACTTACTCAAAGAATGTTATGTGGTTCCTATAGTGAGACAGGCACTGAATTATCTTCTAGTGTGATTGGGATAGTTGAGCATTGTTTCTTAACGTGTGGGCTGCACATTACATGCTCCAGTTTACCCAGGAATATTTGTTAAAACGAAGATTCTGGGGCCCAATTCTAAAGCTACTGCATCAAAATGTCTGGGATGGAGCCTGGGACTTTGCATTTAACAAGCACCTCAGGTGATTTGTGCCCAGTAAAGGCAGAGAACTAGTAGGCTGAAACGGGAGCCAAAGACACTGAAGTCAGAGCATCCAGCTGGGCTGCTATTGCATTAATCCAGTTGATTACAACACAAAGACTACAATGGTTACCATGGGGATTCAGGAGCAAGGGTAAACTTTGAGAACTACTTCAAAGGAAACAACATTCTAAGGAGGTGAAAGACTGGATTTAGGAGATGGAAAAGAGGAAGTAGCCCAGGAGAGCTGTCATTGCTCCCTTCCAAGAATCAGCTAGTGACCAGAGTACTCCTTAGGCCATTAGGTATCACGGATATTGTTGGCAGTGAGAGAACAAAGCCAAGCACTCTGCAGTAAGGCGAAGGCGCAAAAAAAAAAAGAAAAAAAAGCATGGAAAAAGGGAAAAAGAAAGATAACTACCCAGAGATTAAAAAAAAAAAAAAAAAACTAACCTCGTCTACAAAACTAAGGGAACGGTCAGTGAGAATAAAGTTATTGTGCAAGAAGTTGGCATAGATGCTCTTCTCACCTTAAAGGCGCTTCACCAAATGAAGTGGGATCAGGGGAGGCAGACAGATGGCATAGGAGCTAAGCTCAGGCAGAGAGGCTGAACAAAAATAGAGGGGAGAGGAGTTGGAGTTAAAAGCACGGAAATTTTGAATCCAGGGAGAAAACAGAAAGAAGAGAGGGAATAAGGTTAGGGAGTTTCAAAATAAGAAAGTTACATCATTTGCTGGCAATTCTGAATAGGAAAGAAAACAGAAGATAGGCGGGGCATGTAAGCAATATTTACATTGTTCTGTAGTCGTTTAAGCTGTACGATATTGCCAAATGTAGATATAAAGATCCTGTTATATAGAAATATATTAGAAACTACATTAATATATAAAATATGTAAAGATATATTAGATATAGATAGAGGAAGAGAAAGTACTACCTTTTTTTCCCACGAGGAAAAGTAAATGTTCACCATGAAGGTATGCTTTCGATGTTTTACTGGGATATCAAAAATAAAATTGTTTGAGTATACCTCTATCTTTCCACTAAGTATGGCTTTGAATGAGAGATGCTTATTCTACTATTGCTTTTAAATGTCATATTTATAAGGACATTTAATTCCTGTGCACAAGGAAGAGTACTCACACCAAACAATAGTGACGTGCTAAACTCAAGAGAGCAAACCTTGAAAGCTTACATACTAATAGGTTATTTAGTTTTCAAAATCTTAAGTTAATAACAATTGGCAATAAAGCGTGTTAAAATTCCCTTTGTTCAGGACCCATTGTGTCGATGTGAAGCCCCATTTGTTCTTCTAAAATGATTGAAGCCGAGATCCCCACCTAGTGGATTTAGAGGATTTTACAGGTTTTACAGAAATAGCCTACAACCCCTGGAAATCCTTAATTTTTTCTCTTAGAGAAATAACAGGTTTTAAAAAACTCAATACTTAAGATCTAGGATAATTGTCAACAGAGCAATTGCAAATGGTTGAAATATACCAATATGCATATCAGCTAGACTACAGTTAACAAACAAAGCTCAATTTTTATTTTCATACCATAATTAGGAAAACAGATCAGGCACAAATATGAATATATAATCATCTTTGTAGAAAGCAATATTGTAATACCACTAATTGAGATGTGTATAGTAATTTCCATAAAATAAACATCAAGGGTAAATCTATTCAAGTACTTTTATTCTTATTTAATCTTTCATTTGCTTAAGGCTTTTTTTTTTAATGTTTGCTTTCTTTTCCAGAACTAGGCAAAACTTTTCTTTTCCATTTTTCCATTCCTTAGAGACGCAAACTCAGTTAATTTTGTCAAACCTATCTTGTGGCTCCATCTTTGATTTTTGCATTATACTCAGTCATGTACTTTTATTTCACTGATAACAGAGAGTTACTGAGGAATTTTCCTCCAAAATAATGCATTTGGAATGCCTGCAAAGACTAGGAGGTGTTTGTGTGTCCTTTTGAAGAAAGCTAAAATAGAAAATGATTATTAGTTGAGTTCTGCCTCTAAAGGTGATGGGTCAGCATAATCGGCAGATGGTGGATACAGTGTAGGTTTTGGAGCAGAGTTTACAGCTTCATTTATTCTTCTAGGAATTAGAGGCATCTTATTTTTTGCCTCAAAACTAATGTCTTTTAATTCTGGTAAGGAGGAAAGCACTTGCTGTGTCCCACTGTCCCTGCACCTTCTTTATGTACACTGTTATCTTTATCTGGTTGAGTATTTTGAACTTCGCCTAAATCTTGCATATTACAGTTAACTCGAAGATCTATTTCGCTACGAGAAGGTCTATTTTCAGCTTCAGGGGAACACGTGATACTCAAATCCTTTGCTGTAATAGTAGCCTCAGCAGAGCTTGAATCATACAACATATGTTTTTCACTTTCTCCATTTTCCCAAGTTTGCTGCGTTTCTTTTCTGCTGCCTTTTAAGGTCATCTGTGCAGTCCTAATTAATGGCCTAGAATCTGCCTTGTTTTCATGCGGCATTTTTTAATTTTCTTTCCCTAATATCTGTATCTATAGTGTTCCGGTGCCATCATCTATGGGCAATGCATTTGTGCCGTCAGTTTCTCCTTTGCTGCTATTAGTTAGATTCCAACAGGCTTGAGTACTAAGAGAAGTACTGATTTCTTTGGGAATCTCTGTTCTATTTTGGTATGGTATAGAGTTTGTCTTCATCAACGTTAGGTCGCCGGTGGCTTGTGTCTCAGGGGAAATGAGAGAGGAATCCTCAGTTTCTGACTGAGGAAGTTTTATTCCTACATCATTTCCCTCATCCATGATACAACCTTCCACAGTTTGATGTGGTATTCTCCATTTGGTCATTAACATTTTTTCCTCATTAGCAAGTTGTTCATGACTTGAGTGTTGCTCTACATGTTTTAAAGTTTCATTTTGATTTAAAGTATGCTCCTTATAGGTGTCAGTCTTGTGGACACCTACAATGTGTAGGTGTGTTTGATTCCCCAGGGACAAAGAAAACTTATTTGGCTCAACCAGTCTTTGAGTTGTCCTGCTCCATGTGCTCAGTGGGCTCTGTTGCCTCTTGGTCAGTAGACCCCCTGGAAATGCTGGGTGGTAAAACATCACTTTCTATGTTTTCCCAAATAGCTGGTAAAGACCTATGCACTTCCAATGCAAGGGGAGCTGCACCTACCGTTCCCTCAGTTGCAAATTGAGAGCTTGAATACCTGTGTTCAGCTATGATGGGTGTGGGCAGAGGCAGTGTTGATGAATTGCTATCAGGAATGAGGCCATTAGGGTGAGAGTTGCCTTCCCTGGAGCTCTGGGTGACTACAGGTAAGTCATTAGCACTGAGCAGAAGAGTCTTTTTAGTGTTTTTTTGGTAAAAAAATGGGGTCTGCTTTGGAGCGTGGTTGAGAGGCATACTCTCTGAAGTGAGTTTAACATAGTTGTTACTCTCTGGCTGTTGGGGAAAATCTGCAGAGGACACAAGGTTTATATTGGCTTCTCTCTGAGAAGCCTTAGGTAATTTATTCGGCAGTAACAATGCTTGTTTACATTTCTTTGGGAGATCTGGCAAGGATTTTTCTGGATGGACTTTGACTTTTCTAAAAGGGTGTGCGTTTAATTTTACCCTTGAATTTGGCTTTTTAATTTTCCCTTTGAGGTCAGATTGATAGGTTCTCTTCTTTTTCAGAATCTGTGGATCAGTAGGCCATTTTCTTCCTTTGTTTCCCTCCTGAGGATTGCCACATTTTTTGAGATCCAAGTTGGTCAGGTGGCTACTTTGATTTTTCTGCTGTTTCCAGGGGGTTGATGTTTTAGATGACATCACCAAACTATTTTTTTCTACTAAATCGGGATCACAGAAGCTAACCCTCTTAGGGGAATATGTTTTTTTGATTTTTGTCGATAACCTTGATAACTCCGTGTTGTCCTCACTCATAAGGAATTTTTCTATTGCACTGTTAATTTGGATTTGCTCTTTCTTGGCCTTTGAACGTTCCTGACAATTTGACTTCTTTTCTTCCACGTAATCTTGAAATTGATCACAGGGCACATACTTACAGATAAGAGAATTGTTTGGCTGAAAATAGCTAGGCCCGCTCCATCTTAACAGTCCATGAGGATCATCATATTCTGATCTATGTTTTTGTAAGATCTTTTGTACACAGTGTTCCTTGGGCTCACAAGGCTTGGATGATGAGCCTATAATAAAATGTCTCTGCCTATGAGGTTGTAAGCCATTGTCTTTTTTTTCTATCGGAGGCTGCCATGATTCATTTGTTAAATGTTTTTCAAAACTTTCTCTTGCCAACATTGAAGCGGATGTTGCATATCTTCTACTAAATTTGTCACTGTTGATATCTGCTGAACAAGAAATGCAGAAATTTAGGACTGAGCTGAGTTTTATTACCCCAACCAAACAGTTGCTTAGAAATCTAATGAAAGGTGCAAAAATGATTCCTCTGATTATGGCAATTCTTGAATACTTCCTAATTTTTAACCAAACCCACAAAAGACTTTGGGCAGTTCAGTGTGTTTACAAAGCTACTCTTTATGGCCACATCCTAATCCGTTGTGATGCTGATTTGAAAGTTACAGAATTAGAAATAAAAACATTCATAGTTGTACATCTTTACATTAGTTGTCGGTTGAGTTAGCTTTAAATATGAATAATATCTAATATCTTTAAATATGAATAACAAATTCATATTTAAATATGAATAAATATCTATCTAAAAAAATTGTGATTTTTTTTTTCTGCATTAATTTCCCAGCTGGAACTAAATATTAGGAAGAACATGATACTATATTGGGTAGTGTTTAGGTTTCAAACACAAGATACCCTCAACAACAAAAAAGAAATACCTGTGATACTACCGGCTTTATCAGAGACCATACCTGTTTTATTTCCCATCACTTAATATAGGATTAATTAAATATTTGTTAAATGAATGAGTATTTTGTAATATGGCTCATCTGTATTGCAGGAATCTCTGTGAATTTTAAATGGTACATGTTAATTTGATATTAATGATACCTGTTAAATAATACTAATGACAAAAATAATAGTAACCTTTACCATTAATTAAGCATCTACTAAGAGCCAGGCACTGTGCTAAGTACTGTACCTTCATTATCTCATTTAATATTCATAAGAGATCTGATCCACTGGACAAGTCCTTTTGTCCTATCCCTTTTACAGATGAGGAAAGATGCTTAAAGAGGTGAAATGCTTTCCCCCCCATCACATGTCCACTAATGATATGGGCAGAACTTGACCCAGGTCTCTCTGACACTAAACCCTATCCTCTTAAAGACAATGCATATTAGGTTTAAAATTACATCGTAGCAGTGTTCTTGTCTTCTGAAATTGTTTGTTTTATCCCAAGGAAGAAAGGGGTATTTCTGTCCAGAGATAGAAAGGAAGACGTGAGCTAAGCTTCACACTAGCATCTAACTCTTAAGATTTGCCTTCAACTTTCTGGGGAACCTTGGAGAAGCTGCTTACTCAATAAGTATCAAGAGATAAGACTTAGATAGGAATTTTATATGGGTATAAAATTATTCTGCGGAAAGAATTTTAGCTTTTACCGGATTCTAAGAGAGTTCTGTGACTCAAAGATAAATATTCAGAATTATTGGACTAGATCATCTCTAAATCTCCCCTACTCCTGAAATACTGTGATTCTGTGTTTCCAAGTTTGAAAACATAATCAGAGTGACACTGACTCTTACTGACTTCTGCTCTAAAGCAGATGTGGCCTTGGTTGTTTTGTCCTCCAATACCTGTCCTCTCCATCTCCAGTACAATGCCTGACATGTAGCAGAATTTCAAGTCTTTCTTAAAAGTAAATGTATTGATTTGACAAACAAATGTGTTCTCTGTGTGAAACAACTGACTGGGTTTTAAATGGTTAAGAGACAACATTCCCTTCAGTATAAGAGTTTCCCACAGAAAAGTTAAGGCATTGGACAAAGCTAAACATCTGCCCTAGGTGTGACTCTATTGAAAGGGTAAGTGCTTATTTCTTTCTAAAATAAAACCAGTCTGATCTGGTTTCTATGGCAGATTTTTTTTTTTCTTGACTATTCCTCTCTTGAGTCAAATCATCAGTCCCCAGAAACTAGTAAGAACTGGAGTCTGGGGAATGCAATGGAATAAATTCGTATCCTGCCTTATGCCACACATGAAATAACATACAGTTTCATTATTTTCCAATTGTCCCCAAATCCATCTTAAGGGCCATATCCCCATGGTGAGAATTTCTTGGTGCAGTACCTCCACCATTCACATTCTGAGAGAAAGCTCTGCTTATTGTAAACCAATTCAAATAAATGACAGGAACCTCTTTACAGAGCTGTCAAAGTTTTCACTGCTGAGCCTGAAAGCATCACCTTACTATTCAGGAAGGAAAAGGAAGACATTTAATTCATTGCCTCTGCCTAAATATTGACATTGCCCATGTACAGTGGGTAGATGTCACGGCCAGATTCACTTGGCTCCCAACATGGGACAATGAATTAAGTCCTGACTTTCCCTGGACTGGGAAGTTATCATCCCTGACAGCTCAGCAAGCAAAGTGTGTGTCTTGACATCATTCCTGAAATGAATCACTAGCATTAGAAGGCCCATTCTTCTAACATGTCATGCTCTGAGAAGGTTCCTTACTGCAGAATTGGCATTAGAGCTCAAAGGATGTTGGAATAAAAGCCGATACTCAGCCTCCCATAAATCTTAACAGCATATTGCTATTTAAAAGCCTTCTTTTCTTTAAAAAAAAAAAAAAGAAACTTGTTAGGTGTTGGGTCACAAAATTCACTTTCCAACAGGCATAAGATACTCTTAGCTCCTGAGGGTGGCAGAGTCCTCATTTACACCTTACCCCAAACACACACACACACACTCACATGCACACACACACACACACACACACAGATCTAGTGTCTTTAGAAGAAGGATAGAGTGGTGCTACACAATGATTTTTAGAGCATTCTACTGTTGAGAAAATTAAAGGAGATTATGCCTTTCAGAGGAATTTAAACAGAGTGGGATTTTCTAAAACAAGGCAACTCCCCTATTGTTCTTGTTACATGCTGTGGCAGAATTTGAGGTTGGACTTCCCCAGGCTTATGATTCCTTAACTTTCTAACTCTCTTTGGACAATATCTTGTAAGTAAGCCTGCTTCATTAAAAGCTGCCATATTCCCAGGAGGCACTGAACATCCTGACTGCAGCAATCTGCCACCAAAGCAGAAGAAAGTGCTATCTGCCCCATGGTCTTTACCTTTCAGGTTTCTAAATGATCCGTCAAGGGCTGTGGACTCAGAGGCCAGTGCTGCTTGATGGCTGTTTTCCTGTAAAAGCGGCATTTCCTTTCTGGACCCCACAATGGACATGACCTTTATCTCGTTTTCCTGAGTTAAGTGGCAGTTACAGTATCCCTTAGCGTGGTAATTTCTTGCCTCATGAGCACGCAGGGATTCATCGAAGGTTCTGCAACAAAGGTTTTCTGATGTGTGTTCATTTGCTTTGCCTTGTTGGAGTTTCCAGTTAAATACAACTAAACCTAGGCAAGTGAGACCAACAGCTCCTGTGACAAATAGAGAGACCATTAAAAGATAACATCAAAGGAAGAAACATATAAATCACCAAATGTAAAATCCACAAATATCAAGGTTAATGGTTTAAAGGGCATCAGAATTGCTGGGAAGTCTATCACCATGGAGAAAAATATCAGTCCAGACAGAGGCTATTTAATCAACATTGTTCTGTTTGTTAATTTGGATCTCTCTTTGTAGCTATTAAAAATTATAAGAAAAATACCATCTGGAATGCCTTTGGTAGAAAAAAAGGTTTTTTTGTTCATGGACTGAGATTCATTCAGGATAAAATAATTCTTGCATTAAAATTCTTCTTCTGGGGCACCTGGGTGGCTCAGTTGGTTAAGCGACTGCCTTCGGCTCAGGTCATGATCCTGGAGTCCCGGGATCGAGTCCCACATTGGGCTCCCTGCTCGGCAGGGAGTCTGCTTCTCCCTCTGACCCTCTTCCCTTTCGTGCTCTCTATCTCTCATTCTCTCTCTCTCAAATAAATAAATAAAATTTTTAAAAAAATAAAATAAAATAAAATTCTTCTTCTGCCTATAGGAAACCAAGTTTCCTATTTCTTAATCCCATAGTGAATTAAAGTAGACTACATTTAGTACATACCCTGAAATTTCCATATACCGTAACCTCCTCCTATTGTTGTATTTTTATCATCCCTAAAGATTCACCCCCTACCTCAGAAAAAGTCATTGACTTCCTATTAGCATCAAGGCCAAACTCCTGGGCATCCAAGACTCAGTGCCGTCTGGCCATAACCTTCCTTCTTTGCCTAATTTTTCATTTTTCATTATTAAAACATTATGTTTCAAACTCTTCGATTCATTAGTCTTAAAGTATTTCTAAGCTTTTGTGTATGCCCTTAGTGACTCAGTGACTTGTGCTTTCTCTATCTCTGCTTATTTGAAATTTATTTTTTTTTGAAATTTATCCTTTAAAAACTAAATCAGTACCTCTAAATTTCTTGATACCTTTGCTGTTTTTTCCATCTTGCAAAACTCCCACAAAACAATGACTGACATCTAATCTCAGACTGTCTGGAACTGTCCTTTCATGTTCTATGTACATATAGCTTGTCCTATGAATAAAATTATAGAGGGCAGTGTTTCTGAAACTCACATGCAGAGTCTAACCTGTTTCTACTTCAGTGTTTCCCATCTTGACAAATGGCATGCTCAACCACCTAGATGTTCAAACCAAAGTCTCTTGAGTTATACCCCAACTCCCTCTCTGTCACAGTCATTTCCTTTTCTCTTAGCCCTTATAACAGTATAAAAATATTGTGTTCACTTACCTGCTTGTTTGTTCACTGTCTGTCTTCCCCTGCTAGAATTAAGCACTGAGAGGAAATGGAACTTTTCAGTCTTGTTTGACATTGTATCTCCAGTACCCTCAAGTCTGGCACAGGCACACCAGAAATGTTTACTGAATATTCTTAAATAAACAGAACGGATTCTGTTTATGAGTTCTAATAATGAATGCACTGAGTGGTCCAATCTTACAAATCCCCAAAATGGTGGTGGGGAAGACATGGCATCAGTATCAACTAAGTTAGGAGCCCCGTTTTCTAAGGCCAGCTCTGACCATAAATTGCTGTGTGACCTAGGCAAGTCAGTTCCCCCGGAGAACTCAGTTTCCTGACTCTGGAAATGAGGACAGTGAAAGAGATGATGTCAGCATTTTAGACTTTTTGATTGACTGCACCATGCCTGGTTCCCTCCACTGCAAACAACTTTAATGAAAACGTGATGATATTTTTTGAACTTGAAAGAAAAGAAAGTGTCAGGCATGATTGCTTCATTTTTCTGTTAAAGATGAAGATTACCCAAAGTGAATAGCATTCTCTGGTAAAAAAAAAAAAAATTCAACCTTTGCATAGTTTACCAGATCTTGAGGTCTTATAAGTCCCACTTTAATTTTTTTTTACAATATACTTTTAGTGTTATCACATTTTGAAATAATTTAATCTCTATTAAAGATATATTTTTAAAAAGTTAGTAGCACTTTTGCTAATTATATACTTCCAATGTTTATTTTCAGACTGAATAACAACCAGACAATATAAACACCAAGGTCCATCTGGTTATGTTTTTAAATAAAGAGCAATAAAAAAAAAAGTAGTAGCAAAACTTAGATCAGACATTTTATTGCCTAGTAATTCCAAACAAGACTTGTGGCTTTAAAATATTAAAAACATATGAAAATAATAAAATTTTAGAAACCCTCCATATGTCTTACAGGGAGTAAGAAAACTCAGGATTCAAAGCTTTGTTCTGACACTTCCCTTGGGCAAGTTTTCTAACCTCTCTGAGCCTTATTTTTCCTCCCTTATCAAACAGGGATGATTAATACGACTGGTAATTAAATGAGATAATATATGTGACATTTAACACAGTGTTTCGTCATTGTGGTTTATGGTTATGATTGCTACTGCTGTTGTTTCAGTTCAATATTGCCCTATTAGGTCCTAGAAGACTCAGCTGGCACGGGGGGTGGGGGGGCGGGGGAGAGGAGTCCAAAAAATAAAATCATTAAGAGAATATGTCATATGGCTGATGCAGTTACTAAGCCAAATAATAAAGGAAAGAAAGACCTAAATTTTCTTAAACACATGCATCAGCCATTGAAATGAGAGTAGGCATAATCTGATTATAGGGTAAAATTTCTCCTCTAATTGTGTCTAAATGGCAAGGAACCACTCATTCTCCTGCTGTTGATGCTAGAACTATGTCTGCACCACATTACCACTCAGGTATGGTCACTTTCTATTAGTGCAGAGAGCAAAAAGCAGCAAATGAAGCTTGTAGGCAGGCTGAATGTGCTATTAAGAAGATGGTTGAATTTTCATTGCCATGGGCATTGTTGCTATTTTTAAAAAGTGTTCTAACAATCTTTCTGAGTTGGAAAAACAACAACAGCAAAAAGCAAATTTAATGATAAGTCCTTGTTGGAAATGTTACAGCTTCATGAAATCTTTCTCTTTTCATCAACCAATTCACAGAATATGAGGTTTTTTTTTTTTAAGATTTTATTTATTTATTTGAGAGAGAGAGAATGAGAGATAGAGAGCATGAGATGGAAGAGGGTCAGAGGGAGAAGCAGACTCCCCGCTGAGCAGGGAGCCCGATGTGGGACTCGATCCCGGGACTCCAGGATCATGACCTGACCCGAAGGCACTCGCTTAACCAACTGAGCCACCCAGGCGCCCAGAATATGAGGTTTTAAGATGTTAGCATTTAATGCCAAATAACCACTTATTGGTTTTAAATTCACTGAATATGGTTATTTATAGTCCCTGGAATTGTGAGGATTTAGCTATAGCCAAAGAAGGAAAGGAAATCAGGGGTCAAATTATAGTTCTAAGTCTTTTCCCCACCATCTACAGGTATAGATTATTAACTACATTTTTACTTCCGAAGGAGTAAAATCTTAGTAGAATAAATTATATGGTCAGATTTTTTTAAAGACAAATATTTCCTAAAAACAGCATCTTTAACAATCACTTAATGAGAGGTATATAATGATACTTTCACACATTATAACTTAACATGTGTGTAATCATAGTTATAACTTATCAGAATTTGTCCATGCACAATAAGCTTCCTATTATTTTGACAAAACCTTTGAATCTTCCAGAATTTATACCCATCTCTACACTAATGTAAGTTGTTAGTAAATTTTTTTTCTGAAAATAGATATAGAAAATACCTAGAAGATGCTGAAAATTAGTCTATTGTAATATTTCCAAAATGATGCCCTACAAAACACTAATTTAACGAAATCCTCTGTGAAAAAAGAGTCAATGGTTAAATAAATTTGAGAAACACTCCAATTGTATCTTCCTCTTAAGGATTCATAATGCTCATTAGAAACTGAAAGGCAATGAGAAAAATGCTGCAATTAAAGAAGCCTATTTCACTTTGTTTAATCCAGCATTACCCAAATCTATTTGAACCCCACAACATGTTGTTCACTGTGCATCTGTGTATGTTTTTATTGGAATAGCTATTAATTATTCCGTAGAACTAGCACTTGAGTTCTAGTACTCTAGTACATTTAAAGTAAAACTCCCTGCCCTTATTTGCTTTTGTCTTTTATGGTAAATTATTTCTTAACACATATAATTACTGACATGGTTACACAGTTTTTTAAAATAATTTATCTTTCCGAGAGGATATTAATTCACTTCCAACTGAATTTGATTATTGCCGATGGTAGTTCCATTGTTTAGACCTGATGCTGCTCTCTATCTATTCTGATTAAAAGTGTAACTGTCAGGAGTTAAAAATCTGATGTTCAGGTTTCACGGCAAACCTGCTATAGAATAATTATTTATAGCACATATTCAAAATACATCAGTTCAGTCCTGGATGTCATTTGCAAGCCTCTGGTTTTCTAGCTTTGGGGCACCCCACCCCCCCAACACACACACACACACACACACACACACACACACACACACACACCTCATCACCATGGTTACCCACAAGCCCAAAGGATTTCACCATGCACTGTAAACATAGAAGGAAAACATACATCCAGCTAGATAACTCAAGAAATCTCATGTATATTTGGTCTTTGACTAATGATACTAGGTATCACTTTGTATGATTCATCCAGTGAGAGATAACAATGATGCATAGTCAAGAAATGTTTAAACTACTGTAGAAAAATTAAAGAGTTGAAAATTATCTTCTCCTTAGTCAGTCTGGGGAGGTATGGGCCAAGTTTATGAATGAGTTGATAAACAGAAATCTTACAAGAATTCAAAACTCCCAAATAGGCGGAAAGCAAGGCACAGGGAGATTAAATAACTTGCCCAAGGTCACACAGCAAGTAAGAGGTAGCCAGGATTCAAACCTGGGTAATCTGATTGCAGAGCTCATACATTTAATCACTGTGCTATACAACCACTATAGAGCAGGATGCATGTGATTGCCATAATATCAACTCCTCGTGCACCTGGTTAAGCCCACTGATTCTTACTATACCACAGAGGTGCACACAGAAGTATCTTGAGGAAAGAGACAATGTCTCATCACTTTTTAATCCCAATTTCTAGTGTTTTAATGAATGTCCCAGTACTCCATGGCAAATGGATGATTGATGAAATATAGATAATATTCCTGCATTACAGACAAGAAAACCGAAGTCTAAATGGCAAGGTAACTGACTCAGGATTACAGTGGTTATTACACCAAGACTAGAGTACTTGAATTCTGGTCCAAGACCCTTTCCTCTGTTAGACAGCTTCTCTGCAACAGGAAATTCTTGCAAGCTGGGCCAGGTCAGTCAACATCCTCCCACATCTACTCACAACCTCTCCCTTCCTCAAGCCTTGGAAAATTTCCCCAACCTGCCTGGGAAAAGCATCATTTAGTGTATTTTAGTAACGCGGAGATGAGCTGGGCACACTTCTCCCTGGCATACCTGCAAAGCCAAGGACAGTCAGCAGGGCCACATCCTGCCCTGGGAGGAGGGGACTTCTGTCCTTTAGAACCAGAGTGACGTTGGAAACCTTGGAATCACAGTTGGTCTCAGACAGCTTTAGCACACTCTTTGCAGTGCCCGCAGCTGTGGCCGATGGCTGACACCTTAGGTCCCTGGCATTCCTGAGCATGCGAGCAGAAGACTTAACATAGTTTCTTAAAAACCGGGCAAGGGGATAGAGATCACAAGAGCAGCTCCACTGGTTCTTATCTAAACTCAGAAGGATTAGCTGCTTCAGTGGAGTGAAGACATCTGGCATGTGGGCCAACCTATTTCGAGAAAGGTCCACTTCCTGCAGTTGAGGCAGGGGCTGGAAGGCATCTTTCCCAATGTAGGAAATAAAATTGTTAGATAAATCCAGATGCCTAAGACTGTGCAGCTTCGTGCCTCCAAAAGAACTGCCTGTCAGATTAGTGATCTGATTCCCATCCAGTTGGAGCCGGGTCAGGCCCTTGGTGTTCCGGAACCAGGAGCCTCGCAGGGTGCGCAGAGCATTATTGCTAAGCACCAGCACCTGCAGACCGTGAAGCTTGCTGAAGGTACGATCAGTGAGTGAAGAGCTGGATATTTGGTTGTGCTCCAGCAACAATGTCCGCAACTTTGAGAGGCCGTGCAGGGCATCTTCCCGAACATCCTCGATGCCATTTCTGCTCAAGGAGAGCAAGGCAAGATTAAACAAGAGGGACAGATTTGTGCTCCCTATAGAGGCGAGGTATCCATCGGTGATGATTAAAACCCTCGTGGTCACAGGGGCTGCTGTGGGGAAGAAAAGCACAGACTAGAAGCGAGATACACACAAGTAGGAGGGGGGTACGGTGGACAGCAAAGATACTCCACGCCCTCTGAGCAATCTTACCACCTGGGTAAGAACAAGAAACAAAATGAAAATAATTCCCTGATTTCTCAGTTGAAGGGGAAGCTGGCTTTTTATCAGAATGATGGATTTTTATGTTCTTTGTTTCTATGACATGTTTATTTGAGAAACATAAACCCATCTGTTCCTTTCGATGTCAGAGTTAATTCACTGTTTGGAATGATCACCAGGGATGTTTTTTCTTTGAAGGTGGCTTTTTAGGCATCCCGTGTACTGACCCGCTGCAGCCCTGCCAGCCCGAGACAGGTTCGCCCACGAGCCACGCCTGTGTCTGCGATTCCTAGCCAGTTTTCCACTAGCAGTGCATATTAATGCTGTGAAGTCAGTCATCTTTTCTCTCAAACCTAAAGGTATAAGTTGGGTGGGAGGAGTGAGAAGGAGGGTTGGGTTTCTGCTTTTTAGCTCCAGGCTAAATGTTGGCAACTTGGTAAGGATCTACATTCTCTCCAGATGACCTGAGGATCTGTCAGTGGGGTTCTCATTATAGTCTGGGCCATCTTGGCCTCCTCTCTAATATCCGTTCCCTCCAATGAAGTACATCATGTGATGACAGGTGGTACTCAGGGCTTCCAACTGTTAAATCCCTTCACCATAATCACCTCAGAGCTATCTCTGCTCTGTCATTAGAAATCAAAGCATTTTAACTCAATAAAGATGTATTATAATCAGGAGCTATTGTAACACATCTTTATCATGCTAAAATTGTTTTGACTGCAAATGACAGTGTCATAAAGATGGAAGAGTCCATTGTCCCTGGGAGGTTTACAGGTGATATTAGAACAATCAACCATGAGGGGAGCAAATCACAATCCCTTTAGGAAATCCAGACTATACTGCCGAAACAAAGAGATTTTAAAAATATTAAAAAAAAAGGATTTTCACAGTGCCTTCTTTTGGAAGAATTGCTTCCATCTCTACAGCACAAACAAGCTTAAATCATGGTGTGTGTGTGTGTGGTGTGTGTGTGTGTGTGTGTTTCTGTTTAGTATTTATCGCTGATTATTTGAATTCTATTAGTTCTGGCCGGTTTAGCATTTTGTTTCTCTCAATATTGTTTTTGCTATGGGTTAAGGGAGTTTTATTTTTATGGATCCCTAGTTCTCTAGGGATTTGTCGACTCTGAGGGAGCAGGCTATTGATTCTGTCAATTACTTCTTATCTAGGAATAGACAGAAGCCCACTCACAAGTCATCCATCTACTACTCCGTGTTTATGAAATTTAACTTCGTGAATGTGGCATTCTGTAAATGAGAAGGAAGATACAGAGGTGCTGCAATGTTTCTTACAGACATCAGCTATCTCTGATCAGAAAAAAATGTAGTGACGTTGGGAAATCTATTTGAGAGGGTAGGAGTTTAGTGTTTAAGTATTTTCAATACTAATTGGAAACAGTGTACAACGAACTAGCCTTGAAACTGTCTCTCTCCTGTCAGGGATGATAATAACTACTATCTCTTAATTTTCATAGAGTCATAGGATTTTAGAAATGAAATCATCTTCTTTCACTCCAACTTAACTCAGACTTGTTTCTGAAAATTTTCCATTGGCAGAGCTTATAGCTTGTTTATCTCTTCTTGGATATCAGGATGTAAATCACATTCTCCTCAAATTTGTTAATAAGGTGTCTTATTAAATTGTTGACTTAAGCAAGCAATATGTAATGAATACAGGCAGTGTATCTTGTTAGCATTTCTACAGCTCATTTACCACCAATAAAAAAAGACTAGACTTTCAAAATTAGATGCACTTTGATAATAATCTGTTTTGCTAGTACATCACTTAATCTTACTAATGCTGAACAATTGCAGTTCAGGTTTCTGATTCATTGATATTGTTTCCAGCAAGTGGTAGGGTTCAAAACTGCACAAAGTATGGACAAAAATATAATCAAAGTGATTTACTTTTTTTCTTTTATTAAAAAAAAAGTGTGTGTTTGCATGAAATGGTAGTATTCTTTTGTAATAGCAAAATATCTCAGTCACCTCTGAAGGTCTTAACATAGTTTTGGTTGAAACCACCAGGAACAGGAAAAATAAAATAAAATAATGTTATCAGTCTCTCATCACTGTGAAAGCCTTGCTCTTTGAAAGTTTACCTCTCTCAGGCTGAGCCCAGAGAGCCCTCAGCATGATGAAAGCCATGGCAACGAATTTGCCAGATACACTTAACACTGCTTTTTAGAGCTATTGGTTTTATTACCTACTATATAGGTTAGCTGGTGACAGAGGGTTACATCTCTGGTGCACACCACACATGACGCAGGACAAGCTGCCACCAGCCGTAACACGATGGCAAAGAGCATGAGCCATCCACCTGAAAGGAGACGACAAGGCACATCATGATGTTGGCATTCATTATCCATGATTTCAGTATTTTCAGCTCATGAGGCATTTGGGTGATTTCTGCTATTTAGTGAGCACCTTGGGTTTTCACAAGATTCCAGATAAATAGCTAGAATTCTTAATTTGCATATAATCTAAACCAAACTTCTAAAGCATTTGACCATAAATTTAGAGAGCTCATCCAGAGCACACCCATTAGAATAGTTTATTTAAAAATTAAATTCCTTGGGGAACCTGGGTGGCTCAGTCGTTAAGCGTCTGCCTTCGGCTCGGGTCATGATCCCGGGGTCCTGGGATCGAACCCCGCATTGGGCTCCCTGCTCAGCGGGAGCCTGCCTCTCCCTCTCCCACTCCCCCTGCTTGTGTTCCCTCTCTCGCTGTCTCTCTCTCTCTGTCAAATAAATAAATAAATAATCTTAAAAAATTTAAAATACTCTGTAAAATACGTACAGCTTGTTGAGCTTTTGCACATACATTATCTTATTTAATTCTTTTAATTCTGCAACTCAATTGGAGGCTGAAAGACTGAAATTTGGAATGGTTCATAAACCATTTAAAGTTACATAGCTATTTCATATTTAACCTCACATCTTTTAACTGTCTAGTTTCTTTCTAGTTTGCAGAAGTTAATCTCAGGCACTGCGTCTTACATAAGTACAAACGAATTATTTTTTGCAGATTTAGATGCCATACTTAGAGAGGGAGTCTGGAGGAGCACCAAGATCATAAGCTCTACCTAGCTTTGAATTAAGCTCTGCTATTTACTGAACATAGTATCTTAGGTAAATTATTTATTTTTTCTTATTTTTTTACCTTTTCATGTTTAAAATGGAAATAGTAACAGATGCCTACATTATAGAGTATATTGTAAAAAGTAAATGGAATGCTCTAAGTGTTTAATAAATGTTAAATTTCACCATTAATTTTATGCTTTTTCAGCCCTCCAATGAAATGTTAACATCATTTGGATATAATATTCCAAAAAGCCCATTTATTTATATTTTTCCCCAATATATTTTATTTTTTGTTTGTTTGTTTGTTTCCCTGATTGATTTAGGGGGAAAAACACTTGAAGCACATTATAATAAAAATACTCTACTTATATAATAACATAGTTTGAGAATTAAATAAAATGTAAATAAAACATAGAATCATGAATTCTGTCATTCATTCAACAGTCTGTACTGAATGCCTTCTGTAGGCCAAACACTGCTAAGGGCACTGGGGATAAGATAGTGACAACGATAAATCCCTGACCTCATGGGCAATGAGTAAATATCTATTAAGTCATCTGGTAATAAGCGCTATGAAATAAATAAAGCAAGAAAGAGAGCAGATAGCACTAGTTTGGGGGTTCTAAATATAGTGAACAAGGAAAACCTCTCTGATAGAGTAACATTTGAGCAAAGACCTGGAGAAGGGCAAGGTACTGGTCAGTCCAGGCGGAGAGAATGGCCAGACACAGCAGGAAGGGAGAGTCAGGCAAGAGCGAGGGCAGGCTCTGCGTGCCTTACAGATGAATGGAAGGGTTTTGCTTTGTATCCAAATCAGATGAGCCTAATCGGGGCTTTTATGAGTGGCCTTACTTAATCTGTAGTACATTTTAAAATGATTATTTTAGGGGCACCTGGGTGGCTCAGTCGGTGAAGCATCTGCCTTCTGCTTAGGTCATGATCCCAGTGTCCTGGGCTGGAGCCCTGTATCATTTGTCTCCCTGTTCAGCAAGGAGTCTGGTTCTCCTTCTCCCTCTGCGGTTCCCCCTGCTTGTGAGCTCTCTCACTCTCTCTCTCTGTCAAATAAATAAAATCTTATAAGTAAACAACAAACAAACAAACAAAATGAGTAATTCTGGCTACTGTGTTGGTTACTATAGTTATGTAATATAGTTTGAAATCAGGGAGCACTATATCTCCAGATTTATCCTTTTTCAAGATTGCTTTGGCTACTTGAAGTCTTTGTGGTTTCATACAAATATTAGGATTCTTTGTTCTATTTTTGTAGAAATATGCCTTTGGAATTTTGGTATGGTTTGCACTGAATCTGTAGATTGCTTTAGATAGTATGGACATTTTAACAATATGAACTCTTCCAATCCATGAGCATGGAAAATCTTTCCATTTTATCTGTGTGTTTTTTTCAATTTCTTTCATCAACATCTTATGGTTTTCAATGTACAGATCTTTCACCTCCTTAGTCAAATTTATTCCTAGGTAATTTGTTCTTTTTGATGTAATTATAAATGACACTGTTTTCTTAATTTCTCTTTCTGATAGTCCATTATTAGTGTACAGAAATGTAACAGTTTTTTGTATATTTGGTTTTGTATCCTGCAACTTCACTGGATTTGTTTATTAGTTCTAACGGTTTTTTGGTGGAGTCTCAAGGGTTTTCCATATATAATATCATGCCATCTGCAAATAGTTTTGCTTCTTCCTTTCTAATTTGGGTGCTTTTTATTTATTTTTCTTGCCTAATTACTCTAGTTAGGACTTCCAATACTATGTTGAATAAAAGTCACAAGAGAGGGCATTCTTGTCTTATTCCTGAACTTAGAGGAAAAGCATTGAGCTTTTCACCATTGAATATGATGTTAGCTACAGGTTGGCTACCATTTTGGGAATACTTTTGATAGGCAAAGAACAGAAGCAGCATAAGTACTTACAAGGCAATTATAATAATACAAGAAAGAGATGATTGTGGTTTAGATGAAAAAGAGAGATAGATCATGGATAATTTTTTCATTATCATGATGCAATTTAATATAACAAATTTGAGCTCAAACAAGCTATCCTGTGCAATGGAACATGCTAGGTATACAGAAGTATATAAACCATTGCTTACTCTCAAAACACTTTCTAGATAGTGGCATAAACATGTAAATGCCTAGTTATAACACAAGGAAGAATGAAGTAAATCTAAAGAAAGGAACAAAATTATTCTGTGGAATCACTTGAACACTTTAAGAAGGATGTATCTTGTGAATTGAGCCTTGAAGAGGGCAGAGGATTTCTACAGGCAGAGAATAAGAGTTAAATAATTCCAGTCTGAGAAAATAGTAAGAAAAATGCCCTGCATCAGGCAAAAGATCTAATCTCAGTTCACTTCCTTAAACCTACCTGAGCTGCTTAGAGTCTATTCCATGCATATGTGGTCCAGAGGCCAGCCAAAGATTTAAACAGAATTTGTATGCAGATTCTGGGGCTCCCTTTCTTAGACTCTTTTTTTTTCCAGAATCTCCCCTCATTTTCTAGTGCTTATGCATGATAAACAGGATTCTAGAATGACCCCAAGATCCCTGTCCCCTGGTATACGTACCAAGGATAATCCTCTCCCCTTGATTATGAGAAGAACCTACAAATATGATTAAATATTACTCCTATAATTATGTTTCCTCATATGGCAAAAGGAAAATTTTCCTGGGTAGGCCTGATCTAATCAGATGGGCTCTTTAAAAGCGGAGGATATTTCTCCAGTTGGTCACAGAGGAAGGAAGAGAAACATGTCCTTGCTGCCCAGGAAGAAAGCAAATGGCCATGTTGTGAGCTACTTATAGGAACCATGTGGCAAGAAACTGTGAGCATTCTCCAGAAGCTGAGAGTCATCCCTAAACAACTATTGGCAAGAAAACAGGAGCCTGAGTCAGACAACCACAAGGAAATGAATTATTCCAATAACCAGTGAGCTTGGAAGAGGCCTTGAACCTCAGATGAGAATCACAGTACTAGCTGACACTTCGATTTTAGTCTGGTAAGACCCTGAGCAAAGGACCCAGTTAATTTTCACTCAACTCCTACCCATAGAACCTATGAGATAATAAAAGGGTGCTGTTTTAAACCACTAAATTTGTGATAATTTGTTACAAAACCATAGCTAATATACTGATTTCTCTGAATTTTGCCCTCTGTTCTGTAAGCAAGCAAACCTGTAGGCTTTCATAAGAATTTTAGTTGTTCTGTAAGATGTAGACGAAGCCTACCCTTAGGGTAAATTCTGTAAAAAAAATAAAATAAAAAGATGGAAAACTGACTCCACGCCCTTCCTTTCTTCCAAGTGACTCCCCTCCAGAAGCTCCTGGATTTTGTTCCCTCTTTACTGCCTTTAGGTAGCTGTCTTTTACATTTTGCCCAGAGCTTATAGTTGTCTGGGGGAATGTTGATCCACTATAAATTCTACCTGTTCGTTCAGATTCTGGATACCTTCTGAAGGAGAATGAATATGATTTGCTGGTGGATTAAAAGCAAGAGTATGACAAAGAGAGAAGTCAGAGATTATTCTTTGGTTTTTGGCCTCTGTAAGTGAAAGGATGGAGTTGCCATTTACTGAAGCAGGGAAGACTATAAATATAAGAATTTGCATATGTGAGTTTAGAGTTTAAGGGAGTATACTGGGCTAGATATAGATATTGGGAGTTGTTTTTTAAAGCCATGAGACAGAATTAAACCCTCAACAAATTAACTCTAAAGAGAGATGAGAAGAGACCCAAAGCTTGAGTCCTGGTACAGTCCAGGATTTTTTAAGATGAAAAGGAAAAGTGAAACTAATAGAGGAGACTGAGAAAGAACAACTTGAGAAGTAGTGACCTCAAATCCAATTAAAGAATGTTTCAGGCACAAAGGAATGATTATTTGCATTTAATGCAGTGCCAAGTAAGAAGAGCTTTGAGATGTAACCTTTGAATTTAGCAGTGAGGAGGTAAGCCTTTGTATCCTTGACAAGAGCAGGCATAGCAGAGTGTCACAGAAGAAAGTCTGGTTGGGGTGGAGGATACATGGAAGGAGGAAAGTAAGAGACTGCAAATTTAAGCAGTTCTTTGGAGCGATTTTGGTGACTAGAGAAAATGGAGCAGTACCTTGAGGAAGAAGTGGAGTCAAGAGTTTTATTTTGTTGCTTATTTCTTTTTAAGATGGAGGAATTTATAGTACGGTTGACGGGATTAAACAATAGAAAGGGAAGATTGGTGATGCAAAGAAGTAGAAAGGAGAATTATTGTTAGAGCAATGCCCTTCAGTAGATTAGCAGGGTTAAGGGTTAGTACCCAGTGAAAGAAGTGACCTCAGATAGAAAGGCAAAATTCATCCATAGAAATGCGAGTGAGGGCAAATTATGTGGATTTAGACATTGGTGGGTGGTCAATGTAGTAGTGGAAATTAGACATTTGAGGAAAGAGGAGAAGGAACAAAATAGGTATCTGGAGTGTGAGAGAGTGAGTGAGCCAAAAATGTGTAACAGGCTCTCTAGGCAGTACTGAGGGTCCACCTCAGGTTAGAGGGACATGATTTTGAAGTAAGACCAGTCAGAATGGATTTAATCAAGATTGGGATTTTTTTTCTAATGGTATACAAAATGCATGATAAGACAAGGGAGCTGAGGCTGTATGGAAAAGAGTGATTATGATTGCCAATGAAATCTAAGCTAAGTAAGGGAGGAAACAAGGTGAGTAAATGACAGTGAAAAGATAGTAAGATGAACAAGCAAACCATTAAGAGATTCTTAACTATAGAGGACAAACTGAGGGTTGATGGAGGCAGGTGGGTGAGGGATGAGCTAAATGGGTGGTGGACATTAAGGAGGGCACTTGTGACGAGCACTGGGTGTTATATGTAAGTGATGAATCACTAAATCCTACTCCTGAAACCAATATTACACTCTATGTTAACTAAATAGAATTTAAATAAAAACTTGAAACCAAAAAAAAAAAAAGAAAGAAAAGATGGTAAGATGAACAAAAAAATAAGGGAGATAGATTAGATGATAGGTAGGTAAGTAGATAGATGCAGACATGTGTATGTACGTAGAACAATATTAGCATAAACATGGTTTTTAAGGCAGAGTGATAGATACATGGAGGTTTATTAAATTGTTCTCTAATACTTTAGGGTATATTTGAAAACGTTCACAACAGAAAGTTGGTTTTTTTAAAGTGGCAAGATGGTTTGTGTGGTTAAAGATTGTTGGAGTCAGGGTTCCAGAAGAAGTAAACTAGAGAGACAGAGAAGATTGAGCCGAGATAGTGATCTGATGGAAACTGACAGGATGGAAACAGAGAAGGGTTGCGGACCTTGTTAGTAACAGGATCTAAGATAGGACCCAGGAGGTAAGTGACTCCCAGGAAGGTGGAGTGTAAGTAAGGTTAAGGCAGAAGAGGAAACAAAGGAACCTAGAGATCAGGCCATTTTAATGATTACTAGCATGGATAATAAAAGCACTTAGTAGTGTTAGCATGACGGGGAGCCAAACACTAAAGCCTTCAAAGAATGAGGGACAGTGACTGGTATAATAGCTTCATAAACTGGTGGTTTTTAGAGGAGAAGCCATTTGGAAGTTGCAATGACAATAAAGAGGACCCAGAGCTCCACTCACCCCATCACCACCCCCACGGACCTAGAGGTACCAGGAATACGCAAGAAAAAACAGCTTTCACTTGAGAGGGCTCTGGGGGAAGCAGTGTCCTCAGGGGAGGGTTAGATATTAAGGGAGAAATTGTTCTACTAAGAATCTAAATTAGTTGGTTACTGCACCTGAATGTTAAATTGGGCTATCCACCTCCTGGCAGTAAAAGTTTCATAAAGGAGAAATGATAGGTTATATAGTCCCTAGGATCTGACAAAAGGAGGCATATAAATTCTTCCAAAGAGAACAACATTTTCTAAAATCCCCAGCATTTTTTTCCATAGATCCATAATCATTCTTATATCCCGAGCAACTAGAACAAAGTTTGGAATATAATCAGAACACAATAAATGTTTGTTTAACTAAACTCATCTGACACAGAAGTTCATAATGAGCAGTATCTTTAATGGCAGCTTTTGAATATAAAAAGCTTATCTTAACCCCTAAAATAGGGCATAGTCATGAGGCTTCTATTGATCTTAGCTTTGAATCTGAGATGGCATTTTCAAAATGAAGCTAATTATAAAATTTGCTTTAGCAGTTCTTTTCCTACAGACACATTGTGCAGTATATTATAAGGCACTGAGATAGTTAACAGTTCCTAGTATTCACTTATTTCTTTTCATTTTGAAGAGGAAAACCTGCCATTTAAAAGCATGCAAAGCTAATTAAAGCTTTTCCACTATTTCATTATCTGAATGTAGTTGCAAATTCTGACTTAAAATTCTTATCAGGAGACTCAACATCCCTCCCTGAACAGCAAATGAACATTCAATTAACACTTCAATACAAGTGTATTTTAAATAAAAATATACTTTATTGTTAATCTCATCCTTTACAAATGCAAATACCCAATTTTAAAATCCAAAGAGAGTTACCTCCCTTTTATTCTTTGGGGGAAAAAGTCTTTTCTTTATTTACAGGGAAGACCCGAATTTTCTGAAGTTGTTACCAAGTTAGAAGAGTGTCTCTGCAACATTGAGGTAAGAACTTTAGCTTCTGAAATATGTCCATAAAAAAATCTTGAATATCCAAGGGTGATGGGGAATAGGTAAGGGGTTGCTTGTAGAAAGTAGGTATGAAGGTCTATAACTTCATTCATGTATTTACCATGTTCATTAAGTTTCTAGGGTGGACTGACTGAATCTATAGGGACAAAGGCAATTTCAGCATGAATTTGGGCCTTCCAACAAATAATCAGTCAGGCAAATGGGCACAGGCAAGCCCAGCTTGAAAAAATTAATATCTAAAAATTTGAAAATACAGCAAATATGTTAGAAGGTAATTATTTAAATCAACTTTTTTCTATACAAAATTTCCTATATACAGTGAAATGTAAGTTAAAATATTAAGCCACTGTCTATGCTCAATAAGAAAGGGAAATTACCACTAAAATTAGCGCATAAATTAATTGGGATGCATTGCTTTTATACCGCACATATGTTGCATAAAGTGATATATGTTGGTAATCAGCCTAATGGAATTTTTTTCCCTTAATATCAAGGAGCTGTTTGCTTTAATTTTCTCTCTAATTGCCTTAATTTTCTATACACCTGGTCAGGAGATAGCATTTGAAAATAAGCAAAGAAGCTAACACATGAGCACTAATTCAAAAATAATAATATATTCCCAATGCAAATGAGTGCTGCAAGAGACAGGGGTGGACATCACACATATTGACTCACAAATACATGTGCATATGATGGGAAGGGGCAAAACAGGAGAAACAGCATCAGCCTGAGATTGCACAACTAAATCCCAAAGTGGAACCATCCCATTTTTTTCCCCTAAAAAAATAAAACAAAAAACAAAAAAAGTCAGCTTAGAGTCACTAGAACCCAGTTTATTGGGAAAGGGTTCCAGGTCTTCAACTGCAGCCTGCAGCTATTGGCTGTCTCATAACTCTTTAATGACATTTCTAAAAAGGAAGTCTTTTATGTAGGAGGCAGCTTCAGTCTTTGGACACTAAACGTCCATTCCCTTCTCTTCAGTCCTGAAACATACAAAGCAGAGAAAAGTAGTAGTATAATTCGTGGGGCTTTAGCAGCCCCTACTAACGAGAGCATCTGCTGGAGGCCTTGAATGTTGAGAGACACTTTTAAAGCTTAAGTTCCAAGTGTCCTCTCACTTTGAACCTTTGTGTTTCACCGGGCAAAACTGCTCCAAGCCTGGGGATATAGCCAATTAGATGAGAGAGTGGATTCCAGATACAGAGACAATGGTAGGATCTCCTAAACTAGTATGGCTTCTTATATTGACCAAGCCTCTTAGCACAATCTCTACCAGTAGAGAAGATGAAGTATACCCTCTTACATACTCTATATGCAAAGAGAACTTGCTGGACTGGACTGCACTAAATAATGGCCCAAGATCAGCTTTAAGGGGCTTGATTTGTAGAATTCCATATGTTGGAAGATAAAATGATAGGACATGTCTAACAAGAATTAATATAACATCACATACCAGAGTCAGAGAAACAATAGTAAGAATATCAAATGGTGGAGATATGGTTTAGGAGCATCATGCATGTTAGTAGATTAAATAAACTCTTTGGGAGTTAGAGTGTGAAGTAGCTGTCTTGCCACAAAATAAAGGATGGGTATCATTCCTCTCTCTTCTAAGATGGCCAAACAAAATAGTACCCAGTTATATCCTTTTAACGGGATCATTATAACTGGAACACAAATTTTAGGGAAGAGAGATCAGAATGATGAATGGATTGAAAATCATGTATGTGAGAACCAATTAAAGGAACCAGAGATGCTTGTCCCAGAGAAGAGAAAATTAGGATGAGCCCAAGAGCTGTTTTTTAAACATCTGAAAAATGATCATATGGTGAAAGGATTGGCCTTGTTCTCTATGGGCCAACAGATGGAAATGAAGTATAATTATGGTTTGGTTTTTGAGGAGAAAGAACTTTCTAATTATCAGAGTTGTCCTAAGGTAAATGAATGGATCTGGACACAGTGAGGTCCTCATCACTGGAGACTCCCCATCTGCTTGCATAGCTCACTTGAAAAGGAGGCATAGAAGAGATTCAATCACTGAAGAGTCTGAAGGTTCATTTCAACACTGACATCACATGATTCTCAGAGCTTTACTCAGTAATGTCTTGGCTACTGTGAAGAGCCTAGAATTTACATATATTTTATTTTTAAACCAAAATCCACTGTCGACATGTCTTATGAGATTATAATGTCAAAGCACTAGTGTTCTCAGTTGGGTTAGGTAAACAGCAAGGCCGTCAGAAATTCAAGAAAACTATCTCCTATTTTTTTTTCTTCTCTTTCCCATTTTCTTCCCTCATACTCTTCTATTTTCTAGCTAAACTTAACTATTTGTAACTATTTTTAAAATTTCTCCCCCAACAACTCTCTCTAGTCCTCATGCTTGCCAGACATTAAACATCCTTCATTTTATGAAATGGATGCATTTTTGGAAAAGTGTGTAAATTCATTTTACATAAAGGAAATAATTTCATATAAAGGGGATAATTTTAAGCTACAGTTTAAAGGAACTCTGCCATGAATCTCATCAGCATAGTGAAAAATGTAATCTTTTAACCATTAAATAATCACCTTCTAAATATCCATGTTATGAATCTGATTTGAGCATACCATGTTTTCTGAAAGATGAGTATAAGTTGAATGGGCCAGCTCTCAGCATAGAACTGGGTCAAAAAAGTACATTAAGCTAGCCATGTGTTGCCATCAGAGGCCGATAGGAAAAGCCAGAAGTAAGCTGAGATGAATAGAAATTAAAATATGAGAAATCCTAGAATAGAAAGTTAAAATAAATCCATATTCTATTCTGTGCTTAAGCCTGTTGGATTTATGAAAGGACTGAAACTACCCCTTCTTCACTCAGCTGATGTCTCCTGCATCAAGTAACAGCAGTGGGTCTCTCTCACCTTCCTCTTCTTCTGACTGCCTGGTGAGCCGGGGAGGGCCTGGCCGGAGCCATGTGGCAGCGTTAAGGAGTCGTTTTGAATTGGAATATGCTCTGAATGCGAGGTCCTGTGCTGCCTGGTCCCAAAGGTGAGTGGCAATCTAAGCAACAATCTCATGGTCCAGTTAACCAGAATCCCATCAAGATCGTCACCCGATTTGGTTAGTATCAATGGGGGATTTACCACCCCTATGGCAAACTTTGAAGTAAGAGTTTTTAGCCCATATTTCTTATAAGATTCTATTAATGTTATAGGACCAAAAAATAGAAATTGTATTATTTATTTGTTTAAGATTTCTAAGTTTCAAGTAACAGCAGTTACCTCTAGCTTAAGTGAGAACTGTCTAGCTACAGCAACAAAAGGAATTTATTGAAAGTATTTTGGGGTTATCTTATGGCATCCAAGGAAGGATTCCTTGTGTAGGAACCAAGAAATGGCTTTGAGAATCTGAGCACCACAAAAGTTCAGCATACCGAGGATGACGCTATGACCCAGCAATTCCACTACCCCGTATACACTCAAAAGAATGAAAAACAGGTACTCAAACAAATACTTGTACTCAAATGTTTATAGCAGCCCTATTCACAATAGCCAAAAGGCGGAAACAATCCAAATATCCATTAACAGATGAGCAGACAAACAAAATGTGGTATGCACATAATAAAATATTCTTCGGTCATGAAAAGCAATGACATACTGATACATGCTTCAACACGGATGAACCTGGAAAATATGCCTTCATTGGGAAGAAGTCAGGCACAGAGACCACATATTATATGATCCTTTTTATATGAATATCCTTAAGAATAAGTGTATGAGTCAGTTCAGGCTACCATAACAAGATGCCATAGACTGGATGGTTTAAAGAACAGAAATGTATTCTCTCACTGTGGAGGCTGACAATCTGGGATGAGGGTGCCAGCATGGTCAGGCTCTGGTGGGACTTATAGATGCCCATCTTCCCGGCTTGCCAACGGCAGCCTCCTCCCTATGTTCTCACATGGCAAAGAGAGTGCTGCGATCTTTCCACCTGTTTATAAAGGCATCAGTCCTGGGGGATCAGGGCTTCACTCTTCTGACCTCATCTAACCTTAGTCGCCTCCTTAAAGGCCCTCTCTCCAATACAGTTACATAAGGGGTCAGTGCTTCAATATATGGATTTGATGGGAGGGGTACACCACTCAGTCCATGATAGGGAATACATAAATCCATTAAAAATTTTTAAAAAAATTAAAAAAATCAAAACAAAGCAGAGTGGTAGTTGCCAGAGGCTGGGGAGAGAGAGAAATTAGGAGTAACAGCTTAATGATTACAGGGTTTTATTTTGGGGTGATGACATTATTTTGGAACTAGATAGAGGTGGTTGTAAAACACTGTGAATGTACTAACAGCCACTGAATTGTTCACTGTAAAATGATTAATTGTATGTTATGTGAAGTTTACCTCAAAAAAAGAGCCAAAAAAGGGGAAAAAACAAACAAACAAACAAAAAAAGCAAAGGAGCAAGTCAGAAAAAGAGAAAAAAAAAAAGTTCAACATTCTTCCATAGTGAACTCTACCATTTACATGCCCCAGTTCCCAATAGACAGTCTCTTTGTCTCTCAGCTTAACTGTAAAGTTTCAAGCAGAGATATATGTTATGTTTTGCCATAATAATTCTCTATAAAATCCACACCAGAATCCAAGGATATATAATCATAAGTACTTATTTCTTGCTCATGTGTCTGTGAACTGGTTGTAGGTGGCTTGACGGAGCACAGGTTTTATCCTGGTCTGTCCCACATGTCTCTCCCTGTCTTTGGACCAGCAGCTACCTGAGACATGTTCTTCTCATGGACAAAGGCTAGGAACTCAAGAGGGCAGGCCCAACTTCACATGCCCACTTAAGGCTTATGTTCAAGTTGCACCCCATGGCATTCCATGGGCAAGTCACATAGCTGAGTCCAATATCCAACAGGGAGAGAAAATACATATACTCAGGCTGTAGTGGAAGGAACTGCAGAGTCACTTGGCAAAGGGCGTAGATAGAGAAAGCATAATGAATTAGGAATAGATGCAGTCTGCCCTAAGAGAGAATGCGATTGGCCCTTTTGGGATCAAATGGCCGCCCCTGGTCTAAACAAGTGCGGCCGGAGCAGCAGTGGGGTCATGTTTCATTAATATAAACAGGGCCGCCAGGTACCCCTATTCTGGATGGGGAATGGCAAAAGCAATCCCTTGTGAGCTGGATGGATACCATCGAAAGTATATACTGCAACCCACGAAAGTCTGGAAAAACTGGCCTAAAATCTCTGTTCTTTCACATGAGCTCCAGAGCATTTGCACTTGAGTTACTATACATGTATACTCTCTCACACACACATAAATGCTTCCACACTCACTCACACATCCCATCATCACAGTAAAAAGTTTTATCCTGAAGGTGGAGGAAGATTATCTGGAGTTAGCAAGGATCTTACACCATATACAAATTGCTGATGTTGGTTTTTTAGCTATAGTTATTATATTCTTAGTCTAACAAAAGGGCCGCAGCTGCAGCTATGAAGAGATGGGAATCTGAATCATGAAGACTTTAATCTACAGAATGTCATAAAATTAAGTATCAGTAGGTTTGACTGATAACCAGGCAAACTGGACACAATTCTTTATTAGATTCCAGTCTCTTATATAATTTCATAAGAGGCCCATAGGCCAAGATTAGATTAGGTTCAGTCACAGCATCGTCTGCTAGTTCCATCTGCTCTTCTTATTCTTTACTTGTGGTTTTAAAATTAATTCTCTGAACAAGCAGATTTTGATATTTCCAAAACACAGTCCCCTGAAGTCTGTCTACTTTGAAGCAGAGGTTAGGAGCGTGAGTTGTGGAATCATACAGACCTGAGGTTCAATCTCAGCTTCACCATTTACCAGCCCAGTGACCTTGGGCAAGTTACTTAAGTTTTGTACATAAAACAGACATAATAATACCAGCTTTTAGGATTGCTCTTGAGCGAGGCAGTATCATCACAGGAGTGGGTGATTGATTAAAAGATGCCAGGAGACCCAACCAAAAAATACAAGTTCCCGTAATGTAGCTAAGTCATACACCTTACAAGACGTAGACAGCTACACAGCATGGGGGGCACAGCTGTGCTCGCAAGAGCACCTTCAAGAACCCAGAGAAATATACCACTGTTCATAAAACTGGGTGTGGGAAATGGGTGTGGGAAAAACCCATCAGGTCTTTTGAGATGTTCCTTTTGATAGTCTCCTAAGGCTTCTTATAGCTTTTCTGGCCCTTCACAGCTGTTACAGAACTCTGCTAAGTCTTTGTCTCTCTACTTGGTTCAGATTGCTCTTAACAATGTAGTACATCCTGAGTATTTGCTGTGAGGGTACATGGAAGGTCCGTTTGTTAGTTATACCGTCCCTCTAGCAAGTTCAATCTCTGGACTGCTTGAAATCAACTCCAGAAATAGGTAAAGCGTTCGGCTAAGCTGTAAGATGTACTAAGGTAGGAATCATGTGTATTTTATTCATAACCATGTCCCTAGTATCTAGCAGTATGGCTGGTATAAAGTTGATAGGTAATACACATTTGTTTCATAGCTAAAGAATTGGATAAATGGGCTCAGTAAATCATAATTGTTATTAATTCGGAACATAATCAGTGAAAAAGCTTTAACTATTTTCGCTATGCTTTCCATGTATATACCTGTCACTATTGAGTGCCTACTGCATGCTGCGTGCTATTTCAGACCCTTTGAGTAGTCACCTAAGTAAGGCTCAGGTATTCCAGTTTTTATAGATGAGGAAACTGAGCCTCAGGAAGGAGAAGTACCTTTCCTAAGTTTGTGGAGGCGGAGCTGAAATTCTCACCAGAGGCTCGTCTGTGCTTTCTGAATGTCCCTGGAACAGGAGGTGGCACTTTTCAGAAGCTTGATATATTTTGCCAATACTTGTATTTGCTGGACTTCTTCCAGCTTCTTCTGGAAGCCAGTCAGGGAAAGAATTCAGCTACTTCTCCTCCGCCTGCCTTCTCAGCGTTTATTATGAAAGACAGAGCCAGCGATACCAGAGATCAATAGGTCCTTAAAGTCAAAGAGCCTGAGGATACGGGAACGGGAACAGATGGGGTAACTCCAGCAGGGCCGCGAGTTCAACAGCCGGGAAGACAGCCGCTCGCAACTTTGGTTGCACAGGAGAATCACCTGGCGGACTTTTACCAGTACCAATGCCCAGGGCCAATTACACCCAAACCCAGGGGGGTGGCACCCAGACATCAGAAGCTTTTAAAGATTCTCAGATGAAAAAAAAAAAATACATTAAAATGAACTTTCCGAGATGATTGCAACATACCCCCAAGTAGGAGAAGCCGGCTAGAAGGGGATGCCGAAGTGCTAACCTGCCCGTCACTTTGTGGGGAGGGGATGTAACCATGGGATACACAGGAGAGGCAAGTGAGGGCAGAGGTGACACAGCAGCTGTGACCAAAGGACATCATTTTGAAGGGTGATTACCTGCTGGGTGTCTCCCAGAAATTCTTACAACGTGCAGGTGACTGCTGATCTGAGGGACATGCTGACTTGTTAAAATCACACAAGGTGTAATTTTTAGCCTGGCATCATGCTTTTAAAATACGGGTACAAGATTTGGCCTGTGTTCCTGACTAATGTAATGCCCCCAATTCTGGGCCTCGCAGCCCTCCACAATGTCTTAAAAATGATACATTTATTTTTCAGTTTTGGGTTATGAAGTTCACAGCCTGTAGTTTTATAACACATGATTTGATGGGGGGTTTTGGTTGTTGTTTATTTGCATATTGGTTTTTAATGGTTATTGTTTTCCTTTGCAAAATACATGTCAAGGTGAGACATTGTCAGATTACTTTCTCCACAGGTGATAGGGATCTACTAGTTGCCACTGAAACCACCAATTGTTACAATCTGAGATTGAGGAAGGCACTCCTGAAGTCCTGCCTCTTTTAAAATATTGTGTGTCTCTAGATATATTTGGAAAACTAAGCATGTGGCACTTGCCCCTCCCACTGGGTATGAAATCTCTCCCATCTTGTGCATGGATTACATCATGTAAATTTAGAAATGACAAAGTGATACACAACCTTTCAGATGCGAAAATCAATTAGTGTTTGTGTGGGGCTGGGCTCTGAGAATAGAATGCTATGACCTAGTTAGCTGTCCAGGAGAAGAAAACCAGAGATCCAGGGACTGCAACTGTAAAACAGATACATTTGGAATTAATTTCTCACATTACCAAAGGGTCCATCAAAGGGTTCCTTTAAATAGAAAGCTTGCCTAGTGCACTTGGAATGCGATTCAACTTATAAAAGTTGAATGTAAGTTATAAAATTTTCATTTACACATAGTTTTCTCGGAATGCAGCAATTGTGTAAGATGATAGCACCCTGAAACTGTTGTTCCTAGGAGGAATGAAGACAAGGAGAGTGGTGAGGGGGTTGTGGCCACTTGCTGTCGTGGAGCAGAATGTTTATCAAGTAGGAGCAATAGGGTCTCCTATTGCTTATCACCAAAGGTCAGCGCTCCTCTTTTTAATCTATCACCTCTCCTACATGCTTCTTTGTACTGAAACTTTCCTCAGCCTCCTTAAATGTGCTCTTTTCTTCCCTTCCCTTCCTCATCCCCACTTTATTTCTCTTGCCAGCTCACCACAATCAGCAGTCTCAGTAACGAGCTTATGACCACTTTAAACTCCTCCTACCTTACTTCTCTCATCTTCATGAGTTTTCTTGTGATTTCATACAATCCATAGCTCCAGCCTCTCTCTCTCTCTCTCTCTCTCTCTCTCTCTCTCTCACACACACACACACACACACACACATACACACACACAGAGTTAACCCCTAGTCTTATGTCCCACCTCAACTGCTGTTTCCTTTGTCTTTAAACTTCTCTCCCATTCTAGCTTCCTTATGACCTTAATCCACTTAACCCTCTACTGCCAGCAAATAACCTTCCTTCTGTAGAACTCCAGTGATACCATTACCCTACTTTAAAACCACCAATAATTCTCCATTACCTCTCAAATTAAGTGAAATTATGTCATCCTGGAATCCCAAATAATCAATGGTATATTTTCCAGTGATACCTCCACTGAGCATCATATGTCCCAGTGGTTCTAAGCAGAGAGAGACCGTCATTTCTTCTCTTCTCAAATGAGTACTGAACTTCCTACAGTGTTTTGGACAATCCCACAAAATAAGGAATTATCCTGCACAAACTAGCAATAGCATCCCTGGTAATGCACAGCTAGACAAATTAGAAGTTCTACTATATCCCATACATTCCGTGTTTAACCTACGGTTACCCTATCCCTCTATTTTTTAACTTTGACACCTTGCCCAATCTTGTCAATATATTAATAAGCCTTCAGTAATAGCTCAGTCGGCTTAATCACATCATAAGTGAGCCTTGTCTGAGGCTACCCGATCCCCACCTATGCCTTAGGCCACAGCATTTTGTGCCACTTTATGCGCTTATATTATTTTGTCTTATAATTATTTATTTTTAGCTCATAAATACTTTAAGGACAGAAATTGTCTTCTCTTTTGTTTTTATTCAGGTGCCTACCATATCTCATTTATAATTTAACTGTATGTGGTAAATACTAAATATATTTATTTATAATAAATTAGAGGAATCATTAGTTGGGCCATGAATGCCATGCTTTGTATTTCTGCATTTTAAGAGAGTAAAACTCTGTGAGTAAAACTCACAGTTTTTGACCCCTACATTACTATCAAGTTCAGATATGTTCTTATCCAAAATAACGAATCACCAGATAATTCAGACTTCTTTCTACACCACTCTGTCACCATTAGAGCATTAAATGTTTACCTATTTTTTTTTTAATGAACAAAAGGATAGAATGGAGGTACCTGAACTGTGTGAGGAGAGAAGTGACTGATTGATTCATTCTCAGTGTGTTAACAAAAAGAAAGAGAGAGATTGCTTTTTGTTGAGGTAGTTAGGAGAAGTCTCAATGAAGAGGCGGATGATGGAGATGTGGTCCAGGTATAAAGAGAACTGGATGAACAAACATGAAATACTGATTACAAACTTTCTTTTTCTTCTTTCCTAAAAAAAATAATAAAAATAAAAATAAAATACAAGGGCATCCCTTCCCCAACTGATGTATAATAGTAGTTCTTTTATTCATCAAGGATCTACATTTAGATAGATCTGTTTTCAGTTTTTCTAATCTGTTTCATTGAAATATTTGTTTATCCCTATGTCAGTAATACACAATTTTAATTACAGTAGCATTTTTAAAGTCTTGATATCTGGTAGGGTATGTCTCATCTTGGCTTTCTTGATTTTTCTTGGTTTTCACTCTTCCATATAGATTTTATAATCAGCTTGCATTTTATACACACACAAAAAATAAGATTTTGATTATAGATTTTTTTCAAGTTTATTTTTTTATTTTTTTAGTAATCTCTATACCCAGTGTGGGGCTCAAACTCATGACCCTGAGATCAAGAGTCTCATACTCTCCTGAATGAGCCAGCCAGGTATCCTAGATTATAGATATTTTAAACCTATAGATCAATATGGAAAGATCTGACATCTTTATGATATTGGGTCTCCCCTCCCATGAACTTAGTGGATTTTTCCATTTATTTAAATGTTCTTTAATATCTTATAGTTAGATTTTATAATCTTCTCTGTAAGGTTCTTATATACCTTTTGTCACATTGGTTGTTACATTCATCGATTGCTGAAATAATTTGAATTCATTGCTACCATATTATTTTATTCTCTCTAGTTTTTGCTTTTTTGTTACCCTACCCTTTTTTTGTTTTTCTTTGGATTCTTTGAATATGTACTCTGTTTTTCTTTTTTGTTGTTGTTTTTAAAAACTTGTATTTTTTATTTAAATTCTATTTAATTAACATATAATGTATTATTAGTTTCAGAGGTAGTTTAGTGATTCATCAGTTGCATATAACACCCCGTGCTCCTTCCATCAAGTGCCTCCTTCATGCCCATCACCCAGGTACCCCATTGCCCCTCCCACCTCCCCTCCAGCAACCCTGTTTATTTCTTATAGTTAAGAGTCTCTTATGGTTTGTCTCCCTCTGTTTTCATCTTATTTTTCCTTCCCTTCCTCTATGTTCATCTGTTTTGTTTCTTAAATTCCACATATGATTGAAATCATATGATATTTGTCTTTCCCTGACTGACTTATTTCACTTAGCATAATACCCTCTAGTTCATCCACGTCATTGCAAATGGCAAGATTTCATGCTTTTTGATAGCTGAGTAATATTCTATAGTATGTATATAGATACACCACATCTTCTTTATCCCTTCATCTGTTGATGGACATCTGGGCTCTTTCCATATTTTGGCTATTGTGGACATTGCTGCTATAAACATTGGAGTGCATGTGCCCCTTCGAATCACTATGTTTTTATCCTTTGGATAAATACCTCGTAGTGCAATTGCTGGGTTGTAAGGTAGCTCTACAATTTTCAATTTTCAATTTTTTGAGGAACCTCCATACTGTCTTCCAGAGTAGCTGCACCAGTTTGCATTCCCACCAACCATGTAGGAAGGTTCCCCTTTCTCCACATCCTCCTCAACATCTGTTGTTTCCTGAGTTGTTAATTTTAGCCTGGATAAGCGCTGTGTTTTTCTATTCTTGGTGGGTGCCTAGAAACTTTAACATATTTATTAACAAATTCTGTATTTAATATATTTGTTATTAAAACAGAAGATCTCCCAAACAAAAGGTTTTAGAGCATTTTAGTTGCAAATCATTCTCTCCTGAATTATATGATATTTCTGTCCATTATTTTAGTTTCACCATGATTTTTTTAATTCTACATCTTAGGTATTATTTTATTGTTTTATCCAGCTATGATTCATTTGGACTTACCCATATTAACTGCTTCATTATTAATTGCACTTATATTTCACACCTTCCTCCTAGATCATTTTCCTTTTCCTCAAATACATCTTTAAAAATTCCTTTAACATGACTCTATTAGAAGTAAACATGTGAAAAAACCCTTATCCCTCTTTCTTGAAAGGTACTTTAGTGAATATGGGATTTGAGGTGTTTAATTACTCTTCCCCTATACTTCCAAGATGCATTCAACATATTTTTGACTCTCCTTGCTTCTGGTAAACTTTCATCTGTGGATCTAATTTGTTCTTTTATTTTCAGTCTACCCTAAACTATGGTTAGCACTTCTCTTTGTCTTTGGTATCCTACATTTAACTATGTGGTATATAGTTTTCATGGATTTAATTTATCTTGCTTTGAATTTGTTGGGTGTCCAGCATCTGAGAATTGGCATCTTTTATACATTCTAGATAATCCCTCACCACTACCTCTTCTAATATTTCTGTGCTCCATCTTCTTTATTTTCCCTTTCTGGAACTCTAGAAGTATTTTAGATCTTTTCACTCTATTTTCCACATTCCTCAATGTCTGTATACATATTTCCCATGATTTACTTTTTCTATAATGCCTTCTGGTAATTTCTTCAAATCTGTCTTCCAGTTCACATATTCTCTTGGTAACTGGATCTAATATGTTGTTCTGTTCATTACATTTCAATTTCAACTTATTTCTAATTTCTATTCCATATCTAAAAAATGTGTGTGTGTGTGTGTGTGTGTGTGACAGTTTTGAAAGTCCCATGTTTCTTCCACATATTTTTAATGGATTATCTTCTTTTTTCAAACACATTTATGTTATATTCCATATCTGAATGTCTGTTATTTCTAACCTCTGCAGTCTTTATATGACTAATTATATAGTTTGTTGTTTCTGCTAATTCTTGCTCCTGGTTTCATCACATATTTAGAGATTTGTGTTTCTACTGTAAGCTCAGGTTCCTTGGAACTTTATCTCCAGCAGATTTTTTTGGCCCTTATTTGGTGTAGGTTACCTCACAGATGCTTTGTGTTTGCTCTTGCTAATTACATAGGTCCACTAACCCCATAGGACCACTTCAAAACTTCCACTTGGAGTTTTTCAAAAATACATACAGTATTTTCTATTTTAAAACTTGGATCTTTGTGGACTATGGATGGGACTTCTGAGGGTAAATATTTCATTCTTTAATTTTTTTTTTCATTTTACCTGGATCCAAGGACAAAATGGACACTTATCCTCTGCATCTCTTAACTTGGAGTGGATTTTATTTTTCCTGGTTCACCCTGGGGTTGTCCCTTGCAGATTTTAGCTTTACACCATTGCTTCTTATCTGACCTCCCACCTTGCTTAAACCCAGGCTGTGTTTCCCCCTGTGTGGTTCAACAAAATTCAAGCTTTAGGCCAACAGGAATCAGTATCTTCGTAGCACCTGGAATTACAGCGACCTAGAATTATAATTTTAGCCAATCATTTACTTTTTCATTGGTATCTACACTAACTGTAAATATCATGAGGGCATGAACTTCTTTTCTTCTTTTTGATGCTGTCTCACCAATACTTAAAACAGTGTCTGGCATATGGTAGGTGCTAAATACCTATCTGTGGAATGAATGAATGATCATGATAGGCCCTCACAAACCTTAATGCTGTTTAATCTTCACCACAATTTTGTGAAGTGGGCCTTGTGGTTTCCATTTTCCAGGTAAAACAAACTGAGACTCCAATGATTTCAGTAATTTGTATGAAACTACATGGTGGGAAAATGGTAGTTAATAGTTGAACGTGGGCCTGCTAGTAGAGTTTCGCTTACACCATGCTGTCTCTGGGGGCTCAGATCGACCAGAATGTTTGAACCGTCTGAAGGAAGCAGGAACTTGCATGCTCTGGTTCGAGCTTTGGGAATCAGCAGAGAGCTGCCTACCTCTAAAGTTCTTCCAGCTCCACTGGAACCTAGAGCACTCTCAGTCTACAGCCAATACAAACTTTGACTGCAGGGAAATTGTCCCTTCTCACTCTGACTACCTCTGATCCTATAGCCGGTTTACTTCACTCTGTGCCTGTTCATGACAGACCTTTAGAATCAGTTGCCTGCACTGATAGAGGTACAGCCTGAACCCAGTGAACCCCGTAGCTGCTGCACGTGCACCAGCTTGCCAGGGTCTAACCGTGCCCTCTCTGTCTTCTTTAACCATGTCTCTGGAAACCAGTCTGACTCCCTGGCCACATTTTAAAAGCCACAAAAACCAATCAGAACATATAAAAAGATAAATTCTTCCCTTCTAGACAACATGGAACCAGTTTTAAGGATAGCTCTACTTTAGTATGATTCCTTTATTTAATTAAATACGTTGCAAAACTAGGCCTCTTTTTTTTTTTCATTTCTTCATTAAATATATTCCCTAGTACAGTAGTCAGTTGCATTCACTGTATTTTCTTTTAAGGAATTTTTAGCTGACATTTTGGAGCAATAAATAGCTTATCTAATGATGAGGGTTTCAAGAATTTTTTAACCCTGGAAATGAAAATAAACACTGCCCTTTCTCACTCATAAACACAACCTTCCAGCTGATTCCACATAGAAACAATTTTAAGATTTATAAATGTAAGGAGACAATAGAAAGATAGCATCGTTAGTTCCTGAACTGTCTCTTTACTTACTAAAGATTGTTGATTTAAAATATGACATATAAAGAATTTACAGAAGACCTCGGTGTGTATCAGAGCATCATAGTAGTATGTAACTTTCACTTCAGCAATGTCTTCCGAGCTTGTAGGAAGAGTTGCCTTCCTAACTCAGGGCAAGTTCTACGGGCCTTGCTCACATTGTTTGTATAATGAGGAGAGTAAAATGTTGCTCGCCTAATCTAGGGACAAGAAAACATTTTTTCTCAGGATAGTTATCACCTCTAGGATGTGTAATTTTTGTGACATTCACTTGCTGAAGGTCAGTTATCAAGCTCATTAAGGGTCTGCACTGAAAAAATATAAAAGCCAAAGGAGAGCTGCTAGAATCAAGCAAGTGACATAATGCCTGTCAGTTGCCTTTTATCTCTTTCTTTTTAAGCTCAAATCTTTTTGCGATGCCCATAAATCTTTCTAATTAACAAAAGCAGAAAATTTCTTAATGCCATAGGGTATGGGGTTGAGAGAGAAAAATACACAGTTGTTCACATTGATATGAGGGTATGAAAGTACTTGGTACACCTCCTCATTATGTCCCCAAATGTCATGTCATAAGGAGGAAAGATTAAAGAAAGTGGAGAGGGGTCTTGCAAGAAGTTAAAACTATTTCTATAAAGGACCAAACAATTAGCATAGCTATCTGTTTATATTTGTATACCTCTCCACCATAGCCCTAGGTGCCATACCCAGAAAGCACTACAGTGAAATAAGCAAACAATTCCCGTATGCACACATACACACAAAAAGTGGAAAGAAAACTATAAATTGATTGCTAGTGCCCTCTGCATTTTATGCTGCTGATATCCTACAAATCATCAGAACTGGAAATAGTATGTGCTGAAATGTGATAGAGCTCTACGTAAGAACTTCCTTTCAGCCCATGTGAACCCAGAGCAATCAATCTTATTAGAGGTTCTTTCCTAGTTGCCTTGCTCTCTAGCGCCACCTAGCAATCAGTTGAGAAATCACACGTGGGGCCTCCGGCGGTACTAACGAAAGAGGCTTCGAGTTTCACACTGAGCAAAGGCTGAAGTCAGCCTTAAAGTTAGGAGCACGTGAAAAAATGTCATTCCTTTCCTTCAGTTCCTTGACTTTTAATACCACTCTTAGTGGGAAACAGCCTTTTTTCCATGAAAAATATAAAAGAACATCAAACAAAATATTCCGTTCAGAAGACGAAGTGATGAAAAATGGGAAATTAATAATAAAGTGAAAATATGAAAAGACCCCTATGTGTGTAAAATTGGCACCTTTTTATAAGTTTTAAGGACCTGAATTTATTGTCAGGCATAAAAGATTTACATGAAAAGAGTGAGCGAGTGACATATTCAGGTTACAACAGGCACTTGAGAGAGAATGAGATGAAGCTCTCCGTGTGGCTATTCTGATGCTGTATTTTCATGTTCTTCTCTATCCTTCAGCAGTGCTTGTTAGCAACTTAAAACAGGCTCCCTCATAACCCAAAGGGTGAGCCGGAGTGCATTTCCCTCTTCAAGTGTTTAGTAATACTTATTAACTAATTCCCAGCCACGGGAAGGGAACCTGCAAAGATTCGCCAGAGGCAAACTGCTAAATAAACGGTGACAGATTTCTCAGTTCTCAGTTAGATGAAATGACATATTGGGACAACGAATAGCCTGACTTTCTAACGATGAGAGTTTTATGAGGTTTTTTTTATTCCATTCATAACCAAAACCGGAGGCCCAGGCCCACTCTTGGTACATCAAAGCCCACAGATCCTGCCTTTGGCAGTGACATTTGTGTATGACCGAAAGCAAGCCTTGGTCCAAAAAGGCTGCTTTTAAGACTGCTTCTGCTCTGCTGAAATGTCTGACAGGACACAGCACGAGGACCAGAGAGAACAACCGGCCTAATTAAATCTGTACAGGCAGCTCTGAGCGCTGTTCAACCGCCGTGACTCCAGCTCTGGCCCCACCCTGCTGCCTCCTGACTCCAGTGTTTGTGCTGTGAATCTCTTGCTAGCATGGCAACTGTTGCTATGTTTGCAGTAATAAGAAGTGGGTGATGCTGGTGTGTCTGTAATGATTCAGATACAAGAGCACTGATTTCTAAATAGATTTCTAAAGCAGCTCTTACAATGGCTGTGCACAGCTTAACGGGTTTAATTCCTCATAGATGTTTTTTTTTTCTTTGCACGTTTTGCACCTTCCATGCAGACTCATTCTAACCCCCATATAATGCAAAAATGACAACATGCTTCCTTTCCCTTTGCTACTATTTGAAACAGAAAGTTTTTTTTGTTGAAGAAGACATTTCACAAGTTATTGTTTCTTATTTATCTCCTTGGCAACTATGGGATTGAGTTTTTCCTGGTATGTAGGGAAGCAGCTAAAACAAACTGAAAAAATGGTGGATCCAGACAAAAGATAATTCCTGTATTAACCAAAGTGGAATAAAAAATCTCTATCATTAATATTTGTGATGTTAGCTGAGCATTTTCTATTAATGAGCAGATGTTTTAAAGGCCTCAATTGCAAAGAAGTACCAAAAATTCACTAACAGATATGTTTATCTTCCTGAATCCTCTTCCAAAGAGACAGCAAAAAAAAAAAAAAAAAAAGAAGGAAGGAAGAAAAAAAATCTTCCTATTTTGGCCTCAATCAGGCACCAATTTGCCAGCAGTGTTAAGTACCCCCTACTTAAAACTGGCAGCTATCACAGCCTAGGCCCTCGGGGAAATAATAGTTGAGATGAGGCCAAGTTCGTTGACAGCAATATTAACTTGGTCAAAAAAGGAAAAGAAAAGACACATTATGTATTTTGATCACTTACTAGGTTCCAGACACTATTGTGCATTTTTTCTTCACCAGTCATATCATTAACTTATAACAACTCTTCTACAAGGTAGGAATTATTTATCAGTAGTCTACAAATGAGAAAACTGGAGCACAGAAAGGATAAATAGCCTGCCCAAGGCTTTGCAACTAGTAAATAGCAAGGCCAACACTGAGCCCAGATCAGTCTGACTCCAAAGCCCATGATCTCTTGACTACTTACTGACTGCAGCAGTGTGAAACGGAGTGCTGCCTCATACCAATCACTGGGTGGCATGGACAAGTCCCTTCCTCGCCTGGGTGGCAGGATTCTCCTCCCTGCTGAGGCATGTGAACTGGACCGTTGCTACTCAGGGTGTGGCCCACATACCAGCAGCAGGAGCTTATTAGAAGTTCAGATCCCCAGGCCCCACTGGGACCTACGGAATCACAATCAGCATTGTAACATGACTTGTGAATGTACATTAAAATTTAAGAAGCACAGTACTTACCAATCTCTGCGAACCCTGCTAGCTCCAGTATATTGAGAATGCTGCCCCCCCTTATTTCTAAATCCAACTCCTCCAAGGTTGTGTCATCTCTCCTTCCAAGCTTTCCTAATCCCAACTTTATGCTGGATGAAAAGATTTTTCTCTCCTCTAACCAGTTTCATTTACCTTAATTCTTACCACTTTCTACCTAGTATCATGTCCATGCTGTAAGTTCCTTGAGAGGCAGAACCATCCACATGAAATAATTTTATACCTGTAATGCCAACCGGCATAGTACTTACACTAAACAAATATGTTGAAAGAAATGTTAAATAAATCATTATCTGAATTTAGTTATAGATATCATATAGTGCTCTGACTGTAAGATCCCTGTATTGTCCATTATGAAAATTTCAAGGCAAGCGCACGCCAAGAGTTCTTTAAATATGGATCCAAAGAAACTTGCAAATTGCACACATAAGAGCAGTTTTCAAACTTCCTCACCCCACTCCTACCTTTTTAGCAAACAAATACATGAAAGATTCAATATAGGAAAGACTCCAAAGTCTTCTCTTCCAGGAAGTCTTCCTGGATGCCCTCAGCTGGTTAAATACCCATCATGTTTATTGCCATCTTATCCTGTGCATACTTCATCAAAGTGTACAAACTATATTATAATCATCATAATTATGTCAGCTACCCCCCTACGCACGCACACACACACACACACACACACACACACACACACACACACACATTGTACACTCCTTGAGGTCAGGAATTATATCTTTCATTTTTACATTCTTAAAATTTATCACAATGCTTGTCATATAGTAAATGGTAGGTATATGTATATTGAATGAATCAATCAATCAATAAGCGCAAATGTTTTTACTCTAAAGTCTCATTTTTTGCTCCACATTAGGGTTTGCTGACACCAAGAACGTGGAGAAGCACTGTCTGTGGTGAGACTTAAGAAGTAGTTGTTTCAGCCACGATGACATTCCCTACCAATATGGCACTTTAATGTGGTGTCATCTAGGCATATAAGCCCTGAGACTTAGGAACTCAAGTGCCTTTGGGACACCCAAGATTGAAAGTTTAAATCAGCATTTATTTCCTCTCTCAGTAAGTTAGTCATCCATTCATTCAGTAAACATTTACATTGTGCCTACATTGTGCCAGGAGTTTGCTAGGGATCGGGGATGTCAAGAAGAGTGCATAGTACAATCTTTCCTTCCTTTCAGTAGTCTAGCCTTGGAAATAGACCCCAAATGTATGTATAATAAAAAGTTATATATACAGTAATGGGCAGGTGACTCTTGGATCATGAAAACACAGAAGGAGGTATGACTGAGAGTGAGGAGAGATAGGCCATTCATTGGCCTTAGGGGTATGTACAACAGGTCCCCCATGCGTCCTTCTCTGGAAAGGACACTGAATTTGGAGAAGAAGGACACTACCAGACAATGAATCTGTACTAAGGAGGAGAAACACTGAAAACACAGAATGGAAGATGAGGTAAGTTGGTGGGGCACAGACTCATTAGGGGCACATGGTATAAATCTAAATGGGGTTTATAGGAGAAAGTTATAAACAGAGAAATATCCAAGGACACAAATCTCTTGAGCTCATACCTTCTCTCAGAATGGTCTACTCTCTAGATGGACCCTGTGCTTTTTTACTCTCTATATACTTAAAAGGAAAATGGAACAGGGAACATCTGGGTGACTATTTAATGATAAAATTTCCCCTCTGGGGTGAGAAATAGCTTTGTTAGAAAAAGGGAAGTCTCTGGTGCTGACCTCTACTATCTTGGACACAGGGAGCCAGCCCTTTCTTACGCATCTGAAAGGGGATGGAGAAAAGCCTTCAGGGACTATCAGATTTGTCTTTTGTCAAGACAATGTCAGGATAAGGAATAGGAAATGGGAAGGGAGAGAGATCGTGTTCTTCCTCACCTACTCAATACATCATTAGTTACCTAATATCTAATTAGTTAGCTTTCAGCCAACACCAGTGTATCAGGTAGGAAAACTTTCAGCTGAAAGTAACAGAAACTCAATGATAGTTACTTAATAAAATAGGAGCTTGTTTTTCACATAAAACAAGAAGTCTAGAAGAAGATGGTCATGGGCAATGGTTCTGCTACTTGGCAGGCCATTGAAGACCCAGGTTCATTTTCTCCCCTTCATCATTTTCAACATATTGGTCTGTCTTTCTTATGTTTGTAGCTACATGGCCACAAAGTGACTGCAACAGCTCCAGGCATCAGTTCTTCATTTAAAGCAGGTGTAGGGAATGAGAGATCATCTCCCACCTGTCAGAATGGCTAAAATAAACAACACAAGAAACAACAGGTGTTGGCGAGGGTGTGGAGAAAATGGAACCCTCTTGCACTATTGGTGGGAATGCAAACTGTAGAAGACAGTATGGAGGGTCTCAGAAAGTTAAAAATAGAACTACCCTACGATTCAGCAATCGCACTACTGGGTATTTACCCAAGGAATACAAAAACACTAATTCAAAGGGATACATGCACCCTATGTTTATAGTGGCATTATTTACAATAGCCAAGATATGGAAGCTGTCCAAGTATCCATCCATAGATGAATGGATAAAGATGTAGTGTGTGTGTGTGTGTGTGTGTGTGTGTGTGTGTGTGTAATATTATTCAGCCATAAAAAAAAGAATGAAATCTTGCCATTTGCAATGACATGGATGGAGCTAGAGAATATAATGCTAAGTGAAATAAGTCAGAGAAAGACAAATACCATATGATTGCACTCATATGTGGAATTTAAGAAACAAAAAAATGAGAAAAGGGAAAAAAAGAAAGAGAGATAAACCAAGAAAAAGACTCTTAATTATAGAGAACAAACTGATGGTTACCAGAGGGGAGGTCGGTTGGGGGATGGGTGAAATAGGTGATGGGGATTAAGGAGGGCACTTGAGGTGATGAGCACCGGGTGTTGCATGGACATGTTGAATCACTATATTGTACACCTGAAACTAATATAACACTGTATGTTAACTAATTGGAATTTAAATAAAAACTTAAAAAATAAATAAAGCAGGTGTAGGAGGCTAGTGTATACTAGCATGTTTTTCTATTCCATATCTTTTTAGCAAGAAATCAAAAGCCGCCTGGGAATACTGACAGTGAGTTAATGGTTAGAACCTGGCCCAGGACAGGTGTCCTACATAAGAGCAGCTCAGGAGGAAGGGGATGACTTGATGATAACAGAAGGGGAAGCTGGTGTGCTACACTGGAAAAGCGCATGTACTTTAGGAGCCAAAGATACCTGTGTTCAAATCCCCGCCTCCTAAGTACAGTGTGAACTTGGGCCCAAGGTTGCTAAGGTAGGTATCGTGATGTTACTTTGGCTAGCTTTTGCAAGGACTGGAGAAAATACATATAAAACAGTTAATATTATCCTGGGAAGTTTGTGTTGTTTTGTTTTAAACTAGACATAATTGTCTGCTATTTTATAGTTCTACCCAGAGACAGATAAATACCTTTCTGAGGCTGCGAAAGTCTATGTCTGCCTGGAATTCAGAATCCTAATTCAAGCACTCTGCTCTCCGTTTTGTCACTTATTCTCTTTGAGATAGTAGGACAGTCCTTTTTCTCATTAAATAGCAGCTTTACCCATAAATTTCTCATAGCTTTTCCTCACCTATCTACACTACTTGTTTGTCAAATTCAATAATATTGGCCATTCCCTAGTCAAGTTGCCATTTGGATTAAAGTCAGGGTTTCTGCATGTTTTCTATCCAGCAGCTATTTACATGAAAATGACAGAAATCAGGGGAAATTACTTTCAAGGATTTCAGTTTTTCTTTTTTTGCAAGCCTTGAAAAGAAAACTATAGTTAATTGCGAATGTGCCTGATAAAGGCTAGAGTACTACACAAAAATGGAAAAGATTTAAAATGCTTGAGAAACAACAAATCTAAATATACTGTTTTTACACAAATAAACATTTTTCATTCTATTAAAAAATCCTTTATTGTTCAAGAAAAAATGAGGCTTACACTATCTTCAATAATATTTTACCAAATCAACCCAGAGAAGAAAAATAAAATCATAAAATAAATTTCATAAAAATGATGACAAAACACTATGTTAAGATGTTGGTTGTTGTTTTTGACTTATGACATATGTTAAGGAATAGAGTATTTGACTATGAAATGCACCTATGAACTACTTTTTGATATTAAGTAATCTAAAGTTCATATTTTTAAAATAAATTTTCTGCTGCTTGTGTATTCTTTCGCTATTTTTCTTTCTTTTTTAAAGTGTGGACAATTCTGAGTTTAAAGACTACTTAGAAAAGTTAAGCTACATTATTCACCTCCAGATTTTTACTTACTGAGTTCTTTAGCACAAAGGACAATAAATTCCCATCCTTTTTTTCTTATATCTAAATGGAAGAGGAACAAAAGAGATAATTGAAATACTATCAAGATTTTTGTATTTTTTTCAATTACTGCCCATTGAATTAGGCCAGCACCCTGCACTATAATTTGTCCTAAAGAACAAAGATCTATGTGTTGCATTTATTTAAATAAATTCCTCTTTATCTTAGGGAAACATATAGGAACTTGAACAGAAATACAAAGTTTAATTGAATATGTCTAAAATTGGAAAGTTCATGGAATTAATCAACTATCTCACAAAAATGCACTGAGCTCCTACTAGGTACATAAAACCATGTTTGGCCCTATCCAGAGAGCACCCAATATTTTGATAGCTAGTCTTATATAAACACTCTTGGCAAACTGAATACATTGTCTTTTGCTCTTTCCTCCCTTTGTCTTTCCCGTATATTCTTTACTTAAAAGATTACCAATATTTTACATATAGATGAGAAAAGCCTGATGTGGGCATTATGTTCCCTTATTTGTCTAGCCCCTTCATTTATTTTATTGCTACTGCTGATTGTATTGCTCTTTCTTTAGGTTGTTCCACTGGAGATGTATTCATCTAACATTTATTAAACATCTACTATATGCCAGATCCTGAGTCAGTATTGGTAAAATAAAGATGGATAATGTCTCTCCATAGCCCTGACAGAATGCAGTCTGGTGAGGAGGCCAGAGGAGTAAACAGGAAGATAATACTGAGCCATGAGTAGGATGCTCTGGAATCTGGGGAGGGTCGGAAGAGGCTTCCTGAAGGCAATGCTACCTAACTTGAATCTGGGAGAATTAGCAGAACAGAGAAGGGAAGGACGGGTATATTAGGGAAAGAAAGCATCAAGGACCAAGGTAGAGAGGTGGGAACCTGAGCGATACATTTGGGGAACAACAAAGAGTTGGGTGTGACATAGCAGAAGAGAGGAATAAAGATTTAAAATGGGCAGCAGTAGAAATAAGAATATGGAGACAAGTGAGGCCCCATTCCATCTCTCAATGAACAAATTATTTTAATCCAGTGCACTAAGTGCTCTTACCAGAGTGAGCCCTTGGAAAAGTGGAGACATAGGGGTACTGCTAGGAGTTGAGAACCTGGTGGTGATTCTTTTGCAATGTCCCCTCAAGAGGGAAGGTTGGTTCAGTAGATACATCCCTTTTCAATATCCAAGAAATACTGAAAAGAAGAGAGAAGCATTTCTTTGTGCAGCTTCCCTTCCAGGCACTAAGACCTCAGACTCTTCATCCAAACAGGGAGCATTTGAGGCTCTCAATGGGACTGGATACAGCAACCAGTAGTCTTTGTTGAAATCACACTGGGGCATGAGTCTAAATTTCAAGTGACTGAATGAGCATGATTTCTGCAGCTGTGTTTAGAATGGGTCATCAAAAAGACTCAGGTTGGGGCACCTGGGTGGCTCAGTCACTAAGCGTCTGCAGTCGGCTCAGGTCATGATCCCAGGGTCCTAGGATCAAGCCCCACATCGGGCTCCCTGCTCGGCGGGAAGCCTGCTTCTCCCTCTGCCACTCCCCCTGCTGTGTTCCTGCTCTCGCTGTCTCTCTCTCTCTGTGTGTCAAATAAATAAACAAAATCTTAAAAAATAAATAAATACAAGGTGGGTAGGGAAAATGTAGTGATACAGATGAGACATGAGTGACATAGATGCAGTAGAGATCCACCTTGAAGCCAAGAACAGCCTCTGGAACTGTGCCGACCAGGCAGCATTGCAGGGGTGGCTCTTGATGCTCAACTAATCTTTCAGTGATGACACTATGCACATGATTATGTATGTGAGGCTGTCTCTTTAAATGGTGGGGAAAGAGAAATAAAGGTGTAAGGATCTGGAAGGAAGGAAGGAAGGAAGGCAGGCAGGCAATGAAGAAGAAAGAAAGAAATTACCCAAAGATTTCACAGCTTGTAGTTTGCTAATCTCTACATTGAAAGGTGGATGATAAAACTGAGACCTACTGAGTTAACTGCCCAACATCTCAGCCATATGCCTTATTCCTCTTTATATGCATCTCCACTCCCACACCACTCCCATCTGCCTTCATCCTTAGTGACTAGAATAGCATCTAGCACATGGTAGTTCCTCATCAAAAGTTCATTGATGACAGAACCAATAGCTACCACTGACAGAGTGCTATTTATACTGTTCTGTCTTCCCTTTAGGGAGCTTCATACTATGTTTTTCAAAATGGGCACTCTGCTGTGGCATGCCTCACTCCACATGGAAAACTTCTCTCTTAACAAGCACATGACCAGGCAGACCGTGCAACCACTCAAAGTTGGCTTTTTCTGCCTTTGCCCAGGAAAATGGCTCACCGTGGAAAACCAGAGATGACTTTTGCCATCTCATGAGCATCACTCATGACAAGACACTTAAAAAAGAAAACACTCTTGACTCTTTAAAGTTGATGCTAGTTTTGGATTGTTAACAAAGGCTTTGTCAAAGGGTTTTGTCATGAGGTCAACCAAGCACACAGGCTGCTCAGTCAGTGCTGTTTGGCTGGCCCAAGATCACAGCAGAAGTGCCTGAGATGAGGAACTGGTTGTGGACAAAGAATTGGCATGAGGCAGAGGGCTGCCTATACTTTTCCAGGTCATTCACTCAGCTGACATGTACTGGGCACTTACAGTGGAATTTGGAAAGGTACTTGACTGAGGCTCCATCCCTTCCCTTTATGAACAGAATATTTTAATCCAGTGCACTAAGTGCTCTTATCAAAGGGAGTCCTTGGAAAGGTGGAGACACAGGGGTGCTGCTAGGAGTTAAGCATATGGTAGTGACTCCCTCACCATGTTCCCTCTAGAGGGAAGGTTTTCCCATAGACACATTCCTCTCCAGAATCTTCCACATCTGCAGAGCATTTTGCACTCTCACTGCAAGAGTTAGTCCTTTTCTGTCCTTCCTTCTTTCTTTTTCTTCCCCTCCCTTTCTCTCTAAACCAAACCTAAGCAAGTCTACATTATCCAGAAGCAGCTGGTGCTACAATGTGGGAGTGTTAAATGTTTAACATCTTGTCACTTACAAAACTGATGGAGTCATCCTTTTTGTTTCAGAGTTTTGTGTTTAGGGGTTGAAAAGCTAGATTGATGAGCATTACTAGAGAGAAATATTTTTTGAGAAGTTAGCGAAGCTGATGACACGTTACTTTACAGTTTAGTGAAATTCAGCAAATCTAATTCTATTATCCTGTCAAAGTTTCACAAAAGGGAGACCTGAAAGCATATTTAAGATGAATCTTTAAAGATTTCAGAAGCCACAACCACATCTGCAAAAATCAGATACATCTGGTGCTGACAGACTTTTGCTTTTTTATAGACTAAGGGGGGTAAATAATCCTCCAACAACTAATTAAGTTTAAATAAAGTTATCTTGGTGATTCAGTGCCTGCCTTTTCTCCCTTAAAAAGACTGTCAAGCAGTAAACCATAACCACGTTTTTTTTTTTTTTTTTTTTAATTCAAAGGCTTCACAGAGTTTACATAGCCAGATTTACCCGGGCACACCAAAATGGAAGCTTCCTTTATGAATCATAGAACAGAGTACTGAAATAGAGATTTTATAGAGCACTTAAAGCCACATCATTTAGGCCCTTGTTTATTTTCACAATCAAGTATGAGACATGGTCTAATAAATGCATTCTTATCAAAAATGTCAGGAGTAATTGTTTTAAAGCATTTACCCACAACTCTACATTTTTGTTAGAGAGTCACAAGCTGACAAGCTGAAAGGACTATATGATCCTTTCAGCAACTGGTGCCATTGTATGTGTATTTGTACTGAAATGTTCATTATTAAGGCCAAGAGAAACATTGGTGTAAAGGTTCATTTTAATAGAAATTGCTATTTAATAATCATTCATTAAAGAAGGAAATTCTCAATATAATTTATTGAGAATGTACTACGTACCATACTTATGTTATCTAATTTAATATTCCTAGCTGCCTGCAAGGTAGATATCTTTATTTTGAAGATGGCAAAACTGGTCAAAACAGAAATTATGCCTGGAAATAATAAGTAGGGAAGCTGGCGTTGACTCCAATCTAACTAACCACAAAGCCCACATGTGCTCTTTCCAGGACAGCATAAGACATTGTTTAGAATGCATGATGAAAACAAGGTCAGGGATGTGGCTTCAAATGTGAGGGGCTGCCATGGATTGAATTGTGTCCCCCAGAAAAAGAGGTCAAAGTCCTAACCCCCAGTACCTCAAACCATGACCTTATTTGGAAATAGGGTTGTTACAGATGTAATAACTTAAGATGAGGTCATACTGGAGTAGGGTGGGCCCTTAATCCATTATGAGTTGTGTTCTTCTAAGAAGAGGAGAGAGAGAGAATGCTATGTGAAGACAACAGAGGCAACTGATAACAAGCCAGGAACATGGAGAATTGCTAGCTGTCACCAGAAGCTAGAGATAGGCAGGGAACAGGTTCTCCCTCAGAGCTTTCAGAAGGAACCAACCTTGATTTTGGACTTCTAGCCTCCGGAACTGTGAGAAAATAAATTGCTGTTGTTTTAAGGTATCCAGTTTGTGGAACCTCCTTAAGGCCCTAGGAAATGAATGCCGAGGGTAAAAGAGATTTACTGAGCCCAGGAAGAAAACCAGCCCCAAGACTTGTTGTTAGGCTGATGCTCTGCGAGCGGAATAGCGGTCACTTGTTATTTTCCCTTCATCCTTTGTGGTTGTACAGAAAACCCACACCATACCCAATTTGAGATTTAAAAGACATTTTCTGGGGTGCCTTCTCAGAAAGAAAAAATATGTGACTAACCAAAGTCATGGTTAAATTCTAATATTTTGTGCTACCCATATGTGTCACAAGGACACCGGGAGACAATGTGCTCTCTGAGGTCTCACCGGGGTCTCTTTGATGGTTGCTGTTGGCAACCAGTTCTACAAGAGGCACAATTGAAGGCCTAATTAAGGCAGGAGTCAGGAAGAAATTGCAGGTAATTGAGGTCAAACACAACTGAGGTCGGGCAGGTGACTGACATCCGATGTAGTCAAACTATGGAGATCAAGGTTTGACGCAGGCAGAGACAACAGGTGAGGCCTGGAGACTGATCACTGATGGAAATAATCAAAAGCAAGATCTGACAAGGACATTCAAGCTAGGTCAAACAATAAGTGTGATGGAATCTAAGTCTGAGGTTTTCATCTTCAGAAACCTAGTCTTCAATTGGCTCTTACTTTGGCCTGGAGATCTTCAATTGTTAAAAGGACTATAGTACCCGTGCCAGCCTAATGCGCTGTAGAGCAAGTTTACCTCCTTTATTCACACGAAATGCTGATATCTGACTCAGTCAAGAAGGAGAAACTTGCCTTCTGTGGAGAATGTGAATAGAGAATAGTATTATTGTCTTAAGAGCCTCACTGGAGAGAGGGGAAAGATCATCCACTTCCTGATGAAGTCATCCTCTGGGGATCTTCGAACAAAAACTGTGCTAAGAATGTGAATCTAAAGTGTAAATCATTCATATCTGTAATTTTATTGGTCATAACTTAGGTATTTCAAGATTTTTAAAAACCTGGCCATTTCTTTTTGTTCTGAAATTTCCCATGAGCCAGGAAAAAAATCAGCGAATGTTGAAGACTAGTCAATGAAAGCTGCTATCCACTCATTCAGCCCACAATATTTTCTCTAGCATCCTCTACCCAAATGTGACAGAAGTCTGAAAGAAATATTTATAATGCCTGTTCCCATGAGCAGAATTGAGGAAACACTGATAACAATTCAAAATAAAACAGAAACATCATTGTCCCCAGTACCCAGACTTGCTGATGGAGATTATTTATAGCTTGTCCCCATTTCGGCAAATAGGATTCATTATTATGTATCAGAGGAATCATTTTCAATACCTATGAGAACTTTCTATGAGCAATGTATCTGTAGGGGTAATTCTTTTAAAGGAGGTTAATGACATTAATCCCATTTTACAGACGGGAATAAAAGCAACTGGTTTATCATATTTTCTCAGGTCAGATAGTAAATCAATGCCTCATTAACATTCATTAGAATTTTCACTGCATTCAACTTCAAACTAAGCTCCTTCCCTAAGGCACTTAATTATTATCAAGAATTTTCTGGCATTCACTCCTCACTGATTCATATGTCGAACTGTTGGGCCCACATATGTGCTAGTGGCATAAGACCTGCCTGGAATGGTGAGTGGATCCACTAAGCCAGAATGTGGGAAATAGTTCGGGATCAGTGTAGGGGTAGCCTTTAATAACCATACTTAGTAATAGTGATATTTTTCGAGGGCTCCGTATGTGTGGGCACTGTGTTATACATTATATATGACCTGTTTATCACTCATAAGTTGCAATCTCAGACCCCCACTTTTAAAATGAGGAAATTGAGACCTAGGGAGCAATTTGTGTAAGGAATACAGCTAGTAAGCCAAAATAGAATTTGAAACTAAGCCATCTGAAGCCAGAGTTCATGGTCTTAATCACTAAGCCAGTGGTACTCAAATTTACTATGCATCTGAATCACCTGGAAAGCTTCTTAAAGCATGGATTGCTGGGCCTCCTCGCAGAGGTTTGATTGGGTCAGTGTGATGCAGTGTTAAAAATCTGCATTTCTAACCAGTTCCCAGAGGATGTTGTGGCTGATGATTCAGATACCACACTTTGAGAACCACTGCTCTAAGCGATACTTAATGTAATCATCTTTGACTGTCTCAGCATATCCTCGGAAGCCATTCAGAGTTTTCGAGCAAGTGGTAACCTTGTCAGAGTTCTTGCTTAGAAAAGATGAATCTGGCAGCTATGTGTGGGGTGCTAGAGGGCAGGTGACAGACCAAGAGTTTCCTAGTGAGAGTAAGGAGAAACAGAGATAGGGCAGTAGATGCTGGGAAATACTGGCCTGGTGGAGGGGACACAGAGGGTTTTCTAATTGACTGAGGATAAAGGGGCCATTAGAGGTGACTCTACTCTTTGGTCAGGGAGGCTAGAGGAATTATCCAGCCCTTCAATAGGGATTGAAAGGATAGAAGGGAATTCTGCCTTCTTATGTACTATGTCTCCTGCTTCCCCATAGTGTCCTGCTATTTGTTCGCTTTATTTATTGTTTTTGTGTATGATATTTCCACAGCATTTTCCTTCTTCCTCTTTACCTACAGGACCAGTGTAGCCTAAGGGCAGCTATAGACTCTTGTTGCCTTCTGAGTTGCTGTTCTTATCCCCGGAGGACCTCTGATTCTCCTACTCCCACATCAACTCCTCCTGCTGAGCTCTGCGCCAGGGTCTTAGTGAAGTCTACTAATCATGACTAAGTTTTTGGCTTCTGTGTTTTATCAGAAGCCCATCTGGGGAACTTACTGTCAGTGATGGAGGCCTCATCATCCATCATAAATGGTGTTCAAAATAGTATCTGTTTTTTAAGTTCAGAATTATTGTATTGGTTTTTTTGGTCTCACATTTTGCTTTTATGTATTTTCTTTTCCATAAGTAAAGGATGCATTTTTAAAACACCATTTATGAATATGCATCCTGAGAAAGCATTTAGTCTTCAATTTAAAACAAATTACCTTACCTTAAAAGTACAATTTTTTAAAAGTCCTTAGATTGATTTTTATAAACTAAAATAATAGGGAAGCTAGAGTAATAGGAAAGTTCTGAGAGTCTCTTTATTAAGTAAATGGTTTTACAAAACAATCCCACAGAATGTATCTTTAAAAGAAATTTCTGTTTTATACATGGAATCTTCCTAAAGTGAAGACAGGTATCCATAAGGAGGATACATTTGGCTGAGATAAACCAAAGGTTAACATTTATGACGTTCACCATTCTATTGTAAAATATTTGTTATCTGTGCCTTGATTATGAATGACAGTTTTTTTTTTCAAAAAATTGACTGAATTAGGTTCAGAATAGGTCTTTAGGATGAAAATGTAAATGCATGTCATTTAAATTCACTCACAGAATTCATGTGACCTTGCCTCCTACTTTTCTTAAAAATTTGAGACCATCTCCTAGGACTGCCACCCAGTTTCCTCCTCAATCCCTTTAAACTTCCTTAAAAACTTCAGAATCTTCTTCTGTTTATCTTTAGATGGAGAAATAGTGCTTCTCTTTTCTGAGTCCAGCCTCTCTCTTTCTCCCAGGTCTTGCCCCATCCATCCATGTGCACTGATCACTTCCTCTGCCTCTGGCTCTTTCTTCCTCAGTCCCTGCTTATCTCCCATCAACCTTCTCTGTCCTATCCTCTGACACCAAAAGTTATGTCTTACAACTTAAAAAAGGAACAACCTTATTGCTCTGCCTCCATTTTTAATACGCTGATAGCAAAAGTGAGGAAAGAAAGAAGGGAGCCCTGGAACATATTGAGAGGTAGGGAGTCTTGATCCACTTGGGGGGACAAAGAAAGGAGCCCCTCTGAATTGTAACATGTCTAAGCAGCTGGGTTGGGAAGACTTGAAATCAGACTAACAGAAAGCAGGGCAGCCAGCCCCTCACTAAACTTAGACCTGGAAATTCCATGTGGAGTTGATTCATCTTGGGGTACTTGCTTGAGGCTTCTGTTCACTCAGTTGTGAATAGTGGTGACATAGGGAGCAGAAGTAAAAAGAAGCTTGAATAGTCCCATGTTCCCTAAGGCGGTGTTGGGGTCCTATCTCTGAGAGCACAGATCCACTTTCTCTGTGCTCTGAGTACCCGGAATGGACAGTATTTCTCCTTTGGGCAAGACTCAACAACTGGCTTTAACCCCAGAACATTTTTAGAGAATGTCCTCTGTCTGTCACTGTGGGGGTTTGCAGAGGTGGGATTGTGACAAAGACGGAGCCCATGTACAGTCGTGATTAAGGAGCACTTTCCTCCAGTCACACTGGCTGGGTCCGCATTCTGGCAAAGCCATTTCCTATACATTATGTTGGCCAAACTAATTAACCTCTTTCCATTTGCTTCCCTATCTATAAAACAAGGAAAATAATAGTACGCACTTCATGATTATTGTGAAGATTAAGTGAAACAATGTCCATAAACTTTAAAACAACATCTGGCACATAGTTACTCCTCGATAACTGTTAGCTATTATATGAAATACATATTCCAGAACAATAAATTCCTACCTGATCATATACGTGTGCGTGCGTGCGCGTGCGCGCGCGTGCGCGCGCGCACACACACACACACACACACATTCTATATTAAATGCTACTATTTTCATAAAGCCTTTTTCATTTCTTTCCTTTCTTCCTTCTTTTGCTTAGCAAATATTTGGTAAGGACCCACTATCTTCCAGGCACAGAGGATATGGTGATCATCAAGGTGGACCCAATCCCTGCCCTCATAGAGTTGTTGAACAGACCATTTTGGCAAAGCACTATAAACTTTATGATAAGAGAGGCATGGGGCCTAACAGGCGAATACACGAATGAATAAATTATGAATGGATGTTTCTAATTACATAAATAAATTTTTATTATTTAGTTATTATATAATTAAATTATATAATATAATAATATTATTTAGTTAAATAAATATATACATAAATTTTTTAAGTGTTTTGATACTGAAAATAAGTAGAAATTTCTTCAAAACCTGTGCTGGTCTCTTTTTAGTGCCATTTCGGCTATGAATCATAACTTCTCCAAGGCCCAGAGTGATTGTGGGTCTGCATCCAACTGTTGTTAATCGTCTAAACAGGTAGCCGGGATCCAGGTAGAGCAAAAGATCCAGATGAAGGAGATATATCAATATCCTTCCAAAGATAGGTCATAGGAAGTAATTACTATCTGCCTCAGTTCCCAGCCTTCTCACTTTTCCTACTCTTTCATGCTGAGATTCACTGGCCAGGGATTGTTCTTTTTAAAAATCTGTTTCAGGCTCTATTGGAAGCTGAACATAGCAGGAGAAGCATTCAGGCCCATGATGAATCAGAGCCAGACACAAATAGAAGGCTGTGGACTCTGGGGCTTCAAAGGGAGACATTTGGGGCAGTTGTGTGCCTGGAGGTGCTGCTTGCACTTGCTAAGAGCCAGAATCCAAAGGAGGCAGCTTCTGCACCATGCATAAACAAGGGAAGTGTGTTCCTAGCATTCCTCTGGGAACCCGGGGCAGCTCAGATTACCCATTCCCCAGACGCAGTTTCCTTTCACTGGGGCATCTTATATTAAGAGGTAGACCAAGGGGTACACTTCCAGAGTGGTGCTTGGGGGATATTTGTAGTGGGCGTTGCATGATTCATTCTCCCAACACAGTATAGAAGACTTACTCCAGAGGATATTATATATTTAAAAAACAGCATGAAAAAGAGGGAATCTGACTTTCCCCCACATATTCCAAAAAATGTAAAGCAGTTGTTTTCTAAGTCTTTAAAGTGTGTGTGTGTGTGTGTGTGTGTGTGTGTGTTTTGTGTGTGTGTGCACATGCACGGCCCCAGTAGGTAAGGAAGCAATCCCAGCATAACATTCATTTTCTGCCTGGAATATTATGGAATCAAATCTGGATTAAAATTGGTGGTTATTTTCAGGTTCAGAATCTGTTGTCTTTTTACCTTAGCCCCTGATGTTAGTGGAAACTTTGTGTATTTGCCTGTAGAGGGAATTCAGGATGAGACTGTGAATACCTAAAACTCAGCTTTGCATGATCCAAAGCATCAATAGGCTCACCACCGGAAAGCCAAATTTCTAAGACCGAGCCCAATAGTCCACTGGAAATTGAAAAACCCAAATTACTAATGAGAGGGGAAGAACCCACGTACTCACTTCACTCCAGCAGATCAGAGGACTGCCCGTCCTGCAGGAACACTGAAGTAGAACAACAGTGGGCTCAACGTGTGTGTCCTGATTAGTCTTCTCCCTTTACCGGCCCAGTCACTCACCTCAGGCCAAGTACCTGACCTTTCTGCTCTTTAGTTTCTTCACAAAAATAATGACGATGATAATAATAATAATATCCATCCCTCATGGTTGCTGGGAAGGTTAAATGAGATTTTAAACATATATGTGAAATAGATGTTCTAACACTTAAGATTTTAAAAAGTGTTTTTTAGAAACATTATCCTACTTGATACTTCTGTGAAACATCTGGCTTTGTAAAGTCATGTATCATAGAATTCTGAGTGTGATGTTCGTGTTCTGCTGTTCTCTAGGTCATATATCTAAGAGAATGAGGCAATTCTCATAAGCCACGGTTCCAAAGGCATAGGTGAATGTGGAGTTCCTGCTTTCACTAGAGAAGTGCTTTTGCAAAACTTTGGCATTTGGCCACAGCCCAGTTGTGGCCAGCCACACAGTTGAGTAATTTCTTTTTTTTTTTCTGCAGTGTCCACAAAATCTCCAGTGAATGAGTCTTCTATGTGAAAGGTCTTTAAAGCACACGGTAACTATGTGATAATTAATACCAGATAGTATTTGGAAGCATTCAGAAGAGCCTATTGGGTATTTTAATAGCCCAATGTCTGCCCCATTCAGCTGGTTATGGATATCTGCAGAGGGGATGCCTCTGTGGGCCTGCCTAGAATAGAGGGGTTTGGCCCTTCCAGGAGCGGGGTGCAGGCTCTCTATATGGACGCCAGGGCTGCTGCCTAGTCCCATTGGCTGTGGCCAGACGTGAGGTAGGGCCAACTGATGGTTGACTGCAGGGCCTCCACAAGCCCTTTCCTATTTAAAAACGGTACAAAAAAATGCATCAGCAAAAAACCACGTAAATGTCCCCAGAAAGAAACTCATAAACAATTTTCCATTTTTCTCACTTCTGAGGGCTGTGGACATTCATTCATTCATTTAGCAAATATTTATTCAGAGCTTACACTTCTAGGTTCTGCAATACAGCAACAGATAAAACAAACAAAATAATCCCTTCCCTCATGGAGCTTTTATTCTAGTGGGGGAGGAAAATGACAGACTTTTGTTTTTAAAGAAAATTATGCAGTATCCTAAAGCAGGGATGAGGGATAGGGAGTGCAGAAAGATGTGTGGTTTGCAATTTTCAACAGAAAGATTGGGGACGACCTCACCCAGAAGACAACATGTGAGCAAAGATGTGAACAGAGTGAATTCAAAATCCATAGGCCTCTAGGGAAGAGTATTCCAGATTGTGGGAACAGTAACTGCAAATTCCCTGAGGTGAGATCATGTCTGCGAATTCAGGGAATTCCATCAAATTCATTTATTAAATCTGTGTTGAGAGCAAACTCCATGCCAGGCCTCAGCTGCAGGGGCCACAGAGGTAAAAGAACATGGCTCCTGCTCTGAAGGCGGGTGCAGTCGGGAGTGCCCCATATCAAGGCTTAATAAATACCAACCTAAAACCAACCATGGAGCTCCAGCTCTGCAGCCAACCCCAGAACACTTCTTACAGAACCACAGTCGTGTTCCTGCCAAAACAGAAGGCAGGAGCAGTGGTGCGCTCAGCGGGAAATATCAAACCCTGGGTTGCCCCAGGATTCAAAGAAGCTTCGCAGCACATCACACCAGAGTAGGGTAAGAGCCCCCACATTACTGGCAGGAGAAGAACTTTTCCATAAGAACAAGGCACCCTAGCAACATAATACCATTTTATTATTCAGGGTCTGACAGCAAAGAATACACAGAGGAGGCAGGGAAAGCTTTGGTGTTGTATGATGAGACAAAAGGTCCCAGAGGTTTAGCATACATTCACTTAAAACAAAACAAAACAAAACAAAAAAAAAACATCGCTTGTAATTTTGTAACCTCCTTAGGGTGTTTCAGATGGTTTGTGAAGATCAATGTTCTACATGTTCAAAGAGTTTAGGGAGTTTTCAAATCTTTCCATTCAGACTGGCCTGTCATAAAGAACAAAGGAATATGGAGTTTCTTGCAGGGATCTGAATCCACACAACAGAGCCTGGAGATGTTCAATCAACAGAGATGGCCTTTGAACTTTCCTCAGTCCAAAAGGGGAAACGAATATATTACTCTGTAGGCACCTATCAACTTGCCGCCTTTATCTTCTGTCACTAAAATTGGTTTTGTAATTTTTACTTCTGCAGCCACGCAGGGGCCACTATTATAAAATAGTGGTTAAAAGCTTGGGCTCAGATGGGCCTGAGTTCAAATTCAAGTTCGACTACTTATAAGCTGTGTGACCTGAGGCAAGTTAGTTGAGCTTTCTAAGTCTCAAGTGTCTTTTCTACAGGATGAAAATAAGACTATCACCTCCTTCAGAATGTCGCAGTGAGCGTTAAGCAAGAATGCGATTTGTACAAGTCTGATATATGGTAAACATGGAACAAATGTACACTATATTTCTTTTCTGTTTTCCCATTAGCTCATGTATTTTAGTCTTTATTATTCCTCTTCTAAGAGGAGCTACTAAAATGAAAGATGAGTGGAGATCCTACTTTCATTGAGATTGCATTGTTTGGCCCAAAGGGGGAAGACAGCTTAGAGAAGCACCACATATAGGGCTTATCTATTGCTCCAAAGGAGAGGTTGATAAACTGTGCCCCACGGGCCAAATCTAACTCTCTGCCTGTTTTTGTAAAGTTTTTGTGAACACGGCCACATTCATTTGTTTACATATTGTCTATATCTGCTTTTGTGCTACAATAGCAGAGTTGAATAGTTGCAACAGGGACCCTATGGTCTGCAAATTCTAAAATATTTACTATCTGCCCCTTTACAGGAAACATTTTCTGACCGCTGTTCTAGAAACTTAAAAAATCCAATTTTTTTCAAGTCACATAGCTCTGAAACTGCATACGTCAGAAACTCATCTCCCCAGTGGAAAAATAATAAGGCTGCCTTCAAGAAGTCTACACATTTTCTTCAACTGGCCAATGCCAGGTGCTATGTGAGGCCCCCAGGGACAGAGATTCATAAGGCAGCATCCCTCCTGATAAAGAATCCACAGTGCACTTGTTGATCAGATGAATATGCACAAGAGGCAAGTTCTCCGGATGGTGAGAACAAATGTCTCAGGCAGCACTGAGGCCACTGTGGTTCCTGCTTCCTTTCCATACGGCCATCACCTTTATCCCAGAAGCCAAGTTTGAAGAGAGACTCTTTGTGGTGTCCCATTGCACTTTCATGTCCGTAAGACTGTACTGAAAACCACTGAATGGTTGAGGATACCCTAACAAAGAACCATTCGCGTATTTCTCTGGCAATGATGTGGAGGGTGGAATAGGCTAGACAGGAAACAGGAATAGGGAGCCTTTGGCAGAGGTCACTGTTCCAGTAACAGGGGAATGCAGGCTGTTCTTGGGCAATGGCTAAAGAAATGGAAGGAGGCTGGCCAATGAATCAGAGGTTAAATAAAGATAAGCACGAGTCAAGTTGCAAGGGAGGAATCACTATTCATTCATTTAATAGATATTTATTGGATGCCTAGTTCATGACAATTAGTTTAAGGCACTGGGACTCGAGACACAGTAGTACATGAGACAAACAAGTCCCTGCTGTCATGAAACTTACATTCTAGTCAGAGGAGGCAAGCCATCTTAATATGGGCTCCTCCAAAAAACGGACCATGAGACAAGGATTCGAGTGAAAATTATTTTTCTGGGATATGATCTCAAGCACAGTGAAGGAAAGAAAAGTAAATAAAGGGGTATGTTAATGAGTAAGCCACTATTGTGAGCAACTAAGTCTTAATTTCATGTTGTATCCTCTGAGGGTATAGACCATGTCTCAGAATTTTCCCAACAAGGAGCAAGGATGCTGGAATATTTATCCACCAACTCTTGTTCCTCACTGATGGAGGCTCATTTGGGTGGGTGGGAAGGAGAATTAGCTATCCACCTCTCCCCTCCCTTTAAGGACAGACACAGGAAACCTTGAGCATGTATAGAAAATTCTAAAGGTGACTTCCCAAGTAGATCGAGGCAGAGTATTATATCTGGCTACACAGGTGACAAACAATGAACAAATACCCAAGAAAATGAGATGGTGGCAAGTATTATGCAGGCAGTTAGAACAGGCTGATGGGATAAAGAGTGACTGGAAGGCTAGTTTAGATGGGGTGCTTAGAATGATGAAAACAAGGAGGGGCCTGGGAAGCAGCATTCAGCAGGGCAAAAAAAGGAAGTGCAGAGTTCATAAGACAGGAAAAAGAGGAGAAATAGAAGGCCTCTGTTGTGGACACAGGATAGGAGGCAGGGGAGAGTGTTACGGGCTGAAGTCCCCCGGTAGGTAGAGGCCAAACCACAAAAGCTTCATCAGCCAGAACAGGGCATTAGAATGTCATCTGAATGTTTTGGGCAGTCACTGAGGGATTTTGAGCAGGAACATGATATGATCTGATTAACATTTTTAAAAGTTCATCCTGGTTACTCCTCTTCCCTTCCCCTTTCTTCCTAAATGGTTTAGTCCAAAAGCCATCAGTCAGGGCTGAGCAAGGTTGACTTCTCCACCTTGTGTGGATGTGGAACAGGTTGTCTGAATCCAAGTAGGGTACAGAGAATGTCCATGTGGATGGTGAGAGTGGTGGGTGGCAGCTGCCTGGCCTGAGGTGTCAGAGCAAGAGTGGGAGGAAGGAAGGTTTTCCGTGAGGGTTAGGGGGCTACCCAGTCAAGATGCTAGAGCCCAGGTATGGTAAGGAAGGCATCCATATGGGATAGAAACCTGGTATGGGAAGTCAGAGTCCAAGCTTGGGAAGGAGGACATCCGTGAGAGGGGTCAGTGAAGCAGTGACCCCACGTGACGTGTCAGAGCCCATGCACAGGGGAAGGATGTTCATGCAGGGAGGTGGTGGCCACAGTGGTTCAATGCAGATTGAGCAGGGTGTCAGTTACGGGAAGGTGCCTGGTGTGGGGAAGGTGGAGCATGAGGGTGGTGCAGAGAGTATAAGTGTAGGCAGCCCTGTGCTAGTGACTGGAACCCACACAGGGTGAGGAGAGCATCACATGGGGCACAGCTCAGTGCTGAGTGCTGGGGCCCAAGGTAGGTGAGGAGGCACTCGCTTGAGGCAGACAGGTGGGAAATAGCCCAAAGTAGGGTGTCCGAACACAAGAGGGTGAGGGAAGCAGCCACATGGAAACAACAGTGGAGCCCACGTGGGGTAAAGGAAGACGTCCACACGTGTGTTGAGGGATGGGGGTGTGACAGCACCGAGATTTGTACATTTGGGAGCAATGATCAAACAAGTAAATATATTAAGGATAATGGGAACCAGGTTTCTCACTGTCGGAGAAGGGCATTACAAACATGGAAAGGGAGAAAACTAGAATGGACCCTGTGATGTTAGATTAGCCTGGAGATAAAGGTATGAATGTATGATTTGAGGGTGGTGGGAGAGGTCTAAATGTATTTACCCATGGATGTATATACATGCATGTTCTTCACCTCTACCTGCTCAGTGAGAGGGTCTGGGAGCAGCAACACTTCAACAAGAAACACACCAAGCACCTAAATCTTGATTTCTTACTACTGTTCTTCACAAAAAGGAAGCAGTGTACTTCGGAGAAATGGCAGATTTCAAGGCTGGGACAAGGAATGCACAAAATAGGCCTGGAAGGTCTGGTGCCAGAAAGTAAAGAGATACTCAAAGATGAGTATATATCAAAGGGACAGCTTAAAGGGGCTCCTGCTTGCCAACTCTAAGATAATTTAAGCATCAAAATAATGACAGTAACGTTATAATCCATTGAATAAAATAAGAACTTTAAATCCATATAGATATAAATAAATGAAGATATTGAAATTTGGTTGAGATATGGAATATTTATATAGTCTCAAAGTAACTCCCCACAAAATACTTATTCATTATAAAAAGAATCATTTTGTAGTAGAGGGTCCTGTCAGACACCACCTTAAATCAACTAATGAAAATTAAGAACACAATAACGAGATAAATGAAAATGTGATGGGATACAATGAAGGGAACACAGCATCGCTTCTGTGATGCTTCTCACCAAAAATATATGTTTAATTTAATCATTAGTAAACCTCAAATAAAACCAAATTCAAGGATATTCTGAGAAATAACTGGCTTGTCATTCAAAAATGTTCAGAGTCATGAAACTCAAGTAAAGACTGAAAAACTGTCTCCAATTGAAGGAAATTAAAGAAACAGAACAACTATATGCAGTATGTGATTCCGAATCCCATCCTTTTGCTGTAAAGAGCATTACTGAGATAATGGGCAAAACTTGAATGGAGCTTGAGAGTAGATGAAATCAAATTATTGTATTAGGCTATATAGGACAATGTCTTCATTTTAGAAATATACTAAGGTATTTGGGAAATGATAGGCATCAGATTGGCAACTTACTCTCAAATGGTTCAGGATTTAAAAAAAAAAAAAAACTGTACCATTGCTGCAACCTTCCTTCATTTTGAGATTGTTTCAAAATGAAAAGTTAAAATTTTATATATTCACTTTGGCCATTTGATTTCCTAGGTCTTTGCACATGCCCCAACCTATCCCTAACCCAGAAGTCCCCTACCCTCGAGAACCCCTGCTTGTCCTTCATTTCCTCTGTGAAGGTAGGGTACCCTTTATAGTATGTACTGTGTCCCCAAGCATTGAAGTTTACCTGTACATGTCTACATTTCTATTTACCCCAAAGGGTAGAGTCCATGTCCATCACACTCACACCTGTGTTCCTAGCACTTTGCACCACACCTGGCGTTGTGCTTGATAATCAACCACGGAAAGAAGGAGAAAGACAAAGTTATAGTTATAAATTTGGAATATTTTCTAGAGCTAACCGAGTTAAGAAAAGCAGATGATTTGTATGCTGCCTGGCCTGTGTTTGAATTACAGCTGTGTGATCCTGGACAAGACTTAGACTCCTTTTCCACACATGTAAAACGGGTTGTTAGACCGAGCAAACGTAGTAAGATTTGTAAGGCATCTAGCAGAGTCCCTGACACTTAGCAGGTAGGCAACAAATTTTTGTTTCCCCTTTCTCCTTAAAAATAGGAATAAAAAATTATCAAAGAAGACTAGAAGTTTAGAACTCCAGGTTATCTCCTGACTTCACGATAGCTTTGTTATATGAACTTGGATAAGTCATTTCACTTCCCAAGGCTTCAACTTCCTTCTTGGTAAGATGGGAGGTGGGAAAATGGAGAGTGAGAGGTGAGCTTTTTTTTTTTTCTTTTCCTCCCCTCTCCTCTCCTTTCTTCTCCTCTTCTCTTTTTTCTTTTCTTCTCTTTTCCTCAGCCAAGTTATTTATCCACAATTCTCAGGTCATTAACTCTCAGCACTTCACTTTCTTTTCTTTGGTCTTTTATTTGGGTATAACTTACATATGCTTGGTTCTTTTATGTCCATCACAGTCCCAAGATCTCCTAGTTCTAAAGTTTAAAATACGTTCCCTTTTTTGGATGATGATACAGAAGGTGAAGGATAAGAGAGATTTTTGCTGTATTTATTTATTTTTTATTTTTATTTATTTTTTGTTTTTGTTTTTGCTGTATTTAAAGGACGGTCCTCAGTTTTAGCAGTCAAGGCATGCAAAGTCCCCCTCCTACTGGACTGCACAATTCCTCATTTATACCTGCTGAAAGTATAGGTAAATTGAGAGGCGGTGGTATTGTTAGGTTACTGTTGAGCGCATTAAAAATTTATGAACCATCAAGGAACTAGCACACAGTTTCAATTCTTGCTGCATTTTTCCTTATTCATAATTATTTTCCTAATTGCTTTTTCCCTTAAAAATGGGGGAGCCGAGACCTTGGATATTTGCCTAATGGCTCAAACAGAGCCATGACCCATTGCCAAGTCTTTCAGGCCTTTTATAGCCTGGGGATATTTGCCATTGAAAGAAAGCCGATGGGTTTGATTTTCCTGAAAGAGATATTTTGCACTGACCTCTGGCCCCATTAAATACTTTGGCCATTGCCCATTCACTGTAATGGGAGCAATAAATTTGTTTTAATTTAGGATGTCATCAAGTAGGGGATATTGACAAAGACAAAACAATGTTCTGAAAACAGCCAGGATGAAATCATGAATAAATAAATATGTTGAACTTAGCTGAAAAATTAACAAATGCTTATTCATAAGAGTCTGACTGGACTATTTCAAAGTTAGGCCAAAGGTGATCCCATTTCTAATAGAAATGTCGTCTTTCTCTTTTGGCCAGAGAAAAGGTGGGCTGCATAGACATTGCAAAGCATAGAAAGGCATTTATCCTTTGTGACAGATCTGTTTTAAATAGATCTATTTGTTTTCGGCTAAATGCCAAAAGGAACAAGCCAGATGACTCTAGTAGCCTTTTCTGTGGCAAAGCATTTATTTTCCTTTCTAAACACCTTTATTAGGGAATCACAGCAGGCTGTTTCTCTGCCTTTTCTTTCTATTAGTCCCTTAGATTAGTGTCAAAGAACTGAAATTCTGGTTAGATGTTACCTGTATGTGATTCATTTTGAGTGAAAGAAATGACTTTTAACTCAGATACATTCCTCTTGAGGAAGGGGATAAAGGTGCATATGCCATTGATCCCCTTGCAATTATTCTTTCATAAGTAACATCATTCTGACAGATGGCCAGAAAAAATCCTAACAAACCACAAAGCATATTTGCAAAGCTGTGAGGCCTTGAATGGTGTTGACTTTGCAAAGTCCAAATGACGAAATCTTCTAGGGTTACCGGTAGCCTGAAGGCATCTTTAGCTGCATAAAAACTAATTGGACCAACTTGAAGGCAAGAAAGTTGTGCCTGAAGGCTTTAATCACATGAGTAACCTAATGGTTTTCTGTTCAACATAGCCAGGGCACTGTTTAGGAAGATGAATCCATGCATGCAGCTTAGGAAACCTTGCACAAGATCAGAGGGTTGTGGGGAGGCATAAGCATCTCATTTAGAAAGCTTAGCGTGTATGTCTCAAGTTTTGGCATCCTCGCACATGGACAGGTAAGCCGTTGTTGGATAGGGGAAAGTAAAACTTTTTTAACAGATCTAACCAAGCAGGACATGAGAAAGCTGATTCTGGTTTCTCTATGATGATGAAAGGTATTTCTCTATGAGGAATGTAGTGTTGGTCTTTATATGCAGAGGGTCCAAAACTCTGTAACTCATGACTAATTCAGGGAGCTCCCCAAATGGTAACAGACCAACATGTTTGACATGTGCTGCTATTAAATGTGGTGTGCTTTACAAGAAAGACCATGGACTGGAAGTCAAGACATTTTGTTCAAGTTCTGGTTCTGCCCCTTGTTAGCTCCATGAGTTACTGCAGATTATTCAAGCTTTGAGCCTGGTATAGGATGGAAGTAAAAATAATGCCTTCCCAGATACTTCGTGGGGGTTTTATAAAAATGCTCTAAGCTAATCAGTATAAAAGTATGTGCCAACTACAAAGCCCTCTACAAATCTAAGAAATCATTTATTATATCATTATGGTAGAACTTAATGTTCTACGTCTCTTTGTTCTTATTTAGTTGTTTTAATTTAATTTACTCTTGCTTTCAAGCCATGCAGACTCTATTCATTTGCTATAATTCACCAAATCAAAGTCCCCGGCTCTGCAAAACCCACACTTGGAAGAATGTGATAAAAATGGTTTCTTTTGGACTAGATGCCCACCTGATGTCTTCTCTGGAATGTAATTCAGTCAGAAGCAATTATGGCACTAGCAGAGATTCTGAGAATTCATGAAATCCCACAGCCAAAACCATGATTCATTGCTCCAATACCAAAAGCATTTGGCAGGCTGTAGTTTGGAAGCCACAATGCTGGCTGCTTCTGAGGCTCTAAATGGGGCCATCTGAACTCGTTGTGGCCCTCCCCTGCTCCCACAACTCTGGAGAGAAGACATCAGATTTCCCCAGACTCTCTTTAGACAGTATTTTTCTTACTTCCTCATGGGCCTTGCTTAGCAATATACCTTTCTGGATTAAGAGATGACAGAGTGTTTTGGAGTTTTTCTCCACCTCTCAGGCATTACAACATGAATATTCTACAAATTTATCTTCTATAAAAACTTTTGCAAAGCAGCTCAGGAGTTTTTAGTACCAGCCTTACACAACCTGTCATTCAAATCCTTAATGATGGGTTTATGTGAAAGCGATTTCTCCACACTTTTCCTTTGCTTCATCTTAGATGGCAGTGTGGTTCTTCCTTTGAAATAGACCACAGAAGAGATGGTTCCTTCAGGCAAATATCAGGGTTCAGTGACTACTTGAAATGAAATGTGTATAGACAAAATGCGGCAAACACCACCTCGAGTAGTAACAGTAATGGGTAGCCAGGTATGCTGTGGCATATATGTGGAAATTGGGCATTCGGCCCTGGCCAAATCGCAGACACTTCAGGTAAGGAAGATAAAAATCTTCTGCCTAAGTGGGAAATGTAATCTCACTCTGCCTTTCCAACATACGAAACCAGTTTCACAAAGTCTATATGGTTCATGAATCCCTTCCAAAGAATCATAGAACATAAGAAATGGAGGGACCTGGAATGTCACATCATTTGGATCCCTCTATAGAACCCACAGCCATGAGGTACCCCAGCCATACCTCAAAAATTTCCAGGGATGGGATGGGACAATATCCCCTTCTAGAACAACCCAATCTATTTTGGGACAATTCTAACTTCAGGAAATATGATATTTTCTTTTAACTATTCCCAGTGTCTAAGCCTCAGCTTTTACCCTTTTACCCTACTTGAAGTCTTTATCAGTTCTTCACTTATTTAAGCAGTGACAATTCAATCTAACCACTTGTCATCTGGCACAGATCTCCCCTTCTTACTTCCAAGCAATCAGGAGAAACTCTGTCCAGTATCTGCGGGAATCCAGATGTATGTTCTTGCCTATGAATTTCCCCTCTAAATTTATCCTCAACAAAAAGAAATAAAGCAAATCTAACATGATGTTTCTTTCTTACTGAACCCATGGTAGCTTCTAGTAATCAGTGCTTTTTTTTTTAAGTGTACATAAAAACTCTGTTTTAATATTCCTTTCTGGAGTTTTGCCTAGAATGTACATTAACCCACTAGTTTAGTTTATAGACTCTGCCTTACTCCTGCTCTGAAGAATTGAAGCTATATTTGGGTGTATTCTATCAGCTAGCACTTTCTGCACTTTTCATGGCTCTTCTGTAATCTTACATACGTATTGATTTACTTCTCTTTGGATAATACTTTTTGCTTAATGTGCTTGTCTGAACATTGTTATCTCTGCATTCCTTTCAGCCAACATAGCCTCCTAGTTTAGAATGTTCTTATCTTTGCTCAGGGTGCGTAAGTCCATTCACAGACCACGTGACTGACTATAAACATGCTAGCCTGTGCCTACCAACCATGGTCTGCTTGGCATGCACACACGAAAATACAGATTATGTATTTTGGATTTTAGTATGAACTGGCCTAATTAGCTAACAATCTACTAGGTAGTCCATACCCATAAAGCTTGGATTGAAAAGCAGGAAATATTTTTTGAATTTTAGTTCTGCTCTTCATTTTGGATAAATTATTCATTCCCTGATGCACCTTTGTAAGAGACAATGGCTGATGATTGTGTTTATCTTTACATATACACCACAGAGCTAATTTGAACTATTTAGCCTAAAATGACTGAAGCCTTTTTTAGTACTTAAATAAGATGTATTGATATAATGGCGTAATGTGCAAAAACTAACCTAAAGATTCTGTTGTTCTCTTTAAAGGAGAAAACATCATGATATTCCCATTAAACATATGCATAAAATTACCCATATAATATTCTATATCATTCATATATATGCCATATATATATATGTGTCATATATATATGACATATAGCATCCTCTTAGCATAAGGAAGGCTACCTAGTTGACTAGTAATATCGATACACTGCAAAACTGAGTGCTTTTCTTACCTGCCATTAGTTCACATTTACTTTCATTGAATTTGTGGGGCAGCGGCATCACTGGACATGCCGATTTTCACTGACCACAACTTCAGCAAACACAGCTCCTGTCCTGCTGGTGTGTCTCTTAAACTCCGGGCTTCTGTGAAACTCCCGCTGAAGGCTGGATGCGCATGGGTTGAGGACAACTAGTTCCATTGATCAGGGTCTGGTTTCCTCTGCTTTGTTTGACCTGGGCGTGCTTAGCTTCCATCTGTCTGTCATCCTAGAGCAGTATCCAAAGCCAGCCCATGTAGTATCTCTTGGGCAGGAAGGTTAAGTCCCCTGGCATGAACTGCATTCAGCGACTGAATAAATAAGACAGCTTGGAGATGGGCTTTTATTCATAGGAAAGCAGATAGCCTTTCTGATGATAAAATATTTATTCCCTATTATCTTGTTGTTGCCAAGACTACTATGGACAGCACATTTCTTAAACGGAGCTAGAGTGCTAAAGAGGCTTTAGTAAGTAAATTTTAGGGTATTAGTAGGATACATTTTATTTTGAAAAATATCTCGAATGACATTCTATTGCCCAGAACTGAGTGTGATTTACCACTTAATGTCGATTGAGATAATACCATGTCCCACTTGAAGTCAATACTTTTTCTTTTTTTTTAATCATTGCTTTCCTCTAAGAACTTCACTTTATTTCTTCAGAAAGTGAGGCCAAACATGTGGTCATTTTAAGGCAGCTAAGTAAATTAAGCAGTGTGAATTTATATTAGAGTTTAGAAAAATCTAACTTCTTCAAATGAATATTTTGTAATAACTCTGTTTTACACACTTTAATTATCTTAACTATTTACAAAGTACCAGCTAAGCCTCGTGGGGGATCCAAAGATGTCAGACAGGATCTCTGACCTCCAGGATTATTGTTTAGTGGGGTTCACTACATACAAATACAGATGGTGCTACACCAAGGCAGACTCTGATAAGCACTGTGGTAGAAGTATGAAGTACTAGAGGGGTATGAAATGCTGGGTGGGGTTTCCAAGAAGACTCTGAGAAAATGTTGCCTTTGAGTTGGACCTTGACAATTAATAAAAGTAGGTAACGTTTATTGAGTGCTTCCTAAATGCTAGCACTGTTCAAAGTATTTTAAACTTATTAATTCTTTAGTTCTTGTGATTAACTTTATAAGCCAAGTTTTGTTATAATTCCCATTGTATAGTTGCATAAACTGACATGGACACAAGAGAGACCACAGATATATAATTCACTGACAAATGTGATTCGATATTAGGGTGAAGGTTTCAAAGGCTTCAGGTTTTGAGTCTGAAGAAGTAAAAAGGAAGCAACCCCATTAACCACTATGGTAAAAGAGTAGAAGTTGGAGGAAGTGAAGGATTAATGAGGGCTGGGAAACAGGAAGAAATTCCCATTTGAATAGTGGATAAGCACGCAAGCTTTGGAATCTAAAAGCCTTGGGTTTGAACCATAGATGAGCCAATTATCAAACCTGTGTGACAAGTTACTTAATTGCTCCAGCCTCAGTTGTCTTACGTGTAAAATGACAGAAATGATTTGGTAATGATAAGGATTAAGTGAGATGAGAGAGGTAAATGCTTACTACATCAAGATCATGCAATAAATATTATCGCCACTATCTCTTATAATTACCATTATAACAATAGCAATATAATAATAACAATATCTCTTGGCATGTGGTTTCTTGATATTATTACTAAGATAATAATGTTCTGGTTATTAGTTCCTTTTAAATAAGGCTTACAATGATACTAACTCAGGTTTTAGATTCATCACTCCTTTTTATTACACTTAATCATCAAAACAAACTGGAAATTATTTATGTACTTTTCCCATTTTACAGATAAATCAACTGAGGCTGAGAATGGGTGGCATGCCCTTTGTAGCCTCCCTGGAAGAGCCAGGACTCACACCCAAATCTGACTTACTCCAAATAATTCTGAACTCTTTCCCAACTAGTCACTTGTAGCATTAAAAACACCTTTGTATCACTTTGTCAGTTTTCTGGGATCTATGCCGAGTAAATAAATTATGTTTTATAAAAATGTTATTAGCAAACCACCACCATGGTTTTCATAGTGTGAAATCATGTGTTTCTCGGAATTTTCTAGTGGACAATGTTCCTCTGAAGGCCTGTCTTTGGGGGAGATGACAAGAGGTCTCCAGTTCTCACCCGTTGACAAATATGGTAAGTATATAGATTGTTCAGACTGATTAAGGGACCTGCCCCTAAGAAGGTGATATTTATTTGATGACAAGGGAGAAAAGATTCTGTTTTATATAATATCAAGAAATGGCGGATGCTTTAAAAATACTATATTATAAAAGTAAGAACTTTGATCTTATTAGTCTTATATAACTCAGCATTTACCTTTGAGTTTAATAATGTGTGTGCATAAGTGTGTATTTGTACAAGTATATCAGAGTGTGTGTGTACGTGGAAGAAGATACAACTCTCCTCATGAAAACAATCACCTGCATCTTGTGATATTCCAAACACCTTGTTGCCACCTTACTGAGTTCACTGCCTCTAAGCCCCACATCGCAAGTAGGTCAGGAGGAGAAAAACAAGAGAGGAGTCTCCACAATTACATCATATGCTGGGGGAGCTCTTCCCCTTTAACAAGTACCCAAGGGTAAAACGTAAACCCAGCCATCCCCTCAAAAAGCTAGAGAGGAGGTGAAGGTATCATTGATGGTTTCCATTTTGCACAGGACTACTGTAGAAGGAATTAATAAAGCTCTTTGAAATAGTTAACACAGTTCTGTGCAGCCCCTGGAAGCCAGAGGCTGGGTAATCACCCTTATCATCAGCTGCCATATTAATGTGCGAGGCCTGTAATGTCCTTTTTCCAACCTCTAAGCCTGAGAGGCTCTATATTTAATTGGAATTTTAGCACAATGGGCTCATTTATTCATGGGAACTTTTCTTGACAATATGGAGGACTGAAAAAAATGTACGTCATTTAAAGGGATCAGATTTATTACAAGAACTGGGTTTGGGGAAGAATAAATTGGATGATGCGTTCCCGGTTCTTTGATTTAGATGGCAATAGACCTTGGAAGCCCTCCGCTTCGGGATCCTCACCAATGCACCCCGTTTGCCAAGTTATTATTACCTAAGGCATTAGAAAGCCTTTAAGAAATGAAGGAAAAAAAAGTTTTTCTGGATAGATGCAGCCAAACTACTTGGGAACATTAAAGAAAGGAAACTTTGTGCTCTGACTCCCAGGACGTGTGTAGAATGCAGCCGAGTGCTTGTTATCATCAGCTTTACAACATAATTGGCCAGTCTGGTTACAGGGGAAAATGTGCTCTGTCACATCATCACATTTTTTATAGAGATCATATCGTTTTTTCAAACCTTTACAGATGTGACCACACAACCACAAAACATAGGGCACCCTTTGAAATGTGTGCTTTGACCAGAAGTCTTTCCTTTCATGGTGGAGGAAGCATTTCAAGATGAAGCATTTCATTAACGATCTGTTTCTTAAAGGAATAAGACTTTGAGTAGCATTCCCCAAGATGAAGACAGAAGTGATGCAGAAATGCAGAAGTTGGGTTTTCCCCTGCATGCGTGTACTGGGGTGGAAGAAAACATTAGGGTGTTTGGATGGTGCGAGAGCCCCAACAGACAAAGGAGATAGATTTACTGTCCCCACTTAGGAACATCACCCGGTACAAGAAAGAACTTTTAATTGCCCTCCGTTTTCATCGCATAAGCCAGTTGTGGTAAAACAGCTACTTTAAGACCTGTTTCTTCCTCTCCGCCCCCAAAGAGCAGGGCTAGGGGATGAAGATAAAATTACAGGCATAGCAAGGCTCTCTGTACTTGAGGCCTTTCACCCTAAAGTAACAGAACGTGCGGCTGTGGTTCTTTTCCTAAAGCCTATGGTCAAATTTCACATGGGTCCCTCTTCAGCGGAGCGGCCACCCAAGTGCCTGTCGCCCAACTCTGGCAATGATGCATCAGTAAAAATGTGAGCACCCACACCCCGCTGACTCTGCCGCCCATCCCCGTCCCTGAAGGAGAGGCACCTGCACTGAGCGACGAGCACTCCCAGGGACATTTCCCCTGGAGTCCCATGGGGAGAGGGGCAGGCAGGAGCCTCACAGGCCGCTAAAATCGCATGTGGTACAGTAGAAGGTTGATGATAGGAATAAAATGATCACAGGCTTATTAAAACATTTGTCTGTGCCTGGAATGAAGGTGCAGTTTCAGGCTGGATAAGAGGAAATGTAGATTTTATGTAAGTCCACCCAAAATTAGGAATCAGTGATGTGTACGCTGGTCCTGCCTCCCCTCAACTCAGCAACCCCTGACCACCCTGCTCCTCTCTGAGCCGGGCCAGTACCGCCCCGCCCACGGTCAGCCGCAGCCCTGGGATCTCCACATAAGACAGTGTGTGTGCCGCCTAACAGACTTTGACAGAGACCCTACTTATGAAAATAAATAAACCTATCCAACTGCATATTGCTAGATGCCTTGATGACAATGTAGATGGCTGAGTTGGTTCTGAAAACTCAGCTATCCAAGGGGAGCAGAAGCGGCAATAGCCATTGACAAATGTGCCCATTTTCACCGACTTGATGAACGAATGGCTTCCTTACTTGCAGGGGAGAAGGAACTGCTTACCTGCTCGTGTCCTGTGTTCTCTGGGTCAGTGGCCTGATCCTGAGCCACTAGTTGTGTTCTCTGGACACAGCAGGGGCTATTGCTTCAATGAGCATCAAATACCACTGGTATTTGTACCTGAGCTTTGATGGCCACTTAAAAACCGGGCGCTCAGGGAGGAAAAGCAAAACAAAACCTAACCAGAGGCAACCTGTGATAGAGAGTGGTTCTTTCCTTTTGCTCTATGCTTAGTTCCCCCTTCTTTTTATCACTGCCATTTGCTTAACTCTCATGGTGTCACACACTATCCGGATGGACGGTCTGATGTATGGTACCAACCTTACGAATTAATGTCCTATTTACAGATGAAGACACCGAGGCTTAAAAATGTTAAGTGGACAAATATCACAGAACCAGTAAGTAGTGGAGCCGGGGTTTAAAGCCAGATTTGCCTGACATAAAAGCCCATGCTTCTAGCCATCACAATACACCACCTTCTTGAACTGACCCCTTCTTGACTCCAATCCTGGCCGGCTTGGGTCCCAATCACCATTTGTGTTCCTCCGGTCTCAGCTCTCTGTTTGCATTTTAAATTTTGCCTTTGTTTTACAACTGCCTGCCAGCAGCCTATGCCCAGACTCTGCCCAGGAGCCAGGAGAAGCTGCCTGGCAGCTCTGTGGTGCACTGGGTGAGGCTGGTTAAGAAAAAATTGCAAGATGGACCGCAAGGCAGGTGAGTAACAGCTGAACTTCTATTCTGATGCAGGCTACGTGTCTGATCCCATGAGCCCGATGCATTTTCATTCTTGCCGGAATAATGGCAGCTTTGAGGACAGTGGCTGACAGCATTCCGCGGATACCTAAGGAGAGTTTCCCCCCAAACTGACAGCAGCAGTTCCAACCATGGCAGACTTGCTTCCAATTATAATATTTTACCCTCTAAGGTCTCCTTAAATTGGCTTGTTTATTCTGGTCCTATTTAATTCCCTACCACAAGTTGGGCTTTGGATTTGTGGCTAAGGAATGAAATGCAAAAGAACCAAGACAGAATGTATTTAAAGAATTGGTTTGAATTTTGTAACTGAAAGAACAAATTTATATCGTTACTTGGAGATGGGACCTAAGTCTGCAGTGGGCACTTAACAATTGTTATGTTTTCCTAGACTGAATTATCTAGACTTGTGTTTGAGAACTGTGGGTTTGATTTTTTAGAATATTGTTCATTTTCTTATGTTATAAATTATGTTACCTCTAGTGTCCAGCTCTGTAATTAAAGATTCTTTTTTGGCACACAAAATGGATGCAAGAGTGTATTTCATTCCAACAAGACGTCTTCTGAGTATACCTTCTTTTTTTTTTTAAAGATTTTATTTATTTATTTGAGAGAGAGAATGAGAGAGAGCATGAGAGGGGGTTGGGTCAGAGGGAGAAGCAGACTCCCTGCTGAGCAGGGAGCCTGATGCGGGACTCGATCCCAGGACTCCAGGATCATGACCTGAGCCGAAGGCAGCCGCTTAACCAACTGAGCCACCCAGGCGCCCTTGAGTATACCTTCTTTAAGACATATTGGTAATGATCTTCGGATCAAGATGCTTGCAAAATATTGCACTTCGTTATTTAGCCTCCTTTCTACATCATACCAAGTGCTCTGTACTTTGTTTGGGCATCTTGTTGCTGTCAGAACCAAGGTGTCATAGATGCTCTTGGTGTGGGTATGACACTGGCCCACAAATGCAAACCTACTATTTATACCAGAGTCTGGCACAGTGCACTGGAAGGATATCTGAGGTACCAGTCGCCTTCAAACAATGAGAAATCTGGGGGGTGCCTGGCTGGCTCAGTCAGTAAAGCCTGTGATTCTTGATCTCAGGGTTGTGAGTTCAAGACCCACATCAGGGGTAGAGTTTACTTAAAAAGAGAAAGAGAGAAAAACCTGCTCTCCACGCTCATTCTAACCAGGAAGACAGGAATACTTTCACCAAACAAAATAGTCCTGCATTGAAAGGCAGATTTGGGGGGAAAAAAAAAAACAGGCAGGAAACCATGTAAATTCAGTGTGATGATTACTGCTTTTAACCTCAGTAAGAGGAAAAAAATTAGTAAAACAAGATGGGGTAGCCTCTAAATCAAGGTTTCTAGATCTCAGCGCTGTTGAGGTATTGGAGGGAATTATCTTTGTGGGCGCTGTCGTGGGTACAGTGGGATGGTTAACGCCTTCCCGGCCTCCACTCCCAGATGCCAGTAACAGCTCCCCGAAAAAGTCGCCAGACATTTGTAAATGTACCCTGGGGGACAAAACTGCCCCAGGTTGAGAACACAGCTGTCAACCCAGAGAGGACAACTGCGGTCTTGAAGAGCAATGGAAGGAATATAGAGCCCGGTTGTGACTGTATTTAGGCAACTCTGCTTTCTTCTCCTGAGTAATGTGGGCTCATACACAAATGGAACTAAATGGGAAAAGTGCCGATTGTTCCCCTCATGTCTGTGGTGAGCTCCTCCGTCCTCCCCTCTCCTCCTCCTGATTAGAAATTAGGTTTCTTGAGGGCAGTTTCTATCAGAAAAGCAACCTCACCTCTAAAACCCTTCCAAGCCTTTTCTTATGACCTGTGGTTGCAAAGTCGGAAGTCCTCTGAACAGCTGAGTGATAGCCCAGTGCCAGTCCAGTAGAAGTTAAAAGCATGATACTTCCACTTAGAGTCACTCTTTTTTTAGCCCCCAGCCTCTTCATTTCCCTACCAAATTATTCTGGAGTCATAGGTGCTCTATCCCACCTAGCAAGTTGCCAAGGGTCTTTCGAATAAGCAGGAACAAGGAGCCTGAAGTGGGCAGACAAGCATAAGGCTTTCTGGTAAGGGGCTGGCTAAAGAGCTCCTATCTCTCCAGCTCTGTCTCTAGGCCTCTGCTCTGGCAGCTGTAGGGAATGAGCCAGCACCTAGCCTGGGGTTCTTCAGGCCTTAATCCCTCTATGAGCTAGGTTGAAAGGACTACCTTAGAAAGTAAAAATAAATAAATAAATAAAAATAAGTAAGTAAATAACCAGTTTTAACTAAAAGATTAACCGTAGATGTAATGCCGATTGTATGTATAATCAGGACAGTGCTGGGGTAAGCCAGGGTCCTCCCACTTTCCCATGGAATGGAGGTCCTATCCAGAGGAAGGACAGTTTGCTTCTGAAATACCCCTTTTAGAGGGAGATTTTCTAGAACAAATGTGTGAAGCTCCCTTTCTTTGTTTCCTTTAATTAACCACCTCCTCTCTCCACAATGTATCTCCTTAGGTTACCGCTTCCCTCTGGCTCTTGTCTTGTCAAGGATCTGCAAATAATGAGACTAATGTGTCTTGATTCCTGAGAAGGGGAACCTTTTCACAGATGTCAACCTGTAGTTCACCAACCCTTTTCATTATTGCACCTTTAATGGGGCCCAAGGATCATCTTAGAGCTTGTCTTGAGATCATGAGGTTTTGTGTGTGCGTATGTGTCTTTTCTCCTTGCTGAAAAAATGTCTCACTAATTGCTTTCTTTTTCTGCTGGTAAAAATGAACTTCTATGATCATGTTTTTGCATGCTTAGCACATTAAATTTTTTTTCTATGTGCATGCAGCACTGAGTCGCTTCGAAGATGTTCAATTAGCTATAATTGTAAGCCAAATTACAGCAGCACCAGGAGAGAGTTATTCCAACAGAGTGATTATTTAGGTTAAATTATTTCCAAAGCTGACATTTCCCTGGGAAAGAGGGAAAAAATGGGTGCTCGTGGTAGGAAAAAAGGCTAGTTCTAGATAATCCATCTGAAATTAAAGACCTGATTTCTTTCCCTCCCTCTCTTGTTCCCTGTCTTTACTTAATTTCCTTTCCTTTTTCCTTCCTTCTTCCCTCCCTCCCTCCCTCGCTTCCTTTCTTCCTTCCTTCCCTCTCTCCCTCAAGCAATAACCACTGGCTTTGGAGTCACTCAGACCTTCTATAGTATTTGTGTGAACTTGGACAAGTCACTTAACCTCTCTGAGTTCCAATTTAATATCTGCAGATGGTAATAATAGCATTTCTCTTGAAGAGTTACTGTAAGAATTACAAATAATATAAAGTTCATTTATAGTTCCTGACCACAATAGCAGATATTGTTGTAAATGTTGTTGTTGTTTATCGTTACTGTTATATCGCCATGTAGCCAAGGAGCAGTACTACAAGAGGAGGGCGTGAGAAGGATGGAGAATTTTTTCCCTCCTGTGAAAATAACCATCGATGACCCTAAGGCCCCACCATTGTGAACAGTAAGCTTCTGAGCTTACACTTCTGAGGCAGTGTGAGCCAAGATCCAGCAACCTTAGGATTGGCCCATTTGGTGATATCTTATTTATACCTGAAATCAAATCAGAAGAGAAATCAAATCCTTTAAATCAAATACAGGAACCAAGAAGTATTCCCCAACAAGGGGGATGCTGAGTAAAAATAGCAAGAAAACCAATGTATTGAGCACCTATTATGTGGCAGGAATAGTTTCAGATGATTTTAAATGCAATTATGTCACTTAGTTCTCCAAATAACTCTGGAACGGGAGTTTTTTTTTTTTTTTTTCCCTTGCTTGCTCAAGTGGATAATGAATCTAAGCTAGCACAGAATGGAACCACGTTTCAAAACTAGGTTTGTCTGGCACTAGTACCCAGGATCTGTTCACTACACAGTACTGCCTCTATTGTGTGGAGAAAGAGGAATACAAATAGCCAACGTGCACAATCCAGAGTCGTGGTAAAAGCCAACGAATCTGCAGTTCTGCGGTCCTGAGGAAAATTTGAGAATTAGCCCAGGAGAAGTTTCAGGGACCAGAAAAACAAACCTTTCCTGATTGCTGTGGCTCATTATTGCAAAGTAAAACCAAAAATATAATCATCATCATTTTCTCTGTTTTAATTATGGAAAAGAAGGGGCTGGAATAATCTCAAGGCTGAAAAAATACACATTGTTATTTTCTAGGCAGAATGAACCAGAAATGATTGACAGAAGCAAGACTCTCACCGTGACAAGCAGGAACAAAAAAGTTATGAGGGCAAAGCACAGCAATTAGGGAAGCCAAGGAGTTTCATGTTTTCCTCTCCTCATTAGCACGCTGGGTAGGGAAAACAAGGAGAGACAGCAGAGCCATCACCGGTAGGATCTGAATGCCTTATTCCTTCCTGGTTTTGTGGTGCGTGCAGTTACTCAAGGATGCCGATGGAGGAGCTCCCCCTGATCACTTCCCTTCCATATTTCAAGAGCCATGAGGGCAAAGAGGAGCCATTTGACACCGGTGATCCCTTCCCCAGAATCTGCTGAAGGCTCAGATGCCCAAATAATAGACTGTGGTCCAAGACCGTCAGCTCAATTAGCACCGCATGCCAAACATGCTGGAGAAGCAAAGTTCTTCTCCCTCCTTGGACATCCTACCTTTTATGAGGCTAACTAGAAATAAAAAGAGCAGGGGTTGCACATTTCTCCTCAGGCCAGAGATCCAAGGCAACACAGCAGCCGACCCGTTGGCAGGGTGCTAATTAAATTAGGCTTCTTGAATTAAAACACTGCCATGGGTGCCAGGCCCTGCTACGAGGACACATCTCCAAAGCACTCTCAGCCGAGCTTTATGTTTAATTAGTGAGCTAAAAAGAATATTATCTCAAGTATCTGTCTTTTAAGCAATAGGCTCCTATGCAGAAGAAAGGTATCTTCACCATCTTTAAAAAAGGTTTTAGAGCTCACTAATTTCACTAACCTCCATCTCTTCTTTTATCTCAACTAATCAGTAAAGGGTAAGATTCCAGCAAGACCATGAAATGCAATAAAAATAATTTGAATGCTGGTTTGCCCTTCAGTTTTCTACTCATAATAATTGATGGTCTGCTTAACACCACTTCAAAAATTAATCCACAGTGAAGAATATTAGGTTCTTCTTTCAGGTTTTTTTTTTTTTTTTTCCTTTCCCGAAACTCAAATTAGTCTAAGGGAAAAAAAAAAATCAATGTCAAAATTGAGGATAATTTGAAGTAATCAGAATAAAAATGAATGGGACACTAGCTGACGTATGTTTATCCTATACCAAGTAGGAGACCGTAGGAAGCAAAATAGCATCAAGCGGTTCTTGAGTGTCAACCCATGTCAGGATTACTAGAGGGTTTATTTATTTTTATTAAAGATTTTTTTATTTATTCATTCAAGACATAGAGATACAGAGAGAGAGAGAAAGAGAGAGAGAGAACATGAGCAGGGGGACAAGCAGAGGGAGGGGGAGACCCGCTGAGCAGGGAGCCCGACGCGGGGCTCTATCCCAGGACCCTGGGATCATGACCTGAGCCGAAGGCAGACGCTTAACCATCTGAGCCACCGGGTGCCCCTAGAGGGTTTATTAAAACACAGATTTCTGGACCTTCGTCGCAGGGTTTTAGAATCGGAAGCTTTGGAGTGGGGCCCAAGAATTTGTATTTCCCACGAGCTTCCAGGGGATGCTGATGCGTCTGGTCCTGGGACCACACTTTGAGAGGCACTGGCTGTGAGCTTTCGAGTCAGACTTGGGTGAAGTTCTGGTTTTTTCCCACCCATTACGGGACCTCTCGTGGGCATGTTACTTCGTCTCTCTGATCCTCAAATTCCCCGCCTGTAAAGTGGATAGAGTGATTCTTACCTCACAGAAAAGATTAAGAAAAACAACGCATGGAAAGCACATATCCCGGTGCCAGGCACATGATAAATGTTCCATAACAATCGGCCATGCTTGATATAACATGACTGAGAGAGGAATCAAGCAAGTACCAAGGGCTAATCATTTATTTCCTGGACTCTAATGAAAGGATCTTGGCTGAGAAAATTTAAGTGTTTGTAAGACAGCCCTAAGTTCAGGTCCTGCAACTGAGGCTAGGTAACAAAAAGATAGAGTAACACAAAAGGCACAACGTTAATAAAATTATAACCAGATTTGCAATGCGGTTAAACAGAAACAACTACCAGGGTCCCCAAGGACCAAGTCTTAGACACCTCTTGGGTGTCATTTCACATCTTGTCTCACCTTATGCCATTTGCCAGTGAGTTACCCACCATGGAGACAACCAACTTCTTCTTTTTTTTTTTTTGTTAGGGAATAACAAGTATTATTATTATTTTTTAATTTTATTATGTTATGTTAGTCACCATACAATACATCATTAATTTTTGATGTGGTGATCCACGATCCATTGTTTGCGTATAACACCCAGTGCTCCATGCAGTACGTGCCCTCCTTAATACCCATCACCAGGCTAATACCCATCACCGGGATTGTCCCCCTCCCCCCTCCCCTCTAAAACCCTGTTTCTTTCTCAGAGTCCAAAGTCGTGACAACCAACTTCTTGACCACGCCTTACCTCCCGTCAGGCCAGGAGACTCCCTACTGCCCCGCACCTCCCAGATCACTGCTACAAAACTCCCTTACTGCTCGAGGAGAGATGCCTCTGGCTCTCTAGGCGTTTGCAGCTCAACCTGGCTATTAACTAACACCTATGCAAATATGGAGGAAACCTTTGACCAATAGGAGATCAGAAGCAGGAAATACATTCTCCTTTCTCCAACACAATCCCTTGTCCTGAGGCACAGTCATTCTTAGTGCTTCAGAAGACAATTTGGTGAGACTGATAATCAGTCACCCTTGGTACTAAACAGCATCCAGCTCAATAGCACACTGTAGGGGTTGGTCTCCCTCCTTTCCTCCACATTCCTCCTACTTGCCTCCTTCCTGCTTCCAGGGATTGCATTACTGAAAAAGTAAGCAGCCTATGAGCTTTTGCCCAGGGTCTGCTTTCTGGTAAAACCAAACTACCATAGACAATATGCAGATGACTTGAATTTTGACCACTAGTTCCTCCTTAGTAAGGAATGGTTTGTAGAATGAAGGAATAGGGGGTTGAAGAATAATTCAATTCGTATAAGAATGAATTCACAAAGGACTGAGGGGTTCAGGAGGCTGCCAGGCTAAGATCACCATTTCAGCCCTGTTTCTTTCAGCACCTTCTGAGTATCCTGTTGTCCCCACTGTTAAAAGATAAAGTGAGGCATATTAAAAATGTTAGGAGTTTCTCTGAGCAAAAATCTATTCCAATAGGGCAACAGCAAACCAGAAGTGGTTAGAAGCGCTCCACCAACAGGAAATAGGAGCAAGACTTTTAGCAAAGATACCGAAGCAAAGCAAGGAAATTATTTGATTGGCTACAGCTTAAGCAGTTGCCTTACTTGGAAAAGCTTAGTTGGCTGTTTGTGATTAGTTGTTCTTAGGTTTTGATTTCTTAACCTTGAGACATTGGTAGGCTTAGGTTTTGGTTTGCTTATAGAAGGTGCTGAGGTATTAGAACCATGTCAAGCTCCTGGCCTCCTCTTGTAATTAACCTAACACCATTTTCCCTCTGTTTCAGTCTGTTACATGTGAAACGTTGTACTGAGCACCACTATGTTTGATCACGCCCTTTGTAAGTACCCCTATCACCAGTTAAAGTAGTACCAGTACCTGGTGTTTGCTCTCCTTGCTCTAGATTTCTGTAAGCTGATCTTTTTCCTCTCCCTTTTTGATTCTTGTTGAGTTCTCTCATTCCACCAATCTGCTTACTCATTTTCCTACTGTATTAGTATGTACCCATTTAGCCATCTCATCATTGCTGACCTTTATTTTACTTCCTTGTGTTCAGTGTCTCTCTGCAAGTTGGAAATGACTTTTTACCTGCCTTTCAGGAAGGTCTATCATTTGCATCAAAATGACTGGCTTACTGGCATTGGCGGGAGAGCACTAACCCCCCAAACAAATTCCATCTCTATGGTACTTCTCATTCTTTCAGTTTAAGCATGCCTCACCCCCAGGGAGGTCTAATGAACAAAATGCTTTTTTATTGCTTTTGCTTTTAACTTTTCAATGCTCATTAAATATGAGCTTCATGTACCTTTTAGTAGCAGTCCCAAAAAAATAAGGGAGCAAACCCTCAAGTTTTGTTATAATAGAGCCCCGCCTACTACAGTATAGCTCCTCCTTATCCATCAAGCCAGGGTTCTTCACAAAGAGAACAAGGAAACTGAATTAATTCACTAACAAGGAACAGTCTGGATTGGAAAGGCCCCAAGTTAAAGCTAGAGAAGAGGATGAAAAGCAATAGCGTATCGACACAAGATTGTTAGTCTACCGCTCTGCAGAACCCCAAAACTCTAAACGGTGTTTTGGCATCCACATATTCACCTAAAACCTCCACCTTATAGAATACAAATTCAGGGCATCGGGGGGGCAAGTTCAACTGGTCAAACCTATGCAAAGCAAGCACATTTTTAAAAAATTCTAATAATTAAAATAATTGGCTAGCTTAGAAAAGACTGTCCTAGTTAATTGGTCTCTACTGAAGAAATATTAGGCTTTAGGGAAAATGCATGTTTAATAGAAGTAATAAGTTATTAATACAAATGGAAATTCTGCAAAACGTAAAGTGAGTGGTGGAGAATGTTCAAATTGCTTGCTAAAGCTAAAGTAGTTTGTTCCTTTCTCCCACCCTATCCATTAAGCTATTAATTGATTTAAAATATTAATACAGCTCAAGAATCACAGAGAGACACCTCCTTATTTGCAATTTCCTATCAAATGTCTTACTATTGTATTGAAAATGATTCCTCATAAGATAAGCATACACTGTAGTTCATCAGAACCACAACCAACAGGAGTGCTTACAAACATTTATAAATGTTATTTATGTTCTTAGCCTGGTTAAAAACAGGTCCTCCTTTACCCCCTTATAATTTTTAAACAATATGCCTTAAAAGGCATGTTTCCTCCTTTTATTATAGACTCATGGAGTTCATTTTTCCCCGCGGTGCTAATTTATGGTGTTTATTTGTAAACATGGCATTAATAACTATCAACATAACATTTGAAGGGAGCCACTAGTTGTGTCTCCAAGAAGATGACAGGTTTTCTGCACCCTTAAGGGGGGGGGGCTTGTCACCCCACAAGGTCACTCAGGGATCTCACAGCCAGCAAATGATGTTTGCTATCCGGAGTTAGGGCTCTGGCACATGATGCCTTTGGAGAACTAAAATAACCCATGAGTGTGCCACAAAGAGTTCCCTTTTCCCACTCTTTTAAGGCCTGGTCAGAGACAGGTCTCCACTGAAGAAATATTAGGCTTTAGGGAAAATGCACCTCTTCCTTCACACCCTCTTGCCTCTAGGCCTTACTCTAGTTTGCTGTCTGCTATCTTTTTGCTTAACTTTTTATTTTAGATAATGGTCAATTCACAGGAATTTGCAAAAATCGAGTACAAGGAGGTCCTATGTATTCTTCACCTAACTTCCTCCAGTGGAACATCTTATACTTAACTATAGGACAGTATCAAAACCCAGTAATTGACATTGGCCTTCTCCCCTTTTTATAGGGGTCTGTTACTCACTTCTAAATAGAAAGAGGCTGGAGCCCTTATTCTACCAGCCTCAGTGGACAAGCTACAAGAGAGTGAAAATAAATGAAAAATGAGGTACTCAGAAGATAGAATATGTAAATCCTCTGCTTCTCTAAAGTTTCATACAACCTAGTTGTTTCCATGACCCATGTGTGAACTCTTCCTTGGAGTTGAATTATGGGAAGAAATACCACCAACAAGAGCATTACAATTTTAAATACCACTAAAAAGAGCGCTACAATGTTAAATGCCAATAACAAGAGCACTGCAATTTTAAAATCTCTTCCCAACCATTTTAAGACAGTTGTGTTAAACCATCACTTAAGAAGCTTTAGTTGTTGAAAAGTTTAGTCTCAGTTGCTGGTATCTTCATAGTCAATCCAAACCTTATTTTTGGGAACTTGTGTCTATGAATATTTGAAAAAATTTTGGTGTTTATTGTGCACCTTTATTCTTTATAATTAAATGATGTAATTATTTTGAAGACTCGATGCCTAAAGAGCCTTCCTGCTACAATACAAGTAGATCCTGCATAAAACTTAATTTTGGGGACACCTGGGTAGCTCAGTTGGTTAAAGCTCCTGCCTTCAGCTTGGGTCATGATCCTGGGGTCCTGGGATTGAGCCCCACATCTGGCTCCCTGCTCAGCGGGGAACCTGTTTCTCCCTCTCCCTCTGCTGCTCTCTCGCTCTCTCACTCTCTCACATAAATAAAATCTTTAAAAAAAAATAAAAAGTGACCTAAAACCATCAGTGATCTGGGTAAGCGCAAGGGAAGAGCAAGGTTGCCATGATAGCAATCGAATTTTAGAACTGAAATTGGAGATTAAGCCTCGAGCCCACATGAGGGGTAGCTTTATTAAAGACTGGCACATTAAACTGGATCCTGAAAGAGTTATTCACAAATTAAGATTAACTCAATATTTGCAAACAAATGAGAAACAAACCAGTATGAATGAAAGTCAGCAGAAATAACAATCTATAGATCCAGACTGCCAGGGATGCTAGATATTAGAAGAATCTATTTCAGAATAGAAAATAACTACACGTAAAATAGTTAAATTTTAAAAACAAAATGACATGAAGTAGGAAAAATTTAACAAGCAGCATGTGATCATCAAAAATAACAGGTAGATTTGGATTAAAGACTAAATACAACGTTAAGAAACGACAAAATTGTTGAAAGCATAAGCTCAGTGATGCATTAAGCAGAAGATTAGACAGATAAATAAAAGAATTGTCAGGTAGCTCCGAAGAAATTACACAGAATGCCACACTTAGGAAAAGAAAAGTTGAAAAATTTCAGAGCTTTTTGCTCCTCTGTAAAATAGGAATTAAAATACCTGCCCTATTTTCTTCTGTTTGCTGCTAGATTCTACTTCATGAGAACAATGCATGGTCTGTGTGATAATGACCTGTAAGTGCAAACTATTACATATCAACAAGGTGTAATCCAGACTCCCTCTGTCTCTTTCCATCTCTTTCCCTCAGGCTACCCTTACTTCTTTTTTTGTCATTGGTTTTCTTCAAACCATTCTTATTTATTGTACCCTGACTTTCCCTGGACATAACTTTTGGGAGGCAGGGTGATCTGGCCCTTGCCCATCAGCTGAAGTACTTGTTTTTTCAGGTGTGGACAGGACAAGCGTGAAGCTCTTTATCATACTGATTAGAGGTGCTCAGAATTGTGGCGATCCCTTGGCTTGGGTGGCTCAGGGTGCAAAACCATCTCACACTGAGTCTTAGGAGATGCATAGGCTAGATTTGGCCATGAGTACCAGATCTCTTGGTTGAGAGAAGGCGCCTAACATGCAATGGCTGACCAGAAGCTAACCCGGCCACAAATGTTCCCAGACTCAGCTTCACAGACCTGAGGGGTCCTCCTCCCCAGAGATGCTAATGGTCTGGGGGTGCAGCCTGGCATCAGGACTTTTTCAAGCTTCCCAGTAGATCCTAATGTGCAGTCCAAGCTAAGAACCTTTGAGAACAGGGCTCCCTCACACTTCTGTGTGCATCTGTTATCACCTGCCTGGCAGGCTTTCTAAAACACAGTTTGAACTGCACATTCTCAGAGTCTGGTCCCCAGCCCAGCAACATCAGCATCATATGGGGACTTGTTAGAAATGCAAACTCTCAGGTGCCCTGCAACCTTAATGAATGGGAAACTCTAGCAAATTCTAATTTAATCAGCCGTCCAGGAGATTCCGATGCAAGATAAATGTTAAGAATTCCTACTGCCAATGGAGCCATTTCCTTCTGGGTTCAATCCCAGCAGAGACACTTCCTAGCTCTGTGACTTGAATACCTTACTTCATCATTTTCCGTCTCAGTCTCGACATCTATAACATGGGGCTAATAGTACCTTCCTCACAGCGTTGCGAGGCTTAATGAGCAAAAGAGTAAAATGAGTAAAATAGTAAAAGCAAAATGTGTGAAGCTGTATTAAACCTGTTAAATTAGGATTCTGAAATCCCATTGACAGACTACTTTTTCAAAACAGGAGTTATTCAGACTTGAAGTCTCTGGTGCAAAACCTTGACTACATGTATTAATCACCTGTGGTGATTCTTTAAAGTCCTGATGCCTGACTCTCACCCTCAGAGATTTAAAAAAATCCCTCAGGAGAATTCTTATGCACAGCTAAAATTGAGAACCAGAGATTTAGATTTGAGTTTGTTAAGCCAATTTGTATGTGCTCAGAAGGTTTGTAATTTGCTGAATTTTGCTGCAGAATTCTGTGCTATGTAGGCAGCCACTAACATTATGATTAGTTCAGTGGGGAGAGTGTTCATTCTCAGAGACTTTCTTTTCTTTAAATTCATCCATGACTGGTGTGTGTGTGTGTGAGTGTGTGTGCATTAACTAGTATGTGGGATATCTGCTCTCTCCAGCTATAAACATTTGCATTGTCAGTGGGGATTACAAACAAGTAATGGAAAAACTTAGAGACATCTATAATCCAGACAACCAAAATGTTTCAACTATACTGCATTTGAAAACTTGCATTCCAGTGTCTGCAAAAGCAAGAACTAAGTTAGCGGTCCTAAAAACAAAACAAACAAACAGAAACAACCCACCAAGTTTTAGAGAATGAATTTGATTAGAAATTAGGATTTTGCATCTCTAAAAAGAAAATCTGAGAGAAGCAGCACTAAGTGAAATAGGCTCTAGACTGAAAGTAGGAGTTCTAATCCTGTTTCATCCCCTAACTCATGCGTAGCCCATTCCTCAGACCTTCTGGGCCACTCCTTTCTCAACCTGGTATCTAAAAAGGAAATGGTGGAGTCTTTGATCTCTAGTATCCCTATTACCTCTAAAGTTTTATAGAAATATCGTTTTCTCTTCAGTCAACAAATTCAGATGCTTCCTGCATCTTATCAACATCAATTAAATTTGAACTTAAAAAATTTTCAGGACAGCCTATAACATTATTTCGACCTGTTTTAGTTCATGTAGTCATTCATTGACCAGATATTGAGCATGTGCTGTGTGCCAGACTGTGTTCTTGGCACAGCAAATTGAACATGGGCCAGAACAGAGCATGTTTCTTCTCTCCTGAAGCTAACATTCTATTGCAGAACAAGTCAGCCCGTGTTACAGGAAGTGCGATTGTCAGAACTCTCCAGCTCCTTTTCCCTTCTTCACAGCATCTCATGTTTGCACCCTAACAGATGTACCAGAGAAAACGGTGAAGGAGGCCAAGGATGGACTGAAAAGCTGGCTAAGATTTAGTAATAGTCTTAAAAAGAGAGAAAGAAGGCACCTGGGTGGCTCAGTTGGTTAAGTGTCTGCCTTCGGCTCAGGTCATGTCCCAGGGTCCTGGGATCGAGTCCCGCATGGCTCCCTGCTCAGCGGGGAGTCTACTTCTTCCTCAACCCTTCTCCTCTCCTTGTGATCTCTAGCTCTCTCTCTCTCTCAAATAAATAAATTAAATATTAAAAAGAGAGAGAGAGAAAGATTCTAACAAATCATTCATTCCACCAAGGGATTAAAGGGCAATTTGTTCCTCACACCAGTCGTTTCCAAATTTTTAAGATTAAGGAGTACTTTTGAAAACTAAAATTTCTGTGGCATATGGGAAGTGCGGATTAGTCTACATAGTTACAGAACTACTTACCTGATTGCTTTTTGGCACAGGTTAGCAAAATACAGTCCCCATGCCAAATCTGGCACTTCACCTTTCTTTTGTAAATAAAGTTTTATTGAAACACAACCATACTCATTTAAGTATTGTCTATGGCTTCTTTTGCCCTAACGTGGCAGGATTGAGTAGTTGTGACTCTGTGTCCCATAAAACCTAAAATATGTAGGATCTGCTCCATTATAGAAAGACTTTGCTGACCCCTGCCCTCTAGCATGGAGTTGCTGTTTGAGTACAACTGTTGACCGCCTGACTGTGTACTTGGACACACTCCAGGGGCACACTTCCTTCCCTAGAAACAGCTAGACACTGTGCTAGGACTCTTACTTTTTCCTTGCAGCAACCCCAAGCTGCATGACCCACTCATTTATTTTTCTGACACTCACTTTAGTAGTATGTAGCCAAAACAAACCTCATATATTAATCAAAATCTTAGCAACTCATTTATGACAGCTGCCATGCCTTGCAGCTTGAGAAACAGCTGCCATGGGCTATTCACCTGTTCCATTTCACCAGTGCTCTGCAAATATTTTTGCTCACATAAGAGAGCGTTAAAAAGCTGTCAGTACACCCTCACACATTTTTTTCATTGACATCTACAAATTTTCATGTAAGTTTAAATAGTAGTTACAGATGTAATTTGTAGCATGTTATAAAATGGGATGTTTTAAGATAAAACGGTTCGGTCTCCTTCCTAAATGTGTCCAAAGAAATCAAAATGCTATCGCAACTTCATATCACCTCTCTCCATGTATTGGGTGCTGTGGGGGTGCTGTGGGGTGCTGTGGGGAAGCTACCCCCTTCACAGTCAGTCAATGCATTCATTCCCCAGCTGCCTGGGGTGGGGTCTGCTGCTGGCTCATATCGGAGTCTCTGTACAGGAAGTGCTTTTGACTGAAGGGAGCTATCTAGTCAAAGGTTAGGCTCTCTCCTGGGGAAACAGCCATCAGTGACTGGCCCATTGTGGGGACTCAGAGACCTGGCCCTCTGCCATAGGAGCTGCTCCAGAGCTCCCCATGTGATGGGCTGCAGCCTTAGGGGTAATGACATCAAAGCCCATTTTCTCTCTCCACCCATTCTCTTTCCCTCACTCTTCCATAGTGTTATTCCCAAGACCACGTCCCAGTAAACTTTCTGCATACAGACCTCTATTCTAGAGGGTTTCTGGGGAGCCTGACCTAAGATATCCATTTTCAAAAGTACATGACTAAGCTCTTCTTTAGCATTAGGAAATCTCATGTTATTTTTTTCTTAATTTCCATTCCACTTTGCCCCCAGATTTTTATCCTACTGTAGTATATTTGTATGTTTGAAAGTCTTTTTTTGATTGCCTTGTCATACTTCTCTGTAACTAAATTATTACATAAAGTAAAATTTAGGGGCGCCTGGGTGGCTCAGCTGGTTAAGTGTCTGCTCAGGTCATGGCTCCAGGGACCTGGGATCGAGCCCCCCATCAGGCTCCCCGCTGAGCGGGGAGCCTGCTTCTCCCTCTCCCTCTGCCCCTCCCGTGCTTGTGCTTGCTTGCTTTCTCTCTGTCAAACGAATAAATAAAATCTCTAAAACTTTAATAAAAAAATAAAGTAAAATTTAATTTAAACATTTTTTAAAATTCCAGTATAATAAACAGAGTGTTATATTAGTTTCAGGTGTATAATATAGTGATTCAACACTTCCATACAACACTCTGAGCTCATCATGATAAGTGCACTCCTGAATCCCCATCTCCTATTTCACCCATCCCCCACCCCACCTCCCTTCTGGTAACCATCAGTCTGTTCTCCACAGTTAAGAGTCTGGGTTTTTAGGGGCACCTGGGTGGCTCAGTCGTTAAGCGTCTGCCTTGACTCAGGTCATGATCCCAGGGTCCTGGGATAGAGCCCCGCATCAGGCTCCCTGCTCATCAGGAAGCCTGCTTCTCCCTCTGCCACTCCCCCTACTTGCGTTCCCTCTCTCACTGTGTCTCTGTCAAATAAATAAATAAATAAATAATCTTTAAAAACAACAACAAAAAAGAGTCTGGGTTTTTTGTCTCTTTTCAAAGTTTTCTTATGAACATAAATTTCTATGTGTGAAATTTCTTCTGGACTGAGCTATCATTACAATGATGAGTAATATGCATTTGCCAAAACAACATACATGCATTATAAGTTTTGATAACCATTACCCATAAAAAGCAAGAGTAGAGATGCATCTCTTAAGATGGTGACTTCTATTTTTAATTAGTTGATCTATGAACGAATATTATTTACTGCTAAATGAGTGTTGAACATCAGTTCTATTCCATTTTCTGTTTTATTTGTAATGATGTACAAATGCAGTATTTGTGCATGTCACATTAGTAAATAGATGGGATTGGAAATGGTTTGGTGTATGGTACTGCAGTGTCTTCTCTGACCTACTTGTGAGTGATTTATCAAAAGCCACAGACTGATAAAATACCAAAAGTTATTTTCCTACCTTATCAGCTGACAACTCAACTTAGTTTTCTTGAAAACAAAGAATGGAAAACCACCTGACTTGCAAAAGGATTTGTTAACCAGTCATTGAGGTCATTCCCATGCTCCATGCCTACACCATATTTCAAATTGTTCATCATGTGTGACATCCCAGAGACAACACAGCAAGTTGGTAAATGAAGAGTTGACACCTATTATGGAATGAGAATGGGAGACTGGCTAAAGGGGAGACCTCGAGTGCAACCAGTTTTCAGGTCCATTTCATGACAAAAGTGCATATGGATGTTGAACACTTGCAAAGTAGCCTTCGTAGAGAATCCCTTGAAAAGCCTCATTTCCCCTCAGGGGTACACCCCCACCAGCTTGAAGATATCTATGTCACCTTAGTACCAAGCTCCTGAACAAGTACGAGATTTCTCCTATAATTTTTTCCTTAACATAACCTTAGTTATAAGTAGACACTGAATAAAGACCAGGAAGGATCTCACAAAGGAGGTAGAGAGCTGGTTCTTAAATAGACTTTGGCACAAGCTTCTCTGTACCAGGAATCTTCTGTGTGCTCTATTTTCCCTAATGAAAAATGGGGGCATTGCATCATCACAAAGTATTGTAAGGTTTGCACAGATTATTAAACAGTCTGAGACTTCTGGAGGGAATTTCAAAAGGAATGTGTATTCTCAAATATCTAGCATTTTATCTGACAGAATTTATATTTCCTATCATAGTTTTCCTATCCTAGGGCATGGTATTAGGAGGAAGGAAAAAACAAAGAAAGAAAAGAAGGGTGGGCTTGAGGGTGACTTCGAAAGAATTCTAGCTATATTTATTCCCCGTTCCCTTGTACCTCTTGCTGCTGGCCATGTTGACAGGGAGATTCTTTTAAATGACACAATCAGGTGGGTATAGAGGACTAGAAGGAAATATTGCCCAAGGTCAGAAGCCTTTCCTGGGCTGTCCTTGAAGCTGTTAGAATATTTCACTTATTAGATGAATCTTTAAGGCTTTCTTTTCTTTTCCCAAGCAATCATTTTCCAAGGACATTAATTGTGGCAAAATTATTGATTTAGAAGTATTAAGGAACTCAACTTTAAATTTATAACACAAGAATTTATAAAACCACAGAAAAAGCTTAACTTAAAAAACTTTTACAGGGCACCAGGGTGGCTCAGTCGTTAAGTGTCTGCCTTCGGCTCAGGTCATGATTCCAGGGTCCTGGGATCGAGTCCCGCATCGGGCTCCCTGCTCAGCGGGAAGCCTGCTTCTCCCTCTTGCACTCCCCCTGCTTGTATTCCCTCTCTGTCAAATAAATAAATAAAGTCTTTAAAAAAATTTTACAGGGGCAGCTGGGTGGTTCAGTGGGTTAAGCATCTATCTTCCACTCAGGTCATGATCCCAGGGACCTGGAATCGAGTCCTGCATCAGGCTCCCTGCTCAGCAGAGAGTCTGCTTCTCCCCCTCCCCCTGCTCGTGCTCTCTCTCTCTCTCTCTCTCATAAATAAATAAATTTTATACAGCCTAATTCTGTCTACCTTTACTTTGGTTGTCTAGTTTTCTCTTGAATTATTTAAATAACTTACCATATTCTTTGGCTGGAAATATAACTCCCTCCTTGCTGATATAGCATATATTAATGAGATTTGTTATTGACTCTTCTAAGCCACCCAAATGCATTTTTTTTAAGATTTTATTTATTTGACAGAGAGAGAGAGAGAGAGAAAGAGCGTGAGCACAAGCAGGGGGAGCAGCAGAGGGAAAGGGAGAAGCAGGTTCCCCACCGAGCAAGGAGACCGATGCAGGACTTGATCCTAGGACCCTGGAATCATGACCTGAGTCGAAGGCAGATGCTTAACTGACTGAGCCACCGGCGCTCCCAAATGCATCTTTTAAAAGAAGTTTTCTGCCACTGTGTCCAGCTGTAAGAGGTGCAAGAGAACAAGGAAATACAGCTGGAATTCTCTCAAAGTCACCCTCAAACTCACCCTTCCTTACTTTCTTTGTAAGTCTTTTCCTTCCTTCCACAAGTAAACAAAAACATGTAGAAGTGCACATATAGTATCTTGCTATGTATTTACTATACCTCTTCCTAGAAGATAGTGTGTGAGATGAAGAACATCAGAGTTCAGGGTCAGAAGACCTGAGACTGACCCATGATTTTCGACAAGCCACTTAACCTTACTGAGCTTTCATTTACTTATTCATGAAATGGTGATAATTTTCCTCTCTGACATTATCTCATGTATGGGAAAGACACGTAAGAATGCAGACATGTTTGCAGACAGTCAATATAAACAACCCAATGAAACAAACTTTCTCTGCTTTATAGAGTTTAAATTCATAAGGAAAGGACAAAGAAGATTTTTCAAAGTCTAGTCTTATTTATAAAGAATCATTCACATGTCTTCTTTGTAAACATATAGCTTCTTTATGCTTTTAATAATGAAACTGGGGGGGATATCAGTTCAGTTGAACATGCAAATAGTTTTATCAACACAGTATTTGCAGAGAAAGAAAGTCATTTAATCAAAATATCCCAACACTGAATTTCACACTTAAACCCACATGCAGATTGTAGGATTATGTTACAGAATGTTTTGACGGAATGTGTTAAATATAAAAATAATTCAATGCAATTTCCATTTAGCACATTGTACAAAACTCATTCTTCAATAGAATTAACAAGTTTACAATCTTTCTCATAAGGTGCTATGTATTCAAAGTGCTCTGTAGCATTGAGGTTGAGATCAGGAAACAAATACTGTCGGGCTCCACAGTAATGCAGCTCAGTAATAAATGAAATTAGATATACTATAGATGAAACCCACTCATAAAACCTAAGATAGACAATGGCGATCTGTGGTGTGCTGTGAGAGGTGCTCATCCTTGTGGAGGGGGGCTGGAAGATGTCATAAACACATCATTACAGTCATAATAAAAATAAGCTTAAAGATGAATCCATCACTTTTAGAGTGAGTACCCTTTCCTAGAGAAAAGGAGAAAAATAGAGACAGAAAAAGAGACAAAGAGAGAAAGTTCACAATGCTTCTGCAATCCGTTTTCCAACTGAGACTAATCCTCAGTACAATCCAGAGTCCATGATAGCAGTTCCATACTTTAGAGTACATCACAATTACCTGGAGGGCTTATTAAAACACCCACTGGGAGGCCCCAGCCACAGAGTTTCCAATTTAATAGGTGTGAGGTGAGGGCGGGAATGAGGATTTTTGGAGCAGTTCCAGGGGATGCTGATATCCTCATCAAGGGACCACATTTTGAGAACCACAGGTCCATTATATCTTTGATCGTTCAAGGACTCCTTTATTAAAATGCAACATACCTATAAAGATAATATGCCTGGTCCCTAGGGGCCTAGAGTGTAGGGCAGTCAGCATAGATTATATGATGATTTAGGGCAGCAGTCCTCAATTTTAGCTACACAGTGGAATCAACCGAATTTAAAAAAACACACAAAAACCCCAAAAACCAAAACACCTGATGTCTAGACCCATCTAAAACTAATTAAACCCAAATCTCTGTGGGCCAGGGGGCCAGGGGTTGAATCATTCATGAAAGTGCTCCACGCAAGTCTAATGTGTAGTCCAGCTGGAGAATCGCTGCTTTAGGAAATTTTGTTTCACCTCCTCATGGGAGAAAAGATGGCCAAACATATGTGCCCTTTAGAGTACTGGTATAGGAACAAAGACATCTTCAAGGAAATCAAAATCCCCAGTAGGCACACTGATGCACAGCTATTTCTAGTAATATCAATGGGTAATTTAGAAAGTGATCTTGACTGTTGATTTACAATGCCCTGCAAGGTTAGTTCACAGGTTTGAAGTAACAGAACTTGGGCAGGTGAGCAGCACACTAATTTAATCCAAGTTTCTTTTCCATCAAATGACATCAACCAAAGAATCCGGAGTCTAGAATGTTGATGTATGTGCTGATGTGCAATGTTTACCTGCTATCATTATTGTTACTCATTTCAGTCAGCTAAATTATTTACTACTTTGATTTACATTTGAATGGACCTATAAATAAGGCCCCAGGGACAAAATGCGACAAGCATTTAAGTCTACCTTAGAAAGCAAAATGACAGAAACACATACAAAAAAAAAAAAAAAGCAAAGGGCATTTTGAAATAAGATTGCCACTGTACTCTTCTGGCATAAATAGGATGAATAAATATTTCTAAGTGTAAGTGAATCTACATGCCATAGAATCCCTTTCTGGAAGGATTTACAGGGCTGGTGCAATCTTTAGTATTGAGTGTACACGGAAGGACCTTCAGAGCTCATTTTCACAAACTAAGTCATTAAAGCCCCAAGCCACAGACTTTAAGTAAAACTCTAATGTGTGAAACCGGAACTAATATTTGATTATAAATAAAAAAAGGAATTTAAACTAACCCCAGATGTGAAGACCGAGCCTTTTGGGTGATCTTTGGTAAAAGTCAAACATTTGGAAAACTATCAGTTGGATTTGAATAGAGATACGTTAGCTATGTTGAGTACCTAACAGCCTCACAGTCCTCCATTAGGAACCGCTGCCCCTAAAGAGGGTCCTACAGATGGATCCAGTTACTTTCAAGGTGCTCACTGTGCACCTGACCAGCACTGCTAGACAGGGAACCAGCTCAGACAAGCACGAGGATTTAAAAAAAAAGGTAAGAATCCAAAGTTCTAAGTGAGATGCTTGGGTTAATCTTTCTCCAGTCTTTAAATCTTCCAGAAGACATCTCTCAAATATCCTGAAAAATAATAAAAAAGGATAGAACTGTGCATAAAATCACTCAGGATAGTAGAAACTGGGCGCCAGGAATATGAGGGCATCAGGGAAATAGCAGGAATACAGGAAATGCTAAAAATAATTTGGCCTTTAGTTACAACCTGCACTATTTTACATATATTTTTATAATGTGTACGCATTTTTCATGTTTTATAATTTATGCTGTGTATATATTAAACTTCACAAAAACTGCAGAAATGAAGGCACAGAGCCCATTTAAAGGTAAATAATCACAGCCATCCTTTTAAACGCTAAACGGGAAATGAATTTGGGAATAGAGTTTGATTCTTTTTGTCTTGTGGTATGTCCCTGTGTCCCATTCTCTCCATTTCATCTCCGGGGCCCTGGAAAGGAGACATGGATTTCACCTCTTCAGAGAGCTGTGCTTGCAGAGCAGAGAACATGACTTAGGGGTGCAAAAGGTGTAGAAGTGGGTCCGTGTGTGTGCGCTGGCCCCACCGCGGTCTTCCCCAGCTCCTGTCCTCAGGGGCTTGCCGCCAAGCTGCATAGAATTGAGAATTGGCGCCGCTGGGGGCAGCTGTATGCAGGGACTGATGAAGGTTTGAGCCTGACCAAAGGGGAGGGAACCTCAGCTGGGGACTCTGTTTAATCCTGCGAACAGAGCGGGCTTAAACTCACCTTCTGCCCCAAAGTCCCTTAGGCCTTCGTGTTGTTCAAGGAGACATCTGCGTTTGCACCTGCTCTTTTTCTCTTTGCACTGTAAGCGCTTGCCTCTCTTGGCTTTCCGTGTCATCAGGTTTTACAGGGAGCGTTTGCACGCCCTGCAGACTCTCTCCCCTAGGCTCCGACTTTCTCCCTCGGGACACTCCTGGGCTGAATTCTCCACCCGCACCCAACTCGCGTGCTTCGTCTCCGCTCCCCGGGCCGGGCTCCTCTCCCACGGCCTCTGCCCGCTGCGCGGTTTCAGTTCCCCCGCCCTCTGGACCCTGCCCTAGCTGCGGGGCCTGCCCTCCCGGGCCTGAAGGTTCTCGTGGAGCCCCCACGTCAGCCTCTGGTGCCCACGTCCCCGTCACCTCCTCCACCGCCGGCTCCTCCTCCCTGCTCGGCGCTCTTTCCCCTGCCACCACCTTCTCGGCAGCTGCCGGTTTCCCTAGTACCTCCTCCACTTTGTGCCAAGTGTCCTTGCCAGCAACATCTGACAGGGAGGAGGCTTTCTTTGCCCCTGTTTTCCCCTCAGCTGTCTGCAAATCTGCCAACACCTCCCTCTTCTCTGCGGCCGTTCCTGCCGCTTCTTCTCCTTGGTGGAGATCTCCCTCGGCCACCACCGCGCCTCCTTGCAAGCTCCCGTCCCCCTCCGTGTCCCCGTTCCTCGTCACTCCTGGCCCCGGAGCGCACTCTTTATCTGCCTCCTCATCCCCAGCTTCTTCACTCAGCTTCTCTGCCATCACGGAACCTTCCTCGGAAACATCTTCTTGGGTCATCGCTGTGACCTCCGCTCCTTGCTGCCTTTGCAGAGGCCCTTCCTCATCCCCTCCTTCCAGTCCAGCGAGGCCATCTTGATCTTTGGCCGCGCGCTCCTGGGCCCCACCTGGGGCTGCGATCTTTGCCTCCGGGGCCTGCCCCTTTCCTGCTAGCTCCGTTTCAGGAGCTCCTGACACACCCTCCCCCTCAGGGCCCGGCCCCTGGTCCGGCCCCGAGGGAGCCCCGTTCTCCCTGGGGAGCGGCGCGGCTCTGCCTTTGTGCTCTGGGTCCCAGGCTTCCCTCAGGCTTTCCCCTCCTTCCTGTTTCTTCAGAGCAGTTGTGTTTTCCAGTGACTCTTCATACCCAGGTGCCGCTTCAAACATGGCCCCCCACCTCTCTCTCAGTGAATCTCCTCCTTGCGGCCCTGCGTCGTCCGTCAACTCCAAGGGCCCCATGGCTGCTTCGCCCTCGGCATCACACTCCATTTCATTTTGGGAGACTTGTGTCTCTTCCTCAGATCTCACTTCCTTCGCGGTTTCCTGCTCTTCCCCTTTAAACTTGTGCTCTTCTTCTAAAATGTCTTCACCCAGCCGTGCATTTGCCCTGGTCACCTCTCCCCTCTCAGATTCAGTTTCCTCCAGAGGTGATTCTGGCCTCTCCGCTTTCGTCCTCTCTCTTGCTACACCTAATTCCTCGGGTAGCATTTCTTTCTTGTCATCTTCTTTATTAGATTCTGCCTCAGTCCCAACCTCCCCCCTGTCAGCATCTTCCCTACAAAGCTCTTCCAGGCTGTCCTCTGAAAGCCCTGTCGGGGCTGCCTCAGCCTTCTCCCAAGTTGAGGAGCTCAAGGGTGTCCGCGGTCCCAAAGCTGCCTTCCTGTCTTCGGCCGGTTCCTCTCCCCCAAGCACTGCCTCTTCTGAACCAGCTTCTCTCTCAGAGGCAGCATCTCCCGCGGCTCCCAGGTCCTCTAGGTCTGTAGATGCTTGCTCTTCACTGTTCACCTCGGGCTTTTCAGACCCTGCAGCACTCACGGCCTCGCCTCTCTCAGCCTCTCTCTCCTCTAGTGTCACTGCCTCCCTCATGGCTGCGGCCTCCTGAATACGCTCTGAGTCTGGAGCTGCTGCCTCATGTGCAAGCACTGCCTTCTGGGAGCCCCGCTCCTCCTCGGCAGCCGCCTTCTCAGTCTCCAGCACTGTGGGCAGCAAGGCCGCCTCTTCAGGAGCCTCGTCTTCTTTCAGACCTCCAGAGGCTCTGGTGGCTTCTTTTCCCCTGGGGCTTAACTCCTCTTTATCCAGCCTTGGATCCCCTTCTGCTTCTGCCTCTGCCCCACTTGCTATGCCCCGAGGGATCTCTCTTTCCTCAGTAAATTGTCCTATTAAAGCTGGGGCTGTTGACTTCCCCTGCCCCAAGGGAACATCATTAACCCCTGCTTTTCCCCACTGGGCTGCACCCCCTTTCTCTTTGGTTGTGTCAGCATCCCTGTGCTGGGGAAGTCCATCACCCTCCACTGCTTCTTTCTTCTCCAGTGTGTACGCTTCAGATGCACCTTGCTTGGATTCCGCGTCTGAGCTGAGTGTTGCTCGTTCCTCGAAATTCCTGTGTGGTGCTAAAAATGAGGTTAGAAAACACGGTTACTTTAATCAAAGCGCCCAGGGAGGAGATATTCTATATAACCACATATGAGATATATATAATATCAAGAAGCTATTGATATTATATATAAAACATTTCCTCGATCCTCTGATGCCATCAACTATAACATGCACCATGATTTAATAATGGCTCTTCGTGATGAAAAGAAGTGCTATCTATTTAATGGACACATTGATATTAAAGGAAAAGTGAACATCACAAATGTTGAAAACAAACAAAATCTCCTTATCTTAATCTTCCCCCGCCTTCTCTCTCTCTCAATCTCTCACATACACACACACTGCCTACTTTCATTTGAAATATTAGGACTTGCAGAAAAATCATGTAATAAAAAACTATTTCATCTTCTTAGAAATCATTATGCCCTAGAGCATCATAATATGCATGTCGTCAGCCTGTGTTTCTTATACTCTTGTGGGTATTCGGCAACACAATCACAATACTGTGTGAGCTGATTATTATCCCATATATTACTCCCACATTTTAAAGCTACTATATCTAGATTTAGTCATCAAATAACTTTGTAGCTCAAAGTAAGGCTCTTTACTAAAGACACCAATTTGTACTATAGGTCAGGATACCTCCTGTCTATGTTCAGAAACTGTTTTGCCTTTGGCAAAACAGGATCAGAGAACAAGACAGGACTTTGTAGTCTGGGACAAATTTCAACATAAATAACCTTCTTGCAGTATTTCATAAGTTCTCATTCATAATTCCCTGGCAAATCTGGCTGTACTAGCCATCATACTTCAATAAATCTAGGTTCAATATGTTTCTTAAAGGCTTCAAATGCATTTCTTGTTATTTAACAAATAACATGCATTTCTGTTGAAATGATCCATGCAAAAATAAAAGGATGTCATGCCAAATACCAAAACCATTTACATTTTCCAAATGCAGATAATACTTAGGGAGATAGGAACTTCTAAAACAGTCATCTTAATAATTTTGCTATCAATCTAATCTTTCTCACTTATAGAAGACACTAGACTAGGGGCGCCTGGGTGGCTCAGTCATTAAGTGTCTGCCTTCGGCTCAGGTCATGGTCCCAGGGTCCTGGGATCGAGCCCCACATGGGGCTCCCTGCTTGGCGGGAAGCCTGCTTCTCCCTCTCCCATTCCCCCTCTCTAGCGGTGTCTCTCTCTGTCAAATAAATAAATAAAATCTTAAAAAAAAAAAGAGAGAGACACTAGACTAGATGCTAGAAGTTATCATACCAGTGTGCCAACCTCCAAATTATGTAAACTTATAAAGTAGGCAAATGTGTTTTCCTCGTATTTTTTATTGCTTGTCTTTTTGGCCAGCCATCTAACCCCCACACCCGGGCTCCTGGGTGGCTCAGTTGGTTAAGCGACTGCCTTCGGCTCAGATCATGATCCTGGAGTCCCAGGATCGAGTCCTGCATCGGGCTCCCTGCTTGGCAGGGAGTCTGCTTCTCCCTCTGACCCTCTTCCCTCTCGTGCTCTCTATCTCTCATTCTCTCTCTCTCAAAATAAATAAATAAATAAATAAATCTTTAACCCACACACCCCACGTCATTACCAAGGATCTATCAGAAACCTAAAGCCCTGATCCTATTCACCACTTCTTCCCTGTTCTGATACCCCATCCAGGACTGTTGATCACTCCATTTCCTCTCCTAACACAAAACACAGCTGCCCTTTGTTGCATTCTCTTGGCCTTTTGCCAGCTATCACAATAAACCATTTTGAAGTAAGGCAGTTATAGCCGATATTACATTTCCCTCAAAAAATATATTTGGAAGGTAACTTTTGGTGACTTCTTTCAAAGAAGTAACAAATTTCAGGTCCATCAGTATGGTTGGTGTTGACTTTCATAGGTGGCCCTCAGCACATCACAGCAGTTATTTACTAAATTGCACCTACAAGCTGCCAGAGGGAAATATGGAGCCAAATGTTCATTCAGAGAACATGTAGCCAATTCACCTGAAATAATTTTATTCCATCCATCCATTGTATCTCATTATGGATTATTATTGGATTAAAAATAAAATTAAAACAATGTGTGTCAAGTCTCTTTAATAGTGTATCTATTGCTATTCAAATTCCTGCATGAAAGTATATTAAAAGTCAGTTATGAAAAACGCTTAAATAAAGTCCTCTGTTTTGCTAACCTGGTCTTTAAATGTATGGATTAATTAAAGAACATTAAGGAAAACAGGGGAATAAAACTGCCCAGCCACCATATAATAATATGCTATACCTAAATTCTAGGAGAGAAAGGGCTAATGGCGTCCAGCTGAGCTATTATATGAACATGCGCACCATAGGGGCGTCAGACATGACATTTCTGAAGTAAGGGAGAAAGAGCAATTGAAATCCTTCTAAGAAGTATGAGTGTGAAAACATGACATGGTTTTTGATAATAACCTCCTGGGCTTTCGGGGGAAAAAAAGAATATAAGAGAGCAAGCCATATTCACAAACAGGCAATTTAATATCGTGCAATGAGTGTGTACTTAGGGGTCAGACAGAGCTGGATGAGAACGCCAGCTCTGCCACTTACTATCTGTATGAACTTGGGAAACAACGCTTTTCTAAGCCTTCATTCTTTCATCCATAAAATGGGAGCAGAAATGCTTGACTCACAGAATCCTTGTGATAGTGAACCATAAAATGCTTCGCACAGTTTCTGGCACACAGAAGACCCTACCCAGTCTTCCTTCCATCCTTCCCTTCCACTGCTTATGATAAATTACATTTTCTTGCTCGAATCAGATTTGATCAATAACAGCTACTGTGCCTGCATTGCAGAATGTTTGGGAGGTATACCAGAACTCCTCTGGTGGAAGGCTCACCATACAAAGATTTGGATTCCCTAAGCAGTCAGGGTCCTTCTCCTTTAACTTGTCTATTCAGGTTCATGTGCCACCTGGCCCTCTCCACATTCCCCAGAGGGAACTGGAGCTCAGGGAACCAGCGTGAGTGCAAATATTCTGGCTATTTGTTGTAATAAAGTCCTTTTTCTCTGACCCAGGAATTTGTGTCTTCTGCTCACACCATGAAACTGTAGCTGGCAAAGTTGTTTGCTTGAAAATTGGGTAAAATCTCAAATACTTCACAGTGCTTAATGACTGCCGTTAAAAATCAGAGGTGGGGGTAATGTGACCATATGATGAATAAAATGAATAACTCTTCCCCCCCATATATACATACATATATTCAAATCAGGGCAGTTTTAAAAAGTCCTCTACTAAATATGGGTAAACCCGATTTCAAGGACACAGGGTGTTTGACCCGACGGACATGAGTCATGGTCTGTTGAATCACTCTAATTGGCAATCTTGCAGCTGGAATACTCATCACCAAGAGCCAGGTCATATGCTGATAGCAATGAATTCTTCCCTAATTTAAAAAAATAAGAAGTTCAAATAAACCATTGTGAAATGTGTCTTGGGCCCTCCCTGTCTCCAGTGGGTCAGTTAGGCAAATCTTCCTACCTACTCACCTAACTGGGAGGCCAACTACCAAATAAGACTGATCTGAAAATCCCTACCAATATATCTTTTATACTCGAAAGTCCTTTTTTCCCTCCAATCTAGGCACTAATATATTCAAAAAAGAATAATAACATTCACATCCGATGTCAGCTTTAAAGCTCCCCTTAAGGCCTCTCAGCCACCTCCTGCCATCAAATTCATTAGGTGAAAGAAAATAAAGGTGGAAGAAGGAGGAAACAAGAGTGGGGGGATGAAAGATGAAAAACGGGGCTGTCTTTCGCAGAGGATTTCTAAAGGTCTTTCTCAGGTAATGATGTGCCCTTACCTGCACCCGTGTCAATCTCCAGCTTCCTCGAGTGCTTCTCCTCGTCAGTGCTGCTAACACCAGACTCGGTGCCATAGTGCCGGTGGCTACCAGGTTCCACAGCCTCAGCAACAGTCTGTCCAACTGATTGGAGATCATAGGAAATATCAAAAGGCATAAAAACAGGTCATGGGAACACTGCTGAGCTATTTCACATCTTTTCAGCAAGTGGGGTTAATTTTAAAGTATTCACATTAAAATGTGACCTTGTTTTTTTAAAAATCTATGAAGATTGTTTCCAAGCTGTGATTTCAAAAGAGAAAACACAATGGCAGATCACGAAGAAATCCATGCAAAGAAATACTTTAAAAAGACAACAGCCAGAAGCAGTGATAGATTAGCCAAATGCACATGCAATGAAATGATGGAAAACGAGGTTTAGTTGCCTTTTCCTTTCTAGAAACACGTTATGGCTTTTATAACACCAGTCATCACTGCTCTTTGAAATTGCTAAGACCACCAGCGCCGACTATATTATGAGCATTTCATCCATTAGTAGATTTTAATGATTTGACCCCAATACTCCACGTGGATAGAGCAAAAAAACCTAGTGCATGATTCTTATATATTTGACAGTAAAAGCTGTTGTAGAAATTCCTGTTCTCTGCAGCTGATAACCAGCCACGGAACTTCAGAAACACAAAGACCTAAGTTCAAGTCCTGTACTCCATACTAACCGTGTTACCTTCGTTAAGTTCTTTGACCTAAGCCTAGACCTCAGTTACCCATCTGTCAAAAAAGGATATCTACTCAGTGGTTATTGGAAGGATTAAAGTAATATATGTAGTACATGATTATCTTTCACTTATTAGCAGGTGCCTAAGCATTTAATAAATAATAGCCGTGATGATGATGAGCATGTCTATTTTAAGTATTATCACCCAATCTGGTATGATTCTAGGCAACACTGTAATATCAATTAAATTTGTCTATTATTTCTGATATGTCCCTGTCTACATCCCTTACCTATCATGTCATGATCCATGTACCTAAATCCCTGACACCCTACCATTATGCCACCTTCTAGTTAATTAAAGCTCACTGGAATAACACTAGACCTAGGTCTGCCCTCCCAGATAAGAACATATCTCCCTTTCCTCCCTCCCTCCCTTCTTTCCCTTCTTTTTTTTTCTCTCTTTCCTTTAATGTATTCTGATTCAGTTGATCCAAAGACTGTACTTGGAAAAAAACAGAACTAGAATGTGGTCTCTTGCTCACTTTAAGGTGAATTGCTAAGGGGTAATTAGTTACTCACTGATTCATCTGTGTTTGGAAGCAAATAGTGAAATGTCTGCCTCATGTGTCTTTGGGGAAAAAAATGGAATGACTTAACTTTATTAATCTTGAGAACAAACATGGAAATGAAAAGAGGTACATAAAATGGTTCAAATGTATTCTATTAAAAAATTTTTTTGAACATCAATTTTCCTCATTTATCCGATAAACAAGTAAAAACGATTTTTACAATAATATAGTTTAGAGATGACATCAGCTCATGACAGATTATAGTTGGGTTTGTTATCAAGTAAACCTTTATTTTAGGAACTTTATAAACATAGTACATAAAAATTAAATATCTTGCCCACTGTAATAATGTTAACAGTATGTAACTAGTGAGTTTAATAAATAAGCAGTATTTTAGATCCTTGTATATAAATCTGCTTGGCTGACTGAGCAATCGAAATCCCAAAGATGGGAGGACAGGGGAATGGGACCAAGTCTGATTTCACAGCAATGACTTGAAGTTTTGTTTCATCAGAGCCTATGAGACATCTGGATTTTGTTTCCAGGTAGCCACAGACTATAAATAAATATGGTTTATCATATAAATATCAAATCATTATGTTATACACCTAAGAAAATGTAATATACATCAATTATACCCCAATAAATTTTTAAAGAAATATGGTTTACAATAATAATAAATAATTAAAATAAGCAATTAGCAGCTATTGAAACAGACTACTCTAAGAAGCCAAACAGTACTAGCATAATTTGGAAATTACAACTCACTCAGAATGGACAGTGAAGCATGTAGTCCCTCTGTCTCAGGACTGTCCTCACCACCTGGCCACGTCTGCTGGCTTGCCCCTGGAGGGTTAGGCTTTGGAAGTAGATGAGAAGGCTTTTGGAAGTAGATATACAGTTAGGTATTGCTTGCTACAGATTCAGCAAGAATGGGACCCTGGCCTGAGCATCAAGGACTTAATTAGGTGTGAGACCAGAAAAGGCCTCACTTGGTCATTTTTCTTCCTTAGATGTTCTGAAACTGAAACTTAAAAGCAAGAACTTGGCTAGGGTCTAACCTTGAGGGTTTCCACCTAGAGGAAAGGAGGACTATGTCCGCTGAGCCCGGCGCCAGAACTGTGATACATCACTTTGTGTCCTTAACTACTTAGCCCTTCACCGCCCCGAGGCTCCTCTCCTTCCCTCTCTATAAAGATGACCATTAAAAGCAAAGGTAACTGTCCATTCTCACAGCCTTCAAAGCAAAATGGAGAGAATTCTTAGAATTCTTAGAAAAGCGCTTTATCCACTCAAATGATATAGGACATTTTAAGATGTTTTTTAAATACCAAAATATTATTATCTGATGTTAGTTTTTTTATTATGAAAACAAACATATTTTAAAATAATATATACAGTACTTTCCCCAAATAGGGAAATAGTACATATTCTTACTGAAAGCTTTAAAAGATTATAAAGTACAAAGAAAAAAACAAAAATTATCCTAGTTTTACCACTCAGAACTACTAGTCAACATTTGGGTGAATCTCTATGTATCTTTTTTACTCTACTCTTAGTATAGATAGCATTTTGTACCCCATTTTATTCATTTAGCAATATATTGTGACTATTTCCACATATCATTAAATAAAACAAGATTCTTCAGTAACTACATAGAATGTTCTAATAAGTTTTTACTAAAATTTGATTAACTAATTGCCTGATTTGAATACTGAGTTATTTCCATTTGTGTGTGTGTGTGTGTGTGTGTGTGTGCGTGTGTGTGTGTGTGATTATAAAGCTATTTTAAATACGACTTATAATCATTTTTGTATTTTTTTCTGACTATTCCCTTTGGGCAAATTCCTGGAATTGGACTTGCTCAAAGAGCATATTTTTAGAAGCTTTTGATATGTTTTTTATATATTCTTCAAAAAAAAGGAGGTATCAACAAACAATTTCACCTGTAATGATGGAAGGCCGTATGTCCCTGTGCTTTGCCAACAATGTTACAATTTCCATCAATTCTTTCTATATTTGATAATTTTATAATTGAAAACTGGTGACAAGGATACCTTTTTCAATGTTAGTAGGAAAGCTTTCTAAATTCATCCCCTTTTCTCTGCTTGTTTTGAAACAAAACAAACTGATCCCATCTCAAAACACACTAATAACCCTGAGCAATTCACCATCAGAGGAAAGTTTTGCCAAGAACTTTTCATCGGAATTTTAAGAAGAAGGCTATAAAGGCAGAGTAAAGATCTATCCAAGTTTATCCCAAGTTCCTGGTGCCCTCGAATACCACGTGTGTGATTCGATCGTTCTCTGTGTAGCCAATTACCTTCCCAGCATGTCACCATGACAAACTTCATGACTAACACCATCTACCTACGTGGTAAAGATGCTCCTGCTTCCCTCCCCCCGCCCCCCCCCCGGAATCGAAGCACAGCCCACACAAACCCAGGATTAATTACAAACCCAAGCCCACAGCTGTTCAGAGACGACAGCTGTGGAGAGCTAACGTCTATCCTCCACACAGTATAGAATGGTATAGAATCATCTTTCTGCAACTTTCAGATCACGTCATTTGTATGCTCAAACCTTTCCAGTGGCTTCCCATCTCAGAATCAAATCCTCCCCATGGCATACGAGTTTCTCCCTCTGCCTCTTCTTCCACTCAGCTCCCGGTTTAGAGTCCCCGCATTTGCTCTTCCCTCTGCTTCCTGCGCGCTTCCTGCAGGGGGCAAAGTGGCTCTCCCCTGCACTTCATTCAGGTCTCTGCTCAAATGTCCCTTCATCAGAAAGGCCATCCCTGAAATAACAGCCCTTCCTCAACCCATTGCTCTGTCCTCTAACCCTGATTTTTCTTCTACACTTAGGCCAGAATACCCCAGTACTTGTTTATTTTTCACTTGTCAGGCATCTCTCGCACTAGAACATAAACTCCAGTATGGAAAGGGACGTCATGATGCTCACACTAAGAACAGTGTGGCATAAAGCAGATAACCAAAAAACTATTTACTGGCAGAGGAAATCTATTGGAACAAATAACTATACTTTCACAATTCATCCAGAACTTGCACTTAGACCACACCTCACAACACATGATTGTCATGTTCTCTCATCAGGACCACCCAACTTGGCTGCGTGATGATCAGACTGCATATGACTCTAGCCATTACATTACTTAGGCTTAGATTACCTGGCCAAGCACTATGACCTCTTCTCATTCACATATAAAAGAATAAAATGCCTGCTTCCATATACATTTCACAGTATACTTTATATTACAACATTCTGTTCTTAACATTTTATTTGTAATGTATAAATTATACTAACTTCACAAATTAATCTACCTAAATTGTTCTACTATTAGAACATAAAGCAAAGATCATGTCATAGTGCATTAAGACAGCTTAAACTGAAGATAACAGAGAAAAATAAACACATTATAATAACACTATGCCCTATCATACTGAATTACCTGCCAAGGACCCTGTCCCATTGTAGCTAGCAATTATAATCTTTTATTTTATCCACTTCACTGTGTATAACACATCTTTTGTATCAATTCGCCTGATTTGTTGGTGGACTGGACAAAGCCCAGTTAAGTGAGACACATAAAATAGAAGGAAAAATATCATTTTATGTTATCTGAAAGGCACAAAGGTATTGAATGTAGAACTTTACTACTTTATCCACTGCTATGATCTTAAGTGAAAACAATTCAGATTAAGTTGTTTTCGTTTGGACACTATAAAACATCATTACCTGAGTGTGATTTTATAGCCCACAGACCTATTCCTAACATAATCACAGTTCATATTCAGCACCAAACTAATATGAGAGAGAATCTTCTACACATTATCTTGGCCCCCATTTTGACCAAAGGTTCTACTCAGAGATCTAAATAAAATAATACACATTTCACTCTTTACCATGCCTTCTGATCGAATGCAGCATGGTCACCTACATGACCTTCTCTTCAAGCATTAACTTTGGTTCCATCCCTCTCTCCCTGAGCCATCTAACAGAAGACTCCATCAAGAAAGAGGAACTAGCCATAACCTCTTTGCTTGGCATCAGGCAAGTCAAGACCTGGTTTATTTTATCTGAAATTTTCTTAGAAATATTTATTCATATAAGGGACTTTGAGACTATTTATGACCTCTCTTCATCTGTTATTTTTTTGTAAAAAATATTTACAAATTTATTGTATCATTTCCTTGAATATACTTAAAACATCAGCACTCAAGAGTTATAATCTATGCATCCATGGGTTTTGATAGCATTAATCCTTCTACATCTTTCTGAACATTTTACATGTTTTTTTTAATCTATTAATGTTTTATTTTCCACTGTACTTTATTCCCTCTGCCTCTGGGCCTCCATAACCCAGAAATTTTGTTCTTTCATGGAAGATGAGTCATAGAACAAATCTATCAGTCCTTGCACAGAAGGCAACATATTTTTAAGAAAATTTGCAAAGTGATAAAATACTAAGGCAATACAGTAGAATACTATGTACAGTGATTAAGAATAAAGTACAGTTATGTGTGCTAATATGAAAAGGTATTGAAGATACAGTAATAAGTGAAAAAAAGGCAAGTGGTAAAACAAAATGTATGTTTCCATCTGTCTATAAAGATACACGCATATATGTAATATATGAATACATTTATATATGTGTATGGAGAGAAATTTTTCTGGAATCAGGCCTAAAAAATATTCTCTGCAGTTATGACTATGTTGCATGGGAAAGAGTAGAGGTGGGGCAAGGAAGACTAGCTTTCTTTTCATTCTCTCTGTTCTGTATTGTTTAAACTTTTCAACCAATCCTTTATAAGGAAAAAATTTTATCAAAAGCCTTAATATGTGATCCAGAAATTACACTCTTAGGAACCTAGCCTAAGAAAATAATTATAGATTTTAAATTACCTTAGGTAATAAGATATTAGAGTACTATTAATAATAGTGAAAATAGGGAAAAATATAAATATCCATAATAGGGGAATGGTTATAAGAAAACCACAGAATGGGATAACATACAGACATTGAACATATTTATTAAGATTACATAATAACATAAAAATACTTATGTTATAACAATAAGAAAAAAAAGCAGGACACAATATTTTATAAAAAATATGACAACATAACTTTGTAAACCCTAAGTTTAGAAATAAAAAAACCTGACCAAATGTTGAAGGTGATTTTTTGTGTGTGTGCTACATCTATGGGTAATTTTTTTTAAATCTACTTTTCTCTACATTCTGACTATTATTTCATGTTATGTCGTAAGCTGTTAATGAAAAATAAACACTGACAAAGAGGCCTGCGACATTTATTAAAGCTTAAGAAAGATAAAAAGTCACAAACCTTGCCATCTAGTGTTGAAGTTGAACCTGCCTTAATAAAAAGATAACAAAATGCTTTAGAATTATAGATGTTATCAAGTCAAGAACACAGACTTCCCATAATATGTAAGAAAAATGATAAACCTACACACTTTTCATTTCACACATCCAGAAAAAAACACCACCTCACTTTCTTCCAAGTGGCATGACTTCTAGCCCAATGCTTCTGCTATTCCATCCATCACCTAAATACAGCCTACGCTACATGCATCTTACTTTACAAAAAGATGTCTGTATACACAAGTCCAGGTAAACAATCTAGTTTTCTGAAGAGGAAGTAAAAGAAATAATGTCACTGTTACTACTAAACTTTAACATCTCTACCTTTTTTGGGCAGCAGCTTGCCAAATTGTACAAATTTCCTAGATTGTACAGGATATGTTCTAGAACTGAACAATGAAATCCACGATCAAAGACTTGAATTACTTTGTAAAAGGGTTTCAAATATACTTTTACAAAAATCTTAACTCACACATGGAAAAACCCCTTTGAAAACCTCAGAGGTATTCAATCCCAGGGCAGAAGTTGGCAAACTTTTTCTAGTAAGGGCCACATAGTGAATTCTTAAGGCTTTGTGAGCTGTCAGGCAGTCTCTGCCCTTGCAATGCAAGAGCAGCTGTTAATAATGTGTAAGCAAATGAGCATAGCTCTATTCCAGTGAAACTTTATTTTCTGACACTGAAATTTGAATTTAATTTTTTCATGTCACCACATATTATTCTTTTGATTTTTTTCAAACCACTGAAAAATTTTAAAAAACAAACAAGAAAATTTTAAAACATTCTTAGCTCACAGGCCATGCAAAAGAAGAAAAAAAGGTGGTAGGCCAGATGGGGCCTGTGGGTCGAAGTTTGTCAAACTGTATATTCTAGAGTTATCTGAATTTGCTACACCCCACTAACTGGAATGCTTTTATCTTCTTTCATTCGCTCTTAAAAATCATATCTAACCTTTAAAACCTTCCTCAAAAAAATCCTTCACAAAAACGTTCAAGGTGTACTTAACCGAATGGGACTTTCCCCTTCTTTTGAAACTCCTTAGCATTGGTACCTTCTCTGGTTTTATGACTACTGACCTTTGTCCAATTATTGGTGCCACACCTTCCTTTGTCCAATTATTGGTGCCACACCTTCCTTTGTCCAATTATTGGTGCCACACCTTCCTTTGTCCAATTATTGGTGCCACACCTTCCTCTTAACATGTGATGGGTGGCACCCTCTCTTACACATTTCTTATTGGCCATGGTGCCCTGCACATAGTAGAAGGTGAATAATGATTGAATTGAAAGACAACTATTCAACAACTTCAATTCCTAGATGTAGGCCCCAGTGGTTTAATAACAGCTCTTTAGGTCCTAAAAAAAATTTTTAGAGACATTACAAGTAATCATAAGCTTTAAAACAGATGATTTTAGTAATATTAAAATGTGAAAACAGATCTTATCTCGGAATCAAGAAGAATGCCCACCATATTGGCAGGGGAGACAGATGAGCGAGAACAGGGGAAGAGGAGTGACAGGGCACAGGATGCCATGTGAGAGCCAAACATCTGGCAGGCATAGCTGTCCACAGGACACAACTTGGTCCTTTACCTGTCCCTCTAAAATTTGAGAAAGGCATCAGACCTTCCACATGTCTAAGGTCCTGGGACCTGATTATTGTGGGACATTCTTCACTCTTCCCATATCAAATGAACTGCCTTGCATACTCACCCAGTGACCACTGGGTCAGAAAATCGAAATCACTCAGTTTCAGAGAAGAACTCAAAGTAAAGTTTGGAGTTTTCTATGAAACTGTCATATTTTTATCTAAATTTAAATTCCTATTGCACAGATAAAATAGAAAAATCTTTAAAAACCAGAGCCACTCTGCCTGAATTCATATCCTAGGAATGCTTCTTAGGAGCTATATAATCTTGACAACTTACTTAACCTCTCTGAGCCACAATTTTGTCACCTGTGAAAAAAAGACATGATGATAAGAGAACCTAACTCAGGGGATACTGGGCTGTTGTAAGGAGTAGATGAGTTAATATATATAAATGTTTAGAACTGGCACATAGTAAGCACCTACCAATGTTAGCTATGTATGTATGTGTGTGTGTGTGTGTGTGTGTGTGTGTGTGTGTGTGTGTGTGTGTAAGTGAATATATAGCTAAAAACAAATAGTATTTCTAATATTAAATCACCTCTAAAAAGCCACACATACCTTGCCTTCAGACACATACTGTGTTTTGATTCTTGAGATAGAATTACCACAAGAAGGAATTTACAGAAAATAGGAAACAAGCTATGTCAGATTTATCAAGTAACTTTTAAAATGCAATAGAAGGAAAACAGCAAGCTGAAAGTACATGTATGATTATGTGATGAAGAGAGAAATAAGAAAAAAATTGAATGCCTCTGGCATTATCACAATCGCATTTCCCAAGCTTTGGCAGAAATGTAAGGACCCAAATCAGCTTCCATGCATGGGAACAATGGCAGGTCCACTCAATGGCTATACTTACCATCTTTTTCCACCCTACGGGGACCTGCCTTTTTGTCCTTCACCTTAGCAGTGCTTCCTTCCCAAAACCTACTCTTATCCTTTTCTTTTTCTTCTGTGGAAACACATTCCCTGGACTTCTCAGATAAGCCCTCTGCAATCACTTGGGTTCCTTTCTCCATTTCTTCTTCAAGAACATTCTCCAAGCGTTCCTCTGTGTGCAGAGGCTTGGTCTCTATATCTGCTGTTATGAATTCTTGGTCTTCAATTTCAACTTCTAAGTAATCCTCAGTTGGAAGGTGGGATTTTCCTGGCTCATCACTTTCACTTGACTCCTGAGAAGATGAACTTCTGGCCCTTCTGTTCGGGCTGTTTTCAGCGTGGGCCCCTCTATCTCCCGGTGCAGACTCATCTTCACTGCAACTAGAACATGGGCGACTTCTGGATGAAGATGATGAAACAGTCTTTACATCTAAAAAATAAAAATGATGACATCATTGTTTTTCCATAAAGCACTTGGTTTAATTGTGGGAATCAGGTGAGTAATAATCATACTAAAAATTTTTAATATAGGTTAATAGACTTAGTGCCCATTTCACATATATTGCACATAACTGTCAAGATAAAGAAAAACCAATGTAATCTGTGAGTCTCTAGAAGTTTTCTTTAAAAAAAAGATTTTTTACTTATTTGAGAGAGGGAGAGAGAGAGAGAGAGTGAGCGAGCATAAGCTGGGGGGTGGGGAGGAACAGAGGCAGAGGGAGAAGCAGACTCCCCGCTGAGCAGGGAGCCCGACTAAGCGGGGCTCGATCCCACCCCTGAGATCATGACCTGAGCTGAAGGCAAACGCTTAACCAGCTGAGCCACCCAGCCGCCCCTCTAGAAGTGTTCCATAGGAAATCACATTTAACTGAAAACCAACTGTATTTATTCATTTATTTTTGAAAGCCACTTTATTAGAAAGCCTTTGTATCTATTTTATCGTAGAAGAAACTGGATAATCTTACTTGTTCAGTAAGAGCGCTTATTCATTATCATCTTGAGTAGCCACAATATTCTCTGTGCATAAAATTTAAATTTTTATCTACTGTAATACCACCCATACCCAGCTAGCAAGGTGTACTAGAAAGATTGATGCATTTGCATGAATACCAAGACACTTTAAAGATATTCTGAGGTGATGCTTGTGTGTGTGTGTGTGTATGTGTGTGTGTGTGTGTATGTAGGAGGACATGTTGTCTTATTGTGGGTCCCCCCAAAGCAGATGCTGAGGTCAGGATTCATGTGCAAGTGATGTATTAGGGATATGCTCCAGGAGAAACTTACAGGTGTGGGGGAAGCAGGGCAGGGAAGGGAAGAAGTCGATCAAGGGAGCTATTTCAAGCAACATCTCAACCTCAGCCTGATCCCACAAGGACCTCTGAGGTCTAAATCATATTAGAATTTTTCCTCCCTTGAGGATCGAGTGCTCCAGTCAGATGTGGCTACCACTACCTCTCTGCCCCCCACCCCGCCAGGGGAAGGTAAACTCCTTGGCTCTTCCAGGCTCTCGGTGCAGGCAGGTGAAGCAGCTCCTTAGCCCAGGGCTGTCCTCTGAAGAAGGCAAAGGGTGCCAGAGCTGGGCAGAGATGGGCACATGGAATCAGTAAGAGGACTTCTAGGAGAGGGAGACCGTGTGCTGATGGGATGCTACAGATACGCAGACTAGATTAACCAAAGCCAGAAATGGTTCCGTTCTTACTACCCAAAAGCACTTTCAAAAATCTCCAAGAAAGCCACATACACCCTGAATCTCTGGAAGGAAGACGCACAGCCTGAAAGTCACGGCATATGCTGGGGGCCAGATAAATACAAACCTGCTTTTGAGTTTTTCATCAACAGAGCTGTGTTTACAATAGCTTTTTATAGAATATATTTTCAAATGAAATATCCTACACTTAAACGCTGCCTAGCTTCCTTGTTTTCTCTTCTCTGTGTGCTCCTTACTCTTTTCTCTGCTTCTTTTATTTCTGCTTGGCAGCTGCACAGACGACTGTAGCAGCTGATACAGACTTTAAGGGAAGAAATACCTGTCTTTCTTCTTCTCCTTTTCCTTCACACCCTCCAGCCCAAATGACTCTCCATGACAGGGCTTAGAATTTTAAGTATAGACACAGAGACTTATCAGAGTTTCCACAAAGATTTGAGAGATGCTACACAGCAGTAAAACACAAACTCTAAAAAGCCTTTAAGCAACAGAACCCCTTAAGTACAATTCCATTTGTTCCTATCTCCCAACTCCCTTGACAGGCGCCAGATGACCACTGTTTCTCAAAGGAACACATACTTCAACCACTCATTCTTTATCTCCATTTTATAAAATCTGTCTCTCAGTAGGGAACACAGCAGATCAAGGACAGTTGTTCTCTATCTTATTTGTACCACTTCAGAAAATTTAGGGACTAGGATCTCACCCTCTCTTAAGCATTTCACATTTTTTTAAAGAAAAACAACTCCTATTTGCTAGTTGTTCAATCAATGGCTCTCATTAATAGCACAATTAGCTAGAAGGCAATATTATACTTGTTCTACACTCCCAAAAATATTCATATCTACCATCTTTAATATTTATATGATGACTCTGACTTTTGGCTCTGAGAGTTGGTCACATAATAAGAAAAATGAGCATTCCCCTACCTTTCTTTCGTAGCTTCTATTAATTGTGTTGTTTTATTTCAAAAGCCTGAATCACACTCTGGCTCATTTTGAGTCAGTCCCTTAGAGAAGAAAGATCAGGAGAATGAATGGCCTTCAAGAGGCAAGGGTACCTGACCTCCCATATAAACTCATTTCAGTTTTCCAATTTCTCTCTAACCTTGCTGTGCAATTTAGCTTCACTCTCATTTCTTTCTCTCATTTTCATGCAGACACTGGGGCAAGACTTTGCCTACAAATAAAAGCTCAAAATGTTTCAGGGCCATGGAATGGGATTTTCAACACTAATTTTATTTATTGTCTTAGAAATGAAGCAAGTTTTTATATAAAAATTTTTGTCTAAAAGAACTTTTTACATGAAAGAACTGCGAGGGCACATACTTAATATTTTTTGGCACTAGGAGGGAAAAAATTATCTTGAAGGTGTGTGAGTAAGCAACTCCGGCTCCCACCCAATTCTATCTGTCTCTGCATGGCTCCCTGCAGGTACTGAAGCTAAAAGCATCTGCTCTTGATCTTTATGGTAAAGACATGATGTTCACTTGTTGGTGTGGCGCCATGATTCCATGCCCTACAAGGCACCTCTGACTTTCCGCCCTGCACATTCAATCAGGCTCCAAACCCTTCACCATCTCTCTCTTCCTGTCACTGATAACTCTTCCTTCTTTTACATCACTATTATTTCACACAACATGAGACTGAGGGAAAATAATAATTTCTTCTGTAAGATGAAACTAGGTGTTTCAATCATGACTCAGCTGCTGACTAGCTTTGACTTTGGCTCTTCCAGTTAACCTCTCTAAGCCTCTGTTTTCTTGACTATAAAATGGGGTTAATCCTCTCTGTAAGTCATTGCAGAAATTACATGACACAAAATCAAACAATGTTTTCTTTATGAATTCCAGTCCTTCCCCCTCTATGAAATCCTACATGTTAAGTATTGTCTAATACATTTCTTTCTTGTGATTTCACCCTGTGCATTATACGAAGAATAGTAATTGCAGTGACTGTTTGCTGAGGAAAAATAAATACAGACCTGATCATGATTATGTATGTACCTACTGTGTACCAAACAAGGAGGTTAAGCACTTTATAAATATCTCATTTAATCCCATGGAATAGCTATTTTCTTTTTCTAGATCTAAAAAGTAAAGGGGGCACCTGGGTGGCTCAGTTGGTTAAGCGTTCAGCTCTTGGTTTCGGCTCAGGTCATCATCTCAGGCTGGTGAGATTGAGCCCTGCATCAGGCTCCTCACTTATCACAGAGTCCACCTGAGATTCTCTGCCTCTCTCTCTCCATCTGCACCACCTCCCCACTCATACTCACTCGCTCTCTCTCTAAAATAAATAAATAAATTCAATTTAATTTAAAAAGAACGTAAGGCCCAGAGAAGTTAAATAATATCCAATGCCCATTAGCTATAAAGTAGCAAGTTTGTAAAACTTTTTTTTTTTTTTGTAATGACCCACTGTAGTAAAACTAAGACCACTCTACTTGCCAAAAGGCCTTCAGAGTGTACCACACCCACTGTCACGGACCTACTATTGCTTCTCTTAACTAACTTTGCACTGTTACCACCCCAGGATGACAAATGGAAAATCGTTCTCTCCAAAACATCAGAACTCATGGAATTCAGCCTGTCCTCTGTTTTATATCCCTAGTGGTCCTTCTCCATTTGGCCACTATATATATGTATGTATCAGTAACCTCCACTGTTTGTACTGCCTGCTTTGCCAAGTTGAAACACACCTGTGTGTTTCAACCGCTCACACATCCACAGTCAACACCAGCCCAGAAAATTCAGGATGAACTCTGCTACCCCCTCTCGTAACTGAGGTTCTGAGTTGTTCTTCACCTTTCTACCCACTTCCATAGATTCATTCATGAAATGCATATTGAGCACCTCCTATATGTCAGGGATCGTGCTAGGTTCTAAGGATACAGTAGAGAAAAAGGCAGGCCAGGACCCTGCTTCCACAGAGATTACACACTCTAGCCAGACACTGCTTCCTTTCGCACGAGCACAACAGCTCAACTGTCCATGTTCACTCAGGTGTTTGTCCATGCTCCTTACACTGACCTTGGACAGCTCTCTCAGGAGCTGCTATTAACACTCGTCCTGCAATCAGTAGCCGTATGGTCTGTTTTGAACCAATTATAAGTCCTGACCTTAGTTTTGAATCATTTCCTCACCCCCTAACATAGAGCATGGTTTTACTATAGTTTAAATTCACCATTTTCTCCATTAGTGTCCTGATTTTAACTACTTTGTTTTGGGTTCACTAGCTTGAGGTCCCGTGGACACTTCAAGTGCACAAACTCAGTACAAATATGTAAATTCAGTTAAAAACAACTAGCTTTCAGCCCAATAACATACCATGCATCCCAACCCAGTGGATCCAATACTCTTCCAAACTAATACAAATTGCTTCTCTCTCTCCCATTCTTTAGTCCAGGGGTTCACAGCAAAATCTGCGTGGATGCTGCTCCTATTGTCTTCAAATTGGCCATGACACATGAATTTATACCTCCTACTATTACTCATATTAATAGTTCTATCTTGATTATACACATGAGCTCATAAAAATCTGTTTACACTTTATATTAGATACTATGGTTTAGTCAATATTTTCATGTACAATAATGTCTAGTTAGACAAATGCCTCTGTACTCATAAATATTGCAGAATGAATGGATGCTTAATGAAAATAAAAGTTGAAATCATTAAATTCCAGCTATAAACAGTAACTAGTTATTTGTCTTAAGGGAGAGCATATGTCCTCACACTGATAATTTATGACTCAATTCATCAATGAGACAAATATACACATTACTTTGTAAGAATAAATATCTACAGGTAAATGCAGCTCTAGCAGGAGGAGATGAAAACAACTGAAAAAGCTTAAAAGTTCCTCCATATCTACCTTTAATTGCACTTTAAACATTAAAATGAGTACTTAAAATACTGAGAATATAATCAAATCCTGTATCACACCGTGCTAAGTCCTTTTACATTTATCCACTAAGATTAAGCTTTCACTGGATGTCTCAGGAATGCCTTTTTGTGTATAAGGGAGATTCAAACCTGTAGAGAAATATCTCATAGGAAAGTGTTTTATGTGGACTAAAAGATGATGCTGCATTTAAATATTCACCTGAAAGCCATGACTTCCTACTTCAATAATCAAAATGTGAATATGGATTGAGGAATTCTTACCATTCAGAAAAATTGAAGTTTAATCATGCAAAAAAAAAAAAAATCACACATATAGACGCTGACCAGAAGGCCATCTACAGTCTTCCCCTAGTCCTCTCTGTTCAAGGAGCAGTCAAGTTACACTGAAGTCCACAGAATGTGGTTTCACAGCATCTATAATTTCAACACAGAAGAAGCAGGCTCCCCTCATATGCTTCTCTTCGATAGTTAGGCCAGGAAATGAAGAGTAAGATTCTTGAAGAGAATAAGTCAAGTAAATAGAATATTTTTTGTGACTGTAGAATTTTAAAAGTCTATAAGGCCTGTTTCTTCAACAGACTGGAAAATAGCACAAGTGAAATATTATCTTTCTTACTTGAAAAAGCATTTGCTTTAATTCTTCTATTCTTTGCAATTCTGGGAAGAGATTCTCTCTCTGAAATCGTTCTTATAAGAAGCTATTGATTCTTTACCTCTTACTCATAAGCCTTATCATCCAAACTGTCCATGAAAGTATAAAAGTATATTCCCAGCGACATGACACTTTTCCCCTCAACCTTAGAACATTCATCTATGACAATGTATTTTCAACTAGTGACTTAGCGCCTGGGGTTGCCAACACAAATGCAGAGAAAAGGAAGCTGTCATTCTTTTTAAACGATGGGAAGTCTCACACGTCATCCCTAAACCAGGGTGCTCTCTTCGTGGCTCTCGGTCCCTAGCACTCATCACTCATGGGCTGCTCAGCACAGAGCATTCATCAAGGCGGGCCCACGCCATTGTTAGCTGGCAGTTTAAATGGGGCCAACTTGTCACCACAGTGACAGCCTGGGCAATTGTTTGCCCTCTGGGAACAGGTGCAGGCAGGTTCAAATGAAACACATCCAAATACTAACAGCAAGATTCTTAATCATGTCAATAAAAAGGATGAACTGGTGTCTCAGACTCAGTGGTCACAATATGCCTCTTACACTTTTGAAGATGAAATGCTGTCTGGCTTTTTAATAGAGTGTTCCAAGGAACCCGCTGTGTCATTATCATTTTTAATACATGCTACTTTGTTTGCTGGATGAAATCTCTAATTCAGATATCCCGCATGCTAAAAGGAATGTTTCTGAATAACACAAGGCCAGGTTATCAAAATCAAGGGATGGGAAATAAAAGAGCTGGGAAGTAGAGGAAAGAAACAGTAATAAGCAATGAGATTTTATTTCAAAATAATGGCAAAGTTTTAATGTAAATACCAAAAATGCAAAAGAGCTCTTAAAAAGGATAGCTTAATAATATCATTATTGAAACAACAAAATAAAATAGTTGGCAAATTTAATCTCTGGCTCTTAAATTTCCCATTTGCGGGCTAGATTTTATATGTTCTGGTAGCATTCACTACATATCTCTTCAAAAATATTACATATAATAATGCAGCTAATGCTATACAATCTTTTTCAATAAAATTCTAAGGTGTGCCACGAATAAAAGCACCTTAGTATTCTGTTTTTTAAAAATATTTTATTTATTTATTTGAGAAAGAGAGAATGAGAGACAGAGTATTCTTAGTGTTAAAACAATCAAGTAATTGCATAATATTTACAAAATATCTTTTAGGAAATCATCTCTGTGAAGAATAACAAAGACAACATACTGTCCTAGCTTCCACAGTTGTAACAACTTTGTGTTATTACCTCTTGTAATTAATTTGAGGGGTGAAATTTAACATATGAAACAAGAAGAGATAATGAATAAGAGAATAATGAATTACTGAATGATAGAGTTTTATGAAATAAAGAGCTTAGCGAAGGCTGGCAAGCTAGGAGTGTGTCTTGGGAGAGCAGGGGCCTCAGCTGGAACTGAGCTCAATGCCTGGGAGTGGACAGGGAAGTCCATTCAGGGAGGAGAAAGGTCAATTTGAGTAAAAGTAGAAAATGTCCACTTTTATCTCCTCTAATCAAAAACAAAACAAAAAAACAGAGGCTAGAGAAGAAGATGAAGAGCTCACGATAAGTGCCTCTAAAATGCATAGTCTTGAGGAAGCAGAATCCTTTTATTGGGGGGATTTGCTTTACTTTTAGATAAATAGATATTTTCTCATTTGGAACAATATTATATTGTTTCTCCAAAATCCAGGCTCTGAAGTTGGGTAATGTTTGTGTGGTTCCACTGCTTTCTGGCGTGTGAGTTACTTAATCCCACCATATCCAAGTTCAAATATTTGTAAAATGGAGATAAAAAGAAACAGTACCTGCTTTTTAAGATTGGTTGAGGTAAATCAGATAATTCATATAAAATATTTAGTATAGTGCTTAGCACAGAGTCTTAATAAACAATACCTTTTGGATGCCTTTCCAAACATAGGATTCCAATTATTTATATGCAAGCAGATTCAGTGTTAAAGCTTACCTATTCTGTCAGTTATTCAATAATTACAGGTCTAAATGATTAAGGCGTTCCCTCCAAGGAAGATCCAAGTACTAGCCTATATCCCTCTCTGTTTGAACATAAAAATTTGTTCTTAGAAAAAATCCATCTGATCCCAAGAAAACAAAATGATTATGTAGCACAAAAATAATCCCAGATGACCAAATATTCAAAGAATGTACTGAATCTTCATGAAATCAACACTTGTTAATTCCCCACCTTTACTGAAGAAATGAAAAATTGAGTCCCTTGTGTTTTGAACCATTATATTTACATGCAAACACATTTTCAGTTCTTTTCCAGGTTCAAGTCACTCATATAATTTCTTAAAAATTTGATTCATGTGACATCACTTTTCCATAGAATTCTTTAACTTTCTCTATGTCATATAGGAATATAAACTTAAATCCAATATTCACATTAAATTGAGAAAAGAGCTTATATATTAGGCATGCCTGGAAACATAAAGTGTAAGTATTAAGAGAAATTATAGAAAGGGCCTAGTTTAGACTTTATAAAAAATATTTCAATGCCTGGCCATTAATCTTGAGTGCATCTTTCAACTGTAATAAAAGTGACAGCATATCGTGTTTTCAAGTTTACTAATAGCGAACATCATTCTAAATTTTCACTTTGTGCTTCACTCTTTGCTTTAACTGTCAGGAAACTCAGGATTAAATTTCTAGTTCAAGCTTAGTGATGGTCCCATCTATGGTTCCTAGTAAAATTATCTTCTCTTTTACTCTAAATAATTTCTGTATTTTATTGCCTTTATGTGTGTGCATGAAATTTTAGAATAGGTTTGCTTAAATTATTTCTTGAAGAGAGTGGAACTAAAATATTTGCTCTTGGTTACTGAATTTACTCTTACTTTATATTATCCCAATATACTCCTTCAATTCAAAATTTTGAATTTTATACAGTAGAAAATGTTGAGAGGTGGAAAGAATGGGGGAAATGGACAGCAATTTAAAAAGTCATCATAGGGGTGGCTGGGTGGCTCAGTCAGTTGGGCGTCTACTTTTGGCTTGGGTCATGATCCCAGGGTTCTGAGATCCAGCCCCGCATTGGGCTCCCTGCACTGAGGGGAGTCTGCTTCTCCCTCTCCCTCTGCCTGCCGCTACCCCTGCTTGTGCACACACATTCTCTGTCTCTCTCTCTGTCAAATAAATAATTAAATCTTAAAAAAAAAAAGTCATCATAACGTAACCTCATTCTCTAGCCCAAAGCAAACTACAAAGACATACATATACTTAAATACGACAGGGTTATTGTTGTAACTGGTAAATGCCCTCAATGTACCAGGAAAGATCTCTGATTAACTAAGAATCACATAACCTTGACCAAACCGTTTTATTGGACAAAGCAAGAAATTGGTTCCTTCTTTGACTGAACATGATTTTGGGGAACTAAGGTCTTTAAAAGAGTCTTAAAATGTTTGAGGTATGTCTCAGATGATAAGGGTTTCTTTCTCTACCTAAAAACCTTTCTGTATGTTCCCCATGAAAATTCAGAGTCTCTTTAAGCTTAAAGACTGTGAGGGAGCCTCCTTTGTCAAAAGAGATAATCCTTCCATGAAACTAAGATGACAGCATCCTGTGTGTAAGGTAAGTGAAGACAAAAAAGTGAACCTAGGGTAGGAATCTTCAACTTTCCTTTTAACTGAATGGGAGGTTCTTTTCATTTTTCTAAGGCTACAAAATGGTGTATGCACATGAGAATACGTGTGTGTGTGTGTGTGTAAGAGGGGATACTTTGGGATTTAAAGAAAAAAAAAAGGAGTAACTTTCTAAGTAAATAGAGGACATGTCACTAAAAGCTTTACCTGACCCCTGTTGAAAAATCCCAGCAAACTAAGGAAAGAAGGAATTACGGAATGACCCCATAAATTAGGTATCTATGGAAGCCTGATTGATCATCATTCTCTGGTTAGGGAACCAGGCTCTAAACACTCCCTTAAAAGAGGATCATCCCATTAAATAGAAAGAAAAGAAAAGGAGTGAGCACACTTGCCGAACAGCCCATGTCCCAGGACCTGGGAAACAACTTGCCTTGTTTATCCTCCTCTAGCTCACTGTCACAGCATCCATCCCCTTCATCCTTCATATTGTCATCAGCATCTGCTGCCCTCTGCGACAAGGTTTCACTTTCCTTTTCAGGGTCTAAATGATCTTTTTCATCATCTGAGGGTGACTTTGACATCTCATTCATTTGATCATCAGCCTGTCCTTCTTCATTAGCTTTCTCATCTTGTTTCTCCTCATCTACTTCAAAATCTTCTTCATATTCTGAGGAAAAAAAATCACCACTATAAGAAGGAAAATAGAATCTCTGATACTTAACCCATTTTACTTTAATGAGAACTTTGACTCCACTACACTCTCTTCTCTGGGCCTTTCTTTGCTTCTTTTTCACACAATTACTGAACATGGAAAACCAACAGCAAATGATCAAAGATTGCAATCAGTTACATACACAAGAGCACAAAAGAAATAAAGCTCCAAATGACGAGCCTGAAACCTAATGAAAGTTCATTTACAAATGGACATCATCATCTACAATAACCAAAATAGACAAGAGAAGAACTTGATAGAAAAACAATAAATTAGAAATAAATTAAAAATGAAGAGAACAGGATTATAATAATGAAAGTTAATTTGGAGACCCAGTGAGGTCATATTTCATATGAAGAATGTTCAAAATATTTGGATATCAAGTTAATGAATAGTGAAGTGGAAAAATTCAATTAATCAAGTCCAAAGGCCCTGAGAAGTAATACTGTGAATAGCACATTCTTTGAGAACCAAATGGACATCAAGAAAAGGCATTATGAGGCATTCTATACTTAGACCAGAACCCAAATCATATGCATTATTCATCCCTACAGTCAATGAAATAATTACATTCCAAGGATAAAAAATTCTTATAAAATAGAACATTCCTGTCACAGCTACTAATTTGCTTCATTCCCTACAGAGGTGCAACAAATCCACAGCAGAAAAAGGAAATTGTCACATCAGATAAACTCCAGCTGTCCCTTGTGGTTATGATTTTTCACCTTTCATATTTAATTGTCCCCCTTTTTCCTCCACCAAAAACTAAAAATCTTGAAATGACAACATGCCAAGGATAGAGAGCAAAAGGATTTCATGCAGAACCAATTAAGCAAATAAACAATTATCTTTAAAATAAAAATTACAGGGAAAATAAAGCTTTCCCTATTTTGTGTGTTTTAGTTATTAGATATTCTGGCTTCCTTGCCAGTGGTGGGGGCCTGTCAGGTAATTACTTAGAGCTATCCACCCTGCCCCAATGAAAGAAACTTAATTTAGAAATGCAGGCCCCGTGCATATGAAGAAAGCTCTGTTAATGCAGAGATTGTATGAGGGAGATGTAAGGGGAAAAGTGAAATCAGAAACTTAGTGTAATGAAGAAAGGCAAACAAAGAGAATTCACAAGAATGTTTTCACAAAAGAAATTTAATATGGAGAACATGAAATGCGAATTATTATCTGCAAACCAAAATTATAAATAAGAAGATGAAATATTTGGTTTATAGTGTATGAAAGAAACAGGAAATACTAATAAAAACAAATATTTTTATCCAAATATTTCAGGCCAAATAATAGGATCGTTCCTCACTTGGCCCAGTCAGCTGTCAATCAATAAGCCTTTTTTGAGAAGGACTCTCCAATTTTTGTGGAGGAAATAAGATGCAAATACACGGGCGCCTGGGTGGCTCAGTTGGTTAAGCAACTGCCTTCGGCTCAGGTCATGATCCTGGAGTCCCTGGATCGAGTCCCGCATCGGGCTCCCTGCTCAGCAGGGAGTCTGCTTCTCCCTCTGACCCTCCCCCCCTCATGTACTTTCTCTCTCTCTCATTCTCTCTCTCTCAAATAAATAAGTAAAATCTTTAAAAAAAAAAGATGCAAATACACAAGAGATACAGTACTCATAGTAGTTTTTATACATGGTCCTCAGTAATGTTAGTTTCATCACTACTGGGCTTGATTGCTATGGATTTTCATATAGGACTCATGATTAATTACGTGAAATAGTGTCAAATGAATGGAATGGAATTAAAAAAGGGGGGGCAGAAAGTCATTTGGAGATCGTGGAAGACTTCGTAAAAGGTGGAGTTTAGGTTAGCCACAGAACACACGGGCGTGAGAAACACATGCATCTATCACTTTACAGATATTTGCTGCTGGTCACAGGATAAGCAGGGGGCCAAGCAGAACGTGAGTGAACTGTTATAATCCATCAATAGTGTCACATAGTGGTGACATATGAGGGTTTTAGAGGCAGGCTGCCATGTGCCTAAGTCCAAGTGAAAACACTTGCTAACTATGTCACTTTACACAATTTGCTCAACATCTTCAAGGTTTAGTTTCTTCATCCGTGACATGGTAGTGCCTGCCTCACAAAGCAGTGGTGACTATTAAAGCAATAATCCCTGGAACAGGGGTGCCTGGGTGGCTCCGTTGGAGAAGCTTCTCCAGTGTCTGCTCAGGTCATGATCTCAGGGGTCCTGGGATGGAGCCCATGTTGGGCTCTCTGCTCAGCGGGGAGTCTGGTTCTCCCTCTGTCCCCCGCTTGTGGTCTCTCTCACTTGCTATCTCTCTCAAATAAATAAAATCTTTTAAAAAATATAATAATCATCCCTGGAACATGCTTAGTACAATGGCATGAGCAATACATGTCTAATAATTATTAGGGATTAGTAGTAATATGGGGGTGGAAGGGGTTGGTCACAGACCAAGAGAAATATACTCTAATGGAGGCACCTGATTAAAACTGGAGAAGTACAAGTGTCCACAATCAGGACACAATTACAGTTATATTATTGAAGCAGAGCATAAAATTGAAGGAACATGTACTGAACCATAAGAACAGTCCCTACATTCTGTTTTGCAGAAGCTTCTGTGTTTTCTCTCAAAGTACGAGATTCAAGGCTGCCCTGGCTTTGCTCTACCCACTACTGTCATTACACCTAAATATCATCTCTCCTTTAACCATGAGCACTCACTTAGCATGAGCGCTCAGAGCCACCTCCTTTGTGTTAGCTACTTGTGTCCTCAATCTGAGTGAACTTGTGGCATGCTTTCTGGATTCCTTTTCATAATTTCTGTTTCTCCCATCTCATCTTCCTCCTTCCAGAGAATTTAATTAGCTTGTTGTTTACCATCCCCACTAATGAGGAAGTGAGTTGACACGAGGTCGACATCAGTCCAGCCGCAACCCTCTCTCACTGACCTCCACTCAAGTTTCTTGTTGCCCTTTACCATCAGTGGATGCTCTGCAGAGAGCTGAAGGCTTGCTGCCTCTGTTTCTTCTTCTTCTTTTGTTTTTAAAGGACAAATCCATTAACTAGCCAACACAGAGGAAAGATCTTGGGAAAAGCTACAGCATAGGCATAAAATATACTACTCATAACACTGGCCAGGTTGGTTTAAGAAAAAAAAAAGAAGAATATAAAAGCCTCTCCTGAGCATGGCTTTAATAAACCTACACGTCTTGAAAGTTAAAACACATAAAAACACATCCAATTTGTTCATCTCTGTGCTACTGCTATTGCTGTAGATAGTTTTAAATTTTCAATCTAAGATAATAAAAACTAGAAGAGATCAGAGAGAGAGAGAAACTGGGTCAAAGTGTTAGAAGTGAAATCTTTTTTAAGATGATCACATTCTTTCAGTAATAAACAAAGTCCAGTGCTATAATAGCTCTGTAATTCTTCTCTGGGATTTCTGAAACCCTTGGGCAGCAGCAAGATGACTGGAGAAGGAGGAACAAGGAATCTGCCCCTTTCCTGATGCCAGTTCTTCCACAGGTCCTCCCAGCCCACAGCTAATGGTCCTCTAATCCCAGAGCTGCCTCCTTGCTGTAAGCGGGACACGCAGGCAGCTCTCCCTTGCTGACTTTGGACATATCACCCACAACCAGGTAACATCGAGGATAGCTTGTGCAGAATAGGAGGTTGTACAGTGTGGGAAAGCCTGGGTTTTAGAATTAGACAAGCCCGGGTATTGGAGTGTGACAGAGTATGCTGGCCCAGAAAATATGCCACTTTGGCATCCACTTTATTTTGAGCTGAAGGCAACTGAGAAATAGTAGATACAAGAAGAGTGCTCTACCCTCCCCCTATTTAGCTAAAAGCAGGACATAAACTTGTGAAGGTGTCTCCCCTCCCCTCTCTACCCAGGAAGGACAGAAGTTAATCAAAGGAGATGACTCCACATCCTTATCAGTCCAGAAAAAAACACCCAAAGAATCAGCATCACAAACCTCACTGAAACTAGCCTTTATCTAGCATTCCTTTCGCCATATATTTGCCTTCCCATAATTTGCTGCCCCAGAAGCTCAGTGCTTTTTCCTTTGCCCTGTCACTTCTCTAAAAGCGTCTTATTCTTTTGCTAAGATGCTACATAAGCCCAAGTTCTAACCACCCCCTTGAGTTACTCACCGCTGAGTACTCCTGGGTGTATGTGCGATGCACATGCTAATAAATTTCTGTTTGTTTTTCCTGTTTTAATCTCTTTTGTCAGTCTCATTTACAAGGACCCAGTCAAAGAACCTAGATGGGTTGAGGCAAAAGTTTTCCTCACCTCCAGTGTAAGTCCTAGTTCTGCTGCTTTCTGTCTGTGTGTCTGAGCCTCAGTTTCCTATCCCATAAGATGGAGGGAGTAATAATAGCTACCACAATGAATGGTAAGGATAAAATGACATAGTGCATGTTGAGGGCCTGGATGGCTCAGCTGGTCAAGCGTTCAGACTCTTGACTTCGGTTCAGGTCACGATCCGAGGGTTGTGGGATCGAGCCCAGTGTGGGGCTCTGTGCTGGGTGTGGAGCCTCTCCCTCTCCTTCTGCCCTTCCTCATCCACAGTCTCTCTCTCTTTCTAAAAAAAAAAAGTACTGTGTGTGTGGAAAGCTCTGGCCCAGCGCCAGTACCTGGCACTTTCATTATTGGTTATGAGTGTGTGTGTGTGTGTGTGTGAGAGAGAGAGAGAGAGAGAAGGAAGGGAGGATGGGAGGAAGAAGAAGAGAGCAGGAGAGGAGAGAATAACAAGGAAGGCAGACAGATCAGCTCCAGGACCCCAAGCCTACGTCAACTGTTCTTACTTATGGAATACTCGTATTACTATATAAGCATATTGTGCCTACCTGATCCCAAGCATCAATTTCACCAAAGCAAGTACATTCAAATACTAAAATAAATAAATAAATAAATAAATAAATAAAATGTAAAATTCTATTTGGTCCACCCCGTCTCTCTCTGCAGAAGTGAACAGAGCTTCTGGCTGACGCAGACAGGATTCTCCTTCCCCTCCCGCCCCTGCCAGCACCTTCAGCTCTGCAGCATCAGGCCTGCCTCCCGTGAGGGAGGTGACACGCAACGCAGAGCGGGAAGGTGGCCAGGGACCCCTCCATGTAACAGAACCGGCCGAAGACTGTAACCGAGCAACATTTGGTAGGTACTGTTGCACGTTTCAATAAGGGCATTTTGAAGACTGGAGCAAAACAACAATGGCAACAATGAAAGAATTCTGTGGTGCCCATTACCGTATTGAAATATATTTTCCTGGGCATCTCCCCAAACATCTTGTCCTGGTTTTCCTTCAAGTTCCATTTCCTCCACAGCTGTTCTCACTTCTACGATCCCCGTTTTTTCTTCTTGAGCTGAAAAAATGACTGAAGCGGTTTTGTTCCCCTCCATCTCACTCCTTCTTGGTATCATGTACCCTCCATCCTTCCTCAGTTTCCCCTCACCCTTCTTCAGTTCTTCTCTCTTCTCCATACTCTTTTCTCTCTTAGGCTTTGGTGAAGTTGGATTTTTGTCAAGGCCCATTGCAATAATGCACCTGTGAAAAACGTAAACACAGGGTGTTTATTAACCTTTATATATAACACAATGGAACCTCAAAGCTTTTTAAATGAATTATTTCTTATTCCAGTAAGAAATACTATAAGAAATATTTTATTATAGTACACATAGTTAATTAGAATAAACTTATTTTCTCATTCATAACAAATTCTTGTAAATGAACACAAACAATTATTGATAATTTTACCCATGGTAATTTGAACAAGAAAACAACGAAACAACTAAGAACAGTTGTCTCAAGCTAAAACTTGTGCCTTTAAAGCATGTTTTTAGCCTCATTACAGAGTCCAATAAACATATCATTCAAGTTCTTAAATGAGAATTATATGATAAAAGAACATTCAGGTATATAAACAGGGAAGCTGAGATAAAAATAATCAGAAGAAGATGCCATTCAGTCTTAGATAATTTGTTATTCCAACAACACAACAACAAAAGACTTCTATACAAGGTTGACTCTAAATAAATATGATTGATTTTTTAAGAAACATATACAGTCAAATGTTGTTGTGCCCTTTAAATATACACATCGGGAGCCTGCATGGTTATTTTAATAGAACTGTCATCATTGTTTTTAGAATGGCCTTTTGAAGCCTGCATAACAATCTTTTGGTGACTTTTCCTAGCAATAAGCTTTCATTCTTTGGAGATGGCAATAATTTGTAGAGGTCATGAAGTCATTCAAAGTCAAATCTGGTGAAACAAGCCAATGATCTGAATATATTAAGACATTAAAAAATATTTGAAAAATCAGTCCTAACAAACGTAACATGAATAAATCCTTCTATAGCTTTTTTCCTATCTCTCAAGTTAATATTGAAATAAGAATTCCAATTATGATAATAATACATATACATACAATAATATGTACAATATTGTACAATAATTACAATAATACATTAATAAAAATATGATTATGCTAATAGTAAGATGATTGAGCAACACATTAAGAACTATCATCACAGGGCGTCTGGGTGGCTCAGCTGGTTAAGCAACTGCCTTCCGCTCGGGTCATGATCCTGGAGTCCTGGGATCGAGTCCCACATCGGGCTCCCTGCTTGGCAGGGAGTCTGCTTCTCCCTCTGACCCTCTTCCCTCTCGTGCTCTCTCTCTCTCTCTCATTCTCTCTCTCTCAAATAAATAAATAAAATCTTTAAAAAAAAGAACTATCATCACAACTTGACAAAGGAGGATGTACAATATTTTATAATAATGTACAATAATACATTAATAAAAATATGATTATGCTAAGAGTAAGATTATTGAGCGACACATTAAGAACTATCATCACAACTTGACAAAGGAGGAAACTGAGGCTGGCAGGCCTCAATGCCTTGCCCAAGCTCACCCAGCAGGTTAGGGATGGAGCTGGATCCTGGCTCAGGGTTGCTAGACTCCATCCCCTCACAATGAGGTACAAAGATATTGTTAGATTACAGGTGTAGCCCTCCCAGAAGGACAGCCCCATGGACAGATGTTACACTGCAGGGCTTCCCACCAGGGAAAGTGCTCACACTCTTCACTAGAAACTAACAAAACCTGGAGAAGTTCGCACCAAGGCCTAGAGATGATCTGTGACCTGAGAAAAGTGCCGGGCAACTGTCAGCCTCCACCAGCCTCCTCCTCTAGAACTACCTGCGTCCCCTTCCCTACACAACTTAGTGGGAAACTGAATCAATAGAGCACACAGGTGAAAACAGATCCAAATGTAGTCAAGATGTATCCAACCAGAAATAATATGTAAAATTTGAAAACTGCCTCAGTGTGAATTAGATCTAATGGCAATTTCTTGAGCTAAAGATTTCACTGAATTTCAGCCATCCCCAGTCTAGAAATAGCATAGGAATCAATCCTCCCAGCTTAGGAGAACTTAGTTATATCACTTATCTTTTCAATATCCCCCCATTAAATAAAGCTAAAAGGATTTGCACTCAAAGTAACTATCAGGCTGTAAAAAATGAGATAATAAGAATACACTTACCTCCCCCATATTAAGCATGATAAATGTTTCTTGCCTGTAATGATGATGTATTTAGCACACCGCTTTCCTTGGAATAAAGGTGTCATGAATCTTCACAGAATATGATTACTAGCATTGCCTTCTGTTCAAGCTCTTCTTCCCTTATCAATGGCAACACCAAATCCATCGATTTGGAGCGTCTGATCTGCTGTTACTTTTGGTTTATGTTGTGACTACGTAGAGGCTTTGATGCCTCCCTACTGCATGCACAGACTTTTTATTGCCCATCTGCTTAGGGGAATTGGATGAACAAAGTGAGCTACATCTGTGTTCTCCTTGTCACTGACTACCTATTTGACTTCTGAGTATAATTTGAGGTGTTGATTCTGATTACTAAAGCTCAACGCAGTCTGCATTCTACTTGGCTAGGCAATTCTTCCTTCTGTGCTTCACTCTAGCAACTGAAAATAACTACCTTGTCTCTTCAGTTGCCATGACTGAGGGATGGGTACAAGTGTGCAACCTCCACACTTAGATGTGACCACTGCTGAGCCTTTCTTGTTTTCTGAAGACCTTAAACAGGTAATTCCTAATCATTTTTAGAACTAGAACTCCCTATTGTTGTTTTAAATAATTCCCTTCTCATATCAAAAGTTCCAGAGCCAGTACTTTTAAAAATGAATGAAAATTAATTTCTTTTTTAACAAATTAGAGGCATTCATGTACACCCCTTAAAATAATTAAAAGTATCATGGATGTGACCCCCCCAAAAAGGTTATATAAAATTATAAGTGAATTATGTTATATTTTATAAATATTTGTTTTATATTTATATTATATAAATAAATTTTTAAAAACGTTAACAGACCTAACAGTCCTTACTCTTTAATATCACAAGCTTTTTATTTTTATTATTTGAAAAGGTCAAAGAAAGAAGCTAGAGGGAATCAAATGAAATCATATAAAAATTGTGCATGAGGTAATAAGTGTTAAATAGGAAAGTAGATGTCATCAATCAGATTTTATTACTGATTATTAAACCTCCAAAGAAAGTGTTTACAACCAAACATTTACAGCTTGGATTTATACAGCAACTCTCAAAGAATGCAATGTATTTGTGCATGGATGACTGTATATAATATGCTCATTAGCTTTCCTGGGAGGCAAAGAGAAATTTGTTAAATGACTTGCCCACAAATATGGAGAAAGTATATTTGAGTTGGAACAGGAAAACAGCCTCAGGTGGGTCCTAAGTACATCTGGGCACTCCTACTATATTGCTCTAGACCATTCACTGTCCCACTTGCTGGATGACTCTTTCACACATTTCTCCCCCCTAAAACCTCCAATGCCTTCTTCCTTAAGCCTTAACCTCAGCTGATAAATTCTTGGTTGACTGAAAATACAGAAACAATCAGCAGAGAACTTCCAGTTGATCCCAACACTTCCATCTGACACATATTAATTGGTTTACTTGCTATTTGCCTTTGCCCCATTAGAATGGGCTCCACAAGGGCAGGAACTTTGGGTGGTTCACTCCTGTTTTCTAGCTTGGCATATATCAATTTTCCATGAGTACTTTCAGAAAATAATTAAAGAAAGCCTACAAGCAAGTGTCCTAATTTCAAACAGAATGTCCAATATGAAAGCTGATAAGCAACAGTCAAAATTGACCCTTTATCATGCATCTCGTTATGCCTGAGATTAAAACTAGGGGCATGAGAATGGTAACCGGGCCACACCATAATGCAAGCATGACCTGTCACACCCAACCATATAAGACAGATGCTTGGCACATGCTTCGGGACTCCCAAACCAGTTCCTAAGAAGAATAAGAATAAAACACCCTCTCTCCTTCACTTCAGAAACAGAACTTAAAGCAGTATGAGGAAAGGGAGAGAGAGAGAGAGAAACAGAATTTGGAACACCACCAGCTTTTATCCCCATGATAGAATACATCTGGAAATCTAACTTCGATCTAATAATTTCAAACACAACACACCGGGTTATAATAAGCAACCGTTAACTTAGACGTTTTGGGCTCATCTACACTGATAGCTTTGTTAACAAACTGTGCTGAGAAATGCATCAGTAGAAGCATAAAGAGGAAAATGTAGCAAACGTGCCCTCTACCAAAGGACACTGGTTTCCATACTTGTAACAAGGAGATGATCTCTGCACGCACACAAACCCGAAGTAGCCTCGTTTGCCTCCAAGTCTGGAACCTTTCCGATGCTTATATTCACAGCAGGAGCTTAACCTGTTCACCTGCATCCCATTCAGGAAAAAGGTGAGACTGAAGGGGAAACCATGGTGCCTTTTGGAAACAAACTGAAAGGTCTCTGGAATTAAAAAAGTAAATACATCAGTGAAAGCAACTGACTTTGGACTAATATGTTCAAAATCACATTTTTCTATTAGGTAAGTACAATATTTTGCTCTAGATCACCTTTTTAACTTGAGGACAATTTTTAATCATAAAAACACATGCTATTATTTTATTTACAATAAATACTCCAAGGCATTATAAAACTCTGGTTTGTAATAAAATAATAACATTATATGAGCTCTTATTATGGCCAGGCATTATGCCCGATAATCTTGGGTGTGTTATTTCTCAACAAACACATGAAGTTTAGAGAATATTATTATCACTAGTTTCTATATGCAGAAATTAAAGTTCAAGGGAACTCAGTCATTTATCCAAGATCATACAGTAAGTAGGGGAGTCAGTGTTGGGAGTCCCAGTAGCTCTCTAGATTTCATCTTGCTATTTAGCTACTGATAAAGTATATGGCAAGAGGCTACTGTGAGCTCAGTAATGCTTTTAAATAAATGTGTATTTTTAGCTATGACTTGAACCAGCCTAATACATGTATGGATGAGGTAGAATTATTCCATCTCAAATCCATTCTCAGTTCTGCCTGGATTTGGGTCCCCTTCTTGTTCCCCTGCCCACCCAAAAGTCCCACCAAAAAATTAAGAACCACTGCTTGGAGTTAATAATTTTTAATCATCCAAAGTCTTTTTATAATGCTCTTTGGAAAGGTCTCACCCTAGAGATCCCAAATTCTAGGTCTAAGAAAACCCTATGTTACAGAGTGACTCAGAAACCTGCTTTTCATGACAGTTCTAATGTCACTTCCTACAAAACAAGTCTCTCTGGACTCTTCCACTTGCACAAGTGATGGAGTTGATCATTTCATCTCTCTGTACACCTTTCTTGTTGTTGCTGTTATTACAATTGTTTAGAAATATGGCAATACCAGGACTTCTCAAACTTTAGTGTGCGTCAGAATACCCTGAAAGGCTTATTATAACACAGGTTGCTGGGCTTCACCCCAGAGTTTCTGATTCACTAGGGCCTAGGAATTTGCATTCCTGTTAAGTTGTCAGGTGATGCTTGAGCTTCTGGTCCAGGAACCTGACTTTGAGAACCCTGATGTAGATGTCTGCAGTCCTGCATGTTTGTGAAATCCATGAGAGCTGGAACTGGTCTGACTCATCCTTGTTTCCCCAGGTCCCAGGACAATGGCATAGGAGGCCCCCAATAACTAACTAATAAATTATTATTTTAACCTATTTCATAGTCATCTAGAAATACTATGTTTATACCCCACTCTGCCCCTAAAAACTACCTAGATCAGTTGCAATTGTACTAAAGAATAAAATTACTGGAAAGGTAATTCCCTCATTTGTACCTTAGTATTTGTGATGTAAAATTCAAACACACAAGGGAAGAGAAAATCGAAAAGTTAGCATCTGGGGAAACTAAGATACAACAGATTTAAAAAATCCACTTGTCTTAGTGATATATGGACTCCTAAGTATTGACTAGAAAGCGAGTTTGACTGCTTTCTTTCCAGAAACTTGAATTGGACATTCATGTCATATGATCTATTCTGCTGCGGCCTCACACCCCCTAACTGCCTGAGGTCCCAGCCCAGGGAGAGGGTGCGGCTAAGGAAATGCTGAGAACTGGTGCAGGAGGTGGACTTCTCGAGGCGACTGCCCTTCCGTTGTGCAGCCCTGTGGCTAGAGAGTGCATCCACCTATTATTCCATTCCTTTCTCTTTTTTTTTTTCCCCAACGTAACAAGAATTGACACCCTCTGCTTTTCTTCCCTTGTGATTACTTTTTTAATTTTATATTTTAAAATTTAGTGACACTTTCCACCCCTGACTTAATGGTTTCTGCATGGAATAATGGAAATAATATCGACCAGAGTTCAGAAGATTTGGGTCGTTGTCCTAGTTCTTTACATATAAGTTGAGTGTCCCCTGGTAGGTCACTGGACTGTTGCACTTCAGAACCCTCATATAAAATGAGGATGGCCGTGGGAGGGGGTGAAGGAGTTGGGTGGAGGGAGCGACCCCGTCTACCCACTTCACTGAGTAGCCTCACGGACTACATAATGTACAGTGTTAGAAGGCATTCTACACTACGTGTAAAACGTGGTTATTCATTGTTGACTGGCAGTGGCTCGCACTGTTTGAGGCACTAAAGAGGAACTAAAATACTGAAAAAAAGATCAAATATGGTCTCCTGACTCAAGAAGTTATATAATTCAGCAGGAGACAAAAACAATATGCCAGATTTCAAGAGTGAGGTCCCCAAAGCCTCTCCCCTTAAAATTTTGTCTCTAAAAATGGACCAAAGACTTAAAACAAACTGAACAGCAGTTCAAAAACTACTGAACTTTTCATAAGGACAGAGGGAATCCCCATCCCCCTCCCCCACCAGCATTTCATCAGCAGAGTTCCAACAGGGGAGGGCAGGCCACAAATAGCTAGCAGCTTCCCTGTCAATGGGAGCTGACTTTGTCTGGAGCAGAAAACAAAAAAGCCTTGGCCAGTGGCATTACCAGTAATAAGTGGCATTCTTGGAGGCAAGCTAACATGGAAGTTCAGAGATCCTGCTAACTAAGACTGTAGTTGAAATTAGGGCAAGCACCCAGGCTGCAGGGCTAGCCAGAAACTTAACAGGAAGGAGATACAGGCCATAAGGCAATTATAGACACATTTGATAAGCTCTCCACACATCCCCCCGGCTGATGGGAAGTGGCATGGATTGGAGTAGGCCCAACCTATTCATACATCCCTGGCCCACCGGAAGCTTGCACCCACGAACAAAGAAAACCTGGTGGAAAAATAAAAGTTAAAGCAGACCTGAAAACTGCCTGAACTTTGGATGGACTCCCGAACCCGTTACTTTGGGTTGAATATTGCCCTCTAAAACTCCATGACCACCCAGAACCTCAGAATGTGACCTTATCTGGAAATAGGGTCTCTGGGGGGGAGCGCTGGGTTACAAACCAGGGAATGCCATGGATTGCTGGGAATCACCAGAAGTTGAAAGAGACAAGGGAAGATTCTCCCCTAGAGTTATTAGATGGAGGATGGCCTGCTAATAATACCTGATTTTAGATGTCTGGCCTCCAGAGCTGTGTGAGAATTAAATTTCTGTTGTTTTAAGCCACGAGTTTTGGGGATTTGTTACCTTAGCCCCAGGAAAGGAATACACCCACACATAGATCCATGGTACAAGGTGGGGGCTGTACTTCATTCAAAGTCTTCTGACTTTGTACTGGGTCAAAGTCTTTGCACACAACCTCTGACAAATCACTAGAGATCAATAAACTATGAAAACAGAGACAACCCAAGAAGGTCAGCCTAAAAAATAAAAAGAGATAAAATCTAAGCAGAGACACTACGCTGGCTGTCTACCAAGGAGAGGGGGCATGGATTTCATGAATTTCAGAGAAGTTACTAAACAGACAACAACAAAAAAGAGTGAGAACAATAACCTTCAAGAGGAAGAAGTCAGAATCCAGAATCCACAGTTGCTGTAATACATGATCGAAAATGTCCAGTTTTCAACAACAAAAAAAATCAAAAGACGTGTATGTAAGAAGCAGAAAAGTGTGGGCCATATTCAGGGGGGAAAAAGCCATCAAATCCACTCCTAGGCATCTGCTCAAGAGAAATGACCAGATGTCTACACAAAAACTTGTATCTGTATATTCATCACAGCATGATTTATAATGGTCCCAAATTAGAAACAGCATAAATGGACATGTAGTGGATGGAATACATTCAGTGGTATAAGAAGAGGGCAACCATTGATAACGGCTGTGAATAGATGACTCTCAGAAACATCAGGCTAAGTGAAAGAAGCAAGACACAGATGCTGCCTATTGTATGATTTCATTTATACGAAATGTCCAGAAAAGACATATCCGTAGAGACTGGAAGCAGATCAGTGGCTCCCTGAGGCTGGCTACAGAGAGTGAGGATTCTTTGCCAGTGGGCACAAGGGAACTTTCTGAAGTGACAGAGATCCCAAAACTGGTTTGTGCCAATGGCTGCACAACCCTATAAGATGCTTAAAAATCAGTGCATTGTACACTCACCATGGGTGAATTGTGGAATGTAAGTTACACCTCAATAAGCATATTTCTAAAAACTAAAAACTCAATATATATAACAAGTAAAAGAGAAATAAAAAACAGTTACTCTAAGTCACAGTGTAATGAAATGCTTCGGGTTTCAGGGTAGAGTCAGAGCCCCGGCCACGGAGAGAGGGATGAAACAGCAGAAGTCGGCTGAGAAAGCCTCATAGCCTCAATGTGAATCTTAAGAGATGGATAAAATTTGAATTTAAAATCCTATCTTGAATTTAAAATCCTTTGTCCTATTGCAGACAAAGGAATAGCGCTCCAAAAGACAAGATAACAGCACGGGGTTGGGGAACCAGTGAAGCAGCTGGTTTGTGAGGGAGTAACGAGGAATGCACAAATCGGTACAAACGATCAGGTTATGAAAATACAGGAAAATGGGGCAGAAAAGGAAGGGATTATAAGAGGGTCAGAAAGAAGAAAAGTTACGTTGCTCTTTGTATCCACATGAACCCAGGAGGCCAAGGTTTGCCTTGTTTGAAAGGATGAACATGGTAAATAAAAATGCCTGCGAAGAACTGTACTCTTTACAAGTAGCAGAAATACTTGGTGACTTCATAGGTGTATATAATAAACAATCAATATGTGGCTTGATGTCTAAAATCAAACTGTAAGACATCAGTGAATTACTAGGGGAATAAAAGATGCACTTGCCACATTCCTAAATAATTAATTTTATTGTTATTTCTCATCCAAAAGCAAGACAAATTAACGAACGCCACATTTTTAATTAGTTTACTGCTCCAAGCAGAACACTAAACGCCTTTTTTTTTTTAAAGAAAACTCTTCTAAAAACCTATTCACATTTCACTGAATCATGCACAGCTTTGATTTGTAAAACGGGCAGATTCTTTTCAGCCCAGCTAAATTGCTAAGATTGCTGAACCACAAGTCAACTCTGAGCCACCCAACTTTTCAATTTTCAACAATTACTTTCCTGGCAATCAAAGGGCAAGCTGAGACAAAATTATTATGTGGACAGGATTCAATTATTTAAGTCCCCATTCCACTCTGTTATTTAATTCTGTCCAATGACATAACAAAAGTCAGTCCCAGGATCAATAGGTATGCAAAACAACACTTAGCCAAGTAACACTCTCCCTTACTCTTTGGTTTTGCGCTGTTACCACAGAGTATATGTGGTCTTCCTGAAAACATTCAGCTAGTGAAGCCTTGTTCTTATTTCATTTTTATGTACCACGTTTTCCAGCAGGCAAAGAGACATACATGCACTGTCTTGAAGAAAGCGTGATCCAAGACCCAGGAAAAGTTTCATTACGTTCGTTCCAATTGTAGACTATAGCTATTTTCAGCAATTCTTCTATATTAATACTTAAAAGCTACACTTTCAAAACTTAAGTGTATCTATGCCACTATCATTAGGGATTTCCTACCTCTCATATTATGAAAATGTAGGAAACCCTTTGCCACTAAGAACAGCTAACTGAGCAAGGGTCCTGCACCTACTCAGAGGTCCAGGATCTGCTCTTGACCAGGCCCCAAGCTGTGCGTGCGACCTTAGGAAGCCATTTCACCTCTGGACTTCTCTCATTTTCCTCATCTACAAAATGGCAGGAATGAACTCTCAAATGCTATGACAAAATGGCAAAGTAAATTACATTTCAGCCAGGTACACAAAATGGGGAAAAATAGTTTCTAGCATTATTTTTTATAAATAAGTTTTATAAATCTTTATAAAGTTAAAACATTCAAATGTTTACTCTTTCTTTTGTTGGAAAGTTTTAAATATTTAAACCCTAAATCTGTCTAGTTTCTTTTTAAGTACTTAAAATTTTTAGAATTAACAGTCACAATTTTTGAGTGATGAGGGAAAGCAGAAAAGCCAAAAGTAACAATTCCATTCTTGCCCCTAACTCTTAAGACTCCCTAAACTTGTATCAAGATTGCCCAAATATAAATAATTCTTTTACTTAGTAAAAATGCAATTGCTTTCTAAACAGAGTTTCTTAAGCAAGGAAATAACAAATATAATCCTATAACAACTTGTCCTTTTAATTGCTATTCCACACAACTAAATATTGATGAAAACCACTTCAGTACAATATGTGAAACCCTATATTGGATATAAAAATTATTTTCTGCTAAGAAACATGGATTTATGATCAAATGAAAGCAGAAATGTACTAAAATCCATCTAGCCAAATTCCGCACCAAGTTATTTAGGTGTGATTCACCCTGAAGTTTATTGGATTTGTGATTTTATCTCAACATTTTTCTAAAGAACAAATTGCCAATCTGGTATTTTTCCCTTAGAATAACGTATGATATAATTCACTATGGCAGGCCAAATAGCTAACTTGTAATTTGGGGGACAGTTTATTCGTGCAACATTTTAATGATCATATATCTCTATCCCAAAATTAATCTGTTACCGGGTTAAATCACTCCAAATTCTTTCTTCCACAATCTGCAAGAGTAATTGCTGCTTCGGTTTCAATCATGGAGCAGTAAATCTAGATTTACTTTGAGGCAGCTGGTTTATAAGTCCCTGGATATGCATAATTTCAGAGTGATTGAAATCATTTTGATATGATATCAACGATAGTTTATCTATAGCATCAACTTTAAGCAACTTAAAAAAATTCAAATTTTGTATGTACCTTTTTCAAGTAGTTTGCCTTTGTAAACACAAAGGTTTTCCCCACCACAATGCTGTTGATAAACTTTTATTTCATCCCGAAAGTCTGGGTGATCATGAGACAGGTGCACAGTTTTCCCCAAATAGATCATTGTAATAGCTGCATTACTGTGCGGTGGTGTTTTATGAATCTTTCTTGAATCCTAGAATCAACAAAAGAAGGGGGCTTATTAATTAATTACCTTCTAATCAGAGAGAAATGATACTGTAATAGGAGGAGTAGAAAAGGCTCCTCCCTAGCAATAAAACCTTGATAAAATGTCAATCTTCCTAGTGTACAAAAAGTCAAGCCAGTTACCAAAGAAATCTCTCTAACAATTATATGCTTTTTGGCTTTGTATTTTTAATATAAATGCCAGGGATCTGGACAAAGTTTGTCACTTTTTATTTTACCTGTGTGTGATATTTTACATAATATCAGTGACACTAAGAGGAAACCGCTCTTGGTTCTTTCAGCTGGTTCTCAGATAAAGATTCAAATCAAATTAATTAAATATTGGTGACATAATTTTGTTCTAATTTGATTGATTTTGTGCTTTAGCAACTGTTTTTTGCAATTGAGTGCTTTATCTTTACACTTGAGCACTGACAATGTAGCCTTCCCTGATCTTCTTCTATGTGAGAGGGGGATGGCACACGTTCGATTCCTTCTAGGGTCACTGAGGATTAGAGATGTGTGTTACATGCCTAGGACTATCCATCTTTACAGGAAGCATTCATTCAATGAAAAACCAACATTATTAATATTATTTCTCATATCAAACAGTAAACTCAACAACAAGAGCAACAACAAAAAACCTGTTCTATGGTGTTCACACATTCATTTATAAAATAAACAATGAATTGATATGCCAGAGATGAAAAGAAATGTCCTCTGCCTGGCCTCCTCATTTATATTCTGGAGTATTTTCACAAGAGCGAATGAGCAAAGTGTTTATCTAACCTCTAAAAGGAAGAGGAGAAAAGAAGCAGGAAAAGGAAGACAAGGAGGCAGAGAAACAGTCAAAGCTGGTTGAGAGACTTCCAGGAGAGTCTAGTAAGAATACTGTCGGCTCGAGGATTATACAGAGGCCAGGCAATACTTTTAATCTACTTCACGTTTCTAAAAATCAATTTTCAAACTAAATGAAAAACATGAAGAGACCAACTTTCAGTGAATTCAGAGCAATTATTTGCATTTGATTTCATTGAATTATTGGCGCCTTGGAAACATGCATTTTTTTTTTAAATAACAAAGCTGCAACAAAAATTTCGAAAGGAACTACTAAAATATTTCCATCTCCAAACCCGTCCCCTTCCACTTCAGAGGATTTTTTTTTTTCTAATTCAATTCCATTTCTCTGAAGCAAAAACCAGAGGAAGTAAATCTGATTACATGAAATTCTGCAAATGACAGGCTGAAAAATGTAAATGGGGAAGGAAGTCCAAAATTTAAAATTTAAGTAAATTGTCTTGCCTGTGGCAAACCAAGCTCCCAAATAGAGAGGTAATCAACAACAATATTTCAGGGACGTCAGTAGCCATGAAGGTAAATCAGCAACCTGGATAATTCTTTGCAGATTAGAAACATCTCCCTGAGTCCCAGTTGAAAGCAAAGGGATGATGGCAGTCCTGGCACCAAGTAGGAAAATCATGCCACGTTTGCTCTTGCCTGGGCGGCTGTGCAGCTCGACGTGCATTTGTGCAGCCCAGCACACAATCACTGCCTACGGCAAATCCGGCTCCCAGTTCCCGCTAGAACATTTAATGATAGGACAGATTAAATAAGAGCGCCTCCTTTTTTGTTAAGCAATACTTTCCAAAGTGGCATGGATTCAGAGGTAGCCCTGTGAGCTTCTGGGAGATAAGCTCTTTATAAATGCAAGGTAATAGTGAGATTAGGGTGGAGGAAAAGCCTGCCTCATATGTACAAAATGAGGAAGGAGAAGTTGAAATCTTTAAAAGTAAAATAAAGGAAATGACAGCTCTTCACCTTTTCATTTACTCTTAATCATTTTTTTTTTCTGCCAAAGTGTGTTCCTGACAGCAACATCTCTTTTCTCTTGGGTCTAGTTACTTCGCTTTTTTTAAAAATATTCCCCAATTATTGCCACCATGTAACCTTTTCTGGATTCTAACAGGAGTCCCAAGTGACAGCTCATGATTAAATACATGCACTAGGAAATGAACAATTGTTTCTTTCAGTTGACTAAATTGCCTCTATACTTACCATCTTCCAAGGTTATAAGGACCCAGAATGATGAAACTTTAGCAAGATTTCACGGCCCTTTCTGCCGTCCTCCAGCAGGTATCAAAACCTTCCATGAGAATTCAGTTCCATTTCAGGAACTGGAGCAGGGCCTCATGCCCACGCATGACTAAGGCTTATCTTTCTTACTTTCTGCACCACTTGCTTACGACTTTCCTTCTCATTTCTTTTCAGTTATCTCAGGCAAGTACAATCTGAGCTGACAAATAAACAGCAAGCTGGTTGAGTGGTTAGCCGGTCAGTTATTACATATTTGTAATATTTAGCATTCAATTGATATACTAAATTTTCATTGAGATCTTTCATCTGTGCTCAGGCCTAAATTGGGGGGGGTGGATTTAAGAGACTATAAGGGTGTCAGAGGGCCTGTTCTTGCTGATAGCGTTGGGCAGCAATTCCTTTTCGTCCACTTAGCTGAGCCCTGATGAACTCCGGGCATCATGGAGTCTTACTTAGACCCCTGCAATAAATATCTAGTTAGTAGGGCAGCCACAGAATTTCTCATCCAAACTGGGAGACATAGTGAAAGAGATATTATTAATAATTATACTAGAAGAAAAACCCCACAAATTTGAACTGTTCCAGGAAAGCTGGGATGCGTAGTCACTCTACTAGCTGGTCTCCCCACTTCTAGCCTGGTATCTCCCCAAATCTCCTTCCTCCTGCATATGAGAGTGAAATATTATCACTAAATAGATCATGTGACTCTCCTGCTGAAAGTCTTCCAACAATCCCCAATATCCATGGGATAAGGTTCAACCTTCCTCAAATAACAAAAAAAAAGTCTTATATTTTCAACTCCTCCTATCTCTCAACTATTTGCAATTTCTTTTGATACATTTAAAGGTCCAGCAGCTGCATAATTGGAGTCACCCAAACACTACCCACGTGTTTTTAATCTCCAGACCCATATAACTCTGTAAGTCACATGGCCTTGAAACTATTCCCTTGTATTCCTCTCACTCTCAGTAGATAAAGACAGTATCTTACTGATCTTTATGCCCCCGGTGTCTTGCCAGTGCTTACACCTAGCCAGGGCCTAATAAACATTGATCTGACTGGACACAGACATGGAACAATTAGGGATTCCACATTCTGTCCTTTGCTGAAACAAAAGCGGCAGTAAGTGGACCCCGCCCTACATCAGAAGCTTTCTGCATTTATAGGAACTCGATAGGCACCACAACATGAAAACTAATTCATAGTGTCCTGTTGAACAACACCTTTGACAAAGATTGATTAAAAGCCTGTACAGCATAATAAAAATAAAATTAAATTAAAAAAAAGAAACAAGGCAGAGGATCATAGGGCAAGAGAGGGAAAAATGAAACAATGAAACCATAAGAGACTCTTGATCATAGAAAACAAACTAAGGGTTGCTGGAGGGGAGGGGGGTGGAGGGCTGGGGTAACCAGGTGATGGACACTGGGGAGGGTATGCGATGTAATGAGCACCGATGGTATTATATAAGACTGATGAGTCACAGACCTGTACCCCTGAAATAAATAATATATATTAATTAATTGAATTTAAATTTTTAAAAAGGTAAAAAAACACATAAATCATGGGAATAAAGGGCACAGCATAGGGAATATAGTCAAGATATTGTAATAGCATGGTACCGTGACAGACAGCAGCTAGACTTGTGGTGAGCACAGCATATTGTATAGAGAAGTTGGGTCACTATGTTGTACACCTGAAACTAATGTAATAATGTGTGTCAATTATACTCAAATAAAAAATTATTTGGGGAAAAAAAAAAGCCTATGTAAGGAGCATCAGGCAATTGCCGTGTTGACTCTGATTCAGGCCTCAGGGGGGAGAAAGTTCCAAAATGAGCCAGAGGAAGAGTGTGCCAGTGTTCGCTTCCTCAGGCTTCAAGAAGCCCCGGTTGTAACAGAAACTTCTCTCTATACTCATTTAGAAATGAGAAACTCATTGTTTCTCTCCTTCTCTTTATCATGCTGGTTTTTCCTTGTTCTCTCCTCCTCCCTCCTTTGCTTTTCCTATGCTTCCTCTTCTCACTCTCCTCCCACCCATTCTTCCTACCACAGCGTAACCCGCGTCTCATGCTTATTCCTGGTCTGCCCCCCAGTGCCCTCATCCTCCTGGAGGTATCGGAACTCCAGGCTTTGAGGATGCTGAACTGACACAGGAGCCTTCCCTTCCTCATCTCCCTCAGTAGAATAAATTCAGTAAGGCTGCTCAGAGGTAGAAATTATCCAGCTGCATTTTGCTTGTGTTAAGAGGCTCTGAAAAGCTTACAAGGTCTGCCCTTAAACTCCAACTGCTGCAGACCCCCAGAAGCATCTTTGGTTATTTCTCTCATCTATTGTTTAATTCTGCAATACCAGCTGCTAAGATATTTTGACTGTTGAATTGACATTTAAATCATTTTTCAAGTCCTTTCTAGTAAAGTAGTTACCAAACTGCAATGTTAATTTTAAGCAAAAACATTGTTGAATGGAAAGGGCCTGAAATAAATCAAGCCTATATGAGATATGTTGAATTACCCTATATTAAAATCATGCTGATGCTTTCCTTTTTCATTCTCAAATCTGGGTCTACTGGTGAGGAAAACCAAGAGTAAAAAATACCAAGATAATACATTGACTAGGATGGAAATTTTCAAAAAATATTTTTAAAATAAAGTCAAACAAAAGAAATATGCAATCTCTCTGGCAAAACTAGTATTTGTTAGGCTCTATTTGTTGTTGAAGAAAAGGGATCTATGCCTGAAAGGCATAATTTATTTCCATAATATTTCCATAAATTAAATAGTATAATTAAGAGTTTAATTTTTTGCATGGATAACAAAGTAATACTTGTTTATGAACACAGTACTAATAAACACTTGATTAAATGTAAGTAAAATCAAATGCCTGCCCTCAACAAGCTTCATAATCTAGGAGTAGAAGTAACAAATAATAAAAGTAGGTGAGTATTGATACTAAGCAGAACGGAGTAAGGGGCATAAGAAAAGTAAGAAGATCCTTTTGAAGAGAGGAAGAGAAGGGATCCTATTATGATGTACATAAATCACTACAGAACCTAAAGCCTCTGACAGAGGCTGGGAAAGGCGGGTTTGATAACATCCTTCTATCTCAGGTGCTCACAAGCAATTCATAGAGAAAGAGCCTTTCTGCATTGAGGAAACACCTGACTGTGATTAATATCTGCAAAGATTTGAGAGAAACAGGCTCGTAGATAAATTCCATATAATTTGGGTTTGAGGATTACGACTGCAGGCTCTAAGTGTCAGTCTACTGAGTGTGTATACTTAGCCTGTCACTAACTAGTTCTGTGACCTTGGCCAGCTTATTTAACCTTACTTGCCTCAGTTTCCTCATCTTTAATATGGAGACATTATTTTATCTCTTTCTTGAGCTTATTGTGTGTATTAATGAGAGAATGTATGTAAAACACTGAGCAAAACTCCCAGCACATGCTGAAGGTCCACTAAATAGAAGGTAGAAACATTGTTGTCAACAGTGAATATAAGCATTTTATTACATTAAAAGCCAACAAAAGCAATTGAATAAGAATAAATATATAGATGATTTGAAAGTGAGTGAATATCCTGCCAAAAGTAATAATAGAGAAAAGCACAGATCAGAGGTGGGGAAGTGGCAAACCAAACAGCTGAGGGTCCAGGGAGTAGTTGGGTTTGGCTTGGATGGGAGCAGAAAGCTGGAAAGGACTCAGTATCTGAAAATCCTTGAAGGCCATTGTCTAAGCATGTCTTTGCATTCTGACGTTTTGACATCTGGGCCCTTACTGACCCTGGAGAGACTACCCCTCCCAAGACTAACCAATTCCTAGAGATGGTAAATGACTTGCCTGGGAGAGTGCTTTTCATGGACAAACTAACCCATGGGGAGCTCACATCCACCCTCCTGCTACCTCTGCTATCTGTCTCTTAAACTCTGGGCCAGTGTTCCCCTGCCCTAAGCACCCCTGGACCAAGCAGCAGACAACTCAAGGGACAGCCTCCACACCCCAAAACCTGCCAAAATTATTCATACTATTCAATCCTAAACCTGCTTACCCTGTCTTTCCTGTTGCTTCTCTCAGAAACCACAAGAAAAGCTCTTGCCCATGTTTCCCTCCCACTTCCCCAGTCTCCTGGCCAACCCTGGTGCTGCCTTGTGTGGCCCATGTGACATGTGTGATGGATAACTGTATCTGTCAACTTAGCTGGGCCACAATGCCCCAGATGTGGTCAAACATTATTCTGGATAGAACCCTAATACACATGGCATGTCCCTCCTTTTGGGAATTGTAAGTGACAAACTGTCTTCAATGGTAATCATCTCTTGATCTATAGGTCTCGACACACCTGAATAATAATAAAACCTACATTTTAAAAGAACCAGGCAGAAGAACATACCTGCTTTCATTAGGAAAGAAGCTGGTGAGGGTCTTAAGCAGGGAAGGAGCATGTTGGGAGCTATTTTCTCAAGCTTCATTTAATTTCATTACATAGAATCTGTCAATACTGAGATGGACTTTGCTTGCTCTTGTTTCCCCTTCCTGCCTTTGACCCTCCGCTCCCTGATTCTATCTGCTAACTTCCTACTCATCTTTCAAAGCTCATTTCAAATGCCACCTTCTCTCCGAATCACTCTTCAATCTCCTCAAAGCTAGCATTTCCTTCCTCTGAGTTCTCATCGTGCTTTATTTATATCACTATGATTGTACTCACCACAATGTGTCATGGTTAATTGTAGATATTTCTGACTCCCTGGCTAAACTGTAATCCTTCTGAGAATAAGGATTTGGCTTTACTCATCTTGGTAACCTCAGCACCTAGCCCAGTGCTTGTCATAATCAATAAAAGCTAAATCGAGCTATTTGTTGATTTAAAGGCAGAACATAAGTCCGTAGATGACTGCAACAGCCCTGTGAAGAGTTAGGTAGCAAGCCTCTGACCCGGGGCTATAGCACTGGGAATGGAAAAGGATTATCAGACACATGAGCCCTTGTCCAGGTGCTAGAGCTCTGCAGTCTGAGACAGCAACCACTTACCCCATTTGGCTGTGGGGCATTTGAAAGGGGCTCATCAGAATGAGATGTGCCATAAATATAAAATGCTTACTGAATTTCAAAGACGTAGTATGAAAAAAATTGCATGATACTCATTAAAACTCATACTGATTACATGTTGAAATGACAGTATGTTGAATATACTTGATTAAACAAAGTATGTTAATAAAATTACTTTCACATGTTTCTTTTTACATTTTTTAGTGTAGTTCTTAGAAAATTAAAGTTGCATATGTGGCTTGCATTACATTTCTATTGGACATCTCTGGAAGACTTAGCAATTAACTGATGTGTGATGTAGACAGAAGGAAGCCTAGGTTTTGAGCCTAGATTTTGAGATTTTATTGGGGAAAAGGTCATGCATTATGAGATACAAGGCAACTGAATGGAGAAGCTGGCTTAACCATGTCAAATTTGAGGGGCAGTAGAACCTACCAACCAAGCACCAGTAATTGCACAGGGCTCATGGGAGGTCTAAGTGGGGGGAGGGGGCCTTGACCAGATAGAGAGAAAGCCCAGACTAGTTCATGCCTGGAGAAGCTCCATTACACAAAACACGTAAAAAATAAAAACCAACTTTGTTTTGTTTTTTAAATTAATAACCATAATGATTAAGTAGGCTCTTCTTTGAAAGTCTGTATTTTCACATTTATAAACACTATTACGGGACCATTTCCATTGTAATAGGCTGCTGTATATAGTAGGTGACCAGCAATACAGTATGAGGACATGAAAGTCTGGAGATGTGGAGGTAAACCTCAGAGCAAAATCTAACTAGTCTCGTGGATTCTGTAAAAGCAGTATAAAAGCTCTGCTGGTCTTACAGCAAAAGGAAACAAAGTAACAGATCATAGTAGCAACTTGCTGGGCTGTAAGATCTACCACACCTTGTCATTTGGCTCTATGGATCTTCTAGAGACACAGAACACAGAGGGCAGGGACTGTGCTCTACACATTCCTAGAGGAACAGGTGGTGGGTCACCAGCAAGCCATATCTCTTTGCCTTTTCCCTCCTCTTTTTTTTTTCCTTGTAAGAGTATTTGGAGGATGTTTTGAGGATGGCAGTCATAAAATGAGTGAATTTAATGTGTAAGTTACATGCTACATAAATGCATTCAAAGGCTAAAGCTTAAATTCAAAGATATTAAAAGGCTGAATGTAAAAGGAATATATATTCTTTGCTAATATAAAGAAAATTAGTACTGTGAGACAAAGGAGATTTTAAGGCCAAAAGTAATGTGATTAAGAGGATCATTTTTCAAATCATAAAGAATCACCTCACCAGTAAGACAGAGTAGTCTTAAAGCTGAGAGCATACCACCAGGTAGTCTCAACATTTACAAAGTAGAATTTGACATAATTACAATGAGAAATGGACAGGTCTACGATTACAGAGAATGAATTATCTCTAGAACTCAGGAACTGAGAAAGCAGATTAATAAGAATGCTAACCATATAAAAACAGGAATGACATAATTAACATTTCTTATCTATTGGGCATTTGTAGAACTCTACTCCCAACAGTAAGAGACTCATTTTCTTTACAAAAACTGAACATATATTAGCCCACAAAAAAGTCTCCACAAATACCAAAGAGTCAAAATCCTACAGAGCAAGATGCTTTTGAAAAGTAACTTTTAGTGAACACAAAGGAAGTTCTTAGAATTTAAAAAGGGCACCAGAAGAAAAAACTCAGAATGTGTGGAAGATAAAACTGAAGAAATTTCCAGCAAGTAGAACAAAAAGACAAAGAAATAGAAAATAGGAGAGAAAAAGATAAGAATATTAGAGCATTAGTGTAGTATTTCTATCATTCCCCAAATAGAGAGAATAGAAGTTTGGAAATGGAAACAAAAGACCAACTCAGGCTAAAACCTTGTGACTCAAAAAGACAGACATGCTAAGGTCTGTCGAAGCCAGGATGCCGGCTGACACCAACCCGTGTTGCTAACCTCGGTGCAGAATGCTCAGGGGAAGCTGGCTCCCGTGCCTATCTGTGCTTCACTTGTCATGACCACCGGCTGGAGAAGTCACTTCTCTCCTCTGTGCCCAGCTACAGAAGCCCATTCCCCTGACCATATTCCTGCTGGGCATCCGGTGGCCACACACTGGTCCACACTAGGACCTGAATAGATGCCCTGACCCTGGTGAGCTCCATTTTCCTAGGAAACACTCATGACTTTCCCTCTCCGACTTCTCCAGAAAACGCTCTTAAAACTGTCAAGGAACCAGACTCAGACTCTGAGGTTCCATTTCAGCTTATTATTCCTATAAATATTGTTCTTTCATTACAATGCTATATTTGAGCTTATGTCTGAAGTTTTGTGTATATAAATGATACAGCTTCAAAGAAAAACAGGACTCAGTTAACATAGAAGTCAGTAGGATGGTTGCTCTGGGAAGAAGTAAGAGATGTGCTGGGCCAGGAAATGGGGGCTCAGGCTATGCAGCAGGGCTCTACTTCGTTAAGAAATAATGATGTGTACATGGCTGTTTGCTTGATTATTTTTACTTAACTTGCACATATAGATTTTTTTAAGATTTTATTTATTTGAGAGAGAAAGAGCACGAGAAGGGGGAGGGGCAGAGGGAGAAGGAGAAGCAGGCTCCCCATGAGCAGGGAGCTCGATGCAGGGCTCGATTCCAGGACCCTGAGATCATGACCTGAACCAAAGGCAGACGCTTACCCAACTGAGCCACCCAGGCGCCCCGCACATATAGATTTAATATGTTCTTATGGTTTAGGAGATATTTAAATCTTTTTTTAAAAAGAAGTATGACTGGGTACAGTTTATCCCAGTAATACACTTTAACATCCGAAAATCTAATGCTGCCAGCACGTGAATATGATGAGGAACTCACTGTTTCCACTACGTAGAGGCCACATCCTTCAAGAGCACGTGTTTGCTGGCTTAGTGGAGGGAGACCAACACCAGCATGCAGAGTTCAGAAGTAAGTTAGTAGATGGGGTAGATTTTATTATTGCTCCAAATATTCACTGCCCCACTCTGTGAGAGGATGATACTTCCTACCGCATTGCTGTCATGCTTTGGCAATGGAATTCAAGTATACGTGACATATTTCACACTGAGTGGAATCTTAGAAACATTCTGTGGTTCTGTTGTCCATGAGGGCAGCATGCCCCAGACAGAGTCTGTTCCTCCAGTCTGGGTCCCTGAATTGCAGCAGACCAACACCAGATGATAACGGGACCAAGCAATAACCCTTGCTCTTCCCTTGTGCGGCCATCACTGAAGCGCCAGTGGCCAAAATGAAGCTCAATCCCTTTGTGACCTCTGACCAGAGCAAGAACCGTAAACGGCATTTCACTGCACCTTCACACATCGTAGGAAGATCACGTCTTCCCTTCTTTCCAGAGAGCTGAGGTAGAAGTACAGCATTGGATTCATGCCTATCTGAAAAGGGGATGAAGTACAGGTTGTGTGAGGACCAAACTGGCACAGTTGTCCAGGTTGACAGGGAGAACAGACCATCTATGCTGAAGGACTGCAGCGAGAGAAGGCGGACGGCACGACCGTCCACGGGGGCATTCAGCCTCAAAAGGTGGTCATCACCGGACTGAAACTGGAAAAGACCTCAAAAAGATCCTTGAACGGAAAGCCAAATCTTGCCAAGCAGGAAAGGAAAGAAGACAAATAAAAGGACGAAACGACAGAGGAGATGCAGGAATAAAGTAATCTTATATACAATTTTAAATGAAAACTGTTAAAAGCAAAGAAACCTTTGTCACTGTAAGCTGAGTTGCCTGGGGTGGTTTGTTAGATGAAGCTACAGTCCACTACACCTCAGAGAACTTCGCAGTAAGAGAAGAGTAGACGACTCCAAGGCTACAGCCTGTGAAGAGAGGATCCCGTCACCCTGGACAAAGCCTGGGGATGCTGACAGACAGCGATGAATTTTACAGGGAGGAGGAAAATCCAAATCAGAGAGAATGAGGGGCAGTGGAAAAAGATACAATCAAGGACACAGGGTGGAAGTGGGCCTCAGACACCAGGGATACAATGTTTTGTCCAAAACCGTAACAATGGAAGAAAACTGGGGAAAATGGAATTGAAAGGAGACAGTTTGAGCAAGCGCACGCAAGACAGGTCCAGTGTTTTGAGGCCCTTGATGAGGATAGCTGCTGGGTCGGAGTGAGGCGGGTTTACAAGAGCCAGCATGCAGTCCGCCTGCCGGCCAGCACTCATTCTCAACCAGTGAAATGCAGTCCTCCAATCTGCTAATAATCACAGAAGTTATACCTGATGACTATTAGCTGTATATTTACACAATAAAAGCTAGGAGATCTGCCTTCATACCAGCCTGTATCTACATAAAGTCTAACTGGCCGCAGGACTATTTTCTTCGGCATTTTGAGAAAATGAGTACAACCAGCTACAATATTTTCAAAGAACACCGAAAGAAAATATTTTCTAAATATTATACAGTAATTTTCCAAAAATCATTAAAAGGAAGCTTTGATAAGATATTTTATATGGCATATTATGTTTGGGGGTATACTTAAGTTCCTGAATTTTCACAAATTAAATGTTAAAATACTTCTGACATGTGACTTAATGGGCAAACTGAAGGAAATCAATAATTTAGAAATGGGCACAGTACAAACTAAATTTGACCACAAGATTTAGTGGACTTTTTAAATTAATTGTGCTAAATTAGTTACTGAATGGAGCTACTCAAGTATTTGATTTCAGATTCATCGAAGCTTACAATTACATTTAGGAAATTATTATATTTATTTTTACAAGACATTTGTATCGCACATCTAGAAATTTAATAGCACAATGTAATCTATGCTAAATTAATAAAAGAAAACTTGATTCCATATTCACCTTGGTAAAGAGAGGATCTAAGCCATCTGGAGCAGTGGTTGGACGAAATCTTCTCCTTCTCCATGACTCAAGTCTATTTTCCGTTATGATTCTTCCACTGGGGGGAGGAGGTGCAGGAGGAATAGGCATCGTGTAATTGTTAATGTTTGGAAGTTGATAGCGATTCACTCCCTGTGAATTATCCATGGAGTTCCTGAACTTCATCACTGCCTTCTTGCCCTGTAATCACATTTCACAACATAACAGCCAGTAAAACAGTAGTAGTGACCAATGTAACCCAAAATTAAAGATAAGACCGCATGATTTACATTGCACATAAATACAACTGACATTGATAGGCGAACTCAAACACTTCATTTTTTTAATTGAAAAACGGCATTTTGTAGTATCCACAGCAAGTTAAATTTTCGTGACTTTCTAACCTTATTGGAGTATACTTTCATGACAAATACACAGTGATGGCATTTTTCAAGTACTTTGGGATTTTTTTCCTCAATAATCCATTAAATCTATGGGGACCCAGTACAATTAAACAATTTAAAATCAAGGAGTTGGAAGTATTGTACTTTGAGGCAGGGTTGGATAGCCCACTTTAACAATGGAGTATTAGTACTTTTTTCACATTGATTTCATCCATGCAGGGGTTATAACATTCCTTGATAATATAATATCACAGAACCAAATGCAGATTCTGACCCAAAGACTCTATTCAGCTTATTTTTTCCTACAAATTCAACTTGTAGGAATAAATCCTACCAAGATAACTGCACAATATGTTGATGTAAATGTGTAAAAGGATACACACACACACACACACACACACACACACACACAAATTCAGTTGAACCATCAAGTCCATCAATAGGAGAATATTTAACTAAATTTTTTTTGGTCTTTGTAATAGATTCTCATCAGGCTTCAAAGAGAATAGTATGAATCTATTCATCCTGACATAAAAAGGTCCATGAGATGTGATCACAATTTCTTTTAAGTGAATTTGTATGTGGATTTTGATAAAATCAGGGATGACTGGAAGATTTTAAACTAAGGGTTGCCTTTGGGGATTTGGATTATTGGGAGATATCATTTTCCATCACATATCTTTGTATTATTTGAAAAAATGTATCTCTGTATTAATCAAAAATAAAAAAGCACCAAAGGTGTAATCAATAATCATATCACATTTTTCAAATATATTTGAGTCTCTGAATTTTCATAAATTGGTCATTTTGTGCATCTGAGGTAGTTTTCCAAACTTTAAGGCATCTTTAATCACTTTATCCATTTACCCACTTTTATCAATTTATTTGGTATGGTTTTTTCAGCCAATTTATTCTTTGAGATGCTTAAATATAGTGAAAAGTTATTGTTAAGAAAGGAGAGTCTTTCTCCAAACATTTCTCACTGCTAAGTAAGTAAAAGCAGGATAAATAAAGGCACGTATAGGCCATATTTTGATTGCAAACATTTATGTGAACAGAAAGGAATTTAAGTAGATATTCACGAATGAATTTAGAATTGTTAAAATAGGTGATATTGCAGGTGCTATTTATGTTCTCATTTTTCTTTTCTCACATTTTCCAATTTTTCTGTGATGGTGTGCATTGATATTGTAATAACAAATCTAAATTAAGTGAAAATAATAAGAACAATAAAATCAATGAATCCAGAAATTTGGGACTTGGAGATTTTTAAAATTATTATTTCTAAGTAGTTATTGGTCAATTGTATGCTTTACTTGGAAATGGTTTAATAAATTTTTAGAAAAATTAACATGCCATTCCTTACCTTGCTTTTTTTAGCCCACAGTGTCTTAGACATCTTTCCATGCTGGTAAAAATAAGTTTACCTTTTTTTTTAAACATACTTTAATAAACTATGTTTTTAAACAACATCCTATTAAATTGTTAGGTGTCTTAAATTGTTCACTATTACGAATATTATAATACTGAGTACTCTTGAATCTATTTCTTTTCACATATGTGTATATTCCTAAAATAAATTCCTATATATAAAAATGCTTGAGCATGTTCATTTAAAATATTGATAGATATTCCCACATTGCCTTCACAAACAGATATGGTAATTTCTATACTTATCAATAGTGTATGAGAAACTCTCATTGTAAGGATAATCATTTTTAATTAAGTCACGATTTTTACTCAGTTGCATCTTCACCACCCTGTTTTTGACCAAATTGCTTTTGCCTAAACTGAAGATTTTTATTCCTGATACTTAGAAACTTGCTTATGTCTGTTGTCCCTTCCAACAATTCCCACAGGCATAACTTTTACTTTTTAAGAAAGCAGTAGGAATTTAGTGGATACTCACTACATGCTCAGCAATCATGAAGGCTACTACTATTCTTTAGAAATTTTTTGTCTGATTTTATATTAAATCATCTTCGTCATCAATGCCATGGAAAAATTACATGTCTTCTGGCAGTTTGCCTATGTACATTACAGTATAAGCTCCAATAAATTAGAGACTTTTGTCTGCCTTGATAATTGATGTATCACTAATGCCTAAAGCAAGACCTAGTCCATAGTAAGTGCCCAATAAATATTTACTGAATGAAAAGTATAAGTTTAGCTAGTTTAAATCAACATGGAATCGATCTAAATCTTGTCAGCCTAAGTAAGCTACCATTAAGTGCTTAACCCTCACTCACTCATACCCCAAAACTTGAGAACAGGAAAATAAAAGGCCCTATGCAGATTTAACTAAATAAATCCATCCAATGGCTCAGAGCAGAATGGGAAAATCAGCTAAAGGGGGAAAAAAAAAATCCCTCCCTAGCCAGCAGAACTTGAATATTACTTGATTAGTAGTATTTACATATCTAATAGGAAAAAATATCTATCAAAGTATAGGAGCTTAGATAAAATAATAAAATCACCTTGGCAAAAGTGGAACGTACCCATCCAAGCACTATCTAGGGGAGAGAAAATCCCACCCATTGGACTTTAAATATTTCCAATCCTAATGGCAAAGTTACCCCTGGAAGATACAGGGATTTAGCCAAAGACCTTTGAGTTTTCTGGTAAATTGGCAAGCCCATTCCTAAGATGAGATAGGTACATCAAGCCATTTTAACCTGATTCCATTCCCCTATATACCCTCATTCTGATTCCATGCTCACTAGGCAACCTTCTCATTGTGTTCTGGCTTCTCATGGAGGTCTGTCTATAGGGGGATAATGGACTGCTTCTACAGCTTTGCTTATGATATCTGGTGAATTAATGGCCCCTGATTATGATTTGGCTGCTGATTTTGGTTTACTATAAGGAGACAAGTGAGCTTGTTCTGTGTTATTCTTGTTAACTTGAGACAATCTCTCAGAACCTGTCTGTTCCTGGACACTAGGTGAAACAGGAAATCTCTAGGCTTTCAATGTGGACACCAGATCCTAAAGTGTCAGCCTAATTGTCAGCCCACAAGCTTCTGCCTAGACTTAAGTACTATTCCCTAGACAAAGCTCTACCACTCTTGGTTTAATTTTTCCTGTTTCTAGGAAAGTACTATTAAATTAACTAAAAATAAGGTTTGTGAAAAGTGCTTCATAAGCTGAAAAGCATATTATATGGATACAATATTAGTTACTATTTTTGGAGTTATATTATGCTTTTATTATGAAACACAATCATTTGTTTATCTGGATTAATTTCTTAGTATCAAGGTTATCTGTCAGTTCTAGATAGAAATATCTTAATTTCAAAAAAAAAGAAAAAATATCTTAATTTCATGTCTTATTTTTCTAATAAGAAATGGAACTAAATTCACCCATTTGAACACAGTGACAATTGTTCTCATGACATAGGTTCTTTCTTAAGCTGGCAAATGTTTCTTCTTCATGTTAGAAATACAAACGATACCCTCCCTAATTACTGAATGTCTTAATTATTTGTCCCTGTTTGAGTAACTTATAATTTTATGTTTACCATGTTTCCCTCCACTGCTCTGTTAAAATAAAATTACCAGAGACATAATCTTGAAAAGGAAGCAAAGTCAAGCTCCTATATGGATTAATTCACCATTTTTTAAAGAGGGACATTCTTTTTCTTCTATATCCAACCTTCTCCAGAGTCAAACTTGAAGCAATTTCATAGACTGATGGTAAAGTAAGTTGGCATGCAAATGCAATCTTATTCTTGGAAAGTTTCACTTTCTAGGTTTCATGCATTTAAAATTTAGAATCAGTCAACACTGGGTCTATTCTGATAGAAGTCATATCTGGCTACAAGAAGTTTCTCTTTGTTTTTCATACAATCGTTCAGATTAATGAAAGATAACCTTATATTATTACAAATCTATTCCTTACTCATTTTGCTTAATAGCACAGAAATTATAGGCCTTCCAGTTAAAGATATAATTAAACAGAAGTACATAGTAAATGCTTAAAAAGTGCACAATATAAATTTCACTGAGTAGATTAATTGAATTTTCCATCTTAAAACCTGTGATAATATAATATTCTAATGAAGAATAAAAAGAGATTTCTTGAAGAAGTAACATTTACCCCAATGGGAAATGGAGCTTCATTTTCCAGCAATGAGGTTTTCGATCTGGACCCCGAAGTTATCTTTGGAACAGTTCCTACCGCAGGATTACTGGGAAGAGGCTTTAATCGAATTGGAGGCTGCATATTTCCTGGGGCAGTGTATGGTCGAGGGGCTGTCTAGACAATTAAGGAAAAAAATTCCATTTAAATTAGTATCTTGACATGTTTCCAGAACCAATTAATAACCCAACAAATTGCTTAGAGTAATTAATGGTGCCTTTTTACTGAACAGATTAAACTTTAATTATGTCCTTCCATTATACATAGCCTTATGACCCAAAGTATTTGTTAAAACATATGGTGTGGAAGTCCTCTACATAACTAAATGCCACAATTATAGAGTATTCTAGACAAAGGAGATGTTCTCTGTTAGGGTCCTGTATTTTATTCATTTTGTAAACTTGCTTACAATGCCTAATTTATTCAGTGCATAAAATGGCTTTGCACAATCAAATGTTACCTTGAATAATGTTCCTATTTTAGAGATCTAAAGGAATATGATTGGAATGGACTCATTCCGTTTAAATGTTTTCAACATAAACTACTGTAAGTCCTTTACATCTCCAGAATGGTGCCGAAGTAAAAGCAGATGATACAATTCAAAAAGAGGGAAGGCAATGCGTAACTACAATATATTACCATTCATTCAACTTCTCCCTTGAAATACCAGTAAAGTAAAAATGAAAAACAGTAACTGGCAATTAGAAAACCCTGTGTGAAAATGAAGATGTTTTGCAGGCTGGATATTTTCCATTTGCTCCTCTTCTCTGACTTCTCTGCCCTGCTCCACCATCTGGGAGTCATTGCTTTATGGACTACACCTACTATCCCTGGATTCCAGTTGGACTTGGCCAACGAAAGGCATTGGCAGGAGATCAGAAGACAAGAGGCAAGGGTCTTAATTCTCCTGAACCCTTGCCACCAAGGTTGTGATGGGCCAGGTGGGTCCCTCTATCCGAGTCCACAGCTCCTGTCAGGCAGTCCTCTCCTAGCTTGTAAGGACTGCCTGCTGGTGCTGGTACCCAGTCCTTCCCTCTCCCTCTCTGGCCTAGGTGCTGTGCTTCCCAGGGTGCTGACCCCAGCATGCTTAATCCCCAGTTGGTTTTCCTTAACCCTGCCGGCATCTTTGTAAATAGTTTCTTTATTAAACTCTTCCTAATTACCCTATTTGTGTGAGCCATCTGTTTCCTGCTGAGACCCTGACTGATGCATTTTCTAATCAAGAATGTACTGCAGAGAATACCAAAAGTACCAGTACGGAGCATTAGAAATGCTGTTTGTGGCACTGACAGAACACTGTAAATTTAGTATAAAGATCAGCAATGATTCAAAAAGAAAACAAAGAAAAAAAAACAAAAAACAAGGCTTTTGGCCCTGTTGTTCTATTACAAGAAAAAGTTGGAAACCTGTTAAGAATAATACATATACATTTGGGTAAGAGGGTTAGAAGTCTGGCATGTAAATGACTCATGAATAAGGCTTAATGCACTGACTCAAGCACAGTGAACAACAAATATTCAACTCTGGAAAAGTGTTGTATAAATCCATACAAAAACGATGATAGGGCAGCTCCTACCACCAAAAACTGGTCTGAGGTCCATCTTGACAAGCATGTCATATGTCACCAAATGTCTGATTTTGTTAAGTCAGCATTCATTGGATTCCAACTATAGGCAGTATGAGAAAATTGAAAAGTAATTTTTAACATCTAATGGCAACACACGACAGTTAATGCCAAATAAACTACGCAGATACTGCCAAACAGACAATAACAAAAATAACAGAATATCTAAGACCTAACAGAACTTAGAACTAAATGTTATTTGGAAAAAACCAATGAGACCAGGAAAAATTCAAGTTTTCACAGAAGCATTTTATCCAAATGTATAAGCAGGAGAAGAAAATGGATGAGCAGAGAAGAATGATAAATTTGAACATCCAGGTAGGTAGAAAGCCAGTTGTTAGACAGACATGGGGAGGGTAGCAAAAATAATATTCCCCAATATCTGTTTTTCTTTCTTCACTAGTAATAGAATTTTTATCAGGGAACATGGCTATCATAAATAAAGACTATATTTCCCAGCATCTCTTGCAATTCTGTACAGATATATGCCTCAGTTTCTTTCGGTCAATAAGATGTGAGCAGAAGTGATATATGAAACCTCCAGATCATGCCTTTAGGAGAAGTGTACTGTCACTTTCCCTTTACCCCCTTCCTTGTAGCTGAAATATCCACATGGTGATCTGCCATCTTGGCTTATGTAAATGAAGACAACACACTAAGTTTGGCAGATTAATGACAAATTAGGAGTCTGAGCTTTTGAAGACTTCATAGAGTAGAGATGAGCACACCAGCTGAGATTCACATAAGTGTGTTGGGGTGGGGAGGGCATCCTTATGTTTAAGTCATTGTTATTTTGGGTCTCTGCACACAAACCTATTTATTTCATGACCAATACAGAAAGCCAAGTGGATTGACTAAGGCAATATCTGATTTAAAGAAACAGGACATGAGACTACATGAGCCAAAAGGCAAAATGTCTTTAAACCCACAAAGATAAATCAAACTAGAGCTTTCTGAACAAGGGAATCAGATCACCCAAAAGAATTCTTTTGAACTGTGTAAAACAAATATGCCTAAGACTCTCTCCTGTCAAGTAATTCCCCTGAACACAAACACATTGAAAATCTAATGTAGGAATTCAAGAAAGCAGGTTACTATAAACTAGAACATGATCTATTGGCTTCTGTGCTCTAAATTTTATTTTCCACATTTGCATACAGATATCATTCAGTTAGATGAATATGGCAGTCAAATGTTTAACTGATTACATTTATATCTAAAAACAAATTTGCATCATTCAACTAACAGCTGTGAGCTACAAACTGTTGTAGTTCACATCAGAAGCCACCTTAAATTTGCTATATTTTAAACTGTTTGTAATATATTTTCTTGGAATAAATATGGCACTGTAGCTTAACATTTTCAAAACTGTACCGGAATGTGAATCAAAATTGACTACCTGGTGATTACCCAGCTTAGCTGAGCATTTCTAATTCTTACTAGACGATCTCTGGGGGTGAATTTTCCAAGCTTGTGCAGAATGAGTTGAATGGCTTTCCAGAATTTTAATGGGAATGGTGCAGCTAAAAGCCTGTACGTTACTCTGAAGGTTTAGGTTCAATTAGTGACCAAGTGCCATAACTATTCACTGGACACCTTCTTTCTTTATTCAAAAAAGTTAAAAGAAAAATCGATGGCAATATCCCAAGAGGATTATTATCTCCCATCTCCATGGCACTTGGAGGTCAGGAGTCAAATTTAAAGGATATGTATCCAGGTCAGGAGAACGAAAAGGAAGATTTGAATTTCTGTAAAATGGGAACTACACTTCCAAGGTCACAATAAGTATCCCTTATGGTCCAGAAGCACCATAGGGGGTGACCAAGTGGAGAATGGCGGCTTACCAGATAGAACGGTTTCTGAGGTGCTGGTGTCAGTGCTTCCTGTAATTTTTAAATTACTTTCTCACTCCTGCCACATTAAGATCCCCTGGATGTATCATAAACTACTTATTCAGGGTGTTCAGCTGGAAAATTGAAAAGAAAGCCTTTCAAGGGTTTCTCCTCTTTGAAACAGGTGGGAAGATAGAAAACAGCACTTGATTGTTTCTTTTGTTTCAACCAGATTAAGCTTTTGAGAGCCTAGTGAATTTGCCATCCAAAAAAAGAATTATTTGTGTACGTATACATTTAAATGAAGCTGGGAAATATGGTAACAACAAAGGGAAAACGGTTGCTTTTCATAACTTGAGCTGTTGTTCATCGGGAAATGTCAAAACATATTTACCTTTGAAAAATGTCAAAGCTTAACACTATACGAGATGAACCTACTTCAACAATCTGTGAAAGCTTTGCAAATTTCTCTATAAATATTGTGCAATCCAAAAAAAATGTTCATGCTAACAAGGAAATATATTAGGCCACACAAAGCAGGAATAAAGATGTGATCAAGCAATTCATTTACAACTTAAACCATCAACCTCCGGCAAATATTCTGCAAATCTTTTCCTGTACCTATATTGTTTCAAGCTACCTCATCTAACTTCAAATTAATCCCACCTCTATATTATAAATGAATCAAACTGGAATGAAATGTCGGTTTGTGCAATTTCTTTAAATAGAATCTCTGCACATTTAACTATGTTTATGTTAGAGTATGTGCCCGTGCTTTTGATAAAAGAAACACAAATATAAGTATCCGGCCCAACATGCGATACAGTATGACTGAGTTTGTGTACGTAAATAAGTTTGACAGATAAGGTCAGAGTGGAGGGAACAGCAGGACAAAATCTAGGGGTCAGAAAACAGGACACATGTGGAACGACTAGCGGTTCAATCTTGCTGCATTGTAGAGCGCTAAACGGTAATCATGAGGGGAAATATTGGGTTGGCTAAATTGAGGTCAGATGGCTTCGGGTCTTAAATGTTAGGTGAAAGAGACTAGGTTTTTCTAAAAATGTCACAGAGCCAGTGAAGGCATTTGGGTATGTAAGTAATAAGTAATCTGTACTTTAAAGAAACTACTCTAGCAGTAACAGGCAAAATGGATTTGACAGGCACGATACTGACTGAAAGTGGGACGTTCAGTAAAGAGAGTTGAACAGATACAAGACCACACTGGCGTTCAGTAGGATTCACAGGATTATACAGAGAAGCACTCAGAGAGAATGCCTTCTGAGAGTAATCAGAAATTATACAATATTTAGTCAGAAGGGTACATGACAGAGTGTTTAATATAACTCACCAGTGTTACTGGACTGGAATGTCCTTCATCAACCAGGACACTATGGCCACGGTTAGTCTTTGGGCCAACTGGGGGATGGGGAGACAGGATTGGCATGTTATTTTCTATAGACCATCTTGTGGGTTCTCCCTGGAATAAGAAAGTGATTGAAAAAATTGATGCATAATTAGCAATCGAGGTTAGGTTATTGCCTGACAGGTTAAGAGATACTATATTACTAAAGAAGTCCTTTCTCATTACTTTCAAAAGTGTTCCTTCTGAGGTCTATCATGACAGTCAGAAAGTTTCCACAGCTGTAGTGGGGCATTGGGTGTGGTAATGAGAGGCAGGAATTTCAGTCTGGTATGTTGGAAGAAATAGCTGTACTCAAAGAAATAGCTACGGAAACAGTGTATCCTGAGTTTTAGCAATAATATTTATGAATCTGCTTAAGCAGATCACTATAAGAAGCGCAATATTCCACACAGTTCTGATCAGTAAAGACTACCAGAAACTATTACTTTTCTACCTTAAAAATAATGAAATCATGCCCCAAGCAAAAGGGTTGCATATTATATAAAAGGCACCTAAATCATAGGTCTTTTAACCAAATGCTGTTATAAAGTGAAAATTGTTACGAATGAAAATCATATAGGGAGGAACTGGAATGTCTATCAGGAATTTCTGCCAATGTTGTAACATGTTCATGTGCTTAGTCAGCCTATCTGGCAATCTGGGTGAAAACAAATCCCACATGGCTTTAGGCAATGTTCGTTGCTATTTCCAGGGACCATTTTTCTCCATCAACATTTCAGCACTAACTTATAGAATCTATAACTCAATCCTTGATGTAGGACAATATTGTCAAAGTTGAATTAACCACAAATCTCTACACACCAACATTTCTGATCTTGAAAAACTGATCTATCTGCTATTATTTAACAACACTTTTGTAACAAGATTATCTTTTGACCATTATGAAATAGACAGATTTGAGTCTATCAGGCAAAAGGGAAAAATTACCGCCTTATATGGCAACTTATTCTCCAGAAGCTTTACAAATATTCCTCAGTTTGTGAAATGTGTCTTGGGCCCCATGACACAGAAAATGAAGAATCATCTGCACATTTGAATGGCTCAAGAAACTGAATAAAACTGCCAACCTAAACTGAAACCTTTCAGACATACTTAATTGAGTCTCTCATCTCCTGATTCAAATTTATATGTTTCCTAAGTTCACTTCAAAGAAAGGATATCAAATATAAAAATAAAAATAAAAACAAATAAGGAATTTTTAAATGCCTTGTACAGAATGTCTAAATCTTATGCTTTTGTTTGCCAAGGTAGATCTTTCCTACCATCTATTTTCAAGGGTCACATTTGCATGAAAATGTGCCATTGGATAATTCTTAGAATGCCATTTTCCATCACATGGGCAACATCACCATCTATTTTCAGCTTTTTAAGACACAAAACAAAAATCCTTGGGCCTCTGTCACATATCAATTAAGAAAAGACAAAAGCAAAATTTCAAACTTGAAAAGAGTGTTTTCCACGTTTCCTTTGAAAGCTTTGTACCTTATAAAATTGTGGGAGAATCTCCTAGTTTGCCATGATCTTCTGAAATAATGGTGGCCAAGATACAGTCTTGGTGAAACCATCACCTGACTTCAGCTATGAGTTACTCAAAAGTAAAGTGACTCAAAAAGTTTCAATAATAGCGCCATTGACTTTTAAAATCATAAAATAATATTATGAAGTAAATAGAATTATGTAGCTCCTTACCTTAAATCTCTGAATTCGCTCCTTCCTAGCTAACGTCTCCAGTTTTTTTTTTATTTCAAGTTGATGATACCGCTAAGCATACGGGAAAGAAGGAGGAGAGGATCATGTCAATTATAGCAAAGATTTTTTTAGAGGAAAATAATCCCACCAGCTAACTGTATTCCCACTTACTCCCCCCTTGTCACTGAGATGGAGAAGAATCACCTGCATAAGTGTGCAAGTGGGAATATGAATTGGTACAACTCTTTGGAAAGCTGATTCTTAACATAAAGCAGTGAAAAGCGTCCCTACCCTTTAACTGATAAATTTCACTTCCTAACCCAGGAGGAAATCGGAATTAAAAGAAAACATCTGTGTTTCAGATGCTATCTGAAAGGAATTTTTTCTTCAAAGCAAAAATTCAGAAGCAATATAAACCTTATAGAGAATGGTTAACTTTGGGGCACATCCATATAATGAAATAGAATATAATCATTAAAATAAGATTCATAAAGATTTTGTTTAAAAAAATGAAAAATGCATGTCATGCAGGAAAAATGTAAAATACAGAATTGCACAAAAATACAATTTAATTGATCAAGCTCATACCGTGTGGCTGCCCCTGTGCCAGGAAGGGGCATCATGTCCATCATCTCTTCTTGAACAATACTAATTGCTAAGCAGTCTCATTCTACCAGTGCAGAAACTGAGGCAGAGGACCACGAATTTGCCCCAGGTCACACATCCAGTCAGTGGTGGAACTGTCATCTGAAGCTCAGTCTACTGGACACTAACTTCCTGTTTGTTTGCTCTTTATCTGTTCACTTATTTTTCACAAGACCCTGTCCCTTTCACAACATAGCATGTTTTTATTAATGCATAAATATGAATAGAGACTAAAAGGAAATGTGAGTATGTCAACAGCAGTCCTCTCTGAGAGGAAGGATTCTATGCGGTTATTTTCCTTTTTATATTTTCTTGTGTTTTCCTAATTTTCTGTAATATTTTAATTGTATAACAAATTTACATGAGGCTTATTCATGTAAAAGTAAGCTGCTTACGATTCTGTCTGAAATCATTCAGACACATTTGAGGGCATTTGAAAAGTGTTTTTTTCTGTGTTCTTGATCCCCTCGTGCAGCCCGTGGGATCCTGCGGACTCGATTTTTCCTAGCGAGTATTGTCAGCCCTCTTTAGACACTTCCCTTTCTTCTCTCCCTCTTCCTTCTTCTCTCACCCACCGATCACCAAACCTCATTACGCTCACTACCAGCCATTTTCCATTTATTTCCAAATCTGCAACCCTCTCTCGCACGGCCCCTCCTCTTCACTAAGGCCACCAACGTCTTTGTCCCTGGGTCAAACCGAATTCCTTCTTTTCCCCAGCACTTCTCGGTCTCATCGCTCGGCAGCTTGTGAGAGCCTGCCGGCTTCCAGGACACCTCTCGGTGGGGCCTGGTTTTCCACCGCGCGAGGGCCCTTCCTCGCCCCGCAGCAGTCCCTGAGCTCCCAGCCCTCGCCCGCAGCCCCTGAGCTCCAGCAAGTGCGCGCACCACCTGCCGCGCTGGCGCCCCCAGAGGTGCTCTGGCTTCTTCTCCCCAGCCCTCCTCATTCAGTCAGTGTCAATCTCTCTCCCATTCACATCTCCTCTCATCTGGGAGAGCGGCCTCTCCCCAGCGTCTCCACGACTGCTGTTAGCCCTCACCCTTCGGCAACAGCTTCCTAATTGACCTCCCACCTCCAATCTTTTCCAGCTCATTAATCCGCCACCCACACTTTTAGCAACATCATCTTTCTAACACGGCTCTGCTCATTTATTTCACGCCCCTGCTGAAAAAACATCTCATCGCCTCATCACCTACACTCCAAACCTCGCTGGGGATTGAAGGCCCTCCACAAGCTTACTGAAGAGTGTCACTTCCTGCTGCTCTTTCAACCAACCCATTGTGTGGTCTGGCCTCAGTGAGCTTTCCTGCCCATCCACGATGTCCTTTCTTCTCCAGCCTCGCGCCTGCGATCCTCACTCTCTCCGATGCCTTTCTCACGCTTGCATGTGACGCCTCCTTTAGCCTTCGAGGTCCAGTTCAAATAGCAAGACCTCGGTTCAGCCTCTTCTGACTCTCACAGAGGCGTCATCGTCCCCCTCTTCTGTGAGCCCAGTCTGTTCTTCCTCTGTCTAGCTTGTGATCACTTTCTACAGTAGTTTTTGTTTTGTTTCTTTCTTTTTTTGGCTATGGGTTTTTGTTTTTATATCTCACAGCTACATCACATTGCTTCATACTGGTACACGGTAAGCCTACAATTAATGATGGATGTTTCTTGTATGCACAAATACATGAATATTAATATAACAACATTAGTAAACAGCATCGGCATAAACTAAATGTGAGACAAATGTGACAATTTAGAGACAGCTATTCCATTTGTTAATTATATTAATATATTACATATCATAATTATATATATTACATTTTAAGAAATTATATTATATACTACATATGAACACTTATCTAAGGTATCTATTGCAAACTTTAAGAATGTACGAACACTCTTAATAACATTTAACAGTTATGATGTGTCAATTACATGAAAGTTTGGAAAACTAAACTTCAAAGATCAAAGCTAATACCTAACTTCGTGCCTATTGGTTAAATTTGAAACTAGGTATAGATTAATTTACTGTACTATTCTTTTAACACTAGTTGCAGAATTCTAACTAATACTTTTATAAGCAAGTGAATTTGGGGACCATAAACAATGACTCCATATAATTCATGCACATGATATACAGCATAAAATGAATTCCTAAATTAACAGATCATATCCTATTTGAACGCAACACTTGCTCAATATAATGGTAGCATAATAATAAATATTTTCAGCGGTGCTCCACTTAGTACTGGTTTACTCGTGATTCTACAGTTGTTCATAAATGTTTACTGCACTCACGGGTCAATGATTTTACCAGCCAAGTTTTCTGATGTACTGCTGTATGGCCAAGCCAAGAAGTGACATGCTTTTTCAAGGAGATTAAAATGGTGTTGATGCTTGAAACTATAAGTTCCATGGAGCAAGGATAAAATAATTTATCAAGTTAGCTAGATATCCTACTAAAAATGCCATGTCAGACTTGAAAAAAAAGTTGTTGATGCTTTAGTTTGTGAATCTATGCTGACCAATGTGGCCTAAAGTAGGAGGGACAGCAGATGTTTCAATGCCTCTTCCTTGAAATTTAGCATACGGCTCAGCTTCAGAACCTTAAAAGAATAACAAATCTGAAATAATTCATGGCAGTGGAATTACTGATATTTAAACAGATGTCACTTTTTTTTTAGCAAATGGAAATTGAGGTACAGATGGTGAGGGCTGGTATGTTTTAGAGTAGCCATTATGGATTAAAAATCTACATTTGTTAAATTAAATACCACAAAATATATAATGATGTCCATATTTTTCCTTAACTGAAATGGAGAAAAGCTTACTTCAGTCTCTTGGCTCCTTGTTACCTAGAGAGATGTAGTATATTTCTCAGGGTACCTTGTTCCATTCATTTTTCATGAAATACAGGAGGAGTTCCTCTGCTTCTGGGTATGGGAGTATTAATTGTCATATTAGAAAATATGTTATAAAGAAAATGTAAATACTTTACCTCCATATCAAGAACCTTATGGAAAATAGCCTGAGCTAGGCACTCCCGGATATATTTTTGGTGATCCCTCTTCATGATATTTAGCTTGTATTCTTTTTCAGAAAGTATTCTTCCACTTCTTGTGATCTGTCATGAGTAAATAAAACATACATGGAAATACAAAGCAGAAAATATATTGTTCGTTACCAAAAAGGGAGAGAGAGAGCAACAGAGAGACAGAGAGAGAGTAGTGGTGTCTTCTAAGCATGAGAGAGTCCACTACTATGGCTGATAAATGTTCACTTTTAATGAATATTTCATAAGAAAAAAATCAGTCCCATATACCCATCAGTGAGAAAACACACACAGGTGGTGCACTTGACGTTTAAAACAAGGTTTTCATTAGAATCACAATGTCTCCTTGATGGAACCCAGGTGTTCCTTTCATTTCTTTTTTTTTTTTTTTAACACATTTGGGAAGAGGAGGTAGGGTGTTACCTTGAAACAATGAATAGGACCAGTGATCACAAGACTGATGATCTTACAGGAAATAACTCTGAGGGGCAAAACATGTAAGCTACAGAGGTGCTCATCAGTTTGTCTTAAAAGTAACTGGTTTCACTACTTTATTTTCACACTGCTTTTTCTCCTTCTACTCTCCAACCCAGAATGTAATTTAATTTGTCTTGATTCAGATTTTTTTAGATTATGTAGTGCTGCAGATATAAAATATTCCAGACTGATTTCAATTGGTATCATTGAAAATGCCAGGAGTGGTAGTTTCTGGTTTTTATTTACTTGTTTTTCTTTTCTCTTACTCTTTCCTAAGGGCATATTTGTTGTATTTTTCTGTATTTTCTGTAAACAGAGGGTGCTATCCTTCTTGGATTTTTCATCTTCTTCCTTTCCACTTAATTATGCCCTGCTCCTTCAGGTCTGATCCAAGCCCACATATTTCTTGATTTTGATAACTAGTTTTATAACACTGTTGTGGCAATGTACTGGAGCTCAGAGACCAAGGAGAGTTGTGTTACAAGTGACTGGATACTGATGATCTCTTTATATATATCTTTTTTTTCCCCCAATGGAAGAAAGGGGTTTGATTCTAGAAAGTGTTTCCAATCACAAATAACTCAGTTACAGTGTTTGAAATGTGTTTGTCCATGGGATATCATGCCATTTGTTTCCAACGGAGAAAAAATGTTAAGAACATCCTGAACTGTGGCCCCCTCCCCAGTTAACAGGTGTCATTGTCCTCTTGCCTCTGGGAGATCTGCTCTCCCCAACTAGACTGGAAGCTCCTACAGGGCTGAGTTCTTAAACTTGAGCCTGCATCAGAATCAGAAAACAAGTTGAAAAAACAGATTGGTGGGCCACGCCCCACAGCTTCTGACTCAATAGGTCTGGGGTGAGACTCTAAAATTTGCATTTTCTAACAAGTTCCCAAATGATGCTGAACACTGCTGAGTCAGGAACTGTATTTGAACCACTGTTCTAGAGAAATCTTCCTTATTTGAGTTGCCATGCACATAACCAATGTTCAATAAATGCTTGTTAATGATGTTGATGAGTAAATACAAAGTCCTTCCCATTTATACATAAAGCTCGCAAGACTGTTATCCAAAGAAGAAATGTTAATAGTCACCACAATAATTGCAACAAGCATTTATTACACCTCTCTTAATGCCACAACAATCCTGAGGGCTGGGTATCATTGTCTTCATTTTACAACCAAGGAAGCTGGAGCTGAGAAAGTGAAAGTACATGAATTGCTCAAGAGTCTATGACTTGTAAATGGTAGAGCCAGGTTTCAGCTAGGTCTGTCTGATAACAAAGCCCCAGGAGACAAAAAGCAAGCTCCTTGAGATCTACCCAACCAGAGTGCCAAGCACATAAACAACAATTAGAAACGCAATGCATAATCCTTTCAACACCATGGCAACAATAGTTAAGGAAATCCACTGTGTTTTAAGAAGGTAAACAGCTAAAATCGTTACTCACACTTTCTGTAATCATGCCCATTTCTTTCAATGGACAACTATAGTATTTTTTAAAGGTTTTCACATTAAATACATTTAGAGAAATGGAAATCCTATGGAAATGATAGTTTTAGAGCTAAGGAAAGATACTAATATTACCAATAAACAATCTGGGAAATGAAACAGGTTTTTAAAATTCAAGGGGAAATTTTGAACTGTTCATGTCTTGCACACCATATTCTGTGATTATTAAAAATAGTATTTTTTCCTGAAAACAGTAAAGTCTTCTCTATGCGTAATCCCTAACAGTTCCTGGTTCATATAATGTGTTCAATAAATATGTGTTGAATAAATGAATGAATAAACAAACAAGTAAAATATGCTATTGGAAGCTCCTAGGGTTTTTTCTCAATAATTTAGAAGTAGCCTTAGCGGTCATTGTGACCTCTCTTCCTATCTTTTTGAAACACAGCTTCAAAAAGATAAATCAGAGCTCTGGAAAAGAAGTAATTTTTCTAAAATGAGGGGGAGGGAGTGATGTCCCTGATTAGCTCAAAGAGAAAACCAGAAAAGGGAATGAGAACTACTGGATTTAACGAAACAAGAGGGCAGGTAGGAAGTAAACCAAATCTTACCAGCCCTGATCTTAACAGATGCCGCCTTATCCTTGTGTTATTAAAATATCCAGTCAGGTGTTTATCGGTAAGACTATTATATGCTGCAAGCAATCTGGAAGAGAAAAATGAAACCATTTAAGTTTTTATGAAGTGCTGCCTGATAGCCAAGGCGATTCTTGACTCTTTCATCCCCAAACTATGCACAATCATTCACTCCTCCAGATCAATAAACAGGTGTTGAGTACTTACTGTTTTCCGGGTTTTATGATAAGAACTGGGAGACAGTCCTGACATTGTTTATTTTGCAGACAAGTATGGAAATCAGACATGAACAATTAAATTGGGTGTGAAAAATCCAACAATAGAAATAGCAAAACTCCTGGGGACTCAGAGAAGGAGACTACCAACTCCGGCTGTCAGGAAAGTCTTCTCGGAGGAAGCCTGATGGGAAATTTGGAGTTCCTGCAGAGGACTCTTCAGCCTCCTGTCTCACTCTAAATTCCAGCAGCAAACTTACATGCACTTCCTCAACATATTCTTTCATGTCTTCAGAACACAACACACGGTCCCTCTACTGCCAAGGCCTCTCTATGACCGTTAGCTAGTGGATAAGACCCATGATCCACAATCATCTCTTCTCCCAGCAAACTTGCCCCAGTGCAAACTGGCTGCTCTGTGTTACCTTCCACTACCCCGCCCTAAAACCTTGAGTTACTTACAGTACATGTCACATAAGACTGGAAGGCCAAGATCTTGTGTTATTCTAAGTATCCCTATGGAATTATTTATCGTGTACCCAAATAATGATGTGTTCTATAGGGGAAAACAATTTTGTTTGGGACTCATTCTTACTGGCATAAACTTCTAAGTTTAAGCTCAGCAGCTTAGAAGTCTTAACTTTCATATATATATATATATATACACACAATTTCATGAATTCCACATCTAGAACTCCCCACTCTCCCCCCACAAAATTCATAGATTACTTTTGATTTTTAGGGTCTTTTATTTTAAGAGTTAAAAGAAAACAAATCGCTTCCTTCAGTACATCTTATACCTTGGTAGGTGGTCAATCTGAGTCTATAAATCAAAATTTGAAGCTATTTTTTTCCAAGTTTTAACTTACCCTCCACTGCTTATTATTACCTTACAAATGCATATGCACATACATTTACATGTATGTATACAGGTAGGGCACGTATGTTCATCCATTTACATAAATGTGAGTGTAGGTACATACATATGTATATAAATAGAGAGAGATGAAGACAGAGACAGAGACAAGTCGAGAGAAAGAGGCAAAGAGGGAGAATTCACAAGCCTAAACACAGCCCTAAAATAAGGCGGCCTTAAAAAAAATGTACACCCTATTACCTGCAACAAAGATTTACAATCTGTACATATTACGAGCAGTTGATCCTTAACTTATTTGGAGGCCAGAGCAGGGACTCATATGATACAGTCAAGTAAATGTCATTAGTGACAATTTTATTTAGCTGCCTTAATTACATGGAGATGGTATCGGTGACCTTTTCCTGTCTCTTTTCTCCTTAACGCCCATCTTGGGAAAGTTATATGCTGTCAAATGGTAAGGAAAGTTTAATTTTGTCCACAAAAGACACTGAAAGCAGTTACAAAGCCCAGAAGCCAAGATGCCACATGAGAAGCCATTATTTCACGAGGTTTATGTAAAAAGACAACCCAAGGGCTTCAGTAATGCATATACGAAACCAGCCCCAGATAATGCTTTGAAACCATCTTTTAAATGAACTGTCTTGGTGTCCTATAGTTCATCAAAGGTTTCCTGTCTCCAAAAGGTCAACACTGTATCCCTTACCCTTTCTGAATCTCAGAATATCTTTTCAGCAACTCATTTCAGAAAGGTGAGCAGGTGTCTCTCGGTCCTAACAATCATGATTCCACAGTTCACAGATTCTTAAGATAAATCATTAGACAGATATCATATATAGTCTTTTGTCTGTTTTTCAGGCTCAAGTTAAAAAAAAATCAATAGTTTTGGAATAGCTGTGAGTGCTAAAACCCTGATTAAATGAAATAGGGTCAAAAAGTTAGGGTAACATAAACTTTAACTTCCCTACTGGCTGAAAATAATCCCCTTATTTCATTCAGAATTTGTAACTTTTTCACTATTTAGGTCCTAAGAATAATGCTTAGCCAGCTTTGGCACCACCTCATCCTAATTCTGCTCCCCCAGGCTCATACTAAATGAGTATGTGTCCATGAAGTACCTACAGTCTTACCGAAAGGTCTGATGGAGTTGAAACCTTTCTCACCTTTCCCTGTTTAGGAAAGACTGAAAGTCCCTGGTTGGGATGCTATTTGTGAAGCAACTCTTCCCATGATATCATATACCTGGCCTTGGCAGAAAAGCTGAAAAATAACTAGCTGGGTCCATCCGGGGTCAGTAATTTCTTTTTCAGCAGTGCCTAATTTTTTTAACTGAAACTTTAGATTAACAAACTGTTTGATAACAAGAAATTGTACTAGAGTAAGTTATATACAGAATTAGTAAAACAGTTGTTATGGACTGAATGTTTGTTTCCCCCTAAAATTCGTAGGTTAAAATCCTAGCCCCCCAGTGTGATGGTATTAGGAGGTGGGGGCTTCGGGAGGTGATAGGGTCAGAGGGAGGAGCCCTCATGAATGAGATTAGTGCCCTTATAAAAGAGACCCATAGAGAGCTCCCTTGACCCTTTCATCATGAGGATATAGCTAGAAAACAGCCATGTATGAACCAGGAAGCGGCTCTCAAGACACTGAATCTGCTGGCACTTTGATATTGGACTTCCCAGCCTCCAGAACTGTGAGAAATAAATTTCTGTTGTTTAAGCCACCCAGTCAATGGTATTCTGTTATAGGAGCCTGATGAGACTACATTAGCAGTCAGAAATAGTCATTTCTATTGTATACATATAAATGTCACCCTCGTTCTGACCATGAGGCCTCCTCCACAGGGAGATGGTAGCAATCCTGGGTCTCAGCCACAACCGTGGTCTGTCTGATGCTCTCTGTTCTGCTTCTCTTTCTGTGTGCTTGGTATGGGTTGGTAGCCTCCCTTTGCACTTGCTCAATTACAAGAGCTTTACTGACCCAGCCACAAATTTAGATTAGTAGAGCTTTTCTGATGTTTCTGCCTTTGTCCTCTCCATTTACTGCCACTGTTCCCCCAACACACACACCCTTTTCTTTTCTTTCTTGCACTCAGCAGAGCCCTGGGCCAGATGAGGTCACCTCACCTGAACTTGGTGATTGTGTTGGTGATTGTGTTGCACCTGCAGCACTCCACTCCCTTTGTAAGTCACTCTCTGCATCTCTGGTCAAAGCTGGACTTCTGGTCCTGCTACCCAGTCCCATGATCCTCCCCTGCTGCGGTCCATAGGATCAACAACTGCACTGATCACAGCAATTACCAGGCCACTGTGACCCTATCATTCAAAGGCCATGATGTTCACACCAAGTCCCACAGCTAAATGCCAAAACAGGCCTAACTCATTGGCTTCTTTTATCTGATGGACAAGACTACTTACCCACCCTCGGGCCACTGGGTGGAGAACAACCCACTATCTGGTTCAGTGCACCAGGGAAGAGAGCCCCCCAGGAAACAAAGCAACCCTGTTTCTATGATGGGTCCTGTTTCCTCCACTGTGAGACACACCCCACATTCCTGCAGTGCAGAGGGATTAGAGGAGCAGGCTGCTGAGTCCCTGGGAGTGCTGCCTTCCCAGCTGCAGTCCTTCAACACTTAACCCTCGGACCCCTGCCTCCCACTGTGTAGAATATCTAAATGGGGCTCTGAAGTAATAAAGTCGGTGATTACTATCAATCCCTCCATCTGCCCCCAAAGAGAATCTATCTCATAAAAACCCCATCTGAAAAGACAAGCACTATAATACTATTAATCACAAGCACTTACTGAGCACTGACTCCTTTCAGGGCATTCTGTAAGATGCTGGGGATTCAGAGAGGGCACAGACACTGCACTCACAGAGTTCCCAATCTAGTGGGGGAAGTATGTGTGTGTGTGTGTGTGTGTGTGTGTGTGTGTGTGTGTGTGAGCATGTGGGCATACTTCATTTCTTCCTGTGTCATAGGCCAATTCATTCACAAATAGATAATGAGTGTTTTAAGTGTCTCCATGTCAGATACTGTGCTGTAGGCTGGGCAAGAAGTATAGTATCCCCATCCCATTAGCAGATTACAAAGCACCTCCACGTACATGGTCTCATTTGATTTCTTTTAGGCCCCTGGAATGAAAGCTATTACAGCTCTTCCATCTTCCTAAAATGGAAAAGCTCTAAAACAAGATTATCATTTAATGTAAGTCAGTCATAGAAAAGCCTGATTAAGGTAACACTTCTTCATGATCGCAGTGATAGAAGAATTTCTTCTGGCCTCAGCAATCTTGAACCTAACCCCTCTCCCAGAACTGCCTGTCCCCACACTGTCTGTCCTTGGTGGGAGAGACAGATGTAGTGGTTAAGACTCCAGCTCCAGTTCAATCCTGGCTTCACCATTGCTGGCTCCATATCTGAGAGCAAGTGACTTAACTATACCTCGATTGTTCTACCTTCCACAAAACACTAGAACATGAATACAATGTGGCCAAGTTCTTTGCCACTTTATAACAAGGATCGCTTTTCCTCCAGTTTCCAATAACATGTTTCTCATTTCCATCTCAGACCTCATCCGAACGGCCTTCACCATCGGTATTTCTACCAGTGTTCTGTCCATGACTATTTATGTGTTCTCTAAGATGAAGGAAGCTTTCTCTCCAGCTCCCTTTTCTTTTTTGAGCTCTCACCAGAATCACAGGAAAATCCCTTCACAAGAAAATATTTGCAAACCATATGTCTGATATGGGGTTAATATCCAAAGTATATAAGGAACTCATACAACTCAATAGCAAACAATAATAACAATAACAATAATCCAATTAAAAATGAGCAGACCTGAATATACATTTTTTTCCCCAAAAAGCGTACAAATGGCCAACAGGTATGTGAAGGGATATTCAACTAATCATCAGGGAAATGGAAATCAAAACCACAATGAGATATCACCTCACATATGTTAAGATGGCTATTCTCAAAAAGATAAGAGGAAGTATTGGTGAGAATGTGGAGAAGAGGGATGTCTTGTGTGCTACGGTGGGAGTGTAGTGGTGCGGCCACTATGGAAAACAGTATGGAGGTTTCTCAAAAAACTAAAAATAGAATTCCAGCACTCCCACTTCTGGAAATATATCCAAAAGAAATGAAATCATGATCTTGAAGAGATATGTGCACCCCCATGTTCACTGCAGCATTATTCATAATAGCCAAGCCACGGAAACAATCTAAGTGTCCATTAATGGATAAATGGATAAAGAAAATGTGGTGAATATATATACAATGGAATATTATTCAGCATTAAAGAAAGGAAATCCTGCCAATTGCAATAACATGGATAGATTTTAGGGCATTATACTAAGTTAAATAAGTCAGAAGAAAGACAAATACTGGGCAATCTCACTTTTATGTGGATTTTTTTTTTTAATGAACTAACATAAATACTGAATGATGGTTGCCAGGGATTAATCAGCACTGAACATATTTCATTAAATTCAAATAATGATTATATGAAACACTAAGAAAGAAGAAAATTTTGCCAATTACGCTATAGCATGCCACTGATGTAAGCACAAATGAGTTTAGTAATGTTAAAATGTGAAAAAAATCATCTTAGTATTGATGTAATAGGTTACTACGCACGCTTAATTACTGCACATATATAGATAAATCTGGGGAAGAGGAAAGAATATGGCAGGGTCCCTGCCACTAAAAGCCTCAAAATGAGGTTAGAGAGAAAGATTTTACACATAAAACAATTAGAAAGCATACAAAACTATATTTTAAAAGTAATAACTGTGGAGTGTTGGAGCAGACTCACATTGGCTCTAATGAGATAACTGTTAAAATTTTCAGGAGTTTTGCAAGCCATTGTTAGCTTGAAATTGGCCATTGTGGGAGTATTTACACCACAGAAATTAACAAACACTATGAATCAGGGCTTTTTCTCTTTCTGAAAAGCCAGTTTACCAGCACACCACTAACTAATTTCAAAAGTAGCAAGATATATCACAGGAGCTATTAAATAAAATTGATTGATTATATGAGTGAACCTACAGAAGTATGCCTTACATAGTTTTATCCAGAAATTCATCTTCTAGATGCAGTATTTGACCAAAGGGGCTCATATACCCATTCAACCATTTCCTATCGCCAACAAAAAGAACATGAGGACTCTAGCAAATACATTGACATTTTCAGTAGCATTTCAATCAAGAAATTTTATGCAAGATATCTCTTTACATTGCCACAAATGGAAAGGTTCAACTCAGCTACCAATGTGGAAAAACTGATTACATCATTTTATGCTCAACAAAATCAAATGAGACTTAGGTGAATGAGCACAGTTTTATTACTGAAGATGAAGAGCCTAATCGAGAGGTGCTTTGCATTTCAGAGGTCACTAAATCTGCAATTTGTAGAGTTTGACAGTGTTCAAGGAGGGCCTACATCAAACCTCCACTGCCAAGGCAGGCTTCTAGCAATGACAACCAGATGAAATGTTTCTGCAACTCACTTACCAAGTCCTTGTATTGGGAAAGCAAGTTAAAATAATCATAGGATATTGTGGTTTGATTGTCATTATGTTACAATTCACAAGCAATGGAGCTCTACCTCCTGACTCATATGCCTTTCTCACTGTCCATCAAAAAGATTTGTAAGAATCCACAGAATTTCAGCTCTGTGAGGAAACTCATCATACTCAAGTCAACCAACTAAAACTAAGATTTTGAATCTCAGCAAGATTCTTAGCAAAGAAATTAATAAAATCTAAATGGGAACAACTTCTCCAAATAAAATAACTGAAAGCAGCACAAATAACCAGAAAAAATAAAGAAAAAATAAACTATGTAGCTTCCCATCACTGAAAACTGCACATCTGCCATTTAAGAGTGAGAAAATTTAAGAATAGACACCTTAACTCCTAATAGGTGCAATGATTTTCCTGTAGTTATTTAAGGCAAATAAATCTATATCAAATACTTCAGCCCACAGCAAATTTGATAAGATAGAAACGGATGAGATTTGGGGCTAGAAGGCTTGAGGTCAAATCCTAATTCTACCCCTTACAAGACGCATGACCCTGGTGAATTCAGTTTTCTTTTTTGCAGGTATCACCATGAAGTCAAATGCTGTGACTGCTTCCTGAAGTGGATGATCTAAGTTTACTGGCCTGGAAATGTATTTACCTGGATCCACGGGATTATAGAAATGACCACATGAGGTCTAATCAACTCTCTCATTTTACATTCAGGACACTGAGGTTATAAAAGTAGGCAAAGCTCATCAGTAAACTCAGATCCAAGGACTCAAAAAGAAGATGCCAGAATGTCACAGGAATTCCCATAGAATTGTACCTTTCCCTTTCCTTGGGCCCTTGTCTCGCTACCTTGCACCAGAATTTCTTTCATCATGTTTGATCACTCCGTTTAGATTCATATAAGATCCCTCTGTATATCCCTCTCACAAGTTGTACGGTGGTGCCATATCTACAGTAAACACTTCACCAATACTTGTTGAATGAATGAAATTTTCAGTCAGTTAATGTAAACAAAATATACTGGTCTAATTCCTTGACATATATCCTTTAAAAAAAATCCATGTGTTAGGATCATAACCTCTCTTCTGCTTCAGGATAATAACTGAAAGTAGTTTATGCCAAAAGAGGTTCAAAGGCACACTTTACATATTTTGGCTTTTTAAAAAAAATTCAGAGTGCTCAGTGTGGAGGATCATGCTGACAATGTTAGTTTTGTTGTTTTGTTTTTGTCAAATAAATGTTTTTGCAGTGTGATACAAAATTGCATTGAAAGAAAAGTTCCTAAGGAGGTAGGAAAAAAAGAAAAACCTTTTGAGGAAACTTGAAGAAAGACGAATACAGAAGAGTAAATGACATAAGGGTCAATTATTTTCCAACCCTTAATAAGAAAATTCTTTGTCAACTAAAATTAGCCCATGAGCCTCTGCTGCCTGCCACTTTAATAGAGGGTGATTGAACTAATATTATATAAATGATTTTATATTACATTCTTCATTCTTTTTATTTGTATCCAAACCTGCCAGATCTTAGCAATTATGCTAAATATTGATTTACAATTTCTCTCAGCTTATCCCAACGATGTAGACAGATGAGAACCATAATATTATTTTATTTATAGCCTTAATATGATGGTTTGAAGTGACTAGTAAAAACAAAACTGTCTCCAACTGTGCTGACTGCTGGCGAGATAGTTTTGCAGTGTTCACAGATGAGGCAATAGGAAAACAGCGTGTGGGAAGTCAGTAGGCCTGGGACTCCCTAAGGTGGACAGTTCCCAAAAGAAGAGGTTTGAGCCTCTAAGCTCTTCTCTGGAGACTTAAGAATTTCAATTCTTTGCACAGAAAAAAATAAACTGTGGCCACTTAAAGAAATATGCATTAATAGAAAAATAGTATGCAAACCAAGGGAGATTAAGGAGGCTATTTGGAGAAAAGGTGACAGGAGGGAAAGTTCTAGAAACCAATAATTTTCATCACTAGTATTTATGGATCACTGAACGGTCTTGTAGTGCACACAGTAAACACTCTATATAATATGAGCTATATGTTTTAATTCTCAAAACAACCCAGCAAAGTACTATTATCCACCCTCTTCATGGAAGAGTAAACTAAGGCATAGAGTGCTTGGATGAGCAGCTCATAACTAGTTAAAGGCAGATCCACAATTCAAATCAGGGACTGTTCTGCTTTAACCACTAAGCTGAACTGTGTTCTACAAGGTACAGTCGACAGTCCTGAAGAGCTCAGCCTAAAGAAGAGAAAGCATATGGGGGTCAGATAAGTGAATGGTTGACCTGTGAAAGATGCTAAGAAGGCAGGATGATCCCAAATGATGGGGGAAAGTACAGAGAGGACAGTTTGGCTTAACAAAAGGAACAACTGTTTAAAAGTCAAAGGAGTGGCCTTTAAGATGGTATGCCCAACGGGCCTGAGACTGGCCAGTTTTCAAATAGCCATGGAGGGTTTTAAGCATGGAAACAGCATGACTAGATTATTCTACCACCAATATCCTCCTGCGGTGTCTTGAGTAGGCAGAGTATGGTAGTTGAGAGTTTCGCTTCAAGTCCAATTTCCTGAGTTTGAATCTTAAACTATTTAACTATCTCAGCTACTGAGTAGATTAGCAAAGAGGGGCAAGGTACTTAACTTCCCTGTGCCTTATATTTTCCTCTGAAAATGGAAATAATAATAGTGCTATTTTCTAAAGTCATTTAGAGCATTAAATGAGTCATACTAAAAACTTAGCAAATTACCTATCACATTCTAAATGCTCAATGGATGTTGGAAGTTACCACTGAGTTGATGTACTTTAAGAATTAGATGCTAAAGATTTAAGGATGTGCTAACTAACCTATCATTTCATAAAACATACATATATAAAACCATCACACTGTACACCTTAAACTTACATAGTGTTGTCAATTATATCTCAATAAAGCTGGAAAAATTAAACAAGAAAAAAAGACTTAAGCAACATATGCTTTTCACGAAGATCAATATAAACACACAATAGCTGCCACTCACTGAGTCTCTACTATGTGCCAATATTCCTGCAAGGAAGGTATTTATTAGCCCCAATTTTTGAAAGAGGAAAGTGAGGCACAGAGAAATTAACTTTCCTAAGTCCCCATAAGGCACAACAGAGATTCAAACCTATGTCTCTCTGACCCCAAAAATATTCCTCTTTCTACTATAGCATGTTCATTTCATATTTTTTTAATGAAACACTGATTTTCCTTGTGGAATATCATTCCTTTTCATTTAGAAGAACACACAACAATAAGATGATTTTCAGACCATTCCAAACTTTCAGAGACTTCAAGTCCTTGTTTGTGCCCCCTATGAAATGCTCTAACCTTCTGTCCACACTCCCCTGACAGTTTCTAAATTTCCTTGGACCTTGTCTCCCAGCTTGCTTCTTGAGCTCCCCTACTGCCTGAAATAGGATTTTGGGATATCTGGTTCCTGTCCCCAAGTTCTTGTATTTGGTCCTGAAACTTCAGACTTTACCTTTTTTTCTTCTGTGGGCTAATCTCTTCACCAAGGACTGGAACCTCAATACACCTCTACGTAGACTGCAGCCTCAGGTCGGCCTCATTCACTCTCTAAGCCCATTTCCTATTCTGGAAGATTCCAGCCTGGGCCAAAGCTCTAAGTCTCAAGTTTGACTGAGAGGAAAGAAAAATTTGTAGGAAAGAAAAATTTAACAGTGATAACCTTATATAAATCCCCATGAATTATGGTGAAAGAGCCATTTGCTGGTAGTTTGAGAGATTCCAGACTACTGATTTCAAGGGGAAGAAATATACAAACTCACTTTATAAAGGTTTATAAGATGAACAGAAATAAATCTGAAATTAATCTGACTTAGAATTAAAGGCAAAGATCTTTCACTTAAAAAAAAGAACCAAAAAACCAAAACCAAACCAAAACAAACCTAGTGTGTATATTTAGTGTTGTATCTGAGTTTCTAAAAATGAGCAAGAGACAATAAGTGGAACCTAACAGCAAAACCAAATTTGAGGTATCGATTTCTCAGGCCAGGCCAGCTTTCACTTGGTTTTATAGCATCCTTGCCTGCTCCTAAGAAGATGTCAGCTCAATAAATAAGCAAATGTTGTCTCCTCTCACTTATTCAAAATCATAACAGGCAATGACAACTACAATGATAATACAGGTCTCCCCGCTAACCGAAAATAGAGCGTTCCTGTGAAGTCTTTCGTAAACCAAAATGGCGTAAAGCAAAGAAGCAATCGTCATTGATTTACATGAAAACATTTTTGAGTATTCCCAGAAATAACCTCCCATAAGCATTTCTGATACCTTAGGACACATCTTGCTAATGAATGAGCAAACTAAATCAATACAAAGCACAGATACCAATGGAGTTCAAAGCTGTGGTGGCTAATGCCGACATGCTGAGTCAGAGAAAGTGCTTGGCGGGGCCACTCTTGCTGCTCAGAATGTGTGCTGCCTCCCTAAAGGCCCGCTGCAAACACATGCTAGACCCTGTTTTTCTTTTCACCTTGATTTCTAAAGGCAAAAGTCTTCTTCAGACTTCTTTCTGTTAGCAAAAACAGGTCCTCTGTGGGTCTTTAGAGAAGTGGTTTAATGAAAACTTAGGAAAAGCAAGGGATATCTGTACCATGCACTTACAGAGTACTTTTTACTCTTTAAATGTTTCCGGATAGTGTGTATCTGTATGTATCTTTTATATATGTATCCAAAATATTTCCCCAAAATTAATCTCTCCAGAATGCCTTGTCCAATTAATCCAACTCTACATCTAGCTCAGGACTTCGGTGTGCAAGTTCTCTTACAGAAATTCGGGCTTATTTATGTACATTAGTACCTATCCCAGTGCTACCAAGCACTAAGTCAGCATATTTAACACTATATGGGAGGCCCAGTGTTAAATGTTTTAGAGGATTTCATTTAATCCTCACAACTACACAACAGACATATTTTCCACATGGATGAAAAAAAAAAAACAATCAAGAATCAGAGGGATTATGCAGAATTCATGTAGGGCCACACAACAGCTGAGTCGCAAATCTGAGCTCAGACCATAGCCTGGAGCTAGACAGCTAACTACTAACGCACTATGCTGCAGGACACTGTGGACTGGTCCCAGAAGCCATTCCCAAACCCTTCTCCTTTGTCTCCCACTGAGGTTGTAAAGGTCAATACATTCTTTGCAGAAGAATTCTTTGCACACTCCCTTGCAGGTAGGCATGCCCATTGATGCAGTTCTGGTCAATGAGATATTAAAGGAAAGTGCTGGAATGTTCTGGAAATGTATTCCTCCTTGATTAAAAAAATCTTCTTGGGGCGCCTGTGTGGCTTAGTTGTTTAAGCCTCTGCCTTTGGCTCAGGTCATGATCCCAGGGTCCTGGGATCGAGTCCCACATGGGGCTACTTGCTCAGCTGGGAGCCTTCTTCTCCCTCTGCCTGCCCCCCCCCCCCCTTGTTCTCTCTCTCTCTGACTCTCTGACAAATAAATAAAATCTTTTTAAAAATTCCTTCTTTCAGCCATCTTTTTCCTTTCTGTTTTGGATGCTTTTATAAAAATATAATGACTGGATCTAGGGTAATCGTCTTGCTACCATAAGGAAAAGACCAAGAAAATTGTACAGGTAAGGACCCAAGTCCTGATATTACAAAAAAAAAATTAAATCACCTACCTCCAGACTACTTGTGAAATAAATAATAAATGTTGTTATGGTTTAAGGCACTGTTCATTTGGTTTTCTGTTACTTCCAGTTAAATGTATTCTTAACTGATACAATTACCCTGCTGCCCTTGGACAGCAAAACTCAATGACGTTGAGTGACTTTTGAAACCTTTTTTTAAAAAAAGGTCACTACTTAGGTTTTCTTCAAGAACTCAGATGAATTTCTGGAACACAGTAAGTGCTTAAAATGGTAGCTTAGTAACTAGTACATACTCGCACTTGGTAAATATTAATTGAATGAATGAGCAAATGTATTCTTGAAATTAATCACAAATGATCACTAACATAGGAGACTTATGTCAGCAATGACTGAGCTAAGTGCAAGGCATAGTCCTGAAGTACATGAAGGACCAAAATATGTAGAGAGGTATGGTCTCTACCCTCAAAACATTTGTAGTTACAAGGGAAATATGAAGACAACTGGAATGCTATGAGGGAATTGCCCTCCTGGTACTTGTTGGTGTAACTTTAAAAACAATACTGTCTTGGAAACAGCTTTTCAAACAATATAGCTTTATCAGTATAGCTTTAAAAGTAGGATAATACATAGGAAAATGGAGAAAAAATAAAATGACAAAAAAACCTAACTATGATCATTAGTGGGAGGATTTCAAGAAATTTTTCTTTTATTTTTTGCTCAAAGTAGAAATTTTTCAAAATACAGATAAGTATAAGGAAGAAAATAAAAAATAACTTGTATCCCTAGTACCTAGAAACTTGAGATCTCCTCTAAGTCTATTCTTCTCATTTAGAGCAGATTATTTTTATTTGAATCTAAACAACAGAAACAATATTACTGTAGACTCTTGGAGCAAGCTATGAAGAGAGACAACTTCTTAATATGAGAGCCACATAATATTCACAAATATAAAATATTATAATCCATGGCATATAGAGAATGTCAGATTAACTGCTACTATAAAACACTATGATTCAATTCAATTTAAAATCCTTAGTTTTTAATGCTGTTTCATAACTACTGTGTGCAATTTATATTGTCTGTTTAGTTCCCTGCTGTCTTTTCCTTTGTTTCAATATTTTGCCCTAAGAATTTTCATCAATTTATAAATGTTTATTACTATTGTAAGAAAATAATAACAGTCACAGAAAAATGGATCACCAGCTTAAAATGTTCAATTTTCTATCCCAACTAGTGTAAGATGCTGAGAGGTAGGGAGTAATTTGATTACGAATCAGACTAAACAGAAAAGTTCAATACTTACCAGTAGAGACCATTGACTTATTATCTTAATTACTTCTCCTCACTAGTGCTTTAATCATACTTTCTGTTTGCTTTGAGTTTTATCTCCCTTTTCAACTTTTGGCTTCCAATCTTCACTCTTCATGAGCCTCATATTGTCAAATCATTTATCTCCAATGACTACATTTCTCATAAAGGCCATCTTTAACTTTTGCAGAACCAAGTATAAAGAGCATCAGCAGTGACAGACAGTTTGTATTAGTGCGGGAGGGCTGTCATAATGAAGATTCACAGACTGGGGGGCTTAAACAACAGAAACTTATTGTCTCACAGTTCTGGAGACTAGACGTCCAAGATCAAGTTGTCAACACGGTTGGTCTTTCTGAAAGCCACGAGGGAAAGATTTGTTCCAGGCCTCGCTCTTTAGCTTACAGATGGCCGTTTTTCTCCCTCTATCTTCACATGGTCTTCTTTCTCTGTGTGTGTCTATGTCCTAACCTCTTCTTATAAGGACACCAGTCATATGAGATTAATGACCCCACTGACCTCATTTAACCAAAATTACCTCTTAAAGACCATATCTCAAAATACAGTCACATCTGAGGTGCTGGGAGTTGGCATGTTACATATGAATTTGGGTGGGGGTACAATTCGGCCCATAACACAAGCACAGTGAAAAAGACGACCAGTTGACGTATGTAACTTGGATTTAGATAGAAACAAGGAATATATTTCTCGAGTAAAAAGAAACCCACACTTTGATTCCAAATTATCTGTGTTGGCAAACAGAGATGGGTCAGTGATGATCCATCCGAAAGGGGAACAGATACTTCTGGATCCTACCATATCCATGTAGGTAGTTTGGATGGATATGGAGCAGATAATGAAGCTCTCCAAAGAGATCCCCCAAAGCACTGGGCAGAAGAAGAAATTGCACCTCACGGTAATCTGCCCATAGACCAAAAAAGAGTTAACCATACAAAAGAGACCGGGAGACAAGAAGAGTGAGGGTCAGAGGAGACCTTAAAGAGAATGAGAAGTTATTAAGGAAGCCTGACCCATACATCTACACTTTGAAATGTTCTTCACTTTTAAAGTATGTGTCTTGTGGCTCACTATAAAAGCAATGCTTTGACAACGACTCTCAAAAAACTTCTAATCCTAATATTGACGGAATCTCAGTAAGGCATGATTTTTCAAGCTGCATCTACTGAACTTGTAACATCTTTTTCTCCTCTTTTCTCTGGAAAGGCATTAATCCAGAAAGGCAAGCTCTCAGGTGAATTACTTTAATCTCAATATATTTTCTAATATAACAACCTGCAGCAATGATGTTGTCAATGAAGGATGTGTTCCCTAATTGGAATTCTTGGAAGAGGAGAGTTATTTAGAGCTTCTAGCTAGGAAAAAAAACCAAAAGGCTTCTGATCAGTTAGAAACCAGAGGTATAGTGGAATCCTACCTAACATTTGGGTTGACTTTTTTAGTTAGCACAAGAGGCAAATGTTTTATATGGTAAAAAATATTCTTAAAAATCATGAGCTTAATCCATAAAATACGATAGCCATGGTTTTGTGTATGCCGCACCACTCAGTAATTCTTTGTATGCATAAGTTCCAGAACCACAGAGATAGGCCAAAGCAAGGAACTAAAGAAAAATCAAAATGCAGTGTCTATACACTCAAGTAAGTTGCCTTTGAGGGCATTGCCCAAGTCTTATTCCATGCAATCAGGACCAGTAATTGATCATTCAAGCCAAAAATTAATTTAATGAGGTAACTATATACAATCCATTTACCTTAAATAGTTTATTTTAACTGAAAGCATAATATCTGTCAGTTCACTATATTTATTTTTGTTTGTAGTGCCCAAGGGTTCTACTTTGACTGTGACTCAATTGATTGTCCCTCTTCCCTTCTCCTTTTGAAAAATATAAATCATATTCATAATATATCACTTGGGACTTCAAGTTTAGGGAAAGGTGACAAAGATGCTTGCAAATCTATATGAATATTGAATCCTAGATTTTTTTCTTTTTTACAGATTTTAACCCCACCTAATTAAACAGTTTATTTTAAACCCATGGACATTTATGGAATCATTCCAAAGCCTACACTATTTTCAACTATTTGTGGGGAGAACTGAGTAGGTCATTGGCAGGAAAGATCCAATAATTCAATCTGCATACTACTTCTCTTGGTCTGTACCAAAATTATTTATTAAAGTTAAAAAGATTATTTCAGTACTATCTTCCAGAATCTAAAATTTTCATTGAAAATGGTATCTCTGGAAACTTAAAGTCTTGAAGATACATAAACAACCAGACCCAGATTATTTGAGGCTGATTCTGAGTTTGAAAATTAGGTCACAGAAGTTTTGTTTTCTTATCTCCCTGAAAAACTGTTTGTAGTTATTAATAATCAAAATAAGTTGGGGGAGTCTCCACTTTTCGCAGTTAGAGAGACCTTCCTTCAGCAGAGATTTTGAGAAAGGAAGTGGGGTGCTACAGTAGACTGCATCTGACAGTACCCTGTTCTCTACACAAGAAGTGTACATACTGGGATATGCACATTCCTTGGATACCTAAAGACTTTCCTAAGGGAACCCGGGCAAGGATAGTTTTAGGGGAATTAATTTCTAGACCCTCTAGTTTCTTCTGTGCTCTCCTAAAACTGATCTGACTGAAAATGCACTTCCACATCATATTGATCCACACCCCCCTTCCCTTTTATAATCACCTTTCCATGTTTACAAAAGAAAGGCACACCTCTCACCACCTGGTGTCTTATTAGGGTGCACCGAACTTAGAAGGATATCTGAAAAGTAAAAGGACAACCTGGAGTATTGCATATATGTTAATACAACAAGTGCTTTCATGACTGGGCAACAAATATGAATGCAAGTACTGTCCAACCCTTTGCTTTCAACACAAGTGAAGGATCACATTTGAAAGATCACTGAAAACATTTTTTGGCAATAGATCACTATGTGATTTTTGGCAATATAACTCTGAAGAAATTCAAAGAATTGAGTGATGTTGAACAAACAAATCCCTTTCCAATCCCATCTATGTATGTGAACAGGTTTGTTAAGCAAAGGAGTAAGAGATGACATCCCATCTATAACAAAAAGAGCAGAATCTATAATAGATGATCAGAGAAGAAGTCAAGACAAATGAACATATTCAATTCACCTCGTTTAATCAGAAACAATTTATTCCTGAAGTTAAATTGTTATTATGTAACAGGAGGGTGAGTAGAAACTACCCAATTTGAATTCAATATTTAATGACTTCTGATTTTCTGTGTGACAGAGATAATTTTGGTGGTGGGAGAGTGGTGAGCAACGAACAGACTAGAATGTTACTACAGCCATATAAATCACTACACTTTGCTAGGAAGGCAGACACCACAATAAATCTAGTTAGCATTCATCACCACACAGTTACAAATTTTGTGTGTATAAGAACTTTTAAGATTTAGCAACTTTCAATTTTAAAAAACTTTTAGCAACTTAAGATTTAGCAACTTTCAAATTAAAAAAAAATAGTCTTATTAGCTATTATCACCATGATGTGCATTACATCGCCATGATTGATTTATCAACTGGAAGTTTGTACCTTTTGACTCCCTTCACTCATTTCACCACCACCCTTCCTTCACGCAGCCCCATCTCCGCCAACAACCAATCTGTTCTGTTCTCTGTTTCTATTAGTTCATTTGTTGTTGTTGTTGTTGTTATTGTTTTGGATTCCACATATAAGTGAGATCATACAGTATTTATGTTGATCATTTTGCGGGACATAACAAATAGCGCATTATTATATCGTACACCTGAAACTAGTGTTATATGTTAATTTTATCACAATTTTTAAGAAAATACCCTGTTGAACCAAACAAACAAAAAAGGCAGAGACAAAGTACAATGAGAACTCCAATTGTAAATGGCATGGTGGGTTGATAATTTGTTGTCACTTTTGGAGATATATATATATCTCCACTATCTAAAAATTGACAGTTTTACTCCCAGCAGTTTTCACCTGCCTTTGATGAAGAAGGACTGAGTTATCAGCAAGTACTAGGGATGTGTTAATTCTTTCTAAACCACACTTCAGTATACAGAGGGTCCCCAACTTACAATGGTTTGGCTTATGATTTTTTGACTTTACGATGGTACCTAAATATGACCCAGAAGAAACCATTTTGAATTCTGAATTCTCATCTTTTCCCTGGCTAGCAATATGGGGGATGATAGCCTCTGGTGATCCTGGCAGTGGTAGCTCCCAGTCACCTCTAAGTCACCAGGATAAAAAACTGATACACTTAAACCGTCCTGTATGTACCCAGATAGCCATTCTGTTTTTCACCTTCGGTATATCATTCAATAGACTGCATGAGATATTTACCACTATATTATACAATAGACTTTGTGTGAGATGACTTTACTCAAATATATAGGCTAACGTAATTGTTCTGACCACATTTAAGGTAGGCAAGGCTATGATGCTCAGTAGGTTCTGTGTATTAAGTGCATTTTGGACTTACATTACAATGGGTTTATTGGATCGTAACCCCGTGATAAGTCGAGGGAGATCTGTACTCTGTCAGTACAGAAACATTTGTTTACATTAAAAAGATTTACAATAATAGGTCTAAATTTTAAAAAAGTGTGACTAAACCTTGGAGCAATCTTTCCAAGCATACATCTTCTGCATTTTTATCTTGTCATAAACCATAATGCTCCCCATTCTTCCAATTCCTCAAAGCAAATTTACAGATGAGTGTGACTATCTCTACTTAGAGCCAAGCTTATCTTTCACACAGGGAGTCAACTTCACATGGATTCACTGACGATCCTTTGAAGGAGTTAGAAGAGCCGTATCATTTCATCCTCATGCATGACTGAGGGGTATAATATCCCCATTCCACCTCCAGGACTAGAGTGCAACCCACAGACACGTGCACACGCACAGAAAGAGCAACCCAGGGTGAGATTTAGCAAAGCTAAGGGACTATCAGTTGAAATTTCCCACTCTAAAACAATTGCATCAGAGATGGCAGTGCCAGGAGCCATGTTTTATAGTTGACTTCCCCCAAATTACAATGCAGCTCAGATTCAAAGTCTCTATTATAATCTTCGGCAGAAGTTTTTAAGACCATTTTTATTTACTCCAAACTCTATCTGAACTAAGTCAGCACAGGCCCTTTGCAATTTTTATATCAAGTGTTTCATGCTGTAATTAAGTGAGCAGTGGAACTCCAAGGAAGCACCAAGAGAAAGCATCAGGGCATCACTTATTGATTGGTGGAATTTTAGGGATTCGAAATTTCTGTTTTATTGTACCACTGCACTTCATTACCATTTATCCTTAAAATGTAATAAGTACAAACTACTTCAGCAATGATGGAAAAGCTTTCTCAGCTTTAATGAAACCTTTTATTTGCTACTGAATCTTTTATTATTTCCAAATGGTGGCATAGGCAAGAAAAATAATCCCTACTTATATTGACAAGAAACTTCAGCAATTTGAATAATTTTGTTCTTGGATGAATTCTAAGGCATTTAGAGTTGTTATTCTTATGTTTATTGTTTTCATTTACTTTTGATGAACTAAAAACAAAATAATACACATATACACGTTATTACAAAGTAATTTTCTATATATCAACATGCTAGATAGCTATGTAAAGCAATCACTTGTCAGATGTTGGTCTGATCTGGATAGGAATTTCTATATATCTAGGGCTCCAATACATCTCAGCTATTGGCCATGAGACGCAATGCAGTATAATTGTACAGTGCACAAGCTCTGAAACTGGACGGCCTAGTTTTGCTTTCCAGCCCTGACACCTGCCTACCTGTGAGACCTTTCGAAATTTTCAGATCTTAGTTTCCTTCCCTGTGAGAATGAGGGTGACTAGAACCTGCCTCATGAAATGGGTGGGAAAATTAAACGAGGTATATCATGTGAAGCATTATTTTACAGCGTGGCACATGGTAAACACTTGTTCAGCTCTAGTATGCTTTTCATATGTGAATACATCCACTTCCAGACTGGAGGGAGTGTCAGAACACACCATTCATTCAACAAACATTTACTGAGCTTTACCTTATGCATAACATGGTCCTAGGTAAAGGAGGCACAAAGATTAATAAGACATAGTGCCTACTCTCCAGGAGCTTACAATTTTAGTGCAAAATTATTGTTACCATCTTAATATCTTTCTCGAAGAGTACCACAAAGCATACTCCTTCCCTAGATATAAATTTTCCTTTTTTCCAATGTGCTTGGAACTAACGGAGCTTCAGAAAAATTTCCCTTCAGTTTCTGAAATCTTAATCATGCACAATTTAATAAGCAGCTACAGGTTTTTCCACATTTTAAAATGGATGATTAAATGGCCTAATAAGATTCTAACTTAGCCAAAAACTCGAAAAACAGGAAGACAACCATGACTGACACATTCATTTTCCCGAATGTGGACATACTGCAAACAGCAGCTGCAGAAAAATAGGACCATTTACATCCCACATGACCCACGGCTAACTAAAATTGCACAGGAGTTCAGCATCAAAGTGTTAAAGTACCTAAACTAAATTCAATTTGAGATAAAATGAGAAGCTTGTTTAGTTGGAGCTACACTGCTTTCCAAAAAAAGTTCTGAAATTGACTTCCAACATGGCACCTTGTATACCTCTAGTTTTTTAAACATTCTGTTTACGTCATTACACTCAGTGAATTCATTAAAAAATAAAATCTTTAAGTTCGACTATAAATCCTAAACACAATGACTAATGTGGTATTCCAGACATCACAAACTCCAAATGATCTTAAATATGTTGTCCTCTACTAATTTGCTGCTCTTGAAAAGGTGCAATAAATCCAATTAAAAAGGAAAACATTTTCAAATTAGTTGCAAGATCAACTAGGATATTATCTGCTTACTAGATGTATCATAATAAAAAAACCATCTAATATGCATTACATTGTTTAATTTGGGAGGAAATTGGATATTCTCCCTTCCAATAAAAGGACCAAGACCTTTTATTTTTTAAACAACATCCAATAATGACTGTGTTAACTTTCTAGAATAGATTAAATAATTGCCAAATACATCTTCTGAGGAGTCACCCTGCCCAAAGCAACAGATCATGTGTAAACACACAAGGACACAATTCCTTCCTTCTCTCCTTCCTCTTCAGTATCATACCACCTTCCCTGGTCAAAACCCTTTTAAGGATCTCTATGACCCTGAAATAAGGGGCACCCCTCAAAATAGAACCTCCCTCGACATTAAGTCAACTCACACCTCGTTTCTCTGCAAGACGCCACAGTGAAAATTTATCTCTCCTTCCCAAAGCTCCAAACGAATGCATATTTTGGTGACCTCTACTTTTGCATTCAAACACATGTCCCATGCCACGGGATCTTTTTGATCCCAGCTAACGTCCCTGCTTAATGTATGCGTTTTTCACATCCATTTTTTAATCCTTCCAGAGTGAAAATTTCAAAGAGGCGAACGTTGGTAAAAGAAGCGAGGAAAGGGAGGGAGGAGATAGGAAGCCTGGGATTTCTGCCATCCTCAGCGCAACCTAGAATCCGTATTATTTGTTTCTTCTTCCCCAGCCTCCCTCTCGCTTCCCCCTCTCGCCCCTTCCCCCGCAGTGGGAGGGAGGAGGAGGGGCCGCTGGCTGAAGCCGCCACCTGCCGCGGGGTGGAAAAGCTCCAGTTGTCACTTACCCAGCCGGGTGAGAATGGCTCATTTTTGCAGCATCCCTTTTGGACCCGCGGCAGGTGCGGAGGTCGGGTGCGCGGGGCCCTGTGCGCGCGGCCCTGTGCGCGCTGGCGCAGCGACACTTGCGCTCGCGGGGTGGCTCCGCAATGCGGTCGCCCGTGCGCGGGCCACCTGAGCTGGGCCGCCGCCGCCGCAGAGCTGCCCCGTGCCTCCCGGGCCCCCACCCGCTGGCGGTATCCACAGCCTCGCGGTTGCTAAGGGAGGAGGGAAGGCGAGCGTGGAGGTTCTGGAAAGGCCCAGGCGCTGCTGGAGCGGAGCCTGGGGAAGCTGGAAGGGCAGCTCAGCTTCCAGCCCCTCTTTCTGGGTCCTAATGTGGGAGGAGACCCAGGCCCCTGTTCTGTTGCCCTGGGTTCGGGTTCCCCAGGCACCTGTAATCTGGAAACAACACACACACACACAAACACACACACACACACACACACTCTCTCTCTCTCTCTCTCTCTCTCTCTCTCTCTCTCTCACTCACTCAGGCACACCCATTTAGGCTGCTGTGCTTCCTGCTAGGCCCTGGGGAAGGAAGGGCTGGGGTGGTGGCTACAGGTCGGGTAATGGAAGTCCAGGGCTGCTCCACGGTGATGCATGGACATTCAGTTGTAAAACAGTCCCTAGACTGCAAGTTCAAGGGAAAGAAAGAGGTCTTTCTCAATCTGGCGTTTTGATTTTGATTCTGATCTCGAAGGCATGGCAATCCCTTCATTTCCTCTTTGGAAAATCTCCATCCTTGCTCCTACTGAGGTCCCCACTCCCAGCAGGCAGTGCCCATAGGTCTGAAGTTCAGAAGGTGGGATGGTGCAGTTTCTCAGGAGCATGCTAGAATTGCACTTGTATGTGAATCCAGCACAGAGAAGGCAGGGCTTCCGTGAAGAAGCCTGGATTTACAGGAGAGGCCCTTGGTGTGGAGGAAGCTTAAAGCACTGGACTTAGATGACCTTTCCTGCGTCCTGTTTTACTTTGTCAGGTTGTTTGTTGCAGGACTTGATCTCTGGCCTCAGGTTCCTCCTGCGTAAGGGACAGGCTGGACACATCCATGGTGACTGAGCCCTCCATGGATCTCCATTCTAGCTCAAACACTTACAGGCATTCTGCTTTCCCACACATCATAAAGACCCACTGAGCATGTCAGAGTCCGGTTTCCTTCACTTGATATTCAAGTCCCTCATCACTGGACCCCTGAGTCCCTCATCAGTCCCACTGTGACCACTTTCTCCCCCTCTGCTACCCTGACCTCTAGCAAAACCAAATCTCGAACCATCCTGTGAACGGGAACATACTTCTTCCCTTAACTCCTGGACAAACTTCCATGCATCTTTCAACACTTAGCTTGCACACCACCTTCTCTGATATCCTCAGGTGTGCTGATGACTCCTACGTCTGGGGCCCCGCTCTACCTGACGTACCTCTGTTTTACACCCCGACTCTGCATGACTGCACTTGCTGGCAGATGGCTGTCTCTTCTACTTGAACGTGAGCGCCTCTATTTCACATGGTACATGGATTTTATTTCTCGGTCTTCTTGGAAGCAAACAGTAATTCAACAAACATTTGGCAAATAAATGAAGGAAACAGATTTTTTAAAACTTGTCAAAGTGATAGTCTTTTTATTGACCACTTACTCGATGCTCTCCTCAGCCTTTTATGAGAACTTACTAACTGTTCATTATCTCATTTAATCCTCCTCTCTATTCTGTGAGGAAGGTTTTCTCCTCCATTTTACAGCTATCCAAACTAAGACACAGAGGAGCTAATTATTTTGCTTGAACTCTACAATAGCTCCTAAGTGGAAAAACCAGGATTCAAATCCAAGTTTCTCTGATTCCAAAGCCCTCAGTGTTGCTTTTTAACAATGACAACATTCCTTCCCCCATGATTCCTGTGAGTTGCCGCAGGAGTCAAATTTCCTCCGCCATCAGAATTTTCTGACCTGAAAGATCAGAGTCATCCCAGCAGGGGGAAAACAAGAGTTCTAGTTCAATGACTTAGATCCTGAGACTGAGGACTCAAGGCTGCGTTGGGGACCAGGGCTAGAGCTAGAGAAAAGCAGAGGTTGTCAAAGAAAAAAGATGTGAGATGTGAAAGTGGCATCTTACGCTTCAACAAGGAAGTTCTATAGATACCTAATCACTGTGCAGCGACCAATGGGACTTGAGCCAGATCTGCCCCATAGATGTCTACTCCTACTGCCTGTGGTTCCTGTTTGATGGTGTCCTTCTTGCTCCCTGTTACTACATTTCACCTGGATAAAAATTGGCCAGGAGGGAGGGGGTACTAGAGAAAGACATTATCATTTGCCCAAGTGCTGCCAACCCCTAAGGATGGTGTAAATAATATAATCTCATAGAGGTACTAGTTGTTACATATTAATTCATTTGTGCAAATAGAAAATGGTATTTGCTCACTGGTGGAATGAGAAAGGAAATTAAAATATACTATGTAGATACTCAGGATTCTGTAGAAAGGAATCCCCGGCACTCAGCAGACAGCAAGGTACTCTTGGCAGCATGTACCAATTCATAAACGGGGTTTGAGTTCTCCACCCCCCACCCCTGTGAGCTGCACAGTTTCACATCCCTGGTGAAAACTGCAAGGAAGCTACTAATTTTCACTTCAGAAAATGCTCACTGTGAAATTGAATTGGGAATTTAGCTAGAAAGAATTTTTATGTTCATTTCTAGTATGGAGATAGAGAAAGGGAAAAAAAGGGGAAAAAGAAAAAAAACTAAAACTGTTTCAGAGACCAAATAGTCACTGGGGTCATTTTCATTTTCTCGCAGGTAAACAAGTCCCCAGATGTCCCCAGTAGTACCATAAATTTATAAAAAGATTTTTGTTTTGTAGAAGACCTGTGGGGTTGGGGTTGGGGCAAGAGACAAGCAGATCTCCACTTCGGTTGAACAGGAGCTAGACTTGGGAATCACAGATCTAAAGTACCGGTGACCATCTCCTAGGTTGGGGTGGGAGATCTATGGCTCAAGGGCCAAATCCAGCCCCTGCCTGTTTCTGTACAGTCCACAAGCTAAGAAGAGTTGCTATATTTGTAAATGGTTCAAAAAAATCAGAAGAATATTTATTATATGGTACATGAAGATTACACGAAATTCACATTTCCATAACCTTAAATAAAGTTTTAATAGAACACAGCCACATCCATTTGTTTATGAATCATCTGTGACCACTTTGGTGCTATGAAGGCAGAACTGAGTAGTTACAACATCAACTCAGGGCCCACAAAATGGAAAATATTTACTATCTGGCCCATTACAGCAAAAGTTTACGTTGTTACTGCAACCAGAAAGGTAATTGACCTTTACGGACTCTGAGAACAGATACCACATCTTTCACCATTTTATCCGAGCACCTGTCACAGTGCCTCTCACAGAGTAGGTGCTCAAGAAGCAAATGAAGGAATCCACAAATGGTTGGGAGGAACACATCTTCCCACGGGTTTATCTTTCTCCCACAAATAAAGGTGAAGTCATCCAGACTTCTTCCCATATATAATTACTATGCATGATGATCTGACGTCACCCAGGGCTACTTTCTTTTATCAACCCATACAACACCACAGTAAGTAAGGGAAGCATTTCATCAGGTCACAATTGTGCAGGTGGTTAAGTTTATAAGAGAGCTCCCTGATACTTTACATCCTCCAACATTAGCCTAGGTGACTCAAAGCTATAACACTGAGAAGCTGGAGAATGAAAAGCACCTGCACAAGGATTTGATTTCAAACCTGAATTGTTTTCCAACCATCCCTAATAAGCTTCCCTAATTAGCTTAATGCCAGTATTGCAGTCAATGAACTTATGTGGTGGCCACGGGAAATCAGTGGTATTTACTACACCCAAGGTCTCAAAGATGACCAGAACTCCCGTCTGCCCTCAAGCTTGAAGGCTATCGGCTCGATAGACATGTGGGCAAAGAATGGCAAAGTGCTAAGTGCTGATGGAAGTGTGCAAAAGGTGCAGTAACGGTGCCTTCTAACTAAGGCTCCTGTCTTATCCTTGTCCCCCATCACTTCCAGCCACGTTCCCACTCTTGGTGATGCTGAATATCACTTCTCAAGGAATCACATTATTATTCCCTCTAGTCTTGACACCCCGATACTTCCTCACCACCCTCTCCCAGGTATTGTATACCAGGCAAGGGAAAAGATTGGCCTCAATGGAGGAGAAGAGAAGGAAAAGGGAGAAACATAAAGGCTATTGGGGAGGCATAACCATGAAGAAATCTGCAAGAAAAATAAAGACTATTCATTATTTTTATTGTTTTTGAGTAATTATATTATTGATAAATACATTCTCCAGCCCTACCCCAAAAAAGTTTCTCTAGGGAAGTCAGAGAAACACTCACGGAGGAGGCAGTTCTTACGATGGGCCTTAACAGCTGTGTAGGAGTTGGCCAGGTGGATGGGGCCTGGGGAGAAGATGTAACAAGCTAACACCTCCCTGCTTAAGCTTCTCGAGCAGCAGTGGACTTAGTCAGTGTCTACAGACCCTGTTCTCATTTCTGTAGCCCAAACATTAATGGAGGTTGAGATCTGGAACAGAAAAAAGGAAGAGGAGAAAAGGGAGAAAAGGTAGGAAGGTAATGGCTTCATCAAGGAAATGGGGTTTGAACAGGGCTCTGTTGTGTCAAGCCCCATCTGCAGGGTCACCTCCCCTTCTGAACACTTTGCTCGATTCCTCCCCACGTGCCAGAGGCAAGGAAGCATGACCACACAATGGGGAGGGTAATAACTGTAAGGTCACTGATCCCAAAGGAAGACTGTTCTCAGTTGTACCAACTGTTCTCTTCCCAACTTTCTCTAAGAACAGTAGCTCAATAATGTGACCGGTGAAAAGAAGCCGAAGAGCAGGAATTTCATTTATTACTGCACATCTGTTTTCCGACAGAGCAAATAGAACATTCCACATCCTCTAGCCTTTAAGAGCACCCATCTCTAAAAACTTTACAGCTTCATTTGGCTTAAATGACAATGGCCTTGGCTTTTCTGCGGAGGCAGAACAGTACTCGTCTTCCAGAATGCCGGCATCGCAAACTGCTGACTGCATTATCTCGTTCTCCTCTCTACAGCTAGAGGGACAGGGGGCACTGTAACTCCTTGCATTGGGTCCTGTAAACAAAACTGCACTTCTTAACCTCAGGGTAGAAGTACATTCACGGCTTTGAGCAGAAGACTGGGATTGTCCACACGGGAGGTAGGTGATAGTCAAGCTCACAGAACAAACCATCTGAACTATAGTAACTTTTAAAATAAAAACGTAGTTTTCTTACTTACAAATTCATACTGTAACTCAGATTAAGAAAGTGCTACCTGATAGGGTCCTAAAGAAATATTGACTAGATAAAGATATTTTTGGTAATTAATCTATTATTTTCATGTAAATAAGCACCCCTAAAGGAGTTTGAGTATGCTTTCACTAATGATTGCTCAAGCCAACAGTTTCTCCCTAAGAGCACAAAAGTTAAAAAAAAGTTCCATCATTGTTAGAGGGATCACAAATTCTGAATTAATGAGACTTTTCCTACTGTGACAAAAGAAACGGAAGTGTGGATGAAGCGTCAAAAAACATGCAAAACATGCACACGGGAAAACCATTCTGGAGTGGGAGCTGGAGACCAAGATTATCCACCCGTCAACTGCAGGAAAACCCAATGCAGTGAAAAAACGGCTCCTGAGCTGTATAAATGCATTTGGAAAGAAAAACGTGGCAATTCCTTGGGATATGTACAGTTTAGTAACACAGCCCCCATTGCTGACCCAAGATCAAAATTGTGGGATTCCTCCCTTCCTTCACGTTTTTTTTTTTTTAAATAAGTTTTTCTCTCACTCAATAAAGACCACTTCAGATTCCACATTTAGGTTAAGCAGGTGGAATCGTGACTGCAGGGTTGATTGTCTGCACCTGTGCAGGGCTGCCTCCACAGGGAGCTTTTATCCCTGAGCTAAATGGTTGGTCGGGCAGGGAGGCTGGAGAATGCTCTTTTGAGCCCAAGTTCCACAACACTGGAAACAGAACCACAAAATGTCATGGCCTTGTCCCTCCGATGTGCCCTATAGTCACACACAGCAACTGAGGCTATTTCCTCAGCTGTAAGCCGAAGGGTGGGGGGAGGGGAAGCAAAGTTGTTAACACCGGGGTCTGCCATGATGTAGAGAAGCATTAGCAAGAAGGGACAGGAGGTCAAAGGAGAAAAATGCAGCTTTACTGACTTAAAAGGCAACTAAATGACCAAGAAAGAGGCTAAGTCTTAAATGGAAGGTACTCACTCAGTTCCAGTTATCCATAATCACAAAAAGTAGAAAACCCATAAATCCCCTTCATTTTGCTTGGCTTCATGACTTTGCACTTGGACTTCAGTAGTCACACCTAGATGATACTGTAAATTGTGAGCATTTTCTTTAGATGGACCAGTATGGCCATGTTATAAAGAACAGCTTTAAGAGGAGGTAAGAGGTTCCAGCTCCCTTATTTTGTCCATGTTTAAGTCGGGGACCTGGGTTTGAATTGGAATTCTGGCACTGTGGAAGGTGTTCCTGGTCACCAACGTCTGGTTCTTGTCAACTTCAGGATACAAGAGAGGCTGGCACGTCTCCATCACCTTGAAGTTAGGCAGGACCACAGGACTTGCTCTGGCTAATGAAATGTGAGTGGAAAATGATGTGTCACTTCTGGGTAGACTATTTTAAGAACTTGTGCCGGATTCTCTGTCTTCCCCTGGGCCCAGCAACCAGCAGCCTTCCAGATGGTGGCACTTTCCTCAGCCTGTCCTCCCAAGTGAGGACAGCATGGAGCAGAGCCCCCCTCCCCCGCCCTGCTCCAAACCCCAGATGGACAGGAACACAGATGAGCAACAAACCTTTGCTATTTAAAGCCACCGAGATCTGGGGGTTGTTGGTTATCTCAGCAAAGCTGGACTATAGTGATTAATAGGCTATATAATAGTTCCGTGACTTGGGGAAAGCTCCTGAGAGTAGCTATCCCTCAGTTTTCTCATCAGAAAACGAGGGAGGCCTGGTATATAGTAAGCACTGAGAATATGGTAACTTGTTCATCTTCAGAATAATCTACATCTTAAGAACTACCTACACCGAGCCAGTCACTATCTTCTCTATACCTACATCCTCTCTCATCCTCAAACCAATCTGGTAAGTTAGGTGTTACTGATCTTTTTTTATAAATGGTGAAACCAGGCCTCAGAGAGGTTTACTAGCTCACTGAATGTCGACCAACTTGTAAGTGGAACCAGATCTTTCTGATCCAGAGCTCTTGCTTCCTCCCCTAAAAGTAGTTATTTCACCTCTAGATAAGTGAAAACTTAGTTAATAGTATGTTAGTAATTAAGATAAACACCTTAGATTTAAAGAAACAAGTAAGAAAGGAAACAATCATTTGGAGTTTAAAATCATCATTTTCTTCAATACACATAACATCTTTCCTACTAACTGATTTGGTTTTAATGATCCCGGCTAAAGCCATACCTGGCAATTCCTAATCTGGGGTTCCCAACTCCTAAGGGTTTATTAAGGTAATAATATGGTTTGCAAGCTATTCTCAGGATTTCCATGTATCTAGAAGAAATAATATATTTCCAGAGGGTGAGATGACCAAAGCTAAATAAAAATGTTTTCTTTTTTCTTCTTTTTTATCAGAATTTATAATGGGTCATTTCATTGTGGTACATTTGTACATTGGTACAATGTACAATATGCTTTGGTCCATTTATGATGATTTACAAGGGCCACTATTGATGTTTATGAATTGATAAGGAAAAAAAGTAGATCTAAAAATGTTATGGTGTTAAGCCTAAACTTGAAAATAATTTCAAATAAAATATTTTTGTATCTATGACATTAATAAACTGCATTTTATATAGATTTGTGAAATTGTTTCAATAAATATTTCTACCAGTACAAAGTTAAAAAAATGTATATAAAGGTTGTTAAATACTGCTATATCCCAAATCTCAAATTTTGGCCAGGACAAGCCTAAATTAACCTTTTTCTCTCTCTTTGCAACTTAGCTCCTAATAACCCAGGTTATCCTCTACAGTCCAGAGAGGTTCTGAGAAGCAGCACAGCAGAAACACAGATGACTTTTTATTAATTCAATAAAACAAAGAGCTGATGAATGAAATAAAAGTGACTGAATCAAACCAACCTTGTCACTTTTGGGGGACATAGCACACCTCGAATTTTGGGGGGGATACATCTCAGAGGATTGGCAAGAGATTTTAGTAAAAAATGTGGGTCAAAATGAATGAGAAACCAGCAAAATGGCATTCTGTGGGCGTTCCTCCCTTTACCTCCCTCTGCTGGAAATCAACCATTTTCAGACTAAATTAAAGGCACTCTGTTGTCCTCAGAGCAAGCACAGTGGTCAAGGGTGTTTCAAAGAGACCTTTTGTTCAGATTTCTGGAGGACAGTTATAGGCCCTGTCATCAAAGAAAATAAGAAACCCTTATAGTTGCTGCAGTAATGACAATTTTAAAAAAGTTACTGGATCCATGCCATGTGCCGGGCTCTGTGCTAAAATACTTGAAATGTCATGTCTCATCTTACACTCAAATACTATTATTTCCCCTTTTGCAGAGAAAATTTCTGAGACGCAAAGGATTGAAGTAATTTGCCCATAATCACCTGCTTTTTAAGCGGTGACACCTCCTTAGCAATGGCTCTAAGCCCCTGTGTTATACTGTCCCCTGCAGGGTGTCTGGGAATGATACAAATTGAGGGTGTCATCATGAAGGCAGAAGGGAACCATTTATGGAGTCCTTCCAAAGAGCTAACAATACATTCACATTACTTCATTAAATTCTCATAATTCTGAAGGTGGGCAAGGTGAGGCGGTGCCGTTATTCTCATGGCACAGATGAGAAAATCGAGACTCAAAGAGATTAATGGGTTGGCCAACAAAGAAGACAGTAAGATATAAACTAAGGCATTCTAAATCCTCGTTGAATAATCTGCCTCTGTAGCAAGCTGGTTCTGATTTAACCTCAAAAAATTCTTTGCACATCTAAAATATCAAGATATCTAACTGAATTACAGTCTGTATGAGAAATACCTGGATGGTTGCTTGGAAACTCAATATAAGGCAATTTTGAGATCAATGTGGTCTCAAAACTAAAAAGATCAGTGTGATACTGGTTTACATTCTCAGATGTGCAAGTTCTTCAATATTTTGCTTTGATAGGATGACATCTGGAACACTGAGCTTCCATGAGTCATAGCTCCATGTACATATCATTCACTGCATTTTCCAAAATCAGAAGCGAGGCCAAAGCTCTCTGAGGTGTGCTCTAAAAGCCTTTCTCATCTGGTTTAAGCTAAGGGGAAAGCATTGCCTCTTATCCACGACAGGTAGGTGTGCGAAATCAACATACTTACAAGCTCTCTCCAGTGAAATCCTCACCACCAGCTTCTTCCTTCTTGCAATGAATTTTCTTTCTTTCACTCTGGTAGTAAGTGATGGGCTAACACGTATGTGCGTGTCCAGCACTTCTCTCTGGGAAGCGTCTAGAACTTTCATGCAGAGTCGCACAGGGTCATGCAGGACTCCAGGGTATACAGCTCTTGTACACCATGACATGAATGGTGCCCCCTGCAGTTAGTTGTACAACTCAGCAGCCCTACGGATGCCTACTGTTTTATTCTCTGCCTATGGAACCTCTGCTGAAACTAAGATAGAAAAAGCCTGTTTCACTTACTCCCGGATATTACAGTCAACATTTCAAAAGAAAAGAGTTACATTTAAAAATGCAATTATCAGGAAACAACAGGTGTTGGTAAGAATGTGGAGAAAGGGGAAGCCTCTTACACTGTTGGTGGGAATGCAAACTGGTGCAGGCACTCTGGGAAACAGTATGGAGGTTCCTCAAAAACTTAAAAATAGAATTACCCTATGTCCCAGCAATTGCACTACTGGATATTTACCCAAAGGATATAAAAATACTGATTTAAAGGGGCACATGCACCCCGATGTTTATAGCAGCATTATTAACAATAGCCAAATTATGGAAAGAGCCCAAGTGTCCATCAACTGAAGAATGGATAAAGAAGGTGTGGTATATGTACACAATGGAATATTTACTTAGCCATCAGAAAGAATGAAATCTTGCCATTTGCAACAACATGGATGGAGCTAGAGTGTATTACGCTAAGCAAAATAAGCCAGAGAAAGACAAATACCACATGATTTCACTCGTATGTGGAATTTAAGAAACAAAACAGATGAATAAAGGGAAAAGAAAAAAAAAAGAGAGGGAGGCAAACCATAAGAGAGACTATTAACTATAGAGAACAAACGTAGGGTTGCTGGAGGGGAGGTGGGCAGGTGGATGGGCTAAATGGGTGATGAGCATCAGGCTTTGTATGTAAGTGATGAATCACTAAATTCTACTCTTGAAATTACTATTATTACATTATATGTTAACTAACTAGAATTTAAATAAAAACTTGAGACATTCCAAAAAATAAAAAAAGCTTAAATAATTGCAGAAGGTAAAAAAATAAAAATGCAATTTTCAAGTATAAGTTTATTAAAACAGGGACTACACTGCAAGTCATTTTATAGAAGAAACCGTTGAAATAACTGGTGACATCTAAATTAAGCATGATATGAATATGGAAAGTATCAGCGCCATCAAATGTTTAAAAGGGTTTGATGCAGAAGAGAGAAGAGACTCAGAAGTTTCATGGGAGATAATTAGGAGAAATTGTAAGATGATTTTTGATTCAGTAAAAGAAAGAACTTTCTAGAAACAATCAACAATTGTAGACTCTATTGCAACAATCCTATGAATAAGTGCATACTTTACACCCATATTATAGAGAATGTTTCCAAAAATAGAATAGGCAATGTTTGATGGTAGACAGTTCCTTATCAACCTGAGAAATGATCAAGAAGGGGAATCAAATGTTTTAGGGATCTTCACACAGAGTTATATTGAACTAAATGGAGTACAAGGCCTCTTCTAGGATAGAGACTGTGACAATTGGCTATGAACCTCCACCAGCCCTGGAAGAAGGAAACCCCTTCACCTTCCCTCTAAAGGAGGATGAGGCCTTATATAAGGTGCTTGACCCAACCTTTACAAGTGAAAATTTCAAAGCTCCTTTCAGGTCTTGTGTAGCTAAGCAAATAGCCCCAGAGAGTATATTGTACAGTAAAGACCTGTTTTATTTTTTATTCCTTCATGATCCAAGAACCACAATTTAAAAAGGGAGTGAGAATAGAAATACAAAATCTAACAATGATCTGTACATTAATGAGTTCTGCCAACTCCACTCTGAGAGAGACGTTCAATCTAGAATGCTTTTGTTCCTCCTTATGGTTTTAAACCAGGAGTCAAAAACTCAAAAAGAGAAAGAAAAATGTAAGACGCTAGGGAGTGACAGGCCCGTGCAGATGAGACTGCATGGCGAGTCTAAAAGTCCAGTCTTACAAGGCAGTTGATCCCGAGTCCAGCAGCTCGTTGCCTTCTAGAAATGTTTTCTAGAATTGCCATATCTTATTTTTCCAAAGGAGCTAAAAAGCCAGATGTTTTTGGTGAAACTTTCTAATTTTAAGGACATTATCAGGCTGAACAAAAATTATCTGTAGTTAAAAATCTGCCCACTGGCTTCTAGCTTCTGGCTGCAGGAAGGCTAGTCCTTCCCAGAAAGGTGGTGGGGAGTCCGTGCATGCATTTATGTCTCCATGTGAGCCAGCAGATATCTACTGAGCAACTGAAGATAAAGAAAGTACAGACAACTAGGTTGGTGGGAAGATCTAAGGGAGACTGGATGAAGGTCTCTGCCCCCACATGAGGTTGCTCAGCAGGGTTTGAAGGATGAGAGGTTGCCCCTCCCTGTCCTTCTGGAATTCCTGGGTGTCCCTTTCTGGACATCGTCACAGACCTGGGAAGGCCCCTCGATCCTCAGGCAACTCCAGTCCCACAGAAGGGAGTAGATTTTTCCCAAAGGGTAAACAAAAATTCTCAAAGCCAAAGAGGAAAATAATTTTTAAAGAAAGATGCATTCTTAGAAAGGAGCAGAGATCTAAGGGAAGTTCAGCAAAGACAGAGATGGGAAGACCACCAGAAGACCCTCATGGGTGCTTTCATGACTCGGATTTTTTCCCTCACACTGGGGGGAAAGTCTTGTTTCCTGTATAATTTACTGTCTTTCCCTAAGGTATCAGACTTCAGTACACAGTACATCTGACAGCAGCCCTGTTTTTAGATGCAAGCCCCGACGGCTTGTTCATATAGATTTTAGTTTTGATAGAAGTTTGGTTAAACAACAGATCACTAGAAGCACCGAAAAAAGTGACAGGCACAGAATGACTGTTTCACTGTGTGGGGAAATGTGTTTAAAAAGAATAAATGGACAAAGAACAGAGTTTGAGATATGGTTGGATTGTAAAGGTGATGGATGTAATATATAGGTATTATAGCAATGTATTTTATAATCGTGTGTTTCCTAAAATTACAGACAAGTCACAGACAGGCAGTCTTTACAACTCTCTTAGATGGAGAAGAAATGTGATGAGCAACATCAGGGTTTACACAGTTTTTTACTTACTTAGCTCGTGCTTGACACACTCTGCTATTCAGAGAAATCCATCAACGGGGATAAGAGCCACATGATGAAACAGCTGGCCAAATCAGGCCAGATGGCGTGCAGCCTGAACTGCCCCACACACAAATGGGTGTCAGACAAGGTCACCAATAGGCCCTAAGCCATCCAGCTTTTCCCGCACAGGGATGGTCAATGATGCAACAAGAATGGTGGACACCCGGGTGAGGAAGAGCTGCTGCTCCTCCCCAGAGCTCTTTGGTCTCATCAGATGGCTGGCCTCCACTAATGTCTTTGGGGGCAGGTCAGCCCTGAGTGACTGAGTGCTAACAACTATGAACTGCAAAGTCATATACCCAAGGACATATACCCAGTTGTCAATCATTTCTCAAATTTGGCGCCTCTGTACAAGCTGACAATTAGCCTGAATAAAGCTAAGGTGATGTTTTTAGTTGCCCCAGGCAAATCAGGCAAGCAACCAAAAATTACCATCAATGGCACGGAGTTAAAAGCCATATCTAATTCCCACTGCCTGTGTAGTCCGCTATCGAATGACAGGTCCTCTGCTCTGCTTTTCTGTGGTTCTTTGAGCAACCACCAGTAAAGCAGCTCATTATCAGAACAAGAAATAACAACCTGTATTAATAAATCCAGCTTAGTTGGGGGAACCTGACAGACAAGATTTTTGGAGATAAAGCATCTGATTACAGATAAAGACCAAAGTGAAAGACTGCCCTGCTGTCCAGTCTCCTCTGTGCATGTGGTTTAGTTCATTACCATTGCCTCCTGGAAGAACGTTAATTCCACTCTGCAGAAAACATCAAATAGCAACACTGGTAAACTTGTCAAGGAGTAGAGTTACTAATCAGCAACTGACATAATAGTTGCCCTGTCTTTTTAGTAACTGGCAATAGTTTCAGTTCAACAGTCATGGAAATAATGAAATTTTGCAGATGTGCCCAAGAAAACCTCTGGGAGTTATAATCCATTGCAGAGATTAGCTAATATTCCAACAGTGTTTGTGTGATACTGATCCAAACTTCTACAATTTTTTTAGGATGAAAGTTTAATTTCTTGCATTATTCGGTTTCTTTTAGCAGCGAATACCTCAAATATAACCCATATAAGGGCTAAGACCAAATAAAAGGATCGAATTGAGGACACATACTGTTGTAAGGGTTCGCTTTCTACACCTTAAGCTGAGTAAGATCTTGGAATTTCCTTACTTCTTCACTATTTATTTATTTATTTATTTATTTTGCTACTTCTTTTTTACCCAGGCCACATGATGTTCATTAGAATAATAACGCTCTTGACTCCAGTGCATCCAAAAATATGTACACGCAAGAAAACCTATTTTGCCTGTCCAAATCCAATTATTTTCTGGAATGAAAATCACAAACTACTAAACGTTATAATTCTGTTCCTGTATTGAAACCAATAACCTTAGAAATATAGATTGCTAATGTTGTCAGGTATAGGGACTAATCTTAATTTATGTGGTCAACATTTATTGAGAGCACATCCAGGGCAAGGTTCTTCCTGCTGTATCCAAGTGTTATCTTCCAAAACTGGTTTTACCCTGTAATAGAAGAAACCTTTTCAGAAAACAGTCTCATCTATTCACCGGATAAGGTCTAAATGTCATATGCATTCTTGATCTGACGGCAAATTCTTTTACGTCTTTTTCCTGCAAAAGAAATCTTCCACCAGGCATTTGTTGGCAAACACGTCCAGAGCTTTCTTAGAAGCACTAATTCTAACTCAGCACCACCACCACCACAAGGCAACTGCAAGCTGAACACTACCAGTTCTAATAAAGCTCACCCCTTGTGAAGATCCTTCAGTGCTTAGGGATGGGTAACGATATCCATGATTTCTGTATCTAAGGGATATTTACTGGAACACGGTGACAGGGCCAAGAAAGAAAGGGGACACAGGCAGGAGGGGGCTGTGGCTGCAGTTCATTGACTTGGAGACAGTCTCGTCCCACTGGAAGGAATCGAAGGCGTGTTTATGTGTGGTGCCTAGCACTCACCTGCCGCAGGGAAACGCTCAATACACGTTACCTTGACTTTTCTCCTGTAAGGCTGCTTTATGTTAATGTAGCATTTTAAAGAACACGAATTGTGTTCACATGAGTTATCTTATTTGACGCTCACAACACTGGAGATAAGCTTTATTTTGTTTGGAAACACGGATGGCCTAAGAGGTCAGCTCTATGGGGCCTTCGGTCACACAGCCAGTACATTTTAGAGTCCATAACCCGGATCTTCTGATTCCAAGGACTCTCTTCCTCCTTTATTGCTCTGAGCTGCAAGTATTCAGCGATGTGGACCTGGGCACTTTCTATCTTATTTTTTTAAAAAACAACCTCTCTTAACTTATGTCTTCATACCTTCAAGGGGCATTTATCATTTCCTCATGTCTCCTTCCTGTTTGCTTCTCCGTCTTCTCCAGTCCTGTGTATAAAAGCGTTGCATGTATAATGTTCATGGATCCAGGATTAAGAGTTCTTTACTCAGGAACTTGAGCTCTTCAAAGTTAAAGAGACCCTACAAACAAGGCACATTTCCTTCTGGGCCTTGTTTTTCCTTTCAGCACTTTTGCTCAAATACCAAACACAATTTGCATTTTGCTTGAGATGGAAAGAAACAGTTGTGTAGCTGTAGCTATTATTGGACCATGACCATTCTGAGGTGTGGATTTTGTGCTTCGCATTTTTCCTGTGTTCTTCACTTGATGCCCTATCTTGAATTTTTATTTCGCTCTAATCATTTTTTAAATTTGAAGTCTTCCTTTTTACTTTGGCAATTTCAGTTGGAACGTTGGGTTTGGAAAAAAAATATTCACAGAAAAACTGAAGGTTAAATCAGTTTTATTCTGTAAACAGTGCCTAAATTATCATCTCCTTCCCATAACAACCCAATTAATACGTTAGAGCAGAGCCAGAAAGCCAAAAACGGTGCTGAAAACATAGAGTTAGTGTGACACCTTCTGGTGAGGAACAAACTGCATTTCGTCGACAGCAGCAAAAAACGAATTCAGACAAGGGTCCTCCAGATAGCTTTTATTCCAACAAACCCATCTTTTGTGAATACCCGATGTCGTCCCAGGCTCTGCCACAGGCCCCAGCGCTACTGACAGGGAAAGTATGATTCTTACATACAACAATCTAACCACCCCCGGGGGAAGAGCTCTTTCTTATCTTCACACCTATCTACAGAGATTACAATTGAGGATGTCGGCACCTAGAGTTAGGTTGGGTGTTCGTAGATGCTACGGGGGGCCCACGGAGCCAACCCGCCCTCGTGGATCAAGGACAGCCTCACAGGGGCAGGGATGCTGAAGTCTTGAACGATGAGCAGTTTTGGGGAGGCAACAAGGTAGGAAGTGGGGGCATGCAGTGGGGGAAAGTCGCATACGGGAAAGTAAGGGGACAGCAAGCGTGCAAGGCTGAGAGGCTGAGAGGCTGAGAGTGTGTGTTTACTGACCAGAAGTTATTTCAGGTACCTGGAGAAGAGAGAGCATGGAGAGAGGGGTGGCTTAGAGACCACACAGGGTCTCAACCCAAAAGGGCTTTGGAAACTTAGCTTAAGAAGTGTGTGTTCCATGATCCAGGCTGCAGGGACCCATTGGAAGATGTGAGCATGCCAGTGATAGGATCAGATTTTTCCACTAGAAAAATCAGCCTGGCTCCAGGGTGGAGGGAGGGAGGAAGACTAGTTAAAGTTCTGGTCAAGTAGGAAGCTGTTAAAATGGAAGAGAACCTGAACTGGGCAGGGAATGCGGATGGGTGGAGGACAAAGTGTTTTAGGAAAGGGCATCATCAGCCAGTATGAGAGCACGTTTAAATGTGGACTCTGAGAAAAAAAAGGATTATGTTTTATGCTTATACGGCCCAAAGTAAAAGCAATATTTCTTTTCCTTAAACGAAGAGAGAAAACCCCACCTTTTAATGTAGATGTCTTCCTTCTCTTTGTATGTGGCCTTAGGAAAGAGTTAAAATATTTCTCAACATGAGAGGATAATTGCTCCACAATCCAAGCATGCAATTTTATAAACTAAATTTGGAGACTTTCAAAAAATATTGATCGCACCTGAAAACATTTAATGAATGCAATTTGGAAACAAGGGCCCAGAGACACCAATTTGTATCAACAGTGCTTAAATACTCCATAAAAAACACACCCAGGGCCTTGGGAAATCTGGATCACTATAATGTGCTTTCAAAGGAAGGTTTGAAATTTTTAGATGAACAGCTATAATTATAAATTGAATTTAAATATAATGCAAAAGAGGCCATGATTTCCCTGGCTGTCAAAATAAATCTAAGGAATACGTTGTGTCCACTGACTATCAGACAAGGGCATGCACTTACTCCCTGTATAAACCACTTTCAGCTTTGGGTAGCGGAGCGTTTTTACTTCTGTATCCGAATGCTAATGGATACGTTTTTTCCATCTAACTCAGATTTAAATTCTAAACATTCCCACTGATCTGCAAGGCTCCCTGTTACCTTGCTAGTGTTAACCTCTGTTACCCTCCCACTCTCTCATTCCACCCCAGTCAGAGCACCTTGCTCTTCCTGAAACACACCATGGATATTCCTTCCTCAAGGCTTTTGCACCTGCTACTCCTTCTGCCTGGAAAGTTCTGTGTCCAGATATCTATCTGTTCCACTGACTCCCTCATTTCCTTTAGGTCCCTCGTTCCTAGGAAGGTTTCCCTGATCACACTACATAAAATAGCAACTGCTCTCAATAAACTCTTGCCCTTTATTCTGCGTTAGTTCTCTGTATAGCTCTTATCACTCAACAGTCCATGTACTTATCATTGCCTTTCTCCACTAAAATCCAAATGCTATGAAACCACAGGCTGTCACTGATGTAGAGCCAGGGAGTGGAACAGTGCCTGGTTCAGAGTAGGTGCTTAACAAACACGTTAAATGAATGATGTTTATTTGAAGTATTTATTAGGTTTTTAGTCAGATGGGCAAGCTAGAGGTTTTCAATCAATTCACCAACCACGTACTATGTGGCAGGTACTGTTCTCCTCCCTTCATGAGACAAAAGACCACCCTTGGGTAAACAAAGCAGTGGGAGTCAGACAAGTCAGTTGGTAATTATTGTCAATTATACTTCAGTAAGGCTGGGGGAAAAAAAAAACCCAGGTGACTGTAATCCATCCGTTCATTCAACATATATTTACTGAGTACTTAGTGGAAGAGAGCTAAGTTTCTTTGCAGGCTTTTTATGTGCCAATATTGTGCAAAGGCATAGAAAGATGCATCTAATATATTTTTCAGAACAACCAGTAAGGTAACTATTATCCCTGATTTAGAACCATGAAACGTGAACCTTACGAAGACCCAAGGTTGCCACACTAGTGAAAGAGGAAGACAAGACCAGGTCTAGGTCTGTCTAACTCTGTATTAGTTATTCTGCTAAAGGAACTCAGAGAAAAACCATCTAACCTATTAGTGGGGTCAGAACAGCCTTCCAAGCAGAAGTAACACCTAAGGTAAACCTTCAAAGTAATGGGTTAAAATTGGGCAAGAGTGGAGGGTAAGGCATGCTGAGCTGGGTGGACAGCATGACTTTGTACTTTCCATAAAGAAGCAAACATCTGGGCCTTTGTTTTCATTAGTAAAGTAGGTTAAATTTTGGCTCTCTGAATTACTGAAATAGAATAAAAAATACAAACACACACATACACACCCCATTATAAACAATAGCAAAATCAATTAAATATGTGATATAACTCAATCATGCAATGCAACTAATCAGCATGAAGAAATAATATAAACACAAGATTGAGGGAGATCTAGTATTCCAGATTTTAACAAAAGAGATGTGATTGCCTATAAACAACATTTTCCATTTATAGCATATAATTAAATAACTTATGTGGCAATTAAATTACATGCCAATTAAATAGAATTGCAAGCTTTAATAAAACAAGTTAAAGATAAGTGGAAGTTATTACTGAAGCACACCAATTGCTTTTTTCCTACTAAGTTGATTTGACATTTAAAAATTAATACTTACCTGTGTTATGCACTTTCTATATTTAGAATATAAGTTTAAGAATTAGGCTGTTAAAGGTTTTCAAGCTAAAATTAAAAAAGGTTTAGAAGTTTGGATGCTTGTTTCATTCAAATAAAATAACAAAGGAAAACAAATGTTTTGATAGGTTTTACTTTTATTTTCTTTAAAATTCCATGATTTTTTCCTCAACCATCCAAAGTGAGATTTTCTTTGAAGCAAGATGGCAGGTACCCAGAGCTGAGCTTTGACAGTATATAAAGCCAATTTTTTTGTACTTGATCCAAATGTTAAATCTGCAATTTACAGTTAATGTACCAATATGTTTACATATCTCTGTGGGTTCTTCTGCAATACAATTTAAACTTCAAATTAAATATATATACATAATATACATTATATATGTTTGTGTGTGTGTAATACTTGGGATACAGCATTATTTGTAATAATACTTGGTCGACAAGTATTATTTCTGGGAGATGTGCTTCCGCCTTGTTTGTGGTTGCCCAGGATTATGTTGCATAACTGGGACTTCATATGCTTCAAAGAGTTTAGAAAAACACTGGCCAGGACTACTGGGAGTTAAATATATACAAACACACATATGCATATATGTGTGTGTGTGTGTGTGTGTGTGTGTGTGTGTGTGTGTGTGTGTGTGTGTGTGTGTGTGTGTAATATCAAGGTATAGCAAAGCAGGCACATAGAGCACGTGAACCCCCTTTGTACCTGTCTGGAGAAAAAATATAAATAGTATACTAAACCTGACTAAGGCTATTACAGTTGGGTTGTTTGAAGTACAACTTTCCCCCCCTCCTGTCTTTTTGCCCCACTTTCCGATGTACTCAAGAAAACTGAAAAATTGTAATGGATCAATTTAAAATATTTTACTTTCTAAAAGCCTTTTGTGCCTGTTGTAAGGTGCAGAACTCTTCTCCTTTGCTAGGAGAGACAGGTAGTTATCTAAATCTAGTTTAAAAAGGTTATGTAAAAAGAACTTGTAATGAAAGGGATACTCTGCTTTCCAAGTCCTTGTCTTCTCTTAATCTAGGTAAGGTATATCTAGATAAAAACATATCAAAGCAGATATGTAAAGAAAAAATAAAAGTTGTCTTTATGGGAAAAATAAAATAAAAAAGTTTAAAAATACATAATCATAATAAATATAAATGGCACTATAAATAGAACCTGATATAGCGGAGTTTACAGGTGGGAAAACCTAACCCACCATTATAATCCTTCACTCCTCAAACACTTGAATGCCTATCCACTACAGCAGTGTGTTAGGTTTTAATTCCTCACCTCAAGAAGCTTAAATTCTATTTAGGCAAAAAAGTTCAATCAAAAGATGAAAATATTCACTCCTCCTGATTAGCAACTGCTTATCATACTAAGCTTCAACCATTCCACGTTCCTTCCCATCATGTGGTTTACAGCAATTTGCTTTCATTACCGGTTTGAGTGACATCTGATTCATAGCTACTCCCAAATTCTACCTAACTTCTAGAGGTAAAAATGACTTGCTCATCTTCCAAATACTTCACACGGGGATATATAAAGATCATCTTATAATTAATCAAATGCTTAATTTCTGAATGTATCTGGAGAAAGGGTAATAAATGGGGCATAAATGACATGAAGGAGTACAGGCAGAAAGTTCTGGGTTTGAAAGGCCAACGAGAGGAGACGGCTGGGCAGTACATGCTACATTTGACTGGCTCAATGCCGAAAGGTTGGACACTGGAGGTTGATTACAGGTTTGATGCGGGGTTAGGTTTCATTGAGTGATTCTGTACGAGGATGGTGGTTCTCACTAGTTGAGGGTATTCCAGTGACCACATAGGCCTGGTGCAATGTGAGGGCTGGTTCAGGCTAATGGACTGAAGAGCAACGAGGGATGAGATGAACCGAAGGACTGAATACAGTCAAAGAGCAGGTATAATCAGAATGTTAAAAAAAGGACTTTAAACTACCTCTGCTCTGAAGCAGATTTCTTCACTCTCTGATCACTTCAGAAAGGTGTGTTAACTTAAATTTTTCCCAGTCCTCGTCATTCGGGGGGCTGGGAGGAAAGCCAAGGAAGTCACAGTAATAGTAATAACAGAAATTCTATTATTTCAGTGAGTCCAATGTCTGGTCTAGGGCAATCAACTCCCTGAACACTCTTCCCCAAGAATTTCTGGGGACCCAAAGCTGTCTAGACTGTGGCTCCTTCCCTGGTCCTACGGCTGCTGCTTTTCTTCTGCGCACCCCTGTCCCCCACTCAGCCTCTGACGGGCCTCTAGCAAAAACGGGCACAGAGCTAGAACCCATTGGTTGCAAATTCCCCACTCCTTGGTAAAACCACAGTGTTTGGAATTTTTACTTTACAAATGCATTCCAAATACATTTTCATGCAGAAGTTAAGGTACATTCCACAAATCAGTGCGTAATAAATATTTATTAACTTAGTCAATAAATGTTTGCTAAGTTCCTTCCACCAGTGAGGCACAGAAGATGGGTTTAGGAAATGAAAGACAGAGTCCCTTCACTCAAGAAATATACACCACTCTAGTCAGGGAGGCAGGCAAATAAATAGTAAATTGCAATGGTGCAAGGTGTGCTTTTTTTTTTTTTGCTTCTGTGTTTGTGTGTTGTGTGTGTGTGTGTGTGTGTGTGTGTGTGTGTACCCATCTTCTTCTAAAAAGAATTTAATATCCTAGGCAGGGTGGCAAGCATTCAGATTTATTCTAGGAGCAGAGAGGAAGGGTGCCTAATTCTGATTAGGGGTGGTCAAGAAAGATTTTCCTCTGGGAGGAAATTCCATGTGCTGCCGTCATATCTTTGAGACTCACAAGGCCCTAAAGGCTTAGCTGTGAGCTCCCTACTCTTGGCAGATATGCCCCCACCTGGTGGGAAAGGCCCCCCGCCCCGCCCCCACAGCTAGCTGCAAACCATTCTGTCCTCAACTTAATGCCACACATTAAGGGATTTTAACCAGACATTTCATTGAGATCACTCTGGTACTGTGTGGCCAATGGATTCAAAGTAGGGCAAGAATAAAGAGCGAGCAGCCAGTGAGAATGCCAGGACGGAGAGCCAACCCGGAAGCAATGAGGGCTGAGACCCAGGCATGGACACTGAGTCAGGTTCTGTGGAACAAAGATGAGATGCCATCCAAGTCAGTGGCCAACAGGATGCAGTACTGGGGATAAGGGAGAGGGAAGAATTGAAAATGGCTGCTGGACTTGGGTAGCCAGGTACAAGCTGTTGTCATTCACAGACCTAGGGAAGAATTCAATTCTGGACATACTGATTCTCAGAAGTTTGTGGAACAATAGCCAAGCACTGTCCAGTGGATGGTCCCTATATGGGCCTTAGAACAGGCTTGAGATAAAGGTTTGAGTATACAAAGGATATACTGATGCCTGGGTTCCGATACCAGTCAAGAGTAACGGGGAGAGAAGAAAATCCAAAAGTAAAGCAGGCCGACATTTAAAAGGTGAGTGGAAGAAGAGATGTCTACATAGGAAACTAAGAAGGGGGCAGGGGTATCAGGACAATGTTGTTCTAGAAATCAGGATAGGAAAGAATTTGAGGTGTTTCTATGTGTAGGGAGATGATGAAGCTACAGGATCCAGGGAATACTTGATAGAGCAAAGTTCATGAAGAGGCCAGAGCAAAGCGATCCAGAGAAAAGATAAATTAATGCTTAATAAGCAGGATAGTCGTCACTTCCAATGAAATAGGGGATGAAGACAAAAGGATGCAAATAAATTTGTAAGTATAAATAGCTTAGTGTTTTCTTCATTGTGAAATAAAAATTCCAGATAAATTGCCTACCACCGGGTGGAACAAAACTGGAAAACAGTGCTCTTCATTTAGATAACCAGCGGGCTGACGATAAAGAGGCAAAGAATTCTAGCAACTTAAGAGTTTTCATTTATGTGGAAATGTAGTTTGATAGACATAAAAAAAGGGAACATAATCTGAGAAGCACTTAGAAGCTATAGTGATAGGTCTATAAACAAGACTATGTGAAACCAGCTAATAAACTCAAACCTACTTTAGGATAAAAGAAACTGCAAGACATGTAAAAACCCAAATTACATGGATAAACTGTGAAACAGAATTACAGTGTTAATTCCTAAGCAAAATAATATTTCACCAAATAAAACATGGATATAATTTTGTTAAAATGCATTTGTCACACCTACTAACAGTGCTTTGATTACAAGTGATGCTTACAATTGGATTTCAGATGTGATGCTGCAATCAAAATAAACATCCAAGACAAACTGAGAAGCCCAAGTTCATCTTGGGTTTTTTATTAACCTTAAGTTAAATCTTGGAGTTCATTACTAGAAATGTACATACAGAGTTTTCCCAAGATCAGATAGTTTTCATCATCTGAAGAATACTTTATCCTTTTAAAACAAAATGGAGTATTTTCTGAGGACAATTTAATATTTCAAAAACAAGAATAAAGTAAATAAATCATTACGATCCACTTAGTACAAATTTAACACATTGCACTGCCATAATTTTTTACAGAGCATGTCGTAAGAATAAATCATAAATTACCAACACAGGTAAAAAACTAGTTCTGAATATGCAGACATACAATTACAGAGGATTCAAGATAAGATATATATATATATATGTACTCTGAAACTTAATAAGTCATTTATTTTGATTTTTGATATTAAACTCTTTAGATCTTAGTATTTATTATTTGAAGGAAGCATTTCTTTTAAATAAAATTTTGCTGCTGATTTCCTAGAAATAACTTTTGTTAAAAAATATTTGAAAATGTTGAAAAAATAAAAGTGTTGGGAGGAATCTTTATAACTCTACTACTAAATCAAAACTATTTAATAGGCATCTCTTGAAATGCATAGGTAAACACAATGAATTAGAAGAATTACACATATTTTGTATCTGCCTTTTAAACTTTATATTCTTAATACTGTGCCCTGAACATCTTCCCATATTAGTAGCTATATATCTACATATTCTAATAGCTACACCCTATTGCACTGTACAAATATATCAGCTTTTTAATCACTTAATTGATGAAAATCTGGGTTATTTCCAAATATTTTACTATGATTAGCTAGACTGCAGGAAAAGCAATCTTGACATATGCCTCTACAGACATGTCCATCTCATTAGGATAAATTTCTGTAGTGGAATTAATGGGTCAAAGGGGAATCCACATTTTAAACTTAAAGACATTGTCTATCTGCTCTCCAGAAGAGAAGGAAGTGTATACTTCTATCAATAGTCCATGAGTGCCCATTTCTTATATTACTAATAAGCATGAACAACCCTTTCCCTAAGTTTGCTGGCTGTATGCATCTTCTCTTACATGGATTATCCTCTCATTTCCATGTCTCTTGTGGGGTGTTCATCATTTACTAATTAATTTGAAGAATTCTTTTTTTTTTAAGATTATTAATCTTTATCTGTTACTACAGATCTTTTTCTACTTTTTCTATTTTGCTCTTTCTTTGATAGTTTGGGCTTCTGAGTAACGATGTAAGGGGCTGTTCAGCTCTCAAGATTATAAAAAAATATTCTACCATGTTTTCATTTTATATAATTTTATTATATTTAAAATTGTGAACCATCTCAAAGTCTATTGATGTTATATGTGAAGTAGGATCCTAGCTTTTTTTCCCAAATGGGTAGCCAGATCTCTTAATAAATAACTTTTTTCCCCACTTAAAAGCCATCTTTATCACCCCCAAAAGTGAGAAACATTTCTGGACTTTCTTTTGTTCCACTGATCTTTGACTAATATTTTAGTCACTCTACCCTGGAAAAAAATTTTCGTATCTGCTGAGACTCATTCCAACCTTTTTTTTCCCCTCCCCTTTCTGAATTGTCTGGCTACTTGCCCATTTTTTCCACAAAAAAGGCTTTAGAAACATTTTTTTTTCAAGTTTCTAAAAAGTCATATTGAGATTTTTATATGAATTACTTTGAATTTCCAGAGTATGAGGGAAAAATCTGTACACGAACCTGACCAAGAAATCGTTTGAGTATTCCATTTTGTCCCCCAGGAGTTTCGCAGTTCTCTTTTTAAGGGTCCTGTACGTTTCTTTTAAGTTGGGTCACTTATATTTCACTGCTTTTTAAATTGGTAATAGTAGTACTTCTATTGTGAATAGATTGTCTTTCCATTATATTTTCTGACCAATCAACAGGTTTATATTAATCTTTGTATATTTATTATGCAATCGGCTACCTTTCTAAACTTATTAGTAGTCTTTCCACTGGTTCTCTTGCATTCTCCAGGTCTTGAACAACGTGACTGCAAATAACGATTCTTCTGTATGCTCCCTTCCACTATCTGTATGTGTGACTTTTAAAAATTTTAAAGGATATGTCTTATTACTAGCAGCTTTCATTAATTTTGCATAGACCTAATAAAAACCGTTAATAAACTAAGCTCTTTGGGTTAGTTCAGGAAAGTTTTCTTTCTTTTTTTTTTTTAAAGATTTTATTTATTTGAGAGAGCGAGAATGAGGAAGAGAGAGCACATGAGAGGGGGGAGGGTCAGAGGGAGAAGCAGACTCCCCGCTGAGCAGCAGGGAGCCGGATGCGGGACTCGATTCAGGGACTCCAGGATCATGACCTGAGCCGAAGGCAGTCGCTTAACCAACTGAGCCACCCAGGAGTCCCCTTTCTTTTTTTTTTAAGATTTTATTTATTCACCTGACAGAGACAGAGACAGCGAGAGAGGAAACACAAGCAGGGGGAGTGGGAGAAGGAGAAGCAGGCTTCCCTCGGAGCAGGGGGCCCGATGTGGGACTTGATCCCAGGACCCTGGGATCATGACCCGAACCGAAGGCGGCAGCCCGACTGAGCCACCCAGGCGCCCAGGAAAGTTTTAATTATTACTTCTTTCATTTTTCTGTTTTCTTTGGGCTGGCATACACAGAATTCAAAAATCGTATTTTTCTTTCGTTTGCTATATCTTAATTTTTTCTTTTTCTTTTTTTTTTTGAGAGTGATCAAATTTACCCATATGACCTATGAAGTTTTCAGTAGTGTCAATTATGCTGATTAGTCCCTCTTATGGGAATTTACTTTTGGAATTTCCTTTTATTTTTTTTTTTCATATTTCAGGATGCTCCCTTTTCGTTCCTTCTCTTTATCTCAATCTATTCCTTCTTTATGGCTAATAAAAATGAAATTATTTAAACACTTCTTTGTGCAAGCCAGAGCACTAAGCACTTCACACTTTAACTTGCTTACTTCCTACAAACGCTGAGGTAGATATCACTACCATGTAATGTGTGAGGAAACTGAAACTCTGGATGACTAGGTGATTTGCCCTGCACTCTACAGCTGATTAGTAGGAGAGCCAGGATTTAAAGCCAGGCCTTCAGTCTCCATAACCCATGCTTTTAACAACCCTGCAAGCAGGTTTCCACATGCCCTTGGGCCTCCTCCCTGTTCACAGGGGAGTTCAGTTCCTTTCAGATCTTTATCTGTAATGAGGTGGCCTCCTAAGTACCTGTGTCAATTCCAGTGCCTGCTGGACTAAGGCAGGAGCATCTTCTGCTCCAATTCTTAGATAATCTGCGTAGATAATTGCTACAGTCAGACAAGTGTTCTTTGAACAAGTGTTATACACTCTCAGCATTTGCTACAATCTAGGGATCCTCCACTCTCGATCCATTTGCAAGACTTCTTTGTGGTGACTGTATATCCAGGGGTACAAAGTGCCCCTCACTCCTCAATCCACAGTTGTACCAAAAATTGAAATCTGTAGTTTCTATCATGCAGGTGAAAGAAAGGGGCTGAGGAATACTGCAGGAGTGGGCACAGACATCAACTCTAGCTAGCTCAGATGATGGCTGGGCAACAAGGATTTGATTTTCAAGGTGGTGTAGCTCCTGTGTCCTGAGTTAGTGACTTGAGTTGGGGCTTTTTCTTAACTTCTCTCCAGTTAATCTGGATCCATGAATCAAATGATGGGCACTGGAGTTAATATAAATTCCCAGTGGATTTTGGCACAGGGTTTCATCTTTAGTTTGTAGTACTGTTACAATCTTTGAGGGTATTTTTGCATGAAGCTGGGAAAGGGTAACCAGGGATTGCCAACCTCTGGCATGTTTAACACATTTGACAAGCATTTGTATCACGCGGTGGGTTTGGGATTTAGACTCACTCTTAAGGCTGTCCCCCCATCAACACCTAGCAGTCTGACTCTAGACCAAAGTGAATCTAGATTCCTTTTTATGATATAACATTTCTGGGCTCTTTTATTGGATGTAGGAAGTTCCCAAAATATGAGCTATTCCTAAGGCCCTATGGATTAGTAAAATTATCCTATGACAATTTTCAAGATGTATTTTTTAAAAAATCACTATGCTAATGGTAGTGTTGGAAAAAGAATTAAGGTTTGAGCTGAGGTGTTTTCCTGTGAGATGTAGTTGAGGAGGCAGAGAGAGCCAGGTCAAAGAGACCCGACAGGTTTTGCTATTCTTGAGCGTTATCTTGCACAGGAAAATGCTCTTTACACTGTGAATTGTGGAACCCCTTGGCACACATAGAATTTCTTGCCTCAGTAAAGCTAAGGTCATTATAAAATGTTACCCCCTCCTTTTTTTTTTCCTCTTCAGAAGCATGTATGTTATTTTGAACTTCCATGGCCAAAGCTATTCTGGATGGAAGCAGCTAACAAATGCATCAAAAATATTAAATGTGCAATTGGAAATCCCAAGCTATACTAAGTGCTTCTCATCTGTGTCCCTATGCCACCTTCTTGGGATGACTGGTTTTATATGTCAACATAATATCACCATATTTTGTTTATGTGTTTACGAAGAGTCACCGGGTAACTTCAGGTAGATTATCCTCAATAATGAAGGTGGGCCTCACCCAATGGGTTGAAAGCCTTCATATTGAAAACTGAGGTTTCTCAGAGAAAGAATTCTGCAATGTAGAAACCCTGCTGGCCCACCCTATTGATTTGGCTTATCAGCCCCCATCTCTTTATAAACACGTGTGTGTGTCGGTGCGTGTTTGTACGTACACAGGAGGCTAGGCTCGTAGGAAGGAAAACAAGAACAAAAATAATCAAACTTCATTTCCTTGTGCATGACATTGATGGCAAGATTTCTAAGTAATCATCCCTTTATTTAGTTTCGATAAGGACTTTCAGCACAGAACACTGTTAGAAATTAACCATTAGGAACTACATAAAAGAGATGTAAGGCAAGTACTATATAAAGACCAAATAGATAAACACAGGTTTTATTTTTCTACAGAATTTACTGCAGGTTATCATGTAATGAAGACAAAAGCAGATCACTCTTAATGTATCAAATTTGTTTAGTAATTTAAATAAAAACATAGAACTCCCATCACTCAGATAATTCTAAATCTATTTTGGAAAATCAAATCATCAGGAAGTATCTCTCAGGAGACTAGGTACCTACCTATCACATTATGCCAAAAATAAGGCTGCTCTCTTCACAGAATATACGGATAATGAAGGGGGAGAAATCGGAGGGGGAGATGAACCATGAGAGACTATGGACTCTGAGAAACAAACTGAGGGTTCTAGAGGGGATGGGTTAGCCTGGAGATGGGTATTAAAGAGGGCATGTTCTGCATGGAGCACTGGGTGTTATACGCAAACAATGAATCATGGAACACTACAGCAAAAACTAATGATGTAATGTATGGTGATTAACATAATAAAATAAAATTTAAAAAAAGGTGGCACTAAATGTACAATTAAAAAAAAAGAATATGTGGATAATGAGTAATCAACCATCAACACAGTGGATGTTCTAATATTGGGGAAATAGTGGAAAACTATTTGTTAAAAAACACATTTCTCTGGACATTGTTTATCTTGCCCTTGCAAGAGACTTGTAGATCCAGATGAGATTAGTTTAGAAAAGGGATCTTATTTAGTCCAGAAAATCTTCAGAGTCCAATACAGTTCTGAGCTAATCAGCTATTAAAGAACCTTTACAAGGACAAGTAGGTTTGGAAATCACACAGTCTTATTTTGAATTAGCTTCTTTTAGTCAAAGGTATGGAATTAATGATCAAGCACCAGGAATTTCTGTAACGCACCCAATGCCAAATGACTACTGACATTTTATTTCCTACTATGATGACTCCTTGATTAGAGGCAGGTGGGAGGCATAAAGAATATTGTGAGCTATAAAATAAATTCTACTCCAATGCTCAGATCTCTAAAGGCAAATCTTGTTTTTTAATATAAGAAACTCACTGAATCAAATGAATGCTGATTAGAGCAAAGGTAGTGTAAGTAAAACTGGGACAGGAAACTTCTAATTGCATAGGAAATACATGAAAGAATTAATCATTCTAAGAGAAGAATCATTTTCCCACGAGCCCCACTGCTATGGATGATATTTTCGTGAGCCTGGGCCACCTTCTCCAGTGAATACTGAGAACCTATTACAGGTCTCAACCAACCAATTTCCATTCCGGCTTGAAGGGCGGCTGCAAACTGCCTAAATTCCTCCTAAGTGAAAGAAAAAGGTCTTTTTGTAGAACTCGTGACTTAATTTTCAGAAAAATTTTCAGATTATAAGAGTCGGAACATAAACAGTTCCTTACAAATATGTGGCTTTTGTCACTTGTCCAGAACTAGAGAAAAAGTAGTTTTCTATATAGTAACCTTAAGTCCAATTTGTCTGAGGCAGTGTCAGTTTACAAAAAGCCTATTGTCCTGAAGCAATTACTAATAGTATCTCCCTTCTCTCTCAAAAGTGTCTTGCCTTGGAAAATAAATTACATTGCGCCCCTAGTTATCTTGTAGTGACTAATCCTCAACATACCCATCCAGTCAGATAACAAAGTTTAACATCTACTGGAATTTTCAGTCTGCCTGACTAGGCAAACTGTATCAATGTTTTAAGTTATCAAAATCAGAGTCACTTATTTTCCTACCTTAGTTGATGAATAGAGAGCAACTCCAATTATACTAGATTCCTTTGCCATGGTGTCCCGTGGGTTTATTTCAATAGGACCTCTGCTGCCAACAACCTAGTATGAAAAACAACTTGTCTATAGTTAAAGATTACTGCAAAATAGTATTAAGTTATGGTAAAGCTTCAAAGTGGTAAGAAGAAACCAAAATACTTACTATTACTCGTCCTCCATATGACAGAAGATTCAAATCATTACTAAGATTTACATTAGCTAACATTTCAATGATCACATCAATTCCCTTTTCACCAATAGATTTCTATGTAATAAAAAAATGCAGAGTAAGATGATAAGTGGAAAAAAAAAACAACTGTAAAACAGTTATCACAGTCCCATATATTACAGAAATGTTTCAAAAGACATAAAATGCTACATTTTTAAGACTAATAATACAAATTTTAAGTGATCTAATTATATAGTGTTGATGTAATTCCAAGGTACCAGTCATAACATTTAAAGTAATAAAGATTTATACTAAGTAAATTTCAAGTGCTTCGACTCAACTTGACTACAAAATACTTTTTCCTCAGTTGAAAATTTTCTGTCTTCAAAATGTATTTTCACAGAGAAGCAAACAAATCCCAAATCCCAAAAAGACTTCCACTTTTGTTAAAAAACAAAAAGCAAAAGAAGAAAATCATTGGCTGTTGGTGTTGCCGAATTTTTTTGTGTGTGCGTTCAATTTTGTCCCAAGTGGTTTACAATCAGCTTGGCATACTACTTTTCTTTTGGGTTTTCAGAGATGTTGGTTTGCAATATCCAAACCTGGCTCTTCTCTTAAATAAGTTATACATATATACCTTATACTGATTTTATTTAACAAAAAAAATGAATACCTGTGTCAGGCATTGTTAAGTACTGGGAATTCAAAGATGGACACAGAGAACTCAAAACAAAGCTAGGGAGAAAGATGGAAACCTACCGCAATCATAGCTGTGACGGGATGGGCTAAGTGCTGCGTTAGTGGAAATAAACTATAGGTTATAGAGAAAAACAAAGCTATAACTGCGATCACCTGTAGTGATCAGAGAAAGTTCAACAGAGAGGAGGACCTGGGCCCTGAGGAGTGAGCAGGAGCTCTTTAAGCAAAATGGAAGGAAGAGGAGCCAGCAGAAGCTGCACCTGAGGTGGGAGAAAGAGAAAACAGAAGAGCTATGGACTGAGAGTCCGAGTCGGGATTAGAAAGTAGCCCAGAGGAGCTGAGGCACGTGTTTGGGAAGGCGGGCGGCGGGGAAGAGGTAGAGAGGCGACTGTCAACTATATCAGTATGGACTGGGAACACGTATTAAATGCCATGTTAAAGGAGCTAGACTTTTGGGAGGCAGGTGCTAATTTCTGTGCCAGACCCTGTTTTAGATCTGAAGGTGCAGCAGGGACCAAGAAAGACAAAAATTCCTACTCTCATGGAGCTTCCATTTTAGTTATTTCTGGAGATTTTTTTTTTTTAAAGGAGAACCAAATAAGTCTAGAAAATGTGAAGACAGAAGGGGATATTAGGTCAGTTATAAATAACAGACAAAGCTGGAGAAGATGAGGACTAAACTAAGTCACAGCAGAGACAAGAACAAAGGGAGACATATTTGAAAGGCATGTCAGAATCGAAACTGACAGAGGGAGGTGGCAGACTTGACGGGCAGGAAGGAGAACAGTGATTAAAAGATAGGAATGAAAAATGAAATGTGGGTCTGTCTCGGGTGAGCAGATAAGTGGCCACGTCCAGCAGGCTGATGGCACGAAGGAAGGGAACGCAGGCCAGAGACAGTGCTGGAAATCAGCAGGATGTGGGCACAAACTGAAGCCATAGGTGTAGATGAGACTGATCGGGGGAAGGTCTAGCACCAGGAAGATACGAGACCAAGGGGAAAGGCTAAGGAACAGCAACACTTAAGTAATACGGGAGGAAGGGGACTGAAAATGAACTCAGGGAAGTGAGAAGAGAACCAGCTGCCAGGGGATGTGATCAGGGTCAGCTGCTGCCAAAAAATCACACAGTACGAAGGCTAAGCCAAAAGCAGCAGAGGGGTAAGTAGGAGCTCACCGGTGACCTCTGACAAGCAAAATGCAGTGGAAGGTGCTGGGAGGTAAGGAAGTAAAAGGAGTAAGTATTCACTGCTTTTTCAAGAAGTGCAGTGGTAGAGGGGGTGGAGGGTTTGATAAAAGGTTAGGGGAATGATTTGGAGAATAAGAGAGACTTAAGCAGAAGGAGCTAGTAGAAGAGAAAGAAGCCACAAGACCTCAGGGTCTTAAAGTCAGATTTCTGCAAAACAAAAACATATTCTTAAATTAACTGGCCATTTTTCATCTTTGTAAATACTGTTGGATGATGGGAGCAGGAGTAAATATTCAATTAATTTTAGGTTTCCCAGACATATACAAAGGAGTAACTTTACTCAGTTTTTTGGCAGTATGATTTAGTGCTAATAAATAAACTCTCACTCATATTCTCCTCAATTTGTTAATGACTGAGGTTACACAGTAATCAGTACCTGGAAAATTCTAAGTCTTTCTCAACATAAGCAAGTAATTTGAGGTTTAGCAAAGTAATCAGTATTTAGTAAATTGCTACTATAGTACAAACAGAGAACTTCAGAATCTGCTTGAATTCTGCTCTAACAATGGAATATATGCAACAACTAACTAAAACCTTCACTGCTCTGGATAAGGTAATGATTATTCCTCCACGGCATCCAATTAAAAACAAACTCTTTTCCCTAGGCTAGACAGATCCAGTCTGTAATCTGTAGATACCTCACTTTTCACTAAAAAGTTACACCAACATAAATTATATTAGGAAAACCTCGTGGTTGCCAGAGGCAGAGGGCTGGAAGTGGGTGAAATGGGTGAAGGCGGTCAAAAGGTACAAACTTCCAGTTATAAAAAAAAAAAAATAAGTCACGGGGATGTAAAGTACAGCATGGCGAACACAGCTGTTAATACTGTACCACAGATTTAAAAGTTGCTAAGAGTAGATCTTAAAAGTTCTTACCAGAAGAAAAAAAGTTTGTGACTATGTATGGTGATGGATGTTAGTGAGATTTACTGTGGTGATCATTTCACAATATCTACAAATATCAAAAAAAGTAAAAGGAGGACACCTGGATGGTGCAGTCATTTAAGTGTCTGACTCTTGGTTTGAGCTCAGGTCATGATCTCAGGGTCATGAGATCGAGGTCCACATTGGGCTCCACACTCAGCAGAGTGTGCTTGAGTTTCTCTGTCCCTCTCCCTCTATACCTCCCACTCCCCTCACCATACTAGCTCTATCTCTAAAATAAAAATAAATCCATCAATAGATGAATGGATAAAGAAGATGTGATACATATATTATATATTTTATATATATATGTAATGGAATATTACTCAGCAATCAAAAATGAAATCTTGCCATTTGCAACGATGTGGATAGAACTAGAGGGTATTATGCTAAGCAAAGTAAGTCAGACAGAGAAAGACAATTATCATATGATCTCACTCATATGTGGAATTTAAGAAACAAGGCAGAGGAGCATAGGGAAGAGAGGAAAAACTAAAACAAGACAGAACTAGAGAGGGAGACAAACCATAAGAAACTCTTAATCATAGGAAACAAACTGAGGGTTGCTGGAGGGGAGAGGGGTAGAGGGATGGGGTAACTGGGTGATGAACATTAAAGAGGGCATATGATGTAATGAGCACTGGGTATTATATAAGACTGATGAATCACAGACCTGTACCTCTGAAACCAATAACACACTATATGTTAATTGAATTTAAATGATTAAAAAATCCCCAAAAAACAAAAAATAAATAAATGTTAAAAAAAAAAACAACTCAGGGCTCTAAATACAGAGCTATGACTTTACTTAAAATGTGACTACATTAAAGAGTACCAATTTTTATAGCTATAAGACTCTGGAAAGGCTAGGTTTTATTTGATAAACATAAACAAGACAGATGAGAGTAAAGGTTTGAAAATTAGACATCTCTGCTTTTTAATTTATTAAAACTGTAAAACACATAGGCATAAAAAAGAAGCAAACAACTTTAAGAGAGTGGTTGATAAGAAAAAAGAACTTACAAAAAAACAAAGTCTCCCAAGAAATAAAATCTACTTTTATAAAATTGTAGAGTAATTTTACCTTAATTTTATCAATATAATTAAGTTCTCTGTGATTGAACACTTCATGGGCTCCATTTTGCAAAACAATGTTTTGTCCTTCCTCAGTACCAGCTGTGCCCAAAACCTTTAAGCCATAAGCTCTGGCAATTTGGCATGCTGCTAGTCCAACCTGAAAAACAAAATATAAATGCCTAGTTTTAGATTCTTTGCATCCCTGCAAATATTTATTAAATATATGTAATAAACTTAAGGTTCTTCTAGGTCCTACCCTATCCTTAAGGAATTTTGAGTCTAAATGAAGAAATAAGAACAACAATAGCTAACTTATATTGAGCATTTATAATGTGTCAGGTACCACTCAAAAGACTTTCTATCCATTGCTTTATTTTAGCCTCACAATAAGCCTAGGAGGTAGATACTATTATTGTCCATATTCCATAGATGAGAAAACTGAAGCTTATAAAATATAAGTAACATGCCCAGGTCACAGAGATAGGAACATGGCCAAATCACAGAGCTGCACCAATTCAGTCTGTAGAGCTTGAGCTTTTAACCACGGTATCAAAATGCTTACTATTAGCATCTACTTTGTGCAGAAGGTATGGGGTTTAAAGATATTCAAAACCTGCTCACTGACTTCATACTTTAACAGTACATATGAAACGCTAAATGACAAATGTGACACCATTTAAGTGGAAGAGATAGGTATATGAGCAAATTAATCCATTCATCCATATGATGACCATTTACTGAGTGTTTACTATGTGCTAGGCATGGTACTTCATGTAAGAAACTTATACTCTGAGAAAGGGGGAAAATAATAAATACACAAATAAATGAATAAAGTACATTCAGAAAAGAAAAAGTGCTATGAAAAAAAAAACCCAGCCTATTAGAGATAGGGAGAGGGACTAGTGAGGTCACCAAGAAAGACCTGAGTGAAGTGAGGGATGAGCCGTGTGAGTATCTGGAAAGCCTGGTGGAGAATGCTGTTGGCAGAATGGTTGTGGCTCACCTGGTGACATGGGAATGAGCTTGGGGCATTCAAAGGACTGAAAGAGGGTCATTAAATGTCTGCCTTCGGCTCAGGTCATGATCCCAGGGTCCTGGAATCGAGCCCCGCATTGGGCTCCCTGCTCGGCAGGAAGCCTGCTTCTCCCTCTCCCACTCCCCCTGCTTGTGTTCCTGCTCTCACTATCTCTCTGTCAAATAAATAAAACCTTTAAAAAAAAGTAAGAAAACAAAGCCATGGATTGCATGAAATCACTAGATCACTAAATAAATGTACTTAGGATAAAGGAAAAATAAAAGCATATAAGGAATATAGCTAAAAACGGTTTTTTAAATTGCAATACTAGGAAATCTATGTTTGGTTACATGCCACATGAATGGTACAGGTAAGTGTCACATACATTTAGAGCAGGGCTTCTCAAACTTAGCACTACTGACATTTGGGGCTGGACAATTCTACGTTGCAGGGGGCTATCCTGTGCTTTGAAGGATGTTTAGCAGCATGTCTGGTATTTATCTACTAGACACCAGAACCCCTCCACCCAGTGATAACCAATAATGTCCCCAGACACTGCCCCAAATGTTCAAGGGGGAGGAGGGATGATGCCAACCCACCCCTCAATGATAACCAATGATTTAGAGGGAGGTAAAATCATTATGGACTGAAAAGAATTAAAATGAAAAATGATGATAGAAACTGATTAAAATTGTAACAGAATCACAGACTCCCAGGTCTGAAATAGACTTTAAAGACTGTATGGCATATGGGAGTGATGAGCCTGAACTCAGTTGGGTTTTGGCAGGGACCTGTTTGATTTAACCAAAACAAACAAACAAATGCCCAGGACTCACAGTCTCCTGAGTCAGAGAGACATTCAATTCCATGAAATACTATGGAGTTAGCACTACTGATTTTTGCTACTTTAAAAAAAACAAAACAGGCCTTTAATAAAACTACATCTAAACTAAAGGTTTAATGTAAATATATCTCCTTCTGCTCTAAAGAGGCATTTAATAGCTATTCTGAAGGTACTGTTTATGCCATTCTTGTCAACAATTATACCAGGAACAGTACTTCAATAGATTATATACCATTATGTGTCAGTTATTCTTCTATTTACTTTGCTGACACTAAAATAGGGCACTCCCCACCAACGTATCTGGATAACAGCTGTGTTCACAAATTCCACACCATTTTAAATACACACCATAATCCCAGAGGAATTTGAATTAAATGAGGACAGAAAGTACAAAGAGAAGCAAGACAAAACCCAGCACTATTTCCCTTTGGTAGGGCGGGGAGGATCAGAAGCTTTCTCACACCAGGCCACCAGCCTATCCCTGCCAGCCAAGGATTTAACAAACTCAGCCAGCTCAGAGAACAGTGTGGATTTTGCCTTAAAAAAAAAAAAAAAAAAAAAAAAAAATTAAAAAAATCATGGTGAAGTGACTGGGCTTTTTACAAGCGGGTAAAGGGAATAAAAAGAGATTTTCTTTAAATTCTTCTCTGCCCTTCCTACTGAAACCTCTCCCTTTTATACAGTGCACCAGGTTAGCTCTCAGAAAGCCAAAGCAATTTAAATAAATGCAAGTTTGACAGATCCTTTAGTTATTTTGGGTTAAATTTAATTTAATCCAAAAATAGCCTCTTTGGTGAAGCTAAGCAATGGGAATTTTTGACAAAGCATATCTGTCATATTTTCTCAAGCCCCAAAAAGACAATCTTAGTCTTTTTAGTAAATACTCTGATCTGTGAAATCCTTCAGAATTGATCTATTTGAGGTCGACAGGAGGCTAAGTGTGGAACCTTGTGCTTCATCTATTTAAAGTAACAGAAACACAATGGGCTGAACGCTCTGTAGTCCCTGGCCACCTTTAGAGGTAAATTCACATTTTTAGGATGCCACTCATTATTCCAGAACAATGTGCCATTTGACAGGCTACTCCTTTCAACTACTCTGCAGAATACACAGTGCTCTGAAAGGGTTAACCAGCTTCCTCAAGGTGAGCCATCTAGCCCCAGGCCCTCTATTTTAAAAAAACGTGAAATCTCATCTCCAAAATTTCTAAAGCCTCTATATGCAGGATAGAGGTCATGTGGATTTCTTGTTAAATTCCAACCTCAGAGCTCTAACTTTTCCTCTAAGCTCCTCAGAGGCAGATTGACAGCCGGTTTCTTGAAGAAGCTTCTGACAGCCCTGTGTTGGGTTATTTCACTGAAGGGCTTATTTTAAAGTTCTCAGTCCCCTCCCCCCCCATTAGCATTTAAGCCACGGGTTGTGGTGTTAAGGACACAGCCATACACCGTGCATTCCGTGAATGTCCTTAAAGCGCAGCAGGCAAGCAGTGGGAGGGAGATAGAAGGGTCTGAGAATTCACAGAGTGGCTTTCCAGTGCTGTCTGGGGCAACACAGGTAAAGCTTTAAGGAGCCTTAGTTTCCTTAGCTAAGGGAATATGGAATTAATATTAACTTTAAAAAACTGTTTAAAATTCCAAATAAATACTCTTACAACATATGCTACTTGAAGGCAAAAACAAAGCCAGTTCATTTTGGTCTGCACCTGACACAGGTGGAAAAACTAACCCAGACATTTTTAATGGGGTGATCTGCTGAACGTATTAACCAAGAAATGCTAAACTAATGACAAGGAATCACCTTCAGAAGACAGCATTTAAAGAAGCTATACTACAAAAAGGAATATATGTACTGACTACAAATATTGACCATATTTATTAACTTGGCTTTTAAAAATGACTGAAAAGAAATATAATGTGAAACCCACACACATAAGCTCCTTTAAACATAAACTTAAAAATAAATACTTACTCCTCCGCTAGCCCCATGAACCAGCACACTTTCTCCAGCTTTCACACGGGCACTGCAAAACAAGACAAGGGTTCATCACCTCAAGTCGAAGGTAATGAAGCTCAGGTGTTTGTCATTCTTCTTAAGGAAATTCTACCCTCAGTTCAGCTAACGCGTCCCCAAACAGGAAACTCATTCTGCTCTACAGCCCAAAATATTCTCCAAGCTTCACAGGATCAAATGAGGGTTCTTCAGGGCCATAGACGAAAGAAAACATGAAATTCATTTGTTCGTTCAACAAACATTTAATGGGAACCTGTTACGTGCCAGGCACGGTGCTGGATGCTGGTAGCACATCAGGGTGCTACCTTCCTTCTGGGAGGCTACAGTCTTTGGAGGCACGTGAAGTGAAACAGCTGAACCTAGAGGAACTGGAGTTTCTCGTTCATTCCTACAGAAAGTGTCTCAAAACAGGCTTATGATAGCCCAGTCTCGGTTCTGTGACCCAGGGGAATGCCCAAGAAAACGCAGAAGTTAGATGATTTATGAAAACATTTTTCCTTCTCCATGCCTTTGAACATCAGGTCGTGCAGCCTCTAAGCCCACATTTCAGAGAGCAATGCTGAATCAGCAGCGGTACGAGACTAAGAAATATGATCAATCCTGTCACAAAGGTTTCCATGTCACACCAAAAAACGTCTAGATCCTCCGGTAAAATGACATATTCTACTTCTGGTTCATCTGACTACTTTTCCATTATACGGAAAATAAGGCACATGCAGCAAGACAGACAGGAGATGCTTTATTATTCCAGATGGACAATGCTAATGTCCCAATCCAGCAGCTGTTCTGTGATCCGGATCGGACTCTCAGGGAGGATCTCTTACTTCCTAGAACAATAGGGGTGGCCACACTGTACAGACCGTTATGTTCAATCTGGGAGTAAGAACACAATGACCCAGAGTCATGCTCAAGGCTGCGTGCCAACAGCTGACAAATGGCAATTACGAGCAGTAAATGAAACCTCTTCCAATACTCTTGTTTAGAGATGAGGGGACTGAGGGCAGTGAGTTAAATGGAGAGTCTAAATGATTAACTATCACCAAACACTTTGACATTTTAAAAAGTAAAATATGAATGTAAGGGAATAGGATTACTGATGTCATCCTATGGGATATGAAATACTTTTCCCAGTAATGGTTCTTTTAAGAATCTTTCAAACAACCCCTCAAACACTAAGAGCACATTCTCCTAAACCACTGGGCCTGGGGCAGGTGGTGAAAAAGCAAGCTAACCCTCTCGCGGATCCCCCTGCTATGATCCTTCTACCCTTACACAGTCATTGTGATGGTTAATTTTATGTGTCAGCTTGGCTGGGCCATGGGGCCAGAATCTGGTTAAACATTATTCTGGATGTCTCTGTGGAGGGCCTCATCCAATCAGCTGAAGGCCTTAAAAGAACAAAAACTGACTTCTGGAACAAGAAGTAATTCTGCCAGTAGACTGCCTTTGAACTCAAACTGCAACTCTTTCCTGGGTCTCCAGCCTGCCAGTTTACCCTATCAGACTTTAAGCTCACCAAGCCTCCACAAATCAATCTCTCTCTCTCTCTCTCGTATATATGTATGTATGTAATACATACATATGTACGTACACATTCTGTTGTTCTGTTCCTCTGGACAACCCTGACTAATACAGTTAGCTCCCCTCGGGGCTCATGGCAGGGGCTCGAGCCTTGGCCTGGCCTTCCATGCTATTGTTCCAGACTTCCTCCCAGTCACTGAAGATTAGTACCTGGCACATTAGTACCTGGCTTTCTCTTCCACGCCAAAGCCAGCCCTAATCTAAAAGATTTCAACATTCTCTGGGAAGAAAACCTTGAATCACAATTCCTGAATTCTCCCCTTTAGCCACTCTCTCCCAAGGCGGAACCTGGTAACCACCCCCAAAATCTCTACTAGAGAAGTATCAGACCCTAATAACCAGTGTTATGACAGTAATCTCCAATCCTAATTCTGTAAGCCCATATTCTCTCAAAATCTTTTCTTCAACTTCCCAGAGATTGCCGTCTCTGGATTGCTCAATTTCTGCCCACTTGTTGCTCCTGGCTCCATTTCCTGCACTAGCCAGCCTGGACCCCGCAGCAGCTTACCCCGACTCCTCTCTCTTCCTCTCCTGTGCTCTCATTTCCTTCATGCTACTCCATTCTGTCACTAACACTCCAGCCCTGGATTAATGTTAAAATCCAACTTCCTTGATAATCTACCCAAATGATGAAGTACTATTTAAAAAAAAAAAAAATCACGTGACCATGCATTTTGGTGCCACTTCTGTTCTGATTCTCAAAAGATCACTTTGCCTCCCATTTAATTATGAAAAGTGAGGCAATCTCATATGAGTTCCTTCAACACTCTACCTCCCTACCCACAAACTTTTCCATAGTTATACCATCTTTACCTATTCTGGGTTTAGCAGATGAGATACCCTTTAATATCTGAGGCCAGTCTCGCCACACGTCCTACCTCCTTCCATACTGCCATCTGCCGCTCCACCCTCTCTTCCAAACCTTCCGTCGCTCCCGCTGCTAGATCTTTCCTCAGCTATAAACATATTCAGCTCCCATTCAACCTGTTGTCCCCACAAACTCCCGAGTACTCTTCTACTTCCTCCTCCCTAGCTCCATTCGAGGAACCCAATTCCACCTCCTTCCTCAGCCCACTCAATCAAGCTTCTGTCCCGCCGCTCTACTGGGAAAGTGACCTGGACTCCAGTCACCAGTCACCTCCTAATTGCTAATCCTAACTGTTCTTTTTTTTTTTTCCAAACACACCTCACTGCTGCATTTGACAGCTAGCTTCCCTTCTCAGTAGCAACATCAACCACTGCCCCTAACACCACCAACACCAACAGAGTACTTACTCTATGCCAAGGTCTGCACTGAGCTTCACAAGGTATGACTTCACTGAATTCTCACCACACCTCTAGGAAGGAGGAGCTATTAGTATTCACATTTTTCAAACCACTAAACTACAGCCGAGACAGGGAAGTAACTGGACCATGGTCATATGGCTGGTAGTAGGAGAAGACAGTCCTGTAACCCAAGTCTTTCTGTCTTCAAGGACCATGAACTTAGGTGTTTAACAGACACCATGACCTCTAGACACCCTTGGCCTTGGCAAACGCTCCCTTTGGTCTCTTAGGACTCTGCCCCCTACCTCTGACTACACTCCTCCCTGCTGATTTTCTCTAACTTTCTATTCTCACTCCACTGTTCTTCATTCCCTGAAGGCTTTCAGTCACTTTCATCTTGTCAACTCCCACCCACAGGATGATAACCCCATGTTGACATCTTTACCCTTCAGGCTTCAGATTCTTTCACACAACAGGTTGCTGGTCTTTTCCAACATGATGCCTATCTTGGTTTCAACTCCAAAACTGGACCAAGCTTCCCTTTGAAACGTTTTCCTTCTTTTCTTCGTCAGAGTTAAACATTTACCAACCTCAAGAGCTAGAAGTATCCGTTAAGTTCATCTTCTCTCTCATTCTCTACATGCAAACAGTCACCAAACACACCTGATTTTACCCTCTAATAGTTGTCCTTTCCCTTCCACCTTTTCTACCATGGCTCTTGCTCTGGCCCTTAGGTATTTTACCTAAAGGATACTCGTATAAGACCCACCCATCTCTTTCTCCACTCCTGTCATCAAATCCATCCTTCACATACTGATAGGCGATCTTAATAAAACACTCATATAACAGTATCACTCTCCCGAATAAAACATTTCATGACCCCCAATCCCTTACGGAACAGTGTGCGAGCTCTATCATCTTGCTTTTTACAATCTGAAACCTACCTATTTCATGTGACAGCTAATATTTATTAAAAGATTACTATATTCCAACCTAATTCCATGCCATTCTTTGCCTTCAAACCTTCCATCCAACAAAACCAAATTGCTACAGCTCTCCTTAGATATCATGATTCTCCCCCACAACACCAGGCTATTCCCATTGTCGAGTTTCCTCTCGCCTCCCAGCTATCCTTCCCCAAGATAACTCCCTGATTAAAGTACATATTTTCAGAGGGGCGCCTGGCTGGCTCAGTTGGTGGAGCATGTGACTCTTGATCTTGGGGTTGTGAGTTCAAGCCCCATGTTGGCTATAGAGATTACTTAAAAATCAAATCTTTAAAAAAAAATCATATATATATATATATACACACACACACACACACACACACACACACACACACACACACACACACACACACATTGTCAGATCCCAGCCATGGAAACTGACCAGTGGGTCTAGGGTAGGGCCCTACATGGTATTTTTAAATTGCAGCAATTAGTTTCTAGGGCTGGATAACAAGATTTTTTGAACCATGACTTTAAAATAATCCAAGCCTTACATCTTGGCAGGAAGCCCTATCTCATCACCACTGTTACATCCCTTATGATCCCATAAATCCCTATGCACATCTACACCACTGTACTTTCCACATTACACATCAATATTATAACCCTTATGTCTGTGTCTCTTACCAGACTGTCAGCATCTTAAAGACAAAGACAGCATTTTGCTCTTCTTTGTATCCCCAGTGATTAGAATAATCTCCCAAATTAGCACAGCTTCCACTCCATAAATGCTTAATGGTAACTAAATAGTAACCGGATAGGAGAGATATGGATGCATGATAGGAAGGCAGGCGATACCGGCTGTATGACTGACCGTGTGTGTCATTACCTGTGGAGCAGAGCTCGATAAGCAGTAAAATAGGGAATACCGATGGCAGCTCCTTGCTCAAAGTCCAGTTTTTCTGGCAGTGTGTAAACACTGTCATCTGCTGCGAGAGCATACTCGGCGTAGCCCCCAGAGATGGTGCTGGTAGTGAAAACTCTGTCACCTTTCTAGGGAAAGCAATAAATTGATAAATGCGCCAGGGATTAAAAATGTCAAATGGGTATAATCCTTTATAATGCAACTTGTATAACAACAAGTATTTATGTATTGTTTTCTACATCTTACAGTCTCATAAAACTATCTTCAGCATATTAAACATTTTTAAAGGTTTTATTAATAGAAACCAAGAAGAAGAAAACTTAAGGAAAATAGGAAAAAAAAAAAGGGGAAAGAGAACCTCCAGAATGGTATAATGAGAAAACAACTAACCTTTATTGCCTTTATCGAGAGAGCTTACTGTGCAAGACACTGTATTAGGAGTCTAATGAGTATTGTCTAATTTGATCTTCTCAAGAACCTATGAGGTAAGCACTTTTCTTATCACCACTTTAGATTAATTCCACTATACAAATGAGGAAGTTGAGGGACAAAGAAGTTCAATAATTTGCTCAGATTAAGCAGTTAGTAAATGACAGTTAATACAACACCAAGAGCCGGAAACTATGCCTGGATCCTGACAGCAAGAAGAGCTGGGACAGGCTTCTTCACTTGTTACAGCATCAGAAACACAGTAAACTCTCAGTAAACTCTGCTGGGTCCTTGCTATTGAAAAGCAGAGGCATAACTGAGGGTGAGGTAAGGCACGATGCAAGACTTAGCGCCTGCCCAGTGTGACCTGCATGCTAGAGAAATCAGACTGTCTACTACAGACACCTGCCCGAACTCTTCTTTCTTGAAAAAAATGTAAATATTCCTTGGAATAAGCAAAATATTAAGGCAATAACCTTCAGGATACTTAAATTGCCCCCCCCAAAAAGATCTAAAAAAGTAATAGCACTATGTGGTGGGACAGAAACAAAAAAGATTCAAAAGGCATCCACCCAGCAGTCAGACTCATCACTGCTTAACAGTGCCACTTGCAAATGGGCAGCTATGAATGTGTTAAGATTAATCCTGCTTTAATAGCTTAAAAAGGTGTTGCACAGATTGCAATATAATTCAAACACATTCTAAGAATTCATTATGGAAAGCAGGACTTTGAGTTCTGTGATGGATATTAATAACAAAACAACTTCCCCCATCTAAAGCATCCTAAACCCTGGGAAGAGAGAAAAGGAAAGGACAGGAGTAACTACAATGGAAGAAATCATGATGAACCATCAAAGATAAGTAACCAGGAAAAGAAAGGAATTATTTCTAAGTTGAAGGAATCAAAAATAGCTTCACTGAGAAGCCAATATTTAAGGTAGGTCTTGAGGAATTGGACAAGATTTTGGAAACTAGAACTGACAAGAGTCATTATGAGTGAAGAGAACAAAGTAAACAAAGGAACAGTGGCAGGAATAAATGCTGAGGAACTGCTAGCATTTGTGCCCAATGAGTAAGTAGTCTTATATATGGAAGGTAATAGTTTCAGAGATAAAATGAAAAGGAACTAAAGCTGGAGGGTAAAAGCCCCCGCACCTCTGTTTGTAAGTTTCAGTTTCATTCTGCCAAGCAGAAGAACCAACACGAGTGAAGACAGAGAAGGAAGAGTGTGGGGTATGCACCTTAGTGGACAGCACAGGTCCACAGCTTGGTGGAAAGTTCTAAGTAAAGATGTCACGTGTGATCCTGGAAACCGTGGGGTCATGATGAAGGCACAGAATTCCAGAGTGTAAAGAAGACTGAGAACACTGGGCAACACTGAAATTGGAGGAGCATCCCGAGAAAAAGCAGCTTGAAAAACAATGCCTAGGAGGAAGTGGGGCCGAGACGAGAGAAAATGATGTCATAGAAGCTGAAGAAAAAAAAAAATTTTTTTTAAGAAAAAGCGGCTGAAGAGTGTCAAATGTCACCAAGAAGTCAAGAGAGATAATGACATAAAAGGGCCCATTAACTCCAGCAATCGAGAGGCCATTAGTGACATTAGCAAGAATGTTTCAGTGGAGCTATGAGGGCAGAAGCCAGACAGCCACAGGCTGAGGAGAGCAACGCTGTAGGAATCGGACAATCTTCCTGCGCAGAGGCCATGTTAACCTTCTCTGTCTCAGTCCGATTTTGGTAAATGTGCTGCCAAAGTGAAGCAGGTCAAGGAATTATGAGGAAAGATGCTAGAACATGAATACACTATCCATGTTTTAGATTCCTTTTGGCATATAAATAACAAAAGCCCTGATCGTAACATTTTTATTGACTCAGTCACCTTGATCTGAGGCAAAGCTCTAAAAATGTATAGTTGACCTGGCATTTTTTTCATCTTTTACTTATTATTCAAAAGAATTGGCCTTCCCTTTATCTTATGAAACCAAATTTATAAAAAGAATTAGACATTATGTTGGCTTGTGTATTACTGAGAGTTAGGAAACAGTATAATTTCCTTGCCTATTTTCTGCCCTTACATATTTCTGCTACATCAAAAGGATCACAGTTGAATTCTGTGAGGATGTGAAGATACAGAATTTACCCAGCACTTGTCCCCAACAATGGAAACAAGGAAGACCTCCAGATAAAAGGCAATCTCTTTTGTGAATAGAGGAGTCCCCCAAGTGGCAGAAATTGTGTAATGGGGCCTTTCATTTTTTTGAAGTTTTTATTTAAATTCCAATTCATTAACAGGCAGTGTAATATTAGTTTCAGGTGTACAATCTAGTGATTCAACACTTCCATAACAATACCCAGTGCTCATCACAGCAAGTGCACTCCTTAATCTGTGACGGGGCCTTTTAAAGACTTAAATAACAACACATTTTAAAGCCATGTTAAAATGTTTTAAGAAAAAATATTAAGCCAAAATGGAAATAATTGAAAATGTAATACCTTGAAAGTGGATACATTATCTCCAACGGCTTCTATTACACCAGCCACATCTGAACCAGGAGTATAGGGTAAGAGTGGTTTTCTGCTGTAAGTACCAGAACGAATATATGTTTCCACTGGGTTTACACCACATGCGTGGACTTTGATCAGAACCTGCAATGACAATGTACTTTTGTTCACACGGAACATTTAGGCATTCATTCAGCATTATGCTAGGACTCCACTGATTATGGGAATTATAAAAATGGAGGAGAAAACCTCACCTTCAATTGACTCACATTACAGTTTTGCAAACCAACGTATACATAAAAAAGATAAGACAGAAAGGCTTATTATATGCTATATTAAAAACATTTTGGGACAATAGTAGTGGAAGTACTTGAGAGGATGTGTGGCACAAACCTCTATGTGCTCATCAAATCTAATTCCTCCTCCTCCTGGGTACATAGGAAGAATATTATTTCTTGGTGCCTTATGATTGAGTTTTAGCCAATAGAATGTGAACAAAAGTGATCAGAGTCACTGTCAGGGCCCATAAAGATGTTCTAGGCAATCCACACTGTGCCTCCACCCTTTTAAAGAAGTGACCCCAGAAGACAGAGGTGTTGAAGGTGCAGAGCCACATGATGGAAGGCTAGGTCCGTAAATCACTCTTTGAGAATTACCCACCAATGTTTTAGAATTCTGGAATTTAGTGAATGAGAAATAATTTTCTATTGTTGAACCACTGAGATTTTGAGGTTACATCTACCACAGAAGCTAATTTTACCTTACTTAATATATAATGATTACTTTTGCTGTGGGAGTTAAGAGAAGGCCTTACAAAGAAAGTGGTATTTGAGCTAGACCCTAAAAGAAGAGTAGATATTCTTTCAGAATGGGAGAAAAGGATATCTCAGGTAGAAGGAATAGTATGAGAAGGAATAAAAGGGCCTCTTGGGGAAACCAGATAGTGCTGCTTTTTATAGCACAGTCTATTGAAAAGGAGCAGTAAGAAATGAATCTCTAAAGTTAGGTTATGGCCAAATTGTAAAAACTCTCAGGAGGCTCAAGGTTCATTAAGGAAATGAGACTTGGGAGTCATGGAAGGTGTGGTAATAAAAATACATAATTTTTAATGAGAAAGTATATCGTTAAAGTCACCGGAAATGATTAAACTCTTCATTTAAATTCTCTTAAATCACATATAGAAGGGCATGTATGCAGAAGAAAACCATTTTCCTACTGTGCACAAAATAGAAATCATGAAAGTTTGTAATAGAATAACTTGTTCAAAACTACTTATGACTCCGTGCAGAAAAATTCAATTATTGCCCTGCACAGATGATCCTCAACCTCAAAAATGTTCTTATAGCAAGATATTTTTCCTTTTTATAGATCTACCTCATTGTTATAACTATGCTCTCTTTGTCAGAGCTCACATATATCATCAGTATAAACTTTGTCCTAATTCAGTGTCTCTACGAATTATTGTGAGTCTGCTTCTTTTGAACATTAACCTAATGTGCTGGAGACTCACACTCAGTGTAATTATTGCCTGTTTTTATGTAATTATTTCCACCTGATGGTCTTTTGGAATTGGTACTGCAATATCCGACTGGAGTTTCAGCACTTCTGGTCCACCAAATTCAAAAACTCGAATCGCTCTCATCAACTTCTGTCCAGTCGCCATGGTGATCTAGACACAAAGAAAAAAAAATAATGTACTGTCATATGGTATCTAGGCTATATCACTATGTTTTTTCCCCTGGAGGAGGCAGATCAAACAATTTTTCAAACAACAATTTAAATCATGAGCTTACACAGATCTCATTTCATGTTTAAGGGCCTTTCATCTTACAAATTCTTCAGCTACAAAGCAAAATACTTGATATTACTTCCTGTAGGGATTCAGTGCCTTCCACAAGGGAATCAAACATGCAAACAAAAACATCTGGCTAGACATAGCATGACACAGTATCTTAGGTTTCTTTTTGTGCAAGTTTGTGCTGCCACATCTTAGAAATTTGTTAAGTTTTATTAACATTAGAGAAATAGACCTTCTGTTAGATTATGAAATATTTCAAATATAGAGAGAAACATAAAGAATATAATGAACACATTTACCTGCCACCCTGCTTTAACAAATCTTAACATTTTAAAAACCTAGAACATTATAGATATAACTGAAGCCTTCTGTACCCATCTCCAATCCCATTTCTGGCCCACCCTTTTAAGAGGTAATTATTACCATAAACTCAGTGCTCATGATTCCCAGGCATGATGTCATATCACTACTTCATTCAACAATATGTGCCATTGTGTTGCATGTTCTCAAACTTTATTTAGATTGGATCATACTGTACTTAATTCTGCAACTTGCTTTTTCTTCTCAACATTAAGTTTTTGAGATTTATCAATGGTGAAACACTTAGCTTTATGAAGCTCATTCATTTTAACAAAGGACGAAAACATTAAAAACTAAAAACAATGCTTTGTATGTAATCTTTTATAAATTACAAGGGTCATTTACAGTTAACCTTTCTGTCCTACCACTGCTATTTTTTTTTCTACCACTGCTATCATTGAAATGAAAACTCAAGAGTTAAACTCTTAGAAAAGGTCTAAAGAATATTTGAATATAAAAATAGCTAATTATGGAAATCTTCCATACCTATAGCGATGTAATGAAAGGGTTTTGACTGTATCTCCATAATTTTGCTTGCGGGTTATCACAATTTCTTGAAATTAACCACGTCAAATAGTTAGACTCTGCCACCACCCAGAACATCCTTGCTAATGTCTGGAATAATTATATTCATCAACAATGAGTAGGTGAAAGATCAAAAAGTTGTAGAAACTAGGGACTTGAGATGAAAGAATTCACACTTTTACTATATTGAAGCTCAACACAGGGCTACTCAGAAGAGAACACATGCTAACTATAAAATGTCCCTCCAACTATAGGGGGTAATTGAAAGCATTTTGATAGTATTATTAGTAGAAAGTTCTTGATACAATTAATCCAAAGTTGTATTATTTTAAAACCCTTTATTTTAAGTGATGCCATGTAGTACCTAGCACAGAGGAGAAAGTAAATTGTCCATTGCTAGAAGGTTGTTGAGCAATGACATGTCCTGAAGGGCAGACCTCAAATACAAGGGGGCAGAAGCAGGCAGAAGACATAAACCTAAGGTCACTGCAGAGGAGCTGGGCAGTCCCTGAGGGTGACACCTGTGTGGTGTGAGGACTGGGAAAAGGCAGCTCACCCCCTACCTGCCAACAGTCTCACTGCTGAATTTTGATCTAGCTCTTCACTCAAGCTGGGTATTTCTTAGACAAGAAAGTGAAAATATAAAGACAGTAAAAGAGAAATGACAACACCACCACCACCACCAAGGTTGCCCAGCTCAGAGTTTTTCATTCTGGAAATAAGAACACAGCTTTCTTTTCCCTTTTTGTTGCCAGCACGGTGTTATGGAAAGAGTACGGTTATGGAATCTGACAACTTTCAGTATGAATTCCGGCTCTATCATTTACTAGCCAAATGGCCGTGGGCAAGGCAGTCAACTTTGTTGAGCTTCTTCATCTGAAAACTGGGCTCCCACTCAGGGTTACTGTGCTAGAGACAGCAAGCATCAGGCATTGAACCTGGCAAGTGTTCACTCCTATATATATAGTAGATATGATTCCTTTCCCATCTCTTTTCTCCTTTTCAATTTCTTATTCATTAAAATACTCCTGATTCTATAATTCCATAATCACTTTTGATTTTACATAACAATATTTACAGGACTCAGATTATAAAAACAAGACCTTGGCCTCAAAGGATTCAGTCTGGAGAATCATTTAAACAAAACATTAATATCAAAATACTGGTTGTTATTCATTCAACATGTATACTTGGAACATTAACTGTAAGCGAGGCCCTGTGCTAACCCCATAGAACACAAAGGGCAAAAAGAAAATGCCCCAGCCCCTCTCTTAGCTCCAGTTCACTCTGTGCTCTCATTCTTTCACACAGCTACACACACCACATAAGATCTGCAGCTCCTTTTCCACTTTCTACCTACTTCCTACCTATTTATTTCTTTCAAGCACTTGCATCTACCTTTTCACCAACAGACATCATTATCCTCAAAGAACTGTAGCAGTAATAAAAGCAAAATTATCCCGAAATAGGATCTGGCAAAATTATCTAACACATACATTTCCCCCCTACATTTTGATATCTGCTAAGTCGGGAGAAAAGAACAAAGGAAGGAGGATTCTCATCCTTAATACTGGATTTAGAAGACCCTGCTGCCTTGCCTAGTACTACCATCTTATCCTACCGAGCGTGTAAGGAGACCAGGCATAACCTTGACAGCGCTGTCTTCTACTTGCTTCTGTCCATCTTATTTCCCACTGAGCCTTTGCCACTATGATCGATCAGGCTTCAATCTGTACAAACTGCCTTTGAAAACCCCCTCAACTACCCATAGGATCATCAACTGCTTCACAATACATAACACATAAGGTGATATGTCAAAAGGAATAATAAAAAGAATAAAATAACACACAAATTGTAATTATAATTCTTAAACCCCTAATACCTGATTTCTTCTAAAAAGCACATCTTTTATGTCCATTAGTATAATTATTTTTCACAAGAGGTAGAAAAGCAACCATTTAATTATATGCGGAAATGGAAATAAAATCACCATCCATGTTATGGATGAGAAAACATCCCAAGAGGGTAAGAGACTCACCAGGGTCACACAGAAGCAGAGCTAGAATCCAAGTCCTCTACCTTAAATGTTGATTGGTGATGTACCCTTACTGTACAATCCTTTTCATCTTACCCTTTGAAATGTTGGCATAGAAGATCCTTTAACTTCTTAAAAATATACTTTATGACGATGAGTGAGACAGGCTCAGCTAGAAATCTGAAATTCAACTAACTTGCAGGTAGGATTACATATTTTATGATTAAGGCATCTGCTCAGAGTGTGAAATTTTCCAAATGTCTGTCAGTTAGGAGGATCCAGTAGTGACACAGAGGACAAGATTCTATTAGGAAAACTAATAATTTCCTTATCTGTAAAATGGGGCCAGTACTCCCTAGCATAGGATCCTTGTGAAGATTAACTGCAACAGTGCGGGGTGTGAGTGCTTCACAGCATGCCCAGCATGCAATATGCTCTATTATTCAGACTAAATCATTTGCGTGTCAGCAGGCCTGCCACCTTGCTAGTGTTTTTAAATAGATTTTTCTATTTATCAAGTGTAAGCTTTAAATTAGAGGACCTGGTTTAATTTTTGGTTGTACTTTTGACCTATAAAAAGTTGCCAAGAATACTTTGGAAATCTAGGAAATACAGAATTCTAAAATTCCTCCTCAAACAGTGATCTTCTCTATGCTCTGTTTCAATCCATTTGGTTTAAATAAAAACTGAAGGGACAGGGAAAATGTTAGAACTATATTTTAATATAGAATGAAGAAATCAAGTCACAAAGGCAGAGCAAGGGCACTTATGAGAGAAGGGCATAAGTAAAATAAAGTAAGAATTTCTAGCAAGACATAAAAAAAATAAGAACTTGTAAAGAGAATCATCATTACGAAATGTGCCGCTGTCGATCAGGAATGACTCATGTAAGCCTTTATTTTTTTAGCCTTAAGCCAGAAATGTAAAAAAACCAAACAATTAAAAGTAGCCTAAGAAAAGTCTCTTCTTGGCTGGGTGACCTTGTCAGGTTACTTCCCTGGTCTGGATCTCAGTGCCCACTTCTGATAAGAGGGGGTGGTGGAGGAGGAGTTGAACAGATAATTCTAAACTCCTCCAGGTTCTTGGATGTAAAGATTGGATGGAACTAGGCCGGCAGCTCTTCCGTGCTCGGGAAGGGCTCAGTGGGATTTGCTAATGCTGACCAGACTTACATGGAGCGTGCCAGTGGCTTCAGTGGGAATCGCACAACTTTTCCACTACCAGTCCAAACGTGAGCCTTTAAATAGTTCAATCATGAACGCATTCTCTGGTCACTGTGATAAGCCTCATCTGGGAACTAAGTGAGCATTTAACGATGTGTTTACGCGGTGTTTTATAATTTTCTTTTCCTTTGAAAATTATTCTAGGTGGGGGTCACCGGAGTGGGTGGGTGGGGGTGTCAAAGAAACTAGGCATTTCTCTCCCAAAGGAAGACAGCACCTCTGATGGCAGAGGCGACTTAAGACCGGGCGGGTGGAGCTCCAGAGCCCCCGCAGTCGTGGCAACCGCAGAGGAGAAGCCTGTTCCCCCCCGCGGGGCTGTGCGCAGGGCCCGCGGCCGACACCGGCTGCAGCAGGAACGCCCAAGCCCGGGCCTGGCGGCGGGAGCGGAACCCGCGGAGCCCGCGGCGGCCTGCCCGGTGCAGCCGAAACGCAGATCTCACTGGAGACCAGGGCTGGGAGCTCGCGGCCAGCAAGTGAAAGTCCCTGCGTGATTTACGGATGACGAATAAGTAACCCCTAGAGGGAAAGGTCTTCGGCCACGAGCTCCTTTTTCACATTCTCCAGGACAGAACGCGGGACAAGAGCGCGACCCCAATCAAACGCACTCCTTTGTGGACCAGCGGCGGGGAGATCCGCTGCCTGAACAACTACAGGGAACTTTTTTTAAAAACCACTTACCCGGTTCTAGAGTGGGGAGGCAAAACCTGCGAGGGCTCACTCAGACTCCACAGAAAAGGGGATGGAGCTGGGCGTCTTCTACACTTGCTGGCTCCGCCTCCCCCGCGCGTCTCTCCCCGCCCTCAGGGGAGGGCACGACAAGCTCCCGAACTCGGGACGAGGAGGAAGTTTGGGCCTTTCCGGCCACCACCCGCTCCAAAATGGCTTCCCCCAGGGAGAGGCGTGGGCTAACGTCAAAGTATAGACTCTAAACCCTTCCTCTCATGGATCATACCGCAGAGTTCAGGAGATGGAAGGCGCAGTGTCTGAGCAAAGCTGACCTCAGCCGGAAGGGCAGTGTGGACGAGGATGTGGTAGAACTTGTGCAGCTCCTGAATGGGCGAGAACCGTACTTCACCACCAGTTCCTGCGCTGGGCGCATCATCCTCCTAGACGGGGTGAGGCCCTATTTGTTTCAGTGCCAGCCCTGTGGTGTGCAACACCGAGAGCCCTGTGCCCACCCAGTGCAACACCCCAATCCAGCTTGTGTTTGTCCTTCTGATGGGTGGTTTCCGCTTCTTTATGAAACTTAAATGTTGAATTAGACCAGTGCTTCTAAAACTTTAATGTGTCTATAAAAGAGCGTCACCAGGTGCTCTTTTATAATACAGATTCTGATTCAGTAATTCTGGGATGGAGCTGATGATACTATGTATTTCTAACAAGCCCCCAAGTGATGGCGAAACTGCTGGCCTGAGAATGCTCTTGAGTTGCAAGGATTAGAGAATATGATTCTGAATACTGGGGGAATTTAAAGACTCCCAGCAGGGCAAGGCGGCTTTTCTCCTCAGCCGCCTTTACCAAATCAACTACTTGACGGAACGTCTCCAGGGTTAAGGCGTTTACTGCCTCCTGGTGGCCCACTCCGTTATTACAGCTCTGGTAATTTTTACATTACGCTGAATATGGGTTAGTCTGAGATAGTGGTCAAGCCCTCAGGCTTTGGAGTAATGCTGCTTAGATTCTAAGCTAATTATGGGACCTACTGGCTATATGATTTTAGGAAGGTTATCTAAGCTCAGCCCCTCCCTGTTCTATGAACTGAGGATAATGGAGTATCGGCTTCATAGGGATTTTGCATAGTAGAAATGGGATAATTTGAAACATTTAGCACATGCCTGGCCCATATTAAGTGTGCCATAAAAGTTAGCTGCATGTCAATTTTAACATTAGGATTGAATTCAGAGCATGAAAGACAGCACACTCATAAGCTCATTTTTTAGATCCCTCATTGACTGATAATTTGCTGGTCCCCCAGGTTAGCAGGGCCTGTATATTTTTATATTGCCACCATTGCCTCCTGAGCAGTGGCACTCTAGCTGGACTTACTCTCTCCTACTGCCCTATTTTATCTGGATTTCTGCAGCGTTTTCCTAACAGGTCACTGATCTACCATTCTCTCTACTCCAAACCATGTAACATACAGTTAACAGATTCACCTTCCTAAAGACAACTCTGTGCATGTCACTCATCTATGCCGAAATCTTTTATTACACATTTTTCCAACATCAGAAAATCCAAACCCCTATTCTAGTATACCTTCCGACCCCTCTGCTACTCTGATATTTTCTGCTACTTCTCTTCATGTTTATCTCTTTACTAAAACTGAACTATTTTTCTTTAATAGCTTTTTTTTTTAAATTTTATTTATTTATTTGAGAGGGAGAGAATGAGAGAGAGAGAGCACGAGAGGGAAGAGGGTCAGAGGGAGAAGCAGACTCCCTGCTGAGCAGGGAGCCTGATGCGGGACTCTATCCTGGGACTCCAGGATCATGACCTGAGCCGAAGGCAGTCGCTTAACCAACTGAGCCACCCAGGCGCCCTATTCTCTTTTTCATCTTATATTTACCTGCCTTTGCCTTTGTTTATATTTATTATTCCTGAAATGTTTCCCCCCATCTCTGTATATTTGAGATGTGACTCCCAAAACTCCCCTCTCCCATCTGAACACAAGCATACACACCCACTTGTAAGTAATGACTGCTTCTTCTGAACTGCCTCAGGACTTTTTCAGAACCTCTTTTCATTTTATGTGTATTATTTATTTTCATTTAGTCTTATTTCGGGAAGGATTTGCATCAACTTACAGAAAAGTAATACAAGAAGAAAAATTAAAAGTGGGAAAATCTGGATGAAGGGAATATAGATAAGATGAAGCTAGAGATGGCATTAGTTCCTAAGTATGCCCTTAGATTCTGTAAATTTGCTAGAGGTGAGTCACACATTTCGTTCTAACATTTAGAGCAGGCAACATAAGATCAGATAAATGTCACTGAGGTCATTCAGTGAAAACAAACCAGTTATTTAGGACAGGCACAGCTCTTCCTCTTTCCAAAGCTAGACAGCCAAGTCTCCTGTGAATTCATTGTAAAAATAGTTACTTTGTAGAAGTATAGTGATTTAGACTTAAGTATGGTTTCCTGCATCTTCTTTCCAGCCTCCTTGAGGGTAGAATCTGTTTATATCCAAAGAATCTAAAAGAACTTTACAAATAAACATTTTTTAAGTTAATTAAAAAAAAAAAAAAACCTGATGTTAAGGTATTGGCTTCTTGAAGCTTTGACCTTGCAGTCCTAGCTCTGCCCTTTGGGTCTGTATATATAGTCTAATCCCGATGTTATAAATGTATGCCTTTAGAAACTAGAGACATAAGGGTGTGAACAGCCCACCTGTCAGTAAAAAGTAATAGGTCCTGTGTGGGATTGGGACAGTGCTTTTTTACAAAGGAAATTCCAAGTTCTTTTGTTTGCTTTTTTAATGTTGTGCAAGCCAAGGGGCACCTGGGAGGCTCAGTAGGTTGAGCATCTGACTCTTGATTTCAGCTTAGGTCATGATCTCAGGGTCGTGAAGCCTGCTTAAGATTCTCTCTCTCCCTCTCCTTCTGCCCCTTCAACCCCCCGAATCATGCTCTCTCTCCTCTCTCTCCCTCAAAAAAAAAAAAAAAAAAAAAAAATTACAAGCCAAATAAAACAACTAGAGTATAACTCAGGGCTGCTAACGTACAACGCCTTACAATAATCCCTTTTCTCCTGACAAAATCGTGATCATATTTCGGAAAATATTTTTATACCTTAATAAACAATTTATTTTCTTTATATTTCAACTAATTTGGTTTCATTTTTGTTTTGGGTTAACTTTACCCAAAACCTAGTGAATTATTCTCAGTAATACTTAAAATAACCACTTGGAATTATTAATCTTAAGAAAGCTTACAATTATGCTATGCATTGTACTTATTATTTGTGTAAATATTATATGATTAAATTATGTTTATTTTTTAATTTTAGGATATAAATGGTTTTGAGGTTCAAAAGCAAAACCGTTGCTGGCTACTGGTTACACACAAACCTTGTGTAAAGGATGATGTGGTAAGTTTTTATATATAAACTTAGAAATAAACTTTTAATTCAGAATCATATTAAATACATATGAAAAAAATAGAACATTCAAGGTGGATTAATGTGCTTAATTATAAGGACTGAAGATTAAAAAACCTGAGGAGATTCATTATAGTGGCTTTTTTGATTTGGGAAATAAAAGTATAAATATGTATATAAGCATTATTTATTGCTCAACAAAACACATCCTCTTCAACATAGAGAGTTCATGGGTATTGGACACATAGTAGATTGAAAATTTGAATTTCGGGGCGCCTGGGTGGCTCAGTTGGTTAAGCAACTGCCTTCGGCTCGGGTCATGATCCTGGAGTCCCGGGATCGAGTCCCGGGATCGAGTCCCGCATCGGGGTTCCTGCTCAGCAGGGAGTCTGCTTCTCCCTCTGACCCTCTTCCCTCTAGTGCTTTCTATCTCTCATTCTCTCTCTCTCTCTCTCTCAAATAAATAAATAAAATCTTTAAAAAAAAAAAATTTGAATTTCAGTTCTACCATTTGATAACTCTGTAACCTGGAATAAATTATACAAGGAGAAGGGAGCTTGGAGAAAGGTACTATCTATATATTACCAACATATTGACATAAATAAGTTATACATTATTTATCTGGATTGCTTCTTATAAGTCTTCCCATCTGTCCTGGGTTATTTAGTTTCAGAAATTAAAAATGTTTAGAAGAGTTCATATAAGTTTGTATTAGTGAGGCACTTTACATTACCTTTCAGGTGCTCAAATGTTGTCTTAGGATACTCACTCATTCTTCATCTCTTTCTTTGGGTACTGGTTCTTTCTGCATATTGGCCCTTATTCTCTTCTGCTGCAGACAGTCTTTGTAGTAGGAAAAATAGCTGCCAACAGCCCCATTAGAAAAGGACTTCTTCTTGCTAATATCCAGGTATTATTCCCAGAGGAGTCTGAGTCATCCTGCTTGGGTTAGATGTTCTCCCCTTGAGATCAGTTATTTTTGCCAGTAGAATGGAATACTATCCTCGATCAGACCTAGGCACTTGGCATCTCTGAGATTATTATAGCAGGAGTCATGAGTGATAGGGTCATGATTGACAGTCCCATCAGAATCAAATGGTGTGAAAAAGGGAGGATATAGCCCAAGGACACTAGGTGGACAGAAATAACAACCACCTTGTATAAATTCTAGCTCAGACATATATGCGTCTCAAACGTCAATTTAATAACAAAGCATTTAAACAGGACTTTCCTTTTTTTAAGATGTTTTATTTATTTATTTTTGCGAGAGAGAGTGAGCGAGCATGTGCACAAGTGGCAGGGAGGGGCAGAGGAAGAAGCTGACTCCCTGCTGAGCAGGGAGCCCCATGTGGGGCTGGATCCCAGGACCCCAGGATCATGAACCGAAGGCAGATGCTTAACTGAGCCACCCAGGCTCCCTAAACAGAACTTTCATATCATATTCCTTTTTTTTTTTTTTTAAAGTAGGCTCTATACCCAACATGGGGCTTGAACTCATGACCTCAGAATCGAGAGTCACATGCTCTACGGACTGATCCAGCCAGACACCCGCATACCGTATTCCTTAGTGAAAATCTGTTACAGAGTTAAATAGAGTAGTAGTTTACTTTCCCAGGTATGGCTGGAAAGAATGACACAGAGGTTTATGGGAGAATTAGAGATCAGGTCTTTTAAAAGAATAAGCAGATTAATCAGTGTTTGGAGGAAGAGGACCAAGAAAGCAGAGTGAAAAGTTATTGCAGAAAAAGGATGCTGGATGATTCTGAATGTTTCTGGGAAAAACTGAAGTTGCATATGGTAAAGGGTCAGCATAGAAAAGGATCATATATTGGTGTCTGATGCTAACATTTCTCATTTATTTAGATGGCAGCTCTGAAGAAAGCAAATGGTGATGCCATTTTGAAATTTGAACCACTCGTTCTTCATGTGCAGTGTCGACAGTTGCAGGATGCACAGATTCTGGTAACATTTTATGATTATACTTGAATTTATAGGTATGTGGGTAGATTTAATTCTAAGCTTTAAATCTACCAAAAAAATAATATGATTTTAGTTTAATTAATGAGTTTTTAAATTTAATTATAGATTTGGGGCTATATGTGTTTCTGCAATTTTTAGAGCTAATCAGTTTATTTGATTAGCCAGATTATCAGAATTTAACCAATTTATTTTTTTTACAGCATTCAGTGGCAATAGATTCTGGTTTCAGGAACTCCGGCATAACCGTGGGAAAGAGAGGAAAGACTATGTTGGTAAGATAACTTTTGGCAAAAAGCAATTCTTTGGGCATGAAGTGATTCAGATTATTGAAGAACCTCATTAGACTCCTGTCTTTAGTCTCTCCCTACTCAAATCTTGCCATTCCCTTGCTCAGAAATCTTTAGTACTTTATTTTTTCCTACAAAGTCTAGAGTTCTTAGATTTGCATTTGAGCTCTTATTTTATAGTGTCTTCCTCTACTTACTTTCAACCTGATTCTCTGTGCCCTCCTCATCCTAAATAGTCAAAGCTCACTGTAATCAGCACCATGATACAGTGGAAAGAATCATAGACAGGGGGTCTGAAGTCCTCTACACAGAGACTGGCTGCACCACAGCTGTGCTGTATGAACCTGGGCAAGCTCCTAATCCTTCAGGGTCTCAGTTTTCTTGGCCATATCAGGGGTCCAGCAGACTACGGCCTTGGGACCAGGTCTAGTCCATGGGAGGTCAGATCCCACTACTCCACTTGATAATTCTCGTCTCAGGTTGCTTTTGTGCTGCAATGGCAAAAGTGAGTAGTTATGACAGATACTGTATGGCCACAAAGTGAGAAATATTTATTATCTATCCTTTTACAAAAAAAGTTTGCCAACCCTGGACTAGATGATCTTTAAAGCCCTTTCTAAGCCTCCAGCCTCTCTGAGTCCTTTCCTGGCCGAGTTAACTCCTAGTGATTTTGCCCTCTTCTGATCTTCTGTAGTATTTATTATTTGTAATGGTATGTATTCTTTGCTTTTTAACTATTTCAGGTTTTCTTCCATTCTGGCTTCCTAGACTTTCCTATTTTCTATCTATTTTTAACAAGTTGCCCATTTCCCAAATAGAGATGGCTTACAAAAGAAGACACTTATTAAAAAAACATGCCTAAATAGAAAGTCAAAGCCACGGTACTGGTTTATGTCCCTGTCTCCTTCCCATACACTCCATTTGGTAGCCCAAGCAAGAACAGAACCATTCACTCACTTTCCATTCCTTTGTCTTCCGTATTCAGTTAGTTACAAGTCCTATCACATCTGCCTCTAATTTCTTATGCCCGACTCCACCTGTCTAAGCCTTCTGTCACTGCCCCTGCTTAAGCCGTCATGATCCCTCCCCTCAGCCTTTACAATGGTCTCCTGACTCATCTTCCTACCATCTTCTCCTTCAGCCCCCCAAACCAATACTATCAGAATCCCCCTTTTAAAAAAGTCAGGGTCGGGCACTTGGGTGGCTCAGATGGTTAAGCGTCTGCCTTCGGCTCAGGTCGTGGTCCCAGGGTCCTGGGATCGAGCCCCACATCGGGCTCCTTGCTCAGTGGGGAGTCTGCTTCTCTCTCTCCCTTTGCCATTCCCTCCACTTGTGCTCTCTGGCTCTATCTCTATGTCAAATAAATAAATAAAATCCTAAAAATAAATAAATAAATAAATAAATAAAATAAATAGAAAAAGTCAGGGTCTCCATATATTTCCCCTGTTATTCAAGGCCCTACCCAAACTATTTTCCATTTACCTTACTTATGCTCATCTCCTTCTACCATACTTATGCTCCAGTGAGATAGAAAACTATTAGCTGTTTCCCAAATGTATCATGCTCTTTCACGTGTCCATGACTATAGATAAGTCATTCTCTGGCCAGAACGTCCCCTGCCCCCATTTTTACATCTGGTGAAATTGCACTTATCCTTAAAATCCTAACTCAAATGCTACCTTTCCCATAAAACCGAGGCCTGGACACATTCACATGTATGTGTGTGTGTGTCTCTCCTGGCATAGCACCTATGTTGTTTTGTCGTTCTTTGTTCACTTATTTATTTCCTCTTTTAAAGTGTGAGCTTTTAAAGGCAGGGATCATATTATATTTATTCTGTGTCTTCATACCTTTCATGGGGCCAAAACACTGTAGATGCTCAGTAAAAGTTCACCGAAAGAATTTTTATTTCTCATGCTAGTTTTTGTTGCCATTCTTAACCTATTTCCACTGTTTGGATTTACTTGGAACACATTGACTGTTTCATCAAGAGGTTTACTAAGATTGGCAACCCTAAAGCATGGAGAAAGCAGCCCCTTTGTGAGATAGAACAGGCATGGTTTATAACCTCACTCTGCTCAAGCAGCACTAAGAGGCTCTTCCGCATCCAGTCCATTTTGATTTTCCCTTGAAGCTTCTGTTGAGATTTCATTTATTTCTTTTCTTTAAATAGCGTATTAAAGCTTTCTAAGCTTTAGTGAGACTGAAACTGTTAAAGTGATTGGATTTTTGGATATTATCTGCCTTCCCGAAAGACAATATGTAGAATGACTTTCTTAAGAAATAACTTTATGTGATGGGAAAATCTATTTAATCTCCTTTGATTCAGTTGTGTTTAGCTAAAGTATATTAAAGCATAAACTTAAATCCTGTAATGGAACCAAATTATGTTTAAACACAGCCCTGACTGGGACTTTTCTTTAGTTATTTTCAGTGTGTCTAGTACGTAAGTTGTTATATCTAAAATTGTTTGTTCCTTGTAGGCTATCCGGAGCACACATGGCTTAGAAGTTCCATTAAGCCATAAGGGAAAACTGATGGTGACTGAGGAATACATTGACTTCCTGTTAAAGATAGCAAATCAAAAAATGGAGGAAAACAAGAAGAGAATTGAAAGGTATGTTAGTTGGATATTTCTATGTTATTCTTATATATCTAGGTCATATTTGAAAATACTGATACACACCGTCTTCAGTTTATACTCCCAACAACTTTTCTTTTTTTTTTTTTTTAAGGATTTTTTATTTTTTATTAGAGAGGGAGAGTACAAGCAGGGGGAGCGGCAGGCAGCAGAGAGACTGACGTGGGGCTTGATCCCAGGACCCTGGAATCATGACCTGGGCCAAAGGCAGCCGCTTAACCGACTGAGCCACCTAGGTGCCCAACTGCTTTTCTATTTGTAGTCTTATCACAGATAATAAAAAAATGATCAAAGTAACGGATGAGAGTAGCCCAGACAGTAAAGGGTACGAAATGCAGTGTAAAGGGGAAGATACTTGGAGGATAGTGGGACATGACTACCAGCAACAACAGGCATAAAGGGAGAGAAACATAATCCCTCAGGTAAGAGAGCCCAACAGCAATGGGGACCATAACTGATCAAGTTGAAGGCAGCCAGGGAAGAGGTACACACTGCCCCCTGAATGTGATCTACTGGTGATTATCTAGAATCTCCTTTTGAGGAAAGCAACCTGGTTAATTTTTGCCTAATAAATATTTTACATATGTGGCTGATTCTTATGGATTAGATCTAGAATTGCCATAATTGTCCCAGGAGGGATCATGGATCCCAGGATCATGACTATCCCAGGATCATGACTATCAGTTTATATCTTTATACCTTCTCTTCTCCTTAAATTTTATCTCCTGGTAAATAAAACTCTTACATTACTTTCTTTTCAACTTTTTCATAAAAACAGAGTTTTTGACATAAAGAAGTGATGATGCTGCTGTCTTTCTTATATGAAAGGAATGCTTGGATCTGCCATCAGCAAGATGCATGCTTCTGAGTTTGTCAAGGAGTGATGGCCAACTTGTCATTTATAATGTCCTTTCCCCTTCTCCCCACCTCCTTGGCTACCTCACAACGAGTCACTCACTGCCTAAATAATTCTTAAATCATTCTTCTCTCCCCATCTGTACTGTCACTTTCTTTATTCAAGACCACTGCAATATCCTTGTTAGCTGGTCTCATAGTAGAATGTTTCTAGTGTGTCTCTCTGCCGAGCCATTCTCTATTATCACCATCAGAATCCTGTCTGTAAAGTGCAAAGGAGTCCTAGTGTTTTACTTGCCTGCTTAAAATTCTTTAATACCTACAATTTTTTTTTTTAAAGTAGCTAAGGCTACAGGTGCCAATGGTAGCAGTGTATGATGGTGGAAAGAGGAAGAATTTGGTTCCAGAGGCAGAACTGAATTTGAATCCAGGTTCCACCACAACTTACTCAACATTCTTGACTTCATTTTTCTTCCATCTAACTTGGGAGAAATACCTGTCTTAAAGAACAGTTTTAGTATAAATACCATCTGTATAATGACTGGCCCTATCCCTGTCATGTCATGGATTCTCAGGATAGGGTAGCTCTTTTCCTTCTTCGTTGACACATACAGAAAATAAACCTATGATCACATCATTACAAACCATCCAGGCTTTCTTAACCAGGACTCCTCATTTGAACAACAGAATTCACAAAATTATTCAAGGGACTGTTTCTCAGTTCTTGCAACAATGGTATATATCTTCCATTCTAGATACATTGGAGAGAAGTTAACTCATTATAGACAATGGATGGCTTAGGGCATTGGAGCTTAATTTTCTAGTACAACACTGGTTGAAGAAAGCTGAGGGGTTGCCTGGCTACCAGGTGCTTTGAGCAAACATTCTAAATGAAGTGATAATTTCCAGTAAGTAAGTACTGAGGAGCACCCAGCCACTTCACCAAACTACAGAGTTTGAACTACATGTAGGTACTTGTTGGTACCGTTCCATAAGTTTACCACGTTTCTTAGATTGTATTCCAGTGAGGCTCTTTGCTGAAATGTAGGAAGTAACAAATCAGTTTCTCTGTTTCCTTACTTGAATTTCAACAAGATTATAAATATAGCCCAAGAGCAACTAGCTATACACCTGGTGAAGTTAATTGAGCCACGTTCACCAACTATAAAATCAAATTATACTTTAAATCCATTGACTCGAAAATATGTTTGGAGATTATAGTGTGCATGCTGCCATCAAGAGAGCCATGCTCATCATATAAAATCAGTGAAAAATTAAAGAAGGGTAAAAAGTGTCTTAAGATACTGATTAGAAGATTACATGTGAATTCAGAAAGGGGGAACAAATTAGAGAGCTCCTTTGGGAACAGCTGTACATTCAACCAAATGCAGAGAAAAAGTTACCCTTCTGATGTGGAAAAGTGAAAAAATAATAAATACTGGAGGTGATAAGTTCTGCAATCAAACTTTGAGTACTAAAATTTGTTTGTGACAGGACCAAAGGTTCACAATTCAAATAACTATAGTAGAATTTTTAAAAGTCAAGTCCTAATCAGTAACATTTCAGCAATAAGAAATAGTCTAGAAATGTAAAAATCAAAGTTAAGAAGTAAAACATTTTTAATACAAAAAAAGGTTTGTGTGAAACAATTCCCAAGCCCACTTCTTAGTGGAAAGAAGGAGATAATTTTATATATAATGGTTCCCAGCTAAAAAATACAAAGTTTGGAGATCTCTTTACCAAGAGAAAGGCTATCTTTGGACTGTTAAGAGATCGGGACTGACTTGGTCAGAAGAAACTACCATGTGACTATGAGTAGAACAAAATTAGCCATGTTCTTCTCTTCACCAACTGTGTAGTAAGAAAATGCTAAATAAAGAGTAAAAGGGCTGAATACATTGGCATATAATACTGTTGATAAAGCAAATTGGAGAGAAAAGTAAATGAATCTATTTCCAATGGTTGGTTATGTTTTTTAAAACTTTTCTTTTTTATGGTAAAATATATATACCATAAAACTTAACCAATTTTAACTGTACATTTCAATGGCATTGTGTACATTCACATTGTTATGCAGCCACCACTGTCCATCTTCAGAACCTTTTCATCATCCTAAACTGAAACTTTGTAGCTGTTAAACAATAAATCCCCATTCCCCAGACTCCCAGCCCCTGGTAACTACTATTCTATTTTCTATTACTATGAATTCGATTATTCTAGGTTCCTCACATAAGTGGAATCATATAATATTTGTCCTTTTGTGTCTGGCTTGTTTCACTCAGTATATGGTCTTCAGAGTGTATCCATGTTGTAGCATGTATCACAATTTCATTCCTTTTTAAGGCTAAATAATACTCCACTGTATTTATATGCCACATTTTATTTATCCATCCATTCACTTATCAATGGACATTTGGGATTTTTCCATCTTTAAGCTTTTGTGAATAATGTTGCTATGAACATGTGTGTACAGATGTTTGAGTCCCGCTTCCAGTTCTGTTGGGTGTATACCCAGAAGTGGAATTGCTACATCGTATGGTAGTTCCATGTTTCATTCTTTGAAGGACTGCTGTGCTGCTTTCCACAGGAACTGCACTATTTTATATTCCCACCAGCAATGCACAGGCATTCCTTTTCTCAGCATCCTTGCCAATACTTGTTGTCTCTTGTGGGTTTTTTTGATAGTTGCCCTCCTGACAGGTGTGAGGTGGTATCTCTGTGGGTTTGATTTGCACTTCCCTGATGGTTAATGACATGGAGCATTTTTTCATATACCTGTTGGCAGGTATATGAAATTGTTATTACTTTGCTGCTTTCCTTCCTGCTTATGGTGCTCCTCCTTAGCTTCCTTCTGGATTTCACTCACTAGTCTGTCTGTTGGTTAAATATTCTTGTTCTCTACAATGCCGCTCCTGGCCCATTGCTTCAGCTACTTCCCCATGTGTAATGATAGGTCTTCGAAATCTCTCCCAGGTCCTGAACCTAGATATCCAATAACCGCTGGAATGTATCTAACTAGAATACCCCGTCAGCCTTTCCTGATTAACTTTCTTGTCCTAGTCTCAACCCCATAATCCTTTCCTTGGTTCAGATTCTTCTTCTTATTTACCAGTATTGGTACAGTTAATTCCTCAATGCAAAACAGAAATATGAACCACATTGAAACATTAATTAATTGCATATATGTCCTTTTTTCCACTACAATGTGGTCACATTGAAAATAGGACTGAGTTCTCCCTGCCACCAACCATACACATACATGCTTTAACTATTTTTTATCCCAAAACCTAAGATAGTGTCCAGCTCATAGTAGAAAACTAGTACATGTTTATTGAATTAATAATAAACAATAAAGGAACTTAAAAGTTAACCCATTAAATTGAGTTCCCCAAAGGCAATGACAGTTTCTTATTTATCATTTTCTGAGTGTCTGGTGTGAGAATAGTAGTTAATAAATGTTTGCTAAATTTGCTAACTGACTTTTTCCATCACTAGTGCTACTTACAAGGCTTCAAAGCCTTAGATGATTATTCTGGAAGATGTATAAGATGGCTTAGAGATAAGAGTGAGCGGTGTAGGCTCTTGCTGTATACTCAAGGTGAGAAGTAACAGGAGCTTGAGTAGCAAGATGAACGGGAGTGATAGTGCAGAATGTAAACAGAACGTGGTGACAGACTAGAAATGGGGGTAGAAAGGAGGAGGAGGCAAGGATAACAGATGCCTTAGACTCCTCAGCGTTGCTAGTCTTACTTTTAAAACAGAACTAAAACAGGTGAATAATAACTCGCACATTTCCCCATTACTTAAGATCAAAGAAGCAAATAATATAAAGTGAAAACACATAACTTTATTTTTGCATAGTTACCCCTTGGATATTCGGTTCCCTCATTTTTTTCCTCTCCCATACCTAGCCAACTTCCGTCCGTCCTTGCAATTCAGCCCCGGCATTGGGTTTTTTTCCAAAGAGCATTTCATGATCTCACTTGAAGCAGGGTACCCCCCCCACCATGCTCCCCGTTCCTCTTGTCTTCTTCATGGCATGCTGAATGTGTCTTTACAGTTCTGCTGCTCCCATTAAACCCTGAGCTCCTTGAGAGCACAACCGGGTTCTTTACCTCTCTTTCCAGAGCCTGGCATGGGCTCCATCACATACCTGTTTTTTAATAAAAATGCTAGAGTTTAATCAAGTTAAAATCTAAATACATATCCATGAAAATAGCCTTCTTTGTTATTTGTGAATAATGGAACCCTAAAAGGGTATGAAATTGTGGCTAGGTTTCATTAATTTTATGTTCCTATTTCAGAAGTCAGAGAAATATCAAGTGGTCCTCTAACTGACCTGAAAAACAAGAATTCATTTTCCTAGAGCGGGTCTGAAAAGTTCTGTCACGAAGAGAGCTAAGTACAAGTTGCCCCGTGGCATGATCATCTTGACTGCAGAAGTAGAGAAACTGAAGACAGTTTGATTTTCTTTGGGGGTGGGGAAGGCAATTGCCTGTGCATACATTTCAGAAGATAAAATATCTTCTGAGTTCTTTTTGTTGCCTGTGAGAACGGAGAAAATTGCACTTTGAGAATTGGGCTTCAGAGTGCTATATAAAGGGGCATCTTATGAGGGGAGAGCATGTGATTGCAAAACAAATTTCTGACTTATTGAGAAAGATAGTTTCCCAAAGGACTTTTTAAAAATTCCCTTTGAAAAACAAAAGGAAAAAGTATTTGAAGTATTTGTTCTTGGCTTTCAGACAACAGGGTCTTTGTTGCATTTTACCAGTTGTTTTTGGTACCCCAAGGATGTAGCTGTGAATTCTTAGGTCCTTTAACGGAAGATTAAAGTAAGGCACCTGTTCCTCTTTAATTACTTTTTTTATATGATTGACAAGATATTTTTTCTCAAGCTATTAATTCTCTATGATCATAAGAGAGCAATTTAATCTTATCTTTAATTTTCTAGGAATAAAGTATAATCCAGAAAAAAGACTTCTGACCTGATTCTGAAGTTCAGGGTTGGGTGGAGAATGGTAGAAAATGGAGTTGCACATCACGATAGCCTCTTATGATCAGATAGGGGTGATTCACACCACTTGGTGGCATGAAGTTTTGGACTTATAAGTTTTAGATAAAATGAGTCATTCTACTGGGTCATTTTGTTAAGCTATTCTAAATAGGCAGGGTGAAAGATGAGAAGAAAACCAGTCATTAAAGTCATCAGGGATGACGGTAGGACCTGGAGAAAGATCATGCCAAGTGTAGAAGTTTTCATGAATGTAAGAGACTGAACGAAATATTGGTAGGTGGCATGAGGGGCAGATGAAAGAGTTTAGTCTGGTAAAGTGTTGATGAGCCAGTTCAGTTCTGACCTCATCCAAGCTGTTAGGTGGGATATAGAAAGAGTAGGCATCTCCACTTGAGAGAAATGCAGAGCAGATGGTGTCTTTGTGGGGGAACCAGGTTTCAATTAAGTAAAGATATAGGGGTGCATTAAATTAAAAGGTTGTTACCACGGAATAGGGTCTAAAAAATTATACATCAGTATTTTTCAAAGCCTTTTGCTGTACCTCCTACTATACTGCTTTTCCTTGTACTGTACCTCGTCTTTGAGATGGATTTATTCACCGAAGAAATATCTGTTCAGCACCTATTTGCCAAGCGTAGTGCTGGATATCAAGGTATACCTAAGTGGTGAGTACATAAGTTCTTAAAATATGGACAGGATATGTAGTAATCGTGTTAGGTATGTATTAGAATTGTGTGGAATATTTGGAAACAGGTGAATATCTTTGGTTTTTTTTTTTTAAAGATTTTATTTATTTATTTGAGAGGGAGAGAGAATGAGAGATAGAAAGCATGAGAGGGAAGAGGGTCAGAGGGAGAAGCAGACTCCCTGCAGAGCAGGGAGCCCGATGTGGGACTCGATCCCGGGACTCCAGGATCATGACCTGAGCCGAAGGCAGTCGCTTAACCAACTGAGCCACCCAGGCGCCCCAATATCTTTGGTTTTTTAGGGCAGTTTTAGAGCCTTTACAAGTAGAACTTAGCCTATTCACTGAATTAAAGAAAGAAGAAAATTGGTCCAAATAATAATCTATTCCATAGGTGCCAAAAATTCCCTGTCACACTTTGCCATTATAATAGAATATAAAAGCATGATGAGATCCCCACAATGGCAAGGGAGGTCTCAGCTTCCAGATTCCTCTACTTGGGGACCTAGGGTAACACATCCTTATTCACCTTTTTGTTCAGTGGTTATTTATTCACTTATATTTTACTGAGTGTGCCAGCATTGTATTACATGCTAAGAATGTAACAGAAAACCATATAGATGGGGTCCTTGGTCTCATAGAATTTATATTCTATAAAAATTCTCTCATATTGAGAACTTACTTTGTGCCAGGCACTGCGCTAGGTACTTACATATATCACCTGTAACCTTCTGACAACGCAGCTCAGTACAGGATGATGTCCGGTTTGATAAATGAGGAAATCGAGACTCAGTAAGGTTGAAATTAGCCTACCTTTAGCTTTCCCAGTGGAAGGCATTTGAAGCGCATGTGATACCCCATGCCACCTCGCTGCCCTCCCACATAGGCTGAAGGCTGCTGTGTCAGGCAGAGGATTGTATTAGGTGTTAACATGGGAGTAGAAAAGACATGAAGACCAATTTTCGGGGAGCTAACAGTTTGTTGTACCACAAAATTAACACTAAAACTAAAGTAGAAAAATGAGGAAAGGAAAAGAGTAATTTACACTTAAGAAATCAAGATAGCTAATGAACACATGAAAAACAATTTCACTGGCAAACAAAAAATGATAATTAAAATAATAAGATACCATTGTCACCTATCAAAGTAAAGTATGTTTTTTGATGGTAATATTCAACGTATGGGTGAAGTGATCTTTCAAGTACTGCTATTAGAAGCATGTTTTTTTGAACATCTATTCTGGAAAACAGGTGGTGTTTATCAAGAGCTTTACAATGTTTATATCCTTTAGCCAGGTAATTACATTTCTAGCGATCTGTCCTAAAAAAGTAGCTAGAAACTCAGATCACATTATTTTTTAAAAATGTTTGTCACACTGTTTGTATTAGAGAAAGTTTGAAAATAAATTAAGGCCAACCTAGATGACATAATATTACACTACCATTAAAAAGTGTTATTTTGTAGTTTATTTGATGATATAGAAAATGTTTTCAATAAATATTAAATTTGATAAAACAATGTAAAACTATATATAATAATTTTGTAAAAGATAGTAGGCATTTGGGTGCATGTATAAATTATATTAATTCAGAATACATTAATTAACTGGAAAGAATAAAAATATTGAGAGGTGGGCGCCTGGGTGGCTCAGTCGTTACGCGTCTGCCTTCGGCTCAGGTCATGATCCCAGGGTCCTGGGATCGAGTCCTGCATCGGGCTCCCCACTCCACGGGAAGCCTGCTTCTCCCTCTCCCACTCCCCCTGCTTGTGTTTCCTCTCTTGCTGTCTCTCTCTGTCAAATAAATAAATAAAATCTCAAAAAAAAGAAAAAGAAATTCATCTAAAAAAAACTATTGAGAGGTTATTTCTAGGTAGTTCTGTAGAGGTAGTCTATATTTGTAACCTCATATATTTGCCAAATTCTCTAAAGTGAGATTTTATTACATTTATGATTTTTTATAAAGAAAAATAATTTCTCTTCTGTTTTTACCTTTCTTGTTTGACTCCTACATCTGGAATAGTAGTTGAGGTAGAATACAGGTTGTCAGGAGATGTTTCCAACTCAATTTTCAGGAGTGTGCTTGAAGAACTGAAAACACACTTCCTAATTAAATGATCTTATAAAAGCAAGAAGCCTATTATTTCTCTGCTTCATTTTATATTTTAAGGTTACTATGGAACATTATCAAATTTATAAGTTCTAGATGTATTTCAGCCATTCTGTTTGAGAACACAGATATAACAGTAGTACTTATTTCTTTACAGGCTTTATAACTGCCTACAGCATGCTTTGGAAAAAGAAAACATTACTAACGCACGTCCCAAAGAGAAAATCAAAGACAAAAATAAATCATCGTATACTCGTAAGAAGAAAAGAAACCCAGAAGAAGCACACAGCAAATGTTTTACTGAAGAAAATGTTAAAGAATGTGAAAATGATGATGACCTAGGAATCAGTGTTACTATCTTCCCTGAAGATTACTAAGATTCAGTCTTGGTAGAATAATGTTTCTAATAGATAATACAAAGCTGCTCTTTACAAGAGTATTTTAGTTTCTTGAGTATATGAGCCATTCAGAAAAGCAAGATTTATTCTTTCTCTATATTTGAGAGAAATCTTTAGCTTTTTAAAATAGCTCTGTATAATATTTGCTTATTAAATACCATCTGTTTTAGTCACATAGTGATTCATTGCAAAATTAAAATTGACTTTTTAATGCCTCTCTTTTTTAAGTTTCAATTTCTACTTCTGCAAAACGGAATTATAATACTCTTTCAAGAGAACCTTAACACTGGGAATGTTTGAGTAAAAATCGTCACAACATTTTACTTCTTTTTTCACTTTGAAATCTCCAGCCTTTAAAGGGGAATGAGCTTGCTTCTTGTTGCCATGAAGTCCAATAACAAGTCCTTCCCTTTCTTTTGACTTTGTGGAGAAAACAACTGATACGCTTTTTGTTCAGGACAAAATACCTGAACCCTTTCTTCCCATTATTTCTCACAAACCAGAGCCTGCCACTGGCATGGTCTCTGCCACACGGGTGGGCCTGGTTTTTCACTAAACCTGGTCAAAAATGATCATTTAAGACCTAGGAATCCTTATAGAATCCTCATATACTATTTTGGAAAGTTTCAAGGAATCACAAGACTTGGGTCCGAGTTCTGGCTGCTACCCAGAAGCTGGGGTGGTCCTTGAGCAAATCATTGAGTTTCCAAGGCCTTCCAGTTCCTCTTCTACATAATAGTTCTGACACCTGCTGTATTTATACGACAGGAGTACTGACAGCTTCACATCAAATAAAAATAAAGTTATTAATAGACTTTTGCATATGTGTTACTACTCATCTCTCATTTATTTTCATTATAAAATGATGCTTTCATACTGTATCTTAAGAAAGTATCAAATCATTAAAGTTATATTTAAAAAGAAATTATTAGTTAGCCCTAGAACTAATAAATGCTAGGATAAAATCAGAATGCCAAGAAAAAATTATATAAGATAATAAACATTGAGTTCTGATTTTGGCATTTCCTAATATTTTTATAAGTTGTCTAAGCTTTTATGTAAATTATGGTTAGATTTGCATCCCACATGCTTGCCTTCTGTCATATCATTTTGCACTCGCCTTTTTAAAATAGATGGACTTCAAAAACATCTATTATCCTCTAAATAAATTCATCAGGGATGATGTCCAAGGAGTTTTAAAGTTCTTGAGATTTATCTTCGCTCCCTTTTTCTATCATATCTCTGAACTGCTCCCTATTAGGCCTTTATAAGAAGATTCTAATATTTACTCTCCTAATTTAGCATCCCCACAACATTTAGGAAGTCTTCCAACACGGTCTTCTCCATTGGTCCAGAAAGAAGCTCCTTTGAGTCCTCAATCCCTCTGCCACCTGCAGCATTTGGTGCCGTCAATCACCTTGCGCCCATGGGCATCCTGAATGCTTTCTTCTGAATTGCCCTGATTGTGGCGAATCCTCAAGTCTTTTGCTCTCAAACCTTTTAACAGTTTTCAACATTCATTGTGCCTTGGAATCATCTTTAGAACTTTGGAAAAATACAGAAAGGATCTGAGACTCTCCAGGGAGGGACAGTAAGCATGTGTATTTTTTTTTTTTTTTAAAGCTACCAAATTCTTCTCTAATTGTAAACCAAAGGGCAATAACGTGTAGGCATTCCCGTATTTCTGTCTTTGGTTTTCTTGCCTTTTTCTCTCCATCCCAGCCATCTCACCCATTTCAGCAGCTCTAACCTCTGAGACAACAACTCCCATCTCCTGCCCCGACCTGCCTGTCTGCTAAGCTCCAGCTAACTGCGGGGCTTCTCCAGTACAGCTGTTCCTTCCTAAGATCTCTTGTAACACGGTCTTCTGGTTCCTTGGCTAGAGAGAGCAGACGTTTACTGGGACTTTTTTTGGTCTGAGCCCACTGGCATTTCTGTTTTTTTTTTTTTTTTTTTCCAGTTCCCCGTCCAGCATATGTGAGGTCAGAAGAAACCCCAGAGAACCTACCACTGTGTTGTTCTTTAGGTCCCGAGATGCCTAGCCTGTCCACCTTCCCCTCTTCACTTTCAGTCTTCTTATGTTTACTTTATATATAATGTCCAGAGTTTTTACTGGTACTTAGTGGAAGGAATGGGAAAAAGCATCTCTACTCCATCTTCCAGAATCCGAAGTCTAATGTATTTTTTAAATTATTGGTAACATCACCTTGTTGGGATATTGTTGACACCTTTGGAACCTATCCCAAAGCCACAGTTCCCTTTATTTAGTGCTGTGCCTCATCTTCCAGCTCCTATGCTTTGTTGCTCTTGCTTTAGGCTTCTGGAGCCTCTCCACTCTAAAAGAAAGAACGAGCCTGGAAGTCTGTTTCCTGTCCACCTCCCACCCTGCTGCCACATGAACACCCACTGACTCGCAGCCAGTAAGGACAAGTGCAGAGCTTCAAAAGGCAGCTCTGCTGCACAGACATGGGATAAACTTGGACATGCAATTGCCATTTAAGCTCCCAGCAGTGTCAGACTGAAGCTGGGACTTCACCTGACTCCTATCATGTTTTTCCCATTTCCTTACCCGTTTCTCCTGGGAGCGCCTGCTTAATAAATCCGTTGGACTAGAATGGTGTCTTCTGCAAGAACCTAACCTATGACAGGTATTGAGATTACTTTAGATCTATTTTTTAAAGTGATGACATACATTTAATATAAAGAGTTGACGTTTTATATGTTAGAAATTATATCATTGGTAGTGATTAAAACTTATGATATAAACATGATGCAAATAAACTTATGATGTTAAGTACATAGTGTTAAAACTAATTTGGGTGAGTATCTGACCAACAATTTTTGAAGATCACTTCTTTTTTAAAAAAATATTTTATTTATTTGAGAGAGAGGGAGTGAGCAGGAGAAAGGCAGAGATGGAGGGAGAGGGAAAAAATCTTAAGCAAACTGTGCTCAGCGCAGAGCCTGATGCAGGGCAGGACTGGATCTCGCCACCCTGAGACTGTGACCTGAGCCAAAACCAAGAGTTGGATGCCATCCAGGCACCCCAAGGATCATTTCTAGAATACATACTGTTGTAAGAACCTAGAGACAGGAACAATTGATTCCAGGTGAGGGAGTACTAGAAATCCAATTCAAGAGGATGACAACAAGTTCACCTCACTGAAAAAAAATCCAAGAAATACTCTTTCAGACAGAAAGAATGTGTAATGTAATTGAGGCATCAAAGAGCTTGGTATATTCAGTGATGGTGAATATTCCAGAAAAGCTGAAATGCAATATATGGTATGAAACGAGTCAAGGTGGTTGAAGCCCAATTGTGAAGGGCCTTCCAGTCCACCATGGACACAGACCAGTGCTGCCTAGACATGACTATGCATCGGAAATTCCCAGGCTAGCAGTGTTTTGGAGGGCTGCTTTTTGGAACACTTGTTCCCAGACTTTACTCGAGACCTTTCCAGCCAGAATCTTCAATCTGGGGTCTAGGACTCTATTTTTTTAAACTCATTCAAGTGATCATGATAAAATTGGTGCAATGCTTTTAGAATCCACTGGTAACAGACTTAATTCTGAAGGCACTGGAGAAAAATTAAACATTTTTTTAATGAAAAAACGTAACATGATCAGATGTTGCAATATACCTATGTCACAGATTTTGTGTATACACATTATAGGAAGGTAAGGAGGAGGTTCTAAGATATTAAGTCACTGTCTTTATCCTTAGATCTAAAGCCAGGAGGAATGAAAATATGTACAGCTGTGCCCTTTGAACTCTGTTCAACTCCAGGAGGGGACATCCCCACAGATGGCAGTATGAATGGCACCCCTTAAAAAGTGTGCGGTGCACATTATCTACTAACATACACAGCAGTCCTGCCAAAGGGGAATTTGGGCAGGAAAGAAGTCTTACGGTCTCAGAATGTCTGGAACATTTCTTCTAATTTAATGAATAAAATGTGGAAATATCTGCTAGCAGGTAGATGAAAAGAGAAGAGAAACAATTAAAAAACAAACCCTAAAATAAGAACTGTAGGAAAAGGGGGGTTGGGGTGGAGGAGGGGGAGAAACGGGGAGAGGTATCCTGTGGTGGAATGATTCTGCATCCTGTTGTTTAAAAATATCTCTAAAGAGGGGCGCCTGGGTGGCTCAGTTGGTTAAGCGACTGCCTTCGGCTCAGGTCATGATCCTGGAGTCCCGGGATCGAGTCCCGCATCGGGCTCCCTGCTCAGCGGGGAGTCTGCTTCTCCCTCTGACCCTCCCCCCTCTCATGCTCTCTCTCTATCTCATTCTCTCTCTCAAATAAATAAATAAAAACTTTTAAAAAAAAATAAATAAATAAATAAAAAAAATAAAAATATCTCTAAAGAACTCATAATCCATTGGTTTTCATAATCCTTCACTCATTTAAACGGAGCCCATAGGGACATATATATTCCCAAATTTTATAAACTGAGCATATGCATAGAATCAGAAAGAGAGGGGATGCCTCCTAATCCCTTTATCGAAGGTAACAGAACTATCCTGGACCTCTTAGATTAGTAGAGGAGAGAGTCCAGGTGCTGGCCATAAACTCGAAAGGACATTGAATCCCACTCACTCCTTAGCGTGGTATATTATTTTATATTCAATTCACGTGCCCGATCAAGAATATTAGTAACTGCAGCAGGGCAATTAGTAATAATTCAATATGCAGGTTGTCTTTGTTGTTGATCCAACCAAAATGAAGGGAATTCTTTCTCTTCCCCCAGGATGGAGGCACACATTTATTCCTAACACCTGGATTCATTTTTCCCTATAGTCTACAACTATTTGTTCTAAAAGAGAAAAAAAAAAAAAGATTGTTAAGTTTACTGAGAAATAGGAAGGGAAATTTAAAAATGTGCTTTTATTTTTAATATTCGAGGCCAGAGGTCATAAACTAGTGGTTGCAAGTATGGCCAAACAGATGTGTTTTGGCCTACACAGAATATATTTTTTCCTCACTGAGCCAATATTTTAAAACATGATGAGGTTTTTGAAGTACATCTCTAGTTTTTCTTTAAAAATTGGAAAATCGGACTCTACTGGGCCAGTGACAACTCTTTAGCGGAGGTAAGGTCTGGCTGCACCAAGCCTTTCTGCTCACCGCAGTTGCAGCCCCTCCGCTGGCTCCCTGACTCACCACCAGCTGCAATCTTTCCCACTTCAGGGCTTGTACCTGTGGGCACCAGCATTGGTCACCACTGGGTGGAACTTCAGGGAGAATTAACCTACACAATGATGTTAGTTATGACATTACACAATAAACAAGAGATCAGAGCAGGACTGGCTACATAATTTGCAGAGGAGAGTGCAAAAATGAAGATGGGGAGAGGAGACCTTGTTGAAAAATGTTCAATGACAAAATGGCAACAACAGCTCTAAAGTCAAGTGCAGGATACTTCCAAGCATGGGGCCCCATGCAGTTGCACAGGTTGGAGACCCATGAGGCTGGCCCTAGGTTGGAGTCTTGGTGTTTCTGGAGTTGAAGACGGGAATGAGTGTCAGGGTGTTTAGCCCGCCCCCCCCCCCCATTAGGAAAGGGTCAGAGTGCTACAGATTGTGGGATGGGCCTGGTCGAGGTGCTGGCTTTCACACAACACCCCTGAGGTGGCTGGACCATGGGCAGCCATTTGGGAGCATACCAGGACTGAATACTCATCACTGATGTTTTGAAAGGCAAGGCAAAAGGCTCAGTGGCTAAACTCAGATCAAGTGAAATGGAGCCTTTTCCAGAGCCACCTGACTTCAAAGGCAAAGGTGGCCAGGAGCTCCATGTTCTGAAAACAAAGGCTTTCCCCATTTTGCCAGGAGCTGTGGAAGCTCATGGGTGAAGTGGTGAAGAACCTTGAGAACTGGTTGGTGTCATCCTTCTGTGGGTGGCCCCCGAATGGCTTGAATCTGGTTTGGGGAGGGGGAGTAAATCTAACACAGCCGTATAGGGTGTGTATTAAGGGATATCAGTTTGGTTAGGATTTTTGGCCTTTAAAAATGGGCTCTGACCCTCAAGCCTCTCTCTTTTCCCTACTGTACTATGCTCCTCTCAACATGCAGGTTTCTCTTAGTGCAAAAGAATTATAATACCCATAAATGCTTATGTTCTTAAACTCAACCATTTAATGTACTGGGTTTTTATGTATTTAATTCTTGCTGAGACTTTATCTCTCAGCCATTTTTCTTTTTGCCTTCAAAATGGTTTGAACTTTAATTTTAACTCATTGCACGTGTACTTATTTACTTATTTTACTTATTATTTTTAATTAATTTATTTCAATACATTTTATTTGTTTGGAGCATCTTTAGGTTTACAGAAAAATCAAGAAGAAAGTACAGGGGTGCCTGGGTGGCTCAGTTGGTTAAGGGACCGACTCTTGGTTTCTGCTCAGGTGATGATCTCAGGGTCGTGAGATCGAGCCCCTGGTCGGGCTCTGAGCTCATTGTGGATCTGGATTCTGTTTGGATGTTCTCTTCCTTTGCCCCTTCCCTCCCTCATCCTTGCGTACCCTCTCTCTCAAATAAAGAAATAAATCATTAAAAAATAAAAAACAAGAAAGTACAGAGAGTTGTCATACGCTTCCCTTCCTCTCTGCCCCCCACCTCGGTTTCCCATTTGTAACATCTTACATCAGTGTTGTGCTTTTGCTGCAAGTGATATGCCAATATTGATGCAGTACTATTACCTGAAGTCCATAGTTTACTCCTCTCCTCATCTCTGGTCTCTCCTTCTGAAACTATTAGTCATATACTGGGCCGACTTTATCTATTCTCCATGTCTTTCCAGCCACCCCCCCCCTCCATCTCTTTATGTTTATGCACTTTATTCTGTGTCACTTACTCAGATTATCTGCCAGCAACCTCATTCTCATTTCAACTCTGTCTAGCTAGCCTGTTGAGTTTTACATTTCAAAGGCTGTATTTTATTTCTAGAAGTTCTGTTTGATTCCTTTCCAAGTCGATGGCAGATTATTTAACGTTTCCAGAAGTTTATTTCCCTTTCCATATACCCTTTTCCAGATATTTCTGTCGAATTTATTAACACAAAGTTTCCTACGTCTGTATATCATAGAAATGACCTATTTTCTTTAGCTATACCAATGATAATTAAAAAGAAACTCTTTCTTCCAAATATAAGTCTTTCAAGAGGAAAGTGAAATCTTCCTCAATGATCAAATTGTTTACTTACCATTCATACGTGTATACAACAATTGTACCATAGTTACTTAACAAATATGTAAGGAGTACCTAACAATGTGTCAGTCACATAGAGACAAGACAAAGCCCCTTCCCTGGCAGAGCTTCCCATCTCATAACATTACTAAGGACCGTACTGTGGACACCATCACAGAGTTGCCTAGGATCTTCTGTGCTCTTTAGAGTCTACTCATCAATCCAAGCCCAGTTCAAATGTTGCCTCTTCTCAGAAGTTTTCCTGATAGCCCATTTCAGAATTAACTTCTTCCATTTCTGTTTTCCCATAGCACTTTCCGATCGTTATACTTCCATAGCACTTTGTTTACATCTCTAGAATCAAACATATTAAGGAGTAGCTTGATACATCCACCAACATCACCCTATTAAACTTTGACAACTTGAGGGAGAAAGGTATATTTCTATCATTTTTGTATCTCTGATGCCTTGCCCATTACTGGTTTCTAACAGGCACTTTACTTTTTTTTTTAAGATTTTATTCATGTATTTGAGAGTGAGTGAGTGAGCAAGAGAGAGGGAGAGCACATGAGCTGGGGCAGAGGGAGAGGGACAAGCAGACTCGGAGAGGAGCAGGGAGCCCGACGCTGGGCTGGATCCCAGGACCCTGGGATCGCGACCTGAACAGTAGGCAGATGCTAAACCAACTGAGCCACCCAGGCGTCCCTTTAACAAGAACTTTCTAAACTATTTCAATTTATAAACACACTGTATGTGTAAGAGTTCAGAGCATTATCTATTACTTTACAGACAGATGACAAATTCCTTATCAAATCCAATTACTATACATTTCTTGGAAAAATCTTTATATGATTGATAAAATCAAGGGGCTGGGGTGAAAAAAATAAGCTTAGAGGACACTGTGTGCATAATATTGTTTTATATATGATAAGATACCCAAATTTCCAGATCCAGCATTCCAAGATTCCAAGATACATCTTGTGACTAAAGGTCATAGGTCCTGTCTCTGTTTATAGAAAGCCTTTTGAAAACTTTTTATTGTGACATAATTTCAAATATACAGAAAAGTTATGCTAGTATAAAGAACTTCTGAATATACTTTACCCAGATTGATTACTCCATCTCCCTTTGGTTCTCTCTCTTTTTATGCATATGGGTATATATACATACATACCCATAAATATAAACATTTTTTCTGAACCATTCGAGGGTAAATCGAAGATACCATGCTTCATTATCCTTAAATACTTCAATATATATTTCCTTAGAATAAGGACAGTCTTATATAATCTCAACACAAATATAAAAATCAGGAAATCTGAAATTTATACAACCTAATTATATAATCTACAAATTGTATTCAAATTTCATCAATTGTCTCAATGATATGCTTTTTAGTAATTCGTTTTTCTGACCCAGAATCCAATTTAGGAACTTAAATTGCATTTAGTTTCTGTATTTCTTTAGACTCTTTTAATCATTAACTGTTAGCAAGTCTTTGTTTTTCATAACACTGACATGTTTGAGAAATACATGAAGAGGATTTTAAAAATAGCTATCAGTTTATATTTTTCTCATATTTATTCACAATTAGATTCAGGTTATGCATTTTTGGCAAGAAAACTACATAATGAGGAATTCTAGTCAATGTATAATTTTAGGAGGCATGTGACTTCAGGTTCTCTTATTGGTGACGTTAACTTTGGTTAATGTGGTGTCTGCCAGATTTCTCCATTCTTAAGGTAATATTTTTTCCTTTTATATTTAATAAGAAATTTGTAGGACGCTATACTTTAAGAGTATGTAAACGACCTGTTCTTCATCAAACTTTCACCTGTAGTTTTAGCATAACTCTTGTTTGAATCAGTTATTACCATGATGATTGCAAAAGGGTAATTCACCATTCCTTTATTCCTTCTACATTTACTAGTTGGCATTCTACTTCAAGAGAAAGTTTCCTCCTCACTGTGTGTGTGTGTGTGTGTGTGTGTGTGTGTGTGTGTGTGTGTGTGTGTGTGTGTGTGTGAGAGAGAGAGAGAGAGAGAGAGAGAGAGAGAGAGATGGATTCAAATATTCTTATTTTATTCAATGGATTACAATCTGTTGCTATCATTCTTTATTGTCCCAGATGTGAATAGTGGGAGTCACTTCAAGTTGGCTCCTGTGTTCTTTCCACATGTTCCCATCAGGTTTTAAACATTTCCTTATTATTTTTCACAGAAAGATGTTCTAGGTTCATTGTGTGCTGCCACAGAATCATAGAATCAGCTGAAAAGCCCCAGTTCCTTGACATTTAGCAATTATGTTCTGAACACTAGGTGTGCTCATGACAGCAAGTTAAAAAAAAAAAACAAAAACACATATAATTATGGAATGATTCATCAGTGTATAATAATCAGTAAGTGATCATTATTCAAAGGCTGGATCTTGTAGTTTACAGAATCCATGAGATGTATGGACAGAAATGACATCTCAGACTCTATACTAAGTTTATTTCCTGTAATGTAGCAGTGGGAATGTTCACAGTAATACACAGAAATGCTGTCGCATTATATTCATTTAATGAATTCCTTTGTTCCTCAGTTTTTCATGACTTATTTTATGACTATTTTCCAGGGTATGGTAAGACTTAAATAAACTATTTTTAATTCCTTGCGTAAAGAAAGCACTGTGCAGAAATCAAGAAATTCTGGCTAATTTCATTTCACTAAACAATTGCCAATAACTTACCTCCTGTTAATCTTGTGGCTAATGTGTACTTATGCTTTGAAACGAGGCAAAAGAGAATTAATTATTAAGTCCCATGAAATAGCCAGTGTTTCCCACAGCATCAGGCATATTGTCAAATTGAAGTTTAATTCATCAGTTCTATAAAGGGGAGGGTGAAGAAAGAAAAAGAAACAGACCGCCCAAACACATTGTCTAGAATTTTTACAAGCAGCCACCAGGTGGCAGAACACTACACACAGTAGACTCAGCAGAGCTGCCTGAGCCTCGTTCAAAACTGAAATTGTGGGCTTGGGTTTGTTTTCTTTTCTTTATAAAACCAATTCCAGAATATTTTGATGTTTTTATTTTTAAGAAAAAGTAACATAAGAAAAAATGACTCTTCCACTTATTCTTCTAAAAATGAAATCATGTAATGCCAAATGATATTTGGTATCTTAATAAAAAAGCCATGTTCTCCAAAGTTTTCACCTTTGCTATTCCAGTATGCCATTAAAATGATGTCTATGGCTTAAAAGGAAAGAAATGTTGGGAACAAGTTTTACTTCAAATTTTTAGTTGGCTTGAATCTAAAATCTACGGGGTTAGAATTGTAAGATCATCTTCATAACTTTAAATATTTTTCACACACACGTAAGTAAAATGTATGTGTAAAGAGCTAACAATCAACATCATTTTGTACAAATTCAAAAGATGGATCTATATATTTATAGATGACGCTATATAGGCCTCAAAGAAAATTCCTGTGTCTCTCTGTATATTTGTATTAAGTCTACAGTTATCCTAGAGAAAGAGTGAGTAATTATAATTGCATTTATTTGGATTATAGATTTCCAAGTCAAATTTTTTTCTTTAGTCTTTTTAATGTTACTATTCCTCATGTGGTCCTGTCTATTCTTTATGTTAAATGTAAGTTCAACACCTAGACAGCAATTAGTTACAAAATTTAAATATACAATCACCAAGTCTATAAATAGTCCATTGCTATTGGTTTAAAAGAATCATTGTAAGATGGAGGTTCACTGATTCCTGATGACTTATTCTCGACAACATATTCTAGATCTTGTACAACCATTTACAAGTTTTTTTGATCTCTTGTTTTGAGGGGCTCTTGTGACACTGAATTTTCTTAATGATTGCATAGGTAGAATGTACATAGTACACTTTCAATTTAGAGTGTAGTGCAGTGGGTTTCAAAACACAGCACAACTGGGTATTTAGGACTACAACTGTGGTTTGGTGGTAAAAAATGGAAATAAGAGAATCCAAAGGTAAAGCCCAGTAAGAAATAGTGTTCTTAATTCAAAGATAAAGCTAATCAAAAGCTGAGAAATCTTCAGTGATTTGTTTCTTTCCTATTGCTATTGTGTGTTAGATGTAGTCTCAGCAACGTCTGGTTTAACCTTGTAATCTCTAGTTTACACTTCGTATTTGAAAAAACAAAGGAGCATTTTTCTTAAATATTGCATTTGCATTTTCACTTACAAACTTCTGGAGGTACTTGGCATGTGTTCCTCTGTGAACTTACGTTTTCGCTTTCTTGCCTGGATCTCTTTTTTGGATGCTAAACTTAACTATTTCCCCAGACTTCTCTATACTGCGCTCAAAGCAAATCAGTCTTCTAAGTGGGAAAATACTATTTGAGGGGACACTCTTTCACTCAAGGAACGAAGAATAGTTCCTTAAAAGGGTTATGTTTCATCAGCCATTTCTATAGTCATTCTTTTTTTTTTTGGTCTTTCCATATTTTTAAAATTGAAAAGCTACCTATGATGCCTTAACTCTTGGTTGGTAGGTCAGCGGACTGTTGCCCTGTTGACGTTGAGCAGCCTAAATATAGAAATGAGCATATAGCTTGCATCAGTTCCAGTATCATGCCTTGTTTCTATGGAAAATACATGATTCAACTTAATTACATAATCTGTCCTTCTCTAAGACAGGGCTTCCAACAGGGCCAAACAATTCTAAAGCGAGTTCGTCTCTTTTTTAAAGAGGGCTAATCAGAAGGGATTTGTGATATTGAAATCACTGAGGTAATTATAAATGATTTTGTGCAATTCAGAAATGCAAAATTCCTCCCCAAAGCCCCAAATCTGAGTCTATTTTGTTTTAAAATAATGGAAGTTTGTTTCTTCACTTACCTATCACACTAGTGTTGTGCATGGATTTCTTAAATGCCAAAAATGAAAATATGTTCCTATAAAGAAAGATGAATGGATTCCAAGTGACAATAAGAAGTGACATGTAATATACCTCTGAAAGCCGAAATTTTCCCTTGAAAACTGAAAGACAAGGGAATTTATTCCATGAAAAAAATATTAATGATTGGGTTTCAACACTGATATTTCTCATTGTTTCTTTACAATCAGAGAAGAAAAACATTTTCCAGAAAACTTTCCATAGTCTGTTGACATGCACATCAATTTTTGCTATTAAAGTAGAAACTAGTAATTACATTTTTAAAAATGACAGTCTGGTAATTATATATTTTAAATATGAATTCTGATGTTTAATTAGGTCATATGACTGTAATATCAGCTTGCATTAGCAGCAGATTATCAAATCCTAGCAATTCATCCCATAGGGAAATACAAGAAGAAAAGGCTGCTATAATTGTGAGATTTAAATAGAATAAACCATAATGCAGTACAATATTCTTTAAATATTTTAATGTTTACTAATGTTATTGAATAATGAAGTTTATCATCATGGCATATTCTTTGTAGATAATTACTGTGGTAGCAATAAGCGCATAGGAAGAAGCTTCTTGTTTTTTTCCTCCAAGAAAGCTTTCCAATTAAGCTCAGCACCGAATTCAAAACATATATTTGAAAATGGTTTTGTGTATTTTTAATATGCATAGGTATGTGGTATTAATTTTTTTCTGAAATTAATTACATTGTGCTTGGATGTTAGGTTAAACAATTTTTATTTCTTAATCTATATCATAAATCTGTATTTTATTAGCTCTTACTTTCACTTTTTTTCTAATCGTTATTGATAAATAATACAGTGCAGATAAAACCTATTTTTAACAGAAGTATCTATCATTTACAATCAATAGTTTCTAAAACGCTTAACCATATGCCTGTGTTTTATATAATGTTTCATTTTGCATTTATTACAATAAATACAAGGGTTTTGTTGATTTTTGTTTTAATCCCTGCTTGCTTCTCTAAACCACACTGGTATTTAGTAGTTTCATTTCTTTGCCACAAACACACAAAAATCATAGGAGAGTTTAGTTATTCCTTATTGAATCTTAACACAACCCTCTTTTGGTTGTGTTTTTCTTAGGAAAGAGATATTGTTACTACGTACACGTTGCACTTCTTTGATGCCTTGTGGGAACTGTATTCCTTAACGTTACATTTTCCCTCCAAAATTCGCTCTTCAGGATATAAAAATGAACTGTTAAGTGGCTACCACAAAATTCATTTGTGCAGGTTTAATGAAACAAGTGCTCTTAAATGCTTAGACATTTTAGAGTCTCCTTATAATGTGTCTAATGATTTACACAGCTAAACAACTTGAGTACTTTTCCATTTAGCCCATAAAGGCTAGGATTTCCCATATATAGGTAACTTTACTACTCAAGAAGCCTGCTTTGAAATTGTTCCACGCATTGTCCTAGATGATGCGACCAGAATTTTTATTTAAAAATCTTGCCTTTTTTTTTTCTCCTTGTAGGTACATCTGCTCTAATTCGTAGCTATAAACATATATTTCCTAATGAGAGAAAACATCTTTTCTGAATGATAAAAATCTAAAACTGCTTGAGTGAATCTGAGGATAAGCTACTCTTTTGTTTTATGGGCAAGAGGAAAGAGATCTCCTTTATTGCACACTTTGTGACTAAAGCAACACAATTGTTACTAATTGTATTACAGGCAGTGACAAAATGTGTGTGCTAACATTACTGTGTTCATAACAATATTTGGTGCTTATGATTCACCCTAAAGAATCTATTTCCTAACACTAGGGGTCATTTTAGCTTGTGTTAATATTCTACAATATTAGTTTTACTTAATAAAACAGAAGGTTAGGAATATGACCCTTCCGAGAAGAGTGCTATCCTTGAAAAACATTTTCCTGAGCTTAGATCCCTAAATTTTTCTCCTAGTTGGACTGTGAATAGATTCTGTTACTTTAAAACTATAAAACAAAAGTATGCTTTGAATTTCTTATCTAAAGTTCATTTTTGTTAATTCTTCTAAAATATCTGGCCTACTTTGAGGGCATAGTGCTTCATTTTGTAATTTTGCCTATGGTCACTACTTTAAATTTTGTCCACTTTTGGGTTTGCTAGTCTTTTTCTTTAAGCATTTACATTCTGATCCTCCTCAGCCACAGTGAAAGTCTTACTTATTTTTGCTAATTTTCAAACATCTGTGAACTACAGCAAACGCATCCATTATAACAGGGCTTTTCTTTCCCATAACAAAATGAATACCTCCCATTATAATATCTGATTTTCCACTCTTAAAAGTTTTTAAATTCCAAACTCCTTCCTAAAAATACTTTGCTTTTTGTCTCTAGGACTTAATAATATCAAATCTTTATATCTTTTTTAAAAAATCACTTTCAGGTCATGGTGGTGGACATGAGAGATGACATAAAGGAAATTTTTTTTTTCAGAGTAGCATTATATATTTTAGAATGTGCTATAGATTATGTAATATGAATTATGATCCTGTTTATATTGAATGGAGTGGGTAATTGCAAGCTATAAATCATTTCTGGGTATCTGAAAAATTTAGCCTTCTTACTCTAGTTACACACATAAATAAAGATAGTTATATTTGTTTTTCCAAATCCAATTTTTAGATCTGCTTAAAATCTGTTGTGCTTCAAAAAGCATAGCGTAGTTCACATTTTCAATTTTAAATAAAAATATTTCCTTTGAGATATATTTTCTATCCCTAATATTTGCTAGACAACATATGAAAAATATCAAAAGAAAGTTATTTTTTCCACTGAAAATGAATAAATAATAATAAATGTTCATTATGCTTACATTGATTCAAATGACAGGGAGTTCCAGTTTTTCTAACTTAGATTCAGAATTACCGCCTGAGTTTCCAGACACGTCAGCTGCCTCATGTATACTACAACAGCAGAGACCTACAGTCTGCCCACAGAATTCTGTTGGTTGCCCACCTGAAGAGAGAAATGAAAGAACAATACTGTGTCTTGGTTCTGCTACTCAATTGTCGATTCTATTGTGGGCAACTGGTCTTAATTTGGAAAATAAAAGAGAATGAAATATATTTTCAATAGGTGACATTTTAATCTTCTCATACCTAAGGGCAAAAGAGTTCTAAACTACAAAGAAGTTTCATTACAGGGTTCATGGAAAGTGGTGAAACATGCAGAAACAGTGGTATTGCTCACAAAAGCATATTCTCTTACAAAAATCACTGATGTCTATACTAGAGGAGGCTAACATGTCCCGTTCCTAAAAAAGCCCCACATAATTTAAAGCCATTTGGAAGAATGGATATAATTAATGCAAAATGTGTGATGATCGGAGTAAGGATATCCACGTTTTAATTTAATCTGTCATTTAGTAGATGTGTGACCTTCAGGAAGTTACTACCCTTACCCAGCCTGTGTTTCCTCATTTGAATAATAATTAAGAGGCTGAATAGGATGGTCTCCTCTATCTTTTCTACCTCTGTGATTCAATATAACCTCTGTCCTATAGTCTTATCAATGAATTTTCTTTTGCAGAAAGCAACACGGTCCTAACCTCTTTCATACAATATTACATAAGATATGTATGATATGTATGCTCAGCTGCTTTGTGAAGAGAATATTATATACACACACATATGTGTGTGTTTTGCACAGTAGAAAATAATTAATCTCCAAACTAGTACCTATGCCAAATAGATATAGAGAGATAGATAGATATCTCTCTATTTCATTATAATGTAGAAGTATACAAAAATAAGAGTGTAGATGACTCTATATGTTACTATATTTCTAGTAACAGAAACCTCACCTGAACCAAGTCCACCAACACTACAATACTGAAGGAAAAACCCAGTGGAGCATTTAAAAGTATTATTTTTTTATGAAGTCAAATTCTCCAAAAGGTCAAAATCCCTTTTAAAACAGTGATGCTCAAGGACATTCACTCAAACGTATTTGGGAATATTGTAGGTAAATGTGTACAGAAGAACTGACACCTCCACTTCTTCCCTTTTTCTTTGGAGAGCTGTAATTTTGACCATATTAAAATATGTAATATGGGGCACCTGGGTGGCTCAGTCGGTTAAGTGTCTGCCTTCGGCTCAGGTCATGATCCCGGGGTCCTGGGATCGAGCCCCGCATCAGGCTCCCTGCTCAGCGGCGAGCCTGCTTCTCCCTCTGCCTCATGCTCTCTCTTGCAATCTCTGTCACTCTCTCACAAATAAATAAGTAAAATCTTTAAAAAAAATAAAATACATAACATGGCATAAAATATCACCATTTAAAAAAATATTTCCAATATATATTAGTTGCTATTTTAGCATGGAAGCAATGGGATTTGATGTCATGAAAATGGTAGCCCATAAGAGAAACACGTTACCAAAGCAACTCCTTGTTCCCTGCCTCCCCTCCCCCTGAAATAATAACAATTTGCTAAATTGTTGGGAAGTTGTTATAATTCCTTTTCCAAATTATTACTCGCCCTTTAGATTAGAAATGAGGCCAGGGTTAGCAATCAGCTATAAATGGTAGGATTTTTCAAGTAAGAAGCACTTGTCTGATTGTGAAGTGGAGGCCATTACTGCCTTGATTGGGCCTTTTTTTTTTTTTTTTCAGTTTGCTTGATTTGTGGTTGAGAGTGCATATTCACTCCTGTACTGCGAGCAATCAGAGCCTCTCCTCTCTCATTTTTGCTCAGCGATTTAGGGTCCACTACTTTGGCACAGCTGCCACCTTTTAGCCTCCATCATGCAGAATATAACCTTTAAAAAAGGGGGGGCAGGGAATGGAGGATGGGAGCAGGTAACTAATGTACATTTGGCTTCTTAATGTGCCTATTTTACATCTTCAGAGAAAACTTTTTCTCTCAAAATAACAAACAGGTTGGAACTTGGACCTCTACACTTCCTAAATAAGTTTGGACAGAGACTTGAAGGTTGTTAGGGCATATTTTCCATTTCTTTATTTATCCCACCAGAAAATAAAACAGGTGTTGGGGTAAAAGCTGACACAAAGGCATTTAGCTTTACTTAGCACTAGCATAGTCTTTGTTCTCTGGGAAATGATATAGAAACAAGAGCTTTGTTCTTTGCCTTTGTTCTGGAAGGCACTTCACAAGTTATTCACCAAATTTAAGGTCTATAGGAAGATGCTATTAAAAGCTCTTGAAATTGGAGTCCTATTTTGTCAGGTTTAAAATTATTTAATACATCCTCTAATTTAAGACAATCTCTTCTTGTTGACAACAGTCAGGAAATATTTTTGTCAGGAGTTAAGTTCAGTGCATCTTTCTCCTTGGAATTCGTTAGAGAATCCTTGGAAGAAACTGGAGTTTCAAAGTTGGAATTAGTTGAGCACCTTGGACATCTTCCTGGATCCTGTCAGTCATCATCAAATAACGAGCCCATGTAAGAGCATGTGCCCTATCACCCCAGTTCTGCTCCTGGTTCCCCAAACCAAATGCCCAGATAACTTCCATAAAATAAATACCAAACTTGCATTTTTCTAAATACACTGACCAAGTCTGGGTCTTAATAAACCTGTACAATGAAGTGAAGCCCACCAAAATTAAGAATACCATCTGGTAAGTGGTAGATTCCCTCAAGATCTGGGTTAGAACTCATAATAATATTTTTCACCAGCTTTATTGAGATATAAGTTATCAACCATAAAATTCACTCATTTTAATGTACAATTCAATAAATTCTTATGAATTTATAGAATCTGATTTTAGAATGTTGTCACCATCTGAAAATGAAACGTTGTGCCTGTTTACAATCACCCTCAATTTCACTCCCAGTCCTATCCAACCAATAATCTACTTTTTGTCTCTAAATATTTGCCTTTTGGGGGCATTTCATATAGATAGAATATGTGCTCTTTTATGTCAGGCTCTTTCACTGAGATGTTTGAGATTTAGAGGTTCATCCATGTTACAGAGTGTTATCCCTTCTTTGATGAATAGTATTCTGTTATATAGACTAACCATTCATCTCATGAGAGATACTTGAGTTGTTTTGACTTTTTGGATATTGTTATTGATGCTGCTACAAACATTTGTGCACAAGTTTGTATATGGATATATGTTTTCAATTTTTGTGAGTAGGAGTAGAATTACTGAGGCATATGGTAAATCTCTGATTAACTTAAGAAACTGCTAAATTGTTTCACAAAATGGCTGTATCGGTTTACATTCCCACCAGCAATGTATGAGTTCCAGTTTCACCACATTCTTGCCAACACTTGTTACTGTCTGTCTTTTTTATTATGGCCATTCTAGTGGGTGAAAAATTGGTCTCACTGGGGTTTTGATTTGTATTTCCCTAATGACCAATGATGCTAATGATAGCTTTTCATGTGCTTATTAGTGATTTGTGTATCTTTTTGGAGAAATGTCTATTCAAATCTTTTGCCCATTTTTCAATTAGGTTGTTTTCTATTTATCGACCCATAAGAATTTTTTATGTATTCTGGATACAAATCCCTTACTGGATGTATGATTTGCAAGTATTTTCTTCCAGTCTGTGGGTTGACTTTTCATTTTCTTGATAGTATCTTTGAAGCCCAAAAGTTTTTAATCTTGAGCAAATCTCTTTTGAACTCTTTTTTTAAAGATTTTATTTATTTGACAGAGAGAGAGAGCACAAGCAGGGGGAGTGGCAGGCAGAGGGAGAGGGAGAAGCAGGCTCCCCCACCAAGCAGGGAGCCCGATGTGGGGCTCGACCCTGGGATCATGACCTGAGCCAAAGGCAGACGCTTAACCAAAAGAGCCGTTCAGGTGCCCTTATTTTGAACTCTTAATGGAGCACAACGTTCCATCAGTTCTGAATATAATCGCTTAAAGAGTCAGAGAAAAAGGGAAATAAAAGGTTAAAAACAAAATCCCTAATTATACTTGGGTCGGCGTAAGGAAAAGAAGACACGGTTTTGCTAATCCATTTTATTTTAAAATAATCTGAAACTTTTCACTTTAGAAGAACAAGTTTTTTTTGTGTGTGTCTGTTGCTTTTAAAACCCTTCATTGCTAACTTCTTGTGGGTCATTTGAATCTTTTCTTACCTAGGGTCACAGAAATTAGAAATTCAGCCCTGCCCAGGTCACAAATGGGTGGCTTGGAACAATGCACATATGTACATGAACTTGAAGCCACAAACTCTACTCTTTGTGCTTCTACCTCTGAATAAATGGAAGAAGAAAACTCGGGATGCAAAGTCAGGCTGCAAGAACACTGGGGCAGGAGAGCCTGAACTCTATCCTCTCAGGCGCAATGCTTTCCTTGATTTGTGAGCCGTCTTCTTCTCAGGCACACCCCCAGGGGTGACTAGTGGTGGCAGCAGCTTGATAACCACGGCTAAATGCCAAGTTTCCCAGACAAATTTGGTTGAGATGTGGATAAAACTGTTAGCAGCAACTGTATCTGTTTAGAAGTTCCTTGTGGCAGAGAATAAAAAAGGAAATAAAAGAAATTTGCCTGTGAGACATACCCAGAACTTGTTATACCCATGGCTCAGCTTTAGTGTGGCAAAGGTGCACGTACCTTTCTTTTGGCAGTATTTTATATTAAAAGTATTTTAAGGGCGACTGGGTGGCTCAGTCGTTAAGCGTCTGCCTTCGGCTCAGGTCATGATCCCAGGGTCCTGGGATCGAGCCCCGCATCGGCTCCCTGCTCCGCGGGAAGCCTGCTTCTCCCTCTCCCACTCCCCTTGCTTGTGTTCCCTCTCTCGCTGTGTCTCTCTCTGTCAAATAAATAAAATCTTTAAAAAAAAAAAAAAGTATTTTAATACTTTTCAGGGCCTACAATTTAAAAGTGCCCAGCAGCAAATCCTTTAGAAAATTAAATATTAATTAACTGTTAATAGGTTGACTTTGTAAGTTCAGATTTCTATCTGGCATTTGTTAAGTATGATAAACAAGACTAATGCAGTTTGGTTGCCCCAGATGCCTCGCACTTTTTTTTTTTTTAAGATTTTATTTATTTATTTGAGAGAGAGAGAATGAGAGACAGAGAGCACGAGAGGGAAGAGGGTCAGAGGGAGAAGCAGACCCCCCGCCGAGCAGGGAGCCCGATGCGGGACTCGATGCGGGACTCGATCCCGGGACTCCAGGATCATGACCTGAGCTGAAGGCAGTCGCTTAACCAACTGAGCCACCCAGGCGCCCCTGCCTTGCACTTTTTTCCCCACCTTTGTACTGGTATGAATTTAGCCATTAATATTCAAAAGGCACATATACTTGCACAAATATTGAGGAGTACCGTTATTTGATTTATAGTAAACTTTAGAGTGTTTTTTTTTTAAACCAAAACTCTGGATACATGCAACTAAGCTTTCAGTAACTACCATTGTTACATTTTATCTAATAGATGCAAGTGTTGTTGCAAATATAGGGTTAAAAGTCACAAGAGGTCAGACAGCTGGTTGGCCCAGTCTGGTGAGGGTCTTGACTCTTGATTTTGGTTCAGTTCATGATCTCAGGACTGTGAGATCAGACCCAGCATGGGACTCTGCACTCAGCGTGGAATTGGCTTGAGATTTTTTTCTCTCCCTCTCCCCCACCTCCTGCTCATGTACACACTCTTTCTAAAATAAACAAACAAACAAACAAACAAACAAAGAAAATCTAAAAAAAAAATCGTAAGTGGTACACGGCTTAAATATTTCTAGGAGATTCTGTTGCACATAAGTAGAAGGAAGTCAGTATCTGTATTATTTTTAGACTTAACTTAGTACTATATGTCACCTGTATTACCTTTTTAAAAAGTGGCTTTCAGTTGAGCCTCTGCTAAGAATATAACTGAGTCTTAAGGACACAGTTAATCCATTTTTGGATTAACCACTTATCCATTATTAATCCATTTTTGACAAGGTTGTATGCTTATTCAAATCACACCGAAACCTGAACTGAAGGCTGGTAAAGTTAAAACTATTGATGGCAATCAACCTAGTGGAGTTGAAATGCAGTGCTAATAAGCAATTAATTAAGGTAGAAAAGGTCTATTAAGTATAGGCAAGTTTCACCAAAAAGAGAAACGGCTGAGCTGAGAATAAGACATTGTCTACATAAATGTCAGGTAACTAAAACAGCTCCTAGTAGCTTTTATAAAATGAAAATAGAAAAGGCATAGCCTCACACAATAAGTTGTGCTCTGGGGAAAAAAAGAATGCCAAACAAAAGGAGAGAAAGACTGTTGATTTCTCCCAAGAACAAATGGAAATGTTAGTAGAACACCTGTGGTTTAGATCAATAGGACTTACACTAAAACAAGGTGAATATTCTTTGAACTCTTAAGTAAATGTGTTATATCAACTGAGCAACTTTATATGCAGAAGGAAATAAGCAACTTTCCTTGTCATGAACGTTCTGGAAGAAAGGAAATTGGTTTGTTATAATTTATCAAAACCTGAGTTCAAGCAGGCCTCATCAACCTATTTTATAGCTGGCATAATATTGATGGTAATCGTCCGGGTATCATTGCTTTTTATCTCCATGTGTTCTGCAAGACCTCAGAGCCCTGCAAGGACCTCAGTATATGCTCTTGGGAGTCCCCAGAATACACTGTATTTTTATGAATAAACTGAGTGAGTGATCTTGAGATGTTTGCTATTCTGGTTCCCTTGGGATGTTAGCACATTCGAGGACATTCACTGCTGCTTCTATTAGGCATCACAATGTACAAAACATCACTGTTCCTCCTTCTCCTTCTTTCTAACTTACAGCCCCCTCTGCATGGGATTGTTTGGGCATAAATCTAAGTGCCAAGCACCATACACATAGAGTACTCAGATTTGCTCCTCTATCCTAGCTGTGGTTCTATTTTATAGTTTCTGTGTCATGCTTATATTTCTCATCTCTTCAAGCATGTTTTTTACCTTTTCCATGAGATCCTTTAGTATTTGAATAATCGTTAAGTAAAGTTCTGATCTGATAATTCCAACAGCTGGCTCATCTTTGAGTCTGCTTCTACTGACTGCTTCCTCTCTTAAGCACATTTTCTTGCTTCTGTATCTTGTAAAATTCTATTTTATTCCAGATATTTTTTTACTAAAAGAATCATAGAGAATAAAGTAAATAATATTTGCCTCCAGCAAAGAGAGCACACTCTTTTTCCTGCCAAAATGCTTGAGTGGGGTTGGGGTACTGAGTGATTCTGAGTTGTGGTCGAGGTGGATCTGGTCTTTTTTGCAACGTTAGTTTGATTCAATTCACAACTGGCTTTAAATGTTTTGAGGATGAGGGGCACCTGGGTGGCTCAGTCAGTTAAGCATCTGCCTTCCACTCAGGTCATGACCTCAGGGTCCTGGGATCGAGCCCCGCAACAGGCTCCCTGCTCAGGGGGGAGCCTGCTTCTCCCTCTCCCTCTGCTGCTCCCCCTGCTTGTGCTCCCTCACTTTCTCTCTGTGTCAAATAAATAAATAAAATCTTTTAAATCTTTTAAAAAAATAAATAAACGTTTTGAGGATGAGACTGAGATTTTTCTATCAGTAGGAAAAAAGGCTCTGAGCACTGATGAGACTCCTGAGATCTCTTTATGCCTTAGAACGATGCTTTAAGCTTTCTGAACTATGTGAACTCTCTCTTTCTTTCTCTCTTTCTCTCTCTGCTTACAGTAAGAATGTCAGATTTTGGAATTGCTTGGAAGTTCTCTTTGCTCTCTGGTCCTGCTTTAGGATTTATGCATCTGAAATCTCTCTCCTCCCTCTTGCCTTGCTGCTAACTTCAGAGGGTACCTGTTTATATTCTGTGAAGGTCCAGAATGACTTGGAAAACTTTCTCTTAGCTCCGGGCCTCACTCATCAACATCAGTCACTGAAATTGCAGAATACCTTGAATGGGTCTCTTCAGTGCTCCTGCCCTATTGCTTGTTCTCCTCTGGATGCCTGCCTTACACTCTCCCAGCTCTCCTGCTCTGCCCTCAGGCTTTGGTTTACTACCCCAAGCACTGCCAGAAGACCTCAGAGAAGAGGAGGTGGGTGGATGCTGATTTGTCTGCAGCTGTGGCTCCATGTAATTCCAACCTGTGATATCTGCCCATTTGTAGCCATTCAAAGTTCTTTGAAAGCTTGTTTTCTCCTTTTCCTTATCTCTGGTAAATTCTTCCTCCCCCTGCTTTCCAAAAGGCATGAGAACAACCATGTGTCTCTTCTCTTTTATAAAGGCATGTCATTTTCTGGAATATGGTTAATTTAGGTTTCTTTGTGTTCTCAGCTCTACAGTGGTTTCTAAATCTTATCCAGCTTGTTTTTGGTAATTAGGTAGAGAGCAAAGGTTTCTTACAACCTTTTATATCCAAACCAGAAATCTCCCCACCTTGGTTTTCAGAGGGAAAAAAATGCTCCTTTACTTTCATATTTCATAGGTTTATATAATATTCACTTAAGTGAGGTGATTGTTATAACTGTATAGTTGTCATGATCAGTTTGAAGACAAAACTAAATCTGAGTAAACACAATAGTTAACTGGTAGAAAGAGAAATGCAAGAGCACTATTAGCTTCAAGTACTTATGACATGGGCATCTGCAAATAGGTTTTAAAGTGGGTTACAGAGAACTCTCAAACAGCCAAAACAAAACAAAACAAAAACACACACACACTAGATTTTTCTGTATTACCTGTAACAAATTTGACCCTGTAGAATACTGACATAAAAGTAGTGCTTTAAATAAATGAAAACTCTCCATTAGGGATGTCAATTATGTATACTACTCAAACTAGCAAGCAAAGTATAAAATCTTTACAGGTCCAATTCAAATGTTAGTTTATTCTGCAAACATATTTATACTTTCTATATTGTTCAGTTGTTCTATTTGGCTTCTCTACTGTTAGGAAATTGATTATCCATATGTTGGATTATCTTTCTCTGTCTTGCATACCTATTAATTAGCCCCTCCTAATTGCTTTAATCTTTTTTATCTGTATTTTTTATCATCTTAAATAATTCTGTTATGTTAGCAATTTAATTTATGGCAATTATTATTCTGTTCATTGTCCTTTATAATTATCCATTAATTTCACAATATTTTAATTATCACTTTCTTTCTTTAGGTACAGAATGCCTCTCTTTTTGCCCTTATTCTTTGAGTTCATGACAAACTTACTCAATCTCATGACACACACTTTCATATATACACAAATACACATATGTATATTCTGATGCTTGTCAAATTTATATCTCTAGCCCAGACCACTTCCATATCCAACTGCTTAGTTGACTTGACAACTCTACTTAAATGTCTAATAGGTATCTCAAACATGTCCAAAACTCAGCTTCTTATCTCTCCCACACACCGACTTAAACCTACTCTCCTATAATCCTCCCTAACTCAACTATTGGCAATTCCATATTTTCAGTTCTTCACACCAAAAGAACTTGGGATTATCCTTGACTGCACTGTTTCTCTCATACAGCCAATCTTATAGGCTCTACCTTCAAATTATACCCCAAATTTAATCATCTTTCAGGCTACCACTGCTACCTCCACTATCTTGACCCTGATCTATCACCTGTCTCTTTTCTGAGACCTTATCAAATGCCTTCCATAAGGCTTACTTGGGGGAGATTTTCCATTCATGTGTGAGAGACACACTCAGGCTTCGGCTCATTTCAGTTTAGTTACCAAACTGGTCTTTAAACAGGATAGAAGGGTGGTTGTTTGGGAGCTAAGGCTTTTCAGAATGCAGTTCTTATTCACAGTTGCTATATTTTGAAGTTTACTGACCATATTTTTTTTTTAAGATTTTATTTATTTATTTATTTGAGAGAGAGAGACACAGTGAGAGAGGGAATACAGGCAGGGGGAGTGGGAGAGGGAGAAGCAGGCTTCCTGCAGAGCAGGCAGCCCGATGCGGGGCTCAATCCCAGGACCCTGGGATCATGGCCTGAGCCAAAGGCAGACGCTTAACGACTGAGCCACCCAGGCGCCCCAGTTTACTGACCATATTGTTCTTTGGTTGTTGTGGTGGATTTCTTTTCCTCTAAGGGACATATTTCTCTGGTACAGTTTTAATCTACCATCCTAAATTTGTAATCTACCTTTGCTACATACTTTGCATGTATTATCCTTTGAAACTTCACAGCAACCTTGTGAAGTAAATCGTATTATTCTCTTTTATGAATGAAAAATTAGACTCAGAGAAGACCCAGTACTCAAAGTTAGCTCTTCTGATCCTAAACAAGAGGGTTTTTTGCTTTTGCCATTTCTCCATACTGCATGCATGTCTAAACCCTCCTTTAAAGGACCAGCTGTCTTCATTGTAGTAAGATACCTGATACACAAGCTGTAGATCCCAATAATCCTTTTTTGGTCAGAAAGGGGAGAGTATGTTCCTCAGTATGGGGGTGGGTCTGAGAAAGATGACTCTTTGAGCATGTTTAGAAGTTTTGTTCAGACAGAGGGTGAGATGAGGAGGAGATGGGGGGAGAAAATGATGATATCTCAGTGTAACATCTTGTCATTCCTACAGAAAAAAAATGAAATTGTCAGAAATATGGCAGAATATAAAATTTGATACTGTATGAAATCAATAATGTAAATTGAGGGCCATCACTTCAGGTGAAAAATGGTGATTTGAATATACACATTTGCATTCAATTCTTCCCTGAAACCTGTTGAGTTGTTTGTTTTTAAACAGACAAATTACAAAGAGAGAATGGGAAAGAAGGCAGCAACAGCAAATTCAGAAGCTGGAAAACATGCAGATGAGTGGTAACTGACCTTTCAGATTTGAGAAAACAGCCCCTTAAGCTCTTGGTGGAAAAGCTGAGAGGCAATATGATTTATGCCCAGGAAACCTGAAGAGTCTCAGGAACTGGCAGCACTCCTACCTCTGGAATTGGAGATGAAGGTGGGGCTTGAGTTGGGGGACGTCACTGAAGGCGGTTAATTTGTCAGATTCCCTCCTGCATTCCACTCAGCTGAAGAGACTAGAGGTTTATTCTCTGGACAGGGGGATACCAGGTACAGTTCAGGGATCCAGGGTACATTTCCTCACTTAATCTTGAGGTCTCTAGGCTTCTCCCATCTCTCAGCACCCCAAAAGCATACAGCTAAACATATGCCCTCCACACATGATTAAAAGAGTCTTTTCTGGAATTGACCAGTGCAAGAAAATGGATCCCAAAATGCTAACAGTGGAAGGGGCATGAAAACACCCAGTGAGATCATCTTACGGAGAAGAATCCAGTGGGCAAACCCCACCCACAATCACAGAGCTGCCACTCAGCTTTTTAATTCCACACTCTTAAATACAATTCAATAGTTAACAATCGCTAGATCTTGGAGGCAAGCACCTAACATGGAAGGTTGAAACCCCAAAAAACAAATAAAAGAAACTTAAAAAAAAACAAAGCTATTCAGGAAGGAGAAACATTGAAAAATATAACCATTGTTAAAATTCTTTGAGATAAAAGGAAGCTTTTATTTATTTATTACATCCATAATACATGCACAGAATTCTGTAAAAAGGAGAAGGAATATTCAAAGAAAAGGCCCTTGGATATTAAAAAATATGATAGAGGCTTTAAAAAAACTTTCTGTTTTTTTACAGATTTTCAATATTATATATATATTATTTTAATAAAATAATTATATTTTAATTTAAAAATGTAAAAAATTAAATTTTAATTTTAATTGAAATTAATGTGATTTAATTTTTAAAAACTTCAATCATATGCTTAATATCCAAGGTCTTTTTTTATTCCTTTGAATGTCTTTTCCCTTTTTATAGAGGTCTGTACACATATTATTTGGAAAATATCATGGGTATTTCCTATTTGTCCTTCCACTTCCATTTTCTCTTGCCATTTATAGTGGACAGACCCAAAGGTTGACCACCTTCCAGTGCTTCACACCATAAAATCCCCAGCTTTGAGTGTGAGTGGGATGTTGACCTGCTTCTAACAAATAGAATACAGCAAAGGTGATGGGGATGTTACTCCTATGATTAGAATACATCATATGGCAAGGATGATGGGCTGACACTTCCATAAGTAAGTTAAGTAATATGGTAAAGGTAATAAGTCACTCCCAATGTTAACTTGATAATTCAATGTCACATTATGATATACATATACATATATATCTTCATCTTGCCAACACGCACTAGAGAGACTCTCCTGCTGACCTTGAAGAAATCAGCTTCCAGGTTGTGAATTGCCTATGGAAAGGTTGACATGACAAGGAATTGCAGGTAGCCTCTTGGACCAGAGAGGCTTATACCAGCCAAAGCCAGCGAAAAGCCAGATCCTCTGTCATACAGTCACAAAGAAATTTGGCCAACAAACCTGAAAGCCTAGAAGTGAATTCTTCTCTAGTCAAGCCTCCACACCAACACTTCTAGGCTTTCAGGTTTGTTGGCCAAAGTTGGTCTCTGTGAACAACTGCCTGGGTTCAAAATTCAGTTCTATCACTTACTTGAACAAGTTACTCAACCTCCTTGTTCCTCAGTTTCATCATGTATAAAATGGGGATAATAATAGTACTTATCTTAGTGAATAACTTTAAAGATTAAATGAAGAACTGTATGTAAAGCACGAGAATAGTGTCTGGCACATAGTAAGAACTATGTGTTTACTCTTATAATAATTATCATGATAAACTAATAAATATAAATAAGTAATATAAATTAACATAAAACAATGGAAGTAAATAAACATAATTGAAGAGTTGTGATAAATAACACAAAATAAAAAATAATTAATGCATTACTATCATTATATCAATTAGGATAGATGAGGTTATGTTGCAAAAAAAAAAAATCTCAAAATCTCAGTGACTATAAACACAAATGTTTATTTCTTGCTTACATTAAACGTCCATTGCTGACAGCAGCAGCCTCTGTTTGTTGTATTCCCATAGACCCAGGCTAATGGAGCAGCTACTACCATGTTAAATGTTGCCAGGCACTGTATCATAGTGAATAAAGCTCTGGAGAGTCTCACTTTCATAATCAAATGCTCCAGCCTGGAAGTGACACACCCTATTTCCGCTTACAACTCATTGGCTCCACTCAACTTATAAGGGAACCAAAAACATGCAATTCTATCATGAATTCAAAAGTGGAGAGAACCAGAAATGTTTGGCAAAAAGGCTACCACTTTTGTTATTGTTATTGTCAGTGTTTGACTCTTTATTCTATGAATTTGTTTTGATAAACATAAAAACTAAATCTAAGAAAGAAAATAATGTGCCATCTAGACTCAGAAAGAGTTAATCTTAATTATTGTTGTCCAGAGTTGTTTCAGACGTTGGACCCCTCTAAGCCTCATTTGGGGAGAAGTTATTGGAAAACAAATCACTGATTTTCAACATACAAGGTACACAAGATACCTTTGCCTCTTGATACTATAAACATTTTATTGAATAGATGTGTTCTTTTAAAAAATTAAACTATTGCAATTCTACTTGTCCTGCTGCACTATAAAAAGCATAGATTTTTATTTCTTCAAGATAGAGATGACAAACAGGAAAACTACCAGGGCCATCACGTGGAAAGCTTCACTGTACCTGATTGAATCCCCCAAACTGTATAGACATACTCTATTTCTGGAGCTCAACAATTGCTCCTCCTGCTCCTGCTCCAAGAAATGAGGCCTATACACAAGGCATATATTGGTTTGAGGGAGAGCCTCAGAGGCCAGGAGCAGACCAAAGTAAGCAAAGTTCATTGCAGTTTTGTTGTCTTCTGTGACTAACATTGGATCTTCACCATGTGATTTTCTGAGAAAAAGCTACGTCCCTACTTTTACACTGTATACTTAAATAATTCCAGACTAAATAACTTTTGAAATATATATAAATAGATGAATATATATAAATAGATGATCATCAGGTGGTAAATGCTTTTTTAAACTTGACTCTAAATAAAATAAATACATTTGGCAATGTAACAATACTGTTTTTACAGTAATGGCAATGTAAAAATCACAGTTGAGAACGTTTTGTTTCCTAAGAATAATGAACACAGTAGAAAAGGATACTATCACAGAAAGCAAGCAAAGAGGAAAATTTCCAAAAGAAGAAATACAAATGACTAATATAATGTATAATCTACTTAAAATTGAACTGAAAATTAAAATATTTTGTTTTGACTCTTTCCTAAAAGATAAAATGGTTTATAATAATCATGATCTGTGAGCTTGTGGAAAATGGGCACTAATGTTTGATAAGAGTAATGTAATTGGAGTTAACTTTTCTGGAAGGTAATTTTCAATATGCATCAAAACCCCTAAAATTATGCATATTCTTCCCCTTGGCAATTCTATTTCTATAAATTTCCACATGGAAATAACCAGAAGTGAATTGAAAATAATCTAGAAGGTTCTGCGTGGTAGGCTAACCTCCTTCAGGGTGCAGAGCCTAGTTAGTCCAACAGTGGCCCTTTGGTGGTTTTCAATCCTTCAGTCTTTCTTTTAGTCAAGATGAGTGATAAGCCTGACTGTCTGAAGTAAAGTCTGACAGGTCAAAACTGAAGAAAACTAAAACTGAACAACAACAACAAAAATACTATCCCCTCAAAGGAAACTATCCAGTAGAAGAAAGTGTTCAAACACTATAAAATGGGAATCCTCCCCCAACAGCAAGTTTCGGCATTGCCTGAGTATTTGGTTTTTTACTTGTTTTTTGTAAACCTATGTGTTTGTAGAGATTTTAGGCACCTTCTGTTGGCTTTTCACCCATAGTCCCCGGCTAGGAGGTCAGAAGTAGCCAATATTCCCTTATGTTCACTTTTAAACTTTCCTTTGGTGCATAAACTCCACCTGGTAAATGCTATCAATAATCTCATCATTGATGACCTTTGTGTGAGAAGTCCTTTCACCCCTTACAGTATAAGCCACTTAAAAAAAAAAAAAAAGCCCCAATGTGGAGCTTGAACTCATGACCCGGAGATCAAGACTCCCATGCTCCACCCACTGAGCCAGCCAGGTGCCCCTAAGTAAAATAAGCCACTTTCTACAGTGGGGGCCACCATTGCTCCATAATCTTCATGAAATGGCATGTGTTTGCACCTTCCCACAGTTTATTTTCATTTTAACATAGCAATAAAATAATAAATATAATTTTAAAAAAGGAAAACAACCTAAATATTCTCAAGTAAGAGATTGGCTAAATAAATTGTTATAATCCAAATAATGAAACACTAGCAGGCATTTTACATTATTTAGTAATGAAAACATCAAATGAAATGGGAAAATTATCATGCTTATTGTTAAGTGAAAAAGGAAAACTAAAATATTAAGAATGGTATGATTGGATTCACTAAATACTAAATAATAAAATAATATTTAAATATATATACACACATATATATACATATATATTCTGTGTGTGTGTGTGTATATATATATATATATAGAAGCAAAAGCTGGAAAGCTATAAGCCAAGGTTACCAATGGTTATATATATCTAGATGAGGAACTCAGAAGTGACTTTTGTTCTTTTCTTTTAACTTAAAAAACGTGTATTAATTTTGAAACAGTCTCAGATTTACAGAAAAAGTATAGGTGCTGTGCAAAAAAATTTTATTTCCTGGACCATTTAAGAGTCCCTTGCCAACATGTTGCCCCAATACCCAGGAATACTTTAGGGTGTATTTCCTACAAACGAGAACATTTTATACAAATTATCAAAATCATAAAAATAACATTGATACTACCATCTAGTCCTCAACCCCATTCAATTTCCACCAAATGTCCCCAAAATGCATACTGTGGCAAAATAAATCTAGTTCAGAATCACATGTTGCATTTAATTCTCATGTCCCTTTAGTCTCCTTTGTTCTGGAATAGTTCTTTGGTCTTTCCTTGACTTTCACGATCTTGACACTTTTGAAGTTTATAAGCCAGTGATTTTTGTACAGTGTCTCTCTATTACTGATTATCTGTATTCCCTCATGATTACATTCTGGCTAAGCATCAGTGGCAGGAATATCTAAAAGTGATCGTGTGTTCTCATTGCATCATTATCAGGTAGCTCATTATTTTGATTTGCCAGCATTACAATGATGTTCATTCTAATCATTTCATTAAAGTTGTGTCTCCCAGGTTTGTCCAATGTAAAGCTACTCTTTCCTCATTTGTATTTAAGAAGTTTTTTTAAAAAGATTTTATTTATTTATTTGATAGAGAGAGCCAAAGAGCACAAGTGGGGGGTGGGAGGGGTGTTGGAGGATGCCAGAGGGAGAGGGAGAGGCAGGCTCCCCCCGCTAAGCAGGGACCCTGGGATCATGACCTGAGCTGAAGGCAGATGCTTAACTGACTGAGCCACCCAGGCGTCCCTTAAGAAGTATTTTTGTAGGGAGATATTTTGGGACTATGTAAATATCCTTCAATTTTTAAATTTATATCACTAAGGATTCATGGATTCCTATTTTATTTTAATTTATTAATAATATTATTTATTTGGGTGTTTAGTTTATCTCCTGTTTGAGCAGTAGAAGCTGATTCAGGCTGATTTCTGTGTGTATTGTGACATGCTGCCATCAGTCAAGGTACTTTGATTTCTGTCACAATGTGGTCTGGGATCATCTCGTAGTTTCTTTGCCCAGTCCTGGAATCAGCCATTTCTTCAAGAAGCCCTGGTTCCTTTTAGTGGAGAGTGGTATGTAAAAGCCAAGATCTCGGAGGTAGATGGGCTCATTATTGGTGTGTCATTGTTCTCTAGCCTGCTGGAATACACCTATCTACATCTGTATCTACTAGTGTATCCATCTATAGTTATTGAAACCTATGAGTGTTACATAATACAAACCTAAAAATGAATTCTGAAAGGGTGAGATGATGGAAAACTTTGTAAAGATCAAGAAAAAGAGTTTGGATTTTATAACAGCTGGTGGATATTTACTAATTTAAAAATGGGATGTGAGAAGACTAATCCAGCAGTGATTCAGGGAATGAAAAAATGAACTTAAAGCTAAGAGCTAAGAAGTGTTTTCTAGGGCCTAGCTATGATAAGAGAAACAATTAGGTTCAATACAGACGAAGGAGGAAGAGTCAGTGGATCTGTATCAGCAACATACCAAGGAAAACATATGGTGGGAAGAAGGGCGAGTGAGAGGAAGAAGGGAAAGACAGTAAGATACAGGGATGGCTGGGGGTGTGGGGTGTGGGATTTTGTTGGATTCATTTACAAAACAAATCGCCAAAAATATTCTGTCAACAAGCTGTAGCCACTCACACTGAAATTTTAAAAATACCTGAGCTTAAACTGAACATCACATTTTTTTGTATCAAGGAAATGAAGCAGGGAAGATTTGCCTAAGACTACATTAATTTACTACCTTAATTTAAAAGCCTCAAAAGCCAAAGACGGGAACAACTGAAGGTTTTGGCAAGAAATGTGTTTAACATGGTCTTGACGTAATAATGAGCAAGTTGGTCTCTGTCTCTTGCTACCTTACTTCCTAGGGATCTAGGAGTATTAACCAGTCTTGAGAACATCTTGATTTTCCCCATTGTTTTTCCAACTTCACATGTTTGTGAACTTTGAAGCTCTTTGGCATCACCGGTCCATGATTCTAGCTTGTTGGTGAGAAACTGCTCAAGATAAAAAGTTTGTCATTTACCTATTCAGAACTATTCTGAAAACTGTCACAAAATTCTCAATGAACCTAAAATTGGGTGAGGAATTTTTGGCTTATTAAAATAAATCTGTTGTAACAATGGCATGATTTGGTTTTTAATGTCAGCAAAAACATTAGTTGTGGATCCCAAGCAAAAATAATTATCATAATGTGGTGACTTAACACTTTGAAAAAATAAATTGTGTGTTCTTTCTTCTCTTCGGCTATCCTCTATCCCACCTGAAGGAGTATGGCTGTACCATGCAATCTATGCCATGGAATTCATTGTCAAAATAGAACCATAACATGACAGAAAATCTTTTTTATACTTAAAAGCAGTGAGCCCAGGTGTGAGAAAGTGTCAGAAGTAGAAGCAGAAGTGGTTTTTTCGTTGCTCTTAAGTTTCTAGTATTGGCTCCACTCCTTTCTTTAGGACAGGGCATCTTTTTTTATTCCTGCTCTATTACAGGCATGGGGCACAGTGCCCAGCAATTATAGGTGCTAACAAATGAATGAACAAATATGAGACCTCACGTAAGTCATTTACCCTATCTGGATCTATTCTCAAGTTTCTAAGTAACAACCGTGCTTTAATTTGCTGGCTTTGCAAAATGAATTTGGGAGTGTTCCCTCCTTTTTAATTTTTTGGAGGAGTTTGAGAAGGATTGGTGTTAATTATTTTTTAAGTGTTTGGTAAAGTTCACCAGTGAAGCCATCTGGTCTGGGCTTTTCTTCATTGAGAGACTTTTAATTACTGGCTTAATATCTTTACTAGCAATTGGTCTATTCAGATTTTCTGTTTCTTCCTTATTCAGTATTGATAAGTTGTACGTTTCTAAGAATTTTTCCATTTCTTCTATGTTGTCCAGTTTGTTAGCATATGGTTGTTCATAGCAGGTTATGATCTTTTGAATTTCTGTGTTACCAGTTGTAATGTCTCTTTTTTTATTTATGTTTGTTGATTTGGGTCCTTTCCCCTTTTTTCCTAGTTAGTCTAGCTAAAAGTTTGTCAATCTTGTTTATCTTTTCAAGGAACTAACTCTTACTTTGGTTAATCCTTCTATTGTTTTTCTGTTCTTTATTTCATTTATATCTGTTCTAATCTTATCATTTCTTTTTCTTCATGAACTTTGGGCTCAATTTGTTCTTCTCTTCCTAGTTCCTTAAGGCATAGAGTTAGGTTGTTTATTTGAGATCTTTTTTGCTTTTTAAGGTAGGTGTGTATTGCTACGAACTTCTTTTGCTGTACCCCACAAGTTCTAGTATTGTGTTTCCATTTTCATTCAACTCAAGAAACTTTATTTCCCCTCTAATTTGTTTTTTGATCCACTAATTGTTCAGAAGAGTGTTGTTTAATTTCCATGTGTTGGTGATTTTTCCAGTTTTCCTCTCTTGTTATTGATTTCTAGTTTCATGCCATTGTGTTCAGAGAAGATATTTGGTGTGATTTCAATCTTCTTGAATGCGAAGACTTGTTTTGTGATCTAATGTGCTCTATCCTAGAAAATGTTCCATGTGCATTTGAGAAGAATGTATTCTGCCATTGTTGGATGGAATCTTCTGCATGTATCTGTTAAATACATCTGGTCTATAGCATTATTCAAATCCACTGTTTTCTTCTGATTCTCTGTCTGGATGATCTATTGTCGAAAGTGGGATAGTATAGTCCTCAACTATTATTGTATTACTATTTATTTCTCCTTTTAGTTCTGTTAGTTTTTGCTCTTTATATTTAGGTGCTCCAATATGGGGTGCAAAAATATTTACAACTGTTATAACTTCTTGATGTATTGACCTCTTTATCATTATATAATGGTCTTTTTTATCTTTTTACTATTTTTAGCTTAAAGTCTATTTTGTCTGAGGTAAGTGTAGCTACCTCTGCTTTTTTGGGGGGAGGGTATACCATTTCCATCCCTTCACTCACAATCTATGTGTGATTTTAAGGCTAAAGTCAGCATATTGTTGGATCTTGTTTTTTATCCATTCAACCATTCTATGTCCTTTAATTGGATAATTTAATGTTTATGTTTAAAGTTATTATTGATAAAGATCTACTGGTTACCATTTTGTTAACTGTTTTCTGGTTGTCCTGTCAATCTATTGCTCCTTGTTTCTTATCCTGCTATCTTTTTTTCACATTTTGATGTCTTATCAGTATACTTTGATTTCTTCATTGTGTTCTCTTGTGTAATTACTACAGGATTGTCCCTTACAGTTACTGTTGATGCTTACATAAAATATCTTAAACTTATAATACCCTGTTTTATACTGGTAACAACTTAACTTCAATAAAATTCATAAACTTCACCCTTTTACCTTTTACTTCTCCTCCTCCCCACATTTTAAGTTATTGCTATTACAATTTACATGTTTTATATTGTGTAATTAATAACAGATTATTGTAGTTATGGTTATTTTCACTATCTCTTAAAAAGTTTTCAAACTAGAGCTGTAAATGAATTATGTGCCACATTATCATATCACAGAATCTAATATATACTTATCATTATCAGTGAGACTTACACTTTTTATGTTTTTATCATATTAGTGCTCTTTAACTTCTACTCAAAAAACTCTAGCATTTCTTGTAAGGCAGGTCTGGTGGTAATGAACTCACTCAGCTTTTGTTTTTGTCTTTATCGCTCCTTTGTTTCTGAAGGACAGTTTCATTGGATATAGACTTCTTGGCTGTGAGCTATACTCTTTCAAAATTTTGACTGTATCATCCCATTCTCTCTTGGCCTGAAAAGTTTCTGTTGAGAAATCTGCAGTTGCCTTATGGTGGTTCCCTTGTACATAACTTCTCTTTTCTCTTGCTGCTCTTAAAATTCTTTGTCTTTGACTCTGAGAGTTTAATTATAACATGTCTTACTATAGCCCTATTTGGGTTCAACCTATTTGGGATCCGCTGGTACTCATGGATCTGGATGTCTATCTTTCTCCCAGGTTCAGGAAGTTTTCAGCCATTATCTTTTAAAATATACTTTCTGTCCCTTTCTATTTCTCTTTTGCTTCTGGAATCTTCATAATGTGAATATTGTTTCTTTTTATTGTGTGTCATACTTCCCGTAGGCTTTCTCCATTCTTTATCATTTTTTTTTTTTTTTTGCTCCCCTGACTGGTAATTTCCAATGTCTTATCCTCCAGGTCACTGATTATTTCTTCTGCATGGTTAAGTCTACTTTTGAAACTATTTATTGAATTCTTCAGTTCACTTATTTTATTTTTCAGCTCTCACATTTGGGGTTTTTTTTGTTTGTTTGTTTGTTTGTTTGTTTTTGATGGTTACAATTCCCTTGTCAGACTTCTCATTTTGTTCATCATTTTCCTAACTTTGTTTAGTTGTCTATCTGTGTTTTCTTGTAGTTCACTAAACTTCCTTAAGATGGTTATTCTGAATTCTTTGTCAGGCAGTTCATAGATCTCCATTTCTTTAGGGACAGTTATTGGAGCTTTATTTTTTTCCTTTAGTGGTATCATATTTACCTGATTTTTCATGATTTTTGATTCCTTACATTGGTATCTGCACATTTGAGTAATTGGGCTCCTCCTTTAGAGTACAGATTTGCTTTGACAGAGATAGTTCTTCAGTCAGCTCAGTTTGGGTTTCTGGATGTATTTGCTGGTAATGTCCCTGGGCAAGTGGAGACTATATAGTTTCCCTGGGGTGAGGCAATTGGTCAAGCTCTAAGGACAGGGATGCAGATGTGGTACCACTGGCTGAGAATAGTTGGATACGACTGCTGGCTTGCTTCCCTACCAAAATGAGGCTGTAGGATGGGCTCTGCAGTTACCTGGATTCTGTGGTCAGTTTTACTAGGTTGTCAGGACAGGGTATTATATTAAGTAGTAGATGTAGGTATGAATTAGCTTCCCTGACAACTAGGACAGCCAGGATGAGACTCAGAACTTGCACAGCTCATTGCCTGGGGACCCAAATCAGGCCACAGTGTGTACTGAATTCCCTGGTCAGGTGAGACCACCCATTTTGCTCCGCAGATGGGGGAAGCCACAGGCTGTGCTTTCTGTTTAAGCTACTGTATGTAGAGCTGTTGACTGGTCTATGCAGTTTTCCATGTACTCTGGTTAGGTTCCCTGGTCAGACAGGCTGACGGCTGTATTCAACAATAAGGAGGGTGATGAATTAGATTCCCTGTTTGAGTGCAGTGGGAGAAGCAGCTCTAAAGCCAGTAAGCTCTTTGTTGTCTTCACTCAAGTCAACCTATACCTCTAGTTCCCTAACTGAACAGGGCCACTAACTGCTCTGCAAACCATCAGCTCTGCCCACCTACCCCATGGCTCAAATGTCACTGAGCCACATTGCTTCTAGGAGTTGTTGCCAGCCCTTCTGGTTAGATGGAGCTGGAAGACACTTTCCATAGTGGGTGGAGCTGCGATTCTGCTTCTTGCCTGGGTGTGGGCAAACTGGGCTCTTAAGTTGGCAAAATGCTTCATTTGAGGATCCCAATCAGGCAGATCTGTATCCCACTGAATTTCCTGGTCAGAATCCATCCCCTTGGTTCTGCAGATGAACCAAACCACTGGTTGGGATTACTACTTGGGCTCTGCAGGTATGAACTCAATCTGCCAAGATCTGTGTGCTGGTTGTTGTAAGTCCTTCCTCTGTTCTCTGTCACAGTCGGATTCCCAGTGGTTGACCAGGAAGATTTCCTTGCAATTCCCATGGTTGGAGATCAGAGTAGGGGCTCTTAGAAAGTGACCCACAATGCTGGGGTGGGGGACATGGTGCTGGTTGTCCTCTCTGGGTTTTTTTTTTTTTTTAAGATTTTCTTTATTTATTTGACAGAGAGACAGTGAGAAAGGGAACACAAGCAGGGGGAGTGGGAGAGGGAGAAGCAGACTCCCAGATGAGCAGGGGGCCTAATGTGGGGCTCGATCCCAGAACCCAGAGATCATGACCTGAGCCAAAGGCAGATGCTTAATGACTGAGCCACCCCGGCACCCCATCTCTGGGTTCTTCTTTCCCACTGAAGGAACCAGAGGCTCAAGGGAGACCTGTCCATATGTTGCTGCACTAGCCTTGGGGAGGGTCAATGTGGTCAACATTAGCTGCTTCTCTTACCCTGCTAATGAAATCTGTCTTGGTCTCTGAAACAGGGGCGTTCTTCAGCTTCATTCCTGTGTTCTAGAATTTTCTCAGCAGTGTCTTGTTTTTGAATAGTTGTTACCTGTTCTTGAGAGGGGGAGCAAAGTCAGAAATGACCTACTATGTAGCCATCTCCCTCTCATTTTAATTTGATACGAAGAGATAAAATGTGCTCTATCAATATTAAGAGTGACATTGACTTAATGTGATGAATAGAAAATGGTATTGTGATATCCTGAGATTTCTTGTACATTTCTTATTTTACTCAGAAAAATATGGACCCTTGACTATTCAGAGGAAAGAGAATCAAAATGTATAAAATTCTGGAAGCAAATCTTTTTCTCTAATTTAGAGAAAGAATGATGTTCAGGTCCCAAGATAATCCCAGACCCAATATTCTTCTGGATTGAGGAAAGATGAAGGACACAAAAGGAGAAGGGTTGAAACATTCAGTTTTATGTGACACAGAGGCCATTAAAATTCTTTAGAAAAGGTAGGGGCAAGAATGCTAACGGACTGGCTCAGCGCTTGCTTTGATGCTTAAATATAACAAGGAAGAGAGCCCAAGTTACCCAATTCCCAGCCCTATGCTACAACTCCTTGTCACTTATTATACATACTTCCTCTTTAATAAAGTTCTAATTCAAGTGTCTCTGTCAGATGGGGATGATTTGGAAACATTTTAGGGACCCAAGCCTTATCAAAGTACTTAAATAGCCATGGAATGATTAAAAGGAATGTGTGTGTTCAAATACAAATGAAGAATGATTTGAAGGTTGGGCACAAGGGATAGCAGATGGTAACTATTAATTATTAGCCAATTACGAAGGCTTCAGTCCAGTAAGAAAGAAAGTATTCTATGTCTGACTCATCATCATCTACCCCTTGTAATGCTTTGATTTCTTGTAAGAACTGTAAAGGAAGACATTTCCTCCCTCTGTTGATACCAAGAGATCTCTCTGATGTTCAAAAGAATAGAATTGTGTGGTCACTGGTAGAATAATATCACATTAAATTCCTGAACATATGTATCAAGGGCTCAATAGACAAAAAAGATCAGAGACATTATTACTAATGCATAGTTCTTGAGAAATTATTTGGTATTTCTTGTTCCTAAGTAATGCAATTCTACAAGACTGAACTGGGCACATGGGTATCTAAGACCACCCCCCCAGCCTTGAATGCATTTAGGTAGCACATAATAAGCATGTAGTCAGTTTGTGCCCTAGTCAAGAGGTTTTAATAAATCCCTACAAACATTTCAGATCTGAAGCTGGCAAGGGTGTGTGTGGGGTAAGGCTAGACATGAGTTGAGCCCAACTTTATGAATGAAGTGCCTACATGTCATTAATGTTTCAGTAGGTCCCCTAACAGGGGTAATTGGGCCCCCAGGGAGCTTCTCCAAGCCTCCAAGTTCAATCTGCCAATGGTGAGGATGCTCAGTCCTTGAAGGTAAGCGGAACCATTCCCGTTTTACCCTGAACTCAAGGGTCAAACAGGCCTAAGGGAAATAGTTTGGAACTGTCATCTAACATTATGACCGACATACACTGTGTTTCCAAGCAGCCTGCAAAGGGAGCCAGCAGCATGCGTGCCTGCCCTGAGCTGCAGGGTGGTAGCATGTCACATGTCTGCTAACAGAAGGGGATAACCATCCCAGTACAAACTTGACATATATAAATTGATTACATAAGTAGGCAGTGGTGGTCCTTTCAAGTACACTCCTTTTGTTTGAGCTTTACAGTAAAATTACCAGCAGCAGTTTACAATTAAGGGGAATAATAATAACTGAATATGCTTTCATCTGCACATACAATTACAATGAACTGCATGCCTTAATAGGATTGTGAAAAATCTGCGTTTGACCCATACAAAAAAGTAAACATTCTTGTTCTGGATACTATATCATTATCACAACAAAGAGAAACTCCTGAAATCTGATGATTTAAACATCTGGAGAATGTTAATCACTTCAAAATGACGGATGTTTTTTATTTCAGCTTTTGACAGACACACTCCTTTCATAGATAGATGATTATTTACATAAATTACATCATCAATGTGAAAAAAATCAGAATAACTTCAAAGGACAAAATGCTTAATTAAAAAGAGACTTGTATTTCTATTTTTCTCCCTTTCTCTGTTTTTCCTTTAAAGGAGGAGTAAAATACCCACTTACTTGGAAAAACCACCAGATCCTTTGTAGGTAAATAAGAAGAAATTGTCTTTTTGAACTGTTTCATGTAGAAAGCAATCACCTTTGAGAATAAATTACTCTGTTTTTAGTGCCCTGAAACCTATTAATTGCTCTGAGTCCACTTCTAACTTCTAAAGTTTCCCCTTTAGTAAAAATGACAATTTGGAGTTTACTCCACTATTCCAGTGGATGAAACCGAACAGATTCAAGCTCAAGTTGAGTCTGAGACTCACCCTTATTTCCCATTCAGACTCCCCAATTAGCCTTAGTAGATGGAGGGAAATAAAGCGCTTTCAAAGCAACTCAGCTCTGAACCATTTTATTGCTGATTGGGGTGGAGTGGGGGGAGAGATAAATCCACGAGCAGCCCAGAGAGAACGGTTTGAAAGTTTGCTCTTGAGGGAGCAGCCTGGCTGCGGGGGCTGTGGTCCCTCAGGGCTGGCCTCTGACTTGCGGCGTGCTGCCTGATGCTGGTGGGTAGAGCTGGTGCAATTTGGCTGATCCACTACAATTTCCTCCTACACTCGGAGCTGATCTGCAGGCTGACCTTAGACAATTTGTCTTCTTTCAGGGAGAAATGTCACCCAAAAGGAAGCTATTAAGTCAAGAAGGTAATTCTCTCAGAACAGTCCACTGTATAAACAGAACTTGACCTCAGGTAATTTATTGCTGGTCCCTAACAAAGAGACTTAAGATATAGGCTTGATACAGTGGAGATCTGAAACTGTCAATAAAAAGGGCAAGCCAGAACCTCACACAGTTTCTTGTGAGTGGCCATATTTAGAGTGTAAACCACATTAAGATATTCTTTGAATAAGAATTAGGGTGGCATTTGGTCGTTTAGAATGAAAAGTTTGTTTCATTAACAAATCAGAAGTTTTTGCTTGCACAGTCAAGCCACTGATTGTCTTGTTCTTTAATATATTCTCATTCATTTGTTTGTTAGGCTAACATCTAAACATGTTATAAAGGTTACAGTTTCTTAAAAAGAGTGAGTTGGATTCAGTGCTCAAGATCCAGGTATGCCCCAGATGGCTAAGAGGTTGATTTCCTGTCTTCACAGAGAGTGGAAAATGAAAAGCTAAGTTTCTTAACTGAGTGGAATGAATCATGTTACTTGGTCCAAGAGAACAATGGATGACAGACAGCATCTCATGGTTTAGGAACTGAGAAGGTGGGATTACTGAGCTGTCTCTTGACAATATGTCATGGACCATCTTTAATGGAGAGTAGAGAGGTTTTTTAAAAAAAAAAAAAGGAAAGAAAGGAAGGAAGAGAAGAACCTGGGGAAGGAAGGGAAACAAAAATATCAAGGGAATTGGTTAACTCACTTTGAAAGTCCTTGCTTTGTGGTCACTTAGGTGAAATTTTCCATTTCCAATGCCCAAAAGAGATATTCTGCCTTTTCTATTACAAAAGTAAATAACAGCACCTTAATTAATAGTTTGTTTTATGCCTCCCCGTCTAAGGTCCAGATTTTCCACTCTGACATCAAGTTTCATCAGGGAAAACCTTCTCTACCTCCAGCTCACCATCTGAGTGTACCTTCTACCCTGAGTACCTCTCTCCTTCTTTGGTCCCATCCAATTCACCAGTCAGCTCCACCAGCGTCTGCATCCTGGAGACCACCCACGGCCTACAGGTGGAGAAATGCTAAAAACCTGTCAACTACAGCTGACACAGAGTCCATCAGGTTAGCTTCTAATGCTGTGAAAAATTTTCTGAAATTTTTCCACAGCGTACTGCTTGGTGTTGATATTTTAGGTCTAAGAATAGCATCTCATATTTTGCTTCTTGACTGGCACTAACTTTCAAAACGATGGGTGCAAAATTCTGAAACTCTCTGGAATCTCCACTTATCCAGTCTATAAAATGGAGCTAATGCCACTATTGAATTCCCTGGACAAATTGCAGTGCTTCCCTTGAATGCATGAAGTGCTTTGAGATCCTCATGGGAAAATTCTAAAGGAGGAATTGGAAAGTATAATGATGTTTTTTTAAATTGAAAGTGACAACCAGCATTTAGTGGAGGAATCAGAAGATAGAATTGAGAGCAGGAAGCCTTATATTCATTACAACAGATGGTTTAGTTTTCACTGAATGATGAGGAAGAAGCTGAGTGAATGAACAGCAGTATGTCCTTAAAAAATTGAGCAGCCATCCAATTACCCAGGAACAATCTAGCAGTTACTAAAGACTTGGACTGGTCTGTATTATGCAAAACAAGCATCCCTACTGGGTTTGACTTCAGCTGGTTAAAGTCACAGGCACAGTGTTCCACCATTAAGTAAAACTGGTATAATTACCACTGGCATGACTTTAAAAAATAAGATTTCATTCAAATTCCTAGCACAAAAATAAGTCACATAGCAAATCTTTAACAAATGCCTGTTGAAAAAAATAGGGAATGATTTTCAGTTCAAGGAACTGCTTTCTTTCACTGGTTGGTCTTTCTTTTAACTCTTGCCCACCTCTGTTTTTTTTTTCCTTTATAAAAAAATTATCAAACATTTCATATGAAATACAAAACATGCAGGAAAGTACAGAACACAATATAACAGACCTGTTTTCCACCACCAAGATTTAGCAGATGTTAACATTCTTCAATATGTGTTTGATCTCTCTCTCTTTTATAGACATACAATGTTATATAGATATATCTTCACCCCTTCATCTGCACCCTTCCTCAGAGGTAAAAACTTATCTGAAATTATTTTGCATCACTTTTGTGCATATGTTTGTACTTTTACTACATAAATATGTGTTCCAGAATAGTAAGTACTATTATTTCATTTAACTATTTTTCATACATGCCAAATACATTATACTGTATTTATCCATTTGCAACTTTCCAATTAACATGTTTTTAAGATTTATTCATATTGATACATGTAGATTTAGTTCATTCATGTAACAGTAATATAGCATTCCTTCATGTGTACCTAACCCATTCCACTTCTAAGAGACCAGTTTGAGTCCTCAGTAACTGTTGGCTGGCCCCATTTAATAGGATGGCAGGTTTTTTTTTCTAATTGAGTATTTTTATTAACATATATATGTATGAGAGTCACAGAAAAATGTGATGGCAGGTTTTGCTTGTTTATTTTTTACTATTACAAACAACACTGAAATGAACTTTTTTGTACATGTAGCCTTGAGGGGAAATCTAGAAGTCAAATCTAGAATGATCATCTTTGTCCTTATCTGGTATTGCCAAATTGTACTCTAAAATGCTTCTAACAGTTTACATTGCCATCAGCAATAAATAAGAATTGCTGTTTCTTTACATCATCACATCCCACTAATTAATTTTTGTCAATTTAATGGTTGTGAAATTGTATCTCATTGAGGTTTTAATTTTAATTTCCCTGATTACTAATGATATTGAGAATATTTTTTATCAACTCTTTACACTCCTTCTGTGAGTTGTCTGTTTATACCCTTTACCCGTTTCCTTTTGGCTTGTATGTCTTTTTCTTCTTACTGGTTTTTAAGATATAGTTTGCAAGGTATGTCCCTGTCAGTCTTTTTGCTTTATTTGTGATGTTTTTTTCATGAAAATTGCTTTCACACTTACAGTGCTCAGTCTTACTGATCTTTTCTTTTATGGCTTTTGCTTTTAGTATCCTGTTAAAGATGCTTTAAAAACCATAAAGGTATTTTCTAATTACTCTCTAGTATTTTCTTTTAAAAGATTTAGCTTCTCCCTTCATATTATTTTAGAAACTTATTTGTGCATAAAATCTAAAGTGGGAATCTGTTTATAGCTTGCCCCTGTGCCAAGTATCAAATAATTTATCCCTTACCCTATTATTTCCAAGTCTTCTAACAAAAGGCCTAAAGTTTCCATGAAAAGCTGAAGGCCTAAGCTTCTAAATATATATGATTTTTTTCCCTAGGTATCCTGATAGACCCATACCAATACCACACTGTCTGATATAATGTAACTTAAAATTTGATATGTGGTGTGGTAGGCAGAAAAATGCCTCCCCAAAGATGTTCATATCCTAATCCCTGGAACCTGTGAATATGGTACTTTGCATGGTAAAGGAACTTGGCAGATATGATTAAATTAAAGCCCTTGATATGGAGAGATGATTCTGGATTATCTAGATGGGACCAATCTAATGCCCAGTCCTTAAAAGGGGAGAACCTTTCCCAGCTGAGATCAGAGTAAGAGAAAGATCCGACTACAGGAGATTGAGAAGGCACATGGAACATTATTGACTTTGAAGATGGAGGAAGAAGGCCATGAGCCAGGAATACCAGTGTTCTCCAGAAGCTGGAAAACGCAAGGAAATTACTCCTCTAGAGCCTCCAGACATGAATACAGCCCTGCTGACACTTTGATTTTAGCCTAGTGAGACCTGTGTTGGTTCTAATCTACAGAGATGTAAGAAAATAAACATATACACATAATATGTAATATAGAATATAATATTTTATATCTGTCTACATCTATACCTGTATCTACATCTATAGATATCCTATTGGTATTGTTTCTTTGGAGCACCCTAACACACATGCCCTATTTCTGTAATTATTTGGGTCATCTTTTCTAATGTTTCCCCATATAAATCCTTCTTTTACACCTTTGATTAGATTTAGTCTTGACTGCCATATAGGTTTATTGATATCATAAACAGTAGCTTTTTTACTTCATTTTATAGTTTGATGCTTGCATAAATGGATTTTGAATATTCATCTCATTTTCAGCAATATAACTGAGCTCTGCTATGGTTTGGAATACTTTGTCAGTTCTCTTGGATGTTCTACACAGACTACCACATCAGCAAAAATTAACCATTTTTATTTCTGCTTTCTAATTCCTATGTGCTCCTTCTCAATGTTACAACGTATTGGTAGTGTATATTTGTGAAAGTAGGCTAAATTACATAATAAATGTAACATTTCAGTGTCCACATAGAGAAAGAGAATATTTACAGGGTTGTATGGAAGGTTTCTCTATAGCTCAGGTCTTAAGGTGGTGAACTTCACTTATTTCCACATTTCATTACCCAGAATTCAGTCACATGAATCTACCTAACTGCAAAGGAGATTGAGAAATATGAGCAGTGAGCCCTGGAAGAAAGATAAATAGCAGTTGTTAGTGGCATCCCAGTCTTATTTGGATATCTAATTGGAATGAGAATTTCTGGGCCAAAGCATATGCATGTTTTTATACTTTCATATTATTTTTATGCTTTATTTTTGCATACAATATAATATGGGGATATGGATACAATTTCAAGTTGGCCTCAGAAACTTTATAATAATACATAATTAGGATTCATTTAAAAAAATTAATCTAGCTCTGTCCAAGACTGCTATCTTCTATGAAGTTACAGCAACAGCCTAGTATTTCTTCTATCTAGAAACAAACTTTTAAGGGAGAACATTGCTCAGGGGCTGATAAGGAGGTCATATCTGGGGGGGGAATAAAAAGAACTGTACCAGCTTCCCCATTCCATTGGAAGCATCTGGATACTTATTAAATCAAAGGATAATAAAAATGTCGGGGAAGAAAAGTCATGAAAGTACACACTGAAAGTTTGGGGGAAGAGGAGAATGTCTTGTTGGTCACAGACATGGTAGAGGTGAGAGTGTCAGGATGACTGTGAAGTAAACAGAGGCCACCAGCCTTCTCTAGCTCCTGCTGAAAGAAATTCCTCTTTCTCTTCTACAAGGTGCCTCTCTGAATCTCATCCAACTCCACTGAAAGTCATCACATAAATACACAATTTTATTTATATGAAATTTTAGCACCGAAAAGAACAGTTCTCCCTCATTGTTTTCACTTGTGCTCTTTGAGCCCTCACTTAGGAATTTCCAAGAAAGCCTCCATACCATTGCACAACTAGGCACTAAGTTCTTTGTGATGGTCATCAACCACTGTTAGGCTGTAGATCTAACAAAGGAGTGCTGGGCTTATAACAAGGAAGAGTTTTAGTTTCCACATATTCTATAGAAGAATATAAACCAGGTGTGATGTTGTATTTAGAGATCAAGCATCCAGATTAGAGAGTGAGTTGATTAGTTACCTAGGTAACAAGTGATTAACAACAGGAAAGATAGTGACCTGATGATTTGTATGTGATCAAAGTTTAGTTAAGTTACCAAACAGGACAACTGTCTACAGCCCCTATCTCAAGTTTTTCCAGTCTCCCCTGTTATTTGAGCTCTGTGGGTTAGTCAGATTAGAAACTCTATGAAAGCACCGGATTGGGGTAATTTTGCCATCCTATGGGAAAAAGTGCTGCAGAAAAACATCTTCCTTCTGAGAAACACTGTGGTTTAGCCAACACATTGCTAGCTGAAATTCCTACCTATGAGAAAGGGTAGCAAATTTGATAACCAGAATTGCAGAGAAGGTAGAAGCAAAGTGGTAACTGATTCTGAAGGCTAATTTAAAAAGTAGGTTATGGGGGTGCCTGGGCGGCTCAGTGAGTTAAGCAGCCAGCTTCTGATTTTGGCTCAGTCATGATCTCAAGGTCCTGGGATTGAGTCCCATGTCGGGCTCCACACTCAGTGGGGTGTCTACTTGAGAGTCTCTCTCCCTCTGCCCCTCCACCAACTCATGCTCTCTCTTTCTCCCTTTAAAATAGATGTCTTAAAAAATTTAGAAATCAACCAATAAGTAAAATTTAAAAATAAATAAAAAGCAGTCTATGCTAATACTCACCCTAAAATCTACTTAGACCTTCCTCACATTTTTCAATTTCTCCCTGTATAACTGTGTACTTCTTTTCCCTTTTCGCTTTCAATTCTGCTTCCATCTTGTATTCTTGTATTTGTCTCATTTTCCCCAATATTTACCTTTTGTCCTCTTTTTTTCTTCTTCTCCCACTCTTTCTTAACTTTACCTTTTCTCTCCTCCCACCTCCCACCTTTTTGTCATCTCCTCATAAGTAATGACTAATAAGTGGGCCTTTATCCAGGAGTAAATATATTTTTATTGGCCATTAATGTTAAAGACAGCTTTTGTTTCTTATTTCTTGATCTTAATACAACATTCAAATTAATTGAATGTTCCATATACAAATTCAAGTTACCTGACCTCATCTGAATGCTCAGTTTAGAGTGGGACCGAAGCCTCTCCATTTTTACCAAACACCCACAGGTGATTCTGTTGTGGGTGTTGTGTAGATCACTCTGTGAAGTCCTGCTTTCACTCATCTTTCACTGCTCTCAATACTACCTCCCATGCTGCCATTTGACAACCTCTTCTTTTCTTCTTAAATTCCAATGTCCACTATTTACAGATGACCCTGCATATTACTTTACAGAGAACAAGGTAATAAGGTGAACGTTTTTAGTTTTCATCTTTTGACAACCACTAAGAAGGTGTCTCTTTTTTTCCTGAATTCACCCTTGCAGCCCTTCTTCTATCAAGGCTGACAGTGTGCCCTGCAATTCCATCATTCAGAAGACAAGTCCGTCTCCTACAACCCCCATTATTCTTTCTCTTTACCTTTCTCTCTCCCTCCCCTTCTGTTCCTCTCTTTTGCTCTCTCCCTTCCTCCTCCCACCCCTCTCTCTGCCCTAATAATTCCTTAACTTTTTTTGTCATGTTGTTATTTTTACTATTAATGATATGATTTATCTCTTTTACAAACTTGTTGAGGACAGGGTCCACCTAATCATCTTTGCATTCCTACAAAGCACCCAGTTCTATCCTTCAATAAATATTTGTTGAACAAATGATTACTTGTTCTTTTCCTGAATACAAAACAAAATTGAATTGGCCACTTTGTCCTCATGCACATTCCTCAACTAAGTGTTTTTCTGAAACACAGAAGTGACAGTTCCCAGCCTTGCACTAAGGAATAGCTATTCAGAAACCAGTAACATTCAGAAAATATAATAAACTTTTTATTCACGGTGGCAATTAAATCTGAAAATATTTAGAAATAACTTTCTCATGTGTGATATTTATAGTTAGGAAAACCACATTTACTAAAACAAAACAAAATTTTGAATAAATGGAAAGGTGTATTTATCTCTCTGGCAACTGAAGAATGAATATTGTAACAATGTCACCTCTTCTGAAATTGCTTTATATTTTTCCATCCCATTAAACATCCAATCCAGAATATGATGATACTTTTGATTTCTTGGCTGGGGGGATAGGGCAGTTTCAGAAGCTGTTCTGTGGTATCTGTCACTATGCTAATGCCACAGGTCAAGGAACCAAGGAATCCATGGGAGGGTTCTGCCAATTACTAAGTATGTACATTTCAGTTATACACTTGAGACCTGGAGAGCTGGCCACTGGGTTTGTGAACACAGTTGAACCACTGTGAGGAAGACCAAGATTAGGATTCTATTTAATACCTGATCCCCACTGGCTCTAATGGGAGGGGCTATGGCTACACTTCCTTTAATGTCAACTTGTACAATTGTGTCCAGTAGTCTCTAAATGTTTCAGTACTCCCCTCTCCCCAGTGTATAATCACCTAAGGAAAGGACCTGAGTCCCTTTGGAGAAAGATAAGGGAAATCATTACCATAAACAGCTGCTGTTCTAGGATCCTTCCTCATGGGGCCAGAGTCTCTCTTTTAGGCAAATCTGAAAATTGCCTAGTTCAGGTCCAAATCATGAATCATGAGTCATGAATTGGGGCTAGAGCCCTCAGCCTTTTGATGATCTATCCTTGTTTCCTTTGGTTAAATAAATTAAGCATACCCTTACTGGCTGCCCATTATCTTGCCCTTAGGAACACTGTGTTTTATTAACCATCATCACAGCTCTGTTCAGGTCAGGCCCCTTGGCTGGCACTCTGAGCTTGCTACACATTATGCTAATTCCACCCATTTTGCTTCTGATGGTTACATGCTGCCATTTGCCTCTATTATCTCAGAATCCCTTTATCCCCATTGCTATTAGGGAACCTAATTCTGGAACAGCCCTGGACTGCAGAGGAAGCCACCATTGATCTCAATGATCCTAATGCCTCCTTCACTAGCACATTCTTTACTGCTTTGACAGTGTCTTCTGGATAAACATAGTTGACTGGTACTCTAGCTGCTCACCTCTTTGAACCTTTTAATCCCTTCTTCCAGCAACTGCCATGGCAATTCTGGGCATTTCTCCTTCATTTCATGTGGGCTCTCCTTTTTTCCCCAAGTTTTCAACAGCCATTCTAGAAGCTAGTAGTGCTGTCTCCTGGGGTCCTTGCCAGGGCATTAAATCGTGTGGACTGGGAAAATGCTCCTCTACAGATAAACTCTTTTCTCCAATTTTATATTCTATCTCCTTGATTCAGCATCCACAGGATCCAGTCCCATATATACTCTCTTGGCTTTTATATGAAGACTGTCGCCTCAGAGAGGGTAACCTTGGGCAAGGCAGCTCTCTTTGGTAGAGGGCAATTTTACCATCCACAGATGATTCTTGACAGAAACAATTAGCGTTATGGTTGCTGAAAGGAGATTTTCTACTTCCTTCATTCCTTTAGTTTATACATCTCTAACACCCCAATATAACAAAACAGAGAAAAGAGTGACAAATACCATCTGAAAGAGAAAATATAAATGATTCCCAAAATGAAAAACATAATTACCTCTCTAATGATCAGATAAATGTGAATTATGACAAAATACAATATTATAAAGTTGTTTTATTTTTGTTTTTTTTTTTAGTACCATACTCATTTTCTCATTTTTGACAAGGATGCACTAAAATATGAATTCTCATTTCCTTGTAAGAAAGGAGGGTAAACTTGCACAATTTAACTCTATGTATCAAGAAATAGGTAATTTCTTCTCTAGGAACACTCAATAATTCTTTTTGTCTCATTTTAACAGTTTTCTAAGTATAGTATCATCTCATCTATCTTACTCAGCCCAGGCTGCCATAAAAAATGTCATAGACTAGGTTGCTTAAACAATAGCAATTTTTTTTCCTCACAGTTGTGGAGGCTGGGAAGTCCAAAATCAGGATTCCAGCATGGTTGCTCTCTGATGAGGGACCACTTCTGGGCTTACAGATGGCTGCATTCTGTCTATATCTTCATATGGCAGGGGTGGGGAAGTGAAGGGTGGTGGTGGGACTGGGGGAGGGGAAGGAGGAGAGAGAGAGAAAGACCTTTCTCTTCTTTAAGGCTACAGTCCCATCAGATTAGGGCCACACCCTTACGTCCTCATTTAATTTTAAGTACTTTCTAAAGATCTTACCCCAGATCCAGCCACAATGGGAATTAGGGCTGTCTATAGCATCATCTCTTAAAATAATTGACTTTAAAACATATGTCAGTTTCATCTCTTCTCTTCATTACCTCTGTTAACGTCCTGTTCTAAGCCACGATTGATTACCTATCAACTGGATTCCTACAGAAGCTCTCTAACAGACCTTTCTACTTCTCTAGCCTTCCAGCATTCTATTCTCACTGAAATTCTTTTTAATGCTGTAAATAAGATAACGGTGCGTGAGTGAATAAATAAATAAATGAACAATCTTATGGGTTATTTGACAAATAAGTAAATAAAAGCACCAATGTTCATCTCAGGTTTTATACAACATTGCCTTTTCCCAAAGAAAATAGAAAGAGCTTACATTACTGAGCTCTTAACAAATGCTAGGCATCCTTCTAAGCACAAAGCATGTATTGTATCATGAATCATCCCAATACTCCTATGAGGTAGGTACTATTATTATCCTCATTTACTGATGAGGGACCTGTGCAACTGAGTAATTAGGAAACTTACCCAAACTTACAAAGCTAATAAAGAGTGGATCAGAATGTGATATGACTCAGGAGTCTATACACTTAAATACGACATTAAATCTATTAAGTTAATTAATAAAGGTAAACCCACTTAACACAGTGTCTGGCACATAAGTGCTATGTTAATTAGATATTAGTATTACTATGTTGCTTTGTTGGTGAAATACTTGTTTAAATATTTGCCCATGTTTATTGGTTCTACCAGCTTGTGGTTTGCCTTTTTGTTTCTTAGTGATGTTTTTCAAAGAGCAAACATTTTACATTCTGATGAAGTACAAATTATCACATTTTTTCTTTTATATTTTGTATTTCTTTGTCTTATCTAATAGATCTTGCAATGCCAGAGCACAAAGATTTTCTATTTTATTCTAGAAATTCTAGAGGTTTAAATCAATACTCATTTTTTTCCCTTGAAGTTACTGAGTCAATCCGCACCATTTACTGAAAAGGCTTTCCTTTCCTACATTGAATTGCCTTGGCTTCTTTGTGGAAAATCAGTTGACCAAATATATGTTGATCTATTTCTAGACTTCTATCTATCCCATTGATCTATAAGTCTTTCTTTCTGATAATACCAAACTGTCCTGATTAATGTAGTCTCTTACAGTATGTCTGCAATATTCAAAATAGTAGCCATTAATCTAGCTACTAAATTTAAATTAATTAAAATAGAATGAAATTAGAATTTCAGTTCTTTAGGTGCAGGGGCCACATTTAAAATGCTTAACAGCCACATGTAACTAGTGACTACTCCATAGTGCAGTACACAGTTATAGAACAGGCCAACTATCATAGAAAATTTTATTAAACAGTGCTGTAGAAAGTCTTGAAATTCGATAGAAGTTTTTTCCTTTAAAAATTGCTTTGCTTGACAATTTTATATACCTATAATGATTGTAAATATCTATGCACCAAACATGGGAGCACCTAAATACATAAAGCAACTATTAACAAACATAAAGGAAGAAATTGACAATAATACAATAACAGTAGGGGATTTGACACCCTACCTACATCAATGGATAGATCATCCAGAGAGAAAAGCAACAAGGAAACAGTGGTTTTGAATGACTCATTAGACCAGATGGCTCTAACAGATATGTTCAGAACATTCCATCCCAAAACAGCAGATTACACATTATTTTCAAGTGCACGTGGGACATTCTCAAGGACAGATTTCATGTTATGCCACAAAATAAGTCTCAATAAATTAAAAAAGATTGAACTTATATCATGCATCTTTTCCAGTCACAACATTATAAAACTAGAAATCAATCATAAGAAAAAATCTGGAAAGAACACAAATATATGGAGGCTAAATAACATGCTACTAAATAATGAATGAGTCAACCAAGAAATCAAAGAAGAAATTAAAAAATATGTGGAGATAAATGAAAATGAAAACACAATGGTCCAAAATCTTTGGGATGCAGCAAAATCTGTTCTAAGAGGGAAGTTTATAGCAATAAAGGCCTACCTCAAGAAATAAGAAAAATCTCAAACAACCCTTACACTTAAAGGACCTAGAAAAAGAATAACAAAGCCCCAAAATAGTAGAAGGAAGGAAATAATAAAGAATAGAGTAGAAATAAACAAACAATAAAACAAAACCTATAGGACAGATCAATGAAACCAGGAGCTGGTTCTTTGAAAAGATCAACAAAATTGATAAACCTTTAGCGAGATTCATCAAGAAAAAAAAGAGAAGGGACTCAAATAAATAAAATCAGAAATGATGGAGGAGAAATAACAACACCACAGAAATACAAAGAATTATAAGAGAATATTATTAAAAATTATATGCCAATGCATTAGACAACATAGAAGAAATGGATAAATTTCTAGAAACATATAACCTTGCAAAACTGAAACAGGAAGAAATAATAAAATCTGAACAGATGAATTATTAGCAGTAGAATTAAATCAGTAATGAAAAAGCACCCTACAAACAAAAAATTCACAAGTGAATTTACCAAACATTTAAAGAAGAGTTAATACCCATTCTTCTCAAGCTATTCCAGAAAAGAGAAGACAAAGGAAGGCTTCCAAATTCATTCCACAAGGCCAGAATTACCCTGATACCAAAAATAGATACACTACAAAAAAAAAAAAAAAAAAAAACTCAGGCCAATATCTCTGATGAACATACATGTAAAAATCCTCAACAAAGTGGGGCACCTGGGTAGCTCAGTTGGTTAAGCGTCTGGCTCTTGATTTCAGCTCAGGTCATGATCTCAGGGTCCTGGGATCAAGCCCTGTGTTGGGCTCCATGCTCAGCAGAGAGTCCGCTTGAGGATTCTTTCTATCCCTCCTCTTCCCCCTCCCCCACTTTTGCTCTCTCTCTCTCTCAAATAAATAAATAAATTGGGTTTTTTAAAAAAGATTTTGTTTATTTGAGAGAGAGACAGAGAGAGTATGAGTAGAGGGAGGGGCAAAGGGAGAGGGACAAGCAGACCCCCAGTGAACAGGGAGCCCATCACAGGACTCGATTCCAGGACCCCAAGATCGTGACCTGAGCTGAAGTCAGACACATAACTGACTGAGCCATCCAGGTGCCCCAAATAAATAAACCTTCAAAAAAAAAAAAAATCCTCAGCAAAGTATTAGCAAGCCAAATCCAAGAGTACATTAAAAATATCATTCAACATGATCAAGTGGAATTTATTCCAGGGATGCAGGGGTGGTTCAATATTTACAAATCAATCAACATCACACCAACAAGAGAAAATGTAAAAACCATACGATCGTCTCAAAAAAATGCTTTGGTTATTCTATGGTCTGCACTTTCATATGAATTTTAGAATCAGTTGGTTGCTACTAGAATTTTGTTTCGGATAGCTTTGAGACTACTGATCAATATTGGCAGATCTGCAAAGCTATATCGAGTCTTCCAATTCACAAATATATCTCTCCATTTATACAGGTCTTCTTTAACTTCTCCCAGCAGTGTTTTGTTGCTTTCAGTATACAGGACTTGAACATCTTTTGTTAGATTTATTACTTGATATATTGTTTTATGGCATAATTGTAAATAAAAGTTTTAATATTTTATTTCTAATTGTTTGCTGTTAGTATATAAGAATTCATTTTTAAAATTTATTTATTATTTATTTATTTATTTATTGTATCTAAATGAGATGATGGATATTAACTAAACTTACTGTGGGTAATCACTTCACAATATATGTAAGTCAAGTCAACATGCTGTATGTACACTTTACATTTAAACAATACTACATATCAATTATATCTCAATAAAGCTGGAAGAAAAAGAAAACATTTTTTGTTGTTCTGAAGTATAATTGACATACAATGTTGCATTAGTTTCAAGTGTATGACATAGTGATTTGACAACTCTATACGTATGCTATGCTTACCACAAGCGCGGCCACCATCTGTCACCATACAATGCTATTATGATACCACTGACAATACTCACTATTTGTACCTTTCATCCCCATTACTTATTATTACTATATATTTATATATTTATTTTATATGCTTTTTATTTTTGTATGTTAATCTACTATTCTTTGAACTTGTTAAATTTATAAGTTTTAGTAACTGTTCTATGGATTTCCTAGTATTTTCTACATAAATAGCATATCAACTGTAAATAAGGAGAGTTTTATGTCTTCCTTTCTATGCTTTATGTCTTTTAAATCTTTTCCCTGCCTTACTGTAAATCTGATGCCTCCAGGACAATGTGGAATAAAAGTGTGGAAAGTAGGCATCCTTGTTCTCATTTTCAGGAGGGAAATGCCCTTTGAGGTAGTTTAAGAAAGTTCTTTACTTTCTTATTTTGCTAAGGTTTTTACCATGAATGAGCACTGATGCTTTTTCTGAAAATCTCGAAGTAATCATGTGGGCTTTTTCTCCTCTATTCTGTTAAAATGATTAATTACACTGATTGATTTTTACACATAAAACCAATCTTGAATTCCTTCTGGGCTAACCCTACTTGATCATAATATATTGTCTTTTTAAGAAATTGCTGAATTTGTTTTTGCTAAAGTTTTGTTAAAAAGTTTTTACATCTGTATTAATGAGAAATATTGGCCTACAACTTCCAGCTTTTTGTAATATCTTGTCAAGTTTTGGTATTATGCTGACCTCATGAATGGGTTCGGTAGTGATCCTCCATCCTCTATTTTCTGAAAACGCTGTGTAAGATGAGACTGGACTTATTATTCCCTTAAATGTTTGATAGAGTTCACCAGTTAAACAACCTTAGGCCAGAATTTTCTTTTGGGGAAAGGTTTTGATAATAAATTCAGTTAATTAAGTACATAAAAGTCCATTCAAATTTCTCTGTTTTTTCCTTGTGTCAATATTAGTAAATTGATTATTCAGGAAAACATTTTATAAATTATCAAATTTGTTACAATGAAGTTAATACATTCACTTATCTTTTTAATGTCTTCAGGATCTATGGTAATAATTCCTTTTTCATTCCTGATACTGGTAAATTATGTTCTCTTTTATCTTGGTCATTCTAGGTAGAGATTTGTCAATTTTGATGATCTTTACAAAGAATCACCTTTTGGCTCTGTTAATTTTTTCTATGTTCTATTTTCATTTTGTTAATTATTTTTCTTTATTACTTCCTTCACTCTGCTCTTTGGGTTTACTCTGTTGATTTTTCATCTGGCTTCTTATAAGGAACTTTAGGTCATCAACTTTAAATCTTCTTTTTTAAATATAAGCATTTAAAGTGATGTTTTCCTCTAAATACTGCTTAGCTGCTTCCAACAAATTTTAATATGTTGTATTTTTTGTTGTCATTCAGTACAAAGCATATTTTAATTTCTCTTATGACTTTTTTCTTGACTCATGAATTATTGAGAAATATGTGCTTTATTTTCAACATATGTGGTGTTTTCCTAGATACTTATTATTATTATTTATAAATACTTGATTTATTGTCAGAGAATACAGTCTACTTAATTTTGATCCATAAACTTTACTGAGACTTGTTTATGGCACAACATATAATTTATCTTGCCTTTATCATAGGCACTTGAGAAGAATGTGTATCCTGCAATTGTTGGATGTAGTATTCTATAAATATCAATTAGTTTGTTTCTGATTGTGTGGTTCACATTTTCTGTATCTTTACTGATGTTTCTTTCTTCCTGGTTTACATTTCCCTGATGGCTAAAGGTGTTGGTTCTTTTCATGTACTTATTGGTTATTAATAATTTTTTAAATGTATGATATGCAGTAAGGATTGAGGTTCTATTATTTTCCCATATACATACTAAACTTCTCCAGCATGCCTGGTTGCAAAGACTTTTCTTTCTTCATTGAATTAACTGGCAACATGTAGAACATCAAATGATTTTATGTGGGGGTCTAGTTCTGGATTATCCATTCTGTGCTCTTGATCTGTATTTTTATCCTTAGGCCAATACCACACTGTTTTGATTGTTGTAGCTTTACAGTATGTCTTGAGATCAGATCCTGTACATGTATCTAACTATATTCTTATTTGGTAATATTTTAGATATTCTAGGTTCCTTGCATTTCCATATAAATTTAAAAAAACAAGTTTGTCAACTTCTATCAAAAACACTTGCTAGGATTTTGACTGAGATTGTGTTGAATCTATAGTTGAATCTGGGGAGCAGTGACACCAATATTGAGTTCTCTAATTTATAAACAAGATACATCTTTAAGTTGGTTTAGATCTTCAATTTCATTAGTATTTGCTAGTTTTCATTTTATAGGATTTATATTATTTTATGAGATATAGCTCTCTATATTTCTTAGTTTATGCTATTGTAAATGGTACTTTTTCATGTTTAAATTTTAATTTCCCAGGTTTTTAATGCTTGTGTATGGGAATACAATTGGTTTCGTATGTTGACTTGGTATCCCATGGCCTTACTAAAACTCATTCATAAGTTCTAGTACCTTTTCTTTAGGTTTCTTAGGATTTTCTGTGTACCCAATCATGGTGACTACAATAGACAGCTTTCTTTCTTTCTTTCCAATCTACATGCCTTTCCTTTCTTTTACTTGTCTTAGCATACTGAGTAGGAACTCTAGTACAATGCTGAACAGAACCCTGGAGGAAAGCATTCAGTCTTTCACTCTTAAGTATGATATTACATGTAGGTTTTCTATAAATACACTTTGTCAAAGTCAGGGACTTCCTTTCTGTTCCTAGTTTGAGGAGAGCTATATATATATATTTTTTAAAGATTTTATTTATTTATTTGACAGAGAGAGACACAGTGAGAGAGGGAACACAAGCAGGGGGAGTGGGAGAGGAAGAAGCAGGCTTCCCGCAGAGCAGGGAGCCCTATGAGGGACTCGAATCCTGGACCCTGGGACTATGACCCGAGCCGAAGGCAGACGCTTAACAACTGAGCCACCCAGGCACCCCGAGGAGAGCTATATTTGTTTGTTTGTTTGTTTATTTGTTTTACTTTGTTTTTTAATATTTTATTTATTTATTTATGAGAGAGAGCACAAACAGGGAGGGTAAGCGCAGAGGGATAGGGAGAGCCAACTTCCTGCTAGCAGGGAGCCTGACGCAAGGCCTGATCCCAGGACCCTGAGATCATGACCTGATCCTAAAGCAGATGTTTAACTGACTAAGCCACCCAGGCACCCCCTGTATTTGTTTTTAAATCAGTCATGGAAATTGGATTTTGTCAAATGGTTTTTCTGTATTTATTAAAACTATGTTTTTTTCTTTATAAATTCAGCTAACATGATGAATTATATGGATTGATTTTTAAATGTTAAGCCAACTCAATCATGATATAGCATTTTTTTATGTATTAGTTTTTAATTTGCTAATATTTATTAAGGATTTTTGAGTCTTTCTTCACAGGAGATTTTGCTTTATACTGTTTGTGTCTTTGCCTCCTTTCAGGTTCAAGGTAATATGGGCTTCCTAAAATGAGTTAGGAAATATTCACTCCTCTGGTTTTCTAAGAGTTTATGTAAGATTGGTACTATTTCTTCCTTAAATATTTGATAGTGGGGTATTGTTTTAACAGATGTCAGAAACCAAAATAATGAAATACATACTACATGAACATGTAAATGAAAAATAACATTCCAATTATATAATTTAAGTACAGATCTTATAGATCTTTATATATTAAAATAATTTATATTCTCATCAGATATTTTCTTAGATCAGAATACAAGTTGTTCCAATTTCTCCTGTAATTAGAGGAGGCCACTCCACTAATAGCAGATATCTTTGAAAAATTACTGAGAGAGGAAGAGAAGGAAAAGCAATAGACTTCACATTTACTATTCTATGGCCCTATATACATAAACAGTTAGTTTTATGAGCCATTCATACCAAGTTCAGGTCTGAAAGGGAAGGATATTTCAGTGAAATTATCCTAACTCCATCTCCCCATCATGCCGCCTATTCCAAATACATCAAACCTATATAAACTGAAAGATTATCATCTGTCAACATTAATAATGAAGGCAGAACCAGGGATGCAAGAAAGGATGAACATAGGATCAATATTTCTTATAGGTAATTCTTTTTATACTTTATGCAGAAAATGAAGGAGTGCATAGAGAAATTAGGTAGGTTATATATTTGGGGTCATTATTCAAAGAAAGAAATTTTTATTATTCTAGTTTATTATGATAATTTCTATGTCATATTTTAATACTTCTTTGGTAATTTTTTTAAGTTAAATATTGAACCTCTAACAAGTTATGTCCAAATAACTAAGGCTGCCATTAAGAGAGAATGAGTGCTGGGGATAATGTGTTCTTGAAGAATATTTTAAAATTCCAAATGAAAAGAACACTGGCTATTATTATTAATTTTATTTTCTTCCCTTCCTAATATCTACAAGTAACTAAAAATTTCTTGCAGATTTTTTTTTTCTTTTGGCAGGGGGAGCAAATAATGAGGCAGAGATGTAACTTTTATAAAAAAGGAAATAGTGGAACAATAAACCCAGCTTCAAAGTTTCCTGTCGGGGTGCCTGGGTGGCTCAGATGGTTAAGCATCTGCCTTCGCTCAGGTCATGATCTCCAGATCCTGGGATCAAGCCCCACGTCAGGCTCCCAGCCCAGCGGGAAGTCTGCTTCTCTCTCTCCCTCTGCCTCTCCCCCCTGCTCATGCTCTTTCTCTCTGTCTCTCTCTCAAAATGAATAAATAAAATCTTAAGAAAAAAAAGTCTCAAAGTTCCTGTCAATGTTGAGGCCTCCAGCAGGCTTCATATAGTTTGCTTTGAAAGAAACGGACATGCTAGTGTTCAGAGCTTTAGAGCTGGAAAAGTGCTCAGATGGCAAATTTCATGTAGAAAACTTAACATCTAATTTCTGCCTGGTGTCCTGCCCTTCACAGTACATTGGAGCCATACTACATTAAAACACAAATGTCATGCAAATAGTTGGGCCAGCAGCTCTGGGAAACAAATACTGTTTTATAAAACAGTACACCCTGTATGCTTTGATCGTCATTCATTAACATGGTTTCCAGTGAGAGTGACATTTCCAACTGACACAGAGTGGAAAGCAGATCCTACATAAAATCCCCTTCCCCCGTTCTGCACCTGGTTTCCCCTCCCCCCTTCCTTGCCAGCCCCTCCACAGTGAAGGGCGGCCCAGGCCTGGTTCCTGTCACTAGCCAGGCTACAGCCTCAAATCCCAAGTCTGTGTTCTGGTTTCCCTCTGGGTCTTACTAGAAGTTTATCGACAAAACACAGGCTCCTCATAATCTGTTTGAAAAGCCCACTGTGTTCAACAGGAAGATATGATCATCCTGTAGTGGTGAACACCGTTCTGTGTGTTGTCATTGTGGAGAAAATGTTCTACAAGTGTGTGTATGGAGAGAAGTGGAATTGGGGAGGTGGGATGTTTTCACTCTGCCAGTGAAACAACCTCATCTCTGCCAAAAACCTAAGATCTGTTCCCCTTTGGGGAACTCTCTCTCCAGGTTTTACCCTGGAAACCATCTGCTCTCTCCGTGAGTATTGGCTCCCCAGGGAAATCCAGGCCTCTCAAAGTTTTGGCCTCACGTCTGGGGGAATTCCATACCCAAGCCAGCCAAGATTTGGCTTGTCCTTCTTGGAGAGAAGATTTTGTGGATCTAGCATTTGCATGTGCTTATCCTTTGGGCTAAAAATTATCCAGAGATGTAACTGAACTTTCTAATTATGCAAATAAATACCAAATATTCTCTTTCTTTCTCATGCATGCTCTCTTTTTATTCAAAGAAGGTCATTATGATAGAGTATAAATAGTGCCTGAATTTGTTTCAGTTCTGCTAATTACCACATAACCTGGGACAAGTTGTAGATGAAATTTAGATACTGAATGGGCTGAATTCAATAGGATATGAGCAAAAACAACAACAACAAACCAAATAAAATGACTTATTCTTGTTCACTGCTATCTCTTCAAACTTACTCTGTGGGCTGGATCTTGGCAGAATCTTTCCAGTATACTCAGATAATGCAAGTCATGTTTATGCATAATCAGAGTCTTATCCCAGGACTAAAAATGTCATAATCACTGCTCCTTATTCTTTTTACTACAACCAGACCTAATCTTACCCTGCTATCCCAGCTTGCTATTGCTCTAGGCCTAGAAGTCTAGAATGGTGGGAGGGAACTCTTGGCTTTTCTCTTCACCTTATTTCTCTCCTCCTTTCACTGTTTTTAGGCCTTCTCTGGGTGCATCAGGGTTGGAGGTGGAAAGTAAGGAGAACAGGTAAGCAACAGGAAATATCTTACTTCACTGGCATGGACGTAATCTGTGATGTAACCCTCTGAGTGTGGCAGTGTGCCAAAGCTGATTCTTCCCCTAATGGGATGTTTCTGTGTGTTCTTCAATGATATCCCCAATGGATCTCTCCATTTGCAACTTCCTTGATGCTTACTTGTTGCTTGTTGCTTGCTGGCTGCTTAAAATTCTTCCCTCAGCCTCTGAGCATGTGACAGTCTTCTCTTTCATTGGGCTCACACATCCATCCATGCAGTTTATTTTGGGTGGGGGGTGGAATTCAAAGTAGCTCCATATTGCCTCTCTCCCATGTGGCCCATATCTGACCCACAGGAAAATCTCATCCATCCTTGTCCTGACATGCTGTTGATAAAAGAGTTTTTTATTCCCAAGGTAGTTCTCTTTCACTCAGCTCTACTGGGCCAATCTATCTCCAGTTTCTCTTGCCATCCTTATGCTTCCAGACTGCAGGATAAGAGGTCAACCCCACCACGTAATTCCCTTGAAGCCCTCTTTCTTATTTAGATTAATAGGGAGGAGGAAGGAATCCTTTTACCCAATAGGAGTGGAAATCCAAAACATACCAACAGCTATCTCCAGAGTAATCCTCTTTCCCAGCCATTTCAGCTTCAACTCTTTATATCTTCAAGGTAGATGATGGTTCAAGATTTGAAAATCAGGTCCATATAACCCCAAACCCTGTGCTCTGAATAAGGAGGTAATATATATGACATCATTATAGATTAATAGAACTCTATAGCTCTCAAAATGGAAATTACAATTGATGGGGAGCATAGCCTTATGATTAGATTCAGGTTAGGCATTTTTGGCAGGTAGGCCACAGAGGTAATATTGTATCCTTCTCGTTGCATCATATCAGGAGGCAAATGATGTCTATTTTCCCTACTATTATGGAGGTGAACTTTGAGTACTAAGTAATGTTGGCCAGGTTTCTTCACTATAAAGTTACTATTTCTCCTTCATAATTAATAAATTTCATGTGGTTGATATTTTGAACTATGTAAATATCCAAATTCTTGTCAAACTTTCACTCACTTATTTCAGAATCTAATGATGATTCTTGCCTAAAACAGTTATTTCTATATTAGTTGCCAAATAATGGTAAATCCATATGTTTTTAATAAATTAGTATATAAAGTAAAGAAGTGACAACATAAGGGGAAAAAAGAGAAACTGAAAAAATACCAGGGAGATTTTAAAAAGAACCAAAGACAATGACCAGAAATGAAAGACAGCATCATTAAAATTAACAAGTCAATGGATGAATTAAATACATATTAAATATAGCTGAAAAAAGAATTAACATGGACCTGTGAATTTATTCAGAATCCACTCCATTGAGTTAAAGAGATGGAAAATTTAAAAGCAAAATAAGGAGACTTGGAGGATAGAATGAGAAGCTATAACCTAAGTTTAGTAGATGTTTCAGAAGGAAATAAGGAAAGAGATGTAATTTTCAAACAGACAGTGGCTGAGAATTTTCCAAAATGAGATGAATCCTCAGAGTCAGAAAATGTAAGAAGCAAAATAAATAAAATTAAATCCACACTAGAAAGACCTTAGAGAAACTGCAGGACATCAAAAACCTAAAGAAATTTAAAGGAAAACAAACTCTTAAAAAAGGACAGTTTGGCTACAAATATTGAAAATTCAACTGACAGCAAACTTACAGGCAACAACAGAAATCAGAAGACAATGGAATAATATTTTCCACCTGAGAGAAAATTACTGTCAACATAGAATTTTATATCTAGCTAAACAACCATAATAGTAAGAAGTTATGTTATATAAAGTATTTAAGAAGTGAAGTTATATAAAGATTTAAGACAAAAAAATTGCAGATTTTACTATTTATAAATTTCTCCTTTAAAAAATTTAAGTCTATGGAAGGCAGAATTCTAAGATGGTCCCATGACTCTCACCCTCAATCAAACAATCAAACAATCATCTAGGTACTGATATATTGACCTTCTAAAATCAGTTCGTCTTAAAAGAGGGGGAGTACCGCATAAGTCATTTAAATCTGGGGCTAGTGGGCAGAGACAGCAGAAGTCAGAGAGAGTCAAAGTATGTGAGGGTATATAGAGAAGGCCACAAGGCAAGGGACTGTGGACCACTTCAAGGGGCTGAGAGTGACCCCTGGTCAACATCTACCAATAGAATTCGAATCTAAGTTCTGTAACCACAAAGAACTGAAATCTGACAATATAATGAATGACCTTAGAAGCAAATTCTTTCCTAGAGCCTCCAGAAAATAGTGCAGCCCTGATTTCAACCTTGTAACAAACTGAACAGATGCCCAAGCTTTTACCTATATCCGGACTCCTAATCTACTGAAACAGATAATAGATGAATGTTGTTTTATTTATTTTTTTTTCAAGATTTTATTTATTTATTTGAGAGAGAGAGAGCACGAGCAGGGGGAAGAGGAAAAAGCAGGCTCCCCACTGAGCAGGGAGCCCAACATGGGGCTTGATCCCAGGACCCCAGGATCATGGCCTGAGCCCAAGGCAGATGCTTAACCATCTGAGCCACCCAGGAGCCCCTGTGTGTTGTGTTAAACCACTAAGTTCATAGTAATCTGTTACACTGCCATAGAATAACAATCAGTATATTTTAAGAAGATGGAAACTCAAGACATAAAAAGCAGTGAGTAACTCTAAACAAGACCTGACTGTGTTAAGAAATATAATAATAGTAATAATGGAGCCCTACAAAGAGGTCAGAAATAAAATATTGGCAAAAATTATATTTGAAACAAAAAGATAATCAGAGTCAAAAGTTGGAACTTGTTTTGGAAGAGGCTAAAGATACTAAGTTCAGATTATGTAAAATCAGGTATTCATGTTAAAAATATAAGGCAGCCACTAAAAATCATAAATAGAATATATAACTTTTCTTTCTGCTTCATTCTAGGTAATTTCTTTGATTTATTTTTCATACTACACATTCTCTTTTTAGCTGAGTCTAATCTGCTTTTTATCCTTATCGAGGTTTATTTTGTCTTGTTCACATTTTTTATTTGCACCATCTAATGAATTTACCAAAGAAAGATGTAGGGTGTGTTTATTATTACTCTATCATGATGTTTAATACAGAAAATTATAATATAGAGAAAATCACAAATAGGGGCACCTGGGTGGCCCAGTTGTTAAGCATCTGCCTTTGGCTCAGGTCATGATCTCAGGGTTCTGGGATGGACCCTGCATCCGGCTCCCTGCTCAGCCCCACATCGGGCTCTTTGCTCAGCCTGCTTCTTCCTCTCCCTCTGCTGCTCCCCCTGCTTCTGCTGTCTCTGTGTCTGTCTCACTCTGTGGGTGTCAAATAAATAAATAAAATCTTTAAAAAAAAAGAAAATCACAAATAAATCGACTGCCATAATTCACCATTATTAACATTACTATATCCCTGTGCTGGCATACATATATGTTTAATATGTTTACACACACACACACACACACACACACACACCCTTATAATAGGTATAGAAATCATACTTTTGTTAGGTAGCATCATGTAATAGTTAAAAACATGCACTTTGAAGTCATAGAGACTTGAGTTCAAGTCTACTTCACCATTTATAAACTATGTGTACTTGGGTAAATTATTTAGCCTTCTGAGCCTCAATTTCTTTATCTGTTATATGAACAGGATGATAATAATACTTTCCTCATAGAATGGCCATTAACTATTAAACTTCAATGACTATTTTTAATTCTTAAGATGTCCTTTTTCAAATAATCTTGTTCTTATCTTATAGTGCTTTGTAATTTCATAAAGATCCCTATTTCCTTGTCTCTTTAATCATTTTAAATATATTTATTTTATAGGGTCTTTTGGGTAGTTCTGACTTCTCAGGTTCTTGGGCTGCAAATACTTCTTTTCATGTGTTATTTCTCTACCATCTAATGGATAGTTTCTTTGTGTAGTCTGCATTTTTTTTTCATGAGTAGATTTTCGGTCTTTTTCTAGGTGCTAAGTCCTTCTGGTCCATGGCTTCACAGGCTCACATGAATATCATTATGTCTACTCCCTACATTCTTTTTTTTTCTTTTTTAAAGATTTTTATTTATTTGACACAGAGAGAGAGAGAGTGCACAAGTAGGGGGTGCTGCAGAGGGAGAGGGAGAAGCAAGCTCCCCATTGAGCAAGGAGGCATAGGGCTCGATCCCAGGACCCTGGGACCATGACCTGAGCTAAAGGCAGACGCCTAACTGAACCACCCAGGTGCCCCTACTGTTCACTCTTAATTCTAGCATATGTAGGTTTTTGGGTTTTTTTTTGCTTGCTTGGCTGTATATTTATTTTATCCTTCATTTCTATATGTTTGTTATCAAAACTATAGGAAATCATCTCCATTAGTAAAATTTTAGACATGGCTACCAAAATTGGGAAAAAATTTAGAGTAGACACTTAACCTTGCAGCACGCTCAGATGATACCAAACAAGCACCAATCGTTTCTATTAAAGTGAAAGGCTGGCCTTGATTCACAAATATGCTAAGCGATAGCTCCCCCTTCCTGAATCGAAAGCATACACGTCATTACATTAGTTAGGCAATGCATTCTCATTTATTATATGAACTGCAGGGAATAATAAGGAAAGGACTCAAGATGTTTGTGGAGGTCAGGAGAGAAAGTATAGAACACGAGCCGACTATCGTTATAGAGTTCTGAATAAATCAAGAACTTGTGGGTAAATGTGCCTTTGAGCTTTAACATATGACATATTTCCCCTGACTCTTCCCCAGAGAGCAATACTTAGTGAGCTGTTAAGAGAAATGATCAAAAGTGTTAGAATCACTTTGTGACAACGTGCAACTTTACAAGATACTTTTGTACTAGAAATGCATACTAGTGTAATAACTGAATTATATTATATACTAACAACTGTTGACCAATAACAAAGCTTTCAATGATGTAGAAACAAAAAAAAACAATATAATCCACATGTACTGGATAGTTGTAACATTACAATAAAGACAAATTACTAAAAAATCTTAAATCATGAATCTGAAAATTATACTGCAATTCAAACAGACATTCCAGGTTTACCCTGAGCCTGAAATAGTCCCTAATGGTGGTATTTTGCTCTTCAGTTTGCAAACACGCCTCATCGCATCATTACAGTATGCAAATTTCAAGTTAGAAGCCTTATCTGGAGCACAAAAATTACACTGAAGGCTTTAGACAATCAATCCCAGACATCCCAGAAAGACCTTTCCTTAGGCAACATTAACATTAGATGCAATTATATAGAATCTAATTTACTTTCTAGCAAGATTGGGAAATGATCTGGCTTGGTGGAAAACTTGGCTGTTATCAGGCATACTACACTTAGTTTTATTCCCCTAAAGGGCCTTACCAGGAGGTCAAATAGGAACAAAACACATTTTTTACCAACATGCTAAGAGATCACTTTTTCCTCCCTTCCTGCTCTGCCAAGATTCAAACCCTAACTAATACTGGCACATTACTTAACCTCTCCATGCCTGTTTCCTCATCTAAAAATGTGAATATTACCTAGGTCATGTGCTGACTGTGAGGATTCCATGAGCTAAACTATAGGTTGCTATTATCATTATATTATGATATAATCACATTTATCATTAGATCCTCTGGAAAATATTAAAATGATAATGATGATAATGAGACTTTCTATGAGATGCATCTATTGGGTACTTATGTTGTATTAGGCAATTTATATTCATTATATCTTGTTTTCCTAACAATAATCTAGAGGAAGCACTTTGATCCCCATTTTATATATGATGAAGATGTGGTTCAGAGAAGTTAAAGAACTTAACTCTGAGCACAGAGCCAGCATGTTGATTTGAAACAAAATCCTTCTGTCACCAAAAGGCCCATGCTCTTTATACTATTTCTACGGATCCAAGGACAACACAAACTGAATGTGGAAAGGATCCTGGCCACTTCTATTTCCCTGAATGGAAAGCAAGTCTAGGTGGTGTGGAGCAGCAAAACTACATATAGCTATTTATTGGAAAGGGGACTGGAAGGAGTCTCGGCTCTTCCCCTGACAGGCTGTGTTGTTTTTGTGAGTCATCTCACCTCTCTGATCCTCATTTCCTCATTGGTAGAAAGAGGAACTTGGACTAGACAAGTGTACCTATCCATTTCATTTCTCTGACTCTCAGTTTCCTTATCTCTGAAACAAGAATATAGGCTTGGCTGCCCAGGGAAATTTGGGAGATAAAAGTGACTTTTAAAGTGTGTTCTAGTTACATATTGCTGCAGAAAAACACACCAAAATAATGACTTTGAACAATAACCAATAACCACTAATTATTTTGATAATGAATCTGGGTTTTGATAAGACCCAGTCAGACAATTTTTTTTCCTCAGGGTCTGTCATGGAGTTGAAATCAGACAGTGACCAGGGCTTCGCTCACCTCTAAATCGTCTTCACTCACAGTGCCTGGGCTAAAATGAATCAAACATCTGGTGAGTGGAGGAGATGGGGCTGTTTCTTTCTTTCCATATGTCATCACTCCATGTAGATGCTCCACAAGGCAGCCTTGGGATAGCCAGGCTTCCTACGTGGGAGCTTAACTCCAACAGTTAGTATCCTAAGAAATCTACCTGGGAGCTTAAGCTCCAACAGTTAGTTTCCTAAGAAAAATTAGCAGAAGAATCACAGCCGTTCCTAACCTAAACCCCAAAGTTACACAGCATTACTTCCGCTGCACTGTATTCATTAAGGCGGTTACCAAAGTCTTCCTCGGGTTCCTAGGCGGGGACACAGACTCCATCTCTTCATAGAAGGAGTGTCAAAGAATTGCAGACATCTTTTAAAACCACCACAAATTGTTATAAAGCATAGGTATTGTTATTACTAATTTTATCCAGCTGCAGCTCATTCTCTCAGGAGATTATTAACAGCACGTTTAAAACATTTCATATCGAGTGCATTCTAAAGCTGCCTTCTCCAAATGTGAAATTCTTGTGTTCTCAGGAAATATCGACCAACTTTTATATTAGGCAAAGTAAAACACAACCTGGAAAGAAAATTCTTGTAAAAATACTACTAAGTGTGATACTACTTAAAGCCAAGTACATTTATTAAAGCCCATTGGCTTAAAAAAGATTATTCTCTATTTTTTTCTGTCTGTTAACATGGATAATAAAGAAGTGACTGTAATAAGCATATTGGAGCATTTGGTTACTTTTGCAAATGTTAACGTTACTTTGAACTATGCTAAGTGATGTAGGCCTTTTAGCAAGAAGGTATGCAGCCTGTGGAGGAAGAAACGTGGGATGTCTGATTTCTCCTAAGTTAACAGAGTCTTAGAAGGATAGCAGTCCCATCGCTCCTTGAAGATGAAGTCCTGCTGAGAAGTGTACTTGACCAACTCAGGCTTTCAGGGAGTTATCTGCTTATCCAATACCGAAATCCAGGTCTTTTAACTCATTTCAGTGTTCATTCTATTATCATGCAGTTTCTCAAGATCACTGCGAAGCTTGCACGATTTTCTGCTTGGGTATAAAATGCACTGAGAAGTTGAATAGCTTTGGATAGTGATTACATAATAAATGTTATGCTGAGTAAGCCCATCCCTATCAAACCGACACACCTTTACAGTAGTGGTAAGTTCTTTTATCTTAGAAGTAAATAAATCAGTAAATAGCCCCAATTTCCTTCATTCACTGCTATAATTTCCTTTATCCACAATTCATAAACTTATCTAAACCCTTCTGGAATCTACAGTTGACTCTTAAAAACATGGGGGTAAGGGGCGTCGACTGCCCACACCTTTGAAAATCTGCATATAACTTTCAATTCCCCCACAACTTAATTACTAATAGCCAATGTTGACCAGAAGACTTGCCAATAACATAAACTGTCCATTAATTCAGATTTTGTATGTTATATATACTATATTTTACAGTAAGGTGAGCTAGAGAAAAGAAAATGTTAAGAAAATCATAAGGAAGAGAAATTACATTTAGAGTACTGTATGTATTGAAAATAATCTGCATATAAGTGAACTCATGCAGTTCAAATCCGTGTTGTTTGGGGGTGAACTGTATTTATTGTTTAAGCTTGTATAAGTTCTGGGGACAATCACTCAGTTCTAGAACTCCATGTTCTTTAACTTAAAATGAACTATTTAAAGCTACAAGGGTACCTATAAAGTTCCTGATGGCTCACTGAGCTTTTCTCTCTATATAATAAATAGAGATAATATAAAAAGGTATAAATTTTTAAATTAGACATTCTGTGTCCTTAATTATTTTTTAATCCATTCCAACTACAAGTTTTCTTTTTACACACATCCTGTACAGAAATGTATTTTTATGTTCTACTTTTGTATATATTGTGATGCATATAGAGACAGCACTACATTGCATGGGTATCACTCTTCTCCCTTTCTATGCTCCATCATGTAGCACAAACACAGTTTTACAATCCTTCTCAACACAGTGCCCTAGGTAAGCACTATTAGGTGACTAGAACAGGCCCATAATATGAAGCCCATTTGAGACTTCTGTATCAATGCTATCAAGTAGCCACGGGCTAATATCCTCAGTCTTTGAGACCCTGATAAAATAACAGTAAAGCAGTATTTTAAAAATACAACAGAATATTACTACAAGGATAGAGGAATGGTACAAAAGCCATGAACAGCTGAAACTTGTCAATAAAATTTTTGGAAAACAGAAAAATAGAGAAGCAGTATCTGAGCACGCACAGTAGGTGAAGTGATAGCCTAGAGCACACAGAGACAGACAGACATCGAGAAAGCAAGTCCATGTTCCTCCAGCACTCTGGAGAGGCTCATGACTTGGGACTTGGAGCTAAAGAAAAGGGTACTGATTTAAATTCTGTATATGGTGTCTCTAACCTTCTATATTCCCATGGCACAGAACTCCCAGAAGCTAACCATTGGTCTTCTCATTCTCTTTTTCCATTTTGCGAAATTTCAGAGCACCAAGAATAAAGATCCTGAAAACTTCCAGAGACAAATAAAACTACAAATGATATGGAAAGAGATTGGCATCAGAATTCTCATCAGCAGCTACAGATACCAGAAGATATTGGATAATGCCTTTAAAAATATATATCCAGATACAACTCAGATCCAAAAGAACCAACACAACAAGGGGCACCTGGGTGGCTCAGTCAGTTAAACATCTTGGGGTCCTGGGATCCCGGGTCCCTCAGCAGGGAGTCTGCTTCTCCCTCACCTTCTCCCTCTACCCCTTCCCTCCCCCCTGCTTGTGCACGTGCTCTCTGTCTTTCTCAAATAAATAAATTAAATCTAAAAAAATCCCAACACAACAAAATCATGAAACAACAGAAGAAAAATTACTCTCAACCTAGAATTCTTTACCTGAATACATCAAATGCTAGATTACAATAAAACACCTGAAATTAAAATTTCAAAATATCTACTTGTCATATACCTTATCTTAAGAAGATATCATGTTCAGTTAAGTTGCAGGATACAAAACCAATAAATAAAATTCAGTTGTGTTTTTTTATGCTAACAACAAACTATCAGAAAGAGGAATTTAAAAATACCATTTACATCAAAAAGAATTAAATACCTAGGAACAAATTTAACCAAGGAGGTACACTGTGTACTGAAAACTATAAGACATTGATAAAAGAAATTGCATACAGAAATAAATGGAAAAATATTCTGTGCTCATGGACTGGAAGAATTGATACTGTTAAAATGTCTGTACTATCCAAAGCAATCTACAGAGTCAGTGCAATCCACAGATTCAATGCAATCCCTATCAAAATTCCAATGGCATTTTTCACAGAAATTTTAAAACTTCTCAAATTTAGGATGCCTGGATGGCTCAATCAGTTAAGCGTCTGTCTTGGGCTCAGGTCATGATCCCAGGGTCCTGGGATCGAGTCCCACATCGGGCTCCTCGCTCAGCGGGGAGCCTGCTTCTCCCTCTTCCTGCTCTGCCTGCCACTCCCCCTGCTTGTGTTCTCTCTCTCTGACGTGAATAAATAAAATCTTTAAAATAAACAAATAAATAAATAAAATAAAAATCCTAAAATTTGTATGGAATCACAAAAGACCCTGAATAGCCAAACTAATCCTTAGAAGAACAAAGCTGGAACATAACACTTCCTGATTTTAGACTGTATTACAAACCTATAGTAATTAAACCAGTGTGGTATTGACAGGAAAACAGACATATAGATCAATGGAACAGAACAGAAAGACCATAAATAAACCACAACAGGGGTGCCTGGGTGACTCAGTCAGTCAAATGTCCAACTCTTGATTTCGGCTCAGGTCATGATCTGAGGGTTGTGAGATAGAGACAGAGACAGAGCATGAGCAAGGGGGAGGAGGCAGAGGGAGAGGAAGAAGCAGATTCCCCACTGAGCAAGAAGCCTGATGTGGGGCTCACTCTCTCTCAAACAAATAAAATCTTTACAAAATAAATAAATAAATAAATTGCGTTGGGAAAATGGGACAGCCACAGGCAAAAGAATGAAACAACCACTAGCTTACACACTATACAAAAATCAACTCAAAAGAGATTTAAGATTTGAACATAAAACCTTAAGCCATAAAATGCTAGAAGAAAACATAAGCAGTAAGCTCCTTGACACAGGTTTTAGTGATAAATTTTTGGCTATGACACCAAAGGCAAAGGCAAGAAAACCAAAAATAAAGAAGTGGGACTACATCAAACTAAAAAACTGTTGCACAGTAAACGAAATCATCAGCAAAATGAAAAGGCAACCTACAGAATGGGAGAAAATATTTGAAATAATAATCTGATACGAGGTTAATATCTTAAGTATATAAAGAACTCATACAACTCAATCACAAAAACAAAAGCAAAAAATAAACAAAAAACCCCCTCCAATCGGATTAAAAATTGGCTAGAGGAGGGCACCTGGGTGGCTCAGTCGTTAAGCGTCTGCCTTCAGCTCAGGTCATGATCCCAGGGTCCTGGGATCGAGCCCCGCATCGGGCTCCCTGCTCCGCGGGAAGCCTGCTTCTCCCTCTCCCACTCCCCCTGCTTGTGTCCCCTCTCACTCACTGTGTCTCTCTCTGTCAAGTAAATAAATAAAATCTTTAAAAAAAAAATTGGCTAGAGGAACTGAATAGACCTTTTCCCAAAGAAGACATACAAATGGCTAACAGATATATGAAAAGATGCTCAACATCACTAATCATTAAAGAAATGCAAATCAAAACCATAATAAGGTATCTACCACTCACACCTGTTAGGGTGACTATTATTAAAAGGAAAAAAGAAAAAAAGAAATGTTGGCAAGGATGTGCATAAAAGAGAACTCTTGTACACTGGTGGGAATGTAAATTGATGCAGCCACTTTGGGGAACAGTATGGAGGATCCTCAAGAAATTAAAAATAAAACTTCCATGTGATCCAGCAATCTCACTTCTGGGGACTTATCCGAAGGAAATGAAAACAGAATATTGAAGAGACTTCTGCATTCCCAGGTTCACTGTAGCATTGTTCACTACAACAAAGATAAAAACTTTTTGTCACAATTCTCCACATTAATAAACTTGATTAGCTCTGGGGGTCCAGATCATTCTGATGAATGAGGATTTCCACAGTTCTGCAGAGGACTGGAAGAAACATGGATTTCATCTAGATATTGCAAAGCATTAAGCTTAATAAAGAAATAAAGGTATATACAATTATTTGAGCAGTCTGTCTTTTGCTATTCTGGCACTTCTATCCACTGTGATCAAAGGAATCAAAATAGGATCTGCCCATATAGGGTAATTCTCTAAGTATGGCAAATCCAACAACACACAATGAAATAGAGAAATGAAAAGTGAAATATTATTCATACAACCCAACAAATCTCACCAAACAAAACCCACCAAACACCTTTTCTAGAGCAAAGAATGGGGTTTGCACTACATTCATCAAACCAGACTATCCTGCCACACTCATTAAACCACCGAGGTTATTTTTCATTTCTCAGTGTTGAATATATAATATGTAGTGTGTGATAAGGTAACATGAGTAGAAGAGGCTTCATTCCAACTTTTCAAAACTCTGATATCTTTTGTGGAAAGAACTAAGCAAATCATGCTCTCTTCTGTGCAGGGCATAGGGAATAGTGGCCCATACTCCTCATCATGTGCTGAAGGCTGAAATTAATCACTTCTTAGATCTACAAAGCTTGTCCAGCACTCAGACAGCCTTGCCCTGAACATATATGCACTTAATAAATATTTCTGGATGATGTTTAAAGCTCCTAAAATAAAGTGCTAAATAACAACAATCATAAACCTTGGCAGCATGCCCTATTAGCACATCTTCAACTGTTACATGAGCAACCCTAAGCGAAAATTAGCTCATGGGGCCCCTCTAAATACTCTGCTAAAAATAAGCTTCATCATCTCTCATTTCAATGTTTATGAGGTCACAAGCATCTCATACACTCCATCCAAGTGCTGGTCATGTCAATTCCTTTGAGCTCAGGAAGTTGGCATCTAAAATAAAATGCCAGTATTTAGATCCTAATGAATTCCAGGAAATACATTAGGTTTTCCCTTCAGGACTGAAAAACACATGGAGCTTTCAGCTTTTTATGCAAAAATCCAAGTATAAATCAATATAGTAGGAAGTGTTTAGCAATGATTTTCTCTTCTGATATTTTTAAATCACCTGCCTGCTACCTGCTTGAAGACTTAGGATGGAGCCTTGTGTTTGACGGAGATTTAATGCACATTTGTTGCTATTGCTATAAATGCCAGAGTCCATAATCAAAAACTTAGAAAGGATCTTAGACATGCCCATCTCCTAGTATAGTTCTGAGAGTTAACAGAAGTAAAATGAGTACAAAGCATAGCATATTGTAAAGTTCAAGATGTTAGCTTCTAGTACTATCACCCGTCATATGCTCAAAATACGCATCTCTTAATGATCCCTTCGCAGTATTTTGGTTTCTCAAAACATTTTTTTCTCAAGAGTGAGTCATTTAACTTTCTTCAAGTAGAACATTTTAGTTTCCCTCCAATGTCTAAATGACTATGCCTGAATTAAACTTCCTTCCCTTTTTCCTTAGAACATGCCTCCACGTTAGGGATGGCTTGAAATATCAACCCTCAGCAACCCCAGCCAAATGCTAACCCGATTCCTTGGATGATAAGTAGACATCACTGGCATATCAGAACTCATGTATGGCCACAGGTCAGCATCAAGTTCCGTGGTTTGATGCCAAAGGCTTCCCAAAAAGGGAGTTAGGGTGCCCCATCTGACTCATTCCAACCACGTCACCTTCTTTCGTTAAAATGTCCTAAGGATGTCAGTACCTTCTTTTCCATTATTAATGACCCATGATTCATCAGTCTCCAAGACCTGTTACTAAATTAATCTGAATTAAGTTAGATGCCCTTATTTAACGGAGGTCCCATGGGTTCAGAGCTGGTTTGAGAAAAAGTAAAATATCAATTCCACATTCTTATAAATATTCAGGTTCACATATTTTCATCTACAGTTCATCTTGTTAATGTCAGCCTTCATAATTTATTGACCATGTAAAAATATTTTAGCATGGAAAGTGGAGAAAATGAGTGGGAATAAATCTTTCAGTGCTCTTCAACAAGCCACAGTCCAGTCCAGAAGAACTTCATTTTTAATTTTGCATTCAAGTGCCAGTTGAGACAAATTGGTTAACAGTTCATCATGGGAGCAATTCCAGAGCTCATTCATTTAGACTCTAAGGACTTTTCAGCATCACCAGAGGCAGCCAGCACATAGTTGGTGACCTCAGGAAGAGCACAATACTTGGAGATTTAGAAAAACTACAATATATGTTTCAGTCCTTAAAATTCATCATCTAATTTCCTCTATCTCCTTTCCACTGGGTAAGAAACATCTGTCAACACATGTGCCATTGGCCTATTATTCTTCCTAATGTGGTTATTGAGTTTGACTCTCTACACCCCTACAGAGAGGAAAGACATTCTGATACATTCACCAGCACCATGGGGTAATGTAAAATATGCAAGGGTTAAACAATCACTTACCCCTTTCTCCCATCCCTATGACTCTACCTAGAGGGAAAACTATGCCTTATTTTAAATAACATTACCCTTTCCCATAATCCTGTATACTAGGAATTTACATTATAAGAGTTCACTTTATTATTTTTTTCTAACAGAACAACATATGTTATGCTTACATTTGAAAGCAATCTCAGAACACAGGCCTGCATGTGAATGCAATTGGCTGCGAGTTCACATTTCCCCTAGACAAAACTGTGAGCAAAACACATGTTTTTCCATCTAAGTTAGAAGATGGAAAATGATGCATTACTTTTTAGGCTTTTGTGACATGCATTTTAAAATCAATGCATATTTCTTCATGTACATTTTCACAAATGTCAATGTTGATACATCCATCAGATCTGATGTGTTCAATCCCTTCAGCACCTGGAGAACTTGCACTCTTGAAAATATTTTTTCCTCCTAACTTTTCAATTTGCTCCTGAGAATTGTAATTCTTTTTGATGAGTGATAAGTGAGAAACAGAAGCCTCCATCTTTGTGTCCAACAAAGGAATAAGAACGTTCTTACATGCTTGCTCTTAGCCCCAGGTAAATCAAAGAATGGCTGTTTCACTCACTGGTACACAAAGTAATCTCTCCAGGTCCTCACAAAACTCAAGAAAAAACTGAAGCTAACTTGCCACTAATATGTTATAGGTGACATCGGATAATGTGGTACAAGCAGGAATGATCCAATTACAAATACATTGCAAATAAACCAGAAGAGATCATTATTTAGTCAGAAAAGTACTCTTTTTCCCTTGTGGTTAGTAAAAAAAGAAAGGCTTTTTCTAAAATTCTGTTTTTTTAAATAAAAGTTAGCTAGAAGAGGGAAATTGTAGGCCCTCATTTTTGCTATACACATTTAAGAATAAGGTTACAGGGAAGCCAATCAGACACTGATTGGAAAGGAGAGAAAAAAGGACATGCCCCACGAGTAAAGTAATCTATTCAATATTAGGAATGGCAGGATGCCAACAATAGATGTGTATAGAGAGTGACTTCCCCCAATTTATGAAGAAGTGGTAGAGGTAAGCAGGCCGTACACTATTTGCTATAAGTAAGATGTGTGGAGTTTTATCTTTACTTCTTTCAAGTACATGATTGATTTTCAAACAGGATGGGCAGAAAAACTATCCACTGAGCTGAGAATATAAAGAAAGTTGGAACATTTTACTCACTCAGTATCTGAGTAATTTAAGAAGCAGTGGCTCTTAAAATCAAGAGCAAAATTTTATTTTGTAATATGCTGTCAGAATCAATGTACCTTTATTCAGCTTTCTGCATATCATTTTTCATGCCTTTGGCTAAGACCAAATGTAGCATTTGTAAGTTAAATGCCTTTATACACATTAGCAAGTGACTTAGCTTAGAGAGATAGGTATTATCTTGAAGTTACAGCATCAGGCTGAAGTCTCTTGACCTAAAAATACATGAAAATTTGTTCCTTCAGATTAATCTACTTCAGATTAAAGGATGAATGTACTTTCTTTTAACCACAAAATAGTATAGTGCATGTAAAATAGGTAAATAAATTAAACTTTATTTTAAAATCTATTATAACTAAAAGGAGCACTAACATAATTAAGTCTCAGTAGTGAACAGAAATAAGTAGTTTGCGTAAATATAAATATTTACTCCAATGAGCAATTTGGTCATCAGCATTTACTCCAGAGTTTTCAGAGCATGAAGTAAAATGAAGTTGGTGGTAAACTAGCATTTCAAATGATAAAGTCAATGTTAATCCTTTTTTGAGCATAAATATAGAGACTACAAATTTCAAATAGGATCAAGTATCTCTCTTTAACAACCCCTAAAGGGGTTCTTTTAGCTTGAAAATGTGTAACAAAAACAAAAAGTTTAATTCAAATGACTTGAATCCTTGCTATGGAGTGAGGAATATAGAGTTCACCAACATCTAACTGAAGTATAAACAATCACAATAAATTATAAATCACACACAGGCACACATTTGGTATGTCTATCGGCCAATCCTCACTAGCAATTGGTGAGGATCCAAGTCTGGGGTGACAGTATGTTTCAGTTCTGTGTCTAGGAACATTTCATTGTCATAGTGCTATTATACACGTTAGAGCTACATTATCTAAGATGCTGGTGGTTGATATGGTGTCTCTTAGTATGACTTCTCTTATTTTCTTGTTTTCTATTATGTCTTGTCTCTAGTTGAGCCATACCAGTCTGACCCTCCTGAGTAGCAATGTTAATATACTCAATATTAATATACTCAATACACTCAATATACTCAATAAAGAGAATGATAATTTCTCTGTGTATAATTGCTGGAAGCCCAATCCTTCAGAAAGTCTTTATTCTTTTTCCACAAAGAGCTCAGCAAGTACATGTCTTATGCTTTTACTATTTCTGTTACTAATTGCTATCATTTAGATGTCTGTAACCTAATTTCTTCCAGATGTGAAAATGTATGCATGATTTGGGGCTACATTTACCTGCCTGAGGACTCCCCACCATGACTCAAGATATCTTTCCTCTATTTGTGCTTTTTGTGTGCAATTGTACCCCATTCTAGGGCATCAGCAGCTATATAATTATATATCATTAAAATTGAATGTGAAGGATATAGGACAAAGCTACACACCCAGGATAGATTGCTGCATAGATGAGGCCTTTGCTATTTACTTCCTTCTGCCCGTGGTGGGTTAGTTACACCTGGGGGTCAGAGATGATATTTGGAGGCTGAAGTAATCCCTTGGACACCATGATTAAGACTTTTGGGAAGAAGGAATCAATTTGAGGGACTCAGGCCCAATTCTTGGAAACGTACTCGTTCAGGGACACTGAGTATGTTCATATACAGTCCTGAGTGGTGTCTCTCATACAAAATGTACCCACCCAGCCTCTGGAAACTCCTCAGGAGAGCCCTAAAATCTAGAGTTAGGTGGGCTCTGTAATCACCGTACAGAGAGAGGTTTCCCTGGCCAAAAAGATCCAGGTGGTGGAAAGACCAGGAGTCATTGTGATAAAGGCAGCAGCAAGAAGTGAAGTCGTGATGACAAATGCCATCAGCAAAGCTGACGGCCATAGCACCTGAAGCATCAGAACTGGTCATTTCTGACAGGCTCTGATAGCAGCAACAGCTGCTACAGAATGCAGTAGCCAGGGGTGGATAGAATGGAAACTCCACCAGCAATAGTAGTCAGAAATCATCAACTTTCACTAGTAATGGGAAGATGGCAGCAGATGGAGACTTAGGAGGATAGAATTTGGAGTTAAAAACCACTGTGTCAGATGCTTATACTCTGTGGTCACCAAGCGTGGTGTGACCTATAGAAATAAGGATAATTGTGATAATGATCAGTTACCTATTTCACTCACATTTCTTAGGCAGACACAAGCTTTCGGATGGACACTCACAGTAGCAAGGACACCCTGCATGTGGTAGCCAAGAGAATCATATGTTTCTATCTCATGATGGTTAAGCAACAATTGAAGAGAAAAAATAACATCTGTTGAAAGCCTTCCCATAACGATGTAATTTAATCCTTACACCAACACTGCAAGTTCTGTAATCACGAAACCCATTTTATAGATGACTAAAATGGGTCTTGGAAAGATTTAAATGATTTGCCCAAATACATGCAAATAAGGACATAGCTGAGATGTGAACACAGATCTGACTAACTCCAAAGCCAGTGCTCTTTCCATTAGACTCTGCTGCCTCCCTGGGAGCCTGAGACAAACAATGGAAACAATCACCACAGACACCCAGCCCCACTCCCAGCCAGTCTACCTCCCACCCCCTGCAGAGGGAAGCAGATGTGGAGCAAAATATCCATGGGCTCTGAAAACTTCCATTTCTGAAGCTGAAATCCAAAAGCTGAGAAGTTGCTGACACTGCTGCTGTGCCCTGCCAAGTCCCTTGCTCTGAGGGCAGTTTGGTGTAAAGAATGTTGATAATCACTGTAAACGGAGGAGTATGACTCTCAGCCCGGGACACGAGGGTAGTTCATAAATAGTTTTGGCAGCAGCATCTATACTGTGGTACTGGGAGGTACATGCTTTTCACAGAGAAAATAAAAAATAAAAATAAACAGATTGTCTGGAACTCTTCCAGCAGCCCCCCATCTGACTCCCAAGGCTTATAACCCAGTGTTCTGTCCCAAATGTGGTTTTCCCTGTTAAATGTTTGCAGAAACCAGGTGAGGTATTCGTTGCATGGGTAGATAGTGTTTATATCCCAAGAGTACTGGTGGGACACCAGGAATGATGGGATTTGGGTTGCTGCAAATCCAAAGTGGGAAACAAGGTTCTTTCTGAGGCAAACAGCACCAGCAGTTTCGCATGGAAGATGGATGTCCCAAAGAGAGATAGTCTTTTGTGGAAAGGAAGATATAGTGGGAAGTCTCTGCAAGCTCCTCACTGATGTCCAACAATGAAGGAGAATTTGGAAGAATCATGAGCATGGTGGGGGGGAGGGTCAGTTTCACTCTTTAGTTGGTGGATGATTCTTTTAGATATTTGAATTGGCATCAGCGTGCTTTTCTCTAATGTCAGCATGAACAAAGACTGACTTGTCCTTAAAATGTCATTACATTGAAACTACAGAGAATATTCCTAACAAGTGGAAATCCATTTCTCGTTTTTTTTCCTTTTGTATCTTTTCATAGTTGAATCTGTGAAAACAGAAAATATTTCCATGTTGGCACTCACATTTATTGAGCATCTATTCCTTTCTGTTCTCTATGCTGGGCTTTAAATGTATTATCTCAGTTACTCTTCATAAAATACCTGCGAACTATTTTACAGATCATAGTTGACATATATTGAGCATCTACTCTGCACCACTATGCTATGTATGTATATTATTTAACCTAATCCTCCATAAAGTACACACAATTTTCTCCATTTTATAGACAGCAATAGAAATAATAAGGAAGAAGTTTAGCTATAATAACTTAGGGGCCCCTCGGTGGCGCAGTCAATTGAGCGTCGCAGTCTTGGTTTCCGCTCAGATCGTGATCTCAAGGTCTTGAGATCAAGCCCTGCATCAGGCTCCACGCTCAGCGCACAGTATGCTTAACTTTCTCTCCCTTTCTCTCTGCCCCTCCACCGCATGCTTGTGTGTGCACACTCTCTCTCTAAAATAAATAAATAGATCTTTAAAATAATAATAATAATAACTTAAAAATTACTCCATGACCGGCATTATTCTAAACACTTTCCATGCACTAAATAACTCTGTGAAACAAGTACTATTGTTATACCCATTTCACACTTAAAAGCATTTGGCTGAAAGAGTTTAAGTAATTTGCCCAAAATTATACAGCCACTGAGGATTAAAATCCAGTCTGTTGGATTTCAATGTCCATCATTTTAACCTCTGCATAATATTTCCCCACAACTTAGTAAGGTGAGACTCAAGAGAAGTTCAATATCCTACATCAGATCATACAGTTATAAAGAATAGACTGAGCCAGGTCCCAGGGTTGTATTTTTTTTTTTTTTTTTTTTTTTTACTTCAAAGCCCATATTTTTCCACTTCATCACCAGGCTGCCTTTGTAAGTATTATTTCTTTGGCAGTGAGATTCTACCACAAGGCCCACAACACAAACTCTTAATTATTAACACCCATTGAGTTCTTTTTGTGAGACATTCCTGGACGTGAAGATTTTGCCTAACTGTTAGGCACACTGAAAAGTTGAGGACAGTACTTCAAAGTTAAACAACGAAACTGTGAAAAGCATTACAAACAGCAAAGATAAAATTGACACTTTTGGATTAGGCAAAAATAATATACTTGAGATAGTTCGCTCTCTCTTGTTTTTAAATCTAAATTTCACTGACAGGTTATGAAAACAAAATCTGGTTTTCTCTAAGAAACAGTATTTTCTAAGTCATCTTTACATTTGAGCAGCCAAATATTTGATCCATCCTGAAGTAAATTTTCCAAATGATTTATTCCATGTATGTATTCCTAATGATGGCAAAATGAGTGATCCATTCTTGTACATATTAATATGTTCATATTCATGGGCCTGGGATAGATCCAGAAAAATATATCCATTTGTATTTCTTTAATGACATTCTTAAATGGGACTTTTAAACCAAAGTAGGCAACATACTGTATCACTTACACATTTTGTTTTGGCATGAATCCACAAGTCATCTTGTATTCGGGGAAGCTTATTTTGAAGTTTTATTGATTATTTGCATCTCTTAAAACTGATGAGTAAGTTTTCAATGTAATTTATATACCTTTATCATTTTCCTTTCAATTCTTCCATATTATTATACGTGATGAGCTGCAGCCAGATGTAAGAGTAATTTCATACAGAATACATAAGCCATGCCTCATCCTATCATGAAACAGATACAACACCAAACCTCTAAATGAATGCTAAACTAAGTTTTATTTTATTTTATTTTTTTACTTTTTTAAAAGTATTTTATTTATTTATTTGTCAGAGAGAGAGAGAGAGAGGGAGAGAAGAAAGTACACAAGCAGGGGTAGCAGTAGGCAGAGGCAGAGGGAGAAGCAGGGTCCCCACTGAGCAAGGAGCCCTATGTGGGACTTGATCCCAGGACCCTGGGGTCATGACCTGAGCCAAAGGCAGATGCTTAACCGACTGAGCCACCTAGGTGGCCCCTAAGTTTTATTTTAAATGAAGGCAGTCTTACTAACTCTGAATTCAATCTAGGCTAAAGCCAAATATGAAATATAATTTAATAGATGTATTTCTTCAGAACCTACCTTCTCATCACACTATCTGTAATTGACATTGAGATGGCTCAGAGGGGGAAAAACCACATTGTGAGAGAATGAATCCCATCTTTATTAGTATCTGAATATCCTGTACACTTACTTCTTACTTGCTGTATCACCCTTAATCCATTTCCCAAGGACTTATGGGCAACCACTTACCCAGGATTATCTCAGGCAAACAAATTAAAATATTTTAGTCATACATGCAACTAACACAAGCTGCACTATATTATAATTATATGTGTATATACACTTATATTCCTTATTAAATTTTAAGGTCTTCAAGGGTAGAGATCAACATCCTAAGCAATTTTGTATCTTACATGGTACCTAGTGCAATACTTTGTACACAGTTGGTCTTCAAATGAATATTAAATTACTGAATGGTATTCATTATTTGGATTTGACTGGATATAATAAAAAATCTAAAATTAACAGTGGCTTAAAATAAATAAAAATAAAAAATAAAAATAACAGTGGTCTGAAAGAGATAGATGCATATCTCTTTTTCATGTTATAAAGAGTACATAGGTAGGCAGTCCAAGAATGCCATAGCAGCTCTGCAATGTCTTGTTTTCCTCTGTCTTGGTCCTTTATCATTTACAGTGCATTGCCTCAAGATCTGGAGTGGTTGCCTGAACTCCAGCCATCATGTCTGTTTTCCAGGAAGCAGAAAGAAAGAAGGGAGAAAAGAATATCATGACCTCCTTTTTTAAGGAGGCTTCCAAGTAGTCCCGCACCACACTTTGATTTAGAGCTTACTGAAAAGAACCTAGTCACATAACCACACCTAACTACAAGGCTGGCAAATGTAGCCCAATAGCTAGATGTATTAGTGTCTCAAATAAGTTTTTTTTTAGATTTTATTTACTTATTTGAGAGAGAGAGAGAGAGAGAGACAGAGACAGAAAGATCACAAGTGGAGGGAGGGGCAAAGGTGGAGGGAGAAGCAGTCTCCCCTGCTGAGCAGGGAGCCAGATGCAGGGCTTGGTCCTGGAACTCCAGGACCATGACCTGAGCCGAAGACAGACCCTTAACCGACTGAGCCACCCAGGCGCCCCAGTGCCTCAAATAAGTTTAGTTGATATATTAATAAAATGACGAAGATGGAATCTTAAGGAAGATATATATCAGTATGTCACAAGATGAACAAAACCATCTCTAATGGAATATAATATTAAGATTTGGAATATATTCTCAAATATTTATATGAAAACCTCTTTCAATTTATTGCATTTCAGCACCAACTTATTAACCACACACTATATAACAGGCATTCTTCTTAGCACTGGAGATTCTTCATTTGAGGAATTTATAATTAGAATAGTCAAAAAATTTTCTATTGACTTTGACAGAAACCCTATTCAAATTAATGTTTGTTGCCATTTTAAAAACCTATCTATCAATCATCATCTATCTATCTATCCATCCATCTAATTTATCTATATACCTCTCTATTTACTTATCTTTAAAGAAAAGGGAACAGTTCCTGAGTCAAATGTGTGCTTATGAGCTATTGAGATGAGCAAGAATGGATCACTTGTTTTGCCATTATTATGAATTTATGCTTACATATCTGGAATAAACCATTTGAAAATTTAATTCAGGATGTATAAAATATTTGGGCATTCAATTGTGTTGCTGACTTAGAAAATAGTATTTCTTAAAGAAAATAAGATTTCATTTTCATTTCCTAGATAGTGGTAAGTAGGTAGGTAGGTAGATTGATAAGCATAGATTTTTTTTTTAAATATGATGTAAGCATAGTTCTAAGTTCTTGGTGTGTATTATCTCATTTAAATTCACAATAATGTTATCAAGTAGGTACTACTATTCTTATTTTATAACTGGGGAAATAAGAACAAAAAGATTAGGAAATAATGAACTTGGCATCAAATTCAGATAGTCTGGCTCCAGAGTTCTCCTTTGTAATAATATGCTGTTCCATTTCTTGGAATGAATACCTTCTAATCAACATATATTTAAAGAAAAAACAACTCATCAAAATAATTCTAAATACAAAATAATATGTAAACAAAGCCTATTATAATCACCTTCTTTTTTATATTACCTTTTTACACATTTTTTGTTAACTTACTCCTTTTAGGCAACATTCTGAATGCCTGTCCAATCCTAGATTTTACTTGTTTTGATTAACCATAATTATTATTCTCTTTTGATGCTCAGATTGACTGGTGGGAGCCCTCCATGTGATTCCTTTATATTTTTAACACTGCTTTCAAAATCATTGCTCATACACTTTTTTTTGACAAAAGGATATTCTAGACCCATCCTGAATTTTCAAACCTTTCTATTAAATGGAATAGGAACTTGATGGCTAGAGCTTAATCAGCCATCTTTTACCATGAAGTATACACTTATCTTGAGGATAGGGGAAGAACAAACTAGAAATCTCAGTTTTTGTTAGCAGCTGCCAAACAAGTCTTAGTCTGCTTGTCATTAGACTTAATTTATGTGAAGAAAGAGAGACATTGACCTTGTTTATGCCACTCTTATTCCAATTTTCCACAATCTGCTGCTTTATCTAATTCTGTTACACTGGGGCCAGAGCCATTGGAACTCACAGTGCAAATGTAGCTGCTAAGACCGGGCCCTTCTGCATGGCTGATGGTTAGGGGCAAGTACCAAAGAAGGGGTTTTGGATGAATCTGTTGCTTCTAATAATCTACCATGTAAAATGATGTACCATGAAGTGTCTGATCTTGATCAAGCATCAACTAGGTTATTATCCAGGATTAAGTATATGTCAGGATAGGTCCAAGGCAAGATTTAGAAACTACTGTGATTGTTGCACCCTGGGTTTCTGTTCTGGCACATATATCATATATATATATTACAGCCAATGGACCAAGAGTTGGCTAAGTTTATACTACTACTGATATTCATTCATTCATTCATTCACTCATTCATCCATTCATTCACCAAAAATGTATTTAGTGACTATGATGCACCAAGCACCATTCCAAGGATGCAGCAATAAGTTTACTAGACAAAAAAATTCCTGCCCTCATGGGCTTGTATTATAGTGGAGGGAGACAGAAACTACTCAATCAATATAAGTAAAATATGTGTATGTCAGAAGATAAGTACAATGAGAAAAATAATGAAGAAGGGAAGGAGGACAGGGAGTGTCAGGTGGGTAACAATTTTAGATGGCTCAAGGAGAGAGGCCTCACTAAGAAAATGGCATTTGAAGGAAGCAGGTGAGGTAACAAGTCATTTGATATTTGTATTAGCGCATTCTAGATAGAGAGAAAAGCAAGTCCCCAGGTCCTTTTGGCTGCTGTGCTGTGAACAGACTAGGCATGGGGCAGGAAACACAGAAAATAGTTAATTTGGGAGAGAGGTGATGGTGGCTGGAACAGGGTGATAACATTGGAGTTAATGAAGAGTAGTCAAATTCTGGATACCTTTCAAAGATAGTACCGACAGAATTTGCTCTGAGGGGTTTGATGCAATTTATGAGTGGAAGAGAGAAATTGATAATGACTTCAAGGTTTCTGGCCTGGGCAACTGTAGGGATGGTGATATCATTTAGTGAGATGGTAAAGACTATATGAGAAAAAGGCACTGGGAAGAAGATCCCAGTGTCTGGGAAATCTGGAAAATTTTCAACTTCTCTGTTGATATTCTAATTTCTTTCTAACGCCAACAGTCGAGTTGACCTCTTAGACCCCTTCATTGTGTCCATCATTTAGGGGGCCCTGACTTGGCCCTCACCTGGCCAACCCCTCTTCACAGGGTAAGGCTTTCATGGAACTAAGAGGATGTGTCACTAAGCCTCTTCTAGAGCATGCTCCATGCAGGATTTTGGGATTCCCTGTCAAATGCCCCAGTCCCACTTCCATAGTCTATGTAGATGTCCATCTTTCCAAGGGTGGGTCAGACTATTAACCATGTACCTCTAGGCCAAATGCATAGCTAAGAGATGGCTGAATGTGAGTTGAAGAGGTTGTGGCTAGAGCTTGGGATGAGGTGCCCACTCTAGAGGGGACCCTGAAAAGTAGGGTCAGGCCTGCACTGCTGTACATGATATCCTAACTTTCTCTTTTGTAATAACAGGCATGGATTTATTTTTTCAGATGAGACCTTAAAAGGAGTACTCCCTGAATATGCTCCCACAGTCCTTCGCTCGGTGTTGACAACCTGTGCCACGTGTTGAAAAACTACTGATCCTCTCTATTCTCAGTTTCTATACTTGTAAAATGGGGCAAGTGCCTCAAAGTCTGCTGTGAGGAAAACTGAACAAGTGAAATGTAAAGGAAATAAAAGAAACGCTAAGCATACTGCCTCACACATAACAAGCATTTGAATGATTGTTGTTCTGTCTAAAAAATATCTTACATTTCCATGAATTCTTAAATTCTCAAAAAATATACATGAGTGCAGCGATAATGGAAGAATTTATTTAAGTGTTTTTCTAATGCCCACTGAATTCTCTTTTGCTTGAAATTATGGGACAACATTTAGATGCAGATCAGTAACTCTTGTGTTCTGTTTCAGGAGCTAGTGTGTGCTTACTTCTTGAGTCAAATACAGGATTCCCATTAGTGTTGATGGTAATTACCCCTGCAGAACAAAGCATGATGAGTGGAGCCCCTGCTGAGGAATTACTTTAATTACTTTGAACTTTAAGGAAGAAACTTAAGAAAGCTACACATGATGACACCCTCAGGGCCTGAACTCCTGCTGCCTCCCAAACTACTATTTTCAATTGGTGGTTCTGAGTAGGTCACTTCTGGGGCATGTTGTTCTTTATGACCAAATAGTGAGAAGCATAGTATAGACAAAGTGCTTGAATTTGTAGCTCAACATTTGATGGCTGATAGTGATACGGACTCATCGCCTACCATAAAGAGTCCCAGCTATCAACTCAAAAGTCAATTTATATTACCATGTAGTATTAGTGATAATGGTAGAGGTAGTAGTAGTGACTGTATTAACAGCATCCACCTATATTATTATCACTATAAATTGCTGATCACCAGCCTAAACTGGGGTTTCAACTCTCCCTAGCATTTTCGGTATGTTCTTACTGTTTGTGTTGTGACTTCATTCTTCTGCTCACAGTAAAAGTATTCCTATCTTTTATGCCTTTTATACTCTTCACACCACACGGGGAAACAGACCACACAGCTATACAAACAAATCCCCAATACGTTAAGTTAAATTATTCTAAATAAAACTTTTCATCAAAATTAAAAATAGAATTACCATATTATCCACTAATCCTACTTCTGGGTGTATGTCCAAAAGAATTGAAAGCAGAGTCTTGTATTTGCATAGTCGTGTTACAGCAGCACCATTTACAATAGTCAACAGGTGGGAGCAATCTAAATGTCAGTCAGTGGGTAAATGGATAAACAAAATGTGGTGTGTACATGCAATGGGATATTATTCAGCCTTAAAAAGGAGGGAATCATTCACATGCTACAACATGGATAAACCTGATGACATTGTGCTAAGTGAAATAAGCCAGTTACAGAAAGACAGATACTATGTAATTCCACTTATATGAGGTATCTAAAGTAGTCCAATTCAGGGCGTCTGGGTGGTTCAGTTGGTTGGGCGGCTGCCTTTGGCTCAGGTCATGGTCCTGGAGTCCTGCGTCGGGCTCCTTGCTCGGCGGGGAGTTTGCTTCTCTCTCTGACCCTCCCCCCTCTCATGTGCTTTCTCTCTTTCATTCTCTCTCTCTCAAATAAATAAATAAATAAATAAATAAATAAATAAATAAAATCTTTAAAGTAGTCCAATTCATAAAAACAGAAAGTCTAATGGTTGGGTAAAAGGGACAGGTGGGAGGGGGAAAAAGGGGAGTTGTTTAACTGCTATAGAGTTTCAGATTTGCAAGATTAAAGAGTTCTGGAGATTGATACTATTCAACTATACACTTAAAAATGGTGAAGATGGTAGATTTTTTATGTTTTTTATCACAGTAAAAAAAAAACTCTGAAAAACAAATAAGCAAAACACACACACACACACACACACATACATACACACACACACACAAAACAAAAAGACCTCCACCATTTTGTGTTGTGTTATAGTTATTCAACAAATATGCTCATGTGCTTACTGCATACCATACCCTGTGCAGGTTCAAAATTTTGGCAGTATAGTTTTTGCCCTCCTCTGAAAGTACAGTGTTCCTATGAAATCTTTTATAAGCTGAAATGGGGTAAAGAGTATCCCTGGCTTTCCAAAAGAGTGCATTTTACCACTTTACTTTTATGAAAGACCTACATTAATTAGTACTGTAACAGCTCTTTTCATAAAACCAAAAATTCTCATTGAATTTCTTCTGGTACTAATGTTAAGTCTTTCATAAAAGTGAAGTGGCTTAAGGAAAACATTTGAAAAGCAAGGGATATCTGTATTTATTTGCAATCAATATTAGGGAGTTGAGAGTGCAGCAGTAAAATAAAATTTAGAAATGTAGCAACATAATTCTGGGTATCTGTCCCCTAAAAAATTTTATGTAAATATTATGAAATGTTCTCTATTATTGGGGAAATCCGGTGCTGATTTCTTCCCCCTTCCTTTATGCCCATCCTCAGTTTAAACAACTTTCTTGATCCTACAAGGCCAAAGCATCTACAAGAAGCACCAACTATATAGCAAGAGAGATTTTAAACCACCTCACAGGCATTCCTTGGCCTGAGATCACCTGGACAATTTCTAGAAGGAAAAACCAATTTGGTGTTTACCTATGTACAAGAGCAGATGTGTTCTTGAAAAACTGCATTAAATGCAAAATTTTGAGTAGTAAAGTTATTTTCTCGCTTATATTTAAAAATTGGAAAATTGTTTTTCTAGAAAACATATTCATCCCAAGACATAAGTAGTGTTCTAATTACATCAACGTAGGCAGTTTTTCAAGAATGCATCTACTCTATTGGCAGAGTTCTTCACAGAAAGGCACAACTTAGAAATTCTATCAGCAAATTTGTTGGAAAAGTCATAGGGTGACTGGCCAAATTCCTGGCAGATCTAAAAAGTTACCGGTGAAGCCAGACCCTCACAATTTCTTAACTTGAAATTCAAGTAATCTCTCCAACTTGTGTGTGTGTGTGTGTTTAATTGCTGTTGTTTTCTTTCTTTCTTTCTTTTTTCTATTCCCACCTGCAATACCAAGATATCATTGATCTGGGTTGGCAAACATTTTCTTAATAGGCCAGATAGTAAACATTTTAGGCTTTTCAGGACATACAGTCCCTGTTGCAACTATTAAATTAAATTTTAGTACTACTGTAGGTAGCACTAAAAAAGCCATAAACAGTAAGTAAATAAATGTTCCAATAAAACTTTATTTACAAAAACAGGTGTCCGGCTTTATTTGGCCTGTAAGCTCTAGTTTACTCACCCCTGTTTTAGGTCATAGTCAGGAAAGCAGATTTTATTCTAATGGCAGTGAAAGCCATAGTTTTAAAATAGAGAACTAATATGATCTTATTTAGCCTTTAAAAATATCACTTTGGCTACTGAACAGAGAATGGATGGAAGGGAGTGGCAAGAATGGAAATAGGAATTCAGACAATATATAAGGTGGCTTGAATGGAAGTGGTTGGCAGTGAAGGTGAAATGTAGTTGAACTCAGGGGAGAGACCAGGGTTGATGATAAAATTTTGGAGTCAGCAGAATATTAATGGTATTTAAAGCATCCAGTTTCTACCACAAATACTTAACTCTGTCATTGTAGCTCAAAAGCAGCCAGAGACAATACATAGATGAGTGAATGTGGCTGAGTCCCAATAAAACTTTATTTATAAAAACAGGTGGCTGGTATTCTGGCTTAGTTGGCCAACCTCTAACTTAATATACTAATCTTTGTTCTTTTCTTTCCTAGACTTCCTTTTATATGGCTCTTCTTGTTAGTCAAGTTAGTTACTCAATAAAAACTGTTATAAATGAGATGTTTTAAAGAAAAAAGAAACTGACAAAATTTTTTAACTTCCAAAATGGGTTCTTGAGAATTAAAACAGAAGTTTCAATGGAAGAAAAGCAAAGAGTTTATGCCATAATACCAGAAATAGGAAGAGAATAGAAAAAAATCCAGACAATTCCATAAATAGCTTTTTCATCTTCCCTGCCCTACTTTCATCCTTACTCCTCAAGGAAATAGATGATAATCACGCCAACTGAAGATAATAGGGAATTGGAGATGTGGTATCACCTTGGTCAGGAGGCTAGAAATAATAAACAACAAGGATAAACACAAGGAGAAGACAGGAGTGAGTATTAGGAGGCTCTGACTATTGTCCAGGCCCAGTGCCAAGGAGACGAACAAGATCTGTGTCAATATCTACAGACCATGAATCACCATTTGTGGTAGCACCATTACCTACTTATTTCATATCTGTAGGGTAAGGGACTTATGTTGACAGCTTTGGTATATTACTTGGCATATTATTATTATTCAATAGGACATTTACCCATTTATAGGCTTTGCTGAGCCCTATCCAGGCTGCTTCATGTGGATATTCCTTTTCTTTAACAGCCACTCTTAAATTGTCATCTGTCAAAATAGACAGTAGGATCCTTGTCGCTTGGTAAGGGGTTGGTGATATGAAAAGGAAAGTCCTAATGGATGGTTTGGGAGAAAATTGGAACTGTTGAGACCCACCTCTATTATATAAAACTATCCCAAATATATCCTCCAAATTTAGTAAAAATATTTTTCCTTTTTTAGTGAAGTAGTACCTGACAAAGATTCAATTATGTCCCATAGATTTGCCAGATTTTCAAGTTTGGATATATATATAATCCATAGTTATATATGTTATATATATATAACATATATATATGTTATATAATCCATAGTTGTTGATTTAGGGATTCAGTTTCCTTAATCCTTCAATGTATTTAATTTTCTGGTTGTTTAAAGGTCTTTGCTATTTGCCTGAATCTGATTCTACTAGTTAGCATTTATTTATTTATTTATTTATTTATTTATTTATTTATTTATGATTTATCTATTTTAGAGAGAGAGAGTGCGTGAGCTGGGGGAGGGGCAAAGGGAGAGAGAGAATAGAGAGAGAGTCTCAAGCAGACTCCCTGCTGGACGCGGAGCTCAACTCAGGGCTCCATCTCATGACCCTAAGATCATGACCCTGAACTGAAACCAAGAGTCGGATGCTCAACTGACTGAGCCACTCAGATGTCCCTACTAGTTAGCATTTTAATCTACACAATTAGTTATTACCATTTAGTCATCCTGCAAAATTTTTTATTCTATGTCTACCATCTGTGATGGAACCTTTGAAGCACTATCATTCATAGAATGATGAGATTATGGGAGCTGCAAGAGGATGGAAACTCATCAGATGCAACTTCCACATCTTACAGATGAGGATACTGAGGCCCCAGTGAATGAAGTAGCATATCGAACACCACATGTATGGAACGAAGACTAAGATTAGAGGTTTTTCTGATGCTAGTTCATGTTCTTTCCATGATTCTATGTTGCTGGTGATGTCATTTAATGCAAAAGTCTCCTATAAAGATTGAAATATGTCTTAATAATTATTTGAGATTTCCTAGGTGGTGAAGTCACCCTTTCAGCACAAAATAATTTTGCTAAATAAATATAAAAATAATCAGTGACCAACTCAACATTCTCTTTCTTCACAGTCAGGCCCCTTGGACTGATTTAAAAAAAACTGAGCCCCATTTAAACTGGCCTTAGTAAAGAGAAATTTATTATGAAGAATCAAGGATATTCTCAAAACCCTGGGGAAAGAAACTCAACTCCCATTTTCTCAAAAACTCTCTAGAACGCCATGGTTTCTCACCGCTTCCATTTATCATATCTACCTCCATTCTTCTGTTCTGTTTTTGTTGTTGTTGTTTGTTTGTTTGTTTTAATTAGGTGGGTGCCATCAGCACTTGATCTTCAATATATACAGTACAAAAAATGCTGCTGACAAACTGTAGCCTTTGTCCCCAAGGCCACATCCCTTACAGGTAAAGTACCTCTTCTAAAACATTTGTGGGAGCATAGCGTAATAGGTTATTGAAATTTCTAATGTAACTGAGTATAGAAATAATACTCACTGTAAAAATTCCCTATGTAGGTATAAAACTAGAATTTTTTAAATGTTTCCACATTCTCTTATGTTTACCTCACCTTAATCCCATAAGGGAGGCAGCCAATTGTCATTAATCTTATTTTACAGCTGGAAAAACAAACGCAGAGAATTTCAGTCTCTTATCCAAGCAGCCAAGTCAGATCTTGAATCCAGGTTTCTTGGCTTCCAGGCCATTTGCTCTTTCAGTACCCACATCCAAAGCCACTGGCTTAGGAAAGGAAGAAATAGTGGTGATGCCGTGGAGGTAATGACAGGCCAAAGATGGGCGAACTGAGTAGCCACCTGACTATTTTAAATCTTGGTTCAGAGTTCTGTCATTCCATAGCTGATTATTATTCTTGGACCCAATCGTACCCTTCTTTTTTCCTGCTCTTCCATGTGAATACGCCAAATTATTTTAATCTGTGTTTTCAAATTTTGCTTAACATTTAACTTCCTGTAGTCTGATTCCTCTTCTGATAGTGAACCAGAAGTGACCTGGAATACTGGCAGAAAATAACGTGGATGATGATAATAACGGCAATAACAACCCAAGGCCAGGCATCTATAGGATTAGAGTTTCTTCTGAAACTGAGGAACAGCACACACACACACACAAAATGTGAAGGCAAATGTTAAATATCTGCTACTAGATGAAAGAATTCCATATTCAGTGATTGGTATGAAGTCTGAGGAACTAACTCCATGTGTTAAAACAGAGCAGAAAACGTGAGTACAAAGGTATTATGCAAACAAAGCACAGCATTTCCATGTGTATGAGTTTAACTGGGTCTGGCTGCAGTAAGCTCTGGGGCACCTTCCCTAATACAGACAAGGGCATCTGTGATTTGTATCTAAAGCATTTTGCATGGTTAGATCATTGTTTACATAAATGTAAGGTGGTAGTTTCCAGTAGGGTATCCTGAGTGAGAATCTGCTAGTGAAGAAAATATGGGCACAAATTTTAAATGTTTCCAAGACATAATATAAACAAACACAATGTGAATATAGGATGATAGCATCAGGCTACAAAAGTAAAGCAGATAACATCTCCATGGAAGGTTTGTTCCACCTAGATGTGTGCTATCTGAGAACACCAGGGATCAAATCTCGAAGAATCAAATTTACATTCTAAACTTAAAGCAGAAGAATCTACTCATATGGCTCATAGACCCAGCCCAAAAGAAAACCGTCTGTAGCATTTTTATTCAAGTGGAAACTACAACTGATCCTGCTCGCTAAAATGTTCATTTACATACCTTTAATTGACCACTATAAAATGGATGTGTGCTTTGTGCTCTTTATAAAAAGACTATAGTCTTGAGTAATGTCAATTATTATGCAGTATACAAGAAGAAAAAAAAAGTAATGTTTCCTTGTATGTGAGGAATGAACATTCTTACAGCAACTGCTAAACTTCCTTTCTTTTAAAACTTCCTCTTTCACTCAGCAGTACACATAATTCTTCCCGCCCCTGATCACTATTTCACCAAGTCTCTGTTCTCCCATATTCGCCTCTCTCTAGGCTGATGCACTGGACTATAAGACTAACGGGAAACAATGGAAGAAACAACCAGACCAAGCTATGGGGATATAGGGAAAATGGTGGCTGACAGAAACCCAGTCCTTGAACCCTGATATCTCAAGGTTTAGAGTTTGAAAAGAAACTGGAAGAAAGCCGTGAATCCTATGGAAGAAAGCAGTGAATTGTGCAGGTGAGTGGCAATGAAAATAAGCATGGCCCTGTCCCTCCTTTACTGTGAGATCTCTACAGGGTGTGACCAAGTCACTTAATCTCGTTTTGAAAGCCAGTTTTGTCATTTGCAAAAAATACAGATGGTCCCTGACTCACGACCCTTTCAACTTAGGATTTTTCAACTTTGTGATGGTGCAAAAGTGATACGCATTCAGTAGAAACTGTATTTTGAATTCTGAATTTTGATCTTTTCCCAGGCTAGTAATGTGGTACAATACTGTCCTGCAGGGCTGGGCAGCCGCAGTGAGCCCCAGCTCCCAGTCAGCCATGTGGTCACCAAAGTAAAGAATCAATACATTGGCAAGCATTCTGTGTCTCACTTTCAGTACAGTACTCAAATTACATGAGATATTCAACACTTTATAATAAGCTTTGTGTTAGATGATTTTGCCCAAATGTAGGCTAAGTGTTCTGAGCATGTTTAAGGTAGGCTAGGCTAAGCTATGATGTTCAGTAGGTTAGGTGTATTAAATGCATTTCTGACTCATGATATTTTCAACTTACAGTGGGTTTATGAGGACATAACCTCATCGTAAGTAAAGGAAGATCTGTGCTTAATCCTGCCTAGTTCAGAGGGCTACTGAAGGAATAAGTGTAAAAGTTATTTAGGAATTTATTTTGACCTATAAAGTACTACATAAATATGAATGTAAATATAAAGGGATCATAAAAAATTTTTACTGATGGGATGCGTGGGTGGCTCAGTTGGGTAAGCATCTGCCTTCTGCTCAGGTCATGATCCCAGGGTCCTGGAATCGAGTCCCGCATCAGGCTCCTTGCTCAGCGGGGAGCCGGTTCTCCCTCTGCCTGCTGCTCCCCCTGCTTGTGCTCTCCCTCTCTGACAAATAAATAAATAAAATCTTTAAAAAAAATTTCCTGCTGCTTATGCCTCTTTTCTGAATCTCACTCTTTTATTCTAACTTCTCATTAACCTCTTTTCTTCTTTCTTTAGTCTGCATTTAACTCTAAAATGTGAAGGATTTTTACTACAATTCATACATAGTTGAAAGACCAGTTGGCCTAACATAGTACTTTAACTCCCAGAAGTGGCTAGTTCTGCTCATGCTGGTGAGCACAGTGTCAGATCTCTGCCCCAGGAGCAGGCTGAGCCTGTCTTTCCCCATGCGTAGCTCATGTGGCCAGTCAGGGATAGGAGGAGTATTTAAGCCCCTTTTCTTCTGGGTTTGGTTGGTGCTCAAAACCAACTAAAACTCCCCTGGTACTACATAAAGTATAGTTAAATCTGGAAAAAAGTGGAAATAATTATGGTTTTGGGGTCACTTTAAAAATACAAGCATCTTTTCTATTATTTTCCTTTTCTTTTAAATAACCCAGAAGTAATGAGACTTCCCAGGGATTACCTTGCTCATCTGACCAAATCTGGCTCAACATCCTGACAATGTCTGGTTAAAAGATGTGACTACCACAAATATAGCTTCTCATCCCCTACACCATGTTTTACTCATTACCTGGCAAAGGTACAAGCCAAAATTCTCGTAAACCTCCTGATTTCCTGCTCATAGTTTGGGGAAGTAAACCATGGCCGAGAAACCACATGAAGCTCCATTAAATGAACCTAAATAAATGATATCTCTGCAAATGAATCACCGCTTACCCAAATTCCATGCACTGCAGAGAGACAGGAATGGTCAATAAATACCAGATCCCCAATAACCACAATGCACAGACTCGATCTCAGGGACAACTCCATCCCAACTGCATATAGAGGAAAAAAATATCCACCATTCCTGGTCACAGCTCGAAGTGTACAGCCCTCATGTTCTGTGAAACAACTGTCTCACATACAGGATAAATGAGAAAAACTGAGTTGGATCGTTCAAATGGATTCTGATTTTAGATAGGGGCAAAGATGAAAAGATTTTAAGGACTGAGGACTGCTTTGAAAGAATGCACAAAAGGTAACTTAAATTGTGCCACTCTTGCACGGTCACAATGAGGCTATTTTCTTGGCAGGGTTTATGAGATTGCCCTTTATTCTTAAAACAAATGTTTCTGGAGTTCTTATTGTGTTTCAGGGATTATGCTACATGCTGGGGACATAACAGTCAACAAAACAGATTTCCCACTATTATGGGCCAAATTCAATCCACTGCCTATTTTTCAAAAATAAAGTTTTATTAGAACACAATCATTTGATCACATTTTGTCTATGGCTGGTTTGCCATGGCCATGCTACAATGACAGCATCAAGTCATTGTGACAGAAGCCATGTAGCCCACAAAGTCTCAAATATTTACTATGTGTTCTTATACAAAAAATGTTTGTCAAGCCCTGGTGTAGAGGGAGAAATGGAAAAAAATATGGGAAATTATAACACTGTTTACTAAGAGCTGTGATACGGGAATTTTGCAGTTCCAAATCAGCATCTAGAGAATCAGGGAGGACTGAGGCGGTAACATTTAAACTGAGACCTAAAGATGAATGAGTCGCTAACCAGTTGATGGGTAGAGGAAGTATCCCAAAGGAAGGTCACATGCAATGACCAGGAGGCAAAAGAAAGCATGTCTCATTCAGGGAACTGGAAGTGGAGTCTGTCAACTTGGCTGGAACAAGGAGAGTGAAGGGAGTAGGGAGAGAAATGATGTCAAAGAGAGAATCAGGACCCAGAACATACGTGTTCCTCTATACCAGCCTAAAAAGTTTTGAAATTATTCTGAGGGTTTATACTGTGGGATGAAATAACCTAGCTGTAAAAGTCTGTATAAATTGGTGTTTATATGAGATTTATGATAAGACTCCTTTCTAACACAGTCCTCAGGAAGACAAAAGCAATGAACGTTGAAATTGAGATTCATCAGGAAATGCTGACATTCAAATTAATCCATCCCTCCGACCCCTACCAACGCATGGCTCTGGGATTAAGTGGCTGTGTACAGCATAATACAGGCATCACCTCACAGATGCACAGCACTTTTTACAGACTGAAGGTTTGTGGCAACCCTGTGTTGAGCAAGTCCATCGGCACCATTTTTCCAAAAGCATTTGCTCACTTTGTGTCTCTGTACCACATTTTGATAATTCTGGTCATATTTCAAACTTTTTCATCTTATTAGATTCATTATGGTGAATCTGTGACCAGTGATCTTTGATGTTAGTATTGTAATTGTTTTAGAGAACCATGAACGGCACCCAGGTAAGACAGCAAATTTATCGATAAATGCTGTGTGTGTTCTACGTGCCCCACCGACCGGCTCTCCCCTCCTTGTCTTTCCTCCTCTCCTCCAGCTTCCCTAGACCCTCTCTTCCCTATTCCCTATTTCCCATATTGAAATTAGGCCAATTAATAAAACTACAGTTGTCCTCTAAGTGTTCAAGTGAAAGAGTTACACACCTCTCACTTTAAATCAAAATCCAGAAATGATTACGCTTAATGAAGAAGGCACGTCAAAAGCTGAGACAGGCTGAAAGCTAGGCCTCTTGCACCAAACAGTTGGCCAAGATGTGAATGCAAAGGAAAAGTTCCCGGAGTAAATTTCAAGTGTCACTCGAGTGAACACATGAACGATAAGAAAGTAAAACAGCTTTATGGAGAAAGTTTTAGTGGTCTGGATAGAAGATCAACATTCCTTTAAGCCAAAGCCTAATCCAGAGGAGGGCCCTAACTCTCTTCAAGTCTATAAAGGCTGAGAGAGGTGAGGAAGTAGCAGAAGAAAAGTCTGAAGCTAGCAGAGGTTGATTTATAAGGTTTAAGGAAAGAAATCATTTCCATAACATAAAAGTGCGAGGTAAAGCAGCAAGTGCTACAGTAGAAGATATAGCAAGTTATCCAGGAGATCTAGCTAAGATAATTAATGAAGGTGGTTACACTAAACAACAGATTTTCAATGTAGACAAAACTGTCTTATATTGGAAGATGCCATCAAGGACTTCCTAGAGAGAAGTCAGGCTTCAAAGCTTCAAGGGACAGGCTATCTCATTAGAGGCTAATGAACCTGGTAACTTTAAGTCATTTACCACTCTGAAAATCCTAGAGCCCTTAAGAATTATGCTAAATGTACTCTGCCCGTGCTCTATAAATGGAACAATAAAACCTGGATGACAGCACATCTGTTTACAACATGGTTTACTGAATAGTTTAAGCCCACTGTTGAGACCTACTGCTCAGAAAAAAAGATTCCTTTTAAAATATGACTGCTCACTGACAATACACCTGGTCACCCAAGAACTCTGATGAAGATGTACAATGAGATTAGCATTTTTTTTCATGCCTGCTAACAGAACATCCATTCTGCAGCCAAACGGTCAAGGAATAACTTTGATTTTTATGTCTTATTATTCAAGAAATATATTTCATAAGGCTATAGCTGCCATAGATAGTAATTTCTCTGATGGATCTGGGAAAAGTCAGTTGAAAATCTTCTGGAAAGGATTCACCACTCTAGATGTCATTAAAAACATTTGTGATTCATGAAAAGAGGTCAAAAGGTCAAAATAGGAACATTAACAGGAGTGTAGAAGAAGTTGATTCCAATCCTTATGGATGACTTCCTCAGTGGAGGAAGTAACTGCAGATGTGGTGAAAATAGCAAGAGAACTAGGATTAGAAGTGGGCCCTGAATATATGACTGAATTGTTGCAATCTCATGATAAAACTTTTCTGAAGAAGTTGCTCCTTATGGATGAGCAAAGAAAGTGATTTCTTGAGATGGAATCTACTCCTGGAGAAGAGCCTATGAAGATTGTTGAAATGACAAGAAAGGATTAGAATGTTACATAAATTTAGTTGATAAAGCAGTGACAGGGTTGGAGAGGACTGACTTCAATTTTAAAAGAAGTTTCATTGTGGGTAAAATGCTATCAAACAGCATTGCATGCCACAGAAAAATTGTTCATGAAAAGAAGAGTCAATCAGTGTCGCAAACTTCATTGTTGTCTTATTTTAAGAAATTGCCAGTCACCTTAACCTTCAGCAACCACCACCCTGATCAGTCAGTAGCCAAAACACTGAGGCCAAATGCTAAAGGCACCGACAAAAAGATTATGACTGTCTCAGATGATGGTTAGCATTTTTTAGTAATAAAGTATTTTTTTAAAGATTTTATTTATTTATTTTAGAGAGAGAGAGTGGGGGGAGGGGTAGAGGGAGAGGGAGAGAAAATCTCAAGAAGACTCCAACCGAGTGCAGAGCCCCACACAGGGCTCGATCTCACAACCCTAAGATCATGACCTGAGCCGAAATCAAGAGTCAGACACTTAACCAACTGAGCCCCGGGAGCCCCAAGCATAAAGTATTTTTAAATTAAGGTACATACATTGTTATTTTAGACACAATGCTGTTGCACACTTAATAGACTATGGTATAGCATAAATGTAACTTTAATATGCACTGGGAAACCAAAAACTTCATTTGACTTGATTTTTTTTTGCAATATTCACTATTGAGATGGTCTGGGAACAAACCCACAATATCTCTGAGATATGCCTGTACTAAAATTTCCTATAACACTTAAGTCAGTACTTCACTCCAATTTGTGCTGACATTACAACCAAGGTACATCTGAAAAGATAGTCAGTGATGGTGCTGAAGAGGAAGCCAATCTTGCCTGCCTGAAAACTGAGACAACTGAAGCCACTTAGGTCTGATTTCTGCCTTTTTGATAAAATGACTCTATTCTCAACTATAGTTTCCCCCTATCTCATTGGTAGCTCTATCTCAGTCTTATTTCCTTGTTCTTTCTGTTCCCCTAGACCTCATGTTGGCATGCCCCAGCATTCAATCTTTAGACCTATTCTCTAACATTAACTCATTTAGTGAATGAATCCAATCTGATTGCTTGAAATACCATCCATAAGCCAGCGATGCCCAAATATATATCTTCAGCACAGGCTTTTCTCCTGAACTTCAGTCTTGGGTATCCTCTTGTCTATTTGACAACCCCACTTGGATGTCTAGAAGACATCACACAATCAATATGTCCCCCATCAAACTTCTTTCTTCAAGACTACTCAACTTATAGTCATTTCCAACTTACTTGACAGTAACTACATCATTTCCACTATTCAGACCAAACATATGGAAGTCATCGTTATCTCTCTTTTCCTCATACCCCTCATCCAATCTGTGAGGAAATCCTCTTGGTCCTGACATCAAAATATACACAAAATTTAATCTTTCTCACCACCTTCACTGTGGCCACTAGTGAAGTGGCCAGCTAGATAGCACCACTATTTCCTACTTGGACTACTGAAATAGCTTCTAAACTGCTTTGCCTGATTCCATCCTTTTCCCTTCAAATCTATTCCCAACACAGGAAAGACAAATTTTGTCATTCTTCTGCTCATAACCTTGTATTGACTTCCCATCTTACTCAAATGGTTGTGCTCTCCCGCCACCCTTGTCCCCCATTACTTCTTCAATCTCAACTCCTACTACTCTCCTTCTCACTCACTGCACTGTAGACCTACTCATCTTCTTGTTGTTTCTTATATATACCAGGGATGTTCTTGCCTGATGATTTTTGTACTGGCTGTTTATTCTACCTGGGATGCTATCCCCCCAGGTAGGCACTTGGCCAATTACTTCACCAACTGTAGTAGATTGAATTATTGACCTCAATTCTTCATCCTTCCCTACATCCACACTCTTGTCTCATGATGAGTACAGTTTGTTTCTCTGTCCTTTGACTTTAGATTTGGTCATGTGACTTCCTTTTGCCAATTGTATATGGGCAGAAGCAAGAGTAGGTCAGTTTTGAGCCTAGCCCTGAAGAGGTCTGCTCTCTTGAATTTTCATCACCATGAAAATTCTTTCCCCTACCAGACAGAACTACACAGGTTATGCCCTAGAGTAAATATACGTGCAACAGAACTGCTTCAGCCAACCTATAGACCATTAACCAAGAATAAATTATTGCTCTTTTAAACCAGGGATTGGAAAACTTTTCCTGTAAAGAGCCAGATAGTAAATATTTGAGGCTTTATGATCTATATAGTCTCTTTTGTCTCAACACCATTGTAGTTTGAAAGCAGCCACACAATATGTAAATGAACATGAAACATGTCTGTGTTCCAACAGAGCTTACAGAAACAGGCAATAGTGAATTAGGATTTGAACTGGGTCTCTGATTCCAAAGTACTCTTACTGTCCACTATTACCACTATAATATCATTTAATTTCATTTAGGTCAGGTGTCTGGAGAAACTCATTATATTTTAATTAGTTTAATTTAGTTTAATTAGTTTTTTAACTTGTTTAATTAGTTTAATTTATAAAAGCAACAATGATCTATAAATATGGTTGATAAAATGCACATCTAGCTGATCAACTGTTACTTCTTTTTTTTTTTTTGGCCTGACAATCATGTAGAATCATTCAACCCCTTGTTCCTTTATATCTTGTATATCCTTAATTGAATAAGGTCTTTTTGGCGTGTTTCATACCCATGTTCCTGACTCAGTCTATGCTTGCTTGCCTTGAAGCTATTAGACCAAACGTCCCTAAATTAATCCAACATATGTAAGTTCTAGCTGGTATTTGGACTTTCCTAGCCTGTTACTCCACTTGATTTTGCATTTGAATTACCTCAGCATGTACTCAATCTTTGCCAGTACTCAAGAGTCCCATTTTTCTCTAACTAACGCCCATTTCTTGGTCTGGTCCAGCCTTAGACCATCTGCAGTGAGCTATCAACGTCTCAATATTCCAAGTGCTCACTTGCACAAGTTAGAATTAGAACACTGCCAGTCCCTATTAGTTCCCATCCCCTTCCCTTTTGTAGTAAACTAAACAACTTTAACCTTTGGCTTCCAGAAAACAGAAATTTGGAGTCACATTTCTATTCCCTGTAGGCATTCAAGTGGACCTGACAGAAGCCTGTATCCACCATTCATACTTGGAGGCTATCAGTGTTCTTCAATGAAAGCTTATTCTATTAAGGCAGGCAGATCTGCCTTTAGATACTGGTTTTGCCATTAATAGGTGTGTATATTTGACCAAGTTACTTAATGTCCTCAGCTTCTTTGTCTCCATAATGTTTTAATGAAACTCACTTCACAGGGTTTTTTTTCTCCCTGCATTTTCTACTTTAATTTACTTTCAGGAAAGTTGATGACACCTCTATGCCCATTATTGCAGGAGGGACATGTGGTAAGGGTAAAAACAGAAATATCTTATAAGGATGACTGATTTTTGCTCTTAAAAAAAAAAAACTTCTAGGGAAAGGGGTTCATGAGCATAGTTAGAATATCTTGAAGATACATGAAAGCAAAATGGTTTTCAGCAGAAAATATAAGGATTCCCATGTGCTACAGAAGGAGAAATAAGGAAAAAGTCTCTGAATCTCAAAGCTAAACAGGATGTGTATCCTGCAGTACCACTGAGATTTGGCAAGATCCCAAGATATTACATATGCCTCGTATGTCAGGTTCATGAAAGATTATAATGAGAAAAAAAATCTAGGCAGGTAGCCCGGGGTCAGATTTTGCCACCTTACAGAGTTTATACTTTAACAGAGAGTGACACATTTTAAGAGGAGGTGAGACTTCATTCAAGAGCTGTTTTAGGAAGATTAATCTGAGGGAAGTCAGAACTGAAGGAGAGAGAAAACGGAAGAAGAGAGAAATTGGTGGCAGAGAGATTAGAGGGAGAGATAGGAATTAAGGTTTATTGTAATAGCCACAGCCTGAGGTGATAAAATCTGAAACTTGTATTGTTGAACCTCCCAATTCTTGGAATTTAAAGGCTGGGTGAAGAAAACACGTTGGCCAAGATTTCAAGATGCTCTTGGCCTTGCCAGACACAATTACAGTCACCTGTGAGCTAAGCCGGAGCTTGAAACACAGAAGTGCTCAGAATCCCATTTAACCTGGCCTCTCTATGCTCAGAATATTATGGGATAGACCTTTTGTCTTCTCTTCAGCAATTCACTTAAGATAACCTCAGGTCTGAGAGGTAGGAAATTGGATGCAACTGAAAAGGGCTACTGAGAGAAGATTGAGTAGTTCACTGATTGTAATGGTTCCAAAATCAGGCTTGCTGCACTCTTAAAGTCAAAGGGGGTATGTGTATGGTGTTTTCTTTTACAAAGCACTCCAGAATCTTCTTACTTATTTTAAAGATCATTATTGCCTTTAAAATACAAATTGCGGGGCGCCTGGGTGGCTCAGTCGTCAAGCATCTGCCTTTGGCTCAGGTCATGATCCCAGGGTCCTGAGATCGAGCCCCGCATCGGGCTCCCTCCTCCACGGGAAGCCTGCTTTTCCCTCTCCCACTCCCCCTGCTTGTGTTCCCTCTCTTGCTGTCTCTCTCTCTCTCTCTCTTTCTGTCAAATAAATAAAAAATCTTCAAAAAAATGCAAATTGGACTTACATTGGCATTAAACAACATATATCACTAAACTTTGACAGATGCCAGTTAGGCTTAGAGAAGCTTTTCACTGTTCTTGGAGCTATTTTCTCTTACCAATGAGAAAGAATTTCCTGGGTTACAGTAAAGCATTAACAGGAATACACTTACTAACTCTGCTTAAACATTTAGTAACTGTTGAATATAGAAATAAATATCACCTGATCTGTTATCCAGTAACTATATAAAGTAGTGCTGACCTAAAGATTACTTACCTAATCTCTATTTTGCCTTGGAATAAAATCTATAGAGAGGATTATAGTTCAACTAATTTTTACTTAAGGAATAAAGGAAAAAAGAATCACATCTTTTGAGAGACTACTATGTTCCAGATACTTTGCTAGGCCTTTGGCATACATTATTTCATTCAAATCTTATAACAACCCTATAAGCTAAATATTGCCAGTTCATTTTACAAATGAAAAAAATAGAACCTCAGAGAAATAAGATCACATGACAAAAATAAAACACATAAAAATGTATAGAGGCTGGGATTCTACTCCAAGTTTGTCTCTCTAATTTTAGAAAAGAAACTATATGACTAATTTCCAAATCAAATATACAAGAACTACTGATTAGCATTAAAAGGAAAGAAAGGAAGAAAGGCACTTCAACATGCAAGGTATGTTATATCTGCTATGTCATTAATATCAGTCCCACGTTATAGATGTAGAAATTAAAGAGCTGGAACTGAGCTCTGTAACTGCCAAACTCCCCTGCATAGAATCATGGAATGCTGGAATAAAAAGGTATCTTATCTCATCTGACATCTTCGTTGAACAGATGAGTAAGTAGAGGCCAATATAACCTAATGTGATTTGTCCAAAGGCAAACAAGTTGTCAGTAATCAAGAGCTGTGTCTGCTTCTGAGGTTCTTACCGAAGCACCAAGGCCCATTGTTTTCCTAAATTTTAAGGACTGTCACTCAAGGTCTATCTTTGCCGAACTTTCACCGAGGGTTCTGACATCTTCAGGATTCCTCCTGTGCTACTCCAAATGCCTGTCTTTCACTACATCTTTCTTCTCAACCTCTCTAGAACAATGATCTCTAACTTCAAGTTTTTAATACTGTTTTGTTAAAACTGCTCCTGTTCAATTCTTCTCCATTTCTGTGCATCTGTGTGCCCCCATCTACCTGGTTGCTCATGATAGAAAATGGAAGCTATTCTTAATAACTCATTCTAGCTCATTGGCTCATTCAATCCATCCCACGGTCAATTTATACTGCCTTCATAATATATGTCCCACTTCATTTTGTCTCCACTGACTGCCATTCATCTGGGTCAAATCACCATCATCTCTCACCTAGCCCTATGTAGTAATCTTCCAATGGATATCCCCCACTGTAAAACCCCGTCTCTTTTTATTTTTGTTCTTTTGCTATCTATTCTCCACACAACCAGAAGTAAGAGAATCTTTTAAAAATACAAATCATATTTTTTTTAGATCTCTTTAAAACCCTTCAATGACTTCCAGTGCACTTAAGATCAAATTTTAAAACTAACATGGCCCTGAAGTGCTTGTATCATCGACCTGAATCTACCTCTTGGTTTTGCCTTGTTCCACTCACTCTTTCCATCACTAATTCTTCAGACATGCTGGCAGTCTCTCATTTCTCAGACACCTTCAGCTCATCCTTCCAGTATTTTACCAGTTCAACTGTAATTTCCAGAGAAGCTTTTCCTGTTCTCTCAATCTAAACTAGGCATTCCTTTTTCAATCGTAGAAATCTATTTTTCCTTCATTGCACTTATCTCAATTTCTAAATAACTGCTTATTTTTGTGGTTAGTTATTTATTGTTTTTCTCACTGTCTAAACTGTAAAGACAGTAAAGGCAGGGGCTAGGTCTACTTTATTCTCTGCTAAATCCTCTCTCTGCCTTATCAAAGTGACTTATGCATAGTAGAAGCCCATAAAAATTTGGTGAAAAGATGAATGCCTAAACACTTAAGTTTGTAATGGGATTCTCTCAAAATAAATTTATTTAAATGGATTTATTTTAATTAAAAAAATCAAAGTTTTTATACTGCACTTGATAGTGGCAGGGAGAGAATGAAAGAAGTATTAAAAACACACAAGTATAGATAGAAATTAACATTTTATATATAACCTCAAATGTTAGGGAATTAACATTAAATATGTTTTGCTTCCTGAAAGGTATTTAATGAATGGCCACTTTGTCTACCTGGTCTAAGTTCAGTTTCTTTTAAAATAACGAAAAGTAAGAAAGATCTGGCCTTAATCAATTTTCCCCCCAATTTTACTGTTCTCTGATTAAACTTGGTCCTGGAGATGATAAAATATCCACAAAGTGAAAAAGGATTCCTGGATTACATGAATAAGGGCAGATGTAGTAACCTAGTCAGAACAAAGGATATATGTATATACACAACAAGATGTGACATCGGACTGTTTTTATATACATAAAACAGAATGTACTGATTCGTCAAAGGTATCTGACAAAGAAATACATGACAGCAAAGAAATTAGAAGTTCTGGTCAAGCATTTACTGACTGACCTCATAATTCAGTTGTGTGCTGATGGAATATCCCTGACAAAATTGCCTGACAAATTTTTTTCTGCTACTCTTCTGTCAATGAACCACTAATACTGAGCACAGTAAACAGGAAACCATGAAATTCAGGTAATTTAAGAAAAATCACACACACACACACATATATATGTATATCAATGCTACTGAAACAAAAAGAATAGTCCTTAGCATCTTAAATTACACACATATTCTTCATGTACTTTCCCTGTATAGACACAGCCACTGGAACGTATACTGTCTTATTGAAATTCGACTCAAAGAATACAACTAAATCAACACTTAGAGCTAATTTCACTATAATTTTGACAGCTTTCTAAGTAAAAGACTAGTTCTCAATCAAGTCTCCTACCTAACTTCCCCAATTCTTTTGTGGAACGAGGCAGAGTAGAAGTATTTAAATAAATAAAATAACCTGCTAACTTTATCTTGCTTTATGAATGTTATAAATGGGGTCTCCACTAAAATGCATAAATCATTCTCCCTTGTGAGTCTCAACCAGGCTTCTGTTTACCAGATGGAAGTAAAAAGTGACAGAATATGCTACATGTGCTCCAAATCCTGCTGTCAAGACTTTCAAAAAATGATATGTCTCTAAACATCCCACCATAGTCCAGATGTGTTGGGCCTGATCTTAAAAAAGTAAAATAAAATAAAACAGCCACAGGTACAGGCAAGGAATCTGTTCCAGCTTCTTCAAGAAGAATGCTTGGAACTTCTTAATGACAGTTAAAATAAAAGGCCATACAGACACAGCTAGAGAATGTTAAGACCTGCCCTATGCTTGAAAATGGCAGGTCATTCTAAGCTTCAATCATTGTGCTCTGGAAGTGAGATTAAAGAAAAAGAACATTCATTAAGTTACAGGAAACCTCCTGGCCAGCAGAGGGCAAGATCAAGAAAATCAGATAGATTTCCCTTTACATTAATCATTTACAAAGTACTTTCATATACTTTCTGCTATGGTTTGAATGTTTGTTTACCCCCCAAAATTCATAGTTGGAAACCTAACCCTCAAAGCAATGGTAATAGGAGGTAGGGTCTTTGGTAGGCTCCACCCTTATGAATGGGATTTAGTGCTCTCATAATAAAAGAGGGCCGAAGAGTTCCCTAGCCCCTTCTCTCAATTCAGAATACAATGAGAAGCCTGTGCCTGGAAGAGGGCTCTCACCTGACCATGCCGGCACTCTGATCTGGGACTTCCAGCCTTCAGAACTATGAGAAAGTAAATTCTGTTGTTTATAAGCCAGCTAGTCTGTGGCATTTTGTTATAGCAGCCTCAACAGACTAAGACACCTTCTTCAATCTAATTCTTACTGAAACTATGATATAGGTATTACTGCTCCATTTTGCACATGAGGAAAATAAGACCTTGAAAACTTACATGATTTGCCCAGTATCATTGCTGCTGATAATTGATAGAGTCGGCTTTTGCATACAGTTCTTCATACACCAAATTTAGTGCGTTTCCCACAATATCACCAGCAAGTTCTCTCTACTAAACTCCTGAGGCATGTTTGAATCTTGCCTTTGTTCACACAGATTACATTTCTTAGTTCAGATCATGTTCAAGCATCTCTGTTAAAACTAGACAGCAAGGTGAGCGTGAGTGTGGATAGCATGGTGCCTGATAACTAATTGAACTGTCTCTTGTAGTATCTCCAGCCCTGAGACACTCTGCCAGAATGGGAATATGGCCTTGAATGAATGAATGTTATCTCCAGAACCCCTTTGGGCAGATGTGATTTTGATTTCATTTTGTTGAATTCTTTTTTTTTTCTTTGACACTCATAGTAGCCCTGTTCTCTTTTTGCTCTTTTCTTTATTAAAATCTGAACTGTTGTCTTAAGAGACAATTCAATTAAGAGAAAATAAAGCTAAAACCCACATTTTAGCTAATAGTGACCCACATTATTTTATTTTATTCTAATGTCACAGTCTTTATTTCCATCTGTCCTTTAGGAGTCGGAGGCAGTCTCAGATCTGTCACAAAACCTTTTCCCAGAACACTGATCTTCCAAGGATTAAGGAGAAAAAAACCCATCTCTGCCCAAAGAGTACAAACTTGGTATCAATTGAGCATAACACTGTTGCACAAGGGAAAATATTCTTTTCTCATTACATCGTCTAACATGTTTTGCACCATATACCATTGTATTTATTTATTATTAAGGAATTTTCCCAAAGCTTGAAGAAAAAGGAGACCACACCTTCTTTCAATGTCATATTGCAGCACTGTCTAGCAGGTCCCCCAAGGATTATTTGGCTATCTAAGGGGGTTTAGCATTGTTTGACTGTGGGTCAAGGGGCCAAATACTAAAGTTTCATGTTACTTTGCAGATTTTTTTTTTCCATTCTATAACTAGAAGTTTGTACCTCTTAATCCCCAACACCTATTTCACTCATCCCCCCAACCCCCTCCCCTCTGGCAACCACCAGTTTGTTTTTTGTATTTATGATTCTGTTTCTGTTTATTTGTTTTGTTTTATAGATTCTACATATAAATGAAATAATACGGTATTTATATTTCTCTGTCTTATTTTACTTAGCACAATATCCTCTAGGTTCACCCATGTTGTCATAAATGGGAAAATTTCATTCTTTTTTATGGCTAATATTCCATTACAGACACAGACACACAGACACACACACAGACACACACACACACACACACACACACACACACCCCTCATCTTTCCCACCCATTCATCAATTAATGGATACTTACATAGCTTCCATATCTTGGTTTGTGTAAATAATGCTGCAATAAATGTAGGGATGTACATATCTTTTCAAATTAATGTTTTCCTTTTCCTTGGATAAATACCCAGTAGTGGAATTACTGGGTCATATAGTAGTCTTATTTTTAATCTTTTGAGGAAACTCCATACTGTTTTTCACAATGGTTGCACCAATTTACTTTCTCATTTTCTCTGAGATAGGACCAAAGAGTAGCAGAAGAGGAGTGAATATCCATAAGCAAGGTGCTCTTTGTTACTATGGGCTTATATAACATGAACTATTCATTTAAATATTCACTCAATAAATACTTATTTACTGAGCATCTACAAAGTGTCAAGTCCTTTGTTGATTGGGAGAGGGTAAGCAATCAGTGGTAAAATGATAAATCAGGCACAGATTCTATTCTTAAAGAAATTATACTCATGAATAAAAATCACTTTAGAGCATCTTCTACACTATGTGCCTTGAGTCCATCTCATTATATCTCATTATTCCCTTTATTCCTGTTTAGCTTAGTCACCACAAGAAACTCAAGACTCCTAATTCATTCTGTATCCCCCAGACTTTCAACCCTTTTGGCTTTGTTAATTTTTATATATGGCTCTTTTTCATACCTTTACCCAGCTCTGGAGAGACTTGTCCTATCAGATGTCAAAACATACACAAAGTGCCAGGAATTAATAATTGCAGTATAAAAAAAAAAGAATTGTAGTATAATTCAAGTTAGAAAAAAATTAGAAAAATTGATCAATAAAAAGCTCAGAAGCAAATCCACACACACTTGAAAATAGATATATTACATAGGTACCCTTGTAGATACATCATTAAAGTAGTTCTTAATATTATTCACTAAATATGTCCCTTTATTTTCCTTCTAGGTACATGAAAGAATTGCAGTTTCCCCCCTCTCTTTGATGGTAGGTGTGAACTTGTGACTTACAATGGTCAAAAAAATGTGAGTATAAGTATGTCACTTTCTTGAAAAAGCTTCAAAAACCAGTCACTAATTTGTCTTTCTCTCCCTCTTTCAAAGTAATTCTAGAAGCTTATGTCAGAACAGAGCCTCCGTGAGCATGCGCACCTGAGTGGCTATGATGTGCAGAGTCCATGTTAACTTGTCTCACACATACAACATGAACTGAGAAATAGACTATTACTGTGTTATGTCACAGGAATTTTTGGATTATTTGTTATAACAGCGTAACTGATTTTACCTGACTGATGCAGCAGGGACAGGATGAATTGTTTAATAAATTATTCTTGGTCAAATGAGCAATCATATAGAAAAAAAATGAAGTGGGTCCCTTACCCCATAGCATACACAAAAATCAATTCCATTTGAGTAAAAAATTTAAGTTAAAAGCTTTAAAACTTACAACAAAAGCATAAGATGACATATTTATGACATCAGACTTGGAATTATGTCTTAAACCTAACACAAAAAGTCTTAGCCATAAAAGAAACATCGATAAATTTGACATTAAAATTCATATTATAGATACAACACCAAAATCCTGATGCATAAAAGAAGAAATAATAAATTGGATTTTATTGAAATCAAAAACTTCTACTTCATGAAATAGGATAAAGATAAGCCATAGACTGGGAGAAAATATTTGCAAATCATCCACCTGATAAAAGACTTTTATCCACAACATAGAAATAATTCTCAAAATTCTATTATAATTGAAACAACACACAGTGGGAGTGCATTATTTACAACAGCCAAGATATGGAAGCAACCTAAGTGTTCATCCATAGATGAATGGATAAAGAAGATGTGCTATACTTTATATAATGGAACATTACTCAGTTGTGAAAAAGAATGAGATTTTGCCATTTGTGAGAGCATAAATAACAAAGAGGGTATTACTATGTTAAGGGAAATAAGTCAGACAGCGAAAGCCAAATTCCATATTATTTCACTTATATGTGGAATCTAAGAAAACAAAACAAATGGACAAAAAAAGAAGAAACAGACGCATAAATAACGAAAACAAACTGGTGGTTGCCAGAGTGGAAGGAGGTAAGGGACAGGAAAAATGGGTGAAGGGGAGTGGGAGGTACAGCTTTCCCGTTATGGAATGAATGAGTAAGTCACAGGGATGAAAGGTACAGCATAGGGAATATAATCAATTGTATTATGACAACATTATATGGTGACAGAGGGTAGCTACAGTTGTGGTGAGCATAGCATAACATATAGAGTTGTTGAATCACTACGTTGTACACCTGAAATGAATGTAACATTGTGTGTCAACCATACATCAATCAATCAATAAATACAATAAAATAAGGAAACAACTGAATTTTTTTAAATGGGCAAAGATTTGAACAGACACTTCACCAAAGAAGATATATGGATTGCAAATAAGGTATGAAAGAATGCTCAGCATTATTATTGTAGTAGTTATTATTTGTTATTACAAATTAAAACCAAGCTGAGATGCCATTACACACCATTACAACAGATAAAATAAAATAAAATAACTCAGATCATACTAAGTGTTGACAAGAATATGGGACACCTAGAACTCTCATACACTACTGGTGGGAATATAAAATGGTAGAATCATTTTGACAGTTTGTCAGTTTTATGAACTTAAACACATCTACCATGTGATTCAGTCATTCCATTATTAGGTATCTAACCAAGAAAAATGAAAGCATATGTCCACACAAAGACCTGTACATGAATGTTAATAGCAGCTTTATTTGGAAGTGGTAAAATTTGGAAACAATACAAATGCATCAATATACAAATAAATAAATAAAGTGGTATATTGCCATAGAATACTACTCAGTAATAAAAAGAACAATTGTTAATATGTACAATATGGTTGAATCTCAAAATAATCATGCTGAGTGAAAGAACCCAGAATTCCACCTGCTAAAACAGAGTGTGTACTTTTTATTTCATTTATATAAAACTCTAGAAAATGCAGACTAATCTATAATGGCAGAAAATAGATAAAAGTGATTGCCTGGAAGTGGAAGGTGAATGAAAGGATAGGAAGGGGAATTACAAAGTTACAGGAGGAAATATTTGGGGGTAATTACTTGTCTTAGTTGTGGTAATGTTTCACAAGAAGACATAAGTCAAAATGTATCAAATGGGATACTTTAAGTATGGATTGTTTACTTTATGTCAATTATATATCCATACAGGTTAAAAAAAAGTTAAATTTCAAAGAAAACCAGAGTCTCTCCTTGCTTGTATGTTCCTTAGTGGTGATCTCTAGTTCTTCCTCTGTCTGCAGAACCACATGTGACCTTCCTGCTCCCTGACCCATGCTACTCCTGTTTGCTCACCTGCTCTGGACACCATCCTCCTAATCAACTGCTACAACGTATGTAGGTATGAGTCTCAATCCTTGAAGGAGTGAAGAGTGAAGCCAAAGGTCCTCATCAGTGCTCTCCTGGAATACACCCCCAAGAGGTAAACCTCATGTCAAACACACTATGCAATAGTTAGCTCCGGATATGTCTGACTTGACTCTCCTGGAAATTTCAGGCTTCAATGAGTAACTGAAATCAGAAAGTGTTGAAGATCCAAGATAGAATGCCATTGGTGGCATGGTATGAGATGACCCTCTGCCAAGGCATTCCTGAGCTGGCAGAAGAGAAACACCTGTAAACCAAAAGAATGTATACACTTCACTAGTGCGTATATGATGAGGCAAAACTATGGACAAAGTGAAACAGATCATAAATCTCAAAAAGTCATAAAATACTGGTCTCAGATATTAAAGCCAATGTTACTAACACCAAGACAAAGAAGTTTAGGTCAAACTTGAAAACAGTGGGCAACCCTTTGGTTCTGCCCAGGGGTAGTGACCCTACCTTACACTGTTTACTGTCCCTGCAGACTTGAGGAAGGAATATCAGAAGAAAGATCTACTTGAATTCTACCGAAAATTTCATTTGGAGAGGAAAGGAAACAAAACTGACCTTCAAAATGATGGTGGGTGAAGGGGTAAAGCAATTTTTCTCTAATGAAAAGTTGAGAATTAACTATAACACATATTAGGAAGTTTCTTTCATGCTCTAACTGATGAGGAAAATAAATTATCTAGTTCCATGCCTTCCCCCCAAAAAATAAAAAAATAGCAGCAGCAATACAAGGGAGAAGATATCTTTAACAGCTAGATCAACAAAGGATTAAGAATTATTATATATTTAAATAGAATCTCTCAACAATAAAAAGACATAAAACCTAATAGATAAATACATAAACATGCATCCCATACAGAGGAAACATAACTGGCAAATAAGTATGTGGTAAAAAGCTTAGTCTCATTAGTAATCTTAGAAACTAAATTAAGACAACAATAAGATGTCATTTTATACCTACTAGATTGGCAAAACAAAACAAAACAAAAGCAAAAAACAAACAAGAAGTCTGACAATACCATAGAGGTGAAGATAGGAAACAACAGGAACTTTTCCATATTACTAGCTAGAGTGTATTGGTTTAATCACTTTGGAAAACAATTTGGAATTTTCTCAAGTTCAACATGGGCAATTTCACTTCTAAGTGCAGTATCTAGAGAACCCCTTGCATCTGTGTACCAGCAAATGTGCACAAAAATATTCATTGCAGCATTGAATGCAACAGAAAAAAACCCACAAAATAATCCAGCAGCAGAATGGAATGATACATATTTTGGATTTTAGGACTAGCAAGTCAAAAAGACTTAGTATGATATTACCTTATAAGGTTGAAAAGTTATGTAAAACTAAAAAAAAAATGTTATAAAACAATTTTTTTAAAGGAGAAGATGATCCAGGATGCTGGTTATTTCAGGGAGTGGGAGAGAGACAAGAAAAGGGAAGAGCAAAGTATGACTCTGTAGCACAGGCAGTGTCTAGTTCTTAGGCAGGGTATTTATGGATACTCATTTTTAGCATTTCAGTATGAATAAAATGTAAAAATTAGATAGGAGAAAATATTTTTAAAAAGCAATAGCTGAGAATTTTCCATAACATAAAATAAATTCCTCAGATTAAAAAATGTACTCTCCAGAAGACCAGTAAATTGGTCATAATGGCAGGTAAAGAAATTAATGAAGACTATCCAGTAGAAATTCATGAGTATTGGGGTGCCTGGGTGGCTCAGTTGGTTAAGTGGCTGACTCTTGGTTTCAGTTCAGGTCATAGTCTCAGGGTCCTGGAATCAAGCCCTGCATCAGGCTCTGCACTCAGCAGGGAGTTTGCTCAAAGATTCTCTCTCCCTCTCCTTCTGCCCCTCCTCCTTCTCAGGCTCTCTCTCTCTAATAAATAAATCTTTAAAAAAATCATGAATATTTATCAACATTTGAGAATTCCATTGGTGCTATGGATGAGACGCTGAAGATCATGATGTCTGTTTCTAGAAATGAGTTGTTGCAGAAGTTGGATCTCCTTGAACAAGCGAAAGTGGATTTAGTTTCTGCTTACACATTAAATTCAATGTTTTGGGTTTATTTGGCAACACAGGGAGTTAACATCCAGTAAAGCAGAAAAGAGTATACATGAACAGAGTCAAGGAAATAACAGACAAGAAAAAGGCTGGCAAGCTGGACAGAGGTGCAGCTTCAAGATTTGTGAAAAATGCTCTTTGGTAACCAAAACCTAAAAATGCATCCAAAGTTGCCAATAAAGGAAAAAGTAAACATATAAAAAATGCACTCTCCAAAAGTATTGCAGTATAAAAGTAAAAATAAATAAGCAAATACACATATGAAACTTGTGATTTCTTAGAAGCTTCTAAACAGAGAAGACAAATTTTCTAAAAGACACTCTTCAGGGGAAAGATGAAAGATGTGGGGCACCTGACTGGTTCGGTCGGTAGACCATGTGACTCTTGATAGCAGGTTGTTAGTTCAAGCCTGTTAGTTCATGCCCATGCTGGGCATGGAGAATACTTAAAAAAAAAAAAAAGGTGAAAGATGAGATATACAGGAAAGAATGAAAAATAAAGTAGTAAATATGAGTTAACTTTCACCATATAAAACAATAATTATAATAGCATGTGGACATTTTAAAAATTGAAAATTCACAACACTAATAAATTACAACAGCAATAAATTAGTTAGTGAGATATTGAAGTTAAAGTGTCTTAAGGTCCTTCAGCTCTCTAGGAGAATAATAAAAGTACTAACCACTGATAAGTTAAGAATTCATGTAATAACTTCAATGGTAACCACTAAAAAACTAGACACATTGTGATTAGCTTCTAAGCTAGCCAAAGGAAATACAAACTGAATTTTTAAAAATTTAATCCAAAAGACAGCAAGAAAAGAGAATAAAAGAAACAAGAGAAGTGAATGTTGTTTACAAAAGATCCTCTATAAAATATGGAGGCACAGAAAAATTGGGAGTAAAAGTGTGTCTCACAGTATGCCATGGCAACATTCGTGAATAGAAAGCTGGTATAGCTACATTACTATCACTTAAATAGGCTTTAAGTTAAAAGCCTTCACAGAGTATAAAGAAAGCTATGTTACAATTCTCAATTCTTATATACTGAACATAGCCTCAAAATAAATAAGGGGAAAATGTGACAGAACAAAAGAAAGAACTTCATAATCATAGTGGAAGACTGTAAAACGATTTATTTATTGAAAGAATAAGTAGACAAAAAATTAGCGAAGATACAGATGTCAACAAAATAATTAGTAAAAGACCTAAGATGCAAATATTGGATACTGCACAAAAGAAGTGTAAAATATACATTCTTTTCAAACATTTGCAGAAATTAACCATTTAATGGGATATAAGATACATCTCAAGTCATTTCAAAGGAAAGAAATTATATAGACTGTGTTATTTGTAACTAAACACACACAAAAAATTTTAAGATGTAGAAAAAAACTATGCTTGGAAATTAATATACTTACTTCTAAATAATGCATTATTAAAAGAAAGAATTATAAATATAAGAAAATATTTTGAATTGACCAGTAATAAAAGTACTAGATGCCAAAATGTGTGAGATGCAGCTAATTAAATACATATATTATATAAGATGAAGTACTGATACTTAAGAGTAAAGTATGTATTATAAGAAGTTTGAAAGATTCATCAGTATTTTAGGGCTGCTATAATTCATACTTTGATTGCCATAGAATAATACACTGTTTGAAGATACCAAAAATATAGTTACCTAGTCTCTTTCAGGGAATATTTGGAATTTTCCAAGGTTTTTCTGTTATAATGCAGCTACAGACTTTACTATAAATATTTCTGCTGTGAAAGCTTGAGTTTCTCTTGGGTAAACATTTAAAAATAGAAGTCTTGAAGTGTTGGGCGCCTGGGTGGCTCAGTTGTTAAGCGTCTGCCTTCAGCTCAGGTCATGATCCCAGGGTCCTGGGATCGAGTCCCACATCGGGCTCCCTTCTCAGGGGGAGGCCTGCTTCTCCCTCTCCTACTCCCACTGCTTATGTTCCTGCTCTCACTATCTCTGTCTCTGTCAAATAAATAAATACAATCTTTAAAAAAAAAGAAGTCTTGAAGTATTGAGTTTGTGAACACCTGAAGTTGTTATACTAACTTATATTCCAACAATAAGAGATATTCCACATCTTCTCCAACACTTAGGTTATTGGACTTCTTAGTATTTGCTGTTCAAGTGAACATGAAATGTGAATGTGAAATGGCATCTCACTGAGGCTTTGAATTGCATTTCCCTATCACTGCTGAGGTTAAATACCTCTTCAGGAGTTTATCAGCCATGATTTTTCCTGTTCATGGTTTTTGCTCATTTTTATATTGAGTGATTTATCCTTTTGCCCCCCAAGGTCAGAAACATGCAGGGATGTCCACTATCACCACTGCTATTCAACACAGTACTAGAAGTCCTAGCCACAGCAATCAGACAACAAAAAGAAATAAAACACATGCAAATTGACAAAGAAGAAGTCTAACTCTCACTCTTTGCCGATGATATGATACTTTATGTGGAAAACGCAAAACTGCTAGAACTCATACAGGAATTCAGTAAAGTGGCAGGACATAAAATCAATGCACAGAAATCAGTAGCATTTCTATATACCAACAAGACAGAAGAGAAATTAAGGCATCGATCCCATTTACAATTACATTCAAAACCATAAAACACCTAAGAATAAATCTAACCAAAGAGGCAAGAATCTGTACTCAGAAAACTATAAAATACTCATGAAAGAAATTGAGGAAGACACAAAGAAATGGAAAAAACCTCCATGCTCATGGATTGGAAAAACGAATATTGTGAAGATGTCAATGCTACCTAGAGCAATCTACACATTTAATGCAATCCCAATCAAAATACCATCAACATTTTTCAGAGAAATGGAAAAAACAATCCTAAAATTTGTATGGAATCAGAAGAGACCCCAAATAACCAGAGAAATGTTGAAAAAGAAAAACAAAGCCAATGGCATCATAATTTCAGACTTCAAGCTCTATTACAAAGCTGTCATCATCAAGACAGTATGGTACTGGCATAAAAACAGACACATAGATCAATGGAACAGAATAGAGAGCCCAGAAATGGACCTTCAACTCTATGGTCAACTCATCTTTGACAAAGCAGGAAAGAATGTCCAATGGACAAAAGACAGTCTCTTCAACAAATGGTGTCGGGAAAATTGGACAGCCACAGGCAGAAGAATAAAACTGGGCCATTTCCTTACACCACACACAAAAATAGACTCAAAATGGATGAAAGACCTAAAATGTGAGACAGGAGTCCATCAAAATCCTAGAGGAAAACTCAGGCAGCAACCTCTTTGACCTCAGCTACAGCAATTTCTTCCTAGAAACATCGCCAAAGGCAAGGGAAGCAAAAGCAAAAATGAACTATTGGGACTTCATCAAGATAAAAAGCTTTTGCACAGCAAAGGAAACAGTCAAGAAAACCAAAAGACAACTGACAGAATGGGAGAAGATATTTGCAAATGACATATCAGATAAAGGGTTAGGATCCAAAATCTATAAAGAACTTATCAAACTCAACAACCAAAGAACAAATAATCCAATCAAGAAATGGGCAGAAGACATGAACAGACATTTTTCCAAAGAAGCCATCCAAATGGCCAACAGACACATGAAAAAGTGTTCAACATCGCTCGGCATCAGGGAAATCCAAATCAAAACCTCAATGAGGTATCACCTCACACCAGTCAGATTGGCTAAAATCAACAAATTAGGAAACGACACATGTTGGGAAGAATCTGGAGAAAGGGGAACCCTCCTACACTGTTGGTGGGAATACAAGCTCGTGCAGCCAATCTGGAAAACAGTATGGAGGTTCCTCAAAAAGTTGAAAATAGAGCTACCCTACGACCCATCAATTGCACTACAGGGTATTTACCCCAAAGATACGAATGTAGGGATCTGAGGGGGTACGTGCACTCCAATGTTTACAGCAGCAATGTCCACAATAGCCAAACTATGGAAAGAGCCAAGATGTCCATCAACAGATGAATGGATAAAGAAGATGTGGTGTATATATATATATACATATATATATATATATACACATATACATATACAATGGAATATTATGCAGCCATCAAAAAAAACAAAATCTTGCCATTTGCAATGACGTGGATGGAACTAGAGGGTATTACGCTAAGAAAAATAAGTCAGTCAGAGAAAGACATGTACTATATGATCTCACTGATATGAGCAATTCTTAATCTCAGGAAACAAACTGAGTGTTGCTGGAGTGGTGGGGGGTGGGAGGGATGGGGTGGCCGGGTGATAGACATTGGGGAGGGTATGTGCTACGGCGAGTGCTGTGAATTGTTAAGACTGATGAATCACAGACCGGTACCTCTGAAACAAATAATACATTATATGTTAAAAAAAAAAAAAAAGAAGAAGAAGAAGATAGTAAGAAGGGAAAAGTGAAGGGGGGGTAATCAGAGGGGGAGACGAACCATGAGAGACTGTGGACTCTGAGAAACAAACTGAGGGTTCTAGAGGGGAGGGGGTGGGGGGATGGGTTAGCCTGGTGACGGGTATTAAAAAGGGCACATACTGCATGGAGCACTGGGTGTTACATGCAAACAATGAATCATGGAACATACATCAAAAAAAAAAAGAATGAAATAATGCAATATTGGTTATAAATTCCAGAATATTATATACCATATAATATCTCTTATACAATTAAAAGAAATTTAAATGAAAATATTCTTTTAAAGGAATACATATATGTGTTAAAACAATATTTTAAAACATCAAATAAATTACTAAAAACAAGATGCAGGAGAAGCTTGGGAGGGGATGGGGCAGAGAGATGGATTAGAATAGAAGGACACAGAAAGGTATATATTAAAGGGATTGGCATGACCTTGTAAGATAATTGAAAAAAATCTAAAAAATTGTTGGAATTAATTAGCATTTACAAGGCTAGTTGATTAAAAAAAATCTATAAACAAAAATCAGTTAGGTTTTATACTGGCAACAAACTTAGAAAATGATATTTTTAAAAAAATATCACTTAGCACAGTACAAAAATACGACATACATAGGAAGATGTGCAAGACCTTTATAGAAAAAAATACAAACTTTACTGAAAAACAATAAAAAGACTAAATAAATGGAAAGACATACTGTGGCCATGGATTGGAAAAATCATCATTTTAAAGATGTCAGTTCTCTCCCAGTTGATCAAAGCAATCCTAGTCAAAATCTTAAACAGACTGTGCGTGTGTGTGTGTGTGTGTGTGTGTGTGTGTGTGTGTGTGTCTGTGAGCACGTCTGTGTGTGAATGCACAAACACAGGACTAGAATAGCATATTCAATAGTGTGTGGAAATTCACAGGGCCAACAATAGTCAAGATCTACCAAAAATGAAAATGTATTATAAAGCTATAAATAAGATTATATAGGATTATTGCTTAAGGAGTTAATTATATGTTAAGAGATGATGCAAAAAAACACAACCTCTTCAACTTCTGTCTTATTACTATATGCTCTTTAGTGTATCTTGATTTTTCATATGGCATTCAGCTATTTTCCTGTTTAATAATTAATAACAAGTAAGACAAAAAGTGTTGATGGATATCAACTTAAAGCGAAGTTATGCTGTAGGACTCTGTCCCTGTGCTTTTTACATTTAATATTCTTTTTTAAATTTTTTATTGTTATGTTAATCACCATACATTAAATCATTAGTTTTGGATGTAGTGTTCCAGGATTCATTGTTTGTGCATAACACCCAGTACTCCACGCAGAACGTTCCCTCTTTAATACCCATCCCCAGGCTAACCCACCCCCCACCCCCCCTCCCCTCCAGAAACCTCAGTTTGTTTTTCAGAGTCCATCGTCTCTCATGGTTGGTCTCCCCCTCTGATTTCCCCCCCTTCATTCTTCCCCTCTTCCTATCTTCTTCTTTTTTTTTCTTAACATATATTGCATTATTTGTTTCAGAGGTACAGAACTGTGATTCAACAGTCTTGCACAATTCACAGCACTCGCCATAGCACATACCCTCCCCAATGTCTATCACCCAGCCACCCCATCCCTCCCACCCCCCCACCACTCCAGCAACCCTCAGTTTGTTTCCTGAGATTAAGAATTCCTCATATCAGTGAGGTCATATGATACATGTCTTTCTCTGATTGACTTATTTCACTCGGCATAACACCCTCCAGTTCCATCCACGTCGTTGCAAATGGCAAGATCTCATTCCTTTTGATGGTTGCATAATATTCCATTGTGTATATATACCACATCTTCTTTATCCATTCATCTGTCGATGCAAATCCTGGCTCCTTCCACAGTTTGGCCATTGTGGACATTGCTGCTATAAACATGGGGGTGCACGTACCCCTTCGGATCCCTACATTTGTATCTTTGTGGTAAATACCCAGTAGTGCAATTGCTGGATCATATGGAAGCTCTATTTTCAACTGTTTGAGGAACCTCCACGCTGTTTTCCAGAGTTGTTGCACCAACTTGCATTCCCACCAACAGTGTAGGAGGGTTCCCCTTTCTCTGCATCCCCACCAATATCTGTCATTTCCTGACTTGTTAATTTTAGCCATTCTGAATGGTGTGAGGTGGTATCTCACTGAGGTTTTGATTTGGATTTCCCTGATGCCGAGCGATGTTGAGCACTTTTTCATGTGTCTGTTGGCCATTGGATGTCTTCTTTGGAAAAATGTCTGTTCATGTCTTCTGCCCATTTCTTGATTGGATTATTTGTTCTTTGGGTGTTGAGTTTGATAAGTTCTTTATAGATTTTAGATACAAGCCCATTATCTGATATGTCATTTGCAAATATTTTCTCCCATTCTGTCGGTTGTCTTTTGGTTTTGTGGACTGTTTCTTTTGCTGTGCAAAAGCTTCTTATCTTGATGAAATCCTAAGAGTTCATTTTTGCCCTTGCTTCCCTTGCCTTTGGCGATGTTTCTAGGAAGAAGTTGCTGCGGCTGAGGTCAAAGAGGTTGCTGCCTGTGTTCTCCTTTAGGATTTTGATGGACTCCTGTCTCACGTTTAGGTCTTTCAACCATTTGGAGTCTATTTTTGTGTGTGGTGTGAGGAAATGGTCCAGTTTCATTCTTCTGCATGTGGCTGTCCAATTTTCCCAACACCATTTGCTGAAGAGACTGTCTTTTTTCCATTGGATATTCCTTCCTGCTTTGTCAAAGATGAGTTGACCATAGAGTTGAGGGTCAATTTCTGGGCTCTCTATTCTGTTCCATTGATCTATGTGTTTGTTTTTGTGCCAGTACCATACTGTCTTGATGATGACAGCTTTGTAATAGAGCTGGAAGTCCGGAACTGTGATGCCACCAGCTTTGCTTTTCTTTTTCAACATTCCTCTGGCTATTCGGGGTCTCTTCTGGTTCCATACAAATTTTAGGATTATTTGTTCCATTTCTTTGAAAAAGTGGATGGTATATTGATGGAGATTGCATTGAATGTGTAGATTGCTCTAGGTAGCATTGACATCTTCACAATGTTTGTTCTTCCAATCCATGAGCATAGAAAGTTTTTCCATTTCTTTGTGTCTTCCTCAATTTCTTTCAAGAGTATTTTATACTTTTCTGAGTACAGATCCTTTACTTCTTTGGTTAGATTGATTCCTAGGTATCTTATGGTTTTGGGTGCAATTGTAAATGGGATCGACTCCTTAATTTGCCTCTCTTCTGTCTTGTTGTTGGTGTACAGGAATGCCACTGATTTCTGCACATTGATTTTATATCCTGCCACTTTATTGAATTCCTGTATGAGTTCTAGCAGTTTTGGGGTGGAGTCTTTTGCATTTTCCACATAAAGTATCATATCATTGCAAAGAGTGAGAGATTGACTTCCTCTTTGCTGATTTGGATGCCTTTGATATCTTTTTGTTGTCTGATTGCTGTGGCTAGGACTTCTAATACTATGTTGAACAGCAGTGGTGATAGTGGACATCCCTGCCGCATTCCTGACCTTAGGGGGGAAAGCTCTCAGCTTTTGCCCATTGAGAATGATATTCGCTGTAGGTTTTTCATAGATGGCTTTTATGATATTGAGGTATGTACCCTCTATCCCTATACTCTGAAGAGTTTTGATCAAGAAAGGATGCTGTACTTTGTCAAATGCTTTTTCTGCATCTATTGAGAGGATCATATGATTCTTGTTCTTTCTTTTGTTAATATATTGTATCACGTTGATTGATTTGCGGATGTTGAACCAGCCTTGCAGCCCAGAGATAAATCCCACTTGGTGATGGTGAATAGTCCTTTTAATGTACTGTTGGATCCTATTGGCTAGTATTTTGGTGAGAATTTTTGCATCCATGTTTATCAAGGATATTGGTCTGTAATTCTCCTTTTTGATGGGGTCTTTGTCTGGTTTTGGGATCAAGGTAATGCTGGCCTCATAAAATGAGTTTGGAAGTTTTCCTGCCATTTCCATTTTTTGGAACAGTTTCAGGAGAATAGGTATTAATTCTTCCTTAAATGTCTGATAGAATTCCCCTGGGAAGCCATCTGGCCCTGGGCTTTTGTTTGTTGGGAGATTTTTGATGACTGCTTCAATTTCCTTAGTGGTTATAGGTCTGTTCAGGTTTTCTATTTCTTCCTGGTTCAATTTTGGTAGTTGATACATCTCTAGGAATGCACCCATTTCTTCCAGGGTATCTAATTTGCTGGCATAGAGTTGCTCATAATATGTTCTTAGAATTGTTTGTATTTCTTTGGTGTTGGTTGTGATCTCTCCTCTTTCATTCAGGATTTTGTTGATTCGAGTCATTTCTCTTTTCTTTTTGATAAGTCTGGCCAGGGGTTTATCAATCTTGTTAATTCTTTCAAAGAACCAGCTCCTAGTTTTGTTGATCTCTTCTACTGTTCTTTTGGTTTCTACTTCATTGATTTCTGCTCTGATCTTTATTATCTCTCTTCTCCTGCTGGATTTAGGCTTTATTTGCTGTTTTTTCTCTACCTCCTTTAGGTGGAGGGTTAGGTTGTATATTTGAGACCTTTCTTGTTTTTTGAGAAAGGCTTGTATTGCTATATACTTTCCTCTCAGGACTGCCTTTGCTGTATCCCAAAGATTTTGAACTGTTGTGTTTTCATTTTCATTGGTTTCCATGAATTTTTTTAATTCTTCTTTAATTTCCTGGTTGACCCATTCATTCCTTAGTAGGATGCTCTTTAGCCTCCATGTATTTGAGTTCTTTCCGACTTTCCTCTTGTGATTGAGTTCTAGTTTCAAAGCACTGTGGTCTGAGAATATGCAGGGAATAATCCCAGTCTTTTGGTACCAATTGAGACCTGATTTGTGACCTAGGATGTGATCTATTCTGGAGAATGTTCCATGGGCACTAGAGAAGAATGTGTATTCCGTTGCTTTGGGATGGAATGTTCTGAATATGTCTGTGAAGTCCATTTGATCCAGTGTGTCATTTAAAGTCTTTATTTCCTTGTTGATCTTTTGCTTAGATGATCTGTCCATTTCAGTCAGGAGGGTGTTAAAGTCCCCCAGTATTACTGTATTGTTGTCACCGTGTTTCTTTGCTTTTGTTATGAATTGCCTTATATAATTGGCTGCTCCCATGTTAGGGGCATACATATTTACAATTGTTAGATCTTCTTGTTGGATAGGCCCTTTAAGTAGGATATAGTGTCCTTCCTCATCTCTTATTACAGTCTTTGTTTTAAAATCTAATTTGTCTGATATAAGGATTGCCACCCCAGCTTTCTTTTGGTGTCCATTAGCATGGTAAATGGTTTTCCACCCCTTCACTTTCATTCTGGGGGTGTCTTTGGGTCTGAAATGAGTCTCTTGCAGACAGCATATTGATGGGTCTTGTTTTTTAATCCATTCTGTTAGCCTGTGTCTTTTGATTGGGGTATTTAGCCCATTTACATTCAGGGTAACTATTGAAAGATATGAATTTAGTGCCATTGTATTGCCTGTAAGGTGACTGTTACTGTATATTGTCTTTGCTCCTTTCTGGTCTATGCTGCTTTTAGGCTCTCTCTTTGCTTAGAGGACCTCTTTCAATATTTCTTGTAGGGCTGGTTTCGTGTTTGCAAATTCCTTTAGTTTTTGTTTGTCCTGGAAGATTTTTATCTCTCCTTCAATTTTCAATGACAGCCTAGCTGGATATAGTATTCTTGGCTGCATATTTTTCTCGTTTAGTGCTCTGAAGATATCATAGCAGTCCTTTCTCACCTGCCAGGTCTCTGTGGATAGGTCTGTTGCCAATCTAATGTTTCTACCATTTTAGGTTACATATCTCTTCTCCTGAGCTGCTTTCAAGATTTTCTCTTTGTCTCTGAGACTCGTAAGTTTTACTATTAGATGTTGGGGTGTTGACCTATTATTATTGATTTTGAGAGGGGTTCTCTGTGCCTCCTGGATTTTGATGCCTGTTTCCTTCCCCACATTAGGGAAGTTCTCTGCTATAATTTGCTCCACTATACCTTCTGCCCCTCTCTCCCTTTCTTCTTCTTCTGGGATCCCAATTATTCTAATGTTGTTTCATCTTATCATATCACTTATCTCTCAAATTCTGCCCTCGTGATCTAGTAGTTGTTTATCTCTCTTTTTCTCAGCTTCTTTATTTTCCATCATTTCGTCTTCTATATCGCTGATTCTCTCTTCTGCCTCATTTATCCTAGCAGTTAGTGCCCCCATTTTTGATTGCACCTCATTAATAGCCTTTTTGATTTCAATCCGGTTAGATTTTAGTTGTTTTATTTCTCCATGAAGGGTTTCTCTAATAACTTCCATGCTTTTTTCAAGCCCAGCTAGTATCTTGAAAATCACGATTCTGAACTCTAGGTCCGACATCATACTAATGTCCGTATTGAGTAGGTCCTTGGCAGACGGTACTACCTCTTGTTCTTTCTGCTGAGGTGATTTTTTTCGTCTTGTCATTTTGTCCAGAGGAGAATAGATGAATGAGAGAACAAAATGCTAACAGGTTAACAATGTCCCCTGCCAATATACTCTAAGCAAATCAGAAAAGACCTGAAACCAGGGGAAAAGAAAGGGAAAAAAAGAAAAAAGAAAGAGAGAGAGAGAAAAAAAAGAAAAAGATAAAAACAAACAAAAACAGAACAAAACAAAACAAAAAAACAGAATATGACCAAATATGACAAGGCTAGTGCATAGATCATTGCCACACACTAGATTTTGGGTGTATTTTGGTCTGTTAGAAGAAAGTGCCTCCTAAAATTTTAAAGAAAGAAAGACTTATATATGTATAAACTAAGGCTTGATACAATAAAGGGATGGTAGATGAGTGTAAAGGTGAAAATTATAAAAGATTTTATAAAAGGAATTGATAAGAAGTTGTTTGAAAAAAGAAAGAAGAAGATTTAAACAAAAAAAGGGGAGAATGTGATCAGGCAAGAGACTAGAACAAAGCCATACACTAGTGATTTAGGGTATATTTTGATCTGTTAGAAGATACTGTATCTCAAAATTTTAAAGAGAGAACAACTTATATATATATATATATGCCAAAAATAAGGGTATCTACTATGAAGGGATAGAATATGACTCTAAAAATGAAAAATAAAATTTTTTTTTCAAAAAGGGATTGATAAGATGTTGGTTGAAAAAGGGAAAAAGAAAAATTTTAAAAAAACAGTTAAAAAAATTAACTTTGAAAAACTAATGAATCATGGTAAAAAGGCCATGAGTTCTAAGTGCAGTGTTCCCTAGCGCTGGAGTTCTCCTGTTCTCCTTGATCGGTAAACTCGGTCTTGGCTGGCTGTTCGTGCTGATCTTCTGGGGGGAGGGGCCTGTTGCCGTGGTTCCCAAATGTCTTTGCGGGAGGCGGAATTGCCCCGCCCTTGTCCCCCGATTTAAGCAATCTGCTTGGGTTTGCTCTTGGGAGCTTTTGTTCCCTGCAAGCTTTCCGTACAGCTTTGGAGGACGAGAATGAAAATGGTGGCCTCTGAATCTCTGCCTGGAGGAGCCGAGAACTTGGGGCCCCGCTCCTCAGTGCGCCCCCAGAGAAAAGCAGTCACTCCCGTCTTCCCAGTCTCCGGCCGCACTCCGTGCTCACCTGGCCTGTGACCGAGCGTTTCTATCTCTGGCACCTGACCCCGTGTGGAGTCTCCAAACCCAGCAGATCCCTGCGGTGCGCTCCCGCGCCACTCCTCCCGGGAGAGGAAAGGGAGTCTCCCCAGCTCTGCCGCTTCTTGGGTCCATGCTGGAGGAGCAGTGGCCGGACTGTGCCGCAGATCACAGTTTATGGCAACCCCGAGCTGAGAGCCCGTGCCTCGGCTCTGTCTCTGCAGCTGGCTTCCCTGCTCCGATACCTGGGAGCTGTGCTGCACTCAGGCACCCCCGGTCTTTCTGTGACCCTGAGGGTCCTGAGACCACACTGTCCCACGAGGGTTCCACCCCCCGCTCAGCCACCGGAGTGACGTCCCTAAGCGGAGCCAACTTCTAAAAGGTCCGATTCTGTGCTCCGCGGCTCTATCCCTTGCCAGAAGCGGCCGACAGAGGCCCCCTCCCCCGCTGTCTATCCTCCTGAATATCGCCCCGGATTCACTTCTCCGCACGTCCTACCTTCCACTAAGTGGTCGCTTTTCTGTTCATAGAGTTGTTGCTATTCTTCTCTTCGATCTCCTATTGAGTTCGTAGGTATTCAGAATGGTTTGATCCCTATTCAGCTGAATTCCTGAGACCAAACGAAATCCAGGTCTCCTACTCCTCCGCCATCTTGCTCCGCCCCGCATGATTACATTTAATATTCTTAATAAACAACACGAAATGATGAAAGTCTTAGGTTTCAAAATTATCTCAATAACTATTTTCTTTAAATTTGCATATACTTTGCATTTTATAAAACATATTTTATAGACATTATTATATAGACATTATTATATTTAATCTTCATAGTAAACCTATGAAATAGAGAACATGATTTTGGGTAGAATAAGTTGGAATCCATTATTGCCTAAAGCCAACAGGATTTAAAGGCCTGATTTAATTTTATTTACTTATTTTTCAAGACTTTATTAATCTATTTGAGAGGGAGAGAGAGAGAAGAACACAAGCAGGGGAGTGGCAGGCAGAGGGAGAAGCAGGCTCCATCCCAGGACCCCGGGATCATGACCCGAGCCAAAGTCAGATGCTTAACCAACTGAGCCACCCAGGTGCCCCAGGCCTGAATTAATTTTAAAAAATGACTTATGTAAACATGGATGGAGGAGATCTAGTTTAATGGCAGTTTTTAAATGAAGTTGAAAATGAGTTTTATTATGAGAAAAGATAATACGAAACAAAAAGGAAAATGTTTTAGTCTGTTTAATAGTAGCAAAATATAATTTCAGGGGAAGTGATGGCAAGTTGTACTCTGCATTGGTCAGAGGATACTAGGAATCTGTGTTCAGTTCTAGGTACCATATTTTGAAAGACATTAATAAACTAGAGAACATCTGCTGAGGAAAGACCGAGATGATTAAAAACTTAAAACTGTCATGAGAGGAATGGTTGAGATTCACCTGTAACATGAAAGCTCTCATCAAATATTTTAAAAAGCATCCTGTAAAAAATATATATATATTTAAAGTTGGCTCAGAGAACAGATATATGGCCAACAGATAAAAACTATAGAAGAGCATATTTCAACTAAGTATAGGAAGAACTTTTCTAATAATTCAAAATGTTCTACTTAACCTCAAGGTTTGGTATTATGCAGATTAAATTCCAGCTAAGTGCCTGATTTTTTATTCTTATTTATTGAGGCATACATAATCTGCATAGAATCTGCACTGATCTTGGTAGGGTTTTTAAAAATTTTTTTTAAAGATTTATTTATTTATTTTAGAGATGTGGGAGGGGCTGAAGGAGAGGGAGAGAGAGTCTTATGCAGACTCCTGGCAGAGCCCCAACACAGGGCTCAATCCCACCACCCTGAGATCACAACCTGAGCCAAAACAAAGAGTAGGATGTTTAACTGACTGTGCCACACAGGTGCCCCTTTTTAAAATGTTTATGTAGGTAAACCACCATCCAGATCAAGACAGAACCCCAGAGATAAGGGCTATGCGGTCATGGAGTTTACAATCTAGAGAAGACAAACATTAGAGAAAAACAATATAGTGTGACAATGGGGAAGTCCTGAAGGTGCTCTAAGAGCATCTAATGGGGAATGGAACCTGATCTAGGGGTAAGGGGAAATATCTCAAGGATGTGACATTTAAACAGACTGGATATGAGAAGTTAACCCGACAAAGGATGAGTTTACTGGGAAATTTTCTGTAAGGGGTACAGTATGTGCAAAGTTCCACCCTTCAAAAAGCAAGAGAGCATGCAGTATTCAAGAACCAGAGACAACTATGAAGGGAAACAGAATAAAAATTCAGATAAGCAGTCACCAAGGAACTGCATTATTTTCCTTTCAGCTGATCCAAAATATCTTCTATCATCTTCATATAATATTGATGAGAAATAAACCAACTGACTTGAACAAACAAACAAAAGAATACGGTAATTTTTCTCCTCCTATCTGAGTTTCCCAGAACCTTATGTTTAGGCCAAAGGCCCCTTTCCTAACTCTGTCCTCTTAATTTCAGCCCAGCCTTCCTGTGTTTTATTTCTTACATCTTCTGATCTTTCTATTTGCTTATTATATAAATATTTCTCTTGGGATTCAGTATATTTTAAGGCAAAAGACTTGACTCTTACTTCCTCAAGGATGAGAAAGAAGATGAAAGAAGCAACTAATACTTTGTTAGGAAGCATCTTCATGGAATAAAAATTACTAAATTATATCATGTGTCCCAATCTAGAAAAAAGTCTCATCAAATGCTATTAACTATAAAACAAAAAAGTCCTTATTAAGAAAAATATTAATAATTACTATAAATTAAAACTTCAAAATTTGGGGGTAATCTTTTCAATTATATCCATGCTTTTTGTGGCATCTCCTGACTATAAATTTCTGTAAATTGTAATAGCTAAATTCATTGAAAACTTACTCTGTTCTAAGATCTTTACATGTATTTATTTATGTAATTCTTACAACAACATATGAGGTAGCTACTTATTACTATGACCATTTAACAGATGAGGAAATTGCCCAGAGTCACATGGCTAGTAAGAAACAGAGTCTAACCCAGGTAATCTGGCTTCAGGTCCTCTAGCCCTAAAGGAGTGCTTGTTAATGATGAAGATGAAAAAATTGTAACTGTAAGAAATACCTGGTTGGCAGAGATTCTCTTATACATCACTGAGGCCACTCACAGAATATTGGTAGAGTGCCATATATCTTTTCTTGCCTAAATAAACCCCATAAAGAATTTCTAGAAAAGGTAAAAGTCTAAATCCCCTTTCTCAACAAACCTGTATTTCTCAATATAGAAGAATGATATTTAGAAAATACCATGGAGCCCCATAGGATCTGTGGCAAGAAGAGAGTTACTGTTCTCATAGCTGTGAGGAATCTGAAAGAGTAAGGTTGGTCATAGGATTTCTACTTCTGTCTTTACTACCTTGCTTCCTTTTGATTAGTTCCATCTCTCTCTTCAACTCCTCCCCTCCCCAACCCCTCCCCAACTGGGTGCCCAGTGTGCTTGACTGCCTAAAGCACCTTTCCAACCCTCTCCCAACGCTGAACCACTAACCTGCCAAGCTATCCTGTGTATTAACTAGTGAGCTAATAGTCTGTTCTATCCTTGCTGTAATGTAATAATAAAAGCATTAGATTTTGAGTCAGAGGCTTCCATCTGCCATTAGCCATACGACCCTGAGCAAGCTGTATAATTTCTCTGAGCCTCAGTTCCTCATTGCTAATAGGAAAATGACAATGGCCCACAGAATTGTCTATAAAGAACTTTGTAAATTATAAAGTACTAGGGGAAATACTAAATTATTGACATGTGAATTAAAAAACTCTTTAAGGGAGTTTTATTTCTGGATATAATGTTTTAACATATAGGGTGAATTTTTATGATAATGTCAGGTGATGCAGGTAACTGATACATACAGGAGTTAATTTGGGAGCCGAGAGGATCTTTCTGTATCCTTTGAACAAACATCAAAAGCAGGTGTCTTGTCTTCCCACATAACTCCGTGGTAGTCAGGTGCACAATTTAAAGTATATGTATCTCCCATAATGAACATTTATCCTCCAATCTATTAGCAATCTATTAGCAGAGTGAATTATTGGGACATGCAAAGGACTAGGCTATTCGTGACTGCTTTGGTTTTGTACTATCCTAACCAGACACCTGAACAGTAAATTGTTCTGCATGCACATCCTAATGAGCACCAAGCTTCAAAGAGGTCCCACAGACATTTCAGCAAGAGGCCTTCATTTGGTACAAACTCCAGATTACTGCTGGAAGGCTGTTTTGTGTTTTTGAATGGATGGAAAATATACTACCTTTTAAAACTGTAATTAACTATTGTTTTCTTAAGCATAAGTCATTGAATTTGGTCATATGCCACCTCTGGATTTGTTGATATAAATTTGTATTTGGGAATATTAAAAGCAAAATATAATCTACAATACTTGTCCACACAAATTGCAGTAAATTATAGTTCACCAAATTGCTGTACTAAGAGGAAAATAGAAATGGTTGTGGATTTCATAAAGCAAACACAGTATTCCAAAAATAATTACAGAGTTGTCACCTTAAAATATCCAGTTGTTTCTCAAAAGTGATCAGTATTAAGTAAAGACACGTTCATCCATGTTAGATTTCATTGACTTTACAGTTACCAATCCCTCCCCCTCTTCACCTATTTTTTGGTATTTATTTTAGAAAAGTTCATCCTTTTTCTTTATTTTTCTGAGGAGAAAAAGGAAATGCATTAAAAAGAATATGAAAACATTTATATGGATACATACATTTCATTTGCAGCAAATTACATGCCACTGCTGTTATGTGACTTATTATCTAACAATATAATTCATTAACTATAGAGAATTTGCTGTATTTTAAAACCCTAGGAAGCAAAGTCAGTTTTTTATTTGTTTTGTTTTGCTTTTGAATTAGTGCTCTTTAGAGACAACTGAGGTTATTAGGAAACAGGCTTCCACTGTTCTATGCAAACTTTAGTTTTAAATAAATTACTCTATGTATATACAAAGCATATGTAAATGCTCACATAATATATGTTTCTTATATATTAAGTTTATATTGGAAGAAAAAAGAAACACATCCATTTCTCAACATAAAACTAAAAATAACAACTTTAAAATCTATGTTTAGTCCTGAATAACTCTGAAAAAAAGAAGACTGAGGAGAACTTGGAACCCAACAAGTACACAAACACGGAAATTAAGAATTGTCCTCCAAAATAAAATTGTAATCAAAATGTTTATCAGTAAAAGTCTACAGGTCTCTATGTTTTAATGACTTTCAGAGCTAAGCAGAAGTGATTCAAGTTTGATTCCAAATCTTTTATAACCATTTTATACCATTATACAACCAAATTAAAAGTTCCCGAAAAGCTGATGAATCCTATAGTTTACTCGATGGTTTTACATAAGCTCAACTCAGAGAGGAAAAGTCACAAGGGGTTGATTTTTAATGCTAATTTTGATTTCTAATGCTTACAATAAATTAAGTCAACCACTTTCCAAGTTCCGGACTGCCACACATGATCTAAACTGCTCTGTGGGGATAAAACACTTTAGAAGCTTATAATTCCTACAGAGTGTTTTGATTATTTTATACAAACTAAATTCAAACAGCAAAAAATTTCACAGGGGAAATTGTTGTGTGGTTTAAGGCCACAGAATCTGGTTTCAACCCTTGTCTTTGCCTTGAGTTAAAGGCATACTCATTAACTTGAAACAATAAACTCAAACCTTAACATTTCTGGAAAGAATTCAATTCAGGACTGGCAGTATCAATGGTAAATATTACACACAGGCTCAATGTGATCTTATACAGATATACAGGACACGTAGGTAATGTAGGCAATGCCAAAATTTTAAATGAGCAACAGATATATTACATATCATTGCCTTATATATAGGCATTGCCCCTTCACACACACATGCAAAATTTTCTAGCTTTCTCAATACTGAATTAGAAGCTGGGGTTATAATTTAAACATTTATTTAGAGAGGAAATGCAGAATGGAATTGGAGTGGTATTATATATCACATTAGAAAAGCTAATCAATAATAAATTTTTAAAGAAAAAAAAAGGTTGGGCCATGTAAAAATAGACTAAAAAAATACCCACTTGGGGTTTATAGCTGAAAAGGAATGACATAGGCTAAGTAAGCAACATCCTAACACCTTAGCTAAATATGATAGAATTGGATGAGGCATTAACACAGAGAAAAGAGAAAAAAATTGATATTTTAAATGGGCAATAGGGTATTTTTTTTCTTTGTAAAAACTAATGTGAGTTAAATTTAGGTGGAAGAGATAACAGGATGCAGCACATTAAAAAGAGAAGGAAACACTGTAAGAATAAGTAGAGAAAAAAAGAAAAGACCTAGAAAGCAGAGAGGCTCAGGAAGGAAGAAATTATGTACACATGTCAGAACAGTGTACAGCTTAGCACATATTTCACTAAGGAGTGTCTAAAACAATCAAGTAGTTTGACTGACTCAAATATAAAATAAGACTATAAACAGACAAGAGAATCATGGAATGTGGTGATTCCAAGAAATTTTTTCAAAAAATTATAACTCCCCCACACTAGCTATACATTTGCCTTTGTAATAGCAAGGTTGGAAATCACCAATTCATATGGAAATAGCCATCACATATTTTTTGAAAAATTGTCCCATTTAGTCACTCTGTTTTAAAAGTTGGACTACTATAACAAAGTAAAGCCATGACAAAGAAAATTCCATTTAATTAAAAATAGGTTTGCCAAAGAGAAGACCATCATCACTCTATCTCCCCAGATTTAGAGATTATTTTCAAAATTTTACTGGAGTGTAAAGAAAACATCCACTGCTACCTCCATCCCCACCATGCTAGTCCCAACCCCAAACACTATGAACTTTGAGAATATTTGCAGAGTAACCTCCAGCTCTGTCTATATTGACCAAACATGGTATATTGTATACCATATATGTACCATAAGTTACACTATCCATTCAAAGCCTTCTGCCTTCTACTTCTACACTATATTCTCATTTACTTACTCATTTAGTTGATCGGGATTTACTGAGTTCTAGACACTGGCATTGCATTATGTATTATGTTATAGTCACTGGCACAAATAAGACATTCATGAATTCCAATCTTGAGGAGCCAAGAGCCTAGCAGGGTATTTTGACAGGTTTCAATATAATATGGGAAGTGCAGATTATTTTAAGAGCACATAAGAGAAACACCCAATTGTCGTGGTATAAGATGGAGAATCAAGGTAGCCTTGCTAAAGGCTGAAACCTAGAGTTTCAGTCCATCTATGTAGGAGACAAATGAGTTAATTTCTAACTTATCTCCTATACCTCTGTAAAATCTTATCAGTTACTAATTCCTTTTGCTTAATTAAATCACATATTCCTTTTGCTTAATTAAATCTTTTCATGGCAGATTCTGCTTTAAACCCTTGCTATTCTGGTCATTATCTCAATGTTCTTTATCCATCTAAAAAATTTACCATTGTCCTTTGCCTTTTTTATTTTTATTGAATTATTTATTTTTTGCTCAATTTTTTTAAGGAAGATTATTTATTTGAGAAAGAGAGAGAGTAAGCAAGTGAGCTGGAAAGAGGAGCAGAGGTAGAGAGAGAATCATAAGCAGGCTTTAGCATGGAGCCTGACACAGGACTCAATCTCACAATTCTGAGATCATGACCTGAGCCAAAATCAAGAGTTGGCTGCTTAATTGACGGAGTCACCCAGGTGCCCCCCATTTGCCTTTTTAAAAAAGTAATATCTAACATTTATCAAATGCTTACTGAAGGCTGGGCACTCATTCTATGTATTTTACCCTTTTTATCTCAATAATCCTCTTGACAACTTTATGAGAGAGGTAATATTACTGTCTTCATTTCACAGATGAGAAGACTGAGGCTTTGAGTATTTTAATAATTTACTCATGGCCAGCTAGCTGGTCAGTTGTAGAGCCATGACTTGTATCTGGGTCTCATTTGAATGCTCAGCCTGCATTCTTGACCACTACTATCTACTGCCTTTTTCCCTTTTGCTACTTCAAAGCCCAGGTTATTCCCATCTCCACCATGCATCTCTCCTTTCTGCAGAATTTGAAGTGGAATACTTCCAGGCATAAGAAGAAAATAACACTTTTCAACCAAAACAAAGTGAAAGAGCCCTACACTTGCTAGTGTAGGAAACATACCCTCATACCAAAACCAGATAAAAATATTATAAGAAAATTAAAAATACAGACCAATAGAGTTAATAAGATTGTTAAACCCCTGGCCAGACTTACACAAAAAGAAAAGAGAAAGGACCCAAATAAATAAAATCATGAATGAAAGATGAGAGATCACAACCAACACTGAGGAAATACAAACAATTATAAGAACATATTATGAGCAATTATACGCCAACAAATTAGGCAATCTGGAAGAAATGGATGAATTCCTAGAGATGTATAAACTACCAAAACTGAAATAGGAAGAAACAGAAAACCTGAACAAACCCATAACCATCAAGGAAATTGAAGCCTTAATCAAAGATCTCCCAACAAACAAGAGTCCAGGGCCAGATGGCTTTCCAGGAGATTCTATCAAACATTTAAAGAGGAATTAATACCTATTCTTCTGAAGCTGTTTCAAAAAAACAGAAATGGAAGGACAACTTCCAAACTCTTTCTATGAAGTCGGCAGTACCTTGATCCCAAAACCAGACAAAGGCCCCACCAAAAAGGAGAATTACATACCTATATCCCTGATGAACATGAATGCCAAAATTCTCACCAAGACACTAGCCAATAGGATCCAACAGTACATTAAAGGGATTATTCACCACAACCAAGTAGGATTTATTCCTGGGTTGCAAGCGTGGTTCAACATCCATTAATCAATCAATGTGATATACTACATTAATAAAAGAAAGGACAAGAACCACATGATCCTCTCAATAGATGCAGAAAAAGCATTTGACAAAGTACAGCATTCTTTCTTGATTAAAACTCTTCACAGTGTAGGGATAGAGGGAATATACCTCAATATCATAAAAGCTATCTACAAAAAGCCCACAGTGAATATCATTCTCAATGGGGAAAAACTGAGAGCTTTTCCCCTTAAGTCAGGAACATGGCAGGGATATCCACTATCACCACTGTTGTTCAACACAGTACTAGAAGTCCTAGCCTCAGCAATCAGACAACAAAAAGAAATAAAAGGCATCTGAATCAGCAAAGAAGTCAAACTCTCACTCTTCACAGATGACGTGATACTCTACATGGAAAACCCAAAATACTCAACCCCAAAATTGCTAGAACTCATACAGGAATTCAGCAAAGTGACAGGATATAAAATCAATGCACAGAAATCAGTTGCATTTCTATACACTAATAATGAGCAGGAAAAAGAGAAATTAAGGTGTTGATCCCATTTACAATTACACCAAAACCCACAAGACACCTAGGAATAAAACCTAACCAAAGAGGCAAAGGATTTGTACTAAGAAAACTATAGAACACTCATGGAAGAAATTGAGGAAGACACAAAGAAATGGAAAAATGTCCCATGCTCATGGATTGGAAGGACAAATATTGTTAAAATGTCTATGCTACCTAGAGCAATCTATACATTCAGAGCAATGCCTATCAAAATACCATCAACTTTTTCACAGACTGGAACAAATAATCCTAAAATCCGTATGGAATCATAAAAGATACCAGATAGCCAGAGGAATGTTGAAAAAGAAAAGCAAAGCTGGTGGCATCACAATCCCGGACTTCAAGCTATATTACAAAGCTGTGATCATCAAGACTGTATGGTGCTGGCACAAAAACAGACACATAGATCAATGGAACAGAATAGAGAACTCAGAAATGGACCCTCAACTCTATGGTCAACTAATCTTCAACAAAGCAGGAAAGAATATCTAATGGACAAAAGACAGTCTCTTCAACAAATGGTGTTGGGAAAATTGGACAGCCACATGCAGAAGAATGAAACTGGACCATTTCCTTACACCATACACAAAGATAAACTCAGAATCGATGAAAGACCTAAATGTGAGACAGGAATCCATCAAAATCCTAGAGGAGAACACAGGCAGCAGCCTCTAAGACCTTGGCTGTAGCAACTTCTTGCCAGACACGTCTCCAAAGGCAACAGAAACAAAGGCAACAATGACCTATTGGGACTTCATTAAGACAAAAAGCTTTTGCACAGCAAACAGTCGACAAAACCAAAAGATGATCTACAGAATGGGAGAAGACATTTGCAAATGTTTTATCAGCTAAAGGGCTAGTATCCAAAATCTATAAAGAACTTATCAAACTCAACATGCAAAGAATAAGTAATCTAATCAAGAAATGGGCAGAAGACATGAACAGACATTTCTGCAAAGAAGACATACAAATGGCCAACCAACACATGAAAAAATGCTCAACATCACTCATCATCAGGGAAATACAAATCAAAATCACAATGAGATAACACCTCACACCAGTCAGAATGGCTAAAATTAACAAGTCAGGAAATAAAGATGTTGGCAAGGATATGGAGAAAGGGGAACCCTCTTATGTTGTTGGTGGGAATGCCGGCTGGTGCAGCCACTCTAGAAAACAGTATGGAGGTTTCTCAAAAGGTTGAAAATAGAGCTACCCTGTGACCTAGCAATTGCCTACTAGGTATTTACCCAAAGATACAAATGTAGTGATCTGAAAGGGCACCCGCACCCCAATGTTTATAGCAGCAATGTCCACAATAGCCAAACTATGGAAAGAGCCCAGATGTCCATTAACAGATGAATGGATAAAGAAGATGTCACACACACACACACACACACACACACACACACACACACACACACACACAATGGAATACTACTCAATCATCAAAGAAATGAAATCTTGCCATTTGCAACAACATGGATAGAACTAGAGGGTATTATGCTAAGTGATATAAGTCAATCAGAGAAAGAAAATTATCATATGATTTCACTGATGTGTGGAATTTAAGAAACAAAACAGAGTATCATAGGGGAAGGGAGGGAAAAACAAAACAAGATGAAACCAAAGAGGAAGACAAACCATAAGAGACTCTTAATCATACGAAACAAACTAAGGGTTGCTGGAGGCGTGGGGGTGGAGGGATGCGGTAACTGGGTGATGGGCAGTAAGGAAGGCATGTGATGTAATGAGCACTGGTGTTATATGATACTGATGAATCACAGACTTCTACCTCTGAAACTTATATTACATGTTAATAAATTGAATTTAAATTAAAAAATAAGAGAAAAAAGTACAGACTGATATTTCCCATGCAGATAGATGCAAAAATCCTCCAATAATGTATAAAAAGAACTATATACCATGATCAAGTGGGATTTATTCTAGGCATGTAAGATTGGTTCAACATTCAAAAATTCATGTAATACATTACCTTAACAAGCTAAAGAAGAAAAATCACATGCTCATATCTCACATGCTTGTAGATACAAAAAAACAAAACAAAACAAAACCTCTTAGCAAACTTGGAATAGACGGGAACTTCCTCAATTTGATAAAGAACATCTGCAAAAAAACAAAAACAAAAACAAAAAACCTGCTGCTAACATCATGCATAATGGTGAAAAATTAGAAGGTTTCCCACTAAGACTAAGAATCAGGCAAGGATGTCCCCCTGCCCCTCTCACCACTGCTTTTCAGCAGTACTGGAAGTAATGGAAGTCCTAGCCAATGTAATTAGAGAAGAAAAGATAAAAAAGGCATACAGATTAAGAAGAAAGAGATAAAACTGTCTTTTTTCACAGATGACATGACTGTCAGTATGGAAAATCCCAAAGAATCAACAAAAAAACTCCTGGAACTAATGACAAGATACCAAGTTAACATACAAAAGTCATTCACTCTCCTATATACTAGCCATGAGCAAGTGGAATTTGAAATTAAAAAACACAATATCATTAGTAGCCCCAAAATGAAATACTTAGGTATAAATCTAATAAAATATATATAAAATATATATAAGGAATACTACAAAGCTGTGATGAAATAAATCAAAGAACTAAAAATTGGATAGATAAATATTCCATATTCATGGATAGGAAGACTCAATATTGTCACAATGTCAATTCTTCCTAAATCAATAAATAGATTAAATGCAATTCTAATAAAAATCCCAGCAAATTGTTTTGTGACTGATTTATGACACCAGTCATAAATACAGTAATCAGTACAGCATGATTGGTGAAAAATAGGCAAACAAACCAGTGGAACAGAATAGAGAGCCCAGAAATAGACCCTCACAAATATAGTCAACTGATCTTTGACAAAGGAGCAAATGCACAAAACAAAATGTAGGAAAAATTCTCTTTTTAACACATGGTCCAGGAACAACTGGACAACCACATGCAAAAAAATGAATCGATACACAGACCCTACATTCTTCGCAAATATTAACTCAAAATGGATGATAGGTTTACATGCAAGATGCAAAACTATAAAACTCCTAGAAGATAACCTAGGAGAAAATCTAGATGACTTTGGGTTTGCTGATGACTTTTTAGATACAACCCCAAAGACCAGATCCATGAGAGAAATAAATGATGAACTAGAATTCACTGAAATTAAAAACTTCTGCTCTGTGAGAGACACTGTTAGGAGAATGAAAAGACAAGCACAGAATGGTAGAAAATATTTGTAAACAATATGTCTGATAATGAACTGATACACAAATATATAAAAAATTCTTAAAACTAAACAAGAAAAACAATACATACTGTATGATTCCAAATATATGACATTCTGAAAAGGCAAAAATATGGAGATTACAAAGATCAGTGTTTGCCAGAGGCTGGGGAATGGAGGGTAGAAAAGGCACAGGGGATTTTTAGGGCAGTGAAACTATTCTTTATGATACTACAGTGGTGGATACATGTCATTGTACATTTGTTAAAATCTGAAAATGTACAACTCAAGAGTGAACTCTAGTGTAAACTATGGACTTTGGGTGATAACGATGTATCAATGTAGATTCACCAGTTATAGCAAACACATCATTCTGGTTTGGTATGTTGAGTGTTGAGGAAGCTGTGAATGTGTGGGGGAAAGGGGCATGTGAAAACTCTGTACTTTCTGCTTAATTTTGCTGTGAACCTAAAACTGCTCTAAAAAAATAAAGTCTATTTTTTTAAAGTATAAATTCCTGAGAGTCTCAGCCTCGTCACTGCTGCTCAGAGAATGCCGAGCCCCCATCTGTCCACCACCACCCACTCTAGAATAGAACATCCAGTCCTGGATAGAAATGAGCTGGTACAGAGGGCCAAACTGACTGAGCAGGCTGAGCAATATGTTTACATGGCAGCCTGCCTGAAGTCTGTAACTAAGCAAAAAGCTGAATTATTCAATGCGGAGAGGAACCTTCTCTCAACTGCTTATAAAAATGTTGTGGGAGCCCATAGGTCATCTTGGAGGGTCATCTCAAGTATTGAGCAAAAGATGGAAGGTGCTGAGAAAAACAGCAGATGGTTTGAGAATACAGAGAGAAAATTGAGACCAAGCTAAAAGATGTCTGCAATGATGTTCGGTCTCTTTTGGGAGTTTTTGATCCTTAGGGCTTCACAGGTGAGCAAAGTCTTTTATTTGAAAATGAAAGGAGATGACTACTATTACTTGGCCGAGGTTTCTGCTGGTGATGATAAGGAGATTGTGGATCAGTCAAAACAGGCATACCAAGAAGTTTTGAAAGCAGCAAAAAAGGAAATGCAACCAACATATCCTATCAGGTTGGGTCTGGCCCTTAACTTCTCTGTGTTCTATTTTAAGATTCTGAACTCCCTGGAGAAAGCCTGCTCTCTTGCAAAGACAGCTTTTGATAAAACCATTGCTGAACTTGATACATTAAGTGAAGAGTCATACCAAGACAGCACTTTTGTGGTGCCTGGGTGGCTCGTCGGTTAAGCATCTGATGTTGGCTCAGGTCACGATCTTGGGGTCCTGGGCTCCAGCCCTGTATCAGGCTCCCCACTCAGCAAGGAGTCTGCTTGTCCCTCTTCCTCTGCCCCTCCCCCTACTTGTGCTCTCTCTGTCTCTCTCTCAAATAAATAAATAAAAATCTTTAAAAAAAAAAAGCACACTAACAATGCAATTACTCGAGACAACCTGACATTGTGGACTTTGGATACCCAAGGAGACGGAGTTGAACTGAAGCAGGAGAAGGAGGGGAAAATTAGCTGGCCTTCCAACTTTTGTCTTCCTCATTCTAAAATTTACACAGCAGACCATTTGTCATTCATGCTGTTCCACAAATAGTTTTTTGTTTATGACTTATGACAGATTTATGTTACTTCTATTTGAATTCCTATTCTTCCCATATGGTTTTTATGTTTAATATTAGGGGAGTAGAGTCAGTTAACGTTTAGGGAGTTACCTGTTTTCATCTTGGGGTGGCCAGTATGGGGATGTGGAACTTTTATACTAGTTATAAATGTTTTGCATACTGCATTTGGTACATTGTGGCTTCACAAAGGCCAGTGTTAAAACTGCTTCCATGTCTAAGCAGAGAAAACTGCCTACATACTGGTTTGTCTTGGTGGGGAATAAAAGAAATACCTGGTTCCAGACACAGGTGTAGTTATTGTGGATATTTTAAGTCTGGAGCACTTACAAGGCTGTAGTAGAAATAGGTACCCCGTGGATATTACATGTTGAACCACGTGTATCTGTGAATACTCATTCTCAAGGTGCACACCTTTGACTACAATTGCAGAAGTGTTGCTTTCACTGTGACCCAATTTACTCTGGATAAGGGCAGAATAATGGTTCATATTCCATTATTTGTAAAGTTCCCTGCTGTTTGCTTTCATTATTTTTGCAACCCTCATTTTATTTGTATTTAAATGTTTTAGACAACCTAAGAATAAATGTACAAGTAAAAATGAATGCTTGGTATCCATTACTTTATGTATATTAAGCACAACAGCAAAACAAAAATCCCATGGGTTTAACTTTTTGGGGGGTTTGGTTGTTTTTTTGTTTTTGTTTTTGTTTTTTTTTGCTTTTGTGATTTTTTTTTTTTTATATTTGCCTAACATGCATGTGGTGTAAAAATAGTTAACAGGGAAATAACCTGAGATGATAACTAGCTTTAATGTCTTATGAAATCTCCATGAACAAGGCAAGCATAATTGTAGAGCACGTATTAAGTTCATATAAGTGGAATAAAGGTTTATGAATGGACTTTTCAACTACGTTCTCTACAGCTTTTCATGTAAATTAGACTTTTGGTTCTGAAAATTCTCTAAAGGAAATTGTACATTTTTAGAAATTTATTCCTTACTCTCTCTTGGCAGCTAATGGGTTTTTACCATGTTTAAATACAAAGTTTATTATAATAACAACAAGGTATAAACTCCTCAGGACAAAGAGAACAGGAAAGGAAACAAAGTTTTGAAAGATGGAAAAAGGATGAAACAAATAGCAACTGACTCAGTAAGTCAGAGAAAGCTGAAGCCCAACTACCTGGAAAGGGAGATACCAGTGAAAAACAAGCACATTTGTTCTACTAAACTCTAGAAAGATTCAGGAATTAGAGGTGACAGGTGACTTTGAAGACTAAAGGGCAAGATGGGGTGAGCACAAGAGGATTGATTTTTGAGTCTGTAATGGGAGTGGTTCAGGGCTCAGATGTCCTCCACCAGCCTACATCCCCTCCCACCAAGACAAAATAAGACATTACTGTAGGTGGAGATTGACTCAGAAAGGCTCCAGTTTGGGGGACACTATGAGAAAGACATGCAATCCAGGATATAGGAAGTCTAAAACAAAAGAAAGTATCCCCAAGATAAAGATGAAGACAGATCTCAAGAAAACTATCACATAGTTGATTTCGAAAGCAGTCAGTTATATTGGATGGGGAAGATGGAGAATTCAGGAGAGATGTTTTTAAGGGAAAAAAGTGGAACTTATCTATTACCTATGAGGTTTGACAATAACAAGAGGAGCTTCATTGCTTAGAAAGAAAGCTTGGGCTGAATAAGCAACATGTACAAAGAAAACTAGGCAAAAATAAACAACATAATAGCTGACTCCAGGAAAAACAGCGAGTTGTTTTGTTAAATGCAACAGATTATTATATGTGGATCAAATTTATACAGCCCTAATAATTAAATATAAAGTTATTTAACCAAAAAAAATTAAGGGAATGAAAGTAAGAAAAATTTTAGTCATAAAGTATAAGAAAGCTAAAGCCTTGTATTCCATAGTAAAGATCAATAGCTAATATATAAAATCAATATATTGATAAATTAAATCAATATGATAGGGGTTCCTGGGTGGCTCAGACAGTTAAGTGTCTGCCTTCGGCTCAAGTCATGATCCCAGGGTCCTGGGATAGAGTCCCACATCAGGCTCCTTGCTCAGCGGGGAGCCTGTTTCTTCCTCTCCCTTTGCCCCTCCCCCTGTTCATGCTCTCACTCTCAAATACATAAAATCTTTAAAAAATAAATCAATATGATAAATACCAAAATCAATATAATATCTAAAATTAAAAAATCAAAAATTTACAGGATAGCATGCTATTTGGATAAATAGTTCTCAATACAATTCCTGAAAAAGGAGCTCACAAACATAAAGTACAAAGTGAAAACCAAAAAAGTAGCAAAAAGAGTAAAATTGCTTCTAAGGGGCAGAAATTGGGGAGCAAAAGATATTGAAAACAAGGAATGCTCTTTTTCATCATAAATCAGGTAACCATACATCCCATTTTTCTCAGAAATGTCCTGTTTTATTCCTGTTTTCCCAGTGTCCTAACCAGTTAGCAACCCTCTTTCATTTTCTAAAGTGTGTGACAAATTAGATGTTCAGCCTAATTACAAGATTTATAAAATTACTTTACTTCTAAACTATGCACATTTATTACTATCATAAATAAAAAAAATTTAAGTGGGGCTTTGAGTTGAAGTTGAAATAAGTAGCTTTATGTCTTATTTATGCCTCTTAGTACTTGGTGATTAGCAGCTAGTTCCCTAACCTCTCTGTGCCTTCTTTTGTATCACATCTACAAAATAAGGATTATAAAAGTTCCCATCACATAGATTTGTTATAAAGACTGACTAGGCCACTTTGCACAGTGTTTTGCACTTAACTGGTGCTCAGAAAACATAACCTATTATTGTGTTAAATGTCTATGAAATTTGAGTTGATTCAGAATGAATCTATTTTCTCATGGTGGATTTTCATCTATGCTTTTAATGTTATAATTGAAAATTAGTGAAAAGTTTAAAGTCACATTCCTTTTTCTTATATCAATGGAACATACTGAATAGTCTCTCTGCATGACTGTTTGAAGAAAAGGCCAAATTTGGAACTTTTAATTACAAAGCAAGGAGCCAATAAAACTACAGCCATTTAGTTCATTCAGATGTTTTTTTAAATCTTCAGATCATAATTAGAAAAACAAATGTCGCTTGTTTTCAGATCATAATTTTCCCTATATATTTGTCTATTAATCTTCATTTATTACTTGGGAGCACTTTTTGGACAAATAACTGTGTATAATAATCACAGACTGCTAGCTATTTTGGAAGTCTGGCTGACTTTTCACATTCTATGGGATCCTGGGAATACAGCACTGTAAGGGATCTACAATCTATGGGTTAATCAGACATGTAAACAGTCTCAAGAAAATGCATCTAAATGTCTTAGGCAATGTTCCCAACATTGTTTCATAAGATTCCTATCAAGAGTTAGCACTTTTTTAATAGGTCAAATGAGGTTTAAATAGGTCATTTTTGTAGTGTTGGTTAGAGGACTTTTATAACATCACCCAATATCCTTATGGTTATTTCAATAAATTTCTTAATTTAAAGATAATGTTTAATTAAACCGCTCCTGTGCTTTAAACCTTACATTCTAATTTTTTATGTTCCAGTTTCCCAAATTTTATTTATTTGAAGTCTCACTTCCCCATAGTCTTTTGCAGGACTCCAATTTATATGAATATCCCTTCCTTCAACTCAACCACCATTTTAACAGTTGGGGATTTTTTTTTTTTGGTTGTATAATAGATTCTTTCACAAACTTTTTCCAGTTTTATTGAAGCATAACTTACAAATAAAGTTGCAATATAACTGAAGTGTACAACGTGATGATTTGATATATGTATACATTAGGAAGCAATTTTCACAATCAAGTTAATTAACACGTGCACCACTTCACAGTTACCTTTTTTTTTGGCACAAATTCTTTTTCTTTCTTTTTTTTAATATTTGTTTATTTATCTGAGAGACAGAGAGAGAGAGAGAGAGAGCACAGGGTGGGGAAGGGCAAAGGGAGAGGGAAAGAGAAACTTCAGTAGCCAACACAGGGCTTGATCTCATGACACTGAGATCACAACCTGAGCAGAAACCAAGAACTGGATGCTTAACAGACTGCACCAGCCAGGTGCCCCTTGGTACAAATACTTAAGATCTACTCTGTCTTAGACTATTTCACTTATACAAAACAGTATATTAAATACAGTCACTGTACTATCCATTGGATCCTCAGGACTTATTCATCTTGTAACTGCAAGCTTGTGCCCTTTTACCAACCTCTCCCCATTTCCCCCACCCTTTATAGCCCCTGGCAACCCCCATTCTATCCCGTTTCTACAAGTTTGACTTTTTTTTTAGGCTCCACATATAGGTGACACCATGCAATATTTATCTTTGGTTTATTTCACTTAGCATATAATGCCCTTCAGATTCAACCATGTCACAAATGGCAATGTTCTTTTTAGAGGCTGAATAATAACCTACTACGATACATACACATAACGCTGACAATTTTTTTTACTCTGACTTCAGTCTTTCTTTAAAAGTCTTATATGTACAAGAGGTCTCACAAAATTTTAATCTAATGTCAGTGGCCTTGTGTTCATAGCATAATCATAAAATAATGCAACTTTATTTTTGAACAAGCATTCAAAAACTTAATACAGATGAAAGTTATGTTCTTTAGTCACATTGGGATTCAGTCCCTGTTCAGTACTGCTGCCAGTTTTAGTACTATACAACCTATAATATATTCTTTTGTGTAGTGACAGTAATAATGAATTTTCTTTCTCAGAAGATGAAATTTATTTTGCAAATCAGTAGTTATTTGTCACCAAATCTAGCACCAAAGCAAACGAGTAAGTAGAGTAGTATTCAGACTGTTTTATAGTTTAAATAGCTTTGCATATAATTCCTGAAAAAGGAGCTCCTCAAATTTTTAAATGTAGTAAGTTTAAGTCTACTGTTTTTGACATTGTTGTAGTCCTTACTTATTTTTATATATCATTTTAGGATTGTTTGTTTGGTTTTACTCTCATATCTCCCCCCTACACTTCTCAGTATGATGTAAAATGAAGACACATGATGGGCACTCAACCAATGTCTATAATATTGAAACTTCTCTGTCCTTCTTTCTGTAGGAGGCAACCAGCAATCAGAAAGAGACATAATAAAAACCACCTGGGCAACTCCAACCAACTCAGAGCCCCCAGTTTGAAATTAGTGGTTTCATTTCCATCAAAAAAAAAATTCTTTTTTGTTTGTTTCTTTCTTCCATTTTTAGAAGCAAAGACACCCATTCAAATACCGGGTAGAAAAAAAATTCTAGACTGGTCTGGGTTTCCAGTTCCAGAAAACTAAGATAGAACTGCTGGAATATTATGCCCAGATTCTCTTGGCTTTACCTCCTGTACAAATAAATCCATCCACTGCTGTGCTTGGCAAGGTGACAAAAACAGCTGCAGGGGAGGCAAAACCTCTCCTGGCACAGGTTCTGGACCATTTTCCTTCGTTAAGGACTCTCACCTTTTATTCTAGCATGTGGGCCCTCCTCAGCTGACAGGACAAAGCAAGGCAGCAGTGGGTGGAAGGAGAGGAGAGTCAAGCTCACTGACCCTTGATTGAGCTCGGGTTCTAGCTGTCTCCAACTTCTGTAAGATGCTAACCTTTTCCACTTTTGCCCCAGAGATTCCTGTGGGAATGGCAGAGTTCCTGGGCCACCGTCCTACAGATGGGAAGAGATGTTACAGGCTCAAATAACTCAGAGATGGGAGGGAGGAAGAGAAGGGAAAGAGAAGAAAAAGAGGTCCAGGAAAATGAAAGGAAAAAGAATCAAATAAAAGAGGCTATAAGGACAGATCTGAGAAGATAAGATAACCAGAAATTAGGTGTGTGGTTTTTTTTTAATTGGGAAAATGTCTGACAATTCAGGTGAATTCTGCCAGTCACAGGAGGATTTTTCCAACCATCTTTTATCCTCAGCTACTCTCAAGGTAATGTGTCCACACCTGTGCCTCGGTTAGGGCTTACGAGCACAGACTTTGGAGCCAGATTTCTCTAGATCTACTACTTCCTAGATGTATGACAATTATTTAACACTTTTGTTTATAAGTATCCTCCTCTGTAAAATGGGATGATTACAGTGTCTACCATATAGGATTACTGCGAAAATTAAATAGGTTAATGTACGTAATACAAGAATTTTCTCTAGTATATGAAATATAGTGCACACTCAATTTTCCTTGTTTATTTTGACAGTACCAATGAATAGCTTCTGACAATTAAGTCACTTGGTGGAGGTGACCTGACTCACCAGGCATATTCATTTATTTGTAAGTGTTCATTTATAAATATTGCTCACACTTCTCCTATCTTAAAATACCTAGGTTTGCCTCTTTATCTCAACCTATCAAAACCTACCATTCTTTAAGCACCTATCAGTTTCACAAATACTTATTCCAACCTCCACCATGAAACCATTTCTGATCTCACCTGTGAACTCTTACAACATCTAACATCTATAAATTTGACACTTAGTGGTTCACATACCAGCATAATCTACACAGTATCTTTTGCAAAGCAGTGATAGCTGGCTAGTAACAGTTACTGATTAGCTTCTTGTAGCCTGCCTTGTATTAGGAAGGGGAAAAAGAGAATGGTCAAAGAATATATGTAGCAACTCCATGCCAAAGTATTTATGTCTTTGTCCAGTGCAAATTATGCAGGTCTCCAGTGCTGAAAGACCCTCCTTTTTTTGAGAATCTCTTGAAGGTGAAGTCTCTGAATGGTGGTGGGAAAAGGAATAAGTGATCTGGCACAAATTGCCAAGAGAGGCAGAAATATCCAGAATAACTCCACTGTATCCTCAGTCTGTAATTGTCACTGTTAAAATATGTCACCAAATGGGCTTGGAAGTCAGACAGAGCAGGGATCCTTCCTTGGCCTTCGATTTACTAGCTGTGCAATTCTGGAAAATTTATGAAGCTATATGAGGTTCACTTTCCTCATCTGTAAAGTTAGGGTAAAAATGTCTTCTTCATAAGATAGCTGTGGCACTGAAAGAACTTACTATTGTGCCTGGTCAAGTATGCATTCTATAAATGTCATTTCCTTTCCTCTTTCCAAGAATCAGTCAAGGCAGAAAACACCAAACCATTCTTGAACCAAGTCATTTAAACTACTCTATAGGTAGTTTTTCACATTGTGTTTTTGTAAATTCAAAAGAGCCGCAAAAGTCACATTAGTCATGGCTGTGACTAAATTAGATACTATTCTGAAGGATCACGGTCCCGGGAGCATATTATCTCAGGAGGCAGAATTAAAAATCACACCCACAATAGGTTGGAGGAATAAAAGGAATACGTCACAAATAACTTTATTTTCTCTTTCTAAGCTGTTGTAGCTTGTTTGCTTACTTGCTTTTTAATTGTTTGCCAGGTCTTCAATGAGTGCGGTCCATTTTCACCTCTTCCTTTTTGCTGTAAGTTTATCTTAAGTATAATGGAAAGGAAATAAAGAATTTAAAGCTCTAAAACATATTTTTTAACGGGAAGTTCTTTCTGAGCTGGAATTTACTTCTCATGTCACTTACAGCAAGAGACTTAGGAACTACGGGAACAGAAGAAACGCTTACAGTATTAATGTTTACTGTGGAAATAGTATTCATTATAACTTTCTGTCAGAAAGCTAATACTTTATCGTCCAAAATGAAGGTGGTATATATGTGGTCTTTTCCATCTGTAGATGGACAAAGTTAATACTTGTGGTCAAACTCAGAGAAAACTGCGATTATTAAAACTTTACTAGTGCAAGACATGTGCAAGTCAGTGCATGTCCAGCATGGCCCTGGAATCAGATAGACAGGTACGAACCCTATAGCCAGGGTGGTCAGTGTGAGCAGAACAAAACACTGAGTTAAATGGCTGAGACTGTGACCAGGCACAGGTCCCTTAGAAGGTAACTGTGATCTATGCTTATGGGGTATGTACCTAAAAAACAGACAAACTTGACAGTGGAAGGGAATGAAAAGGGCCCTATCAACATAATACATAAATGTGTAGATACAGAGAAAAATGAAAGACACACAGTAAACGTGGGCCAGAAACAAGAGCGGCCACCACAAGTGCTACAGGAACAGAAAAGATTCAGAGAAGTGTTGGCCATAAAAGAAGAGTACTTTCACTCACCCATTCATTCATTCGTTCATTCATTCAACAAATATGTATTGAGAACCAACCATGTGTTAGGTAAATAAGGTTACAAAGATGAAAAGACAATCCTTGCCTATAGTGAGGAGAAAAACACCTCTAGTGTGGATTAGAAAGAAGGAACCCTAGTCTGCCTAGGCTAATATTGTATTTTTACAGAAACAAGATGTCTAAGGAGTTTTATTGGAAGACAAAAGAGAGGTGGACTCTAGTAAGAAGGAACAATATGTTCAAAGTTTCAAAAATGTAAAAAAGTAATCGATTTGAGAACTTAAGTTGGTACACAATAGCTAGAATATGATATTCAAAGGAAGCTATAGTAGATAATAAGGCTAGACTGAAACACAAGGGTTGTATACAATCTGAAGATCCTTGAAGGCCAAGCAGAGAAGTTTAGGTTTTATTCTATAGGTATTGAGGAACAATTAAAATTTTCAAGCAGAAGAGAAATAAGAAGAGATTTTTATGGTAGAAATGTCATTCTGGTTGAAGTGGACATAAAGAAGGACAAGAAGGCCAGCAAAGAGGTTATAACAATAGTAGAGGGATGTTAGGTATAGGGATGTTAAGAGTTGAACCCAATAAAAAGTAGAGGGATGAGAATGAAAAGGACAGATTTTAGGCAACAGAATTGATAGTGTATATGTGTAAAGGAGAGTGAAGGATCTACAAAGAAGTCCATATTTTAGGCAAGGCAAAGACAACATTAGCCTAGGCAGACTAGGGTTCCCTAGGGCAAGGAAGAGCTGGGGCTGTTCACCAAAGTAGGAAATACTGGAGAAAAAGCAGGTTTTGGGAAAGACAGCATACAAGCTTAATTTTCAATACACTATATTTACACACTTTTTTGACAACCAAGTGGAAAGGGCTTATAATTAGATCTATGTACTGTACATATACTACTTCTAAACTTCATAATAACCCTCTGTGGCAGGTATTATTATCTCCATGTTACAAATGACAAAACAAGAATCCCAGAAGTGAAATAACCAATATTGCAGAGCTAGTATATGAGTGCAAGGCTTGAGTGCAAGTCACCCTAATTCCTAACCCTCTCCATGCTCTTTCAAATGCTATCAACATAGAATACCTGTAGTTAGGTAAGCATTTCTATATGAGTAGTGTAATAAATTTATTTATACTTTAACTGTATATTTTAGGGTTTTTTTCTGAATAACTGCTTTGATTCTAAAAACCACAGTCAATGACATCTGTCTCAGGCACTGCTGTAAAAATGTATAAGCCCAAGTGAATGCTAATGAACAAGAAGTCAAGAAATGTTACCCTGGCCACAGGGTACAGAATGTTACACAGGTGACTCTAGACATGGAGGAACATGGAGATTTGGCCTAGGAAGGCTATGGATGTACATCCTGTAATGAATAGGAACACTGGATCGGGCCATCATCCCGCCCTTTTGTTTTCCTACAACAAAGAAGGTTTTTTTTCTGACTAAGGAAGACCGTCTGATGATACACAGTAAAATGGTCTTGCTATTTTTAAAGCTTCCAACAAGTTTTATCATCAGGATATATTTTTACTTGTAAAGTTGCATTAGTTTTTCCTGCCAAAGAGTTAAAAGATATACTTCTGTGTTTGGCTGAAATATGGTTTCAGGAAGGTTTATGAAAGGTATGAGAGTAAATCCACATGTGGGAGAATATGAAGGCAGCAAGATAATTCCTGTGATTTTACCACATCTAAATTTTTCTAATTATCCTTGAAAATTTCAATAATGTGGACTTATTTCTGTATATGTGTGTGTGGTATAAATGATTCAGTTCCCATGAACAATCCTTTCTTTATTATCAAAATAAAAGCATACTGGATGCACCTCTATGTTTATTGCAGCATTATTTACAATAGCCAAATTATGGAAACAGCCCAAGTATCCATCAACCAAAGAGTGGATAAGGAATATTACTCAGCCATAAAAAAGAATGAAATATTGACATTTGCAACAACATGAATGGATCTAGAGAATATAATACTAGGTGAAATAAGCCAATCAGAGAAAGGCTACCATATATTCCATTCATATGTGGAATTTATGAAAGGAAACAAATGAATAAAAGGAAAAAGAGACAAATAAAAAATAGACTTTTTTTAAAGATTTATTCATCTATTTGAGAGAGAGCGTGAGCAGGGGGAGGGGCAAAGGGAGAGGGAGACAAGCAGACTCCCAGCTGAGCGGGGAGCCCAATGTAGGACTTAATCCCAAGACTGCAAGATCATGACCTGAGTTGAAACCAAGAGTCAGCTGCTCAATCAACCAAGCCACCCAGGTGCCCCCCACAAATAGACTCTCAATTGTAGAGAAAAAGCAGATGGTTACTAGATTTATTTGTGTATATATCTGTTTATTATCTGTCTCACCCAGTAGAATATGGATCCATGAGGACAGGGATATCATGCTTTGTACTGCTGTATCCTCAGTAAGTGTGGCAGGTAGCTGTTACTCAATAAATTTTTACTCATGGAATAAATGCAGCAGTGGTAGAATAGAATCAGCATGGCCTATGCCATCCACCCTTCCTTAAAGTTTCACAGCTTTTTAGTCCATGTCACAGCTTGTTGTCCTAGTCACATATAACAAATGCTCTTATAGTTCTTGGTTTTAAGCCCTGCTTCTCCAATCAACAAGAATATCTGTACCTGGTTTGACTCCCCTTTCTTCAAGGCTTTTACCTCAAAAGCTACTGAGTCCCTATGCCATCCTTGGTTGTTTAGAGAATTTGAAGCTTAATCTACAGCCTACCCTTTATGCCAGCTAGAATTTAATGCACTCTGTGATGTGATCTGTTACTTCAAGGTGGCTATTGTTAGTCATTAGCAAAGCAGTAAGACCTACCCAAAGTCATTTCACATGCAGCCTTGGTGCCAGAAATATGTCTCAGGAGTGCTGAGGAATGATTTTAGAGACTCCTGAAAGCCATAGATTTGGGAGTACCTTGTTTATTTATTCTGAATAAATTAGTTCCTTAGGATATGAAATCATCTAACAATGAAAATACAGATTTATTCATACAGGTGATGATTTTTTTTCAATAGCTGGGCAAGAAATTCCATTTCATAAGTCCTACTCCCTTAAAAATCAACCAAAATACTAACTGTGAAAATTCCCATCAGGTAATTATAGCTTAAAAAAAAAAAACTCAAACGTGACGAGAGAGTGGCTAAACAGTGCAGAGCAGAGATTGGTGAGTGTTTGAGCATTCTTGTGCATGTGCTTAAAGGCACTTAGGGACCTTGCTTTTCATGTAGTATAAAGCTTATTTTCAAAATAATTTCTTTAATTGTACTTCTACTTGAAGGGATAAATTATATTTGATAAATGATCTTCTTGTGCAAAAATCCCAGGATAGGTATTCAATATCATATAACACTCACTCTCATAGCATGCACTCTTTACAAAATAGACCAAAACAGTGTTTGAAAGAAACACTTCCTCATCATGGCTGAGAGTGATTTTAAAATGACTATCAGACAATTAAAATCTCTCCTTTCCAAAGAAACTCAGTGTTTTCTGCATTAATCTATAAGATAAACACTAAAAGTTGATAATGAGAAGATACATGTTCTTCAAGTACATACAATCTTCATTTTTATTTAAGTGTGTTTGTAGGGGATAGTAAGTGTTACATATTTTACTGTTAAAATATACAAAAATTATTTCTAGTGCTGTCACACCAAAACATCCCTGTCCTTAGTCTAGCTTCTGTGAAAACCCAACATATACCTAGTCTGAAAACTAAAAATCCCCTAAGGCCTTTTGTTCCTCAACCCCCACATGTCCCCAATCATTTACTGACCCCTTAATCTTCCAAATGCAGTTGCAATTCCGAGCAGTGTGTGTGTGTGTGTGTGTGTGTGTGTGTGTGTGTGTGTGTGGTGTCTGGCTGGATAATGATGAGCTAAGCTTAATTACATCATTAGGCAGGAGGCCGCAGATCTCCTGCTGCCTTAAGGGACTGATTGGAATTTTAAAATATTATTTTCACTTAGTGGAATCTAAATTAAATAAATAAGTTCCATTAAAAAAGAACAGTGATACATTTGCTATTGATTTTTGTCCATTTACAATTGTGCTAGAGGCTGAGGTGCCCAAAGGGGTATACAGTCATCTTCTTGCAAACTCCTAATTATACCATTTAAAATATAACTGACAAGACTTTTTCTGTTGTACCAGAATATACTTATTCTTTGAAGTATCTTCCTTTTTTTTGCACCTCTAATATATTCCTCCAACAACTATTCTATACCTCCCAAATTATTGTTTAATATAAGTCATTACTGTATGATGAATAGGCTTATTTTTTTTACATTTTTATATATTTATTTCATGGTGCCATTTATAGCTCTACTCAGCCAACCACTGCAATGTGAGGAACAGAGAACTAACTTCTTTGCTCTGAGTTACTCCTAGCTAAGCTACAAGAAAGGTAAAAAGACAAGAGAACTTAGAAATCTGATTTTTGGTCCTGAAAAGCCGAAAGCATAAGTTCCCTTAGCACTCCTATTCAGAGTCAGACTACTTCTCCTTCATGTAAGCAAGGTTATAAAATTGTCTCTATCCTTCCTAATTAAAGACCTGAGAAACATGAATGTTAGGTTACTTACAGAGTCAGGGTCGGGTTTTGAGGCACCACAGGCCACCCAAGGAAAACCCAGCTGCATCGCATTTGAAGCTGTCCTATCACAGTCTGGAAAAAATGTTCCAATCTTAAAAATATGTCTAGACCACTTTATTTCACTCCTATGTGACTCTTAGGTGAAGCGGGGGAGGGGCGAGGATTGATGGATAGGATGAGGGTGGCAAGTGAGCATTCTACATGAAAAGTCTTTTCTCAAAAGAACCCATCAGGAAGCTGATGGACAGTCAAAAAACTGACATTACAGATCCTGTGTGTAAACCTTCATCATCTGCGGTAGGGAGTTTCAGGCACTGTCTACAAATAAAGAGCATACAAAACATCCTCCTGTATCTCATAGATGTAGGCATGGCTCCAGGCATGTTAAGGGCAGAATGTCTTTACAATGGCCTCACTTCCCGATAGGCATGCTCCTGTGCTCCCAAGATCCCCAGATCTTCAGATTCTAGTGTGCAGCGTTTGGCTGGGTCTGGTCTCCACAGCAAAACCACCGCCCTATTTAGGATATATCCATTCTCTATGATCTCTTATGAAAACTTAACTGCATTCACTTGTGACCCTACTTAAATTTTTAACATTTCTGTTTACGGGTAAAAATGGGTCTTGGCTAAAAATGCCTTAGGATCTTGGATTTTTGAGGAATGGGGCCTCCATGGTTATTTTACAAATGAGGAAGCCAAATTCCTGGAGAAGTTGTCTAATTTCCTCAAGGTCACACAGCTACTTAATAATTTTGCTGGGACTCACATTTCTGTTTCTCAATTCCTGATCCATTTTTTTTAATCCATGGCACCAAACTGTTTAATGTTTCAACCTTCTAAGGATATCTTATCATCTAGAGAGCTTTTCTAATCCCTTGACCGAATGATAAGATGGGAGATTTAGACTCTGATACACACTCTTAAGAGAAAATATAACCAATCCTCTGAGAATTGTCTTTCTTAAACAAATCTTCACACTCCACAGCTTATTTAAATGAATTGGTTTGCCTTCCTGCTCATTTGTGGCTGGCAATGCCATCTCTTAATCACAGGAGAGGAGGGACTGCAGGAGTTTCTTCTAGAAATACTGGCAAAAGTCACTCCCCTGAAAAGTAGGGAAGAAACACTGACTCTGGTCTTTGGCTAAGTGGGTCCCTTAATGGAGGAGGTAGGGACTGCCTAGATATCCCATTAACACACAAGAGTGTGCATGAGTGCAGGAGGGTGTCATTAGGGTAAATGAACGGGGTTTGGGGATTAATGCTGTTAACATTGCTGCCTGCTGATAGTAAGAGAAGGCAATCTCAACCTGTTAAACAGCCTACCACCTGGGAAGTTGAACTGCCCACAGTCAGCAGAGACTGGCACGGTTATCAAGAATGAGTTTAAAAAAAAAAATTCAGAGCCACAGGGATAAAAAAAGGGACGCAGAGAGATTCTTAAAAGAAGAAAGAAAAGATGGGAAAACCAACCGAGTTAACATGTTAAGCTATTTTCAGGACTACTGTGATGTGATTGATTTGGTCCTAAAGAAAGTACTGGCTGCAGATGTGAAGTATTTTGGCTTTTCTACTATTTCTACTAGATGATTTGCCAAGGTCACCTTGTTTAAGGGATTTCAAGTAGTTTTTAATTAGTAATTTATTCCAAAATATCTTTGTACTATCACTCTTATGAATATATTCATAAAATATATCTGTGGTTTCCCAACAAGATAGTATACCAGCAGTGTGTGAGCTCCTTTCCCCAAAATCAACCCTGGAGAAACTGCAGAGCCAAACATGGGTCAGAGTAAGTATTATAAAAACAATGAGGAAACTCCTAGGGAGAAAGCTATAGAAACTAGTGTACAGGGTTGCAGCAGCCCGGAGCAAAGTCTACCGTGTCACAGCATTAAGAACTGGTTTAGGGAGAGTTTTAAAAAACTGTTCTTATCTTTGGATGGTCATCATCTGCCCCACCACCAAAGAATCTACAACAGTTCAGGTCACTGCCATGGGGTAATATCAGGGCAAGATAAAAGTCCTGTTGGACTGAAACTATATTCCCACCCACCGGTCACATGCCACGAATCACTCTTCTACTTCTCCCCTGTCTAAATTCCCTAAGGGGATTGCCCCTGCCCAGGAATATAAAGCAGATGCATGGTAGAGTACCAGTAAACCAAAATGCTCTGTAAAAATAAGTTCTAATATAATAGTGATTACAATAAATTTAAGTGGGTTTGATACCACTTAAAAGACAAGAGATTCTCATACTAGTTTTTAAATTAAAAAAAAGATTTAATAACATGCTGTTTCTAAGAAGTACCACTTAAACACAATGATACAAATAGGATGGCAAAAATTAATCTGGAAACTGTTCAAAATTCCAAAGAAAGCTGGAATTGCACTCTTAACATCCAACAAGATAAAAGTTCATGGGGAAAAAATCATAACAAAGAGAATAATTATACCCTGATATACAGAATAATAGAGCAAGAACATAAATGCCCCTAATAGTATAGGTAGATAGCACTGGGGCGGGGGGGATAGGTAAATAAAATATTGTAGCTGAAGACTTGAACACACACTTCCTGAAACTGATAGATCAAAAAAATAAGATTAACTTCTAGTTTCTTAATCAGATTGCAATAAAACTAGAAATTAGTAAAATTTTCAATCCTATATGTCTTAAATTTACAAAATATATACTAAATAGCCTATAGAAATCATAAGAGAGATGACAAAGTATTTAGAATTGAACAATGAAATTCATACTATATGTCAAAATTTGTGGGGCACATCTAAAACAGTATTTATGGAGAAATCTATAACTCTGAATACACTTATTAGGGCACAAGAAGGATTGAAGAAAAATATAGCTAAGCAAGAAGATGAAAGAAAGAAAGAAAATATCCTCCAAAAAGAAAGAAATAATTTTTTAAAAAGTAAGAGCAGAATTCAACTAAATAGAAAATTTAAAGGAAAATAGAGTGGACTGGTGCCTGGGTGGTTCAGTTGGTTAAGCATCTATCTTCAGTTCAGGTCATAATCCCAGGTTCATGGGATCAAGTCCCACATTGGGCTCTCTGCTCAATGAGGAGTCTGCTTCTCCCTCTCCCTCTGCCCCTCCCTACTGCTTGTACACTTTCTGTCTCTCAAATAAATAAATAAAATCTTAAAAAATATATATTAAAAAAAGAAAATAGAGTGGATCATAATACCAAAAGTCATTATTTTAAAAGATCAACACTAGTCTTCCTCAGCCAGTACTAACTGGGGAAAAAAAAAGATGAGATACAATTGTATAAATAATATACACTATAAAAAAGAAATAACTATAAAATCAACAGATTTTTAATAATAATAATGAAATAGCATTATGAAAATGTGAAAACCTCAACAAAATGGATAAGTTTCTAAAGAAATATAAAATGCAAAACTATATATAAGAAGAAATAGAAAACGTGAACAGAAAAATTGGCATTGAAGAAATGTAAGTGGTGAGCAAAGAGTTTCCAAAAAAGTCTCAGGCCCACATTTACAGTTGAGTTCTACCAAACTTTCAAAGATTAAAGTTACTCCTGTAAATAGAAAGGGAAAGAAGACTGATCAGTTCATTTTATAAGGCTAGTACAATCTTTATTAAAAAACTGGGTAAGAATAATATAAGAAAAGAAAATTATATATCATTTCACTTTTAAATATGGATGGAAATATTCAAAATAAAGTTTTAATTCATGAATCCAATGTTGTATTGTTTAAGTGCAGCATTATCAGGTAGAGTTTATTCCAAGAATGCAGTGATGCTTGACATAAAAAAAAATCTATCAATGATATATATAAACCACATTAGTAGACTAAAAAATACAATCATCAATTTTTAAATAAAGAAAAATGAAAGTTCATCTCCTTGAAAAAGGAATTAGCAGAAACTTCCTTAACTAGGTAAAGGTTATGTACATAAATGCTTCCACTTTCAACACATGCCCTTGAAGTTTAGAAAAAAGACCAAAATACTTGTCTGTTACTGTTTAACATAGTAAAGTATTCAAAGGGAAGAGATAAAACTCTCATTATTTGAAGATTTTCTATATAGTAATAACAAAATGAACATATGATACTATTGAGAGATTTCAGCAAGGTGGCCAGATTTAAATTCAATCTACACAAAACCAATAGCATTTCTCTATATCAGCAATAAGCATCTAGAAAATATAATAAAATGAAGACACCATAAAAGTATAATAAAAACTATAAAATTTCTATGCATTAAAAAGTACCCTAGGTTTTGTAGAGATAAACTTAGACTCTATTGAAAACCATAAAACATAGAGAAATACTCTATACACTTGGAAGAGATAAGAGTTTAAAGATCCAATTCTCTTTCATAGTAATTCATAAATTCAATACAACTCCAGTCAAAATTCTAAGTAGACTTTTTTAAAGTAAAACATTTTAAAATTGGTTTCAAGAAATAAAAATCTTTAATTAGTTTAAGGCAACTTTGAAAAATTAGAGTAAATAAAAAAGACAGTATGGTACAGTATGGGACAAATAGATCAATAGAATATAATAGAAAACTCAAGACAGACACATGCAAATATGAGAACATTATATATGATAAAGTTGACCCTATAAATTGTGGTTATAAAAATGCATAGATCAGAATTCCTGTGGCAGAAACAGTTGATTGATGATCCCAGATGCTTTCCCTCTGCTTCCACAACCACATTCATACCAAGGCCACTTCCTGCAGGGTATTCCCAGCCAAAGACTGAGCACATGGGGGTACTAATTCCCACAAGACGTGGTACTCCCAGGACAGGTAACTTTGGTTTGAGGACTCTCCATTGGTCTTGCCAAAACTTTCTTAGAACTGTAGTTTGAGACTCTTCCTACCCAATCCACCTTCTGTAGGTCTCTCCTTCACAGGTGTCAGACATAGAGGAGTGGTCTTCTAAGCACCCCCCTTTATCCTTCACAGGTGTTTCCCCCAATTAATCTCTTGCATGTCTAAATCCATTTTGACATCTGCTTCTAGGAGGACCTGAACTAACATACAAAAAATTATGAAAAGATAGATTGTTGCATAGATGGTATTGGGGAAATTGCCTCCTATATAAAGAAAAATATAATTGCATCCCTCTCTCATACCATAATTGCAGGTTAATTCCAGATAGATCTAAAATTATCTAAGAAACTTATAACTAAAAAGCAAAAGAAGATAGTCATTCAGTGATAGTGAAAGATTACTTAAACAAAACTCCAAAAGCACAAATAAGGCAAAAGTAATAATTTGAGGACACTGAAATTTAGGATTTCTGTTCAGTGAAGGCCAATGTGGTATGATGGACTGCTGTCTCCCAAATTCACTCTCCCATCTCTAAACCTAACATAATTCCTTAATTTTTGGTGGGAGCATGGTCACCTAGGTAAAAGATTACGTTGCTTAGCCTTCGGTTATAGCTAGATATGGCCCTCTGACTACTTTTTAGTCAATGAAATGTGAGCAAACTTCCAACAAATGTGTGTGGCATCTTGCACCATGCTGGGAAAGGTGATACCCTAGAAATGGTGGAATAGTAAGACAGAAGGATCACCTCCTCCAGACTGTCACTTGAGAGAGAAATAAACTTTTCTTGTTTGAGCCATTGTTAATATGGGGCTCTATTACAAACACCAAAGTTACCTCCTAATTAATATAAGCACCATGGACAAAGTTAGTAGACAGAGGACAATTTGGGAAAATATATTGGCAATGTCTAAAATCTAAAAGGTATAATAATTAAGATATGAAAAAACCTCATATAACCAAACAAAAAAATGAAAAATCAAAAATGTTCAAAGCTATTAACATTAATAAGGTGAAACCCAAAACACTAAAAAGCATATTAAGAGATGATAAATTTTATTAGTAATTAGAGAAATTAAAATTTAAATATTGACATATTACATACACTCATCAAATTGGCCAATACTGAGCAATGTTAAGGATTAAGGATATAGGTATGTTATGTAAGGATATCGGGATATTCTTGCACTCTTGGTAGGAATGTAAATATACCCATTCAGAAAGCAGTTTGACAGAGCTTAATTAAATTAGATATACACACATGTCCTTTGGCTCAGCAATGTTGCTCCTAGGTAGCTATCCCAGGAAATCATTATGCAGATCCAGAAGAAGACACATAAAGGACCAGTTCATTACAGGTCTATTTCTGGTGGTAGGAAGATGAAGACATTATAGCTCTCCTAAAGCCAATAGAAACAAGGGATATCTAATACATACTAAAAGCAGAGTGCTGAGTAAAACAAGCAAGAGACAGAATGAGATTTATAACACTAGATCATTATATAAATAAAAATGTATGAACATAAAAATAATATAAATAATATACACTTATAATAAATAAATATATATATATATATTACTAAAGACATACACATAAACCACTTTAGAATGGCTAAGGAATCAGACTGAAGGGGAAAATAAAGAAATAATACAAGAGAGAGTCCTTGCGTAGACTGTGATGACAGTGTACCATAAACTAATATAACTAACTCAGTCTTCTGCACTCCAAGTACCAAAAAACAATAAAACAGTATAAAATATATATACATATTTTCCTACAAAATTAAGTCTGCCTTTCTTTATTACATATGTTATTGCTACCTCTGTACACTCTTTGAGGTATTTTTCTAATATAATACGCAGTCCTGTGAATCTTGTGAAAATTTTCACGGGTCTATATAATCTAGGAGGTTGGGCAGAGGGTAAGGAGTGGTAGGAATATGCGGGGTATAGAGGAAGGAACCTTAAATGTTATCCATGTTACCTCCGAAAATTTGAATTATTCTAATACTAGGTCCTGGTATTATCTTCCTTCAACACCTTGGGCTCAGTAGTACATATCTATGTTCCTAGTGAACCTCTCCCTATTCATAATTATCAAGCCAAAAGAGAAATGGAAAGGAGGTTGGGAGGAGAATCAGAAAAGAAACAGAAGAGGTGAAAAAAAATATATATATATATATGACTAGGGCTCCTGGTGGCTCAGTCGTTAAGCGTCTGCCTTCAGCTCAGGTCATGGTCCCAGGGTCCTGGGATCGAGCCCCGCATTGGGTTCCCTGCTCAGCGGGAAGCCTGCTTTTCCCTCTCCCACTCCCCCTGCTTGTGTTCCCTCTCTCGCTGTCTCTCTCTCTCTAATAAATAAATAAAATCTTAAAATATATATATTTTATATACATATAAATACATATACATAATACATATACATTATATATATATATATATATATATATATATATATATGACTAGTGAAATAAGCATCTGGTTCTTCCATTCAGTGTCGATTTCTATGTGTTCAGGGTTAGGAGAATAAAAGGAAAGAACTGAATGCAAAGCTTGATCTTTCCATCAATGAGACACCCAACCATTTATCAGAATCCTTTTATATTCGATCACCTTAGCCAGCTAACTCTTCTGCTCTGTAAGTTCTCAATGGCTACAAGCCAAAATGTTGACTTCCTCCATGTTCAACAATACTATTGATACTTGTACTTATTTCCTATGAGGAATGAGTCCACGGTTGTATTTTCAAAAATAGATTTGGCCTTATTTTCATCTCACTTTGGCAATTCCTTACTCTAAAAAACTGAGTTTTGGCCTGTTAACAGGACACCCTCTAGAGGATCTGTGTTCTCCTACAGTGAAAATCGGTTCCACAGGGAAAAGAATTCTATCAGCCATCTTGTAAAAAGAAACCAGCTAACCTTTGCTTCAGGTGAGCAAGCACTGTTTCACTCTACTACAGCAAATGTAAAAAGTAAACAACTATGGCTACAAAAAATGTTTAGGGAAAGAGGGTCAAAGCCACAGTGTGAATGTAAAGGTCTAGTATGGACCACCTGGGTGGCTCAGTCGTTAAGCATCTGCCTTCGGCTCAGGTTATGATCCCAGGGTCCTTTGATTGAGCCCTGCATCGGGCTCCTTGCTCAGCAGGAAGCCTGCTTCTCCCTCTGCCCCTGCCTGCCGTTCTGCCTACTTGTGCTCTCTATCTCTCTGTCAAATAAATAAATAAAATCTTAAAAAAATAATAAAAGATAAATAAAGGTGTAGTATATCTTCTTTAATAAAATATATCCTACACCCAGGACCAGCTTCATGGATTTGCAACTGGTGCAGTCTCACAGGGTCTCGTGCTCAGAAGGGCACTGCTTGGGTTTAATGCTCCGGGGTGGCTATCTTGAAACTCTCCCAGCTCACGGCCATCCTCGGTCTGGGGTACAGTTTGAATTGGCTGAAGGAGGTCACATCCCCCTCGTCCAACCACCCTTCTTGCTCCCTTGCATGGAGTTAGGTTCAGAGAGGGTCTGGGTCAGGTGTGCACTTGCTGAATCTTGGACTGGCAGAGAGGCAGTGCCTTTAGTGGGTGACTCCGTGGCATCTCTTTCCCAATCCCACAGAAGTATCAAGGAGGCCTGGTGCTGGACCCCAGCTGCAATAAATTGGTCAGCAGCTGGTCTGTGTGAAGGGGATATTGACTTTCCTGCCCCTGGCTGGGGCCCCCACATTTTCATTTTGCCATTTTCCCTGGACCCTGCAACATAGCCAGCTCTGCCTAAATCTTTCCAGGATCAATACTGAAAAGAAACTTTCCTGGTGGGAAAAAGCAGTTTACCAGGTAATAGGACCCTGTTCCTCTGCATCTGACCTCGCTGAGGGTCTCTCACTAGGGGTCCTGGTGCCAGCATCACACTGGACTGTGGGTTGCACCCCTCCCTTAACTACTCTGTAAGTAGTTCTCTTTATGCCACTTTATGCAACTGAACCAAGCCAGAAATTTCAGATAGGATTATTAAATAGTAAAGAAAACAAGAAGGAAAATAAACACATGGCAAAAAAGGAATAGAAATAACACATCTGACAGAATGAAGACTCTGGTCGTAGGATAGCAGACTTATTCTTAGGAAGCCTATGACTCAACCATTCCAGTCCTTTCTACTCCCTTTACCTCCCAAACTTTCCCTTTAAATAGTTTTTACTTCTTTCAGACAGTCTTAGTTTCCTTTTAGAGAGATCTACCTCTTCCCGGGATGACTAATATGAGGAATTAAGTCATACTTGAAAGGAAATGCTACCTTCTCCTCAAAAAAGAAAAAAAAAGTAGTTTTAGCTTTGTATGCCTACCAGAATAGCCAAATCTTAATAAAGTATATAAAATTATTTCATTCCTATATTGAGAAATAAGTGATATAGTAGCAGGGACATCCTGCTCTAATGTTGGAAATGTTAGGATATTTTTTGTTTTCATTTTAAATCCTTTCTATTCAAACAATGATGATGTTCTATAGGTTCCACTAAAAAAGTAACATGGATATTAGTGGTGATGGAAAGAAAGTAACATGTTTAGGCTTCTCTCTAGAGCTCTGACATTCAGTTTCTAAAAGTTTCATCCTATCGTTTTAATTCCTGATCATCTTTTTTCCTAAAATGCATGACATAATTGTAAGAGTATATGATGATTTGTTTTCTTTTGGGTGTCACAGCTTGCTAATTTCCACCCCCATTATTTCTTCCTCATCTAATTGGTTGACCTGCATCTATAATAGACTATTTGTACCAGCTTAGAGAATAAAAGAAAAGTTCTGCTAATTTCTAAATTCTCTTAAGCTAGAAGATGCTTAACTTTGGATTTCACAGGATATTTTTAAAGTGAAAGTGAAACCCATGAATGATTGCCAATTTTTTTTATTTTATCAAGTAAATATCTTTAAAAGTAAAACAAACTGTTTTATTTCATAAAAGAGGACATTTTAATTCTGAAGAAAGTCCTTTAGCTGAACAAATTGAGCAATGAACTCACTGCAAGCAGGTAATCTCCTGAATCAGAGGTTGGCAAAATCTTTAACTTGTTAATAAATATTTCCCTGCAAATTTTTCAACTATTTTGAGTATTTCTATAAGTTTTATGAACTTTTACATATGACAATATATTGAGATTCAACAGTATGGACTCGGTGGCTTTTCAAAGTCACGCTAAATTTAAAAACATTTGAAGCAAGCATTTCATTATGCTTTTTTTTATTATTATTACTAAGAAAACTAAATAGAAACCATTGTGAAGTGCCATTGTCTTCTCTTGAATTGCTCTTTACAACCAAACTTTCATTTATAAAACAATAGAATGTCATGTATTACATGATTGAGATATACCATGGGTTATTTTTAACACCAAGGACATTACTTTATAACTGATAGCCTGATTTGATAAAGTAGGCCTGTAGTCTTGTCACTTGATATCAATATAAACATCTTTAGTCTTACGAGGCTCTCTTCTATATCTAATTCCTCTTGGAAAACATGCTTTAGATACATTCACATAAAAAATGTGTTAGGAATTTAAAATTCTGACGAAGATCTTTGCTTGAAAACAATGTTGCATTCCTACATTTAAACACGGCTGTTTAGAATTTTTTCACTACATGCATAGAAAGCAGAACACTAAATAGAATTAATAAACTTGAACTTGACCCTCACCCTTCGTTGCATAATAATCAATGTAAGGATGTTATAAGGAAATATTTATTATGTTAAAACAAAGGACATTATTCTGATAGCTGTTGGGTCTAAAATGTAACATTTGACTTTCAAAGCAAGTAAATCAGCAGAGCTCCAAATAGGGGGACTCAACCAACAAAGGATCATAAAGTTAAAAAGTCTCTGTTAATCAATGACAAATTTAGTACTTGTTGCTACAATTACAAAGATAATAGTTCCTTTATGTCAATGCCTTTGGTTTTGCAGCTGTAAAATAGCTTTGAAATTCAGCATTTCAAGGAATAGAAATTAATAGGAGGTCATTTCTACCAGAGAAATTTTAGGGGCCCATCCTCTCTAATCATCATTAAAAACTAAATCCGTAGGAGAAGAGGCACTTTACTGATTGTCAAGTGGAAGCTATTATTCATTTGATGAAGCTCTTGGCACCGTGCCATTGATTCTGCACTACAGCCTGCTGCTTGTTCTCCTTCATCTCGTGCAATCAGAGCGGTTTCTGCCTGCCAGGAGCTATTTATAGAGCAAAGCGGGGGGGGGGGGGGGGGGGGAGAAGCTGATATGTTCTCCGTCTTGAAAAACAACTTTCAAACTTTATAAGTACAAATCTGTTTTTCTTGTCATCAGACTGTCTGCTTTTTTTGTCAATGCAGAAGATAAGGAACCTGACTTCAAGAAAACTGCCCTTCCTAATAATGACTATGAATTTGGTGGAGTCACAGGCTACAATCACACTGCATCTGAGTCCCCTGGATTAACAGTCCTCAAAACTACACACACACCGTCATATGTCTATAGTGTAATTCTCTCATTTCTAGCATTCTAAGTCCATTCCACTTCTGTATCTTAAAAATTTCTAAGAGATACTCCCTGCTTTCTTATACTTATTAAAAGCAAATATACCTTGCAAAAAAAAAAAAAAAACACTAAAAAGAGAAACTTCAAAATATAAGTATAGGAAAATATTTGGGGGCTCAATTATTTAGGAGTTGGTTCAACAGTTAAATGTTGGTGAAACTTTTTCTTACAATTGCAAAAGAGGTTGGATTTTCATGAATTTTACTTAAAAGATTGGTCATCCCAAGACAATATAAATCTTTGTGTTAAAAATTACCCATGTGATATGAACATGGCATTCTCAAATTTATCTGCAACTTTCATTGTCTTGAGTTACAGTTATGAACATATTTCAAAACCCAAACTATTCAGAATCTTTATTTTTGGAAAAGTTTCAGGCTTTATCTTAGCACTTACAAAATCCACTTAAAATGTTTTATCCTCTAAAATAATAGAGAAAACAAAAATAAAATAATAGTATACGTTTAAAATCTTAAGGATAGCAATAGCAATACTTCTGGTTGCTAAAATTTAATATAATGGAAAGGAATTATATTTGTTGGAATACAAAACAACAAAACCAAAACCTGAGCCTTAAAAAAAAATATGGAAATAAAATCATATGGCTGTGAACTGCCTGATGTAATTTTTTTGAGAAATTTAGTTCATGAGCCAATCAAATGTTTTAATAAAGTGCAATTTTTAAAAAGTAGCCATAGAGCTATAACATTGCCAATAAATGTCTGGTTATAAATAGAACATCAAAATACAACCGTAATAATTTGAAAATACAATAAAGTTCAGCTAAAGTAGTTACTCAGCAGAACAACTTGAGTTAGTAGGGTGGAAAACAGACCATGGATTCATTTGTTTTGTTTTGCTTTAACTTCATAGAAGATCTACATTTCAGCACCCTTTTGGATTGTGGTATTTGCAGAGCCCTGGCTTGTAGCAGGACCCAGAACGGTGTACTTACCAGGGAGTCTATAGTATCGTTTCTCCTGAAAGCTACATGCCTTACCACCAAAGCATTTACCTACAAGAAGCTAAGATTAGATGAAATGCTCTGTTTCAGACAAAAGCTATAGAATATGAAGTAAAATTAAGTATCATGGATCCAGGTATTTTAGAAAGTCAAGTGGAATAAGAAGATTAAAAGTCCAATTGAATCTGAATTGCTCAGAATAACTCTGCATTGTCTGAATTTCTAGATAACTTCCAGCTTTTCCTGCCCTTCACTTTTAGTTCTCACAACGTTCTTCTTATGGTTTTCCCTCCAAACAATGAAAAAATTGGGGCATTTGTAGAATAGTAGTTTGAAATCTCTGCCATTAATTCAACAGATCACCACTGGGCTCAGAAAGTTAGGTTTGTGGAGTTAATCCCCATCTTAAACATTCAATAGTTCACTCAACAAATACTTATTGAGTACCTACTATATGCTGGCGCCAACCCAGTTGTCAAAATACACTGAGGAATGAAAAACATGCAAAGTTCCTATCTTTATGTAGTTTGTATTCCAACGGAGACTCAGCTAAAACAAAATAAAGATCAGCATCACAAAACATCTTTCTTTCATGAACATAGTCCTATATTTCTCAAAATTGCAGAACATTAAATAGAAGGGCAACAACTTCATAAGTTATAATTTCAATGTCTGAGCACTGACCTTATACACCAGATACTGTGTTGAATACTTTTTCATGCATTATCCCATTTAATTAGTGCCTATCAATCTTAATCTTCAAAAAAAATTCCCATAATACAGATAAATAAATGAACACTTAGAAAGGTTATGTAACCTATTAAGTTTACACAGATAAAAGGTGGCAAATTAAACACAGGTCTCTCTCAACTATAAAAATAGTAATTTCAGGCAAGTCTTCTACTGAGGATTTAGTAGCATTCATTCATTCATTCATTCAGCATTTTTTTCAACCAATATTAAGAGGGTCTCATATGTGCCAGGACAAAGAGGCAAAGATCCCTGCCTTTGGGGAACTTAAATCTTAGTGAGAGGAGACAGACAATAAAAATAAACATAATAAATAAGCAAATACATAATATATTAGGTTAACATCAACTCATTGGGAAAAAAAAAGTCTAACATTTTTCCTAACAGTTTGAAATCTTAAGTTAGAGGTAAAGACAACTTTTAAAATTTCTAAAAAAAGGAGCTCAGGAACCCAATGACAAGCACCCCAAAAAAGAAATGCTACAGCATAACAGTGTTGAAGAAATGACTTCATACTGGGGAAAATGACACCTGTTTGCCACCACTGTAGAGAGTTGAATTTGTTGTTGTCTTTGTTATTTTGATCATGAGATGCTTGGAAATAAAGGGCAGAGCAGGGCATCAGTAATTGCCCATCTGGAATACAACAAACACACATAAATCACTGGAAAATCACGTGCGGTTTGATGACATTTATCCACTTTGGTTTCCACTGACTGGTATGCCAAACCCCAGACACCAAAATGACTAAGGTTGAGGAATAAATACCCATCATTAAATTTCCAGTGGTTTAATAATTATCCCTCTTCCTGGGGACATGATTAAACCTCACAGCAGCAAAACAAGCAACCAAGTTGCTGGGCATCAGAGGTGAAGAGAAAGTAAATGAGAAAAAGAGAGAGAGTGAGAGTAACAAGGGAAATGAGAGAAGAGAGGGGGAGAGGGAGAGAGCACAGAAGGGAAAAATCTCTTTGGTGGTTACTCTCAACCATCCTTGGGCTTAAGACAACCACCCACAGGCACTAAACAAGTGATTAAGCAGTAATTTGGATGTGTACCTCATTCTCATAATTCCAGGGGACGGGGCAAGTTGCTCCAATGGGAGCAGAAAGTGCTGTGACACAGGAAACATAATCCCACCCAAGGCCATGCTTTTCTCCTAGAGGGATGGCTGAGCTAGATCCCGCTAACACAAAAATGGTGAATCTTCTCTCTTCTGGGAGTACTAACTGGCTTTGGTCAATATCGCCTTCTTAAGAGGGAAAAAATGGAATCTTTCTTTAATAGCATGTTAAGTGGTCCCGGAGTTATAACTGACCTAAACCTCAGTCAAAGTTCCTTGTAATGGTTGAAAAACCCAGCATACCTTCCTATCCATGGAGTTTCCAGGCACAGCCTAAAAAAAAAATTCTCGATTACTGACTGGAACTAAGGGAAGTAAATTGGCTACAAGATGATGATAAATCCCATTTTAGATATAATACCAGGGATTTTATGTTAACTGAGATCAAAGTCAAAGTCAAACTACTCCTTAGTAGTTTCCTTCTTAATTTTTCCTATTTATAAACTGAAAATATTCTAGCCGGCCAACTCCAGAAACCATGTCTATATTACTCACCATGGTATCTCTAGCACCTGTACAGTACCTACCAAATAATAGCACTCAATAAACATTTTGACCAAAAAAATGCAGATAAATGAATGTATCAATATTATTTTTTAATTGAAGTAGAGTTGACACACAATGTTCCATTAGTTTCAGGTGTACAACAGTGATTTGACAACTCTATACATTATGCTATGCTCACAAGTATAGCTACTATCTGTCACCATACAATGTTGTTACAATACCATTGACTGACTCTCTTCCTATGCTTTCATCTCCATGAATTATTCATTCCATGACTGGAAGCCTGAACCTCCCACTCCCCTCACTCTTTGCCCATCCTCCATCCTTCTCCCCTCTGGCAGCCATCAGTATGTTCTCTGCATTTATGGGTCTGCTTCTGCGTTTTTGGGTTTGTTCATTTGTTTTGTTTTTTAGATTCCACATATAAGTGAAGTTATATGTTATTTGTCTTTCTCTCACTTATTTCACTTAGCACAATGTCCTCTAGGGTTCATCCATATTGTTGTAAATGGCAAGATCTCATTCTTTTTTATGGCTGAGTGATATTGCATTGTATATTTATGTACCATTTTTCAAAGAAAAAGTTTTTTATTTCTCTGGGTAAGTATCCAGTAGTGCAATTACTTTTCTTTTTTCTTTTTTTTTTTTTAGGAACCCTCAAACTGTTTTCCATAGTGGCTGCACCAAGTTACATCCCCACCAAGAATGCACAAGGGTTCCTTTTTTTGTACATCCTTGCCAACACTTGTTATTTCTGTCTTTTTGATACTAGACATTCTGACTGGTGTGAGGTGATATCTCGTTGTGGTTTTGATTTGCATTTCCCTAATGATTAGTGATGTTGAGCATCTTTTCCTGTGTCTGCTGGCCATCTGTATGTCTTCTTTGGAAAAATGTCTATTTGTTTTTCAGTTTTGAGTTATATAAGTTCTTGATATATTTTGGATATTAACCCCTTGTAAGACAAATCACTTGCAAATATCTTCTCCCATTCAGTAGGTTCCCTTGTCATTTTGTTGATTATTTCCTTTGCTGTGCAAAAGCTTTTTGTTTTGGCGTAGTCCCAATAGTTTGATTTTGCTTTTTTTTTTTTAAAGATTTTATTTATTTATTTGACAGAGAAAGACACAGTAAGAGAGGGAACACAAGCAGGAGGAGTGGGAGAGGGAGAAGCAGGCTTCCCGCAGAGCAGGGAGCCCGATGTGGGGCTCAATCCCAGGACCCTGGGATCATGACGTGAGCCGAAGGCAGACACTTAACAACTGACCACCCAGGTGGCCCCTGATTTTGCTTTTGTTCCTATTTTTCTATCTGACAAAAACATGGTAGTAATTTATTTAAAATTATTGGGTTCCCTGAGTTAATTATGTACCTTACAAAGTATAAAATGACTCTTAAAATTTATTATACTTGTATGCCTCATTATTTCTCATTATTTACTTTTATATATTATTTTATTTTATCTTATTAAACCAAAATACCAAATTACTCTCTGGCCAACATATCACAGGAAGGAAAAGTAACTAATATATATTAAGGATTCATTAAGATTGGCATGTGCAAAATGTCTTTATTTGCATTGTCTCATGTATTTAAGGCACTCTGATAAATTAGACATTATTAATCTCCTTTAACAGGGAAAGAAGTATAGGCTTAGAAAGGTCAATTAATTTGCCTAAGGTCATACAACCAGTAAAGAGCAGAATGCAGATTCAAACCCAGGCCCTTTTGACTTGAAAGTCCCTACTCCTTTCTATTATATCAAACTGCCAAAGGAAAACATATTCAAACTGCAAAAGCAAGCATCTATCTGCTCTTCTCTTCCAGAAAGTTACTTAGAAAAGCCAGCATGACTTCTGCGTAAGTCTCCTGTGAATAAGCTCTGGAAGACATCCATGGAAGGGTAATCCTATATAAAACTGAACAATCCTGTGGCAATTAGATTGATACTGAATTTGGTCTTAGGGGAAAGGGTCCTACACTGGTAAGTGAAGTAAATGGTATTGGTGTTTTAACCACTCCTGTCACCTGAACATGCACATTGCACACGCCACTGAATTAATAATTACCAGAGTTCAAAACTAAGGACTTTAGTCTGTGTATGTCTGTGTATCTCTCGAAGAGACAAAAACAATCCTTAGGGAGAAAAAATGGCTCATTTTTCAACTGATTTAATATGGAAAACTCCCTTCAGTAAACATGTGTTGAGTTAAATAGGAAATAATTCAGCAAACTTTATAAAGAAAAGTCTGTTCATAAACTTCTGGAAGCCTCGAATTCAAAGTACTCTGATTATCTGATCAAAATTTCAGCACTGAGTACTGGAAATCCCTATAAGTGAGATTGTCAAAAGCAGATATTAGGCCATAAACATTAATAATCAGAATCATAACCTACCAAAAATTGGCTCATGTTTTCATGTACTGTACTGTACCTCAGTCTCCCCTCACCCTTAAATAGAGTTTGTAACAGGTAATTCCTGCATAAAAGAAGATATAAACAGAATCAGTTTTATGCGTAAGAACTGATTATGCATATCCTTATCCTGAAGGATATGCATAAGAACTGATTGTGCATATCCTTATTTTGAAGGATAGCAAAAAGTCCACATGTCCCCCAAAATGTATCATCCTTTCTCACACACTACTGGTCTCAAACTAAGAAATTCACCATTAATGACACTTCTTTGGACTAGAACATAATATATGTTAATTATCCATACACATACATACCCTTTAAGAGTAGAGTTTGAAGGAATAAATGGAAATCAGGTTCATTTTATAGGGGAAAGAGAACAATTTGGAACATCCATGGAAAAAAATCAGACCACTAAATGTCAATAAGCAAAGATGCCAGAAGATATGACAAGAGAAAGAGTGAAGGTACATTTTTCTAACATAATAACAAAATTCATCTAGCTCACCTTACTCAGGAAGATTAAATAATGTATGCAGAGCTCTCTGAACTCCTTGAAAAAGAAGCACAGACATACAGAGAATAATTATAGCTGCATTTTCTAGTGCCTAAACAAGTCTTGGCTAAACGCCCCATTAGGTCATGCATATCATCAGATTACCATTAAGTAAGCCAAAAGAAAAACTCCTACATGCTAGTCAGGGAGCCAAAGAGTAAAATGCAGCCTTCAACAGCTCTGATTCCAACTAGAATTTAACTTGGGCTCCAAGTATAAGAATCTGGTTCGCATATTTTTAATGGGCATCTTTCAGATACTTAAGGAAGAAAGAAATTAATAAATTTTCCCCAAACCTTATCCCTAACATGTAAGGAATGAAGACTGCCACCTGTCTAGGATTTGAGTTTCAGAGGCATCTTCACTACATCAAAGCATCAAGCGACAGGCTTTGAGTAAAGGCAGACAAGATCAAGAGACTTGCATATTTTAAATAACACACAAAAATTACAACATAAAAAAAAGATCAGAACCCCTCTTTATTCATTCAGAAATCTGAGGGCTCTTACTGGGTTAGGCTTAAACTTACTATATGTCCTAGAAAAGGTACTTTGTTTAAAAGGAAGTTTAAGGGGGAACAAATGTATTTCATGGGGTTTTATAAATTAATAAAAGTATTCTGCAAGGTGCTTTGAGATTTAGAGATTAAAAAAAACTGTGAAGCAATATAGAGCATTCACTTTTTCACACTAACGCTGTGAGAATATGAGTAGCTTTTCTCAGCTGTTGTCAAAGAATTTTTCCACGTTTATTCTTTCCTGATGCTATCTATACCAGTAGCTATACCAACAGCAATAACATCTTAGATTTAATTAAGCTTTAAAAATTGAAAAGGAATATTAAATATGGTATCTTTTTTTGATTCTTAGATATATTCTGGAGACAGTTATTTTTACCTCAATTTTACAGATAAAGCAACTAAGTTTAAAAAAGAAATTAGTGATTTACTCAAGGCTACACAAGAGCTAAGTAGTAGAACTGAGTGTCAAATCCATCTCTTTGGACCCCAAATCCATGACATTTCCTCCCATCAACTGAGATTTTCCTACCAACTAGTGATATAGACAACTCTTGTTCTTTTTCAGTGCTAATTTCACGAAGAAGACCTTCTAGTCAGACCTGTTAAAATAGTTAATATTATTAAGGCAAAATTATAGTAATTTTTATCACAGAGTATAGTGAGGGTGCAAACTACAACTCTTTTATATGATCCACACTAAACAAATAGACTGGAGACTTCAAATTGTTCTTGGACCAACCTAAATGTGGCCATCTTGCTAATACAAGGGGATTTCTTTATAATGGACCTTAACTAGTGAAACCGAGTCTCCTAAGTGTTGATGCAATCCACATGTAGTGTTATGAAAATCTGCCTGAGCCACAGCCCCAGGGGCAGGTGGTTCGTTTGATCTTTACAGTTATAAAGGAAACATTTGGTAATCAGACTAAAAAAGTACCCTAGAGAAAAACAGGAAGGCATTTGTACAATGACATGAAATTCTTCGTCTGCCTAAATCTCATTCTGCCAGCAGTAAAAGAATCTTGAAGAAGAAACCTAGGAGAATAGGAAGAGCTTTAGAAGCAATTGTTAGAGTGGTTCTGGCAACAGCAATAAAAATAGAGGTAAAAGAAAAAATCAAGAGTAGCTCTTTTTTGTCATGGCTTATTACAGAAAGCCTCCATTATAGTGTATTTCAGTTAGACTTTGCTGGGTAACAAACCACCCCTAAACTAAATGGCTTAAAAAATTTTTTATTACTTTCCACTGTTCTTAGGTGGTTCCTCTTCTGACCTCACCTGCACTTACTCATGTGCTGTATTCACCTACAGAGTCAGCTATAGTGCAGGTAGGGAAACAGACTCCATCTGTTGATAGGAGAAGTCACATTGCAGAAGTTTATAGACACAAGGAGTCATAATTCTTTAGGGTCTGTTATGACCCTAATCAATAATTCTGGGGTCTTTAATCCCAGTTTTACATAGAATCATCTGGGATATTTTTAAACAAATACAATTGACTAGGTTTCACTCCTAGAAATTCTGACTTAAGTGGTTGGAGGTAAAGCCCGGTCATCAGCATTTCTTAAAAGCTCTCCAGTTGATTAAAATTAAGCAAGATTTAAGAATGACTATTTTTGGGGCACCTGGGTGGCTCAGTCCATTAAGCATCTGACTCTTGTTTTGGCTCAGGTCACGATCTCATGGTTTCGTGAGATCAAGCCCTGCATATAGGGCTCCTCGCTCCGTGTGGAGTCTGCTTGAGATTCTCTCCCTCTGCCCCTCTCCCAACTCGCACGTGTGTACTCTCTGTCAAATAAGTTTAAAAATCTTAAAAAAAAAAGAATGGTTGTTTACTGTTCCAATGATTGAATTACAGTAGTTGCAGAATGAGTGAGAGTACTCTGTAATAAGAATTTCATACTAAGGTAAATGATATGGGGTAATATAAAATAGAAAACAAAAATAGAAGAAAGAAAAGTATTGGATCACAGTCAATAACAGAACCAGAACAAAGACACTAACACAGTCAAAACTAGCTATGGGTTTTTACCACTATCCTAGTGAAGGGAGACTGGTAATTAAGAGCAGAAAAAAACCCTGATGAACTATATAACTGTGTTATGTCTGCAATTTGTTGTATACATATTTATAGATATGCTTAAGTATTTAAAACTCAGTGCACAGTTTACTCATTGGTATTGTTTTAGTTTTCCCCAATTGACTCTTTGCATTTTCCTTCTAACACACTGGTTCTCAACACAAATTGAAACTAGGATGGTTTTAAAGAATACTGATGCAAAAGCCCAAACCCAAGTATTCTGATTTAATTGCCCTGGAACAGGACCAGGCATCAGATACCCAAGTGATTATAATGTGAAACCAAGTTTGAGAACTGTTGCTCTAAGATATCATTTTTATTTATTTATTTATTTATTTATTTATTTATTTATTTATTTATTTATTTATATAAGATATCATTTTAAACAAAACTTTCCAAGTATTGTTAAGGAGAGTTTGGCATTAACTCTGATGGAACCAGTCAATACAGTAGTCTCCCTTAGGATTGAAAATAATTCTCTGAGGGCAAGACCTACATCTTGTTCAGCTCTGTATATCAACAGCCTGGCACATGTGTGGCATAAGACATGGACTGGTAACTCTCTTACAGAATGAGCACCCAACCTACTGTTGTGTGAATTTGGATGGGAGCTAAATATTTTTTATATTAAATAAATATTAAAATATTTTTAATGCAATTGGCAGTGACATCTAGGGTAAGCTACTACCTAGAAAACCTCATCTTGTTTGAATACCCCCAAGGGGTCTTCAATTGGGAGACAGAACTTAAAACAGAGCCAATTAACATGTCAGTATTCCTACATTTCAGGGCCTTTAATACCATAGATTGGCATCCCCAGACACTTGACACCCCTACTTAATAGTAGACAATTATCTTTTAAACTTCTGATACTTCCTATCTCCAATCCTTGCTCTTTACTTCCTGCTCTGTTCCTGCATTTATTCAACTCCTAAATCTTCCTGGCTTAACCTTCTGTCCTGACTAAACATTTAGTCTTTGGAGTTTGACTTTTCTAGTTTCAACCCTCCATCCTCTCTAGAATACAAATTAGACTGTCTCTGACTTTTCTTATTCTCAGCCAATACCAAAAAATCATGTCAGTGGAGCTTCAGCCATGGGGCATCATCCATGATGTTCCACTGCCCTATGCCCCATGTAAGCTTCTCCCTCCTTCCCAAAACACAAGCTTTCAGGTCAACCCCACACTGGGGACTGGCCCTTATTCTACTGGTTGGATGTCAAGACCCTATTTAAGATATGTGGACTCAGGGGACTTCAGAAATCAGATATCACAAACTAATATTGGGCCCTATCCTAGAGGGAAAACAAATGATATAAATATGAGAAACGCTGGATTTAGCAAAATCAGGTAGATTTTAGTGGAAGTCTTCATAGAGCTTTTATGTACACTGAATTTCTAGCACTGGCAACTTGAAAAATTCTGATAATTCTCACTAACTATGCCAAATTTGGAGACAAGTGAATTGAGATAGGATGATACCCCTTCTCTCTTTCTCTCTCTGTCTCTCTCACTCTCTCTCTCTTTTTTTTTTTTTCAAGTAATCTCTATAGCCACTGTGGGGCTCAAACTCATGACCCCAAAACAAAGAATCAAATGCTGTACTGACTGAGCCAGCCAGGCACCCCTCTTTCTCTTCTGATTAGTTTGGAAGAAGGGGTAGGAAGTAAGTATGGAGAGGGATGGATTAAAGACTGGTGAAATCAGAGAAGTTTTTAGGGCTATCTATTGGAAACAAAGGCTCTAGAACTCCACACTGAATTAAGAGAGTTACTTAAAGCCCTAAGATATCTCCTTACCATGGGAATGGGATATGTTCATGATAAGGTAAAGTGAATTTTGATACACTATAGTTTACAATGACTCAGGAGAGCAAAGTTCAGATTATCATGGTAAAATTTTATACAATTTTGTCTCAGCTCTAATGAATTCCAGAAACAATTCCATACTCTCAAACTACATAAAAGTGGATGGAATACAAATTTCCCAGACCAAAAATTTAGCTTAGAGGGAATGATGAACCAAATCCAGGGAAATTCATCCATATTTTATCAAAGCAAAGAGAATGTCTGGAAAAGTAATACCTATGTTAAACATAAGCAACATTTTAGGGAGGAAAATGGCATAGCAACTATAGATACTGCACTATAGAAATAAAAGAGTGGATAATAACAAGGGTGTGCAAAATGGAATTCACTAGACTGTTCTGAAACAAAAATGTAAATAATGGAAAAAATTCATTATGAATGCATTGTCTAAAAGAGCACAATAAAAAGATTAAATTTAACAAAGTAAGCTCTTTATCAACCTAAAAATGAGGTTAAAAAGTAGTGAGATAATAAGATGAAATAGGAAATAGCAGCATAAGAAAAAAATAGCATTTCAAAAGACCTACTAAAAAAGTAAAAATAAATTAAAAATAAAGATGAAAATAAATAAAAGAATTTCTAAATAAGTCAGAGGAAGCAAGAAACAAAATAGAATTACTAATAGAGAGGAAACACTTGAGGTAATTACAGCAAATGCAGAGGAAAAAGCCAAAACAACTAAAGTAATTAGAGAAATGATAATGGATATGAAGGACAAACTGTGACAACAATAAAGATACATGAGTGGTTTTGAGTTCTATAACCCCAACAATGAAGAACAAAATAAATTCAAAGATATAACACAAAACACTATCCACAAAGAAAGGAAAACCTAAATTTGTATATCAAAAAAACACTCTGTTCCAGGAAAGAAAGCAAATACAATGATCAGCAAAAAGATATACCTGGTAGTTACTGATTTTAAAAATAAAGAAAAAATTCTTCAGGAATTCCTTGCAGGGGAAAAAAAAAAGTTACATTGGCTTCAGGCTTCCCCAAAACAATGATTTCCAAAAACTGTTGGAGCAATATCTCTAATGTTCTGAGAAAAACAAAGTATGATCCAAGAATACTGTACCCAGCTAAAATATCTTTCAAAAAATAAAAAAGATAAATATTTTGAAAATGAAAAACTCCAAGAATACAGCAGCCATGAACCATTTTTAAAAAAAACACAAAAATTCTAGATCATTAGTAGGATAGAAATATTAGAATAAATATATAAATAAATACATAGACTATATAAATAAATAGAAATATTTGTTTGAGGGGCAGCCACATACAGTTGTGCAGAATTTTCATTGTCCAAATTCAGGGAGCACCATTCATATTATAAACTGAACAACTGAATGTGGTGGCTCCAGAGTTTCAACTTAGATTTTCTTTTATGAAAATAAAATAAGACCAAATTAAATTATCTCATTTATAAGAACATAAGACCAAATTAAATTATCTCATTTATAAGAACATGACATTTATGACCATTATATTTACCAAATTATTTCTACCTATCTGCCTATCTCTTTATCAATAAATATGCATAGGGATAGATCTTTATGTTCAACAACTCTTAAAGATTATTATTAAAGAATAGTTGGATTTAACTATTCAAAAATGATCAATTTAATCATATAAATATGTAGCAATTTACAAGTAATGTTTGGTAGTAAGGAGAAATGATGTGATTGCCCAAGTCCTGGAAATTTCATAACATATCCTTTTTATTTTTATAACATATCCTGATTATTTGTCATCCATTTTACCCTTTTAACATTCCATTCTGTCCACATCTGTCTTAATCCTAGGGAATAACCCAGCTTAGGTAGGTGTTCTGAAGCTATCAAGTCCCACACATCTAATTCCTTTTTCTGGATTTAATTTCCCTCTGAGAGAGCCTGGAAGGAGGGTCCCTATATGCCATATGATCCCACCATGGCCACATCTTATTAGAGAAGAATGGACACCAGTTCCAAGATCAATGCTTTGCTTAGCCACAAATAAATGAAGAATAAATAGAGACTATATAACTAGTGATAGGACTTGAATTAGACAATCAGGGCCAGAACAGTCATATTGGACCATGTAAAAAATTAATAAGAGAAAAACCTGGTTGCTACAGAGAGGAAATAATTAATTAAACATGTTTAGAGAAGCAAATAGAAATATATGCCATTGAAGAATTAAAGATTCCACCTTCAGTTTGGGGGAAGGAATAAATAAGGATTTAGGAAATTAGGTAAGGATTTAAGAAAAGGCAAGGGGCCTCATTTTGGCCTTAGCCTTCGCCATGTGCCACAGCTTGGTTCAACCCCTATTTAGGGGTACATGGTACTTACAGAGAAATCAATATATTCATACTTTATTCCTCACTGAAGTGCTATTAACTCTGTATAATTCCTTCAGAGAGGAGAATAAATGATGGGCTTCAGGTAACTGAATCCTTAAATAAGTAATGCCATGGCCCCTGACCTTGAAGGGGTCTAAAAATTGGTATGCACAAAATTAAAGCCCTCCTAAATTAAAAAAAAAAATCTATGATATAAGAAAGAGGAAGAGCAGTGCCTGGATGGCTCAGTCAGTTAAGCGTCTGCCTTCAGTGTGATCCCAGGGTCCTGGGATCCAGCCCCCACTGGGCTCCCTGCTCAGAGGGGAGTCTGCTACTCCTTCTGCCCCTCCCCCTGCTTGTGCTCTCTCTCTCACTCTCTCTCTCAAATAAATAAATAAAATCTTAAAAAAAAAGGGGGGGGAAGTGTAGAACTGCATTGTCCCCCTATGTAAACTGAGAAACCACCAAAAAGAAAAAAAAAGAAAATACGTGTGCACAAAGATAAAAAGAATACCTTTACCAATGCTAAGACATATGAAAGCAGGCTGTTTTTCATTTCTCATTATTAAGTATTCCTAGGATTACCTGCTATATCCTCACAACAACTCTCCTTTACTTGGGCTAGCTTGAATGGGTTTGTTACTTTACAAACAAAAGAGCTTTATTTAGACAAATAAAGCATCAATCAAGATAGTCTATTGTGGTGTTTGGGTTCTAGAAAGGCCTGTGATGATTAGGATTACCACTAAAGGCAGTGAGGAATACGTAAAACAGAGATGTGAATCTAAGCCCAAGATTTTAGCAAGTGTGAAGATTAAACCAGGAAAACCAAGATGAGTAGACTAGATTCAAGTGCAAGCATAGGCTAGAATATGGAAGGGAGTTAAAATAGCAGGACTGGGACTGGGCAGAACTGAGTTTCACTTACGGCAATAGCTGACCAGGCTGCTTAAGTCAACCTTACTGCCAAGAACAACCAGAAAAGAGGGAAACAATTTTTAATATCCATTAGAGAAGAGACTTCCAGTTCTAGTTCCAGATGTAAGGAGTGTGGAACTTACCACTCTGCCCTAACAACAATAAAAGGCTGAATGGACTGAAAAATCAACACCTCCCTGGATCCACAGAGAGTGGAAAACACAGACCAAAGTGCTGTCCCAAGACTGAAGAGACAGGCAAATACAGGCAGTCACAGTTTACTAGAGCAGAACTCATAAGCAGAACCTGCCTCAGGAACCAGTACTAGGATAGGAAACCTGAACTGTAATTGATGAATTCCTGAAGGCTAACTATGAACAACTCTAAAAACCCAGGATGACCCAGTCATAGGAGGGCCCCCACAATACTGTGAGATTCACTTCCAAGAGCTAAACCAGATTCCCACAGTAAATATCAGAAAAATGCCCTTGGGTTCTAGCAGGGGAAGGGGAAAAGGAACTGTTTTGGAATACACCAGAGCCCTTTGTTCTCGACAAGCCCTGCGGTCTGGAAACTAGTTAACTAGAGACTAATCTGCCAAGGTATTATCAGAGCCTAACTGACCTGGAAGAAGGGAAATACCCAACTCCAGCCTACTGTAATCATCCTGTCCTACCTAAAGGGGAAGAAAAAAGCAGAAGCATGTGTGGTGTTCACAGTTCACAAGCACAGAATCACTAAAAGATTGAGGCTTAATCATAAAACTGTAGAATGATTCTCTCCCCCACACCTCACCACTAAATTACTAAAGGCCTATTTATAGAGGTTTCTTTTACCCAATACATAATGTCTGGCTATCCAGAATAAATTAAAGGCCTATCAAAGGGCAAAAGACAGTTGCAAGAGACAGAGCAAGCATCAGAAGCAGACATGGCAGGATGTTGTAATTACCAGGCTGAGAATTTAAGCAACTATGATTAATATGTTAAAGGCTCTAATGTATAAAGTAGACAGCATGCAAAAACAGATGGGCAATATAAACAGAGAAACAGAAATTCTAAGAACCAAAAAGAAATGCTAGAGACCAAAAACTAACAAAAATGAAGAATACCTCTGATGGGCTTATTAGTAAACTGGACACAGCTGAGGAAAGAATCTCTGAGCTTGAGGATGTATCGACAGAAATCTCCAAAACCAAAAATCAAAGAGAACAAAAACTGAACAAAAATAACAGAATATCCAGGGACTATGGGACAACTACAAAAAAAGTAAAATATTCATATGATGGAAATACTAGGAGAAGAAATATAGAAACAGAAGAAATAATTGAAATAATAATGACTGAGAATTTCTCCAAATTAATATCAGAAACCAACATACTCAGGAAGCCAAGAGAATACCAAGCAGGATAAATGTAAAAACAAAACAAAACAAAAACACTACACCTAGGAATATAATTTTCAAACTATACAAAATCAAAGATAAAGAAAAAAATTCTTAGATTAGCCAGAGGAAAGTGAACAATAAACACATTACCTACAGCAGAACAAAGATAAAAATAATATCCAACCTCTCAGAAACCAAGCAAGCAAGAAGAAAGTGGAGTGAAATATTTAGAGTGTGGAAAGGAAAAAAACCCACCAGCCTAGAAATCTTCACTCTCTGAATTTATCCTTCAAAATGAAGGAGAAATAAAGGCTTTCCCAAGCAGACAGAAATTGAGGAAATCTGTCACCAGTTGACCTGCCTTTCAAGAAATGTTAAAAGAAGTTCTTTAGAGAGAAGGAAAATAATATAGATCAGACACTAAGATCTACATAAAGAAAGGAAGAACATCGGAAAAGGATTGATAAGTGAAGGTAAAAGAAAAATTTACTTCTTTTATTCTTAAATGATCTGACAAATAACAGTTTGTTCAAAATAGTAATAGCAACGGTGTCTTTGATTATGTATGCATATATACACACACACACTAATGTGTGCATGCATGTGAATATATCTATATCCTATAGATAGATGTATGTATAGATATATGCAATGATACAAATGGCAGGAGGGAGGAATTAGGATTATTTGTTAATAAGGTATTCACACTACCCACTAAGTGGTATAGTGTTATTCAAAAATGTCATTGGATTAGTTGTAAATCTATATTGCAAACTCAAGGGCAACCACTAAAAAAGGTTAAAAAAAATAAAAGAAGTGACATGCTAAGAAATAGGATAACTGATATACTAAGAAGAGAAAATGGAATCACTTTAAATTCTCAATTAAATATCAATTAGACAGTATTAGAGACCAAGGCAGGGAGGATTGTGGGTCAATATCAAGAAGAAGAGAGAAGCCAAGAAAAGGGAGCACAATTACGAGAGCCACTTATTTCCTGAGGTGAATATTAATATCAAAGAGCAGCACAATGGCTAAAAGGCTAAGAAGCTGAGCAAAGCTTTCACCAGTTTCATGATTCAGAGGGCCAAATAACAGTTCAAGGACTTTCAAAGAAGTGCAGCCCTGTTAAAACACCTCTAGCATTTGGATAGAAATCTGAAGTGCCACATGGTAAAGAGTAAGAAGTAGATCAGTCCTCAAAAAAAGTGAAGCCCAGCTTTGAATCATTTCAGTTTTTACTGGATTATGGTGATCTTCCCTGAATTTGGTTGTCTGCAAGAAGCAAAATTAAATAATCTCTGGAAGAAGATATCATCTAGAGATTAAACTATGCTTGTAATTTTTCATGCACAAACAACAAACAGAAAACAGAAACATACCCACAGGGTATCTAGATATTGATATGTTAGATACATGCTATAAAATCACTATGATTAAAATGTTCAAGTAATTTACTAATATGGTAGAGAATTCCATGAGATAAATGGAAATTATGAAAAAAGAATCATAAAAATTCTAGAACAAAAATTAAGTTATTGGAAAACTTGGTGATGGGCTTCAACATAGCTGAAGAGAGTATCAGTGAATGACAGGACATGGCATAAGAAAAAAATCCGGTCTGAAACACTGAGGGGGAAAAAAAATGACATGAAATACAGGATAAAAATCTAATATACCTGTGACTGGAACCTCAGAAGAAGAGAAAGGGAGAGAATGAGAGCAAGTGAGAGAGGAGAGAGGGAAGAGATAAAAGCAACATTTCTAGATAAAATGTTCAAAAATGTTTTCAAAATTGATTAAAGGTATCAAGTTAGTGATTCAAGAAGCAATCCAAACTCTATCCAGAATAAATAAAGAAAACCACATCCAAGCCTATCTTACTAAAACTGCTAAAAACCAAACATTAGAAGGAAATCTTAAAGGCAAATAGGGAAAAAAATGTTATTACTTTAAACAGCAACCATAAGACTTAAAATAGAACTTTTAAATGGAAATAATGTTCAGTTGTTTGTGTTTTCTTGTAATTCACTGGATTTCTTTAGGAGGAATATTCTGAACTCTCTGTTAAATAGTTCATATATCTCCATTTCTTTAGGGCCTGTCATTGAAACTTTATTAGTTTCCTTTGTTGATGTCACCTTTCTTCTGTTATTCATGATCCTTGCAGCCTGAGGCCACAGGAGCCATCCTGGAGTCTAAGTCTGTGGGGCCTGTGCTGGGGCTTGCCATAAAACTGGGGCCACAACAATTGGCTGGGTGCTAGGGAGGGTGAGAAGCCCACAATAGCTAGTTTGGAGTATAGGTCCATGGAGACCAGCCTGGTGCTGGAGTGAGCTGGAAGCCTGGAGCCATGAGAGCTGCCTAGGGCTGCAGGAGGCAGTCAAGCACTGGTGTGGACCAATGCTGTCAGGCATTTACTTTACTCTCCAATCCCTCCATGGAGAGGTCATTCCTCTCTGTACTGGGCTGCCCAGGCTTGGGGGGAAAGTGTGATGGGGTAATATGAAACTGTCTTTCCTACCTTCTTCAATGCATCTTGTCTTATTTCTATGTTCCTTCCAGGTTCTGTTAACCCTCATCTGGAATCATTAGCTCTTGTGCAGGTATTTTCATGCCTGGAGAGTTGTTCAAATTGATGTTTCTAGGAGGGGAAGAGCTCTAGAAACTCCTACACATCATCTTGCTGATGTCACTCTCAATGACTAAATAATTCAAGGAGAACTAGGACTCATTCTAGAGAACCCAATGAGGAAGTTAGAATGTCTACCTTCCCGGCTAGGATTTAAGGTTAGACTTCATATTCCATGAAAGAAGAAGCAAAGGGAAAGTTGGTAGGATATCCAAGTACCAGAGCCCTAGCAAGGGTCAATTAAGCAGACTAGTCATATGTGATGGAGGTTATGGAAGGTACTGAAGCTGAAGCACAAGACAGTGACTTCTAATGCATTAAACACTCTCCAGGTCCTTACATAAGTGTAAAAAAAGAGGCTGGAATAGTGTCTTTTCAGGTCCTATTTGTAAGTGGAGACAGAGAGACTCTAAATCTCACTGGACTGTGAACAGCCTGAAAATGACATACCTAATTATAGACCATGGGTGGAAGTAGGGCAGGCAGGTCCTGACCAAAGTAGTATTTCTTCTGAGCTAAGTGCTACCTGGAAGACTTTCTCCTCAGAACTTGAAATTCTTTTTTTCTAAGGTGGTTTCTTGCCTCTTATTTTCAAGTTTTTCTTAACCACCTCATCCCCAGCTGAGGTCTCTTCTTTTTAACCACTTCATTCCTACAACTTATAGGCTACAGAATTTATTTGTGTTAAGGCTGAGAAAAGAGGAAAAAGGAGAGCAGAACAGGCAGAAAGAAAAATAAGAAGTGACTACAAGGGGATGAGGTGGTGGAAAGCTTGACTATGGAAAGGTGACAGATACTGGAGATATAAGTGCCTATCATAAGCTCTAAGAATTTAGCAACTGGTGATTTATTTGGGAAGAATGATCAAGAAAAGGAAAAAATGTGAAAATTGGCTGGACTTATACCAGTAAGTCTAATAAGAATCAAGAACTTTCACATACTATTTATCCATGGTTATGTGGCTAGAGAAATCTTAAAATGCTACATGTCAGTCATGTGAAATTTTGGATAATTTTTTCCTGTGGGTAGGGAATTTAAGTTCAAGCTGAACTTTTATGAGGAGAAATTGGCTGGAATTCTTTACCCTGCAGCCAAGAAAGGAACTTCAGATACACTAGTCAGTGATGTATTTGTGAAAAATATGAATCTAAGGAATTTTAGTCTATCTTCATATGCTAAAGTCAAAGCTCTACCGATAGAGCTTAGCTTGAGCAAAAAGGTAAGAATTTGTGTTTTACAATCTCTCACTTCTTGTATGTCTGTACCCTATCTCCCACTACATTTCTTTTCTATCCTGGAGACCCAGGCCCTTCATACTTCAGTTCAAAGCTGAATTTGGTAACGGCCTGGATTCTTCCCCAGTGTCCTATCCACTTAGCTTCTTATCTCTGCTTTTCAGGTAAAAAAGAATGCTCAAAGTAGTTAGTGACTAGCTCAAGAAAATACAGATTAAAAGTTGTAGAGCTAATTTCTAGGTATTTCTACTTCTTTCCATCTTTGGTAAATCCATTAATTCATTTATTCATTTCTTTAACAAATATTTACAGAGAGAATTCTATGCACAAAACAGCTAACTTTTACACAGAATGTCATAACTTTTTCATATATACTGTTCACTTAATCTCTACCATAACTCTCTAAGACAGGTAAGTTATTAACCCCATTTAACAGATGAAATGGTTAAAGTTCAAAGAGACCAAGTAATATGTCTTAGTTTACCAGATTTATTAGGTGTCAGTGCTGTGACCTTGATAGAAAGTTCAATGAACTTTCCCTTAAACAGTGCTAATGATATAAAGATGATAAAAACACATTTTTCCTACCTTCACAGATTTTATCTAGTTGAAAACCAGTAACAGATTAAATAACAACATAAAGCAATATAGTTACTACAAAACAGTATTTCAAGTGCCAGCTAAACTATGTAGGCATTAAGTGCCAAAGATTCAGAGAAGGATCACTGATAACTGAGGAATAATCCTGGAAAGCTTCACAGAAGGGGCAGATGCTTAAATGGCCTCTGCTGCAATTTTCTCAGGCCACTTCAGGTCCCCTCCCACAGGGAACCAGCAAGGACCTTGCTAGCACCATGGGCCCCGCCCCTGCATGCTCCTGTGGACTCACCCCTCTAATATACCCTTGGTGGAACCCATCCAAAACAATGCCACGAACCTGGCAGTGTGCAAGCAGCTGTGACAGTGGCCAGCACAACTCTAAAATGACTCCTGCCCTAAGGAGAGAGGAAGATAACCACAAGCACCAGTCCAACTGTAGCCCCGACAGTGTGCTGGGGGTAGACAGAGGATCTGACTGCAGGCCCTTCCCACCAACAAAAGCTTCTCAGGGGACAATGCAGGGAAAGTGCCCTGAAGTTCCACAGTACTGCGTTTCTGTCAAATGCCTAGTCTGATTCAACTCAAGCCCAAGGTGGCACCAGACTGGCCTACTAACCAAACCCTGTCCACAACAGGCAAAGAGAGCCATTGTGGACAACTGGACAGAAGCCAAACACAGCTCAGGCACAACAATAGGGCATACCCAACACACATAGGAGACACTCCTGGAGCACCAGGTGCTGGTGAACAGGGGACATTGCAGTGCAGGGCACTACAGGACATCTTCTTCATAACGCCATAGCTTTCAAGAGCAAGAGACATAGCCAACTTTCTTAACACATAGAAACAGACACAGAGAGTTACACAAAATGAGGAGACAGAGGAATTTGTTCCAAATAAAAGAATGGGACAAAATCACAGCAAGAGAGCTAACTATAATGGAGATAAGAAATATATATGCTTGATAGATAATTTAAAGTAATGGTCATAAAAATACTCACTGGACTTGAGAAAAGAATAGAGAACTTCAGTGAGACCCTCAACAAAGAGATAGAAAACATAAAAAAGAACCAATTAGAGATGAAGAACTTAACAGCCAAAATTAAAAATACACTAGAGGGAATAAATAGTAGACTAGAGGAGGGACACCTGGATGGCTCAGTCAGTTGAGCATCTGACTCTTGATTTTGGCTCAGGTCATGATCTCAGGTCGTGAGATCAAGACCCCTGTCAGGCTCTACGCTTAGTAGGGAGTCTACTTGAGATTGTCTCCCTCTGCCTCCATCCCATTCTCTCTTTCTCTCTTTCTCCCTCTAAAATAAATAAATAAATCTTTAAAAAAATAGTAAACAGGAGGAAGCAAAAGGATGGATCAGTTATCTGGAGCACAGAGTAATGGAAAGTAATCAAGGTGAATACGAGAGAGAAAAAATAATAAACAATGAAAATAAACTAAGGGAACTCAGTGACACCATCAAGCATTATAGGGATCCCAGAAAGAGAACAGAGAGGAAACAGGGCAGAAATTTTATTTGAAGAAAGAATAGCTGAAAACTTCCTGAATCTGGGGAAGAAAACAGAAATCTAGATCCAGGAGGCACAAAGAGCCCTCAACAAAATCAACCTGAGGAGGTCCACACCAAGACATCTAGTAATCAAAGTGGCAAAAAAATATAGTGATAAAGAAAGAATTTTAAAGGCTGCAAGAGAAAAGAAGACACTTACATATAAGGGAAATCCCATAAGGTTATCAGCTGATTTTTCAGCAGAGCCTCTGCAGGCCAGAAGACAGTTGCATGATATATTCAGTAGGCTGAAAGAGAAAAACCTACAACCAAAAATACCTATCTAGCAAGGGTATCATTCAGAATAGAAGGAGAAAGAAAGAGTTTTCCAGACAAACAAATATTAAAAGACCACTAAACCAGCTATACAAGAAATATTAAAGGGGACTCTTTGAGTGGAAAGGAAAGACCATAAGTAGGAGTAAGAAAAGTAGGAAGCACAAAGCAGTAAAATTAAGTATATCTATAAACATCAGTTAAGGGATCCACACAATAAAAGGATGTATATATTAAAAAGAAAAACCATACACCTAAAATGTGGGGAGGAGAGGAGTAAAGCATAGGTTCAAACTTAAGTGATCTTCCACTTAATATAGACTGCTATATGCATAAGACATTATATTCCTAGTGGTATATACCTTATGGTAACCACACACACAAAAGAAGTTAAAATATGCAAAAAATAAAGAAAATGGAATCCAAGTATATCCCTAAAGAAAGCCAACAAACCAAAAGAGAGCAAAAGAAAAAAGAAACAGCGAAGAACTACAAAAACAAACATAAAACAAGTGACAAAATGGCAATAATTACATACCTATCAATAATTACTTTGAATTTAAATGGACTAAATGTTCCAGTCAAAAGACATAGGGTAATGGAATGGATAAAAAAGGAAGACCCATCTATATACTGGCTACAGAAGACTCATTTCAGACCTAAAGACACATGCAGATTGAAAGAGAAGGCATGGAAAAGCAGTCATCATGCAAATGGAAGTGAAAAGAAAGCCAGGGTATCAATACTTATATCATCAAAATAGACTTCCTAAGAGACTGTAGCAAGAGACAAAGGACACTATATAATCATATAGGAACAATCTAATAAGAAGATAGAACAATTGTAAATATTTATGCACTCAACATGGGAACACCCAAATACATAAAGCAGCTAATAACTAATATAAAGGAGGGGCGCCTGGGTGGCTCAGCTGGTTAAGCAACTGCCTTCGGCTCAGGTCATGATCCCAGGGTCCTGGGATTGAGCCCCGCATCAGGCTCCCTGCTCAGCCAGAAGCCTGCTTCTCCCTCTCCCACTCCCACTGCTTGTGTTCCCTCTCACGCTCTCTCTCTCTCTCTCTTTCTCTGTCAATTAAATAAATAAATAAAAATCTTTAAAAAATTAAAAAAAAAACAAATATAAAGGAAATAATACCCACTAATACAATAATAGTAGAGGACTTTTAATACCTCAGTTACATCAATGGATAGATCATTCAAACAGAAAATCAGCAAGGAAACAGTGGCTTTGAATGACACATTGGACTAGATGGATCTAACATATTTATTCAAAATATTCCACCCTAAAACAGCAGAATACACATTCTTCTCAAGTACACATGGAACATTCTCCAGAATGGATCACATATTAGGCCACAGAATAAGTCTCAACAAACTCAAAAAGACTGAAGTCATGCCATGCATCTTTTCTAACCACAACACTATGAAACTGGAAATAAACCAAGAAAAAATCTGGAAAGAACACAAATACATAGAATTTAGACAACACAACCCAATGAATGGGTCAACCAAGAACCCAAAGAGGAATTCAAAAAATGCATGGAGACAAATGAAAATGAAAACACAATGGTCCAAGATTTTTGGGATACAGCAAAAGCTGTTCTAAGAGACAAGTTCATAGCAATACAGGCCTACCTCCAGAAGTGAGAAAGATGTCAAATAAACAACCTAACCTTACATCTAAAAGAGCTAGAAAAAGAAAAAGTTCAAAACCAAAAGGAAATAAAGATTAGATCAGAAATAAACAAAATAGAAACTAAAAGAAAACAAAAACACCCAAAAAACAATAGAACAGATCATTGAAACCAGGAGCTGGTTCTTTGAAAAGATCAAAACGGACTCATTTTGGACTTAGCCAGACTCATCCAAAAATGAGAGGACTCAAACAAGCAAAATCACAAATGAAAGAAGAGAAATAACTGACATCACAGAAATACAAAGGATTATAAGAGAATATTATGAAAAGTTATACTCCAACAAATTGGACAACCAAAAAGAAATGGATAAATTCCTAGAAACATATAACCTCCCAAAACTAAATCATGAAGAAAGACAAATTTTGAACAGACCAATTACCAACAATGAAAATGAATCAGTAGTCAAAAAACTCCCAAAGACCATAAGTCCAGAGCCAGAGAGCTTCACAGGTGAATTCTGGCAAACATATAAAGAAGATTTAATACCTACTCTTCTCAAACTATTCCAAAAAATAGAAGAGGAAGGAAAGCTTCCAAATTCATTCTATGAAGCCAGCATTACCTGATACCCGAACAGATAAAGACACTACAAAAAAAAAAAAAAAAAAGAACTACTGGCCAATATCTCTGAGGAACATAGATGCAAATATCCTCAACAAAATATTAGCAAAACAAATCCAACAATACATTAAAAAATTCATTCACCATGATCAAGTAGAATTTATTCCTGGGATGCAAGGGTGATTCAATATTTGCAAATCAATCAACATGATACACCACATCGAGAGAAAAGATCAAAACCATATCATCATTTCAATAGATGCAGAAAAAGCATTTGACAAAGTACAACATGGACTCATGATAAAAATCCTCAATAATGTAGGTTTAAAAGGAACATACCTCAATACAATAAATTCCTAGACTATGGAATTCATATAGAATATATGAAAAGCCCACAGCTAACATCATACTCAATGGTGAAAACTGAGAGCTTTTCCCCTAATATTAGGAACAAGACAAGGATGTCCACTCTCAGCACTTTTATTGAACATAATATTGGAAGTCCTAACCACAGCAATCAGACAAGAAAAAGAAATAAAAAGCATCCAAATTGGTAAACTTTCACTATTTGCAGATGACATGATACTATATATAGAAAACCCTAAAGACTCCACCAAACAACTAGTAGAACTAATAAATGAATTCAGTAAGGTCACAGGATACACAATCAATATACAGAAATCTACTGCATTTCTATACACTAATAGAGAAGTAGCAGAAAGAGGAATTAAGAGAATAATCCCATTTTAAATTACACCGAAAATAATAAAATGCCTAGGAATAAACTTAACCAAGGAAATTAAAGACCCTGTAGGGGAAGAAAAAGAAAGAAAAGATTAAGAGGATTTGGATAGAAAAGGACAAAGAACTTTCCTGGAATAGTGGATGATATGAATATTAGCAAGGAGGTAGAAATATGCATAACGTGTTTAAGGGACAGTAAATAGAGTATTAATATAACAGCTACCATTTATTGAAAGGAAACATGGTTTAGTGATTAAAAGCATAGTCTCTGGGGTGCCTGGGTGGCTCAGCCATTAAGTGTCTGCCTTCGGTTCAGGTCATAATCCTGGGGTCCTGGGATCAAACCTTGCATCGAGCCCTGCATCAGGCTCCCTGCTCAGTGGGAAGCCTGCTTCTTCCTCTCCCAATTCCCCCTGTTTGTGTTCCATCTCTCACTGTCTCTCTCTCTCTCTCTCTGTCAAATAAATAAATAAAATCTTTAAAATATAAAAAATAAAAATAAATAAATAAAAGCATGAGCCTCTGAAGACAGACTTCCCAGGTTTGAAATATACTACCACTTATTAGCTGTTTACATGGTAAGTTAATTAATTTCCCTATATCTCAGTGATCTGTTCTCTAAAATTAATATAATGATATTACCTATTTTAGAGGCTTGTTACAAGGATCAAATGAGTTTACAAAGTATTTAGAACACTGTCTAAACAGTGAGAAAGATTAAAAAGAGCCCCAAATCCCAGTGAAATCATGGAACTACCACACTAGTCCTGAACTACTTTACTCTGGGCTTGTTACTTAAGAAAAATAACTATTTGGCAAAGCTCCTGTCGCTGAGTTTGTTAGACTTGCACTTGAGAATAGTCCCTAAATGATCCATTCCCAAACCTAGCTTCTCCAGTCCAGATCATTCTTCCAAATCCCAGATATGCACATCTAAGCACTTTAGTAACATCTCCACTTACTACCTCAATCCCAACCTGCCCAAAACTGGACTTCTAAATTTCTCCCCAAATAGGCACTTCTTTCTGTATCTCCAACAGTGAGTGTCACCTCTCACTGCTCACTTACCCCAAACAAAATCCTGAATGACAAAGCCCTGCAGCCCCTACCAATCTTTTCACACCTCTCTACTATCGTGTTCCCGTACCACTGCCGCAGATTAAGTCCCTGGGTGCAGTCCCATGAGTTCCCTCTTTTAAATGTGTCTCAAATACATTCTTTTCTACTGTGCTTACTGCCAGTGTCATTGTCTTACCTCAGGTCTTCAGCATTGTGCTCTCCGATAATAGCTTCCTACCTGGTCTACTTGCCTCCTATCTTGATATTCTCCAATTTATTACTTACCCACACTTCCACCAGATGGACTTTGTTTTTGCAGGAGGCAAAAAATATCCTCCTGTCTCCCCACAAGTAGTCTTCATGGTAGAATAGGATAAATTTGAAGTGGTTGTTCGCTGAAAGAGAAAAGAAACAAAAAGGAAAAAAGTAACTAAGCTCTACATCTGGTTTTACACAATAAAGATTAAGGAAATGTGCAGGATAAGGAGAGAATTCATACATTAAACTAATTCAGCAGATGCAGACACTTTGAACCAGAAGGGCCTACAAAATCCAACAACCCCCTTCTCTTCCCTGCTTTTCAAATCTGTAGAGATTGGGAAGAACAGTTGTGGTGTGAACTTAAGCAAACTTCATTTTACTCTCAAATGTCCTTGTACCTCTCTGACTGCTGAGTTACTGCCCAAATCTGGTATCATTCCTCTTCTTAGAATTTTTCAATGATTTTCTACTACCATCAGGAAAAATGTGAACATCTAAGTCAAGCCCTATGATCTGGCTATAGTAAACTTCCCAGAGTTTGCTATGTCAAACTACCCAAGTAACTATTTCATGCTCCCATGCCTTTTTGCATTCTGTTCCCCCTACCTGTCACGCCATTTTTGTTCTACCCTTTCCTCTTTACTGTTAAGTTCCATTTATCCTTAGGTGATGCATTTCAAGCCTTTCCTAACCTACTAAGTCTAAACACCCTTCAACTGGACTTCAATATCACTCTAGGTGAACTTTTGTTGAAGCATTTGTAAAACTACATAGTAACAGTGATGAAGTCCTTAGGGGCAGAGACTATAACTCTGTAATGCCGGAATGAATCTGTGCCTCATACGTAGTAAGCACCTCCTCCCTAAAGTTTGTTTAATGTGGTGTTTTGTTGTTTCGTTGTTGTTTTTGCCACCATTAACTAAGAACTTACTATTCTTAGGTTCTGTAATAGGAGATATATGTGCGTTTTTAAAATCCTCCTCAAACCCTATGAATTATGTACTACTATTAATCTCTATTTTAGGGATGAAAGAAGTGCACACATAGAGCTTTAGTGATATATCCAAGTTCATGCAGCTAGTGACTAAGCATGTGCTGGCAATCTACATCTCTATTAATAATAAGCTTTTGCAAATGCTTTGAAGTAGAAATGGCTATATGAGAATATATACATGTAAGCTAAAAACTCTGCTCATTTATTAATTCAACAAATATTTAATGAGGAAAGAGGGGTACAGTTTCTCTAAGCATCTTACCCATTTAAAACAAATTCACAAAAGAAGTAAAATTATTAAACTCCTTCTTTTCCCCTCTAATGTCCATCCGCTGTCTCCCTCCTTCCCTCCCTCCCTCCCTCCCTCTCTCTTTCTTTCTTTCTTCTTTGCAAGGTGTGTTGCCTAATTTCCTTTGGGCTACCATGATTTTACTCAGTCTCTGGGCATACAGGTGAAAGATAATGCACATATCTCAACTGAAGTTCTACATAGTTTTATTGGAAATCAGATACTTTCATTTATTTAAAAAATATAAAATGCTTGGTCAAGAAAAGGAAGAAAAAAGGAAAAATACAAAAAGAATTCATCATGCATGAAATATTTGGAAAAACTAAGTAACCATGTTAGTTTACAAACACAGAGAGCTGGAATAAATTAAAACCAAAAATAATTGCACCAAAATAAAAATCAGGTAAGTTGAAGCTTCAGGACCCTAAATCCACTACTCAAAATAGCCCAACACCAACTGAAATGGATGTCCAGTCCAAATATATGGCAAGAAGTAGGTGTATTCAAATAGCATTTAGTCTAAAGCTGAGTGTTCATTTGCCAGGCAGACAGGCCATTAAAAAACTGTGGTTTTGGGTGTTTTCAACTGAACCTGAATTTTCAGATGTATAAATTAGTTTACCTCCTTGGAAAGACATGATTTCCTGTTTTCAGGAGAAATGCAGGCTTCTAAAAGCTTATTTAAAAGGTTCAAAAGGCTACTTAGGCATCAAATAACTATTAAAAACAATATTTTGACTATTTAAGTGTAAACGAATCAGAAACATATGGATTAAATTTCCCTTAAATTGCACATGCTCCAAACTGAAGAGTATAAGCATGGGTGAAACCTGTTTTGGATTTCAGTGAGCCCAAAACATTTGAAAAATCATCTGAGATGTTCAGTGAACTCAAGACTACAGCTGGATTCACCCATCCCTAATTCATCTCTATCCTATGCTTCTGGTCTTAATATAAGGAAGGGTGTAACTACACAAGTAGCTTGCAGGTAAAATGTCTGCATCTAACTTTAGAAGTGATTAAAAAAGATCTTTTTAAATCTTTTAAAATCCTGTGTTTTAAAAGAAAGTTTTCCATTTTCAAAGAAAATCTAAAATAGTCTTTAGATTCTTCATATAATTTTCTTTTGCGTCTCTTCCTAAAGACAATTTATATGACTCTAGGATTGAGAATAAAAAAAAATGAAAAATTTTTGAGTTTCCATTATGTGCCAGGCACTGTGCTTGGTATTTTTACACACATTATTTCTTTATCCAATCCCCCAAACCAGTTTCAGTGGCCTATACACAAAGACAAGGCATCTGTATTTCACTCAGATTTATTCTCTTCACCTTGATCAGTCAGCCTGTTTACAATAAACAGTCTGAGTCTAATAAGTCAACTGAAAAATTATCATATTTTCTCATCAAATTAAACTGATAATATTAATAATTAAAGTCCTTAGCTACCAGATGAACTACACAGAACTAGAAGACAGCAGAAAAGGTGATTAAGAGTACATGTCTTTGGATAAAAAAATCACTTTGTCTTTTTGTAACTTCTTTGTATTAACGGGTAATAATACCTACCTTATAACATCATTGTGAATATATAGAGTAGGAAGTTGTATATAATATGCCTGAAAGTAAAGAGTTCAATAAATATTACATAAGAAATATATGTATACTGATGTATGTGATCAAAACTTTTCTCCAACAACCAGTCAGATCCAGATTGTGACTGCCCAAATGAATCCCTCAGATCTTTCTCCAGACTCTCTGTGTTAAACACTTCACCATTCACCCAGTAGATAATGAATAGTCCCCATATATCCTGAAGAGGGTGCTTGGAACCACTCCATCATGAGTTACAACTTTTCACAACATGGGTGGACTTGGAGGATAGTGTGCTAAGTGAAACAAGTCAGACAGAAAAAGATAAATACCATATGATTTCATTTATATGTGGGGTCTAAAAAACAAAACAAATAAACAAGCAAACAGAAATAGACTCACAAATACAGAGGACACACTGGTGGTTGCCAGAAGGGGGGGTTGGAAGGATGGGGGAAATAGGTGAAGGGGATAAAGAGGTACTAACTTCCAGTTATAAAATAAGTCACAAGAGTGAAAAGTACAGTACAGGAAATATAGTCAATAATACTGTAATAACTCTGTATGGTGACAGATATAACTAAACTTACCCTGGTACATAATTGTTGAATCACTATGTTATACACCTGAAATGAATACAATATTGTATGTGAACTATAATTCAATAAAAAGTAAAAAGTAAAACAAAACAAAACAAAACAAACAAGTTAGAACTCTCCACCTCATGGTGCCCTGTAAAATGCCATGCCACTACTTGAGGACTGAGGCTATCCCCACGCCTATCAGAGTTACCTGTGTCAAACAGCAAGGGCCTGCCGTGACCCACATCCTGCCAACTGAGGTGTATCACACTGTTACAGGAGCCTCCTTTTCCCCATCAAAATCCAGGGGCTCCTCTACCATTAGTTCAGGGAGTTTCCTGGACTCCAAGAAGTCGTAGCTCTTTCTTGGGTATACCTCAGCTCCAGCACTCTGGCCAACCACTCCACCACCCCTGGAGAAGCCAGCACAACCCAATGTGCAGGCATATTCAATATAGCTCCAATGCTCAGATACAATATATTTGAGAAAGAGAAGATATTGACAGCCCCCTCCCTACCCACCACTCATGCTTTATCTGAGGGTCATTCCTCTGCCTCCCTATGACTTCAACTTTTGCTCAGAGAAATGGAAATAGGGTGGCTAGGAAGAGTTCCCAGAACCATACCACAGTTCCACATGGGAAAATGACCATAGGACATTTTTCTTTGACTGTTCCCCCAATCTCCTTGCATGCCTTTCCCCCCGCCTTGAAAAAGGTCTGATTCCCCAGCATGACAGCCTATGAGGTTTTCAAAAAGTCTTTGTGCAGATTTTAACCTTCTGAGTTATATCAAACCTTGTCATATCTGCTGGTTAGTCAGTTTTCCATTGTCTGTCAGCAGTTAAAACCTGACCAGAAGAGGAGCTCTGGCCAGCAGGGATCTATCAGTCACTTATCTCCATGAGGTTTTAATGAGCTGCATTAAGTAAAGCACTCTGACAAATCTTGTACATAAAGTAATTGGTTTTAAATGCTTTGTGAGAGGCTGCACATGGAGCAAAGGTATTGAATGTTGTGTACTCACCACAGGTAAGAATTTTAAGAGGCAACCTAATGGCTTAAGAGCCTTCTAATTCTCTTTAGGTCTCTCTTTGGTTGGGTTGCTCTTTGTTTTAAGTTTACAGGATGAAGAACTAGCTTCAGACCATAGCTAAGAAGGTGAAAGTGACTGGTACTTAACTGACGGCTCACCTTTCAGCTATGTGCTCTCTGGGACAGAAAGAAGGGAAATAATGGGAAAGTACAATAGTCCTCCCTTATCTGCGGTTTTCCTTTCCACGGTTTCAGTTATTCACGGCCAACTGCAGTCCAGAAGCAAATGACTCTCCTTCTGACATATCATCAGAAGGTTAATAGTAGCCTAAAGCTACATCACAGTGCCTACATCATTCACCTCATTTCACCTCATCACAAGGCATTTTATCATCTCACATCATCATCATTGTAAGAAGGGTGAGTACAGTACAACAAGATATTTTGGAGAGAAACTACATTCACATAACTTTATTTTTTTATATATTTTTACAATTGCTTTATTTTATGTTAGTCATTGTCATTAATCTCTTACTGTGCCTAATTTATAAATTAAACTCTGTCATAGTTATGTATGCATAGGAAAAAAACATAGTATATATAGGGTTCTGTGCTAGCCCCGGTTTCAAGCATCCACTGGGGGTCTTGGAATATATCACTTGGAGATAAAGGGGACTACTGTATACCCTTCCTTCTTGTACCACCAGTGATATTCCATTTTAGTTCATCTGTCAAAGGCAGGGATAGAACTGACAAAGTAGAATTCTGGGTGCTGCTTAACTTTCCATGCCCTTTTATCCACAGTGTTATCACTTAGGCTTGTTTGGGACAAGGCTGCAGGGTCACTGGCAATATTAGGTTACCAAGGAAGGAAAAATTCATTACTGAAGATGCTGGCCTGGCAACAGAAAGTAACTGAGTGAAGACATAGGTCAAGGTCATGCAACATCAGGCATAAGACTGTTAGTACCAGGGGTACATTTGTCAGACTTATCATTGCAGAGAGGGATCTCAGCAGGAATTTACACTGATGTCCTAGTGTATTGTAACTGTGATCCAAGGAATTCTGTCCATATTGGAGAGGTCTCCAACCAATGGAGGTGGGGACTGTGGGCTTGTTTCTAGGGGCACAATTCTAGCCATCAAGGAGACAAATGAGATTTCCAGAACTTTGCAATAGTCTGAGTTCAGGGGGATGCTAGATCTCTAGGAGACCTGACTATAATACTAGGAAGGATAACCATGCAGGCTATCAAGTAGGAAACGAAGGCTCCCAGACTCCTCTCTTTCCCTTATTTCCCCCTCTTGTCACTTAGGCCTAATATCTCACTCAAATGCCCAAGTCAGACACCTAGGCACCATACATGATACTTCCCTCTCCCATCTCTTCATATTCAAATCAAATACCAACCCTTTGTTCCACATTCTTAACGTTTTTCGTCACTTCTCTCCAACCCCACTGTTATTACCCTTAGTTCAAGATACCATCATCTTTCCTCTAGATTACTATAGTAGCCTCTAGTCTTTTTGCCTTCCTACCAATCCCCATTTCCTACCACTACATCCCTTCTACCCATGCTCTGGCCCTCCCTAATTACTTGTAGCTCCTTGCATGTGCCATGCTCTCTCTTGTTTCTAAGATTTACACATCTTCATTTGTCTAAGTCTTATACCTTCACTTTCTCAAAGAGGGTTCCCAATTCCCCAGGACTGGGCTCAGTGCCCCACCCCCATGCTACTACAGAACCCTATAAAAAGGGCTATGAATACCATATTGCAGTGCCTCTTTTCTTGCTTTTGTCTTTTTGGTCAACTTTGTACTCCAGCTCTTAGTGCACTGCCTAAAATACAGTATGCAATTAGCGGACTGGATTCTGTAACTTGGGGGTTACACTCATGACATACCTTATTGTAAATGTAAATGATATAAAAAAGAATTAGACAAAAAATTAAAAATAGAACTACCATATGATCCAGCAATCCCTCTTCTATATATATATATATATCCCAAGTAAATTGAATCACTATCTTGGAGCTATCTACACCCCTGGTGTTCACTGCAGCATCATTCACTATAGCCAAGACATGAAAACAACCTGTGTCCATTGACATCTAAATAGATAAGAAAAATGTGGTGTGTATGCAATGGAATATGATTTATCCATAAAAAAGAAGGGAATCCTACCTTTTGCAACAACACAGATGGTCTTTGAAGGCATTATGCTCAGTAAAATAAGTCAGACAGAAAAAGAAAAATACTTCATGATATTACTCACATGTGAAATCTTAAAAAGTCAAACCCATAGAAATAAAATAGCATGATGATTGCCAGGGGTTGAGGGTTGGGGAAAATGAGATGTTGGTCAAATGTGTATAAACTTTCAGTTATAAGATAAATTCTGGTCATCTAAAGTACAGCATGGTGACTACAGCTAACAATATAGTATTAGATACTTGAAAGTTGCTAAGAGGGTAGATCTTAGATGTTCTCACCACACACAAAAAAAATAATTATATGAGGTGGCAGATATATTAACTAATCTTATGTGGTGATCATTTCACAATATATACATGTATCAAATCATCATGTTGTATACCTTAAAGTTACATAATGTTATACATCAATCATATCTCAATAAAACTGGGGGGGAAATTTTAAAAAATTTTAAACAGACATCTAAGGAACATACTAAATCCCAGGAATTGCAGCTATGTCTCCAGGTTCTGAATCCGAGGGAGTGTGACTATACCTAATGAAGACATTAATCTTCTATTAAGTTTGGTAGAGGGGCTACATGGGTATTTCACTGATCCGACAGTAGACAACTGAAGAAGCAAAGAAAAAAGCAAAATAAAACCAAACCACCAGGCAGAGGTAAAAATACCTCCTCATCTAAAAAAGAGCTCTTTTAACTTCCTTTGGTGACAGGAAATAGTAATTTTTCAGGAAAATCCTCCCGTTAGTCATTCTAACACTGAGTCTAGACCAATATTTGCTCCAAACTGATCATAAATTCTCTTTGTAGTCCCACCTCCATATATAAATCCCACCTATCCCAAATTGAGGCTATCCCAGACACAAGAAAAACCAAGACCCAAACTTGGTAACAAGTATTAAGATGTTAGTTTGCTAAAATGCAATCAAACCTTTCTTGCGCATATACCCTTTCATATAGAAAGTTGAACAAGTTGAATTAAAATGGCAATTTTACACGATAATGTGAAAAAAAGCAAGGATCTTCAGGGCACAATAACGTTCCATCTAAGATTGTACAGAAAAGAAGTCTTCCTAATTCTGTTTTCATTAGTTAGCTAATCAAAATACTTTCTGTTGATGAACTTGATACTCTCACACATTGAGATGTGCCAATCTACTAATCATGGTCAACTTCATGTACTCTCTGTAAAGCTTGGGCAGCTATCCTGTATGGCTGTGCAGGTTGCTCACCAGATAAAAATGCCCACTTAAACAATGACTGGAGTCTGAAATCAAGCCTGAACTCTGCTCAACAAGCTTTGTGCCCTCATTTGGGGCTTGCATCACCAAGAGGACAGGATCCCTTTTCCTAATCCATACAAAAGTATGGAGATCCTGCTTGAAAGGGTTAAGACTCAGCATTGTCACAGCTCTCAAGTAACCCTAGAAGATCAAACTTCTGAATTATATATTCCAGAGATCCCAAAGGCCTTCATCAATCTCAGGATATACCATTCTGCCCTCTAATCATCATGACTTTGAGCCTGAACCATTAAATGAATCCACTCAACTTCTGCCCATCAGGACGTTTGCTTATAGTAGAAATTGCCAGACCTTTAAACCATGCAGAACAAACAACAAAGGCTATATAAAAGTCAGCCTGAGGCTAGGGAGTAAGCAAAATCCAGCCTTCTGTTTATATTTCAGACCTGCTTGATTACAAGTGCTTTGAGCACACTTGCATCTTTGGCTGGTAGGACAATATCTTGACTTTATGGGAACCCCATCTTTCCTGGGACTCAGCCCCGTAGATATCAGTCTTCTGACTGACTTCCTGGATAGGGTTTAGTCCCCTGCCTCAACCTTCCTAAATCTACTCTCTTCTGAGGCTGACCACCTTTTCCACCAGTGATGAATGTGATCCCAGGCCCAGCATTCAGCCCAATATAGATAATGATATGGCCCAAGTAATGAGGTTAACAATATGGTATATTTCATGGGCTCCAAAATACCAAACTTCACAAAAATGGGGGTTTTCCACATATTATTTCATTGTATTCCTTAACTACTCATCATAAAAATCTCATCCAGTAAGACCAAAAGGGTTCATCTTATCCTTATCTTTATCAACAATAAAAACAAAAACAAATATCCACTCTGGTGAAGACCATAGAGCTAAATTCTAGGGAATAAAAGTTTATGAAACCCAGACCATATTCTTGAATGTTGCCCATCGATAACCACATTTTGTCTCAGAAAGCTCTCCTTGGTGGAAAGTTCTGGCCATACCAGGATATCAGAGGAACTTCAGGAGGATAGCAAGATTGAGAAAGCAGGGGGTAGGCTTCCCAGTACCTGCTGAGAACAGGATAGCAGACTTAATTCTTTAGCTCCCAGTTTTTCTGAAGGCTGGCTCTGTTACTGAACCCTCTTCCTCCCTTAGTAGGCCCCATCTACAATCAACCTAATCTCCTCCTTATTGCCTGCAGTCTTCCCTCTCCCACATCTAGTCTCCTCTATATGCCACATTTGGTTTCTGTGCATGCCTTTAAACTGACCCTTTTTAACCATGACTCTCTTAAGATCCAGAACCATTTCTTATTTTATTCAGGATCAGGCTCTAAAATCTCTACAAGCTTTTCTGGGACCCTCTAACAAACCAAGGGTTTTCTAGAGATGATGACTGACATTCACTGAATTCTTATTACAAGTACAGGCTTGCACTACTCTGGTGGGGCCCAGCAAGGCCTGAATTTTCTGCCACTACAGCCCTGCTGTCCTTCAGACAAACCTAGGCTGACATTGGCTGATGTGTCTCTGGAAACCAAAATCCACACTGACATGACTTACTTTTCTTACAACACTCACATTTTACATCACTATTTTTGGCTGTGATCTGCATATCAATATCATTCATTTTCCCCTCCTATGATTCTATTGGTCTCATAATTCAGTTACAATTTTTGTTGTCTGAGGAAGGAGGATGAGGAAGGTAGAAATAGCTTTAGAATAAAGTTGATGCTGTGGACAGCAAAGCGAAAAGATGGAAAAAACCTGGGTCTCTGATGACTTTTGTTTTTTATTGTGGTAAAATACACGTAACACAAAATTGGCCATTTTAACCGTTCTTAAGTGTACAATTCAGTGGCATTAATTATATTCACGATTTTGTGCCACCATCACCACTATCTATTTCCAAAACTTCTTCATCACCCCAAACAGGGACTTTGCGACCATTCAGCAATAGCTCCCATTCCCCAGTCTCCCCTGCCCCTGTGACCTCTAATCTACTTTCTGTCTTGATAAATTTGCCTATTCCAGACATTTCAAATTAAGTGGAATCACATAATATTTGTTCTTTTGTGTCTGGTTTATTTCACTTGGCATAATGTTTTCAAGGTTGAAGGTTTCTGAAGTATGGTACCCATTATCAACAGTGTTCTCATGATTCAATTCATATTTTCTGTATATGGTTATAAATTTTACACAGCATTTATCTTGATACTCAATATAAATCCATCTGATTTGAATATACATGGACACCTTATTTTATTGCATTTGGCTTTATTGAACTTCATAGATAATTGCATTTTTTTACAAATTGAAAGTTGGTGGCAACCCTGTGTCAATCAAGTCTATTGGAACCGTTTTTCTAACAGCATTTGCTCACTTTGTGTCTTTGTGTCACACTTTGATAATTCTCACAATATTTCAAACTTTTTCATTATTATTATGTTTGAATTGCTGCAATCTCATGATAAAAATGAGGAGTTGCTTCTTATGGATGAGCAAAGAAAGTGGTTTCTTGAGATGAAATCTACTGATGAAGATTGTTGAAATGACAACAAAGGATTCAGAATATTGCATAAACTTAGTTGATAGAACAGTGACAAGGTTTGAGAGGATTGACTTCAATTTTCAAAGAAGTTCTACTGTGGGTAAAATGCTATCAAACAGCATCACATGCCAGAGAGAAATCATTTGTAAAAGATAGAGTCAATCAATGTGGCAAACTTCATTGTTGTCTTATTTCAGGAAACTGCTGCAGCCACCTCAACTTCAACAACCACACCCTGGTCATTCAGCAACCATCAACACTGAGGCAAGACCCTCCACCAACAAAAAGATTATGACTTACTGAAAATTCGGATGATAGTTAGCATTTTTTAGCAATAAAGTATTTTCTAATTCAGTATATACATAGTTTTATTAGATATAATGCTTTTGCATGCTTAATGAACTATAATACGGTAAAAACATAATTTTTGTATGCACTTGGAAACCAAAAAAATAATTTGACTCACTCCATTGCAATACTAACTTTATTGTGGTGGTCTGGAACTGAATCTGCATTATCTCCAAGGTACATCTGTAATGAAGAGTAGTATGTGTATGTGGTGTGTGTACACTTTAGTTCCCATGAACCTTGGGAAACTGATTCTACAAATATCATATAGAGACATAAATGTATAGGCTTCATTTTTTTGCAAAGTGATACATTCCTCTTATTTATTAAATTACTGGCTATGGTGTTATGTAGAGCTATTTGTAGATTAATTTCAGAAAAGAATGAAAATATTATGAAAATTTCAGCTTAATATTTATATTAAAAACTTCAGAATTTTAGTCCTTTTTCATTGCTGTATAGTATTCCATTGTACATCTATACAACATTTGTTTATCCACTCATCTGTCGATGAACACTTGGATTATTTGCACCTTTTGGCTATTGTTAGTAATGCTGCAATGGATATTACATACAAAGTATCTGAGTCCCTGCTTTCTATTCTTCTGGTCATACACTTAGGAGTAGAATTGCTGGTTTACGGTAATTCTGTCAAACTTTTGGAGGAACTGCCAAACTTTTCCACAGGGGCTGCATTTTACATTCCCCCAGCAACATAAGAAGATTCCAATTTCTCTACATCCTTGCCAATATTAGCTATTTTCTTTAAGAATTATATTATTATAGTCCTCCCAGTAGATATAAAGTGTATTTCATTGTAGTTTTGGTATGAATTTCCCTAATTCCTAGTGATGTTGGTATTTCCCTAATTCCTAATGATGTTGAGCATTTTTTCATGTACTTATTGGTCATTTGTATCTCTTCTTTGTAGAAATGTCCATTCAAATCCTTGCTCATATTTTAATTAGGTTGTGTTGTTGAGTTGTAGTAGCTCTTTATATATTCTGGATATAGATTTTTATCACAGATATGATTTACAAATATTTTGTAGATTGTCTTTTCAATTTCTTAACAATGTCCTTTGATGTACAAAAGTTTTTAATTTTGATATGGTCCAGTTTATCTATTTTTTTCTTCTTGTTATTCTTGCTTTTGGTGTCATATCTAAGAATCTATTGCCAAATCCAAGGTCATGAAGACTGCCCCTATGTTGTCTTCTAAAAGTTTTATGGCTTTAGCTCTTATATTTAGGTTGTTGACCCAATTTAAATTAATTTTTGTATATGATGTGAGGTAGAGATCCAACTCAGTCCTCTGCATGTAGAAATCCAGTTGTGCTAGCACCTCTGCTGAAGAGAAAATTCTTTACTCATTGAATGGCCTTGGTACTCAGGTCAAAAATCAACTGGCCATAAATATATGGGTTTGCTAATGTAATCTCAGTTCCATTCTATTGGTCTATATGTCTATCTTTATGCCTTTCATGACTTTTTGAGTTGCTTAATTAACACACTGAAGGTTACTTCATTTTCTATTGCTGCTATAACAAATTATTACAAATTTGGTGGCTTAAACAAAAACAAATTTATTATCTTATAGTTCTAGAAGACAGAGTTCCACAATGGGTTTCTCTGACATAAAACCAAGGTTCCAGCAGGGCTGCATTTTTTTTCTGACAACTCTAGGGAAGAATCCATTTCCTTATCTTTTCAAGAGTCTAGAAGCCACCCACATTTTTTTTTAAAGATTTTATTTATTTATTCGACAGAGAGATAGCACAAGCAGGCAGAGTGGCAGGCAGAGGGAGAAGGAGAAGCAGTCTCTCCGCCGAGCAGGGAGCAGGATGTGGGGCTCGATCCCAGGACTCTGGGATCATGACCTGAGCTGAAGGCAGCCACTTAACCAACTGAGCCACCCAGGCGCCCCAAGCCACCCACATTTCATAGCTCATGGCCTTCTTCCATCTTCAGAGACAGAAGTGGTAGATTGAGTCCTTTTTATATTGAATCACTGTGACTTTTGCTTCATCATCATGTTTCTGTCTCTGTCTCTGACCCCTCTTTTGCCTCCCTCTTTTACTCTTGTGATTATATCAGACCCACCTAAACAACCCAAGATAATCACCCTATTTTAAGTTCAGCTGATTAGCAAGTTAGATTTCCCTTTGCCATGTAATATATTCACCAGTTTCAGGAATTAGGACATGGACACCTTTAGGGAGCTATTGTACTACCTTCCATAGCCATTCCAGTTCTGGACTTGCAGTCATTTGATACAATAAATCTCCCTATAGTTAAAGTCTATATAATTTGGGGCTGAGCTTGATGTACTCACCAGAGTCTCCCTATCACCACTCACCACAGTGCCTGGAATATAGTATATAATTGATAAATACTATTGAAAAATATATTTATTGATGCTAAATATATTGATATATTTAGTACCCAGATCATTTATGCTAGTGATTTTCAAACTAGGTCCTGTAGAATTCTGAAGTTTCATTCCTATGCTTTAGGAACCACTTGAGGTGGGAAGGAGAAACTGCTGAGGAAGAAGCTGAACCTTGCTTCAATCCAAGCAGTTTGCCTTTGTCTATTTCATATTTTGAGATTCTGTGTAAAACTGTATTTATAAGAAGTCTACTGATACAGGAAGTTAAAAAAGAAAACACTGGGATTAGGTCATTGACAATATAGCACAATTCCAAAATGTTTGCTTCAGGAAGATGTTGATTTTATAAGATAAACTGAACCAGCTGTCTAGGTGAGTTACCCTTGTAGTGAGAAGGATGTGCTTCATGTGGTGCCCAGCTGAAACTGGGTTGAGTAGAACTGGAGCATGAGACAGTCTCTTTACAACTCACCATTCTAAATATAGTTTCCTGTTCAATCCCTCAAATATTTTCTTCCAATTAAGCAATTCCCTTGGCCCTATAATTTCAGAAAACTCATTGGAATTCAGTTGGAAATGAAGAACTGCCTTTTCTAAGCTACTGAGAGAAGAAAAGCAATAGTGAGCATGATTAAGTGCTTACCCACTCTGTGCAAAGCACCACGCTAAACAATTTACACACATTATTCCTCATATGTATGCAATCTTTGCCATAATCCTGCAAAGTACACAGTATCTCCATTTTACTAAGAAAACTGAGACGAATAAATACTAATCTGCCCAAGGCCACAAAACTTGGTAGAAGATCTTTTAATATTTCCCTCAAACGCTGGTCTCAAAGACCCCCATAAGAAGAGGGGTCCTTTTTCCTTGCTGTCCTTAAATGACCCTTTCATTTACACAATGTCCAGGGCATTCACAAAGATTTCAGATTTAGAATTATGTTTAAGTGAAAAGTAAGCTATATGCAGTGGGAAATCTGTGTAAGATCACACCCTCACTAAGAAATAAAATTTCTGGTTGACTTAGGAATAAGTAGGAAGTTAATTGTTGAAATCTCCACAGAAAGTCTAATAAGTTTCCTGAGTGAAGCACAGTAAGCAGTTGAGTAGAGGTCCTTTAGCAAAGATTAAAGAGCCTACCCTGAAGGCAGCCAAACTTGGGTTTGGGTTTGAACCCTAGCTTCAAATGACTGCACAATTCTTCACTCTGCTAAGCTTATGTGTTCTCAAACATTAAATGGGGGTAATACTAGAGGCGTGGAGAGGATTAAGCAAGATAATGATAATTGAAAGTGTTTGAAATAGTCCCAGTCATAGAGTAAACAGTAAATATTGGCTATAACTGAGGGATTTATAAAGCTTTTGGATATGAATTTTACAGATCAGTTCTCATGTAGTAGCAATAATAATTAGCGGCAATGACAATGAATCAGTAATAACAATAACTGCTCCCTCCCTTCCCTCACGGTCTAATTTTCCTCCACAGGAATGGTCCCACCAACATCAGATCTGCTGTAATACATGACATCTTAAGAAACTCTCCTGCGTATCACATTTCCCCCTAGCTATCACCTAATTTTTATGCTCCCATTAAAACAAAAATTTTCAAAATCATGTTGATACTCACTGTCTGTATTTCCTTTCTTCTATTCTTTCAAAACCACACTAATGAGGTTTCCTTTCCAGCACCTCTTTGAAAACTGCTTTTGTCATGATCACCAACGACCTCCTCATTGCCAAACCCAATCCTCATCTTACTTGTCCTCTAAGCAGTGTGTGACACAGATGATCACTTCTTCATGTTTGAATCATTTTCTTCATTTGGCAACCATACCAGCACTGTGTTCCTTCTAGTCTCTCACTTCTTCTTTTCAGTCTTCTCTTTTTGTATCTTCCAGAACTCTCTTACTAGAATTCTCTTGACCTCAGATCTCTCTGTCCTCTCGCTAAGCCCACTTTCTAGTGACCTTACCCAGTTCCATGCTTTAAATACCATATATAGGTAACAGCTCCTAAATGTATCTCTCCAACTGCAGCCTCTCTTTTGAATTCCAGATTCGTATTCCAACTGCCAACTGGACATTTCCGTTTGGATGCCTAGTGGGTATCTCATATATAATGTTTCCCAATCTGAACTCCTATTTTCCTATTTCTACCCTCCACCTCCACCCTTCCTAAACTCTATAAATGGCAACTCCATTTTCTTTTTCAGTTGCTCAGGTCAAAATCTTTTTGACAACCTCCCCCACCACTCCCAGCCACACCCAAACCAAGCAAGTCCTATTACCTCTACCTTCAATCTGACCTCAGTCTAATAATTTACCCTAAAATCTAATAAATAATCAGAGTGTTCAGAATAAAACCCAAAGTTCTTACTATAGTCTACAAGGCCTTTCATGATGTTATCCCTATTTCTCTGATTTCACCTTCCAGTAATTTCCTTCTGGCTCACTCCCCTCAAGCTAAACAGAACCCCTTAGTGTTCTTGAATACTCCAAAGCTTTGCCCTAACTTTTCTTTCTGTTTGAACCGTTTTACCCACTTATTTCTATGTACCTTGCTCCTTCATTTATTCAAGTGTCTGTTCAAATGTCACCTTATCAGAGAAACCTTGAAATAGTCACCCCATCTCTAACATTCTCTATTCCTTGCCTTGCCTCATTTTTCTTCATGGCAGTCATCACTAGTTAGAATATTAAATTTTTTAATACGTGCCTTCCTCATTGTAATATAATTTTCATAAGTCCAAGGACTTTGTCTTTATTATTCATTGCTATAGCCTAAATGCATAGAACAGTACACAGCACATTGTAGAAGCATTCCTAAATATTTATTGAATTAATAAATCATTTTTTAAGGCCCTACTATGTAACCATTATCTTAATCAATCCTTACAACCACCTGGGGTTAAATGCTTAGGTGCTATGTCAGAATGTCACAAGTCTGATGTTCTAGTTGTATCAAGTTGGACAAGTTACTTTGCCTCCCTAAACTTGTTTCCTCATCTGTATAATAGTAAATAATATCTATTTCAAGGTATATTGTGAAGATTTAAAGGACTAATATGTGAAGAGTTTTGCATAATGCCTAAAAGTTGTCTAATATTAATATAGGTAAGAAAAGTAAGAATCAGAAAGGTTAAAATCTACATAGGTTATAAAATCCACAGATAGATTATAAAAATAGAAAGAGAGGGCTGGATAAGGAACCTAGAGCTCTAATGCTAGAAAATTTGCTTATTTGTGTTTGTTTTACTGTTCTTAAAACTAAATCTAGACAAACAGCTTTTCCCTTTCCATTTGTTCCTAAATCTAAAGAGCAAAGTGAAGCCTTTGTTTTCAAGATTTATGAGATCCTGCTGAGGTGTCCTGTTTTCTGTAATAAGTACTAACATTTTTCTATTTTTATTTATTCACATAACAAACATGAATCAGAATTTATAATCTACTTGGGAACATAAACCACATGTTTTGATAACAAGGAAATTAAAAGAACTGAGAGAGTGCTAAGGAAATTCAGGGGTAAGAGGCATACCTTTATTTCTTAGTAGGTGAGGACTCTCCTATTCCTTCCCCTACTCCCAATCCATAGGGCAGTTTCTTTGTAAACTCCTTGCTATGTAAACACAATACATGAGAATGACTGACATACATACATATTTTTCTCCTAAGTGTTAAGGATTCCTGTTTAAGTTCCTAATATCGATTTCTTGAAACAAAAATGCAGAGATAATTTTTGGGGGAGTTAACCAAAGTGTTTTCTATTCATCTCATCTGGTCTGCACACGTAAGTGATGCCTCTGGGTACACCATAAAAAGAGCTTTAATTAAGAGCAAACGCACTTGGGTTTTACTTATCTTGGGTCCACTAATCAGATTCAAGATAAAGAGTTCCTTGCAGGGAGAGGGTTGTGGAGCAGATACTTGTTTTCCCCAAAACCTTTTGTCTACTTCTGCAGTTATATTAAAAAAAAAAAAGCCATATATATTCTGTAGGATTATTTACAACCTCTGGAGAGAATGAACATGAAGCATTAGTGTGCATGGATACTGTCATGTGTTAAGAGAAACACACTTGCAGTGGGCCTGTAACTACAGAATTCTGAGGTTGAATTTCAGGGTTTATTGGAGTAAGGGAGTGATTCATAGGGATGTTGATATTTTAGCATTTTCTATTCAACAAGGGAATTTAGAGATTATCCTGGGAGAAATGAAGGGGAAAGCTATATGTCTCAACTCTTATTTTTAACGAGGGTGAATTTGCCAGGATGTCAAAAATTGGATAGTCCATCTGCCAAATCTCTGTTTTATGTATGCATTTTTTTTTTTTTTTGCCATCTTATTCCTGTCAAAAGGTGTTGCCAAGAATCATTCCTGTCATGGTGTTTAGTGCCAGCCTGTCCAAATAAGAAGCTGTTCAATGTGAGAAAGAATTGGCTTCAGAGGCACAGATGCTATATCAGTGTTGGAAGTATTCCTGTGTGGAAGCTTCTCTGCTTCACACTGAATAAAACTGTACGATATTTACCACCATTTAATCCAGATACCCCTTTCCCTCCTTCTACTTATAGTAACTGCACTGTATTGTTGTTGTTGCTTTTTAACTACATCTGGACTGCAAATATAAAAAATGCATCAGCTATAAGTAGAGTTGTGACAATAAGAGAAAATTCTTGCCATTACTGCTTTCACTCAAAACCCTGAAACTCTTGCTTATGATTCTATCTCCCAAAGTGAAACCCCTCAGCAAATCTCTCTAAGCCTCAGCATCCACATTAGAAAATTAGAAATTATAATACCTATCACACACACACAGAAAGTTGCCAAGATTTAAATTATAACCCTCATATGCCATTTGGCGCTTACAGCACAGGAGACATAAACAATAAATGTTATTAGAAGGGAAGTAGAGGGTAAAGGCTTGTCAGCAAACACACCTAATTTCTATCCTGCTCTACTACTTATAAACTGTGTAGACTTAACCTTAAACTGGCCAACATACTTTCTCTGAGCCTCAGTTTCTCAGAATGAATCAGAATATTACCCATCTTGTAGACATGGGACAATGAAATGTGATAATACATCTAAAGTGCTTACCACAGTGCCAAAACATTCTAAATGCTCTGTACATTAGCCATTATTATTAATTCATTACTTCTTGAATGCTTGGATAAATATTAATAATATTTTAGCATACTTTCAGGAAAATCTTTGTGAAAATAAGTTCATTCATGAAGACTGACATGGGGACCTTCTATATATAAGTAGAGAATTATACAGCCCTAAAAAAGAATAAATTATAGAGTACTCCTAAATTGATTAGATCATTTTAAAACCTCTCAGTGTGGATACATCCATCCTTGCATAGAGGTATATATACATGCCTGATCCAAGTCCTACTGAGAAGTCCATATCTTTCTGAGCTTCCAGCTGTGTCTTCCCCTAGAAGAAGCTAGACATCCAAAGGACAAGTAGCTCTTATCTGGCCCTCTGGGGTCTTGTCCTCAGCTAGACTGATCTCCTAAACCAGTTATTTGGGCTCCTGCTCAACAGCTCTCTGGATCCCAAATTTCATGAACTCACATCTCCTGCTGGAGCTAGGCTTTTGGTCTCTAGTCCTCCCGGAATCCAGAGTCATTTTGTCTTATATACATGCTTGTTTTCCTATTTCTAGTTAACTCTGAATAAAAAACTACAGACACACAAAAACTATCCATCATTCAATACAAATACACAGACACTCCCACCAAAGAGATCCAATGCATGCAGTCAAAGCAATGGGAAGGAAGTCACTGAAAATGCAGTTGGAATCACAAACCTGCCGGCACCAAGGGGGTTTTATGGTTGTTCCTGTGTTCAGTGAAGGATGTGACATTCTGAAATTAAATATATATATATATATATATATATATATGTTTTGTGAATACATCACCACATGAAAATCAATCTGGAAATATTTAAGTTCTAAAAAAAAAAGAAATATTTAACTTCTAAAATTTTTTTTAAAAGACATTTGGTTCATTAATTCACTTTTCAACAAATGTATAGAAAAGTAAGAATAATGGTTAACATTTATTGAGCATTTTCTGTGTAAGATACTGTCCTAAGCACTGAAAAATGATAATCATACTAGGAAGTTAATAATCACAAGATCTTCACCTTACTAAGTAAACTGAGGAACAGAGGGGTTAAATAATTTGCCCAAAGTTACAATGGCAGTAAGTGATAAAACCAGGTACTTACTAAGTGCAAGGCACTTTGCCAGAGGCAGAGCATACAAAAGTAATAATATCTAGTCTCTGTTTTCATGAAGTTTATTTATGTTCAAGTGAGAACGTCAGACAAAAAGAGTAAAGAAAATAATTTCAAATAAGCACTATAAAGGGAAGAGAAAGTAGGATTATGCTATGTTATGAACTGAACCGTGTCTCTCCAAAATTCCTATGTTGGAATTCCCTAGTACTTCCAAATATGATTGCATTTGGAGACAGGGCATTTAAAGAGATTTCTAAGACTAAATGAGGTCATATCATTGGGGTTCTATGAAGAGAAGAGAGGTTGGGACACAATCAGACACAGAGAAAACAGTGTGTGAAGACATCTGAAGAAGACAGCCATCTACAAGCCAAGGAGAGCGGACTTCAAAAGAATCCTTCCCTGCTAACACCTTGATCTCAGACCTCCAGGCTCCAGAACTGTGAGAAAATAAATTTCTGTTGTTTACATCACCCAGTCTGGGGTGCCTTTGCTATGGCAGCCCTAGAAAATAATACAGCAATCAAAGAAGGCCTCTCTCTCAAGTGAGAATATTTAAAATTAGGACTCGCAGAATAGAAGAAAGTCCCAGACGAAGGAAAAAGAGCAGAGGCCTTGAGGGGAGAATTAAACACTTCAAACATTCTTCTGGTCTCAGAAGTCATCATAGCCACTTAATTGAGTGATTACTCACAAAACACTTTATAATTTGGGAAGTGTTTTACAGCATTATTCTCAATTAATCACCATAACAGTCACAAGAAGCAGATATTAATAGATTCATTTTGCAGATGGAAATGAGGGCACCAGAGATGCCAAGTGACTAGAACTTGCACCTAGTTCCTTTGATGTCAAAACCAACATTCTTTTCATTATACTGAAGTTTCCTTCTAACCAAGACCATTCCCATTCTGTATGAAAGGCTCTAGCAATCATAAGGCCATATCCCACAGGAAAAGGCAGATTAAAAGCTGAGAAATTATAACCAGGGTAGAGCACTTCTTCATCTCTTCATGTTTCACATCCCAACCCCCATACCCTCTTCTTATTGTCCTCAATAATGATGGTGTTAGAGTATGGGTTTTATTGGTTTTTAAAATCTGTTTTCATGAATAGATATTTTAATTGCTTTAATTGCCCCCTTCACTTAGACTGGGTAGACCCATGAATTCTCTTCAAAATGGCTTTGAATTTAACTGTAGCCTTTGCAAAATGGAACCTCAACAACTACCTACCACGCTTGCCAGCAGGACATGGGGAAGTAGTGCAGGCAAGGGAGATTTCCATATAACACATGTGCTCTAAGTACAAAATTACCATAATTAGAGATGGCAAAGACTGAGAAGTCTATCTCCAGGAAGGTCAATGAGAGATTACAAAAATGTTTAGTCTAGGCTGGTCCCATTCTCCTAATGGTACATAAAGTGAGCAAACCATATATGCTTTCTCTAGCAGACTATTACATGATCTAATCAAATGTAGTTTTTGCATATTTGTACAATGTCATGACCTGTAACTCTATCATATTTCACAATCAGTTTTTCCCACTGAAGCCTGTGGAAATCTGAAAGTATAAACAAAACACACTGATTGTCCATTAAAAGTTATTCAATAAATATTTTTGAGGATCTGTTTTGGAGAAGGCCCTCCATTAGTACTGTGAAAGTCATAAAAATAGTTAAGATTAAGACTAGCTCACAAAATGAATGTAAAACTCTAACAGAAGGATGTCATCCTTATTTATATCTATAAGTCAAAGGCAGAATTTGTAAATGGTAGAGAAAGTATTGAGAAGGGGAAGGAGGAATTCACATCTAATTGTGAACATTAGGGAGCCCTTCATGGAAGAGAAAGTACTTAAACTGGGCCTTGAAAGGTGGTTGGGATTTCAACTGGAAGAGATGATAAAGGGCCTACTTTCTGATGAAGGGAAAAAACATAAGCAGAAATAAGAAAAAGGGAAGTCAGGGGCACTTTGGTGGCTCAGTCAGTTAAGCATCAGTTTCTTGATTTCAGCTCAGGTCATGATTTCAGGGGTGTGGAACCTGTTTAACATTCTCTCTCCTTCTCCCTCTACCCTTCCCCTCCTCAAAAAAAAAAAAAAAAAAAGCAAAGCCATTTCAGGGGACAATTTGATGAGAGTTGGCATATCAGACTGATCATTTGTAAACAATATAGAGCCAGCTCAGGCATTTAAATAAGGGGAAGTCTTAACAGCAAATGCCTACCATGTACCAGGCACCAAGTCTCGACTATTACATACAAGTTTATACTTCAGTCCCCACAATCCAAACACAACACACTAAGGTGGAGAAACTGAGGCTTAGGAGGTTCACACATAATCAGCAATGGGAATGACATGAACAGAACTATGCTCCAGATGATAAGTCTTGCAACCATTTAAGAAGAATACCTATTTATTATCAGAAACAAGGAAGTGAGGAAAAGATGACATGCTGACTTTGAAGTGAGTAAAAGGTAAGCGGAGATTTCCAAATAGTAATTTTAAACATAAGGATGGAACTGATTTGAGAGGTCAGAGCTAGACACAGATTTTTTTTAAAGATTTTATTTATTTATTTGACAGAGAGAGACACAGCGAGAGAGGGGACACAAGCAGGGGGAGTGGAAGAGGGAGAAGCAGGCTTCCCATGGAGCAGGGAGCCCAATGCAGGGCTCGATCCCAGGACCCTGGGATCATGACCTGAGCTGAAGGCAAATGCTTAATGACTGAGCCACCCAGGCGCCCCCAGAGCTAGATATAGATTTGAAAATCATTCCTACAGAGATGATAGTTTAAGTCATGGAAAGCACAAGATAGCAAAAGGAAAAATTAAGAGATGATGGAAGACACAACCCTGGGAAACACCACTATTTAGGGGGCAAGAAGAAGGCATGCCAGTGAAGCAGAGAAAAACGGAAAATGAAAGAAATATTAAGGTGGAGAATAGCAAAGCTCAAATTCTTATCATATAATAATCACAAATCTATCCACAAAGTCAGAGATGAAGATGAAGGGGATGAAGGAAGAGGAGAGTAGAGTAAGAAGCTTGAGAAAAACACAGAAGATTTTGAAAGGTGTGGGAAATGCAACAGGAAGTCAATCTGACAGGAATGAAAAATAATGCCAAAAGCAGCAAGGAGGTCCAGCTAATTTTAAAGCAAGGATTTGTGGTAAAGTCAGAGAGAGGGATACTAGGACTTTGTCTAGGAATACTGATAGCCTATCAACAGAAACAAGTTGTGAAATAACAAGAAGTCAAGGGGAAAGGAGACTAGATGGTGGTAGAACCCATCATGGAGCCCAGACTGAGAAGAGAAATAAGTGAGTGCGGCTTTTTCCCTTTATCTCTGACATTCCCAATTGTGGTTAAATGATTTTTTTAAATGCAAAAATCAATGATGTTCGAACTTTAAATATCCAAAATGAGCATCTAAACCAACTTGTTTCCTTTGGGAAAACAGGTACAACAGCCATATTAAAGGAAAGAAAATATGTACATTGTTCAACAATGTTGAATTTGACCAAATTTCCCCCTATAATTACCAAGCTATAAACCAAATTCTGACTTTATATAAGCCGAGTGGCCTTCACGTTCTTCTGTGTGGAAGGTGGCATGATCAGGTAGAAAGAATTCAAGTTTGGAGTCAGAGAGATCCATAAGGAGAATCTTTGCATTATCATTTACTAGTAGTGTAACATGAGGAGGTTATGTTTCAACTGTAAGTTCATTTACTTAGAGATAGGATTTAAATGTGCATTTATTGAGATATGATATGTAAACCAAAGAAATATTTACTCCAATTCTATTAAGTGCCTTTAATATGCCAAGTTTATGTAAGAAACTGGGATTTGAAAAGATGAATAAGACACCAAAGAACAGTTCTACATGCAAGGAACTAGCAGTCTAGAGAAGAGGCATTTAAATAAATACAATTCAATAACAATAAAAGTATGCAGAAGATGCAGATGAAATATAGGTGGGAGGTGGGAAAGAATATTTTTTTAAAAGATTTTATTTATTTATTTGACAGAGACAGAGATAGCGAGAGAGGGAACACAAGCAGCAGGAGTGGGAGAGGGAGAAGCAGGCTTCCCGCGGAGCAGGGAGCCTGATGTGGGGCTCAATCCCAGGACCCTGGGATCATGACCTAAGCCAAAGGCAGACGCTTAATGACTGAGCCACCCAGGCGCCCGAAAGAATATCTATTTTAAAAGGTGTGCAGGAGGGCAGGTGTTTACAGGAAAAACTTCCTGGAGAAAGTGACAGCTAACATTTCCAAGTGCTCCATAGATAAAGTGACAGCTAACATTTCCAAATGCTCCATAGATCCCTCCTCCTTATATACATATTCACAGATAGGCCTTGAAAACCTAAAGACCACTACTTCCAAAAGATTATTTTGAGTTGCTTAAAAACTGATCATAATCTCCATGTGTTTTTCTCCTCTTTCATCTCCTCTAGACTCCTGGACTTTTTTTTTTCTTCAAAATAGTGATTTTATTTTCTTTGACTATACACCCATAAGTGGGATTGCTGAATCATATGATAGCTCTATTTTTAATTTTTTATGAAAGATTTAACCTCCATACTGTTTTCCATAGTGCTTGCACCAATTTGCCTTCCCACCAATAGCGCATGAGGATTCCCTTTTTCCCACATCCTCACCAACACTTGCTATCCTTTGCCTTTTTTAAATAGCCATCCTAACAGGTACACGATGATATCTCACTGTAGTTTTGATTTTTTTTATTAAGTTCAATTAGCCAACATATAGTACATCAGTAGCTTTTGTTGTAATGTTCAACGATTCAATAGTTGTGTAGTAGTTGCCCTGAAGTTTTGATTTGCATTTCCCTGATTAGTGATGTTGAGCATCTTTTCATGTGTTGGTTGACCATTTGTATGTTTTCTTTGGAAAAATGTCTGCTCAGGTCCTTTGCTCATTAAAAAAATTTATATTTGGTCTTTTGCTCTTGAGTTGTACGGTTCCTTATATATTTTAGATATTAACTCCTTAGCAGATAGGTGGTTGGCAAATATTTTCAGATAAACATTGTCTTTTCATTTTGTTTATTGTTTCCTTTGCTGTGCAGAATTTTATTATTATTATTATGTTATGTTAATCACCATACATTACATCATTAGTTTTTGATGTAGTGTTCCATGATTCATTGTTTGCATATAACACCCAGTGCTCCATGCAGAATGTGCCCTCTTTAATACCCATCACCAGGCTAACCCATCACCCCACCCCCTCCCAAGACTCCTGGACTTTTAAAGGTGGAAAGAGCCATAGAGATCCCAATCCAAATCTCTAATTTTATAGGCGAGAAAACCAGAGCCCAAAGAATTCCAGTGACATATTTGTCCATAATCACACAGCTGGCAGAGCTGAGCCCAAACTAAGATCTCTCTTGTTCCCATTTCACAAACCCAGAATCAAGTGCCAAAAAAAATCCCTTTATAAGTGTTTTTGACACCAAATAATAATTATCTTTGGAGTAGTGATAGCACCGCTCCTCTCCTCTCCTAAGGGTTGGCCAGGTCCTTCTTTTACTAAAATGACATCTCATCTACTCTAAATTCCTTCTTTCCTCTGTCACTTATCCCACAGTTTTCTGAGAAATTAGGTTAAATTATACCAATAGGAAATGATGAATTATCAATCTTTATTAATGCTGATGATAACTACTGTATTCAGATTACTTTACCTTTTTTTTTCATAAATCCTAAACATGTTCTAGGCAGTACAACAAAAGGCACAAATAATACCTTGACCTGTAACTGACATGACATAAGGAGCAATGGAAGCATTTTCCATGCAACGTTCATGTATTTTTAAAGCATAGGAAAGTGTTGAAGTCACTTAGATTTTGAAGCCTGACCCATGAGGAAGAGACTGTTTCCGTCAATCATTTGGTATCTGAGATACCTATCTCATTAAAATCCAGGCTTATTTGAGGAGCATCAGCTCCTCTTGACTGAGTGAAAACATACCCATGGTACACTTAGGGAATTATTATGAACCAAGAATGCTTCTTATTTTGTCTTTAAACTTCGTTTTCTGGATATGTAAAATATCTTTCTTAAAATCTTACTTTTGTCATCTTCTTTAAGCACAGTTTTTAATGAAAATAGAAAAAGGCTTATTCTGATTCTGCAAAGAGATCTGAGGAAATCAGGTAAAAGAATTCTAGAATTTTAATTTAGTTTAAATCAAGTGTTTGGTTTTTGGCTTATTTGAATGGCTGAGGTTTTTGTTTTTGTTTTTGAACTTGGCCAACACTGGTTTTGATTGTCCACAAAACCCAAATTTTCTAGATATTTGCTAATTCCACAATTCACTTTATGTAATAAATATTTAGCTAAAAACACACATATAAGTCTTCTGAATATGCATGATAAATGTCTTTTTGAACAGTGTAGATTCATGATTGGAAAAAAAGAAGAAACCACTTGTGCTCACATTGGTCAACAGCTCTCCTTCCATCTTTCTATAAGAAAGGCCTGAAAACTTGAACATCCAATTTTTACTTATCTCAAGAGTTATTTTAGAATAACTATTTACAAATTCCCTAGTACAAGGAATATACAAATTTACATATTTCCAAAAGGGATGGAAAGGATCAGAAAATGGTCTTGCTATCCTCTTGCATGTTTGTACATGTTCTTTCATAATTACATATGTCAAACAGTATTCAAAGCAGTATAATAAAGTGCTCCTTTATCTACTTTATAGGGAATGATAGCTGCTTACCATATCCCAATTGTTTCCAAAAATCCCACCAGTTTGCCATCTAGTAATTCACTAAAAAGAATTAATGGAGAAGAAAAAAATCTGGTACTCAGTTACCTAAAACACAAGCCACATTATCAAGAATGATGAAAGATGGCTAAGAGAAAGTAAGACATGCAAATGTCCTCTATTAGTACAAAGGAAAAGGAATGCATATTTCCTCAATAAGGGGGACAGTCAACTACACTCAGTACTGTCTATTTCAAGGCTTTCTGAACTTTTTGGTTCTTTTTCCTACTCTCATCCCACTTCTGGAAAAGAATCTATTCATAGTGGAGGATAAAGGTTACTGAATAAGACTATTATAGAAAGTATATAATTTAGAGTCATTATATCCTACATCTATATAATTTCTATAACTGTTTAGTATAAATAATAGAAAACACTTCAGTATGTTGGCTCTGTGTGTTTCCCCATTATACCATTTGTAAGTTACAATCATTCATTTTTAGCCTAAACTTTTCTTTGTACATGGTATTAAAAGCCACAGTCAAGTTAGATTGTTGGGATATACTTCATGTAAGGGTCATCTAGAAGATTAAGTACACAAACACAACCAAACCTCAGAAGCTAACTCATGTAATTATTACTTTTCTAGCTTCTAAAACTTGTTACTGGCATGCCATTTCTTATCTCAAAATTCTGCTAAAATTTCTTGTTTAGCAACAAGAAAATCTAACAGATGTTTTATGTTCTGCAAGTGTACTGTTCACATTCCCATTCCTCAAAGAGAGATCTACAGCCAATGAAGTTTAAATATACTGTAAAAAGCCTAGCAATGTGGAATGTGATTTGTCACCGTTACATTCCACATGACAGGCAAGCTGATTCCATGGTGAATTTTGCATCAGCCAAGCAAGAGACTAATGGAGAGAATACTTCAAGTTTTAAAAGTCTACTACAAATGCATATGCTTATCAGTCATATTCTAAATGGAGCTTAACTCAGAGAGAATGACATGGCTATTAGACTTTATTGGGCTGGATTATATAATGCAAAGAGAGCTGATCTGCAGCCAAAATAATTAAGTTTGAGTCCCTCTCCATTAATGTGCTATGTGGCCTAATGTAAGACTTAACTCTTAACCTCGCTGTATCCTAATTTCTCATCTGTTTTTTTTTTAATTATCAAATGAAACTAACTTACAAATAAGATAAGGTAGGTGGAGAGCATTTGGAAAATTTGGAAGCTCCATATGCACACAGATAATTGCTATTGTTATTATCCAGACATTTCAAGAAAGGGATTCTTGGCTTGTGTTGTAGCTATTGGCTATATACATATTTATAGACAATTCAATAATGTGCTCATTTGGAGTTTGGAGTTTGAATCATCTGAATAATTTTAGACTTTCACTCTTCTAAGACCTGTCTGTACAACACAAAACAGGATCGAGCATTTGTTCATGGAAACCTCTAGGTGGCCAAACTCAAGCCAAGCTAGAAAATCTCACTTTCAATTAAAAATGTCTCTGAAATTTTAAGTTCCTTGATCATTGCTTCAAATATCCTACTAGTTTAAGAAACCTGGCCATAACTGTTCTGGTAATTCTCAACCTGATTCATTTATTACTAAGAAACTTGGCTAATTGTCTTAGTCCATGCAGGCTGCTAAAACAAAATGCCACAGACTAAGTGGCTTATAAGCAATAAAAACTTATTTCTCATAGTTCTGGAGACAGGAAGTCCAAGACCACGGTGCCAATGTGGTCAAGTTCTGGTAAAAGAACTCTTCTGGGTTGCAAATTACTCCCATAGTGGAAGAGGCTAGAGAGCTCCGTGGGGTTTCTTCTGTAAGAACACTAATCCCATTCATGAGGGCTCCACCCTCAAGACCTAATCACTTCATAAAGGCCCCACCTCCTGATACCATCACAGTGGGCATTAGGATTTCAATGTATGAATTTTGGGGAGACAAACATTTACACCACAGCACCTTCCAAATAAACTGTAGTCACAACAAAAAGAAAAAACTGAAGGTCAAAATGTATAAAAATTGAGTAATTTAGAACAAGAGACGTATCTAAAGATGCTGTCCCCTCTTCTTCCTATTCCTAATATCACCCGCTAGCCAATTTTTTTTCAAAACTCAATGTCTGGTCATATTCCATCATCCAACTACCCAGAAGAGAAAACACCTGCTATGGTTTTAGAAATATAACACAAAGGAAAATTAAGAGGTTGTAACTAGCCAGAATATCTTATTAGATATTGTCTGCCTCCTTACACCTAATCTGGAGGTATATTACAAATTTACTAAATGGCTCTCACTCTGGCCTGAATGTTTGTGTCCCACCAAAATTCACATGGTAGAATCTTAATGCCCAATGTGATAATTGTAGGAGGTGGGGCCTTTGGGAGGTGATAAGATAATGAGGGTACAGCCCTTATAAATGGGATTAGTGTTCTTATTAAAGAGACCCCAGAGAGCTCTCTAGCCCCTTCCATCATCTGAAGATATATGAGAAGTCTACAACCCAGAGAGGAGCCCCCATTTGACTATCCTGGCACCCTGATCTCAAATTTCCAGCCTCCTGAACACAAGATAAATTTCTGTTTTTTATAAGCTATCTAGTCTGTGATATTTTGTTACAGCAGCCCAAGTGGACTAATATAGTTCTTGTTTGAATAAAGGATATAGTATGCAAAATTTCAGAAACTAGAATTTATATATATTAGAATTAATGTCATCTGGAATGGAGTATTCTTTTTTAACGTTTATTTTTTTATTATTATGTTCAATTAGCCAGCATATAGTACATCATTATTTTTTGATGTAGTGTTCAACGATTCATTAGTTGCGTATAACACCCAGTGCTCATCACCACATGTGCCCTCCTTAATACTCATCACCCAGTTACCTCATTCCCCCATCCCTCTCCATTTTGTAACCCTCAGTTTTGTTCCTGGAGTCCAGAGTCTCTCATGGTTTGTCTCCCTCTCTGATTTTTCCCCATTCAGTTTTCCCTCCCTTCCCCTATGGTCCTCCATGCTATTCCTTATGTTCCACATATGAGTGAAACCATATGATAATTGTCTTTCTCTGCTTGGCTTATTTCACTTAGCATAATCCCCTCCAGTTCCATCCATGCTGATGGAAATGGTGGGTATTCATCCTTTCTGATGGCTGAGTAATATTCCATTGTATATATGAACCACATCTTTATCCATTCATCTGTTGAAGAGCATCTCGGCTCCTTCCATAGTTTGGTTATTGTGGACATTGCTGCTACGAACATTGGGGTGCATGTGCCCCTTCTTTTCACTACGTCTGTATCTTTGAGATAAATACCTAGTAGTGCAATTGCTGGGTTGTAGGGTAGCTCTATTTTTAACATCTTGAGGAACCTCCATACTGTCTTCCAGAGTGGCTATACCAGCTTGTATTCCCACCAACAGTGTAAGAGGGTTCCCCTTTCTCCACATCTTCGCCAACACTATTGTTTCCTGTCTTGTTAATATTTGCCATGGAATGGAGTATTCTGATTAATCAACAGCTTGGACAAAACGTGAGGTGTATTCCATATAGTTAACACCATTTGTCAAATATTAGAATAGGTTAGAACTTTCCAGAGCAAATTGGATTCTTATTTGCCAGATACTATATTAAATCCTTTATATGTACTAACTAGCTTAAACCTTTTTACAGCCTGTGAGGAAGATACTACTATCCCTGTTTACAGATGAGAAAACTAGTCATAACACTTCTAGGTATTGAAATCAGGATTCAAATCCAGATTGGCCTAACTATGTAGCTGATAATTCTATTACACTATAACCTCCTGCTTTTATGAACCAATGTCTTTGAATACCAATTACCATTTCAATGTCTTGAAATGCACAGCAGAAAAACACCTGTAATGGACAGAATGCTGAGGGAGTAAGCTTTATTGTTCCAAAGTCTGTCCCCAGTGTTCAAGGTTGGTGCAACACCCACAGGAAAAATCTCTGGTTAAATCTGGCTAAATGAGGCAAAGCCTGAAGCACATGACAGGGCTGCAATCCAGAAAAATGTTGATCCAATAACCTGCTTAACTGTCTATAGCAGCTAATCTTCCAGCAGGATTAGCTGACTGCAACTCTGATGCAAAGCAGCTGTGTAAGGTTGCTTCTGGGTAGCCAGATTTCTATTATCTCCCTTTTATGGAGGGCAGCAGTAAATTGCCCCATGCTCTAAGGTCAGCAGCAGTTCTCAAAGACCTTTCTAGCCACTTCCAGGCCAACTGGCTGGGGACACATGACTAAGAGCTCAAACTAAGCAACTTGAACATAAGCTTAAGAGCTAGAGTTTGTTGCTTAAAAGAATGCACTACCACCAGACTTCCAAAACAGATGTGCAAACACATGACCATAACACAAGGGTTGTTTCCCTCTGTTCTGCATGGTGGCCAGGCAGAAGAGCATGGTTGCCAACAACAAACTAGCTACTACAGGTGGAATGTCCAGTTACTCTAATCTGAAGAAATATTTCAGAACATTTCTTTCACTTTTTGGTCCTTTTCCATTAGTTATTTAGAAGGTTCATGGCTAAATCTTCATGGACACCTTAAAGAAAATGTTATTAATATCTTCATCCACTATAAACTGAACATGACCTTAAAATCTCTATAAAATCAATGTGATTTTTCCTTCAAGTGGAAGGAAAAATAAGGACATCAACAGGATAAAAAATTCAATTCAAAATACCACTCTTTAAAATGTTAAATACAGCTACATGACATCAATGCTCTCATTAATGAAGAAAATATGTTTGTATGTTTCAAGAATATCAGTGTGTACATACATATAATAAGAAATAAAATTTGCATTTTTTTACTTTTTTTTTAAGATTTTATTTATTTGTCAGAGGGAGAGAGCACAAGCAGGGGGGAGCACCAGGCACAGGGAAAGGCAGGCTCCCTGCTGAGCAAGGAGCCTGATGAGGGACTTGATCCCAGGACCCTGGGATAATGACCTGAGCCGAAGGCAGATGCTTAACCAACTGAGCCACCCAGGCGTCCCTTTTTTTACTTTCTTGAGCTTGGCAAATATGTTTCAATTCATGATTTTTCCAATCTATATAAGTTAATTTTATTTCTTTGAAATAAATAAAAAGAATATCATATGTACATAAATATTTTTATATGGCTCCCAGAGTGCAGAATTTTTAGCTAAAAAATTTAAATATGATTGCATTTAACACTATAATTCTAAGATGAGAAATTTGTGATCATAAACATCACTAATAAAACCATAATTTTCTTAGGGAAAATAAACAACTTTGTTATAACCATTCCAACATAAAATCCAGAAAAATATATTTACCTTGATTTCTAAAAATTGATTGTTTAAAACACTCCTTATAAACTCCCTGTAAAACATTTCTCATTCTTTCATCCAGTATACAATTATGTAAAAGGCATATACTTAGCATTTTAATTCCCTTTATCCAAAAATCACTATAATTAATCTACCCAACAGAAACTCTCAGCCTACAAATTCCTCCTACTTTCATCTTTACATTTAAATCTCAAAAATAATTTGACATTCTGTGTTCCCAAAATGTCTGATTTCCCTCTAACTGGTCAGCTTAACAAAGCAGCTCCAAAGATTTCCCATAGTGGTACTGAATAAAGGACCAGCAAAGGTGAAGAAGAATATACACTCATGGTGCCAAAAATGTCTCCATCAAGAGAGTCCCTCAAGATTAATTTAGTCTGCCTCCACATTCCAAACTCTCCCATTTTCTCATTCTCTGTGAGGTAGAGATCAGCAGAATGTAGTCACCGCACATGTCTCCACAGGAGACTTCCTGGGTACCAGGTTTGCTACTTACTAGCTAGGTGACCTTAGACAAGCTGCTTGATCTTTCCAACTTCAGTTTCCTCTGCTGTAAAATGGGGCTAACAAAAGTACCAACATAAAGTTTTTGTGAACATCAAATAAAATAATGCAAGTAAAAGCACTTAATAAAATTGCTGACAAGTAGAAAATAGTGACTATACTTAGATTTTATTATCTCTATAAGATGACCCAGGTGGGTTGAGCAAGGCATATTTACATTAGTGAGAAGTAGAGCAGATGGGAGGAATAGGATTTAGGCTCAAGTTCTAATGTTGTTTCTAATGACATACAGTAAGTACCCTTGAATAATGTCATACAAATATGAATTCAAAATAAAATTCTATGTTCACAAGAAGACAATCTGATGTTCAGATCCACAAAATGTAACAGTATTTCTGGAAAAAATGATGTGAGGCAAATGGCACTAGGAATCCTCAGGGGGGTGCATTTTTCCATTAGTCTTGGTAAAACTTAATAGGAAATAATGCAAAAGGAAGCACTTCTGGAATGGTGAGGAAAGACCTCAGAAAATCTACTCCCCTGTAAAAGCAATGCAAATACTAGCAACAATTGCCAAAATCAACTTTTCTAGATGTTAACCAAAGGCTTGTAACAATTCAAGGAGAGTTAATTTTTTAAAAAAGACAAAACTGGATTTCCTTGACTGTTAACCCAACTGAACAGAGATATGAGTGGCCACATATAATAAATAAAACAGATTTTAGAGAATTAATTCTGGAAAGTCACTTAGCAAACAGAGATAACAATAACCAACAGCAACAACAAGTCCTGGAGAGGAGAGAATCTGATCTCAAGAGTTGTCAGATTGTATCATTTAAAATATCTAGTTCTGAGCAAAAAAAAAAAAATTATGAAATATACAAAGAAACAGGAAAGTATAGACCACAAACAAGGGGGAAAAAAGCAATTAATGGGAACTATGCCTGAGGAAGTATAGATACCAGACTTACTGAAAAAAGACTTTTAGAAAACAATCATAAATATGTTCAGGTATCTAAAGGAATGGTGTCTAAAGAATTAAAGAAAACTATGAGAACAATCCCTTACAAATAGAGAATATCAGCAAAGAGACAGAAATTATTAAAAAGAAGCAAGCAGAAATTCCAGAGTTTAAATATATAATAACTGAAATAAAAAATCCATTAAGGGTCTCTGTAGAAGACCAAGCATACTAGTAGCAGAAAGAACTAGCAAACTTGAAGACAGATCAATTGAGATTATCCAGTCTGGAGAACAGAAAGAAAAAGAATGAGGAAAAATGAACAAAACCTCAGAGACATATAGGACATCATCAAGCATATCAAGATATGTATAATGGGAGGAGAGAAAGAAAGCAACAGAAAGAATATACAAAGAAAAAGTGGCCAACTTCCCAATTTGATAAAAAATATTAAACAACCAAGAAGCTCAATGAAGTCTGATAAAATAAACTCAAAGAGATCTCGGCCTAAACACACCACAGTCAAAATGTTGAAAATTGAAAAAAAAAAAAAAAAAAGGAGAGAGAAACTATTCAAAGCAACAAGAAAAAAAACAACAACTCATGATCATATCCAAGGGATTCTCAATAAAATTAACAGCTGACTTCTCATCAGTAACTATGTAGCCCAGTAGGCAGTAGAAGGACATACACAAAGTGCTCAAAGAAAAGAATGCCAAGCCAAAATTCTATAAATACCAAAACTATCATTCAAAATGCAGAAGAAATTAAGACACTCCAGATTAAGAAGAAAACTATATTTTGTCACCAGCCCTACAAGAAATAGTAAAAGGAGTTTTTTGGGCTAAAATAAATGGACACTAGACAGTAACTCAGATGTACACAAAGAAATAAAGTACACTGGTAAAGGCTAACTACATAGGTATATATAAAAGACCATAAAAATGTACGTTTGTAACTCTCCCCTTATCTCATTCAAAGGACAACTGTATTAAGCAATAGTTTTGTGCTGATAAGCTTATGTATAAAAATGTAATTTGTATGATAAATAGCACAAAGGAGGGGAGGGAATGGAGCACTCTGAAAACAAAGTTTTTGTATACTATTAAAATTAAGTTAGTATTAGTCTAAACTAGATTGTTTTAAGTTAAAATGAGAATTATAATCTCCAGGGCAACAAGTATGATAATAACTCAAAAATATATAAATAAAAGAAACAAGTAAATTAATTTGGAGTACTAAAAAAAAATCTATTTAACACAAAAGAAGGCACACAGAAAAATAGAGAAATAAAAGAGGACATAAAACAGAGAACACAAATAGCAAAATGTCAGGCATAAATACTATCTTAGCATAAATTACATTAAATACATGTAATTGGATGAAACACTCTCAACAAAAGGCAAAGATCAGCATATGGTTTTAAAAAATCCAGAAACATGCTGCTTAGAAGAGACATTCTTTAAATTTACAGATATAAATAAACTGCACCTATAATGACTGAAAATTATATAACATGCAAACAGTAACCAAAAGAAAGCTAGAGTAACTAAACCAAGATCAGACAAACAGACTTTAAGATAAATATGGAATTTTTTTTTAAAGATTTTTATTTATTTATTGAGAGAGAGAGAGAATGGTAGAGAGAGAGCATGAGAGGGAAGAAGGTCAGAGGGAGAAGCAGACTCCCCGCTGAGCAGGGAGCCCTATGCGGGACTCGATCCTGGGACTCCAGGATCATGACCTGAGCCGAAGGCAGTCGCTTAACCAACTGAGCCACCCAGGCGCCCAGATAAATATGGAATTTTAAGTATTCTCTACTTGCAGATTTTTAACAAAGAAATCCTCATAAATGCATCAAAATAAAACTATTAGAACTAATAAAAGATTTCAGTAAGGTATTAAATACATGATCAATATATAAAAATCCTAAATTTCTAAAAACTAAGCAATAAAAAGTCCCAACATGAAATTCAGAAAATAATTCCATTTACAATAGCATCAAAAAGAATTAAATACTTAAGAATAGATTTAATAAAAGAAGTGCAAGACTTGTATACTGAAAACTATTAAACACCACTGAAAGAAATCAAAGAAAATCTAAAGAAATGGAAAATCATCCATATTCATGTGTCTGAGAATTTAATACTGTAATGGCAATACTTGGTAAATTGATCTATAAGCTGATCTACCTATCAAAAACCCCAGCTGCTTTTTTGCAGAAATGAGCAAACCAATCCTAAAATTTATATAGGAGTGCAAGGGACCCAAAATAGCCCAAATCTTAAATAAGAACCAAGTTAGAGAATTTATACTTCTTAATTTCAAAACTTACTACAAAGCTACAGAAACTGAGACAGCATGGTACTGGCAAAAGAACAGACAATAGATTAACAAAATAGAATTGAGAGTTAAGAAATAAACCCAGACTTTTTGGTCAACTGATGTTCGACAAGGGTGCCAAGACTATTCAATGGGGGGAAAGAATGGTCTTTTCAACAAATGGTGCTGGGGCAACTGGCTATCCAGATACAAAAGAATAAAGTTGAACGCCTACCACACACCATATAAAAAAATTGAACTAGGGGCGCCTGGGTGGCTCAGTCGGTTAAGCATCTGCCTTCGGCGCAGGTCATCATCCCAGCAGGGAGCCTGCTTCTCCCTCTCCTGTTCCCCGCTTGTGCTCACCCTCTCTCTTTCTCTCCCTGTCAAATAAATAAATAAAATCTTTTAAAAAAATTAACTGAAGATGGATTATAGACCTAAATGTATGAGCTAAAACTATAAAATCCTTAGAAGAAAATTTAGAAGTATTTCTTCATGACTTTATGTTAGGCAATGGTTTCTTAACAAGAAAAAATAGATAAATTGGACTAATACAAATCAAACACTTTTCTCTAAAGGACACTACCAAGAAAACAATCCACAGACTGGGAGAACATATTTGCAAAGTATATATCTGATAAGGGACTTGTACCAAGAATATATAAAGAACTCTTACAAATCAATACAAACAACCCAAGTAAAAAAATGGACAAAGGATTTAAATAAACTTTTTTTTCAAGAAGACATGCAAATGGCAAAAAAAAGCATATGACAAGATGCTCAACATCATTAGTCATTAGGGAAATGAATGTCAAAACCATGAGAAAGCATTCCACACCAACTAGAATGGCTAAAATAAAAACTGAAAAAGACATACAAGTGCTTAGAATGACTATAGAGAAACTGAAACCCTTGTGCATTTCTGGTGAGATTATAAAACAGTCCAGCCTCTTTGGAAAACAGTTTGATGGCTGCTCAAAATGTTAACCATAGAGTTACTATATGACCCAACAATTCCAGTCCTCGGTATATATCCAAGAGAAGTAAAAATATATGACCACACAAAAACTTGCACATAAATGTTCATAGTAATAATATTCAAAATAACCAAAAAACAGAAAAAAGCCAAATGGCCATCAGCTGATAAAAGGACAAACAAAATCCGATAGATTCATACAGTGGAATATTACTCAGCAATAAAAACAAATGAGTACATGTTATAATGCATGCTACCACATGCATGCTACTCTATGAAATATGCATGCTACAACATGGATGAACTTTGAAAACATTATGCCAAGTGAAAAAAGCCAGTCATAAAAGGCCACATATTATACAATCCATGTATATGAAATATCCAGAATAGGTAAATCCATAAAGACAGAAGTAGATTACTGGTTGCCAGAGGCTGGAGGAGGGATATGAGAAGTGACTGCTAATGGATGCTGGTTTCTTTTCAGACTGATGAAAATATTCTTTTTTTTTAATTTTTTATTGTTATGTTAATCACCATACATTACATCATTAGTTTTTGATATACCGTTCCATGATTCATTGTTTGCTGATGAAAATATTCTAAAATTTGATGGTGGTAATGGTTGTACAACTTTGTGAATATACTAAAAACACTGGATTGTACAATTTAAGAGTGTGAATTTTAGGGGCGCCTGGGTGGCTCAGCAGTTAAGCATCTGCCTTCGGTTCAGGTCATGATCCCAGAGTCCTGGGATCAGGCCCTGCATCAGGGTCCCTGCTCAGCGGGAAGCCTGCTTCTCCCTCTCCCACTCCCCCTGCTTGTGTTCCCTCTCTCACTGTGTCTCTCTCTCTGTCAAATAAATAAACAAAATTTTAAAAAAAAGAAGAGTGTGAATTTTATAGGATATAAATTATATATATATAAAGCTTAATAAAGCTTTTATAAAAATAATACAACAAAGAAATGCAGCTGTCATAATAATTTCTTTAAAAAGCGAATAGGCACAATAAGATATCACCTCACACCTATTAGAATGGCTATTATCAAAAAGACAAGAAATAACAAGTGTTGGCGAGGATGTAGAGAAAAGGGAATCCTTGTGCACTTTTGGTGGGAATGTAAATTGGTGCAACCGCTATGGAAAACAGTTGGAACTTTCCTCAACAAATTAAAAATAGAACCACCATATAATCTAGCAATTCCACTTCTGGGTTTTTATCTGAAGAAAGTAAAAACACTAACTTAAAAAGATATATGCACCCCTATGTTCACTGCAGCATTATTTATAATAGCCAAGACATGAAAACAACCTGTATCCAGTGATGGATTAATGAATAAAGAAAATATGGTAACATATACAGACATATATAGAGAGAGACAGATATCTATATCTATCTGTGTACAAAAAAGTGTGTGTATATATGTTAGGCAATGGTTTCCTTACAAGAAAAAAATAGATAAATTAGTCATATACAAATAAACATTTTTCTTCAAAGGACACTACCAGGAAAAAAAATAGCCTATATAATATATATAATGGGATATTATTCAGCCATACAAAAGAATGAAATCTTGCTATTTGCACCAACATGCATGGACCTTGAGGGCATCGTGCTAAGTGAAATAAGTCAGAGAAAGGCAAATACTCTATGGTATTATTTATATGTAGGATTTAAAAACACACCAAGCTTATAGATGTGGAGAACAGATTGGTGGTTGCCAGAGATGGAAGGTAGGTGTGGGGAAGATGGGTGAAGGTGGTCAAAAGATACAAACTTCCAGTTATAAAATAAATAAGTCATAGGAATGTAATGTAGAGCCTGGTGACTATAGTTAATACTATTGTACTGTATATGTGAAAGTTGTTAAGAGAGTAGATCTTAAAAGTTCTCATCACAAGAAAAAAATTTTCACCATAGATAGTGATATGTTAACTAAACTTATTGTGGTGATAATTTTACAAGGTATACAAATATGGAATTATTATGTTGTACACTTGAAATTATTATATTATGTATCAATTATACGCCAGTTTTTTTTAAGTGAATAGAGTGTGATTTACCTTTGAAAGTGTGAATAGATGCCACAGTTTATTTTCATTCTTGGCCCTCTTTGACAAATAGACCTATGTAAGTCAGGTCCTAACTTGACAAAAACAAGCAGAGAGAAGGAAAGTAGGAGGGTTACACTTGAGTGAACTGCCAAAAGCATCTCCAGCCAAAATCTCAATCATTGGGAGCACTGAACAGATTCAGAAAACAATTCCTGGATCCACCCAAAAACCTGGAACTGTCACGAGAACAATTTATCCCCCTTACCTTTTCCTAAGAGAAGTTTTGAACACAAGAAAACCAGATTGTTCCATACCAGAATAGGTAAACAGACTGTCCTAAAAAAAAAAACAAGACTGAAGGTAGCTCTAAAAACAGGTCCAAGTTGTCCTGAAAGGTTTTAGTGCTGCTGCTAACTTCAAAAATCTCCTTAGCATCCATTTTCCAATTTGTACTTATTGGACCCTCTTGTCTCAGCTCTGTTAGTGTGTGACTAACATAGTTGTGTGGCTACAGAAAGTCTTTCAACCTCTCTGGACCTCAATTTCTTCATTCCTAAAATAAGGATACACAAGGTCTGGTCTGCCTATGAAACCAGGTGGTTTAAAATTAAAAGACAGTATATGGGAAAGAACTCTGTAAATTATAAAATTCCACATAAAACAAAGTAACTAGTATGAGCGGTGGAATTAAGCTGCAGCTAAGGTATGTTGTGAAACTCTGCACTTTGTTTTAGCAAACAAAGGGAAGAAGAGGAAGGAACTTTGGCTAATCCTGAAAGAAATAGTAATAGAGGAGAGAGAAGGCAGCAGGGAAGCTCCTTATGGAATTCTTTGTTACCACTGAACCCTGGTGTAAAAATTTTCCCCCAAAGATTCAAAAGTCACATTCTTCCATTCCAAGAGTCAGGATGTTTAATTGTACATTTCTGAACTCCTTTACATTAGTAGGGAGGATACAAATCTAAAATATTAATAATTGATTTAGAATTTCTAAATCTGTTTTCATAGATTATGTGGCCAGCCAAAATGGATTGCATAGTCCTTTAGACTCCTACATGTATCATGTACCTGTGACTATCTAATGCCTCATTTTACAGTGAGATGTTCTGAGAAGTAGAAGGCCTCGCCTGAAGGAACCTGAATTAGATGATGAGAGGAGACATGGAACTCTGATCATAATTTGCTCTCCAACCTTGGGTAAATCACATAATCCCTTTGAGTGGTATTACTTATAAAATAATAGTAATTCTATCTGCTTTATCTGCCTCACAAAGTAAGGGTAAAAGCTATGTGTGATTTTATGTGAAAACAAGTTCTTTAGAAGAGCCAAATCATTAGGACAACAAATGAACTAGTACTATGGGGTTTGTAAGTAAGTGAATGAGTCAATGAATGAATGGATGAATGAATGAATGAATGAATAAAATGGCAAATATCAAGCATGACTCTGTAGAAGTTTTACCCATGCATTCTTTCCAGGGCAATACAAAAACACGATATCTTCCACATGGTAGCTTTTTATTTATTTACTATTCAGACATTTATTAAGACACTCAAGATATGTTCCTCTATAGAAAATGGAAACAATGAGCTCTGAGGGAGAAGTACCCCAGTGAGCTGGAATTCCAGCTGTGCCATTGTGTGACTTTGAACAAATAACAGAATGTCTCTCAAGGTTACCTCTACTGAAAAGTGGAGGGAATATTACCCATTCTGCAAGACTGTTACTGCATCTTAAAGGAGATAACTACATATAAAATTGTCTACTAGAGCACTGGCCCATAGAACAGTTCACTAAAAGTGGTTCTTCTTATTATTTAAGGCATATTTCCCCATATCCTCCAACTCAAGAATTCTTAATCTAGATTCCATGAACCTTTTGCATTTTCATACATAATTTTATATATATATGCAGTGTGCATTCTTCCAGGAGAAAGCTCATAGCTTTCGTCAAATTCTAAAAACAGTAAAAACAGTTGCTACAATGTAACCCTTTAAAATGGTGATATCCAGCATAGAACACAATATTGCGAAAGGTGACCAACCAGTGCGGAAGGCTGATGTCATCCTCTCTTGGTACCACTCCCTCCCACATTCATATAATGCTAATCATACTAAACTCTTTTCCATTGAGCCCCAAAGCAGATTCACAATTCTCAAAAAATAGCTCTAGGCAGATACTACCATTTTACCGGAAGAATCTCTAAAGGTGAAATTAACCTGACATCTGGATCTGGAATCCACCTAGACTCTTCCCCTCTTTTCTTTCATTTAGTTTATTTTGCGCTTTATGGTCATCTAAAACCCTTGGGTCTTTATAAGGAATTGCCATGCCTTATAGCCCTCCTAAACTTGTCCTTCATCCTATTACTTGGAATTAACTTTTTAAACACATTAAAATGTCAAAGTCGGCTTGAGTCTTTTGAGATCTTGTTAAATGATAATAGAGTTATCCATTCACTTAACTATTCATCCAACAAATATTTACAGGAATACCTACTGTGTGCTGTTAGCCAGCTCTTAGCCAGCTCTTCCAGCTTTAAGTCATACATAAATTTGATTTCTATGCCACCAAGCCACTGATAAAAATAATATTAAAATGAAAATATTTATTGTAATCAGGATATAGGTGTGAGGCAAGACACCCACAAAATTTGTAATTCAGGTTACTTCTTCAATGTAGAATTAAAGGAAATAAATATGTAATGGCTGGTTTCCAGTTACCAATTTATTGCCTCTCAGCTCTACATCTATCCTCCTCTGTCTGCTCTGCAACCTGTAAATATTTCTCCTTTGCTAGCTGGCACAGTTTAGACTTTGTCAGCAGAAGACACTAAAGGAGTTTCTGTACCTGGTTCCAGTGTACTCCTCTTGGAAGGGTCTGCAATGTGCAGTGTAAGCAGTCACTATAGTACCCTGAGACTAGTACCATATGACACATCCCTGTCAATGGCCTCCTTCAGCGTCCTCTAAGGTGACTTCCACAGTGCTCAGCTCCTGAAGGACATGAGGCTCAGCAGTCCCTGGAGCCAACAGCATTTGGCACCATCCATAATGACTACCCCCAGGTACCTCCTTGAATGGCTTTGTAATGATTTCTAAAGTATGAGACATCTCTTTGGAAGGCTTTCTTTGGCATCTTTTGGGAAGCTCTGCAGTAGGTTCTGAGGTGCACCACCTCTCCACAGATAGCTTTCTCCAACACCCAGAAAGCATATCCTCAGTGTGTACTGCTGGCACAGCGCCTCAGCAAAGTCCTCCACCACCCACTGAACTGCACCCTTTCTAGTAAGATCTGGATCTCAGCCCAGAGTGGTAGGGGGGGCTTTTCATTGATGTTCTACCTCAGTCTTAAGAGGTAGTAGCTGTTCCCTAGACCTAACCATAGGACTATAGAACTCTTCCCTCCCCCCACAGCTTACCACTGCATTACTAACGGCCTATTTGTAGCAGTTCCTTTTACCTGGTACATCATGTCTTGCTATCCAGAAGAAATTACAAGGCCTATCAAGAAGCGAAAGACACAGGTACAAGAGACAGAGCAAGCATCAGAACCAGACATGGCAGAATGTAGGAATTATCAGGATGAGAATTTAATCAATTATGATTAATATGCTAAAGGTTGTAATGTATAAAGTAGACAGCATGAGAAAACAGATGGGTAATATAAGCAGAGAAATGGAAATCCTAAGAAACAAAAAGAAATGCCAGAGATAATAAAAAAAATACTGTAACAGAAATGAAGAATGCCTCTTGTGGGCTTATTAGTAAACTGGACATGGCTGAGCAAAGAATCTCTGACCCTGAGGATGTATCACAGAAACCTCCAAAACCCAAAATCAAAGAGAACAAAAACTGAAAAAAACAGAACAGAATATCCAGGGAATATGGGACAACTACAAAAAAAGGTATAACATGCACATAATGGAAATACCAGGAGAAGAAAGAGAGAAAGGAACAGAAGAAATATTTAAAATAATAATGACTGAGAATTTCCCCCAAATTAGTGTCTGACACCAAACCATAGATCCAAGAAGCTCAGAGAAAACCAAGCAGGATAAATGCCAACAAAAACTAAACCTAGACATGTCATTTTCAAATAACAGAAATTCCAAGATAAAGAAAAAATCCTGGAAGAAGCCAGAGGAAAATAATATGTTACCTACAGAGGAACAAGGTAAGAATTACATCCAACTTCTCCTCAGAAACCATGTAAACAAGTAAAGAATAGCACGAAATACTTAAAATATTGAAAGAAAAAAACCCACCAACTTACAATTATGTCTCCTGCGAAAGTATCCTTCAAAAGCGAAGGCGAAATAAAGGCTTTCTTAGACAGACAAAAAATTGAGGGACTCTGTTGCCAGTAGTCTGCCTTTCGAGAAATGTTAAAAATTCTTCAGAGAGACAGGAAATAATATAGATCAGAAGCTCAGATCTATATAAACAAAGAGCATCAAAGAAAGAGTAAGTGAAGGTAAACAAAAAACTTTTATTTCTCTTACTCTATAATTGATCTAACAGATAACAGTTTGTTCAAATAATAGCAATAATGTATTTGATTAGATATGTTTATATATATCTTACGTGTGTGTGTGTATGTATATATGCTTTTGTATGCTTCTATATAAGTGAAATGAATGACAGCAAGGATACAAATGATGGGAGGAAGAAATTAGGATTATTTTGTTAATAAAGTACTTACTTAAAATGCTCAGTTAAAACCACAAAAAGCAGAAAATGAGTGGAAAGCAAAAATAGGAACAAAAACAAGGGCAACAAGTAGAAAACAGTAATGAATATGATAGATACTAATCTGATCCAATTATATGAATAATCACTTTGAATGCTAAGTAAAATAAATCATTCAGAAAAAGACAAATATCATATGATTTCATTCATATGTGGAATTTAAGGGAAAAAAAAAAACAAATGAACTAAGAAAAAAAAAGGCATACCAAAACAGACTCTTAACTATAGAGAACAAAGGATGGTTACCAGAGGGGTGGTGGGTGGCGGATGGGTGAAATAGGTGAAGGGGATTAAGAGCACACTTATCATGATGAGCACTGAGTCATGTATGGAATTGTTGAATCACTATATTGTACACCTGAAACTAATACAACACTGTATGTTAACTATATTGAAATTAGAAATTTTTTAAAAGGCCCAGATACATACATGTGAATAATTAATTTATGACAGAGGTGACATTACAGATCAGTGGGAAAAGAATGCACAAAACAGCTATCCATAAGAAAAAAGATAGATTTTTATGTATGCAACTTGCCACACAAAAAGTTAAATTTTGGATGGACTAATATCTAAATATGAAAAATAAAACTATTATAAAATCCTATAGAAGACTTTCTTCCTGGCAGAAAGATGCTATATCAGTCAGAGTTTCAATAAGAGAAGCATTAGAAGATACACACACACACACACACACACACACACACACACACACACACACATATCTGTTACAGAAATTTGACTTTAGGTAATTGTGAAAGATAAGTTAACCAGTTTGTGTAAGCCTGCTATCTTCCCATATGACACTGGAGCTGTAAGCTGGAAGGGGAGAAGGCAACATAAATGTGAACTGGGGAACAGCAAGAACAACCTAGAACTCAAAACCATGAGCCATAACCGACAAGGGACAGGCTAAAATCTCTTTCAGTTCGTGTTGCCCCTGACTTTTTTGGAAAATGTGTCCTGCAGGAACCAGGGCTCTTCTTCACAGAGCTAAAGCACACACATCTGGCCAAGGTGTTAGAGAAGCTAAAGAAAGATCCAGGAAAAAGTATAGCAATTACAGCCTAACAGCGGCTTCCTGCCAATGAAGTGATCTATCAGATAAATGATAAAAATGTATGAGCTACAAAATGTCTGTTGTTTAACTTCAGCCCTTTAAATCTCATACAAGAGGGGCGCCTGGGTGGCTCAACTGGTTAAGCGTCTGCCTTCCGCTCAGGTCATGATCCCAGGGTCCTGGGCTTGAGCCCCGCATCGGGCTCCCTGCTCGGCAGGAAGCCTGCTTCTCCCTCTCCCACTCCCCCTGCTTGTGTTCCCTCTCTCGCTGTGTCTCTCTCTGTCAAATAAATAAATAAAATCTTTAAAATCAATCAATCAATCAATCTCACACAAGAATCTCTCTCTTGGCCTACCTAGCCAGAAACACGCAGAAGGAAATTCTGGGAAGTATAGTCCAGCCTAGCAGAATTGACACATTAGAAAGCCACCACAATTAGGAAAGAATTTCCTGTGACCGCTAAAGAAGGGCATAAGTCATATGAGAAAAGACAGATCAACATGAAAATTATAAGCTCCACATGTCAACAGGTATAATAAACAAAATGAAAAGACAATCCTCATCCTGGTAAAAGAAATTTTAAAACTTTTTAATGATAAAAATACTCATATCCAGAATATTTTAAAATTTCCTTCAAATCAATAAGAAAACTCTAGCAAACCAATTGATAAACAGACCATTCAGAAAAGGAAAATCTATAAGGGACAATGAAAGGATGATGAACCTCACTAATAAATCAGAAAATAAAAATTAAATAACAATACTCTCTAGATGGACAAAATGTAATAAATCTGAAAACACCAAGCATTAGTGATGATTAGGTAAAGTATAGTTCTTATAGGTTGCTGTTAAAGTATATACTGGTACAAGCAGTTTGAAGAGGTTGTAATTTAGTAATATGCAGTATATGTGAAGGTATATCTACTATAGAACACAGCAATTTCACTTCTAGGTTTCTAAAAAAGAAACTTGTGCATATATGCAAGAAGACATGAAAAGGGATGTTTATTGTATACAACAAAAAAGTGACATCAATCTAATTGGCCTCTCAGTTAAGGATAGAAAATAAATTGTGTTTATTCATACAATAAAATACTATTGTTAAATTAATTAAGCAAGGAGGCCATTAGTCTGAAGTGGCTTTAATGCTTTAGCAACGTACTAAGCAAACCAAAACCTAAACCTGAAATGCCTCAAGGTTAAGAAATAAAATAGGACAACCAATCACAGTCAAGTAAGCTATCCCAAATTAGGCAACCACTTAAGCTACAGCCAATCGAATAATTTTCTTGCTTTGCTTCTGCCTTTTCTCTATAAAAGTCTTTCCCCTAGCACCTGTTGGTGGAGAGCTCCTAACCACTTCTGGCTTGGTGCTGCCTGATTCAAATCAATTTTTGCTTTAATAAACTCATAACAATTTTAATGTGCTTCAGTTTCTTTTAACACTATATAGCAATCAAAATAATTTAACTGTAGCTAGTGTATCACTATAGATAATTTTTAAAATAATATTAATAAAGTTTCAAAAGGATATACAGAGCAGAATAATATAAAATTCTGGGTACATAGCAATAGCATATATTCTGGACATATACATATGTAGTAAAAAAATACGCATAGAAATGATAAATCCCAACCTCAGAACGCTACTATAGTTTCCTTTGGTGCAAGAGAGAAAAGAAAGTGCTAGGAGAGGGGAACTTTCTGCCTGCTTCCCTCATTAAATGAGTTAAAGTTTTAATATGTGTTCATTTTTGTATCTCTAAGAATCATAATCTTATTTGTGTTCATTATCTTTTAGGACATTGCAGACTAGAAGAATGAAAGGGGTCTGTCAGAAGAGCAGGACAGACAATCCCTTTAGGGCAAACTTCACTTACTGTAATGTTTTACTTTATTGTAAAGGAAGATTTCCTGCCCTGCTATTCCAAGGAATATTCTTGCAGTTTAGAAAGCTTAAGTGTCAAGTTCGAAGGCTTTTTTAAAAAATATATCAACATGAATGAAGGGGAGCTATCTGAGCAGCAATCTGGAGAATAATCAAAATTAAAATTCAAAATCTTTTCTCTTGGCCACAGGGGCACTGCCGAGTTGATCCAAATACTAGTTATATAATATTCACAGGCACAACCTAAAAGCATGCTTTCTTTTCAAATTCTGAAATCTTAACAGCATTTGTTTTCTTTTAAGATTTTTTGAAACCCTGGCTCACTTCTAGGAGGTTCCTTCCAGTTCAGCTTTGGCTGTACAGCTTAACATCCATTCACAGGATTTGGGGGGCAGGTTCTGAATAGCAGAATTTCCAACTGGGAAAGTTTATGTATCCCATCAAATACCTTCACCCTACACTCCCCACCCAAGCCACCACCCCCACCCCCACCACCAAATTCAGGAAACTTGTTTCTATACCGAGGGAATAACAAAGGCATTTGATGTTTCTTTGGTTTCATACTAGTATGGCAGTATGACAAAGAACCCATTCCCATAAACATCGTTTAATAAGCCACAATTTTATTTAACACTCACCTAGCTGCTTAAGATAATAGAATAAAATATACCCCAAAATAATTTTTAAAGAAATATGTAAGCAATGCTAGTCCCTGGCTCTCACAAAGCAGGTATCTAATTAAAGCTTTTTGAGACTCTGTTCTACACTCCCATCCTAAACCTACTTTCTAGAGTTACTTTTAACTGCAGAGCTTTCACAGTGAATAGAAAAGAGAAAGGAAAAGAGGATTTGTAAATACACAGCCACAAAAGTCTGAGCTCATCCTCAGTGACTCCTGGGCACACTCTTGGAGAGGGGCTGGGCCAATTAAGGTGATTGTGGAGGTCATAATCACTATGAGCTTGTTGGGAAGTTCTTGTGAATATTTGAATATCAATGCACGTAATATATGCAGAATGAATTTTCAGAAGCCAGACTACATTGTTTACACAGCACTAGAAATCTCCTCACTGCCTAGCTTGTGTGCATGCATTTCTGAATTCAGAAACAAAAGGAACAGTTGAGATCATATTTAATGGGGTCCTAAAAGCAAATTTCAATGTGAAGCAGCCATGATAAGAAAAGTAGCAATTTTGCCCTTGGTAAAAGTAATATTTTTTCTTCTAGATTCTGTCTCTCCCCTTTCAGCTACTCATTTTCAAAGATCATTTGGTTTTTGAAGTTATTTATTGTTCTTTTTAAAACTAAACAAAATTAACTTGGTACCAGCAGTATCAGGTGCTCTCACATTTTATTCACTTTATGTCTTAGATGAGAAAATTGACCCAGAGAAGGTAAATCATCGGTTGGTCCAAGGTCACAAGCGACAGGGGTAAGGTTTGAATTCACATATCCTGACTTGGTTTTGTCTGTCAGTTCCCTAAAGTAATTGTGTTGAAATATCTTTAGTATTCTTCTTTTAGAGGTATTTGTATTTGGAGACTCTTAAGCATTGCAGTTTAGCATCTTTCCATGCCTACACAAGGCAGCTGCATATTGCTCCAAAATACCTCTCAAATTACCCTAGTTCAAGATAAAATCATCTTACCTGAACTATTAAAACGGATTTCCAACTAGTCTCCCTGTTTCACTCTTCCCTTCCCTTCACGGTGTTTTCTTTACCATAAATTGGTTTCTGTAATGCTACTGGTAAATTCCTTCATTGATTTCCCAAGGCACTGAAAATAAAATTCAAATCCATGACCAAGACTTACATGACTTGCCTCTTGACTCTTGGCCCATTTCCTCTGTATTATACCCTACTTTGTATTACTCCCACCAGCTATTTATACTGCAGTCATACTGCCCTTCTTTCTACTCAGCAAATCATTAAGTCAACTCAGTTTTAGGGCCTTTGCACCAGCTGTTTCAATTTCCTGCCAATTCAAGTTTTAGGTCAAATGTCATCTCAAGGAAGCCTTCCTCTTTACCAGAGTCCCTTATTTTAGTCTCTTCATGGTGCTTATTACTATGAAATCTCAATCATTTGTCCCTAACTTATTTTTTCTCCTCTCCTTTTAGAAATCTGTCTTCACTGTATCCCTTGCTTATGAAAAATTCAATAAATATCTGTTGAATATATGAATGTGTGAATGAATGAAATTACATTTCCAAGGCCCAATTGGTTAACATTTCACAAATAGTCATGTCTGTTGGTGGGGGACGGACATCAAGGAAGAGATTTTTATTTTTAACTAGAAGAGTGGCTTGTCAGAATCTCTTTATGCACAGAATTTTCACAAGCAATTCCCTGAATTCCCTCATTCATGACTCCCTACAAGGCCATGGAACCCAAGTTTAGAACCCCTGTTTCACTGTACAGTTCAGATGCATTATCTTGGCTTATATGATGCAAATAGTTTGATTTTTGTTTAATTGTCCTCCCTGATCATTACGTAGGAGTTGGGAGCCTTAAAGAAGTACAGTTTATTCTGTACTTCTCTTATAAAATACTTCCACAAACTACTATGAATGTCAGTTTATATTATGCATACGTACAAGTTCAGGGTATATGTCTATTTTATTCACCATGGTATCAACAGTGCCCAATATAATACCTCACATGATGAAGAGCCCAATTAATATCAGGGTTAAAATAAACTCACTTTTCTTGACCTTCTATTTATTTCTTATAAATAGTGGTTGTTTCATATCTGAAAATGGATGTTACTATCAATCACATTTTCTAGGACATTCAAATTAGAGGTTCCAAATTGGTTCACAAATTTTCTTTCTGACTTTAAGGAAAATCTTTTCAGAGACTAATACAGGCTGTGTCAAGGTTTAAATTATGTCTTTCAAATGTTTTGAAATAGGAAAATAAAAGGCAGTAAAACAAGTAGTATGTGTAGTTGCAATAGAACATAAGTTTCTCCGGGCGCCTGGGTGGCTCAGTTGGTTAAGCGACTGCCTTCGGCTCAGGTCATGATCCTGGAGTCTGGGGATCGAGTCCCTGCTCAGCGGGGAGTCTGTTTCTCCCTCTGACCCTCCCCCCTCTCATGCTCTCTCTCTCATTCTCTCTCTCAAATAAATAAAATCTTTAAAAAAAAAAAAGAACATAAGTTTCTCCACTATCACATTCATATTAATAGCAAATTTACCTGCCTGTGGGATATTTATTGCCATTTAACAAACACTGAGAGGCTGCAGAAATCACTGTCTGCTTCTAAACTCAACTAGCTTAAAGATTTTTGTGTGAAAGGTGAAATAAAGCAATAATATAGCATGAATGTATACTGGGTGAGACCAATGATCCTGATGAATAAACAGTGTGATCAGAAGGTGGAACTAGCAAGGAATTTAAGGTAATAGTAAATGTTGATACTAATCTTCTCTACATGGCTTCCTCTGTATTTTCATAGCAGCAAAAACACTTTTAAAGGCAAAGGATTTTAATACTCCACTAAGAAAAATTCCTAATAATACTACACTCTTCTAGCCCCATTCATCTCCAGAGGGGCGTAAATATACTCTCCTTTTCTCATTTCACATATACATGGGGACCTTGACCAAATAGTGGCTCTGTACTTACAATTCCCAATGCAAAAGTCCTAGTATTATGGAGGAGAACCATCACTTTGGAAAAACATGTGTGATTCCTAAAACAACTCATTTTTTAGTTTATATGAGAACCAGAGATGAAATATGAATATGAGCAAAATAAGCAGAATCACAATTCAGAGATATGGCTTGGAAAAACAAAATAAAAGGACATGTTTACATAAATTATAAGCACTCCGGGGCTGGGATATTATTCTTTCTCCAGCACTGTCAACCATTTATATAGCATTGTATACACTTGTGGCAATATAGAATGAAAAATAATAATTAATACAGTATGTTTATCCTGAATCCCACAGACTTTTTCTTATCAGATCCTTGCAGCCTAGTTTTTTTTTAAGTCAATTCATAATTGACCATATGTATTTCCCAATCCTTGCCTGTTAGGCTTCGTTCTCTCTTATAAACCCACTAGTGATTATTTTGGACAAATATCTGCTATATCATTATTAGCAAGGCATGGACTTCAAAGAGTTCAACTTGGATAGTGTTGAAATGATTGGAATGTTGGCCAAGAGCTTTAACCTCAAAGGGGTGTGATTTCAGTGATTTCTGGTTTTAGATGGCTCAGAAATAAAGAAAAGAAAATGGAGAATGGGGTAGGGGAGTAAGGAGAAAGAAAGGTTAGAGAAATTAATCATGAAGCCATACCAGTATTTAAAATACCAAGAGATCAAAATTCAAAGGTATCTGTTTTGACCTTAGGCATGTATCTGTTGAAGGAATCAACAAATGAATGTGGAGAGTCCCTAATGAAACAGCTTTCTAGCTGGTTTCCTGACTGAAATCTTTTTTCCCTCTTCAATCTATCCCACACACTTCTGCCAGAATTATCTTCCAAAAGTATAGTTCTAGCAAAAATCTTCCTTTAATTTTTAAAGAAAATCAAGCTAATCACTGCCTGTACAGTAACTCCTTGATATGACCCTCAAAGTCCCAGGACTCTTTTCCTGCCTGATCTCCTTCCACTGCCCTCCACACATCCTATGTGCCCACAATATTGATCTTCCCTGAGTTCCCTCAAACATCCCAGCTCCTCAATATCCAGGGCCTTTGTTTCTGTGACTTTATAACATCTTCCTAACTCTGTGAACCTGGAAAATTTACCACTTAAGATGCAGAATAAATGTCACTACCTCCATGTACTTTCCTGACTCTCCTCCTATTAAGATAGTTGCTTCCTCCTTATCAAATCTTTTTTTTAATATTTTACTTATTTATTTGACAGAGAGAGACACAGCAAGAGAGGGAACACAAGCAGGGGGAGTGGGAGAGGGAGAAGCAGGCTTCCCGCTGAGCAGGGAGCCCAATGCGGGGCTTGATCCCAGGACCCTGGGACCATGACCTGAGCCGAAGGCAGAGACGCTGAACGACTGAGCCACCCAGGCGCCCCATCCTCCTTATCAACTCTTAGCCCATGTTACAATCCACTAAGCACATTTACATGTTATTTGCTTTATATGGCTGTCTCCTCCAATAGGCCAAATTTATGGGCAGAGATAATCTTTTTGAGCCCTGAGTAGTGATGATCTGATTCAGCCCTGGGTCAAGCATAGTGTCTGACACACAGTAAGTACTCAGTAAATATTTGTTTAATAAAAACACTGAAATAAAATATGAAAATTATATTTTCTTAGCAGGTAATACAAGGAAGGTTCTGGCAATGCAAGGCCCCCACTGTCCTTAGCATTTGCCTTTAATCAGAATAATAAACAAGAAATGTCTGGTAGAAACAATTAGCCTATAAAGCAGGTGCCGGCTCAGTCCCTCCACACGTTCTATGTAGAGGTTCCATTCTGGGTTTCATTTAGTTTGTGAAGCCCAGAAACGGACAGCCACCCCCACTGCAGCAGTAGGCATAAACAATACCAAGTGCTAAATCCAGCAGCCTGGAAGTGCACTTCAGTCTCATTCAAAGTCAAGGGAAATTATGCATACATGAGAAGTAGAAGGGGAGGGGAGGTAGGAAAGATGGCTTGCTGCTTCTTGGAAAACAGTCAGGAAAAAGACCATAAAGGTTTGGTTCCTGAGAAAATTGTCACCTATTTGCTGTTGCTTTTTCATCTTCATAGGAATTTATTGGATTGGGAAAGACCTTTGCTACTCCACGTTATCCCAAGCTCCCAGTTGCCTTTGCATTAGTTAATATCTGAGCTTCCTGGTTAATTGTGGCAGGCGAGCGGCAGGCTGCACAGATGTCAGATGTCATACTCTATCAGATGAAGAGGTTCCTGCCTCGGGCTGTTTATATATGACCTACCAGGATTTCCTGCTGCATGATGAAATAATTAGGGGGCCGCCATGCAGGGAATAATGTTGCAGCTAAATTGTAACAGCATTACATTTAAAAATGAAAATGAAACATTCGTCCTTATCTGCATCAGAATCTTCCTAAGGTTTGTTGTGAACATGTTGTTCCTTATTTTTATAATATTCACATGGGTACTAATTTTAATGTTCACTGGAGAACACAATGAGCTTAGCAAGGCTTTCTTTAATGCTTGTACTGCAATTTGAGTCAAGAGTAAACAGGGTTGGGAGATGTCTTTTTTTGTGTTTTTCTAAATAAAGTTTGTCTTTTGCCTCTTGTAAAAAGCCAATTTTACAGACTTAACAAAGTCTGGGTGATCTTTAAAAGAAAACAGTAATATTTTCTAAATTGATTAATTCTTAAGTCTTACTAAATTCTAACTTCTGACTTTCTGACCCAGGAAATATGTATACATCCTGTTTATAATGTAATATTTTAAAATATTTTTAATAAGAGCATATTATAAGACTATAAGTTCTTATCCACATCCAGTGTCCATGAGTCAAGGGAATTATCCTATATACAAAGATGATTCAAGATTAAGCACAAAAATTCTAGGGGCAACTGGGTGGCTGTCAGTTAAGCATCTGATTCTTGATTTCAGCTCAGATCATGATCTCAGGGTCATGAGATCGAGCCCCGTGTTGGGCTCTGTGCTCAGCAGGGTATCTGCTTGAGATTCTCTCTCCCTCTCCCTTACCCCCATCCCCACTCTCTTTCTCTAAAATAATAAATAAATATTTTTTTAAAAAGAACAAAAATTCTAAGCAGCTTTGATTGTTAAAAAGTTAACAACGCTCTCCTGAATTCTAGCAATACAGAAAGATAAATGGGACCATTCAGACCAAGCTATATTAGCATGTTTTTCACTAACATCCTATGCATCCCTCTGCTCTCATTCTTAACACCTTCCCTAATAAGACTGCTAATTCCTTGAGGACTGTTTTTCTCATGCATTTTTTTATTTCCTGTTCCTAATAACAGTACTTAACACAAGTAAGTACTTGGTAAATTTTTGTTTAACTGAATTATATTGTGTATAGTGAGAAATGGAGAGCAAGGGATTAAGAAAAAGATAATGATCATGATGATTCCTCACCTGTCCATATTGTTTTCCTGTTTAGGCATGATATCATCCTTCTTCCCCTCAACATTCCCCCTGATTCAATTCTTCTAAAGATGTTAATGATTCTGAGTTCCCTCATCTGAACAGTGGAATCATAGTATCTGCTGATACACAGAAGTATAATTCATATCATAAATTACCACAGAAAATGAAAATCCATCTGAACTTCATTGCTTAAAGATCATATACAACTGAAGTTGGCCCAGGTAGATTCCTGGCAAATCCAGGGAACACAGTTTTAGAGCTGAAGGAAGGTTTCATCTCTAAAAGAAAAGGTTTAAGGAAAACAAGAGACCTCTGTGTGATTTATGAGAACAGCAAATACTTTTTGTCCCAAGTGTTAACTCTGATTCATTAATAATAGCTACCATGTAAAGAGGTAGCATCCAGGTTGTGTAAGAAAGTGCAGTCATTGATTAATTGTGTCTGCCTTGGCCTTGGAACAAGTGAAAATATAAGTACTAACTATCTTTCATACCAGCACCTCTTCTTAATAACCCAGAAGATTGTAGCTATTTTGGGGGAGAACTGGGGAACAAAGAAACATTCAAACAGGATCTTTGAAGCAAAGCAAATGTTCATTTAAGCACCACTATACCCAAGCGTTACCCTCCTTGTCTTGTTTAATAAACATCTATCGGGCATTTATCTGTCCAGTAATGTTCTCTAGTCTCAGGAATTAATGGCCACCTATAGGAGGCAGACAAATAAATAGGAAATTTTAATACTATGTGATTAATAACATAGAAGTCTACAATAATGGTAAAGGAGTTCAAATTGAAATGGCTCACCCTGGCCGAGGTAAGGGTAAGGAGAGGGATGTCAGGAAATTTCTCCCAGAGGAAGGATCATCTGAACAAGGCTATAAGGATAAGTAACAATTAACCAGGCCAAAAAAAGAAGGAAGAAGGAAGAAGAGGAGGAGGGGTGAGGGAGGAAGGGGTGGTGGTAAAGGAAAGGCATTTTGGGCAGTACATATAATGACATTCAAGTAAATGTCCATAGTTCAGTTGCACAGCATAGTTCAAGTGCATGTAGAGGATGATTATAGAGATAAAGCTAGAGAAGTAAAGAACAGTCAGAACTCAAAAGATTTTGTGTGTCAAACCAAAGAGACTGGAGAATTTGGGGCAGGACAGTGGTTTGCATCTCTTCCTTGGACTGTATCTACTATCCCTTTTCTACTGTCTCTGTTCCCTCGATATATAAACATAACAATGTCTTTCCTCCTTGAAGAAGAAAATCACTCTTGATCCTACATTTCTGTATCTTTTCCTCTATCTTTCCCTCTCTTCCAAACCAAGTAGCCAAGCTTCTGGAAAATAAGAATCTATACTTTTGGTCTTCACTTCACATTTACTGCTAAAATCTACTGCAGTATGTCTCTTGTCCACCTGATTTCATGAAAAGTCTTGTTAACTCTGTTGTCTTTCCTAACAGACCTGAGCTTTAAGTGAGTCCTTAGAGACATCTGACATGGCTTATGAGCACTCCATTGAAGCCATCTTTCTTGGCTTCCAGGACTCTGGACTCTCTTGTTTTTCCCCTTATCTTTCAGACCTCCCTGAGTCTCCATCATGAGCTCTGCTTCTTCTACACAGGTCAGATGTCGATAACCACCAGAGCTCCAACCTCTCCCCTCTCACAATACAGACTGTTCTTTACCAAATTCCTTTCTATACTTTAAGATGCAAAATGCCATCTCCTCTGTAAAGCCTATTCCTGAAGTTCTTTGTCTACAACATTTATCACAACATTTTGCACATACTGTATGTCAACCCCGCCCAGTAAACAGTAAGACTTTTGCGGGCAAAGGCCATACATTGCCCAGTTTGTATCTATAGTGCCTGACACTTGATATGTCTACAATCTTTCTTTGTTTCACGAAGGAAAGAGGGTTAGTCAGTGGTACATTTGCACATAATTTTCATCTCTTAGACCTCTAAAGGGTAATAACCCCTCAGGTTAGAATTGAGGAAACTGAGATTCAGGATGGCAAAGTAGTTGACCTAAAATTGCAGAGCTCATCAAGGACAGAATTTCAAAATTCTAGTTTCCAGCTCTTTCGTGGCTTGTCTGCTCCATTTTTTAAAAATATTTATTTATTTATTTATTTGAGCAAGAGAGAGCAGGGGGAGGGGCAGAGAGAGAGGGAGAACCCCAAACAGACTCCCTGCCTGATGCAGAGTTCAATCTCAGGACCTGAGATCATGACCTGAGCTGAAATCAAGAGTCAGTTGCTTCAGTTGCTTAACCGACTGAACCACCCAGGTACCCCTTGCCTGCTCCATTTTAAGTAAAACACGCAAATGAACAGTTTGAGAATTAGGAAAGAGTATGGACTTGACCCTTCTGAATTTATGAATGACAGAATCACAGAGGAAATGAAAACAATTACTTTGTGCAGACTGAGGTAACTTTTGTTTCTTAGGAGTGTTAAAGCTGAGTAATAGCCTACCCTTAATACAAGTTTCTAGAAGGAACATTCCCAGGAGCTGCAGAAGCCTCTGAGAAATATGTTTAAAGCAGTCAGGAGATCCTCAGAAATGCAAATTGCCCACTTGAAATAAGAAGGCATCTATCGTTTAGCCCTGATTGCCTCTGCAGGCCTCCAGGCGAGGGGGAGAAAAATCCTCGAAGGAGGAGGCAGTCTAAGTAAACTGCACACATGGAGGAAAAATAAAAATGAAGCCAAACTCCAACAGGGCTTCCATTTATCATCTGCTAAGCAAGCAGGGATTAGAGAGCAAAAACCATTTACGGTTCTGAATTCTTTATAACTTCACTATTTGTGTTCCTTTTTGGTTCCCCCTATTTTCCCATAGATGTTTATAAATCTGAAATCTCTAATTTCACCATCACCATCAATGAATGCATAGACAGAGAGCAATCAGAAATTTCCTTTAGTAATATAAAATACTTTATACCAAGAGAATATACTTACAACAATGGGAGAAATAATAGCTTTCACTTTTTCCCTTCATTTAGACATGTATTTTGTTTAGATTTTTTTGTTCCTAACTTGCTTCTGCAAGTTCTGTTCTTTTGCTTTGGAGGGAAATATGCTGATTTTTTAAATTTTATTCCTAATTCAATTTCTTTTTGTAGGAAAATGCTTAGTCACAAAAAAAAAAACATTAAAACTTTCAAAGTGTGACTTTAAAACATAATGAATCCTTCAGTAGAAAATAAACACGGTGCCATTTTTTTAAAAAATAATCTTCATCTAACCTGTTTACCAGCTGAGCAATAAAAGACTTGGTATTTAAATTTGGAACTTTCTTCATCTCTTTATCCCATCTCCTTTTCATCTTTATAAACAGAAGAAAGTCTATAATTACTATACTAACAAAGAATACAGTTGAACTGTACACAGGTTAAACCATTCTAAATAAAGCTGAGAATAATAAATAATAGAATAGCCAAAGGAGCTAGCATAATAAACACATAAAGAGTAACACCACATCCTACAATGTAAGATGTCTCCCATTTCTATGTATTTTAAATTTCCGGAGTGGAAAGAGACCTTAAAAAGCATAAGTTAACAGTCTATATTCATAGAAACTAGAGAGATCATAAAGTCCAGCCTCTTAGGTAAGTTTAAAATTCCCATTAAGGGGCACCTGGGTGGCTCAGTCGGTTGGGCGGCTGCCTTCGGCTTGGGTAGTGGTCCCGGGGTCCTGGGATCAGGCCCCACGTCGGGCTCCCTGCTCTGCGGGAGGCCTGCTTCTCCCTCTCCCACTCCCCCTGCTTGTGTTCCCTCTCTCGCTGTGTCTCTGTCAAATAAATAAATAAAAAATATTAAAAAAAATAAAAAATAAAAAATAAAATTCCCATTAATAATAGTAATGACAGTGGTGATGGAGGTGATGGTGGTTGTGGTAGTATGAACAACTACCATTCATCAAATATTTACACGGTGTCAGGCACTAGGCTAACTGCGGTGCCCACGTTATCTCATTTAATCTGTATAACAAATCCAGTTGAATGATTATCATCTTCACTTTACATGTGAATATACAGGGACATTTCTGATTAGTGGTGGGCCTAGCTTCTGCTGGAATGTTTTTAGTGTTAGGAAGTTTATTACCCAATAAGACAGCCCTTTCTATTTTAAAACAGTTGTGGCTGAAAACTTTTCCTCATATGGAGCCCAAACTACCTTCATGAAACCTCCAGTCATTCATCTTAGTTCTATCTTATAGAAATAAATGAGTTCAGTACTTCTTCCAACTGACAACGCTTTAGATCTTTTTAAAAACTGCCATCATGAGGTCATTTTGGCTACTAACTTGTTTGGTGTCCCTGCAGCTAGACCGATCCCCAGAGCTAGTCTAACCAGCTTAGTCCTCACTTGGAAGCTCAGTTTTGAGCCAAATTATGAGACAAAACTAGCTAACAAGCAGAGGTGAGGTATGGAGAATGCCACAGCCCTTCCCCTTTATCGCAGCCAGTTAACCCTAACACTGCCCTTTTCTCCAGTTTATGGCTCTGGGCCCTAGGACAAATCCTCTGCCTTAATTTCATTCTACTCTGAATCCTAGAGTGATTTCTAGTAAGAAATGTAAGGCATTAATCAACTCTACAGGGCAAATAATTGGAGGTATCACTCTTAAACTCAAGTCTTGCAGGTGACACTCACTGTATTTTTAAAAGAACTGGAGTGCTTACTATTCTAAGCATTTAATCCTGGCAACCCCCCTATGAGACAAGTACTGTTATTATCACCACCTTCATTGTGAGGAAACTGAGGCACAGAGAGATGTTAGCTACCTTGCCCAAAGCTTTATGGTTCTGCGGGAGTTGGAACACAAATCCAGAAAATCCGATTTTAGTACTTTTTAATCACTACGTTATGCTGCTTTGCAGGAGATGCTAAACTCTTCCCAGGCTGGGGTCTGGGATTTGTTTCCTGTAGTTTCCCATGTTTCCTACGTTTTAGCAATTTTCCAGAGAAAATAGAAAGAGCAGCAAAGCGCTTTTCCTGGGCCTTACCACTTCCTCTTTTGCGAACTAACTGCATCTTTCTACTTTTTTAAAAGGGTGGCGTTGAGTGGGCTGGGAACAAGGACGCTGACTCAGCATTCGGGAATCAGGAATGCAGGCTGACCAACAAAAGACTCGCAAGAATCAGGCCTTCATGAGACGTAGAGGAGGGATGCCACAGTTTCTTGTGGTACTAAAGTCAGAGTTTATCATACACACTACTGTGACCACCGTGGCCACAAGCAGCTAGGCTCCGGAAATGAAAACCCATTGGTCACCTATATCTGTATTTTGTTCAATCTGGATCTTTTTAGATCTGCCCTCTGTCAGTTATAATCAGGAGATCAGGTCTGCTTTGCAAACTCATTGTCCTGGATCTGAACATAAAAAAGCCAGTTTTGCTTGGAATGGTGCCCACTTGAGTTCTATAGCCTTGTTCCAAGCCCAAAACTAAACAGTGTATAAACTGGAGATATTTAACCTTATGGCCTTTCTTATCTCAACTGTGAGGATATGATATAAGAAGATAAACTCTGCCTTTCATATTCAACACAGATACAGAAATTGAAGAATAGAAAAATGACTCTTTATAGGGATTTGTTTGTTCACTGTAGGCAAAAAAAAAAAGTAAGTGAAAAATAAGACTATTTTTAAGATATCTCACTTCCTGTTTTAAGTATAATTTTGTATCATACTCAAATGCCCACACAATTGTAACAACACAGTATCATAACTATCTGTATAGTTAAAACTCAAAGAAAAAACTTCATCTACTTTGATCAACCTAATTATAACTGAATGAGTGGTTCAGCTATCTCAAGAGAAAGTTTAGAGTGAGCTATCCCACATACAGGCAATTTTAGCATAAACCTTCTCTCAACTTAACTAAGCAGTGGAGATACTTATTTTAGAATGGAATGAATCTTCCAGATCTTGGCTCTGCCTTTCCTTCTTGGCTCCCTCCTAACTACTTGCAGCCTGTTGTTGGTTACTTTTCCCCCCTCACATCCTTTTCTCCACTCCCACTCAACTCTAACCTCTAAAATACAAATCTTTCTTATACATCAGTCTCCATTTGGCAAGCTAGGTTACAGATTTAGGGTTTTTTTTTTCCCCCCTGACTTAAAAAAATCACTTATCAGTTATTTTTCTGTCCCTAGATCCCTATGCTGTGATAGGGAATAATGAGGAAACTTTATTCTCCCATTATCTTTTTAAAGAAAACTATGCCTAATTATCCTACATATGTATGTGTACACACACATACACACACACACACACACACGGCACACCCTAAATCCCACAATCTGCTCAAGTTTCAAGTGGACAATAATTTATTTCTTGTACAAATATATCTTCACTTTAAGAAGAGATATGGACAATTTATCCACATGTATATTTGCTGCTGGTGAAAAAAAGGCAAAGTATATTGAGAATTCAAGCACTTTCTCCATTTTTGTCATGTGATAATTCTGAGTAGTCCCAAAAGAGCGGCTTTTTCTCCATACACATCTGTGTCCTAGCTCTGGCTACATGTGTTCTTGCAATATTTTTTCATTCAATATGTCATCCTGCCAAATAGGTTCTGATAACCTATTAGCACCTCTCCACAAATTTCAGCAGCCCACAGCCCACAAAATATTCCTAACCATCACAGTAGTTGGTTTTTCACCCAGTGTACACAAGGCTTACTCATCAGCTTTTCACCTTCTGGGAAACAGAAAATAGAACAATTTCTCTGACCTGTGGGATAGAATTAGGTTTATGAAAACCTGTCAAGATAAATCCACCAGCTTTATGGGAAAAGGCACTTAGTAATGGAAAGTATCAATATTCACCTTCCCAGCTTCTCCATTCTCTGGTATAGGCAACTTTATTCAGAAATGGAGCCTGTTCTATTCAATAATCCAGAAAAAGGTTTTGTCCCTTTTTCAAAGTAGAGAGAAGTGCTGGAGGTACTAACTGAGAAAACCATCGTTATGGCTACAAAAGACTCTTGAGACAAAGCAGGGTGTCTGCCTATAGCTGTACAGGTAGTGCACAAAAGTGCCCAGCTAAAGAAGTGGGGCTAAAATCCATCTTTATTCAGCTGGACAAACCCTGTATCCTCAGACTCTGACAGCTGAAAGGAGGCACTTTTTACTAATTTCTGCAAAGGTACTAATGGGCTAGTGGTGACTCTAGTGAAAAAGACTGTATCAGCCTCATCTACTGCAATCTCTTTAGCATTTCAAATAACTCATAGCAGATAAAAGCAACTTAATAAATATCTGAGGAATGAAGGGAGTGAAGGGAAAGAACTGTCTATGTGAAGTGCCAGTAAGTGCAAAACTCCAGCAAAGAATCTGAAATAAGTGCTCCTTTCTTTGGCTCCAGAAGGTGCACTGCTGGACCTGGGAAGTACGAGAGAAAAGAAAAATGAGCATCATACGTCACTGTTATGTTCTTATTCAGAGATCCAAAAAATCATGACAAACAAATTGTATTGAGGAAAATTAAATTACAACCTAATTTTTATCATCCTGACACATTTGCTACTCTAGCCAAATGTTTTTTTATGCCAAGAGTATATAAGACTCTTCATTATTAAAAAATGTGAGAACATTTTAATGTAACAAAATATCATATAACCTTATAAAACCATAATGCATTTCATCAAAGGCACAACTGTATACTTTCCACCTGTAATCCAATACAGAAAGAAGTAGTATGACTTTTAAATTGGGGAGGAAAATAAAACTTCTGCAAACCTATACCTACTGTATTAGTTTCCTGTGACTTTTTCAACACATTATCACAAACTTAGAGGTTAAAACAACAGAAATTTACTGTCTCATAGTTCTGGAGGTCAGAAGTCCAAAATCAAGGTGTCAGAAGGCTGCACTGTCGCCAGAGGCTCTGGGGAGAATCTACTCCTTACCTCTTCCAGCTTCTGGTGGAAGCTGGCTTTCTTTAGTTTGTGGCTGCATCAGCTCTGCCTTCATATTGCCTGTCCTCAGGGTGTGTCTTTTCCCTATCTGTTTAATCTCCTTCTGCTTCTTATAAGGACATGTGATTGCATTCAGGGTCCACCAGATAATTCAGGATAAGCACTTCCTGTCACTGTAATTAATCTAATCACACCTTTCACCAAATAAGGTAATATTCAAAAGTCTGAGGATTATGAAGTGAATATATCTTTGGTGGTGCTACTTTTTCTATCACACCAAAATGTTATATTTTACTGCGATTTTATTATCTAAGTAAATATTTACATTCATCTTAGTTTTCAGGGTGCTGTAAATAAATTACAATAGTTTTAGGGACTCTTGAAATAGCAAGGTTACCTTATTTAAGATATCAGAATTTTTCATTCAAAATTTTTCATTCAAAAAAAATTTCATTCAAAGTCTGAATTCAATTACAATGCTTAAAGAATATGTTTCACTCATGTACAGTGAATCTCCTCTACACATTCTGAACTAAGACAACTTTGTACAATTCTGAAATATTTTCTTTATATACGCTATCATAAATTGCTTTGTTACACAGTTATTGTTGAGCCGATGACACCAAAATACTAGGCAAATACACAATTTGATAAGCCATCCCTTGCTTTGTCAAATTTAGCTCACAGCTCAGAAAATTTGAATGACCCAAATCAACTAGTACTTTGCATACTGCTAAAACTGTGTGTTCAGATTAAAATTTTATCAAATAATGGTGATGGTAATATCTACTCACTATATTGACAACGATAGTATAATGCTTTCAAATGTTTAGAATAAAGTTAAATGAAAGATTAGGGATAAAAGGAGATGCGTTAGCTGTCCACACATATTTTAAAAGGGCTTATCATAGAGTGCCTGGGTGGTTCAGTCACTAAAGCATCCAGCTCTTGGTTTTGCCTCAGGTCATGATCTCAGGGTCCTAGAATCCAGCCCCATACAGGCTCTACACTCAGCACAAAGTCTGCTTGAGAATCTCTCTCTCCCTCTCCCTCTGCCCTACCTACCCCCCCCCGCTCATGCTCACTCTAAATAAATAAATATATCTTTTTTAAAAAATTAAAATAAAAATAAAAGGGCTAATCACACCTGTATCTTTACACTCGAAAAGGTTATTGCTTCATATTATTTTCAGTGCACTAAGAGTTGAATAGGCTAGCTCAACTCACCAGAGGCCGATTCATGAAGCAACCCATTAATTTACAATGAGGAATATGTTTTTTCCAGTGACCATGGACACAGATCTGTCTCTTATTCAGAGAAGTAGATCTTGCAGGTCAAAATACCTGGAAGACTGAATTATTAATCAGAAAGTAGCTCTGTAAGCCAGGAATCTGAGCAAATTGAGTTTGGGAGGATACTTTACCTAAACTATGGACAACTTCAAACACACAGTAACAGTTTTTACAGATGGCTAATCTCTTGATGATTCTTACTTGCCTTATATTTAGAAAGTAGTCTTATTTTCAAGTTTAGAGGATCCTCACTTTGCTCCAATATACTGACCACACCTGGAATTGGGGCTTTCTTATGCAAGTGTTTGGCAGCATCAACAATACTTCTTGAATGAACAGAACAAGTAAGTAGATTCCACCGAAGGTTAACATGAAAGCTAAAATCACCTCACCCAATAAATAGCTTTGATGTAAAGTAAATCTTTTATCTTCCACATGGTTCTGTCAGTTACTATCAGCTTAATAAAATGAGGCTAAATCTACATGTACAATAAACAGTTTTAGTAAATTCCAGAAAGTACACAGATGATGTAGTAAGAAGTCCTCATTCTGAACCAGACCTAAATCTAATGATTCCCATATGGAAGAAGGAGGTGTTGTTTTGTTTTATTTGCAAAAGGAATTACAAAATTCTATGGTTGACTTTTATAAGATTAAGAATAAAGAGGCTATCCTTGTCATGTGGTCTTTTTTTCAATTCATAGAATTGTTTTTGCTTCACTTTCCTTTCCCACTGGACATAACATTCTTTCCCTTTTCATGATTTAAAAAAAATGCCTAAGGGCATTAGGGGAGCACTCATTCAATGAAAGACAGACATTGTCAAATGGTATAGGGATGGTTCACTAATTTGCTCACAAAAGTTTTTTTTTCTAATTTTCATTTAAATTCTAGTTAGTTAACATACAGTGTAATATTGGTTTCTGGAGTAGAATTTAGTGTTTCATCACTTACATACAACACCCAGTGCTCATCACAAATGACCATCTAGCCCATCCCTCCACCCAACTCTTACAGTTTGCTTCCCTCTCTTTTTTTCCCCCTTCCTCTCTGTTCATCTGCTTTCACAAAATATTTGAAGTGTTGGGATACACTTTAAAAAATAAAAAGTAGGGTGCCTGGGGGGCTCAGTTGGTTAAGCGACTGCCTTCGGCTCAGGTCATGATCCTGGAGTCCCAGGATCGGGTCCCGCATCGGGCTCCCTGCTCAGCGGGGAGTCTGCTTCTCCCTCTGACCCCCCCCCCCACAATGTGCTCTCTTTCTCTCACTCTCTCTCTCAAATAAATAAATAAAATTTTTTAAAAATAAAAAATTAAATAAAAAATAAAAAGTATTGGGGTGCCTGGGTGGCTCAGTTAGTTAAGCGTTGACTCTTGGTTTCCGCTCAGGTCATGATCTCAGGGTCGTGGGACTGTGCCCCATGTCAGGCTCTATGCTCAGTGCAGAGTTGGCCTGAGATTTTTTCCCTCCTTCACCCTCCCCCTCCTCTCCTCATGAGTCCTCTCTCTCTCTAAAAATAAAAAATAAAATCTTTAAAAATAAATAAATAAAATAAAAAGTATTCTTTTCCATTGGTAATGTAAACCTGCCATTTTAAGAAAGGAACAAATCCAGGATCTAGCAAAAAAGACATGTATGCTGAATTGAGCCATATTCATTCATTCATTATTCATTCAACAAATATTATGTGCTATGCAATTTGCCAGGTGCTAGGGATATAATGTGAGTAAAAATACATATATAAATATATAGCCCCTGCCTTCATGAAGTTTACAGTCTAGTTAAGTATTAGATTCAAATTCCATCACCTTGAGGTATATCTGTATTTCCAAGTCATATTTTGGGACTGCTTTTACAATAGCACAGTAAGGCAAAATGAAGTCCTAAAGAAGTAGACAGTGGCAATGAATACTATCAGCAAATAGCCTGGATCTCAGTATATATGATAAACAGAAGGCAAGATGAAGGTAGATATTTAAGGACTGCCATGTAGAAGCAAAAGTAGATTAACTATTTGGTACTCTAAAAGCAGAAATAGATGGATTACAAAATGCTGAATTTTGACTCAACATAAAAAGAAAGAAAATTAAAAAACTAGAATTGCCCAACAACAGAAATATTCAAGTAAAAGGTAGACAGCTGCCAAAAAACTACAGAATTATTGCATAGGATAGAAGACTATCTCACTGCCAAAGTATCTTCCAGTTTTAATGTGCTAGGGTTCCATGGGTCTGCTTTGATTTTGTGGATAAATCAACAAAGGAAAATAGTTACTCAAAACTAATAACTTTTTTTATAATACCTGTATATTCCAGATTGACTACATTATAAACCTATTTCATCCACCAGAAAATACCTTAACTCTACCTCACTTTGTGTGTAGATTCATACTATGTGCATTAACTCACTGTTAAAACTTTTTAAAATCAAGTTCCTTTTCATGCTCCACTTTCTGCCTAAATTAATCTTCAATGGAGAACTTTTTTTAACCCAAAGATAAACTTTTCTTAACACACTATTTCACTAAAATACTAAAATCCAGCTTAATTTCTTCATAGATCATTAAGCTATTCTTCATCATTCATGATTTTTAGTAAAAAATAGAAAGTTTTCTTCCAAAAAGAATATAAAGCTTGTTTTCCACAGCTACCTGCACCCTTATGTCTCAAGTCCTAAGGCTATATATCAATGAAACTATTTTCATTCTATGGCAGTTTTGGTTCAATATTCTGTCAGATTCCATTATTGTCAACATATTTCTAATGGTCATTTCTTTTCTTTTTTTTTTAAGATTTTATTTATATATTTGAGAGAGAGGGAGAACGAGCAGTGGGGAGGGGCGGGGGGGGAGAGAGAGAGAGAGACAAAGAAGCAGACTCCCTGCTGAGCAGGAAGCCAGATTCGGGGCTCAAACCCAGAACCCACAGATCATGACCTGAGCTGAAGGCAGACCCTTAACTGACTGAGCCACCCAGGCGCCCCTCTAATGGTCATTTCTATGATTCTATTAGAATTTCAGCAAAGGTGATTTATATCACTAAACTAGAGTTGACCTGGGTGACTAACATGATATTGAAGAAGTAATAGTATGTAACTTCTGATGCTAGGTCATAAAAGGCATTATAGCTTCCACTTTAGGTTCTTGGCTCATTATTTGTGGGGAAAGCCAGTCATCATGTCCTGCGAGCAGTCGACCAGCTCTGTAGAGAGGACCAGGAGGGGAGGAACTGAGGCCTCCCACCAATAACTAGTACTAACTTGTCAGCCTTTTAAGTTGCCTGGGAAGTGAATACAACCTAGTAAAGTCTTCAGACATCTTAATTACAACCTCATGACAGAACCAGAGCTAGAACCACCAAGCTAAGCTGCTCTTGAATTCTTGTCTGGGAGAAATCATAGGAGATAATAAATGTTTATTGTTATTTTATGCCACTACATTTTGGGGTGATTTGTTTCATAGCAATAGATAGCTAATCCACGGCATAGTCCATATTCCACATATATTTATACCATCAGTAATACAGAGAGGAACATATATTGCTCACTTTGTAAAGTCTATTTTATGATTTTTTTAGTTTTTTTAATTATGTTTTTGTTCTTATAAAATCCAAATTTTTCAAGATTGATTGCATGAGGAAATAATTCATAATACAGTATTAAATGAGAAAAAGCAAATTACAAACACTCTACACAATATGAATTACTCCAAAATGTTTACTTATGCCAAAGTGATGGGATTACACAAAATTTTCTTATATATAACAGTTAATTATTGCTGCATAACAAACCATCCCCCAATTTAGGACTTAAAACAACCATTTATTTGCTAACAGTTCTACTATATGGACTGGGTCCAGTTAGGCAGCTGGGATCTGCTCCATGTGGTATTAACTGCGCTCACTCATGCACCTGCAGTCACCTTGTGGTTTGACAGGAGCTGAAGGATCCAAGATGTTTTCACCTACATGTCAAGGTCCTAGGCTAATATGGCCGGAAGGGCTAGTATCTCGCTGAATCTCTTTGTAGTCTTTCTGCAACAGGGCCTCTTTTTCCATAAGACCTCTTATCCTCAAATAAACTAATTCAGGCTTCTTTATATGGTGTCTCAGGGTAGCAAGAAAATGCTGCAAGTTTTCTTAGGACCTAGACCCAGAACTTGCACATTCTCACTTTTCACCACATTCTATTGGACCAACAAATCATCAGGCCAGCCCAGATTCAATGTGAGAGAGGACCACACGGGGCTTGAATTCAAGTAGGTGTGGTTCACTAGGATCCATTTTGTAACAAATTACCACATATAACATCTTTATTTTCTAAGTATTCTAAAATAAAAATGTGTATTATTTCAATAAACAGTAATTTTTAAAATTTAGTGGCCATAAAGCTAATATCTTGGAAGAGGGTAACTGCTAAACCTGGTTTTGATGGAAATAAGTCTCTAATCTCCACTGCCTCACCTGGGAATAGAGTTCCTTTGGTTGATAAAGACTTCGGGTTTTTCCATACTGGTTTGATGTAAACATATTGAATTAGTGTACTTATACTAATTTCATGTTTAAAAGGTATATGTAATGCCTATTTTAAGAACTTCTAGTCATACCTTCAATTCAATTAGTATTCTATACACTTTGTTTTGTCTGCAATATTTATGGATGGGTACAAACACAATAGTTAGAGGTAGGAAAGCTTTGGAGTAATCCATATTGTTATAATTCCCAAAGGGAAAAAAAAAAACTCACAGGAAAAGGTCGAGTCTTGAGGGGAAATAGAGATTTTTAAATCAATTAACTTTTATATTAATATTTATGCATGCAAGACCCTAGCTTAGGCACCATGGGGAATGCAAAGCAATAAAAGGCAAATTCTTTTTAATTAACACTTAAAAAACAATAATCAAGAAATCCGATGAGTCTTAAAAGATTGCCACATAATAACTTTAGAAAGCATTTTGTTGATTGAAAAATTATAACAGTCAAATTTACCAATCTCTTTTTTTTCTTAAATAATAGGACTAATGGACTTATGACTGATGGCCTTTGCAACAAAAAGGATGCTGACCTCATAGGTTGTGGTGGCTATAATAATAGTACCAACTCTTGGAATAGCAGAGGGATTTTTTTTTATTTTTATTTATTAAGAGAGAGCAAGAGAGAGAACACATGGGGAGGTAGAGGGAGAAGCAGAAGCAGACTCCCCACTGAGCAGGGAGCCCCTTTGACCTGAGTCAAAGGCAGACACTTAACCAACTGAGCCACACAGGCACCCCTGAGCATAGGGATTCTTGAGCTGCTCTTTCTTCTTTTCCTTCCCTAATAGTGGGCCATTGACACTTTTGTCTTTCCTGTAGCTCAGAAGCAGTGATCCTGAGCAATAAATTTGGCTTCAGTAGGATAATGGCCCAGAATTCTAGCATGGTAAACTTAAGCACACCAACTTCCAGCTTCAAGTCTCTTCATTTACCATATAACAACTTATCTCAAGATGACTAAAATCAACATAATATGATCAAGAAACAATACTAAAAGAATTTCACATCAAAAAAAAGAAAGAAAAGAAAAGAAAAAAGAAAAGAAAGAAAAAAGAAAGAAAGAAAGAGAAAGAAAGAAAAAGAAAGAAAGAAAGAAAGAAAGAAAGAAAGAAAGAAAGAAAGAAAGAAAGAAAGAAAGAAAGAAAGAAAGAAAAAAAGAAAGAAAGAAGAAAGAAAGAAAGAAAGGAAGGAAGGAAGGAAGGAAGGAAGGAAGGAAGGAAGGAAGGATGGATAAAGGGGTGCCTGGGTGGCTTACTCAAGCATCCAACTCCTGATTTTGGCTAAGGTCATGATCTCAGAGTTGTGAGATCGAGCCCCACATCAGGCTCTGTGCTGAGTGTGGGGTCTGCTTGGGATTCACTCTCTCCCTCTGCCCCTCCACACCCTGCCCCAATCTCTCTCTCTTAAGAAAAAGGAAGGAAGGAAGGAAGGAAGGAAGGAAGGAAGGAAGGAAGGAAGGAAGGAAGGAAGGATGGAAGGAAGGAGAGAAAGAGAAAGAAAGAAAGAAAAAAAGAAAGAAAGAAATGAAGCATAAGGAGTTTATACTTTTCTTAAAATTATGAAATGTTAGGAATTAAGCTTAGAATAATGTAATCATTAGAAATAAACAATGGTGGCCACAATTTATTGAACTCCTGCATATATCATTTATCACTCTAGGCAGTATAACTACATTATCTGTGAATTCTATGAGGAAGATATTACTATAACCCCTGTCTCCTTTATATGTAAGGAAACTGTTTAAATGACTTGCCCAAAGTAGTCCAGGTTGTTAGTGGTACAGCTGGTATCAGCTTAGTACTGTAGTACTAGTACTGTAGTACAGCTTAAGTACTAAGTAGTACTAGTACTATAGTACAGCTTACAGTACTATCAGCTTAGTACTGTAGTACTAGTACTGTAGTACAATAGTATCAACTTAGAATATCCCATAAATATTATTGATTATTATAATTATTTCAATTAAAAAATGCCAAAAGAACTAATGAGGTTTGGGGAGCTTTTTCAAGTCGAAAGGTTTTCGAACCTTAACTTCAAGCCTGTTACAAATATTTCTGAGTTGCATATTGCTGAGATTTATCATTATCTTTCCATCTCTATATTCAGAATCTTTTTAACTAAAGCTATAGGACTCTTAAATGTATTTGTCCCTCAAGTACACTTGAAATTCTCAGCCCATATTTTCTTCTTAGATTTAAACTATGTCTTTTTTTTTAACTTCTTTGCATTATAAGATTTACATGTTTTACTGACTGAATCTGAGGAATAGTGAGTTCAAGAGATACACTTGCTAGAAATTACATTTAAAACTACTAAAAACAGTGGTGAAAGAGTAAATCTAAGAGCAAATTTCCAGGTCATAGAATTGACTTGACCAAAATGTTAGAGGAAATCTACTCCTAGTTGTCCAATTAATAAAATAAATTTAAAGACTAATACTTGTTATGTCAAGGGCAGGCAGAGAGAAAAAAAAAAAGAAAAGAAAACTAGCCTAGAGGGATTGAGTCCTCTTCATTTTCTAGCCCCCTTTTAGTTATTTGTGGGAGTCCATTACATCCTAGATTTTGTTTGAGTTTGTCTCAGCTTGCTTCATTCAGTATATTTCCAAGTCTTTCCTTGATAATAATTTTATTCCCCTGTCTGCCTTCTCTTGGCAACAGCTAACCTGGCTATAAGCCCAAAACATGGTAAATGACAAATCACTACCAGATGAATCTCCAAGTTTTACATACAGTGTTTCCTCCAGGCTCAGAACACTTTGAGGCCCAATAAAATTACTGGAATGATTCAGAATCACAGTGAGATCCATTTTTTTGTAGAAATCCTCTAGTTCTGCTAGACAATAAAGCACTAATGAAGACTCCCATTAATTTTCAAAATCAGAATATAGAAAATAAGTTATGACAGGCCAAGAAAAATTGTAATGGTGACTAGAAAGAAAGAAAGTTACTAAACAAATGATATCATGATAAATCCTCAGTGTTTATTTTCCTAAGCAGTTTGGTTTTGATTAAAAAAAAAAATCACTGTAAAAAATTATGCATAATTTTTTATTGAAACAGTAGAAACCAACTTCCCAAAAAAAAATCACACAATTTGACCATTAAAATGTTTGACTATATATTAATATATATAGTTATATATATGTTTTAAATATTTGTGATGATACAGAATTGATATATGATATTACTTTCTAGTTTTTTTTTTAAGATTTTATTTATTTATTTGACAGAGAGAGAGACAGCAAGAGAGAGAACACAAGCAGGGGGAGTGGGAGAGGGAGAAGCAGGCTTCCCATTGAGCAGGGAGCCCGATGAGATGCGGGGCTCAATCCCAGGACCCTGGGATCATGACGTGAGCAGAAAGCAGACGCTTAACGACTGAGCCACCCAGGTGCCCCACTTTTTAGTTTTTTAATTTATTTTTTCATGATACTACTTTTTAAAGTTTTACTTTTTAAGACATCATTATTGGGTTTATGGATGAGTTTTTAAGGAAAATTTTTCTAGGATGTAATGAATTAAAAATAAATAGAAAATTCAGTCTATAACTGAATCCACAATAAAACCTACCCATTTAAATCACAAGGTAACTCATCTGAATATTTATAATATGTAATTTTTCATTTTTTAGGAATCTTAAGAATCTGCCTTTCTCAGTCCCCAACCACAAATTTCTGATTTAAAAATCTTACTTTATTCACATGCCACAAAACTTGTTCTGAAAAATAGCTGGAAACCACCTCTTAAATATATGTGGTATAATTTGGGGGGAATGTTTATGACATATTAATGGTTATGTATACAAGTAAAAATGGCAAGATTTATCAAAACTGAACACCTATAAAATGCTTTGTAAAAGAATATTTAAAAAAAAGTTATAAATCAATTTGTGGGTGTTTAAAACAATGCTTATTTGCCCTGTGCTTCGCAGATTTGATTTATTCTCAAACTTGATGCTTACAACAGGTTTAGCCTTTGGCAAATCTCAAGAAACCAAATTACTCTATAATTTCCTTCTCACTGAGGTATCCTCCTTAAATGTTGGTCTACTGGCAAGATCCTGCCATCAGAAGGCCTAGGTTTTAATCCTTGCCCTTTACTAACTATGGACATTAAGAATGTTAGTAAGTGGGGTGCCTGGGTGGCTCAGTCAGTTAAGCGTCTGCCTTTGGCTCAGGTCATGATCCCAGGGTCCTGGGATCAAGCCCCACACCAGGCTCCCTGCTCAGCGGGAAGCCTGCTTCTCCCTCACCTCCCCACTCATGCTCTCTGTCACTATTTCTCTCTCTCTACCTCAAATAAATAAAATCTTAAAAAAACAATAAAAAGAATGTTAGTAAGCAGGAACCTTAGCTTCTACACCTTGAAAAATGGAAATTTGGTAATGGCTACTTATGATAGCCTATTTAAGAAGGATTATTTTTAGGATAAAAATCGAAGTGAGATTACATATAGGCAAAATGCTGTTTAAACTACACAGTACTCCATATGATAAGGAGTACTATTCCTCGGACTGTTCTCTCTGGCCTAGCAATATTTATGCTGTACCATCTCTTCCATTTTCACTCCCCTTTGACAGGAGTCAGTCCAAAATATCATCCTTCTAAATCTTGGGACTCAATTCAATTATGTAATCATAAGAGACCTAGAGCACTAGGTCTGAGAAATGTAGGTGCATTTCTTGGGGCTTTCTAAAATCCCTGTTCCCACCATGTTGTCTAACTTATTAGAAAGCTTCCCCCATTGGAATTAAGGCCTTGGCAGAAGAACTGGAGAGCCCTACTTACAAAAGACTTCTGCAAACGGACCAATTCCATATCTTCCCTGAAACTGTAACTCAGACAAAGCAGATGTGAATTTAAAGTGAATAGGCCTTTTTCCTACAGCCAGAGGAACAAATGTAGGGGGGTTACTGACATTAAAACAACCAAAGGGGCATGTAAAGTGAAACACTGAAGTTTATCCTGTATCAGTAAAAGAAAAAATCTAGAATTACAATGCCACTCCAACTCTACCCCATCTCCTCTCAAATAGTACAGTTTGGCTGTGAGACTAACTCCTGAAAGTTGTCACTTTTTTCTAGGTGAAAGTCTAAAGGAGTTTCAGGGTTTTTTTAAAGGTTATCATTTCTTTAATGTTTTACTCACAATGAACAAGCCAAAGATGATATTAAACACAGAAATAGCAACCCCTTATCCACAATCTACTATATCCATTGGAAGGAGTGGGGTACATTACAGGGGATGAACAACTTCCCTAAAGTGACAATCTTTTTTGAAACTTTGCCCAATGTACCAATATCAAGGGAATTTAACTATACTGATTTATGGGGGCAATGTAAAAAGAATAAAACCAAAATAATGCACGCTTTTTAAATTAGTTAAGAAACTGGCTGAAGCACCCTTTTCTGTCATTATTGATTATTACCAGTTTTAAACTGCAAATTTGCAATGAATGCTCTATTCCTCAGAAAAACAAAACAAAAAATTACTATTGCATGACTGAGATAAACTCCCTTGGACCTTCCCGATTTGCAAAGTTCTCTTCCTAGCTTCTCCCCATCTTCATCCCTGGCTTGAAGCCATTGCCTGGGTAAGGGCCACCCAGGGCTGACACCGAATGAATTCCAGGCAAATTTCATAGGCCAGCCTGACTTTTCCTCCAGTACAGAGTACTAGAGTAAATGGTTATAATAACTAAAGCAGCACTGTTCACAGGCTCTGAGTGTTTAAGGTTGATGACCCTACAAAATGAAATTTCAGTGAGCTGAAGATGGAAGTAAAAGAAACTTCAAAGGGTCACGTCTAGACAACACCTTCCTGTCTCAGGGAATTGCCTGCAACCTCCACTCAGATGCAGATGAGAGAAGGAAAGCCTGTCAAACCTCATTGACCATAGGTAATGGTACAGGGTAATTTCTTCTGATAATGTCACCCAAAAAGGAAATCCTACAGACTAAACCGATTAAGACCTCAAGGGAAATATCATATGAACAAAATTGTTTTTTGTTTTTCGCTTTTGGAGGATTGTGGGGAGGCAAAAGAGGTTATGGATGGGATTTTTAAAATTTTGACTCGAGTCTTTTTGTGTAGTTGGAAATAAAATGGAACTAAATTTGAGAAAAATAATATTGTGATATGTAACAACAAATATGTCTTTTACAAGCTTCCTCATTAAATATTTATGAACTCTTAAATCTTTGGTTCCCTATAATCAGAAACCATGTGCCTTTTTTAAGATAGTTATTACTTTTAAAAGAAATAAAGTTGATTTTGGTAAGATGGGTAATTTAAATCTAATGTGTGTTTCTGAGATGAGATAGGAAGATATGACTTGTGATTGAACTGGTTTTATGTGAATATATATTTAATATAAACACATGTTTATAGTATACATGCATTCATCTATAAACAGAGTGACTAAAGAAATAAGCAGGAATATGGAATGCCTGGGTGGCTCAGTCGGTTAAATGCCTGCCTTCAGCTCAGGTCATGATCCCAGAATCCTGGGATCGAGTCCCACATCAGGCTTCTTGCTCAGGAGGGAGTCTGCTTCTCCCTCTGCCTGCCACTCCCCCCCCCCACCCAGTTGTGCGCTCTCTCTCTAATAAATAAATAAAATCTTTAAAAAAAAACAAGTAGGGACATTTAATTCTAGTATTTTCAAATTATGAAGTCTTACGTGAGTAGATGTCTTAGTTTATTATGGTACTACATATTTTTATGTGATAATTGTTTTTTTAAAAGAAGACAGAAACTTCATTTTAAATTATTTTATATTCTCCTTTTGTCCAAATTTCCCTTTTAAAAATAGTTGTCACTATCATATCAAAGTCTTATTTTGCAGAAAAGTACAGTCTCCTGGCGGGAAGTGTAGAGGTGGCTATTTCACTGTCCTAGGTTAACACATGTATGGTACCTACTGCAGTGTCAAACTGAGTGAGAAGAAAGGTACATCAAAGCCTGTTTTCAAACAAGGAAGGATAGTGTGGGGCCCACCCTGGGAAACAGTTAAGAAAACAGACCCACTTGACTAACCACCATAGGTTGTAGCTAGCTACAGAGTCTGAAAAATGTCGATAATGCTCTGGAACTGTGATGTAGTGAGAAGCATGAATCCATACTGTCAGGCACATTTGCTAGCCTTTTTGATCTGGTTTTCCGCTCTTCTTTGAGTATGCTTTAGAACAGTGTGACTCAGGTATCAACATTTTAATAGACCATCAGTTATTTGTTACTAATGAAATTACACACTTAACCTCCCTAATTCAGGTTAAAAGAAGAGTTGTCGCCACTGGTAAAGGTCTGATTGGAAACTTCAAAGCTGTATTATTTTTAAGTTACTACTTTTCAAGTTATTATTTAAGTCATAATAATATGTTATTAAGTAATTACTTTAAGGTTAACAAATTTTACCCAGGAGAAATCTTTTAAAAATTGGCTTATTAAAAATTCCTATTTTCCTGATTGTAAAAAGTAGTTGATGACACATTTTGAAAAAATTTGAAAAATGAAAAAACATTTGAAGAAGAAAATAAAAATCACAACATCTGACACTGTTTATTCTATTCTTATTTTCTTTCCATATATTATTTTGCATATGATTGAGATCATACTTTATACACATTTTTAAACTTAATTATATCACAAAATTTTCTCACTTGAAAATCTCTTCAGAAAAATAACTTTAATAATGACATAATAGACTATTTTAGATATATACTATATCTTAATGATTCACCTATTTTTAATAGCTTGCTTGTTCCAAAGCATGTTTTTAAAAACAACAAAAAAAAGTTGTACTCCTTTTTCACAAATCTGCATAAATATTTAGGAATATTTCCTCAGGATACATTTCTAGACAGACAGCTGAGGCAAAGGGTATGGATTTTTTTTAAAGTCCCTCCTCCCTAATTTAAAAATAGGCTCTTTGGTCAGTAATAGTAAATAAAAAAGCAGTAGGAAAAAAATACCTATAACTTCCCCCTTGTGCAAACACATTCTGCCATATTTCCTTCTAGTCTTTTTCCTTTCATTTTAACATACTTTAAATTATTTTGTATATATACTTTTGTATCTAGCTCTTCTCATCTAATGTATCAGAAGCATTTTCATATAGCATTAAAATCATTTACACTTATTATTAATGACTGCATTATGCTCCATCATTTGAGTGAAGCATCATTTACACATACCACCTGAGAATGTAGATTATTTACAATTTTTCCTTGTTAAAACAAAGGTCATGCCAAACACCTTTGAGTATAAACCTTAGTGAAAATTTTATATTATTTCCTTCCTTAGATTATTTAAAAAGAAATGCTGCCTTATAAACAATTTTAAAGCCTTTTTGCTACATATTATTAAGTGTTGAACCAGTACTCTGAGAAACAAACTGAGGGTTCTAGAGGGGGGGGTGGGGGATGGGTTAGTCTGGTGATGGGTATTAAAGAGGGCACATATTGAATGGAGCACTGGGTGATATAGGAAAACAATGAATCATGGAACACTACATCAAAAACTAATGATATAATGTATGGTGATTAACATAATAAAATAAAATTTAAAAAGAAAGAAATTAGAAAAAAAAAAGGTGAACCAGTTTTTAGTCTAGGCAAGGGTGTAGATGACACTTACCCTTACCAGCCATTAGTATCTTTCATGATTTGCTAATCTAATTTGAGTAATGAATAATTTCATTACTTTTTTTTTTTCAGAAACTATTGTGGCTGAAAAATCTTTTCATATGTTTCTTAACCATTTGTAATTCCCCTTTTATAAAACAGTCAAGCTTTTTGCCCATTTATTTATGAGATTTCATATTTATCTTACTGAGTTGTATGAGCACTTTAAGAACAAAGTTATCAATTCTTTGTCACATTTACTGCAAATTTTTCATCCTGTTACAAAATTTATTGTTTAAATAATGCACAAGACAATTTTAACATTTCATAGTTTATATATAATACATAAAAATTCTCTGAACTATTTTAAATATTACTAAAATAATATTAAGCAAGTTACTCATGTGCATTCTTTTCTAAGAAAGGCTAACTTCATTTTCCATGATTATCAACTCTAAATTAGCAGTGTTTAAATTAATAAGGCTTGGGGTGCCTGGGTGGCTCAGTTGGTTAAGAGACTGCCTTCAGCTCAGGTCATGATCCCGGAGTTCCGGGATCAAGTCCCGCATGGGGCTCCCTGCTCAGCAGGGAGTCTGCTTCTCCCTCTGACCCTACCCCCTCTTGGGCTCTCTCTCTCTCTCACTCTCTCTCTCAAATAAATAAATAAAATCTTTAAAAATAAATAAATTAATTAATTAATTAATAAGGCTTTTCTGAAAGTAGGTTAAGTGTACTACCTATCTTTTGTCACTTTAAAGACCACGGTTGACTGTAAAATAAATGATAATTTACATGTTTGTTTGTTTGTTTTTCCACATAGGAAAGCCTGTGAATGTAGAGAGATACTACCAAATCTGAACACTCCTACAGGGATTTCTTTTACAGATATTCCTTTACCTTTTTTTTTTATTTTATTTTGGAAATGTTAGACTTGGGTAATCAAATAAAACCAATTTCTGAGGGAAAAAAATAAAAATCTACAATAGGAAAAAAAAGTTAACACTTTGGTTCATAACGGAACCCAGACATTATATTCTTTTAGTTGAAAAATTCTAGGTGCTTCATAATTGGCCTTTTGATACAAAATGACCTACTAAATTAGCAATTTGTGGTTCTTGGCATTGAGGTCCATAGGACAAACAAGGAAGGAGGATAAAAGTATTTCTATAGGTAAGAAGAAATGTATATATAGCATCAACTTCAGGTTCTCCACAGCATCCTTAATTATGAAAGCGTAAAATAAGCAAACAAGTTTTCATATAATGATCTTTTTAAGTGGAGAAAAATCTAAACAAATTTGGCAAAGTTCTTCCTTTCATTCCATTAATAGTAGGAAATAAATTTCACAAAAATACTATTTAATTCACTCAAGATTATAAAGAGTTATTTTAATCAAAAACATATAGATATTAGGTCAATATAGGCATTTATCATGATTCAACAAAATTCTCAAGTGACATTGTTTTTCTAGCTTCACAAAAAAAATACTTTTTTGAATACCTTTACTGAATTGTATTATACATTTTGAAAATTATTTTGTAAATTCCAGAGAGCTCATCAAATTAAGTTATTATTCATGCTTCTTATTTTGATGCTTCTGGGAGGGGTTAGCAAATTTTGAGTAAAAAATTAAATTTAAAATCTACTTGGGAAAGGAGTTTGAATCATTCATTTTATAAGTAAAATATATTTATTTCATTTTATTAGGAACCAAGCTGGCCAATAAATAAGTTTAACCAAGCATAAGTATTAGAATGCATTAGTTAAAACCTTGCCAAAATAATCCAGATTATATTCAGAAATAAACCAATTCCAAATTGATTTACATCCTTTTCCTGGTTGAAAAAAAATAAGATGCAAATTAAAGCTAATTCAGATATTCTCTATCAGTAATAAATTAGAGGAAGGTGAATGGTAAAAGGTCAGCACACATCTAGGCTATTTTCAAGATACGGGTTTCCCTAATTTCTTCATTAAATATTGGAAAACTTCCATGTTTTTCCCTCACAAATATGCTCATATATTAACATTTTACTGACTGAAAGCATAGCCATTTTTCTCAACAATGAAATCAACAATATGCATTTTAAGAATCTATACTTTTTCCATAGGATACAACAAAGGAAATAATCTACCTTTTGTTATTTAAAATGCAACCCAGTCTACATGTGTGTGATACTATGTGGGTTTTTAATTTGTATGTTTAATATTTTAATTTTACAATGAATATATATATTTGTAGTTAGAAAAATAATATTAATTTTTAATTAGCCCCAAAACATTTTTTTTTCTGATGTAGCTTCATGAAACAATAAATAAATAAAAGTTTTCTTAACACAGCACTACGTGTTTATATCTATTAGGGGAGAAAATGTTAGTAGTCCTAAAAATGAAGCCATGAAGTCATCATATCTACTGTTATAATTAATCAAATCAAATAGTTAACAAATGACAAATAATCTGCCTCAAAATTATACTTTTTTTAAACAATTACTATAACTAGGGATCCATGTATGGCTTTCTCTTCAAGCATATTTGAAACATCTAAGCACTTCACGATCATTGCTGTTCTTTCCTCCAAAGTAAGTCAAACATAAAACAAATCTACCCTGATTCACATACGTACAAGAGCTTGTGTCTAATGATTTGGATATCATGAAACTGCTGGAGCCATGCCTTTGACAAAACAGATGGAATGCAGCTAAGAAAATAAAAAGTAGTTTCCAACTCTGAATACACTGTTACTTTGTCTAAACATAACTCATTATTTCAAATTATAAAATGTAAAAATATATCTAGTGCTGGCATACCTTATGAAATGCAAAAGAAAACAAAATAACCTAGGCTCTTCATTGCAGTGTCTGTAGTTTGATTGAACACATCAATTATTTCACAATGCCTTTGTCAAGGTTTTTGGGTTTTTGTTTTTTTTCCTTGACACTGGCTTTGAACATTTTGCAGCAGATTCATTACTTATTTGTGGTCACACAGAGGAATTCATGTAAAAATAATGCCTAAATTGTGACCCAAAATTTTAATGCCAAGATGTTGATAATGACCTATAATCTTCATTAATGAATATGTATTATATTATTCTGTTAACCAGATATATAGTTAACAAAAGTTTAAAAATGTTAACTATTTTTATAATTCCACCTATATTAAGTATTATGTAATCTTATACAACTTAATTATAATTATTTAAGTATATTGATTATGAAGAATGAAACTGTATATTCTAATAGTTCTTTAAATATAAAGTAGTATTTTAATTTTTATTGTTACTTAAGAAAAGTTTAAATTTAAGAGCATTATTTCCTTAACTGTTTAATATGTTGCTTATCAGGAGAGAAATAAACATGATTTCTACAAAGTCTTTATTTCATTTTTTTATTTTTTGCAATTTCATTTTAATAATGACTTCAACAGTCTAAACACAAAATATCCAAACAAATATATGACTATTCTTAAATGGTTGTTTTAATATCATTTTTTCCAGAAAATATTATACTTCGCTAGTTCAGTAACAGATTAATCCTCAAGGCCTTAATACTGCATTTCCCTTCACTATAATAACAGTTTAAGAGAATAAAGATGTTAGGAAAACAAAAAAAATTACTGAAGCCCCTTGCTCTTTCATCTTGAATAAAGGCTCACTTTCCAAATTCTTTATCAAAAATAAAGAATAAGAATGTACTTGGAACAAAGAGTCGATTAAAATCTACTTTATTTACACTGTGATTCTCGTCAATTATTTTTATATACTCATAGATAATAAATTCAAGATATTACCAACCAATCTTCTAAAAAACACTATAATAATATATTTTCTACAATGTGGTTGTTTTGAAAACTTTTTCCAAATAGAATATCAACTCTTCATTTGGGTAATTTAAATGAAATTTTGGTTATTCCTGCTATCATTTTAATCATTCATAAATCTCTACTTAGCATTTCTCTTTGATAATTTAAGATGTTTTCTGAACAGTATTAAACATTTTCTTGTTTTCCAAGGAGAAGAGGAAAAAAAACCCTAAAATTAGAGATGTTTTACCTGAAATTTAAATTTTGCTGAGATTTTGCGCTTAGTGTTCTCTTAAAAATAAAACAAATCAGCCACAGTTATCAACAGATACAATAGCAAGGCAGCCAAAATAAGTTATACTTCAGTATTAAGAGTGCTTTTTTATTTCCCCTTTCCCCCAGATGCCTAGAAATCCTTTCTAAAGACAAAATCCTGATTAAATTATAATATCCTAGGTGGATCTAACAGTAACATTGGCTGAAAGATATATAATGGTCCTTTACCCATTACATTCTTATTGAACACAAAAGATATAAACCAAGTTCTTATGAACATTTTAAATGCATCAGATATAATATTTACTTGTAAACTGCTAGACTGGTAATGAAGCATTTTCTTACACCTAAAGATTTACAAGGAGAAAAAAAAATGAAAGGATACTACACCTCTAACCTAAAAAGATCAGCAGTAAACATGTTTAAAATTGCATGTACCATACATTAACAGCTTACTTTAAAACCACCAATATTCTGCAAAGTCTCTATTAGTAATTACTAATACATAGGTCTTTAGTCAATTACCTATTGCCACCATGACTGCTGACCATCAGAGAGACTAAGAGGTTACCAATTGGTAAGCCTTAGATGAGCAAAGTGAAAAGAACCTGAGCCAAAAAAAAAAAAAAGTGCCAAGCCCAGGAAAGTCCTCTATCCTAATTGTGTGCTCTAGAACTCAGTCCTCATGCTAGAGAACTATAGACTTTTCCACTTAACTCGACCATTAAAGATTTTTCAAAACCAAAGTTCAAGCCAAAAAGAGGCAAACACCTGAAGACAGAGATATTTCTTGTAAAGTTTCTTAAATGTATTTCCCCCACAATTAAAATAATGAGAAAGGTCTAGCTGAATGGAATATATAATTGTTAGAAAGCTTCAACCATCAGAGCTGAAGCATAACTCATTCTAAATTTTTGGCTGGCAAATATCAATAAAATATATTTACCCCCTGGATTTTATCATTTTCAAAAGCGCTCAAGTGGAGTTTTTAATTTCCTCTTGGTTCTATTTAGGGCAGAGGTACATGTTAAGACACATTCACAAGAATAAGAGATTACTATGCTTTACTTTAAAACACAAATGTCCATGACTTTTCTCTCTTTACAACACCAAAATTTATGAACACATCAAAATATATTTTAATATAGACTTTATTTCTTAAAAACTAGGAGAAAGTAACCAATGAGGAGTGTTTGCGCCATATAAATCCACAAACTGGAAAATATAAGCAAAACAAGTGGACAGTATCTCAATAATGAGAGAAGAGGCGATACCCTAAAGTAAACTCCCAAAAGCATTTCAGAGACAGTTTACAGTCTAGCAAAAAAGAAAAACTAAATTCTTTATCAGACACTGAATTAACGACTGAGTTGCATACCCAACAGCTTAAAATTATTTTGTAAAGTAAAAAATGGTGGAGTTGCTGCCTCGATGAAAGTACTGTAGGAAGTACTTTCCTAAAAATGGAAGCTTCAGATGCATCATGATAAACAAGCCAGTTGGACTATTTATTTTTCTCTGATCTAAACTACTAGGTGAGCTAGTAGCCAGAAATAATTGAGAGATGTGGAAAACCTCTTTGCAAAACAGCTTCGTAAATAGCATGTTTGTGCTGAAAGTGAGATAAGTAGTAAATACTTAAGATTAAGCATTCTGAGAGTTACAACTGACTATCAAGCCAGCAACTTCTAGTGTTTATTTGCCTTTGAGGTTTTTTTGGGTTTTGTTTTGTTTTGTTTTTTTAAATTCTTCCTGCCCCATAGAATATGAGGTTTTGATACTGCTGTTTGTTTTTTAAACTACACTCATCAACTCCATAGGGTCATGGCCTGTAGGAGGGAAGTAAAATTGCATCTTTTCCCCACTGTATTTCCACATTCTTCAGGATCTGACCATGAATTTATGCATTTATACAATAAATATTTATTGAGTACCTACTACAAATGAGATAAATAAGAAGTAACAAGAAATGTTTTAATGGACTGTTACCTTTAAAAAATTCACTAAGATTTAAATTTAAAAATTTGCAAGAGTGTTTATAGTTAAACTATCATAACTTGGTTTTGTTTAAAAAAAGTAAAAAAAATAATTTGGCTTTGTTCTTAATTCTTTTGCTTTTTAATTATTTGCTTTATTTACTTTGAGATATTGGAGAATTTGCCTATGTCTACTTTCAGGGTTGAATTAAATTTTAAATCCTTAAATACTCAGACTTAGTAGTAACCTTGAAGAAGAAAAACAAAGAAGTACTTTAAAATTTATTTTGAAGGATGTAACAAAACTCATTTGGAGAGAAAAGATTGGAAGGACTACTTTACACTAGAGAACAGGTTCATAAGTATTTTTCTATTATCATCTATTCCCAAGTATGGGAAAAATTATTTGTAAATTGTTTAATGTCTTCATCAGCAACCTGACTGTAAGCATTAAGGGATCAAGAAGGACTATGCCTGTTCTGTTCATCAGTGTGTCCCCAGTGTCTGTCACGGTGCTTGGCACACAGCAGGTACTCAAATATATTGATAGAATATCTACAGGCCATTTTTACCATTCTCTTGCTGCCAGAAGACAAGGTCTAGTGCTGCTCTGCTCATCACTTAGGTTATCTATATGTTTCTAAAAACAAGTTCTATCTACTCTCCCCCCTTGGGGGAAGAAGAACCTTAGGTGCCACAGCTTTTTCTTTCCCCATAGAAGGGTTTTAGGCTTCACCTTCCTAAGAGCCTGGCGGTGAAGGGAAGACCAGCAATCAGCACAAATCTGGGGGTAGAAATGTAGTTAACCCCTAGGTATGTAAGCTTCTAATTCAACGGTGTCTGAATCCATTTGCTATTCCACCAGGACTTCCCAATGAGTTTTCTCTTAATAGGAAGTCTTTCTGGACCTCATCTTATAAACTCTTTGGAAAATCCCAAGCAGTTTCAAATCCCTAGGTTGCATACTACGTACCAAAATCAAGTCATTTGAATTTAGATACAAATTACAATAGAAACCACTATCAGACTTCTTTTGTTATGTTCCCTAAGTGCCAATAAGCCCTTATCACTGTGGCTCCTTTTGTTTGTTTGCACTCAGAATGTCCCCCATAATTTATGCTTCTAGAAATTCGTAGGGTTATCTAAGAATTGTTTATTCCTATACATTTTTTTTAGAAATCTCTGATACATTATCTCATTTGATCATCACAACAACCCTATAAGTTAGTCAAAGAAGTTATTATTATCTTCATTTTCTAAATAAAAAACAGGCATAGAAAGGTCACAAGGCTAGCAAGTAGCAGAGCTGAGTTTTTTTAACTGCAAGTTCAGATTTTTAATAAAAGATGACCTAATGCAGGGATCCCAAACTAGCAATCTTCATAAGTATCTTGACACTCAGTTTTTATGATTCTTTTTTTTTAAGATTTTATTTATTTATTTGAGAGAGAGAATGAGATAGAGAGAATGAGAGGGGGTAGGGTCAGAGGAAGAAGCAGACTCCCCACTGAGCAGGGAGCCCGATGTGGGACTCGATCCCGGGACTCCAGGATCATGACCTGAGCCGAAGGCAGTCGCTTAACCAACTGAGCCACCCAGGTGCCCTTGACACTCAGTTTTTAAAACGAAAATTAATTTGAAAAATAAATAAATAAATAAAAATAAAAAAATAAAATAAAACAAAAATTAATTTGAATGTGCTTAAGCAAGGTATGTCACAGTCCTCCCACTCCCTATTGTATTTTATTGGGATCCCTTCCCACTTTCATGTTACTACCTGGTCACTGAAGTTATTTGCATTGAGATCCCATCAAAAGGCAGAGCCATTCATTTATTCAATGATCCATCCATTTGTTCATCACAGTACAGCCACTATTTGAAACACTAGGAATCTCAAGTTTCATAAGGCATGGTCACTGCCCTCAAAAGTTTTCAAGCTAGTGAGGAACTCAGATAAGCCCACCTAAACAACTGGGTAGCAGACAGAGGAATGGACAAAGTGCCAGCCAAGCACGAAGATCAGGTATTTAAATCAGAATGTGGGGATCAGGGGTGCATGGGTGGCTCAGGTCGTTAAGCGCCTGCCTTCGGCTCAGATCATGATCCCAGGGTCCTGGGATCGAGCCCCGCATCAAGCCCCACATGGGGCTCCCTGCTCCATGGGAAGCCTGCTTCTCCCTCTCCCACTCCCTCTGCTTGTGTTCCCTCTCTCACTATGTCTCTCTCTGTCAAATAAGTAAATAAAATCTTAAAAAAAAAAAAGAATGTGGGGATCAGATCGTGGAAGGTAATCACTGTATGGCTAGTATAAGTCTCCATTATCTCTCTCACTTAGGTTTTCAAGTGGCATTCCAGACTGCAACTTTCAAAATTTAAATTGTGAGTATTTATTAACAGTCTGTCATATAGAATGGAAACTACAGACATAACTTCAGGTTAAGTTCAAATTATTACAGATTTGTGTTAAATTTTGGTAATGATGTTTTGGAGGAGAGCCTAAGGCTACAGTTCTACCACAGATTTAAGAATTTTTAAAATAGATCTTCAAAATACAATGAAAAAACAGATAAGAGACATGCCTTATTTCTGATCAATAAAGAAAAATACATTCAATATTAGTGGCTAGATTAAAGCTACCTCAAATGTTTTATTTAGCACTATGTATACCACTGTGTTTTAAGTACACATGATCTTATACCAAATTTAGGGAAGGTAAAAAGCCACATAACCAAAATTTACCTAAAAGGAACATATCCAGTTTCCTGTGTATTATTACCTAATACTCGCTAAGTTTCTGGATATAGAAAAACTAAATTATATTTTTAAAACTATTTGTTAATTTGTTAAAAAGGGCTCTGGCTCAACCACAACACGAAAACTGTTTAGATTTCACATGTCTTGGAATTTTTACCAAAAACCTTAATTCAAAGATTGTCATGTGATAGTTTTATATTCAAGTCTTTAAACTCTTAGCTTCAAGAATCAGTATGTATAAAGAGCTAAACAATGTGCTGACTCTTCTTTGCTATGCACCTTGAACCATTCTCATTACATCATTCTGGGTGCTCTTGGTTGAACCAAAAATATCTAATTCAAGATAAACCATAGGAGTAATGTAGAGGCACAGGTTACCACAGAAGATGTTTCTCACTCATTTTCTGAGTTTTGCCCCCATTTCTCCTCCCTGTGTCAGTTTCATCCTTAGGTATTTCCTTCATGGCCACAAAACGAATACAGTTGCTACATGCTTCCTTGTTTATATCTACAGAAAATAGGGACACTCCAATATCCTAAGGATCAAACAAAATTCCCAAGGATCATTTTGATCAGATAATCTTGTTTCATTCATTCAACAAATTTTATTGAACACCTATTGTATGTCAGGTACTATTCTTGGTACTGGGAATTAGCAATGAACAAAACATATTCCCTATTTTCGTGCAGTGTAAGTTCCTGAAACCATCCCTGAATCAATCACAGTGAGGACTGGTTTACCCCCATTATTCTGGCACTTGTGAATTTAGGGTTGGGATCAATCCTAATCAAACCACATGGCTACAACACAATGCTGTAAGGAACAGATGTTGGTAAGACAATTGCAATGTTCATCACTTGACCTGGTAATATTTTGGCAATGGATATTGATAATTACTGAGATCAATTAGTACACAATTCTATATGAATTGAAAAAATATATATATAGGATTATTTTATATGGAAATAACCTATACCTTGAGCAGAATGGAAGTAATCTTCTGCAGTGGTAAAATGGGTTGCAAATCCCATCCCCAGGATGATGAGACTTCTGTTTTAGCCAGCTACTACCAAGATGTTGGCCACCTAAAATAAAACATTAGCCATGCCAGTGTTTTTACCACCATAATTAATGTCAGGAACTATATTGTAAAACTTTTTTTTTAAATGTATATTTTTAGAAAGTAAAATATCATCATGCTTCAGACCAAGGCTGCAGTGTTCTAGTTCCCCCTTCAGTTTCTTCCATGGCTATAGTCTTCATCCTTGACTGCAGTCCACTGCCTAAGGAGGCCTGAAGGGAGGATGGCCAGATTCATTATAACTACCAGAAAAACAAACAAAAAATGCATGTCATATTCATGATGGGTGAGAAGTCTTCTTGAAATAAAGGACACAAGGAAGAATATGTTGAGCTTATTAACAAATTACCTATCAGATTATGTTACCAATTTTTAGCTCTGCCTTATCTGCATCATTAGCAGGGTGTATTTACACCAAACTCTAAGGCTGAATCCAAAAATAAGATTGCCAGAGCTATAACATTAGGAGAATCACATTCAGCTGTGGACATCAATTAAACAAGCTAGCAACTACCCAACTTGATGAATATGGTTGCTTAAAGAAAAATCACCTCCAGTGTGGAAGGAAATGCTTGAGGAGAAGACAGCGTTTAAGTTAGGTTTTAAAGATTGAGGGAGGAGCACTGGAAGAATGATGCCTGTTTGGGAATAATCTCATTTTGTTAGACCTGGATTCATATGCTTGGCTGGAGTCAGCTAACTTTTCTTAAGATAATTCTGCCTAGCTTTGGAGAAGAACTGCTGCTGGTTAGAGATGAGAGGTTAGTCTCAGTAAATAAACTATGATACGATGGTACTCTTAAACAGAGGTATAACCTGAAGAAAAATTTCCCTCTGGAGGACAGTCATAACTAAGATTTCAAAGCTGTTTTGAGAAAAGCTCTTGAAAATCTGTGAGCAGTGATTTACCATTAAAAACTAGAAATATTTTCAATGATAAGTTACTCTTATGACCCTTATTCCCCCCACCCAAAAAAAAAAAAAAAAACTGGTGAAACTGGGGCTCAGAAAGTTAAGTGATTTGCCCAAGGCCATTATACAGCTAAAAATCAAAGGAGCTGAAAGTGAACTATAGGTCAGCAGACTATAACTGTAAGAGCTTTCACTTCTGCTGGAGTGGAAGCAAGGGATTGAGGAAAGTGGAGAGAATCAGAAAGGAAATGTGCAACAATACCCAGTAGGAATCAACTGGTCACATAAACAGATCTGTGCTTATGGTGAGGCAAAATGAGATGCAATATCCTCAAAAGGAAAGCATAATGCAGACTTATTCCAAAAACCATGATTAAACAGAAGACAATTAAAATACAATGTCTCTTCAAGGGTAAAAGACATTCAATTAATTCAATCATATGATTGCTCCTTTCTCTCCTGATATTTTTCATCAATGTATATAAAAGAAGAAAATTATACTCTAAAAATTAATCTCTAAAAGTATTAGAGAGAGTAATTAAATTTAACTTGGCTTTAATTCTTGTAAGTGCTAAAGAAACTTTAAATCTCCATTTTTTACTCTAAATTCCCAATAAACCTTTTTATAAACAAAACTTTTTAAAAAGTCTGCTAAACAGTTACTCCCCAATATGTGTGAAAAATAAACTCAGCCTTGTAGTTTTAAGATAATTAATTCTCAAAGCTAGCAAATATGTGTTGGAAAAATAGCAAATTGACTTAAATGATAGTCTTTATAGAGTTCTCCTTTCCTTTCCCAATCACCTATAAAAGTTTACAGAGATGAAAATATAAAATTATTTTGTAGGAGAAGGAAGTGGTAAGAGGAAAAGAACTATTTTAGATTTTAGAATTAAACAAACTAAAAAATATTTCTAGCTCAAAACAGTGCCCCACCACTATTCTTTCAGCAGATTCTACAACAGACCCAAGAAATAATTGTGATGCAAGACTCAAAATAATTGAGCAGATGTTTCAGCAACAGGAAGTTAATACTGTCCCTTTCCTATACTCTGAAAATGTACAGAAGATATAAGTTATCTCAGAAGCCATATAGCCTTCTGGGGATAGTTCACTTTTGTTCATTTCGTTCCACACAAATGAAAGCCTTTAAAATTTTAAAACATATACCAAGTGTTGTGATGAGATCATCTACTTTACCAATTCAGAGCCCAAGGAGTAGATAGAGATCATTATAGAATTGCAGGAATGAGCTAGTTGTATTTTTGTCAGTCTCCTTAACGGATTGGAAATTTTCTGAGAGCAAGGACCACCCATGTCTTACTCTTCTTTATACCCCCAGCACTGGTACTTTGTCGGTGTTTGATAAATTGAATGCACAAAGATGCATACAGTGTTCTTTCAATAATTATTAACATTCATTTTGAGATCATCTCCCTTTTATACTGATGTAACTGCAAAAAAATTTTAAGAAAACACATCTAGTTAATTATTCTTCTAATCCCAGGTTTTATATAACTATGAACTAAATTTGTGTAGGAAAAGGCATCAGACCTTAAAGAAGCACATAGAAAACTGGTGGTGCAACACTCCAAATTGACTAAATCAGGTTTGTTATTTTATCCAATAAATAGTCTAAGCAGATTAATTGGAACCAGACATGTGAAGATTCATAAGGTTTTTTTTTTTTAACATCAGTTATTAAAAACAAAATTTATAGGTTACATTTCAGGACATCTAACTTAATAGTTTAAGGAAAATATAGATCTTGATAAATAATTTTCTAGAAGTGTATGTAGGCAGAAATGTTATGAGAATGGTTCCCTTTTCTGCAACTAGATTTATCTCACAGTAACAAAGTACTGAATTCCAACAGTCTTACATAAATAATGCCAATTACCTATATCACCACAGATATATTTTATATACAAATTAAATACCCCAAAACAAAGATTTGTTTTCCTATAGAAACAACTAGAAAGAGACTATACACCTCTAAGCAGTTACCTTTAATCATAGAATCTGCAATAAAAGCAGTCTGTCCAGGTAACAGCTGAAAGAATGTGCAACCTGTTTTGGGCAGATTTCAATCAAAGGTAACTTCTTTGTCAATTGAAGAATACTGATTTCCCAGAATGAATGTCAGAAGCTTATTAACCCAAATGTCAAGCCATATATTTCTGGGCTTATAAACTAAAATATCATGTGAAACTATTTTTAAGGCTTTACACCAGGATATACACTTTGAATATAAACAAAATAAGTAATTTATCAACAGGAATGTTACATTTTAGAAAAGATTTTGAAAACATGCCGCCAGTATTCACTTTTTCAAGCCAATTCCAGTCTTGTAGTGGTGCCATTATTAACTACATATGCTTAGCCACCAAATATGATACTTGAATATTTTTTGAATTGTCACAAATAGCTCTACTTTTAAAGAGTTCAGAAGTGGGTAACATTGCTGTTAGCTTTTGAAAATACTGGGTAAAACCTGTATGAGTGGCCACAGGATAAAAAGAAAAAAATACCATTTTAGTTAGGCTCAATGATTAAGTTTATCTGCATGTGTTACACTTAATATATATTTGACACAGTTACATTACAATGTTATTCTACTTTATTATTTAAACCAGTTTACACTCTTGGGAATAGCGTCAAGAACACAAATTCCTAGATTTAATATATGTAGTGGAACATATATAAATACATAAATCATCAAAACTATACATTAACTCTCAATAGCCACTATGTCCAAATGTGTGTGTGTGGCAGTTGTTTATTTGGGTGATTATTTGATTTTAATTTAATAGTTTTGTTTCCAAATATTTTTATTTTTAACATCTTTACTATTTTAATATTGTTCTTCCTATCCAACATTTAGCTAAACTGCTGTTGACCTGCATAAATGTGTTTCTGATGTCTGTCAGCAAGTATAAAAGCATAATTCCATTAAAGTGTATTATATATGCTCAGGACTGAGAGAACATTATAAAATGAAGAAGTTTGGCTAAAGTTCAACTGGGCATCAAATAGCACTGGCAAGAATTTTCTTAAACAGATGGTGTAAAATCTTGCTAACACAATAGTGTGTGCTTAACACAGGAACAATATCAGAAACAGATGTGCCGCAAATGACCAAAGTACCAAACAGAAACAATAAACATGGATATATATTAAAAACGATGCCCTTGCCAACTGAAAAAGAAAGAAAAGAGAAAGAAAAACACTGAACAAATGCATTTCCTTGTCAAATAAGAAATGCTACCGATATTTTTCCACACCAAGGTTGGCAAACACATATTTCTTGCTTTGGCTTCCCCTTATGCATTGATATTTTACCTCTGTCAGGGTGGCCAAAATTAAGAACATAATTTTATTAGACACATTTAAAAAACTAATCATGTTAAAAGAAAATAAGAGAAATTTAGCAGATCTGTGGGCTCCGAGCCATCATTTGAAACTGGAAATATTCTCATCAGTCGAGAAATCTCTTTCTCTCTCCCCCTTCCACACACACACACACACACCCCTTTTAGAAGAGTGTATACAAGTGCCTGGTCAGTTAAAATTATTTGCCCAAGCGTCACTCAACAGTATTAAAAGTACTAAGGGCCAAGCGACTACGACTGGCACAGAAACTAAAGCCAAGTAGAAGAAACTCGAATCCCTGCAGAGGCCATCTGAGGCTGTAAGCGTTTCCCGGCTGGACTCAGGTCAGGCCTAGCGCCCCTAGGCCCTGGCTCTCCAGGGCCCGGCCTGCCTGAGTAAATGCCGCGCCTGGAGGAAGACTAGTCCACCAGACGACCTGGAATCCGCAGCAGGTCTCAGACCCGTGTGTCTCCCGCTCCAGCCTTCATTCCCCCGACTGGGCATCCTCAGCCTGTCCACTTTACCGAACAACTCAGACACACCTTGTTCTGGCCTAGTCAGGCCTTGCCCCATTACTTTCTTTGTTGTTGGCTTGGGTTTTTGGTTTTACCTTTTCATTTAACAGCTTTCCGTGGGGTACTAGGATGAACACTCCGGAGCTTTTTGAAAAGAGTTGAGCAAGAGTTACCTACCTATTTACGGGCAGATACGGCTGAGGGGAAGGAGGGCTTGGGCCTTGGGTCTCCTCCAGACGCTGACTTTCTCAGGAAAGAAAAGTCCTAACATCCTCTGGAAGCTAGATGAGACGAATGTTTCGCATTTGAAACCCAAGCCTCCGCCCTAAGGTCGCCCACGGAAAAGGGCGCGAGGAGGCCAGTGGGCAAACCCACCAGGGCGAGGAGCCTGCCTCAGAGCCTGGCCTGGGGTAGACATTCTGGTGCTCAGAGCCGCGGCCACCCTCCTCCCCGGGTTTGGGTTAGTGAGGTGGGGGTTCACGCAGGGTCCCCGCCTGCCTTTCCGACTAGAGCATGTTTCTGGGCGTTTGCCCTTTGCAGCGCGCTGCGCCCACACGCCTCGGCGCCTCCCGGAGTGCACCGCGCGGCGGGGACGTTCTGGCTCGTCCCCGGCTGCAGCCCGGCTGGGACTGCGACCCAGGGGGCTGAAGGGCAGGGTCCTGAACGCCGTCAGGACCTGCGTGGGGAGGTCGCCTCCAAAGGCCGCCGCCAGCGGGGAAGGGCCTCACACCCACAGGAGGCAGCCTGCAGGCCTCCGCCTCGGGCTGGGGGGTTACCAAGGAAATACAACAATATTTATGACCAGCAGGCGATGAGAAAGTGTTTTCCCAGCACGCGAACTACCCCCATCCTCCTTCAACTTCTCATCCCTCTAGTCCGTTTTCCCCGCGGGCTCCACACGTGCGTCTGAGCCTTACATAACTGACCACGAGCGGAGGTCAGGTCCCTCCAGCCGCGCCCCCCCAACCCCCCCCCCCCCCCGCTCCTAAGAGAATTCCAGCTTCCAGGACTCCAGGAGAAAGGGAGGAGCCACACATCCAACCAGGCAGGAGAGGGGACTTCACTTTATACTCTGCAAGGCTCACGCAATATCCTTTATATAAAGCTCCATGGTTAAGACCTTGGAATAGGTTTGCATCCGTACCGTCTTTAATTAGCCCAACAACCTGGCCCTCTGTCTGAGCCTTAGGTTCCCCATCTGTGAATTGGTAATAGGAATATATACCTCATAGATAATTGTGAGGAATATACGTTACAACATATTTGAAATGGGCGATGTGAAACAATAAATGGTATTTCTTATTATAAAAGGGTAGTACTTGCTTGTACACATTCATCTCTAAAAATGCAAAGTCTTTTTAGGAAAAAAGCTGCGAGGGGGGCAGTGTAAATAATCAGATATCATGACTTCGTTTACTAATTGCTTCTTTCCCCCACCCCGACCTTTAAAAGATTTACATGGACTGATGCGGATATTTTTTTAATACTGGAGGTTTTTCCCACAATATCCCTAAAATTTATTGAGCCAGGGCAGAAGTATTCTGAAAGGAGGAGGAGGGGGAAACCTTGAAAAGAGACTATGTGTATTAAAAGCCTCCAAGAAACTGCTGCCCATTGTGTCCAGTGACTTTGAAACTCAATAATAAAGGCAAACTATAAAGCGCTGAGGCAGATAAAGCCATTATTCCTGAAAGATTGTGCAACATGAAGGCGGCCTTTTACAAAATGCTCCTCTGAGTCCCTCCAGAGGAAGGGATGGCTACTCAAAGGAAATTGGTGGGATTACACTCTTTTGAAATGATTTTTGACACATTGGTATGCCTATGTCACAGCTGTGACTCAGTTTGCAAACTGTCGTGGTGTGTTTGGCAAGAGACTCAAGTGTTCCCTCTCTCACTGTCTCTCTCTCTCTCTCTCTGTCAAATACATAAATCTTAAAAAAAAAAAAAGTCTTCAAGATAAAGTCCTAGCGTTTTCCCCCCTTAGTGTCCAGGTAAATTCAAGACCAAGGGGGCTGGTGCAACCATCTCAGGTGCAGAGACCTCTTCCAGCCCTTTTCAGGACTCCGGGCTAGTTTCTGAGTCCTCAGGCTACTGTTCCTGCTCAGGACCTGTTCCTGCTTGAAACAGGTTGGGTCTGGGTAGAGACTAGGCCAAGCCACCCAGGCACCCAAGACACACGGTTATGATCACACAGAGACTGAATCAGTCCTGTTTAAGACTCCATCTACAGCCCACATGTCTTCTCCATGTTCTTCTGCCTTGTTGCAGACTGAAAACAGGCATGCATCTCCTTTCCAGGCCAGGGAAGTCTGAGAGCACCAGTATCTGGCTCCTCATGACCTCAGCTCCCATCCTGACTGTCCACCCAGGCCCCCTTCTGGTTCTGGGGCAAGCCCAAACTTATGCTGACTTATGTCCGGCCAACACACACAGCATTTCCATGTGTGCAATCAAAATGGGACCATGGAAGCTTACCTGGCCACTTTTACAATATTCAGAACTTTGCAAAAACTGACAGGAGTCAGGGTGTCATGGAGACTTCTGAGGTTCAACACGTTCCTACTCTGACTCCAAATAGCCTCCTTCTCTATAACTGAGGTTCAGACCTGGATGGTCTCTTAGGCACCCAGAGTAGGTTTCCAATTTAATTGAAACATTAAGGTCTGAAGCACCCTCATGAAGGGTCAAAATGAACCACTATGCCAGAAGATCCAATGGAGGCTGCAAGTCCCTCGCCCTAAAAGAAAAGTGAAGACCAGGAATTCCCTTAATTTAAATTGTCAGAATCTCCATGCCCTTCCTTGCCTCACTCTTCTATGGGACTAAAAAAATTTGAGTTCTGGACAAGAAAGTGCCAAGGTGAAGAAATAGCAAGTTTGAACCAAAAATACACAAAAAGGCTTGAAACCCTCTGTACCTGCTAGCACCTACTGTCTTTTGTTCAAAAAGCCATCCTTTATTGCCCAGTGCCAGGCACTGAGCTAGGTTCCAGAGTCAGGAACAGCACAAGGTTCCTGCCTCCAGGGTCCTCGCAGTCTGCAGGAAGATCTGGTGGGGTCAACTTTATTCACCCGTTTGTGTCTGGGAAAACTATTTCCGAAGACTTCTCTGAAGTGGCGAGAGAGGGTGTGAGAGGGTCCTGCGAGATGACCTGTGCACAGCCAGAGCTGGGCACCATGGCCTCTGCCAGACTCCATGCGGTGACCTGAACTTTGGTCCAAGCCAAAGGAAAGTTCCAGAAGTGAGCGCGGGCCTTTGCAACACAGGAGATACAGAGGGCGGTGTTCACTTGTTTAATCCAGGCTTTGATCCACTCACTGATGATTAGTCACTGGATTCTGTAATTTGCAAGAAGAGAGAGATTTTACCGCCAAGTTAAAGGCTCCGCTGGCTCCCTTTCCCCCTTTGTGGCTGGTTTGAGGCTCCAAATCCTTCTATACTATTTAACCTCATGGAGGTAGGAAGGGGCGCTCTTTCCCCCTGGATACCAGATGTCTTGCTTCTGGGGAAAGCCTGAAGCTCCGCTGGACGCCGGTGCCAGCAAGAGGCCTGTAGGTGGACTACCTGTGCTGGAGCTGCAACCTAGGTTAACTGGACTATATAAAGAACCATCTTGAGATGGGTAAATGAATCCATTAATTGAAGGTGTCTGTTTTTGAACGGACCGCAAATAGGGCAACACTGGGGAATGGTTAAAAGGTGGCCTTGAGTCTGGCCTCTGGGCTTGAATTCCAACCCAGTTTGGTGATGTGGCCTCAGGCAGGTTACTGAAGTAGGGTTTTACACCTCAGCACCAGTGGGGCATTTGACAGGTAATAAGCAACAACTATGATTACTGCCACTTTCACAATATTCATAAGTTTGCACAAACTGACAGGAGTCAGGGTGCCAAGCATTTAAATGTGCCAGATTAACCCCCAAATAAACAAGTGACAAAAGAGGAGGAAAAGTTTTTCATTGTGCCTCTGTGGGACAAACTGCCATAGTAGAGTGATTCCCAGTTGCCAGCTCTTCTCCAGAGTCTCTGCAGCTCTGGGAGGCTTATCTAGCATTGGCAACCGGATCTGTTAAATTCCCAGAAATAGCCGACTGGAAGCCAGGTAGGTGCTGAGGAGGAGCACTGGCCTGTTCCCTTCACCTGGGGAATGAGAACTTTGTTGACGCCTCTCCATCTAGACCTCTCAGTGCAGCGCAAAAGAGCGCAGGCAGAGCCTACGATTGAGAATCTCCTGCTCATCAGTGAACACATTTCAACATCATTAGTGCTGTCATCCCCATTTTCTGGATGAGAAAACCGAGGTGTTAAGTTGTTAAATTGCTCTGAAATCCATTACAGGTTTGACTAAATTCAAATCTCAAACTCGTACTCTAATAGCAAGTTGCCTAATTTCTTAAACTTCGAGTTCCCATGAAGGCAGACAGGCAGTCATTCTTGTAGGTAAGAAGGAAAGGAGGAAGGGAGAGGGGAAGGAGAGGAAGGAAAGGAGGAAAACATTGCCAAAGTTAAAAGAACTAGTCTCCTGAAGCAGAAACCATATAAAAAGTTTTTTTAACCTTAAAAAAATTGTTTCAAGATTATTCCGAAAAATTCCCCCCCCCTTTTTTTTTTAAAGCATCATTTTATAGGATACATCGGTAAAGCAACGACGGGATGTGTTAGTGTTGCCGGGAAGATGTTGTTGCCTAGATTGTGGGCGGGAAGACCCGAGTTTGAATGGGGCACACTCACACCGGCTAAAAACCAGAGCTGTGTGTTCCCTTATCAAAACCGGATTGAAGCCTGCGAATAGGAGGCTCACACAACTCCCCGCCACCACCACCACCCCTACCCACTCCACCCGACAAACACGCTCAGGCGCCCATGTTTTTACACTTAGATCAACTTTGCCTTTTTTGCCTCCCTGGCCGGGTTTTAGTGCGCCTCTCGGAGATCCCTGGAGAAGAGGCGGGTGGAGGAGGGGGAAGTCTGCGGGGCTAGGGTTCCCGTCCTCCTTCTAGATTAGTGAGCTCCACTCTAGATCCTCCCGGTGAGCCTAGTAGGATGTGTAGGAAAACCCAGGGCGGGGGAATTGGGGGTTAGAGAACTGTTGGGTTTTGAGTTGTTCCCCCCCCCCACACACACACCTCCTATTTGGGTTTTTACGGAGTTGTGTGGGCCGAGGTCTGTAGAAACAGGTTAGAATCATGTTTCCCCTGGTCCTGCCGCTGTGCTTATTCTGAACGATAAAATGCATATAAAATTAGCAGCTGTAAACCACAAGTGTGCTTAAGGCGAAGATTGTGGGCTTGGAATGTCACAATGGGTAAATAGTGTAGTGGACTTTCGCGCTTTGCGCAGTAGCATTTAGTCTGGAGCGTCCCCAGACTGCGTCTTGACTAATTTCGGGCTCCCTAGGGCTCCTAATTCTATCACTCGTATTACCCGTCCTATCAGGCGAGAAACGCTTCCCCTCTCTCCTTCCGCAGAGGACTGGGCAAGTTTACTCGCGTTCTTGGGGGACAAGCGCACCCGCTGAAAAGAGACACGGACTCCACACGTACAGCCCTCTGGGGCGCAGAACGTGGTTTTCGGTTGTTGGGTCTCTAGAACCGCTGGAGACCGCTGGCCCCAACAGGCGCGCGCTTCTCCAGCTAGCTCAACAGACGCAGGGCCGGCCCGGCGGCTTAGCCCGGGCGCTGCGTCAGCGCCAGTGAGCTCCCGGCTGTCCCACGCGGAGCCCGGTAGCCTCGGCTCGGCCCGCAGTTGGGCAGAGACCAGGAGGTACCAGACGGAGGCCCTCGCCACCTTTGGGCGTCCTCCCCTGGCGTGAATAAACACGCCCCTCCTTTTCCCTCAGAAACTGAGAAGGAGCCTGGGACCGGTAAGTCCCAAGGCGAGCGCGTTTCCCGCTGCGCGATCTCTGAGGGGTGACGTGGGTCTGAGCTGCGCAAGTTGGTGGGAGAAAGTCTCTGGAATCTATCTCCTTCAGTCTCTTTCCAAATTAGTATTAACAGTGGTTAGACGGGGTGGGCAAAAATCAAAGGACACACTCCTAACCCTGAACCAAGTGTGATTTTCGCAGCTTCAGGGCGAGTTTTTACCTTCATGGGTAAAGAAGTTGCCACAAGAATCAGCCAGAAGCAGCGCTTTCTTATCGGCGCAGGGGTCTCCCCTGCTTCACCCTCCGACAGGGCTCCGGGCCGGCCCCCGGCGCGGGGTCGCTGAAGGGGGGAAAGCGTAGAGGTGCCATGGCTGGCATTGGCCCTGCGCCTGAGGCCCGGGAGTCTTGGGCGCTTCTGGTTTAACCGCGTTTTCGCCCAGGCCCCAGCTGTCCTCGCCCCGGTCCCCACAGGGTCTGACCCGAGCGGGTCCTCGAAGGCTGGTGGAAGGGCTGGAAACCAGGGCGCGCGCGGATTCAGGAAGCGAGATTCCGAAGGTTGCTTGAGTAACGGGGCAACTCCAGGTTAAGTTCCCTCAAACATGTGGTTACTCACCGCGAGGAGCTGAGAGGCAAAGGGTTCAATAGTCAAGTTGGTGGGGACTTTCCCTACTTAAAGTAATAATTTGCTAATTCGAATCTATTGCTTTTAAATATCGAGTTCCAGAGACCTTTGTCAATGCAGGCTTAATTTCATCCTACTGATGAAGGATGTTTATAAACGGCTCCTGTGGAGGAAGCCGAGTGTGAAAATATCAGTTTTATGCCTTTTGATAAGAATTACCGAGGTGGAAGGCTTATTAGGCGATTACAAATTTCGCAGCTGCTCGCAGCCCAATTAGGCAGCTCTTCGCGGTGAGTGGAAACTGTAGGGGTCAGAGCGGGTTGGTGTTCCCGCTCTCCATCCCTGGACCTCCAATCAAGGCCTGGCCCCAGGGGACCCAGACCCCTTCCCTGACCCCCTCAGGCTTTAGGGAGACACACCCAGCGCCTCCCAACTTGCCAGGGCGTCCTTCCAAGTCTCTCTGGGTTTCTTCCTCGGGCCTTGCAAAGAGCCTTTGCAGTCCGGGGGTGTTGGTTAGTCCCCTGGGTGGGCTTGCTGTCTCTTGATTTTCATTTAAGGAGAGATGGCCATCTAGAAATTTCAAGTTAGTAGGTAGGAATCGACCCAACGCGGGTAATTCCTCTCCCACCTGCAGAAACACAAGATGATGTTTTTTGGTATGTCCTCCTTCGACCAAAATTGGTTTCAAATGGAGTTTGGGCTAAAAACCCTTATTAGAAAGACAAAAAGAGCCCTGATTTTTAGCACAGGAACCCAACTCTGCGAAGTAGCGGGCTAACTTTTCCTTTGCCCTAGCGGAGGAGGAGCGTGGGTAAGAGGTGTGACGCGAGCTCCAAGAAGCCGGGCCACGTTCAGGTGTTCACCCCTGACAAAGGGTCAGGAGGTCCGTGGGCCCAGCACCAACAGGACGCTCAGCCCTGACATTCGTAGCAAATACCTGCACACCCCCTCCTCCCACCTCCGCACACGACCGCAGCCAAAGGCTTACAATGCCGAGGACACAGAAACAGACTCACCACCGGGAGGCCTACAGAGCAAGGCTGTGTGCGCACAATCACACCCCGGGAAAAGGTCCGCGTCCGGCAGTGCGTCAGCAGTAAAGCGAACGACAGACCAGTCTTTTATGTCTTCTGAGGGCTGACGACCATTCTTCTTCCCCATGCCCAGAAGCCAGTAAAAATGATTATTTCCTTCACTGATGCAGAGATAGGGGCTCTTAGATCAAGATTAGTATTTTGAAAACCTGATTGAGAGCCGAGCCGACTGATTAGGCGAGGGTGGGTGGAAAGACCGCCTAAACGCCCGCGCCCCCGCCCTACTTCCCCAAACAGCTCCCGCGCTCTCCGGATCTCCAAATGACCCGAGCGATTAATTCTCCCGGAGAGTAGCCAAGCAGTACCCCCAGATTCATTTTGCAGACCCTAATGAATAGTAACTAAATCTCTGAACTGGACCTTTTTTTTTTTTTAATTCCTCTTTCAATCCTGCTCCCTATGAACACCCTGATAGAGCCAATGCTCTGACGACTTTCTTTCCATTCGGAAGAGCCATCTCGAGACCGATGCTATTTCATGGAAAATGCATTATGTGGATTTTCCCCCAATACTAATTTTTGCACTTGATGAAAAACACAAGACTTTCTGTTCTCCACGCACAGGTTAGCTTTTCTAGAAGTAGGTCCGCCCCAAGCCTTCAGTTCTGTGAGAGGGCACAGATCCCAGCGTCCTCTACCCGCCCCACTTCATAAACTTAAGCGAGATCTCCCAGATAGGACCGGAAGGGGGATGGCTAATATTAACCTGTGCGCAGCTGCGCGAAAAGGGAAACAATGGCATTAGGAAAATGCTATGGGCACCCTCGTGTTTATGGGAGAAAAATGTACTTGAGGGAAAACTAAATTTGCAGTCGTTGCTGGGTCCCAGACTGTTACACAGACTCACTTCATTACAGGAAGGCTACCTATCTCTGCCCATTGCCCCTCCTCTAGTCTGCTGTTGACCTGTCTGGGCGAGAGCCCTTCGATCTTACTCTTCTAGACAAACAAGGCAAGGAGATACGAATATATAAGATTATATATAGATATCTATATATCCGTTTAATTGGAACATTACATGATTTTACTAAAGGCCTTTAGGAAAGACTCCCAGGTATTCTTAAATTATATTTTGCTTTGTTTCGTTTCTTAAAAAAGGGAAAATTGGAAATAAAAATATTGTTAGTCTCTTACTAAATTCCCCTTTACACACTAAATAATGAAGTAAAATTTGCATCATAAAGAAGCTATTTAAACATACACTCCAATCCTCATCAAAATTACGGTATTCTGAGAACACCGCCCTCCCGTCCACAAACCCACAGCCAACATTTGAGGCAGGAACTGGCCCCTTCTAGGGCTTAAATTTTGTCTAGGATGAGATGAAAGAGCAATACTATTAGCAACATACTTTTGTCTTTCTTGTAGCCTTGATTTCCAAATCTAGTCGCAAATCATAAGCTTTTGTGCTGCTCAGATGTTCCTTCTTTATCTTAATGAGAAAACTTTTCGCAAAGGGAGCGGGAACAGCTAGATAAGTCAGCCCCCAGGCTGCCAGGGAGCGGTGGAGTTCCTCGGCTAGACAGGAGAGCTGCGAGTTTCAGGAGAATGACTAAAAAGTTTAAGTCACTCAGACCTCTGCTTCCCCTTCTGCTTGCTGCAGAAAGAGATGTAACTTGAATCTTTGTTTAGGTTTTGGTTGGGGAGCGAGAATTAAAAAGCCACGGCAAATGCAGAGAGCAGTTTTTTTTTTTTTAAGTCAAAAGTTAACAGGCCATTCCCAGTGTTGTTTTTTTCCCCCCTCTTTAATACTAAATCTGGAGTAAGTTGGCTTGCTCTGATAAAGATCTTAACATGTACAGAAGGCGGGTTTTCCTTAAGGAGGTGAGGCTATTCCTCCAGGAGAAGACTCCCCCTGCACACACACCCCCTTCCCTCCCTTTATGTAAGGTTCCACCCTCTGGAAAACAAAACTTTTTTTTCCTTTTCCTGGAGGGACAGACCTCAGTGAAGTTGGGATAAGAATCTTAAGAACAGTCCGCCAGAGTGGTAACGGCCACAGCGGCCTCTTTGGACGAAGACTTGCTTGTAGCGTTCTTACTCTTCTCCGTGTCAGCTTTTATTAGAGCTTTGGCGCGGGGGAGGGGGGAAGATCGGCAGACCCGGACGGCCGCTGACCCTCTGGAGTTGGTATGCGATAAGCAGCCCTAGCAGTGCCATGTATTGGAAAAGCGATCAGATGTTTGTGTGTAAACTAGAAGAAAAGGACGTGCCGGAGCTGGCAGTTCCCCCTGAGAAGGTGAGCGAGCTGACGCCTGGCCAGACCAGCTGAATTGCACTTTCCTTGAAACGCGAGCTGTTTGGGCTCCTAAACAAGGTTCAGAAATTACCTGTAACGGCCTCATCTTCAGACCTGGCAATTTTTTTTTTTTTTTATTACGTAGTAGCGTTAGTCAGTAATCATTGCCTCCCCTCCCCACAAGCTCACTTAACCTGAGGCATGGAGACTGTAATTTGGGAGACGAAGCCTCGAGCCTAAGGCGTTCTCGGGTACATGTGAGTCGTGCTTTTGTTCTATTTGCCGTGTAGTGACCGTGGCGTGGGGAAGAGCGAGTCGGGAGGTCGGGGCGGCTGTCGGGGTGGGACCAGAGGCTCGGCTCCTTGCGTCCAGCCGCTCGCGGGCGCTCGCCCGCCCAGAGGCGCGCCTTTGGCCGCTGGACGACCCGCGGCGCCGCGGGCCCACGGCGAGACAGAGGGAGTCGTGGCTCCTGGAGGGCCTCGGGGGATCCCAGGGCGGGCCAGGAGGGCCATTTCACCTGAAATACCAAAAATAAGAAAAGGGCAAAACCCAGGGCAAACGAGTCACACCTTTCGTCCAGGAGATGGGGAAAACTGACAAGCGCTCACTTCACTCTGGAGGCAGGACCCGTTGGTGTCTCGCGTTTTAAGTTTGAAAATCATCTGCAGCCTGTTTGAGCGCCTCAGAGGGACCCGCTTTGGGTACCAATGACTTTGTCGGACGTTGGCGGGGAATACCCAGCGAAAGCCGTACTTTTCTGCTTAAACTCTCTTTGTGTCTGAGAGGATGCGGCCTCCGAGCGGCGGCGCTGGGGCCAGGCCGGGAGCGCACCGGAGGGTCCCCGCTGAGGGCCGGGCGGGGGGGCGGGTCTCACGGGTTCCGACGGTGTCTCGCCTGGCGCAGCCGGAAGGAGGGAGGTGAAGAGTCAGAAACGCAGGTGTGGGCCGCTCGAGTTCCGCACCCCTCCCCTCAAACTGGAGTTTTTGTAGACGAAGGCAGAAAAAGCCTAGAGAGGCTGCGTTTTCGTTTAAGAACAAAACTCCAGCAAAGGCTTGGAAACACTTGAGTAATGCGTGCTGTTGCTTTAAAACATTTTGACCGAGGTTGGGTGAGTTTTAATGGCACAAATTAAATTCAGCTGGATATTTTCCATTATTCGTCCCGCTTTTTGCGCTGGTTAAAAATAATCCTTTAGTAGCTCAAATGTTGACTTACTGAGCTATAAGTGGCAATTTACACCTTAAAGAAACGAGTGTAAATCATTCGCAGCTCTAATTGCTGTAAGTTTACGAAAGAGCTGCTGGCTTGGTTTAATCTGAAGCATTTTCATTCAAATTGTCATCGGAACAAACACCAGGCTTCTTAAATCCCGCTGTAATTAGCTTTCAAGTGTCCTATTAAACCTCTTCACCTTTTGGGCTATCCAATTCAAAAAGCTCCCTTTTAAAAATATATATGTGTCTTGCTCTTTTAATTGAGGTTATTAAAGAAATCAAGTTTCTTCCCCCACCCCCTCCTCAATCCTCTTTTCTTTTCTCCCACTCCCCCCCCCCGCCCCTTGCACCCGCTTTAGGCTGGTGATCCCCGCTCTGTCGTGATTGACGTCTAGAAGGAAAATGCTTTGTGCTGGGATGATTGTTATTAACTTGTTACCCCCGGCAGGGGGGCGGGAACCGACTTGCTCCGGTGAGCGCTAGGGACCCGCGGCCCCGAGAGCGCCGCAGCACGCCGGGCGAGCCCTCAGCGCTGCGGTGGCCGCCTTGCCGCGCGCTCGGGCTGCGCCGCCGCGGCCGGAGGCTGACAAGGGAGGCTGCGCTCCCGCCCGTTTGCCCGCGGCGCCGGGGCCCTGGAGCCCTGACGGCTGCACGCGCGACCCGGCGCGCTGGGGGCCTTCATTAGCCCGCTCCGCGTGCCAGAATCCGAGGCACGGGGCTGAGCGTGCCGGCTCTGAAGTTCTGCCCTCCGTTTTTCCCCATTTTCCCCTCCTCCCACCCCGCAGTGCCAGGGGCTCATGTCGGAGGAGTGCGGGCGGATTGCAGCCCTGGCGGCCGCGAGGACTCGAAAAGGCGCCGGGGAAGAGGGACTGGTGAGTGGGGAGGGACACGGCTGTTGGCAAGACTGGACGTGTGGAGGCGGCCCAGGACGAAGGGCCGCTGTCCCCGCGCTCCTTCCTGGGCCCAGCTGGTCCCTCGGGGAGCGGGTGGAAAGAGGGCCTGGGGCAGGGCGTGGTGCAAAGCTGAGCTGGCGGGACGGGCTGGGCCGAGCTGTAAGGCTCCCTGGGTCCTTGAGGTCAGGGGTCGACAGCCCCAGCGGGTGCTTGGCGGGAGCTTGGACCTCGGGGAGAGAGCGGGGAGCAAGACCTCACGAACTGGGGGTGGCCCGAGGAAAAGGAGGGGAAGGGGTGGGGGAGGCCGGGCGGTTCTGTGGGATGAGGAGAGGAGGAGGTGTCTAGAACCGCCTGCGACTGCGCCTCTCGGCTTCCTTCAGGTGAGCCCCGAGGGAGCGGGGGACGAGGATTCGTGCTCCTCCTCGGCCCCGCTGTCCCCGTCGTCCTCGCCCCGGTCCATGGCCTCGGGCTCTGTCTGCCCCCCCGGCAAGTGTGTGTGTAACAGCTGCGGCCTGGAGATCGTGGACAAGTACCTTCTCAAGGTAGGGTGGAACCGCGAGGCCCAAGGGGAGCGGGGTTACCGGGGAACTTTGGGAAAAGAGAAAAGTTTCCCCCCCCCTTTTCCTTTCAAGTTTTCAGGCAGGTTGTAGGCTTTCTCAGCAAAACAGCCCAGTCCAGGGTAAGTCGAAAGAGTGGGAGAAGAAATCATAGAATCTCCCACGTTGTTGCAAAACAGCTTGTGTATATGACCCGTCGTGGTCTAGAAGAGCCGATACCCCGGGGTGGTTATACAAGAGTCAACCACCGACTTGTAGAGAAGCAAAAGTGGGTTAATCCTTTTACTCATTTTGGAACAGGGTGCTGCGTGATTATTTTTACCGAGCCTGGGTAATGGTCCCTTCGCCCCCAATAACACCCCTACACCTGCCTGCTTCTAAGAGTTCCTGGTCAGTATATGTTGGCTGATTCCCCTTTGCGGTGTCTCCTTTGGTAAGGACCACTGTAAAGTGCCTTAAAGGATCTTTTCCGGACAGAATTTTTACATAGTTTTATGTTTAGTAACAGTCGCCTGAGGCTTTTCCAAAGTAAAAGTTTGTAGGACCATGTACATAAAAAACCAGTTTCAGTACCTCCTTCCTCTTACTAATATTTGAAGGCCACCCAATGCTTATTTAATGTCCCCTCCAGTGCTTGTGAAAAAAATGGAAATCCATATAAAGTTAGACCCCCCATCCCACCCCCCCCCCAAAAAAGAAGGAAGGCAGGAGAGAAAGAAGGCAGGAAGGGAAGCAAAAAGAAAGAAGAAAGATAGATGGATGCCTGGGGTGAAGTGCTAGTTTGAGAATTGACTGTCTTAATTTGTTTCACTTCTTCAAAATACTGTGTGGGAATTTTGGAGTAAATTCTGGCAGGCCACAGTTAACCATGTCACTGAGTGCAGGGTCATGGTCCCATGTGTCTTAATCCTAATACCTTGAGTTTTCAACTTCAACAGCTCTTTAAAACCACTATTTAAAATAATGATCTCTCCTACACTGAATTAGTAGCAAACCAGTACACTTTCTATTCCCTCCTCATCAATCTCCCCACCCCCTCCCCCTCCCCCCATTTTTTTCAGAAGGATTAATTATGGAGAGCATGAATTCAAAAAGCAAGTTATTGGGCTTCTTTAAATTTAAATTTCTACCTCAATGTATAAAGCTGTTTAATCTGTAAAGTGGGAATAATACCTTATAGATACAACCCAGATTAAGCACCAAAAGAAGTTTTGGTGAAAAATTGAAAAGTAACTAAATTAATTTTAATTGGGGATTGAGTCTTAAAGCTGGCCAATTAACATGGCTCTCTCTTTAAATCTACGTTTTTAAGATACCCTGTTTCTAGACCTGAGCTTTTTTGGATATCTCAAAATCATCTTTTGGATCAAAACTAGTTTGTTATTTTCAATGAGGTCTCTCAATAATATAATCTTTAAGAATGTTTCTAAATGGGTCTATAAAGCCTTTAGCACTTCATACCAGAGAGGATTTAGAAAAAAGTCATTATAAAATGACAACACACGTCTGAAGTAGATATTGTTTCTAGTATTCACTTTTATATGTTAAGAATATATTTGTATATTTACTTATATAAAATGCCTAAGTTATCTAAATAACTTATATAAAGCTATTTGTTGTAGGACTATTGTCCTCCCAGTGAAGTCTTCTATGTACAGTCTTATTCTGTCCCTTTTTTGTACATATTAGTATGTTAGTATATTAGCTCGGACTAAAGTTTGACATTATACGATTATATAAAAATTGAGTTGTTTTTTTTTCATTTGAGTGATTCTAAAAGAGAAGTTTAAATTCAATTTGAGTCACTGGTGAAAAATAATTGATAGACCTAGTAGAGTATTTGAGGGTACAACTGTTTAATATAGAAAATATAGAAACCATTTAATATAGAAAAACATCATCTCATGAGGCAAGTAAAATTGAGTTAAAGTAGGAGAGGAATTAGATGTGTCTTTTGCCTCATCTAATATTTCAGTGCCCTGTTTGGATGGTTTATCTGGCTTGGTCCCATATACATATACAAATTGGATCAATAACAGCCATCAGGAAAGGTCTGTATTCTCTAGAATTTTCTCTCTTTACCTTACTTTCCTGCCTGGAAAAGAAATGGAAGATGAACATTCTTTTCCTTGTAAAGTAAACTTTAAGAAAAGGTGACAAACCAGGCATTAGGTTTGGTTTTAGGGAGGTAGAAGATAGCCATGACTCTGCTCTGAAGCCTGAATCTATACTTGCTTGGAGAGAGGAAAAAGAAGAGCCTGGATAAGATCAAAATGTAGAAGTCCCTATGCATTGGAATGCTAAAGGAAGCCTGTATTTTTAAACTTTAATTGTCCCATGTTAGGAAAAAATAGAAGGAAAATACATATTTATTTCTAGGATAGTATTAACCATTGTTAATATTTTTTATTCTGATTTCCTTTGTTTCTTCCAAGTTTTCCTATGTAGTAAGCAAAACTTAAAATTTAAAAAATTTCACCAAAATGATACTCTTCATTAATGTTTTGGAAAGAGGCCTATACCTGCAGTTAGAAGCAAGTGAAACTTTTCCTTCAGCTTCAAAGTACCTTTCATATTTTGTATCACAAACATTTTGAAAAAACATTTTTGAACAGTAGTGCTAATCTGATAGAATCATTGGACAGATAGGGCTTTTGCTACACTTTCATAATAAAGGCTATTTCACAATTTCCCCTTTTCACGGTTTCCCAATTACTATTTTAGACATTAGATCCATTTGTAGGGTGTTTTTGCATCGTTGCTGTTCTTTTATATGAAATGAAATTATGCTTAACTGGTTAAACATAAACTCAATTCTTGTGTCCATTTAACAAGAGCAAACGTTGGGAGCCTGTGTTATAAGCAAGTTCAATCCAATACACATCTTCATTTTTGAAGGCTGAAGTTGTGGTGTTTATAGTATTATGGCAACAGTTTAAGGTGAGGGTTATTATGATTTGTTCCCTGAATTGACAATATTTCATGTTCATATATTTAGAAAATATAAAGTGGTGTGATTTATTAGACACATTTTATGCCTTATTACTTGGAATATAAATGGCAAACAGTACTTGGGTGCCTTTTTAGAACCACTTATAATCAGATTAATTTTTTTCTCCAGTAGCCAAATCATTAGTTAGGGTTCCAATAATATACTCCTTGATTCTATAATTTAATGTTAGAAGGTAGCCATATCAACATTTAAATCTACCTTAGCAATTTCTGTTTGGTAAGGGAAATGGATTGCCTGGCTTCTTTATAAGGGTAAGTATTTTACAAAGCTTCTTTTTCACTTTCTTTCTCTCTCACTTCAACTAGTGTAACATTTATAATTGTTTGGCCAAAAAATAGATTGAGAAGGTATGTGGCTTGACTTCTTTAGCTACCAGGTTTCCTGGTGGGAAGAATTTGGTGAAAGAAAAAATAAAACAAGCCTGTATATAGGACTCTAAAGTGACCGAAATTTTCCATATTCATAGAAGTTCGATTTTAAAAAGAAAAAAAAGCACACACCCTGAATTTTTCAAAGGAATAAACAATTTAACACACAGTGTAAAATATGCTATTGTGATTTTCCTGGTTCGGGTCTGAAAGGGAATATATCTAGACACATATTTGTGTAAATTACACCTTTAGATAGAAACGTTCAGCGCATATGTTAAAATATTAAGGAGCCAGTTTTTAAAATTGCTTAGCACACAAAACCAATGAACGATACTGTGAGTGCGGTATTACAATTGCTTCTTTTCCTTTACAGGTGAATGACCTGTGCTGGCATGTTCGGTGTCTCTCCTGCAGTGTCTGTAGGACCTCCTTAGGAAGGCATACCAGCTGTTATATTAAAGACAAAGACATTTTCTGCAAACTTGATTATTTCAGGTACACTGTGGAACATTTTTTAGTAGACACTCCAAGATAATATGCTAAGAGAATTTTGTAAACAAGCTTCCTTGTCCAGTTTTATGTATGGAAACCCAGTTTTTCTTATATAATGGATTTCAAAATGAGAATGCTTCACATTTTTGAGGTATAACTTATATCAAAACAAATACAATAAGCATGTTTATGTGTTTTAGGAATTCAGTATACAAAAACTAATTTAAAATAATTATTTCCTCTTTGGGAATGAAAGGTTTAGATATTAAAAACAGGGAAACTTCTTGCTGTGCATAGGTGTAAAATATAAGATGACTTATTGTGACAAAGTCCATTATTTGCAGGGGATGCTAAGATGAAATGAAATAACTGTGGGAAAAATCAAGGTTTTGTTAAGTGTTTACCAGTTTACTATAGAATGATCCGTAGTTATACCTACAAAATGTCAGCAGTTTGGAGAATGTGTTAAACGATATAATTTAGAGGATTCCAGTATCAGAAATACACCAAGTCTGATTATTCTATCTAAAAATACTGTTTCTTTTTTGTCTGTTCTTTGATCTTTGTTTTGTGAGATTGTATTTGCCCAAGATATTAAATGTAACATCTTTTCTGTGATCTCTCTATAAATTGTTTAAATGCACAGTTTCTTCTAGGATATAATTCTTAATGGATAGCTGTCTAGAAATTGAAATTATTCCTAAGCATGACTTTTAAAATTACCATATTTTTTTCTTTATTTGAATTTCCAAATGAAGAAAAATGTTCACCGTGAAATTGGGAAATTAATACTATATAATGAAGTTTGTTATACTAATTATGTTGTTTATACTCAGTTTCAAAAACTGGTTTCAGAGAGTTTAGTGATTGATTTTAATAAAATTGCTAATTAAAAGCACTTCATAAAACCCAGATCCTTTATTTTATAAAGTCACAGAATTTTATAATTACCAAAAACATATATTTCTCATCAGGTTTACTCTCCATTTCTTCAAAAATGATAGCAATTTGCCTCCTTTTTGATTTAAGATATGCAAATATTGATGTTTTTATGATAATTTAAAACTTTTTGAAAGGTTTAGTTTCAGGAAGTTATTGAAAGTCTAGTTCTTCAGGATTTTTTTATACTTCATATTATATTCCGAAATTTAGTTTTAGGATTCACTTTTTCAGATTAACTTAAAACTGGCAATACCTCTAAAGATATGCTAATGAATAGAAACAGATGCATATCTAGTTTGATGTGGATATGCAAGGCCATGACTGTGATTATGATAGGAGACATAGCAAAGAATGTCCAGTTACTCAGACCAGGAGAAAAAAAATATTTACATCTGACATTTTGTTACAGTTAACCTGCATTTAATGTCCAGGTTGGTCTCTGAAAGTTTTAGATAATGTATCTCCCCCTCCTGTGACTAGCAATGAAATAGCTTATTCACCAATGGAAACATATCTGAGTTTTCATTCCTCACTCTCAGGGTGAACAGTTTCTGTTCTTTGATAATATCAATTGTAATGTTGAAATATTTTAACTTAAAAAATGATATTTAAAACATTTTTTAATTATCTCAATTTGGTTTTAAGAAGTCATTATATTTTTACTGTAATCTTTTGCACTTTCAGGTTTCAATCTGGAGTATATGTGTGTTTGTATCTTGAATCTCTAGGTAATTTATAAATGTGTTGATATTTGTTACAAAAGGGATATTGAAATTCATATTGCATTTATTTAAAAAAAAAAATCCAGTCTTCCTTTAAAGTAACAATGAGAAGTTTTTGTTTTATAAACAGATTTGAACTGTGGCCCTATCTTAAGTCTTGATTGCTTACCATATTGACTTTTAGAAAAATAATTGATGCCTGTTTCATTTTCAAAAGATGTAAATACTTAGGTTAATGCAATGAGTAATATAATGTATTAGTTTACTCAGGCTGATGAATATTTCACCAAATATTAAAATCTTCACCTCCTGCTCTTGTATTTATGTAGAAGGTATGGAACTCGCTGCTCTCGTTGTGGGAGGCATATCCATTCTACTGACTGGGTCCGGAGGGCCAAGGGGAATGTCTATCACTTGGCATGCTTTGCCTGCTTTTCTTGCAAAAGGCAACTTTCCACGGGAGAGGAGTTTGCTTTGGTGGAAGAGAAAGTCCTCTGCAGAGTGCATTATGACTGTATGCTGGATAATTTAAAAAGAGAAGTGGAAAATGGTAAATATATACTTAAAATACTTTGGAGTCTTTTGGGACAATGAATACAGGGAATAAAAACGATTTTTCCTTAGGTCATTTTAATGCATTATTTTGTGCAGTGTAATTGTGGTAAAACTCATTAAGCATTCTACTGTTAGTGATGATCTCCATGTGTTTATATGCAGGAAAAGCCATGGCATGTGTATTAGCCTTGTACCATATTCTCAGGCAGCAGCCTTGAATTTAAGGCTGTGTTTTGCTTTTTGTAACCAGTTGTTTTCCTGTATTTGCCTTCTTAGGATGAACCTTAGATGTATGCTCTTCTAATTTTTGGCACTTTTGAGTAAATATACAAGCCTATATATTGTTTCCACAGAATATTTCTAGTGCGTTTTAAAACTTAACTGACAGATTTGGGCAATCTACAATTTCACACGAAGCCAAGAGATACAAGAAACATATTATTACTTGATCAGCGGACCCATTTGAGTTACCAACATGTATGCTGTTGTTTTTCAAATGCAGGCAATGGGATTAGCGTTGAAGGTGCCCTCCTCACAGAGCAAGATGTTAATCATCCAAAACCAGCAAAAAGAGCTCGGACCAGCTTTACAGCAGATCAGCTCCAGGTAGACATGACAATGAATTTATGATTTTTGAAGTCCCTCCTGACCAAAACAAACAACACACAAAAAATCCCCCAACTTCCCTGCCCCTTCCCCAAAACACCCAAAACAATTTCATGCTGCTTAAGAACATTTTCATGTTTTCAAAAAAGTTAGCCTGTGCTTTTAATGAATTCTAACTTGGTGAATGTATGAAAACATACTTATAGCTCTAAAATGTTTGTCAGTATTTCCAGAGTCATGACCTGGTATGAACTAGTCATTCAAGCTTTATTTCCCTGGGTTTTATTGGTATTAACGTCAAAGTGCAAACAAAATATTGATCAGTCCTGACTTCCTGATAAAATCAGTTTAACCAAGGCATTTATTTACATTACTACCTATAATGGGGATAGAAGACAAAATATTTTAAGACTATTAACAGAAAGAGACATACAGTATGTGGGCTTATGGGATACTAATGTGTTCACCTTTTTAACAAATTACAACGAGCCTCTTAATGGCTAAGTTTGTATAATTTTCTGAATAGGAAAGAATTGAATATGCCTTACCATAAACAACAGGAATCTAGTTATTGACTCCACAACCAAGTAAACCTTTTCTTGCTTTTAAAAGGGCTAGAGGGAGCTAATTCTATAGTTTGATGCTGAAGGTTGATTATGTCCCCTGAAAAAGGAGGGATTATTTCAGTTTAGTTGCCCTAAATATAATTGTTATAAGTTCAACTCATGTCAATTGTCAAAAAAAAAAAATTACTCCTTGCTTTATCTTTAAGTCTACACATATAATGATTCTTTCTGACATTTTTTCAGATAAAGAAATCACGTTTTCTAAAAGATTAATGTGGATGAGGTATTTGTTTTATGGTAAGGTAAAGTAACATTTATTGAGCGCCTACCGTGTACTACTGGGTGCTTTACACATAGGATGTATCTTAGCTCAAACTTTAAAGGACATTTATACAATGTTAGCAATTGAGTAAAAGTAATATTCTGAAAATCACATATGGTATCTAAGACTTGCCAGTGTTTAAGATAAATACAGTAAAAGGGTTTTAAGAGAGAATTTTTACTTGAGGGAATGATTAAGAAAGAAACCTTAATGTGATACAAGTATTTCAAGGGAACTTAGATCACATAAAGCCCTAAATTAGGAGATATGAATACCTGTGGGAGACCTGGGAGCAAAATACTAGCAGCTAAAAGACGTCGGAGTTAAAATAGAATTTCTAGTATAAATATATGGTTTTTAAAATGGGCTGTTTCCATGAAGGGCTGGCTGTAGTTTTAATAATCATAAGGCTGACAGTGAAAGTTTATGAGAAATTAAAGTTATTAATATTATAATAGTGAAAACTTGAAACAACTTCAGGTAGATATACAATTTTATATAGGAAGATAGTTACAGGTACTAATTAAAGAGGGAATAATATTTGTGAAAGTTTGTGTGTGTCGAGTCCTATGCTAGGCATTTATCTACATTCTCTCCTTTAATTCTTAACAATAATTCCTTGATGTAGGTAGCCTCATCCAAGAGGTGCATCCCCTCAAGGCAGACTACCAAGGGAATAGCAGAGAAGAGATTTGGAAACTTCCCCAATCCTCTGGTGTTTTCATTTTGCTTGGCCACCAGATCCTGAGTGGAATAAAAGCTCCACTTAATGGCAGCAGCAGCTAAAACAAGAGTGAGATTCCAAATCTTGCATAAGTTTTTAAAGATATATATTGTAACCATAGGTTTTAAAAAATGAAAATAGAAAAGAATGAAAATAGAAGTGATATGCCTTCAAAGCATATACTCATTTTTTTCAGGATTTCTTAGTATCTGCCTTATGCCAGGGATGGCTGAAACAAATGAGACGCAATCTTTGTCCTCAAGTGGTTCTTTATACCTGAGGAATCTGGAAAACATAGCTGTAAATTTTTTAAAAACTTAAATCATTATATTTTGCTAGAACCTCTGATCAGACAATGTACCCTCGTTGTCAAATTGTCCTTTCAGAAAACTGAATATATTCAAATAGTGCTTGAATTCAGCAGAATAACAAAATATTACAGGTGATCAATAAGTCAAGACTATTCATGAAATACTGCTTTGGACAGAGGAGAGTTAACATGGGAAGAATAAACACGATAATTTCCCAAAATTATTTAGAAATTTACGGGAAGAAAGGCTCACAACAGAATAACATTTTGTGTTGGCAAGAATATTTCAAATATGGTCCCGTTTGTAGAAATGGTATTTAAGGAGTTCCTGCCAATGTTGTGGTTTGCATATTGTAGGTGGAAGCTCTTGCTCCATGATTATGAATATAAAACATGCCAAGGTTAGCACCTATTTTAATCCACTTTCAGATTGACTTGGTCAGCTGCTACTATGTAGATACCCGTCCTTTCTGGGATTTCCTGGCCTTAAAATGATGTCTACAAAGGCTCACTCCTTGACCATGTTAAAAAGACCTCAGAAAAGAAGTGGGGTGGGTTTCAACATCATTAGTGACTGAAGAACAATGAAATTAAGTAGAAATTAAAAGGCTTTTTGTGTGTGAGAGAGAGATTAAACATTGATAAGCACATCTTACTTTCCCTTTAGCATATTCTAAACCATCAGTGTTCATTTAAGTTTTGCTTTATTCCTTGATGAGAAATTGCTTTATTAAGTATAACTTGGTTTCATTATTAAACTTGTGAATTTGAAATGCCTTTGTGAAAAAGCATGCTGTTTTTTTGTTTTATAAATTATCAATAATGGCCTAACAAGCAAATCCTTAAATATCTGTTTAGCTTTTCCTCTTGAAAAATTAAAAAAACAAAGACCATTAATTTGCTCATTCTTTTTTCTCTTTGGGATATTACATGCTCAACTACATATGAACACAACCATTTGTACATGACAATATTGAAGTAACACATTTGGAATAAGAAAGGAAGAATGAGGTGAACTGAGTGAAATTATAAACTTTTAGGTCAGTTTTGCCCATTTTTAAAAGTAAAAATACATGCTGTTTACAGTGAGTGTATGAACAAATATGGTTGGACAGGAAGCCAGGAATACCTTATTCTAGGAGTCACTAAACAGAACTGAAAAAATTATATAATTTGTAAACTTTGTAAGGTTTCCTGGAACAACATTGGTCTTTTTCTCCATACTATCTTCAACTTTTCCTCACATTGTCAGGGTTCATTGTGTTACAAACCCTTAAGCACATACTGTGTGATGGGAAATGGTATTAGTTCCTGGGGGTATGAAGAATAAGACATTCCCTTTGCCCTCAAGAAGCTTACTTCACTATGGAGAGCTAGACTTGCCAGTGAATTAATTAGCTGCCTTGTGATGTGTGCAGTGGCAGAAGTCTGTATTAGATGAGGAACATAGTGGAGAATGCAATTAATTTTGCCTATGGAAAATGGTGTTCAGGCCAGTGGTGGCTAAGGTCTTTAGGGAGGTTGGTTATCCCCATCCCACACCCATAGACATGTACAGTTATGTTGGATGACAGACTCCCTCTCCCATTTTTCATAATCCTTTATATTTTATACTACTTTCCTCAGTTGATTGACTTTTAAGTAATAAAATTCAAATATTCCCTCTTGAGTCCCATGATTTCCTCTTCAGAAAGAATCCAAAGCCCTTGGCTTATGCTTTATTCTGGTACTCCCTCCCACTCTATGCTTCTCCCCTTACCTTGTGTTGTAGTTATTGGCATGTCCATATCTTTGTCTCAAAAGGTGAGACCAGGGACAGTTTTTTCATGTGTCATTGTCACAGTGTCACTGTCTCGTGGCACTTAGCACAGTGATTCTAATCCAAAGGTTCATATCAAATCACCTGAGAGCTTTTTCAATATACAGATGTTTAGATTCCAGGAAATTCCTATTCACTGGGCTGATTGATATCTTGTTTTTAGATCCCTGATATTGTTTTGCATGGAGCAAGTGCTCAAAACAATTAATGTTGGAGTATGGAATCCATCTGTTGCACTGTATACAATTGCTGACTGATTAAAAAATTGTAGTAAGAGCCTATTTAGCTTAGTAGAGGTTGGAGATAAGTTTGATAGGATTTTTGTATTTTTAAAAGTTTTCTAATGCAAGAAATTTTTAACAATGGGAGAAATGGTAAATAGACATACCATTTATTTCATTTGTAGAAGAATGGAAGAACAAAGGTGAGCTCATTTTTAGCAGCATAGTTGAGAGATGAGTTTTATGTTGAAATGAATTATTTTTTTTTAAAGATCTCATTGTAGCGACTTGTTTGTAAATTTACAGCATATGCTTTCTTTTCATTTATACTCATTCACCCATATTGATTTTCAAGTAATAAAATACAAGTATCTTACTTTCTTGTGCATGTCTTATCTCTCCTGTCATCAAAATGCAGAAGATTGAGTTTCTTATATTTAGCTATTTACTACCTTTATTTTTTATTTTTTATTTTTAAAAAAAAAAACAGGTTATGCAAGCACAGTTTGCTCAGGACAACAACCCAGATGCACAGACCCTCCAGAAACTGGCAGAAAGGACAGGCTTGAGCAGACGTGTGATACAGGTGATTATTTTAAAGGTTAATCAAGAGATACTAAAAGGTCTATTCTAGGTCTTTATGAATGTGCTGTGTGTGTGTGTGTGTGAGAAATATCAAAGCATTAGCTTCCCATTTTAGGTTTACGCCAACAATTTTTTTTAAACCTGATAATTAGTTTGCTTGGGCTGGGCTATCAATTGTTAAACAACTTTGTGTACAAGTTACTTCACTCAGTGCTCACAGCAACCCTAAGATCCTCAACCTGAAAAAAAAACTGTAGTTCCAAGCTAGATCTGGTTCTGAAGCCAGTAATTTTTCTCCACTTTTCTGTGAGTCTGTGTGTGTGTGTGTGTGTGTGTGTGTGAGTGAGTGAAGGGGGACTTGATGACCTTTGTTAAAGATCCAGGTAGAGGAAGTGGTGTGAACAAAACTAGGGAAGGATGAATTAGAGCAAATTCACTGAAGTGTTAGTTTTATATCTGCAAATTGTGAGAGATGAAATTGTTGGAGCTGAACTTATAGGGGCCTGTGATTATAGAGTTCTGTCCTGAGCAGGAGAAAGCCATGGTAGCTGGTGGCAGCAAATGGCAAGAATTAGGGTTGGAAGAGCTAGATTAGAGATATACAGATTAGTTGGGATACCCAGCAAGGTAGTGATTTTTTTAAGAGACTTAAATGGGGTAGTGACCTCAAATTCATTGGGAAACATTTTATTGCATGTGTGCTGGTGGCAGAGAGACAAGAAAAGGACATGGACACTATAATGGGGAAGGAGAGAGAAGTGAAGGATGACTCTTAAATTTGAAATCAGAGTATCCGTAGGAATAGTGCTATTGACAGGAATATTCAAGTCAAAGAAAGATGATTTGTAATTGGGAAGGAGATGAATTTCCTTTTAGCTCTGCCAATCATACAGTGATGGTGGCAGTTGGGCGTATAAACAGGTATTTTAAAAGATGAACAAGACTCAAACAAAAAGATCCAATGCCATGAAATTGGGTAAGATCCTTTAGAACAAGATCATAGGCAGTAAAAAGAGAAGAATGAACTTTAGGGAGAGGGGAGGGTAAGTGGTGCTATTTGAAAGGGACATAGTAACAGCCAGGATCAAGGAATGAGTCTGGTAGAAAAGCATCATGGAAGCCAAAGGGATGTGTTCAAGGTGGAGCTGGCCAACTGTGTCAAGATCTTATAGAGAAATCAGGGAAATAGAAAATAATTTTAAATAACATTCAAGGTTCAAAAAAGTTTACAGAATTAATGCGAGTAACCATAACCAGCAAGATGAAATTTAGTTGGGGGTTTGGGGGGAGGTAAAATCCAATGTTGTATATATGTTTTATTTCTTAAATTGGGTGGCTGATATTTCTTTTCTTTTTTTTTTTTTAAGATTTCTTTATTTGACAGAGAGAGACACAGCGAGAGAGGGAACACAAGCAGGGGGAGTGGGAGAGGGAGAAGCAGGCCTCCCGCGGAGCAGGGAGCCCGATGCGGGGCTCGATGCGGGGCTCGATCCCAGGACCCTGGGATCATGACCTGAGCCGAAGGCAGACGCTTAACGACTGAGCCACCCAGGCACCCCTGGTGGCTGATATTTCTTAAATAGGGTGCTCATTCTTCAATCTATTATTATTAAGCCTGAGGCATTTCATAATTAAATCATCTATACAAAGAAGCTGATGGGGAAGAACCTGATGGTACTGCAGCTTCTCTAAAGACTTAGATTCCCAGTAGATTTGTCTGACTGCAGTGTAATGAGGTTCTCTGAGGAGTTGGGTCATATGACCTCAGTGCTTTTCAAATGTCCAGGGTATTGTGTTTATTTCAGAGTGCCAAATTTTATTTTTTTTTTAAGATTTTATTTATTTGACAGAGAGAGAGAGACAGTGAGAGAGGGAACACAAGCAGGGGGAGTGGGAGAGGGAGAAGCAGGCTTCCCATGGAGCAGGGAGCCCGATGCGGGACTCCCAGGACCCTGGGATCAGGACCCGAGTCGAAGGCAGATGCTTAACGACTGAGCCACCCAGGCACCCCTGGAGTGCCACATTTTAAAAAGGGGTCTAACAAGAAACCAGTCTGAGTCAGGCTAATAAGGTCATGAAAGAATTAGAAATAATGGGCTAATATATTAACAGCAATAGGAATATTTGGAGATGAGATAGTAAGAGAAGGAATAGTATAAACAGTAAGTATCTTTAAATATATGTGGAAGGCTGTCCTGCAGATAGCAGAATCAGGTCTTTGGGAATGAAGGAAAAGGCAGATTTCACTCATGATGAAGAACTTTCTCAGCATGAAAGTCTACAAAAATGACATGGGCTGCCATTGGAGGTAGTGAGTTTCCTGAGCCTGGAAATGGAGCTTCCTTTGTTGAGGTGGTACAGACTGAATGGGCTGAGGGTTCCTTCTAATCTAAGAGTCTTATACGTTCAATGACAATGACTGCTCCAGCTAAGTCAATTCATGACTATGATGTTTGAGATTATTTTGAAGCTTGAAGTAAAGGAAAATGAAGGATTTTCCAGGAGCTTTTCTTATTATTTGAAGAAATAAGGACCCCAGACAATGTCACAAAATTTCCAAGTATTTAGGTTACGAGTATTGTGGGCAAGTTATCTTGATTCCAAGTACTAGAACTTGGAGAATATATTGTTGGATGGTGGTTTTTAATATGTGAGGATTGAATTTAAGTATTTTTGAGAGGATAGCAAAGGAAGGAGTACTAGCATGCAAATATATATATTATTTGTCTATATATACATTTACTTTATTTCCAAATTTTCATTATCCTAAAAGTGCTGTAATGAATAACACTGTATGTACACCTTGCTCACTTGTTCCTTAGTTTCCATATGATAAATTTCTAGAAGTGGGGTTGTTGAGTTAAAAGATAAAACATTTTTAGGGCCTTTAACTGATTAACTGATAGTACAAAAATCACCTTCCAGAAAGTTCATACCAGTTTATTCTGCCAGGAGCTAGATATGCAAGTTTCCTTTTACCAACCCATGCAAATCCTGAATACTGTCATTCTTTTACATCCCTTCCAGTTTGGTAGGAAATCATTTTTATTTATATTTCTTTGATTATCAATGACTTTAACATGTTTGCTTATTTTGTAATTTTAGAAATTGTATGTTTTTAGTCCACTTTGCTATTGGGTGGTTCCGTTTCTCTCCATCTTACTGATTTTTATTCTTTTTATCATGTTAAACTTCCATAGTTCATCAGTTTCTTTTCATTTATTTTCTCCACATAGAACTTATATATGTATATTTTAAATACTTTATTTATTTTAAAGAAAGAGTGAGCATGATTGGAGGGAGGAGCAGAAGGGAAGGGAGAGGGAGGGGGAAAGAATCTCAAGCAGACTTCTCCCTGAGCATGGGGTTCCATGTGGGGGTCGATCTAACCACCCTGAGATCATGACCTGAGCCGAAACCAAGATTCAAATGCTTAAGTGACTGAACCACCCAGGCACCCCAGAACTTTTATATTTTTATGTATTCAAATCTCTCAATATTTTTTTCTTTTAGCTTTGGCCCTTTTTATGCTTCTTCACCTAGAGAGTATATCAGTATTGACTGTTGTTTCCCCTAAATGTTTATGGTTCCAATTATTTACGTCTAATTTTTAATTTATCTGGAATCAACTTTTGGTTATTAGGTAGGGATTTTACCATTTTTTTCCTCACAAATGATTAGCCAAGTTTCTCTAAATCAGTATTATGCCATACTTTCCCAATAATTTAAAATTCCATCTTTTTTATACGTAAAAGTCTGATATTTGGCTCTTTGGGCTTTCTCAGAGATCCATCTTATGGATTAGTCTTTTCTTTTTCAGAATGTCTACATAGCCTGCTCTTAGCTTATATAGTTTACAGTTTAGAACTCAAAAAATTTTAAAGTGTGTTGCTCGGAAAAAATTTTAACTCTTCTTGGAGGTTTGCAAAACAAATTTTAAGACAGTGAGGAGGGTCAAAATGACTTGTATTTGAATTCTGAAGTTGGGTGGCCCTCATGCCAGAAGTTATTTTCTGATGGTCTGGAATTGTCAACTATATTTTTCTGTGCAAGTTACATGACATTTGTGTTTATAAACCTCTCTCTACTTGACTGTCTGTTGATGATCTTTCCAAGGAGCTATTTGAATCAGCATTAAGGTAGTTTTTCTGCTGATATGTCAAGCCTTTTTCATAATATTTCCAAAGTCTGGATTTTTTTTTTTTTTTAAACAACTGAGTAGGTTCTATCTAGTATATAATTTATTGGAGATGTAGGATACTTTGGAGAAACTTTGGGAACCATAGTGCCATGTCAGTTAGGTTATACGTAGCCCACTGGAATGTATGTTTTCTGGGTACTGTTGGGGAAAGCGCTGGTGGCTGTAGTTCTCTTTCACAAGTTGGAGAACACGTGAGGATATCTTCTTGACTGGGTGAATGACAGTAGTGACACCTATTATTAAGGAGCCTGTGGAGAGAACTGTGACTGAGAACCTTGGGTTCGGTCCCTGTGTAAGTGTCTAAGAGTCTAATACTCCCGAAATGGAGGAGAAGGCTATGACTCCCCACTCCTTTTCCTTGGTATATGCCTATGTCTTGTTCCTGAAACCCCTAGAGTTTGTACTTCGCCAGCTCTCTAATTTTGAGTCCCAAGGGCAGGATGTGTCTTTGAAATCAGGTCAGCTTTTTTGTATAAATCTTTTTGCGATTCCTTCTATTCTACATCATTCAGCCCTGATTCCCTTGTGCCATCAAATAACTTCCTACCAGCCTTGGGCGGGGGCTTATGCCCCTGATCTCTCCCCAGCCTTCTTCCCTGACACTAAAATGTTATCTTTATTTCCTTAAACTTTTTATTCCTTCACTTCTCTTTCTCCTCATGACAGACTTATTTGGAGTGATGGCAAATAAGTGCTCTGATATTTTAATAGAGTAACACTTTATAGTCAAGTTTTATCTAACAGCAGGGAGTTAAAACACAGGCAGATTAATTACTGGGAGCATTCTGGGCAGCCTAGCTTCACTCATCCTGACCTGGATGCAAAACTATGCTTGCCTTGAATTTGTTTCCTTTATTTCTGTGATAGAGTAAACAAAAAGATGGTTATCTCTTTACATTTTGTGAACTGTTTCACCAGTGGATGTGTTTATATTTTATTCTGCTTAAGTATTACTCATTTTTTTCTTATTATAAGCCTGACCTTAACATGCTTCTTAGGGAATAGTCTGTGTATTCACTAAGAGAAATTGAACTCGGCAGGTTAAAATGTGATTGGAATAACTGAATCAAGAGGTTTGTAGAAAGCTTTAAGTTCTCAGTAGGGATTTTAGTCATTTGGAAAAGGATTTGAAATAAGTCCAGCAGGTGTCTAAGAATACATTTAGTTGGGTTTTTTTATTGTCGTTGTTGTTAAGTTCTGATTTAAAGGGCTTTTTTTTCTGTTTTTCTTTTTGTCCCAAATGCCAGTAGTTAAAGCCAAGGAAACTTTTCCGAAATTCTTGAACTTCTTCCCTCCCTTTTTATTTTGGAAGATGCTAGTATAGTATAGAATTGGCTTTTAAGTAAATCACCAAATAGTTACTATATGAACAAAGAAAATGACCATTGATATTTATACAAATGTTTCTCTTCTGTCTACGGAACTGTTTAAAAAGCTTGTTTAGATTTATACCGTGCTTATATGGTAGAGAAATTGAGGATTCATTTCTTTGTAAACTGAGTTGATAATGTACTCAGAAGTTGACATGTGACGTACCTACATTGCTTTTCTCCTCCTTCAGGTGTGGTTTCAGAATTGTCGAGCACGACATAAGAAACACGTCAGTCCTAATCACTCCTCCTCTGCCCCAGTCACAGCAGTCCCTCCTTCCAGGCTGTCTCCACCCATGTTAGAAGAAATGGCTTATTCTGCCTATGTGCCCCAAGATGGGACGATGCTAACTGCGCTGCATAGTTACATGGATGGTAGGTATCCCAACCTTTAACAGCTGTTGACCAAGCACAATAACTGGTAACTGCTAATATTAGCTGATTGATAGGATTCATATTTTGAAATATTACCTCAGTCGTAGCTGAAAAATTGTGTGTGGGAGGTTGCAGTAGGGAGCAGAAATGTCCAAACATTCTTATTTCTGTGACTACATTTTAAGGGACAAGTTTAACACCCACTTCACAGCTAAAATACAAATATTGATAATGACTGTTAGTGCTTGATTTTTTAGGAAAAAAATGTTTTTCGTTTTGTTTTGTTTTCACCCGATATTTAAATAATTTATTTTCCTATGGTCAGAGAAAGTATTCACACTCAGAGTTTTATTTATTTAAATTCAATTAATTAACATACAGTGTATTATTAGTGTCAGAGGTAGAGTTCAGTGATTCATCAGTTGCATATAATACCTGGTGCCCGTTACATGTGTCCTCCTTAATGTCCATCACCCAGTTACCCCATCCCTCCACCCACCTCCCCTCCAGCAACCCTCAATTTGTTTTCTACAATTAAGACTCTCTTATGGTTTGTCTCCCTCTCTGATTTCGTCTTCTTTTATTTTTTCCTCCCTTCCCCTATGATCCTCTATTTTGTTTCTTAAATTCCACATGAGTGAGATCATACGATAATTGTCTGTCTCTGATTGACTTATTTCGCTTAGCATAATACCCTCTAGTTCCATCCACCTCATTGCAAATGGTACACTCAGAATTTTAGATCGGAGTTAGTATACTGAGTTTTATTAAACTTTTTTTATTGAAGCAAAACATACATATAGAAAAGTGCACACATAACAAGTATCCAGCTTGATGAATTATTAAAGTGAAAATATCCATGTAAATACCAGATGAAGTAGAACGTAATTAACACCCCAGAAACCTCTCTTATGTCCCCTTCCAATTATTATCCTCTTCTTCCAGAGTAACATGGCCTTGACTTCTAAAATCATGTTTTAGTTTTGCCTGTTTTTGAGCTTTATATAAACTGAACCATATGGAATGTATTCGTGTGTATCTCACTTCTTTCAACTACGTTGTCCGTGAGATTCACTTGTATTTGTTGCAAGAATCAGTGATTTGTTTTATTGTTATATAGAATTCCACTGTGGGAATATACCACAGTTTAACCATTTTATGGTTGATAAACATTTGTGTTTGAGCATGTTTAGGCTTTTATGAATATGCTGCTATGGACTTTATTTTACATGCCTTTCGATGTACATTAATTCATACTTCTGTTTGGTATGTACCTGGGAGTGGAACTTAGGGTCATAGGCTACCCATACACTCAACTTCAGCTGATTCTGCCAGTTTCCCATAGTGGTTGAACAGTTAACACTTGGACCAGCACTGTGTGGAGTTCAAGGTGCTCCACATCCTTGCCAGCACTTGGTATGGTGTGACTTCTTTTAACCAATTTGATGGTTGGGTAGTGCTCGTTATTTTAATTTGCTTTTCCCTCATGACTGATGAGACTAAGCATGTTTTCCCTGGGCATTTGTATATCCTTTTTTTTTTTGTGAAGAGCCTATTCATGTCTTTTGTCTGTTGGTCTATTGGCTTGTCCATTTTGTTTTTTCCTTGATTTATCTTAATTCTTACTGTATTTTGCATATAAAAAGTTTTTTGATGCTATCTCCTCCTATTCATTGGCTTGCCTTTTTCTACTCTCTCAAGGTTATGTTTTGTTGAGCACAAGTTCCTAATTTTAATGTAGTTCATTTCATCAGTTTTTTTCCTTCATGGACAGTGCTTTCTTTGTGACCTATTCAAGAAATTATTTCTCCTCAAAAATAGTGAACATATTCCTCTTGTTATCTTCTTGAAACTTATCTGACCTTTGACATTTAGATTTACAGTCCATCTGGAATTGAATTTTGTATGTCGTATGAGATAGGAAGCAAAACTCTTTTGTTATATTGATAAAAATACCAATTTTCCAGCTGTTTTGTAGTGATACATTTCTCATAAATCAACTAATCATGTAATGTAGGTGTTAATTTCTGTACACTCTATTTTATTGGACTACTTATTTTCATATTTATACCTAATTGTTTTAATTATTCAAGTTCTACAATTCTTGATATCCAGTAGAAAAAGTCTTCCTACTTTGTTTTTATTTAGGTTTGTATTGCCTATTCTTGACCCTTGCATTTCCATAAATTTTACCAGCTTGTCAATTTCCACCAAACAATAAATTGAAATTTTGATATAGTCTGTTAGATCACTTTGTAAGAAACTGCCATCTTAATAATATCATCTTCCATCCTATGAACTTTGCCTTTCTATTTATTTAGACCATCTTTAAGTACTTTTTTATATTCTAGAGTTTTTGGCTCAGTAATCTTGCACATCTAAGGTTCATTCACAAGTGTTTGTTTTAGTGCAGTTGTTAATGGTATTTCCTGTGTATGTGGAACTCTAGGTTGGCAGTTATTTTTTTTTCCGGCACTTTGAAGGTAAGGTAACATTGGCTTCTGGCTTTCATTGTTTCTATTGTTTAGGATATGGATAGTTAATCTGATGCTACTTATTATTGAAATCAGCTATTGGTCTTATTCTTGCTCTATTGAAAGTAAATATTGTTTTATCCCAGCTTTTCTCTTTGTGTTTGGTTTTCAGTTTTATTATAATGATATGCTTCTTGAGTATGTAGTTTGATGTATTTCATTATGGAAAAGTCTCAGTTTTTGTCTCTTTAAATATTGTTTCTGCCCCTTATGAAAAAATTCCATATTTTCCGGCCTTTTGACCTTCCATGCTTTAGTCTAGGTATTTTCTTTTGACCTATCTCCAGGTCACTAAGTCTCTAATATGGTTGTAAAACTTACCCAGTGAGTTCTTAATTTCAGTTATTAAATCTTAAGTTTTAGAATTTCCATTTCATTCTTTTATATAGTTTTCACTTTTATGCTGAAATCTTCTATTTTATTCCTTAATAAAATTGTTATATTAATTATTGTAATACTAAAGTTATGTCTAATAACTCCAATATTTGGATCTCTTTGTTTTCAGTCATGTCTTCTTATTTCCCTTTTTATTTTTTATTGCACTTCAGATGTTGGGTTGGGTATCAAAAACTAGAAATAATTTGAAGCTCTGAATGGTCTCCACCAGAGAGGATTTGGTTTTGCCTCTGGCAGGAAGTTAAGCTGGGGTAAGACCAACTTAATCCAGCAGCATCAGTCCTCAGGAAGGCTGGTATATTTCTGGGTCGCTACTTGGATTTAGCCTTTTGGGATTCCAGACAAAGCCTATGTTTTTTTGTGTTTGTTTCTGTTGTTTTAAACCAGACCTTCTCTTCAGTGGTCCCTGATCTTTCATGTTTGTTCTGCATCTCCCAGCCAAAGTCTAACTCCTACAAGTCTGCTCAAATTCTCAGCCTCTCAGACATCCCTTTTCTTTTAAAATTGTCACTAAATTTGGGGGGTAGGTGGTGGAAAGTAGCCTCATTTTATTTCCCTTCTCTTCTGGGACTTGCTTTGCAGCTTCTCATTATCTTGGTATCTTTCAGATGCCTTCCAACAGATTTTCAAAAATTTTGGCCAGCTTTCCTAGTTGCTCTCAGAGGGAGGTTTGGTTTGAAGCATCATAAACCTTGCTGAGAATGGAAACTTCATTTAAAGTTTTGGTTAAATAAAAAACCAGAGCCTGTACCGTTGTTGCTATTATACTAGCATTAAAATTGTGTATGTTCACATGAATGACTATAGTGTTGCCTGAGTCAAATGTGCTTTGATGCATGTTTAGGGAAGAGGTGGTTAAGTATTCATAAAGGAGAATTTGGGGGGGGGTCATCCTATAGACAGCTTTATATGGAAGCTAGCAGCATCTCTGCAGACAAAGCTTTTGTATTTTCTAGCTGCAGGGTAAAGTGCAGTGAATGGGGTATGGATGGAGGACATTAAAGTGTCAAAAGCTTGTGGCCCCAAAAAAGGTTTTGGGGGTAAACTATTCCTGGATTCTCATTTAATACTGTACTCACTCTGCTGAATAAGTTAATGCTTCTGCTGAGGTTAGTGGAATGAGTATAGCTTGGTGCCCTCAGCTATAATGAGTAATGAAAACGCATTGCCTTGGATTGTTTTTGTTTGTTTTTAAATCAGTTTTATTCAGCCTACAAAACTGATCCACAAATTTCTTTCTATTTTATAGCTCATTCACCAACAACTCTTGGACTCCAGCCCTTGTTACCCCATTCAATGACACAACTGCCAATAAGTCATACCTAATTCCTTTTTTCAGGGATAGAAATGATTAAGGATATAATCTTGTCATTTATTATGTATAAAATACCATTGAAAAGATATTAATGTTAATTTTTTATTTAACACTCAAAGCATTTTCAACATCACTTTGCTTAACCAGGTATGTATCTATAGTTGGCCTGCAAGACACTTTTATTGATTCTTCATTTTTTGTAAAATTTATGTTTACAAGAAGGAAACAGATCAAAACTTTTTTTTGTATTGTCTGGAAATAGTTCACTCTAGTGTGTATCTGTTAATTTATTTGTCATCAAAAGAGCACTTTGCCTAAAAGAAAGGACTGACAAGTGTGCAAAATGTTTACAATCCTTTGTGAAATTGTAGTTTATCATTAGTTTGTATCTGTAAGTTATTGTTATAAATAATACCTGTATTTTTTGTTATATACAACTTTATACTTTGAAGCTTGTATCTGTGAATTTGCAACTGAAATTTATTTTGCCAATGTTTTCTGAATGAATTGAATAAAGCTTCTGTTGTAGCATGCCATGCAAACACATTATTGTGTTTGTGGTTGATGAATTATGGCTGTAAATAACACTATAGTTTAATAAGCCCACCACTCTAAGTTTATTAAACATTTTCCATTCTTGTGAAAGTTTCAACCAATTTGTCCTTTTTTGTGTGTGTTTTCAGCATTAAGTCAACGTTAGTCTCAAATATAACAACTCTTAATTTTAGAAATTCATTTTGTTTTGAGCTGTGTTTTGAGTACATTTTAATAGGAAACTTATTTGTAGATGATTGCACTTACTCAACAAAAGAACACGTGAAAACATCTAATTTGGCAAATTATCCCTTTTAAACTAGCTAATAAAATTAATGTGAAAGAAAAGACAGCACTTTTCAAAACAACCTTTTTGGGTATCCCAAGTCAGAAATGAAATATGGGCCATGAGAATATATTTCTTCAGGGGTGAAAAAGGAGAACTAAAAGTATTTGGAGTTTATGAGCAATGTTTCTAGAGCAGACTCTTTACTTTTTCTTCCTAGTGAACACTCTTTAGGGATTGTGATTCTGAGAGCTGAAATCTAAACCCCAGGACTTTATCCTATGTAGCAGTGGACGCTTGTCTTGGAATTACAAAAGTAAGTGGTACCACCCTCACTAATTTTTTAATTTAAAGAACTTAATCAGTACTCACTTCTTGTTTTTCATATACAAGTAAGAAAAAAAAAGGTAATGGAAAAAAAATATCTTCAGAATCTTAAGTTTAAGTCTTTGTTTAACTTAGCAGATTCACATCTGGCTGAGGACTGGAAGTAATAGTGGAATATTTGTAATTCTATTCTAGTAATCATAAATGCAACCAGAAAGCGATCACGTGGCTGTAAGTAACTCACTATCTCCCTCAAACCAGAGGCAATAAGCCTAAGTTTCACTACGGGAGAAAGGATGAAAAAGCTTTTGTTTTGTTTTTGTTGTTTTTTTTTAAACCTGCTACTCCAGTTAGATTTTTTTTTCCCCCAGAAACAAAGAATGTAGCCAATAGTCACTCTGATCTTGTGAGATTGATGCTAATCTCCTTGAGTTTTTGTCTACCTGTCCCAGGCACGGAGTGGTGAGGTCAGCTTTACCTCTACCAGATGTCGAGGAAAGCTCTTGTAGTCTAGCCAAGCTCTGCACCGTTAGCAGCTTATAGCATTTCCCAGCTGGATATAATTGGCATCATTTAGCTTGGAAGGTGCTTGATTGTGAGTGTTAGTTCTCCTCTCTTGTCATTTTCCTGTGCTCACCACCCTCTAACTGTTCAGAGAGTTTTTACAAACCACATCACTACACTTTTTAGTTCCGAAGATGAAGCCCAAAGTTGAAGTAAAACTTCCATAACAGAGGTTCAAAGCTGTCAAAGTGAATGAGATTTATATATCCTGCATATAAAGTTAATATTATTAATGAAATGAGATAGATATAAAAGTACTAAAAAAATTCATGTGATACAAACAATGCCTATGTTTTCATTTCTATTGGTGGAAGTCAGAGGTCCTAATTTTATAACATTAACAAAGAATTGAAGTATTTCCATATTAGTAATAGAGTACATGTGTAGGCACAATACTTACTTGCTTGAAGTTGGGGGTGATCGAACAACTTTTGCGAGGATTGGAGGAAGACTTTTTATCATTGGATTAGCAAAGACCTGGGTAACAAATAGTTATCTCTTAGGGATTCAGAGATTCATAATCTGTGAGAGAATAGGGATAACTTTTTGCTATATAAATCAGTTGAATCACCAATTCCAACATTGAAACTAGAGTCACACTAAATCAGTACCCTTAAGTGAATCTTGTTAGTTGGACATGGTAGCATTAATATTCAGTAGTACTTTTATATTATGCAAATATCATTCTTAAAATCCCACATTATAGTAAATTATATCTGTTATAAGTATCCCATAATAAACATTATTAGAATCATAGTTCATTCTTTTTTTTTTTTAAAGATTTTATTTATTCATTTGAGACACAGAGATAGAAAGCATGAGCAAGGAGAGAGACAGAGGGAGAAGCAGGCTCCTCCCTGAGCCAGGAGCCCCATGTGGGGCTCGATCCCATGACCCCGGGATCATGACCCGAGCTGAAGGCAGACGCTTAACCATCTGAGCCACCCAGGCGCCCCAATAGTTCATGCTTTTAAAAATTGTTATAGGAACTTGAATGCTGGTAGCTATAGTATTTCTTGACTTGGTAAATTATGTATATAATTACTTTAGTAGCATTATGACACTAGGTAGTATCTTGGGACTTTGTTATGACATGGAGGACTTCACCTCTAAGAAATGCTTCTACTTTATTATTAGAAGTCGTTTGGATTGCAGCACACTAAGTTAGCAAAAGTATATTAGCACAGGAAAAATTCTTATTGACCCCCACCTCAGGAAGTAAAGGAACTGAAATTAGCACTATTTGATTTTTGCCCTTGTGAAATATAACTAAATTTTTAGAGACATAAATGCATTTTAATTCAAAACACGTTCAGGTACACTAGATAATGTCTTATAAACATCTGCTTGGATTCAGTCACATAGTAAATACTATTTTATAGCCTTCTTTTCTCCTTTAACATAATTATCTTTCTAAGTCAAATATTCACCTACAGTATCATTTTAATTGATATATAGCACTACATTGCTAGGATGAAACAATTTATTAGATATGTAGATTGTTTTTAATTGTTCATTATAATGAACATAATCTAACACCATGAGCACTTTTTAGTATGCCCTAAGTGCCTTAGATGTATTTTGTTAAATAGTCATAGCCACCTCATGAAACAGGTTCTATTATTATCAGCTTTATTTTACAAATGTAGAAATTAAAATGTAATATGTCTAGAATCTCAGTAAGAAATAACAAAATCAGGGTTTGAATCTAGCAGCTCAGTGATACCAGGTACCATATTATTATGTACTTTAAGCACTATTTTAAGTAACACCATGATGAGCATCTCATAGCTACCTTTTTATTTACATCTGTATTTCCCAAGTATAAATTCTTAGAAGTGGAATGGATGTGCATGCAAATTTAAAGACTCTTGAAAATCATTAATTGTCCCCAAAATGCTGCACTAATTTACATCTCCACCAGCAGTATCTGAGGTATTTTCCAGAGCACTGGTCTCTCCTGCCTACCAGCGGAATTAATATCTTAATTATTTTTTCAATTTGATAGTCAGAAAGATAATTTTTAAAGTCTTATATTTCATTTATTTCTTCATATGAAATTTTAATTTACATTTCAGAGAACTAGTTTCTTATAAAAGGGGTAAAGTTAAACACAAGCTACCACTTTTGTGACCTTTCTTCCTTTAGGTATTCTGCATACATGGCTAAGTGAACATTCTTTAGGATTTGCTCAGCTGAGGTTTCATTACTTGATATAAATATTTTACTTTAGTACCTAGCACTCTTTATACTATCATATTTTATCAGCTTTATTGATCATTATATTACCTTTATTTACATGATCCTGCACACCTTTCTAATGCTTTTCTGTATATCATGTCCCCACTTGACAAATGGGGACCTGAAATTTAAGGAACATTAACATAATTAGGCCTTTGGTTTTAATATGCAAGAGTTCTCCAGAGCACCAGATTATTTTTATAAATCTGTAGCAATCTCAGGAGAATACATTCATAAGTGCTTTCCAGTTGCTTGGGTTTCATAAGCAACTCCAAAGAAGATAGACTTCCAGAGGCTCAGAGGATGTGAAACCCCCTGCAGGAAAGGCTCTTCTCCCTTTTTAAATTGTGTCAACCCTTACCGAGGATCTACCTAGAATTTGTAGCTGGTGGGGGCTGAGCGAGTTTAAGGGGTGAACAGCGTGTGTGTGTGTGTGTGTGTGTGTGTGTGTGTGTGTGTGCATGTGCTGAGAGCAGAGTTTAAGGGGTGGACAGCGTGTGTGTGTGGGGGGGGGGAATATCACAGCAAGAGAAAACAATGTTAAGAAATAAAGGATAGGGGCGCCTGGGTGGCTCAGTCGTTAAGCGTCTGCCTTCGGCTCAAGTCATGATCCCAGGGTCCTGGGATCAAGCCCCGCATCGGGTTCCCTGCTCGGCAGGAAGCCTGCTTCTCCCTCTCCCACTCCCGCTGCTTGTGTTCCCTCTCTCGCTGTCTCTGTCTCTGTCAAATTAATAAATAAAATCTTAAAAAAAAAAAAAGAAAAAAAAAAGAAAGGATAGTGAGCCTTGGGAGGGACCTGCTTTCCATTGTATTCTAGTGTGTAATATGGTAAATTTACACTAGATACTCAGTTGAATGAGGTTGAAAGGAAAATAATCAGAATAATATACTTGAACATCCTAAGAAAACTTCAAATTCCAAAAGAGTTTTTCTTAAATTCTCAAAATATCCTTCCTTTTTTCAGCAAATATCTTTTCTATGCCTGTGGCATTTTATATATTTATATACCACTTAGTCTGAGATACGGGACACCTGGATTTTAGTGCATTCTTTGACACCAATAAACTGTATATAAAGGATCCAGTAACCTCACTAGAAGCCAGTTTACTCAACAGTAGAAGGAAGATTTTTATGAGGCAAAAGTGAGACGGTGAATGAGAAACACATAGTAAAAACATGATCTATTAATTTAGGAGGGTGGAGCTAGTGACAGGAGATCAGGCAAGCCCAGTCTGGGCTGTTGGAGCACCGGGAGTCTGGCAAGCACTGCCCCATCCCCAGGCAACCCCAGGAGGACAGTGCTCTATCCATTTCTTTAAATAAAATTAGAGGTGGAGTATCTATGCTGGTAATGAGTTCCACGTTCTCATATGAAGTTCTTCTCTTATCCTGACCTCAGCACAAATGGAAAACATCTATTTGCTTTCCACATAAACTTCCTTCTTGATCTTAAAGAGTTTTTCAGACTAGTAGAGGTGTCACCTTGTGTAATTTGGGTGTAGAAAATCTCTCTATAATTTAGATTGCAGAGGTGATTTGAATGTTTGCAAAAATATTTTTTTAAAACCCAAAGGAGTTATGCTATATTTGAAAATGGAAACCATTGTTACAAATTCAATTTCAAAATATTTACTTCCCGGAACCAGGGTGAAGTCTCTCGGGAAACACTACTAGTTATTAGCTCATTTCTTTCAGATGCACTGGAATGAGTCTGCTACTTTGCCAGTATGGTTCTGAACCACAAAATTTCATCTTTGGTTGAAACTCCTCCAAGCGAGACCATGTGCAATTCTCCTAGTTCATCATTTATCTTTCAGAACATGGCCTGGTGCATTTTATGACAACTGTAAAAACATGTCTTACGAGTCTTGGTGGGCAAGGCTAGCTTCACAGACCCCTCAGCAGAGCCTGGCACTTGCAGGAGATTAGTAATGGAAGGAAGGTGGGAGAGGGATCAGGAAAATTCTAACAAAGGCACGAATCCCACCTTCTGGCAGGCTTGCACTCCTGTTATGATGGAAGGAGAGAGACTGTAGTGGAACTAAGTGAAGGCAGTCAGAGTCTACAGGGAATTCATGGGTTCTGAGGAGCACACTGAGCTCACATAGGGCTGGGAACAAGGTGCCACTTACCAAAGAGGGAGGAGTCCAGGTATTGTGGAGCTGACTCAGGAACAGGCAGGCCATTTGGCTGCTAAAGTTCTGCTCTAAGAGCAGACTTCTGGCCTTTGTGAAGCATGTGTTTATTCTGATCTGTCATGGACATGTATGGAAACTGCGTGGCGGTACCCAGGGCTACAAAAGCCACATTACAGACAAAATCAAAACTGAAAAAACTTTGAAGTGCTATAGTCTGAAGTCCTGGTTTTGCCACACCCCACTGGTGTGATTGTAGGCAAATGATTGAACTGTGCTTTAGTTTTTTCATAAGCAAAACAGAATAATAATAGCCCCATTTCCAATTGGTTTTTGTGAAGATGAAGTAATATAATGCCTATAAAGTGCTTAGTAAGATGTCATGGGCATTGTAAAGCCTGAATATTGTCTATTAATTATTATTCTTTAGTAATCTAACTTTTACCACCAGCAGGGAAAAATGCTACCAGCCTTCACACTAGCTTTCACTCTCCCTTCCCCCACTCTCTTTTCCTGGGTAATACCTACTCATCTTTTAGGACCTACCTCGGGCATCACCTCCTCCAGGAAGCCTTACCTAGCTATTCCCTACCTCCTATCCCATCCCAGTGTGGGTCAGTTGCTGCCTTTGTGTTCCCATCATTTCTTCAAAGAATATCTCTATACTTCACACATTTTTTATAATTATCTTTTCTCAAGTTTGTCTCAAGACTAGACTTTGAGAAACATCAGAATAAGGATTGTTCATCTTCGGGTCTCTAGAACCTAGCAGAGGGCACCAGCAGAGCACTCACTCTTTACCAGGGTTGACTACGTCATGCCAGCCTGAAGGCAGCCTCCTTGGGCAGCCTTTCCCCTGCTGGCTCCTCAGCCTGGGCTGCACCATGGCCCATGGAAGGTCTCCAACTCAGATGGACCTGTTTCTTGTTCTCTTCAGCTAAGCAAAACAGACAGTTGGGCCATTATCGAGTAATTCAGGCAAGAGAAGCAGCCAAAGCACATGTTTTTATCTGAGTTACCCAAATTGGCTGACTCCCCAGCCTGCAGTTACTAGGTAATTGCTCAATCTTCCACTTGGCTTTTGCTGTGCAAATGTGGCCACAGAGTCTTTTCATTTGGTGAGTGGCTCCTCCCATCTTCTACTGAATACAGCTTAAAACATAAACTTTACCTTTCACCATGACCATGGTAGGTAGCTATTCTAGGTTGTAGCTGACCTCCATTAATCTTCAAAGTAGGATGACATGTTTGGGTATGGGGTTGGTAATTGTTTTTTATCTGTGTTTTGGATAATCTGCTGTCAACTCTCCTTTTTTTTTGGTATGAGGGGAGAAGATCCAGGGACATATAAGACACATACACATGCATATGCGCAAACACAAACAACTCAGTCATAAGTGTTACACACTGGAAACTGCCTCTATTTTGGCCTCAGGTTTGGGAAATCCCTTTCTCAGTAACCTGTGATCATGGCTCTCTATAGTCAGGGAAAGATCACACTGTTTGGTTTCAGATAGTCAGAGCCTTGTTCTGAACCCAGCCTAGTCCAACCTTATTACCTACATAACCTTGGACATATCATTTACCAATTCATCACATGCTGTTTGTTGTTCCCTTGAGATGTTTCTAAAATCTACCTACTTCCCTACATTTCTAACACTACTTACTTCCCTACATCTCTAACACTAACAGTGGAAGCCACCATCTCTCATCAGGGCTTTAAAATAGCTACACAATTATTTTCCTGACTTCCACCTCTTCTCCCTTAAAATACTTTCACACAGATCTATTTGAAACCTAGGTTAAAACTTTTCTGCTCAAAATTCTCTAGTGGCTTCCCTTCGTATTCAGAAGAAAATCCAATATCCTCCATGGGCTTAAAAGGCACTTATCACCAGGTGGCTGCCCCCAGTTCCAGCCTGTTACTTTTTGACCTTGTCTTTTTCCCTTGTCCCCACTCACTCACTCCCTTGCTCTCTTGCTCCCAGTCACATTGGCCTCCTGGGCTTCAGACAAGTAGGCAGGATAAAATAGTGCTTCGAGTTTTAGAAGACGCATTGGGTTTGCCACTTTTTGACTCTCTGACCCTGGAAAAGCTGCTTATGCTCTTGGAGCCTGTTTTCTCTTCTATAAATGAGCATGCCACTACCCACATTGCAGGGCTGCAATGAAGATTAAATAAATGAGAATGGACAGATAAAGCAGTTAGCCCAGGGGCGCTTGGGTGGCTCAGTCCTTAAGCGTCTGCCTTCGGCTCAGGTCATGATCCCAGGGTCCTGGGATCGAGCCCCACATCGGGCTCCCTGCTCCGCAGGAAGCCTCCTTCTCCTTCTCCCACTCCCCCTTCTTGTGTTCCCTCTTACTGTGTCTCTCTCTGTCAAATAAATAAATAAAATCTTAAAAAAAAAATAAAAAAGGCAGCCCAGTATCTGGCATATTGTCAGCCCTAAATCAGGAACTGGGGGATACTGGAATGAGAGGTGAGGCAGAGGGGAGAGGGTGCTCTGAGGCAGGAAAGCAGCACTAGAGCTTCCCCTAAAACACCAAAAACAATAACACTCTCCCTTGCAACCAGGTCTTCCAATTTCAAGCCCAATTTCTGCTGAAGTTCAGCACAAGCTTCTTTTGATGCTGTCAGTAGAAACATTTACACTCCTATCAGTTACCCATCTAAATACGCTGTTTATCTCCTCTGTGCAACCACCCTCCCAGCCCACAACTCATCGCTCTGGTCTAAAGGTCTAAATATATATCTCTGAAGCCTGATTGATCTTGATTGCCTTTCAGGGCCCCTCTCCAAGTTCTCTGTATCTCTTCAGCTCTGGGTTCCATTCAATACAAGCTTCACTAATGCTGAGGGGGAGCTCCTAGGCTTTGCCAGTGAAATTGGCTCATATTTCAGGCTTCATGGTGCTTCCTTTGTTTCACTGCTACATGAACACTGGTAATCTGACACCTCTGCCAACTTCATTTTTGCTTTTTTCGGCGATACCCTAGGGCCACACTTCTCCATTACCAAAGGAGTGGCCGGTGTTTGCTGTTCATACCCTTACCTTTGTGCTAACATGTATCCATCCTAGCCCAATGTCTCGTCTGCTGAATAATTTTCTCTCCTGAACTGTAAATTCAAGACTTCAGTGCTCCTGGGTCAAGGGTTTCTTTTGGACTATTGAGTCTAAGAGTAAGTGGATTTGAGACCAAGTGTCTTCTATAGCAGTCTTGGAGTTTTAGTAAGCTAAATGAGCAAATAATATAAAATTGTGTTTAATAGCCCAGGGAATTGAGTAAGTGCTGTCCATTGGGCCTGAATAATAGCACAGAATTAGTTGACCAGTGAATCAAGGAAAAATAAAAAGACAGCTTTCCTACAAAGTACTTTGACTGGCTTTTTAAACTTCCCCAAAATGATGATATTATCTAAACTTTCAGAGGACCTGTGGATCTCAGGACTCAGAGAGTGCTTTTAAATCATTGAAACATATGACCTATCTATGTCTTTACAAACCAATGACTAAAAATGTTAATAGGTTTTAGTTAGTGCTTTAATTCAGTGGTCCTCAAATTTAAGGTACTCAAGTGTCATCTGGAGATTTGGGAGGGATGTTAGAAATGGTGATACCCAGAGATCCTGATTTACCATATCTGGGATGGGGATCAGAAATCTCTGTATCTTACAGGCACCCTGAGGGATCCTGCAGCAAATGGTCAGAGAACACACTTTTGAGAAACCCTGAGGTAGTAGGAGGGGATGTAACAGATGAATGATTCTGCCCTGTGCTGTTATTCATTCACACTGTTTGCCCTTCTTAAACTGCTATTTACTTATCAAGGGTCTGCTGTAAACTGGGGGCTGAAAATACCTTATGTTTACTCCTCACAACAGTGTCACATTATAAGTTATTCTCATTCCCACTTTACAGATGATAAAACTGAGGTTCAGGGTAACCAGAAATGTTCCTAGTAAGCTGGAATTTGAACCCAGGTCTTAGATTTTTTTCCATTGCCTATGTCACAGTAAAGGTTGACAAAAGTGAGACAGGTGGCCTTCAAGCAAACCAACCAAGGCACATTCAGAGGTAAATCAACCGTGGGGGTTCAAAAAATTATAACAACTGAGTCTATTTTGTTTACAACAAATACTCTTTTTGCTGATTTTTTCTTTAATTCCACGAAATTCTTGACCGAGATGCTATTTGGCATTACCCAGTTGCCAAAATGTGAGTCAGTCCATTGGATGAGTGCACTTGGTACCCTACATCCACATATTTTCAAATATTCAGACATTTTGGCTAGTCACAGAGACACTGGCTTGAGACTAGTTTTCTAATTTTCAGGTAGGAAATCTGAGTCACTGAGTGACCAAGAGATGGGGCTTTTTTTTTTTTTTTTTTTTTTGTACATTTTCTCCACCTGGTAGGCATGAATATAGAAACTTCTTCCAAAAATGGTAAGGTCCCAATATGCTTGATGTTGTTGGAGGTCATTCTTCTATGTGAATCCCTTTCCCAAAGAGGCTGACAGCTGGAGATAAAGGGAATCAGTGTTAACAGGCGTGTCCTCTGTGTCTCAAGAAAAGTTCACCCAAGCTGGAGTCATAACATTAATGGTTTGCTTTGCTTTTTTAAAATTGTGCTATGCTTTTAAGCCAGTGAAATTTGGTGTGAGCAGGAAGACAGCACTAGGGGAAGACTGCTTTCTTGTCTCAGATTTCAGTTGATGCCATTTAACACTTCCCTTCCCCTCTTTCCTCCAAAGAAAAAATGATAAGCAGGGTGACAAAGGCCATATTAGAGACTCGGTGGCTAAGAAAGAAGGAGCATGGTGAGTCTGAGGCTTTGCTGAGCAACTGAATAGAGTGGCTGCAGCTCCTACACTGAATGTGGAGTCAACATCTTGGCAGAATGATTGGTGGTTGTGTAGGTCAAGAGATCGTGGACTGGAAACCTCGGGGATGCTCTGGTAAACTAATAGCATTGAGATTTGTACAGCAGCTGCTTGTCTCATCCCTGGACTTGCCAAAGCTTCCCCCATCTTTCATCTCTTGAAGCACAAGAATTCCTCTCTTGCAACAATACTTTAATTCCATTTTAATATCCTGATCCATCAAATGGGGTTTTACAGTCTAATTTCATGACCTTATAGCACACAAACTATACAGACTATCACAACTATTTGGACTGTTTCTTAGAGACATGTGAGACCATTACATTAGTCCTGAGATCTTCAGACAGTCACAATTGAATATAATTTGTGAATTATTTTACCCTTGTAAGTCTGGGCCTAACAACCATTGCTTAAACAGGAGATTTTAAAAGAGAATAGGAATAATTTGTATGTAGCCACTATTGAACTTGACCATCCAAATCCTTTTAAAGCTTTCTTTGACAATACATAACTTCTAGTCATGGTGAAATGAGGCTGGCTGGAAAAGAGACTTACCTGTCTGCCAATGTACGACTTTCCCCCAACATTTTGTGCTTCATTTTTTTTTTCCATAACTCTGGGTATGAAACTCACATCATTTCCCTTACCAGGGTATTCTGAGGCTCAGCAGGAATTTGGTTGGGACATATTTTCCTGAGGATCTGCCTGAATTCTCCTGCCTTGAATATTTTTTAATCCCCCTTCTTTTAGTCATGCTCAGAGACTCAGTGCCTTGTAGAATGCTGGAACAGTCTTTAGAGATCATCTCATCCAATACCCCCATTTTATTCTCTGAATCCAAATGCCCCTCCCTTTCAGCTTCTCTTTGGAAATGGAAACAAAAATAATCCAGTTCAGGCCCGCTGCCTGAATCTCCAAGGAACACCCTGGGCTCTGCTAAATGATTTGTTTGCCAGTGGTGTCTCTGTGGGATCACTGAGCTGCTCCCAAGTCTTCATAACACTACCTGCTTGTACCTTAAAATAACTCTTAGCCAGAAATCCTAACGTCCAACTCTGAATTTTGTCATTCTGACTCTTTTCAGCTCAGTCTCTTCATTTTGAAGAAAGGCTCCATCATTTAGAGTTGTGAGCATGTTCAGCCTATTCTGGGAGGCTTTTGGGAACCTCCATTTCCACGACAAGGGCAGATCTCTAGGGAAAAAAACAAGACCATACTACTACCTGACATTTAGTGAACATTTATTATGTGCCAGGCACTGTGCCAAATGCTTACATGTGTTAACTTTCTTTAATCATCCCTATATCCCATGAGTTAGTTATTAGGATCCTTATTTCACATTTGAGGGGACTGAAGCATAGGTCACAAAGTTTCTAAGTGGCAGAGCCAGGATTTAAATGCAGGTAGTTTAACTCCAGAATATATACTTTTGTTGTTGTTGTTTTTAGAGAGAGTGTGCATCCATGTAAGTTGGTGGGGAGGGGCAGAGAGAGAGACTCTTAAGCAGGCTCTATGCCCAGTGCAGAGCCCCATACTGGGCTGGATCTCACGACCCTGAGATCATGACCCGAGCCAAAATCATGAGTTGGCTGCTCAACCAACTGAGCCACCCAGGTGCCCCCAGAATATATATTCTTTTTTTTAAGATTTATTTATTTATTTATTTGAGCAAGAGTGAGAGAGAGAGAGCACAAGCAGGGGGAGTGGCAGGCAGAGGGAAAGGAATAAGCAGGCTCCCCACTGAGTAGAGAGCCTGATGTGGGGCTTGATTCCAGGACCCTGAGATCATGACCTGAGCTGAAGGCAGACACTTAACCAACTGACCTACCCAGGTGCCCCCAGAATAAATATTTTTAATCATTATGCTATACTGTTTCCAAAAAACTAAGATGTAAGCAAGAAACCATTTTAAGTTACCAAATCAGGGAATTACAAAAGGACCTGATCTTTCAAATATTCTAACGAAATAACTCTAAGATCGCCTTCTAATATCAACAAGTGTGTCTTTATTCTTTCGTATTGTAGTACCTTTTAGACTCCCAACTATAGTTCCTCAGTGTAAGAAGTTCTCTATATTATTATGGTCCTGAAAAGAGAACACTTTTTGTTCTGTTGAAGACTCCCTCATATGGGAGGGACTCCTTCATTTGGTATCATTGAAACATTCGTAGCCTAGAGATTTGGTCATGAATCCTCAACCCCCAGCCTGAAAATCCTAGAGCCTGGTATAACCCCTGTCCACTGAAGAAGGGCAGTGACGGCAGGCCCGTTCTGTCCCTGGTGTAGCTGGGTGTTCTCCAGGTACAGAGAAGAGGATGCCTCTCTTCTCATTCCCCACCCTGGGTACACTTATAGAATCTCCCTACCCACACAACCCCAAGTTCTCAATCATTTCATACGCTTGATTCTGTAACTTCTGTATTTTACGTGTGTGCGCACACACACACACACACCCCACACTCTGCAGCCATTTCCCCCAAGATAGGTCTGCAAGGGCTTAGAGCCCAGATCAACTCCTTCCTTTAATTCTGTACTCTAGCCCTGAACTCCAACCTCAAAATCCATCCTATTTCCTGTTTCAGGATAAGCGACATTTCCTCTAGAGAAATCCCTTCAACTCCACCCCAACAACTTTTTATTCAAGGTAGGATATGATAAAGTGTTACGAAGCATGGTAGCAGATGGAATATGTCTTCACCATTCCTGGTCTTCATGAAAAGGCACTTTCTCTAAACATGCTGGCTGATTGGCCTACCCTTTTCACCTCCCTACTGAAACAGAGATACTAGCTGAGTGAGGTGAGGAGGAATGCTGGGAATGCCCCCCTCATTGGTCAAATGATTTACTAAGTCATACAGCTAGTGTCTTAGCCCAGGTCTTTTGAAGACAAAAATTAGACAAAACTTACGTGCCAACACGTTGGTTTGGCGGGGGGTGGTTGTGCAATTCCAGGGGATCATAAATGAAGGAAAAATGAGGCAGAAGAAAGGATAGCAAATTCAAAGTGGTGCTTTATTATGAGTTTTTTTCTACAGCTGTCTACTTGGTCACATGGGCCTCTCTAAGGAGTCTAAACATCCATGTGGAGCCATTGTATCTCAGAACAACACGTCTTCGAGAGCGAAAGCACAATTCTCTGTTGGCTCCTTCATATCTCCAGTCTTTCTTTTTATCAATATCTATCTCAGGTGACATTAATTTTCCTGCACTTGCAGTTTGTGTCACCTGTTCCCTCTTGGCAACCTCATTGGGAAGATAGAGTCTCCATGAGTCCTGTCAGTTGGGCCTTAGTGCTGAAGTCATCGTGACTTCTGCCATGAAGGGCTTAATGTGGGCAGAGACCACATTAGGGAATGACCTAGCCTGTGTGTGGCTGAGTTGCCAAAAAGATGTAGGGCTGAGCATAAAGATGAGTCTGATACAGGTAGTAAATGGCAAGGCAGGGTCAAACCCAGAGCAGCACTTTTCCAGATAGAGTATAACACTTATGTTATAGTTCATGTTCAAGGAATGATGAACTTCCCCCGAGCAAAGTCAGTTCAGCACTGTACTGGGTACTGTAAGAAGTGCAGGACGGGCTCTCCATCAGTCAGCGTCCTCCAGAGGAATGACCAATCAGATATATACAGATATAGAAAGAGAACTTTATTTTAAGGAACTGGCACATGTGATTGTTGGGGCTGACAAGTCTGAAATATGTACAGGAGGCCAGAAGGCTGGAAATGCAAGTTAAGGGTTGATGTTGCAGTCTTTGAGTTTGAAATATGTAGGGCGGTCAGGCAGGTTGGAAACTCAGGCGGAGTTTCTATGTTGCAGTCTTGAGATCAAATTTCTTCCTCTCCAAGAAACCAGTTTTTGCTCTTAAGGGCTTCAAATGATTGGATGAGGCCCACCACCATTTATTCAAGGTCTACTGATTAAATATTAATCACATGCAAAAATAGTTTCACAGCAACATCTAAGCCAAAGAACTGGGCACTATAGCCTAGCCAAGTTGACATGTAAAATTAACCATCATAGGATCCATCCTTCATCTGAAAATTATGGTATTGGGAATTACTCTCTGGGGACACTAAGAGATGCTGGAAATTAGCAGACTTGAGGTGACTGCAATTTCCAAGTAGAATCTATAACAATTGTTAATTCTTTTATCATAAAGCTTTCTTCCAATTCCTTGAGGTTGGTCTGCATGCAAGTTGGGAAGGACATTTCTGGGCTACCAGTAATGAGGTTTGCTCAGGTTTCTGTTTAGGAACAGCTGCCCAGATGGTCTCTTTGTGCCTGTACCCATGACAAAAGTCTCCAAGGAAACTCTCTGAGAAGTTTAAATCTCTTACATTTAGGGAATAGGTGAAGGAAATGGTTTGAGAGGACATCGTGTTCCCTTATGTGTGTATAAAGCAAGCCGTCATAGAGGTTTTGTTTAATGGCCACCCAAAGGGCACTAAAACCTCAGCAGAAGAGAAGCTGTGAATATTGAACCACCCTCACATCCTAGGACTAAATCCCACTTGATCATGTTGAATGATTGTTTTAATGTATTGTTGGATTCAGTTGGCTAATATTTTGTTGAGGAATTTTGCTTCTGTATTTATCAGAGATATTAGCTCGTAGTTCTCTTTTTTTGTAGTGTTTTTATCTGGTTTTGGTATCAGAGTAATTCTGGCCTCATGGACTGAATTGGAAAGCTTTCCTTCCTCTTCTATGTTTTGGAATGGCTTGAAAAGAATAGGTATTAACTCTTCTTTAAATGTTTGATAAAATTCACCTGTGAAGCTGTCTGGTCCTGGAGTTTTTAAATTACTGATTCAATTGCATTGCTGGTAATTGGTCTGTTCAAATGTTCTATTTCTTCCTGATTTAGTTTCGGTAGGTTATGTTTCTAGGAACTTATTCGTTTCCACTAGGTTGTCCAATTTGTTAGCATATTCTTTTTCATAATATTCTGTTATGCTTTGTATTTCTGTGGTGTCAGTTGTTATTTCTCTTTCATTTCTGATTTTATTTGAGTTCTCTCTCTGTCTCTCTCTCTATGAATCTGGCTAAAGGTTTATCCATTTTGTTGATCTTTTCAAAGGCCAAGTTCCTGGTTTCATTGATCTGTTTCACTGTGTGGTTTTTTAGTTTGTATTTCTTTTATTTCTGCTCTAATCTTTATTATTTCCTTCCTTTCCCTGGTTTTGGGCTTTCTTTGTTTTTCTTTTTCTAAGTCCTTTGATTGTAAGATTAGGTTGTATATTTGAGAGTTTTCTTGCTTTCTGAGGTAGACCTGTTTTACTACATATTTCCCTCTAGAACAGCCTTTGCTGTATTCCACAGATTTTGGAATGTTGTGTTTTCATTTTCATTTGTCTCCATATATTTTTGATTTCCTCTTTGTTTGGTTGACCCATTCATTGTTTAGTAGCATTTTATTTAACTTCCTTGTGTTTGTGTTCCTTCCATATTTTTTCTTATGGTTGATTACTAGTTTCATAGTGTTGTAATCAGAAAAGATGCATGGTATGACTTTTATCTTTTTGAATTTTTTGAGACTTGTTTTGTGGCCTAACATGTGATCTCTCCCGGAGAATGTTCCATGTGCACTTGAGAAGACTGTGTATTTTGCTGTTTAGGATGCAATATTCTGAGTATATCTGTTAGATCCATCTGGTCTATTGTGCCACTCAAAGCCACTGTTTCCTTGCTGATTTTCTGTTTGGATAATCTATCCACTGATGTAAGTAGGGTGTTAGAGTCCCCTACTATTACTGTATTACTATCAGTTAGTTTCTTTATGTTTGTTATTAGCTGTTTTATGTATTTGGGTGCTCCCATGTTGGGTGCATAAATATCTACAGTTGTTTTATCTTCTTGTTGGATTGTTCTCTCTTTTTATTTTAAATTTAATTTTATTGTGTTATGTTCTCTTTATGATTATATGGTGTGGTTCTTTATCTCTGTTACAGTCTTTGTTAGAAAGTTTTTTTTTGTGGTGTAAGTATTGCTATCTCAGCTTTTTCTTCACTTCTATTTGCATGATAAGTGCTTTTCCATCCCTTCCCTTTTAATTTACATATATTTTTAGGTCTGAAATGAGTCTCTTGTAGGCTGCATATAGATGGGTCTTGCTTTTTTTCCTTTCCATTACCCTATGTCTTTTGATTGGAGCTCTTAGTCCATTTATATTCAAGGCAATTATTGATAGGTATGTCCTTATTGCCATTTTGTTACTTGTTGTATCATGGTTTTTGTAGTTCTTCTCTGTTCCTTTCTTCTCTTGCTCTCTTCTTTAATGGTTTGCTGGCTTTCTTTAGTGATTATTGCCATTTTGTTACTTGTTGTGTCATGGTTTTTGTAGTTCTTCTCTGTTCCTTTCTTCTCTTGCTCTCTTCTTTAATGGTTTGCTGGCTTTCTTTAGTGATATACTTAGATTCCTTTCTCTTTATTTTTTGCATATCTATTACTGGATTTTGATTTCTGGTTACCATCAGGTTTGTATATAACATTTATGCATATAATAGTATATACTAAGTTGACAGTCATTTAAGTTTGAATTCATTCTTCACTCTTCCCCCCCCACCCCACCATGTTTTAGGTATATGGTATCATACATGGCATCCTTTCATTTTGTGAATCCCTTGACTGATTTTTATAGATATACTTAATTTTACTGCTTTTATGTTTCCTAATTTTCTTACTCCTACTTATGGTCTTTCTTTTCAACTCAAGAAGTCCCATTTAATATTTCTTGTAGGACTGGTTCATTGATCATGAATTTGTTAAACTTCATTTGTCTGGGGTTCTCTTTATCTCTCCTTCTATTCTGAATGATAGCCTTGCTGCATAGTGTATTCTTGGTTGCAGGGTGTTTTGTTTTGTTTTGTTTTGTTTTTCTTTCAACACTTTGAATATATCACGGCAGTCCCTTTTGACCTGCAAAGATTCTACTGAAATATCAGCTGATAGGCTTGTGGGGTTCCCCTTGTATGTAACTGTCTTCTTTTGCAACCTTTAAAATTCTTTATCACTATTTTTTGCCATTTTAATTACTATGTGTCTTGGTGTTGACATGCTTGGGTTGATTTTGTTGGGGGCTCTCTATGTTTTCTAGATCTGGATTTCTCTTTCCTTCCCCAGACTTGGGAAGTTTTCAGCTATTATTTCCTCAAATGAATTTTTTGCTTTCTTTTTTCTTTTATTTTCCTTCTGGGATTCTGATAGTGCAAATGTTACTATACTTGATAGTGTCACTGAGGTCCCTAAGTTTATTTTCAATTATTATTATTATTTTCCTCTCTCCTGTTCAGCTTGATTGCTTTCCATCACTATGTCCTCTAGGTCACTGATTCATTCTTCTGCTTCCTTGTCTACTATTTAATCCAACTACTGTATTTTTTTCTTTTTGTTTTTTTTTACTATGTCATGTTAGTCACCATACATTACATCATTAGTATTTGATATAGTGTTCCATGATTCATTGTTTGCATATAACACCTAGTGCTCCATGCAATACGTGCCCTCCTTAATACCGATCACCGGGCTAACCCATCCCCCCAGCCCCATCCTCTCTAAAACCCTCAGTTTGTTTCTCAGAGTCCATAGTCTCTCATGGTTTGTCTCCCCCTCCAATTTCCCCCCCTTCATTTTTCCCTTCCTACTGTCTTATTTTTCTTTTTTTTAAACATATAATGTATTATTTATTTCAGAGGTACAGGTCTGTGATTCTTCAGTCTTACACAGTTCACAGCACTCAACATAGCACATATCCTCCCCAATGTCCATCACCCTGCTACCCCATCCCTCCCACCCCCCACCACTCCAACAACCCTAAGTTTGTTTCCTATGATTAAGAACCTCTTCTGGTCCATCTCCCTCTCTGATTTCGTCTTCTTTTATTTTCTCCTCTCTTCCCTTATGATCTTCTGCTTTGTTTCTTAAATTCCACATATAAGTGAGAACTTATGATAATTGTCTTTCTCTGATTGACTTATTTTGCTTAGCATAATACCTTCTAGTTCCATCCACGTCATTGCAAATGGCAAGATTTCATTTTTTTTTATTAACACATTATATATTATTTGTTTCAGGGGTACAGGTCTGTGGTTCATCAGTCTTACACAATTCACAGCACTCACCATAGCACATACCCTCCCCAATGTCCATCACCCAGGCACCCTATCCCTCCCATCCCCCTACACTCCAGCAACCCTCAGTTTATTTCCTGAGATTAAGAGTCTCTTATGGTTTGTCTCCGTTTCTGGTTTCATCTTGTTTCATTTTTTTCCTCCCTTCCCCTATGATCCTCTGTCTTGTTTCTCAAATTCCTCGTATCAGTGAGATGATATGATACTTGTCTTTCTCTGATTGACTTATTTCAGTTAGCATAATACCCTCTAGTTCCAACCATGTCATTGCAAATGGCAAGAGTTCATTCCTTTTGATGGCTGCATAATATTCCATTGTGTGTGTGTGTGTGTGTGTGTGTGTGTGTGTGTGTGTGCGCACACATATATATACACACACCACATCTTCTTTATTCATTTACCTGTTGATGGACATCTTGGCTCTTTCCACAGTTTGGCTATTGTGGACATTGCTGCTATAAACATTGGGGTGCACATACCTCTTTGGATCACTACATTTGTATCTTTGGGATAAATACCCAATTGCTGGGTTGTAGGGTAGCTCTATTTTCAAGTTTTGAGGATCCTCCATACTGTTTTCCAGAGTGGCTGCACCAGCTTGCATTCCCACCAACAGTGTAGGAGGGTTCCCCTTTCTCCACATCCCCGCCAACATTTGTCATTTCCTGACTTGTTAATTTTAGCCATTCTGTCTAGTGTGAGGTGATATCTCATTGAGGTTTTGATTTGGATTTCCCTGATGCCGAGCGATGTTGAGCACTTTCTCATGTGTCTGTTGGCCATTTGGATGTCTTCTTTGGAAAAATGTCTGTTCATGTCTTCAGCCCATTTCTTGATTGGATTATTTGTTCTTTGGGTGTTGAGTTTGATAAGTTCTTTATAGATTTTGGATACTAGCCCTTTATCCGATATGCCATTTGCAAATATCTTCTCCCATTCTGCTGGTTGTCTTTTGGTTTTCTTGACTGTTTCCTTTGCTGTGAAAAAGCTTTTTATCTTGATGAAATCCCAATAGTTCATTTTTGCCCTTGCTTCCCTTACCTTTGGCGATGTGTCTAGGAAGAAGTTACTGTGGCTGAGGTCGAAGAGGTTGCTGCCTATGTTCTCCTCTAGGATTTTGATGGATTCCTGTCTCACATTGAAGTCTATCATCCATTTTGAGTCTATTTTTGTGTGTGGTGTAAGGAAATGGTTCAGTTTCATTCTTCTGCATGTGGCTGTCCAATTTTCCCAACACCATTTGTTGAAGAGACTGTCTTTTTTCCATTGGACATTCTTTCCTGCCTTCTTGAAGATTAGGTGACCATAGAGTTGACAGTCTATTTCTGGGCTCTCTATTCTGTTCCATTGATCTATGTGTCTGTTTTTTGCCAGTACCATACTGTCTTGATGATGAAAGCTTTGTAATAGAGCTGGAAGTCTGGAATTGTGATGCCACTGGCTTTGCTTTTCTTTTTCAACATTCCTCTCATTCCTCTGGCTATTCAGGGTTTTTTCTGGTTCCATAAACATTTTAAGATTATTTGTTCCATTTCTTTGAAAAAAGTTGATGGTATTTTGATAAGGATTGCATTAAATGTGTAGACTGCTCTAGGTAGCATTGACATTTTCACCATATTTGTTCTTCTAATCCATGAGCATGGAACGTTTTTCCATTTCTTTGTGTCTTCCTCAATTTCTTTCATGAGTAATCTATAGTTTGTACAGATTCTTTGCCTCTTTGGTTAGATTTATTCCTAGGTATCTTATGGTTTTGAGTGCAGTTGTAAATGGGATCAATGCCTTAATTTCCCTTTCTTCTGTCTTGTTGTTTGTGTATAGAGATGCCACTGATTTCTGTGCATTGATTTTATATCCTGCCACTTTACTGAATTCCTATATGAGTTCTAGAAGTTTTGGGGTGGAGTCTTTTGGATTTTCCACATAAAGTATCATATCATCTGCAAAGAGTGAGAGTTTGACTTCTTCTTTGTCGATGTGGATGCCTTTTATTTCTTTTTGATGTCTGATTGCTGAGGCTAGGACTTCTAATATTATGTTGAATAGTAGTGGTGATAGTGGACATCTTTGCCCTGTTCCTGACCTTAGGGGAAAAGCTCTCAGTTTTTCCCCATTGAGAATGATATTCGCTGTGGGTTTTTCATAGATGGTTTTTATGGTATTGAGGTATGTACACTCTGTCCCAACACTCTGAAGAGTTTTAACCAAGAAAGGATGCTCTATTTTCTGCATCTATTGAGAGGATCATGTGGTTCTTGTTTCTTTGTTTATTAATGTATTGTATCACATTGATTGATTTGCAGATGTTGAACCACCCTTGCAGCCCAGGAATAAATCCCACTTGGTCGTGGTGAATAATCCTTTTAATGTACTGTTGGATCCTATTGGTTAGTATTTTGGTGAGAATTTTTCATCCATGTTCATCAGGGATATTGGTCTGTAGTTCTTTTCGATGGAGTCTTTGTCTAGTTTTGGGATCAAGGTAATATTGGCTTTGTAAAATGAGTTTGGAAGTTTTCCTTCCATTTCTATTTTTTGGAATAGGTATTAATTCTTCTTTAAATGTTTGGTAGAATTCCCCTGGGACGCCATATGGCCCTGGGCTCTTGTTTTTTGGGAGATTTTTGATTACTGCTTCAATTTCCTTAGTGGTTATGGGGTCTGTTCAGGTTTTCTATTTCTTCCTGGTTCAGTTTTGGTAGTTTATAAAATGCATCCATTTCTTCCAGATTGTCTAATTTGCTGGCATATAGTTGCTTATAATATGTTCTTATAATTGTTTGTATTTCTTTGGTGTTATTTGTGATCTCTCCTCTTTCATTCATGCTTTTATTTATTTGGGTCGTTTCTTTTTTTGATAAGTCTGGCCAGGTGTTTATCAATCTTATTAATTCTTTCAAAGAACCAACTCCTAGTTTCATTGATCTGTTCTACTGTTCTTTTGGTTTCTATTTCATTGATTTCTGCCCTGCTCTTTATTATTTCTTTTCTCCTGCTGGGTTTAGGCTTTATTTGCTGTTCTGTCTCCAGCTCCTTTAGATGTAGCATTAGGTTGTGTATTTGAGACCTTTCTTGTTTCTTGAGAAAGGCTTGTATTGCTATATACTTTCATCTTAGGACTGCCTTTTTAGAGCCTCCATTTTTGATTGCACCTGATTGATAGCCTTTTTGATTTCAACTTGGTTAGATTTTAGTTCTTTTATTTCTCCAGAAAGGGATTCTCTAGTATCTTCCATGCTTTTTTTTCAAGCCCAGCTAGTACCTTTATAATCATCTTTCTGAGCTCTAGTTCTGACATCTTACTAATGTCCATATTGATTAGGTACCTGGCAGTCGGTCCTTCCTCTTTTTTTTTTTTTTTTTTTGAGGTGAGTTTTTCCATCTTGTCATTTTGTCCTGTGGAGAATAGATGAATGAGAGAACAAAATGCTAACAGGGTAAAAACAACCCCAGAAAAATATACACTAAACAAATCAGAAAAGACCAAAAACCAGGGGGAAAAGAAAGGGAAAGAAAAAAAAAAAGAATATGATCAGGCTGGTGAATAGATCAGATCCACACACTAGATTTTGGGCATGTTTTGGTCTGTTAGAAGAAACTGCCTCCCAAAATTTTAAAGAAATAAAAACTTATATATGTACAAAAATAAGGGTAAATATGATGAAGGGATGGAATATGACTGTAAAGATGAAAATTATAAACGATATTATAAAAGGAATTAAGAAGTTGGTTGAAAAAAGAGAGAAGAAAAATTTAAAAAATAAAAAGGAAGATAATGTGATCAGGCAAGAGACTAGAACAAAGCCATACACTAGAGATTTAGGGTATATTTTGGTCTGTTAGAAGAAACTGTATCCGAAAATTTTAAAGAGAGAAAAACTTATTTTATGCAAAAAATAAGGTTAATTACAATGAACGGATAGAATATGAATCTAAAAATGAAAATTAAAAAAGATTTTAATAAAAGAATTGATAAGATGTTGGTTGAAAAAGGGAAAAAGAAAAATTCAAAAAAAATAGAAAAAGAAAAAAATAAAGAAAATAAAAATAATAACTTTGAAAGACTAAAGAATCATGGGGAGAAAAGCCATGAATTCTATGTGCTGTATTCCCCTGGTGCTGGAGTTCTGCACTTCTCATTGATTGGTAAACTTGGTCTTGGCTGGCTGTTCTTGCTGATCTTCTCGGGGAGGGGCCTGTTGGCTTTGCCTGAGGCGGAATTTCCCTGCCTTTGCCAGGGGCCAGGCTAAGTAATCTGCTTGGGTTTGCTCTCAGTAGCTTTTGTTCCCTGCAAGCTTTCCGTACAGATTTGGAGGATGAGAGTGAAAATGGCGGCCTCCCAATCTCTGCCCAGAGGAGCAGACAACTTGGGGCCCCACTCCTCCATGAGCCCCCAGAGAAAAGCAGTCAATCACTCCCATCTCCCTGGTCTCTGGCTGCACTCCGTGCTCACTGGGCCTGTGACCAAGAGTTTCTGTCTCTGGCACACGACCCCGTTTGCAGTCTCCAAACCCAGCAGATTCCTGCAGTGTGCTCCCGCGCCGCTCCTCCTGGGAGAGGAAAGAGAGCCTCCCTGGGATCTGTTGCTTGTTGGGTCCCTGCTGGTAGAGCAGTGTCCTGACTGTGCTGCAGATGACAGTTTATGGCAACCCCGAGCTGAGAGCCCACTCCTCAGCTCCGTCTACGTAGCCGGCTTCCCTGCTCTGATACCTGGGAGCTCTGCCACACTCAGGCACCCCCAGTCTTCCTGTGACCCTGAGGGTCCTGAGACCACACTGTCCCAGCAAGTGTTCTACCCCCCGCTTAGCTGATGGAGCGACGTCCCTCAGCGGAGCAGACTTATAAAAGTTCCAATTTTGTGCTCCATGGCTCTATTACTTGCCAGAAGCGGCCACCAGAGGCCCCCTCCCCCGCCGTCTATCTTCCCGAATATCGCCTTGGATTCACTTCTCCGCACATCCTACCTTCCAGAAAGTGGTCGCTTTTCTGTTTGGAGAGTTGCTGCTATCCTTTTCTTTGATCTCCTGTTGAGTTTGTAGGTGTTCAGAATGGTTTGATCCCTATCTAGCTGAATTCCTGGGACTGGTCAAAATTTAGGTCTCCTACTCCTCTGCCATCTAGCTCCTCCTCCACCTAGTGTATTTTTAATTTCAGTTATTGAGTTCTTCATCTCTGATTGGTTCTTTTTTATGTTTTTTTATCTCTTTGTTAAAGGTCTTACTGAGGTCCTCCACTCTTTCTCAAGTCCAGTGAGTATCTTTATGACCATTACTTTAAATCCTCTATCAAGCATATTGCTTATCTCCATTTCATTTAGTCTCTTGCTGTGATTTTGTCCTATTCTTTCATTTGGGGCATATTCCTCTGTCTCTTTATTTTGTTTAACTTCCTGTGTCTGTTTCTATGTGTTAGGAGAGTCAGCTACATCTCCGGCTCTTGAAAGTAGTGGCCTCACGAAGAAGAGGTCCTGTAGTGCCCTGTAGTGCCCTGTCCCCTGTTTCTCAGAACCTGGCACCTCTGGGGTTTCTCCTATATATATTGTGTGCACCCTGATGTTGTGGCTGAGCCACTTTTGCCTTCAGTCCAGGTATCTTCAGTGGACTGTTGTGGGCAGTGTTTGGTCCCTGTGCTGTTAGTGGTCCAGTGCAGGGCAGCCTTTGGCTTATGTTGAGTCAGACCAGGTGTTTGCCAGAGAGGCAGTAGCACTGAACTGTAGGAGACCATGGGGGTGGACTGCACAATGTCAGCAAGGTCTGCACTAGCTGGGGGCACCTGAAGCTGTCAGGACAAGGTGAGCGTTGTGGGAAGTGGTGGGTCTGCAGAAGTGTACAGGGGCACGATGCATGGTGTTAGCAAGGTTTGCATATGTCTGCTGTGGAACAGGACCTGGAACTGAGGCCTGGCTGGAGGGAGCTTTTCTGCGGGAGAATGCAAGGGCATGGTGCACTCTTAGCAAGTTAGGTAGGGTGTTGGTGCCACACAGGTGTCTGTGTGTTTATCCTAGGGGGCAGGGGAAGGAAATGATGCCCATCAACTCCTTTGTTCATGGCTCTGAGATTAGTAAACAAGTCTCTGTCCCATATATTTCAGGTGTTTTTCAAACTGCTGCTTCTATGCCGTATCTCCATAAGGCTATTTGTTGTACTATCCTTTTAAGGGTGGGGACTTTGTTTTCTTTCACCTTCTCAGCTCTCCCAAGAGCCAACTAATTTTAAAGTTCTAGTTGTTAAGCCCTACTGATTTTAGGAACTCATGAAACTCGGCCCTTCTCCTTTTCAAAGTCAAATGTTATGGGCCTTTGTCTTCCTTGACTGGGTTCCCTGGTGTCAGAGTCTGTTTCTCTCCAGCTTTCCATGTCCACAGCATCCTTCTCTCCTGTGGACAGTTCCATGGGTCCGCTTAGCTCAGGACATCAATCTCTGCCCTTCCTACCCACTTTGATGTGGTCTCTGCTCTATATTTAGCTGTGGAGAGTCTGTTCTGCCAATCTTCAGGTAGTTTTCTGGGTTATTTATACTGATGGGTGTGTTATCTAGTTGTATCTATGGGACAAGGTGAGCTCAGTGTCCTTCTACTCTGCTATCTTCCCTGGACCCCATCATTTCTAATTAGTGGTTTGAGGCTGTGTTTTTTTTTTTTACTTTAAGTAGCTATAGAACTTTCTTTTACCTAAAAGGGAACAGAAAAATCATGGGATTGCCCAAGTTTTCATCCAGGTAGAGAAAGACTACTCTCAAAGAGCAGGTTTAAAAAGATAGTGTGAGGTGAAAGTCAACTTTCATTTGTGTTTATACCCCCACACTTTGCTTATCCAACATACTGGTTAAACTTATGTTCAGATGAATTATATATTTGTGACTCCTTTGAATGGCTTCTAGCCCAGCCTCTAGGAACTCACAGACCAAGACTATATATGATAGCTCTTAAAACATTTGGAAACTTGTCCTATTTCTCCTCAACCCCTTGTCTCCCTGTTCCATTTCTCATGGACCTTAGCTTTACAGTTCCCTCTCCCTGGGGCTCCCTTTTCTGGAACTGCTGCCATCATTTGTCTTGCCTGTCATCCAAGCGGAGCCCAGGGCTGGGTCCAGTACTGCATATTTGGAAGCTAGATTCTTCTTTGGTGACTGTGAGGAGAATTCTTAATGTTCTTCAGTGGAAGATCAACCCAGGTAAAATAACCTAGTTCCAATCATCTGAAGACTTCTGGGCTTTGCTTTCTCTTCCCTCCATCATCAAAATCTGTTCCTTAACCTCCATTATGAAAACATCTGCTACAGTCTGGCACCAGTGACTATGGCCACAGCTTTTCCACTTTCAACCCCACGGTTGGACAGTTTTACAAGCCCCTTCTCAACATACTCTGTGGGCATTGCCTGCTTTTAACCATCTTCTGAATCTTTCCTCTGTCCTTCAAAGAGGATTTTATGTTCCTCACTACTTATTTTGCATTGACTCTGGCATCAGCATATATATTCCTGACATCTTGTTCTGTTCTTTAGAAAACCCTCCTACTACACTTCAGCAGGGACTACCCCTTAGAAATGGTATCACATAGCATCTGCCATTGTAGACAGCACCATTGTCATTTCCTAAGATATCTTAGGTAAACAACTGCCCCCTGTCTGCACCATCTGACAGGTAAATGGCATTATCAAAACATAAGCAGGCTGCTTCTTTCTTGAGATGAAGGAAAACAAAATACCAGTGAGTAAACAGAAAATTAGGATGCTCTCTTTCCCTTTGCTTTCTTGTATTTAATCAAACCATTTTCTTTTTTTTTTTAAGATTTTATTTATTTATTTGACAGAGACACAGCAAGAGAGGGAACACAAGCGGGGGGAGTGGGAGAGGGAGAAGTAGGCTTTCCGCAGAGCAGGGAGCCTGATGCGGGGCTCGATCCCAGGACCCTGGGACCATGACCTGAGCTGAAGGCAGATACTTAACTACTGAGCCACCCAGGCGCCCCTCAAACCATTTTCTAAAAATGGTTTGCCATCAGCATTTGGCCAATTTGAATGCAAATTACCAGATCAGCCAAACAAACCACTAGTTTATAAAAATATCATCATAAATATAACTCAAGCCTTTTGAAGAGAAAGGCACTAGCATCCCATTCTGTTGATGTCACTATATGCAGCACATGCAGCTGTGGCTACAATGTAATGTATCGATTGGGTCTCAAAGGCAAGTTTTCAACATCAAGCCTCTCATGCCTCAACCTTCAGAGATTTTCAAATTTCACCAGAATTTATAGGGTAAATGGTATTAGGTTGAGGTAGTGGTTTTATTTTTTCACTTGCACTCATGTAAGTTTAATTTAGTGTCAAATTCTAGTATGTAACAAAAATATAAGTGAAAGGCTCTCTGGTGGTTAAAACTTTTTTTTCCCCTCCCACCTGCTTTACTAAGAAACTCAGCTTGAGAGGCTTACCTTCTCCACTGAATGGCCTGTTTGAAGGCCCTCAATAATCCAGTGATGCTAACAACATCAATCCTGAGACCATTTCTATATGATATATTCTCAAGTTGAAAGTTTCTTAAAACCTGAAGAATAAGTTATAATTTCCTGAGTCTATCTGCAGTAGGGATTCCTAACTCTAAGTGGGCAGTCCCTTCAACTGTGGGCACTGTGGATAATGTCAAGAAGTATCTCACAATTCTCCTACAAGAACTGAAAGTATAAATTAAAATAGAAAACTAAATGCCAGGTGGACCTTCACTCTCCTCTCCTCTTTTTCCCAGATAAATTGTAGTTAATTCTAAAAAAATCTAGAATCAAACTCTTTTTATTTTCTTTACAGAGTAGCTCCCTTTCCCAGATTCCTCATTTATGTTAACTGGGCCAGTGTGCCTAACAGAGAAGACACTCAATAAATACCCCCTTGCTTGAATTGGATAACTTATCTAAAATTTACAATATCATTGTATTTTTAAATTTATTAGATTTTACAGTTTTTATCTAGGCCTCATAACATCCTTTTTTAGAGCTCTGTATGCTGAGAAGAGAGAGATCTTTTAATATTTAAGGACACAGATTTGCTTAGTGGCAGACCTGGAATTAGAATTGTCATCTCCTAACTTGAATTCTTTGTTCTCTTTACCAGATTCCATTAATATTAAATATATAAAACTTAATATATTGTAACTTAAAAACTCAAACAAGAAAACCCAAGAAATAAAAACACCCATAAATTTTATGATTATGTTAGTGTCATATTTAGTAGTCCTTTGCTGAAACTAAAATCTCATCAGAGTAATAGCAAAACTTAGTAGTGCCATAATAATGATAATGCAAATTATATTAACCCACTTGATTTAAAATGCATTCTACCAATCCTAAAAAAACACCCTAAGATTGATACTTACTACCGTTCTTCTCCCTCACCAGATTGTAAGCTCCACAAGGGCAAGGACCAAGACAAATTTTTGTTCATCATTGTATTCCCAACATCTTGCTATGCCTAACTAACAATATTAATGGAATGAGTATAAATATTGGCCATTTAATCAACTGCTTAGTGATATTCATTCATTTTTCATTCGTTAACAAGTGGGTTCTTTGCTAGGACTCTGTCAAAACAAGGGTGAATAAGCCATGGCCCCTTACTCATGGAGTTCGCAGCTCAACGGAGAAGACAGACTTATAAAGAGAGGTTTGTCACACATAATGGTTTATCTCTAGAAGATGTTTGAGCTGAACACAGATGAGAAAATGGCTAATTCCACCCTGAGGAATCAGAAATGCTTTTCAGAGAAAGAGTTCTCTCAGCTGGGTCTTGGAGAATGAGAGGTGGGAGAGAGAAATGGATGGAGTGTGCAAAGACTCTAAAGAAATCTAAGGAAAAAAATATTTTTTCTCAAGAACTTAAAAGTCAAGACTATTTAAGTGGACTTTCTGAGCTTTTGTTTTGTTTTGCCATTTCAGAATCATACAGATTATTCTTCATTAATCAAATTTTTTTTACCCTATATTTTTTGGCTTCAAATACAAAGCTGAAAACAGATTGTTCCCCTTAGCCACATTCTCACGTGATGATTACTTTTCCCCAAATCTGGAAATTGTGTTTCGAAGTGAGAGTCAAACTTGACTACATTTGTGTCCCTTATTTTGTTTTCACAACATTGTTTTTTACATTATGAGATGTAAACATCATTTCTCAGCTGGATAAGATTTACCTATCTTGCCCTAAATAAGTAACTGCTCAAAGTAATGAAAGCAAGATTCTTTAAAACAAATCATCAAAACACCATTCATACTAACTAGTCCAAGAAATTTAAAGGTACACTTAGTAGAGTCAATTGTATTTGACCATGAAAGTATTAATCCTGTTTATTTATATCTGTATATTCAGGAACTAGAAGTTCCTCTTAAAGAGAAACAAAACATTGTAGTGTTTAAAATGTCTTGAATAACAATCTTTAGGGAAAGAAAAGCCACCAAGTTTTATGCTAATAATAGTTTTATTATGTTATGGAGTATTAGCATGTTTGTTTAATATTTTGTTCCAAGAGTTGGAGTTAAAAAAAAAAAAGAATTGATTATGCTGGTGGTTACATGACTCTACATTTGTTCAAATTCATAGAATCATAGATTTAAAAGGTCAATTTTATTGTATATACATTTAATTTTTTTTTGATTTTTAAAAAAGAAAAAAAGATGAGAGGGAGGAAGGAAAGAAAATAGACTTTGTTTTATAATTTGGAGAAACTAAACTTAGGGTCCTTCTCCTGACACTGCTCCGGACTTTTTTCCAGAAGGCAAACACTTGGTACATTTCAAGCAGAATAATTAAAATCAATCACCCACCCAGGCAGGCCAAGAATGAAGAGCAGAAAACTTGGGATTTGACAAGAAGGAAAGAGATCCAAAACAGGAAATTGACTTGGTCAGACGTGTGGAAAATCAAGGCAACCCACAAGGCCATTAATGAAGGTCCCCTTAAGACAGTCTCTGCTTCTGCACCCCGCCCTCAGCCCAGGCTCTCTCTCCAGCTGGGAGGATTTATTTCAGGGAAGCTGTGCCAGCATCTTCCAAGGGAAACACAGTCGGAGCATGGTTACCAAACAGTGCTGCAAAGGAGGCACAGGTGGCACGCTGGAAGAATCTTCCTCAGAATCGAAAGAGGGAGCCAACCACAGCCAGTGCCCCTGATCTCCCTCCGAGGAAACTCAACTCCACTGAACAGATATCTCCAAAGATGAAGAAGGGAAAACCCAGTTAAGAAGGCTTTGTCCTTGGAAAACAGTAGAAGGAGTCCTGTTACTGAAACACATTGGAAGGCAAACACATTAAGGTGGTCACCAGAAATGACCCAAAGATAATGGGACTGAAAAGCGTTAAAAAGGATATGGAAGTGGATTAACATCACTGGATAGAAGCCAGTGTTAGATCAGCACTGCACATGGATTAACCAAAGAGGATATAGACTAATGCATGACCCCAAGCCAAGCACTTCTGTTAGCCCAACAGCGTGTGGAGTCAGAACTGATGCTTGTCGAAAGTTCTACAGTTTGACATGAAAATGAGGAAAAACATATCACCTCCTAAGCTGTTGCATGTTTGAATCCTAGCTGCACCACTTACTGGTTGTGTGACCATTGGATAGGTTGTTTAATGTGTTTTTGCCTCATATCCTCTATCTGTAAAATGGAGGAGAATGTCAGTGCCTATTTCATGTAGTTGTTGTATCAAGTAAGTCCATCAAGTAAGTGTATGTAAGTATACATACACACACACACACACACACACTCCCAGGGACATAGTAAGTGCTATATAAATGCTAGTTAGTATGATTATCATACAATAAACTTTCCAGATTAGAGTTGGTCTTGGTATGCCAGTACTAAGTATGTTCTGAAATAACCCTAAAACCTGACCGAAGTCTGTGAACTGTACAAAGTGGCCAGTTTGCAAAACTGAAATTTTCTTGCTGAGGCATTTGTTAAGACTTCCATTGATTCTTTTGGGATTTCTAACCATATCTTCCTTGAAGCCAGTTGCAGCATTCCTACTTCCCAAGGCCGATATTTTTAGAGTAACAGTGAAATGGAATAAGCCCTGGGTTGGCAGTCAGGTGACAAGTATCTGGATGAGGTGTTTTTCTGAGTCACTTGTCAAAATCACTTCCTCTTCCTGGGCCTATATCTCCTCCCATTACAAGAGAGGGTTGGACTAGATAACATTTGTGTTTCCTTTGAGTTGTGACATTTTCTTATTCTATTCCAATACTTCGGGTGATTTTTTTTTTACATTTTTTAATTGCTGTAAATGGACTTTGGGATCTAATGTGCTCCAAATACCTTCTGGGCATCTATACCTAGGTATTCCCTGCAGGCTCCTCCATCTCTATAAGGGAAGGCAAAATTTCACCTTTCCTATCATCCCATGAGCTCTACATCCTTTCCTTCCTGAGATTCTTGAGAACGACCCCACCATTCTCTTGGTCCCAGTGCAAAGCTTGAGATGCCCTAGATGCCCTGCATTACCTCTCCACATCTCTTCTTGGTCTCCTCTGTCATCTTTGAGCAGCTGCTCATGTTCAGGCTCCCCTCAGCCCTCCTTTGACCAGTGCTTCTTATATTTTAATGAGCATGCCGATCACCTGGGGATCCTATTCAAATATAGATTCTAATTCTGTAGGTCTGGGACAACCAGTTTCCACATTTCTAACAAGGTCCAGGTGGTGCCAAAGCTGCTGGTTACCTACCACCCTCTCGGGAGCAAGGCACTTAGTCTTCTAGTGAGAGCCCCAGAATCCAGATGTTTTCTTTTTTAATCCAATTTTCAGGTTAGTATTCCTAAACTTTGATCCTGTTCTTCCTGCTAAAATATTATGGCTTACATAATTGAATAGTAAATAAAATCTCTTCACAATAAAACCTCAACCTGTGCTTCTGCCTTAACTCCTACAATCCCCAGCCTGCATTTAACCTAATTTATCTAACTAGCCTACATTTAATCTGACTAGTTACTTTCAGGATGTGTTCTTCACTTTCTGCCTTCATGCCTTGCTCAGACTCTATAATTTGCTTAAGATGTCATCTTCCTCTTTTTATTTCTGTTACTCAGAATCTTGACACATATACCACTCAGTCCACGAAACATTTGTTTCCTCAAACGTCACCCTCTCCTTTAAATATTCATGGTGCTTTGGTTACTTTCTTTATGATGACTTACATTCGGCTCTGTAATTTCTATTTATGCATCTGCTACCTCTGCCATCAGACCCAGGGCTTCTTGAGGAGATGCTTCAAAGCAGGAAAGAACTGTTCAAAACAAATGAATGGAAGCACTCTGTCACTAATTATCTAAACTCATACAGGCTGAAAATATGAAACAAATTTTAAAAAAGGCTTAGAGAGCTTCATACTGCATTGCACTGTTAGCCATTACGGAGGGTGACTAGGACTTTTGGGGCATGCCTCCTACTTTTTATTCATTTACCCTGCATTTCTGAGTGCTGTCTCTATGTAAGACTCCATCCTGAGAGGGCTGTGGCAGGATCCAAAGAATAAGGCCAGCATCACGAAAGTCATCATTATCTGGCGGGAGGGTCTGTAGGGGCCAGGGACTGAGGCATTTCACCATGGGTTTCTTAGGCCCCTGCCTATGGCAGAGTCCTGGTGGGGGGCGGGGAGGGGAGCAGTAAGTCTGGTTCATGACATAATTGTTATGTTCGGAAAGCCTATGGCTCTGGAGATAGTATACTTACTAAACAAACACCATGAGGATTTGTGTAGAAATGTGCTTTCAGTGTAATGCTGTCTCTGCATTTGATATCCTTCCTCTCCAGCATTTATAGCCACCACCTGTGCTTTCATCATTCACTCTAGTATCTCTGTCTGAGCCTCACACACTTAGTTTTACAGCGCCTCAGGGGAAGGCAGGGAGTTTCTCTCATGGACTTAAGTCCTTCTGTTCACTCATGGGTGATTCTCCTAAGAATTAAGTCTCACGGACACATCCATTACCTGTGTGAGGAAGAAGATCAGAAAGTCTTTTCATGGTGTTCTTAAAGCTTACTGAAGAGGTTAAGAGAAGACTAGTTATTTTGTAATTTCTGCCTCTCCTGAGAAATCGCATTGTTAAAAAGCTTAAATATGTGACCCCCAACCATTCCTCCTTATATCCTGAGAACTGGAGAACTTTAGAGCTTGAAGGTAGTTCGGAGATAGAACACCCTACTCCCTCATGTTTCCTCAGTGAAGAAACTGAGGCACATGATCACACATTAGCTTAGGGCCAGGCGAGGCCTTAAACTTGTCTTCTGAGACTAGGACTAAGTGGTTAGTGGGAGAAAGAAAGTGCTATTTGTATCTATATCTATCTTATATTTATATCTATACCGGTACCTATCTGTGTTATCTACCATCTATCTATCTATCCATCTATCAGCAGTCTCTTCGTGATGTGTCAAGTACTGTGTGTTTGGCGCTTTAGATACCTTATCACATTTAATTCTAACAGTTTTATCCCAGTTCCAAGAGGCAGGTGTCATCCCAACTTTACTGAGAAATCTGAATTTCAGCGAGGTAAAGTAACTTGTCCAAGAGCGAGTGTGTGGATGTTGCACCATGCCTGCAAGCCCCTTCTCCAGGGAAGACTTTACCTGGGAGCCAGCAGCAAGGAGTCCTGCCAGCTGATGATATGAGAGGGAGATAAACAGTCTTTAGCCTTAAATGATAAGGATATCCTTATCCTACTTTTTGGGTTACTCTCTCTCTTTCTCTCCTCTTGTCTCTGACCCTTATTGCTCTTTGTGGACTTCATGCCAAGATGCTTCCCCAGCCCTCATGCCTCCTGTCTCACACCCACTCTCTGAGATGGTACCCACTCCTGGGGCTTCCATGGGTCCCTTGCCTCAAATACTTGTTATGCTACACCTCAAGCCCCTGTAGTCATTCATCAACAATTGTCTGCTACGCCTGCCCCAACAGTGCACAAACCAGCGTTCAAAATGTGGGATCCTCTTCTCTCTCTCTCCGTCTCCCTTTTGGAATTCCTATTTTCTTTTTATCTATAACACCTTTCTTCATTATCTTATACCTACCCTCAATATCCTTCCAAAGACGATGCAGGTCCTACCTTTTCCCCTTTTCCATGAAGTCTTCTCCCATCTCATTCACTTATTAAAGAAACGTTTAATGAGCGGCTATATATGACAGGACCAGGAGAGGGTAGAGAACAAGACAGATGCAGTCTTTGCCCTCATCGAGTTTATAATCTAGTGGGGGCTATAAATAAGTACTTGTAGTGACTGCTCTGGACGGAAAGTCTAGGACAGGGAAAATTTAATATACTTTTAAATCTTCTACATTACTCCCATCCAGCAAGAGTTTGTTAACTATCAAGTTGAATTTTTTTCAAAGCTGAGGAGAGATCTTGTGGCAGGATCTATTCCCCTGCATTTGCCTCTGGGTCCTGTGAGGACCATTGCCAGTACTCTGGGGTCTTTGAGGACTGGGACACCTCCTAGATGCTTGATATTCAAGTGGTCAGTGCCAGGTGGGAAAAATTCTTGGAGCAGTTCTGCATGGATGTAAGCACATCCTGGATCAAGCATCTGCTTCTTCAGGGGCTTACTGGGTGGTACTGGCAGGAATTCCAATTCTCTGGAGCTTGAATGAAATACACATGGCACACTTTAATGTGAATTCAGCTAAAAGCTGGCTGGAGAACAAATGACAGCCAAATAGCGGGTGCTGCCATAGTTGTGAATCTTCCCTTTGAAGATTGTGTCAGGACTGTTCTTCCCTCCAAAATCACGATGTTCTCAACCTAATGAGGGTTTTCAGTGGCTTGGGGAGAGATAGCAGAATGTAATAGGAAACATTTTAGATTGGCTCTTATTTCTGTTCTTCATCTTAAGGTAATTTTGGTATCTGGCTACGCTTCTTATAGAGATTGTTTTTGTATTTCTGAGGCACTAACAATAGACGCATTGGACTCATATGCTCTCCTGTATGTCAGGCACACACACCATACCCTGCTCGTAATACACACGCATTTTTCCATCTTGCACATGTGCGGGCACACACACTGCAGGCATAGTGCTCTGAGGCAATCAAAGCCCATCAAGGGGCCTCCCTATTTGTGGTTTATTTTCTGCTTTTAAGTTAAGTACCGTTTGAGAATGACTATTTCATAACGGCCCACACTTGATAAAAACCAGCTCAAGAACAGTTTATATGCCCAAGACTCATATATGCAAAATAAGAACAAGGACAATAGATTATGGCAGGAGCAAACAAAAATCATTTAAAAAAGAAGTTCCAAATAGCAGCAAATATAAAACAACTTTGTTTTCCAAAAAAATTCAAGTTAAAAATTCAAGACATAATTTAATTTTAAAAATATAAATTAGGAAAATGTGGGAACATTCTTTTTTTTATTTTTTTATTGTTATGTTAATCACCATATATTACATCATTAGTTTTTGATGTAGTGTTCCATGATTCATTGTTTGTGCATAACACCCAGTGCTCCATGCAGAATGTGCCCTCTTTAATACCCATCACCAGGCTAACCCATCCCCCTACCCTCCTCCCCTCTAGAACCCTCAGTTTGTTTTTCAGAGTCCATCGTCTCTCAGGGTTCGTCTCCCCCTCTGACTTACTCCCCTTCATTCTTCCCCTCCTGCTATCTTCTTCTTTTTCTTTTTTCTTAACATATGTTGCGTTATTTGTTTCAGAAGTACGGATCTGTGATTCAGCAGTCTTGCACAATTCACAGCGCTCACCAGAGCACATACCCTACCCAATGTCTATCACCTAGCCACCCCATCCCTCCCACCCCCCACCACTCCAGCAACACTCAGTTTGTTTCCTGAGATTAAGAATTCCTCATATCAGTGAGGTCATATGATACATGTCTTTCTCTGATTGACTTATTTCAGTCGGCATAACACCCTCCAGTTCCATCCATGTCGTTGCAAATGGCAAGATCTCATTCCTTTTGATGGCTGCATAATGTTCCATTGTGTATATATACCACTTCTTCTTTATCCATTCATCTGTCGATGGACATCTTGGCTCTTTCCACAGTTTGGCTATTGTGGACATTGCTGCTATAAACATGGGGGTGCACGTACCCCTTCGGATCCCTACATTTGTATCTTTGTGGTAAATACCCAGTAGTGCAATTGCTGGATCGTATGGTAGCTCTATTTTCAACTGTTTGAGGAACCTCCATACTGTTTCCCAGAGGGGTTACACGAGCTTGCATTCCCACCGACAGTGTAGGAGGGTTCCCCTTTCTCCACATCCCCGCCAACATCTGTCGTTTCCTGACTTGTTAATTTTAGCCATTCTGACTGGTGTGAGGTGGTATCTCATTGAGGTTTTGATTTGGATTTCCCTTCATGCCGAGTGATGTTGAGCACTTTTTCATGTGTTTGTTGGCCATTTGGATGTCTTCTTTGGAAAAATGTCTGTTCATGTCTTCTGCCCATTTCTTGATTGGATTATTTGTTCTTTGGGGGTTGAGTTTGGTAAGTTCTTTATAGATTTTGGATACTAGCCCTTTATCTGATGTGTCATTTGCAAATATTTTCTCCCATTCTGTCGGTTTTCTTTTGGTTTTGTGGACTGTTTCTTTTGCTGTGCAAAAGCTTCTTATCTTGATGAAATCCCAATAGTTCATTTTTGCCCTTGCTTCCCTTGCCTTTGGCGATGTTTCTAGGAAGAAGTTGCTGCGGCTGAGGTCGAAGAGGTTGCTACCTGTGTTCTCCTTTAGGATTTTGATGGACTCCTCTCTCACGTTTAGGTCTTTCAACCATTTGGAGTCTATTTTTGTGTGTGGTGGAAGGAAATGGTGAAGTTTCATTCTTCTGCATGTGGCTGTCCAATTTTCCCAACACCATTTGTTGAAGAGACTGTCTTTTTGCCATTGGACATTCTTTCCTGCTTTGTCAAAGATAAGTTGACCATAGAGTTGAGGGTCCATTTCTGGGCTCTTGATTCTGTTCCATTGATCTATGTGTCTGTTTTTGTGCCAGTACCATACTGTCTTGATGATGACAGCTTTGTAATAGAGCTGGAAGTCCGGAATTGTGATGTCGCCAGCTTTGCTTTTCTTTTTGAATATTCCTCTGGCTATTCGGGGTCTCTTCTTGTTCCATACAAATTTTAGGATTATTTGTTCCATTTCTTTGAAAAAAGTGGATGGTATTGTGATGGGGATTGCATTGAATGTGTAGATTGCTCTAGGTAGCATTGACATCTTCACAATGTTGGTTCTCCCAATCCATGAGCATGGAATGTTTTTCCATTTCTTTGTGTCTTCCTCAATTTCTTTCATGAGTATTTTATAGTTTTCTGAGTACAGATCCTTTGCCTCTTTGGTTAAATTTATTCCTAGGTATCTTATGGTTTTGGGTGCAATTGTAAATGGGATCGACTCCTTGACTTGTCTCTCTTCTGTCTTATTGTTGGTGTATAGGGATGCCACTGATTTCTGTGCATTGATTTTATATCCTGCTACTTTACTGAATTCCTGTATGAGTTCTAGCAGTTTTGGGGGGGAGTCTTTTGGGTTTTCCACATACAGTATCATATCATCTGCAAAGAGTGAGTTTGACTTCCTCTTTGCCGATTTGGATGCCTTTGATTTCTTTTTGTTGTCTGATTGCTGTGGCTAGGACTTTTAATACTATGTTGAATAGCAGTGGTGATAGTGGACATCCCTGCCGCGTTCCTGACCTTAGGGGAAAAGCTGAGCTTTTCCCCATTGAGAATGATATTCGCTGTAGGTTTTTCATAGATGGTTTTTATGATATTGAGGTATGTACCCTCTATCCCTATGCTCTGAAGAGTTTTGATCAAGAAACAATGCTGTACTTTGTCAAATGCTTTTTCTGCATCTATTGAGAGGATCATATGATTCTTGTTCTTTCTTTTGTTAATGTATTGTATCACATTGATTGATTTGCAGATGTTGAACCAACCTTGCAGCCCAGGGATGAATCCCTCTTGGTCGTGGTGAATAATCCTTTTAATGTACTGTTGGATCCTATTGGCTAGTATTTTGGTGAGAATTTTTGCATCCATGTTCATCAAGGATATTGGTCTGTAATTCTCCTTTTTGATGGGGTCTTTGTCTGGTTTTGGGATCAAGGTAATGCTGGCCTCATAAAATGAGTTTGGAAGTTTTCCTTCCATTTCTATTTTTTGGAACAGTTTCAGGAAAATAGGTATTAATTCTTTAAATGTCTGATAGAATTCCCCTGGGAAGCCATCTGGCCCTGGGCTTTTGTTTGTTGGGAGATTTTTGATGACTGCTTCAATTTCCTTAGTGGCTATAGGTCTGTTCAGGTTTTCTATTTCTTCCTGGTTCAATTTTGGTAGTTGATACATCTATAGGAATGCACCCATTTCTTCTAGGTTATCTAATTTGCTGGCATAGAGTTGCTCATAATATGTTCTTATAATTGTTTGTATTTCTTTGGTGTTGGTTGTGATCTCTCCTCTTTCATTCATGATTTTGTTGATTTGGGTCATTTCTCTTTTCTTTTTGATCAGTCTGGCCAGGGGTTTATCAATCTTGTTAATTCTTTCAAAGAACCAGCTCCTAGTTTTGTTGATCTGTTCTACTGTTCTTTTGGTTTCTAGTTCATTGATTTCTGCTCTGATCTTTATGATTGCTCTTCTCCTGCTGGGTTTAGGCTTTATTTGCTGTTCTTTCTCCAGCTCCTTTAGGTGTAGGGTTAAGGTTGTGTATTTGAGACCTTTCCTGTTTCTTGAGAAAGGCTTGTATTGCTATATACTTTCCTCTCAGGACTGCCTTTGCTGTATCCCAAAGATTTTGAACATTTGTGTTTTCATTTTCATTGGTTTCCATGAATTTTTTTAATTCTTCTTTAATTTCCTGGTTGACCCATTCATTCTTTAGTAGGATGCTCTTTAGCCTCCATGTATTTGAGTTCTTTCTGACTTTCCTCTTGTGATTGAGTTCTAGTTTCAAAGCATTGTGGTCTGAAAATATGCAGGGAATAATCCCAATCTTTTGGTACCGGTTGAGACCTAGGATGTGATCAATTCTGGAGAATGTTCCATGGGCACTAGAGAAGAATGTGTATTCCGTTGCTTTGGGATGGAATGTCCTGAATATGTCTGTGAAGTCCATTTGGTCCAGTGTGTCATTTAAAGTCTTTATTTCTTTGTTGATCTTTTGCTTAGATGATCTGTCCATTTCAGTCAGGGGGGTGTTAAAGTCCCCCACTATTATTGTATTGTTGTCAATGTGTTTCTTCACTTTTGTTATGAATTGCCTTATATAATTGGCTGCTCCCATATTACGGGCATAGATATTTACAATTGTTAGATCTTCTTGTTGGATAGACCCTTTAAGTAGGATATAGTGTCCTTCCTCATCTCTTATTACAGTCTTTGATTTAAAATCTAATTTGTCTGATATAAGGATTGCCACCCCACCTTTCTTTTGGTGTCCATTAGCATGGTCAATGGTTTTCCACCCCCTCACTTTCAATCCGGGGGTGTCTTCGGGTCTAAAATGAGTCTCTTGCAGACAGCATATTGATGGGTCTTGTTTTTTAATCCAATCTGATAGCCTGTGTCTTTTGATTGGGGCATTTAGCACATTTACATTCGGGGTAACTATTGAAAGGTATGAATTTAGTGCCACTGTATTGCCTGTAAGGTGACTGTTACTGTATATTGTCTGTGTTCCTTTCTGATCTATGCTGCTTTTAGGCTCTCTTTTTGCTTAGAGGATCCCTTTCAATATTTCTTGGAGGGCTGGTTTCGTGTTTGTACATTCCTTTAGTTTTTGTTTGTTCTGGAAGCTTTTTATCTCTCCTTCTATTTTCAATGACAGCCTAGCTGGATATAGTATTCTTGACTGCATATTTTTCTCGTTTAGTGCTCTGAAGATATCTTGCCAGTCCTTTCTGGCCTGCCAGGTCTCTGTGGATAGGTCTGTTGCCAATCTAATATTTCTACCATTGTAGGTTACATATCTCTTCTCCCGAGCTGCTTTCAGGATTTTCTGTTTGTCTCTGAGACTCGTAAGTTTTACTATTAGATGTCGGGGTGTTGACCTATTATTATTGATTTTGAGAGGGGTTCTCTGTGCCTCCTGGATTTTGATGCCTGTTTCCTTCCCCACATTAGGGAAGTTCTCTGCTATTATTTGCTCCACTATACCTTCTGCCCCTCTCTCTCTTTCTTCTTCTTCTGGGATCCCAATTATTCTAATGTTGTTTCATCTTATTGTATCGCTTATCTCTCAAATTATGCCCTCGTGATCCTGTAGTTGTTTCTCTCTCTTTTTCTCAGCCTCTTTATTTTCCATCATTTGGTCTTCTATATCACTGTTTCTCTCTTCTCCCTCATTTATCCTAGCAGTTAGTGCCCCCATTTTTGATTGCACCTCATCAATAGCCTTTTTGATTTCTACTTGGTTAGATTTTAGTTCTTTTATTTCTCCAGAAAGAGTTTCTCTAATAACTTCCACGCTTTTTTCAAGCCCAGCTAGTATTTTTAAAGTCATGATTCTGAACTCTAGGTCCGACATCGTACTAATGTCCGTATTGAGTAGGTCCCTGGCTGACAGTACTATCTCTTGTTCTTTTTGCTGAGGTGATTTTTTTTCATCTTGTCATTTTGTCCAGAGGAGAATAGATGAATGAGAGAACAAAATGCTAACAGGTTAACAACGTCCCCAGCAAATAGACTATATACAAATCAGAAAAGACCTGAAACCAGGGGAAAAGAAAGGGAAAGAAAGAAAAAAGGAGAAAAAAAAAAGAAAAAAGATAAAAACAAAAACAGAACAATACAAAAAAAGCAGAATATGATCAAATATGATCAGGCTAGTGCATAGATCAGTGCCACACACTAGATTTTGGGCATATTTTGGTCTGTTAGAAAAAAGTGCCTCCTAAAATTTTAAAGGAAGAAAGACATAAATGTAAAAAATAAGGGTTGATACAATGAAGGGATGGAAGATGACTATAAAGATGAAAATTATAAAAGATTTTATAAAAGGAATTGATAAGTTGTTTGAAAAAAGAAAGAAGAAGATTTAAAAAAAAAAAGAAAAAAGAAAGAGAATGTGATCAGGCAGGAGACTAGAACAAAGCCATACACTAGTGATTTAGGGTATATTTTGATCTGTTAGAAGAAACCATATCAAAATTTTAAAGAGAGAACAACTTATATATATATATGCCAAAAATAAGGGTAACTACTATGAAGGGATAAAATATGACCTTAAAAATGAAAAATAAAAAGTTTTTTTTTTAAAAAGGGATTGATAAGATGTTGGTTGAAAAAGGGAAAAAGAAAAATTAAAAAAAAAACAGTTAAAAAAATTAACTTTGATGAACTAATGAATCATGGTAAAAAAAAAAAAGCCATGAATTCTATATGCAGTATTCCCCTAGTGCTGGAGTTCTCCCGTTCTCCTTGATCGGTAAACTTGGTCTTGGCTTGCTGGCTGTTCGTGCTGATCTTCTGGGGGAGGGGCCTGTTGCCGTGGTTTCCAAATGTCTTTGCCGGAGGCTGAATTGCCCCGCCCTTGTCGGTCGGGGCTAAGCAAGCTGCTCGGGTTTGCTCTCAGGAGCTTTTGTTCCCTGCAAGCTCTCGGTATAGCTTTGGAGGACCAGGGCGAAAATGGTGGCCTCCCAATCTCCACCCGGAGGAGCTGAGAACTCGGGGTCCCGCTCCTCAGTGAGCCCCCAGAGAAAAGCAGTCAGTCACTCCCGTCTCCCTGGCCTCTGGCCGCACTCCGTGCTCTCCCTGCCTGTGACCGAGCGTTTCTATGTCTGGCACCCGACCCCGTGTGGAGTCTCCAAACCCAGCAGATCCCTGCGGTGCATTCCCGTGCCGCTCCTCCCCGGGGAGAAAGGGGAGTCACCCCGCCTCTGCCAGTTGTTGGGCTCCTCCTGCTGGAGGAGCAGTGGCCCAACTGGGCCGCGGATCACAGTTTATGGCAACCCCGAGCTGAGAGCCCGCGCCTCAGCTCTGTCTCTGCAGCTGGCTTCCCCGCTCCGATACCTGGGAGCTCTGCTGCACTCAGGCACCCCCGGTCTTTCTGTGACCCCAAGGGTCCTGAGACCACACTGTCCCGGGAGGATTCCACCCCACGCTTAGCCACTGCAGCGACGTCCCTCAGCGGAGCCAACTTCTTAAAAGGTCCGATTTTGTGCTCCGCGGCTCTATCACTTGCCAGAAGCGGCCGACGGAGGCCCCCTCCCCCGCCGTCTATCCTCCCGAATATCGCCTCGGATTCACTTCTCCGCACGTCCTACCTTCCAGAAAGTGGTCACTTCTCTGTTCAGAGAGTTGCTGCCATTCTTTTCTTCGATCTCCTGTTGAGTTCGTAGGTGTTCAGAATGGTTTGATCCCTATTCAGCTGAATTCCTGAGACCAGATGAAATCTAGGTCTCCTACTCCATGTTGGAACATTCTTAACATTTAGTATGTTTTGTACCAAATTTTTTGTTCCTTTCACATGTACTTTTTGAATTAGGAAACATTTTGTGCTCAGATATTCTCTCTTTCTATCATATAAATGCTAAATTAGCAGTCTGAAAATACCCTGATACTTTAGCAAGCCTTATTAAAAAGAACATGATCATACAATTTCCAAAATCTTTTTGTAGTTTGATTTCTCTTAGTGCCATGTTCCAACAACACACTGGTATTTAAGGTTCCATGTTATAGATGGCAAAATGATTTGTTTATTCATCAGTTTACATAGCAGGTTGAAATGAACACATTATTTAAATGACATGGCATAAAATGATTTCTAGCCACTACTTTTTATTTTTTTAATGGCCACCAAAACTAATTTAGGATCTGCCAAAAGAAAAGGAATACTTGCTTTTAAGCATGATTTCCTTCTCAGCTGATTTTATTTAAGATTTGTGGGGCCATATTGTTCTGTCTCAGGAAAATAGGAGCCCTCATAGAAGCCTGAAACAGTCCCCAAGAAAGGCCTAAAACCTGCAGTTTATTGAGGGCTTTCTGCATAGGAACTCAGTGTAGGGAAGCAGAATGAAAGATCTTCCATAGATCTACGGAAACTCATGGAGCAGCGTCTGCAGAGAAAAGCCACCAACCAGACATATAAAGTGCAGATCTATGACCCCAGTTTTGAAGGCTACAGTTGTTCAGTTGTGCAACATAAAACTGAAAGGTTATCGGTTTTCAGCATTACCTAAAGAACAAGTAAAGTTAAGAGACCGTAGAAATTCCATCCAAATTGCCAACTTCACAAACCTGGCTTAATGCTGGAATTTAGAATAAAAGAGGAAGGTGATAGTGACACAGTATGAGTCAAAAGAGCTGAAATCTCAGTGAAATTTCCCTTGGCTACTCTAAAAGGGTCTGCATTAGTAAGCCAAGAATTGAAGCTTTGTTAAGGACATCTCATGTAGGATTTGGAATGAACCTCCAGGGAAGGATTGAGAGCCACCCATGTACCAAGGACATTTACTCTGGCCTGGCTGTGGGGTTGGTGATGGGAAGAGGCCCCCACTACTATGATGCCCTTCACTGGCTTCTCAGAGAGGCTCAAATAAGCTGCCTGCTGGATAGAAGGGAGTGGTAAAGTTAAATCATCAAGGGCATGGAAAGTCCTCAGTCAAGAGAACCATCACTAATGGCTACTAGGCAGGGAGTGTTTCTGTGCATTAGGCCCTCTCAATCACAGGCACGATGCACATGATGCCATTTCCAGCTGAGAAAGCTTCTGAGCAGTTAAACACTTTGTCCATGGTCATGTAGTAACAGGGTAACTTGGAATCGAAGCTTACCTGATACCTGGTTCTAAAGCTCATCCTAACAGCCACTGTGCTCTACTCCTGGTCTCTGTCATTTGCCATCCCTGGTGCCCTGGTGCTCAGAACTCATTCCATGAACCTGATACTTTGTAGCACAACCCAGACTTCTAGTGGAAGTCTTCATTTTTATTCTTCCTTTTCCTCTCCCAACCCCATGTCCTTTCAAAGACCTTATTAGAGCCTCAGTTTCTTATTGGCAAGGAGAAATGAGATGGAGAGAGTGAGTTGGAGTGAAGAGAAAAATATAACAACTTATCATAACAACAAAACTTTTGCTAACATACAGGAGCACTGAGTAAAAGAGGCAGATGTTTTTTAATCCCTTAATCATAAATTATGTTGGGACATCCTTTTTTCTTTGGGCTAAAAACATCTATGTGATTGGTTTTATTATAATGTTTCAATGTTTATCAGAAAATGGAAAATAATTATTATTGGCTTCTAATTTGTTTCTTTTTCAATAGATTTATGAATTGCATTCAGAAGGCACCCCACTTTTGTAATGTTGCCTTCTTGAATCCTATTAGAGAATTTTTAAATCTATCCTTAACTTTTTTCTATTCTCTCCTTGGATACCAATGCTTTCCCAACATCTTCCCTTCATTTTCTTTTCTGTACCCTACAGACACTATTGCAGCAGGACACATTCATCTGGCTGGAAAAATGTAGAGATTTCAAGGTTAATCTAACAAGGAATCAAGTCTGGGCTCCCTTGAATTTACATGTAAAATGGAATGTCTTTTCTTGATAAGCTTCTCCTGCCCCTTTTAAAACACAGTGCTTTTTATTGCTGTTTTATTTTTTAAAGATTTTATTTATTTATTTGAGAGAGTGAGCGAGCACAAGTGAGGGTGAGGGGCAGAAGGAGAAGCAGACTCCCCGCAGAGCAGAGAGCCCAACTTGGGGCTCGATGCCAGGGCCCTAGGATCAGGACTTGAGTTGAAGGCAGACACTTAACCGACAGAGCCACCCAGGCGCCCCAAAACACAGTGCTTTTTAATAGCAGAATATTAACATGTCCATGTTTGCAAGCCTTCAGTAGAAGGGCATTTTACTTCATTCACAAGATTATTTTCTCCACTTCCTCATTTCATAGATCTACTTATACAGTAGATATAAAGGACTGGGCAAGAAGAAATAAGGCATTTAAAAAAAAAAAGTGACTTCAAATAGTAAAATTGAAAATTGATTGCTTTTTAAAAATTTTAATTATGTAGAGTTAACATACAGTGTTATATTAGTTTCAGGTGTGTACAATATAGTGATTCACTAATTCTATGCTGATTCAGTGCTCATCATGATGAGTGCGCTCTTAATCCCCTTCACCTAGTGCACCCATCCCCCACCCACTTCCCCTCTGGTAACCATCAGTTTGTTCTCTGTTGTTTAGAGTCTGTTTTTTGGTTTGTTTCTTTTTTTCTTTGCTTTTTTCCCCCTAAATTTCACTTATGAGTGAAATCATATGGTATTTGTCTTTTTCTGACTTATTTCACTTAGCAGTATATTGTGTATGGAATATTACTAGGCCATAAAAAGAATGAAATCTTGCCATTTGCAATGATATGGATGGATGTAGGGAGTACACTCCTAAATGAAATAAGTATATATATGCCACTTCTTTATTCACTCATCTATTGATTGACACTTGGGCTGCTTCCATAATTTGGCTATTGTAAATAATGCTGAAACAAACAGGGATGCTTTTATCTTTTCAAATTAGTGTTTTCATATTCTTTGGGTAAATACCCAGTAGTGGAATTACTAGGTCATGTGGTAATTCTATTTTAAAATTTTTTGAGGAATCTCTATACTCTTTTCCGCAGTGGCTGTACCAGTTTGCATTCCCATCAGTAGTGCATGAGGGTTCCTGTTTCTCCACAGCCTCATCAACACATGTTTCTTGTGTTTTTGATTTTAGCCATTCTCACAGGTGAAAGGTGGCATCTCATTGTGGCTTTGATTTGCATTTCTCTGATGATGAGTGATATTGAGCATCTTTGCACGTCTGTTGGCCATCTGTATGTTTTCTTTAGAGAAATATCTGTTCATGTCTTCTGCCCATTCTTAAATTGGATTGTTTTGAGTTGTGTAAGTTCTTTTTATATTTTGGAGACTAACCCGTCATTGGATATGTCATTTGCATATATCTTCTCCCATTCAGTAGGTGGTCTTAGTTTTTTTTGTTTCCTTTGCTGTGCAGAAACTTTTTATTTTGACATAGTCCCAGTAGTTTATTTTTGCTTTTATTTCCCTTACCTCGGGAGACGTATCTAGAAAAATGTTGCTATGGCCAATGTTGGAGATATTACAGCCTTTGCTCTCTTCTAGCATTTTTATGGCTTTAGGTCTACATTTATTCCTTAACCCAGTTTGAGTTTATTTTGTGTATGGTGTAAGCCAGTTGTCCAGTTTTATTCTTCTGTTTGCAGCTGTTCAGTTTTTCCAGCACCATTTGTTGAAGAGACTGTCTTTTTCCCATTGCATATTATTTTCTCCTTTTTCAAAGATTAATTGACCATATAATTGTGGGTTTATTTCTGGGTTTTCTATTCTGTTGATCTGTGGTTCTATTTCTGTGGCAGTCCCATACTGCCTGGATTACTACAGCTTTATGATATATCTTAAATTCTGGAATTGTGATATCTCCAGCTTTGTTTTTCTTTTTCAAGATTGCTTTGGCTATTTGGGGTCTTTTGTGGTTCCACACAAATTTTGGCATTATTTGTTCTAGTTCTGTGAAAAAATCTCGGTATTTTGAAAGAGAGTGCATTAAATCTGTAGATTGCTTTCGGTAGTATGGACATTTTAACATTTGTTCTTCTAATCCATGAGCATGGAATATCTTTTCACTTGTTTTTTCTTCTTCAGTATCTTTCATCAGTGCATTATAGTTTTCAGAGTGCAGGTCTTTCACCTCCTTGGCTAAGTCTTTTCCTAGATATTTTATTATTGTTGGTGTAATTGTAAATGGGATTGCTTTCTTAATTTCTCTTTCTGTTGCTTCATTATTAGTATATAAATATTTCACAGATGTCTTTACATTGATTTTTATCCTGAAACCTTACTAAAATTAATTAATCAATTCTAGAGTTTTTTGGTGGAGTCTTCAGGGCTTTCTGTACATACTATCATGTTGAGTGCAAATAGTGTGAGTTTTAATTCTTCCCTACCAGTTTGGATGTCTTTTATTTCTTTTTATTATCTGATTGCTGTGGCTAGAACTTCTAGTACTATGTTAAATAATAGTGGTGAGAGTAGACATCTCTGTTTTATTGTTGACCTTAGGGGAAATGCTCTCAGTTATTCAACACTGAGTATGATGTTGGCTGTGGGTTTTTCATAGATGACCTTTATTAGGTTGAGGTGTGTTCATTCTGTCTTACTTTACTGAGAGTTTTTTATCATGAATGGATTTTGTACTTCATCAAATGCTTTTTCTGCATCTATTGAAATGATCATATGGTTTTTGTCCTTTTATTCATACAATGTATCACATTGATTGACTTGTGAATATTGAATCACCATTGCATCCACTTGTTGTGATCAATGATTGTTTTAATATATTGTTGGATTCGGTTTGCTAATATTTTTTGAGGAATTTTGCACCTATGTTCTTCAGAGATATTGTAGTTCTCTCTTTCTGTAGTGTCTTTATCTGGTTTTGGTATCAGGGAAATCTTGGCTTCATAGAATGGATTAGGAAGTTTTCCTTCCTCTTCTGTTCTTTGGAATAGCTTGAGAAGAACAGGTTTTAACTCTTCTTTACATGTTTGGTAGAATTCACTGGTCAGGCTGTCTGGCTCTGGACTTCTGTTTGCTGGTAGTTTTGTAATTATTGATTCAATTTCATTGCTGGTAATTGGTCTGTTTACATTTACATGATATATGGAAAGTTACTTTGGAAAAGTAAATTATTCCTGCTATATCGGTAAGCTATTTCTTTTCATCTGTGATTTATTGAATTGTAGTCTTATAATCATATAGCTATATTTTAAAAACAAACATTTAAGGATAATATTTGCAAGAAACGGGAAAAAATGTCAAGACACCATTTCATATACCATGGTCTGCAATAATAATTTTAGTTCAATTTTGTCCCATCTTATGCCAACAAAGACTGATTTATAAAGCATGTTCCCCAGTCCAGAACCAGATAATACTGGAGATAATTATCGTGCCTGGTTAGAGTTTAAGAGCAATTTCCTGAGGCACCACTTGTAAAAGTGAAAGAACATACATTGGAATGAGTGTTCAGCTATACAGTAAAAGAAGAATACAGAATTGTTACACAGAGCCCGTTTTCCAATATTAGTTTAAATAATAACCGCATTATGCCTGGTGATTCCCCAGAATCTTTAATAGTGTAATTTTAGTGTATGGATTCACAAACTTTTTAAGCTTTGTAGGCAACGTGGAAAAATCTAATCATAGTCCAATTTCAAACACTTTAGAAATAGAATTAGTGCTTTGTCACCTAAAAGTAGGAGTTATTAAGATTTAAAGCAGAATTTAGATTTCTTTTGGAAGCTGTACTATATTTTTATTTTAAATAAGAATCATTAATTGTATTAGCATCTACTTAGATTTGGAACATTTTAAAAGAACACTGAAAACTGCAAGCATATTGTTTTATGTTTTCATTGAAAGAAACCCATTAAATTTTAAAGAAAAATTTTGTAGATTTAACATAATTCAATTAAAAAATAGATTCTTACACATTTGTTAAGGAAGAGCTGGATGTAAGAAAACCTTTAGCTTAAGATAAGCCAGTGATAGGTACACTTAATCTTGTCTTAGAAAACTATTATTAGTGTTCACATTTTTTAAAGGTTCTCTAAATTCACCCCTGCCTTTAAAATGATGAGATTTGCTTCTTCCAATGTTGGTAAAACCAAATGAGAGGCTGAGCAAACCTTTGGTAAATTAAAACAAAGACCAACTAATTTAGGCCACTGTTTGGGTTTTAAAAATCCATCTCTTATCCATTTAGTTTTGACTTACTTTATATAAATTATCAGTTTCAGTTATTTGACAATGCACAGCTAGAGAAAAATGGAAAATTTTTAAAAGATAAATCTAGATATTAAAAAAAAACCTTAGATGAGAGAAGATTCTGTCAGCCTATTGTAGGTTTTAAAAACTAAAGCTTTTCTCCTTTTCTAGCTTAAAGAAATAAAAAAACAGGTTTTTTTATCTAAATCTTTATTAGAAGAAAAAAACAGTTTTAAAATGATGAGTAACAATAAATTTCATTAAATATTAAACATTTTAGTTATCAAAGATATTTAGACAATATGTTCCTAATATTTCTGCACAGCAGAAGCACACTGATTATAGAGCTCAGACTGTAATGTGCTCATGTGAGTTTGTTTTTGGCATAAAAGAATATCTAAAGTCACATTTAAATAAATGTGGTCATAGATAAGCTGAGAACTTACTATTGATTCTCAAAGATTTCACAAATTATCATATCTGACTGACATTCCCTTGGGGTGAATACTTTAACACTGAGTAACAAACTGAATTCACTTTCTTTAAAGTTAGTAATACTAGTAAAATTACTTAAAATTGAATTAGAAATTATGTCCCTGTTTATATTAGCACAATAAAAGTTATTATAAATAAACTGATTATTTCATATCAAAAGTTAAAAAAGGAAATACACATAAAACCCTTCTTGATGATAATAAACAATCATTTAAAACAGAGTGATTCAGTACATGACACCTGTGAGCACCCTTTCCAGGGGTAAAGTTTCCCTTTGTAATTTCTCAAAGTGTCCCTTTCCAAACTGTGTAAAACACTGAGAAATGATCTACCATAAAAAAAGATTAGATTTTTAAACTTCTCACTTTTAGTAAAAAAAAAAAATCCTTTCACTTTTTTTTTCTTGCGTGTAGTACACATTCATGAATGTCCACTAGGCGCAAGGGAAATTGTTTATGCTGCAAAACATACTCTATATAGTGAGGATATCAAACATACTGAAATGACAAGTGGTTTCCAACCAGTGAGCTAAGAGGAAAACAAATTCAAGAAGACTTGTTTCAATCACTAAACATTGCAGGTTTTTTTTTTTTTTTAAACAATGTTTATAAACTTGCCCACAAAAGCTGGGTAATATTAAACAGCCAGTAAGGCACTTTGTCAGAGAGGACTAAGTAGTAAAGGCTGGATGATTGGCAATTTGTTTAATAGGAAACATTCTATACTCAAAGAGAGCAAAATCTGGAGCAGGCAGTCCTTTTACCAATTTATTGTCAAACAGGAGCAGGGAAAACTTGAAAATTTTCTTTCACTTTGTTGACCAATTTTCCCTGCAGAAATCTTTTAGTTGTAATTTAAAAAATATATTAGGAGCTATCGATTTAAATAACGTTTCATTTTCCAATGTAATATTTAAAAGAATATGAACATATTCACTAGTGTTTTCAAAACATCCAAGCCACTATATTTAAAAATGAATTACAAAACAAAAGATCTTAGTATAAAAATGTACCATGTTATTAACAATTCCCTTGCAACTTCTGATGGCTTCACATATTACAGTATAAGCTTTGGTATTAAACATGCAAATAAAAGCCAACAAGGTGGTGAATACAGTGTTCCAAACACAAAGCACTTATGAAACTAGTATTGTGCAGAAACAGCAGATGAAGATTAGGTAACACCGCTGCAGGATGACCACAGTTTGCACTTCTAATGCTTCTTAGTTTGCATACTTGGCTCGTTCAGAATCTTCAGTAGAGACTGACTCATGTAATAGGGCCTTTCAGCAGAACCATCGTTTCTTTCTATATCTTCCACTAGGAGGAAGAATGGCACAGAGTAAATATCAAAGCAAAACTGTAAGAGAAGTAACGTCGCCATCTGCTGCACACTTGCTTTACAGCAGTTCAAAATTTTTTATTTTTTTAAATAGCATAGTTTGGCATCATTATTGTAAACATACCTATGAGAAAACAAGCAGCCCTTGTTATTATGTTAGTAAAATATTACCCCATTCTGTCTACCAGGTCATATTCTGCTAATAGTGCATGCCTCTCAGGTGCATGACTGAGAAAATAACTTTTACCTTCTTTTGGATAGGAAACTTACCAAAAAACAAAAAACAAAAACAAAAAACAAACGCCAAAAAAACCTCATCCAGAATTTCCAAATTCACCTTCAAATTCCTGAAAAGTAGTATGTACTCAATTCACTTTATAAATTATTGTATTTGTTCAAAATTGCTTTTGTTTTGCCATCAACAATTTAGGTAGCATAGTTTTAAAAAATAAGATTTGTAAAATTTTAATGTATTTCAAAAGGCCTTAAACTGCAAGTTTTGAAAAGTATTGTTTTGCAGTTAATTGCTTTGTAAGATAATAGCTTCTATTTTTTTTCCCTCTAAAACAATGCTCATTTTTACTTTCTTTTACACAAAGAAGAAACTAGTGGGGAAAACTTTTTCTGACTAGAACTAAGTCCATAATATAGTTCAAACATATAGAGATTCTTCCTCTAAGTGGTATTTAAAAATATTGAACCAAATAGTATTTCTTTTCCTATGATTTTGTATCCATGGGTTATATCCTTAAAATATAGCCAACTATAGAATGTGCCTCCATATAGTTCAGGGAACACTTTTACTCTAGTGAATTTTTTGGTCTGATCAGCAGATATAATGTTAAACATGTAATACATGGGCCCCATCTAGTCTAAGAATCTAAAATACAGAAGTTATTATTAGAAGTCTCCAAATTAATCTTTGTTTTAATTTTCTAACTTCTGGAACAGCCAAGAATATAAGAATATAGGCAACCAGTTCCTTGTGTGTTGATTTATATTTTATTCAAGTGATTTTCCAACTTTTATGTGTATCAGAATCAACTAGAGAACTTTATAATAATTCACAAGCTGCCCCACACCCAAACACAACATATCAGAATCTCTTAGGGAAGGGCATGGGCATCTATTAGAAGTTATCAGAGTGATTCTGATGCCGACAAAAAAAAAAAATTAGAACTGTGTTGTTTCATCATTATGTATCATCATTCAACTACTCCTGAAGGAGATGTATTCCCCAAGATTTTTTAACACTTTTAACAGAGAGGTAACTGGGGCACCTGGGTGGCTCAGATGGTTAAGCCTCCCACTCTCGATTTCAGCTCATGTTATGATCTCGGGGTCGTGAGATCCAGCCCTGCAATCGACTTTGCACTGGGCGTGGAACCTGTTTAAAATTCTCTCCCTCTCCCCACTTTCCTGCTGCTCATGTGTGCACATGTGCACTTGCACACACACACTCTCTCTCTCTCAAAAAAGAGAGGTTTTACTATTTACTAGATCTTGGTTGTGACCTCTGTATTGTTGGATAATAATAACCATCCAGAAAGATAATCACTCTTCTCTGAATTATACTTCAAGGAGAATAAGAGTGAAGAAGGCCCTTTGCCACAATGTAAAGCCAAGTGACACTTTTGACTATAACAATCTCAAGAAAATAAGCCAAGAACAAGATGGTGGCCATTATTATAAAGACCACTATTTTGAAAATCTTCCTTATTCATTGGTTTCTTGCTATTAAGCTGTCACAGAGTCAATCTAAATCTAGGTTCCCATACTTCAGGATTACATAAGTTAGTTTTTATATTAATTTGTGACACGATGATACATTTCTGACTCTCTTCTTAAATACATGGATCATATTTAGATCACATTTAGACCACAGTCTTAGATCAACACATTTCTTTGTGTCAATACATAAATAATCCTTATACACAAGCTTAGTGTAAATGCCCAAAGGCTACTACTTGATTCAATGTTCCTTTTGGGGTAATTTTTACACTGTTAGCCAAATCATACACATGTGCACACAAGGGATGGACAGGCAAAGTACTTGAGTATCTGATTCATGCTTTGTTCCACCATGCAAAAGACTAAGGCATGGCTGCCAGCAACCAGCTTGTTGTTCTGGCCAGCAAGGATGGAGTATAAAAATAACTTTCCTGCTAAACTCTCAAGAGAGAGATTTCCTATCGTGCAGTGCACCCCTGTAAAGGTACCAAACAAGGTACCAATGGAGTGCTAGTAGTATATTTCCTTAGGGAAAAATCTGAAGTGTCTTACTCATCTTTTCTCTTTCCTCACTTAAGTTGAGCTAAAACTAAACCTTTTGTAGAATGAAGTCAAACAATCTCTTTAATCTAGAAAAACAGGTATGCTTGTGAAAGATAGAATCACTCGTCTGAAACCGATCCATTCCAATTTTCTGTATGGTGGGAATAGGAAAATAGGAATTTGTCTCCATCTGGGTTAGAGACAAAAGGCATGAGTTATGTAGCCATTTCAGTTTTGTTCAGCATATTTTCACGGTGGCTAGATGTTCACAGTATTGGAAATGACATCCCAAAACTCAGATTCAACTTTACTATGAGTATAATTTCACTAAAAACAAAGTGGGCTCTGGGGTTATGAGGTTCCCCAGTGATTTTTACCTAGCAGTGTTCTCTATGGAACTTGTATAACATTAACATCTCTGTTGTATTGAATCACACACTGAAATATACTTCCTAGGGAAACATTTATACGAGTTTAATCACAGTTGAGAAAGCCGCCCACTAGTTGGAGCAGCTATATAACCATAGCACCATATTTACAAATTTAGTACCGTATGCTGGTTAACTATGTCAGTCTTTTTTATGGCTAATTGACTATACGTTTATAGTGCTTTCAAAAATTGTCTGAATATCCTTTACAAATATACATTTATAAAAAGAAAGGCGATCAAAGTGCTGCAACGGGAAACAGCACTCTGAGTTATAAAAGTCTCATTTAAAACACTTTTGGCTATAGGCTTTAAATATATGTTTGACATTTACACCTTGCTTTTTCAGCTGGGACAACAGTCTATAAAGTACCCTAGTTCACAGTGGCTACTGTCACCAAATGCCTGTCACCTCAAGTGGTACCAGGTTCTGGCTTTTTAGGAGTAAGCACAGAAATTTCACATTGCTCAAAAGAATCATTTTCAAGTCACAAATGATCTAGTTTACAAAAGTTCTATTTAAAAATGAATGTCACTGTTTGGAGCTTTTCTACTCTTTCTGCTTCAGGGGAACTAGTTGCATCTTGTTCAGAGTTCCATGCAGGGTAGGGGCTATGAAGTAGGGTTTTTCTCTGGATCCATCATTTCTTTCCAGATCTTCACCTGTATATGCAGCAGCCAAAGCAGGCAAAACAGCAAGCGACAGCAGAATTAAGTGTATTTTTATAAATTGGAGAGTCAAACAGGGAAAAATCAGAGAAATTAGCGTTAGAAAGTCAAATATAAGACAATCCGTACCGTTAAGTTGCTGATGCTGGACAAAGTAAGAAACTTCAACCTCTGCCAGGAAGCACTGAAACTTCCTAAATCCCACCAATGCCCAAAGAGGTTTATTTTGATAGTTTAAAGGTTAATAAGATCTTTCATATCCTTTCAAAAGTATTATCTCTAAATCTGTGACTGTTCATTTAAGAAAGGTAAAATGCCTCATCTTCTGAGATGAAGCCGAATAAAAAGTCTGTGGTAAATGTAGAACAATAATTGAATTTCAGAGTTCAAAGTCACTTTTAATGGTAGTCCACATCCATAACATTACAGATGAAGAAACGGAGACCCAGGTATGTGAAATGATTCTCCTAAAGTCAAAAGCTCTGGAGGAATCAGAATGAGGTGAGGACCCAGCCTCTTGACACCTAGTTCGGTTCTTGTCCTACTTAACTATAAGTTATCCTGTCTTAAATTTCCTCAGATTGCATTAGAAAACTAGTGGCAGGGTTTTCTGACTTCATGTAACACATGAATTTACCTTCCTGCTTTGCCTAGGCTAATAATAAAATGATGGAATGTTCACTGAGCATACACCTATCAGGTGATTCAGGGAAAGCACCAGAATGATGCTGAGGAGCAAAAAGTTGGCACGGAATTAAGCTTCCTAAAGATAGAATTCGCAGCAGATAATATCTATCAATAAATATACAAGTACAGCTTGACTCTATGTTTCCACTAGTGTATTAGAAAAGATTTTGTTATTCATAGCCTTTATTATGACAAAGGATAAGAAATATTATATAAAACCATATAGGATAATCATAGATTTATGGAATAAATCTAAATTATTTTTCATCCTTTTTTGGGAATGGTTGAATCATTGATCTAGATTTTTACATTAGACCTCACAATGACCTTCCTCAGATAAAATGAAAAGCTAAGGAGGGAATATGATGGACACTGAACTTTTTTTTCTTTTTTCCTTAACCATATTTCTATATCATATACAGTATATTTATATTGTTAGGAAGCATGGTATGGATCACACTAATAATCATCTACAACACTACTTTTTTCTCATACTGGGACCAGAATTCTCATTGCTTTGTAATATTAAAAAGATGCCATGTTTTTATAAATGCAGTGTTTGCAAATGGTTTGCATTTTTAAAAACAGCAGTTGTCTGGCAGCCAAGAGAATAGGTATAAAAAGATATGTATGTATAAAGGTATAGTTCCACACAATCAGAATTTGGCTTACGGCACCATTTAAGAAGAATGTCTTCCAAAGTAAGATGTTGCCCATAGTAAAAGTTGGGGAGGGAGGAGAAATATAATTTGGTATCCCTTGTTCTTTATTCTCAAAGACCAGAGTCTCCAGAAGGAAACTATTCATGTTCAACACACAATGTATTGAATAAAGCTGAAATTACACCTGGTTTTCAAGAAGTTGGCAATTATTAATATAAAAGGGTAGAAAACATTTCTTACTGCTCAAATTTAAAATCCACTGTCAAATTTAAAATCCGTAAGACTTTTTCCAAAGCTTCCAAAGACTGGAAGCTAGTAGCTTCTATGCATTTCCTGAGATACATTTTGAGAAACATTTTCAGTTATAAGAACGGGGAAGATCCTAAAGGAATCTCCCACTATTTCTATGATTAGCATCTGAGATGAAAAAAAGAGGTCTTTGAACATTTGAGACCTCCGTCTCAGGCACTACCATATTTCTGTGTTCCTTTCTCCATCTCCAACCTGAGCCAAATTTTGTTCATGTGGCATTTTGTAGATGGCTTCTCCTAATAAACCACTGACAGTGGCATTAGAAGATGATTAAACACTTCTGTTCCATTTATAGCCAGGGAGAGAACTAACTAGTATGCACAGTTCTCCTGATTTCTGAATTGTCCAGTTATTGAAAATAATTTTTAAATGTTTAGAAAAAAAAAAGTCAAACCACTTTCTACCTTTGAATATTTCTCCCTATAAGTATTATATCCTCTCCTGACCCCAGTGTAAAGTTGGTGGTGTTAGTTATGCCAAAAAATAAACTGTTAATTTTATACAAGTGAATCACTCAGTAGTGCCCTGTCATAGAATGTTTTCTCTGCTTCTCTTAAGAGCAATGTGCCAGAGAAATAATCACCCAGAGGGTACAGCTGGAGGGCTAACAATTTGTTCTTTCATCTGCTGAGCCTGCTTTCCCTAGGCTGAAGGTAAGGGACAGGTCAAGCTCCTAGGGCACTAGGTTCTCCAAGGCTTTTAAGATGAGATACTAATAGAAAACCTATCTATTATGAGTTACACATGCCACACAGAGGCACAGCAAATACGTCAGTGATGAAAGCTCTTAAGAATTATTTTAACTCTAAGCGTCAGAATCGATTGAGCTGTTTCCTAGACATTCTCCTCCATGAATCAACTGTGAATTGGCCCTATGTGTCTTGGAAACCATTGCTAGCTTGGCTTTATCAGAATTATAAAGTCTCTCCTCAAAGAGTTCCTGAAGTCCAATCTCAAAGCCCAGTTATGTCCTCAGTGCTGTTAATGATTAGATTCCGTTGTGCTTTATTATTAAAATTTGAAAATACTAAGATGTGAAAAAACAGTTGCATGCTAACACCATGCCACGGAGCCTGAGGTTCATTTCAGTAGCTGACTCTGCGGTGCTTTGCAAACTCCATTCTCTCAGCTGTTAAGGTTTTAAAGAGCATCTACTAAACAGAGTCTCTTTCCAAATCAACACTATTTGGTAGTTGCAGCCAGGCCATAGCAAATCCACAAGCCAGCTAAGGACATGGGTCTTAACCTTCTTATCTTTCAGTTACTCTCCAAAGGGGGAAAACACATATACTGAAAACTTACAGAAGCAGATGAAAATTGTATCAATACACATTGCATAGACGCTGAAGAACCCATGTGCAACTAGGTAAGATCCAATAATGACTGTCTGTAAATGAGTAAAGAACAAAATGAAGATGTCATTAACTTGTCCAGAAGAACAATAATGCAGCTTTAAATGAAAGTCATGATGAGAAATGCTGAAGTACCCTATATTAGAAAAGATTTCAATATAGAGACCAAAAAAGTACAATGTTAACACTTTTGGGTGATTTGTACTGGGATCTAAATGTATTATATTGTCTGCCAATCTTCTTACCACTATCCCCAATGCCTACCAAAAATATCCCAGATTTAGGATCCTGTAGATTGAGGCAGGAAAGCACGGGAGTTAAGAGCACACACTGCCTAGGGTTGAATCACATGTCAGGCACTCACTCAACAAGTTACTTAACTTCACTGTGTCTCCTGCCTCCTATAAAAAATTACCGGTGGGCAAGGAGAAAATGTGAATAATAGTATTTATGACATATGGATTGAATGAGTTAATTAATTGCTATAGATACTGCAGGGCTCCTACCAGGTTCTCTCCAGCTGCTACATCTATCATCCAATTGTTAGGAATGTAGGCTGCTGACAACTGAGTGGCTTCACTCACTAGGAATTGCCCTTTTTGCATGGACTGCCTCACCCAAGGTTACACCAGCATCCAGGGGGCAACCCCTGGCCAACGGCTGCCTGATGCAGCATACAGAGGCTTAATTCTTCCTTCAGAACTTCCTGTCAATATGTCTGAGGCCTCCACTATAACTGCAGCTTTTTCTTTTGCCCATGCCTGCCCTCCTCACTTCCTTGTTACAAGGGTATTCTGGGAGAACACTTCCAAATAACCTTCCGCATACAATCCTGTCTCAGAGGTTGTTTCTAAGGAATCCAATCTAAAGCAGAATAAGGCTTGGCACAAAGTAGGACCAATAATGTTAGCTATTATTATTTTTCTTATTCCTTTTATTTTGTCATCTCTGATTAATAAATTAGAGTCAATATTACCTACCCAGTTGCTATGAATGAATTGTATCCTCTCAAAATGCATATATTGAAACCTAATCCCCAATGTGATGATATCTGGAGGTGAGGTTTGGGGGAGGTAATTAGGTCATGAGGGTGCAGCCCTCATGAATGGGATTAATGCCCTTAAAAGAGGAGACAGGAGAGATGATGATCTCTCTCTCCACCATGTTAGGATACAGTGAGAAGGGGTCCCTTTGCAAACCAGGAAGAGAGCTCTCACCAGAAACTGAATCTGTGGGCACCTTGTTTTGGACTTCTCAGCCTTCAGAAATGTGAGGAATAAATTCTTGTTTAAGCCACCCAATCTATGATATTTTTGTCATAGAAGCCTGAACTGACTAAAACACCAACTCTTACCAGCAAAGGTACCCAGTAGTAATTTAAAGATGTTGGTCCTTCTATCATCATTGGCAATCTGTGGGTGAAGAGTAAGAAGGCCAGCACACCTACATTGGAAAGGCAGAACATGTATATTATGTATTTGCAAAGGAATATAGTTTTTTGTAGCAAAGAAGTTTTTCCAAGTACCTTCTAAACTTACTATGTTTACTATTACTTACCTATAAATCCAGCAACTAGAATTTTCCCCAGGATTAGTACAAAGTCTGTAACTTTATCCATAACTGCAACTCTGAGAATCAGAAAAAAAAGTATAATTTTGTGTTTAAATTACATTTGTCACTTGAAATTTACGAGAGTAAATAATTTATGAGCTCACTTCGATGTGTCTTCACTGGAAATTTTATTTGGCCTTTGTTAAATGCAAGAAATGAAGGTAGACCCCAGGAATGAAGTTCTGATTTATTTTTGATGAAGTAAACAGAAGATGGCATTGTGGGGCTATCAGGCACTATTAGTTATGTCAGCCTCTGTTTCAAAGCCTAAGACACCCTGAATTTCGAGAGATTTCATTTTTTCCCCTGCTTTTGCTCACTCAGACTCTCAATTTGTGTAGGGGGAAGTGGTCAGAAACATGATGTTTTTGTGGAGAATTTCTTGAGCAGAAGAAATAATAAAAATCAATAAAATGCCAGTTAGTGTGAAGATGTAGATGGATGATGGAAGCAACATTCTAAGATACAAAAAGAAATAGTGTGAGAGAGAAGATTTAAATCTATCCAATTGAAAGATAATATTCATGTCTAATAAGACCACCATCAATTTAAATCACAACATGTGAAGTCTGTGATGCTCAAATTTCACCAAATTGTCTTTTGCAAATTCAACCTGATTACTTACTTTAAAACATTTCTCATCAGCAGATTGAAAGCATCTCTTGCTGACCTGCAGAAGTTTTTGCCATATATTGCAATCTGAGGAAAACAGATGTCATTATTCTGGAGTCAGTAACATACCCTAACAAGACCAACAGACAATCCAATGACAGGAAAATTAATTAATTCTCTTATCACCCAGACAGCTACTATCATTCCTCTTTCCAGCATTTGGGTATGTGGGAGACCTGGGAACTGTTTAGCTTCAACTCTGCACAGCTGTCAGGGACTCTGGTGTGCTTCAGATGCTATATGCCTATAAACTCCATGGGAATTCACACAGAAGTAGATCTTTTTCTCAAATCCCGGGATATGGCTTCTGTCTTTGAAGTGTTTTGGCTAGGATCTGTTGTGAATGGGATAAATGTTGCAGCATTCACATTAAAAATTATTCTAGGGAACCCAACACTTTTCGAAATATTGATTTACTGATTAAAATGTTCAATATAGTATTCTCACTGGAGGTAAATTAATGACTATTTGAATCACCCTGCAGACTCTGTGTTATGGGGAAGACAAGCAAGTATCATAAAGTTGTAGTTACTAAATTTTAGAAGAATTATGTTTTTGGAATCCCTATTTTTAAAAAATCTCCAAATTCCCCCATAGAAAATAAGTAACACATTCAGGTAGGCCTTGTCGATTCCCACACATTTCAACATAAGATTTATAAAAAGAAATAGACCATTCCCTAGAAATATGTAAATCCCATAATTAGATTTTTTTTTCAGAGTGAAATATAGAACCTCTCCTTGCACTATGTCAGAGACACACAAAATCTTTTCAATCTAACATATTTAAAAATTTCTAAGGTAAATAATATTTTCTCTCTTTAAAAAGATATTAACAGTAATAACTACAGTTAAGATATTATCTCAACTAGGATAGCATAGCTCTGAATCAGGTATGGGATTCACAAATCCTCATATGAACATGGTGATAAATTCAACTGTATGATGTAAAAAGTGTTAGAGACGGAAATGTACACATGGGGTTTGGGTTTGCAAAGAAGAAATTTAGTAAACAAAGAATAATCTACTTACCATAACATAGGCATTTCTGTTAAAAAACTTTACCATTTTTTCCAAACACCAGAAACAGCATTTCAGGCAGCATTGTAGAAATTTAGAAATGTTGTTCTGGGCCTCTATGAAAATGTAATATTAAAATCTATTAATGATTTGTAACTAAACTCTATGATCAAAAAAATAAAAATTTAAAAAAAGGCTTTTAATTTTTTTAAATTTTGGTAAAATATAGTTACCGTTTTAACCATTTTAAGTGTACAATTCAATTATGTACAATACTGTACAATTCAATTCAATCCATTAAGCGCATTCATAGTATTGTACAACCATTATTACTATCCATTTCTAGAACTTTTCATCATCTCAAATAGAAACTCTGTACCTATTAAAAAATAACTTCTCATCCTACCCTTCCCCAAGCTCCTGGTAACTTCTATTGTAGTTTGTATGAATTTGCCTCTTCTGGACACCTCATATAAGTGGAATGATACAATATTTATACTTTTGTGTCTTGCTTATTTCACTTAACAAAGTTTTCAAGGTTCATCATTTCATTCCTTTTTAGAGCTGAAAAACATTCCATTGCATGTATATATCGCATTTTGTTTATCCTTTTATCTGTTTGTGGAAATTTGGGTTGTTTCTACCTTTTAGCTACTGTGAATAATGCTAATATGAATACTTGTATGCAAGTATCTGAGTCCCTGTTTCAATTCTTTTGAGTATATATGTATAGAAGTGAATTTGCTGGATCATATGGCAATCCTATTTTTAACTTTCTGAAGAATCACCATAATGGCTATACATTTTACATTCCCACCAACAATACACAAAGGTTCCCAGTTTATCCTCATCCTACAATACTTGTTCTTTTTCATTTTTTAAAATAGTAGCCATTCTAATGGATGTGAAATGGTAACCTTATTACGATTTTGATTTGCATTTCCTTAATGAATAATATTGAGCATCTTTCCATGTGCTTATTCCCCACTTGTGTATCTTCTTTGGAGCAATGTATATGCCAGTCCTTTGTAGAAGGGACCAAGGTGGTGACATAGGAGGCCCCTGAACTTCCCTCCTTCCACAGATGCACCTAAAGTACAGCTATACATGGAGCAATTTCCTCTGCAAAAAACCAGAAACTAGCTGAATGACTCCTACCACATCAGGCAACTAAAAAAATAACCACAGTGAAATGGGTAGGAAAGGATGAGACAAACGTATTGTAAACCCCATTTCTGGCACAGAACCATACTGTAAGGAAGATAAGCCCAACTCTCAGCCTCTTCGTGAGGAGTAAAGCATTTGGACAGTACATACAGGATTCCAACTTTTAAGGCTCCCATCTAAGGGACAGGCCTGCAAAATTCCTAGCTCTGAAAGCCAGTGGAGCTTATAACCACAAGTCCCACAGCACTACAGAAAACAAAGCTAGTTCTTTACATGCTAGCACTCACTGTGGCTGTCCTCTCTTAGCACAGAGGAAGTAGAAAAAAAAATGTTCACTTTCCAGTCTTTTCCTGGAAGGGGATGGACTACATACTTTACAAACCACTGCCTGAGGTCTGGCTTATGATTTGCACACATCTAAGTGCTAGCTGTAATCCTTCATGGAGTTGTCCAGGGGAGCTAGTGGGCACTTCTACTACTTTCTCCCTCGAGCTAACTCCAATTATATAATTAGGCCACCAACATCTCTTTGGAAGGAGATTTTACACATAACAACTGCCCTAGTTTTTGCAGCTGCTGCCCAAAGAATGGTCCACACCTTCCCTGGCTCTGATAGCCAATGGGGGTTGCATTGAAAAGTCCCACAGGACTATAACAAACAAATAAGCAGTTTTTAAATGGTGCAGGAACACCCTCCTCCAATCCCAAGCATGGATATACACCTTGGCTCAATGCAGAAGGAATAGGCAAATATCCACTTTCCAGTTTCTCTGTGAAAGAGGCTTAACTGCATACTTGCCCACATGCTGCCTGAGGGTCTGGCTTCTAATCAGCTTGCATATAGGTTCTGACGGTGATCCTTCTCTTTGGAGCACTGATAGATCTTGGCACATATTCAACTGTTGGGGACCATTAAGAATAATGTGGCTAGGACCATCACAAATGCTTGAGAGACCTAGAAGCTTGAGCTGGGCTGATTGATGAAATTCATCTCCTGTATGAGACCAGTCTGTCAAGACTGGGAGAAGTGAGTGTTTTATCTAATACAACAAACCCACCATAGAGAGTCAAAAAAATGAAGAGGAGAATATGTTCCAAGCAAAAAAACAAGATAAATCTCCAGAAACTGATATTTCAGAAGTAAGTGGTTTACCTGATAGAGTTTGAAATAATGGCCATAAAGATGTTCATCAAGATCAGGGGAACAATGAATGAACATTGAGAATTTTAACAAAGGGACAGAAAATATAAAAAAGCATCAAACAGAATTTATAGAACCAAAGAATACAATAACGGACTTAAAAAATTCAACAGAGGGTTTTAATAGCAGACCAGATAAAGCAGAGGAAGGGATCAACAAACCCAAAGACAGGGCAGTGGAATTCATCCAATCAGAGGAGCAAAAGGAAAAAAGCATGGAAAGAGTGATGGATTTACTGGACACCATCAGGCAGACCAAAATGGAGGTCCCAGCAGGAGAAAAGAGAGAGAAAGGGGCAAAAAGTTCAATTGAAGAAATAATGGCTGAAGACTTCCCTAATCTGGAGAAACAAACAGACATTCAGATCTAGAAAGTCTAAACAACCCCAAAAAAGATTAATCTAAAGAGACCTACACTGAAACACATACAATTAAATTTTCAAAAGTTGAAAGGCAGTTAAAGGCAGAAGAAAGGTGACTTTTACCTTTTTCAGGGTAAAAAAAAAGTCACAAAGTGACTTTTTCAGCAGATATTTTGTAGGCCAGAATAGAGTGGAATGATATATTCAAAGTGATGAAAGAAAAAAAACTGCCAAGCAAAATCTCTATGGGACAAAGTTGTCCTTCAGAATTGAAGGATAAAGTTTTCCAGACATAAAGCTGAAGAATTCATCCTCACTAGACAGCCTTACAAGAAATGTTAAAGGGAGTTTTTAAAGCTGAAACAAAAGGATGCTAATTAGTAACATGAAAATACGTGGAAGTATAAAATTCACTGATAAAAGGTAAATATATAGTTAAATTCAGAATACTCTAAAACTAATGGTAGTAGGTAAATTACAATTCTAGTATAAAGATTAAAATACAAAGTGTTAAAGATAACTATAACTACAATAAGTTGTTAATGGATACACAGTGTAAAAAGATGTAAATTGTCATCAAAAATTCAGCATAAATGTGGGGAAAGTGTAAAAATGTAGAGCTTTTGTACACATTTGAAATTAAGTTATCAGCTTAAAATAGATTGATATAAGATATTTTATGTAAGATATAAAACAGCCAGAAAATAATTAACAAAATGGCAATAGTAAACCCATAACTATCTATAATATAAATGAACTAAATTCTCCAATCAAAAGACACAGAGTGGCTGAGTGTATTAAAAAAAAAAAAAACTCAACTATAAACTATAAGTCTCACTTCACCTGTAAAAACACGTATAGAATGAAAATGAAGGACTGGAAAAAGATTTTTCATGCAAATGGAAACTAAAATAGGAAGAGTTATACTTATATCAGACAAGACAGACTTTAAGCCAAAAACTGTAACACAAAGGTCATTATACTGTGATAAAGGGGTCTATTCATCAAAATAATATAAAAATTATAAATATTTATGTACCCAACATTGGAACACCTAAATATACAAAACAAATATAAACAGATATGAAGGGAGAAATATATAGTAATATAATAATAGTAGAGGATTTTAATACCCCACTTTCAACAATAGATCATTCAGACAGAAGATCAAAAAGGAAGTACCGGACTTAAATTATACATTGACCTGACAGATTAGACATTTACAATACAGTCCTTCCAAACACAGCAGAATACACATTCTTCTCAAGTGCATATGGAATATTTTCCAGGATAGATCATATGCTAGATCACAAAACAGGTCTTAATAAATGTAAGAAGACTGAAATCATACCAAGCATCTTTTCCAACCACAGTGGTATGAAACTAGAAATCAATTACAGGAAGAAAACTGGAAAATTCACCAGTGTGTGGAGATTAAACAACATGATACTGAACAACCAATGAGCCAAAGAGGAAATCAAAAAGGAAATCAAAGAGTACCTTGAGACAAAACTGGAAATACAACATGCCAACATATGGAATGCAGCAAAGTAGTTCAAAGAAGGAAGTTCATAGCAATGAACACCTATATTAAGAAAAACAAAAGATATCAATCTGACTTTACATCTTAAGGAAATAGAAAAAGAAGAACAAACTAAGCACAAAATTAGTAGAAGGAAAGATATGGCAAATCTCAGAGTGGAAATGGATGAAATAGAGATTAAGAAGACCATAGGAAACATCAGTGGAACTAATAGTTGGTTTTTTGAAAAGATAAACAAAATTAACAAACCTTTAGCTAGACTAAGGAGCAAAGAAATAAATACAGAAATAAAAGAGAAGATATTACAATCAATACCACAGAAATACAAAGGATCATAAGAGACTACTATGAACAACTGTACACAAATTAGATAACCTAGAAGAAATGGATAAATTCCTACAGACATACAACCTACCAAGACTGAATTATGATGAAATAAAAAAATCTGTAAAGATCAATTACTAGTAAGGATTTTGAATCAATAATCAAAAACTTCCCAACAGGGGCACCTGGGCGGCTCAGTCGTTAAGTGTCTGCCTTCAGCTCAGGTCATGGTCCCAGGGTCCTGGGATCGAGTCCTGCATCAGGCTCCCTGCTTAGCGGGAAGCCTGCTTCTCCCTCTCCCATTCCCCCTGCTTGTGTTCCCTCTCTTGATGTGTCTCTCTCTGTCAAATAAATAAAATCTTAAAAAACAACAACAACAAAAACTTCCCAACAAACAAAAGGCCACAACCAGATGGCTTTACTGGTAAATTCTATCAAACATTTAAAGAATATCAATCCTTCTCAAACTCTTCTAAAAAACAGAAGAGGAGAAACATTTCCAAATTCATTTTACAAGGCCAGAATCACCCTGATAACCAAAGCAAGAGAAGGACACTACACAAAGAGAAAATTATAGGCCAATATCCCTAATGAACATAAATGCAAAAATCCTCAACAAAATATTAGCAAACTGAATTCAGCAGTACAGTAAAAGGATCATACACCAAGATCAAGTGGATTCATCCAAGAGATGCAAGGATGGCTCAATATATGCAAATCAATAAACGTGATGTACCACATTAACAAAACGAAGGATCAAAATCATGGTCATCTTGGTTGATGCAGAAAATTCACTTGACAAAATTCAACCTCCTTTCATCTTATAACTTAAATAACTGAAGTTATAACTTATAACTTAAAATTTATACCTATAAATTGATTAGAGAATGCCTTAACATAATAAAAGCCACATATGACAAGGCCACAACTAACATGATACTCAATGGTAAAAATCTGAAAGCTTTTCCTCTAAAATCAGGAATAAGACAAGGATGTTCACTCTTGCCATTCTTATTCAACATAGTACTAGAAGTCCTAGTCAGAGCAACTAGGCAAGAAAAAGAAATAAAAGGGATTAAACTGTAAAAGAAGAAGTAAAATTGTCTTTTCAGATCACATGATATTACTTATAGAAAACCCTACAGTCCACAAAAAGAAAAAAACAATCTATTAGAATAAATGAATTCAGTGAAGTTGCAGGAAAGAAAATCAATACATAAACTCAGCTGCATTTCTATATACTAACAACTGACTATTGAAAAGAGAAATTAAGAAGACAATCCCATTTACAACCGCATCAAAAATTAAGAAAACACCTAGAAACAAAATTAACTAAGGTGAGGAATTCCTTGTGCATTGAAAACTGTAAGGCATTGATGAAATAAAGACAAATAAGTGAAAAATATCCTATGATCATAGGTCGGAAAAATTAATATTGTTAACTGTCCATAATAGCCAAGCAATTTACAAAATCAGTGCAATTCCTATCAAAATTCCAATGGCATTTTTCACAGAAATAGAAAAAAACAGTCCTAAAATTTACTTGGAACCACAAAAGACTCTGAATAGTCAAAGTAATTGTGAAAGAAGAATAAAGCTGAAGGCATTACATTTCCTGATTTCACGCTATATTACAAAGCATGGCAATCAAAATACTATATAGCATTGGGAAAGAAAGAGCCACATAGATGAATGGAACGGAATAGAGAACCCAGAAATACACCCACGTATATATGGTCAATTAATTTTTAAAAAAGAAGTCAAGAATATAGAATGGAGAAAGGTTAGTCTCTTCAATTCAATGGTTCTGGGAAAACTGAATGTCCACATGCAAAAGAATAAAATTGGACTCTTACATCACAAAAGACAATTCAAAATGGATTAAAGATTTGAATGGAGACCTGAAACCATAAAACTCCTAGAAGAAAACATAAAGGCAAGCTCTTTGATATTGGTCTTGGCAATGATTGTTTGGATTGAATGCCAAAAGCAAGGGCAACAAAAGCAAAAATAAGTGAGACTGCCCATCAAACTAAAAAGCTTCTGCACTGCAAAGGAAACCATCAACAAAATGAAAAGGCAATCTATGGAATGGGAGAAAATATCTGCAAACCATATATGTGATGAGTTAATATCCAAAAAACACAAGGAACTCATAGAACTCAATAGGAAAAAACACTACTAACCCAATAAAAAAAAAATGGGTAAAGGACCCGAACAGACATTTTTCCAAAGAAGACATACAGATGGCCAAAAAGTACATGGAATGGTGATCAACATCACTATTCATCAGAGAAATACAAATCAAAACCACAGTGAGTTAGAGGATAGGATGTCTATTATCCAAAGACAAAAGATAAGGATGTGGAGGTGAAGATGTGGAGAAAGGGGAACCCTTGTATACTGTTGGTGGGAATGTAAATTGGTGCTTCCACTATGGAAAACAGTATGGATGTTCCTCAAAAAATTAAAAATATAACTACCATATGATCCAGAAATTCCACTTCTGCATATATATCCAAAGAAAATGAAATCACTATCTCAAAGAGATATTTGTATTATGTTCACTGCAGCATCATTTACAATATCAAATGTATGAAAACATGTCATTCAATGGATCAATGGATAAAGAAAATGTGGTATAGATACACAATGGAACATTATTCAGCTTTTAAAAAGAAGGCAATACTGCTTTTGCAACAACACAGATGAACTTGAAGGGCATGATGCTAAGAGAAATAAGCCAGATAGAGACAAATACACATGATATCACTTATATGTACAATTTTTAAAAATGTTGAACTCATAGAGTAGAATGATGGTCACTACAGTCTGGGGGTGGGAGAAATAGGGAGAGGCTGGTAAAACGGTATAAATTTTAAGTTATAAGATGAATAAGGTCTTTCGATCCAGTGTATAAGAGTGAATAAAGTTGATAATACTACATTGTATAATTTAAATTTGCTTATGGAGAACTAAGCATTCTCATAGAAGGAAGGAAGGAAGAGAAACATGTGAGATAATGGACATTTATTACCTTGAATGTGGGACTCCTTTCACAACATATGTGTATATCAAAAAACATATTGTACACTTTAAATATATTACAGTTTTGTCAATTATACCTCAATAAAAAATTATGAAAAAATTTACATAATTTTAGAAAAATCCTTTGTTCATGTTGAATCAGATTGTTTATTGTTGAGTTGTGGAAGCTCTTTTTATTTAAATTCTATGAGCCAACATACAGTACATCATCAGTTTTTGATGTAGTGTTCAGTGATTCACTAGTTGCATATAACACCAGTGCCCATCACAACACGTGCCTTCCTTAATACTCATCACCCGGTTACCCCATCCCCCCACCCCCTCCCTTCTGTAATCCTCAGTTTGTTTCCCTGGAGTAAAGAGTCTCTCACGGTTTGTCTCCCTCTCTGATTTCTTCCCATTCAGTTTTCCCTCCCTTCCCCTGTGATCTTCTGCAGTATTTCTCATATTCCACCTATGAGTGAAAACATATGATAATTGTCTTTCTCTGACTGACTCACCTCACTCAGCTTAATACCCTGGAGTTCTATCCATGTTGATGTAAATGGTAGGTATTCATCCTTTCTGATGGCTGAGTAATATTCCATTGTATATATGAACCACATCTTCTTTATCAATTCATCTGTTGAAGGACAACTCAGCTCCTTCCACAGTTTGGCTATTGTGGACATTGCTGCTATGACCATTGGGGTGCAGGTACCCCTTCTTTTCACTATATCTGTATCTTTGGGGCAAATACTCAGTAGTGCAAACACCAGGCTGTAGGGTAGCTCTATTTTTAACTTCTTGAGGAACCGCCATACTGTTTTCCAGAGTGGCTGCTCCAACTTTTATTCTGACCAAAGTGTAAGAGGGTTCTCCTTTCTCCACATCTTCGACAACATTTGTTGTTTCCTGTCTTGTTAATTTTAGCCATTCTAACTGGTGTAAGCTGGTATCTCATCATGGTTTTGATTTGTACTTCCCTGATGACAAGTGATGTGGAGCATTTTCTCATATATCTGCTGACCATCTGTATGTCTTCTTTGCAGAAGTGTTTGTTCATGTCTTCTGCCCGTTTCTTGACTGGATTATTTGCTTTTTGGGTGTTGAGTTTGAGAAGTTCTTTATAGACCTTGGATACCCGCCCTTTATCTAATATGTCATTTGCAAATTTCTTCTCCCATTCTGTAGGTTGCCTTTTAGTTTTGTTGACTGTTTCCATTGCTGTGCAGAAGTTTTTTATCTTGATGAAGTCCCAATAGTTCATTTTTGTCTTTGTTTCCCTTGCCTTTGGAGATGTGACTCGCAAGAAGTTGCTGTGGTTGAGGTTGAAGAGATTACTGCCTGTGTTCTTCTCTAGGATAATGATGGATTCCTATCTCAAATTTAGGTCTTTCATCCATTTTGAGTTTATCTTTTTGTATGGTATAAAAGAATGGTCCAGTTTCATTCTTCTGTGTCTGTCCAATTTTCCCAACACCATTTATTGAAGAGACTGTCTTTTTTCCATTGGATATTCTTTCCTGCTTTGTCAAAGATAAGTTGACCATAGAGTTGAGGGTCCATTTCTGGGCTGTCTACTCTGTTCCAATGATCTATGTGTCGGTTTTTGTGCCAGTACCATGCTGTCCTGATGATCACAGCTTTGTAATATAGCTTGAAGTCCAGCATTGTGATGCCACCAGCTTTGATTTTCTTTTTCAAGATTGGTTTGGCTATTTGGGGTCTTTTGTGGTTCCATACAAATTTTAGGATTGTTTGTTCCAGCTCTGTGAAAAATGTTGATGGTATTTTGATAGGGATTGCACTGAATGTGTGTATTGCTCTGGGCAGCACAGACATTTTAACAATGTCTATTCTTCCAATCCATGAGCATGGAATGTTTTTCTATCTCTTTGTGTCTTCCTCAATTTCTTTCGTAAGTGTTCTTTAGTTTTTAGAGTACAGATCCTTTACCTCTTTGGTTAGGTTTATTACTAGGTATCTTATGGGTTTTGGTGCAACTGTAAATGTAATTGATTCCTTAATTTCTCTTTCTTCAGTCACATTGTTAGTGTATAGAAATGCAACTGATTTCTGTGCATTGATTTGTATCCTGCCACGTTGCTGAATTGCTGTATGAGTTCTTTTAGGTTTTCCACATAAAGTATCATGTCATCTGTGAAGAGTGAGAGTTTGACTTCTTTGCCAGTTTGAATGCATTTTATTTCCTTTTGTTGTCTGATTGCTGAAGCTAGGACTTCTAGTACTATGTTGAATAGCAGTGGTGAGAGTGGACATCCCTGCTGTGTTCCTGACCTTAAGGAAAAAGCTCTCATTTTTTTCCCCATTGAGAATGATATTCCTTGTGGGCTTTTCATATAAGGCTTTTATGATATTGAGGTATGTTTCCTCTGTCCCTACACTATGAAGAGTTTTAATCAAGAAAGGATGCTATACTTTGTCAAATGCTTTTCTGCATCAAATGAGAGGATCATATTTTTTTTTTTATTAATATGGTGTATCACGTTGATTGATTTGGGGATATCTAACTATCCTTGCAGCCCAGGAATAAATCCCACTTGGTCGTGGTGAATAATCCTTTTAATGTACTGTTGGATCCTACGGGATAGTATCTTGGTGAGTATTTTGGCATCCACATTCATCAGGGACATTGGTCTGTAATTCTTTTTGATAAGGTCTTTGTCTGGTTTGGGGATCAAGGTAATGCTGGCCTCATAGAAAGAGTTTGGAAGTTTTCCTTCCATGTCTATTTTTTGAAACATCTTCAGAAGAATAGGTATTATTTCTTCTTTAAATATTTGGTAGAATTCTCCTGGGAAGCTATCAGCCCTGGACTCTTGTGTGTTGGAGATTTATTAAGGCTTCAATTTCCTTGCTGGATATTGGTCTTTTCAGATTTTCTATTTTTTCCTGTTTCAGTTTTGGTAGTTTATAAGTTTCCAGGAATGCATCCATTTCTTCCAGATTGCCTCATTTGTTGGCATATAGTTGTTCATAATACATTCTTATAATTGTATTTCCTTGGTGTTGGTCATGCTCTCTCCCCTTTCATTCATGATTTTATTAATTTGGGTTCTTTCTCTTTTCTTTTGGATAAATCTGGCCAAAGGTTTATCGATCTTATTAATTCTTTCAAAGAACCAGCTTCTAGTTTCGTTAATCAGTTCTGTTCTTCTGGTTTCTATTTCATTGTTTTCTGCTCTAATCTTTATCATTTCTCTTCTTTTTGGTTTAGGATTTATTTGCTGTTCTTTCTCCAGGTCCTTTAGGTGTAAGGTTAGCTTGTGTATTTGGGATTTTTCTAATTTTTTGAGAGAGGCTTGAATGACTACGTACTTCCCTCTTAGGACCACCTTTGCAGTATCCCATAAGTTTTGATCCAGTGTGTTTTCATTTTCATTGGTTTCAATGAATTGTTTAAGTTCTACTTTAATCTGGGTTGACCCATTCATTCTTTAGCAGTGTACTCTTTAACCTCCAAGTGTTTGCGTTCCTTCCAAATTTCCTCTTGTGATTGAGTTCAAGTTTCAAAGCACTGTGGTCAGAAAATATGCAGGGAATACTCTCAATCTTTTGGTATCATTTGAGACCTGATTTGTGACCCAGGACATGATCTATTCTAGAGAAAGTTCCAAGTGCACTTGAGAAGAATGAGTATTCTGTTGTTTTAGGATGGAATGTTCTGTATATATCTGTGAAGTCCATCTGGTCTAGTGTGTCATTCAAAGCCCTTGTTTCTTTGTTGATCTTCTGCTTGGATGATATGTCCTTTGCTGAGAGTGTGGTGTGCAAGTCCCCTACTATTAATGTATTATTATCAATATGTTTCTTTACTTTGGTTATTAATTGGTTTATATAATTAGCTGCTCCCATGTTGGGGGCATAAATATTTACAACTGGTAAATCTTCTTGTTGGATAGACCCTTTAAGTATGATATAGTGTCCCTCTTCAACTCTTATTACAGTCTTTGGTTTAAAATATTATTTGTCTCATATGAGGATTGCTACCCCAACCTTCTTTTAAGGACCACTAGCATGGTAAATGGTTCTCCACCCCCTCAGTTGCAGTCTGGAGGTGTCTTTAGGTCTAAAATGAGTCTCTTGTAGACAGCATATGGGTCTTGCTTTTTGATCCAATCTGATACCCTGTATTTTTTTATTGTAGCATTTAGCCCATTTACATTCAGGGTAACTATTGAAATATATGAATTTAGTGCCATTGTATTACCTGTGAAGTCTCTGTTTCTTTCTGGTCTATGTTACTCTTGGGGTTCCTCTTCATTTACAGGATCCCCCTTAATATTTCTTGCAGGGCTGGCTTGGTGGTCACATATTCTTTCAGTTTCTGCCTGTCCTGGAAGCTCTTTATCCCTCCTTCCATTCTGAATGATAGCCTTGCTGGAAAAAGAATTCTTGGCTTCATGTTCTTCTCATTTAGTACCCTGAATATATCATGCCAGCCCTTTCTGGCCTGCCAGGTTTCTGTGGATAGGTCTGATGTTAATCTGATGTTCCTCCCTCTGTAGGTAAGGAACCCCTTTGTCTCGAGCTGGTCTCAGGATTCTCTCTTTTTCTCTAAAATTTGCAAGCTTCACTATTATATGTCAGGGTGTTGATCTATTTTTATTGATTTGGGGAAGGGTCCTCTCTGCCTCTTGGACATGAATGCTTGTTTCCTTCCCCAGATTAGTGAGGTTCTCAGCTATGATTTACTCAAATATACCTTCTGCTCCCCCTTCCCTCTCAGGCACACAAATAATTCTGACATTTGTTCATTTCAAAGCATTATTAAATTCTTAAAGCCTTTCTTCATGGGCTCTGAGTTGTCTTTCTCTCTTTTCCTTTATTTTCTTCCTTTCTATCAGCCTGTCTTCTAGATCCCTTACTCTCTCTTCTGCCTCATTCACCCTAGCTGTTAGAGCATCCAATTTAGACTGCATCTCAGTTATAGCATTTTTAAGTTTGGCCTGATTAGATCTCATTTCTGCACTTAGAGATCCTCTGCTGTCTTTTATGCTTTTTTTCTAGCCCAACTATTAACTTTATAATTGCTGTGTGTTAGAAGACACTACCTCCCAAAATTGCAAAGAAAGCAAAACTTACCTATATACAAAAAATAAATTGAATAGTGAAAAAAAAGAACTAAAATGAAGCATATACCTATTAAATGTATATGTAAAAAATAAAAGTTAAAAAGCAATTTAAAAACATAAAAAATGGAAAATTTTAGACTGAAAACCAAATCGTGAGAATAAATCTCAAACTCAATATACTATTTTCCCCTGGTGCTGAAATTTTACAGTCTTGTGGGATCGGTAACCTAGTTTGCACCTGTTCTTCCAGATTATCTTCTAAGGGAGGGGATTGCTCTGCTGCTTCTCAGGTCTTTACCTGGTTGGAGTTGCACTGCCCCTTGCCAGGGGGCTATGCTCAGTGTAAGTTGGTCCTCTGTGTGGCTTTTATTCCCTGGAGGCTTTCCGCACGTCTTTAGAGGATCAGAATAAAAATGGCCATGCCCTGATCCCCAGCCCCAGAGCTAAAAGATCACAGTCTCCCCTCTTCAATAAACCTGTGGGACAAACAGTCTTCACTTTTGTGTGTGCCAGTCTCCACAGTCTCTTGCAGTGCATGCCACTGTAATCCTCCTAGTGGGTGTCCAAGGGACCTGTGTCGCTGCCCTTTGTGTGCCCAGGAACTGAGAGTGATTGTGGGCTCATGTGCATACCCTGCTCCACTGTTCCCAGGGGACTGCTGGGTATCACCCTACTGTCCTTTCCAGGGCTGCCACCCCAAGAGCTATTGCTCAGTCTTGGGTGCACCCTTTTTGCCCCTTCTGGGATGTGGCAAATGGCTGCATGTTCCAGTCCTTTTCAAAGTGCTCAGGCAGAGTGGTCACCCAACCAGCTCGGCTTGCAGTTTATGGTGACCTGGACTGAGAGTCCTCTCCTGGGCTCACTGACTATAACCAGTTTCCCCACTCTGCTGCTTGGGCACTCTACCAGTTCAGACACCCCCGTCTGTTCTGTGACTCCTGGGATCCTGACACCACAATGACCCATCTAGAATTCTGCCCTTTTCATCCCCTGAGCCCCTTGTAGACAGGGATGTCTCTCACTGGAGCAGATTTCTAACGGTTCTGATTTTGTCTTCTGGGGCTATATCACTTTCTGCTAGCTGGCTTATGGAGGCTCCCTCCCCTCTCCGTTTATCTTCCAATATCTCCCCGCACCTCCTACCTTGCAAAAAAACAGTTGCTTTTCTACTTGTAGAGTTCCAGATATATTTTCTTATATCTCAGGCTGAATTCATGGGTGTTCAGAATGGTTTGATAGACATCCAGCTAAATTCAAGGGATCAGGTGAAACAAGGTCCCCTATTCTTCTGCCCTTTTGCCACTGTGGAAGCTCTTTATATGTTCTGAATATTAGTTGCTTATCGGGTAGATGACTTGCAAATATTTTTTCCTATTCTGTGGGTTGTCTTTTCACTCTCTTATTAGTGTTCCTTGATGCACAAACTTTGTGTGTATGAAGTCTATTTATTCTGTTTTTTTTTCCTTTGTTACCTGTGCTAAGAACTCTTCATCAAATCTAACATCCACGAATATTTCCTCCTATGCTTTCTTCTAAGAGTTTTACTTTTGGTTTAGGTTTTAAGTCTTTGATCTATTTTGAATTTTTGCATATTGTGTAAGCGTCCAACTTCATTCTTTCGTAGGTAGATATCCATTTTTCTAGTAATGTTAGTTGAAAAATACTGTCCTTTCCCCATTGAATGGCCTTATATGTGAGGGTTAATTTTTGGGTCTCTATTCTATTCCAGGTCTATGTGTCTGTCCTTAGGCTAGCACCACACTGTTTTGATTACTGTAGCTTTATATTAAGTTTTAAAATCAGGTAACTGAGAATGTTCAACTTAGTTTTTCTGTTTGAAGACTATTTTGGCAATTAATAATAAAATAAAGTGCAAAGTAGAGTTTGTAAACTATATGTGTTATGTGTAAAGATTTATGCTGATGACACCCATATTTATATTTTAAGCCTGACTTATTCTGAGCTTCAGACTTAAAACTGCCTGACATCTCCACCATGATTCTCAATATTAACATACTAAAAACAGTTTTTCATCCCTTTTTTGAAATTTGCTTCTCCTGGTTTCTACATCTTAGTAAATGGCATCATACACTTTCTCTCTTTTTCTTTTTTTTACCACTGCTTCTCCTCCCATCCTCTCCTGTCCCATATCCTATCTCTCAGCAAGTCCTGTTGGCTTTTTCTTCCAAACATATCCCCAATCTGACCACCCCATCCTCATTACCCTAGTCCAACTTGCAGTCATCATATTTCCCTTAACTCCCTGCCCCAATCCATTCTCTTTACAGAAGTCAGGAAGTCTGAGAAAAGATGAATTCTGGAGTCTTACCTTTAAGACGGTGGTCCAAGTATTCTAGGACTAATTTAAACATTTGAATTAATGCAAGAATTAAAGATCCAAATGCTAGGGATCCTGTGTGATATCTGGGCAAAGATAAAATGAGAATCAAAGTCAAAATATCTTTACTACTAACTAAAAGGATGCTAAACAATTTTAATAGGTAAAAAGGATCTGCAGAAGGATAGGGAAGAGTTTATTACACATTCTTATTCAGGTTGATAAAGGTCTTCTTAGAGGATTTTATATGATATACATCTGTATTGTCCTTCATCTACAAAAATGATACCAAAAACCTGTCATCATAAAATACAATGTTTGGGCTAAGCAATGGAGAGAAGTCAAGTTAATTCTTAATTTTTATTTTGGTTCCCTCCCCTATTACCTGTCTTCAGCAACCTATGGCTTTTAGAAGGATGTTGGCCTGGGTAGGGACTGTAAAATTGTGGCTATAAAACCAAACATAGCCAATGGACATCCATGAATCTTAAATCATACCTTTGACCTCATTTGTATTTTGCCACTTGAATTATATAAGCATAAGATTGAATTATAAGCACACTAAACATAACTGGGAAGACAGATGTAGGATTCCATGTGGAACTTACCGTATGGCTCGTCCAAATGCAGTAAAAACTGGATACTGTGGAATGTCATCAGGTTTTTTCAAGGCCCAGTAATAAGAAGCAAAGGCACCAGCAAGGGCACACTGACCCAGTGCAATGATGAAGTTTATAAGCCAGAGAAAGACAAATAGGTTGAACATCTGGAAGGTAGGGACATACTGATGGTATAGGCTCTTTCCACCATAGAAAGCAAAGTTACACTGAGCCCCAGGGCAAACTCTGGCAATTTCAGTTGTATTAAAAATCTGCACTCAAAAAAAATACAGATAATATAGTATGAAATGCCATTCCAAGATAACACATTCCCTGCCTTGTCTTCTTGTGTAACCCCCCAAATGCATGTCCTACTCTTTTCACATTAACTTCTGCAGTCAGTCCTATTTTCTTTTTTGAATATATAGTTGTTTTTTTTTAAGATTTGAGAGTGAGCGAGCATGAGACAAAGCATGATCACAAGTGGGGAGGAAGGGGAGAGGGAGAAGCAGACTCCCCGCTGAGCAGGGAGCCCAACAAGGGGCTTGATCCTAGGACCCTAGAATCATGACCTGAGCCAAAGGCAGATGCTTAATCCACTGAGCCAACCAGGTGCCTCTGTTATTCCTATTTTCTATCCCATCACTTTATATTATTCCTTAATGAGCACTGTAAAGTATTTCATTTTCTATCATATGGTCACCACTCTGCATCCACTAAAATTTCACATTTATTACTGTTGTTGTTGACCATTCCTGCTTCTTCCATGGGCTCAGGAAATAATAGTGCTTTGTCTCTATTCTGCCTACCATTTCAGGGCTCTCCTGCTAACACCTGACCCACCCTTCCCTTCTTAACAGTGGTCCCCATTAAGGTCTCTATTTCTGAATGATTTTTACAACTGCTAGGTGAAATGTAGTAGAGTTCTGTATTGAAGTAAGTAAAAGAGAGAGAGTTTCTTTGACTTACCTCTGGGTTACAGGTTGTATTTTCATGTTTACATGTCCTTTCTGGGGATATGACTTTGTATATAGGTACCCCCGATGTAGCCAAGTAACTGGGTTAACCTATTAAGGATAAATTATTCCAACTGGTAGATAGAAAGTAGATGGACAAGAAAATAATGTAAATAACTCAAAAGCCTGCAGTGAGATTAACTTCAAAAAACTTCTAATCCTTTAATTCATACATTTATTCAGACCGGGAATAATATAACATGGGTCAGCTACACTGAGTGGCCCCTTAACAGTAGAATACAAAGGAATTTTCTTAGGTTATTGCAAAGAAGAAGTACCATATGTGAAGACAAAACAAAATCTACCATATGACCTATCTGGGGGGAAATTCAATCAGCAGACAAAGATTTTTAGAGCTTAGCAAAAAAAAAAAAAAAAAAAAAAAAACCTTTAGGATGTTCTGAGTCTTCCTAGGATGGAAAGCATTGGACACAAACTCTTGGTTCTTAAATAGTAGTGTGGACCTGAGGTTTAAAGATGTCAATTACCAAAGGATACATTGCTGTCACTGCCCAGTAGGCAATACAGATGGAGAGGAAAATGAAAGTTAAAACTGGATAAATTAATGTAGTAGGGAGGTATCCAATGGCTCTGAAATAAAGCAAATAGTTGAAAATCAAGATGATTCAGATATAATTTCTCAATTAAATCTTCATCTGTTAAAACCAGAAATAAGCTTTAAAATGAATCCATTCTAAGAATGGTGGTAATAACCATTGACTCTTTTATGCTGATCATTCTGGCATTTTCTTAAAAAAATTAAAATTTTTAATTGGCTTTTAAATTTTACTTAAATGTTATTTGTTTTTAGTAATTAGAGGCCTTATTTTAATGTTCATATTGGATTCCTGTCAAAAGTTCCCCAAAGTTCCCCCAAGTTTCCATATGACTCAAAGATTTGATACCCTAAACCTTCTCCTCTTTGGTTATTTCTGTATGACTCATAAAGATTTGATACATTATAATCATAGTTCTTCCTTTTGTTTAGATTCTTAGACTCTCAAAATTGGAGAGGACCTTGAGATCATCTGATCAAATGTGAGAATCCCTTCCTAATTCAGGAATCCCTTCTATGTTATCTTTTAAATATGTTCATTAGTTTCTGGTGACCATATGGAGTGATAAAAACTTACTTTTGTATGACAATGCTTATTCTATTCTCTTAATACCCAAAATATTAGAAAGTTCTTCCTTATCAGCTAGCCTGTTACTCATATCCACTACCTTTTGGAGAAAAAATGATCACCTTTTCCATATAGCAGCCCTTCAAGGAACTCCTTATTCTTTCATACTCCAGTATAATCATTCCTTTAATATTTCCTCATAAGTCATGGTGTCTGAAATGTTCACCATCCTAGTTGCCCTGTTCCTACTTTTGAATAATCTTTTCAGCATATGACACTGGAAACCCAGTACTGTTTGATATAACCACTAAGAACTATGATGGAACTATTTCCACTCCTAATGCAATGCATTGGCATATCTTAGATGCTTTTTGCATTTGTTACCTTGTTCACCACACTATTTAAGCTAAGTTCTCTTTCTCCAGATACTGCTATTAAGCAAAACACTGAGCATCTCTATGTTTACCCTGTATCTCATACCAATTTATTCCAGCTCTTATTTCCCTTGAAAAAAACTATCAACATGTCACAGTTGTATTGGCCCTTTCTCACACACACACACACACACACACACACACACACACACACACACACACGTGTAACAGTGGGGAAAGTTACAATGAATTGTACAATATATTATTTAAGAAAATAAACCCAGCAAATGAGGAGTTTTCAGTGGCTAATGACAGTGTTTCAGTTATGGGTAAGAGAGAGAGTTTAACAAACTGCTTGTTAACTATTTAAACCAATGGATTCAAGTGGCACCCTTATTATAGATGACAATTTTGTTAAAATAATCCTTACAGACTATTTAAAATAATTTGGTCTTTGGTCATTAATAACTTAGTTTTTCATCATTCTAAATAGAATGCATGGTCTGTTGGCTTTATAGTAATGCTTTTCTTGTTTCTTCCATGCATTATTCAAAAGTTTAAAGTATTACCCTCAAGTGACCTTTGGAATAGTTTAGAAACTGTAGGTATCATTATCTCCCAGCATGAATTTTAGTGTTTATTTTGTAGCATTTTTTAACAAAAATGGTTCTGGGTATAAAGTGTTCTGAATTAAGAGCTGTAGATAGAAAATGTATAGTCTGGTGTTCCTAGGATCAATTATTCTGTCTATTAGCAAATTTTGTCACTCATATAGAAATGGTAATAGCACATAATTGACTTTATAGAATTATGGTGATTTAAAGTTTTGCAAATGATCTCAACCATCAATATTAACATATGATTCAGCAGGGGAATAATATATAATACAAGTTATTACTTTTACATAGCACTTTATCACTTACTTTCACATGTTATTCTAACATACATTTGGTATTCAAAAAGTGTTAATACATACACTACACAGGTTTCAGCCTTAGTTCATCCTATGATAATTGAGGTCTGGGGATACTGAGGGATTTGTTAGCATGACCTTTCTAATAAGTCATCAAGTCTGAACTTCAGTCTTCTTGAAAGGAAAGATTTGTTTAACAAGTCTTAAAGGGGAAGTCTATCTACACAATAGGCAGTGGCTGATTTGAGTGACTGATATACATTATGTGAGTTTCTCCATCAGGGACTTACTTGCTCCCTTCCTTCAGCAGGGCAATGGAGATGCGGATTCGTTCCCTGAGGAAGATCAGCATGAGGATGATAAACACTTCAAGAAGGCAGAGTATTATCACTTTAAACAGGAAAAAAGAATTAGTGTGTGATACAAATCAACCCAAAAAACAAACTTTCTGCAAAAATTTAGGACTGAGTTTCATGACTTTTTCTGCCAATTCTGACACTCCATAATTTAAGCAGTGCTACCTCTCCCAAAATGCTAATCTTAGAAATTCATTTCCAAAATCTCCAAGAAATGCTAAGAAATCTAGATTAAAACATTTAGCTAGAGTTTGAGCAACTCAATTGGTCAGGCTTCATTTTTATCTATAGAAATATTTCACACCATTTGTAGAAATGAGAGAAGGAAGGTCTGCTGTATGTAGGCAGCTCTATTTCAGATGTTTTCACTTTCACTTCATTGAGTAAGAGAATCATTACAGAAGAAACTCTTTGAACTGTCCACCCTGGGCATCACAATGCCTCTTCATTAATTGACCTTGCTGACTGACAGGGCAGGCTCTTGGCTGCCATATTTTTATTTTGTGACTCTACCCATCATGGCTACCATTGATGGAATCAGGATGTAAACCCAACCCCATTTGTCTAATAAAGGTCTCAGGATTAGAACTAAGGGAGTCTACTTCAGTTTTGAATTGAAGTTTGTGGACCTCTTGAACTTCGAGTTATATAAACTTAATGAACTATGTCACCTTTATGTGAAATAAGTGAATTTGCAAAGACAGAATAATGTGTATGTATATTAAAGAAACACAGCAGAGAGGCAATCTTGAGTTCTTTTGGCTTTCTGTTTCCTGGATCCAAGTACACCTGAAAGTCCAGCTGCTTTTCTGCTTTTCTGAGTTTGGTGAGACGCTTCTATATTCTTAGAAGTACCAATGCCTTGCACCCAGCTTGTTCCAATTTTCTTTTCTTTTTGGCTACCTTCAGTTAGTTTCTTTTTACTTTAAACCAAATGGTCCTAATTACTATATTTCATCAATTCAAAGACACATCTTTAATTTAGTTATAAATTTTCACGAAAAATAAAATCCTACATTAAATGTCTTTTCATTGATGATATGATGCATCCTGACTTCAGATATGTTAAAAAGTGAAAAGTTTGGATCTTAAAATTAAGGAAATATAGCACTGCTAATCATAGAATCTGAAATTATAGAAGAAACTTAATGGGAATTTAAGTTCCCACCTGCAAAAGAATCTGCTCTATTACCTCCTTTGCTAGACAGTTATTCTGCTCATGTCTGAGCACTTTAAGTGATAGGACACTCATTATTTCATTTGATTGTTACACCACTAAGATTCTGATGTCACAGCACATATCAGTTAACATCTCCTAGTAGAAATCAGTTAACCCAGAGATGTGAGAGGATCTTACATCTTACATCTTCTTTTAAATTATGTATGTATGTATGTATGTATGTTGTCATGAATATTTGATTCTCTTAAAACAAACTGAGTCCAAAATTATGGGGTATAGCCATATTAAGCTAAAATCATTATCTTCAGACAAACCTAAGAAAATGAGATATACCAAGAATCACTTTATATTCTGAAATTGCATTGATAAACAACATTGCATATGAAGCTTATACCTTTACAAAATTGCATATCCAAAAGGATTAGAGAAATTTTATTGTCCTTTGAATTTATGTACTATATTCCTTTCTTGTGTTTGAGTAAGAGCGAACAATGGAAATCTATTTTTTGAGACCCTGTGGAGAAGCTGGTATAACTAACTTTTCAGAGGAGGAGACTGGGATAACTAAGAGCAGAAATGAGATTGGAACCATCTCCTAACACAATCTGAGACTCATAAAAATGATAGTTTTTATATGTATAACTCTGCTTATTTTCAGTGTTTCCATCAATGAGTATAATTTCACATTATGCCCTTTTCTCTGATACCTAGAATTTTGTCCAAACACAGAGCAAGTAATCAATTAAAGTCCAATAAATGGGTTGTGAAAGTGGGGGCTCATTTGAAGAACGATTGGTACTGCTAGACTTGAAAATAAAAGCAAACTCTGTATCTTCCTCAAAGGACATCATTTAACTTCTCCAGTGGCGGATTCTGATCATGTCAATAATTTCCTTGAAAGCCCTTAAGAGACAGTAGTGGAATGACCACAGAACCTGTAATTAAGATCCACCTGAGAATAAAACTAGAGGTTTCAATACATAATGATGAGATTCATCATCTTTAGACATGATAGATAATTGCAAGTGGATTGCTGAGAAGGTATGGAATCACTCAAATTCAGGAAAAATGATGAGGATACAAGTCCCAAGATGCCTGATTTTTATAATTAAAAAGAAATGGCTACAAATGAAATCATCTTTCTGCAAATTATTTGAAAAAAAATTGTTATATGAAGGGAACTAATCTGCATGTGAGCTGGAAGTGGGAAGGCAAAGAACAAGGATGTGGCATTTTGATCCAGCACTGCCCAAGGAAAAGAGAAAGACTGAATGTGGCGGACAAAAGGAATCTGGGGGGCGGGGCTTCTGTGCAGGGCTAGGTCATCAAGCTTGCCAAGAACCTATAGAATAAAATCTCTCAAAGCAAAGCCCTTTGCTAAAAAGGCTACTCATTATTAATTTTGATCCCCACATGCCTTGATTCCAGGAAAGCAGTGTCCTAGATGGAATAGGTCAGCATTCTGGTCAGGAAGGGTATCCTAGTAGTATAAACAACTAAAATGGCACACTGGTTACATAACATGAGCCTGTCCTTGAAAGCCTGATGACTTGTGGGGAAGTGACAAAACCAAGTTTTCACATTTATGGAGATGGGACCCAAACTTGGACCCATGATGCCCCCATCAAGATACTGTTCACCCCCGAGGCTACCTCTGGGCTTCTTACCAGGCCTCCTCGAACCTGCCTTGTTTGGCTCTCTAACTTAAACAATATGAAGAATTTTCTTTAAAGCAACATGTAATTAGAGATTATTTTTAAATCTTGATTAAAGAACATGAAATGGGAGGAATGTTATAATAAAACCATTTTAGGAATATAAAATTAAAGCTATCTCTGAAATCATCTTGCTTGAAAAATTCTGTTAATATTACCCTTAACTAATTCAATAATCTGAATAAACATTTCAAAATGTAAATTTATTTTATTACTCATTATTCCAATTCCTGTAATAGTTTAAAAGTGTTGTTATGAAAAAAACTGGTCTTTCTTTTTCCGTTTTTAAAACAAGTTTGAAAAATCAAAGTTTTTTCCTTTTAAAACACCTTTCTTGGATATCAAGTTAATGGCTATAAACATCCACATCCAAATCATTTTAAGGTGAAGGCAAATAGCATGACATCATTGTAAAGTACTATTTTCTTAGATTATATAATAAATTCCCCTCAATGACTTTGCCATTTACTGTAGCTATTAAGATTATAGACACATTTACTTTAATGACATTAGTGATAAATGTATTTAACAGGTTACACCAACCCAAGATTTCCTTTAGACAAAGATTCTCTTTCATTATTTAACAAAACCAGTTTTTAAAATCCACTCACTAAATGCAAACCATGTTTGTTTCAGTTGGAAGTACATGCTTATATCAGTCTGAAACCCGATGTCATATATAGTTAAGTGAGAATTTGGCCGTCCCTGAAGATTGCTATGTTCCTGGTAACAGTGCCATATTCCTTGAAAAGAAAAGAAAAACAGACTAATGTAAAATGCTATTTCCTGAAATATAAGCTATACACTTAAACATATTTACATAAAATTGAACAGCATGGTCATTTCTACAAAGGCAAGATTCATATTTACATAGTAAACATTTTATATGGATCTAATATTCTAAATGTACTATATATTCAAAATAAATGTTATCAGTATTTGCCTGGCTGACTATGGCAACATCTGGCTTTAAATGTCCTTTTGACTAGAAACAACCTCAATGTCCATCAATAGGGACTAGCTAAATAAATTATGGTATATTTGTACAGTAGAATACTAGCTTTTCATATAAAGAAGAGAAAGTGTACTGATATTCAATGATCACTAAGCTATTTTGGTAAGTGAAAAAAAGTACAAAATGACATAAAAAGTGTGCTATAATTCACATAAGATGATCTTTATATATATTATATACACAAAGTATCTCTGAAAGGATACACAGTAATGTATTTTTTACTTCCAGGGAAGGAAACTTACCAACCAAGGAATAGAACAAGAAGGAAATTTCACTGTATAGACTTTATACCTTTTGAAATTTGAAGCACACAAATATACAATCAATTTAAAAAGCAAATTTGTAAAAATCATTTAAGTTGAAAAAATGATTTTGAATTTAAAAAGTTTTTTGGTGAAGTCATGTCTTGATGGAATTACCTAATGCATATTCTTATCAAAGATTGTTTCCCAGCAAAGTAAATATGGATTAACCAATTCCCTATGACACTACATTTCAGACTGTATAATGATTTTTTTTAAAGATTTATTTATGAGAGAGAGAGAGGGAGGGCGGAGAGAACAAGTGGTGCGAGAGGCAGAGGGAGAGAGAGAATCCCAAGCAGACTCCCTGCTGAACGAGAGAGCCTGATACAGAGCTCAATCTCACGACCATGAGATCATGACCTAAGGAGAAATCAAGAGTCGGATGCTTAACTGACTGAGCCACGCAGGTGCCTGTTAGACTGCTTAATGACTTTTTACATGATCTAGACAAAGTAAAAAAAAAAAAAAAATAGAGTTAAGAAGTTTATTTTTATGAGCAATGAGTCTGGATTAGATACACTGGCAATGTTCTAGTAATAATGAGAAAAACTGCTTTTTAAACCCCAACTATAAGCTAACAGTTTTTTTTTCTAGATAAAGGTAAGAGAGTGAGGTCCATGGAGAGAGGCAAGACTAGACTAGAAGGGACATTTGTTTCTCAAAGAGACGTAAGACAAATCTCTTTCAGGTCCTTCTTTCCCAGTGTATTTTTAAAAATGCTTTGGGGGCGCACCTGGGTGGTTCAGTCAGTTAAGGGCCAACTCTTGATGTCAGCTCAGGTCATGATCTCAGGGTCCTGGGATCGAGCCTGCACTGGGCTCCATGCTCTGCAGGGAGTTTGCTTGAGGATTCTCTCTCTGTCCCTCTGCCCCTCCCTCCACTCATACTCTCTCTCTAAAATAAATAAGTAAATCTTTAAAAAAACAAAAATGCTTTTGGCATATTTGATACATACAAAATTATATGTAATAACAGATTTAAGTTTTAAAACATAGAGTCAAATCAACACATATGGATGCATCACCTAGTTTAAGATTTTATGATCTTAAGTTTGCTCTAATTAAGCAAAATAAAACTTTTTCTTTTTTCTTTTATCATACCTCCCTGCCTCTCTCCACCAAAGAATAATTATTCTGAATTTTGTGCCTATTAGTCTCTTATTTTAACAAAGATTTGTTGAAATCTCCCCTAAGGGACATTCATAACTCATACAAGTTTTTTCTATGATTTATCCTTATTGTTCTATGAATTTTGAATCTACTTTATTAGATGCATATATGTTTAGAATTGGTATATCTTTTAAGCAAATTAAATCCCTTATAGCTCTAGTAATGCTTTTTATTTTAAAATGTTTTATCTGACTAATATGGCAACTGCAGCTTTCTTTTGGTTAAAGATTCTAAATAAATTTATACCCCTTTCCCCAGTTTCTTCCACCAACCCCCCCCCACCTCTGGCAACTACTCATCTGTTCTCTGTATTTATGAGCTTGGCTTTTTAATTTTGTATTCTTAATTTTTAATTGAAATATAGTTAGCATACAATATAATATTTGTATAACAGTGATTTGACAATTTTATACATTACAAAACACTCGCTAGGGAAGGTATAGTTACCATCTGTCATCGTATAAAATTATTATAATATTATTGACTATATTACCTATGCTGTACTTTGTATCACCATGACTTGTTTTATAACTGGAAGTTTGTACCTCTCAATCTCCCCACTCCCCACCCCTCTGGCAACCATCAATTTGTTCTCTATATTTATGGGTCTGTTTCTGTGCTTGTTTTTTAGATTCCACATATAAGTAAAATCATATGGTATTTTCCTTTGACTTACTTCATTTAGCATAATACTCTATAGATTCATGTTGTCATAAATGGCAAGGTTTCATCCTTTTTAATCCATTTTTTATCAATGTCTTTATCCATTCATCCACTGATGGTTGTTTCCATATCTTGGCTATTATAAATAAGGCTGCAATGAACATGGGGGTGCATATATCTTTTTGAGTTAGTGTTTTCATTTTCTTCGGGTAAATACCCAAAAGTGGACTTGTTGAATCAGATGGTATTTCTATTTTTAATTTTTTGAGGAACCTCCATACTGTTTTCCATAGTGGCCGAATCAATTTACATTCCTACCAACTGTGCACAAGGGTTCATTTCTCTCTATATCCTTGCCAACACTTAATTCTTGTCTTTTTCATAATAGGCATTCTAACAGCTGTGAAGTGCTCTCAGAATGTGGTTTTGATATGCATTTCCCTGATGAATAGTGATGCTGAGTACCCTTCATGTAACTGTTGGTCATCTGTAGGTTTTCTTTGAGAAAATGTCTATTCAGATTTTCTGCCCATTTTTAAGTTGGGTAGTTTGATTTTTTAAATTTTACCCTTTTTGCTACTAAATTGTGTGAATTATTTATATTAGCTCCTTATCAGATATCTGATTTACAAATATTTTCTCCTACCAAATAGGTTGTCTTTTCATTTTGTTGAGGGATTTCTTTGCTGTTCAGAAGCTTTGTAGATTATGTAGTTCCACTTATTTATTTTTTATTTTATTACTTGTGATTTTTAGGTCATATTAAAAAAAATCATTGCCAAGAACTATATCAAGGAGCTTGAAACTCCTTGAAAACATACTGCTTATGTTTTCTTCTAAGGGGTTTTATGGTTTCAGGTCTTACATTCAAGTATTTAATCCATTTTGAGTTAATTTTTGTGTATGCTGTAAGATAGTGGTCCAGTTTCATTCTTCTGTGTGTGCCTGTCCGGTTATCCCAACACAATTTATTGAAGAGACTGTCCTTTCCATTGTATATCTTGGCTCCTCTGTCATAAATTGATATGAGTGGGTTTATTTTTGGGCTCTCTATTCCGTTCCATTGATCTATGTGTCTGTTTTTATGCCAATACCATACAGTTTTAATTACCATAGCTTTGTAATATAGTTTGAAATCAGGGCATATGATACCTCCAGTTTTGTTCTCTTTCTCAAGATTGCTTTGGCTTTTTGGTTTTGTGGGGGTTTATTTGTAGTTCCATACAAATTTTAGGATTATCTGTTCTACTTATTTTAAAAGTGAAATTTGAATTTTGATAGGGATTGCACTGAATCTGTAGATTATCTTGGGTAATAGATTTTAACTATATTTTTCTCCCAATCCATGAGCACAGAATATCTTTCCATTTATTTGTGTCTTCTCCAATCTCTTTTATTAATGTCTTGTAGTTTTCAATACACAGGACTTTCACCTCCTTTGTTAAATTTATTCCTAGTTATTTTATTCTTCTGATGCAACTGTAAATGGGATTATAAATGGATCGACCACCCAGACAGAAAATCAGTAAGGAAACAGCAGCTTTAAACAACATATTAAACCAGGACTTAACAGATGTATATAGAACATTCCATTCAAAAACAACAGAATACACATTCTTCTCAAGTGCACATGAAGTATTTTCAAGGACAGATCATATGTTAGGCCACAAAACAAGTCTAAATAAATTTAAGAGAACTGAAATCATATCGAGTATCTTCTTTGACCACAATAGATGAAACTAGAAATTAATTACATGAGGAAAACTGGAAAATTCACAAATATGTGGAAATTAAACAACATGTTACTGAACAACCAATAGGTCAAAGAAGAAATCAAAAGGGAAATACCTTGAACAAATGAAAATGGAAATATACCAAAATTTGTGGTACACAGTAAAAGTAGTTCATAAGGGCACAGGTTTACTTCAAGAAACAAGAAAAGTCTCAAAAAAACAATCTAACTTTATACCTCCCTTGAGGTATAAAGAAAAGAACAAATGAAAGCCAAAGTTAGAAAGAAGGAAATAACAAAGATTAGAGCAGAAATAAATGAGATAGAGACTAAGAAAACAATACAGAAGATCAATGAGACTAAGAGCTAGTTCTTTGGGAAAAAAAAAAAAAAACGGACAAGTGTTTAGCTAGACTCACCAAGAAAGAGAGGACTCAAAATCAGAAATGAAAGAGGAGAGGTTACAACTGATACTACAGAAATACAAAGGATCATAAAAGACTACAGTCAATCCTTAAACAACAGGGGGGTTAGGGGTGCCTACACCAAACACAGTCAAAAACCCATATATAAATTTTGACTCCCCAAAATCTTACCTATTAATAGCCAACTACTGACCAGAAGCCTTACTGATACCACAAGCAGTTCATTAACACTTAACATTAACACTTAGTATGCTATATGTATTATGTACTCTTATAATACAGTAAACTACAGAAAATATTAAGAAAATCATAAGAAAAAGAAAACTCATTTACAGTACTGTATTTATTTATTTAAATTTTATTTTATTATGTTATGTTAGGCACCATACAATACATGATTAGTTTTTGATGTAGTGATCCACCCTTCATTGTTTTTGTATAACACCCAGTGCTCCATGCAGTACGTGCCCTCCTTAATACCCATCTTAATACACAGGCTAAACCATCCCCCCAACCCCATCCCCTCTAAAACCCTCAGTTTGTTTCCCAGAGTCCATAGTCTCTCCTGGTTCATCTCTCCCTCTGATTCCTCCCCCCCCTTCATTTTTCCCTTCCTTCTCCTAATGTCCTCCGTGCTATTCTTTATGTTCTACAAATAAGTGAAACCAGATGATAATTGACTTTCTCTGCTTGACTTATTTCACTTAGCTTAATTTCCTCCAGTCCCATCCATGTTGATGTAAAAGTTGGGTATTCATCCTTTCTGATGGCTGAGTAATATTCCATTGTATATATGGACCACATCTTTATGCATTCGTCTGTGGAAGGGCATCTCGGCTCTCCACAGTTTGGCTATTGCGGACTTGCTGCTATGAACACTGGGGTGCATATGGCCTTTCTTTTCACTACATCTGTGTGTTTGGGGTAAATACCCAGTAGTGCAATTGCTGGGTCATAGGGAAGTTCTATTTTTAATTTTTTCAGGCTCCTCCACACTGTTTTCCAAAGTGGTTGAACCAATGCATTCCCACCAACAATGTAAGAGGGTTCCCCTTTCTCCACAACCTCTCCAACATTCATTGTTTCTTGCCTTGTCAATTTTTGTCATTCTAACTGGTGTAAGGCGGTATCTCAATGTGGTTTTGATTTGAATTTCCCTGATGGCTAATGATGATGAACATTTTTTCATGTGTCTGTTAGCCATTTGTATGTCTTCTTTGGAGAAGTGTCTGTTCATGTCTTCTGCCCATTTTTTGACTTATTTGTTTTTGGGGTGTTGAGTTTGAGAAGTTCTTTATAGATCTTGGATACCAGCCCTTTATCTGTAGGGTCATTTGCAAATATCTTCTCCCATTCTGTGGGTTGCCTCTTTGTTGACTGTTTCATTTGCTGTGCAGAAGCTTTTTATCTTGATGAGATCACAAAAGTTCATTTTTGCTTTTGTTTCACTAGCCTTTGGAGATGTATACTGAAAGAGATTGCTGTGGCCAATGTCAAAGAGGTTACTGCCTATGTTCTCCTCTAGGATTTTGATGGATTCCTGTTTCACATTGAGGTCTTTCATCCATTTTCAGTTTATCTTTGTGTCTAGTGTTAGAGAATGGTTGAGTTTCATTCTTCGGTATATAGCTGTCCAATTTTCCCAGCACCATTTATTGAAGAGACTCTCTTTTTTCCATTGCACATTTTTTCCTGCTTTGTTGAAGATTATTTGACCATAGAGTTGAGGGTCCATATCTGGGCTCTCTATTCTGTTCCATTGGTGTGTAAGTCTGTTTTTATGCCAGTACCATGCTGTCTTGGTGATCACTGCTTTGTAATATAGCTTGAAATCAGGCAATGTGATGCCCCCTAGCTTTATTTTTCCTTTTCAACATTTCCTTGGCGATTTGGGGTCTTTTCTGATTCCATACAAATTTTAGGATTGTTTGTTCCAGCACTTTGAAAAATGTCATTGGAATTTTGATCGGAATGGCGTTGAGGTATAGATTGCTCTGGGTAGCATAGACATTTTAACAATGTTTATTCTTTCAATCCGTGAGCATGGAATGTTTTTCCATCTTTTTGTGTCTTCTTCAATTTCTTTCTGTAGTGTTCTGTAGTTCCTAGAGTATAGATCCTTTACCTCTTTGGTTAGGTTTATTCTGAGGTATCTTATGGTTTTTGGTGCTATTGTAAATGGAATCATTTCTCTAATTTCTCTTTCTATAGTTGCATTGTTAGTGTATAAGAAAGCAACTGATTTCTGTGCATTGATTTTGTATCCTGCCACATTACTGAATTTCTGTATGAGTTCTAGTAATTTGGGGGTGGAGTCTTTTGGGTTTTCCACATAAAGTATCATGTCATCTGCAGAGAGAGAGTTTGACTTCTTCTTTGCCAATTTGAATTCCTTTTAGTTTTTGTTGTCTGATTGCTGTTGCTAGGACTTCTAGTACTATGTTGAACAATAGTGGTGAGAGTGGGCATCCTTGTCGTGCTCCTGATCTAAAGAGAAAGGCTCTCAGCTTTTCCCCATTGAGGATGATATTCACTGTGGGTTTTTCATAGATGGATTTTATGAACTTGAGGAATGTTCCCTCTATCCCTATACTCTGACGAGTTTTAATCAGGAAAAGATGCTGTATTTTGTCAAATGCTTTTTCTGCATCAATTGAGAGGACCGTATGGTTCTTCTCTCTCCTCTTATTAATGGGTTCTATCACATTGATTAGCGAATGTTGAACCACCCTTGCATCCTGGGGATCAATCCCACTTGGTCGTAGTGGATGATCCTTTTAATGTATTATTGGATTCTATTAGCTAAGATTTTGTTGAGGATTTTTGAATCCATATTCATCAGGGATATCAGTCTGAAATTCTCCTTTTTGATGGGGTCTTTGCCTGGTTTGGGGATTAAGGTAATGCTGGCCTCATAGAATGAGTCTGGAAGATTTCCTTCTGTTTCTTTTTGAAACAGCTTCAGGAAAATAGGTATTATTTCTTATTTGAATGTTTGGTAGAATTCCCCAGGGAATCCATCAGGCCCCGGACTTTTGTTTTTTGGAGGTTTTTGATCACTGCTTCAATCTCGTTACTGGTTATTGGCCTATTCAGGTTGTCAATTTCTTCCTGTTTCAGTCTTAGGAGATTATAGGCTTCCAGGAAGGCATCCATTTCATCCAGGTTGCTCAATTTATTGGCATAGAGTTGTTGATAATAATTTCTAATAATTGTTTCTATTTCCTTGGTGTTAGTCATGCTCTCTCCCCCTTCATTCATAATTTTATTAATTTGGGTCCTTTCTCTTTTCTTTTGGATAAGCCTGGCCAGTGGTTTATCGGTCTTATTAATTCTTTCAAAGGACCAGCTTCTAGTTTCATTGATCTCATCTACTGTTTCTGGTTTCTAATTCATTGATCTCTGCTCTAATCTTAATTATTTCTCTTCTAATGCGTGGCTTAGGCATTGTTTGTTGCTTTTTTCTCTAGTTCTTGAAGATGTAAAGTTAGTTGGTGATTTTGGGATTTTTCTATTTTGAGTGAGGTTTGGATGGCTATGTATTTCCCCCTTAGGACCATATTTGCAGTATCCCATAGGTGTTGGACCAATATGTTTTCATTCTCATTCTCATTGGTTTCCATGAATAGTTTAAGTTCTTCTTTGATTTCCTGGTTGACTCAAACCTGGTTGATTCTTGAACAGAGTGGTCTTTAAATTCCAAGTGTTTGAATTTCTTCCAAATTTTTTCCTGTGATTGAGGTCCAGTTTTAAAGCATTATGGTCTGAGAATATGCAGGGAATAATCTCAGTCTTTTGGTATTGGTTGAGACCTGATTTGTGACCCAGTATGTGGTCTATTCTGGAGAAAGTTCCATGTGCGCTCGAGAAGAATGAGCATTCTGTTGTTTTAGGATGGAATGTTCTGTATATATCTATGAGGTCCATCTGGTCCAGTGTGTCATTCAAAGCTCTTGTTTCTTTGTTGATTTTCTGCTTAGATGATCTATCTATTGCTGAGAGTGGAGTATTGAGGTCTCCTACAATTAACGTATTGTTATCAATATGACTCTTTATTTTGGTTAACAGTTGGCTTAAGTAGATGGCTGTTCCCATGTTGGGGGCATAGATATTTACAACTGTTAGATCTTTTTGTTGGATAGACCCTTTAAGAATCATATAGTGTCCTTCTATGTCTCTAACTACAGTCTCTAGAGTTAAATCTGGTAAATATAGATTTATAATATATAAATATAAATATAATATAAATATAGTTAAATCTGTCTGATATAAGAATTGCTACCCCAGCTTTCTTTTGAGGTCCGTTGGCATGGAAGATGGATCTCCATCCCTTCACTTTCAGTCTGGATGTATTTTTAGGTTCAAAATGAGTCTCTTGTAGACAGCATATGGATGGGTCCTGTTTTTGTATCCAATCTGCCACCCTGTGCCATTTTATGGGAGCATTTAGGCCGTTCATGTTGAGAGTGATTATTGAAAGATATGAATTTATTGTCATCATGTTGCCTGTGAAGACCTTGTTTTTATAGATTGTCCCTGTAAATTTCTGTTCTATATCACTCTTGGGGTCTTTCTCCTTTTATAGAACACCCCCTTAATATTTCTTCCAGGGCTGGCTTAGTGGTCACATATTCTTTCACTTTCTGCCAGTCTTGGAGGCTCTGCATCTCTCCATCCATTCTAAATGACAGCCTTGCCAGATAAAGTATTCTTGGCAGCATGTTCTTCTTATTTAGTACCCTGAATATGTCTTGCCAGCCTTTTCTGGACTGCCAGGCCCCTGTGGATAGATCTGACGTTATTCTGATGTTCCTCCCTCTGTACATAAGGAATCTCTTCCCCCTAACTGTCCTTAAGGTGGTTTCCTTGGTTCTAAGATTTGCGAGTTTTCCTATTGCATGCCGGGGTGTTGGCCTGTTTTCCTTGATCTTGGGAGGGGTCCTCTCTGCCTCTAGGACACGAATGTTTGTTTCATTCCCCAAATTAGGGAAGTTCTCAGCTACAATTTGCTCAATTATATCTTCTAGTCCTCTCTTTCTCTCTCCACCCCCTTAGGGATCCCAATAATTCTGACAATGCAACATTTCATGGTGTCACTTATTTCTCTGATTCTATTTTCATGGATTCTGAGTTGTTTTTTGCTGACCTACTCTTTTCCCTTCTTGTCTATTAACTGGTCTTTAGATCACTAATTCATTCTTCTGCCTCACTTACCCTAGCTGTTAGATTATCTAGATTAGATTGGATCTCATTGATAGCATTTTTAAGTTCTGCCAATTCAGCCTTCATTTCTGCCTTTGGAGACTCTATGTTGCCATTAATCAATTTCTCCCTTCTAGCTATTGTCTTCACAATTGCTAGTCTGAATTCCATCTCCAACATCTTGGTTATATCTATATCCATTTGTAAATCTGTGGCATAAGTCATAGTCTCTGAGTCTCTCCTATTTTGGGAGTTCCTCCTCCTAGTCATTCTGTTGATGGGCGGTTGAGGTAATGTACAGAGTCCAAATTATTGACCACAACCCAAGCAAGATGCACCTCTTTTCTAGGGATCTTAGGGTTGTTGGCCTCTTGTTTCCACAGCCTGTCTTCTGGAGGAGGGGCCTGCCATGCTGTTACTCAGGTAACCCTGTTTGGGCAAAGTTGCCCTGCCCTATGTGGCAGGGGATGGGCTCAGTGAAAACCGGTCTTTTGTGGCTTCTGTTCTCTGGTGGTTTTCCCTCACGGTTTTCCATGTCTCTTCGGAAAGTCAGAGCAGAAGAGATCGTTTCCGGCACTCGCCTCAGAGCAGAGAGATCACAGTCTGCTCTTCAGTGAGCTCTCCAGACCACACTATCTCTGTTTCTGTCTGTGCTGCTATAAACTGCAGCGTCTTGGGCTGTGTGCCCCTCCACAGCACTCCCAGTCCTCACCTCCAGATCGGGGCACATCTCTGCCCTTTGTGCTTCTAAAACCACCAGCCACCCCCAGTTTGCACATGCAGCCCTGCTGCTCCAGGTTTCCATCTGGAGGGCTGCCCTAAAGTCCTCTCTCTGTCGCTACCGGTCTGCAAGTCTGTGTCCAGTTCCCAGCACGGGAGGCTATCCATCACCGGTGGTGTAGGATCCCAACAGCTCGGCTCCCTCCCCCTTCTGTTTATCCTCCGATATCTGCCCGCAGAATCACGGCTCCCCGCTTCGTACTTTGAAACCAAACACCTGCGATATTCTGTTTGTAGAGATCCAGATCTGTCTTCTTACATCTCAGGCTGATTTCGTGGGTGTTCAGAGTGGTCTGGTAAATATCCAGCTCAATTTCGAGGAGGGTTGGAATAGGGTCCACTACTCCTCTGCCATCTTTTCGCACAGTACTGTATTTATAAAAAAGTCTGCATATAAGTGGACATATGCAGTTCAAACCCATGGTGTTCAAGTTTCAACTATACCATGAACAATTATATGCCAACAAATTCAACAACTTAGAGGAAATGGATAAATTCCTACAAAGATACAACCTACCAAGACTGAATCATGATAAAATAGAATATCTGAACAGACCAGTTACTAGTAAGAAGATTGAATCGGTAATCAAAAATCTCCCCAAAAAACAAAAGGCCAGGACCAGATAGCTTCACTGTTGAAGTCTACCAAAATTCAAAGAAGAATTAATACCATCCTTCTCAAGCTCTTCAAAACATAGAAGTGGAGGGAACATTTCCAAACTCACTTTATAAGGCCAGCATTACCCTGATATCAAAATCAGACACAGAAACCACAAGAAAAGAGAACTATAGTCCAATACCCCTGATGAACATAGATGTACAAATCCTCAATAAAATATTAACTGAATTCAACACTACATTAAAAATATCATACACCATGGGATTTATTCCAGGGATGCAAGGATGGTTCAGCATCCACAAATCAATAAATGTGATACACCACATTAATGAAATGAAAGATAAAAATCATATGATAAACTTAATAGGTGCAGGACAAACATTTGAGAAAATTCAACAACCATTCCTGTATTAACAACTACAACTGAGACTTTTTACGGAACATTATGTACTAGACAGCTTTCCAAGGGCTTTATGTACATTATTTTTAAAAAATATTCAAGAATTCTATTGTATAGTTGAAGAAACTACTAATTAGACTACGTACGTGCAGAGGATCATGCAATGAATCTGTGCCTTCTCAATCTCCAAATCCATGCCTGTAACCCCACTGTTCTATGACTTTCCTGGATAAATCTTAACTTATTCTGGTCAATAAGAATTGTTCCACTGATGTTCAAGGCACTTGCCCACAAACAGCGTGGCTTTTTCTCTGCTCAGTATGTTGTTTTCTCTAGTAAATGGCTACTGTTAATAGGAAATGATTGGTTTCCCATGATACGGAGAAAGTTGGTTGTCCAAGACAGTAGCAGAGGTCAGTTACACAGTGTTATATACTTCTCAATCTAACTGGCCATTTCCCCACTCAGTGAATGGCTTTAAGCTGACTTGCCACACCATTAACTGCTGAGATAGCACTACCTAGGGAGTCAACAGGGAGCTGACATTGGTTGTTTCACCTGTATTTGTGATATTTTGACGAATTTTCTCCCTCTTGGCACTGTCAAACTTCACTATAGCCAATCTCAGATTTTTCTCGCTCCTTACGACAAGTCACTGAAATCAATACCAGACAATACGGTCTTTCCCTTCTTGATGACAATAAAAGAGTGACTGAATCACATGCCCAGGCTTTATAGTAATAAAGGGCAGAAACATACATAAAAGACTTTTATACAAAAAGCTTTCTTGGGAGTCTTCGATTAAGGGGTAGCAGTTGTTATATTCCTCCACCAGACTGACCCAACCTTTTCACATGCAGCTGCACAGAAGGAGCAGATAAGGAAACCCTGAAGAGATCTGAAACTGTCTAGAAGCCTACTGAGGATAACAAGGAGGATAGTAACAATAAACCAACACATATTGAGTGTTTACTGTTTTTCAGATATTGTTCTAAGAGCTTTATATTCATTGTCTCAGTTAATCCTCACAATCTTGTGAGATGGAGATACATACCATTACCATGCTGATGTTATGGATAAGGAAACTGGGTCTTATAATCATTAGGAAGCATTTCCAAAATTCCTCAGTTATCTGTTATGGAACTGGGATTAGAATTCAGGCTAACTACAGAACCTGGGGATTCAGCTGCATTCTTATATTGATATGTGCAAAGCTCTTCTTCAGGTGACAATAATAGGAAATTGCTTTTTGGTGTCTGCTACCATAAAACTGCATTGTCAATCCAAATGGTATTTTAGGGGAAATTACTCTTGAATAGAAACCTCGCACACATTCATATATTGGCCCATATGTTTATTAGCACTCTGAAGGAATCTGCTATAAATGCTATACTGTTCCTTGGGAGAAACTTTAGTTCCTTTGTTGGTGTTCACACTGTACCTGTATTGCTTTTCAGGGGACAAGGTTACTGGTTAGATTTCAACCTTGATATAAAGTAACTCTCCACCCAAAGAGTGTAATTCAGAATACTTGCCTCTAGGGAGTGATGCCTCATTATGTAGTACTGGCCAATTATTAGAAAGTCTGACAGTACCCGGATTAAAATTACTCAGTTGGAAAGAGAAAAATAGATCACACTTCTGTAACTGTACAGCCCTAGCATTTGAGCAGACAGGAAAGTTAGGGGAATAAAATATGTTTTCTGAAATGTCTTTCATTAACCTAAATGGTGTTCTTTTTACCTCCTTCTTAAAAACCATAAGGCATGGGACCAAAGGTCAGAAAGGAAAAAGGGTAGAACATTTTGATAGCACTTTTTTTCAAGATAAAGAAGATAAAAGTTATAGAAATAATTTATGCAAAATTAAATATTTTTTCTCAATTTAACACTTTGGGGGTGGGAAGTAAATAATTAAATTCACTGCAAGTTAAATGCTTTCTGGTAATTGATAATGGCAACTGAAAAGAAAAGGACTATTTTGATATTTAGTGATTTTTAAGAAGGGCAATACCTACCATAACCTATAATTCCAATCACACCCACCATGAAGACCCAGAAGAGGAATCCAGCTGTGAACCTCAGGAGTATCACAAACAACCAACTAAGGAGCATGGCGATAGTCAGCCCACTAGAGGAAAAAGCATACAACACAGACAGGGGTCAAATGTGTTAAACATAACATAAAGTTAACAGCAAGACAATATTTTCTATTCAAAATAATTCTCAGATTATTTTATTTTAGCTGGCTATAGAAATATTTATAATATTAAAAAGTATAAACAATAGTTCCTATTAAGATTTTCATATGAAAGAGTAGGACCATCGGGAACTTCATACAGGAGTCAATATTTGTGTACCTGGGTAAACAGAAGTTCAGTAGCAACCACAGTTCAAAGAAAAACACAATTCCTCCAACCTACCATTTTGGCCTATCTGCCACAGTAGCCATGACGAATTTTTCTCCCCCCCCAACACGTCTCACTAAGTGATAAATTATAAAACAATATCCATGATACTAATAGAAGGAAACCCTATACAACAGAATTATCTAGAAGTAAGGGAACAGTCTTAGGCCAGAAAAGAAAAATAATTGCCCCACACAGTTCCTGAATCCATGATTTTGTAGTCATTATTATGGTCTAATTATCTTTCATAATTTGTGATGTCTGACATCACCAGACATCTATTTCAGGTCCCCAGTGATCTGTAGGCCATTATATGGAGCCATGATACGCCTTCTGTATCTCCTGGGCCATATGACTTTATCAAGCAGTCAGCAGCATGACTTTTTTTTAATTTTTTTAATTAAAAAAAATTTTTTTAATTTTTTTTACTACTAGAGATACTTCTCCCCACAGCTCATATATCCAGGTTAAATCCATATTGGATTTTTCTAGGTAATTTCATTAAACAGAATTCATTAAGATTAGAAATTTGGATGACACTTCTATTAAGAACTGATACCTCCGATGCTCCTTCAAGTTTCCAAACAGAAACATAGCCTGGTACATTTATTGAGCTTATTGTCTCCAAGTATTATCTTTTTAAAAAAAATCTTAATAATTACTGTTACTGGATAGATGTCAGTATTGTATCAAAGTAACTTCTAAGGTCACATCCTTGCAGAGCCAATGCTTTCAACTCCAGAAGTCATTCCCTATTAACATCACAGATACTTTAATGCTTAAATATTAAATATGGATGAAGGATTATTCTATGGCATAGTCCGAGAGGAATATTCAAAAAGGTCAGGGGGAAGAAAAGAAATATAGCTGTTTATTCTCTGTTTTTAATTCCTGGCATAAAATTCTAACTGAATAAATAAAGTCATGGCATATTAGTCTTTGGCTTTATATTTACAAGATAGATGGAGAAGAGAAGGGTCAAAAATAGAGGGAGTGTTTATGTTCTACTGGTGTGAACAGTGCCTGGGTGGAGAGGGTTTCAGTGTGTGTTGGGAGTGAGGTAAACAAGAAGGTCTATCATAATGCATACTTTTTCAGATAATAGTTAAAAAGCCAAAATAAAGAAGAAATGTACAAATTATCTAATGATATTTGAGTTTGACAATGGGGAACCAGTTTAACTATTGTCAAGTATAGACTACAATCTGTGCTATGGAGAGAGATCCTGAAATACTGATACACACGAAAATAATTATTGCATTTAAGACAAAACATCGAAATGAGTAAAATCTCAAAAAACACTTTCTAGTTTTACAGCTCTACAAACTAGTCACTGGTATTTTACACAGTTTTGACTTTATTAAGCATCATATAGTTAAATATATCTATCTTATTCCCCTAGTGGTTTTACAACTGTTCCTTGAACCCACATTTTCTACGCATCTTCTATGTTCCAAGGACCACACTAGGAGTTACAAAAGTAGAGATGAGTTAGACATAGTTACCATGGTAAAGAATTCATAGTTTATCATAGAAAAAGAGCCAGGTAAATAACATAAAATTCTAGGTGCTATATAGATGATAGATATGTGTGTATGTGTGTGTGTGCACACTTGTGCACACACATGCATGTGGGTAGGAGGAACACATGGAAAAAGTAATTATATCTGGAGAAGTCAAGAAAGACTTCATAAATTACACAAAAGCTGATTTTATTTTTATTTTTTAAAGATTTTATTTATTTGAGAGAGAGAAGGAAAGAGAGAGAGAGAGAGAGAGAGAGAAAGCACTCAAGTGGGAGGGAGGGGCAGAGGGACAGGGAGAGGCAGGCTCCCCACCAAGCAGGGAGCCTGATGTGGGCTGGATCTCAGGACCCCCGGGATCATGACCTGAGCTGAAGGCAGACGCTTCACAACCTGAGCCACCCAGGTGCCCCAAAAGTTGATTTTAAATAATGAGATGGAGTTGCCCAGGACACAGCAAGGATGTGCCAGGAAAGAGAACAGAATGTGCAAAAACATGGGGGTTTGACACTCTAAGAATGGGTGTGTTATTTGATGTGTTTAGAATATAGGGTCAATCAAGTAACATGGGTGGAGAAGAATCTGGGACACTAGTTGGACCAGGTTGTAAAGGGCCCTGTAACTATCTGAAGAAGTTTTCTCTTTGCTCTTTGATCACTAGGGAACCATAGGTGATATAAGAGCCAGATAGTAGCAATAGCCTTAAATATATCAAACACAGGTACCCACTCCAGTAGAGTGATTGCATTTTCCTTTACCTTTCAGGAATGCAAATCTTATGGCTAAAAATTTTTAATCTCCTCCTTTCATATATTTTTTCAGCTCTTCATAACTATAGTGACCTTTGATGATAATAACAAACATTATGTGGAAAGGATGTGTTAAAAATAAGAGGGAAGGACAAATGAGAAAACAGACCCAGAGAAATAAAACTGCATCCACTGTAACATAACAATAAGAAGCAAACGTACTACAGATGTTGTCCCTGCATAACTTCAAGTATATTTATACAAGTACTTTTATTGGGAATTTAATGAATAAAGTTCAAAATTACATTCTTATAACTTTTGTAACACTGGGTATATTTCCAAATATCTTTGCCCCATTTTTCAGCCACAGGAACTGAGTCAACCTTTTATTCACAAATATGAATGGGGAATTTTTTAAGAAGATTTATTTGAGAGAGAGAGAGAATCAGGAGCAGGGGAAAGGGTAGAGGGAGAAGCAGGCTCCCTGCTGAGCAGGGATCCTGATGCAGGGCTGGATCCCAGGACCCTGGGATCATGACCCGAGCTGAAGGCAGATGCTTAACCGACTGAGCCACCCAGGCGCCCTGAATGGGGAATTTGAAGAAAGCATTCTACAAGGATAAAACGGGGCTGGAGAAGAAACACGAATGTTTGCACTTACATGAGAATCCAATACCAAGTTGTTGCATAGTCTTCAAATACTTTCATTCCAATTGCCCTTGCATCAAGGATTTTATTGACACGACTGAATTCAAAGAAGGAAAAAATCAATTATTTTGACTACCGCTAAACAGAAATGTTCTTGTTATGATAAAAGGGGTTTGCAAGCTGCTGTTCAAAACATATTTTTAGAAGCCATTTATCAAGAGGCACTCTTTCCTCAGCCACAACAATATGTGAGATGTCACTTTGGTAGACTACAAAGGCCACTATAGCTATACACACAGAGAATGTAGCTTTCAAGAATGGTGAACAGATCCCTTTTCAACGTATGTGACATGTCCTCAATATTGCAGTAATCTCACTGTAAGAAATGAATTTAAATAAGATCAGTTTTTAACTTACAAAATCCATAGCATCAAGAATGAACATCATTCTTAATTCCCTTTTCTAAACCTCTGACAGCTATGTAGCAGGAAGACACCATGGGGCACATACAGAAAAGTGCACAAATCATTAGTGTCCAGTTTGATGGATTATCAGAAGTGAATGCACTATGTACCTACAATATTGTTCTTCCTTTCCCTCTGTGCCCCAGTTACAACACCTCTTCCTTCCCCGAAGGTAACCACAATCCTGACTTCTGTGATAATAATTTCCTAGTTTTCTTTTTCAGTTTTACCACTTACATATGCATCGCAGGGTAATTTAATTTAGTTGTGCTTGGTTTTGAATTTTTCTATCAGTGGAACTGCACTTGTACTATTATTTTGTAATTTCTTTCATATAGCTTTATATTTGTGAAATCCATCCATGTTGCTATTACATGTGCAGGACCATTCTACTTGGACTGCTAAACTCAAGGAAGAGAAAAACATTTTTAGAATATCTTTTATGTTTCACTTTTAATTCAACAATTGAGCTACACAATGATACTGTGTTTGTGCACACATGCGAATGTACCCACCCAGAGAATTATATTTCCCAATAACCTGAAACATCACAATGTGTACACCAAGGAAACAGTAAATTGACTTCACTGTATTTAGTACATAGAAACTGATATGGTCCTGAAACAGCATTACCAAGGTTGTCTCGCCTTTCTTAAGGCCCTCTTCCCTTTAAGACATCTGGCAGTATCATTATCTTAGTCATTTTTTTTTGATTGGTGATTTAAAAAGCATCTTTATATTGTGTTCATTCAACAAGTAAATTAAGGTCTTTCAATATGCTTACTGAGATCCCAATTCTATACCTGTTGATAATCCACGGTGACATGTATATTTCATAATCATAATTCTTCCTCTATAACCCTTAACCTAATGGAAGCTTTCGTTTTGTGTACAGTAATAGGATGCATCCAAACTGAAAATAAGAAGGTAAACAAACATACTTTGCAGCTCTCCTGAGTTCTATAGCATTTCTTTTCTTTCCACTTCCATCTTCAAATATTGTCTTATTTCCTACTGTCAAGGTGCCATTTTTAGTAGTGAAGTCAGGGAAACATCTCTGGAGAACTGTAAAAAAATAAAATTATGGTAAACACTTTTCTACTTCTTCCTGTGTAACGTTTTCCCTTTCTTAAGCTTTCTGTTATTTATAATTAAATTCTTGCTAGACAATGTATAAACATACTGCTCAAAATGATAATTGCCCATTACTTGATGGTCAGAAGGTTTTCTGATGGTTCTAAGACACATGTAGAAAGCAAATATGATCACAATCTGAAGATTCACTCTAAACTTGATTATTTTACACATGGTATATTCATCAAGTAGCCAATAAGTAAGATGCACAGCGCAGGTTTTAAAAGAGTAATATTGATAACATATCTCACATGGTAAAAACATTTTAATAAAAAGGCTACATTTATTGTATGACTGAGTTTACTTTTTTGTTTTAGGATTTTATTTATTTATTTGAGAGAGAGCGAGCGTGTGCACATCGGCAGTGGGGAGGGGCAGAAAAAAGGGAGAAGCTGACTCCCTGCTGAGCAGGGAGCTCAATGAGGGGCTCGATCCCAGGACTTAGGGATCATGACCTAAAATGAAGATGGACGCTTAACCAACTGAGCCACCAAGGTGCTCTGAGTTTACTTTTTCTTTTCTTTTCTTTTTTTTAAGATTTTATTTATTTATTTGACAGAGAGAGACACAGCGAGAGAGGGAACATAAGCAGGGGGAGTGGGAGAAGGAGAAGCAGGCTTCCCTCGGAGCAGGGAGCCCGAAGCGGGGCTTGATCCCAGGACTCTGGGGTCATGACCTGAGCCGAGGCAGAAGCTTAACGACTGAGCCACCCAGGCACCCCTACATTTTCTTATTAAAAAAATCTTAGATACTTCTTGAATGAAACATTGAAAACTGGAGATTAGTGAATAATTCCTTGAGAAACAAGAACTAGCTCAAACTTCAGGCTACTAAAACAACTGAATTTTTATTTTTGAAGTCTTAGTAATTTGTCTCCCAGCTTTCTCATTTACCTGGTGTTTTGGAGGGGCTGGAAATAGAAATTCTAAAGCTATCAAAATGCCCCACACTTTGTAGACTAGCATAATTTCTCCGAAGAGCTACCTCACTGTTCAATCTTCTATGCACTTATTTTGATTAAATAGAATCCTTGCCTCTTTACAAATCTGTATTATTAAAGTATTTTAAAACCCCAATTTTAAATCAAGAGGGATGAGAAATCAGAAGTGGATCATTTTTATATTTTTTCTTACAAGAAGAATCACAGATTTGCATGGGTTTTCAGGGAATTTAAACTTGAAAATGTTAAAGGAGTTGATATAGGGAAAGAAGAAATAGGTCTTTACCAAGGCTTTTCTGACTTTTTGGGCTTAAAATGATCTCCTGTCTACCTACCTCCATCTTCTGTAGCACTTAAAATATGGCTGATTCCATCAGTATCTCCCTAATCTTTTTCTGGTTCTTCCCTGGCAAATTTGACATAGTAGTCTCTACCAGCTGCTTCTCTTCCCTCTCAATCCAATCACATGTGGCATGCCCCAACCACTCCAAGGAAATTGTCTTCCCAGTGATCCCAATTATCTCCTAATGGCCAAAAACTCCAAATACCTTTTAGTCATCATCCTACTTGAACCCATTACCTAGCACAGTGCTTGGTACATAGTGGAACTCAGTAAATATTTCCTGTTGAGTTAACTTTTCTGAGTCTTTGACATAGTATACAACCCCTGCCTTCTTCCTTTGGCTTACATGCCCAAGTTCTCTCCTGCCCTCCCTTTAGCTTTCCTGTGCGTTTTTTCCCTTGCCACTCCTTAAATAGGACTGTTTCCACCTACAGAGTCCTCCAACCTTGTTCTGGGCAATTTCACCCAGTTAGTTCCAATGACTAAATATGCTCTTTATATATTTGGAAAATAAAGAAAATAAGAAGGAAGATAACAAAATACATAGTCCTACCACCCACAATGAACTCTAATATTTTAGATAAATTTCCTTCTAGTCTTTCTTCTACAAGAATTTTTTTTTTGAGTCATAACCATAAAATAAATGCAGGGCTTTCCCTTGTTTCTTTCTTTTAATATTACTTATTTCCTTTCATAAACTATTTAATAAGTGAATTTTATTAGCTGTATACTATTCCATTAAGTAGTATACTTAATCACCTATTGGGGGAATGAGTACAAGTTGATTGTGATGTTCACCATAATGTCTCCTTTACTGTACTCTGAGGAACTATGCCTTATTCATTTCTGTGTCCCCAGTGTACGTTTTATATTGTGTGATTTAACCAAACTATACTTGTAAGGGCAGGGATGTCTTATATTCTTATGCCTATATCTTCAGTGACTAAGGATTCATTTTTATCTTTTTGTAACATTGTTCTTGGCTACTGACACTTGTTGCCCAGGGCTTCCTGGCAAAATGCAGTTGCTTGCAAGACCTACACCTTTACTTCATGGTCCTCAATGACCCAAAGAAAAGGGAGAAGGGCGCATAAGGCATTGTGTTTGGTGGTAGCTACTTCGATGGTACCCAAATTTCTACTCAAATAGAAAATGGTACGTGGCTTTCTACTCCAATAGAAAAAAGAAGAAAGAAGAGAGGAAATGCCCACAGTTTTGTCATCTCCAAAGCATCCATACTATTTTGGCATATTTCTTTGCAGTATTTTTCTTTGAATAGCCTTTTTTATTTTAATTTATACATGCTTGTCATTATAATGCATATAGCATTTTATTTAATATCATACTATTTAATACTTATATTTAATAATTCTAAAATATTTCATTTAATGAATACACCATAATTTATTTAAAGTACTTTCTTGCTCTTGGACATAACAGTGTTTCTTTTTCCTTTCCTTTTTTTTCTTTTTGGTTCTTCTGAATAGCATTGTGATGGGCATCTTTATGTAAAGTTGTTTCTCTGTAGTTAGGATTATATTTGTAAGAATGGGAAATTAGTGATTATTTTATTTTTTTAAAAAGTTACTCAAAGTTTATATAAATTTTAAATAATATTTATAAATCTTAAAAATATAAAATATTGATTCCTTTCAGAGATATATAAATATTTCAAGTTTCAAATTATAGGACAAGTTTATGTCCCACCATTGCCCCCCAGGCAAATTCTGAACAAACTCTTTGGACGAATTCAGGGGTGAGTGTGCAAGATCATGTCTGTGTGTGCCTATCTGTGCTCATAGAACACCAAATAATCAATCTGGGCTTTTAAAATCAATTTTTAATCTTTTCTGTGTATGTTGATGCAGCAAAACTCCAAAACTACCAGAGCTCCAGTGGAAATATCTCTGGCTGGAGTCAGGAGAATGGGCTTTAGCTTTGGCTTCCTCCTAATTAACTCTGGGACATTGGGCCAGTCATACAACTATTCTTGGCTTCAATTTTGTCAATAGTGAAATAAGGAACTGAATTGAGTAACTTTTTATGATTATATGTTCTAAGATAAGTAATAACCACTTACATGGCTTGCTTGGAAAAATTGCTATTGGACAATCATCATCCAGTAAGACTTGTGTGACAGTCTAAAATGGAAGGAAGAGTATGTTAACATTTCAAAGGCTACGTAATGACAACTTTTACTCTCAGTATAAAAATTGTGTCCTTTGAAAATTTAACTCCATAATTATCTCATTATTTCATATTACTATCCTAATAAGAGTGGTTTTAAGATTATCACACACACATACACACACACACACACATACTTATTTGACAAATGCTCTAAAATGTCCTAACTGTAATTCAATCAAATCAACAATAATAAAACCAGACCCACTGAAGCCAAGACACGCCTTTGAAAGTGTGTATTTATGTCTTAGACACATTCTGAGACTCTAAATCTTCAAAAAATTTTTTCTGGAAAAACAGCATCTTCTCTAAGTTAGAAGCCATTAATACTATTTAACATAATGGGGCTTTAGAATTCCTTTATAAGTCTCAAACCTAGGGTTTGAGGATTTTTTTTTTAATGAATAATTATCAAATTGGGTTTGGAAATAAAATTCTACTTGTTACTAAGTAGCCATGGATCTTCATCACCACATTAATGAAATTGTAACATTAATAAAATCAAATGACATTAGCTCCTACATCTTGATGGTAAAAAAAATGCAGCCAAGTAGAGAATTTATTAGTTTCAGAGAATAGTTAAAGCTAACTTACGAGACTTAAGAGTCTTGCATAACACCTGAAGTCTACACAATGCTAAGCTATAAATGGTGCATGTGTGTTTCTATGTACCTTTGTGTTTTAATGCAATAATACATAATCATTTCCTAGATGATTTGGGAGCTTGTCTATTACAAATGCTCATGTTACACTTGAGATTGACACAAAAGTTAAATTCTTCTCTAGTTTTAAGCTTAAACACACATACCTTTGCAGGCTTAACAAAAGGGGATTTGCAGAACTGGCTGTAGTACATCCAATAGTGTTTGTTTGTTCTGTACATAAACTGTATTTCCATGTAAGTTAAAAATTTTTCTGGGCACTTGGAGACACAGATCTGTGAAGAAAAGGAACACAGTGGTGGGAACTCAATTGAGTTGAACAAACCAAGGAAGTAGATGTAAGATTAGACTTCTAAGTTATCTACCACTATAAAGAGCAAAGCACTATTTTCCATCTAAGAAACTTACGTCAATTTTCTAATTTATGTAAAAAATAAAATTTCATGTACTAGTTATCAATCTCTACTCCTTGACCTTTGATAATGATTTGTGTTAAGACAAGAAGATGTTGTACAATGACAGACTTGTTTTTAACTTCTGATTTTGAGAAATTGTAGATCTACTTGCATCTGTGAGAAATAATGAATTCCACCCAGCTTTATCCAATAGTAATAACTTTCACAATTACAGAACAATATCACAACCAAAAAATTGATATTGTTACCATCATGTAGATTTCACCAGTCTTATATGCATTCATTTATTTGTGTGTGTGCATGCACACACATGCAGTTCTATGCAATTTTATCATGTGTAGATTCATGTGACCACTACCACAGGACAATGATGGATCTTTAATAAAATATTTCCTTATTAGTTTCTGAGTTAGTAGATAAGAATATAATGCAAGATTAATATTTGCAAGATTAATTTTGTCCATGTAGTTTATGTATTTTCAGGGTTAGAGTCTTGCTTCCTTTTCTATATATGAATAAAATGGTCATTAAACATGCTCCAAATATTGAGAACTTATGCCACTAATAATTATCAGTGCCAGTGAATTCTCAACAATTCTCAAAATATAATTGGGGATTTATTACTATAAGAAACTAACAAAATTGGGGCTATTTGTGGCAGTCAATCATTATTATAGTCTTTTACCAGCCAAATGTAGGCAGAGAGGTCACCAATGTAATTATTTTACATGAATGACCTTAGAGGGCCTATTAACACCAAACTAGATCATTGTGCTAGTAGTCCACAGAGTCACTGTGGAGTGACTGAAATCCAATTAGGAACTCCACAGAGAGAAAGCAGAACCCGAGAAGATACACTCTATTGGCTTTGCTTTTGTTTGTAATTGAAAACAAAAACAAAGATCCTAGCAAGCCATGAGAGTTGTAGCCCTTACACATTCTCTCCTTCAGTTCCTCCTTATGAAAGCCTTCTCAGCTCTGACTTGCTGCATCTCCCCGCTGTACTTTGTTAACTTCTCACTGGCCAGATTCTAGCCCAATCCATGGGCAGCTAGGTTAAAACACCACTGCTGAGCTGACATCTCTTTCCCATTCTTTGGGTCTTGTTTCTACTGTATGCAAAAATATTTGGTGTCAACTCCACAGCCAAGGTAGCAGGTGGATAGCTAAATGGATATGTCCAATCTCACAGTTAATATTGTTTTGTAGTAGCAGCAGCAGTGAAATTTGTGATTTTCTTTAACAAACCACTTTTTGTTAAAGAGAATCACAAATTTCTTCTAGAAGTTCTGACAAGGCAAACAACCTGTCTCCACATTCATGCCTCCATATGTATTTTCTGTCAGTTTCTCATATATACATAGGCATTCACACACACACACACACACACACTCACTCATTCACACACCTCTAGAGGAAATATTGAAATTTCACAGGTATCTTTCTACAAAAGCCGAAGAACTGTTTAGGGACATTCAAAGCCCCCAACATGCTCACATTTTTATAAAGAAGGCTAAGGTTATCATCAATGCAAATATAAAAATTTCACTCTGATTGGAGCTGAGTATACCTTTAACATATTGGAAGATACTTTACATTTAGACTTTGACAATTATATGGCTTTGAAAGATAACTTCACTAGTTCCCCTACTGGGTACATTTAAATGGATTTATAAAATGAATATTGAAAGTACTAATGCTTTCACAGGCCTTAAATAACAGTAGGAACTACTGAGTTGGGACCATGATGATTTCTGTATTCCTAAATACATACACATACAATGTATACTACATATTAAAAGTGCTGTGTATGCAACATATACAAGAAGGTAATTAAAAATGGCAAAAAGTGGTTTGTTAAAGAGAATCACAAATTTCATTCCAGACACAAATGAACTGTTAAAATACAATATACCAATTGCTCTTTACTCTCTCCCTCTATCAGACCAATTTGTTCATTTCAAATACGATGCTGATTAGTAGCAATCAACATATAGTTAGCCAAAAATGAAGGTCACATTGAGGTAGGGTATCCTAATTGATCACAGTGTGTCCTTTAAATGCTTGTGACACATGTCTGGACTATGCTGGCAGTTAACAAAAAACATAATGCATAAAAATATGGCTTGGATCAGTAGATACACTAATGCCTGGCAGACTAAAAGCAAATCTCCATTACTGGCAGGTAAATACATTCTGACTCAATTCTTTGTGTAACCACAAAGGGGCACTTTAAATGTAGTTCTTCATCATTATTTTTATATATGCAATTCATATAGGTTTAACATTCTAATACAAATCAGAATTTGGTGAGTAGAAGAGCTATACCGTAGGTTAAAAGACTACATTTGGTATGAAAAAAGCATATTTATTAAGTAATCTATGGTATACTTAACATAAATGTAAATAACATGGACATGGGTACATAAAAAACAAAGATATTTTTGTCTCACCATGGGAATGATGGATTTGTACAGTGGGAAATTTCCTAGACTGGGAGGAGGAAGATATTAATTCACTCATTTATTCCTGCAACAAATACTTATTGATCACCTACTCTCAGCCTGTTCTAGGCACTGGAAACACAATAGTGAATAAAACAGATAAAAACCCTTGCCCTTAATCTGTTTACTTTCTAGTAGAGCTAAATGGATAACAACAAGTAAGTAGAATTATTTGTTACAAGATGGTAAAAAAGGCTATGGAGAAAAATGGCTAGAAAGGAGGTTAGAGGTACAAAGTAGCTGAGTAGGATTCCAGTTTTACATGGGTAATCAAGGAAGGCCTCCCTAAAAAGGTAACATTTGAGGAAAGACATGAAGACTATTGATCAAGCCGTAGTCATTTGGAGAAAGAGTACTCTAGGCAGAGAGAACAGCAAAGTCTAATGCTCTGAGACAGGAGCACTCCTGGATCCTTCAAAGACAACAGATGGGTAATATAACCTGAGTGTAGTGAGTAGAGAAAGAGTAACGGCAAATGTAGTCAAAGTTGGACAGACAGTGAAGGATCCTGTAAGGCCACTGTTAAGACTTTACTTTTAAACTCAGTAACTTGGGAAGCCATGGGGGCAAGGGCTGAACAAAGGAGAAACATAAATGTGACATATTTAATGGGATCACACTGGCTGCTGGGTAGAAAAGAGACTGTAAGGGGTAGAAATTAGGGCAAGGATAGAATCAGAGAGACCAGTCGAGAGGTCATTGAACTAATCTAGGAAAGAGATGATGGTTCTTTGGAAAAAGGAAGAGAAGGTGAAGAGTAGTTAGTCCAGGTATATTTTGAATGGAGACCAGAGGAATTAGCTGAAGATTCACACATGAGTGCAAGAGAAAAAGAGGAATGAAGGATGATTCCGTGTTATTTGTAGCTGACCTCAACTGAAAGAGGGAAGACTGCTGGGTTTTGGAGAATAATTTTAAGGATGAAGTTAGAGATTAGGAATTGAGTTTTGGAGATGTTAAATTTGAGATGCCAACTAAACATCCATGTAGACACATTGCATAGTTGGTTGCATATAAAGATGAGGAGTTCAGGGAGCAGACTTATCTGGAGGGCATATATAAATAAATTAGGGAGGGCAGCATGTAGATGATGTTAAAACCATAAGACTAGATGAGATCACCAAAAGAGTAAATGTAGATTTTGAAAAGGACTAAGCTTGGTGATGGGAGGGAGCTCCAACATTTCAAGATGTTGGAAAGATGAAGAAAAACCAGCAAAGGAGACTAACAAAGAGTAGCCAGAGAGTTGGGAGGAAACCTAAAAGAATGTTGTGCCCTAGAAGCCAAGTCAAGAAAGTGTTTTAAGGAGGAGGGCTTGAATAAACAGTGCTGTTAGATCAAATAAATGTGGAAATGAGAATTGGCCATTGGTTTAATAATATGGAGGTCCATGGTATCATTTGGAGAAAATTGGAGTAGGAGTAAAAGCCTGAATGAGAAGAGAGGATTTAGACACACTGAATATAGACTATTCTTCTGAGGACTTGCAAAAAAGAGGTACAGAGATATGGAGCAGTACCTGGAGGGCGGGGTGTGTTGGATCAAGGAGAGAATTTTTTGAGATAGAAGAAATAACAGCATGTTTGCATACTGATGGGGATGATTTAGTAGAGAAGGAAAAATGGTAATAAAAAAAAAAACCAGAAAATTCCTGGAATGATGTGCTTGAGTGTGTGAGAGAGATATAATGCACAAATGGATGGGCTGACCTTAGGAGCACAGGCAGTTCATCCACATTATGACAAGGAAAGGCTGAAGAAGTATATGAACATAAATGATGACAGGTAGGCAAGAGGATATTACTGTAGGAGCTTTTAAAAGTTGTCTTCTAAACACTTACACTTTCTCAGTGAAATAGTAAGCAAAATCAGAGGCTGACAAAGAGATTGGGATGGAGTTCTTAGAGGCTTAAGAGGAAAAGGTGTGGAACTGTTTTCTAGAAATTGTTTCCTAGCTAGGCTAGTGAACAGACAAGGGGTTTGTAGTGTGGCTGTGGGACAGCACTAAGGGCCCACTGAGATTAGTGGTTCTGAATCGAAGGAACTATTATGTAGGTTTTCTTCAACAACTCACAGCTACCTGAGTTCAAGCATGGAATAGGCAGAGTTGCACTTAGCTAGGGATGAAGTTTTGTAGGAAGTACAACTACATGGGATGGGGCAAAGGAATTGGGGGTTTATATAAGGGAGTGAATTTAAAGAGGGGTCATGAAATCTAAGTCAGACAGAGAGGGAAATGAAAACATGATGGAACTGAGGGATACGGTGAAGGGCTTAACATTAGGGTTTTGTAGGTCCCGGCGAGATAGAATGATTGTAATTGGAATGTTAGAGGGATTGAGATGGGCAGACATTGGGATGTTTGAAACTGAGATTACGAGGGGTGGTAATTACTGGTATGACAAGGTCAAGGATTTGATCTTGGGAGTGGGTGACTGTGGTAGAAAACAAAGTCTTGTGATAGAGGTAGTCACAGAACTAAGATGCCAATATCTCAAGTTGGCTTTAGTCTCAGCAGGAAATAAGATATCAAAAGTCTTTGAGAGAGATGAAGAAGAGAGCAAGCAAGCAGATTTACAAACTAGATCAGAGAAGATCTTTGGGTGCAGTTTACTAGTACATGGAACAAAGAGGAAGCAAATAAGTTAGAAGCCTATTACATTTTTGAGGCAGTTGTGCTGCCAAAGAATTCATGACCTAATCTGAAAAGGCCTCTGACTGTTAAAATAATCTTTGAGGTGCTAAATTTGCACAACAGGAAGGGAGCTTCAAAGTTCTATGGCCCTCAAAAGAGCATATATCTCCAATGCTCAGCAATGATGTGGTCTGAGGCTAGCAGACAGGAAATAACCTCCCAGGTGGTTAAAGGACCATAGGCTGAAATGGGGAATACAATCCAGGTCGAATAAGAATGTTTTCCAGTGCCATGCACCAGAAACCCCTGTGCATTTATCACTCCTCCCTTTCTGAACTGGAGTTTGTATTCTAATAGTCCCAGCCTCATACCCCATTGTGAATTCAATGTGATAAAGAGAGGATGTATCACCCAGAGATCCTTGGACTTTGGGTTAAAAATAGTACTATGTGGGATGCTGGGTTGTCTCCCTTGGGAAGAAGAGTATTCTGGAGGACAGAGGGATAGACTATAGAAGACCCAACTAACTGCCCATTGAAGTCTATGCCTTATCCCACAATGGCATTGCTTTAGTCCTTCTTTCTTGCATCTAAGTGTGAACATATAAAAATAATATGCATGTTGTAGGAGTAGAAATGTAATGTGTGAACACTTCTAAACCAAGGCTTATAAGAGCAGAGATGCTTATTTATCTTGTTTCCTTCTGGCAAGTGGATGCAGATGACAAGAAGGACTTAAGACAGAGCCACTAGATGAAAGGAGTCTGGAGAAGAGTTGCCCACTGACCAAAACCGCCAACCTTATACTGTCACATGACCAGAAGTAAACTTTATTATGTTAAGTCACTGAAAAACTCGAGTTTATTAGTTATAGTAGCTAGCTTTGCTCTTCCTAATACGGATCTTGAGAAAAATACCACTTCTCAGGGTTGCAGTTTGTTCATTTTATAAAAATAGGTGGTTCAACAAAATCACTGAGAATCTTTAGTGATACCATAATGATTAATCCTGCTTCATTTTGATTGTATATGAACAAACATGAGCTCATGCTTATGTCTTCCCACCTTCTATAAATTCAGCATTAATCATACACACTCAGAATTCAAATGGAATTGCTGATTCTTTTATCCAAGAATGTTCAAAATTACAATGCATTTTTTGCCTTACCTGTGTGGTAGGGCACTGTAAGTTTACCACCACAGAGGGACTGGTACAGCTGAACAAGTTAAAGTAAAACAAAATGGTCTTGTTCCTGTTAAGAAAACAACATAAAATAATCTTTTTAGTGACTGTGGAAGTAGTCCATATCATTTCAGACCCTGTACACTTTTAATATAATAACCTTTAAAATTTGGCTTCATTTTCCCTAGACAGCTACAATATAGTCCCCAACTCCCCTTTAGGCTGCCTAACATTCAAAGCTCCTTTTTGTAATAGTAAAAAACTGAAATCATTAAATTGTCCATCAACAGTGGGTTGGTTAAAGAATTTTAGCCCACAAAGAAGACTGTATCACCACTGGAAAATAACATTGAAGAAAATGTTTAATGGATGGATAAATTCACAATACATTAATTTTAGGAAGCACGTTACTAAAGAGTATTAAAATATAATTAGATTTTAATTTTTCAAAAACAGGTAAAGCATACGCAGAAACAATATATATGAATGGTGGGATAATATGTTTAACTTTTGTACCTTTATGGATTTTCTAAATTTATTACTTTGGTAAACTAAAAAAAGATAATTGAGTGATATCTTCTGTTTGAAATTGTGGTCAGTAGCATAGTAATGAGGCAGGTTGATACTCACTTTAACTAGCATTGAGTGAAGTATTACTCTGCCATTTAGCAGTCAATGATTCTCTTTTGAATCTCAATTTCATCTGCACAATGGGGATAATACCAGCCCTACTGACTTCACAGTGGTGTTGGGAGGACATAAGAGACTATGTAGTGAACTCAAGACATGTGGCTGTCCAACTTTAATATGTATCTCTAAAATTTGGGAGTGTTTGTTGAAAATTGTGATTCCTGACTCCTTCTCTACCCTTAAGAGCCCAAATTTCAGGATATGGGGCCCAGGAACTCACATTTTATCCCTATTCTCCCCAGATTTATCTATTTGCTTTTATATAAATTCCACTAGCCAACATATATCATTATTTTTAGATGTAGAGTTCAATAATTCATCAGTTGTGTGTAACACCCAGTGCTCATCACATCACCTAGTTACCCCATGCCCCCACCTACCTCCCCTCCAGCAACCCTCAGTTTGTTTCCCATAGTTAAGAGTCTCTCATGGTTTGTCTCTCTCTCTGGTTACTTCCCATTCAGTTTTCCCTCCCTTCTCCTATGATTCTCTATGCTGTTTATATTCCACATATGAATGAAACCATATAATTGTATTTCTCTGACTTATTTCACTCAGCATAATACCCTCCAGTTCTATCTATGTTGATGTAAATGCTAAGTGGTCATCCTTTCTGATGGCTGAGTAATAATCCATTGTGTATATACACCACATCTTCTTTATCCATTTGTCTGTGGATATCTCCGCTCTTTCCATAGTTAGGCTATTGTGGACACTGCTGCTATAAACATTGAGGTGCAGGTGCCCCTTCAGATCATTATGTTTGTATCTTTGGGGTAAATAACTAGTAGTTCAATTGCTGGGTCATAGGGTAGGTCTATTTTCAACCTTTTGAGGAAACTCCATACTGTTTTCCAGAGTGGCTGCACCAGCTTGAATTCCCACCAACAGTGTAGGAGGGTTCTCCTTTCTCCGCATCCTCGCCAACATCTGTTGTTTACTGTCTTGTTAATTCTAGCCATTCTGACTGGTGTGAGGTGGTATCTCATTGTGCTTTTGTGTTTCCCTGATGCCAAGTGATGTTGACCATTTTTTCATGTGTCTGTTGACCATCTGTATGTCTTCTTTGGAGAAATGTTTGTTCGTGTCTTCTGCCCATTTCTTGATGGATTATTTGTTCTTTGGGTGTTGAGTTTGATAAGTTCTTTATAGATCTTGGATACTAGCCCTTTATCTGATACGGTATTTGTAAATATGTATATTAATATTAATGTAGTGTATCACATTGATTGATTTGCGGATGTTGAACCACACTTGCAGCCCAGGAATAAATCCCATTGGTCATGGTGAATAATCCTTTTAATGTACTGTTGGATCCTATGGGCTAGTATCTTGGTGAGAATTTTGGCATCCATGTTTATCAGGGATATTGGTCTGTAATTCTCCTTTTTGATGGGGTCTTTTGTCTGGTTTTGGGATTAAGGTAATGCTGGCTTCATAGAAAGAGTTTGGAAATTTTCCTTCCATGTCTATTTTTTGAAACAGCTTCAGAAGAATAGGAATTAATTCTTCTTTAAATATTTGGTAGAATTCCCCTGGAAAGCCATCTAGCCCTGGACTCTTGTTTGTTGGGAGATTTTTGATTAAGGCTTCAATTTCCTTGCTGGTTATGGGTCTGTTCAGGTTTTCTACTTCTTCCCGTCTCAGTTTTGGTAGTTTATAAGTTTCCAGGAATGTATCCATTTCTTCCAAATTGCCTAATTTGTTGGCATATAGTTGCTCATAATATGTTCTTATGACTGTATTTCCTTGGTGTTGGTTGTGTTCTCTCCTCTTTTATTCATGGTTTTATTAATTTGGGTCTTTTTTCTTTTTGATCAGTCTGGCTAGGGGTTTACTGATCTTATTAATTCTTTCAAAAAAACAGTTTCTAGTTTCATTGATCCATTCTGTTTTTTCATTTCTATTTAATTGATATCTGCTCTAATCCTTATGATTTCTGGTCTCCTGCTTGGTTTAGGCTCTATTTGCTGTTCTTTCTCCATGTCCTTTAAGTGTAAGGTTAGTTTGTGTATTTAAGACTTTTCTAGTTTCTTGAGAAAAACTTGTATTGCTATGTACTTCCCTCTTAGGACTGCCTTTGCTGTATCCCAAGGGTTTTGAACAGTGTGTTTTGATTTTCATTTGTTCCCATGATTTTTTTTTAAATTTCTCTTTAATTTCCTGGTTCAATTCATTGTTTAGTAGGATGCTTTTTAGCCTCCATGTATTTGAGTTCCTTCCAAATTCCCTCTTGTGATTGAATTCAAGTTTCAAAGCACTGTGGTCTGAAAATATGAAGGGAATAATCCCAACTTGTGACCCAGGATGTGATCTATTCTGGAGAATGTTCCATGTGCACTCAAGAATGAGTATTCTGTTGTTTTGGGATGGAATGCTCTGTATATATCTGTGAAGTCCATCTGGTCCAGTGTGTCATCCAAAGCCCTTGTTTCCTTGTTGATCTTCTGCTTAGATGATCTATCCATGCTGTAAGTGGGGTGTTAAAATCCTCTACTATTATTGTATTATCAATGTGTTTAATTTTGTTATTAATTGGTTTATATAATTGGCTGCTCCTAAGTTGGGCACGTAAATATTTATCATTGTTAGATCTACTTTTTGGATAGACCCTTTAAGTATGATATAGTATCCCTCTTCATCCCTTACTACAGTCTTTGGTTTAAAATCTAATTTGTCTAATATGAGGATTGCTACCCCAGCTTTATTTTGATGTCTGTTAGCATAATAAATGGTTCTCCACCCCCTCACTTTCAGTCTGGAGGTGTCTTTGGGTCTAAAATGAGTCTCTTGTGGACAGCATATCAAAGGGTCTTGCTTTTTTATCCAATCTGATACTCCATGTCTTTTGATTAGAGCATTTAACCCATTTACATTCAGAGTAACTACTGAAAGATATGAATTCAGTGCCATTGTATCACCTGTAAAATCACTGTTTCTGTTTATTGTCTCTGTTTCTTTGCTGGTCTATGTTACTTGTGAGCTCTCTTTGCTTACAAGATCCTCTTTAATATTTCTTGCAGGGCTGGTTTAATGTTCACAAGTTCTCTTAGTTTCTGTTTGTCCTAGAAGTTCTTTATCTCTCCTTCCATTCTGAATGACAGCCTTGCTGGATAAAGTATTCTTGGTCCCATGTTTTTCTCATTTAGCACCGTGAACATATCATGCCAGCCCTTTCTGGCCTGCCTGGTCTCAGTGGATAGGTCTGCTGCCAGTCTAATGTTTCTACCCTTATAAGGTTAAGGACCTCTTGTCTCAAGCTGCTTTCAGGATTTTCTCTTTATCTCTGAAATTTGCAAGCTTCACTATTGTATGTCGGGGTGTTGATCTATATTTAATGATTTTGATGGGGGTTCTCTGTGCCTCCTGAACTTGAATGCCTATTTCCTTCCCCGGATTAGGGATGTTCTCAGCTATAATTTGCTCAAATATACCTTCTACCCCTATCTTTCTTCTCCCTCTGGAACCCCAATAATTCTAATCTTGTTTTGCTTTATACTATCACTGATCTCTTGAATCCGCCCCTCACGGTCCAGTAATTGTTTCTCTCTCTTTTGCTCAGTTTCTTTATTCTCCATAATTTTATCTCCTGTATCACTTATTCTCTCTTCTGCCTCATTTATCCTAGCAGTAAGAGCCTCTATTATTGATTGTATCTCAGCAATAACCTTTTTTATTTCAACCTGATTAGGTCTTAGTTCTTTTATTTCTCCAGAAAGGGACTCTCTTGTGTCTTCTATGCTTTTTTTCAAGCCCAGCTAGTATCGTTATACTCATTGTTCTTAATTCTAGCTCTGACATTTTACCAATATCCGTATTTATTAAGTCTCTCACTGTGATTACTGCCTCTTGTTCTTTTTTTCTGGGAATTTTTCCTTCTGGTCATTTTGTCCAGAGAAGAATAGATGAACAAGAGAACAACAACAACAAAAAAATCAACCATGACCCCAGCAAAATATACACTAGGCAAATCAGAAGAGAACAGAAACCAAAAAAGAAATAAAAGGGGGGGGCGGGAAGAATATAACCAAACAGGTAGACAGAACAGGGTGATACATTTCATCCTGGATGTATTTTTGTCTGTTTGTTAGAAGACACTTGATCCCAAAATTGTAAAGAAGAAAAACATATATATACAAAAATAAAATTGAATACAGTCAAAGGAAGCCATAAATGAAGAATATAGCTCTAAAATGTAAAAATGAAAATTAAAAAAAGACGAGTTGATAACAGAAGCTAGTTGAAAAGGGAAAAAAGAAAAAAAATTTTAAATTGAAAGACTAAAGAATCATGAGAAAAAAACCTCAAATTCTATATACTATTTTCCGCTAGTGCAGGAGTTTTTCAGTTCTGTGTGATCCACAAACTTGGTATTCACCTGATGTTCCTGCTGATCCTCTATGGGAGGAGCCTGCTGTGCTGATTCTCAGGTGTCTTTGCCCGGGCAGACTTGCGCCACCCCTTGCCAGCTCAGTGTAAGCTGCTTCGGGTTACTCTAAGGGGCTTTTGTTCCCTGAAGGCTTTTCATGCCACTTTAGAGGATGAAAAAAATAAAATAAAAATGGCGGCGCCCTGATCTCCAGCCCCGGAGCTGAATGATTCCGACCCCCACCTCTTCAGTGCACCCTCAGGGAAAAGCAGGCAATCACTTTCAAGGGCGCCAAATTCCATAGACTCCTGAAGTGTACCCAGGGGAGGGTGGGGTGGGGGATGGGAGTCTCACCATGGCCCCGCTGCTTTCTGGGCGCCTGCTCTAAGAGCTGTTGCCTGATCCTGTGCATACCGCACAGCTCCTTCCATGGGAAGGAGCAGGGTCTCACAGCAGTTTTGCTGCTTGCTGGGCCCCTGCATCTGATCGTGCTGCAGTTTGAGCTTTATGGCAACACCTAGCTGAGAGGCTATTCTGAGGCTTGCTAACTGTAGCTGGCTTCCCTGTTCCAATGCTTGGGAACTCTGCTGCATGCAGGCACCCCCGTTCTTCCCCGTTTGGGGATCCTGAGACCATACTGTCCTACCTAGCTTTCTGCCCCACTTCACCACCTGAACACCTTTCAGGCAGAGATGTCACTCACCCGAAAAGACTTCTAAAAGTTCCGCTTTTATGCTCTGCTGCTATATCACTTTCCAGTTGCTGGTTTACGGAGGCTCCCTCCCCCAAAGTTCATCTTCCAATATAATGCCTCAGATTCACTTCTCTGCACCTCCACACTTTTCCTTGCAGAAAGTGGCCAATTTTCTATTTGTAGAATTGCAGCCATTCTTTTCTTAGATTACAGGTTGAGTTTGCAGGTGTTCAGAATAATTTTGATAGACATCTAGCTGAATTCAAGGGACCAGATGAAACAAGGGCCCCTACTCTTTCACCATTTTCCGTCCACTTCCTCCCCAGTAGGTTTAGATACAGGTGGCTTATAAACCATACCTTGAGAGAACACAGCCCTAAACATTCAAGCATTTGTTAAGTCCCCAATTAATTATTGTGACTACATACACAGAATAATGTAGAGTAGACTATTAACTCAGAATCGCCAAGTAGGATCCAAATGTAAAAATAAAGAAAGCCCTCCACAAAAAAAAAAAATTCTGGCTAGATTCTTGCATCATTTCTACCCTCTTCCTGCCCCGGAATGGGTGAATTTTTTTCCCAACTCCAAACTGCAGAGGGCTCTGAGAGAATCTCTCATACAGACTGAGGGTACATGTAGGAAGGGCAGACCAGCATCTCATTTTCAATTGTACATCTCTTCTGTGGCAGACTTATTCATCAACCCTCTGTGCCCACTTTAGAAGTGAGAAATGAAACCCAACGACCACAGAGGGTTAGAAAAGCCAATGGCACAGAAATAGGACAGCCCTGAAGCAGCGTCTTATGGGAGGATGAAGAATCAAGTAAATGGGCTTGCACTTCCCTGGTGATAACTCATCTGACACCAAGAGACTGGTGGTGAGTCACCAGGGATGGAGCTGAAGGGGTCTGGAGGGTGGCAAGCCAAAGCTGATCTCTCAAATCAAAGGACTCTAGTAAGGACTTCCCCCAGAGAATCTCCTCTTGTACACCATGAGAGAGCCAGCTTTTGGATGCTTACCCCAAAGAGGGTATTGATGTCTAGTTAATCATGTCTCAGCTGCAGTAGTAATAAGCACATGGGACTAGGGCAATGGCCAGACGCTCCTCCTCCTTCCATCCCTCACAACACAAAGAAACAGCCAGAACCAAAAGAGAGGGAAGAGAAGGGAAAGGACTGACCAGGCCCTCCCTTCCTCTCTCAGTTCCCTTGCAGAGTTCAAACTTGAGCTGGGGGGTTGGAAGAAATGAGATTCAAATTTTAAATTGGACTACACTAAACTCTATAACAATAGAAAGGGTCTGGAAAAATACAGAATCCACCTGAGATGTTCAAGTGAGAAGAAGACAGACTTGCATGAACTCTGTTCAGGCCAACGATATGGGAAAAATAAACCAATTTCATCTTTGTAATCCTATCAAGTTCAGATGGCTGAAGAATATGGCCGTCGGCTTATAAACACTATGCACACAGCTACTTCATGATTCCCAAGAGCCAGCTTTGCTCTTTCACCAAACAGCCCTATCATCTACACAGTCTTGTGGTACACGTGATTCGAATTTGTACCTATGCAAATGAATATATTATTGTATGTCATGAATCATTGGAGTTCCTTGGGAGTAGTTAAAACTGTGAATGGTAAATCATTAAGTGTCAAGAGTCCCCCACAGTAAAATTGATTTATAAACTGCAAATGATACATAAACTCAAGTTATTCACCTGATTATGCTATTGTCAAGGGTAAGATTTATACCTTATTCACCTTTATATCCCACTTTTCCAACACTTATTCTAGTACTCGGCCCATTCTAGATTTTTATTAAATGTTGCAGAATGAATGAGAACAAGTCCAGAGTAAATTGTTGTTGTTTAATCTTAGAATCCTCCTTCATTTCCCAGTACAAATCTAAGGTCATTTAATTCCAGTCTGTCTGATATCTTCAGACTTCAGTGAACCTCATGTAGTGCGCTGGTGGCTCAGTCGGTTCTTGATTTCGGCTCAGTGTCATGCTTTCAAGGTTCTGGGATAGAACCCCACACTAGGTTCTGTGCTCTCCCTCCTTCCCCCCACACACGTACTCTTTCTCTAAAATAAATAAATCTTAAACAAAAACAGACTTCAGTGAACCTCAAATTCCTCAGGTACAGCATTGGTGGTGATGGTTGCAACTGAGCAATTCCGTGGGAGTGACTGAGGGAGTAACTATTTAACTTAAACTGCATTTCCATCAAGAAACAACAAAGTAAAATCAACTGCAAACTACTAGTTCAAAATGGTGTACCATGCACTTAAGCCTTCTCTCCTCTTTCCTGAGACTCATGGAAATAAAAGAATGGAAGTACAAAAAGGAATAAAGTTCACCACACCGGATGAGGGTGGGAAAGACAGGATCTGTTCACAATTGTACGGGAGTTCAACAATTTCTGGAAAACGGAAAGCATATGAGAGTATGTTGAGTGATGAAGATACCAGAGAGGGGTAGGGAAAGGGTGAGATACATCCTGCCTACTGGAAATCATGAGATGCTGGATTCAGAGTTGAAAGTGAAAAATGTGGTTGAACACAAGATTAACTGAAGGTTTATGTACAGAGCTACAGTACAAACCAGCACCTCTGTTTTCCCCATACCCTGGCACTTGGAATTCCAGCATCCAAGAAAAACATGTAAAACTGAGGCCTCCTTTGTGGAATGAACCTTCTGGGATTAGCAAAGGCTTTTATGGAATTTGGTGCCCCAGCCTACAAGCCTTCATATTTTGCAAACATATGCCTGACAGCCAGCTTCGCATCAGTTTATGCCATCGTGAAATCTGACAGCGAACATGGCCTCATCACCTTATACAGGGCAGAGGTCTCACAGGAAAACTGACCTACTAACATAACTGTGGGACAAATTCATACAAGCGACTTCTTTCTTTAATAATAATTGGTAATCAAGGGGAATCAGGAATGTAAGGAAGAATCAGAATATGAAAGAGAAAGACTAAAGTAAACAAAAACTGATGCTGGATGAAATACAATAATTTAGGGCATAGGATGGACCTTTAAAGAAAATCCAGTGTTTTCAAAATAATCCAAGCAGACTGCCCATAAAATAAAAATACTATAACATTACAAAGAAATAGAGGATAAGAGGGCTTTTAAAGATAAAAAATATGAGGAAGATGGAAGAGTAGGAGGACCCTAACCTCACCTCATCCCATGGATACAACTAGATAACACCCACATCAATATAAATAACCCAGAAAATGACCCAAAGACTGGCAGAACAGATTCTCCACAGCTAAACATAGAGAAGAGGCCACCTTGAAAAGCGTAGGAAGGGCAGAGACACAGATAGGAGTTAAACAGACCCACAGGATTGTCCCCAGGAGGGACAATGCAAGTACAGAGAGGGAAAAGAAACACACCCTCACACCAGGCACCCCAGGCATGGAGAACCTGCATAGGGAAGATAAACCCCCATGACATTTGGCTTTGAAAACCAGAGGGGCTGAATTTTGTGAGTTTTTACAATCACTGGGGCTTAGTACCTAGAACTTTAAAAGTCAGCAGGCTGGACTCTGAAAGAGCTGGGAGAACCTGGAGGAGGAGGAAACTGAGTCCCCAACCTTAAAAAGAGTGCAATAAACTGCCCCACTAAGATACAGCATAGAAGCAGCAGTTTGAAAAACACCTGGGGTATGAAGGATGGAGATTTGTTTACTAATCTGAGAGTGAAGGCTGGAAGGGCAGGGATTTTGAAGAGATTTCTCCAGGAACAAAAGAGCTGACAGGTGTCATTCCACCCCCCACTCCCCAGCTTAGACACAGGGACACCTGTGGGAACCAACACAGTGCCAACAGTTATTATCTCACTTGCTAACACTGTACCCTGCCCTGGCATTCTCCAGCAGACATGCCCATCCACAGCTAAGGCTCCATTCTAGGTCCACTCCCAAGCACACCTGAGCAAAACTTCCTGACACTCTGTACCTCACCCCCGTGTTCGCCTGCGGACCTGCCCCCTCCAATACAACTGTGGAGAGACCATCCAAAGTGCTACCATGAGCCTGGCAGTGTGCAAGCAGCCCTGACAGAGGCCAGCACAACTCCAGAGTAACTCCTGCTCTAGGGAGAGGGGATGATAACCACACACACCAGACTGAATTTAGCCACAACGGTGGGCTGGGGGCAGACAGCTGGTTTGACTACAGGCCCTTCCCACCAACAAAATCTTCTCAAAGGACAACGGAGGGAAAGAACCCTGCTACTGCCTCTCTGGCAAACATTTAGTCTGACTCAGCTCAAGTGCAAGGCAGCCACAGCCTGACCCACTAACAGAGGAAATAAATGCTACCCACAAGGAAATAGAGCCATTGCAGATAACTGGACTAAAGGCAAATACAGCTCAGTTACCACAGCAGGGCACACACAACATATATAAGAGGCATTCCTAAAGTGCCAGGTTCTGGTAAACAGGGAACTTTGCAGGGCAGGGCACTACAGGACCTCTTTATAAGGCCATTACTTTCAAGAGCAGGAGATGTAGCTGACTTTCTTAACACATAAAAACAGACATGGAGTTACACAAAATAAGGAGACAGAGGAATTTGTTTCAAATAAAAGAACAGGACAAAATTACAGCAAGAGCACTAAATGTAATGAAGTAATACATATACCTGATAAAGAATTTAAAGTAATAATCACAAAAATATTCAGTGGATTTGTGAAAAGAGTGGAGGACCTCAATGACACCCCCAACAAAGAGACAGAAAACGTAAAAAAGAACCAATCAGAGAAGAAGAAATAATAATGAAAAGTAAAAATACATTAAATGGAATAAATAGTGGACTAGAGGAAGCAGAGAAACAGATTAAGGATCTGGAGGACAGACTAATGGAAAGCAATCAAACTGAACAGGAGAAAAAAAATTAATACAAAATGAAAATAGACTTAGGGACCTCAGTGACACCATCAAGTGTACTAACATTCGCACTGTACAGATCCTAGAAAGAGAAGAGAGAAAAAAGGGGGTAGAGAATTTATTTGAAGAAATAATAGGTGAAAACTTGCCAAATATGGGAAAGGAAACAGAAATCCAGATCCAAGATGCACAGCAAACCCCCAACAAAATCAACCCAGGAAGGTCCACACCAAGACACACAGTAATTAAAATGGCAAAAAGTAGTGATAAGGAGAGAATTTTAAAAGCAGCAAAAGAAAACAGGAGCATACAAGGGAAATCCCATAAGGCTATCAGCTGATTTTTCAGCAGAAATTTTGTAGGCCTGAAGAGGGTGGCATGATATATTCAAAGTACTGAAAGAAAAAAAAACCTGCAACCAAGAATACTCTATCCAGCAAGGCAATCATTCAGAATAGAAAGAGATATAAAGAATTTCCTAGACAGGGCGCCTGCGTGGCTCAGTTGGTTAAGCGACTGCCTTCGGCTCAGGTCATGATCCTGGAGTCCCGGGATCGAGTCCCGCATCGGGCTCCCTGATCTGCAGGGAGTCTGCTTCTCCCTCTGAGCCTCTTCCCTCTCGTGCTCTCTCTCTCTCATTCTCTCTCTCTCAAATAAAATCTTAAAAAAAAAAATTTCCTAGACAAACAAAATTTAAAGTAATTCATGACCACTAAACCAGCCCTACAAAAAATGTTTTTTTTTTAATTTTTAATTTTTTTATTGTTATGTTAATCACCATATATTACATCATTAGTTTTTGGTGCAGTGTTCCATGATTCATTGTTTGTTCCTACAAAAAATGTTAAAGGGGACTCTCTGAATGGATAGGAAAGACCATAAGCAATCCCATTTCCTAGACGATTTTTCTACCCCATACACAAAAATAAAAATGGATTAAAGACCTAAGTGTGAGACAGGAAACCACCAAAGTCCCCTTTGATGATAACCTCTTTGAAATTAGTTGTAGCAGCTTCTTATTAGACACATCACTGGAGGCAAGGGAAACAAAAGCAAAAATGAACTATTGGGACTTTATCAAGATAAAAACTCCTGCACAGTGAAGGAAACAATCAACAAAATTCTAAGGCAATCTATGGAATGGGGGAAGATATTAGCAAATGACATATCTGATAAAGGGTTGTTACCCAAATCTAAAAAGAATTCAACAAACTCAACACTCAGAAAACAAATAATCCAGTTAAGAAATGGGCTGAAGACATGAATAGACATTTTTCCAAAGAAAACTTCCAGATGGCCAACATACATGAAAAGACGCTCAATATCACTGATCATCAGGAAGATGCAAATCAAAACTACAGTGAGCTATCACCTCATTCCCGTCAGAATGACTAAAAATAACACAGGAAACAACAGGTGTTGGCAAGGATGTGGAGAAAGGGGAACCCTCTTACACTGTTGGTGGGAAAGCACACTGGTGGAGCCACTCTGGAAAACAGTACGAGTTTCCTCCAAAAGTTAAAAATAGAACTACCCTATGTCCCAGTAATTGTACTACTAGGTATTCACCCAAAAGATGCAAAAATACTCATTTGAAGGGATAAATGCACCCCGATGTTTACAGCAGCATTATCAACAATAGCCAAATTATGGAAAGAACCCAAATGTCCATCTACTGATGAATGGATAAAGAGTATTTGGGGTGTACACACACACACACACACACACACACACACACACAGGAATATCACTCAGCCATTAAAAAGAATGCAATCTTGCCATTTGCAACAAAGTGGATGAAGCTAGAGAGTATTATGCTAAATGAAATAAGTCCATAAAAGAAAAGTACTGTATGAGTTCACTCCTATGTGGAATTTAAGAAACAAAACGTATGAACACAAGGGGGGAAGAAAAGAGAGGTAACCCATAAGACACTTAACTATAGAGAACAAACTGAGGCTTGCTGGAAATGAGGTGGGGTAGGGGAGATGGGTTAAATGGGTGATAGGTATTAAGGAGGGCACTGGTTGGGAGCAGCATTGGGTATTATAGGAAGTGATGAATCACTAAATTCTACACCTGAAACTAACATTACATTGTATGTTAACCAACTGGAATTTAAATAAAAATGTAAAACCAAAAAAAAAAAAAAAAAAAGAATCCAGGAAGTCCAAGGTGTGAATAACAGAATTCCAAAGAGACAACCAATAAAATGGGAAGAATGAAAATAGCTAAGAAATAACTGAAGAAAATTTTCCAGGGCTAATGAGAATCCTACTTTTTCAGAATTAAAGGACTCAAGACTGAACAAAAATAATTTAAGAAGAGAAAAAGACCTATGTCACATTGTGAGATTTCAAAACACTAAGAATAAAGAAATGATTTTAAATGCCTTTTCCAAAAGAAAAAAAGTCACCACAAAATGTGTGAATCAGACTGGCATTAGCCACACTGGATGCCAAAAACACTGAAACAATGTCTTCAAATTGCTGACAAAAATTGTCTTTCAAGGTACAAATCTATCAGTAGGCCATCAGTCAACTATAAAGAGAGAAAAGAAAAGTATTTCTAGGGGAAATACTCAGGAATTTACTTCTCAGGAAATACACTTCCTGTGCTTCCTTTCCTTAGGAGGATCATTGAGAATGTTCTCCATCAAAACAAGGGTGTCAGCAAGGAAAACAAATTGGCAAACAGGAAACAGTACACGGGACATGTACATACTTTAAAAAGTGTCAGTTGTTTATGTGAAATTAAAATTTAAGTGGGCATTCTGTGTTTTTATTTGCTTAATCTGGCAACTCTAGAATCAGGATCCAATCTAATGGGGTAGACAAGTCCCAAAATTAAAGCTTTGCAGTAGATCTGAAATTTACCAGGTCCTGAGTGAAACAAAAGGACAGAGGCCCTGCAGGGCTGTCTTCAGAGGAAAGGGACCTCTGAAAAATGGGGTGATTGGGTCCTGATAAAGTCTATTCACAAAAGCTTAGCATAATACCTTCTAGGTCCATCCATGTTGTTGCAAATGGCAAGATTGCATTCTTTTTTATGGCTAATATTCCATTGTGTTTATATGCCACAAAACAAGTGAACAAATGAATACAACAAAAGAAAAACAGACTCATAAATATAGAGAATAAACTGGTGGTTGTCAGAGGGGCAGGGGCAGAGAGATAGGCAAAATAGGTGGATGGGGATTAAAAGGTACACACTTCCAATTATAAAATAAATAGGTCACAGGGATGAGAAGTACAGCATAGGGAATAGAGTCAATAATACTATAATAACTTTCTGTGATGACAGGTGGCAACTACCCTTGACATAATGAGCATACTGAAATGTATACAGTTGTTGAATCACTATGTTGTACACCCGAAACATTATAAGTCAACATTATGTGTAATTACATATTACATTACCTATCAGGTAACATTGTAAGTCAACTATGAGCCAATTAAAAAATTTTTTAAAGAAAAAATCTTGTTGGCAAACAAAATATAATTAAGAATGTTAATGCCCTACGTTAAAGCAAACTAAAATGTGGGAGGATACTAAGCCACTAATAAAGCATAAGATTTGACTTTGGTATCAGTGACCTAGTAGACATGAAAATGGAAGGCCTGCTACTGAGTAAAGTTTACATAGTTATAACAAAATCAAAGTCTTCTGTTTCCAACTTCTAGAATCAACCTACCAGTAGAACATGGAAGGTGATGTAATGTATGGTGGTTAACATAATAAAATAAAATTAAAAAAAAAAGTTGTGGAACTGAACTTCATAACAAATTTGATTATGTAAAAGGTAAATATAGAAAGTAGAAGGGGAAATGAAAAGAAAGAGGGAGAGAAAGGTAGCAGGGTAATATCCTTTTATATAAAGAGGAGTCAAAACACTGACAAAAGTTAATGGAACAAGAAATAGAGGTGTTAGTATACTATTTAAAGTCACAGAAGTAACCATATGAAAATCTACAGGTAATAATCTAACTGCAAACAAGCGAGGAGGAGGGGATCAGGCAAAGAGATACTGTAAATGAGTTAAATCTTCATTTTTCATAGCAGGCTGGCAATGGATACTTTTTTAATGCATACTTTCTAACACTAATAAAGCACAAAACAAAAGAATAAGCATATTACTTAAAGTTATGCAAAAAACCACCAGAGAACTAAGGCCAGTGTTAAAGACTGAATGTATCCACCCACAAATCCATATGTTGAAATCCGAACCCCCAGTGTGATAGTCCTAGGAGGTGGAACTTTCAGGAGGTGAGTGGTCATGCAGGTGGAGCCCCCATGAACAGGATTAGGGCTCTTATAAGAGACCCCAGAGAGCTCTCTAGCCCCTTCCTCCATCTGAAAATGCAGAGTGGGGACTGCTCTCTGCACACTGGGAAACAGGCCCTCACCAAGAGCCTGACCACACTGGCACCCTGATCTTGGACTTCCAGTCCCTAGAACTGTAAGAAATGCATTTCTGTCATTCACAAGCCACCCAGTCTATGGTATTCCGTTATAGCAGCCTGAACTTACTAAGAGAACCAGAGAGAGAAGAGAGGGTCTCTGTGGAATGAAATTGTCATTAAGGAGTCCTAGCACGGGAGACCATTGCTTTTATTGCCTTTAGAAGCTTTTCGTTAATGTTCAGTTTACTTTCACATGCATATATCTATATAAGTATATAAATATATTGATATAGATTTTTAAAAATTAAATCAAGTAGTACTTCGGGGCTTGTAGTGCGTTCAAACAAATTTGTGAGACCTCCTTGCTATGTTATGAGAAGTTCTTCAGTAAACTGAAGACAAGTTTTCTTGCTTGACCTAGATGCCAAATTGATGCAAAACATAAATGGCAGAGTTTTGTCCTTTTAATCTTAGCTCTTTCTCTAACTGAATCTCACTCTAAGGATGGGTATTTTCATCTAATTTGGTAACTGTGCTGCATCAATGTTCAAAACACATCTACAAGCTGAAGTTTTTGTAGTAGCCAGAAGGTGGCATCAAAATCAATTGAGTGGAAATCGCAAAGAACAGGACCAAACACAAGTATCAGGAATAACTTCCCTGAAAAGCCGAGAAAGTTACATCAACAGAGCACTCCATTTTCCTTTGAGGTCTCTGTTTTATCTGTTTTGACATTTTAGAAAACCCCCAGTGCTCTCCTAGTGTCTTTTTGGTTAGGCATGGATATACAAAACACAAAATGGCCAAACTCTACATCCCAAATATTATCACACTATTTCTAAACACAGAATTTAAGCTTAGTAATAAGGAAGGTCTTTGAGAATTGAGAATCTAAGGGTTGCTGTAAGTACATCATGACACTAACAAGTACAAATACTCTGTTACAGTCTAACAAGTATTTCCTGGACTGTATTGTTTGGGGGGCTTAAATTAATTACACATCCTGACATAGATGCATTTCATTTTACAACAGAAGGGCGCGAGCATGTGTGTGTGTTTTAATTTAATGATATTTTTACCAGTTTATGTTCAAGATTTTTAGGACTGGTAAACATGCAACATTTTATCATAGGACTGTACTGTAATTTATTTAATTAATCTCTGTTGATAGCCATATAGGCTATTTCCATTTAATTACTACTATTTCATAGTACCTGTATCATTATAACATCAGGAAATTTTACGCAAATTTCCACTAGGTAAGTTTCTAGGAGGAAAACTGCTGAATCAGAAAGAATATACAGATTTGAAAAGTATTTCATAGAAGCCACTTTTAGACAACAGGCTTGAGAAATGGAAACTTGGTTAAGGCAGAAGGGACCAAAGTGACCCTGGCTGAATGAATACAGACAGGCCCATCAGCGGACCCACCTCAAAAGTTCCATAGGACCTCTAACTGATGGGCTACTTATAACCAGGCACAGTTACCAAATGGGAAATTCCGCATGTTGCCACACCTCCTCACCTTTCCCCTTTAAAAACAGCCCCCACCCACTACCTCCATGCTGATCACCTCTCCTCTACTGTCTGGCCTGCAGCTCCCTTGAGGTGTATTCAGTAAACTTCTATCTCCTTTGTTCTGCCTCAGGTGAATTCTTGTCACTATGGGCACCACTGGCTTCCACCCCAAGAGCCACCCCACATTTGGGCCCCCCCATCCGATCGGGAGACACACCACATTTAGATACCACAGTTTTGATAATTATTATATTTCATTACCAAAGTGGAAAAGGAGATGTTTTTAACACTGTAAAATTTTAATGTTTTCAATTTGACAACCTAATAAGCAAAAAAATGTATTAATTTGCATTTCTTTAACTATGGTTGAACAATACCTTGTATGATTATTGGCCATTATGTTATTTTCTGTTTATGACTTTTGCCAACTTTGATACTGAATTATTCTTTTCCTCTTTAATTTTGTACAGCAGTTCATATAATAAAGCTATTGACCCACTGTCAGATACATATGTTGAAAATATTTTTTTCTGGATTGCCATTGATCTTTTAACTTTGCATACAGTGAGTTAAATGGTAATATAGTGGCAATATATTTTCAAATAAAGACTTCTTTACCCCATAATTCTATAAATATACCTCTGCATTTTCTTCTGTTACTTTTTTTATTGTATATTTTATATACAAAATCTTCAGTGTTTCAGTATTCATTTTGGTGTAAGGTAGGAGATAAATATCTAATTTTATATTCATGATAGCATTTCAGTTAATTCAGTACCATTTAATAATTCATATTTTTGCTACTGATCCAAAATCCCACCTTTATCACATTCCAAATGTATTTTATTTACTTGTATTTACTTCTTTCTGCCTATTTCTATGATAGTTCCACACTGTTTAAGTGATTGAAATCTGATATTCTCACAAATATTTTCACTTACTATTAAAAACTCTAATCATCATTTAAACTTCCTTGTTAAATTTTCAAATTAATATACAATTATAAGAATTAAAACAATTGAGAAGCTTAAAAATATAAATTATATTATGTAATTATTACATGATAATGATGGTATCAAAAATCAGTGGGGAAAAGAGCATATTATTCAACCAACTATTCTGAGATAATTGCATCTGCAGTTGGAAAAAAATTTTGATTCCTACTTCAGTCCATATAAAAAAAAAGAAATTCCGAGTAGATTAGAAATTTAAATGTAAAAAAGGGAACCATAAAATATTAGAGACATACAGGTGAATGTTTTTCAAGAGTAGGAAAGCAATTACAATCATGACACAAAATCCAGAAACTATAAAGGAAAAGTCAACAGAATCACTTCTTGAAAATATAAACATAATTTTTAATGGCTCCATTACATTAGAGGCATCATAATTTACCATCATCCACATATTATTGGATATCTGTATAGCTTCCAATACATTGTTATTATAAATAATACATTAATGAACAAGTCTGTGTTACACTAGGATTGTCTTTGAATGATCTTTATGTACTGCAATTTGTAGTATCCCATTTTTGTTGGAAATATGTAGGTCATTGGCTTAGGCCTAGAAAACTTACTGTTACAGAGGCCCTTTTAAAAATAGCCTATTTTAAGAACTAGAGATTTAGACATTTGTATGATTTTTTTTTTTTAACACCACCTGGTGCTTTCTTTGTCCTTCATAGTGTAAAAGTTTTTGGCAATGTTAGGGTTTTCTGAGTTACTGAGGTTAAAATAAGAATTACCACTCAGATGAGGACTTAGTCCAGTTTCCAATGGGCTACAAGGACCTTTTGTAGGAGTCCATTCATCTGTCATAAATTCAGTCTGATATGATTAAGGATTTGATCCTCACCCACTCCGCTGTCCAAATTTCTAGTTTCTCTTGATCATCTGTAATAATTCTACTCCATGAACTTTATTAACCCTTTCCTGAATCTATTTTTTTAAATTTGTATCTCTTGGAATAATAAGCTCCAAAGTTATGGGTGGGCAACATACTGAACACACCAAATGTTCACATAAAAACACACACACAAAAATGTTTTGAACCTTATATTTTTGTTTTTGGTAGTAGTGAGGGCTGCTGTTGTTTTTGTTTTTTACCCATTCAATGCCAACTTTTATAGAAACTGAATTGGTTATGAAGAACCAGGAGATCTAGTAAAAAACCAGGTATTGCCAGAAAAGAAATGGACCAGTGAGAAAAGAGAGGAAATTTTCTAAAAATGTGAAATTTATGTTTTTGTTTTTGTTTTTGTTTTTAAGGTAAAGAAACAGAAAAATTGCCTTTGGAAATTGGAAACTTTTGTTATGATTAACATTAGAAAGGAATCTGATAGAACATTCTCCCTTGTTTCAGCTAGTCAGAGCCATTGTCTATAGCAACCAAGTAGCTTTGAAAAGCCTACCACTCACTGAAGATTTCTGGGTGGCACACACTTTCAAAAATGAAGTGATTTGTCAGTAGGCACTGTGGCAAAAACAATTCTAACTGCAATGTTTAGCTACTCAGAACTCAGCCTTCCAAAAGCCCATTTCATAAGGCATTTTAAAATATGGCTTCTGATAAAATCACTCGTCCAATTCATCCACTATAATTATACTTTTACTAAGCAGAGTCTTCATGCATTCTAATAAAATGCTGCATAACAATGACAACTTGTCCTAAGTCATATAGTATGAAATTTCCCAATTGCTTATATAGACGGTCTCTAGGGAAAATGGGAGGGAGAAACCTCCTTTCTGAATTTCAATCTTCTTACGAAGTCTAGTAGGATTAATGTAAAAATGATTTTGTTACCAGCTAGACCCTGAGACCTGGCCATTATGGCTCACCTGCTTGTACCCACCAACATTTGTCCCACATTTTCCTTAAGCTCTTCTTCCCAACTTATCTCTTAACTTAGGCAAAGGACCTTATGGGCATAACATCCCATGACGGACACTGAAACTACCCCTCAAGCAATGATGACTGCCTGAGGAAGAGTTCCGGTGGCCCAGACCACCAAACCTGTTTGAGCTAACCCCCCGACTCACTTCTGCACAGATGGACCATGAAGTGATCTCTGGAATGACCAACAATTAATTACCTTACCTCTTCATAATACTAAAATCTCTGCCCAAGATGGAGCACAAGCCTCATTTACATATCATACATACCGTATCTATATATATGTCTATATATTTCTATAGGCATGTTTCTTTAAGATGCATGCATGACCTTATACGTACCTCTGCATAAGATGACAAGGCTTTCCCATCTAAATATTCATCCTAACCTTAAATAAAAGGAACCCATTCACCCTTGCTCAGGGAGTCACAACTTTGGAAGTTATTTCCTGTGATCAACTTCTTTGGTGCAAATGAAGTTTCCTTTGTGTGACAACTCACCTGGTGTAGTTTCTACCTATGACTCACCAAGGAGCGAACTCATGCTGGTTCAGTTATGGTTTCTAGGTTCCAGCTTAGATGGCAAAAATCAGACAAAGGAAAGGTGGCCATACTCACTCATTGGGGGTGCCCTTCTGGCCACAAAAGTGGCCCTTGCTGTCTGTAGGGTAGGCCACTCTCCTGGGGTCTCCATGTACCCAGGCTGCAAGAACAAGAAAGGACAAAAACTCTATCAGCGACGGCTGACTAAAGGCAGTCCGATTTGAGAAATTAGAATGCGCCACGGCAACACACTAACCTCTCCCCTCAGTCACAGGAGATTATTGATTTTCTTCAAAGTAATTTCTTAATGAAAAGTAAAATAAAATATGGATGAATCAGTCAGAAAACACATTTCTTTTAATCTCTCAGGACTCATCTGGGTTGTAGCCAAAACCTGAGGTAATGCACTTAGAAAATGACATTTATTAGAATGTGAATTAGAGGGCACACTGCAAATGCTTGGTTGGCTAGAAGTCACTTTTTTCTAGGGCTTAAAACTAAATGACTTCATAGCAGAGCTAATAAATTTACAGTAAATATTATGATGTAATTCTTTTGGGTTATACATAAGTGAAAACCATTTAAAAATTCAACCGAATGAAACTGTAACACCCAATTCACATTGACTAGTTCTTTATGACTTCGTGTGCCATTATGAAAGGCAAACATCAGCAACTTTAGTGGCAATATATAATAAAGATATGCTGTGCATTTTGTTGGATAATCTCAAAGCTTAGTATAAATTTCAAGTGTTCTCAAACCTCATGAAAACTGAAGACTTGATTCTGTTTTCTCAGGAAATGCAGGGCTTTACCTTAGATAAACTTATCACCTTTATTTTCCAAGAATTATAAACTTGACTGACAGCTAGAATATAGAATGACAGAAAGTAACATGCATTAGCTAAATAATACCCCCAATTCTAACTGAAATTTTCTTTTTTGGTTTGATTAACATAGTTCCTAAAAATCTAGAAAATGCATTGGCCATCGATCACACCTGCCTCTGCGTACGGAACACCTCTCTCTCTGTCCTTTGCTTCCTTTAACGGTTACCCAGCTATCTCCTTACCCCACATTCATTGGATTTGACAGTTCATGTAATAATTCAGTCACCCTTATGTACACGGCCTGTGTGACTTGGGAAGATAAAAAAAAATCAATTCTGAATGAGAATTTTAATATGGAAGAGAAATTTTTCTCAATAATTTTTCTCATCCATCCAAGTCTTTCCTTTTAGTATCTAAGTAGCCAGAAAAGTCTCCTTTGTCTCATTCTTTGTTCAATGTCATAGAAGCCAAATAGGTTTCATCTTCTAATACAGTGGTATAAAATCTGACTCATTCAGGCTGCCTTATCTTCTTGTCTTTATTTCCCAGAATAAAGATAACGGACTGTAAAGAAAGCATTTAAATGTCATCTAAGCATTCAGTGGACAATGTCTCTGGATACTATTTCATTATATTCTGCTTTTATATCTTTTTGGGGGGGTCACATTTAGGCTAAAACTAAGAGGTCCACTTTTACCTATTTCCTGCAATATTTTTCTTTCACCCTGAAATATTTTATTCCTTTTCCATACAAATATTAACTCAGAAATGGCACGTAAAGAAGCATTTAGATTGCTAGGTTGGCTTTTTAATACATTTATGCCCCTGAAAAAGTCATTTAATTGTTTTAGCTTTGGCTTTCTAATCTGTTACTATAAAATGGGTATAATACCAAAGAATGTTAAGAATATGAAAGAAGACAAAGTAGAATGCCTAACATGGTGCTTTGCATGCAACATGGACTTGGTAATGTTAGTTCCTGTCTTATTTAGGTTTCCCCAACACAAATCCCTGAGACAAGGACTTTGCTATGGGCAGGTTAATTTAGGGGATAATTCTAGGAAGCTTAGGTGAGAATGAGAAGGGAAGGAAGCAAAGCCAACAAAAGGCATGTTAACAAGTGGGATACTGTTGGGGGCAGGGGTGACTCCATTCTGCTGAGGACCTTCTGAGGAACCACATAGAACACGTTTGTTGGGGGACATGCTGAAACAGTCTACCATAGCTGCAAGCAAATCCAGAACTGAGGGGATGTGGGGTAGGACATTAGCAGAATCTACTATAGTTTTCTTTTCCTTTTTCATCAATCAATTAATAAAAGAATTTACTAAGCAACCACTATGTGTCCTGTACTAGAAGTCAATACCATTATAGTTTATATCAGACTTCCCAAGAAAAACACGAAAAGGAGACAACAAAATTTGCAGAAGCAGGCACTTGAGTGGCTCGGTTAGGTGTCTGACTCGAATTCTGCTCAGGTCATGATCTAGGGTGGTGAAATTGAACCTCAAGTCAGGCTCCATGCTCAACATGGAGTCTACTTGAGATTCTCTCTCTCTCTCTCCCCTCTCCTTTTGCCCGTCCTCACGCCAAGACACATTCATGCTCTCTCTCAAATAATAAATAAATAAATAAGTAAATAAATAATCTTTAAAATTTACAGAAGCCATAGAGAAGAGGTAAAACCTGGCAAAGACTGAAAAACGACTAGAACTTGGACCCGGTGGCCAGGAGCAGGGACGAAATTATAGATTAAGGAAACAGTATAATAAGAGCTTTAATGTATTAATTACTCACAGTGTGTCAAGTTCTATGCTAAATGTATTACATCCATTGTCTCATTTGAGTCTTGCAATAATTCTATAAGGTAGATATTATTTTCACCCAAATTTTATAGGTTAAAAAAAGAAGAGCTGCAGTTAAGAGATGGCAGTGAGGGGCAGAGGGCGAGGGCAAGGGAGAGGGAAAGAGAATCCTAAGCAGGCTCCATGCCCAGCATGTGAGCCTGACTGCACATTCCCAAGATCATGACCTGAGCCAAAAAAATCAAGAGTCAGACACTTAACCTGCTGAGCCACCCAGGTGTCCCTCAGAGTTTGATTTACTTCTCAAGGTCACAGTTTTTCAGTGGCATAAACAGGGCTTGAACTTAGGCTTGTTGCTGTCTAAGGCTCAAGTTTTAACCACTAGGCTAAAAAGCTGTAGTGCTGCCTGCTAGAGGATAATTTAGGAATGAGCTTGTTAACAGTGGGAAACAACACAGATTATCAGCTACATGAGATCAGCAGGATGTTGGACACATATGGTAGGAAAGGAGAGGACACACGTAATTTTGGAAACTTTGTCATTTGAAAAGAAAAACTTTATACTTGGCAGGAGAAGACAAGTATCAGGTTGGGAGGGATCTGATGCCTGGGGACAAAGGAGAAAGGGACCAAGATTTAATTGCCAAGGGAAGAATGCTCTTCCTCTGTTCTGTAGTTTTAAGCTGCGGCAGGTGGCTGTGATTATGAAGTTGCTGCTCCATCTCTCTACGCAGACTCTGGCACAGAAGTTGTGTTGCAGATCATCTGTGCTTGAGCTGGAATGACAAATCTTTCAGCTAATAGCTGCAAGGTCCGGTTCAACCAAGTCACCTCAGTCAAGGGTATCTAGTTTTATCTTCTCCATCAAGTCCCCATCTTGCCACACCTCCACTGGAGGAATTTGACCGGGGGCGGGGGGGGGGGGAGAGGAAATGGAGATGTGCAGCAACAGCATTTTGTCTGTTAATAAACTAAGGACTGCTCACATTTTACTTCCTTTCTTGGAATTTCTCTATTCATGGCACTTCTTGGAATGTGGTGGCCACTAGCCACTCGTGTCCACTGAACACTTAAATGTGGCTTACCTGAACTGAGACATGTTATAAGTACAAAATACACATCAGATTTTAAAGACAGCATGCAAAAAAATGTAAAAATTTCAATAATTTTATATTGATCATATCTGAAATAATAGTTATAGTTAAATAAAATATATTATTAAAATTAATTTCACTTGACTCTCTTTATTCTCTTAACTATGGCTACTGGAAAATGACATTACACATGACTCACATTTTGTTGCTCCTGGGTAGATCTACTTTAAAATATTTCCCCACAAATGTCAAGGGCTTGTCATGTAAGGTGATTAATAGTGTCATAACATCACAGGTTCGTTGGGGCGCCTGGGGTGGCTCATTTGGCTAAGTATCCAACTCTTGATTTCAGCTCAGGTCATGATCTTGGGGTTGTGAGACTGAGCCCTGCATCAGGCTCCGTGCCTGGCGGGGAGTCTGCTTGAGATTCTTTCCCTGTCCTTCCACCCCTCCCACCACTCACATGCTCTCTCTCTAAAAAAATAAATTAATTTTAAAAATCTTTAAAAAAAATAGTGCCATAACTTCAGATTTGTAGGCCAGTCCTTCTCCAACCACATCATACTGAATGCATCCTTTGTATAATAAATATTTTGCCATTCTCCTTTTATAATCTTGAAATAATACAGATAACATAACTCACCCATGTACATAATTTCTTTTAAAATATCAATAACATGTCCTCACGTAATATAAGTGAGAAATAGAAAATAGTTTATAATTAAATAGTATGCACATCAATATGCAAATGCTCACAAGTGACTAAACCAAAAGACAGTGAATTAAGCCAGGTACACGCACCTATAGATAGAATCACTGACTGTAACAGCTATAACTGCAGGAAGATGTAGGTGTACTGCATAGGAGACTTAAATAATACAAGTGTGTTGTCAATAAAATGATTTTCCTAAGGGAACAAATTTTAGTGAATTCTAACAAAAAAGTACACTCTTTCTTCAAACTCCCTTGATATTCATTGAAACCATGCAAAAATAACATTTGTAATTTTAAAACAGAAGTTCTAGATCCAAATACTTAAACGTGAGTTGTCACCTACATGAGGGGACATGGGAAAGTCAAGCAGGAAGTGAGACAATTCTTGGTTGTACAGAACTGTCCGAGATATTGCAAAACATCTACCTTTCCCGGCTCCCATCCACTAAATGCCAGCAGGACCCCCCTTGAATACTATGACAATCAAAAAGTCAACTCAAATTTTTTGAAAGATCCTCCTAAGCAGTGGTCCTGCTTCAGTTGAGAGCCATTGGTTTATATGTTCATTCACACTCTCAAAAATTTCCAAAAAAATACATACATATATATGTATATCCCAGATTATCTTTTTTGCTTCTAGATTTTATGGGGGGGACAGATATGCTATCATAGAGTTCTTTCTTATAATGTAATACCATTTACTTTTATTCAGCTGATCACCATCTATGATGACTTTCAAATATGTCCATAAATTATGTGACATTTTTCTTCTAGAGGTGGTGCATAATTCCCCATCTCTTCAGTGTGGACTAGACTTAGTGACTTGCTTCTAATGAATAGATGTGGCAGAAATTACATTTGGGTGACTTCCAAAAGTAGGTCACAAAAGGCATTACAGTTTTGTCTTTGCTCTTTAGATCACTAGCTCTAGAGCTTGAGATACTCAGAAATCCTATAGAAAAGCCCATACAATTGTCAGCAGTTGGTGAGAACTGAAGCTTCCTGCCAACATTCATGTAAGTGAGCCATCTTGAAGGCTGATCCTCTACCCTAGTCAAGCCTTCAGCTGACTGTAGCCTTGGCTTAAATCTTGACTGCAACCTCATGAAGCCATGAACTTGGAGCTAGAGCCACTGGCTAAGCTGTTCCCAACTCCTGACCACAGAAACTGAAATAAGAAACATTCTTTGCTTCAAGTTGTCAATTTTTGGAGTAATTTGCTATTTGGCAATAAAGAACTAATTACTATACAGCTTTTAAAAATATTTTATATACTTGAAGGATTCAGTTAAATCATTTTTCTTTTCTCCAATCTAAATATTCAAAATAATTAAATCCTCTTTTCTATTTGATTTGTTTTGTTATGTTTTTTAACTCATAGGTACAATTGCTAGGATTTTAGTAATTTTTGTTTCTTCATAAATGATTTAATACATGGAGTCCTCAACTTGATTTATATATCCTCTAGGGCCTAACCAATTATACACTATCTGATACCTATTAACCTTAATTCTTAAAGTTAACATGAAAAGCTTTAAAGTGCCAGTCTAGAATATGATCAAACTCCCATGCACTCATTCATTCATTCATACTGAATTGTCAGTTATCATATTTCTATCCATTTTGTCGTTCATTCATTGGGCCTTCCTTATTGTTGTAAGCACATAAAGACTCTGAGGATATAGAGATGAACACATTCATATTTAGTATAGTATTATTTTGTAATTAACACATTCTCCCTAAGGAAACTATATTTCATCCTGATTGACCAGTGTAGAGAGAGGATGGCTTCTGAAGAATGATAATGAATTATCTTTAGCTTAACTAAGTCATGACCTTAATTTTAACTGCTCTTCAAGTTGTAGTCTTTACCAGAGCAAACCAAAATTTGTTGCAGCTGCTGATCTAACAAAAGCTGTCCCCCTTTCCCAAAAAGTAGAAAACACCAAGGGAAATTGCTTTCACCTGGCAGAGATAGTACTGCATCCTCACTATCTTCCTTCAAGGCCATATGACTTCCTAGCTCTTTGCCACAATCTAGTCTGCAGAGTTTTGATAATATCCTTACTCCACAGGTTATCATGCAAATTCCTTACGTTGATGGCATCCTGAAGATAAGATCTGGAGAATATTGGAAAGCATGTAATCTCGATGCCTTTGAAAGACTTATGTATGCTAATGGATGGGAAATAAGTCTCAGGAAAATGCAAAAGTCTTCTAATACAGACCTGAGGAGTCCAGTAGAGATATCTCCTCCAAAGTGAAAGATAAGTTGCTGCACCTTGCATTCTCTGTTAAGAGGCACAACTCTAATCACCTACCAGATTTGAGTAAAGCCCAGAGAAATAAAATGCTTTTCAAAATAATCCATAAGTAGATCTACCAGTAGGTATGGCATAATGTACTCAATGGTGCTTAAAATATCTGTCAGAACAGGATGCTGTATAGGACCTATGGAAAATGTCTTGTAGAGAATCATAGTTGGAGGTCCCTAGGGTTTTGGAGAAAACTCATGTTTTCAAGCAAATAACTGTTCTTTTGAGAAGTTGCTCCTGGACCCTGAATGATCACTCAATGACATAAGAAACCCAGCATAAACTAGATGTTGTCTGATCCAACAAGCTTAAAGTTAGCTGTGCCCAACAGCAGTCCATTATTGAGTAGAAGTGGTATATTCATACAGTGCTTGAGAAGGTCATGAAGGCATAAGAAAATTACATAAAAATACTGCTTACAATAGTGTGTTGACTCTTGAGGCACTGTCTTAACATGGACCTACGACTCATGAAAGGGGCCTTATGATAGTTGAATGGAAAATAAAAAAGCTAGACTTATAGTTGGCTAAGGAGAATCTGTTGGCACTGATCAGGGGAAATGTTCCTGGTTATACACTTTGGAAGAAAAGATGACTTTGAATCATTTATTTATTCATAAACAGAAGCCAACAATTTGGCCACATTATCATGGACTTGAAAATAAAAGCATTAGACAATCAGTGGCAAGGAAGTTTGAGAAATAACTAGAAGGACTGAACTCAAAATGGACCTATAATATGAAGATATTGATGTTTCATATGGTTACTTAGTAAAGACCCTTTTGCAGAGGTATCTTTAATGATTAAATGTTAAGACACTCATTCAATGATTTTGTGAAAAAGTAATCATGACAACATGGATGAAGATTATGTGGGGATTTTGATAACATGGAGTTTTATCCACAAAGGTTGAGTTGGCTCCTAATAAGGCTTATGTGACAAATTTGCCAGCAGTGGATGACAAAGCCTGAACCAGCCAATCTTATGGAACAGTTGAATAACCTATGGAAGACCCATTTAAAGCACTACTTAGGAAGCAATGCTGTTCAAGGTTGGATTGTTACTTTTTTAGAATACAGCAGGATCCTGGCAGGAAATACATGTTATACTTACACAGAAAAACTGTGGAGAGTTTAGTAAATATTTATAAACGTATAGAGTTATAGGAAACAAGAGTTGATGCAGAACCCAGAGGCTAGCAACAATTGGAAGCCATTTTCACCTCCATGACTGAAGTGGCAAAGGGGGAAGAGGTTACCCAAATCCAGAAAAGAGAAGCCAAATGGAAAAGCTGACTGACAAGACTTGAAGCCTTAGGGAGAGAGGTATAGCTAATCTGAGGTGCCTCGCCAGGAAGAGAGCCAGAATACATTTCACAAACTCATTCTCCTACCCTCCAATCTATTATTGATATGCCACATTGGCCAAATCAGATCGGAAGTTGCAGGAGAGGAGAACCTGTTGATGTAATCCTTATGGATCATATGCTAGTCTCTCAGGGGACAGAACAGGGTAAAGAGCAGGTAGAGAAGGAACCCAGAGGGGAAAAAGAAAAATACCCAGCCTGTATTCTGAACAAGTGACCAGCCTACCTAAGGGTGGAATTTTAGATATATTCAGCAAGACATTTAGAACTTGACTAAAAACAAAGCAGTAAAGAAAATAACCTGAGATATAAGATTTCAGATTCACTTTTGTCAGAATTTACTGTGAGAAAGGGCAGCAAAAGGAGAGAGCAGAAAGACACACATTCTAAATTTCAGAGTCTGAAATGGGAGGGGTGACAGTAGGAGGTAAAAGGGGGAAAATCCATATTTTTAAGAAAGAGTTGTAAAAAAAATAGACAAAGAATTAAAAGAAAATGGAAAAACAACCAAATATCCAAGAAACTAAATTAACCTTTTCACATCTTTGTTGTTTTCTTTATTAGCAAGACTGACTCTATGCTGTTTAATATACTTTTTCTAGTTATTCTAGATAATGTTGGTCTATCACATTCATAACCTGTTTAAAGATTTTGATTCATATTGGAAAATTAGGGTTTTTTTTTTAAGGTAAAGAAGTAGTTGGAAATAATGACAGAAATTTATTCATTCTTTTCTTCATTCATTCTTTTCTACCTGCTATGTGTCGGCACTATACCAGACCCTGGGTATATAAAGGTCCTTGCTCTCTGAGCCTAGAGTTTATTGGGGGAAAGAGATCTTAATGAATAAATTGCACAAACATGAAATTTCAATTCTGACAAGCACTGCAAAAGAGCAAAAAATGGTACAGAGAGAGGGATTCATAGAAGACAATGACCAAATGAGAGAGGTCAGGGATGAGGTCTTTGAAGAGGTAATGCAGGAGCTGAGACCTGAAAAATGAATGGAGGTACAAAGAGGCTTCCATTAGATGGACACATGGACAAAGGCCCTGTGAGGGGTGGGGCGCGATGGGTACTGGAAAGGAAAAGGAAAGCAATGTGGTGCATACACAGGCTGACTCATGGTTCCAGATGCGGATGGACAGGCAATGTCTTAGGTTATTTTCTATAATGAACTACAGAGAGATGGCTTTAGCATAATGATTGTCAGTGCCAGCATACAATCCACAGCAGAGGCTCTGTTCTCTTCCTATTCAAATTTTCCTTGAAAAACTCAAGGTCACCACACATTCAGTGTCACTCATCTTGGTGTTTGCTTAATTGTAGTTCCATAATTGGCAACACCCCCTTGCTTTATGAAGGAAGAGCTCTCATCATTCCTGAAAATTGGTGTAATTTATTACATCTGAAAATGCTATATGTAATATTCATTAATATCTACTAATAAATACATCTTTTTTGAAAGAATCATGAAATCATTTGAGGTCTTCCTGGCCAAAAATCCCCCCAAAGAATGAGGTACTGTCTGAAATAATTTTATTTACTCTATAGGACAAGCACTAACTGAAGGAAAAAAACCAAGCCTGTATTAATAGCTGTCTATTAGCATAAAGACTGTTCTTCTCTTTAGTGTGTACTTAATAGAGGCTAATTTTGCAAACAACCACTGAACGTAAACAATGACACCACAGTGGAGTGAACACACGCTCAGTCCCACAGGGTTAAGACTGAAGGTATTAGATTATTCATGGTTTTTGCTTGCAAAAGAATACCTGCTTTCCACTTACTGTCAGACACTTGCTGTTTTAAGCCCACCTCTGCGTGTGTGAAATTAGGAGGGGTAGAGAAGGAGAGAGAGAAAAGCAGTAGGATATCATGGGGTTCTGGTCTGCCCCCTCTCTTAGTAACCTTTATTACTTAGAGAATCCTTATCTTCTTCATTAAATAAAAGTCACTATAGTATGGTGGTTTAGAGCACAGGCTCTAGAACTAAACTATCTGGGTTGTATTGGTCAATAAAACTAAATGACAAAGTGACACAGCAATCGATACAAATCTAGATCACCTATTCCCCTTAATTTTCTCACTGTTTTAGAAATAACTTTGAAAGACCACTTTAAGCACAACTAGTGTGTGTGTGTGTGTGTGTGTGTGTGTGTGTGTGTGTTGCATATAAGAGAAAGAGAAATCATTTGTAAAACACTCCTATTTGGGTAATTCATAGCAGTAAGCAAAGACTGGTAAGAGATGGGTAAAACTTTATTCAGGCAAATTATCCTTTCACTCCTAGCAAGGAAATGCAGGTGACTGAAGTACCAGGAGTAAGCATTATCATCTAGTATTAGCTCTCATTTTCAACATTTGCAAAGCATGTTCCTGTTGTGCTCTAGGGTTGAGTCAGAAGTTGCAGCCATTAAAAAGCCCTCTGTCAAGGAGAAAATGTGATTAGACCAACTGCCTGCACTGACACTTAAAAATTAACTGCAAATCTGTTTGGGGCAGCTAAGGCATTCCCTAAACACTTGCTGGTTGGGAATGCTGGCTGTCAAATCATTATTTTGTATCCCTTAAAGGTACACTTTAACTGTTTTAATATGTGAGAAACAGGCCTGCCAAATTGTGCTTATGGCTTTTTAACACAAGCAATTTACAAATGCAATGAAGCAGATAATAGGACACATGATACCGAATTTGAAAATCTGTGTTGATGACACTTGAGCTGTAGAAACATTTTTGGAAGAAGCCCTATATCCAGTTGCCTGGATAAGAAAAAATGTTGTTTATCATTTCACAGGTGGCCTCTTCCACCCAATGGTGAGGTTAGGGTCATGTCCTTGAGCACAAATCAGTCTCTCTCATACTAACAATATCTACTTGAATAGGTCTAGAATGCATGACTTCAGCAAAATATAACAAACAGGAAAACATCTCACTAAACACTAAAAAAATCTGTTCAAGTAACAGTTAAAACTAAGTGCTCTCTTTCTTAAAATGAAGACGTCCAAAACAAGAGGAAGTGTAGGTATCTAGTTTAATTTATAAATGTTTATATATTTGTAAAGAATGAAAAAGGACATTTAATACTGGTGTTTTTTTTTTAAGATTTTATTTATTTGAGAGAGAGAGAATGAGAGATAGAGAGCATGAGAGGGAAGAGGGTCAGAGGGAAAAGCAGACTCCCTGATGAGCAGGGAGCCCGATGTGGGACTCGATCCCGGGACTCCAGGATCATGACCTGAGCCGAAGGCAGTCACTTAACCAACTGAGCCACTCAGGCACCCAATACTGGTTTTGGTTAATTATAAATATAATAAATTTTTCACTAATGTTACTTGACTTCTGGGAAAAAGAATGGGGAAGACCCTAAGCTTACTTGGTCCCATGTATACATCTAGATAACATCTACATCAGTGTAAACACCCAGAAAACAACCCAAAGACTGGAAGAATAGACCCTCCACAGCTTCATATAGAGAAGAGACCACATCCACCCATGTATACAACTAGATAACATCCACATCAGTGTAAACACCCAGAAAACAACCCAAAGACTGGAAGAATAGACTCTCCACAGCTACATATAGAGAAGAGACCACATCCAGAGTGTAGGTGGAAATGCAGCTGGGAGTTAACCAGACCCACAGGACTGTCCATAGGAAAGAGGGATGCCACAAGCACAGGGAGGGGAAAGAAACAGAACCTTGCACTCCAGGCAGGGGGCCTGCACTTGGAATACAAATACCCATAATATTTGGCTTTGAAAACCAAAGGAGCTTAATTTTGTAAGTTCTTATAATCATGGGGCTTAACACCTGGAACTTTAAAATCAGCAGCTTGGCTCTAGGAAAGCTGAACGGCCACAAAACACGGAGTTCCCACCCTTAAAGAGACACCACAACAAACAGCCCCTTTGGGATACAACATAGAAGCAGCACTTTTTTTTTTTTTTTAAGATTTTTATTTTTAAGTAATCTCTACACCCAATATGGGGCTTGAACTCAGAACCTGGAGATCAAGAGTTGCATACTCTACCAACTGAGCCAGCCAGGTTCTCCTAGAAACAGCATTTCTAAAAAAATGCCTGGGGTATAGGAGATGGAGATTTATCCACTAATCTCAGAGCTTGTGCTGGAGGGGCAGGGATCTTTGGGAGATTTCAAGAACAAAGGAACTGACAGGTGCCATTTCCCTCCTCCACTCCCAACCTAAACACAGACACCTGCAGGAACCAACGTAGCCTGAACCCTTTCCACCTAACTTGATAACAGTGTGCCTGCCCCTGTGGGCTTCTGTAGATCTGCCCCCTCCATTCCCATCAGCCTCAGCAGAAATTCTCCCAGGCAGTTGCAGGTCCACTCCTAAAGTAGACCAGTGAGGACATTGCTGGCACCACATGCTCTGCCCCTACATTCACCTGTGGACCTGTGCTTTCCAATACACCCTTAGCCAAGGCAGTGCCACAAACGTCGCAGTGTGCAAGCAGCAGGGGCCAGTACAACTCCAAAGTGATTCCTAAACCAGGAAGAGGGAAAGATAACCACATGCACCAGACTGCCTGGGGCCCCAATAGGGGCCTGGGGGCAGATATCTGATCTGACTGCAGCCCCACCCACCAATAAAAACTTCTCAGGGGACAACACAAGGAAAGCACACTGCAGTTTCCTGCTACCTCAGCTCTAGCAAACACCTGGTCTAACTCAACTCAAGCACAAAGTGGTCCCAGAATGGTCCATTTACAGCACAGGTACAAAATGCTGCCCACAACAAAAAGCCATTGCAGACAAGTAGCCTAAAGGCAAATGCAGCTCAGCCACAATAGTAGGGTGCATGCAACACACATAGGAAACAACTCTGAAGCACCAGGTTCTGGTGAACAGGGGATATCACACTGGAAGGCACTATAGGACCTCTTCTTCATAAGGCCATGGCTTTCAAGAGCAGGAAACGTAGCTGACTTTCCTAACACATAGAAACAGACACAGAGTTACATGAAATGTGGAGACAGCAGAATTTGTCCTAAATAAAACAGGCCAAAATCACAGCCAGAGAGCTAAATGCAATGGAGATAATTAATATATATGCCTGATAGAGAATTTGAAGTAATGGTCACAAAAATACTCAGTGGACTTGAGAAAAGAGTGGAGGACCTCAGTGAGACCCTCAACAAAGAGAAAGAAAACATAAATAACAAATCAGAGATGAAGAAACAATATCCAAAATTAAAAAAAATACACTGGATAAAATAAGTAGTAGACTAGAGAAACAGATCAGTGACCTGGAGTACAGAGTAATGGAAAGCAATTTGACTGAAAAGGAGAGAGAGAGAGAAAATACAAAATGAAAATAGATTTAGGGAACTCAGTGACACCATCAAGCATAATAACATTTACATTATACAGATATCAGAAAGATAAGAGAGAGAATAGGAGGCAGAAAATTTAGTTGAGGAAAACTTCCCCAATCTGGAGAAGGAAAGCAGAAATCCAGATGTAAGAGGCACAGAGAAGCCCCAACAAAATCAACCCAAGGAAGTCCATACCAGAACACATTGTAATTAAGATGGCAAAAAAAAGTGATAAAGAATTTAAAAGGTGGCAAGAGAAAAAAAGATAATTACATATTAGAGGAACCCCAGAAGCCTATCAGCTGATTTTTCAGCAAAATTTTGCAGGCTAGAAAAAGTGCCATGATATATTCAAAATGCTGAAAGAAAAAGACCTGCAACCAAGAATACTCTATCCAAAAAGGCTATAATTCAGAATAGAAGGAGAGATAGAGTTTACCAGATGAACAAAAGTTAAAGAAATTTATTCTAACCAAAGAGGCAAGGAATCTGTACTCAGAAAACTATAAAATACTCATGAAAGAAATTGAGGAAGACACAAAGAAATGGAAAAACGTTCCATGCTCATGGATTGGAAAAACAAATATTGTGAAGATGTCAATGCTACCTAGAGCAATCTATACATTTAATGCAATCCCTACCAAAATACCATCAACTTTTTTCAAAGAAATGGAGCAAATAATCCTAAAATATTTATGGAACCAGAAAAGACCCCGAATAGCCAGAGGAATGTTGAGAAAGAAAAGCAAAGCTGCTGGCATCACAATTCCGGACTTCCAGCTCTATTACAAAGCTGTCATCATCAAGACAGTATGGTACTGGCACAAAAACAGACACATAGATCAATGGAACAGAATAGAGAGCCCAGAAATGGACCCTCAACTCTATGGTCAACTCATCTTTGACAAAGCAGGAAAGAATGTCCAATGGAAAAAAGACAGTCTCTTCAACAAATGGTGTTGGGAAAATTGGACAGCCACATGCAGAAGAATGAAACCGAACCATTTCCTTACACTACACACAAAAATAGACTCCAAATGGATGAAAGACCTAAATGTGAGACAGGAGTCCCTCAAAATCCTAAAGGAAAACACAGGCAGCAACCTCTTCAACCTCAGCCACTGCAGCTTCTTCCCAGAAATATTGCCAAAGGTAAGGGAAACAAGGGCAAAAATGAACTACTGGGACTTCATCAAGATAACAAGCTTTTGCACAGCAAAGGAAACAGTCAATGAAACCAAAAGACAACCAACAGAATGGAAGAAGATATTTGCAAATGACATATCAGATAAAGGGCTAGTATCCAAAATCTATAAAGAACTTATCAAACTCAACACCCAAAGAACAAATAATCCAATCAAGAAATGGGCAGAAGACATGACAGACATTTTTCCAAAGAAGACATCCAAATGGCCAACAGACACATGAAAAAGTGCTCAACATCGCTCAGCATCAGGGAAATCCAAATCAAAACCTCAATGAGATACCACCTCACACCAGTCAGAATGGCTAAAATTAGCAAGTCAGGAAACAACAGATGTTGGCAAGGATGTGGAGAAAGGGGAACCCTCCTACACTGTTGGTGGGAATGCAAGCTGGGGCAACCACTCTGGAAAACAGTATGGAGGTTCCTCAAAAAGTTGAAAATAGAGCTACCCTATGATCCAGCAATTGCCCTACTGGGTATTTATCCCAAAGATACAAATGTAGGGATCCAAAGGAGCACATACATCCCAATATTATAGCAGCAATGTCCACAATAGCCAAACCATGGAAAGAGCCTAGATGTCCATCGACAGATGAATGGATAAAGAAGATGTGGGGGGTGTGTGTGTTTGTGTGTGTATACACATAAACAATAGAATATTATGCAGCCATCAAAAAATGAAATCTTGCCATTTGCAATGACATGGAGGGAACTAGATGGTATTATGCTGAGCGAAATAAGTCAATCAGAGAAAGACAAGTATCATATGATCTCAGGAATATGAGGAATTTGAGAAACAAGACAGAGGATCATAGGGGAAGGGAGGGAAAAATGAAACAAGACAAAACTGGAGAGGGAGACAAATCATAAGAGACTCTTAATATCAGGAAACAAACTAAGGGTTGCTGGAGTGGAGGTGGGTGGGAGGGATGGGGTGGCTGGGTGATGGACATTGGAGAGGGTAGGTACTACAGTGAGTGCTGTGAATTGTGTAAGACTGATGAATCACAGACCTGTACCCCTAAAACAAATAATATATTATATGTAAATAAAAAAATTAAAATAAAAAAGCATCTGAAATAAAAATCAACATGATACATACAACACATCAAGAAAAGATAAAAACCATATGATCATTTTAATAGATGCAGAAAAAGATGTGATACATACAACACCTATTCATGTAAAAATCTTCAAAGAAGTAGGCTTAGGGGGGAACATACCTCAACATAATAAAGGCCATACATGAAAAACCCACAGCTAACATCCTACTCAATGCTGAAAAACAGATCTTTTCCCCTAAGATCAGGAACAAGACAAGGATGTCCACTTACCACTTTTATTCAACATAGTACCAGAAGGACAGAAATCAGACAAGAAATAAAAGGCATCCAAAATGGTAAGGAAGAAGTAAAACTTTCACTATTTGCAGATGATATGATACTATAAATAAAGCAAACCATGAAGACTCCACCAAAAACTACTAGAACTTATTAATGACTTCAGTAAGGTCACAGGTTACAAAAATCAATATAGAAATTGGTTGCATTTCCATACACAAATAATGAAGTAAAGAGAAATTAAGAGAACAATCCCATTTACAATTTCACCAACAATAATAAAATATCTAGGAGTAAGCTTAACCAAGCAGGTAGAAGACCTGTACTCTGAAAACTATAAAATACTGAGGAAAAAAATTGAAGACGGTACAAACAAATGGAAAGCCATCTCATGTTCATGGATTAGAACAACAAATATTGTTAAAATGTCTATACTACCCTAAACAATCTATAGATTTAATGCAATCCCTATAAAACTATCAACAGCATTTTTTACAGAACTAGAACAAACAATCCTAAAATCTGTATGGAACCACAAAAGACCCCCGGTAGCCAAACAATCTTAAAAAGAACAAAAAAGCTGGAGGTATCATTATCCCAGATTTCAAGACATACTATGAAGCTGTAGCATCAAAAACAGTATGAGACTAGCATGAAAATAAGCACATAGATCAGTGAAACAGAATATAGCACCCAGAAATAAACCCTTGATTACATGGTCAAATCTTTGACAAAGGAGGCAGGAATATGCAATGAGAAAAGACAGTCTCTTCAATAAATAGCTTGGGAAGACTGGTCAGCCATATACAGAAGAATAAAAGTGGACCACTTTCTTATTTTTTTTTTAAATTTTTTTATTGTTATGTTAATCACCATATATTACATCATTAGTTTTTGGTGCAGTGTTCCATGATTCATTGTTTGTTCATAACACCCAGTGCTCCATGCAGAACGTGCCCTCCTCAATACCCATCACCAGGCTAACCCATCCCCCTACCCCCCTCCCCTCTAGAACCCTCAGTTTGTTTTTCAGAGTCCATTATCTCTCATGGTTCGTCTCCCCCTCTGACATACTCCCCTTTTCTTCCTCTCCTGTTATCTTCTTCTTTTTCTTTTTTCTTAAAATATGTTGCATTATTTGTTTCAGAAGTACAGATCTGTGATTCATACACCATTCACAAAAATAAACTCAAAATGGATTAAGGACCTAAACGTGAAATCTGAAACTGTAAAAATCCTAGAAGAGAGAACAACCAGTAATTTGCTTGACATTGGCCATAGGAACATTTTCCTAGATATGTCTCCTAAGGGAAATAAAAGTAAAACAAAACAAAACAAAACAAAAGTACTGGGACTATGTCAAAATAAAAAGCTTCTGCACAGCAAAGGGAACAATCAACAAAACTAAAAGGCAACCTACTGAATGGGAGAAGATATTTGCAAATGACATATCCAATAAAGGGTTAGTATCCAAAATACATAAAGATCTCATAGAACTCAACACCCCCCCAAAAAACAAACAATCCAATTTAAAAAAATGGGCAGAAGACATGAACAGACTTTTCACCAAAGAAGACATACAGATGGCCAATGGACACATGAAAGGATGTTGAACATCACTAATCATCAGGAAAAATGCAAATCAAAACCATAATGAGATATCACCTCACACCTGTCAGAATGACTACAATCAAAAACATAAGAAACAACAAGTTTCTTGGCCAGGATGTGGAGAAACAGGAACCCTCATGCACTGTTCATGGGAATGCAAACTGGTGCAGTCACTGCAGAAGACAGTATGGAGGGTCCTCAAAGAATTAAAAATAGAACTACCCTATGATCCAGTAATTCCACTACTGGGTATTTACCCAAAGAATATGAAAACACTAGTTTGAAAAGATAATATGTATCCCTATGTTTACTGCAGCATTATTTCCAATAGCCAAATTATGGAAACAGCCTAATTATCCATGAATGAAGGGCTAAAGTGGTGTGTATGTGTGTGTGTGTACATACACACACACACACACAAAATGGAATATTACTCAGCCATAAAAAGGAATGAAATGTTGCCATTTGTAACAACGTGAGTGTAGAAAGTAGACAGCTAAGTGAAATCAGAAAAAGACAAATATGATTTCCCTCACAAGTGGAATTTAAGAAAAAATAAGAAAATAAAAAATAGACAAACCAAGAAACAGACTTAACTCTAGAGAACAAACACGGTTACCAGAGGGGAGGGGGGTGGGAGGATGGGTGAAGTAAGGGAAGGGGATCAAGGGGACACTTACAATGAGCACTGAGTCATGCACAGAAGTGTTGAATCACTATATTGTACACCCAAAACTAATATAACAATGTATCTTAACTATCCTGGAATTAAAATTTAAAAAAGAAAAATTTTTAAAGAAAAAAAGCTTATTAGAACAATTTTAAAAACAAAGGAACTAGAATTCTTCAAATTTCTTATTTTTATTGGAAGAAATAGTTTTTCTTTGCTAAAACAATATTTCCAAGCTGTGATCTGATAGGAAGGCACATTTTAGTTTCCAAGTAGACTAAAAGCATAGTAGGATGTCCTGTCAGAGCCACTGTCCATCACCAGCTTCCCCTTACCATGAATATTAGGATCATACCATCAAGATCACAAACTATAACAGGATGCTTGGTGAGGCATAACTTATTTTTTATATTTATTAGTAAGATAAACTGTTCATTATTTCTGTGTATAGACAGAATCAAAGTCAGCCTGGAATTATCTTTGCTCTTCTGAAGGTCACCTGGGTGACCTCCCAGTTATGAAAACATGGTTTCTCCTTTTTTCGTATTCCTTGGGATGGGGAAGATCAATTTTCTTCATGAGAAATGGACAAGAACTCAAACTTTTCTGAGATTTCAATTTAGGACAGATAAGAATGACCCTGAACTAGATCTGAAGGCCAAAAGGAATACAAATACTCCAAAAGGGAATTTGCCATGAAGGCGGAGACTGAGCTGGTCCCCTAGGCTGAATACCAGGGCCTAAGAGTAGGGACAGCATTTAGACACTAGTAGTGCTTTGGGGAGAAATGGCTGAGCACTGCATAAAGACTTAAAAGCTCTATTTTTGGATCCTAGTGTAGGAAACCACTATAGTAGCGAAAGGATCCAGATGAGCAATTGACTAAGAAAGGATACCAAATGGCACCAGCTGAAATGTTAGAGCTCCAGTAGTCTCTAAGGTCTATCTTTCCACTTAGATACCAGAAGTAAGACTTCGCCTTCCTTGGCATTTTGGGGCAGTTCAAGTCAGGGAAGAGAATTATATGGTGGATTTCCTGAAGCAATGAATAGAAAAGTACACATATGACCGTATTATTACCCCATCTACTTTAACACCAGAAATGATGGAGTCAAGTTTGACCACATTTAATTATTAATTTCGTTCCTTTGTTTATTCTCTACCTCATTCTACAAAGGATTTAAGACTGAATTATGCAAAGCTTCCAACTTTCTGTACTTGGTACTTTCAGTCTACTGAAAAGTGCAGTGGATCCATGATGGCCTTCCATTAATCCTTTGCCACTGATCTATAAATCACTTGCACATCAAGGCCCTTAACTAATCTAATTTGGCTTAGTTCATTTCTCTATTGAAGAGGGAATCCCAAGCTTCACCTCTCGGCAGAAAGAAGGGCAAAGAAGTCACAGCCATGTGTTAAAACAACTTAGTCCAGCCTCTGGCCACATATTTTTTATATTCCCCCTGCAATCAAATACGTTTATACTCTCCCAAGATCCCCAGAAGCCTCATCCAATTAAAGCATCAGACTCAGGTTCAAAGTCTGGATCTCATCACCTAAGTCAGGGCCAGGTATGGATGAGGCTCTTCAGGGTTGGTTCCTCTCCTGAGCGTGATCTTTAGCTAGATCACTGAATTCATCAGGTACATTTCCTACTTCCCACATTACCATCTGCAGCAGCGTTGCCAAACTGTCACCACTATGTAACATCTCTTGTTTCTAATTGCATTTTTCTCACTTTCCTTCAAACTCTTAACAGTTTCCTCCAAACCCACTGGGCCTCTGAACATGCCCTGGTTTAAAAACCAATGCCCATGTTTTGGGTTTTGTTAAGCAGCAGGTACCAAATTTTGTTCTCCTTATCTATTTTTATACCTCCAAACCCACTGGCTTAATACAATAATTGGCTGTCAGCAATTTGGGGAAGGCTCAGCTGGGGCCCATCTAGTCACATGTTGACAGAGCTTCAATTATCTGAAAACCCTACAAAGTGGAGAGTAAATACTATTCCTGGGAGCTCAGCTGAGCCTGATGATCGGGACCCCTACACATGGCTTCTCCACATGGCTTGGGCCTCTCACAGCACGGTGAGAGTTCTCAGTTTGCTTATATTATTTTACTTTTGTATTAATGTCCTATCATCTCAACTAATAGGAATAATTATTCCTAAACCTGAAAAGCAAAACCAAACTTTGGACCCTAATTCCAAGTGCTTCGTATGTAAATACAACAACAAACTAACACACTCAACTGGAAATACATTTGAAAAGAAAAAGAAATATGGCAAATGCCATATGATTTCACTCATATGTAGACTTTAAGAAGCAAAGCAAACAGGAAAAATGAAGACAAACCAAAATACAGACCCTTACCTACTGAGGAAAATGAGGGTGGCGGATGGTTGAAATAGGTGAAGGGAATTAAGAGTACACTTATCTTACAAGCACTAAGTAATATATGGAATTGTTGAATCACTATATTGTATACCTAAAACTCATATAACACTATGTGTTAACTATACTGGAATTAAAATTCTTTTAAAAAGAGGAAACAAAAATAAAATTTATTCAATGTTAAAATTGTGCTATTATTGTATAATGTTAGCGCAAGGATAACAAAGGACAATTTGCATAATAAACATTCCTATTCATTTTTCTAGTTAGTACAGTAATTGGATAGCAACCATCAGTGAAGTGGGACAAAAGAGAGCTATTATCATAAACGTTAGTTTGATCTTTCAAGGAGATGTGATTACCTTCTACCCAGACTCCACTTTACTCACTTGAACAGAGGTTCTGCTTTTCATTAGCCAAATGTCAAGTGCCTTTGTTGCATCCAAGTGTTACGCTAGCCGGCCATATTCCACATAAAGGGCATAGAACAGGTGTTTTTTTTTTTTTTTTCCCTCAGCAGAAATTGCAAGAAACATGGCTTTTTCATGGTAAAACTTCTTATGAAAAGAAATGGACAAAAGATACACCTTAGAAGGTCCTGATCTAACAAAACGGCAAAAGATGTCAAACTACTATGAACCTTAAAAATAAAACTGCCAGTTGTTTCACCAGTAAAAATAGGCTTAACTCAGGAATAACAGAGCAAGCTACAACAAAACTAAGCAAAGGAGAGGAACACGGCTTTATAAAGGGGGAAACGGGAAGCTGAGAGGGCTATTATAAACAAAAAGTCAGTTGGAGTAACCTGGAATTTGAACTATAGTGGTTTCTCATTGGCTGAGTTATGACTGTCTCTCATTGGTAATTGGCTGGGCTGTTGCTGGGGAAGAGAACTTTTCTTCCTCCTTCTGGGAGAGTAAAGTAGCAGCAAAATCAGTACTGACCTTGTTGAGTCACTATATTGTACATCTGAAACTAAATTAACACTATGTTAACCATACTGGAATTAAAATTTGAAAATAAAAACACTTCTATATTTTTCAACAAGTCAATAAAGTAGTACTGACTTGGGGGTACCTCTCTTCCTGTTGGATTTGCAATCAATGAGGAGTGGCAGGCAGGAGAGCTACTTTAAACAAGGTTCCTTTTATTGATTTTCACACTAATAACACATCAGTGAAACTGAGTTAGCCTCATCTTTCATCAGGTGAAGGTATATATTCTTTCAGGTCAAAAAAAATTTCACACTCCTAGTAAACTCTGCTAATCGTTTTTCTTCATTCTTCTTTTAATTCAACATAGGGCATAACTGAAGAGTTAAGTTTATCTTAGACTAGTTAGACTATCTGTAGTTCAGGAATGAGGGAAGTGTGTGTGTGTGTGTGTGTATATATGTATATACATATATACGCACACACATATATATAGTAAATATGTACATATGTATACACATGTGTGTGTATATATATATTAAGTAAATTTTATGAGTCATTCATTTTAATCAGTGGCATCAGGATTAATTTGGAAGAATCACTAAATCCAATATTGAACACAGTTTTTCACTGAAGAACATTTATCCTTCAATTTCTTTATGTGAATTAAGGTATTTATAAACTGAATCTGGAGATCTTAAACCAAGGGGCCAAGTTCTTATCTTGCTCCAGAGGTAATGATGGGGAGTACTCCCATCCCTTTTCTCTACTGTGTCAACAGGAGAGTGTCAGTGGGTTTCCCGCTCTATAAAAGGCCAGAACACATTTCTCTGTGGATTACAACACACTGACCCTGAGAAATGGAGGAGACTATTTGTTATGCCACAGGATCTCCTGATGGAAAGATTCCAGGCACAGTATGAGATCCTTATGAAGTTCCTGTATGCATTCAAACTTTAATAACCAAAATTGTGGGCTGCCATAGAAACAATATAGGAAATTACATTTAAAAGCAATTTATTAAAATTCAGAACAACTAGATTACACAATGATAGCAAATGAAATACTGCTTAGTAATTTTTATGTACCATTACTGGTGTACCTGGATATCATTTCATTTACTCCACACAGCAGCCCAGCAAAGTAGATAGTGTTTCTATACTTCACACATGAGAAAAATGAGGTTAAGATACTAGCCCAAGTCCACCAAATAATATGAGGAAACCCTAGATCAACTTGACTCCAAGTCTCCTTTCTCTTATGCAACCAATTTCAATTCTCCGACAAAAAGTAAAAACAACCAACAAAAAAAATTAGAGACAAGAAAGATGTGTCCCAAAGTTAGAGAAGCTAAAATTCTTTTAATTGCATAAGAAAATTTATGTTATTATAATATTCAACATATAGACTGTGTATTGTGCTACAACTGCCTTAATGTTTGAGAAGTTAAAATGCTTGGAAGAAATACCAAAGAAGGAGCACCTGAGTGGCTCAGTTGTTAAGCATCTGCCTTTGGCTCAGATCCTGATCCCAGGGTCGTGGGATCTAGCCCCGCACTGGGGTCCCTGTCCATTGGGAAGCCTGCTTCTTCCTCTCCCACTCCCCCTGCTTGTGTTGTCTCTCTCTCTGTCAAATAAATAAATAAAATCTTTTTTTTTTTAAAAAAGAAATACCAAAAGAATCTTCAGAAGGTCTTAGAGAACATTATTTCGTGTTGTGGTTTATTCTCCTTTATTCTTCCCTCCCTATGTTTATTTCTTCCTGCCTTACGTTTTTGAATTCTCCAATTCTTCATAGTTTTTGCATGATATTACTGAGATGATCTTTTGAAAATTACTTTCAATTGCTATTCTCAAAGTATTTCTCTTATTGGGAGATAAAACTGAAGAAAAGGAAAGAGCATTTTCCACTCTTCCTCAGTATACACAGCCTTCTTTCTGCTTATGCATTCTGTGCACACTAACTCCAGCCCATTTATTATTGGTACTAGAATTACTGAAGTTTTCTAGTCCCTGCTCTCATAATAATACATTAAAATTCCTTAAGCCAGCATCTAAGGGACAGGACTTCAGTCTCAGAGAGAAAAATTGATACATTCACATGCAACTATGAAACTTTTTTACAGAAAATATTCACTACTCTTTGAAAGGTTTTAAAAAATGTAAATAATTTGTACATTTTTTTCTCTTTATTTTCACCTTCAAAGAAAAATCTTTAACCTAACAGTAAATAACAGAATATCTCTTCCTGGTAGGTAAAGACAATAAGACTTCTTAAACGTCAATGAATTATGTGGTGAAATTCTTAATAATTGTTCCTTTTTTTTAATTGGCATATAAAAAGAAAAGTTTATATATTACCTCAACTAATCTAGGCCCTAGTGCATCCTAGTAAACAGCAATGTGAACATAATTAGCTGCTTAATAGAATTTCCCAAGTAAAAATGATTAAAAAGAAATCGTTAGGTTTTTGAGGTTTTTTTAAGATTTTATTTATCTATCTGAGAGAGCAGAGGAGGAGGGAGAAACAAGCTCCCTGCTGAGTGGGGACTTGATTCCAGGACCCCGGGGATCATGACCCAAGCTGAAGGCAGATGCTTAACTCACTGAGCCACCCAAGGTGCTCCCAAACCATAAGCTTTTTTCTTCCTTCTTTATAATTGTATGCACTTAAGTAATTTGGGCTTGCCTTTGAATGAACTACTTTGTGTTTATTATTCTTTGAGTCTGCTACCCAGTGAGTACCTGTGAGGCACATTCCCTCCAGAAAAGACAATAATCAATAATAACAAGGCTTTGGGAAGAAAATGATTAATATTCAAAATGTGACATTGACTTTGTTATTCCATTAGCAAATTTTAAATCTCTTCTATACCTTTATTTACTCACCCACAAGTCCTAAAAGAATGTAGGCAATGATGAACAGTATGAAGATGATGCAGCACAGAACATCCGTACAACTCCTAAAGACAAAAAGGAATCCAGAATTAAAAGGGGTCCAAAATGACATCTTACCTAGTGAACAAATATAGGAAAGGGGAAAAAATAACAATAGCAATATGCCATTTCAAATCCAGTAGTTCCAAAAGGTATATCAGATGTATTTCTGTAATCAAAGACTTTGGCAGCAATGGAATGGTCATAGTTCCATGATTATAAAGCTCCCTCAGAATTCTTAGTATTTATTGTCTCTTGGTTCTTTATTTGTACGTTTTTAGAGACAAGTCCAGCAACATCAAGCAAATATTTTTTTTATTTGAAATTGTAATTTGAGTTATTTGATTTTATGATTTTCCTCATTATGCCTCCCCACTGCATGGTATAGTAAAAAAAAATAGCCATTTTCCATTTCTCCCTCCCCCCCATTATATTTCTACATACACATTTACAGGATACTACTTATTGGGACACCTGTATGATTCAGTCAGTTAAGCATCCAACTCTTGATTTCGGCTCAGTCCATGATCTCAGGGTTGTGAGATCAAGCCCTGGGCTGGGCATGGAACCTTCTTAAGATTCTCTCTCTCCCTCTCCTGCTGCCCCTCCCTCACCTCTCTCCCTCTCTTTTAAAAAAAAGGTACTATTTATTAAGTAAAGGATTGACTACATAAACTTTCTATGGGGAGTAGATTTGCAACTATATTCACAATAATGTATATAATGCATTCAAAAATGAAATGGCTCAAAACTGTAATTTTACCAGCCATTCCATAAACCAGATATTGTCAAACTAGGTTTAGAGAAAAACTGGCTTGATAGAGACTCATTGATTTGCTAAGGATCACAAGTCAAGCTAGGATCCAGCAGGGATACTCAAGGCTTTCAACTGAAGTATTTCCTAGGCCTAATATTATATCTTGTTCAGCTTGTAAGTGGTCTGGAAGGCTAAAACTGTATCTTGAAAGTGAGAAACAATCCAACCATTCTCTATTTGAAACTTAATGAAAAATTTATTAGTAAAGAAAAAAAGATCAAACTATTTGAGAGGATTAAAAGTTGCACATGAGAATTTTCATAGCAAAAACTTCTTGCTCCTTAGAGCATAAGGATATATGCTCTAATGTTTTAGCGCAGGCTGGTTGAAGTTACACACTATTTTTTGTGATGGTATTAGTAATAATAATGAATAATAATTGTACAGTAACAGACATATACCTTGTGAGCTTCTTAAGAATACATTTAGGTTTTTAGGGGTAGTAAGGTGAGTCAACTTATTTAAGGTCCATGAGAGAGGTAGAGAGAGGGTAAAGTAGATATTAATGATCTAGATCAAACAAATATCTAGATCTCCAATGCCTAACCCTTGCATTTAGCAGTTATCCTAATATTATTTCATTTTTCTGTAAAGCCTCAAATTGGCCACATCTAAAATTTCACACACATCCCTATTACCCTACCCCACAATAGGAAATGAATCTTTCATAGAGAAAGTTAATCATGCTCAAGCCACAAACTATCATTTGCTTAAATCCAACTTCAACCCAGGAATTTTAAATTTCACTTGGATTTAAGAATAATGAGAATAATAATAAAAAGAAGAAAACAGGCGCTCTAGTTTTCTTTGGTTGACAATCATTGAAAAGCAAAAACCTGCTTGGAGGTGAGGAGAGTATCTGGTTCACGTGCACTCTGACACACCCTACTCAAGATCAGGTTCTCATCCTATCAGAGTGGTTGTTAAATTGAGAGCAGTAGTTAAATAGGGTGAAATCTAATAGAAATGCCTGCAGGTAAGGAACTAAAGGAGAGAAAACTAGAACACTGGTGTGCCTTAATTAGAAATCTTGAAGTTGTTAAAGCCCTTGTGTTTAATCAGAACCACCAAGAAGATCAGGTGTGACCAGACGCACCAGTCAGACTGGCCAGCATCCTATAATTATATACCTATAATAGGTTTTTACCTATATATTTACATTATATATAATTATATACCATATCTAATGTTACATAGTGTTATAATGTTATATATTTACAATGTTATGTAGCAAGCACAGGGAGAGGTAAACATATACTAGCAATGACTGAAAGAAACTTAGGAATCTCAAAGGACAGGGCACAAAGAAAGTAGCAGAACCCAAAAGGAAATTGTTTAAAACTAAAACCCACACTCTTCAGCTACTGGCACTGATAAATAGGCATCCGCTGGAGTTTTGGTTCCATATGGGGTTTTACACTATGGTTTCTCTCTCTCTTTCTTTCGTTTTGGTGCCAAGGACAGGCTACAGCACCAGGGACTACTCCATGCCCACACAACCATCCCCCCACCAGTCTCTCACCACAGTGGGATAGCATTTCTCAATAATTCACACTTTGAGGTGTTTGGGGATTATATTCTGGGACCAGGGAGGATAACGTATTCAAGTCTGCTTTGCCTTTGTGGTACACTGCTTTGGAGAAATAGTAGACCATACCCCCTGGCCAGACCAGTTAATTCTCTCTTGCCTAAAGCAAAAGGATGGAAGATCAGTAAACTGGTTTCATTTGATACAAGTAAGGAAGGGGACTTTAAGGTCCCATGTACTTTTCTGGTCTGTGCGCCGAGTCATGGTCCAAACCAGTGCTGTGGTCCCCACTGGGTAGTTGTCCAGATTCTCTTTATTCATCTTTATAGCCAGGCGTGAAGTGACTCCACGTGAGAGTTATGGAATAAAGTACGATTACCATCTCCCCAAGGAAAGGGCCTGGCCCTGATGTGGCGATGGGGGTAGGGAACTTGGGTCTCTCATGCTCTCCGTGGTGCAACTTCATGAAGATGTTCAGCATGCTCACTTGCACGCCGAGGAACACTAGAAGTAGCTGAGGACCTTCCACATGTGAGCTGAGCCCTCCTCCTCGTGGGTGCCACTTGACCGCCCCAGCTGTGCCCCCAGACCAATCTAGCAGCCCTGCAACCAGCAATACAACTAACTACCTCCACCTTTTTCAACCTGGACCTCTCTTTGTTATTTTAGAAACTCCCCCTTAAAAATAGGAGGCAGGGCGCCTGGGTGGCACAATGAATTAAGGGTAGGACTCTTGGTTTCGGCTCAGGTCATGAGATCTAGCCAGTAAAGGGCTCTGCATTCAGTGCAGAGTCTGCTTGAGATTTTCTCTCCCTCTTCCTCTGCCCCTCCTCCTATTCATACACCTTCTCTCTCTCCTCTCTCACTCTCTTTCTCTATATATATAAACAATTCTTAAAAAAAAGAAAAAAAGAAGGGCTGCCTGGGTGGCTCAGTCGGCTGAGCATCTGACTCTTAGTTTTGGCTCAGGTCATGATCTCAGGGTCGTGAGATATAGCCCCATAGACTCTGCACTCAATGGGAGTCTGTTTGAAATTCTCTCCCTCTCCCTATGCACCCATGCTTCCCCCCACCCTGCATGCTCTTTCTCTCAAATAATAAATAAATAAATCTTTTAAGAAATGGGGAGGCGGTGCATGTGTGTGTGTGTGTGTGTGTGTGTGTCCTTTCAGGTAATTATAATTACCTGCTATTTTTTCCCCATTAATTCATCTGTTTCTCTCCCTTTCCTCAGACATAGTCCCTCTGGAAAGAAAAAATTACTGTTAGGAAACCACTGGAAAATTGAATTTGGACAAAATATCAAATATAACTGGCACCATTTTGTGAGTCAGGAATAAAGCAGAAGCTTAATTCAAATTTTTACAAGTTGTAGCATCTTATTTTTCCTTTCTTTTGGATTTCAGGGCATATGTCACAATCCCAAGTATTCTGTGGGAAATAAGTTACTTTTATTTTTCTTCAAGTTTTTATTTAAATTCCAGTTAGTTAATATACAATGTAATATTAGTTTCAGATGTAGAATTTAATGATTCATCACTTCCATACAAAAACCCAGTGCTCGTCACAAGTGCCCTCCTTAATACCCATAGCCCATTTAACTCATCCCACCAGCCCATCTCCCCTCCAGTAACCCTCAGTTTGTTCTCTACAGTTAAGAGTTTGTTTTCTGATTTGCCTCTCTCCTTTTCCCCCTCTATGTTCATCTGTTTTGTTTTTTAAATTCCACATAGGAGTGAAATCATACGGTATTTGTCTTTCTCTGACTGACTTATTTCACTTAGCATAATGCCCTGTAGCTCCATCCACCTCACTGCAAATGGCAAGATTTCATTCTTTATGGCTGAGTAATACACCACTTCTTTTTTATCCATTCATCAGTTGAGGAGCATTTGGGCTCTTTCCATAATTTGGCTACTGCTGATAATGCTGCTATAAACATTGGGGTGCAGGTATCCCTTCAACTATGTATTTTTGTATCCTTTCAGTAAATACACAGTAGTGCAATTGCTAGGACATAGACCAGTCCTATTTTTAATTTTCTGGGGAACCTCCAGAGGGGCTGTACCAGTTTGCATTCCTACCAACAGTGCAACTGGGTTCCCTTTTCTCCACATCTTTGCCAACACCTGTTGTTTCCTGTGTTGTTAATTTTAGCCATTCTGATTGGTGTGAGGTGGTATCTCATTGTAGTTTTGTTTTGCATTTCCCTGATGATGAGTGATGTTGAGCATATTTTCATGGGTCTGTTAGCCATCTGGATTCTTCTTTAGAAAAATATCTATTCATGTCTTCTGCCCATTTTTTAACTGGATTATTTGTTTTTTTGGTTGTTGAGTTTTATAAGTTCTTTATAGGCTTGCATACTAACCCTTTTACCAGATATGTCATTTGCAAATATCTTCTCCCATTTTCTGTAGATTGCCTTTTAGTTTTGTTGATTGTTTCCTTTGCCATGCAGAAGCCTTTTATCTTGATAAAGTCCCAATAGTTCATTTTTGCTTTTGTTTCTCTTACCTCAAGGTATGTATCTAGCAAGAAGTTGCTATGGCCAATGTCAAAGAGGTTACTGCCTGTGTTCTCCTCTAGGATTTTGATGGTTTCCTGTCTCAAATTTAGGTCTTTCACCATTTTGAATTTATTTTTGTGTATAGTATAGGAAAGTGGTCCAGTTTCATTCTACTGCATGTGGCTGTTCAGTTTTCCCAACACTATTTGTTGAAGAGACTTTTTTTTTTCCTTCCATTGGATATTCTTTCCTGCTTTGTCAAAGATTAGTTGACTACCTAGTTGTGGGTTCATTTCTGGGTTTTCTATTCTGTTCTATTGATCTATGTCTGCTTTTGTGCCAGCACCATACTGTCTTGATGACTACAGCTTTGTAATAGAGCTGGAAGTCCAGAATCCTGATGCTTCCAGTTTTGCTTTTCTTTTTCAAGACTGCTTTGGATATTCAGGGTCTTTTCTGGTTCCATACAAATTTTAGGATTGTTTGTTATAGTTCTTGAAAAACACTGGTGGTATTTTGCTAGGGATTGCATTAAATGTGTAGATTGCTTTTGGTATTATAGATATTTTAACAGTATTTGTTCTTCCAATCCATGAGCATGGAATGTTTTTCCCATCTTTAATTTCTTTCATCAGTGTTTCATACTTTTCAGAGTACAGATCTTTTACCTCTTTGGTTAAGTTTATTCCTAACTATCTTATGGTTTTTATGATCCCCATAAATGGGATAAATTCCTTGATTTCTCTTTCTGCTGTTTCATTATTGTTGTATGGAAATGCAACAAATTTCTGTCTGTTGATTTTGTATCCTGAAACTCTACTGAATTTATGTATCAGTTTTAGCAATTTTTTGGTGGAGTCTTCTGGGTGTTCTACATAGACTATCATGTCATCTGCAAATAGTGAGTTTGACTTCTTCCTTGCTGATTTGGATGCCTTTTATTTCTTTTTGTTGTCTGATTGCTGAGGCAAGGACTTCCAGCATGATGTTAAATAACAATGTTGAAAGTAGACATCCTGTTTTGTTCTTGACCTTAAGGGAAATGTTCTCAGTTTTTCCCCATTGAGGATGATATTAGCTGTGGGTTTTTTGTATATGGCTTTTATGATATTAAGGTATGTTCTCTCTATCCTTATTTTGTACAGGGTTTTTATCATGAGTGGATGTTGTATTTTGTCAAATGCTTTTCCTGCACCTATTGAAAGGATCAAATGGTTCTTATCCTCTCTTTTATTAATGTGGTATATCATGTGGTTGATTTGCAAATAGTAAACCACCTTGCAGCCCAGGAACAAATCCCACTTCATCGTGGTGAATGATTCTTTTAATATACTGTTGGATTCTATTTGCTAGTATTTTTTTTTGAGAGTTTTTGCATCCATGTTCATCAGGTATATTGGCCTCTAGTTCTCTTTTTTAATGGAGTCTTTGTCTGGTTTTGGAATCAAGGTAATATTGCCCTCATAGAATGAGTTTGGAAGTTTTCCTTCCATTTCTATTTTTTGGAATAGTTTGGGAAGGATAGGTATTAATTCTTCTTTAAATGTTTGGTAGAATTCCCTTGTGAAGCCATGTGGCCCTAGACTTTTGTTTGTTGGAAGATTTTTGATTACTGATTCAATTTCTTTGCTGGTTATGGGTCTGTTCAAGTTTTCTAGTTCTTCCTGTTTTACTTTTGGTACTTTATATATTCCTAGGAATTATTCCATTTCTTCCAGATTGTCCAATTTGTTGGCATATAATTTTTCATAATATCCTCTTTAATTATTTGTATTTCTGTGTTATTGGTTGTTATTTCTCCTCTCTCATTTGTATTTTATTTATTTGGGTCCTTTCTCTTTTCTTTTTGATAAGTCTGGTGAAAGGTTTATCAAACTTATTCTTTTCTTCAAAGAACCAGCTGATGATTTCACTGATCTGTTCTACTGTTTTAATTTATATATCATTCCCAGTCTTGAAAATTGAAATCAATCATAAGACCAGAAATGAAGTTTAAAAAACAAACAAGGATTTAGTTTGGATAATTGTTAAGACTCTCAAGATAGCTACTGAAATAGCTGGGTGATACCAGCTCATGGCTGGAAATCATTCTGAATCATAGTCTACCCAGAGGCCTGTCATTACTGTAACTTTACCTCAAGAGCATTCATTTTTACTTTCAAAGCAAGCACTCAGAACTACTGTACTAAATTAAAAATGGATTGCATCCCACTGGGTCCCAGAAAGAAGGAAGAAAGAATAGTTAAAGAGAAATATGCCCCAACCCTCTCCCTCACCCTCACTCCAAATCAAAGCCCAACTTTTTCAAAACAAGATGCTCACATTCACATTGATCAGAAAGCTATTCAAAACTCTATTCAGATCGAGCTACCCTGGTACAAAAGTATTTTCAAAAGTTAAACTACAGAAATACCATTGTTATATCTATTTTTCCAAACTGCAATATGAAGAATAGGATCGCAATTATATATGCATTTGCAAATTTCTCCTTCCTTCCTATCTGGAACCCCACTATATGATGTGCCTAGTAACTTCAACTTCAATCATTGAAGTTTCCTTTGACTTTCCCTTTCTTAGCTTATCTTTTATATTCAATTGACAAGTTCTCTTGTCTCCTTCTCTCTGATGTGTCTTTCATCCATCCCTTCCTTTCTATTCCTGCTGCCTAGACTCAATCCAAATTCTCTTACCCTGTCTTAAAACTATTGCCATGGTCTCCTAATTGGGCTCCTACATGTAGTCTCTGCCTGATCCAATTCATTCCATACATCACTGATTATCACTGATATATGATGATGTCATTTTATTGTTGAAAAAAATAGCACTGCCTCTCCACCACCTACTTAATAATTTCCAAATATCTTAGCTTTATGTTTAAGAACGTACAAATTCAATCCTAGTTCAAGCCCCAGACTATCTTTCTAGCTTTATCTCCCATTATTCTTCCTAATGTGCTTCAACCTACTTGTGCGTTTTCATTCACTGAATATACCCGTACACTTTCCCTTGACTACACGCAAGGCTCTCTGTTAAATGGACCCTTTAGATTCCTCCTCCTGGAATAACCCATATGTCCCAATTTGCATGGGACAGCCAGGGTTTACACCTATTGTCTGGAGTAACCATTATCAATGTTCCCTTTAACTCACAAAAGTGCTCCTGTGTGGATCTTCAACCCATTCATAAAATCCCATTCTTCATATGACAGGATTCTCTTCATTTTTTTAGGACTGCATAATACTCCATTGTATGTATAGATCACATTTTTTAAATCCATTCATTTGGCAATGGATGTTTCAGGTGTTTGTACATGTTAACTATTGTGGATAATACTGCAATGAACATAAGAGTGCAGATACCTGTTTGTGATCCTGATTTCAATTCCTCTGGATGAACATGAGTGAACCTGGGAGGACACTTTGCTAGGTGAAATAAGCCAATCACAAAAGGACAAATACTGCATGATTCCACTTATATGAGATATCTAAAGTAGCCAAACTCATAGAAACAGAAAGCAGAATTGTGTTTATCAGGGGCTGGAGGAAGAGGCAAATGGGGACCTGCTATTCAATGGGTATAAATTTCAATTACACACAATGAATAAGTTATAGAGATAGATCGGTGGTATGACATTGTGCCTCTATTAAACAATACACATAAAAATTTGTTAAGATGGTTGATTGCAGGTTAAGTGTTCTTACCATAAAAAATACAGCATGGAAAACATGATAATCATCACTAGGCTACAATATATAGTAATATATTTGTTCAGCTTTGTATGTTATTTGAATTTAGAATTTTGCTATGAATAAACTTAATATGGGTATCAAATGAGCAAATGTAAATGTAAAAAAAATTAAATGCAAATTTTTTGGGTTTTTTTAGATAGAGAGAGCATGTGTGAGCGGGGGTGGGGGGTGGGGGCAGAGGGAGAGCAAGAGAGAGAATCATAAGCAGGCTCCATGCCCAGCACAGAGTCCCACGTGGGGCTCGAACTCATGACCCTGAGATCACATCCTGAGCTGAAATCAAGAGTCAGATGCTTAACCAACTGAACTACCCAGGTGTCCCTACATGTAAATTTTGTTTAAATTAAAATTCCATCCTTCAAATTAGATCAAATATCACCTCCTTCATGAAGTTTTTAACTAGAAGAGATCCCTTTAATCTTTGTAGACTTATGGACATTTTGTTTGTACATCCTGAAGGCAACTGTCTTCCATTTATTATAACTTAGACCAGGGGGTTAGACTAACTCAAATCTGGTCTATTGCCTGTTTTATATAGCTTGCAAATTAAGAATGTTTTTTACATTTTTTTATTATGTTATGTTAATCACCATACATTACATCATTAGTTTTTGATGTAGTGTTCCATGATTCATTTAATGAATCATGGAACACTACATCAAAGTGTAGTGTTTGATGGAACACTACATCAAAGTGTAGGAACACCCAGTGCTCCATGCAGTATGTGCCCTCTTTTAATACCCATCACCAGGCTAACCCATCCCCCTCCCCCCTCCCCTCTAGAACCCTCAGTTTGTTTCTCAGAGTCCATAGTCTCTCATGGTTCGTCTCCCCCTCCAATGTTTCTTACATGTTTAATGGTTTAAAAAAATTTAAAAATTACTATTTTGTGCCATACAAATTATACAAAATTCAAATTTCAGTTTCTATAAATAAAGATTTTTGGAAAATAAACATACGCATTCATATATATTTTTTCTAAGGCTACTTTTGTGCTACAATGGCTGAATTAAGTAATTACAGTAGAAACTATCTGGCCGGCACAACCTGAAATATTTACCACCTGGACCCTTATAGAAATTTTGACCTAGACCATGGCAGCATTTGGTACAAAGCCTTGCATGCTACAGACATACAATCTCATGAATGACCAGTAAGACACACATCTTACTGCTGATAGGCTAATGTGTCAAATGCAGGCTCTCATGAAATTAAAACTGCTATGTTTCAAACTTCAGGGTTTTGTGGAAGGAGGAGCCCTATAGTGAATATGTTGTCTAGGGATTCGATTTTTTGGTCAAGCTTAAGCTTCTGACCTGGACATTACTGTCTCGAGTAAAAGAAATCAATCTCTCTCCCTCCCCGCCTCCCTCTCCCCACCTCTTCTACCCCACACAACCCCATGAGATTAAATTAGGAGGTCATAAGAGAGTTTTGTTTGTTAAATGCATATTTCATTTCCACACTAGTTCTTATTCTCCAACAACTGTCATTCTGCTTCCTTTTCAGGAAAGTTTTGTACCTTCATTCAGAAACTGATTCATTTACTGGTTTTCTTTCTTTGTAGCAGATGAAATTCCATTGATATCAACCATTCTGAAAGGTTATTAATATCAAGCATTAGAGCGAGAATGAAAGTCCAAAAGTCATTATTCTCTGACAGATCATCAATTTGTGTTTAATGAATCAGTTTAGGGACTGTCCACTGCTTGTAATTCCAGTCGGATGATCACCTCCCATTCTTACGTTCTTAGTGTCACCTGGATACATCTGTCTACAACATGGCTGCATTTATAACTCATAGTTTAGAAGCACTGCTCCTCTGTGGTTCTGCTGGCACCTGCATGATGCCATTAAAGTCATCTGTTACCTCTCAGATTCTCCCTGCAGAAGTCTATTCCAGGAAGTAGAATGACTGCTTCACTTCCCAGAGACTTTATTACAGGACAATGCACTTTGGGGCCACCCTCCAAGCTTCACTGAGATACACTTGGCAACTACAGAGTGTGGCTTGAATTGGAGAGATTATCTGAATTGATGATGCTAATAAGTCAGCAAACTCAAAATTTGGGCTATTTCAGGGTAAAGTTTTATGTAAGTTAAACATATTTTACCTTTATTCCTCCACTATTAGTGTAGAATTTCGTAATTTTGTGAGAGAAACATTCTCTAAGTGTTTGTGTTTGAGGGGGTTAATTATATCCTTTCCACTTGCACTTACCATTTCTACAAGGACAATAAGAGGTTAAAAGAGTATCTTGAAGAATTCCACTATTCTTGAATCAGAAACTGAACAGGAAGCTGCAAGTGAGTTTTTAATTACATGAACTTGTTTTTTTCAGGTGTTCAATCTTAATACAAGTTTTTCAAATCTCAAAAAAACTTTAAGGATGACTTGAATGTAACACCCACCTTAAAATATACTTCGGCATCCAATCATTAAGAAGTGTTAATTTTGTGAGTTTATTATTTTTTAGCACATTTTAAACTTGCTGAAATATAAAATATACCAAATTACTTGATATCCTAAGAAATTACAGGATTATGTTGATAATGTCTTTCAAATTTATTAGGTCATATAAGATGATATTTGGATCTAAAATCTTTTCTATCCTCTATCGTTAATCTTTTCTTCTGTCCCATTTGGGTTTCCATTGCCTTGAGAGAGTAGCTTTAACTGGATGTGGTTTATACTTTCTACTTGTAAAGGGGAAATAAAACTTTATTTTCTTATATAGAGATGTTTAGTGATGCCTATATAAATGTCTCTTTTGTTTAAAATAGGACAAGGTCAGACATAAATGGTCTTACTATGTTATTCATCATCTTTGTAAAACTTGCATAATATTCAAGAATCTGTCAGTAGGTGGAAACCACTCAATAAATTTTTAGTTAAGTGAGAGCCAGATCATAGTCATTGCCCATATTACATGTGGCATTATGGATAAAAGGTATGACATAGAAGAGGTGCTAGGAGATCCAGCTTAGAACAAACAAGCCTTGGAACATTAGTACAAATATCAACTAATTTTAGAGGGAATCCATATCAGTTTAAAATGCTCTTAGAGTCCCTTCTACATAGAAATACAGAGTAGGTGCTCAAAATATTTGTTGAAACAATGAACATTTTCATGACTGGGATGGCTATTGAAATTCAGCTATTAAAATTTTTTTAAAACTTCATGCCTTCAAATAATTATATGATAAATAGCTAATGTTTTTAGTAACCAAAGGCATGCACATTAAATAAAGAAGATTACTATCTGCCACCAAAACTTTTAATAATAAAAATCATTGCTTACTGATGATAGGAGCCTTAGAAAATTGTATGCCCTTTGAGCTAATTTCTTTTCTAGTAATTTATACCATGGAAACACGTATAGAAAAAGTAAGGATTTGTAAGGATTTAAAACACTGCACTCCTCCTAATAAAGAAAAGATGAGAATAAGTTTTAGAACAATAATTATATGAAAACACATTCATAACATATTCAATAAAAACTAGATTATAGAACATGTTAGTATGGTTATAAGTGTTTATAAATTGTTTTTAAATGCTTAACAAGACAAAAATATGCAAAAAAAACACTAGTGGTCATTATCTCTGGGTGGTAAAGTTTTGTGTGATTCTGTTTTTCCTCTTTTGCTTTATCTGTTTTTCTTTTTTCAAACTCCCACAATGGACACCAAATGCATTTGTAATAGAGACACAAACTACATTTGACAACTACAAATAGATTGTTGACTCACCTCTTTATAGTAATTTCTTTCCAATCCCCTCAAAATATGTTTAAAAATTGATCTTCCGCTTTCACTTTTTTCTTGATCCTTATTGATTAAAATTCAAAACACACACCATTTTGTAATCTTTAAACAAAAATTGCTACTAAAAATGTGTGAGGGGATGAGGGATTGTTTTCTGATTAATCTTTCTTAATGCTCAAACATTCATAAGTGGGAATGGAATTGAAAATATGCATCCATAAATGTCTCACTAAAATATCTTACAAATGACAACTTCACCAACCAATGAACATAATAATCTCATGAGCTTTCAAAGTACAGACCCCTAGTTTTTGTCTGAAGCAGGGCATAAAATGAAAACAGAGCTGGCCTTTAAACTTTCATTAATCAAGTCTTTATGATTTGATGTTATGTCTATCTTTTGTCATTTCCTCTATGTATATTTAGCAAAGCTGAATAATAAAAACACTTCTGTTGGGCACCTGGGTGGCTCAGTTGATTAAGCGACTGCCTTCGGCTCAGGTCATGATCCCGGAGTCCCAGGATCGAGTCCCGCATCGGGCTCCCTGCTCAGCGGGGAGTCTGCTTCTCCCTCCGACCTTCTTCCCTCTCATGCTCTCTCTCTACCATTCTCTCTCTCTCTCTCTCTCTCAATAAATAAATAAATAAATAAATCTTAAAAAAAAACACTTCTGTTAATTATCTTAAGATGATATTTATTCAGTGGTGATCTTAGAACTTTGCCTCTGCTTAGAATGTTTATTACCTCCACACTAACCTTTAACAGAGTGTCCTATAATCATCCTAGTACTTTCAGAACATGAAATAAAACTTCAGTTTGGAAATTAATTAAGCAATACAATCACCTCAGTTGTAAAACATTTCTATACTGGGCGCCTGGGTGGCTCAGTTGGTTAAGTGACTGCCTTCGGCTCAGGTCATGATCCTGGAGTTCCGGGATCGAGTCCCGCATCGGGCTCCCTGCTCGGCAGGGAGTCTGCTTCTTCCTCGGACCCTCTTCCCTCTCGTGCTCTCTATCTCTCATTCTCTCTCTCAAATAAATAAATAAAATCTTTAAAAAAAATAAAACATTTCTATACTTATAATTGTTTGAGTGTCCATTAGGTAAAGGAGTAAATTTAAAATAATTTTAGGTAAGACTACACAAGGAACTGGGAATAGTAGATGCTTTAAGAAGGGGAACTCTGTGTCTGGGTAGAAATGAGGGAGACCTACTTTTCACCTATGTTCTTTTGTAACTTTTAAAGTGTATATCAAACACAAACCAAAAACCTAATCAAAATAATTAAATTTTAAAACAAAATCATTTGAGTATGAATTTGGTATTGTTTTAGAATAGAAATAACCTGAGAAATAATGTTAACTATTAACCATTAAAATGAATGAGGGAGAGAAATAAACTTAATAGTAATTAAACTACAAATTATATGACTATAAAGTCATTAGGAATATACCCCAGCTAATATCCTTTATTGAGATTATAGATCTACCCACTCATCTTGATTGAGAGATTGAATTTTGGCCATTAGTGATTTAAATCACACACATAGAAAACAAGGTTTCTTCATCATAAAAATTTTTTACTTGTGTGTTTTGGCAATTTTTTCAGTTTTCAGAGGAAAATAATAAATGTAACATGATAAATTTGGCCTGAGTAATATTGGACATTATACCAGCATGCCGTTGGTAAATCATTACTGTGAAATGGGAGATCTCTACCAGTTTTAGAAAAAAAATTAACAGATTCGTGAGATGCTACAATAAGAGAGAGTTTTCATGACACATCCATAAAAAAGAAGCATAGGCATTCAACACGTCTATTGAATGAATGAGTCAAAGGGTTAGCTGAACATTAGACATTAATACATTGTAGACATTTTCAAAAATGTATAAAAATGCTGTGTCCTTCTGTTCTCAACTTGTTCAGCAAAATGGGAAATTCCAACCATTTGTCTAGAGCCTGAAGTGGTATAAAAATTGTTCATTCTTTTCTGCAAAGATCTGCTAATACATTTCATTCTACAAGTTGTGTGTACTATAACAAAGCATTACTAGTAAGAATAGGGTCATAGTTACTAATTTTAAACAGGACTTAAACTTTTTAGGGTGTTTAAGATAAAACTAAATGTTTTCTAAATGTTTATTGGTTTGAAGCTATTAAATGCTATCTCTGTGTAATCCAGTTTAAATTTGAGCCTAAGTCCAGTTGCAAATAACAGAAAGTTTATACCAGAAACAACAGTTTGATTCCAAGGGATTTATTTTGTTTCACACAAGAAATCCTGAGATTGTCAGTCCTGAGCTGGTATGGTATGTCATTCACTGATGGATGCCATTAGAGACCTGACTCATTTCATCTTTCTACCCCTTCATCCTTAGCTTGTAGACATTTAGCTTCATGTCACAAGTTGACTGCTGCACTGAAGATACCTCAATCTAGTCAATAAAACTTTGTCTTTTTATGTAGAAAAGACGGTCCTTCCTGACTACCATTTTGGCTTCTTGGCCAGAACTGTGTCTCATAGCCATCCCTGCCTGGAAGGTGGTAAGGAAAGTTGAGTGTTTAGCTTTTAGCTTCTGTAATAGAGGAAGTAAGAGAGAAGATGATTTGGAATGGATGTTCAGGGACACAAATTACAGAATATACCACAGCTACTAGTGAGATTTATTTAAACACCCATAAAAAGTAATAAGGTTTTCCCATTCTAATAATTTGTAGTCAACCCAAATGGATTACGCCAAAGAATGTGTTTTTCTCTGCAACTATTATTAAATATTAAACATATTTTATAAGATTAACAAAGGAAAACAATATTGTATATTCTCACAGAATTTAAGTCAAACCAAGATTAATTTCATAGCAAAGTATACACTAGAGCTAATATTAATAACAGCAAAACAGCAAGTTGTTAGATCTTATCTCTGAATAATTTTATATTTCATATATTCAATTAATTCTTGACATTCAAGTTCAATGGAACAGGATTTTAAATTTAAATCCAGTCACAGTAAATATATACAAATGCAATTGTCCTAAGCTGAATATTAAAACACAAACCTTCCTTAAGTTAATATATATCTTTTATTAATCATTGGACAGAAAATGTATCACATACTATGCCAGTAAGTCTCTTTTATTTCAACATAAGATATTCAGAGTAGCATCTTAATAGTAAGTATGGGAGTCATTAGGCAATCTTATACTTAATTTTGTCCAAGAGTGTTCCCAGTTTTCCTATAACAGAGCACTAAAATGCATTATACATAATGTATTTCAGTTCCTATTACTATCTTCTTTCCTGGCATTTTGAGATGTAAGTTCATGGAGGACCCTTATTTTCCAAAGCTTCCCTAAATATAAATCCTTCTTCCTTAGGGTTTCACAAAACCTCCCTAGCAACTTTTTTCAATGGCTATTTGCTACTATGGTGAGATGTGTATATGCATGTGTGCATGTGTGTGTGCGTGAGAGAGAGAGACACAGAGAGACAGAAAGGGAGAGGGAGATGGGCAGGATGGAGATGAAGGGAAGCCAAGCCTGTTGGGGGGGAGGAGATATAAAGCAGAAAAATAATATGATCATACCCATCAAATAGTATAATTTCATGATTTAAAAATAAAAGATTAATGCACCTAAAAAATTAACATTAGAAAATAAATACAGTTTAAAACGTAGAGATAAAAATAACTACTATGGGTAGAAAGGATTTAGATGGTTAGAGTGGAAAAAGCTCAGTGTGACTTAGAGTATGTGAGACACTTTAATCACAAGAGATGGGTTAAGGTTTTGAATTATAGAGATTTTGACTGGTGGAGAAGAGAGGTCTCTTCTAGGCAAAAAACAAATACAGGAACAAAAATGTGAAATTAAGGATGGCTGATAGGATTAAGAAAATCAGACTGGCTGATATTGGTATTGGTAGAAATTACAAAACAGACTACATTGTACGAGGGAACCAAAAATCATTCTTTTACTTATGTAACATTTACTTGATGTAATATTTACTTATGTTATTATTTACCTGATATTTACTTGATAAATATTACTAATGTAGTATTAACCTGATACAAAAAATAGACTCATTCTTCTAATTATGTAATATTTACTTGATACTTGGTAATATTTCTGTGCCAGGTACTATGGTATGTTCTGTAAATACAAGGTGAACTAGACAGACAAGGTATCTACTCTCACAGAGCTCACAGGTTAGTATGGGAAATAGGAATACATAAGATCAACAAATAAAATGATGACCGATTGCACAGTAAGTACTAGGAAAAAACTATGACACTGTGGAAGAGAATAATAAGGGTAGGATGCATGGGAAAGAGTCTCTAAAGAGGAAGTGAGTACCGTTCTGTTGTGATAAAAATTCATATGGAGCCACAAAAGACCTCAAATAGCCAAAACACTCCTGAGAAAAAAGAACAAAGCTGGAAGCATTACACTTCCTCATTTCAAATTATATTACAAAGTTATGCTAATCAAAACAATATGGTATTGACATAAAAACAGACTCAGAGATCAGCAGAACAGAATTGAGAGCCCAGAAATAAACTCCCTACATATGTGGTCAACTAATATTGGACAGAGGAGCCAAGACTACTCAATGGGGAAAGGACAGTCTCTTCAAGAAATGGTGCTGGGAAAAACTAGACAACAATGGAAATGGAATTGGACCCCTATTTTGTGCCACTCACAAAATTGAATACTCAACTCAAAATGTAAGAAATGAAACTGTAGAACTCCTAGGAGAAAACATAAGGAAAAAGCTCCTGGCATTGGAGCCATATATATATGGCACCAAAAGTATAAGCAACAAAGGCAAAAATAAATAAGTGGGACTACATCAAACTAAAAAGCTGCTGCACAGCAATAGAAACCACCAACTAAGTGAAAAGTCAACTTGCAGAATGAGAGAAAACATTTGCAAATCAAATATCTGATAAGGGGTTAATATTAAAATAAAGGGGTTCATATTCAAAATATATAATATTCAAAATATATAAAAACCTCAACCCAACTCAATAGCAACAAATAACTCGATTAAAAAATTAGCAGAGGATATATATATATGTATGTATATTATATATATATATCTCACATACATACATACATCAATGGACCATTATTCAGCCATCAGAAAGAAGGAAATCCTGCCATTTGGAACAACATACATGGAACTTGAAGGCATTATGCTAAGTGCAAAATAAGTCAGAGAAAGACAAATACTGTATGATATCAATTATGTGTGGAATCTAAAAAGCTGAACTCGCGGAAACCAAGTAGAATGGTGAGGAAATGGAGAGATGCAGTTCAAAGAGTACACACTTGCAGTTAGAAGATGAACGCACAGTGTAATGTTTATAGTCAACAATACTTATTATATACTTGCAAGTAGCTAGGAAACTAGTCTTAAATGTTCTCACCACACACACATACACACACACAGAAATGGTAATTATGTGATGGGATGGAGGTGTTAGCTAACAGTATAGTGGTGACCAATTTGCAAGACATGTGTATCAAATGAACACATTGCACATCTTAAACTTATACAATGTTATATGTCAATTACATCTCAGTAAAGCTGGGTCGGGGGTGAAATAAAGAGGTGGTGGCGGTTGTGTTTCAGGCAGAGGAAGCAACAAATGCAAAGGCCCCGAGAACAGGTGAAACAAGGGTTGTGGTGGGAGCTGACAGACGGTCGGTGTGAACACAACCTTCTCTTCTAGAGAAAGGGAGATAGTAGTACACGAGGAGGTTATTACAACAGAATGACTGAGTAGTCCTCAGTTTGGACTTGTCTATCAGGGGACTCCAGTTACAATATTTTATACATTAAAGGACTTGACAGTTCAAAGCTCATTTTGACATATATTATTTCATTTGAATCATTACAGCTCTATCAAGTTGATATGAGAGCTGTTGTAACACATCATTTTATAAATTAGGGAAATCTTGACTATAATTTCAGTTCATTTTCTACTGAAAGTTCTTGAATAGAGGAGTAATATATATCAAAAGCAGTGTTTTAGTTGTTTATTTAGCATGAGGATGAAGAATGAATTGGGATGAGGGGATGAGTGCAGAAGGATGAGAATTAGAGAAATGAGGGCTGAGCTAGGAGGTAGCAAGACAGAAGAGAGAATGAGACCAGGGCCCGTTCTGCTTTATCAGCATCACCAGCCTCCTATGCACGTCTGATTTCCTGGGTCACCAGGATGTTGTGAAGATAAATGCCACAGCATGGAGACAGTTTACAACTCCACAAAGATGCCTCATGGACTGGAATGGATGTGAATGGATTTCTCCCTAATGGTTTTTAACACAGAGGGAGAAAGGGAAGCTCACAAATCTTTCAGCACCATCTTCTATTTATCTCTCCTACAGTCTTCAAAGCACTCTGTTCCCCTTTTTTTATTATATCAACCTGATAAAAATATATTTTGTCTGAGCTTTTGGAGATCAAAGATCTTATTTTTCAGTTTTCTGCTGTGAATGTGGTTAGCTGACATCTGTCTTTTCTGTAATGGACAAAAAGAGTTGCTCTTTTGTTGGTTTTAATCCCCAAGGGCCACATCAAAAGAGAGCTGGCCCTGAACACTCCTGGATGTAGACTATCCATTGCTAACAATACATATGACAAGTTATTGAACTGTGTTGTTTTCTAGCTCTTGTCAACTGCATATAAGTAGGCAAAGACAGGGGGAAAGACAGGAAGGGAAAGAGAAAAGTGACATCTGAAGGCAAGATAAAACCAAGAGAGAAATAAACTGAAAAGAGATTTAAAGAAGAAAAACAAAGAGAAAAAAAGTAGGGCTCCTGATGAAAATCAGAAGAACTAAGGTAAACGCTGAGAAGGAAAAAGCAAAAGAGAAGTCAGAGAAACAAGATCGAGAAAAATGCAGAGAAAAGACTAATATGGCATAAGAAAAAAAATGTAGAGAGGCCATACATAAGGAAGCTTACTGAAATCTGTTTGGTTTGGAGAAAATCTAAAAGCAAGTCCACACATCCAGTTATAAGAATAGTATTTTATATGTGTGCAAAAGAAAATAATGAAGTGGATCATGGTTATTAAATTACCTGAAATTTAATTTCTCTACTTTTACTTTATAGTTTTAAGTGATTCTAACAGTCAAATAGTAAAGGTTGTACCCTAGAGCAAAGTTCAAGGGCATGTGTTCTTTGTATCCAGTGTTCCCCTCCTCAAAACATGTAGAGTTAATTCCTTTCTGATACAACTATTATGTGTCAATGACCAGAAAGCCAGTCAATGGACCTGTGTTTCTGTCTCTCCCGTTAATTCACTTGGAGAATCTACCTAAACTTCACATCTGTGCAGCCCTGTCCCAGAAGGGTCGCTAATTAATGCTGGGGAACGGGAAACATGCAGCATCTCTTTCATACTTTGGGGTAAAAACTATGTGCATTCAGTAGCAGTTTATTATTAAAGCCGGAATATTTGCAGACTTTCCCCCTTACTTCGTCTTTTAGTTACATTTAGCCAAATGTGCCCAAGTGGGCAGAGGATCAGCCTGTCTTTAGATTTTAATTGCCCCTGGGGTTGCAGTATCAACTGAGACAGCTGAGATACTGGCTAAAGACTTAAGAAAGCCACAATGAAATATGCTGAGTACAGATAGAACTTGAGTTTACTTTAATACGAGCACGTATTTGGTAGGGTGACTGGGACTCCTAGAATTCTCTTCTCATGGAATCATCAGATAACTGAACCATCCCCGACTCTTGATGAACACTTCTGTTGAGCTCACTGGTAGCTTTTCAGAATTTCAATCCATCCAATTTGATCTTAAATTTAGACAAGCAAATTAATATTATTGTTTCATCTTAGTTTATGTTCACCCAGAGTTTTCCCAGAAGAAGAAAGTCTTAATTTCAAGTAGCTGAATTGCATCTTTTATTCATTCTTCTCTGCCTCACTTGCTGTAAACAGAAGGGAAGATACTCAAAATATAATCTTTTCTCAGTCTAGATTTTCTCCTTGAGGTAAAGATTGCCTTGAGGATCATCGTCTGGGAATTTATGCTCTATCTAAAGTTAACACCTGGTGAGTCTCTTAGCACCCCTTTACTTTAGCTTTGAGTACCAAGTTATTATTTCTTTCCTTTTTTAAGATTTTATTGATTTATTTGAGAGAGAGAGAAAAACAGCATGAGTGTTATTATTTCTATCAACAACAGAGTGGAGAGGTAGAAGTTGAATTATGCAACATCTATAAACATGTAGAACTCCCCAGAGAAAAAGGTGAGTTAGGAGTGTGTGCCCATGAATGTTTGTTTAGAAAAGCACATGGGGGGGTGTCTGGGTGGCTGAGTTGGTTAAGTGTCTGACTTTAGCTTAGGTCATGATCCCAGGGTCCTGGGATTGAACCCCACGTTGGGCTCCCTGCTCAGTGGGGAACCTGCTTCTCCCTCTGCCCCTCTCCCTGCTCATGCTCTCTCTCTCCTGCTCTAATAAATAAAATCTTTTTAAAAAAATAGAAAAGCACACGGAGAAGCAGAAAATTGAAACTCTGACATAGATTGAACTATAAATTATTACCACCATTATATATAAATCCATATGCAAAAGTTTAAATTAATAAAGATTTAGGGCTGGAAAGAGTTTGTACCAGTCTAAAAAATCTTCATTTTTTTTTAACATCTAAGGTCTGAAACCTCCCAATAATACTTAATATTGGTTCTCATTTTACTAGGCAGAAGATCACAATATATGATTACTTTCAGTGTACTGCCAAACATGAATTTCCCAGGAAGCCACAATTATTAACTACTCCATCCTCGAAATCCTCTTAACTGATCTTCCAGAAAAACTCTCTCACATGCATACTTCTTCCATCTCTTATGCCCCTTCTCAGGCTTCAAGGACTGTTCTTTCCCTGCCTGCATCTTAATGTTGACATAATCTCAGGATTCTCTTCTGATCCACCTCACCTTTCAACTCTATCTGCTAATCTAAGGTGATCTCATCTATATCTGTGTAGTTTCCAAAGCTTCAGCCATGAATAGCCCTAACCTTTCTCCTGAATTCCAGGTGCTTATTTTTAAATTGAAATGTCCAAAATTGAACTCACTATCTATTGCTCTCAGAGGTCCAAAACTTTTTTCTTTTCATTGTCTATTTCTATCACCTACTCTTAACTCCAAAATCGTGCCATTCTTGATTCCTCCCTTACCCTCCACATCTAGTTGATTGACAAGTCCTACTGATTCTCCATCCTACAATGTTCTGCTTCCTTTTCTCCAATCTCACAGCCAGTGGCTAGGTTGGGGCCTCATCATCTCCTATCAGGACTGATACCACAGCCTCCAAATAGCATCTTGCTCTCTGGCCCATCATACACACTTTATAAAACGTAGAACCTGACATATAAATCCACTGGTCAAAACCTTTAAGATTCTCAACTGTTTACAAAATAAAATCCAAACTTCTTAGCCTGGCCCTTACTAAGCTGCTCAAAATTACTTTCTATCTTCTATCCACTCTTGCAAATAACCTATGCTCTCTCAAATCTTAGTGGCTTTGTATTTGGTTGAACCATATGAAATTGCTGATATTTAACTGGTTTTGACCTTAAAAATGGTAATTTCATATGGTTCAACTAATAATGTTTTTTCTCTGCCTTGAATGCCCTTTCACCCTTACCTGTCAAAACATCAAGAACCAGCTCAAATGTTACCTCCTCTGGGAAGCAATTATTGGTCACACTAGGTTAAAGAACAGACCCCTTTTCTGTGCCCCCTTAACACTTTGTCATACCTCTGCCACACCACTGTGTTTTAATTATTTGTACATACTGGTCTCTGCCACTGGAATATGGGAAACATAAGGGTAGGAACTGGGATTAATTATATCTATATCATTACTTCCAGAACAATGTCTAATTAGGAGTTAATAAATATTTGTTGAATGAATGAATGAATTTGTTATACGAAAAAGGTGGTAATATTTTGGCTAAAAACTAGAGGAGAGATAGTGATTTAATATATTGTAGAATGCTTCTTTCCTCTTTTTATATCACATTCTCCTCTTTGCTTCTTACTGGACAATGTATTTGTTCTTACCAGATGAATTTTATGTCTCTGTGAAAGAAATGATGACACAAAACCAGACCACATGTTCACAATGAGCCCTGTTATATGTATGTAATCCACAGGGAAGGAGACATACACGGTTTAACCAGCAAAACTCCAAGAGGCAGCAAGCAGACTTAGGCAGCAGCTATAATGTGAATATGGTTTTTAAGCAATTCTAAGATTGTTTCTGGTAACATTCAAACAAAAGTTGTTTTCTACTCACCAAAAGCTATGGAGATCAATGAAAGCCCTCCCTGAAAATGCATGAAGGACATTCACAAGCACTGTATTTCATAGCAGACATTTTTGCAGAGCCTATTTATATTGAAAGAAGGTACATCTTTGCATTTTACAAATCTGTGGAATTAGTGATTAAGAAAAGAAAAGCCCAATATCAATGGAAATAGAAAAACTGAAGTCTATCCTTGAAAGACTGGAGTGCACATATGACTGCAATATTAGATCTTCTCAGACCACAGAATATTCTATATTCAAAAAGTATGATTTTAGACTGAGAGCCTCCTATGAATGCTCCAATTTTTCAATCATCTCCAACAAGAAGGTGGCTGCTTAGCTTGGACTGATCTAGGAATAGACAAGATGTACAGGACAAAAGCAGATCAGTGTAAGACCCAGGAAAGGCCAACACTACAACCAGATTGAGACTAAGGAAGGACTTAACTGGAACTAGGACAGAGAACCTTCCCCAGCCAGTTTTCCCACATATTAATGAAACAGAATTGGGAATTAATACCAGAATCAGAGTGTTCTGATGCCTATGTATAGCTCGCTGCTGAAACTGATAAGATTTGTTGAAATATTACATACAGCAAATTCCTTAGTTGGGTTCAGATACGTATTCTCAATTAACATTTCTGTCCTTTCACACATAACGAAGGATAGATTCTTAAACAAAGTGTATGCACACATCATTTAAAAACAAGTTTATGTATATTGTATTCAATAAAAGAGAGTTTACAGTCAAAATAAAATAAAATAAAATAAAATAAAAGCACTATCCTAGTAGGCAGAGTGAACATTCCATGCCTCTTAGCTCAGGCTGCTATAACAAAATATCATAGATGGGGTGGCTTAAATAACAGACATTTATTTCTCACAGCTCTGGAGGTTGGGAAGTTGGGTTCACAATGCCAGTATGGATGACTGCCAACTTGGATCTTCATCTCCCCTACGGCAGAGAGAGAGCTGGCTTTCTCATCTTTTCTTATAAGGGCACTAATTCCATCATGAAGACCCCACCTCCATAACCTCCTCCAACCCTAATTACCTCCAAAGTCCCTACCTCCAAATAACCCTGGGGGAGTAGGGCTTCAACAAATGCATTTGGGGGTACGTAAACATTCAGTCCATAACATCAGGCAGCATCTCCTATAGTGTGGTGTCCGTGTAGAACCTATTCCAGATTGGGTCTGCCCTCTATTTTTTTAATATATTAAAACCCCTCTCTAAAACAGAGTTGAAGGAGATCATTTAAATTTCCATAGAGACCAAAAGTAAAAGTAATGTTTAAACATTTGACTTTTGTGAGTATATATTTCATTTTAAGCAAATGATCTTATCTGTGTTATCCAAAATCACAGGTAAATAAGTTATATAAAGTGGAGTTTTATAACATGTACATATGCATTTCATATACTGACTTGAGGCTTCACGTCCTTGAATCTTAGGATACATAAAACTTCAGAAGAGACAAAAGAATGCCAGATACAAATGCCAGGTTAATCCACGTTGTCTTCCGGCTTTCGATGCAGAAGCATCATCCTTGGCTGACGCTTTAATATTCTACTTTAAGCTTCATTTTTGGTCCAGAGCGTCTGGCCAGCATCAGCCTTTGTGGCGTCCCCTGTTACAGGGTCTCCTTGGTATTCTTGGCAGCTGTCTTACATGGAGAGGTGAGCACCAGAATAAAGTGAAGGGCAAAGCCTGCTTCTTATTCTTCAGAGCCAGTATTCAAAGCCAGTCTAGCATTCTTCATTCTAAGTATCCAGTCCAAATTTCACATCCAACACACATCTCCCTATTCCATATTTCCAAGGCCTTTCTGGATCTGCAAATCTTCAGAGATGTGTGCTTAGTGAACAAAAGCACATCGAGACTATCAAATAAGAAGGCCCCACAAAATTCTAGCCAGGCTGACATTTAGATGCTAGGCTGGTAAACAGTGCATTATGTTGATTTTTAGTTAGCTCCATATGATTCTATAGAGACTTCTGTGTGCTTTGGGATACATTAATATTTGTACAAAAGAGAAATATAATCTTTCCTTCCCCTCTCCACCCTGAAACCCCAGGCAAATACATCCTCTCCGAACATATGAGCAGCAGACAAGAAATAGCATTTGTCCTACATGCCATATCAATTCAGATGATAGAAAAATGTATAAACATAATTGCTGGCTCACAGAATTTTTTGGAATTTTTTATAAGGCAGTTTTAGTTTGGTTTTCATGCAGCATGGACCTAAATAATACCTCTCAATCTACTCTTTCTCAGAGGTAATACTAAAAGATGAAAAAAAATTCTTAGCTCTATTAAAATATTTTTAGTATTGGTTTACTTAAGTTATTACCAACTCTTCTAAAAGCAGTAAAGGAAAAAGATCTTAGGTCCAAGAGCCAAGATCTGCCCTTTATTCTCCAGAACTTTATTCTGTAGACCTCCAAAGAAGTAAGCCTACCAGTGCATTTCTGCCTCCCTGCTATCATCCTTCTGCAAGGAGAGACAAAGGTGTGTCTGTTCAACTCTACTAACAGGTTCAGTTTGGACTGTCTTGGGTCATGCATGTCTTAGCTTTCTTAGGTTAGCGTGGATCATTGGGAACAAAACAGAACGTAAAATGATTACATATTATAAGAAGCGCAGCCAAAAGCTTCCAAAATAGTATAGCTAACATAATATATACCCTAGACAAGGAAAGAAGATACACTTCAATAAAGGAAACAAATGATGAAATAAATGACTTAAATTTACAATACACTGTAAAGTTCTCTCATTTCATTGTCCCAGTAAGTTTGTTAAATGCTTGGCTTTTGCACCTGAGTTGGAATACCTATTATCCTTCACTTTCCAAATCTCCTTCCCTGCTTCATTTTTACTCTGATCCTTTTCAAAGATTTTAGCCCCTTTTAGCATAAAGAAAAGATAATTAATTATAAACAGAAAATGAAAGTTAATTATTTATAATTCATATATGCTGGAAAGTCAAGAATATATGGCATGTAGGTCTCAAGTGGAATAGGGTTTACATAAAAGTTTATACTTAAATTTAGTAAAAGTTACCCACCAGCAGCCTCAAAAAGAAATATATCTTTGAAAACAGTAATAGAAAATGCTATCAAGCTATATCTGACCAGGAAAAGAAACAAACCCTAAGAGCAATCAAAAAAATTCATAGGAAGAAAAAGGAAGAGTAAAAGATGAGGGAATTCTTCACACAAAACCTATAAATGAAAGATATTTTAAAAGCATGATTTTATAACTCATCTGCCCTGTAGCAAATACCAAAATTATGTTAAAAGTCTTTAGAGACTGAATACAACATGACATTAATTTTTATGGAAAGAAATACCAACCTTTTGTGCTCTAAGAGACTTAACATAGCCCAAGAAAAAGCCACAAAAATGTACATAGCTTTTCTTGTAAGTCGAGGGAGGTTAAATCCATTCTATATGCCTAAGGACATAAATTCATTTTTAAGTTATAGCCTAAAGGGCTCAATATTAATAGTTGCCACCTTTCCCTAATGGGAGCAATATTTTGAATGACAAATAGATATTCATTAAATAGTACAGATCATTTAATTATATGTGTCTTCCTGTTTACTATTAGAGAGGTATGTGACCTAAATAATGGTTTTGGTTAGGTGACCTTGTTTTTAAGGTTCTCTTTCTGTCCAATTACCAAGCAAGCTTTTCAAATGCACTTGGAGATTTAATTCACAAATCCCTTAAGCGCCTTCTGGTAAAAGGTTGGGGCAGCAGAAATAAGCTAGTGATACATGACCTTGTTTCAGAAAATCAGGCTGGGATTCTAAGTGAGTATGCTTATTTGTCATTGTTGTGTTGCTACCAAAGGCAAAAAGCAAAGAAATATGAGTTTTCTATCATAAATATATAGGAGAAAATGCAAATTGGAATTTAGTATCATATTATAATAAGATGTTTATTTATATCTTTATGACATCAGTAAAAGCATTAATTTTTCAGAAATTTCTATCTATATATAATTACAGATATCTCAATTTCAATAAAAAAAGGTCATTTGTCTCTATTTTATTGGTATTTTGTCTCTAGTGAATACACGCTCCATTCCCAAAAAGTTTACTGTTTTCTATTTCATCATCTTAAGAACTAACAAATCCTATGTTTCTACAAATACTAATTTGATAACTGGATTATTTGAAGGGAAAAAGCCATAGCCAAACAATACTATATAACTAATATTACAGCCCCAAACATATGACAAGTTCCATCTTCCCAGTGAGAAGATTAAAAACGGGGAGGGGTGGGGGTTGCCTGGGTGGCTTAGTCAGTTAAACCTCTGACTCTTGGTTTTAGCTCAGGTCATGATCTCAGGGTCATGAGATCGAGCCCCACGTCAGGCTCCAGGCTCAGCACGGAACCTGCTTGTCCCTCTCTCTCTGCTCCTCCCGTTGCATTCTCTCTCATAAATAAATAAAATCTTTTAAAAAATAATAACAAACAAGTAATAAAAACGGGGGGAAGGATTCATCAAAATATAATGAGGTAGATAAAATAATTAAAGATCCATTTATGTAATTTGATTTAAAAGTTTATTTACACATGCTTATGTAAAATCATACATTAAATAAATATAAATGATATATTAACTTGGCATTCGTGAGTTTTTCTTTTTAAATGTCACCAAAAAATTATCTGATTCATCTTTAACCATCCACTTCTTTGCCATCACTGGATTTCTTAGTCATACAGTCTAGTTGCCCAGACCACACATCACCTTTACCTCTAAGATGTCTGAGATACAGTTTTTCAATCTATTGGTGATACTTCCACAGGAAATTTAATTCCAGATTTCCCATGTGTGGTCTCCAAAATACAACTACTTACTGTACTACTTTAAAAATTGATCTTTAATAGAGTGTTTTTACAATAACATCCAATATTTCTTATGACCAGAAGTAATAAATCTATATTACTTGTCCACTCTCTTTTCAAAATCTCGTATCATCAGGTGATCTCTAGAGCAATCCCAAAGTAGCTCTCTGGTACTCGCTAGTGTGTACTCCCCAAATATTACTTAATTCTTCTAAATAAAGTGAGAAATCACTCAGTAATTGGGAGCTATTCTTAGGATTCCAGAAGCATTCAACAGCAAGGAAAAATTAGAAATTTGGGATATTTTTGAGGAAAATCTGGATTTAGAACCATCTTCCAAGTCTGATTAATTGCTTCAATAAAGCCTAATATGTTACAGCCATGAGCTCCCCTCTGAAGTAAACTGTGGCTGTTGCAGAAAAAAAATTCTCCTTACTGGGCAGTACAGAAAGTCTGTTAGGTTGAGTTGCAGTCTTCTTTATAGTTTTTTGAAAAGCAATAGAATCTTTTAACTCCTAGTGAGGTCTTGATCCATATTTCCTGTTTTTATTAGGGCCCTGTTGGTAGGATTTTGAAGACCAAGACTATTTAGAGGAGCATGATGAAAGACTGACTTTGGATGCCAGAGAGCCCTACCACTTTTTCAATATACCAGCTTTGCCACTAATGAGTTGTGTGCCATTGGATAGTGACTTGCTCTCTCCCTAAGACTCTGCTCCTAATCTGTAAATGGTAGTTAAAAATAAAAACCTTGTGGAGTTGTCCTGAGATTGAACTGTCCTGGGGATCAAGTGTCTGATACACAGCCGTCGTGAAGAAGGAATCACCTTATTGAGTTCTAACACATTCCAATAAACTTATTGTGCATGTACTCTATGCCAGGCAATGTACTTGGTATTGAAGATACAAAAGTGAACAGGCAGACCCATGGCTCACTCTTGTCACTCTTGTAGTGCTCATAGTTTTAGAAAAAGAGATCTAGTCAAATAATCCCATAAATAAATACGTAAGGCAGTCCTCCAAGTGACAAGCTGGGCTCTTGGCCCCATCCACCCCGAGGGTATCCTCAGCATTTTAATCACATCCATCAAAATGGATCCAGCTCTCCAAGAAGTTGAGGCATAGAAGTTTGCTGAAGAGGTCATGGTGGGGCAGATAAGAGGACACACACTATGCCATATGTCAGAAACATGAAAATATTCCCCAGTGGGCATGTTTGTTCTCTAAAAGCTCCTCCCCTCTGCCACCCAGTTTAAATTCCTTCCTCTTCTTCCATCCATTGCATAGATACGGTTTTCCTCTCATTCTCAGCTTGCTTTTCCACTCACCAAAAAAGAAAAACAAACAAAAGGCTGCCAGGAAATGAAAAGTGACAGACTTACCAAAAAAATGATTTCAGAGAAATACAGAGGAAAGAACTCTATCTAGACTCATAACCTGGAGACCTGGAATCAAACCCCACCTTTGCCATCAAGTCGTTAGCTAATCTTGGTAAATTAAGCCTTTCCATATCTCCAGGCTTTTGTTTCCCCAAACAGAATGCTGAACAAAATAAATTCTCAAGTTGTTTTAAAAGTAAATGGATAATAATGATTCTGTTTCAACAAAAGTATTAAATGATACTACATCTTTTAAATTCTACAGTTGAAGTCAATGGATAATTAAAAATGTTTGGCTAATTCGTCCTGTTCGTACTCTCCTGCTTAACATATTAGCATCTATGTTTATCTGTAAGATTTAGCCTTTCCACAAAATCAGCTAAGTTTAGGGGTGCCTGGGTGGCTCCGTCAGTTAAGCATCTGACTCTTGATTGCAGCTCAGGTCATTATCTCAGGGTCGTGAGATGGAGCCCCACTTTGGGCTCCACACTCCGTGGAGAGCCTGCTTGGGATTCCCTCTCTCCCTCTCCCTCTGCTCCTCCCCTGGGTCACATGCCTGCCACTTTCCCCACTCCTGCTTTCTCTCTCTAAATAAATAAAGAAATAAATAAAATCTTTTTTTTTTAAATCAGCTAAGTTCATTTGAGGTAAAAAAAAAAAAAAAATGGCTACTGAATCATTCAGCATGCCAGTATTTCAAAGCAACCAGCCAACAACTGCCATTAGCATTGTCTATTTCTCATGTCAAGCTAAGAAGCATGAAATTTACTGATGTTTTCCTAACCCAAGCTTCCCTACTGTGCAAAATGAATAGTTAAGCAGAACATTAGCAGAACAGTTTCATTTGTAACTCTAGCAGTGAAGACTTCTCACCACTGTGACACAGAAGGATACACACTTAAAGACAATACATTTATTTAGTTGATATAAATGTCTTTTGACTAGAAAAAGAAATAACAATCATCTGCAGTACTTTAAATAGAAAACATCTGTTTTTCTTAACATACTTCAAATACTTTGAATTTCCTGATTAGTTGTTATATGAGAACTGTATTTCTGAAAGACATAATGAGGCAGTTTAAAGATGAGTCTTAAATGTTCTTCAAAGCAATGTGAAGAATAATGCTCATGCTCTGAGTAAGGATAGCTAGACCAGACTCATAAGCTCCGTAATATGAACAAATACAAAATAATTCTTCCAACTATTTGCATTTACATCAAAAGTTCTATTAAATATTGCAAGCAAAGGAGGATGATATAAATGAGTGGAGCATAGTGCTATATGAATGAAAATACAGTTCTGTAGTCTTATAGCATGGCAACAAAATCTAAGATGCTATTAAAGCAGTTTTTGCTTGACTAAGCCAAACATGAAGATTTTCAAAGTAATGACATGAAGCATCTTTGTGAGCATTACACAAATGTATGCATACATCACAGAGTAGGTTCAAGAAGTGTATATATGCAAACACATCTATGGGTAATTACTCCAAGCTGGAGGGTGTATATTTATTTTAGCCACATCAGCCTTTCCTCAGCAATTTGTAACACAAAATGGGAGGATCATCTATTTTTCTCATAAAAGTTTATAAAAGATGCATTGTATAAATATTTGCAGGTGATTTCTTTGTTTTATTTTTCACCCATAATTCTTTTCCTGCTCCATAGCCAACAAACAAACAAAAAAGAGTAGTTATCATTGGGAAATAAGTATTTCAAATCAAATGCCTAAGGATAACAACAAGGAAACAAAAATATGGAATCTATGAACACTGAAGGTTAAGGGCCTCACACTTTTTAAAAATCAGGCAAACATGTACTGAGCACCTATTATGTACCAGACTCTATACTGGGGAATAAGGATCCAGAGAGAAAATAAAAGCTTTGAGGAACTCACAATCTATTCATGGAGAAAAACAGATAAAAAAGCAAAAAAAAAAAAAAAAACCCTCAATATGATCAGGGTCATAAGTGGAGTATGTATAATGTATAAAATATTTAGAGAACACAGACAAAAGAGAAATTGATTCTGCCAGGGAGTAACTAGGGCTAAGAGTTAAACAAGAAACATGTGGATTTGACCTTTATATGTAAGTAGAAGACAAAGAAGAATATTGAGGACATTATTTCTTCAAATTGTATGGATAATAATAAAATTTTAAGAATCTAATACATTTCCTTCAAGACCTCTCTTCAAACTCCTATGACTTCTCTGTATGTACGGATGAATTGATCTCCCAGACATAGTGTTAACTTAAATACAGTAGAGAAAAAATAAATAGTAGAGAAAGCTATTATGGTATGCTATTATTTTTTATATAAAGAAAGGGATATATAAGATATATATGTGTACATATATATGTATATATGTATATACATACCAGTATATACTTTTACATGCATACATTTATTTGAAAGGCTACACAAGTCATTGATAGTATTTGTTGTCTCTGAGGCAGGATTCTGAGGTGCTAGGGACTCAATGTCTTTTCTGTACTGTTTGAAATGTTCACCTACATGTATTACCTACTTAAATAAATGAACAATTCCTTAAAACAAAACACTTTCTATGGCTGTTCCAACTAAGAAATAACATATTCTTATTTTACTCTGCATATTCCCAGGGGTGTAAAACAATTCAGCCTGGGTCATACCACTTCTGATTTTTAAGGGAATTAAAATTGTACTCATAAACCATAAGATTGTAGCTAAAGGGCTCCTCACATTTTAGTACACTCAGGCAACGAAAGTTAGAGATATTAAGAGAAAATACCATGCTCCTTGTTAAAGATGCTGAGATTGTATCTACTCAATATCAAGACAATTAGTCAATATGACCAATCCAATGAAAAAACTCGGCCAGTTCAAAGAGGGTACAAGTCAAATAAGTTTCAATAGTTGGGCTGAGCTCCTAATGCAAACTGGCCTTCAGGATATCTACAAGAGATGAAGCCCTATGTTTAGGATAGTATTCCAAATACTGAATGAAGACTTTTTGCCTTTCGAGATTTTTTTTTTTTTAACTTGGAATACTTTGTCCTTTTCTTTGCAAAATACTCATCCAACCCATCTTTCCAGGCTCAGTTCAAAAGTTCTCTTGTACATTAAATCTGATCTTTATCACTTGACTGAGGTCTTTCTTCTATAACTGGAAATTCTATTGCCCTTACAGTCATCATCATGGTTTAGCACTTAACAACTTGCTAAAGTTTATGTGCGTGAGTTTTAACTCCCCCAGGGAACTGGAAATGATACAGACAGCCTATCAAGTTAGGGAAGTAGACATGGTCTACTAATCCAAAACAGATCACAGAATAAACAGTACACCAAAACTATAATACATGGTTTAGGGAACAAAGAATATTAAATAAATTCATAAATTCAGCACAAATATTATGCACACATATTAAAGCCAGAGTTTTAGGGAGAAAGGTGATGGCAGTGGGATGGGAAATCAAACCTCTTCCAGAAAGGAAGAGATGGAGTTTCATTCCCTCTTTTATTGAACAAAATTAAATTATGGATAATGCATATGGAGACGGTGGCTTGTGTGGTTGTAACTTTGGTTTCCTAAATCTGAAAAAACAAGTTGTGATATCAAATGCACAAATGTAAACTAACAGTACCTTCTACACTTCTTCTATACTTATTGCAGGGCACAAGGGGGAACCTATAAAATGTAAATGCACATTACAATGGAATGTTTTTAGGAGGGAAACATTAAGAATAAGGCACATAGAGACCATCAACTCTAGTGTAAATTTTTTTACTTTAAATTTTGAGCAAACAATACTTTTCTTTCAATTTTCAGCACTGAGCCTTTTTTTTTTATATTTCTGACAGAAAGCATCCTCTGAAGAATACATGACAAATTACCAACATAAGATAAATAATATTTTACAGGGCCACGCCTTTACCAATGTGAAGGAATTAATTCTTGAAGACATTTCACCAAGTAAATAGGAGACTTCCAGCTTGAAATAAATGCATAATGATCTGAATTCAAAAGTCTAGAGCACATAAAGTGATATCCATGCTTGTAAATCATGAAATACAATGACAACTCGGATAAATTTTCAACAAGTAACTTAAATCAAAATGACAATATGACATGTGTTGGGAAGTTTTAGTCTAATTTTATCATGTCCTGACTGTTAAAATACACAGCTGTGAGGTTTGTTGTCACTTTGTCCATTTGGGTTTATAACGTTAGCAATAAAAATCTGTTGTTGTTTTGTTTTGTTTTTTTCTCTAAGAGGCTATATATAGGATTTGGACAAGCTCATATCAAGTGAAGGGTCATGCCTGACTGATGGTTTCATTACCAAAATAGAAAGGCATTTCAAGTAACGTTTAACCTGACATTTGCTTACACTATTTATTTAATAATTCCTTACTTAACCAACCAAGCAAAATGATCATCTAAAAAAACTAAAGCACAATTTGGGAAAGATTTAAATTAAATACCAATACCTAGATAAAGTTTGATATACTTCTTCACTAATTTTTCCTCACAGATTTAACTGGAAAATAACCTTCATACCAAACAGTTGCATGGTCATTACATTAAGAAAAGCAATTAAGGTCACCTGCTAGTGAGTGGAGAGAATTCTACTAGGCTTTGCCTTTCTGCCTCCTGATAATGCTCTTTCTACTCCTGGGTTTTCTGTGGTTCTATTAAGACTTAGTAACCTGGCTCCACACTGCTGATGTCTGAATGATTTAGAAATTCCATAATGAGATGCTGTTGCTAGGATTGCCTCCAGAGGCTTCATTTCACATTATCCAGCCCAGTTACCGAGTGAGGGCCACACCCCTGGGCCCAACCCCTTGGAAGCTGCTTCACCCCTACTGGCTTCCCCATTGTGCCCACTCATGGGTCTCCTGCTCCAACTGGACACAAAGTACTTCCAATTTTTAAACAGAAAAATAGTTTTCCTCCCCATTGTCCTGCCAAAAGAATTCAAACTTAAAGTATTATAATGGTTGAGAGCAAATGAAAAATTCATTCAGTTGCAAAACAGCCTGAATATAACAATATTTGAAGAGTATGTGGTAATAAATTCTTCTGACACAGGTATATGGTAATATGGTGTATGGTATACAGGGGTACAGTAATAAAAACAAGCATTAGCTTCTCCAAGAAAAGAAGCTATGGGTTTATGAGAAACGTTTTAGTTGTCATCATAGTAAAGGTGAAGAGTCAAATGTCTGTGGTGAATGAAATATTAAGGATACTATTATCCAAGAATAAGAGACCAGATGAAAATGGATACAATGTGTAGTCTCTCTCCCTCCCTCCACACAAAAATTCATTAAGCAGCCCCGTTCTACGGCAACTCTTACTTTTTTTTTTAAATGTTTTATTTATTTATTCATGAGAGTCAGAGAGAGAGAAAGAGGCAGAGGCAGAGGGAGAAGCAGGCTCCCCGCCTAGCAGGGAGCCCGATGTGGGACTCGATTCCAGGACCCTGGGATCACGACCCGAGCTAAAGGCAGACGCTTAACCATCTGAGCCACTCAGGCGCCCCTATGGAAACTCTTACTTCTTTTTTTTTTTTTTTTAAAGATTTTTTATTTATTTATTTGACAGAGAGAGACACAGTGAGAGAGGGAACACAAGCAGGGGGAGTGGGAGAGGGAGAAGCAGGCTTCCTGCGGAGCATGGAGCCTGATGCGGGGCTTGATCCTAGGACCCTGGGATCATGACCTGAGCCAAAGGCAGACGCTTAACGACTGAGCCACCCAGGCGCCCCAACTCTTACTTCTAATAGGTGCTGCTGCCCTAGCTTCACTACGTGGGGTTCTCTCCCAAAAGCAGAGCATTACATGATCACATAGTCCTACAAACTCCCTTAACAAATCCCCAAAGGAAAAAGAGTCCTAAATCCTCATCATGCCCTTTAAACTTCTCCATAATCCCAAACAAGCTGCTCAGTTTCATTCCCAAAGTGGGTTTTACCCGAGTCTCTGTTCCAGTCCCTCTGGAACACCATGGAACACACCATGCACTCACATTTTGTGGTCCCCCTGGAGATGCACCACCCGGATTCCCTTCAAGAAGGACTTACTGCCTGGCTGGGGCAAGTGTGGTCATAAACAGCCTCTATGTGCCAGGATCTTCACAGTCTGCCTCAGCCACTTCACACCAGGTTATGTCCTCCCAGGACAGCTGACAAACCAGGGACTGAGCCAAGTGGGCTCATTAAGATGTAGCCATTTCAGAGTTACTCCAGACACCTAGGAGGGACAGTATGTACTCCAGACACCTAGGAGGGACAGTATGTACTCCAGAGGTCCCTGCTGGGTGGGCTGAGGCTTTGTGGTAGTAGCTGACATCTCTCTCTGTGCAATCCCACCTTCTTCACCTTCTTTTCACTGGTGTCGATTCCTAATAAAGAGCTTGCACCCCAAATTCCAGCTCACCATCTGCTTCTGGATAACCCAATCTGCAACATAGGCCTCCATGAGTCTGATTCTGTTCTTCATTCTCTATTAAAATCATTCTCCTCTTCCAAGGTCCAGCTCAAATGATACCTTCAAAAAACATTTTTTGATCCTTCCAATTGGGAATAATTATTCATTTCACTCATTTTACTCTATTCCCCTGAATTATGCCTGTATCTCTGTGTATCAGGTCAGTATTTTTTTTATATTAAAGTTAGTAGTTTAAATTTTAAGTTTATTGAGAGCATAGTCTATGTCTTATTCATTTCTGTATGCCCACGGTGAATAACAGATAAGAGTTATGAATGAAAGAAAAGACTAATGCATGATCTGGAATCTACATATACCTCTTCTTTTTTCCTTCTCCATTATAACTAAAAAAAATGCTGCCAATATTTCATCTCCAATATTTCATACATATGCCCAACCCCTCTATTTTTCAGCTATGTAATATATATGTATATATATATATATATATATATATATATATATATATATATATATATCTTCTGCTTTCCACACCAGCTAAGCACATCTGCCTGGTATGGAACATGCTTATCCTGTCTTTAAGCCATCACATAAAAGAAGTCTCCTTTAATAGCATGATCCTTGTTTCAAACTATTATTCAAGACCTTCCTAGTATGTGAAGTACCCCAAGGTACTGTCATCCAATTCCAGCTACCTCAGGATCTTTTTTAGTTTTTAAGATTTTATTTATTTATTTGAAAGAGAGTGCAAGGGGGAACGGGCAGAGGGAGAGGGAAAGAATCTCAATCAGACTTCACATTGAGAACAGAGCCCAGTGCAAGCCTCGATCTCACAACTCTGAGATCATGACCTGAGCCAAAACCAAGAGTCGGTCACTTAACCGACTGAGGCACCTAGATGCCCCAAGGATCTTCTTGTTCACATAATTTAGGTATCTAATATGTGTCTAAAAATAATTATGCTCCATTAGAACAGTGACCAAATTTTGGGTTCCCTTAAATCTTTGTAAGACTAGAATAATAAACTCTATATGGGAAAAGCAAAATACATGTATTCTGGATTAATAATATATCATGTTCACCTCTTCATTTTCCAGAATGATTGCTTCATACGTTCTCCTCTCAACCCTTACACATGCCTCCTACCACCATTACTACCACCATCATCCCATTCCTGTCTAATGACCTCGCAATTCATTGAGAAATTAAAAGCAAGAAATAAGAATCTCCCTCTTTTCATCATCAAAACTACTGACACCTAATTCCCTGCTTACCATCTTTCAGTATGGATTAGGAATTTCTCTTCCTACCAAAGGTGACTCTCCGATCATGTTCTGGATTCCATCTTCAGGACTTTGTTCCTATAATTCCCCTTTCTTTTGCATCATCAGTGCCCTGGATCATCTCTAGCACCACACACTACCATGTTCTAGTATCTTCTATCTTTAGAAAACTCTATTTTGATCCCAGATTCCCCTCATCCCCCAATAAAACTTATTGAAAGAATTGTCTCTAGTGACCACCTCCAGGTTTTCACCTGATATTCTCTAACTCTCCCCAGTCAGACTTAAGTGCCCACCACATCACTGAAATTGAGTAGATGAGGTCACTAATGACTTTTGTATTGCCAAATCCAAGGATCACTTCTTAGTTTTTATCTTGCTTGATCTTCCAAAGCAATCAACACAGTTGATCACATCCATCCATCCATCCATCCATCCATCTCTTCTTGTAACACTACTTTTAGTTTCTAAAAAGTTGCATTCTCCTTGCTTTTCTGATAACCCAAGGGTGTTTTTTCTGTCTCCTCTGCTAGCTCCTCTACCTCTGTTTGACCCTCAAATGTGATCAAGTCCAGAGTTTGTCCTTAGGTCTCTTTTTCACCCTCCTAAGTGATCTTATCCAGACACTTGGCTTTAAATATTATCTCTATGCCAATGATCCCCCAATTCTCAATATCCAGCCCTCACCTTATTCTTCACTGAGCTCCAGACTCATTTATAGCATCATCACAAGAATATCTATTATTCTGCAACTCAAACTTAACACAGCCAAAATAGAAGTCCTACAACAGCAAACTTGCTCCTCCCCTACTATTCCCAATCTTCATATAGAGAATCATCATCGACCTAGTTGTTCAAGTTAGAAATTTAGCAGTTTTCCTTGACTCCTTTTTTTCTCTCATCTCTCACATCAATAAGTACTGTTGCCTCTACTACCAAAAAATATATTGAATCTATTCACATCTATCCATCTCCACTACCACCACACTAGTCCAAGTCACTGACTCCTCCACTTAAATGACTGCAAAGGCTTCCTATTGATCTCCTTGCTGCTGCTTTTGGACTCTTAAAAGCCATTCTCCACACAGCAGTAAAAATGAGTTTTAAGAACATGTATTAGATTAACTCATTCCCCTAAAACCCTCCAATGGATTTTCATCACACTTATACACACAAGCTGTAATGTGCTTGCAGGAATCACCTACCAACCTACCCCCAACCCCATCCCCTTTCCATCATACTGCACTCACACAGCCTTCATTCTGGTCTTTGAACATACTAAGTTTAAAGTAATCTTTACTTTAAAGACTTTATGTTTTGCTATTCCTCTGTCTGAAGTGCCACGACCTCAATCTTTGTATGGCTAGTTCCTCCTTACAATTCGAGTCTCATTTCAATTGTCAGCTCTATAAAGAGGTCTACTGTGGCCACAAAGTCTATATTAGAGCCCACCCCCATCCTCAGCTATGCATTATCACATCATACTGTTCTGTTTTCTTCCTCATAATTTCCACTTTGTGATACTGTCATGTTCATTTCTCAGATGTTGTCTCCCCTGTCTCTTCCCTCTTCCAAAAAACAGGTGCCTTGTCTATCTTGCTTATCACTGTATCTTTAATGTCTAGAGGATATTGGGCAAATAACAGGTGACCAATACATATTTGTTGAATGAAAATAAATGAATACTAATCTTTGGAATAGCAGCCACATAAGACATCCACAGCTAAGAGGTCCTGTGTTCTCTTCCACTGCTTGTACTTCCTACATTGAACCATAAAGTTTTTTTCAGTTGTCTGTTTCTTCTATTATCTAATTCCTTGAAGACAAGGACATCCTATCTTTGTATTATCACCCACTAGCATAATTCTTACCACAGAGTTATGTGTATTATAAATATTTGTTCAATGACTAAAGGAAAACAAGTCTGGGGAGGAAGCAGAGTGACACAGAACCTATGGATAAACACAAGGGTGAACCACACAAGAGGCTGAATAATGGCCATAGCACTCACTATTGTATTTGAGGCAAAACAGTCACCATATATGAGTAAAGCCTTACTTACAGGTTTGAACTCTAGGACTTTAAAGTCATATTTAAAGCTCTTGCTGAGAAGCTATCCAAATTCTAAACCATTTTCAAATGACATTGGTGTGACATGGGAGCTCAAATTCCTAAATGCAACTCTCAGCTAATAGGAAAATAACATCAGAGTTCTCTGAGCTATTTGCACTACTAGGGCTTATGTAATACACCTCATACCAATTTTCAATTCAATTAGTTTTTATGAAGTGTCCACAGAGGGCATGACATTCTATGCAGTGCAGATCCAAGTATGCTACGTCAAGGCAGGTCAAAGGTTTATAGGTCCCAGTGTAAAAAGTTCAATTTATTCTGTTTATCTCATTCATTTTATGTTAGAGCAAAGTCATTAAAATGTTATGACCATTTGCTTGACCTGTGGTCCAAGTCTGAAAAAATAAAGTCCAAATTGCTACAATTGGCACTCTATGATAAAGGTCATATATTATCTTCTCAGGACATGGAGATGAAATTTGTTTATTTTATTTATTTTTCCATGGGAAAGCTCACCTGAAAGATGCAGATTAAAAGAATATTAACATTTATAAGCATAGCTATGAAAGAAATAACCCATTCTTTATAAACAGAATGCTATCTAAGGAGTAGATGCTCTAGCTAATGGTATATTGAGGGGGGGAAAAAGCCAGCCCTCATCATTAATTATTCACATATATACTGAATGCAGATCTCTGTGCTTCAAGAGAATTATAAGACAGATGACAAAATAATACATGAGTACAAGTTAAAAAGCAATCACAACTAGAATGTACTGAATATCATTCACAGCAAAAGCTGCAGGATTTCAGTGGAGGAAGATACTCTGAGCCTGGGGTCAGAAGGGGTGGATCCTGCGCAGGGCCATTAAGCAAGGAAGACTACCACTTTATGTAACAGTAAGGTGCTTCCCCAAACCTTGAGAGAATAGAAAATAATGCTGCTTTCTGAGAGTTAAACTAAGAAATCAACACATAATTAAAGCAGAGATGTACATAGTCACTTCAATGATACTATAAGCCTCCCAGTCCAACAAGCCTGATATTAAACATATTGACTTTATTAACATATCTAAAGAGAATTGCAAATAATGATCAAACAGATCTGCCCTTCAAGCACTCTCTGGGTTAAGGCACCAAATCAAACTCATGTGAGGACCCAATTCCGTTGATAGACACCATAGGCGGCCAACACCTGATGCCATTAGGCAATCTACTCATGCAATTCCCTCGTTTGAACTATACACTCATCAGGCAATCTTTTAATAATTAGGTTTCTCATGTAGTTTGTCTAAAGGGAGCAATGTGCTGGTCAGGCCAACATGAACACCAGGTCTGCTCAGCAATTAAATTTCTTAACGTAAATTACTGCATTGGTATTCTGGTTTTATACATCAGTCTCTTGTGAGATTTATTAGTGCCAGTCATCATCCCTGAGTTGTTGTAATTCTAGGCCACTGACATAATAAATTTTCAGACCCTGCAGAAGTATACAGGACTGGTTTGATTCAACAGAAATTTCATTCAAGTGTTTAGAAACCCCAGAGAGAGAGAGAGAGAGAGAGAGAGAACCAAGGGGAGGAAGAGTAGTTTACGCAGATATAGTAAGACAAATTTGTGTAGGGATTTGAATTTAGTATTAAGGCATGGGAATTAATATTTAGCAGTAGGAACTCACTGGTGAAATTTGAGTAGGGGTGCGACATGATCAAAATGTTACTACTTAGCAGAACTCATGGTTTAATTGAAGAATTAGCCAAGCAAACAACTAATTATGATACAGTATTATAAGTATGCAGAGTATTCTGAGAGCACCAAAGAAAGTACCTGCAGTTTACTCTAGGGATGATCAGGGAGTATTTCTCAGAAGAGAAAACTTACAGTATTTTTTTAAGGTTTTATTTATTTTTTTAAGATTTTATTTATTTATTTGAGAGAGACAGAGGACAAGAGGGGAAGCGGCAGAGGGAGAGGGAGAAGCAGACTCCCCACCGAGCAGGAAGCCCAACATGGGGCTCCATCCCAGGACCCTGGGATCATGACCTGAGCCGAAGGCAGATGCTTAACTGACTAAGACACCCAGTCACCCCCTTACAGTTTTTTATTACACTTTAATATTCTTTCAAATTTTCCTCTTTATTTACATACTTTTTTAGTTAAAAGAAATATATCAATATTTCAAAGAGCCTTGGAAGTACATTTCTGACTTTCTACTAAATATTCCTACCTGGATATGCCACAGGAATCCCAAACTCAACATTTCAAAATCTAAATTTATGGTTTTCTCTGCCCTTCCTAACTATCCTTCTTCTCCTCATGTGTTTCCTGCTTTGGTGATCATAACTACAATCCATCTGAATATCAGGCACAGCCATGCTAAACTCTCTTTTCTATCCCCAACATACAGTCAGTCCAAAAGCTTTAAAGGTTTTGCCTTTTCATTACCTCTTAAACTTCTCTCCCAGGGCCACTGTCTTAGTCCACGTTTTAATCATTTCTCAGCTGGATTACTGAAATAGTCTTCTAAATGGAATCCTGCCTTCATTCCAACTAGCGTCTATCCTTTCCAGCACATCTTCAGTTTTGAAGCTAGGGTGATAGTTCATTTAGTCATCCAACAAATACATAGGTGTCAGGGACTGTCTAAACCCAGGGATAGAATGATGAACAAAAGAGACAAGGTTCTTGCTTTTCACTGACCTGATACTCTAGACAGGACATTAATTATGTAAGCAAAGAAATGACTAAAGCAGTTTTTCAGTAGTGATAAATATTATAAAGTAACTACAATTAAATGATATGGCAGAGAGTGACTATGTTAACTAACTGGAATTTAAATGAAAAGTTGAAACTACTAAAAAAAAAAAGGGAGAGACAGAGTGACTGGGGGACTGGGTTGTCATTAAGGCCTCTTAGGCAACGGCAGTTAGGAGCAGGATGATAAGAGGTAGCCAGCCATATAAAGGTTTGGGGGCAAAACATTTCAGGCAGAGGAATAACAAACACAAAATCTCCAAGATGGATGTAAGTTTAGAATGTTCAAATATTTGGAAGAAAGCAAGTGTAGCTACAATGAGAGGATAGAGAGAGAAAGAGTGGTAGAGGATAAGGTCAGTGAATTACACAAAGGGCACTCATGTAAGGCCCAGTAAGTTTGAGTTTTAATCAAAGTGCTATGGGAAACTATTGAAAATATATAAGTAGAAGAGCTGCGTAATTTCATCTATGATTTGAAAGTTCCCTCAGGGTCTTGTGTGGATAACGGATTTAAGAAAAGCAGGAGTCTAAGAAGGAAGACGATGCTACGGTCCAGTGCAAAGGTATAGGCAGGATGTATAGAGCCATGGATGCAGGAAGGATGGAGAAGCAGTTGGCTTGGTGATAGATTGTGGAGCTAAAGCCAATAAGACTTCCTATGGAGTGAATGCGGGACATGAGAAAAAAATAAGAAACCAAGGATCTGTAACCTAATGGATATTGGTGTCATTTTCTGAGATGGAGAAGACTGAGGGGGGAGGTTTTAGAACTCTGGGGAAAGAGTAGGAATCAAGAGCTCGGTTGGGCCACATTAAGTAAGAATAAGTATTGGGAATTCAAAGAGACATGTCAAGTAGGCAGCTAAATCCAGAAATACAGAGATCAATGGAAGAGTCATTGGTAACTATACAAGCTTGGGAGTCATTGACCTACAGATAATACTTAAAGTTATTGGCTTAGTCTGAAAATAGACTAGAAGAGTAGATGGCCAAGGACCGAGTCCTGTGGCGTCCCAACATATGGAGATCAAGCAAAGATTGAGGAAACTGAAAAGTAGAGACCAATGAGATAACAGAATCTTCAGGTGAGTATAAGGTCAAGGAAACCAAGAGAAAAGAGTGTTTCAAAAAGTTCAGTGGTCAACTTTGTCAAACGTTGCTGCGAGGTTAAAACAAAAGACACCACCCACTGCACTTGGAAAGATGGAAATCATTGGTAACCTTCTCAAAATCAGTGTGAAGAGAGTGTTAGAGAACAAATCACTACTGGAGAGAATGTGAGGGAAGAGAGGAAGTTACAAGCCATTTTGACTTACAAAATAGTTTGAAATAAAAAGCCTATATCCATAGCACTCCCTTTGAAAACTTTTAGTCTCCAAATGTGGAAGGAAATGGACGGAAGTAAAAATAAATGTTATAATAGGTATAACAAAAAAGCACACCGATTATTTCAACAAGTAGCCAATATAACTGCATAAATTTAAGAGGCAGCATTGTATTCTCACAATAACTTGAGATGTCTACTTGATAATGGCACTTTAGAAGTCACAAGAGGACATCACACCAGTACGGTACTTTCCATGTGTATCACTTAGGCCATAAGCGGGACTCTTCCTTCTGTGCTTTGGCATTAAGAGTTGAATCAGTTGTGAAATTTCATGGTTGAAAAGGACTTAGAGGTCATTTAGTCCAACTCCTTTGTGTGAATGAATCCCCTCTACCACATCCCTAATGAATGCTGCTTCTTTCTCTTCTTGACCCTCTTTCATGATAGTGGATTTGCCACATCCTCCCAGGGCTTCAGGTAGAAATAAATGCATCTTATTACATTTCAGACAGATTTCCCACCCTTCATAATAACAGTTATTTTCAGCACTGTGAAACCTCCCAATTTGATTAGTATGAGTCCTCTGTCCTTCATCTGTTTTGTGTATAAAGGAAAAAAAGGCAATTATGGAACATGTCGGCCTTTTATTTCTATTTACCTGTCTACCTATATGCTGCCTCTTTCCAGAAAAAAACAAAAAACAAAAAACCTTAAATGAAATGACTTAAAACACCTGGGTGCAATAGTTATTAAAATAGAAATAGAAATTTCAAACTCCCGAAAAGAAATTCTTGACTCAAAGACTAATGTAGTTGCTGGCACTGAAATTAAATTTATCAGTGGGCTTTCTAGAATTCAGTACGAAAGGAGAAATATAGTGGATTACACAGTTCTCCTTATCTAACAGAAGAAAGTATACTAATTCTCCATTAAATGAAAAATTTTTTCTTAGTTCTAAATTACAAGAGGAATTTCTTATGTAGCATCTTACAAAAGAGCATTATTTCTTTGTTTTCTATTTGCAGTCATTTTCCCTGCCATTTCATTTTTACCAAGCTCACAGTCTCAATCCAATGTTAAAAATAAAACTTATAAAAAAGTCTGTTGAATATAGGGGACAAAGCCTGAGCACCGGATAACTACTTTTCAAAAGGGACTGGAAAAACACCTTAAACTATCAAAATCATCCTTTTGGGGGGGGGGATCAATATTATGGGGCATTGGTTCCCATAGGTCCAATTCTTAGTGGATGGGAACAAATGAGAAACTGAGTTAATATCTCCTATGGTACTACCATCATTCCTTCACCTCTCCTAGAAGTAACTACAGTTGGGTGATTACTGGGTACAAATGATATCCTTGTGAACTGAGAGAGGTGTACAGAACATGGTCGACTGAGAAGCAGAGAATGCTGAAAGGGTTGGCCTGAATATCTGATAATAATTTGGATCGCTCAGAAGAGAAGTGATACCTGTAAGCAAAAGGTATTACTAAAGCTGGCCCTGCTGCGAGGGGTAATGTGAAGAATTTGGGCTTTCTCATTTGCTCATTAAACACTCCAATTAGTTTCCCAGGAAGGGCATTATAGGAAAGTTACAAATGAGTCAACTGTGTCTTCCTATAGTTAAGCCCCTGTGGTTTTAACAATACTTTTTCCTGTTCTTGGATTAGAGAGTAGGGGAGGTATGCCCACATAATGACCATTGCACCTTTGAAGGCTTCTGTGGTACCTAAGACATCACAAAAGGCCCTCAGCAAAAATAAATTACTTTGCTCATAGTGATTATCACAGTGGGTTAGACTTTACCTGGACTCCCTGCTTCCATCATTAAACTCTAAATAACTAAAGACAGATCTCAACTCCTTCCCCACACCTAAAGCCAGCCAGGCATAGCTCTGCTTTCTTCTCTATAGCTAGAAAAGGCACACCTTTCATCTGTATTTTGTCCATCCAAATGTGGCAGCACATTATTATTATTATTTTTTTTTTATTATTATTATTACTGCTACAAGTACTACTACTGTTGAATCTGGGTTATATCTTGAGGTCCCTTAAGGCCAATAAGCTAGATTCGATTCTCACAAATTAGTTACTGTGAAATCAATGCAAGTGTAGTAAAAGTAACCTACATACTGCATGAGGCTGTTTGTATACTGGACAACAGAAGGTATGCATGGTGTTACCATGGAAAGAATGAGAAATTTCAGACTTAATCTAAAGAAGGCATTGGTACACCTTTGAATAAGTAACCCCAAACAAACAACTTGGCTTTCTTCAGAATTAGAATAAACTGAACACATATTTGTTTAAAGCCAGGATATTGTAGGCACAGTAAATGCTAATGTCCATGCTGATGGTTGGCAAGTGCAAACAAGCATGCTGATCATTATTTCATCCAGCAGTTTATTATGACAAATGCCAGAAATCAAAGTCAAAGCTAAGCAAAACCCAGCTACCAACAGCATAATTTTCTCCTCATTTTTACCTATTCTACCCTGCAAATCCCTTTCTGATTAGCAGGAATTCTGGAAAAGAGGGTAAAAATAATAATAAAAGAGGCCTGTGAATTATTGGATAGTGTTTAAATGCCACACAACTTTGAGAGAGAAGCACCTAGTTGAGACAAGTACCTATTTCCCTAGAGCAGTCTAAAATATCTGAAAGCTTACACAATGCAATGGTGAATGGTTGTCTCTAAGAAAGCTCTCTGCTTTTGGAAGCTGAGTAGCACAAATACCTGGTGTAGAAGAAGTTGGCATAGCAACTCTGCATTTGCAGTGGTGAATCACAGAGTAAACAGGTGCATAAAACAACTACTCAAATGTGTTTGCTTCTCTACAAAGTGGTTACATCTTGTAGAGCATTTTTAGGCTTCTCTTTTTGAGAAATACAAACTTTTCAGTCTAATAATTTAAGGCATTTCATTTGCTGAATAAGAGAGGATATTCATGAGTCATGGAAAGATTTATTCTCTGTATTTTCTCTATATAAATGAGGTGACATTTAGGCTAAAAATAAGTCATTTCCCCTTCATAGAAGATACAATACTCCATTGACCAGAAAATGGTACCCAAAGTAAGCTTTCTGTGTTTGTTAAAAAATATATTTCCAAGAAAAAAATTGCTTACCTCTTGGCAACAGGCCCCTTGAAATTAGGATCAAATGTCCTCGGATAACCTGCATTTAAAACAAAGAACTTTTTAAGCATATATGCCAATGAAATGGCAAATAAATACATATAAGATATTAATAAAGAAAAATCTACATCTTGGCTACTACCCAGTACAATGTTGAATTCATTCTTTGGTCCAGGGAAACATCCATTATGCCTTGGCTACATCTGCCAATCTTTTCCCTCTCTCCAATAAGAAGCAAGACCGGGAAGAGTTAAGGACCATATTCTATGCATACCATACACATAGCTCCCACTGTTCTGTGTGGCAACATTATAGACTCCATCCAGGGTAGCAAAACTCAGAGGCCTTCTGGTCTGCAAAGCCGTTCTACCATCTGCCATCATCAAGTATTGCTGAGTGTTCATGAGGTGCACAGTATAATAGAGATGCCTGCTTATCTGGTTCTCCCCTTTCTCTCAGTAGATTAGGCTTTCCTTCAAGAAGTTGAAATATTAGTTGGTCTCTGCTACATTGGCTATATGGTATATACAAATCATTATTATATTATATAAATGTTATTTTTAATTGAATTTTTAAAGATCTTATTGGCAGGCTTCATGCCATCTGGGGAGATTCATTTATTATTGCATTATGATTATGATATATTACTCCTGTTTTTTTTCTCTTTTTAAAATGATATTTAAACTTTGAATGGCTATCATTCTTGATTATTTTTGTGTATATTTTTCTTGTACAAATTTTTATATAAACTTTCTTTTCATAGCATATCATGAATATCTATGTCAATAAATTTGTATCTACAACTTTATTTTTTAGTGGCTGAAACATTTAATTGTATGAAAGCCTGTTATTTAAATTTACCAGTCCTCTTTTGAACTTTCAGATTCTTTCAGTTTTTCTTTAATAAACATTGCTGTGATGAACATTCTTGTTAAATTTTTGCACACATCCTTAATGTTTCCCTTAAAATAAATGTCTGAAAGTTTAATACCCACATGTAGACATTTCTTAAGAATTAAAATATAATGGCAAATTACCCTTCAAAAAGCTTGCGTTTGTTTATATTCCTATAAACAATGAGAATGCCTGTTTTTCCATAGTCTCTCAGCAATGCTAGTTATTATCAGTTTTCCTCTTTTTTTTTTTTTTTAATTTTTAAACAGGACAAGGTACACACAGAATGGCCTTTTCCCAGGATGTACTGTGTAATGAGACCCAGGACTAAGTTCTGTAAAATCATTTCTGGTCAGTGATCTGTATTTTGCAAACCCAAACCCTCGATGCTTCTCCCCCAGCCTAAGCATTCCCACCTCCTCCTCCAGGGATTTGTCCCTGTGAGAAGGCCTATCCTGAAAATAAAGAGAGCATTTCAAAAGGGACTGGCAAAAAAAAAACCCATGTGTCAGCAACCTGACTCTGCCTGTAAATGGGGACTTGAGTTCTGAGGACTCAGAGGCCTCTTCACTGTAATCACAGGCTGAGGACAAAATAACAGAAAGGTAAGGACACACACAGAACAGAAATCTAAGAGCCAGTCAGTGAATATTCATAAAGCACCTATGATATGCCGAGAGTGCCAAGGGCACAGAAGATCTATAAGGCATGGCCCCTATCTTGGAGACCTTAGCAACTGGTGGGACAAGATCAATATTTGATTCGTTCAACAAATACTTCTTGAGAATCTTTATTTACCAGGCCCTGTGTTGTAACATATAAACATTGACTATACCATATAAAACAATCAAGAGCTAAATTGTGTGGTTATCTGCCTTAAGTGTTATAGGAGTTCTAAGAAAGGAGGTTTCATCAAGGACTAGAACAGTCAAGAGGGTCTCATTCAAGAAGTGAGAGTTTTATGAAAGATTAGAATAAAACAAGAGGGAAAAGAGAAACATTTTGGGTGGATGAAACCAGAATTCTGTTCAATTCAGGAACTATTCATTGATCACCTATTATGTGTTCTGCATTAAAAGAGGCACTGCAGGGGATACAAGCTTTACTGAAACAGTCTCTGTCTTCAACAAGCTAATGAACTGATGAGCAGGGAGAGAAATAAGAAAAGTACAAAAATTACTATAATACAAAGCCAAACATGATATCATAAGAGGGGTACAAAGAAAGTGTTATGAGAGTTCCAGAGAAGGAAAGGTCACTTTTAGTTGAGATTAGTAAGGAAGGGTTCCTAGAGCCACAACATTTTGGGATGGACAGGTGAAGTTTAGACCTGTAGCAATGAATGAAGTCACAGAGATGATTAATGTGGTTGGGGGGATGGTGAAAAACTCAGTTTTATTGGAGTAATGGATAATGGGATAAGGGGGGGGAAGCTCAATAGATACCACAGGATCAGACTACAGAAAGGCTGAAAAATTGGGATGGAATTTATTTTATACATCCTAGGCCACAGGGAGGCATAGAAGGATTTTGAATGAAGGAATGACATGATAAAAGCAGTGCTTAAGGAGAGCAATCCAGCAGCAGTATACAAGTTGTATGGCAAAATGCAAAGTCAAGGAGATCAACTTAGGAGCCCATTGTAATAATAGAGGTGAAGTAATGGGAGCCACTGCCCAAGTGGTGGTAGAAGTGATGGAAAGAGAGATTCAAGATTCATTACAGAATGTTGTGTGGCACAGAAGTCAGGAGCAATCGTTTCACCTCTGAGTCTTGGTTTCCATATTTGTAAATGGGGATAACAACAGTACAGATGCCATAAAGTTGTTATGAAGATTCAATGAATTAATACCTGTAAAAGTGCTTAGAACAGAGTCTGGCACTTAGTACGTCCCCAGTGAATATTCATTATTAGTGAAGGTAATTGCATGAAAAAAAATAAACAGAATTTGATGAATGACTTGGGCAGTAAAAGAGAGAAGTTAAAGATGGCTTCAAATCAAGTGACTATAGACCTAGAATCCGTAATTCTCAATCACTTTTAGTCTTTTGCCTAGGCTTAAGGAAAGATTGATGCTACTGAAATAGTTTGGGAACATTAGTAGGTGGAAGAAATTTCAGAGTTGTTATAAGAGAAAGAACATGAGATTGATTTTGAAGTGACATCTGATTATAAATCCATCATTCAACCAGAGTTAAGAAACAGGAGTCTTGGGTCAAGTCTTGAGATAAATATGTGGAAGTCACAAAGTTTATATCATGAAGTGATGAACTCCATTAAGAAGAACTTCAGGATCTGTCAATTGTCAATCCTGAATTGATTCAGGATCAACCAGAATTGTTCTGGTTGTTAAAATAACATAATTGACAGATTATGTCTATTGACATAATTGACATATATGACAGATTATTATACTATTTAATGCTAAAAACTATTAACATGTTTTTAGCATTAAATCCTAAGTGCTTTACCAAGTGCTTCATTTGCATTGTTTTGCTAACTTTGATACATAACCTTATTATGTAGGTAGATTGGAAACCATTATTAGCCTCGCTTTACATATTAAAAAACACAAGGCATAGAGAGGCTAAGAACGTGCCCCACCTGGGATCCCCTCTGTCTAATCTTATTGTGGCAGAACAGATCCCACGGGCCATACCCTACAACGCCAACATTGGTTTCTACTCCAAGGGGAAGTGTATAAAATGTTTCCTGTTTGAGACAGTCCATATATACTTGAGTGTTGAGTTCTCTGACACACTGTCAACTTCTCTTTTCCCGACTGCTTCTCTAACTTTGCCCAACTGGAAACTGACCTCCTCACAATTAACGGTAAAAGGTAAAATTAAACAGTTACAGGAAGGGAAACAGAAAAGTGACATTCAGGAAAGCTAAAGAATTCCAAGAAAGAGGGAAGATTATAAATTCCACAGAAAAATGATTACTAAATGAATGCTTATTTGTATCTGGGACTGCTATAAGTACTTTGCACATAAATCTGCCATTTTGCACAATTCCACAGAGAACGCAATGTGAATTGTACTCCCTTGCACTGTGCAATGCAATACCCCCAGTATATTTAGTATGTTATTTAATGCTCCATAATTCTATGAGGTGTGTCATTGTTATCATTCCATTTTACAAATGAGGAAGTTGAGGTACAGAGGGTGAGCTAATTTGCCCTAGCCCCTCAGCTAACAAGAGGTGCAGGTGGGATTGGAAAGCCTATATTGAGCCACTTGGCAGGAAGTTGCTCATTGGTGATCTCAAAGAAATTCCACAGATGAGTGGGGAGAGGAGGCAGATGAAAAGGGATTAGCAACTTACATTGATCTTTAATTGTTCACTTTTTACATTAAAGATAGGCAGAAGTGCTTTAAGAGTATCTAGGCTGGAGGGGCACTTGGCTGGTTCAGTCAGGAGAGCATGTGACTCAATCTCAGGGGTCGTGAGTTTGAGCCCCACGTTGGGTGAAGAGATTACTTAAAAACAAAAAAAAGTATCTAGGCTGCTTCCCATTTTGATGTGATTTGTACCTCACAAAGCGAAAAAGTGGATCACAGTGTAAATGAAATGCCATTGTCAAATCTGTCTGAAAAGCTGACACTTTCTGATTGTAAATCCTGGTTGCCTTATATTTCAGGTGAAAATACACTAACACCACAGTCAAATGATAAGATTTAGCTGATTCCATATAGTAATGACAGCTGGAAAGTGATGACTTCAGCCTGCCCCATGTGCTGGAAGAATTTGTATTGTCATGCAAATTTTTTATTTCCTGAAATCAATACAGGCCCTTGCTTTTTCAGAGGCCCTCACGTGCTCTAATTGCATCTCTGGAATAAATAGACTGAAAGGCCAGCTAAGTGAAAAGAGCCACAATGCTGAACTATCACATGGCTTAGCTAGCTGAATATAATTCATATTTCTAACTTACAGAAAAAAATTATAATTAGGTAATCATTTTAAGAGCCTCTTAAGTTCATGTGATTTTCAGATCACCAATTATTATGACAACAGAATCACTAAAAAATATTCATTATAGAAATTACACACTTGTTATTATAGTTAACAGTTTGTATTGCACTTATACAATGCAATTTTTGTTACTAGAAATCACTCATGAGGATTAAAGAAAATAGTCCAGGTAATTAATTCAGCTCATGGGTGTGGATTTCACATGACTCTGTTGAATGCAAATGGTAAGATAAAGCAGTCAGGCATGCTTGGAAAGACTCTTTTCTTTAAAAGCAATCTGTTTCGGGTGCCTGGGTGGCTCAGTTGGTTAAACGACTGCCTTCGGCTCAGGTCATGACCTTGGAGTCCCGGGATCGAGTCCTGCATCGGGCTCCCTGCTCGGCGGGGAGTCTGCTTCGCCCTCTGACCCTCTTCCCTCTCGTGCTCTCTATCTCTCATTCTCTCTCTCTCAAATAAATAAATAAAATCTTAAAAAAAATAAAAATAAAAAAATAAAAGCAATGTTTCTCCAAGAAAAATTACAGTATAACTACCACTGATCAGTTACAAAAACCAAAAATCTGAGACCTTTAATTTTATTCCTTCTTCAGAGAATGTAATGTGGTTTAGACAGCAAAAAGGGAACTCTACAGTGGGGAAAAGTAGGACTTAGAACTGTTATGAATAACCAAGTGAGACAGCTTTCCACAAAGCAAGGGAAAATGGTATACTACAAAATTAAGTCTTGCCTTAATATTCAAAAACAGCTACCGGAAAACCGTGAATAATCAAATGCTTGTTTTACATTTGATTTTTACAAACATGTTTATGGTTCTGTCTATAACTGAAGGCCTGCCACTTCATCCAGGGAAAGGAGTCCCTTTCCTCCAAGTCTCAACAAGGATAAGGAATCACGTTCTTTGCCATTTCTTACAGGGAGATGTTCCTACTTCTCAGCCCAACACACAAGGCCTCTCACAAACGGGCCTGTATGGCCAGCTTCATCTCCTACCATCCCTTACTTCAAACTTGATCTTCTAGCAATTCTGTACTGCTATGATTCCAGCCCAAATCAGGTGTTTTGCATAGTGCCCTATGAACAGTATGCCTTTCCCCTCTTTGTTCTGTTGACAATGGCTAAAGAAATCCTACAGTTCTTACAAATTCCCCACTCATCCTCTAGGGGAAGGACGAGTACCAAAACATTCTACTGCCTACTGTGCCAGTGGGTGGGGCCCACTTTTGATTAGAGGCCAATGCTTTGACTTTCATATAACCCCATCCCAAAGTAGCTAATTCCATTAATCTCTGAGACATACATTGCTGCACTTGGTACACTATGCCTTAAGGCATGTGCTATGGTAGACAGATGCCTACATCCAAATCCCCCAAATTTGTGAATATTTTACTTTACACGGCAAAAGGGACTTTGTGGGTGTGATTAAGTTGAGAACTATGAGATGGGGAGATCCTCCTGGATTATCTGGTTGAGCCCAATATAATTACAACAGTCCATACATGGGGAAGAAGGAGACAAAAACATCAAAGAAGGAGATGTGACTATGAAAACAAGGTTAGAGTGATGTGATAGGAGAAACTGGCCATTGCTGGCTTTGGAGATGGAAGGGAGTCATGAGCCAAGGAATGTGGCAACCTCTAGAAGCTGGAAGTAAGAAAATGGATTCTTTCCTAGAGCCTCTAGAAAGAAATTCAGCTGGGCTTATCCTTTCATTTTAGCCCATTGAGACCTATTTTGGACTTCTGACCCCCAGAATTATAAGATAACAAATTTGTGTGATTATAAGCCACCACATTTGTGGTAATCATTACAGCAGCAAGAGGAAGCTAATATACATGACTGTTTCTCCTGGATTAATAGCTCCTTTAGAGTGGACACCAGATCTTGGTTATTATTCTATTGCTATTGCCTACTTTGGTGTCTCATATATACATACATAACAGGCACTCAATAGATGTTTCTGGAGTAAATTTTTATTAAATTTCAATGGAATTTTGAACTCATAGGTTTAATTTAGATTATGAAAATACAAATAGGAGATCAATCTTGACAATTACCAGCTAATCATTGTAGATAGAGTTCAACCTGGATTAAAGGCAAGTTAATAGATTCCTAGAATTGCACTGATATGAAAAATTACCCTCTCTATTAACTCAGCATCCAATTTGTAATGTTAAGACCCATAGGAGTTAACAAAGGAAGTAATGGAGACAGTATCCCATACTGGTGAATAAAAATTAGGCATCAAATTTCTTGGTATCAAATGTCATCTTTGCCATCTAAGAACTGTATGATCTTGGGAGAATTACTGTTTTTCTCTGTGAACTTCCATTTTGTCATCTATTAAAAGATAGTAGCAAAAAAATTTTTAAAAATAACAAAAGAAGGAAACAATTTCTGTCTTTGGGGTGACCACAGGAAGCAGTAAAATATATGTAAATTACCCTCATAACCAAAGTAGATCAGTGTAGAATCAATGCAACCCAACTTAAGCTGAATTGTCACCCTGACCATAAGCAACACCAATAATTCTAGAAAGGTTCCCATGACTAAGCTGGATATGACATTTATGGAATAACCTTTTGGAGGAGAGGAATTTTGAGGATGCTTAAAGGGAAGAATGTGCCATGTGGGAAAGCTGGAAAAGGCACATGCTCAGCCATAGCAAAGAGTATTCCGGGGGGGAGGAGACATGAGAGCAGTTAAAAGAATGACACACATCATCCGGAGTTGGAGTAGGATTTACAAATCCCCTCAAGTCTTCTGAGAAAGTAATACAATTGACATGTGTTTATGTATCTGTATGATGAAGAAATAGGAAAGTTAAGGCAGAGAGACTGACAAAAAGATTGCTGTCATATTTCAGAGATAAGATGGTAGGTGCCTGACTGAGGCTGCTGCAGTGAGAGAGGATGAGGCAATTCCAAAAGCACTGCAGAAGAATACATTTGGTGGGGGTGAAGGAAAGGGCAGGGTGCCATGCTTCATCACCTAATGACGGCAATGCCTCATGCAGAAAATGATGTGCATTCCAGAAACTCATCTAGGGCAGAAACATGACCCCACGTTGGACAAAGCAAGATTAATGGAAATGCAAATGAGACTCTTTCAGCACTGATTCATACCAAACAATACTGTGGTACCATGACCTTATAATGGTTGTTTTTCTCCCAGTCTGAGTAACTTTCTAAACATACAAAATGATAAATCACCCTATGTTACACCAAGAATGTCAAATCTCCTGCTTTAAGAAAGGGTTTTCTAATCATGGGGTTGGTTTCTAAATAGTTTGCATCATCATTTGCAATAATTCATCCTATATGAACACAAGTCACTAACATTAAGTTAAAATGTCAACCTTAGAAGCAATACGTAAAAGAAACAACCCCTACTTCCACTGAACGGGCAAAAGAAAACATTCATAAAGCACTCAGGCTGCTTCTTCATAGATTGATTTTATAGGCAGTGATGAAAGATGCACGTTTGGGGGCATTGGAAATGCACTTCTGAAAAAATGATTTTTCTTGACTACTGTGACAAAGCAGTGAATTTGTGCTATAGAACAGACATGAATTATTGGATAATCACATATCTTCTCAGAATAAATAAAATTCTGAATCAATATTGATTTAAAAAGAGAGTCTGGAAGCAAACAAGTACATGAATTGAGTTTGAAGGTTATCAGCTTAGGGTTTCTAATATTTCTTTCTAGCCATTTTTGTATTTATTGCCCAACATGAGGCACTCAAGAAAAAGAGCAATGACATACTCTAATTGCGCCGGAACAATTCCTTATTTTCTTCCAGTATCACAGGATATGCATTATCATAATGATTACACAAGATCCTATTCCCTTACATCCCAAAAAATATGACAATTTCACAATCAGAGATAGGAAATGAAGAGTATATTTACTTGCCCTGAATATAAAAATAAGTGACTTCATCTTGCCTTTCCATCTGCAGAATTCAAGCAATAACACAGTAAATGAATAAAGTTTGGGAGAAATGATAGTTTTCATCATTATACAGATACAAAAATGAACTTTTATAAAGAAGGAGAAAAAATTTTAAAGTTATAGTTGAGTAAAAGACTTTCTGTTGAACTTAAGAATAAACACTACTAAAGAAAAATAGCAAGAACTTGTCAATCTATCACAAATGCATGAAGCAGTTTGGTAGCTAGTGATAACATCTCTCCTACTTCTTCGTATTGTTCACAGGTTATTGATGAGAACAAAATTAAACTGCACATCAACTCTGGCTTTTGCCACAACTCAAGATAATAATCACTGGAAAAACATTCCTATTCCTGGGCCTGAATATAGGGAAGAAAACATGATTTTAGTGTATACTTTCTACCCACAAGGCATCATGATCCAACAAATAAAAACTAGAGGTGGAATATACTATTAGGATCTGTGTTAGATGAATGCCTCTACTTAATAGGATAATTGGGGGAAAATTGTGGTAAACTATGGTCTTTCACCAATGGGTTAGACTAGTCACTTAGAATGACAGATGGGGGAATAGCAGACAACAGGGATTACACAAAACCTACTGGATGACCCACCCTAAACTGCTATTTGCATTCAGAGAAGAGAAAGAGAGAAAGATATTAAGATTCTTCTTTCTCAGAGCTGGGGTAGGGGGAGTGGGTGTGTGTTACAGAACAAGACAATCACTTGGAATGGATGCCTGGGGATTTATCTCACTTCCTCCTATAGTCCCGGCTCCTTGGATCGAGTCAAAGACAAAATAGCCTGGATTTTATACTTGTAAATTCTATGGAGCATCTGTGAGGCAGAAATGCTCATGAATATTTTTTCCTCACAAAACGGATTTTCCACAAAGAGACTGAACATATTATGGTTCACTGTCAAAAGAAAACTTTGGTCTTACTTCTTTTACATTTTATATAAATTTGGAGGTGGGAGTGAAAGACTGGGGAAGGAAAATCTAGCACTCAAGACAAGGGTTTGCCTCATAATCTGCCATGACAGTAGTAATACAAAACGATGAAGATCAATCTGTAAGTAAAAGTTTACTTCTCAGCTTTAATTCCAGAAGTATGAGAGGTTCAACTCTCTCCATCCCCATAAAAACAACTACAAATTCTGGATAAAGTTTAAAGAATATCTTCTAAAGAGCACTGGAAAGCTTACAAAGCAGTGAAGAAATACCAGGCTAAAATCTAAGTGAAAGTGGGAACCCAGAGAGAGAAAGACACTACTAAAGCTACTGTAGCCTCAAAGATATTTACTAATTTAGCAAATTCAAGGAGCAAGGGCAACAGAAGACACAAACCAGAGGCTGCTCAGGATAAGGAGTCAAATAGGAAAACATCACTCCATTAAGTTGGAACTTCAAAGGGATATACTCTCAAAATGAAACCCACATCACCCCTAACAAAATCACCTTGACACTGAGCAGAAAGATAGGGGAAACACCCTCATTTGAATTTGCAGTGTATATGAAGTAATCTCAAGTGGGTTCAATCTGTAGGTATTCCTAGGCAGCTGACAAACATCAGACTTCTGATGGAATGTATCTTATTCTAAGAATTCTCACAAACAATTTTCCAAAGAAAATACACAGCAAGCAATAAAAAATAACAAATTATATAAAGAAACAAGATACCATGAAAAAACTAGATATACAGAGACAACAGAAATAGCCCCATAAAGTCTTCAGATATTTGCATGATTAGTCCCAAATTATAAAACAACTACACTTAATGGGTTGTTTGTTTTGTTTTGTTTTGTTTTTTCAGAAATAGAAGACGAACTTGAAAATAAATGTGAAGAACTATGTTTTAAAACTACCTAGCAGATTCAAATATGAAGCAAATTGAATCTGGAAGTGAAAAACACAATAAATAAAACGTACAGCTCCATGGATAAGTTTGATAGCAGATTAGACACAGCTGAAGAGGCAACTGGCAAATAAGAAAGTAAGTCAAAACAAATTATTCAGAATGTAGCAGAAAGAAACTGAGAATGGAAAATATCAAAGACAATTTGATAAAATGAGCATAGGGTGAAAAGACTTAATATATGTCAAATCAGGTTTCCAGAAAGAGAAAATAAACATGATGGAGAGAGGCAATGAAAGAAAATAACCACTAACACAGAATAATTATCTAGTGACAATTTGTTCCAGAAAAAAGAATGAAATAAAGAAACTTTCAAGCAAAAAAAAAAAAAATTGCCATCAGTAGAGTCTCACTAACATATATTAAGTATATATTTTTTTAAAAGACTTATTTATTTATTAAAGAAAGTGAGAGAGAGCACATACATGTGTGATTGGGGGGAGGGGCAAAGGGAGAGAATCTTCATGAAGATTCCCCACCGAGCATGGAGCCTAACTTGGGACTCGATCCCATGGCCCATGAGATTGACCTGAGCTGAAACCGAGTCAGATGTTCAACAAACTGAGCCACCCAGGTGCCCCTTAAGTATATATTTCTGAGAGAAGAAAAAGTGACCCAGATGGAAGGTCTTTGATGAAAGAAGAAATGAAGAATGAAGAACTACGGGGGGGGGAAAAGAATGATCACTGGCTATATAAAATAATAATAATAAAGTCTTATGGTGTTAAATAAAATGAGAGAAGATTATAGCAATAATAGAAAGTAATCCAAAGAAAGGGTAAAATATTAATAAATTTTAAACTCAAATAAGTATGCATGCTGCAGTTTTTAAAAGAGTAGAACCAGCATATATTACTCTGAAAGAGTGGAGGAAGGAAAATAGAATAAGAAAGTTAGTCAATCCAAAATCAAATAAGAAAGAGAAGAAAAATAAACACAGAACAGTCAGAGAAATGAGAAAGCACCGCATAATGTGATGTCTATTGTTATGGAGCGAATGTTTGTGTCCTCCCAAAATCATATGTTGAAAGTCCTAACCCCCGATATAATGGTATTTGGAGATAGGATCTTTGGGCAGTAATAAGGTTTAGATGAGATCCTAAGAGTGGGATTATTATTCTTACAAGAAGAGGAAGAGCGGCAAGATCTCACTCTCTCTGCCATATGAGGACCCAGTGAGAACCAAATTAACTGCTACCTTGATCTTGGACTTCCTAGCCTCCAGAATTGCAAGAAATAAATATCTGTTGTTAAGCCACCCAGTCTATGACATTTTGTTATAGCAAACTAAGACATACATAAACTCAGATATATTGATGACTACATTAAATATAAAGGACTAAATATGCCTGTAAAAGATAAAAATTGTCATACTGGAAAAAAAATCAAACAATATGCTGTATGTATATCCCCCAACAAAAGATAGAAAAAGGTTAAAGCAAATTGATGAAAAAATAAATAGTATGTAAATTTTAACAAAAAGAAAGGAATTATAGGTAATTTCTGAAAACAGAAATTAAGGTAAAAAGCATTAGTAGTGATAAAGAGGATCATTTCATAATGATAAATTCCAATTAACAAAGCAGATACAATAATTTTAAATACATGCACTTAAGAAAATTTAAAATGTAAATGTATAGAACTACAGGGAGAAACAGACAAATCCACAATCATAGTAGGAAATTTTAACATACTTTCTCAGTATTTCTCACTATGATAAAACATCAAAAAAATCAGTAAATATATATTCTCCTCAATAAATGGTGATAGGACAATGGATATCCATAAAGAAAAAAAATAATAAACTTGGAGCCCTACTCACAAAATCAATTCTAGAGAGAAAGACCTGAAGTGAAGGGTAAAATCATAAAGAATTTATGACCTCAGAGAGAGGATTTATTAAGCCATAGTACAAAAAGTACTAGTCATAAAGGAAATAAGTGATAAATTTAACTACAACCAGAATAAGAAATTCTGTTCATCGAAAAACTCAATAAAGAGAGGGACATGACATCCATAGAGGGTAGTAGTAACAGGATAACATTTAATTATTAATACCAAGGATATAAAAAGAAGTATGGATCAAAGAGAAAAAGGCTGGTAGCAATAAAAAACGAAGCAGAAGACTTAGGTAGGTACTTCAGAGGAGGAAATCCAAATGGTGAATAAATAAAAAAGTAGCATTCAAGCTCATTAATAATTAGGCAGATGTAAATGAAAACCACAAAAAGAAGTAACTATATGTTCTCCAAACACCTGCAAAAAAGGGAAAAGTTTGATAATAGGATGTGTTGACAAAGATGTGGAATCTCCTACACTGTCCATGAAAATAAAATCAGTAGAACTACTTTGGAAAAGTTTGCCATGATCTGACCCTACGACCCAGCAATTTCAGTCCTAAATTTTATCCCAAACTACTGCATACGTGTATAAAGATACAGAGACGATAATGTTCATGGCAGCATTGTTTATAATAGCCAAAAACTCAAAACAACTCAATGGCCATTATAAGTAGAGAAGATAAATTACGGTATAGTCACAATGGACTACTAAGCAGTTTTGCGATCACTGTTTCCCTATTTTTGTTGTAGTTTGTCGTCTCTTATGCATTCCTAAATCATATAATTTAGTTTTGGTTATTTTTGGTTGTACACAAATGGAATATGGGGTGGTTTGGGGTTTTGGGGGGTTTTTCGGGTCTTTCCCCCTCATCATTATGCTTGTGAGATTCACGTACCTGTATGTGAGTTTTCTCTCTCTCAGACACACACAGAAACACACACATATTCATGAACATGGAAGAAAGTAAAATTCTACTTTTTCCAAACAAAAAGTCCCAGAAAGGATATTCATGTTACTTCAGAGATTCAGGTAGTCCAAGTTCAGAGATTCAAAGAGTCTATTTAGTGAACCGACTGAGAAACCAACTATCTATCATCTTGATTATAGCTGCAAAGCCTGTCTCACCTTAGCAAGTCACTTATCTGACTCAAAGTACATAATATTTCCACTATATATTAGTCATAAATACAGTGATTTATTTATTGTCTGTTTTCTCCACTAGAAGTTCTAAGAGGACAGGGGCTTTGTTTTGTTTACTACTGTATGCTCCACCACCCAGAAGAGCAGTTCTGGTCCAGAGTAGCGGCTGATTCAATATGAGTTATGAACATATAATGGAGTATCTCTTCGAGCTGTCCTTTTAAAGTTACTTGTGCTACTACTTTATATTTACTCTCCAACATAGGCTGATGCCAGTTAGACTTGTCAGAACGTTGTGCATGCAAGTGTTGGCCAGAATGCATCATAGCGTTGACTTAAGAAGTGCAGCACCTCCACATTTTAAAAGCCTGACAAACCTCCAGATTTCCAACTTGCTCTCTGGAGAGAGATAATGAAGATGAGGTTGCAAGACAGGAGTACTTCTTAAGCACATTTTAGTCACTTGGGTTATTTCAGTGATGTTTCTGCCAATAGTCATTCCCTACTGCTGAGGCGGCCAAGGATGCGTGGCATTCCAGCCTTAGGTTCACAAAGAAGAAATAACATGGGGTATTCTCAGCACTTTTCTAAGGGTGATTCTTCTTTCACATTTTATTGACCCCAAAGGCCTGCAAATGAACACATTACTTTCCCTCTCACTATTATTTTTTTTAGTGAGTTAAATATTTTACAGGGATTTTAGTAAAAAACATTGATTCTACCTGTAGAATCACTGTAGTTCTCTGTTTCTTTAGCCATAGATTCCCCTGTTGATTTCAGTGTCGTAGGAAAAAGTTCTCAGAGGACTGAGGTGGCATCCTTTAGAACAGCTTTACAGAAAGGTCCATACAGGGGCAACTGGGTGGCTCAGTCCATTAAGCATCTGCCCTCAGCTCAGGTCATGATCCCTGGGTCCTGGGATCAAGCCCTGCATTGAGCTCCATACTCAGCGGAGAGTCTGCTTCTCTCTCTCCCTCTGCTGTTCTCCCTGCTTGTACTCTCTCTCTCTCTCTTCCTCGCTCTCTCTCTCAAATAAATAAATAAATAAAATCTAAAAAAAAAAGAAAGGTCTATACAGCTGTGTACAGGTGGGTACTTTAGGCTGAAGAGAACTCAGATTACAGCCCAATCCCAATCATTCTCAAGGCTTCCTAATTGGTGGGATACCTGAATTAAGGTAGCTAAATGAGTTTACAAAATCAAGTGACCCAACCAATGGAACCAACCAATTAGAGGACCAACCAACATTTGAGCTCTTAACTAAAACCTCCTGGGTCTTCTCATTCTTGCAGGAATCTCCAAACTTTCTGAGACATTTGTTTTTGACTCAGGTCTATTAGGTAACCCTATGTTCTCAAGTAAAGAGCAGCTCTGGCCATCTTTTCTACGCCAAGATGATACCAATCCAAGGAGAGTTCACTACTGTCTTCCACTTAGGCCAAGATTAGAATTAGAAGACTGAGAAACATTTCTCCATTACCTCTGAAATTTATATATATTTCTTAATGTTCACTGTCCCCCACACTCTTAGTAAGATGTGCTATTTATTTAGTAATATATAGTCAAAACTTTTAAATTATGGTATTCTCTGTTTAATAAACAAAAATTTCCCATACACCTTCTAATTCATGAAAGTTTTACAACAAAATATAACCAGTGTTGATGCACATGAAGAAATAAGTCTTTTAACATTAAAAAGACAACTATACAAAATAATTATAAAACTGCATTGTTGGGTTTATAACACATAAAGGTGTAGTAGAAAGAGAGTGAAACAAATAACAGTTTATATTTGAGTCCTATGTCTTTGATTTTGCCTCTTGATGTTTTAGTTTCTGTTAAAAGAAGGATATAACCCATACACTACTCATGTCATAGATGGGAAAATCAAATGAGATCATGATGGGAAATCATTTATAAAAAGTATGACATTTCCATGAATATGAGAAAGTATGATGATCATTATTAATTACTGTTTTACAGTAAATAACATGTAAAATGTTTGACATATCATAAGTTCTCAAGAAAAATGTTCCCTTCTCCTCCCTATTTTCCTAAGAAGCCAGCTCAATATTAATCCCCACACCCAGGCCATCCACTCTGTCTTCTTTTATCTTTTTAGTGAGAATTCAGAGAAAAGAAAGGAGCACCTTTACATCTTCCTTTCTTGGCTTTAGCTTCTGGTGCTTTTCCAGCCTCCACCAGGGCTAAAAGTGCTTTCACATGCCCCATCTCTAAGAGCTTTTAAACTTAGAGGCGCAGGCAACCTGTGATACTATTCACGGACTGAAAGACCTTGAAATACAAACATATCCTGACCAAAAACCCCTTTCAGTTGATTTCAACCTCTGAACAGTTTTCTCTGAGTATCAAGCAGAATTGATTTTATTTCACTGAGGACTTGTACTGTGAAACACGACCAGGGACACAAAGATGAGTCAGAAACAAGTCTCACGAAGATCATTGCAGCGTAAAAGTGGGAAAGCACATGTGCACGCACACCTTACCACAGGAAGACCTGAGCGCTTGGGAATATAACAAATGCCTCTGGAAATGGGAGGGATTTCGCTGAAGAAACCAGAGGACTTTAAATTGAGGAGGTGCCATTTGAGCTGGACTTTGAGAGATGAGTGAGAGACTGGGCCCAGTGGCTGAAAAAAGGAAAACGTGGGATGGGGGAATTCAGTGTGTCAGGAGAGAGTGAATCATACAAGAAGAAAATGAGTAAATATGGTCATGACTAGCTTAAGTTAAAGATGCATTCAGATCAGCTAGTTTTACCTTTCTTACTAATTTGAAGTTAGCCTTGTTCTCAAACCTCATTAGAAAAACCAACAAGTAAGATTCAATAAGTAATATGTCACAGATTACTTCCAGAAAACCTGCTCCAAACTTCAGAAATTTTAGACCATAACTTGCCTTTAAAATTTAACATGGCTTTTGCACCAGTCTGTTTCTAGTCGTCCACTTCTTTGACATCACTTAAAAAAAAAAATTCTACACTTTTCCTTAGGTAAGCTTTTGACTCTCTATGTTACTTTATTTCATAATAGAAACTGTACCTGATTCATAGTTTAAGTATTTAGTAAACACATAAAGAATAGAAAACAGACATGTTTGAGCAGTCAAGTTTCTTCAACACATACTTTAGAAAAAATGCTTGAAATGATGTAAATCAAGATGCAGTGACTGTGTGAAGCACAGGGGTAATGTTATAAATTGCAGAAGCTTGATTAGCATGCGTGCCATGTTTGGTACATTTAAATTATTGTTAGCAATTGTGCTAATACTATACCTTATATATTTTAGATTCAGTTTAATATGTTCATTATATGAAAAGCCAACTTTTTGCATTGCATTTTTACATCATGTTCCCTATGCTCAAGGAATATATTAGTGTTTTTGCAAAACAGCATTTAGCTATGTTTATAAAAGTTTAACAAATAACTAACAAATTTTTGTCAATATTTATTCAGGCTGGTATCACATCACTAAGCCAAGTATTAGAATAAAATATCAGTATTATCAAGAAATTTTACTTCACCAGAATTATTTGAGAGTAACCAATCAAAAAAAAAAAAGTCTCCTGCTAAGTATCACATTTAACAAGATCATCTGACCAATCAGGATAAGGTCCTTGTCACAATCACTGACTTGAGCAAGTATTTGTTCTGTAGATCCTAATCAGTTCTAACATAGGTGGCATAAACTCTGTTTTTTGGAAGATGCTTTCATAAAATCTGCTTTAAGTGGGTACCTTGATATAACAATAAAATCAATTTTGGCTCTTCTCTCTTTCACACTGTACACACACACACAACACACCCACGAATTCAGAACAAATGCTCAAAATCAAGCATTGGTGTCCTGAAAATGTGTTCCAAAGAATGTCATTATGGTCGAAAGGAATTCTGCTCCCTGAGGCATATATGCAACTATGAGAATGTTCTGTATGTTTACTATTTCCACACCCTGCCACAATCTATTACAGGACACGGAAGTTTCTGTATGGAACATTAAATGTACTAACCAGTTAAATGAACAGTAAGATTTGTCAACAATACTAAATTACTACGGTCCAATGGAAATTTTCTCTGCAAGCACACATCTTTCTTATTCTTATGGTTTTATGGAAGACATCCAAAGAAAGCAAAAGTAATTAATTCCATCCCTTCTTACTGCTTACATACTTTGGTATAAAACAAATAATCTCCCATCCAAGTACTAACCAGGCCCAACCCTGCTGTTAAGTATCATAACAGAAATATTTTTAAATAACGTTACTTTTTGTATTTTTGGTTTTAAGCATGATTAAAACTTCTAGAAATTCCTGAGGTAAGGAGAAGATAATTACTTGTTATTTTCAATGCAATGATTAAAATTGAGATGATAACAGCGATTCACAGAAAGAATCTGCCATGATAGAACTTTCTATTTTGAGAATATATTATTAATTTATTTTTTAAGACAATTTAAATCAGTCTCCAGAGGTTGATTTTTAATTTTGTGATAATAATTTCAGCACACAAATTACTACTTAAAATCAAAATCAAAATTTACTCATTCTTTTTTCACATTTCCAATTAAATGCCATTCTTTTGTTTCATCAATACAAAAAACAAATAGCTTCCTTTTTCAGTAACTGGAAAAGTTAGCTAAGTTTATAAAGAAAGGAAAAAATAAAACTTCACTAGAAGAGTAGAAAATAAAAGTGAACCAGATTAACCAAACACCAGGTTTCTGCTTAAACTTTTCCTGATTCTTGGACATGTTACTGTTTTCAGTTCATAGTCCCAAGCCCCAGTCATACTTTCCCATGTAAACAATTCTGTTTTCTCAGCAAGCCCTGAGTGGCTAAGAAATCTTCTATGTTTAAAAGTGAAATTGAGTAGCTTAACTATTTTCCACTAAGGGTGATCCTGACTGGATGAAACGTGTTCTTCAATAAATAGAAAAATTATATTTGTCAACACTTCACTCTCTGGCTTTATAAGCCAGGCCTGGTAACCTGGCAAAGAATGTCAAGTTCCTAAAATTCACATTATAGGTTTTCCTTTGGTTCTAGGAGGAAAGAAAGCATTCCTGGGCTCTTCGTATTCAGAATGTTCCCAAGCATTGTTTCCTATTGCAAAGATGGCCAAGGGTTTGTGTATACAGATGCCTAAAGGTGACCTCTTCCACACAGTTTATATGGAGTAAGTATTCTTGACCTCTTGCCCTTTCACTAAAGTGTTCTGTTCCCAACCTAGCCTATAAAAGCACACTGAACTGTGATAAATATGTAGCCTTAGAAGTAGAGAGAAATAAATGGATGGGAACTCTATGCGAACATGTAGGGACACCTGGGTGGCTCAGTCAGTTAAGCAACTGCCTTCGGCTCAGGTCATGATCCCAGAGTCCTGGGATCAAGTACCACATCGGGCTCCCTACTCTGCAGGGAGCCTGCTTTTCCCTCTCCCTCTGACGTTCCCCCTGCTTGTGCACTCTCTCTCTCTCTCTCTCTGTCAAATAAATAAAATATTTTAAAAAAAATATGCAGGACACCTGGGTGGCTCAGTTGGTTAAGCGACTGCCTTCGGCTCAGGTCATGATCCTGGAGTCCCGGGACCGAGTCCCGCATCGGGCTCCCTGCTCAGCGGGGAGTCTGCTTCTCCCTCTAACCCTCCCCCCCTCTCATGTGCTCTCTCTCTCTCAAATAAATAACATCTTTAAAAAATAAAAAAATATGCAAACATGTATCATGAGTCTCTGATTGGAAACATAATATAGGGATCTGGATCCATTTTGCATAATAAGGCATCCTTGTTATCTGGTTACAAAAGCAAGGGGATATTTGTTAACATTTTTAAGATTTAGGGGAAATTTAAGAATATTATGCAAATCTAGGTACAACCAAAAAACACATATTAAAAGTAAAAACACAAAAAAGCCCAGGTTCTAAGATCTAAGCCTAATCCTGGCCCAGCGCTAACAATCTTAGTGACCTGGCACAAGTTCTTTAAGTCTTCTGAGGCTTAACCTCCTAACCTTGAAACAAAGGGATTGGAGAGGATCCCCAAATTCCTTCAGGCTCTAAAACAACTGGCTTATGATAGGTCTTGAATAAATGCTCATTGAATAAAAATACCTATAACTGCCAAAGATCAAGAGATAGAGAATTCAGGATACAGCCTACCCTGACTGTTCTGTTCCAAAGTGGTGTAAGTGGAGAACCCAGGACTTCATTTTAGGTCTCACAAGCTGTAGAGAGGGGACAGAAGCAATAAAATTTCTGGAGCAGAAACCCAAGCAACTTTAGTAGAGATCATATACAGGCTGTGTTCAGAACATTCAAGGGAGGGGTGCCTGGGTGGCCCAGTACCTTTGGCGGCAGACTCTTGGTTTCACTCAGGTTGTGATTTGATGGGTCCCTGGATCGAGCCCCACCTCTGCTCCTCTGTGCTCAGCGGGGAGTCTGCCCCTCCCCCCACTCAGGCACACTTTCTCTCTCTCCCTCTCAAATAAATAAATCAATCTTTAAAAAAAAAATCAAGGGAAATTCAGAGGAGTATCTTAGTTTCCTGCAGAGATCAAACAGGAAGTTGAGTAGTACTCCAAAGCTTTGATACAGGATCAGAGTGGGAATGAGGTAGGCTAGTGAAAGGGATCAGTGCTTTCAGAGACAGAAAAGCAGGAATGGGAGGGAAAATGTAATTTCCCTGTTTAAGTAATAGGAAACAAAACTTAATAAATCTCATCTGAATATAGTTTGTCCCACTCGGGAACATTAATAATATGTCCATTAATAGGACCATTTTTGTTGGTTATATGAAAGACCAAGCATGTGCTAGAGGGAAGAATTAAACTAAAAAGCCTGTTAGGAAAGAGGAATGAGTAGGTGGATTGGGGCTGTGGTCTCAGTCTGAGATGGAGAAATCACTTCAGTTTCTCTGTTGCACGTGGTTGCCACACACCAAGTGGAGTTATTTTACCAAATACTTTAAACTTCATGCTCTATCTATCTAGGGGCAGCAAGGATATGTAAATGGGAAATCACAGGCTCACCCCATTTCCTGAGGAAGGGAATCGAGTTTTTTTAATCAAGAAAAGTCTTTTGAAAGTAGAAAACTTTATGCAGTTTGTCAGATCTTTATTGCGCTTGTTTGCACAACTTACTTAACTTCTCAACGCCTGTTTCCCCATCTATAAAACAGAAATATAGAACCAACTTCAAAGAGTCCTTCGTAGATTGAGTAAATTAGCATAAGTAAAACAATTTAGAATAGTATCCAACAAATAGTAAGTGCCATATACACAAATATTTTGTTATTGTTGTTGTCACATCATCACACTCAAAGACCACATAGCTTTTTACAGTGCATAACAATCAGCCTTCCCGATTCTCAAGAAAATTCCAAAAATAAGAAACATTTGGGAAATAAAATGAATTCCATTCCAGAATAACCACTTTATCTGGTTTATTTTCTTTCAAGATTTTATTTAAATTCAAGTTAGTTCACATATATTGTAGTATTAGTTTCAAGGGTAGAATTCAGTTACTCATCAATTGCCTGTAACATCCATGCTCATTTTATCAAGTGCCCTCCTTAATGCCCATCACCCAATTACTCCATCTCCCCACCCACCTCTCCTCCAGCTACACCCAGTTTTTCCCCTATATTTAAGAGTCTCTTATGGTTTTCCTCTCTCTCTGTCTTTATCTTATTTTATTTTTCCTTCCCTTCCTTTGTGTTCATTTATTTTGCTTCTTAAATTCCACATATGAGTGAAATCATATGGTATTTGTCTTTCTCTGACTGACTTACTTCGCTTAACATAATACCCTCTAGTTCTATCCACATTGTTGCCAATGGCAAGATTTCATTGTTTTTGACGGCTGAGTAATATTCCTATATATATATATATATATCACCTCTTCTTTATCTATTCATCTGTTGATGGACATTTGGGTTCTCTCCATTTTTTGGCTATTGTGGACAGTGCTGCTATAAACATTGGGGTGCAGGTGCCCCTTTGAATCACTATTTTTGTATCCTTTGGAAAAATACCTAGTAGTGCAACTACTTGGGCCTTAGGGTAGTTCTATTTTTAACATTTTGAGGAACCTCCATACTGTTCTCCAGAGGGGCTGTACCAGTTTTCATTCTCATCAAGAGTGTAAGAGAGTTCCCTTTTCTCTGCATTCTGTTTCCTGAGTTGTTAATTTTAGCCATTCTGACAGGTGTGAGGTGGTATCTCATTGTGGTTTTGATTTATATTTCCCCGATGATGAGTGATGTTGAGCATTTTTTCATGTGTCTGTTAGCCATCTGTATGTCTTCATTGGAGAAATGTCTGTTCATGCCTTCTGCCCATTTCCCAAGTGGATTTTTTATTTTTGAGGTGTTGAGTTTGATAAGTTCTTCATAGATCTTGGATACCATACTGTCTTGATGATTACAGCTTCATAAGTCAGGATGATGCCTCCAGGTTTGCTTTCCTTTTTCAAGATTACTTTGGCTATTTGGGGTCTTTTCTGGTTTCATACAAATTTTAGAATTGCTTGTTCTAGCTCTGTGAAAAATGCTGGTGGTATTTTGCTAGAGATTACATTAAATGGGTAGATTGCTCTTGGTAGTATAGACATTTTAACAATATTTGTTCTTCCAATCCATGAGCATGGAATGTTTTTCCATTTCTTTGTGTCTTCCTCAATTTCTTTCATAAGAGTTCTATAGTTTTCAGAATATATAGCTTTTACCTTTTTGGTTAGGTTTATTCCCTGGTATCTTTTGGTTTTGGTGCAATTGTAAATGGGATTGATTCCTTGGTTTTTCTTTCTGCTGCTTCATTATTGGTGTATAGAAATGCAACAGACTTCTGTACATTGATTTTACATCTTGTGACTTTGCTGAATTCCTATATCAGTTCTAGCAACTTTTTAGTGGTGTCTTTTGGGTTTTCTATATAGATTATCATGTCATTTACAAAGAGTGAAAGTTTGACTTCCTCCTTGACAACCCGGATGCCTTTTATTTCATTTTGTTGTCTGATTGCTGAGGCTAGGACTTCCAGTACTATGTTGAACAACAGTGGTGAGAATGGACATCCCTGTCTTGTTCCTGACCTTAGGGGAAATGTTCTCAGTTTTTCCCCATTGAGGATGATATTAGCTGTTGGTCTTCCATATATGGCCTTTATGATGTTTAGGTATGTTCCTCCTATCCCTATTTTTTGAGGGTTTTTATCAAGAAACGATGTTGTATTTTGTCAAGTGCTTTTTCTGCATCTATTGAGAAGATCATATGGTTCTTATCCTTTATTGTATTAATGTGGTGTATCACCTTGTTTGATTTGGGTATATCGAACCATCCTTGCAGCCCAAGAATAAATCCCACTTGGTCGTGGTGAATACTTCTTTTAATGTACTGTTGGATTCAATTTGCTAGTATCTTGTTGAGAATTTTGGCATCCATGTTCATCAGGGATATTGGTCTATAATTCTCCTTTATAGTAGGGTCTTTGTCTGGTTTGGAAATCAGGGTAATGCTGGCCTCATAGAATGAGTTTGGAAGTTTTCCTTCCATGTCTATTTTTTGAAACAGTTTGAGAAGAATAGATATTAACTCTTCTTTAAATGTCTGGTAGAATTCCCCTGGGTAGCCATCTGGCCCTGGACTCTTGTTTGTTGGGAGATTTTTGATTACTGATTCAGTTTCTTTGCTGGTTATGGGTCCATTCAGATTTTCTATTTCTTCCTGCTTCAGTTTTGGTAGTTTATATGTTTCTAGGAATGTATCCATTTCTTCCAGATTGCCTAATTTGTTGGCATATAATTGCTCATAATATTCTCTTATAATTGTTTGTGTTTCTGCAGTGTTGGTTGTGATTTCTCTTCTTTCATTCATGATTTTATTTATTTGGGTCCTTTCTGTTTCCTTTTTGATAAATCTGGCTAGGGGTTTATCAATTTTGTTAATTCTTTTGAAGAACCAGCCCTTAATTTCATTGACCCATTCTACTGTGTTTTTTTTTTTTATTTCTATATCATGTATTTCTGCTCTAATCTTTATTATTTCCCTTCTCCTGCTGGATTTAGGCTTTAAGAGTTGGTTGTGTATTTAACATTTTTCTTGCTTCTTGAGAAAGTCCTGTATTGCTATATACTTCCCTCTTAGGATCATCTTTGCTGCATCCCAAAGGTTTTGGACTGTCATGTTTTCATTTTCATTTGCTTTCATGTATTTTTTTATTCTTCTTTAATTTCCTGGTTAACCCATTCATTCTTTAGTAGGATGTTCTTTAACCTCCATGTATTTGTGGTCTTTCCAAATTTTTTCTTGTGGTTGACTTCAAGTGTCATAGCATTGAGGTCTGAAAATATGCATGGCAAGATCTCAATCTTTTTGTACCTGTGGAAGCCTAATTTGTGACCCAGTATGTGATCTATTCTAAAGAATGTTCCATGTGCCCTTGAAAAGAATGTTTTTCTTCTGCTGCTTTAGGATAAAATTCTCTGAATATATCTGTGAAGTCCATCTGGTGCAGTGTGTCATTCAAAGCCCTTGTTTCCTTGTTGATCTTCTACTTTAAATGATCTGTCGTGAGTAGGGTGTTAAAGTCCCTTACTATTACTTACTGTATTAATATCTTTAATTTTGTTATTAATTGATTTATATATTTAGCTGTTCCCAAGTTAGGGGCATAGATATTTACAGTTGTTAGACCTTCATGTTGGATAGACCCTTTTATTATTATATAGTGCCCTTCTTCATATCTTATTACAATCTTTGGTTTAAAATTTAGTTTGTCTGATATAAGTATGGCTACTCTAGCTTTCTTTTGATGTCCATTAGCATGAAAAATTTTTCTCCACTCCCTCACTTTCAACGTAGAGGTGTCTTTGGTTAAAAATGAGTCTTTTAAAAGCAGCATATCGATGGGTTTTGGGTTTTTATCCATTCTGATACCCTATGTATTTTGATTGGAGCATTAATCCATTTACAACCAGAGTAATTATTAAAAGATATGAATTTAGTGCCATTGTTTTACCTTTAAAGTTGCTGTTCCTGTAGATTGTCTCTGTTCCTTTCTAGTCTTTGTTGCTTTTGGTCTCTCTTTCTGCTCAAAGGGACCCCTTTAATATTTCTTGCAAAGCTGGTCTAGTGTTCACAAACTCCTTTAGTTTTTGCTTGTCTTGGAAAGTCTCCATCTCTCCTTCTATTCTGAATGACAGCCTTGCTGAATAAAGTATTCTTGGTTGCACATTTTTCCCATTTAGCACATTGAATATTCCCCTCCCCTCCACTCCTTTCTGGCCTTCCAGGTCTCTGAGGACAGATCTGTTGCTAACCTTATGTGTCTACCCTTGTAGGTTAAGAATTTTCATTCCTAGCTGCTTTCAGAATTCTCTCTTAATCTTTGTATTTTGTGAGTCTCACTATATGTCATGGTGATGACCTGTTTTTGTTGATTTTGAGGGGAGTTCCCTGTGCTTCTTGGACTTGAATGTCTGTCTCCTTCCCCAGATTAGGGAAGTTCTCAGCTATAATTTGTTCAAATAAACCTTCTGCCCCTTCCTCCTGCTCTTCTTCTTCTGGGACTCTTATGATATGGATATTATTTTGCTTTATGGAATTGGTGAGTTCCCTCCATCTACCTTTATTATCTAAAAGTTTTCTTTCCCTCTTCTTTTCAGCTTCATTATTCTCCATAATTATATCTTCTGTATCACCTGTCTTCTCCTCTGCTTCTTCAATCCTCATTGTGATTATATCCAGTCAGTTTTGAATTTCAGTTGTAGCATTTTTTTAATTTCAGCCTATTTTTAGGTCCTTTATCTCTGCAACAAGGGTTTCTCCGATGTCCTCTATGCTTTTTTCTTTTTATTTTAAAGATCTATTTATTTATTTGAGAGAGAGAGAGAGAGAGCAGGGGAGGGGCAGAGGGAGAAGAGAGAATCTCAAGCAGACTCCCTATTGCACCTGATGCAGGGCCTCATTCCACAATCCATGTATACTGGCCTGAGCCAAAACCAAGAGTCAGATGCTCAACTGACTAAGCCAACTAGGCACCCCAACTTCTATGCTTTTTTCCAAGCCCAGCTAGTAGTCTTACGACTGTTGTTCTTAAATTCTTGTTCAGATATATTGCTTTCATCTGTTTTGAGCAAGTCCCTGGCTATGATTTCTTCCTGAACATTCTTTTGGGGAGAGTTCCTCTGTCTTGTCATTTTGGCTAAGTTTTTGTCTTTTGCATGTTATGAAAGCTTGTTATATTTCCTGCACCTGAGAGTAGTAACAGGGGATAGTAGTAAAAAGGAATCATACACTCTCCAGGACCTGGAACTTCAGGAAGTGTCTCTGGTGTATGCTGTGTGCACTCTGCTCTTGTGTTTTGGCTGCTTTTTCCCACTGGTCAGTCCTCTGCAGGTTTCCCTCTTGCTTGCAGTGGGGGGGTGTCTGGACCTTTAACTAGGTGTGATTTGCTTTATTTGTTGAAATAAGCCCAGAAAGAAAAGAAAAGAAAAGGAAAGGAAAGGAAAGGCCTGATCCAAAAAAGAGAGAGCGAGAAAAGGAAAAGGACTGAAAAAAAAAAAAAAACAAAACAAAGCTACAATCAAGACACTATAAGCCTGATTCCAAAGAAAAAGAAAGGAAAAAAAAAAAGAAAAAAAGAAACTTGATCCAAAAAAAGAGAAAAGGAAATGAAAAAATAAGTTAACAAACAAACAAAAACTATAAGCCTGATTCCAAAGGGAAAAGAGGAAGAAGAAGAATAGGAAGAAGAAGAAAAGAAAGAAAGAGAGAAAGAAGAAGAAAAAGAAAGAAAGAAAGAAAAGAAAGAAAGAAAGAAAGAAAGAAAGAAAGAAAGAAAGAAAGAAAGAAAGAAAGAAAGAAAGAAAGAAAGAAAGAAAGAAAGAAAGAAAGAAAGAAAGGAAGGAAGGAAGGAAGGAAGGAAGGAAGGAAGGAAGGAAGGAAGGAAGGAAGGAAGGAAAGAAAGAAAGAAAGAAAGAAAGAAAGAAAGAAAGAAAGAAAGAAAGAAAGAAAGAAAGAAAGAAAGAGAAAGAAAGAAAGAAAGAAAGAAAGAAAGAAAGAAAGAAAGAAAAGAAAGAAAGAAAGAAAGAAAGAAAGAAAGAAAGAAAGAAAAGAAAAATACAGCTTTGTCCCATTTCTACCAGAACTGCAGGTCAGGCTGTGAAGCATTGTATGATCAGTAGACTTGGTGCATGTGGTGTGCTGCCTGTGCTGGTCTTCTGAAGGGGAAAGCCCCCCTGTGTTGGCTCAAAGTCAGTATTGCCCTGGTAAATATGTACTTCCGAGGCACAGGGTTTGGTGTAAGTAGCTCCCAACTCCACTGGGGGCCACTGCATTGTTCTCTGAAGTCCTACCGTGTTGGTGGTGAGGGAGAAATGGAGTCACCTGACTCTCATCCCTGAACAGGATATCAGGAAGCCCTTACAGAAAAGGAAGGGCCATCAGCACTCCTCACACCACAGCTCTCTTGCGTTTTATCTTTGGTCTGCAGCTGGGGTTCAAAACTCCAAATCTTAAAGGACCAAGCACCACATGGATCCACTCCATTTTCTGGAGTAGAGCCTCCCCACCATCCTGTGTCTAGTGTCCTTTGTCCCAGAAAAACAGTCCCATGCCTGCTCAGTGCACAGAATGTATGTTGTAGCACTGGGAAAAGGAGAAACCAAGTTATCCACCTTATGTGGGCACCTCTGTCCCCTGCCCATGAAAGGCCATTTGCTGGTGCCTGCAGGGTCTTTTGTCTTTGGAGAGGCAATAGGGAGTGTTCTCCCCCAGTGCGACCCAGATCTGTACACCACTTTGTGCACTCTCTGCTGGAGCCCTCCTTCTTCCCAGGAACACTTCCAAAACCTGTGAGACTCAGATCCCCTCGCTCACCTGTCTGTGGTGTGGAGAGGTTTTCTTGTGCAGACCCAACACCGTACTCTCTCAACTCCTCTCTCTTTCTCTCCCTTTTCTCTCCCTACAGAAAGGGCTCCCTCCCCTCTGTGGCATGGAAGTTTTTCTCTCCCCCAGCACTTCCACGCACCTCACACCTGTCACGTTGTCTCCCCCAAACCGTGGAGATCCTTCTTCCAAAACTCATATTGATTTCCTGGGTGTTCCAAGTGATCTGACCTCAATACAGCTGTGTTTGAGGAAGGAGAAAAGCCCAGGGTCCCCCTACTTCTCTGCCATCTTAACTCTCCCCTATGTTGTACCCCAACTTTATCTGTTTTTAATAATTTTGAACAGTAGGCAGGCAAAATCCAAACCATTTCAAGACTTACTAATGAGAGATACACACATTAGAGCTACTTAAAGCAAACTATCAAAAACTAAAATGAAGGGTGTCCTATTTAACAGTATAAGGAGACCATATAGCTTAGTCAATTCCTTCTTCTAAAGGCTCTTGTTCACACAGATGTAGAATAATTGATTGCAATATTTTGTGCCAAGAGGCAGCTGGTGCTATCCAGAAAGAGAAAACCAGCTTGGATTGCCAGGGGGAAATAAAAGCTTCAAGGTAAGGAAAGAGCTCTTTCCCAGGGAATGAGAAGTCAACTTTACATAATATGTTTTGCCTGAAAAAGAAATATGACCTCTTCCTTTAAATTTACATTTGCTCCCCTCAAGATCCCTCTAGGCTCTCTGGAATTTCTATTTGGAGTCAAACCTGTTTTAGCAGCAATTTTCAATTGTTACAGCTCTAGCTAACACTGAAAGTCTAAGAGAAAAAAATAAGGAGCATTTAAGATTATAGCAGAGTATTTTAATCCTGGCATTTTGACCCTGAGGACACTTAACACAAAATACAACCTAACCGAAGTAAAATTAGATTAAGTAGAAATTATAATGACAAAACTATCAATGCTAAGAATATATATAGTGAAGCATTTCTTCTTTTCTAATAAAAAATAGCTTGAATAATCACATACCATTAATAACAGTAAAAACTGCAAAAATTGACCTTAGAAGAAATTAAACTTTTAGAGAAATAAGTAACAAAAAACAAAATTGGCACTAAGTAAAACTTAAGGTAAAAATCTATTGACCAAAAATTGATAGAAGAATCATATCAAATTTGATATGGAAAAACTGAACTGGGACCACAAAAATATTTAATGAAGTTGATGAAACTTAATGTAGATAAAAACATAATCAATGAATCAAATCTTTATTTTAAAATTGACACAGAAAATATGGTAGTCTAATTAAAATAAGCTTAATAGAATAAAAAGGGATAAAACCATAGTTTAACACTGTTACACAAAAAATTAGGAAATTAAATTAACTAATAGAATTTACTCTCCCCCACCAAATAAAAGAATAGTTTACTGACCCAAATTCATTAATGTTGGCATAAATCTGATTTAAATGTTGGTGTACAGAAACAGCCAAAATATCCTCACGTTTAAATTGGGTCAAAATGTCAGAAGCAAATTAGGAGTCCAAAAGGCAAGGTCAAAATAACCAATATCCAAAATAGCACACAGTCCATTGAGCTAATATAATATTTGCTCTTATGATTCCTACATTTATGTACTAAGAATTCTAAAACTGATTAATTAGTACATTAAATAAAGTGTGATTAGAGGAAAAAAGTAATATTAACTCATTAGTATTTGTGCTTCAAAATTTAAAAAGCAGTTGGTTATTTGCTCAGTTCACTACTTGATTTTGAAAACAGAAGTGTAGTTATAAGCAGATTCTTCTGTGGAGAATGGACTAATGTTACAGAAAGTATATCTCTGTTTAGGGCAATAGCTAAAGCATAAAAACCAGTGAGAACACTATTGTAAGTATCTAAATGACAAAGGATAGTTGTTTGAATGAAGTGATGCAGTGGAGATGGTAAGACTAGAAGACTAGGGATGGAAGATAGGTAGACAGCAGATTTGGTGGGACATGAAGCTGAATTATTGAACCTAGAGCAAGATAGAGAAATTGCGGTGAGCCATATAAATTTAGGAGTATGAGGGGGAAAAGATGGAGGAGTAGGGGACCTTATTCCAACTGGTCCCTGGAATTGAGCTGGATATCTACCAAACCACTCCGAACACCCATGAAATCAGCCTGAGATATAAGAAGATAGATCGGGATCTCTACAAACAGAATGTCGCAGGCATTTGGTTTTGAGGTAGAAAGCGGGGAGCCATGATTCTGCGGGCAGATACTGGAAGAGAAATGGCAGCGGGAGGGAGCCGAGCTGCTGGGATCCTACACTGCCAGTGAGCGATAGCCTCCAACACTGGGGACCAGGCAGAGACTTGCAGACCAGTTGCAGTGGGGAAAGGACTTTAGGGCAGGCCCCCGCACTGAAACCCGGAGTGGTGGGGTTGAGCATGTGAACAGGGGTGGCTGGTGGTTACAGAAGCACAAAGGGCAGAGATGTGCCCTGACCTGGAGGCAGGGACAGGGAGCACTACTGAGGGGCGCACAACCCAGGACGCTGCAGTTTATAGCAGCACAGACAGAAACGGAGATTGTGTGGCCTGGAAGGCTCACTGAACAACTCTGCGATCTCTCTGCTCTGAGGCAGAGGGTTGGAAACGGTCTTGTCTGCTCTGACTCTCAGAAGAGAAGCGGAAAGCTGCCAGGGAAAGCCACCAGAGAACAAAAGCCCCAAAAAACTGGTTTTCACTGAGCCCATGCCCCACCACAGGGGGCAGGGCAACAGGGTTGCCTGAGTAACAGTGAGGCAGGCACCTCCCCCAGAAGACAGGCTGGGAAAACAAGAGGCCAGCAACCCTAAGGTCCCTAGAAAACAGGTGCATCTTGCTTGGGTTGTGGTCAATAATTTGGATGCTATACATTCCTTCACCACTCCTCAACAGAATGACTAGGAAGAGGAACCCCCAAAATAGGAAAGACTCAGAGACTATGACTTATGCCACAGATTTACAAATGGATTCAGATATAACCAAGATGTCGGAGATGGAATTCAGGCTAGGAATTGTGAAGACAATAGCTAGAATGGAAAAATCAATTAATGGCAACAAAAAGTCTCTAAGGGCAGAAATGAAAGCTGAATTGGCAGAACTTAAAAACGCTATCAATGAGATTCAATTTAATCTAGATAATCTAACAGCTAGGGTAAACAAGGCAGAAGAATGAATTAGTGATGTAGAAGACCAATTAATAGACAAAAAGGGAAACAAGGAGGCCAGGGAGAAACAACTCAGAATCCATGAAAGTAGAATCAGAGAAATAAGTGACACCACAAAACGTTCAATGTCAGAATAATTGGAATCCCTAAGAAGGTGGAGAGAGAGAGAGGACTAGAAGATATATTTGAGCAAATCATAGCTGAGAACTTCCCTAATTTGGGGAATGAAACAAACATTCGTGTCTTAGAGGCAGAGAGGACCTCTCCCAAGATCATGGAAAACAGACCAACACCATGGCATGTAATAGTAAAACTCGCAAATCTGAGAACCAAGGAAACCATCTTAAGGGCAGTTAGGGGGAAGAGATTCCTTACGTACAGAGGGAGGAACATCAGAATAATGTCAGACCCATCCACAGAGACCTGGTAAGCCAGAAAAGGCTGACAAGACATATTCAGGGTACTAAACGAGAAGAACATGCAGCCAAGAATACTTTGTCCAAAAAGGCTGTCATTGAGAATGGATAGAGAGATGCAGAGCTTCCAAGACCGGCAGAAAGAATATGTGAACACTAAGCTGGCCGTGCAAGAAATATGAAGGGGGGTTCTCTAAAAGGAGATAGACCCCAAGAGTGATATAGAACAGAAATTTACAGGAACAATCTATAAAAACAAGGTCTTCACAGACAACATGATGACAACAAATTCATATCTTTCAATAATCACTCTCAATGTGAATGGCCTAAATGCTCCCATAAAACTGCATAGGGTTGCAGATTGGATAAAAAGACAGGACCCAATCATTTGCTGTCTACAAGAGACACATTTTGAACTTTAAAGATACATCCAGACTGAAAGTGAAGGGATAGAGAGCCATCTTCCATGCCAACGGAACTCAGAGGAAAGCTGGGGTAGCAATTCTTATATCACACAAATTAGATTTTAAACTAAAGACTGTAGTTAGAGACACAGAAGGACACTATATCATTCTTAAAGGGTCTATCCACCAAGAAGATCTAACAATTGTAAATATCTATGCCCCCAACATGGGAACAGCCATCTATGTAAGCCAACTTTTAACCAAAATAAAGAGTCCTATTGATAACAATACATTAATTGTGGGAGACCTCAACACTCCACTCTCAGCAATAGACAGATCATCTAAGCAGAAAATCAGCAAAGGAACAAGAGTTTTGAATGACACACGGGACCAGATGGACCTCATAGATATATATACAGAACATTCCATCCTAAAACAACAGAAAGCTTATTCTTCTCAAGCGCTCATGGAACTTTCTCCAGAATAGACCACATACTGGGTCACAAATCAGATCTCAACCGATACCAAAAGACTGAGATTATTCCCTGCATATTCTCAGACCATAATGCTTTAAAACTGGACCTCAATCACAAGAAAATATTTGGAAGAAATTCAAACACTTGGAAGCTAAAGACCACTCTACTCAAGAATGTTTGGGTCAACCAGGAAATCAAAGAAGAACTTAAACAATTCGTGGAAACCAATGAGAACAAAAACACATTGGTCCAAAACCTATGAGATACTGCAAAGGCAGTCCTAAGGGGGAAATACCTAGGCATCCAATTCTCACTCAAAAAAATAGAAAAATTGCAAATTCATCCACTAACTCTACACCTTAAAGAACTGGAGAAAAAGCAACAACGAATGCCTAAGCCACACATTGGAAGAGAAATAATTAAGATTAGAACAGAGATCAGTGAAGTAGAAACCAGAAACATAGTAGATCAGATCAATGAAACTAGAAGCTGGTTCTTTGAAAGAATTAATAAGATTGATAAACCACTGGCCAGACTTATCCAAAAGAAAAGAGAAAGGACCCAAATTAATAAATTATGAATGAAAGGGGAGAGGACATGACTAACACCAAGGAAATAGAAACAATTATTAGAAATTATTATCAACAACGATATGCCAATAAATTAAGCAACCTGGAAGAAATGGATGCCTTCCTGGAAACCTATAAGCTCCCAAGACTGAAACAAGAAGAAATTGACAACCTGAATAGGCCAATAACCAGTAATGAGATTGAAGCAGTGATCAAAAACCTGCCAAAAAACAAGAGTCCAAGGCCTGATGGATTCCCTGGGGAATTCTACCAAACATTCAAAGAAGAAATTATACCTATTCTCCTGAAGCTGTTTCAAAAAATAGAAACAGAAGGAAAACTTCCAGACTCATTCTATGAGGCCAGCATTACTTTGATCCCCAAACCAGGCAAAGACCCCAACAAAAAGGAGAATTTCAGACCGATATCCCTGATGAATATGGATTCCCAAAATCTCAACAAAATCCTAGCTAATAGGATCCAACAGTACATTAAAAGGATCACCCGCCACGACCAAGTGGGATTGATCCCCGGGATGCAACGTGGTTCAACATTCGCAAATCAATCAATGTGATAGAACACATTAATAAGAGGAGAGAGAAGAACCATACGGTCCTCTCAATTGATGCAGAAAAAGCATTTGACAGAATACAGCATCTTTTCCTGATTAAAACTCGTCAGAGTATAGGGATAGAGGGAAAATTCCTCAAGTTCATAAAATCCATCTATGAAAAACCCACAGTGAATATCATCCTCAATGGGGAAAAGCTGAGAGCCTTTCCCTTACGATCAGGAGCACGACAAGGATGCCCACTCTCACCACTATTGTTCAACATAGTACTAGAAGTCCTAGCAACAGCAATCAGACAACAAAAAATAAAAGGAATTCAAATTGGCAAAGAAGAAGTCAAACTCTCTCTCTTTGCAGATGACATGACACGTTTGTGGAAAACCCAAAAGACTCCACCCCCAAATTACTAGAACTCATACAGAAATTCAGTAATGTGGCAGGATACAAAATCAATGCACAGAAATCAGTTGCTTTCTTATACACTAACAATGCAACTGTAGAAAGAGAAATTAGAGAAACGATTCCATTTACAATAGCACCAAAAACCATAAGATACCTCGGAATAAACCTAACCAAAGAGGTAAAGGATCTATACTCTAGGAACTACAGAACACTACAGAAAGAAATTGAAGAAGACACAAAAAGATGGAAAAACATTCCATGCTCATGGATCAGAAGAATAAACACTGTTAAAATGTCTATGCTACCCAGAGCAATCTGTACCTTCAATGCCACCCCGATCAAAATTCCAATGATATTTTTCAAAGTCCTGGAATAAACAATCCTAAAATTTGTATGGAATCAGAAAAGACCCCGAATTGCCAAGGAGATGTTGAAAAAGAAAAACGAAGCTGGGGACATCATGTTGCCTGATTTCAAGCTATATTACAAAGCAGTGATCACCAAGACAGCATGGTACTGGCACAAAAATAAACATATAAACCAATGGAACAGAATAGAGAGCCCAGATATGGACCCCTCAACTCTTTGGTCAAATAATCTTCGACAAAGCAGGAAAAAATCTGCAACGGAAAAAAGACAGTCTCTTCAATAAATGGTGCTGGGAAAATTGGACAGCCACATGCATAAGGATGAAACTCGACCATTCTCTAACACCACACACAAAGATAAACTCAAAATGGATGAAAGACCTCAATGTGAGACAGGAATCCATCAAAATCCTACAGGAGAACATAGGCAATAACCTCTTTGACATTGGCCACAGCAACTTCTTTCAAGATACATCTCCAAAAGCTAGTGAAACAAAAGCAAAACTTAACTTTTGGGACTTCATCAAGATAAAAAAAGCTTCTGCACAGCAAAGTAAACAGTCAACAAAACTAAGAGGCAACCCAGAATGGGAGAAGATATTTGTAAATGACACTACAGATAAAGGGCTGGTATCCGAGATCTATAAAGAACTTCTCAAACTCAACACCCAAAAAACAAATAATCAACTCAAAAGATGGGCAGACGACATGAACAGACACTTCTCTTAAGAAGACATACAAATGGCTAACGGACACATGAAAAAAAATGTTCATCATCATTAGCCATCAGGGAAATTCAAATTAAAACCACATTGAGATACCACCTTACACCAGTTAGAATGGCAAAAATTGACAAGGCAAGAAACAACAAATGTTGGAGAGGTTGTGGAGAAAGGGGAACCCTCTTACACTGTTGGTGGGAATGCAAGTTGGTACAGCCACTTTGGAAAACAGTGTGGAGGTGCCTCAAAAAATTAAAAATAGAGCTACCCTATGACCCAGCAATTGCACTACTGGGTATTTACCCCAAGGTCACAGATACAGTGAAAAGAAGGGCCATATGCACCCATGTTCATAGCAGCAGTGTCCACAATAGCCAAGCTGTGGAAAGAGCTGAAATGCCCTTCAACAGATGAATGGATAAAGAAGATGTGGTCCATATATACAATGGAATATTACTCAGCCATCAGAAAGGATGAATACCCAACTTTCACATCAACATGGATGGGACTGGAGGAGATTATGCTAAGTGAAATAAGTCAAGCAGAGAAAGTCAGTTATCATATGGTTTCACTTATTTGTGGAACATAAGGAATGGCATGGAGGACATTAGGAGAAGGAAGGGAAAAATGAAGGGGGGGGAATCGGAGGGAGAGATGAACCATGAGAGAGGATGGACTCAGAAGAACAAACTGAGGGTTCTAGAGGGCTGGGGGGTGGGGGGATGCGTTAGCCTGGTGATGGGTATTAAGGAGGGCACGTGCTGCATGGAGCACTGGGTGTTATACGAAAACAATGGATCGTGGATCACCGCATCAAAAACTAATGATGTATTGTATGGTGACTAATATAACATAATAAAATAAAATTAAAAAAAATAAATTTAGGAGTAAACAGCATGTTTATGGTCTTTAAAACTATGGGACAAGAAGAAATCACCTAGAAGCATACAAAAAGAGAAAATGCACCCTGGGCATTCTCCAAAATTTAGACTCTAAATGTTAGAGATTGGGCAGAGGAAGAGGAGACATGAGAGAGAAAGGAGGAAAACCAGAAGAGTGTGGTATCATGGAAGCAGAAGAAAATGTTGCAAAACAAAACAAAACAAAACAAAACAAAACAAAACAGTGGCTACATGTGTTGAAGAAGAATAAGGTGAGAAAGAGAATAATTCTCCACTGGAGGAGCAAGAGAGATGTTCTCAGAAATGTGGGTAAAAAGGTGTTTCCCAGAAGTAGTGTAGATACAATTCCAGTTGGTGTGGGGTAACGAGAGGACAGGAGAGAAGAACGTGGAGTCAGTGCCTAAAGACAACTCTAGTAAGGAGTTTCTATGAGAAAAAGCAAAGAAATAGAGTGGTATGTGGAAGATGGTAAAAGGGTCAATGGAGGCTTCACCAGTTTTTTACACAGGGCTGATATTTAGGCATGTTTGTATATAGGCGGGAATGGTGGAAGAGGGACAGGGGACAATTTCATAGCAAGGTCCTCGAGGAGCTACAGCCTCAGACAGGACAAGGATTCCCCTTCCTTGTGAGAGCAGAGGAGGCAGAGCCCATGGGGTAAAGTCACCAGCTTCTCTGCGTCTCAGCTTCTTTGGAACAGGAGGCTGCTGAAGAATGTTTTCTATGGGCTAACCTCAACAGTACTCCAATTCTCCCAAGCTCACCTACATTATCAAACACAGTTAAGCTTTCCTTAACAGAAGACTCTTAAAAAAGAAGTGTAAATGTTGAGTGAATAGGTCAAAGAGAAAAGACAAAATGGCATGTGATTCACTTGCCCCCAACTCCTGGGTGTAACACTCTTAGGATCTGGAGGTGTTTCCTCTAATATAGCTGCACTTTCAGGGGATGCAAAACAAACAGTCCCTCCTGGGCCATGGTTCAGCAGTGAGTCCCCCTAGATATATCTTCTCTGGGAGGATGGAAATCGCAAAGGGTCTCAAGGCAATATTCTACATTGGAGGTTTTCCCTTTCTTTGAAAACTCCTATTCCTCCTTTCATCCTAGCAGAAGCAGTGCTCTGTGGTCCCTCTCCTCTTAGTCTCTTATATCAGAGGTGGAGTGTTTATTCTTCTTTGGCTCATTTATCTCAAGAATCTTGTCAGAAAGATGATGATTTTATTATAATCCTAATTACTTTATCCTCATTAAGACAAGGTTTATGAATAAAAATATAACTGATCATATTGAGCAGTAAAACATCATTTTGAATCATGATACATTTTGAGTTAAAATAACTCTGATAGCCCAAAAGATTTGACTTCTATTTTTTCCAAAATAGGGAAAAAAATGTATCTGCTGATATATTTTCCACCCCTGAGGTTAGAAAATCACAAACGGAAATTTATAAAATAGTTTCTACAAATGATTACATTACCTACATTTCCACCTTATAGGATCATATGTGATCAAATAAAATCTGTGTGAAGAAACTTTGAAGACTATAAAGTGCTATTATACATGTAAGAACAAACCTTAGAATATTTACCTAGGTACAATGAAACCTAACAAGCATCAATAAAGAGGCTTTGAGAATAGAGATAGGAAAGTGCACATGTGATAACCCTATCAGTTGAGGATTTGGGATCCAAGTACTGCTGGAAGTCACAGCAGAAAAGTACTTATTTGTATATCTCAGGAGCAATGATAGCACATCAAGGAAGAACAACTCTTGAAACCAGTGCTGCTCAAACTTTCATTTGCCTGAATGCCTTGAGGATCTTGTGAAAATGCATATTCTGATTCTGTAAGACTGGGGTGGGGCCTGAGATTCTGCCTTTCTAGAGGAGCTCCCAGGCAATGCTCCTGCTGTTGGTCCACAGACCATACTTTTGAGTAGTAAGACTCAACTCTAAGAGGTTGGCTGAGGGGTGAGCCAAGTATCACAAAAAGAGGACTGGGTAAGATATAGTATCATGAAACAGCCAAGAAGCCTGACAACAGAGATCCCTATTAGAAAGAGAGATTTAAATAAGACACATGTGTCAAGGTCTTAAGCTGAGATTCAAGGATGGGAAGAAAGCAAGAGGTATGGGGTGGCCTGGGTTAATGAAGCATCAGCAGCTATATGATGTTCTTCCTGAAGGATTTTTTTTTTATAACTCGAAAGAGAGGAAATCCCTTCAGGAGGAAGAAATCAGCCACTTGAAAGAAGGACCAAACAAGCCATCAGCAATTAGTCTTTATGAACCAAGTATTTAGGTGTTCCTAGATTTTGAAAGCATAATGTATTTCTTAAATGACAGACTGTCATGAAGAATTCTTAGACTAACTTATCACTTAACACTCAGACTATGACTTACCATAGGTCTCGTGGTCTAAGAAAGTGTCTGGTAGTTCTAGGAAAAAACACAAAGGGCAAACAAATCTTTATTTGTGGGATTCATGATTCTGAAGCTCCATACCCATCTCTCTCTGACATAAAAATTATAGTTCTTAGACTTTAACACACAGAATAATATAAGGTCTGTCGGACTAGCTGAACAGATACTTAACACTCAAAGTCACCAATCATGAACATTTAATCTTAGGAAGTCCAAAAAAAATGTTGCACGAAGTTCCTGGAGGTAAGAGGTTTGGGGTGGGGGAATAAAGCTGTTAACGCTTCCATTTTCATCCACGCCCTGTACCAGGTGATATGCACAGTCTCAGAAAATTCAGCACCAAGAAATAAGATGCTTTGTTTACTTTCACTTTATGTTTCTGCTTTGACCTCAGAAGATGCATTAGTCATGAAAAACTTAACACGCATTAAATAATCTCAATTACATACAGAATAACCAGTACAGACTAGAGAAAAAGGATGTAATTCGAATTCTGCCGCCACACTTGAACCACATTACATGTGACCTTTTGCTTTAACGGCAGCTTGCACATGATAACAATTAACATAGCCTATTCAATTTGGAAGATATAATTTATGGGGTTTTTTTGGGGGGGATGGATATGGCAAGTTCCATAATGAACAATTATAGCACACTAAGGTTTTACTGCTCAAATAATCCCATACATATTGAAACAAAAACATTAATACTTTCTATGAACACTCCATTCTCTGGTACTTGATCACACTTGGTCAAGTCATTAAAAAAGAATTCCCACCATAGAGCCAATGGGCAGAAATTACAACACTTGGTCTAAGCATCGATGCTTCTCATCAATCTAACAATAGTAAATCATGGAGAGTCAGAATTGGGATAAAGACTCTAGGGAAAGTGAGCATTTGTAAACTGTGTTCACTTGGGAAAGATAATGATAATTAAAATAGCAACCAATTTTTGAACACTTACTGTGCACTAGGTGCCATGTTTCATTTACATATTTCTTTTAATATTCACAGCATCCTTTGCTGTAGTCATCATAATCAATTCTCCTCTAAAAATGAAAAGCTGAGGTTCCCAGAGGCAATGTGAACCTTAGGGCTAATCTTTGCTTAGAGTCACCACCCTGCTAGTAAGCAATGGATCTGAAATTCAAACTTAGGTTTATGTAGCTCCCAAGTCCACTCATAACCAGTACAATTTCCAGCCTCTGATACTAGCAAATATATCACAAAAATAAAGATTATTCATAAAGTTTTTAGGACACTCCCCTCATCCCCTACCACATCCCCTTTAAAATAGCAATTCTGGGCCAGATTCATTAGAATGATAAGCATTATCTCATTTCCCAGCTTTTGCCTCAGGAGCATATAGTTTTCAGAGTCAACATTTGAAAAGCCAAATAAAGCCTCTCAAATGTGGTAAGAATGGCCATCTCTCACTGGTTTTATTAGACTTAAAAGCATGTACGTTCAAGGCTGAGTACTTGAGAGAGAAAATTAAATGTCAAAACCCAATTATCAACTGCTTCATTCCTGTTCCTGGGCCCTAAGTAACTAGACTTGCCTTTCATATGCCAAAAATAATAAAAAACAACAAATTAGAGGTTTGTAGCCATATTTTAAAAAAATCACGTCACAGTGGTTTTTGTAAACGGCCCAAGAGTGTACTGTTCTAATCAAATGCGAGCTCATACGATAAGTGCTTAGCCTCTGCCTCAAGCTCCCTACTCTGATCTTCCCCAACTCCTCCAGTTTTATACACTAATGAACTCCATCTGTAAGCTCAGGCCCATTGGAATCGGTGCTGGGTAGGGCAGGAAGCATTTCAGTAATCTCAGCCCCAGCAGATGGAGAAGGGAACTGGCTACTCACTGTTCTATAGGTGCTTTACAGACATAGTTAAATCCTCAGCAACTATACACCATAGGTGTAATTATTCTCATTTTACAGATAAGGAATATGGAAAATCAGAGTGTTGAAAGTACCAAGTTTGCATAGTCTTAATGTTAAAAAAAAAACAAAGCAAACAAACAAAGCAGGACCTAGGTGCTGGTCTCCCATTACCCAGACTGGCTATCATACAATATAATTTTGACTCCTTCTTCCTAGAATTTGCAACGAGTTAAAAGATCCAAGTTCTCTCTCTCTCTCTCTTTTTCTCTTTTGGTGTGATCAGTTCATAAGATGGTTGAGCCAGACTTCTGTGTAACCTTATGTTTTTTTCAAAAGCCGTGAGAAAGTTGTGAGAACATTCATATGTCATGCAGACTGCCATATGGTGTATACAAACACCAAAGCCAACTTATTTTGACCCTGGTAATAGCTGGGAAGACTGGAATCTCAAAGGAGATGAACTCCTGGATATGCATGCCGCCTACTTATGTCTAGTCCTGTAGCATCTGTATATAGTTGGAGATGGGAACTACTGGACTACAATTCCCAGTCTGATTGCTGTGCCTTTTACCACCTTTATTCCCTTTAGTCCTTTTTGCTTGAAAGGTACTTAAGGGGCTAAAGATTGGTTGGAGTTAGGGATGGAGGAGGGAGTAGCAATGAGTGGAGCCAGGTTGGAAATTGGTGAGAGTCATGTTCTTGCTGTGTCAGTCTTGAATCTTATTAAAAAGAACCAGGTGTGCCTGGGTGGCTCAGTTGGATAAAGGTCCACCTCTTGATTTCGTCTCAGGTCATGATCTTAGGGTCATGGGATAGTGCCCTGCATTGGGCTCTGTGCTCAGCAGGGAGTCTGCTGGGGAATCTCTCTCTCTCTCTCTTCCTTTATCCCTCCCCGACTCTCTCTCTCAAATAAATAAAGTTTTAAAAGAAGAAGGAGAAGGAGAAGGAGGAGGAGGAGGAGGAGGAGGAGGAGGAGGAGGAGAAGAAGAAGAAGAAGAAGAAGAAGAAGAAGAAGAAGAAGAAGAAGAAGAAGAAGAAGAAAAGAAAAGAAGAAGAAGAAGAAGAAAAGAAGAAGAGGAGAAGAAGGAGGAGGAGGAGGAGGAGAAGAAGAAAGAAGAAGAAGAAGAAAGAAGAAAGAAAAGAAGAAGAAGAAGAAGAAGAAGAAGAAGAAGAAGAAGAAGAAGAAGAAGAAGAAGAAGAAGAAGAAGAAGAAGAAGAAGAAGAAGAAGAAGAAGAAGAAGAAGAAGAAGAAGAAGAAGAAAGAAAGAAAATAAGAAGAACCAGGACCCTAGTCCTACATTCAAGCTCAGCGTCACCAACAGTCAGTCAACCAGATATTATGCTTCTCTTGATGTGAGGCAATGGAGATCATTACAGCAAACCTAGAATGTATTCTGGTCCAAAATATTTAACAGGAATCCACCAATCTTTTAGATTTAAAATCTAACCTACACTTTATAGGAAATAAAGAAACAATGTAAATGATACCCCTGGGAAGGAAACAAACAAATCCAGAAAGTGAGATATTTTGCAGGACAACTGGCAGGACATGTCAGTATTAGAAGAAAAAGGGACCTTGCTAATTAGAAGATTAGAGACTTAAGGGACATAACCACCAGATACAAGGTTTTGCCCTGGATTAGATCCTGATTTGGACAAAATGCTATAAAGACATCTATGGGACACAACTGGGGAAATCTGAATATAGAATAAATATTAGATAAAATTAACATTTGTTGAACTGGAAAAGTGGAAATTGTTTGCCAAAATAAAGCAGGTAGCAAACAACATGTAAAGCAAATTCTTATAAAAAAATATTACAGATCTGGAAGGAAATATGAGAAAGGTTGTATATATGGGTGATTGTATCTGTGGTACTTTATTTAGTTTAATTTTACTTTGATATATTTTCTAACGTTCTACAATGTGCGTAAAGCTGCTTTTATAGTAATAAAAATATTTTAATTTAAAAAAGAATTAGGTGTTAAAATGGAAGTGCATGGTCCCTCCCACAGAGCCAGTTTTTTAATACTCATAATACACATCTAGTCAGTAGATAATCAGGAATAAAACCCAAAGACTGACATTTTTCAGTATGACCTTAACTACTGTCCACCCCCTGGGTTTCAAGTACTAGGGGTGAGTCCCAGCATTCATGCAGCCTTAGCATTTCTGCTAGCTCCCTGTGCTTACCCACTGTGTTGGGGCCATCAAATGGAAAACCCGGGCTTCTGCCTTAGACTCTTAGCCCAAGGCTGCATTTCTTTTCCTGAGCTCACCTGGCTGGCTTTGGCCTTGAGGTCCAGCCTTAACTCCCGGCAGCCCTAAAGACTGGATCCTGTTCTCAGGACTCCAACTCTTTGACTTGGACAGGTCCGAATATAAAAAATGCTCAGAGTCACAATGCTGCCATTTATCTGAATTTCCAACACCTTCTGGTGGCCAGAACGTTCACTGCTGTGTCCTGCCTGCCAACCTCTGGTGTGATTGCCTACTCAAACTGTCATACTCAGTATACTGCAAGGAACTAGGTGGCTGGCCATGTAGAGTCAGCCACTCGAGCTGCCATCATTTCTCCCTCTGTCCTGCTTCACTAATCCCTGCTACAGAGACCTGGCAGTCTGCAAACACAAGACAGATGTGATACAAAGCCTGCAGCATCTGAGAAAGAGCCAGTCTTGCTGAAGGGGAGAGCCGGAACCAGGGTTGTGTGCACAACTATGTCCATAGGGTCATTATTTTTTCTCGTTCTTAATTTAGTTATTCATTTAGCAAGGATTTATTGACCTCTTGTTTGCTATCAAATACACTGCTAGGCACTGAGACTACACAGGTGACCAAAGGAATCCCTGCCCTCATGGAGCTGTTGGTAATACATCGGGATGAGAGACTTTAAGCAAATAAGCGCACCAAGAGCTATTTACTTCCAAATGCAATGGGACAGGTGCGATGAAGGAAGGATGAGGACAAGAAAACAAAAATTTAAAGGATGAGTAAGAGTTGGCATGATGGTCAGCAGTCTTGGCAAAGGAGACAGGCTGGGCAAAGACCCTACAACAGGAAGGAGCTTGGCCACTCTGAGGAGCAGAATCAAAGCCAGCACGGCTGGAAGACCCTGGGTGAGAGGCTGAGTGATGTGACGTGGAGCTAGAGAAGCAGGAAGGAAGGCAAATGGATACGCCTGACTGCCATATAAAAGGCCCAGGTTGCGCCCCACTTAGATGCCCTTGTAGAAATAATGCTTGAGGTCTGAGATGGACCTGAAGCCACTGAGTATCATCTGGAACCTTTTATGTTCTCCGAAAGAAGAACGGCAGTTGAGTCTAAAATGGTAACAATATTCTGGGTATCATGGTCAAGTACTGAAAACAAAATAAAAATCATTATTCTATTCATGAGTAACCTTTTTTGAAGTTCTAGCAGCCACAATTTAAAGAAACTGTAGTGGAGTGAGGGAAGGCCCAGGGAAAGTCAAAAGAGAAAGGGTCAGAAAATGTGGTCCAGCATCTTTCACAAAAGATAATGGTGCTCAAGAAGGTGCAGGACTGGGGGTCCCAGGCACCCCTCACAGGGGCAGCCTTGGCAGGACAGGTTGCGCTGAAGCTATGTAGGCTGGGGCCGGGGGGTTAAAATGGGTGAGGTCTATGAAATCAAAAGCAACAGAAGATTACAGAGAAGAGGAAGTTGAACACTTTCAGTAATTAGAAATAGTGTATGTTTTAATGGAATGTAGAAGCCTTGAAAACTCATAGCCTGAAAAAAATACCTTTCAGACCAATGAGAGCAAGTTCTGCTTTCTGCTTGGCCACAGCTTGGTCAGAGAGACCCTCAGTCCCTCTGTGGCCTGCGTCACATTTGCTGTGTCTGTCTCCTCATCTGTAAAATGGGATAGAGTGTCATCACGGCGCTGTTGTGAGAAATAAATGACATGATACTGAAATGTTCACTACAGTGTCTGTCACTAACAGTCGGTGAATGTTAATACCCTTCCTTATAGAAATGGGAGCTCCAAAAGATGCTGGCACATGAAAATAAAATAGGTGGTAAGCTGTGATTAATAAAGAAGAAATTATTTTCTAAATCACTGATATTTCTTGAAATAATCTGAACTATGGAGAAAATTTATGCACCTCAAAATACACCCAATGGTATTCCTTCTAAAACCACAATATTTCAGTAGATGATCACTGATATTTATATATGGCCAGAGTCTCACCACACTCTTTTAGAATCACGACCCAGACAGTTTCGGCCAAGGCTGTTTCAATGTTTACTTACTTGATTGTATAGGGGCTTTTGCCACTATGATGGACATCCTCCTCTGCATGCATCCATATACATACATGGACATCCTCCTCTGCATACATGCATATATTTTCCAGGATTCTTGAACTCACTTTTTTCACCTGTTCCTCCCTCTGATCTTCTCCTCAATTAACTCATCCTTCTTCCAGGTATTCAGATATAATCTGTCCTACTTTTAAATTCTCTTAACAGATGTCTTGAATGCTATAGTGTAAATTAGTGTGATGTGCTACATATTTTAGAATAAAACTGAATACCTTATCCATATTTGTATTAACTACATTTTGAAAGACCCAAAGAAAAGAAACGTAAAGCATAAATTCCTTGCAGAAGTTGTGGCATCCAAATGATGTATGACAGACAAAGGGAAGTAAAGAATAGGTTTGACAATAATTGTGCCATTTCTGAATTCTTCATGCAATTACCTGCTACACCTATTTATAAGTCATGTCACATTTCCCAACATATACTATTGTCTCTTTGTATTTGTGACTTAAAAAAAAAAAAAGCCAGCCCCTCTGTGCCCAAAAAATGACCAAGTTCATTGAATAAAGAAGGTCCACATGATATCAACTTAAGTAATTTCATCCTAAATATATCCTTGCCTCTAGAATTCATCTCCTTTTTCCAGATCAACACTATCCTTTGAATGAGGAAAGGTGCAATCTCCTTCCATATCAGCTTCTGCGATACATCATAGTGATGTGTGGTGGGGCAAGTGAGAAAAGGAAAGGTAAAAATTAAGTAGAAGACAGAATCTAAAAGTTGCACATAGAAAGACAAATTTGAGGGGTGCCTGGGTGGCTCAGTCATTTAAGTGTTAGACTCTTGATTTCAGCTTAGGTCATGATCTCGGGGTCGTGAGATTGAGCCCTGCATTGCACTCTGTGGTCAGAGCAGAGTCTGCTTGAGATTCTCTCTCTCCTCTCCCTTTGCCCCTCCTCCCACTTGTGCTCTCTCTTTCTCTCTCTCTCTCAAATAAATAAATAAATAAAATCTTAAAAACAAAAAAAGAAACATAAGCTTGAAAATCTCAAGTCTGTGGAAAATTGACATCATTGCTTATACAAATTTTTGCACTGTGTTTTGGAAGAGGGAGGTTGTAGAAATGGTGCTTGTAATATTTATGTACTATTTTAAAATAAAATAGTTTTGTATTGTTTTTATTCATTCAACCAAAATTTCTTGAGCACCTGCCCTGTTCTAATAGTGTAGCACTAGGGCCACAAAGAAATAGCAAGACCCTGCCTCTGCCTTTGAATACTTTATGCTCCAGTGAGGATGAGAATTTTACTATATCTCTTGAGGCAGTGACAATATATAAGAGTCTCATCATTATAACATATGGGGAAATTAGATGTTTGAAATACAGAATCTGGAAGTTAGCAACTTTGGGGATTCAAATTGGTCTACTGGCATAATGGTGTAACCCATGTTTGCATGTCAGCATAGGCAACGCCAGAATTGTATCAAGGTCCATAAGACTAGAAAGCTGATTAGATAAAGAAATGGCATTCAACAAACCAACTCATTCCATTCCATTACCTTAAGCATATTTGGGGGTGGGGCAGGTCTCAAGAGCAATGAGGCAGTCAGAGTTCAATTTGTCCCATGAAGTAGGTTAGGCAAATTTGTCTGGTACCAAAACACTAGTCAGTTCCCAACCTTCAAGAGACATCTGAAGGTTGGTCTAAAGATCACTTCACATAGACTCATCTGCCTTTAGAGAATATCCAATGATGTTTCCCCTTGTAAAGGTCAGAAGTAAAAACAAGAGCCACACTTTAGTCCAGATAGTGCAAAGAAGAAAAAGAGCACAAGTTGAATAAGCATAAGCTACCAAGGATGTGATATACTGAATATAGGAAAAGATTAAACAGTCACAAAAGGAAACTGAGGGGTTCTTTCTTTGATAGTCATTGACCCGTAACAGAATCCAATCACCACACACAGAGGGAAGAGAACCATGATCCTGAATGAGAAACAAGAAAACTTTGGTATGATCAGTGGCTGGGGGGGGGGGGGGGGGGGGGCGGAGGGAAGAGAGAGGAAGGAGAAAAATAAAGACAAAGAAATACAGAGAGATCATTGTATATGCACAGATAAACTCTTAATAGGACTTTTTGGGAATATTTTTCCATCTTTATTCTAAATAGCTGTCACACCACAATGCTATATTTCATTGTCGTTGTTGCCATGGGGTTTAGAATGTGTGCCAAATACAATTGTTAGTTCAGTGTAGCTCATATCCTTAGATGGAAATACTCTCTGTTGCATGACAATTCACTATGATTTGTGAATTTTGGAAGATCTTTCATCTCAAACTCCAAATGAGTTAAAAAATGACAGTTTTTAGTCTACCTTCAGTATTTAATTAAATTGAGATTTTATACACTAGGATTTGATGAGGGAAAAAATAGAAAGAAAATGTAGCATTTCACAATACTGTTCAAACGTAGAGACATGCCATTTTTTTATGCAATAACATTGTAGTTTTTATCTTACTTGACTTTAAGTTCTGTAAGTGCAAAGATTAGGTCCTTTTATCTTTGTATCTCCTATGCATAGCACAGTGCCAGGCACATCTAACATTCAACAAATACTTAATGAATAAATAAAAGAATCCATTTCAGTTAGTTGGAGGGAAGGGTGGATGAATTCTGTTACCACATAGAATAAGGAGAACCAACTTGTAACATGACTCTTCCATAACTACATCCTGAGCCCATTTCAAATATTTCAATCACAGTGCTCTATACCTAAAGCATAGACATGCCTCAGAATCCTTCTCAACACAGTACTCCAGGCAGGTACACTCCACTAAATCAAAGTTGGCTTTTAGAGTGAAATCTATTCCTATCACTGCAATAAAGTTCTCCATCAGCCAAGCCGTAAGAAGGAAAGGATTTTTCCAAATTTTCTCCTCTGGTATCAACATGCATATTAACAATTCCAATAATTGTCATATCCACATATATACTTTAGACATCTGTTATTCTGTGTACCTGTATTCTGTATATATGTACAGAACATATATACTTTAGAATCTGTTATTCTGTCTTCTTCTTTCTCTCTTACAGGTTACTATGCACATCCATAAGTCATGAGCAGACCACAGATCCAGCACAAGGCAGCTTTTGTTGATATCCTTGTTATAAGTAAGATAAATGTGTGCACTAAGACTATTACGATATTTATAAAATTTGACATCAATTTTTCTGTTATCTGATACCTTACATATTTATTTAATGTCTGTCTAGATCACCATGGAATCACTAGTACCGGGGACATATGAGGTGCTTAACAGATATTTATTGATCAACTGGATACTAAAATTTTCAGGTCCTACGACTTCCTTTCTCCCTACTGTAAACATTTACCATGCTGAGCATGGGTATCTGGGGCAGTTTCTACCTATCCTAACCCTCACAGAATAAGCCACAATAAAATGTGTTACCCACAAATTACAAATTTCACTCTAGCCAGGTCTCTGGGTTAATGTGATATAAGTCCGGGGGTACATTTTTTAGGAATCCCTTTTCCACTAGCAAGGTGGCAGGTTGATTGTGAGAATACCCTGTTCCCCATGCTAAAAAAAAAACAAAAACCAGACAACAAAAAACATATAGCTAGGGATAAACAGAGTCCCACGCACCCTACAGGAGCTGGAAGCTATACTTTCCTTAGCTTCCTACCTTATGTGGCCAGTCTTACTTTTCTTTATCTGTTGTCTTAGTGTCTTCTTTGTGCTCAATTTCTCATGCTGTCCATTTTGAATATGGATAATGAAGCTGTATAATCAGAAGGGAACCCTGATTCTTTCACCTTTTTTCCATTGGGTTCTTTTCTGCTGGGACTAGATCTTGATTCATTACTCCCTCACTCTCCTGTCTTTTAACTGAAACTTGAGTTATCACAAAAACATCCTGTGCTGAAAATGTCCATGCTTTCTTAATTGTCCTCGATTCCCCACTACTCTCCTTTCTAAATCAGATTCATATTGACAAATGACCTGGTCAAGATCAGGTTTGAAACAAAACAAAACAAAAGCTTGGGCTTTTTGTTTTAGATTGCCTTTTCATCTCTGTGAAGGCAGGACTACAACAGCAATCCTTTCAAAGGATTTCTCAATCCAAAAATATTTACTGAGTACCTACTTTATTCAAAACTGTGCTAGGCACCGGAGCTAACAAGGAATAAGACAGACACAGGCTTGGCTCTCATGAAGCTCACACTCTAGTAAGTGAAGGATATAACCATCTAATTTACAGTTAATTATCAAGTTACAGTTGTGTTGAGGTGCCATAAAAAAGAGGTATGGGGTGCTATAAGAGCATAAAACAAGAAAACCTGACTTTGCTTTGAGAGTCAAAAAAAAGCTTAGTAAGGTGTTGAAAGACAGGCAGGAGTTAAATGGGCCATAGTTTAGGAGAATGAGTGTTCCAGGCAGAGGGAACAGTACCTATGAAGCCTATGAGGAAGAAAAGAGCATGCACATTAGAGGACCTGCTGAATATCTAGCATAATTGGAAAGAAGAAAAAAAGCAAAAGAGAAAGAGAAGGCCAAAATAATAGGTGGAAGGCTTTGTGTGGGGCCTTGTAGGCTAGAATTTTTATCTTTACTCTGACATCTGTGGGAAGCCATTGAAGAGTCCTAGGCAGTGGAATAATGTGTATTTTTCAAAGATTAGTCTGGCTGCAGTGTGGAGAAAAGAAGGGAGGGAAATAAGAATGATGCAAGGAGAGCAGTCAGGGGAGTGGAGCAGTATTCTAGATGAAACATGGCTGCAGCTCAGTCAAGAAAATGCCAGTGGAGATGGAGACATAGACTGACACAAAAGATATTTGATTGTAAAAGTGATAGAACTTGGCCAGAGTTATGAGGAGGGGGAAAGATGATACCTATGTTTTCGGATTAGACAACCAGGCAGATGGTTGTACCAGACACTGGGAGAGGACACGATAGGCATGGGATGGGTTTGGAAGACTGATGATGAATTTGTTTCTGGATTTACATTAGATCGCTAAGTAGAGGTATTATGTTGGCATTGGATACATGAGGCTGCAGCTCAAAGGAAACATCAGGATTAAAAATGTGCATTTGACAGAGAAGCTGTGGGCAAGGGGAAGAAGCACTAAGGAAAGAGTCTCAAGAGGACAGAAGAAAGCCAAGGCTAATCTTAAACCCAGATGGAAAACAGGGTCAGAGGGCGATGAACCCAAAAAGGAGACTAAGAGATACCAGGAAAACTTTTCTTTATTTTCCAAAGTTTCTATAATTAGAATGTCTCATAATAACCAAAAGGAATAGTCATTATTTGGAAGTGAGAAAATGAATTAGCACATTCATAGAAGATCAACTGTGCTATACTTTTAAAACCATTCAAGAACAGTCATAAGCACAAAAAGCACAAAAAATACCACAAAGTGGCATTTCCCTTTGCTTTTACCCCTCACACCCATCTTCTTGTGGCACTAAGAATACAGTAAAGTAGAGGAGCTGTGACATTTATGTATCTTCTTGGAATCATATGTTTTCCTGATAATGATCCCTATTCTTTGTCCCATGCCCCCCAAAGTGTAGAACTCACTATTACTCAGCTTCCACAACCATCTGTCAACAAACACTTGTTGAGTATCTACTATGTTCCAGACCCTAAAATACAAGGACATACAAAATAGCCATAGACCCTGTCCTCTTGGAGCTTATAGTCTACCAGGCAGATGACAATTAAATATAAGCACTCAAATAAAAATATAACTGCAAACTATGTTCAGCACTGTGGAGGAAAACTACAGGCAGGTTGATTGTGAGAATACCCTGTTCCCCATGATACCATGTAACCATGAATCCCGATTTTTTTTTTTTTTTTGCACACACGAGTAATGAAGGATCAGGGAAAGAATCACTCTGAATATGTGGCATTGAAGCCTAGGTACAAAAGATGAGTAAGAGGTACCCAAGAAATGATTAAGGGAAGCGTGCAGGCAGAGGCAAGAGCATGCATGGTCGATCTGAGGAATAAAAAGATTTAACTAGTATCACTGGAGGGTTTGAGTGGAGGAAAGAAGAGTAGAGGGTACACCCACAAAGAAAAGAAGGGGCCAGATTACACAGAGCGTTTAAGCCAGGAAAAGGATTCAGGATTTTATCCTAAATGCAATTAACTTGTCCAGGAGATTCATATTTATATTTTGAAATGATTGATTATTTTTTAAAACTTATGAATCGATTAAAAATAAAGCAGGGGAAATTTTGCTTCTGACCTTGAAGGATTAAATGCTATGGATACTGCATTCCCACCATAAATAACGAGAACAATAGAAAGATAAAAAAAACAAAACAATAGTTCTCAGAGCATGGGCCTGGGACCTCTGAGGGAAGGGAACAAACCAGGTGAATCTTCCAGTTGCCCCTCATTATTACCTGGAATCATGTCCAGGCTGCAGCTCAGAGAAGGAAACCAAGCCAGAGTTCAGTGATTTCCCAAAAGATCAGAGTTTGAAAAGGCAGAGATGCCTAAAATTTGTAGGCAGAATATCAAGAATATCACAATATCAAGTGGTCTGATACTTACGTAATTAGAATTCCAGAAAGAGGGAGAAAGGGCAGAAAAATATTTGAAGAAATAACAGATGAGATTTTTCCAAATTTAATGAAGACTATAAACCCACAGAGCCCAGAATCTCAATAAACCACAAGCAGAATAAACATGAAGAAAACCACACCAGAGAACATCACATTCAAATTGACAAAAAAGAGCAAGACAGAAAATAAAATCTTAAAAGCAGCCAGAGAAAGACAATATATGTACAGAAGAAGAAAGAATGAATGACAGTAGACTTTTTATCAGAGATCTAAGAAAATGAATGACATCTTCAAAGTACTAAAGGAAAAAAAAAGTACTGTTGGCATGAAGGAAAAAAATCTTACAAACATGGAGATGAAATAACGAATTTTTTCAAACCAGCAAAAGGTGAGAGAATTCACTGCCAAAAGATCTGTATGTTATATTAAAGGAAGTTCTTTAGGCAGAAGGAAAATGATACCAGGTAAAAAGTTGAATCTACTTAAAGGAAGGAAGAACAGCAGAAATGGTAAATATATAGGTAAACATAAAATCATTTTTCTCAATTTTTGAATCTTTTTAATTGGTAATAGACTGTTTATGGCAAAATAATAGCAGCGTATTGTGGGGTTTATAACACATGAGGAATTTAAACGAGCAACATTAATCAGACCAAGGACAGGAGGAGAGTGATGGAAACATACAGTTGTAAGATTCTTACACTGTACAGGGAGTGGCATAATATTATTTAAAGTTACACCGTTGTAAGTTAAAGATGTGTACTCTAAACCCTACTGCAACCACTAAAAAATAAAACGAAAGACAGCTATTACATCATGGGTGGAGATAAAATGGAATAATGTGAAATAATCAAAAGAAGGAAAGCAAAGAGGGAAAAAGGAACACAGAACAGATGGAACAAATAAAAATGAATAGCAAGATGCTGCGTTAAAACCCAACCCTATTGATAATTAGAGTAAAAGTAAATTGTCTAAACACTTCAATTAAAAGAGACTGTCAATTTAGATAAATAAAAAAGCACAAGACTCGACTACCTGCTGTCCAGAGAAACACAAATCCCGGGTGTGACTATTTTTTCAATATGGGTTCCTCAATTTCTTAGGCTTTGAGTGCATTGAGTAGACCCTAGGTCTTCAGATTATTGTGGTGTGTATAGTTTTCTTCACTCAGTCAAGGAAAACACTTTTTTGTTAATAAATTAACATTGTTTTGCTAATAATAACCATATCCTGATAGCTGTATGTATTGGTTTGTAAAGGATTCTACAAAATGCAAGCATATCTGATACTAAAATTCCTCATGCTTTGCTTTCATCTATCATTTTTTGTCAAGTGAAAAAAGAGTTTATAGCCCATAGTTGCAGTATTGCTTTCACAATACAACACCCTTAGAAGTTTCTTCCCTGACTTGCATATTATGAGCCATACTTGATAACGGCTATAGAGTAAATTCATGCATTTCACAAAAATGAAAATAGCAGGCATTTAGACTTCTAAGAAATTATCTTTTTGGAATTTAATATAATTTTACTGTTTCAGAGGGGCAATTGTTTTATTTTACTCACAGGACTATTTTCAAATACAATATGTTCCACTTCAAATATTGTCCTTATAAAACACAACAGTTATTTATCATGAAATAGTTTAAATGGTAAGCATATGCTATTAGTATAAAAATATACCTACGTATTACAAAATCATTCTATATAATTCTAATTAGCATAGAGAGAATGTGATATGTACAACCTATCTAGGACTTGTGACCTTACAAGTGCTTAAGATGGCCACCATTTTTGAGATACTCTATTTGGCCCAAGGACTGCAAACTTGAGGAGGAAGTAACAGAATGGCTTCTTATTCTATGAGAAGAAGGATACAGACTGGCTAGAGACTTTGTGCACATGTGCAAAAAATTAATGGATGACAGACAATTCATTCTTCTCATTTTAATTTTTCTTTCAACAGGAAGGGATTGCCAATGACCCACTGCACTGCGGTGTGCTGGGCCTCATTTTGCTGACTGAATGGAGACATTGTTTCAGAATTGTACTCAGTGGTGCCCAAGTGATCTGAGAAATTTAGGAAGGCTTTCCTCTTCTTTCATTAAGACCACCATTTTGCATATAGCTCTTGAAGGGCCAATTACCAGTTATTCATTTTATATATGTCATTAGTTCATTACTGCATTGCTAAGGGGGATCAAAACATAATAGGAGAAAGGGAAACATGTAGCTGAAAAGAAGCTTTTGTTATGCAAACTCTGTCTATAACTCATAAAATCTTGTGGGATAAGAAGTTGAAAATTTTATTAGCCAGAAACCCTCTTCAGAAGAACACTGCTATTTCTTTGGGGAAAAGTACTCTGGTGAGCCATTTGAGTCATGGAGCACAGATCAAGGACTATCATGGAACTGCTTGCTATCTGTGTGACAAGGAAAGGGATTAGAGGAGAAAGATGTGATCATACAGTGTGGTCACACTGTAGCACCTCCTCAGGTATTCAGTACAATTACTAAACTCAAGAAATATTTGGTGAAAGAGAATCGTGTGTGTGTGTGTGTGTGTGTCTGTGAATGTGTGTGTGTGTGTGTGTGTGTGTGTGTGTGAGAGAGAGAGAGAGAGAGAGAGAGAGAGAGAGGAATAAGAAGCTGGGCTTTTTACCAGAGTGATGTGATGTAAAGTTTGGACAGCATGTGAGGAGAGGTAAGTGCCTTTTCTGGAGTAAATACTGCTAGAAGCCAAAGCTTCCAAGTTAGAGGGACCCAAAAGATCTTCCAAGAGCTATGCTTCATGTGTCAGGGTTAGTTAGGAACACAGCTGAACACTTCACTAAGCTGCCAGCTCAGTCAGGGCCAGGAGAGAGTCTTATTCTTGTCCTTACCCAGCTGCCCAGAACGCACAGCACTGTCTTGCACTTAGTAGGCCTTTAGTGATTAGCTGTGCAACAGAAAAATGAAAACAGTTGTCTTATGACAAACTAGCTTTATTTCACCTCAAAATATTTGTAAAGATAGACACTTAGAAAATAAACTTTAGGCAAATAATCAGTATCCCCAGCTAACGGATACCACACACAATAGTAGAGATGCTTTGGCTGGAAGAAATGTCAATGTCACTAACAGAAATAGTCAAGCTGGAAATAGAAATTTCAAGTGTGGAACAAGTTTTATATGTTAAGATGCTATTAGAATACTTGACAGTTGTATAATGCCTTGAGCGTGAGGGAGTTCCATTTGCCAGCAAGGGCTATGAGAATCTCTCCATGAAGCAAGATGATTAAATGGCCAGACTGACACTTGGGCCTACATTTGGACTGTAGATCTAGTGTTCTTTCTACCACGCATAGGGGCTTTCTACTCTAGACCCAGACTAAACAGAAATCAGCCCTCTTCCATTCCTGCCAACTTTATGTGCTAAAAAAAAAAAAAAAAGAGGAAAACCTTCCTTCCATTTTCTCTGCTCCAAAAATTCTCAAAGCTCAAGCTACTTCCATTCATTGACACTAAAACCTGATTCTCAAATGCATCTTTTGTAAGGTTTGGAAAAAAGCATTCTCCGGGGTGGGCTGTATTATTCTGACTGTCTGAAAGAGAGCAGAAAGCTACAGTACTCTCTAAGGGATGAACACCGATAGCCATTTCTCATGCACATAGCAATTTCATATATACACTATAAAACCATGCTTACAATCTGCTTAGTAAGGTCAAGCTTCCTCAGCAAACAATGAAACATGAACAGCTCTTACTGCAGTTTCCTTTGGCTAGTAAAATTACATTAGATAGTTGTCTGCTTGTTATATGAATCTTCTACCAACTCATCTGGAGCCAACAGAAACATTGATCTAACATTGAGCAAGAAAGCTAATATCTTTGAACAATTGCTTGACCCTTGGTTATTTCCCTTAAAATGTGTATTTTTAATAATTTACTTCTAATCTTAAATTCCTAATGAGAGTCTGTGAGTTAGGAATTTTAAGAAATAAAGCTTTTGCATCATGTTTTGCTACGTTACTGACATTCAATTAAAGAATGAAGAAGCATAAAAGTTCAATGTTTGCTATGTTAATATGCGCCTGGTTCTATTTGTCCTGCCCCCTTTAGAATATTGCTCCTGGCTCCATACTCCCTGCTCCCAAGACAGACTTACCTGTTTACTAGCCATCAACGTAAATTTGCAGTGCTGAATGACACCATTAGAAAGCTTGGGACTGGTCTTGCTGAGCACACACAGACACGCTTGCATACCCATTACGTTGAAATTTTGCCAAGAACCTATTAACCAATCCCAATGAACTGCTGTTTTCCATTTAAAAGACCATTAGTTTCCTATGGTTTGTTGATCAGGGTAGAAGCAGCAAAGACACCATCAAGTGGTTAGAAAAGGTGTTGCTTTGCTGGAAGCCCATACGTCTCTGGAGAATTCGAACTTGGCTTTGCTATGTGTCACTTTCTTTCCACTTCTGGAAATAATCAGGCATTCCAAATCTTTAAGACCACCTCCCAGAATACAGAATGATTTTTTTTTTTAAACTTCTCAGTTAAAGGTTCTGGATAATTTATTTTGCAGTCTGCTGTGCAGAGCCTTGCTTTGTTTCTAAAGATTATTATATAATACTGACTGTATAGAACGAGAAACTCAGTCTACACCTCTACATCAAAAGATTAACAGAGGCCCCTCTCCATGTTTCTGAAGGTTTTCCCTAAGGTAGTTTTAAATGTTTGATACATTATCATAGGGTTTTTTTTAGAGAGAGAGAAAGAGCATGCACCCTCAAGGGGGAGGAACAGAGAGAGGAGAGAGAAAATCTTAAGCAGGCTCCACACTGAGCATAGAGCCCCACACAGGGCTCAATCTCACAACCCTGAGATCATGACCTGAGCCGAAATCAAGAGTCCAGTGCTTAATTGACTGAGCCACCCAGGCATCCCCATTATCACACTTTTTAATAGCAAGCCCTTAGTAATAACAAGAGTCTGAGTTTTATTGTTAGTGAAAATAATAAGTTAGTAGAGAAAAAGCTTCTTATTTTGTGAGGTTTGCTTTTGGTTTAAACATCTAAGAAGAGATGAAATATTAAGATGTCAAGAAAGTTGCTTTTCTGTTCTATTTCAAATAATACATTCTCTGCATCAATTGCAGGGAATGTGATTTTAAGTTACTGTATCTCAATATAGTTTTTTTTTAAGACTTTATTTATTTATTTGACAGACAGACAGCGAGAGAGGGAACACAAGCAGGGGGAGCAGAGGCAGAGGGAGAAGCAGGCTTCCCGAGGAACAGGGAGCCCGATGCGGGGCTCGATCCCAGGACCCTGGGATCATGACCTGAGCTGAAGGCAGATGCTTAATGACTGAGCCACACAGGTACCCCTAGTTTTTTTTCTTATGAAGAAGATGCAAAATGAATTTAGTGAGCCAATTATTTCCTCAACTCAGCAGATAACAAAAACATTTATGAACAATTCATTTAAAAGGTATAAGCAACGCAAGAAATAGTAAATACATTTCTAGAACAACAGGAACCATTTCATGGTAGGAAGCATTAAAAACAATAGCATTGGGGCGCCTGGGTGGCTCAGTCGGTTAAGTGTCTGCCTTTGGCTCAGGTCATGATCCCAGGGTCCTGGGATCGAGTCCCACATGGGGCTCCCTGCTCATGCTCTCTCTCGCTATCTCTGTCACTAACTCTGTCTCTCTCTCTCAAATAAATAAATAAAATATTTTAAAGTAAATAAATACAAATAAAAAATAACAATAGTGTTGTTCCATTGAGGTTGTTTGTGTATATATATATATATATATATATATATATATATATATATATATCACTTTCAGCTTCCTTTCCAGGTTGTTAAAACTTTTATGTTTATTATCTTATAGCGCTTTCAACACAATTTGTCTGAAAATTGAGACAAGCTAGTAACCTAACCCAGTGTATTCTCCTATGTGGAAAGTGAAAGCAAAAAGGAGACAGGCTTGTGCACCTGCCATCCACCCTGGGCTCGAAACTCCCTGCGTCTGCCCACAGGGAAGCATTTGGCACGGGTTCCAGACGTCATTAAGCATTTGGTGGTTGATTGATTGAATAATAAAAGACTTGTGGATAATAAAGAACTCCATAAACTGGAACAATTGCAATCAGAGAGAAAGGGCAAAACTAATTGTGGGAGAGTGGCAGATAGTCAATAAAGCTGTAGAGATCTGGAGTCTGTGAACTTGCAGGAGCATTACATTTTGAAGGAACACTGCCAGCAATCGGGGTGGGGGGGTGCCTAGTGGAAGAGACAGAAGTTGTACAGATGATTATCTTCTCAGGAACCCAGACGCTGTCAAAGAGATAGGCCAACGTAATTAAGAACCTTGTTTCAGATCTACAAAGTTTGTCCTCATCTTTCTCCTGGAGAATGAAGACCATGGGTCGCAGCAGCCCCTGCATGGATTCACCCAGTAATCACAGCGCCAGATTCTGAATTATTTGGACATGCCATGCTATTTGCCCTTGTCCGCCTTAGACCTCATGGTTCTACCAACACTCGCAGAACATTAGCAGTAGCTTGGATAGAAAATACCAGGACAAGGCTACCCTAGGACAGGTCTCGCTGCCAGCACTCTCAGACCCAGCCAAACCTTCCTTCGGTTTTCTGTTTCCTTCAGTGAGTTTCCCAATGCTTTCACCTCTATTTGATTTTATTAGTCTCTAAGAAATGGCCTTTGTTCCCAAGAAATGAAGGTGTCTGAGAGATTTGACTGGTTTTATTGGCCAGGGATGCCAAGACACTTAACTTCCTCCTGAGTACACCTCCGCAGAAAAAAGAAATGCTCGAAGATAAACAATAAAGGATTGTGAGATTTAGATGCTCTAAATAGGGCTACACAGAGGAGGGCAGAAACTAGGTAGGTTCTTTCCAATAAGCTTTAGCAGTCAAGCTAAACTGAAGCAGGATGTAGTGAATTTAGGGTGGAAAAATCTGACTCCAAAAGTCACCCATGTGTGGATTTGTGATTTTGCTTTCCTTTTTCTTAAATTTTTTTCTTACATATTTATTTAACTTTTTCTTTTACTTACATTTTGTTGTTGTGTTAAAATTCATTGAAAGGCATCATAAAGAGCGGGAAAAAACAGGCTATTGGTGAAAAGACAAGTTTGAATGCTAGATCTGCCCATTACTTCTCTAATCCCCAATTTCTTCATACTGAAAGTGAGCCAATGCTTGCCTGGCAAGGTTATGGTAAAGACTGGAAATGAGGCGTGAAAAATGCTTGGTATATAATAGGCAGTCAAAAATGGTAGCATTTGTTACTACCTATTTTGGGGAAAAAAAAAATGTCCTAAGCTTAAGTCAGAAGAACTAATGAAAAAGATTAGATTTTTAGAGCTAGGCCAGGAGAGCAAGGTCCAAACATGTGGTGTTGAGGAAAGGCCTGGTCTAGTTTACCAATCTCTCAACCTCTCTCTCTCTCTCTCTCTCTCTAAAGACTGGCTACGGAAACTCTTTCTCATTATGGTGACCACATACCAAAAAAATCCCTTTCTTAGCTACAATATATGGAATATTTCTCACATACAGTTCCTTCTCTATTCTCAATTCTACCAACTTCTTTTAGGACCTTAATATCTTTGTCCTGGATTATATGATTTCTTAAGTAATCTTTCTGCCTCTGGTTTCTTTTCTGTCTATTCATTCTATATATTATTGCTAGATTGATTTTCCTAAATCTCAGCCAGATTTCTATCACTTGCTCTGTTCAAAAACCCTTAATAGTTCTCTAGTACCTGTGAACTAAAACTCAAGCTTCCCACTGAATAATTCAAACACGTCCATAATCTAGGCCTGATTTATCTTTCCTGCTTCATCTCTACGGCCATCATCAAACAACTTGTTCCCGCAATACAACCACGCTATCTCTTTTCTCGTCTTTCCCCCACGTGAAATGTCTGTCCTCCCAACTCTGTATGTGTACTTTTCAGTTCAGATGCCTGTATTCCTCGAAGCCTTTCCTTGTCTGTCTCTATGAACTGTCTCTCCATCTTCTGAATTTACATACCACGTCCTCACCCCTCTCTGACTCCATCTGAGCAATGGAGGGGCAGGGTCTATGTCTTTTTTTGTTGTTGTTTTTTTAATTCTCCCAGTGCCTAGAATAAGGCTTCCCATGTTATAGGAAATCAATAATTATTTTTAACTCCATAAATAAATGAGCAAATTAAAAGTCTTTTGCAGGCAAGTCTCTATGAAAGAAAATGGCAAAACAGACAAGGGAACAAGGATACATTTTCCTGATTAATCATACAAAATGATATTGCACAAAGTCAGACCCAACCAGTTATAGTGAACATTCGTCTTTTTTTTTTCTTACTGGCTACTCAACATCTGAACTCCCATCCTAGGTTTAGAGAAGGTCCCACATATGAAGAAGAGTTTACTGCCCATTATAAAACTGAAAAGGAGGGGTGCCTGGGTGGCTCAGTTGGTTAAGCGACTGCCTTCAGCTCAGGTCTTGATCCTGGAGTCCTGGGATCGAGTCCCGCATCGGGCTCCCCTCTCAGTGGGGTGTCTTCTTCTCCCTCTGACCCTCTCCCCTCTCATGCTCTCTCTCACTCTCTCTCTCTCTCTCAAACAAATAAATAAAATCTTTAAAATAAAATAAAATAAAACTGAAAAGGAGATTCACTTTCCCAGTCTCTCTAGCAACTAGAGTGTGGCACCTGGCCTAAGGCTGGCCCAACAGTTAAAGCCACTTGAGACTATGAATGTGGAGCTGATGGCACAGAAAAGCAGGGATAGGGGAGACTCCATTCTGGTGGTATTGAAGGCAGCAGCAATGCATGGTTTCCAGGTGTAGCCATGGCATCTCTGCCAATAGGACAAAATGCAGCATCTAGTGTTCATGCCCTCATAGGACTGGTGCTCACGGTACTGGCAATGTTTCTGGGAGCCCAGCTCCACTTCATTCTCTCTCTTCTCTGGGGTTGGTTCTTCAGGATTCCCAGGAGCTCTGTCAGCTACACAGACTCCTTTCAATAAATCTATTTCCCGCTTAAGTCAACCAGGGTGTCAGGTCCTGCTGCTTGTCACCCCTTGCCCTTGACTGATGCACCAGGCTTGCCAAGTTGTTGGGGACCTTCTACAACACAGCTAGATTCTCTCAGCTATGTTTGCACCCTCATTATTTCTCATCATTAAAAGTTAACAGCCCTACATGCTACCTACATTAATTTTTAGGCAAACATGTTTTAAAGTCAGATTACATGTTGATCTCTATAAATAACCTATCATTTATTTCTCCTAAACAAATCAGTTTAAATTAGAGCCTGCCATCAGGATACCAGTCATGCACTGAAATTTCAAAGTATAGGGTGCCTGGGTGGCTCAGTTGGTTAAGCAACTGCCTTCGGCTTAGGTCATGATCCTGGAGTCCCGGGATCGAGTCCCGCTTAGGGCTCCCTGCTCAGCAGGGAGTCTGCTTCTCCCTCTGACCCTCCCCCCCATGCTCTCTCTCTCTATCTCATTCTCTCTCAAATAAATAAATAAAATCTTTAAAAAAAAAGAAATTTCAAAGTATACCAGAATCATAAAATGTCTCCTCTAATAAATGCTCTTGGGATTGGGCAACTTCTATTTTTTTTTTATGGGCTACTTCTATTATTGTAGACTTCCAAAATACTAGCAATAGTTAGATTTTACACCTCTGATATGCCTATAAACTCAGAGTTTCCCTAACAAATGTGTCATTAATTAGGCATGTCTCAGGGAAACCACATAATTTATAAATAATCCAGATACAGGACATGGCTTTGTGGTTAAGAGCATGGACTCTCCTGCCTGGAGTCAAATCCCAGACTTCAGTGGGACTTGGGCAAATTACTATTAAATCCCTTGTGAGTTTTCTCTTCTTTAAAATGGGAATAACAAAGAGTTGTTGTGAGGATTAAATGAGATATGATACTCACAAAATGATGAAAACAGTACCTGATGCAGTAAACACCATTGAAATGTATGCTTTTATTATATTCTGGAATTGTGCCTATACAAGAAAACTATTAGAATGCATGACATTCATTTGTGCTATTCATCAAGTAAAATTCTCTTTCCTTAACGCATGGCATTCCCTGCCTCCCTATGCTTGGGTGGAGCCATGTTTCTATCTCTGGCCAATGAACAAATAGAATAAATTAGTGTTTAAATGGCAGCATGAGATTCTCTCCAGCACTCTTTTCCCTCTGGCATAGCAACTAGGAATGTCTGACATGGTGGAGACTAGGGACTTGAGTAATTAACATGAACACACCGCCCTGCTGCCCTGAGACGGATATGTTTGCATGAGCACAAAATAAACCTTTGTTGTTTTAAGACACCGGCCTTTTGGGGAGTGTTTGTTATATAGCATAACTTTGACTCCCCTGAGTAATGCAGAAAGAAAGGGAATTATCTGGATATTTCAATTTAAATATTATTCTCTATTCCAGTGAGTGACATCTTTAGGAATACACCTGGAGTGGTGTATTACCAGTAAAGAATAAGTTAGGAACGCTGCCTAACTCAATGTTGTCCCCAAATATCTGTCTTGTCTCAGCCTTTCCTTTGGGGTCTGAAATTTCATCCTGAAGATATTTTGGGAAACACTTTCAAGTTGTCCCTTAAAATAAGCATAAAACCCTGGGGTAAGAAACACATAAATCACTAAGAGAAATAAGTCAATCAGAGAAAGACATGTATCATATGATCTCACTGATATGAGGAATTCTTAATCTCAGGAAACAAACTGAGAGTCGCTGGAGTGGTGGGGGTGGGAGGGATGGGTGACTGGGTGATAGACATTGGGGAGGGTATGTGCTATGTTGAGCGCTGTGAATTGTGCAAGACTGTTGAATCACAGATCTGTACCTCTGAAACAAATAATACATTATATGTTAAAAAAAAATAAGAAGATAGTAGGAAGGGAAAAATGAAGGGGGGGGAATCAGAGGGGGAGACGAACCATGAGACTATGGACTCTGAGAAACAAACTGAGGGTTCTAGAGGGGAGGAGGTGGGGGGATGGGTTAGCCTGGTGATGGGTATCAAAGAGGGCACGTACTGAATGGAGCACTGGGTGTTATACACAAACAATGAATCATGGAACACTACATCAAAAACTAATGATGTAATGTATGGTGATTAACATAACATAATAAAATTAAATTAAAAAAAAGAAATGCATAAATCACCAAATCTTTATGCACTCAAGTGAATGTGTTTATCCAATCCATTTCCAGGAAGAATCAGGGCAGCATAAGAGTTATTTTGGAGATAAACTTGGAAGGTCTTTCTGATATGTAATTCAGAAAAGAATTATGTATATGGGAGAAAAGCATGGAAACTAATTATGGAAATTATTATCTAAGATCCATGGCTCACTTTATATTAAGACAGACCCAGCCAACTACAAGGACCACTGTAAATACAGCCTCAGTGACATGCTTAAGGCCACTTGGTAAAAGTTATTGCAAAGTTCATGTCTGACTCCCCATTTCAAGACTTTAACCATTATATCCTGCAGCTACTTTGTCATTCCTAAGGCAAGGAGTCAAGATGGTTGAAGAGAAAGAGGCAACAAAGCAGACACATAGGAAGGAGAAGAAATAAGGACAAGAAAGGTGGAGAGTAAATCCCTTCCTGACCTCGGGTCTCACTGTTCTCAATGGGTTACATCAGAGAGCCCTGTATCCTTCCTTTAGTACAGGCAGGCTTAGGTTGATTTCTTTTACCTACTAACTGACTTATGTGCTTCATTACCGGATCCACCACTTACTAGCTATTAGAATCTAGGCAATTTTACCTAACATCTTTGTGCCTTAGGTTTATTCTCTGTAAAATGATAATAGGAGTTACTGTTAGAATTAAATAAGACAATGAATGCCAAGTGCTTAGCCCTGTGCCTAGCAAACAGAAGGCATGCAATAAATGTTAGCTGCTATCATTATGTTCATCATCTCATTTTCAACTATAATGGGGTCTTTTTGCCAGAGCACCCCACAAGTACTGACTGCATTGTCTCTAAAAGTGCAAGAAAATTAGTCATAGAATTTCCAAGTCAAGGAGAACAAGTCTCTGTGCTTTTTACAATTCTGTTGGAATGCCAAGGTAACATATCAGTTACTCACCCAAGCAGCTGCTAGATTTTTAGATCTTCCATCCAGTTAACCTCATTCTCTTCTCTGAAAACTTAGGAATGGACATAAACTGGGCCCAGTGCAGAGAAGTACCTATCTTACCATGTTTCCTATGAGTCTAGAAACCCTGGATTGTTTTCCTCTCTGCGTAAACCATATCAATGCATAGTTAGTAAGCTACTTGTGTCCTGCAAATCCTCTCGTATATCCTAGTACCTACATCTCTATTATTTCCAAGTGCAAGATGCAATGAAATGTATGTTTTTCCACATCTTCTCTTTTTTCATTCTAAAACTCACTTCCAGTCAAAGCTACTTTCTCAATGTCCAATCTTCCTTAAAAAATAAGCTGACCTATGTAGTCTCTATCCTTCAGAATCTTATAAGATTTGGCTATAGCTGGAGGAAAAACCTAGAAATATAGTTAACCTCAGGTGAAAACAAGAAAATTAAAAGTAATCTGTTTTCTATTATGGGCAATCACCCGACCAATTTATAATGATTTATTTAGGAAAAAATAAATGACAGCCGCCACACACTACATATACCACCTGAGCAACTCAGCCATCTCAGTGTCTGATCAGACTTGGCTTACAATTATAAGAGTATGGAAGCGTAGAATTGTCAAGAATCTGAGAGATTATCTACCCAACACCTCAGTTTAAAGATAACAGAACTAAGGTCCTGAGCAATAAATAATTGGCCTCAGGCACAAAGCTAGTTAGTGCCCTTGATTAAGACTCAGTTTTCCTTTCTTCCCACAATACCAAGTAGTTTACAGAATACACACTTAATAGATGATCTCTAAGGACATTATTTTGCATGTAGTATAAGCAATGGTTCAACTCTGGTTGAATGATAGAATTTTCTCTGTAGCTTTTAAAGAGATGCATGCCTGGGCTATATCCTTAGAGACTCTGATAGTGAAGCTAGGGCTTGGTGACAGTTGAATTCACTGCCAATTTCAGCAATAACCGTTTCTAATATCGCAAAACTAACCATGTCTAATAGAATTTTCTAAATTGTTGTTGTTGCTGTTGATGATGATGATAGGGGGTGGTTTTCATTAGAAGAATATGTTCTAACCAAAGAGACTCCAGGGTCAGTAGACCTAGGTCTTAACTGTCACAAACTAGCTTCTTGTTAAAACTATGTCCAAAAGAAAAGACAAGACAGAAGATGATCAATCTTTCTTAAGCAGAGGAGGGAGATGGAGTCCCAGCACTGATGCATTCTAAGTACTTATTGAGTACCGACTATATCCTAGTACTACTGCACTACGTACTAAGGATATATAACTGTGGAAATAGACAAGGTCATGGCCCTCATGGAACCTACTGTTTTGTGGAACTCTCTGATATAAAGGGTCTATAAGAATTGTCAAGTGAGCAGTTCTCAGCAAAGTCTTGTACAAAGACAGAGGATCCTAAATAGTATAATGTGAAGAGAAATGCATGCACTTCCCTACTGATAACTGTTAGTGTCTGGGAATGGTGAGAGATGATAGCACTTCAGAGAGGGCTGTCTTTATTGTGTGTGCCAAGAAACTTAAACTTTAAGGTCAAGTTCCCAGATTTTAAAGTATGAAGTCCTGAATATTGTTAAAAATGCAAATTTGCAGACATCATCCCCAGAGAATCTGATTCAATAGGTTGAAAAGGAGCCCTTGCTTGCACCTGCCTTTTTAAACCAGCACATCGGGAAATCTCAAACAGGTGGTAAGAAACTCTGCTGCAGATGAGGCAAGCTGTCTCAAGAGCAGCTACCCATTTTAGAAAGATCACTGGTCTTGAGTTCAGGCCTCTAGACCCCTGCCAGATTCAGCTCCCTCTCCGCTGTTCCCCACCACTTCTCTTGTAACTCTTGTCCATGCACAGAATTCCACTCAAACACCCTGAACTCATGCTAGCTGCAGCAGCTACAGTAACAAAAATTAGATGAATTCTTACCAGTGATCACAAAGTGGTTTGTCTACACTGTGAAGTCAAGTCAGGGGAGAATTGGGGCATACCTGGACAATTCCATAGGGAAAAAATCCAGACCTATTTCCCTGAATGGGAAAATCCAGTGAAAAGAGTTGATCCAAACACCTTAGCTACATACTGGCTTAAAGAGAAAGTACTGCAGTTGAATACATTAGTTCCTATCAAAGAAGAAACAAAGCAAATACTTAGAAAGCCAATGAAGCCATTAAAAATTCTGGTCACTTCTATAAAACCTCAATCATGTTTTGTTTTGTTTTTCCCCCCTCAAGCTATCATGATTACTACCCAAACCAATGAACTGTGTTTCTAAGCATTAGAAAATCAACAGCCTACAGTGGCATACTGTGTGTGGGATTGATTGGGTTACAGTATTTTAAAAGAATGTGAGGTACTGAGTCATTATTTCAATATTGTTTAAAAATTAATTAGAACTTCTCAGAATGGTTTCAGAATGTCAAGGTTTAATTAACATTTATTTAATAGATCCTTAATGTGACCTTCTTTGTAGAAAGCCTGTGGATTTTTTAGCATTTAATAGTCTAGTGGGGAAGAGGAAGAGTGGATTTTTATTTTTATTGGAGAGCTGAAATACAAACATTGTCTTTTTATCACATTAGTAACTCTTTGTGTTGCAGGTAAAGCATTATTAATTCATGTCCAATGAGAAATACAGAAGACTTTGATGATGTAGCAAAAACTAAACTATAAAAACCTCCATCTGAAGGGAAGGGGAGGAGCAGATCAGTCCTTTAGATGAAAATATATAATTCAAGTGAATGGCTGAAAGTATAGCTTGTTTATTTCCTAATATTCAAAAAGAAATGCCTGTATTAAATTTCAATCCTTTGTGGGGGAGGAATTATTTTAAAATGTAGAATCTTTAAAGCATTTCTGCCTTCATTTTATTCTTGCCTGTGTGTAGACATTTGCCATTTAGGACATGTGAATGTCAAGCCAGTTCTTGTCAATAATGAAAATAGAATTCCCCTTTAACCCCTCCACATTCATTTTGGTGAAGTTTTTATAATGCATTAAACCAAGGTTAAGTTTTCTTGTCGATTCTGATTTCTCTACACTCTCAGAATCCATTTCCCATGCTGCTTGGTGAAGCTTCCTAAGATGATTCTTTATTAAACAACACCTTAGCAGCAAAAGCAGGTTTGATGCAAAGTGAATTTAAGTGAGAATATTCTTTATAACAAACACAGCCTCTTTTCTCCCACAGTGAGACTCTCTCAGCTAATCCCCTGCAGACACTTTCCACAGCTCACACAGGGGAAATAGTCACCCCTGTCTCAAAATGTAAATAAAGGAAAGCTCTCTTTGCTTAGGCTTCTCCTCTGTAAGACTATTATATGCTCCAAACACTTTCCCGTGTTTATGAACAAAAACATAGTTCCCTTAAACTCTCAGAAATGTTTAAATATTATGTGTATCATCACATGTTCAGACGCTGACACTGCTATTATTTCACATGACCACCAATTGACTCCAACAGGAGTCATTTCCAGAGAACAGCCATTATTATCTACATAGCAGTAAATTACTGCTTGGAAGACACTGTTCCTATATGGCTGCACTACTGGAAATTATACCCAGCTCCATCTTGTAATATTGTCTTAAATGACTAGGTAGAGTCCTAACAACACTGTGTCCCCAGTAATAATTCAAATGGTGTTCAGACAGCTCTGTTCACCTGATAGAAGTAAAGATCCAGCCCAAAGAAAAATACTATTATTATGCCATTCTGCAAATATTATCACAAACAATAACATGCAGCAAAGAAATCAGTTGTTATTGTGGATTAAAAATGAGAGATCTGACTGTGGAGCTTTGGTTCAACCTCACCCTTTTTCCCACCCATCTGAACATTCCCTAGACCACATCTATACCTAGGAGCTCATCCCCTCCTACCTGTTAGCATCTTGGCTCTATTATTTCTTCTTCATCTTTTAGCCTCTGTCTCTCCCTCTGCACTGCTGTCTTTCCCTCTGCTAGAGACTTTCCCATCAAAAAATAATCTTTCTTTGACCCTGATTTTCCCTTTAAATGACTATCCCATCTCCCCCTTTACCCTCACTTCACAAATGAGAGGCAAATGCTCAATAAATATTTATGGATTAAATGAGTGAAAAAAAAATCCTTTTCCCTATGGCTTCATCTCACATTTACTCCTCATTCCACTGCAATCTAATGAAACTACTGAGCCCACTCCTCTACTAAAACCAGTCTCCAGAGGTAGCCGATAATTTTCTAATTTAAAAAATCCATGAGTTCTCCTTGCCCTTCATTCTACTTGACCTCTACTACATTGCTAACCAACCTCTATTATTAATATTCCCTTTCTCAAGTTTCCTTACAATATCATAAGATTCCCTATCCTTACATCACCAGTCCTCCCAAACTCATTGGTGACCCATTTTTCTAACCCTTCCCTCTACTTACCCTATGCTCTTCCAACAGGATTTCTCAACCACTGGCCCAATTTCAACTACCTTCTCTGTCAGCATCTTTCAAACTTATAATTCTGTTCCTAATTTTTCTTCTATCTCTCAGAATTGCCTTTCTAAATTCCTTTTGTACCTCTCTTCACAGATGTCATGTTGGCACCTCAAACTTGGTAGATCCAAAACAGAACCCAATCTGTCCTCCCTCCCATTCTTAAGCCTGTTTTTCTTCTGTGTTCCCACGTTAATGAATAGAAGCACCATCCTCTTTGTTACAAAGGTAGAAACTTTAGAGTTTTTTTGAGGCTGCCATCTCCCTTACCTCCAACTCCACTCAGCTTCAAGTCCTGTTGATGCTGTCTCTGAAATGTCCCTTGATTCTGCTCCATATTTTCCATTCTCCTTGCAACTGTCTTACTTCAAATTTCTATAATCTTTCAACTAGACCATTACAGAAGGCGATTAAGTGATCTCTCTGCCACCAGTCTCATCCTTCTCCAACTCATTTTTTTCATAGTAATAGACTAAGTTCTCTGAGAGTAGGAATGTCTTTGTCACCTTTGTATTTCCCAGCACGAGCACTCAATACATATTTGTGGAACGGAACTCTCACTGCCAACGATTATCTTCCTAATCTAAAACACAAATCTGATCCTGTAAATTCACTGCTCGCAAATCTTCAGTGACTCTTGCTACAGAAAAAAACAAACAAAAACTCAGCATGACATTCAGAGTCCTCTGTAGCCTGCTCTGAACCTACTGCTTTATCTGATCTCCTACCATATGTCTCCTGTCTACTTGCCACTCCAGCCACACACACTATAACACTATATACTCTTTCTACTTATTCCTAGAATCCACTCTTTATTACCTACTTCTATTGTTTGAGATACCTGTTTTCTTTCTTTTTCCTTTTCCTTTTGGATTTATTTACTTATTTTAGAGAGACAGTGTGAGAGTGAGTTGGGGGAGGGGCAGAGGGAGAGAATCCTTGAATCAGACTCCCCACTGAGCAGGGAGCCTGATGCTGGGATCAATCTTATGGCCCATGAGATCATGACCTGAACCAAAACCAAGAGCAGGACACTCAACAGACCGAGCCACTCAGGCGGCCCAGGGATATCCGTATTCTATCTCTGCCTATGGAAATCCTAGTCAACTTTTAAGGTCAAACTAAAATTCTACCTCTTCAATAAAGTTTTCTCCAATTCTTCCCACAAGAAATAATTGTTCCCCACTCTATGTACCCTAGCACTTTGTACTTCTTTCTGGCACACAGCAAACTGCATCCTCCATTACAGGTGGAGACACGAAAGTTTCCTCAGCCAGAACGAAGCAAACTCCTCAAGGTCGTCATGAATCCCCCACTACATTTATGCCAGTGCATCACAATAGTAATAGCGTCCAAAGCGCAGAAGGGCCTCTGGGAAATCTCAGCAGTGATAAAGTAGGGTGGCACAAAATACCAAAATGACTGGCATTGTCTCTAACACCTGCTGGTATTATTAGGTGGGCAATACTTTTTGTTAGGTTTCTGAAATTTTATCAAAATCATTGTTAGGGGGCAGTAATTTTTTTCTCACCCCTCTACTTCTGAGAGGAGACTATGAAAAGAATATCACCTTCCTTGTTAAAAGATTGTCTTAGCTAACAGGAAAGATAAATTGTGTATGTGGTTTTTTATTGATGCATGTTTCTTTTTTTAAAGATTTACTTATTTATTTGAGAGAGCGCAAGAGTGGGGTCATGGCGGGGAGGGGCAGAGGGAGAAGGACAGAGAATCCCAAGCAGACTCTGCAATGAGCACAGAGCCCTTTGTGGGGCTCTATCTCATGACCCTGAAATCATGACCTGAGCCGAAACCAAGAGTCCAATGCTTAACTGACTGTGCCACCCAGGCGCCCCAATGCATGTTTCTTTTGATTTATTGTTAGCACTATATTTGTTCCTTTGAATTACTGGACTGTGTGCCACAGTGATGAGTAGGATCAGCCTCCAGAGTGGGGCACCGTTGAAGACCCACTTATCTATCTTCTTATTTGCTTTAATACAAAACATGCATATTGGGAATCAAGCAATTCAAAGCCCCGCTATTCAACAGGTTATGTTAAGGGATGTTAAAGTTGTCATTCAAGTGCTACTAAGAGATGAAGAGAAATGAGAACTGATCACTGGATTCAGAAATCTGGAGCTCAGTGATAATCTTGATGAGTTTGGTTTTACTGAAATGATGGAAAGAACGCCTGATTGGAGTGGCTTCAAGACACAATGATGGCTTCCACAGAATGGTAAACCAGATTTTCTAAAAGAGCCTTTTTGCTACAAACCAAGTAAATCATGAATAATACATACCGTTTTTAAGAACTGCTGGGTTTGCAGGAACTAAGAAAAATATCCAAGCATCTCTACCACCATAACTGAAAATTAAAACAAAAAAACCCAGAGCTGAAACCTAAGTAGACAACACTGTGCAATACCAAATAAGAAGAGGAAATGAGATAAGTCGAATGCAAACAAATGCAGATACCATCATTAGTAAGACTAAGCCATGGGTCAGCTGCAAGACACAGCACCCTAGCCTCAAACCCTTACATTATCCAAATGCCTCAAAGGGATTTAAGTGGTCCCAGGTTGAAAGTACTCTGGGCTCTGAGCAGAAGCAAATGTCAATCTTTTCTGGAGAAAAGCATCCCAATTTAGGCCTGCAGTACTCCCACAAATGAAGATCAAACAAATATGAGCTTTAAATTAAGTAAGATTAAATTAAAAATTAAATGAAAAAAATCACCAAACACATGAGCAAGAACCAACCAAAACAATAAACAATAGCTTTAGACTCTTTAAAGACTCAGATATTGAAACTAATAGTTAAAAACACAAGGAGAAAAATTGTATGTGAAAAAAAAGACATAATAGATGAAAGCATAAAATAAGCAAGCAGTAAGAGCTAATAAAAATGACCAAGCAGATTGAAAAAAGAACTAACATAACTTTTAGGAATTAAAAACATTATTGTTGATGATAAAACTCAAATGGATGGGATAACAACATTTTAACAAAACTGAAGAGAGAACCAATAACTAGAAGACAGACATGAATAGATTATCTAGAATGCAGCACAGAAAAGTTAAGATGTATAATAGTAAAGAGATATAAGAGAAATGAAAGATAGAATGCAAAGATCAAACAATCCTCTATTCAAAGTCCAGAAGGAAAGAATGAGAGAATGGAGGAAAGGCAACACTGGAAGAAGTAATGACATAGAATATTCCAAAATTGACAAAAGACATCAATCCACAGGTATAGGAGGCACAATGTCTACCACACAGGGTGAATGAAACACATCCATGCCAAACTACACTAGACTGAAAACTGAAGAAGTGAAAACAAGGAGACAATCTAAGGCCAGTCAGAAAGAACATAGATGTTACCTAAAACTTGACAGCAAGCTTCTTAACAGAAAAATGGAAGCCAAGAAGAGAGGAAGGAAAATGTACGCAAAAAAGCACTGAAAAAAAAAATTCAACATAGATTATTCATCTATTCATTCATTTATATTTATTGAGCAGCTACTCTGTCAGGAACAGACAAAAATCTCTGCCTTCATGGACTTTACACTGTAGTAGTAGGGACAGATAATAATTTAATTAAATATGTCAGATGATATGAAGAAAAATAAAGCAGAAAAGAAGATGGTAGTACCAAGGGAAGGGAGAGTTTGTAATTTTTAATATGGTGGTCTGGGAAGATATCACTGAAAAACTGATATTTAGACAAAGACTTGAGGACATGGGAGTGAGGGGAGCTAAGTGGACGGCTATGAAGAAAGCATTAAAGGAAGAAATGGCAAGTTGAAAGGCATGTGGCAGCTCAAAGGCATGTTTAAAGAACAGCAAGAATGCCAATGTGGCTACAGCAGTGGAAGTGAGCGAGAATGGTGGGAAACAAGGTTGGAGAGACAGCAGAGCTAGGGGAAGGATATCACATGGAACCTTCCAGATGACTGTTAGGACTTGGGCTTTCACTCTACATCAAATAGAAAGCTCTTAGAGAGTTTTGAATAGAGCCATCTCATGATCTGATTTACATTTTGAAAGGATGGCTTGAGTCAAAATAGATTATGGAAACCAAGGGGAGAATCAGGAAAAACCAGCTGGGAAGCTATTGCAATAATCAAGGCAAAAGAGCACGGTGCCGTGTACAAAGGTAGTAGCAATGCAAATGGTGAGAAGTGGTCAAATCTGAAGAAGTGTCAAAGAAGATTTGTTGTGGTTTTGAAGTGGTTTATAACATAGAGGAGTTGTAGATGGACAACTGGAAGGATATAGTTGACATTTACTCTAAAGAGAAAAACTGTGAACAGAGCAAGCTTGGAGGGTAGACCAGGAGCTCAGTTTGGAACGTGTTAAGTTTGAAATGTGTAGTACTCACGTGGAGATGTCAGAGGATACAGGAGTGTAGAATTTGTACGGTTTGGACTGGAGACATAAATTTGGGAGCCAGCAGTAAATAAATAGGGCCAAACAAAGACATTTTCAGATAAATAGCATCTGAGTTTACTGGCAATAGTCCTTCATTAAAAGAATTTCAGGAAGCAAGGAAATAATCCCTGAAGAAAACTCTGAGATTTAAGAAGGAATAGGAGGCAGTGATACTGGGAAATTTTGCTATAAACAAACATCATCAACATAAAATAATGATAATGATAATAATACATAATCTCTGGGGTTCAAAATTTAAAATGGCAAAACTAAAATTCTGGACAATAGCATATATAACATAAGAAGGTTAATTAGAGTACAAATGTAGAATCCTTGAATTGTTGAAGAGGGAATTAAGATCTTAAATTATTTTAGATTAAGTGTCTGTGGTAACATTTCAAGGGTAAGTAGAAGGATAGAAATAGTATATAAGTTTCAAACCAGTAGAGCAAGTTTTCTCAAAGAAAGGGCAAATGGTATTTTGTATGCGACAATTGCTCACTGCACAGAACTGTCCTGCCCATTTCAAGATACCCAGCATCCTCAAACTCTGCCTTCCAAATACTAGAAGCACCCAGTCCAGTCAGTGCGATGACAACGACAACAACAACAACAAGCACCTCCATATATTTAAATAAGAAAGGTGCTATATCAGCCTTACACAAAAACCACTGAAGTTCATGGAGAAAACAAGCAAATTAATTTAAAACTTTAGCCACACACCAAAATAAAAGGGAAGAGAAAAAAAAGTGGAAGAAAAAGAAACAGATAAAGAGCACGAAGAAGGAAAAACAAGTCTAAATATATAATTAATCATGATAAATGTAATTGAACTAAGTTTGCCAGTTAGAGTGTTAACTGGATATTTTTTTATTATCCATTATACAATGACACTGTTTATAAGAGACATATCTAAAACTCAAGGACATAGAAGGATTGAAAATTTTAAATCTTAATATTATCCAAAAGAAAGTTAGGTTAGTTATATAATTACACATACTAGAGGATACATATATTATTAGATAATATATATATTAGAAGATTTCAATGTGCTTCAATTATTGCTTGGTCAAGCACACAAAAACCACAAAATCAGCTATATATGATTTGAACAACTCAATTAATGAGTATGAATTTATATATACAGATGTATATGTTATTTTTATTATATATACAATGCGTGTATAAATTTGTACATGTATATATATGTGTGTATGTGTGTGTGTATATACCCCTACACTTAACAATTGAAGAACACCTTCTTTTTACAATCATCACAATCCAGCTAATTTCTTTACTGAGTGATTATTATGTGCCCAGGATTATTATAGGTACTTGACAAGTATAAATGAATTCATTTAATCTTCATAAAACTACTATGAGAAAGGTCTATAAGTGCAAAGCTGAGATGTGACCCTATATAATCTCATTCTAGTGTCTGTTTTTAACCATCACAAAACATTCTCCAATGAAACATTTTCAAAACATAATCACTTATAGAGCCAAAATGCAAATTTCTACAAATTTAACAAATTGATCATACAGTGGCTAAAGAAAAAAATTACAGCAATTGTTCAAGAAAGTAAGGAAGACTTGATTCAAGGCTACTGCAGTGGAGTTGTGCAATAGGGGAGAGAGTTTGGTTGGGCTCACTCCCTAACAAAGACCCTCTCCTTGACCAAGATCCTCTGAGCCCTCTTCTCCTACAGGCCCACACCTTGGGCTCTGCCCTTCGCCCACTTGGTCCAGTTTTAGCAAGGATGCTGCTGGGTCAATTTAGCAAGAATCCCCCACCTCTGATATCTGATCACTTTACCCTGACTTCAGCAAGAATCCTGTCAAGTTGGTTTAGCAAGGATCCCCCTTACTTCTTAGTAATGCATCCACTGATCCCTGCCCTGCTCCTTGGCTATAAATCCCCACTTGTCCCTGTCTGTTTTCAGAGTTGAGTCCAATCTCTGTCCCTTATTGCAAAAGCCCATTGCAGTTTGTCCCTTCTTGAATAAAGTCTTCCTGTCTTTAGTAAGTTTTGAATAATTATTTTCTTTAACACAGTTCACATTCTCCTAATATAATGCAACTCAGAAGTTAATAACATCATATGACAGAAAAAAATAGTTTTAAATCTCCATAAGTTTGGATATTTAAAGCATATGTGTATAATCCCACATGTTTTAAATAACTCATGAATCAAAAAAATCATGATAAAAAATTTTAAAACTTGGCTCTGATTAATAAAATTTGCATATTGAAAGTTGTAGGCGTTATGAAAACAATACTTTGATGGAAACATTAAGTATGCCATTGTCTGTAAACCAATAGGAGTCCAATCTTTGCAATTTTCTATGGTTTAATCTAAATCTGTAGCCTCAAATGCTTAAATTAGAAAAGAAAAAAGCTAAAAATTAATGGGTAAAGCCTCCTACTGAAAAAATCAGAAAACAACAGAATAAACTCCAAGAAAATAAAAGAAAGTAAATAAAGATAAAATTTTAAATAAACAGAAAAAAAACCTGCCTCTGAAAAGACTAAAAGATTTAAGAGAACTCTAGTTGATATGATCAAGAAAAAGGAAACACAAATAAATAATATTCAGTTTGAAAGGGATATATAATTACATATATGGGGTAGCCTTAAAAGATAATAAGATACTATGAACAATTTTATGACAATATTTGAAAACTTATTCAAAATATGTAAATTCATAGAAAAATGTAACTCACCCAAACTGATTTAATAGGAAGCTAGAAGAGTAACTATTAAAGCATTTAAATGACTAGTCAAAGATCTGTATTTTTAAAAAGACTCACATTGTTTTTTTAAAAGATTTTCTTTATTTGAGAGAGAAAGAGAGCATGAGTGGGGTGATGGAGAAGGGCAGAGGGATAGAATTTCAAGCAAACTCTGCCCTGAGCACTGAGCCTGATGCAGGGCTCCATCCCAGGACCCTGAGATCATGACCTGAGCTGAAATCAAGAGAGGCCCTTAACCGAGTGAGCCACCCAGGTGCCCCAAGACTCACAGTATTTTACAGGCAATTTCTACCAAAGTTTTGAGGAACACATTTCAATATCCAAAAGTTTCCGAAGAACAAAATATGAGAAAATACTCCCAAACTCCATGTATGACCCAGCATAACCTAGTATAATCTTGATTCCAAAAGCACACAAAGTCAATTTATAAAAGGAAAACTTTACTATTTCTCTATCACACACAGAGATACAAAAATTCCAAATTAAATATTTATAAAATAAATCTACAAATACAGAAAAAAGACTGTGACCAGGAGTGAAAGGATGGTTAAAAATAGAAAAGTTTAGGAGTGCCTGAGTGGCTTAGTCGATTAAGTATCTGCCTTCAGCTCAGGTCATGATCCCGGGTCCTGAGATCGAGCCCCACGTTGGGCTCCCTGCTCAGCACAGAGAATGATTCTTCCGCTGCCCTTCACCTCTGCTCATACTCCCACTCTCTCAAATGAAAAAATAAAAAATCTTTAAAAAAATAGAATTCATAAATGAGATTTCTACAAAAAGCAATTAAAGGAGAAAATCATATGATCATTTGAATAGATTCTGTAAAAAGAACAAAAATAAACATGCATTTATAATTTTTTAAAATTTTAGCAAACAAGGAATAAAAGTTGATTTTTCTTAATTCAATAATAGCTATCTACCAAAAAATCTACAGCAAACTCACCCTTAATCATAAAATCTTAGAAGCATTCCCTTTAAAATAAAGAACAATGGTATCCATTATCATTGCTTATATTGAACACTTAACTGACATCCTAACCAGCAGAGCAAATATAAAAAGGAAATAAAGGCTATGATTATTGGAAAAGAGAAAACAAAATTGTATATATTTGCAGATGATGATACTGTCTGTTTAGAAAACAAAAAGAACCTATAGATAAATGATTATAATCAATAAGAAAGTTTAGCATAGTAATTGAACCTGTGATCATTCTGTAAATATCAACTGCATTTCTACACACAAGCAACAGTTAGAAAATGCTAATTTAAAAAGATAACATTTATATAAGCAAAGATAAGACATTGGGAAGCCCTAAGTTAATAAAAACATATCATGTTCATGGATAAAGAGACTCAGTATCATAAAGATGGTAATTCTCAGGGTGTCTGCCTTCGGCTCAGGTCATGATCCCAGAGTCCCGGGATTGAGCCCCACATCAGGCTCCCTGCTCCTTGGGAAGCCTGCTTCTCCCTCTCCCACTCCCCCTGCTTGTGTTCCCTCTCTCCCTGTGTCTCTCTCTGTCAAATAAATAAAATCTTAAAAAAAAAAGATGGCAATTCTCACCAAATTTTATCAATAAATCCAATACAATTTCAATAAGAATCTCAACAAGGCTTTGGAAGGATTCTAAAATTTATGAAAGAGCATGAAGCCCAAGAATATCTCACATACCTGAGAAAGAATAGGTGGAAATTTGTGCTATTATATATCAAGACATTATAAAGCTATAGAAGTTAAGTATGTTTGTTGCAGCTGGTTAAACATCTGCCCTCGGCCTTAGGTCATGATCCTGGCGTCCTGGGATCTAGCCCCGCATCAGGCTCCCTGCTCAGTGGGGAGTCGCTCAGTGGGGAGTCTGTTTATCCCTCCCCCATACCCCTCCCCACTAGCTCATGTTCTCTCTCTCTCTCTCTCAAATAAATAAATAAGATCTTCAAAATGAAAAAAAATTTTGAAGAAGTATGTTTGCTCTTGCAAAAAAATAAACTGACTGATAGAATAGACTAGAATCTCCCCACCCAAATAGATTGATTCAGATGTGAACATCTAATGAAGAGTTAGGGGTGCCTGGGTGGCTCAGTCATTAAAGCATCCAACTCTTGATTTCAGCTCAGGTCATGATCTCAGGGTCATGAGATCGAACCCAGCATCAAGTTCCCCGCTAAGTGGGGAGTCAGCTTGAGATTCTCTCTCTCCCTTCCCTCTGCCCCTCTCCCTGCTCAAGCTCTCTCTCTCTCTCTCTCTAATAAATAAATAAATCTTAAAAAAAGAGTTAGTCATACAGAACATTGGGGGGAAGGAAAATTTCCTAACAAATAATAATGAGACAATTAGTTACCATTAGGAAGAAAAATAATCTCCACCATACGTTAATATCAATTACAGATGAATTAAAGTTTAAATGTTAAAGGCAAAATCTTAAAACTTTAGAGGCAAGACAAAAGCATGCTTAATGCATTTGGACAGAAAAGAATTTCTTAGACAGAACACTGTATAGAGATGCCAAATCACTATATTGTACACCCGAAACTAATGTAACATTGTGTGTCAACTATACTCAAATAAAAAAAAAATTAAGACATAAACAAGCATTCTCCCCTCGAAGATGAATAAAAATTTGTTAATGCACACATAAAAAGTTGATCAATCTTAATAATCAGGAAAATGCAAATTTAGACCACGATGAGATACCATTTAACATTGGCAAAAAATAAGATACTTGACATAGAATGGCAGAAATTCTCATCTATTCTGCTAGCAAGAGGGTAAATTTATACAACTACCTTGAAAAGCAATTTGTCATTATCAAATAAAATTAAAGCTTCCCCCTCCCCCCAAAATTAAAGCTTCCCTTATCTTATAAGCTGGCAATTCTATTCCTGGGTTTATAAATCCTAGCCTAGAGAAACTCTTCCATTAGTTTACTGGGAGACATGTACAAATATATTCACAGCAGCATTATTTGTAATAGCAAAAGAACTGGAAACAACCCAAATATTCATTAACAGGGAAATGGATAAATACACTGTTGAAATAGACACACAATAGAATATTACCCATCAGTGAAAACGAGTAAACACTGCTACCTGGATGAATCTTAGAAATATAACCATACAGTGAAAAAAAAGCTGAGTACATAGGACTCTGTGCAGTTTGTACCATTTCATAAAGCTCAAAAATAAGCAAAACTAAATATATATGTGTATGTATGTAGGTATATATTTATGTATATGGTCATATATATATGAGATAAAATGGAAAAATGGGGAGACAAATTAAAAACACAAACTACAGGATGGAGGTTACCCTGGGGAAGAGGAAAGGGACAAAATAGGGAAGGTACAAACTTAGAGATCCAACAATATTAATCATTTTAGTTCTTAAATTGGATGCTAGTTACTTGGGTGTTCATTATCAAGTTTCATATCTTACATATATTTAATATGTAAGATATGGATATTTAATAAATACATATATTTAAAAATTATCTTTTATATATATCAAATATTGCATTATAAAAACATTCTTAAAAGAGAGAGAATAGGAGGTTAGAACATAGAAACAGCATATGCAGACATCTTACCTAGAGTCTTAACCATAAAGATGAGAGGAAAAAATAGGGCTAAAGGTGGAAGAAGACAAGGAAGCAAGAAAGCATTCTATTATTTTGCTTTTATTCATTTTTTTATTTGTTTTTAAATACAGCATGCTTTTATGCTAATAGAGATGATAACGAGTAACAGAGGAAAGATTGATGATGCAAGAGAGAAAAGACAATTACAAGAGGGAAGTGCTCAGGAAAGAGGAAATGTGAGTGCCTAAGTGGAGGGGTCTATCTTATAAGGTGGCAGAGAAAGTTCACTTGTTTTAACGGATGGGAAGGCAGAGTAGATATAGCTAAATGTATTTGTGGATGGGAAGAGAACGACATTCTCCTCTAAGTAGCTCTCTTTTCTCTGTGAAATATGAAGCAGGGTTATACGCTGGTAGTGAGGTGGGGTAGGTAAAAGAAGGAACCCTGGAGATTTGAGGAGACAAGAGATAGCGGAAATGATTAACTTTGAAGGTAGAGAAATTTGAACAAGAAAATGTAGGGAGATGTCCTCCTTGATGCACATTCTTTTGGCACCTCCCACCCACCTCACTGACCACTCTGTATCAATTCTCTTTTGCTGGATTTCTCTCCTTCTCCTGATCTCTGAATATTAGAATTCCTGAGCTCAGTCCTCAGATATATTCTTTATGTGAACCCATCTAGTCCCTGGGCTTTAACTACCATCCACATGCTAAAGACTCACAAATTGGTATGAGCACGTGTCTAACACAATTTTTTTATTTTTCTGCCCATTCTTCTCTCTGCCCAGTCTTCTACTGCTCAGTAGAGAGTATCACCATTCATCCAGTTGCCCAGAGCCAAAACCCAGTTTTTCCCTATATTTATCTTTATCTCATACCTCACATCCAATCCATCAACAACTTATATGAGCTTTACCTTCAAAATATACCCCACATCTAACCCTCACCACCTCCATCACTACTATCGTGCTCTAAGACACCATCATACCCTTTCTATATCACTACAATAGCTTCCCTGCCTCCATACTGGCTCTACTCCCACTCCCAGTCCATTCTCCACATGCAGTCGCAGCGACCTTCCATAAACAGAAAGCAGATCACACACTCTCATGCTCAAATTTTTCCATGCTTTCTTTTGTACTAGTACGAAACCCTGAGTCCCCACTCTGGTCTGTTTGGTCCTAGATGACCTGGCCCAGCTAGTTCTTTAACCACATTCTCCCCACCACTCCCACTTCACTTATTCTGCTTCAGCCATGGTGGCATTTTCAATGTTCCTAGCAGGTGACAGGCTACTCTCTACTTTGCATCGATTTCAAATGGTGCCCTACAAAGTTTTAGGTTATCCATTCCTTTCATTAGAATTTCAGTTAAATATTACCTCTTGAGGCTGATATTTTATCTGAAAGAGTCTTCATCTCTTTATTCTGCTCTATGTTTTCTTGACTTCAAAACTTCTTTTTTTTTAAAGATTTATTTATTTATTTGAGAGAGAGAATGAGAGAGAGAGCATGAGACGAGGGAGGGTCAGAGGGAGAAGCAGACTCCCCACCGAGCAGGGACCCCAATGTGGGACTTGATCCTGGGACTCCAGGATCATGACCTGAGCCGAAGGCAGACACTTAACCACTGAGCCACCCAGGCACCCTGGTTTCTTAACTTCACAGATCGCATTCTGTTTTATACACTTTTTGTGTACCTCTCCCACTAGGAGGAAAGTTCTATGAAGGCAAAGACTTTGTCCTGTTCACCATTGTGAACTGTGGATAATGGCTGGCAAAAAATATTTGTTCGTTGAATGAATTCAAGCCCATTTCAAATAACTTTGGAAGTCACAACTGAATTGTCTCTTTCTAATTGGCAAATCTATCTTTTAAGTAATTTTGTTTGCATCAAGTTTATGGATTTATGCATCACTGTACACGCTAAAGTAAGCTCACTTCCTAGAAGAATAATCATGTGTTATATCAACTTTCCAATGTTTAAAATGACTCTGAAAGATCTGGAAGTAGAGTGCCTAGAGAAAGTACTACTTACATGCAATCAGCTCGTTCATCAGCATCATTCCAAACAAATTACACTACCTCCTAATTTGATAATGAACTTCTACTTCCATAAGAAAAGCATAATCCTGTGGGAATTCATAGTGCCTGGATAGATAAGATTTAAGTGAAATATGTCTCTGTGAGACTGACTGAAAAGCAAAGGAGGAGTGCCTGGAACTCTGGGTCTCCTTTAAAGTTTCTGAGCTAAAGCAGCCAGATCCTTCCTGTGGCTCAACATTCTCACCTAGGGAGTAAATGTTTAACTTAGATGAGAACACTCTCACCTATGGTCACGTATTCATCATACCCTTAGCCTGCACACAGGTCACAAACACCGCTTGCTTCAATCATGCATTGTCCCATATGTCTATGTCTTGATTATGAAAGCCTAACAGTCCTTTCTATTTTTCTGCTCTTACTTGATGTATAGATAAGACTTGTAATAAAAGTGGAGACTAAATCTGGCTCGGGACCTTTCAGCACTAGAGCAATTGGTCCCCTCACCCTCTTCTTTCTCCTATTTAGGTGTCTGGAGTAATCTTTTCATTCACCACCTCAGGGTTTGCTGGCCAAACCCAGCATAGTTCTATAGAAGGTACCCTGCACTGGACATTAGAAAATTCAGAGCAGATTCCTTATTTGGTCTCTGATAAGTATAGAGTCCTGTTACTTAATAATTCTGTTAAATAAAAACAGCTGCCCTAATGTACTTCCAACGAATTCTCTATGAATAAGTTCTTTATGGGTAATTAGAATTATTGAAACAGGAGCTATAAAATATTCTTTTTATCAACATTATTACAGGGACTATTGAGATCTTTCATTGATTTCTTTGAACCTGGAGGAAAATTTCATAAAATGCCAATTGAATTGAATTTAGATTTTGTAGAGTAGGAATAATTTTCATAATTATTGAAATTTTTGAACATTGAATTTATTGCTTTACCTCCTACTACTTTGTTTATGTAAGTATTTTATCTAAGTATAATTCACATGCAATATTTTATTACTTTCAGATATACAACATAGTGATTTGAATACCTTCTGATACTTTGATAATGTAATAATTATGTCTCAGGGTAAATAATATAGGAAGTGTTTTGATAGAAATATTTTTTAGTAATCTTGAGGAGCTGGAAGTCTGTATGTGGGGTGGCTGTCCTGATTTTCAAAAGGAAAGAAGATAGATTCTGAATACTGATCCAAACAAAATTATTAAGTAGACTATTAAGTACAGAGCATATAAACCTTTCTGTAAAATGAAGGTGGCCATCACATCACCCAGTTACCCTATCCCCCCCACCTCCCCTCCGCACCCCTCAGTTTGTTTCCGAGAGTTAAGCGTCTCTCGTGATTTGTCTCCCTCTCTGATTTCTTCCCATTCAGTTTTCCCTCCGTTCCCCTGTGGTCCTCTGTGCTGTTTCTTATGTTCCACATATGAGTGAAATCATATAATTGTCTCTCTCTGACTGACCACTGTGTGTTATATGCAGCTAATGAATAACTGAACTCTACATCTGAAACTAATGACGTACTATATGTTGGCTAATTGAATTTAAATTAAAAAAAGAAGAAAAATGAAGGTGATGATTTCTAGAGGTAAACTTAAAAATAAATTCAAGCTAAGTTTACCTCATTTTCTCTTTCCTTTCTCTCCTCTTTATTGGAATTTTTCTTGCCTTGTCTGCCTTTGTTGTTTGTCTAACCAAATTATAAATCAGTTCAAGTGTATCAAAATAAATATATCTAGGGTTCCTTAAGTCGGTTTTGCTTTACATCATCCCTGGATAGCTTGAGATATATGAGCTGATAGCACAATTAGATAAAATTATAATTGGCAAAGCTTAACCTTACAAAAAGAATGAATCTGTAGCAACCCAGGAAGAGGCATCTAGTTTTGAAGTATTTTTATCAATTACTCAAATTAAGATACAAAATAATATAATCACATATGTAAATGACTCAAAGCTGAAAGAGATAATGAATGCTTCCCATCTCAGTGAATGACATTACCATTCATCCGGTTCAGTCCTCTCCCACCACCTGGAATAATTAGGCTAAGTTGCTGAAACAAAGCATTCCAAAAATACAGTGACTCAACCAGGATAGGAAATGATCTCCATCATGGATAAAAATGCAAAGTGAGTAGAATCGAGCCAAGGGGGAGACTCTGCTCCACAAGGTCACTGAAGAACCTAAGTTTTTTCTATCTTCTGCCAGCCCTTAAGTTGATGTTTAAGTTTGCATAAGTGGAAATTGGATCATCAGCACCACATCCATGTTCAAGTCCAGGGCAAGCAGTTCTGTATTTTAGGAAAGGACTTGGATGTTTGTCCAAATTTAGTCCCTAATCACATCTAACTAAAAGGGAGCTTGACCAATGCAGACTCCGGCTAGGTGGTCCCGAATATGGTTCAAAGTCAGGGTGGGGTAGGTGGTACTATCTCTAGAAGGAAGAAAAGAAGATACTGGGCACAACTAGGGGTTTCTGTCATACATGTCCCGAAATCCAATTAACTCATCACCAGGTTAGGTCTGTGGGCCTCCCATATATTTCACAAAAACTCCCATTTGCCCATTTACCTCCATCTTCCCTGTCACAGCCCTTGTCTGAAGTATCATCACATCTGACCTGTTTTATTACAATAGCCTCCTAACTGGGTTCTTACATTTGCACTCTCCTTTGCTCCCAAATGAAGTGTTTTGTTACAGTCATTTTAAAGTGCAAATCTAATCACATCACAACTCTGATTAAAATCTTTCAATTGCTTCTCATTGCTCTTAGGATTCAGTAAGGAGAACACTAAAGTCCTACATATTTTACCCTCTTTTCTTTCTTTTTTTTATCCTCATTAAACTTTTGTTTTAATGGTTCTCAAAATTCTGTGACAGATTTTTGGTCAAGTTGTTTCCATTAAAAAGTACTGATTTTAAAAACTAATAACTTAAAACTGCCACACACACATACACACACACACAAAAAAAACAAATGGTCCACAAAACATTCTCCTTTCCTTCTGAAGGTTTTACAATGCACTGTTATCATTAACCAGTCTTTTACCATTAAACTTAAATGGCCAATTGACACAAAGAGTTCTGAGACCATTCTTCCACCACTGATGAAGACTGGGGTGGCAGGTATTGGGGATAATATTCATTTAGCCTTCTGAGCTTTCTGGGCAGACTCGGTGACCTTGCCAGCTCCAGCTGCCTTCTTGTCCACTGCTTTGATGACACCCACAGCAGCCGTCTGTCTCATGTCACGAACAGCAAAATGGGCCAGAGGAGGATAGTCAGAGAAGCTCTCAACACACGTAGGCTTGCCAGGAACCATATCAACAATGGCAGCATCACCAGATTTCAAGAACTTGGGACCATCTTCCAGCTTTTTTCCAGAACAACAATCTATCTTCTCCTTCAGCTCAACAAACTTGCCGGCAATGTGAGCTGTGTGACCATCCAGCACAGGTGCATATCCAGCACTGATTTGGCCTGGATGGTTCAGGATAATCACCTAAGCCATGAAGCCATTGGTGGGTCATTTTTGCTGTCACCAGCCATATTGCCACGATGAACATCTTTGACAGATATGTTCTTGACATGGAAGCCCACATTGTCCCCAGGAAGAGCCTCACTCAAAGCTTCATGGTGCATTTCAACAGACTTTACTTCAGTTGTAACATTGACTGGAGCAAAGGTGACCATCATGCCAGGTTTAGGAACACCAGTCTCGACTCGGCCCACAGGGACAGTACCAATACCACCAATTTTGTAGACATCCTGGAGAGGCAGATGCAAGGGCTTGTCTCTTGGACGAGTTGGTAGCAGATTGCAATCCAGAGCTTCAAGCAGTGTGGTTCCACTGGCATTACCATCTTTACAGGTGACTTTCCATCCCTTGAACCAAGGCATGTTAGCACTTGGCTCCAGCATGTTGTCACCATTCCAACCAGAAATTGGCACAAATGCTACTGTGTCGGGGTTGTAGCCAATTTTCTTAATGTAGGTGCTGACTTCCTTAACGATTTCCTCGTATCTCTTCTGGCTATAGGGTGGCTCAAGGGAATCCATTTTGTTAACACCCACAATTAGTTGTTTTACACCCAGTGTGCAAGCCAGAAGGGCATGCTCACGGGTCTGCCCATTCTTGGAGATACTGGCTTCAAATTCACCGACACCAGCAGCAACAATCAGGACAGCACAGTCAGCCTCAGATGTGCCTGTAATCATGTTTTTGATAAAGTCTCTGTGTCCTGGGGCATCAATGATGGTCACATAATACTTGTTGGTCTTGAATTTCCACAGGGAGATATCAATGGTGATACCACGTTCATGTTTAGCTTTCAGTTTATCCAAGACCCAGGCATACTTGAAGGAGCCCTTTCCCATCTCAGCAGCCTCCTTCTCAAATTTTTTGATAGTTCTTTTGTCAATCCCACCACATTTGTAGATCAGATGACCAGTAGTGGTAGACTTACCTGAATCTATGTGTCCAATGACGACGATGTTGATGTGAGTCTCTTTCTTTCCCATTTTGGTTTAGGTTGAGCGGTGGTTTTCACACCTGTGTTCTGGCAGCAAACCCGTTGCGAAAAAGCTATTTTACCCTCTTTTCCTCTGGTCTCACCTCTCATTCTCCTCTCTCCATCACACTCCCTTTCTCCACACCCCAGGCACATTTGCCTTCTCTGTTTCTCACCCACAGAATGCTCTCACCTGCCACAAATATTTTGAACTTGCTAGTCCCTCTGATAAGAATGTTCTCCATTTGCCTCACTGACGCATACATCAGCTCTCAACCCAAACTGCTTTCTCAGGGAAAGTTTCCCAGTCACAGATGATGCTGATCCCTCATTATACACTGTCACAGCACTCTGTAATTTTGTCACTGTTTGTAATTATACATTTATTTTTGTGATTATTTGAGCTAGGGAAATCTGCAGCTTTCAATGATGTCTTTCCATATCTGGGCGCAGACATTCACAAGGCTGGTCTGATTTACAGAGAAAGACCTTAAATTACAGCTTCTGATAATATTAGCTTTCCTTTTTCATTCCTTTACCCAACCTTACCTTTTGCAATCTCCCTTAGCTATGAATCTAGGTGGCAGGTAACTGGGATAGCTAGCCCATGTGGCTCTCCTTTATGCACCACTCCAATGGAGTCTTAGGGTATAGAATGGGAACTGACCTTGGGTATGGAACTTGGACTCCACAGGAACACTCCTCACTTCTATAGCCTTCCCCTACCCCTGTGTCTATTCACCTTAATCAAAAGATCACTGAATAAGCCTTCTGGACTCTTGACATTTATGTTTCTAGAATCTATTTCAGTCAAGGTCTGAGAAGGTTTACTTAGGCTCTCAGTGGTCTCTCATATTTGATCCAAATTTCACTATATTTGGCTGATAGTTCTTCATAATTTTTTAAAAACAGAGTTTTCTTCTCTGATTTATATTCTTTGCAGATTTGGTGGGGAGGGTGTTGTTTTTGTTTGTTTTATTGTTTTTATGTGTTTCAGGGAGGAAAGTAGCAATCAGATGGCTTTAGGTCACCCTTTTTAACTAGAAGTATCTGTAGCTATGAGTAAATATTCACATGCCGGGAAGATGTATCTATTTATTTTGTGGTTTCACACCCCCAAGAGAATGCTTGCCCCAGTTTAAGAAGCACCTTATAGTCTATTTAAATAGAATTTCCTCTAATAAAGCAGAGAATATTACAAAATAAAATATCTATGGACTTCCCCAATAGGTCCACACACTTTCTAATGAGAGAGACAGAATTTTATAGCACATGGTTGGCGGGGGGAACAACACAGATTCCTGAGCCTATGAGTGAGCACAGATCTAAGATTATGGAATTGCAAATGTTTTGTTTGCCAAGCCTCTTGCTTCTAATTGCTCTTCTCCACAGACTATGTAGATAAATATCTGGCATAGTGACAGCACATACTATGTTCTCAAAATGTTAATTCTTTCTTCTTTTTTATTTTTAAGAGGGGGATGGACTGGGAGGAGCGAGGGTCAGAAGGAGAGGGAGAGAGAGAATCTTAAGCAGGCTCCATGCCCTTCATGGAGTGTGATGTGGGGCTCGATCTCACAACCCTGAGATCATGACCTGAGCCGAAATCAAGAGTGGGACGTTTAACCGACTGAGCCACCCAGGTGGCCCATTCTTTCTTCTCCCTTTGATGTAAGAAGGAAAAATGCTCTTTTTTTTTTTTTTAAGAAAGCTTTATTAAGTGCCTACTATAAGGTAGCACAGTCATAGACACAGAGGTCCTGGTCTACTGGGAGAGAAAGACAAGTAACTAAAAGGACAGTCAGTATAAACAGTGCTGTGATAGCAAAGAATACTTTAAGAACACAAAAGCGGACCTCTCATCTGTCATAAAATGGCAGTGCGAGGGAAGAAGCATGGGTGCTTCCTAGAGAAGATATCTAAGTCAAGTGGTCAGGCTTAAAGAATAAATAGTAACAAACTGCACAGAGAAGCAGGGGGAAAGGTATTACGGGCAGTGGAACAGCATCATTCCTGTAAATAGCCAAGAAGCTAGAACATGGCATTTCCAAAGAACTCTAAGTTCCGTGAAGTGGGACAATAGAGTGGGAAGAAAATGGCACAAAATGAAGTTGGAGAAAGGCAGGAGCCACATCCTTTGATTCAGTTCAACAAACCCTTATTGAACACCTACCATGTACCAGACACTGAGAATATAAGGACTGACAATAACAGGACACAGTCCCTATTCTCCACAAGCTTGTAATCTAGTGAATGAAACCTGGCACATAAACAGAGAATTTCAACATTAGTGCATCCATAGAGAAGGGAACTCACCTTAGAAGGGATAAGAAAAATTCATCTTAGCTGAGTCTTAAAGAATAATTAGGGGCACCTGGGTGGTACAGTCGGTTAAGTGTGATACTCTTGGCTTCAGCTCAGGTCGTGATCTCAGAGTCATGAGATCAAGCCCTACAGGGGGCTCCATGCTCAGCACAGAGTCTGCTTTAGATTCTCTCTCTCCCTCTGCCCCTCTTGCTTGTGCTCTCTCCCTCTCTCTCTGTCTTAAATAAATAAATCCTTAAGAAAAAAAGAATAAGAGATAACCAAAACATGGTACCATGGGAGTTAGAAAAAGTATTACCAGCAGAAGAAGAAAAAAAGTGCAGGTTTGAGGGTGATAAATAGCACATTGTGGAGGATAGCAACCAAACATAAGTAGTTCAGTATTTCTGGGATACAAAGCATGAAGGAAAGGTTTGGTCACGAGACTGGAGTAAAAAGAAAGGGAACAAATGTCCTGCTAAGAACCTTAAGTGTTATCCTTTTGGTGATGCAGCACTACTGAAGAGTTTTTATCTGGAAAAACATAATATACTCTGATAATAGTATAGATAATGGATTTGAGAGAGATGGGTCTAGAGGCTTGGAGGACAATTAGAAGGCTATTGCAATAATACAGTAAAGAAATGCTGAAGGCTTGAACTAAGGTAGTTACATTATAGATGGATAAAGAGATGGAAATAAACTTGAGACATAGTCAGGAAGGCAAAAATAAAGAAGTTTATTGATTGGGAATGTTAAAAAATAGGGGAAGAGAATCAAAGATAGTACCTAGTTTTCCAAAAATTAAGGAATAAAATACCTCTCACACGTTGAAATTATTTGTTTAAATTATATTTATTTATATTAGTGCAGATCTTAGTGAAGGAACTGTGCTATCATTCCTTTTCCAGCCCAATGCCTTCATAAAGTGTGCAGTCAATAAGTATATGTGGAATTAATGAGAAAAAGCAAGGAATTGGTGGAAATGATGAGTTTGGTATTGAACATAATGAGTTTGAAGATACTTGTGGCATTTCCAAGTAGAAATTTGCAGTTGAAATTAACATAGGTGTAGAGCTCGGGAAAGAAAACCAAGTGAAAAATAGAGAATTAGATGCCATCTGAATAACTGAAGCAATGGGAATGGATGAGCTCAGAGAGTGAGAGGAGGTATTGGCAAAAGACAGTGTCCTAGGAGTGTCACTTAAACAAAAGTTTCATTTTATTTGACCCAAGGATGGGAAAGATGAACAAATTATGCAGACCAAGACCCAAAACAATCAGGACCATCCACTCTGCACTCAATTTCCAACAAGGAAATTCAGTAGCTCTCAGAAGTTATGTGACCGACCCAACATAGCCAGCACCCAAGCCCAGATGCTTTGATTCTAAACGGAATACCTTTCCTCCCATACCCGCGACGTCAGATTATCAGCATACCATCATTAGAATTCACGATGTCCAATGCAGGGGCAACAGTCACGGTCTGCAAGGTGCCTAGAATCTTTAATTGTTCAACCAGTATCATAGTAATTGAAACTTAAAAACATTCTTACACAGAAGCAGTGCTCAAGCATTGCTCTTAAAACCAAGAAATGCAAGTAGGAAATAATTCTTGGGAGAGTTGATTTTATAACTGGATTGTTTGGGTAGCAGGTGTTCTTGAGGGTAAGGGCAACTGTATTAAAATTAACAGCTCTATATGCATAGAACGTAAACTACACAAATCAGCCCCACTGAACATACATTCTCTGCTCTGTTCTCTCCATATGAATGAGCACTGCTGTAGCAGCTCTCAACACTTGCTCTTGAACTCTGGAACTCTGGCGACAAACGGGGTTTGTAACATTATGATAATGAGAAGCTGTATTTTAAAAGAGATCATTATTAAAGTGCTCTGCCTTAATTTGCGTTGCCTTCCTATTTCCGCCCAACGTTATTTGGAATGAGTTGCAATTTCTAACCTACTACCAGCAACAGAAGCTCTGTGTGATTAAGACAATAAATATATTCACAAAATGTAAACGCAGCTTTTGGGGCTTCAAACATCTGCTCTGAAAATAAAACTTTCATGAACATACAGTCATGAGCAAAATGAAATCTTTCTTCTAAGACCTTTTTTATGGAACTGAAAGGTCTAAAACACAAATAATGGTCTCGTCCCAAACCCAGTATGCAGATTTAGCTAATTCACATGTGATGCTCTTCAATTATGAGCCTTTGTATAGCTGCAGGGCACACTCTCAGAGTCCTCTGGACGGCTTTAGAGATAATTGTTCAATGGGGCTAAAACTACATTCAAAATTTCAGTTCTAACAAGATCTGGATATTGAAATATCCAAAAGATCTGTTGGTTTTATTACTATTTTACTGCCAATATTCTCACAATAGGAACAACCTCATGTGAATATTTGGTAAATCTTTGCCCCATTTATCTTTTCTACCCTAGAAAAATGCAAGACAGATGAGAAACAGTTTATATTCAACTACCCTCTAGTTAGATCATTTGTTCAGTTTTAGCCAGGAATTTGAATGGTTTTTCCATCCCTACATAACTCATTGTCTATTTCAAAATCAGTTGGACATCCTTAGAAAATTACCCAAAATACAGAAATACAGATATTTATCACCACGACATTAATAATGGGGGGGGGAGACGAAAGCAACCTAGTGGCCAAGAATAAGGGAATGACTGACATAAAGGCTAATATATCAATCAAATAAAATATAACACACCATTTAAAGAGATGGTTACACAGATTATATAGTTACATATCAATGCTGCTGGCATGACAAGTCTTCACATAAACCAAAGGAGTCTATTCTCTTATACATTCATTGACTCCATAGATAGAGCACATTACTATTATGTGCCATGTTTGAAAATAATTTTTACATTGTTCCCTGATAGTTTTCACTTGCACCCTTCTCTCCATAAGGCAATATTAATTAGGTCACTTCTTTCCACATATTGTCTTACTGAATCCTCTAAAAACCCAAAGAGGTAAGCATATTAGTAGTTCACTAGAGTCATTATTATTATTAATAGTATTGTGAGTGGTTTATCCCAAGACATTAGGGATACTTAATTGCCTTTGGGGGATCCCATTCCTACAAGTCAACCAGTTACCAAGTTTTAATTGCTATAGTGACATTTTAAATATCTCCTTTTCTAGCAAAAGAAAACAAAAGTCTTCATTATTTAGACACTGGCTAGACGAGCACTGTAGAATAGAAATATAATGCAAGGCATACATGTAAGCCATGCCTGTCATTTTAAGTTTTCTATGACTGCATTTAAAGGGTAAAAAGAAATAAATGAAATTAGTTTTAATAATATCTTTTATTAAGCCTGATATATCCAAAATATCATCAGTTTCATCTTATAATCAACATAAAAATTATTCATGATATTTTTTTACTAAGTTTTTGAAGTCTAGCCTGTGTTTTACATTTATAGCTCATCTCAGTTCAGATTAGCCACATTTCAGGTGCTCAGTAGCTACATGTGGCTGGGATCATGCAGATGGATGAGTGAGTGATTGCTGAGAGAATGTTGAAAATACTTGTGTAAGATAAATTACGACATAATAAGAATTGTTTTTTTTTAACACTATGTGCCTGCCATTTAAGACAATAAAATTATGCAATTCAGAAGTAGATTTTATTACAATTCTTAGCTGAAAGATTTTTTTTTCCTTTTTCCTTTTGGTATATCATTCTGAAACCAATATGTGTACAACCTAGAGGAAAAAAACATTAGCAAATGTTATGGAGTATAATAGAAAAAAATACTGTGTCATTGAGGTAAGATGCCCTGGTTATGAGACAAATGAAAAGTAGTCGATGTATCTTGCCTCTCACAATGAAAAAATACAGTTAAAAGGGAGGAGGACTTAAAGGATGACTTTCATATTTCCTAAGCACCAAAAACTTCCTTTAGAGGCAAGTACTTATCACCACCACTTCACTTAATCACATTAGAGGTATTCCCACAGTTTAGGTGTTTTGCAAGAGCAACTAAGGAATGACCCTAGAAAGATGAAAGCTTTTGATAAAAACCAAGCTTTCCAATCAATCCTCAGGACAAGAAGGACTTAAAAACACCAACAAACTCCCCAATGAGGTCCACAAGTGAAATTAAAACCTCCATTTTTTTTCAAAACCCCAGGTTTGTACTTTACAACCCCCATTTTAAAAAAAGATGGGAGAGAATGGGCACACAGAGAAAACAGTGACTGTATAGTTGGTACCCTCTTAGAAATGTTCCTGACCTGCTGCCACAACTAAAAGTAAGCCTCCAACTTTGAAATAATCTTGCCACAAAAGCTAGTCTATAAGAACTCTTCCTGGAACAGAACAGTAGAATGTATAGTCCAGGGAGGACAACCACAGTGAAGTAAATAGGCATCTAAATTATCACATGGTGTGATGACTGGCAAAATATGGACGGTGTAGTGAAAGCACATCCAAGGGGCCATAACTGGAGGAGAAGGGTATATGATTGGGGTTCAGCCTCCTGGAGAGGGTGAAGCCTAAAGCTAAATCTATACCATGGGTAGGTGTTAGTCTAGTGAAAGGAGTTTGAAGAAGAGGAAACAGGATATTCCAACGCCAGGGGTGGGAGAGGCATCGCATGTCAAAACACTGAGAGAAGTACAGGGGTGAGGGTAGGGGGCAGAGGTAGAGAAATAAAGCTAGAGGATGAAGTAAGAGGTGTGAGCCTGTGGCCCCTTGTAAACTAAGAGCATGGACTTCATCTTCAGAACAGTGGAGAGCTCCTAAAGTCTTTTGAATGACTGTTTCTGCTTTGAAGTCCTCCCTTCTTGGGGCTTCTAGCTCCCTAATTCCTTGAAAACCCTAGAACTAAAGCATTTACAAGAGTTTCAGGGGAAAAGGCAAAAACTATTTAAGCACAATAGCTTCAACTGCAACATAGAAAGGGTGGGGGGGGAGAAAATGGAGTCAAATTCATTCACTGAACTTGGAAAGTTACTATTTTCTCAGTGACTCCTCTAAGATCTATTTTTCCCCCTTTTAATGGCCTGGTTGTGGTTTCTTTGGAGTTTCATAAAATTAATGGCTTGTAACATCTCATTACAGGGCAAGTCTAAAGGCACCTTTCTCATCATTGCTTGAATCTCTGTCTTAAAGGGGATCTCCAGGAGGGAAATTTTTCTGAGAGAGGGACTGTCATTCTATTTGACACCTTCCTTTCAACAAGGGAAAGTTACTTCAAATCCCTCTCTCAATCTAATACATGCACACACACACACACACACACACACACACACACACACACACACCCCAAACTACATCAGAACAAAGACAAAAGAAAGGTAGGGAGGACTGGCATAGGTAGCTTTCAGGATCATTGCCTCTACCTGACCATCTCCTTTGTCCCCCAAAGACAGCCCAGAGAACGCAATCCCTCAATCAAGCAATCACCCTCCTAAGAGGATGCAGACACAGCTAATGCCTCTTTTTCTGAGATCACTTTTTTTGGTTTTCCTTTTCTAATTTGTTCGAGGTGTTTCCTCTCTCTGGCATTCCACCACCCTCTATTTCTTATTAATTTTCTTCTGCAAACTATCTTAGACTGGCAGCTTTTCCTTAGCTCAGTCTCTAAACCCTTAGAGTCATTGCTTAAGGTCATTTCTCTTATTCTATTCACAGGGAAGATAAAAAAAAAAAAAAGCTCCTTAACATCCTCTGTCCAAAAATTCTGCACATTCTGAAGAAACATAACCAAGGAGCCACTAAGGCTTTTTTTTCTCTGTTCTGTATTTGTAATGCCACCTCCTAATCATTCTTATTTTCCAGCCCCTGACTGTTCTGTGGCATGTCCTGGAGAGTCTGCTCAGATTCTTTACATCCCCACGAAGCAGACTGGGAGAGATTAGACACCACTTTCTAGTAGAACTCTGGCTTATTCAAGACAATCGGCAGAGCACATATCCCTGGGTTTAAAAAATAGTGCAACCCAACCTAATGCCAAAGGGAATTGAATCATGAGCCTCACGGGGGCATCGATTCTTCATATTCCCATGCCACTGGGAATAGAGCTCTCAAAACAAGACCAAAGAGCAAAATTAGAATAAAAAGCCTTTGTGGCAAAAATTAAGGTATCTTTAGGGTGGACCATGCTGGAGAAAATGTGCTGAGCACCTGTCTGTAGTACATTTCTGGCTCAGTCATGAGTATCAACTTAATTCATTCTTCTGAGAAGAAAGCCAAGACATTTTTAAATGCAGAGCTGTTTAGACTTGGTACTCATTCTGCAAAGTTAATAACATTTTTGAGGGTTCATTAATCTCAACAAGGTTGAAAAAAATACATTTCCATGTTCTTGCTCTCCAACTATCGTCTCTTTTTTTCCGACTATCATCTTTACAGTATAATTTTACATAAATAATTGGTTATGGCTCAAATTAAAATAACTTTGACAAATTATCAGTCAGGGCAAGGGTTTTTGAGCTTGTGCTGGGACATGAGCTATCAGCACCCCTGGGTGCCTCAGGACCATGTGTTACCTTATGATAACATTCAACTCGCTTCTTTCTAGGCCCATAAAATGTAAGTTTTTCATCTAACAGCTGAAATGACGGTGTTCTGTTTAGGTAATATTCCCTCGCTGAAAGGTTACTCTCAATGGAATGTTTCTGATTAAAATATAAACGCGGTGTGTATGAGGCTAGGATTCATGTCCCTGGCAACCCGGGTGTCCTCAAAAGCACTTCACTCCTGTCCTCATATCACCATCCCTGTCACGCTTCGCAGACCACAGCGTCCTCTATATTAACATCCTTCTTCGTACAGATTAACGAGTGGCAAGCCTTCATCCCTATACATACTACAATCTTTCTTTGTGGCATTCGCTAAAGACCTCTGGTGTGATGAACTGTCATCTCCCTCAACCTCAAAGGTAACTGGCTATAAAATTATTTTATGTTCCTAGTATTCCTAGTCCTCGAGTAAAAATACTAGCTGTAATTCAATGTCGGCAATGTGGTATTATTCATAAAGCATTCAAACTGTACTTTCCGGTTTTAGAATGCCATCAGAACTTCCTGATTGAAGTACAGTCAAGCATTCAGCTGGGTGTCCTTTTTTTCCGCCTGAAAATTGCTCACAAGCATTTCCCAACATCTCCAGGGCCTACATGGAAGTTCCAAAGCGAGCAGCGCTTTGCATAATCCTTCAAAAACTTCTTCAGGGACATTCGAGAGCCAAGCATTGAATAAAGCTGTTAACTTTAATGCTGGTGAAAAATTAAAACAAACAAACAGCTGGTAAAATGAAAATGTATTGGTAGTTTTCCAAAGAGAGAAGATAATGTCTGAAGATATAATCCAACTTCACTGGCTGGTTTCCAAAGCAAAATTCCTAAATTGATGGCATGGGTTAACACTAACTATGTCACACAGTTTTTGGTAAGGTAGAAAGAAGAATGGGGTTTCGCTTGTTTGTTTATCGGGGAGAGGGACTTGTTCTGGGACTTAGCTGTTCTTTGCTAACAACACTTACCTATATGCCCCGATCAAAATCCATCCGCACGTACTTGTTTCATTAATCTCTCTTCTTTGGTTTGGAAACATCTCTGTGTTTACTCTCAAGAGACAATAATTTTGCAGATGACTATATTCAGCTTCTCTGATTCTAACACATCATCAGCAACTTATTTTATAAGCTCTTTCTCTTGGTCTTAGCCTTATTTTTTTCTCACATGCTTCCCATAATTATAAATTACCTTCCTTTTTAATAAGATGATCTTTTTTCTTTGTGGTAGCCCCTTCAGACTTTTTCCAATGACAATATGTCCAAACCAGATGTCAGTGGACTATTCAGTATGTGGTAATGTAACCAATCTAATAAGTACAAGCTCTACGGCTCTTCTATGTGGCTGTGTTATAGAAAATCAGAGAGGCCAAATAATTTAGTCCGTAAAACATGACCTTATATTATGCCTATATCTCAGACTCTGTCTTTTCTTAGGCTTCTTTTGTTTCTTCAAAATTATGTGCTAATAAAAATGTGAGCGGTTTTGCAGCCTTGTTGAATATTTAACATTCTTTCATGAAATCAGTTCAGTCAATTGCAGGTTTTATTCTAAGATCCAGGGGGAGAAAAATGGTAACAATCTGATAAGAGAAAGGCAAAAGCCTCTAACAATATATATTTTTATTTCATTATCATACATTCTGCAACTACCATTTCCAAGGCTCTCATTGTCTATAGTAAATTTGTCCAGTCTAGACCTACTAGGTTCATTTGGTAACACTGCAAGATAAAGCCAGGTTAGACTTGCCCCAGAATAATTATCTTTATATATATTTACAGTCACCTATTAGAACACATTATTTCAATCTAATAATAATAATCCTTTCAAATAGACACATTAATAATAATATTCTCCTCTGACTTTAACATATCCTGGCCTGATAATCAGCAAACTAGAGTTATTGTCATCCATAAAATCAAGATATAGGCCACTGACCCCTTGATAGTAAGACACTTATGTGTAACTTTTGACTACAGTGTTTTGTCTTTTTATTGCCAATTGGGAGGCCAAGTTAACTGCTTGCTTTCTGTGGTTTAGGATTATGTGGTTGAAGCACATTCTCCAAATGGCAATACAAAAGAGAACTATAATCAATGGACTTTTATACCCTGAATTTCTCTCACTTAAATACATTTAATCCATGATCTTACTGAGTTTCTTAAAAAAAAAATCCAGAAACTTCTGCCTTGCATTAACCTTATGGTAAACAATATAAGTGTTCCTTTCATATAATTTGGTTTATAAGACACCGCTTAGTAACTGGAATTTTCAAATAGTTCTGAATTCTTCCCTAGTGCTACTCTACTAAGATGGTCCCACTAAGACCTCCCATAAGAGATCTCCAGCAATTCAACTGCCTGCATGAAATAACAAATGGTATTAAATAAAAACGCTGTGCACCACCCCTGAATTATTCACATGTCAGCAGGAAACTAAATGAGGAGTCTAAGTTCTTTGTCCTTCCCTACTTGTCCTCTGTGTCATTTATGAAAGAATCCCTCATAAGGCAAAATAACATCAATAGTGATGATTTTACGCCTCATCTCTTAAATAGTCACACCTCAGCAAGAAGCTAAATGAAGAGTGTCCCTTATGTCCTCTGTCTAGGTGTCCTTCCAGTGTCATTTGAGGGATCCTTTCAAAAGACAAATAACAATCACAATAGCAAATTTATTTCAGAAGAGGGAAAGGCATGATGAGGAAGGTATCTAATAGAGAGTCCCATAGATGAGCTTTACAATTATCTCTCGCTTTGCTCCTCCTCTTGGGAAGGACCACCCTTCCAACAGCAAGGAAATCAGTTTAAATTCCTCTGAACAAATATCATTTCACTGGCCACTCAGAAAGATCTATTTTCTTCCAATAATGTTTTATGATTACTTGCTCATCCAGAATTCCACACCACATTCCTCCTCCTAAGAGATCTCTGGGATCCTATTCTCATTTCACCAGCTTCCTTTTGTTATTGTCCCCCACTATTTCCACTGCTGCTCTAATATCTCTTCCTCACTAAGGACACTCAGCCATCTCTAAACTTTTCAGAGACTAGGGAAACATTAGAGGCTTAGGAATCAGGGCTCAGAACATATCGGCTCTAATCAGAGAGGCAATATAGCACATGCATTAAGAGTGAGGCTCAGACACTGTGAATTGTGTAAGACTGTTGAATCACAGACCTGTACCTCTGAAGCAAAAAATACATTATATGTGAAGAAGAAGAAGAAGAAGAAGATGATGATGATGATAGCAGGAGAGGAAGAATGAAGGGGGTGGAAATCAGAGGGGGAGACAAACCATGAGAGACTATGGACTCTGAGAAACAAACTAAGGGTTCTAGAGAGGAGGGGAGTGGGGGGGATGGGTTAGCCTGGTGATGGGTATTAAAGAGGGCACGTTCTGCATGGAGCACTGGGTGTTATACGCAAACAATGAATCATGGAACACTACATCAAAAACTAATGATGTAATGTATGGTGATCAACACAATAAAAAAAAAAAAAGAGTGAGGCTCAGAAAGGTGAAATACGTTGATCGAAATCCCACACTTACTAGCTGTGTGAGGGTGAGGAGCTCATTTAACCTGCCGGGGCTTCTTTTTCTCATCGACGAACAAAACATACCTTAACAGTGAGTTATCAGGATTAACAAGGTAAAACATGAAAAGCATTTAGAATCATACTCAGTAGCCTAAGTGTTGAATACATGTTAGTTATTATTATTAGTCCCTATATGCATACACTATGCTAATGGCAACAATCTCTCATGTCTCCATTTCCTTGTGTGAAAAATGGAAAAGACTAGATTGGACTACTTCTGAAATTCCTTTTGGTCCTAAAATATCAAGAGTTTGAGTCTACTAAGATTCCTTTTTTGTAAATCTCTAAAACTTTAATAGGAATTTCCCCTTCAGATACATTTCCTTTTCTTCCTAAATTACTTCATCAGATTTTCAGGGAAATCCGACACACTAAAAAAATTCATTTATAGAATAGATGGTATGATATGTTACTAAGTAACAAAGTCACACAAATGTAAGTTTAGCAGCTAGATAAACTTGAAAATTGAATAAATAACATTTATGGGGAAAATATAATCAAATATATTTTCATTCACCTTCAACTAATATTTACTGAGCATCTACTATTTTCTGGGCATAATAATAAATTACAAAAGCTCCTAACATAAACACATAGAAAATAGTAAAGGAGAGATGAGATGAATGGCTTGCCACCTCAGGACATACAGAAAACTGCGCCAGCAGGCCCTGCCTGAGAGAAAGAGTAGTGTGTGGTCTCAGAGGGAGATTACTCAATCTGAATTTACAAGGTAAAGAAGGTCTTTAAATGTGATTAAAAAGCTAGGAAGCTTTGATCCCAAATTCAACATGTCCTTTATAACTACTGATACTATTATTATTATCAACATCCTTAACATCAAAAGAAGCTTAAAGACATCTTGTTCCCTAAACTCACAAATTATCTAATAGCATATGGGATAATTTATTTATCAAAAAGTCCTCGTAAATTGAAAAAAGATGAAACAGATATTCTCTAGCTAGGGTTTAGAAAATATGAGAAGAAACATCCAAATGCAGATATAAGTAAGATCTTGGAATCAAAAGTTGCTAAAATGTTCAGGGGATTAAATTCCCTCTCTATTTTAAGAGGAAAGAAAATTTTAAAATATTCTTTATTTAAAGACTCTTATGCACAATTTTTTATTTCAAATACATTTCAAAAAAGCATGATGTAAATACAAATTAATTTTGTTACTATACAAATAATAAATAATAAATGAGGGTATTGGACCAGATTATCTCTAGGGAACCTTCTAATTCCAAAATTATATAAATTGCTTTATCTAGTAATAACATAGTAACACGAAAATGCTGGTACATTTTTAGGGGCACCTGGGTGGCACAGTCAGTTAAGCATCCAACTCTTGATTTCAGTTCAGGTCATGATCTTAGGGTCATGGGATCAAGCCCCACATGGGGCGCAGCGCTCAGCACAGTGTCTGTTTGTCCCTCTCCCTCAGCTCCTCTCCCCGCTCATGCGTGCTCTCTCTCTCTCTATCTCTACTTCTAAAATAAATAAATTAATTAATTAACAATCAATCTTAAAAAGAAAAGAAAATGCTGGTACATTTTCAAATATGCTATTTCTCCCACGAAGGAAACTTCAGAAGGCTCTACTAAAGACAGCAAATGAACTGACTGCTGCTAAGAGAATCTGAAAAAATTTGACGTATCTGTCCCTGATACAGACAAGAAAATTATTTCACACCTAAGTCAATCAAGTAAGCCACCAGGATAATTTGTACTTGAAAAAATGCAGGATGGGCTTCTGTGTCTGTGCACGTGTGTGTGTATAAGGTATGGTATTGAATAATCAGTTTGGGGTTTTTTTTTTAATGAAAATAAGCATGGCTTAATGAGGCTGAGTTCCATAGAAATAAAGACTATTTTTATGCTTTTCCCATCAATTTGCCAAAATTCTGAGGAAAAAACCCCACAAATAACTGATTTATCTTTCAAGAAGGTAGCTTTTGACTTCAGAGTCAATCAGCTTTTTGAAAAGCAGAGGCTTTTCAGCTGTCAAAAGAAACTGTCAATTTTGTTCAGCACCTTACTATTCTTGATGTTGTATTACATATCAATAACATACAGAGGGAGGCCTTAATCGCTTGTTTCTTTTATGCTTCCCAAATATAACATGGAAATGAGATGTTGGTTGAATTTAAACCATGTGGAGACTTATTTCATTTATGGAGAAAAATAATTCGATATATTTTATGGTAGAAGTGCACAGTGGCTAAAGACAACAAGTAGAATTCTGGAGATCTAGGGTTCAGTTCCAGCCCTGATACCAGCATCATGCATTCAGTCAACAACTATTTATTGAACCCCTACTGTGTGCATCTATTCCTTTGGAGTCTACAGTTCCTGAGAGGTCAGAATAGATGCAAGACAGAGATAAAATAAATCCACAATTATAAACTATGACAAGTAAAATGAGGGAAGAGACAAGTATAACCATACTTTCAAAGAATCTGAAGAAGAAAAGTGTGAATCACACATACTGCATAGAAAAGGATGTCATCAGACTAGTAAATTATCCAGAGCCTCAAGACATAATTCACATAAGCTACCTGCAGAGTTGATTCAGATCTCACTGGACTATGATCACGTCTGTGAGGTCCTTGGGGCAAGATACTCCATTTTTGGCCAAGTCTAAATAAAAGTAACAAAGTATGGAGCAATTTCTATCTGGATTTGGAAAAGACTGTTCAAATAATCTGGATTTTTAGAAAATCATTCTCATCTCTCATATTTAATCCTCCAGATTCATTCTTATTCAATTATGCATTAAGGTGTTGGCAGTACCCAGAAATACTTGAACTTTATCCTTTTCTTAGAATGAAATTACTTATTTCTCTAAGATAAATTCTGCCATGTGATAATGAGATGCATGTGACATTTCCCTGTAATTATAGAACTAATTTATATGTTCTGTGGTGAAATGCTCTGATGACATATATACGACTTGCTAAAAATATGTATAATTAAGTCGACCGTCAACGATAGCTGAGACCAGTTCTAAAACTATGATAGCTATTCTCCAATCCAAAGTGAAAGGAGCCTTCATTAGTGAAAACAAGCCCAAGATTCGTTCTGTGAATTTAGAGGGTAGATATAACAAACAATAAAAATTCATGTGTGTAAGGAAGGAAAGAGTCAAAGAGCTTTAGTGAACTAAAAATAGAGATTCTCCAAATTTCTGCCCCATAACTCTTGCCTCACTGACTAAAGTTTGTTGACAACCAAAACAACTGGATGGAAAACAGAAACATCTTGCCAGCTTCCAGATGCTCTATCATCAATGGTGCACAGCAAATGACCATGGCTACAGAATACAAGGTCTATGTTTTTATTCAAGCCTTCTTCAAGCTTAAGCCCTTGAAAAACCAGAAGCAGCATTAAAGAGACAAGTAGAGGCATCAAACTGACTGGTCTGTTTGTGTCAGTAGAGTCTGGGTCACATTGCTTTTTGTGATCAAGTGAATGAATGAATGGACTACACTGGCAAGTCAAGAAAACAGAAAGATAATAAAACAATTTTTCAAAGAAGCTGACATAAAATAAGTATATTTTAATATTCAAGAAAGGTTATTTAAGAACCAGTAACTTAAGTCACCAACTTTTGAACAGCAAATTTACTCATTTTTAATAAGCAAAACAAATTATTTATAACTACTAAAGAAAGAATATTAATTCTTTACTCAGTTTCATTATGCACTAACCCATATGAAGAATTAAGGAAAGAACAAGACGCCACATAAATTATTACATGCTGAATCCTCCTTAGGGTATTTGATTTCTAATAAGGATACTAAAATTCACACCCATTAGAACCTCAATTCCGCATGAAAACATTACGTTGTAAAATGTTAAAAAAGAACAATAAAGAAGGTTAATAAAACATCACAAAACATAGTGAGGCAACATGCCTCCATCTAATATTTATCTAAATAATCTATTCTTCCTATAAATCACTATATAAAACCTATAATCGCTCTGATTCTCTTATATTTTGGCCAACAGAGGAATGACTAATGCATTGGATATCTAAGAATATGAAGAATCATTATCATTTATAGTAATTACTGATTTAAGTAATCAGAATGTTATATTTAAACACTGATATTAATGTTTGTTCATTTAAAATTGGTTATGTCTTTAATGAAGGCATTTGGGGTATCTTTGTGAATTACATGATTTCTTGTATTTATCACCTACCAGTGGCTTCTTTTTTCTGGGATTTCCATTAAAAACACATTGGGATAAAGGCATTTTTTAAGTTAATAGGACTGGTCTCTCTATAGAAGTAATGTTTACTATTTATAAAAAGACCATTTTTCTCCAAACTATTCCTTGTTACATAGCAGGTCAACATCTGAAAGATAATTATTGAGACTATTTACTCAACTCCTGCTTTATTACCACAGTCTCCATCTGATCTTGCCACTATTTCTCTTTAAACAGAAAACAATTTGTAGGAGGTGCTTTAAAATAATGTTAGAGTTTTATTCTCTCCCCAAACTAAGCTACATGTCTCCACATGTTAGACTCAAACTTTTCTGCCTTTCAGATTCCATTGTTTTCTAACCACCCTTCAACACTCCTGACCATGTCCACTCCATTATTCTGGTATGTGTTCACAATAGGCAGAACGCAGAGGTCAGAGACACAGGATGGAACAGCATCTAATATTAAGATTGTAGAGGTATATTCTCAAAAGCAACAAAGAAAATATTGTTACTGACATAGGAATGTATCAGGAAGGAATCATAACTGCAATAGTTTTAAAAGCTGGTATCTGTTTTAGTGTGATGGAACCTTCATTGACAACAAAGGTAGCATGGGTTATAAATGGGGTATAATGTTATGGATAAACTTCAAATGAAATGTTAATAGTAATTTATTTTAAGGGCAAATAACAGAAACAAAATGCTCCTTCAAGTTTGCACTGGGAGCATAAAAAGAAAGATGAATTTTACCTGAAGTGTTCAGGGAGAGCCATGTTCTAGGTGAGCATAGCCAACACCAGGGGTGATCTGCCTGATACCCAATTCTCCTTTCTTCCCCACTGGAGGATTCTGATTTTTTTCCAGGATCCACCCTTCCCTCTTATTTCTCAGAAGTAAATTCTGTTAATCCAAGGCAATCGTATTAGTCCCATTCCCTTCTCTGGAGGTTGATTAGTCAGGGCATGTGGCCCAATCCTTGTAAATGAGCTGTGAGGGGAAGTCAGCTAGGGAAGATGTCTCCACTCTGAAAAACAGACACATGGGAAAAGATGTATCCTTTTCAGCAGGACATTGTGACTAGTGGCCATGCTATCTTGCAACCACAAAATACATTTGCCTGATGTCAAAACTGATACACTGAGAATGAAAGACTTTCAAAGTGGCAAAAACCTAAGTTCTCAATGATGTCAATAAGATTTGAATTAACCAACCCTGGAAATGTTAGGTCCCATAATAGATTTTCTTATTAATTCATGTGAGTTAGGGATTTCCCGTTACTTTGCAGTTGAAGGAAGAGTATGAATTTGATACATGGAAGGGGGGGAGCCATACAAGTATAAGAAACAAGATGCATAAAGTAAAAGAAAATAGTGAGAAAGAACACCTCTATGGGATAAAACTGGATGAATAAGTACATTTTCTACTTTTTAAGGCACCTCCTGGTTCTATGATGCTTTATTCTCACATGCACACACACACACACATAGCACACAGTTGTTCTCAGAAAATCTCTAGAGTTTCGGGTGCCACAGATTTTAACAAACTCATACACGTGGACATGCATACACATACGCATGCACACACACATACATACACACACTCATACACTGTGTTAATTAAGTTTTTGGTAACATCACAGGGTCTTCAGGAAGATGGGAATAATAGTTGCTTACATCTTTTTTAAAAATATTTTATTTACTTATTTATTTGAGAGAGAGAGAGAGAGAGAGAGAGAGAGCACGAGCAGGGGGAGGCACAGAGGGAGAGGGACAAGCAGACTCCCAGCAGAGTGCAGAGCCCAATGCAGGCAGGGCTTGATCTCACTACCCCAAGATCATGACCTGAGCCAAAACCAAGAGTCGGAGGCTCAACCAACTGAACCACCCAGGCGTCCCTAGTTGCTTATTTCTAAAGAAAAGTGATTTTGTCTTAGAAAAAGAAAAAATTCTAATATGATTTTTATGATTATGACAAGTGTAGTCAGAAGGTAGAATATGGGTTTTCATTCCTTCCATGTTTTTAATTCTATCTTTTGTTTTATTTAGTGATACTCTGAGAAGCACTGGAATTTATGTTAGTGACTTTATAGTATTAAAAATATCCTCAAATAGCCTGTAGCTGATGGAACACTTTGGGTATGTTCCTTGGTTTAATGAAAACAGGGATGTATCAGGCCTGAGGTTCATCTCTCCATGAAGGAGATTTTTGGCTTGCTTTCCTCTTTTGCCTCATCCCTGAAGTATCACATCTTAAAACACAGTGAGGAGGTTGGTGTGCGGAGCCAAATTTCTTCCCTTGAAATGCACATCATGTGTAACATTTCAAAGGTCATTCTCTAGACTTCATGCTTTTAAATTACAACAACAGGAAAATGAAATGAAAGCATCTAGCCTGTCAAAACCTTAGTAGCACAACAAATGTTTTTTTTTTTCCAGAATATACAGAAAGCTTTATTCAAGAAGGTATTTATTGAGTGTCCACTATTTGCCCAGTGGCTATCATAGAGCCTGGCACAGAGGAGGCACTACATAAGTATTATTTGAATGAATGAATAAATGAAGATCACAAAAATGAAAAGGAAACAATTTCTTACCAAAAAGATTAAAGTCTAATAAGGGAGACATACACAGATATAACTATTAGGCAAAGTGATAAATTCCATAAAGGAAACACAACGTGCCAAGAAGACATATGAAGAAGTAATTAAATACATGTAGTGAACACAAATGAAGGCTTAGTCATAAGGGCAAAAATGGAGATACACTGATAGAACAGGATTAAAATTAAGGATGGGTCATGTTCCTAATACAGAAAAGTGAAAACCAGGGTAGGGGTAGCTACTGTTTTTATCTTCTCAGCATCCCTTCCCCCTTCATTTGGTTAACAAATCCCACCTCCACTCTACCTGACCATCATGTCAGCCTATCAAACAGACTGGGTCCATCATGCCACCCACCTGAGCACAGTAGATTAGAAAAGGGATGGGTGAATGTCCAAAGTTGGGAGGATCAAAGCCCTTCAGTAGGGCTTCTGTACATGGACCTCGCAAAGTAGTTCCTTTCATCATATGATTGCAAAGCTCTTCATATATAAGCCATGAGGTCCCAAAGAGCATGACTCTATCATATGAAGAGGCCTATCTACAGTAGAAGAAAATAAATACCAAATGCAGAGAAATGGAAGGAGCATTATAGAAGCATTTAGTTTCCTGATTTTATACACATCCAGCTTCATCCTTGCCCTTTGCAATTACTTGAGCTAATAAATTCCTTTTTGTTTAAGCTACTTTGTGGTAGGTGTCTGATTTTTAAAACTGAAAGAACAATAGTACGTAGAGACTATCAGAGGATCTCAGGCCTTTGGCTGTGTCTGACAATTTTCCCCCCATAATTAACCTTGGATGGCATTTAAACTTTACGTGTTCAAACCAGCTGTCAAAAAGGACAAAGGTATATTTATATTCCAGTTAGTAGATATGCACTACCAACATATATGCACTTAACAATACAATCCTCAAAATACATTATGCAACAACTGATATAATTGTATGAATAAATGATAAATCAGTGACAAAGAGGATAGCTATCGGGAGGAAAAAACATATTAACCACAAGAGGAGAGTAATTAAATCTAGAACGGAATCATTGGCCATGAGAAAGACCAAAAAACAATGAAACAGCATCTTCAAAATCCTGAGGAAATACGTGTATAAATAAAGATAAAATACTGACATCTTCAGATATATAATGATTAATGGAATATAAAGCAAACCATCCATTAAAAAAAATCACTTGAGGATATACTTTATCTGGAAAAAAAAAAAACATAGAGAGGAAAAGTGTGGTTCTTAAGAAATAATAACCATAGAAATGTATTTTTTGAGTGTTGCTAAATTATTAATGACTATCAAAAAAGTAACTTACTTATATGTTTAAAAAATGAAAAACTGCTTGGCTCAGTCAGTTGGATGTCTAACTCTTGGTTTCGTCTCAGGTCATGATCTCAGGGTGGTAAGATCAAGCCCAGCGTCAGGCTCCCTGCTCAGCTGAGAGTCCGCTTGAGATCCGCTCATGTGAGCTTTCTCCCTCTCAAATAAATAATAAAATAAATCTTTTTAAAAATGAAAAACTAAAATTCTAGACAACAAAAACTAGAGAGGGGAAATATGAGGATACTAATCAATGGCTATTTAAAACAGCTAAGGTTCTTGTCACGTTTGGACAGTTGGATAAGAATACAATCTAACTTTAAAATTGTTAGAAAAAAATCATGATTTGGGGGGGCCCAAGTGGCTCAGTCAGTTGAGCCTCCAACTCTTGGTTTTGGCTCAGGTCATGATCTTGAGGTGGTGAGATCAAGCCCTGCATTGGGCTCTGCACTCAGCTGGGATTCTGCTGGAAGATTCTCTCCCTCTGCCCCTCCCTCAACTCACACATGCATGCTCTCCCTCTCTCTGTCTCTCTCAAATAAATAAATAAATCTTTTTAAAAAAAGAAAAAAACATGATTATGTATAAATTAAGACTTCTATTTCTGACAATATGTCAGACTGAATAGCCTGAAAATATACTACTCATTTATTCAACCAATGTTTCTTAAAACCTAGTTTCTGGGCCACGGTTCTCAAGAGGTCACACGTAATGGAACACTACATCAAACATGCTCAGTGTCAGCTTTCTCTTTTCCATACATCTAGTCTTAAATATATATGTCAAGGAACCAACAATAAACTCTCATAATAAAACTATTGAAATAGCACTGTATTACTAAAATTTGATGTTATTTCAGTCAATTTAATTATGATTTCCTCTTTCCTCTTTATAAGTTTGAACCTTACGCTGCATTTTTAAGATATGCATAGGAAAATACAGCATTCATTCTACTATCTTAAATCTCTATTATCCTTAAAATAATAATAGTTTTCAAGTTTGAAGCTAACATTTGCATGCTGTACAGTTATTTTGACTTTAGTCTTAAAAATATTTTCTGTTTTAATAATACAGTAGGAGCCATGCAATCAGTCTGATTTTCTCTGCTAAGGGATTAAAGTCAGATATGGTCAGTAGTAGAAAGTACACACTATTATTAAAATTGTATTCTTTAAATCAGCAGGCATGTAAATTTTCCATGAAATGAATTTAATCTAGTTACAAATATGGACTAATTTCAAGATGAGAGAATTCATGTATAGTTCTGCAAATATACTTCCTCTCTCAAATGACAAAATTATATGCAGTAATTTGTAAGTCAAATTTTACTATCAGCAAATATAATCAAACAGGTTTGCCTAGTGTTTTGCATATCTGGCAATACATCTTATTTACTCAGTTGAGACACGGGAGCTTTCAGCTACAGGTAGGTAGCTTTTTACTGTTCTACCTCTCATTCTCCTTATATTATGACAGGAATATTTTTCAATACTTGTTCAGTGCATGTGAACATACTCAGTCCTTTGTCAGATGTATAGATTTAGCGAATGTAAATATGCTTTAAAAATTATTATCCACTATGGAAGAGAATAGCTATTCACCAAACCACTGCAACCTTCTGCCTGGGCACACAGCTATACCAGACTTTCTAACCTCCCTTACAGTTAGATGTGGCCATGTGGTTTAGTTCTGCCTAACGCAACGTGAACAGAAGTGATGGGCTCCACTACTAGGCCCTCCCATAAAATCTTCCCATCCACAATCTGGTTGTCAATGCCCAAGTGATCTTGGAAGCCTTCTGTTAAAAGTGGAAAACCAATGAATGTCAGGATGTTCAAATGACAAATGTTCAAATGACAGTCCCCCTAACCCTGATTGCCCCTACCCCCAACATACAAATATACCATTGTGGACTCACATTGCTATTATGTGGGCAAGAAATAAACTTCTACTGTGTTAAACCATGACAATTCTAAGGTTTACTTGGTACAGAAATTAGTCTATTATAATCAATACAGAAAATCATTCCTCCAAATGGGGTATTGTAAGAAAAACCTAAAATATATGCCATTGGTTTTGTGGCCAAGTAGTAGATAATAAGGAATTAATGTCAGAGGCTGAAAAGATGGAGGTCCGTGGTATACCGTAGCAAAACATTTGGTAAAACTATCACCTACAAAAACCTGCAAGATAGATCATGTGCCCACTGACCCTATGGCTCTGCCTAGCCAGAGATTAGACTTCCCAGTCCCTTTGCAATTAAGTAGGGTCATGTGGCTAGCTCTCGCCACAACTGGAACAGAAGTGATCTTTGCCACCACTATCTCCCTTTTTACATCCTTTCTACCAGCAGATCTTGGAAACCATATGTTTAAGGTGGAGGTTCCACCAAATGGAAGGCACTTAGGTGCCTGAGTCACTGCTTGGAAAACAGCCAACTTCACCAATTGTAAGTATGGGTTTTTTAAACTTTTTATGAAAGAAAAATAAATTTCTATCATATTAGAACCATAACACACTTTAGACTTGTTACAACAGCTACCTTAACTGATAAAACAAATTGAAGCTCACTTGAAATAATGGACCCAATCATTTCTGCCCATCAACACAATTATTGGTAAAGTCAGAGGAAAATTACCTTGGTGAAAGAACCTTAAAAACATCAAATCAATAAGCAGTTCGTTTCAAAGTCAGTATGCTAAGGTACAAGGTTAAAAGCATGGTTAAGGAGTTCTGAGAACATAGTCTTGAATGCCAGCACTACCATTTTCTAGTTGTAGAGCCTAGAATAAATAGATTTATCATCTTAGAGCCTCTTGTATATATAAATGGAGAGAACCCACCCTAATTTGTAGAGTTGTTTCAACAATATTATAACATAGACAACATGCTTAGGGCACAGTTGGGCCTTGAGTAAAGTGCCCAATTAGTCTCTTTCTCATCCTATACTAAGTTCAGGGTATTAAGTGAACCTTAGAAAATTAGTAGTTTGTATTGGTATATTTAATTTAGTTTAGTAAAAGGCTCCAATCACTGACTCCAGTGGACATTAGAAAACACAATACAAGAACAGAACAATAGGGTGAAAGAGAAACAGAGTCAGCCTTTCTATCACATCTCAGTGAAAATCTCTTGGGAAATTGTTTCCCTCTTATCTCTTGATTTTTCTGACCCTCCTCAGTTGCACTCTCTTTTGTCAAGCTCTGAAAGCCTAAAAATAAATAAAAATATATATATAATAAATCAGATGTTTCTTTGCAAGCTTAGATTTTGTTACTACTTTCCCCTAACCAGTTCAAAACTAAAGATACTGGCTCTTTTTCCATTTTCAAGTTAATTTTGCGTTATTAGGATGGGCATTCTGATAGGTATAACAAGCAATAATAACAATATTCTAATGTTTGCTAAGCATTCTATAAAGTCCAAAGAACTTTTGCATCCATTTTTTCATTATAATTAAAGACACATGATCAAGTAATACCTAGGAAAAATAAAACCTTGCAGTCATGAATTTCATGAGCCAAGGAGAGATTATAGCAGTTTTGTTAGTTATCAGTAAGCTGCCACATCACTCCAAAAGACAGATGAAATAGTTTATACTCCAAGTTCTTACCCAGGGTATTCTTTTTGAATAGGTGTGCTTCTCTGGTGAATTGTTATCTGAATTAAAAGCTTCAAGCAAAGAGAAATGACAGATGTCAATGAATAATACCAAAGCCAAGTGCCTAATAAAACAGCATTATATAGCAAAAATAATTACTTCTGTTCTTTTTAAAAACATGCTTTCTCTCTAGGCACACATGTGCTAAAGATGGATATAACAACACCAAGACACACATACAAAGGTGATCATTCACATACAGGGTGAATAAAATTACTAAAGATCTTTGTGATGAAACAATGCATAAGATAGATTCAAGTCATAATAGCAAGTATAAAAAATCAATGTGCGGTACTAAGTGAAGTGCCAACAATAGATTTTATTAACAAAAGCAACAGAGAAAAAGCAGCAGTTTTATGCACCAAATAAATGGCCAAATCCCACACCACACATGCACACACATACACACATTCACATGAGCAAACAAACCCATGGAGCTTCTCTGAGTACAGAGCTTCTTTTAATTAAATGGCAGGTCTGTGTCTACTATGTCTTGCTTGCCTGCAGAGGGAGGCAAGAATTTAGTTTAGTAACCTGAAACACTGATGAAAGAACAGAAAAATATTTGTTGCCTGTATATCTGACAGCATGTTTTTAGCCAACAGCATTTTACTTTATCATTGCCTCATGGGAAGTCCGAATTCACATGAAATTAGTCAATTAGTGCCAACCACGGCTGTGCACCTTCAATATTCATGCATGAAGAGGGTAAGGATAAATTTCAAGATCCATACTTTCTAAAATAGAAATTTTTTTGGCCTGTAAACTGACATACAAAGATTTCCTATTCTTTAGAAGTGGCTCAAATTAGGCTTTAGCATATTTTTTTTTAAACAAATCCAAGTGCTGTGATAGAACAAGCCTGGCACTAGAAGCTCAGGAGAGGAGCTCTCGTCTTTGCTTGGCCAGCAACTTGCTCTGTTCATGCTCGATCCACTCAACATCTCCTGAGCCCTAATTTCCTTATCTGGCTCATAATCTTCTTGCACATCTCACAGGGTTATTCTGAGAATTAAATGAGATTAAAGTTAGAAGTGTTATATGAACAAAAGGTATCACTGACTTTATGTTTTATTCAAAGTGACACTTGCAGGTGGTGGTCCCAGATGGTGGCATAGGAAGACCCTGAACTCACCACCTCCCATAGACACAACAAATCTACACCTACATCAAGAGCAATTCCTCTGGAAGAACTGAAGTTTGATTGAACAGCTTCTGCACAACAAAGAATACAGGGACCACATAGAGAAGGGTAGCAGAAACAGAGACATGGTAATGATGGGAACCCCACTCCTGATGCAACTACCTGAAGTAGGGAGGGATATTACTGAGGGACCTGCACACACACTTGCCTGCCCTGAGGCACAGCAAAACAAAACAAAACAAAAAGTGAAACAGCAGTTTAAAGGGCAACTAGACTGTAAATTAAGGAAATCCATTTAATCACCCTGAAGTCTGTCAAAGAGTGGGGGAACTGCTGGAACTTTCTCCATGGTAAGAGGCACCAGCAAACACCATTGTTTATGTCCCACTCCACCTGGATAGCACAGATGGGAGCAGGGTTTTGGAGCTCTAGCTGGTGTGCTAGAGCCACCCCAGTGAGCCCCAGACCCCTAGTCCACACCAGCTCTAGCCATCCTAAGGAGCCATCCCAGCATGGTGAACCCAGAACTACCCTCCTCCTTGACCTGCACTCAACCCAACCATTCTGCCAAGATCATCCCAGTGCAGTGTGCCCCAGGACCCACTGGAATGTGCATGCTCTAGCTTCAACTGTCCCAGCAGGGCAGCCCCAGTGAGAAAGACTCCAGGACCCCCAGCCCCGTGCTCACTCCAGCTTTGGCTGGCCAGCCAAAGCCACCAGGTACATGCAGTCTACATTGGGCATATTCCTACATAAGGCTACTTCTTCAAGACTGGGAGAGGTAGCTGTTCTGCCTAATTCATAGACATAAATTCAAACAAAATGAGGAGACAGAAAAATATGTTCCAACTGAAAGAATAAGATAAAACTCCAGAAAAAAAAAAAAAACCTAATGAAACAGAGATAAGTAGTTTAACTGATAAATAGTTCAAAGTAGTGGTCATAAAGATGTTCATTGAACTTGGAAGAATAAAGAAACACAGTAAGAACTTCAACAAAGAGACAGAAAATATAATAACCAAACAGAAGCCACAGAGCTAAAGAATACAATAATTGAGCTGAAAAATACACTATAAGGAATCAACGGCAGATTAGATGATACAGAAAAATGGATCAGTGATCTGAAAGACAAAGCAGTGGAACTTACCCAATCAGAACAGCAAAAAGAAAAAACAAATTTTAAAAAATAAAAATATTTTGGGGCACCTGGGTGGCTCAGTCATTACGTGTCTGCCTTCAGCTCAGGTCATGATCCCAGGGTCCTGGGATCCAGCCCCACATTGGGCTCTCTGCTCCGCAGGAAGCCTGCTTCTCCCTCTCCCACTCCCCCTGCTTGTGTTCCCTCTCTCACTGTCTCTCTCTCTGTCAAATAAATAAATAAAATCTTTTAAAAAAATAAATAAATAAAAATACTTTAAAGGATCTCTGGGACAACATCAAACATACTAATACTTGCCTTATAGAGGTCCCCAAAACAGAAGAGAGAAATGGGCAGAAAACTTACTTGAAGAAATAATGACTGAAACCTTTCTTAACCTGGGGAAGGGGACAGACATCCAGGTCCAGGAAGCACAGGGAAGCCTAAACAAGATGAACCCAAAGAGATCCACTCAAAGACATAATTAAAATGGCAAAAGTTAAAGAGAAAATCTTAAAGGAAGAGGAAAAACAAATAGTTGCATACAAAGAAACCCCATAAAGCTATCAGCTAATTTTTCAGCAGAAACTCTGCAAGTCAGAAAAAAAGTGGCAAGACATAAAGTGCTAAAAGGGAAAACCTGAGACAAGCTAAAGCTAAAGTTCATCACTACTAAATCAGCCTTACAAGAAATGCTAAAGGGTTGGAGGTACCTGGGTGGCTCAGTCAGTTAAGCAGTCAACCCTTTGATTTCAGCTCAGGTCATGACCTCAGTCTCCTGGGATCAAGCCCCACATCAGGCTCCACACTCAACAGGTAATCTGCTTGAGGATTCTCTCTCTCCCTCCCCCTTTGCCCATCCCCCTGCTCAGACTCTCTCTTTCTCTCTCTAAAATAAATAAATCTTTAAAAAAAAAAGAAATGCTAAAAGGTCTTTTTTAAGTTGAAAAAAAAACATAACTGAAATAAGAAAAATATATGAAAGAAAAAAATCTCACCGGTAAAGGCAAATTTATAGTAAAGGCAGTAAATCAGCCACCTAAAAAGTTAGTATAAAAGACCAAAATAGTAAAATCAACTATCACTACAATAAAAAGTCAAGGGATACACATGGAAAAAGATGTAAAATAAGACATCAAAAACATAAAACATGGAGGGGGAGTGGTAAAAATACACTGCTTTTTTATTGTTATGTTAATCACCATATATTACATCATTAGTTTTTGATGCAGTGTTCCATGATTCATTGTTTGTTCATAACACCCAGTGCTCCATGCATAACGTGCCCTCCTCAATACCCATCACCAGGCTAACCCATCCCCCTACCCTCCTCCCCTCTAGAACCCTCAGTTTGTTTTTCAGAGTCCATCATCTCTCATGGTTCGTCTCCCCCTCTGACATACTCCCCTTTTCTTCCTCTCCTGTTATCTTCTTCTTTTTCTTTTTTCTTAAAATATGTTGCGTTATTTGTTTCAGAAGTACAGATCTGTGATTCAACAGTCTTGCACAATTCACAGCGCTCACCGTAGCACATACCCTCCCCAATGTCTATCACCCAGCCACCCCATCCCTCCCACCCCCCACCACTCCAGCAACCCTCACTTTGTTTCCTGAGATTAAGAATTCCTCATATCAGTGAGGTCATATGATACATCTCTTTCTCTGATTGACTTATTTCACTCAGCATAAAACCCTCCAGTTCCATCCACGTCGTTGCAAATGGCAAGATCTCATTCCTTTCGATGGCTGCATAATATTCCATTGTGTATATATACCACACCTTCTTTATCCATTCATCTGTCGATGGACATCTTGGCTCTTTCCACACTTTGGCTATTGTGGACATTGCTGCTATAAACACTGGGGTACACGTACCCCTTCGGGTCCCTACATTTGTATCTTTGTGGTAAATACCCAGTAGTGCAATTGCTGGGTAGTAGGGTAGCTCTAATTTCAACTGTTTGAGGAACCTCCATACTGTTTTCCAGAGTGGTTGCACCAGCTTGCATTCCCACCAACAGTGTAGGAGGGTTCCCCTTTCTCCACATCCCCGCCAACATCTGTCGTTCCCTGACTTGTTAATTTTAGCCATTCTGACGGGTGTGAGGTGGTATCTCATTGAGGTTTTGATTTGGATTTCCCTGATGCCGAGCGATGTTGAGCACTTTTTCATGTGCCTGTTGGCCATTTGGATGTCTTCTTTGGAAAAATGTCTGTTCATGTCTTCTGCCCATTTCTTGATTGGATTATTTGTTCTTTGGGTGTTGAGTTTGAAAAAAAATACACTGCTTTTAGAATGCACTTAAACTGGGCGCCTGCGTGGCTCATTTTGTTAAGCGACTGCCTTCGGCTCAGGTCATGATCCTGGAGTCCCAGAATCAAGTCCCACATCAGGCTCCCTGCTTAGCATGGAGTCTGCTTCTCCCTCTGACCCTCCCCCCTCTTGTGCTCTCTCTCTCTCTCTCTCTCATTCTCTCTCTCTCAAATAAAATCTTAAAAAAATGCACTTAAACTTAACCAATCATCAGCTTAAAATAGACTGATTATATATATGTATATATGTCAATATATATGAGCCTGATAATAGCCACAAACCAAAAATTTACAATAGATACACAAAAAATAAAGAGAAAGGAACCCAAATACAACACTAAAGGAAACCATCAAACCATATGGAAGAGACAAAAAGAAGAACTACAAAACAATCAGAAACCAATTGACAAAATGGCAATAAGTACATACCTATTGGATGGCTCAGTCGTTAAGCGTCTGCCTTCGGCTCAGGTCATGATCCCAGGGTCCTGGGATCGAGTCCCACATTGGGCTCCCTGCTCAATGGGGAGTCTGCTTCTCCCTCTACCCTGCCCCCTGCTCGTGATCTCTCTCACTCTCTCTCTCAAATAAATAAATATAATCTTTAAAAAAAGTACATACCTATCAATAATTACTTTAAATATAAATGGACTAAATGTTCCAATAGATAAAAAATAAAGCCCATCTATATGCTTCCTATAAGAGGCACACTTTATATCTAAAGACATACAGAGACTGAAAGTAAAGAAAGAGAAAGATATTCTATGAAAATGGAAACAAAAAGAAAAAGAAAGCAGATGTAACAATAATTATATCAGACAAAGCAAACTTTAAAACACAGCCTATAACAAAAGACAAAAAGGACACTGCAAGATGATAAAGGGGTCAGCCCAAAAAAAGGATATAACATTCTAAATATTTATGCACTCAACATGGGAGTATGTATATATATATATAAAACATTAACAGACATAAAGGGAGAAATTGACAGTAATAGAATCATAAGAGACTTTAATACCCCATTTGCATCAATGGATAGATCATCCAAACAGAAAATTAATAAGGAAACATTGGCTTTAAACATGTTAGACCAGGTAGACTTAATAGATATATACTAATATATCTATTAGATATATATCTAATATATAGATAGATAGATAGATATATCATTTCATCCAAAAACTACAGAATGGACATTCTTTTCAAGTGTACATGGAACATTCTCCAGGATAGATCATATATTAGACCACAAAAAAGCTTCAATAAATTCAAGAAGATTGAAATCTATCAGGCATTTTTTTTCCTGACCACAGCAGTATGAAACTAGGAATGTAAACTGGTGCAGCCACTATGGAAAACAGTATGAAGTTTCCTCAGAAAAATTAGAAATAGAACTATCATATGACTCAGCAATTCCACTTCTAGGTGTGATTATCCAAAGAAAATGAAAACACCAACCCAAAGAGATATATACACTCCTAAGCTCAATGCAGCATTATTTACAGTCACCAAGATATGGAAGCAACCCAAGTATTCATTGATAGATGAATGGATAATGAAAATGTGGTATATAAATGTGTATATAAATATATACCATGGAATATTACTCAGCCATAAAAAGGAATTAAATCTTACTGTTGTGACAACATGGATGGATTAGAGGATATCATGCTAAGTGAAATAAGTCAGAGAGAGAAAGACAAATACTCTATGATTTCACTTAAGTGTGGAATATAAAAATCAAAACAAAAACAGACTCAGAGATACAGGAAACAAACTGTTGATTACCAGAATGAAGAGGGATTGGAGGGCAGGTAAAATAAGTAAGGGGGATTAAGAGATAATAACTTCCAGTTATAAAATAAATAAGTCATGAAGATGCAATGTACAACATAGGAAATGTAGTCAATATTATTGTAATGACTTTGTATGGTGAGGATGATGACTAGATTTATCATGGGGATTATTTCATAATACATAAAAATATTGAATCACTATGATGTACACCTGAAACTAATAGGATATTGCATGTAAAGTATACTTTAATAAATCTATATATGTAAAAATAAAAAACAAAGTGATACAGCCACAGGAATAGTTACAAAAACATATCAGAATTCTTGAGTAGTTTCACATTATCTCAATCCTTTCTCAACATCTCCTCTCAAGTAATGTCAATTAATTCCTCTCCTTAATAATGTTAATACATATAAATAATTTGTATTTGTGGACTCAAAATCTCAGTACCTGAATCACATTCTCTGAAAAAAAAAATGTATTGACTTCATGAACCTCTGAAGTAATACATGTCTGTTCAAATTGTCCATTTACAATAACAAGTTCTCACATGCTGAAAGAATTATTGGCCTGTCCTAATATTTAGGTTGGAACAAAAGAGAGACTGTGTCTACATAAACAGCTATAGGACTGCTCCAGTAATAATGTTCAGCCAGTCTAATCCACCATGGGCCATGGCATAGCAGTACTCTGAGTCACCAAAACAAGAGCTGGAAAATGTCTCTAATGTGTCCACATCAGTAGGCTAGAGATGCAAAATCTGCAAACTTTAAAAAAATAAAGTTTTTTTAAAAATCCCAAATTTTGTTTCCAGACTGTTACATATTTTTTTCCCTGTATGCTGAGGGGAAAATTTTTGTTCCAATCCTTTTCATTTATCCCCCAATGATTCATTTTTAATATTTCCATGAGCCAACAGAGCCATACAGAACATTTTATGATCCTACGTTGACAAAGTGACTTCATATATATGTGTGTATGTGGGCAATAAAGTTCTCTTAAGGTAAATTAATATACAAAATTTCCATTTCCCCCAAGGCTTGTCTTATTCTACAAATGAGTAAGTCTCACTTTTATAATTTTAATCTAGTCTATAAAAAATAAACAAGTAATAATTGATATTAGAAGGTAAATAATAGTCACCTTTAGGGTAAGTGGTAGTGATTGGGAGTGGCCACGGGAGGGATTCTAAGGGGGCTGAAAATGCACATTTCTTGATGTTGGTGATTGCACAAATGTTAAGAATCAACAGGTTTGCCCAGAAATTTACAGCTTTGACCAAGAAGGCTTTAAAATGGGAAATGAAAGTGGTGAGGTAAAAATGCTCAGTTAAAACTATAAAAATAGAATGGTTACTTTGGAGGACATGAGTGATATTGGAAGAAGACTCACAATGGAGGAAATACTCAATAATTTACGTGAGAAATCCATTTATAAAGGAGAGGCAGCAATAAGAGTTATGACCTGAGAGGCCTATACTCCAAAGCACAATGGGTAATAAATATAAGATACTAATACAAGAAAATAAATGCAATTTTATTTATAGAATCAGTAAATATTTCTCGAATGCTGATCACATGCTTAGCCCTGAGTTACAGAGATGAAATACAGTGCATGAGAACCTCAGGGGCTGAGACCTACAGCCTAGTGGACGAAGCAGATTAGGGAGGTAACAATTGTAATATTTTAAATACTAATAGAGATATGTATGGGTTTCTGTTACATTAGAGATGAAGGATATCTAAATCAAAGCAGAGGGTTAGGGAAAGCTAATTAGAGTAGCTGGTCCTTAAATAAGAGGCTGGAGGCAAGACGTTCAGGACAAAGGAAATAATGTATTTTCAAACTTCATAGGATAAATTTGCAGCTGGATTTCAGAGATGACAATGCATATTTCAGTGAAAAGAAACCTGGATTGGAGAAAAAGCAGTACCATGAATAGAAAACTTGTAAGAGGATTAAAGGAGAAAGAAAGATCCCTGAGACTACTCAGGGCATATACCACAGACCACTTGACCATTTGGAGGATGTGAATGTCACCCTCCTGATACAGATGTTTTAAAGGCAAAAAGGGAATTAAAAACAGATTTACTGAACATCTATATGTTGCTACTAGACATTGTGTTAAACACATTCACATATACCATCTCAAGATATGGTAATTATGAAGAGCTTCAAATAGCTATGCACCCCAAAGAAATCTATTTGCTAAAATTGGTGCATCTGATAAATTCTTGGTGTGCTTGATAAGAATACTGGTTTGAGGAGTGAAAAAGAATAAAGATACCTGCTCTCTGAACCCAATTTTGATCAACAAAGATCAGAAAATTAGTTAATGAAATAGAAGTGGTAAAAACATTGGGGAAATTCCAAAATGTTACCTTAAATCAGGGACAGGAATGCTAAATATAGCCAGACTTGCATTCTAAATATAGTCAGACTTGTTATTGGACAGTACTTTCAAAACTTTTCAAGTATGGGACTTCTTTTATAACATAAAACATGTTTTGTTTTGTTTTTAAAGATTTTATTTATTTATTTGAGAGAGAGAGAATGAGAAACGGAGAGCATGAGAGAGAAGATGGTCAGAGGGAGAAGCAGACTCCCTGCCGAGCAGGGAGCCTGATGCGGGACTCGATCCCGGGACTCCAGGATCATGACCTGAGCCGAAGGCAGTCGCTGAACCAACTGAGCCACCCAGGCACCCAACATAAAACATGTTTTACAGACCTTTACATGGTAGTTACATCAGTTAATTTAAAAAATACCTTTTAATTTAAAAAATAAAGACTATGTGTTGGGGGGCGATTGAACAAGCATTTCTACGACAAAAGCAAATATGATTTTTAGAACTTGCTTGAACATTTTTTCCCAAGAAAACAATTAGGAATTCAAAATAACATAAATATCAAGTACAGCAAGACTGTTCCCCATTTGAACAAATATTACCTACCTATAAAATCCACTTTAATATATTCTCAGTACAATCTCACCATTATTTTTATAACGTATTAACAAAGTGATGTGACTAATATGCACATTTATGAAACCCATTCCTGGAGAATGAAATGCAAGCTTGAATGCCTGCTCCTGCCAGCAAGAAGTGAACAATTTCTCACTTTGGAGAAGTGCATTACATCTTTGAGGCTAACCTGGGGTCATTTAGTAAATGACTGGCACAAGACCACAGAGAAGTTATGTGCTGAGCTGTGACAGGAACTCATAAGCCTCTGGGTCCAGTGCTAAGTCCACAACCTTGTTGATGTGCTGTGGCGTGGCCTCAATAAATCTGGAAATGTACCCATGTAAATAAGCACAGCTCAAGTAGAAAATAAAACCCTTAAGAGATGGATTTCTCTCTGAAAATGTAATCCTACTTAAAGGAATTATTTTATAAATGAATAATGAAAAATTGACTCAAAATTTATTTACAACCAGAAGATTTTAACATCTAAGATGACTGAATGCAGTCCAAGAAATAGTACTAAAACCAGAAATCCCTTTCATATGACATTAAAAGAATTGAATTTACTTTGAACCTAGGGCCTCAATCTGCATCTGGGCTTAAAGCAAGCATAATTAATACAAGTTCAAGTAGAATGACTGGCTATTCCTTCATCTCTGCAGATAATATATTGACTTTTTGAGCAATCCTGAATCCAATTTTTGGTTAGTGACTCAAATTGATTTAGATAAACATATTAACAGCTGAAACTTTTATCCAACAGTCATGCAATGATGAGTTGGCACCACACACTGTACTGGTGTTCAGGTATGTGAGCAGAACAAGTTCACACCCTCATGAAGCTTATGATCTAATGGGAGAGATAATCAAATATGCACAGAAGTAGACATTACAAAGGGTGATACATGCTATGTAGAAGAAGTCTAGTGAGTATGGAGTTGTATAATGGGGGTAGTGCATAATTACCCCTTGTAATTACCCTATGAGTGAAGGATAAAGCAGTTGGGTAAGATTCTTGTGAGAAAGTCTGAGTAAAGTTAACTAGGCAAAGAGGGGTGAGGAAGGAAATGGACATCCATGGGATCATAGTCCATATTTATGTTTCCCTTATATATTTTATGGCAGAAAAATTTCATTTTGTGTTATTAAAAAATAAGAAAATTTTCTATTAAAAAGCATTTGGCAAATTTGCCTACCTTATTTTTATTATTAATTTACTTGGGGTGATTACAGTATTCAGAGCTCTTTTGTCCACTCTCTTACTTAATTCTATTTGATCCTCATACCAACTCTATCAATTAGGTAAGATAATATTGTTAGGCTCATTTCACCTATTAGAACCTTGAGCCCAAGGTAAAAGGATTTACTCATTGTCACATGGTTAGTTATCCATGAAACCAGAATTGGAATCTAGATCTTCTGACTCCAGGTCCAGTGCTCTACGAGAGGAAGACTCAGACCTGAACCACGCAAATAACATTAAACAGAAGGAAGAAATTCTATAGTGACTTGTGTAGGTGGCCATCATTTATAATTTTGAGGCAAATCTCATCATACAGCTTGAATTAGATGAACTGGCATAACACATTTCTCATGTGCTTGCCAATATATATGATTTTAACGGAGGAATCATGTTTATCAGAATCCAGTCATTTAGCATCTCAAATTCAGATTATTGTTAGATAATTTATTCATAGAACTCATAATCTAAGGATGCTGTAAAGTGCATCTTTGTCCGTAACTTTATCCATTTTTACTAGATAATGAGTGACATAAACCACTCTATAACATAAAAGCTTAAAAATAAAACATGCTGAGTTTATAAAAGAAATAGAGTGCTATTAGTAAACTGAAAGCTTATCTTAAATGGTATACACAACAAAAATATATGTCTCCTTGCATACATCTAAAACAATTCTAGTTAGATTTAAATTCCTAAAGATTGCCAACCGATCTTTTGAAAATGAATGCTATTCAACAATACTGATCAGTACATAACTGGAAGTGCAGGAGGGGTCTAATCCGCATACAAAGGGTAGCCTTTGAAGGGAAAATTATACTTTTCCTATTGCCTCTTCTCTTTATTGCATGATGAGTAGATCGAATCTTACCCTAATTTTTAAAGCAATAATATGTAAAGGACCACTAACCTATCATTTCCTATTCAAATTATACTTTGCCGCTATTAATATGAAAAAAATCTATTTAACCTGCTAGGGTTCTTGTTTACAGTCTCTTTTGTTACATGTACTACAACCAAATATCCCTAGCTAAAACTTGATAATAGCTCTATACTTCTTTGAGTCTAACCTCTGAACCCTTCAAAGCTAATCCACATTCTTCTACACTGGTCTTTCAGCCAATATTTTTCTGTCACACCAAGATCCTGAGGGTGACAACAACTATAAAAATGTGTTACATTTACAGTGAGTCAATGCAGCTGTCCTGTGAAGGATCAGATATTCTACATGTGCTAAAGGAAATGCTGACATAGTGTCCATGTGAAAAATGAGACACAGACACCAAATGAATGAGCTTCTTTTCTATTTGGACTCCTTTCCCCTCTAACCTGAGATAATTGTTTTAATCTTTCTCCTTTACCAACAAAAATTTGGAACAGGATTGTTTTTTACTACTTAATTAGGTAATTAGTATTTTCAAACACACATTGTTGGAAAACATACTGAATGCATCAACTAAGCAGTTTGTTTCAGACTCTGCAAAGGTAACGACAGACTTTTTATTTAAATAACCAATTATGAATAAAGGTGAATTATTTTGACATAATTACTCAAGGCCAGAGAATTACACTGATTTATGAGGACAAACCCAGACCTTATGTCCAGTACTATTGGGGGCACCTGTTATAACTGAAAAGAAAATGTGATGTTTGGGTAGAAAAACTATTTTACCTTGTCTGAGTTATGCAAAGGTCTTTCAGATATATGATTCTTACAGATGGAGAGCAATTTAATAATAAAATTTGTTATAAAACAGACATGAATAAAATCAGAAAACATGTTTTTTTAATAACTGGAAGGGACTTTAGAAATTATCCAGTCCAATCTTCCAAGTATAATAGGGCCACTATGAAAAGCTCTTGGTTATTTCAAAAATTTTGTATCAATTTAAAATCTGAAATTTTGTGTCAATATTATTTTACTTACTATTCTTTTTATATGTAAAATATGAGTTCCTTATCTAAAGCATGAGTTTCCATGGACAGTAAGCAACAGTTTGGCTGTGAACTAGTTAAATCAAGGTCTAAAACTGTTCATTTATGTGGCATAAATATATGACTGAGCTGATAGATGAATGTGAGTTCTCTGGTAGACTGTGACCAGGACAGGTACTACGGATGGCTACTCACCTGTAAGTTTCCAGCATCCAGCACAGGATATGGCTCATAGTAGCCCCACAATAAGTTTTGTCAAGTTGACTCTTTGACCCTTCTTACAAGCTAGGTTAAGACTTCTTGAATAACCTTTTTGTCATATGGAGTATTGAAGCATATCATGTGTGTGAAATGGTTTTTTTTTTAATTTTAAAACCTATTTCAAAGTGGTTCTAAGAAGCTGCTTCTTAGAAAGCTTCTTAGAATACCTCTCCCATTGCAAGTCTCTAAAATAGTTCTGTACATGGGAAGAATTGGGTGTGGCTCCATAAAGAATCATATTTGGAGGACCAGCCTATTTTTAGATATCTTCTTTGAAAACAATAAGGAATCTCTGGACTGAGCCAGGAAACATTTTCTTATTAAATAATAATATATAAACTAACATAACACTGTCACAAATTAATATAATGCTATATATTAACTATACTGGAATTTAAAATAAAATTTTAAAATAAATTTTAAAAAGGAATAACTAACATACAATATTGTATTATTTTTGAGTGTACCACACAGTGATTCGATATTTAAATATATTATGAAATGGTCACAACAAGTCTAGTTATTGTCTATCACCAAAGTTGTTAATAATATTACTATCTATACTCTCCATGCTGTACATTACATCCCCATGACTTATTTATTTTATAACTGGACAACTGTACCTCTTAATCCCCTTCACCTATTTCATCAAACTCCTCTCCTCTAGCAACCATCAGTTTGTTCTCTGTATCTATAAGTCTGTTTCTTTTTTGTTTTGTTTGTTCATTTATTATGTTTTTAGATTCCACATATAAGTGAAATTATATAGTATTTGTCCTTCTCTAGTTGACGTATTTCACTCAGCACAGTACCCCCCTAGGTCTACCTATGTTGTTGCAAATGACAAGACTTCATTCTTTTTATGGCTGAGTAATATGCCATTGTATATATATGTAGGTCTATACACACACACACACACACACACACACACACACACACACACACACACAATCCATTTATCTATCTGTGGACACCTAGGTTGCTTCCATATCTTGACTACTGTAAATAATGCTGCCATGAACATAAGAATGCATATGTCTTTTCAAATTAGTGTTTTTGTATCCTTTGGTTAAATACTTAGAAGTGGAATTGCTGGGTCATATGATATTTCTACTTCTGATTTTTTTGAGGAAACTCCATGTTGTTTTCCATACTGGCTTTACCAATTTACATTTCCACCAATACTGTACAAGGATCCCCTATTCTCCACATCCTTACCAATACTTGTTATTTCTTGTCTTTTGATAATAGCCATTCTGATAGGCATGAGATATCTCATTGTGGTTTTAATTTGCATTTCCCCGATGGTTAGTGATGTTGAGCAACTTTTCACATCCCTGCTGGCCATCTATATGTCTTCTTTGAAAAAATATCAGTTCAGGTCTTCTGCTCATCTTTTAATTTGATCATTTGTTTTTTTGTGATTGAGTTATGAATTATTAAATATTTTGGATTTTGACCACATACCAGATTTATCATTTGCAATATCTTCTCCCATTCTGTAGGTTGCCATTTTGTTTTGTTGATGGTTTCCTTCACTATGCAAAAGCTTTCTAATGTGACACAGTCCCAGCCAGGGAACTTCTTAATAGGAGTAAACATATTAGGGAAATTTCCTTTTTCAGATAGTCCCTTTCCTACGTGAATCTGCATTTGGAGCTGCTGTTCCATTAGTAACTACAACATCTGTCCTTTCCCTTTCCTTTCCCTGAGTCTACATAGGATGTGTGAGAAGCTGCTGCAGCAATTCAGAAGCATAAATGAGCAGAGCCAAGGTGAAACACATATTAAATACACTGAGAGAGAGAGAAAAGGAGAAAGAGAGAGGCAGCACAGAATACCAAAGCACAGTAGAATGAAAAGAAGCAGCTATAGCACTGAATGTAAAAGAGAACTTATGACCCAAGAAAGTTAAGGAGGAATGGAGGTGGGACAAGTAGCTCAAGCAAACAAAAGAAGGAATGCAAAAATGGAGAAGAAAATGGCAACACAAAAAGAGGAGGGGGAAAGCAAGAGAGCAAAAAAAAAAAAAAGATTTATGTTTGGATGACTTTCACCCCAGTGAGACAGCTGACAATAAGTCTGACCCACACACAAAAGAAATGATCTCAGATAAATAGAAGGCATGCCTTACAAAACAAGGTGGGAGCACACAGGAACACACTAAAACAAGGTGAAGAAAAAAACTGGGAAAGGAAAAATATAAAGCAAGTAAACTCATAAATAAATATCAAAGAAAATGCTTTCCAAACATCAACAACTGTGGAGTCACCATTTCTTTAAAAAGCTTATTTTCAACAATATCTTCCTATCCCTAAGTTCTCCACAATCAGCTAAGTACCTACACTAAGTCCAGGAAGAACTCTCAATTTGGAGTCCAGATGGGCCATGAGAGCTCAGCCATCATTTTGCCATCCCTTCTATTTTAATTCTCTAAGATTTCCCAAATATCATAAAGCAGTAACAGCGAGATTATTAAAGCAAGGGGTGCTATAACTACCTTTTTATCTCCAGGACCCATAAATTCTAAGTTCTGATTCTTTTAAAGCAAAAGGTACAAGGCAGACATAATTAAAAGAAATTAATTAGTAGTTCTTGGTTACAAATTCATATGCTTTCACATGTGAGCTTTTGGTCATTATAAACCTCAGGATGAATGACGCTTATGAGAAGTCTAAATTCCAGGAAATATTCCAATTTCTAATAAATTTGGTATATAGATCCAGTAGAAAATTATGTAGCCCTTAAAAATAGTATTCTATGAGGTGCTTGGGTGGCTCAGTTGGTTAAGCATGGGATTCTTGATTTCAGCTCAGGTCATGATCTCAGGATCATGAGATTGAGCCCTGTGTTGGGGAATCCACACTCAGCGGGGAGTCTGCTTGGGATTTTCTCTCTCCCTCTCCCTCTGCCACTCCCCTCCCCTTGAAATAAATAAATTAATCTTTTAAGAAATAGCATTCTCAAAGAATATTTAAAGAAATGGGAAAATAGTCATAATATAGTTTTAAGAAAAAATATACTAAACTTTATATATCATAATGATCCCAATTATTTAAAATACATTACATAGGTATATATTAAATAATTTCTTTAGAAAAACTAAATTAGGTCCACACTGTAGAGTACAGCAGCCTACACTTCTCATTTGTAGCACTCACTACCATGGTTATTAATACCTATTCTTTTTTTTAAAATGTATTTAAGAGAGAGAGAGAGAGAGGAGCAGAGGGAGAAGGGGAGAATCTCAAGCAGACTCCATGCTGATTGCATAGCCTGACCCACGGCTTGATCTCAAGACCCTTAAATCATGACCTGAGCTGAAACCAAGAGTCTGATGCTTAACCAACGGAGCCACCCAGGCACCCCTATTATTACCCATTCTATCAACAACCGTTAAGCTGCTTATCTTGTATACCTCAATATGTCCAGTGCCCAGCACTGTGATTGATCCATATTATGTACTCAATAAATATTTCTTTTTTTTAAAGATTTTATTTCTTTATTTGACAGAGAGAGAGCATAAGCAGGGGGAGAGGCAGAGGCAGAGGGAGAAGCAGACTCCCCACTGAGCAGGGAGCCCGACATGGGACTTGATCCCAGGACCCTGGAATCATGACCCGAGCCGAAGGCAGCCGCTTAACCGACTGAGCCACCCAGGCACCCCTCAATAAATATTTCTTAAATAAATTAAGGAATAAAATAACAAATAAACAGAGAAAGACTGGAAAGAAACAAACAAAAAATGATTTAAAGTTGTTTTCTTAGGAGTTATTTGATAGAAGCAGTTTTTTCTTCTTTAAAAAAATCGTTTGTTAGAAAATTAGAAAACAATATCTTCTATAACCACAGAAAGTTATTGGTAACTCTTAACTGACTCTTAAACTAGAGAACAACCTGATGGTTACCAGAGGGGTGGTGGGTGGAGGGATGGGTGAAAGAGGTGAAGGGGATTAAGATTATCCTTCTCATGATGAGCATCCAGTAATGTACAGAATTGTTGAATCACTATATTGTACACCTGAAACTAATATAACACTGTATGTTAACTATACTGGAATTAAAATTTTTAAAAAGTAACTAAGACATAAGTGCTTGATGTTATTATTTCCAGTAAACAAAATATAATAAAATTTTTTTAAATAGCACCATGATAACTAAAAGAGATTATTTCCCACTTTGTATTATGCTTTCATACATTGTGACCAATCTGAAAGGGGGAAAAAGGGAGAGAGAGAGAGAGCGCACACGTTATTTTAAGCATATGCTGTTTTTCAAATATCCATTGTTTACTGAAAAAGAAATCCTAACTCCATCCTATTTAATACAACACTGTTTTATGTTCAAGTTTGTTTGACAGAGAGAAGGGCCAAGGGTTTTTAAATTACAACTCAGCAATATATCCCCAAGCTGAGTTGTCCTGACATAGGGTCACAGAAGTTGAGACACAATAATACCCAACCCATTAACAGAAAGCTATCATAAATTCCAAATGTGATATATGTACAGCAATAAACTCTGCTCAGCCTTACACAAGGACACAAAAGAGGAAAAGAAAAACAGAGAGTAGGGGTAGCACCCAAATTTCAGACAACATGGTAGGCACACTCTGAAATGTTGCACTTTAGTTGGGGGAGGCAACCACATAATCATTCTTTTAACAACTATTCACAAATGGACTAGCTTAAAAAGCCAGCAAAACAAAACAAAACAAAAGTCTAAGCCAGAGAAAAGGTGTAATCTCTGGAACTATATAAACATTGGGATGGAATGCAGAACTCACTGATGTAGGCGTCAAGGATCCCCTGTCATTTCTAATTCTGTAAAACTGGGGGAAATCACAATGTCTCCATGTTTCATTTCTTCTTCTGAAATGTGGACATCTGCCTGACTTGCCTCTTGAGACTATGTTACAATGATCAAAGAGCTAATATTTGTGAAAATGTTTTAAAAACCATAGAATACTATAAAGCTTAAAATATCACACTTTGAAGTTAAAAATAGGTTAAGAATAGATGAGAACTCCCTGTCTTTCACATCCAGTCTCTTTTTTCTTTCCTGGTCTAGTATTTTCTGGAGGAAATGTGATTCTGTAGTGTCTCTCTGCTTTTCCTTGCAAGAACCTCCACAGCCAGCAGTGTTTACTATTTAGAATAAGAGAAACCTAAATAAAACTAGCTTTAGTTCAGCCATGCTTCCTGAAATGATCATAGTTAGGTTCTAAGTTGAGTTTAGCTGCTAAATTCCAGCCAGTCCTCCTCCTCCTGCGTTAGGAGAGAAGAGTCAGCCAGATTCCTTCTACCGTCCCGCCGTCGCTCAGACTTACTTGGCAGTAGTGGTGGAGTGACTCTGGCAAGTGTCTATGGATGATATTCTCCCCAGTCTGTCCTCTCCCCACTCACTAGTCCTGTGTTTCTGAGTTAGAACCTGTCCCCATATAAGCTGGAACTAAGCCACATATGCAGGGTTCTATTTCCAGAGCTTGAAGATGGCTTTCTTATTCTGAACAAACAACTTTTGAAACAGAAGATAAAAAGAGGGATCAACATTTTTGATGCAGTGACTTAAATTGTGTTTCCTTCACTTGTCAATGCCCCGGAGTCTGTTTGACTCCTGCTCTCTTCTTCAGTGTGTGAGTCATCAACATTGAGGAAAAGCAGAGAGAGCAGCTTTGGAAAGTAGAAAGAGGGAGAGGCAATCGGTCCCCCGTCGTTTGCTTCTCCTTTAAGCCTTGCACAGACCCATTAGCAGATGGTTATGATAACCCAATGTGAGTATAGGTGGAAACCAGTACAGATTGAGCACCCACTGTGTACCAGAACCTAAACTGCATGTTTCGATACATTGATTTCACACAGCCAATCCCATTTACAGAGGATAAAAATAAATAAAGAATTACTTTGGCAACAATCAAACAGATCCCAAATGATTACTAAAAACTCACAGAGAGAAAATATTTCTTTTCCCATTGTTTGCCTATTTAGCAATAGTGGGTACATGATGGCAGTACTTACATGAGGCAGCAGGACACATGGATAAGACTGAAGACAGACAGACCTAGGTTCAAATTCCTACTCAATTGTTTTTGGTCATGTAACCTTGAACAAGAAACATTTACCATTTACTATTCCCAGTAAGCTAAATAAGCAATTCTTTATCAAAAACTCACAGCTTAAGACAAATAAGCTAGAGGCGCCTGGGTGGCTCAGTCGTTAAGTGTCTGCCTTCGGCTCAGGTCATGATCCCAGGGTCCTGGGATCAAGCCCCACATCGGCTCCCTGCTCAGCGGAGAGCCTGCTTCTCCCTCTCCCACTCCCCCTACTTGTGTTCCCCCTCTCGCTGTGTCTCCCTCTGTCAAATAAATAAAATCTTAAAAAAAAAAAAAGACAAGCTAGATAAGGAGGATGCTGCTATTACTACTCTGTACATTTATTATTTCTTTTTTTTTTTTAAAGATTTTATTTATTTGAGAGAGAGCGAGCAAGGGAAAGAGCAAGAGCGTGGCGGGGTGGGGGGTGGAGGGCAGAAGGAGAGGGAGAACCAGACTCCCACTGAGCAGGGAGCCTGATGCAGGACTTTTAGAAATTTATCCTCTTGAAATAATAAGAAATGCACCCAAAGATTTATGCAAGAGTAAATAGATTAGAAAATTAAAAACAGCAAATAGTCAATTGCAAGTACAGTGATGGTAGGGTGACTATATAATTTGTCTTCCAAACTAGATGACTCCAGGAGTAAGAGGGGGTGCTTTAATAATTTTGCAAAGACAACAGTCATAAATAAGAACTGCCCTGGACAAACCAGGATATATGGCCCCCTGGTTGTAAGGGAATAGGGAAATAAAGTATGCCACATCCTAATTATGAGATGGCAGACAGCCAGCAAAAATACTTTAAAGAATATTTAACAGCATAGTGAACTGATAATGATATAATACTAACTATAAAAGGCTGGATATAAAACTTATGTATCAAATTTTGTAATATATATACTTATAGGCTTTGAAAGAAGAATGGAAAGAAATACCAAATTGTTAACACTGGTTTACTAGCTGTTGAGATTACAGCTGGGTTTGTTTCTCTCTATATGCAAAATTGCTATAATCATTTTTTTAAATTATGACGGTGTCCTGCTTCTTTAGAAAGAAATACAAGTACCAGTGGATGAGGGAAAGTTATTCTTCACAGAAGAATGCCAGCTAATAAATATAGAAGAAATTATATATAAATTAGAAAAATCACAACTTTTACAATACCTAATGATATAATTGTTTCAGGCAAGGAGTATTGTTGGACACTTAAAATCTTTAGGTGAGTGCTCGCTTCTGCAGCACATATACTAAAATTGGAACGATACACAGATTAGCATGACCTCTGCAGAAGGAGGACATGAAAATTTGTGAAGCGTTTCATATTTTTTAAATAATAAAATAAAATAAAATCTTTTGGTGGAAGATTATTGGTTATTCACAAAGTTTCAGGGTATTATCCCACAGAGTCCTTGCTAATTGTAAACAGAAAAAAAATATGCCTTCACAATGAAGAGATCTGGAGATTATCATGTTAACCGAATTATCAAACAACGTAATTTTAGTGGAAACTCTGGCATTACATGCCTTTTGTAGTAACACAATATGAGATAAGCACAATATTCTAGCTAAAAATGTTTAGCTTGAATCTAATCAAGCTACTAGATTTACTTTGATTTTGCTGGAAATCCAGAGACTATAAGAACTAGGAAAACAACACCAAATGGGAGAAATCAGATAAATGCAGAATGTGGGAACTTCCAAAAGACAACTGTCCTGCAATGTCTTCAAAAAGTAAAAGTTATAAAGAAAGAAAGAGAGACTTTAGATTAAAAGACACTGGAGACACATAAAAGTCAAATATAATCTCTGAACCTTACTTGAATCCTGGCTTTTAAAAAAGAGATCTAAAAAGCATTTGTCGGGGTGCCTGTGTGGCTCAGTTAGTTAAGCGTCTGCTTTCAGCTCAGATCATGATCCCAGGGTCCTGGGATCAAGCCCCACATGGCGCTCCCCGCTGAGCGGGGAGCCTGCTTCTCCCTCTCCCTCTGCCCTTCCCCTCCTCCCCCCCACCCCCTTCATGCTCTCTCTCGTTCTCTCTCAAATAAATAAATAAAATCTTTTTAAAAAAATAAAAAATAAAAATAATTTGTGGACAATTAGAAAAATTTGAAAATAACTTGGTTATTATTTCATTATATATATTTAATTCTCTTAAATATGTTGATAATATTGTGATTATATAAAACATTTATGGGGACTATCACAATGTCTGCAGCTAATTTTCAAGGCATTCAGAAGAAAATACACGTACTCACAAATAGTTATATGAAGCAAATATGGCAAAATAGGAACAATTGTTGAATCAAGGGAATGAATATACAAGTATTCATAATGTATTATTCTTTCAACCTTTCTGGATATTCGGAAAACAAATTTAAATATAAAATTAAGGGAAAATTTAAAAGTTACATTTGAAGTCATATAATTCCATTTAAAGTAATATAATCAGGGGCGCCTGGGTGGCTCAGTTGGTTAAGCATCTGCCTTCGGCTCAGGTCATGATCCCAGGGTCCTGGGATCGAGCCCTACGTCAGGCTCCTTCCAAGCAGGAGCCTGCTTCTCCCTCTCACTCTGTCTGCTGCCCTGCCAACTTGTGTTCTCTCTCTATCTTTGTCAAATAAATAAATAAAATCTTTTTTTAAAAAAAAGGAATATAATTAACAATCCCAGGGTTGACCATTGTCTTTCCAGACCAGATACATAATGGGTTGCATGGCACTGGAGAACCCATTAAAGCCTCCTGAGGGCTCAGACCAGCTCTTCATGTTCCACTGCCATTGCATCCCTCAGTTCCTGTGATTTATTTCCATTGCCTCCCTGTTCACCCCTCAGGTGCTGCCCCCTTCTCCACCTACTCCATCTTTTGTGGTCCTTGTTTCCCCAAGCGTAATGGGAACAGAGCATAAATTCATCAGGCACACCGATTCTTTGAATCCTGCCTTTAACATACAATTTTAAAAGAACAATTTCTCTCTCTTTGGAAAATTTCTATCTCTGAGAATGCTGTGGACTGAATGCTTCCGTCCTCTCCAAATTCATGTGTTGAAACCCTAATCCCCAAAGCGATGGCATTTGGAGATGAAGCCTTTGAGAGGTAATTAGGTCATGAGAGTGAAGCCCTCATGATGGGATTAGTCTGTGTATCCATCTGTCTGTCTGCCTGCCTGCCTGTCTTTCTGCCTCCCCCCCCACACACACACACAAAACTCTAAGGCAGCTGTCTACAAGACTTCTTGTAGAAGCCAAGAGACAGGCGAACAGGCTTCTGGCAAATCTTGAACTTTCTAGCCTCTGGAACCATGAGGAATAAATCTTGTTGTTTAAGCCACCCAGTCCATGATAGTTTTGTTACAGCAGCCCAAAGGGATTAAGACAAAGGATTTCCAGATTGAGAAATTCCCATTCTTCCAACTCTCCACTTCACACACATAATGAGCACATTTTCCCTCCCCTCATCCCCCCAAGAAGTTTAATAGGTTGGAAGTTCTTTTGCTAGGATTTCTGTACATCCTCTTGATGTTTTCCTTTGTTTTACCTGGTAAGGGACAGGTGTGTCATACTCTGACACATAGAAAGCCAAGGACGCATTAAACATGGCCTATTTGGGTGACTTGGGAACAAAATACACAAAAGCAACATATGTTTTTATAAAGGATTTCTAACGGCCTTGGGCACCACTAATCCTAAAAGAAAGCATATCTGGTCCTCTATGAGAATTCAAATTTCTTAATTTCTTTGCCACTTAGTGGTTGGTAACATTTCCAAAGAATAATTTTACTTCTTTCATTTTAAATTGATTTCTCTGTTTAGCAAGACTGAGCTTTTTGAGAGCTTTGAGACAAAGAATTCATTTTATCTTACTTTATTTATTCAATGTCTACAAGACCCTCTCAGTCAATGATTCACCTTTGCTATCCATTAGACAACTTTCTAGGCTCTTCCCTGACCTGTAGTGTCCTATATAATATTGTTGTAATATTGTAGCACTTTTAGTTAGTCTTATATGAAATGTTTTTGTCATTTGCCACTTTTGGTCTTTCTGTCATTTTTAAACTCTGAACTTCACTCTGTAATTTCTCAGCTTCTGTTTTGTACTTGACATTTATTATGTGCCCTTAATTACTTTTTGCACTTTGGGGTTGATCCATGTTGGTCTTTTCTAATTCTACTATATTGATTGCTGTACAGCAAGGCTCTTCCCCTCCAAGAACATTATTTGTCTTTAAACTATATTCTTTCTTTCCAGTGCTGAAAACCACTGAATTTTTTTCTACTTGTCCTTTTCAAGAAATCTCAGGCTATCCCTAGTTGTGGCAACTGAAATCTATTCACTAGAATCATAATTACTTTTCTCTCATCATTAACTCTGTACTCAAGTTTGAAAAAGAAACCACAAAGAGAAAAAGAAAGAAAGAAAGAAAGAAAGAAAGAAAGAAAGAAAGAAAGAAAGAAAGAAAGAAAGAAAGAAAGAAAGAAAGAAAGAAAAAGAAAAAGAAAAAGAAAAAGAAAGAAAGAAAGAAAGAAAGAAAGAAAGAAAGAAAGAAAGAAAGAGAAAGAAAGAAAGAAAGAAAGAAAGAAAGAAAGAAAGAAAGAAAGAAAGAAAGAAAGAAAGAAAGAAAGAAAGAAAGAAATGACAATGACAAAAGGTGGAAAATACATGTCAAGAGCAGAAAAGACATTTACAGGAGAATATTCAGGAAGCAACAGACATAATAATTAACAAAGATACAAGAAAGAAGAAAGAAGAATGGTTTCCTAAAGCATTATAAAATGGGAACTACAAAGTTAAAAATAAACATTTTAATCTTATAAAAGTAAGAATAAATAACTTTAATGTCTAGTGTGCAAGATTACAAAAGCACCATTAAGAATGCCATCATTTGTGAAATACAGGCTACCATCTTCTAGTATATAAACTTCTGCAACAGTCTCCCCATTGGTCTCATTCTCTCCAGTATTCTCTCCCTCTGGTCTGTTTTCTCGAATGCCACCAGAGTCATTGTCTTAAAATGCATATCAAATCACTTCTCTGTTGGAAAACCTTTCAATGGCTCTCTATTCCATCTATAATAAAGCCCAAATGTTTCTATATGTCAGGACTCTGTTTACTTTTCTAACGTCATTTCTACCATTTCTCCTTCTTCCCAAGATTTGTATACTCTAGATGAAGCATTCCTTATGATCCTCCTCTGAGCTTCTGTATATGCTTTTTTCCCCTGCCCAGAATGCTTCTTCCTGCCCAGCTCCTTTTAGTCCATCCAGTGCTTAATCATCCTTCATGTAGATGCATCTGCCTATCTGGCTCCTTAACTAAAAGCTAAGTACCCCCTTCTGTGTACTATCATGGTTCCCTGTTATTTCTCCTATCATGGCATATTACTGTGTTATATCATCTTGTTTACTTGTCTGCATCACATGCTAGTCAGCAAACAATGTGATGGCAATGGTAACATTTATCTTTTTCTTGCCCTGGCATTCTAGCACTTAGCACAGAACATGACCTCTAATGATACTTGATAAATACTTTATTGGATCGATGTTGTACAAATATTTGGGTGATAGGATTGTCTAGTAACCCAAGGCTTAATGTGAACCCCTACTTCCAATGCTTGTTGAACATCTTTCTAGACTAAGTATTGGCAACCTTCAGCATGTATATTAAATAAGGATCATTAGTAAATTACCTTTAGCATGTGGGACAATTGCTGCCTCTATTATCTCTTTCCTACCAACTATAAGGGCTTGTAGTTGGTACAAGCCACCCATGTTGTCCAAAATTCAGCAGCTGGTGTTCTCATAGCACCCATCTAGCCCCCTCCACCTGTTCAGAGGTAGTCACTCAGCTGCTATAATATCCCTTGTCCCATTCCACTGAAGAGGCAGAATTGCCTAGTAAATGGCATCTCCCACCATTGTTATCCTGCCAGTAGGACAGATCAAGCATTTTAGCATCCCTTCCAAAGGCTGCCATTATGTAATGCCTCAGTCTACTTTTCTGTCTTAGTAAATCTAGTAAAATAAGGAAAACTAAATTTCTTTGGGATGAGTTAGTAGCTTATAGAATCTCGGATCACCATTCTTGTCATAGTGCTGTGGAAACTGTAGATTTTAGACACGGAGAAAAAGTGGGTTGAAACTACACCAACATCTTCTAGAAGTTTCTGAAACCAAAGACTACTTTAATTCAATATATTCTGCTTGATTTTTCAAAAATGTTCTTCCTTTCTCTTTAAAAATTTCTTCTGAAAGTGTAGGAAATGACCTAAGGGTACATTATATAAAGAGAAACTGAGTTGAATCAGGTTTAAAATGCTTACATATCCAGAGGCACCTGGTGGCTCAGTCAGTTAAGCATCCCACTCTTGATTTCAGCTCAGGTCCTGATCTCAGGGTTGTGAGATCGAGCCATGCATCAGCTCCACGTTGGGCATGGAGCCTGCTTAAGATTCTCTCTCTCTCCCTCTCCCTCTGCCCCTCCCCTCTTCCTCTCTAAAAAACAACAAAAAGGTTTCCATATCCAAATTTGCCCATTAAAGTAAGATCAAATTTTTGAAGATCAAATTTTTTAAGAGAAAAATTCCTAAGAAAAAGTATACTGATGTCAGAAGTAGAAATAATAGTACTCGCTTGATTTTGCAAGAAATGACATTTTTAATGTCAGGAAAAGGGAATAAAAAGTAAAGCTTTTGAAAGGACAGATCCAAATCAAATATACTTTCCATAGGTTTATTAACAGAAAAGAAAAATAATTAAAAATGATGTTTGCTACTGACCACAGTAAGGGTATCATTGAAAAAGTATTTTCATTCCTCTTACCATGAAGAGCAGAGAGTATACTGCTACCAAAAAAAGAAAGAAAAAGAAAAAGTGAAACTTCTTGTCAAGGATACCATAAAAGTAAAACAAAGCACTATCCAAAATATAGGTAGTTTATTGGTGAGTGTGATTTAAAATCAAATGCTTTCTGAGTTAAAAAATGCGGGATAATCAACATGTCAGTGTTAAAATGGGCCATCAATTTTCAAAAAAGGCATCAATGGAAATAAACTGTGAAAAACCAATTTTGGACTGTCCTAAATCTAAAACAACCTTAGTTCTCAAATGTATCTGTTCATCTGCTTCTTTTTATTTTTGACTATAAACTTGCTGACAGATGTTGTGGCTCATAATTGTCAATCAAATTTCTTTCTATCTTCTTCATTTACCCAGTAATCACTCATAGTCATACCCCCTGATTTTACTGCTACACACAAACTAAAATTCAGTATGTTACCAGTGACCTTAACATTTTCCAGTGTCTCCTCCCTGTTTCCATCAGACATCATAACCAGCAACTAACTTTTAAAATTTTCCCCAGACCAGCACTGACAACCCACAAATCTATCCTATGACTCTGTCCAAATAGGCTTCAGCCAATGAAAGTGAGTCAGAAGTGAAAGCACATACCTGGGCCAGCAATCAAAAGGTTGGGCATCTATTAAATTTAGGAAATGTAAGATCATTTCCTGCCTAGGGGCTAGAATATTTTATGTCTGAGGCCCTAAATATCACAAAGGACATATTACAACTTTACCAAGATATGTTACACAAAATAGTAACATGGAAAGATGCCTCCCAAACTGGCTTCCGTGATCAATAAGTGTAGAAGCAGCTAAGTAATACAGTTTTTCTCTTGGAGACTCAGAAAGTACATTAGCATATTAAAAGATAAAAGAAGTCTGGCCATAAAGAAACCTGTTTAGCTTTGTTTAACCTGGTATTTTCTAAATCTTTTTGACCACTGAATACCTGTTAAGATCCCAGAGAATTGGTAATCTCAAGGAAAAGGCTTAAGGAAAAGCTGACCTGACCAGCCATTCATATTTGCTGGGTTTTTTTGATCCCCTAGGGCTACCCCGTAAGTCCAGCATTAGTCATAGGATGTCCTACAGCAGTGCTTCTTAAACTTGTATGTGCATGCATCTCACTGGGAATCTTGTAAAATTGTAGATTCTGACTCAGTAGGTCTGAGGTGGGGCTGGAGAGTCTGCATTGCTAACAAGGCTTCAGGTGATGCTGATGCTGCTGGTCTCTGTCACATGTTGAGTAGCAAGGCTTTACAGAATCACTGCAGTAGGAAGATCATCATGTCTCCAGTCTCTTTATCTTATCCTTCCTAATAATAAATCCTCCTAAAATATTACTTTCAGGGTGCCTGGCTGACTCAGTGAGTGGAGCATGGAACTGCTGATCTCAAGGCTGTCAGTTTGAGCCCCACATTGGGTGTAGACATGACTTAAAAATAAAGTCCTTATGGGGCACTTGGGTGGGTTAGTTAAGCGTCCAACTTGTGATTTCAGCTCAGGTCACGATCTCATGGGTCGTGAGATCAAGCCTGGCATCAGCTCCACACTCAGCAGGGAAAGATTCTCTCTCTCTCCCTCGCCCTCTGCCCCTCCCTCCCACTCAGAGGCTCTCTCTCCCTCTCTGGATATAAATAAATCTTTAAAAAATAAAACCTTTATAATAAATAAATAAATATTACTTTCAATATGTATCACTTTGCTGGTCAAAAAATTTTAGCGGTCCCCCATTCCCTTCAACATTAGTAACTCAACAGTAGACATTTATTGAACCTTTACTGTGTGCTAAATAGATACAGAGCCCCTGACTTTATACAGTTGAGTACCAAGTTGGTGAGTAAGAAACAATGAGCAGAATGCTAGGAGCCAAAACAAGAAGGGAAGAGCTACTTTCTTGAGACCTCAATTTCCTTATCTGTAAAATGAGGGTTAAACCAGACCAGTGGTATTTAATCCTCCATGTATATTGCAGTCACTGACATCATCCTATTACAGTCTCAGCCCAGACCAATGAAATACAGACTGTCAGTACCACCTTCAATAGGGAATGGGTAGTTCTTAAAAGCTCCCAAGTGATCCTAAGGGGCAACCAAGTTTCAGAACCACTGGCCTAAATGATTCCCGAAGTGCTGTCCAACTATCAGATTCACCTGGAAACTTGTTAGAATGAGAAGTCTCAGGCCTCACCCCATATGTACTGAGTCAGAAACTCTGGCGAGAAGGTAACAAAACCTGGGTTGTGGTTTTTTGGTTTTGGTTTTGTTTTTACAGACTTATTTATTTATTTTTAGAGAGAGAGAGAGACAGAGAGAGTAGGGGGAGGAGCAAAGGCAGAGAATCTTCAAGCAGACTCCTCCTCACTGAGCAGGAGCCCAACACAGGACTCGGTCTCACAACCCATGAGGTCATGAGTTCCCTGAAACGAACAGTCAGTCGCCTAACCAAGCCACCCAGGCGCCGCAGAAACCTGGGTTTTAACCAGCTCTCCAGGTGATTATGATATACTTTGAAAACTACTGGATTAGACAATCAGTCAATTTCCCTCTGGGTCTAAAATAGTATCATTTTTGGACCTCGAACAACCTTTTCAAGGATGTTTGTTACCGGGTCTAACAGACCAACAGTATAAACTCTTCCCAGATTTAAATACCAGCTCTTACACTTAATTGCTGTGCACTCTTAAGGAATTATTTTAGCTGTCTGTGTTTCAGGCTCTCATCTATAAAATGAGGATAATAATAGTACCTATTCTCACAGAATTGCTATGAAAATTAAATGATTTTCTGTATGTAACTCATTTAGCAGAATGCCTGAGATGTATTTCAGGTCGTTACTCAATCTTCACTCTCCCGGCCACTCTATCCAAAATAGCAACCCACCCCTACCATTCCCTTTTCCCCTCCCGTGATTTATTTTTCTCCTTTGCAATTATTACTCTCTAACACATAACATATTTCACTTATTGCTTTGTTTATTATCTGTCTTCTCCCACTAGGATATAAGTTCTATAAAATCAAGGATTTTTGTCCATTTTGCTAAGAGCTGTATCCCCAGGGTCTAGTACAGGGTCTGGCACATTGGAAGTACTCAATTGGCGGGATAAAGGAATGAATAAATGTTAACAATTATCAATATTAATATTATAGCAATCCAAATTTTTCTTATTGAAACCCCCAATAGCCTATACTTCCTGTTTACTCTTCCAAATTGTGCTTATGCCTTATTACATGCTTTATTCAAATTCTGTCCCATACCTAACAATGCTCTTTTATTTAACTTCTGTTCATTTTAGGCCCTGCTCAAGTTCTATTTCTTTAATATTCCTTGACAATTCTGATGACTACCGTCTACAGTGTTACTGTCTCTACTATACAATTTAACACTTACTTATCTTAATTACCAATAGAAAGAGTAACTTTACTGAAATTTAAATTTACTGAAAGAGGATGCATCCGTCATGCAATAAGCATTCATGAAAACTTAGAGAGGAGGGAGTCTTCAAAGGAATCATGGGAAAACTTACCATTATTTTGCCATGTAGTCCTCAAATAACAAAAACAGTGCTCTGGGTTTTACAAAGTACCTTTAAATACATCAGTCTCGTTTTGACTAGATGATTTCAAAGACTATGTCTCGTGTTGTCAAATTTTCAAAATATTTTCAAGTATGGGCAGACCATTTTCTTGAAGTAAAGATTAAGAATAAATCATGAAAGTCAAAATTGAAGCAGAGAATGACCCAAGAAGTTGCTGAGTTCAGGGAATGCAAATTAGTGTCTGTCTTGCCCCCAGTCCTCCTGTCAGCTAGGTCTGGAAGAGGCCCACCATCATCCCCAATGTGGCCTTCTAGGCAGCCATTACCAATTGATCAGACCTAGCAGACAAGAGGACACCTATTTCCATCCTAACTTAGTCTAACCCTCTTGGTCCTAAAAGCAAAGCAAACTGATGCTAAGAAATTTAAAATGACTTGTCCAGGCACATACGTGGTAGCAGACTAAGACCAGACCCAGCCTCCCGACTCCTCTCCAGGATTCCCCCCACTGACCCTCCTCATTTATTTCTGAAATGCAGTATTTAGGTTTCCATTCTAAAGCAATCAAAACACAGACAGCAAACCTTTGACAGAGAGTTTTCATATTAATGCTCATGAATATAACCTGGAAATGAAAAATGACAGTTTTGAGTCAAGTGATAGAGCTGGTTAGTCTGTTATTTTTCAGTTGGGTTTATTTACTTAAGCCTAGAATGTGTCATGACTGGAAATAGACAAAACAGATTATTTTAATTCCACTGTCCTAGAAAAAGAAAAGGGAAATAGTTTTCATTAAAGAACTGGGCTCAAATCCAGTCCCAAAATAACTTATACTACTGAATCAACTTTTTAAAGGTGACATTTCTCTCATTAATGGCAATGCATTATTATAAGTATAGCTTAATCACTAAATTAAAATTACAAGAAAAATGTATTTAAAGGAATATGAAAAAAAGAGATAATGGAGAGAAATAAACCTCTATTTTAATATCGATAATGACCATTTCCTCATCACAGAAAATATGCTCACATTTTAGAATTATAATTTTCCAGATTCTCTCCCTAAAGCACAGGTTCCAAATATTGCAATCATCTTTGCAACTCAGTTGGAATGAAACTGACTTGTCAAATTTTACCTAGCCAATTGATAATTCTGTCTTGATTAACCCTCATTTTTAGGTATACTATAGTTGCAGCTGATTTGGAGGGAGAAACCATCATCTAACACAGTTAGAAATTGCCTCTGGCACTGTCTGCTTTACCCAAGGAAACCAGGATAACTGGTAGTTCTGTTACTTTGCAGAGTTAATCCATTTTAGCAACTATGTTACTTAGTTGCAAGGTACCCGCAGTTGGTCCCATAGTCTATCCTTCCACCCTGAGAAAGTGAGTCCGACTCATATTTGATGGTAGGATGAGGAAAGGAGCAAATATACAGAATCTCTTCTCTTCAACGTGGACTCTGCCACCACACCAGAGGGGGAGAAGTATATGCTGAAACACACGGAGGAAGGCCAAAGCCTGTACTGCGCCTGCTCCACAAAAAAGGCAGTCAGTTCGAGAGTTGTCCTAGGGTCTAGATATACACAGGGACAATCCCAATGGGCCTCAGAGAAATCTAGCCGCAAACTAATGCTTGCTAAGAGCACCCTGGAAAGCTAGAGTGATTTTCACCTCAACCCCCCTTGTCAACTGAGATCACTGGTGGTCCATGAATTTAGTCAAAACAAGAATGAAACTGAGAAAGAAACAAGAAAGAAAGAGCTCTGGTCAGACCCCATCATGGTAGCCCAGGCATGGATCCTGAAGGCAAACAGGATAGACAAGACAAATCATGACTTCTAGAAAGCAGAACAGTAGTTCCCGAGACATGTTTGTGAAATACTGGAGCACTCTGCTTTCTGGCTTAGGCATTCCAAAAATTCAGAAATCACTTCCCCTGAAGCACATTATTGAATTGTTTTTTGCAATTAACCCTGTTACACATCTGGAAAAGGGGACAAGTACCCTACCCAACTTAGAAGAAATTGGTTTCTAAGACAACCCATTCACAACATGGAAAATCCTTTAAGACACTGCTATTTATATAATTAAAATCCAAATTCCTTGAAAATTTACTGTATCCTGGCTAATCTAATACAGTGAGCCGAGAATAAATTTGAGTTAGAAACACTTGCCTTGTTATTAGTTTTGTCATTCCTAGCTCTGTGACCAGGAGCAAATTACTATCGTTGAGTTCTTGTTTTCTCTTTTATAAAATAATCATAACAAAATGTATTTCACAGCTTAGTTCTGAAGATTACATGGAAAACGTTGGAAAAGGCATAAAAATGCCTGGCCCATGAGAGAAACTAAGTAAATAATTTTCTTCCCCCATTTCCTTTTTTCTTATAAAGAAGATACCCATGTTAAAATGCTTTTGAATGCCGTATATGGTTTAAAAATTAAGTAACAAGAGAGGAGAGGCACCTGGGTGGCTCAGTCAGTTAAGCATCCAACTCCTGATTTCAGATCAGGGTGGTGGGTTTGAGCCCCACATCAGGCTCCACACTTGATGAAGAGTCTGCTTGAGATTCTCTCTCTCTCTCGCTCTCCCTCTGCCCCTCCCCCTGCTCGTGTGTTCACGCACACATTCTCTCTCTCTCTCTCTCAAATAAATCAATAAATCTTTTTTTAAATTTTATAAAATAAAAAATTAAGGGAGCGCCTGGGTGGTTCCGTTGGTTAAGCGACTGCCTTCAGCTCAGGTCATGATCCTGGAGTCCCGGGATTGAGTCCCACATCGGGCTCCCTGCTCGGTGGGGAGTCTGCTTCTCCCTCTGACCCTCTTCCCTCTCGTGCTCTCTATCTCTCATTCTCTCTCTCTCAAATAAATAAACAAAAAATCTTTAAAAAATAAAATTAAATAAATAAATAAGTAAGTAACATGCCAATGTTAAGTCTATGAATTATAATTTATATAATTAATTTGAAGTAGCTACTATTCATATATGTAATTACATATAAAATTTCAATGAGTAACTTTGCAGTCCTCTAGCTGAAAAATTCAAATTGGTAGCATAATCTGGATCCCTTTTCCCAGAAATATACTGCAACTTTATTTTTATTCCAGTCAATCTCACTATGTTAGAAGAGAAAGAGGAAGATCCACCCCTATTCAGTTGGATAATAGCAGTATTTTATGGCCTCTTTTCCATGGAGTACTCTTCTTTTGTGTTAGATTAACACGCGCCTCTCAAAATATTTCTGCTAACCTGTCTTCCAGAGCCTGCTTGTGGGCTTCTGATATTACAAATATAGCAAGGCAGTGTTAGGAGCAAATATGTATAGTCCTGCAAAAAAAATTAATAAAAAGAGGGGAAGCAAGACATGTTGATGCATCTAAGAGAATAAGCAGTAACAGTCTCATGGCCAAGAACAACAGCAGGCTTGTCCATCTGTCCATCATGAAACTGAGTTGTGCCCACTAGTTATCAACAGGAGGTGGCCATGTGGGCATCACACTAAAATAGAAATTCTGTCATCAGAAAGACAAGGTGAGGAGGGAAGAAAAGGATTAACTGTTTCAGAGTCAATTTCTGGATGAGCATGATGAATACAAAGATTTGTTGCATGTTTCTTATTCACAGACTATGAAATCTTTTAATCATTCATTCAAGATTTTCTGGGTGCTTTCTAGAAGCCAGACACTGTGCTAGCCACTATGGATCCAAAGAATAATTTCCTGGGGTGCCGGGCTGGCTCATTTGGTAGAGCATGTGACTCTTGATTTTGGGGTCATGAATTTGAGCCCCATGTGGGGTGTAAAATTTTTTTTTAATTGATAGGGAATATTTCCTTCTTTTGGGAAGTCTGTTTCACAAGAGAGAGAAATAAACAAAAAATCATAATACAGAAAGATGACAGCCAATGTGTATACACTATGCGGTGAGAACCCAAAGAAAAACGTCATTAACTCTGCAAAAATACGCCAACTTTACAAATTTGTGAGTCATCTTGGCACAGGGGCTATGCTCATCTCTGTAATATTTCAGTGTTATTATATGTGCTATAGATGTGAGGTCAGCCAGAGAAGTAGAATAGAAAATCTGCGAACAAACAGATGGGTCTTGATCAACCCTGTTTGCCTTAGGCTGGAAGAAAAAGTGTTATTGCCTTTACCTCCAGTCCTTTTTTCTTAATTTTTATATGATTTTTAATCTTATCAACTCAATCTAAACATGTCCATCTCTGTTTTCTCTAAGTATGTTTGAGAGTGTGACCACTGGACAACAGACAGATACAGATATGGCTAATGATGTAGGTCTAGATCTAGATGCATTGGTCGATGTAGAGGTAAATGCAGAATAGCACCTTGGCTTCTGGAAATATGAGTTACGATATAATTCTTAAATTTTACAATAAAACATTTTATTTAAGGCAATTTCTAACAGAAGAGTGACTCTCAGGCATAGCATTTATTGGCATTTAGCAAAATTAATGTTAATACAAATAAATCCTCAGTGTGCTTTAAGGCCTACTATAAAGGCTTCCTTTCAATCGAATTGAATTGAATGAGGAGTGAATTGAGGCACTCCCATTTAAGCTCACGTAGAAATTCTGAGTCAGCTGTCAGCCTGAAAATCCTATTTAAATGTTTGCTGGCTTTGTTGCTAACACATGCACTTGAAAACATAAAATTCACATCAGTTTCACATCAGGTGAAATTTATTTTTCCTCTCTGAGGCTATTTTTGGTGCTAGATTATTTGCCCTTTGGTTATCTCTGGCATTGGCATTCCTCTTTGTTGTTCCTGAGGCCATACACTGCCTAGAGCTACATGCATAAAAATACTGGTGTTCCCCTCCATGCCCCCTCCCCCAGTGGCACATTCTGGAAACGCAGCATGAGGCATTAATTAGCACCAGGTACTAGCACCAGGCTCCCCCAGAGTCCGGGTCCTCCTTGAAGAACCCACTCCAGAGAATAACAGCCACCCCCCTCCATGCCTCTGTCCTGATGTCCTGTCCGGGAGGCCACCAAAACTGAAATGCCCTATCCCCTGACAAACTCAAAAGAACAAAGTCACATCGTTACTGATATAGATCAACCTGACAAACACAAAAGTCTTAAAGTTTATCTCTAATCTCAACTTCAGTCACCTAATTAGCCTTTGTGACATGCCAAAATTTCATTTGTACCTTACTTGTATATCATAAAAACTAGAGTGCCCATATAGAGATATTTGTTTCACATCTGTCAATTCTGTGTAAGTAATTCTTGGTCATTGTTCTTGATGTGCTTCTCTTATTATGACACCTAGCACAGTTTCACAGGTAATTTTGTTTATGGAATATTTTGTACTGATGGGGGTGGTGGTGGTGATCCTGCAGCGTCTCTGCTCTACTTTAACAAGAGTACACGTGTTTGTTCTCTGAACGGACAAGTTCTTGCCAGGATCTGTGCTATTTCCTATGACTTTTGCTACAGATTTCTAATCATCATAGTTTGTTTGTTTTTTCATTTATTACATGTTAAAACTTCCCCCAAAATGGGATTAAAAAATAAAAAGTAAATGCCCTTACAGAGTGAGCTGAGTAATGACTCAAGCCCAAGGAGTTTGACTTACAAATGCTATAGAGAAAGTCATTTATTAATTTACAATCTAAGGCCTGGAGGCTACTTGACATCCAATGGAGGCCAACAGAAGCATCGATTAATGGAAGTGAAAAAAGTGGGTGTTATGGTGAATGAAAGGGTTTCTTTCTGATGGTGGAAGTTGTGATGTCTCTTCTAGATTATCAGTAGCCAATATTCAGAGAAGAGAGATAAATATTAAATGAGCAATGTGGTAAAGGACTAGGCAACACTCAAAGTACAAGTGCATCATGGCTCTAGGAGTCCAGGAGCATGCCAATCGTATAGCTCTGAGAAATTATTTTCCTTAAAGCATTGTTAGACATGGTAGCAATGCTTTGCTCTTGGCTCACATAAACTAATTTAAACTACAGTGTAGCTGAAGAAAAATATAGCCCTAGTAGTTCTATTTCAACCACACTCAACCATTTGCAACACACTTCTGATTTAAAATTTGTGAACAATCATAACCACCACCATTTCTTCAGCATATACATACTACCTCTCAGGCCCTGTGCCAATTTAATCTCACAGACCTTGGTCTGTAAGATAATCACTGTTATTCTCTTTTACAGATGAGCAAACTGGCCTAAAAGACGAAAGTTATCTGCCCCAGACACGAGTATGTTAGGACCACTGTATGTCTGCATAAAAGAAAATGTCCTGTGACTTGGCTATTCCCCAGTTCTCAAACTTGAGGAACAACTATCATCCCCACTCACAGGGCAGAGTCTCCGGATGCACAATCCCCAGGAACAGGTTCATGGGAGTAGGGGTTCCTGTCGGTGGCCAGCCACATACTACAATGCATTTACAGCCTTCAGGAACCTATATAGATTTAGACACATTCTTGCGCCCTTTTTAAGCATCTTGTTAGATCTTTAGATCTTATTTTTAATAACCCTTTTGATCTTTCCAAAATACTCAGCCAAATATCAAAGCTGTGGCTTACCTTTAAGCTACACATTCTAGATCTTCCACTTTAATTTGTACTCAGGCAACATTTTACTTTTTTTTCATAGCTAGGAATAGATTTTCCTTCATGAAGGAATAAAATGTGTCCTTAAGGAAAACAGTATTCATTTTCAATAAACATTTACTAAGTAACTACCTTTTCAAAAGTAAAAGACTAGGCCTGAAGAGGGTAAAAAAGTTGGATAAGACCTGGTCTGTGCCTGCCAGGGGCTTAAAACTTAACTATGGAGATAGAAATAGTAGGAATCAGGGTTAAAATTTGAAGTGGAGCCCGATGGTCCCTCTCCAAGGAACAAGTGACAGTTTGTTGCTTCTCTAAGGAGCAAGCTCTAGCTGTGTCACAATATGAGCAAGGGAGCTGAAAATAATAATCCTCTAAAGTAAAGGTTAACGATTCTGGTTCTAGCCATAACTCTTCAGGTAGGGGCAATGACACAGGAAAAAGGGAGCCGTTTCAGAAGTGACTTGAATATGCCTGGGGATCTTGCTTTTACAAACTACCTAGCCCTTGCTCCCCACACCTGCCCCAGAATCCCTGCTATCAGGAGGCCCCAGGCACAGAGGAGAGGGTGTCCTGCGTCTCAGAGGTCTTGAGATAGGAAAAGTTGGAGAACCGAAATGTCTAACATGCTGCGGTTTTTCAGGTGAGGCCCCTAATGACACCACAGTGTACATTCATTTCTCTATTGTCCTTATTAAATATTGAACAAATAACATGTTACACAAAAGTCCAGAGCAAGAAGGACTTAATTGGAGTAGGTGATTACCTTCGTCACTCATTAAGAGGCTGTCTCTTCAGGAGGATGCCTGAAGCACTGCAAAGTTGAGTTGCTTAGAAAGGAGTCTGTGATAAAAACAAGTATGAAGATAATTATCTAAAGCAAGTGGTTTTAACTTATTAAAAAACCTACATTTGGAGAATACTCTCACAACCGTAATTTACACTCCCTAAAAACCTGGAGAATTAGCCTAATTCTCTTCTAACACATAAAATACTGCAGGTATCTACTCTCTTTGAAGGAAACTGTGTTCTCCTCGTTACTGCTGAAATAAAATTCTCCCTGCCACAGCCTCATAAATCTCAGTCCTTATTTTTGTTAGCTACTCTCACACTTCCCAGCCACCTGTAAGACACATCCCTAACCAGTTGATTTCTCTATCCTGTCTTCCACTTTTATGCACCTTTTTTTCAACACTCCCATTTATGTTTTTATGTTTAGCTGCCATGCTGGTCAACAAATTGTTTGTAGTAGGTGGCATTTTTCTTTTGAGTTTAGTTTTTCTTTCCCTAATTTTAGGCTATTGATTATACAACATTATTATGTTGTATATTAATATTAATGATTATATTAATATAATATATAATATATAATGATTATATTATTAATATAATATACAAACAATATTAATGATTATACAACACATAACTCACCGTGAAAACTTGTTACAAAAAAGCATTTTTTAATGAAAGGGAAAAGCTAATTTTACCAGGTAGAAATCACTACTAAAATTTGGTCATTTTTCCTGTCTGTCCTTTTTCTATGTATGTCTCTTAACTTTTTATTTTGAAATAATTTTAGACTTACAGAAAAGATGCAAAAATAGTACAGACAGTTCTATATACTCTTCACCCAGCTTCTGCTACTGTTAATATCTTCCATTATACTATAGTATAATTATCAAAATCTTCTATGTATATTTTGACAAGATCTATATACCATTTTTATCTCACATATGGTCATTTTTCTCCAATTGTCTCAATAATGTCCTTTACATAATTTTTCTCTCATCCAGATCCAAGATCACACATTACATGTAGTTGGCATATCTTGTTAGTCCCCTTTATCTCGAACAATTCTTCACACTTTTCTTTTCATGACAATTTTCCAGAAGTACCAGAGTAGTTATTTTGAAGAATATGCCTTTGGATCTGTCTAATCGGTTTCCACATGATTAGATTCCGGTTATGCATTTTGGGCAAGACTACTACATAAACCATGTTTTAACTTTCTCAGTGCATCACATCAGGAATCAAATCTCAGTGTTTCTGTCACAGGTGATACCAACTTCGAGCACCCTGTAAGGTGGTGTCAGTCAGGTTTCCCCTCTATAGACTACCATTTCTCACTTTGCAATTAAGTAATCTCTGCAGAGGTATTCTGATTACTTATATTATATATTTTATATATATTACATATATATATATGCCATTCTTCTTCAGACTTTTATCATCCATTGATTATTCTTCTGAGTCAATTGTTTCCACAGTGGTTCCAAAATAGTGATTATTTTCTGCTTCCATTATTCCTTCTATGTCTATTAGTTGATGTAGCCATTCCTTTCTCTTAAAGTTCTCCTTGATTCATATTTGTATTCCCATAAGTATGTCCAAATTCAAGACATTTCAAGTTATTTTTAAGTTTATATTTTTAAATGTTATCACATTTTTAAAAATTTTAGTCTCAATGTTACATGTTAAGAAGCCCAGAACTGACATTTCATATTGCTCCATTTAACCCTTTTCCTACTTCATAAAACTTTGTTTGAAATTTCTAAGTCTTGCTTCAAACTTCTAATTATAATCCAAGACTAACCCTGCCTCATGACAGTGCTACCTAATTAGTCCTGGAACATGTCTAACTCCTATCCAAGATTCTTGTTAATATATCTCTGGTTTATACAAACTAATTCTCATTTTTATCACGTTTCATTCATCACACGGTAGAGAATAAGGAAGACTTGGCCCAATACTATAATTTAAGGACCAAGAACCTTCTATTCCACTAGTTCAATTTTGTGTTCAGACAAGAATCAAAATGTAACCCTCAGAAAATGGATTGATTCAATAACCTCAGTGGAAAAAAAAAAATGCTTAGGATGTTAACTCTCTGAAATTCAATAATCTTTTAAAATGTGTTTACTATTAAGCAACTAAACAATTAAAAGCTCATTCATAGTTCTATAATGGGTTTGTCAAGCCCTGCCATGTTCCCCATCTTTTGCATCCTTCCCCTCCCAAAAGCTATGGCTGCAATCTTAGTCCCAGCCTGGTTTCTAGAAGCAATCCTGATTTTAGACAGGTGAAATTTAGCCAGCCTCTCTAGAATTGACATCAAATTAAACATGCTCTCTTTTCTTAACTTTTACTTTAGATTCAGAGGTTCGGCTCTTGACTTCTTGACCAAATTTCCCCATCTTGAACGAACAGTTGTCCTTCCCTATCTGTTGACCAACCCCCTGCCTAGATCTTTAAATATCAGTGTAAATGAAAATTCTCCAGCATCTTGCTCTTCCTTCTTGTTCATATAACTCTGCCACTACATGTTGAATTACTCTATCTCACATCCAACACCTGTGATCTTTCGCATTTATTCAACAAACATTTATGAAGTACCTCTTCTATGTCAAGTATTTTGCTAAACACATGTGCAGATAGTAGCGCTTTAAAATAAAAGGGTGTACTTTAACTCCTGAACTTAAGGAACTGTATTCCTCTGAGGGCAACAAACAGTAAGAGGGTACAGTAACAAACAGTAAGAGGCAGGGAAGACAGGAAGAAGGGAGAGAGGGACCTAGAAGTATTCAGAAGCATGAGACCTAGAGGATGAACACGTTTTAAGAAGAAATCAAGACCTCAACTTTGGACCTGGTAACCCTGAGATGTCCCCAACCCCATCTGGACTACCCTATGTTAAGAAATGTTTACTTTCTAGTATATGACTTTAAATTTCTAGACTTCAGTTTCTTCATCTATAAAACAGGAATACTAATGGTATTTACCTTAGATGGTTGTTCTGAGAATTAAATTATGTAATTGATATAAAGTTCTTAGCACAATTTCTGACACATAATAAATCTTCAATCATTGTTAGAGATTACTATTATTGTTATAATCTTTGTCCTGACTACTATACTTATTCCGTATGCTGCCTCTCTTTTCCTCCTTCTAGCCCCTGCAGAAGCTTGGCCCACTCTGGTTTTGAACAATCTCAGACTCTCCCAATCTGCTCTGTCTTGCTGCAGCTGAGGCTATAATTGGCCATTTTTGGAGACATATTGAGAGGGGACCTGACTGACTGAAAACCATATTCAGATCCCTTAGCCAGACAAGTACAGTCCTATGGTGGAGAAGGCACACTAGGCTCAAATAATGGCATAACAATTTCCTTATTAAAAGCACTCAATGAATTTTCTTCTAATTTTATTCTTCCTTGGCATCTTCCTGTCCTTAATTTTATTTTCCAAGCTTCCTTTCCCATTGGAAATAAAATGTGCTGACAAACTGACATGAGTATTCTAGACTACTTGGCAGTTAATTTCTTCATAGAGACTTGTAAATTGATGTTCTGGTTTATAATCAGACCCTTGTAAGTTTAGCTAGAAGGAATCAATTTGCTTGGGCCTATTAACCTCTGGGTGACCACATAATAACCCAGTTTCAGAACCTGAAAGCTATGTGTCAGACTCTGGGCAATGATAGTCACTCCGACAATTACACTGTAACACCAGGCTGAAACAGCCATCCAGATTTAAGAATACAATATTTCACAGAGTACTGGTAAATATTCAATGAGTTAATATGTATTAAAGTGTCTGGCACATGTTAGGTTCTCAATAAACATTATGTTTTTATTTATTTATTTTTAAAGATTGTATTTATTTATCTGACAGAGAGAGAAACAGCAAGAGAGGGAACACAAGCAGGGGGAGTGGGAGAGGGAGAAGCAGGCTCCCCGCAGAGCAGGGAGCCCAATGTGGGGCTCGATCCCAGGACCCTGGGATCATGACCCAAGCTGAAGGCAGACGCTTAATGACTGAGCCACCCAGGCACCCCTATGTTTTTATTTTTTATATGCAATATATTACATATTTTTTATATGCAAAACATATGCAATCCAGTAGGGGGTAAAATCCAAGTTTGAAAAACTTCCAGATGAACTGAAATGAAACCAAATTTTTTTTCCCACTTCATCCCAAACTATTCCTAAGTCTCCCCCTTCTAATTTCCTTTTTTGTGTTTTCTTATTTGTGTAACTACTTTTGCAACTGGCTGTTTTCATAGTTTATCACTAGGTAATGCTTGGAGGCTTAATGCCAATAAAAGCAGTATCTGAAAATAATCTTATATATTCTGAGGAATAATTTACTCACAAGCTCTGTTATCTTGGGCAAGTCACTTAGTCTCTATATATATGACTGTGTCTCGTTAATCAGTAACTGTGCCATGTCTAATATTCATAAACTATATTCACTACTGAATCCTCAGCACTTAGCACAAAGTAGGTGTGATTGCATTTATGTCAATATTGGATGGATGGATGTTAAGACTATATTTTGCTCAAAAATCTGATAAATATGCCCATTTTTTACAATAAAGAAGACAGAAATCAGGCACTAATTACCCATAAAAGTTTAAAGTTCTTGTTTAAAGAAAAATTATTGACAAAAAATCCATTGACTGTTAGTAAAGAACAGACTCTCATGTAGGCTTTCTGTGTGCCAACCTCAATACCATTATGATGGGTGAGTGAGCGAGGGAGTGGATTGACGGATTAGTCAATAAGCAAAATACTTTATACAAATTACGTACAGAAGTATACTTTAAAAATATACTTTTTTAATGCATAAATTTCCTGAGCAGCTTTTTTCATTTGGGTTTTTTTCCCCATCTCAGAATTCCAAGAAAACCTTGCTCACGATAGCTATCCTTCTGTAGTTTCTGTCACTTTTAAGAAATGACACAATTCAGTGTTGATTATAATAACAGGATGTAAGAGGAGCTTCCAACTCTTCGATTTTGTAGTGGCATATTTACTTTCTAGAAATTATCTTTAGCTCTCTATCTCACCCGTTCCACATTTGTGACTGTGAAGTAATTATAAATAACTTTCCCATCCCTTTCACTTTTGTTAATAAACAATTTAAAGAATGTAGGGATTTTTTTTATTTAGATTCAATTAGCCAACATATAGTACATCATTAGTTTCTGATGTAGTGTTCAGTGATTCATCATTTGTGTATAGCACCCTGTGCTCATCACATCACATGCCCTCCTTAATGCCCATCGCCCAGTAACCCAATCCCCCCCCACCCACCTCCCCTTCCGTAACCCTCAGTTTTTCCCAGAGTCAAGAGTCTCTTATGGTTTGTCTCCCTCTCTGATATCTTCCAATTCAGTTTTCCCTCCCTTCCCCTATGATCTTATGCACTATTTCTTACATTCCACATATGAGTGAAACTGTCTTTCTCTGATTGACTTATTTCACTTAGCATAATCCCCTCCAGTTCCAACCACATCTGTGTAAATGGTAGGTATTCATCCTTTCTGCTGAGTAACATTCCATTGTATATATATGTAGGGGATTTTTAAAACTCAATTTAAATCTATTACTGCTGGTATATAGCAAAAAAACAAACAAACAAACAAAAAAAACAGGACAACAATATGAAAATTAGCATACCAAGTCAAGAATGAGAAAACATGCTTGCAGAAGAAGTTTTATTGTCTTTTCTAATAAACCCCATGTTTCCAGGAAAAGTATTAGAACTATATTTCTGTTTTCTTTCTTCTCTTATCCATAGTCACTGTAGCCCAAATAAAATCATATTTTCTAGACGTCAGTTCCCCTCAGTTCAATTTAATTTTAATTTAACAAACATTATTGACTACCTGCTGGGGACCAGCCAGTATACCAGGTTCTTAGGAGTCAAAGATTAATAAGACATATTCTCTATGGGGCGCCTGGGTGGCTCAGTCGTTAAGCGTCTGCCTTCAGCTCAGGTCATGATCCCAGGGTCCTGGGATCAAGCCCCGCATCGGGCTCTCTGCTCCACAGGAAGCCTGCTTCTCCCTCTCCCACTCCCCCTGCTTGTGTTCCCTCTCTCACTGTGTCTCTCTCTGTCAAATAAATAAACAAAAATCTTTAAAAAAAATAAAAAATAAAAAAATAAGACATATTCTCTAAATCATGAAGTTCACAGCTTAATTAGTACATTTTTGTTTGTTTGTTTGTTTGTTTTTCAAAGCTTCTGTTCCATTCTAATTTCAACCAGAATTGCTCTCCGTTTACCAGTTCTGTGTTTTGGGGGTTGATATAAGATATTACTGCTCTGAGATGTTTAAAAAGTCACTGGTCTAGAGGAAGCAACAGACATTTAAATAAATACAATACAGTGTTCTACAAGTAATAATTGTATTTTCTCAGCCTGGGTTCCCCAGAATACAGAGCCTAAGACAAAGGAGTGTGATTCAGGGAATAAGAGTTAGGAAAGAGGGAACAAACCAGAGAAGGAAGGAGAGTCAGAAAAAGATTCATTATTGAGTTGACTAGCTACCCATACAGATGGCTGGATACTCAGTCTTATAGAACACCCTGATAACCTACTGGGCAGGGGTTGGGGGGACAGCATTTATACATTACTCTGCTCTCCACTAGTCAAGGTTGTTCCCCCAGGGCAGTAACTCCCCACCAGTCCTGGGTTGCACATGCATGAGTACTGAGCAGAATCCCAGAGGTGTCCCGTGCTACTTCATATCAAGTAAAGAATCCATGGGGGATGCTAGGGGAGGTGGGTGGGGGGGACTAGTGAGAGGTAAAACTGCACAGGCCTGAAGCAGGGCACTGTCAGACTGTTCCTGCATGAAGATGGACAGCATCTTCACAGAAATTGTCACTGCAGTCATGGGCTGGAATAAAAGAGCTAAGAAAATTTGAAGTGGTGCACAAGAAGCATCTGAACAAGCATACATAAGGCACAGAAGTAGAGCAGAGCAGAGAATGATTAATTCTGCCTGGAAAGGGAAGGGCCAGGAAAAGTTTCACAGGCATACAATTCCTCAGAAAAATTCTTCCAATGGCAAAAGGGGATAGGTATTCCAAACAGAAGGAACAATATATATAAGACACAGAGGTTTGAAACAGCAAGCTGTGTTTGAAGAATTTTAAGAAAAATCAGTATTCCTGGAGATAAAGTGGCAGCAAAAGTCGTTAGAGATATGGACAAGGCCCAAAACATAATGGATTTGATAAGCCATGTTAAGAGTTTAAATTTTGTAACAGAAAAGAATGAACGACAGTCATTTGAGTGGTTTTAAACGAAAAAGTGAATTTGCGAGAGGGTATAAATGGAATAATAATAATTAACATTTTATATTTGTGAAATGAGAAGTGGGATATGTGAAAAGGAAGTAGGAAATGTGAAAAGGTAGAATATTGCCTTTAAATAGACTATACCATGTTAAGGATACATACTGTAAGCCCTAAAACAAGGATTTAAAAAATAATAAGGGTGCCTGGGTGGTTGGTTAAGCATCTGACTCTTGATTTTGGCTCAGGTTGTGACCTCATGGTTGTGAGATCGAGCACCACATCGGGCATGCACTGGGCGTGGAGTCTGCTTAAGATTCTCTGTCTCCCCCTGCCCCTCTGCCCTCTAAAATAATAACAGTAATAATGATAAAATGTATAGCTAAGAAGCCAATAGAGGAAATAAAATGGGACATTTAAAAAAATTCAATTAACCCAAAGAAGTCATAAAAGAAGAAAACACAGAAGAAACAGAATGAAAAAAACATAGCAATATAGTATAATTAAACCCAATTATTTCAATAATTATAGTAAATGTAAGTGGACTAAACATCCCCAATTAAAAGGACAAATCAATGCAATATGGTTGAACCTCACAAACATTACACTGGGTGAAAGAAATGAACCAAAAGAGTATATGCTGAATAATTTAAATTATATGAAAGTTTAAATCAGACAAAAACATTTCATATTGATAGATATCAGATCAGTGGTTGCCTAGATCAAAGAGTTAGTGCAAGAGACTGGCCATTTGAGTCAGTCTTATATAGTCAAAGGTACAAAAGTGAACCTTTTGAGGAGATGAAATGTTCTATATCAAATGGTTTGATAGTTATATAGGTCTATACATTTTTCAAAGTCACTGATCTGTATACTTAGAATGGATGAGTATTATTGTATATAACTTATACCTAAACAAAGATTTTTTTTTAAATAGCAAACAAACATCTCTCAAGTTTCTGACTTGAACAAATCAATAAGTGGTGATAATGGAGACAGTAGAGGGGCAAGAAAAATTTGGGCTTCACCTAAGAACGCTGTTTATATGGACTGCCAATTTGCAGCTACACCACTCACTATGCAAGAAGCTGGAAGAGCAGGGAGGAATAAGACACAGTTCCCCAAACCTGAAGGGTAAGCACGAGCCTAATGGAGGATATATGGAAATAACTTAGTTTAATATACTATGAATATGTTCCACTAGATTTACGAGCAAAGTATTGTGAGAAAGATGCTTAACATATCAAAACAGCTTAAAAAATACTACAAATTTCTCAACAACAGGTGAAAACCAAATGTTTGTATATCCACACAATGGAATATTATTCAACAATTTTTTAAAAACTATTGAACATGTAAAAACATGGATGAATTTCAAAATAACTATGTTGAATGAAAAGAAGCCAGACCCATCTTCCTCAAAAAAGATGACATACTGTATGATTCCATTCATATAAAACTCCAGAAAATGAAAACTAATCTTTAGTGACAGGAAGCAGATGAGAGGTGGTCTTAGGGACAGGGGGATGAGAACTGATGGAATGGAGAGATTACAAAGGGAAATGAAGTCATTGCACATATTCATTATCTTAATGGTGGTGACAGTCTGAAACCTTTTCTGACCCCTCTCCTTCCGGGCAGAATGAATCATGCTCTATCCTGTTCTACTTCTATGCCTTATATTGGTTTCACAGGTAATATATGTCAAAACTTATCAAACTGACTACTTTAAATATGTGCAGTTTACTGTAGTCAATTATATCTCAACAAAACTATGATAAAAAACACTAAAAACAATCTTGGGAGAGGAGATAGATAGAATGTTATAGCGATATCAAGTAGCATATGATCTGTATTTACAGCATACATTTCTAACACTAAATATAATGAAAAAATATTCAAGTTGGAATAGTGACATTTGCTAATGCTTATTGAGTGTTTACACTGAGCCAGACACTTTGCTATGTCTCTCACTTCATGCTCATCCTTCATCCTACTTCATAGGTAGTATTAATATCCCCAAGTTATAAATGAGGAAACTGAAGACACAGAATTAGGAATGTGTTCAACTATGACTAGCAGAAAAATCAACTTCAACGGCTTAGAAAGAAATGGTTGCTGCTATTACTAAAAACAAATACAAACAAAAATACCAAGAACGGGGGGCGCCTGGCTGGCTCAGTCGGTTAAGCATCTGCCTCCAGCCCAGGTCATGATCTCAGGGTCCTGGGATCGAGCCCCACATGGGGCTCCCCGCTCCCTCTGCTGCTCCCCCTGCTTGTGTGCACGCTCCTCTATCAGATACATAAATAAAATCTTAAAAAAAAGAAAATACCAAGAGGGCTGGAGGTAGGCAATGCAGGTTTGTTTTCTCTGCTAAGCCATGTGGCCAAAGATAAGAAGGCTGTCTTTCTGCTCCAGCATGGGTGACACATTAATTGCCTCATAGTTACAAAGTAGCTGCTGCACCTTCACGCATCACAGGACTCCAGGTAGAAAGGATGGAGAAAGAGGGATACTAGCTCAGGCTCCTAGCTTTCCCAGTGGCCTCACCCAGCAAGCTTTTGCTTATATGCAATTGGCCAGAATTATGTCACAGGGCCACCCCTAACTGGAAGGTGGCTAGGCAGAAGAGGATTGTAGATGTAGGCCAGAGGAGCAAACCAGTAATTTCTGCCACAATTACTAACAGGCGGAGTCAAGATTTGCTCTTGATTTATTTCCCAAACCTGGGCTATTAACCATGATGCTATATGAATCAAGTTTTCTATAAATTCTTCCGAAAGGCATCTTAATATGCCAAACAAGGGGAAGAAATTTAATCCTGAGACACACGGACTTGATACACTTTGAGTGCTACAGGGAACATGTAAGTATTTGTTAAGTGACAGATTACTTTCTTATCTTTTGGGAGAGCAAGCATGATTAAGGAAAATGCAGAAGAGAAAGGAAGGAATGAATATGATAGAGAGGATTGGAGGGAAATGGCCTCCAGCCACTCCAAGCTTGCTGGGTGAGGCCACTGGGAAAGCTACTAAGCTTAACTTCGCACATTTTCTATCCAATAACTTTGCCTCTTTTTTTTTTTTTAAGATTGTATTTATTTGAGAGAGAGAACACAAGCAGGGGGAGCGGCAGGTAGAGGGAGAGGGTGAAGCGACTCTCCACTGAGCAGGGAGCCCGACATGGGACTTGATCCCAGGACACTGGGATCATGACCTGAGCTGAAGGCAGATGCTTAACCGACTGAGCCACCAAGGGTGCCCCCAATAGCTTTGCCTCTTGTGTTGCCCTGTGACACAGTACCAGTTCCTGAATGTTTCATATCTAGAAAGTTCTCTGATGTTCTGTCAGGTAATTTTTACAAGCGTTAAAGTTCTACAGGTAATCTGGGTGTGAAGAGGCAAGATAGGCAGAACATCATATCTAAGAAAATGAATTTTTTTAATGAGGAAAGAGAAAGAACATGGTTCATGTTTAGAAGGCTTAAATGTTTCCACAATGACTGAAATCCAAGCAACACTGTATTCATTTCTAACTATGATAGCATGCCTGGACACATTTATTATGTACACTGTGAGTACCCAGTATTCTGCTCAATTGGAATGGATGTCATTCATTTGCTCAAGAATTCAGTAGATGTGAAAAGCATTTTTTCAAGTATAAAATATGAGTGTTGCTTTTTATGAATCTATTAATATATAATATTTGGTCAGTGAGTCAGACATTAAGAATTCACTTTTTCAGTCTAAATTATTAAAGCTTATATATTATATATTAGCTCACTCCAAAAACATATGGAAAAATTCAGCAAACATCTATTACTAAGCACCTACTATGAGCCATGCATTGTGTTAGGTTCAGAAATAAAATAAAGCATAGTCCCTGCCCTCAAAAAAAAAAAAAAAATCACAATCTAATAATGACAGCTTGATACATGCTATAGTAGGTGTATGTAACTGGCCCAGCAAATGTCCCTCTAATTCTGATTCCTGTTCCTTCACATTTTTCATTTTTGATATTTCTTTGGAAGTAACAACAGCAAGATAGTTGAGCAAGAACCTCAAGTAATAAGAGCACTGTGGAGTTTACACCTGAGAGATCTTAAAAACTTGCTAACTAAAACTTCTTTTTTTTTTTAATTTTATTTATTTATTTATTTGAGAGAGAGAGCACATGAGAGGGGGAAGGGTCAGAGGGAGAAGCAAACTCCCCGCTGAGCAGGGAGCCCGATGCGGGACTCGATCCTGAGACTCCAGGATCATGACCTGAGCCGAAAGCAGTCGCTTAACCAACTGAGCCACCCAGGCGCCCAAAAAGAAAAAAAAATAAAGATCATATTCAGAAAAATCCCAAAAATAAAGATCATATTCAGAAAATCCTGAAACTTTCATATAGAGCTATAGGACATGAGCTGTATATAATTTTCTTCTATTATGATCAACAATTTTGTGATATTTTGATGTAGGTCTTGAGACCTCAATATTGAGTCACTATCATAAAACCAACACTGTCTGATCTGAGAAACACATATTCACGTGGAATCAAACTCACCCAAAGGGAAGAATAGTGCAGAGTGATCCCAGTACACATTTTTACCCCAAAATCAACAAAAAATAAAATAGCTTCTCTTCCCTTTCTTCTCTCCCTCCATCTTTTCATCTTCCTCCAACCTCTCCTTCTCCTTTCTCCTTCTTCTTGTTCTTCTTCTTCTTATATTATTATTACTTATTGAATTATTATTATTAATTAAAACTCATAATCTCACTGACAGAGAGTCAAGGTTCTCAAAGGGATCAGGGAGTCAGTATATAAATGTTAAGTGCTTACTGACCATCTGCCAATTCAGGCAAGAGTACCTACCATGGGATAGATGTGTAGACACTGACTTGCTCACAAGAAGCCAGCTATCTACTGAAAAGAAGTCTTACAAACACAACACCCTGAGGAAATAAGACTGTATTATTCTTAAAGTGTTAAATTGAACTGTACAGAGTATTAGAAACTAGAATAAATAAATAGCTCCTAATAAGTATTAATTGTCTGGCTCAAACAAGAGTAATAGGAAATGATGGGCAGTCAAGGAAAATAAAGCAGACTGGAATAGGGTTTTTAAATGATGGACAAAATATGAATCAGAAATCAAAATATGAATCTAAATGCTAGGAATCACATAAGCCAAAGTACAAGCTGGAAACACACACACAGGTTGTAGGAGTTATCTGGGTCACAGAAAAGATAGCACTGGCTTTTACGGTCAGTTAGCACCAAGCACTGGGTATGATACTGTTGGACAGTTAAGTTAGGAGCACTGAGTATTATACGGAGAAGTACGAATCTGATCTAATGAACAGTAGGAAATGACTAGATGTTATAAAGAAGAAATGAGTGGTCCATATACAGATGAAGACACCTAGCAGAAAAATAGTAAGTCTCAAGTTTGAGGGGAAAGCTGTAGGCAAAACGTTAAAGCCTTGATGGGCATGAGAGAGTAACCAGTATGTCAGTAAATTATAGTTAACAGAAGAGACAGGGAGTGATTTCCAGATAGCCTGCAACTCAAATGAGATTTCTGGGATCTATGATACAAGGAACCTGCGAGAATGAGCAGCACCCACTCCAGGAAGCTCCATGGGAAACTGTCCTTGTGGAAGAATTAGCTTCCTGAAACAGCAGGGAAATGGTAGAGGAAACATTCTATGGAGTGAGGAATTGGAGAAGTTGGTCATGGGATCTAATGAAAATTAAATGACTAATTTAGATAAAGTACATGACACATAAATGATTTAATGACACATCCAGGGCCAGTGTTAAACCTCACCCCCACAATGCTACAGGGAAGGGAATCTTCTTAGTACTCTTAAAAATACTACCTCATTTCATTTCCCATCTATACTTCTACTGAGTGGCCTAATCAGTCCTCTTCAAATCACAGTACTTTCATAAACATTTAGCTCCTTATCACAAAACATCCTCTGAAATGTAATGAAATTATTCATGATTATTTATGATGTAACTTCAGAGAAGTTGCCAATCCCTGGATTCACCCATGCTTAGCACTTTGTATAGTGCCTAGCATAAAGTAGGTGCTTACTGACTACACATTCAAATGTTTATTACATGAAATCAAAAGCACAAGCGAAAAAAGAGAAACTAGGTAAATTGGATTTCATCTATTTTTTTAAAGATTATTTATTTATTTATTTGTCAGAGTGAGAGAGAGAGAGAGAGAGCAGGAGCAGGGGGAGTGGCAGGCAGAGGGAGAAGCAGGCTCCCCGTTGAGCAAGAAGCCTGATGCGGGATTCGATCCCAGGACCCTGGGATCATGACCTGAGCCGAAGGCAGACACTTAACCAGGTGCCGCCCCTTTTTTTTAGAGAGAGAGAGAGAGCGGCAAGAGGGAAAGGCAGAAGGAGAGGGGGACAATCCTAAGCAGGCTTCAAGCCCAGCACAAAGCCTGACGTGGGGCTCAATCTCAGGACCCTGAGATCATGACCCGAGCCAAAATCAAGTGTCGTTGCTTAACAACTGAGCCACCCAGGTGCCCTTCAACTAAATTTAATTTTTTGTGCTGCAAATGATACAATCAAGGAAGTGAAAAGACACTGTAGGTCAACTATACTTCAATTAAAAAAAAGTGAAACGAAATCCACAGAATGGGAGAAAATATTTGCAAATCGTTTATCTGATAAAGGATTTGTATCCAGAATATATACTTTTTTACAACTCTACAATAAAAAGACAGCCCAATTTAAAAAATGGACAAATACTTGAATAAATATTTATCCAAGATACACATATGGCCAATAAGCACATGAAAAGGTGTTCAACACTATTAGTCGTTAGGGAAATGTAAATCAAAAACACAATGAGATATCACTTCACATCTTGGGCGGCTAAAATCAAAGACAATAACAAGAGCTAGTGAGGATATGGAGAAATTGGAACCCTTATACATTGCTGATAAGAATGTAAAATGGGGGGGGGCGCCTGGCTGGCTCAGTTGGTAGAGCATGCAACTCTTGATCTGAGTCATGAGGTCAAGCCTCACGTTTAGAAAAAACGATTATAAAATGGTGCAGCCATTTTGGAAAACATTTTGAAAGTCCTCAAAAAGGTAAATATAGAGTTACCACATGACCCAGCAATTCTAGTTACATTTTAGATGTATACTTTCAGTGACCAAAACCTAAACCAGGTTGATAATTAGATATGTGCTCACTTCTGTTTAGCTACCCCTAATGAAAAGATTCTAAAAGGGTTAAAAATCACCTCTGATTAAAACAATTTCAAGACTCCTGTACATCCATCCAGAGGCTAATTCAAACACTCTGCTAGCTATTTGATTGTGGCTTCCGGCAACAAGCAAGATGCCAGTCTCTATTTTCATGGAGCAATTTTTTTTTTTCCACTTTTATCTGAAATCTTTTCTCTGCATGATCCAAATTTCCTAGAATCATGATCTGTTCTTTGTAACATGTGAAAAAGTAGAGAAATCAATTATGTATAATTAGACATGGAGTTTCACAGTATACTATTAGAGTTTATTAGTAGTAAATTTCTTGACAATAGAAAAGGCAAAAATAGAACTATTTTATTACAGTGAAGTTATGCTAGGGTAATTTATTCAAATTACTTTTACCCCCAAAAAATTACTCTTACCCTGCTTAATTTTTTTCTTAATAGTATTTAATGCAAATTGGCATACTTTATATGCATTTGTCATTTTATTTTATTGTCTTTCTTTTCCCAGGAGAATCTGTAAATAGTACAAGAACAGTGACTTTGGTATTTTTCACTACCATATCTTCAGCACCTATAATATCCAATACTTTAGGGCTCAATATTCCAATATTGTAGGTAATCAGTAAATATTTAATTAATTAATCACTTAGAAAACAAAGCATTTAAAGAGTCCTATGATCCTTGGTTGAATAAAATTAAAAACAGAAAATCAAATGCTTTTAAATCTTAAGTATTTTATATCACAAAATCCCTCCAACTTCCTGAGGACCCCATCTCTACTGTGTGCAGAATAAGATTTGGCATTTTCAACACAGTGAACAAAAATGTTTGAGATTATCATTTACTGTCATACTATGGTTAATTTAAATTTATTGCTTATTATTGTTGTAATGTACTATGCAGTGATGGCTATAATCTGACTTGCACTGAAATAAGGGAAACAAGAAAATTTTATTTGCAGATACAGGTTACTTCTTAACAAGAACCACATTAATATAATATTTTTCATAATAACAAATACAACTTTAGGATCTTTAAATATTAGTCATATTAGACTAGTATTTCCCAATTTTTATTATTCATTATTTATATTTTCTTTCTGCTTTGCCCCACTTCCATTATCACCCCTCTATAGAAAATGTTTCCTTTTCTTTTTTTTTTTTTAGGATTTCATTTATTTATTTAACACAGAGAGACACAGCGAGAGAGAGAACACAAGCAGGAGGAGTGGGAGAGGGAGAAGCAGGCTTCCCGAGGAGCCGGGAGCCAGATGCAGGGCTCGATCCCAGGACCCTGGGATCATGACCTGAGCCGAAGGCAGACACTTAATGACTGAGCACCCCAGGCGCCCCTAAAAAATGTTTTCAATTCTTAAACATAAAAATAAATCCAAAAATTATATCACCATTTTTTGCCTAAGTTTTTAAATTATTTTTATAAAATAGATTTTTAAAATAATTGCTAATGCTGTAATTTTTGTCCTTCTAACCTTTATGAAAGTTTCCCTTAATCTTTACCTTTTGCCAACTCAGGATCTGTATCCTCCCCCACACTTCTTTCCTATCAAATAAATGACACCATCCACTTTGCTTAGTTGTCTATTTTTTGCCCCTACACTTTGTTCTAGCTATCATGACATCAAAGTAGTCTTCAAGATGTGAAACAACTCAAGAAATACTTCACAGTTAAACACCATGAAGTTTTTCCAAATATAACTGTATCTTATTTTTACAATTTTTGTCTGTTTTGAGATTATTTAGTTTGGGTTCCTTTCAACTACTGAAAATTGTTATTTTTTCCTCTTTGATAGATAATAATTGGATTCCATGGAATTTAAAATATAGATTACATATATCTTAATATCATTAGGATAGTGTAGTTTAGCACAGTATAGTTTTGTATAAGAATATTTTGGGGGCGCCTGAGTGGTTCAGGCGGTTAAACATGCAACTCTTGATTTGAGCTCAGGTCATGATCTCAAGGTCATGAGATGGTGCCCAGCACAGGGTTCTGTGCTCAGCGTGGAGTCTGCTTGAGAATTTCTCTCTCGGTTTCCCTGTGCTCCTCCCCCCACTTATGCTCTCTCTCAATAAATAAAATCTTAAAAAAAAATTTAAAAAAAAGAACATTTTATAAAAGTATGCAAATAAAAGAATCCTTGTTTTGGTAGGAGAAAAAAAGGATTTTTGGATATAGTTTCACAGTAAAATCTCAGGGATGGTTTTGTTGGAGATGTAAAACTAAGTTAAGAATTTACTGCATTAACAGTATAGGACCAATTGCCTTACCAACTCATTACCAATGAAGAAAAGTATATGATGATGATAACTGTAGATGAGTATTTTTTAAACAAGTAAGTATGGCACACCGGAACAAGAAAGGGCCTTATTCAAAAACCATTCTGTAAAAGAAGTCTTTTATCTGTTTTATGTAGTCTGGACTCCAAAACCTTGAATGAAATGTTCTACTATCTTTCCAGTTCAGATACTATCTTTAATACTATTTAGAAAAATATTTTTATATAATATTTTCAATGTTAGCCAAAAAGATTAGTTAAGAATAATTGAACAAATGCTGTATGATGAATTGTGTGTATATATTTTATTTAGAGCATATCTATATATAGAAACAGATATAGATATAAATAATTTAGAGCATGGTTGTATATATGGGTCTGAAGGAATTTTAAAGTCCCCCCTAACAGGACAAGCCAGAGTCATGGTCTTTGTTTCAAATGTAAGAGAAATGGTTATATTTATGTGAACTCATCATCCTACACCATATAATAACTGAAACTATAATAACAGTTTCATTATATTATTTATCAAGGCATTTGACCATTTCAGTTTTCATACAGATGTCTGTATACTATACAAACAGCATATGATTTCCAGCTCTGTTTCTTTTTCTTTCTTTCTTTCTTTCTTTTTCTTTCTTTCTTTCTTTCTTTCTTTCTTTCTTTCTTTCTTTCTTTCTTTCTTTCTTTCTTTCTTTCTTTCTTCTTTCTTTCTTTTTTTTTTTTTTTTTGAGTAAAGCGATAGAAGTTTATTAAGTGAAGATACAGAAAAAGCTCTCAAGAGGGAGAGCGGTGCCTACACGTTTGCCAACAAGGGCCTTTAGGGTTGGTCTTTTATAGAAAGCTAACCAAGGAACTTAAATCCTTTTAACATCTCCATTGATAACACCTTCAATGGCTTACTTCCTTTTTAGGGGCTGGTTATTCTTTGTTGGTCACAGGTGATTATCATAAAAACACCCACCCCACATGCCTAGGGCAGGGTGGTCCTCCACCCTCCAACTCTGTTTCAAACCAAATCATAAGAACTCTCTTTGAAAAACTTGATTGGAAAATATTCAGATTAGTAATAGAGAACATAAGGCAAAAATCTGAATTATACTGCTCAAATTTAGAATCTGTACCCTACAATATATAGAAAAAAAAAAAGAGACTGGTTTATACCCCTGTCTCTACATATTTAAACAGTGTAAAGTTATATTTAAGGATTCTTGCCATCAAAGACATCATAATACTATCTAAATACATGCTGGCTCCTTGTTATAAGTTGTAATATGCCAGTTATCAATCTTGACCCAGGAGCAACATGGGAAGTACTGTAATCAACTCATCCTAGACCAAAAAAAGTACTGATGGCCTCTACAAGAAAATTAGACCTGTTTTTCCTCTGGGGAGAATTAATTTCAAATTAGGCATTCTAATTTTATGCTGAAGTGGTCCACTGGTGTGGGAGGATTGAGAGCAAATTTTATTTTCAAGCATCAATAGGCACTATCAGAAGCTTATTAGTTTGGCTATGAAGATTTTGTGAATCCTCACCTTCCTCTCATAATAACCCCAGGGGAATTTCCATATCTACAATTGACCTGGAACCATTAGTTTTGAGATTGAGAGAATAAATGATTAGAAATTATTTATAAATTGTTGCCCAATACAAACATTTATCTGAAATCTCTACTCTAGGTTAAATCTTAATAAGGTCACTTACCCATCAGCATCACTAAGCCAGCCCATTTTCCCAGACCATAACTGGTGAGAGCATCTTTCCATCTATTTCCATCTGAATAGTCTCACATTAAATTATGCCAAAAAAACAAGCATTCACATTATTGAAAGGATGCAAAACACTGATTAGTTCATCCTCAAAATGTTTAACAAGATCTCAGCAGGAGATTAAGGGAAGTCTAGAGAGAACAATCAAGCTCATGCTAAATAGGAAAATTCATCTAGTCTTACAAAATAGCCATTCATGTACAAAGTTACAACAGCAATAATTATGGCCATTGTTGTACTTGATGTATGCGAAAAAAAACTCAGAACTAAAATTTATATCAGAGTGTTTCATAGGAATTGGGATCGTTCTGTAAATGGGGGCAACTTTATATTAATGTTTGCCCATAACAAGGTCCAGCACTTTTGATACTAGAACTTGGCAGAACTATCCTTCCAGATGGTCATAGCCATTTGCATTTTTACTACACACATTTCCTTCTCCTTCACTCAAGGCCGTAGAGTGGAAAGGTGTCAGATACAGGTTCAAGGCCTAGCTTTGCATTTACTACTTTTGCAAATCATTTTACCTCTTTGACTCTCAGTTTCCTCCTCCATAAAATGAGGGTAATGATTCCTACCTCTAGGAGCTATTATGAGGATAAAATAACACAATTTATCCAAAATGCTTGGCACTGGAGAGCTACTAAATAAATATGAGATGCTTTCCCTACCTGGTATGGAGAGAGCTTTATAAGTAGTAAAGTAGCATATGAGACACAAACTTTTGAAATTTTGTGCAATTCAATTTTTCTTCCAAAACTTAATATTGAAGGTGTTATTTTTCACACTGATACATTATTCAAATGTAAAAAAAGAAAAAGGAAAACACCGCTATCTTTAAATAGCATGCATTCCACTTCAGGCTATCTGTTCATGACAATGATCCGGGAACATTATTGCAGTAATGAGGCACTTCTGAAATCAGTGTTTGGGGCCTGTGAGAACTGGGAGAAAACAGAATGTCACAGAAGTTACTGAGACTCAGTGCCTGCTGATTAGAACACCAACTCATACAAGATTAAAAGGGACAGAAGTTACTCCAGTTATTCCTAGTTATATTAGGATAAAAATACATATGATAGTCACCTCGAGTCTGCTTGTAACAACTAAAGTTCTACTATGAGATTCAGAAAAAATTTGATAGAATCAAATAATCAATAAAAACGTCTTTATTTTTCAAAGGTCTGAGGCTGACTCCTTGGAAAAAAGGTCAATGCCAGGTATAGTTAAAGCAGTTTTTCTCACTGTAATTTTAAGCAGTCATACAAAATAGCACTGGTGCAAAGCCTTAACACCAGCGTGAAAATAAATTGTGCTGCTAAAAGGTAAATATTTTATCATCTCTAACTTTTTATTTAAACTTTTGTGAAAACGTAGCTAGATTTTTTTAAATAACTCAAAGATGTATATACATGTGAATATGTAAATTATGTTGTTAGTTTGATACAATGCAGAACACAGCATAAAAGATTTCATTCAAAAAGTTGAACTGACAATGCATTTCTTTAATAAGAGCCATAAAAGATTTTAGCACAAACTTAAAGAAATGGCCCTTACATGTTCTGAAAGTAACAAATAACAACAGCTAACATTTATTTAATATTTAAGATATTATAGGTCCCTCACTTAATCTCAACAATTCTATGGTGTAGGTATTTTTAAGAACCATAGTCTACTGTTGAGAGGATTAAGGCAAAACAAGCTAATTAACCTGTCCAAAATCACATATTTGTAAGTGAAAGGTCTGGATTTCAAAGTCTGACTCCAGAACCCACACTTCAGCCACTATGTTACATTGTCCCATCTTTACCTCATATTTTCATTGGCCAAGCACTGAATGGGAATGTTGAGTGGAAGCAAAGACAGGTACTCAAATCTACATGGTCTCTTCTTTCAGGTTCCCTTAGCCTAATGATCATATGACCTTGGAAGTGGATAAGTTCAGGCATAGTCACAAAACTTCGGCAAGTATTCAGGCATTCCTGGTTCCTTCAGGATGTTGCACATTTTTCCAAAGCTAAATGTGGAACAGAAAAGATGCTACCTTCTTAAACATAGCTCTACACCATATATATGACAACCTTAGAAGTTTCCCAGAAGATGTACCTTCTGCCTGCCCTAGTATTCGAACTTTCTCATAGCGTGCAACTCTTAATCTTAGGGTTGTGTGTTCAAGCCCTATGTTGTGCTTGGAGCCTACTTAAAAAATAAAGAAAGAAAGAAAGAAAAATTTAAAAAGATCTTTCTCATAATTTGCTAAGCAGAAATATCTGACCCTAACTAAGCAGCAATATTCTATAACAGTAGCTTATAAGGAATGATATATTTGTTAAAAGAATAGGTGAAATCAGGGGTGCCTGGGTGGCTCAGTCAGTTGAATGTCAGACTCTTTAATTTCTGCTTGGTCGTGATCTCAGAATCTTGGAATCAAGCACCCCCCCCCCCTCCAGGGGCTCTGTGCTGATCAGGGAGTCTGCTTGTCCCTCTCCCTCCCCTTCTACTACTCCCCTTCTGTTCCTCCCAGACTTGCGCTATCTATCTACCATCTATCTATCTATCTATCTATCTATCTATCTATCTATCCACCTATCTAAATGAATAAAATCTTTTTTTAAAAAATAGGTGAAATTGGAAGAAAGGTGTTCTTAGAGAACCCAAGGGCTTTTGAGGAATTGCTCATTCCAAAATCCTAAGAAAAGAGCTGAATTCCTAGAGGGTAGTCTACTTCCATGTTGTTGGATGTAAGAAGAAAGGAAAAGAATCTTCAGAGTAAATTACTGATCGGTAAAAAAGACAACTGGAAGAGTGTGATAACGCTTCTACCAGTTGCTAACAGAAAAAGTAGGGGGAGGTAACCTTGACGGTACACGTGAACTAAAACAAATACTCACAGTTTAGGGTCTAAAAGAGCAACTAATAGGCTAATAATTCCAAATGCAGCTTAATAAGGTTGGGGAAGGGAAGCAAAAGCGGGATTGGGGATGATTTAAGCTTTCCCACTTCTCTGAGATTGTTTAATGAATTTTATTCCATACAGATATTCAAGGGAGAAGAAAAATAGAACACAGGCTACTTATTATTGGTGGAGCAATCTCTCTGAAATAGTAGCTCATAACTTATTAATATGTAGCTAAAGCTACCCTATAGCTGCAATAATGAGCACATCTTTTCAGCATATAATTAAATACATGTAGCTAGACAGAGGGTGTCCTTCTCCACTAATAACGCTAATTTATGGATTGATGCCTAAGAAATTGACATTGTGGGAAAGCAGTGGATTCTGTTTTGTACTTTTTCTGTATACAGGAAGACGTCACATGGAAATCAGCAAAATAACTGTTGTGACTACAGCAGTAAATAAGTTTAAATAGAAACTCAAATGTTCAATTTAAAGGCTCTAAGAGTCTTTCACTTAAGCTCAAGACTTTATTATCAGTAAAGAATATATTATTTTCTATTTTTAAAAATTGTTCTCATTGAAACCCCTTTAGAGGACAAGTACCAACAAAAAAAATTTTTTCCAAAATAAACCCAAAGCTTAACCTTCAATTGGCTTATACAATTCCTCACCAACTCTTCTGGAGGGCATAAATGGTTAGAAATAGTAACAGGGTAAACGGAAGGTAAAGCAAAAAAAGCTCTTGCCAATCAGCTATCCAGCTCACCTTCTACATTCTAACTGGTCCAGATACAGGTCTCTCTCTCTTTTGCTCTCTCTACCATCCTTACCACTTTGAGAAATTCCTAAGAGCTTGATCTCTTCCTTTGACTTTTTCCTTGCTTTCCCAATCTCCATGCTTCTATCTTCTTTTTCTCCCTTTGGCAATTCAGCTTTCTCCTCCATATTTCTCAAATTAGCCCTTAGTTCTTCATCTCACAGTCCCCCACAATGATGCAGACTGAAAAATCAGCACCCACCTGCAATAGCCTCTTCCTCACCTCCATTCAATCCATTCCTCACTAGAATAAAACATTCTGTATCACAACATTCTCCCTTAAAAGATATTTTTAATTTCCCTTCACAGACAAATCTGATGGGCCCCATTTATTTCCCATATCATATCCAAACTCCTAATTATATAAATCATTTAACACCAATCTCCAGAAATATTCATATAAGCATATCCCTACAATTTTAATTAATTATATATCTCTCTACATACACATATATGTGTATGTGTTTATATGTACTCATGTTTGTTTTACATGCTTTAGTCCTCTTCTCAAAGATGGAAGGTTTCTCTTGAGTCAACCATTCCTCCTCACATGCATCTTGAAGAGGATTTGTGTTCATTCTGTTTTCTCCCCTAGGAATGCCCAGCCCCATCAGTCTCTTTTTTTTTCTTTCTTTCTTTTTTAAATAAAATCTCTACCTGCAACACAGGGCTCCAACTCATGACCCCAAGATCAAGAGTTGCATGCTCTCCCAACTGAGCCAGCCAGGTGCCCCCCAGCATTCTGTTTTCAAGTCAATTTCCTCTTTACCGAATTCAAATATCACCTCTCCCTAAAGTCATCTCTGATCACACATATGCAAGTAACTTTTTATGCCTGCTAAATCCCATGATATGTACATCTTAACCTCTCTTAACAACAGTTAAAACATTCTGTATGGATTATCTCCTCAGTAGAACACAAGTTCCCTGTAGGTAGAATTCATGTCAAATTTATTGTTTTACCCTCCATGAATAATGCCTGGTCCATAGTAAATGTTCAATGTAATATTAGTTCATTGGATTCAGATTCAATATAAAAAATAAGTACTCAAAGTTATCTGCTCTTTTCAGATTCCATTAAAATTATAATAATCATTTAAAAAACTAACCTACAGTATCTCCATCTGGGTTCCTCAGAAGCAGACTCTAGATAAGGATTTGAATCAAGAATTTATGTGAGAGGTAATCCCAGGAAATTTAGGGAGAGGGAAAATGAGTCATGGAATAGAGAAGAGCCAAAAAAGTGTTCATTATCAAGCAAGAGATTAGAACCCGTGTCTCCATCCTGCTAGGCAACTCTGGAGCCAGGATAGAACATACACCTTAGAGTTATCCCAGCAGTAGTGTGAGGGAGCTGTGGTATTTACTCATCAATTCTTGTTAGACATCAGTTGAGGGCTGGTGGGAAAAGACACTGTCTGGCTCCTCCAGCCTGCCCCATGGGCAGGCAGAACAAACTCCTACAGCCAGATAGAACCTTCTAAGAGTTAAAGGTGCTGGCAGTTGAAAATGGGATAGATGCTGGGAAACTAGAAGTGAAGAGGAGATATGGGTACCAACAGCATCTACCACACACAGTAACAAAAAGAATGGTGAGGGGCCATAAGTGGGCATGAATTTTCAACAGATTCTTGGAAGACAGAAAGCAGATGGAAGGCTAGTGACTGAGAAAGAAACACAGCCCAGAATACACAGGGAGAAAGGTTTAAGCTCAGGAAATTGGGGAGGAAGGCTCAGTCTGGGACTCAATCCACTTTATGGAATTTGAGAATGAAACATAGGGCTGAAAACAGGAATCAACTGTAAGTCTGTTTTGCAGGGAGTGGAAAACTATAGCCTACCATCTGTTTTTGTATATCCAGTGAGCTAAGATAGTTTTTACATTTTTAAAACGTTGCTTAAAAAAAAAAAAAAAAAGACTATTTGACAGAAATTGTATGTAGTCCATAAAATCTAAATATTACCACCAGGTCGTTACAGAAAACATTTACTGACCCTCAGTTTATAAACAGTCAATAGATAGACAAGCCCTTCCCCCACCCCAGGAATTAAGACTGCCTGAAGTCAGACACTTAACACTGCACAAAAAAATCTGAGCTAGCTTCTCTGATCATTTTACCTCCTGAGTGCCCTTCTTCAAGAAGTTAACTTGAGGATATAAGCCAGAAAGAAAACATACTATCCAAGAAAGAGAGAATGCTATTCAGGAGAGAAAGAAAGTAAGTCTCAGGACCACTGCTTAGGAAAGACGCTAGAGAGGAGTCAATACAGACTGGACTGAATCAAGGGACGCAGTGTCCCAGGAGGGAGGTTTAAAAAGAGGGAACTGAATGGATTGAGAACTCTGAAAAAGATAAGGATTGATAAAGTGTATTGGTAGAATGTTTAAATAGTTCATTCCCTGGGATTCGAAACTAGGAACATTCTCCACTGACTGGCAGAGAAGTCCCAACATTAGACTTCCATGGGGAAGGAAGTGTGATACCAATGCACTACGTATGACTCTGCAGTAAATGATATTTATCTGGCCCATATTAATGAAAATGTTATTTATTGACTTGAAAGATTGGGAAGTAGAAGTTTAAAAAAGAAATGGGAGAATTCATTATAGTGTGTTCATCTTTATAAAGTGGGTAGTTAAGAGCACTGTCCACATTTAATGGAATAAGAAATGAAGACTTAATTATGTTTCTCAAGTACCAAAGGTGATCCGTATGGAAACAGACTACTGATTATTATATGTACAAAAAGGACAATGAGGAGGCGAAGAACAGTTCCGTCCTAATCTAGGATATCAAGAAGAAAACAAAACTTATAAAAATTAAATCAATAAATAGCGGTATGTGTAGCTATCTGACAAAACACATTTCTTCATATATACGTATATATACATATATATAACCACAGTATCCAGTCACCCCCTTCCTTACCCCAGAGGTGACTAGCTTTAAACAGTTTCTGTTTTGACTCTTCTAGTAGTTACCACTGTATCTCTGAGATATGGTAGCTTTTTATAAGTTCTTCTGTATTGTTGGACTCTCTTTAATCACATGAATTTATTATTTCAATAAAATCTAATGTTTGTCAATGTATGGAGAAATGACAATATTCCTCAGAGTGTTCCCCTCACAGGTAATGTAAAATGAATGTGCTTAAATGTTGCTGAGTCTCATTCTGACAACTAAAGTTGACACGAAGATGAGTGGCCCCACCCCAAACAAGCCCTACAGCCACAAAATGATGCAGATTTATTTTGTGAAACAAACAGAGGCCACCCTAATAAATATCATGTAAATTAGCACAAAACAAAATGAAATGGATTGTAATTCAAGCAATGAAGCCCGGAAAAAAGTTTCCTTCCGCTTCCTATGAGAATACTTGCTGCTTTGAGAAATATGTCCCTGTTCTCACCATACTGAGGTTCAAATAGAGTACTTGTATCTTCTACCTAGGTTCAATATTTATGGTAAAGATAATTATGCACCTCATGCACTGGTGCACCCAAAGCATCAGCAAACATGGTAGATCTAGAGAATGTCAGCAAAAGTCTCAACTCATTTCAGTCTCAGCTGAATAAGCTTCATGAGACGGCATTTGGAAAAAGCTAACTAGCAAAGAAAGCAGAATACATCAAAACCAGCACCCTGAATTGCCCCTAGGAGTGAACAGTGGAATTAGAGAACAAGAACAATGTTCTCCCCGTGGCTCATCCTAGTAAGAAATCAGGCTTCACTCCTTTTCTGAGTTGCATTTTCAAAAGCTGTTCCAGGTGGACTGCATTGCAGCAAACTAATCTCCAGAAGCCCGGACAGAAAATATACAATTGATATTGTTTAGTAAGTGATCTAAATGGTGACACTTGGCTTTGGTGTACCTGACTTAAGCAAGAATATTCTAATAGTAAGTTATTATCTGTGACTAAACTTGAGAACTTTTCTTTTTCTGTACAACCTGAAATTTATGCAGTTTTAAGTAACAGATAAACAGATAAATCTTGATGAAATACTGAAAATAATAAATATTCCTGATAATAAACTATGACCCAGCAGTGCTGATAAAGCAAACTGCTTAATAACATGAGAGCAGAAACAGATCTGGCTCTTAGGCAAAACTGTGGAATAAGTAACCTTCGGTGACCCATCTCTACTGGAGCCCCTCACTCCCACAAACACCCCAAATTCCAACACCTGTACCCTTCAAGATCAGCCCAATGTTGATACTTTTTAAAACACATCTCACGTAGATGTGGCTCTGTCCTCTCCCAGACCCAGGAATTAGCAGAACCATTAGCCCATATTGTGGGAATCTAAGTAATACAAGCAAATTACTTAAACAATAAAAGATACAGAAGGAGGGGCGCCTGGGTGGCACAGTCGGTGAAGAATCTGACTCTTAATTTTGGTTCAGGTAGTGATCTCAGGGTTGTGAGATGGAACCCCACATCCACTCCATGTTCAGCACAGAGTCTGCTTAAGTTTCTCTCTCCCTCTGCCTCTCCCCCCCACTCTCTAAAATAAATAAATCTTTAAAAAAAAGAAGATACAGAAGAAGGACTGATTATGCTTTTATGAATATTTATATGCAACATGCCTGAGAAGTAATAGGAGTCAAACACAAAATGCAGCCCTACACATGCCTTTGGGATAATAAACAAGGACAATGAATAATGAAGGAAGTCTTAGGGAAGGAGTCTCGGAAAAGTGTAGTCCAGGGAAGAGGGATGTTATCACTCCCGTTTTCTAGAGAAAATGTGTGACACATTAATATGCTTATTAAAGTTTATACAAGCAGAAAATCCAAAAAGCATATTCTTTTCCTAAAACTACTTCATTTCTGCACCCAACACATTTTTAATAATTAATCAAGCTTAACTCCAAGCCATACATTGCTTCAATACAGTATAAGATTAAATTCCCTCAGTAAATTACATTGTTTCACTAAGTGCTTCCAGTCACATGTATTTTTATTTGTAGGTATGAAATATAATGAGTTTAGACTTTAATGCTTTGGTTTAATCATGCAGTAACACAGCATATAATGTAGGAAAGAAAAAATTTAGCTTTTTATTATATTGTACTTATTCTGAAGGGACCAACTGCCAAGTGACAAATGATTCATAGTATTGACTATGCACTACATTTGTATTGATTTGGTGAGTGTATTGCTGAATAGTTAATGGCATGTCAGCCATTCACTTACAAACACATATTTCCAGGGATATCATGCCAAGATATAAAACATTTCCTAAGAACTAGTACAAAACTTAGCCTAGATCATAAGTAATCCTTTAAAAACTAAAATTTTTCAACTCCACAATTTTTGTACAAATTATATACAGTCCACATTAATGCTATCTTACTTAATACAGAGGATATATATTAAAATTGTAATAATTTGTTTTGCTGAATCACACACAATGCAACACAAGTTATCTGGGTTGGGCTTGTATGGGGAGATTAATTTACAAAAGGTTACCTAAACAGCTGCCATGTGGTGAGTTGAACAATGATGAGCACATTGGGCCAAATGAAGCCATAAGGATATACTAGCCCTGAACAATGCCATTAGCTATGGACTTCGAGGAAATCAGAATGTTGGGTCAATCAACATCAAGAAGTAATCAGGAACCACGGGGCCTTCTCTGAACCTAAGATCCTGGAAAGCTTAAGATTAAGAGGCATGATACAAAAAGTGCCACAGTTATTTAGAGTTATGTAGTATGGAAAACTCTCCCGCTCCAGCTAAACAGATATAGAGAACTAGCTCTCTAGGATAAAGGTGAAGAGAGATAGAGATAGACGTAGACACAGAGAAAACCACTTAAGTTTTTATAAATGGTCCTTTAAAAAGAGCCATCTATACTGCCAGATGCCCTGGATCTCTTGGGTGGTAGGACTTTTCCATGTAATGATTTTATATAACTCAATATGATGATACTCATTTCTAAATTCCTTAGCTGTAGACACCTCAGTGTTTAAAATCAAGAGCTGTAGTGTCAGATTGCCTGGGTTTGAATCCTACCCGTTACTTCCTGAGTGAATAAAGAGAAGTTAACCTTTCTAGACTGACACTTTGCAGAAAAGGGACAAAAATACTACCTCATAGAATTGTAGTAGTGAGGATTCACCTCTACTTGGATATCTAACAAGCACCTCAGAATCACTATGTCTAACATGAATCCCTGATCTTTCCCTTCCAAACTTGCTCTTTCCTGGGTCTCCACATCTCCACCGTAATTTTCTTTTTCCATTGTGCAGGGCAAAAGCCTTGAGTCATAATTGATTCTTCTTTTCCTCTCAAACACCACATCCTATCGGCTCTACCTTCCAAACACATCCAGAATCCAGCCACTTCTCACTACACTCCACATTACAGAATTCCGTTCCAAGAACCATAATCTCTGCTTAGACTACTCCAACAGCTTCCTAACTGACTTCCTCTTCCGATTTTTGCTCCCCACAGTCTATTCTCAACACAGCACGTGGAGAAATCCTGTTAGAATGTAAGTCAGTTTGTGTCACTTCGCTGCTCAAACCTTTCATATATCCCCCAGAATAAAAGCCCAAGCCAGGATACCTCCAGTTGGGCGCTGGTCTCTTGGTTTCACCTCAGGCTGTGATCTCAGGGTCATGAGATAGAGCTCCGTGCTCAGTGCAGTCTGCTTATGTTTCTCTTTTCCCTCCCTCTAAAATAAACAAATCCTTAAAAAATAAAATAAAATAAAAGCCCAAGTCTACATGATCAGTTCCCTCATTTCTCCTTCATCTCCTATTAGTCTCCTCCTGGCTTTCTCTGTTCCTGCTGCATGGGCTTCTCTGATAAACCGGGAATGAATGTGCAAAACTACTCCCACCTCCGGGCCTTTGCACCTGTTCCTCTTTTTTGGCCTTTCTTCTTCCAACTATCCAGATGTCTTTAGCACATATTTCAAGTCTTTGTTCAAATGTCATGGTCTTAATGAGGGCTTCCCTGACTAACCTTTTTAAAATTAAAGAACTCCCACTCATTTACACACCCTTTCTTCCTTTACTCCTTTTTTTTTAACCACAAAAATTATCACCATGGAACACACACTGTTTTACTTATTAATTTTAATATGTGCCTTCTCCCACTACAGTAAAAATTCCCAGAGAGCAGAGGTTTTTTTTTTATTATCTAGTATGTATCTCCCAGAGTCTAAACTAATACCCATCACACCCATCACAGAGATGTTTCACAATAAATATTTATTAAATAATTGAATTTAATAAGTTAATAAGTACAAAACATTTAAAAATGTGTCTGACACATACTAAGTGTATAATAAGTATTAGCTATTGTTTACTCAGTGTATTTATTTATGTAATGACTTCTAGTTTTTTAAGTCTCCTCAGTATATACTTTGATAATAATTATTTTAGCTTCAAAGCACTTTATTGTTCCTTAATGTTTTGCTTTTTTTTGTCTTCAATATGCAATTAATCTAACATTAAAGACTTGTGATCATAAAGGTCCAAAGACATTCCCTACAAGGATGATTGGTTAAAAACTAGTTTCTAATAGCCATTAAATACATATTTTAACCCTTTTAAACAGTCTCTAAATACATTTTCCCTAACTATATTTTAAGTAAGGAGAATTACAAAAATTCTTAGTGATATATATAATATATATAATATATATAAAATATATATTTTATATATTAAATATATAAAAATGTATAATTTTTATATATTTCTCTATTCATTTTCTATGATTTCTTAAGGATTATGAGCTAAATGAGTTTAAACAATTAGTTAAAAGAATTTTACACAAGCCCTGAAATAAATTACAGAAAGAACAAAGAAAACAAACTAGCATACCATTATCTTTTTCTATCATTCTCTTTGCTTCTTTTTATTTTTTTTAAGATCTTATTTATTTATCTGAGAGTGAGAGAAAGAGAGAATGAGAGAGAACATGAGAGGAAAGAGGGTCAGAGGCAGCAGCAGACTCCCTGCTGAGCAGGGGGCCTGATGCGGGACTCGATCCTGGAACTCCAGGATCATGACCTGAGCCAAAGGCAGTCGCTGGCCAACTGAGCCACCCAGGCACACCTGCTTCTTTTTAAATTCCATACAAAACAGGATCATAAGTCAAAAATATGAACAGTTCTCAGGTGGCTCTTTGGAATCCAACACAGCTAGAGCTTTCTTAATTAGCACCTCTCCATATCAATAGCACAATGATAGCAAATGTTCATAGTATTTATTCTGACTCACTATTAGAAAGCCTTGATTGTTTTGCATTACTCTGGTTGTATAGGCATTTTGTTGTAATATAATTTTTGCCAAATCAGTTACTAATCTATAATATATATAGGTGCCTAGCCGGCTCAGTCGTTAGAGCATGTGACTTTTGATCTCAGGGTTGTGAGTTCAAGCTCCAGAAAAGAAAAAAGAAACCCCCTGACTTATAATATATATATAATAATCTTTAATTAACCCAAGATTTTATTTATCAAATGCCTCATTCTCCTACCTAGCCAATAATATAGGTATATTGTACCATATACATTTTTTTAAAAGATTTTATTTATTTATTTGACAGAGAGAGAGAGTTACTGAGAACAGGAACACAAACGGAAGTGTGGGAAAGGGAGAAGCGAGCAGGGAGCCCAATGCGGGGCTCAATCCCAGGACCCTGGGATCATGATCTGAGCCGAAGGCAGACGCTTTACAACTGAGCCACCCAGGCGCCCCACCATATACATTTTTACAAAGTACCTTAAGTTTCAAAAAAAAAAAAATCTACGTTTCCAAATTTCAGCATTTGAAATACAAAAACATTAACATACAAAATCTACCCTGTGAGCTAAAATGGTACATATTATCATAAATATTCTAATCAATAACAGTATTCTTGATTAAAAACTGGGATCTTTGGGGTTTAAATGCTCATTATAAACCAAAGAATTAAAATCCGCCATTTAAATCCTGAAGATAGGGATTTCAGTCAGGAAATGAAATGGACTCTGAATTATGACCATTAATTTACCAGGAAAGAGTTGGCTGTAATCAGGAAAGTGTCACACTGGGAAAACTACTGAAAATAATTCAGAATGAAGGGAAATGCCTTGATGAATCAGCTAGATTTGGCCAAAATATATAAATTTAAGTCAGAAGCTTTAGAATAAGAATAAATTCTAAGGCCCAAGCAAAATATTTAAAAAAGATCTCCTTCACTCCTTTCCCAATACTAATATATTCCTCTTCATCATGAATTCGAAATGGATGCCGTTCTTTTCATGGACCCAATGAATTTAAGAGATGACTTTCCTACTAATTACACCTCTTGTGAAGAGTCATATATAGTGGGTTAAGACCTTGGAATGTCTTTGAAATGACAGATGAAAATAGTTTTCTTATAGATAGGGTTTGGAGAAGCAAGAACAAACATATATAAAAGAACAAATCCAAAGTGACTCTAAACTTTCCTTTAACAGAAAAAATTTTGGGAACCCAAAATTCAATTATCTACACTAATAAAAGTAGTCAGCCTATCTCAATCTGCCAACCAGGTTGGAGGGAGGGAAGAGGAATTCAGGGAGGTAACACAAAAGGCTAGCTTTTAAAATCTCAAGTCAAGCTTTTGTATGTTAATATTTCAGCTTGTAAAGAGTGAGTATTGCATTTGGCATGTTTATTTTTAACTGTTTGAAAATTGGAAGCAATCTGGTGAGCATGTCTCTACGGTTGTACTGGCATTACATAAGCATCTATTGATAAAACTTTAAAAGCAGAGTCTTATTCTAATATAAAACACAACAACAACAACAACAAAACTACCTACAGCATAGAGTAAAAAGATTATATTTCTAGGGTCAAAAGATGCAAATCTAAGTCCCAGATATACTACTTTTATTACGAAATGAAAAAAATAAAATGGAAAAATCTGAAGTCAAGCTTTAAAGAATATTTATGGACAGCTGTAGGATCTATGAGCCTAGACAATAAGAAGCAAAATTTGCAGCATCCTGAACAATAAATTACCATCCCGTAAAACAGAGAGGGTGAGCTTCTCACATGACTGGCTCTAAAACTTGCAATTGGAGAGTCAGATGCAAGTATTTGTGTTTTCTTATGTTGTCTCAACTATATAGTCTACAGTCCTCTGTTCATGGAGAAGAAACAGGGTAAACACTAGATAACCAGGCTTATTAGCAGAAAGGACCATGACACCCTAGAGTTATTCTGCTCAAGGATTCGTTGGACCTAGAGAGAATAATGCATTAGGATCAGTAACTTAGAATATTTCAGGGAATATTTTTTTAATCAAAATCTAAAATACAGGATTAGTGCCCATGGGGAGAAAAAATTTTTCTCAGATATCTACTATCCATGATGCCTAGCTCTAAGTACGTGTCAAAAAGTTAGAAATATCCTAAGGCAATGAAAGTTTTAAAAACAAATGGTATTATTCAATTTTGCCCATTTAAAACTCAGACAGGCCAGACCCTGAAGGCTGATGAAAACAGACACATTCAACATATAATGACTCCAATGATTTAATTCTCTCATTACCTAAAGAGACAATTAGCACTAGTAGACAGAGGCTTAAAACAGAAATTGGAAGGGAACCTAGCACTTTATATTACAATATATGATCAGGTTTTCCAAAAACCAAAGTTCATTGTCTAAAAATTGGTCATGAGATCTATCTGTTAAAATTGTCCCATGGTGTATCTTGGCTTTAAAGAAGTGATGGAGTTAGCTAAATGAACTGGCCTATATTCAAAAGGCTTGAGTCATTTTGGTCCACTAGCATAAAATAATAAAAATGCCAACTAGTTAATACCACTATTAGGACCAACAATTTAAAAGCTGCATTGTCAGCAATGAAGAATGTAATTTCAGAATTTATAATGAAAACTCTCCTCTAATAACTCATAAAAATGATGTATATGGGATACGATCATACAGGAAAGGTAGTATTCCAAAAATAATACTTGAGCTCCATTTACATACAAAAGCATATTGGGAGCTGACAAATTATTTTTGGCCACAACCCATTAAAAAGTCACACACACACACACACATACACCCCAAAAAGGTATAAATTTTTTCAGCCTCTCACTTAAATGAAGCTTTCCTATATATTAGCTTTCTAAATTGTTTATAATTCAGAAAGTAGAATCCTCTTCCATCTTTTTTCTTTTCCTTACAAGTTATCTGTTAAAGAAAGCAGGACCTTCATTATCCATTATTGCATGAACTAGATGGAGCAGCAATCAAGAAAGAGCTTCATTTTTCTCTCATCACTTCATCCAAACACTCTCTGTCAGGTCTCCCCTCCTCTACTCTTGACAGCATCTCTTTCAGATATCTTTTCATAACAGTTTTGCTATCAGGTATTTTTAAAAATATCGGTCTGGTCTAAATCAAAGCATTAATCTCATAGAAGATTTGGAGCTTCTCCCTCCAACCCAGAAATGACTCCTGGTGTGTGGGAAGAGAAGCAGTAGGAAGATAAGGAGGAGGGCTCTGTTCTGTTTTTTTATGCTCCTTTCTTCCTTCCTCACCCCACCCCCATTCATTTCTGGATCCTGGGAGATGCAGCATCAAAAACCAAAGTCTTGTTTACAGTTATCATTTGGCTATTTAATGCACTCTGCATGATTGTCTTCCAAATATCAGATCTCACAAGACACATCTGTGGAGTTTTGGGAGATCCTCAACATGGTTATATGGTCTACCTGTTTCCTGCAACAGTGAACTCTTCAACTGACCTGTTACATCCAGTGCCTCTCAGCTTTGCCGCAGTAAGCAGCCCTCTTTGATGGGGTTCACTTGGCTCACAGGAATTACAATATTAGTGCAGTTTGAGGAACTGCTGACCCCTTCCTCCTGGTCCTGCTGTCAAGGGTAGCTCTACTTAGTTTCCTATCTTCAGTCTTCCCCAGAGGAGAAGCAGGGAGCTGTTATGATCATACTTTGTTCTGAATTATGGGGGTCCACATGTCAGATTCTTTCAAGAAAATGCTCACACTCTGCTAGGTAGAGGCATAGGAAAAGACCTCTAGTCTCTGCCATTTTGCAAACACGCAGCCAGGGCCTGAAAGGCCAATCCACCATTTCATAGATAACTCTATTTTTTTTTTAAGATTTTATTTATTTACTTGACAGGGAGAGAGAGAGCACAAGCGGTGGGGGTGGGGAGCAGCAGAGGGAAAGGAAGAAGCAGTCTCCCCACCGAGCTGGAGCCCCAACATGGGGCTCGATCCCATGACCCTCGAATCATGCCCTGAGCTGAAGGCAGATGCTTAACCGACTGAGCCACACAGGCGCCCCCCCATAACTCTAACTTTTATAAGCAGTACTCTTGCACTCCCCAACACTTGCCTTGGAGCTGAGGGAAACACTTCCCTCCCTGTAAGAGAAGAAAAAGAAAGGCTATATTGTTTTCAATTCCTATGAATTCCCTTCCAAGGATCTTAAATGAATCTCTCTTCCCAATAGACCAGAGGCAGATGACAGGATTGGTGATCTGACCCACTTTCGGTAATTCCTGTGAGGTTGTGTCTAACACCTCTTTTTTGAAGTATGGAGGTAACTGTCACCCAGTCCAAAGCTTTGAGTTCTCAAATATTTAAAACAACGGAACATCTCCCATTCCTTACGTTGTTATAGATGTAAAGTGATTTTTGAATAAAACTCCTATAATGCTATGACTTCCGAATTGCCACCCAACTATCTCGAAAGGAGAAATCCAAAATAAGGGGCTGAAGCCCTCACTCTAAATGGCTCTGTTCCTTTAGAAACTGTCTTTTTATTGAACTGTTTTGTGATTCAGCCCAAAGGCATAAGGCAAAGGTAATTAAAAGGGCATAAGGCAAAGGTAATTAAAAGGTCGAAAGAGCAGCACATTATCCTAATTGCATTCTTCCTGATGTAAATAAACCCATCTGCTTCAGTTGCTACATTTGCAAACTAGTCCAGGTACCATATCAACTAGAATATAAAATCCGTACCATAATAAAATTGACAAATGTATTCTGCATTAGCAATGAATTAGGACACTCTCAGTATATCTATTAGCAAATTTAAAAAGCTAGAGTCCTCATATTTAGAAGATGGATATTTTACAAATGTTTTAAGATTTGGGAAAATAAAATCCAACTATAGACACTATGTTAGCTTTATTTTGTTTACAATTTCTAAGTAAACTGAATGATCAGGAAGGTAAACTATCTTGTAAATGTCATGTAACTAGCTTCCTTATTCTAATTTTATACATAAAAATGCAATTAAGTAGAATTGGGGAAAAGCTGAAATCCAGAGTCAGAAAAATCCAGATTCACACTCTTGGCCCCGGGGCATAATGGCTTTGTAATTTTAGGCAGATCACTTACTCTCACTCAGCCTTGGTTTCCAATTTATAACAGCCATGATAACAACATTGGGATGCTTTGTCATGGAACTGTAAACCACTTTGCAAATATTAGCTTTCTCTCTCTTAAAAAAATATTTTTTTTCCTGGTAGATCACATAAGAAGAATTTACTTGAATGATTAGGAGCACGGTCCTTGAAGTCAGGCAGTCTCAGCAATCATTCAATGTCAATAGGTATTTGCTGAGCCAATAATGAAATATTTGTTCAGTCTCATCCTATGTTAGAACCCTAGTTAAATTGTATATCATCTCCAAACCTCAATTTTCATGTATGTAAAATATACAAATAAGAATACCTACTTCGGTGATTCTCAGTCACAGTACAAATGAGGTACTCTAGTCTCTGACTCAGTAGGTCTGAGGCAAGATCCGAAAATAGTACTTGTGTGCTTCACAGGTATTTGGAAGCTAAACCAGAAGTGAGAGCCACTAAGCTTCTTCTCAGAGCTACTGTGAAGATCAAATGAGATGATGTATAAAGATACTGAGCACATGCTGAATTCATGTAAGTATATAGAGCATATCCCACTTTTAAAAACATTATTTTATGCATATTTATAAAAAACATGTTATATAACATATAAGAGATAATCAATGAGTCATTAAAGCAGTGGTTCTCAAACTTTGGCATGATTCTAGTAGGAAGTCAGGGAAGGTGTAAGAACAGATTGCTGGGCCCTATCCCCAGAGTTTCCAATTCAGTAAGCTTGAGGTAGGGTCCAAGAATTTGCATTTCTAGCTAGTTCCCAGATGCAGCTAATGCTGTTGTTCCAAGTAATGACACTTTGAGAAAACACTGCATTAGAGAAACATTAATCACATCCAAAAATTATGTAATATAAAATAAAAACAAATAATAGACAGGAAATACAGTATCAAAATTTTATAGTTTAGACATCAGCAAGGTTAATTTTGTTTGATAATTTAGAATATAGTCTTATATGATGACACCTTTCTCAATGAAACCTCAACTGACTCCCTCGGGTGAATGGGAAGGTCACATCTTTGCTGTCTTGTATCAATTTGTATCAATTTGCCAAGTATCATTGCACTTAACTTTGTATGGAAATGAACTGGTGAAACATTTCTTTTTCCCTTTAGTAGAAAGCAAGCTCCTTGGAAGTAGAGATCAGGTCATACTTATCTATGTACCCTCAGAGCCCAGCACAGTGCCTGCAAACATTCAATAAAATGCTTAATGAATGAATGCAAACTCAATTTGGAATATAGTAATTTTGTGATTTTTTTTTTTATTGTAGTCTCATGGTAACTCCACGGAAAAGTCTAGAAGTATATAGACAACCATCTCCCTGTCATATATCTTTCATTAGAGCAGAAGTTCTCAAAGGAGATAAACTCTCCTACCTCCCTCCTAAACAAAAATTTGGCTTTAACCAAAGAAATAATATCAATAGCAACAATTTGCAAGCATATGACAGTTTGTTTTACCAACAGATTTTATAACCTGAGGCCTCGAAGTCACAGATTTAGTTAGTGGTAGATTAGAAAAAAAAAATAGTCTCAATCTGAGCCAAACACTCTTGAAGACTTTCTTCTTTACTCTTGGCCACCTGGTCTACCATCTAATCCAAACTCATCAGTAGTTGCTTCACCTCTGACAGCTCACTGTCTGTACTGAGGCAAGATGGCCTGTGTCAGGAGAGCCCTTCCCTTCAGATGGTGTTTTGATAATTAACTTATTTTTATGATTTTTTTCATTCAATATGTGGCTCAGCTCTTCTTTTTAGGCTAGGCTTGTTTTAAATATTAATTCAAATGCTAGTTAGACACAACTGCAACATAGCCTGATTGAAAGACAATGAAACAGCATCCTTAACAGTCAAGAGCAAGAAAAACAAACAGCTGTGACCTTCCCCTTTTCCTTTTTAAAAGAGCTCTGAATGTCATTTCAAAGACTGCTCCTGAAACAACCATCTGCAATCAACACAATCTCTTGGAGTTTTTACTGCCTCTGGCACTCCCAAGTTTGCTGGTTCTCACTCCCTTCCTTTTTTGCTACCTTGCTACAGAATACATGTTGACAATCAGGCATAAGGCAGCATAATAGAATTTCAGGCAAGCCAGTGTGGAAAACTGAATGCAAACATAGTCAGATGTGGGTACAAATAGGGCAGAGTAAAGGGAGTATGAAAAAACAGGCTGACGCTGACATGGAGGCAAGCTGGGGAGCACCTTTGCTCTAAGAAAAAGCTAGCTTTGACTACGATTCTGATGTTCTGTAGTTCTCCCATTTCCAGGAAAAAAGAAGTAGGGGAAGGAAGGAAGGAAGGAAGGAGGGAGGGAAGGAAGGAGAGGGAAGCAGCAGAGAGAAATCGAGGAAGGAGCAAAAGAAAAAGGGGAATGAAAAGAGCATTTATTGAATACCTATTACACACAACATGATACTATACACTTTGCCATTTGTTATGTTCTTTAATCCTCACAATAGTCCCATGAGGTAGGTATTATTGCCTTCATTTTTCACATAAGGAAAGTGAAGTTCAACAAGGTTAAATAACTTGCTCAAAACCCTATAGCTGGAATTTAAACACATATCTGTCTGACCCCAAAGTCCAGAAAGAAAGAAGGCAGGTAGGCTCTGAGAAATGTTTAAAATATTAAGAAAAACCATTTCCAGGGGCACCTGGGTGATGCAGTTGGTTGAGTGTCAGACTCCTGGTTTCAGCTCGGGTCATGATTTCAGGGCCGTGGGATCAAACCCCGAATCAGGCTCCTCGTTCAGCAGGGAGCCTTCTTGGGATTCTCTCTCCCTCCCCCCTGCCCCACCCCCCCATCTCTCTCTCTCTCAAATAAATAAATCAAAAAAAAGAAAGAAAGAAAGAAAGAAAGAAAGAAAGAAAGAAAGAAAGAAAGAAAGAAAGAAAGAAAAAGAAAAAGAAAGAAAGAAAGAAAGAAGAAAAGAAAAATCACTTTGGGAATATGACCAGGCATAATAGGAAACTGAATTGAGATGTGGGATTGTTCTTTCTAGAATAAGATATCCGACCCCCATATCCACGCCATAATGTTTTCATTTAAAAAAAATATATTCATTTATTTCCTCAACAAGTAACTGTGAAGCACTAAGTGTGAGTAAGGCACTTTGCTAGTAGCCATCAAAGGTACACCTGTGAACAAGGCATGAAATTTATGTTCTAGTAGGGAAGAAAAATAAGCATACATACAATTAAACTGGTTTGATAAATGCCACAACAAGTGAAAGCCCAAGGAGGTATGGAAAGACTTAAAGGATGAGTAAGTAGAATTAAAGCACCTTTCTTCTACTTTCCTGTACTGTGTGTATGTGTGTGTGTACACACACACACATACACACACAAAACTCTAATTCCAGGCCATAAATGAAAGACCTCTGTTGCTCCATCTACCATGTCATCTATAGACAATAGAGCCAATTCCAGAGCACGTGGTGAAAGCAACACTGAACTAAAAGTCATTTTAATCTAGACTTGCCCAGGTTCTGGCTGTGTAACTTTGGAAAGTAATTTTAACCTCTCTGAGTCTAAGTTTATTTATCCAAAAAGAAGTTAAGCTAACCCATTTGTAAAATCTTCCATTGTTAACACACCCTGCAGTTTTAACGCTAATGACTTCTAACTATATATCATAGCTTGTTAATCAGAAATTTGTTGAAAACTATCTTAAAACTTTAGACTTTAATATTGATGAGCATTTCAAGGTACATTATTTTAAAAATGTGCTGAACCCTAATCACATGAATTTCACAATCAATATTAAAGAAGGTAAGAAAAACTGACATCACAAATGGAAATACATCAGCTTTTGGAAAAATTGAAATGAAAAATGAAGTTCTAAAAGGGAGAAAAAGACCATGTTTAAATATAGCACAAGAGTCTCTAAGTCAGATCCAAATGTCATTAGTGCCTTCAAATGAAAAGAAATGTTAAAAGAATTCTCCTCATTTGTATCATAATATCTGACTATCTACAGAGTAGAAAAATGATAAGATTAAAAGTTGGGAAAGCTGAACATCAGTATTAATAATATTTCATTTGTAGGTCACTCTTTTTTAAAAGTGTCCATATGTCATATGTAAACTGACATTCAAAATTTAATGAAATCATCAAGTGATATGTAAATTGATAGTAAGCAACAAAAATTCTTTGGTAAAGGTGCTTTCTTATCTTTACAAATGTAGAAAATAGGGGCGCCTAGGTGGCTCAGTCGTTAAGCATCTGCCTTCAGTTGGGGTCATGATCCCAGGGTCCTGGGATCCAGCCCCGCATGGAGCCCTGCATGGAGCCCCATATTGGGCTCCCTGCTCAGCGGGGAGTCTGCTTCTCCCTCTCCCACTCCCCCTGCTTGTGTTCCCTCTCTCGCTGTCTTTCTCTCTCCGTGTCTCTCTCTCTCTCTCTCTCTCTGTGTCAAATAAAATCTTTTTTAAAAATGGGGAAAATAATATCTACAAATTTTCGCTCCCTCCTGAAGATTAATGAGTTAACAATTAAAAATATTTTATACCTTGGAAGAACGCTAATAATGCAACAGAGCTAGGCAGAGCATAGGGTACCTTTTTCTTTTAAATCATTTTAATAAGAAAAGAAAGATTAAAATCACAATGTTAAATAATAACAACCTGAATATCAAGTTAGTTTTTCAAGATATAATATTTAGCTCCAGATTTTAGTGAAACATATAAGGTTAAACACAAATATATAAATTAATTTGATAATCCTTAAAATCATACTTGGTATTAAATAGCTACAGTTTTTAATGAAAGCATTTTCAATAAATTACTTTTTGTTAACCAAGACTAACCCAAAATAAGAAAATAATTATACCAAAGGAAGGAAGGAAGGAAGGGAGGCAGGGAGGATGGGAGGGAGGGAGGGAGGGAAGAGAAAAAAATATCTCTCCAGGTATTTCAGAAATAATTCTAGAATAATGAGATTTAAAGACTCCAAATGTGGAAAAGTCATTTATAAGAAACTAACTAAAGAGTATCTCTAGGTGACAGTGATATATCCTCTGGAAAAGACACTGCCTAAGGGCAGCCTTTCATGCCTTCTTCACCACCCTCATCCCATTGTCTATATTTTTAAATCAGAATTTTCCTGTCTAAACATACCAGACTTCAGTGCTTCAAAAACATCTCAAAGGCCCTGACCCAGAAGTTATTTATTCCCTGTAGATCATGAAACCAACTTTTTCTGCAATAAAAATCTTCAGATGAGTTGAACAGTTCCCTATCTGAAGTCTTAAAGAAGTAAAAACAGTAGGGGCTCCTGGGTGGCTCAGTCATTAAGCGTCTGCCTTCGGCTCAGGTCATGATCCCAGGGTCCTGGGATGGAGCCTGGCATCGGGCTCCCCGCTCGGCAGGGCGTCTTCTTCTCCCTCTCCCTCTGCCCCTCCCCCTACTCATGCTCTCTCTCTCTCAAATAAATAAATAAAATCTTAAAAAAAAAAGAAAGAAAGAAAAGCAGTAACAACTCCTGATTATCCAGAAATAGATTCACATAATGGATTATTCAGACATAGTCTGAGGGAGTTTTCCTACTATGGGAAGAAGCAACACTTGCTCTGAGCTCTATCTCTGGGTCTCAGTTTAGTGGCAGGCATGAGTACTCTATCCCATTCACTGCAAAAGAACTACATCCTAAAATTCACTCACATATTCATTCAACTAATTATTATTGAACACTCACTAAGTGTTAGGCACCAAGATGAAGATTTAGTAGTCTCTACTTTAAGATATTTACAGTTTAATTTCATTTTCATGTGAAAATGTACTGTCAATAAAGGAAGAATAGGACAAAAAGAAAAATGAATATAAAAACCTTAGGAGTCCTACCTAAAAGGAAGATGATTTAACATCACTTTCTTCTGTGTCTTTTTTCTTAGAACTCAAGCTATTATTAAATATCAGACCTTGGAATCACTTTCTAGCTAACTTTCTGATAATTTTTAACATTATTACAAGATAATACTGTTAAAATTTGGAGCTAACATCAGATTTTGTACTATCCAATCAGTACAGCTCCCTAGATATATTAATAACATATTCACTTTCCCTTTAATGGGCTACATTAACTTTTAGACTCAGACATTACTGAGTCTCTTTAATCTAAAGAGATAGTTCAACACAGTAAATGCACACACACATACACATACAGTGACAGATGTTTATTAAACCATTGTATTTGCAGAGAAAACCTGGAAAATTCAGTTAATTAGGTTGGTTATGTTAAAACAATGCAATTGATTATCATTAAACCATTAGCATTATAAAGAATATATAAAAATATAGAGAAATACGTATGTTTGATTTATTCATTGTTATAGTCATTTAGTATCTGTGACATGCCCAGAGTTATACCAGACATTTTGGATTACAGGATAAATATCACACAATCAGGACCCTCAAGGAGCTCATAGCCTAGTAGTGGGCATCTATGGAGGGCCCTAGAGAAGTGGATAGCAAATAGGCACATGCAAACCCCAAGCAGTGCGAGGCAGCAGTCCTTTGTTGCAATCCAATAAAACGCAGGTCCAAATCGGGGCACATGACAACCTACACAAAGCCAGGTTTGATCCAAAAGAACTAAGTCAGGATACAGAAAAACTGAAAGCAGCCCTAGGAAAGAGCAGAATGCTTCTAGACAACCGGCTTGGGAATAAGGTGCTGTTCTCTCAGGCAGCAAGCACAGACCAGCTGGCCTGAAACTGCCTGATAGTGTCACCAGAACAGTGGGAGGCAGGGGTCAGCTACAGTGTCGGTGCCATATGGACCATGGGATGTTAAGGCACTGACTGATTTTGTTAGATTTTTGTGTTCCTTTTGCTTCAGGGAAGTGGCAAAACTGAAGACCCACAGAAGGACTAAGAAAGGAGATGGACTCAACATTTCAAATAATCTAGCAGCACTAGCTTTCTGCCCGTGGACGCCGCAGAGTAGGCATCGTTAAAGTCTCCCCTCCCACCACCGTCAGGTCTAAGTCAGAGTCTCCCAAAGAGCCTGAACAGCTGCGGAAGCTCTTCATCGGAGGTTTGAACTTTGAAACAACCTACGAGGGCGCCTGGGTGGCTCAGTTGGTTAAGCGACTGCCTTCGGCTCAGGTCATGATCCTGGAGTCGCAGGATCGAGGCCCGCATCGGGCTCCCTGCTCGGCGAGGAGCCCGCTTCTCCCTCTGACCCTCTCCCCTCTCATGTACTCTCTCTCTCAAATAAATAAATCTTAAAAAAAAAAAAAAAAGAAAGAAAGAAAAAGAAACAACCGATGAGAGTCTGAGGAGCCATTTTGAGCAATGGGGAATGCTTACGGACTGTGTGGTAATGAGAGATCCAAACACCAAGCGCTCCAGAGGCTTTGGGTTTGTCAGGTATGCCACTGTGGAGGAGGTGGATGCAGCCATACGCAAGGCCACACAAGGTGGATGGAAGAGTTGTGGAACCAAAGAGGGCTGTCTCAAGAGAAGATTCTCAAAGACCTGGTGCCCACTTAACTGTGAAAAAGATTTTTGTTGGTGGCATTAAAGAAGACACTGAAGAACATCACCTAAGAGATTATTTTGAACAGTATGGGAAAATTGAAGTGATCGAGATCATGACTGACCGAGGCAGTGGCAAAAAGAGAGGTTTTGCTTTTGTAACATTTGATGACCATGACTCTGTAGACAAGATTGTCATTCAAAAATACCATACTGTGAATGGCCACAGCTGTGAAGTAAGGAAAGCCCTACCTAAGCAAGAGATGGCTAGTGCTTCATCCAGCCAAAGAGGTCGAAGTGGTTCTGGAAACTTTGGTGGTGGTCGTGGAGGTGGTTTTGGTGGGAATGACAACTTTGGTCGCGGAGGGAACTTCAGTGGTCGAGGTGGCTTTGGCAGCAGTCCAGGTGGTGGAGATGGTGGCCGTGGGGATGGCTATGACGGACTTGGTCATGATGGAAGCAGCTTTGGAGGTGGCGGAAGCTATAATGATTTTGGCAATTACAACAATCAATCCTCAAATTTTGGACCCATGAAAGGAGGAAATTTTGGAGGCAGAAGCTCTGGCCCCTATGGTGGTGGAGGCCAATACTTTGCCAAACCACGAAACCAAGGTGGCTGTGGTGGTTCCAGCAGCAGCAGTAGCTACGGCAGTGGCAGAAGATTTTAATTACGGCCAGGAAACAAAGCTTAGCAGGAGAGGAGAGCCAGAGAAGTGACGGGGAAGCTACAGGTTACAACAGATTTGTGAACTCAGCCAAGCACAGTGGTGGCAGGGCCTAGTTGCTACAAAGAAGACATGTTTTAGACAATACTCATGTGTATGGGCAAAAAACTCGAGGACTGTATTTGTGACTAATTGTATAACAGGTTATTTTAGTTTCTGTTCTGTGGAAAGTGTAAAGCATTCCAACAAAGGGTTTTAATGTAGATTTTTTTTTTTTTTTGCACCCATGCTGTTGATTGCTAAATGTAATAGTCTGATCATGATGCTGAATAAATGTGTCTTTTTTTAAATGTGCTGTGTAAAGTTAGTCTACTCTGAAGCCATCTTGGTATACTACCCCAACAGTGTGAAGTTAGAATTCCTTCAGGGTGATGCCAGGTTCCATTTGAAATTGATTTGCAACCTGCTTGGTCACAGAAGCCATTGTCTCCACAAACCTTGGTGTAGTTGAACTGACAGTTAATGTGTTGTGACCTGGAGTTCACCATTAAAAGGGTCACCCAAGCAAAGTCCTGGAGTTTATTTGGTTATTAATATGATTGTTGGCACATCCTATGCAATATATCTAAATTGAATTATGGTATCAGATAAAATTATAGATGGGATTAAAGCTTGTGAATCATCCATTATCATGTGTAATCAATAAATGATTTAATATTCTCTTAAAAAAAAATCTAGCAGCACTAATAGAAACATGTGCAAGTCCGGGAGCCCCAAAGAGTAAGTGCTGAACTGGGTCTGTAGGGGAGGGGCAGGGTGGGAGTGCCAGAGGGGAAGATGGGGAAAGTTTCACAGAGAATGTAGGGACATTCATGTTGAGGCTTGAAAGATATAAAGGGATTTTCAGCATTACCAAAAAATCCAGTATCACAAAGACAGAGAAGCATAAAAGAATGTGTGTGGTCCTCAGTGTTAGAATGGTAGGATGTGGGAAGTGGTGGGAGATGAAGCAGAAAAGGTAATCATGGGTCAGTCAGATCCTAGAGAGCCTTGTATGTCTTGCTGTAGAATTTTGATTTTTATACTGGGGTGGTAATGGAGAGCCATTATTGGATTTTAAAGTTGTGAAGTGATCAGATTTGCCTTGTAGTAGTATTATATTTGCAATAGAGTGAAAAAAATTAACTGGAGGTGATGTAAGTCTAATGCAAGAAGACCCGTTAGTGTATAGGTGGTTCAATCCATACTAGATATGATGAGTGCTCAATTATACCTCTGAATTAGAGAAAAGTAGATACTTAGGATCCATAGTAGTGACTGACTGATCAGGGCTGAGCAGAGGCATGGAAAAAGAATCAAGGATATCTTCCGATTCTCAACTTGTGAAACCAGGTGGATAAAGATGCCATAAAATAAAATCACAGCTATGGAGAAGTATACATGAACAAAGACTAGATGCAAAAAAAAAAAAAGGAGTTAGGACAGTAGGGTGATTTGTTTCCCAAAACCTTTTGAGTGTTCTATTGTATGTACAAAATTGTTTGGGACTACATCTAGGTTTAAATGCAGGTTCTGCAAAGTACTAGTTTATAACTGAATAGTTAACTTCTATGGGTTTAGTCTCAGCCCATATTAATTTGTTAATAATTCCTCTTGTTTCAAAGAAGATTTAAAATAGTTTCTAGAAATACCTAAATTTCAACAAAATAAAGTATATAAAGAGAGATAATGAGAAACAAAATAAATACACAAATGCATGATTTGCAAGTCTTGAGCAAAATCTCAGACTCAATTCTGAGCTTCCTAGCTGTCCACCCATAGTGGAAGACACCATGAGTTCTGTTTATCCATTGTTAGCTACTGGCATTTCTGAGAAACTTCTCCATCAGGTACTCATAACACAGATACTTTGTGAAATAGTGATCAGCACAAGAAATAACATCTGCGAACTTAAGATGAGGTCAAGTACCTCAATATCAGTCAGTGTTACAACAGCTAAGCACAAATCAGCAAAAGCACTTCTATGGGGGCCAAAATAGCACAAGCTGGGTAAGGAGCTATTTCAGGGTCTGGCTGATTCCAAGAAAAAGTTTTAGCATATCTAAAGACTGCATGTTTACTCAGGAAATCCTTCATAAGGAGCCCTCCCATAAAGTTGCTCAAGAACACAATCTCACCACCACCTTCCCCTCCCCAACGACTTGATTATTGAACCACTAGTCTAACAATGGCAATTCTCGAGATTTTTCTGCTTTGATACATTAAAAAACCCACTTTTCAGAATACAAGATGCAGCATAAGACCTCATTAAAGAGGACCAACTGCTACAGGAAAGGAAGTCTAGACTCACAAAAATTCTAAATACTCAAAAGATATGTCAATCCTTTTAATATAAGCAATTAGCTTTAAAAATGCCCATTAGAATTCCTCAAACACTTGCTTTAGTAAGTTGTTTCTAAGTTATATGATTTTCTACGATTTAATGCTGCCAAACACTTGAAAATTGTGTTTCCCAAACAGGTTAAATAGTTTAATGACTTTCTTGACCCATATAAACTTGTGTATAATCTATTAATTTGCTTACTCTTCATCATACCTAGGGCATTAATTGAGAATCAGGCAGTGAGAATCTACAGAGGTTAAAACATAAGGAGTCTTAATCTTAGAATTAGGCATGTGAAGCATATGTCTTTCTTCTGTCTTTGTGTTGTTTCTGGAGATTACTAAATAAAAGTTTAGGGTGTGGGAAGTGTGATAATTATTCAGTGCAGAGTTTCCATAAAGTTTTACGAAGTATACATTTCAGTGTAAGACTTTCTTAGTGGTTAAGAAGGATAAGCGAAGAGGTAGATTCCAATGCTATTCTTTAAAACTTCAAGTCTGCCCTACCCCGTACAGCTAAGATACCGCTGGATACATTTATTTATGACCAAAGATTTTTTTTTAACAAAAAAAAATAGGTGGCTAGTGCTTCTTTAGTCACTGATACTGTTGCACTATAGTAAAGGTGTTACATCAGCAGAATCAATGTCATTGCCATGGGAAAAGAATGTGATGACATTCTTGTGCAGCCAAACAAAAGAACTGTAAAATAAGAGGCTGAGAACAGTGAATAAGAAGAAAAAAGAGCTTAACTCAAACTGAAAAACACTGTTAATACTTGAATTTGTGAAGTATAAATGTCCATTAATTTTTACAGTATTGTTTTCATTTTATGACTTTTGATATTTTTAACTAATATTTACAAAATGTACATTATCATAGGCTAACTTTAAAAAGACTTTTGAAAAAAATAAAATGACTTTTGAGTTTTTGTAAGGCAAACCTGGAGTGATAATAAATTTTTAATATAATTTTACTGTCAATTTCAAAATCTTATTTTTTTTGTCTCCGGATTTGAACACTGAAACACAAGCCAAGGATCTATGAAATTTACACACAAAAAACCCCATCCTTTAAGTTCTTAAAATGCAAAAATTTTAAATTGCTCCTTATATAACTGGATTTTGAAAAAATTTTTGCGCTGAATATGGCAATTCTTTTTTTAATTCTTTTTATTTTTATTTTTTTAATTCCAGTATAATTAACATATAGTGTTGTATTAGTTTTGTTTCTACAGGAAAATTGCTCAAGCACTTAGGACCAGCCCTGACTTCGGCCAGGGTGTTCCTTACATGATAGGGTTAGTAGGAGTGCAGCCCTCTGCTAAAGTCCCAATGGCCAAAAGAAGCCGCAGAAAAGTATTCTGGGGGGCTACCCATCCTTTCACATGAAAGATAGAGCCAGAGCTTAACAAAGCATTGTGTTCTTGATCCTTTCTTTCACAAAATATTCCGACAGATGCAGAACAGGAGGCAGCAATGTGAAATTGTGGTTCCTCAACTGAACTAGGGAATTTTTACTGTGACTTTAGTGTTCCTCTAATATCACAAGCCCTAATGAGAAACTATGTAAGTGTATTAAAAAGCCATGATATGCAATGGCAACCAACAGACAGAAGGAGAAAGGAGGAGGCAATGAGAAAGCAAAGCAAAAAAAAGAAATGTTTTTATTTTGAACCCTAAGTGTTTGTCAAAAAGTTGTGCCTCATCTAAACAAAACAATGGGATACGTAGAGCCAACACTTTTGGATTCCTTTTTCAGAAGTACCTTCCTAGCTTCTCTCTGGAAGAATGGGAAAATGATGGGGCTCATCAGAATTTCTCAACCTCAGCACAATTGACAATTCAAACCAGATCATTCTCTGCTGTGAGGAGTGTCCAGGGCATTATGGAATGTTTAGCAGCCTCCCTGGTCTCTGCCCACTAGCTCCCAATAGCACTACCACAATCATGACACTGTGAAACTGCCTCCAGAAACTGCAGAAGTACCTCTGGTCAAGAACTACAGTATTTTTAAATTTTTCCTTAGTTCCTTTGAGCTTTCCACCTGAGAGAGTAGACTACTACAGCCAGAAACATATCTGGTAAGCCTTTCTTTCCTGGCAACTTCCTCCTCTTGTGGTATATTTTATTAAATATTTTGCCCAGAGGTCCATTTATATACCTCTTTTAGTGCTATCTTTAATATTTGTAAAGATACTATATTTAAAGAAATAAAGATAAAAAGAAATGTAACTCAGTGATAGAAAGTCATTCTACACAAATTCTTCCTTATCTCCCCAGGAAACTGTCATAAAAAGCAGCCAAAAAGTAAAATAGTAAAAGAGAGGTTAAAGACCACCTCGAAAAAGCAAAGAGTAACACACAACAAGGAACAAAACCCATTATTTCTCCCATCTCAAAAAAATCCAAGTCTCTTCTCTACGGCTCCTCCCACTCCCAGCCACACAGCACCTTTTCTCAGCACCTTTTCTTTGCTCGCTTTGCAACACCCTTCAAAAGAGTGAACTAAATTGTCTCTAATCTTCCTCCCATCTCTCTTAACCTAGCCCCTTCAGACCATCACTGCCACCACTACAATTAAACCACCCTTGTCAGGGCTTGCAGTCACCTTCACATTAATAAATCCAGTGGCCATTTCTAAGCCCTCATGCTCACCTTTCAGCAGCAGTTAACACAGTTGATTTTTCCTCTCTGCCTTCACTCGCTTTCTCCCTTAGCTCCAGGACCCCATGCTCTCTTGATTTCCCCCTTCCTCACTATTCTTTTTTTTAAGATTTTATTTATTTATTTGACACAGAGAGAGAGAGAGAGACAGAGAGAGCACAAGCAGGGGAAGCAGCAGGTAGAGGGAGAAGAAGCAGGCTCCCCAGTGGGCAAGGAGCCTCAGGCGGGGCTCAATCCCAGCACCCTGGGATCAGGTCCTGGGATCATGACCCAAGCTGAAGGACTAGTTACTCTTTTTCAATCTCCTTTACTGGTTTCCTTCTCTTCTCCCCTTCCTTTTAATAACACAGAAATCCTGGGCTCAGGTCATTTATCTCAATCTGCACTCACTTCCTGGTGAGTCATCCAGTCCGTGGTCTTAAATACCACCTATGTGCTGATGACTCCCAAACCGCCTCTCTCCCAGACTCCAGATTCATATATCCAACTTCCTACTTATCACCTCCACTTGAATATCAAATAAATGTTTCAAACCCAAATGTGTCTAGAAGTGAACGCCGATCCTTCCCCCTAAACTTGCCCCATCCACAATTTTCTAATACCATTGATGCAACTCCATCCGATTAGTCACTCAGGCCAAAAACTGTGCAGTCATCCATAACACCTATCTTTCTCTCACCCTCCACACACTGTTAGTTCAGAAAACCAGATTAGCTTCACCTTCAAAATGCATTCAATATCCTTCCATTTCTCATGTCCTTCACTGCTTTCATCCTAATGGATGCCACCAGCACCTCTCAACTGAAATACTGCAAACACCTTACTGGTCTTCCAGTTTCTCTCCCTGCACCTATAGGATATTCTCAACACAGCAGCTACAACAATTCTTTTAGGATGTAAGTCATGGGACACCTGGCTGGCACAGTTGCTTGGACGGCAGAGTCTTGGTTTTGGCTCAGGTCGTGATCTTGGTGTCCTGAGATTGAACTCCACAGCGGCAGCGGGCTCCCTGCTGGGCGTGGAGCCTGCTTAAGAGTCTCTCTTCCCCTCCCTCTGTCCCTCCCTCTCATGTGCTCTCTCTCTAAAATAAATAAATAAATCTTTAAAAAAATAAAATAAAATATAAGTCTTATCATATTTCTCTTCTGTTAAAAACCTGCAGTGGTGCCCATTTCATTCAAGGTTAAGGTCAAAGTCCTTTTTTTTACTTTATTAATAAGCTAGTAAATTTTTTAAGTAATTTCTATGCCCAATGTGGGTCTAGAACTCACAACCCCAAGTTCAAGAGGGCTCCACTGACTGAACCAACCAGGCACCCTCAAGATAAAGTCCTTTAAATTGTCTAAAGGGCCTAATGGAATCTGGTCCTCCCTCATCTTCCTGGTCCCCTTTCCTGTTTCTATTCTCCTTTCTAATTTCACTCAGCCTCCTCTATGTTTATCAAACATTCCAGGTAGACTCCAACCATTGGGTCTTTGCAATGGCTTTTCTCTTTCTGAAAGGTTATTCCCCCACCATGAATAACTACTTAACCTTCTCCAGTATTACCTTTCAATTAGGTCTACTATAACCATCCTATTACTACCTACAGCTGACCCTCTCCTTCATCCCATTACCAGTGTTCCAAATCCCCCTCACCGGGCTCTATTTTTTTTTCACAGCACTTTTCAATTTTTAATATCAATGATTTGTTTATTATATTTATTATTCATTGTCTGTCTTCCCTATCTAGAATGAAAACCTCAAAAAGGCTCCATTTTCTTCTCTGGTAAGTCCCTCAGAATTATACTTCGCACAGAGTAAGTGTTCAGCTAATATTTGTCAAATGAATGAGTGAAATAAATTGGACTAATATCCCACCCTGAAGTAGAAGGATCTTCTTTTTTTTTTTCTTCTTTATCCTTTTTCTCACTTTCTGGGTTACACATCAAAGCACTAGTTGGGCTGGAAGGGAGAAGGGAGTCTTTGGTAGGGAGGAATAGATAAATATATCTGGAGAGGTTTTTACTGAAAGATTTTAGGTTTTAAGGGACTTTTTGTCTCTTCAGTTTCAGCTGTGACATCTTGGGCCGTTTAGGGGATTTTAGGACTTCTATGTTCTCTTTGCCACTCTGATTTTTAGTTCAGTGAGGCTTCTAGTTGGAAGGTACCTTCTAAACTAAGAGAAACAAAGGGGTGAGGATCAAAAAAATGGAGAGGAAACAGCCTGCTAAAAGAAACTCCAGGGAAACAGGAAACGAGAACTTTAGGTTTTCAGTCCAATTCACTAAAGTAGGAAAGAGGGCTAAAATCCAAGGCCAGTACTAAGATTAGTAAGGAAATTTGTGAACTAGAATGTTCCTTATATTGCCAGGAGACTGAAAGTGGCAGATAGGGTTCAAGATAATTGTATAAATAAGTAAATTAATCCCCTTGTAGTGGAGGGTTTTCTTAAAAAAATATTCTTCCACATGCATCTCCCCTCATATTTACATACCACAGAGAGTGTCTCTATCTCCCAAGATAGCGATGCAAAAATAATAAATTACAGATATATTCATTATCTAATCCTGTGCAACAAATTACCCCAAAATTTAGTGGCCTAACACAACAATAACATCCAGAAGCAGCTTGATTGGGCAGTTCTGGGTTAGGGTTTCTCATGAAGTTTAATCAGATGTTGACGGAGGCAATAGACAACTGAAGGCTTAACTGGGCTGGAGGATCTGTTTGCAAGGTAGATCACTCATATGGCTGGCGAGTTGCTGCTGGTTCTTAATAGGAGGCCTCAGCTCCTTCCCACGTGGGCCTCTCTACAGGGATATTTGAATGTTTTCACAATATGGCAGCTGGCTTTCCCCAAAGTAAGCTAGATAAGAGAACAAAGGTTACACAAGAGCAAGGCAGAAGCCACAGTGCCTTTTGTACAATGTAGTCTTCTACTATACTTTGCTGGTCACACAGGTCAGGCCAGATTCAGTGTGAGAGGGGAGAATTTAAGGGTGTGAATACCAGTAGACAAAGGACATTGAGGCCATCTTGAAGGCTGGCTACCACAACAGTCAAATGGCTTGTCACATGAACAGCAAAATAATCTCAATTCATCTTAGAGTTGACTTGGATGCATCTTTTCCTGCTTCAAAAAGTGTGATCATTTGTTCACCTTGTTTTGCCTCCCCATCTCCAGAGAGCCCTAAAACCATTATACAATATCACCTTAGCATCTGTGAGCACATTTCTTTGTTAATAATGTATTTTTAATTTTAAAAGTGGATTGCAAACAATAAAGTTGTGACACTTGAGGAAAGTATAAGAAGATATATCATCCTCTTGATTCAGCAGGAAAAAAAAATGTGATGATTTACCTTTCTATGTTAGACTTAATAAACCTTGAGGGAAATGAACAGATATTAAAATATTGGATGTAGACAAAAAGAGTCACTGGACTTAACCTTCTAACTCTACCCACAGTACACAATTTACTCTTAGACTTCAGGAAAGCACCTAATGTCTTTGTATCTCAATTTCCTCATATGTAAAATGCAAAAAATATTCATTCACATGTATAAAGAGTGAAGTGTGAATATAAATTTGGAACTGAGCTCTATTATATATATGTAAATATATATAATGTATGGAGCTATAGATCTAAATAGATAGATACAGATCTGGACTTACACAGAATATGTTTTTAGAAAGAGTAAACTTGGGGCACCTGGGTGGTTCAGTTAGTTAAGCATCTGACTTCGGCTCAGGTCATGATCTTGGGGCCCTGGGATCCAGCCCTACATCAAGCCCCATGTCCAGCCCGACCTTGAGACCCGCCTCCTCAAGCTCCGCACTCAGTGGGGGTCAGCTTCTCCCTCTCCCTCTGCCCCTTCCCTCAGCTCATGCTCACAAGCTCGCTCTCTTGCTCTCTCTCTCTCCTCAAATAAATAACTGAAAAATCCTTAAAAAAAGAGTAAACTTCACCAAATTTAAAATATATACATCTTGACTAAATTATATACATGTATACATAATATATAATATATACATGTATACATATATACATGTACACACACACACATATATATATAATCAAGATATAAATCTTGGCTTATATAGAACATGTATCTACAAATAATAATCTTGACCAAATTCCTTACAAACACTATTCCTATGTGGCCGCATCACTCACCTCTTTATCATTCCTCTAATAACTCTATGAACACTGAGCATTCCTCTTAACTCTAACATACTGTGACTCTCAATAGTATGAAAAAGAGCTGATGTCACAAACACATTGTGTTACAGTATCACTAAGGGCCAGATCCATTCTTAGTTACATAATCCCTGAGGTGCTACCAGCCTTGCTAGCCTCAAAAGACAGCCTTGGAGTACAAAGAAAGAGAGGGAGGGAACTAAACAAAGCCCTGACATGACAAAAATTCTTAGTATATTCTCAGTATTAATCCTTGGCAAAGAAGCAGACAGTTTGGAGGTGGAAGAAGGCAGTGGAGAGCTTTAAAATAATTATTATTTATATCTTCCCTAAATACCATGGCACTTTCTAGTCACAAATGCTTAGGGAGCAGAAAATCATCCGAAACACCCCATTCCCCCCCACTCCCTGCCAATATCTCCACAGTAAGATCAGAGACCCAAGAGCATACTTTCCCTGCTAACTGGCTGTCAAGCAGTTCCCTCCAACAAATGGCAGTTTTTATCATTAATTCTTTCATGCAGCTTTCATCTGTGAGGTCTGTAATCCATAAGAACAACCTAATAATGATTAAGCAAAATCAAAGTGATCTTTTAAAAGCCTGTATGCTTTTATTGTTATAAATGCTTCACAAGTAAAAGATCAGTCAAAAGCATAAAGGTACCCTGAATTGAACTTCCTTTGTGCTTGAATTAGAGTGTTTCTTTTGGAATACTCTCAATTCAGGCTTCCGCTTCTCTTGGCAAAATCATGGATTGGCTGATATTGTCTTAGAGGCTTTCCTATGTCCCCTTTCCCACCATCACTCTTCTTTCAGGGACTCCTTTCTGTTACCTAGGAGTCCCTTCTGCTGCCTTCCGCATTCCGCCTACCGCACACTCATGTTCCAGACTCTTTATTTATAATTCTCCTTTCTAACATTACAGTATGTATTTCCAAAGACTCAATTTCTTTGAGAGTTTTGCTAGGTGGCCAACTAACCCAATAAAATTTACCACAATGTTGAATTAGTACTCATTCTCTTTAGAATTGGTTTTCAGGCAGAAACTTCTAGAAATTCTATCAACATCTCAGCCCAAAATATTGTAGGTATTTTGGTAAGCAGTAGGAGAGGACACTTGAATATAACTGGGCCTTTTAGAAAAGTGAAGTCCATTGGGTTGCTTTACTTGGCCTAAGGAGTTGATGTATATGTAGGGGCTCTGGGCAGAACCTCCCCCCCCACAACACACACACACAATATGCCACTTTGGCATATGGATTAATTTGAGCTGAAGGCACTTGAAACCCTGTGGGCTCAAAAGAAACTTTGTCCTTCCCTTAACCACACAGAAGAACCTAAACTGGGGGTCTTTCCCAGAATAAGGGTTATTAACAGAGATAAGTTTTATCTGAGTGATCCATCTGTATGGCAGGGCAAACATCGAATTACCAAACATCTACTCTCCTTATTGCCCTGTGAAATGTATTCCTTTCCTCTGAAATTTCAGACCCCTAGCCCCTTCTCTTTAGTTTAGAGTGACATATATACTCATTTTGCCTGTCTTTGGAATTTCCTTATCTATGTGGAGTCCCCATATGTACCTTATTAAATTTGATTTTCTCCTATTAATCTGTTTCATGTCAATTTGTTTCATTTTTTTTAATATTTTACTTTTAAGTAAACTCTACACCCCATAACCTTGAGATCAAGAGTTGCATGCTCCACCAACTGAGCCAGCCAGGCGCTGCCATGTCAATTATTTCTTAGTCCTGCTAGAAGGACCTCTGAGGGAACAGGAATTCTTCCTCCCCAACATACGAAAGCTGTTCTCTCTGAAATCATGCTCAAGGATAAGAAAGTAACCCCAAACATCTAATGAGTATCCATCCAGTTGGCTTCCTGCTGCACCTAAAATAAAATCTATAATCCTGGTTAGGGTCAAAAAGATCTGGCCTCTCCCTACCTGTCTCTACCTCATAAACACTACACTCCAGCCAAACTGGCCTTCCTTTCAAACTTGAAAATGCCAAGCTGCAACATCATTCCTGCCTTAAGACCTGCATTGCTATGTTCCAGTTCTTGGCATGCAAATTGCTCTTCCTTTGGTTCCCACTTCAAATGTCACCTCTTCAGACAATCTAAAGTAATCCTACAATCACCCTCTAGCACATCATCCTATTTTCTTTTCTTTTCTTTTTTTTTTCCACAATAAGTGTACTCTTTAATCCCCATCACCTATTTCCCCCATCCCCCCTTGCACCTCCCCTCTGGTAACCATCAGTTTGTTCTCTGTTTTCTGGTTTGTCTCTCTTTCTTTTTCTTTTCCTTTGCTTGTTTGTCCTATTTTATTTTCTTCATGGTATCATAACTGAATTTTTTTTGTTCATGTGTTTGTTTACCTGCTGCTTCTGGGCCCCCTACTAATGTACTTACTCTTCGTTGTCTATCATGTTCATCACTGTGTCCCTCATGTTTTGCACAGAACCTGATGTGTGTTCAGTGCTCAATAAATATGTGCTGAATGAATGCATGAAGATGAATCCAAGCATAACTTAACCTTTAAATTTAAATAATTGAGAAATCCTGTACTAATATTGGAAGGGGGGACAGTGGTTAATATCACCATAACTAATGTAACTAACTTGTGTTTATAAGACTTTTATTGATCATGGACTACAGCATTTTTTCAGTAAAATATTATAAATATTAGATTGATAAATATTCCACTTGCCTTTATGAAAAGCTGTCCTTTTGATGAGGTATCACAAATGAATGCCAGTATTCCTTGAGAAATACTGCCAACTCATCCTGTTCTTCTGTCAGTGTTAAGAAACTACATTTCCCTTTGGCCAATTTCTAGCGGTTCTAGGTACATAGTATCTATTGCTAGGACTTCAGAAGCCAATGAGCAACTTGCTCGTCACATGCTCCAACAAATGGTCTCTTCCCCCATGCAGTGTATCTAAGCAGAGAAGCAGCTCTCCTAAGATGATAACCAACACAGCATAGAATATTGTTAAACCTATGGTTTATTATCCTGCAAAGTTTACTCCAGCAGGCTGCCAAAAGGAAAAAAAAAAAAAAAAAAGCCTAGCAATTTAGCAATTTGGTTTTCTACCAGGCAGTCCCCATTTAGCTAGTTGTAGCTTAGAAGCAGATGTCTGAGAGCAAGCAGTTCAGCAAGCCTGCAGTCAGATGCTTTTGTAGAGCTTTTTTCTTAAAAGGAAAAATTGAGGCAGGTCAATGGATTACAACTTCCTGGGCTTGCTTTTGTTATCTATAACGTATCACCACTAAACCTGCTTTGCTAAAGTGAAACTCCAAGGCTTAAAAAAGCACCTTTCCTTCTAAGAATTAAATAAACTGGTTAAAAAAAAAAAAGAAACTCAACATTAGTAGAGAGGGGAAAAAAATACCCACAAGTCAGTAAGAGCTAAATAACATACTTTTCCCTTTAAGGAAAACAAGTAGCATAAGAAAACCTTATTTTTAAAAAACTGCAATGAAATTTCTTGAAACCACACATCTTAGGAAAGCTTGATTATTAATTCTTCCAGAGGAACTGTTAACACTTAAAGGACAAAACTCTATTAACCACTATTCTTCAATTATTTCACTATCAAATTAAATTTAAGAAAATACACACAATCCTATCTTGGCATCCAAAACAAAAATTTCTTGGTGTTTTTTTGGGGGTTGGGGAGACTAAAGAGGAGGTGTTTTTTTCATCACACCTCTTATACTGGTTCACTTCTCATTAATCTGGTCTCGTGTGTGTGTGTGTGTGTGCGCGCGCGCGCGCGCGCGCTTCTGCCCAGGTTAATTTCAAGAGTAAGGTTGTCTCTAAGCATGTACTGTAAAACTGTAAAATTTTTTCCACTCTTCATGGACCATTTACAATCTGCAAGGTTTGGGGTGGATATGAAATGTATTCCTGCCAATGGATAGCCACATCAGAAGTGCTGAAAACCAATCCTTCTGTTTTGCTCATTGGGCCATATGGTTCCATAAAAAAGGAGCTAAACAAAAGTGCAACTAATGCACCTTGTCAATCTGGGTTTAGACTAATTATCTGATACTATGGTAAAGAAACTGTAGATGAATATATTCTCTCATTCTTCAGTCGTCTACCACTATAAACGTATACTAATTCATTGGAAGAACAAAAAATCAGGTCTAAGGCCTTTTCTATTTTACAGGAACTGTATTTTAAAGAAAATACATTGCAATAAAGTTACATATATATTATATAATATATATATAATATATATATAACAGTTTCAACCAGAATACAGGTGTTTTGTAGTAACGTCGTCCAAAAGATTAAGGATCATTTTTTAAAACCCTTTCCAATAAGTGATTTGAGTATCCCAGAGCAATTAACAAGCAAGCTGAAGCACCAAGATAAAGTTGTGTCCCCCTAGTGACCTCTAGAGTGGCGCTAAGCTCCCACAAGCAGGACTGAGGGGAAAAGCAAGAAGCATGTCAAAGCCGAGCGCGCTGCAGTAACCTAGCCGTTATATTCAATAATGTACCGGTTCCCATCTCAGAGGGCTGGTCCTGTTTTATATAACCCTAACGCCAATAAGTCTCCGCCTCCTGGCCAAGAGGCCCATTGAGTCGAAATCCAACTTCAAGCACCTTCCCTTCCTCCTCCCCAAGTTGCTGAGGTCCGGCCCCCCACCCCCCAGACGCACAGCCATCCTCCGCGTGCGCGGTAAGGCACGGACTTGCACCTCTCTGCAGTGCTGCAGACAACCTCTCGGCCACTGCCGGTTCCCCAGAGAGAGCGCGGGAGCGGGAGGGAGCCGGAGACCAGCGACGTCTATGAGTCCCCGCTTCAGGCGCCTGAGGCCGGTACACCAGCTCCCAGGGCGCAGCGCTCTGCGAGTCCTGGGGACGCACCCCTCCGCCCCGCCCCCCTCCTGCCACGCCAAGCCCGATGCTGTCCACGAGGCTCCCTACCGAGTGCAGCCCTGGACCACCCCAGCAACAAGCTCTTCTTTGTCCTTTCTGCCATCGCTTCTCCTCCCCTGAACTTTCCAACTTTGGAACCCCCGGTTCCAAAGGAGCAACAGAGGGGGACACTGCTCGGCCAGAGTCACTGCCCACCTACCCAGGTCGGGAAGGGGGGAATAGAGCCTGCAGGGACTCGGCTGGTAGCAACTCCTCTTGACCATTGGGCAAAAGGAGAGGCAGACAGCTATTACCTCCTCAGGATGGAGGTTGGGGAAATGGATGCAGAACTTGTCACCCTGGGGATGAAGGGGCGGTGGGAGGGGGGAGCTTGGGAGGAGGGAATAGGAGAGACCAAGGAAAAAACTCACTCTCTCTCTCTGGCACACACACGCGCGCGCGCATACACACACACGCACACATGCAGCCTGTTTTCCAAAAGGACGAGACGCTACGAGCCAAGAGTCTCTTTTCTCCCCACTGCCCTCAGGGGGGAACGCGCAACAGATACCCAAGCTCTCGGAGTAGGAAAGGGGTGGGGTGAGAGAAAGAATCTCCAGGTTTCCGCAGGTTAGAAAAACGGGACAAACTCCTGTCAGAGTCTCCCTGGAGGCAAAGGGAGGTAGGTGCAGCAGCGCTGAGGTCCCTCCACCTCCCCGAGAAGGCAAACTCTTCCCCTGCAGGCAACCTTCCACCTGGCGGAGTCTGGATGTAAACAGGCAGGACCGAGGGGCGGACCGCGGGTGGGAGGTGGGATGGGCCGAGATGAGAACAGAGCGGAACTCACCCTTGATGCTGGGGGGCTCTCTCTTCTTGGCCATCTTCTGCCCCCGCCCCTCCCCCAGACCCCCCGCGCGTTTCCTCCGACTGCCGCCCAGCTCCCGAAGCCCGCTCGGCGGTTTCCAGGCGAGCTCTCGCCGCGGCTCCCCGCTCAGCAAGCTCTTTGTTGCTGCGATGGCATCTGCGAGGCGGCGGCGGCGGCGGCGGCGGCGGCCCGGCTGCGCGCTCGGCTCGGCTCGGCTCGGCGGGCGCGGGCGCCGCCGCCCCTCCGCTCTCGGCCGCGCAGCGCTGCGAGCCTCGCGCTCGCGCTGCTGTGGCCGCTGTGGCTGCGGCAGCAACTGTTGATGCTGCTGTGCCGCTCCAGCTGCTGGAGGGGGCAGCGCAGGGTCCCCGGCGCGCCCGCCCAGAGCTGACCTCCCCCTTGCCCACACTCCCTCCCTCCCCACTCCCCCACACCGGTGTCCCGTCTGAGCCGCCAGCTCCAATCCAACCAGTGACGGCGCCGTCATCTAGCAGCCGCTGCTGGAGAAGGCGGCGGCGGCGGCGGCGGGGAGCTGCAGGGGGAAGCTGGGAGCCCTCGGCTCTCTGGGGCCAGGGAGTGGAAAGCCTGGCAGCCCGACTCTGGTGAAGCCCGCATTCTGCCTGCCTGCTTTCCTCCGGGTCTCCGAAACCCCCTCCCCAGCGGCAGGACGCGGTGTGGGGGGCAGGAGGGGGGGCCGCAAAAGACACCCGTCCCCACAGGCCAACAAGAACTGTCGCCAACTGCAAGAGAACAAGCACGGGCACTAGCGACACGGCCCAGCCACCGACCTCCCCAAAAGCCTCCTCCGGGGCACCAATTCCGAACGAGCCTTGGGGCACGCGGATGCCTCTGCCCCTCCAGAACCAAGAAGGGAAGAGGAAAACTGGAAGCTAGTGGAGAGGGAAAATTTAATTCCAGGGGCAGCCCACCTCCAGACACTTGGAAGAATGACCTAGTTCACGCCCTAAACCTCTTTGTAACGAGAACTCAAGACAGTTCCCTTGGGGCTGTGGGAATAGAGGGAAAAAAACTTCAAGCTCTCAGATGTTGGAGGGCCTGGGATGGGGGGTGGGGTGACTTCTTGGCCTCAGGTACAAATTTTGTCCCCGTGACTGCATTCTTTCCCTCCCTGACTGGGGGTTTGGGAAGTTTTCCTTTTCCTGGAGGAGCTGTTCTCCTCTGGCGTGCTGATCAGAGAAGGAATCTCACCAGTGTCCCAGGACTGCAAGGGCATGCAAAAGTTTAAGACACGTCTGAGAATGTAAAGGTAGTAACCAGGCTTTAAAAGAAGGGTAGAAGGGGTAGAATGGGTAGGGGGTTACCGGTGTAGAAGAAGAATACAAAATCTTTTTTTTTTTCCCTTTCCAGGAGCTGAGTTTTCCCTTAAGCCTACTTACTAATTCACGGTGATCTTATTAACACTTCTTTCCTTTCCCTCCCTACATTTCCAACCTACTGATTATTGAAATATCCAGTGATTCCATTCAGTACCACTAGCCAGAAGTTGCCCTAGCATCAGTGGTGTGTAGCAGAAAGAACACTGGAGTCCAAACCCCTGGCTTTGAGTTCTGGCTCTGGAACTTCATGGCTCTGAAAACTTGCAGAAATCCTCTCTTCTTCTGTTTTCTGGTTTGTAAAATATCATCTCAAAGATTCCTTCCAGCTCTAATAAATGTCCTGTGATTTTTTGTATCGCAAAATCATAACACGTTTTTTGCACTCTTTCTGAATTTAACTTTACATCATGTATTGAAGTAAGTAATCTGAAGAACATGTGAAATACCCAATCCCTCTCACACCAAAGGCATGCATTGGATATAAAACACAAATAGCAAGCTTATCTTAATTAGCAAAATAGGCCCAGTCCCTGATTTAATTCAAAACTACTCTGTCGGGGTACCTGGCTGGCTCAGTCAGTAGAGCATGCTATCCTTGATGTCAAGGGTAGTGAGTTTGAGTCCCACCTTGGGGATAGAGTTTCCTTTAAAAAAAAAAACTACTTTGTTATCTCTTCAAACTCTTAAGGTGTGCAAATATTAGGCTTGTAAATATTCTTAGTCCATTTTATGTGTTCATATTTTATGACTAAGTACTAATCATTGCCTTCATTAGAATATCATTTATTAATTATTTTTACATCCTTTATTTCATTTAATCCCAATCACACACCTGTGAGTTTAGATTGCAGGTCCTGTCTTCCATGTTTTATAGGTAAGAAAATGAGATTCATGAAGTTTCATTGACTTGTACACAGCTCCAGGACTTTGACGCAGCTCTTCTAACTCAGTACCAGGCTCTTCCCATGATACCAGCCTATGAAATAAAATCTTTCTGCTTCAGATCAGGGAGAGGTTCCTTTTTTCTATTTACTCCTTCCATGGTGTCAATACTATTCTCGGCAGAGGGCACTCAAAGATTTAGTTGACAAATTATGTTTATTTTTTTACATATGGATATAATTAATATGTTTTTACACTTGTTGTACTTCAAGGTGTTTTTACATGCATTTTCTCAGTTGAAGGTCACAACTATCACGGGAGATCATCAAGAGGTTTATTCAGCCCCACCGAACAGATGAGGAAACAGACTCAGGGACTTTAGAGTCACAACACCTTCCAGGCCACGTGTTGCCTGATTAGCCCGCACTGCATATTTGTGTTTAACAGTTGCAAATAGAATGCCTATTAAAATACATGACACAAGCAGTCTAAATACGTATACTGTACTTAGTGAAGGGTAGGGATTGTGCAACAGTCCCAGGTTACCTTGTAGGAATGGAAACCTAGAGATGTCAGGGTTTTGATTTTTCAATAGGAGTCAGGAACCCAGATTTCCACTTAAAATATCTTTGTTGGTGTTGGTTAACACATAAAACAAAGCAAAACATGGCAGGCCTAATGGGCCACATCTGCCAGTAATACTGCAGCCTACAGGTTGTGACTCTGTTTTTACCATCTGTGGTCTGTTTTCACCATCTCATCAATTGAGTTTTATCATCAGAGAGAGATAGAACCTAATCCTTGGGTATAGTTCTGATTCTGATGGTATCTACATGTCCTCAGAACTAGAGATTATCAAGATTTTGAATCCAATCAATCATGATTTCTAAAGAGAGATTTCCAGAGATTGGTGTTTCTAAATTTCTGGCTGTTCTTAGAGCCACCAATAAGAATCACTACAAATAAATAATTTTTAAGTGATGTGTGATTCTGCTGGGCATGAGGAAAATTACACATTTTATTTGATGATGAAGATGATGATGATGAAAAGAAGGAAAAAATTGGCCTAATCTCTATTTCCCTTACAGAAATGTTCTGAATGAATCCTTTCAGAAAATAGCCACGGTGCTAAAATGGCAACTTTAGTTAAATGTAGTATAATCATTCTTCTTAGATCATTCTAGCCCTGTCAAGACTCCCTGCAGAGTAAAAGATAATCGTAATAGAGGAAAGGAGCAAGTGAGCTCAACAGGGTAAATGAGCTTGTCATACATATTATACTAAAGACCAAAATGAAAATATATTTCATACTACACAAAGCATAATTGTCACTAATTGTATGTTACTGCAATTGCAGTAAAAAGGTTGAAAAATATAACCATCAGAAGAGTGTTTCTTGCTGAAATATTCTATCCTGAATGCCTAACTATAAATTAACTACTACAATTGAGGGGAAATGAAATAGGGGAAAAAAAGCCCTAATGATTTTAATCATTTTAATACCAAATGATGTCAAAAGATCTGAACTCACTCCACTTTTGAAAAAAATCTTGCATTTTTAAAATTGACGTGCAAAAAGAAAAAATAATACCTCAGCTGAGGTTTTAAGGGAACCTACAATTCTGTGACTAGAACTAAAAAAAGGTTAAAAAAAAAAAAAGAAAGGATGGTGGGAAGAGAATGGGATAGTCAACAAGTGCACTAAAAAAAAATCCTGGGGCGCCTGGGTGGCTCAGTTTGTTAAGCCACTGCCTTCTGCTCAGGTCCTGATCCCAGGGTCCTGGGATCGAGCCCCGCATCGGGCTCCCTGCTCCGCAGGAAGCCTGCTTCTCCCTCTCCCACTCCCCCTGCTTGTGTTCCCTCTCTCGCAGTGTCTCTGTCAAATAAATGAATAAAATCTTTGGGAAAAAAAAAAAGACATGTCTCTAAAGCAAGGGAAACAAAAGCAAAACTGAACTTTTGGGACTTCATCAAGATAAAAAGCTTCTGCACAGCAAAGGAAATAGTCAACAAAACTAAGAGGCAACCCACGGAATGGGAGAAGATATTTGCAAATGACACTACAGATAAAGGGCTGGTATCCAAGATCTATAAAGAAGTTCTCAAACTCAACACCCAAAAAAACAAATAATCCAGTCAAGAAATGGGCAGAAGACATGAACAGACACTTCTCCAAAGAAGACATACAAATGGCTAACAGACACATGAAAAAATGTTCAACATCACTAGCCATCAGGGAAATATAAATCAAAACCACAATGAGATACCACCTTACACCAGTTAGAATGGCAAAAATTAACGAGACAGGAAACAAGTGTTGGTGAGGATGTGGAGAAAGGGGAACCCTCTTACACTCCTGGTGGGAATGCAAGCTGCTACAGCCATTCTGGAAAACAGTATGAAGGTTCTTCAAGACGTTAAAAATAGAACTACCCTATGACCCAGCAATTGCACCACAAGGTATTTACCTCAAAGATACAGATGTAGTGAAAAGAAGCAGCACACACACTCCAATATTCATAGCAGCAATGTCCACAATAGCCAAACTGTGGAAGGAGCCGAGATGCCCTTCAACAGATGAATGGATAAAGAAGATGTGGTTCGTATACACAATGGAATATTACTCAGCCATCAGAAAGGATGAATACACACCATCTGCATCAACATGGATGGAACTGGAGGGGATTATTCTAAGTTAAATAAGTCAAGCAGGGAAAGACAATGGAGGACCACAGGGGAAGGGAGGGAAAACTGAATGGAATTCTCAGTTTTTCAAGGTTTTTCTCCCTCTCGTTCTTTCTCTTAATCCTCTCATCTTGTGCCCTCTCATCTGGGCACAGAAGTTTCTAATATTTTAGCAATAGCACACTGGAGGTGTTGTCCGGTCTATGTTGTCCTCTTCACGCATGCATATGATGTCTGGCTGATGCATAGCTCACCTCACCCGTGCTCTGGGCGTTGGACTATATGTTCACTGTGACCCCTGCTAAAGAGACCAGGAGTCTGATCTCTTGGCATAAGCAATGCATGGTGATTGCTCTCAAGAAACGCAGCCATCTTCTCCTGCAGCCCAGGCTGTCTACATTGGTTTTCACTGCTGATGATGCTGCTGAACTTCTGAGACTTCTCAATATCCTCCATCTGGACCTCAACTCGCGAGTTGCCTCTTCATAGTTACCGCTGTGATGTTCCCTTGAACAGAGACCTCTACTGAGATCTCCTCTGCTATGACTTTCTGGCAAATATGTTAACACTTTATACCCTTTATATCTCTGAATTACCCTTTATAACTCTAAATTACCCTTTATATCTCTGCAGAATTGCTCAAGAACCTCTAGATTTTTTTTCCGCAATGTGCACCAGCTGTAAGAAACCAGCTACTGTTCTGCCTAATATACTATGCCATTTTTTGTTTGTTTGTTTCTGTGGCTACCCCATGTTAGTAAAGGGCTTCTTTTGGAGGCTTCGAACCTCTTCACCAGTGGTGCTCCCCTGTTTCCCCCCAAAACTATCAACCCACTGAGTTCCACTGTGAGTAAAGGACACTGTCTCATCTCTTCCTGCCTTGTCTCTCACACACACTCCTTAACTCTTTCTCTAGCACATTCTACTTTTCATATGGTGGGACTTCCTTGCATAGTATCCTCCATCCTTTCTTCATAATGGGTTATTGTAAAACTCTATTTTCAAATAACTAAACTTTCCTTTTGGTTTGGTAAAGGGACACTTTTGGAATTCAGATGCCTCTTTTACCTTTCAAAAAGCCTGGATTTCAAAATAATTGTTTCACAAGGGATTTGAGAAAGTTGGCTTTGAGGTTCAAAACTAAGCAAAGAGCCCTTTTCTCTAGCCCTTCTCAGAAGCAATGAATATAATGGATTCAGTTTGTAAGGAGCCATGGGGCACATGGTTTACAAAGAATTAAATATGCATTGGATTCCTAGGTCAAAAACATTATCCTCATTAGGGTTATCAAAAGACATTAAATTGGGATTGGGGACCCTGGCTGGCTTAGATGTAGAACATGCTACTCTTGATTTTAGGGTCCTGAGTTTGAACCCAGTGTAGACATTACTTAAAACACACACACACACACACACACACACACATGAAAACAAAGTACATTGAATTGACAAATCTGGTCTAGTCACAACTTCTCTACTGACATGATTTGTGACTTTGGATGACTAACATGATAAAAAAAAATAATAGCAGTAGCAATTACTGATATTCTGTTATGATGGCCAGTGATGCTGGGTCTTTCATTTCTTTTATTTACAGTTCTCCTGTCCCAGTCCCTCAGTTACTATTCTAAGTCTCCACCATTCCCCTCTAGTCTCTGGCCCCAGCCTTTTTATGTGAAAAAACATGAGCTCTTATAGTTTAAACTTCTGATGTGCTTTCTGACATACAGAGTTACTTTCCTAACTGATGCAGGTGGGTATAGATGCAGTTTGTAGATATGGTGGCAGAAAGCTGGAAAAGTTTCTAATGGCTTCTACTTTCTCTTGAAGTAGGAAATAGAGTCACCTGCTGAGTTTGAGGAAGTAAATAATGTATTTTGGAATCTAGTCAGGATAGGGATAGTTGTGACAAAAAGAGGAGGCTGATCGTCTCACTCTCCAGCTAAGATCACTGCAATACACTTGTACTGCTTATAGAAAAATGTCCCAAATCCTCAACATGCCTACATGGGAATGAGCTGACCCATGACTATTTCCAGCCTCCTCCTCTTATGTCACTTTTCCCTTTGCTCTCTACACTCAGGCCATGCACAGAGTGGACTGCAAGAAAGTAATCCAAATATATAGTTTCAACGAATATTATTTTCTTTCTTCCCATGTACATCTCCTCAGCATGACTTCTAACCAAAACTTTTGGCTTCTGTGAGCTTATTTTTCATTAGCTTGGCCCCAATTTTCTCTGTTACTAGCGATCCCACTACTGACTTGTCTTCTTTTCTTTTCTCCTTGAAGCTTGATTGGTCTCTTTGCCTCCATTCTCTCATTTCTCTGATCCATGTTCACATTCACAGACACCTTGGTCATCTTCTTATTACAGAGAGCAAAGCACATTACTCTCCTACTCTGAAAGTTTATATAATAGAGGCACAAGCTCCTTATGTCCTGCAAAGTTTTCCACTGTTTGACCTCTGCTTATGCTACCAGCTTCCTTTCCTCTAATTTTTGCCCTTAAATACTCTATGTTCTAGTCTAAACTGGACTCTTCAGAATTCTTTAAATATGTCAGGTATGTTCATATTTTCACTTTTATTCACATTGCTCCTTCTACAATTTTTTTTTCACTTTCCAACTCTACCTATTAAAGTCTGATTCATCCTTAAAGCCCTGGAATATATGATATTCACTGCAATCTTCTGCTAAGAAGTAGTTGCTCCTTTTGTTCATTACATAACATGTTGTTTGTGTCTTTGTCATTAATATTTATTTTATTTATCTTATATCTTAGTAAATTGTGTGGATGTCTATCTCCCTATTGACTAGATGGTTGACATTTTTGTCTTAGCCACTTTAATGAGACCTTAGCTCCTAATTTACTGTTAAGTAGCTCTTTGGCTAGAGCAGTGATGGGTGGTACTGAAAGATAGGGTAGTTTGGGATTAGGTCAGGGAGCCCGTGAATGTCAAGTTATGAAGAAGAAAGGACATTAGTATATAATACATATTTAATGAATCCCTTTTCATTAATAGTGGTTAATAATCCAAATATCTTCCTTTTCATTCCACAGATTCTAACAAATTTTCCCATCTACATAGGGAAGGATATTTTTTCCTTTATCTTTAGAATGTCATTCATTCATTCAATTTTTCTTGAGTGTCTGCTATGCTGAATAAGAGTGGTGAGAGTAGGCATTCTTGTCTTATTCCTGATCTTAGAGGAAAAGCTTTCAGCCTTTTGTCACTGAGTATGATGTGAGCTGTGGGTTTGTCATACATGGCATTTATTATGTGAAGGTATATTTCTTCTATGCCAAATTTGTTGAGGGTTTTTATCATGAAATGATGCTGTATTTTGTCAAATTTTTTTCAGCATCTATTGAGAAGATCATATTACTTTTATTTTCCATTCTATTAATATGGTATATTACATTTATTGATTTGCATATGTTGAACCATCCTTGCATCCCAGGGATAAATCCCCCTTGATCATGGTGTATGATCTTGTTAATGTGTTGTTGAATTTGGGTTGATCATATTTCATTGAGAATTTCATAGAGATATTGGTTTATAGTTTTCTTTTCTCATAGTATCTTTATATGGTTTTGTTATCAAGGGTAATTCTTGCCTTGTAAAAAGAGTTTGGGAGTGCTTTGTCCTCTTCAATTTTTGGAAGAGTTTGAGGTTGGCATCAATTCTTTAAATATTTGGTAGAATTCACTAGTAAAGCCTTCTGCTGCTAGGCTTTTCTGCACTGAGAGTTTTCGGATTACTGATTCAATCTCCTTACTTGCTATTTGTTCAGATTTTCTATTTCTTCATGATTCAGTCTTAGTAGATAGTATGTTTCTAGTAATGTATCCATTTCTTCTAGGTTATCCAATTTGTTGGCATATAATTATTTGTAGTAGTCTCTTATGATGCTATGTAGTGCTGTGGTATCCTTTCATTTCTGATTTTGAGTCTTCTCTTCTTAGTTCAGCATATCAATTTTGTATATCTCTTTTTAAGATTTTATTTTTAAGTAATCTCTACACCCAACATGGGGCTCGAACTAACAACCCCAAAATCAAGGGTCACATGCTCTACTGACTGAGCCAGCCAGGGGCCTTTTTATATATCTTTTCAAACAACCAGCTCTTAGTTTCATTAATCTTTTCAATTGTTTTTTTTTTTGGTCTCTATTTCATTTACTTCCATTCTGATCTCTGTTATTTTCTTCCTTCTGCTAACTTTAAGTTTAGTTTGTTCTTCCTTTTCTAGTTCCTGGAGGTATAAAGTTATATTGTTTGTTGGAGATCTTTCTATTTTGTTAATATATGCAGTTATCACTATGAACTTTCCTTTCAGAACTGTCTTTGCATTGTCTATAGGTTTGGGTGTGTTGTGTTTCCATTTTCATTTGTTTCAAGTTTGTTGTTTTTTTTTTTAATTTCCCCTTTAATTTCTTCTTGGACGCATTGGTTGTTCAGGAGCATGTTGTTTAGTTTTCACATGCTTGTAGATTTTCCAACTCTCCCTTGTTGATTTCTGCTTTCATACTATTGTGGTTGAAAAAAGATATTTGGTATGATTTCAGTCTTCTTAAATTTGCAAAGACTCGTTTTGTGGCCTATCATATGGCTTATCCTGGAGAACGTCCTCTGTGTACTTGAAAAAACTGTATTCTGCTGCTGTTGGATGAAATGTTCTCTATATGTCTGTTAGGTCAATTTGGTCTAATATATGGTTGAAATCAATGGTCCCTTGCTGATTTTCTGTCTGGATGATCTATCCGTTGCTGAAAGTAGGATACTGAACTCCCTTCTTATTATTGTATCGTTGTCCATTTCTCCCTTCAGATCTGTTAGTATTAGCTTAATACATCCTGGTGTTCCAATGTTAGATATTTACCATTATTATATTTTTTTGATGAATTGACCCCTTAACATTATATAATGATTTTCTTTCTCTCTTGTTACTATTTTTGGCCTAAAGTCTATTTTGTCTGATATAAATATAGCTACTCCCACTTTCTTTTGATTTCCACTTGCCTGAAATATCTTTCTCCATCCCTTCACTTTGAGCCTATGTCCTCAAATCTGAAGTGACTCGCTTGTAGGTTGCATTCAGCTGGTGATGTTCTTTTTATCTATCCAGCCATTCTGTGCCTTTTGATTGGTGAATTCAATCCATTTACTTTTATTTATTTATGATTATTAATTATTGATATGCAAGGACTTACTAATACCATATTATTAATTGCTTTCTAGTTGTTTTGTATTTTAATTATTTCTCTTTCCTCTCTTTCTTCATACCTTTGAGAATTGGTAATTTTCTGTGGCACAAAACTTCCCTCTCTTTATCTTTTGTTAATCTACTACAGGTTTTTACATTGTGGTTACCATGAAGCTTACATCATAAAACATCTTATAGATAAACGAATTCATTTTAAGCCAATAGCTACTTAACTTTGATTGCATACAAAGGTTCCACCCCTTAACTCCCTCTTTTATGTTTTTGATGTCACAATTTACCTCTTTTTATATTGTGCATTTGTTAAATTGTAGGGGCTATAGTTATTTTAATAATCATTTGTTTAACCTTTATACTAGAGTTAAATGGTTAACACATTCTCATATTACAGAATTAGAGTTTCTAAGTCTGACTGTATATTTACCTTTACCAGTGTGTTGTATATTTTCAAAGGTTTTCATGTTACTAATCAGCATCTTTTCATTTCTGCTTGAAGAACTCCTTATAGCATTTCTTGCAAATCACATCTAGTGGTAATGAACTCTCTCAGGGTTTTGTTTGTTTGTTTGTTATTTGTTTTTTTCCTGAAAAAGTTTTTATTTCTTCTTCATAGCTGAAGGATAACTTTGCCAAATATTCTTGGCTGGAAATTTTTTTTCTTTTAAAACCTCTGAACATACAATTCCACTCTCTCCTGACCTATAGGGTTTCTGCTGAAAAATCCACTGCTACCCTAATGGGGATTCTTTGTAAGTTAACAATCTTTTTTTCTTGTTGCTTTTAGATTCTCTCTTTGTCTTTGATTTTTTTTTAAAGGAGAATTTTCTTTAATTTTTTTAAAGATTTTATTTATTTATTTGACAGAGAGAGACAGCGAGAGAGGGAACACAAGCAGGGGGAGTGGGAGAGGGAGAAGCAGGCTTCCCGCAGAGCAGGGAGGCTGATGCGGGGCTCGATCCCAGGACCCTGGGACCATGACCTGAGCAGAAGGCAGACACTTAACAACCGAGCCACCCAGGTACCCCTGTCTCTGATTTTTGACAGTTTCACTATAATGTGTCTTGGAGAAGTCATTTTACATTGAGGTAATGGAGTGATCTATTAGCTTAATGAACTGAGATGTCCAAATCTCTCCCCAGGTCTGGAAAATTCTCAGCTATTATTTCTTTAGATAGACTCTCTGTCCCATTCTCCCCTTTTCTCCTTCTGGAACTCCAGTTATTCTACTATGTATACATTGAATATATAACATACTGATAGATCATGTAGGTTATCTTCACTCTTTTTCCTTTTTTTTTTTCCTTTGTTCTGTTCTGACTGGATTATTTCAAAGTTCTTATCCTTTAGATCACTGTTTCTATCATCTGTTTGATCTATTCTGCTGTATCTATTGCATTTTTCATTTCATTCACTGAGTTTTTCAGTTCCGGAATTTCTGTTTAGTTCTTTTTTATGATTTCTATCTTACTGTTAAATTTCTCATTTTGTTCATGAATTGTTTTCCTGGTTTCATTGAATTGACTTTCTGTGTTTACTTGTATCTCACTGAGTTTCCTCAAAACAGCTATTTTGAAGTCCGTATCAGCTAAATTGCACCATTTCATGCCTTTGAATTTAGATATTATAGCGTTATTATTGTATTTTGGTGATGACATGATTCGTTGATCCCTCATTTTCCTCAGAGTTTTGCATTGCTGTTTTAGCATTTGAACAGCAGACACCTCCTCACATCTGTACCTACTATTTTCTGGTGGCAGATTTTTTTTGTTGGTTCACCTTATATCTGGTCATTTCTCCAGCCTCATATGGATACACCTGCTCCACACTTCTTGCTCCATTTTGTGGCATAATTATGAAGATTGTATGTTTTACCTGGTTCTTACAACTCACCAGGCTAACTGCTGGAAACTTCTCTTGTTTTTCAGAAGGTGAAGCTACAGCTCAAATTTGTGGTTTCTCCCTGGCTCATGGACACTGGCTTATTTTCTGAAGGGACTCCGTTTACAGGAGCTTGGTCCTATATACTGCACTCAGGAGGAGGCACAAAGTGCTGGCTGTGGGTTTAGCACTCAGGGCATTGGGGATGCATGTGGGCGACTGGGGGTATCCTCAGATAAGTTTCTCCCAGTGGCTCATGGATAGGTTTCCTGCTGGAGTCCTGGATGCAGTCAGCAGAAACTGCATTCCTTTAATGCCCTTTTGATATTCTTATCTGTCTCTTTCCTGACCTCCCTCCCCCCATCAAGGAGGCCCTGCCTCAATACTCTGGGTGCTGCAGGAGAGAAATGGGCTTCTCCAGCAGTGTGCTGCACAGCTGAAGTAGCTGAACACACATTCATTGCTCTCGTTCCCCACCCCCACAAGGTAGGTCACTGTTGCTGGCTAGTTCAGCCCTACACTGTGTTGCCCTGGGGGAGGAGTGACACTGGCAAAGTTCCTCTTACCCTTTCTAATGCGTCCCATTTTGTATACTTTTTTGTTTGAATGGAATGCTAGAATCTTTCCTCTGGAAGGTTGAACTTCTATAAAGTCTCTCTTTTCCAATGGGTATCTCCCACGTCAGGATTCTCCTGGTTTTCCTCAACCAGGGGAGAGAGTGGCCATGACCAGTTCACAAGGTCCTGTTGGTTCCACAGACCATACCAAGATCTGTTTGCCCATTACCTGATGCACAGGTGGGCAAGACACCTCCTGGGTACCTTGGTATATGGTGCTAGACCCCACAACTCTCACAGAGGTACTTTTGTTCATGGATGAATGCCAAATTAGTTATTTAAGTAGGGGGGGGCAGAAGGGAGAGATATCTTATGATGCTGACATCACTGCCTTGCTTCTGAGTGTTTACTATGAAATGGAAGGGAACTTATAGTCCACCCAACTAAATTTCCCCAGTTTAAACATAAGGAATCTGAGGCCCAGCAAATGAAATGATTTGGTGTAGGTTTTACAACAGTATATGGCAAAAAAAAAAAAAAAAAAAAGACTAGAAGCTAATCTAACCCAAAGGGTTAGTTTCCTAACCCAAAGCTTCCCAATTTTAATACAAAATTCTTACACATTTGAGTATGTGATAGATGAACTGATGGCACCTTAGAAATATATGAGGAAAAGAGCCCTGATTACCAAATTCAAAATTCTAAAATATGAAAGAGGTTCCTCTTTACCTCAGGTCCTCATTACTTTATATCTGATTATATAAAACCTTCTTAACTTGTTTCATTGCTTTCATAGTTCCCTCTCTGAAAATTCATATCTCTCTCAGACCTCATGCCAGCTCCCAAACCTAAAATGAATGTTTCATTTCATTAGCCACCTTTTCAAAAATCCTGACTGTTCTCCATTGATTATAGAATAGAATATTGATTACAGGATAAAAGACAGGTCTAGATTCAAATCATGACTCTTCCCTGCCACTTTCTTTGATAAGCTGCGTTTCAAGCAAATCAAACATTATGACCTTTAATTTCTACAACTAAGAAGTGGGAATAAGAGAGCTCAAGGTTTAGGGGCTCCTGGCTGGCTCAGCCGGAGAAGCATGAGACTCTTGATCTCAGGGTCATGATTTTAAGCTCCACGTTGCGTATAAAGATTACTAAAAAGATTTTAAAATTTTTTTTAAAAAGAGAGTTCAAGGTTTAGATATTAGATTTCAGCCAAATCTAAAAACCTCCCTTCCACATAACTTAATCATATGAATGGCAAATGGGGAAAAAATTTTAAAGCAGCAAAAACATATCAATAGCAATCAAACAAGGAGAAAAGTTGTATCATAACCTTAAAAAATTGGTGGCTATCAAGCAAGGAACGACACAGGAGCTTCTAAGAATTTACTGAACAATGTTCAGAGCAGTGTGGCAAGGCTCTTAACATCATCCTCCAAAGGAGCACTATATAGGGAAGATGTGCAAACACAATCCTAAAAATTCTAAAGCACCCTCTGACAACCTGCGCCACAACATGGCAAAGAGAGATTCAATGAGATATGGGTAGCTCTTTGAAGAGAAGGAATTTTGAATGGGAGGAAAAGTCCCAACTACCTTTGTGTCCTCAGAAAAGGGAGCTATTGGGACCTTTTATTTTAGGATCTCCCAGCTGTGAGAAAAATGGGCAGGATAACAGAACAATCATAAACATCCAGAGTTCATTATCTCCAACAACAAATAGTGATTTAGCAGAAAGGAAGAAAAAAGAGAATAATTAGGACAAGACTCTCTGAGGAAAAGAACACGGAGAAGAATGCTGAATGCCTGAACAGAAGTAACCTACACATGTATTACTGATACAGGGTCAAAACTCTCCATTTATTACTTACGTTTTCCCCAGGAAGAAAAAGCCAGGGTTGGGAGGAAGAGAAGTTGCTGTTGGGGAGAAACAGGTGAATATAGAAAGCGAAAATTGGTGACATTGAAGTAGATAACCCAATAAACAAAACAAAAGTTTAGATTACTTGCTCTAAAGGAAGCAAGAACCCAGGGCTTGATGATCATTAGAGGGTATAATCCAAAGCTCAATGATGTTTCTTAGTGCGATGAAGGCAAAAGTCAACAAATGGACTGAGTTTAACACAATACATTTAATAAACCCTGGCAAGCAGAGCCACAGGTCCTCCAACCTAAGCTGTATACAGCCACAGTTGAGCTCTTCCCTTCTCCCTGAACTTAAGGTAATAGAAAAGCAAGTGGAATTCACCCAAACTATAGCAGAGCAAACAGAAGGTGTTGCTCATACTCAATATGAAAAAGATAAAACGAGCACAACTTTGCAAATACAAATCAGTAAAAATAAATAAATGTGAGAAAGGAGAATACAGTAAAGAAACCATTCTAGAGGGGCGGAGCAAGATGGCGGAGGAGTGGGAGACCTGGATTTCGTCTGGTCTCAGGAATTCAGCTGGATAGGGATCAAACCATTCTGAACACCTACGAACTCAACAGGAGATTGAAGAGGAGAGTAGCAACAACTCTCTGAACAGAGAAGCGACCACTTACTGGAAGGTAGGACGTGCGGAGAAGTGAATCCGAGGCGATATTCGGGAGGAGAGCCGGCGGGGGAGGGGGCCTCAGTCGCCGCTTCTGGCAAGTGATAGAGCCGCGGAGCACAAAATTGGAACTTTTAGAAGTCGGCTCCGCTGCCAAACGCGGCTCCAGTGGCTAAGCGGGGGGTGGAACCCTCGCGGGACAGTGTGGTCTCAGGACCCTCGGGGTCACAGAAAGACCAGGGGTGCCTGAGTGCGGCAGAGCTCCCAGGTATCAGAGTGGGGAAGCCGGCTGCAGAAAGGGAGCCGAGGTGCAGGCTCTCAGCTCGGGGTTGCCATAAACTGTGATCCGCAGCCCAGTCGGGCCACTGCTCCTCCAGCAGGGACCCAAAAAGCAGCAGATGCGGGGAGACTCCCCTTCCTCCCCCGGGAGGAGCGGCACAGGAGCGCACTGCAGGGATCTGCTGGGTTTGGAGACTCCACACAGGGTCGGGTGCCAGAGACAGAAACACTCAGTCACGGGCCGGGTGAGCATGGAGTGCGGCCAGAGACTGGGGAGACGGGAGTGACTGCTTTTCTCTGGGGGTGCACTGAGGAGCGGGGCCCCGAGTTCTCAGCTCCTCCAGGTGGAGATTGGGAGGCCACCATTTTCACTCTCATCCTCCAAAGCTGTACCGAGAGCTTGCAGGGAACAAAAGCTCCCGAGAGCAAACCTGAACCGATTCCTTAGCCCGGACCGACAAGGGCGGGGCAATTCCGCCTCCGGCAAAGACTTTTGGAAACCACGGCAACAGACCCCTCTCCCAGAAGATCCGCAGGAACAGCCAGCAAGCCAAGACCAAGTTTACTGATCAAGGAGAACAGGAGAACTCCAGCGCTAGGGGAATACTGCACATAGAATTCATGGCTTTTTTATCATGATTCATTAGTTTTTCAAAGTTAGTTTTTTTAACTGTTTTTTTTAATGTTTCTTTTTCCCTTTTTCAACCAACATCTTATCAATACCTTTTTGAAAAAAAAATTTATTTTTCATTTTTAGAGTCATATTCCATCCCTTCATAATAGATACCCTTATTTTTGGCATATATATATATAAGTTGTTCTCTCTTTAAAATTTTGAGATAGTTTCTTCTAACAGATCAAAATATACCCTAAATCACTAGTGTATGGCTTTGTTCTAGTCTCCTGCCTGATCACATTCTCTCCCTTTCTTTTTTAAACTTCTTTCTTTTTTCAAACAACTTCTTATCAATTCCTTTTATAAAGTCTTTTATAATTTTCATCTTTACAGTCATCTTCCATCCCTTCATTGTATCAACCCTTATTTTGTACATATATGTCTTTCTTTCTTTAAAATTTTAGGAGGCACTTTCTTCTAACAGACCAAAGTACACCCAAAATCTAGTGTGTGGCACTGATCTATGCACTAGCCTGATCATATTTGATCATATTCTGTTTTTTTAGTTTTGTTCTGTTTTTGTTTTTCTTTTTCTTTTTCTTTTTCTCTTTCTTTTTTCTTTCTCTCCCTTTCTATTCCCCTGGTTTCAGGTCTTTTCTGATTTGTTTAGAGTATATTTGCTGGGGACGTTGTTAACCTGTTAGCATTTTGTTTTCTCATTCATCTAGTCTCCTCTGGACAAAATGACAAGATGAAAAAAATCACCTCAGCAAAAAGAACAAGAGGTAGTACCGTCTGCCAGGGACCTACTCAATACGGACATTAGTACAATGTTGGACCTAGAGTTCAGAATCATGATCTTAAAGATACTAGCTGGGCTTGAAAAAAAGCATGGAATTTTTTAGAGAAACCCTTCCTGGAGAAATAAAAGAACTAAAATCTAACCAAATCGAAATCAAAAAGGCTATTAATGAAGTGCAATAAAAAATGGGGGCACTAACTGCTAGGATAAATGAGGCAGAAGAGAGAATCAGCGATATAGAAGACGAAATGATGGAAAATAAAGAGGCTGAGAAAAAGAGAGAGAAACAACTACCAGATCACGAGGGCAGAATTCGAGAGATAAGTGATACGATAAGATGAAACAACACCAGAATAATTGGGACCCCAGAAGAAGAAGAGAGAGAGGGGCAGAAGGTATATTGGAGCAAATTATAGCAGAGAACTTCCCTAATGTGGGGAAGGAAACAGGCATCAAAATCCAGGAGGCACAGAGAACCCCTCTCAAAATGAATAAAAATAGGTCAACACCCCGACATCTAATAGTAAAACTTAGGAGTCTCAGAGACAAAGAGAAAATCTTGAAAGCAGCTCGGGAGAAGAGATATGTAACCTAAAATGTTAGAAACATTAGATTGGCAACCGACCTAACCACAGAGACCTGGAAGGCCAGAAAGGATTGGCATGATATCTTCAGAGCACTAAACGAGAAAAATATGCTGCCAAGAATACTATATCCAGCTAGGCTGTCATTGAAAATTGAAGGAGAGATAAAAAGCTTCCAGGACAAACAAAAACTAAAGGAATTTGCAAACACGAAACCAGCCCTCCAAGAAATATTGAAAGGGGTCCTCTAAGCAAAGAGAGAGCCTAAAAGCAGCATAGACCAGAAAGGAACACAGACAATATACAGTAACAGTCACCTTACAGGCAATACAATGGCACTAAATTCATATCTTTCAATAGTTACCCTGAATGTAAATGGGCTCAATGCCCCAATCAAAAGACACAGGCTATCAGATTGGATTAAAAAACAAGACCCATCAATATGCTGTCTGCAAGAGACTCATTTTAGACCCAAAGACACCCCCAGATTGAAAGTGAGGAGGTGGAAAACCATTTACCATGCTAATGGACATCAAAAGAAAGCTGGGGTGGCAATCCTTATATCAGACAAATTAGATTTTAAAACAAAGACTGTAATAACAGATGAGGAAGGACACTATATCCTACTTAAAGGGTCTATCCAACAAGAAGATCTAACAATTCTAAATATCTATGCCCCTAACATGGGAGCAGCCAATTATATAAGGCATTTAATAACAAAAGCAAAGAAACACATTGACAACAATACAGTAATAGTGGGGGACTTTAACACCCCCCTGACTGAAATGGACAGATCATCTAAGCAAAAGATCAACAAGGAAATAAAGACTTTAAACGACACACTGAACCAAATGGACTTCAAAGACATATTCAGAACATTCCATCCCAAAGCAACGGAATACACATTCTTCTCTAGTGCCCATGGAACATTCTCCAGAATAGATCACATCCTAGGTCACAAATCAGGTCTCAACCGGTACCAAAAGATTGGGATTATTCCCTGCATATTTTCAGACCACAGTGCTTTGAAACTAGAACTCAATCACAAGAGGAAAGTCGGAAAGAACTCAAATACATGGAAGCTAAAGAGCATCCTACTAAAGAATGAATGGGTCAACCAGGAAATTAAAGAAGAATTAAAAAAATTCATGGAAACCAATGAAAATGAAAACACAACAGTTCAAAATCTTTGGGATACAGCAAAGGCAGTCCTGAGAGGAAAGTATATAGCAATACAAGGCTTTCTCAGGAAACAAGAAAGGTCTCAAATACACAACCTAACCCTACACCTAAAGGAGCTAGAGAAAAAACAGCAAATAAAGCCTAAACCCAGCAGGAGAAGAGAAATAATAAAGATCAGAGCAGAAATCAATGAAATAGAAACCAAAAGAACAGTAGAACAGATCAACGATACTAGGAGCTTGTTCTTTGAAAGAATTAACAAGATTGATAAACCCCTGGCCAGACTTATCAAAAAGAAAAGAGAAATGACCCAAACCAACAAAATCATGAATGAAAGAGGAGAGATCACAACCAACACCAAAGACATATAAACAATTATAATAACATATTATGAGCACCTCTATGCCAGCAAATTAGATAACCTGGAAGAAATGGATGCATTCCGAGAGATGTATCAACTACCAAAATCGAACCAGGAAGAAATAGAAAACCTAAACAGACTTATAACCACTAAGGAAATTGAAGCAGTCATCAAAAATCTCCCAACAAACAAAAGCCCAGGGCTAGATGATACTTTGTGGAAAACCCAAAAGACTCCACCCCAAAACTGCTAGAACTCATACAGGAATTCAGTAAGTGGCAGGATATAAAATCAATGCACAGAAATCAGTGGCATTCCTATACACCAACAAGACAGAAGAGAGACAAATTAAGGAGTCGATCCCATTTACAATTGCACCCAAAACCATAAGATACCTAGGAATAAATCTAACCAAAGAGGCAAAGGATCTGTACTCAGAAAACTATAAAATACTCATGAAAAAAATTGACGGAAGACACAAAGAAATGGAAAAACTTTCCATGCTCATGGATTGGAAGAACAAACATTGTGAAGATGTCAATGGTACCTAAAGCAATCTACACATTCAATGCAATCCCCGTCAAAATACCATCCACTTTTTTCAAAGAAATGGAACAAATAATCCTAAAATTTGTATGGAACCAGAAGAGACCCCGGATAGCCAGAGGAATGTTGAAAAAGAAAAGCAAAGCTGGCGACATCACAATTCCGGACTTCCAGCTCTATTACAAAGCTGTCATCATCAAGACAGTATGGTACTGGCACAAAAACAGACACATAGATCAATGGAACAGAATAGAGAGCCCAGAAATGGACCCTCAACTCTATGGTCAACTCATCTTTGACAAAGCAGGAAAGAATGTCCAATGGAAAAAAGACAGTCTCTTCAGCAAATGGTGTTGGGAAAATTGGACAGGCCCATGCAGAAGAATGAAACTGGACCATTTCCTTACACCACACACAAAAATAGACTCAAAATGGTTGAAAGACCTAAACGTGAGACAGGAGTCCATCAAAATCCTAAAGGAAAACACAGGCAGCAACCTCTTCGACCTCAGCCACAGCAAGTGCTTCCTAGAAACATCGCCAAAGGCAAGGGAAGCAAGGGCAAAAATGAACTATTGGGATTTCATCAAGATAAAAAGGTTTTGCACAGCAAAAGAAACAGTCAAGAAAACCAAAAGACAACCGACAGAATGGGAGAAAATATTTGCAAATGACATATCAGATAAAGGGCTAGTATCCAAAATCTATAAAGAACTTAACAAACTCAACTCCCAAAGAACAAATAATCCAATCAAGAAATGGGCAGAAGACATGAACAGACATTTTTCCAAAGAAGACATCCAAATGGCCAACAGACACATGAAAAAGTGCTCAACATCGTTCAGCATCAGGGAAATTCAAATCAAAACCTCAATGAGATACCACCTCACACCAGTCAGAATGGCTAAAATTAACAAGTCAGGAAACAACAGATGTCAGCGGGGATGAGGAGAAAGGGGAACCCTCCTACACTGTTGGTGGGAATGCAAGTTGGTGCAACCACTCTGGAAAACAGTATGGAGGTTCCTCAAACAGTTGAAAATAGAGCTACCATACGATCCATCAATTGTACTACTGGGTATTTACCCCAAAGATACAAATGTAGAGATCCGAAGGGGTACATGCACCCCCATGTTTATAGCAGCAATGTCCACAATAGCCAAAGTGTGGAAAGAGCCAAGATGTCCATCGACAGATGAATGGATAAAGAAGGTGTGGTATACATACACAATGGAATATTATGCAGCCATCAAAAGGAATGAGATCTTGCCATTTGCAATGACGTGGATGGAACTGGGGGGTGTTACGCTGAGTGAAATAAGTCAATCAGAGAATGACATGTATCATATGACGTCACTGATATGAGGAATTCTTAATCTCAGGAAACAAACAGGGTTGCTGGAGTGGTGGGGGGTGGGAGGGATGGGGTGGCTGGGTGATAGACATTGGGGAGGGTATGTGCTATGGCGAGTGCTGTGAATTGTGCAAGACTGTTGAATCACAGATCTGTACCTCTGAAACAAATAATGCAATATATATTAAGAAAAAAAAAAGAAGAAGATAGCAGGAGGGGAAGAATGAAGGGGGGGAAATCAGAGGGGGAGACGAACCATGAGAGACGATGGACTCTGAAAAACAAACTGAGGGTTCTAGAGGGGATGGGGGTGGGAGGATGGGTTAGCCTGGTGATGGGTATTAAAGAGGGCACGTTCTGCGTGGAGCACTGGGTGTTATGCACAAACAATGAATCATGGAACACTACGTCCAAAACTAATGATGTAATGTATAGTGATTAACATAACAATAAAAAATTTAAAAAAAGAGTACACTTACCATGATGAGCACTGAATAATTTAAAAAAAAAAAAGAAAAAAAAAGAAACCATTCTATAAGTTAGCAGAGCCGCCCCCACACAAAATCCTGCAAGTGCTTCATGATATGGATGTTAAAGAGAACATAAAATCAGCTTTTAAAAAATAAGATGTGAAGCACTATTAAAGAAAAAAAGGGGGGGAATGCAAAGCTAAGAAAACAAAGAACCATAAAGAACTATTATAGAACTAAAAAAAAAAATTAGAAAGCACAGAAACAGCTCTATCAAATATAATTTCAAACTCGAAACCCATTCAAATTTAAATCCTCTATCCCCTAACCTATGTGGGATAGTAGGTCAAAATTAACTTCTTTCTCTTTCTGGTTACATCTCTCCAATTTGCCCGTCGCTGTTTCTGATATCTGGGGTGTAGAAGGGTAGGTGTTGAGCAAATGGGGCAGTTTTTCTGGCAGCTTCAGTTGTAATCCACCCCTCAGAGACCTCTAGGTGGCCGTGTACAAGTGTTGGTTATATAAAGTATCTTTGTGGCTCCCTCATGAATATCCTGTGGTTGCCTGGTCTGCCTCTTTCTTGTCTGGCTTATAGATTTCTGGGACCCACCCTGTGTTCATGTTCCTCAGTCAGCACACCTGGTTAGAATCATTTCCACAGGGTCCTTATCAAATCTGAAAAACATGCACATTTATCCTGCCATGGGAGGAAGTCTCAAAGCACTTGTGTGTTTTGCCACAAGACAGGGTGATTCCAGCCACCATCTCACCTCTAGAATATTCACTGGTAAGACCTTTAAGCCCCTAGAAACAAACATAAAGCTTTCCAAGTGGCTCCCTAGAAAAGCTTCCCTTTTACTTGAGAGGAGGGGGCATCTACCATATTCTGCCTTTTATTATTATTATTAGGCTATTTGTCAGGTTCAAGTTTAAGGACAGGTGAAAAGATAACTTGACCTCTATACAAGGTTGCTTTTACTTCTATTTATTCCCAGAGTAATAAATAAACTGCCATTGGTAAAAATAGAATAAGAAGAGGTCAGTGGATGCAGCTCCCCATGCTTTATGTGTACATTCCACAGAAGCCCATGTGAAGTTCAGTGCAGTTGGCATCCTGCCAATTTTCCAGGTCAAAGAAGGATATGGACTCACTGTCTTTCACACCAGCTACATCAATACTCAGAAATAACCTACAACACCAACAGAAGGCTGTAACTCTGCTCGACAAGGAGCCATATTCTCCAGGCTCTGAAATTCTTGCTGTGTCCACACTGGGGCAATCGCTTCTCTGAGCAACCGCGCAGTACCTAGGAGTTTCGATTTGTGTCTCTTTAGGGGATTGCTACCACAGAGGAACACATCCGCCTCCTTCCATATCAGAGGGGGGTAGTGAGGTGAGTGAAATGCCAGTGCTCTGTCACCTCCTCTCTAAAGAAATCTCTTTCTCTTCAACTTCAGCTTCATATATAGGCTAAAGAAGGCAGAACTACTTCAGGACCATGAACTTAGAAAGTTCCACGTGATTGGTTTGGTAGCTTTCTTTAGAATGAGAGGTACATATCATTTTGTTGTTAGCTTTTGGGGACTCCAATAGAGCATCCAGTTATTTGTCTACCATATCCTGACTTATAACTTCCAGGGTATTTGTGACTTCCTTCGGGCAGAAACTGTATCACGCATCTTTATTTTTTCTGCAGTGCCTGAGATGGCACCCTCTCACTCAAGACAGTTCATAAATGCTAGGGAAGTTGAATTTAATTTTAAAGAAAAACCAAATTTCCCCTTCCTTTATACCTATGCACATACTACCCCTCCTCACCCTCTTTAGTACTGGAACAAGTCTACCTTGTCCATGAAAATGTCCCATTCCATTTCAGCCCCATTAATTTCTCCTTGTCTGTGAACTCCTCCAAAGCTTTGTTAATATGCTGTTTTATATAACTATTTAAATTTATATTTATCTTGCCACTTCAGTAAGACCCTGAGCTCTTTAAGAATATAGGCCATCTTGTACTTCTTTAGAGAAGTTCTTAGCATTCAATAAATATTGATACAAATATCATGTTAAATCAGATAAAAATCATCTCTCCTACACATATTTGAGAAGGAACAACTTCATTTTTTTTCTTGTGTTTTATATTACACCGAACTAATGAAATTCAGACAAGTATCACCATAGCATGTTAGAGCAAGAGGTCTTCAGGGATTATCAGTTTTGCACAGTTTACCCCATTTTAATGTAGCACTGCATTACGAATGCTGCCTCCCTTCACCCTCTGCTGACCATTCTAGTAACTGCACCTTCTTGAATCTCATTTCAGAATGAATATCATTTCTCCAAGTTCCTAAAATCGGTTAAAGCCAGTTTTTCAATATACTATATATAGTACTACTTGTTCACACTCAAGGAAAATTGAAATTCTATTACCCATGGGTAACATTCATTTAGGTACTTCGGTTCTGGAGCCAGAATGCCTGTGTTCCTAAGTCAATTCTCCCACTTTGTAGCTTACACAACATCTCTGCCACCCAGGTTCCTGATCTGAAAATGAGAATAATAAGAATGATGACCTTATAAGGTTATTGTGAGCCTAAATGAATTAATGCCTACAAAATACTTAGAATAGCACCTGAGAAATAGCAAGTCTTCATTATTCATAGTTTGGTGGTGGTGGTAGTTGTGTTTAATAACTGTCACACCAATGACAAGATTTTTTTATTTGGTTCTTTCTAGTAGACTAAGCTCCTAGAAAAGACTGCTCTATTTATCTTTAAATCCTTAGCACTGTACACAGTGCCTGGCACATACTAATCCCTCAGCAGAAGCTGGTTAAATGCAATTTATAAATAATATGATTATTAAGAATACAAGCTCTGGATTCAGACTACTTCAATTCAAATTCTGGCTCTGCCATTTACTAGCTAACTTAACTCGGACTTCATTTTCCTGTACCATTATCATCTACATAAAATGATGGTGATTACAATTGCTACTTCATAAGATTGTTGAAAGAATTAAATTATTATATACCTGAAAAACACTTACAGTAAGATCGGTCACATAGTAAACAATCAAATATATGTTAAATTATATTATTTGTAATGATTTCCCAAAGCAATGTTTATAAAGTAATGTAAGTAGACATGTAAGAGCATCTGACAGACCTGAGTTTGAATCCCGTTGTAGGCAGGGAGCAGTAAGAGCACTTGGCTCGGGGGCAGAGGTGCCAATCAGACCAGCCTCAGCCACTCACTACTGGCAAAATCCAAATGCAGAGAGACAAGTGGTGGTGAAACGAGAAAGGAATTTATTTCAGTGAGTACAACACTGGGAAGACAGCAGACTAGCATCGACTGTCTCCAAAATGCTGAAAATACTTCCAAGTTTATATAAGCAAAATGTGGGACACGCAGGTTGGCGGTGAAAGTTAGATTGATCATTGCCTTGGGGTCAATCATGAAAGTTGCTGGCTTAGGGCAGTCCTTATTGCTTGAGGGGTATTTCCATTCCCATCACGGGAGGCTTTGCCTCAGGGTCTTCCACCTGAGCCAAGAGATGAGTGTGAAAGAAGAACCCAGCTAAAAAGTTTGAGGTCAAAAATGAGGCAGCTGAAGCCCTCTTTCAAAACCCCACTGTCAAAACACCATTCATTTCAAAGGAAGGAAAATGGACCACGGTCATTTCTTCTGTAGCTACTTCCTGCTGACCAGGGATGACGTAGGGATTTTGCAATGGAAGTTTGACAGAGTGGGAGAATTTTGTTTCTTGTGTTCCCGCTGCAGAGAACAGTAAGGGCATCTCCAAGCTAGTCTAAATAATGTGGGCTCCTGTTTGACAGATACGAAAAGCCAAACAACCAAAGGGAAGGGGAACAAGAAATACAGGGATGCTTAGCAAAGTATATTTACATTTGAAAGGAATCAAACTTAGCCAACAGCCAAAAGGATCTAGAGCTAGGACGTGGGTAGCAGTGATGTGTTTGTTTAAAGCTTTCATGGCTTCAATTAAACATTTTTAATAATTTGGAATATATATGCAACATTCTGGGTTTTGTTTGTTTTTAAGATTTTATTCTTAAGTAATCTCTACACCCAACACGGGGCTTGAAATTACAACCCTGAGATCAAGCATTGCAGGCTCCACCAACTGAGCCAGCCAGGTACCCGGCAAAATTCTGTTTTATTTATTTATTTATTTATTTATTTACTTACTTACTTATTTATTTTAGGCTGAGGCTCCAAATTTATTCACACTGTTTTAATGAGAGCATAGGTCCCTCCTTGAGCTGCAGTCAAGACATCAAAGGCCATTCAGTTTTGAAGGACCACCTTTCAGATTTGTGCAATCTTACCATTTAGTGGGGGATATTAACAGGACCCCATGGGCATATGATTATTTGAACAACTGAACAGTATATTGGCCTTGAATATGATAACAGCAGCTCAAGGAAGAACTCGTGCTTTTATTTTTCCCAATGTGGTTCCTCACATATATTAATTTACAAGTTTTTATTTAAATTCCAGTTAACATACAGTGTGATTAGTTTCAGGTGTAGAATTTAGTGATTCATCACTTACATACGACATCCGGTGCTCATCACAAGTGTACTCTTTAATATCCATCACCCATTTAGCCCCTCTCCCCATCCACCTCCCATGTGGTAACCATCAGTTTGTTCTGTATAGTTAAGAGTCTATTTATGGTTTACCTCTCTTTTTTTCCCCTAAGTTCATCGTTTTATTTCTTAAATTCCACATATGATTGAAATCATATGGTATTTGGCTTTCTCAGACTGACTTATTTTGCTTAGCATAATACTCTCTAGTTCTATCCACGTCCTTGCAAATTTCATCCTTTTTGATGGCTGAGTAGTATTCCGTTGTGTGTGTGTGTGTGTGTGTGTGTGTGTGTGTGTGTGCGCGTGTATCTTTATCTCTTTATCCATTCATCAGGTGATAGACATTTGGGCTCTTTCCATAATTTGGCTATGGTTGATAATGCTGCTATAAACACTGGGGTGCATGTATCCTTTCAAATCAGTATTTTTGTTATCTTTAGGGTAAATACCTCATAGTGCAATTGCTGGGACATAGGGTAGTTCTAGTTTTACTTTGTGAGGAACCTCCATACTGTTTTCCAGAGTGGCTGCACCAGTTTGCATTCCCATCAACAGTGCAAGAGGGTTCCCCTTTCTCTGCATCCCTGCCAACATCTGTTGTTTCTTGTGTTGTTGGGAAGATAAAAATCCCATAGTAAGGAGATGAAACAGGGAAACTGGAGGGACCTTATGAAGTACTGCTTCTTTTGCTCCTTTTCCTGCCTCTATTCCTGCTAGGACCTACACCCAGCCTTACACATGCCTTATAGTATGTCCTCCTTGTAAAGGTCAAGAAATGAATGATTTCTTCAGTCTCCCAGCACAATAGAGTAATATCTAAGGAATGACTGAGCAAGGTCGTCATGTATGCTTTCCAGACCACTGATTCAGCAAGACCCCTGACTCCAGAGCTTAAGTGACTTATGGAGGATATATAAATACTCGCTTTTGTTTTAACCAGTTCCTGGATGTCTGAGAAGACATGTACACCAGACCACGATCCTCAATAAAAACCCCAAACCCCGAGGAAAGATTCTGACTCTTCTTTCCTTTCTGAGTCTCCCAGACATTTTGTCTGTATCTGCACTCTCTATATTGTCAATAAACTCTGCTCTCACTCCCTCCCAGCTCGTGTTTGATTTCTATCCTGCACAAAGCCAACGACACTCTTGGCTGGTCCTGCCGGAACCCCTCTGAGTCTTTGGACCCAACCAGCCTACTATCACTGAAGCTACCATTCATTAGAAATATGGTCTTGAACACGTTGTTACCTCTAACACTTAAACCCCGATCTAGAATTCAGATAATACTACCTCCTTTCCTAAATCTATTGTAAGGATTAAATAGAGTGTATAAAATGAATGATTAACACTATCCCTGAGGTATTATAATCATTTAACAAATGGTCAGCATTGCTTTGCTGATATAGTTCTTATTTTTGTGATTAATATTTTTGCCAATATGGAATTTAAAATCTAGATAAGAAACTAAGAAATACATGAATAACTATAATGCAAAGTAAAAGTCACAGAAATTGGGGTGCCTGGGTGGTTCAGTGGGTTAAGCATCTTCCTTTGGCTCAGGTCATGATCCCAGGGTCCTGGGATCAAGCCCCACACTGGGCTCCCTGATCAGGGGGAAGCCTGCTTCTCCCTCTCCCACTCCCCCTGCTTGTGTTCCCTCTCTGTGTCTCTCTGTCAAATAAATAAATAAAATATTTTTTTAAAAGTCACAGAAATTAAGTTAACAAAAGCTTTGATAATTTATGAGAAGAGATCAATGTGGGCTGCAGTGATAGTTCCTAAAAGAGATAATATTTCCAAAGGGAACATAGGGAACAGGTAGATATCCCAGGCAAAAGGGAGTATGACATGAGGAAAGGTGAACAAAGGCACAAAAGCAGGAAGCATAAAGCTTATTTGGGCACTACTAGAGAAAGAGAGGCACAATTGGTAGATTTATTATGAAGTTATTCACCAAACTATTGAGTGTTTGTAATGTTCTAATCTAGACCTGCACAGTCTAACAGGGTGGTCACTAGCCATATGTGCTGTTAAGTTCTTGAAATATGGTTAGTGCGACTAAGAAGCACAATTTATAATTTACTATAATTTTAATTATTTTAAAATTGAAAATGGAAGGGGCATCTGGCTGGCCCAGTCGGTAGAGCATGGGACTCTTGATCTTGGGGGTTGTGAGTTTGAGCCCTATGTTGGGTATAGAAATTACTTAAAAATAAAATCTTTAAAAAAAATTAAAAACTGTAGGATTCCATATGAGCCAGCAATTCCATTCCTAGATATATACCCCAAAAGACTGAAAACAAGAACTCAGATACTTGTACACAAATGTTTGTTACAACATTATTCTCAATAGCTAAAGGGTAAAAGCAACCCAAGTGTACTTGGAATGTGTTTCTTTCAATATTTTATGAGCAAATGAATAGACATTGTCATGGAACAAGAATGTCTCATCCCCATTCACAGGAAGCAAGAACTCTTGTGCCCTTCAAGGTCCTTCTAGCTGGACTAAGAATCAAATCAACATGAGACAGATAAACAGGAGAAAATCAAATTTAATAGGCAAACACACAGGGACTCCACAGAGACATGGAAATTCCAAAGTCAAGAAAAATGAGGTACATATGTCATTCCGAACTAAGGAGAAGGGGTAAGGGGCCTGGGATTTCAGAGAACAGGAATGCATTTCACAGGATGATAAAAAGAGCGGGTGTTTGGTAATTAGATGTTTGCCCTACTATACAGATGGATCACTCAGATAAAATCTATCTCTGTTAATAACCCTTATTCTGGGAAAGACCCCTAATTTAGATTCTTTTGTGTGGTTAAGGGAGAGACAAAAGTTTCTTTTGAGCCTGCACGGTTTCAAGTGCCTTAAGCTCAAATTAATCCACATGCCAAAGTGACACATTGTGGGGATGGGGTCTGTTCTGAACCCTTTCAGTATCAACAAATGAATAAACAAAATGTGGTATATACATGCAATGGAATATAAATCAGCTATAAAAAGAAATGGTTCGGGTACAACATGAGTGAACCTTGAAAACATTAGGCTAAGTGAAATAAGCCAGACACAAAGGAAAAATATTTGAGGATTCTACCTATATGAAATATCAAAAATAAAAAAAATTTGAGGATTCCACCTATATGAAATATCAAATAAATATCAAATAAAAAAATATTTGAGGATTCCACCTATATGAAATATCAAAAATAAAAAAATTCATAAGACTGAAAGCAGATTAGGGTTGCCAGGAGCTAAAAGGAGTAATGAATGAGGAGTTACTGCTTAATAGGTACAGAGTTTCCGTGTGGGTGAAGAAAACGTTTGGACATAGAGAGGGGTATGGCTATACAACATTGTAAATGTAATTAATACCATTGAATTGCACCCTTAAAATGGTTAAAATAGCAAATTTTGTTATATACATTTTATTACATTAAAAAATTAAACAGTGTAAAATATTTTTCTGTTAAACATATCTTTATTGTTTTGATGGCTCTACATTTCACTTTAACTGTCACATTGTATAAGATGTTATTATAAGCAGAAAAACCTAGGGGTCCCTAAACAAAAAGGCAAGGTATGGCTTTCTTGACATAAGAAAAGTCTTTTTAGGCCCCCAGCTATCCTGTGATCTATGCCTGACCGGCACTACTTGCACAAAGCACATTTCTTGCAGAATTTCCTGGGATATGTTGAAACTGCTGAAGAATAGACCACAGTTAGATAATGATTTTAAGGGAACAAAAGAATGTAAAAACAATCACTATCAGGCCAGGAGAGAGCCTAATCACATCACCGATGATAAATCAGTGGTAAAACTCCCAGCACCGATTCAAAAGTAAAGATTGGCCTGACACATGCTCTTGTGTTATCACTGCAGGATCTAAACCCCTTTGAGCACTCAATACTGGACCACGTAGAGTCAGAGAACTGATGATGCTGACCCTTATTGGCCGGTGACTTTGACCTGGAATTAGTCACCTGTAGATGACTTTTGCCCCAATTCCATGCTGTATTCCTCATTGTGCAAGCCCCTGCGTGAACATGTATGCATCCTTACCTTAAATCTTCCCTAATTTTGTTGTTGGGGAGACACTGCTTTGGGAAAGATCCCTGGTATTTGCCTTTACTTGTTGCAAGTAAAACCCTTCCTTTTCCTATTCTCTGCCTTGGTTGTGTCTTTTAGCTTGACACCAATCAAAAGGCGAACCCAGGTTCTGGTAACACTCTCAACAGTGAAAAAAAAAAATCAATGGTATCAAACCACATTTGACATCAATCTAATGTCCAACAAATATTGTTTTCAGAACTTATAACAGGATCTGAGCTCTTAAATTTGGCCAGTCAGAAACTGGATTGGATTTTTGCAAACACAAATGACATTTGTATAGAAAGATAATAAAAGAATAATTATATCAGTCATGAAAATTAGATTGGAAAGTTTTAAGGAAAAGACTAAAAATGAAAATGGTATTTTACAAAAAGTGGAAGATCTTCAATTAAGCCACCAAACAAATGTCTCTAGAATACAAGACCTCTCAAACAATATCAAAGACCAGTAAGTTCAAATATTATTTGAACTTGAACTTGAAATATTATTAGAACTTGAAAAATTATAAACTTTTTTTTTTTGCTTTAGATTAGTCATACAAAATGAGACAGTTTCAACTGTATATCCATGCCAAAGAATGAAGCTGGACCCCTATCTCACACCATACACATAAGTAACTCAAGGGCGCCTGGGTGGCTCAGTTGGTTAGGCGACTGCCTTTGGCTCAGGTCATGATCCTGGAGTCCCGGAATCGAGTCCCACATTGGGCTCCCTGCTCAGCGGGGAGTCTGCTTCTCCCTCTGAACCTCCCCCCTCTCATGCTCTCTCTATCTCATTCTCTCTCTCAAATAAATAAATAAAATCTTAAAAAAAAAAGTAACTCAAGATGGATCATAGACTTAAATGCAAGACATAAAAATATAAAACTCTTAGAAGAAAACATAAGAGTAAATTTTTATAACTGGGTTAGGCAAAGCCTTCTTAGATATGATAAACACATAAGCAACAAGAGAAAAACATAAATCAAACTTCAGCAAAATTAAAAACTTCTTTGTTTCAAAAGACACCATCACAAAAGAGAAAAAAATAACCCACAGAAAGGGAGAAAATATTTGCAAATAATATATCTAGTGAGGGACTTATAATATATAAAGAACTCTTATAATTCAATAATAAAAAGATAAAGAGCCAAATTTTAAAATGGGCAAAGGCTCTGAGTGGCCATTTCTCCAAAGAACATATACGAATGATCAATACGCACATGAAAAGATGCTTGACATGTTTAGTCACCAGGGAAATGCAAATCAAAACCACAGTGAAATATCATTCCACAGCCCCTAGAACGGTAATCATTAAAAGGACAGATTACAAGTGTTGGGGAGGATATAGAGAAATTAGACCCTTCATACATTGCTGGTGGGAATGTAAAATGATGCAGCTTCTTTGGAAAACAGTTTGAGAGCTCCTCAGATGTTAAACATAGTTACCATATGACCCCACAACTCCAGTCCTGGGTATAGCCCCAAGAGAAATTAACATATACATCCATTTAAAAACATGTACATTGATGTTTATAATAGCATTATTCCTAATAGCTAAAAAGAAACAACCCAAGTGTCCATCAACTGGTGAGTACATAAATAAAATGTGGTACATATCTATATACTAGAATATTCAACCGTAAAATGGAATGAAGTACTAATACATGTAACAACATGGATAAGCCTTGAAAACATGATGTTAACTGAAAGAAGCCAGTCACAAAAGACCACATGTTCTATTACTTCATTTATATGAAATGAACAGATTAGGCAAATCTATAGAAACAAATTAGATGAATGGTTGCCAGGGCCTGGGAGGAGGTGAGAATGTGTAGAGACTGCTAACGAGTATGGAGTTTCTTTTTAGGATGATGAAATGCTCGAACATTAGACAATTGCGATGGTTGCACAATTCTACAAATTTACTAAAAACCACTACATTGTGCATTTGAAAAGTGTGAATGTGAAGGTACATGAATTATAGCTCAATAAAGCCATAAAGGAAAAGAAAGAGAGAGAGAGAAGGGGATGGAAGAGAGGAGGGTAGTGTAGAGAAGAAGAAAGAAAAGAAGATGAGAAAATGAGAAGAACAGGAGCTGCACATGTGGGTTTTCCCCTCAATAAGGAATAAAGAATAAAGGGAGGGATAGAGAGAGATTTGAACCCAGCTTCAGAATGAGAAGCTGATACATCAATGGAAAAAAAGAGAGGGGGGATTAAACAGACCATTGCCAAGGATTATAAATTGAATCTAAAGTGTTTTTGGAGAGATGAAAGTACAATACTACAATTCCTCCTATTGAATAATGTTATTACCATATGATGATTTCTATTATATAGCTGTGTAGAGATTGGGTCATGTAGGGCTCTAGCCTTTTATTGAGTTTATATTATAAAAGAGGTTTGTACAAAAAGTACACAGGAGAAAATACTTGACTTGACAAGCAATTTTGGGAATTTCACCAAAGGTGACATCTGAGCTGCCTCTCACAGGATGACTAAGGATCAGATGGGGATCCAAGAGGCAGGGTATTATATGTAGAAGGATCAGTTTATGGAGAGGCATGTTGGCATGAAAGAGCATGGCATAGAAGAGAAATATGAGGGCGAGGGGCAGAGAAGTCTCATGGGGTTAGGAAGTAAATGTTCTTTTCTATTATGGAATGATGTTTTAAATTTACCCTATAAATAACAAGCCAGGGTAGGTGTAATTAATATTGGGGAGCTCGGTCCAGATTTCCTCTTCCAGGCCCATGCATCCATTCACACACTGTTAATGATATTAGCTCCTAATAGGTCTCAACTGCCCCTCTTCTGAAATTGCCTTAGCTGTGGGGAACGGCCTCACCCAATGACAGGCTCTTGCAGGGATATACACTCAACTCTCCTGCCTCAATTTGGGATAACTCTGAAGAACCATCCCAGCTCCACAGCTTTCTGTAGAATTGGCTGAGATTTCAGTTCCAACCACATTGAGTCAGCTTCTTCTGCCCAACACTATCTTCCTTACTTCCTTAGAAGTGTATTTCCTAAGCATGCTCCCCAATAAACAGTCTGCATACAATTCCCCATTTCCAGAGAGCCCAATCCAAGATATGGTATACATTATGCGACATCGACAGTTAAAAGGCAACAAAGAGAAACCAACCAGGAAAGGAGACTTAAGAATATCAGTGTAAGAGAGAATGGAGAACAAGAAAAGAATAATAATGTCAAAGTCAATGGAAAAATCATTTTAAAAGGAAGGAGTGGTCACCAGTGTTGAGTGTTACTGAAAATAATCAGACTTTTTACTTTCTCAATTGCCTTTCGATTTTTAAAGACTTTATTTATTTATTTATTTGTGAGGCAGAGCATGAGCCTGTGAAAGCAAGAGCAGGGGGAGAGGCAGTGGGAGAGGGAAAAGCAAACTCCCCACCTAGCACCGAGCCCAGTGAGCCCCAGTGAGGCCCAATGTGGGGCTCCATCTCCCGATCCTGAGATCACAACCTGAGCTGAAATCAAGACCTGAGCTGAAATCAAGAGTTGGATGCCCAACCAACTGAGCCAACCAGGCGCTGCCCCCCTCTTTTGATTTTTAGATTGATGATTGGCTTTTATAGGTAAGTCTTGATCATTTTTTCCTCCTATAAAGTTAAAATATAAATAAACCTGCTCCGGGGCGCCTGGGTGGCTCAGTTGTTAGGCATCTGCCTTCGGCTCAGGTCATGATCTCGCGTTCCCGGGATCGAGCCCCACATCGGGCTCCCTGCTCCGCGGGAAGCCTGCTTCTCCCTCTGCCACACCCCCTGCTTGTGTTCCCTCTCTCGCTGTGTCTCTCTCTGTCAAATAAATAAAATCTTTAAAAAAATAAAAATAAAAATAAATAAATAAATAATCTGCTCCTACAGAAATTAAAATTGATCATAAAGACAATGAAGAACTGACTTAAGAATTTAGGAAAAAGAATTATATTAAGAAAGTGTAAAGGAAATGAACTGGAGCTTAGTGTTTGGCATAGAATAAGCACTATGTGTATTAGCTTTATTTTTATCTTTCCTAACAGTGTGTTCATCTTAGAGCATTTTCCAATTGACAGCATCAGTTGATGTTTTAAAGCTGGGGAAAAAATGTGAACAGATGGATTAGGATTATATATGGAAAACATTTCTCTTGATTTTCTTTTATTCATCGATTCACTTGGCATGTATGGTGATTTTGAAAAATGATTCTAAAGTCAGAATGTCTGGATCTAAAACCCAGTACTGGCACTTACTAGTTGTGTAGCTAGGGACATATTATATAATTGCTCTGAATTTCAGTTTCTTCACCTATAAAATCAGAATACTAAGAGTACCTATTTTGTAGGATTGTTGTGAAGAATACCTTACTTACATGTGAAAGAAATTCTGAACAGTGCCTGGTACATAGTAAGAGTTCAATGAATATCTTAGAATTATTATTTATAAAGTTAATGAGCTTCAACGATGAATGCCAGGTACTCTTGTTAGGTTCTGGCAGTATAAAATTAAATAGTGCCCACTTTTAAGGAAAGGAGTATCTAGATGGAAAATAGATATGTAAATAATTATAATAATACAGAGTACTAAGTACTAACATAGATAAGGAAAACTTGCTTTGAGATACAAACAAAAAGGGAATTTAGGACATGATGAGGGTTTTTTTTATTTTATTTCTAAGTAATCTCTACCCACAATATGTAGCTCCAACCCCCAACCCTGAGATCAAGAGCCCCATGGTCCACCAACTAGCCAGCCAGGTGCTCCATGATAAGGCATTTAAACTTGATTTATAAGGGACTAGGAAACTTGGAAGGTTTCAAGCAAGGAAGCAGAATTTCTAGACCTATGTTTGAGAGAGATAACTCTAGAAGCAATGTAGAGAATACATTAAAGGAGAAGACATGAATTTTGTGATTATTGTAGTACAGCAGGCAAGAGAGGCTTACAGACCTAAACCAACAGAGAGGAAATAGGAATGGAGAAGAAACGTGCTGGAGAGCACAACCAGTGCACCCACCTAATGACTGTTAGATAAGGCTGTAAGGGAGAAGTGTAAATCTATGAGGGTGACAAGGTCTCTAGGTTTGGGTGACATCTCAGATAATGGTACAATATTAATCAAGAGTATAGAAAGAAAAACATGCTTAGGGGAGAAGGTTCTGTAGTACTTACAGGTGTTTTCATTGAGGCGCTTATGGAATATCTAGGCAAGTATTTGAAGTACAAGTCCAGATATCAGAAGACCATTATGTATTTAAGATTTATCAATAGTGGGGTGCCTGGGTGGCTCAGTCTGTTAAGCATCTGCCTTTGGCTCAGGTCATGATCTCGAGGTCCTGGGATCGAGCCCCGCATCGGGCTCCCAGCTCAGCGGGGAGCCTGCTTCTCCCTCTCCTTCTGCCCCGCACCACCATCCCCCATCCCTGCTCATGCTATCTCAAATAAATAAATAAAACCTTTAAAAAAAAGATTTATTAATAGTGTCTAAAATTGAGGGAGCAGATGAGACTGATCAAAAAAAAAGAATTTGGTGGGGAAATTTATAAGAATTAAAACATGACAAGGTACACAGGCACGCCTTTAAATGAACTAGCCATTAGATCCTCTTGAATTAGTTTTTCCCAAAAAGACATTAGGATAGTGTTGGCACTTTTATTCAAGGCATAGTGAATTACCTTTCTTCCATTATCTAGTACCACAGTGGTATACTTATAATTCAGCCTAAGTACTTGATATAGTCTTGCCAAATTATTGTACACACTACTGACCTTCCTTTTATAATGTTTATTACAATGATATAATAACAGCTAACACATAGCAATTATTATATTAACTCACTTAATTATTACAATACTCTATGATGTAAATATGATTAAAAAATGAAAACATTCTTAAAGATTATGACACCATATTTATTATCTTATTTCATCACAATATTAGAGGTCAATAGTTATAATTAAAGAAATTTTTATGTGACAGGTATAATGACTAGGATACCCACCATTGTTTCAAAACCACACAAGTGAAGCACAAAAGTACCTATGATTAAAACATAGCAAGTGGACTCTAGTTCTAATCATTATTTTATAAACTTGAAGAGTACTTGATGAGGAAGAAAGTACTGAAGTGGGTTCCTGAGAACTATAAAACTTTCAGCCAAAATTCACTCTATCAACAACTTATCAATCAAACAAACATGCATGGAATATTGACATTGTGAAAATACTCACTAGACAGGATGATAAAGATGAATACAGAGAAGTCACATCAAATCAGCCTGACCTCAGAACCCAACCACTTCAACCTTTGTGTCCATGGTATTTCTGATCTTTATCCTTATAATTACAAACAAGCCATTGTAATGTAATGTAAGCTATAATATGTACATAGAGTCTTAATATGAAAACACAATGAGGGATGCCTGGGTGGCTCAGTCGTTAAGCATCTGCCTTTGGCTCAGGTCATGATCCCAGGGTCGTGGGATTGAGCCCCGCAACCGGCTTCCTGCTCAGCGGGAAGCCTGCTTCTCCCTCTCCCACTCACCCTGCTTGTGTTCCCTCTCTCGCTGTCTCTCTGTCAAATAAATAAATAAAATCTTTAAAAAAGAACAAAGGAAAAATGAAATAAACCCTGCAGACAGCAGGAAAACTTCAGAATTCTCCCCTGTGGACTTATGGTGCAGGAAATGGAGGCTTAACTAAGGTGGAAAAGCTGAAGAAAGATCTAACCTCTTTTACACAGAGACTGCAATCAAATGTACTCCACAGCTGAAATCATAAGTTTTCTCAGATAACCTATAAGTAACGAATTTGCTTTCCCTAATATTAATCTTGCTATCCTGCTCCAGGGCACACTGTTCTTCTTTAGCTAGTTGTTAGCCTCTCGACTTGTCCAGGGACAACAACGAGGAGTCATTGTCCTACTGCTAGTTTATGGTTCTTGTTTTAATAAACTCCACCTTATTTTTTTTTCCAGTGACCACCAGTGTATGACTATCTCCCTCATACCTAAGTAAACTCAGCTGTTTTTTTTGTTTGTTTTCCAGCTGTTTTTGTTGTTGTTGTTGTTGCTGTTGTTCTTTTGACAGATAGAGACACAGCGAGAGAGGGAACACAAGCAGGGGGAGTGGGAGAGGGAGCCCCATGTGGGGCTCGATTCCAGGACCCTGGGATCATGACCTGAGCCAAAGGCAGATGCTTAACCACTGAGCCACCCAGGCGCCCCTCCAGCTCTGTTTTTAAGCCAACTAAATGACTCAGAGCTATCAGAAGCCTACTGAGTCATCAGAAACATGTAGCCTAAGCAATCACTTCATCCAGACCCCGCAAGTCCTATCTTATCTTTTCTCACTTCTCCTGTGAGTGTTATTGCTCAGGGATCAAACTTGCTGGCTCTTGCATGCCTGAAGCTGGGTCCGATTTTTGTCCACAGCTGCTGTTAAAATAATGTTGGGCAGCTGTTTTCATGGTGGTCTCACAGGTATCAGCAGAGTGGGGCATTTGGTTGTTCCTTTATGTGTCTTGTTTGCTTGTCTGTGTTAGAGATTCTGCTATCTCCTGATATCTGTTTGCTACCGGATCATGAGGTAATCGTCAAACTTGGCTGCTCTGACCCTCGGAGTTGAAAACTGCCCGTTACAGCCTACCTCCCTGATTTGTTAACTTTTCCAACTGCTTCCAGGACGTCATGTTGTTTGTCTTCTGCTCTATGTTTTGTCAGTTCTTTGTAGGTCTTTGTATTGCAAGAAAGAGAAAAGCCCTTTCCTTTCTTTAGAAAAGACAGATAGGTTTGTATAACAAACCACACAAAACTTACTGGATTGAAACAACAATTTATTATTTCTCCACATTTCTGTCAAGGTTCTGCTGATCTCACCAAGGCTCACTCATGCAGTTGCAATCATCTGTGACTTCAACTGGGCCTGGATGGTCTAAGACAACTTCTCAATCATGCCTGGGGTCTCAGCGGGGACGACTGGACCCCTAGGCCAGCTGGGCCTCTCTCCATGTGTTTCATGCTGGCTTCACACTGCGGCAGGAGTGTTCAGAGAGGGTAAGACTCAATGCACAAATGCTTATCAAGCCACCGCTTGTGTGGATTTGCTGGTATCTATCAGGAACAAGTCACACAGCCAAGTCCAGTGTCAATGTGGAAGAGATATGTAAGACATACAGAGAAGTGTGATACAGAGGGAGAAGACAAGGAAATTAGTCTTTTATAACACTCTGCTTACATTGGTAGCTCCTTCTGCAGCTGGGCTGATTTCCTCTCATTCTCTCTCTTTCTCTTTTGGGAACTTTTCAAGATTAGTTGATGATAAAGATCTATTGATTGTGTACATTACAGGGATATTCAGAACAAAATGACCTATCTTCAAAGGGAAGAAAACATGGAAAAATTAAAACTGGTTTTGTATAGCTTGTAAAATAGCTTTGCTTGTTGTGCATTCTAATTTTGTGAACAAGCTTGAATGTCACTGGAATGAGAATGACTGCTTCTGGCTTCTCTGGGGCACTGTGACATTGCTGAGAAAACTCAAGGATTCAACGTGCATGGCTTTTGTTTTGGTTTGGTTCCTTCCTCTTGGAAAAGAAATAAGAAAGTCCCATGGAAATATACACAAATGAGCCAAGTAAAGATGCGAGGGAGAGCTTTGTGTAAACTACAATGAGGTGTTACAGAATCCTACAGTAGAACTTAGAAGTCGACCCTGTCTGGAAGGTACCCTCCAAAAAGCACATAATAAAATATGAGGAAAAGCAACTTTACATTCTTCCAGAGTTCCCTTCCTTGCCCAGGGGTTTATAAGATTTGTCTACTAAATATGAAACATTTTCTAAACAAACAAGTGGCACATTTTTGTCTATTTCTCAAGAAAATTTTAAAATTTAATTATAAAGTCTTAAAATTTAAAGAAACTCCTGTTCTAGTTGACTTATAGAGACTAATAAAACATTCAATAACCTTTAGGAAGCAGACTAACGCTTTCAGTGTGCTGACAATTTATAAAAGCTTCGGAGGCTCGCTGATACTCTGTAACATAATGGAAGAGAAGAAAAGAATATAAAGTAGAGGAGGAAAAGGAGAAGAAACTGGAGGAGAAGGAAGAGGAGGAGAAGGAGTTGCTTAACTGTAAATTAAATTAATGGTTTTGGTTACAAAGTTTCAAGAGAAGAGCCATTGAAATACCAGTGGTTATCAGGCTGGAAAACAGTGGGGAGAAAATTATTTTTAAAAAACAGTACCTTTAAACAAATGTTTTAAAGTTTAAGTAGCTGTGTAAGTACAGGGGAAATAATTTAAGGGTAAGTTTAGGTTATATTTCTATCAAGGTGAATCCTTGGACAAATTAATGGGTTTTGTAATTTGGGTTTAAAAATAGTTATATGTTCTCCCTGATTTTAATATAGTGTAAAACATGTTAGCATAATATTATTTTCTCATGGAAAGCCTAATTAATTCTAACTTCCTAGATTTCCTATACTGATTTTTTACTTCCATTAAATGTTTAAAGTTACAAACACATAAAACTATGGTTCAACTACCTTTTGAAAGATTTACTCTTATAAACTTCAGACAACCACAAATCATACAGTCCTCATATCTCTGCTCATACTACCTATAAAAATTTTTAAATACCATAGTTCTCTGACGAATTAGACTGTGTTTAAGTTCAACTTCAAACAAGATTTCCAAAATCCCTGAGAACATAGACTAGTGTATAAATTAATTTAATTAAGTTAAAATAATCTTAGACTAGCTAGATAATTCCTAAGTAGATCTAAATTCACAAAATATAGAAAACAAAAATAAGCAAACATATACATCTGTATATCTCTTATTTATATACATTCTACATTGGTCATTAGCTAATAGTTTAAAAGACATATGCAAATAACTTTAGGTCATGCTAGTATACATGGTCATGTTTGCACTTAATACTTTACAAATATAAAAGAGATGTAGAAGGGTACTCATAGAATATAAGCAACTTTCATTGGAGTCCTGCCAGGGCGAAATGATGGTCTATAATAGCTCATTCTCAGTTACCTATTTCCTAGTTCTTCTGTGACTGAGAATTCAGAAGTTAGTTGCTTTGGTTAAAGATGTAGCTAAAACGGGTGATATACTCATTACAAAGAGATATGAATATAAAGAGGATGAACGTGTTTTATCCATTTGTTTATCAGGGAAACTTAAAATTTTATTAAGATGATGAATTAAACATAATATATACAATATCTTATATATTAATAAGGCAAGTATATCTTAAAGCTAAAGTTAAAAGTTTTAAATTTGTCATTTAACCATATGTGTATTTAAGTATGTTTCCAAAAATGTACATATAAAGGTAATAAATTAGTAAACAAAAATATTTTTTTAAAGATTGTATTTATTTATTTGAGAGAGATGAGTGAGCAAGAGAGCACAAGCCAGGGGCGGAGAGGCAGAGGGAGAAGCAGGCTCCTTGCCATGCAGGAAGCCTGACTCGGGGCTCAAACCCAGGACCCTGGGATCACGACCTGTGCCAAAGGCAGATGCTTAACCAACTGAGCCACCCAAGCACCCTTAAAGAAAAATATTTTTTAAAGTGGTAATAATTCAGATACCTGGTCTCTGACTATATTTTCTGTGTTTTTCCCCATCTTCACTGGGTTATAATTGACATACATTATCGTATAACTTTAAGGTATGCAACGTGTTGATTTGGTAAACATATATTGCAAAATGATTACCACCATCATGTTAGCTAACACCTCCAACATGTCAAATAATACAAATTTCTTTTTGTGGTGAGAACATTTAAGATCTACTCTCTTAGCAACCTTCAAGTATATAATAAAGTATTACTAACTCTAATCACCATGTTATACATTAAATCCTCAGAACGTATTCATCTTATAAGTGGAAGTTTGTACTCTTTTTTTTTTTTAAATGATTTACTTATTTGAGAGAGAGCACAGAAGGAGAGTGAGAGGGAGAAGCAGACTCCCCACTGAGCAGGGAGCCCGATGTGGGGCTTGATCCCAGGAGCCGAAGGAAGACACTTAACCGACTGAGCCACCCAGGCACCCGAAGGAAGTTTGTACTCTTTAAACAGCATCTTCCCATTTCCTCCAACCCCCAGGCCCTGTAGTCTCTGTAGAGAAACAACACCGTAGTCGCTGTTTCTGCGAGTTCACCTTTTTTTAGATCACACATGGAAGTGATATCATGCAATATGTATCTTTCTCTGACTGACTTCACTTAGTGTAATACCTTCAAGTTCCATCTCTATTGTTAAAATGGTAGGATTTCCTTCTTCTTCATGGCTAAAAAATATTCATATGGCTATATGAATACATCTTTTATATCCATTCACCTGTTGACAGGTACTTAAGTAGTTTCCACATCTTGGCTATAGTGATTAACACTGTGATGTACATGGGAGTACAGACATCTGTTTGAGATCCTGTTTTCATTAAATTGGACATATACCCAGAAGTGGGATTACTGGATCATATGGTAGTCTTATTCTTAATTTTTTGAAAAACCTCCATACTGTTTCCCAAGTGGCTGCACCAATTTACAATCTTACCAATAGTGCACAAGGTTTCCCTTTTCTTCACAACACTTAACTGCTGTCTTTGCAATGACAGCCATTCTAACAGGTGTGAGGTGACACCTCACTGTGGGTTTGATTTGCATTTCCTTGATGATTAGTGATGTTTGGCACCTTTTCATGTACCCGCCAGGCATTTGTGTGACTTCTTTGGGAAAATGTTTATTCATTTCTTCTGCCCATTTTTTAATCAAAATGGTTTTTTTATTCAGTTGTGTAAGTTCTTTACATATATTTGGATATTAACCCCCCCTTATCAGATTTATGGTTTCTAGATTATTTTCTCCCATTCCATAGGTTGTCTTGTTTTGTTTATGGTTTCCTTCACTGTGTAGGAGTCTTTTTTAGTTTGATATAGTAACACTATTTTTGCTTTTGTTGCCTTAGCTTTTGGTGTCAAATCCAAAGACCAATGTTAAGGAGCTTACCACATATGTTTTGTTCTAGGAATTATATGGTTTCAGTATGTTCAAATATTAATCCATTTTCAGTTGATTTTTGTATATGGTGTAAGACAGGGCTCCAGTTTCATTCTTTTACAAGTGACTATCCAGTTTCCCAAACACCATTTGTTGAAGAGACTTTCTCCCATTGTATATTCTCCTTTGTTGTGAATTAATTGACCATATAAGTGTGGGTTTATTTCCAGGCTCTCCATTCTGTTCCATTGATTAATGTGTCTGCTTTTTATGCCAATGCCATATTGTTTTATTATAATTTTGTAATATATTTGAAATCAGGAAGTATGATACCTCCAGATTTGTTCTTTCTTAAGATTGCTTTGGCTATTCAGAATCTTTTGTGGTGCCATACAAATTTGAGTATTGTTTATTTCTGTGGAAAAATTCCTTTGGAATTTTAATAGGGATTATGTTGAATCTATAGATTACTTTGCATTGTATGGATATTTTAGTGATATTAATTTTCCAATACAGGAGCACAGAATTATCTTTCCATTTATTTGTGTCTTCTTCAATTTCTTTCATCAATGTCTCATAGTTTTCATTGTATAAACATTTTGCCTCCTTGGTTAAATTTACTCCTAAGTATTTTATTCTTCTTGATGCTTTGTAAATGGGATTATTTTCTTAGTTTCTCTTTCCAATAGATCATTATTAGTGTATAAAAACACAACTGATTTCCATGTATTGATTTTGTATCCTTAATCTTTACTGAATTCTGGTAGAGTTTTTAAGATTTTCTATATATAATTGTATCAGAAAAACTTGGTTCAGTTTACTTTCACACAAAACACACTTCTAATCACAAATATATATATGGTAAGTCTAGCTAAAGGTTTGTCAATTTTGATTATCTTTTCAAAAAAAAAGAACAGCTCTTGGGACTCCTGGGTGGCTCAGTCGGTTAAGTGTCTGCCTTCAGCTCAGGTAACGATCCCAGGGTCCTGGGATCAAGTCCCGTATCAGGCTCCTTGCTCAGCATGGAGCCTGCTTCTCCCTCTGCCTGCCATTCTCCCTGCTTGTGTTCTCTCCCCCCAACCCTGACAAATAGATAAAGGAAATCTTTAAAAATAAAATATGAAAAAAAAGAACAGCTCTTAATTTCATTGATCTTTTATATTATCTTTGTCTCTATTCCATTTATTTATACTCTGTCTTTGCTATTTCCTTCCTTCTACCAACTTGGGCTTAGTTTTTTTTTTTTTTTTCTATTCCTTGAGGTGTAAAAGCTACGTTGTTTATTTGAAATCTTTCTTTTACCTTAATGTAGGCATTTATTGCCATTAACTTCTCTCTTAACAACTGTTTTGCTACATCCCCTAATTTTGGTATGTTCCACTTATTTTGTCATCTGTCTCAATATATTTCTGGGGATTTCTCTTTTGACTTATTCTTTGATCCATTGGTTGTTCAGTAGCATGTGGTTTGATCTCTACATACTTATGAATTTTCCAGGTTTTTTCTTATAATTGATTTCTAGTTTCATACCATTGTATTTGGAAAAAATCCTTGATTTGATTTCAATCTTCTTAAATTTATGGAGACTTCTTTTGTGTCCTAATATATAATTCACCATGGAGAATGTTCCATGTGCACTTGAGAAGAATGTGTATTCTGTTGCTGTTGGATGGAATGTTCTGTAAAAGTCTGTTAAGTCCACCTGGTCTAACATGTAATTTAAGACCTATGTTTCTTCATTGATTTGCTGTCTGGATGTCTATCCATTGTTGAAAGTGGGATACTGAATTCTCCTACTATTGTTATATTCCTATTTCTCCATTCAGATCTGTTTTATTTGCTTTATATTTTTAAGTGCTCCTATGTTGTGTGCATAATTATTTACAAATGTTATATCCTCTTGATGAACTGACCCATTTATCATTATATAATGACCTTTTTGGTCTCTTGTCTGATGTAAGTATTGCTACCCCTGCTTTCTTTTGGTTTCCATTCACATGGAATATCTTTTTCCATTCTTTCAATTTCAGTCTATGTGTGTTCTTAAAAGTGAAATGCGTCTTATTTTTTTAATCCATCAGCCACTGAATTGGAGAATTTCATCCATTTACATTTAAAGTAATTATTGATACAGATTTTTAAAAAGATTTTATTTTTAGGGGCACCTGAGTGGCTCAGTTGGTTGAGCGACTGCCTTCGGCTCGGGTCATGATTCCAGAGTCCTGGGATTGAGTCCCGCATCGGGCTCCTGGCTCAGCGGGGAGCCTGCTTCTCCCTCTGACCCTCTCCCCTCTCATGCTGTTTCTCTCTCTCTCTAATAAATAAATAAAATCTTTAAAAAATTTTTATTTTTATATAATCTCTACACCCGTGGGGCTCAAACCTACAACCCCAAGATCAAGAGTCAAACACTCTGCCAACTGAGCCCAGCCAGGTATCCAGTAAATATAGACTTACTATTGCCATTTTGTTCATTGATTTTTGGTTGTTTTCTAATCCCTTTGTTCCTTTCTTTCTTCCTTTATGATTTGATGATTTTCTAAGTGGTGTGTTTGGATTTCTTACTCTTTATCTTTTGTGTGTACACTATAGGTTTTAGTTTTGTGATTACCATAAGGCTTACATAAAGCATCTAACATTTATTTATTTATTTATTTTTATTTATTTTTTTTTTTAAAGATTTTATTTATTTGACAGAGAGAGACAGTGAGAGAGGGAACACAAGCAGGGGGAGTGGGAGAGGGAGAAGCAGGCTTCCCGCGGAGCAGGGAGCCCAATGCGGGGCTCGATCCCAGGACCCTGGGATCATGACCTGAGCCGAAGGCAGATGCTTAACGACTGAGCCACCCAGGCGCCCCAGCATCTAACATTTATAACACTCTATTTTAAGCTGATAACTACTTAACTTTGACCACACACAAAAGTTTACATTGTTACAGTCTATACCCCTCCACATTTTTTTAAAGATTTATTTATTTGACAGAGAGAGAGTACAAGCAGGGGGGAACAGCAGGGAGAGGGAGAAGCGGACCCCCTGCTAAGCAGAGAGTCCTTTGTGGGGCTCAATCCCAGAACCCTGGGATCATGACCTGAGCTGAAGGCAGCTGCTTAACCCACTGAGCCACCCAGGTGCCCCTACCCCTCCCCATTTTACACTTTCAATGTCACAATTTAATCTTTTTACTTTGGGTATCTATTAACAAATTATTGTAGTTACAGTTATTTTTAATGCTTTTGTATTTTAAGCTTCATTCTAAAGTTATAAGTCATTTACCCACCATGAGTAAATAAGAGTATTCTGAATTTAACTATATATTTACCCTTACCAGTTTTATACTTTCCAAATGTTTTCCTGTTACTAATTAGCATCCTTTCATTTCAGCTTGAAGAACTCACTGTAACATTTCTTATGAGGCTGGTAAGTGGTGATGAACTCCTTCAGCTTTTGCGTGTCTGGAAAACTTTTCCTTTCCTTCAATTTTGAAGGACAACTTTGCCAGATAGTGTTATTTTTGGTTAGCAGTTTGGTTTCTTTTCTTAGCACTTTGAATATATCATGCCACTTCTTTAAGGCCTGCAGAGTTACAGCTAGAACATTTACTGATAGTCTTGGGGGTTCCCTTCTATGTAACAAGTTGTTTTCCTCTTGCTGCTTTTAACATTCTCTCCTTTTTTGTTTTTGATGATTATAATGTGTCTCAGTGTGGTTCTCTTTGGATTAATCTTTTTTGCAACCCCTATGCTTGAGAGAGTCTTAAAAGTCAGGGTGCTGGATGTGGGGTTCCAACCCACTACTCCTCAGGGAGAAACTAGGACTTCCTTCCTAATGTATGGCACTGTGCCAGGGGTAGGGTTTATGGAGAGTGTGTCTCAGTCTTTCCTACCTGTTTTGATGTGGGTATTTTCTTGCTCACCTGAAGTGTGGGCATCACTTTGCTAGTTTCTGGATTTCTCTCAAAGGCAATTGCTCCATGTGTAGCTGTTCATTCAGTATGTCTGTGGAATCAGGGGGATTCAGAGCCTCCCATGTTGCCTTCTTTAAATGCTATCCCACAATTTTCTGTGCTTTTGTCACCCTCCTGAATGACTTTTAAGTAAAAGTTCACTTCTGCAAAAGCTGTATTTAACAATTATTGTTACTTGCTTTCAATATTTTTACTCTCAATGAGAGGTTTTTTTTTTTAAGATTTTATTTATTTATTTGACAGAGAGAGATAGTGAGAGAAGGAACACAAGCAGGCGGAGTGGGAGAGGGAGAAGCAGGCTTCCCGCGGAGCAGGGAGCCCGATGTGGGGCTCGATCCCAGGACCCTGGGACCATGACCTGAGCCAAAGGCAGAGGCTTAACGACTGAGCCACCCAAGCGCCCCTAAACTGAGGGTTTTAAGGAATCTGAAATTTAATGTGTCTTTGCCTTATGAACATAGGCAAATCAATCAATCAGTAACACTAAGATTTGCAGTGCCTGTGATATTGTCTTAAATAGAAGTTATAGATATTTCTTAACACATTAAGTTGTTGTAGAGAGTTTGAAATATCTTTTAGGATCATGCTATTTTGAAAGTACAATAGTTATTAACATGAAGCTATATCAAAAGTGATTGTAGTCTGTCAACAGATGACCTGCAATGTTGCTGAGATCTATTGGGCAACTTTGTGGCTAGTACTTGCTCAGCAGCAAAATGGTGAATCACATGTTTTTACAGTGGTGACCCTGATATCTCTATAACTGCTTATTGACTAATGAAATAAAATGTTACTACTTGGCAAAGATGGGCAGTTCACACGAGTGATCCCTAATCCCTAAGAAAGCATGCCTTTATGTAGCAGCAATAGGTGTGTAGCCTATATGGATAGACCAGACAAGTTTGAACACATCTGGCAAGTGAGGTAACTTTTTAAGTGTTATTATTTCTACTTATTAACTAGAATAAAATTACTTGTAAGAGATTGTACAGTATCACAGGTCATACAAAGTGTTGAATTTCTATGAGTAACTGGGAGGAAGGTGTTAAAGCAGCTAGTCAGCCTTCCATTCACTTCCTTCAAAAAGGGGATAGGGAATGGAGATCTCTGGGGGAAATAAAAGAAAGCTGGTGGTACAATCTAATCTGTCAACTGGTCCTCCAAGTCAATAGACTAATGATATTTGCTAGATGGAAGAGAACTTGTCCTTAGGAGAATATTCCTGATAAGGACTAATGTACATAGAATCAGGATCTATGAGGCATGTCTTCTTGGAGAATGTCACGTAAACTATACAACTCAGTAAGATATAAAATAGAGATGCTTCAAAGTTGAAACACCAACCATGAGAAGCCCCACAAACCTCATTTAGGGCCCTTCTCTATTCTGAGGAAGAGCTGCATGTTTCGAGTGGGAACGAAAGACATGGGGAGCCTTGGAGCGTCTTAGTGTCCCCAAATCTCTCTGCTTCTTCTGAACCTCTAGATTGTATCCTTGAAATTATTTAGTAAAGCTTGATACTAAGTAACATCTGTGGCTTGTGTAAGTCTTATTTATCAATTAAATCCTGTATGTTAGCTCAGTAGCAGTGGTTTTTTTTTTCAGATTTTTTAAGTTTAAATTCAATTAATTAACATATAATGTATTACTGGTTTCAGAGGGTCTGTGATTCATGAGTCTTATATAATACCCAGTGTTCATTACATCACATGCCCTCCTTAATGTCCATTACCCAGTTACCCCATTCCTCCAGCAACCCTTAGTTTGTTTCCTATGATTAAGAGTCTCTTATGGTTTGTCTCCCTCTCTGGTTTCATCTTGTTTCATTTTCTCCTCTCTTCCCCTATGATCCTCTGCCTTGTTTCTTAAATTCCACATATCAGTGAGGTCAAATGATAATTGTCTTTCTCTGATTGACTTATTTTGCTTAGCAAAATACCCTCTAGTTCCATCCATGTCGCTGCAAATAGAAAGATTTCATTTTTGATGGCTGCATAATATTCCACTATATGTATATATGTGTATATATACATACACACACACACACACACACATATATGTGTGTATATATGTATATATACCACATCTTTATCCATTCATCTGTCGATAGACATCTGGCCTCTTTCCATAGTTTGGCTACTGTGGACACTGCTGCTGTAAACATTGGAGTGCGGGTGCCCCTTCAGATCACTACATTTGTATCTTTGGGGTAAATACCCAGTAGTGCAATTGCTGGGTCGTAGGGTAGTTCAGAGGTTCTTTCTTTCGTTTTTTTTTTTGTACTCTTTTTTGGTATTCTAAGTTATATAATATTATAAGGGACACACATGTTGTGTGTTATACAAATAGTGCTTGTGGATATTTTGTCATGAGACTGTTACATATTTTTTAAATAATTATGTAAGTGAATGCTATCAGACATGAGAACCATTATTTTAGGAAAGCACAGAATACCACAAGACAACACACAAAACAATTGTCAAATTCCAGAAAGACGGGTCAATATAATTGGTTTTCTTTTAAATTCCATGATTTTCACATATGCATTTAAACATATTCTTGTTAGAAAAGGTCTGGAGACTTCATTGAGTTGCCACAAAAGGTCTATGACTTAAAAAAGTTGAGAATTCCTGCTTTAAGTCAAGACTAATTATTTCTTGCCTGTAGGCATATAGGCCCTACACACACATCTTAGTATAACGAAAATTCCTCTGACAACTCTTTTAGATACTGCTTTTGCCAAATTCAAACTACAAATTGGAAATAATAAAACTGTCAAGATGTCCTTTATACTTCAACTATTTTTGATGTCTCTCAGACAGCCATTGGTAACACTAAAATTTGTTTTTTTGCCATATAAAAGGAATAATGTTAAAATAATTCAATATATTTGCCATATTTTAATTAGTTCAATAACTATGATATAGTAACTATAACAAATAACCCAGATACCCTTTCTTGGGAGACAGGTACCAACAAAGCATTTGCCATCTTAAATATATAGCCCCTGAATATTTGAGCATTCCTCACTAGGCTAAACTCTGTACCTAAAGATGTGGTTGTGCTTTAGGGATACTTTTTCAAAAACTAGGAATTCATTATAAGCACATTACCTACCTGAGCATTTCCCTGGGCCCTATAGCTAAGAATTATCCACCTTATTTACATGTTGTTGCAAAGGCACCTAATTTAATTGAAACCTCTACAGATGTTGTTCTAGGTTAACCTCTCACCCCAAGGGTCTCTTGTGGGAGAAGCCTTTTCATTCTAAACAATATTCAACTCTTGTTGGCCAGCCAAATTACCACTTAAAATTTTTTTTTGTCTGCTCCCCTCATAACTGACAAATGCTATCCAAATCTAAATCCAGCTGCTCTATTTTCCCTTCCTGAAAAAGGTAAATCTCATGACTAACAGTTATTAAAAATCCAAGCATGCAATGTCCTGACTCTACCGATGTTTCTTCAGACAAAGGTATGATACTTTTGGTGTTGGCTCTTAACTTAGAATTTATAAAGGTCTATGTTATACTGCATATGCTATTCTTTCTAACATTCTGTGATTAAAACTTCTTTATACCATAGTTCATTCTGCTCAGATAGCTGAACTGATAGCTTTAACACAACTATGCCAACTTGCTAACGGTTTAATAGTTAACATCTATGCTAATAAATATGCCTTCAAGTTATTTATGATTTTGGTAGGCCATTGAAACAAACTCAGAAACCCCATTCAAAAATGGAAAATAGTAAGTTACTAGAGTTAATCCAACATCTGAAGGGAACCTCAGTTGTTAAGATTGAAGTTCACACGTAAGATAACTTTTAAGCTAAAGGTAATGAATGACTTAAGCTACCACTCTGTGAAACCAACAGCCCACACTGATTTGTACATTATTAGCATCTAAAAGATAGCTACCCAATCTCAGAAGGATTTATGCAAATCAAACAACATTCTATCATCATAGAAGAAAAAAAGATATTGGTTATCTCAATCTCCATTATGCATGACAAGATGGACTTGGCATTTCACAGAAGGCAACCTGGTGGTGCCAAAGTCCACCATCAGAACTTCTGTTCTCCTGTTAAATGAAAACACCCATAATAGTAGGATGAATTGGACAAAACATTACAAAAGTATTAGAATATACTACCTGATAGGCTCAACTAGTGACAAAACCTTATTTTATTTGCAATTCTAACCCAAGAAAGAACTATAAAGGTAGGATAAACCTCAAGGACCATCTAAACATTTAGAAGTGGATAACATCCAGGTGCCTAAATTAAAACCTTAAGTATATTTTAGATATAATCTGAAATTTTCTCATTGGTTTATATTTTCTCTTGCCAAAAGATTAATCCTGCAGTTGTTGCAATAAAAATGTTCATGGAATCTGCATTCCTTACATAAGGAATATATTCAATGCCCTGTAGAAATAGAGGAACCCACTTTACAGGTTAAAAACTTAAGGAATTATATAAGGTTCTCCCTTTTAAACAGAACTTTGGGGCGCCTGGGTGGTTCAGCCGGCTAAGCATCTGCCTTCGGCTCAAGTAATGATCCCAGGGTCCTGAGACTGAGCCCCGCATCAGGCTCCCTGCTCAGCGGGGAGTCTGCTTCTCCCTCTGCCTTCCACTCCCCCTGCTTGTTCTCTCTTTCTCTGTCTCTCTTTATATTTATTATATAAATAAATAAAATCTTTAAAAAAATAAACAGAACTTGTCTATATAAAACAAGCTCTGGAAAGATAACCTAATGTTGTTTTAAAATCAAAACTTCATATTTTCAGAGAAATTTAATATTCTATATTACATTCTAAACTGTCACTGTCAAAAACCAATATCACATACACAATTATATAACCAATGGATGTAAGCCACACATTTCAAGAGACACCATCAGACACAACCCTGTGTAGAGTATGCTTTCATTTGTGCCCCCCCCCACAAAAAATACCAACTCCAAGCTCCATTTTACAGATCAGGATACTGAGAAACAGATATGTGTTGAATATCTGAAAGGATACACAAGAAACTCGTGGTAATTGTGGCTGCTTCAGGGGATGGAAGTGCTTAAATAAAAGGAAAAATTAATTTTTTCTGTTGTATTGTTTGAAGTTTTTTACCATGTGAATTATTACTATGTGATTATCACAAAGAAAATGTGATGTAACTGATGGAAAGACCCAATGGTCACCACCAGAAGATGGAATATGGGAGCATATGGAGATGTTTCCACAAAGCAGAAGATAAACAAGCATGCTTCCAGACTGAAGTCCCTCCAAAAACCTGGAAGTGTCATTGCTGTCTCTTGCTTTGGATAATGGCTTCATTAGTTCCTATATACTTTGCCATTTGTGAAACTTTGAATCCTCTGAGTGTCTTTTGCCATTTTTCTGCCAAACATATTGTGGTCCCATTGAGACAACAGGAATTACCTAATAGAAATTATAAATAATTGTTTTTTTAAAGATTTTATTTATTTATTTGAGAGAGAGATGAGATAGAGAGAGCATGAGAGGAGGGAGGGTCAGAGGGAGAAGCAGACTCCCCGCCGAGCAGGGAGTCCGATGCGGGACTCGATCCTGGGACTCCAGGACCATGACCTGAGCCGAAGGCAGTCGCTTAACCAACTGAGCCACCCAGGCGCCCTATAAATAATTGTTAAAACAAGTTATTTTAATAGTCTAGGTAAGAGATAGTAAGCTATATTGGGGAAGTGGCACGGGGCTAATAAGATCATGAGATCATGACCTGAGCCGAAACCAAGAGTTGGACCCTTAACCAACTGTGCCACCCAGGTGCCCCTTAAACATAATCTTTTAAATTAAATTTCCTATCCAATTTGTTCATCTGTTTTCTCTTGAGGGCTGGCACACTGGCAGGTAAAATACTGTCAATAGGTGGTGCTTCCTTAAATTTCATTTCTGCTGGGGCACCTGGGTGGCTCAGTCAGTTAAGCATCTAACTCTTGATTTCGGCTCAGGTCATTATTTCAGGGTTGTGAGATGGAGCCCCGCGTCCAGCTCTGTTCTCAGCGGGGATTCTGCTTTTCTCTCTCTCTCTCCCTCTCCCTTTGCCCCTCCCCCCACTCTCTCTCTCTCTCAAATAAATAAATAAAATCTAAAAATTTTCATTCCCATTGATCTCCCAGTCCTTAATCTTGACCCAGTCTCCTTTTTGAATCCCAGGCCTGGTAGTTGGATTCCCTATACCTTAGGGCACTGTATTGATTACCTGCTTATGATCTATTCTCTCTACATCTAGTTTCCCATCTGGCTTTTCAAATACACTCCAACAAACTTTGCTCCAAAACCTGCTACTCTACCTGTCTCCTGGGGCAGCCCCTAGAGTTTCTCACCTTTAACAAGATAACCTCATCCATTGTAGGACAAAAATGAGATCCTATGTCAAACCATCATTGCTGACCCAACTTTGGAAGTGGTGGCTGAGATAGAGTCCTTTAATCCCTGGAAGCCAATATTTGGGAAATCTTGCCAATCTGAATAATGAAAGTTTCTCTAACTCTTGCTTTCAGAATCCCGATGTCATTATAAATCCTCCCCACTATATTCCCCACACTCCCAACACACACACACACACACACACACACACACACACACACACTCTTTTGCTGACGCTCAGCCGAAACTGCTTGAGCAGTTTCTTTACTGTCTTGAGAACAGAAATAGAACCTCAGACATACCAGGAACTTCCCTAAACTCTCTACAAATCACCTCACCCTCACGTCACCTCATCTATGAAGATGAGCAAAAGGGTCTATGCTGCATCTCAGTAAACAGTAAAAGCTACAGATCTCTTTATTGAAGGTTAAACTATCAGGAGAAAAAAACAACACCAGCAAACCTATATAAAAATGTACAGCAAGAGATGAGAGCAATGTTCTGACGTCTTAAGAAAGAAGAGGATAAAATCACACAACTAATTTTTCTGCCAAAAACAAAAGAAAATCTTAGAAAATATTTACTTTGTGTTCTCAAGAATATTTAGAGGACACTGGATTAATTAAACAAGAGTAATCAGATAAGAAAATGCCGGGGCAATCAAGTTTCTATTAACTCATAGAGTATGTTTATGCAAATTACAGAAAAAAAAAAGTGTCCCTTCCTCCCCTGCACCAGGTTGCAGATCTTAACTAGCAGAACCCAGACTGAATTTTAGCCTCCAGACCCACCTTTAGCTACAGGCATTTTTTTTTTCCATTTGAGAGTAGTCGTTTATTAACTGACCAGATTACAAAAATAATCATGGTAGGTACCTTAGTTCATCCTTTTAATAAGCCTATTGTTCTGGTCTTCCCTGTTGCCAGCATCTCTACCTTCTACAAGATGGGTGGTCTTTTTCTTCATTCCCCCTCATGGAGAAGATAATTTGAAGGGCCATAAAAAGTTGTTTGCTTCTTTGAAACGTTTTCCAACAGTACAGATCTCGTGAATTAGATCCTCCATGCAGATGATGCCATATTTACCAAGAGATCAAATTGTGCTATATCAAATGGAATACTACTCAGGAAAAAAGGAACAAACTTGTGATACTCTAAATATGAATGAATCTCAAAATTGTGGTAAATGAAAGAAGTCAGCCAGAAAAGAGTACATACTGTACATGATTCCATTTATATGAAATTCAAAAATAATATAAATAATATAAACTGATGTAGTGTCAGAAAACAGATCAGTGGTTGCCTGGGAACAGGAATAAAGAGAAAGATGGATTACAAAGGAGCATGAGGAAATTTTGGAGTAATGAAAATGTTATCTTGATCGTGTGATGGTTTCATAGATATATATATATGTCAAAACTCATCAAGTTGTACAATTTAAATGAGTTAACTGTACATCAATTATACCTCAAAAAAGCTGCTAAATAAGAGCCCCAATATATAGAAACAGATGAGTTTACAGAACAAGAATATAGGTAGGTACAATTTAGCTTGATTAGCGTAGCTCTCTGGAAAAAGAGATATGGTTTCTGGTTTTTCTGGTTACAAGCAACTATATGACCTGCTCAACCGATTTTAAGAAGTTTTCCTATAGAGATACAACTGGACTTTATTGAAGATGTGAGGGTTTGCTTTTTTTTTAAAGATTTTATTTATTTATTTGAGAGAGAGAGAATGAGAGATAGAGAGCACGAGAGGTAAGAGCATCAGAGGGAGAAGCAGACTCCCTGCTGAGCAGGGAGCCCGATGCAGGACTCGATCCCAGGACTCCAGGATCATGACCTGAGCCAAAGGCAGTCACTTAACCAACTGAGCCACCCAGGCGCCCTGATTTTTTTTAAAGATTTATTTATTTGAGAGAGAGAGAGAAAGCGCAAGCAGTGGGGGAGGGGCAGAGGGAGAAGGATAAAGAAACTCAAGTGGACTCCACACTGAGTCCAACAACACTGGGCTTGATCTCATGACCCTTAGGTCATGACCTGAGCCAAAACCAAGAGTTGGACACTTTAACCGACTGTGCCACCCAGGTGCTCCGAAAATGTGAGGCTTTTATTTGCCTCCCTTCCATGGTAATTCCATTTTCCCCTTACCCATTGGCTTCCAATGCTTGTAGTTTCTGTTCCTCTGTAACTTTTAACTTGCATAACTTGAACATAATGAGCTGTTTCATTGGTGGGTTGACAGCTCCCCCACTACCAACAAATACCTCTTTCTCTTTCTTTGATTCAAATTCCCAAGACAGGCAACCTGACTAGCTCAATTCATCTTTTTGTCAGGCCATTGGTAAATTGCGGATCAGCTCATCAACTGACTTCCCTTATGTTAGACTGCCCATCCCTACGTCCAAACAACTGTGGTCAAGAGGCAGGACGATTCACACATAGTTCAGAACACAACCGCTTTGAAACCACAAACTGTAGGCAGGGCAGATTCACACAAAGGGGGATGTAAGGAGAGAAGCCAGGGCTTGACATCTCTAGTAGACTAATTTCAGCATGAAATAAACCAGGTACCTACATATAGCCCTTCTTGACAATCACCTTATATGTGATCACCTTTTATGACCACGCTACTCTGACTTCTGGCCTAAGTAAGAATTCTATTATTACTGCTGCTCAGGCTGAGGTATTTTCAGCTTCTTTTTAGAATCTGTCAAGGACAGTCCTCTCCCTCTGGCTCTGGACTGTGCTCTACTCCTTGGTTTCTAAAGGACCTTTCCCTGTGAAGGTAACATTTACTAAGCACTATGCACCTAATCTGATCTCATAAGCATTCTCTTCATCCTTCTATCAGTTCCTAGGACCCAGGAAATCCTACCCCTTCCCTAACATGTTTCTCTCTGTTCTCTGGCTTGAGAAATATATACTAGAAAGACTGGTTTTACCTTTTGGTAAAACATAGCTCCTTTACCTATTGTGGTCCAAACTAGAATCTGAATTTACACTCTGCTCTTATTTGAGAAAAACTGACCATTTTAAATTTCTGAGCCAGCAGGTTAAAAAAAAACAAAAACAAACACACAAAAAAATGCCTAGGAATATACAGATTAATCCTTCAAGTGCAAAAGAGGTCTTTAGGAGAAAAACTCACCATAAAGATTAGTTCCTGGGATCTAAGCCAAATAGCTACATCTAGTGTTTAAAGTGGGATCAACAATTTTTAAGTATGATCTTTGCTCTAAAGTGTCATAGAAAGAGAAACTGGTTTTTCGATGTCAAGATTGACAAAGCCTTAAGTGACTCCCAAAAGCTTGGCAGAGGTATTAGCGTAAGTTCCTTTTCTAGGGGCGCCTGTGTGGCTCACTCAATTGAGCATCCAACTCCTGATTTTGGATCGGGTCGTGATCTCAGGGTCCTGAGGTCGGGCTCCGTGCTGGGCATAGAGATTCTCTCCCTCTCCCTCTGCTCCTCCCCCCTCTAAAAAAAAAATCCCTTTTCTATTAGATAATTGTCCCTACTAATATAATGCAGTATGTGTGGCTTTATTACTATTGCTAGAAAAACAGAGTAAGAGTTCTACTTGAAAAAGGAAAGAGGAAAAAAAAAAATCAGGTACCCGAAAGCTTAATGTTGTTGTTTCCCACCAAACATAGAAGGTTATTATTACAGTTCTATCATTTTTTTCTTATTTAACTGAGAGAAGGAAAAAAATATAAATATTACCAAGAGTTTTGCACTTGGCTCAAAGTCACTTTATCTCAAACTCTGGTCATAACCCTTAATAATTTATTTTTTAAGTAACCTCTACCGTCAATGTGGGGCTAGAACTCATGACCCCAAAATCAAGAGTTGCATGCTCTAACAACTGAGCTAGTCATACACCCCAAGTCTTAATAATTTCAATACCCATACAGATGATCCCTCCCTTAAGTTGGCCTCTCAGTTCTTTGACTTCTTTTCTTACAATAACTTTGTTCTCTGCTCTGTTTCAACTACTTAGTCCCATGATAACCTAGACCTTGTCTTTATTGTTACTGCACTCTTCTACCTGACAACCCTCAATCTTTTCAGCTCATTCTCTCCAATGTTTCAGTTTCATTAATTTTTCAAACCCAGTAGGCATGCCAATGCATTGAACCTACCACCTCTGCACTGCCCCTCATCCCCTCACATCCTCATTTCCAGAAACTCTGAGGGGTCTGTACTACTATAATTTTTCACTTTCTATTTTCCTCAAATTTCCAACATTTTCTTACTCTCTACCGATAACTTCTTCCTACTTCATTGAGAAACAAAAACAATCCGAAGAAAACCTCCAACTACTCCCTCCATCACATCTACCACATTATCAGCATCTGAACTCATATACTCTTATTCTCCTACCTGTGTGAGGATTTTCTCCTCAGAAATGAATGCATACAGAGCAGCTCTTTCTGCCCACGGGTCCTGCCCCCGTGCTTTAATAAACCACCATTTTGTACCAAAGACATCTCAAGAATTCTTTCTTAGTCGTCGACTCCGGACTCCACCCCACTGAACCTCACCTATATCCCAAAACCCCATCAGTAGGAGACCTAAATTTTGTCTGGTCCCAGGAATTCAGCTGAATAGGGATCAAACCATTCTGAACACCTACGAACTCAACAGGAGATCGAAGAAAAGAATGGCAGCAACTCTCTGAACAGAGAAGTGACCACTTTCTGGAAGGTAGGACATGCGGAGAAGTGAATCCAAGGCGATATTCGGGAGGATAGACGGCGGGGGAGGGGGCCTCCGTCGACCGCTTCTGGCAAGTGCTAGAGCCGCGGAGCACAAAATCGGACCTTTTAGAAGTCGGCTCCGCTGAGGGACATCGCTCCAGTGGCTAAGCGGAGGGTGGAACCCTCGCAGGACAGTGTGGTCTCAGGACCCTTGGGGTCACAGAAAGACTGGGGGTGCCTGAGTGCGGCAGAGCTCCCGGGTATCGGAGCGGGGAAGCCAGCTGCAGAGACGGAGCCGAGGGGAGGGCTTTCAGCTCAGGGTTGTCATAAACCGTGATCCGTGGCCCAGTCAGGCCACTGCTCCTCCAGCAGGGACCCAACAAGCGGCAGAGCCGGGGAGACTCCCCTTCCTCCCCCGGGAGGAGCAGCGCGGGAATGCACCGCAGGGATCTGCTGGGTTTGGAGACTCCACACGGGGTCAGGTGCCAGAGATAGAAACCCTCGGTCACAGGCCGGGTGAGCACAGAGTGCAGCCAGAGACCGGGGAGACGGGAGTGATTGACTGCTTTTCTCTGGGGGCACACTGAGGAGTGGGGACCCAAGTTCTTGGCTCAGCCAGGGCGGAGAATGGGAGGCCGCCATCTCACTCTTGTCCTCTAAAGCTGTACGGAAAGCTTGCAGGGAACAAAAGCTCCCGAGAGCAAACCCAAGGAGATTACTTAGCCCAGAACGGCAAGGGCGCACTGCAACAGGCCCCTCCTCCAGAAGATCAGCAAGAACAGCCAGCCAAGACCAAGTTTACCGATCAATGAGAACAGCAGAACTCCAGCGCTAGGGGAATATTGCACATAGAATTCATGGCTTTTTTTCCCCATGTTTCTTTAGTCTTTCAAAGTTAACTTTTTAAATTTTCCTTATTTTTTTTTCTGTTTTTTTGAATTTTTGTTTCCCTTTTTAACCAACATCTTACCTTATCAATTCTTTTTAAAAATCTTTTTTAATTTTCATTTTTAGAGTCATATTCTATCCCTTCACTGTAGTTAACCTTATTTTTGCTATATATATAAGGCTTTCTCTCTTTAAAATTTCAGGATACAGTTTCTTCTAACAGACTAAAATATACCCTAAATCTCTAAGTGTATGGCTTTGTTCTAGTCTCCTGCCTGACCACAGTCTCTCCCTTTTTTTTTAAATTTCTTTTCTTTCTTTTTTCAACCAACTTATCAATTCCTTTTATAAAATCTTTTATAATTTCCATCTTTACAGTCATATTCCATCCCTTAATTGTATTTACCCTTATTTTTGTACATATAAAAGTTTTTTTTTTTTTTTGAAGATTTTATTTATTTATTTGACAGAGAGACAGAGGGAGAGCACAAGTAGGCAGAGAGGCAAGCAGAGGGTAGGAGAGAAGCAGGCTCCCCGATGAGCAGGGAGCCCGATGCGGGGCTTGATCCCAATGACCTGAGCCGAAGGCAGACGCTTTTTTTTTTTTTTTAAAGATTTTATTTATTTATTTGAGAGAGAGAATGAGAGATAGAGAGCACGAGAGGGAAGAGGGTCAGAGGGAGAAGCAGACTCCCTGCTGAGCAGGGAGCCCGATGTGGGACTCGATCCCGAGACTCCAGGATCATGACCTGAGCCGAAGGCAGTCGCTTAATCAACTGAGCCACCCAGGCGCCCCAAAAGTTTTTCTTTCTTTAAAATTCTGGCAGGCAGTTTCTGCTCACAGACCAAAATATGCCCAAAATAGAGTGTGTGGCTCTGATCTATTCACCAGCCTGATCATACTCTTTTTTTTTTCTTTCCCTTTCTTTCCACCCCCCAGTTTTGGGTCTTTTCTGATTTGTTTACTGTATATTTGCTGTGGTCGTTGTTACCCTGTTAGCATTCTGTTCCCTCATTCATCTGTTCTCCTCTGGACAAAATGACAGGACAGAAAAACTCCCCTCAGCAGAAAGAGCAAGAGGCAGTACCGTCTGCAGGGACCTACTCAATACGGACATCAGTACGATGTCGGACCTAGAGTTCAGAACCATGACTTTAAAGATACTAGCTGGGCTTGAGAAAAGAGTGGAGGTTATGAGAGAAACCCTTCCTGGAGAAATAAAAGAACTAAAATCTAACCAAATTGAAATCAAAAAGGCTATTAACGAGATGCAATCAAAAATGGAGGCTCTGCTAGGATAAATGAGGCAGAAGAGAGAATCAGCGATAGAGAAGACCAAATGATGGAAAATACAGAGGCTGAGAAAAAGAGAGAGAAACAACTACAGGATCACGAGGGCAGAATTCGAGAGATAAGCGATACAATAAGACGAAACATCAGAATAATTGGGATCCCAGAAGAAGAAGAGAGAGAGGGGCAGAAGGTATATTGGAGCAAATTATAGCAGAGAACTTCCCTAATGTGGGGAAGAAACCAGGCATCAAAATCCAGGAGGCACAGAGAACCCCTCTCAAAATCAATAAAAATAGGTCAACACCCCGACATCTAATAGTAAAACTTACGAGTCTCAGAGGCAAAGAGAAAATCCTGAAAGCAGCTCAGGAGAAGAGCTATGTAACCTACAATGGCAGAAACATTAGATTGGCAACAGACCTATCCACAGAGACCTGGCAGGCCAGAAAGGACTGGCATGATATCTTTAGAGCACTAAACGAGAAAAATATGCAGCTGAGAATACTATATCCAGCTAGGCTATCATTGAAAATAGAAGGAGAGATAAAAAGCTTCCAAGACAAACAAAAACTAAAGGAATTTGCAAACACCAAACCAGCCCTCCAAGAAATATTGAAAGGGGTCCTCTAAGCAAAGAGAGAGCCTGAAAGTAACATAGACCAGAAAGGAATACAGACAATATACAGTAACAGTCACCTTACAGGCAATACAATGGCACTAAATTCATATCTTTCAACAGTTACCCTGAATGTAAATGGGCTAAATGCCCCAATCAAAAGACACCGGGTATAAGAGGGGATAAAAAAACAAAGCCCATTGATATGTTGCCTGCAAGAGACCCATTTTTGACCCAAAGACACCTCCAGATTGAAAGTGGGGAGTGGAAAACCATTTACCATGCTAATGGACATAAAAGAAAGCTGGGGTGGCAATCCTTGTATCAAATTAGATTTTAAACCAAAGACTATAATAAGAGATGAGGAAGCATACTTAAAGGGTCTATCCTACAAGAAGATCTAACAATTGTAAATATCTATGCCCCTAACATGGAAGCAGCCAATTACATAAGGCAATTAATAACAAAAGCAAAGAAACACACTGACAACAATACAGTAATAGTGGGGGACTTTAACACCCCCCTGACTGAAATGGACAGATCATCTAAGCAAAAGATCAACAAGGAAATAAAGGCTTTAAATGACACACTGGACCAAATGGACTTCATAAGATATATTCAGAATATCCCATCCCAAAGCAACAGAATAAACATTCTTCTCTAGTGCCCAAGGAACATTCTCCAGAATAAATCACATCCTAGGTCACAAATCAGGTCTCAACTGGCACCAAAAGATTGGGATCATTCCCTGCACATTTTTGGACTACAATGCTTTGAAACTACAACTCAATCACAAGAGGAAAGTTGGAAAGAACTCAAATACATGGAGGCTAAAGAGCATTTTACTAAAGCACTGGGTGTTATACGCAAACAATGAATCATGGAACACTACATCAAAAATTAATGATGTAATGTATGGTGATTAACATAATAAAATAAAATTTAAAAAAAAGAATGAATGGGTCAACCAGGAAATTAAAGAAGAATTTAAAAAATCCATGGAAACAAATGAAAATGAAAACACAACTGTTCAAAATCTTTGGGATGCAGCAAAGGCGGTCCTAAGAGGAAGGTATATAGCATACAAATCTTTCTCAAGAAACAAGGTCTCAAATACATACCCTAACCCTACACCTACAGGAGGTGGAGAAAGAACAGCAAATAAAGCCTAAACCCAGCAGGAGAAGAGAAATAATAAAGATGAGAGCAGAAACCAATGAAATAGAAACCAAAAGAACAATAGAACAGATCAATGAAACTAGGCGCTGGTTCTTTGAAAGAATTAATAAGATTGATAAACCCCTGGCCAGACTTATCAAAAAGAAAAATGACCCAAATAAATAAAATCATGAATGAAAGAGGAGAGATCACAACCAACACCAAAGAAACACAAACAATTATAAGAACACATTATGAGCCACTATATGCCAGCAAATTAGACAATCTGGAAGAAATGGATGCATTCCTAGAGAAGTACAAACTACCAAAACTGAACCAGGAAGAAACAGAAAACCTGAACAGACTCATAACCACTAAGGAAATTGAAGCAGTAATCAAAGAATCTCCCAACAAACAAGAACCCAGGGCCAGATGGCTTCCCAGGAGAATTCTAACAAATATTTAAAGAAGAATTCATAACTATTCTTCCGAAACTGTTCCAAAAAAATAGAAATGGAGGGAAAACTTCCAAACTCATTTTATGAGGCCAGCATTACCTTGATCCCAAAACCAGACAAAGACCCCATTATAAGAGAGAATTACAGACCAATATCCTTGATGAACATGGATGCAAAAATTCTCACCAAAATACTAGCCAATAGGATCCAACAGTACATTAAAAGGATTATTCACCACAACTAAGTGGGATTTATTCTTGGGCTGCAAGTTTGGTTCAACATCCATAAATCAATCAATGTGATACAATACATTAATAAAAGAACAAGAACCATATGATCCTCTCAATAGATGCAGCAAAAGCATTTGACAAAGTACAGCATCCTTTCTTGATTAAAACTCTTCAGAGTGTAGGGATAGATGGTTCATACCTCAATATCATAAAAGCCATCTAGGAAAAACCCACAGTGAATATCATTCTCAATGGGGAAAAACTGAGAGCTTTTCCCCTAAGGTCAGGAACATGATAGGGATGTCTACTGTCACCAATACTATTCAACATAGTACTAGAAGTCCTAGCCACAGCGATCAGACAACAAAAAGAAAAAAAAGGGCATCTGAATCGGCAAAGAAAAAGTCAAACTTTCACTCTCTACAGATGATATGATACTTTATGTGGAAAACCCAAGAGACTCCACCCCAAAACTTCTAGAACTCATACTGGAATTCAGAAAAGTGGCAGGATATAAAAACAATGCACAGAAATCAGTGGTATTTCTATACACCACCACCAAGACAGAAGAAAGAGAAATTAAGGCGTCGATCCCATTTACAATTGCACCCGAAACCATAAAATACCTAGTAACAAATCTAACCAAAGAGGCAAAGGATCTATACTCAGAAAACTACAGAATGCTCATGAAAGAAATTGAGGAAGACACAAAGAAATGGAAACACGTTCCATGCTCATGGGTTGGAAGAACAAATATTGTGAAAATGTCTATGCTACCTAGAGCAATCTACAAATTTAATGCAATCCCTATCAAAATACAATCAACTTTTTTCAAAGAAATAGAACAAATAATCCTAAAATTTGTATGGAACTAGACAAGACCCTGAATAGCCAGACGAATGTTGAAAAAGAAAAGCAAAACTGGCAGCATCAGAATTCCAGTCTTCAAGCACTATTACAAAGCTGTAATCATCAAGACAGTGTGGTACTGGCACAAAAACAGACACATAGATCAGTGGAACAGAATAGAGAGCCCAGAAATGGACCCTCAACTCTATGGTCAACTAATCTTCAACAAAGCAGGAAAGAATGTCCAATGAAAAAAAGACAGTCTCTTCAACAAATGGTGTTGGAAAAATTGGATAGTCACATGCGGAAGAATAAAACTGGAGCATTTCCTTACACCACACACAAAAATAGACTCAAAATGGATGAAAGACCTAAATGTGAGACAGGAATCCATCAAAATCCTTGAGAAGAACACAGGCAGCAACCTTTTCGACCTCAGCTGCAGCAACTTCTTCCTAGAAATATCGCCGAAGGCAAGGGAAGCAAGGGCAAAAATGAACTATTGGGACTTCATCAAGATAAAAAGCTTTTGCACAGCAAAGGAAATAGTCAACAAAACCAAAAGACAACCGACAGAATGGGAGAAGATATTTGCAAATTACATATCATATAAAGAGCTAGTATCCAAAATCTATAAAGAACTTGTCAAACTCAACACCCAAAGAACAAATAATCCAATCAAGAAATGGGCAGAAGATATGAACAGACATTTCTGCAAGACATTCAAATGGCCAACAGACACATCAAAGTGTTCAACATCACTCAGCATCAAGGAAATCCAATCAAAACCTCAATGAGATACCACTTCACACCAGTCAGAATGGCAAAAATTAACCAGTCAGCAAACGACAGATGTTGGCAAGGATGCAGAGAAAGGGGAACCCTCCTACACTGTTGGTGGGAATGCAAGCTGGTGTAGCCCCTCTGGAAAACAGTATGGAGTTTCCTCAAAAAGTTGAAAATAGAGCTACCCTATGACCCAGCAATTGCACTACCGGGTATTTACCCCAAAGATACAAATGTAGTGATCCGAAGGGGTATGTGCACCCCAATGTTTATAGCAGCAATGTCCACAATAGCCAAACTATGGAAAGAGCCAAGATGTCCACTGACAGATGAATGGATAAAGATGTGGTGTATACACAGACACACACACACACACACACACACAGCCAAACTATGGAAAGAGCCAAGATGTCCACTGACAGATGAATGGATAAAGATGTGGTGTATACACAGACACAGACACAGACACAGACAGACACACACACACACACACACACACACACACACACACACACACAAATGGAATATTATGCAGCCATCAAAAAAATGAAATCTTGCCATTTGCAACGACATGGATGGAATCTGAAGGTATTATGCTGAGTGAAATAAGTCAATCAGAGAAATACAAGTATCATATGATCTCACTGATATGAGGAATTTAGAAACAAGACAGGATCATAGGGGAAGGGAGGAAAAAATGAAACAAGATGAAACCAGAGAGGGAGACAAACCATAAGAGACTCTTAATCTCAGGAAACAAACTGAGGGTTGCTGGAGTGATGGGGGGTGGGAGGGATGGTGTGGCTGGGTGATGGACATTCGGGAGGGTACGTGCTATGGTGAGTGCTGTGAATTGTGTAAGACTGATGAATCACAGACCTGTACCTCTGAAACAAATAATACAGTACATGATTAAAAAAAAAAAAAGATAGTAGGAAGGGAAAAAATGAAGGGGGGGAATCGGAGGGGGAGATGAACCATGAGAGACTATGGACTCTGAGAACAAACTGAGGGTTTTAGAGAGGAAGGGGGTTGGGGGATGGGTTAGCCTGGTGATGGGTATTAAAGAGGGCACGTTCTGCATGGAGCACTGGGTGTTATACACAAACAATGAATCATGGAACACTATATCAAAAACTAATGATGTAACGTATGGTGACTAACAATAGAATTAAAAAAAAGAAAGAAACGTATGCATACATAGCAAATTCTTCATTTAACTCCAAGGATTTTCACATCCACCTAAAGCTTATTCAAGGGTCCCAGGTTAAAAACCACTTAACCACCAGGTTAAGAATGACCTATCTTTATGTCATATTCCCATTAGTTAGGGAGAGATGGCAAGGGATGAAGGAACATCGGGGAGTTATTTGAATTATTTCACCTAAAAATATAGTAAAAGTTTTGTGGAACAGTGTCCAACTAAAAAAGTGTTTATTGAGAGCTGATTCCATGTCTGCCACTGAACAAAATTTAGAAATACTATTTGACGTGATATCACCCTATAGATTACTTAATTGCAAAGGGAATTTGCAACAGAGCTGCCTGTTAGCACCTTAATCATGATGAAACCTATCAGTAACAGTGAGATAAACCTGGACCTTACACAGTATGACCTGAGTAAGAAGTAGCCTTGCAAAATATGTTTAATGTAAACTACTCAAGCCTCCAGGAACTTGCAATTTATAGGAGATATAAGGTTTAGAAACAAAAATGAATACAATCAGGGCACCTGGGTGGCTCAGTTGGTTAAGTGACTGCCTTCGGCTCAGGTCATGATCCTGAAGTCCTGGGATTGAGTCCCGCATCGGGCTCCCTACTGAGAAGGGAGCCCGCTTCTCCCTCTGACCCTCCCCCCCCTCATGTGCTCTCTCTCTCTTTCTCTCTAATAAATCTTTAAAAAAAAAATGAATTCAATCAGACAACTCAGAAATATGGTATTCTTCAGGACAACTGGCTTTGTTTCTTAAAAAAAAAAATCAAAATTATTGGGCGGGGGTTGTGAGTAAAGAGATGAGATTAAAAGTTTGTGGTTAAAAGAGACCAAAGAAAGTTAAAACCCAACTGCAATACGTAATTATTGATAGGATCCTGGTTCAAAAACAAACTACATACAAAAGGCATTTAGGGGACTACTGGGGAAATCTAAATATTAACTGGATATTAAATGATATCAGAGAATAATAGTTCATTTTCTTAGGTGTGATAAAAGTTTTGTAGTTACATAGGGCAATGTCCTCACAGGAGATGTACTGCTAAAGTATTTAGAAGTGAAGTATCTTAATGTTTTAACTTAGGGTTCTGATGAAAACAAAATGACACCAAACACATACTCACATAAATAAAACAAGACAATAACAATTATTTTTTTCCCTATATTCGTCTGTTTTGTTTCTTAAATTCCACATATGAGTGGACAATAACAATTTTTAAATCTAGGTGATGGGCATAAGGGTGATTTTGTATTTTTTGTTCATCTTCATTGTGCTTGAAATGTTCAGAATAAGAAACTGAAAAAATTAGAGGTGCATTAGTCAAATCCTACCCATCTTCCCCCCCCCCCCCACTAAATCCTACCTATCTTTAACAGTCCACTTTGTGTTTTACCCACCTCTTTGAAGGGTTCCTTAATGATTCCAGGACAAACTGTGTTCTCCCTTTTCCAAGTTACCCTGGTACTTTAACTTTGAATTTAGCACATAATTAACATTCTGCCTTGTGCCCCGTCTCAATAAATACATTATAAATCCCCAGAAGACAAAGTGGAAAGGTTCCTGTAAGAGACTACAATAACAGGATAGAGAAATTAAAAAACTAAATTAGAATGAGATTATGGCTGGCTTTTACCAGGCAAAAAAAGATTATTTAGCAAGTTAACAAGATCTACTGGTGAGTGATGAGAGCCTAAACTAGGACCGTAGCAATAAAAATGAAAAGTCCTGGGGCACCTGGGTGGTTCAGTGGTTTAAGGTTAAGTGGATACCTGAGGCTCAGGTTATGACCCTGGCTCCTGGGATTGAGCCCCACATGGGTCTCCTTGCTTGGCTGGGAGCCTGCTTCTCCCTCTCCCTTTGCCAGCCGCTCTTCCTGCTTGTGCTGTCAAAAAATAAAAAAAAAATCTTAAAAAAAAAAGAGAGAGAGAGAGAGAACGAAAAGTCCTGGGAATTACAGGTAACATTTACACTCCCGTTGCATTGGGGCTCTTACTAGCTTTCGCAAAAAGCTACCCAAACCTGAACAGCTTTATAAAACCCCCAGCACTGTAACATTACAGCTTCCGTCTCCGAACTCAGGGTCTAACTGGAAGAGAGTGACTTTAAGTAGTTTTCTTCAGGCGGACATTCGCTTCCAACATTCATTCGCTGAACCAGGAGCTTTAGATAGGATCATCTTATTTCCAATGACACTGCACATCCACACACGTGGGTGGTAATAAACAGCCTTGGGAATATTAGAAAAGGTCAACTTTAAGCTTATCAATTTCTCTGTTTCTTTAAGATTTTTTATTTATTTGACAGATAAAGAGAGAGAGAGAGCATGAGAGGGGGGAGAGTCAAGAGGGAGAGGCAGATTCGCTGCTGAGCAGGGAGCCCGATGCGGGACTCGATCCCGGGACTCCAGGATCATGACCCGAGCCGAAGGCAGTCCCTCAACCGAGCCACCCAGGAGCCCTTGTCCTTTGGTCTTTGGACCAGAGTCTGAGAGTAAAATGTACTTTGATTACTTAAAGCAGACCCGATGTGCGTCTTACCGGTTTCAGGGACAAGGGTCAAGGGTGACAGCCAGGGAGGTATCTCTCCCGCAGGAATAGGCGCAGATCGCGCAGAGGTTCCTGACCGCGCCCTCTCACTCAGATTCCCGGCTGGCTCCGCGCCGCCCACTCCCTCGCCCTCCCCGCCTGCCCGGCTCCAGCCAAGGAACGCGACTCAAGGATCCCTCTGCGCACAGCCGTCCGCTTCTCACCAAGTCGCGTCGTCTGAACTCAGGGCTCGAGGGAAACGAAGCCTTTGCGCGGACTACCCCTCGGGACCCGTTAGGCCCCAAGAGATCGTTAGACACCCCTCCCCCACCCGCCCAAGGTCGTACGGACGCTGCAGAAGCTACCCGCTGCCTCGCGCACGCAACTCCCCCCTCCCTCCTCCTTTTCCCCTATTCGCCCTCTTAGGTGCAACGGCTCCGCCCGCCTCCCCACCCACATCCACGCCCGTGGGCGGGACCAGGGTCTGGGCGGGGCCAGACGGATCTAGCGCCTCGCGCCCGGGAGGACCCTGGCACGCTCGGCGCCGCGCTGTGACTTAGAAGCTGTGGACCGGGACCCCGAGTCAACATGGCCGCGGTGCTTAGGCGTAGCTGCGGGGTGAGAGAGAGCAAGGCTCAGTGGGGGTGGGAAATGGAGGTTGTGGTGTTTGGAGGGGTAGGAGGGAGGGAAGCATGGTATGAAAATAGGCGCTGTCCTGGGGTATTGGGAGGGGGACTCCCCCGTACCAATATAGGCGACAGTCACTTTCAGAATGTCCTTTTTTTCCCCCTCCCTCTGGCTCGGGAACTTTCCAAATATTTCTCCCAGGAATCTCACGCTTTCCCGAACGCGAACCTGTCTCTGAACTGGGCGGGGATCTCAACGAGCAAAGGCCTTGTTTTTGCAGTACGTTTTTGAGAACACTCTACTGGCTTTCTCTCCAGCCCAAGAAAAAATCATAAAGTAAATTTCATCGTGCAATTGATACATGCCAGAAAGTGCAGATTTCAGACATTCTTATCTTGGGCGCCTGCAAAGTCTGGGAAAAGGAAAATGAAGCACCTGCTTCTTGGGATGCTTAATATGTTTAATACGCTTTTGGTTTTGGGCTATGAAGGAGACCGCTTATGTTCCGTACTTTACAAAGTAAAAAGAACCTACCGCAGAATTTTGCTCAAAGCATGTCTATACTAGTGTTGTGACTCACAGATTCTAACTTGTCTCATTCACTTAGATGCTGTTTATCTTAAATACTATTGGTATATTAACAGAAAACTGCCATTTCAATCTCATTTATAATTGAGTTAAGAAATTCATGTTCTTGGCCAAAAAGAGAAGTTTTAGAATTTATAAGAATTCTAATGGATTGTTGCCCAGTATTTGTTATTGCTATACAAGTTAAGGGGCCCTGGGGGCGCCTGGTTGACTCAGTCCTTAAGCGTCTGCCTTCGGCTCAGGTCATGATCCCAGCATTCTGGGATCGAGCCCCACATCTGGCTCCCTGCTCTGCGGGAAGCCTGCTTCTCCCTCTCCCACTCCCCCAGCTTGTGTTCCCTCTCTCGCTGTGTCTCTCTGTCAAATAAATAAAATCTTTAAAAAAAAAAAAACCAAGGGGCCCTGAAGGCAGAAATCGGGGGATTTTAAAAATGAATTTTAACTCTGACACCAGGAGAAAAAAAAGACCGATTTCTCAATCTCTCCAAGGAAAAATATAGAAAAACCTAATACAGAAAACTCCCACCTCTATCTCTTCTTTGACCCTCCCATAAAATTTAAGATTCTTCTATTCCTAAGAAATACACAAAAGCGTTTAATTATAGTTGTGCTATTATTGCAGAATTGAGGCTTGATTGAAGATGCTGTCTTTTGGAGATTTGGAATTGGATTGTTCTGGGCAGAGAGCCCAAAGTAATAAAATCAATATTTATATGGCATTATGAGTACAAGACTCTTATTTTAATCATGTCAACAAATTATCCAGTAAGAAAAGCCTCACTTTCTAGGTTTGAAAAGAAGCTACAGGAAGTTTGTAATTGACACAAAGTCTGAAAAATACTTGTGGAGTCTAGACTTAAACCATTTTAAATCCAAATAATCTACTGTTTCTATTTTCTGTGTCTACTGAGCCACCTCTCTAAATGGCTAACATTATATATCATTAGCAGATCGATGGGGATTGTTCCCTGGCTGTAGCTACTTTTGTATTTTGTTTAACATTTTCCTGAAAAATAATATGTAAACTTTTTAGTAAATTATTTGAAATCCACTAATAATTCCCTATTTAAAGTCTCGGCAGACTATTTTACCTGTTTTGTGAGGTCTGATTTTTGTGCACTGGTGTCTAAACACATTTAGAAGAGCCAAGTTTTTTTGGTCTGATTTTTGTGGGATGTTTTTCTTTGTTGAATGTAAGAACCAATTAGGAGACTTAAATTGAAAGAGCAGTATAGCAAGGTGGTTGATGGTATGAATTCTCTATAGTAAATGTTAGAATCCTGGTTCCACTACCTAATAGAGTGTCCTCAGCCAATTTCACTTGAACTTTCTGAGCCTCAGTTTTCTTCATATGCAAAATAGGAATAAAAATAGTGCCTTAATCCTAGGCTTGACTTGGAGATTTCAGTGAATTAATATGTGGAATGTGACTGTAAACAAGTATAGGTTTGGTCTATGATGACTGAACAATAAGGATTAGAGAAACCATGTTTTACTTCCAAAATTAATGAAAATTGCAAAGAAAATAGGAGTTTTATACTGTTTTTTTTCAAAATTGTATAAAGTATTTTGAAAGATCTATTTAAGATACTTGACAATCTTTATTGTCACTTTAAATGTAGGTGATTATAAAGTTGTCAGCTACAAAATGGACAGTTTCTTTTTACAGTTTTCAAAAAACATAAGCAAGTTTGGTTCTTGATCTTTTAGTATATTGTTCAGTTTCTCTTTTCTTTGGAATATTAGAATTGCATAGGGATATTTGCATCAAATCCTTTGAAGTATAAACTGATTTTGTTGTCCTTAAACATACTCAAGAAGGAGTTACAGTATGGTTTCCATTAACTTTAATAAACTCAAATGGTTACTTTTGTATACATTAAATTGTCATGAGTATAAAAATGGATTGCAAAGAAGCAATATATGTATATCTGATTATACTTTTTAAAGAAATAGTATATTGCAGATATTAAGAAATAGCATATCAATAGTTTAGAACAGGGTTGGCAAACTTTTTTGTAAAGGGACAGTAAATATTTTCAGCTTTGTGGACCACATGGTTTCTGGCAACTGTACAACTCTGCTGGAAAAGCAGCAATAGACAATATGGTGGTCAATAAAATTTTATTTACAAAACTGGTGGCTGCCGTAGTGTGCTGACCACTGTTTTAGAATATCCTAAGAATGCCTATAGACTACAGCAGAAAATATAGAACATAGTTTTAGGCTATTTGTTTTGTTAAATAAAGTGAGGTATCTTAGAAAATGGAATCCTCCAAGGGGAAGATTCCCAGAATCTTTCCCAGAGGCTCACAGAGGCTCACAGAGACAGGGTATCAAAGTTGGTAGACTAGGGAACTCTTGAATACAGTGTTACACCGTCCTATTTTTGCCCCCACCCCAACTTCTCAATCACAAATGTCCTAAAGCTTGTAGGTGAGATTTCCAGAATAGCAGTCCTAAGTCTGCTACTACCCCTGACTATTGTTTGTCTCGGAGACACTCCACTTCAGTGGTACAAATGCTGCTGATTGTGTTATTTTCATTTCTTTAAAAAAAAAAAAATTCCCTTTGTAGTAAGTGTTCATACATCTAGTACTTGGCTTATTTAATAAAGAAATCAAATTACAGTTGAAGGTATTTAAGTAATGACTTAAAAAACTGCTCTTGAGTATAGTCAAACAAGTTGCTGTACTCACTTGTAATTGCCAGTATTCTCTTATTTGATGTTTAATTTATCAAATTTATTTTAATAAAATTGTCCTTTACAGGTCCTAAAAAGTCTTTCTCGTTTTGACTGGAGATCACAACATACAAAAGCTGCCCTACAGCATGAACCAAGATTGGGATTTAATTTTGGTATATGTTTTGTTCTGTCTTTTGACTTTAAACATACTTGTTATATACATGCATTTATATTGCATTATATATGTATTTGGAATATATTTGTAAATCATCTTAGTAATGTCTGTCAATGAATAGAACCAATTACCATCCACAGATTTCCAGTCACACCCATTCTTCCTGATCTCTTTTTTTTCCAGCATAAAATCCTATGTAGAGGTCTGTGTTAGCAGCAGACATAAATATCTGTGCCCTTTTTCCTAAGTATGTAACCCTAAAATGAATAATAAATTTACTGATACATACAGTCGTCAAGTTAGAAATTTGAATGCAAAAAATATGTTTTGAACACTTAGATACATAGCGCTAGGTACCTGCTAATAAGCCAAAGCCTATTTTGACCCTAATATATCTGAATTGCAGTTTTGGTGTTAATGGATAGGGTTTAAAGTCCTGGGATCAGGGAGTCATGTGGTATTGGAAGGAAAAGGAGTAAGATCTCTCTTTCCCTTTGCTCTCTAAAATGAAGATCCTGAACAAAAAAAAATTGAAATAATAATCCCTATTTTTAGTATCCATCACCTCCTAAAGTGCTTCTTGCTTCAAAATTATTACCTTTCCTTTAGTTAAAAATCCATTTTCTCGGTTTCTTGATCTCAGAAAATAGTTATAAGGCAGCTCAGATAATAAACTCATACCCAGATAAAAATGACAAACTCAGAGCTTTCTATCGTTTTTTAAAGAGAATTAAATGGAAAATTTCAGGCCATGTGAGGATAGCATTGGGGCATTGGATTTTCTTTTATTGTGTGATGAACATAGGTTAGGTATAACTGCTATTTAGTTACAGTTTGTCACGTAGAGATTGGTATTTAGTAGTAAGAAACCAGCAGGAGAAATGGTTTTTGAATAACAGGATGAGATAGATAACAAGTGTTGTAAGGAGGAAGGAGGGAGGTTGTAACGCTTAAGTAAAGGACTAGGGATGACATCTGTGGGCAGTTGTATCTGGCTCTTTCTAAAGTGGAGATAATATCTACAACACGGAATTTATCTGAAGATTAATATATGATATATATAAAGTCCCTAGTACACAGTGACTGGATTTAGGTAGGTTCTCAATGAATAATTCAAACTGGGTCCCTGCCTTCCCTGTCCTTTACTCACCCACGACTTTGGTATCTGCTGGTCCCAATATTTGAAGTAAATTGTGATGTAGAGGAACAGTGACCAAAAGTCTAAGTATACTTTTACTGCTAATTCATTGTAAGACTGTGAGACTATCTTGTCCTCATTCTGAGCTTTTGTTTCCTTACCTATAAAATGAGAGATTCGATTTTAGGCTGTTTGATCCAACACCAAAATTCTCACGTCTTTTACGTTTTATTTCTCACATCCCTATACAAATGATTATTATAGTTTTGAGTATGCTTGCTCATTCTTATCTCTGCGTTTTTTCTTATTGTTCTTACCCAAAATACCCTGTATTTCTTTTAAATCTTACCTATCCTTTGACATTGGACACAACCACATTAAAACCCAATGATAGTGTGGATTTGAAAAAACTCCAAGTGATCGGCTCCTGTCCTCAGTCCAGCCGCCATATTCATTTCACTAGTTTTATAACAACAGAACCTTGTATTTTATATAATTGAGTTAGAGTTTTATGTTACTGTTAACTTTTGAGAAACCATCCCACCACTTTACCAGTTCCTTTGTGCTAATTTATAACCTGAAATTATCTGAGTTTAAAGGAAGAGTAAAATTGTAGTATTGGTATTCTTATGTGATATTTTGGAATAAGTTTTATTGGCTTATGGTCACTGAGCATGTCTCATCTTCCTAGTTAGACTGATTCTTGAGATCAGGAAGTGTCTTATATTTAGTTTCATTTCAGTATTACTAAACATTTGATAAATCTGCTTAGGAACTAATGACAAGTAAAAACAAAATTTTTTTTACTCTCACCAATTGGAAGAGAAAAACAAGTTTGTGTCTGTTCCTCATTTGTAAAAGCTAGAAATCTTACCTACCTCCTTTGGTACTTGTATTGACATAGGTTTATTTATATTGTACACTGAAATCTTGCTAGTCCAAAAGTGTATTGTGGTTTTTGTGGTTTATTTCTGGACTTTCTGGTTAATCAAGAGTTAAAGACGCCATTATAAATTTTCACATACTGATTTCATAGGACTTTTTCCTCAGCTCATTATCTTGTTTTAATGTTTTCTAAATGACGCTCTTAGAGCTCACTGAACAGCAAAAAGAGTTTCAAGCTACTGCTCGTAAATTTGCCAGGGAAGAAATAATCCCGGTTGCTGCAGACTATGATAAAACTGGCGAGGTAGGTTTATGCATTTTAAAGAGAAAAGTTTTTTATATTTTTTTATAAGATTATATAATTGAACTATGTAAATTTTAATAAAATTGGGGTTTTTTTTTAACCTTTTTCTTTCCTTTTAGTACCCTGTACCCCTAATTAAAAGAGCATGGGAACTTGGTTTAATGAATACACACATTCCAGAGAGTTGTGGTAAGCTTTCTTCACATTTTTAATCCTTACAATGCATATGAACAGGGAAGATGGTAAAACTCTACTCAGTCATTTTCAGCTGTCATTTATAATAAAGGGCTTTCTACCTTTATCTTTCTATTCAGACTTCAGTATTTGCCTGTTCTTAGAAACCTTGTATTAGCACTTCAAGGCATTTTCCCTTTATAACTCGTTTCAACGTTCTTCATCCTAGACATTGGTAATTTCTTTTTAGTTAGTCAATTTGTTGCATTTTGGTTTTACCTTGGATTTTACATTTTGTTTAGACTTTTTTCCTGTGAGATTGTCACTCCTTCAGGTGAAAGAGTCAAAGTTTTCGCACAGTTGAAACAAATTTTTACAAAACCAAGTAGAAACAGGAAGACAGGTCCAGATTACAAATAGAAAATTTTTTGAAATATTTAAAACTTATTTTAGAGAAGTATAATTTGTTACTGTGCTAACCAGAACACTATTTAGTTTGTTAATTAAAGTAGCTCACCTTTATTTCTAACAAGATATATTACATATTATAATGGGTCTTAAAATATTTTGATACTATAGGAGGTCTTGGACTTGGAATTTTTGATGCTTGTTTAATTACTGAAGAATTGGCTTATGGATGTACAGGGGTTCAGACTGCTATTGAAGCAAATTCTTTGGGGGTAAGTTTCTTAGAAAATTAATTGCCTAAGTGAACCATTAATGAGACAGTACTGCTAGGTTACGTTAGTTGGTACAACACAATTTTCTTTAAAAGGAACACAAGAGGGGCGCCTGGGTGGCTCAGTCGTTAAGCGTCTGCCTTCAGTTCCAGTCATGATCCCTCGAGCTCTACATCGGGCTCCCTGCTCCGCGGGAATCCTGCTTCTCCCTCTCCCACTCCCCCTGCTTGTGTTCCCTCTCTCACTGTGTCTCTCTCTGTCAAATAAAATCTTTTTAAAAAAAAGATAAATAAAAGGAACTCAAGATTCTGCAGTGAAGACTTGAGTTCTTATTGCTTAAGTTGATCATTCTGTCCCTGTTGTCTCCAGTAATTGGAGTCCTAGCTGTCCTTGTAGGGAAACTGTATGCTTTGCTGCTTTAGTGGCAATTCTTAGGTAAGGGCAAGGCCAAAAACAAGCATTCAGGAGAGAAGGATTGCGATGGCTTGCTGCCACTGCTGTCAGTGCTAAATTTAGTTAGCAATTCTTAAAGAGGCCTGATCGTACATACAACATCATTTATCCAAAATGTAATTCTTTGTGCATGTTACTACAGTGGATTTTTACATATTACCAACAAGTCCTACATAACTTAATTTTTGAAAATCCTGGATTCACAGATGTAATTCCTCATGGGTTTAGCTTCCTTAAAGAAGAATAAAGGCCAGTTCTTTGGACTTACCCCTTGGGAGAAAGTAGTTCTCTTGCTTTGAATTATAGTATCTCTGAATGTACCTACCTAATAAAAATATCTTGCTTTTTTCAATGTCACTTTTCTTTGGTAGCAAATGCCTCTTCTTATTGCTGGAAATGACCAACAACAAAAGAAGTATCTGGGGAGGCTGACTGAGGAGCCATTGATGTGTGTGAGTATTCACAGCTGCTGCTTGGGAACAAGGGTGCTATTTCTTCCCAATACAAATGTGTACACTGGGCTATAACACATGAAGACAAAAGTTAGCAACATATTTAGGCATAATGGTGTTTCTGGGGTACCAGGCAAGTGTCATGGTCTCCTATCTTATTTCCAAGAAAGAAAGATTTGCTATTTAATGGAGCACTCTGCAGTTGAAGACCTGAGTGATTGTGTCAGGAAGTTCAGATTGAACATATGACATTAGGTGTTTGAACTAGTAGTCTTTTGAACTAATAGGAAATTAATGTGACTGAAAAGTTATCATTCTATTTGTTGAATGAGTGACTTGGGAAGAATACTTACAGATTTTATTATAATTCTCTGAGCACTACTCAACAAATATTTAAATTAGATTTTAAAAAGATAGTTATAGGGGCCCCCTCCTGGCTCATTCAGTAGAGCAGATGACTCTTGATCTCAGGATCTTGAGTTCAAGCCCCACATTGGGTGTGGAGCCTGCTTAAAAAAAAAAAAAAAGTATTTATACATATATACATACACATACTGAGGATCTATTCTGAAAGTTTTTACATAAGGATTTTGACTTTATCAGTTGAACAGATTTCACCTTAGGGTGTGATTATGATACCAAAATACAGTAAATTGTTATTAGTTTTGAACTAATTGTGAAAATTGGTCTGAAAGAGTAGAAAGTAATAGTTAAAAATCAGGGTTTCTTATTTTAGGTACCTTATTTTTAGGCAAACTTCTTAATAAAAACATTTATACAGATTTCTTAGTTAATTGGTAACTTTTCAACGAATGAGAGTTTAGTAGGCTAATTCTCAATATTGTCTAAGAATTGTGTGACACATTTAGATTGTTTTTCTGTAGCACATATAATACTAGAAATAGGCTAAAAAAATTTTAGCATAGAGATGCTTAGGAGAACCTACCTTAATGCATTGATAAGAATATTTATAATTATTGCTTATAAATAGGTATTTCTAAGAAAAATCTTTGAAAATAGTTCAAGTATTTTAAACATTTTTTGGCTGTTTTGTTTATCAGTACCTTCAGTATATATAAAAATAAATTTACTGTAGTCCCTAAGTTATTCTAACTTCTGAATTAATAAAGGTTTACTATACATTTTCCCCCTGCTAGTGCATAATAGCAGTAAATGTACCCAAAATATGAAGTCAAGGGTGAAAATGAAAATAGTCAATTTCCTTACATACACAGAATGTACATGTTATGGAACTCTGCTACTTTGGAATTACAAATGCTGGGTAACCCTGCATTTATTCAGTACCATTTGCATATGTTATTCTGCCTGGAATACACATTCCTTCTTTATCCCCAAAGAATTCCTTTTTCTTTTTGAGACTTGATGTGAGCATCACCTTTGGAAAGCTTTTCCTGACACCCTAAAGCTAAACTAGATTCACAAGACCATTGTGTATGACTTTAGTATTCAGATACTTAATTACAATATAGTTAGTATTCATCTCCACTGTTGTGGAAATCTTGAAGATAGGATGTCTTTTCTCTCTGGTTTTTCCATCTCCTGGTTCATAACCTGGTACATAGTAGATACTAAATAAACATTTGAATGGATGATTACACGTGAATGAATTTAACTTGGTTGAAGATATCTACATTTTAATTGATATGGTTTATTGATATCCTACATCTAGTTTTAAATTATATATTAAATGTTTCTACATTTGAGCAGTTTATTTGATTCTCTGAGAACATTTTATTTTTAGGTATTTAAACATATTTAAAATACTGGCTTAAAAAATAAAATATACTCCTGGTTCTAAACATTCATAATTTAATAATTAAAATTTAAATTATTTTTATTGTTTCCATATATTTAAGGCTTACTGTGTAACAGAACCTGTAGCTGGCTCTGATGTAGCTGGTATAAAGACCAAAGCAGAAAGGAAAGGAGATGAGTATATTATTAATGGTCAGAAGATGTGGATAACCAATGGAGGAAAAGCGAATTGGTATGTTATTTAAAACATCTCTGTATATTGCTTGTTAATTACTTCATATCAGAATCTTCCCTCTCTCCTTTATTATTAAAGCACCACTCTCTCCTTTATTATTAAAGCACCACAGTTAAGGTAAGTTTTAGGGGCTCCTGGGTGGCTCAACTGCTTCCAGCTCAGGTTATGATCCCAGGGTCCTGGTACTGAGCCCCACGGTCAGGCTCCCTGCTTAGCAGGGAGCCTGCTTCTCCCTCTCCCTCTCCCCCTGCTTTTGCGCTCGCTCTCTCTCCCTCTCATGCTCCCCCTGCTTGTGCGCTCACTCTCTCTCTCTTTCTGTCAAAGACATCCTATCTTCAAGATTTCCATAACAGTGGAGATGAATACTAACTATATTGTGACTACGTACACTCTCTCTTTCTGTCCCATCCCTAAAAATAAAATCTTAAAAAATAAAATAAGGTAAGTTTTATTCATAGAACTGGAATGTCCATAAAAGATCATAAGTAGTTCAGTTATTTTTAAAAAACTATTTTTAAGCCCTAAATTATTTCTTCAAACTAACTTTTCAGAAGTTTAATTTGTAAAAGAAAATAAAACAAAAACACCTGCTTTGGTTGAATGTGAATCCATCTACTTGGCTTACTATCTCCACTGTATGTACCCCATACTAGCATCTCCTGGAACTGTTCCCTGAAGACTGAGGAAAAAGGAAAACTATTGGTATAGTACACTTTTCTGATTCTGAACAACAGACAAAGACAGTCTTAAAACTCAGATTGTCTTTTAGAGAAGACAGAATATTACTTTAGTAAAATCTAAAAGCCCAAATGTATAGGTCCAAAAACAATGACATGAAGTTCAACAAAGGATCATAAAGTCACCTGCATAAATATAAAATCTTGAAGAACCTATACCATGATTTGTGGAAAAAAGATGAAGAAAGTACAATGGATACTTGTAGATTCAGTAGGAATCAACAGTGTGATGTACTGTCTTTAAGAAGGTAATGTACATGGAGCACTGGGTGTTATACGCAAACAATGAATCATGGAACACTACATCAAAAACTAGTGATATAATGTAGGGTGATTAACATAATATAATAAAAAAAGTAACATTCTACTAAATAAAAAAAAGGTAATGTAATTTCTTGCTGAAATGATAGAAGTATAATACAAATGAGGGAAAAAGTGGTAATGGCTCTGTATGACACATTTTAAGACCTGCATTGACAAAATGGAATAAATTCAGAAGCAAGTAAGTATCCTTCATTAAGAAGAGTCTAGAAAACATGTCCTGTGAAGAGTAAAGGAATTAAGTTTGATTATTTTGGAAGAATTTTGACAGTTTTGAAATAATGTCACACACAAGAGCAGGCTTGTATATTTGCTTCAGGAAGCCAGTTTAGAATTAATGGGTCAAAATTAGAAAAATGTAGACTATAGCTCAACATAAGAACAAGCTTTCCAACAACAGTTCTGTCCAATGTTTGTTGAGTTGTCATGGAAAACGTTGTATTTACCCATCACTGCAAGTATATAGATAGAGACTTCCTAGAACAAGGATTCTCTGGTGATTGGAATAATGAACTAAATGGGCTGCAAAAATTCTGATTCAATACATATGTATGCTCTGCAGTGCAGTTTTCTGGCAGGTAAAGCATTATTCCTGGGAATGAGCCTACCAGGAAATTATTTGTTTATTTTAAACATATTTGTCAACCCCTTTATGACCGTCGAGTATTAAGGAGGGCTAGATCATTATCTTTAAGTAAGTCATTATAATATCAGAAAGTAATAGGAAAAATGAAGAAACTATTAAAATTTAACAAGTTGAGAGAAATCTAACAGTGCAATTAGAAGTTTTCATAATTTTAAGAATTCATTAAGTATAACTCCCATGTAGTAAGACAAATTAGGTAATATATGAAACTAGAAAATAATTTTTACTATTTACTATTATCAAGTAAAATGTAGAGTGAATGATAATTTATTAGTGTTAAGCATAGAAAATAAATTTGTTGTTTAAGGAATTTTTAAAAAATTCTGTCAGGCTGTTTAAGAACATGGGTTACATTTAGATGTTTTTGCATACCTCCTGTCTCATTTTAAAATCTTCCTGGGAAAAATTCTGGAGGAAAAACCTAGCAAATATTCATAATAATTTAACAATAACAAAAAACACTGATTTTGCTGCAAAAAGAGGGCAGTAGGCAGAATCTAAGGGTCTTTATCTCATTTATTATTCCTTTCACAGGCACCCCTATTTGTTGTCCTTTTCCAGAAAGCTTGTCCCTTAAAGAATCAAACTAGTTTTGGGAAAGAAAAAATGCCATTTCCAGTATGGCACATACTTTTCTTTTTATATTGTATAATTTGATACAAGGAATTTTTACTTACAACTCAGACTACTAAAAAAAAGTTAAATACCATATTAGTTAAGAAGTGGACCTGGGTTAAAATACTAGGTCTGCCACATCATAACTATGTGACTTGGGCAAGCTTTTGAGCCTTCTGATTCTTCATTTCCTCATCTGCAAAACGGGAGAATAATAATTGGGGTTGTTGGGAGGATGAAATGAGATAGCCATCACCATGTGTTAACTGCTGATGTCATTATCTCTGTCATCATATCTATATCATATCTATGTATATATTAGGTATTTCTTGCTGGCTCGTTCTGATCCGGATCCAAAGGCTCCTGCTAATAAAGCCTTTACTGGATTTATTGTGGAAGCAGATACTCCAGGAGTACAGATTGGAAGAAAGGTAAAACATGTATTCATCAGTGATTAAGGCCTCATACTATTTTAACTATAAATTTCAAAATTACTATTTCAGTTTCCTATATTGAAAACATTTTCTTTTTAGTAAGTTGCAATAAAAATAAAGCTTCCCCCCCCTTTTTTTTTCCTTTCAAGTTTTTGGTTTAATTCCAGTTACCATACAGTGTTGTATTAGTTTCAGGTGTACAATATAGTGATTCAACACTTCCATACATCACCCTGTGTTCATCAAGACAGGTGTGCTCCTTTATTCCCATCACCTATTTAACCCATCACTAAAAATAAAGCTATGTTTTGATGTTATCAGGTGAAATAGTCTATATATTATAGCTGAAAGTTTTTAAGTTGAGAATAATCCTTTTGATTCATTATTTGAAAAATTGGTTGTTCATGGTGCCAGTCTGTAGGGACTGCTAATAAATAGCTGTGAGGGATAATGAAGCAGAAATGAAGCTGTCATTTATGTGGCCTCCCCAATAATAGAGTTTTAGATATTTCAGAAGATTTTCCCACTCTTTTTCCTTCCTCACAGCAGCCTTTTAGGTAGGATAACTGTCATTATGCCCATTGTATTGATTAAAACAATACCCCAGACCATATAACAACACGAAGAGAAAAATCTGAGCCTGAGGAAAGTGAGAATGGTAAAGAGCCTTGTGGGAAGGCGAGAAATTTTACTTAAAAAAGGAAAGGTAATGTGACATATTTGAGAATGGTTGTAATTTGAATGCATGGAGATGACTTAGCACTAGCATTTAAAGTAGACTAAAGAGAAGAGTTTAAGATTTAGCAAATCCAAGAAGGAAGAAATGAAGTCAATAAAGTCATGTTAGTGAGAGCTAAGGAAATAGGATTAAGATTATAATTTTGGACTAGGAAGAGGAGACTCAATTTTACAACTGTAAAACTCTTTGCAAAATGAGTTTGTGAAAAAGAAAACCTAATAATGACCAAATGATGTCTATATTGAAGGAAAAGGAGAAATTATGGAAGTTTATTAATAGTTACCAAAGGTTACATAATCCTGTTTTATTAAAAGCCATCAGAATATCTCTCTTGTACTCAAGCCTCTTGAAAATGGAAGCATTTACTAGAATATGGAAGAGGGGTAACTTCTCTTTGAGGTCACAGAATATTAAAGGTGGAAGATGTACACATTATTTCAGTCTGTTTACTGAATGTTGAAACTGAGATCCAAATAAATGATTTACTCAATGTTACATACTTAGAGGTGGAGTTGAGATCACTACTAAAGTATCCTAGGAACTTGCCCAATGTGGCTTCTAATCCTATTTTTCTATATTCTCTTTTAAGAGTAGATATTAAAGGTAGACTATATTTCACCAGTGAAATTATAGTGAAGTTGTTGTATATAACAGAATATAAGTTGTAAGAATGGATGTGCTTCTTCCAAGCAATTGGTTTGTTTTTATTTATGTTCTATTCATGTCTCCTTTTTAGGGATGGTTGCTGGAAACTTAGGGCCAAATTTATGGCCATTTTAGAAAGTGTAAAGGACCTAACAGCTTAAACTGTTTTTAGTAGTAACACGCTTGTAACACGCTTGTGATTTTATCATGCTATTTCTAGTCTCTTTTTTCCCCCCAATTTTCTCACTTAAAAAAAAATCTCTAATTCAATAAATATTTATTATTGAGTTCATCCTACATACTAGGCACTGTTCTGATATTGAGGATACCATATGGATCAATACAAAAATCCCTGCCCTTGGGGAGCTTACCCTCTAGTGACAGAGACAGATAATTATATTGTATATATTTAAACCTCCATAAATCTTTTTTTGAAATATATGGGCATTTTATAGACTTGTGAAATTTGATGTTTTTAAAATGTTCTGTTGTTTTAGAAGTCATCTGGCTTAAGAGGAAATACAGGAAGCATTTTGGTTTTAAATGTTTTAGTGTTTGGGGATGCCTGGGTGGCTCAGTCAGTTGAGCATCAGACTCTTGGTTTCAGCTTGAGTCATGATCTCAGGGTCCTGGGATTGAGGCCCACCAGCTCCACACTCAGTGGGGAAGTTTGCTCCCTCGCTCTCTCTTCCCTCCCTCGCCACCCCCTCCCCTGCCCCAGCTCACAGGAGCGCAAGCTCTCTCTCTCTCTCTTTAAAATAAATCTTAAAAAAAAAAATGTTCTAGTGTTTGGAGTGAGTCTGGGAAATAGGCTAGAGTAAACTGTTTTTTATAAACAGTGTTTTCTCATTATATTGAGTGAGGGTCTAAGGCAGTAGAGCTTATTGACTTATAAAGGCAAAAAAAAAAAAAGATGTTGGTTTCTTTCTTGGTAAAACTATATATTATTGTTACCATTTTTTCAAGCCTAGAAGCAGACTATGACTATTAAGGCAAGCAAGTTAAAGAGTTTGTTTACAGCTCTGTGCTCCCATTTCCTCTGCTTCTCAAGCTGTTGATTAAAATCAAGATTAGGGCGCCTGGGTGGCTCAGTTGGTTAAGCGACTGCCTTCGGCTCAGGTCATGATCCTGGAGCCCCGGGATCGAGTCCCGCATCGGGCTCCCTGCTCAGCGGGGAGTCTGCTTCTCCCTCTGACCCTCTTCTCTCTTGTGCTCTCTATCTCTCATTCTCTCTCTCTCAAATAAATAAAATCTTTAAGCTCTACTGCCTTAGACCCTCACTCAATATAATGAAAGAACACTTTATAAAAAATGTTTTTTTATTTTTTTTAAAGATTTTATTTATTTATTTGAGAGAGAGAGAATGAGAGATAGCACGAGAGGGAAGAGGGTGTTAGCCCCACAGCACCAGCTGCTACCTAGTATTGTTTTAGCAAATAACAAACAGCTCTTCTGTTTGTTTGAAAATTTTCAAAATGAAAAGTTAAGGGAATATAGCTACTTTGGCAGTTTCTTATAAAATTAAATATGCACTTACCACATACCCAGCACTCCTAGATATTTACCCAAGAGAAATGAAAATAAAGGTCTATACACAAATGTTTATAGCAACTTTATATAACTGCTAAAAACTGGAGTGACAGGAATTTCTATCAGTAGTGAATAGGTAATGGGTATATGGTGCATCCCTATAGTGGAATACTACTCAGCAGTAAAAGAAAGAAATTACTCAGCAATAGCAATATAGGTAGATCTCAAAAGCACTCTGCTAAGTGAAAAGTTAGACACAGAAGGCACTTATTACTTGTTGTTCTCATTCTACTTAACATGACATTCTGGAAAAGGAAAAATTAATGGACCGAAGTCAGATCAGTGGTTGCTTCAGGTTGGGAGTAAAGTAAGGGAGTTGACTTAAAAGGGGCACAAGCGAGTTATTGGGGGTGCAGAAATATTCTGTATCTTGATTGTGGTAGTGGTTCCACACATACATTTGTCAAAACTGTTAGAGATTTATATGTAAAGAGGGTGAATTTTTCTGTATGTAAATTCCACTTCAGTAAACCTAATTTTAAGAAAGAGTTGGTACATTACTTTGCTAGCTCCATTAAGCTAAATTAAACATCCTAAATCAAGAGTATGTTTGCTAAATGCTTTTCCTGACATTCACGGTAAAAAAGATAGCCTTCATACATACGAAATTTGTCTTTGTAGGGTAATATGTACATGTAGACCTTTAGACTATTGTCGGTTTCAAAGTTTGTGAAACATTGTTTTAGACTAGGGGTTGACAAACTTGTTTTGTAAAGATCCAGTTTATAACAATTTTAGATTTTGAGGGCACAAGATTTCTGTCCCTAACTACTCAGTTCTGCTATTGTAGCAAGAAAGTAGCCATAGATGATATATAAACAAGTAGGTATTGACTGTAGTCCAATAAAGCTTTCTTTACAAAAAAAGGTATTAGAAACCATCGTTTGTCAACCCCTGTTTTAGATAATTGCAGAAAATCCTAAAACAGAGGTTAAAACAAAATTCATGTTAGCTCAAAAAGTGTTCCTTAATATATATTGTTTTCCTTATTAGGAATTAAATATGGGTCAGCGATGTTCAGATACAAGAGGAATTGTCTTTGAGGATGTGAAAGTGCCTAAAGAAAATGTTTTAATTGGTGAGGGAGCTGGTTTCAAAATTGCAATGGGAGCTTTTGATAAAACCAGACCTCCAGTAAGTAATATCAATGACTTGACAATCTTTAGAGGATCTTTTATTTATTACGTTGAGTAGTTTTATTTTAACATGGTATATTTTGTATGTATTTCTCATTTTTCTTTTTTTGAGGGTGTGTATTTCCTTTTTAATATCTACTTTTATTAAGGATGGAGAGATACTGTCATTTTTCTTTATTTTTTCTGAATTCTTCAACTGTCTTGCTGCCTGTTACAGAAATTGTTTTAGCAAATATAAAATTGCTGTAATCCTTGCTAGGTTGTTAGAGGCAGTCCATACTTGATCATTCATGCTGATATGTGCTCATTTCCTCTTCCCTTAGTCATTAGGAATATTTCCCCGAAGAAGCTTTCCCTTGTTAAACAGAAGGAATGACTTTCTAGGCTATGATCCTCTGCCTAACAAATGCCTTTAATTCATAAAAAAATATAAATTGAAATGCTTGTTCTCCCCTATAGGTCATCTTCTGTTTATATAATCCTTAACTTAGAATTTTAGGCAAATAGTCATTGAACTGTATTTTAAAGACAACATGAACTTATGCTTTGTAAAATGTTAAAATACTAGGTAGCAGCTGGTGCTGTGGGGCTAGCACAAAGAGCTTTGGATGAAGCTACCAAGTATGCCCTGGAGAGGAAAACTTTTGGAAAGCTGCTTGTAGAGGTAATTTTAATACTGTACTTGCTATGCTCAAATCATACTCAGATTAAAATCCAGAGTCTTTACAGTGGACTTCTGTCAGCCATGCTGGCCTTTTGCCGTTATCTTCAACTTTACTCCCCTCCCCCCGCAAAATACCCACTTCCTCATTCATTTCACTAATGAATCTACCGTTGTCACCCAATGTAAAATAACACCTCCAACACTCTATATCCTAATCCCACTTGGGTTTGTTTTGTCCATAGTTCTTAACACCACTCAACATTATATCATGTATGTGTTTGTCTATTATAAGTCTCTCCTTACTCTCCCATCTGAATGTAAGTGCCACACAGGCTATGAATTTCTGTTTTGGTAACCCTTATACTCCTAGCACTTAGAATACATTTCCACTTTGAACTTCTGTTTCATCCATTCAACAGATAGTAACTGAACACCTACTATATTAAAATACTAATAATCGGATATGTTCTCTGTTCCAAGCACTGTTCTAGGGGTTTTACATATATTAACTCCTTTAATTTTCACATTACTGTGGAGTGGGGACTCTTAGTCCTCTTTATTGCATGTAAAACATTAGGTCCGCCTAATATATAATGAGACCAAGATTTGAACCCAGGTAGTCACTTAAAGAGTGTGTCCTTTTGCATACTTCATGTTCTGTTTCCAGGAACAGAAAAGAAGTTTGGGGTATCCTCTGTACTCAGGAACCTTTAACTTTACTATGGAGATAGGATACATATCTTAAGACAAAGATACGTGTCTTAAGACAAATATTAAGAAATAATATAGAGCCGTATAAGATTAAGTCCCTAAGTGAGAGCTTATAGACAGGGTTAGAGAAACCAAAAGGAGAAACTGTCATGCATGGGCCAGAGACATTACAGGGATTGTGAACTATGTTTAGAACAGGATTTCTCAAAGCATGGACTGAAAAGAAACTGAATGAGACTCACCACGGTTGTTTCATCACAATCTCATAGGAGAAGCATGGACATCTTATACCAGGTTGCCAAAGCTGTGGTGGTACAAGGGCTTCTATTTATTGCCAGTGGGAATATAATTCACTATAAGTTTTATGAACCACATTTTGGCAATATATATCAAAAGTGGTTATTCTACACTTGTATTTTATTTGTATCTTTCAGGTTTACTCCCATATGTGCAATATGACATATCTATAGCTTATTCATTTTAGCATTGTATAAAAACAGCCAAATATAGAAACAACCAAAATGTTGATCATCGATACAGTGGAATATTTTGCAGCTATAAAAAAGTATAAAGAAGTTCTTTATATATTACTATAGAAAGCCCTCAGATTTATTGATAAGCAAAACAAAATGAAGAACCATCAACATGGTAGGCCACCATATTTGTAAAAAAGGAAGAGACTATAGATGTATTTGCTTAGGTATGTTTATAATATCTCAGAAGATGAAAAACAGTTAACCTGGTTACTTCCAAGAAGGGGAACTAAATGGGGCTGGGGACAGCAGGGATGACAGGAGGAAAGTTTGACCTTCAAACTGGTGGATGTATTATCTATTCAAAAACTAGAGTGAAAACTAAAACAAAACAACTTGAAAGCATCATTGGCTTAGAAGAATGGGCACAATCAAGCAGGTAGAAATAAGGGAGGATATTACTCTCTTCGTTCCACATAGGAATTATTTATATTGGGTAATAGTTGCCTTCTCTTAAGACATAATTACCGTGCTACTCTCAAGCAACTTTTTTTTTAAATACAGTAAATATATGAAATTGAACAGCTCAGTTTTTTGTTTTATGTGACCTTTGGTGCATATTAGTCTGTACACAGTCATAACTTGTGTGGTTTTTGTTACCTCTTAGTCTTCAAAACCCATTTTGATGTTGCCTATGATACAAAGCATCTTTTTAATAATTTTAGTGTTCTTGTTTCTAAATGCCTATAGGCCTTCTTTTAATGTGTATGATTTTAAAGCATATGTTCCATTCCATGTTGATTGTAGAATAATTTATGTGATACAGTATAAGTAAAATTAAATAATAAAACTCCATAATCCCATTGTCCAGAGATAATTACAGTGACCATTTTGCTCTGTATTCTTTTTTTTATGAATATATTTTTCCAAAGCTGTAACCATACTATATATTTGAAATTTTCACTTACCGATACATGGTGAACATATTTCTGTCCTATAACACTTTGGCCGTACAGCTGATAGAAGACTTACTGTCTTTTATTGAAGGTGTTTGTTTTATGTCTCCTCTTTGATTATGAACTTCTAGAGGGAGGATAAGAAGCATTTTTATTTGTTCTTGTCATGGTGCTTACTTTCCTCTGTCAGCATCTGATACAGTATGACATTATTTTTCATTGTATCTATCTATAATAATTTTCTTTAAAAAGTCCCAGCAGGGGCATCTGGCTAGCTTAGTAGGTAGAACATGTAACTCTTGATCTTGCAGTTGTGAGTTTGAGCCCCACGTTGGGCGTAGAGTTTATTTAAAAATACATACATACATTAAAAAAAAAAAGTCCCAGGAGGATACATATAATTTTTATGGTATTTTTGCCAAAAATGCATAACTTCATTCCAGCTCTGATAAAACATCACACAAACCCGAATTGAGGGACATTCTACAAAAAAATAACCACTCAGTGTTCTTCAGAAGTGCTAAGGTCATAAAAGACAAGGAAAAACTGAAGAATCTAACAGTCTGGGGAAGACTAAGAAGAAATAACAGTTGAAATCTTGGATGGGATCTTTGAACAGAAAAAAGGACATTAGTGGAAAACTTGGCCAAATTTGAATAAAGTTTATAGTTTAGTTGATAATACTTTAGTAATGTTAATGTCCTATTCTTGATCATTATACTGTGGTTATGTAATATGTTAACATTGGAGGCAGCAGAGTGTAACTTTTAAGTCTAAAATTAGTTTTAAAGTTTAAAAAAAAAAGTTCTAGGAGAAAAACTTTTGAAAAGTTAATAGATATCCTTAAACTTTTTTCTTTTTAATTCTAGCACCAAGGAATAGCATTTTTGCTGGCTGAAATGGCAATGAAAGTTGAACTAGCTAGACTGAGTTACCAGAGAGCAGCTTGGGAGATTGATTCTGGTCGCCGAAATACCTACTATGCCTCTATAGCAAAGGCATTTGCTGCAGATACTGCAAATCAGTTAGCTACTGATGCTGTGCAGATTTTTGGAGGCAATGGATTTAATACAGAATATCCTGTAGAAAAACTAATGAGGGATGCTAAGATCTATCAGGTAAGGTTAAAAATGGTTTTTGTTGTTTTTTAGGTAAAAGAATATTCATAGATGACAGATTTCTAATTATTTAGGGATTTCATGCCATTAGGAATAATAAACTATCATAGGGGCGCCTGGGTGGCTCAGTTAAGTGTCCGACTCTTGTTTCAGCTCAGGTCATGCTCTCGGGGTCATGGGATCGAGCCCCACATTGGGCTCCACTCAGGGCATGGAGTCTACTTGAGATTCTCTCTCTTCCTCTCCCTCTGCTCCTCCCCGCTAATGTGCTCTCTCTAAATAAATAAAATCTTAAAAAAATTATAAACTATCATAGATGGCTATAAACCAAAGTTTTTAAAACTAACACAGAAGAATGTTACCTTTAACTATATGCCTTAAGAGAGAATAGGCTAACAAAGTAAATGGTACAGACGTGTACATATATGTCTGGATCAGCCGTCTTTGAGTCTTAACATCCTAGCCAATTGTAATCCACCCTTTGCTCTCCTAAAAGTATGCATATCATTTAAAATAAATTATTTTATTTTGAATCTTGCTTGACAACTATTGAATTAATTGAAACCATATTTGGGGGGCACCTGGGTGGCTCAGTTGGTTAAGCGGCTGCCTTTGGCTCAGGTGATGATCCCAGGGTCCTGGGATTGAGCCTCACATCGGGCTCCTTGCTCAGCGGGGAGCCTGCTTCTCTCCTGCCTGCCATTTGCCCTGCTTGTGCTTGCTCCCTCTCTCTCTCTGTCAAATAAATAAATAAAATCTTTAAAAAAAAAAAACCATATTTGGGAGTAAAACAACAAGAAGAGATAGTGATAAAGTGATAGTAACCATTTGATAATAATAAATTGCTAGGGTTAGAGGTTTAAACTGGAAGTAAGGACTGGCTACTAGGAATGTCTAAGTTAAAACCAAATCCTTCCAGCGTCTTTTTCTTTAGCAACTCTGTTCCTTAGTCAGCAAGAGAGAAAACCAGGTGTAAGAGTAAAAATGGAAAATGACTGAAGATGACAACTAGCTTTACAGTTCAGAAAAGTTGGATAAATATTTTTGCAACATTAAACTTTAGATTTCCCAAACTTTTTGAAATGTTGACATCTTTTAAGACTCTCTCCCAAAATTTTGGTAAGTGACTTTTTATAATTTAATCTTTAGAGAATTATATTTTCATGGCTTTACAAAGTCAGGTTTTGGAATCTCTGGATTACAGACCCTATATATGGTTTGATTCAATTTGGTATTACAGTGGAGCTTATAGTACTGTCCAAAATACTGAGTAAGTCGAAGTATTTATGAAGATATTTCACCTACATGTATTCTTTTTTCTTGCAGATTTATGAAGGTACAGCACAAATTCAAAGACTTATTATAGCCCGTGAACACATTGGCAGGTATAAAAATTAAAGAGATAGCTATAGAAAATTAATTGTTGAGTGATTAGAATACAATCTACTGTTTAAGCTCCAAAGAAGAGAAAGAGCTTTAAGATTTTTTCTGGTAAAACTTTTAAAATAAGTACTCTTAACTAAACCGATGCAGCTGATTCTAATACTAGTTTTCCACTTTTGTTTAACTTTATGACTTGCTTTTCCCCAAAAAGATTAGGTTTCATTAAAATTATGTGTTACCTTTAGTACTACTGTACTTGAATTACATTAACCTAGAAAAGTACATTTGTTTTGTTAGGTTAACCACTTAAAGTAACAGAAGTTCTTTGGATTTCAGTATTTTTCCAATGACATTTTTGAAAAGTGGGCTTATAAAAGTATTCAGAATGTTCCAAAATTTACATTGAGGAAGCATTATAGGATTTGGATGCCATCATATAACTTGCTAGTGTCTTTGTAGACTTAATGGTATTATATTGGGGGAGTTCATTTTGCTACAATTTGGAAAGCATTTGTTTTCAGTTTTGTACAATAATATTCAAAAATTTGATGTTCATATTTTCTCACCATACAATGACCAGAAGTTATTGAAAATCTTGTTTAATTCTGAATCTACATTTCACTTGCCTTATTTAGAAATAAATCAACAAAATTTGCCTTAAAATATTTTTATATGAGTCCTGGTACCTGGGTAGGCTTTGGTCTACAGATTTGTATACAATCTCATTTCATGTGCATACATTATAAAAATAAAAATTTTGAGTGCCAATTAGTATATGTTTGTGTTCTTTCCAGGAAGTTTTATTACTTCATGTAATAGTGTACGCTTGATTTATTTACTGTGATGAAAAAAAAGTCATGTTCTGATTTTGAACTGCATGAAGTTACCTTCTCATTTTTCACTAGATAATATTAGACATCTCAAAAAATATAAATATAAAATAATATAAGAAACAAAGTTTGTGAATTTAATATTTCTTTGTAATCTTAAATACTGCCAAAATATGTTATATACTAAATGGTGTTTCTGACACCATTTTGATTCTGACACCAACTGGGCATCCTATGGTTCAATCCTATTCTGACATTAACTCCAAATCGTTAGCATCAGATTCCACAGGTTTAAGGGCTCAGTCCCACCAGACAACAATCACTTCAGGTACCAGTCACAAGTGCTGGGTCCCCAGGCTATCCCAAAACAACAATTATAAGAATACTAGCTGGGCTTGAGAAAAGCAAAGAAGACACTAGAGAATCCCTTAATGCAGAGATAAAAAAACTAAAAACTAGTCAGGCCAAAATAAAAAATTCCATAACCAAGATGCAAAACTGGATGCAATGATGAGGATGAATGAATCAGTGATATAGAAGATAAAATTATGGAAAATAATGAGGCTGAAAAGAAGAAGGAAAGAAAGATTGGATCACGAATGTTGACTTAGGAAACATTCATTATCCAGCAATGCTGTCATTCAGAATAGAGGGAGAGATAAAGAGAGAAATCCCAGACAAAAACCAAAGGAGTTCATGACCACTAAACCAGCCCTGCAAAAAATATTAAAGGGGGCTCTTTGAGTGGGGGAAAAAAACAAACACCAAAAGCAACAAAGACTAGAAAGGATCAGAGAACACCACCAAAAATAACCAACTTTACAGGTAATACATGGCGCTAAATTCCTATCTATCAATCAATAGTCACTCAATGTAAATGGACTGCATGCTCCAATCAAAAGAAATAGGGTATCACAAGATAAAAAAACACAAGACCCATCTACACGGGGCCTAAAAGACTCATTTTAGACCTAAAGTCACCTGCAGATTGAAAGTGAGCAGATGGAGAAAACTATCATGTAAATGGACATCAAAAGAAAGCCAGAGTAGCCATACTTGTTTTCAGCCAAACTAGATTTTTAATCTAAAGACTGTAACAAGAGATGAAGAAAATCATAATTAAGGGGTCAACACATCAAGAAGATCTAACAGTTGTAAATATTTATCCCCCAACTTGGGAGCACCCAAATATATAAATCAATAACAAACATAAAGGGGCGCCTGGGTGGCTCAGGCATTAAGCGTCTGCCCGCAGCTCAGGTCATGATCCCAGGGTTCTGGGATCAAGCCCCGCATTGGGCTCCTTGCTCAGTGGGAAGCCTGCTTCGCTCTCTTCCACTCCCCCACTTGTGTTCCCTCTCTCACTGTGTCTCTCTCAAATAAATAACATATTTAAAAAAAAGTAACAAACATAAACTCATTGATGATAGTAAAATAATAGTACCCCTACATATCTTCTAAGCAAAAAAAACAGGAGACAATGGCTTTGAATGACACACTGGACACATGAACTTAACAAATATATTCAGAACATTTCATCCTAAAGCAGCAGAGTACACATTCTTTTCAAGTGCAGATGGGACATTCTCCAGAATAGATAACATACCAGATCACAAATCAGTCCTCAATAACTACAAAAGGATTGAGATCATACCATGCATATTTTCAGACTACAACACTATGAAACTTGAAGTTAACCACAAGAAAAAATTTGGAAAGACCACAAATACATGGGGATTAAAGAACATCCTACTAAAGAATGGATGGGTTAACCAGAAAATTAAAGACAAAACAAAAAAATACATGGAAGCAAATGAAAATGAAAACACAACAATCCAAAACCTTTGGGTTGCAGCAAAGGTGATCCTAAGAGGAAAATATATTGTGATACAAGCCTACCGCAAGAAGCAAGAAAAGTCTCAAATATACAGCCTAAGCTTACACCTAAAGGAGCTAGCAAAAGAACAGCAAATAAAGCCTAAAACCAGCAGAAGAAGGGAAATAATAAAAATTAGAGCAGAAATAAACAATATAGAAGCAAAAAAGAAAAGGCAAAGCAACCAAAAACAGTAGAACAGACCAATGAAAATAACTGGTTCTTTGAAAAAATTAATAAAACTGATAAAACCCTAGCCAGGCTTATCAAAAAGAAAAGATCACAAATGAATAGGAGAAATAAAATCACAACAAAAGAGAGATCACAACCAACACCACAGAAATACAAACAATTACAGGAGAGTATGAAAAATGCCAACAAACTGAGCAATCCAGAAGACTAATTCCTAGAAACATACCAACTACCAAGACTGAAACAGGAAGAAATTGAAAATTTGAACAGACCCATAACCATCAATGATACCAAATCTGTAATCAAAAATCTACCAACAAATGAAAACCCAGGGCCAGATGGCTTTCCAGGGGAATTTTACCAGAGCTTTTTTTTTTCTTTTTCTTTTTTCTTTTTTCTTTTCTTTTTTTTTTTCCTTAGTAGGTTCCACACCTAACGTGTAGCCCAGTGTGGGGCTCAAACTCACAACCCTGAGATGAAGACCTGAGCCAAGACTAAAAGTCAGACACCCGACTGAGTGAGCCACTCAGGTGCCCCTCTACCAGACACTTAAAGGGGAGTTAATACTTATTATCAAATGATCCAAAAATAGAAATGGAAGGAAAACTTTCAAACTCATTTTAGAAGTCCAGCATTACCTTGATTCCAAAACCAAAGACCCCACTATAAAGGAGAATTACAGACCAATATCCCTGATGAACATGCATGCAAAAATTCTCAACAAGATACTAGCAAATCAAATTCAACAGTACATTAAAAGGATTATTCACCATCATCAAGTGGGATTTATTCCTGGCTTCAGGGGTGGTTTGATATTTGCAAATCAATCAACATGATACACCACATTAAAAGAAAGAGTAAGAACCATATGATCCTCTCAATAGATGCAGAAAAAGGACTTGACAAAATACAGCATCCTTTCTTAATAAAAAACCCTCAACAAAGGTATAGTTGGAACACACCTCAACATCATAAAGGCCATATATGAAAACCCACAGCTAATATCCTCAGTGGACAAAAACAGCTTTTCCTCAATGGTTAGGAACAAGACAGGGATGTCCACTCTATTACTATTTAACATAGTACTGGAAGTCTTAGCCCCAGCAATTAGACAAAAAAAAGAAATAAAAGGCATCCAAATCAGGAAGGAAGAAGTCAAACTTTCACTATCTGCAGAGGACATGATACTCTATGTAGAAAACCCGAAAGACTCCACCAAAAAAATTGCTAGAAGTAATACATGAATTCAGCAAAGTCACAGGATATAAAATCAGCATACAGAAGAAATATGTTGCTTGTCTATACACCAATAATGAAGAAACAGAAAAAGAAATCAAGGAATTGATCCCATTTACAATTGCACCAAAACCTAACCAAAGTGATCTGTGCTCTAAAACTATAGAAAACTTATAAAAGAAATTGAAGAGGACACAAAAAAGTGGAAAAACAAACATTCCATGCTCATGGATTGGAAGAACAATTATTGTTAAAATGTCTATACAACCCAAAGCAATCTACGCATTTAATGCAATCCCTATCACAAAGCAGGAACAAAATCCAATGGAAAATGACAGTCTCTTCAAAAAATGATATTGGGAAAACTGGGACAGCAACATGCAAAAGAATGAAATTGGACCACTTTCTTAGACCATATACAAAAATAAAGTCAAAATGGATGAAAGACCCGAATGTGAGACACAAAACCATCAAAATCCTAGAGGAGAACACAGGCAGCAACCTCTTTGACCTCAGCAGTAGCAACTTTTTACTAGATACATTTCCGGAGACAAGGGAAACAAAAGGAAGAATGAATCATTGGGGACATCATCAAAATAAAAATCCTCTGCACAGCAAAGGAAATAACAAAACTAAAAGGCAGCCTATGATCGGGGCTTGCCAGTGGCCTATCTGATAAAGGGTTAGTGTCCAAAATTAAAAAGAACTTCTCAAACTCAACACCCAAAAAACAAATAATCCAATTAAGAAATGGGCAGAAGACATGTTAGATATTTCTCCAAGGAAGACATCCAGATGGCTAGTAGACACATGAAAAGATTCTCAACATCACTCATCATCAGGGAAATACAAATCAAAACCATGATGAGATACCACCGCACACCTGTCAGAATGGCTAAAATTAACAACACAGGAAACAACAGATGTTGGCGAGTATGCAGAGAAAGGGGAACCCTCTTGCACTGTTGGTGGGAATGCAAACTGGTGCAGCCGCTGTGGAAAATAGTATGGAGTTTCCTCAAAAAGTTAAAAATAGACCTTCCCTACAATCCAACAATTACATTACTAGGTATTGACCCAAGGATACAGAGAGATTCAAAGGGCTGCATTCACCCTGATGTTTATAGAAGCATTATCAACAATAGCCAAACTATGGAAAGAGCCCCAAGTGTCCATCGACAGATGAATGGATACAATGGAATATGACTCAGCCATTAAAAAGGAATGAAACCTTGCCATTTGCAAGGATGTGGATGGAACTAGAGTGTATTATGCTAAGCAAAATGAGTCAGTCAGAGAAAGACAAATACCATAGGATTTCACTAATATGTGGAATTTAAGAAACAAAACAGATGAACATATGGGAAGGAAAAAAAAAAGAGATAATGGGAAGCAAACCATAAGAGACTCTTAAGGATAGAGAACAAACTGAGTGTTGATGGAGGGAGGTGCGTGAGGGATGAGTGAAATGTGTGATGGGCATTAAAAAGGGCACTTGTTATGATGAGCACTGGGTGTTGTATGTAAGTGATGAATCACTAAATTCTACTCCTGAAACCAATATTACACAAAATGTTACTAATTAGAATTTAAATAAAAATTTGAAATGAAAAAAAGAGTATTACACAGAAATTACGAGTTAAAGAGAATATATTTCAAATGCAGATTAGAACTCCAAAAATTTACCAGGGATTCTAAACATAAGCCTTCTAGATACATAAATATATTCCAAAGTCATATGATGATGAAAATAATTATTAAAATACCCTTGATTATATGTATTAAGCAATTATGTAACTATCAAATAAGGCTTTTTAGTCGCAAGGAACACAAGTGAACTTAAGCTACTTTATGAAAAAAGTGAGGAAATGTCTTTTAAGTGTATTGAAGTGCCTCATGGATCCTAAGAGCAGGAATGGAGTCGGTTTTAGGAAGTGTCTAGGAACCAAACAGTCTTTAGAAATCCATGAAATACTGTTTTTCTAGCTTTCAACTCTACTTCTCTCCGTCATGTTTCATTTTTTCCTCTTTGTAGCCTAGCTTTCTCTGCTTCTGTGATCAATGATAGAATAAGACTTAATATTTATGTATCTGATTTCTCGTGACTTACATAAACTGACTGGCTAGGGCCATTACAGCCAGCATGGGGAGAGTCCTAGACTACAAACATGATTCTTAATTGCCTACATCTGTGAACTGATGATTTGTAACATAGCTGTTATGTTTCTGGCAATTTTAATGAATATTTAAGGAATGTGCCATAGTCATCAATTTGCATAAAAGAGAAGAGATTATTCCAAGACTCCTCTGGATTTAAAAAATGGCTGTTTATATGGCCTCTGGAATGATGTCCATTAATTTGAGTGCATTACCCATGATCAAATACTACAAAAGGTCTTTGGAGACTGAAGATTAAATCCTACAGGAAGCCCCCCCACCGTTTTTTTTTTAACATGTTTAAAGATTTCATTTAACTCATTAATGAATGAGGGAACTAATAAGATGTAAAAACTGATATAAGGGAGAGTTTGAAGAACAGACATATAGGCAGTTAGAAATGCTTAAAAGAATTTGCTAACAGATATAAATCTTTAATGACTTATAGGGCAAAAAAATTTAAAGAGGTCATCTTTTTCTTGGAGCAGAAATCAACTGTAGTTCATTGTTCATTTGCATTACTATTCATTTTCTATAATTTAACTTTCAAGTTTACAGAGTTGTAGAACAGCCTAGCCAATAGAAAGACAATCACAGGTATATACCCCTTCTGATAATACCCTCAGGATCCATTAGATAATACCTAGCATTCCACTAAAAGGACACTTTGTCATTCCTTTTATCCATTTCCATGTTTTTGACAATGTTTCTTGACAGCCTCTTCCTTGTGATCATAAATAACCTACCAAGATTATTCTTGATACAAAAAGACAGGTTTCATTATGTTTGGCCAGATTATTGCCACAGTGTTAATTAACCATGTAAGCGTCCTTGAATTTACTTTGCAAATCCAGAGACATACTGTGCTGAACAATTACCAAAGTTGCAGAATTAACTTCTGTCTGAAAGTTTTCATAGGGACACTCAAATTAGACTTTTAAAAGCCTCTGTAGGGGCACCTGGGTGGCTCAGTCAGTTAAGCATCCAACTCTTGGTTTCAGCTCAGGTCATGATCTCATGAGTCATCAGATCGAGCCCTGCATCAGGCTGTATACTCAGTAGGAATCTGCTTGGATATTCTCTCCTTTTGCCCCTTTCCCCACTGTCTCTCTCTCGCTCTCGCTCTCGCTCTCGCTCTTGCTCTCATTCTCTCTCAAATCAATAAATCTTTTTAAAAATTAGAAAAAATAAAAGCCTCTATAATTTGCTATCTCAAGGCTATGGAACCAAACCCAAGAAACTGCACCAGAGTTTTCTAGTAGTACCTAAGAATTTGGGTGAATTTCTCTTCTCAGCATCTCCAGAATTTACTAAGGTTCCTGGCTTGCCCAAAAAGGCCCTTCCTGGGCACCTGGGTGGCTCATTTGTTAAGTGTCTGCCTTGGGCTCAGGTCATGATCCCAGTATCCTGCGATCAGGGCCCGCATCGGGCTCCCTGCTTGGCTGGGAGCCTGCTTATCCCTCTCCCACTCCCCCTGCTTGTGTTTCCTCTCTAGCTGTCTCTCTCTCTGTCAAATAAATAAATAAAATCTTAAAAAAACGGGGGGCCCTTCCTTACCACCTGTAAGACTGAAACCCTGTACCATTCCAGTTTTACTGGGACAGTATTGTAAACATTGACTCAATATACACAGTCAACTTGTTTTTTTAATAATGTACTTGTCAAACCTGATTAAATGAGAATTATTCTCAAATATGACACTCCAAGTATAGCCTTGGTTACACAATAAACAGGAGTACAGATTCATTTTGAATATTGCCATAAAGTATAAGGAGATTCAGAAAATGTTTCTCAATTCTAGGGACTCTGTGAGAATCAGACACCATTTTAAACTTCCAATTTACAAAAGCACAGTCCACTAAATTGAGGAGAGCCTAAGAATTAAAAAGGGCTTCCTCTTATATCCATAGAAACAATATTACAACTGCATGAACAATATTCCAAAATAAGTGACCATGATTAAGTTCCCCTCATTGGCTCATTCAGTTCTCTATAATTGTTCTGTTGGATCTTGAGTCAGTAAACTGCTTTCAAGAAGCTTCTCATTCCAGACTAAAGAGTCCTAAGAAATCCTGATTCAGTCTAATGGTATGCTGTGAAATTTGTCTAAGTTTTGTCCACTTGGAAGTCTGTACCCAAAAGTCTATTCTTGAAAGTATCTATTAATGGTTCAAAGTACCAGATCCTTTCCATGTGGCTTTGAAACTCTCCCTGAATGCACAAACTTTGGCCTGTAGCTTATAGTAGAGCCTTCAAGAGTAGCATCAGAGTAAAACACAAACTATCTGTAGATGACTGTCCTAGCTCAGGCTGCTCTAACAAAACAAGAGACTGGCTTAAACCACCAATGTTTGATTTCTCAAAATTCTGGAGGCTGGAAAGTCCAGTATCAAAGCACCTGCCCACTTCCGTGTTGTAGACTGTTAACTTCTTATATCCTCACGTGGCAGAAATAGGGTCAGAGAGTTCTCTGGGGTCCCTTTTTACAGGGCACTAATCCCATCCATAAGGACTCCACTTTTATATGACTTAATTACCTCCCCAAACCTTCACTTCCTAATACCATCACATTGGGGACTAGGATTTCAACATATAAATTTGGGGGGGACAGAAACATTCACTCCATTGCAATGACTATGACTGAAGGTTATAGGTAATTACTATGTCCAATAATAGAATGGAAGTAAAAAAAAAATCTCTATGAAAGCACAGTACATAACTCTTTCACAAGAATATAACCATTATTTCCCCTGAGGGAAACAACATGGGCAAATCTTCAGGTCCTCTTCATATAGTACACAGCTTTGGCCATGTTTATATTAAATAATATTTTAACTTTACAAATTTAAGCTAAAGAAGGCAAAGTTGATCTGATTCATTTACCAACTTTTATTTGAAGCTCATACAATAGTGTTGATAATTAAGGACTATGGAGCACATAAAGTAAACTTAATTATTTCTAATATCTTTTTATTTTTTAATTTTTTAAAAGATTTTATTTATTTATTTGACAGAGAGAGAGATAGAGCACAAGCAGTGGGTAGTGGCAGAGGGAGAGGGAGAAGCAGGCTCCCCACTGAGCAGGGAGCCTGATGCAGGGCTCAATCCCAGGACCCTGAGATCATGACCTGAGCCAGAGGCAGATGCTTAACCAACTGAGCCACCCAGGTGCCCTTAATATCTTTCTTTTAATAAATTGAAAGAATGTTTTCCCCACCCTGGTCCTCCCTCCCCCAGGAAATTTCGAAGATAAATTTAGGTGTAGGCATGCCTGGGTGGCTCAGTCGTTAAGCGTCTGCCTTCGGCTCAGGTCATGATCCCAGGGTCCTGGGATCGAGTCCTGCATCGGGCTCCCCGCTGCATGGGAAGTCTGCTTCTCCCTCTCCCACTCCTCCTGCTTGTGTTTCCTCTCTGTGTCTCTCTTTGTCAAATAAATAAATAAAGTCTTTTTTTAAAAAATTCAGGTGTAAAATAGATCCTGAAATTTTTATTTTTCTACATTCAAGATTTGACCTTGGAAAGGCAGAATTGAAAGAGATGTCAGAGATGATTTGATCATTTGATTAAGATAGAATTATAGGTGCCTGAGAAAGAATGCTTGGTTATCTATTTAATTAAAGGGACAATAAATAAAAGTAAATACAGAAGAATGTACTGTAACATGATTATAAGAAACTTAAGATGTTTCTCAAATGAGGAATGTTTGTTCCTTGTTTCTTTTTAATAATTAAAGATATGATAAAATCAACATTTAGGAGCATAGAAAATTTATTCTGGTAAGACAAAAATCTCTGCTATCTAAGCAGAAGTTAAAGATGAACCTTTTACATTAGGGATTGATGAGTAAGCCAAGGAAACAAGCCCCTTAAAACTGACTGAACTTTGCCAAAATTGTAGCATAGTCCAGTGTCTTTTCAGATTCCGGTATTACACATCAAGACAAATAAAATTCACTTTCCTGAAATTTTGTCTTTCACTATGCCTTTTCATATTCTAGAACAAACTGATAATTTGGAACTACTCTTTTCTCTTGAAAAATAAAAATATGTAGCTGTATTTCTCTGTCATTATTGCTCCTATTATAGTTACACAATCATCCTTATAACTGACTTCATCAAAGAAACCAAATTCCTAAGCAAAACTAACTCCTAGAGGAAGCTGGGAGGCAAGTCCCTGAGAACCGTTTGTCACATATAAACATTTTAGAAGACCATCAAAGATCATGAATATTTTTTTAAAGATTTTATTATTTATTTGACAGAGAGAGAGAGAGCATAAGCAGGGGGAGCGACAGAGAGAGAGGGAGAAGCAGGCTCCCTGCTGAGCAAGAAGCCTGATACAGGGCTCAATCCCTGGATCCCAGGATCATGACCTGAGCTGCAGACAGATGTTTAACTGACTGAGTCACCCAGGCACCCCAAAGATCATAAATATTAACATAATTTTATACAGCTATACATATCTTCTTATACTTACAGTGGCAAAAAGAACCATTTATTAACTTGACTCAAAGATATCACTTATTCCATAGCATATTGAAATAAGAACCAAAAGTATATAAACTTAAAATTATGTCAGTAATCAAGGTTTTAATATTCTATCCAAGAAACAATCTAGGCTTGCCATGATTATTAATTAACTCAAACTGATTAAATTTCCTAAAGTTCTTGTAAATTATCTTGAATCTGACATAATTGAAAACATACTTATTGTTGGAAAAAAATGTTTGTTAGAATTCTGATTCAATTTAGTGGAAGCCAAATTTATAATTTTAGAAATCTTAAAATATATGTAGAAGTTAGGTTAGCCAATTTGACCAATAAACCAATATAAAAAGATTAGGAAATTCAGACTAATTGGTGTCTTCATTAAAAAATAAACTGTACTGGGGTGCCTGGCTGGCTCAGTTGGTGGAGCATGTGACTGTTGATCTTGCGGTCATGAGTTCAAGCCCCACATTGTGGGTAGAGATTACTTAATAAATAAAAATTTGAAAAAACTGTTTACATGTTAAAAAAATTTTTAAATTAAACTTATACATATGGTACTATATTTGTATTATACTTAACACTGATAAGCAAAGAAAACAACACATAGCTGGTTTTTTCATCAACCCAAATTACTAAACCTCTCTGATCTGCCCAAAGATTCATCTTAGTCATGTAAACTTGAATTTTTAAAAATGTTTCTGGCTAGCAGTTTGTATAAGAATGATTTTTTTTCCTTTAAAGTCTAGCTCAGGGGCACCTGGGTGGCTCAGTCAGTTAAGCATCTGCCTTTGGCTCAGGTCACGATCCCAGGGTCGGCTTCTCCTTCTCCTTCTACCCCTCCCCCTGACTCATGCTCTCTCTCTCTTGCACTCTCTATCTCTCAAGTAAATAAATAAAATCCTTAAAAAAATTCTAGCTCATTCAAAGTATTAGAAGTTAATTTTTAGGGGCACCTGACTGGCTCAGTCAGTAGAACATGTGATTCTTGATCTCGGGATTGTGAGTTTGAGCCCCGCATTGGGTATAGAGATTACTTAATAAAAAAATTAAAAATGTTTAAATAAAAATAAAATTTTTATTTTTATGCCACTTTAATATCATTTTTATAAAAATCAAAATGTTTATTTTATTTATCACCAACTGAGCCTGAATGGCTGGGTTGGTGAAGGGGCTGACTCTTGATTTCGGCTCAGGTCATGATCTCAGGGTCCTGGGATTGAGCCCCACATCAGGCTCCATGCTCATCATAGAAGTGTGTTTGTCCCTCTCCCTCTGTTCCTCCTCCTGCTCACACACTCTCTCTCTTTCTAAAATAAATAAATAAATCTTCACAACAGATAAATAAGATTAAATCTTTAAAAAAAGAAGTTAATTTTTTAAATTTTCTGGTAATTTGGGGACTATTCCATTTATATGAGTGCTTATTTATAAACCAATCAGAACAGAGTTCTTTAATATGAGGCACAATCTAATCTGTTAATTTATACTTTTCAGAAGTAGGAAAGCATATCATAGGTGTACAATGAGAAGCAAAAGCCTTCCTCAATTAGAGACGTGTAGACACACTGAGCACTTAAAACTTTCAGATCTAAAACAGCTTTAGCCACAGGCCAAAAGCAAATTTGCCAATCCAGATCCCAAAGAGCTGTTCCCCTTCCCAACAGGTATTAAATTCTTAACTCTTTAGAGCTCTCTCATATAAAGACAAGGATGAACAAACCAGATTCCCTGTCATCTCTCACCTAGGAGAGAATAAATTTCTCTCATTGGCAGAGATCACCAAATGGATCATAAAAACCCTAATCATTGCCACCGTGAAGATTAATTTAGGAGCCGTGCCTGACGTAAAAACGAAAACAAAACACAAAAACGGTAAGGAGGGCAAAACCTATGCAAATAGCGTCAAAAGGTCCTTATTGCCACATGAGAATCACTCTGAGTGCCAAGAAAAGCTGTGCCTCAGCTTAAGTAGATCTTGATATGCTGTGCTCAAGCAAGGCACTTTACTTGGCTGTATCTGTTGATCTACCTGGATATCTAATCTAAGTAGATGACTCCTAAAACTGACAAGTTATAATTTTCAGAATGGTAAAATCATGATGCATATAGATATAAAATAAACACATGTGAAACATTTTAAGTCATTAATCTGGGAGGGAACCAATATGACATTAAAACTAATTTAAGGGGCGCCTGGGTGGCTCAGTCAGTTAAGTGTCTGCCTTCGGCTCAAGTCATGATCCCAGGGTCCTGAAATTGAGCCCCACATCGGGCTCCCGGCTCCGTGGGGAACCTGCTTCTCCCTCTTGCTCTGCCTGCTGGTGCTCTCTCCCTCTCCCTCTCTCTCTTCTCTGTCAAATAAATAAATAAAATTTAAAAACTAAAAATAAGTAAATAAAACCAATTTAAACCTTAAAACCTAGGTGTCTCAAATATTGTTTTAAACAGCTAAACTTCAAGGTCATTTTTACAGTTCATAATTAACAGGATTTTATATATATATTTTATGTTTAGTTTCAAGTTTTTATTTAAATTGTAGTTAGTGAACATACAGTGTAGTATTAGTTTCAGGTATAGAATTTAGTGATCCATCACTTACATACAACACCCAGTGCTCTTCACAACAAGTGACTTGTTAATACCCATCACCCATTTAGCCCATTCCCCCACCTCAGGATTTTGTGTTAGTAAAAGTTTTTCATCTCCAACTTTATCTGAAAAGTTTCTTCTAAATGGTTTCAGGGGCACCTGGTGACTCAGTCGCTTAAACATTTGACTCTATTTTTTTTTTAAAGAGCAGACATATTTTAATGTACAGAGCTTTAAGAAGGAAAATTAATTGGCCATATTTTTATTAGACTGTAATAGCTAAGTAGTAGTGCATAAAATCACATATCACAAAAATATAAACCATATATATAACTGAGCTGTCTCAGTAGACTTTAATAATAGCATATATTTACCACGTCATAGACCCTATTAGCAAGAGAAAAACACAAGTGAACAAGGAAATGGCAATTCACTACAAAACAGAGTAAATTATAATGTATTCTAGACAAATATCAACTCTTGTTGCAAATAAAGATACTGTTTTGCACCTAAAAGAAGCATCCGACTCTTGATTTCGGTTCAGGTCACGATCTCAGGGTTGTGAGATTGAGCCCGGAGCTGGCTTCCAGCTCAGCATGAAGTCTGCTTGTCCCTCTCCTCCTCCCCAACTCTCTCTCTCTCAAACAAAGAAAGAAAATCTTAAAAAATAAATGGCTTCAGAATTCTACTCCTTGTATACCTGCATCTTACCTATCCAGTTCCTTTTGATACTACTTAATTAGGAAGGCATGCAACTCTAAAACTGTAGACAAGATTTTATTTGCTTGAACGGAATAAAAAAATGGAAGAGTAATCAGAAATGTCATACAATATTTAGAAAGTAATATACTTCTATAAGTGGGATATGGGGCATGGAGCATGGAGCATATAATATTTTGCTTCTACATTTGATATTTCAGAATGATTCAGTTACTATATTTCATTGATTCCAAAATGCACATTTTTTCATATTTAACATCTCAAAAATCTAGATAAAGTTTATGTTAATAGCCATTGGCTGTTTTTTGTCCACATCTGTTATCTTTTCAGTTGGGATGTATCTTATAATCAATGACATCTTAGGTAAAATATGGTATTGTTTGTCCTGGAAATGCTATTCCAGGACATAAAGATGTTAGAACAGACTAGAAACAGTTTAGATGCTGAATGCTAATGAAACTATGTTCATAGTCACAATATGGGCTTGGAACAAAATTGTAGGTAAAGAAAAACTTTTTTCATTTACATAATCTGTAATGGTGACCAAAGCAGACACAGCTACAGCTCCCATGAAGCTCAGTGACTACAGCAGCATTGTCCAATAGAAATATAATATGATCTCTTATGTAATTATAAATTTAAGTCAGAGACTTAACCCACTGAGTCACCCAGGTGTTTAGGGCAGACTTTTTTTTAAGACAAAAAGTATTAGGGCTAGAGACAGTCATCACTTAATGGTAAAAGGATCAACTCACCAGAAATAGATGCTAAACTTACATGCATTTAATAAAGTAGCTTCAAACTATAAATGGGAATATCAATTACAGGGAGAAAAAAATGAAATTTATCATAATAGCAGATTCAACACTCTTGATTATTGATAGCCCATATATGTCACTGTGTCAGGAACTCTTCTCCAAATCGTTACTGAATATAACAAATTGTAAGCGTATGGGGTGCCAATATTTTCTAATGGGTGCTAAAAAACTTGAGTATGAAGGACCTAAGGAAGCACAAATGAAAATAGCTGTAATAACAAATCTGAATTTAGTGGAAAGCTTGTGAAAAGAACATGGATGTTTCTCTTTCAAAAATAATTTACAAAACTTCCAGCTAGTAGCACTTGCGGAAGAAGTTAAGGGAGTGAGAGAGTCACATCCGGAACCGAGAAGGCAAACAGGAGGGAAATGTGAGTATTTTATTAACATTCACTCAAAAAACATTTACTGAACACTTCCTACATGCAAGAATTCTACTAATTACCATCCCCTTCAGAACTCGAGTTTTCTTCTTTTTTTAAGATTTTATTTGTTTATTTGACAGAGAGAGACACGGAGAAAGCAGGAACACAAGCATGGGGAGCGGGGGAGGGAGAAGCAGGGTTCCCCCGGAGTAGTGAGCCCCATGCGGGGCTCGATTCCAGGACCCTGAGATCATGACCTGAGCTGAAGGCAGACACTTAAGGACGAAGACATCCAGGTGCCCCAAGAACTCCAGAGTTCAAAGAGCCTCAGAACAAATTATTTTTTTTAAAAAAGTAATTCAGATATTTAAATATTACTTAAAACTTTAAGATACATCAAGGTCACCACAGGACGAGAAAATGAGCGCCAGAGAATTTGGGCTCAGGCAGCGAGGACAGCTATCAGCAGTCGGCGGGGTCCTAGGGCAGTCAAGCAACCGTTCCTTCCTACAGGCGGGAGTGTGGTCAGCTATGCCGGTGATCGGAAGGGACCTGGGGGGAGCTTATGCGCAGGCGCGGGCCGCCTAAATCCACCCAGGGACGACCCGAAGTTCTTTTTTCGGTCTCAGACATGGTGAGTGAGGTTGTTCTCAGCTGTGGCTGCCCGGATGCCTTGTAGGTGGAGTAATACTTAGCAGCTCAGTCACCCTAATTCTTTAGCAAGTATTGGAGAACGGTTGGGTTAAGACACTGGCCTTGGACGGTGTCTTTAGGGCCTAGAGAGGATGAAGTATTACTCAGCGTTTTCTGCAGACCTCGCGGGCTCACGTACGGCTTCTAATTTTATCTAGGCTTCTTCCCAAGAGGCAGGCCTCAAGGTTCAACGGCCCGATTTCTTAATTCCTCAAAAAAGCCGGGCCAGCCGGTGGTTCTTCCTTCCTTTCTGTATTTTATGGCTCAAAATCTATAATATATGTGGTCTTTGAAGATGCAGTGAATTTTAAGTGGTATCTGATGGAAATTCACTAAATTCTTTCCGGTAATCGTCATGACCTACTTAAAATGAGTTTAATGCTGTCTCGATTACAATAAATGGGGGGAACTAAAGCAGCATCATTTCCTGCAAATGAAGAAACCAAGACTAAAGCTGGAGAAGATGAGGCTAAAGGAACTTACTGATAAATTGAATAATCTAGGATTAATAAGATTTCATTAAAGAACTTTACTGCAAATTACGGGCTAGCTGTATTTTATATATAAATGTTTTATTGCTTCAACTTTCTGCTGCATGTAAACTAAGTTTTGAATTGGTAAGATTGGATTTTCTGTGGTGTTTACTTTAAGTGAAAGATAAGCGACAACAGATGAGGGTAATAATTTTTTGGGTCAATGATGAGCTGGCATGTATTCTGAATCTGAAGCTGATTATTACTACTTTAGCTCTAGAATTACTCTGAGACCTGAAAAATACCCGAATATTACAAGGGCTTTAGTGCTTAAGTTCTTTCTGGTCAGATACTTGGCAGTTTTTATGTAGAAAGTTTCTGTGTGGCAAGATGGAATCAAAGTGAAAAGTTCAGTTGTATACTGAATATATACACTGTGGTCAAGCATTAAAGAAGTGAACAGTACGAAGTAACTGCTTTTTTATTTTGAAAGGGCACACCGCAGAAGGATGTTATTATCAAGTCAGATGCGCCTGATACGCTATTGTTAGAGAAGCATGCAGATTATATCGCGTCCTATGGCTCAAAGAAAGATGATTATGTATGTATGATTTCATGTTGAACGTTTGTTTTATTTTGAAGAAATGAGGCTATTATGCATAAACAGTATTTGTGGCCCGTTTTGTTTTTTGTCCATGTTTCTTAAAAATAAGTCCTCCATGCCAAGGACCGAGGTTCTTTCCGTGAAGTGCAGCTGAGGTTGAGGGTCTACCAGAATTAACCATGGTTCTCAGAGGCTTTGACAGACAAAACAGATTCCCCATCTGCCCCGATATTTAAGAGGTTTGAGGTACAGAAAAGATTCGTATTTTTGTACTTGAGGTATTACTTCCAAGGTCAGTGATGTGTTGGCATGTATTACCTGAATATATGGCTGATGTGTAATAACACTTTAGCTCTAGAATTACGCTGAGACCTTGAAAAAGTTCAACCTTAAGTTTCAAACCTTGAGTAGTTTTCCGCTCTGGGAGTATCTTAGAAAAAAGTAATGAAACTGAAAGTAAATATTTTTCCCTGTAGTGTCCAAACAACTGAATTTGCCATCTTGGGAAACCTCTAGTATTGATCAATTTGTGACTTGTTAAATTCCCTAAGACTACTCACCTGATTCAGAACCTTAACATGTAATGCATTGGTGATTAGCAAAAATTTATTTCTGATCTAGTCTCTGTACCAGTTTCTATGTCTGATTAGCTACTGTTAGCTGTTTCATCTTAATTTTTGCATGCCTTGGCTGTTTTGGTTTTCAGGTCATTGTACCATTTACTAATAGGTAGTAGATAGGCTTTGTACATAGTCCATATATTAATAGAGTGGATGTCTGATAAATATGATATAGGTACTCTGAAAGAAATACTCTGTCCCCAAACTTGAAAAAAGTTGGTATATTTTTGACTTACTCTTCTGGTTGGCTCTTAGGAGAGATTAAAATCCTATTTGTTTTAGTCGCAGGTGAGTTTATCATATGCATCTCAGATACTTACCCCCTCCCCACCCCCAGATTTGATAGCCACAAATTTAAAATAAATACCGTTGTTAGAATCAATTGAATTAAACAGTAAGTGTGACTATTTAGTTTTTATGTGTTCTACCACTTTAATAACCCTGCATCAATTCAGACTGGCACATTAAAATAATTGTGTGTTTTAGGAATACTGTATGTCTGAGTATTTGAGAATGAGTGGTATCTATTGGGGTCTGACTGTAATGGATCTCATGGGACAACTACATCGGATGAATAGAGAAGAAATTCTGACATTTATTAAGTCATGTCAACACGAGTGTGGTGGAATAAGTGCTAGTATCGGACATGACCCTCATCTTTTGTACACTCTAAGTGCTGTCCAGGTAAATACTTATTAGAATTTAACAGTCTTGGTAGTGTGTTCTCTTAACCTGAGAATGGAGAAATTACACTGGGTATTAGGAACATGATAAAATTGGTGTCTGTCAAAAAAGTTTCCCTAATCTTTTTAAATGAAGCCTATATTCTACAAGGTCAATGATGTGATGGCATGTATTAGCTGAATCCAAAGTTGATGTAAATTGTAAAATTACACTGAGACCTTGAATGATAAAATGTTTGTCTTCAGTATATATAAATAATTTGAAAATCACCAGGTAGAATTAAGTGTTTTAATTTTGATAATAGTGAAGATCCACAATTGTGGCTTTAAAGTCTACTTCTGTATATGTAAGTTAGTATATTTAAAAGTTCTGGAATACTAAGCTGCAATTTACATGGAGGAAATAAATTCTGTTACTGGTTTGGGTTTGTTGATTATGCCTGTGGCATAGTAGAAGATAGTCTGCATGTTTGCAAAAAGGCCACAATATGCATAGACAAAAGGACATGCTTGCTTGACAGTTTAAAAGGTAGTTGAGGAAGAACATCATTACAACAAACTTAGCAGTGTTGAAGTATTTAATTTGTTTTGTTTTTGTTACAGATTCTTACTCTGTATGATAGTGTTAATGTTATTGATGTAAATAAAGTTGTGGAATATGTTCAGAGTCTACAGAAAGAGGATGGTTCGTTTGCTGGAGATACTTGGGGTAATGTCAGTCTAATCCATGCTATCCAAAATAGCAATATTAAAAACTCTGTTTTGGTGTTTATTGTAGTGATAAGGTTTGTTGAAAGTTTTTAAATACAATGAATTGGAGGCTTTGCAAATAATTAAAGGAGATTTTTAAGGTTTTGATCTTTTCAGGTCCCACGAAGCAGCTGGTCTTAACTGAAGTTAAATGGTCTGCTGGAAGTTCCAGCATGCACTGTGCTAGTTATATCAGCATACAGGAGAACTGGAACAGAGGGGGCCAGTCTAAAATTTGAGGTAGGTGAAATTTTTTCCCCCAATATTTGGTGGCTTTGTAAAGTTTTTTTTTTTTTTTTTAAATATAAACTACTCGAGAGGGAGAAATATTCAAAAAACTTTACAAACTTACTGGATATTTGAGTGGAGGGAGGGGATAGTACTATACTTGATAAATGTAGATAATCTCTGCTTTAGGGCTGAATACAGTGCAGGCCGGAGAGACCAGCTGCCTCATGGGATGTGAAAATCTACTTTTATATAGTAGGGTAAGTTTATTGTCATTATTAGAAATTGAATAGTAATTTTGGTTCTGTGTTACCTTCCCTTTCGGGGTGCTCTAAGCAACTTAAGATAATTTGCTGTATTTTTGACAAAACTTTCTAGTTCTTGGATTCCTTAGAAGTGATTTTACTTCAGATTCAGCTTTCCTCCTGGTGATTTAAAAGTAAATGTTAAGCTTGAACTCATGGAAATTTAAACATGGCAGTTGTACAGTTTGCTTTTAGTTAACTGGCATTATATATGAGGATCAGATGCCTCTGGTAACACTTAATTTATTTGATTTCCTTTTTCTTTTAGGAGAAATTGATACAAGATTTTCTTTTTGTGCGGTGGCAACCTTGGCCCTGTTGGTAAGTTTTGAATATTGTATTGGAATAATTAAGTGCCCATGCTTATTCTGGAATTCAATAGGCTTATTTTTTTTCTGTTTGTAGGGGAAACTAGATGCTATTAATGTGGAAAAGGCAATTGAATTTGTTTTATCGTGTATGAACTTTGATGGTGGATTTGGTTGCAGGCCAGGTTCTGAATCCCATGCTGGGCAGGTAATTTATTAATGCAGATTAAAATATGTCAGTTTTGAAGGAATAAGTGATAAACTGGGAAAATAGATTAATTGCAGTTTCAGTGTCTGTTACATATGACTGAAGTTAACTTAAATGTAATGTGGGATATTACATAAGAATTGCTTAAGTGCAGATAAAGGCATTTTTACAGTAGTTTTAGATACATTCCCTGTTGGTGGAAGCCCCTGGCCCAGGCAAACATAAGTAGGTTCGTTATCACGAAAGATACATTTTTATTTTCCCTTATTCCTACCCTGAACACCTATTTGCTTGTGCCAGAGAGGCAAATTGTATTTTTAAATAGTATTTAGTATTTACATTGTATCTGTAAATAGTTGTCCAGTAAAATTTGCTTTTAGAGCCACCTGGCTGGTTCTGTTGGTAGAGCATAAGATTTCTTGATCTTGCAGGCGCCTGGGTGGCTCAGTTGTTAAGTGTCTGCCTTCAGCTCAGGTCATGATCCCAGCAGGGTCCTGGGATCGAGTCCCACATTGGGCTCCCTGCTCCGCGAAAAGCCTTGGCTTCTTCCTCTCCCTGCTTGTGTTCCTGCTCTCGCTCGCTCTCTCTGTCAAATAAATAAAATCTTTAAAAAAAAAATATTTCTTGATCTTGGGGTTGTGAGTTTGAACCCCATGTTGGGTATTCTAAAAATCTTTAAAAAATTTTTTGCTTTTAGCCATGAGGAAATGTTGACAGTAGTATTTCATTGCAGAATTGTATCCTAGAATTAGTATGTTTGGATTTGTTCACATAGTTAACGTGATATTTATGCGTCTGCAATTCTAACTTGTCAGTAGAAAGCTAGACATAAAATGGCATTTTAATTGAGTAGTTTTTATCACTACATTACTGTTGAAAAATTATTATACACATGTACTTTATGTCTGTAATTTTAGATCTATTGTTGCACAGGATTTCTGGCTATTACTAGCCAGTTGCATCAAGTAAATTCTGATTTACTCGGTTGGTGGCTTTGTGAACGACAGTTACCATCAGGTGGACTCAATGGAAGGCCAGAGAAGGTATTGTTTCATAAGATATACTGTGTTCTAATAGCTTTATAACCACTATAGCTTCTTGTAAATTGATAATGTGCTTTTACCTCTCCCCCCATTGCAATTTTTCAGTTGTACTGCCTAAAAAAATGCTCTTGGCAAAAGTAAAACAACTGGAGTGGAGCTACTTATTAATTATGGTATCCATTTAAAAGACTTGAGGAAAAGATGTGTATGCTACGTTCTGATGATCTTTTTATGACAAAGCTCTCTTCTGGTTTTCCCTATCCTGAAGTGGATTCTGGAGTTAACTGAAGGAAAACAAAAAAATGTCAAATAGCTTTGAAATATATTTGTATTCAGACATAGTATGTATTCTTAAAGTGTCGTTTTCCCTATCCTGAAGGTCTTGTATTTTTCAGGCATTGAAATGAAGCTATTTCTTTTAAACTTTTAGTTCTAGATCTATACCAGGGAAAATAAGTCCTGTATTAAAAGCTTTCTTTATATCTGGGACCCAAAGAGTACTGTTAAATGAATACATGTATCTTGTACAGAAATCTCCATGTCTACTTATGAGTGTGAAAAGACAATTTACCAAATCAGTGATTTTTAAAAATCATGTTACAAAATTTTTATTTAAAAACCTTATTAAATTTTTTAAGAAAGACCCAGTTTTTGACATTTTGATTTGGAGAAAAGGAAATCAAATTTTCCTTTGCACATCCGCAGTTCGCTGTAGCTCTCACACATGATGTTCTAAATTGGGTCTGTAAGGGCCCAGGTAGTAAATGTTTTCAGTTCTGTAGGATATACAGTCTTGTTGGCAAGTACATTACTACCCTAAAGAGCAGATGGTGCCATAGACCATAAGAAACCAGTGGGCATGACTGTGTTTCAGTAAAGTAACAGTGGTTACATTTGAGTTTCATATCACTTTCCTATCACAAGACTGTATTTTGTTTTCCTGTTTTGGGGGGGGTTTATTTTTAGACTGCATATTTTAAAAATCGATTTACAGATACAGAAAAATTCTTTGGTTGTAGTCTAGGTTTGACTCAAGGGCTGTAGCTTGCTGGATCCTTGACAGTATTATGATAGGGCATGGTGGTTCCTTTGTCTGGGTCATTGTATTTTTGTTTTAGCTTTGCTTGCTCAATATTTATGAACAAGTTGGGTTGGGAAATATCCACAGGTGGTTTCTAGCTAGTTAAAATCCAGTGAAAAACCTGTGCAACTTTCAACAGTTAGAAAATGGGTCAGGGTTGGGATTGCCAGGAATCTGCACTTAACAGTGTAGGACAGTTTTTTATGTGCCTATGAATCACCCGATTTTGTTGAAATAATTCTGGAATTGAGGTGAGATATTCTGCATTCTTTAAACCCAAGTGACCCATGTTCTGAGGAGCTAGGCTTTAGGTTATTTTTAAGCAAGTATATATCTACCTGGACAGCATTTGTTGAAAATGCTCTACCTAGGGAAATAAACATATGTCACCATGGATTTCGTGAACGTTAATCGCCAGCTTCTTGGATAAGGGGCATTCACTCCAGATAAAATAAAGGTACAGGGGTAGTTGTCACTGCATACCTAAACTCTGAAACATTTAGCATAGGAGTCTGTGGATTGAAATGTTTGGTCTTTATGCCAGTGATTATCTTTAATTGTATTTATGGATTTTAGCATCTCTAACTGCATGTCAGTATATCTCTCAATCTCCACGACCACCCCATGTTTGGACTAGAGGATAAAATTGTGGCAACTGCTTGTGTTTTTTTTCCCTCCTAGTTACCAGATGTATGCTATTCATGGTGGGTGTTGGCTTCCCTAAAGATAATTGGAAGGCTTCATTGGATTGATAGAGAGAAACTTCGAAGTTTCATTTTAGCATGTCAAGATGAAGAAACAGGAGGATTTGCAGACCGACCAGGAGATATGGCAAGTATATTTCTGAACTATGCAATAGTTACATTGCTTTGAGTTACTTTTATGGCATTTCCAGACTTAGAAATGGATGATATTTAAAGTGTTGCTTTTAAAGCAGGATACTTTTCTGGTAATTTTTATTTGAGAATATATGAAGGATATAACAAGTTTACAGAAATTTCTCATCACTTAATTGTCAAAAAATACTGTATGGTAAAAGGTCCTATGTAAAAAAAAAACAATTTGAAGCCATCATTTTTATTAGAAAACTAAGCATTTATTCAAGTAAATACAATGGAATCCAATATAACTTGTTCAGAAGTAGGGTTTTAGAAGTTTTCATTTTTGTAATACTCTATAAATTCTTATTTTTTAAATAGGTAGATCCTTTTCATACTTTATTTGGAATTGCTGGATTGTCGCTTTTGGGAGAAGAACAAATTAAACCTGTTAGTCCTGTGTTTTGCATGCCTGAAGAAGTACTTCGGAGAGTTAATGTTCAGCCTGAACTAGTGAGCTAGACATTGATGGAGACATGAGACATTGCTTAGTATAGTTTTGCCATCTTAACATTTCTGTAAAGTGCTGATCAAACTTAAAAATGACTACTGTGTCACTATTTTGTATATGAATTGTATTCATTTTAATAAATTATGTAATTATACATAATGTAAAATAAAGATCTTTATCTTCAGCTTTAGATTTCCTTCTGCAATGCTATTCTGAGTACAGTATTTTGTTTCTGCTTCATTGTATTTATTTGTATGTTTCCTTAACAGCAAATTCAGTTTAAAGAACTATTAAGTCTTGTGTTCTACTTGTTTTTCCCATGTGCTTCTTTCATATTATATAATGGCTAATGTAAATTGATCTATATCCATGAGAATGTTAACTGATAATTGATAAACCCATCCATATATGAATTAAAAGATGCACCAGAATAAATGGCTGTTGAAATTTGGGACTGTTTATGGTTACTCTGAATTGATCGCAGTAATTTAGGTAAATGGCACATTTCACCATCTTAGAATAGGACTGCATTCTGGACTAGGTTCTTATTTTTAAAACATTTTTATGTTCGAATGCCAGCGATTTACCTAAGGCATTGTTGGCCTTTAAGGAAATAGAAGTTGATAGTTTCCACAACGTTTTTGAAAATTTTTCAAAAGACAAATGAGCACAAGTATTCTGAGAGTTTTACATTCTTGATGAAAAGTATTTCAATGAACATTTTTCTTGAAGTTGAAATTTTCTCAAGCATGTTGGCAATACTCTAGTAGTTGTTTTAAGAATGATTAGTGGGGCTCTTGGCTGGCTCAGTTGGTAGAGCATGCAGTCAGTTCAAGCCCCACAGTTGGGGTAGAGTTTTCTCAAGAATGAGTAGTTGTGGTTCACTTAGACATCATTCACCAATTTCAGTTGTAACATCTAGATGAAAAAGTGCTTACATGAGATTCTTGTCTACCATTATTTTGACAGTTCACTAAAGAGTTTAGGCTGAATTGGCCACTATTTTTCTGGAAGTTTGGAACTGGGTGGAATATAATCTTATATAAATGGTATCACTGGAAGTATTTGAAGGAATTTTGAGGATTCCAATCATTGCATCTGGGTGAACTATGCTGTTAAGACACCTGACTTAGGTAATTTAGCAGTTGAATGAATTCAGTTTTCTTATTGAAGTATGGTTGATAGTGTTGTGTTAGTTTCAGGTGTACAACATAGTGATTCCACAAGTTGTGTTCAGTAATGTTTGAATATTTTCCAATAGCAGTATCCAAAGTATTTTTTTTTTAAGATTTTATTTATTTTACAGAGACCTAGCCAGAGAGGGAACACAAGCAGGGGGAGTGGGGGAGGGAGAAGCAGGTTCCCGCGGAGCAGGGAGCCCAATGCGGGCCTCCATCCCAAGACCCTGGGATCATGACCTGAGCTGAAGGCAGACGTTTAACGACTGAGCCACCCAGGCGCCCTGATCTCATCCATTCTTGACCTGGTTCTTAGGGTACTGTGCATACAGTCATGTGCTTACTGGGTGAGTATTTTGTGATAACTAAAACAGCCTTGTGGATGTTTAAGCTGTAGAGGGTCAAAGGCTCCTTTCTGTGTTTCTCCATAAGAGCAGTTAGGTGGGCTGAACACATCTGTTTACACCATCATAGGCGCTCGGTGTCCAGTGGTGGACAGTTGGTAAATTTAAAAAGCTCAGTAGTATGTGGGGGTGTGGTTGAAAAGCACCAGACACCTTTAGTAAAATACAGTGCTGTGAGAATAGTGGGGCTACCAAATTGGATGGTCATTGATAGGCTCTAAAGAATTCCGTTCAGCTGATCCCTGCAGATTGAAGAGAGCTGTACCTCAGATTAAGCTCAAAGCCAAAGCCGGTGGCGGGTGAAGGGACTGGGCAGCGGTGGAAGTAGGGCCTCAGGCGCGGATGGGGAAGCTGGGGCTCACTGCGCCTGCGCACTGGCGCTCCGTGCCTCTGCGCGCCGTGCTCGGGCCTTTTTCCGCGACGCTTCTGTGCTTCGAATCGCTGAAGGCGCGCTCAGAAATCTCAGGCTTCTGCTCGGGAAGATTTGTGAGGATGCTGAGGCCTGAGGTCTTATCAGTCTCGCCTTCTGTCCCTGCGGCTTCCCCCTCATTGGGAGAGGCTCGGTCTCAGGGTCCTCGCTATAATTTCGGACTCCAGGAGACTCCTCCGAGCCGCCCTTCAGCGCAGGCCTCTGCGTCCACCCCTTCTGGCACATCTGGAGCCGCCGGCGACCGGAGCAGCAGCACGAGTCTCCCTCGCCACCCGCCTCGCGCCCGGCCAGCCCAAGGCAAGGAGTGGTTGGGTGGATTCACCTGTCAGCTAGAGGTTTCGGGGAGCGGTGGCGGGTGGTTACCTCAGAAGTTTGAGTTGTGATGTGGTTGAGAATGGGTGCTCTAGGAATTTGATGGGTCTGAGTGAGTCAAAGACTGGACTCTTCAAATTGGTTTTATTACGAGGCCGCGATGGTAATGGCTCAGTTCTGAGGAAGGCTGCAGTAACATCCGGTATAATGCCCCTTTTCCGCGCTCCCAAAAGCATATGGCAAATGGCAGAATTTGTGCAGCAGTTTGGTGACAGGAGTGGCTCCTCTTGGCTCCTGAACTAAGAGAGGATAAAAATAGATTAAATTTAGCATTTTATCTAATTCAGTTGAATAGTATGTTTAAGGATTTAAAAATGTCTTTCAATTTGAGTTCAACCCTTTTATATTTGGACAACTCTCCCTTCATGGAAAAACTATCACTTTTTTTCACACACCATTGCAGCATAATGGTAAGGTAACAAATGCCAAATCCAGTGGTCACTTTTCAGTTCCCCTGTGATTAATGTTCTCGACCAGTCTTCTCTTGAACTTTTAATTTGGTTTCCCTAATTCTACTCTCCCGTTTTTCTCCTGTCTTTCAGAGAACTGCTTTGCTCACCGTTATCAGTTCCCAAATTATGGTTTGTTCTTAGAGTTTTGGTTTTTTTTTTTTTTTCTGGGCCGCTTCTTGGTTATGATTATCACTGCTCAGATCTCCCCTATGCTCCAGATTCCTATTACAGACTGTCTTCTGAAGTTTCTAGTGGGAGACCAATGGACACCTCAGACTCACTATATTATTAATTGAATTCATCACTCTACAGTTCCTTGAGCTGTTTCTTTTACTTAACTCAATCATTGGATTGTCTAAATCTTAAACCCGTAAGACTTCATTTCCTCACAACATCCAGTTAATAAGTCCTATGTTTATCTTTTAAATAGTTCTTTTCCTCTCTGTTGTCTTTGTGCCATTATAGGCTCTCATTATTTTATGTGTGAATTATTGCATCAAACTCTGGCTTTTGTGCCTGGATAAATGGTAGTACTATTTCCTGAGAAAGTGGGTTTTGTAGGAGAAGCAACTTTTAGAAGGAAGATGTGTTCTGTATGGACATGTTAAATGTGAAGAACCTCTAGAATATCCATATGGTCATACTGAGGCAATTGAATATATGGATCTTGGATTAAGAAGAGAAACTTAGGAGAGATTCAGATTTGAAAGTTACCAGTATATTTGAGGCCAGAGGGGAGAAGATAAAGAAGATAGAGCAAAACAGAGGTCAAGGAAATTGGAGGGCAACTAAGACAAGTGAGTGAGTTTCCAGAAGGAGCTTAGAGTCTAAAAGTAACCTGAGGACAAGAAACAGGCTTCTCTGTCTCTAGTTCCTGGTAACCACTCCCTTCCTTATTTCCTTTAAGTCTATGTAGTGCAACACATGGGTTCTGTACACTTCTGTACAGTGATATCCTTATACTGCATTCACCCTTTTGCAAATATTTTCTTTATCAAACTTCTCAAAGTATCCTAGTTTGAATGTGTCATCCAATTCCTACCGGTACCTGTGTAAAGAAGTCTGATTTTATCCTATGGTGGGTATGGGGAGACACTGAGAAATTGTGAGAAAGGAGATACATGGTGAAATTTCTTTTTCAGAAAGATCACCGGTGATGTTGTGAAGAATGGATTAGAGAGGCATAATACTAGAAGCAAGGAGATCAATTAAGAGACTTGCAGAAGGCCTGAAGAAGATATGGGCTTAAAATGAGCTAATAGGAGTAAAGACAGAAATTTTAGTGGTATTAAAAAAAAATTTACTAGACTTGCTGATTGGGTGTTAGGATTGATGAAAGGGGAATTAAGAACGATTTCTGAGTTTATAACTTGAGTGACAAGGTACAAGATGTTATAGTTGGCCAAAACTGGTTATAAATAAGTTTTGAGGGAAAGATAATTAGTATATTTTTGAACATTTAAAAGTTCTGGAAAGATCTCTAAAAGTTTACATCTAAAAGGTAGATTTAGGGACATAGAGCCACACTGATAGAACTTTCTGTGATGATAGAAATATTTCATATCTGTGCTGTCTAATATGGTAGCCAATAGCCAAATGTGGCTTTTGAGCATTTAAAATGTGGCTAGTATGGTGAATAGAATTTTTATTTTTTGTTAATTTTTATTTAAATTGTTAAATGCAGTCAGTAGCTACTACATTGAACAATGCAGGTATAGACCTAAGAATGGTTCTTGGATTTTTAAAGAGTTGAAAAGTAAAAGAAGAAGAGTATTTTGTGGCATGTGAAAATCATGTGAAATTCAGATTTCAGTGTCTGGAAGTAAAGTTTTTTTTTTTTAATTTAATTTAATATTATTATGTTATGTTAGTCACCGTACAGTTTTTGATGTAGCGTTCCATGATTCATTGTTTGCATATAACATCCAGAGCTCCATGCGATACATCCCCTCCTTAATACCCATCACTGGGCTAACCCAGCTATTCCTTATGTTCCACAAATAAGTGAAACCATGTGATAATTGACTTTCTCTGCTCGACTTATTTCACTTAGTATACTCTCCTCCAGTCCTATCCATGTTGATGTATAAGTTGGGTATTCATCCTTTCTGATGCCTGAGTAATATTCCATTGTATATATGGACCACATCTTTATCCATTCATTGTTGAAGGGCATCTCGGCTCTTTCCACAGTTTGGCTATTGCAGACATTGCTGCTATGAACATTCGGGTGCATATGGCCCTTCTTTTCACTACATCTGTGTCTTTGGGGTAAATACCCAGTAGTGCAATTGCTCTATTTTTAATTTATTGAGGAACCTTCATAAGGTAGCTCTATTTTTAATTTTTTGAGGAACCTTCACACTATTTTCCTAAGTGGCTGTACCAACTTGCATTTCCAACAGTGTAAGAGGATTCCCCTTCCTCCACAATCTCTCCAACATTTGTTGTTTCTTGCCTTGTCAATTTTTGCCATTCTAACTGGTGTAAGGTGGTATCTCAATGTGGTTTTGATTTGAATTTCCCTGATGGCTAATGATGATGAACATTTTTCATGTGTCTGTTAGCCCTTTCTGTGTCTTCTTTTGAAAAGGGTCTGTTCATGTCTTCTGCCCATTTTTTGACTTGATTATTTGTTTTTGGGGTGTTGAGTTTGATAGTTCTTTATATTTGGATACCAGCCCTTTGTCTGTAGTGTCATTTGCAAATATCTTCTCCCATTCTATGGGTTGCCTCTTAGTTTTGTTGATTGTTTCCTTTGCTGTGCAGAAGCTTTTTATCTTGATGAAGTCCCAAAAGTTCATTTTTGCTTTTGTTTCACTTGCCTTTGGGGATGTATCTTGAAAGAAGTTGCAGTGTCCGATGTTGAAGAGGTTACTGCCTATGTGCTCCTCTAGGATTTTGATGGATTCCTGTCTCACATTGAGGTCTTTCATCCATTCTGAGTTTATCTTTATGTATGGTGTTAGAGAATGGTCGAGTTTCAGTCTTCTGTATATGACTGTCCAATTTTCCAAGCACCATTTATTGAAGAGACTTTTTTCCGTTGCATATTTTTTCCTCCTTGTCGAACATTATTTGACTATAGAGTAGAGGGTCCATATCTGGGCTCTCTATTCTGTTCCATTGGTCTATATGTCTGTTTTTGTGCCAATACCATGCTGTCTTGGTGATCACAGCTTTGTAACATAGCTTCAAATCAGGCAGCGTGATGCCCCCAGCTTTGTTTTTCTTTTGCAACATTTCCTTGGAGATTCAGGGTCTTTTCTGATTCCATATGAATTTTAGGATTGTTTGTTCCAGCACTTTGAAAAATGTCAGTGGAATTTTGATTGGCATGACGTTGAAGGTATAGATTGCTCTGGGCAGCATAGACATTTTAACAATGTTTATTCTTCTGATCCATGAGCATGGAATGTTTTTCCATCTTTTTGTGTCTTCTTCAATTTCTTTCATGAGTGTTCTGTAGTTTCTAGAGTATAGATCCTTTACCTCTTTGGTTAGGTTTATTCTGAGGTATCTTACGGTTTTGGGTGCTATTATAAATGGAATCGATTCTCTAATTTCTCTTTCTACAGTTGCATTGTTATTGTATAAGAAAGCAACTGATTTCTGTGCATTGATTTTATATCTTGCCACATTACTGAATTTCTGTGAGTTCTAGTAATTTGGGGGTAGAATCTTTTGGATTTTCCATATAAAGTATCATGTCATCTGCAAAGAGAGAGAGTTTGACTTCTTCTTTGCCAATTTGAATACCTTTTATTTTTTTTTTGTTGTCTGATTGCTGTTGTTAGGACTTGTAGTATTATGTTGAACAATAGTGGCGAGAGTGGGCATCCTTGTCGTGTTCCTGATCTTAGGGGAAAGGCTCTCAGCTTTTCCTCATTGAGGATGATATTCGCCGTGTGGTTTTCATAGATGGATTTTATGAACTTGAGGAATGTTCCCTCTATCCCTGTACTCTGAAGAGTTTTAATCAGGAAAGGATGCTGTATTTTGTCAAATGCTTTTTCTGCATCAGTTGAGAGGACCGTATGGTTCTCTCTCCTCTTATTAATGTGTTCTGTCACACTGATTGATTTGCGAATGTTGAACCACCTTGCATCCCTGGGATCAGTCCCACTTGGTCGTGGTGGGTGATCCTTTTAACGTACCGTTGGATCTTATTAGCTGGGATTTTGTTGAGATTTTTGGAATCCATATTCATCAGGGATATTGGTCTGAAATTCTCCTTTTTGATGGGGTCTTTGCCTGGTTTGGAGATCAAGGTAATGCTTGCCTCATAGAATGAGTCTGGAAGCTTTCCTTCTGTTTCTATTTTTTGAAACAGCTTCAGGAGAATAGGTATAATTTCTTCTTTGAATGTTTGGTAGAATTCCCCAGGGAATCCATCAGACCCTGGATTCTTGTTTTTTGGGAGGTTTTTGATCACTGCTTCAATCTCGTTACTGGTTATTGGCCTATTCAGGTTGTCAATTTCTTCTTGTTTCAGTCTTGGGAGCTTATAGGTTTCCAGGAAGGACTCCATTTCTCCCACGTTGCTTAGTTTATTGGCATATGGTTCTTGATAATAATTTCTAGTAATTGTTTCTATTTCCTTGGTGTTAGTCATGCTCTCTCCCCCTTCATTCATAATTTATTAATTTGGGACCTTTCTCTTTTCTGTTGGTTAAGTCTGGTCAGTGGTTTATCAATCTTATTAATTCTTTCAAAGAACCAGCTTCTAGTTTCGTTGAACTGATCTCCTGTGTTTCTGGTTTCTAATTCATTGATCTCTGCTCTAATCTTAATTATTTCTCTTCTAATGTGTGGCTTAGGCATCCTTTGTTGCTTTTTCTCCAGTTCTTTAAGGTGTAGAGTTAGTTGGCGAATTCGGGATTTTTCTGTTTTTTTGAGTGAGGCTTGAATGGCTATGTGTTTCCCTGTTAGGACAGCCTTTGCAGTATCCCATAGGTTTTGGATGGATATGTTTTCATTCTCATTGGTTTCCATGAATTGTTTAAGTTCTTCTCTGATTCCCTGATTGAGCCAAACATTCCTGAGCAGAGTGGTCTTTAGCTTCCAAGTGTTTGAATTTCTTCCAAATTTTTTTTGTGATTGAGGTCCAGTTTTAAAGCACTGTGGTCTGAGAATATGCAGGGAATGATCTCAATCTTTTGATATTGGTTGAGACCTGATTTGTGACCCCGTATGTGGTCTATTCTGGGGAAAGTTCCATGTGCGCTTGAGAAGAATGAGTATTCTGTTGTTTTAGGGTAGAATGTTCTGTATATATCTATGAGGTCCATCTGGTCCAGTGTGTCATTCAAAGCTCTTGTTTCTTTGTTGATTTTCTGCTTAGATGATCTGTCTATTGCTGAGAGTGGAGTATTGAGGTCTCTTACAATTAACATATTATTATCAATATGACTCTTTATTTTGGTTAACAGTTGGCTTATGTAGTTGGCTGCTCCCATGGTGGGGACGTAGATATTTACAACTGTTAGATCTTCTTGTTGGATAGACCCTTTAAGAATGAGAAAGTGTCCTTCTGTGTCTCTAACTACAGTCTTTAGTTTAAAATCTAATTTGTGTGATAATAAGAATTGCTACCCCAGCTTTTTTTTGAGGTCTGTTGGCTTGGAGGGTAGATCTCCATCCCTTCACTTTCAGTCTGGATGTATCTTTAGGTTCAAAATGAGTCTCTTGCAGACAGCACATGGATAGTCCTGTCTTTTTATCGAATCTGCAACCCTGTGCTGTTTTATGGGACCACTTAGGCTGTTCACGTTGAGAGTGATTATTGAAAGATAATGAATTTATTGTCATCATGTTGCCTGTGAAGTCTTTGTTTCTATAGATTGTAAATTTCTGTTGGATATCACTCTTGGGGTCTTTCTCCTTTTAGAGAACCCCCTTAATATTTCTTGCAGGGCTGGCTTAGTGGTCACATATTCTTTCAGTTTCTGCCAGTCTTGGAAGTTCTGCATCTCTCCATCCATTCTAAAAGACAGCCTTCTTGGATAAAGTATTCTTGGCTGCATGTTCTTCTCATTTAGTACCCTGAATATGTCTTGTCAGGCCTTTCTGGCTTGGCAGGTCTCTGTGGATAGGTCTGACGTTATTCTGATGTTCCTCCCTCTGTCCATAAGGAATCTCTTCCCCCTAACTGCCCTTAAGATGGTTTCCTTGGTTCTCAGATATGCGAGTTTTACTATTACATGCCGGAGTGTTGGTCTGTTTTCCTTGATCTTGGGAGGGGTCCTCTGTGCCTCTAGGACATGAATGTTTGTTTCATTCCCAGATTAGGGAAGTTCTCAGCTATGATTTGCTCAAATATATCTTCTAGTCCTCTCTCTCTCTCCACCCCCTCAGGCATCCCAATAATTCTGACATTGGAAAGTTTCATGGTGTCACTTATTTCTCTAATTCTGTTATCATGGATTTTAAGTTGTTTCTCCCAGACTTTCTCTTTTTCTTTCTTTTCTATCAGTTTGTCTTCTTGATCACTAATTAGTTCTTCTGCCTCGTTTACCCTAGCTGTTCAAGTATCTAGATTAGATGGGATCTCACTGATAGCATTTTTAAGTTCTGCCAGTTCAGCTTTCATTTCTGCCCTTAGAGACTATATGTTACCATTAACCAATTTCTCCGTTCTAGCTACCGTCTTCATAACTGTTACTTTGAAGTCTGTTTCTGACATCTTGGCTATATCTGTATCCATTTGTAAATCTGTGGCAGAAGTCACAGTCTCTGAGTCTTTCCTATTTTGGGGGTTCCTCCTCCTAGTCATTCTGTTGATGGGTGGTTGAGGGAATGTATAGAGTCCAAATTATTGACCACAACCCAAGCAAAATGCACCTGTTTATAGGACCCTAGGGTTGTTGGCCTCTTGTTTTCCCAGTCTGTTTTCTGGGGGAGGGGCCTGCTGCAGTGTTACTCAGGCAACCCTGTTTGGGCAGAGTTGCCCTAACCCCCTGTGGGAGGGATGGGCTCAGTGAAAACAGGTTTTTGGGGGCTTTTGTTCTCTGGTGGCTTTCCCTGGCAGCTTTCCATGTCTCTTCCAATAGTAGAGCAGAAGGAGACCATTTCCAACCCTCTGCCTCAGAACAGAGAGTTCGCAGTCTCTTCTTCAGTGACCTCTCCAGGCCATACTATCTCCATTTCTGTCTATGGTGCTAAAAACTGCAGCTATTTGGGTTGTGTGCCCCTCAGCAGCACTCCCAGTCCTTGCCTCCAGGTTGGGACAGTCTCTGCCCTTTGTGCTTCTAAAACCGCCAGTGCCCCTAGTTCACACGCATGCCCTGCCGCTCTGGGTTTCAGTCCTTTTCCCACCACTGCTGGTCTGCGAGTTTGTGCCCCGTCCCCAGCACAGGAGGCTTTTGTGAACCTGTGATGCAGGATCCTGTTGGCTCCCTCCCCCTTCCATTTATTTTCCTCTATCTGCCCGTGGAATCAGGGCTCCCCGCTTCATACCTTGAAACCAACTGCCTACGATATTCTGTTTGTAGAGATCCAGACCTATCTTCTTACATCTCAGGCTGATTTCATGGGTGTTCAGAGTGGTCTGGTAGATACCCAGCTCAATTCAGGGGACCGGTTGGAATAGGGTCCCCTACTCCTCCGCCATCTTTTCCTGCCCCCTCTGGAAGTAAAGTTTTATTGAAACATAGCCATGCTCATTCATTTACTATTGTCTGTGGCTGCTTTCTGAATATAGTGTCTGAGTTGAGTAATTACTACAGACAGTATTGCCCAAAAAGCCAAAAATATTTACCATCTGGCCTTTTATTAAAAATGTTTGCCAAACTGTGCTTTACATTTTAAGAGCAGTTAGGTCTCTACATGAAGGTTGAGGGTTATAGATAACTAGAAATAGATATTAATAGAGACCAATATAATAGATGAGATGCCCAGAAAAGATGGATAATGCTAATATGTGAGAGAAGGTAAAAAAGTGTAGAACCCTGAGAAGCCAAAAGTAAAGAGGCAGACAGAGGAAAAAGAATCTGGCAAAGGAAACTACTGGTTTAAGGAGAATCAGAGTTGTCATGGAAGTGAAGGGGAATAGGAGAAAAGAGCCCCAATATATATATGTTTTTTATTATGTTAATCACTATACATTACATCATTAGTTTTTGATGTAGTGTTCCATGAGTCATTGTTTGCGTATAACACCCAGTGCTCCATGCAGAATGTGCCCTCTTTAATACCCATCACCAGGCTAACCCATCCCCCCACCCTCCTCCCCTCTAGAACCCTCAGTTTGTTTCTCAGAGTCCATAGTCTCTCATGATTCTTCTCCCTCTTTGATCCCCGCCCTTCATTCTTCCTCTCCTGCTATCTTCTTTTTTTTCTTTTTAACATGTATTATTTGTTTCAGAAGTACAGGTCTGTGGATGATAGACATTGGGGAGGGTATGTGCTATGGTGAGCGCTGTGAATTGTGTAAGACTGTTGAATCACAGAGCCCCAATATATTTTTAAGAAGTTTTATGTGCCAGGACCCTAAGGTAGGCTGTTCATGATGTTCTTTCTAATTTTATGGCAGTTCTGTTTAGTAGGTAATATATCAATAGGAAAGTGCCTGAACAGGGAAATGAATCCAAGTGAGTCTAAAGCTCTTTTTATACTATTTGCGTGGAAGGAGGGAGTTTCAATGAAGTTAAATCAAACGAGGAAAAGAGGTCTTGTAATTGTTATATAAAGTAAACATATATATTTGAAGGTAGTTTATGATTTTTATCAAGAGTAGTCTCCACTTATAGAAGCATATTAGCAAGTACTTTTCCTTATATTTTAGTATAAGACTATTTATCAGTAATGCCATTAAATTTGTCATAATTTGCTGTATTTTTAAAAGTCATCAGATAGTTTTATAGAAAGTGAACAAGATATAAATTATAGTGATTAAAATATTGCATAATTCTGAATCTTTTAGAACTGATATTTAATTTTTTGAATTTAGGTTCATACTTTGGAAACAAAAGATCTAATGCAGAAAACCCATTTGCATCAGATTTTACTTTTGGTACAAGCTCGGCTTCTGCACAAGATAGTAATTATCCTCAAATACTGAAAACTCCATTGTCTGCTGGAAATCCCCAGAGATCAGGTTATAAAAGTTGGACACCACAAATGGGATATTCAGGTAAAATGAAAATGAGTGGAATATTGACCTAGATGACTTTGAAACTATTAAGGTTTGTAAATTATAAATTAGGGTGGTTAAGTTCATTTGACGTTATTTGTAACTGATATAGATGACTGAAAGAAAAATACTTCAGTTTACCCATATCCATAATTTGAGGTTAAGTTAATGCTACGTAGTTTTTGATACTATTTGTTAATAAATGCAGGTTTGCATTATTTTAACTATTCTGACAAAAAAGTAAGAGAAAGAGAAAACTTTCCCTTTTATACATAATACTTATTTAAATCTAGCAGTTGATCCTGATCATTTTATTGTGCAGGGTTTTTTTTTTCATACTTAAATTTTAGTTTTTATCTAAATCTAGTTTTTCTTGAGGGGAAATGAATGAAATAGTTCTTCATGTGTAAGTGTTCTTAAGGTACACGCGTTGGAATTTCTTCGATACAGGACATGTGAATGTATACATTTACAAGATAATAACAAATTGTTTTTCTAAATGCTTCTACCAGTGTATACTATTACTAGCAACATGTGAGAGCTCTTCTTGATCTGATCCTCTCCAACAGTTGGTATTGTCAGACTTCTTAATATTTACCAGTCTAGAAGTTGTAAGATACTAATTGTAGTCTGAATTTGTATTTTCCTGGTTATTAATGAGGTTGATTACCTTTTGTGTGCTTTTTGACCATATAGCTTTCATTTTTTTGTGAAATGACTGTTCATGTGTTTTACCTATTTTTCTTTAGATTTATTTTTCTAGATTTATAGAAATTCTTTATATATTCTGAATATATATTCAGAGTATATATTCTTTTGATGAGTACATATATTGTGTATGTCTTCTTTTTTTATGATGTTCTTTGATGAACAGTTTTTAATTTTATACATTTTTAGTAAATGTTCTGCTGCACTTGTTTTTTTCTTTTTATCTTTACAGTTGTGTTTTATATATGTTTATTAGGTCTTTTCCTTCCTTTCTTTTTTAATAAACTACACTGATTGTGGGGCTTAAACTCATGACCCTGAGATTAAGAGTCACATGCTCTACCCACTGAGCCAACGAGGTGCCCATTAGGTCATTTCTTTAATTGTGTTGTTTAAGTATGTATCTCTAAAGACTTCTTTGTAGAGGTATATTAAAAACTCCCATTATGATTTTGGACTTGTCTATTTCTCTAGTAGTTCTGTTAGGTCTTTGTTTTGCATATTTTGAAGCTATTTTAGTAAGAGCCTAAAAATTTAGCATTGCTTTGTTGTAGTAGGAAATGACTCTTCATCTCTAAATATACTTTTTGCTTTAACATATTTTGTCTGCTATTAATACAACAATTCCTTTTCTTTAGGTTACTGTTTGTATGATATGTATTTAAAAAATTTTTGACTTCCAAACTTTTACCCTCAGGCCTTTGTACATGGTATTTCCTATGCTTAGGAACACTTTCTTCCCCTCTTCATACAGTCAACTCTTATTTATTCCTCAAATTTAAGCTTAAATGTTTAACCAACTGAGCCACCCAGGTGCCCTAAGCTTAAATGTTAGCATCTTTCAGAAAGCTTTCTGTAATCCTATAAGTCTAGGTTGATTCTCTTTACTATGTGCTCCCATTTCACTTTGCATTTTATTAATAATATTGGTATTTTAATTGTCTTTCTTCTCTGCTGCACTGTAAAATCCATGAAGGCAGAGACTATAGCAGTCTGGATCTAATTTGAAGATAGACCATATAATGATTTAAACAAGGGAGATTTAATATAAAGAATTGTTAAACTATGATAACAAAGTCACTGTAGGATATAAGAAAACTCTGTAAGGTACTCTAGAACTGAGGGGAGGCCCAAGAGGTCCTACTTGGAAGCAGGCTCTTTTCAGGACTCATCTCCAAGTCTGGGGTATACATCTCCTTGGAGAAAGTGAAGTTGAACCTACTAAATGGCAGAGACTACAGGTTTGCCAGGCAAGGGTTGGTCCACTGTCCCCCTGGGAAGTGGTGCTATATGGGGCATTTAATGTTGATCAGGTTAGGTACTCACAGTGTGGTTGACCAGGTTAGCCTTGGTAAGAGGAAGTTCATGATGTTGAGCCCGTGCATATCCTTGCTACCATGACTGCTTTGTTCATAGGTCTACTAAAGAAGCACTGGGGTGGCTGGGAAAAGAGGCTAGTTGACATCTGCAGAGTGTAGCATTTTATCTACCTGATTATTAAGAGTGCCCTCTATAGTAGTTGCCCTTTAGTGGGCATTCACATGAGACATAAATATTTTCGAAGTTTATGCCCATTCAAAGAGGTTCATCTGCATACTTTCCCCACAGCTTTCCTTTTTATTGTATTCCAGTTCTATTTCTTCCAAGTCCCTGACTATCCAGACTGGACTATCATTACCAACTGCTTATGAATGAGTCTAAATCTGTACTTCTGGTACAGTACTACCTCATTCCAGACATGGTAGATAACCAAAGGTACTGCTAAAAGTTCTGCTCAACAAAAGATCAAAGTGAACAAAACAGCTAAAAAAATTAGAATAAAATAGTAATGCATATCAAATATCTCACAGTGAAAGAGGAGTTTCATAGCAGAAAAGCAATGGAAGAAATTAGGAAGGAAAAAGATTGTCTATACAAAAGCGGAAATCTTTGAGAGATCAAGATTGGTAGCAACTATAAATCATTTTCATTGATTTATAAAATTTTCATAAACAGATGGAAAACATTAAGATTTAGTAAAAACTGTATAAAAAGACATGAACATATCAAAAGAAAATATAGAAAACAAATGGATATGTTAAATTCTGTTCAGTTTTGATAGTAATTTTCAAAAATACAAATTCAAATGTCAATACATTAAATTAGGACCACAGAAATCAGAGAGGGCGACAAACCATGAGAGACTCTGGACTCCAGGAACTAAACTGAAGGTTACAGAAGGGAGGGGGTGGGATGATGGGGTAACTGGGTATTAAGGAGAACACATGTGGTGATGAGCACTGGGTGTTATACGCAACTAATGAATCATTGAACATAATAATAAAAAAATAATAAAAAATAAATTAGAAATAATTATACATTTCAGAAGTTAGTAATGGTAAAGACACAGTAAAACTGGTTTTTCTCATATACTGCTGATGGAATAAAAAATTGGAAAAAAAAGAATTGATATAGGGGCACCTGGCTGGCTTAGTCAGTAGATCATGTGTTTCTTAATCTCAGGCTTGTTGGTTTGAGCTCCACGTTGGGTGCAGAGATTACTTAAATAAACTTTAAAAAAAATTGGTACAATTCTGAAAGAAATTTGGCAATATATATGAGATTCTTAACAAATGGTGGTTTTCCCTTGTTCCAGTAATTGACTTCTAAGGATCTACTTTAAGGAAATAATAGACCCACAAAAAAGCTTTAGGCACTAGAATGCTCATTATATTATTACTTACAAAAGAGATAACAGTATAAATGTTCTTTTAGAAGTTTAAGGGAGATATCTTCTGAGTGTACTAAATTTCCACTGGAAATTGGTATTTATTTTCCAATTAAAAATAGGAAGGTCATATTTTATTGCAGAATTTAAACTGCCTTCATAGATCTAATATAAACTCAATCATAATGTATGAATAAGATGGCTTTCATGGCAAAGAGGGTTTGGAGATCTAGACATAATACATTTTTAAATGAACTCTTAAATTGACTGCTAACTAAGATTACATAATTGTTTAATTTTGTAGGCATTATAATAGAAGAGTAGAAAAAATGAATCTAGGTCAGGGAGGGAAAAGAGAGAGGAAATGATTTTTTTAAAGATTTTATTTATTTATTTGACAGAGAGAGACACAGTGAGAGAGGGAACACAAGCACGGAGAGTGGGAGAGGGAGAAGCAGGCTTCCCTCTGAGCAGGGAGCCTGATGTGGGGCTCGATCCCAGGACCTTGAGATCATGACCTAAGCAAAGGGCAGACGCTTAAAGACTGAGCCACCCAAGCGCCCCAAGGAAATGGGTTCTCTTGAAAGATTGACAAGGGAATCAAAAATAAGTTTGCTTTTTGACAATAAAATTTTAGATATTTTTAGCCTGCCATCTTTTCATCCATGAATAATGCCTCATATTTAAATAATTTCATATACTTTACATAAAAAAGCCTTTTATATTATTGCATTTAATTCTTTTTTTTAAAGATTTTATTTATTTGAGAGAGAGAGAGATCACAAGTGGGGGGGCAGATGGGGAGGGATAAGCAGACTCCCTGCTGAGCAGGGAGCCCAACATGGCAATCCCAGTACCCTGGGATCATGACCCGAGCCAAAGGCCGTCACTCAACCGACTGAGCCACCCAGGCACCCCTATTGCATTTAATTTTTATACTTTGTGAAAAAGGTTTGGTATTTCTCCTTTCAAGATGAATGAATAAATGGTAGCTTTATAAAGGTTAAACAACTTACCTGAATATTCATTGTTTGTAAGGTACAGATCTCAAAATCAGTAATAATATGTAAAGGTTAGGAGCACCAGATCTGGAGTCAGGCTGCCTGTGTACAAATTCTGACTTTATTAGTTCCATCCATGCTTCAGTCTCCTTGAAGGTAAATGGAGTAAATAATGATATCTATTTGATGGAATTGTGACAATTAAATGAGTTAATTCAAATAAAGAATTTTTGGCACATTAATAAAGTATCCAACATTACACATATAGTTACATATAATTGGAGTTTATAGTTATATAATATATTTTTTTAAGATTTTATTTATTCATGAGAGACAGGCAGAGGGAGAAACAGGTTCCCTGTGGAGCAGGGAGCCAGATGCAGGACTAGATCCCAGGACCCCAGGATCAGGACCTGAGCTGAAGGCAGACGCTTAACCCACTGAGCCACCCAGGCGTCCCTATAATATTTTATGCTTTATAAAATGCATTCATATATATAATCCCATTTGATCCTTTCATACCAGCTCTTGAGTTAGGCAGGGCAGTTATTAATTTTGTGATTTTTGATTATTTATTATGAAGTAATTTGCTCAAATTCATATAGCTTTTAGATGATAGAGTAGGATAAATAATCTAGGTTTTCTCATCCCAAACTCAGTGTTCCTTCATAACTCCATTCCAATGAAATGCAAAATAGGGCAATGTATAAATTAGTTCTAATTTTGAAGTTAAGTTTTGGCAAAATACTTTGATAATTAACATTTTTATTTGGTCTGGATATGAAAAGCTGTTTTTTGATGAGGAAAAAAAGGTTATTTCCTTGGATATTAAGAGCCATGTCCTAAACTCGGTGCTTTGAGATCTTACTAGAAAGAATGAGAACAAGCGTGGAGGACACGGGGAAGGGAGGGAAAACTGGGAAGAAATCAGAGAGGGAGACAAACCATGAGAGACTCTGGACTCTGGGAAACAAACTGAGGGGTGCGGAGGGGAGGGGGTTCGGGGGTTGGGGTAACAGAGTGATGGGTATTAAGGAGAATGTGTGTGGTGATGAGCACTGGATATTATATGCAACTAATGAATTGTTGAACATTACATCAAAAACTAATGATGTACTACTTTATGTTGGCTAACTGAACATAATAAAAAAAAGGAAAGAATGAGAACATACTATTATTAATGTTTATACATTTTCTTTTTAAAAAAATTTAACAGCTACATCGTCATCTGCAGTTTCAACACACTCCCCATCAGTTATTGTAGCTGTTGTAGAAGGTAGAGGACTTGCCAGAGGTGAAATAGGAATGGCAAGTATTGATTTAAAAAGCCCACAAATTATATTATCTCAGTTTGCAGACAATACAACATATGCGAAGGTAAGTATTTATACTGTTAGAAAATGGTTGACCTAGTGAGCACTATGTAGATTTTCAAGTCACTGCTTTCCTAATTAGTTTACTTTTTCATGGAATAAAGTTTATTCACAATTGTTCTAATGTAGGCTACTCTGAATTAAAATTGTTTTACATCTGATTTTAATTTTTTAATGTATTTTGTCCTAAAAATAATATGCTTTGCTGTTATATGAACATTTCAAATTACTGTTAATTTCTAAAATTAACCTCTTCAAATTAATAGTTCCTGGACTCATTCCAAAGATTATATATTAATAATGCTATTGCCAAGGGTTGTTTCCACTGAACAGTATTTGAATTTTATTTTCCATAGTTCAGGGAAACTGGTCTTTTAGGTCAGTCATAATTTAGCCTCTTCTTGCCTTCACTTCCTATCACTTATCATTAATTTGGGCCACTGGCCTATCGTCATGGAAATTTCTGTCATTTACCAGGTAGAAGTAATCTGCTTCTAATCTCTATATTCTAAAAAGTTAGTTGACCCAATTTCTGTTATTAAATATATATATGCTATGTTATTTTTAGCATTTTATTATTTTTTTTCCTTTTCCTAATTCCTCTTTATGGTTTCTCGGTACATAGATTTCCTTTTCCTACCTAATAATTGTTTTAACATAGCTAACAACCTACGTGATACTAGTAATGCATGTAACTTTATCTCTGGGTGTTTCACATTTTTATGCAATTTAAAAAAAACATAGGAAAAAGCTTTTTTAAAAACAAATGTTCGGCAAATTGATTAAGAATTTCTGTGTGTGGGGGCACTGGGTGGCTCAGTTGTTTAAGCATCTGCTTTTGGCTCAGGTCATGATCCCAGGACCCTGGGATCGAGCCCCACATCAAACCCCCACTCAGCGGGGAGTCTGCTTCTCCTTCTTCTGCCCCTCTCCCTCACTCGTGTTCGCTCTCTCTCTCTCTCAAATAAATAAATAAAATCTTAAAAAAAAAGAAGAATTTCTGTGTCTGGGATAGTTCTAAGAAATGCATCTGTATTGTGAAAAGAATAAGTTGTAAAACATACGTTTCTCATCTGTGTTTCTATACTGTTCAACTTCTAAGCTGTACCAGTGTGGTCATAATGATTGAATCACCATAGTTACACTTTTGAATGTGTTTATGTTTTTTATGGAGAGGGATAAAATACCAAATAGAAGAATTAATTTTAAAACATCTTATATTAGGAATATATATCTGATAAGTTCAAATTAATTTTTGAGCTTAGAGCTGTTACAAATTATTGTGAAGTAAAATATAGCCTATGTTTATATTTTATATATATGATATATATATATTTATATACATATAGCATATGTGTAATATATCACTATTAGAAATATATCTTAACTGACATATATAATTAGAACAGTTGTAATTTTGTGTATCTGTGAATTAATTTTAAGTACTTATCTCTCAGAAAAATATGCCACTTGTTTGGTTTTAGAGAATCCTAAGCTTACATTTAAGAAATTATTTATTCAAATGATTTTAGGTGATCACTAAACTCAGCATTTTATCACCTTTGGAAATAATAATGTCAAATACTGCTTGTGTTGTGGGGAATTCAACTAAGTTGTTTACTCTGATCACAGAAAATTTCAAGGTGAGTGATTTTTATTCTCAATAGTAACATTCAAATCTTATTTAAAATCCATTCTATAATAGCATTCTGGAGAACGATAATTTGAACAACTTTATATTTACCCTAAAGTACTCACCAAATACAAGTCCTAAACTAACGGACAATTAACACATAAAATGAAAATGACAGGGCATCCACTTATTTGATTTGGCACCCTTGATCTACCTTAAACACCATCTTTTTTTTTAATTGTAGGTAGGTTACTTCTGTGAGGTTTAAGATAATTATGATGGCTACAGATTGATGTGATCTTAGCTTATCCAATTCAGAGAAAAAATACATTCTTTCTTCCAGTATCCATATATAAATTCCAGGGAAGGACCCTAATGGGTCCTGCTTTGTTCATATTCCCACATGTTAAACTAATTACTGTTTCTCAGGGTAGAAGCACTATGATTGATTAATCCCTGGTCATTTGCTTTCTGTGGGGATACAGAGCTCTGTAATTGACAGTTACCAAACCCACATGGAATGTAAAATAGATATGAGTCCTTCAAAGGCAAAAACAGCATATATTCACTACACTTGAGATGTAGGGCAGTATGGCATAGTTCGGCTCAGGTCATGATCCTGAAGTCCCGGGATTGAGTCCCGCATTGGGCTCCCCGCTCAGCGGGGAGTCTGCTTCTCCCTCTGACCCTCTTCCTTCTCGTGCTCTCTATCTCTCATTCTCTCTCTCTCAAATAAATAAATAAAAATAAAGTCTTTAAAAAAAAGGATATAGGAGTCAGATTGTGCTTGTTTCAGATCTTGACTCTACATGATCTTGTGCAAGTTACTTAAGTTTTTTTCATCAGTAAAATAGGGACAATAATCTACCTCCTAGAGAATTGGTATTTTATATAACATAATTAGAGAAATGACCTCATTGATTAAGGTTACTTTTGGGCAAAGCCCTAGAGGAAGTGAGAGACAGAACCATAGAAGTATTTGGGGTAAAAGTATTGTAAGCAGAGGGGAAAAACCAGTATTATTGTTATTGTCATTATTACCACACTTACCATAAAAAAAACGTTCATTAGAAGAGAAGCACTATGAAGTGGAAGGACTTTGTAGCCAGAGAAATCTAAATTCAAGTCTCAGTTCTGGCACGTATCAAATGTATGATGTTAGAAAAACTACTTGACTTTTTAGAATTTTACTTGTAAGAAAATTGTAGTTAAAACAAGACTTAGATCGTAGAGTTATTGTGAAGATTAACTGATATAACTTAAAACAGTCTTGGTGCATAACAAATTCCCTATCTCATGAATTTTTTTTTCCTGTCTTACAGCTCTTTCATAGTCCATTGTTACTATATTATCTTTCTTACATATTGTTTTTATTCAGAGGAGGTAAACCTTTTACTCTACAACTTCATGCTTTTTTTCCTACTCCTTTAAAAATTTCATTATCTCCTTTTCTTCTAAATAAATTCACCTTATGTATATAACATCTCATAGATTTGGTAGCTAGAACTGATATTTTCTTCCTCTGCAGCTAATACATTATAAGGATCTACTCTATCTCAATTATGGTAGAATATGTAACACCAAATGTAAAACCTGGGTGGTGATGTTGCTGTAGAATAAAATTAATAGAAGGCAGAGGCTCTCATGTTTATTTTTTATTATTGTACCTACCACATTCAGTTAAATGTCATGTGAATATGGTCTAATAAGAGCTATAGACTGCTATAATTCACTTAGCAAAATAGATAATCATTCTTTTTTTGTAAATCATTAAGAAAATATCCTATTTAACTCTGGAAAATAATAAATAATAAAAAATAAACTTTATATGATATTGAAGCTACGTAAGTTTTGGGGCAACTGCATGAAACTTAAAATTTATTTTGAAATTAAAACTTCTTTTCAGAATGTTAATTTTACTACTATCCAAAGGAAATACTTCAATGAAACAAAAGGACTAGAGTACATTGAACAGTTATGCATAACAGAATTCAGCACTGTCCTAATGGAGGTTCAGTCCAAGTAAGTTATGACTTAAGGAAAGTAATAAGTCTGTAGTGTAAGTTCAATGAGGGCAAGGTCTTTTGTTTGTTTTGTTTTCTGCTGTATCCCTAGAAAAGTGCCTGACTTACAATACATACTCCATAATTATTGAAATAGTAAAATAGTTAACTAAAATTTATATACAAGGCATATTTTGCTAACTTAATTTATATAGAATTTTTCCAAATTGGTCATAATCTGTTGCCATTATGGTTGCTGCTCACTTTACTTTGGAGTGAATTGCTCAAGTAGCTACAGTAACCTAGAAATGTGAGACACTGAGCTGTACTCCTGTTATCTCATACATGTACTCCTAAGAGATTCAGCTAGGACAGGGAATGATATTTTTAAAAAAAGGATTTTTTAAAAAAAGATTTTACTTATTTGATAGAGACAGAGAGAGAACACAAGCAGGGGCAGCTGCAGGCAGAGGGAGAGGGAGAAGCAGACTCCTCCCTGAGCAGGGAGTCCAACGTGGGGCTCTATCCCAGGACCCTGAGATCATGACCTGAGCTGAAAGCAGATGCTTAACAGACTGAGCCACCCAGGCACCCTAGAAAGGGTATTTTTTAGAACATACCTAAATAGATACTGTCTTTGAGCTAGTTTGGACTAGTTGTTTATTCAGTTAATCACAGTAACTAAGCTCACCAAGATCATAACATACTTTTCTATACATAGGAACCTCCTAACTCTGTCAGACCTTTTCAACATTATTTGAGTTCTTGGAATGTTACATTGATGTAAATTACTACTGAGTATTGTCTTCCAGCCTGTGATTTATTGGAGTTCTTAAGTGTCAGGCTTCAGAAAATTGTGTTTCTATCAACTTTTATGTTTTAGAGGTTATTTTGTTAGTTTCCAAAAGTCAAGAGCACTGAAAAAAAAATAAAGAGCACTGGGTGTGCTTTTTCCCTTTGAATTTAAGCAGTGCTATGCAAATATTTATAATTTTCCTAATAATGAGGTGAAATAAATGTTCTATAGCAATACTTTGTTTTATTCTAAAGATTTATAGTGAAGTGTCATTGGTCACCTTTCAGGTATTACTGCCTTGCAGCTGTTGCAGCTTTATTAAAATATGTAGAATTTATTCAAAATTCAGTTTATGCACCAAAATCGCTGAAGATTTGTTTCCAGGGTAGTGAACAGACAGCCATGATAGATTCATCATCAGCCCAAAACCTTGAATTACTAATTAATAATCAAGACTGTAGGTAAGATCATCTAAATTTTTTTCTTACAAAATATATCAGTGTATTTTATTATGTCCTATTTTTCTATGAATAGTTATTTTACATTTCTGTAAATTGATATAGAAATATTGAATAAACACACCTTTAATCATTGTACCATTGTTGCTGAACTGCTCAGATGTTTCACGAAAGTCAAATTTTAAAAAGATATTTGTATGAAACAACAAAAAACAACCCATTTCAAAACTAGGCAAAGGACTTGAAGGGACATTTCTCCAAAGAAGATATCCAAATGGCCAATAAGCACAGTCATTATGGAAATGCAAATCAGAACCACAGTCAATACTTCACACTCATTAAGATGGTTATTATCAAGTAAGTAGAAAATAAGTGTTGGCAAAGATGTGGAGAAATTGGAACCCTGGTACATTTATCATGAGAATATAAAATGATACAGTCATTTTTGGAAACAGTATGTTGATGCCTCAAAAAAAGTTAAACATAGAATTACCATATGATTCAGCATTCTACTTCTAAGTGTGCATACCGAGAAGACGTGAAAGCAGAGACTCAAAGAGATACTTGCACACAAGTGTTCACAGCAGCATTATTCACAGTAGCCAAAAGGTGGAAATAAACCAAATGTCCATCAGTGACTGACTGACTAGATAAACAAAAGAAGGTAAATACATAATGTACAATGGAATATCCTTCAGCCTTAAAAATGAGTGAAATTCTGATATATGCCACAAGATGTGTGAACCTTGAAGACATTGTACTAAGTGAAATAAGCCAAACACAAAAGGAAAAATATTTTATAATTCCACTTAGATACCTAGACTAAGCAAATTCATAGAGACAGAAAGTAGACAAAAATTATCAGGGACTTGGAACAGTAGGGAGTGGGTAGTTACTGTTTGGTGGATTCAGAGTTTCTGCTTGGGATGATGAAAAAGTTCTGGAAATGGGTAATGGCAGTTGTACAATATTGTGGGTGTATCTAACAACACTGAATTGTGTACTTAAAATGATTAAAATGGTAAAATTTATGTTATGTGTGTTTTACCACAATAAAAAGAAATTGTGTCCAGATTACCACAAAATTTGAATGACCAGCTTTAAAAACATCAAGTACAGGAAATTTAAAGGGCTATATAATTATTTGAGAAGGTAAAAATAGTTGAATCAACTTGGTCTATGGTGTATGACTAGATTGCTGGTTTTACTGGCTTATTATTAACTTCAGAGTACCAGGAATATGAATGATGAGCATGAGAGAGAGAGATATGGAGAGGCACAGACAGACACATGCACAGTGTTTATAGATTTCATAGTAGGGTACTTCAACTAGAATTAACACATTAATAGAAAATATAATCAACATGGTGATGGTGAGGCAGGAATGCATTAATATAGGGTCGGTTTGGTACAAAGAATTAATGAGGAATTACAGTCTAGAGATGGAAACACAGATAGTATTATTAACATGTACTAAGTATGGTGATAAAATTTGCATAAAAATGATGGGATCATAGCAGAGAGAGAGTTAATTGGGCTTGGATTAAGGGTAAAAGGGAAGTACTTAGGAAAGGCTTTCTAGAGGAGATAATACCTGAGGTAAGTTTTGAAATATAAACATAAATAGAAGTAATCCAGATGAAGTAGAAAAGGTGGTAAGATAGTAAGTCTCGAAAGCATGATTTTCATTATAACAATATGGTATGTGCAAGGAAACTAAAGCTATTTAATATTACTGATTGGTAAAGTGCAAGTTCGGAGTAAGTAAGCTTGGAGTAGTTAAATAATCAGCTTTTGGTAGTTAAATATAACATTAGACATCAATGAAAGGGATAAACTTAAAATGGTTATGATATTTAGTATTAAGAGTATTGAAGGGAATAAAGAGTACTTTAGACAATTGAAACCTTAAGGTGCTCAGTGTAAATTTAGAGCCATAGTTGTTTAAATATCTCTATTACTTTGTATATTCTTATCCTGGCTTCACTTTCCATTATGTGAAATTGCCAGACATTATTTGTTGTTGCAAACTTAGAAACATAGGCTATCTAATTTTGTTAATTACTTATACTCTAATCATCAAGAGCAGTTTAAATCTATCTAGGTACTGTTGATACTACTTTTAGTAAGAGTAGTACTATATGTAACACTTTTAGTTATCCATCAGTATGGTAGCCTCAGTTCCTTTGCAGTTCCATTGGTTAATGATGGTCTAAAATTACAACCTTAAAGAATTTATGGTTAATTGTAGCTATTATTCCTTTTCAATTTAGTGAATAAGGAATTTTTTTCTTCTTGCTACTTAAAAAGGATTAAAATAATATTATTTGGAAAAATTACTCTGTCATTTACTTTCTGTTATAATAACATAGAGTAACATAGAGAGTCAATAACCAAGACTTGTAATTACTACAAAGTGTTTATACTTTGTCACATTTAATAATTCATCATTATTTATCATTATCATTGTCAAACATTGCTTGACTTCCTGCTATATATTACATGATAGGATATTTGACCTCTAGGAGTTCATATTATAGTTGAAAAGAAGAAATTGAGAAGCCTTTTCATAGACTTGAAGCAAAGAATATCAGGTTAAAAGATGGATATTCTACCTGCTGAACTATTGGAATAGCTCTAACGCTTCTGTAGACTTGGTCACCTGTTCAGAGCAGTTTCACTCTTTGATTTCTATAGCAAATGGCAGGTTTGGGTATGCTGCTCACTCCCTTGGTTCTTGTAGAAGCCCATTTCTCAAAAAGTAAATGCCTCTGATGACTCTACTCCCACCCCTGACTAGGACTTGATTTGAGTAGTTCTCTAAAAATTTGTTTAAATTGATATACCAGGGCACCTGGCTGGCTCAGTTAGTAGAGCATATTTGGTCTCAAGGTTGTGACTTCAAGCCTACATTGGGGGTAAAGTTTACTTAAAAAAAAGTTGATATACCAAAAATCTGCTAGCCTAATGACTAAATTAAGTCATTCTTGTTTTCTATCCTCTCTCAACCCAGATTCAGTCCACTAGTAAATCCCCTTGACTCAACCTTTAGACTACATACCAATTCTGGATCACATCTTACCATTTCCAAGGCTACAATCCTAACCATTACCTCCATCATTTTAGCCTGTACTACTATAATTACCCCTAACTTGTTCCTCTGCCTTCTTTTTACTCTCCTACACTTAGTCTATTCTTGATCTAGTGGGCAGACTGTGATCCTTTTAAACTAGAAATCAGATGTTGGAACTCTGCTGCTGAAAATCTTCCAGTGACTCCCATTACATTTAGAATAGAGTCCAGACTCTTTACCATGGCCTACAAGGACTTCTATGTCCTGGTCTCTGTCAGCTTCTTCATCTCCCTCCATTTTCTTTCACTTGCAAAGTTCCATCACACTTGATCTTCTTTCTGGTTCTAGATCCAAAAAGACTTCCTGGGCTTAAATTACTGCTCTGCTTGGCCCTTTTTAACTGATAACTCTTTTTTTGTTATTTAATTATTAGGAAATCTTAGACAGTTTCTTTGCACTTCAGTTCCTTCCCTTGTAAAATGTGGTTAAATCTAGCATCTACTTCACACTGTGGTTATTAGAATTAAATAAGTTAATATATGTAAAGTGCTTAGAATATTGCCTGGCACATACTTAGCGTTCAGTATATGTTACCTATGCTCACCATCATTGTCATCATCATCTGCATCCCATCATCATCTTTACATGGATACCTTTTGAATTCAACTACCAAATGCATATATAGGTCTCTCTCAACCAGCTTAACTAAAGCAACCCTCCTGGTCATTCTCTACGCAGTCCTGTTCTGTTTAACACTTTCTGTACCTGAAATTATTTTCTTTCTCTTTTATTTGTAATTCTCTAACTTCTTAAATTAGAACAAAGTAATTATATTAAATATTCACTGTTTTAAATGTGAAAGCTCTTTTCCCCTGTAAAAGATATATTACTGATATCTTGCTATTATTGATGGAATGCCATCGACTAGAACATTTTATATTAGTCTGAATATTCTAGCTGACCTATGAAAAAAGTCATTAACTAAATGCAAGAAGATACTGTTAATTAAAGCCTTGTTCATTGATAGCATACTTGGGAGCTTATTCGAAATATATATTCTCAGGCCTCATCTCAGATTTACTCATCTCAGACTTAGAATTCCCTGTGTGATTTGTATGCACATTAAAGTTTCAGAATCACTACTGTAGATTATAGGATTATTTAGGAAGTTAAATGGTAACTTTTTTTGATTTTCCCTTGTATACTTAATGAAATTTTCCCAATTTGTATTTTCAAAGGAATAATCACACACTCTTTGGTGTTCTAAATTATACTAAGACTCCTGGAGGAAGTAGAAGACTTCGTTCTAATATATTAGAACCTCTAGTTGATATTGAAACCATTAACATGAGATTAGATTGTGTTCAAGAGCTACTTCAAGATGAGGAACTCTTTTTTGGACTTCAGTCAGGTAAATGAATATCATCTAATTTTATGAATACAAATTATTAAAAAATACACTGTCTTTTTATAAGAATACTAGTCATATTGGATTAAGGCTCATCCTAATAACATTATCTTAACTTACATCTGCAAAGATCTAATTTCCAAATAAGACCACATTCAGATACCAGGATTTAGGACTCAAAATATGTTTTGGGGATACAATTCAACCCCCATAACATAAGGTAAGAGAATTGCCTTTGGCATCTGGCTATCTGTTCGCTCGCATGGCAATACAGTTCTCTTCTCAAATCTATAGGTGGAAGGGAGTGCCTGGGTGGTTCAGTCGTTAAGTGTCTGCCTTCGGCTCCCCTGGGATCAAGCCCCACGTCGGGTTCCCTGCTCAGTGGGGAGCCTGCTTCTCCCTCTCCCACCCCCTCTTGCTTGTGTTCCCTCTCTCACTGTGTCTCTTTCTGTCAAATAAATAAATAAAATCTTAAATAAATAAATAAATAAATAAATAAAAGAATACTCTTTAAAAAAAAAATCTGTAGGTGGAAGGACAGTAGATACGTACTGTTCCTAGACCAGTTCCTGGTTCCTAGCAGTTCGATCTGTCTTTCATACCCTTGTTCTCCCAACCATTCCACCTGGTGTTCTGGTACATGAAAATCTAGGAGGCCTTGAACAAGCTACAAAGAAATCATTTTTTTTAAGTTTATTTTATTTTATTTTATTTTATTAAAGATTTTATTTATTTGAGAGAGAGAGAGAGAGAGAGCACATGAGGGGGGAGGGTCAGAGGAAGAAGCAGACTTCCTGCTGAGCAAGAGCCCGATATGGGACTCGATCCTGGGACTCCAGGATCATGACCTGAGTCGAAGGCAGTTGCTTAACCAACTGAGCCACCCAGGCGCCCTAAAATTTATTTTTTAGTAATCTCTACACCCAACATGGGGTTCAAACTCACAGCCCTGAGCTCAAGAGTTGCATGCTCCCTGACTAAGCCAGCCAGGTGCCCCACAAAGAGGACATTTTTAATTGTAATCCTTTTCTTGTTCACAGCAACATCTTTTTGGCCGACCTATACCTGGCATTCCATGTAATACAGAAGTGCCTAGAATATGAAGTTATTTAATTATGTAATGTTAGTCAAATTCCAACAATTGTCATCTTTTTAAACTTTCTGCTACTAAATATGCAGTTGCCCTTCTCCTGCCTATAGCTAATTGCTCCACCTATGTTCTGGATACTGTCTTTGTACTCATTTGTCTCCTGTATCTTTAATACCTTTCTCTCTTCCTCCTGTCTTTCCCATCTTTGTAAAAAAAAAAAAAAAATCTCACTGGACTTTACCTTCTCCAGCTACCACCTTATTTCTCTCTTCTCCCAATTCATATGTAAACTGGTTGAAAGATTTTCTGTAGTCACTCTCTTCTCTTTACAACATTTCAGTCTGCTTCAGTCTTGTTTCTGTGCTTACTGTGTGAGATTCCTCTAGTCAAGGTTACTGTAGCAAATGTTACTGGTTCTTTGTCAAGATCCTCTTGGGTCTGTTTTACCTTTCTGTGTACCCCTTTTCTTGCTCTGTGTGGATTTTGCTTCTACTGGCCCACCCTTGGAATCTCATTTGAATCCTGGCCCCAGACTGTTAGAGCATTTTGCTCTCAAGCAGCGTGCCAGAAGTGCCTTGCAGCCCTTAAATCACTGAATGAAGTAGGAGTATGAAAACCCTGCTCTTTTTGAAAAATTTTTATTAAAACTCTATTTAGTTAACATATATTATATTATTAGTTTTGTGGGTAGAATTTAGTGATTCATCAATTGGATATAGTACCCCACTGGGGTATTACATTACATCAAGTGCCCTCCTTAATGCCCATCACCCACTCAAAATGGATGAAAGATCTAAATGTGAGACAGGAATCCATCAAAATCCTAGAGGAGAACACAGGCAGCAACCTCTTTGACCTCAACCACAGTAACTTCTTACTAGACCTGTCTCTGAAGGCAAGGGAAATGAAAACAAAAACTATCGGGACTTCATCAGGATAAAAACTTTTGCACAGTAAAGGAAACAGTCAACAAAACTAAAGGCAACCTACGAATGGGAGAAGATATTTGCAAATGACATATCAGATAAAGGGCTAGTATCCAAAATCTTTAAAGAACTTATCAAACTCAACACCCAAAGACCAAAAAATCCAGTCAAGAAATGGGCAGAAGACATGAACAGACATTTCCCCAAAGAAGACATCCAAATGGCCAATAGACACATGAAAAAATGCTCCACATCTCTTGGCATCAGGAAATACAAATCAAAACCACAATGAGATAAAACCCTGCCCTTTTCATATTGGTTTGGCGAAAACCCTGAATATAACTTAAAGTCTAGGATTCTTCTATAGGATCAGTTGAATTTACCTTCTATAGGACTTTGCCTGAAATTATACTTGGATTGTCTTTTTTTCCCTTTCCCATCCTTCTCTCTTTTCCTATTTTTTCTTGGAAACATATTTTTAAAAAATTTATTTAAATTTTAGTTCACGTACAGTGCAATATTGGTTTCAGGAGTAGAATTCAGTGATTCATCACTTAACGTACAAAACCCAGTGCTCATCACAAGTGCCCTCTTTAATACCCATCACCATCTAGCCCATCCCTCTACCTACCTCCCTCCATCATCTGTCAGTTTTTCTCTATCATTAAGAATCTCTTGGGTGGGGTGCCTGAGTGGCTCAGTCATTTAAGCATCTGCCTTCGGCTCAGGTCATGATCCCAGGGTCCTGGGATTGAGTCCCGCATCCAGCTCCCTGCTCAGTGGGGAGCCTGCTTCTCCCTCTCTAAAAAAAAAAAAAAAAAAAAAAAAAAGAATCTCTTGGGTGCCTGGGTGGCTCAGTTGGTTAAGTGTCTGCCTCAGCTCAGGTAATGATCTCAGGGTCCTGGGATGGAGCCCTGCATCAGGCTCCCTTCTCATCACTGGGGAATCTGCTTCTCCCTCTCCCTCTGCTGCTCCCCGCCCCTCCCCGCTTGTGCTCTCTCTCTTTCAAATAAATAAAATCTTTAAAAGAATCTTTTATGGTTGGTTTCCCTCTCTCTTTCTTCCCCCCTCCCATATGTTCATCTATTTTGTTTCTTAAATTTGGGAACACATTTTTTTTTTCTTAAGTAGGCTCCACATCCCATGGAGCCCAGTGTGGGGCTTGAACTTATGACCCTGAGATCAAGACCTGAGTTGAGATCAGGAGTTGGACGCTTAAGCAACTGAGCCACCCAGATACCCCTGGAAGCACATTCTTAATAAATCACTTGCACATCAGTCCTCATGTCAGGATCTGCTTCTGAAGAACCCAGCCTAAGACAGTCACCTACAGGATCATTGTTGTTAAATTTAATGGACACATATTAGTTCTCTTATTTGAACTCCAACTTATATGATACTGCTAGATATCTCTTCTTATTGAATTACTGTCTTTCTTTGTTTTTGCAATTACAAAATCTCCTGATTTTCTTCCTGCTTCTTTGGAGTTTTCCTTCCTTTTTAGCTCTGAAACTCATTTCTTTAAAAAATTTACAGGACAGGAAACAACAAATGTTGGTGAGGATGTGGAGAAAGGGGAACCCTTTTACACTCTTGATGGGAATGCAAGCTGCTACAGCCACTCTGGAAAACAGTATGGTGGTTCCTCAGGATGTTAAAAATAGAGCTACCCTACGACCTACAATTGCACTACTAGGCATTTACCCCAAAGATACAGATGTAGTGAAAAGAAGGGGCACATTCACCCCAATGTTCTTAGCAGCAATGTCCATAATAGCCAGACTGTGGAAGGAGCCGAGATGCCCTTCAACAGATGAATGGATAAAGAAGATGTGGTCCATGTATACAATGGAGTATTACTCAGCCATCAGAAAGGAGGAATACCCACCATTTGCACTGACATGGATGGGACTGGAGGGGATTATGCTAAGTGAAATAAGTCAAGCAGAGAAAGTCAATTATCACATGGTTTCACTCGTATGTGGAACATAAGGAAGAGCACAAGAGGACCACGGGGGAAGGGAGGGAAATCTGAAGGGGGGGAAATCAGAGAGGGGGACAAATCACTAGAGACTCTGGACTCCAGGAAACAAACTGAGGGTTAGAGAAGGGAGGGGGGTTGAGGGGGTGGGGTAACCAGGTGATGGGTATTAAGGAGGGCATGTGATATGAGCACTGGGTGTTATACGCAACTAATGAATCGTTGAACACTACATTAAAAAAAAAAACTAATGATGTATTATATGTTGGCTAATTTAACATAATAAAAAAAAAGTTTACATGAATATCCAGTCAGAACCAACTGGTTATCTCCCTTGAAATGTTATCTATATGGATTTCCAAATAGACCTCAGGACTGTATACAATCTTGGAATGTCCTCAGAAAGATCTGTCACTGACCAGGTAAGAGTAAAAACTTCAGAGTCCTTTCTTTCACGTGGAAAAGGAAAAGACTTCTGAGTCTTTTTTTTTTTTTCTTTCTGAGTCTTCTTTAAGCTTTCTATTCCTTTGCTTAGTCCCTAAATGCTAAGCCTCTTCAAAGATACATTCTAGGTTGTCTTTTCACCCTGTATATTCTTATATGACTTACCTTCCTGCTTTTATAATTATCACTCACATATTCATGACTTCCTAATCTACATCTCATACCCAGATATCTCTACAGACGTTTAGCCCCATCTATCTTATTGCCTACTGAACACTTTTTAGATGTTCCTCAACCATTTCAAATTCAGTGTTCCCAAACTGTGCTATCTTCCCTTCTAAGTCAGTCTTCCTGATTGCAGTGAAGAGCTCTACATTCAACCTCTTTACCAAGCCAGATATCTGGAAGTCATTCTTTTTTTTTTTTAATTTTTAAAAAAGATTTTATTTATTTATATGACAGAGCACAAGCAGGGGGAGCGGCAGGCAGAGGGAGAGGGAAAAGCAGACTCCTTATATGACTTACCTTCCTGGTTTTATAATTAGTACAGGATCCACGGATAATATTTCAGTTCTTTTTTTTTTACATTTATTTATTATTTATGTGATCTCTGCACTCAGTGTGGGGCTTGAACTCATGACCCCAAGATCAAGAGTTGCATGCTCTGCCGACTGAGCCAGCTGTGTGCCCTGATAATATTTCAGTTCTATATTAAGGAAATGGGTAGGATTTTGACAACAGGAGAATCGTAAAAATGATATTTGAGACAAAGGGAACATGCCTGTGCAAGGTACACTGATGCACATAGGGAGACAACACTATTTTTTTGGTTGTAGTGGCTGGGATAAATATCTGATATGAGTGCCATTGGCTGTGATCTTGAGCAGTCATTATTTTCTAGGGAACTCTTGTTTTTCTGGGAAGTTGGGGAAGATAGAGTTAACATAAGCTTCTGCAGTTTTATTTAATGTTGATATGAAAGAGCTTGCTGTATTTAAGGCATGGCCAGTAGTTACTTATGATTTGGGGCTAGCTTGTGAAGGGCTTTTATATAACGGTAAGACATTTGGGATTTTATCCTGCAAATAATAGGGAGTTGATGATTTTAAATCGGGAGAGTAATATGATCAAACCCTTATTTTAGAAACATTATTCTGGTTGTTACGATAGACTTAGGGAAGGGAAGAAGAAGAGACCAAAAAGAAAGAGGCCAATCTATATGAGGGCTTAGGAGAGTCTGGTTAGTGGAATCACATGTAAAATGTCACAATAGTATTGTGTCTTATTGAATAGTATAATTTATATTACAAGCTACTGTGATTTTTAAACATAGTTTTAATATAGCTAATTACTGTAGAAGCAGCAAATTAGAAAGGGACAGTGTTGCAGAGGTAGGCAAACTGAAAAATACCACAAGATACTTGGCAGTTTGAACAGGAAGAAAGTGACATAAGATTTTTGTCTTTTTGTTGTTTTTTTTTAAAGTGTAGCAGGTTGGATCCATTTTGTGAAAGTATCAGTAAGTCTACACAAAAGCTTTGAGGTCACATATTTCAGTGATGATAATAGTCATGAGTTATTAAAAAACAATTACTATTGTTTACTGTATTTTAAGTGTGAGGAAATGAGTTCATCCTTAAAAGGTCTGTTAAATGGCAAAATTAAAAAAAAACTGGAGATATTTAAAAGGGATAGATTACAATTATCTATGAATTTATTTTTGTAGAAAACTTTAAGCTGGAAAATGAGTTGAGAAGAACAAAAGAACGGTTTTGAGCTCTAGTGTGTGCAAGGTACTTTACACATATTATCTCACTTACTCCTCACAACAATCCTAGGAGGTAGATGTTACTATCCACATTTAAAAAATGAAAACAAAGTTCAGAGAAGACAGGTAAATTCTGGTACGCTACATGGTTAGTGGTTGAACTGGGTTTTTAAACTAATCTTAAGTATCAGGAAGAAAAGTTATAGATCAAAAAGGTGGGAAGAAAATTATAATAACATCTAAAAGCCAGAGAAGTAAGTTTTTAGAAGGAAAGGATGATCAACAGTGTCAGATTTTGAAGACAGATTATAAATAATAAAATTAAGAAAAGACCATTAAAATTCATTGTTTTATTCCTGACACATGTAAGATAGATAAAGACGATTAAAACAAGTAATGTTTGTAGGTAGAACTGTTCTATTTTATTATTTGAGAATAATACTTTACATAGTTTATATTTTGAACTGTAACACAAAGTTTAAATGCACATGTTTTTTGTTTGTTTCAGTTATATCAAGATTTCTTGATACAGAGCAGCTTCTTTCTGTTTTAGTCCAAATTCCAAAGCAAGACACGGTATGTATGTATATATTATATATTATTATACTTTATATGATATAATTTGTCTTAATGTGATATAACAATTGGAAAATATAAAAATATTTTGGAAAAGTACTTCATTATTAACACCTGGAACATTTTTATGCCTTTTAAAGGAAACATTTTTTCCCAATTTCCTATTCTATGTTATAGTAAAAATGAAGTTTCTTAACTGAGGAGTTGGCATATTTTCATTAATCAAATATTTACTTAAAAAGTTTATAATCTTTTTAAAACTTAGACTATAATTAATTTTTGCTTAATAAATAACTAGATAAAAATTATGTTAGATCCAAAGATTATGGGTGCTTCTTAAAGGTGAACATTATGTAAAGTTTTATTAGCCTTCAAATATGCTTGAACTTTTTTTTTTTTTTTAATGGAGCATTTGGTTTTTTTTTTTTTTAAGATTTTATTTATTTATTGAGAGAGAGAGAGAGAGAATGGTAGAGAGAGAGCATGAGAGGGAAGAAGGTCAGAGGGAGAAGCAGTCTCCCCGCCGAGCAGGGAGCCCGATGCAGGACTCGATCCCGGGACTCCAGGATCGTGACCTGAGCCGAAGGCAGTCGCTTAACCAACTGAGCCACCCAGGCGCCCAAATATGCTTGAACTTTAAGATGAAACAGTGTCTTTGGATATTTTTCAAAATTAAATACTTAGTGCTTATAGGCACATCCTGTAAAAAAAAAGTGATAGATGGGTTTTTATTCTTCTCTTTAAGGTGAATTGAAAAATATTTACTTTAATGAAATACATATTTTTGCTCATATGCTTAAAAAGGAAAAGAGTTTTGTACATCAGTAGAGTTTGATTTAAAATTTGATTACTTTGCAAATCCATTGAAATCTATGTTTCAGAACTCTTTATTGTAGAAATAACACTCTTTAGGTTCATTTATAATAAAAACATCATCCAATGGATGGAAAAGCTTTGGCTGTTGGATAGGCACAGAACTAGAAATTTTCTTAAATAATTGAAATACCTTATAGTAATTCAATATATACAAGTGGGAATTAGCCAAAAATAACTCATGTCTGGAACAAAATTAATTACGTTCGTAACATGAGTTTGAAAGTATTCCCTCCTCTTTAACTTTCTAGAACAGTTTGTGTAGAACTGGTTTTATTTATCCCTTAAATGTTTGGTAGAATTCACAAATGAAGCCATTAGAATGTGGGATTTTCTTTCTAGGAAGGTTTTTGACTGTAAATCCACCTTATTAAACAGATATGGTGCTATTCAGATTACCTCTTTCTTGTTGAATGAGCTTTGGTAGATGGGTCTTTCAAAGAATTTGTCATTTCACCCAACTTGTTGAATTTATTGACATTACATTGTTCCTAATGACCTCCTTATTATTCTTTTTATATTTGTAAAGTTTGCAGTGATATATTCTTATTCTTGATGTTGGTAATTGAATATTCTCTTTTTTTCTTAGTCATTCTGGCTAGAGGTTATCAATTTTATTGGTGTTTTCAAGAAACCAATTTTTGATTTAATTGATTTTGTCTTTTCTTGTTCTCCATTTCATGAATTTCTGCTTTTATCAGTCTTTTTTTTTTTTTGAGCGAATATTTGTTTGTTGTCTTCCAAGTTTTTATTTCAATTCCAGTTAATATACAGTGTGATATTAGTTTCAGGTGTGCAATATAATGATTCAACACTTCTGTACAACCCCCAGTGCTCATCACAAGTGCACTCCTTAATCCCCATCACCCATTTAACCCATTACCCACCAACCTCCCCTCCAGTAATCCTCAGGTCTCTATAGTTAAGAGTCTGTTTTCTGGTTTGCTTCTCTCTCTCTCTCTCTCTCTCTTTCTTTCTTCTGCTTACTCTGTGCTTAGTTTGCTCTTCTTTCTCAGGATTCTGAAGGTAGAATCTGAGATGATCGATTTGAGACCTTTTTTTCTTTTCTAATATAGTCATTTAGTGCTATAAATTTCCCTCTGAGTAATGCTTTAGCTATATTATACAATTTTTTAAAACTAATTTATTTGAGAGAGAATGAGCAAATGAAAGAGAGAGAGAGAGAGAGTACAAACAGGGGGAAGGGCAAAAGTAGACTCCCCACTGAGCAGAGAGCCCAATGTGGGGCTCCATCCCAGGACCCTGGGATCATGACTTGAGCCGAAGGAAGATGCTTAACTGACTGAGCCACTCAAGCACCCCTATATTTCACAATTTTTGATATGTTGTGTTTGTCATTCAAAAAAATTAAAAATACCTTCTAATTTCATTTTTAATTTCTTCTTTGACCTGGGTTATTTAGAAGTGTGTTATTTAGTTTCCAGTATTAGGGAATTTTCCAGATATCTTTCTATTACAAATCTCTAATTTAATTCCATTATGGTCAAGGACATATGTTGTCTGATATGGATCCTTTGAGCTGTATTGACTCTTGTTTTTATGGTCCAGAATATGATCTATCTTGGAAATGTTCCATGTATACTTGAAAACAATGTATATTTTACTGTTGTTGCATGGAATTTTCCATGAATATCAGTTAGTTTAAGTTGATTGATAATATTCTTCAAGTCTTTTTATTTCTTTTAAGATTTATTTATTTATTTAATTTTTTTTAAAGATGTATTTATTTAGTTTAGAGAGGGGGCCGGAGAGAGAGTGCATGAGTTGGGGGAGAGGGAGAGAAGCAGACTCCCTACTGAGCACAGAGCCCAGTGAGGGGCTCAATCCCACGACCCCAAGATCATGACCTGAGCTGAAATCAAGAGTTGGTCACTTAACCACCTGAGCCAGCCAGGAGCCCCATTTTATTTATTTTAGAGAGAGAGAGAGCAAGAGAGTACGAATGAGGGGAGGGGCAAGGGAGAGGGAGAGAGAATCTCAAGCACATTTCCTGCTGAGCGTAGAGCCGGTTGTGGGGCTCAGTCTGACAACCCTGAGATCGTGACTTGAGCCAAAATCAAGAGTCAGACATTTAACCGACTGAGTCATCCAGGTGCCCCTCTTCAAGTCTTCTATATTTTTATTGTTTTTTCTGTCTATTTATTCTATCAATTATTGAAAGAGGGATGCTGACAATTCCAACTATAATTGTGGATTTGTCTATTTCTCTTAGAAGTTCTCTTTTTAATAGTGGACACTGTATACTAATTGGCATACATAAGTTCAAAATCATTTGCATACATAAAGTTCAAAATCATTTTCCTCCTCCCTCATTCATTTTTTTTTCTTTTTCCTCAAGTTTTTATTTAAATTCCAGTTAGTTAACATACAGTGTAATATTAGTTTCAGGTGTTGAATTTAATGATTCATCACTTACATACAATACCTAGTGCTTATCACAAGTGCCTTCCTTAATACCCACCACCCATTTAACTCATCCCCCTGCCTACCTCCCCTCCAGTAACTCTCAGTTTTTTCTCTATAGTTAAACATCTGTTTTATGGTTTGCCTCTCTTTTTTTTCCTCTCTGTGTTCATCTGTTTTGTTTCTTAAATTTCACATAAGAGTGAAGTCATACGGTATTTGTCTTTCTCTATTTCACTTAGCATAATACACTCTAGCTCCAACCGTGTTGTAAATGGCAAGATTTTCTTCTTTTTTTATGGCTGAGTAATATTCTACTGTGTGTGTGTATATATATACACATATATATACCAACTCTTCTTTTTTTTTATTATTATGTTATGTTAATCACCATACATTACATCATTACTTTTTGATGTAGTGTTCCATGATTCATTGTTTATGTATAACACCCAGTGCTACATGCAGAACGTGCCCTCTTTAATACCCATCACCAAGCTAACCTATCCCTCCACCCCTCTCCCCTCTAGAACCCTCAGTTTGTTTTTCAGAGTCCATAGTCTCTCATGGTTCATCTCCCCCTCCGATTTCCCCCTCTTCATTCTTCCCCTCCTGTTATCTTCTTCTTCTTCTTTTTTTTTTTTAACATATAATGTATTATTTGTTTCAGAGGTACAGGTCTGTGATTCAGCAGTCTTGAACAATTCACAGCACTCACCATAGCACATATCCTCCCCAATGTCTATCACCCAGCCAGCCACCCCATCCCTCCCACCCCCCCACCACTCCAGCAACACTCAGTTTGTTTCCTGAGATTAAGAATTCCTCATATTAGTGAGGTCATATGATACATGTCTTTCTCTGATTGACTTATTTCACTCAGCATAATATCCTCCAGTTCCATCCACATTGTTGCAAATGGCAAGATTTCATTCCTTTTGATGGCTGCATAACATTCCATTGCATATATATACCACATCTTCTTTATCCATTCATCTGTCAATGGACATCTTGGCTCTTTCCACAGTTCGGCTCTTGTGGACATTGCAGCTATAAACATCGGGGTGCACGTACCCCTTCGGATCCCTACATTTGTATCTTTGGGGTAAATACCCAGTAGTGCAATTGCTGGATCGTATGGTAGCTCTATTTTCAACTTTTTGAGGAACCTCTGTACTGTTTTCCAGAGTGGCTGCACCAGCTTGCATTCCCACCAACAGTGTAGGAGGGTTCCCCTTTCTCCACATCCCTGCCAACATCTGTTGTTTCCTGACTTGTTAATTTTAGCCATTCTGACGGGTGTGAGGTGGTATCTCATTGAGGTTTTGATTTGGATTTCCCTGATGCTGAGCGATGTTGAGCACTTTTTCATGTGTCTGTTGGCCATTTGGATGTCTTCTTTGCAGAAATGTCTGTTCATGTCTTCTGCCCATTTCTTGATTGGATCATTTGTTCTTTGGGTGTTGAGTTTAAGAAGTTCTTTATAGATTTTGGATATAAGCCCTTTATCTGATATGTCATTTGCAAATATCTTCTCCCATTCTGTTGGTTGTCTTTTAGTTTTGTTGATTGTTTCTTTTGCTGTGCAGAACTTTCTTATTTTGGTGAAGTTCCAGTAGTTTATTTCTGCTTTTGTTTCCCTTGCTTCAGGAGATATATCTAGCAAGATGTTGCTATGGCCGAGGTTGAAGAGGTTGCTGTCTGTGTTCTCCTCTAGGATTTTGATAGATTCCTGTCTCACATTTAGGTCTTTCATCCATTCTGAGTTTATCTTTGTGTATGGTGTAAGAAGATGGCCCAGTTTAATTCTTTTGCATGTAGCTATCCAGTTTTCCCAACACAATTTGTTGAAGAGACCGTCCTTTTTCTATTGGATATTCTTTCCTGCTTTGCTGAAGCTTGGTTGACAAGAGAGTTCAGAATCCACTTCTGGGTTCTCTATTCTTTCTTTTTTTTTTTTTTAAAGATTTATTTATTTATTTATTTGACAGAGAGAGACAGTGAGAGCAGGAACACAAGCAGGGGGAGTGGGAGAGGGAGAAGCAGGCTTCCCACTGAGCAGGGAGTCCGATGCGGGACTCAATCCCAGGACCCTGGGATCATTACCTGAGCCGAAGGCAGATGCCCAACGACTGAGCCACCCAGGCACCCGTGGGTTCTCTATTCTGTTCCAGTGATCTATGTGTCTGTTTTTGTGCCAGTTCCATACCATCTTGATCACTACAACTTTGTAATACAGCTTGAAGTCCAGAATGGTGATGCCACCAGCTTTGGTTTTCTTTTTCAACATTCCCTTGGCTATTTGGGGTCTTTGTGTTTCCATACAAATTTTAGGATTGTTTGTTCTAGCTCTGTGAAAAATGTTGATAGTATTTTGATAGGAATTGCATTAAATGTGTAGATTGCTTTGGTAGTATAGGCATTTTAACAATATTTATTCTTCCAATCCATGAGCCAGGGAATGTTTTTCCAATTCTATGTGTCTTTCATCAGTGTTTCATAGTTTTCAGAGTACAGTCCTTTACCTTTTGGTTAGGTTTATTCCTGGGTATCTTATGGTTTTTGGTGCAGTTGTAAATGGGATCAGTTTCTTGATTTCTCTTTCTTCTGCCTCACTGTTAGTGTATAGAAATGCAACTAACTTCTGTGCATTGATTTTATATCCTGTGAATTTGCTGAATTCTTATACGAGTTCTAGTAATTTTTGGGTGGAGTCTTTTGGGTGTTTGGGTTTTCTACATGATAGAGAATCATGTTGTCTGTGAAGAGTGAGAGTTGGACTTCTTTTTTGCCATTTTGATGCATTTTATTTATTCTTCTTGTCTGATTGCTGAGGCTAGGACTTCTAGTACTATGTTGAACAACAGGTGAGAATGGGCATCTCTGTCATGTTCCTGATCGTAGCGGAAAAGCTCTCATTTTTTTCCCCATTGAGAATGATATTCACTGTGGGTTTTTCATTATATGGCTTTTATGATATTGAGGTATGTTCTCTCTCCATCCCTACACTGTAGAGAGTTTTAATCAAGAAGGAATGCTGTACTTCGTCAAATGCTTTTTCTGCATCTATCGAGAAGATCATATGGTTCTTGTCCTTTCTTTTATTAATGTTGTTGATTGATTTGATTGATTTGGGGATATCAAACCACCGTTGCATCTCGGAAATAAATCCCACTTGGTCATGGTGAATAATCCTTTTAATATACTGTTGGATCCTATTGGCTAGTATCTTGGTGAGTCCAAAACACTTTCGATAAAAACTGTTAGAACTTCAAAGAGAAGGGATAATGAATTAAAATGGCAATGTAGTAGGAGGACTCTAGGCTTTCCTTGTCCTTCGAACACAACTACATATCTATCAAATCATTCTGAATACTCCAGCAATCGATCTGAGGACTGATAGAACATACTGCACAACTGGATGGAGGGAAGAAGCTCCTTCGAGGAAGGTAGGAAGTACGGAACCATTGTTTGGGGGAGAAAAAGATCGCAGGTGCTGTGGAGGGAAGGGAGTCCTTGTCACAAAAAGTTAAGAGACAGTGGAGTGCACAGGGATAAACACAAAGAGAACACTTCCCCAAAGCCATTGGCTGGGAAAACGAAAGGGGCTGAATTTCATGAGTTTTTGCCACTAGCAGGGCTCAAAGACTGGAGTTTTAGAGGTTCCCTGTTTTGGGTGGGATAGAGACCCGAGGAAGCTGTCCTAGTCCTAGAGAAGAGGCATGCAAACAACCCAGGGACAAAGTGCATAATCTGAGGAGTGCCTAAGGAGTCTGGGGAGAGATTGCTTGTACTTTTTGGAGAGCATCTGTGAGAGGCAACATTGCTTCTCTGGGGACAAAAGAACCAGCAGGCACCATTTTCCTCTCCCACCCTTAAGCATAGGTGCAGAGGCACCTGCTGAGGGTGCCTAACCTGGACACTGGCTCTTTGCTGTGCTTTACTCCAAAATCCACACTCCTGCACTCTGGCATAACTGCCCTTCAGGGTCAGTCCCACCACGGTGAGACCTTTTCCCACAGGAAAAGTGAAGATCTCTGTACCTGAAGTTTGGAATTTTAAAATTCAGCAGGCCTGGCTAGGGTAGAGCCAAGGTGTGCTGGGCTGCTCCAGGCAGGCAAGTGACCCAAAGACTGACAGTGTGAAATCAGTGATCTAAAAAATACCCATGACACACAAGGGGAAATTACTTGCTCCTCTGAAAGCAGTAAGCATGGACTCCTCTCTCCAAAGACGAAGGAGCAGATTGGCACCATTTCCCACCACCAACCCTTCAGCATAAACCAACTTCAGTAAACAGCACAGCACCAACACTGGCTGCCTAACCTGCTTACCCCAAGTCCTACCCCACTGCGCTCTGCTGGGACTGCTTTTCTCAGGCAAGTGTGCCTAACAACCCTCCCCCAGAAGACCAGCTCAAACCTCCACACACACCATGTCTACTGACTACAAGAGCTCTGCAAAGCTTCAGTTCTAGTGGAAATAGAATATGATATAGGATTATGGAAAGTAATGAAGCTGAACAAAAGAGAAAAAAATTTTTGATCACGAAAGTAGATGTAGGAAACTCAGTGACTCCATCAAACGTAATAACATTCATATCATAGGAGTCCCAGAAGAAGAAGAGAGAGGAAAGGGAGCAGAAGGTTTATTTGAAGAAATTATAGCTGAAAACTTCCCTAATCTGGGGAAGGAAGCAGACATCCAAATCCACGAGGCACAGAGACTCCCATCAGAATTAACAAAAGCAGGCCAACACCAAGACACATTGTAGTTAAATTTGCAAAATATACTAATAAAGAAAAAACCCTAAAAGCAGCAAGACATAAGAAAAGAAGTCCCTAACTTACAAGGGAAGACCAATAAGGTTATCAACATGTCTTCTACAGAAACCTGGCAGGCAAGAAGGGAGTGACATGATATATTCAATGTGCTCAATGGGAAAAATATGCAGCCAAGAATACTCTGTCTCACAAGGCTGTCATTCAGAATAGAAGGATAGACAGTTTCCCAGACAAATAAAAACTGAAGGAGTTTGTTACCACTAGACCAGCCTCATAAGAAATATTAAAGGGGACTCTGAGTGGGAAGGAAAGGACAAAAACAATGAAGACTAGAAAAGAACGGAGAAAATTTCCGGAAACAACAACAAAACAAATAATAAAATGCACTAAATACATATCTGTCAATAATTACTCTGAATGTAAATGGACTAAATGCTCCAATCAGAAGACATAGTGTGTCAGAACGGATAAAAAAACAAAATCCATCTATGTGTTGCCTACAAGGACTCATTTAAGATCTAAAAACATCTGCATATTGAAAGTGAGGGGATGGAGAAACATTTATCACACAAATGGATGTCAAAAAAAGCCAGAGTAGCCATACTTATATCAGACAAACTAAATTTTAAGCCAAAGACTGTAACAAGAGAAGAAGAAGGACACTATATCATAATAAAGGGGTCTATTCCCCAACAAGAATATCTAACAATTGTAAACATTTATGCCCTCAACTTGGGAGCACCAAATATACAAAACCATTAATAACAAACATAAAGGAACTCATTGATAATATACAATAATAGTAGGGGACTTTCACACCCCACTTACATCAATGGACAGATCATTTAAGCAAAAAAAATAAACAAGGAAACAATGGCTTTGAATGACACACTGGGCCAGATGAACTTAACAAATATATTCAGAACGTTTCATCCTAAAGCAGCAGAATACACATTCTTTTCAAGTACACATGGGACATTCTCCAGAAGAGATCACACACTAGGTCACAAATCAGGCCTCAACAAGTACAAAAAGATAGAGACCATATAATGCATGTTTTCTGACCAAAATGCTATGAACCTTGAAGTCAACCACAAGAAAATATTTGGAAAGACCACAAATACATGGAGGTTAAAGAACATCCTACTAAAGAATGAATGGGTCAACCAGGAAATTAAAGAAGAAATTAAAAAATACATGGAAACAAATGAAAATGAAAACACAAAACCTTTGGGATGCAGCAAAAGTGGTCATGAGATGGAAGTATATAGCAATACAGGCGTGCTTCAAGAAGCAAGCAAAATCTCAAATAAACAACCTAACTTTACGCCTAAAGGAGGTTGACAAAGAACAACAAACGAAGCCTAGAGCCAATGGAAGAAGGGAAATAATAAATATTAGAGCAGAAATAAATGATATAGAAAAAAATAGAACAGATCAACAAAGCTAAGAGCTAGTTCTTTGAATGAATTAATAAAATTAATAAGTACTCAGCCAGACTTGTTAGAAAGAAAAGAGAAATGACCCAAATAAATAAAATCACAGATGAAGGAGGAGAGATCACAACCAACACCACAGAAATTATAATATTATGAAAAATTATATGCCAACAAATTGGACAATCTGGAAGAAATGGATAAATTCCTAGAAATGTATAAACAACCAAAACTGAAACAGGAAGAAATAGAAAACTTCAACAGACTGATAACCAGCAAAGAAATTGAACCAGTAATCAAAAATCTCCCAACAAGCAAAAGTCTAGGGCCAGCTGGCTTCACAGAGGAATTCTATCAAACATTTAAAGAAGAGTTAATACCTATTATCAAACAATTCCAAAAAATAGAAATGGAAGGAAAACTTCCAAACTCATTTTATGAGGTCAGCATTATCTTGATTCCAAAACCAGACAAAGACTCCACTAAAAAAGAGAACTATAGGCCAATATGCCTGATGAATACAGATGCAAAAATCCTCAATAAAATACTACCAAATTGAATCCAACAGTATGTTAAAAGAATCACTAACCACTATCAAGGGCGGTTTACTCCTGGCTTTCAAGGGTGGTTCAATATTTGCGAATCAATCAACATGATATGCCACATTAATAAAGGATAAGAACCATATGGTCCTCTCAATTGATTCAGAAAAAACATCTGACAAAGAATAACATCCATTCATGGTGTTAGAGAATGTTCGAGTTTCATTCTTCTGCATGTGGCTATCCAATTTTCCCAGCACCATTTATTGAAGAGACTGTCTTTTTTCCATTGCATGCTTTTTCCTGCTTTGTCGAGGATTATTTGACCATAGAGTGGAGGGTCCATATCTGGGTTCTCTATTCTGTTCTACTGGTCTTTATGTCTGTTTTTGTGCCAGTACCATGCCTTCTTGGTGATCACAGCTTTGTAATATAGCTTGAAATTAGGCAATGTGATGCCCCCAGCTTTCTTTTTCTCTTTCAACATCTCCTTGGCAATTCGGGGTCTTTTCTGATTCCATACAAATTTTAGGATTGTATGTTCCAGCACTTTGAAAATGTCATTGGAATTTTGATCGGGATGGCATTGAAGGTATAGATTGCTCTGGGTAGCATAGACATTTTAATAATGTTTATTCTTCCGATCCATGAGCATGGAATGTTTTTCCATCTTTTTGTGTCTTCTTCAATTTCTTTCATGAGCGTTCTGTAGTTCCTAGAGTATAGATCCTTTACCTCTTTGGTTAGGTTTATTCTGAGGTATCGTACGGTTTTTGGTGCTATTGTAAATGGAATTGTTTCTCTAATTCCTCTTTCTACAGTTGCATTGTTAGTGTATAAGAAAGCAGCTGATTTCTGTGCATTGATTTGTATCCTGCCACATTACTGAATTGCTGTATGAGTTCTAGTAATTTGGGGGTGGTCTTTTGGGTTTTCCACATAAAGTATCATGTCATCTGCAAAGAGAGAGTTTGACTTCTTCTTTTCCCAATTTGAATACTTTTATTTCTTTTTTTTTGTCTGATTGCTGTTGCTAGGACTTGTAGTACTATGTTGAATAATAGTAGTGGTGAGAGTGGGCATCCTTGACGTGTTCCTGATCTTAAGGGAAAGGCTCTCAGCTTTTCCCCATTGAGGATAATATCTGCTGTGGGTTTGTCATAGAGAAAACTAATAGGCTAACAGACACATGAAAAAAGCACACATGGGACATTGTGTCATAGCCATCAGGGAAATTCAAATCAAAACCACACTGAGATACTACCTACGCCAGTTAGAATGGCAAAAATGGACAGGGAAAGAAACAACAAATGTTGGAGAGGTTGGGGAGAAAGGGGAACCCTCTTACACTGTTGGTCGAATGCAAGTTGGTACAGCCACTTTGGAAAACAGTGTGGAGGTGCCTCAAAAATTTAAAAATAGAGCTACCCTATGACCCAGCAATTGTACTCCTGGGTATTTACCCCAAAGACACAGATGTAGTGAAAAGAAGGGCCATATGCACCTCAATGTTCATAGCAGCAATGTCTGCAATAGCCAAACTGTGGAAAGAGCTGAGATGCCTTTCAACAGATGAATGGTTAAAGATGTGGCCCATATATACAGTGGAATATTACTCAGCCATCAGAAAGGATGAATACCCAACTTTTACATCAACATGGATGGGACTGGAGGAGATTACGCTAAGTGAAATAAGTCAAGCAGAGAAAGTCAATTATCATATGGTTTCAGTTATTTGTGGAACATAAGGAATAGCATGGAGGACATTAGCAGAAGGAAGGGAAAAATTAAGGGGGAGGAAATCGAAGGGAGAGATGAACCATGAGAGACGATGGACTCTGAGAAACAAACAGGGTTTTAGAGGGGAGGGGGGAGACGGGATGGGTTAGCCCGGTGATAGGTATTCAGGAGGGCATGTACTTCATGGAGCACTGGGTGTTATACGAAAACAATGGATTGTGGATCACCACATCAAAAACTAATGATGTATTGTATGATGACTAACAAAGCATAATAAAATTTAAAAAAAAAAGAATAACATCCATTCATGATAAAAACTCTCAACAAAGTAGGAATAGAGGGAACATACCTCAACATAATAAAGGCCATATACAAAAAACCCACGGCTAATATCGTCCTCAATGGGGGAAAACTAAGAGCTTTGGAATAAACCTAATGAAAGAGATAAAGTATCTGTACTCTAAAAACTACAGAATACCTATGAAGGAAATTGAGGAAGACACAAAGAAATGGAAAAACATTCCATGCTCATGGATTGAAAGAATAAATATTTTATAATGACTATACTACCCAGAGCAATCTACACATTTAATGCAATCCCTGTCAGAATACTATCAACATTTTTCACAGAACTAGAACAAACAATCCTAAAATTTGTATGGAAACACAAAGACCCCAAATAGCCAAAGGAATGTTGAAAAAGAAAACCAAAGCTGGTGGCATCACAAATCTGGACTTCAAGCTATATTACAAAGCTATAGTGATCAAAATGGTATGGAACTGGCACAAAAACAGACACATAGATCACTGGAACAGAATAGAGAACCCAGAAGTGACTCTGAACTCTATGGTCAACCAAGCTTCAGCAAAGCAGTAAAGTATATCCAATGGAAAAAGTCTCTTCAACAAATGATGTTGGGAAAACTGGACAACCACATGCAAAAGAATGAAACTGGGCCACTTTCTTACACCATACACAAAGATAAACTCAAAATGGATGAAAGACCTAAATGTGAGACAGGAATCCATCAAAATCCTAGAGGAGAACACAGGCAGCAACCTCTTTGACCTTGACCATAGCAACTTCTTGCTAGTTATATCTCCTGAGGCAAGGGAAACAAAGGCAAAAATGTAGTTTTGGGATTCAGTCAAGATAAAAAGCAAAGGAAGCAGTCAACAAAACTAAAAGACAACTTACAGAATGGGAGAAGATATTTGCAAATGACATATTTGATAAAGGGTTAGTATCCAATATCTATAAAGAATTTATCACACTCAACACTGAAAAATCAAATAATCCAGTCAAGAAATAGGCAGAAGACATGAACAGACATTTCTCCAAAGAAGACATCCAAATGCCCAACAGACACATGAAAAAATGCTCAACATCCCTCAGGATCAGGGAAATATAAATCAAAACCACAATGAGATACCACCTCACACCAGTCAGAATGGCTAAAATTAACAAGTCAGGAAAAACAAGTGTTGGCAAGGGTCACTCTCGAAAACAGTATGGAGGTTCCTCAAGATGTTAAAAATAGAGCTACCCTATGACTCAGCAATTACACTACTAGGTATTTACCCCAAAGATACAAATGTAGAATCTGAAGGGCACATGTACCCCCAGTGTTCATAGCAGCAATGTCCACAATAGTCAAACTATGGAAAGAGCCCAGGTGTCCATCGACAGATGAATGGATAAAGAAGATGTGGTGTATATACACAATGGAGTATTACTCAGCCATCAGAAAGGATGAATATTTACTATTTACATCAACATGGATGGAACTTGAGGGTATTATGCTGAGGGAAAAAATCCAGGGAAAGACAATTATCATATGTTTATATATCACTCATATGTGGAATATAACAAGCAGCACAGAGGATCATAGAGGAATGGAGGGAAGACTGAATGGGAAGTCATCAGAGAGGGAGAAAAATCATGAGAAAGTCTTAACTATAGGAAACAAACTAAAGGTTCCTGGAGGGGAGTTGGGTAGGGGGATGGGGTAATTGTGTGATGGGCATTAAGAAGGCAGGTGATGTGCCAAAAAAAAAAAAAAAAGGCAGGTGGTGTGATGAGCACTGGGTGTTATATGCAAGTGATGAGTTATTGAACTCTACATTTGAAATTAATTGATGTACTATATGTTGGCTAATTGAATTTAAATAAAAAAATAAAGTGTTTTGGAGCTCTGTTATTGGGTACATAAACATTTAAGATTGCTGTCTCTTCGGCTTTATCATTATAAAATGGCCCTTTTTCCCTAGTAATATTATTTTGCTTGAAATCTGTGTTTAATATTAATATATCCACTCCAGCTTTCTTTTTGATGAGTTGGCATGATATAGCTTTTACCATTCTTTTAACTTCTTTGTGTCTTTGTATTTATTTTTTATTTTTTTAAAAGATTTTATTTATTTATTTGAGAGAGAGAGAATGAGAGATAGAGAGCACGAGAGGGAAGAGGGTCAGAGGGAGAAGCAGACTCCCTGCTGAGCAGGGAGCCCAATGCGGGACTCGATCCCGGGACTCCAGGATCATGACCTGAGCTGAAGGCAGTCGCTTAACCAACTGAGCCACCCAGGCGCCCTTTGTGTCTTTATATTTAAAGTGGGTTTCTTATAGACAACATATATTTGGCTCTTGTTTTTTGTATATAATCAGAAAATATCTTATTTTTAATTGGGGTGTTTATTTCATTTACACTCAGATTATTATGTTTTTATTAAATCTGCTATTATATTACTTCTTTTTCTACTTATCTGTTCCCTTTTTCCTTTTTTTCTGCCTTCTTTTGGATTATTTTTTATGACCCCATTTTGTATCCTTTGTTGATTTATTAGATAAAATTCATTATTTTGGTATTTTAATGGTTGCTTTAGGACTTACAGCTGAATTCAGTACAACTTCAAATAGTATTCACATATGGTATAAAAACCATACACTATTGGCAGCAAAAGCAAAAATAAACTAAAAATCTTTTTCACAGCAAAGGAATGATCAACAAAATGAAAAGGCAACTACAGAATTGGAGAAAATATTTGCAACTCATATATCTGATAAGGAGATAATATTCAAAATATGTAAAGAACTCTTACAACTCAATAGCAAGAAAACAAACAATCTGATTTTAAAATGGGCAGAAGAACTGACAAAGCAGACATGCAAATGGCCAATAGGTACATGAAAAGGTGCCCAACATCAATAATCATCAGGAAAATGCAAATTTACTCTAGTGGGATATCACCTCAAACTTGTTAGAATGGCTGTCATCAAAAAGACAAGAAATAACAAGTGTTGATGAGGATGCAGAGAAAAGGGAAACCTTGTGTACTCTTGGTAGGAATGTAAATTGGTACAGCCAACATGGAAAACAATATGGAGGTTCTTCAAAAAATTAAAAATAACACTACCATATGATCCAGCAGTCCCACTTTTAGGTATATATCTAGAGAAAATGAAAACAGGCTCTCAAAGAGATAATTCCCATGTTCATTTTAGTGTTATTCAAGATACAGAAACAACCTAAGTGTTCACTGATGTATGAATGGATAGAGAAAATGTAATACACACACACACACACACACACGCGCGCGCGCGCGTACACATACAGATAATGGAATATTATGCAACCACGAGAAAGAAGGAAATCCTGCCACTTGTAGTAACGTGGATGGACCTTGAGGGCATTATGCTAAGTGAAATAAGCCAGACAGAAAAAGATAAATACTGCATAGTATCAATTATAGGTAGGGAAATTTAATTGCATGGTATCGGTTACATATGAAATCTGAATATGTATATACATACATGCATTCATAGGTACATACATACATGTGTATGGCACACACAAACGCAAAGACCGAACTCACAGATACAGAGACTAGAAAGGTGATTGCCAGGGACTGGGGTGTGGGGGAAATAGGGAGAAGTTGGTAAAGTATAAACTTTCAACTATAAGATGAATAAGGTCTGAGGATCTAATATAAAACATGGTGAATGTAGCTGGTAACACTATCTTGTATAATTTATATTTGTTAAAAGAGTAGATTAAAAGGTCTCACAAAAAAAAATTGAGGAGATGGATGTGTTAATTAACTAATTGGGGGGAATTCTTGCAATGTATGTGAGTACCAAATCACCACAATGTATACTTTAAATATCTTAAAATTTTATATGTTAATTATTCCTTAATAAAGCTGAAATGAAAAGAACTTTACAGTAGTATGCTGCCTTTCTCCCTTCTCATTGGGCTCTTGTTGTCATACATTTTACTTCTACAAATATCACGTAGTTCATTATTTTTTACAATATAACAGCTTTATTTAGAATTCACAAAGCATATACTTCACCGATTTAAAGTTTAAAATTCAGTCATTTTTAATATGTTCACAGAGTTGTATCACAATTACTACAGTCAATTTTCGAACATCTTCATCACCCTAAAAAGCAACACTGGATCCATTAGCAGTCACTTCCCGTTCCTCTCAAACTTCTTCCCTGCCCATTTCTTGGCTTTTACTAATCTATCTGTCCCTACAGATTTGTTCATTCTGGACATTTCATATAAATGGAATCCTACAATATGTAGTCTTTTGTGACTGGCTATTTAATTTAGCATAATGTTTTTAGGTTAATTCACATTGTAATATATATTAATACTTGATTATTTTTATTGACAAATAATATTCCATTGTATAGATACAGCACATTTCATTTATCTATTCATCAGTTGAACATTTGAGTTCTTTCTCCTTTTGATTATCATGAATACATTGTTATGAATATTTATGTACAAGCTTCTGTTTGGATGTAAGTTTTCATTTATTGTGGGTATATACATAGGAATGGAATTGCTGGGTCATATGATAACTCTCTGTTTAATTGTTTGAACAACTGCCAGACTGTTTTCTAAAATGACCATATCATTTTGTATTCCCACCAAGCAGTCTATGAGGTTTCTGATGTCTCCACATCCTGTCCACACTTGTTATTATCTGACTTTTTGATTCTAGGCATCCTATTGGGTGTAAAGTAATATCTCTCATTTTTTATTTTCATTTCCCTAATGATTAATGATGTTGAGCCTCTTTTTGTGTGCTTGTTGGCCATTTGTATATGTTCCTTGGAGAATTATTTATTCATATCCTTTTCCAATTTTTTAAAATATTTTATTTACTTATTTATGTATTTATTTTAGAGAGAGAGGGTGCAGGGAGGGGCAGAGGGAGAAGGAGAGAATCTCAAACAGGCTCTGTGCTGAGCCTGGAGCCTGATGTGGGGCTCGATTTCACGACCCTGAGATCATGACCCGGCCAGAAATCATGACCCAAGCCAAAAATCAAGAGTTGGGCACTCAACCGGCTGAGCCACGCAGACACCCCACTTTTCCAAATTTTAATTGGGTTGTCTTTTTAGTACTGAGTTGTAAGAGTTCTTTATATATTCTAGATACAAGTCCCTTATTTTGGGATATATGATTAGCAAATGTTTTCTGTCATTCTTTAGATTTTTTTTTTTTACTTTCTTGATGATATCCTTTGACATTTTGTGTTAATTTCCTGGCAGAAGGATGAATATTTAGCTCTCTTTCTTCTCTTCTCCCATAAACATGGACATTTCCTTACCTCTCATCACCCAGTAGAGTTACAATATAATTTTAGTTAGATCAAAATTATGATTATTCATGCTACACAGAGTTGAGCTTGCACAACTTTTTGTGTGTTTTTTTCCCCAGTGTGTTTTTCTATTTGTATGGTTTACTATGTGCTTTCACTAATTCAGGCATAGATATTTCCACCAATTATCTAAATATCCTCTCAGTATATTTAAAATATGCTCTCAGTATATTTATTCACTGCAGATAATCAAATTCAACCTCTTGAAGATGTTTCTCCCATAAGCTTCTGACCTGTTCCAATCTGGATTGTTTGCCCCTCTTTGTTTAGTATACAGCTTGACTCCAGGTTTCTCTTCAGCATTTTTCCTTGTCTCTCTTATGTTGGATCTCTTATTTTTTCTGTCCCTAGTCATCTTCTGTTTTGGCTTACTCTCTTCTTTTTGTGGAGCACATTTTCTAGTAACTTTCTGAGAAAGAGTAAGACTGCATTTCTGAAATGTTTTATTAGTCTCTCATAATTGATGGATAGCTTAGCTGAAAGGAAAGAATTTTCCTTCAGAATTTGGGAGGCACTTCTCCACTGTCTTGTAGCTTGTAATGTTCCTGTTGAGAAGCTGAAACCATAGAGATTTCCTGAATTTTAGATATGACTGACTTTCCCCGCCCCTCCATTCTCTGGAAGCATGTAAGATCTTTTGGTTTCAACCTTTTAAAAAAGTGAAAATAAAAATTAAATGAAATCTCAAACCTTCAGAACACTTGCAAGTATATTACAAAGAACTTATTTTTTTTAAAGATTTTATTTATTTATTTGACAGAGAGAGAGAGACAGCGAGAGAGGGAACACAAGCAGGGGTAGTGGGAGAGGGAGAATCAGGTTCAAACCCAGGACCCTGGCCTGAGCCAAAGGCAGACGCTTAACAAGTGAGCCACCCAGGTGCCCCTATTTTTTTTTTTAAGAGTAAGTTACCAACATGATGCTCTATCACTCCCCAAAATTAGGATTTCTTACAAACAAGGATATTCTTCTATTCAACCACAATAAACCTTCAAAGTGAGGAAATTAACAATGATAATACCATTTAATCCTCAGATCCCATTCAAGTTTAGCCAGTTGTGCCAATAATCCTTTATAGAAAAATGATTCAGTTGAGAATCAAGCACTACCTTTAGTTTTTGTATCTATTTAGTCTTCAGTCATGACCTTGACATTTGAAAAGTACAGGTCTGTCTTATTTTCTTTCAGTATGGATTTATCTGATGTTTTTCCTCGTCATTATATTCTGGTAATGTATCTTTGGTAGGAATATCACAGAAATGAGGCAGTGTTCTTATTACATCTTATCAGATGGCTCATGATTTTGATTTGTCCCATTATGATGATGTTAACTTTGTGCACTTGATTAAAGTGGGGTTCTCTAGGCTTCTCTACTATAAAATTACTCATTTCCTTATGTAATTAATAAGTATTCCCTGGGGATGTGATTTGAGAGCATGTAAATATACTATTTCTTATCAAATTTTCATTTTATTTATTTAATCTCTATGGACTCCTGGTTTCATATTTTTTAAACGTTATTTATTTATTTATTTGACAGAGAGCACAAGTAGGCAGAGTGGCAGGCAGAAGCAGAGGGAGAGGGAGAAGCAGGCTTCCCGCTGAGCAGGGAGCCAGATGTGGGGCTCGATCCCAGGATCCTGGGATCATGACCTGAGCCGAAGGCAGACACTTAATGACTGAGCCACCCCGTCACCCCTTGAATGATGTTTTCAAATGAAAAATACCTTAAATAACTTGAGGAATAGTTTTACTTATGAATGACATGTTTTACACAGAAAAATGCAATGCAGTATAGGAATAGGACATGGCCACTCTATACTGATAATTAGTATGTGTAATAGTTCCCTACTGCTTCTGAAACAAAATACTATACACTGTGTGGCTTAAAACAAGATAAATATATTGTCTCACAGTTCTGGATGCTAGAAGTCTGAAATCAAGATACTGATTGGGCCATGTTTCCTCTGAAACCTGTAGGGGAATCCTTTCTTGCCTCTTCCTAGCTTTTGGTGGTTTATTGGCAGTCTTTAATGTTCCTTGGCTTGCTGCTGCATAACATGCAGTCTCCCTGTGTGTCTCTGTCTTCACATGGCTATCTTTACATGACACCAGTCATATTGAATTAGGAGTCTACCCTACTACAGTATGATATCATCTTAACTAATTACCTCTGCAATGACCCTATTTGCAAATAAGATCACATTTTTAAGTACTGAGTGTTTAGACTTCAACAAATATTTTTGCGGGGATACAGTTCAACCCTTAACAGTATGTTAAGACTTTCTTTCACTTTTATTATAGGAAAGAATCATGAGATTACACCTGAGAGCAGTCTCTGTTGTCAACCCGTGTAATGTTTAGTATTATATAGTTATACAGCTTCATAATTTAGTGTCACTAGCTATAAGAATTAGTAACATACATGTTTTTTGCATTAGACTTTTTCTGGTTATATTGAGAAGGAAACATCAGTTTTGGCCAATTAGCTCTCCAGAAATATCTGTGATTAGCCAGCTTCTGTAATCACTTTGACTCTCAGACTTTAGAAAAGTCATCTGGGCCAGGTTTAAGGAAATTCTATAAGCTGAAAATTTGGAATCCTTTTTCCTGTCCGGAAAAGATGATCTATAGCTAGTTCCATAAGGTTTGTAAGGATCAGTCATAACTGATCCATAGCTGATACTCTATGAACTTCTCATCCTTTTTAGTTTTGGAGGGACTAGTCATAGCTGTAAATACTTTCCTGGTTAGCACATCTGTCTTTTGTGGAGGCTTTTAAAATACTTTTCAGATTTACTAACTTTTGAGGAACCCTAAGCAATATACTGACTTCATACATGATTCATGAATTTCAGAATTCCTGGTACTGTTTCTTAGTTGCTCTTTTCTTAACCATCTGGAGTTATACTTTAAATTGGGCTCTTTCCTCATTTGATATAAATATATATCTCTTAATTAAACACAGTATTTACTAAATTAGTTCAGACTTGTGCTGGTTAAATTGCATGATTTGCTAAAACTTGTGAATGTACTAAATGTTCTGTTGGCTGAATTATATGGCTATCTCAAACTTCTAAATGAACTAAATTTTCTCTGAAAATTTCCAGTATGGAATTGTTTGCCTAAGATGAGTTCTTATACTTTCTTCTTAAGAATATTGATTTTAGAAAATGATGTTTTCTAGATCATAAATTTTCTCTGAGAATAAAACTTAAATTTCTTATTTTGATTAATCTTTCTTTATGTATATTTATAACCTTACTTTTAATATGTTGCATTAAGAATACTTATGTTTTCTATTAATAAACATTCAAAATACATCCCCCAACATTTGAAAATTTTATTAAACAGGTTTTTCTGGGGTATCTGGCTTGTTCAGTCAGAGCATACCACTCTTGATCTCAGGGTTATGAGTTCAAGCCCCACATTGGATATAGAGCTCACTTAATTAAAAAAAAAAGTTTAAACCCTTTTAAAACAAAAAAAAAAAACAAAAAAAGTTTTTCTAACCTTTTACCCCAATTTCTTTGATTTGTTTTGTTTTAAAAATTTATTTATTTATTTTAGAGAGAGAGGGAGAGAGAGAGCACATGTGCAAGTGGGGAGGGGTAGAGGGAGAGAATCTTCAAGCAGATGACTACCCGCTGAGCGTGGAGCTCACTGTGGGGCTCAATCTCACAACCCATGAGATCGTGACCTAAATGAAACCAAGAGTCGGTCACTCAAATGACTGAGTCACCCAGGTGCCCCTCTTTGCTTTATTTTGAATAACTTTTAATTTTTTTCCCATTGATTTCCAGACTGCCATATAGAGTATCTAGTACATGGCTATTCCTTTAATTCATTTACCAAGTTATTTTACTAATCATTGTGACAAGTGGTAAGGATATAGTAAGAAATAAGTCTCTAATCCAAAGGAATTTATAATCCAGTGTGAGATTTGGGTAAAAAAAAAATAACCAGTTACAGCATAGTATTGCAGAAACTCGAAGGGATCTTATATTCTACCCTACTTGCAAGCTAACAAATTAGCCTGCCAATTTCATAAATACTAATAGAAGACACAAGACTCCTGGGTCAGAGAGACAGGACTTTAGTGTTTAGAACAAGCAGCAGCTAGATTATTAGCATTTTCTTAGACTGATTTCCCAAACTCCATTTCCCACAGGGTGTTGTGAAGAGGACCAGGTGAAACCTGCACATGCAGTGTGTTGCAGGAGAGAATTGCAGAGCTTAGGGAACTTGAATCTTTTATATTGGACAATAAGTATGTTTGCCTGCTGTTCTGGAGGGAGATACCATCTTAATGTAAGATGCTCAGCATTGTGCCTGGCACGTGAGAAACAGAGTATGTACTAGTTGGGGTTTCTTTTCACAGGGAGTTCTACCAGGTTGTTCATCTCAAGATCGTGACAGACAAAGCCCCTCGTCAAGAGAAGGATGAATTTGAAAACATAGCCTCTGCTATGAACTGAATGATTGTGTGCCCCTCCCTTTCCAAATTCATATGTTGAAGTCCTAACCCTGGATGTGATGGTATTAGGAGGTGGGGGAGTGGCCTTTGGGAGATGATTAGGTTTAGATGAGGTCATGTAAGTGAGGCTCCCATTATGGGATTAGTGCCCTTATAAGAGGAGGATGAGAGCAGAGATCTTTCTTTCTCTATCATGGGAGCACATAACAAGAAGGAGAGAGCCTGCAAAGCAAGAACAGGGTTCTCACCAAGAACTGAATTGGCTGTCACCTTGATCTTGGACTTCTTAGCCTCCAAAACTGTAAGCATACTCACACTTTGCTCTAGGAGACACCATATTTTTCAAGGCTATTCACTATACTAACATCTTTGAAAAGACTATCCAGAACAAAGGCAGTCAGTGCCTCTGCCCAGAAGATGTGCAAAAATGCAAAAGGCCAGTAGAGAATTATCTCCCAAATTGCTTTAAAGAAGCAAGTTGCAAAGAGATTCTGTATTAGTTGTCTATTGCTGCATAATAAATTACCACGACCATAGCAGCTTAAAACTGCACATATTTATTATCTCACAGTTCCTGTGAGTCAGGAGTCTGTGAACATTCTAGCTTGATTCTCTGCTTTGGGTCTCCCAAAGTCCAGGTAAATGTTATCCAGGGCTGAATACTCATGTGGAGTACTCAACTAGGGAAGGATCTGCCTCCCCACTCATGGTGTTGGCAACATTTAGTTTCTTGCAACTGGAGAATTCGTGGCAGTTTATTTCTTCAAATCTGGCAAGGTATAGAGAGATTGGAGAGAGGGATACAGAGAAGGAATAAATAGGGAGGAAATCACCAGTGATGTAAGAGGGTAAGTGAGTACCTATATACTTGTAGCAAGACAGCTCCTCTGTAGTAGAATTTCTCAACCTAGACATGATTGACCGAATAATTTGGACCGAATAATTCTTTTACTGGCCTCTGTATTCTATCTTTTCCCACTTTGGGTGGCTTTCTTACTCAGTATTGTGGAGTAGATGCTGTTGCTGTGCCACCTGCATCCCTTGCCATTCACTTTTGTACAGGGAAGGCTTCTTACTGCAAGCAGCTGAAACTTTCTGCCTGAGAACTTTATCTAGCCACATGAGAAACTGGAGGGTAATCAGGAAGTGACTGCCCAGCAATAGGTCTTAACCAGATTAATAAATACACCATTTTCCTTACCTCTGGAGACAGCTTCTGAAGCTTACTCTACACTGTCTCTGAGAGGTCTCCATCAGGAATGAGCCACAGTACCAAGCAGTGATACCCTGATCATCAGTGTATCCTGTATTGCTGCCCTTTCCTATTCTCTTGCCTTTTCAAATAAATTATTTGTCCTCAAATTCTAATTTCTCAGAGTTGGCTTTTGGAGAACCTATCCTAGGTCAGTGGTGCCTTTTGATGAATAGAAGTTATTTTTTTTTATGATTTGGTACTTGTATGTATTGCAAAATGATCACCACAATAAGTCTAGTTAACATCCATCCTCATACACACTTAATTTTTCCCCTAGTGATGAAGACTTTTAAGATCTAATCTCAGCAACTTTCAAATATGCAATACAGTATTATTAACTGTAGTCACCATGCTGTCCATTACATCCTCATGACTTTTTTATTTTATAACTGGAGGTTTGACCTCCTTCTTCCATTTTACCCACCCCCTAACCCTGCTTCTGGCAGCTCCCATTCTGTTCTCTGTATCTATGAGCTTGATTTTTTGTTTTTAGATTCTACATATAAGTGAGATCCTCATTGTCTTTCTCTGCCTTATTAGAAGTTCTTAATTTAAATGTAGCTTAGTTTATGTTTTTTCCTTTATAGTGGTTGTTGTATCCTACATAGGAAGTCTTTACCTACCCCAATGTCTTGATTGTACCCATGGGATTTTAATTTATGGAGATGACTAAGTGATGACATGGAGGGGCTAAGGCCATTTAAAGATTTGTATTACTTAAAATTTCTGAGAGGAGAGATCATGCCACACAGGGTCACATGGTCAGGAGCCAGAAGGAGTGAGGAGAAAACATCACAGAAGCCTTCATTACTACTGTAGTGGGTAGTATTAGGTGGGAATGTCCCCTACTGAGTAGGAAGCAAAACACAGATATTAAGAGTTTGTGGTTGCAGGGTTTGTAATATGATAATCTGTTCACCCACAAAAGCCAGACCATGGGGGAAATATAAACAACTTTGGCCATTAGTTTGGCCCTATGATTAATGTATATCAGATCATTAATTATCAAATTTATAGAAGTTGGTTAGAACAGGGTAGTGAAGATACCTTCTTTGTAATATTCCAGATGTTTTATTGTTTTACTTCTTGTATTTAGACCTATAATCCATATGGAATTGATATTTGTATGTGGTGTGAGGAAGGGGCCACATTTCCTTTTTTTCATACAGATTCATAATCTTATTGGCACCATTTATAGAAAAAACTGTCCTTTCCCCATTACTCTGTAGTCAACCTTTGTCATAAATGAAATGTTTGGGTTAAATCATATGTTTGAGTCTGTTTCTAGATTCCTTATTCTGTTCCATTGGTTGCTCTGTCTGTCCTTGTGCTAATGCTAAAGTTTCTTAATTACTCTAACTTTATTTTAGGCTGTTATTCATTAGAGTTATTCCTTCTACCTTCTTCTTCTTCAAGGGTAAATTGGTATTTTTGAAGAAATTCTCCTTTGGTAACAGGGATGATAGTTGTCTTCTGTTTGGTGAATATTATTTATTTTTAATCTTCCAGTTTCAGAGATCCATTGTGAGAGCCTGCAGTAACTTGTTTTGGGGCCAACAACATTCATTTTAGTATTTCTTCTAAATTGGCTCATGTAGTCAACAAACAGTCCAGGTATTGTGCAATAGGGATATAGGTCAGGCGACTTCCAAAAGAAAGAGCACTATATCAAGTACATTATATCATAATGTAATATCCTAAAACTCTTTGTCAATATTGGTAAATTTGTCCATTCACAAAACATTCTTCATTTCTCAAGGTTTAATACCATTGTTTGGTTCTAGAGATAGTATAATTTAATTTTAAAAAGTTTATTTATAAAATTTTGAATGTTGATGTTGCTTTATTTTGAAAAACTATAGTTAATTTGGACAACTGGAATTATGAAAATTGTTTTACTCGCACAAACAGGAACCAATGAGGGAAATTTTTGTTTTTCTGTAACTATCTGGGAGGTTCGGACTCAGCTTTTCAAATATCATCTTTCACAAATACCATTTGTGCCTTTTTCAGTAAATGTTAGTCTGTTAGTACTGCTCAGGATTGAACTGTATCTCCTATCACTACTGTAGGTTAAGCTGGACCCTAGTGGCTGAAGTAGAAATGGAAGTTGGACACAATGAGGTGAACTCTTCTCATTGTCAGACTTTCAGAAAACTAGTGCACTAGGCTTATTATGATGGGTCAGTAGTTGTAACTATTGTCTATTCTGGGTAGGTTGATAAATAAAAATGTATGGATATGGTAAGTGTAGAATTTCAAGAGAAAATCCATTCTTGTATATTTATGGTGTCTACATTTGGGTCTTTATTTTAACAGGTTAATGTAGCTGAATCAAAGATAACAAATTTAATATACCTAAAACATACCTTGGAACTTGTGGATCCTTTAAAGGTAATTTATATGGGTATATATTGTACAAAACATGTCTAGCATCAATTTTTAAAAAACTTTTTTGTTTCAAAAAATATCAAATTTAGATAAAGTTACAGGAATAGTATAATGAATTCCCAAATTCTCTGAATACACACAGCACACACTATGTATTATATCCTTATTATTACTCTTACTAAACTATTTGAAAATTGCGTACCTAAATACTAATGTGTGTATATCCTAAGAACAAAGCTGTTCTTTTACATAACCACAATATAATTTAAAAATTGAGGATATTTAACATTGATCCAGTACTATTATCTGTAGTCCATACTCAAAATTTTCTAATTGTTTTACTAATGTCTTTTATAGATTTTTTTTCTTGATACAGGGTCCAGTCCAGGACCATGCATTGTATTTAATGTCATTTTTTTTTTAAAGATTTTATTTATTTGAGAGAGAGAATGAGCGAGAGAGAGCATGAGCAGGGGGAGGGGCAGAGGGAGAAGGAGAATCAGACTCCCTGCTGAGCTGGAAACCCAGTCCCAGGACCCTGGGATCATGATCTAAGCAGAAGGCAGATGCTTAACTGAGCCACCCTGGTGTCCCTAATGTCATGTTTCTTTATACCACTTTTCAACTTAGTTTCTCATCCTTTCTTTGTCTTTCATGATATTAACATCGTGAAGAGTGTTGTTTTATAGAATATTCCTCAGTTTGTTATTTTCTCATGATTAAATTCACCTTATTTAGCAGTAATACTCTATGAGCAATATTGTATCTTTTTCAGTACATCACATCAGGAGGCACATTATGTCATTCCCCATTCTGGTGATATTAACTTTGATCAATTTCTTCACTGTAAAGTTATTAAATAATCTGTAGAGAGATACTTTGTGTAAATATCCTGCTCCTCATTAAACCTTCACTCAATGATTTAAATATTCATTGATGACTCTTACCTGAAATATCTCTGATGTGATTTTCTAATATATTTTTAAATACTCTACTGTGCAAAACTTTTTTAAAAACATTTATTTATTTAAGTAATCTCTACACCCAACATGGAGCTCCAACTCACAACCCTGAGATCAAGAGTCCCATGCTCTGCTGACTGAGCCAGCCAGGAACCCCTGTGCAAAACATTTTTAAAACTTAAGGTGACAGCTTTTTCTGTGCTGATAGTGCTCTCGCAAACAGGGTGAACATTCCTAAAACCTGCCGGACTTTCTGCAAGAAGTGTGGAAGCACCAGCCCCACAAAGTGACACAGTACAAGAAGGGCAAAGATTCTCTTTATGCCCAGGGAAAGCAGCATTATGGCAGGAAGCAGAGTGGCTATCGTGGGCAGATTAAGCCAATTTTCCGGAAAAAGGCTAAAACTACAAAGAAGATGCTGAGGCTTGAATGTGTTGAGCTCAACTGCAGATCTAAGAGAATGCTGGCTATTAAGAGATGCAAGCATTTTGAACTGGGAGAAGATAAGAAGAGGAAGGGCCAAGTGATCCAGTTCTAAGCTTTATATTTTGTTAATATTATGAAGACAAAATCTTGAGGTTATGTTCACTTAAAAAAAAAGTGACAAAGAAGAACTGCTTTTTTAAAAGAAAAAGGGGTGCCTGGGTGGCTCAGATGGTTAAGCATCTACCTTCGGCTCAGGTCATGATCTCAGGGTCCTGGGATCGAGTCCCGCATCGGTCTCCCTGCTTGGCCTGGAGCCTATTTCTCCCTCTCCCTCTACTGTTCCCCCTGCTTGTGCTCTCTCACCCTCTCTGTCAAATAAATAAATAAAAATCTTAAAAAAAAAAGTAATGAGAGACTAAGGGAGCAAGATGGCGGAGAGTAGGAGACCTGGGTTTCGTCTGGTCTCAGGAATTCAGCTGGATAGGGATCAAACCATTTTGAACACCTACGAACTCAAAAGGAGATCGAAGAGAAGAATAGCAACAACTCTCTGAACAGAAAAGCAACCACTTACTGGAAGGTAGGATGTGCGGAGAAGTGAATCCGAGGCGATATTCGGGAGGAGAGACGGCGGGGGAGGGGGCCTCCGTCGGCCGGTTCTAGCAAGTGATAGAGCCGCGGAGCACAAAATCGGAACTTTTAGAAGTCGGCTCTGCTGAGGGACGTCACTCCAGCGGCTAAGTGGGGGGTGGAACCCTCGTGGGACAGTGTGGTCTCAGGATCCTTGGGGTCACAGAAAGACCGGGGGTGCCTGAGTGCAGCAGAGCTCCCAGGGATTGGAGCGGGGAAGCCAGCTGCAGAGACAGAGTCGAGGCATGGGCTCTCAGCTCGTGGTTGCCATAAACGGTGATCCGTGACCCAGTCGGGCCACTGCTCCTCCAGCAGGGACCCAACAAGCAGCAAAGCCGGGGAGACTCCCCTTCCTTCCCTGGGAGGAGCGGCGCGGGAGCTCACCACAGGAATCTGCTGGGTTTGGAGACTCCACATGGGGTCGGGTGCCAGGGATAGAAACACTCGGTCACAGGCTGGGTGAGCACGGAGTGCGGCCGGAGACCGGATACATGGGAGTGACTGCCTTTCTCTGGGGGGTGCACTGAGGAGTGGGGCCCCGAGTTCTCAGCTCCTCCAGGCAGATTTTGGGAGGCCACCATTTTCACTCTGGTCCTCCAAAGCTGTCCCGAGAGCTTGGAGGGAACAAAAGCATCGGAGAGCAGCAAACCTGGGCAGATTCCTTGCCTGGACCGACAAGGGCGGGGCAATTCCGCTTCTGGCAAAGACATTTGGGAACCACGGCAACAGGCCCCTCCCCCAGAAGATCAGCACGAACAGCCAGCAAGCCAAGACCAAGTTTACCGATCAAGGAGAACGAGAGAACTCCCCAGCGCTAGGGGAATACTGCACATAGAACTCATGGCTTTTTTACCATGATTCATTAGTTTTTCAAAGTTGATTTTTTTAACTGTTTTTTTCTTTTTTTGAATTTTTCTTTTTCCCTTTTTCAACCAACATCTTATCAATTCCTTTTTTTAAAAATATTTTTTTATTTTTCATTTTTTAGAGTCATATTTTATCCCTTCATAGTAGTTACCCTTATTTTTGGCATATATATATAAGTTGTTCTCTCTTTAAAATTTTGAGATACAGTTTCTTCTAACAGATCAAAATATACCCTAAATCACTAGTGTATGGCTTTGTTCTAGTCTCCTGCCTGATCACATTCTCTCCCTTTTCTTTCTTCTTTTTCTTCTTTGTTTTTTGATCTTCTTCTTTCTTTTTTTAAACAACTTATCTTAAATTCCTTTTATAAAATCTTTTATAATTTTCATCTTTACACTCATCTTCCATCCCTTCATTGTATCAACCCTTATTTTGTGCATATATAAGTCTTTCTTCCTTTAAAATATTAGGAGGCACTTTCTTCTAACAGACCAAAATATGCCCAAAATCTAGTGTGTGGCACTGATCTATGCACTAGCCTGATCATATTTGATCATGTTCTGTTTTTTTTGTTTTGTTTTGTTCTGTTGTTGTTTGTTTTTATCTTTTTCTTTTTTCTTTTTCTTTTTTCTCTCTTTCCCTTTCTTTTCCCCTGGTTTCAGGTCTTTTCTGATTTGTATAGAGTATATTTGCTGGGGATATTGTTAATCTGTTAGCATTTTGTTCTCTCATTCATCTATTCTCCTCTGGACAAAATGACAAGATGAAAAAAATCACCTCAGCAAAAAGAACAAGAGGTAGTACCATCTGCCAGGGACTACTCAAGACGGACATTAGTACGATGTCAGACCTAGAGTTCAGAATCATGACTTTAAAGATACTAGCTAAGCTTGAAAAAAGCATGGAAGTTATTAGAGAAACCCTTTCTGGATAAATGAATTAAATCTAACCAAGTCGAAATCAAAAAGGCTATTAATGAGGTACAATCAAAAATGGGGGCACTAACTGCTAGGATAAATGAGGCAGAAGAGAGAATCAGTAATATAGAAGACCAAATGATGGAAAATAAAGAGACTGAGAAAAAGAGAGAGAAACAACTACAGGATCACGAGGGCAGAATTCGAGAGATAAGCGATACGATAAGACGAAACAACATCAGAATAATTGGGATCCCAGAAGAAGAAGAAAGAGAGAGAGGGGCAGAAGGTATATTGGAGCAAGTAATAGCAGAGAACTTCCCTAATGTGGGGAAGGAAACAGGCATCAAAATCCAGGAGGCACAGAGAACCCCTCTCAAAATCAATAAAAATCGGTCAACACCCCGACATCTAATAGTAAAACTTACGAGTCTCAGAGACAAAGAGAAAATCCTGAAAGCAGCTCGGGAGAAGAGATATGTAACCTACAATGGTAGAAACATTAGATTGGCAACAGACCTATCCACAGAGACCTGGCAGGCCAGAAAGGACTGGCATGATATATTCAGAGCACTAAACGAGAAAAAAATGCAGCCAAGAATACTATATCCAGCTAGGCTGTCATTGAAAATAGAAGGAGAAATAAAAATCTTCCAGGACAAACAAAAACTAAAGGAATTTGCAAACACGAAACCAGCCCTCCAAGAAATATTGAAAGGGGTCCTCCAAGCAAAGAGAGAGCCTAAAAGCAGCATAGATCAGAAAGGAACAGAGACAATGTACAGTCTTTGTCACCTTACAGGCAATACAGTGGCACTAAATTCATATCTTTCAATAGTTACCCTGAATGTAAATGGGCTAAATGCCCCAATCAAAAGACACAGGCTATCAGATTGGATTCAAAAACAAGACCCATTGATATGCTGTCTGCAAGAGACTCATTTTAGACCCAAAGACACCCCAGATTGAAAGTGAGGGGGTGGAAAACCATTTACCATGCTAATGGACACCAAAAGAAAGCTGGGGTGGCAATCCTTATATAAGACAAATTAGATTTTAAAACAAAGACTGCAATAAGAGATGAAGAAGGACACTATATCCTACTTAAAGGATCTATCCAACAAGAAGATCTAACAATTGTAAATATTTATGCCCCTAACATGGGAGCAGCCAATTATATAAGGCATTTAATAACAAAAGCAAAGAAACACATTGAAAACAATACAATAAGGGTGGGGTCTTTAACACCCCCCTGACTGAAATGGACAGATCATCTAAGCAAAAAATCAACAAGGAAATAAAGACTTTAAATGAAAAACTGGACCAAATGGACTTCACAGACATATTCAGAACATTCCATCCCAAAGCAACGGAATACACATTCTTCTCTAGTGCCCATGGAACATTCTCCAGAATTGATCACATCTTAGGTCACAAATCAGGTCTCAACCGCTACCAAAAGATTGGGATTATTCCCTGCATATTTTCAGACCACAGTGCTTTGAAACTAGAACTCAATCACAAGAGGAAAGTCGGAAAGAACTCAAATACATGGAGGCTAAAGAGCATCCTACTAAAGAATGAATGGGTCAACCAGGAAATTAAAGAAGAATTAAAAAAATTTGTGGAAATCAATGAAAATGAAAACACAACTGTTCAAAATCTTTGGGATACAGCAAAGGCAGTCCTAGGAGGAAAGTATATAGCAATACAAGCCTTTCTCAAGAAACAAGAAAGGTCTCAAATACACAACCTAACCCTACACCTAAAGGAGCTAGAGAAAAAAAGAGCAAATAAAGTCTAAACCCAGCAGGAGAAGAGAAATAATAAAGATCAGAGCAGAAATCAATGAAATAGAAACTGAAAGAACAGTAGAACAGATCAACAAAACTAGAAGCTGGTTCTTTGAAAGAATTAACAAGATTGATAAACCCCTGGCGAGACTTATCAAAAAGAAAGAGAAATGACTCGAATCAACAAAATCATGAATGAAAAAGGAGAGATCACAACCAACACCAAAGACATACAAACAATTATAAGAACATATTATGAGCAACTCTATGCCAGCAAATTAGATACCCTGGAAGAAATGGGTACATTCTTAGAGATGTATCAACTACCAAAATTGAACCAGGAAGAAATAGAAAACCTGAACAGACCTATAACCACTAAGGAAATTGAAGCAGTCATCAAAAATCTCCCAAACAAAAGCCCAGGGCCAGATGGCTTCCCAGGGGAATTCTATCAAACATTTAAAGAAGAATTAATACTTATTCTCCTGTAACTGTTCCAAAAAATAGAAATGGAAGGAAAACTTCCAAACTCACTTTATGAGGCCAGCATTACCTTGGTCCCAAAACCAGACAAAGAACCCATCAAAAAGGAGAATTACAGACCAATATCCTTGATGAACATGGATGCAAAAATTCTCACCGAAATCCTAGCGAATAGGATCCAACAGTACATTAAAAGGATTATTCACCATGACCAAGTGGGATTTATCCCTGGGCTGCAAGTTTGGTTCAACATCCACAAATCAATCAGCGTGATACAACATATTAACAAAAGAAAGAACAAGAATCATATGATCCTCTCATAGATGCAGAAAAAGCATTTGACAAGGTACAGCATCCTTTCTTGATCAAAACTCTTCAGAGTATAGGGATAGAGGGTACATACCTCAATATCATAAAAGCCATCTATGAAAAACCTACAGTGAATATCATTCTCAATGGGGAAAAGCTGAGAGCTTTTCCCCTAAGGTCAGGAACGCGGCAGGTTTGTCCACTATCACCACTGCTATTCAACATAGTAGTAGAAGTCCTAGCCACAGCAATCAGACAACAAAAAGAAATCAAAGGCATCCAAATCGCCAAAGAAGAAGTCAAACTCTCATTCTTTGCAGATGATATGATACTGTATGTGCAAAACCCAAAAGACTCCACCCCAAAACTGCTAGAACTCATACAGGAATTCAGTAAAGTAGCAGGATATAAAATCAATGCACAGAAATCAGTGGCATTCCTATACACCAACAACAAGACAGAAGAGAGACAAATCAAGGAGTCGATCCTATTTACAACTGCACCCAAAACCATAAGATACCTAGGAATAAATTTAACCAAAGAGGCAAAGGATCTGTACTCAGAAAATTATAAAATACTCATGAAAGTAATTGAGGAAGACACAAAGAAATGGAAAAATGTTCCATGCTCATGGATTGGAAGAACAAACATTGTGAAGATGTCAATGCTACCTAGAGCAATCTACACATTCAATGCAATCCCCATCAAAATACCATCCACATTTTTCAAAGAAATGGAATAAATAATTCTAAAATTTGTTTGGAACCAGAAGAGACCCTGGATAGCCATAAGAATGTTGAAAAAGAAAAGCAAAGCTGGCGGCATCACAATTCCGGACTTTCAGCTCTATTACAAAGCTGTCATCATCAAGACAGTATGGTACTGGCATAAAAACAGACACATAGATCAATGGAAGAGCCCAGAAATGGACCCTCAACTCTATGGTCAACTCATCTTTGACAAAGCAGGAAAGAATGTCCAATGGAAAAAAGACAGTCTCTTCAACACATGCAGAAGAATGAAACTGGAGCATTTCCTTCCACCACACACAAAAATAGACTCCAAATGGTTGAAAGACCTAAACCTGAGACAGGAGTCCATCAAAATCCTAATGGAGAACACAGGTAGCAACCTCTTCGACCTTCAGCTGCAGCAACTTCTTCCTAGAAACATCCCCAAAGGCAAGGGAAACAAGGGCAAAAATGAACTATTGGGATTTCATCAAGATAAAAAGCTTTTGCACAGCAAAAGAAACAGTCCACAAAACCAAAAGACAACCGACAGAATGGGAGAAGATATTTGCAAATGACATATCAGATAAAGGTCTAGTATCCAAAATCTATAAAGAACTTATCAAACTCAACACCCAAAGAACAAATGATCCAATCAAGAAATGGGCAGAAGACATGAACAGACATTTTTCCAAAGAAGACATCCAAATGGCCAACAGACACATGAAAAAGTACTCAACATCGCTCGGCATCAGGGAAATCCAAATCAAAACCTCAATGAGATACCACCTCATACCAGTCAGAATGGCTAAAATTAACAAGTCAGGAAACAACAGATTTTGGCAGGGATGCCGAGAAAGGGGAACCCTCCTACACTGTTGGTGGGAATGCAAGTTGGTGCAACCCCTCTGGAAAACAGTATGGAGGTTCCTCAAACAGTTGAAAATAGAGCTACCATATGATCCAGCAATTGCACTTCTGGGTGTTTACCCCAAAGATACAAATGTAGGGATCTGAAGGGGTATTTCCACCCCCATGTTTATAGCAGCAATGTCCACAAAAGCCAAACCGTGGAAAGAGCCAAGATGTCCATCGACAGATGAATGGATAAAAGAAGGTGTGGTATATATACACAATGGAATATCATGCAGCCATCACAAGGAATGAGATCTTGCCATTTGCAATGACGTGGATGGAACTGGAGGGTGTTATGCTGAGTGAAATAAGTCAATCAGAGAAAGACATGTATCATATGACCTCACTGATATGAGGAATTCTTAATCTCAGGAAACAAACTGAGGATGCTGGAGTGGTGGGGGGTGGGAGGATGGGGTGGCTGGGTGATAGACAGTTGGGAGGGTATGTGCTATGATGAGCGCTGTAAATTGTGCAAGACTGTTGAATCACAGATCTGTACTTCTGAAACAAATAATGCAATATATGTTAAAAAAGAAAAAGAAGATAGCAGGAGGGGAAGAATGAAGGGGAGTAATTCGCAGGGGGAGACGAACCATGAGAGACAATGGACTCTGAGAAACAAACTGAGGGTTCTAGAGGGGAGGGGGGTGGGGGGATGGGTTAGCCTGGTGATGGGTATAAAGGAGGGCACATTCTGCATGGAGCACTGGGTATTATGCACAAACAATGAATCATGGAACACTACATCAAAAACTAATGATGTAATGTATGGTGATTAACATAATAATAAATGAAAAAAAAGTTTCTCAAAGTCCACATTGAAAAAAATGTAATGAAAAATCTGGAAGAATTTTGTTTTAGAGTTCATTCTAATAAATATATATAATGAAAGCAATTTGGCAAAAGATGTAAAAAGTGTCATCTTCTTAGAATGAAAAAGGTATAATAAATCATCCCCCAAAATTGATAGATTCGATAAGACACAAATTTCAAACTTTGATATGTCAGAGGCAAAATAAAGGCCAAAGAAAATTAGGGAAATTTATAGCATTTGATAGATAAAATATTAACTTCTGTCATAAAACTTCTGTAATTTCATAAGACACTGTTGGAATACCAATAGAAATATGGAAAATGCCCCCAAAATGGAAAGAGGTTAATAAATAATACCATAAATATTCAGCCTTACTATTAGTCAAAGAAATACAAATTAAAGTCATTTTTTTATATATAAAAGAAGCAAAGTTTTTTTTTTTTTTTTTCCCTTAACGGACACAACTTACTGCTAATGAGAGAACAGTGAGAGAGACAACCTCAGAGACCGCTGGTAGGAGTACAAATTGCACATACTTCACAGGGAAGTTTTACAACATCTATCTTTTGACAGTGTTATGTTACTAGAAATCTGTCCAAAAGAAGTCTTAAGAAATACTACCAAGATTTATCCCCAGTTATGGTCATTGCAGTGTTATTTATATTAGTGAGAAATTCTAAGTAGTATAGACCTCTAATAAGGGGAAGAAACTATTTATTTTCTAGAGGGTAAAATATTATGACATATTAAAAATTTATGCTATTAAAAGTTTCTAATGCTTGTGATGTATTAAGTAGGGGAGAAAAGAATATGCAATGATAAAAAAATTTTTTTGATTTGAGGAAGTGACAGGAAATATACCATAATATTTAGATAATTTATTTGGGAGGGTGGTAGAATTTTAAGCAATTTAAATGTTCTTCTTTATGCTTTTATGAATTTATACTTTTATTCATATTTAAATATTTTCTACTCATAAGAAAAAATATTATTGCCATTGCCTCATAGCAAACTAAAATAGCACGTAAAAGTCAGGTTAACCATATATATGAAAAACCCACAATGAATGAATATCATTCTCAACGGGGAAAAACTAAAAGCTTTTCCCCTAAGGTCAGCAACATGAGAGGGACGTCCACTCTCATTACTGTTGTTCAACATGGCACTGGAAGTCATAGCCTCAGCTAAGACAACAAAAAGAAGTAAAAGGCATCCAAATTGTCAAAGAAGTCAAACTTTCACTCTTTGCAGATGACATGATACTCTATGTTGAAAACCTAGAAGACTCCACCCAAAAATCACTAGGACCTCATATATGAATTCAGCAAAGTCACAGGATATAAAATCAATGCACAGAAGTTAGTTGCATTTCTATACACTAACAATGAGGCAGAAGAAAGAGAAATCAAGGAACTGATCCCATTTACAACTGCACCAAAAACCATAAGATACCTAGGAATAAACCTAACCAAAGATCTGTACTCTGAAAACTATACAACATTTATGAAAGAAATTGAAGAAGACACAAAGAAATGGAAAAACATTCCCTGGTTCATGGATTGGAAGAACAAATATTGTTAAAATATCTGTGCTACCCAAAGTAATCTACACATTCAGTGCAATCCCTATCAAGGTACTATCAAACATTTTTCACAAGCTGGAACAAATAATCCTAAAATTTGTATGGAACCAAAAAGGTCCCAGATAGCCAAAGGAATGTTGAAAAAGAAAACCAAAGCTGGTGCCATTACATTTCTAGACTTCAAGCTGTATTACGAAGCTTGATCACGTAGTGATCAAGACAGTATGGAACTGGCACAAAAACAGATACATAGATCGATGGAACAGAATAGAAAACCTAGAAATGGGCCTTCTACTCTATGGTCAACTAATCTTCGACAAAGCAGGAAAGAATGTCCAATGCAAAAAAGACAGTCTCTTCAACAAATGGTGTTGGGAAAATTGGACAGCCACATGCAAAAGAATGAAACTGGGCCATTTTCGTACACCATACACAAAAATAAACTCAGAATGGATGAAACACCTACGTGTGAGACAGGAATCCATCAGAATCCTAGAGGAGAACACAGGCAGCAGTCTCTTTGACCTCGGCTGCAGCAACTTCTTGCTAGACATGTCTCCAAAGGCAAGGAAAACAAAGGCAAAAATGAACTATTAGGACTTCATCAAGATAAAAAGCTTTTGCACAGCAAAGGAAACAGTCAACAAAACCAAAAGACAGCCTTCAGAATGGGAGAAGATGTTTGCAAATGACATATCAGATAAAGGTCTAGTATCCAAGATCTATAAAGAACTTATCTAATTCAACACCCAAAACCCAAATAATCCAGTCAAGAAATGGGCAGAAGACATGAACAGACATCTCCAAAGAAGACATACAAATGGCCCACAGACACATGAAAATATGTTCCACATCACTCGGCATCAGGGAAATACAAATCAAAACCACAATGAGATACCACCTCACACCAGTCAGGATGGCTAAAATTAACAAGCCAAGAAACTACAGATGTTGGTGAGAATGCAGAGAAAGGGGCACTCTCTTACACTGTTGGTGGGAATGCAAGCTGGTACAGCCACTCTGGAAAACAGTATGGAGGTTCCTTGAGGTGTTAAAAATAGAGCTACCCTATGACCCAGCAATGGCATCACTAGGTATTTTTCCAAAGGATACAAACAGTGATTCAAAGGGGCCCATGCACCTGATGTTTATAGCAGCAATGTCCACAATAGCCAAACTATGGAAAGAGCCCAGATGTCCATTGACAGATAAATGGATAAAGAAGAGGTGGTGTGTATACACACACACACACACAACACACACACACACACACACACACATGAATATTACTCAGCCATCAGAAAGAATGAAATCTTGCCATTTGCAACCATGTGGATGGAATTAGAGGGTATTACACTAAGTGAAATAAGTCAGAGAAGGACAAATATCATATAATTTCACTCATATGTGGAATTTAAGAAACAAAACATGAAAATAGTGGAAGGGAAGGAAAAATAAAATAAGATGAAAAAGGAGAGTGAAGCAAGCCATAAGAGACTCTTAACTATAGGAAACAAACCAAGGGTTACTGGAGGGGAGGTGTGTGGGGGGAAGGAATAATTGGGTGATGGGCATTAAGGAGGGCACTTGATGTAATGAGCACTGGGTGTTATATGCAACTGATGAATCACTAAACTCTACCTCTGAGACTAATAATACACTGTATATTTTAATTGATTTTAAATAAATGAAAAAAGTTTGTTAAAAAAAGTTAGGTAAACTGTGTTTTCCTCTTTTTTCTATTTATTGAAATAGTGACCACTCATAGTTTCCATTAAGCAAAATTAAACCTCTATTTTTGCATATAAGAATGGAGAAATTGCTCTATTTATAAATATGCAAAGCGCTTTCTTAGTTTAATGCATATTTAAAACCCAAATTTTGGAATTATATGTAGAGTACTCTAAATGTACAATGATAGCTATTTAAGTACCTACCTCTAATAAGTAGTTGAATGCTAACAATTATTTGAGACACAAGAAAAATTAAAGTCATAATAATAAAGCAGTGGATGTCCTTTATTAGCCAAGTGCTGTTTATCTGGAAAATGGCAAAGGTACCATCTGTCCTCACCTATATACCTAAAATATCTTTTATGAGTATACAAATGAGAAGATGAAGCAAGAAAACCCTGGGTAAACTGTAAAGTATTAAACAAATGTAAAATGCTATATTTGAATAGTGTTATAATTTATTATTTTTAACTAACTTTATTTTATTTTTTAACAGATTGCTTTGAGGAACTGTAGCACACCTTTATTAAGAGCTTACTGTGGTTCATTGGAAGATAAGAGGTCTTTGTCACTCAACTGTGAATGAAATAACCCTGCTAATTATTCCTTTCTCCCTGATCATAAATGATTTTAAGTACTCTTAACTGTAATCAATAGAACAATTACTTGGACTCTGGTTAACAACGTTTAAACTATTCATCAAAGTCCTAATTATACATTACATCTTATAAATACCCATAAATAGGGTAACAGCACATTGAATTTTTGTGTTAATAGGCAATTAGAATAGTATTAAAAATTGAAATCATACACAATTTTAATATTTCTTTTTTTAGCCATTCCTCATGGAAAGACTTGCAAATATAAAAGCATATATTTCTCTTTTGTAAATCATAAAGGGCCTAATAAAACCAAAAAATAGTAGGTATAAATATTGAATAAGAGATCTAAATACAGTTTAATTTTAATATTGTTTTTAGCAATGGCACCTTGATTTTTAACCAACAAAACTTGTGATGCTTAAGAACTGTTAGTTTATTGCTTCAGGATTCACATCTTTTGTGAGCCACAAGTTGAGGTTAATAATAAAACAGAATTACAAATAAAATACAGAACAGAATAAAACAGAAGTTTATGAAAATAGGTGTTACCAGACTTTCATTTTATATGATCACTGTACTTAATTACTGATTATTGGGAGGTTTTTTTTACCACTGTTTTACAGTATGCGTTTAGTTTGTCTGGCCCCACCTGAAGGCAAGAACCATACATTTAATCCTTCTTTAGATCTGTGCACCTAACACAGTGATCATACATGGTATAAGTAAATGTTGATTGAGTCAATGAACATGAAGCCAGAATTTTTATAACCGTTTTTCAGAGATATATTTTATACTCATAGGCACAGTCAGAGGGTATAATTTGGGAGATCTTTTAATTAGCAGTTATAGAATCGTTCTTGGTGGCTTCATGTTACTTTAAGAGACTAGTCCTGATTGACAAAATATTTTAAAATTGATATAGTCACAGTTCTAATTTATGTAATGTAAAATATATACATATTGCTAAATTATTTATTTTCAAAATAATTTTCAATAAATTTCAAGAAAAAGTTATTTGTTATATTTAAAATTATATTCTAAGAAAATATATCATTTACTGTGACTCAGATTACAAATTAAAATAATTGTTGACTTATTGCCTATACTGTTCTTTTTTAGGTTTGGAATCATACTTGAAAAGATTAAAACCATAATTAATGATGATGCAAGATACATGAAAGGATGCCTGAACATGAGGACTCAGAAGTGCTATGCAGTGAGATCCAACATAAATGAATTCCTTGACATAGCTAGAAGAACATATACAGAGATTGTAGATGACATAGCAGGTAATTTAATTACTTCAGTGTATTTTTCTGTTTTTTTTTTTTAGATTAAGCCTTTTTATGTATTTATTTAATAAAAGATTTTACTTATTTGACAGAGAGAGACACAGTGAGAGAGGGAACCACAAGCAAGGGGAGAGGGAGAGGGAGAAGCAGGCTTCCCACTGAGCCAGGAACCCGATGTGGGGCTTGATCCCAGGACCCTGGGATCATGACCTGAGCCGAAGGCAGACACTTAATGACTGAGCCACCCAGGCACCCCAAAATTAAACCTTTTTAGAACATGTGCTTTTTTGCTTGATAACTAGCCATGCATATTTTTAATTAAATTTTTGTTACCAAAAGAGATAAGGTTAATACATACTGTCATTTAAAATAGATTAAATATCAAAAACTAATGATGGAATGTATGGTAATTAACATAAAATAATAAAAAATATATTAAAATATGATTTTAAAAATAAAAAATATCTCTAAATGTTATAATGTGTCTATTTTTTTCTCCCAACTTAAATATAGAGTTTCTTCAAAGTTAGAGTTACCTGAAGATCTGGAGATGTTTGTTTACCTTCATATAATATTGTATATAAATTAGATGCAAAATGCAGTTATCAGTACTAAGTGATTTCAGAAGAAGAAATATATTTGTCGAGAAGAGGTAGCATTTGAGCAAGTACAGTAATTGATTTAACAAATTTATGGAGTTTCTTGTAAATATAGACACTGTTTTGGGTACTAGTAATATATAGTGAACAAGACAAAGTCCCTGTCTTCGTGGAGCTTATGTTATAGTAGGGAAGACAGACAAAAAAGAAACGTGTGTGTGTGTGTTTATAGGTATAGAGAGGTAGATAGATGTGTATATCGATCACATAGATCATATAATATCACATGGGCATAAGATATATGATGAAAAATATAGCAGGTTATAGGGGTCAGAGAGTGATTGGGTGTGGAACCATAGAGGATGGGAATGTTTTTAGTAGATAGAATAGCCTAGAAAGGAATTCCACATACTGGCAATGGTACAGACCGAAGCACAAAGGCTAAGGAAACCTCACTGGGCGAAGAAGGAAATTGGTTAGGATAGAATAGGGCATTCCCTGACAGAACTTGTAAGAGGTAAGGTTGGAAATGTAGACTGGGGACCAGAATTTAGTCTTTGAAGGCTGGGAGTTTGGATTTTTTTTCCCTAAGAGAATGCAGAGGCACTGAGATATTTTTCTCTGTGGAGTGAAATTGATCAAGATGATTGAATGAATTTGAGTAGAGCACTGGAGACAAGGAAACCATTTTAAACTATTACAAGTTAAAGCATTTGAGTGATAGCAATGTATATGAGAAGAGAGAAAGCAAAGGTTGAAGGAAGAAATGATGAGTTAATAATAGAGTAGTTATGGCCATGGTAAAGGGAAACGTAGGTATTGGTGCTAATTGAAATTTCTAGCCTGAGAGTGGTAGTATCACTGAGAGAAGCAGGAAAATTGTTGGAGGAACTATTTCGAGGAATAAAGATGTTGATTTTCACAAGTAATGTTCAAAGCATTAATGATCATCAAGTTAAAAATAAAAATTTAGAACTCTTTGGTAAGTTTGAAGTTGATAGGAAAATTTGGATTTTTTAGGTATTTGTTGTATCCCCATTTTCTTTTTGGAATATTTTGTTTTGCAAAATATGTGTCTTGTAGAGAGAATTTCTTATTCTGAACTAATGATTGTAATAATATATACGATTTCAAAAAAGTTGAATGAATAACAAATGAAAACTAATATTCCAATAGAGTATAAAATAGTCTTAATTTAGTTTATATTATTTTTTACAGTTTTTTTTACTTTCAAACTACCTATTGAAATGACTATCTTTGTACTACCAATTTTTTTTTTTTTAAGATTTTATTTATTTGACAGAGACACAGTGAGAGAGGGAACACAAGCAGGGGGACTGGGAGAGGGAGAAGCAGGCTTCCCACGGAGCAGGGAACCTGATGCAGGGCTCGATCCCAGTGGGGCTCGATCCCAGCGGGGCTCAATCCCAGGACCCTGGGATCATTACCTGAGCCGAAGGCAGACGTTTAACGACTGACCCACCCAGACGCCCCTACCAGTTCTTTTCTTAAAAGGATACTTGACCATCATATGTGTTAGACCTTACTATTTATGTATAAAATAACAACAACAACAAAAAAAAAACTGTGATTTTTTTTTAAACAGAAAGAGTAATTTTCTCATTAAAATTATTTTTGTTTTTCTTATTTCTGGTCGCTAGGAATGATATCGCAGCTCGCAGAAAAATACAGTCTTCCTTTAAGGACAAGTTTTAGCTCTGCTCGAGGATTTTTCATCCAGATGACTACTGATTGTACAGCCTTACCCAATAATCAACTTCCTTCAGAATTTATTAAGGTTCATTTTAGAGTTCTGGTTTGGAAATTATTATTTCTGAATTACATTTTACATTTTTTCAGACATTCCTTGAATTTTACATGCCAAATTTCTAAATGTTCTGTATATTTCTTTCCTACTCCTATCAACCTACCTAATAGTTATAATAATCTAAGAGTGAGGTAGAAATTTTTTATTTTTTTATTTTTTTGGAGAAACACCAAACAGTGCATCCCATTGTTCTGGGAGCTTGGTATGTGTAAAAAAAAGGAAATGGAAAAAAAAAAGTCCAAAAGGTATTTTTGATCCAAGGAATTTGGAAAATACTGTACCATCTCCTGTTTTAGGTAGTTCTCTATGTACATTTGCCTATTAAAGGTTTAAAAGTCCTGAAATAAATCTGTTAACTTTTTAAAATCCAATATTCCCAAACCTTTGGACCAGAGAAATATTTTTTCTTAAATACTTATTAACATCTTCATGATATACCAGTTTGGGAAAGTCTAACCCCATCTAATTTTGCTTTCTCTGCTCTCAGGGGGTAGCTTTCAACAACAACAACAAAAAACCATTTAACACTTAGGGTTTTTAAATACACACTGTATTACCAGGTGATGGGGGATGGAAAAAGAAAAGAATTGGTTGAGACATAATAATGGGATTAGAAATTGAGTGAGTTTCAGATATGGGACAAGGGCTAAGATGGGTCAGAAATTACTGATATCTGTCATGCATATTACTGGGTAATAAGATGTACTGTCTGACATTTCTACAGAGCTATTTTAAGACCTGTTCAAATAGTTGTGCCAGAATACCGTAGGTTAACTTTAAGTGCTTTAATTTTAGAAGTGATCTTTTCTTTTTTGCAGACATTATTTGAGACTTTATTTGTGATGCTTTATCTCCAAAATTAACCTAAATATCTATGCTGTTTAAAATCTTTATGTTTGATTTTATAGGAGTGTACACCCATCTTGACATTTTGTTAATTTTGTTTGTTAATTTCCTAACAGATATCTAAAGTGAAAAGTTCTTACACATTTACATCAGCAGACTTAATTAAAATGAATGAAAGATGTCAAGAATCTTTGAGAGAAATCTATCACATGACTTATATGTAAGCACATTTAAAATTTTGAATATTAAATTGGTTCAATTTGAAGCATTATAATAAATTTCACTAATTGGCTTTTTGTCTGCAGAAAATGATAAAATTATGAATGTTAGCAAAGAAAGAACATTTCATGGAAGAACAATGAAAACTTTTAAAGTCTGTCATTGTGATTGGAATTGCTCAGCCTCACAGAAGATTCAGGGCAAATCTAATTACAAAAACAAAAACAGAAACAAAAACAAAAAAACATCATTATACCTGATACTTCTGTAGTATACATTCCACCATGATGTAGAATTTGGCACATCTTGGGCTTCATTCAGTTTATTCTTTTCTTATGGTATGTAAGCCCTCAACTTCTCATGGCATATATTTATGGTAATGATATGCTCATATATCATTATGTGTGTATGTGATATGTGTACGTCATATCACATATATATATATATATGAGCATATCATTACAATAATGCCAATCTTTTGCTGGTCATGAAACTGTAGCAGTACAGCTGGAAATAAGAAATAGATCATTCATGGGCAGGGTGAAGGGGGGCCCGGCAAAAAAAAAATCATTCATAATCGATGAGCTGAGATGATAAAGACAAATGTTAGACTTTCAAAACAATTTCAGGGCATAGACCACAGAGATTATGAGATATGATAGGTTTGGGGGACATATTTCTCCTCATAAGGGAAAAAAACCAAGACCTTGAGCTAGGATCAAGAGTCAGGTGCTTAACCAGCTGAGCCACCCAGGCACCCCTTAAGCTTTTATTTTTTAAGTAATCTCTATACCCAATGTAGGGCATGAACTCACAACTCAGAGACCAAGAGTCACATGTTCTACCAACTGAGCCAGCCAGGTGCTCCAAGGAAAACCTTTTTTATTATGTCACAGTGTAATACCTCTGCTATGTAAAAGCTTCAATAATTATGTTAAGGTGTGTGTGTGAAAGAAAGAATATATTAAATTTTGTGTTGAATTTAACATTTGCAAAAAACAAAACTATTAGCAGATGGGATCTATTGAAGCATAGTGAGGTCTTGTTTGACCTATAAAAATAATTTTATTAATGAAAATTAATTTTATTAGTATTTAATAACAGCAGTCATTTCAAAAACATGGTGTTAACATACCAGAAGATGCATTCTTGCTACAAGTTCCTTGAACTCAAAGAACTTCAATTTCCTAATCTCTAGAATGAGGCAAAAGAACAATAGACTTTACTTGTAGAATACAACTGAACTGTGAATGTTATTTTACCTTAGGCAATGAATTTGATATTATTTTACAATTATATTTTATGTCCCTCTTTAAAAGCATTACCTGACTTCCAAACATGTACTTTCAGGATAGTGTGCAAACTGCTTAGTGAGATTTATGAACATATTCATTGCTTATATAAACTATCTGACACTGTCTCAATGCTGGATATGCTCCAGTCATTTGCTCATGCCTGCACTCTTTCTGACTATGGTAAGTTACTTTCTTTGGAATAAATATGTTGTGTACTGAAATTTGTATTCCATCCAAGCAATTTTATATAACAATTATGAATGTTTTACATTTTTTTACCTGAAATATATGGTCTCTTGCCTATGGTCTTAGACTAAGACTTAAAATAGAAAAAGTAAAATTACTCTTAAAATTTGTTTTAAATGTCAGAAAATTGTTTACTGAGAAATTGACAAATGAGAAAGAAAATACTGCAAGAAACTTTAAAGGTTCCCCAAATAGGAAAGACTGAAAAGCTTCCTCCTTGGTGGAAATGACAATGATCCAAATTGATAGAGTTCAAATCTGAAGACTCACTCAAAACAGTGTGACAGAAGCAGATGAGAGAAATGAAATCTCCAAAGTGAACATTTTCTAAACTAGCTCCTTAGATATAAGCATTTCAAGATCAGGGATAATATAAAAAAAAAAAAAGATCAGGGATTATATCATATATTTTTGTATCACAAATCTTTTGTAACCCAAGATCTTGAATATAAATATTAAGTAATTTTCTAATATTAAGTGAAGGGAATACTTCAGATTAACCCCTTGAAATTTCTTATCCAACTTATCAGTAATAACCACACTTCCATATACAAATTTATGGAACCTAGTACGTGATGAAAAAGTTTGAATAATTATGGACTTAGTATCATTAATAACATTGAAATTTCTAGTTAAAATCACTAGAATTCCCCAAATACTATGTAAATTTATTTTTTTGATGGGAAATAAGTATTTTATGAAGATTTTTTTCTTATTTTTATATTTCTTATGGAAAGGTTAACTCTTTCAATTGGTATTTTATAAGCCAAAAGGTTTCAATCTTTTAGATCTCCTCTGGGGTCAAAACCATACCTTAGGGATCAGCTATTTTAATAGTTTTCTTAGCTATTAAGATATTTGATGTTGCTCCATTTTAATTTGAGAGGGATCATCCTGAAACTCCAAACCTATAAATAATGACTTTTGGTGTTAAAAATACTTTGAAAGTAGTTTAAATATTATTTTCTAACCAACCTCTTTTATAATGAATGGTTTTGAATGCGTTTATTCTGGAGGCATGTAGGAGTTTAGTGTTTACTTGTCCCCATGCCCTGTCTTCCTCCCTTTCCCTTGGAAGGTATTCATAGAGACCTGATCATTATTTGTTTCTATAAATTAACAATATATTTTGTGTCTGTTTTGTCTATCATCTGGGTATTCTTTTTAGACAAAATTTCTGTAAGTTTCTGGACATAAAATTGTATTTGGTTCTACTTTATATCCATATGTCATTTGAAAAGCTAAATATGCCAAATTTGAAATAAAGCTTAAGGTGGGAATTAAGTAAATGTACAATTTTGTAGTACTGGTAATTAATTGTTTTTTAAAAGTATTATTGAGGTACCTGGGTGGCTCAGTTGATAAGCGTCCAACTCTTGATTTCGGCTCAGACCATAATCTTAGGGTCATGAGACTGAGCCCCTTGTTGGGCTCCACACTCAGTGGGGAGTGTGCTTGAGATTCTTTCTCTCCCTCTCCCCCTACCCCCACCTCACACTCTCTTTCTTTCTCTCAAAAAAAAAAAAGTATTATCAATGGCTAGTTGACTCTTTTTAATCTGTATAAATCTGAATGTTACAGACTGTTAAAGGAGCTCAGGACAATGACAAAGAACTAAATCCTAGGGTTCCCTGGAAGTGAATAAAAGTTGTGATGGTGATTAGAATGCATCAATTACAATCTAGAGGGATTTTGTAGGGATTTAGGATAAAATAATACCTTAATACTTTGTCCCAAATTGACCCTAGTAAAATCACACATATACACCATGCAGACCATTAAACATAAATATATTAATCTTACCAAACCTTTCTTTCTTTTTTTTAGTTCGGCCAGAATTTACTGATACTTTAGCAATCAAACAGGGATGGCATCCCATTCTTGAAAAAATATCTGTGGAAAAACCTATTGCCAACAATACCTATATTACAGAAGGAAGTAATTTTTTGATCATAACTGGACCTAATATGAGTGGGAAATCCACATATTTAAAACAGATTGCTCTTTGTCAGATTATGGCCCAGATTGGTAAGTTATGGCTTTATTTCATACTTAGCAATTCTTCTGCTCCCATTTAAAATGTTTTGTGCCTAATATTTTAGATCCAGGTGCCTAATTAACCCCAAAAGAGTTTGGAGTAGGTTTTCTTACCTAAAAGTATGATAGTGTTTATTATGTAGACCATAAGTTTTACTATTTGGTATTGATTAAGCTCCGTCCAATCTGGATTGCATTGTACTAAAAATTTTGTACGACGTAACAGAAGTAAAAACTACCTTACTATAATGATTAATGTTGTATCAATTATTACTAAACTGAATTATATTATTTCTGATTCAAAACCAAACTTTGTTGTGAGAAAAAGTGAAATAAGTAGGATAAGCTGCTGCCTTTAGTAACTCATGTAAGATTTTTCCCAAATTATAACATTGGGGAAAAAAACATCTTTTACTTAATTTAAGGGCTACCAGTAACTCAGACACAGCACTTGATACAGTAACACATATATGTGTTCATACATATACATATAAATGGCTGTCATTGGCCCAACAATGTCATGTATTTCTTGGTGTAAAGGTACAACTTAGCTCTGAAAACTAGGTTTCCTTGAGAACTCTATGAATCAGAAATGACATGATTTGTCCTAATACAGTGGTTCTCAACCAGGGATGATTTTGGTCCCTCCCCCACTGTACTCCTGGCCCCCAAATTTGGCAATATCTGGAGACATTTTTGATTGTCACAACTGAAGGGAGTGTAGAGTCCAGAGATGTTGCTGAACATCCTGCAATGCACAAGACATTCTTCCCTCCCCCTGACACATGTAAGAAAGATTATCCAGCCCAAGATGTTAGTGTGGTGGTTGAGAAACCCTGGCCTAATGTAATAAATTGTAAGGAGAATACAGCAATAATAATACTGGTGATACAGTACGGATTTATCCTTACTACTGGGAAAGAAAATCAGAGGTGAATAGTGAAGAGTAAATATTGGGTTTATAGTTGTATTGCAATGAAAGGGACGTCTTAGCTAATTTCCCTCCTTTTATAAAGAAACTGATTCATATGTGATAATAATTTTATTTCTATTTGAATAGTTATGAGGAGCACTGTCCTTTAAAAAAACAGGCTGTGCAATTGTTGGACATCTGTAATTGTTAGAGCATTCATTATACTGACTTGAAATCTGATTTTCTATAACTTCTATTCATTAATCCTAATTCTTATATTAATCTCTTTTGATGATAGCCCCTCAAATATTAGAGGAAAATTATTCTACTTCCCATCACTTATTTTAAACCTCTAAAATACCCAAAATTATATACAGTATCTCATATAATTTGATCATAAAGGAAACAAATTTGAAAGGCATGGAAATTAAGAACATAGGCTTTGGAGCTAGACCTAGCTTGTCTAGTTACTAGCTCTGTGATCTAAGGCAAATCACTTAACTTCCTTGGTTTTCTTATCTGTAAATGAAAATTCTAATAGTACCTAATTCTAAGAATTGTTGTAAAGATTAAGTGAGAATAATGTATGTAAAATACTATGGATGTAGGGAAAGGTATGAGAAAGAAAGAGACTTTCCAGGCAGAGGTAAGAACATATTCTAAAGCAAAAAAACAAAAAAACAAAAACCAGTATGATGTGCCCAAGGAAGTACAAGAAGTCCAGATTCCTTTGTAGAGCAAACAGTAGCTGTGAGGAGTGTAGGATATAAAGCTAGAGACTGGGCAAGAGCCAAATCATGAAGGGCCTTAGGTACTTAACTGAAGAGATTAAACTTTATCCAGAAATCTGTAGGGAACTATTGAAATTTAAGAGAATCACATGATTGGATTTGCCTTTCACATAGATTATTCTGGCTGATGTATTGTTGGAAGAGAGCCAGACCAGAAGCAAAATATCAGTGGGGAGCTTCTGTAGTAATTTTTAGACCTAAGAATGTTAGCCTTTTTGGTGGGGGTAAATACAAATGGACTAAGGAGAAAGTATGAACATATACCATGTATGCTATATCCTCTCCTTGGTACTTTCACATTTATTTTCCCATTTAATCCTTCCAGAAATCCTGTGAGAAAGTTGTATTTAAGAGATCTGCTTTTGAGGTGTGATCATTATAATTACTATTGTTATTTATTTATTTATTTTTTATTGTTTTCAATTTTAATTCCGGTATAGATGACATACAGTGCTCTATAAGTTTCAGGTGTACAGTATAGTTATTCAACAATTCTATACACTGCTCAGAGCTCATCATGATAAGTGTGCTCTTAATCCCCTTCACCTATTTTACCCACCCCTTCACCCACCTCCCCTCTGGCAACCACCAATTTGTTCTCTATAGTTAAAAGTCTGTTTCTTGGTTTGTCTCTCTGTCTCTATTGTTATTATTGTTACTTTTATTTTTGTTAGTATTATCCTGACTTTTGCCTTCTTTTCCTGCTAGTCCTTTTTCCTTAGAGATTGATGCTATTCTTCATCCTTATCTTGGTTTTAAATCATGGAATAATCAGGAGTTTGTTTCTTCACTCCCTTTATTTCACCATTTTGTTCTATATGCTTGATACTTTTCCCATTCAACTATTTGTATATTTTTATCCTCTTATGATTTTAGAATGCCTTTTATGTCCCACTCCATATAGAGGTAGTTGCATTAATCAGATTGATTTGCTTTCAAAAGGTGAATATTTTAGATTATTTAGCATGATAAATTCTCAGGCAGAAAAAGTCTCAGGGATGAAAACTCACCTTTAAAAAAAATTAAATGTCTTGCTTTCATTCTAATTCTGGGTATTTCTATACATTTCTAATAACAGATATTTCCTAATACTTCTTTCTGTAACAATTTTATCAACTTGAGCTTCATAATCATTTCCTCCAAATTTTCCTATTTTGAATTTTTTTATATAACTGTATTATTTAACATTTTTGTGAAGTTTATAATCTTTCTAATGTACTTGAATTTATGCTGTCTTACGTTTATACGTGAGAAAGATGAGACTGGGAGATTCTAATTGCTGCCCAAGGATATATGGTAAGTGACAGAGCTGGGGCCATGTTGTCTAACTGTATATCCAGTGATCTTTCCACTACATAATCCTTAGCTAGGTTAATAAATAATCTGAGTTGGTGAAAAGTGCAAAATATTAGTATTTATATTTTATAAAAGCATTTCAATTTATGTTTTTTTAATATAAAACTATTTATTGACCACTGTTTACCAGTATTTACAATAAAGTAAATAATACAGTTGGATAACATTCTGACTACAAAGTTACTGTTTTTCCTGGTTTCTGCTGAACCAGTAACTCAAATACTGAGAAGACTGAGCCTACATGTCAGGAACGAGTTGGGGTAAAGAAAATACATGCAGGTTAAGAATTTGGATTATAAAAGTCTGTCCACCCATTTATTCCAACAGGTGCTAAATTGCCAACATCTCTAACCATCTGATTATGATTAGGTTTCCATGAACAAAGTCTTAGACATTCCATGAATCATGATCTTTTAGTCAATACAGCACAGAGATTTCAACTTCTTGAAGAGGAATGGTTCACTAGAAGGAACCTTTAAATGTCCATTTAACTAAGTTTTGCTTACCTAATTAAAACACACCAGGACTTGTCTAGTTTTGTCATTTGGGTGGGGAGGTTGTTGGTGGTGATAAAATTTTCCTTTCAGGGATCTTACAAATGAACTTGCATTTATGACTGTAGATATGAATACAGATTCTGATATGGCTGCTTTTAAATTGTCCAATTTAAAAATCTGAAAGGTTAAGGCTTCAGGAAAAACTTCAGTTTAACTTTAAGTGATTTATTTCTTAAGTTGCTTAAAATGATAGCATCCCGGAAACACGGGCTTATCCATGGTTATAAATGCTGTTTTTGTTTTGGTGAATATTTAAAAACAAAAACCATTTATGTATGTATTTTAAGTATACACACAAAAACCCCCTAAATAAACAAAAAATCCAGAATGGTCCTTAGGCATATAGGAATTAAACACAAATTCTGACTGAGTAACAACTATGAGATTTCCCCCAGCATTTAGAAAAGGTGTTCTCTAATGCAGGGGGATAATATACCATGGTCTCAAATATTTTTTTTCTGATAAAGGAAGCAACTACAGAAAGCTTTTATTTGTTCAAAGTAACCAGTGCTACAGATGCAAAAAAACCCCAACAACTCCCCCAATACTACTTCAAAACAAACATATCGAACTTGATTTTCATTAGAATGTTATTTCTTCACACTAATAAATCAAAAAACAAAGACCCGGATTATATATATATATATATATATATATATATATAAAGCAATGCAAACAATTATTGAGCTTCATCTTCTGGACAAGAATGCCAAGTTAGTCTCTCTTCATAAAAAGCAATTACAATCTGAGGACACTTCATATTTGCCTCTTTTGCCAGCACCAAGTCTGCCTCATCTGAATCTTTCCACTTCATGAGAAACATTAATTCTCCACTGCTGTCCGTGGCACCAATTATTCGTTCAGGATCAAGACCTCTGGCAAAGCCTCTTGGTTTATCAGCAGCATCTCTTTTCTTCTTTGATTTGCTATCATCAGATTCACTGTCAGATAAAGATTTTCTTTTTGTACCATCTTTTTCTTTACCAGCTTTTTGAGAATTAAGAAATGCTTCAATGAACTCTGAACAATCTAAATTTTCTTCAGGTTCCCAAGTATTGTCAGCATCTGTAGATCCCTTCCACTTCAGGAAATACTCCACCTTCCCATTCACTACATGTCGGTCCAGTACTTTTTCCACCACAAATTCTTCAGGCTCTGCCTCTTCTACTTTTTTACTCTTTCCATTTTGTTTCTTTCCTATTTTTTGCAATGTAGTTTTATTGGAGGCCATTTTTTATTGCAGACTTGAAGAGCTATTATTCACCGCCTCCGAGCTGCTCCGGGTCCCGGGTCCCGGGTCTGCGGCATCTCCGGCCCTGCGCGCCTCAAGCTCCAGCCACATCCGAGGAGGAGGGGGCTGGGTTGCTGCGCGCCGGGCAGCCGCTGGAGGAGGGGTGGGGGGTGGCACCTCAATTTACGTTTACTTTATATTTTACAGGATCATATGTTCCAGCAGAATATTCTTCCTTTAGAATTGCTGAACAGATATTTACAAGAATCAGTACTGACGATGATATTGAAACAAATTCATCAACATTCATGAAGGAAATGAAAGAGGTACCCAAACTAACGTTTCCTTATGTTAAACATATGTTAAATTCTTCCACTAATGGTCAATTACTATGTATGAAAATATCCTTATTCTAAAACATGCAGATGTGCTTATATTCCTCTACAAGAGCCAGAGGGCAGTCAAAGACAGCTTCTAATTCTGTCTTATGTGGAAATGGAAGAGAAGGTTTTATTGAAAAAAACAGTTTTAAAGAAAAAGCTAGTATTGAACAAAAAACATAATTTCATGTTTTTGTATGGGATATATAAAAGACTGTCAGAAAACAATGACCTGTTCAGGACCATTTTGCATTGTATCTATTGCTCTTATTAGGTTTGATTTTAAAATAATAGATCACTGTGTTAGAATGCTTTTAAAAATCATCCTCTTGTGTGCCCCTTTAGAATTTTCACTTTCTGTAACAAAGTATGTGTCATCACCTTTTTCTGATCTGAGCAAATATCAAATAGACTTGAAGGGCTAAAGGTATTCAGTATAGCTCTTGAGCTATCTTCAGGAGGTAGGAATTAATGGATCACTGTAGAGTTGGATAATTTTCATAAATAGGGGGAGAATAGTTATTATCTGTGCTACTGTATGTGACTTTTACATAATTATTTAGTATGTATTGAGTATCTGTGGGAGAATATAGCAATGTACTAGGTGCTCGAGGTGTATTTTTAAATGGTCCCAGCTCTCAAGAAGCTTAGTCCTATAGAAAGGTAAAAGGCCATAACATTTACTATTGTGTCAGTACATAATGTGGGTGTAATTATAATTTTTGGGAAAGAGGCTAATACTCTTCAGTGGGGAAGGAGGATTTCTGTCAATTAAAGTCTTGGTCTTTGTGGCGCATGGATTTACATTTATTTGTTTAAATAGGAATCAATGGACTTGGATACTTTTCCCTCATTTTTTTTTTCTATGTTTACTGGCTATCTATGTTAAAATAAACTTGAGAAATAGTTTTGAGTATTTTATGACAATTGATTAGTCATTTGTGGAGAAGAAAATGACCATCTTTGTGCATTATTTAAACATTTAATTCATTGCTTAGTTTTATTTCACTGTATCTAAAACATTACTATTTTAGATAATGGTTATTTTCTCTTTGTTGTCTCATACACATATTCATGTGTCTATTTATATACATATCAGCTGTTCTACTGAAATTATTAGTCATGAGAATTTTTAGAAGAAAAGCAATGTGTTAGTTTCTACTCAGCATGGTATCTTTATAAAAATACGTTTCGGATGAACTAATAAAGAGACTGGATTTTTCCTCATTTTTTAAAATGGTAATGACAGCTGTTTGGTTACAATAAATAATATTAAAATTATATTTTTCAGATAGCTTATATTCTACATAATGCTAATAACAAATCACTCATATTAATTGATGAACTTGGCAGAGGTACTAATACAGAAGAAGGTATTGGCATTTGTTATGCTGTTTGTGAATATCTGCTGAACTTAAAGGTATTCTTCTCTATTCTTTTAAGTGTATTAATTTTGAGTCCTTTTTTTCTTAAAGATTTATTTGAGAGAGAGAGGGCGAGAGAGAGCTCACACACTCGTGAGCAGAGGAGGGGAAGAGAGGGAAAGGGAGAGGGAGAGGGAGAGAGAAATCTCCTGCAGACTCCCCGCTGAGCACAGAACTGTTATATGGGGCTTGATCTCACAGCTGTGAGATCATGACCCAAGTGGAAACCGAAAGTCCAATTCTCAACTAACTGAGCCACCCAGGTGCCCCTTATGTATCCTTTGTATATTTATCATGACTGGATTTTACAGGTACCTACAAATAGCTCTTTAAACAATTTTAGGTAATAAAAGTGTACCATAGCATTTATATTTTTCTTAGCTCATTTCTGATGGAAACAGGAACAGCTAGTATGATAGTCATGATGTAGACAAGGAAAGAAGGAAATCAAGAAATACAAATAATATCAAAAGTAGTCACTTGGCTTTAATTTAATCAAATTAAAAGTCAAAACATGAAAGCATTTCAATAATTGTCTTAACTGATAATAACATTGACTGTGATGTCACAGCATGAAGTGAAAAACTAGGCATCCGAGGTCACTTTATGGAAAATTATTTTACTTACCCAACTAAGATTTCATTCCTTTAAAGAAAACAGGTTTTCACAAATCAAGTAAAACAGACTATGATTTTTGTTCTATTATTAAGCTAATTTGTCAAATATCTCTTTAGATGATCACTCAGAATATTATACAGGTATGAAAAAACTTAAAAATATTTTTCCATATTTAAGGTGCCTTGAAATATCCCTAAGATGATGTTCTTTACCTTAAATGACAGTCCATAATTTACTATAAAGAAAGAAAAATCTTATTTTTGTGATAGGTATGTGATAAATCAAAAATAATGTTAAGAGATAACATTAGTCTTTGTAATACTGAACCTATGTTAGTTGATCAGAATTTCTCATAAAAATAAGATGTATATATTACTTGTTAGGATTAAAAGCTAATTAGTATCTGTGATAGTTAATTTTATGTGTCAGCCTGACTGGACTACAGAGTACTGGACATTAGGTCAAGCAGTATTTTGGGTGCATCTATGAGGGTTTCTGAATGAGATTTGTATTTGAACTTGTAGACTAAGTAAAGCAGATTGCCCTCCCTAGTGGGGGTGGGTCCCATCCAATCAGTTTTTTTGTTTGTTTGTTTGTTTGTTTTCATGGGCTTGGTAAATATCAGTTCTTTTATTTCCTCTATTGCATTCCAGCTCCAACAAAAGAAGGGTTAAGAGTAGTTAATCCTATAAATCATCATATAAATTAGAGTCCAAGGGAGACACTGCAAAAGAACATGTCCCAGGAGCAGAAACACGACATGTGAGAATGGGAGTCTATGCTTGCATGAGAGAAGGCTACATCACAGGGGCAGAAGCTTGGTGCTCTGTTTTTACCCAAGAGTTTAGTTTAATAGGGGGTGGTGAGTGTTGAGTTGGCAAAGGGATGTTTGGAATGTGCTAGAATGTCTGTCATCCCACAGCGCTACCCCTTCCCTTTGAGGTCTCCTTGGCACTGTCCTCTGACAGCAGAGAAGCCAGAAACACACATGGTGAATGTCCTTCCTTGGAGGGCTGTGGGCTAGAACCTGCCAGGGAAGTTTGGAAGGTGGAGAAGGGGCCATAATTCACTGTGTGCAGCCAAGCACATACACAGTCCTGGGGTCCAGGACAGCCTCAGAGGGATTCCTGAGAGCTGCTGGCTTTGTTGCTGCCATCTGAGACAGATGTCAGGGCCTTCCCAGATGTTCTAGACAATTGCAGTGGTCCAGTGAGCTCTTGAGAATCACAGACTTTGGCTCTCCGAGCTGGACTGAGGCAGCTGCATCCCTGACCCTCACTCCTCTAGCTCTCCCTGCTCCCATACATAACCCTCCATATCCAGACATGTGCCAGGGCTCCTGCTTTCCTGGCTACACACTGACCAGCAAACCTGCAGCCTGGCACCATGTCTGCCCACCATACCTTCTAGGAGCTGTTCCTCTTCAACTCTGTCCCATGGGATCTTGATCATCCAATCTTATTCTCAGTTTCAGGGATGAGCCCAGACTGATCCAAGCTCTCTCCATGCCCCAGTGGTGGCTCAGGAGTGTATGCCTCCCCAGGCTGGCCAGTGAGTACAGGAGGAGGGTCCTGGCCACAGTGACAGTTTTCAAGAACTTTCTGGGTGACATCTAGGTGAAAAGTTCCCCTTCCTCTGGACACTATGTCATGGTGGAGGGACCAAACTGCTGTGGCCACTTGAGGACCCAGCCTGAGGTTCACACAAACTCAGGAACAGCAAATGAGAAAGCTACAGAGAAATGGAACTTGATCCTTTGTCACACAGACCTTGGAATCCACCCTACCTTTGGATTTTCAATTTCCATGTTGGTAAAGCCTATTCAGGCTAGGTTTTTGGATGTAGCCAAAAGCATCTTGACTTATTCATAAGACTCTTTTACTTGTGGATTTCTTGGCTAAATGTATTAACTTTTGTTTCTTCTTCCTAAAAGTCAAATTTTCAACGTGGCTGTCCATGTAAGATTGATAGTTTTGTTCCATTTGTTCTTCTGTTGGCTGATGTAAGCCACCAGGTTCTCTGCGTCCTGCAAGAACAACTTTAAGAACTTTAGATACTCATAAGACTTTTTTCCATGAACCACATGAATGTTGACCAATTCCAGTACAATCAGTGATAAAATTGGGTAAAGCACAGGAGACAGAAACTTAATACTACTTCCTTTGCCTGGAACACAACATTCTGTCTACCCACTGCTAGTGTCTCAACTCCATGGAGGCAGCAACCTGGCTGGACATGCGGGTGCAATGTGTGCTGATGTTTCGAAGCATGATGAGCACTTCCAGAATGGTTCTGGGACAGAACAGAGTTAGGATGGGGGTGCCACAGAGTTCACAGATTACCTGGGGCCACTTCTCAGCAGGAAAATTGTCCCAAGTCACTAACAACACAGTGATTCTTAGGTAGGTGGTAATGCAGCTCAAACATGATTTTTTTAAAAAGATGTTATTTATTTATTTGACAGAGAGAGACAGTGAGAGAGGGAACACAAGCAGGGGGAGCGGGAGAGGGAGAAGCAGGCCTCCCGCTGAGCAGGGAGCCCGACACGGGGCTCGATCCCAGGATCCTGAGACCATGACCCAAGCTGAAGGCAGACACTTAATGACTAAGCCACCCAGGTGCCCCATCATACATGATTTTTGTAAAGAGCTGCAAGCATTTGTTTCAGAATTACTTCTAATTTGGCTGCCTCCTCAGCTTCTTCAGTCAAAGGCAGGAGGGACCAAACCCTTATGATGCTCTTCTCACAGCTCAGCAAGTTTTTTTAAGTTGAGAAACTGGGTGGAAGGGAACACTGTAGCCTTCTGCAAGACCAACCAATGATTTTATTACTGCTTTTTCCTTAACCATTGATAACAGATCTTCGTCAATGAATCTGAGTAAAAGTACAATGGAAAATGCAAGTTATTGATTTGTTGCTTCTTTTGGAAATTTAGATAAGCTGATTTCCCCATGGCTTAAATGATCTCTTATATGGGAACTCTCCTGATGGTTCAGGAAATCCCAAAGAAATTCTATTGCAGGCTCTCCAAGGAAAAGAGGAATTTGATTGATTTTTACCATCATTCAAGTGTTTTGCCAATATTTCTTCACATGTGGTATAAAGAGCTGTTGACTCAACAGTCAAAAGTCTTTGTGGACATTTGTTAATGGCAAAACTCTCCTAAGTCCTGTCTCTAGCTGTGTCAATAACAACATGGCACAGCTGGCAAATCTGTGTGACTTGAACTTGATTAATGCAACTTCTCAGTATAGGAACATGACTTTTAATATAACACTGTATTTCTTCATTACTTCTTCTAATACTGAAAGTACCTCAGAAGTAACAGCAGGGAAAAGAGCCAAATCCTCAAGGTTTGTAAGAGCTCTGAAAGGTCGGCGTGCCAATGCAAATTTAGTTTGTTGCAAATAACTCTTCAGCAGCTGACCCAATACTGCTGTCAACAGTATCATCATTGAACAGTAGTTTGGAGGGATTTCTTGAGGGGACACAAACCCATGCCATAAGATATTATGTAGATTGAGTCCACATGGAGATCCAGTGAAGACTTTTAGTATGTCTACCACATACTAGCAAGCTCCTTAGATGCAAGCCGATCTCAAAAGAAAGGGGCTTTCCTGGGGTACCTGGGTCATTGAGCATCTGACTTGATTTTGGCTCAGGTCATGATCTTAAGGTCCTGGGATAGAGTCCCGCATGTGCTTGGGATTCTTTCCCTCTCCCTCTGCCCCTACCCTCCTCCCCCGCACGCCCTGTTGTACGCCCTCTCTCTCTTAAAAATAAAATAAAAGGGGCATTCCTTCCCATCCTGTAAAAATATATTGCCCGAAGTCTGTTCTAGACACGCTGTCAGTTTCATTAAGCTAAAAGAAATATCAGGAGATTGAAGACTTTCCAAAACATCAAATATTTCAGGAAATAACTCTGAAAAAGCTGTCCACTGCAGCGATGGTGTATATTGAATTTCAAACTGCCCCTTGGTCAGAGATAACAAATGTGAGTGGACAGCCTCACACACAGGGCGCAGCAGCCTCATGCTTCCCCCCATAATCCGGATTCTGGGCTGATTCTGTGTAAGTCACACAGTCTGTGATTGTCTTCCAGCATACTTCACCCCTCTGAATTATAGTGCCATTGATATCACAGTTTTCTCTGACTTCAAACCTGAGTTTACAGATCATATCATAGGACTCAGGGAGAAAGACAAGTGGTAATAGGATCCTCTGTTAGCATACTATGTATTTGGGAATTTCAGCCTGGGACCTGGGAGGTAAGGAAACTGGCCCCTGGAACAATCTGGGGGTAAATACAGCCCCAAGGAGAGGGAGGGCAAAGGGTGAGTCTTTGGGGTCAGGGTCAGGTGCCCATCTTCTCTAGTTGCTCACTAGGGTCTGGTAAGGCTGACCTGCTTCTGCAGTGACGCAGTCACAGTGGAGGCTCAGGAATGGTGTCCTAGAGCCCACATCAGGGCATGCCTTCCAGCACACCGCCAGGGCTGCCAGAAGAGTGTGCCCAATGCTGCGCCTCCTCCAGTTCTTACTGTAGTGGGCCTGAGCACACCAGGAGTGTGCTCACATGTGCATAGGCACCCTGGCTCCCATCTGCTCTACCTCCATGACTTCCAGCTCCTCCCATTCAATCAGCTTTGAGTGGGACCCAGTTGAATACCTGAATAGAACAAAAAAGCTGCCCCCACTGGGAGTGAGAGGGTTACTTCCTTCAACCTAGAATCATTTTCCCTGCCTTTGGACTAGAATTGAAACATCAGCTCTTTTTGGATCTTGAGCCTGCCAGCATTTGGACTGGAATGACACCATTTGCTCTCCTGGTTCCCAGGCCTTTAGACTCAGACTGGAACTACAGCATCAGCTCTCCTGGGTCTCCAGCTTGCTGATTGCAGACCTGGGGATTCTTCAATCTCCATAATCATATGAGCCAATTCCCAATAATAAATCAAGTTCTCTCTCTCTCTCTTTCTCTACACACACATACACACACCCGATTCTATTTCCCTGGAGAAGCCTGACTATTACAGATTTTGGTATTGAGAGTGGTTCTAGAGCAACAGAATTTTAAGGATGAGTTTTCTGAATCGGTTCTGGGGTTTCTGGAATTGACTCTTTAATCTGATTAGATTTATTTTATTTTGTTTTTATTATTTAACTCAAAGACTTGTTTTATTAGAGTAAATGGGCTGGGACTGATGGGAAGGGTAGATGTAGTGGGGAACCATGGCCCTGATTAGTATTGGATGCCCATCCTGATGGCCACGAATATGTTAAAGATGCCACCACTCTGCATCATGGTTTTCCTGATGCCACCCATCAGCTCCCAACACCACATTCCAATCCTGAGACAGGAAAAAGTACCCAAGAGCATCCCAGCTGCCATGCCCACTGCATAGCCCATCATGAAGCCCATCTTCACGTGGTTGAAGCAGCTTGGCTGGGACTGTCTGTATGGCCCCACAGCCACTGGCATCCTCTCAGCATTCAAGTCCCTGCACCAGGGTGCCCCCACCTCACTTCTAATATGATTAGATTTAAAGATACTAACAACTCTATTTCTAGTAGTGAAGAGTAATAGGTTGGTTTGATACATAAATTTTGAGGACATTAATGTTTATGAACATGGTCCTTAGCTTCTAAATAGTTTACTGGACTTCTAAATATTTTTCTGTTGCTTTATAAATTTGGTTTTATACCCCTTTTGATTTATTGAGTAAGTAGTTGAGTTTTTTTCATTTTTCTGTCCTGTACCTCTTCCCATCCCCCTTACATGGTTGATGCCATTTGCCAGCCCAAATATTTTCTTTTTAATGTCTTAACATTTTATTTTTCCATTAATCACATATTTATACTTTTTCCTGGTAATATCTTAAGAACATAACCAATTATTCAAATCTCTGTCTAGCTTAGTAACTCACAACTGGAAACCACGTGCTGGTCATAAGTCACTAGAACCATTTGCATCAATATAACCTAAAATACTTCTAGAAAATGGAGTTTCCTGGCACTCCACATTACAACTACTGATTGAGAATTTTGGGAGTCTACGTACCAAGAATTTACGTCTTTAACAAGCTCCCCAGGGGATTACTAAAGTTTGAGAATCATTGTCCTAAACATTATTCTCCATCTTTTCTTTCTTCCCTTTAAGTACCTAACCCAAACACAAGGCAAATCTAAAAACTAAAATCCTTTGTGATTTCGAATACCTAAGACAAACCATTGATTCCACTTTCCAAAAAATAGTTATATGGAGGGAAGCTGCTTTTAAAGTAAAATTTTTTTAAAAGTTGAGGGAATTGTTATGATTTTGTTTGTAGATTACTTTTCTAATAAATGATTACCTCATTTAACAGCTTTATTTCTGGTAAACCTCATCTTTTGAATATCTTCAGATTTTTTTAAAGATTTTATTTTTAAATTTGTTCTCTTTCCTATAATGTAACATACATGTGATGTGTAAACTAATAAACATGTTTCTTTCATTGAATATAAATTTGCAAAACATTTTGAAATGAATTGACCATTATTAGTTTCATTCCTACACCTCTGCCAAGCTACTTGGGAAATCAAACTAAAATTTTTTTCTAGTTCATTTTAAAAATACTGACATTCATTATTATATATTCTAGGCATTTACGCTGTTTGCTACACATTTCCTGGAACTATGTCATATAGAGGTCCTGTATCCTAATGTAGAAAACATGCATTTTGAAGTTCAGCATGTAAAGAATACTTCAAGAAATAAAGAAGCAATCTTGTATACCTACAAAATTTGTAAGGGACTCACAGAAGAAAAAAATTATGGTATTGCATATGGAAATTATATCTATATAATATCTATTGAAACACTACATATTCTCATAATTCTTCTCCCCTTTACTTGGCTGTCAATCTAAACAGCTTTTCCTGTCAAAGAATTCTTTTGAGTGCTTATGCTCTAAGACTGTATTTTCTATGTCAAGCTCACATTTTATGTATATTAAGCTTATATTTAAAGTTATATCAGTCAGTACTTATGTAGAATTACAACACATGAAAGTGCCAGAAGTATTAGTTTCTATTCTTAGAAAAATGTAATTTAGCTTATATTGTTATAAGCAAGTTATAAATGAATTGAAAATTGTATATTTCTTACATACTTTTTCAGTAACATCTATTTTCTTCAGATGCAGGGAACTTCATAATCTAAAGTCTTAAAAGGGAATGTATTATCAAACCATATGATACTTGTAAACTTGATTAGATATTTTCTATCTAAATCATTATGTGACATAAAATCTCGTGAATTCAGAAATTTTTAATTGATCTATACATATAAGTTCCTAAAATTATTTTAGCTATGAATGTGACCCTTTGAGGGGGGAAAGCATCTTTGTTTTGCTATTTGAAATGAGAAATCAACTGCATAACTTAATTTGTATCAGATATTTAATTTTTATAAGCTTTAATTTCATCTAGTAATGGGGATAATTTTCCATATATGTAGGGATTATGAAGATTAAATGAATTATCAAGTATGAACTGTTTAATATAGTACCTACCAATTAGTAACTTCTCAGTAAATGTGTTAATGTTGTTCTATTGCCTCTAAAATAGTACATACAATAAACTATTAGCACACAGTGGAAAGCCTATGTGGCATTTATACAATAAAATTAGGCTCAGGGGAGAATACTAGATAGTACTTTGAATTTGCATGAACAATAGTCATCTATAGTTATATCTTGTGAGAAATCCCTCTCTTGGTGATCTACTAGACAGATGAACATTCAGCTGTACGGTTATCTCTGTGACTAGGGTTATCTCTCCTCCCTTGCAAAGCTCATATTCTTTGACCTTCTATTAACCAACTGCATTTGTAGTTGGAATTTCATTGTTATTATTAAGTTTTCTAGTTACCCCTTGTCTTTTCCTTATCATGTTTTCCTGACTGTCTCAGATGTATCTTGAGAGCTAATTGATATTCTAATTTGTCATATGTCTTGGACAACTAATTAAATCTTATAATTGGTAAATTGTCATCCAGAACTTTGGAAAACTTAATTTTGGGAATTGCTAAGTTGTTCAGAAATGCCTGTAGAATAGAAGTCTAAATCTGTGAAGAAAGGATTATTACTGCTTAAAATAAACATAATACCTGCTATAACAACATTGAAGCCCCATTGTATTAATTTTAGGATTAAAAGCTGCAGAAGTGTCATCACTCCCACCATCAATTGTCTTGGATGCCAAAGAAATCACAACTCAAATTACCAGACAAATTTTGGTAAGAAATTTCTTAGCAATAAGAATTGGTTTTCCAATTCAAGAAAATACTTTTAATGTACATTTTTATAATGGTGTTATATCTAAGTATATAATAATATTAATAATTAAAACATCTAAATAAAAACCTAATTCTAAATAAGGCAAATCTTTTTTTATTTTTCACAATTTTTTTGGTTTGGTCTATTTCAACCTTTCCCAACAAATCAACTAATAAGATAGTAGACAAAGGTTAAACAGTTCCGTTCCTATAATACTTATGCTACACTAACTTTATGATGAGAAAATAAGTCTATATAAAGTAAGCATTACAAATAAAAATCACATATTGCCTGGGTGGCTCAGTCAGTTAAGTGTCTGACTCTTGATTTTGGTTTAGGTTGTGATTTCAGGGTCGTGAGATCAAGTCCCGAGTTGGGCTCTGTGCTGGGTATAGAGCCTGTTTAAGATTCTCTCTCTTCCTCTCCCCTCAACCCCACTCATGTTTGTTCTCTCTAAAAAATAAATAAAAATGCAAAAATTACTATGCACCACACTTTCATATCTTTTAAAATAGTTTTTAAAACTCTTATCCATTATCATATATAAGCCTCATAACTCTTCATGAAGTAGTTAGGTCTTTCTAATATAAGATTAATAATAAAGCTGTTATTTTTACTCCTGTTTTTACAGCTGAGGTTCACAGAGGTTAAGTGTTTTGCTAGGAAGCAGTAGATTTATCTCTGAACTCATGTTGATTCAAAATTTGGAAATCCTTTTTTAATATAAGGTTGCTTTATGTTTTAAGAATGCAGTGTGTTCAGTAAACTAAGCTAGGTGCATTATGAAATTTTCTTCAGTAGTAATGGTTTCCTTTGTCTTTCCCTCTTTCTTAACCTGCTTTTAATTTTTATTGTATCCCTTCAGTCTCTTGAGCTTCTAGACTATATGACTTTACTTGCCTAATCCTCCATTTGAATCTCTTCAACAATTTTGGCTGTGTCGTGCTTCTGAAGATTCTCTCATTACCTAGTTCCTCAGACTTCATCTTGCCAAATTCCAATTATGGCAAGCCTTCTCCAGTTGCCTTCCAGGCTTTGGCTTTCCTAATAATGATTCTCAAAATATATTCAAGACAAGCTAATCTTATCTACTGTCAATTCATATATTCTACCTTTAGTCAAATATTTTACTGGATAGTTTTTTCCCCTTTTATTGATCTGTATAGTTTCTTTAACTCTTTCAAAACATTTCTACTCTTCCTAAACCCTTAATGTCCTCACTCTACAGAAAATTCACTTCCTATATTTTTTGAGAGACTTGAGGTTATCGTGATAAATCCTTGAACTTTTTCTCCTTAAAAACTCTATTTTGGGATTTCTGTTTTTCACTCAGTTCTCTTCCTTTCTATCTCAGAGGAAGAGATTACCTTTCAACTTATTTGTGGTTAACTTTTCTACCTTCTTTCCATCTCCAATAAGATATAACTTCATAAGTTTCCTTTCTTCTCTCTCTCTTTTTTTCTCTCTTTTTTTAAAGATTTTATTTTTTAAATAAACTCTACACCCAACATGGTGCTCGAACTCACAACCCCGAGGGCAAGAGTCACATGTTCTACTGACTGAGCCAGTCAGGTGCTTCATTTTTTTTCAGATTTTTTTTAAAGTAATTTCTATACTGAACGTGGGGCTTGAGCTTACAACCCTGAGATCAAGAGTCATATGCTCTACCAACTGAGCCAGCCAGGCACCCCTTGTTCCCATTCTTCTCTTTGCATCCTTAGTGTTTATTCACTGGCTTTTCTTTTTCCTATGAATATGCTTAGGTTTTTCCTAAGAAATCCTTCTTTATTTCCTTCTCAAAAGATATTTCTCTCTCTCTTTTTTTTTTTACTGCCAACTTCTTAAGAGTAGTAACTACTTCTTCCATTTTCCACTTGCAAACTAGATCTTGTCATCATGCCACTGAAACTTTCTTTGTAAAATACCAACTAATGACAAACTCTTATGACCTCTTTTTCACTTCTCATCTTCCCTGGTCTCTCCGTGGTATTTGATATTACCCTTCTTTAGCATTTCATAATTCTTCCCTGTCTTGGCTACTATGAAATTGTCCTCACCTGGATGTCTTCATTTTCCTACCTCTGATTACCCCTTTTTTTCTTTCTTTACCAGTGCTTTTTTTTTTTTTTTTCAAATTTGTATTTAAATTCTAGTTAATTATACAGTTCAGTATTGGTTTCAGGAGTAGAATTCAGTGATTCATCACTTAGATACAATACCCAGTGCTCATTATAACAAGCACCCCCCTAATACCCATCACCCATCTAGCCCACTGCCCCCACCTCCCTCAATCAGCTGTCAGTTTGTACTCTATTGTGACTAGTCTCTTATGGTTTGTTTCCTTCTCTTTTTTTCCCCTCCCTCCCATATATTCATTTGTTTTGTTTCTTTAATTCCACATATGAGTGAAATCATATGGTATTTGTCTTTCTCTGACTGATTTAATCCATCCATCCATCTTGCAAATGGCAAGATTTCATTCTTGGCTGAGTAATATTCCATTGTATATATATACCAATTCTTCTTTATCCATTCTTCTGTTGATGGACATATGGGCTCTTTCCATAGTTGGCTATTATTGATAATGCATGTAGCCCTTCGAATCTGTGTTTTTGTATCCCTTGGGTAAATACCTAGCAGTGTAATTGCTGGGTCATAGGGTACTTCTATTTTTAACTTTTTGAGGAACCTCCATACTGTTTCTAGAGTGGCTGCACCAGTTTGCATTTCCACCAACAGTGCAAGAGGATTCCCTTTTCTCTGCATCCTTGCCAACATCTGTTGTTTCCTGTGTTGTTAATTTTAGCCATTCTGACTGGTGTGAGGTGGTATCTCATTGTGGTTTTGATTTGTATTTCCCTGATGATGAGTGATGTTGAGCATCTTTTCATGTGTCTGTTAGCCATCTGGTTGTCTTTGGAGAAATGTCTATTCATGTCTTCTGCCCAATTCTTAACTGGATTATTTGTTTTTTTAGGTGTTGAGTTTAGTAAGTTCTTTATAGATTTTGGATGTTGACCTATTATCAGATATGTCATTGGCAAATATCTCCTCCCATTCTGTAGGCTGCCTTTTAGTTTTGTTGATTGTTTCCTTGGCTGTGCAGAAGCTTTTTATCCTAATGAAGTCCCAATAGCTCATTTTTGCCTTTGTTTCCCTTGCCTTTGAAGACATGTCTAGCAAGAAGTTGCTGCAGCCCAGGTTAAAGAGACTGCTGCCTGTGTTCTTCTCTAGGATTTTGATGGTTTCCTGTTTCACATTTAGGTCTTTCATCCATTTTGAATTTATTTTTGTGTATTTGACCAGTGCTTTCTATCATTCCCACTTATTAAATGAAAGTTTTCCTAAGATTTTGCCCTTCCTTCTGTGTTTAAAACTATATTCTTGGTGAGCTCATCCTTTCCTTAGCTTCCCTTTTCACTTCTTTTTGACCTTGAATCTGTATATTTTTCTCCATATTTCTTCTTGAAATCTCAACTTACGTTTTCACTCTTTCATAGGACCAAAATTAATCATATGAAAAATCTCATTTCTTTGCTTCCAAATTTCCCAGTGACCCATTAGAATAATCTTTGAATCCTTCTTAATCACCTGTCATTAGGACTATGCAGTAGATTCGCTCTCTTTTTCAATCCATCCTACCTACATCTACCAGATTGTCTTTTTTTTTTTTTTGGCATTGTTTACTTTTTTTTATTATGTTATGTTAATCACCATACATTACATCATTAGTTTTTGATGTAGTGTTCCATGATTCACTGTTTGCATATAACACCCAGTGCTCCATTCAATACGTTCCCTCTTTAATACCCATCACCAGGCTAACCCATCCCCCACCCCCCTCCCCTCTAGAACTCTCAGTTTGTTTCTCAGAGTCCATACTCTCTCATGGTTCATCTCCCCCTCCGATTTCCCCCCCTTCATTTCTCCCTTCCTACTATCTTCTTCTTCTTCTTTTTTTTTAACATATAATGTATTATTTGTTTCAGAGGTACAGGTCTGTGATTCAACAGTCTTACACAATTCACAGTGCTCACCAGATTGTCTCTTAAGCGTAACTTTTATCATATTTCCCTGTTCAGAAACTTTTGGTTGTTTCTTACCAAATTAAAGTGAAGCTCCTTACCCTACTGTTAAACATTTTCTATGATTATTTCTCAAAATACAGTCTTAGAATTACCTACATTAGAATCACCTGTGATATCAGGGCCCATCCTAGATTTTTGAAGATTTCCTATGGCTTAGGAATTTACATTTTTAACCAGTCTTCTGATGATTCTTAAACACACTGAAGTTTGTTAACTGCTGCTTTATGGTCTTCCTTTGTTTATTATCCCAACCTTAGATAACATTTCTCAATTTAACTAAAACCTACATTTCTGCCACATTGAATTACTAGTCATTTCATCATTTTGACCTGTGTACCAGGATTTCTAATGTGTCTGCTCTAGCTGTTTCCTCCATCCAGAATGCCCTTACTTCTGTGTTCTTCTATCCATCAAGAGTCATTTCAAATATTCCATCCTACTTATGCTTTTCTTGACCTGAGCTGGAAATGAGTTCTCCTTCCTCTGAATTTTGAATCTCTCTCGTGAGACTTATCATAATTACCTAAATCAGTTGCTTATGAATATGTCTCTTTCAGTATAATAATATGTCTCTTTCATTGAGCCTCTTGAGTTCCATTGTCATGTCAGGTAGACATTTTTGTATCCCCCTTAGACATAAACACAAGGTTTGGGGCCTGAATATAGATGATAATAGATATTCAGTGTTTATTATTTAGATAATAAACTGATAGTTGATCATTCAATGTATAAAATAGATAGGTGAATACATGATAATCTTAATTTACCTCATGGAGTTGGATTCATTTTTCTTACAGTGAAAGAAGAAAAATATCTTGAATTGCTTTCTATTGAGAAAGAGATGGAGGGATTTTATTTCCCTTAGTAAAGGGAAATTCACCTACTTTACATTAACAGTTAAGATAAAAAATGCTAATTCTTCTATCTAGCTCAGGAAACGAGGTGGATGAAGAATTTTCCAGCTGTACTCCCATCCCTGAAGTACTATTCAAAGACTGAATATCTAAAGGCATTCTAAAATATTGGAAAATTCCTGTTTTAAACATTGTTTCTTGGGTATCCTAACTATAGATTGTTAAGAATTGGCATAATTTCAAGTAGCTATTTATGGCACTTATTTTCAAAATGTAATTTACTCCTCAGGCAATGTATGTCTTAGACTCTAGCAGTTTCTATATATGAAATCTCTTGAGAGACAAGCAATTTACTGTTGACCCATTCTGTCTACCAGTTTATCTATTGGGGAATTAAAGTAGGAGATAGCAGAGTAGTACTCTGGGTGACATTTAAAATGAATACTGCATAGCAATGATCAATTATGTTGAGTGAGAAATTTACCTTTTAGCAGATTCTTTTTCATTGAAAAGTGATTTTCAAGAATATAAGAATCTGTCATAAAGTAGTAAATACTCATGGAAAGTTTTATTCTTTCAAAACAATATTTCTTTATATTTTCTGGTACATTCTTTGCTAGTTGAATGGAACTGACTTATCCAAAGGAATTAGTTACCTTTGGGTTCTGTATTTCTATGAAAAGAAAGAGAAAATTGCCAAAATTTTAAAACAAAGTCATAGTAATCATATTTTAATTTTTATCTATATTTTTTTCAATAACAGCAAAACCAAAGGAGTACCCCTGAGATGGAAAGACAGAGAGCTGTGTACCATCTAGCTACTAGGCTTGTTCAAACTGCTCGAAACTCTAAATTGGATCCAGACAGTTTACGAATGTATTTAAGTAATCTCAAAAAGAAGTATGAAACAGATTTTTCCAGGGCTGAACAAGTTTCAGGAAAGACTGAAGAATAATAATTCACATCATGTACTAATAAAATAATGTATCTTAATATGGGGAAACTAGAATTCATTTTTCCTAAGAGCAAAAGAAAATATTTGCTAAATTTTATGTCTTAATGGAAAATTGCATTATACTAACCTCAGAATTATCATCTATATATTGTCTATAAGAAAATATTTGTTACCTTAACATATGAAAACCATTGAAAGGACTGTTTTTTATGTTAGAAAAATGTTAATATAACATTACAGTTTTTTCTCATTTATGAAAATTCATGTTATTAAGTCTTAGGTGTATTTATACTTACAAGTTATGGTTTAAAATGTTATTGTAAATACCTTAGTTTGTGGAAATAAAAGCCTTTTTTTTTTCCAGCCTGGAAACTTATGTGAGTTCTTTTACACTCTCTTCTGAAGCAATAAGACCCTATGACTTAATAATTACTTAATTAGTACCCCAAATTCCAACACTGGATGCTTATGGAGTTTGTTAGAATGATACTGGAAATTTTAAAGTATTTTTTTGACATTGAGTATACTTCTAAAGGGTGAAAATAAACAAATAGATATTTTGTAATGCAGAGAATGTTTTTGGAAGGGGGAGTTGCCATCACCTACCCTTTCAGTTTTCCAAATTTTCTTTTCTACTCACCAACCTCTTTTCCAATTTGCATTTTTGGCCATCTTTTTTAGGTGAGTAACCAAAGCAGCAGAAAGGTATATTAATTGATTTGCCTCAGGGAGCATTTTATAGAACTGTTTCCGTAGGCATGTGGCTTACACCATCATTTCAGAATTTACCCGAAGGTCATTCCTGTTTCATAAATGGACAAAAAAAAAGGAAGACAATCAGTTGGTCATTACCTGTAAAGAGCAGGGCTGTTGTCTTCTCCAAACCGTATTTCTACAATTCCATCTTACATAATCTCAGCACAAAGGCCCAAGAAGGGGAAGTTATTCTTTTCTTGGACAATTAAGTATCTAGAACTCAGGGTATACATTCAATAAACTGTAGAATTCATAGTAATTTGGCCAAAAAAATATATTCACAGACTGGTTAGGGCTCTATTTTTTGTTAATGTATGCATATTTTATAAAATCCAATCTTTTTTACTTTTTTAAATTCTTAGTAGATATATTGGAAAAGTTATAATTTGAATGACATACATACTTTTATAAAGGTCAATGTAAATTAGTGTTCATATTTTAGTTTGATACATATTAAACATCCCCTTAGACTACTTACATTCCCTGTTGTCATGTTTTAGAAAGAGAGCACCACAATATTTGACCATTAGCCATTTTTTTAATTCACAGGCTTTGAAATGAATTATATTTATGTAGGCATTCCTAAGAGCAGTTAGATAATTTAGGTTTGCAGCAAATTTCTAAAAGGAACTGAGGATGAAAAGGGCGTGGCAGATTGGGAAGAAAAGGGAAGGAGCAATAAAAGGCAGAAGGGGAGTATGCAGTGGGAGAAAAACAGGCAAGCAGAGATAAGTGCAAAGTATTAAATATGTAGAATATCATTTCCTTAAATATATTAATTTCCCTTTAGGTTTAATCCTAATATTAGATTCCACCAGACTTTTAAGAAATTTTTCATGATTTAGATCTTTTGATGCACAAACTGTAGCCAACTGATTAATCCCTTTTATTTTAGGTTTAGAATACTGAAATAAAAATAAATTTATGTCTTCTTTAAATTACTTTTTCTTCATTTGTTTTGTGTGTAGCTGAAACATATAAAAAAGCAAATTAAATGAAGATATAATTATTATGTTGTGGCACTATAGAATAGAAGTGAATACTAGGGAGACAATTCTTTCTTTAGTTAAGGTCTATTTGCTCTTCTCTTCAGTACCTTTTTGCTTTGCCTTTCTCTAAAATTATACATCATTATCTCATAATCCAGCCTTTTAAGATAAATGTTCATAATGTTGTAGCAAACTCCTTTAATTTCCACCTCAAAGCCATTCTTTTAGTCTCTTCCATCTTTCTCCTCACATAAAGTAGTCTTCTTTAATTCTAGGGCTAAGGTGTGTGGGAGTAGAAGAAAAAGGCAGCTTACACTCATGCTTAGGAAGTAGTGCATTTGTTTGTTTTAAAATTTGCATACAGTAAAGTTAACTCTTTTTTGATGTAAAATTTTATGAATTTAGCACATTTATGGATTCATGGAACCACTATGACGATGTTTCTTCACCAAATACCAAACAGTTCCTTCACCTTCACATCATTCCCTTAGTACTGTCCCTTTGTTGTCAACTCTTTCCCTAACCCCTAACTTTAACCCAGCAATCACTGGAAATCAAGCATTTCATCCCTATAGTTTTGTTTTTTCCATAATGTCCAACAAATGGAATATATAAGCATGGAATCTTTTGAAACTGGTTTCTTTTATTCAGCATACTACTTTGTAGAATTTGTCCATGTTGTTATGTCCTTTTATTGCTGACTAGTATTTCATTGTTTGTATGTACCATTGTTTACCCATACACTCATTGAAAGACAATTGGGTTCCCAGTTTTTGGTGATTATGAATAAAGCTGTTTAAACATTCTTGTATAGATTTTTGTGTGAGTATTAAGTTTTAATTTACCTAGGTTAAATAGGAGTGGATTGGATCTGTCATCTTGTAAGTATGTGTTTAACTTCATAAGAATTTGCCAAACTGTTTTCTAAAGTGGCTCTTACATTTTGCATTCCCAGCAGCCATGGATGAGAATGTTCCACATGTTCTCTAGCATTTGGTATTATCAGATTTTTTTTAAATTTTAGCCATTCTAATACGTATGTAGTGAGTAATGCATTTTTAAATTTTAAAGCTATTCTGCTAATTCTTTAGCAAGCAAAAGCTATTCTGACTTTTTTAAACCAAATTATATCATTATCTTATATGCTAGTGTTAAAAAATATTCAAATGTTAATAAATTGTGTGTAGTATGAACTTCCTGCATGCTTATTTATGAGCTTAAAATATGCTCAATTGTAATTATACTTTAATTAAGTGTATAAATTCAATTCTATAATGCATTTGTACCTCACAGGAATGAAAATGGAAGGAAAGGAAAAGCAAATGATCTAGTTATATTGCTACTTTGCTATTTCCATTCTATTCTTTAGAAATTTAAATCACACAGTTGTTTATCTTACTATAGGATCAGAATGAATACCCTTTTCCTATAAATTGTCCAAATTTTGATAGTCCCCAGATTGCAAGTAGACAGTGAAAAAGGCTACTAAGTGCCATAATCTACTAAAATGGATCCTAAAATAGATAGTGATGAGGTGAGAAACAGATTTTCATTGCCAAGGACTGTGACGGTGTATTATTTGTTTCAGAGGTACAGGTCTGTGATTCAATAGTCTTACACAATTCACAGCGCTCACCATAGCACATACCCTCCCCAATGTCTATCACCCAGCCACCCCATCCCTCCCACCCCCCACCACTCCAGCAACCCTCAGTTTGTTTCCTGAGATTAAGAATTCCTCATATCAGTGAGAGAGGGGGGTGGGGGAATGGGTTAGCCTGGTGATGGGTATTAAAGAGGGCACATATTGAATGGAGCACTGGGTGTTATACGCAAACAATGAATCATGGAACACTACATCAGAACTAATGATGTATGGTGATTAACATAACATAATAAAAAAAAAAGAACTGTGACGGTGGAACTATGTATGGTGATGGATGTTAACCAGACTTATTGTGATCATTTTGCAATATATACAAATGTTGAATAACTATGTTGTATACCTGAAACTAATATAATGTATGTCAATTATACCTCAATTAAAAAAAAAAAAACTGTGAAGGGCCTGAGATTTTTACCTTACTTGCAAACTAGCAGTTTAGCTTACCACAGTTTCATGTGTGCTGTCAGAAGACAAAGGATTCTTGGGTCAGAAACAAGACTTTATTGCTAATGGCTCATCATGGAGCATGAGCTTCATGTTTGTGTTGGTTTCAGGTATCCCCATCCTCTAAGATATGGAGTGGTCCAGTTAGATATGTACACAGTGGATTTATACTATAGCTGAGGAACCCCGAGCTAGGGAAACCCTTTTATTATAATGAGCTTCTAGCAAACCTGCTTGACCTTTTTTTCCAGAGGAAGATATTACCTTTATTATACTAGACCCTGAACAAACCTGCCTCTGCTCAGAGGGGGACACTATCTCTGTCTTCCAAGGCTGTTCATTATACAAACATCCTTAAAAAGGTAGTCGAATATAAGACAATTAGTGCCTCTGCTTAAAAGACAGGCAGAAATGTGAGAGACCTGTGGAAAATTGTCTCCCAGTTCTCTTCTGTGTATTACAGCAGTTTGACCACCTTGTTATATAGAGAAAAGTCTAGTACCCTACATACTCAAAAAGAAAAGAGATAAAAAATTACAGTAGAATAAATTTTATTTTTTTTGAGATAATAAATTTCTTTGCAACTAAATATACAGATTTAATTTTCATTTTGATGTTATGTTGGATCAAAACTATGCTTTCTTTGTATCAAAATCCATATAGTTTGGGGGTGGGTGAAATGGGTAAAGGCAATAAACAGGTACAAATTTCCAGTTATAAAATAAATAAGTTCTGGGGATATAATGTACAGCATGGTGACTATAGTTAAAAATTCTGTGTTGCATATTTAAAGTGACTGAAATGAGATTTTAAGTGTTCTCATCACAAAAAAATTGTAACTATGATGATAGATGTTAACTAGACTTATTGTGGTGATCATCTTGCAATATATACATATATTGAATCATGTTATATACCAGAAAATAACATAATGTTATATGTCAATTATATCTCAATTTAAAAAGTAGTACTGATCTAGTATTTAGAAGTATCACACACCAAAACACTAAAGCTTCATAATGTTTTTTGGGGCTAATTATTTCCAAATATTATTCATTTCTGTCCTCTTACTACTGACTCCCACCCTTTAGTTGACTAATTCTTCACCTTGTATTATTTGTGACTTTGGCTTCTCAAGGAAGGGATCACATCTTAATTTCCTTGACTATTCCTTAACACCAAGCACAATATTTTATTTGCAAAAGAACTCAATAAATACTTGCTAACAGGAATATACAATATAAAATACTATTTAACTAGCTTAGAACATATAAATAATAGGAGTTTCAGAACATTAATGTGACCAAAATTTCCACAGGTAACAATAATGCTCTAACACAAAACAACTTTTAAGAGCAGATTAAAAGGGTAAATCTAAAATATAACAAAAATCATATAATTTGTTCCATTGTATAGAAAGGTAATAGGCAGTCATATATTGATTTAAAATTGATTCATTTACAGTGTCATTGAAATTATATTTTCTTTTTTATTTGAGAGAGAGAGAGAACATGAGTGGGAGGGCCAGAGGGAGAGGGAGAGAGAATCTCAAGCAGACTCCCGCTGAGCATGGAGCCTGATGTGGGGCTCAATCTCATGACTTTGAGATCACAACCTGAGCTGAAACCAAGAGTCGGACACTTAACTGACTGTGCCACCCAGGCGCCCCTGCAATTATATTTTCTAATGAAATATTCAATGCAATAAAAATTTGCATGAAGTTAATAGTTTATTAACTTCTAAACCATACAATGGTGAGTATCCTTAACTCAGGACAGAGATGTGTATTAACTTTCTAAATTCAGGTAGTTCTGTAGACGAACCGGTATTAAAAGTGAAAATATTCCATTTGGGAGCATATTGTTGGTCAGTAGTTGAGCCCTGATGGTTATTCTGCAAAGATGTAATAGTTCACATGGATCTTTGTATCTTGTTGAAGGAATGTAGTCGAGCCAATTAGAAATAATTGGACGTCTTCCTAAACTTAGTTGCGTCTGAAGAAAGGGGAAACATTTTAATTTTGTAATATTAATCACTGGTTAGTCCAAATTATTAGCATTTTTATTTTGTATTTAAATTCAGAAAATAGATCTTAAATTTATATAACCCTTATAGTATTTTTTACACAGTTTTTTTTTTTTTTACCCGAGGCAAGTATTTTTATTCCCCTTCTATTCTCACAATGATATATAAAGTTTAAATAACGTCTAAGGACACAAAACATTATTTCTTACAACTATGCATCTGTATTTGTTTTTCATTTTAGACAGATCACGCACTGATGTTTTATCAGCTTCTCCTTCCAGAGTAGTATTGTCAACTTGGCTATATACCAGAATTATCCAGGGGACTTTAAAATATACAAATGCTGAGGCTTTACTCTAGGAATTTTGATTTAATTCGTCTGACGTTGGGCACAGACAACATAAATCTTAAAAGTTCCCCCAGGTGATTCCAAACATTGTAGAATAAAATTTCAAACTGCTAAACCATGAGAAATCTTGATAAGAGACCCATCTATATGAAAAGATAAATTTTTAAGTTTTAAGTAGGGTACCCCTTTTAAAGATTTAATTCTAGAAGCTAAATGTTAAGTTGATTTAAGAAGAAAAGACATTGCTGAGATATTTCTCCAGTAGAACCTATAATCTGTAGACTATATGGTACTTTTGGTACTTTTGCTTAAATGATATATACTATTATTTAGTCAATACTCAGCTATTCAAAAAATATCTAGTATATGCTTTAGCACCTTAGCACCAAGCATTTAACTCATTGCTTGGGATCGTTGCTAGGGTATGTGAAATAGTCTCTGCTCATAGAACTGAGGGATAGATATTTTCAATTGCACAAATATTTTAAGCCTTTATATTTTTATTTCTTGGCATGTGATTATATTTGTGAAGAGAAATGTAACTCATTTTAAATATTCTACTGTAAAGAATTCTATTAAATTTTTAGTTTATGGTGTCCTTAAGACATAGAAATCCTATTAAACACTGGTTATTGTGTAATTAGACTATAATAATAACATACATCTACTTAGTAACTACTAAAATAAACTATAACTTTAAAAATGATTTATTTAGAAGACAAAATCATGCAATAAAGGACTAATAAAGGACTAATTTTCTTTAATTTAGATAATTTAGATTTTACCTATTTTTTAAAAGATTTATTTATTTATTTGAGAGAGAGAGAGAATGAGAGATAGAAAGCATGAGAGGGAAGAGGGTCAGAGGGAGAAGCAGACTCCCTGCTGAGCAGGAAGCCCGATGTGGGACTCGATCCCGGGACTCCAGGATCATGACCTGAGCCGAAGGCAGTCGCTTAACCAACTGAGCCACCCAGGTGCCCTGATTTTACCTATTTTTAATTTATAAGCCTACACTCAATTATTAATTTTTCACTAGGTATAATTCATAGATTAAAAATAAAATTCATTCTTGTCTCACAATTTTATCTTAAAATTGATCAATATTTAAGCCCAAACCCAAAGAACAATATTCTGCTTACCTCTATTTCCCTGATTGAAATGGCAGAAAGCACTCTGGAACATAGCACTAAACATGTTTTGGCATCTTCCTGGATGTCTACAAATTCATGATCAACCATTATTCTCACTCTTGAAGGGTAGAGCAATATTGTTATTATAATGTTGATGGGTTTTTTTTCTCTTTCTAAGATTCCATATTGCAGGAGTATTTTCAAGATATTAGATTGTCTTGTCTGAGCTACATAGAGTAGAGGTGTGATGCCGCTTAGTGGGCTTGGACAGTATACTGGTGTGAAAGTTCTGTGAATCAAACAAACAAAAGCTTCACTGAATACAGAATTAAGAATTGTGGTAAACACTTTGTCTTAATAGTAATGGGAAAATAATAGTATTATCTTAAATATTAAATGTCTTAAATGGCTTTTAATGTAGCTTTATCTTTATGTATGTCTTTTTTTTTAAGATTTTATTTATTTGACAGAGAGATAGCGAGAGCAGAAACAGAAGAAGGGGGAGTGGGAGAGGGAGAAGCAGGCTTCCTGCCGAGCAGGGAGCCCAACATGGGGCTTGATCCCAGGACCCTGGGATCATGACCTGAGCCAAAGGTAGAAATTAACTGAACTACCCAGGGGCCCCTATCTTTATGTATGTCTTAAAAAGAGTTTTCTATTCTATTAATCTAGACCAAACTGAAAGTTAAAAAATAAGAAAATTCCTATTACACATTTAAACTTTGCACTTGTAGAAACAAACCAAAAACGATTTAAATGTATGGGAAGTTTACTTTTAGTAATAGCAATTATGTTTCTCACTGGAGAAATCCTATTGTTGTCAGAACCGGTATTATAAAACTGAGGTAGCTCTGGAAAATTTAAAACAGAAAAAGTAAAAAGGCATTTTAAAAATTTCACTTTATTAATAGAATAAAAGTATGTGACCATTTTGATACCTTTTTGTTTGTTTTCTTCTTGTCAGTCATGAATTGAGTTTGGAGATTAGATGAAAAAGGAGTAAGTTCAACTACCTTAATTTTATTTTCACTTTAATAAAATTAGAATTGGTATTTGTATGTTTAAGCAATGAAAATTATATTTTTTTCTAATTTTATATAGTCCTTACAATTGAAATAGATATTTGTGTTTGCTAATGAATTGGTCTCTGTATGTAGATAGGACATGGTATTACCAACCACAGGGGTTTTTACATTATCAAACCTTGATTTGGCCAAATAAAAATGGCTTTTAGGACTAAAGAAAGGGAAATTTTATTCATGATCCTTTGTCTCTGGAATTCTCTTGATTGGTGTAATAAAATACTAATATGTTTTGTAGAACAGCATACAAACTATAAATACTGGTTTTGGAAAACTGTGCAGAGCGAGGAGTGCCTTATTCAAAAAGAGGAATTTTAAGATTGTATATATTTAATTAATGAGGGAGGCAACACAGTATAATGCTATAAACAATGGAGATTTAAGGGTTCTAGATTCAAGGTTTGGTTTCTCCTAACTAGCTTTATGATGTTTGGTTAGTCAGCCTCTTAGAGTCTTAGTGTCTTTATGCATTTATGTATTCATTTGCTCATTAATTAATTAATTGAACACTTGCTTTCCCAGAGTGTACTGAGTACTAGATACAGAGAGAGAAGGATACAGTCCTTTATATCAAGATGCTTATTATAGTCTAGTAAAGGAAATGGAAAAATAATTCAATAATACAATACAAAATGACAATTGCTATGATAGAAACATGCTTCGTGTACTATAGAAGCAATGAGGAGAGGCACTTAACTCTACCTGGAATAACCATTGTTTTTAGGTTATCCTGGAGCTAAGATTTGAAGGATTAGTAGGTGTTTATCAATAAAAAGATTAGAAGTAAATGTTTCATTTACAAGCATAAAGCAACATTGGAGGATTGTTTTACCTGAACTACCTATATAAAAAGAATGTTTTGTATTAGATATGTTTTCTGTTGAAGTGTATTTAGAAGTCCTAAAAACTTCCCCTGTGGTGATTCCCTTATCAGAAGCTCCAAAGGGAACAGTTTGAAAATCACTAGACCAACTAGTTTATCTCCAAAGCTTTATTGAGTGTTGAAATGCCAAGATTTTGTGATTCACACACACACACACAAAAATAGTGTGGTGTAGTGCAGACTAGCATCTTAGAAATTAAGAAGTTGAGTTTTTGTTGTAACTCTGCCAGTGTTACTATATATATCCTTCTAAGTTCTGTATATAAATATATACATTCTCTGTTGGAATAATCTCCAAATCAGTATTGCCCCAGACATCTCATCTTTTTCATACATACTTCCAATATATATCCCAAATTGAACTCCTAAACTACTTCTCCTTCTTCATTCCCTGTCCTGCTTATAGGTTTTCACTTTCCCAAACCACCATTGCATCCAGCTTTTTCACAGTTCTTTGATTTGTATATGTCCTTTTCCTCCCTTTTCAATTCTGGCAAGTCTGGCTCATCATGTAAGACTCTAATAAACTCTTTTGTAAAGACTTCTTTGATGACCTGAACTTTCTCTTCTCATGACACATTCCTCTATTAAGCCCATATCATTTTGAGTAACTTAACATCTCTAATCTTTCATTTTCTCATCTTCAAAATAAATGGGTGAGCAAGATGTGCAATAAAAATTTAAGCTCCACAAGGGCAACATTTTTGTCTGTTTAACCTGCTGTTAATATCCCTAAATGCCAGAATAATGCTTAGTCCAGAGTAGACCCTCAAGTATTTGTTGATGTTTTTTTACTATTATCCAGAAAAAAATATATATGTAATTAAATTTATTTTGTGGCTTTTGGACCTAACAAGACTGTTAGTGAAGTGCAATCATTTAAATTTTTCAAAGGCAATCTAATTTATTAATCTTGCTTGTTCTTTTTTTTTCAGATATGTCTTTTTTATTGAAGTATAATTGATATATTAGTTTCAGGTCTGCAACATAATGATTCAATATTTGTATACATTGTGAAGCAATTAACATAAGTCTAATTACCATCTGTCCTCAAAAAAATTAGAAAAATATTTTTTCTTGTGATGAGAACTTTCAAGATCTACTCTCAGCACCTTTCAAACATGCAATAAAATATTATTGACTATAGTAATAATGCTGTAAATTACATTACCATGAGTTATTTATTTTACAACTGGAAGTTTGTACTTCTTGACCCCCTTACCCATTTGACCTACCCTCAATCCCCTTCACTCTGGCAACCATCTTTTCTCTGTATTTATGAGTTTTGTTTTGTTTACTTGTTTGTTTTGTTTTTTAGACTCCATATATAAATGAAATCATGTTATTTGTCTTTCTCTGTCTGACTTAGTTCACTTAGCGTAATACCCTCAAGTTCATTCCATGTTGTCAAAAATGGCAAAGTTTCATTCTTTTTAAAAATTTTTAATTATGGGCGCCTGGGTGGCTCAGATGGTTAAGCGTCTGCCTTCGGCTCAGGTCATGATCCCAGCGTCCTGGGATCAAGTCCCGCGTCAGGCTCCCTGCTCTTTGGGAGCCTGCTTCTCCCTCTGCCTCTCTCTCTCTCTCTCTCTCTCTGTCTTTCATGAATGGATAAATAAAATCTTTAAAAAAATTTTTTTTTAATTAATTTTTTTAAGTAGATTCTATGCTGGGCATGGAGCCAAATGTGGGGCTTGAACTCACAACCCTGAGCCACCCAGGCACCCCTTGAACATCTTTTCATGTGCCTGTTAGCTATCTATAGATCTTTTGAGAAAAATGCCCATTCAGATCCTCTGCCCATTTTTTGATAGGCTGTTTTTATTGAGTTGATGATTTCTTTATATATGTTTTGGATATTAACCCCTTATTAGATATATCATTTGCAAATATTCTTTTTCCCATTCAATATGTTGCCTTTGCAGTTTTTTGATGGTTTCCTTCACTGTGCCGAAGCTTTTTAGTTTATTTTTGCTTTTGTTGTCATTGCCTTTGGAGTCAGATCCAAAAAATATTGCCAAGAACAATGTCAGGGAACTTACTGTCTATGTTTTCTTCTAGGAGTTTTATGGTTTCCGGTCTTGAATTCACGTCTTTAATCAATTTTGAGTTAATTTTTTTGTGTGGTATACGATAGTGGTCTAGTTTCATTCTTTTGCATCTGACCAGTTTTTCCAACATCATTTATTGAAGAGACTGTCCTTTCCCCATTGTATATTCTTGTCTTTTTTTTCATAATATTAATTAACCATATATGCATGGGTTTATTTCTGGGCTCTCTATTTGTTCCATTGATCTGTGTGTCTGTTTTTATGCCATACTGTCGTGATTATTATCTTTTTAATATAGTTTGAAATTTGGGAGCATGACACCTCCAGCTTTGTTCTTCTTTTTCAAGACTGCTTTCATTTTTCAATATCTTTCTGTTTCAACACAAATTTTAGGATTGTTCTAATTCTGTGGAAAATGCCATTCAAATTTTGATACAGATTGCATTGAATCTGTAGATTGCTTTGGGTGATGTGGACATTTTAATAATGATTTTTTTAATTCATGAACACAGAATATCTTTCCATTTATTTGTGTCTTCTTCAATTTCTTACATCAATGTCTTAGAGTTTTCAGAGTACAGAGCTATCACCTCCTTGGTTAAATTTATTTCTAGGTATTTTATTTTTTTTAATAATTATTTTTTATAAAGATATTTATTTATTGAGAGAGAGAGAGAGAATGGTAGAGAGCATGCGAGGGAAGAAGGTCAGATGTGGGACTCGATCCTGGGACTCCAGGATCATGACCTGAGCCGAAGGCAGTCGCTTAACCAACTGAGCCACCCAGGCCCCCAAGGTATTTTATTCTTTTTGATGCAATTATAAATGAGATTGTTTTCTTAATTTATTTTGCTGATAGTTCACAGTATATAAAAACAACAGATTTTGTATATTGATTTTATACCTTGTAACTTTACTGAATTTATTCATTTTAACTATTTTGGTGGAGTCTTTAGGGCTTTCTATATATAAAATAATGTCACCTATATATAGTGGCAGTTTTACTTTTTCTTTTCCAATTTGGATGTATTTTATTTTATTTTTTAATTTATTTTAATTTATATTTTATTTGCCTAATTGCTCTGTCTAGGACTTCTAATACTATGTTGAATAAAAGTGGTGAGAGTTGGCATCCTTGTCTTGTTCCTGATCTTAAAGCAGTGGGTATGATGTTAGTTGTGGGTTTGTCATATATAGTATTTATGATGTTGAGGTACCTTCCATCTATACCCATCATGTTGATGGTTTTTATCATAAATGGATGTTGAATTTTGTCAAATGCATTATCTTCATCTATTAAGATTAGATAATATAATTTTTATCCTTCATTTTTTTAATGTGGTGTGTTATGTTGATTGATTTGCAGGTATTGAACCATCCTTACATCCCTTTAACAAATCCTACTTGATCATGGTGTGTATGATCCTTTTGATGTATTACTGAATTTGGCTCTCTAATATTTTGTTGAGGCTTTTTGCATCCATGTTCATCAAGGATATTGGCCTGTAATTTTATTTATTTTTTTACAGTGTCCATGTCTGGTTTTCTCACTAGGGTAATTCTGGCCTTGTAAAATGAGTTTGGAAGTGTTAACTCCTTTTCAGTTTTTGGAAGGGTTTGAGAAGGATAGGTATTAAATCTTCTTTGAATATTTGGTAGAATTCACCAGTGAAGCTGTCTGGTCCTGGACGTTTGTTTTTTGGGAAGTTTTTGATTACTGATTCAATCTCTTTACTAGTAATTGGTTTATTCAGACTTTTGTGTTTCTTCACAAATCAGTCTTAGAGGATTGTATGTTTCTGGGAACTTATCCATTTCTTTCAGGTTGTTGAATTTTTGGTGTATAATTGTTTATAATTGTCTCTAATGATCCTTTTGTATTTCTTTGATATTAGTTGTAATTTTTATTTCATTTCTGATTTTTGCATTTGGACTCTTTTTCTTGATGAGTCCAGCTAAAAGTTTGTCAGTTTTGTTTATCTTTTCAAAGAACCAGTTCTTAAGTCTCATTGATCTTTTTTATTTTTAGTTTGTATTTCATTTATTTCTGCTCTGATCTTATTTCCTTCCTTCTACTAACTGAGCTTCATTTGTTTTTCTTTTTCTAGTTCCTTTAGGTGTAAATTTAGTTTTTTTTAAAGATTTTATTTATTTATTTATTTGAGAGGGAGAGAGAGAGAGGGAGAGAGAGAGCAGGAGCAGGGGGAGGGATGGAGGGAGAAGCAGACTCCTGTCTGAGCAGGGAGCCTGATGCGAGGCTCTATCCCATGACCTGAGCGGAAGGCAGACACTTAATGACTGAGCCACCCAGGCACCCCATTGTAAAGTTAGTTTATTTGAGCTTTTTCTAGTTTTTTTTTTTTTCTTTTTGAGGTAGGCCTGTATCACTGTAGTCTTCCCTATTAGAACTGCTTTTGCTTTAACTCATTGATTTTGGTAAGTTGTATTTCTATTTTCATTTATTTCAAGGTATTTTTTGATTTCTCCTTTCACTTCTTTATTGACACATTGGTTGTTCAGTAGCACATTTTTTAATCTCCACATATTTATGATTTTTCCAGTGTTCTTATAATTTATTTCTAGTGTCACACCATTGTGATTGGAAAAGATACTTGATATGATTTCAGTCTTGGATTTATTGTGACTTGTTTTGTGGTCTAACATATAATCTATCCTGGAGACTATTCCATGTGTACTTGAGAAGAATGTATATTTTGCTGTTTTTGTATGCAGAGTTTTATATATATATATATATATATATCCTCAAAATACATATGTATATATAACTCTGCATATATATATATTTATACAAAGTCCATCTGGTCTAATGTATCAACTGAGATTGATATTTTCTTATTGATTTTCTGCCTGAATGGTCAATCCATTGATGTAAGTAGTATATTAAAGCCTCTTTCTCTTGTTTTATTGCTGTCAATTTCTCCCTTTAGGTCTGTTAATACTTGCTTTATATATTTAGATGCTTCTGTGTTGGGTGCATAAATATTTACAGATGCTATATCTTATTGTTGGATTGACCCTTTTATTTTTATATAATGCCTATTTTTTGTCTTTTATTAGTCTTTAAAGTCTATTTTATCTGATATAAGTATAACTACCCTTGCTTTTCGGGGGGGGGGGAGGGTTCCATTTCATGAAACATCTTCTTCCATCCCTTCACTTTCAGTCTGTGTGTGTCCTTACATATGAAGTAAGTTCTTGTAGGCAGTAAGGTAGAGAGATAGTGCAAAGATGGTACCTACCTATGCCAGCACTAGCAAAGTAGAGGGAGAATGCTGAAAAGATGTTCACTGTGCCTTTGTTCCTGGAAAGTCTTAACAGGCTCTGCCCCTCTGGCACATACCTTAAGGTTAGCAAATTAATCTCTTTCACGTATGGTCTAGGCACTTTTCAATCTGTTACTTTTGTACTTGGTCCCAAAGTGAATGTGTCTGCTTGTGAATCCTCTAAGAGTGGAATCTCCATTTCCTACAGCACTATTTCTCCTGAACGTAAGTTCTGTTGGTTTTTAAAGCCAGGTGTTTTGGGGGCTCATCTCTCCAGTGCAGGTCCCAAGGGTTGGAGTGTCTGGTGTGGGACACAAACCCCTTGCTTCTCAGGGAGAAGCTCTGTATTTGTGAGATCCCTATCTCCTCCTGTTTGTGGGTTGGCATGCCAGGGGTGGGATTTTTGGCAAGACCATGTGTTTGCTTCCCCTACCCATCTAACGTGGTCTGTTCATCTTTTTTTTTTTTATTTGTTTTTTTGAGGGTGTGGGTAGAGAGGGACAGAGAAAGAGGGAGGGAGAGAATCATAAGCAGGCTCCAGGCTCAGCATGGAACCTGATGCAGGGCTCCAATCTCACAAACCTGAGATCATGACCTGAGCCAAAATCAAGAGTTGGATGCTTAACTGAGCCACCCAGTTTCCCCAATCTGTTCATCTTTTGCTCTGGAGGATCTGTTCAGCTAGTTTTGGGGGTTTTCTTAGAGGGAATTGTTGCATATATAGATGTAGATTTGTTGTGTCCCTTGGAGGAGGTCAGTTCAGGATTCTCCTATACTACCATCTTGAACCACCTTTGATCTTGCTCACTCTTAAGATATTTGACTAAGAATATTGCTAAGTATAGGAATTCAGGAGACTTGTGGGGACAAAGATACCACAAGTTGTCCTTGGTAAGATTTGGAGATATTAGCTGATTTTAAAATATTAAGATTGATACTACCTTTAGAAGTAGTTTTAGACCAAAAATGTTGAAAACATAACTAAAACTCAAATAGGCTTAAAATGAGATTTAAAAGTCTAATCTGTACCCAAATGACATGGTTAATCCTCATGTTTAAAGAGCATGTTACTGTAAACCAAAATTTGCTTAATCTGTACTGACAGTTAATTACAACAGTACTTATATGGATGGAGTAAGGCAAGCACAGCAAGAATTAGTTTTTCAATGTGAAGTTAATGAACTGAACCCTCTGTATCTGAAAATCTGTCATATATGCTTATGAAATGGGGCATGATATTTCCATATAGACATGCAGAGAATGATTCAGTTTTGTAGCTATACTAATTATTTCTATTTTTTCTACTCCTCTTTTAGTTTTTAGCCACCAAATTTAAAAGATGCTTATCCATAATTTTATTTCTGATATTTAAGACAGTTGAGTTTCTTGGAACCATGTTTTATCCTAACTTAGTAGGGCTATTTTCTCCAAGTTATCCACCTACCTCTTTGGCTGTTCCTTTTCAACCATCTTTGACTGGTTTCTCTTTCTCTGCCCTTAACATCTAAGTAAAGAAGATTTGGCCTTTTGACTAATTTTCTTTTGACTTATTGTTCTCAGGCAGGTTCATCCATGACCATAACTTAAATTACTATCTATTAATTTATTCAACAAATATTTATTGAATGCATTCTGTATGCCAAGCAACATATCACTTGGGATATGTGAGTGAACATAACAAAGATGGCTGCTTGCATTGTAGTGAGGGAAAACAACACAGAATGAGCATAGCAAAAAAAAAATAATAATTTTATAATATGTTAGAAGATTTGATAAGAAAAAAGAGAAAGTAGAGAAGTATAGGAAGTATGGAAGTGCTAGGAGGATATATAAGCGCATTTTCCAATTTTAAATAGGATGATAGGAGAAGGCATTACTGAAAGGTGACATCTGAATAAAGAGGAAGGAGATGAAGACATTAATTATTTAGATATTTAAGGATCCTAAGGCAGGAGTGTTCTGGAGTGGTAAGGGAAGAGTAAGGGAGCCATTGTAGCTGAAAGAGTGAAAAGGGTGAGGAGGAATAGGAAACAAGGACAGATAATGGGATGCCACATCCTGTAGAGCCTGGTAGATCACTGAAAGGACTTCCATCTTTTACTCTAAATGGAATGGAGGAACCATTGGAGATTTTGAATAGAAAAGCAATGTGATCTTACCTTTGTTGAGAATTTGTTACGGGATAGGAGGAAGAAAATTACTTAGTACAAGGTAATAACAATAGAGATGGTCAGATTTTGTGTATTGTTTGAAGGTAGAACCAACAGATATCCTGACAGATAAAATGTGGAATGTAAGAGAAAGACACATCAAGGATGATGCTATCTAGATATCTACTGTACCTGGATATCCCTTAGGTAATGCAAACTCTTATGTCCCAAACTGAATTTTTAAGTCCTTTATAATAACCTTGATAGATTTGTGGTATGACGATTGTGGTAAGCTGGATAATGGCCTCTCAAATTGTCAAAAGGGAGTTTGCAGATCTAATTAAGGTAAGGATCTTGAGACGGGAGATTATGCAGGTGGACCCAGTGTAATTACAAGGGCCCTTATAAGATGTGTCAGAGAAAAATAGAATCAGTGTCAGTGAAGGAGCTATGACTCTATAATGCGGGGCTTTGAAGATGGAGGAAGAAGCCATGAACCAAGGAATGCAGGAAGCCTCTATAAGCTGACAAGGAAACCCATTCTCCTGTAGAGCTTCTAGAAAGAACCAGTCCTGCTGACCTCTTGATTTTAGCCCAGTAGCTTCATTTTGGACTTCTGACTTCCAGAACGAAAAAATAATACATTTATATCATTTTAAGCCACTAAGTTTGTGACAATTTGTTACAAGAGGAAACTAATACAGCCATCAATGAGTCTTAAAATTTAGAAATTTGAAATTAACTCTTGTCTTTCTCTGATGCTCTGCTTCTAATCACTCACTGTGTTTTGTTATTCTATTTAATAATATCTCCTCTTTCCCCTACTGCTATTTAAGTTCTCATTATGTCTTACCTGGACAGTTGTGGTATTAAAGAATAGCCAGAAGCTGGAGAAGATGGTGGCAGAGCAGAATTAGTTCTTTCCCTAAAACTATTATAGATACATATGGAAGCTAAGTTAGCACAGAGTGCCTACTATGCAAATTCAGCTTCAAGCAACCTCTCCAGTTACCTACCTCTTTTCAATAAGATTGCTTCCCACAACCCTTTTTCTATAGAAGTTCTGGAACTGCCACTGTACCTGGAGTGTTTGAGCTACTGACTGGTCTCCTGACTGGTCTCTCTGCCTCTAGTCCCAGCCTCCCTTCCCAGTCTAGTCTTCAAATGGGAGCTGATGAATCTTTTCATACTACAAATCTGACCTTCACTGGTTAGGCATCACTCATGGTGTAAATTTCAAATTCCTTAGCATGGTCTACAAAGTACTTCAGGCTTTCACTTTTAGGCTTCATCTGTCACTACTACCTGATTTCCTATCTTACTTTCTAGCAACTGAATAATTATCTAGATAATAATTGTTATAGACAATTCTGATAATCACTGAATGCAACATATTGTTTGTATCTCCTTTGGTTTTAGTCATCCCGCCTCTGCCTAGATTATATTTCTTCAAGGGCTAAAGGAAGGGAAAACCTCCTTTCATATTTTGAAAATCAATTTAAGACATCCTCTCTTCTAGAGAGCTTTCTCAGGTATCTGTTCCTTCCCAATAGTGTTAAATTCTTTCTCTGTTCTCTCTACTTGCACATGCTTCTATTTTTGCATTTATAGTATAATTATAATTTTTATGGTTCACTTACTAGTCTGTGAGCTCTCCAAAATCAGGAAATATGGTTATTTGGTTTTGTATTCCCCCAAAATAACACAGTGTTTGGAGAAAATGCTTAATAAAAGATTATTGTTTTTTTTAACTGAATGGTATCATCTCTCTTTAACCACTTATGGTTTGTCATACAACAGCATTTAGATTACTATTGGTGGTCTGTTATAAAAATGAATAAACTTAAGTTCCTTTCCCTCATTTGTTCTATCTCCTCTCCTCCGGGGACCTATTTAGACACTCCATTATTACAATGGGGAAATTATCATACTGGAGTGTATCCTGGGGAAGGTGACCAAAAAATATTGCTGTAAGAATAAAGAACAACAGATAATAGGAAACTTAAGGTATTCATTATGGGGATATAATAGCTGTGTTCAAATATTTGAGAGATTTTCATGTAGGAGAAAAAAATAGACTTTGTTCTCTGTAGCTCTGGGGGCAGAATTGGAGAAATGGAGACAGATTTTAGTGCATGATGAGTAAGAAGAATCTAATAAAGCTGCATAAAAATTCACTTTTTCTTTCAACAAAATCTTGATAGAGCTCTTGCAATGTATCTGCATAGTTCTAGGCACTGAGGATTAAATGTTGAGGAAGTAGTCAGGGTTTTTCCTCTTAATGGAACTTACTTTAATGACAGTGGATAGTGAACAAACAAATCAATGGGAAAAAAAACAGCAAATGAACATATAGTGATCGATGTTGTGCAGAGAATTAAAAGTGTCATGATAGTGAATGAGTGACTTCTTTAGATGATGAGACCAGAGAAGGCCTCTCTGAAGGGATGACATTTATTTATGTATTTATTTATGTATCTATTTATTTATTTTAAAGATTTTATTTATTTGACAGAGACAGACACAGTGAGAGAGGGAACACAAGCAGGGGGAGTGGGAGAGGGAGAAGAAGGCTTCCCGCAGAGCAGGGAGCCCGACACGGGGCTCCATCCCAGGACCCTGGGATCATGACCTGAGCTGAAGGCAGACACTTAACGATTGAGCCACCCAAGCGCCCCCAGAAGGGATGACATTTATACTGTGTTCCACCTGATAAAAAGGAATTAGTCATAGGAAGATCCGAGTGAAGAGATTTCCAGGCAGAGGGAACAGTTATTATTATTATTTTTTAAATAAATTTGAGTATAGTTGACACACAGTTATATTAGTTTCAGGTGTACAACTCAATGACTCAACAAGTTTATACATTATGCTGTGTTCACAAGTGTAGCTACCATCTGTCACCATACAATGCTGTTACAAATTCATTAGCTACTTTCCCTATGCTATGCCTTTTATTCCTGTGACTTACTCATTCCATAACTGGAGGCTTCCATCTCCCATTCCCCTTCACTCATTTTGCCCATCCCCTTCCCCCCTTCCCTCTAGCAACCATCATTTTGTTCTCTCTATTTATGGGTCTGTTTCTGCTTTTTCTCTATTTATTCATTTTGTTCTTGAGATTCCACATCTGAGTGAAATCATATGATATTTGTCTTTCTCAGTCTGACTTATTTCACTTGGAGACAACAGTCATTACAGGACCTTCAGGTAGGAATGAAATTGAAGATGTTCAAGAAACAGAAAGGTCTGGGTGGCTGGAATATAGTATTCAAGGGGGAGAATGACATGAGATTGGATTTGGTTGATATAGTGAGAGACCAGATCATGTGGGACTTTTAAAAAATGGGTATTGAGTTTGAATTTTATTTCACTCGTAATGGAAAAGATTTGGAGGATTTTAAGCATGGGTGATATATTTCACATTTTTATAAGGTTGTTCAGGCTTCTGAGTCAAGAATAGATTATAGGAGTTGAGAGGGAAGAGTGGAAGCTGAAAGACTCTTTGGCAATCTGTAGCGGTTGTTCAGGGCAAGAGATGAATGTGGCTTCACCTGGGTTAGAATGGAGGGAACAAAAAGTGTAATTGGGATATGTTGTAAAGACATAGTCAAAAGGACTTGCTAATGTGTTGATAAACGAAAGAGAAGAATCAAGAATAAATCCTGGATTTCTGTCTTGAGCAACAGGATAGAACAAAAGGGGCCATTAGTCAGATAGGGAATTCAGGGGAAGGAACAGATTGACAGGGAGAGAGTGAGTTAGATTAATATTCTGTTTTATTTCTGTTAAGTTTGAGATGCTTTGTGGAGATGTTGAGTAGACAACTTTATATAGAAGGAATCTGGAGCTCAGAGGAAGAAAGGTCAGGGCTGGAGAGAAAGTGGGGAGTAACTGGCATACACATAATATTTAAAGTCCTGGGAGACAGAACAGGTATAGCTGGGAAACAGAAGCGTCCCTGGGCGAAGGAATGGTTTACCTCATGAAATAGTTAACTACTACTAGAGTTGTTCAAGCAGAGACCATATGATCATCAGCCAGGGATGTTCAACATAGGGTTGCTGCCCCAGGTGGAAGTTTGCTAATGAATTCATAGATCCCATCTGAATCTAAATAAAATTCTATGATTCTGCAAGATCCAGATGATGTCATGGTACATAGAATTGGCTAGTAATGTATTTTCCCTTGTGGATGTATCTAAGTCAAAATTTCTCGATTTTAAAACTGTCACTTAAGACAGTTGTTAATGGCACTGTATCATATCCCACTGTGTGTTTCTCTTTATTTCATTTTCCTTCCTCTCCTTTCAGTTTTCCCCTTTTGCTTCCCATTTAAAAATTTTTTACATTTATCTTCTCTTCCTCTGTTTTACTCCATTTTTCTTTTCCTTGGGCCTACAACATAAGCGTTACTTAGTCCAGGTAGTGACACTCAGAAGCTGCTGCTCTTTGCGATAGTTACAGATATAATTGTCCTTAAAACAACCAAAAGGTGCTATTTGGGGGTTTTATTTACTGATATCCCAGACCGCAGCTAGTTCATGTACTTGGGTGATCATTAAGGAAAGCAATCTAGTGGTTCTCCAATATCACAGTGATACACAATCAAGAGGATAACTGCTTCAGGCAGAATCTAAATTGGTTTAGTCTTTAACTGATCTTATCTGTCTTGTTTTTTACTGCATTCTTGCTCCTATCATTGTGCCTAGCTGGTATAGTGCCTTATACATAGTAAGGTGGTATATAAGTAATTTGTTGAATGAGTGAACAAATGCACATTAGTTCTAATCAAGCTGGTACCCAAAACTGTAGAGTGAGTTAGTTACTGCAAACTAAGTAACTTTAGAATCTATATTATAGACTTTACAAAGAGGTCACATTGAATATTTTATTCTATAAGATCCTCAGTAGTATTCATTATTTAGTTTGGCATTTCAGACTATGTGAAAATTTGGTTCTATAACAGAATCAGATATTTGACTTCATTGTGTTCAATCTTGGAGAATTTGGAGTCATACAAAAAGGGAATTATTATGTTTAATAACTATTACTAAGTGAATATGTGTGTATATTCTGCATTATACTTTGAAAGTCATTTTACTATATATGCACTACAGATATATATTATCAGTATTTTCAAGAAGAGATCACGGTATAACCCAAAATAATGTCTTTGTCTATTTAGAGAAATCTAAGTTGTTGAACATGCCATTACCTTGAGCACTAACATGTAAACTTTATAGAGCGGAACTTCTAGAAATTTATTGGCAATAATAATGTATGTATAAGGGAGCATTTATTGAATAAATAATGAAGGAGTGAACAAATGAATGAGCAATCAAGTCAGGATTCCTCATCCATATGTAGCCACTATGTGTGTTGATTTTAGAAAAAAAGAAGTAATACAATCTCCTAAAGAGAAATTTTCTCCTCTTATGGTGAAAACATGAGATTATTACCTCCAAATCAGTGCCAGGTTACAACTTCTGTCTTGAACATAGTCCTTTGTCTTCTTGAGAAGCAGTTCCACAAAGTCAGGATTACCTTTTCTGGCGAAAACCCAGTACAGAATTGTATTCACACATATTTCAGTAAATTCAAAATTAAAATTTAGTTCAAAACGGTATCCTGATTTTTCCACAAATGCAATATAATCTGAAAGTAGTATGTCAAACCCATCCAAGTCGACATACCTCAGAATTTTTGCCAGGGTTCTATAAATCCTAGGTTCATAACAGTGATATCCCCACTGACCCAAAAACTGCAAGGATGGTCGTTTAACAATTTTGTCAATGAGATTGCAGAATATATTGCTTCTTGGACAAGAAGTCTTTCGGCATAATTTAGAAGATTTACTCATTGCTATTTAAGGCAACAATATAGAAATAAAATCACAGGAAGTCATACTGCACTCCTTCAGTTAGATATTTTGATAACATGGTAGGCTTTACTCCATAGACAGGAAGTGCCCTTTTAAACTGTAGCCAGAAAAAATATCATATGAAATATTACCATAAAGTACTGGATGACATCACAATAGATGGTGATCTGTCATCAGCATAGGTCAGAAATTTGGGATAGTATATGTAACTGGTGACATTTGAGAGACATGTATTGGACATAAATGGCATGTGTAACAGCTAAGAGCTAATATTTTTAAGTCTAAAACTTCAGCTCAAGGCAGAATGTATTTTCGTGAAGTACTGAAAACACAGTCTATAATATATTAGACAAAATAATATTAATAACCTGGTTGGTGATTCCTTTTAGGCTGTCATGTTCTGCATGAGTACTGCATGTTCTCACTTAAACCTCATAAGATATTTTCCCTACTTTATAGCTGAGGAGACTGAGACTTAGAAAGTTTATGACCTGCCAAAAGTCATTGTATTCATTCTCAGAAAAGCTGCCATTCCATATTAAACAACATTTGGAAACTTTGCTTTAGAATTTAGAATTTTATAGACCTTATTCCTCTATAAATTAGGCAAAACATATACAGTTTGGACATCAAAGGTGTTTAAGGCTTGATGTGGCATCCTTGCCCCAGTAAAATAAAGGGGAAATATGGTTGTTTAGTAGTCAGCCACCTTTCTGTTACATTTAATAACCTTAAGTGTATTTATTAGCAATTTTAAAGGTACTTAAATGTTTTCTTTTTCCTTTTGAATATTTTTCTTGAAATCACAGAAAATAATGTCTCTTTAGTAAAGGGAAATTGTAGCTTTGGGTTTATTACAATTTACTTTCACTATAGTGAATTTAGTTCTCTATAAGCTCTAAGCTCTATTTTCCCAGGATAGCAGGAAAAACTAATAACTATTGTCATCTTTCTGAAAACCAGGAGTTTTGTTAATTTCCACTAATTTCTTTCTCTTTTTATTTTCTCCACTTCAAAAAAAATACATTTTTAAAGTGAACTATTTTTATTGATTTCTTACATAAGGGTCATAAAAATGGCAACATTATAGAACCAGTGAAAATCCTTGCCGAGATAATCGTGTTAACAGTTTTATGTATAGTCTTTCAAATATTTTTGTGCTTATGTATATAAATAGATATTATATACTTTGTTCTTTTTATACAAATGGAATAATATTATACATAACTGGTTCTATGAACTCCTTTATATTTATATAACAGCATATAATAGGTACTTTTGTATGACCATTTATAATAATAGTTAACTATTATGTACTACTTACTATATACCAGGCACTGTTTTAAGTACTTATCTATTAACTCCTTTAATCCTTATAACAACTTCACTTCACAGATAAGGAAGTTAAGACGCAGAGCCTAAGTGACTTGCCCAAGATGATATGTCTAGTAAGTGGTAAAGTTGGCATTTGAACACAGACAGGATGGTGCCAGACTTTTTATTTTAATTTTTTATTGTTATGTTAATCACCATACTTTACATCATTAGTTTTTGATGTAGTGTTCCATGATTCATTGTTTGTGCATAACACCCAGTGTTCCACGCAGAATGTGCCCTCTTTAATACCCATCACCAGGCTAACCTATCCTCCACCCCCCTCCCCTCTAGAACCCTCAGTTTGTTTTTCAGAGTCCATCATCTCTCATGGTTCATCTCCCCCTCTGACTTACTCCCCTTAATTCTTCCCCTCCTGCTATCTACTTCTTTTTCTTTTTTCTTAACATATATTGCATTGTTTCAGAAGTACAGATCTGTGATTCAACAGTCTTGCACAATTTACAGTGCTCACCGTAGCACATACCCTCCCCAATGCCTATCACCCAGCCACCCCATCCCTCCCACCCCCCACCACTCCAGCAGCCCTCAGTTTGTTTCCTGAGATTAAGAATTCCTGATATCAGTGAGGTCATATGATACATGTCTTTCTCTGATTGACTTATTTCACTCAGCATAACACCCCCCAGTTCCATCCACGTCGTTGAAAATGGCAAGATCTCATTCCTTTTGATGGCTGCATAATATTTCATTGTGTATATATACCACACTTTCTTATCCATTCATCTGTCGACGGACATCTTGGCTCCTTCCAGTTTGGCTATTGTGGACATTGCTACTATAAACATTGGGGTGCACGTACCCCTTTGGATCCCTACATTTGTATCTTTGGAGTAAATACCCAGTAGTGCAATTGCTGGGTTGTATGGTAGCTCTATTTTCAACTGTTTGAGGAACCTCCATACTGTTTTCCAGAGTGGTTGCACCAGCTTGCATTCGCACCAACAGTGTAGGAGGGTTCCCCTTTCTCCGCATCCCCGCCAACATCTGTCATTTCCTGACTTGTTAATTTTAGCCATTCTGACTGGTATGAGGTGGTATCTCACTGAGGTTTTGATTTGGATTTCCCTGATGCCAGGGGATGTTGAGCACTTTTTCATGTGTCTGTTGGCCATTTGGATGTCTTCTTTGGAAAAATGTCTGTTCATGTCTTCTGCCCATTTCTTGATTGGATCATTTATTCTTTGGGTGTTGAGTTTGATAAGTTCTTTATAGATTTTGGATACTAGCCCTTTATCTGATATGTCATTTGCAAAAATCTTCTCCCATTCTGTCGGTTGTCTTTTGGTTTTGTGGACTGTTTCTTTTGCTGTGCAAAAGCTTTTTATCTTGATGAAATCCCAATAGTTCATTATTGCCCTTGCTTCCCTTGCCTTTGGCGAAGTTTCTGGAAAAAAGTTGCTGTGGCTGAGGTCGAAGAGGTTGCTACCTGTGTTCTCCATTAGGATTTTGATGGACTCCTGTCTCACGTTTAGGTCTTTCAACCATCTGGAGTCTATTTTTGTGTATGGTGTAAGGCAATGGTCCAGTTTCATTCTTCTGCATGTGGCTGTCCAGTTTTCCCAACACCATTTGTTGAAGATACTGTCTTTTTTCCACTGGACACTCTTTCCTGCCCTGTCAAAGATGAGTTAACCATAGAGTTGAGGGTCCATTTCTGGGCTCTCTATTCTGTTCCATTGATCTATGTGTCTGTTTTAGTGCCAGTACCATACTGTCTTGATGATGACAGTTTTGTAATAGAGCTGGAAGTCCGGAATTGTGATGCCACCAGCTTTGCTTTTCTTTTTCAATATTCCTCTCGCTATTCGGGGTCTCTTCTGGTTCCATACAAATTTTAGGATTAGTTGTTCAATTTCTTTGTAAAAAGTGGATGATATTTTCATGGGGATTGCATTGAATGTGTAGATTGCTATAGGTAGCATTGACATCTTCACAATGTTTGTTCTTCCAATCCATGAGCATGGAAACCTTTTCCATTTCTTTGTGTCTTCTTCAATTTATTTCATGAGTATTTTATAGTTTTCTGAGTACAGATCCTTTGCCTCTTTGGTTAAATTTATTCCTAGGTATCTTATGGTTTTGGGTGCAATTGTAAATGGGATCGACTCCTTGATTTGTCTCTCTTCTGTCTTGTTGTTGGTGTATAGGGATGCCACTGATTTCTGTGCATTGATTTTATATCCTGCTACTTTACTGAATTCCTGTGTGAGTTCTAGCAGTTTTGGGGTGGAGTCTTTTGGGTTTTGCACATACAGTATCATATCATCTGCAAAGAGTGAGAGTTTGACTTCTTCTTTGGCGATTTGGATGCCTTTGATTTCTTTTTGTTGTCTGATTGCTGTGGCTAGGACTTCTAATACTATGTTGAATAGCAGTGGTGATAGTGGACATCCCTGCCACATTCCTGACCTTAGGGGAAAAGCTCTCAGCTTTTCTGCATTGAGAATGACATTCGCTGTAGGTTTTTCATAGATGGCTTTTATGATATTGAGGTATGTACCCTCTATCCCTATACTCTGAAGAGTTTTGATCAAGAAAGGATGCTGTACTTTGTCAAATGCTTTTTCTGCATCTATTGAGAGGATCATATGATTCTTGTTCGTTCTTTTGTTAATGTATTGTATCACGTTGATTGATTTGCGGATGTTGAACCAAACTTGCAGCCCAGGGATAAATCCCATTTGGTCGTGGTGAATAATCCTTTTAATGTACTGTTGGATCCTGTTGGCTAGGATTTTGGTGAGAATTTTTGCATCCATGTTCATCAAGGATATTGGTCTGTAATTCTCCTTTTTGATGGGGTCTTTGTCTGGTTTTGGGATCAAGGTAATGGTGGCCTCACAAAATGAGTTTGGAAGTTTTCCTTCCATTTCTATTTTTTGGAACAGTTTCAGGAGAATAGGTATTAATTCTTCTTTAAATGTCTGATAGAATTCCCCTGGGAAGCCATCTGGCCCTGGGCTTTTGTTTCTTGGGAGATTTTTGATGACTGCTTCAATTTCCTTAGTGGTTATAGGTCTGTTCAGGTTTTCTATTTCTTCCTGGTTCATTTTGGTAGTTGATACATCTCTAGGAATGCATCCATTTCTTCCAGGTTATCTAATTTGCTGGCATAGAGTTGCTCATAATATGTTCTTATAATTGTTTCTATTTCTTTGGTGTTGGTTCTGATCTCTCCTCTTTCACTCATGATTTTGTTGATTTGGGTCATTTCTCTTTTCTTTTTGATAAGTCTGGCCAGGGGTTTATCAATCTTGTTAATTCTTTCAAAGAACCAGCTCCTAGTATTGTTGATCTGTTCTACTGTTCTTTTGGTTTCTATTTCATTGATTTCTGCTCTGATCTTTATTATTTCTCTTCTCCTGCTGGGTTTAGGCTTTATTTGCTGTTTTTTCTCTAGCTCCTTTAGGTGTAGGGTTAGGTTGTGTATTTGAGACCTTTCTTGTTTCTTGAGAAAGGCTTGTATTGCTATATACTTTCCTCTCAGGACTGCCTTTGCTGTATCCCAAAGATTTTGAACTGTTGTGTTTTCATTTTCATTGGTTTCCATGAATTTTTTAATTCTTCTTTAATTTCCTGGTTGACCCATTCATTCTTTAGTAGGATGCTCTTTAGCCTCCATGTATTTGAGTTCTTTCCGACTTTCCTCTTGTGATTGAGTTCTAGTTTCAAAGCACTGTGGTCTGAAAATATGTAGGGAATAATCCCAATCTTTTGGTAGTGGTTGAGACCTGATTTGTGACCTAAGATGTGATCAATTCTGGAGAATGTTCCATGGGCACTAGAGAAGAATGTGTATTCTGTTGCTTTGGGATGGAATGTTCTGAATATGTCTGTGAAGTCCATTTGGTCTAGTGTGTCATTTAAAGCCTTTATTTCCTTGTTGATCTTTTGCTTAGATGATCTGTCCATTTCAGTCAGAGGGGTGTTAAAGTCCCTCACTATTATTGTATTGTTTTCAATGTGTTTCTTTGCTTTTGTTATGAGTTGCCTTATATAATTGGCTGCTCCCATGTTAGGGGCATAGATATTTACAATTGTTAGATCTTCTTGTTGGATAGACCCTTTAAGTAGGATATAGTGTCCTTCTTCATCTCTTATTACAGTCTTTGTTTTAAAATCTAATTTGTCTGACAGGCGCCTGGGTGGCTCAGTCGTTAAGCGTCTGCCTTCGGCTCAGGTCATGATCCCAGGGTCCTGGGATCGAGTCCCACATCAGGTTCCCTGCTCAGTGGGAAGCCTGCTTCTCCTTCTCCCACTCCCCCTGCTTGTGTTCCTGCTCTCGCTGTGCCTCTCTCTGTCAGATAAATAAATAAAATCTTTAAAAAAAGTCTAATTTGTCTGATATAAGGATTGCCACTCCAGCTTTCTTTTGGTGTCCATTAGCATGGTAAATGGTTTTCCACCCCCTCACTTTCAATCTGGGGGTGTCTTTGGGTCTAAAATGAGTCTCTTGCAGACAGCATATCAATGGGTCTTGTTTTTTAATCCTATCTGATAGCCTGTGTCTTTTGATTGGGGCATTGAGCCCATTTACATTCAGGGTAACTATTGAAAGATATGAATTTAGTGCCATTGTATTGCCTGTAAGGTGACTGTTACTGTATATTGTCTCTGTTCCTTTCTGATCTATGCTGCTTTTAGGCTCTCTCTTTGCTTAGAGGACCCCTTTCAATATTTCTTGGAGGGCTGGTTTCATGTTTGCAAATTCCTTTAGTTTTTGTTTGTCCTGGAAGCTTTTTATCTCTCCTTCTATTTTCAATGACAGCCTAGCTGGATATAGTATTCTTGGCTGCATATTTTTCTCATTTAGTGCTCTGAAGATATCATGCCAGTCCTTTCTGGCCTGCCAGGTCTCTGTGGATAGGTCTGTTGCCAATCTAATATTTCTACCATTGTAGGTAACATATCTCTTCTCCCGAGCTGCTCTCAGGATTTTCTCTTTGTCTCTGAGACTCATAAGTTTTACTATTAGAATTCGGGGTGTTGACCTATTTTTATTCATTTTGAGAGGGATTCTCTGTGCCTCCTGGATTTTGATGCCTGTTTCCTTCCTCACATTAGGGAAGTTCTCTGCTATTATTTGCTCCAATATACCTTCTGGCCCTCTCTCTCTTTCTTCTTCTTCTGGGATCCCAATTATTCTGATGTTGTTTTGTCTTATCGTATCGCTTATCTCTCGAATTCTGCCCTCGTGATCCTGTAGTTGTTTCTCTCTCTTTTTCTCAGCCTCTTTATTTTCCATCATTTGGTCTTCTATATCACTGATTCTCTCTTCTGCCTCATTTATCCTAGCAGTTAGTGCCTCCATTTTTTATTGCACCTCATCAATAGCCTTTTTGATTTCGACTTGGTTAGATTTTAGTTCTTTATTTCTCCAGAATTGGTTTCTCTAATAACTTCCACGCTTTTCTCAAGCCCAGCTAGTATCTTTAAAGTCATGATTCTGAACCCTATGTCCAACATCGAACTAATGTCCGTATTGAGTAGGTCCCTGGCTGATGGTACTACCTCTTGTTCTTTTTCCTGAGGTGATTTTTTTTCGTCTTGTCATTTTGCCCAGAGGAGAATAGATGAATGAAAGAACAAAATGCTAACAGGTTAACAACGTCCCCAGGAAATATATTCTGTATAAATCAGAAAAGACCTGAAACCAGGGGAAAAGAAAGGGAAAGAAAGAGAGAGGAAAAAAAGAAAAAGATAAAAACAAAAATAGAACAATACAAAAAAAAAAAACAGAATATGATCAAATATGATCAGGCTAGTGCACAGATCAGTGCCACACACTAGATTTTGGGCGTATTTTGGTCTGTTAGAAAAAAGTGCCTCCTAAAATTTTAAAGGAAGAAAGACTTATATATGTACAAAATAAGGGTGGATACAATGAAGGGATGGAAGATGACTGTAAAGATGAAAATTATAAAAGATTTTATAAAAGGAATTGATAAGAAGTTGTTTGAAAAAAGAAAGAAGATTTAAAAAAAAGAGAGAGAGAAAAAAGGGAGAGAATGTGATCAGGCAGGAGACTAGAACAAAGCCATACACTAGTGACTTAGGGTATATTTTGATCTGTTAGAAGAAACTGTATCTCAAAATTTTAAAGAGAGAACAACTTATATATATATGCCAAAAACAAGGGTAACTACTATGAAGGGATAAAATATGACTCTAAAAATGAAAAATAAAAAATGTTTTTTTAAAAAGGGATTGATAAGATGTTGGTTGAAAAAGGGAAAAAATTTTTTTAAAAAAGTTAAAAAAATTAACTTTGAAAAACTAACGAATCATGGTAAAAAAAGCCATGAATTCTATGTGCAATATTCCCCTAGCACTGGAGTTCTCCCGTTCTCCTTGATGGGTAAACTTGGTCTTGGCTTGCTGGCTGTTCCTGCTGATCTTCTGGGGGAGGGGCCTGTTGCCGTGGTTCCCAAATGTCTTTGCCAGAGGTGGAATTGCCCCACCCTTGTCGGTCCAGGCTAAGCAAGCTGCTCGGGTTTGCTCTCGGGAGCTTTTTTCCCTGCAAGCTCTCGGTACAGCTTTGGAGGACCAGGGTGAAAATGGTGGCCTCCCAATCTCCACCCAGAGGAGCTGAGAACTCAGGGCCCCGCTCCTCAGTGCGCCCCCAGAGAAGAGCAGTCACTCCCATCTCCCCGGTCTCCGGCCACACTCCGTGCTCACCCGGCCTGTGACCCGAGCGTTTCTATCTCTGGCACCCGACTCCGTGTGGAGTCTCCAAACCCAGCAGATCCCTGTGGTGCGCTCCCACACCGCTCCTCCCAGGGGAGGAAGGGGAGTCTCCCCAGATCTGCCGCTTGTTGGGTCCCTGCTGGAAGAGAAGTGGCCTGACTGTCACCGATCACAGTTTATGGCAACCCCGAGCTGAGATCCCACGCCTTGGCTCCGTCTCTGCAGCCGGCTTCCCCACTCCAATACCTGGGAGCTCTGCTGCACTCAGGCACTCCAGTTTTTCTGTGACCCTGTGGGTCCTGAGACCACACTGTCCTGCAAGGGTTCCACCCCCCCCCCCCACTTAGCCACTAGAGGGACGTCCCTCAGCAGAGCCGACTTCTAAAAGTTCCAATTTTGTGCTCCGCGGCTCTATCACTTGCCAGAAGCGGCGACTGAGGCCCCCTTCCCCGCCGTCTATCCTCCTGAATATCGCCTCAAATTCACTTCTCCACACATCCTACCTTCCAGTAAGTGGTCGCTTCTCTGTTCAGAGAGTTGTTGCTACTCTCCTCTTCGATCTGTTGAGTTCGTAGGTGTTCAGAATGGTTTGATCCCTATTCAGCTGAATTCCTGAGACCAGCCGAAATCCAGGTCTCCTACTCCTCCGCCATCTTGCTCCCGGCGGTGCGAGACATTTTATCTCTACTCTCTCTGCTTCTCAAAAAGGAGACCTACCTTTCCATTTTTATGGCTAGTTTATGAATAGTGGTCATGAAATAAGAGCTGTACAATTATATTTCAAAAACATAAAGACACAGATTAATCCTTCTTTTGGAAGAAAAGAAATGTCATTAAAGTAGTAACAATGTATATCTCTGCATATATAAATTTCACTGATTTTTCTCCATTTTTCTTTACAATTTTCCTTATGACTTGAATGTCAATGAATATGTATTTTTTAATCAGAAAAGTCATTTTCACTTTGAATAAAATAACTAGAACATATTAAGTCAAATTAGTACTGCTTTATTTTATTTTATTATTTTAGTTTTAAAAAATTATAGCCACTACTAATAGTAAACATCAAAGACATATTCAGGAGACAATCTACTGATTAATAATAATAGCTAACATATATTGAGTTCTTATGTACTTAGATTATACTAGACAAGAGCTTTATATATATTTTCTCATTTAATCCTCATAGTTCTCTACTATTATGTCCATTTCATGGTTGAGCAACCTGAGGTTTAAATTGGATAAGAGACAGCTTGTGAGTAGCAGTGATTTGAACCAAAGCTAAGCTCACAGTCCATGTCTTTTGTCTCTGTGTTTGGCGCCTTTAGGCTTTGGTATAACTGTAACATCTGTTCCTGAGTATAGTTTATACATCTCATGTTCATGGAAAGCCCTCAATAAAATCATTAGAAGTCTAATGACACTGAAGTCATGTTCAAGAACTCTAATAAATGTTCTGACTTAAAGAAAATGGTTCCATATATTACACACAGATAATTGAGAAACTGTTTCAAATAAAACCTTATTGTTCTTCTCAGTACTTAAGATTGAATAACCTAGGCATAGATTGCATATTTGCCATTATGTGTTGTGAGTAAGCCAAAACCTTCTGGATCCCAAATGCTGCCTAAAATTTGTACTCAGTTGTGCTTCAGGTTAGATCATTTCAGTCCTAGACATTGTCTAGAAGGCTTATACTTGAAACCGTTATTCCTCATTAACCCTTTAAGTAAATTCATTTCTCGTAAATGCCTAAACCCATAATCTGGCTGCGCCCAACATAACTACATTTTGTTAAAGGGAAAGCATATCAGGATAATCCTTGAGCAATGGTTTAAGGATTAGGAAAGTACAAAGGATGTGGAAAGATAGTAGCAAGAGGGTGACAGGGGAAGTTTCCAGGGACAAATCTGGCTTGTTAAAGAGTTTCAGCAGAGATGAGTTCTATAATGTAAATCATAAATGAGGGATGTTTTTGCATAATCTTGGCCAAATATAAAACAAACATCAGTAGGTAAGAATGGCCTTTTGTTGGATTCAGTAGTAAATACAATTTCTACATAATTATATAAAATTATTGCTTGTAAAAATTCTAGCTCCTCTATAAACTTTATGTTAGCCCTCTTGCTAGGCTTTACCATTCATTTCTAAAACTGATTTACATATTTAAAAGAAGATAGGATTGAGAGAAGAGGAGTTTTCGACTTCTAAGTATGGTTAAAAACAGTGTGTATTTTCAAAGACAGGATGAAAAGTACATGTCTATATTATATAATGCCTTAAATGTATATTTGATAACTCTGTGCCAGTTTTAAAGGGTTTTTTTAAAATTTTATTTTATTATGTTATGTTAGTCACCATACAATACATCATTAATTTTTGATGTAGTGATCCAGATTCATTGTTTTCGTATAACACCCAGTGCTCCATGCAGTACGTGCCCTCCTTAATAACCATCACCGGGCTAACCCATCCCCCCACCCTCCTCCCCTCTAGAACCCTCAGTTTGTTTCTCAGAGTCCATAGTCTCTCATGGTTCATCTCTCCCTCCGATTTCCCCCCCTTCATCTTTCCCTTCCTTCTCCCAATGTCCTCCGTGCTATTCCTTATGTTCTACAAATAAGTGAAACCAGATGATAATTGACTTTCTCTGCTTGACTTATTTCACTTAGCTTAATTTCCTCCAGTCCCATCCATGTTGATGTAAAAGTTGGGTATTCATCCTTTCTGATGGCTGAGTAATATTCCATTGTATATATGGACCACATCTTTATGCATTCGTCTGTTGAAGGGCATCTCGGCTCTCCACAGTTTGGCTATTGCGGACTTGCTGCTATGAACACTGGGGTGCATATGGCCCTTCTTTTCACTACATCTGTGTCTTTGGGGTAAATACCCAGGAGTGCAATTGCTGGGTCATAGGGTAGCTCTATTTTTAATTTTCTGAGGAACCTCCACACTGTTTTCCAGAGTGGCTGTACCAACTTGCATTCACACCAACAATGTAAGAGGGTTCCCATTTCTCCACAACCTCTCCAACATTTCTTGTTTCTTGCCCTGTCAATTTTTCAATTCTAACTGGTGTAAGGTGATATCTCAATGTGGTTTTAATTTGAATTTCCCTGATGGTTAATGATGATGAATATTTTTTCTTGTGTCTGTTAGCCATTTGTATGTCTTCTTAAGAGAAGTGTCTGTTTCATGGAATGTTCCCTCTATCCCTATACTCTGAAGAGTTTTAATCAGGAAATGATGCTGTATTTTGTCAAATGCTTTTTCTGCATCAATTGAGAGGACCATGATTCTTCTCTCTCCTCTTATTAATGTGTTCTATCACACTGATTGATTTGCAAATGTCGAACCACCCTTGCATCCCAGGGATCAATGCCACTTGGTTGTGGGGGATGATCCTTTTAATGTATTGTTGGATCCTATTAGCTAGGATTTTGTTGAGAATTTTGGAATCCATATTCATCAGGGATATCGGTCTGAAATTCTCCTTTTTGATGGGGTCTTTGCCTGGTTTGGGGATTAAGGCAATGCTGACCTCATACAATGAGTCTGGAAGCTTTCCTTCTGTTTCTATTTTTTGAAACAGCTTCAGGAGAATAGGTATAATTTCTTCTTTGAATGTTTGGTAGAATTCCCCAGGGAATCCATCAGGCCTTGGATTCTCGTTTTTTGGGAGGTTTTTGGTCACTGCTTCAAACTCGTTACTGGTTATTGGCCTATTCAGGTAGTCAGTTTCTTCTTGTTTCAGTCTTGGCAGCTTATAGGTTTCCAGGAAGGCATCCATTTCTTCCAGATTGCTCAGTTTATTGGCATATAGTTGCTGATAATAATTTCTAATAATTGTTTCTATTTCCTTGGTGTTAGTTGTGATATCTCCCCTTTCATTCATAATTTATTAATTTGGGTCCTTTCTCTTTTCTTTTGGATAAGTCTGGCCAGTGGTTTATTGATCTTATTCTTTCAAAGAACCAGCTTCTAGTTTCATTGATCTGATCTACTGTGTTTCTGGTTTCTACTTCATTGATCTCTGCTTTAATCGTAATTATTTCTCTTCTAATGCATGGCTTAGGCATCCTTTGTTGTTTATTCTCCAGTTCTTTAAGGTGTAGAGTTAGTTGGTGAATTCGGGATTTTTCTATTTTTTTGAGTGAGGCTTGGATGGCTATGTATTTCCCCCTTAGGACCAACTTTGCAGTATCCCATAGGTTTTAGACTGATGTGTTTTCGTTCTCATTGGTTTCCATGAATTGTTTAAGTTCTTCTTTGATTTCCTGGTTGAGCCAAACATTCTTCAGCAGAGTGGTCTTTAGCTTCCAAGTGTTTGAATTTCTTCCAAATTTTTTCTTGTGATTGAGTTCCAGTTTTAGAACATTATGGTCTGAGAATATGTAGGGAACAATCTCAAACTTTTGGTGTCAGTTGAGACCTGATTTGTGACGCAGTATGTGGTCTATTCTGGAGAAAGTTCCATGTGTGCTCGAGAAGAATGAGTATTCTGTTGTTTTAGGGTGGAATGTGTTGTATATATCTATGAGGTCCATCTGGTCCAGTGTGTCACTCAAAGCTCTTGTTTCTTTGTTGATTTTCTGTTTAGATGATCTGTCTATTGCTGAGAGTAGAGTATTGAGGTCTCCTACAATTAATGTATTGTTATCAATATGACTCTTTATTTTAGTTAACAGTTGGCTTATGTAGATGGCTGCTCCCATGTTGGGGATGTAGATATTTACAACTGTTAGATCTTCTTGTTGGATAGACCCTTTAAGATGATATAGTGTCCTCATGCAGAAGAATGAAACTGGACCATTTCCTTACACCACACACAAAAATAGACTCCAAATGGTTGAAAGACCTAAACGTGAAACAGGAGTCCATCAAAATCCTAATGGAGAACACAGGTTGCAACCTCTTCGACCTCAGCCACAGCAACTTCTTCCTAGAAACATCCCCAAAGGCAAGGGAAGCAAGGGCAAAAATGAACTATTGGGATTTCATCAAGATAAAAAGCTTTTGCACAACAAAAGAAAGTCCACAAAACCAAAAGACAACTGACAGAATGGGAGAAAATATTTGCAAATGACATATCAGATAAAGGGCTAGTATCCAAAATCTATAAAGAACTGATCAAACTCAACACCAAAAGAACAAATAATCCAATCAAGAAATGGGCAGAAGACATGAACAGACATTTTTCCAAAGAAGACATCCAAATGGCCAACAGACACATGAAAAAGTGCTCAACATCCCCTGGCATCAGGGAAATCCAAATCAAAACCTCAGTGAGATACCACCTCACACCAGTCAGAATGGCTAAAATTAACAAGTCAGGAAATGACAGATGTTGGCAGGGATGCAGAGAAAGGGGAACCCTCCTACACTGTTGGTGGGAATAAAAGTTGGTGCAACCCCTCTGGAAAACAGTATGGAGGTTCCTCAAAGAGTTGAAAATAGAGCTACCATACGATCCAGCAATTGCACTATTGGGTATTTACCATAAAGATACAAATGTAGGGATCCGAAGGGGTACATGCACCCCCATATTTATAGCAGCAATGTCCACAATAGCCAAACTGTGGAAAGAGCCAAGATATCCATTGACAGATGAATGGATAAGAAGGTGTAGTATATATACACAATGGAATATTATGCAGCCATCAAAAGGAATGAGATCTTGCCATTTGCAACGACGTGGATGGAACTGGGGGGTGTTATGCTGAGTGAAATAAGTCAATCAGAGAAAGACATGTATCATATGACCTCACTGATATGAGGAATTCTTAATCTCAGGAAACAAACTGAGGGTTGCTGGAGTGGTGGGGGGTGGGAGGGATGGGGTGGCTGGGTGATAGACATTGGGGAGGGTATGTGCTATGGTGAGCGCTGTGAATTGTGCAAGACTGTTGAATCACAGATCTGTACTTCTGAAACAAATAATGCAACATATGTTAAGAAAAAAGAAAAAGAAGAAGATAGCAGGAGGGGAAGAATGAAGGGGAGTAAGTCGGACGGGGAGAAGAACCATGAGAGACGATGGACTCTGAAAAACAAACTGAGGGTTCTAGAGGGGAGGAGGGTAGGGGGATGGGTTAGCCTGGTGATGGGTATTAAAGAGGGCACATTCTGCGTGGAGCACTGGGTGTTATGCACAAACAATGAATCATGGAACACTACATCAAAAACTAATGATGTAAAAAAGGTGATTAACATAACAATAAAAATTTTTTTTAAAAAGGTGATATAGTGTCCTTCTGTGTCTCTAACTACAGTCTTTAGTTTAAAATCTAATTTGTCTGATAATAAGAATTGCTACCCAGCTTTCTTTTGAGGTCCGCTGGCATGGAAGGTGGATCTCCATCCCTTCACTTTCAGTCTGGATGTATCTTTAGGTTCAAAATGAGTCTCATGTAGACAGCATATGGATGGGTCTTTTTATCCAATCTGCAACCCTGTGCCATTTTATGGGAACATTTAGGCCATTCATGTTGAGAATGATTATTGAAAGATACAAATTTATTGTCATCATGTTGCTTGTGAAGACTCTGTTTTCATAGATTATCCCTGTAAATTTCTGTTGTATATCACTCTTGGGGTCTTTCTCCTTTTAGAGAACCCCCCTTAATATTTCTTGCAGGTCCAGCTTAGTGGTCACATATTCTTTCAGCTTCTGCCGGTCTTGGAAGCTCTGAATCTCTCCATCCATTCTAAATGACAGCCTTCTTGGATAAAGTATTCTTGGCTGCATGTTCTTCTCGTTTAGTACCCTGAATATGTCTTGCCAGGCGTTCCTGGCTTGGCAGGTCTCTGTGAATAGGTCTGATGTTATTCTGATGTTCCTCCCTTTGTATGTAAGGAATCTCTTCCCCCTAACTGCCCTTAAGATGGTTTCCTTCGTTCTCAGATATGCGAGTTTTACTATTATATGCCGGGGTGTTGGCCTGTTTTCCTTGTTCTTGGGAGGGGTCCTCTGTGCCTCTAGCACATGAATGTTTGTTTCATTCTCCAGATTAGGGAAGTTCTCAGGTATGATTTGCTCAAATATATCTTCTAGTCCTCTCTCTCTCTCCACCCCCTTTGGGATCCCAATAATTCTGACACTGAAACGCTTCATGGTGTCACTTATTTCTCTGATTCTATTTTCATGGATTCCGAGTTGTTTTTCCCTGGCCTCCTCTTTTTCCTTCTTTTCTATTAATTTGTCTTCTAGATCACTAATTAGTTCTTCTGCCTCATTTACCCTAGCTGTTAGAGTATCTAGATTAGGTTGGATCTCACTGATAGCATTTTTAAGTTCTGCCAATTCAGTTTTCATTTCTGTCGTTAGAGATTCTATGTCGTCATTAATTGATTTCTCCATTCCAGCTATTGTCTTCAGAATTGCTAGCCTGAATTGCATCTCTAACATCTTGGTTATATCTGAATCCATTTGTAAATCTGTGGCATAAGTCATAATCTCTGAGTCTTTCAAATATGGGGGTTCTTCCTCCTAGTCATTCTCTTGATGGGTGGTTGAGGGAATGTATAGAGTCCAAATTATTGACCACAACCCAAGCAAGATGCACCTGTTTTCTAGGTACCTTAGGGTTGCTGGCCTCTTGTTTTCCTAGCCTGTCTTCTGGGGGAGGGGCCTGCCATGCTGTTACTCAGGCAACCCTGTTTGTGCAGAGTTGCCCTGCCCCCTGTGGGGGGGATGGGCTCAGTGAAAACCGTTTTTCGGGGGGCTTTTGTTCTCTGGCGGCTTTCCCTGGCAGCTTTCCACGTCTCTTCCAAGAGTCAGAGCAGAAGAGACAGTTTCTAACCCTCTGCCTCAGAGCAGAGAGATTGCAGTCTGTTTTTCAGTGAGCTCTCCAGGCCACACTAACTCTGTTTCTGTCTGTGCTGCTATAAACTGCAGCGTCCTGGGTTGTGCACCCCTCCACAGCACTCCCAGTCCTCGCATCCAGGTCTGTCGGGGCACAGGGGAACATCTCTGCCCTTTGTACCTCTAAAACCGCCAGCCACCTCCAGTTCACACACGCGAACCCACCGCTCCTGGTTTCCATCCAAGGGGCTTCCCTAAGGTCCTTTCCCTGTCACTATTGGTCTGCAAGTCTGTGCCCCATCCCCAGGCTATTGCTCACTGGTGGTTTAGGATCCCCATGGCCAGGTTCCCTCCTGCTGCCGTTTTTCCTCTGATATCTGACCATGGAATCACAGCTCCCCACTTCATACCTTGAAACCAACCACCTGTGATATTCTGTTTGTAGAGATCCAGGTCTTCTTACATCTCAGGCTGATTTTGTGGTTGTTCAGAGTGGTCTGGTAGATATCCAGCTCAATTCTGGGGACCAGCTGGAATAGGGTCCCCTACTCCTCCGCCATCTTTTCCTCTTCCAAAACAGTGTCTTAAAATACATGGCAAATTGGATTTTTACTCTTTTATTCATGAATTGAGACAACCCTCCAGAAACACTTAGACTCATAATTCTGGATCCCTCAAACTTTGGGTTGCACAGAGCTATAGTTTGTCAGACTTATCTCTACCTCGTGGCATCCACTCAAATTTTTCTCAATATTTAACTTAAATTTTTGAGGTAGGCTATTTTAAGTCATAGATCCCTGGCCAACTTAATATGCTACCACTTGGGATTGTGTCTACCATTTAGGCTAATCAGCTGTGGCTAAGGGAGGCAGACACCACAAAGTATCTAGTATTACAATTAACACTTAAACATATAGATGGTTTATATCAAGCATATTGGAAATATGATTACTTACAGAAGAATAATAAGCACATACATGAAATTATAGCCCTTTAAAAACTAAAGCCTAAGGTTAAATCCCTCTAATTTATTAATTTGCTAGTTAATTTACTTAAATTTCATCATGATACATGTTCTAGGATTATGAGGATCTGAGGGCTGCAAGTAGATCCTTATGTGTCATTCTTTTGTTGAGCTAAGCAAAACTCTTTCAGATTGAACATATCTAATAGAAGGTATCATCAAACTACATTCAAAGACAGACTTCAATTTTCTGTGTGGAAATCACATAGTCTCTGACTTGTAAGAATATAAGTAAGGTTCTTAACTACCCCCTCCACACTTCTGCAATGGAATATTATCTCTGCTGCCTCTGTCTTTTTGTTTCTCTTTTTCTCTGTCTATTAGAGATTCTCTTTCCAGTTCTCTTGGATAAATACCCAGAAGTGGGAGTGACAGAGCACATGATAGTTCTATTTTTAATTTTTTGAGGAACTTCCATACTGTTTTCCATAACAGCTGTACCATTTTATATTCCCAGCATAGCACACAAGTTCTGATTTCTCCACATCATTACCAGCATTTGTTGTTTTCTGTTGTTTCAGTGATGGCCATCTTAACAGGTGTGAAATAATATCTCTTTGTGGCTGTGTCTTGCATTTCTCTGATGATTAGGGTTGTCGACCATCTTTTTATATACCAATTGGCCATTTGTATGCCTTCTTTAGAAAAGTGTCTATTCAAGTCCTTTGCCCCATTATTAAATTGGGTTTTTCTTTTGTTTTGTTTTGTTATTGTATATATAGGAGTATATTTTGTATATATTGTATATATAGGAGTACCTTATATATTCTGGATATTAACTCCTTACCAAAGATGGCGTTTGCAGATATTTTCTCCATTCTGTAGGGTGCGTTTTTACTTTGTTGATTTTTTCCTTTGCTGCACAAAAGTTGTCAAATGTGATATAGTCTTCCTTGTTTAATTTTTCTTTTGTTGGCTATGCTTTTCGTGTTGAAACCAAGAAATCATTGTCAAGACCAATGTCTTAAAGCTTTTTCCCCTATACTTTTTATAGGAGTTTTATAGTTTTAGGTTTTAAATTTAAGTCTTTGATCTATTTCGAGTTGATTTTTGTATAGGGTGTAAAATAAGAGTCCCATTTTTTTTTGCATGTGGATTTCCTGTTTTCCCAACACCGTTTGTTGAAGACACTGTTCTTTCCCCATTGTGTATTCATGCACCCTCATTGAAGATTATTAGACTATATGTGCATTGATTTATTTCCGGGCTCTCTGTTCCTTTGGTCTTTATGTCTGTCTTTATGCCAGTACCATACTGTCTTGATTACTGTAGTGTTGTAATATATTTTGAAGTCAGGAAATGTGAGGCTTCCAGCTTTGTTCTTCTTCCTCAAGATTGTTTTGGCTATTTAGGGTCCTTTGTGGTTCCATATGAATTTTAGGATTTTTTTTCTATTTCTGTAAAAATCAGCATTGGCATTTTGATAAGATTGCATTGAATGTGCTTTCTTAATTTCCTTTTCAGATTGTTCATTGTTAATATGTAGAAACAGCTGATTTTGTATTTGGTATATCCTGTAACTTTACTGAATTTGTTTATTATTGCTAACATTTTTTCTGTATATTCTTTAGGGTTTTTTACATATAAAATTATGTTATCTACAAGCAGAGATAATCTTACTTCTTCATTTCCCATTTTGATGCCTTTTATTTCTTTTCTTTCCTAATTGTCTTAGTTAGGACTATAGTACTATGTTGAATGGTAGTGGTGAGGGGAAGTATTCTTGCCCTATTACTGCTCTTAGAGGAAAAGCTTTCTGTTTTTTACCCTAAGTATGATGCTAACAAATGGGCTTGTCATATGTGCCCTTTATTATGTTGAGGTAGTTTCTCTCTATTCCTAATTTGTTGAGTGGTTTTTTGGGTTTTTTAAATATTTTTATCATGAAAGGGTGTTGAATTTCATCAAATACTTTTTTTTTCATCTATTGAGATAACTGTGTGGTCCCCCTCACTTTGTTATATTAATATGGTGAATCACATTGATTGATTCTGGTATGTTGAACCATCCTTGCATCCCAGAGATAAATCCTACCAGGTCATGGCGTATAATTCTTCTAATGTGCTGTTGGATTTAGTTTGTTGGTATTTTGTTGAGGACTTTGCATTAGCCTGTAGTTCTAGTTTCTTTGTCTTTGGTATCAGGGTAATGCTGGCTTCATAAAATGAGATTGGAAGTGTGCCCTCTGAGACAGACCAGACAGAAATCAGTACCTGGGGCAGCCCCCCAAAAAGCCAAAATGTTGGGTATATTCTCCAGCTTTTTCCCTCAGGGGGGCAGAGCTCTGGAAAGTGGGTGCCATGTCTTTTTTCTATTGGCTTCAGTGCAGCTGGTTTCATGCTTGCATGTGGTGTAGGAACTTTTTAACTGGTTTCTGGATTTCTCACAAAGGGAAATTGGTCTGTGTATTGTTAAGTCAGTGTCTCAGTGGGTAAAGAATATTCTAGTGCTTCTTATTCTACCATCTTGCTGATAGCACCTTGTACTTCTTTGTCTTATATCAAACACTTACCATAATAAATCAGCATTTTAAAGAATTCAAGCATGAAATTATTAGGATCTAGCACATAACCAATGGTCACTTGAGAGCTGATATTTAAAAGAGAAAATTCTAAGGGACAAATTCATGATATATTTCTTTAAGTTATTCTAATATTATGTCTACATTCTTAGATTAGCAGGAATTAAAGTTTCCAGATCTTTTGTTAAGCTATTGTCATGTGGCTCCTGTTGATAATGGACACTAAATAGTGTAACAAGCAGTTTTTTAAAAATTGAGATATAATTCATATGCCATAATATTCACTCTTTTAAAGTATAATGGACCTGTTTTTGGCTAGAATTTTATGAAAATCCCCAAACTTTATATATATATCTATATTTAAAATGAAATATAGATATATATTATTACTAAAATATATATGTATTTCTCATTTCACTGAGATAAGCTAACCTATCCAAAACACAAGCATGAAGTGAAAAAAAGTTTTTTCAGTATCAAAGAAAAAAAAAGACCCCCCTTATAAATCCAATGCACTTTAAAATAATTAAAGGCCAGATAACTTACTATACATAACATTAAGGCTAGTGACTTAAAAATCTTGGTTATTTGCTGTTCTCAGGTAACTTTCATGATAGACATATTTCCCGAAATTAGAAATTATATTAAGGGGGTAGTAAGGAGAGCCAGACAAGTATCACTGGAAGGTTCTGCTTATATAGGTAGAGCTGATGTAAACAAGACTCCAATTATTAGAGAGGTTGGGTTTGTTTATTATGGAGGAAAACACAATTATATTATACCTTGAGGCTATTTTATATTTTTTATATTTTATATATTATATATTTATATTTTTATATTGTATAATAATTGATACTGATATTTATGAATATAATTATTTTTCATAGGCTCTTTTTGGCTAGTAGATATATATATAATTATTTATTTTATACATTTATAACTCTTGTTGATTATAAAATTAGTCTCTATCATAGTATGAAGGAAAATCACTTACAGTACCACCACCCAGAGATAACTAAATGGCTTGAATATAATCAGGTATATATCTTTTTGAACATTGGTATTATACTATATGTATGTAGTGTAAGTGCCTGACAAGCTTTTTTGATTGTAATATAAGTGCCTGGCATCTAGCTTTTGATTGCTGAGGCATCCTTTTCAAAGACCTCTATCTTGGGTGCACCTGGGTGGCTCAGTTGGTTGAGTGTCTGACTCTTCATTTTGGCTAGGGTATGATCTCGTGGGTCCTGGGATGGAGCCCTGCCTCAAGCTCCGTGATCAATGGGGAATCTGCTTGAAGATTCTTTCCCCCTGCCATTCCCCACTCACACTCTCTGTCTCTCAAACAAATAAATCAATCTTAAAAAAAGACCTCCATCTTTTTTTTAAATTTTATTTTGTTACGTTAATCACCATACATTACATCATTAGTTTTTGATGTAGTGTTCCATGATTCATTGTTTGCATATAATACCCAGTGCTCCATTCAATAGGTGCCCTCCTTAGTACCCATCACCTGGCTAACCCATCGCCCCAGCCCCCTCCCCTCTAGAACCCTCAGTTTGTTCCCAGAGTCCTTAGTCTCTCATGGTTCTTCTCCCCCTCCAATTCCCCCCCGCTTCATTTTTCCCTTCCTGCTATCTTCTTCTTCTTCTTTTTTTTTTTTAACATATAATGTATTATTTGTTTCAGAGGTACAGTTCTGTGATTCATCAGTCTTACACAATTCACAGCCCTCACCATAGCACATACCCTCCCCAATGTCTATCACCCAGCCACCCCATCCATCCCACCCCTCACCACTCCAGCAACCCTCAGTTTGTTTCCTGAGATTAAGAATTCCTCATATCAGTGAGACTATATGATATTTGTCTTTCACTGATTGACTTATTTTGCTTAGCATAATACCATCTAGTTCCATCCACATTGTTGCAAATGCCAAGATTTTGGTTTTTTGATGGCTGCATAATATTCCATCATATATATATATACACCACATCTTCTTTATCCATTCATCTGTTGATGGACATCTTGGCTCTTTCCACAGTTCGGCTATTGTGGACATTGCTGCTATAAACATCGGGGTGCATGTACCCCTTTGGATCCCTACATTTGTATCTTTGGGGTAAATACCCAGTAGTGCAATTGCTGGGTTGTAGGGTAGTTCTATTTTCAACTTTTTGAGGAACCGCCATACTGTTTTCCAGAGTGGCTGCACCAGCTTGCATTCCCACCAACTGTGTAGGAGGGTTCCCCTTTCTCCACATCCTCACCAACATCTGTTGTTTCCTGACTTGTTAATTTTAGCCATTCTGACTGGTGTGAGGTGGTATCTCATTGAGGTTTTGATTTGGATTTCCCTGATGCCAAGTGATGTTGAGCACTTTTTCATGTGTCTGTTGGCCATTTGGATGTCTTCTTTGTAAAAATATCTTTTCATGTCTTCTGCCCATTTCTTGATTGGATTATTTGTTCTTTGGGTGTTGAGTTTGACAAGTTCTTTATAGATTTTGGATACAAGCCCTTTATCTGATATGTCATTTGCAAATATCTTCTCCCATTCTTTTGGTTGTCTTTTGGTTTTGTTGACTGTTTCCTTTGTTGTGCAAAAGCTTTTTATCTTGATGAAGTCCCAATAGTTCATTTTTGCCCTTGCTTCCCTTACCTTTGGTGATGTTTCTAGGAAGAAGTTGCTGTGGCTGAGAAAAAGACCTCCATCTTGAATAAACTTATTGCTAGCTATATGACACAGCTACTAACTGAATAACTAGATAAAGAACAAGGCTACCCTCACTCATGAAGTTCCCTTTTAGGAAGCCCTGGTTGACCTAGATAACTGACAGCTTGACTGAATCCTTTTCCCTTCCCACACACCCTAATTCCTGCACTTAATGTTTAAAATTTGCCAATAAAGAGTAAACCCATGAAACCCTAGGCACCTCACTCTTGACCCTAATAAAGGCAGAAACCCATGTCCTTGCTTCTTCCTTCTCCCTATACCTAAGACCTCCCTGTGTGACCCTCAGGTATGCCAAGACTTGTGAGTAATAAGTCTTATCTTTTCTAAGTTCCCTAATAGTTGTTGCTAAGGTGCATCTTAGAATCATCATAACAAGAGCCACAAAGGTGGGTCCAGCCACAATGTTGGCTCTAGTCAAGAAATATATGTAGGGGCTTGCCAGAACTAGTACAGGCCCAGGTGAGTGCCCCAGGCATTCCTAGCCAATAGAACCACTACTGATAGATTGAGACTGACATGAAACAGTGCAGTTTCTAAACTATCTTCTTTTAAGAAAAGTTTTTATGACAATTTTTCAACTTCTCTAGATTTTTTCCAGCAGCTAATTTGTAACTACTGTGTTGCATATTTTTATTGAGGATATATAATGATTTATTTAATAAATCCCCTATTGTTTGGCACTTATGTAGTTTACAATTGTTAACAATTATAAACAGTGTTAAGAATTGCTATCCTATGGGGCGCCTGGGTGGCTCAGTCGTTAAGCGTCTGCCTTCAGCTCAGGTCATGATCCCGGGGTCCTGGGGTCGAGCCCCGCATGGAGCTCCCTGCTCAGCGGGGAGCTTGCTACTCCCTCTCCCACTCCCCCTGCTTGTGTTCCCTCTCTCACTGTCTCTCTCTCTCTCTCTGTCAAATAAATAAATAATCTTTAAGGAAAAAAAAAAGAATTGCTGTCCTAGAATAGCTACAATTTTAAAGTTATCCATTGCTCTTGTATGAGTTTCCTGTTGTTGCTGTAACAGTTTATTGCCACAAACTTGGTTTAAATAACAAAAATGTATTGTCTTCTAGTTCTGGAGGTCAGAAGTTCTAATTTCAAGGTGTCCTCAGGGCTGCATTCCTACTGGAGGCTTAGGAAAGACTGTTTCTTTGCCTTTTCTAGCTTCTAGAAGACACTTGGATTCTTTGACTTGTGACCCCTTCCTCCATCTTCAAAGCCAGTAGTGTAGCATCTTCAAATTTTTTGACCTCTGCTTCCCCCCTCATCCTATCTCCTTCTCTGCTTCCTCCCTCATCCTATCTCCTTCTCTGATTTTGACTTTACTACCTACATATTTTCCTTAGGATCTTTGTGATTACATTGAGCCTACATGGTTAATCCAGGATAATCTCCCCATCTCAAGATCACAAATTCAATCATACCTGTCAAATCCCCTTTTAACACATAAAGTAACATATTCACAGGTTCTGGGGATTAAAATGTGGGTATTTTGGAGGGCCATATACCAAAGCCTTCAAGAAAGTTTTACCAATTTTTAAAAAAACGTCAATATAGTTAAGATACAGTGCTATATTAGTTTCTTTGCCTAGTTAAGTCTTCTCTTTCCTATTTTTTCATTATTTTTTAAAATTTCATTTGGTTTCTTTTTAATCTTAATCCAAGTATGGTTAACACACAGTGTTACATTAGTTTCAGGTGTACAATATAGTGATTCAACAATTCCATATGTTACTCAGTGCTCATCAAGATAAGTGCGCTCTTAATCCCCTTCACCTATTTCACCCATCCTTCCATCCACCTCCCCTCTGGTAACTGTTCTCTATAGTTAAGAATCTGTTTTTGGTTTGTCTCTTTTTTCCCCCTTTTTGTTCCTTTGTTTCTTAAATTCCATGTATGAGTGAAATCATATGGTATTTGTCTTTCTCCAATTGGTTTATTTCACTTAGCATTATACTCTCTAGCTCCATCTATGTTGTTGAAAATGGCAAGATTTCATTCCTTTTTACGGTTGAATAATATTCCATTGTATATATATATACTACATTTTTATCCACTCATCTATGGATAGACACTTGGTTAAGTGTCCAGATCTTTTTTTTTTTTTTATTGATGGACACTTGGGCTGCTTCCATTATTTGGCTATTGGAAATAATGCTGCAATTAACATAAAGGTGCATATATCTTTTCAAATTAGTGTTTTTGTATTCTTTGGGAAAATACCCAGTAATGCAATTACTGGATCATAGAGTAGTTCTATTTTTAACTTTTTGAGGAACCTCCATACTGTGTTCCATAGGGCTGTACCAGTTTGCATTCCCACCAACAGTACATGAGGATTCGTTTTTCTCCACATCCTCACTAACACTTGTTTTGTGTGTGTGTGTGTGTTTGATTTTAAACATTCTGACAGGTGTGAGGTGATATCTCATTGTGGTTTTGATTTGCATTTCCCTAATGATGAGTGATCTTGAATATCTTTTGATGTGTCTGTTGGCCATCTGTATGTCTTCCTTAGAGAAATGTATGTTCATGTCTTTTGCCCATTTTTTAATTGGATTATTTGTGTTTGGGTTGAGTTGTATAAATTCTTTACAGATTTTGGATACTTACTCTTTATCAGATGTACTTTGCAGATATCCTCTCCCATTCAGTAGGTTGCCTTTTAGTCTTATTTTTTCCTTTGCTGTGCAGAAGCTTTTTATTTTGATGTAGTCCCAATAGTTTATTTTTGCTTTTGTATCCCTTGCCTCAGGAGACATATCTAGAAAAATGTTGCTACTGCTGATGTCACAGAAATTACTGCCTGGGCTGTCTTCTAAGAGTTCTCTGGTTTCAGGATTTTGATGGATTCCTGTCTCACAGTTAGGTATTTAATCCATTTTGAGTTTATATTTGTGTATGGTATGAGAAAGCAGTCCAGTTTCATTGTTTTGCATGTAGCTGTCCACTAATCCCAGTACCATTTGTTGAAGAGACTGTCTTTTCCCCATTGCATATTCTTTCTTCCTTTGTCAAAGATTAATTGACCTTATAATTGTGGATTTATTTCTGGGTTCTCTGTTCTGTTTTATTGATCTATGTGTCTATTTTTGTGCTAGTACCATACTGTTTTGATTACTACAGCTTTATAATATATCTTTAAATCTGGAATTGTGATACCTCCAGTTTTGTTCTTTTTCCAGATTGTTTTGACTATTCAGGGTCTTTTATGGTTCCATACAAATTTTAGGTTTGAGGGTTCTAGTTCTGTGAAAAATGCTCTTGATTTTGCATACTTATTTGTTATCAGATATCTTACTAGACTCTCTTACTAGTTTTAATCTTTTCTTTTTTTGGTTTCTTGTCTTCCATTTTTAGTTGGATAATGGTATCATATGAAAATAAAAATAATTTTGTCTGTGTACAATAGCTATATGTCATTTTTTGGTTTTCTGGCTTATTTATTGTACTGGCTTGAAATTTCAAGTGTTTAGTAATTGTCACTATGGGACTTCCTTGCTTTGCTCCTGACTTTAAAGAAACGGTCTTCAGTATATCAGCAAAGACATTTTTATGCTCCAACCATACTCACCTCTTTTAGTTTCCTTTTTCTGCCACAGGGCATTTTCATAAGATGTTTCCTCAACCTGGAATGATACCTGCCTCTTCATTTCACTTAAATAATACTAATTATTTAGAACTCTCAGCTTAACTGTTATTCAGAGAGATTTCCTTGACACCCATATGGGTAGATCATGGCACTGTTTCCTTTTGAAACTGGAAGAAGCTTAAGAATTCTCCTTTCTAGTACTACTTCTGGTAGCCACTACAGGTTGGCTGAGGCATGGCTGATAAAACCTTTCTATGTTATCCTCTGCTCTTGCTCTGTTTCACTATAAAGTATAACCTTAGCTATGACTAGTCAATGAAATGTTTTTTTGAGGTTTTTGTTTTTTGTTTTTTATGAGGAACACATGCTAGATTTGGATCAAATGTCCTTTCCTGTGTATCTATTGATCTTATCATATGGTTTTTCTCTTTTGGCCTCTATATTACTGTATTTTTAAAATATTCTACCCTCTTTGAATTCCTGAGATAAATCCTACTTGGTCAGGGCAATTTATTTATTTATTTATTTATTTATTTATTTATTTGATTGATTAATTTATTGATTTAGAGGGACAGGGAGTAGCAGAGGGAGAGGGAGAAACCTAAGCAGTATACATTTTCCTTTGAGTATAACTTAGACTGCAATCATAATTTTTAATTTGATGTATTCTTGTTATTTTCTAAGCTTTTTCTATTTGTAATCCTGATTTCTTATTATATTAAGAAATGATTAGCAAATAATTTAAGGTAATATATGTATTACAAAGAATTTCTGGTGAGAATATATTACTGGCCCAACCTGGTAATGTTTTGTGGGTATCTACCTGAATCTACATATAATAGGGGAGATCTTCTTTTTAAAACTGTTTTGTCTGAGATGACTTTTTTAAAAATTATGTTATGTTAATCACCATACATTACATCGTTAGTTTTTGATGTAGTATTCCATGATTCATTGTTTTCTTATAACACCCAGTGCTCCATTCAGTACATGCCCTCTTATTAAAGATTAATTTTTATTTTTATTATTATAAATACCCATATTATAAATACCCTCTTATTAATACCCATCACCAGGCTAACCCATCCCCCCACCCCCTTCCCCTCTAGAACCCTCAGTTTGTTTCTCAGAATCCATAGTCTCTCATGGTTCATCTCCCCCTCTGGTATTCCCCCCTTCTTTCTTCCCTTCCTGCTTTTTTTTTTTTTTAACATATAATGTATTATTTGTTTTGGAGGTACAGGTCTGTGATTCAACAGTCTTACATAATTCACAGTGCTCACCATAGCACATACCCTACCCAATGTCTATCACCCAGCCACCCCATCCCTCCCACCCCCCACCACTCCAGCAACCCTCAGTTTGTTTCCTGAGATTAAGAATTCCTCATATCAGTGAGGTCATATGATACATATCTTTCTCTGATTGACTTATTTCACTCAGCATAACACCCTCCAGTTCCATCCACGTCGTTGCAAATGGCAAGATCTCATTCCTTTTGATGGCTGCATAATATTCCATTGTGTATATATACCACACCTTCTTTATCCATTCATCTGTCAATGGACATCTTGGCTCTTTCCACAGTTCGGCTATTGTGGACATTGCTGCTATAAACATTGGGGTGCACGTACCCCTTCGGATCCCTACATTTGTATCTTTGTGGTAAACACCCAGTAGTGCAATTGCTGGGTAGTAGGGTAGCTCTATTTTCAACTTTTTGAGGAACCTCCATATTGTTTTCTAGAGTTGCTGCACCAGCTTGCATTCTCACCAACAGTGTAGGAGGGTTCCCCTTTCTCTTCATCCCCGCCAACATCTGTCATTTCCTGACTTGTTAATTTTAGCCATTCTGACTGGTGTGAGGTGGTATCTCATTGAGGTTTTGATTTGGATTTCCCTGATGCCAAGTGATGTTGAGCACTTTTTCATGTGTCTATTGGCCATTTGGATGTCTTCTTTGCAGAAATGTCTGTTCATGTCTTCTGCCCATTTCTTGATTGGATCATTTGTTCTTTGGGTGTTGAGTTTGATAAGTTCTTTATAGATTTTGGATACAAGCCCTTTATCTGATATGTCATTTGCAAATATCTTCTCCCATTCTGTCGGTTGTCTTTTGGTTTTGTGGACTGTTTCTTTTGCTGTGCAAAAGCTTTTTATCTTGATGAAGTCCCAATAGTTCATTTTTGCCCTAGCTTCCCTTACCTTTGGCGATGTGTCTAGGAAGAAGTTGCTGCGGCTGAAGTCGAAAGGTTGCTGTGTGTGTTCTCCATTAGGATTTTGATGGACTCCTGTCTCACATTTAGGTCTTTCAATCATTTTGAGTCTATTTGTGTGTGTGGTGTAAGGAAATGGTCCAGTTTTATTCTTCTGCATGTGGCTATCCAATTTTCCCAACACCATTTGTTGAAGAGACTGTCTTTTTTCCATTGGACATTCTTTCCTGCTTTGTTGAAGATTAGTTGACCATAGAGCTGAGGGTCGATTTCTGGGCTCTCTATTCTGTTCCATTGATCTATGTGTCATTTGTGTGCCAGTACCATACTGTCTTGATGATGACAGTTTTGTAATAGAGCTTAAAGTCCTGAATTGTGATGCCACAGGCTTTGCTTTTCTTTTTCAACATTCCTCTGGCTATTCGGGGTCTTTCCTGGTTCCATACAAATTTTAGGATTATTTGTTCCATTTCTTTGAAAAAAAAAGATGGTATTTTGATAGGGATTGCATTAAATGTGTAGATTTTCTAGGTAGCATAGACATTTTCACAATATTTATTCTTCCAATCCATGAGCATGGAACGTTTTTCCATTTCTTTGTTTCTTCTTCAATTTCTTTCATGAGTATTCTATAGTTTTCTGAATACAGATTCTTTGCCTCTTTGGTTAAATTTATTCCTAGGTATCTTATGGTTTTGGGTGCAATTGCAAATGGGACCGACTCCTTCATTTGTTTCTCTTCTGTCTTGTTGTTGGTGTATAGGAATACCACTGATTTCTGCGGATTGATTTTATATCCTGCCACTTTACTGAATTCCTGTATGAGTTCTAGCAGTTTTGGGGTGGAGTCTTTTGGGTTTTGCACATAAAGTATCATGTCATCTGCAAAAAGTGAGAGTTTCACTTCTTCTTTTCCAATTTGGATGCCTTTTATTTCTTTTTGTTGTCTGACTGCTGTGGCTAGGAATTCTAATACTATGTTGAATAGCAGTGGTGATAGTGGACATCCCTGCCGTGTTCCTGACCTTAGGGGAAAAGCTCTCAGTTTTTCCCCATTGAGAATGTTTGCTCTGGGTTTTTCACAGATGGCTTTTATGATATTGAGGTATGTACCCTCTATTCCTATACTCTGAAGAGTTTTAATCAAGAAAAGATGCTGTACTTTGTCAAATGCTTTTCTGCTTCTATTGAGAGGATCATATGGTTCTTGTTCTTTCTTTTATTAATGTATTGTATCACACTGATTGATTTGTGGATGTTGAACCAACTTTTCAGCCCAGGGAAAAAATCCCACGTGGTTGTGGTGAATAATCCTTTTAATATACTGTTGGATCCTATTGGCTAGTATTTTGGTGAGAATTTTTGCATCCAATTTTTGCATCAGGGATATTGGTCTGTAATTCTCCTTTTTGATGGGGTCTTTGTCTGGTTTTGGGATCAAGGTAATGGTGGCCTCATAAAATGAGTTTGGAAGTTTTCTTTCCATTTCTATTTTTTGGAACAGTTTCAGAAGAATAGGTATTAATTCTTCTTTAAATGTTTGGTAGAATTCCCCTGGGAAGCCATCTGGCCCTGGGCTTTTGTTTGTTGGGAGATTTTTGATGACTGCTTCAATTTCCTTAGTGGTTATGAGTCTGTTCAGGTTTTCTATTTCTTCCTGGTTCAGTTTTGGTAGTTTATATATCTCTAGGAATGCATCCTTTATTTTTTTTTCATGATGTATACTTTTAGGCCTCAAAAAGCTTTTGTTGTGTCCCCCTTAGACTATCATTAACTACAAATATTCATTGTTGCCAACTAAATAATTACTGAACTAATTTTGTATCTCTGTATTTTCATCACATTAATTCATATGTACACTGATATACCAAATACAATAATTATTGGATAACTTTATAAGTTTTTAGATTTATCAGAGAAAAACTGTCATTATATAAAGGTAAACCTAGTGGACTGTTATATATACATGAACTATTTTTGGTATGTTAAGTAATACTAAAATTCTTTTCCTTTTTCTACTATGAATGAAAAGAGATGACTTCAGTGACTTTTCTATTATAATTCAGTTGGAAGCTAGCTTTAAGCTATGTTTAAATACAACTCAATGTGATGTGCCTGCCTGAGGCAACTGACATTTCAAATTCTGATTCTTTTCACCCCAAAAGCAAGAAGGTCTGCTTTTTACTGTAGCTGGAGCTATTTAAATGAAGTTAATTTAAGAGGTCAGAATCCAACTTGTAACTTCTCAGATTCTTTCATTTGCATTACAAATCATTTGAAAGAAATGAAGCAATTGACTAAAATACTGAAGAAAGACTAGAGTAAAACTTTAATTTGAAATCTCTTATTTTTGAATATCTGATCATCTACACAGAGGGAATACAAGACATTGGACAAAATAATTTACAATGGAAATCAATAAGGTTTTATAGGGGAGATTAAATTATTCATTCAAGCAAATTTTTAAATCACTATCAGTACCTGAGAAGCAAGTACCAGTTACATGATGCCCAATTCATAGTGTGAACAGTAACTCCTTGTTTTGCAGGACAGGGAGTAACAGAAGTGAGGCTAGTGAGTCTTGGTCATTTGGTTTCAAGCAGTCATTCTGTTGGTCAGCATCACTGGTTAAATAGGGCCTTGAAACCATAGATTGCACATTACCCAACCTCAACCAAATATAAAAATTCTTTAGCTAAGCTTAGTTTCAAACCAAAATATTATATTATATTTTGTTAAAATAATCTCCATGTTCACATGAACTTCTCCCCTCTGTGTCTGTGTGTGTTTAAACTTTCATCATTTTAGGGGTGCCTGGGTGGCTCAGTCGGTTAAGCGTCTGCCTTCAGCTCAGGTCATGATCCTGGGGCTCTGGGATTGAGCCACATATTGGGCTCTCTGCTCAGTGGGGAGCCTGCTTCTCCCTCTCCCTCTGCTGCTCCCCTTACTTTTGCTCTATCTCTCTCTGTCAAATAAATAATTTTTAAAAATTTAATCATTTTATAAGGACATCAGTCATTGAATTAAAGCCTCCATAATTTAGTATGATATAATTTTAACTTGATTGCAGCTATAAAGACCTGTTTCCAAATAATATCACATTCACAGGAACCAGCCTTTAGGACTTGAACGTGTATTTTTTAGGAACACAGCTCAACACACAATAGCACCCATCCTTATCTTTTGTTTTTTCCTCCCCATAACCTTCCTGTTTCAGGATACTTCTCTCAAATTTGTCCTCTTTTTTCTTCTTGGTCACCTTGTTCAAGTATCATTTTTCCTTTCACTTGTCTTTAAACTTGATCTCTTTTCTGGCTGTCTCTTAGCATATAATCATATTCAAGTCTCCTTCATCTTAGAAGCAACAACAGATCCTACCCATCTCAACCCTACATTTCTTTTTATCTCCTACCCCTTCTTTCTGCATCCCAGAGAGTGTGTCATATATATCCACTGAAATCTGGCTTCTGTCCCACCACTGAGACTGCTCTTGTCAAGATTTTTTAATGCTGCCTTTGTTCAGGTAGTTGAATCAATGGATGCGTCTTAATTCTTCTGTTACAAAACTTAATGCCTCATTAAATTTTTTTGATCACTCACTCCTGTCTTCTTCAAACCAACCCCTTCAAATCAAATCCCTTGATTTCTTTGGTATTTCACCTTCCAAATGTTTCCTACTTCTCTGCATGCTTAGCCTTCCTGGAAGGTTTTCTTCCCTACTCTATAAATTTTGATGTCCCTGTAAGATTAATTTACCATTTTCTCCTCAAACTAGAGACTTTTTTTGGTTAGTCTTATCTCTTTACATGCCCTCCACATCACCTACATTGGTACTGACCTCCAGAATGTGTGTCTCCAGCCCATATTTCTTTTCTGAATGCTAATTGTATATATACAACTGCCTGTTGTAAACACATTTTGGATGTCTCATGAGCACTTTGGATGCAACAAGTTGAAATCACACTCACCAGTTCTTACTTCTGACCTTACTCCTTCTTTTATATTATATTCTTTCTTAGTGAATAGCACTACCTAGTCAGTTACCCTATTGGGAAACCTTAGCATATCTATAAAGTTTTCTATTCTCCTCACTCCTGTATTCAATTTTCCTCTATTATATCTCCATAATCTCTTCCAAATTAGTCCTTTTCCCCCTAACATCACTTGAACTGGTTTAGATTAGGCTATAGTTTATTTTTGGATTCTTTAATTATTGCAACATACCCAATCCAAACCATTTTCCATGTGTTGCCAGTTTGATTTTTCTAAAATGCAATCTGTTGATGGTAATCCACTGAAAATCTTTTTGAGCCTCATCACAGCCTCTAAGATAAAGTCTCAAACTCTTATATGTCCTTCCTTAGTCATATCTCTCACTATTTCATCCCTGCAAACTTCATCCATGTTGAAATGTGTGCACCAGCTTGAATGTGCCACACTACTTCTTCTATATGGAAAATCTTCTTCCCTCCTACTCTTCATCCACTAATTCCTATTCTTCTCTTATGTCCTTTAAGGCAGAAAGTCTTCTCTGACCCTAAATGCCTCCATATGATTTAGATTTGGTGTTCTTTGATGAGATTTTTATATACTCCCATAGAATCATGTGTTTGCTTCTTTATAGCAACATAGATGAGATCTTATTTTTAAAAGTATCTCCAGAAATTAGCACAGTGTTTGTCATATAAAATCCAGGTTTTTTTGAAATCATGGATATTGACAAGATTGAACTGAATATAGATTAATAAGATGTGACAAAGATTGAATTCTTAAGGGAAGACAAATATTTAAGAGGTAGGGAGAGGAAGAGACTCTATTATAGAGACCAAAATGTTGCCAAAGTTTCCCCAAAGAGAAAAGAACCAGGAGGTAATGGTAGTACTTGGTTGTACATGCCAACATGTAATTTTAGGACAAGTGCTGAATTATGCCTGCTTCTGACTCCTGTCCAGTTTAGCAGTGTTCCAGGTTTTTCATTTTTAATGGGGAATTGTTATGAATAGCTGCATTGAGATAAATTGGGATGTGTTTGGAGAAATAGTATGCCAAAGTATGCCACTCTGAACCAAGAACCAAAACACCTATTTCTCCAGCTGCTGAGAGTGGTTAACAGACATCTCTCAACTGAATTCCTCTCTACATGCTTAAAATAGAAAAATTATTAACTTAATTCCAAGACTTGTCCTCAGATACAGCCACCTTGTCTCATCCAATGACTGATAAATATGATCCCATATTAGGTACTACCTCCAGTGACTGATAAATGTAGAGGTCTGTCCTCTCCTAATTTTTGACATTCATAAGAACCATCCCAACTCCAGAACTCCCCATGGGATCAGCCAGGGCCTTTGTTGTGACTGCATTGCTTCGCAGCTCTTCCTCAGCCCAGTGGTATTTCTTTTACCTCTACCACATGTTTTGTTCCCAAGAACACATTCCTATAAGCTTCCTATGTACTTAGGGAACCTGGGTGGCTCAGTTGGTTAAGTGTCCAACTCTTGATTACTGTTCAGGTAGTAGGATCGGCCCTGTGCTAGGTGCAGAGTCTGCTTGTCCATCTCCCTCCCCCCTGCTCGTGTGCTCTCTCTCTCTCTCACTCTCAAATAAATTAATTAATTTAATCTTAAAACAAATCAACAACAAAAACAACTTCCTGTGTACCAGTCCTCACCTCCTTGTCTGCTTCATGAGTAAACTGATCAGTGGCAGTAGATTTCCACTTTTCACTTCCAGCTACTGCCATGGTTTCATCCAGTAGTATATGGGATGTATGTGTAGTTAAAAGATTTCTCACTTTGACACATTGCAAAATCCGAAAGATGACCAGAGATAACCTGGGTCTGTATCTTGACCCTTCCCAAGTACAAGAAAATAGTACTTTCCTTTCCAAGACAACATAATGGTGTTCACTGATAAACTGAAACATTTCAACACATGGTTAAATCTATTTCCCTGTAGCCTAGAAACAGGTAACTCTTTCTGGGCATTGGTGGTCATAGCAGTGTTCAATGATATTGCCCCTGACAACACCTAGTGTTCAAGCCACTTGTGATGTCTCTGGTGCTACAACATGCAAGATATCCAAGGCCACTAGGGCTCTGGTAGACAGAATTAATGGTTGGGTATGCATGAAATATGTGCATTAAATAGAGCCTGAATAGTCTTGTTCTAGAGCAACAGGACATATTGAAAGCTCTTTTTACTCTTGTTTTGTCATTTATTGTACAATGAAATTACTTTATAATTTGATTAACAATATCATATTTTCCTACGCACTTTTTCAGCAGTAATGATCTAAATAAAGTACATTCCTTATTTAATAATAAATTAAGTACAGAATTTCCATTTCTTAAAGAAATTGATGATGATCACATTGCATCGTGCATGAAATGTTTGTCAATATTACAACCGACATGGGGGCCATGTCTTGTCACTTGAGAACCAAGAAACACAAATCTCATGAAGAAGCAATATCATTTATTTCAAAGATTAGTAGTTATGTGAAGGAGACTATGTCCAAAGTTGATGGTTTTACACATGCACTTTCAGAATGTGCATTTATATATCACCATAGAAAGCACGATTCTTTCAACTAATTAAAAAAACAATTTTTCTAAAATAACTTCTTATTTTTTATTCCATTTTATGTTTAGGTATGAAAAGCGAAGTGATAGTTTACTTTGTCAGTGAATAGTATTATAGACTTATAATTAAGAAACTATTAAGGAATGTGAATATATTGACTTCATTAGCAGAACTTCACAAAAAGTCAAATGTTGACAATTTTATATTAATGTCCTTATGATTCCAATGTAAGATCAGTTAAATTAATTTGAATGATGGTTCACTTTTTCATCCATTTCATGGAATTAAAGTAAAGCTTTTGGGAATTTATTAGTCAAGGTGAAATACTGCAAATGTTAGGATAAGGTCAATGGTAAAATTTCTCATTAAAAAGAAAATCATCAGGTTTAATGATGATAATACAAAACAGATTTTATTAAGTATAGCCTTTTGGTAAAAACAATGTTCTTAGTAAATTAAGAATCCTATGGAATAGAAATATACTAGAAATTTGCTATGGAATACACATTATGTGCAATTGCATCTAAAGAAAGCTCTGGTATTCTAATAATCTAAATAGAAGCTTTGGTGCCAAAATGTAGACATACCTGTATACATAGGGCAAATAACTTACAGTTTTTGTGATGAAGCCCTGTGTTGAATTATAAAACATACTTCAGAAGTTATGCACTTTCTCTTTAGAGCCATCACCAGTGAGATTTTAGAAATGCTTGAGGATTTGAAGAACTACTTTATAAATCAACCTAAGCCACCACAATGATATTGGACTATTTTTAGAAATAAGTCTTCTAGGGGCACCTGGGTGGCTCAGTTGGTTAAGCATCTTACTCTTGATTTCAGCTCAGGGCATGATCTCAAGATCATGATCTCGGGGTCATAGGATCAAGCCCTGTGTCAGGCTCTGTGTTCAGCATGGAGTCTGTCCTCCCTCTGTTCCTCTCCCTGCTCGCACACTCTCTCTCTCTATGTCTGAAACAAACAAACAAACAAACAAACAAACAAATAAATAAATAAAATCTTTAAAAAAAAGAGATAGGTCTTCCAATTTTTGTTGCATTTATTCAAAATCAGTTTGAGATATTTAAGTGTTTGTTTGTTTGTTTATCTTAACATATAATGTATTATTTGTTTCAGTGGTATAGGTCTGTGATTCATCAGTCAGTTTAAGATCTTTAATGAAATCATTCAATGAATGGAGGACTCAACAACTCCAGTTTTCAAAGCTTTTAGAAAATTGAAATTATTAAATAAAAAGCACAATAGAAGATGTTGAACTTTACCTTTGCCAGCAAGGGAGGTACTGAACAAACTAAACAAGGACAAGTCAGTGTATGAACTTTGATTTCCAAATTCTATAACTCCACTGTGTAAAATTCAACTTTTAGGAACTTTTAAATGGATAAATTTATGATATATCTGGAAAGAATAACATTTAGAAGGCAGTTCGCAGCATCTAAATTTCGTGAAACATTGAAAAGAATCATTAGGTGACTTATTTTAAACTGTAATAGAAAGATTCTCTGAGTGGTGGCAAAAACATAGTGATTGTGGAAGTGTTTTTTTTGGCTGAAATGTTTATGCATTTGTGGTGGCCATGAGATGTGCCTGGCAGCACTTCTACCTTAGCCTAGGTCCTTCCCTCCTCTCTCCTTCTTTCAGCATTAGACTTCCACTGCCAATTCTCCCAGCCTTTTCCAGATCTTTTCCCATTTTCTTTCACAGTATACCTTTTTTTTTAAAGATTTTATTATTTATTTGACACAGAGGAAAAGAGAACAAGCAGGGGGAAGTGGCAGGCAGAGGGAGAGGGAGAAGCAGGCTCCCCGTGGAGCAGGGAGCCTGATGTGGGGCTCAATCCCAGGACCCTGGGATCACGACCCTAGCCGAAGGCAGACACTTAACTGACTGAGCCACCCAGGCACTCCTATGGTTAAGAAATTTAAAGTGTTGACCTTTAGTCAACTTTTTATATAAACTAAAATATTAATTAAAAAAATACTCTAAGGATGCTAAAATACCTGATAAACTCAGGGCAAAAACAGAGTATACTAAATGGAAGATATTGTCAACTCTGTTTTTTAAGAATGAAATGTGTTAGTCCCAGTTCTCTGAGAAGCAGACATCAGTATGAGATTAAACATGGAAGAGGTTTTTTAATAATTTTTTTAAAGATTTATTTATTTATATTAGAGAGAACACGAGCAGGGGGAAGGGGCAGAGGGAGGGGAGAGAAAATTCTTAAGCAGACTCCATGCTGAGTGAATACAGAGCCCCACGTGGCAGCTGATCCCAGGACCCTGAGATCATGACCTGAGCTGAAATTAAGAGTTGGTCGCTTAACCGACTGAGCCACCCAGGCACCCCAAACACAGAAGGGTTTTTTTAAGGGTATACTGTGAGAGGGTACCTTTGTTTGTTAAGAACACTCTACCTGAGATCTATCTTCTTAATATATTTTAAAGTGCACAATAGTATATTATTAACCAAAGGTACTATGTTGTACAACAAATTTCTAAAACTTACTCATCTTGCAACACAAACTTTATATTCATTGAAAAACAATTCCCTATTTTCTTCTCCCCCAAGTCCTTGGCAACCACCATTCTATTCTGTTTCTATGAGTTTGACTATTTTAGATACCCTATATAAATAGAATCATGCAGTATTTGTCCTTCTGTGACTGGGCTTATTTCACTTAGTGTAATGTCCTCTAAGGTTCATCCATGTTGACACAAATGACAGGATTTTCTTCACTTTTTAACTGGAATAGTATTCTATTGTATGTATAGACTACGTTTTCTTTATCCCTTCATAGTAGATGGACATTTGGATTGTTTCCATATCTTGGCATAATGTTGCAATCAACATGGGGGTGCAGATACCTCTTTGAGATCCTGATTTCAAGTCTTTTGAATATATACCCAGAAGTGGGATTGATGAATTAAAACCACAATATGAGATATCACCTCATTCCTATTAGGATAGCTATTATACAAATTTTAAAAAATGTTGGCAAGCATGTGAAGAAATTGGAACATTTGTGCTCTGTTGGAATGTAGAATGGTGCAGTCACTATAGAAAGCAGTATGGAGGTTCCTCAAAACATTAAAAATAGAACTATATAGTGATTTTTGAACATTGAAAAATAAAAGCAGAACAATTTTACTTGATACATATTAACATTTTTGGGGGGGCGGGCAACGGAGAGGGAGAGAGAATTTTAAGCACGCTCCATGCCTAGTGCAGAGCCTGATGTAGAGCTCAATCTCACAACCTTAAGATCATGACCTGAGCCAAAATCAAGAGTTGGACACTTTATCAACTGAGCCACCCGGGTGCCCCATATTAACATTTTCTAATAGTTTCTGAGACTTACCTGTTGTTGAAACTGTATCACTCATAAATGTTTAGTCATAAATTTCTAATGTCTGCTCCTCAGAACCCTGAGAATCTGTAACTGTGGTTCAAAGGCCCACTGCAGGGAGAAGTAGATGCCAACCAGGGTATGTCTGGGGCCTGCTCCCTGTGGTTTGAACTAAGGCAGGCCACTTCATGTGTTTTATGTGTTAGTTTGCACAAACTTTTTTTTTGCAAAATAAATTCTGTTAAAAATATTCGAAAACTATTGACCTAGTGTTCTTTTGAATTTTAAAGCAAAAACCCAGTGTCTGAAAATATTCTACCATTGATAATTTCAACTCTCTGTAAAGTAGGCTGTTGTAAGAAAACAGTTTTGGAGTGCGCAATAGTATATTGGAGTTTTTCTTGGAGTTTTTCCTCTCCTCTTCGCATTCTAAATTGGTTTTATTATTTGGTTTTTGTACCTACTAAATGAGGTAAGGGAGAGAGCTTCAAAATTGCTTTATAAAGGCAGAGACTTATAAAAATAATAATGTGTACTTTAATATATAAATATAGTGATAATGAAAAGAAAATATGTACTCATGAAAATTAGTACACAGAGACTTACGGTGGTATTATATTCTATTTGGAGGAAGTGGCAATACTAGAAAGAACACAGACCTTTATGTTTTAAAATTCTGACTGCCAAATAGTGTTACAATAAGAGATGACCTCTATGTATAGAAATATTTAATCAAGAGAGAAAATATAATCACAATTAGAGTTTTAAAGAGTGACAAAAACTAATATTAGATATTTCTTTTTAATGTGGTTAATGGTGATTTTAAATTTTTTATACATTTTATTTTATTTTATTATGTTATGTTGGTCACCATACAGTACACCATTAGTTTTTGATGTAGTGTTCCATGATTCATTGTTTTCTTACAACACCCAGTGCTCCATGCAATACGTGCCCTCCTTAGTTAGTACCCATCACCAGGCTAACCCATCCCCCCACCCCCTCCCCTCTAAAACCCTCAGTTTGTTCATCTGAGTCCATAGTCTCTCATGGTTCATCTCTCCCTCCGACTTTCCCCCCTTCATCTTTCCCTTCCTTCTCTTAATGCCCTACATGCTATTCCTTATGTTCCACAAATAAGTGAAACCATGTGATAATTGACTTTCTCTGCTTGACTGATTTCACTTAGCATAATCTCCTCCAGTCCCATCCATGTTGATGTAAAAGCTGGGTATTCATCCTTTCTGATGCCTGAGTAATATTCCACTGTATATATGGGCCACATCTTTATCCATTCATCTGTTGAAGGGCATCTCGGCTCTTTCCACAGTTTGGCTATTGCAGACACTGCTGCTGTGAACATTGGGGTACACATGGCCCTTCTTTTCACTACATCTGTGTCTTTGGGGTAAATACCCAGTAGTGCAATTGCAGGGTCATAGGGTAGCTCTATTTTTAATTTTCTGAGGCACCTCCACACTGTTTTCCAAAGTGGCTGTACCAACGTGCATTCCCACCAACAGTGTAAGAGGGTTTGCCTTTCTTCACAACCTCTCCAACATTCGTTGTTTCTTGCCTTGTCAATTTTTGCCATTCTAACAGATATAAAGTGGTATCTCAATGTGGTTTTGATTTGAATTTCCCTGATGGCTAATAATGATGAACATTTTTTCATGTGTCTATTAGCCATTTGTATGTCTTCTTTTGAGAAGTATCTGTTCATGTCTTCTGCCCATTTTTTTACTTGATTATTTGTTTTTGGGGTGTTGAGTTTGAGAAGTTCTTTATAGATCTTGGTTATCAGCGCTTTGTCTGTAGTGTCATTTGCAAATATCTTCTCCCATTCTGTGGGTTCCCTCTTAGTTTTGTTGACTGTTTACTGTGCAGAAGCTTTTTTCTTGATGAAGTCCAAAAAGTTCATTTTTGCTTTTGTTTCACTAGCTTTTGGAGATGTATCTTGAAAGAAGTTGCCATGGCCGATGTCGAAGTAGTCCCTGCCTCTGTTCTCCTCTAGGATTTTGATGGATTCCTGTCTCCATTGAGGTCTTTCATCCACTTTGAGTTTATTTTTGTGTATGGTTTTAGAGAATGGTCGAGTTTCATTCTTCTGTATATAGCTGTCCAGTTTTCCCAGCACCATTTATTGAAGAGACTTTTTTCCATTGCATATTTTTTCCTCCTTGTCGAAGATTATTTGACCATAGAGTTGAGGGTCCATATCTGGGCTCTCTATTCTGTTCCATTGGTCTATATGTCTGTTTTTGTGCCAATACCATGCTATCTTGGTGATCACAGCTTTGTAACATAGCTTGAAATCTGGCAGTGTGATGTCCGCAGCTTTGTTTTTCTTTTTCAACATTTCCTTGGCGATTCAGGGTCTTTTCTGATTCCATACAAATTTTAGGATTATTTGTTCCAGCACTTTGATTTGGAATTTTGATTGGGATGATATTGAAGGTATAGATTGCTCTGGGCAGCATAGACATTTTAACAATGTTTATTCTTCTGATCCATGAGCATGGAATGGTTTTCCATCTTTTTTGTGTCTTCAATTTCTTTCATGAGTGTTCTGTAGTTCCTAGGGTATAGATCCTTTACCAGTTTGGTTAGGTTTATTCTGAGGTATCTTATGGTTTTTGGTGCTATTGTAATGGAATCGATTCTCTAATTTCTCTTTCTACAGTTGCATTATTAGTGTATAAGAAAGCAACTGATTTCTTTGTATCCTGCCACATTACTGAATTGCTGTATGAGTTCTAGTAATTTGGGGGTGGAGTCTTTTGGATTTTCCACATAAAGTATCATGTCATCTGCGAAGATAGAGAGTTTGACTTCTTTGCCAATTTGAATACATTTTATGTCTTTTTGTTGTCTGATTGCTGTTGCTAGGACTTCTAGTACTATGTTGAACAATAGTGGCAAGAGTGGGCATCCTTGTCATGTTCCTGATCTTAAGGGAAAGGCTTTCAGCTTTTCCCCATTGAGTATGATATTTGTTGTGGGTTTTTCATAGATGGATTTTATGAACTTGAGGAATGTTCCCTCTATCTCTATACTCTGAAGACTTTTAATCAGGAAAAGATGCTGTATTTTGTCAAATGCTTTTTCTGCATCAATTGAGAGGACCATATGGTTCTTCTCTCTCCTCTTATTAATGTGTTCTATCACATTGATTGATTTGCGAATGTTGAACCACCCTTGCATCCCGGGGATCAATCCCACTTCTTCCTGGTGAATGATCCTTTTAATGCACTGTTGGATCCTATTAGCTGGGATTTTGTTGAGATTTTTGGAATTCATACTCATCAGGGATATTGGTCTGAAATTTTCCTTTTTGATGGGGTCTTTGCCTGGTTTGGGGATTAAGGCAATGCTGGCCTCATACAATGAGTCTGGAAGCTTTCCTTCTGTTTCTATTTTTTGAAACAGCTTCAGGAAAATAGGTATAATTTCTCTGAATGTTTGGTAGAATTCCCCAGGGAATCCATCAGGCCCTGGACTCTTGTGTTTTGGGAAGTTTTTGATCACTGCTTCAATCTCGTTACTGGTTATTGGCCTATTCAGGTAGTCAGTTTCTTCTTGCTTCAGTCTTGGGAGTTTATAGGTTTCCAGGAAGGCATCCATTTCTTCCAGGTTGCTTAATTTATTGGCATATGGTTGTTGATAATAATTTCTAATAATTGTTTCTATTTCCTTGGTGTTAGTCGTGATCTCTCCCCTTTCATTCATAATTTTCTTAATTTGGGTCCTTTCTCTTTTCTTTTGGATAAGTCTGGCCAGTGTTTTATCGATCTTATTAATTCTTTCAAAGAACCAGCTTCTAGTTTCATTGGTCTGATCTCCTGTATTTCTGATTTCTAATTCATTGATCTCTGCTCTAATCTTAATTATTTCTCTTCTAATGCATGGCTTAGGCATCCTTTGTTGTTTTTTCTCCAGTTCTTTAAGGTGTAAAGTTAGTTGGTGAATTTGGGATTTTTCTATTTTTTTGAGTGAGGCTTGGATGGCTATGTATTTCCCCTTTGGGACTGCCTTTGCAGTATCCCATAGGTTTTGGACCGATGTGTTTCATTCTCATTGGTTTCCATAAATTGTTTTAAGTTCTTTGATTTCCTGGTTGACTCAAACATTCTTGAACAGAGTGGTCTTTAGCTTCCAAGTGTTTGAATTTCTTCCAAATTTTTTCTTGTGATTGAGTTCCAGTTTTAAAGCATTATGGTCTGAGAATATGCAGGGAATAATGTCAATCTTTTGGTATCAGTTGAAACCTGATTTGTGACCCAGTATGTGGTCTACTCTGGAGAAAGTTCCATGTGCGCTCGAGAAGAATGAGTATTCTGTTGTTTTAGGGTGGAATGTGCTGTATATATCTATGAGGTCCATCTGGTCCAGTGTGTCATTCAAAGCTCTTGTTTCTTTGTTGATTTTCTGTTTAGATGATCTGTCTTTTGCTGAGAATGGAGTATTGAGGTCTCCTACAATTAATGTATTGTTATCAATATGACTCTTTATTTTGGTTAACAGTTGGCTTGTGTAGATGACTGCTCCCATGTTGGGGATGTAGATATTTACAACTGTTAGATCTTCTTGTTGGATAGACCCTTTAAGAATGATAAAGTGTCCTTCTATGTCTCTAACTACAGTCTTTAGCTTAAAATCTAATTTATCTGATAATAAGAATTGCTACCCCAGCTTTCTTTTGAGGTCCGCTGGCATGGAGATGGATCTCCATCCCTTCACTTTCAGTCTGGATGTATCTTTAGGTTCAAAATGAGTCTCCTGTAGACAGCATATGGATGAGTCCTGTCTTCTTATCCAATCTGCAACCCTGTGCCATTTTATGGGAGCATTTAGGCCGTGCATGTTGAGAGTGATTATTGAAAGGTAATGAATTTATTGTCATCATGTTGCCTGTGAAGTCCTTGTTTCTATAGATTTTCTCTGTAAATTTCTGTTGTATATCACTCTTGGGGTCTTTCTCCTTTTAGAGAACCCCCCCTTAATATTTCTTTTAGGGCCAGATTAGTGGTCACATATTCTTTCAGCTTCTGCCAGTCTTGGAAGCTCTGCATCTCTCCATCCATTCTAAATGACAGCCTTCTTGGATAAAGTATTCTTGGCTGCATGTTCTTCTCGTTTAGTACTCTGAATATGTCTTGCCAGGCCTTTCTGGCTTGGCAGGTCTCTGTGGGTAGGTCTGACGTTATTCTGATGTTCCTCCCTTTGTATATAAGAAATCTCTTCCCCCTAACTGCCCTTAAGATGGTTTCCTTGGTTCTCAGATATGCGAGTTTTACATGCCGGGGTGTTGGTCTGTTTTCCTTGATCTTGGGAGGGGTCCTCTGTGCCTCTAGGACATGAATGTTTGTTTCATTTCCCAGATTAGGGAAGTTCTCAGCTAAAATTTGCTCAAATATATCTTCTAGTCCTCCCTCTCTTTCTCTCCACCCCCTCAGGGATCCCAATAATTTTGACATTTGAATGTTTCATGGTGTCACTTTTTCCTTAATTCTGTTTTCATGGATTTTGAGCTGTTTCTCCCAAGCCTCCTCTTTTTCCTTCTTTTCTATTAATTTGTCTTTTAGATCACTAATTAGTTCTTCTGCCTCGTTTACCCTAGCTGTTCGAGTATCTAGATTAGATTGGATCTCATTGATAGCATTTTTAAGTTCTGCCAGTTCAGCTTTCATTTCTGCCCTTAGAGCCTCTATGTTGCCATTAATCAAATTCTCCATTCTAGCTATTGTTTTCATAACTGTTACCCTGAAGTCCATTTCTGACATCTTGGTTATATCTGTATCCATTTGTAAATCTGTGACAGAAGTCACAGTCCCTGAGTCTTTCCTATTTTGGAGGTTCTTCCTCCTAGTCATCTGTTGAGGGGTGGTTGAGGGAATGTACAGAGTCCAAATTATTGACAACAACCCAAGCAAGATGTACCTGTTTTATAGGGACCTTAGGGTTGTCAGCTTCTTCTTCTCCTATCCTGTCTTTTGGGGGAGGAGCCTGCCACGGTGTTACTCAGGCAGCCCTGTTTGGGCAGGTTGTCCTGCCCACTGTCGGGGGTGATGGGCTCAGTGAAAACCGGGTTTTGGGGGCTTTTGTTCCCTGGAGGCTTTCCGCATCTCTTCCGAGAGTCAGAGCCAAAGAGACCATTTCCAACCCTCTGCCTCAGAACAGAGAGATTGCAGTCTGTTCTTCAGTGAGCTCTCCAGGCCACACTATCTCTCTTTCTGTCTGTGCTGCTAAAAACTTCAGCATCCCGGGTTGTGCGCCCCTCAGCAGCACTCCCAGTCCTCACCTCCAGGTCAGACCTGTCTCTGCCCTTTGTGCTTCTAAAACAGCCAGTTGCCCCCAGTTCACACACGCAGTCCCGCCACTCTGGGTTTCAGTCTGCAGGGGGCTGCCCTAAGGTCCTTTCCCCGCTGCTACCAGTCAGCAAGTCTGTGCCCCATACCCAGCACGGGAGGCTTTTCTGAACCAGAGGTGCAGGATCCCAAAGGCTCCCTCCCCTTCCGTTTATCGTCCGATATCTCCCCATAGAATCACAGCTCCCTGCTTCATAACTCGAAACCAACCACCTGCGATATTCTGTTTGTAGAGATCCAGATATATCTTCTTACATCTCAGGCTAATTTCAGAGGTGTTCAGAGTGATCTAGTGGATATCCAGCTCAATTCAGAGGAGTTGGAATTGGGTCCCCTGCTCCTCCCCCATCTTTTCCCCCCTCTCGATTTTAATTTTTTTATCATTTTTTTGTTCTCTAAATATTTTCCCAATGCACATGCATTTCTTTTGTAATCAAGCAAACAAAACCAAAATAATTTTATTTCTAAATCAGTATTGTAACTTTTTATAAAGATTTTATTTATTATTTATTTATTTTGAGAGAGAGAGAGAGAGAACAAGCAAGGGCGAGGGCAGAGAGAGAGAGGGAGAAGCAGGCTCCCCACTGAGCAGAGAGCCCGACATGGGGCTTGATCCCAGGACCCTGGGATCATGACCTGAGCCAAAAGCAGACATTTAACCAACTGCGCCACCCAGGTACCCCAATAATTTTTTGTTTTACTACGGTACATAAACAAAGCTGTGGTTGAAATGATTAACAGTGGTATCAGGTCAGGTTAGGAAGGAGGAGAGGTCAGGAAAGTTTTAGGCTGGGAGAAATGATACTAAATTTCTCTATGTCCAAAGACTAAGTGGAGCAGGAGTGAAGGAATGAAAGATCTGGCAGGATAGGAAGTTAGGATCAGAGAGTGCAATATATTAAAGTTTAATATATCTGAGTTAGAAAAGTTCTACTGAAGACAAGAATCTACACTAGAGTCTGGAGGTAGGGTTAAGGTTATTACAGTTTAAGAGACCAGCAATTTTATGACAAGGTCATTATATGAGTTGTCCATGTTGATGTTGGTATGAATATTGCAGAAGTTAGGGTAGATAAAGAATGTGAATAAATTTCCAAAATCTTAATTAATAAAAGGGAGTAGCAAGGAGATCAACACATATTGGCAATGAAGAGAGCTAAAAACATTATAGTAGAATGGCTTAAATTTTAGATAAGAGAGATTTATCATCTTTTATATTTATGTATGTATATGTAAATCACATTTTACTTATTTGTTTTATTTACCTAACAGTTCAGAGAATAAAAAGTGTTGATAGGGATTGTACTTGATGTAAAGCTTTAAGGAAAATAGGGCTTTACTTTCTTAATCTTAATCAGTGATATTAATACATATTTTAAAACTTTTACCAAAAGGTATAGACAGTATATTAAAAAACAGGCTATACACAAACACATGTCAGCAATATGCATCCAGCATTTCCTAGAGTGTTGTTGAATCTAAATTACATGAGCATAAATATCTTTAGAGTCTGTCTTTGTTATGAGGCAGGAACTTTTCATCAGATTTCATCATACTATACCCTCTGCATAAATCCTTTCTTTGTTCTAATTCCCTGCTAAGCAATCAATTTTCAAACTACTAATTCTCTTTTCAAGTAGTCAATTCTGATATAATGCCTGGTTTCAAAATTTGAACTTGTTCCAACACAATTGATATATTAAGGGAAAAAATTGAACTTAATGTGAATTATGATTTTCACATTTAGTTGTATGTGATATTCCTGAAAAACACTAGGTCCACCCTCTGGCCACCTTCTGGTCACAGTTCACAACCCTTTTATGTGAAATATTTGCTCATCCCCTCCCATAAATCCCGCCCCCATCCCCCACCACCCAAGTATTATCTCATTACAGCATCAGCTCAAAATCAGGGATCTTGCCGGCTAATCAGGTCTGGGTGTAGAAGAGGCTCCTAGGGTGTGGTTCCTTAAGTACCTTTCCTTTGAAGACCTGCAAATTAATGGGACTATTTATCTGAACCATGCACTCAACATACACTGGGGGGACAGGAAAACCCCTTTTAGATAAAGGAGGAAAACAGAAGGCACACAGCAGTTACTGGCCCATAGCAATTCTGAAACCCAGCCACACACATGTTGCCAGTTTTTTTAAATAAATCTCAGTCTTAATTCCTGGAAGGTGGTTTTTTTTCCATGACTCTTGGCTCTGTCCCTGGAGTCATGGCTCCACTCCTTCTGCCTTTTGAGTCATCCCTCCTTTTCCATAAAAACTTGTCTATGTTTGCAACATAGCCTATTCCTGCCAATCTTATATAGGGTGTTTTGAAGCATGGAGTTCAGGGATTGGTGGTCTTTCACGGGTGTACATCTTTCACCTGTGACATCATCTGTAGAAGTAGTTTGTAATAGTCCAAACACTTGTTTTTATTTCTCACTGTCTCTTTCCCTTTCAATCAGAGCTGGTAAAATTGTTAAAAAAAAATTGTGGGAGGGGAGGGGGTGGGGGGATGGGTTAGCCTGGTGATGGGTATTAAAGAGGGCACGTTCTGCGTGGAGCACTGGGTGTTATGCACAAACAATGAATCATGGAACACTACATCAAAAACTAATGATGTAATGTATGGTGATTAACATAACAATAAAAAATTTAAAGAAAAAAATTGTGGGATTTTAATGTATCAATTTATAATCCACTTCTTTAGATAAAAGAGATAAAAGCCACAAACACACTTGTTTTGAGACAAGTCCTTCTCTACTTTGGGCTCCTGTGAGATTGTTATGGGAAAAGCTGTCTGAAACATTCTATGAGGTATGGTTTTAGGTTTTTCTGAGGTCTTAATAAAGGTCTTATAGCCCTATTCTGGATTTGACCTTAGCCTAGAAGCTACTAGGGATGAGAGACAGTTTTATTTTCAAATCCAGTGAATCCTGGATCCTTTATATTTAACAGCTTATTATTTAAGTCATTTATCTCCTTTCATGTTGTATCACAGACAGTGAGAAGAAGCCAGGTAGCACTTTTAATACTCTCCCAGAAATCTCCTTAATTATATTATTAAATTCTCCATGTACATTACCAAACTTTCTAATACTACATAAAACATTTTCCTTTTGTCCAGATTCCAGTAACATTTCTCTTACTATCCTTTGAGTGCTTATTAAAAACCTCTTTGAAACACTTTAGTCTGCTACTAACACTCTTCTCAAAGCCTTCCAGCTTTTGTCTGGTCCCAAAGTCAGTGCCACATGTTTTAGGGTTTTGGTACGGCAATCTCCACTTCCAGGCTTAAAATTTTGTTCTAGTTATCTTTTACTCCATAACAAATCTTCTTCAAACTTAATTGTATAAAACAACCATTTTATTATACTCATGGATCAATCAGTGGTCATTTGGGCTGCCTCCATATCTTGACTATTGTAAATAATGTTGCTATAAACATAGGGGCCGAGCAGTTAAGGTATTGTATTTAAGATCACTGCTTTTATATAGCAGACATGTTCTTTCTCTGCTCCTCAATTTCTGGTGCCTCCTTTGGTAAGGCTTAAAGCCTAAGGGTGTCTTGATGACTGGGGAATGATGTCATCTTGAAGTGTCTTCAGGCACGTCTGGGATCTGATGCTGCCTGTTGCCTGGCAAGCCTATACATGGTCTGTCCTTATGGCCTGGGCTGTTTCACAGCATGGTGGCCTCAGCCCTCTTACATGGTAGCCTAGGGCTCCAAAGGTGAGTATCCTAACACAAGTTGGAAGTGCATGTCATTTTTATTATTTAGCTTGCAAAGTCAAACTGTTTCACTTTTCTTGTATTGGCTGATCAAAGGAGTCACACAAAGATCTTCCTGGGGTTCCTGGGGGGCTCAGTTGTTTTAAGAATCTGCCTTCAGCTCAGGTCATGATCTCTGGGATCAAGGCCCGAATGGCATCCAGCTCCCTGCTCAGTGGGTAGTCTGCTTCTCCCTCTCCCTCTGCCCCTCCCCCCTGCTCATGTGCACGCTCTCTCTCTCTCTCTGTCTCAAATAAATAAAATACTAAAAAAAAAAAAAGATCTTCCCAAGTTCAAGGGAAGGGCACATAGCTCTATCTCTTGATGGTAAAAGTTTTAAGGCCACATTATAGAACATATGGGATGTGTTAGGGCACATAGCTCCATCTCTTGATGGTAAAAGTTTTAAGGCCACATTATAAGAACATATGGGATGTGTTATATTGTTATGGCCATCTGCAGGAAAATAAAATCTGCCACACCATGTCAGTCAATGAGGAGCTGAACTACTGACAACCTATCATTGACCCCTGAATATGGACTAAAGAAAGTGATCTTTCACAAACAAATAAGACAGGTTTTGAAGGATATCCAAGGAAAATATTGACCGATCATCTTTTCACAAATTGATTGCCAATCTAAAGGATCTCCATAAGACTAGCTTCATGGGTGTGTAAACTGCTCAGTTCCTCAGGCTCCGTGCTTAGAGAGACCTCACACTTGCTTTAATTTTCTGTTGTTGCTATCTTGAATTTCTTAATTTTTAAATTTTTTCTCTGTCTCACAAATTATTTTTTTAGTTCTGGACTTCCATCCATTAGCAGTCAGGACCAGCTTGGATTTTACAGAGATGTATTAGGCCTACATCTCTATACATTCCCTGTCAAACACTGGGAATACACTTAACTTAAAACAAAACATGTGAAACAGGACCCTTATACATATAGATAGACACACACACACAAAGAAAAAAAATAAGCAGTGTAAAAATAAGCAGATGATTGACTAAAATGTTAATCAAATGTGTATCTTTACAGCAAACGGTCTAATTACTTTATTACAATGGCATACTTTTAATTCCCTTATTTAAATCTGATTACAAATCCTAAAATGAGAAAAATTTGCATCAAGAGCTTAATGAAATTAGAACTCAGATCATGGTAGACCTACCTGGCAGCAGATGGCAAAGCAGTTTGGGCACAAGGGGGCCCAGTGAGTATTTCTGTTGGCCAATGGTCCCTTGGAATGCCACCAACCGAAGGTCTTCAAAATGATCTTAAGGAAACCTTAAGTAATGTTAAATGATGAGGACGCCATAATAAAGTCTGAATAAAAAGAGAAAGCTGAATTTATTTACTTTGTGAAAGCTATGCTGGTCAGACACAATCACTCTGAGTAGAGCAGACTGCTGATTTTATATAGGGCTTTGGGGAAAGCTTGGAGTTCAATGACTGATGGACTTTCAAAAGTGTAACTGAGCTGACATAATCTGTAGAAGCATGGCTGCTTAGGTGAGAATGTTAGTTGCTTGGCACTCAGAGACCATTTATTGTAGGGTGTTCCTGACTAGGTGACTTTCTGAAGCAAGCAGATTGGTTGGTTTGCAAAAACATTTTCACTGAGGTATATTGCCATTGATACACTGAAGGGGTTTAAACTGGTTCTGGTGGCTACTTATTACTTTCTGCCTGCCACCCCCTGACAATCTACTTAGCCGTTTACCCTAGGTCTAAGTCTATTTCCTACAAATTCTGAATTCCTCCAATTTCATTGGTAAGATTTAACATTTGTAATTTGCCTCAAAGCTTTCATCCCTTTACACAAATCGATAGGCAGCCATCCTTGCATCAAATCCTAATCTACAATCTGATATAGTACAAAGGATCAAATTGTCAGATCAGACTCACATGAATCAGAGATCTTGCCCAGTATCCAACTTTACTAATAATTTCAAGAATAGGCAATCAAGAAGCAAGTCTAAGACATGGAAGGTGGCTCCCGCTGCACAAGGTAACTTCACAAGACCTTATGGCTGGGCCAGAGAGTTACATGTCTGCTGTAGGAAGAAAGCACCTGAGAGCCATCCTCATCTGCATAGTTTTTCTTCTTTGACTTATTAGCATGGAAAATATTTTACTAAAGTTCTAATGATTGAACTATATTTGCTTTGTGATGATATTTTAATATTTTTAAGTGTTTTGAGTTTTTTTTATTTTTTGGTCTTTATTTGAGAGAGAGCAAGAGAGAGAGAGAGTTGGAGCAGGGGGAGGGGCAGAGGGAGAAGCAGACTCCCAACTGAGCAGGGAGCCCACCGTGGGGCTCGATCCCAGGACCCTGGGATCATGATCTGAGCTGAAGGCAGACACCTAATGGACTGAGCCACCCAGGCACCCCAAGTGTTTTGAATTTTTGAATTAAAAAATTATTCCTGGATTTATTACTTATCTGAGAATATGACTCATTTATTTTTTGCTTTTTGAGATGTCTTTAGGTTAATTTTATTGGCCAGTTTATAAGCAATATTCTATTGACTCTCCGCTTTGGTGAGGTGTTACAATGACTGTTACAACAACAACATTATTGTTATTTCTATTCTGTATTATCAATGTTATGTAACAATTTTATTTTTATGTGTGTTCTCTAAATCATTACTTCACTACTTTAGACTTTTTTATGCTTTACCATTATCTTTTCAATAGCTATTTAGACAATATATATTTATTTGGTCTTTTATGTTTTCTCAATCTTGGTATCACTATTTTAAATTTCCTCTTAACTCTTAAAAGTAAACTTTCAAGTAAATATTTTTAGGGAGGTAAATTTAGAGGTATATGTTCCATATCTTTGTATAATTAGAACTTTCTTTCTCCTTGTACACAAGCAATAGTTTGGTTATGTATTACATAATCTTCCTCTCTCAAAGTTCTGTGAATGCTGCGCAGTTGTCTTCTGACGTTACTTTTGGGGAAATATTTTAGAACACATTTTGTTTGTTTTTCTATTTTAGTTTTCTGAATGCTTTAGGATTGTGTTTTCACCCTTGAAAATTTTAAATGTCATTGAATCATGTCTAGATGGTAGTCTTTTTTCAATAATTTTACCTGGTACCTGGTAAGCTTTTTAGATCTGCAAAAACATCAATTTAAAAAATTCTATTATTATTTCTCTGTGAATTTATTTCTGGTCTCTTAATGATGTCTATCATATGTCTCACTTTTTCCCTACAATCCTCTTTTATTTTAGAATTTAGGAATCTTCTCAAGTGTGTCCTTCACTTCATTGTTTATTCAGCCAGTATGAATTGAGTGCCAGCTATTTGTCAATGTACTAAGCCTTGGGAATAAAATGAGTAAAACAGATATGATCCCTCTCTCTTAGATCTTCACTTTGGGTAGCAGAAGCATAGCAATGTGCAGAGTCCTTCCTTTACATCATCAAAGATGCCATGTCCTCATCATCAAAGATGACATGCAGGGACACAAAAGTAGAATTGGGTCTAATTATTTTACAGTGTTTTGCTCATTCAATTTTTCTGCCTCAGGACCCCAGCTGCATTTTGCTTTATGGAAATTCTTCCTGGGTTCCAGCAGATCATAAAGCATCACTGTCTTTTCATTATTATATCATGAAAAGTTGGTTTGGGACAAATCCGTTATCTCTAGCTATCACCCAGTGTCCCTGTATGGTTAGTGTTTTAATTGATCTTTTTCATGGTTAGTGTTTTAATTGATCTTTTTCATCTCAATAATACAGTAAGAACTATGATTTGATTTGGCATATCAATTCATCTTTATACCTGGGACTCAATCACAATATGAGAGGCTACATCAGAGGACAGATTTCTGAGATAAGTGGGCAGTTTAAATATTTGCAGATCTATGACTATCCCTTCTGAGTGTTGGTTATAAAATCTGTATATTATTTAGGCTTCTTGTTTTCTCTTTTTTGTTTCTCCAGGTCACCTTTAAAAATACCAATATTTATTGACCATGTAGGAAGCATCTAGCAGAGAATATAAAATAAAATCAATATGTTTGGATGCTTTCTTAAAGCTAATTTTGTTTTAAAAATAAAATATTTGGTCAAAAAGTATAAGTATATTCTTTTGTGAAATATCATTGAATTTTGTCAATTCTTATCATTTCAGTGCATAAATGAAAATTGATCATATGTATGTATTTCTAACAATTTTCTTGTAAACAAATGGAACAAAAACTTTCTCTCTCTCAAAACAAGCAAGTAAACAAAAATGCAAGCCAGTATCTAACAAACAAGCATATCCAGAACTCTAATTAGCTCCCTAATGAAATGAAAATGAGTTAGAATTTTAATTGTGGTAGGCTTTTTTTTTTTTTTTGGTCTATTTATGTTTGAGTAAGTCTATCATACTGTAGGTATGTATTCATGTACAAATGACCATTCCCTCAGTATTGAAAAGAATTGAATATCAGCTGTTGAGGGAGATAGAACAACAATAATAGACACAGGGCTGTGGATTATTGTACATCTTTGTTCTTATTCCAGCGTTTCATTACATTTGTATTTTTCTGGGAGGCAGCATACAATTTTATAATTAAGAAGGACAAGATAGAATCCTTTGTGTTTTCTGCTGTAGTTTCTCAGTTGTGGTTTTAATTGTTGGACCAGTAGGAAAAAAGAAGTCTTTTAACTTAATTCTAAAGGATTGAAAAGGCAGTGAGCAATACATGGATGCAATGAGATTGGGGCTGGAGATGCTTCTAACCGAGCGGAGGACTAATCAGCCCTCACACACCTTTCCAGCCGGTGAATAAAACCCTTTGGTAAAAGATATCCAAGAAGGAGCATTTGTTTCCTTATCTCCTATATGGTTAATTATTTTTGTTTTCCCATATACTAGGCATGATTTGTATATACAGCATCTGTCTCTATTAGTGGAAAGAGCTTAGTATTGGGGATGAGAAAACCTGAACATGGTCTGTGGTTAGTTAAATGTACAGTTTTGTGCAGGTTGCTTGTAAAGTCCCTGGGCCTTAGTTTCTTCTTCTGTAAAGTGAATATGTTATACCACATACTTCTTTTTTTTATTTAATTTTATTATGTTATGTTAGTCATAATACATTACAGCATTAGTTTTTGATGTAGTGTTCCATGATTCATTGTTTGCGTATAACACCCAGTGCTCCATGCAATATGTGCCCTCCTTGATACCCAACACTGGGCTAACCCATTCTCCCACCCCCCTCCCCTCTAAAATCCTCCGTTTGTTTCTTGGAATCCATAGTCTCTCATGGTTCGTCTCCCCCTCCGATTTCCTCCCCCTTCATTTTTCCCTTCCTACTGTCTTCTTTTTTTGTTTTAACATATAATGTATTATTTGTTTCAGAGGTACAGGTCTGTGATTCATCAGTCCTACACAATTCACAGCACTCACCGTAGCACATACCCTCCCCAATGTCCATCATCCAGCCACCCCATCCCTCCCACCTCCCACCACTCCAGCAACCCTCAGTTTGTTTCCTGAGATTAAGAGTCTCTTACGGTTTGTCTCCCTCTCTAGTTTCATCTTGTTTCATTTTTCCCTCCCTTCCCCTATGGGCCTCTGTCTTGTTTCTCAATTCTTTATATCAGTGAGATCATATGATACTTGTCTTTCTCTGACTTATTTCACTTAGCATAATACCCTCAAATTCCATCCACGTCATTGCAAATGGCAAGATTTTGGGTTTTTTGATGGCTGCATAATAGTTCATTGTGTGTGTGTGTGTGTGTGTGTGTGTGTGTGTGTGTGTGTGCATACATATACCACATCTTCTTTATCCATTCATATGTTGATGGACATCTTGAGTCTTTCCGTAGTTCGGCTATTGTGGACATTGCTGCTATAAACATTGAGGGGCATGTACCGCTTCAGATCACTACATTTGTATCTTTGTGGTAAATACCCAGTAGTGCAATTGCTGGGTTGTAGGGTAGCTCTATTTTCAACTTTTTGATGAACCTCCATACTGTTTTCCAGAGTGGCTGCACCAGCTTTCATTCCCACCAACAGTACCACATACTTCTTAAGTTCTTCTCCAGTTCATCTCTTAAGTCATCAGGTATCTAGTCCACATATAAATTTCCCCAAGTCTTGAGATATGGTTTTAGAACTTCAGAAGAAATACAAATCCAGTAGAAATTCAAACATTGCATTTAATTATTTATTTCTTTGAACTTTAAAACAGTTATCCGACTCCAAGAATATTCCATATTCTGGATTTGTTGAATTGCTCATATCGAGATTTAACTTCTTTATCTTTAAAAATTTTGTATAATCTAACTTTATTAGATTCAGTATAAACATTCTGGACAAGATTTCTTTATACATAATATTGAAACATGTTTTGCATCATACCAGAAGGTACATTATGTTAGACTATATGTTATGCCTTGAATTTCCTAAATGTACATTCATACTATCAGTAGCTGCCAGATATGTCTTCTAATTATTTTCATTATTTTCTTGGGTCAAGTACTCTCAGTTTCCTATTAGTATCTGAAATCCTGGGGTGCCTGGGTGGCTCAGGTGGTTGAGCATCGGACTCTTGGTTTTGGCTTGGGTCATTATCTCAGGGTCATGGGATCAGGCCCTGCATGGGGCTCTGAGATTGGCACATTGGCCCAGAGTCGGCTTCTTCCTCTCCCTCTGTTCCTCCCTGCTCCCCCACCCGCCGCCCCCCACCACACTCTCTCTCAAATAAATAAATAAATAAAATCTTAAAAAAAAATAAAATCCTTAAGCTGTAATCTCAAAACACTTTATATTTTGCAGTCCTCTAGGAAGCCCCTTTCTGCTCCAACTAAATCCGTTTGATTTTTATCTTCTACATATAATCTTGTCTTTCCCACCCTTTATCTTCCATATCCTATTGTCTTCCTCTGGAATCTGTATTATGATTTCCCCTGGTTTATGTTTATCACCCTTTATGATTTATCCCACACCATGTAAAATGTGCTTTCAGTAACACAAGATTCTGATTTGTATTTAGGAATAGTATTATGACACTACTGTGGAAAGAGATTTGTCTATGCAAATCATTCTCTTATTCAGTTTTTTGTTTTTGTTTTTTTTACTGATCATATATTTGATTTATGGCATATACTTTTGTAATTTTCAATACAATGTTTTATTTTTTTTCCAACTGGAAATAATGGCTTTTCAATACAGGGATTATGTTGATTCAAAGTTATAGTCATTGAAAAGTTGAAAAAAGTTTTAAACATGTGACAAACTTGTTTAAAGAATAACTTTTTTTTTCTTTTGATGTCCACAGCCATCACATATTCGATGAGAATGTGAGTCAACATAATAATGATGAATAAATGTATGGCTTTTTGTAAAGTCAAAGAAGCCACCCTGTGAGACTAAGCCATTATTCAGCAGTGTTGGGAGTTTTCTCTTCTAATTTCAGGTAAGGTATGATTTTTATGTGGCCTATATTTCTGGAATTGGGCAGTTTTTTCCAGATGGAACTTTTATGGCTATGGTTTGCTAGGATATATTGCTGTACTTGCAGATCATTCCTTCACTGATAAACTGAATTGACTTTCCCATGTATTTAACTCAGTTTTTCATTGTGCTATAGTGAAAAAATACTGGATTTTGAGTCAGAAGACTTAGGTTTAAGTATTGGCTCTGCCACTTACCTTATGTTTGACCTGGAGCAAATCCTTTAGCCTGTCTGAACTTTAATTGCCTTATCTGCAAATGAAAAAAAGAAAAATCCTACCATGCCTACTTCACAGGGTATTTATCTTGCAAAAGATAAATTAGATAACATGTGAAAATCCCATCTGACTTATAAAGCACCATCCAAATATAAAGGATTATTTACATTTTTAAACTTATTAAGAAGATAGCTTCTTTTAGGAAAAATTTTCTATCTTCTACTAAAAACCATCTTATATTTTTCTGTTTTTTTAACTAAGAAAGATATGATTAGGTTTTTTAAAAGCAATAATATTAGAAATGAAGAGAAAAAGAATTTTTCTTTTAATTCTTTCTAGCTATATATTTTGCTCATTTTCTCTGTTATCTTCATTTCTTCTGTGTTATGGTATTCTTTTTGGAGATAATTCAATAGCATTTTGCTAATTTTTTTTATACTGATTTAATTCCTGACTTCAGGGCTAGTTTTACCCAGTTGAACAAACCTCTCTATTCTTACATTCTTTTTCTTTGCAACATTTTTTGCTGTAAATCATGTTCCATCTATCAATCAATCACACAACCAATACTTATGACATACCTGCTATGTAAAAGTCACTTTTCTGTTATTGCCTTAAAATTTTAGAATGTGTCATATCTGTTTTGGATTTCATTTATTCAAATAATAAACAATTTTGGTCACCTACTGTATGCAAGGTATCATGGTCCCATAGAAATGGCTCCTATTCTCAAGAAGTCTTCATATTATTCTGGGAGATGACATAGAAACAACTTCAACAATAAAATTGTAGGTATGGAGAGGAGAAATGAAGTATTTACACAAAGAAGGGATCATTCATGAGTTGTCTCAAATGAAAGGAGACTATATGGTGTAAAATGTGCTTTCAGTAACACAAGATTCTGATTTGTATTAGGAATAGTATTATGATATTACTGTGGAAGGAGATTTGTCTATTGCTGTGTAACAAATTACAATACGTAGTGGAAGTCCACTTTATCTCTTCTTCCATAGTCTGTTGATTAGAAGTGAGTCACTAGGGGCCCCTGGCTAGCTCAGTTGGGGGCGCATGTGGCTCTTGATCTCAGGGTCATGAGTTGGAGCCCCATGTTGGGTATAGAGATTACTTAAATAAATAAATGTTTAAAAAAAAGTGACTCACTAAGTCCAACCCACATACAAAGGGAGGGGAATCAGTCTTCATGTTTGGAAGAGAGAGGTATTAAAGAGTTGCAGACATGTTTTTAAACCATGGCACTCTGTCCTCCAGCCAAAAATTAGTTACATTCTTCCTACATGCAACATATACTGAGTCACTCCTATATCTGCTCCACAAAGACTCATCCTTTACAGCATCAGTTTAGAGTCTAGGATCCCACCATCTATATCATATCCAGGTATAGATGAGGCTTCTCTGAGGTAGTTCCTTAAGTACAGTTCCTCAAATATAGTTATTCTTGACCTGAAGACCTATGAACCAAAGAGACAAGTTATTTGCCCCACGAGTGCTAAACACAAAATGATGGGACAGGCATAGAATACATGCTATAAGTACCCACATTCCGAAAGACTGAAAACAGGAGGCTTACAAGGAGGTCCATAGAAATTCCATATTCTAGCAGAGCACTAGTTTGTAGCTCCATGACTTGGGAATGAAGACCTGGGACTCAGTCTCCACACCTCTTGGCCTGTATCCTGGTCTCTCGGTTTCACCTTCTGAGTCATCTTCCCTTTTCTGTGAAAAGTAGCCTACACTTGTAGTTGAGTAGTCTTATAAGCCTACTTCCTGCAAGGAGTTTGGGAACCCAAAGGTCTCTTTTTAATTTGTACCATGTTGTTCCTTTCAGTCCATGCTGGTGGTATTCCTGCCGTGTAATTCTCTTTAAAACTTGTGGGTCTCCTCTGATTCTTGTTGAGGGTTCATCCTATTGACAGAAGCAACACCTCTGAATATTTTTGAGATATGCCCTTTTTCACTTTGGCTTCTGCTGAGACTGCTGAGAGAACAGACCTCAAGCCTCTTAGCAGCCTTGTTTGTTAACTAAAAAAGGTTCTCTGAAGCAGCTCCCTGCATCTTTTTGAGGTTCAGTCAAAGGCTTTTATGGCCACTCCCTCAGCTTCATCTTTACCAGTTTTTCTGATAGTATCCTGGGTTTGCTCTCTACCTAGGGACATTTCTTTAATTTTAGTATAGTTTGCCATCTGGAGAGATTGAGAATTTTCACAACCGGCAAGTCCTGGTTCCTTTATGTTTAATAGTCTTTTTCTGAGCTTCTCTCTCTTCTCTCACATTTGAATATAATCAGGCAGAAAAAAGGAAAAGAGGTGGCACCCTCAAAACAATTTCTGGAGATCACCTTAGATGGATAATCCAGTTCATTAGCACATTTTCTACTTTTCACGTAACTAACTGCATTTTACAGTGCCTTTAGCTTTCTGCCACTACATAACAACAATTCCCTGTGCCCCAGCCTCAAATGACATTTTTATTACTTTCCTTCAAGGCTTTACCAGTAACCTCCTCAAGGTCACCAAGATTCTGCTAAACCTGTCCTCAAAGTCCCTTCGACTTCTTCCTGCTTCTTGGCTCCAAAGCCGTTCCCACATTTTAGGATTTTATTACAGTGTCATATCATTTCTAGTACTAAAAATCACTATCAGTTATCTATTGTTGTATAACAAATTGCCCAACATGTATGAGCTTAAGACAAAAATAAGCATTTATTATTTTCAAATTTCTGTAGGTCAGGAACTCAGGAGTGGCTTAGCGAGGCAGTTCTAGCTCAAGATTTCTCAGGAGGTTGCAAGTCAAGATGTTGACCAAGCTACATTCACATGGAGGCTTGACTTGGGCTGGGGAATCTGTTTTCAAGTGGCTCACTCATGGGGCTGGTGACTTGATGCTGATTGCTTTGTTGGAGGCTTCCATTCCTTGCAACGTGAGCCTGTCCACAGACTGCATGAGTGTCGTCGTGACATGATGTCCAGTCTCATCTAGGGTGGGCAATCTAGGAAAACAAGGTGCAACAATGCCTTTTATGATTCCGTATCGGAAATCACAAACTGTTACTTCTGCCACATTCTATTCATTGCAAGCAATTCACTGTTTCCAATAGACAATCAAATGGAGGTGAATTTGGCCACCTTTTGAAAGGAAGAATGTCAAAGAATTTGCAGACATAAAAACCACCACAATCTGAATCCTGCTCTTGACCAGTAACTCTTGCAAAAAGATCACCAAGGGAATGTACACACACAGAGAAATGACAATGAAAGAAAGGCAAAGATGGAGTTTGACCCCAAACCTCAATATATAGGGGAGACATTTTTAACGGAAGCTAGGTGGGTCTAAATGACATAATACAAAAGCCGGCCAAAAAGCTCTTAGGTATTAATTCCACTCTAAAACCTAACCACTCCAGGGAGACAAAAGTGGAAGGAGCACTTGTGAGAGAAGAGAAAGGGAAGCAAGGAGGGCAGACAAAGATTTCCTTTAGTGTCTAGAGTTGCTTGCCTCAGGTTTTTCCAAATAGGGTAGTAGCTCCAGAGCTGCTTCTGTGTTGGAGAAAAAATATGGAAAAAGAGAAAGAGAGGTCATGGAGGAATCTTAGGGCAGCTATAGTATTCTTACCATTCCAGACTTGTGAAAGAAAAGCCCCAACATACATATCCTATGATATTTAATTAGCAAAGTGTGTCTTCCCAGTAGTATAGTGGCCAGCCAGTATAATGCCTTTAAAACTGACCAGATCGTAGCAGCAGATTATCTCTTCTTTTACAGTGCAACAACTTGGGGTGGGGGGAGGGCAAGGGGTAAGAGTAACATGTCCCCATTTTTTTTTTGTTTTTATCCTATTAATCTAGTTGATTTAACCATACTAGTGGTCAATCTAGAGTGTAGTCGTGGCTCTCGGCGGGGGGGGGGGGTGGGCAGGCGGGGGGGGGAAGATTAGCAGCACATTTAGGTAAGTCCTATTCATTCCTTTGTGGGACTCCTTTAGCAACAACAATTGAGAGCTAATATAAGGGGAGTCTGGGTCCCAAGTTCCTTTATGAACGTCTCTCAATGTTACCCCTAGAAGTGTCTGAGATGGATTAGCTTGTAGATGAAGTTTATCCCAAGGCCACCATATGCCCTAGGCTGAGCTTTCATTCCTCAGTGAAATCCTTCATTCATTCCTGTTATCTCAAAAATGGTCCACTGCACTGAACCAGAATTGTTAAAATAAGCAATATGTAAAAGTGTAATGCCAAATATAGTTATACAACATAAAAATGCTCCAAATTTATTGCCACCCTAATAAAACTTAAAAATCCCTTCTCATAATCAACTACTAATTATTCTGTTGCCAGGGCCTGTTTTTTTTTTTTTTTAAGATTTTATTTATTTATTTATTCATGAGAGGCAGAGAGAGAGAGAGAGAGAGAGAGGCAGAGGGAGAAGCAGGCTCCTAAGGAGCAGGGAGCCCGATGCGGGACTCAATCCCAGGACCCTGGGATCATGACCTGAGCCGAAGGCAGACGCTTAACCATCTGAGCCACCCAGGTGCCCACCAGGGCCTGTTTTGAGGGGTATTTGCCCTGACCTACAGAAGAAGCTCCAATTCCAAATGCCAACTAGCCAGTAGCAATGGCCAAGACAACCTCAGGTGGCATGTTTGAGATCCTAAGATACAGTAGGTCACAGTTTAACCAGAAAGTTTAAACAGTAGCTTTCCTTCTGCATTGTAGGGAATATCAACTTTCAAGCTGGAGTCAAGGGGCGGGGGCGGGGGAGAAGATCCTGCTGCCCACAGCACTCCTTAATTGAGCCAGTCCTATATGTCAGGGTCTGTCATTTGCAACATCCCACTTCTCCCAGTTCCACATACCTATTTCCATATAAATCATGACACCTGGTGGCAATTCAGAAACCCAAATCACTAGATGAGAAAAGGGAAAGGGAACAGAATTGCCAATTAATTATATCTCAGTCCCAATTCAGTGCTTGGAAATCTAATCTTGCTATTAAGATCTCAGTCTCCTCTCTGGTAAGTTTTCTACCTCTGCCTTCTGAGTAGGGTCAGTAAAGGACACAAAAGGGTGTGGCTTCCTCCCCCTCCATTCCTTCCTCCCCCATCTTATGTGCTCATGCCCCTCATGGCACAGATGGGGTTGGGGTGGGGAGAGAGAGGAATACACTTAGGTGATTGCTTATATGTTACAGATAAGGAGGTGAACCCCTTTCTGTTGGCTAATTTTGCTTCTCCCTCAGATGCTTAGTGCCTTGAGAGTTGCTCATATCTGCAGATATCTCCACCTGGGTGCAGTAGGAAGCAGGCTCCCTGTCGTCCATTGGTCTTAGGTGTGTTCCCCTGATGCAGCTTCAGGCCAGGGGAATCCCAAGAGGAAAATGCTCCCATCTCACTTCAGCCCCCTTCAGCAGAGTGTACACTTGCCCCCTCAGGTATGTGGTTTCTGGCTAAGTGGGCAGCTGTCCTAGACAGAGTAATGTTTCTCTTAACTCATCTCCAAATCTCAGCACCAAGGAGCCAGGAAACCTTCTATTTCTCCTTTTTGGAGCCACACAGTACTCTGAATGCTTTGCATCAGCTCTCAGCCACTCCAGGCAGAAAATAGGCCCTTTCCCCATGACCTAGAGTGATCCTCAAACCCTGACTGATGGTTCTTCTGGGACTTCCAGCTTTTTCCAGGGTGAAAGCATGAGGCAGATGGAACATCACCTTTTCCACACTCTTCACCATTAAGGAAAAGGTAAAATGGAGAAAAGACCAAGTATATAACAGTAATTCTTTCCCCAACTCTCTTTTTTCCCCTCTCCCCATTTCTAGCTCTCTTTATACAGATGATAAAGGAAGTACTATTATCAAATAATTTCTGCCAAAAGACCTCAATATAGCAAATCATGTGCTGGGTAGTCTAGTACTAACAGACTAGTGAACTTGAAAGGTGTTCTTAGTGATAAGGTGGTATCAGAATATTTTACACCATCTTACTGGATTAATACAAATGAGTTATGTGACCCATCTAAATTCCTGTGCTTGACACTGAAGAACTGCCATACTCTGAGCACCATCTATCACATCTGTACTGTTCCTCCACCTATCCCCTCTTTGAATCATAAGAAGCATCTGTTTCCTTACCACCCATCATGCTGTTTTTATACACTGGCATCTTTCCAGTGCTTTCCTTCTCCCTAAGACCCCTCTTCCTTCCTCTTCTCTTTTTCTCTCCATCACCATGACCATGTTGTTGCTTGTGTTATCCTTATATTCCAAGCTGAATGGACCACTTCTTCCTCATATCTTCAATAAACTGTGGACTCCACATGGAATGGAACCTAGATGGAGATCTCCTTGAGGGCAGAGGGCACATCTCACTCACCTTCATATGCCTAGTGCAACTCAGAGTGCCTGGCATAAAATAAGTGTGGGATACATAGTGAATTGAATTGAGTTTCTGAAGGAAACTTAACCATACCCAGTTTGTTCATTGGTCTTGTGAGGACCCCTATAGCTACTCTTCTATTTTTTCTTGGAAGATTCATTTTGGGAACAGGTCGTTTAAAACCACTTAGATCATGTTCTGTCTGTATGCTCTGATTGCATACCTTTCACAATAATATTTTATAGACAGTAATTATCCTGTCACTCTTAAGATATAGGTTAGTATCACTGTATTGACTGAGTAGCTTATTTATTGAACTGCTATTTGTCTCAAAGACTCTCTTTCTTTCAGAAAAATTCAGCTTTTAAAGATAAAGGATGTAAAATATCTGTATATGAGCCAAGTCAAGAAAAAAGAGGTAATTGGCTGCTAAATTCCTGACACTGTAATAAGCCAACTTTGATAGCATTGATTTAAGAACTAACCTAAGATAGATCTTAAAATCAGCCAATCTGTAGTTACTTTAAAACAAATAATTCAACCAAGAAAGGCACATGAAATGAATGATAAGCACCAATGATCAATGCTATCATATTCATTCTGTGTTTTGAGTCCAGGAGAATGGTCCTGGAATATTTTCTCTTCATAAAGCAGCTAAACCAATTTATGTAATATGACTATTAAGAGAGAGGCAGTTGCATAGTGCTTTGTGCTACTATGCGCTGGGCACTGTACTTAGTAAATACTTTATTTCATTGCAATATTTAGATCTTACTACCCCTTGTATTAGGTTTCTCCAGAACCAATAAGATATATACACATAAGGAATTAACTCACATGATTATGGAGGCTGGCGAATCAAAATACCTGCAGAATGAGTTGGCAGGCTGAAGACCCAGGAGAGTCTATGTTTTGGTGTGAGTCTGAAGGCAGGAAAGAAGCTGATGTCCCAGTTCAAAGGCAGTCAGGCAGGAGGAATTCTTTCTTACTTGGGGGAAGGTCAGCTTTTTTTGTTCTATCAGGCTTTCAGCTGGTTGGACAAAGCCCACCATGTTAGGGAGGGCAATCTGCTTTACTCAGTCTACTGATTAGAATGTTGATCTCACCCAAAAACAACCTCACAGACACACTCACAATAATGTTTGACCAAATATCTGAGCACCTGTGGTCCAAGCAGGTTAACATAAAAAACTAACCATCACCCTTCTGTAGTAGGTTCCATGACTATCCTGCTTTTTAAATGAGGCAAGAGAGAGGTGATGTCACTCCCTTGTCATACATAACTGATAAATGGCAGAGACTCAGACCCATTCTTTCTCAACTTTATTATATCAACTACCTAGGTATGACTGGCCAAAACATGGTATTCTAAAAAGAGGACAAGATTTGGAATTTAGACAGACCTTGGTTTTTATGAGAACTAAATTTTTAAAAAATGAATGATAAGCACCTATCACTGTGCTTGGCATATAGATTCATTACATATAACTAACAGTATTAGTAGAAGTACTAGTATTATTATTAAAAGGATTATGATTATGAACAAACCTTTTTCCTCAGAATACGTGGTAGTGAAAATGCCAGAATGTACTTTAAATGAAGATATATTTGACCAATATTACTCTCTATTCTTTCCTTGCTTTTGTGATATAAAGATAAAAAATTGTAAGTCACTAGATAGTTAATTTCTCCAACATATCCTCTTGCAAAAATAACATTATCTTTGGCAGAGATATACCTTATTCCTGCTGATGTCATTAGAAAATGGCAAGGTCAACCAAAATGAGAAATTGACAGCATCTCTGTCTTTCCAGTTTTTAATAAGTATTGTCAAAAGAAATAATAATCAGATTTGAACTTATTTGTCCTTGAAATGCCTTTTTCTAAAAGGCCTCCTGGCAAATCTAATGTAAGATCAAAAGCAGCTGGGAAAAAGTAGAAATCACTTAAATGTACTTCCTTACTTTATTCTATGGGATAAAAATAAAATACTTATTCACTTTCAGTGACGCAGGCACTGGGGAATTTGCCTCCTTCTTTTCCTAGGGTGTGGAGAATGTTGGTGAAGGGAGCTCTAATGAAGTAATAAACCAGATTTTCCAATATGTAAATAAAATATAGCCTTCTAGGGAATAAATGGTATTTAAAGACTTCATGGGTCCCCCAGACCCCTCACCTCATATCTAGGGCAAAACTCCAAGCAAAATTGAAATTAGTTATATTTTTTTCTTCGTTTTCTTCGGCCATGGGGCCTCCTCTCTTCCATCCAAAATCCTCATGTTCTTTCAACTCCACATTTTGTGTTCTCAGCAAAGGATGTAATAAACTCACAGCCATTAAGATACAATGACTTAGGTAGGGCGCCTGGGTGGCTCAGTTGGTTAAGCGACTGCCTTTGGCTCAGGTCATGATCCTGGAGTCCCAGGATCGAGTCCCACATTGGGCTCCCTGCTCAGCGGGGAGCCTGCTTCTCCCTCGGACCCTCCCCCATCTCGTGCTCTCTCACTCTCTCTCAAATAAAATCTTTAAAAAAAATACAATGACTTATAAAAATTACTGTGCTCTTTTTATCCATCCCCTTTAGAATTTGACAAACTTCATAACTTAAAAAGTTTCGATTTTAGGCATCCGTGTGATTGAGGAGGGATTTACTACAATCAGAGGGACCTTGCTGGAATTGCTGAAATCATAACATGTAGAGAATGGGCTCTTTCTACTTTCCTAGATGTTAAGGGCAGCCTTGCTGTTTTGTCATCTTCTCTCTAATGTAGGCTCTAATTCCAGCCACACTAATCACAGTGCTAATCTCCCTTCCTGATTCCTACTAGTGCTCTCCTCATTCTGTTTCTGTAGGATGTGTCAGTGCTGTTGTCTCCACTGAGAATGCCTTCCTCCACCCTCTCGGGCAACACATGCCCCTGACTTCACATGAGCCCAGCTTAATCAAAATTCTCCATCCAAGGTATAAAGTTTACCTGAGGAAATAAACCATCCTCTAAAGAAGCAACAATGAAAGAGTATAAGATAATATACAACTAATAGCCATTTGTGCATGTGTGGGTGATAGAGTCATGAGGAAACATCGTCCTGCCCCGAAGGAACTTACCTTCTTGTGGAGGGACACAGATAAACAGAAAAATAACACACAGTGAAGACAATGCAGTAGCAGCAACAGGCATGGGGCATTATGGGAGTGGAAAGGAAGGTACCCATCTGCAAGGGTGCATTGTTGTCACCTGGGTAGCCCTGAGAAGCTGCATTATCACAGGAGTTGTGACACGCAGTTGCCACACAGTTTTGTTTTTCGAACTTTGCCAACTAACTGCTACATTTGGGGGTGGGGTGGGGCAGGGGACGAGGTGTGACAGGTGAGAGAAACATTTTAGTTTAGTAGAATCAATGAAAACACACATCAAAAGGAATGTTTCCGGCAAAGGGGAGTGGTCAGACCACGAGCACCATTAGATGCTAGTAGCTCTCCATGTCACTGTCTCACACTGAATGAAGGAAGGGGCTGCTGAGTCACTTTCCTGATCACATGCATCCAGCTTCCTTCCCCCTGGTGTGGAAAAGTACTCACTGCAGATTCCCTCATGCCTGTGAGCCAGAGCCCCCCCAACCATAAAACATGCTGCGTTTAGCATATATTTGCCTGTAGTAACAATCATATAAAGGGTTTAAATTCCTAAATGGGGGATTATAGAGAGCAGTGATTAAGAACAAGCCTGCTTAGGTTTGAGTCCAGGCTCCACAACTTACTAATGGTTTGATGATGGGAAAGAGGCTTAAATTTTTGATGCCTCAGTTTCCTAGTCTATATAATGGGAATAATAATAATAGCATTACCTCATAGGATTGATACGAGAATTAAACGAGATAGTAAGGTTAAAGTTCTTTACATTGCACCTGAAACCTAGAGGTTTAGTTACCTAGGGCTGCTGTAACAAATCACCACAAACTGCCTGGCTTAAAACAACTGAAATTTATTCTATCACAGTTCTGGAGGCTAGAAATCAGAAATCAATGTGTCAGCAGGGCTATGCTCCCTCTGAATCATTCCTTGCCTCTTAGCATCTGGTGGTTGCTGGAAATCCTTGGTGTTGCTTGGCTTGTAGACAAATCACTTCAATCCCTGTCTGTACCATTACATGTTGTTCTCCTTGTGTGTCTCTCTGTGTCCTCACCTGGCCTTCTGATAAAGATACCAGTAATTGCATTTAGGGTTCACCTTAATCCAGTATGACCTCATCTTAGTTTAACTACTTACATCTACAAAGACATTATTTCCAAATAAAGTCACATTCACAGGTTCCAAGTAGACATGAATTTTGGGAGAATACTATTCAACCCAGAATACCTAGTAAGTATGCAATAAATGTTAGTTAAAACACACTCACCCATTTTACCACACACACCCACAATCATAAAACACATACTCACCCACATGCACAGAGGGGATTCTGGTGGTTTCAATATGGCCTTATTCTAACTCTTTATTCTCAACTCCAGTCTCTATTTCTGAGCCAAGTGGTTGGGGGCTTTCCAGAAGAAGGCTCTGAGGATGGACATGCAGCTGTTAGAGAGAACTGGTGCAGGAATATCTTCCCTCTGGGTCGGTCCCAGGGGAGAGTTGATACCAGGTTCCATAGTTTCCCTGGATCTCAGGGAGTTGAGGAGTAGCTGAACAAATGGGCTGAATCTTTGTTCCAGAGAATGAGCAAACGGGAGGAAATTGGGTGCAGAGATGATGAATGGAGATTGACTGCCTGCTTGTTGCACCCAAAAGAGCAGAGACCAGTGCGTCTTCTTCTATTTTCAGACCTTTGGCCATGTAAGTTGCTCCAGCAGCTGCATCTGAGCCCTACTAAGCAGACAAAAGAAAATAAGGCACACCAGGGGCCCAGGTAGAGAAAAGAGGACTGAGCAATGACTTTTGGAATGAACTGCTTTTAAAATATAGCTGCTGGAGAAGATAAAGGATAACAGGAATAAAACAATGAAAAGACACTCAAAATATACAAGGAGAGCACAAAACAGACTGTCTGGAACTAAAACATGACTTATAAATGAAAACATTCAGTAGACGAAAAAAACATCATCCCAGTCAAGAGCTGTGTATTGGTCTGAAAGATTAAATTGATTGGCACAGAACAAACTTTCAAAGAGATAGAAATCATGATGAATAAGAGAACAGACCTTGAGGAAAGATCTATGAAAAACCTAATATGGGAATTATAGGAATTCCAACTAAAGAAAAAGAAGCAGAGGGATGAGAGAGCACAAGTCCTGACTGTAGTTTGAAAGTGCATACCATGTTCCCAGAAAGGCTGAAGAGGAAAGATTTATTTAGGCAGATCCTGCTAAAAGTCCTAAATTCCAGGATAAAGAGAAACGTCACAATTCCAGAGGAAAGGGAAAGGTGGTTAGAAAGGCAAAACAATCATACTGGTTTGAACTTCAGCAGTATTTGAAGTGGTAGGTGACTTAGAGAAAAGGACTAAAACCCAAGGATCCAAGGCAGAACCAAGATATAATTCATTCATCAGGCTGAAAGTAAGATATCTGTGGTTATGCTCCCACTAAGGAAAATACATGAGGAAGAACACAAAGCAAGCAAAGGAACTGGAATAGAGACTTCAACATAAAAGAAGATGAAAGAGAAAGAAAAGTGTTTAGAAATAAGGAGGTTTAAGTACAGATTCAAAAGATACTGTAGATACAATAGAGAGAATACAATGTGCAATTTTTGGCAATACAGTAATCTCTTCTTATCTGTGATTTCATCTTCTGCAGTATCAATTGCCCCTGGTCAACGATGGTCTAGAAGCAGATTATCTTCCTTCTGTCATTGGAAGGTCAGTAGTAGCCCAAGGCATTGTTACAATTCCTACATTAAGCTCCTCACTTCATCTCATCATGTAGGCATTTCAGCATCTCCCATCATCACAAGAAGTGTGAGTACAGTACAGTACAATAAGATATTTTGAGAGAGAGATACACTGCATTCACATAACTTTTATTACAGTATATTGTTGTAATGATTCTATTTTATTAGTAGTTATTGTTGTTAATTTCTTACTGTGCCACATTTATAGGTTAAATTTATCATAAGTATGTGTGTATAAGGAAAAAACCCCATAGTATATATAGGGTTTGGAACTACCTGCCGTTTCAGGCATCCGCTGGGGTCTTGGAACATTTCCCCTGCTGATAAGGGGGGAATTACTGTAAATTTGAAAACCTAGTGAAAATAGATGTTATTCTAGTAAAATACAAAATATCAAAGTTGGCGTAAGAAGAATTGAAAAATTTGAATAGACCAATGTCAATAGCAGACATTGCAAATATGGCTAAAGATTATTATTTTTAAAAAAGACAATGGAATCAGAAAGTTTCTCAGCTGAATTTCGACTAACTTTTAAAGAACAATTCCAGTGTTTTTAAACTATTCCAGACATAGAAAAAGAAAGTGCCCAAATCCACTTAATACTCATTTTGTGAGTACCACTTAACTCTGGTACCCAAACCTAAAAAAAATAGTAAAAGTAGAAATAAATAGATTGATAGATGATGATGATTGATAGATAGATTGATAGATAGATAGAGACAAATAGATTGACTGACATAGCCCCTCCTGTGATAGATGGATGGAAGAATGGATGGATAGATAGATTTTATTCATGCTTTCTGAAAAGCAATAAAATGCTCACTACTCGGCTTATTAACTTTTATTTTTATTTTTAACATTAGTTAATTTAATATAAATGTCAGACTCCTTAAAAATTCTTCATTTGCTTTCCATTTAGTATGTTTTATAAAAATTTAGTGTTTTCTTAAAAGATCATAGAACATCTAATTTTTTTCTTTTTTTTTTGAAGTTGGAATAATTTTTTTAAATTTAAATTCAAGTTAGCTAAGAATAGTGTAGTACTGGTTTCAGGAGTAGAATTTAGTGATTCATCACTTACATATAACACCCAGGGCTTATCCAACAAGTGCCCTCCTTAATGCCCGTCATCCATTTACCCCAACCCCTCACCCACCACCCCTCCAGCAACCCTCAGTTTGTTCCCTATAGTTAAGAGTCTCTTATAGTTTACCTCTCTCTCTGTTTTTATCCTATTTCATTTTTCCTTCCCTTCCCCTATGTTCATCTGTGTTCTTTCTTAAATTCCACATATGAGTGAAATCATATATTTGTCTTTCTCTGACTTCTTTCGCTTAGCATAATACACTCTAGTTCCATCCATCATAGAACATCTATTTAATTTTGCAAGTTATTTGGTAGTTGTAGGAATATGAGGTTTTGTACCATGTTATATGTATTCAATTTATTTTTAAAAACACTTACTTGACATTTACCTTAAACCACACTGTACTAAGTGCTTTACATTCATTAATGCATTCAGTCCCACAGTAATCCCCTGATTTGCACCATTATTGCTTCTGTTTTTTTTTTTTAAAGATTTTATTTATTTATTTGATAGAGAGAGACAGCGAGAGAGGGAACACAAGCAGGGGGGAGTGGGAGAGGGAGAAGCAGCCTTCCTGCGGAGCAGGGATCCCGATGTGGGGCTCAATCCCAGGACCCTGGGATCATGACCTGAGCCGAAGGCAGACGCTTAACGACTGAGCCACCCAGGCGCCCCTATTGCTTCTGTTTTAAAGACAAGGAAACTGAGGTTTGGAGAGAATGAACAGCTCACAAAGGTCTGCAGAAGAGCCGGGCTCTTCAAGTCAGCATCTTACTGTTTATGTGTCTCATCTCCTGGGCCAGACCAGAAGGTCCTTTGGGAAGAGGCTATCTTATTTATTTTGTGTTCAACATGCACCATCATAGTTCTTCGAGCATATCTAAGTACAAGTAAGTATTTGTTGAAATCATTTGGCTGAGTGGCACTTTTTGTTTGTTTTAAAGTAGGGAAAACTTGGGCATGTTTCAAGGTATCAAATATGGGCCAATGTAGTTATTGAAGATGCCACAGAGGGACGTATTAATAGATCACGGTAAATTCATCAATAAGTTTATTAACTATCTTTTCCTGCCTAGTCAATAGAAAGACAAAGTAGCACAGAGCTCACAGGAAAGCATAATCTTCTGAGAAAGATGGACAGTTTCTCCTCTGAGAGTACAGGGGCAAACAGACAAGGAGAGTTGAAGCAACATGGATATGCAGAGATAAACATAAACGAGAGGGGAGCTGAGGGCCTGCCCAATCTGTTATCAGAGCTCAGAGGAAATAATTGGGGAAATATTTTCTGGACTGTCAGACCTTATCTTTGTAATTTAGTAAAAATAGCAACTGAAAAATCCACCTGCTGACATGACTTTCATTTACAGTTGAGGTCTGGGGGGAGGAATTCGTTTGAATAATGCCCTTGTTTTATTGAAACAACTAGGTTGTTCCATATTGGAGTTCACTGGTAGGTCATATATTGATAAGCCAGCCAGTTCCCCAAACTTTAAACAATTGCTGATCTAGAAATTGAAAAAGAAGTAGATTTGGAAATGGTCTGAAAACCAACAGTGAGAAATACTCTGTGTCAGTTTTCAGATAAGCATGACTGTCTGTTAGCTCCTCCAGGCATTTAGTGAAGCTGGGCTATTGCCCTACAAAGCTTTCTGTGCAGGGTCTTTGGAAAAGTGAGCTGAGAGTTCTGTATGGTTGAATGAGCTGAAGAGTAGAATGTCCACTGTCTACATGCCCCAAGATTATCTGCAATGTCCAGTTTTCCACTTGACCACACAGAAAATGGTTTGGCTATAAATTATCGTTTCAGTGTCAGCAGATAAAGTTATCATGGAGCATATTTCTTTTATCCTGGGTAGAGTTGTTTTTTTAATCTTTGCATAGTATATTTTTTAGTTTAGTTTTGTTTTGTTTTTAGTGAATGCTGGAAGCTTGGAATTACAACATCTCTCTATTTAGCCTTTCCTTTTTTTTTTTCCAAAGAACATTTCCAATTTCTTGCTGCATTTCATGAGAGTCCTAATATCCTAATCTAGTCACAGTACAATGATTTTCATTTATAAAATAAAATCGCTCCCACAGCATCAAATTAAACTCTCTTTTTAAATGAAATATGTGGTTAAAAAAATTAACCCCAAACAATAAAAATGTATATTTTCTATATATGTAATAACTAACATGTATTTAATAAATCACAGTTTTTAGTGCCTATTTATGCATGTTTTAATAAACTGTCACTACCATTCTGTGAAGGAGGTGTTATTGTCTTTTCTAGTTTAAAGATAAGAATTGGGTCCCAGAAAGAATAAGTGACTTGCTTATGATCACATACCAGTAACTGGTGGAAATGGAACTCAAGCCCATTTTTTTCAGCTTCTAAATCCTGTGTCTTGTCTTCAGAGGGAGAAGTCCCTATTGATTCACTCACTGTTCATTTACTCAAACATTCAACAAACATTTATGAACACTGTGTTGGCTCTTGAAATACAAGGGTGAATAGGACATAGTCCCTGCTCTGATGAAGCATACAGTCTAATGGGAGAAGACAGTCAAATAAATGGGAAAGATGATCTGTGCTCTTGTTAGAAAAAATACAGGAAGTGATGAAAGCCCCAGTGGGGCAGTGGGGGTGGGTGGGTGGGCAGTGATGGGGTGATCAAGGAAAGCTTTCTGAAAGAGGTGATGTCTAAGGTGAGACAGAATAAATAAGTAGGAACTTGTGGTGGGGAATGGGGAACAACGTACTGAACTGAGGGAACAGCATGTACAAAGGTCCTGAGTCAGACAAATCATGGGTTGGAAGGTGAATATTAAATAGTGGCCTCTTTAGCCACTAGCTCAAACATTGAGTGTTGGAGAGGTAAGGGAAACCTGAGCAAGCTGGGTCTTGGAACTAAGGACAGTCTTGTAAGATTTCTAAGCAGGGAAGTACTGTGTTGTTTTATTACTTTAAAAAGGCTACTCTGGCAGGAGTGTGGAGAATGGATGGGAGAGAAAGTAAGACTAGCATAAGAAAGGACAATTAAGGGGTTAAAATGTTGAAAGAGGTGATGGGTGAGTGGCCTGAACTGCTGCCTGGTGGCCACATCTGGGTAACTGTGGCAATTCCATTTGGAGAATGAAAGACAGGCCTGCCTAAGCAGTCTCTAAGGCTAGCAAAGCAACCAGAGGACCCCAGGTACTTAAAACACTGACAACAACAACTACAGGGCCCCCGGTTATGTAAATTCCACCCAGTTGGCAGGCCAGTTAACTTGCCCAGTCTTTGAATTGATTCACCCTCTCCAGATACACAGAAACTCAGTCCTGGACGGTGTTTCCCCTTCTTAGTTAAAAGCATTCTACTGATATGCAGTAGACATCATAGCCACTCTGACTGGTTTTATTTGATTGGGTTGTAGTTATCTGAGGATTAGACAGATATTGATTCATGTCATGTTCTGTGCCTTGGATTCTCATCTAATCAAAATATTGCCAAAACATTGTCTCCTAAATGCAAAATTACTCAGTGAATAAATCATAATGTGAAGCTTTCAGGCAAGCCATGCTTAGAAATGAAATTTAAGTAGGAGAAGCTTCAAAAGGAATAGGGCAAACTGTTGCTATTCTGAAGATAATAATTTACACTCTCCTGGTACTTGGCAGTGGGGTGGCAAGGTGGCAAATAGAAGGGAAAAGCAAATTGAGAAAGTCCGCTCAATTAACTAGGCTATCATTCGCTGCTCTTTACAGAGGATAAAATCTCCCCTCTTTAGCACGGAATACAAGGCCTTTCAGGATTGTTGCCTGCTAGTCTGTTCAATCTCATTCTTCCCACACACATTTCCCTCTTCCTGGAATACTCTCTTCTTGTTTACCTGTGGATCCAATACCTGTTCACATTGTAAGTCTTTGCTAAACAGTACTTCCTTTCTGATGGCTTTTCTGCCCCCTGCCATCCCCACCCACCAAATTCTTTTCTTCCTCTGCATTCCCATTGTACCTTGTCTGTGCTTCCATTACAGCATTTACATGTTATGGATGTATATGCAGTCTCTCCTCATTTATTCACAGTTCCATATTTATCAATTTTCCTACTTGCTAAAATATATCTGTAATCTGCAAATCAATACTTGTGGACCTTTCATGGTCACTTGTGGGTACATTCACAGAAGCAAAAAATTTGAACCACTCATTGTGAATGTTCCCAACTGAGATCACACTAACAATGCTTTATCTTCATGTTTCAGCTCTCATACTGTGAACAAGTGTCCCTTTGGTGGTATAATTTGTGATACATTTTCACATTTTTGTGCTTTTTGTTGGTGATTTTTTTGTTTAAAATGCCCCCGCCAAGCATAGTGCTGAAGTGCTGTGTAGTGTTCCTAAGTGCAAGAAGAACGTGATGTGCCTTAGAGAGAAAAACACATGTGTTACATAAGTTTGCTGAAGCTTGAGCCATGAATTCAATGTTAATTAACCAACAATATATATTAAGTTGTCTTTAAACAGAAACATACATAAAACAAGGTTATGTGTTTATCGGGATGACAAAAATGTAACCAGAGGCTTGCAGGAACGTAACCCCGTATTTCTTAGGAGCAGGGGCTCAGTATTCACTAAGTCAGTGTTTGTGGTGACTTTATATAACATACTAATGACAAATAATGAGAATCAACTATATTTGTTTGTTTAGGTGTCTGTAGAATTCCTTGAGAAATGAGACCATCATCTTTGTATACTTAACACCCGGAATGATGGCTAAAATTAAGAATATGGTTGGTGCTTAATATTCTTAACAATAGTACCAAAGGATATTTCAAATTTAATTTCACTGGTAATTGAAATGGATTCTTCCTTATTCCAAGTCCACAAAATGCCTGCTCAAAGGCCAGATGATTATAATTCACTTTTTAGTATTAGTTTGGGCATTAACTCCTAAGGAACCGTGAATGGTCTTAAAACATTTATTGACCTAAAGGGATTGTGGGATTACTGCATTGAAGTTAAATAACTCTAGGAAAAATCAGAGCATATTATGTGGCATACTCAACAGAAATAAGGCTCCTTGAAACAGAATTTGCTAAAGCAGTGAGTTTCAGTGGTAGGGCCTAGGGATTTGGATTTGAAAAAGGACTCTAGTGGTTTTAATATAATGTGTTCACATGCCACATTATGAGAAATACTGCTATTCCAGGAGTTTCTTACCTGGAAATTGTTCTTTCTGGAGATCCCTAAAGGGATCTTTAACTCAATTCTTTTTGAAGATAAATAAAGGTTTTTGTTTTGTTTTGTTTTGGCAAATAAGTGGCTCCCTAAACTGTATATCTTTTACTGTATGTATGCATTTACAATAAACTCTAGTCTATTTCACCTCTTCTTCACTAAGGAGCAGGTGCTGATCAGTGTGCTAATGAAGAGTTCAGGTTCATTTTAGGCTCTCTTCTAGGTTCATTTTAGGCTGCTCTTCTCACACATAGTCCAGTCTGAGCTGGGATACAAATTTCTAGTTTCAGGGCTCTCATAATGCTAAGTTTTAGGGTACTATCCAAGTAGGCAGTGGTAACAAACAACCTTCAAACTCTGTGTTTAGAACAACCAAGTTTTCCTTTTTTTTTTTTCCCCTAATACTATACATCTAACTTGTGTTGGCAGGGGACGGTGTTCTCAGTGGTCATCCTGGGGCCCAGTCCCATGAAGGCTCTATCATCTTCTAACATTGCTATTTCAACACAAGTTTTCAGGGTTTGCTCTGACAGGGAAAATAAGCATGGATGATCATGCACTGGATCTTAAACACATCTGCCCAGAAGTGACACATCGTTTTTGCTCCTGTCCCATTGGCAAAACAAACCACTGGCTATACCTAACTTCTAGAGAGAGAGAGAAGTATAGTCCTTTAGTACTCCTAGAAGAAGAGGAGAAGAGAAATACTGGGCAGTACTTATAATGCCTACTGTAATCTGGTAATCAAGTATTAGGTTCATTTTTTTTTCCCCTACATGCAGTATGCTCCTCTGCCCTGTGTCTTAGTCTGTTTGGGCCGCTGTAATAAAATACCAGGGATGGAGTAGCATATAAACGAATTTATTTCCCATAGTTCTGGAGGTTAGAAAGTCCAAGATCAAGCTGCCAGCAGATTTGATGTCTGGTGAGAGCCCATTTCCTGGTTCAAAGATGGCACCTTTTTTCTGTGTCCTCACTTGGTAAGAAAAGGAACTTTCTTGAGTCTCTTTTATAAGGGCACTAATCCCATTCATGAGGGTTCTGCCCCCATGACTTAATCACCTCCCAAAGACCCAACCTCCTAATACCATCACATCTGGACATTTCAACATATGAACATTTAGATCATAACATCCTGCAAAAAAGAGAATCTCAGATCTGTATGAAACTCTGTCAACTAAAAAGACAAGTCTTCTGCCCCTCCCCTCATGCCCTCCTTGTGAAGGATAACTTCAATAAACATTCACATTCTGTAAGAGGAAGAATGGGAGACATATGGCAGTAACTGGTTCGGAGCAATTCTGAAAACTCACTGGCTTGTGCTGGTGAGGTATATTCCTAGACTGAGCTCCATTCTGATCTCTAGGGAAGTCTTTCAGTCCATCAATCTCCACAGCCCTTGGCTTGGCCCACTAGGAGGTCCTTCCTTCTCTATTATCATCCTTGGTCCCATAACTGAAGTGGGCATTGGATGATGCTGCCATCTCAACATGGGGCTTCAGGCTTTGCTGCAGTAGGAGAAATAGAGAATTGCACTCTTGATCTTAAATGCTTCTGTCATTGGCCAAAATAGACCACCATTAACTTAAATGGGTAAGGCCATGTAATCCACCCACATATTCAGTACTATAGAAGAACCTGAATATATTGGTAAGCTTTGGTATTGTTTACCACACCTGATTTTGTTTCTGCATTTGCTCAAAGTACAGAGTTCCAGCAGACAGACTAGGGTTCAAGGCTGGCTTTACTGCTTACTTGCCATGAGACCTTAGGTGAATTACTACTTGTTTAATAAACCTGTTTTCTTACCTATAAAATGTAGATTACAAGAGTGCCTCTTTCCCTGGGTGGTTCTAAAGATGCATGTTTGTCAAGTCCTTGACAAAGTGCCTGGCAGATAGTGAGTGCTCTCAAGTGTTAGCTGTGATGTTAGCTACCGTCCTGATCACAATGATCTGTATTGGATTGTGCTAGAAACTATACTCTTTTTACAGAGTAGTTATTCTCTGTTGTGGATGTCTGTAAACCCCCTGCTGGATTATCCTTGAATATGGTGGAATGACGGAAGATATTAGAAGTCCTTTGATGGGCAGGGTTTCTTTCTGAGAGCCTTCATTTGTGTAGCACATGCATTTGCTGTATAGCATCACTAAACATCTTGGTATAGTGGTTAGGGAAATTCCGCTCATTTGCTTCATGCCCAATATGGTGAGGGTCATAGATTCCCGCTAGGCCCCTGCATTTCATTGCTTGAGTCATTGTATACAGCAGGACAGTATACAAAGATTTCTCAGAAATGGGTGAATTTCAGCAAATTCAGGAAAAATGAAATCAATGTATTAATAACAGTGTTAGGGGAAAAATATTCTATTATGGACATTGTTCTTTGAGCCTTTGGGATGCTACTAATGACACCTCTTCCTTTACTATCCAGAAACAAGGTTTCATAAAAAAGAATAAAGAATCAGATGTCTGATTCCTTTGCACCAAGTGAAAAACATCTGTTTTAGCTTAGGCTTCTATAGCAAAAATACCACAGACAGGAAGGTTTAAGCAACAGACATTTATTTCTCACAGTTCTGGAGGCTGGAAGTCTGAGATCAGAGTGCCAGCATGGATAGGTTCTGGTGAGGGCCCATTTCCTGGTTTGCAGATGGTTGCCTTCTTGTAATACCTTCATGTGGTGGCAGAAGAGGGCTCTACTCTCTTTATTCTAAGGGCACTAATCCCATTGTAGGATTCCATTCTCATGATCTCTTCTAAACCTAATTATTCCCTAAGACTTTACCTCCAGATACCATCACATTAAGGATTAAGGCTTCAACATATGGATTTTAAATGCACATAAACATTCCATCCATAGAAATATATAACTGACTCCCACAAAGCATGTGGACACCCATGATGTACCAGGCATTATACTCATCACTGGTAATATAAAAATGTGTAAGATGTGGTTCTTGCCACAAGGAATACCAATCCAATGGGGGAAAAGATGGATCAGTAAGCTGAAAATTCCATATAACATGTTAAATATTCCAAACAGAAGAACAAACAAAATGCAGTGGTTCTCCAATGTGGGAACGACTTACATCTGTTTGGGATATTAAGATTTAGTTTGGTTGCCGTGGCAAGTGGGCTGAACTGATCATCAAAAAAAGTTGGCATTTTTTTACTGTGACCTATTTATACACCCAAATCATGTTCGCTTTAGTATCTTTGGAATTAAGCCAACTAGATTTTTGGTTCCTGTCAGATTTGCCTTGGTTTTATTACATTTTTTTAACAGTGGGTGGCCTGTTACATTCCTTTTGTTTCCCTTTTTCTCCTGACCTTTGTTTGTAAAGAACTGTATATAAAATAAAATGTTCAGTTGGTTTATATATTGGCATCTGAGCGTCCCTGATCAAAGACTATTCACAATTTCACATTTCTGGCATCTCTTCCTCAAGAACCTCAGAGACAGATTGGTTAATGTTATCTTTCAATTTGCCTTTCTTTTCATTGGAAATGTAGAAATATATATTATTTTGGCATGCTGAATTTGACCTTTTACAGACCAGTTGTTTCATCTGTCTGGGACAAAGGGAGTAAAGCAGACTGTAAAAAGCAGGTCAGAGGGGAAGATTACTGATGAGAAAGAAAGCCTGACTCAGAAGGGAGGCGATGGCATTCACAGTGTTTTTAAAGTACTTAAGATATTGTACTCTCTCAAGAGAATCTGTCTTCAACAAGCAAAGAAGAATGTCAGGAAATTGTATGGCTCTTGAAAAAGCTCTCCATCAAAGAGTGATAAGAGAGCTCTCTGAAAGCAGAAACCTTACAGAGTGGGGAGCCCAGGTAATGCTGAGACTATCATCCAGCAAACTTTTGGAGACTTTGGCCATTATCTCAAAGTTGACAAAAGGTAGCTGAATGAGGAATTAAAAGCAAATGTGAGTTAGAGCCCAGCTGTCAGAAAATAAGACAAATCTGCCTCCAGTACCTAGTTAGACAAAGGCATAAACTAGGACTGGCCAGTCCTAGACAGAGCAGCCACACATGGCCGTGTGGGTTGTCTGGTGCACAAAGTGCCACATTAGAGAAGATGGTGTCCACAGCATAGACATCATAGATCTTTGTAGTTGTTATTTTTGAGTAGATGGTATTTAAGTGTCTTGTTTTAACAAATCCATGCAGAAGGACAATTTTCTGATAGGTGGATAAAACTGTCTTGAGAAGGGGGCTCCTTTTCTAATTTGGACACACTGTATGAGCTAGCAGCAGCTGCATGCTCAGAACCAAATGAAATCAGATATACATATTCCTCAGTGTTCTTTGATACTTGAGTCCACTCTGGCAGGATTGTGTCCCTAGATCTCATTCATTCATTCATTTAAACAAGCAAACAAAAAACGAATTGGACATCTGCCACATGTCAGCCACTGTTATGGAGAACAAAAATCCCTGCCCTCACGGCACTTTCCCTCCAAAGTGAACTATGAACTGTGAACATCTGGGAGTTGGGAAGAATAAAGGACAGGGAATGTTGGTGCAGAGGAACATGATTAGGCTTGAATCCTGTGTTTAATCCCAGCTCCCAAATAGTGTGGCCTCGGGCAGTTTGATTCTCCTCACTTTATTGGTCTATAGAAAAGGTTAATAATACTTGACTTGTTGACTTTGTTGGAAAAGTTAAAGATATTATATTAAAAAACTTTTAATATGAAGCTTATGACATAGCAGGTATATGATTGATGGTTGTAATAGTTATTATTATTGTAATTATTATCTAAGGATAATAGCATGGACAATCCAATCCTGAGTGTACCGCTGGATAGCAACCTCTGATGGTTGTGGTTGGCCTGACGTGGAAGGAGGGTGTTAGAATGGGAACTTTTACTTCCTGTAATCTGGATTCACTTCTCTTCCTCATTGTATAAAACTTGTTTTCTAAACCTCCCTAAAGAAGTCCAGTGTGGTGAAAACAGACAGACCTCATGACCTATGTGAGATTATGTTTCCACATGTTTCCAGAGGGGCTGACTTTTATATGAAAGAGAGACTGAGTTAGAGGTTGTCACAGGTGGGTTCTGGGAGGCCAACTGAGAGATAAAGATTTGCAAGTAGGAATCTTGTTGGGTGTGCTCCTGGGATCAGCACCTGCAGGAAGAGAAGAAGGCAGGATTGGGCAGAAAGGGAAATTAAACAATGATGCCTTGAAACAGAGGCCTCAGTTGAACTTACAGGAGCTCTGGGGTTGGGGTAACTCTTCACACTTGACTAGAATTGGAGAGTGGGAGCCAGGACTTCATTCCCATCTCCTCTCATTTAACAGTCATTGCTTGCAGGCTGTCCTTGAGGAGGGAGGTGACCTTGAATTAGGCTCTCTTTAGCAGAGTATGAGCCCCAGTGAGGGACTCAGCCAAGAGCTTCAGCTGCCAACACTCCCAGCGGTTAGGGAAACAAATTCCTCAGTCCTGGAGGGGCTATCTGAGCAGCACATCCATGACAGAGGTGAAGGTCACCTCCAAGGCAAACCCATCCATAAAGAACTCTGCAGACAGAGGCATTAGCTGTGCTTTCTAATCTTTTCTTCACTGTGGCACATCAAAAATGATAATATTTTGTATTGCATTAGGATAAACAGATTGGGCTGCTTGTGGTCAGAGGTGACAGGCTGAGGGACTCCAGCTGCCATATGCCCACCTGATAGCCTGGGGCTCAGACAATTAGAGACAATTTTAAAATTAGACAATTTTAGCAAGCTTTTTCATATAACCTGAGCCTAAGCACAGTGCTTGGGAGGTGGTGAATTAAAGTCATAGGGCAGGTTGGGGGGGTGGTGCAAAGCTAATAGAAATCCTTAGGGCAAGGCACATGGTCACTGGTGCATATAAGATGTAACGCATAATTCTCCCTGTCACATTTGTGTCTTACTCTTTGAGTACCTTAATTGCTAGAAAATCAGAGGCTAGGCTCCAGCTCACAGTGTGTTCAATTTGAACCCTCCCCCCCTCAAATGGTTTTGAGACCCACAAAAACTCCCTGGGTGCAGAGATATGAATTTAGTTTCTTTCTGGCTGTGTGTTACTTTGGAACCAGAATTCAGTTCATGGTTATATAGCCTGATTGAGGTGCCCCTAAAATATATTATTGATCTCTCTCTTTCCTTTTTTACCTTACCAGGAAGAGAAAAGCAAATAATATTGTGGAAAGAATATCCAATGGAAAAAAAGACAGTCTCTTCAATAAATGGTGTTGGGAAAACTGGACAGCAACATGCAAAAGCAAATCCTAGCTTCCATCTAGGATTCATTTCTCTGTGCTCTTCATCAGAATATGATGGAAGCTGGAGAGTCATGATGTGGTCCATCTTCATTATCTGACTGCTGTCGTCCATCATAGATTCACAGGTAAATGCCCTATTGACATTTCTATTATTAACCAGCATGTGACATGTCACAAACTGGGGTTACAGATGTGTTTCTTTTGTTCCTAATAGTGTCGGTTCATATAGCATATATATATGAATATAGATAGAATGTTAAATTAGTTGCCAGCAATAACAAAAATAGATTTCTTAAAAAAATCAAAAGATCTGCAATGAGTGGGCCCTAGTTTGTTCCCACATAACAATTGGTTCAAGCTGAGTTTGGGCTGCACCTTCATGAGATGAGGCATGTGCTCTAGTTTGCCTCAGTCCCCATCATGTCCTAGTGTCTCCCTATCCATTTGTTTTAATCATTTATGTTACCTACTGGACCCTATGAGTATGAGTTTGACACTTGATTTGTGTAATTTCAGGGGGTCTCTTGGGATTCCTAAAAGGCATGAAGAAAAATGGTCAAAATTAGTCTTGGGGACAACAAAGTCATTATAATTTACGTGGTATGACTTTTATTGATCAGCTAGTCTTGAGTACAGCCATTGTCGTGGAAGCCTATAGATGTTGTGCAAACTAGGGGAGAAGACTGCCAAGCAGCAGCTGCTAAAGGAAAATGGTTGTGAGAAGTGTACAGTAGGGAGCCTCCAGTGTAGGTCACTAGCAAAGACCCATAGGCAGAAATGGGGTAACGAGGGGAAGCTGCTGAAAAAGAAGGGTTAGAGAACTCAGAAGATGAGTTAAAGGGTGGTTTCTAGGAATCCAGGACAAGAGGTAATAGAACTGGAAAGACACCTGCTAGAGGTCAGGGATTCTGCAACATCAGTCCTGTTTCCTTTGTGTGGCAGACTCAGCCCATTGTTTTTAAGAAGACATGGTATTGTTAAAATGTCTGTACTACCCAAAGTAATCTACACATTTAATGCAATCCCTATCAAAATACCACCAGCATTTTTACACAGCTAGAACAAATAATCCTAAAATTAGTATGGAACCACAAAAGACCATGAATGGCCAAAGCAATCTTGAAAGAGAAAAGCAAAGCTGGAGGCATCACAGTTCTGGACTTCAAGCAATATTACAAAACTCTAATCATCAAGGCAGTATGGTACTGGCACAAAAACAGACAGATCAATGGAACAGAATAGAAAACCCAAAAATGGACCCACAACTATACGGTCAACTAATCTTTGACAAAGCAGGAAAGAATATCCAATGGAAAAAAAGACAAGTCTCTTCAACAAATGGTGTTGGGAAAACTGGACAGCAACATGCAGAAGAATGAAACTGGACCACTTTCTTATACCATACACAAATTCAAAATGGATGAAAAACCTAAATGTGAGACGGGAGACCATCAAAATATTAGAGGAGAGCACAATCAGTAACCTCTTTGACCTCAGCTGCAGCAACTTCTTACAAGGGAAAAAAATGAACTACTGGGACTTCGTCAAGATAAAAACCTTCTGCCCAGTGAAGGAAACAATCAACAAAACTAAAAGGCAGCCTATGGAATGGGAGAAGATATTTGCAAATTGCATATCTGATAAAGGTTAGTATCCAAAAATCTATAAAGAACTTCTCAAACTCAACACCCCAAAACCAAATAATCCAGTTAAGAAACGGGCAGAAGATATAAACAGACATTTCTCCAAAGAAGACCTCCAGATGGTCAACAGGCACATGAAAAAATGCTCAACATCATGCATCATCAGGGAAATACAAATCAAAACCACAATGAGAGACCACCTCACACCTGTCAGAATGGCTAAAATTAACAACACAAGAAATGACAGATGCTGGCGAGGATGCGGAGTAAGGCAAACCCTCTTGCACTCTTGGTGGGAATGCAAACTGGTGCAGCCACTCTGGAGAACCATATGGAGGGTCCTCAAAAAGTTAAAAATAGAACTACCCTATGTGCCAGGAATTGCACTACTAGGTATGTACTCAAAGGATACAAAAATACATATTCAAAGGGCTACATGCACCCCGATGTTTATGGAAGCATTATCAACAATAGCCAAACTATGGAAAGAGTCCAAATGTCCATCAACAGATGAATGAGTAAAGAAGAGGTGGTATACATGGAATACTACTCAGCATTAAAAAGTATACTATCTTGCTTTTGCAATGATGTGAACAGAACTAGAATGTATTATGCCAAGCAAAATAAGTCAGTCCGAGAAAGGCAGATACCTTATGATTTTACTCCTATGTGGAATTTAAGAAACTAAACAGATGAACATATGGGAAGAGGCAAAAGAGAGAGGGGGAGAGAGAGAAACCATAAGAGACTCTTAACTATAGGGAAAAAACTGAGGGTTGATGGAAGGAGGTGGGTGGGAGATGGGCTAAATGAGTGATGGATATTAAGGAGTGCACTTTTTATGATGAGCTGTATGTAAGTGTTATATGTAAGTGATGAATCACTAAATTCTACTCTTGAAACCAATATTACACTGTATGTTAACTAACTAGAATGTAATTTTTTTTTTTAAAGGGAAGACATGGATTTGGCCTTTGGCACCACAAGGGAATCACACAGCTGATGAAACACATTTGACTGAAAACAATCTTACTTGTTCCAGATAGTATCCTGTTCCATCCCAATCCAGAATACTAATTTGCTGACTTTTAATGATGAACGCAATATTTATGTAAGCAGTGTAAACACAGAGAGCATTTAAGTTTAAAATCAGGTAATATATGTGATGTAGTAACCATTCTAGATCATCCACAAGTAGGATAATGGATCATAACAGCCTGTTCTCAATAGATATCCCAAGGGATCATCAAAATCCATAGGATGCTTGCTGCCCTATTTCTCCTGCACAACTCCATGCCTTCCACAAGCACAGAAGTTTGAATTCATATATTAGATGGGGATCTGTGAAATTCATGATATTGGGTAGTTCTGCTTTTTTTAAAATTTAAATTCAATTATACACAAGTTAGCAATCGCTACAGGGATTACTAGATATGGAAGGAGTGGGTCCACCATGTTGGTTCTTTGACAAAGTTGTTATGGATAGTCTTGTCCTTTATATTAGATTTCTGCAAGTCGCTTGTTATAAAAATGGTCACACTGATAGCACTTTCTCCCCTCCTTCCACTCTGCTCCATTTCCCTCTTGCTCTCCCCTGGTTACTCTACCTGTTTTCTCCTCCTGCCAGTGTTCACCCTCTCTACCCTTCTCACTGTTATGTAGGGAAAACTCTCTTCCATTTCTCCTTTCCTTGCTTCCTGTACCTTTGACTGACAGACTGGCTAGTTTGTGTTTCAGGGTTCCCTACCATCCTGCGGCTCCCTCTTTCTGTTTTTATTCCTTTGATGGAAAAGGCAACTTTAAAAATTTTTGAGGAGTTGGAGGGGCAGACACTGAATTTCTCACCTCAACCTGAGGGCAGCTTAGACTCCTTTCACCCTTTTTGGGGGACAGGGAACTCCCTCTTTCCTGTGGTTTCTTCATCCTGCATAGTTTTAGTGGCCTGTGACTAGACACTTGGAGGATTAGGCTAAGGCTACCAAATGTATGTTTCGAGCAATCATTCTCAGTTAGAATGTGGACCAGAAGCCTGGTTCACCAACCACAGTGCCCTGTCAGGGGGGTGAAGCCATGAGGTCTGTGAGAGGCCAGGATGTGGGCAACTGAAGAATGACTCCATCCAGCTGAGCCAACATTCTTGTTTGTATAAGAATCAACAAAAGCAAGATAAAAATAACTTGAGAAGACTGGGGAGGACTGTGAAATTAAGATAGAAAGCAAGAATCTATACCAAATGAGAAAAAACTTTTGCTTTGAAGAAATTTTGTGGTCTTACATTTGTGAGCTAAAAATGACCTTAATGAGAGTTAATAAGAGTAGCTCCTGATTCACAGAAATCAAGAGAAAGGAAGCTGTAATTGCTCCAAATGTAGATGTGTTGCTCAAATGAGCCCAAGCCTTAGCTGTCTTGTGTCTATAAATGAGCTTATATTAATATTAATTCCCAAATCTCATTGGTTGCATGCCTAGCCTCCACAGTGCAAAGTCCTGTACTACGTATTTGCCCCTTCCCTCTAGTGTAGAGGTGAGTCCCCAAGTCTTACACAGAACGAGGACCACTATCGCTCTTGGCAGCTACTTGCTGCTGACCTTGCTGACCAAGCTGTTTCCAGGTTACTGCGGTGCTTTGCAAGCCACTGACTATATGGAGGCTGTGCCAGTGTTGACATGGAGGGCAGTCCCAGGTCTTTCATCCTGGGCCCTGTTATGCTCAGTCTTAAGTGTAGTGAGAGGAAGGCAGTTTCTGTCCTCTGTGATGTGATTGTTGTGTGTGTGTGTGTGTGTGTGTGTGTGTGTGTGTGTGTGTGTGTGTGTTGGGGTCTCACAAAACAGAGTCGCTTGGATGCAAAAATGTTACAGGGTTTCACGGAACAGCTCACGTACCAACAATCTCCCCACCCAGGTAATGGGCCAGGGGCCGTGTGGCATTCAGACCCTCCCGCCCTATTGCTTCATTGCATACCAGGCCAGACTTATTCCTAAAGGAGAAATTCCCTCTGAGGGACTTTGCTCTTCCCTTCACCACCTCCACTGCTGCCCCATGCATGCCTAGGACTTGCCACAGCCATGGGCAGGGTTCAAGCCTTTTTTCACAAGTGCTTAGCTCTATGAAAAACAGTGGGTATAAACATAAACTTGGAGGAATGACCTGACATATCTAGTTCCTATCTCAGTCTTGGCCTTGAACAAAAGGGCCAATGGCCATCATGATTAGAGGCTTTGAGCAATTTAAGGCCCTTCAGAACATTCTTAACAAAAATGTCAATCCTAGTTGCTCCTACCCTCATCCCTATGCTTCACTCAAGCACCTGAGTTCCAGATAAAGGTTTTAAAGTCTATTTTTTCCTAATTTTGTCTTATGATTATTTTGTCAGCTGGTCAGAATAAGGCACATTTACAGAGAGTAAGGGAGATTCACAGGTTTTAGCCTATTGCTTACTCTGTGTGGGTTAAAAAGACTAGCATGGAAAACAGCCATCCTTTGTACTTGTGTCTTGAGAGAGAAATGCACTCAAATTTCCAGACGTACAAATCATTTTTTTGTACTAAGACTTAGATAAGGAAACTATTTAAATCAGTTCCAGCTAGTCTTCTAGAATGTACATGAAGCAAGAGAGTATATATTCCCAAGGATTGACAATGAAATTATGTTTTTCTTTACAATCTTTAATTTCTCTCTCTCTATCACAGCTTACAAGTGTCCTTCCTTAAGAACAAAACAAAACAAAAAAGACTGCCTTAATTCATTCAGGGTGCTATAACAGAATACCAGAGACTAGATGGCTTATAAATGGCAACCATTTATTTCTTACAGTTCTGGGGGCTGGGAAGTCCAAGATCAAGGCTCTGGCAAATTGGTCATCTGGTGAGACCTGCTTCTTTGTTCATAGATGGCTGTTTTCTCAGTCTGTCCTCATGTGGCAGAAGGGACTGGGGACTCTCTGGATTGCTTTTATAGGGGCAGTAATCCTATTCATGAGGGCTCTACCCTCGTTACTAATCACCTCCCAAAGGCCCCATCTCCTAATACCATCACATTGGAGGCTAGGTTTCTACATATGAATTTAGGGGACATGAGCATTCAGTCCATCAAGACTCTTGCCCGACTTTAGCCATGATATTTTTGCAGTTGCAGTACCTGTTCCACTTCCTTTACTGCTGAACTTCCAGATAGTGGCATCAACCCTCATTGTTTCCACATCACTTCCTGCTCTCTCATCTACCTCCTGCAATCTGATTTCACCCTCACTGATCTGTTGAAACTGCTCTTTGAAAGATCAAAATGATCTAATTGTCAAATCCACAAATCACTTCTTATCCTCCTCGGCTCCTTGCAGCCCTGCCAACCTTGTGTCCGATTTAAAACTCCTCTTTTGATTTCCCCGATGCTGTGCTCTGCTAATTTTTTCCTTATATCTCTGTTTCTGACCTTGTTTCCTTCTCTGGATATTTTCCTCCTTTGGTCCCCTAAGTACAGAGTTTTAAAAAATGAAATATTCCATGCATATGAAACTGCAAAAACAGTAATATAAAGAATACCCAAGCACCTATCACCCAGTCTAAGAAAATTACAGCTGTAACTGAAATCCCCTATGTGTGCCTTCTTGATTCTTTTCCCCACTTCTCCCCCCCACCCAGGGATAACCAGTGTTCTGGACTTTGGGATTATCAGTCTCATGTATGCCTTATACTGTTACTAAAAATATTTGTTATGATACTTCCTTGTCCAGTTGAGCAGTGTGTGCTTGAGCAAGTCTAGGGAGGCACTATTTATAAAAGCTGTGATAGGGAAAGTGTCCCTCAAAATCGTGAGGTATACAGCCTGCACAGAGAGATGCAGGGATCTCACTGTTTTGCCTGTTAGGGATTTTTTTTTTTATATATAACTGGTATTATACTGAATGTCTATATGCGTGTAATTTGCTTCTTTCTCTGAATATCATTGCAAAACTGGGGAAGGAGGTACAGTCTACAAGACCACCCTCACTTTGGACACCAATTGTGAGTTCTGGAGTTCCCAGAGCTACTCTCACATTTCATAATTTACTAAAACATTCACTGAATACACTGAGAGCTGCTATACTCACCTTTATAATTTACCATAGGGAAAGGATACAGATTAAAATCAGCCAAGGAAAGAAATGCATACAGCAGAGTCCAGGAAACTACCACACATGGAGCTTCCAGTCATCTTCTCCCTGTGGAATCATGGATAGTGTTACTTTCTTAGCAACAGTGTGTGACAGTATGCATGGACTACTGCCTACCTGGAGAGCTCACCCAAGCCTTGGTATCCGAGTTTTTATTAGGGCTCCATGACTAACTGCCCATATGGCTTACCTCTAGTCTGCAGCTCCTCCAGAAGTGAAGTAGATACTGGGTAGCCCAAACCCCCACCATAAATCACCCTATTAGATGGTCTGGTGACCAAAGCCCCCAGGCAAAGAAAAACATACCAGGTGTGACATTCCAAGAGCCTAGAGATCAGCTCCCACTAGCCAAGGGCAAAGGCCAGATGTGTCTTTAGGTACGGTTAATTCTTCACTACATAATTATATTTGGGAGATTCATTCATATTGTTGCAGGAAACTGAAGTTTGCTTATTTTCCTCATAAAACATATTTGGGGTAGTTTCCAAGTTTTAGCTGTTAAAAACAGTGCTGCTATGAACATTTGAGTACATATATCCTGGTGTACATATGTAAGTTTCTTTTGGGTATGTATATATAACTAAGGAGGGGATTGCTGGGCTGTAGGGTATATGCTTCTTCAAATTTCCTAGACAATGCTGAAATGTTTTCCAAAGTGGACATACTGGTTTATTTTCCCACCAACAGTGTATGAAAGTTGCATCTGCTCTATGACCTCACCACATTTGCTATTGTTGGATTTTATTATTTTTTTAAATTTTCTTGATGGGCATGTAATGATATCTTATGGTTTTAATTTAGATTTTCCTGATTACTAGTGAGTTTAAGCTGCTTATTTTTAAGAGAAAGAAAATAGTTTTATTATTGCATAAGATTAAACCAGAATGTGATGCACATCACAGACAATCCACTGAGATTGCAAAGACAGAAGGAAATCCACCCCTTTTATATAGCTAAGGGAATACAACCCATTACATTCATACTTTCATGAAAAATTGCTAATTTTCTTGTAATTTTATGACTGGAGGTAGGTTTTGCAATTTGGAGCCAGGTGACAGTTGACAGATTTATGAATGACATGAGGCGACAGTACCACGCCCTTTGAAGTTCCCACCTTAGAATGATATTGCTGGGTAAAGCATGAGCTCACCTACAAGTCCACTAGAAACAACAGTGGCTCTCCATCTGGTCCTGCTGACATACAGATCCAAACACAGTGAATTTGAGCTGCAGCTGTTCATCATCTGTTCACACATGAGCTGCTTTTCACAGTATTATTGGCCATTGTGTTTCTTTATCTAAGAATTGCTTGTTCATATTGTTTGCTCATTTTTCATTCAAGTTGTTTGTCTTTTTCCTTATTAATTTGTGTGAGTCTTTTACTATTATGGTATTATGGACACTATACTTTTGTAGTTATATGCATTGTAAGTGCATTTGCCTAATCTTTCTTTTTATTTTTGGTTTGTGATTTTTGTGTTTTGTGTGAGAATCACAAATTCCTGTGGCCAATATATTCTAAATTTTTTAAGGATTTGGTTTTTCAAATTCAAGTTTTTAACCATCTAGAACTTATTTTTATTTATAACATGAGGTTAGAGTAAGATAAAGATAAAAAAGTTTATCTTTTACCTAATGACCTGTGATTCTATGATAACCTATATAGTTCACATATTAGGCTTCTAGATATGCGTGGGTCAGTTTCATGGTCCCTGTTTTGTTCCATTGGTCTTTTGTTTACCTCTGGCCAATATCACATTGTCTTAATTACCGAGGATGGATAATAAATATTGATGTTAGGTAGGATAACTCTCTCGATCTTGTTTTTCTTTTTAAAAATTTTCATATTCATTTTTGATCTTTTGTTTTCCCATATGTATTTTAAAATTATATTGTCAAATTCATGAAGATTTCTGGATTTTTAGTTGAACTAATATTGGATTAATTAATTTTAGGAAAACATATCTTTATAATATAGAGTCTTTTAATCCATGAACATTGGGATATCTATAATATCTTTTAATATTTAAAAATTTTTCCTCCAAAAGACAAATACCATAAAATTTCACTCATCTGTGGAATTTAGGAAACAAAATAGATTAGCATGTGGGAAGGGGGGAAAAAAAAGAGAAGGAGAGGGGGGAGGCAAACCATAAGAGACTCTGAACTATAGATAACACACTGAAGGTTGCTGGAAGAGTGGTAAGTAGGTGGGGATGGGCTAACTGGGTGATGGGTATTGAGGAGGGCACTTGTGATGAGCACTGGGTAGTATATATAAGTAATGAATCACTAAATTCTCCTGAAATCAATGTTACACTACATGTTAACTAATTAGAATTTAAATAAAAGCTTTGAAGAACAAAACACTAATTCAAAAAGATTTTAAGAAATGATGCCAATAGATTTTCTTGATGCAGCATTGCCACAAATTTTCAGTTTGTAAAAAAAAGAAAAAAACAGTATCTGTGAAGCTCAATAAAACAAGGTATGTCTGTATTTGTGTATGGATGATTGAAGGACAATTCTTCATGTATTATAAAGAAGATAATTTATAAATCATCCTTTGTAAAATTTGCAGTCATCAATAAAGGCAAGACAAGAAAAAAATTTTTTCTCCATAAAAGTCTCTGCACCTTTGGATTGGATTTATTCCTCATTATCTTATATATGCTATGAGATATGTATGATATGTGCATATGATATATATGGTACATATGTAAATATATTTGCTGCTGTTATAATGACATCTTTTGCAAAAATACAATTTGCCTGTTGATGTTTAGAAATGCAATTCATTTTTATATATTGATCCTATATTCTGCAAATTTGCAGAAAAATTAATTATTATTATTACTAGTGATTTGCTAACTTTCAATAATTTTGCAATAGACCACTTTATCTGAAAGTAATATGTTTTGTTCTTTACAGTGCTTTTATCTCTCTTTCTTGTCTTGCTCTACTGACTTAGACCTCTAGTGAAATGTTGAATCGAAATGGTATTAGAGGGTATTTTTGTCTAGTTTCTGATTTTGAAAGGAATATTTCTAATGATATGCCAGTGAGAATGTTTGCTCTAGATTTTGGTAGATATTCTTTACCATGTTAAGAAATTTCTACTCCTGGGCGACCGGGTGGCTCAGTTGGTTAAGCGGCTGCCTTCGGCTCAGGTCATGATCCCAGAGTCCCGGGATCGAGTCCCACATCAGGCTCCCTGCTCAGCCGGGAGTCTGCTTCTCCCTCTGATCCTCCCCCTCTTGGGCTCTCTCTCTCTCTCTCAAATAAATAAATAAAATCTTTAAAAAAAAAAAGAAATTTCTACTCCAGTTTGCTGAGTTTTCTTTTTTAATATAGTGAATGGATGTTGAATTCTTTCAAAGGTTTTTTCCCTACATTTATTGAAATGGTCATTTGTTTTTCCTTATTTTAATTGGCAATATGTAAATTAGACTAATAGACTTTCTGTTGTTAAACCATCCTTCAACTCCTTGAATAAATCTTAAAAATCTTTTTTTTTATTTAAGTGTAGTTGACACACAATATTACATTAGTTTCAGGTGTATAACATAGTGATTTGACAAATTTATACATAACATTATGCTATGCTCGTTACAAGTGTAGCAGCCATCTGGCACCATACAATGCTGTTACAATATCATTGACTATATTTCTTATGCTGTGCCTTCTATTCCCATGACTTGTTCATTCCATAATTGGAAGCCTATATCTTCCACTCCCCTGCACCCATTTTGCCCATCCCCCAACCCCTCCCGTCTGCTAATCATCAGTTTGTTCTCTGTATTTATAGGTCTGATTCTGGTTTTTGTTGGTTTATTTATATTTTTTAAGAGTCCACATATGAGTGAAATCATATGGTATTTGTCTTTCCCAGTCTGACCTAATTCATTTAGCATAATACCCTTTAGGTTCATCCATGTTATTGCGGGTGGGACAATCTTGTCCTTTTTTATGACTATGCAGTATTCCTCTGTGTGTGTGTGTGTGTGTGTGTGTGTGTGTGTGTGTGTGTGTGTATACCACATCTTCCTTACCCATTTGTCAATCAGTGAACACTTAGGTTCTTTCCATATCTTGGCTACTGTAAATAATGCTGCAATAAACATAAGGGTGCATATATTTTCTTCAAATTAGTGTTTTTGTTTTCTTTGGGTAAAGACCCAATAGTGGAAGTAACCGAATCTATGGTATATCTATTTTTAATTTTTTGAGGAATCTCCATAGTGTTTTCCACAATGGCTGTACCAGTTTGCATTCCCATCAACAGTGTACAAGGATTCCATTTTCTTCGCATCCTTGCCAACACTTGTTATTTCTTGTCTTTTTGATTTTAGACATCCTTGAATAAATCTTAATTGATCATGATGTTCTATTTATCTATATCTGTTTGCCTTTATACCTACACACATATATATATTTTTAAGATTTATTTATTTATTTTAGAGAGAGAGCACAAGCGGGAGGGGCAGAGGGAGAGGAAGAGAACCTCAAGTAGGCTCCGTGCTCAGCGTGGAACCTGACACAAGACTCAGTCTCACAACCCTGAGATCACCACCTGAACTGAAACCAAGTGTCCGATGCTTAACTAACTGCATCATTCTCTTTTGATTTTTCTTTCTTGTTTTTTTTTTTTTTCCATATTCCAAAGAGAGATTGGCAGTGAGGGAATTTTGTCTTCTACTCTTATATCTCTCACCAGATGAATCTCAGAGCACTATTTCCAACCCTGACATTTCTCCTGAGCTCCAGACCACACATAGTCACCTGAATAGTTCATTTGTACTTGCTCAAAAATCATCTTCCACAAATGCCTACTTTTTCTAACTCCCTTAACCTAAAAATTACCTTTGATTCCTCCTCTTTATTATATCCAATAGTTTTCAGTAGTCTCTTAGTTTTGTCATGGGATATATCTTTACTCCATCTCTTTATTTCCATCTTGACTTTCATAATCCAGGTCCTAATTACTGCTTGCCTTAGTTTATTGTAAGAACTTTCTTTTTTTTTCCTTAAGAACTTTCTCAGTAGTCTTTCTCCCTGTAGATTTGATTTCCCACCCCTATTCTCCCATTCTAGTCTATAGGCTGTGCCAGATAATCTTGAAATTTTTCATTTTATCAGTCTCCAGGGCATGCTGTGGCTCTTGTTTATTTGATTGTCAAGTTCTTCCTGTTTAGACTTGACATGTCTCTAGTCGCACTGCCCATCAGTCCCCTTCAGAACCTGTTCTCCAGCCATGCTACTTGTCCCTAACATGTCCTGGCATTTCCAACCTCCAAACTTTTCCAACATTGTCCTTACAATGTCTCTGACTCAAAATCCTAAATCATCATAGCACATCATAGCTAGTGTTTACTGAGCACTGTTTATGTGCTAATGAGCTAGCTGTTTGATATATTTCTCATTTGGGATCACCACATTCTTCTGATGGTAAAGATTGCTGCATTTCCTGAATGCTTATATATTTTAGGCACTGTTCTAAGTATCGTTTTGTTTAATCCTCACAACCCTATCAGATGAGTGCTGTTATTATCCTTATTTTACAAATGAGCATATGAGATCGAGAGAGGTGGAGTAAGTTGCTCATGGTTAAATGTCTAGTAAGTGGCAGATCGAAGGCTTGAGCACAGATGGTCAGTTTCTAGATACTCCATTCCTTGCCATTACAGGTGAGGGGACCAAGGCTAGGAGTGGTGGAATAACTTGTCCATTTGTGCCAGAGGTTTAGGTGCATTGGTTAATGACTGTTTCTCTTACTCTTTTATTTCCTTTTCTAGACTTTCACTTCCCCAGCTCCTCCCATATTTCACGTGAAGTCTAATTCCTCTACTAAATCCTTCATTCCCATAATACAGTACTTTGCTTTCTTAATTGAACGCTGACACACTCACAGTACTTTTCAGGTTATACATAATCTTCATAGACATGATCTCATTTACTCCAAAGCTTTCCTAGGATTCAAATTATTATTATTTTTTCTTTATGAGTCTACCCAAACTAATCCTAAACTTCTCAAGAGTGAATACAGTAAAAGATGAGAGAAAATGCTCTTCCTATAGTGCCCTCAAAACTTTTAAGTAAGAAAATAGATACAAAATATTGGAGTCACAGTTCATGAGTTTGCCAGATGAAAGTAATTCTGAACTTCCAGATGCTTTTTCAAGAAGGTGGAGGTTTGCAAGTCTGGAGGACAGCTCCTGGAGGGTGAAAATAAATTCTGCCACTTTCCAGGAGAGTTTTATTTCCTCCATATGTTTATACATTTTTCTTTTCCTTATGTCTGTGATTCATTGCCGGCTCAAGCCTCATCTGTGAGTGGTGCTGGAGAGATTGATGGCTGGGAGGGCTGCAGGAGTGGTGAGACCATTGCTGCCATGATGTGACACAATTCTTGGCATTTATACAAAAATGGGGAGTTCAGATAGCCACAGAGTAGTGGAAATAGCTCCGGGAACCCTGACTTTTACCAGGAAGTCATTTGGTTTTCGGTGAGGCCAGGAGATCACACACACATAAAAGATTGGTAGCAGTTTTATGACAATTTCAGAATATAAGCAAACACTTGCCTATGAGCAAAAGCTTTCACTACCAATAGTGAGGATTTTAGCCCTTGATCACACCAAAGATCAAGTTTTCTCCTGTTTCCTTTCTCTTTCTTTCTGCTTTTACGCACCTCGACTAAAAGGATTGGGTCTTCCATGGTATTTAACCTCCTGAGTTCTGCCTCAAGTGCTGCTTCCTACTATATTGCACAAGTAATAGAAAGGAGAGGCAAACATCCTAAGCATTGGGCTAACTTGTTTTAGGGCTTGTACTCAAGGGTAATTGTGAGTGGTTATGAGGGGTGTTGCTGATTATCATGCACATATGGGTTTTCTTCATTAAAGAAATGAGTGCCCACTGTGTAACAATCATGATACTAAGTAAAAAATTGTGTTTATTTCAGCTTCTCCACATATTAGCTGTGTGGCCTTGAACAAATTATTTGATCTCCTTGAGCTTTGTTTCCTAATGAAAGTATAATGTCTACCTCATAAGTTAGTATAGAATTTGAACGAAATGATTTATGTAGAGCATTTAGCTAGGCCCAAGAGACTACTAAAGTGCTTACCACGTAACAGACAATCCCCTAATTAATGGCAAAGCCAGAATTAATACCAATGACACCTGACTTCTATTTGATGCCCTTTCCACAGTAACCGTTTTTGTTTTTCTAAAAAATCAGTTATGTTACATTATGTATGCTCATATATGACCTTTATATTCCATGTGGTAAAGCAGATACTTACGTTGTAATACCTCATCTGGTCTGAGCCTGACTTCCTGGTTCTATCCATTACATTCCAACTTTTACATATCCTTCAAACTTCCTTCAGTGGGATGCCTGTTTGTTGTGCCTGCTTGATGCGGACACCAGGTGGCGCCTGGTGTCAGATTTGGAGAGGCAGTTGTCAAGGGAACTGGGCTCTGTGCCAACCTGGAAGGGCAGGCTGGCTTTCCCCATCAAGGGAAGCTGATCCAGAAAGGAGAGGTTGTATGCTGGGTACACTAACCTTCAAGAATTCTCTCCCTCCTATCATTTGTTAAGGAAAGGAATTCTTAATTTTTTTTAGAGTAAATTTCAGTTTTACAATAAAATCTACCCCTAACCATGTCCTAATCACACCCAGCTACCAAGTAATCCAAAATTGATAGCTTCTTGACGTTCATCCAGGGCCTTCACTGGGAACAGCATTTGTAAAAGGGCCCATTTCTGTAGCAACAGAAGGAAGCACAATATAAGCTTTGGTAAGAAAAGCAGTTACTCATAGGTGAGAAGACTTGGAAGGGAGCTGGATTGCAACTTTGAATAAAAAATGTTGCCATATTTTATAGAAGCTAAGATGCCATTGACTGTAAGTCTCCCAATTGTTTTATTTGTACTAAGAAAGAGAAAAAACTTTGCCAATCAAATTAGATCATTGTGGGGTACCTGAGTGACTCAGTTGGTTAAGCATCCGACTCTTGGTTTAGGCTTAGGTCATGATCTCATGGGTCCTGAGATGGAGCTCCGAGCCAGACTCTGCACTCAGAGGGGAGTCGGCTTGAAGATTTTCTCCCTCTACCCCTCCCCCTACTCGTGTGCATAAATTCTCTCTCTCTAAAATAAATAAATAAATCTTTAAAAATTAAATAAATGAATTAGATAATTGATTCTATTGGCCGACCTGATTTCAGAGATATTAAAATGTGAAAAACCTCTGTGCTTTTCCATTCAATGAAATATGGTAAATCTGAGGACACGTTTCAGAACCAACTGCCTCCTAGATGTCTTAGCCTCCCCTTCAATTCCTCTCTACCCTAGAACAATGAGAAGATGGCCTTACAAACAGTCAAGGGTACTGGGCTTCCAGAAAAATGGTTCTTGTCCTTAGTGAGACTAAATGCAGAATGGTCTATTCAGGTTTATTCAGATAATACTAAAATACCAAAATACCAAAGACTACATAGCTTATAAACAGCAGTAATTTATTTCTCACAGTTCTCGAGACTGGAAGTCTGAGTTCAGGGTACCAGCATGGTTAGGTGAGTCCCCTCTTCCAGGCCACAGACTTGTATTCTCACAGGGCAGAAGGGACTAGGGAGCTCTGTTGTAAAATCACTAATCCAATTTTTGAAGACTGCACCCTCATGACCTAATCACCTCCCAATGGCCCCACCTACTAATACCATCACCTTTGGGGGTTAGGATTTCAACATATGAATTTGTGGGAATTGGGGGGGTGCAGTGGGGACATAAATAACCAGACCACGGCTTTCCTTCCACTTTTCCTTGGAGAGCCAAATCAATCCATGTAGTTAATGGTGACTCACTGTAGCCTCTAGCAAACTGTGGCGGTTTGGGGGCCAAATCTAGTACAATGCCTGTTTTTGTACAGCTTTCAAGCTAAGGATTGCTTTTACAAATGAACATTTGAAATGAATATGATGACAGAAAGCATTAACTATGACTGCAATTAAGTGAAATTACCGTCCAAAAAGTTTTCCTTCTTGTCATTAGTAGATCTGTATTATTAAAAAATTGTGTTAAATTATTATTATTATATTTTGAATGTAATCAATACTACATGATATCTTTAATTTTGCTACTTGGCCCACAAAGTCTAAAATATTTACTGTCTAGTCCTTTACAAAAATGTTTGCTGACTTCTGCTCTAAACGAAAATGGAAATCATAGATTAATCTGTTTTGTTTCGTTCATTAGCAGGAGTGCCAGGTTATCTGAACAGAAATTAGGTTGCATAAATTAACTTGTTGCAAATGGCCAGACCCAATTAATAGATACATATTAGGAATGTGGCTGTTAAGATTTTTTTAAAGCACTAGAATTTAGACATATAAAATTAGTGCTAAAAGTAGACATCTAGAGAGCCTCTGTGATTACTCTACAATTCTCAGAATGGTCTTCAGAACTAGTTTATGAAACATGCAATGGAATCTGTTATTCATTCCAGCTAGTTTACATCTCTATTATTTTTAAAGATTTTATTTATTTATTTGACAGAGAGAGCAAGAGAGCACAAGCAGGGGAGCGGCAGAGGGAGAGGAAGAAGCAGGCTCCCTGCTGAGCAGGGAGCCCGATGCGGAGCTCGACCCCAGGACCCTGGGATCATGACCTGAGCCAAAGGCAGACACCTAACCAACTGAGCCACCCAGGTGCCCCGAAATAACGTTTTTGATAAGTGAGGTCATGAGATCTTTTGTGCCCTGGTCTTTTCTTTTCCCTTAGATGAATTAATATTAAGGCTTAAAACCTTACCACAAGCAGATTTCATGTCATAAGCCGCCGAAAGAATTTTCTGTCAAGAAGTAATGCTGAGTGTTATGTTTTGTGTTTGAATTGTATTAAAAATGTTCTGCGTACAGAGCTGTCTGGAACTGATTACTCATTGAAGAATTTTTTTTTTACATATTTTAAATGTTTATTCCAAAGATTTAGCTCTGGCTTACTAGGTAAAAGATTCCATATACTAATAAATTGAAAATATTTTAATTATTGCAAAATGAAGAGAGTCGAAATGCTTTTTTTGTGCAGATACTGGCCTGCCATTTTTTTAAGCTGGGAAAGTCCTGGATGGCTTTGCTTTTCTACTTCTACATAGGTTCTGTATGGTGCAGCTGATGCATATTGTAATTGTTCCTGACAGTGGGTACTGGCAAGTATACATATAACTGGGGTTGCCCCATAAAACATCCCTCTTTAATAATGTAAAGAAATATTGTTGTAATGCATTTGACACTTTTTAGATAAGCTATATATAGATATATATGTATATAGATATACAGAAATTGGGACACAAAAGCTTCAGGTGACATCTTCAAATGTTAACAACTATAGAAGAGAGAGGGCTAGAAGTGCAATAGTGGTCATGATTGCCAACTTAAAATATAAGGATATAATTTATACTTTTATATGTGCTATAAACTGTAGCACATTTAAACCTTTCCCCTAGTCTCATTGGGGAGGAGAGAGAGCTTCATAGTGCTTTGAGTTTCTTCCTTATTTATATTCTATGGGCCATAGAGCAGCTTTCTACTCAATATTCATAGCTATTATTGAAATATATATAGATACACGTATATATACTTACGCATATAATGTATTGGGTATCTAGAGTCTGCAGGCATGGTTCTAAATCCTTTTCATATACTAATTCTTTTAACCCTTACAATAACCCTATGAGGTGTATATATCCTTTTCTTTCCAAAGAGACAGCTGCTAACACCTTATCACATAAAGCTGGTGCTAATAACCTCTTGATTAATTCCTGCCAGGTTTTATACTTTACTTTTGACAAGGCCATTGTAGGGAGGAATCTTTAGTATCACGAGAGGCTAGTGGGGGTCACACGGCAGATGGACATTCTGGCGTTTCTGAAATTTCATCGTCTTCCCTGTCACATTGGCCATGCATAGTGGCACACGTGAGTATTTCCTGGAAAACCTTGCAAGGTTCTGAGTCATAGCAAAAGCACTTCCAGTCAAGTATAGTATTTTCTTTGGTTCTCCAGCATTTTCATCACATTGTTTATTACAGCAATAATGCTAGATGTGGGAGATAAAGATTGCCTACTTTTGTAATATTTTTTATTGTTTGGATAAAGAAGGCTTTGGAAGTGCCAAGTGTTAGCTTTCCGTGATACATTAACTGTACATTTTACTTAGCTACTGTCAGCCCTAACATTTTATGTTTGGAAGTTAACTATTATTAGGGTGTCATTTAAAATTTCCTAAAAGGTGAGAAATGGTCTTAATGGAGACCTCATCTGCAATCATGCCTATCAGACAAAAAGCAATCTCATTCTTTGAGGTATATTCACATATTTGAAAATTACATGGGTTGGCCTTATAAATCAATTTGGAGTGTCATTGTTTGAATGTGACATGTATCGGATTTTTTCAAAGGAAATATGCAATTTTTCTTCTTAAACTCCTATTAAATCAACACCCCCAATCTAGCAGAGGAGAGAAACTGGGTGAACACCAAACAACCACCAATTTAACAAAACTAATGGTAAGAATGGAGATGGGAAATGTAGACTCCAAAGCACTTTTTTCTAAAGAGGTTTTTATTTACGTAAGCCAATCAAGTAGTTTGCCTTTAAAGGCCATGGTCATAAACATAACTAACCCCACTGTGGTTGTTGAAAACTTAGACAGTTTAGTGTTCTGGAGAATAACCATTTCTTTCTTTTATAAGTGAGTGCCACTACCTTTAAGGGAAAACTCTGGAAGTAAGCACTTAGGTTATTATAAAAATGCTGTGGTTATTAATTCAGCTGAATACTTTTTTTTTCTTCCTCTTACATGTAAATGAGAAAATTCCTTTTGAGTTGAAATGGAAACAAAGGCCCACATTTAGCCAATCCAAAAATATTGTGATTAGAAACAGAATTGCTTTGGTCTCCTAATAGATTGGAGAACCAGCCTAACCACTGTCTTGAATCTTTACTGGAATTTATTTTTATTATTAGTTTTTTTTAGTTTTTTTTTAAGGTTTTATTTATTTATTTGACACAGAGAGATAGAGAGAGAGAGAGAGAGAGAGAGCACAAGCAGGGAGAGCGGCAGGCAGAGGGAGAAGCGGCTCCCTACTGAGCAGGGAGCCCCCAGTGGGGCTTGATTCCAGGACTCTGGGATCATGACCTAAGCCAAAGTCAGACGCTTAACTGACTGAGCCACCCAGGTGCCCCTGGAAACAGCTGAATGCTTTTTAAAGTCCTTTTGCCTTTACATTTTGGACTTTTAGTTTTAATTCTTCCCTCCAAAATTTATTTCATTCTCTTTTATGCCCTGCCCTTGTTTGTCTTTTTCTAATTTTAGTAAGTTCTTGCATTCTCAATAACAAAGTAATTGTTTATGAGTAAGAGGATGAAAAGATGCATTTCTTCCCCCTCAGGGCACTTTCATTCACTTCCTTTCCCATTCTTCAGGTTGTCAATTCTGATGGAATCTTATTGTAAGCAAAATTTTTGGTTTCTCATCAAGGGGGACCAAGCTACCAAAAATGCTGGTCTGCAGAATTTCAGATAATTCCTAAGAGAATTCTAAGGTAGCATTTTTGGCTCTATCTTAGAGGGGTGAATGCTCCTAGAAATAGCTGTCAGGATGTCGATCTTTGGAGCTTTAATACCTTAATTTTGTTGTCACTTTATTTCCAACTTTCTTCTGCATTATTTTTCCTGGACACGGTTATTCACCCTTCAGCCAAAAAACATTTAAGATAATAGTTGTTGTCAGGGAATTAACTTGTTTCCAGGAAGTTTTTTTTAAAGCATTTTGATTTCTTTAACTATTCTAAATTGATGGGAAGTGGACAGTTTCCCTCTCTAATATTCAATTTATTAAAATATTTTAAATTTGTCAGTAAGAATAAAGAAGGTTTGCCATCTGCTGTTTCTTAACTAGATCTGACTATTGCTTGAGAGAGATTACTGAGAAAAATCTTAGGAAAGCCCACTGAATTATATGTATTTGTTCACTTGACTGTCTTTCTCTTAGGTTATAAGCTACTTGAGGGCAAGAATTGTGTTTTATTAATCTTTGTATTCCCAGAGCTAGTGCAGAGCTTGACACCCACTGGACATTCAACAAATGAAAATGAATGAGTGCATGTTGAGAGAAGGTCCTGGGTCATTCTTCGTCTTCTTCTTTTTTTTTTTTTTAAGATTTTATTTATTTATTTGACAGAGAGAGAGACAGCGAGAGAGGGAGCACAAGCAGGGGGAGTGGGAGAGGGAGAAGCAGGCTTCCCACGGAGCAGGGAGCCCAATGCGGGGCTCGATCCCAGGACCCCAGGATCATGACCTGAGCCAAAGGCAGATGCTTAATGACTGAGCCACCCAGGTGCCCCCTGGGTCATTCTTCTAATTCTGAATAGGACTGCATCAATCATTTCTAAGGGAAATGGTTACACCATATCTTAGATTTAGGGGTCTTTGGAAAAGAATAATCAGCAAAAATCATATGTAACATGTAGAATATTTTACAGTTCACTTTAGAAAACATTTATTTTGTCACATCTACCCTAATAATTAGGGGATAGTGGAATTGATCCCACTTGGGCATTGCATAGAATAGGCACTCAAAAAAATACTTGCTGAATGAATGAAAAACTTAGCAAATGAGGGACTTGAAACACACTAGACTATGACCAACTTCAAGTTACAGAGCAAGTTAACATTAGAATTTGCACTAAACCCCAAGTAAATATCATGTTAGCTTTCAGTGCATCTCTGACCTCACATAATAAGGTGAATACTTCTTTCACATACTTATAAAATTTTTAAAGCTCACTAACAGCTTAATTTGGAGGAAGGTCAGTATGACCTACTATAAAATCAGAAATATGTGATATTAACAAAAAAAGGACTTTCACTTTTTTCACTTGGTTTCCAGGACATGACGTTCTCTTGCTTTTTTACCTTAGTATTGCTAAGTTGGAGTAGTCCAGGGCTCAGCTCATGATCCTATTTTCTTCTCTTTGTACATTCACTTTCATGGTGATCTCATCGATACACATAGACTCCTAAATTTATATCTCCCGTCCAGTTCTTCCTTTCAAACTACAGACTTGTACAGCATATTACCTACTTGATATCTCCACTTGGATGTGTTATGGACATCTAGAATTCAGCACATCCCAAACTGAGCTCCTGACCATCTTTCCCAAACTCCTACCGTCCAAAGACTTCCCCATCTCAGGGGAATTTCATCCTTTTAGTTGCTCAGCCCAAACACTGGAGGTATCTTTGACTCCTCTTTGTCTTTCAAACTTGGGGACTCCACCTAATTTATTGTACAAACCAGGATACTTTCAGAATGAAAGGAAGTGCTATTACCAGTCATTCCCAGACAACAGGCGTAAACTGGGATTATCCATGGCAAAGCAAGTTTGTGATACTCTATTCCTACCTCATATCTAACCCATCAAGAAATCTAAGCTACACCTTTGGAATTGGTCTAAAATCTACCAATTTATTACCACCATTACTTTCTTTCTTCAAACCACCACCATTGTTTCTTCCCTGGATTATTACAATAACTTCCTAATTGGTTTTTGTTTCCACTCTTCTCTTGACCTGCCTAGCCTGGTACCTGCTAGGTCCAGCATGTCTAGGCCTTTGGGGTAGGGACTTCTCAGTGTTTCTGTCCCCTCTCTTCTTGGCAACCATCTTATACCCATGGTGTGTCTTGGATGGAAAAGACTCCCTGCCTCTCCCCCAGTAATAGGAAACCTCAGTGGTGCAGCTGTGGGATGGTGGATTTGGGACTTTTTCTGCTTCTTCCCCAAGAGCGGAGGGGCTTTTTCCTTTCTACCCTTTCTCCAGTACCAATAGGTAATTTGCACTTGGCTTGGAGGCCAACAGAGTTTGCCGCCCATACTGGTGACTTAAGGCTACTACTCCTTGTGGGAGAAGGGACCCAGAAAGGGATCCAGATTAGATTCTTTTGCTTTCAGGGGGAGCCAGTTTCTTTCTGCACATAGGCACTACTGAAGCTGACTCTCTCCAGTGTTCATCCCACCTGCTCCCATTCTTCCTTGTGGTTCAGGGAGATGAGCTGCTAGGAATGCAAACTCCTCTTGTGTCTGAGATGCCCCAGGAGTTCTTTCCTGTCACGCTAGCCCACCTTTGGCCTTTAGCAACTTGTTAAACTTTTAATTAATTTCTTCTTACCCAGTTGCATGGGGGCCAGTAACTCTTTCTCCCCTACTCTGCCACAGGTAAGCCAGGCTGTGTGCCCCCCTCTCCCTGAAGGGACTTGTCTCTACTTGGAAGTTAGGCAGCCTTATTGCCCCACCATTGCATCTTTCACTATTGGGTGGGAGCAGTACTCTTCCTGGTACTTTATATACCGGGTGGAAGCAGAACGTGGCTCTTATTGTCATGATGTATTTTTGATCAAAATTTTCTGGAACTCCTTTCTGAGAATTCCCTTCTATATTGAATGTCCCTGATTTTTAGCCAATTTTTGCTCTTTGAAAGTGAATGTACTTTTTAAAAATAGTTCAAAGTAATTTTGAGTTAAGTTTGGTAATTAAATGTGTAATCTTGTTGGTTACTGTTGCCTTTAATAAGCAGACTCATGCAAGACAAGGGCTTTGTAAAGACCTAATTGAATGTCAGTTGTTACTAATGGTATTTTATTATTTTGTTTGTGAGCTATTACTATCATAATTATTAACAACGATAAATGTTTACTGAGTACGTATTACATTAAGCTGTGAGGCTAATAAAATCATTTAAATGACTGCTCAATGCTAAAAAGGATTTTTTCTTTTTTAAAGAAAGTATCAGCTTACCCTTCATTGGATAGATCTAGATCACTAAAAATTTTTCTTTTACTCAAATATTCTTTGTAAATTTACTGCCACTACCATATAAGCTCTATATGAGAACTTTTATGCAGTTTTATGTGTTTTCTACATTGGGATCCCTTTTATAATCGTTTTCTAGAACTTGAGGGATACCTTCATTTTTTGAGTGATCTTAGGGAATAGGGTAATTTTATTTAGCTTTATATTATAGGTATTAAATATTGTTTACCACAAAATTTTTTTAATTTTATGTAGCTTTTATTATATATTGTTAAAATACATATTTTATATACATGAATTATTGAATATATGTATTATTTATATATATATGTTGATTTTAAATGCCAAGGATTATCCTAAGCACTTTACATATGTAAATTAATTTAATCCTCACAACAGCCCTTTGAGGTTGGTAGTAATATTATTCCCGTTTCACAGATGAAGAACCTGAGGTATAGAGAAGTGAAGTAATTTGTCTAGCTCCTCTAGCTACAGCTGGCTCCAGACTAGCCAGTATGTAAACTGCCTAGGGGCTTCTCTGCAGAAGCCTAGGTTCTAGAGGAAGAGGTGGCTGAATACTCAGAACGTCTCTTAGACTTCTAGTGGTAAGCAAGGACCCTTTTCTTCCTTTCCTGTTTTTAGAGTTGAAGCTAACAATAGCCCTCACTCCAGGTGGCTGTCTTGTACTTTTGTGTCTATCGCCAAACTGCTAAGTCGATGTTCCATAGAGGCCCAATAAATGAAGAAAAAAAAAAATCTCCCAGGCAAGCTTTCCTAACCCCACCAGGCAAGTTTTGGCAATAAATCATTGTCATTTTTCTCTTTATGTTGGTCACCGGGGCTCAGATCCTTCTTGTGTTTCAGAACAGGCCAGAGGTGCAGATGCAATGGGGTCATGATGAAGTTCTTTCTTTGGATGTTAAGTGAGTGGAAAAATGGTCCAAAAGCAAACTTAGAAGCAGACTTCAAATCTCAAATTTTTACTATTGAGGGATATCTTAGATTTATAGATCATAGTAGAAGGTAGGTTGTGCTTAGTAACAACATATATCCAAATTTGTGTCTATTTTCTAAGTCAGCTTGAAAAACTATTGGCTTGTCCAATTTCAAGCCAACTCAGACATCTGTCACTAATAGATAAAACTTATGCTGTGCAGCAATGCTGAGTGACGCTCCTATCTTCGGAATTTACTCTCTCTTCTTGGAAAATGCCTTAGTTTTTCTGCATATGTCTTTTCATCCTCCTTTTGGCTAAGCTTTGCAAGTGGCAACTTCCTTCAGCTGATGGTGCGGAAACTTTGGTTATCTCATCTTTAACTAATTTGCCAGCAAACAGAATGATCCTGAAAGACTGTCATGATCTTGGATAGTAGCAATGGCTTAAAGAAAATTCTCTGCAGCCCCTCAATAGGTCCTGAGGAGGCCTTTTTTTCTTTTCCTGTTTTTTTAATGATCTTTGAACTTGAAATAGCAGCTACATTTGATGAAATTTGGCCTGTTAAACTCTAAAGGAGGTCCGGATGACAAGCAAATGTTTCGTGACTTCTTTCAGTTTGTGGCTTTGTGTAGTGCAAAGCCATCATTTAGGATCTCCCCCAGGGCTGTATCAGGGCTCACCCAGGACTCTGTGCTTTACAATTGCTGTACATGAGATTTCACAGAGATGTTCACATCACTGATTCAGTTAATGTTTAATAACACGGTCTGGTACTTGGTCACATGAGATGCTCACAGTGTCTTGAACAAATATTTAGATCAAAAAATGTCCAAAAAGCAATTGTGTAAAATCTGTATTGTGAAGACATATGAGAATAAAATGTCTATAAAAAAGAGCTTTTTGGGCGCCTGGGTGGCTCAGTTGGTTAAGCGACTGCCTTTGGCTCAGGTCATGATCCTGGAGTCCCGGGATCGAGTCCCACATCAGGCTCCCTGCTCGGCAGGGAGTCTGCTTCTCCCTCTGGCCCTCTTCCCTCTCGTGCTCTCTCTCATTCTCTCTCCCTCAAATAAATAAATAAAATCTTTAAAAAAAAAAAAACTTTTTTTTTTTTTTAAGGTGAAACTATGGCCAGGAATATGAGTAAATATTTTCTCCATTTTTCTGGGTAGGAGAAGATGTCTATTGTGTGCAACCTAAGAGAGAATTTTTATTGAAATTTAAACTAGCTGTCCCTAGCATTAGAAAAAGGATAGCAGGAGAACAGACAGCTTGTATGAAATTCTCTGCCATTTGAGGATGAGGATTGTTGATTTGGATTAGAAAGAATTGTCATCCTTCACCAACGGAGAGAGTAGCAAAGGCCTAAGTGGAACATTCCAGCAGACATGAAGGAACTTTTTTCTATGACTTGAAACCCATTGAGAATCATGTTGGATTTGTTTGTTGATTTCTGTTGGAAGTATCTGTGTGTACCCGGGGAATGGCCAGGCGTGCCTAGAGTGGCAGCCTCCTATAAGAGGTCTCAGCCTCATCAGAGAATTACTCTTGGGATTCTTCTAGACCATCTAAGACATCCTAGGAGATACTTTTGGGTCCAGCTCTCCTACAGCATCCTCAGGGGCTCTAACGTATTTGGATGAACCAAATAGAGCCACATGGCAAATTATCCAGTAAAGTACACATCTTTACAAACAGGATAACATGTGCTGTGAATTGCCATTTTTATTAAACTATGCCTGTGATAGAAGAAAATGACTGCATCTTCAGCATCAAAGTGACAAAGTACATTAACTCCCTGGAGTCACTTTGTGATCCCTCCAGATGCTGCATGGGCAATGAAGATCCTGCAGCCAAAAGGATGAGGAATCTAGCACTACTGCCTATCAGGGTCACTGCAGGTGCTGGCCAACCTCAGTGCATTAATTAATGCCTTCTTTAATGTCACCATACGGTTGAATGAAGATATGGTCTCTCTTTTCTGAGGCAAGAGACCAGAGAGTACCCGTTATGGCCAAGAAAAAGGGGTTTTGATGGAGACAAATGGTGAATCCAGACAAACTGATACAAATAAAACAAAGAAGCTGGAGGGCAGGTTATAGATCTGCAATATAGATGCTCATCAATCACAAGTTATTTTGCTTTGCAGAGCTTGACAGAATTATAGTTAGATAGCCAGGACTATAAAAGAAACCCTGAACTGTTGTAAGACAACAGACTCCCTAGTTTGTTGTGCACACCATATTTCTCACCCCAATTTCACTCTACTTCATTTACTCATGAAGGTTGGGGAGCTGACCCTCTAGTCAGGGTGAGCATATTCTCCTTTCCACAATTACAGGTTCATGGTTAGGTAGGTCTAAGTCAGAACAGTGAGACTCAAAGAATTTTCCAGAAGCTTCTGGCAAAGAATATTCTCACTCTTGAGACAGCTTCTGGACATGACTCTCTCTCCTGCGAGATGTGAATAAAAAAGCATGCCACATGCATTGCTACCAGCAACCATCCTGTGTCCATGAGGGGAACCAGCTTTAGGAGGAAGCCCACTCTGCGGACAGGAAAGAAGAAACATGGAAAAAGAAGCTAAGTGCTTGATAACATCAGGATTCCTGGATAAACCAGTAGTTTGGACAGGGATCAAGAGAAATTATGGATCTCCCTGACTAAGCCAACAATCAAGGGATGGCCACTCAGTGTGCAAAATTTTTAAACTGCAATGTGTGCAATTTAAAGAGAATAGTAGTACACATGGACAAGTTGCCTATTGTATAAACATGATCTAGTGTTCATTCACAAGGAGTGTTTGGTTATAATTAATTTCTGATGTGGTGGGATTTGTAGTTCAGGAACCTAACTCCATTGGATGGAATTGATGGTGGACATAGCAGTGTATGAGGTCTGGTGAGATATTACTAGTTTTTAAATATCCTACTCAACAGGACATGGCAATAAAGACAAAAATTGTGACTGGCTTGGGGAGATTTGGATGCAATATGGAAAATGTGTACAGGGGCGCCTGGGTGGCTCAGTTGGTTAAGCGTCTACCGTCAGCTCAGGTTGTGATCCCAGGGTCCTGGGATCGAGCCCCGCATCAGGCTCCCTGCTCACTGGGGAGCCTGCTTCTCCTTCTTCCTCTCCTGCTCCCCCTGCTTGTGTTCTCTCTCTCAAATAAATAAATAAAAATCTTCAAGAAAAAAAAGAAAATCTGTACAAACTGGGATAAGGGGGAGTCACCAGAAGCTCTCCATTGTGCAATAGCATTGATACACTAGAGTCATTTCATCACTGTTCTGAGATGAATGATACCAAAAAGTCATCTAATATTTAGGGGTAACGTGGATTTATGTGTTATTTTAGGCTTTATTGCAAAAACCTCTATTCTTTTCAAACACTAGGGAGTCTCAGTAAAGCCCTTTATAATCTGTCTCTCTCTCCCGCTCCCACCTTGTCTCCCCCTCTCTCTCTCCTTTTTTCCCCTCTCTTCCTCTGACTCTGGGCCGCTCACTTTGTTAATCTTTCAAATTCTTATTTCTCATTTAGCAACAGTGTGGAGGTGGGCAATGTGTATTGACATATTTAATTTTCATTTCTTTTTATGCTCGTTGGAATTTTCACAGCACATTGATCTGATGCTTTATATAAGACTCTTGTAAAACGTTGACTGGATCTTGTGGGTTTTCCTGACACCAGATCAGAGCTTGTGAAATTTAGTGATTTTTTTGTCTCCAAGTTAAAAATCATTTAGGCTAAGTGTCTGGGGCTTAAAGGCCTAGAAACCTCTTCAGCAGCAGGGGTCCCAAATAGTCACTGCTCATCATGTTCTTTTCTTCTTCTTCTTTGTTTAGTAAAAATTAGCTCCCTTACTTTGTGTCTCTTGCCTATTGAAACAACTAACTCTTGGTAGCAGGAATGAACCAATGATCCTCTGGTTGTTTTAAGGTAAAAGCCTTGAATGGTTGCAGCTAAGACTATACAAAGGGAAAAGATTATTTTGCAAAGCCCAAACAAGATAAAGTTGAAATCAGTGTTGCTAGACATTTTCAGTTATTCCCTACATCATGAAGCTTTCCTTGAATCTCCCAGTCATAATTAATATGTACTTCTCTCCCATCACCTAACCTAGACCTGTTGTCTAAGATTAATATCATTCTGATTGATAGTATAGGCTTTAGGCTGTGTTTTATTCAGTTCTGTACCCTGGTACCTGGTATACAGCTAAGCAGTTAGCACATGTTGATTTAAGACATAGCTACAAGGATTTGGGGCCTTTAGACCTCACTATCCAACAAGTATTTATTGAGCATCTACTCAGTACTAAGCATTATTCTAGGCACTGGATATACTGTGAAGAGTAGGATAGTCAAAGTCTCTGCCTTCATGGTTTCACTCTAGTGGGAGAGACTGACAATACGCAAAGAGCATATATAATATAATGTTAGGAAGTGAAATGCTATCAAAGAAATAAAGAAGAATAAGGGAATAAAGAGAAGGGGGCGGGATGAGAATGGTGTACAATTTTAAGAGAACTTGGAGCAGATAATAGAGGGGTAAATGAAGCCACCCAGGTATCTGAAAGAAGAACACTCCAAGCACAGCGAAAAACCTGGACAAAGGTCTCGAGACAAGAATAAACCAGGCTCATCCCAGGAATTGCAAGAAAGCCAATTGGACCAGCGAGGAATGGTTGCAGAGGGGGTTGAGATTGGCAGTACCAGATCACATGGGATTTTTCTGGGTGTGATGGGAAGCCAGTGAAAGATGGGGCTAGGGGGAGATATGATCAGATTGTATTTTTAAAAGGTCGTCCTGGTTGCAATATGCAGAATAGATTCTAGTGGGGTACAAGTGGATGCAATTAAACACATTTGGAGAAAATCTCTCCAATAAAAGTGGATGAGATTATAGGTGATGAGGGTAGTGAGCTGTGGTTAGATTGACAACATAGTTTGGAGTTCAAACTATCAGGATTTATTTTGACCTATTAAAACTCTCCCACAAAGTCTGTACTTTATGGAAGTTACTCTAAAATGAAGACTGGGGGCTCCTGGGTGGCTCAGTCAGTTGAGCAGCTGCCTTTGGCTCGGGTCATGATCCCAGGGTCCTGGATTTGAGCCCTGCTTTGGGCTCCCTGCTCAGTGGAGAGCCTCCTTCTCCCTCTTCCTCTGTTGCTCCCTCTGCTTGTGGGTGCTCGCTCTCTCCCTCTCCCTCTCTCTCTCTCTGTCAAATATATAAATAAAATTTTTAACAAATAAATAAATAAAATGAAGACAGGGCATCTGGGTGGCTCAGTCAGTTAAGCATCTGCCATTGGCTCAGGTCATGATCCCAGGGTCCTGGGATCGAGCCCTGCATCGGGCTCTCTGCTCAGTGGGGGAGACTGCTTCTTCTCCCTCTGCCTGCTGCTTCCCCCTGCCCTCCCCTCCTGCTTGTGCGCGCATGCTCGCTCTCTCTCGCTCTCTCTCAAATAAATAAATAAAATCTTTTAAAAAAATGAAATAAAATGAAGACTGATACTTATCTGCTCAGATTGAAGTCCAACACAGCAGTTCTCAAATGTTTTGGTCTCTAAACTCTTTACACTCCCAAGAATTATTGAGGACCCCAAAGAGCTATTGTGTTTATGTGGATTAGATCTATTGATAAATGTTTATTTGCTGATTCATTTAAAAATGATAATAATAAGGCTAAACCTAATAGACCCGTTACGTGTTAACAGAAATAACCTATTTTTTTGTGAAAACTAACTATATTCTATACACACACACACACACACACACACACACACACAAATTAATGACAGTAATGGCATGGTTTTACATTTTTGCAAGTTTTTTAATGTCATGTAACAGAACACCACTGTATTCTCATATCTGCTTCTGCATTCAATGAGTCTATTGTGATTCCACACATTATGTAGCCTCTGGAAAACTCCACTATACTCTTGTAAGAGAATGAACGTAAAAAAGGCTAATAACATCTTAGTATTATCATTTTTTAAAAAAATTCTGACCTCAGACTCGCTGAAAGTATTTCTTTCAGCAGGTTCCTTAGACTTTATTTTGAGGACTGTCAATCTAAAGGAAAATCATCTTGGTGGTAAAGTTACAACTCTGTCTAAAAGAGATATTAGCATCAATCCCATGAGTTAGATGATGAAACCATTGTGAAACTCCTTTATTGCCTGTAATTACCAGCATTAGAAATATATAAAAAGCCAGACCACAATTTTTAAAAATTTTTATTAACATGTAATGTATTGTTTCAGGGATACAAGGTCTGTGATTCATCAGTCTTACACAATTCACAGCACTCACCATAGTACCTACCCTCCCCAGTGTCCATCACACAGCCACCCCATCCCTCCACCCCCTTCCCCTCCAGCAGCCCTAAGTTTGTTTCCTATGATTAAGAATCTCTTCTGGCCTGTCTCCCTCTCTGATTTTGTCTTCTTTTATTTTCTCCTCTCTTCCCCTATGATCTTCTGTTTTGTTTCTTAAATTCCACATTTGAGTGAGAACATATGATAATTGTCTTTCTCTGATTGACTTATTTTGCTTAGCATAATACCTTCTAGTTGCATCCACATCATTGCAAATGGCAAGATTTCATTTTTTTATTAATGCATAATATATTATTTGTTTCAGGGGTACAGGTCTGTGGTTCATCAATCTTACACAATTCACAGCACTCCCCATAGCACATACCTTTCCCAATGTCCATCACTCAATCACCCCATCCCTCCCACCCCCCTCCACTCCAGCAACCCTCAGTTTGTTTCCTGAGATTGAGTCTCCTATGGTTTGTCTCCCTCTCTGGTTTCATCTTGTTTCATTTTTCCCTCCCTTTCACTGTGATCCTCTGTCTTGTTTCTCAAATTCCTCATATCAGTGAGATCATATGATACTTGTCTTTCTCTGATTGACTAATTTCGCTTAGCATAATACTCTCTAGTTCCATCCACGTCATTGCAAATGGCAAGATTTCATTTTTTGGTGGCTGCATAGAAGTCCATTGTATATATATATATACACAACATCTTTATCCATTCATCTGTCAATGGACATCTAGGCTCTTTCCATAGTTTGGCTATTGTGGACATTGCTGCTATAAACATTGGGGTGCATGTGCCCCTTCATTTCACTACATTTGTATCTTTGTGGTAAACACCCAGTAGTGTAATTGCTGGGTCATACGGCAACTCTATTTTCAACTTTTTGACGAACCTCCATATTGTTTTCTAGAGTTGCTGCGCCAGCTTGCATTCCCACCAACAGTGTAGGAGGGTTGCCCTTTCTCTTCATCCTCACCAACATCTGTCATTTCCTGACTTGTTAATTTTAGCCATTCTGACTTGTGTGAGCTGGTATCTCATTGAGGTTTTGATTTGGATTTCCCTGATGCCGAGCAATGTTGAGCACTTTTTCATGTGTCTGTTGGCCATTTGGATGTCTTCTTTGCAGATGTCTGTTCATGTCTTTTGCCCATTTCTTGATTGGATCATTTGTTCTTTGGGTGTTGAGTTTGACAAGTTCTTTATAGATTTTGGATACTAGCCCTTTATCTGATACATCATTTGCAAATATCTTCTCCCAGTCTGTCGGTTGTCTTTTGGTTTTGTTGACTGTTTCTTTTGCTGTGCAAAAGCTTTTTATCTTGATGAAGTCCCAATAGTTCATTTTTGCCCTTGCTTCCCTTGCCTTTGGCGATGTGTCTAGGAAGAAGTTGCTGCCGCTGAGGTCAAAGAGGTTGCTGCCTGTGTTCTCCTTTAGGATTTTGATGGATTCCTGTCTCACATTCATCCACTTTGAGTCTATTTGTGTGTGTGGTGTAAGGAAATGGTCCAGTTTCATTCTTCTGCATGTGGCTATCCAATTTTCCCAACACCATTTGTTGAAGAGACTGTCTTTTTTCCATTGGACATTCTTTCCTGCTTTGTCGAAGATTAGTTGACCATAGAGTTGAGGGTCGATTTCTGGGCTCTCTATTCTGTTCCATTGATCTATCTGTCATTTGTATGCCAGTACCATACTGTCTTGATGATGACAGTTTTGTAATAGAGCTTGAAGTCCTGAATTGTGATGCCACAGGCTTTGCTTTTCTTTTTCAACATTCCTCTGGCTATTTGGGGTCTTTTGTGGTTCCATACAAATTTTAGGATTATTTGTTCCATTTCTTTGAAAAAAATTGATGGTATTTTGATAGGGATTGCATTAAATGTGTAGATTTTCTAGGTAGCATAGACATTTTCACAATATTTATTCTTCCAATCCATGAGCATGGAACGTTTTTCCATTTCTTTGTGTCTTCTTCAATTTCTTTCATGAGTATTCTATTGTTTTCTGAGTACAGATTCTTTGCCTCTTTGGTTAAATTTATTCCTAGGTATCTTATGGTTTTGGGTGCAATTGCAAATGGGACCGACTCCTTCATTTGTCTCTCTTCTGTCTTGTTGTTGGTGTATAGGAATGCCACTGATTTCTGTGGATTGATTTTATATCCTGCCACTTTACTGAATTCCTGTATGAGTTCTAGCAGTGTTGGGGTGGAGTCTTTTGGGTTTTGCACATAAAGTATCATATCATCTGCAAAAAGTGAGAGTTTAACTTCTTCTTTGCTAATTCAGATGCCTTTTATATCCCTACACTGTGATGAGTTTTAATCAAGAAAGGATGCTGTACTTTGTCAAAAGCTTTTTCTGCATCTATTGAGAGGATCATATGGTTCTTGTTCTTTCTTTTATTAATGTATTGTTTCACATTGATTGATTTGCGGATGTTGAACCAACCTTGCAGCCCAGGGATAAATCCCACTTGTTTGTGGTGAATAATCCTTTTAATGTACTGTTGGATCCTATTGGCTAGTATTTTGGTGAGAATTTTTGCATCCATGTTCATCAGGGATATTAGTCTGTAATTCTCCTTTTGATGGGGTCTTTTTCTGGTTTGGGGATTAAGGTAATGGTGGCCTCATAAAATGAGTTTAGAAGTTTTCCTTCCATTTCTATTTTTTGGAACATATTCAGAAGAATGGGTATGAATTCTTCTTTAAATGTTTGGTAGAATTCCCCTGGGAAGCCATCTGGCTCTGGGCTCCTGTTTGTTGGGAGATTTTTGATGACTGCTTCAATTTCCTTAGTGGTTATGGGTCTGTTCAGGTTTTCTATTTCTTCCTGGTTCAGCTTTGGTAGTTTATACATCTCTAGGAATGCACCCATTTCTTCCAGATTGTCTAATTTGCTGGCATATAGTTGTTCATAATATGTTCTTATAATTGTTTATATTTCTTTGGTGTTGGTTGTGATCTCTCCTCTTTCGTTCATGATTTTATTTATTTGGGTCATTTCTCTTTTCTTTTTGATAAATCTGGCCAGAGGTTTATCAATCTTATTAATTCTTTCAAAGAACCAGCTCCTAGTTTCGTTGATCTGTTCTACTGTTCTTTTGGGTTCTAGTTCATTGATTTCTGCTCTGATCTTTGTTATTTCTCTTCTCCTGCTGGGTTTAGGCTTTATTTGCTGGTTTTCCTCCAGCCCCTTTAGGTGTAGGGTTAAGTGCCAGACCACAACTTAAAGATTGTTTAAGTTGGGGGTTCACAACCTTTTAAATTCTGATAACATTAGGTTAAGCATGAAACAGCAAAGACTCAGACAGGGGAGAACAAAGCAAAGGAGAAAAAAAGAAGAAGAAACAGTCACAGACCAATGAGAAGAAAGAGATGACAAAAGAGAATAGGGTATATGTGGTGGGAGTGAAAGACTAATGATAAGAATTGCCTTTGGTTGGCTCAGTGGCTCCAGACATCCATTACCCATTCTGATCCAAGAAGTCAACAGTGATTTGCTTTGGCAACCAGTTCCAAATTGTGTGCCCTGAGACATTCCCCACAGAGGAGTCTAAAGGAGGAGACACCCACCATAGCTAAAGCTATATGTTGGTCCAACATTACTCCACAGGGAACCAAAACCACCTCTGCCTAAGCTTTTCCAATTCAGATGCCAACACTTCATTTCTTTAAGTGAGATGCTAGTTTTAATACCATAACCTTCATAAAATCTACTGTAGGTGAGCATGACTGAATGTAAAATAACCCATTGCCTCATTCACCTGAATCAGAAAGGGAATGCAATCTGGAAACCCTACACGTGAGGGAAGACTGAGAAACTTTATCCACTTCCAAATGGAGCATCAGGCAAAAACCAGTTTTTCCTTCCAGAAAATACAATCAGTAGATGACATTCAAAACCAAAACTACATTAATGTCCAACTTTTGCCAAAAGGAGGCTCAGGAATTCACAGCATCATTACATGGCCTTGAACGTCAAGGTGATGTGGAAAACATTAGAACAGGTTTTAAGGCCAGGTTCAAGTTTCCAAAGAAGTTCTACTGAGATGCATTCAGCCTCACAGAACAGAGACCTGGCTGATGCTAAAAGTAATGTAGCTTGAAACATTGGTGCTGGGTGAAAGGTGGCCCAAGGTTGTAGAGACCTGTTTATCATTCCTCTTGAGGGTATACCTCTTGGTATTCTGCCCTGTGTCTGACAGCACTGAGAAAGGTTACCTAAGTCTATCACAACTTGTAGAAAAAAACAGTCTAAATTCCTACCTGTTTGCTGCTAGAATGGGTGCACCCTAATGGGCTGTCAGGCTTGGGTCATAGGGAATTAGGTTTTTATTATCTGAAAACACTTTCTATTTTCTTTAAAATGCAAATGCAAATAGCATGGGTGTCTCTGAACTTTGAAGAGCAGGTTGTGCTATGGTGCATGACTCAGAGCAGGGAGCAAGGACAGAAAGTGACCATTCTCAAGAGCAAGGTGTGAAGCCATGGGATTAATAAGGCTAGCATTCATTTACAACAACTTGTTTGGCACTGAAGTCATTTACGTTTCTATGGGCTTTAACAGATACAAATTTGTCTCAATCTGAAACATTCCTGAGATTCTCATAATAGTTATCCCTTCATTTTATTTGTAGTTCCAGTTTAGCACAAAATAATACCTGGACTGTCTCTGTGTGAAGATTTTATGTCAATGTGGTCATCAGGTAAAATTCTGTTCTGTTGTGAAAGAGGCAGACTGGAAGTCATTAGTCACTGCTGATGTTTTATCACTTCTTTCTGATTCACTTTAGCAGTATCGGAAACACGAATAAAACAAGCTGCCAAGGCCACTTACAGGCATACTTGTAAAGTGGAAACACATTCTCTTTGGTTTATTCCTTCTCAAAGGCGATGGGTGTTGTAGGGAGAGTAAAAAGAGTTAATATTGTAGGCCTTGCCATCAGAGAGATCCATGTTTGAATTCCATTTATTCATTTAATTTTTTTCATTTATTCATTTATTGATTCAACAAATATTTATTGAGTGCCTATATTTGTGGGACTCTGTTCAAAGCCTCGGGGTGCACTGAGTGGGGTAAAAGCAAACATGGGTCATCCCTCAGCCTCCCTCAGCCTTATGCTGAGCCATTTATGAAGATATTACCTCTAGGCTGCAAGTCTCCTCTCCCATGGACTACTCCATGGGGCTGGGCTGGGACTCCATAGACTCTTTCTCCTTTGCTAGCTGGCTTCCTGTTAAGAGTCTGCTAATAGGGACGGACCATAGAGGGAGACTGAAAGGATGGAGGAAGGGGCTTTCTCCTCCCTGTTTCTTTGCTGTTCCTCTCAGTATCACTCTAGCAGTGGCCTTCATCTGACAACTGCATTTGGTTCTGGTCTCCAGTCTCTTTTGGCCTTGTTGGTACCAGTGTCTGGGCATGTTCTCAGAGCAGTAATAGCAACTGGATTGTGCCCCTTGTCAGAGGTGTGAGCCCCAGCTCTATAGGACTCTTTCTCTGAGCTTCTGGGCTCTGGTAATTCCAGCCTCTTCCCTGGATAGCAGCTGCTCCTGCTGTGGAATATCAGAGTTACCTTTTGCCTGTTCAGCCCCTCCACCATTTGGGAAAATAACTCCCTGTAGTAAGTTTCATGTTAAAATGCCTCTTCTGGTATTTGTTTTGAGTGACATACACAACACCATATACCAATTTATCTTAAGATAGTTAAGATTTGCAACAAAGATGCTGGGGAATAGTAACTGGTTATGGAGTACATCATCTTGGCATATTCACCATCTTAAGTAATGAAAAAATAGCAATTAAGTGCTTTTGTTTGGCTGAGTATTTTTCATGATTTTAAAGAAGGAGAGGTACAAATGTCCATGTTCACTTTGACAGATCAACATTGCATCTTTATGAAAATGAAACATATATCAGGAGTAGCTTTTCTTAAACATTTGTCTAGATCTATAGGAGAAATAATTTCACGACCTTTTACCAAAAATAATCAAATATTATAAATCCATGTTCTGTTCTTTTTTCTTTCTTTCTTTTCTTTCTTTCTCTCTCTCTCTTTTTCTTTTTAAAGATTTTATTTATTCATTTGACAGAGAGAGAGAGAGAGAGAAAGAACAAGCAAGGGGAGCTGCAGGCAGAGGGAGAGGGAGAAACAGGCTCCCCACTGAGCAGGGAGCCTGACACAGGGCTTGGTCCCAGGACCCTGGGATCATAATCCGAGCCAAAGGCATATGCTTAACTGACTGAGCCACCCAGACGTCCCATCTTCCTTCCTTCCTTCCTTCCTTCCTTCCTTCCTTCCTTCCTTCCTTCCTTCCTTCCTTCATTCCTCCCTCCCTCCCTCCCTCCCTCCCTCCCTCCCTCCCTCCCTCCGTTCCTTCCTTCCTTCCTTCCTTCCTTCCTTCCTTCCTTCCTTCCTTCCTTCCTTCCTTCCTTCCTTTTTGGACTTGGGAGCAAGACTCCTACTAACTGTAATTCTTTAACCTCTTTCCTGCAAATTTATTTTATTTCTATCACCTCTTTATATAATATAGATTAATTTAACCAGAATATTTGTGGATTCTGTTATAAAGAATGTGCTTAACAACAATCATCAATACAGCCATATCCATTTTTAAGCCCTAACCGTACTACTTCTTGATGTTCATTTCCAAGCATAGAATAAAATGTTCTTCAAATGCAATCTAGCAAGGCAATGGACTTTAGAAAACCAACTCCACTTATAAAGGATCAGTGTCTCCTCTCAGATATTGATAATGCTGCTCCAATTCTGTCAGATTCATAATTATGAATTTGACAATCTTTATGAAATGAAAGTAGTTATCTATATATGAATATCAAGTGGCTATCTCTCTATTTGCCTTGCCCTTTTAAAGTTGCTTTGGTATGTGTTTTTGTTTGTTTTTGTTTTGTTTTAGACAGGGAGAGAGAGGGTGAGAATCCCAAACAGGCTCCACACCCAGAGCAGAGCCCAATGCAGGGCTCTATCTCAGGACCCTGAGATCATGACCTGAGCTGAAGTCGAGAGTCGGATGCTCAACGAACTAAGCCACCCAATCGCCCTGCTTTGATATATTTTAATAAGTGAAAGTTTATTAAGGATATAGGTCTTTGTTCATGGGCAATGGGAAAAAAACCTAAAATATACAAGTTTCAGTTTTACCTAATTTTATTTTTATTTTGACTTTTTAAAATTTGAGTATAATTGACACACAATGTTACATTAGTTTCAGGTATACAACTTAGTGATTTGACAAGTTTATACTTTATGCTGTGTTCACCACAAATGTAGCTAACATCTGTCCCATACTGTTACATTATCAGTGACTATATTCCTTATGCTGTGCCTTTTATTCCCATGACTTGTTCATTCCATAACTGAAAGCTTGTATCTCCTTCTCCCCTTCACTCATTTTACCTATGCCCCACTCCCCTCCCTTCTGGCAACTATCAGTTCTCTGTATTTATAGGTCTGATTCTGGTTTTTGTTTGTTTATAAATTTGTTTGTTTGCTTGTTTTTTTTTAGGTTCCACTTATGAGTGGAAGCATATGGTATTTGTCTTTCCTAGTCTGACTTATTTGACTTACCATAATACCCTCTAGGTCTATCCATGTTTTCTCAAATGGAACAATCTAATCCTTTTTTATGGCTGTGTAATATTCTATTATATGTATACACACTACATTTTCCTTATCCATTGATCTATTGATGGACACTTAGGTTGCTTCCATATCTTGCTATTGTTAATAATGCTGCAATAAACATAGGGGTGCATATATTTTTTTAATTACTGTCTTCATTTTTGGGGGTTAAATACCCAATAGTGGAATTTTTGGATCATATGGTATTTCTATTTTTAATTTTTTGAGGGACCTCCATATTGTTTTCCACATTTGGGTATACCAATTTACATTCCCACAACGACACATGAAGGTTCCTTTCATGTGGATGAATGGATGTGGAGATTCATTCTTGCACATCCATGTTGGCAGGTGTGGAGAACCTTGCCAACACCTGCTGTTGCTTGTGTTGTTGATTTTAGCCATTCTGACAGGTGTGAGGTGATATCTCATTGTGGTTTTGATTTGCATTTCCCTGATGGTTAGCAACGTTAAACGTCTTTTCATGTGTTTGTTGGCTATCTATATGTCTTCTTTGGAAAAATGTCTATTCAGGTATTCTGCCCATTTTTTAATCAGATTGTTTGTTTTTTGGTGTCAAGTCATATTAGTTCTTTATATATTTTGCATATTAACCCCTTATTGGATATATTATTTGCAAATATTTTCTCCCATTCAGTAGGTCATCTTTTAGTTTTGTTAATGGTTTCCCTTGCTGTGCAGAAGCTTTTTATTTTGATATAGTCCCAATAGTTTATTTTTGCTTTTGTTTCCCTTGCCTCAGGAGACATGTCTAGAAAAATGTTGCTACAACTGATGTCAGAGAAATTACTGCCTGTGTTATCTTCTAGGAGTATTATGGTTTCCTGTCTCACATTTAGGTCTTCAATCCATTTTGAATGTATTTTTGTGTATGACCTAAGAAAGTGGTCCATGTTGCTGTCCAGTTTTCCCAGCACCATTTGTTGAAGAGACTGTCTTTTCCCCATTGTATATTCTTGCCTTCTTTGTCATAGATTAATTAACCATATAATCATAGGTTTGTTTCTGGGTTTTCTATTCTGTTCTGTTAATCTATGTGTCTATTTTTGTACCAGCACATACTGTTTTGATTGCTACAGCTTTGTAATAGATCTTGAAATCTGGTATCACAGTTTTACCTAATTTTAAATCCATAAATGAGGTGCCTCTAAGTGAAAGACTATAATGAGTTTAATTAATAATTGGTCACTTGATAAGTCTCTGTAAAGCTTTTATGGTTAGCTTGAGTGCCCAGAAACTAAAAAGTGAATCATCTAATGATTTGTTAACATACTCTTTCACAAGTCAGATTATTACCAGTTCCTTGTTATCAATAAAACAGAAGAGGACTCCTTTGAATTGTCAGATGAAAGATCATAAAAAATAATTTTGATGATAAATCTCTGTGTGGTTTTGGCATCCAACTCAAGAGATCAAAAATTGAATAACACTGTTATAATAGAACTCTGTCCATTTTCATAGGATTCCTCAGCACTTAGATGTGTTAAAAATACTATATAGGGGGGCACCTGAGTGGCTCAGGTGGTTAAGCATCTGCCTTCGGCTCAGGTCATGATCTCAGGGTCCTGGAATCGAGCCCCACGTTGGGCTCCCTGCTCAGCAGGGAGTCTACTTCTCCCTCTTCCTCTGCCTCTCACCCTGCTTGTGCTCTCTGTGTCAGTCTCTCTCTCAAATGAGTAAATAAAAAATCTTTTATATATATATATATATATATACACACACACATATATGTGTATATATGTGTGTGTATATGTATATATAGGATTCAACTGTTGAATCCTGTTTCATTTCAGCATTACATAATATTCATCCCAGCTTGCATGAATTTACTGAGAAAAAAATCTATTGCATGAAAAGGTATATTCCAAATATCATTTCACTTGTTTGGTCCAATAATTACTTTTCAAAATTGGAAACATAGTTAAACTGCTTTAATAAACTGTATGCAAATAATAATTTTAAGAATAATGCAATACAGAAAAATAATTTAACACAGCTTCATGTTTACAAAAGAAATAACCTTTTTTCCTAAAAATTTCAGTTCAGATATATATTTGTAGCTGACAAATGGGATGATCAATGAAATATTTTCAAACATAAATATCACATTATGTAAGGGAAATGCAATGGCTACATTTCACAGAAAGAAAGTATTGTGTATAAAGTCCAACTGTCAAAGGGTATGTTCATGTGTATTTTAAATAGATGATGGTGGGTATCGAACACTATGGTATTTAGATTCTATTGCATTTATTTAAAGATGCAATGAAATGCTTGATGTTTAAAAATGTGAATATTTACAATATCCTGGAAATTATTTCTTTGCAACTATTTAAGCTAATAATGAAACATTTTAGATAATGGTCTATGGATATGCAAAGGGGTATCTAGTTCTTATACTTATTTTGGGGACATATGAGCAAGAAAATTTTTTTTAATTTTTTTATTGTTATATTAATCACCATACATTACATCATTAATTCTTGATGTAGTGTTCCATGATTCATTGTTTGTGCATAACACCCAGTGCTCCAGGCAGAATGTGCCTTCTTTGATACCCATCACCAGGCTAACCCATCCCCCCATCCTCCTCCCCTCTAGAACCCTCAGTTTGTTTTTCAGAGTCCATCATCTCTCATGGTTCGTCTCCCCCTCCGATTTCCCCCCTTCATTCTTCCCCTCCTGCTATCTTCTTTTTCTTTTTTCTTAACATATGTTGCATTATTTGTTTCAGAGGTACAGATCCGTGATTCAACAGTCTTGCACAATTCACAGCTGAGCAAGAAAATTTGAAGACTACTGGCATACAGAGACCAGCAAGTAGTCAGTTTAGAATAGTAGTAATTCAGGGTTTTTGATGGGGAATGCTGCCTCTGCATCAATGCAGAGATCCTGCATTCAACAGCAGGGTGTCTCTTACAGGATTCCCTGGTGTTCTTGGGCACAGAAAACCATTTTTTAAGGGTGGCTCATGCATAATCATGAAAACAACTGGAAGATTTTTGGGGGGTATTTTTCTTACACATGCATTAAAGAACAATTTTTAGAACTAAAATATTACTTAGCATTCTGTTCTTAATACCATACAGAGTGTTTCTCACGCATGTCTCATGGATCATCACCTATTTTAGTCTAACTCATTAGCATGTACTTTGTACCTTGTACTTTGCTCAGCACGCAGAAGATAGCTAATAAATGTTGTTGAGTTTAATTAAAATTAAATAAGATAAAGGCCAATCCGTCCTTTATGTTTTAAAAAGATGGGCCTTCAATGTCAAAAAATAAATTTAACTCTAGAGAGGTGAACGGGTACTTCATTCCATAACTACTACAGTTCATATTACATCTCCAACCCAATGTTTAGCTGGCCAAGGTGGAAACATTGGCTACCTGTCACTTTTCTATTTCCATATTGAAAGGCTACAGATGCTTAGTTCTGAATGGGACTTTTTAAGTCTGCAGGGTTTGTACCATTGCTGAAGTTCATGCCTCAAGATGCAGCCTCTAGACATAACTACAGATTGTAAAAACCATGATTATTCTGGGAACATAAAAAAGCTCTTTGCAATGCACACAGCTGTGGAAAAAAACCAAAATTAATCTTTCAAATGTTATTGAAATGTAAATGTCTGCCTATCCTCAATTGAGTATGAGCATTCACAAACTTATGTTCAGGCACCAGGGGTACCCAGAGCATTTAAAAAGCACAATTGAAAAAAAACATTAAAAGCGCAGTTGCAACTCTAAAAGACAAAAGCGAAAATGCAAGTGGTTTCATCCTCTGTTTGCAAATGTGCTGAGCACAGTTTCTGTCAGGCCCTTGTTCACAGAATCCAACTGGAGTCCTTCTGTTTAAATAAGCTGTCAGTATCCACGGTCTTATTTTCTACCAAGAAGTGACTGTATCCTTGAAACTGCTGTTATACAAGATTTTCTCTATTTCCTACCTCCAGCCTTACACACTTTTGCCCTAAAATTGATTCCAAATGGCAGCCAGAAAACATATCCAGGGAAAACGTATTCTGTGCCAAGCCAACCTTTGTCAAAAGTAAGCAATCTCTCTGCTCCTTCAATTCTCCATGGCCATCCCATAAATAGCCTGCTGTCAGTGCTAGTGTGCTTTTCATTTACGCTTTTACAAGGTTGGTAACTTTCTTAGTTACACTCTTACCAACTGGGGGTTCACAGGTGCTGGGATACATGTATAGGTGTCTTTTAGTTTTGGACCTAGAGTCAATTCTTTTCATTTTCCTAAAACAGCCAAGAAGGGAGTCATAATGTAGAACAAGAGGAAGGAACACGGTGCTGAGGTATTTTGTGAGAATGATAAGCCTGGAGTCAAAGCGTTGGATTTGTCTCTTTTTATGTGTTGTCTGGAAAGAGTTTTCTTCAAAGTGTCAGTGTAAATACATTCACTTCCCTGATGTGGTTGAAAGTAGGGTTTAATAAATAGCCCGAATCTACTTTGAGTTCCTGTACCACCTGAGCATTCAGTAACCTCTATTTTAGCAGACATGTTTGTTAATGGTGACCTTGTTAGAAGACCAAAAAAGAGTAACGTTTCCAGCCCTAGGAGGATAAAGAGAATTCAGTGTTTTTACAGATCTACAATTGATCCTTGAACAACACGGGGGTTAGGGGCTCTGACCCCTGCACGGTTGAAAATCTGTGTATAACTGTTGACTTCCTCAAAACTTAACTACTAATATAGCCTGCTATATATGTATATATGTATACATATATGTATGTATAATAATATACAGTGTTATATTAGACTAATAGCCTACTGATTACCAAAAGCCTTACTGATAATATAAACAGTCAATTAGCACATCTTTTATATGTTACATATATTATGTGCTGTATTCTTATAATCAAATAAGCTAAGGAAAAGAAAATGTTTTTAAGAAAATCATAAAGAAGATACATTTACAGTACAGTATTTATCAAAAAAAATCCTTGTATTAGTGGACTCACACAGTTCAAACTTGTGTTGTTCAAGAGTCAACTGTATATTAATGGTTTGGGATATCTATATCGATATCTATAGATATAGATATATATTCAAGGTAGAACTACTCCCTCAATTCACATGACCTCTTGGTAGAATCTACAGCTGTCTCTCCCACTAAATATTTTATTAGCCAAATCAGAGAATTCATATACATCCTCAGTAAGAATGGATTTTGAGCTCAGAAATTCAGAACTGTTACCAAGTCTGTTTGTAATGCCTCAAAGTGATGGAACTTCTCAGAAAGACTGAGCCAGTTTGGTCTTGTTTGGTGAGGGGAGGCCAGAGGCACTGAGTGACCCCTCTTCAGGTGACTGTTGAACAACAGGGTGATGTGTCCCTGAAGGTCCTGGCAATGTGGCCTGTGGCCCCATCAAGACAATCAATCATGATGGCAGACCCTTCATGCTCACTATCTTGACCACATTGGGGCACCCAGGAGCACACAGTCTAAGCTGCTGATCCACTGTGATGAGTACTGAGGTGTTTGAGACTTCTCAGGAAAAAGATATATTATGGGCATTGATCACTGCATCAGTGAAGAAGAGCATGTGGCTACAGAGGTCAGAATAGTTAATAGCCTGCTCTTTTAAGAGGGGAAGGGATAATAAATTAGAGAGCACTTAACATTGGCACCACTGATGGTGGTCTGGGAAATGATATATCTAAGGGTGAAGGAAAATTTTGTGCCACCACAAACAAACCCCTAATCCTTAAGCTCTCTTTACAGAATGCTGCATTCCCTTAGGTCTTGGCTGAACCCTGACTCTCCCACTCAGTGCATGACTGCCCCTCCAGCCCTACTCAGTGAGGCTCCTATTCTCCCACACTGTGCATACCACAGCTGGAAGGTTAGGGTCATGTGTTTGTGTTTCCCAGGCACCCCACTGCCACTTCACACATGCATGCCTCAACCCTTGTATAAAATGCATACTTTTGGGAGGTTGACACAACGAAACTGTACCACAGTGTACTAGCAACTGTTGTTTATGGAGCCCAAATGTCATTCTGACTAATTCACAGAAGCCTCTAGCTTTCATTATCACTCTCCATGCATGCCAACCCCTGCCGTAATCATAGAGTATTTCAGGACCTTGGAGGATAGATGAATCAGCCCCCACTGGGGGCCTTACAATTTCCCTGGACCTTCTCAACTCATTCCATTTCAACCACCTAGGTAGAAACCTGTGAATTCTCCTTGACTCCTCCTCCCTACATCAAATCTTACCTAATTACCTCATGATTCCTTATAAACATGCCCTAATTCAGGATTTTTTTTTGAAATTTTTTTAAGGATTTTAATTAAATGTTTTTCCACCTCCTATCATCTTTGTCCAATCCCTTTTTTGCATAGCCACCAGTGTGATATATTTTATTCATATATAATTATGTCAATTATTTGTTTAAATGCTCTAGTTGTATTTATTACTAATTTTCTCCAGGATGAAGTTCAAGATCCTTAGCTCCATGATCTGCTTCCTGCTTTATCTTTCCAGCCTCACCTCTCCACTTTCTGCCAGGGACTTTTTGAGCAACAACATTGAATAGCTTGTAGCTCCCTGCACACACTGTTGTCTTGCTTCCATGCTTTTGCCAATGTTCTTCCCTGTACTTGGACTATTCTTCCATTCTCTCCATTGCTGAACTTCCATTTATCCTTCAAGACCTCATATGTGCTATTCATTAGGAAGCTTTCTCCCACGCCATGTGTTAGATGTTTTTCCTCCCACACTACCCTGGGTATTTCTCCAACATTGTATTCATTACTTTCTGTTCATTCACTAGCTGGAAATGTCTGCTATGTTTCTCTCTCCCCATCTAGATTATGAGTTTTTTGAAGTCTTGGAAGGTGTCCTTGTTCATATTTCTATTTCAACGCTTCGCACAAAGAGATTATAAGTATAAAATAAGGATAAAAATAGCGGAAATATATTGACAGCCTCTCATGCACAAGGCATTTAATATGTATCTGATCTCATTTAATCCTCACCACAACTCTAAGATGTAGTTGTTATTTTTATGCCCATTTTACAATGAATAAACTGAGAGTCAGAGAGATGAGACACCTGGACCCAGGTCACCTGGCAAGTGAGCGGCAGAATTAGGATTTGAATCTCCATTTGTCGACTCCAGAACACACATTCTGTTCACAATAACCACAAGATGAGAGTCATCCTGGAAGGGCGCTCTGCTTTCTCAGTCATAATGAGATGGAAAAGAATGAAAGCCGCTGATAAGAAAGTTAGTACTGACTGGCCACCACACCCCAGGGCAAGTGCAGAATTTCATCACTGCCTGCATTCCTGTGTCCTTTACCCAGGACATTACTGTGGCTGTCGACACTCACAAATATGAGCAGACTGACTTACTCTAAAACATAACTTATCACAGAGCAAAAAATGCATAAAGAACATGCCTCTCAGGGTTTTGTTGTGTGGAGAAGGCATTACTGAAAAGGAGCAACTATGCTTCACTCAGCATTATTTTCCCCCCCATGATTTGTGGATTTACTTATATGAGAATTCTTAACTGCACATAAATTAAAGTTATCAATGTAATTAAATAGTTACAAATTTGATTTTGAAAAGAATAAAAATATATGGATCAAGACTGTTCCAGAAAAAAGGAGAAAATATGAGCATTCTATGTTAAGAATCATCACAGTACATTAACAGTAAGTATTGCATAGATGGAATCTATGCATATTTCAAAACAAAATTTCTGTGACTTAAATTAACATCTGTCATTATGACAGCTGCAAACCGTTCCCAAAGCTTCTCCTCTTTATGTGGGGCCTAAGCCAGCCCATTAGTCAGCATCAAGTCAAAATCCCTCTCCATGATACCGGCAAATGGATTTCATTTAATGGAGGAAATTCAACAAATATTTACTGAACATCTGTTGCAAGATCTGAGCTAGGCATTGTGGAGGATACAAAGATAGTACATTTCTCCCTTAAGACTCTTACAAAACAGTTGCAGATTAAACGTTAAATCAGAATTCGAGGTGTTATGTCAAAAGTAAGTGGCACAGACAGTGGATAATAGATACTTCCTTTTCCTTTTTTATATTTCCTCATAGCACTATTTCCTGGAGTGATAATATATAAATATAAATATAAATGTATGTGTACATCTGTGTGTGTGTGTGTGTGTGTGTGTGTGTGTGTGTGTTTAGTCGCCCTGTTCTTCCCCACTAGAATTTTAAGGTCATTAAGGGTGGGGACTTGGGTATCTTGCTCACTTTTTTATCCACAGCACCTACAGCCATATTTGACACATAGTAAGTGCTCAGTAAATATTTGTTGAATGAATGGATGAATTTGGAGAAGAGAGAAATTAAGCAGAGGTGATCAAAGAACAGAGGGCATTTGATTTAGTTGTGGAAGAATGACGATCTGGATAGAAGCAGGGAAACATTTCAGGAGCAAGATGTAACCAAAGCAAAGATTTGGGAGTGATAATGTGCTGGGAGTAGGCTTGCCTTGTCGGCAATGTTTCTTATCGTCGATTATTTAGCCAAGTTAACCAAGTAGGTAAGGAATTTCCTCAGGTGCATAGGCACTAGAACTATTGGAGAGACTGAGTCACTCATGTCAAAGCCTTTTCTGTTTCCCCATGTTTGTGGCAGTCTGTCTGTGCTTGTAATCACAGGTTTGTTACACCTACCTAGGACTACATGTTCATTGTTTTGCCTATAGCAAATGGCTAACAAGGCCTGCGTTGAGCAGACTGTCAGCACTGACAGGCTTAAATGTTACACTCCACTGAAAATGACACTTTTCTAACCAAATATTTTGCAGAAAAATCCTTCAGAGCAAGGACACTGGCTCTTTCAGTGTATTTTAATTCTTATAATCTCCCCACCCCACACATTATAAGATTCATCTATCTTGATTTTGCTCCCGAAGCACCCACAAAGATTGATAATCAGCGATTCAGAGTTCAAAACCCCAGCACAGCCCTTATCAAACCTCCAGATATGTCTGAATAAAGACTCTCAGAAGTGTATCAGGCTGAGTGACTTTGTCATTGAGGTCATCCTCAGCGGGGATTAAGTTGGAAAGTCTAACTTTGGGTGATCCAAGTATCTCTTGTATCTCAACTTGGAACATATGTAGAAGTGAGAAAATTATTAATTTGCTGATTTTTTTTTACATTATTTGTTGCCCCTGGAGTTTTATCAAATCTGATTTTTGCCTCACCTTCTTGTCCCAAGTTTTAAAAATGAATGACAGAAAGTTTTTATATTTTACTTACAAAGATAATATTAAAAATTTCCAACATATATTAGGGTTTGGTTACTTTTTTTTTTTAACAGTCCCATTTGTTTAAATGGAATTCTCTATTCCCTTATATAAAACAGATCAGGAGATAATTGTTCTGGTTAGAGAAGGGAGCCCAGATCGCCCCCTGCTGGTCTCCTGTTTTTCTTCCTCTCCACCGTCCCCCGCCCCGCCAAGGCAAGCACATTTCTTGAACTCCACTGAACACAACTTGGAAACTACTGAATTAAGGTGATACAAATGAATAATTAACTGGATCACCATAAAGACAGCCACTCATCCAGGGCTCTCTCTGTGGTATACTTGCCCCAACTGTACCCTCATTCTCAAATGAATTATGCCATGGATAGCATGCTTATTCTTCTGAAAACTCTCCCTCAGTGTGCTGAGAATTTAAGGAGGGAAAGTATGGTCTGCATTATTTTAAATGAGGTAATTTATTTAAAGTACATACTAGAGTGTTTGGCACGATACAGTATCTACCATCACTTGTAAAATCCATTATTCAAGTTGTCATCCAATTTGTCACATTTTTAGCTGTGTCAATAGAACATGGATACATTAAAAACATAAATAGTGTCTAGTCCCTTGGGCTAGAGAGAGATGGGTTTTCTTGTCCTTTTCAACTCTTGGACTGTAAAGTCTATATCCTGCACTTATTAATCTGTGTACTGAAGGAGGAGGACCCTTGATTCTAGTCTTCATGGGCTCAGCTCTACTCAGCCATGGCGGGATTAATGCATGTCCACGTTCATGTTACAGGATTCATTAAGAAAAGAAAAGTCAGCTCACACTATGTGGTTAAGGATAATGGAAATTTGCTTATTAGAAGTCTTCCGGAGAGAAAATTTCTTAATTACTTGCTTTCTATTAAAACGAAGGTAAATAGAAGCAATTCTGAAGCAAGCCTTGTGATTGTATTTTCCTGAACATAGTGTGGGAGTCTGACAATTAGGAAGCAATTTCCTGCAGTTCTCTTACATTTGTCTGAGTCTCAGACAGTTTGCAATCAAACTATTGAACAGGAGAGTCACCTCACATACTTTTTAGAAGGAGGTGGTACATAAGTATGGAGTTTACCAAGGAAAAAATGCATCAGCTCAGCCTAATTCTTTTAAAGGGGTAAGTAGGGGGCGCCTGGGTGGCTCAGTTGGTTAAGCGACTGCCTTCGGCTCAGGTCATGATCCTGGAGTCCCGGGATCAAGTCCCACATCGGGCTCCCTGCTCAGCAGGGAGTCTGCTTCTCCATCTGACCCTCTTCCCTCTCGTGCTCTCTCTATCTCTCATTCTCTCTCTCTCAAATAAATAAATAAAAATCTTTAAAAAAAAAAGTCTTTAAAGGGGTAAATAGGCCAGTTAGTTAAGGGACCGCTATTGACATAATGTACCTGATTTCAAAAAAGCCTTTGCAGGGTACATTGTGGCAACTCTGCAGTCAACCTGGGAAATGTGGTCAGGTAGCTAGGATTATAACCCAATGCATACAAGTCAGGAAGTGATTAGGTAGTAGTGTCTTGGGTGATTGTTTACAGGGAGATGGCTAATGGTGTAACATTTTTGCACAACAGGAGAATTTATTTTTAGTTTGAACTATAAGAGGAAAGTGATTCTTCTGATTTTAGTATGTTAAATGCTCCTCAAATTACTACAGGTTTCAGTAAACACTGATTGCTTCAGCAAGAAAGCAGACATATAGACAACGCAGACAAAAAGAGATCCAGGGGTGCCTGGATGGTTCAGTGGGTTGAGTGCCCAACTCTTGGTTTTGATTCAGGTCATGATCTCAGGGTCGTGAGATCGAGTCCTGTGTGGAGCCCTCTGGCCTGCTCGCTGCTGGGTGGAGAGTCTGCTTGGGATTCTCTCTATTCCTCTCCCTCAGCCTCCACCCACCCCCCACCCCCCGCAATGTGCATGCTCCATCTCTTTCTCAAATAAAGAAATAAATCTTAAAAAAAGAAAAGAGATCCAAAGCTGCATTATCATGCAAGCATTTTGCTTACAAATAAAGCAGAGGATCAGATTCTTCCATAGCTATCAACTGGTAAGAAATGGTTACCATGGTCAAGGACAGGAGCAGACTAGTACCATTTTTCTTATTAGTAAGGAAGGTCTCCAGAAGTGGTGTGCTGATAAATAGATACCATAGAAGTAAATAACCTCAAGGTCACAGATAATAGTAAAATGTAGTAAGATTAGGAAGTGACAAGTTCTGAGTATTTATTGCCTTTAAAAAAAAACAACGATTTCCACCTGTGTAGCTCAGTCGTTAAGCGTCTGCCTTCGGCTCAGGTCATGATCCCAGGGTCCTGGGATAGAGCCCCACACCCAGCTCCCTGCTCCCTGCTGCTTCTCCCTCTCCTACTCCCCCCTGCTTGTGTTCCTGTTCTTACTATCTCTCTCTGTCAAATAAATAAATAAAATCTTTAAAAAAAAAACTATTTAAAATTTTTAAAACTTTTTATTTTGACGTAATTTTAGATTTATAGAAAAGTTGCAAGGTAGTATAGAAAATTCCCATGTGTCTTTCACCCAGCTTCCTCTAATATTACATATTATAGAACCATGGCACATTTATCAAAACTAAGAAATGAACATTGGTGGAAATATACAGACTTGATCTGGATTTTACCAGTTTTTCCACTGATCTCCCTTTCTGCCCAGGGTCCCACAAGATACCACATTGTATTTAGTTGACATGTTTCCTTAGTCTCTGCTGATCTGTGACAATTTCTCAGGCTTTCCTTGTTTCTTTGCTTTTTTCCCCCATGGTCTTTGTTTTTAATATAATTTATTTAATTTTAAGTTTATTTTTGAGTCAGCTGTAGGTTCACAACTTATCAAAGCACAGTACCTGAAGGGACATCCCCACAAGGATTTATCATTGGTCTTTGCTCTTCAGTGGTTTTATTAATACCTTGGAAAAGACTATTGCTGCCATGCAAATCATATTGGCAGATGATACAAATCTGGGAGTATAACAGGTATTTTGGTTAATAGTCACAACAACAGGGTATTAACCAACATTTTTGTACCAAAAACCACCTCCATAAATGACCTAGGATGATGTGATTTAACAGAAGTTCATACTAAACACATGGTTAGGGCTTTTGGGTAATCCATGTTCCTTTTGTGGACAGAATGGGACCCTAAGGTCTAATAGGAAGTAACTTGGAGGGGCATGATCCCTACTGGATGTAAGGAAGATGTGGATATTTCTAGGGATGTATTCATCCCAAATCAGATGACTTGTCTAAAATCTGATGTGATATGGGGCGCCTGGGTGGCTCGATCAGTTAAGCGGCTGCCTTCGGCTCAGGTCATGATCTCGGGGTCCTAGGATCGAGTCCCGCCTCGGGCTCCCTGCTTAGTGGAGAGTCTGCTTCTCCCTCTATCCCCTGCCCCTGCTCGTGATCTCTCTCTCTTTCTCTCCCCACCCCTCAAATAAATAAATAAAATCTTTAAAAAATGATATAATTTTCAAGGGAGAGTCTAGAATCACAAATAGTGTTGCCTAGAGATGTGGAAAGCTGAGACCAGGCAGAACTTCCAGTCCACAATCAGGTAATGACAGAGGCCTTGTGTAAGGTTCCTGTTCTTTTCCAAGGCCAGGGGTATGCCCTGAGGGTGAAAATGTACCCAGGGCATAGGTGATTGCAAGTACAATCTGCATCAATGGTGTGATTTGACTGTAGAAAGCCTATTCAGCTTGCTCTGTATCCATAGAAATACAGGGTCCAGCTCAAATGAGCTAATAGTCTCACTCATGGCTACATTGATCAGCCAAATATGGAGTATTATGGTCAATTCTGCATATAGAAACCCTGGGCATTTTAAAGGGAGGTAAGCCTGAATGGTCAGAAAACTTCAAGCAATACCCAGTGAGGAGCATATGAAAAACCAGAGGCCTGGTAAAGAGAAGATGTAGGGGAATTAAGACTACCATTTGCAAATACCGGAAAGGCTCTCTGTCATGTGGAAGCACAATTAGACTTGGATAAATGGGTGGGCACTACAGAAAGATGAATTTTAGCTCAACATACAAAAGAGCTTTTAATTATTAGAACTCTCCAAAAATGGAGTAATCAACCTCAGGCAGAAACACTCGAAATAGAAGCATAAAAAATACTTGGGAGAAGTGTTGTCTAGAAGATTAAGTCTGCTCTGTTTCTAAATGTGACTTAGCTCACACTCAGTTGGCCACTGGCAGAATGTTATCAGTATGACATGTACTTTGTGTTGGATCATTGCTGGTTCTCGTCAGCCCTTTGCCATTTTGCACCACCAAAGTACCTTCACACCTGCCCTCAGACTGCTGAACACAGCAAGACCCGGATGGGCGCAGTGCAGTGTCCAAGGTGAACATGCTCCAGCTTCTTCTTGGCTCAGTTCGACCATGTATTCCAACTTAGAAGTGCTTGTTGGGTAGTTCTTCCCAATCTTTGTGATTTTTTTTCCCATTAAACCAAAATCTACCTCCCGTATTTTTAAGGTTAAGTCTTGTATTTACTACACCTATATTTTGAGGATTTAACATTCAAAAAATTATGTTAGTGTTATTGTATTGTTACTATTTTTGTTAATACCCCAGTTATCAAGTTGCATGTGTTTTCAGTGGTCTGCCCCATGTCTGTTTTGCCCATGAACTTGAGAATTTTTAGGGTGTAATTTGGAAGAATAAATGGTGAGAGAACAGAATTGTCTCTATTAGATGAGGGATTGGATTCATAGCAAAGTTTCCCATCCTGACTGCACATCCTAATCACTTGGGGAGCCTTATAAACTTTAAATTCCTATGATCCACCTCATGGTCTTTCAGGGGAGGGACATATAACTGTGTGTTTTTAACAAGCTCTTTGCAGCTAGCTAGGAACCATCTCGAGGAGCTGTGATTTGAAATCACTAGATAGATGACCTCTTAGCTCTGCAATTCTAGGATGCCACTGCTTTCCCTGCCATCTATTAGGAGGAGGCACATGCAATCCTTGGACTAGTGAAGCAGTAAAATAAGAATTTCATTGTTGGCATGGACAGCTGCCCCTACCGCAGTGAAATTTAGGTATCCAGTACAGCGTGTATGTTAGAACCCTGGGAATTTTGTAAGATCTGCATCTCTGCTTCAAATCACAAAATTTTTTATACCACTGAGGTTAAGCTCTCAAGAACATTGTGTTTATTGGGCTCTTTTAAAAGGTGAGCTTATCTTTCAGCCAGACAGAAATTTGAACAGATTAGGAACATTATGAGCCCAAAATGCAGACTGGGAATAGGATGTCCGTTTGTGACTCTTTTCATCACATTGGCACAGGACATTTCAGTGTTATCGAAAATCTTGTGAGAGCTGTTATGAGGATAGGAAGGGTGGAGCGGGTCAGCAGGGAGGTGTGTTGACTCTGCATCTGGTCATTGGCCTGGACTTGCACAAGTCAATTTTATGACCATTAATTTCAATGTCTTTTTCATAAAATTTACTTCAAAGACCATTGCAATCTTGTCTTCCCCCTTGAGTAAATGTAAAGTCCGTGGTGACTGCTTAACAGACAATTTCAAGCAGGCAAATCTTGAACTTTCCCCACTAAATAGGGATCTAACTTTCTAGAAAGTTATCTATAGCTATGAAATGTTTTCTCAGTCTTGTACTAAAGCATAAATAGGCAGCTGAGCTACAGGCCTACTGCTTTCGAATCTTGATAAGAGAAATGCTAGGAGGTTTGAAGAAGAAGAATAAGAAAAACCTGATATAAAGCTGTGCTTCAGTACTCCCAGCAAATTATGGGATATTTATAACCCATCCTGGGTTGTCTCATGTGCAGACAGACTTATTGCAGCAGAACAGTATGCGTACTCCCTTGCGTAATTTAGATGTCTAGCAAAACAAATTTAAAACAGGAACCTTAACTCACAAATCAAAGATGAAAAAATATTCTTTTTAAACATTTCCTTGAAATGGCTAGGACCGTTCAACAGCTGCCTTCAACTGCCAATGAATTAGAATCTCACTAGAACAGCAAGTGATGGGGCGCCTGGGTGACTTAGTCAGTTAAGCGTCTTTCTTCGGCTCAGGTCCTGATCTCAGGGTCCTGGGACTGAGCCCCACATTGGGCTCCCTGCTCAGCGGAAAGTCTGCTTCTCCCTCTCTCTCTGACCCTCCTCCCCACTTGTGCTCTCTCTCTCAAATAAAATTAAAAAAAAAGAGAGAGAAAGCTTTAAAAAAAAAGAACAGCAAGGGATACATTTTGTAGCCAAGAACACTGCACTTTACAGCTACTGGCTTCAGAGTCGTCACCATTTTCTTCGATTTCTCAGCTTTGTGGTCTTTACGACAATGAGTCAAACCAGGATTGTGTTTTTCCAGTCCTTTTTTGGACAAAGGAAATACTTTTGTGTGTATAAAGTCATACTCTCTGGGGGCGCCTGGGTGCCTCAGTCGTTAAGCGTCTGCCTTCGGCTCAGGTCATGGTCCCAGGGTCCTGGGATCGAGCCCCGCAACGGGCTCCCTGCTCAGCAGGGAGTGTGCTTCCCCCCTCTCCCTCTGCCTGCTGCTCCCCCTGCTTGTGCACTCTCTCTCTATCAATTAAATAAGTAAAATCTCTTTTAAAAAATCATATTTTCTGGGATGCGTTTGTATAGGTAACACAGAGGGTTGAAGATTTATGCAGATAATTCAAAATAATAATAATTATGTGGGAAAGGAACTGAAAGCCAGTCCCTAATGGAAACCAGAATCCCTGTTCCCCTCCACCCCAGCAACAGAGAGACGTAAATACAGAATTCTTACCAAACCCTAAATTCTCTTAAGTGAACAAGACTGAATTGAAACTTTCAGAGGTCTCTAGGCTACTTCTTGAATGAGAGACTCTAATCAGGAAAAATCAAATGAATGATTTCAGGGAAAAGTCACTGAAGATATGAGCAAGAAATAAGAGGAGAAGAAGAATTGAGGGGGGAGAAATGGGAGAAGAGAAAAAGAGAACACGGACGGGAAGAGAGGAGCGTGTCTGTGATACGCTGTGTACAGCAGCCTCTGTGATACGCTGTGTACAGCAGCCTCTTAGCAACATCATCAGGCAATGACTCTTTCTTTTCCCGGAAATTAAATATTAAAACATTTGTTAGTTCTTTTTCTACTCTCTTGTGAGTTCCTCTTTGTATGATTCCTCTTCTTCCAGAGTATTACCACATACCTAGCACATAGTAGCTGCTCAATTAATTGGGGGGAGGGGAGGTAGGGTAAGATGAGCTTTTTGAATTTTGAATTGAACTAATTTAATTTTTTGAATAACTATTTTACTCACATGTGTTATGGACTAAATTGTATGTGCCTAAAATCCGTATCTTGAAGCCCTAGCCCCCAGTGTGAATGTATTGGGGATAGGGCCTGTAAGGAGATAATTTAGGTAAATTGAGGTCATGAGGGCAGGGCTCCCATGCAATATGACTCATGTCCTTATAAGAAGAGGGAGAGATACCAAGAGTGCTTGCACACAGAGAAAAGGCTCTGTGAGGACACAGCCAGAAGGCAACTACCTGCAAACCACGAAAAGAGGTCCCATCAGAAACCAATCCTGTTGGCACCTTGATCTTGGTCTTCTAGCTTCCAGAATGTGTGAAAACAAATTTCTGTCATTTAAGCCACCCGGTCTGTAGTTTTCTGTATGGCAGCCCCCCAAAGACCAATACAACATGGTTCAACAATTTGTGAAAGTAAGTAAAGGAAACCTCATTTAAAACTGAGTCAGGAGATCCTGAAGGGGGAGCTCTCACGCACGAACTACTCATTGCAGCCCACATAGCCAACAAAAAAAAGAAGGCACGTTAACAAGGGAGGACATTTTTCACATAGGAATTTCATGCTCTTAAGAGAAAGGACGATCCCTCCCTGGCCCCGCAGCAACGCGCTAATCACCGCTTGCAGCCAATGAGAAACCACCACAACCTGAGACTCTTGTTACTCTCCACTGAACTTTTGTTTAAAACAACCCTCTCCAATTTCCTCCTCAAACCTAATAAAAGCTGACCTTCCCTTTCTCTTCTAGGACTTGCCCAGAGTTCGCCATAGCTTGCATGTCCTGAATTGCAATTCTTCTGCTATTCTTGAGTAAACTCATTTTGCTAGTAAAATAACAGGCTATTTTATTTTTAAGATTGACAGATTAAGGGCTTCTGGCTGGCCTAGTCAGTAGAGCATGCGACTCTTGAGCTCCGCCGGGTTGAGAGTTTGAGTCCCACGTTGGGTGTAGAGATTATTAAAACAAACAAACAAACAACAACAACAAAAAAAAAACTGACAGATTAAAAAATAAAAAGTCTCACTATTACCCTTGTCTCTTTCTCAAATAATGTGCCCTTCCCTGTCTGTAAATCAGTAGGCAGAGAGTTGGTGAACAATATTCTTGTAGATGCATACTAATTAGATGTCTATTAGCAATGCAATGAAAACTAATGGGCTGTGGCACAGTGATGTTCTTATGACCGCAAGGCATACAGGGCTTTGAACCCTTGCCCTCTTTTCCTCTTACCTTGGGATAACTTTCAATATTTTTTATTTTTAAAAATAGATTTAAAAAAATCCCTCTGCCAGGTTATCAGCAACTATTGTAACTGTTAATGTTCTACCACTAGCATCTGTTCCACCTGTTGCTGATTTTACCAACTCTGTTAAAATTGTTTACAAAATAGGCATCAGTAAGACTGAAGCAAGAGCTGAGCTCTTTTATATGAGGGAAGCACATAGGCTTTGATCCGTCTTTTGCATTTTCAGAAGTCTTTTGTCTTTGTTTTCCAGTTTCTAGCTTTATTTTGGTACTTGGGGTTGTCCGACAAGTAATTTCCAGTTAGCATTTTGTATTCGTAACTGACCAGTCCTCCTCTATGATTTCATGGTCTCAAATTTACTGGCTTTGCCAGGAGATGGCACTGGTTTGCCCAAGAGCCTAGAGTTAATGGCCTCATGGTGCTTGCCTTTGAGAGTTCCACAAATGTCCACGTCTCAACCCGTCAGTTCTGCATGACTCCCATGTGCTTTGATGTCTTTTCCTGATGGTTATTACAGAAAACTAGTTGGAGCAATATATTAATAGTTAATCAAGGAGCCCCTTTACTTAGGTGTGAGCCTTCCATCATTAGACATGCATGTGATGGTCTCTTGAAAGGTTCATGATAAGCAGCACTTGGGCTGAAGGCTAGACTTTGAAAGCCCCCCCACCCGCTGCCTGGCAAGTCTTGTCACTTTTATAGATCACAGAAGACAGTAGAAAACTGTTTCTTAATACTCCCTCCTAGTCTAGAAAGGGAGCAGCAACTTTCTTGCTCCTTGGTTTAAACTTAACCATGCAACAAAGTATGACGGTTTCCTCATTCTTAGTCCAATTAGGAGAACCAGCCAGGCCTGCATGTACCCTTAGTTCTTGAGACACACAAGTCCAGAGTCTGACAGGCCTGAATTCAAATCTGAATTCCAGCACTTAGTGGCAAAATGCCTGTATTCAAGTTTCTTAATGTCTCCAAGTCTCATTTTCCTTAAATGTAAAATAGGAATACTACTAGTAGCTACCTCATAGGGTTGGTATGAAGGTTAAATGAGATGGTCTATGTACAGAACTTCTTACGTTGCCTTGAGTATCGTAAGCACTCAGTAGTTCTGCTTCATTAACCCCTTGGTGTCCAGTGTCTAGCACAGATTCACCGAAGGTGGCAACTTTTTGGCCTGAAGACCAATTTAGGATATATTCAATATTTATGAGCTACTTGAAAAGTGGAAATTTAAAACACACTTGGGTCTCTTGGAGAGAATGTATACCCATACAAATTAAATTGCCTGCTTTATTTAATACAAGAGTGTCAGAAAACAGCACTGCTTATTGCCCACAAAATTTTTGCTATCATGATACAACTCTTTAATCTTTCATCCTGAAATTAGCTCATGGGCCAAAAGGGGCTCTCAGAACATGGATTGTTCAACTTGGAAACACAGCTAGTAGGCTGACAGATAATTTGACTGACCAGACCAACCCATATCTTGTCATCATCAATAAATCAACAGATAGCACATGAAACCATATTCCATACATTCAAGATCATTGCTTCAACTCTCACTCTCTTCTCACAACATAAAACCTTTTGCTTAACAAGACCCATATCCTTCTTCTGAAAGTGAGTCTGTAGGAAAAGTTTTCAAATGGTGATCTAAAGCAGATTCTTTTTAAAAAAGATTTTATTTATTTGAGAGAGAGAGAGAGAGAGAGCGTGTGCAAGCACAGGGGGAGCAGCAGAAGAAGAGGGAGGAGCAGGCTTCCTGCTGAGCAAGGAGCCCAATGTGGAGCTTGATCCCAGGACCCTGGGATCATGACTCGAGCCGAAGGCAGACGCTTAACCGACTGAGCCACCCAGGCACCCCTCTAATGCAGATTTTTGAGACAGAGCTGGTCCTGAAGATATGTATTATTAGGGCCCCAAATGATGCCAGTTAGAGAATCGTTGCCTTAAAATATACAGAAATTGGCTTTTCAAACTTCTTAAGCTTTCTGTTTTTTCTTCTGTACATTTTCCAAACAAGAAATCAGTATAATGTTAATCTAGAGCAGCAATTTCAAACCCCAGGTGCCACCTGGTTCAGAGTCCTACTTTGGGGTTGATACCAAATATATGGAGTGAGGCTCAGATCGTTCTGACTTTCTTCAGGAATCACTGTTCTGGAAATCCTGATTTCATCAGAGCTTTTGTGATTGCTAAATAGTCTTTCTGAATAGAAGGCAAATATATATCTTTCTTTTTTTCTTTATTAATTCTTTTCTTCAAAAGTAGATTATCCTAGTGTGGTCTTAAAAGAATACCTGATCTTAAACTTTTATCTGATGGAGTACTTGACATTCTGAAGGATAATGAAACATCTGGAGCCTTTAAGACCAAGCTAGAAATTTTTAATTTTGCAAAAATTTTTAATACTCTAGGATCTGGATAAACAAATCCCATTCCCTATGCTGAGTTAAATCAGACAACAGTCCTAGTGCAATAATCCAGATTTGAAATAATCTTCAGCCCTGCTTCACCTCTATAACCAACAACCTCGAAGAAGCACATTTCACTTTGCCTCAGTAAAGCTGTCTTTTCCCCAGGGTAGGCCATTTTCCATGGCTATCACCTCAACTGCCTCACCTACTCTTTAAGTTAAATGATTTGGCTTCTATGTAGCCAAAAGGGCTCAATTATCTTAAAAATTTCATTGGTTTCTTATTAAGTATCTTCAATAGTCACATACATTAGAACGAAGAATACTTCTATGAAGGTCACTGTGAAGGTGAAACTTACAAAATTACTCAAGGCTCAATATTTAACTTCTCAGCAGGGATAAGTGTCCTTCCTGTGAGGAGAAAATACAATATTCAGTGAATGTTTACTGAGTCCAAGTCTTAGGTCTCAAGGAGGAAGGACAAATAAGGCTTAGGACTTCACCGAAATCATGAGTAGGAAATAAACACTTATTTTAGTGACTGTAATACGGCATGATAAGGGCCATACTAGTAGGTGTTGAACAATGTGCTGTAAGAGCCCACACAGGAAATTATTTACTCTGCCTGAGAGGTGAGACCTGTGGTGGAGGCTCAGGGAAAGCATCATACAGAAAGTGACAGCGGCATTTTGGTTGCAGATACTCTCCAATGATTGAAGGAGTCTTTTTTGTTTCACATAGTAGGAGTGAGGGAGATTGAGTGGTGAGGAGGAAGGTCTACTTGTACATTTCCGTCTTCTGTGGAGTACTGCATTTCTGGCAGTTAAAAGTTGATACTTTAAAGTTTCATTTAAGATCAGTCCTATGGTTTTCAATTGGCAATAATTTGAGTTGTCCCAAATTACTTTTTACACTTGGGTTACATATTGTGATGATGCCTCTGTAGCTACTGCAAATGGCTGACCAACTTGCCAAATTTTGAAAAATAGGTCATCAATCCAAAGAGTGTGAATGTACACACAACCGAGAATTACAAATGCCATTTCAGTTCTGGATTCTTCATCTAAGACAATTTGCCAGAACCCTTTGCATAAATCAATAGTTAAGATTAGTTTTAAAGTTTCCCAGTGATCTAATGGTGCAACTTCTCTGTTTATTGATTATGCATAGGCATACCTATCTATACAGAGTCTCATCAAGTTGTCCAGTTAATATGCTTAGCCCATTGTAAAAAAAAAAAAAACAACACAGGAATTTTCAGAGAAGGGTTAATTATTTCTAGAAGTGTTATTTCTTTCACTTTCTTTCTCCAAATAATTTTACTGAATAATCACTCATGAATTCTATAAAGAATTCGTCTATGTGGTCTATCAGGTCATTTATCTGGAGCATCTTGTGACAAAATAATTCTTCTGACTTTGCTCTGAATAATTTCTGTGAGTTCACTTAACACAGACATAATTCTCTCCCCATCTGACTGAGGAATGCCTTTAAACTCTTTTAATTACTCCAGGCCACATTCTTCCAGGATAGCACCAATGCATCTGTAACCATTGCTTCCTTTAATGATTCTGGTTTGTCACAGTGCATATATAACAATGACTACATTTCATGGAGTGATCCACACTCACAGTGTTTATTGCACACTATTAATAGGATCCTTAGGACAACCTTGTGATGTATATATCATTATTGCTTTATACAGGTGGTGTTGAAAACCACAGTGCAAGGACAGTAAGCAAAGGTTATTAAACTAGTGCATGTAAACTTGGGATTTTAACCAGAGTCTTTGTTTTCCAAAATCTATTTTAATAAGACTCACAAAATAATTATATGGTTTAGCTAAGTCCTTTGTTTAGTAATAGAAACTACTTTAAATGTATTAAGTATATTAGTTAGAAGTATTTAATTGCTAGGGACAAAAAACCCAATTCAAGCTAGTCTAGTAAAAAATGGGACTCTATTGGTTCCATTGTCTGCAGGAGAGAACAGTGGTCCACCTGAGCTCAGGCACACTGGAGCCAAGGACTCTGCCAGGTCTCTCTCTCTCCATCTCTCACCTTTTCTCTTTATACACCAGACAACAAATGCTGTTGAAAATAGGGAGAAAAGGGAACCCTCGTACACTGTTGGTGGGAATGTAAATTGGTACAGCCTCTCTGAGGAACAGCGTGGAGTTTCCTCAACAAATAAAAGTAGAGAGGGAGGAGTCCAAGATGGCGGAGGAGTAGGAGACCTTAATTTCATCTGGTCCCAGCTATTCAGCTAGATAGCTATCAAATCAGTCTAAACACCTGCAAACTCAACCAGAGAGCTAAGAAAAGAATAGCTGCAACTCTACAAATAGAAAAGCAACCACTTTCTGCAAGAATGACAACACGGCAAAACTCACCTCAAAAAAGAGAACAAGAGGCAGTACTGACTGCCAGGGACTTAATCCGTATGGATACAAGTAAGAGCATCCTACTAAAGAATGAATGGGTCAACCAGGAAGTTAAAGAATTTTTAAAAATTCATGGAAAGAACTGAAAATGAAAACACAACTGTTCAAAACCTTTGGCATGCAGCAAAGACGGTCCTGAGAGGGAAGTATAAGGCAATACAAGGCTTTCTCAAGAAACAAGTAAGGTCTTAAATACACAACCTAACTTGACACCTAAAGGATCTGGAGAAAGAACAGCAAATAAAACCTAAACCCAGCAGGAGAAGAGAAATAATAAAGATTAGAGCAGAAATCAATGAAATAGAAACCACAAGAATAGTAGAACAAATCAACGAAACTAGGAGGGTTATTTGTTTTTTTTGTTTGTTTTTGTTTTTTTAATATTTTCATTTATTTGAGAGAGAGAGAGAGCACAAGTAGGCAGAGTGGCAGGCAGAGGGAGAGGGAAAAGCAGAATCCCCACTGAGCAGGGAGCACAACACGGGGCTTGATCCCACGACCCTGAGATCATGACCCAAGCCAAAGGCAGGCACTTAGCTGACTGAGCCACCCAGCTGCCCCAGTTCTTTGAAAGAATTAATAAGATTGATAAAGCCTGGGCCAGACTTATCAAAAAGAAAAGAGAAAGGACCCAAATTAAAATCATGAATGAAAGAGGAGAGATCACAACCAACACCGAAGAAATACAAAAATTATAAGAACATATTATGAGTAACTATATGCCAACAAATTAGGCAATCTGGAAGAAATGGATGCATTCCTAGAGACATATAAACTACCAAAACTGAAACAGGAAGAAACAGAAAACCTGAACAGACCCATAACCACTAAGGAAATTGAAGCAGTAATCAAAAATCTCCCCAAAAACAGGAGTCCAGGGCCAGATGGCTTTCCGGGGGATTCTACCAAACATTTAAAGAGGAATGAATACCTATTCTTCTGAAGCTGTTTCAAAAAATAGAAATGGAAGTAAATTTTCCAAATCCTTTCTATGAGGCTAGCATTACCTTGATCCCAAGACCAAGACCCCACCAAAAAGAATTATAGACCAATATCCCTGATGAACATGGATGCCAGAACTCTCACCAAGACACTAGCCAATAGGATCCAACAGTACATTAAAAGGATTATTCACCACGACCAAGTGGGATTGATTCTTGGGATGCAAGGGTGGTTCAACATCTGCAAATCAATCAATGTGATACACTACATAAATAAAAGAAAAGACAAGAACCATATGATCCTCTCAATAGTTGCACAAAAAGCATTTGACAAAATACAGCATCCTTTCTTGATTAAAACTCTTCACAGTGTAGGGATAGAGGGAACATACCTCAATATCATAAAAGCCATATTTGAAAAGCCCACAGCGAATATCACTCTCAATGGGGAAGAACTGAGAGCTTTTCCCCTAAGGTCAGGAATATGGCAGGAGTGTCCTCTATCACCAGTGCTATTCAACATAGTACTAGAAATCCTAGCCTCAGCAATCAGACAACAAAAAGAATTAAAAGGCATTCAAATTGGCAAAGAAGTCAAACTCTCACTCTTTGCGGATGACATGACACTTTACATGGAAAACCCAGAAGAATCCACCCCAAAATTGCTAGAACTCATATAGGAATTCAGCAACATGGGAGGATATAAAATCAATGCACAGAAATCAGTTGCATTCTTATACAATAACAATGAGACAGAAGAAAGAGAAATTAAGGAGTTGATCCCATTTGCAATTGCACCCAAAACCATAAGATACCTAGGAATAAATCTAACCAAAGAGGCAAAGGATCTATACTCAGAAAACTATAGAACACTCATGAAAGAAATTGAGGGAGACACAAAGAAATGGAAAAATGTTCCATGCTCATGGATTGGAAGAACAAATATTGTGAAAATATCTATGCTACCTAGAAAATCTACGTATTAAATGCAATCCCTGTCAAAATACCATCAACTGTTTTCACAGAGCTGGAACAAATAATCCTAAAATTTGTATGGGACCACAAAAGACCCCGAATAGCCAGAGGAATGTTGAAAAAGAAAACCAAAACGGGTAGCATCACAATTCTGGACTTCAAGTGCTATTACAAAGCTGTAATCATCAAGACAGTATGGTACTGGCACAAAAACAGACACATAGATCAATGGAACAGAATAGAGAACCCAGAAATGGGCCCTCAAAAAGCAGGAAAGAATATCCAATAGGGAAAAAGAGAGTCTCTTCAATAAATTGGGAAAATTGGCTAGCTACATGTAAAAGAATGAAACTGGACTATTTTCTTACACCACACACAAAAATAGACTCAAAATGGATGAAAGACCTAAATGTGAGGCAGAAATCCATCAAAATCCTATTGAAGAACACAGGCAGCAGCCTCTTTGACCTCAGCCACAGCAACTTCTTGCTAGACATGTCTCCAAAGGCAAGGAAACAAAGGCAAAAATGAAGTATTGGGACTTCATCACGACAAAAAGCTTTTGTGCAACAAAGAAAACAGTTGACAAAACCAAAAGACAGCCAACAGAATGGGAGAAGATATTTTCAAATGACATACCAGATAAAGGGTTAGTATCCAAAATCTGTAAGGAATTTATCAAACTCAACACCCAAAGAATAAATAATCCACTCAAGAAATGGGCAGAAGACATGAACAGATATTTCTGCAAAGAAGACATCCAAATGGCCAACAGACACATGAAAAAGTGCTCAACATCATTTGGCGTCAGGGAAATCCAAATCAAAACCTCGAGATACCACCTCACACCAGTCAGAATGGCTAAAATTAACAAGTCAGGAAACAATAGATGTTGGCGAGGATGTGGAGAAAGGGGAATCCTTCTACACTGTTGGTAGGAATGCAAAGTGGTAGCCACTCTGGAAAACAGTATGGAGGTTCTTCAAAAGTTAAAAGTAGAACTACCGTATGACCCAGCAATTGGACTACTAGGTATTTATCCAAAGGATACAAACATAGTGATTCAAAAGGGCACATGCACCCTAATGTTTATAGCAGCAATGTCCATAGTAGCCAAACTATAGAAAGAGCCCAGATGTCCATTGACTGATGAATGGATAAAGAAGATGTGATACACATATTCAATGGAGTATTACTCAGCCATCAAAAAGAACGAAATCTTGCCATTTGTAATGACATGGATGGAACTAAAGGGTTTATACTAAGTAAATTAAGTCAGTCAGAGATAGACAAATACCATATGATTTCACTTACATGTGGAATTTAAGAACTAAAACAGATGAACATAGGGGAAGGGAAGGAAAAATAAATTAAGGTAAAAACAGAGAGGCAAACCATAAGAGACTCTTAACTACAGGGAACAAACTGAGGGTTGCTGGAGGGGAAGTAGGTGGTAATTGGGTGGGCATTAAGAAGGGCACTTGATGTATGAGCTCTGGGTGTTATATGCAAGTGATGAATCACTAAATTCTACCCCTGAATCTAATAGTGCGTTATATATTAACTAAATTGAATTTAGATAAAAAATTAGAATTAAAAAGAAGAAAAAATATATCAGGTGATCTAATTTGTAACTCTGTACTTAAAAATTTTTTGTCTGCATCTCTCTTGTTCTTGATTAATTTAATATTATTTATTAAATGTCTCCTATGTGTCAGACATGCTTCTAGAGTGGACAATGTCCCATTGCCCATAGAGCTCGTGTATCTCCCATACGCCTAAATCCCCACCACACCCCTTGTACTCAACCTCAAATTGACTGTCAAGTTTAGGCAGATGGGGCTCTTGACTTCCATGGCCTCTCACTCCTTTTTAAGGTCTTTATCTCCTTGAATCCTGCACTTTTTTTTTTTTAACTTCTTTCTAAAAACAATTGCCCTGATCTTTACATGCAAAATCTAGTGACCCCTAGGCAGCTATTATCTCCCTGGGAGCAGTAGGGATGCGACTGCAAAGGGATAAACAGTCGCCCTGGGGTGCCTGGGTGGCTCAGTCATTCAGCATCTGCCTTCGGCTCAGGTCATGATCCCAGGGTCCTGGGATCGAGCCCTGCATTGGGCTCCCTGCTCTGTGGGAAGTCTGCTTCTCCCTCTCCCACCCCCCCCTGCTTGTGTTCCCTCTCTCGCTGTCTCTCTCTCTGTCAAATAAATAAATAAAATCTTAAAAAGAGAAAAAGAAGAGCTGCCCTGCAAAGAAGGGCTTTTCTTTAATACATGGAGGTGTACATGGGGGACTGTAGGTGGTAGGGGAGTGGAACTGCAAACACTGTAATAGATGCATTTTAGTATCTTTTCTTTTAACTGCATGGCATGGTTTTTTTAAAGTGTTTTTTTCTGTTTCAGATACTGAAGAAGGGGGAAGAAGAGAAGGAAAAAAAGGAGGGAAAAAGGTAATAGATAAAGGAATGAATAGCAGCTGAGGAATGGGAGGGAAAGAGAAGAGATTTCTAATTCTAGGCAACCCCTCTCTGCCTGGTGACTTCTCTCTCATCTCCCTAAAGGCCTCCTACACCACCCTCCTCCTCCATGGGCCACACGTTTGGGAATGTGTGTGGTGGGAGAAAAAAAAATGCAGAAAAATGGTTGAATGTAAAAGCAGTCATAGGAATTAGCCAGTAAAATGGCTTAAAATCATATTCTAGGCTTTGGAGTCATTGACCTTCTCCTTTAATCTATCAGAGCCTAATCAAGTAACTTCATTTGGGTTTCTCCAACCAAGCATCTCTTCATCAAATATTCCAAAAGAAAGATGACTGACAACTTTCAAATGACTAGTGTTCATGTATGTTGATGAAATCTACAGGCTTTATTTTTTTAAATAATTCATTAATTATGAGAGAGAGAGAGTGCGCACACAGGGTGGGGAGGGGCAGAGGGAGAGGGAGAGAGAGAATCTCAAGCAGATTCCATGCCCGGTGCAGAGCCATATGCGGGGCTCAATCTCATGACCCTGAGATCATGTCCTGAGCTGAAGTCAAGAGTTGGCCACTTAACTGACTGAGCCACCCAGGCACCCCTACAGGCTTTATTTTTTGAAGTCCAAAGATATTTCATCCTCTATATATCAAAAATACTTCTGAATTCTTTGAATACAGTAAACTTTTATTTAAAAGGTGTTTATGGGTACAAACAGAATTGCCTTTGAGCCGGTATGAAAGCAAAGTAAGGAGTCTGTGTGTATTTGCAAATAAATGTCAAAGAATTCACGCAATCTGGGGAAAGGTGTAAGTAGCTCACAGCCTTGCCTGTAGCTGAGGCTCACAGAAGCTTATCACAAGGTTAGAAGAAATCGATGTACAACTCACATGAGCATCCCTAGGAGTTTCCTTTTACTGGGAAACTTTTGCAGTTTTGGAGGTCTCTATAAAGACCCAAGTTGTAGTTTAGTTCACAGGCACCTAAACCTGGCGCTAGAAGCAGTTGAGATGTTACACTGGACCTGTCCAGAACCTCATCAATAGATTTTCTGAATGCTTTCTTATTTTTTCTGTTGCCTCACTCAAATTGAGGTAGTCTTTTAAGTTTTTGTCTAAATTGGACTGGCATCTTTCAGTATACTGGCAACATTTTAAAATCCACTTATTTTTAAGAACATGTGAATTTGAAAAAGAGCATATATGCAAAGTGTTGGATTAGGAAAGTTCCCTACAGAGTGTCTGGATGTGTTCTAACTATAGCATTTGGCAAATACATAGCTGTCACTCAAAAAAGATAGCTAATGTGCAAGTTAATCTGAAATATCTACTTGGATCTGATATATTTTCTCCAAGTTGGTCTGGAAACTCAGCAGTTCATGCTTCAGGGTTAGAGGGGAGGGGAATGAAGGGAAGTGTTTCCAGTAATTTAATTCCATATACTTTAAATTTTACACTGAACATTAGAGAGCTCCCTAAGCAAATGTTGAATATTAGTCTACAATTTAAATTAGATTTAATGTGTGTCAGTTCCCAAATAAGACTGCAGCTACACTGGACATTAAACAGTCATTCTTGTTGTAATTAACTCTAATACCCAGGCCCAGATTCATCTCTATTTTGGACCTTGAATAACCAAATACTGATGACCACCTTTGCCAGTTAAAGCTGTTCTCTTAATCCTTTTGGGCTGCTATTACAAAGTTGCAGAAACTGAGTGGCTTGTAAACAATAGAAATGTATTTCTCATAGTTCTGGTGGTTAGGGAGTCCAAGATCAAGGTGCCAGCAGACTCAGTGTCTGGTGAAGGTCTGCTTTCTGGTTTATAGATCGTACTTTCTCACTGTGTCCTCACTGTTGGAAGGGACTAAGAGCCCCCTTGGGTCTCTTTTGTAAAGGCACTAATTGCTTCCCAAAGACCCCACTTTCTAAAATCATCATTTTGATCATTAAGATCTTAACATAAGAATTTTGGGGAGACATGAACATTTGGACCATAACAGCTCTAGATCAGATGTCAACAGGATTTAGGGGGTTGAGATAGGGTAGTTTTTGGGGGTTTGGATCTGGAGTTTATAAAAATCTTTCCTGGGACTAAAGCAGAGCTAAAATTCACTTCCTTGGTATTTGAAATCTATCCTTGTTGTATAGATGGGGCTTTGAAGAGGACTAATTCTAATAGACACTGTTGGTTGCCCACCCTGAATCCTTTCCATTAGAACCTTGATTTTGTTTAGTTTATATCCTTGTCTCCCATGCAGTCACGTGTTTCAGAAGAAGCTGACCCCAAATCCAGCTCTAGGGATGAGCTTCATTTGCTTAAATATCAATCACTTTCTTTGGTAGTATTTGGTTCAGTGATGGGCATGGGACTCAGACCTGGCCAACAAAACCAGAGGCACAGTCTGTTGGGTGAGGGAGGGAGGGGGGTTCTGAGGAACATTCTTGAGAGAGAGTTATAAGAAGATACATTTCTGTATTCCTCTGAATGTCATTGTGTCTGAATATGATGCCTGGAACAGCTGCAGCCATTTTGCTACCAGCCTGAGGGTAATGCTGATACTGAGAGAGGAGGAGCAGAGCTGGAAAGAACCTGGGTCTTTGATGACAATGATAAGCCACCGAGTCAATTAGCTACCTCTAGACTTCTTCTTTTGTGAGATAATAAATTTTCCTATTGTTACACCATTGGGTTCCTTTTACTGCCAGCCAAATGGACCATATCTGATAAAATTGTCCAAGCGGATTTGGAGCATTAGTTGATACCACTGCTGAAATAGCTTTTCTTGTGCCAGAACTTAAAATAATGTACCTTTTAACTATTTTATCAAAGATGAAACTATATGAGACAGCTTAGTTGAGTTATGCCATTTTGAGCAAGAATCAAAGCTAGTCTGTATGATCTAGGGTGATCCAACAAACTTTAGTGTCACTTATTAAATTGGGCTAAAAGCACCTCTGTTTCTCAGGAGTTCTTTCAGGATAAATTTATTTATATAGTTTTAAAGTACGTTTAGAAGAAAGATATGTCATGAATTCAAATAATTACAGCCTTTTCTGGCATGTCTTTATATCTACATAGGAAAAAGGCTTCTAACATTTCCTCTTCTGAGTCTATGGGGTAATCATGCTTGCATGCTATTGTAATTTCAGTTGTAGTAAAGAAAAAAATATTTAAGGATCTTATAGAGAAAATTTTCAAGATATACTCTCCAGATCCATTCCCCTTGTACTTGTGGGGCCAAAAACCCACACACATGTAACACATTACGCATATAGAATTTCACTAGATTTCCAATGCACTAGTTGACTATTTACTCTGTGACATCATGCAAAAATCCATAGAATGTTTCTGAAGCAGGTTTGAAGAAGGAAAGTAAAATTCAGGTATTTTAAGAGGAGAAACATACCATGCTTGTGGATAGAAGGATTCAAATGGAAACGTGCTAAATTTTCATCAGCAAGAGAATGAATGACTATTTTGGAATATTAAATAGCACTGAAAAGTATATACATTTATATAAATGGAGCATACATATATGCAAATGAACAGAAAAAGAAGGTTCAGAAGAATATATGCAATATAATTGTATTAATATGAAGTTTGGAACTGATGTAGGAAACAAAGGCAGAAGGAAATATAGACAAAATTAAATCTCCTGAAGCCCATTGACAAATACTTGTGATAGGCAGATTATAACATTCCTCCAGGATCTTGAGTCTTCTTTAATATATGAAAATCCTTTTGGAACTTCCTTTATCTTACTTCTCCCAACCCCCAAGGTATATAATCACTTGCTCCTCATAATACCCGGGAGCAGGGAGCAGCATCCTCAGCTCCTTCTGCCCACAGGTCCTGTCCCCATGTTTTACTAAAACCACCATTTTGCATGGAAGATGTCTCAAGAATTCTTTCTTGGCTGTCGGCTCTGGACCCCACAAGCCTTACTAACATTTCAAAACTACATCAGAACCGTATAAAATGGAACTATTTTTTAGGGATATGTACATTTATGTAGTGAGTACCAAAAAACTCATGGCGATGATAATCACCACATTTAGAATAATTGTTACCTCTGTGTACTAGGAAAGGAAATGTGGTTGGAGAGAGAAGCATATAGTAGTTTAAATTTCAAATTATATTGGAAATATTTTATTTCTTGAGTTGAATAATGAGTACCTGAGTCTTTATTATCTGAAATTTTATAATACACTAAAAAATGAAACAAAATAAAAATCTCAGTTTTCTTCCCAATGGCAGTGCTGACAATTTTCCCAGCCATGTGAGGACTAGAGTCTCACTTTCAATCTAGAAGATTCTAAAATGGGTACATTCATTGTAATGTTTTCTAACTACAGGGGCAGAATCTCCTTGATATTTATGTAAGAGAGCTAGACAAACAAGTGAGTCTAATCAGATTATGTGGCTGGTTTATTATAATTTATTATTTTTCTTTTAATGCATATCTCAGGTACTAGACATCTACAGGTCTGATGTACTAGAAAGTGATGTAGTTTTTGAATACAGGTGAGGTTGGTTTGTCATCCCACTGCATCTTACAGTAACTTCTCGTTTAAACAGCACACCACATACCTCTCCTTCATGGCAGTTCTCTTTATATTTATTTGTGTGGTTATTTTACCAATGTCTGTCTTCCAGACAGGATTGCAAGCTCCAAAATGGCAGAGACTATCAGTTTTATTCTCTTGTATTCCCAGACCTTAATAAAGTTTCTGGCACAGAATAAGTATTCAGTATATATTGGCTGAATGGTTTGAATAAAATATGATCACATCACGTTTTTCTTTTGCTCACCAGAGCCGACTGACATCAAGGCCTTCTCAAATCTTCCTCAGTGACATGAGGAAATAGCTTACTGTCTTTCTACCAAATCCCTCCACTTTATTCATTTTTTTAAATTCTTATTGCTATTTGACTCTTTTATTTTAGTTTTCCCCAAACTAAAGCCTGACTTGGGTACAAAGAGAGATGATATCAGGAAACATGAGGAAGGAAATGGGAAGAGTTAGGCAGCAAAGATGACGTGCTCATGAAGGAGACTGTGGCAGACCCAGCCCCAAGGGAACAGGGCCAGGGAGTTCACTCCCCCAACTGACTCACTAGAACCTGATGGCAAGAATTGGGTGGCTACTAGAAATTAAGTAGGTCAAGTCAGCTGGCCACTATCTCATTGCTCCTGCAGGTTCAGGGGACATAGTTGAGATATGAACTACAGAGTCAGTAGCCAGACATGGTTCAGAAAGACATAGGTTTGAATCCTGCCTCTTCCACTGCACCAGTTGGGATGCTTTGGGCTGCAAGTAATGAAAACCTGACTGTAATAAGTCAAACAATTAAAAAAAAAATGTATTGACATAACTGGAAATCCAAGGAAGGAAGAATGACCTTTATTGTTTAATAGTGGCTCTGGCTCTTTTCTCTTGATATTTCTCTCATTCAAGAAGTCCACGTGCTTTCCGCTCTGTTTGCTTGTCATCAGGTTGCCTCCATCCTTGGTGACTGTGCATGCATATCACCTTCCCAACGCCGGCCTTTTTTCTTCGCTGGGAAAGCTCAGATTTTGTCAAACATATATCTACCTATGTATTTGGAAGTTTGACTCTCTACAGCCTAAAGGGAAATATTAATTATTCAAACCAAACATAATTCTATTCTTGCCAAACTTTGGTTTAGTTACAGGCATGTGATGTTACCATTGCGAGTAATAAATAGGGAAACTATCTAAGATTCCCAGAACTGTAGTAACCATCCCCAGGAGACAAGTACAAGAATCAAGTCAACATGCTAAGCATGGAGAAGAAAGGTGGAAAACACCTGGGTTTTGTTAAGGACATTGCTTAGCCGTGGAATTAACTTAAAACTCCCTATCTACCTTTAGACCTTGTGTTTGTGAAACAGCACATTTTCCTAATTTGGAAGTCAATTTTAATTGGATAACAGAGGTGCTACCAAAAATCATCCTAAGTGATGCCATGGCAAAAACCTCTTGTAGTTTCAAGCTTTGTCTCAGCAAATCACCACGTTCAGAGAAAGAGTGGGCTTTTCTTATAAGGGCTCTTTCTTACAAGTGAGGAGACTATTGTGTAGGAACCCCAAGTCAGCCTCCCTCTGTGCCTCATCCGCCCAGAGGGGATCATCTTATTCTTGAAGCAATTCTTGTCTTCAAGGAACTGCCATGTGCTAATTGTCATAGGCCTGGAACCAATTACTAGGTGGGTGTGTGGGTGGGTGGGGTGGGGGGGGTGAGGGTGGTGGTGGTAGGATTATCTTTAGATGCCTCAGGAGCTTTTCCCCCCGAAGTGCCAGCTGGAATACAGTGGAGCAGTGGTAGAAGGAGGAGGGTGAGGATGAACACTGAGTAGGCCGACAATGTCTTCTCCCCAGACTACTTGCTAAGCGCATCTATAAAATGGGGATAATAGTCGTACCATCTTCACAGGATTGTTGCGTGCTTCAAATGGAGTAACACTCTTCCTGAACCTGAGCAAAGTATTGAATAAATATTAGTTATTATTGTTTTTGATGATATTTAGAAATCCTAGTCCCTTGCCCAGTCCTTTGGCATATAGCTGGTACTCAAATAACTCATGTTTTTATTCCATGTTACAGTTCAGCAATTTTAGTAGCAGGGAACAGGGAGTCACTCATTTGGCATTTCTTAAGAAAAAAGGGATTTAACTAAAGGACACAGACAAATTGAAAAGTGATGCCTGTTTCCATTTGCATTTCTGCTTTAACAATACTAATTCTCCTTGAGGCACTGCAAGTGCTTCTTATTGAATAAAGGGAAGGACACAAACAAGAAAGTGCAGGGAAATAAAGTGCATCAATATAGTTGGGAATATAACATCCTTGCTAGAAATGTCCTTAATATAGACAGCTAAAGAAGAATCTAGTTACTTTGGTTATGATTTTAAGCTATGTCATATGATACTGACTTCCCTTAGTTAGGTGTCCACCCTGGTCCAGTCATCTAAAGATTGAATCACACAGTCCATATACCTGTTACGTTCTGTGGGATTATGGGTGGGGCAATAGGCAACACAGTTACTCTGAGGCCGGGCCATAAAATTCTCATTGTGATCACTATTGCTTTAGCCCTCTTTGGGGATGCTTTTGTTGGCTACCCTCCAGCCATTTCCCACCACCCACACCAGCACTGCTTCTTCCTTCTTGAAAGTGCATGTCTTCTCCAATATGTATACTAGAAATGCCTAAGTTTTCCCAGCCCAAGGTGCAGCTAAGGCAGGGACATATGACCCTTATGTCACCAATGGCACTTGAGCTCTGCACCCAAGATCTAGAATAGGTTTTCCTTCCTAATACAAACTTGTTATATCTGAATAATATAATGTCTACAACTGCTAGTTTGCAAACAAAGAGCAAATGCTGATGATGTGCTGAAACCTGAGCAAAAAATATGGAAAATACTGAGTCCTAGACTCTGTTGAGCCACTGTACCAACTCTGTAACTGCCTTGCCTCTGGGTTTCTTGTTAGGTGATTAATTAAATGTTCTTATTTTTTGTAGACACTTATAGTCTGCCATTTTGTTCCTTTTGGTCAGCTCCATTTCCTGTTCTTACAGTCTACTCACCTCATTCTGTCTTCTTTTTATGCATTATCCAGTATGTGCTTCAGGCTGATGTACTCTCTACTACCCCAGAGTCAGGTGCTTGGTGTTGAACTTCTGTTGTTCCCACTGGCTGGTGCACAGCCCTGGGGTCACAGTTCCATCAATATTAACTGAACACTGATGGTGTTCTGGGCACCATATTAGGGACTGGAGATGCATAAGACATAAGTCCTATCTTTGAGAAGATGTCTGTGTTTTGGGAGAGGTTCATATAAACAAATAACTCAAATAATGTGACAAATACATGATAAAGTTAAACACCAGGAATTACAGGGTAAGAAGGCCTGAACCATCTTTATCTGGCTTTCTCTACTTTTAATCCTTGTTTAAAGAGAGGACATCAGAAAATGGAGACCTATAGGGTCATGCTAACATTAGCTCATACCACACTACTATTTGGACATTTTTATTCATGTCTAGAAGAATCCTCATTTCACCATTTACAAGAGCTGTTGAAACCCTTTTCCATTCTTTGAGCCTTAATTACAATACTCTCACAACCCACATTATTGTCCTTCATCTAAAGTGTGAAGAAATGGAGCTATCAATTGAAAAAATACACATTTTGCGCTTTTTTGAAGATTTTATTTATTTATTTGACAGAGAGACACAGTGAGAGAGAGAGAGCACAAGCAGGGGAAGTGGGAGAGGGAGAAGCAGGCTTCCTGCCAAGCAGGGAGCCCGATGGGGGGCTCGATCCCAGGACCCTGGGATCATGACCTGAGCCGAAGGCAGACGCTTAACAACTGAGCCACCCAGGCGCCCCTCACATTTTGCTTTTTGAGAGTTGATATTTATTTACAACATCTAGCCTTGGTCTGACATACAGTAAATGTTCAGAAAATGCAAATTTTTTCTTTTGCCTTGATCCTTTTCTTCTCCCATGCTTTGGCTCAGTCTCGTCCTTTCCACCAGCTCTTTCCTCATAGCCTAAAACACACTCAGGTCTCCTTCTCTCACTAAAACTTTTCCTTGACCTTCTTGCTTCCTGAAGTCCTAGCTGAATCCTCCTTTATGTTGATCTATGTCCACCAACTCCTCTCCTTTCCATTCCCTCCATCTACACCTCCATTCATGGCTTCATCCCACCTTGCTTGAACCACTGACTGGCATCTCTGGGTCTTCTCACCTTTAGTCTTTCCTCTTCAAATCCATCCTCTGCTTAGAGCACCACTTTGATATATTATCCTCTGGTCAGGAGTCTTCAGTGGATTGCTTTCTTCTAACAATAAAATCTGCCCTCTGAGACCCACTTTCAGAGTCTTCCCCAACATGGTCCTAAACTCTTTTCCCAGATGTGCCTCACTTTTCCCTACACTTAAGTACTACTCCAATCACCTGGACACATGTGTGCCCTCCTTTTCCACTTCTCTGCATCTGTTAACTTTGCTCACTCATCCGAGTAATTCATCTGCTTTTATTCCTAACTGTTAAAAAATCCTGTTGTTTTGCTTCCTGATGTTCCTATCTGGGCTGAGTTTCAAATAATAGGAAAGTCAAGTATTCTGAGAAGACAGTGGTGATACCTTAAGCTGAGAAATATTTCAGTGCCCCTCGTATCTAATGGCTTACCTGTCCACGCATAGAGTGACCCAATTATCTGAAATGGTGAGGAGCTAACCATGTTGGAGTGAGGGTTGAGAATGATGGGTTAGAATTGGGCATTTCATTTAATGAACTCTGGATTTACATGTCTTCACAGTTAAAGCTATTTGAAGTTGCATTGAATTCTAAACTTAATTTAGAACCACACAATTCCATGGAGTGGTACCCGTTAAATCTCATCCATGCTGTTTTTATAGGACTATAGTTGCTCAGCTAGATCTGCTCCTGGAGTCCTTGGAAAGGTGTACCCATTATATAAGCACTTATAAGTCATTTATTGAATATTTACTGCTACATTATGGAGGGTTTGATAGTGGGAGGTGTGGTTAAATGAGGAAACTAATTTTACTTAGGTAGATTATTGGAGCCAGATTCCTTTATCTTATAGCACATCTCAAAATTGACATATAAGAGAATTAGTAAGTTTAAAAGTTTTAAGGCTGAAAATATTTAAATTTTTTTTTCTTATAAAAACACTACATGTTAGGGAGACAAACCGTAAGAGACTCTTAACCATAGGAAACAGGCACCTGGGCGGCTCAGTCGGTTAAGCGTCTGCCTTTGGCTCAGGTCATGGTCCCAGGGTCCTGGGATCGAGCCCCATGTCGGGTTCCCCGCTCTACGGGAAGCCTGCTTCTCCCTTTCCCACCCCCCCTGCTTCTGTTCCCTCTCTTGCTGTGTCTCTGTCAAATAAATAAATAAAATCTTTAAAAAAAAAAAAAAACATAGGAAACAAACTGAGGGTTGCTAGAAGGGAGGGAGGGGGGATGGGGTAACTGGGTGTTGGATGTTAAGAAAGGCACGTGATTAATGAGCACAGGGTGTTATATAAGACTGATGAATCACTGACTTCTACCTCTGAAAACAATGATACATTATATGTTCATTAATTGAATTTAAATTAAAAAAATGGGAAAAAAGAAACAATACATGTTCATCTTAAGAATTTGGAAAATACAGGGGCACCTGGGTGGCTCAGTCCATTAAGCATCTGCCTTCCTCTCGGGTCATGGTCTCGGGGTCCTGGGATTGAGCCTCGCATCAGGCTCCCTGCTTGGTGGGGAGTCTGCTTCTCCCTCTACCACTGCTCCTCCCCCCTGCTTGTTCTCTCTCTCTTTCAAATAAATAAATAAAATCTTTTAAAAAAGAAGAATTTGGAAAATACAGAGAATAATAAATAAAAATTGAAATGATCACTAATAGCCCTAACATTTTGCCCTAACATTTTGTATTTATACACATACAAAAAAATCTTTTTGTATGTGTATAAACGCCAAGCTGCTTAAAAATATTTTGAGCTGTTTAAAATGTTTGTTATAAATTATTTTATAGACATTTACAAATTATATAAGATATATATCTTTAAGATATATATCTATCTATATCTTTTATAAATATTTTAAAGTAGATATATATATCTTTAAGATGTGTCTGTATGTATATGTATATAAGTCTCATAAAATATGTTAAAACAGTTTTATTTATATTTGTGTGGGTTAGCCAGGCTTAATCTTTTCTTATTAGACATTTTATTAGATTTTTATAAACATCATATTGTTTTCCAAAAAAAATAATTTCATATATATATATACACATATTATATTTCATAGTTTAAATCTAAGTGACCAAGTTATGTCTTTTATGCAAAAGTATTAAACTTAAGGAAAATGAATTTCCTTGCAGTGGGGTTTCTGATAAGTTGATAGAACTTGTTTTTACTTAGAATACTTACCTGCTAAAATTGAGTATAAGTCTTCTGGTTTTGCCTTGTGTTGTTTGATGCTGACTTGGAGTAAAGCTGGCCTGGGGCCTTCCTAAACCCACACTGAAATCATTTCCTTAATGATTTAACTTCCTAAAAGTTCTGTGAACTTGTATCACATTTGCTCCCTGGTGCAATGTTACCTTGCTATCTGGGGAGCTCCTCTAAACATACATTTATGAGCATAAGGATGGTAAATTGATTGTGGAGTATTCCCTTTATACATATAGAGGAAATACTTTCAACAATATATACCTCCTCAGTCTAACACCGCCAAGAATATAAAACTCCAAATCCTTAGCCTGTGTAAATGTGTAATTATCTGTGAAACTAGATTTTTTTCTTTTTTTTTGAGTCAAAGCAGAGTTTGGTCCCCATCACCTGAATGTAATTAGCTGGGATTACAGGGTGCATCTGGCCATCCTTTTGGAAATCATTCTGTTATGCACAACAAATAAGGCTTCTGAGCCTGGAAACAATCCTCTAGTAACCTTGGTGAGAAAGCAGGTAGCATTCGCAGCAGCTCCGCTTTGATTAAAAATTAATGGTTATGTGGGCACTGGGAATTAATTATGAGCTGTGAAATCTATGTCTGATACAGTTAAGAAAAAAATGAAAACTATGACTGCTCAAAGTAGACTATTGTCAATGCATTTTGGATGTTTCCTTTATATTAAAAAAAAGGTTTGATTGATTTCAATAGCTTTTTTTCTTTACTCTTTTCATTAAAGAACAAACAATGCTAACTGCATGCTTTGCTCTTTCGTAATTAAAAACACCTCAAATAGTATTTCCTTCCAAATGATTTTTTTCTAATAAAACTGGTAATGCATTCTTAATTTTGCTGGCAATTTGAGTACAATAATATTTATGTCTTATTGAAGGCTTAGAACAATGACAATGAAGTCAGAAGAGATTTGTTATTCACTACTCTGTTACTTGTTTAATATTTGTTTCAGTTAATTATTTGAATTACATGAAGAATGTTTTGCATGAAATATTTCAGTGTGAAGGAACAGATGCTTGGGAAGATATTAAACGACGCTTTTGCCTTGGGAATTTTTTCTCCCATTTTTCATGATTTGGTCTTTGGTGCTTTTCCAAGGTATTCTGGATGCTTAATGAGGTCTGGGAAGGTTGAGATGACAGGCTTACAGGAAGCGCTAATTTTTACAAATGTTTCCTTCAGGATTTGCCCTCAAAATTTCACTACCCTGTGTTTTAAAAGCAAACTCTCAGTGTAAGGTATTATGTCCTGAACTATCTCGGGTACATTTTTTCCTCCATCCCTTCCTCTCTTTCTCCTGCCTGTTTCTGCCTGCCTTCCGCCATTCCTCTGTCTTTTCTCCCTTCTCCCTTCCTTCCACCTCCCTTCCTCCCTGCCTGCCTTTCATCTTCTTTTTTTCTCCCTTTTTCTTCCCTTTGTTCTTCTTTCTCCTCCTTAATTTATTCATTCAAACATTTATTCACACCCCCCCCCATTATTGATCACCTTCTCAAGTGCTCACCGCACTCTGTGGGAGGTGATGGGAGGGAGGAAGACAAAGCCCTGACTGAGCCCTTATTCCGTCCTCCTGACCACTCCACAGGTAAGGGTTCTTACTATTATTTCCATTTAAGAAATTGAGGCTTGGGGACAGTAGGTCCTTGCTCACCTAAGGTCTCTGAGGTGATAAATGATAGGTGAGAATCTTTTTCTGTCTTTGCCTCTCTTGGAGCAAACCCTCTTGGTGAGTGTCAGTGATGGCTCTGAACCCAGATCTGTGGGTTTCCAGAATGTGAGCTTACTGTGTTGCACTATTCTCCATTCACACACAGGCACAGGCAGGGGGAGCAGGGGGAGCACACACAAAGATAGAAAAATGTGAGGAAGAGGAAGCATTGGCTGATTTAAGCTGAGTCAATTAAAGTTTAGTTGAATCCATGGATGATAAAACCTTAGGGAAATCTCCAGCTAGAATCAGTATCATTTATAGTGAAATTGCTGCTGGGTCTATGAAATTTCCACATTGTTATCTTCAATTCTTAGAGCAGTCCTGCTGCCTCATTTACAGATGGAAAACTGTGGCTTCGTTTAGAAAGGTCACAGTCTAGAAAGAGATTGGAAATTTGAATCCAGGTCTGTCTGATTGGGGTTCTCCACCTGATCTTTGGAGGATGAAGTTGGAGAGAGCAGCTTGGCGTCAGAGAGGCATTAACCAGTCTCTGTCGTGCATATTCTTTTACTGAGGGCCTCGCATGTGCCGGGCGCTGTGCCAAGCACCTGAGCCGCTGTGACCGTGAACAGCCAAATTCTTCCCTCGTAAATACCTACTCCCTAGTCCTTCTAATGCTGAAGCCAAAGCAGTTTTTAGCTCACTGCCCGTGAGAACGTTTCTTATATACTTACCTATTTTGACTCAACATAGTGCATAGTAGGAGCATATACCTGAAAATACATGTTAACTAGGAGGTCAGCTTTCTGTTTTTATTAAGTGTCTTTTGTGAAGAGAAGAAAATCAAAGGTCACTGTTTATATAGTGCTGGGCCACACTAACCATCACATTAACCATGGGAAGAAAATCTGCTTTGGTGTGGAGCTTTGGGTTTTATGTGTTTAGAACCCTCTAGTTTAAAAAGCTCTTTGAAGTTGCATGGTTACATTTTATTCACAAAGGTAAAACAGTGGAGGAAGAGACCTAAGGAAATAAAAAGACAACAGCCCACATTTGCTGAGAGCTCACTGGATGCTAAGTACTGTACCCTGGGTTTACGTACATAATTTAATGTAATCCTCACAGCAACTCTAGAAGGAGTCACCTTATAGTCCTCATTTCACAGATAAGGAGACAGACACACAGAGAAGTCAAGAATTACACCCAAGGTCAGGCAGAAGAATGGGGATTTGAACCTAGGCGGTTGATGATGCCAGTTGATTAAATTCACTTAACACATCTGTCCCTTTATTTTGCTCATATAAACCCAGTGTAGCACTTATTTTGCTTAATTCAACAGATAGCTTTTCACCAAGGCCTCTAATAGGTCATAATCATTCATTGTTGTCACCAAGCATTTATTTAGCACCAACCACATGCCAGACCTCATACTACGTGGCTCACATACACCGTGTTTGACAAAATGTTTATCTTCCAAGGTTTGTTATTTGGGTCCTCTCCATGTATCTCCTCATAATCTTTCTGTAGAAAATGACAAACTCTCTGCAGAATACCAATGAGTTATTCCTTTCTATTCTTTTGTATAAGACATAATTCAGATTATGGAAAGGGCCAATTTCAAAAACTTAAGTTTATGTGAGGTAACTCGAACATGTGGGATTCATTCAGGTTCTGATTTTTACAGCTTTCTAAAATCCATGAGAACTCGAGTGTGTCTTTCATTAAAAAAAATTTTTTTTTCTTGTAAGAGGATCTAGGGGTGAGGTAAGAATCAAGGTCATAGGAAGCAAAGATGCATGCAAATGCAGTGTAAAACGTCGGCTCTTTGGTTATGGGCAATCAGTCCGTGGTTAACTAAGGACCTCTGCAGAGGCCCAGGCCCACCTCAGGCAGCAGGGAGCCAGGAGGGAGCAGGGTGTACCCCCCCTGCTTGTTTTCAGGCGGCTCCTCACTGCTTTGATGTACTATATCTGCATGTCAGTTCCCAGCTCTGATCTCCAGCTTCATTTTCAGCCAAGGTCTTGGCACCCCACTGACTCTAACTTCCATCTCAAGGCCAGCCGCAGGCGGACTATTTAAAAAAATAAGTCTGTCTTGCTCCTCTGCAGATGGAATGCTTTACATGTGAAATAATCCAGCTGAGTTTCCTCCACAGTTTGAATAGGAATGAACTGGCCTTTGGTTTGGGAGGGATTCAGGTCAGGAATGTGCTGCTTTCAGAAGAGGTACTTAAGGTGGGAGTTCGTGAACACTCAGTTTCCGGTTGACACGCTATGGTCTGGTAGTGTTAAGGGGTGACTCTATAGAGTCGGACACAAGTTCGAGTTCTAATGTTGCTACTCACTAGCCACCTTTTGGAGTCTCAGTTTCCTCTTCCCTGAACTCAAAAGTTGGTGCAAGAAGTGAAAGGGATAATGCACCACAGTGTTTAGCATATTGCCTGATACACAGAGTGCTGCGTTAATGCTATCTGTTGCTGTTGTTATTTTGGTCTTTATTTCATGGAGAAGGAAAGAGCATCCTATTTCTGTTTGGTTTGCTTTTTTTTTTTTTTTTTTTTTTTTAGTCTCCACACCCAAAGTGGAGCCCAATGTGGAACTTGAGCTCACAATCCTGATATATTTTTTAAGATTTTATTTATTTTTTTGTCAGAGAGAGAGAGAGCACAGGCAGGGGGAGTGGCAGGCGGAGGGAGAAGCAGGCTTCCCGCTGAGCAGGGAGCCCGATGTGGGGCTCCATCCCAGGTCCCTGGGATCATGACCTGAGCCGAAGGCAGCCGCTTAACTGACTGAGCCACCCAGGCGCACCACTACTTCTATTTTTAAATCTTCCCCAGATGCATCGTCACAAGTGTCTTACAAAATAGTTAATGGTGTAAACCCTTTCATATCAACCCCATTTCCAGTGCAGCTAGGTGATCTTGCTTTGCCATATAACCACGTCAGAATTTAAAAGGTGCTTTGGCTGGTGGATGACTCTCTTGGGGGAAGTCTCCACTGACCCTCTTATTGTAAATTTCAACAATCCCTCTTGCCCATCTTCTATATCCCTTACTCACTTTTAACTGCTTGGTCTCTCCATTTCTGAGATACATGTCTTGTAAAAATTATAGTGCAATGGTGAATTTGTAATTCTGTAATTTTTTTAGTTTTTATTTTACGTGCTTTGTGGTTATATTGTTAGAAACATGGAAATTCATACTTATTTTACTTTCTTGGTATATAAGTTGCTTCTTACCATTAAGCACAGTCGCACTTTAACCCTAAGAGTGCTTTCTTTAAATGGTGGGTTTTTTTTTCTGAAATTAATGTGAAAGTATCAGTTTTCTCTTCTGTAGAATGGATTATTACTCAGCAGTGAAAAGAAATGAATTTGAGATACATGTGACATGCATGAATCTGAAAAGCTGAGTGAAAGTAGCCAGACAGAAAGACTGCATACAGTATAATTCCATTTTAAAAATTCTAAAAAAAAATCTAATTTACAGTGATAGAAAGCAGATTTGTGGTTGCTCAGGGACAAGGGTTGGGTAGAGGAATTCACTGGGAAGGGGCACAAGGAAACCTTTCATGGTGATGGAAATGTTCTATACCTTGATTATGGTAATAGTCAAAACTCATCAAACTATACTCTTAAGATGGATGTACTTTATTGTACATAAAATATGTTTCAATGAAGTTGAGTAACAAAAAAAATCTGATCTGATGATTTCTTTCTAACATGAGTTTTTCTTCCCCCCATTATAAATGACAGTTTAACACTAAACAGATTTCTAGGTTGATAGTTATTTTCCCTCATACTTTTAAATGTATTATTCTATTAACTACCTACTCTATTATCTCACACTTTAAATATATTATATTTGTATTATTCTATTATCTACCTATTTTCCCTCACACTTTAAATATATTATTTTATTATCTACCTGAACTCAGTCATTCCAAATTGATAATATGGCTTGTTTTCCTGCTCCAGTAGTTTTGAAGAAAGCTTTACTTTTTGTTTTGGATGTTGTACATTTTCACTAAAGTGTGTCCAGTTGCAGATTTGTTTTTTATCCATCTTGTTGAGATTTGGTGTGATCCATAAACCTAATGACTTAATTCTTTATTGATTTCTGGAAAGTTCTCAGCCATTATCTCTTTTGATATTGGTTCTTCTTCATCCTCTCCATTCTTTCCTCTGGAAATTCCTACTGGATATATGTTAGACTTTTCAACTTTCATTTTCTAGTTTCTTAATATCTTTCATATTTCATATTTTCCATACATCTCTGTGCTACCCTCGTGCTGGAATAATTTCTTTAGGACTACATTCATTTCAGTAATTCTCTTCTTAACCTGTTAAGGTTTCTTATTTCAATGTATATATTTTTCATGTCTAAAATTTCAACTTAATACTTTTCAAACATGCCCATTTGTTTCTTATACTATCTAGTTCTTGCCTTATGTCTTCTATTTCTACCTGTAGTTCTTTGCACATTTTTAGGTGTTTATTTCTAAGTCTCTTTCATTTTCTTCCACTATTCCAGATTACAGTGTGCTAATTCCACTCTCTGCTGTGTCTATATTCTGTTTCCCTATGATTTGTAATTTTTGTTTTTTGTTTGTTTGTTGTGGTTTGTAATTTTTGATCACAAGTTTATTCTCAGCTTGTTTCCTATGTAAGGTCAGGAAGCCTGGGTTATGGGGGTGGTTTTGAGTCTGCCTGTGTGAGGTCCCTAGGACTTTCATTGGCCTTGGTCTAATTTTTATATTAAACTTCTATGGTAGATAGTGTTTCCAGAGAAGGCCACAATATCTCCTCTCCCACAAGCTCTTTTGCAGTGTGGTCTTGACATCTCTCATCAAGAGGTGGAGTTTATTTCCCCTTCCCCTGATTGTGGACTGCCCTGGGACTGGCTTTGGCTGATAGAATGTGGTAGAAGTGATATTGTGTAACTTCCAAAATCGGGTCTTAAGAGATTCCCAATTTTTATTTTCACCACTTGGAATGCTCCCTCTTGGAGGCCAGTCATCATGTTAGAATCCTTGACTGCCTTGAGACCACTGTGCTATGAAGAAGGCCATGCTCTCTCCATAGAGAAGGGAAGGCCAGGTTGGGGAGCACCAGAACAAACATGTGAGTGGGAGATTTCTTGGACTTTCAACCTCACTCAGCCCCATAGAACCGCCACCTGAATTGAATCACCAGGGCAGCAGAGGACCTCAGCCTTAAGTGGAGCAGAAGCTCGACCTGAATCCTGGCTGACAGATCACAAGTAATTGATTTGAATCCACCATGCAGCCTTGGGATTCTGATTCTTATAATTGACCCTTCTCCACTCATGGGATAGGTAGATGGCAACTGTCTTATCACAACCTTAGTCTAATGGGTACAGCCTTTCAAGTTCATCTTTCACTGGGGTCCTTCCATGTCAAACCATTTCACTGCAATGACTGGAAATGTATCCTCACTCATTAGGACTCAGTTCAGTTCTCAGACCCTCTGCATGACTTTCTCTGATCATTATAAAGAAGAATGAATATTTCCTCTCTCATGCCACCCCTCTACACACAAACAAATAAGTTTCTATTTTTTTATGGAATAGGGTTTTATTTCAAGATATTTGTATCTAATGAAAATTGTGCCTTTCCTATCTCATTGATTCTCTTCACCTATCTGTGCCTTGGTCAAACTGAATTACCTCTTTTTCCTACATACCCCACTCTACTTCCTTTCTGTAGAATTTTGTGTGCATTGTCCTCTTTGAGTGACATACCCAACCCTCTGGTGCCCATAATGTAACGTAAGCCCTCTGGTGCCCTAAAACCAATCTTTCAGGTCCTGCTAAAGTACTTCCTCTTCCATAAAGTCTTTTTTGAAAACTCTAGATGTTAATCTCTTCCTCCCTTGAAGGTCAATAATAATTTTAACTCGTAACTGTCTTGTGATTTCGAGTTTCTCAGGATTTTATAGCATAGTGGTTTAGAGCAGAAGCTAGCAAATTGCAACCTTCTAGACATCCAGCCCACTGCCCATTTTTGCAAATAAAGTTTTATTGGAACACATACTCATTAATATATTCTCTGTCATTGCTTTTGTACTATAATAACAGAGTTGATTAGTTGTGACAGAGACCATATGGCCCACAAAGCCTAAAATACTTACTCTCTGGCCCTTTACAGAAAAATTTTGCTGATTTCTGGTTTACAGCATGAGAATTGGACTTTGTATCACAACCCTTAACATTTACCAGCTATTTGATCCGCAGGCTTGCTGTGAAGGTCAAATGATAGAATAAGAATGAACTATTTTTGGAACCATACAGCATGAATATGGAGTATTTTTATTGCTATTACTTTTGCCCTAACTTAGAATATGTTGTGATTTGCCTCTAACTGGATAAGTATTTCTCATAACCAAACAAAAAGAAATTAGAAACGGTGTGGTGTTATGTAGCTGTTATTGCATTCTTTTTATAAAGGTGTAGAGATATGTGTGCATATGTGAGGTGCTGTAGAAATGAACTTCACTAAGCAAATACCTAGCGTAAGCTTAGAAAAATAGAGAAACCTTTCCCTTTGTAAGCTCTTATGTGGAACATTGTGACTGCAACATAGACACAGGTCAGTGTGTACCAGCACATCTTTGCTTGTTTGTTCAAAATGTCTCTCTTAAGATGATTTTTGAAAGTGAAGAAGTTGATGCTGCCATTTCTAGTCATGAAATGATCTCTCAGCTTCTGTACTTCCGCAGAGCCAAATTTGGGAAAACAGAATGTCAAAGACGGTTTAGCAGTATGGATAAAATAAGTGAAAGGCCACTGTTAAAACACACACAGAATAACAACAACAAACAAGGCTGATTACACAGAGATAGCTCAGAGATGGTGGTAAAGGGAGCCTCCCCCCCCTTTTTTAAAGATTTATTTATTTATTTATTTGACAGAGAGAGACGGTGAGAGAGGGAACACAAGCAGGGGAAGTGGGAGAGGGAGAAGCAGGCTTCCCACGGAGCAGGGAGCTCGAGGAGGGGCTCGATCCCAGGACCCCGGGATCATGACCTGACCCGAAGGCAGACGCTTAACGACTGAGCCACCCAGGCACCTCCGGGATCCCCCTTTCTAACCAACTCTCCCAGCCAGGGGTATTTGGAAAGAAGAAAGTTGTGGCTCATCAGGAAATTTTGCTTCCTTATCCCTTCTGGGACATTATTAAATTTTCTTCTAGGAAGGAGACCCCAGTAGGCTACAAATTGTTATCTCCACTGTTTGTGCAGTGAAAACAGTGGGTAGGATGGGGGATGTTTAAGGAGCCTGGCATTCTGCAGAGCATCAGGGCCTCTTTAATTAGAGAGAGGCCATCAGGGAAGATGAACAATGTTTCCTTTGTTAGAACAACACAGTGTCTTTCAAAACCATATTTTTTTTAAACTGGGTGTATTTGCTCACCACCATGATGAGAAACACAGTTTAGATGATGCATAAGAATTTGAACAGGAGATGTTTGCTTTAAAAATTATAACAAATAGTGATACAGGCTTTAAAACTCAGGAGTTACAATGAGAGTGTTGTAAAAAGTTTACTCTAACTTTGAAATGTGCTGATAAACGAGTTATATCAGCTTGAGGGGAACTATAACACACATGGGTACTTAGGATATGAAAATGGAATCAAAACTATTCTGACAGGAGAGGTAAATTTTATGACAATGGATTTTTAGTTGCCTTTTTTCCTTTCTTGGGCATCTTGCATTCTAAGTACACTCATGAAAGAGTAAAATGATACAGACTGTGAAAACTTTTCAACTTCTAGGAATTTCATCGACTCAGGCAAGGATATTAAGGGGGCTTGTTGTTTCCAAGTATCTTAGTGATGAAAACAACATCATCCGAGAAATTTTATTTTCTAGGGTAAATGGTGTGATGTGGCTGCTCAATAGTATAATAATACTTTAATGAAGCGTCTTCTTTAAGATAAGTTGCCTACGGGTCAGGACCAGTTGTTGAAATTCTGCCTGGGTCTCTGTACCTATAAAATGCCTTTTGAAAAAATAAAAAAAATAAAATAAAATAAAGTAAAATGCCTTTTGTTGGGGCGCCTGACTAGCTCAGTCAACAGAGCATGTGACTCTTGAGCTCACGTTCATGAGTTCAAGCTCCACATTGGACATAAAGCGTACATAAAAAAGAACAACGACAACAAAGAATAAAATGTCTTTTGTATTTTTTTTCCAATGTGGTTTTATTATATGCAATGCCAGATTACCCAATAGGCAAACTTTGTATTTTACAAGCATCAACAAAACAGGGGTATCAAAAAAAAAAACAAACAATTTGGGGTGGGCAAGAAGTTGAGAGTATGTGTGCGTGTGTGTACGTGCATATATGTATATATATTATGTATATCTGTCTATCTGTTTCTTCATGTATGGGGTACATATTTTGATTTCTTACATATTCTTATATTTCTATTTCTTAATATATATTTCATATGTATGTATTTTTTGTTAAGGATCAAGCTAATTTCCATGAGAAACACAAACGAGAACTTTGTTGGACCTCCTTGTGGCTACTTTGTGTTTTGGTATGGTTTCTCTGCTAAGTTATTATTGAGGGAGGGTACTATTTGATATTTCCAATCAGGACTTGACTTTGTCTTACATCATACTAGGTCTTTCAGAGGAAATCAAGGAAAGGAAAGACACAGTCCTTTTCCACAAGGAGTCTGTGACTTACACAAGCAGGAGACATACACTCAAGAAACAATTAGAGACTTGACCAGTATATTATAACTAGTAGTTATAATTGTGTGTATTTGATGTTTTATTTGGTTTGATTCATTGTTAACTCTCGTGTTAACAGAGTCCTTTATTATATCGTTAAATACCCATTTGTTTGAAATATAGGTAATTTACTGATTAAATGCAACAGGAGATAATCCACCACACCTCATGCAGATGATCAGAGAGCAACTCTCCATAACTGATGTCTGCCCAGCTATCTCCCAGTAGACTGATGACTATGGGAATAAGCCACATGGGGACCCAACTAACTGGAACCTTCAAATGATTGGATTTTTTTCCCCTTGAGCTTTTGTTTGATGAAGAAGAAACAATGCTGGGACATCTGAGTGGCTGAGTTGGTTAAGTGTCTGACTCTTGATCTTGGCTCGAGTCATGATTTCAGGGTTGTGGGACCAAGTCCTGAGTCAGGCTCCATACTCAGCAGATGGTCTGCTTGGGATTCTCTCACCCCCTCCCCCGCTCCCCCTCCCCCAGCTTGCTCTCTCTCTCTCAAATAAATAAATTAAAAAAGAAAAAGAAACAATGCTAAGATGGTAACCAATAAGAGGAATTTTTTTGAGTTCTTGAGCGTGATTTTGGATCAGTATATATTAAGTCCAGTTTCCTACTCACTTCCATCTATAGTTTTGCTTAGTGAAAACTGTTATTGCTAAGAATGACATTGGAAAATACCAGCCTTTAAATAAATATCAATTCTGTTTTCAGTATTACTCTTATAAAGTGGACAAGCACATTCAGAAACATTTTTTAATTATAAGAATTGAGGCAAAAGAGTTTTCTATATAACTTAGTTCATTTTACTGAAACCACAGTTTTACTTATCATTATTGAGGTAATTAAGTTTGTGTATGGAGATGTGCTCTGTGATCTGATATTTTTCTCAAGGTCTCTAAGAATGGCAAAATCTCTAAACAGGCCTATCAAAGAGATTCATCATCAAAGCTCAATATAAAGAAGGGGTGCCTGGGTGGCTGAGTAGGTTAAGCGACAGACTCTTGACTTTGCCTCAGGTCCTGATCTCAGGGTTATGATCTCAGGATCGTGAGATCGAGCCCCATGGGGAGTTTCGCAGTGGGCTCTGTGCTCAGTTGGGTGTCTGCTTCTTGCCCTGTGCCCTTCCCCCCACTATCTCCCTCTCAAATAAGTAAATAAATCTTTTTTTTTTAAAAAAAACCTCAATTCAAAGAATACCTCTACCACGAATGAATCAGAATTATAGTAAAGACTGCAGGAATTTGGAAGGGGAGTTGAATGCTACAGGTATTATAAGGCCAGGAACTGTGTTTGCCTTGTTCAAGGCTACATGTCTAACTCCTTGCATACAGTAGGCACTTGGGTGAGTTTGTCAAATATTTCCTATTATGAGGATCTTCATATAGATTATAGCTTTTGAATTAGGCATTTACAGATGAGTTGAATTTCTACCGCTGAAGAGGAGAGGGAAGACCATCCAGGTGGTGGAAAGCGTGTGAAACAATGCTAAGATGGAAAGAAAAGTTATCGGAACGAAAAGGGCGGGATAAAATACTGTACAGAGTTGAATGAAGTCATTTAATAGATTATCCTTATGTTTTAGCTCATGCTTAGACTTGGTGATGGTTTGAGAGAAAGATGTTTTATGTTTGTGCTTTTATTCTTTCACATATCATTCTCACTCCCTGCTCCCAACACACACACTGTGGATTTGGAGAAAGAGCATTGCTTATTGATAAGGGTCGGCATGGGTTTTAGCGTTCAAGCATTCTGAAAAAAATGATAACTGGGCACACTCACTCTAGGGTGCAGAGCTAAAGAAAGCTTTGCAGGATTCCAGAAATTTCATTTGACAGCATGTCTTCACTTTTATTCAAGATGAAACCTTGGCGAAATCTCATTATTTTGCTACTTCAAATCCGTAAAGAAGTTACTTGAAGTGCCCTCAAGAACACTAGCATGGTGATTGTTAGGATGGCTGGGCTAGAGCACGAGGTCACTGGTCCTATATCCCCTGCGGAAATGCCGTCCCAAATGCATCATTTTGCTGAGTGTCCCTGCTCAGTGCCAATGCTGGTTTGCCTTCTGAAAAGGCCTGCTTCCTAGAAATTACCCTTCAGGTGACCCTACGGCACCCCACACATTACATGTTTAGTGATGTCACTCCCGTTCCCCGGGTGCAGACAAGAGACGCCTTAGAAAAGGAGGAAGTTTACACTGAAGGGAAATGGGAAGTGTTTATTTTCTGTCTCTTGCCAGAAGCTCAGTGCCAGACACACATTTCAGGGCCCAGTGCACTGAACACGCACACGCACACGCACACGCACATGGACATTGGGGTGAGTGTGGAGAATCCAAGGGGAATGTGGGACCATAAAGAGACTGGAAGATAAGAGTTCTGTGTCATGAAAGAGCTTTAATTTGTTGCAAGGGAAAGGCCAGGCTTCACATAAAGGAGGATTTTGGAAAGATTAGAAGTACTAGGGCTGAGGATTCCTAAAGAATGTTGTAAAATTTTCCTTTCAAATACGATGGGTTCTCACCTTTCTGAGCTGGGCTAAGTTAGCACTGTCTTCCCTGAAAACCGAGGAATAATTCAAATGCCCCCTGAAGACATTTGCACGGTGGCCAGGTCTGTGCGACCGCTTCAGAGCATTCAAACATAGATACAGCGATTCTGCAAATCAAGGGCCCTGCCAGACTTCTTTTCTCTAATTCTTTCCTGGGCTAGATAGTGAATATTTGGGTTTGCTGAAATAGAAAGGAAAAGAAGTGTAATTCAGAAGAACAGTTAGCCAGTGATATGAGCACCTTGAATATTTAACTGAGCATCAGTTACTTATCAGTAATTCAAACACCATTCTCTACATGACTAAAACTTTAGCAAAATTTATGTAATCTCTGGCCATGAGAAAGATAGGAAGTGTGTGTGTGTGTGTGTGTGTGTGTGTGTGTGTGTGTGTGTGTGTGTTTGTGTACTGGAAAAAACATAAAGTAAAAGATTTTTTTTTAAGTCAATGGGTAAATATTTCATTTTAAAGCATAAAGTCTTTTTTTTAAAGATTTTATTTATTTATTTGAGAGAGAGAATGAGAGAGAGCACGAGAGAGAAGAGGGTCAGAGGGAGAGGCAGACTGCCCGCTGAGCAGGGAGCCCGATGCGGGACTTGATCACGGGACTCCAGGATCATGACCTGAGCCGAAGGCAGTCGCTTAACCAACTGAGCCACCCAGGCGCCCCTTAAGGCATAAAGTCTTAATGGCATTTGATGTCAGGGGCTGGAGAATAACAAATATTTTGAACCTGTGTCTACTTTAGAATTACTTATTATCATTATTATTTTTATGAACTCCACTTACTAAAAAATTGAAGCAGCTCACATTCATTCAACAAACACTACTGAATGCCTCGCATGCTCTTCCAATGGTTGCCTAAATTTTTTGAAACTAGGTACCGAGTACCACATCAGTTAAAATTCATCATGGCACATACAGTGACTGTGATTACTAGCAGGGGACAATTCTCACTTGGTCTCTTAAGTTTCTGTGTTGTCTTGCAAATGGAGGTACAGAATGCCTTCCTTCTGGATTATCTTTTTAAGGATGTTTATATAGCTCCTGGTCTTGGAAGAGAAAAATATTATTTCCTTCAGGAGCAACGGGCCGGCATGCTTATTGCCCAGTATAAAAGATTTGAGTTCTCTAAGCTCAAGGTTCTTCTCTGAAACACGACTGACTGCGGATGCAAGTGTGTGGTCTTCTTCAAGTTTTGTTGTGGGAATTGGGGCTTGAGGAGTGGGTGCATATGCTGATGCTCTCTGCCTGTGAGTAATTCTGTGAGTAATGAATAGCCCTAGGACTGTAGGTAATAAACAGTCCTGTATCTCTGGCGCTGGAGTCTTGGGCTTTAGCCAGCAGTCATAAAGTGTGCAGATAAATTCTTGGTTTGCATGTAGGATAAAATTTCAGGCTCTTCACAAATCTGGTCAATTGCTTTGAGTATTTACATTTTATTCAGACAAATACTTGAGACAAACTTGTACTTTCTTAAGGTAAAAGATCTCTCTTGGTCTTTAATTTTCTGTTGAATTTAAACTTAAAAACTTGCCCGGGGAAAAGGAGTAAAGGAGATTGTAAAAGAAGGAAGAGGTAAAATGAGGTGATGGAAATACCAAAAGTAGTGAAAAAAGAAAAACAAGTCAAAGAAAAGGGCAGGACATAGATATCAAACATTTGTATGTGTTTAGACAATTTTTAAATCTGGGGTTCATCCAACGTCTGTGTTAGACATACTTTTGTTGAAAATACAGAGAAGCTATGGGACACCTGGGTGGCTCAGTCAGTCGAGCGCCCGCTTGATTTTGGCTCTGGTTGTGATCTTGGGCTTCTGGGTCAAGCCTCAGGCTCAGCACTCAGTGGGGAGTCTGCTTGTCCCTCTTTTTCTGCCCCCTACTCCCGCTTGCCATGCACACGAGGGCATGTGCACTCTCTCTCTCAAATAAATAAATAAAATCTATAAAAAATGAAAATACAGAGAAGCTAATTTATCAAGAGAGAGGTGGCTTACTATTTTTCATCCATTTTTAAATGGCAAAACTTTATTCGCAATTCAAAAATGGAGAAAGCGGTGAGTAACTCATTTAAAATGTAAGCTGTTGAAAGATGAAGGAAGTGGCATTTTTCTGGTGTCCAAATTGTGTGATGCTTGTCCTAAATACTGCTGCACTCACCACTTGGAAGAGAAGACTAATCCTATTTGGAATATGCCATTATGTAGTGTGTAATTTCTTACTATTTCTTAATTAGAGAGGTATCAGTAAAAACTGCACATTCAGCTATTTAAATATTTGATACCTTTGAAAACCCATATCTCTTCATCTATTAGGCAAAATGGATTTATTTATAAGATCCTATTCATTTCATTAAATGAAAATAAAGACAAAATAAAGTGGAATGGACTGAAAAAACCACAGCCTAAGTCAGCGAGTCATTTTTAATGAGAATAAATATTGGATAAACATAATGCAATGTGACTGATTAAGAAATACTGTATAGAGTGATTTTTAAAAATCATGATGGAAATAAGGCTGCTTCCCCTTAAAAGAAAAGCATCACTGATTTCCTAATCAACTGAGAACACCCACAGGGGTAATTACAGGCCACTCTTTTCATTAAACATGGTCTGCAAAATCCATCTAAATCAAGTAACCACCCCGTTGATTAAAAAACCAAAAAAGCAAATCACTAAAATAATCTGATACATTCCTTATAAAGGAAATATGAGATGATCTGAGAATATCATATGTGGTGGAGGAATTAATAATACATCCAAAATTCTCTTCTCAAAATCTTTGAGTGGTGTCCAAAATGGTAGAACAATGTGATTTTCAATTTTATAAATTTGTGGTTGCTTCTCACCTGGTGTTCTTAGTTATCTCTTCAGAGTTGCTGTATTTCTTGGCCTGGGGCACAGAGTGGTGCAGGATGCGAAGAAAAAAAAAAGCCAGGAAGCTTGTGATCTATTTGGGAAGTAAGGCCAAAAATAAAAGGCAAAATAAAGATTTAGGTAATAGGACATGTTAATGCTAGAAGGAATGCCATCAGATAGGATGTGATGAATTGCCAAAGAATTTTGCAAATGGTAACTGCTGGAATTCAAATAGGGGAAACTGCACTAGACTAGGGTGGTCCGAAAAGACATCAAGGACCAAATGGGATTTGATCCAGGCCTGAAGGACGAAATATGGCTCAATGAAGAGGGCAAAGATGGAGACTGATTGGCAAACTACCGTTGGGCCAAATCTGACCTCCAGACTGTTTTGGTACACCTTCAGAACCAATAATAGATTGTGCATTTTTAGATGTTGAGAAAAACAAAGAATGATATTTCATAACACTGAAAATTATATGAAATTTAAATGTCAGCGTCCATAAATAAATGTTATTGGCACACAGCCACTCTCTATTTGTTGATATGTTTGGCTGTTTTTGTGCTAGGATGGCAGAGTTGAGGAGTTAAAACAGACACTTAATGGCCCACAAAATCTGAAACATTCACTGTCTAGATCTTTACTGACAAAGTTTGCTGAATCCTGGGGTCAGAAACTACTAGGCAATAATGGTGGAAAGAGATGTTGGCTGGCCTGTAATAAACCAAGCTGTGGAGATAAAGAGGAACCACTGAAGGTTTTGCTTATAGGAGGAAGCCACACTCTCTGTTTCCTAAACATATCACCTGAGCTTGCAAATGTTTGTTAAATCAACAAATGAACAAAATTTTTTAGATTCCTAAGTGCTCTGTTGCTTTCTACTTGTTTTTTTTTTTTTTTAAGATTTTTATTTATCTATTTAAGAGAGGGAGAGAGAGAGAGGGAGAAGAGAGAGAGCACAAGCAGGGTGAGGCAGACTTCCCGTTGAGCAGGAATCCTGATGTGGGGTCCACCCCGGGTCTCCCAGGATCATGATCTGAGCCGAAGGCAGACGCCCAACTGACTGAACCACCCAGGCGCCCTCTACTTGTTGCTCTTGAAAAGAAGAAAGGGCTTTTCTGTATGGGATGTGGCCCTTGACTCTCTCGGGTTGTCCCTCCTAACTTCACAGTGGTGTGCTGTGAGCAGCTCTCACAGACTTTGACGGTGTTGGACACAAAACAACACCTTGTGTTTGGGGACTTCTCCAAGAGTACATGTAGATGACCTCTCCTTGCGTCATTCTTCTTTGGATTGCAGGGCGTTGCTCTTCTCCTACCTTTCCTCCAATAGCCAGACATAGCTACAGAAAAACTGAAGGGTTTGTGTTAACACAAGGAATTCGCAAAAAAAAATCCTAGCTCTTTCCAGAGGGTTTGTGAGAGCCAAATCATTAGAGAAAAAATGGTTCAGGCAAAACGAACTGCAGAAGGAGGCCAACTGTGAGACCCCGTCCTGTGGGTGTTCCCATCAGATCCACCATGGATGCATTTCAAATACTAGATTTCCACTCTAATATTATACGACAGTATGTCATCAGCCCTCACGAAGAGGTGAAATCTAAGAAGAGCGTACAGAAATACACATGGGAAGAACCTCCTGATGAAAAGAAAACAAACTCTGAGAAACGTGGTTAAGAAATATCAGACTCAATTAATAATGGAGCCTTCAATGGCCTTAGAGAAATCCAATACAAATCAAATTCCAACTACCTGCCAGTGCTTCCGGCCATATTTACTTTCAATTGATTATATTTTTAAAAGATCTTAGGGGGGAATTGTTTAGAGAAAAACAAATCTGGTCAAAACCTAGAACATTAAAGAACATTAATTTCAGATTTTTTCTTAATGAGAAACAGATTTTTTTCCCCTTTTTGGTTCATTTGAAAAAAAAATGGAGAAAAGATAAGAACTTCCAATAGGGAGAGTAGAACTGAGATGAAGTTGAGAGAGAACATTAAGGGAGAAGGAGAAAATATATAGTATTTTAAAAATGCAGTCCTAAAGCATTCATAACTTGTTTTGGAGTTCATCCCAGATAAATACGAGTATAGTCAGGGATAATGATGAATTCTGGGTTAGAATTGTGTAAAGCTTTAAAAAAGCAGTAAGCTCAAGTCTTGGGAATGTAAAACGGATGACATTTTAGAATGATCTGCTATTCAAAATGGAGGGAAATGAAGCTTAACCCACATGTCAATATATTCCCAAAAATATATATCTAAAAGGGCCCATTCATAGACATACTTGGACACAGATATCAATATAGACAAGCACATGGACACTGACAGGATAGGCATGTGCTTTAGGATATGAAAAAGTTCTTAGGTCATTGCACTGTAATAGTGCAATGGTTTCTAGAAAAAAAAAACATTTCCTATTCTGGCTCAGAATGTAAAAAAAAAAAAAAATGACTTTCCCATAACATTGTATAATGGATCTTCCAGTCACACTCTCCTATGGAAGCATAATTTATGTAGTGGATGACAAGAAGAGTTTTATGATATCTGGAATTCATTTAAGATCTTTAGATGGGAAAAATTGAGATCCAATTAAAACCTTAATAAATGACTCTGTGTTGAATATAAATATATTAAATTAATATGTGTGCAAGATGAAATTGGAAAAGTTATGGGAGTCTTCATTTTAATTCTATTTCTATCAGGAAACTGTATAACTCTGAGAATTACTTCCTAATGGGGCTGTTTACAATGAAGCAAAACTGAATTTAAATAGGACATTTTAGCCCGTGACTGGTCATAAATCATGAGGTCTCAGCCTTAAAGCACGTTGAGATCTCATTGGTGAAAGGCCTGTGAGGAGAGGGAAGATGGACCAATTGGAGCCAAGAAGGGCCTTAGGGAGACCCAGGTCGCGATAAGACCAGCCCCCAACGATCTTGCCATGAGGGGAAGCGAGGGCAGGTAGGTTGCTATATGGCAGGCTCCATTTTGTAGGTGAGATACAATAATGAGAGTCTTTGGTGGGAGGTAGTTTTCATGGGCAGAAGGTGTTAACAGCTTGGTTGTATGGGAGATCTGGATGGGATGTACAGTGTCTTTGTTAAAGGACCCAGGGGCTGAGGGCTGATAGATACAAAGTGAGTGTACCTATCCTGTACACTCAGACAGACAGAGAATGTCTATCTTCTACATATTTACATACTTGCCCTAGGTTTTGTATCCTAGTATGTATCTTAGGGGGAATACATACTTACCCTAGGTTTTCTGACTACTAAACTTAAGAGAAGAGACTAAATCTGAATGGTGCTGAGAGATTGGCTCCTAACATACTGGGCAGCTGAGTGTAGCAGTTAAGATGGCAGACCTGAAAGTCAAAACTACCCAAATTCAAATCCCTGTTCTCCCACTGACCAGCTGGGGATAACAACATCCATATCAATGTCGTAAGGATCAAATGGGTTATTGTATATAATTGCAAGGTGCATCCAGTCTGTCATCTTTGGAAATAGGTTTTTGGCTTAAGTCACGTAACTTGAGACTTGGAAACTTGTGCTACATCCATGGGCTAGACTAAGCTATTATTTTTTAAAGATTTTATTTATTTATTCATGAAAGACAGAGAGAGAGAGAGAGAGAGAGAGAGAGAGAGAGAGAGAGAAGCAGGTTCCCAAGGAGCAGGGAGCCCGATGTGGGACTTGATCCCAGGACCCTGGGATCATGACCTGAGCCGAAGGCAGACGCTTAACCATCTGAACCACCCAGGCGCCCTAGACTAAGCTATTCTTATAGTTTGGCAAGTTGTAAAAAAAAAAAAAAAAAAAAAAAAGATCCTGGCCATACCCTCCCTCATCTTCCTACAAATCTGGCCGCACCTTCATTCCCTAGTAGGTTCAGAACGTGTTTTTATTTCCATCCAATGCTTTTTCCCATCCAATTGCTGTCCATCTGAGACAGTGATTGTTATTGTTTTGTAAAACTTCTGCCCAGATTTATAAAACTTCAGTGCAGATTTATTGTAGAATCTACTGAGTTTGTTTTTAGGTTGTTATAAATTGCCTTAATTCCTATCTCTGTTTAGGCATAACTGTGGATGTCGATAAAAAACAACATTTTGGGAAGTATGGGTATGGGTGAGTGATAGTTTAATTGAGAAGGCCATACCGAGACTTGATGGAGCTGGCAAAGTCCTCATTATGCCTTCACTTGGCTATACCCAAGTCACAAGATGCTAAGTGTTTGCCTCATCAATGTTTATCTTTCTGAGACATTCAAGGTGAATGGCAATCGCCCTATTCATCCTCTCCTACAAGCTATCTTTAGTCAAAAAATCCACCCCCCGCCCCGCTCCCGATAAAGAGCTACCATTTTGAGAGTGTTCGTAGTGCCAGGAATTGAGGTGAGTGGACTTACAAGCATCATCTCATTTAATTCTCACAAGGATAAATACTACTACGTAAAATAAAGGTTAAAGAGAGGTTAAGAAACTTGAACAAGGTCACCCACTAAGGAAATGCGCAGCAAGGTTGCTCACTAGAGTCAGCTGTGTTGTCACCCAGACCTGCAGAATTCCTGGAGAGAGAATGATGTGCTCTGCCCACCCTTGCCCCTCTCACCTGCCACCCTGCCAGGCTCCATCTCTCTTTCCTTAGAGCTTTGCTTCTACTTTGGTTAAGGACCTTACCATGTTATATTATCATGTATCTCTTATTTTTCCCACTTGACTGAATTTGAGATGATGTTAGAGACCATGAAAATCATTCTCTCATTCCTGATGGGTCCTGCAGTACCTCAATAAAGTTTTTTTTTTCCCCCTCCAGTTAGTGGTAGCTCAAAGAAGGTTTATCTTCTAGTAGCAGCTCAGTAAATGTTTGTTGAATTCATAAATGAATAAAATACTGAGTTTTTTCTGGTTTACTAAAGATCATGAGCTAAAGCAGTGGTTTAAAATATACAGTCATAAAAAAATATGCAGTCCTGATCAACCAAATAGAGGATACTCTTACTGAACTTACTGATCAGAGAGTTCTTACTGAAAATATCGCAGATCTCTGAAGCACACAGACGGGCTGGAGGAAGGAGTGGGAGAGCAGGGAGTGGTCCCTTAGGGAGACTGCAAAGAGGGACTTTCCCTGGGAACAGGTAGTCCATCCACTCTCAGTGTTTGCAGCACTTTTCCTGTGGTTCCTCCTGTTCTCTCAGGATTCTGAATGTTCTCACCAAGAAAACACCAAATCCCTTGAAAGTCTGGTTTCTGCCTTGTGGTTTGTGAGCCAATCTCATGACGTCACAGCCACCAGCAGCCCACAGTGCTTTTCCTGACTCCATGTAGGCACACCAGACAGGGCTTCTAGCAAGTGAAAGCTCTTTTGGGTAAATATTTTGGGCCTGGTTTTAAGATTTCTCTGACAGACCAAGTGGTGGAAATCTGTGTATATATACAGAATGCTCTCTCTCTCCCTTCCTCTGCTATGTGTGTGATGTCACTTTCCTCAGAGAAATAACTCTGTTTCTCTTAGCCAGTTCCTCGCTTGGGAATTGGGCTTTCCTTGTTGATTTTCACTCCAAAAGGGCTGCTAAAGAGGGGTGGAAAGGACCCAAAACATATCTTCTTCCAGGCTGCCTGCCTCTTAAAGCTGCTCTATCACCCTTTGTTTTATCACCAGAAACTTCAGGTTGGATGGTGAAGAATGGCCTTTCTGGATTTCCAAGCCTTACAGGAAAGTTTATATTTAACCTTGTTACTTAAGTTGCAACAAAGTTCATTCAAATTCTAAACTTGTAGCGGGGGAAGAACAAAGTCCTGTGCTTGTGGGCACAAACATAATTTATATACATATATAATCAATGTATATATATGAGAATATATTAAATCTTCATATATATTCTATTTACTGTATTTTTATGTATACACACCTTTTTTATAAACGCACAAGCTGAAAGCAAGAAAGCAATGCATACATGTCTGTGTATGCGTACCTACACACAAAACATACATCATGAGTTTCCGGGCATCTTTTGATAGGTGTTTGTGCTCCCTTACTAGTGGCGAATTAATTAATTTTAGATGAGCCCATCACAGCAGTTTTAAGCGGAGCGAAGGCTCTATCGTTAAACAGCCCAGAGAGAATTTCATCTGCTACTTTTGAAGAATCCTTTGATGCGCCCAAAGCCTGTAGAAGAGTGATTCCAAACCCACTTAACTTTTTTTAAAAAACTGTGAAATGTCTGCAAGGGGTTCTCTGATCTGCTAGAGGAGACCGAATCGAGGAGAAGAAAGGCCGCTTTCTCTCCCTAGCAGGACCCAGATCCCTGCCTGTTGCCGAGCAGATTTCGTATACGTTGAACCACAGAACGTTTATTGAGGGGCGGGCGGTGGGGGAGAAGAGAGGGAGAGGCAGAGAAAAGAAAAAGTAGCAAGCATCCAGCGGCAGCCGCGGGAGACCGGGACGGCACGTAATCCGGGGGCGGGGCCTCGGGGGCCGCTAGCCAGTGGACGGGCACGGGGGCGGGGCCGCGGCGCGGGGGGGCGGGGCCTGTGCCCGCGCAGCTCGCACGGCGGTCCCCTTATTTGGATCTGCGGGAATGTGGGCTGGAGCGGTCCTGCAGCGGTACCAGCCTCCAGCCTGTCGCCGGGACTGCCCCTGACCCAGGCGCACCCGCTGCTTGGTGGCAGAAGGGCCGGCGGAGCGCCATGGCCTGCATCCTGAAGGTAACGACTGGGATCTGTGGCTCGGACGCGTGGTTGGCCAGCCCCTTGCAAGGAGTCAGCCGCGGTCCCACCGCATCCTCATCTCAGTTGTCTTTTCCTGGCATTGATTTTCTTTTTGTTCCTTTGGCAAATGCATATGGAGGGAGATTCTGAAACATGCAGCTGGCACAGCTTCTCTTCCCACCATTCCTGCCTGCTCGCGCCTGCATTGAAGGAGCTGCAGACTGTTGGCTCCAGGGAAGAGTAGGGCTGTGTGCCGAATAATGGGGATGGCAGGGAGGGGAGGGGTGCTCCCGCGGGTCCCGCGGTTCCGTTGCCTGAGGCCTTTCAGGGGCCAAGGAGAATGGAGAAGAGTCGGCATGGGTTACTGGTGGTAGAGGATATAGCACTTCGAATGGGGGTGAGAGTGAGCAGAGGGGGGGTTCTATTGAACATTTGATCTTGTGAAGACAGAAACTTCTGAGTTTACAGGTAGTCCCTTAGGAATGAGTTTTCCGTGAGATCTGCTGGCTTTATGTGCCATTAACCTAACTTTGGAAAAGTTCACAGAAGGATGTTTTTATTAGCAGAGAATCTGTGACCCTCCTTAAGCTCATAAATTTGAACAGACCCAGTGATTTTACTCCATATTAGAGTCCGCTGGACCACCCCTTCTTTGTTGAGTTTTCTTTCTCCAAGTTTGGTTTCTTAGCCTGGACCAAGCATCGTTCTGGGTTTACAGCTTTGTGGTGTCAGGTGGAAGGACGTGGGGTCAGTGCCTCACTTGAGAACTTCTCATTCAGCAGGGAGAGGTGTTTTATTTGTTTTTTGTTTTCATTTTTCTCACTCCTGTCTCTCCTCGCGACTAACCTGCCTGACTCCTGACGGCCTGAATCATAAACATTCAGGGCCTAAAGGTTTCCTGGGCCTTGACTGGAGAATGCAAAGGCCTGTTTGTTCCAAGGTTGGGGGAGCTGTGTGTGATAGAGGAAAACACGAGGAAAAGATTTTCGTTGTTGTTTATTGTGAAATAGCACTTGTTTCTCTGTTGTTATACTAGTTAGCTGTGTCATCTTATACCATGCCTTGGTATTAATGATACAAATAAGAGACTAACCTAGGAATAGTGTTGTTTTTTTTTTCCTTAGAGTAAAGGAGGTCAGATATTTCCTGTGACTTTTCTGAACTTCCTCTCTTTGGTTTTGGAACATTTTCTGGGACATAACAAATGGTAGCAAGATCAAGAGGAAATACGTAACACATCGGTATTACAGTATGGGATTTTTAACTTGGAGACTCTTAGTGTAAGGACTGAAATAAGAGTATGAGTCATTCTTTACTATTTATTGTATTATTAGCTGAAAGAGAAATTGAGGAGCATGACATTTATCATTGGCCATCTTCTTTGGGTTTCTCCCTGCCTTATCTTGCATATGTTCCAAACATTTTTAACTCATACCCCAAGCTATACATGAATCTGATCCAGACTATCTTTTCAAGCACCTCACATTGACCTCAGACATTTGGGGGCACATCTGAGTCCTCCTTATCTTTCCTCCAGTGAAATTCATCTGGGATGCAGACAGGTAAACTTCAAAGAGGTTTGGATTCAGAAAGACCTTGGTCTGAATGCAGGTTCTGCCCGTTGCCACCTGTGTGGCCTTGGACAAATTACTTAAATGTCTCTGAGTCACAATTTCCTCAATGTAAGATCAAGGTAATAGCATCTACCCCACAGGCTGCTGTGAGAATAAAGTAAGATAGGGGATGAAAACTGCTCTGTGGCATAGGCATTAATATGTGCCACTTTTTTTCTGACATTGTAATGATAACTACAGTTTAAGAAATCCTTAATATATCCTCTGCCTATTTCATATAAATATAACTCTCATTCTTACATCAGACCCTGCAAGGTAACATTGTTTAAAACCCCATTTTACAGATGAGGAAGCCAAGGCTCCTCAGTTTAAGAGATTTGCCCAAGGCAACAGGGTTAAGGTCGAAGTGAGCGTGGGCTTAGACCCAGATCTGCCAGCTTTTCTTATACTTTAATGCTGTTCTCTGTACTTTCCCAGGTGACCACTTTCTAAGATGTCCTGATACCATTCAGAATCCTTACCACATTTAAGAAACAAAGTACCTTTGTGCAGTGATGGTCTCGATGGCCTGTGGTAGGCCTTTTCCCCTTCTGGTCTTTGAAAGTCCACACATGGTGGAGTGGAGAGTCTGGAGACCTGGATTCAGTGCAAGCCTGACCTCCTGTATATGATTTTAGACAGTCACGGCAGCTCGCTCATTTTAGAATGCAGAAAATTATAATAATTCTCTGGCAGGATTTTATGAAGGTAAAATGATGGACTTTTTTTTAAAACAAAACATTTTCTGCTACATGCCAGCCCTGGGCTTGGCATTGGCATTACAAGATGTATGAACCATTGACTTGGTTCTCAGGTGGCTTACAGTATAGGAAAGGGGATGGAAAGTAAGTGAACGTTTATGTTACAATGTGAAGAGTAACAGACCTGTGGAAGGCATACTACAGCACTGAGGGAGAGAGCAATGAACCCTCCTACTGATAGTCAAGACAGGCTTTCCATGTACTGTATTGGAGCTAGGTTTTGAACACTGCATCAGATTTACTAGCGTGGAGCTTGTGTTTTTGGAAGATAACTTTTGAGGCCATGTCAACTTTACTCTGGGGGTGAAAACTAATTTTCTTAACAGATTTTTGAGGTTGATTTTATTTTCCATTTTTATATATGAGAAAACTGAGATAGAGGTTGATTAAGATATCCTTATGGCCTACACAGTAGTGACCCTAAAAGTGGGGATCTCTGAGTAGCTAAGAGGAGAAGCCCATGCCATGGCAGCCAGGGAAGGTCCTTTGCAGCACATACAACTGTCCCCTCGAGGTACTGTGTATGGGGAAGGCCCATTCCGCCCCTGCACAGAGCTGGCTCTCATAACAGAATGATGATTAGTACCTCAATAATCATTTAATTGTGAAATACATACTCACTCCACATCGCCTGGGCTTTGAAGCCAGAACTATGTGGGTTTTAATTAGGGCTCCACCACTTACTAATTGTATAACCACAAGCAAGTTTCTTGGTTTCATTGCTCTGGTTTCTGAAATGGGGATGATCATGCGTTCCTCAGTGAGAATATCTGCACATTAGAAAGCATAGGCTAGTTATAGTTTAGTAAAAATGAGTCTGAGTCTTAGGATCCTTTCTTGCTATGCTCCTGGTTAGGCAGCCCTCCTGGGTGGCTGTGCTGTTGTGAATAATTAAGGCAAGGACCAGTCTTTTTCCAAGGAGTGTTTTAAAAGTCTTGGAAATTTTGATAGACGAGAAAGATATCTCATTTGTATTTATTTGATGGCTAGTGAAGCAAAACTTTTACATTTATGTTAGTCATTTGTTTTCCTTCTTCTGTACATTATAGATATTTAAAACTTTCCTGTAATAAAACTTGTTTGTGTTTTCTTTTATGAGTTCTACCTTTAGTTGGCAGGTATGTTTTTGAGCACAGTATCTGGTGCACTTTTGGTATTAAGCAGTATTTGATGAATTGTATTCAGTTGCCTTTGTATCCAGCACTAAAGGGATCACTGAGTGGACATGTAGACACGAGACACTTATGAGTCATTTCTGCCTTAGCAAAGATCACGGTTTTGCCAGGTTGAGGAGACCTATGAGCACAAAGCAGTTAGACAACACGACAGGTGCATGACTAAGCCACGGCTTTCTTCCCTCCCAGTCACCCATCCCCGTATAATATTTACTTAGATGGATGGGAAATTGGATGACTGGTGATACCAAGTTATGAACTTGGTGTCTTCTCCTCTACTTTTCTTCCCCCTGCCCCAGACTTAATTCTTCACCATATTGCATCAATTATATCTAGAAGCATCTCTCAAATCTGCCTATTACTCTCCATTCTTCCTCTCTCTGCCTCGCTCAGGGCCTAGTGTTTGCTCTGTCTTTTGAAGTAGCCTCCCTTTCTTCAGCCTCCCCCAGGTCTTGCCCATCCTCCACATCCCCCTCATGGTATTGTGCTAAAGTGCAGTACTGATCAAGCCGTTTATAGGCCTGAATGCTTGATCTGGCCCCCCAGCCCCTGGGAGATGAACCCAACTGGGGTTCACATTCCCTCACCATCTTGCCCCTGCACACGTGCCTGACCTCACCCCCTGCTGCTCCCTCACCCATGTCCCTCACCCGGACACTTACCTATACTCATCCCAGGTCTGTAGATGTGGCACTTGCTCGTGGCTCCGTGTCATTGTGGTACAGCAGTGGGATTAACAGCCTTGGCCGTTAAGCTTGGCGACCTGCTTCAGCAGTAAAATCCATCAGCCTCTGCTTCCTCAACTGTGGAATTGGAACAAAAATAGTGCCTACTTCAAGTTATGGGGAATAGATGAGCTAATTCTGTAGAACAGAACCTGACATATCATAAGGCCTAGATAATCATTAGCAATCCGTTGCTGTTGGCAGGCTGTTTTCTCTGCAGGAAATTCCCTCCGCTATCACTTTTCCTCCAGCGACAAAAGTTGTACTCATCTTTCAGCTCCTAGGTCAGTGTCCCATGGACGGTGAAGCCTTCCTGTGCTTCAGCAGTCTTCCCCGTGCTCCCGTGTTCTTAGTTCTCATCTTGTAGCAGCAGCTATTACCCTGTACTGTCAGTTCGCTGTTTGCCTTCCCGACTCTTCTGTCTGGGAACTCGTCGAGGGCAGGGGCCTTCAGTAGGTCGATTAGCTAGTGTTTGCTGAGCACGATGAGTGAATGCTGCTAAGGGTGCGGGAGTATATGGACAGAGATATGGGTGGCTCCCCAAATGAGTCTTGGGGACAGCAAAAGCCTTGTCTTATTCAACTTGGTATCCATTAAGAACCTGCTTGGCTCTCACTGAAGTGTTACCTAAATATTTGTTGAGTGCCTAAATGCATTAATGTATTCGTTTTTTTGTTTTTTGAGATGCCATTTCTAGACATGGGCCTAACCTGTCCTCTTTTGTAAACAGATGAATTCTTCATGGATATAGCATGGGTTTTTCACTCTAACATATAGGAAGCAGGTTAGAGCTTATTAATCATTTTGCTCCTTAAATTCCTTCTCATTTTGTTTCTGGTGCATCTGTTACTCTGTTTCCTATAAAATCTGGAGCTAATTTGAAATCTGGAGGGAAGGGGAAAGGGGCACTGGACTGGAAGGAGGAGACAAGGCAGTGCAGGAACGGCTTATCTTTTGTTATGATCATTTTGGTTCTCCAGGTTAACGGAAACAAACAAAAAAGCAAAAGTAAAAACAAAAACAAAAAACCCAACACCCACCATCCCAATTTGTGGTTCTCATCCTATGAGGTCTCAAAGTGTTTGAAAACAGTCTGGCTTCGCTGAGTCTGGAAAACCACGGAGACTTCATAGATACACAGATTATAAATCTGAAACTCTAAGATCACTCCAGCAAGTGGAACAGACAAGGCACTTGGTCTAATAAATCTGCTACGACGTTTCTTTCTGCTGTGCAGGGGATGCCGACATGTCGGCTGGGGTCCTGGCTCATTTTCAGTCTTAAGGTGACTGAACAGAATGCTTTTGCAACTTCCAATTGCACAATTTGGGGAAGGAGTTTCTTGTGGAGAAGCAGTGTTCTTTGGATGAACTGAGAACAACGGCAACGGTAATAGTTGCTCTTTCTTGAACACCTAGAGTGGTAAGGCTTGGGCCTGTGCTGAGTGCTTTATAGACATCATCTCGTGCAAACTCGTATTATAATGAAGACGCTGAAGTTCGGAGAAGCTGAGTAGCTTGTCCCAGGCCCTGTGGTTAGTAAGTGGTGAAGATGGAATTCACCTGGCTCTGTGTGGTTATGTAGTGTGTCTTTTGCCTTCAGTGCCAATTTAAGTGAATGTTTGTGGGGACTTGTGTTTATTTCACCCTCTTCTACCCAGGCAGCCCTCAGTCTAGACAGCTTCCTAACACCCGCCTGGTCGGGATCACTTTTAGCTGTGTTGTCTTTATCTGTTCCTTCTTCAGAGTTTCCTTTGTGACTGAGGAACTAGGGGAAATAGAGGGGCCACAGAGACTGGGGAGGTAAGAAAGTTCTAATTCTGCCTCCAACACGGAATAGCCCTTTGAGCCTGCGCAAGTCACGTGACCTCTCCCCCTAGCCTGAGAAACCCACGGGTCCCTTTGGTGGGGGAGAGTGAAGGAGAGGGGTCGTACAGAGTTGGATTTCCCCTTGGGCCAGGCTTCAGGGCCCCTCCACGGCTCTGGGAAGAGGCCCTGGATTTTTGTATTTATAATTTTATATTCATTTTTCTTAAAGAGATTCACAAATCGTATAAACTTCAGGCTCCCCAGCCTGGATCCCCTCTGGGGCGGTGTTGGTGTCCCAAAGAGTTAATGCTTGCAAAGGCACTCTTCAAAGCAGAATGCACCGTACACATATGGCAAAACTATTATTAGTATTATTAATAGTTAGATAACAGCTTGAGTCGAGGAAACCTGTCTTGGGAACTGGTGGGCTTTAAAGAAGGGTTTAGATTTGAGGAAAGCAGAGGGAGCCTATTAAGCTTTCCAGTCGATGACGGGGAAAAATTATGAAATCTCCTCCCCAGGAGGAAAATTTCTATCTGTTTGTGAAAATTTAACACACACTTGTGCCTGAGGGCTGGGAGTTGGAGGAGTTCTTTTCTGTTTCCTGGCTTCTGGGAAAAGTGGAGGAAGGCATTTTTCTAATTGGAGAGAGTAGATTTACAAGTGCTACCAGGATCCCATTACAGAAAGCTGCAGTTAGCTCCTGGTTATTAAAAGGCTCATTATTCAGTTTATGGATTTTCCAGATCTTGTCCATCCCCGGCCGTTCTGATGTACACCTTTTATGCATTTTACTGCCAATTAGCACCTCCACCAGAGTCAGGAAAGGGAGAGGAGCTAAACCCCGAATTGTTTAATTCCTCTCCTTGTTAACAGCTGTGTCAAGGGTTTTCGGCAAGAAGGTGGTTATAGACATGGCCCAAGTGAGGTGAAGGGATTATCTGTGCTTTCACTATTGTTTTCTTTTCCCTCAGCTCAAGGACTGAGAGTAGGCTCTGGTTCTGATTTTAAACTGATTTAAAGTTTGCCTCATCAGAGACCTTGGCCCAGGGTATCCCAGAGATTCAATAAACAGGAGCCTCGGGGTAGGTAACATTCTCAGAGAGGCCCTGTGCCCCTTACCCCATCTTCTCTGGGCCTCCTCTCATTTCCTGTGTGATGTGGAGGGGTGGGGGCTCACAACATCTGGTGCTTGGGAGAGTGGGGGAGTTAACTCCCAAAGAGATGGCTTGGGGGCCAGGAAAGAGGGGTCCTTGTACTTGAGTCATTCTAGTATTTGTGTAAAAAAGAAATGTGTGTCTCGGCATATACATAGTCAATGTAAATATATAAATAAAAATATATACCCACATTCATTCAATCAATTGTACCTTCATGTTTACTCAGATTTGAAAATTCTTACACATAAAATCTTTCTTGGAAGGCACGTCTTGCTAATTTCAGAGGCTGTTTTTTGTTTTGTTTTGTTTTGTTTTAGTGTATGTATTAGCTGTGCCTTTACCGGACACAAAAATAAAAACCTCTTTGGTTTGTTATGAAAACTGTCTTTACATCTTGCCGTGAGAAGATTCTGATCACAAGGGACTGGGAAGCAAGTTGTGTATGTCCTGCATTGGAAATGAGTCAGGATGTGGGATTCGAATGTGCACCTGGAGCTCATCTTAGGTTTCAAGGACTAGAATGAGCAAGTCAGTGTTCTTGGGATGATCCCCGTCCTTGGGACAAGTGGGATACACCCTTGCAGAGAGCAGGGGCTGCCGTTCCTGGCCCTGACCTTTGCTGTTCCTGGTGGCCCCACCAGTAGACTGGACTCTAAAGAGGGGTGAAAGTCTCTCTGTGAAGGTTTTGCCTAATCAAGCAGGGGAAATGATAACCGGGAAAGAAGGGCTGTTCTCTAGGGTGCGGGTGGTAAGAGGATTTTGGGTGCAGAGGTCAGAGCTGAACCAACGCCGAGTCTGAGTCCAGCTTTGTGATGAATATGAGTCGTGATGGTAGTACATTTATTTACTGCAGTGCTGTCCAGTAGAAATCTCATGCAGCTCACGTATGTGATTTTACGTTTTCTAGGAACCACGTTAAAACATAAAAGCAAAACGAAAGAAATAGGCAGAATTTACTTGAATAACATATTCTGTTTAACCCATTATGAATTCTTTATATAATAGAGGAAATTAATAATCCCTCTGTAACTGTAAAGACTATAGGGCGTCAATGATACTGAAGTTATGAATATACAGATTATGAAGAATTAAATTTTGACTCCTATATAATATATCCCAAACATTTTCATTTCAACATGTAATCAATATAAAAATCAATGAGATATTTCTATATTTTTTGTTAAGTCTTCAAAATTCGGTGTACATTTTGCCATTACAGCATATCTCAATTTGGATGCTAAATTTTCATCAGGAGTTTAGATTTTATAAAATGTATAGTTAAAAAAATAGGTTCACATGTTCAAGTTGCTCCAAAGATGCTCAAAAGCTTTCCAAGAGTTGAATCGAGTATTAGTTTTTAAATGTAAATAAAATAAAATGAAATTTAAAAATGTGGTTCCCCAGTCACAGTAGCCATATTCCAAAGTCTCTACGGCCAATTGTGGGTGGTGGTTACTGGACAGGACAGCACGTTTGTTCAGGTCCTTATCCTCACCATCGGAAGGGACCACTAACTGTGGGGGCATTGAGAGCAGTAGAATGGGGTCGGGGGAAGGGTTGCCTGCCGGCTGGGGGAGCACAAGGGGAGGGCACTCCTGTTGGTCAGACCCTTGGCAGCCGAAGGGAGGCAAATGATGAGCAAGTCATGAGTGCTGGACCCAGGGACACACTGGAGCCTCTCTTGAGCCCTTGGAACTTCACCTAAAATGGAGTCCGATTGGTGCCCTAGATGTGGAGCAGCTGTGAATTCTCCCAAGCGGGGTGCAGCTTTGGTCTCAGTGTGGTAGTGTGAACTCCCGTTGGCTTTGAGGTCAGAGACGGACTGTATATACTTTGATTGGAGCTATTCCTTTGCTCCAGCAGGGCGGTCCACACATGGCAGCAATCTGGACAACCAGAGTAAACCGCATGTCTTAAGTCAAGAGAAGTAAGGTGATTTGCGTTCCTTTGTACAGTTTGCTTATTTTCCCCTGCTTGTTTGTGTGTCCATAGCTTCAGCAGTGTGCCAGTAGCTGTGTGTCCAGTGGTGCTTAGCGCAAATTGGTTTGTAAACCCACAGCTCTGTTCGGTCTACACTTGTGCATTGCGGGCCTGCCCTGCTCCACCTCGTCTTCTTGGATCGTGCGATGAACACCTCATTATACTAATGGCAGTAGCTGCCCTTTGCCACGTGCCTTCTCTCGGGCAGACAGCCTGCCAGATATTTTGCAGCTATTTATTATCTCACGAGATTTCAGGATGGGCATTATTTACTTTTGTTGGACTGACAGGGGAACTCGGGTTTGTATAGCTGAACAGTTTTGCTAACGCAAGAGTGCTAGACCAGGATCCTCCAACTACAGCCCTTGGGCCCAATCTCCTGTCGCCTGTGTCTATATAGCTCTGTGTGGCCCGTGATTAAGGATGGGTTTTGCATTGTTAAGTGGCTGAAAAAAAAAATCAAAAGCAGGATAAGAGTTCATGAGGTGTGAAAATATATGAGATTCAAATATCAGTGTCCATAAATAGTTTTTCTGGAACACAGCGGTGTTTATTTGTTTCCTAGTGTCTATGTGTGCTTTCACGCTACAATGGCAAAGCTGAGAAGCTGACATTTGGACTGCAAAGCCTTAAAAATTTGCTGTCCCTTTGCAGATAAAGTGTGCCACCCCCTGTGCTGGGCTGTTAAATTCCTCCAGCAGACGGTAAGAGCTGGGGTCAGGGCCGGTGCAGGGTCTCCCGTGGATCTTCAGCTCTCGCCCAGGAGCCCCACACTGAGGAGGGCAGAGGGATTTCCTGAGCGTTGCAGCCAAGCACTCCATGTGGAAGAGGAAACGAAAGCTTAGGGAGGAGATGTAACTCTCCAAAGCCAGATGGTGGTGTTGGAATTCAGACTCCAAAGCCCCCCAAGTCTGTGGCTTCTGACAGATACTCTGACCACGAGTGCTGTTCAGCTTGAACTGCACCAGGAACCCTGAACGGCCTATTTGACCAGAGATTGCTAAACCCCACACCCAGAGTTTATGATTCTGTAGGTCTCTCTTGGGGCTCAAGAAGTTGCATTTGTGACAAGCCCCCAGGTGATGCCGATGAGGCCCATCTGCGGGCCACTGTCCTGACATCCTACATCCCACCCCACAAATGGTTGTTGAGCTGTGGAAGGCTTCAAACACATGCGGTGACCCACAGAAACTGAAAAGAATTTAAGTCCGTTTAGAAATTTAAGTCAAGTGCATTCTAATAAGCTTTTTCGGCATTGTAATAAATTTGATTCCTTCCTTCATTATTCTTGTTAAACCCCAAGCTTTCTGATGCCGTGGGGCTCAGGCCACCATGAATATTGAAACACATGTGCCTCTGTGTCCAACAGTCAGGGGCTGGGGGGGTGAAATGAACCCCCTCATGGGTGGCACTCCTCCTGTGTTTCTGGAAACTCAGTTTCTTTCAAATCAGTTTCAAAATCAGTTTATGCTGATTTATAAACCAGGACTTTGGTTCCTGCCGTGATTTATGTCAAACCCTTTCTTGTGCTCTGTTTCTGCCCCTGCACTGCCTCCCCCGCCAGGTCTGTTTCTCTGCTGGGGGTGCAGGAAAACAGCTTCTGTAGTCAAATTATACTGCCTTTGGTCATGAAAGGTAATGCATTAGTGCTAGAGTTCACTATCTTAATTATTGGCTCTACTCAGTCTCATATTTAAAAAAGTCATTATTTAAGGATTAGGAATGGGGAGAATGAAGACTGTCGAAAGATGATAGCTTTCATTTTTTTTGTTCATGTTGATGATTCACAGCCTTGTTTGGGATGTTAATAAGTAACACAAAGCATTGGTAACTGCTGATTTAATCTCTTCTTATAGGCTCATATTGGCATAAAGAAAATAAATCTCTAAGGTGTACCCTTTTACTTTCTCCTGGCTCTCTATTTCCATGCCGCTATTCATTGTGCAGCTCATTTTTCTGACCCGCCCCCAGCTTCATCTCTGGCCTCTGAACCCCTCCCCAGTACAGTTGTTATAGGGATCATTAGTTAGAATGTGTAAAGAACCATAATCTCAGCTCTATAGAAGGGAAGCCTTATAGAACTCTATTATCAAGTAGATAAAACCCTCTAGCAGGGTCTCAGGTTATAAGCCATTCCATTAGGAATTCCCTGGGAAATGTGACTCCTTTCTACACCTGCTATAAAACCATCAGTATGGTGTTCATGACAGCTTAGGGATGTCATCCCGAACGCTTTTGACACTGCCTGGAGGCTGACTTTACAACTACTCGTGTTTGCTCTTTTATTGCTGACCTTCTCGACCTTGTAGCCCCTTCTTTCTCCCTATTTCTAGGAGAAAATTCATTCCCCAGAAGCAGGAATTACCTGCCCCCTTTCACATGCTGCCTTATTTATTTTCCTCTCATTCTTTCAGTTGGGAGTAAGAAAATCTCTCTGTCCTGCCCTGGTTTATGTCACTTAATTATTTGTTCCTTAGCTGGTTTAATGTTTATTTAATTCTGTCATGCTGTTTAACCCCAGCAGCCTGGTTCATGGCTTAAGCTGAGCCAAAATTTCTGCTTGTGACTTCTAACTTGTTGATAGAGTAAGGTTTGTTTTCCTCTCATCCATGTTTGACCCTTGGTATTAAAACCTTATTTAAAGAAATGACATCTGAACCATATACCACCCTAGATTTCTGTATTAGAAAAATTGAAGTTCACTGTATGTTCTAGATTTGTGTAGGTGAAAGGGTCTGTATTTGACCTGTTTTTCCCTCTTATCTTCAGCAAATAGAGGCTTGTGAAGAGGAAGTTTATCATCAAGCACTTAGAGAGTACCCAAGTACAGTGCCTGAGAGGAGGGGTAGGGGGCATGGAGATGAAAGAGAAGCTGAGGATTTATTTATTTTTTTAAACAATTTTATTTTATTTATTTATTTTTATCTTTTTTTATTAAGAAACTCCACAGCCAACATGGGGCTTGAACTCATGACCCCGAGATCAAGAGTTGCATGCTCTACCCACTGAGCCAATCAGGTGCCCCTGAGAAGCTGAGGATTTAATTCCTTTCTAAGGGAAAGTGAGTCTGCATGGATGATAATATTAATTGAAAAAATAGCTTACATTTACTGAGTGCTTACTGTTTTTATTGAGGGCTTTATATTTTTGAACTGTCTCATTTACTCAAGCTCATAGGGTAGATTATGAGTTATAAATTTCCATTTAGATGAAGAAATTGAGGCTTAGGGAGGTTGAATAACATTCCCAAGATTGCACAAAGCAGGGTCGGGGTGTGGGTGGGCAGGATTTGAATCCGGGAGCCTGGATGGAGTAAAATATATGTAATAGAATCTCTTCCTATAGTCATACATGGACAAACCTATTTGTAACTTGCCCACAATAATAATAACAATAACTTTAATGAACATTTATTGAGTACAAACTTTGTGGTAGGTACTGTAAGGCATACATGTGATTTCCTTTATTGTTCAATAATCCTATTAGAAAAATATTTTAATTATCAAATCTATTTTGCTTGTGAGGAACCCTGAGGCTTAGACAAAACTCATCTTCTTTGCCCAACCCCATGGCTAGTGAGGAGAGAATTTGTGTGACCATATTATTTTTATTAGCTATTTTACTATTATTTAGAAAAAAAATTTTTATTAAGTTTTTATTTTAGTTCCAATATAGTTAACAGTGTTATATTAGTTTTGGGTGTACAATAGAGTGATTCAACAATTCTAAATATCCTTACTCAGTGCTCATCATAAGTGCATTCTTAATTCCTTTCACCTGTTTCACCCATCCCCCACTCATCTCCCCTCTGCTATGCTTTTTTATTTTATTTTTTAAGTAGGCTCCATGCCCATTGTGGGGCCCAACACACAGCTTGAACTCATGACCCTGAGATTAAGAGTTGGACGCTTAACTGACTGAGCCACCTAGGCACCCCTGATATGTTATTTTAAATGAGTACCCTCTTTTAAAGTTTTTTTTCAACAAGAACATTTTTTTACTTGATGCGTACTTCAGAATAATGGTTCTAAAAGATACGTATAAAACATTCCATCCAAGAAAAATAGAATACATATTTTCTTCCAAGTACACACAGAAGAACCCCCTGGTTAAATCATGTAAAAAGAGACATAAGAAATATTACGAATTTAAGAAGACTAAAATCATACCAAATATATTTTCCAACTCTAGTGGTACAAAACTAAAGATCAACAATAAAACCAACTTGGAAAATCTACAATGTAAATATTAAATATTTAATATGTAAATATTAAACAACACACTACTGCACAAGCAATGGGCCAAATAAGAAACAGCAAATCAAAATATGTCTCAAAACAAAAGATAAAAGAAAGCCAATATTCCACAACCTATGGGATGCAGCAAAGGCAGGTGTTCGTGTGAAATTTATGCTATAAATGCTTGTATTAGGAAAAAAAAGTTCAAATAAACAACTTAATATTATACCATAAGGGACTAGAAAAATAAGAAACTTAGCTGAAATTTTTTAGTAGAGGCAGGAAATGACAAACAAAAATCAGAATTAAATAAAATAGAGACCAGATTAAACAATCACATAACATTGAAAGTTATGACCAGTTTTTCCAAAAAATATTGTTATTAGCTAACATTTATCGTGCACTAAGTCCTGGGCACTATTTTCAGCACTTCACACTTATTAACTCATTTAATCTCTATTTTCCAGGTAAGGAAACTGAGGCACAGAGTGGTTAAGGTCACCAAACTATTTTTGGCTATGGAGAAACCCAGGCGCTTTGGCTCTGTTGTCTGTGTATGTAATAAACATGCACATGGCCACACACCCTGTTTTTAATTGTTGTTTTTGTTTTTTTGTTTGTTTTTTGCCACTTTTATGGCTTACTTCTTAGTGCAGAGAATCACTTAGGACTATTGAAATCCATTCCAGTATGAAATCAACCCACATCAAAGGAGGTTATGTAGATAAGAAAGATTGATTGATTTTTGACTTGAGAGGAACTGAATTAAAAGATTTTTTTGAGTGTTTGTTTTCCCTTTGAAGAATTTTGAATCAGATCACACTTAGGAAAGACCCACTTAGGTTGTCAGATGTGGAATTAATTTCTTTGTGAAGGTGGTATTTGTATTTGAGCCTAAGGCCATCATTCTGACTGGGTGGGGAGTGCCAAGCAGTGTTCCCTCTTGACTGTTCTCCCTGTTCTCCCATTCATCACCGTCCCCCTGGTTAACTCTACTGGGCAGCTAGAGTGATCCTTTAAAACGTAAATCAGATTATGGCAGTTGCCTGTCTAAATCTTTTGGTGGCTTTCCATTTCACTTGGGACAAAATCTAAATTCTTTCCCATGGCTCACAATGCTCATGATCTCACTTTTGCTTATTTGAGAAATCGTCTCCTATACCTTAGTCCCCTGCTCATTTTCATTCCATCCAGTTGTTGGACCTTGTCAAGGTCCTTTCTGCTTCAGAGCTTTTGGGCTACGGTTCTCCTGCCTTCCAGCTTTGTCCCCAGGTTCCTTTTGATGCTAATCTTTTCCCCTCTTCTGTGTCCCAAATTATTAAATGCATTGCCTCAGGCAGGTCTTTTGTTGATTATGCCAGTAAAATATAATTCTTCCTGGGCAGCTGGGTGGCTCAGCCGGTTAAGCATCTGCCTTCAGCTCAGGTCATGATCCCAGGGTCCTGGGATGGAGTCCAGTAGGGCTCCCGGGTCAGCAGGGAGTCTGCTTTTCTCTCTCCCTCTGCCGCTCCCCCCTGCTCATGTGTGCGCTCTCTCTCATGCACGAGCGTGCTGTCTCTCTCAAATACATAAAGTCTTTAAAAATATATATATATAATTCTTCCTGATATTCCCTTTTAAGCTTCCCTGTTAATTGTATGCATAGAACTTTCTTAATATATGAATTCATGTGTATTTGTTTGTTTACTTGTCAGTCAAAGATTGAAAGGGCAGGGATCATGATTATTTTATTCATCAGTAGGTATCTAGCATCTAGCACAGTGCATCCAACAAATGAATGGTTGAATGAATTAAATGTCTGGCAAAAAAAGAGGAAAAAAGCATGTGCAAAGGTACGGTGGCATGAGGCATGAAGCAGCAGGTCATTCTGGGGAACAGTGAAAGTTGTGGGGGCGCCTGAGTAGCACAGTTGGTTGAGTGTCTGACTCTTGGTTTTGACTCAGGTCACGGTCTCAGTGTCGTGGGATGGAGCCCTGTGTCAGGCTCTGTGCTCAGGAGGGAGTCTGCTTGAGATTCTCTCTCTCCTTCTCCCACTACCCTTCCCCCCTTTCTTTCTCAGTTAAATAAATAAATCTTAAAAAAAAAAAAAGTGTCACTGGGCTGGTTTTGGGAGCTGGAGGAGACGATATATATGGGGTTAGATCATGAAGGATTATGTGGATCCTGCCAAGGAGTACGAACTTTATCCTCTGGAAATGAGGAAACACTAAATGGGTTTTAAACAGATTATTAAATGCAGTTGAGGTATTGAGTCAGAGAGAACATTCTATTGTCTCATTGTCTTTTAGAGTACTCAAGAGTCCTTAGGTTGACTCTCATTATTGTCTTTTGTATTTGGAAATTATGTGTCCCAATTATGATTTTGCTACAAGGATCACACAGGCAGAATTTCAAGCAGAATGCTGGAAATTAAAATATACCAAAGATGTAAGTGTGCTTCTTTATGGCATAGCTTCGTGTTCTATCTATCAAATGTGATGAGCCAATGATAAAATAAAACTAAGCATTTTATACGAATAAGTTATTAGTTGTTCGGGTTGTTCAACTTTCTGTATAATGAAGAGAATCTTAAATTTGGACATTATCTCTTGAGTCATTTAGGTGATACATGGCAGACTTTAGGCTCTGTTTAGTAGAGCTGATTTTATATTCACTTGATAGTATTGCTTTGAAGGAGGATGCTGTGTAGTTCTGCCCTGTGGATCAATTATGCAGTGACTGTCTTGGGACCCTGACTTTGCATAGCTACTGTATATTGAGCATCTACTCTGTGGCAGGCACTGAACTAGTCATCTTACATCACATGGGTAAAACTTGAGAGCATCTGTTTATGGTAGATGTATTCCCATTGTACAGATGAACAAACAGGTTCAGGGAAGTGAAGTACAATAATCTCCCCTTACCCACAGTGTTGCTTTCCACGGTTTCAGTTATCCGTGGTCAACTGTGGTCTGGAAGCAGATGCTCCTCCTTCTGACATATCATCAGAAGGTTAATAATAGCCTACTGCTGCATCACTGTGCCTACATCATTGACCTCACTTCAACTCCTCATGTAGGCATTTTATCATCTCCTCTCATCACAAGAAGGGTGAGTACAGGACAAGAAGATATGAGAGAGAGACTACATGTACATAAATTTTATTACAGTGTATTGTTATAATTATTCTATTTTGTTATTGGCTATTGTTGATGATCTCTTACTGTGCCTAATTTATGAATTAAACTTTATCATAGGTATGTATGTATAGGAAAAAAACAGTATATGTGTTCAGCCCTATCCATGGTTTTAGGCATCCATTGCGGGTCTTGTAATGTATCCCCTGTGGATATGGGGGGACTAGTGTAATTCTCCCAAGTGAATGTGGAGCCAGGGGATTAAATTCAGATTTGAGTCAAAATGCCCCACTTTTATTTTAACTCTCTGCTGTCCTGCCTCTGTAGGGGAATCATATAGGACTATTGAGATGAACTAAACATAACTGTACTTTGAAGGAGCTTAGAGAAATAATTTTAATCTGAGTTAAACTGAATATTAAAAAATTAAGGAATTCTAAGAATACTTTTTTTAGTGGGGGAGGGGGAGAGAGAGGGAGAAAGAGAATCTTAAGCAGACTCCATGTCCAGTGTGTGAGCCTGAGGGGGCGAGGCAGGGAGGACAGGGGAGGTCAGGAGGGGCTCGATCTCACAACCCCAAGATCATGACCTGAGCTGAAATCAAGAGTCCGGTGTTTAACCGACTGAGCCTTCCAGGTGCCCCTAAGAACCCTTTTTTAATTTGAAGAACTTTTAAACTAGTTTACACTTAGGCAGTCCTTTTATTCAACCTGTTCAGTTTGATTCAGCCCTAGTAAGTTTAGTTTCACTGATGAGCGGGTACCTGAACAGAATCTTGGTGGATGGGCGTGAACATTGGGGCACCTGTGCTGCATACTGATCTCCGCCCCCCACAGCCTCCTCTTCACTCACCATTCTGGAATCTGTTCTCGGCACAGCAGCCAGAAGCAACTTTTAAAAATGTATATAAGTTGATCTCATTCCCTTGCCTAACTGGTCATATTCTGGGCAAAAAAAAAAAAATTGCAAATAATTTGCAAACCATAAGGGGTTAATATCCAAAATATATGAAGAACTCCCACAATTCAATAGCAAAGGAAAACAATCAAATTAGAAAATGGGCAAAGTCTCTGAGGAGACATTTTCCCAAAGAAGATATACACATGGCCAGTGGGTACACAAAAAGATACTGAACATCGCCAGTCATGAGAGAAATGTAAATCAAAAGCACAATGAGATCTCACCTCATACCTGTCAAAATGGCTATTATCAAAAAGATAAGAAATAACAAGTGTTGGTGAGGTTGTGGTGAAAAGGGAACCCATGTGAACTGTTGGTGGGAATGCAAACTGGTGCAGCCACTGCAGAAAACAGGATGGAGGTTCCTCAGAAATTTAAAAGTAGAATCACCAAATAATCTAATAATTCCACTTCTGGGTGTTTATCCATAAAAATAAAACACTAACTCGAAAAGAAATCTGCACTCTCACTTCATTGTAGCATTATTTATAATAGCTAAGACATGGAAATAACCTAAGTGTCCATCGATGGATGAATGGATAAAAAAATGTGATGTATATCTTATAGATATGTCTGTGTGCATGTATGCATGCACATGCTTGCACACACACACAGGAATATTATTCAACCATAAAAAAGGAAACTCTGCCATTTGCACTTGAGGGCATTAGGCTAAGTGAAGTAAGTCAGAGAGAGCAAAATACATACTACATGGTCTCACTTATATGGTCAGACTTATACATGGACTCTAAAACAAAACAAAACAAAAAGGAACTCATAGATACTAAGAGAACAGATCGTCAGAGTGGAGGGTTTTGGGGGTTGAAATGGGTGAAGGGGGTCAAAAGGTATAAACTTCCAGTTATAAAATGAATGAGTCCTGGGGATGTCATGGCCAGCATGGTGACTGTAGTTAGTAATACTGTACTGCATGTTTGAAAGTTGCTAAGAGAGTAGATCTTAAAAGTTCTCATCACAAGAAAAAAACTTGTAACTTTGTGTGGTGATGGATTTTAGTTAGTATCCACTTATTGTGATCATTTTTGCAATATATACAGATATCAAATCATTATGTTGTATACCTGAACCCAATATAATGTTATGTATTAATTATATCTCAATAAAAATGCATATGATATGATCTTGTTCCCTTGCCTAACTGGTCAATGGCTTCCCTTTCATTTGAAAGAAATTATGTTTTTATCATGATTCCACAGGCCTGCTTGATCTGTTCCTGCCTCCCTTTCCCGTGGAGCAGGGAGCCCGATGCGGGGCTTGAGCCCAGGACCCTGGGATCATGACCTGAGCCGAAGGCAGACGCTTAACTGACTGAGCCACCCAGGCACCTCTTACAAGCGTTTTTAAATGAGAGTTTCAAATCTGATCCTCACAACAGCACTGTGATATGGATGCTCTTATTGTGTCCATTTTATAGAGGAGGAAATGGAGATGCAGAGAGGCTAGATGAAGGGGTGGCTTCATGGCATGTGACATGTGTGATCACAGAACTGACTGCATGCTAAGAGGACCTCACGCTTGATTTAATGTTCTGCACTGGCTGTCGAAAAATTCTTCATAATTTTTAATAAGGGACCCTGCATTTTTATTTGCCCAGGGTCCCCCAAATTATGTAGCTGGTCCTGCCTTGGTGAGTTGCCTAACGTCACTCAGCTGTGAGCGGCAGAGTTGGGATTCAAACCCAGACTGCCTGGCCTTAAGCTTACGCCCTTTCATTTATGTTCTCTGGCTCCCCGTATCCCATATTCTTAAAGCAAGCTCCCCTCCCTCCACCTTCTTTTTGTTTGGACCTGTCTTTAGAGACAGGTGGCTTAACTCTTTGGATCTGAGATCTGTTTGTTGGGCCCCGTATCTGATGCATACAATTTCCCAATTTGGTTTGTAGGAGAGCAGTAGGGAAGATTTGAAGATATGGCAAGGACTGCATTTCCTTGCCATAACGGGAGAACCATAGCCTAAAAATAAATGAGAATAAAGTGGAAATACTGTAACGTATTAGTTTTGCACAACTTCACTAGAAAAACTAGACGAAGATAGCTCCGGTGCCTTTGGAAGGGAGGCAGTCCCTCAGCACTGCCTGTCTGCATGCGGTGCTCTGTGGATTGGCAGCACTTAATTACCACATACAGTTTTATGGACTGTTTTATGAGAAGCTGCTTTTTAGCCTTGCATGGATTGCTGTAAAGGGAAATATAGAAAGACAGGAGAGGATTTACATCACGTTGGCAAAAATCGTCCCTCCATGGTCTATGGTTATAACCGGAGACTGCCCACGATCCATCTCTCAGCCTTTCCTGAGAACTTTCTGTGGAGAGGTAGAGGCCAGCAATACACCAGAGCTCAGAGGTGGAAGGAGTAAGGACACAGGTGTTCACCACAGGGCACCCAGGGCCTTGACAGAGGCATGCGTTGGCCATGGAAGCCCCAGAAGAGCATCTGACAAGATTAAGCGGAGTCTAGGAAGTTCAGGGGAATTATCTAGGTGGAGAGACGAGAAGGAGTGTCCACGATGGAGGGAATAGTGAGAACAAAGGCGAGGAGGCGAGGGAGGTTGTGGTCAGGGTGAACTGCAAGTACATGGTCCTGGCCAAAGTGCTGGACATGATATTGGAGAGGTGGGTGGGGACCAGGTACTGCTGAACTTTGTGTGCTATCTCAGGGAGTGCAGGTTTATAGCCCAAGGTATTAGGGATGATGAGGATGATGATAGCTAACGTTGATGAGGACTTCTCTGTAAGTTGTAAATATTCCCGTGGTCCCTGGTCACACATATACCTGTTAGAGTGACGTGATGTGCACACTCAGTCATCATTGTCGGTGGATGAGATGACTGAGGACTTCGGAGTCAGCTGGGGTCCTCACGCTACCATTTGCAGCAGGATCTGGGGGCAGGCAGTGAAGCATTTTGAACCTTCATTTCCCTAATCTGCTCCCCTGTTTGTTATCAGGAACAATATGAAGTAAGACCATATACTTTGTATAAATAATATTTGTTTAAATTGTCTTTAGTGTAAGAAAGTTTACTATGTGTACTCTACTCTTTTTTTTTTTTTAATTATTCGTGGCAACTTTATACATCATTTCAAAGCTGGGGAATTCTCGGCAGACTCTGGTTAATTAATTGCCTTTTGGGAAGCCTGGGTGATTCATTGCCAGGATGGAAGATGGGGAGGGTGAACAGTTTTCTTCAGGCACCGGGTTAGAATTCTCAAGGAGGTGGGATCTCGGACACATCACTTAACCTGTCTGAGCCACAGCTTCCTCCTGGAAGATGAAGACAAAGCTGACAAAGCTGCCAACTTTTAGGGACTATTGCCAAGAAGACTTAATTATATATATAATTATATATATATATAATATTTTTTTAAGATTTTATTTATTTATTTGACAGAGCCAAAGAGCACAAGTAGGGGAAGCAGCAGAGGGAGACGGAGAAGCAGGCTTGCCCCTGAGCAGGGACCCCAATGTGGGGCTCAGTCCCAGGACCCTGGGATCATGACCCGAGCCGGATGCAGCTGTAACCAACTGAGCCACCCAGGCACCCTGTAATGAGATATTTGATGGAAAGCGTTGGCACATAGCAAGTATTCAATAAAGGGCAAGTGTTATTATATTTATTCCTGAAAAGATTTCTGTTTCACTGTGTAGCGTATGAGGAGTGGGGTGAAGAGCCCAAAAAGTGTTTATGCACTCTCCCATCTCCAGTCTGTTTCTCCCCTCCAGGCTGAATGAGATTGGATATTTTGTAAATGTAGTGGTGCCTTTGCCACAGCACCTTTAGACATGCCCTTGTGACGCTCCGACAAATGAATCAAAACACAAAGAGCCGAGGGTTGTTGATGGAATTTTCTAACTTTTCATCCCGTCACGTGCAGGGATGGTGCCAAGTCTGCCTGGCTTAGTCAGACCAGACAGAGATTGGAGGAGCTGGTGCTGCCCGTGGAGGGCTTGGTTACCTAGGCAACATTTACCTATGCTGATGACAAAGGAGCTATCATCACTGCCTAATGCGTGCACAAGTGTATCAAGTTATGGGGGAGATGAAAAGAAACAATTTTCTCTTGAAATGAGATAGATGCAGGTGTTAATTTCTTTTGAATGGCAGCTAATTTTCTGTTTTCAGAGAGCAGGACAAAGCTTAAACTTTAACTTGTGGCTGAAAATACTCAGTTTGTGATCCTGGCAACCCTCTTAAGAAAAAAAAACAGTCCTGGAGCTGGACTGTTAGGCTTCCTGTCTTTCAGAAGCTTATTGCATTTATTTTACTGCTTTGGGGGATTAGAAAATAGTCTCTGAAGGACATTTCTTTAATGACTTGGAATATTAATGTGGAAAATTTGCTTGTTGGACACTACAGTGAATGCTGTAGCTTTTGTCTCTAATTGGCTATTGGATCCGTCATTCTCTGAAGTTTTTTTTTTAATGTTTTCTTTGTTGCGAAAGATAATGTACATTAAGGAAAATACACAGAACAATTAAACAGTCCAGCGATTTGTCATAGGTGAATATGTTTACAGCTGTTACCTCTACTGAGGTGAAGATCGAACATTGCCGGTGCCCCAGAAGTTCTCCTCCTCCTTCCCCATACTAACGTCCTTGCATTCCCCACAAGGAGACCACAGTCTTGACTTTATAACCAATAGCAAAGAAGTTAGTACTAGAAATTTTGTTACTTAAGCATATATTTCTGAACACTGAGGTTTAGCTTTGTACCTGTTTGGAATTTCATATAGATGGAGTCATATGGTACTGTTTTATGTTTGGCTTAGTTTTTTCCAACATTTTCTGAGGTTCTTCCCTGTTAGGGTGTGTAATTGTCTTTCATTCATTTTACTTGCTATACTTTATTATCTGAATATGTCACAGTTTCTCCACTTGACTATTGATGGGTATTTGGGGGGTATTTCTGGTTTTTAGCTATTATAAATAATGATGTTATACACATTCTTTTTTTTTTTTAATGGATCCCAATGCAGGGCTTGAACTCATGATCTTGAGATCGAGACCTGAGCTGAGATCAAGAGTTGGATGCCTAAATGACTGAGCCACCCACGCGCCCCGATGTTATAAACCTTCTTGCACATGTCCCTTGGGATACAGATGCATGCATTTCTGTTGGTTGTGTACCTAGGGGTGGAATTGCTGGAGCATAAGATATATGTATCTTCAGCCTTCGTGATATTAAAGGATATATTTTTAAGTAAAATCATTACTCTCATGTAAATACAGAATGAACATGTGCCAAAGATTTCATTTAACTCATTAATGGGGGAATCGCTGAGTTATTATAACTGGTTGAAAGGAGAATTGAGAGAACCACACATATCTAGGCAATAGGGATATTGAAATGAATTTACAAATAAATGCAAAATGAATCTATCCATAAGGCAATAATCCATTGCATTCTATCAGACAATTCATTAACATTTGTATTTTTATTAGGAAGCGTTTGTATTTTTATCAGTTTCTAAACTTGGAGAAACAGTACAAAGGCAGAGAAAGGCAGGACAACACAGAAGGGTACATTAGACTGGACACTCCATACTCTTTTTTTTTTTTTCTTCCATATCCAAAGTCTTACACAATTTTTCCTGGCAGTCTATAATACCAGACTGTTTTCCAAAGTGATTGTTTCAAATTATTGTCCCACCGGAAGGGTACTGGAGTTCCCGTTGCTCCACATCTTTAACAGTTGGTGTTGTCAGGCTTAATTTCTACCATTCTGGTAGGTTGTCAGTGGTATCTCTTTGTGGTTTTAATTTGCATCTCCCTGGTAAGAATGAGGTTGAGCTGCTTTTCAGATGCTTATTGGCTATTTGAATATCTGCTTCTGTAAACTGCTTGTTCTAGTCTTTTTCCCATTTAAAAAAATGGGTTACTTCTACCTCCCCTTTTTTTTTTGGTAGGAATTCTTTATATGTGTTCTGTACATTAATGTATTACATATTTTCCTATGTATGTTGAAGATCTCATCTCCCACATTTTGCCTGGTTTCCTTTTCATTTTTTTTACTCGTGTCTTTTGATGAACAAAACAAATTTTTTTTAAAGATTTTATTTATTTATTTGACAGAGAGAGACAGTGAGAGAGGGAACACAAGCAGGGGGACTGGGAGAGGGAGAAGCAGGCTTCCCGCAGAGCAGGGAGCCCAGTGCGGGTCTCGGTCCATGACCTGAGCCAAAGGCAGGCGCTTAACGACTGAGCTACCCAGGCATCCCTGAACGGAACAATTTTAATATACTCAGTTTATCATTCTTTTATCCTATAGTTAATGATTTTTAAAATCTCTCCTTACGAAGGCTTTCATTACCTTGACTTCTTGAACATATTTAAGTATATAATATTAACTTCTAGAAACTATATTATTTGGCCTTTCAAATTTAAATACAAAAACCATGTAAAATTTATTTTTCTGTAGAATGTGAAATGAACTACCAGTCCCCCCTCCCCTGCCCTATTATAGTATGCAATTTTCCCGGCACCATTCATGAAAAAACTGCCCTCTACTCCTGCTTGGCAGAGGCCCCTTGGTCACATATCAAGTGTTCATATGTGTTTGGCTCTGTCTCTGGGCCTTTTGTTAAATTCCATTGATCTATTTGACTATTTTTTTAAAGAATTATTTATTTATTTGAGAGAGAGAGGTGTGGGGCTGGGGGAGGGGGGGCTCGATCTCACTACCCATGGGATCGTGACCTAAGCTGAAACCAAGAGTTGGATGCTTAACCACCCAACTGAGCCACCCAACCACCCAAACACCAACATCACACTGTAGTGTTTTTATAATACATTTTATAAAGTTTTTATTTCTGGTAGAGCCAGCCCTTCCACCTTCTTGTTCTTCTTGAAGGCTATATCTGCTCTTTATATTTCCTTTTTGAATTTTAAAATTAGTGTATCAAATTCCACAGAAACTGTGGAATTTTATTTGTGATTTTTAAGACTGCATTGAATCCCCAGAAATTTCATTCCTAGGTATTTATCCAAGAGAAATGAAAGCATATGTTCACAAAAAGAGTTGTACATGAATGTTTATAGCACTTTATTCATAATTGCTCCAAACTGGAAAAAACCAAGTTGTTTGTTCATACATTGTAAAACTACTAGGCAATGAAATGGAATGAACTACTAATAAACCCAATAACGTGCATAAATCTCAAAAACATTATGTTGAGCGAAAGAAGCCAGGCACAAAAGAATATATACCATGGGACTCCATTTATAAGAGGTTTTATAATACCCCCAACTACTCTATAGTGATAAATATCAAACCAGTGGTTAAATGGGGTAGGGAGTGGAGGAGTTGGTGGGAGAGGGTGAACTGCACAGGAGCATTTGGGTACGGATTAGGGAGGTGATTACAGAGTTCATCAAACCATACCTTAAAAATGTGTGTATTTGATTGTAACTGATACTTTGGTAAGGTTTTTGTTTGTTTTATTTATTTTGTTTTTGTTTTTTTAAGACTCCATAACTCTATAGATCTGTTTGGGAAAAACTGTTATTTTTACAAATCGAATCTTTCAATCTATGAATATGGCATATAGCTCCAAGAAGTATTGCCTTTAAATTCTCTGAATAATATTCTATCGTTTTCTACATAGAGATTTTTCGTATCTATTTAAGAATTAATCCAAGGCACTTATTTTTAGATATTCTTGAGTATTTTTTTTTAAGATTTTATTTATTTATTTGACACAGAGAGAGAGAGAGAGAGAGAGAAAGAGCACAAGCAGAGGGAGTGGCAGGCAGAGGCAGAGGGAGAAGCAGTTTCCCTGCAGAGCAGGGGGAACCTGATGTGGGACTCAATCCCAGGACCCTGGGATCATGACCCGAGCCGAAGGCAGTCACTTAACCAACTTAGCCACCCAGGAGCCCTCTTGAATATTTTTTATGTTATTTTGTAATTTACTTTTTAAAATTTCATTTTGTTTATAACTGATATATAACCAGGCAGTTCATGTTTGTTTATTGGTTTTTATTCTGCAGTCTTGTTAAGCTCGCTTATTGTGACTTATCTAGATTTTTCTTTGAATTTCTATATCCACCATCATATCATCTGCTAAAAATGACTCTTTTATTTCATCTATTCTAATTATTTTATTTTTTATATTTTTTTCTTACCTGATTATACTGGCTACAGCCTTTAAAAAGATACTGATTTCGGGGCGCCTGGGTGGCTCAGTTGTTAAGCGTCTGCCTTCGGCTCAGGTCATGATCCCAGGGTCCTGGGATCGAGTCCCACATCGGGTTCCCTGCTCTGCGGGAAGCCTGCTTCTCCCTCTCCCATGCCCCCTGCTTGTGTTCCTGCTCTCACTATGTCTCTCTTGGTCAAATAAATAAATAAAATATTAAAAAAAAGATACTGATTTCAGAAAGAAAACTTTCAACATCTCAAATGTGTTAGGTTTGCAGTATTTTTTTTAAAGATATATTTTTAAGGAATTTTCTTCCTATTTTGCTACAAGGTTTTAGTCATCAATGGATATTGAATTTTATCAACACTATCTTGCGTATTTAAAAATCATTGTATTTATTTCTCCTTAATTCTATAAATGTGGTAAATAACATTAAAAATGTTAAACAATCATGTGCTTATTACAAAAGTAATAAGCTTAACTAGATCAAGATGGATTAATCCTTTTATATATTGCTATATTTGGTTTGTTAATAATTTGGTTAGGCTTTGTACCTCTATGTTCATGGGTGTGGTGACCTCAAATTTTTCTTTCTTACGAAGTCCATCTCAAGTTTTGGTTATCAAGGTTATGCTTAAAGTGAGTTAGGAAATATTTTCTTTTTCTATTCTCTAGAGATGTTTGTGCATGATCACTATTGTTTCTTCTGGTAGGATTAAATTTCTGTTAGGATTCCCTGGTGAAGCTTTCAGAATCTGGTGTTTTCTTTGTGGTAGGATTTTAAATTATGCATTACATTTTTTTTTTAATAGTTTAAGACTTCAGATTTTTAGAATTTCTATTTCTTTTGTGTCGGTTTTGGTGAGAGTAGTTTTCTAGAACTTTGACCCTTTCATTTAAATTTTCAAGGTTATTGGCATAAATTTGGTCATAAAATCTTCTTATATATTTAATGTCTGTCTGATCTGTAGAGATGTCCCCTTTTAAAATTTCTGTTATTGGTTTTTTTTCTGTTCACCATTCCAAGGGTTTATCAGTTTTGTTAATCTTTTCAACAACTCTCTGGTTGATTCTCTGTATTTTGTTTTTTCTTCACTTTTTTCTGCTCTTATTTGTGTCCGCTTCCTTTCTTCTACTTACTTTGTTTTAAATTTGTGATGATCTCTTAGAGTGGGATGCTCAGTTTACTGGTTCTCAGCTTTAATTCTATTGTAATATATGTATTTAAATAATAAGTTTCCCTTTAAGTACATTTTCATTGCATCCCATAATTTTTATTTTATTTATTTATTTTTTTAAAGATTTTATTTATTTATTTGACAGATAGATAGAGAGCACAAGTAGGCAGAGTGGCAGGCAGAGGGAGAGGGAGAAGCAGGCTGTCCGCTGAGCAGGGAGCTGGACGTGGGGCTTGATCCCAGGACCCCAGGATCATGACCTGAGCCGAAGGCAGCCGCTTAACTGACTGAGCCACCCAGGCGCCCTACATCCCGTAATTTTATAGGAAACCATTTTATTATCATTCAGTTAAGAGTATTTTCTAATTTCTACTGGGGATTTTCTAGCTACCATTTTTTTATTGATTTTTTAGCTTCCTTGCGTTGTGAATAAAGAACACACTTGGATTTTAGTACTTTAAAACATGTTGAGACTTGTTTGGTTCCATCATATGTGGCACTTTTGTACATGTTTTTTATGTGTTTGAAAATAATGTGTATTCTTCAGTTGATCAGTGCAGAGTTCTGTATGTTTCTGTGGTCAAGTTTGCTGTTTCTGTTTTTCAAATTTCCTATATGCTTACTGATTTCTTTTTTCTTATTTGTTCTACATATTTCTGAGAGAGGTGTGTTCAAATTCCCTACAATTCCCTACAAATTCCCTAAAAAAAAGGTTTGTCTTTTTCTTTTTGTACTTTTTTCAATGTTGGCTTTACATAATTTGGAACTATGTTGGAGAAATTTGCAATTTGGAATTGTTATATCTTCCTGGTGAATTGAAACCTTTTTGACATTACAAAGTGACCCTCCATACACCTAATAAGAATTTTTGCCATAAGCGCTGTTTGACATTAATAAAACTACACCAACTTTCTTTTCGTTAGTATTTGCCTAGTGTATTTTTTTAAAAAATCCTTTTAGTTTTTACGTTTTTATATTCTTATGTTTTAGATGTGTCTCTTGTATATAGCATAGTGTTGGGTTTGACAACTTTTGTCTTTTAATTGGAGCATTTAGTTCACTCACTTATAATGCAATTATACACATACCTAGGTTGAAATTTACTATCATATTAAATGCTTCCTTTGAGACCTGAATGGTCTATGTTCCCATTTTTTCCCTTTTGAATTGAGTTTGTTTATTTACCATTCCATTTTTTTTCCATTAACTTGGAAGTTTTACATTCTTTTATTATTTTGTTGGTTACATTAGAGATTTTAGTGTGTGTCCTTGATTTAGGCCTTAAAACGCTTTAGTGCCATTGATACCTCTCTTGACTTGTCTGTCATTGTTGTTGTGTATTTTTCTTGTATACATTTCAGATGCCCTAGATAATATTATTGTTTTACACGATCACTTTTTATTTTGTTTTACTCATATATTTATCCTGTTCTTTTGCTCTTCATTTATTCTTGTATCATGGTTTTCCATGTGGGATTACTTTCTTTTTTGCCTGAAGAACAAATACCCTTTAGTATTTCCTTTATTGTAGGTCTGCTGGTGACAAATTCTTTCATTTTTTTTCTGTCCAAGATTTCTTTATTTTACCATCATTCTTAAGGATATTTTCTCTGAGCATAGAATTCTAGGCTGTCACTTGTGTTCTTTCAACACTTTAAAGATGTTTACTTACTTCTGGCTTCTCTTGTTTCTATTAGTAAGGTAGATGAAAGTCTAGTTTTTGTTCCTTTTTGTCCCCCTTTGGCTGATTTTACGTTTTTCTCTTTGTGGTTTTTAGCAGTTTTATAATAGTGTGCCCAGATGGAGTTTTCTTGTTATTAATCCTGCTTGAGATTTCTAGGGCTCCTTGTCTCAGCTCCTTCTAAGGCCAGACATTATTCTTCAGTTCTGGAAAGTCTGCTGCTATTTGCTTGTCAAATATTGCTTTGCCCCATTCATTCTTCTCTCTTCCTTCAGCTGTAATTACTTATATTCACTTTATTAATTATATGGGCTTAATTACCTTCTCACTGTATTCCATAATGTCTCTTTTCCTGTATTTTCCATTCTTTTGTCTTTCTGTGTTCACTCTTGTTTTCCTTGTTTTCTATTCTTGTAGAGCTAAATTTATTCATTAAGTTATTAATTTTAGTTAATATATTTTTATGTCTCAATTTTCCATTTCAGTCTCTTTCTCTTTTTCGAGTTTCCCATTTACCTTAATTTCCTAAGGCATTTGTAGTAATTTCCTAAATTACTAAAAACTGGATGGCCTAAAACAACAGAAATTCCTTCTCTCACAGATTTGGAATCTGTAAGCCTGAAATTGAGGTGTTGGCAGGATCACTCCCTCTGGAGGCTCTAGAGAAGAATCTGTTTCTTGCCTCTTCCTGCTGGTAGCTGTCAACATTCCTTGTCTTGTGCTATTCTCTGTATTCACACTGCCTTCTCCTCTCTGCCTCTGCCTTAAAACTCCCAGGATGAACTTCTCCTTTTAACACCCATAAGTTAGATATTTGACCATAAAATAATATTCATTCCGCTGCCACATAAGGAAACACTCACAGGTCTCAGGTATTAGGACATGGATGTATCTTTTGGGGGGCTACCCTTTAGCATCATTCTATGCTGAAATTCTCACCTTTGTAATTTTATCTTCTCACGCATAGTAAAACTTTTAACTAAACGTCTATTTCAGATAATTCTAAATCTGGAGCCCCATGGGTCTATTTCTATTTCTGTTATTTCTGCTGGTTTCTACTTATATCTCATCGCTTCATGTGCTTATTATTTTTAATTGTGTGTGAGTCATTATTTTTGCTCAGTTGTTTACAGATATAATTTGAAGTCAATGTTATTCAACTCTAGAAGGGATTCATGTTTGCTTCTGCAAATGCTTGGGGCATTAGCAGTCTAGAAACACCTTACTTCAGTTTCAGAGATTGTGATGGTTTGAAGATAAGCCGTGGGTCCTCTGAGGGCCTGTTAGCTTTCTGTTCTCCCTTCCTGCTAAGGTGCAGTTCTTTGGAGATCCTAACCCAAAACAAATGCTATGCTCAGGTCTATTCCTGCCATTCTCAGCAGACTATGAACACAGATCTCTATTTGCCTAATTTCTCAAAGCATTCATAGAGGGAGAACTGGTCCAAAATGCCTTCTCGACTTCCTTCCTTTCATCCTCACTTGATTCTTCCTTCCACCACTACCCCTCCCCACACACAATCTTGTTGGCTTTTGAATGGTTTTAAGCATTTAGTAAATATTTTGTCTATCTTTCCTACTTATCCTTGATGAAAAGGCTTCTCTGGCACACCTAGTGGGTTATTATTAGAAGCAGAGGTCTCCCTGTCTCATCACTCTTAAATTTTTATGATAAAAAAACTCAGACTCCCAAAAGTGGAAAGAATAGTGCAAAGAACCACGCCATTACCCACATTCAGTCATTATCAAGGTTTTGTTACATTTGCTTGGACATTTTTTTGTGACATATAAGAATAGAAAATCTTAAAGCAGGGCAGTATTCAAACCTGTAGCCATCCATTCACTTCCGAAGTCTCTCATTAGACAGAGGACTTGTGCTTTAGTAACTGCTACATCTCCAGCCGCTGGCGCAGGGTGTACCTGGGGCACAGTTTGCGCCCCATGAGCTATTGTTGAATGAATGAAGTTCTTGGTAGAACGATAGACTGGTGGAGCTAGAGAAGCTAGAAGAGGTCTTTGCCTGCGGTAATGAACCTCAGTTTGCAGATGGAGATGCCAGGATCCTGAGATATACGGAGAGGTGCTGATGGTCATGCAGGTGCACAGCAGAGTTAGGCCAGGGTCCTAGCTGAGGGCTCTTTCCGCTTGTCTACACTTCCTTCTCACTTTGCTAGCTTGCGTAACCACCACTTTTTCAGTTCTTCTGGTAACACCGAAGTTTGGGAGCATTTCATTACAAGTGTGATGGTATAATGTAACATTAAGACACGACAAGGCAAGTTTTATCGGCCATTACTACTTGCCTCAAGTGAGTGGGAAAGCCTTTGACCACTCGAGGCGTATATTAATAGCCCCATAAAATACATCCAGGATTGCTAGTGCTATTATCATCTGGCTATTACATTTCCTAAAATTATTGTACAAATACCACTTTAAATAGTTTTCTTTCCTGCCTTCCTTCCTTCTTTCTTTCCTTTTTTTTTTTTTAACTGGGAAGATTAGCTTTCTTTTATGAGAGACAATTCTTCACTTGCTGAGAAAATAGAATTATCAGGTAACTTGGAGCACGTATGAGCTCTGGAGTCAGACTGTTGTGCGTTCACGTATTTGCTCTGCTACTTACTAGCTCTTTGGCATTAGGCTAGTTTCTTAACCTCTGAGAATTAGTTTTCTTTTCTGTCACATAACAAAGTGCTTGTCTTTTAGAATTTATACCTGTAAAACACCTAGCATAGTGCCTTGTACATAGTAAGCCGTCAATAAATCAGAGTGTTATTGTTGTGATGGTGATTTTTTTCTTTTAGTCAGTTTATTTGTGAGATTAAAAATGGCTCAGAGCACTAACATGAACTTTAATTTAAATTCTTATTAATAAAAGAGCTAATATGGGTCGAATATTTGTTGTGTTCCAGTGTGTGTTCATAAGTGCTTTGTGTATACTGTTTCATTTAATCTTGCTTTATGAGATAGACATTATTATCTTTCCTTACAGGTGAGGAAATTTAGAAGTCAAGTAATTTGTCGGGGATTTCTGGCAGATAAGAAACAGCTAATACTAAGCTCAATCTTCCCATTGCCTGTGGTCTTAACTATTCTGCTATGTTGCTTCCCTCCCGGACATCTTGAGGTCACAGTGATGCTGAAGAGTTCATTGAAACAGAAACATATCTGATGAAAAATAAAATTGAATGGGGAGACTTCAATCAGAAAAATTTTGCTAATGCAAATGGTTCTTGCTAATTTGGAGTTTGTGACCAGGCTGATGGAGGGCTTGACCGAAAGTCTACACTGGTGTTAATTTTGAAGGTGGCCATGGTTAAGAAAATGAATCATATTCCCAACATAGGGATTATTGAACATATTTAAGGAAGTAAACTTTTCCCAAGCATCTTACCACCTCTCTATATACAGAATTAAATGCAAATGGTTCTAATGTGTTTATGATTGCGGATATTTCAAGTGTTCTCTGCTTGGTGCACTTTTGGTTAGCAAAGTAATATAACATCCGTGGGTAGACATTTGTTGGTTGTTTTCTTAGCATCCACCTCCTCTTTTCCTAACAGAACCTAGAAAATCCTTTTGGGAACCATCTTATACCTCATTTATAGCAACCACTGAGTTTGGGAGGGATGGACCCTGATTGGCATGGAGCCATTTTTCCCAATACCATGCTTTTTAAGGAATGGTGGGCAGACCTCACTCAGGCCTTACCCAGTGAGTGCATAGCAGTTTTTCCCCGTGTGCATTGATGAGTTCAGTGCTGTGCATATGACCTAAGTTGGTCAAATCAGCGTGAAGCCCAGGACTTTTGTTTGATGGCTGGAGAAAGAGAAAATCGTTCTTCTCAAAATGGTCTGGGCTGCCCATGTGAGTCCTGGAGTTGTTGCAGCTATTTTGCTCCCATGAGGGAAGCCAGCCAAGGAATTAAGCAGACACAAGGAGGAGGGCAGAGGTGAAAGTATTATAAAGAGACTGAGCTGAAGCCCTGATCACCCCATCTCTAAAGTCTGTCTTACTGCAGGACATTTTTATTACATGAACTAATAAATTTCTTTTATCGTATGAGCCAGTGTAAGTTGGGTTTTCTGTCTCATGCACTTGAACTTATCCTGACCGATATAATTGCATTGTATACATTTTCTATAATTTGGGGTTTTTATTAACTGCAGTAAATAAAGTTTAACCGTTAAGACAAAAGTACCTGGCAAAAAAAACCCCAAAAAACAAAAACAATGTTGTCCATGCCCTTGAGGGCCCTATAGCCTCTTAACGCCATGGCAGGATTTTAGGATTTCAGGCTTGGTCTGGTCACTTTCTGGTTCACCCAGTTATGTGATATCTCTCACTTGCACTTTCCTCATCTGTAAACTCAGGATAATAACCGTGTCTACTTGATTTGGGATTATAAGGGCTACCTGAGCTGATTTACGTAAAGTATTTAGCACAGGGTCTCTCACAGAGCGAATGTGAGTGAGTGTTAGTTATTACTCTTATTGGGATTATTATTGTTGATGTTACTGTTACTAACAGATCATTCTCTTCCAGAACAAATGTCTCTTTCCTCTCTAGCCCTCATCCCTAAGTAAATGAACTGAGCAATGTTGATTAGGGCAAAAGGGGCAGACAGAATGAGTTTTGCTAAGTCCATAAAATGACCTTGGGAAACCTGCCATTTCCTTTCTTACTCCACGCTTCTTGGAAGTGGAGCTCTCAGAGAGTCTTGGTGCTTTGACCTCAGCCATGCTCCTTGTGCTTGGGATGACCGTGTCCCCCATGTGATTCTGCTGATGGCCTGCAGGGCTCTGTCCACGAATCAGATCATGCCGCTGAAACAGTCATGTCACCTGGTGGGGTGAGACAGAGCAATAGCTATGAAATACTGTTGTTGTTTTTGTTTTTTAATTAAGCATACAGAAAAATCCATAATTCCGGGGCGCCTGGGTGGCTCAGTCGTTAAGCGTCTGCCTTCGGCTCAGGTCATGATCCCGGGCTCCTGGGATCGAGCCCCGCATCGGGCTCCCTGCTCAGCGGGAAGCCTGCTTCTCCCTCTCCCACTCCCCCTGCTTGTGTTCCTGCTCTCGCTGTCCCTGTCTCTGTCAGATGAATAAATAAAATCTTTAAAGAAAAAAAAAGTCTCTAAAAAGAAAAATCCATAATTCCAATATGAGGAATGTTGATTTTTGAATGGGAGAGAGTGGACTTATTAGCAACAACAACAAAAACCTGGGACAGAGAATAATGATTGAAATCAGTGAAATAAAATAGTGGCACTTCCTAGGTGACTTTCTTCCCCCCAGTCTCACTGCCTCTGTCATGGGACAGGCGTGAAGGGCAGCCCTCACTCTGAAGTGGGAACATGGCATATATGTATTTGCCTTTGAACACTTTAAAGGCCTAAAGACAGTTCCTTGTTATCTTCCTGAGAAGTGAACTTCTGTTTTCCCCCTTCCTGTGAGCCAAAAGAGCTCCCTAGTTATGAGTTTGGGGAAAGAAACCCAGGCTTCTCTCGGGGGCTGCAGCGGCCGCTAGGGTTTCCTTGGTCGTGGAGGGGATTTCCACGGCCCGTCAGCAGCTGTCATGCGCGGGCCGCCTGCAGGCCTCGTGCACTTGGTCCCTGCGGCCTGACTGACTTCTTCCCTGACTCAGCCCATGAATACACCGGCTTGTGAGAATAAAAGCGGCCATTGCTAGTAGTCAAATACATTATTCTTAAAATGCAGTCTTATTTTCTCTCACAATAATCAATGGTCCAGTGCTGTCTGTCCTATTTTTATCCTCATTTCACTGAGGAGGCAATGAAGTCTCTGAGGGGCTCGGGAACTTGCCCAGGTTACAGCTTTAGGAGGGACAGCCAGCTCTCAATCCCAGATTGGTCGGACACTAGTGGGTGTGTTCTCTACCCCTATTCTATTCTCTGATGCCATGATTATTTCCTTGCCTTGTAAGTGTTCTTGCATGTGATGCTGTTCTTGCTTTATTATTATTATTATTATTATTATTCCTGGTATGCACAGGCTTCTTTTCTCTTGCTTTTGCTCCTAGTTCCTTCTCCATTAATCAGTATGCATCTTTTTGTGACTGAACCCCTCTTTCCTCCTGTCCCACTCCCTAGCTCACCTCATTTTTGCATAGCATCCTGTGTCTAGACCAGAGTGGGTGGTCCATGTGCAGAGGCTCACGGAAGATGCAATGTGGAGAAGAAAGGAAGCTTATAGTTTTTTTTTTTTTTTGTCCACTTCCTCCTTCCTTCTGTACCCCAACGTACTGTGTTTGTCCATTTCCTCCTGTCTGACTTTCCATCATACTTGGAGCTCACATTCTGGCATTTGGTCTGGAGACATTTACATCTACTGGTGTCTTGGCTACAGATCCCTACTATTTGAAGTGATTTTCAAAAATGTGAAAAAGAGCCATGATTTCAGTTAAATGTTTGGGCTAAGGTGAAAATTATGAAGAGTAATGTTTGTAAAAGAGTTGGGGCAGGATAGCAACTTGGTCTAAGCCTGACTCAGGCTGTGTGATACTGGTTCGATATCTCCCAATTTCCTTTCCAGCATTCTTTAATGTGCTAATGAAGAAGAATTTGATCATGGTAGGTCAGATCATGGGGGATCTGAAGCTGTTCTCTTGAGTTCATTTATTCATTCATTCAACAAACAGTTACTGCCCGTGTTCCTCTAGGTTCCTAAATTTCATTGAATCAACCAACCCTTTTACTAAAAGCTATGGGCTCTTTTTATATAAAAATCCACAGAATACATAACATAGATTAGCATTCAACTGGAGGGTGTTTACAGACCCTTTAAAGCCCACCCATCTAAGAACTCCTGGCTAAGAACCCCAGCTTCGGGATGCACCACCTTTTTTGCTTAATCATGTTCTAATCACTAAATCAAGCTTTTTCCATTATGAATAGAGGGAGGTATTCAACCTGGTTTCTTGGATGAACTGTATTCACCCAAGTTCTCTTGGCTCATCACTGAAGCTTTACAAGACTATTAAAATAGAAACAAAGTAGCTGTGCAGAATTACTCATGATCAAAAGGTGTCCTTAGCAAGGGTGCCATCTTTTCCAGGTGGCCTTCTGAGCTTTCATGCCTAGGGTCACTAAAATATTGTATGGGGAGTTTAAATCCGTTGATTGAAATAAAGATCCAGGAGGGATGAAAAAGATCTCAGTAATGGTTAGGCATAGTGGGTTAGGTGTTTGCAAAAGGCTTGGTTACTTTGAAAAAAGAAATACCAGTACATTGAATTCTTAAATCTGTAGACACGTGTGTGTATAATGTCTGAGAAAAAAAAGAAAATTTTCACATCTAAAGAAATGAGCATTTGCCTTTGGGGTTTTTTACTCCACAGCAATATGACAGCTAATCAGAAAGCTGCCACACTCTGAGGGGTTTCTTTGACTCTGTTTTTGTATTACTTAATTAGATGATTTATAGTTTCTCTGACAGGTCTGGTGCAGCCTTTGCATTCCTGGAAGGAATCATATATAGCTTTGAGTGCTAGAATACAGGAAGAGAACGGTAGTACCCAGGCCTCATTAGCTGTAATGGTTTATGTTGGTGACTTAGATATGTCTGACTTTGGTCAACATAAACAGAAGTTGGTCAATCACAAAAGAGTGAATCAAATTTTGTGCTGACTTTCCTTCTGGTTACGCTTTCCCTACCTTCTGCCCCATTAAGAGTAACTGGAGAATTCTCAAGCTAGAATGGCACTGTGTTTCCATGCAGAAAACCAAAGCCTCCTGTAAACTGAGCTGAGGTGGGAAGGGCATCAAATCTAAGGACTGGGCATTTGTCATTTGTTATTAAGAGCTGTGACATAATTGGTCAGAGGGGCTCATCATCCAGAGCTTTGTATAGAACCATTCATTCTGGAATGTTTTGCCCTAAGGAAAAGAAGCCAAGCTCTGTCTTCACCTTCCTGAAGTCTTTGGTGACTCCTGTCCATTGGGCAGTATGTCCTGCTTGGGGCCTGACTGTCTTGCTGTAGCATTTTGGAGAACCCACATTTCCCTTTGGCCTGGCTGGATCCTGGACAATGCCATCCCAGGCTGAGTTGGGAGAGGCTGAAGCTGCATTTGCATTGCCTGGTCCTGGCATTGCCTGTGTGCCAGGGCACCATGCAGAGCCTGGGCTTGCAGGCACACTTTGGATGAAGTCATTCTTCCCTGAAAACTGAGATGGGAAATTTCTCCTGATGGGTTGGAACTGACTAAGAAGGTTAAGCAAAGCCTAGCTGAGAATCAGGCTGGGAATGTGTTCTTTCAAGCATAGGTTTAGAAGGTGGATCACATTGCTCTTACTTCTATTGTTTCCTCTGCTAACGAATCATTAAGGTAAATTTCCACTGGAAGAAAAAAAATGGGCATTTGAAAGTATTTGAAAATGTACTAAATTACATAGTCATTTGAAAACTTGTAAGACAGACTATGAGGAGATCAGACAGTGAGCTGAGAATTTAATTTGGAAGCATGGAATTTAATTTGCTTGGAGATATGTGGATGGGAACTAACAGGGCTGGTTGTGCTCACTTGCTCTTTCTCCAACTTCTACCCAAAGGGCCTCCTTATAATTTCTTTTTATTCTTTTAGTACCGTCATATTCTTCACATCCCCTCCTCCACGCAATCTTGATTTCAGAAAAGAATCTGATCTTGGCTACCTCCCCTTTAGATACCTTAATGTGAATGCAAACCTGATATTGATCCTCCCAGGGGAATCAGAATGCTGTTACTTATTTTGAATTAGAAGACCTTGCCTTCTTTATAAAAGAGGTAGTAGCAACTAATACCTAAGTGCTTTTAAAAAATAAACTTGAAACTTTGATGCTTTGCCCTGTTTTGGAATTGCCCGAATTAACACTATGACTGGAACACAGAAGTGTGTATGAGTAAGCCTTATAAACAGCACTGTCTGGAAGAGAGGGAGACCCGGCAGAATTCAGGCTTGCCACTAGTTCGCACTGTGGATGTGGGAAAGCAAGCTCACTACACCCTTGTACAATGAAACGGTTATGTTAGATGATCTCCATGGGCCCTTCTGGACCCGAGAATCTGAGCAGTTGAAGCTGAATCTTGAAGAAACAAGCTGTGTAGACAGACCACAAATGCCCACCAGGTGATGGTCTTAGAGTAACAAGTCTGCTTCATTATGATCTTTGGTTCCTACAAAACCAGTATAAAATGGAGAAAATGTTATAATCTTTATATATAGCTGGTACCAGATTTTTCCTTGGGGAGGGAACTGCCTTTGTTTGGGGGGAAATACCATGATCAATCATTTAGAGTAGATGGTGAAACACTGAGAACATTAGTCTGTAGTGAAAACATTAGGGTGCAGGAGCCCAAGCAGCAGAAAGATACCTAATCTTTTGAACATGAGAAAGTTGGAGTGCCTGGGTGGCTCAGTTGGTTGAGCATCCAACTGTTGATTTCAGCTCAGGTCATGATCTCAGGGTCGTAGGATCCAGCCCTACATGGGGCTTGATGCTCATTGAGGAGTCTGCTTGAGATTCTGTCTCTCTCTCTCTCAGCCCATCCACCCACTCTTGTGCACTTGCTCTCTCTCTCAAATAAATAAATCTTTAAAAAAATGAAAATGACAAAGTGAAAGGGATTTATGTTTTGTTCTGCCCTGGGCAGAGAGGGAGAAGAAAATAGAGGAGCAGAGACAGAAAAGGGAAAAGAGAATTTGGAGAGATGGCAGAAGACAGGGTGCTATGTGTTCTACAAGGCCAATAGGAAAACCCTAGAGATATTAGGAACCGTAATGTCTAATGTGAGATTTTAATTTGCTTTTCAGTGTGCTGTCTATCTAGTTTCTGTAACCTACTAATCTTTTGCAACTCTAATTTTTTTTAAGATTTTATTTATTTGAGAGAGAGTGAGAGAGAGAGTGCACGAGATGGGGTAGGGTCAGTAGAATCCCCACTGAGCAGGGAGCCCGATGCGGGACTCAATCCCGGGACTCCAGGATGATGAGCTGAGCCGAAGGCAGCGCTTAACCAACTGAGCCACCCAGGCGCCCCTTGCAACTCTAATTTTACTCTCAAATGGTTGTTAAGTGGATTATTTTGTAGACACTGAGGAAAGTATTGAGATTTTGTGTCTAGATTTTTGGGCATTGGCATGGAGCTAGCAGGTATGGAAATAAAATCTTATAGGCAAAGTTTGAAAATGAGAATACAACCTCACCTAGAAATTTGTGGAAATCTTAGTAAGACATTTATATTTCCATCAGGCATAGAGTTGAGGGGGCCCTAGTCAATTTTTAAGATCTAATCAAATCTTAAAGTGCAGATCAGGTGAAGGAGTTACCATTATTATGGGATCTTATCTGAAAATCTGTGATGCAATAATGGTAGATGAGCAGTTATGACAAATTTATAAGATCCTGGCAGGAAGAAGAAGAATCTGAATGTGTTCTTGTATGCATTTATTTATTTATTTGAGATTTTATTTATTTATTTGACACAGAGAGAGAGAGAGAGAGAGAGTACACAAGCAGGGGGAGCGGCAGGCAGAGGGAGAAGCGGGCTCCCCACAGAGCAAGGAGCCCAATGTGGGGCTCGATCCCAAGATCTTGGTCATGACCTGAGCCGAAGGTAGATGCTTATCCCACTGAGCCACGCAGGCGCCCCTCTTATATACTTTCAATTGTACCTTTGAGATGAGGTGATGAACCTCATCCAACTCTCAACAAGGGCCCCCTTTTGACCAGAGGTTGACTGCCTCAGAGAGATCTAGAAAAGATCATTCCCTGGTTTAATTTGTGGCCATTTGTAACTCATGGATGGCTGTCTTGTCTACTGTTGTTTCCTAGGATTTCTGAAGGAAATTCTGGACAAACAACTCCTTGTCTGTGAAAGTTAGCTTTGGAAATAACAAATAGAATGTCTTTCCTCAGAGAGTATACACTACCCAATCCCGGGTGCATAAAATGTATGCATATTTAACAATTGCTCTGAAAAAATATAGGAAGCATGGGTCTCAAAATATTAACTAGAGTGAGGGTTCCCATCCTAGCTTTCATTGTATCTAATTTTATACTTTTTCTTTGTAGCATTTATCAAAATTGAAATCCATTCCCTGTGTGCTTTGTTATCAATTCCTTTCCTAGGACAGGGACTTTCTGTCCTGCGCCAGGCCGAGGGTCATACAAATTAAACCTCTGAGCACTGGAATGAGCAGTGATTTTCTCTAGTGTTGTAGCTTCTACAAGAGCTTATTTTTGCCCCTGATTATAAAATACAAGTTTTACCAAAATGGAGCAAACATAATTACGTACTCTCTCTTAATTTTAAGAAACAAATTTGTGCCACTGAAGTAGAGACCTACAAAGACAGATTGGAGAAGTGTAGGTAAGTGGTAGGTTTCCTTGCTTAGACCTAAGAACTTGCTTATTAGAGGAGAATCCTAAAGAGTCCAGAGTGTGCTGAGGGCAAGGAGAGTCTATGCTCATGATAGCAGGTCATTGACATGGCAGCTTTATCTTCCTTTAAAATAATTGGTTTGTGTTTTGTTCTCCACCCTTTAGAATTGGGTTTTATTTCCTCAAGGAAAAAAAAAATTAATGAGGCTGCTACTATAGGATCACTTGTTCGATGTGTTATGTTTCAGGATGTACTTCCACGCACTTCTTGGTGGAAAGTTGGCTTTTGGAGCTTAGGCTTGGTTTTCATATATTTTCTGTGTCTCTAAGTAAAACTGGGTACTACCCCTCATCCCCCAATGATTTGTGACAGATTTGGGGGTAGCTGTACTTTTCTTTTTAATGTCAGTGAGAAGGGAAAGAATTTAGATTTATGACATGCCACTCGCATTCCAAAGCAACACAGAAGGAGTCATTTACATTTGACGGAGGCTGTACGTCTTAAGCAATGATCTTTTGGCAATGCATCTTTTGATTTTAGGTTGAAAAGAACCTGCTGTTGGGATTTCTGGTTTTCGGATGAGTAGCTAGTAGCCTGTTTTGAGAAAGGCCTTGGGGACGGGAACGTGTACTTGGCTTCCTCGAGTGCGGGACTTCGGCTTCTTGGTGGACCACAGTTTGACTTTGTTTTCAGGGTTGCCTTGGTGTAACAAAGCGTCTCTTATGCCTCTGGGGTTGCCCTTGCCAGCCATCACCTGCCAATTGGTGCCTGTCTATGTAAGTGTTCTGAGTCAGAAAATGAGGTGTGAGAAATACTTTATTTGATTCTAGGCCACTCCTACCTTTTGGATACCATTAAATTTGAACGTTTAGGATTTGGCCTGGTTTACTTGCTCATTTTTTTTCACTCAAAAGTATGCATTGGATATTTTTTGAGTGTTTACTATTGTAGGGCACTGTACTAGGCACTACAGAATTAGAATCAAGCAGGAGAGGCAGGCTCTGCCCTTTATTAAGTTTGTAGTATGAGAGGAAAGAAAAAAGAAGTCAACTCAAAAGCCACATGGCCCTTCAGTTGCGGGTGTGATCAGTGCTCTAGTCTGGCCTGGGTGTCATGAGGACGTCTAGGGAGAAGATAGGCTAAGGGGAGGCGGCTGGATGGGAGGGAAAGAGCGCAGGTGACCTCACGTGGAGACCTGGAAGTGAGCAGGAGCGGCTGTCGTAGAGATGAAGAGAAAATGCAGTGACCAGAGCTCCTATGGGAAGCTGTGTGCTCTCAAGAGGAATGAATGGAGGTCAGGAGCTAGATTCTCAGGGCTCCCAGGCCACGTCGAAGACTCTGGAGTCTTTACAAGCTAGGAGCTTTCTACCCATCTAAGAAAGGTGTGTATCCCTGGAAATATGTGTAGGAGACACGAATCATTTTGTTTACCTGTCACTTGACCAGCCCTCCTTTAGTCCCCTCCCAGTCCTGGAAGTTGCTTCTTTATTACTCTGTGGTTATCATGGAAACAACTTTGTTGCATTAGGCTATTCTGTGTCCCGGCCACAGCCGATTGGCCCAGGGGTTTTTCTTTTTTCTTTTTCCTTCCCTTCCCTTCCCTCCCCTCCCCTCCCCTCCCTCCCTTCCTTCCCTCCCTTCCTTTCCTTCTTCCCTTTCCTTCCCTTTCTTTTTCTTTCTTTCTTTCTTTCTTTCTTTCTTTCTTTCTTTCTTTCTTTCTTTTCTTTCTTTCTTTTCTTTCTTTCTTTCCTTTCTTTCTTTCTTTCTTTCTTTCTTTCTTTCTTTCTTTCTTTCTTTCTTTCTTTCTTTCTTTCTTTCTTTCTTTTTCTTTCTTTCGTCTTTCTTTTCGTCTTTCCTTTCGTCTTTCTTTTTCTTTCTTTAGATTTATTTATTTGGGAGAGAGAGCCAGAGTGTGGGGAGGGGCAGAGGGAGATCATGACCCTAGCTGAAACCACCACTTGACCGCTCAACTGACTGTGCTCCCCAGGGGAGCCCTGATTCCTTGGGGTATTAGAATTGCAGCTGAGAAAGAGAAGTTAGTTTTTCTCCTAGTGGCTGCAGCAGAGAATGAAGCACTGTTGGAGGCTGCTGTTCTGTCTGGTGGCCTAAGGCACCAAGATGGAGTAATGAAGCAAATCTGCAGAGAGAATTTAAATTTAAGGTGAAATCAGCGAGGGACGACATATTTTTTAGGTCTCCCCCTGCCCCAGGCCTTGGTTCTTGATCTTTCCAGCATGTATCTTAGCCTTGATTCCACAATATAATAGTATTCCTCTAAAAACATCTCCTGTGTTTTGTTTAAACTAGCCGGAGTTAGTTTCTGTTACTAATGCAAAAATTATTCTTTCTGTGTGTGCAGATATTTATAGACATATATTATAATTCTGCTTTAGGCTCATTTTCTGATTGTAAATGAGCCTCAAAGCTTGTTAATTCATGGAAAGTCAATTATCCTCTAGTTTTGTTTAAGATCTAAAGGAACAGGGGAAGTTAAGTTCATCTAACATTTCTCAAGAATGGAAATGTGACCCAAGGAAACGCTGCTGCATAAGCAGAAATACTTTAGCAAGTTAACAAGATAATTTATGGATTTGATTGTAAAAACTTAATAAGAAATGAAATTTTACCTGTAGCATTCTCTCTCATCTGAGTCTTTACAGCCCACTCAGGTCTTATTTCTTTTTGAAGGTGATGCAAACAGCAAGAGTATTTGCATAAATTTAAAAACGTGGTTTATTTATATGTGTGCCCAACTGCATTTTCCTAATTCTGTCTTTGCTGCATCATCAGCTCTTGGAGAGAGCAGGTTTGCTAATGTCAGGGTCACTCACGCCCGTCTGGCCTCTGGGCCTGCTAATTTGAATGAACAGTCTCTGCCAACCGGTGCTGAGAAAGTGCTTGAGAAAGTGCTAGCCCGATGAGTGGGCACATTAAAGACAATTCCTCACTGTGGTGTGATATCCAATTAGTCTTGTTACCTAGTTACTGAGCTGGTTGGCAGGCAGCGTGGTATCGTGGGTAAGAACAGGCTCTGTGGATTCAGACCTCTGTGGAAATTCTCCTTCTGCTATTTGCTGGGTGACTTCAAGCAAGTTATCCAATCTTTGTAAATCTCAACTTTCTTATCAATAAAATGGGGTAATAATAGTACCTACTGCATAGGAATATTATGATTCAGTAAAATGATATTTATAAAGCACATAGTAACTTTTAAAAAAAGATTTTATTTATTTATTTACGAGAGAGAGTGAGCACGAGTTGGTGAGGGGGTTAGGGGCAGAGGGAGAGGGAGAAGCAGACTCCCCACTGAGCAGGGAGCCTGATGCGTTGCTCCATCCCAGGACCCTGAGATTGGGACCTGAGCTGAAGGCAGATGCCTAACTGAATGAGTCACCCAGGTGCCCCAAAGCACATAGTCACTTTTTAAGTATTAGCAATTATAGGTATTATTATATAAAGCAGTTACCACAATGCCTAGAATTTGATAAATGCTATGGCTCTTTTACCCCTAAAATGTACAGATTCATATCCTTAAAACTTCAGTGGATAAACATCTCCCCTGACCTATCTGTCCTTGGATCGTAGGTTAAGAATCCCTGACTTCATCCAGCCTCTCATTTTAGAAGCAGGGAAATTGAGACCCAGAAGAGTGGCAGTTTCTCAAGGTCAGGCAGTGCCTGGCAGAGCTGGGTCTCAGGGACCTGTCCCTTAATTCAGTTCTGTACCCACTGTGCTGTTTCATGTGCAGAAGACCTAGAGCATTCTTCAGCTACATTGATATGTATACAGAGGATACATGACATTTATGAAAGATACATTAGAGGCCACCACAAACCTCCAGACTTGTGAACATGGAAATGTTTATCTGGATCCTTGTTTATCCCAGATCATATTTCTATTAGGGATCATGTTTCTATTAGGATCATGTTTCTTGTGCAGAGCCTTTTATGTGAATACATTTTTACTAAAGTATCTTCTCTTGCTTGTTGTCAAGTTTTCACAAGCACCTGAGTTTGTAATCATGTCATGGGCATTATTGCACCTCAGGACAAGGAGGGACTCTCCAAATCTTATTTGCAGAAAGATGCTGGGCCCTTGAAACCTCAGTAACTCTCCCAAACTCTAGGTACATCATCTGGAATATCCAAATTTGTAGTTCAGTGAAATTTCACATTAGAACATGTCACAGATCTTTGGAATTGCTGCTCATGAGGAATTGAGACACTGATTATTAAGTCCTTTAATGCTAAATATTTCTATTTAACAGTTCCATTATACTTGACATTGGTCAGACCACTATGTTCCACTGCAGACCATATTTTAAGAGGGCTGTAGCCAAACATAATATATGTAAGAATAGGCAGTGAAGTTCAGGGAGCTGGGTTCTGTGAGGGATGGTAAAGGAATTTGGTATATTTGCCCTAGAAGAAAGATGAAGAGGAGTGATAAAATCTGCCTTCAGCTGTTGGGGGAAGGAGCGATTTTAGTTAATCTGTCATACTGGATATTTTAGGGAGACATTTCAGGCTGTTTATAAAAAAATGAGGTGATACTTGAACAATAATAACTATAGCAATTAAGGTGGCCAGTTCTTGGGCCCTTAATGAGTACCAAGTCCTATGCAAAATGCTTTCCAGGGATCATGATCCTTATTTTATAGATGATGAAACTGAGATGCAGACAGGTTTGGGAATTGGCCCAAGGGCACCCTAAGCAGTGGATCTGTAGGATTCTAGAGCCTCGTGAAGAGCATATGCCTCCCTCCTGGGGTGGATGAGAGGTTGTAGGAGGAATAGGTTCTCTGAGTAGCTCCCTGCCCTTTTCCACTCCACCCAGGATAGGGCCTGGTTCTGCCAGTGCTCAGCAAATCATCATGCAATGAAATGAATAAATGGATCCTGCATTTGGTGGGGGCTTGGATTTCTCTGGGCTCTCAGACTCTTTAAAAACTCACTAATAATTTAGCAGGAAGGGGAACCCACATCTCATCACTTGGCCATTGGATATGAGCTAGTCACAGTCAGGCTGGCAAGGCTGGGTTTGGGGAGAGAGGAGCAGGCAGTGACAGTGGGGAGGCTGGGATTTCCTTATAGCTCTATTAATTGGGAATGCCTCGGGCGATCTGGTGTGTCCTTGAGAATTATGGCCATTTTTTGCCCCAGGTACTGCTCACTGCTTTCTGTGGAGCTTGATGGGATATGATGAGCTTTGTGGAGACAGAAGGGACTTTAGAAAGTCTCTGAAAAATGACTCCCATTGCCTTTGGGTTAGAGGCTGATTTCTAGGAATAATAAATGCCTTATGTTAGTGGCATACTTTGAACACTTGGATAAAATGTCTCCTTTAATCCTTGAGATAAAGAAGATATAATTCCTCTTTTACAGAAGACACTGAAACTCAGAGAAATTAAGGGACTTGCTCAAGGTCACATGCAGTTCCAGTCTCGGGGATCGGTTCTCATCTACCTACTTGGTATCTGCACGTGGATAGCTAATGGGCACCTCAACTCCAGCATGTCCTCACAGAGCTCCTCATTCCTGCCGCTTCTCCAGTGCTCTCTGTCTCAATAAAAGCCGGCACAATGAACTCAGCTGTAATGGTTTCCTATTGCTGCTATAACAAATTGCCACCAACTTAAAGCAACATAAATTTTATTACTTCACGTTCTGTAGGTCAGAAGTCTGAAACGGGTTGGCAGGGCTGCGTTCCTTCTGGAGGCTCTAGGGGAAAAAATCCATTCCCTTGCCTTTTCCGGCTTCCAGAGGCCGCTCAGATTCCACGGATTCTTGCCCTGCATCACTCCGACCTCTGTTTTGATCATCACGTCTCCTTCCCTGACTTGACCCTCTTGCCTCCATTTTTCTCTTATCAGGACCCTTGTGATTATATTGGGCCCACCCAGAAAATCCAGGATAATCTCTCCATCGACAGCTCCATAACTTAATTACATTTGCAAGTCCCTTTTGCCATGGAAGATAGCATACTTACCGGTTTGGAGATAATATGGATATCTTTGGGGGCCATTATTCTGCATACCACACCAAGTTCTAGGGCCCCAACCAAGGTCTTGCCTCTATTCTTCCCTCCGTTCCATCAGCAAGTCCTGTTGGGATCTCTATCCTCGCCCCTTGCCCACACCCTCTCTCACCTGGACCGTTGATACCGATGCCGCGTGTCCATTCACCCTGCGCCCCCCTTGCCTCCCCACTCTCTCTTCTCTGCATAGCAGCTGGAGTGACTTTATTTATTTATTTTTAAAAGATTTTTTAAACTTATTTGAGATAGAGAGCAAGCGAGCGCACAAGCGGGGGGAGAGGCAGGGCAGAGGGAGAAGCAAACCCCCCGCTGAGCTGGGAGCCCGATGCAGGACTTGATCTCAGGACTCCAGGATCGTGACCTGAGCTGAAGGCAGACGCTTAAACGACTGAGCCACCCAGCATCCCCCAGAGTGACTTGAAAGTCAGGTTAGATCACACCACTCCTCTTCCCGTGAGCCATCCAGGAAGTTTATCTTACTCAGAAAAAGATATCTAAATCTCTTCCCGTTGGGTATGGGCCCTACCCTCTGGCTCTCTTGGCTTTGATGTCTCACTGCTCCTCGCTCTCCCTTGCTCATTGAGCTCCAGCCACACCAGATTTCTTGCTGTTCCTTAAACATACCTGGAACATTCTTCACTCAGATGTCTGCGTGGCTTACTCCCTCCCTTCTTTCATGTCTCTACTGAAATTTTATCTGCTCAGAGCTGCCTTCCAGTGTCAGCCTGTCCACCCTGACACTGTTCTTTTGTCCTGCTTTATTTTCCCATCTGCATTCCTGACAGTATTGTGTGTGTGTGTGTGTGTGTGTGTGTGTGAATATCATCTGTCTTTATGAGAGGATCGTTCATGAGGGCAGAGAATTTTGCATTTTCTCAGAACCTGGTATGCTGCCTTGTGTGTAGTAAAAATTTAATAAATATATAAATGAAAGCTGGGCTTTTTAAAAAAAAAGATTTATTTACTTATTTTAAAGAGAACATGCATATGAAAAGGGGGTGGGGCAGAGGGAGAGAGAATCCTTGAAGCAGACTCCCCCCTGAGCACAGAGCCCGATGCGATGCGATGTGGGGCTCCATCCCGGGACCCTGAGATCATGACCTGAGACAAAATCAAGATCTGACTGCTTAACCGACTGAGCCACCCGGGCGCCCCAAAAGCTGGGCTTTAAATGCAAGTCTTCTGGTTCTAGATGGGGTATGTTCTCCCCTCCCCTATGCTTCCTCGCCATAGGTGGTTCCAAAAATTACTCTTTTGTAACAAGAAAGTCTTGTTTTCCTGATACTCTCCCCAGTACCAGTCAGCATGGGTCGCATGTGTCCCTTTGTATGCTGGGAGGTGGCTAGGCAGACAGGTGAATGGCCTGTCCACTCCATAACGCAAGAAGCATCGAGCTGTTCACAGAGAATTTCTCAGCATGACTGACTCCTTGAGAGCTTCATTGGCTAGCTCTGCTCTACTTGTAATTGTGGGTACACGTTTGTTACCCTCTCATGAGAGAGGGTGACCCTGCATATCGTGCTCTCACACCCCAGAGTTGCTCCTGACTGAGCAGAGTTTTCTGGGTGAATTTAACATGGGGGTGATTATGCTTGAGAATAGTCACTTGACCTCACAGCACCTCACAAGATTCTGGATGTGTGGGTGAGCTACAAATGAGGTGCCTGAGCTCCAAGAATGGGTGGCATTGTTTCCAGCTAGTTCAGCTGGAGTTTGTTAGCACCTGCCATGAACCAGGGACTGAGGTGAGGGCGGGAGACACTAAGAGCCAGTGTCTCCAGACGTTGCTCTGCAGGACCCCGTGGTCTCCATCAGGGCTTCTGGCCTCCTGGCCTATGGACCAGCAGTATCCGCATCCCCTGGAAATGTGGTGGAAGTGCAGAAGCTCAGGCCCCTCCCTGGCTCCCCTGACCCAGAAGCTGCATTTTAGTGGGATCCCCAGGTGATTGATCTGCATGTTAGTATTTAAGAAGCAGTGCTGTATGGAATGAGACAAACACACAGGCACATTGTTATTATGTACAGTACCAGTGAGCTAAGAATGGGAAGACTGGGAAGCCTCAGCTGCCCAGGGAGGGACCTCAGATCCAAGTGAGTACGTGAGTGCGCTTTTGTGTATGGTACGTGGTGGGTTGGTAGAGTGGCCTTGACAGCAAAAGCCAACAGGTAATAGCTGAGGTAAGCTTTAGAAGGAGTAGAGATTTTATTTTATTTTTTTTAAGATTTTTTTTAATTATGTTGTTAATCACCATACATGACATCATTAGTTTTTGATGTAATGTTCCATGATCCATTGTTTGCGTATAACACCCAGTGCTCCATGCAGAACATGCCCTCTTTAATACCCATCACCAGGCTAACCCATCCCCCCACCCCCCCTCCCCTCTAGAACCCTCAGTTTGTTTCTCAGAGTCCATCGTCTCTATGGTTCGTCTCCCGCTCCGATTTCCCCCCTTCATTTTTCCCTTTCTGTTATCTTCTTCTTTTTCTTTTTTTAACATATAATGAGATTTTATTTATTTATTTGACAGAGAGAGACAGACAGACAGACAGACAGAGAGCACAAGCAGGGGGAGCAGCAAGCAGAGGGAGACACAGACTCCCCGCTGAGTAGGGAGCCCAATGTGGGGCTTGATCCCAGAACTCTGGGATCATGGCCTGAGCTGAAGGCAGATGCTTAACCGCTGAGCCATCCAGGTGCTCCAGGAGTAGAGATTTTAATAGCAATAATAATAGCTGCTGCTTATGGAACACCCAGGAGTGGTATAATGAATAATAGTAGTCACTTACATACTACTTAGCATGTTCCAGGTCCAGTTCTACTCATTTGAATTTCTAACGCACTTAGTTTAATGCATGAACTTATTTTAATCCTCACAAGTCTCTCTGAGGTTGGCATGGTTATTCTCCCCATTTTTCAGATAAGGGAACTCTTGCAGAGGTCAAATCATCTGCTCAAGGTCACACAGCTGGCAAATGTCAACAGTGGGATTTGGATTTGTCTTCAAAGCCTGCTCCATGAACTGTATAACCACTGTTATGGTTAATAGTCTTTCCATACCCTAGGCTTAGGTGTCAACATTTCACCCTTTTTTCTCTCTTGGGGATGAGAGTTTCTAACTAACAACATTTGGGGTTATTCAAAGACAGAAAGAATCCTCTTGGTTTCAGGTACAGCGGTGAGGTCCAGAATCTGGAAAAGTGAGGCGAGCAAAATTGAGCTGGGTTCCTGGCTGTGATTACTGGCCTGCCAGGTGATCTGAGCTGGGTGATTTGATGCTCCCCTGTCTGCCCTTCCTCCTTGGGGAGCCCGCCTTACTGCTGATGAGGCAGAGATAGAGAGCAGGGAAGCCAAGTTCTGTTAGTGTCCCCATGATGAGGAGATCACACGCACCCTTGCAAGGTGATGTGAAGACATAACTAAAAAACTTTGAGAAGTTCCAGGTAGAAATCTTTTTAGCTGGCGTTGACTGGGCCAGGGAGGGGCCTCTCTCCAGGGGCGAGTGGCAGCCGTTCCCCACGTCCCTGGAGGGTGACCAGCAGTACTCCACTTACCGAGTATGAAATGCTGTATTGACTTATTCCTCACAGGGAACCATCTCTGATCCCCCTTCCACAGCAGCCATCATCTGCTGTGCTCCTCAGCAGTGAGCATGAGGTCGGCCTGTCCCCAAATTCTTTCCCTTTTGTGACAGTGTTAAAGGAAAGGCTCCCCAATTGTCTCTATTCTTCTTCATGTGGATTTGATATCCTGCTTGCTCCCTAGAGCTTTTGGAGAGCTCCTGATGATCATAAACTGCCTCAGGGCTTTTTTACTTATTTAAATAAGATTTGGGGAAAGGTAAGTTTCTTGTATACAAGGTGTAAACCTGCATTACCCAGTTTGGTAGCCACCAAGCTCTGTGTGGCTGCTGAGCACTTGAAAGGTCAGGCTGAATGAGATGTGCTGTGAGAGTAAGGTACCCACCAGATTTCAGAGACTTAATACCAAAAAGAAATGTAAAATGTCTCATTCATCATTTTTTTATATTGATAAGTGAATGATAATATTTTGGATATATTAGGTTAGATAAAAGATGTATTAGAATAATTTCTCCTATTTATTTTTACTTTTTAATATAAGTGCTTGAAATTTAAAATTACAAATATGGCTTACATTTGTGGCTTGCCTTATATTTTTCTGGGATGGTCCCTCCACCTGTTTGACCAAGAAGCGGCCAATAGGGTTTCTGTCTGCTGTAATGCATTCTTAGAGCTGAACATCAAGTGAGTTTAATCTTTCCCCCAGGATTTTTTTCTCCCCTCCTCACCCTTTGCCTTTGTGGTCCTGGACCCACTAATCAGATCCCGTTCAGGTTTTAGGCATTGAGACTGTTGATCACCGAGGGCTCCTGCTTGGTGCTTTGCCCTATCGTCTGGTCTTTCTCCAGGACTCCTCAGCAGGTGCCTCCAGCCAGCCGGCTCTGAACATGGGCAGCCTCCCAGTTCTGACCTCAGGCTCTTCCTTCCCTTCTCTCCACTCCCCTCCCTTCCTCTGCCCATTTCACACTGTGCTTGGGTGATCCCATCCATGCTTATGGGCTCCATTTATATCATCTTTAGACGGGTGACATTCAAATTTGTGTCTCCTGCCCCAACTCCTCTCCTGACATCATTAGCTCAGCCCCTTCCTGGATGAGCGCCCTGGGTTGCCTGCAGGTACCTCAAAGCTTGGTATGTTCTCAACGGGACTCGGATTCTTTCTCCTCCCTGTTTTGTCTTCAGAACTTAGGAAATGGTGCTCACATCCATCCACTCTTCCAAGTCAGGCACCCAGGCCGTAATACCCTTGATGCTCTTGTGTCCCTACCTCTCATCAACATGCTGGCTCTGTCAGTTCTATTTCTAAGTCCTTTCGAGTGTACCCCCTTCTCCATACTCTCCGCTCTTGCTCTAGCTCAGGACCCCATCTCTCCCTCTATGTCTGCCTCAGTCGCCCTACACCCCTCCTCATCACCTCTAGTTTTGCACTCCTCTTGGCCATTCTCTTCAGCAGCTGTGATTGTTCTCGAACACAAAGAGCTTTGCTCTTAGGATCAAATCCTATTCCTTTACATGGCCTACAAGGACCCTTGTTTTCTTGCTTCCTTCCAGCCTCATCTCTTGCTTCCCTCTCCCATCAGCCCCAGCTCTGTAGACACTAGCCAAACTGAATCTTTATGGCTCATAAGCCCATCTGCCCTTGCTTTGTCTTGGCTGGTTCTTTCTCAGTTTAGGTTAGATGCTCCTGTTGTGCTCCAGGCTTCCTCTCTGCTGCTGCCCTGACAGGAGCTGCTGGGCCGCAGTTGTTGCTTTAATTGGTTCTCCCTGCCCTTCATTCTGTGAATCCAGGACACCGGGGAGCCTGTGCTTGTTTATCTGCATCACCAGGACCCTGTGCAATGTCTAACCCACACAATGACTAACCTTAGTCAGTCTTTGTGGAGTAAATGAATAAGGAATTCAGCTATTAGAGGTAGTTATAACATTGGACGGGAAGTGGAAGTGAGACTCTCATCCCTTGGCTCCTTGCCTGTGGGTGGGGGAAGAGCCCAGTCACTCAGAACAGGGCTGGCTGGCCATCCCCCCTCCCTCCCTCCCCCCGCACCCCCAGCCTGGGTTCTGCTTCCCCAGCGAGCTCTCCGCTGTGTAGTTGCTGGATCACAGGAAAGCACAGGGTCCTACTGACCGTTTACCAGCCATTGGGATGGTCTGATTGGCACATACTGGTGAAAGATCTGATAAGGGAGAGGTCACACTTAATGACTCAAAATAATTGTTTTGCGTTCGTGGGTGACTAGGGCTTTCATGTACCCGACCTGCTTTTCCCTGCACTTCCTAAGACCCAGTGGCAACTTTGGAACACTTGATAACTGAGATGTGCATCAGACAAGCTCTCTCTGAGAACCTATGCCTTTCTGGCTGTGCAGCACTTACCTGGAACCCTGGAACGACGTATTTAACTTTTAGACAGCTGCAAGGAATGATGGCCAAGTGCGAGACTGAGATAGTCGCGCCGACAACGTGAAATGTGGGAAATGGGCTTTGTTTCTCGCTGGACAGTGTATTTCATGTCTCCTTGAAGATGTGACTTAGGAGTGTGATGTAACAGTTATATAGCCAGTTAGGGTGCAGTCCCGTCCTGCTTCCTGCCCTTGGAGCCTCCCCCTCTGCTGGAATACATGGGTAGCATCTCACTGTCCTTCTGGGCTGTTTTTGTGCTGCATTTTGCTGCATCCCACCCACTCATTCATGACTTTGGTAGGATCTGAGGGTTTGAAACTGTTTAGGTACAGAGACAACAGGATGGTGAAAACACTGACAGCTTGTGATTAGAATATGAATGGTTGTTTGGGACTCAGAATCACATTGAATGTCTTTCAGATTGCACTGCAAGGTTCTGTGGTCCATCTGGAAAGAGCCATAAAGCATCCTTTGTCATCTTCTTTTAGTACCTAGAACACACTCAGAAGATCAGAAGCGGGTTTCTCTGTACAACAAGGCATGTCTTTCCCATCAGCAAATAGCAGACTTTTTTGTAGCTGGGTTCAAAATCTTTGTCGTTGACTGCTTCTGGCATCTTCTCCCCTTTCCTGGATCTGCGGGATGATACCTTTTGGTTTGTCTGCTTTCTCTTTAACACCAAGATCTGCTTCATCCCGGTGTATTTTTAAATACCAACTGGTGTCCATGCCACAGTGTCCACTGACAACCACCAGACCAGTCTCGAGACCTGCTTTTCTTCCCAGTTTCTGTGTTGAATCCTATTTAGACAGATGGAGCCAATTGAGCGGGCCCTGCTGAAAAGCCACATTCAGTTAGTGTAAATCTTCCTGCTGATGTTGGAGACAGCAAGGTCTCCCGGGATTCCATTTGGAAATCTTATTGGATTTGCAAGACTTAAGTCAATATAGAAACCCCCCCAAATAGTGTCGGATAGTGTAGGGCCTCATTTCTTTGCCTTGAAAGACATTTTCAGAGGTCTGTCTCAAGAGTCTTGCTGATAAGGAAGTTACTTCTAATATTTCAAGGGAAAGAGAACACAAAAACACTTCTATTTTCTTAATACTTTTTCTGTCCATGCCCTTCCATCTCTGTAGTGCCTTTTTAATGCCTCTCCCCACATTCCTTTTCCTCTTTCTCTCACTCACTCATTAACCTTAGGCCCCTGTTTCAAATGGCATTAATTACTAGCCATGAAACTTGGTAAGTGATGCCCATAAGGGAAAAGTCTTTCATGTTTTCCCTGCTTTGGTGAGGAATGAATGTCTCCTATAGACATAAGTGAATACATTTCATGATGAAGAACATTTATGTTTTTCCTAAATCAAGTGAGCATCTCCTTGCTCACATAGAGGATGCGGTTCCCTGAGACTGTTGCTCTGGGAAGCAGCATCTAACAGAAGAAAGAGTGTGGGCCTTGGAATCAGAGCCAAGGGTTTGAGACCCAGCTCTGCAGTTATTCTGAGCAAATGATGTCACTACTCTGTATTTCCACTAACTTGTCTGTTACATGGAGTTGGTAATATGTACTTTGCCACGTTGTGTTAAGAATTAAAAAAGAATGAGTAAGTGCTTAGCCCCTAGTGGACATTGGAATGGTAGTTCTAAACAACTCCAACCAGGATCTTTGATAAACGTCTTATCTTGGCCTTCTTGAGTCCAGCAAAGATGTCATCTTCATGCCTTCATGAAACTAGATTGTGTTCTCTCAAAACTTTCTCATGAGGCATATAAGAAACTGATTACAATAAAATTCAGTTTCTCAGTTCTTCACTTGTGCTTTTAAAAGGGAAGCTTTGAGGTATGAAATAGGTTTCTAGAGTCCTCTTTAAGATTTTTGTATTCTCATTGTGATGGGCTATGTGAAATGCGTGGCCTCAAAACTGTGGGTGGGTATATAAATGAGGAGGCTGCTGTTACAGGAGGGCCAGGAAAGCCCAGAGAGGCCCAAAGAGCTTCCTCAGGGAAGAAATGACTGTCCCCAGGGCTTGGGCTTTTAATCAATGTTGAAAGCCATCATGAGGGCCCTCAGGCATTGGTAATATTTGTATGGGTAGCAGAGTGATGCTGTATCTGCTTTGGCAGAAAAATATGAATTTCCTTCTCTCTTGTTAACAGAGGATGGTCAAGGGGCAACTTATGGACTGCATGTTTGTGCCCCACCCCAACAAATTCATATATTGACCTTAATCCCCTTGATAGCATTTGGAGATGGGGCCTTTGGGGGTAATTAGATCATGAGGGTGGAGACCTTATGATGGGATTAGTATCCTTATCACAAGAGATATGGGAGAGCTTGCTTCCCTTCTATCTCTCTTTCTTTCCTCTCTTCCTTTCTTTTTTTTTTTCTCCTTTGTCTCCCTTTCTCTCTCTCTCTCTCTCTTTATCTTTGTCTCTCTCTGTCTTGACCATGTGAGGATACATCTCCAAGGTGGCTCTCTCCAAGTCAGACAATGGATCTGCAAGCACCTTGACCTTGGACTTCCCGACCTCCAGAAATGTGAGAAATAAATGTTTGTTTAAACCACCCGGTCTACGGTATTTTTGTTACAGCAGCCTGAACTAAGACAGTAACTAAAGGAGTATGGCAAGAACTATGTTACTCAAAATGTAGACTTTATTGCAGATCTGAAATGGAAATAAAGTCAAGGCTCTGTTTTTATTTACAATAAACTTCATGTGTTAAGTGGGCTTTTCTATTCTTATATTTTACTGTGTGGTGAAATAATAAACATTCGTTATGTGCACTGTTTTCAACATTTTACATGGATGTTCTCATTTATTCCTCACCACGATGCTGAGGAAGGTATTATTATTTCCAGTAGCATCAAAAGGTTGGAATAAAGATTCTGCAAAGGCACTTGATAATGTATCAGTGGTGTCTGTCTTCTGAGATGACCTGATGATGGAATAACTGACTGCTCATTCAGGGAGGTAGCCTCCCGTGGGTGCTAGGAACCCTGGAAGGTGGGCCTGGAGATTGTCCACACAAGGTAGGTGACCATGAGCACACCCCCCAATGGTACTCATCACATTAGAACACATCTAATGATTTTACATCATCTTAAAGGCTCTACGTGACTTAGCTTCATCTTCTGTTATTCTGCCCACATCTCTCTTTTGTGTACCCTGCTTTCTCTTTCTACGGAGCGGTTATGGCTACCTGACATGATGTTATGTGTAGAGCAGGAAGATCCTGCTAACAGTCCCAGACAAGGATTCCAAATGCATGAAGGATGGTAAAGAGCATAACAGTGCCAACTTGTGGGCTCCAAGTCAACACACAAAATGCTCGTCGGAACAGCACTTTACTCAGAAAGGAGAAGTGAGCAGCAAGATCAGTGTCTGTAGTGTGGGCCAGTCTCCTATGGCCAGTGGGTCCCTCCTCTCCTGATGGCTGGCACTGGGGGCCTGGACTGCACATACTCTTTGTTGGCAAAACCCTCATTCCCTCCCTGAGGAGAAGGCAGGGCAGTGGGGGGGCCAGATATACTAATGGATCTGGCCAGGTGCTGTATAACACACATTTAATGTAATATGAGGAAATTTGCTTCCTACCCAGAAGAGGGAACCCTGTCCTGCCAGAAGGTAATGAAGGAGAGTCCAGTTACCCATCACCAGCTTGTCTAGCTTGTGTATTATCTTTTCTAGGGCCTGTATGCTATTCTGGTATTCAAGCGTGGACAGTCAGATGGAACCAGTCATTAGTCTGCCCCTTGGGAAGGATGTCACCTGCTGCCCTGTGATGAGCCAGCAGAGTGGCAACCTTCCAACCTGCCATGCAGTTCTCCATGTAGACAGTGGGTCCTAGGACTCTGAGGCAGCAAGACTCTTCTTCAGGGAAAGGCATTCCATCACCTATTAAGGTCCACAGAGAAATGTATTCCAGGGGAGAATAAGTGACCCCAATCAGGGTGTGGTTGTTATGTCATTGACTAATCAAGTTATACCTTTCTCTGCCTGTTGTTGCCAGCTTTTGGCTTGAAGAAAAAACGTACACATCTGCCTCTGCCCAAATTGGCTGTATGAGTTGGCAGCACCTTACCACATGAGGGGTCCTTTCCAGTCGCGTTATGGGTGACATTAAAGCAAAGGACATTGGAATGATCTTGCACCTTAACTTGTATTAGTGGAGTCACTCCATGGGTGGGTCCGTTGATGGCCTGAGGAAATCCTGTGTCTTTATGGATTAGCTGGGCCACCAAGATGGGAGTCTGAGGTAAAAGGGATCTCAACTTTGGGTGCCAGATCCAGTTTTGTTTCTGGTCATCTCCCTTTGCTACAGCAGTGCTGATTTTGATGAGGGTGTTATCCATCCAGACATCACTATGGGTCTTGGGTGGGGAGAGAGATATCATATCCCCTCTCCTCCCTTACCCCCATACATCCTGAGGCAGGAGATGTTCCTGTGTCACTTGAGGTGTAGAGTATCCAAGGATGGTCATCTAGTCCCTCTGTCCTAAACCAAGGGCCAGCACCTCCTCAGAAACCCATTGCTCTAGCTCTTTCACCCAAGACTTTCAGCCCCATCATTCAATCCTGACAAGGAGGTTACATCCTGTACAAACTTTGCATGTCCTATAACCTGACCCACTAGTACAGGGGACTTGGAAGTTCCTGACACTACCAGAGGAATTCTGGTATTGTGCCTTTCTGTGACCCCCTTATCTGATTGAAGGCCTGTATGATCCCTGAACATGTGGCAGAGATTTTTCTCCAACACGACTAGGGTGGTGTTGACATGTGGGTGTCGAATGAGGACAGCAGTTCCATACCCAGAGTAGCTGTCAATGGCTGTGAGTCATCAGAGGATTCCATAGCTGCATATTAAAGACCCAGTGTGATTAATCTGCCAAACCCTAGCCTGCAGGTGCCCCTGCATACCTGTGCTAATTCTCTTTGTTGTACTGCCTGGGCTCATTGACAGTAATCACAAGATTGCACCACATCTTGACTTTTGCATCTTTGAGGATTATCCCCCTGGGTTTCGCCCCTTTCTGCATTTGAGGTGGGCTGCCATGACTGGTTTGCTTATGCACCCAGCAGGCTACCACTGTAGCTTGTTGGCTCAGGAGTTCCAGTCATGTTCTTGTTTGAAAGGTCCTTTGCCATGGGCATCCACATGAATGACAAAGATTTGCTCATTCCATGTGGCAAGCTATTGCTGTTGTCCTTGTTCCCAGACAGAGGATACCTTAATAGTCTTTAGTTGCCAATCTCCTGACCAAATGGCTAGACCATTTGCCACAACCCAGGAATCAGTAAAGATTTAGTGAGGTGTGGGGCGCCTGGGTGGCTCAGTCGGTTAAGTGTCTGCCTTTGGCTCGGGTCATGATCACAGAGTCCTGGGATCGAGCCCTGCATCGGGCTCCCAGCTCGGCAGGAAGCCTGCTTCTCCCTCTCCCACTCCCCCTGCTTGTGTTCCCTCTCTCGCAGTGTCTCTCTCTGTCAAAAAAAAAAAAAAAAAAAGATTTAGTGAGGTGTGTTGGGTGGGAGTGGCTTGCATAGCCATCACCGCTGCATGCGGTCCATGGGGTGAAGCATCCTCCTCAGGTTTCCATTAAGAGGTGGCCATCCATGCGGTGGATAGCCATGGCAGCCCAGTGGACTACTACAGCTTTCAGTTTTGCAGAACCATGGGTAAACGCCAGGCTTTGAACCAGAACCTCTTCAAGTGGTGGCCTGCAAGTGGCTAGGGGAGGGGCCAGCACATCCCCTACAGGGTGCACTGTTCCCTCTGGCAGGCTTACCACCTGCTCATGGACTCCACTGACCCCTTGGGGTCCTGGCCTGGCTCGGTCTTGGATGTACCATTTCCCTTTGATGATGGAACTCTGCTGGGCTTGCCCAATTTTATTAGTGGGATCTGTGAGAACCCAGGTAAGGATGGTCCCCTGAGGCCTCAAGGTCACATAAGGTGCTTCGATGGTGAGACATTCAGTCTTTACCAGAGCCCAACATCAGTGAGAAGCTGTGGTTCTAAGGGTGTGTATGAGGCAGCAGCTTCAGGCAGCTTGTGGGCCCAGAATCTGAGAGACCAACATTGTAGTCCCCCCTGGTGTAGTCCCCTGCTGCCACAGTCTCACTCAGCATGTGTGGCTGTTTCAGCCATCTGCAGTTCCACAGACCTAACAAGCTCCAAAGGTCCCAAGTCCAGTACCTGGGCTGCAGTTTGTTGAATGGCTTCTAGGACTTGTGTTGAGAAGAGCCCCATTCTAAGGTGGCTGCCTGAAGGATGCCCAGAGGGTACGGACTGTCTCCAGTATCCTTGGAGGCCCGCTAGCTACGGTGCTTCCTGTTAGTGGATGCAGCCTGGGACACAGTCCTGTTCAGCGTCTCCCGAATACTCCACTGAGTCCTGTTTATGTCCCCACACCACCGTGTCCTGTTTGTGTCCCTGTGAGGTGTAACGACTAAACTCTTGCTGTGGTTCAGAGTTTCACTGGCTGCTCGGAGAATGTGCTGGTTTGTTTTCGTGTCATTAAAAACCACCCATCCTTCAGACAAACTGTCTCTTTCAAAACCTGTTTTACAACTACCTTTTACAAAAACTATAAAATGTTGGTATTATAAAAGTAGTATCTTCTTCTTAAAACAATTTGGAAAAGGAGGAAAAAAACTTACTCCTAACCCCTCCACAGAAAAGTAGGTTGGCTAAGGTTCTAGTGTATTTCCTTTTACTCTGTTTTGTGTATATGTTTGGTCAGTTGCACAAAGCTGTGGATTTTCCATGTTGTCACATGGCTTGTTTTAAAAGACTGAATTAAATATCGAGTATCTACTGATAGGACAGAAATGAATCGGGTGTTTCTACATCAGTTAGCTCCTTTCCTATAGCACTGTGGTGATGTGCACAGTACTCTGAAAGCTCTGAACGTTTTTGTCGCTTGCCAGATCATAGAGCTAAGAAGAGCCAGAGTCAAAATTCATCTGGCTTGGGGCTGACTTCAGAAACTCATGTTCTTTTGACTTTGCATTTTAACGGCCATCAAATACCCTGTTTCATTATACCATGATGCAAACGGTCTGACAGGTGAGGACATCCATGGTAGGGGTACCTGCCAACTGAGGCAGAACTCTGTCTTTCTGGGTGTTTCTGTCTTCCAGGCCCAACTCGGCACACAGCCATGAGGTAAAACATTCTGCTTTCCTTCCTGGCGTAGCTTCTTATGTGTGGGGCTCTGCTATGATATTGGGCATATATGATTGATTCCAGGTGTCACATATGTCCCAAGCTGGGACGTGGGGGAGGGGCCCCACAGCAGTGCTCTTGAAAGGTTTGGATCTGTCCAAATTGTACCCCTGACTCTGTGATTTGATTGCACACCCCAGACTTTTCTGCCCTGGCTCTGTTAAAGACCTTGGCTCAGGATGGGGGGGGCGCCCTTTTGAGGTCAGGGCTTTGTGCTTGCTCCTGTGTGATCTTCTGGAATCCATTGGGCAGGCCTGAGAAGCAGCCTGCCCCTCCCAGGCTCGCGGTAGAATTTGTAACACAGGTGCTCTATTTTAGAAGTTTTTATCCTTCATTGTAAATAGCTAATAAAAAGAGACAGCTACAGGCCATTTATAAATGCACTTCTAGAATCCAAATTCAGAAGGTTTACTAAATGCCAGGAGCCTGGTCAATAGCCGTTTTAAATGCATTTATTTCTGTTGGGAGGCACACTTTCTCCAAAATAGCTCTGCTGTCAATAGACTCTTTGTTCCTTGATATACAGTTTACAAATAAATGAATTTATAGGACTTGCTAATGTGTGAGGGTTTTGGAATTAGTGTTAAATTTGCAGTCTATAGTGTATTATCTAGTCATCTTTGACAAACTCAATTTTAATCTTATTAAGCAGTATCTTCTGTGATTATGTATAGAGATTACTAAGCTAATTCTATCCTACTTGGTTTTTACAGGAGAAAAAAATCCTCCAGGAGACTATTCACCAAAGAGTGTGTGTGTGTGTGTGTGTGTGTGTGTGTGTGTGAAGTATTTCTTTTAGATGAAGAGCACCCAGAAGATGCCAGGTAATAAATAGCTTTCACAGTTGGTTAAGTATCGAAGCTGGGGAGGCATTTGACTCCAAAATCCTATGACATCTTTTGTGCCTACCAATTCCGGGAACTTTTTTATCGTTGTTTAGAAAATGTTTGAAATATTTGGGAAGTTGTGTCTTTTCACTCCCGTGGTTAGGATGATTTGGAATTGCAGACTCTGTGACCAACCCTTTGGTGAGGTTTTATTTCCCCCAAAGTGTGCTGGATTTGTAGGCCTCAGAAATGGCAGTTCTCATCCACATCCTAGTAATCATCCTAGCCGTCATTCCTCCAGCGTCAGAGTCAGCTCTTGGGGCTTGAACAGTAGCATCTCATTTAATCTTTACAATAGCTCACCAAGTGGATATTTTTAGCTTACCTTTTTAATGAGAAAGCCAAAACTCAGATTGGTTCGGGACCTTGGTCAAGATGGTACAACCAAGAAGACAGAGGACGGACTGCAAGTGAGGTTTGCCTGCCAGGGATCCTATACCCTGCTGCCTTCCGTGCCGCTAGCCTGCCTGTTCATGCAGAGAGGGGGTGACTGCTAGGCCACCAGACTACCTGGCCGGAAACTGCAGAGTTGGTCATTTCTATTAGGTTACATCTATCAGGGAAGCTGGAGTGTTCACAGAGATTCCTACCCCCTTTTAGGTACCTGCAGTTGTTTGCTGCTTCGTAGACCTGATGTCTGGGAGAGTTCTCAGGGTCCAGTGGCCAGCTGTATGCACATGAGAAGACTTTCTTTAACTTGCTCTAACTAAACATGCTCCACAGCCAAGTGTGTTGGGAGAAACACATTTCTAGGAAGCAGGTGATCCAAGTTTTTGATGGCCAAAAAGCATGAAATGGATTGAGATAGGATCCAAACAATTGCCATCAAAGTTCAGAACGTTTTGTTTAAAGTGGAAACTTCCAGTAGAGCAGAATCCCCCTCCCCCACTCTTCTATGAGCTCAGAAGATTTTGATTTAATAATCCTTTATGTGTAATCTTCGGTATTTGAGCCAAAGGCATTACTGGCTACCTTTCTCATTAAGTTGAGACCATGGCCATGCCAAGAGAAAATGGGTTGCTGTGGGTCTCAAGATGGTGATTCTCTAGGCTGGAGATCCTTCTAAGGGATTTAAACCTGTAGCCAAAGCCAAATGCTTGTCTGGTTTAGCAGGAAATGTCTCTTTAAATATGCTCTTCTAGCTTCTAGCTTTCAGCAGCTGGTGACTCTGAATTCACTGGTGTCCCAAGGAAGTCTTCCTCAAATCCTTGACCCAGACACTCTTTGTGAAGCCACTGGCATATAACTCAGTGTACTGGCCTGTAACTAAGTGACTTGGGAGACTTACCTAAGTGCTGTTGCGTCCTCTTAAGAACAAATCTTCATTCTTCTGTGGTCAAACTTCAGTCTCTATGCTCCTCAGACATATGTTAAGAAATATCTCCATTCACTTAAACATATGCCACGCACCATGCCAGGTCTTGGGGATATGGAGAAGAAAATGCATGGTTCTTGTTCTCAAAGATCTTACAGTCTAATGAAGAAGGTCACAGTTTCAGAATGTCAAAAAAATGCTAATTGAAAAAATGTCACCCTTTTCTTTTAAACATGAGGAAAGGGCTTGTAAGGGGGGAGGTATCTGGCCCTTAGGAAGACACACATATTGAACCCATTAGTGCATTAGCCGGCTGATACAGCAGAGGGTCCTTGCAATGCTGTGTCCTACAAGTTTCTTCCTGAGGATGCAGTGTAGAGCATTTCCTAAGGTCATGGTGAGGCCAAACAGGAAGTTCAAACAAATGCATTATTCCAGACCAGTGTTTAAGAGGCAGCATTAACCACATGGCCAGGGTTGATGCTTGGATCCTTGTGCCTTGCCACTCTAATGCTCTTCCTGAGCACCTCCCCAAATTGGTCATTATATGCAGATACAAATAACTTTCCAAATAGAATTTCAGTGCTCACCTCAACAAGCATTTGCATGATTTCTGTCTAATATGGAGAGAAGTGAAATCTCCTGAGTATTTTTTGACTTGGTGTGCCAAAGCTTCTTATATGTCTTTTTCAGGCTTCCGTGAACTCTTTAGAACTGTAGTGTAGTGACTTTTTCTGTCCACTAGACATTAAAAAGGGCTGCCAGGTTAGTGAACCCCCCCAGCAATTCTATAGTGAGACATATGCATAGCTTTGTAAAGGCAGTTAAAAGCAGTTTTTAGAGATTCTCCTAGTCTCTTCCTTGCCACCCTCATAAATACAAGGCAGAATTTAAAAATGTATAAAAATACACCCACATATACACACAATCACACTCACAAACACATGTACACATGTAGATGATACTGCTATAGACTGAATGTTTGCGCCCTCTCCCCAAATTCATGTTAAATCCTAACACCCAATGTGATGGAAGTTGGGAGGGGGAGTTTTGGAAGGTGGTTAGATCATGAGGGTGGAGCCCTCATGAATGGGATTAGTGTTCTTATAAAAGAGCTCGCTAGTCCCTTCCTCCATGTGGGGCACAACGAAAGGACACCTGTTTATGAACTAGTTCTCACCAGACACTGAATCTGCTGGCAACCTTGATCTTGGACTTCCCAGCCTCCAGGATGGTGAAATATAAATTTCTGTTGTTTATAAGCTACCCAGTCCGTGGTATTCTGTTATAGCAGCCATAATGGACAAAAACATACAAATCCACAAACAAGACCTTCATAAGTACATACACGCATATTCACAACTCTCAGATGCACATATGTACATATACAGAACTCACACATACACATACATGTAAAAACATGCAGGAATACATGTAAACACACACCCTCACATGCACATATCTGTGTACTTGGGGAAAACCCCCTTTTGGTGACAGTAGCTTCTTTTTCTCTTTTTGCCCATTTGCACCTTGGCCTTCATCCCCGTAGCAAGCCAGGCTGAAAATTTCTAAACAGCTACAGCTTTTGCTCCAATAGCTATGTTTCGTGACATAGATTCTCAGAGAGAGAGGTGTATTGAAGGAAAAAGGTCTGTAAGCAAATCACAATCTCTCGCAAATAAGTACTTGTCTAGCACGGGTTTCTAGGCTTACCAGGGATGAGTGGGACAAACACTCAGCTGAGTTCAGGACTTGAGTTCTAATTCTGATTTCGTCACTAACCCGCAGGGCAAGGCATTTATCGTTTCTGAACCTCAGAATCTTTACTTGTAAAATGAACAACTGTTGAGATGATCTCTAAGATTTTAGCTCTGAAATTCCATGCGTGTCTCTTTCCCAGTGACAGAGGAAGTTCAGAGCAGAATAGGATGGGAGTAGCATGTGAATAAGATCTTAGTCCCCACCTGTAATAAAAGCAAAAGCTATTCCCAAACAAGAGAACCTCTTTACCTCCTCAGTGCTTTGCTCAGTGCTCATGTGAGATGTGTCTATCAATCACTGGTTTATTCATATGGCGCCTTTCACCATGAAATCTAGGCTCTTGAACAATATAATTGGTCTAATTTTGGTTTTCTGCCTGCAGAAACGGATGCTTCCCCCGCTTGTCTCTTGTCTCAGCTCTTATTGATTTTGATGGTGAAAGGGATTAATCTGATGCTCTGTGGAAGCAGACATCAAGATCTCTGGAGCAGAGAGAAGTTTCTCATTCTGCCCGTTTGGCATTTACAGGGTATTTCATTAACACCATGGGCGATTCATGCCCCTTGTACTTTTGGCTGCCTTGCAGCGCTGCTAGCAGAAAAGGGGAAAGGCTTTCTTTTGCTAGGAAGGGGGCAGAAAAAGAGGTGGCTCAACACCTCCCTGGAGTCTGATGGGGATTCGGTTCACCCCTGCTGCCCCTGGGAACCAGGTGGTCTCCTGCTTACCTTTCTGTCCTGTCTCCAGCCACCCCCAGAATTCTTGCACTTCTTTAACCTCTTGTTTATGAGATTATATTGAAACGACCTGTTTATCTCTGTCTCTCGTATAGAACTTTAAAAACCTCAAGTCTTTGTCTTCTTACTGCATCCTCTGTGACTTGCCTGTAGTAGGTACTCAATAAATATTTCTTGACACAATTAATGACTTGAGTTAATCTGGATGCAAGCAGGGATGGATAGAGGACACTTTTTGTAGTCTGGAGATTTGGTTTCATTGCCCCATGCTGCGGTGTCCCTGGCAGCTCTGTCTACTGAGCTGGCACCAGGGACATGCCAGTCTCCTTTGTGGTAGGCCGAAAGCACATTTTTATTAGCCAGTGTGGTCTATTTTATAATGCTGAATTGAGACACCTCACGTAGCCAGGGTTTCTGCAGTGGATCAAGGCAAGTTCTAAGAGCTGGGCCACTCCCAGAATGATGAGAGTTTCTCTTGTCTGTAACCTGGGGAAGAAGTGAGCTTGGATGTCCATCTACCTTGTCTGTCTTGGGACAGGTTGAGAGGTGGCCCAACCACTGGCATGCCAAACTGAGGGAGTCTAATATTCCTTACAGCCAATCCCTGAAGCAAACCACAGCTCCTAGGTATGCCCGTGGCCCCTGGAGGGCTTGTGTTTAAGTCACTTGAACGCCTAGAGAATCCATGTCAGAAGAGGGGAATCAAGATCTAACAAAAGAGAGCATTTTTTTTTTCTTAAAGATTTATTTATTTGAGAGAGCACACAAGCAGGACAGGCAGAGGGAGAGGGAGAGGAAGAATCTCAAGCCAACTCCACGCTAAGCCCAGAGCCCGACACAGGGCTCCATCTCACGACCCTGAGATCAGGACCTGAGCTGAAACCAAGAGTCGGATGCTTAACTGACTGAGACACCCAGGTGCCCTGATAGCACGTGTTTTTCTAAAAAAGCGTGAAAGACTGAAGCTGGTCAGCATCATATTTGCTTGTACCAAAAAAAAAAAAAAAACACACACTTGGTTATTTTTGTGATTTTAAAATATTTGTTAAAATCCCTGATATATGTCCTTTTCTTTAACAAAGTTTTGGGGGATATAAAGCACATGGATAGCTCCTCCTGTCCGGAAATGAAAGTGACGAGCAGCATCGTTTGAGTGTCTTCATTGTGCTAGGTATTTGAGCTGCAAGGAGGGGCGATGCCGTAGCTTCTAACCGGGTGGCTTGCAAGATCTGCTGCTAAGGGAAAGAAGGGGAGCCGGTTAGCCATCTCCAGCACCAGGAGATAAATAGAATGGGAATGAAAACTGTGATGGACCTTAAACACCTTTTCTCAGGGAACTCATAGTCTTTCTAAAGACAGGGAAGAAGCATGTCTGGGACCTTTTCAGCCAGTGAGGGAGCAGGCGACTTTGGTGGCCCAGGGAGTGCAATGGGCAGACCAGCTGGTGGAGGGCACATTTCACTGTCTTACACACCTGACTCCTTTTCTTCGAGAAACCTTGCATCTGCTTCAGGACCACATCGCTGTGAGCTCCATTGGGTGAGTTCACATGGAGGATTAGACCTGGGGGCACTGTGTCTTTTATTTCTTTGGTTTTGTTCCGTTTGAAAATGTTGGCCTGCAGCCAGAGCAGAGAAAGGGAGAAGGAGGGATTACTTTCTTATCACGAGGAAATCAGATGCCTAAGCTAGTGTGTCGTGATATTTTTTAAAACAAATTTTTAGGAAAATTCAACTTATCCTGTTTACCCTTATGGTAGGCTTTCTGGGCCGTGGGAAGGAACTTATTTTTGCACTTAATGAAATGGATCTTGGCAGGAAAGGGTTTAAAACTAACTTTAGATTTATTTAAAAAGTAATCTCTGTACCACTGACTTGTCTTCTGTCCTTAAAAAGAGGAGAATTTTTACAGTGCTTGTAGAAAGAACACACAGTTCCTCTCCAGTTGCTTGATGGTCCCATTAGCAAACTCATTTGTCAAATCCTTGTTAGGTGATCACAGAGGTCCTTGCCCAGGACCAAGTCTGGATTTCTTACCAAGGCGTGTGTGTGTGTGGGGGGGGTGGTGGGCAGGGGAATCCATGTGTGTGTATTTGAAATCAGAGTGTTCAGACATGTCAGTATAAAAGACAGACTCACAGCACCCATTTTTCCTCTGATAAAAGGTTATATCCAAGAAGAGGACTTAAAACATATGAAAAACAAAGAAATTGAGCAGTTCCATTGGAATATAATATCAGACACTGTGGTTTTGTTTTTTCTTGCCTCTGTATGTTGGAGGATCCATAAACATTTTTCTATCAATTCCATAAATTACACTGTGGCACTCCCAGGGTGAGGTAAGAACTTGGGAGGACAGTTACCTCATAGCAGTATCCAGCTTTTATTTGAAAAGAAATGGAGGCTGTCTTACCAACGGAAGCAGGTGGGATTATTGCCACACAGTCTGAGGTGCCAAACACATGCCTGGGATGAAATCTGTGGCTCTGGTGCATCCCGAGGACTGTGGGGTCCTTGAGGTCATCCCCCGGGGAGGCAGTCGGAGTTACGGTTGGGAGAGTGGGCTCTAGAGGCAGACTGCCCAGGTTGGAAGCTGTGTGGCCACTTCCTCGCTGGCCTCAGTCCCTTTATCTGCAAAATCGTGTCATGCCACCTCACACGGTTGCCGTGAGAACCAAATGATGGATGCCAATAGTGTCGCGGAGCAGTGTCCGCCACATGGAAGTGCTCAGTAAATGAACCAGGTTTTTAAAACTCGAGAGCCTGTGTTTTTGCCACTTCATTTGATACCTCATTAAGAAATGGGGGCTGGGGAGAACAGCAGGCTCCTGGGCCCAGAACAGGGTGAGGGGGGCGGGTAAGCCTGCTCCTTTCCCCTAAGGAAGGAGAAAAAGTCACTATCCCCTGCCCAGAGGTCAAGGAAATGGGAGGAGGAAGGAGCAATCAGATCATCAAATGTCACAAGAAACCATAACTTTGTTTCCAAAGTATTAATTAGGAGAATAGATATTTACAACTTTGTTTCCAAAGTATTAATTAGGAGAATAGATATTTACTGCTTGCAGCCAGGGACAGTGTATTATTTATTTTTGTATCCATCGTGCTTGGCCCCTAGTAAGAACTCAGTAGCTCCATAAATGTTGCCGTGTGTTGGCCCGTTCCTTGTTCATTCATTTGTTCAGTCACGCGGCACCCCTTATTAAGCACCTGTTGTGGACTGGGCGCTGCTCTAGGAGCTGGCCATCTGCAGTGAAGAAAACAGGGACAGATCCCCCTTCCCTGCTGGAGTCTTCACTCTGTCCGGATCATGAGCCCGTGCTGGCTTCTAAGGCTCACCACTTCTAATAAGTACCATACACCTCTTTCCCTCCCCACCCCCACTTTTGTTAACCGAACTCCTCTCTGGTTCCTCATATTGTATTTCTTGAAAATTTGGCCTCGATGATTTTCTCAAACATAGGTACCAACAACAGGTTCGGGGTCTCCCTGGTAAGCTGTGTAATTTAGAGGAAAGAGCTCCTTCCTTGGTGCCAGAAGACCTCTTGGGTTTGAATCTTAGCTCTGTCATGGGTTGGGTGGACTTGTGCATCTCTTGAGTTCCCAATTTCTTTCTTTCTCTCTCTCTCTTTTTTAAAAGATTTTATTTATTTTTGACACAGAGAGAAAGTGTACAAGCAGGGGAAGCAGCAGACAGAGGGAGAGGGAGAAGCAGGCTCCCCACTGAGCAGGGAGCCTGATGTGGGGCTCGATCCCAGGACCCTGGGATCACGACCTGAGCCGAAGGCAGACGCTTAACAACCGAGGCCCCCCCCCCCATTTCTTTCTTGCAAAATGAGAAGAATACTTATCTTGCAGTAACTTGTCTAGAATGTGCGTGCTCCTAAGAATCAGCTGGGTTTTTATAAAAATCCAAATTTTGGACCTCAGCTTATACCCACTTAAGAACCTCCCCCCCTTTATTATTTTTAGCACTCAGAGAGCCTTGCACCAAAACTATACTGTTATTACAGTGTCATATTTTCCTTTCACATTTGCTCTTTTTCATTTTGCACCTATGATTTTAGAACCTGAGCTTTCCAAGTCTTCCCAGACATAAGGGGTGGCGATGGGCTTATCCAGAAGGTCCAGTAGGAATCACCAGGCAAACTCACAAAACGACTCAGCTGCTTTCACTCAACTTCACTCATCAAACCACATTGCCCTCCCTTATGCTTCAGTCCTGGAAGATGGTTTATTGCTTTGCTCCTCGAAAGAGTGTGGTATGTACCAGCCGTATGGGCATCGCCAGGGAGCAGGTTAGAAACGTGGGATCCCAGGCCTCCCTTCAGACCTTCCAAATCAGAATCTACAACTTGACTCCTCCCTCACAGTACTTTTGGAGCAGCCCCGGTCTCCTGAATGCCTCTGCATCAACTACTATTCAGGTGTGTCGTTCTTTTAAAATTATGGTAATAATTAGTGACTTGAAACTCACCTCGATTCAGGACCACAGGACTATTTAAATAGATATTTCTGCCTGAACGCTGTTGTCCTGATGTCACAGAATCAATGCCATTTATGAGCTAGCAAGTAAAATTCTATATATGTTGAAAAATGAGATAAATTTCACGTGACAGTTTAATAGGGGCTTTAAAATTTTAACGTGTAAGTCATCTGCTTTCCCAGTGCATTTTCCTGAGTAGTGGAATCAGAAAAGAAATTTATGGTAGGTCTAAGTGTGTGTGTGTGTGTGTGTGTGTGTGTGTGTGTGTGTGTTTCCACTGTGGACTTACAAGTGATTAATTTACAAATTAGCTCTCTTGAGTAAGAAGGTGACATTGATGGTCTGGCCCATACTGGCTGGTCCTCTAAGCCCACTTGGGCAATAAATGTAAATAGCATCCTAGGTCTTTGCTTTTAAAGAACTTATGGCCATCTAAAAAGGTGGAAGGCAATTTAGTAAATACAAGGTGCCAAGCAGCTGAAGAAAAGAGATGCTTGCATCAAACACGTCTGCGTGAGTGGACAAGTTGGGCTTCTCAGGATTAATGCTTTAAGATGTTCTTTACGTCCCTAGCCTGATTAAATGAGGCTTCATTCGAAACCACACTTTTTCCTTTTCTTGCTGCTTCGAAATTCACCACCCTTTCCCATCCCCTCAGGATTGATTGCGGGGCTGATCTCGCATGCTGCCTGTTTACAGCCGTAACTTCACTCTCTTTCTATAAAAGGAAGATTATCCCTTTCTTAATTCCTTGTTTTTATTGCTGTCAGATGGGAGGCCTTCCGCAGTGAGTTAGCATGCATTGCACCTACCCAGAAGGTGGCTCACCTTTTGATGGAGATATTCTTGAGGATTCGGTTGGTGGCATCTTGGCATCCTGCCCTCTTGGACTCTCATGGCTCCTCCCCTGTACCCTCCTTCCCACACGCCCCTCCACTCCCAGTCAAGTTGTCGCCCCCAGCCTGTCAGTCAGCTGTTGCTTTCTCTTTTGGAAATCCGTCCTGAGCTTCCAAGGTACAGGGTTTTATTACTTTCCCTCTTGATCAACATTTCACAGAGTTTATCCTGCCAGGTTTTACTAGGCATTCTGCCTCCCCTCGACCCCTAAAAAATGAATTGCTCAGGAAAACAATGCAAAATGCTGACTTAGACAGAATTAAATATGGTTCTGTTTGTTGGGTTAACCACAGGACAGCCCAGAACGTTTGATATGCTGCCAGGTGGGGTTGGGCTCTTGCTTGCCTCGTTCCCAAATTTATTTCCCGGTAGAACCCTCTTGGGAAGTGTCTAGCGAAACCAGCATGCAGTGAAATGCACCTTCCATTCTCTTCCTCAGTATCTCTGCTACGTGCTTCTCTACTTCCTATGCTATGTCCAATGTGCTGCTGCAAATTTAGTATCCTCACCTTCACCCCTGATTAACTGCTACCACCAGTAGCTAACTTCCCCTGACCACTGACTTTTACCACCAGCCTTTTACAAGCATTTTCTCAGAAGCCCCCCCTCGCTTCTTCAGTGTGTGTCAAATCAAGCTCAAACGCCTCACCTCTTATTCAAGACTGTCTGTGTTCTTGGGCCAACCAATTGCAACCACCTTTCGCCCTTCCCGAGCGTTCCATGTCCTCCTCCGTGCTTGGTTTTTTTTTTTATACTCCGTACACCTCTTAATTTACTTATTTCTTCTGCTTACTGTCCATCTTCCCTCAGCTAGAACGGAAGCTCCACGAGACTGGGATGTCTGTTTTGTCAATGGTGCTATATTCCAAGCACGTGCGGCAGTCTAGCCCCTAGGAGGTACTCGGTACATGTTTCAAATCTAGCTGGATGTATGACTGTGAATTTGCAGTTTCGTCTCCTGCCTGTGCTCCGTGTTGATTCTCTGCTCTTTCCTTGTGTGTATTCACCCTTTCGAAGTCCCTTGTCTTGATCTGTCATCATCTCTCTGTACCCTTCAGAATCTAACGTCCTAAGTACCGAGTCTCCCAAAAAGTCTCTTCTGATCGGAGCTCTTTCCCCATTGGAACGTTCCCTCGTTTGGAATGTTGTTGTTTCTACCCGTCTTATCAGTAAGTACCTTCTGCCTGGTAGTCCAGCTACTTGTAAGCTGAACAAGTTGGCATGGGGCCTTCGTGTTTGCCTCTTACTTCACGGTGGAATATGCTCATTTATACATTTATATAAATAAAGACGACAAATCCAACATTGTGTTTCCGGTACAGCAAGGCGCAGTCGTGTCTCCGGCTGCATTGTGCTCCAGGCATCTGTGTCCTCATCGAGCCCTTGAGGCGAATGCTTGATGTCCTCAAGAGACTGTGAATGGGAATGTTTCTTTCCCCAACATTTCTTTTCTCCTGAAAGGCATTTCTTTGGTATGTAACAAAGCTTGGGTTGCAGAAATTTCCACTGCTCATCATGGGAGGAGACAGTGGTCTAAGAATTCAGATGGGAGGGTTGTGAGGGGCTCGAGGAGTTTCTTTTCTTTCTGGGTTTCATTTTCGCATTTCATTTTTTCCCTCCTTTTGGGCAAATAGGTTTCTACTTTCAGGCAAATATGCTTAATTCCCCCCCAGTATATATATATTTTTTATTTCTTTCTCTTTGTTATTGGCTCCCCCTCCCTTCCTTCAGGGAGAATTCAGACACTCCCACAACGTATAAACAAATGCTGGGAAATTGCAATGCTCTTTTTCGCAAAGTACGTTTTCTTGGGTGGACCTGGGACCTGTTTTCAGGCTGCTGACGCTGGCTTTCCGCTGAGCCAAAGGAAAGTATGTCATTCTTTCTCTTCCACAGCATGTCCCCTATCCCCAGGGGGCTCAGTGGCAGCCAAGCCATAACTTGTCCTCTCTCTCATAAACCCTCCCTAATCCGCCAAGCCCTTTCTAATACAGCTTTTCTATTTTTCCATATATCACCACCTTAAGTGTGTTCTGCTCCAAGGTGGGGATTACCTAAATGAATAAAAATATGTATTTATTTGGGAGGTAGGATAGCAAAGGCTTGAAACCAGGCAGACTTTTATCCCCAGATTCTCTCATTTGCTAGTTGTGTAACCATAGTTGATGGTCTTTTCTAAGCCTCAGTTTCTTCATCTGTGAAATGGGGATAGCAGTGCTTGCCTTGTAGTGTCATGGCAAGAATCCGATCAGATAATTCATGTAAAATTTGTGGCACCTAGTGATCATTCACTAAATGGTCGAGATATTGCAGGTTATGCTCTCTGCTTTTCTGGTATGTGGGGTCCTAGGGCCCGAATCTTTTTCATCTTATGTGTGCCTGACATATAATAGTCAAATCATTTTGGTTTCAAAGATGAACATGCAGCATTTTGCCTTCACACGCCATTCAGCTAAGTAAAGTGAGGACAGTTCATTGTTTGGTCTCTGTCTGCCACATCCAGAGACATGTAAAAGAAAAGACTCATACGTGAGGGTGACTCTATAGTGCAGTAGAAAGGAGTATATTCCCTGGGAGTCTGGCATTTCCCTTATAAACATAAGCAGATCTGTAAGCAAAAGAGGATTTTTAGGAGGCGTTGGTATGTTGGGTGACATTTTCTGGATGATATGGTGACATTCTTTTTTTTCTTAAGATTTTATTTATTTGATGGGGGGGGCAGGGGCAGAGGGAGAGAGAGAAGCAGACTTCTCTCTGAGCAGGGAGCCTGAGGGGGGTGGGGGGCTCGATCCCAGGAGCCTGGGATCATGACCTGAGCCGAAGACAGATGCTTAACTGACTGAGCCACCCAGGCGTCCTGTGATATGGTGACATTCTTAAATACAGGGACCCTCTCTAGAGCATGAAGATCACATGAGTTTGTTCTCTTCAGCAGCAGTGCTGGAAAGAGCTCTGTTGAGGAGAACGGGGGCTTCAGTGTGATGCAGGTAAAGCCCATGTGTTTCTGGATTGCCCTTCCTCCTCTGCAGGATGAGACTGGGCTAGATGACCTCTAAGATTGTCTAGGACTAAAGGTCACATTTCCATCTCCATTTAAGAGCCTCTTTATGTTGCCTGGGCATCTCTAAGGGCATCTTCACCAGTTACCATGCCGGGGGGTGGGGGGGCTGGCTTTGACACGGAGTGCTTTGGTGTGAAGGGCACAATTCTTTTAAGTTGACATCAACCTTCCTTTTACCTTTTTTATTCCTGCTCGCTCTCTTCTTTAAAGGGGTCAGGGAAAGCCAACAGTGATACATCAGGTCAGCCCCACCTTTGGTGATGTGGGATCCACGAACGTGGATCTTGCCTCCGTGTACGCAGACTATTCCCTCTTAATTGCCTTTTTCCTTTTGCTCATTCATATCTCCCATCTTCGCATTTCCTGGAAGTTCTAGCTTATTCTCCCTTCGTCCCATCTTTGCATTCTCAGGCATTCCGTGGATAGGACCTATTTCTTGCAGCCTGCCATGGAAAGCAGTGCTGCAGAGCAGGGTCCAGCAGGTTCCCTGGGAGCATGGCCCGAGCAGAGCTGGGCACGGTGCAACACTGCCAGGTGTGTAAACCGTCCACTCACTGCTTGGCCCCCACCTCTGTTCTGTCTGTGACAATTACAGCACCTCAAACTGGGCGCAGTGATCCCTCCAGAGATGCTCTCAGGGTAGTCCAGATGTGCAGCAGGTGAGGACCCAGAGGTGGCTACCTCGGCAGGTCTTGGCCTGTCTCTGCCAAGCCGCAGATGGGCGAGGTCTCGGAGGAGCTAGGCCTTTCTGCACCTCTTTTATATGCCCGGCTCTAGCCCTGGTCTTTCAACCCCTTGGACTCTGAAAAGGAGTGGCTGGGCCTCGAAGCTTCAGGCACATCTCCCACCCAGCCTGCTTCACAACCTGACATTGCTGGCCTTTGAGCCCCTTTCTGAGTGTGCGGTAACCCATTGGTAAACCCTATCCTACAGGACGTGGGGTCATGGCTCTCAGTTCTGATGCTGAGAGGGGGGATGCATTTAGATCACTGCCTCTGCCTTCGCTGGTGACTCCAGGCCTCAGGAGGAGTCAGCAGGACCTGCCTTGAGATATTCGCAGGGAGATAGGAACACCAAGCTGTGTTACTTTAAAAGTTTACACTCCGGTCAGCCTACTGGAGAAAATTGCCTATTTTCTACATCACAAGGAAGGATTAACCACATGAAGACAGGCCATTTAAAAAGATTAAGCCCCCCGATAGAAAGGCGTATAACTCCCTGTCCTAGTTTGAGTTCCCACAGAAGCAGGAGCTGAGACAAGGATTCCAGGGCACATAATTTATATGAGAGATGATCCCAGGAAACACCGGCGGCAGGGGAGTGGGGAATGAGACGGGAGGAAGGCAAAGGTGGTGTTGTCAAGCTAGCAATCCTTGTGGCAACTGGAGCTTAATCCCACTGGAAAAGTCTGAGAGGTTGTGGAGTACAAGCACTTCCCAGTTACCCTGAGAGGCGAAGGGCCTGCTGGCCATAGAGCCTCAGGCAAGGAGATGCAGGCTGTCGGAGGTCAGGGCCCTGGGCTCGGACATAATAAAGGCTGAGGGAATGTGATGGAGCACCGGCTCTGCTACTTCTATTATCCCATATTCACCTTCTAAAGGATCCCAGACTTTTTTTTTTTTTTTAAACAGAGAATGAATTCAAAACTCAGAAAGGCAACTGATCTCCAGGGTCACAGAGCCGGTTTTTGAGGCGCAAGGTCACAAGGATCCAGGTTTCCTGACTCCCGCTTCAGTGCTCCTTCCACTTGGCTACTCAAGGCAGAAGTTTAGATTTGTCATGATTTATGAGGCTTCCTGCACCTGATTAATGGAACAATATTTCCCTCCCCAACGTGGGTTTGTTAGTCTTTTTCTGAGTGAAAAATTGTCAAAGGGATTAAATCCCCTTTGAGAGCCAGAGAAAGAGCAAAAAATGGCTGAGTGTGTAAATAAAGTCTCCCAGGAAGATCATATTTTTGAAGGCATTTATTATTCATGTCTTTTTGTCATTGTCATGTCTTCATTGTTTACTTGGTCTTCTAGCTTTTTGCTTTTCCAAGGGCATGGCTAATCCATCCTAGAAGAGTCCAACAGCCATCGCCTTAACAATGGCTCATTACTGTCCAGGTTATTTAAGACGTGGTGCAATTATTTATAACAGAAAAGCAGCTTCTAAGCATGCCCCGCCAGGTGTGATGAGGCGTGTGACTTTTGCACATCACACGTTTGTGGAGCTCCTCTGGATCAAAGGGTCAGGCTTGTCTCTAAAGCACTGCACTAGGCGAGGGTGGGCTCGCTTAGATTCTGAAATGCCCCCAAGCCCTTGAGAATGCCAAGCGTGAAGCATCTGTGGGATTCTCAAGGCTGAGCCTGAGGCTTCGACCAGCCTGTGCCGAGGGGGACACATCCGCTGAGGATGTTGACTGTGGCCTCTGGCAGAAACAAAAGACCCCAGCAGACCAGAAACGTTTACACTGGGAACAAAATGCTTGTGTAGGATTCCAACTCCTGAAACTAGCTGGAAACATGACAAATTATTCTGAGCTCTGTGCAGATTGGAAAATCATGGATTAGCCAAAGACCACGTCTACTGGACAAGTGAGGAAACGATCCAGAGCTTTCATCATCATGTTCTCTAATGCATCATGTTCCCAGATGCATTTTGGCAGTTGAATTCTGTCTTCATTTTCTTACTTCTTTGAAGCCGAAAGTTTAAGTCCTGTTAGGCGATCATTCATAAACTTTTGAGGAAAAGAGCTTCATGTTGGAAAAGCTTGCCCAAGTCTTTCTTTAGAATTCCCAGAAGGGAATTGCTGGGTGTTAAGGTGAGCACATTTTTTAAGGGGATGCATCTGGTTTCCAGAAATGGGGAAAACATTTTTATACTCTCCTTCATTGTGGTTCCTGGTGTTTCTTTCCTTAGATCTTCTTCAGTAATGGATGTGTCATTCTTTTCCACTTTGCCAATCTGTTAGGTGGAAGATGACACAGCATCACCCTTTAATTTGCATCCCTTTAAATACAGTTGTGGATATTTTTTCTTATGGGTATTTACTATTTGCATGCTATACATTTGCCTATACTTGAAGGACACCGATAATGCTCTCCTCCTGTCCTTCATTTTTTGCTGCCAGAATGACTTCAACTAAGCCAGGCACTCCATTCCTGCTTCGCCAGGGCTCCAAATACATATGGCTGCTAGGGAGTACCTGTGAGCCCCCGGGAGACAGATCAGCCCCTAGGATTGCTCCCACCTCAGGGCCTCACCTGCCTCTGTGTGGCGCATATGAGACCAAATGGCTGCTTCTGGCCAATAAACTGTTTGTGGGAGGGGATTTCAATCAGTCATATTCCTCATTCTTTTCAATAAAACGTGGAATGAGTCCCGGGAAGGCAGTCCATTCCTACTTTTTCAAGTCAAGACTTTTTTGTGTTTTATTGTTGGTATAGCTTGTTCTGTTTTGCTAACTTTTAAATAAAAAACCATATTTTGTTTAAAACAATAAACCCAGCTTTCTTTGAGTGACTTTATTTTGCCTTCCAATGAGGTGACCCACATGGGGGTCTATCAGGCCATTGACTCTGAGCCCCTTTGCCTCTCATTTTCCTAGGTCTGAGAGAATGGTCTGTTGAAATCAGGAAATCTTCCCCTTTCTGGTATTTATCCAAAGGTGGGACCCTTGGAAATGGGCCATTTTTTCCAGTTGGGTGTGCTCTTTACCACCTTTTTTGCTGGCTTAGTGAGTTGGCTTGGTCTTTGTTAGTGGTGAGGAGATGTCAGCTCCGGGATCTGCAGTCAGTGGCATTTTAAGTGTTGAGAATGAGCGGCAAACCCAGGCAGACGCCAATCAGAAGAGAAGTAAAGCTGAACCCGGTCAGGTCTACCTGAAAATGGATCTATTCATTTCCCCTAGGAGTTTTCTTGTGCTATGTGGGTGGGCAGTTCTCTTGGAACACCACTAGGATTACGAAAAGAAGAAAACAAGCAGCAGGAACCAACTACACTGTACCTGAGCGGAACCTGGGGTGATGGGCACAGGTTTCCACCCTGCATGCAGGGCCCTTTCTCCCCCACTAGAGGGCACTGTCGCCACTCTTAAAGCAATAGTACTCGGGAAAAACTCTGGTCTCAGTTGGGAGTCCCCAGAAGCGCTGCATTTAAGATGCTACTTTGTGTCTCAGCCTCCACTCTCAAGGTGTGTTATGAACAGAACAACACTCCTGCCCAGCCAGGCATGGGGAAGATTAGTGTCTGGAAACTCCTGTTGTAAATTAAGCACAGTCCCTGCTTATTTGTGTTTCATTAATGAAATGTGATTGTAACCCTGGGGCCTTTCACACTTCCCAGAGCAACATGCACCTTAGAAGTGCTGTACATCCAGCCTGCTCTTCTCCTTTGCCCATGTACTTGTCTTAAATGTGGCTGCAGCACGATTGTGTTGAGGTTGGGCGGGAGATGAGGACTCTGTTCTCTCTGTTGATCTTGTTCATTTTGGGGAGAGCTGAAGAGTGCCCATGGTTGGTATGGATCAACCTGACGGGAGGTTTTTCCATTTAGAGAGGATTTAAGACTTCATGCAAGGGAAATATAAGCCATATTTCACTCTCAATACATCAGGGAGTTCTACCATTTAACAAAACCACTATTCTGACTTCCGGGGTTTTTAGGTCATCTGGCAGCTGCTGGGTGGGGTCAGTTCCTTGGCCTTTGGTCAGAAGTGCCTTCCGATTATGAAGCATCTCTTTATTGAAATATTTACGTTTCCACCAATCTTTTTATCTATTTATTTTCTTGTTAGCCTTGGAGGATGTATGAGGTGACCTTTAATTGTCCTTTAATTGTGGGAGTGGAGGAGCTTCTCCCTAGAAGGTCACCAGTGTTAATCCAGAGGGCTATTGGCAGTGCTGTTCCTAGTTTAAGGTACAGGTTTGGGAGTGGTTGTTGCTTGGCGACTGCTACAGTGATAGCTTATTTTCTGGGCCTGTGAACCTGAATTTGTACAGGAAGAACCTAACGGACTCACTTAGCAAATCTCACCTCCCCACTCCCCAGATTTAGGAATACTACTACCACCACCATTGTAGCTAATAATTATATAGTTGTTACCATGTTCCAGGTAAGGCTTATTTCTGTTTGTTTGTTTTAATGAACATTATGTTTTAGAACCGTTTTAGATTTACAGAAAAACTGTGAAGACAGTACAGAGAGTTCCTATTGTTAACGTCTTACATTGGAATGGCAGGTTTGTTAAAATTACTGAACCAACACTGATACATTGTTACTAAATCAAGTCTAGGCTTTATACAGATTTTTTTAGTTTTGACCTAATGTCCTTTTTTTCTGTTCCAGCATCCATCCAAAGTACCACACCACATAACATTAGTTGTCATGTCTCCTTAAGATCCTCTTGGCTGTGGCTGTTTCTCAGACTTTCCTTGTTTTTGAGTCTGACCTTGGCAATTTTGAGGAGCCCTGGTCAGATATTTTGTACAATCTCTCTCCATTGGAATTTGTCTGAGGTTTTCTCATGATTAGAATGGGGTTATGGATTTTTGAGAGGAAGACCACAGAAATAAAATACGGTTCTCATCACATCATATCAAGGGCATATACTGACTTATTATGGTTGGTGCTGACTTTTATCACCTAGCTAAAGTAATGTTTGGCAGGTTTCCTCCCTGAGAAGTTACTACCCCCCATATCCATAATGTGCTCTTGAAAGAAAGTCATTATGTGCCGCCCACACTTAAAGGGTGGGGAGATATGCTTCACTTCCTTGATGGCAGAATATCTACACACGCTTTTTTTTTTTTTTTTTGCAATTCTGCACAGGAAATTTGTTTCTTCTTGCGCGTGTATTTATTTATTCAATTATTTATTTATATCAGTATGGATTTGTGGAGATTTATTTTATACTCTGTGTTATAATAAAATACTGCTTAATTTTGTTTGCTTCAATTTTTCCAGATTTGGCCACTGGGAACTCTTAGTTGGCTCTTGTGTCCCTTTGACCTACCTCCATCATTGTGAGTTTCATTCTTGTTGTTGTTGTCTTTGAGTATTTTCTTATTTTCTGGCACTACAAGATATTCCAGGCTCATCTGGTACATCTCCTGACCCATTCCTAGAATCAGTCATTTCTCTAAGGATCCCTGGTTTCTTTTATTGGAGGATAGTATTAGAAACCAAGATCTGGGCTCTAGGTATGCTTGTTGCTACAAGGGTGCTGTTGCCTATAGGTTCTCTTAGCTGTCAGAGGAGGGAAATATACGTGTGTACCCTAATCGATAACTGTATCACCTCTAACCGTCTGTATCTGTATTAAGCTGAGTTCCTACTAATTATCTCCAACTCTGATCAGTTTCCACATGGATCATCTAGCCTTCCTCCCCTGGCATATCTATAATCTCCTATTCCAACAGTGATGAACTTCACTCCATCTGGCATGCATTTACTTAATTGTTCAGTCCACTACACATGTATACCACTATCCAAATTGTTAACCCATATCCCCATGGAAATAGCTTTATCAACTAGAGTAGAGTGCTTATGCACAGTCTCTTCATTTCCAAAGTCACTCAGGTAGCACCTGTTTTTCTTCACTATTTAATAAGATTGTTTCATACATTTGTAATACTCTTAGATTGTTTTGTCACATTCTGCATTTCATCCTAAGGTTCCCCTGAGCTTCTAAATTATTTGTTTTTAAGTTTACGTATATTAAACATTATGCTAAAAATTCTGTTTCACCTGTTCATCTATTTAACTCTCCTCCAATTCCTAGAAACTATTTTTTTTTAAAGTAGGTTCTGTGCCCAGCATGAAGCCCAATGCAGGGCTTGAACTCAATGACCCTGAGATCAAGACCTGAGCTGAGATCGAGTCAGATGCTTAACTGACTGAGCCACCCAAGCGCCCCAAAACCATTGACTTTTTAACTGTCTCCATAGTTTTGCCTTTTCAAAAATGTCATGTAACTGTAATAATACAGAATGTAGACTTTTCAGATTGACTTCTTTCACTTAGCAATACACGTTTAAGACTTATTGGTGTCTTTCCATGGCTTGATAGCCCATTTCCATTTATTATTGAATAATATTCCAATGTATGAATATATTCCAGTTTGTTTATTCATTCACCCATTTAAGGATATCTTGGTTGCTTCCAATTTTTTAGCAATTATGAATAAGACTGTTAAAAAATTTGCATGCAGGCTTTGGTGTGGACCTAGTTCTGAAATCAGGTGGGTAAATACCCTTGGAATGAGATTGCTGGATTGTATGCTAAGACTGTATTTACCTTTGTAAGAAATTGTCAATCTGTCTTCCAAATTGGCTGTTCCATTTGCATTCCTACCAGTGAAGAATAAGAGTTTTTATTGCTCCATCTCCTCTCCTGCAATTGGCATTGTCACTTTTTTTTCTTATTTTAGCCATTTTAATGTGTATTCATTCTTGTTTTATTTTGTAATTCCCTGATAACAAATGATGTTAAATATTTTCATATTCTTATTTCCTATCAACACATCTTTTTTGGTGAAATCTCTGCTCAGACCCCTCATCCATTTTTATTGTTATTTTTTTTTTAAAGATTGATTTCTTTAGAGAGAGAGAGAGAGAGAGAGCAAGACAGAGGGTGCATGTATGAACTGGGGAAAGAGCAGAGGATGAGGGAGAGGGAGAGAGAGAAATCTCAAGCAGACTCCCCGCTGAGCTTGGAGCCCAAGGCAGGGCTTGATCTCATGGCCTTGGTATCATGACCTGAGCAGAAATCAAGAGTTGGACTCTCAACTGACTGAACCACCCAGTCATCCCAGCTAACCATTTTTTTTAAAAGACTTTATTTATTTAATTTTTTTTTTTTTTTTTTTTGAGAGAGAGAGCATGAGCAGAGCGGGGAGGCAGAGGGAGAAGCAGACCCCCTGCTGAGCTCCAATGTGGGGCTTGATCCCAGGACCCTGAGATCATGATCTGAGCTGAAGGCAGATGCTTAACCGACAATCCATTTTTAATTGGGCTTTCTTGTTAAGTTTTATGAATTCTTTGGATATAATTCCTTTGTCAGATTTGTGTTTACAAATATTTGCAGACTTCTGTGGCTTTTCTTTTTGTTCTTTTAACAGTATCTTTTGCAGAGCAAACATTTTTAATCCTAATAAAGTCTAACTTAGGTCATGCTTTTGGGATTGTCTCTAAAAACTCATTTCCAAATACAGGGTAACCTAGATGTTCTCCTTTGTTCTTTCCTAAAAGTTTTATAGTATTGCATTTTACATTTAGGTCTGTGATCTATTTTGAGTTAATTTTTGTGACCAATGTAAGGTCTGTGTTTAGCTTCTTCCTCTTCTTCTTCTTCCTTTTTTGTTTTTCTCTTTCATTTGGAGATCCAATTGTTCCAGCACCAGTTTTTTTTTTTTATTAAAGATTTTATTTATTTATTCATGAGAGACAGAGAGAGAGAGGCAGAGGGAGAAGCAGGCTCCCAAGGAGCAGGGAGCCCGATGCGGGACCCGATCCCAGGACCCTGGGATCACGACCTGAGCCAAAGGCAGATACTTAACCATCTGAGCCACCCAGGCGCTCTCCAGCACCATTTGTTGAAAAGACTATACTTTCTCGGGCGCCTGGGTGGCTCAGTTAGTTGGGCGACTGCCTTCAGCTCAGGTCATGATCCTGGAGTCCCGGGATCAAGTCCCACATCGGGCTCCCTGCTCAGCGGGGAGTCTGCTTCTCCCTCTGACCCTCTTCCCTCTCGTGCTCTCTCTCATTCTCTCTCTCTCAAATAAATAAATAAAATCTTAAAAAAAAAAAAGACTATCCTTTCTCATTGAATTGCTTTTGTTCCTTTGTCAAAGGTCACTTGAGTCAATTTGTGTGGCTTTGTTTCTGGATCTTTATTCTGTTCCATTGATCTAATGTCTATTCTTTCTTCAATATTGTGCTGTTTTAATTACTGTAACTTTGTTGTAAATTTTGAATTCAGTTAGTGTGATTCCTCTAACTTTGTTGTTCTTTAGTATTATATCTTCTATTCTAGATCTTTTGCTTATGCATGGTTTTAAAGGCTTTACATATATTACTTCACTCAATCCTCATAGTGACCCACAAAGAGGCCCAAAGAAGTTGAGCAACCTGTTCAAAGTCACATAGCTACTAAATGGAGGAGGCAGGTTGAAGTCTTAGTGGGGTGGCTGTAGAGGCTGGCTCATAACCACCCAGCAAATGGTCACTGAAGGTAATGAAGAAGGAATCCTTATTTATTTTTGACAACTTTGTGAAAATATTCATGAAGCAATTTCCTGGGACCCATTTTGTTGGAAAATAGGCAATGGGGAGTTTCACAGTTCCTGCTTTCATATCAGAGACTTGGTTTGACACCTGGCTCCATCAATTACAAGCCACAGGATCTTGGGGAAACATGGGATCTAAAATCAGAGTCTTCACTTATAAAATGGGAACATAGTAGACCCCTTCAGTGTAGTGTCTTGCTGGCTTACTAAATGATTCCCCCCCTCAGTAATGGTGTGGTGTTTGTGCAGCATGGTTCTGCTCCCCGGCCATGGTAACCAATTGAATCAGGCCAGTTAGCTTCTCTAGCCTAGAAATTTGAAATACAGAGGGAGGAGCCCTTGGTGTTGAGGCACCATTATACCTATAGTGTGGGGAGCAGGTACATCAACTCTGGCTGCTGCAGTTTCTGGGGTTACTTAGGGAATGATTATTTCTTTGAACCACTCCAATATCTTAAAACAAAACAAAACAAAGCAACCCATTCCCCACTTCTTCTTTTCTGTATTCTCCTTATTAAAACAAAGCAAAACAACAACTTAAGCCTGGCAGAATCAGCCCTTCTTGCTTACAGGTACCTTAATTAGTGCTGGAATAGTAGTAGCTACTGCATTCCTTATGAGGATTAAATAAGATAACGTCCACAGCACTTAGCACAGTGTCTGTCAGTAAGTAAGTACCTGGTAATTAGTAGCTTTTACTATTATCTAGTAATAGCTCTTGATATTTACCTAGCGCTTTATAATGTAAGCTATACACTCTTGTGTTACCTGCTTATTCTCCTTAACAACTGGGTGGAAATGGTGTCCACATTTTATGGATAAGGAAACTCAGTGTTTATGAGTTTGCCCAAGATCACGAAGCTGTTGAGTGGCTGAGTCGGGAACCCTGGTTAGGCCCTTTGCTGGCAAGCACAGAGGTCCCACCATTGTTTCAGGCTCCTGTGTGGTCTGAGCAGAGATGAGTGATGATGGAAAGGGGAGGCAGTTTCTTTTCCTGCTTTTCAGGGAACAAACATGATGTTAGGAAAGTACAGACACTTTCCAAGGGCCAGAGAGTAGAACAGTCTGAGTTGAAAGTAGTGTCTCTTTCTGTAGTTATGGTGAGTTAGGTTGGAGAATTTAGGCCTGGGGTTCTTTTCTGAACTGCCTTCTGAGCCATGGACAGTGCCTGGAGTCAGCCTGTTTCTGGCTTCTCCCATCTATAGCTTTCTGCATGTATTGAACACCCCATTTTGCTTAGTGCCTTCCATGTGCTAGACATGGTGCTGTGAGCAGAGATGAAGTGATACATGAAACCCATGAAATGTCTACCTTCTCAAATCTTATAATATGTCAGAGAAAACGGACAGGGAAACTGAGGCACAGCGATGTTAAGTCATTTGCCCAAGGTTATACAGACAGGAGTTGTGGAGTCAAGTTCCAGAGCCTGCCCTGTTAATTATGGCACTAACCTGCTCCCCAAAGAGGGTCTGAGTATGTAGTTCTGGGATAGTTGATGATACTTCTAGAGCAGGTGTTATCCAAACTGGCTGTTAAAGGATGAATAGGAGTTTATAAGTGGATAGAAGGGAGTATTCTGAGTAAAGGAAACAAGGTGAGTTTAAAGCACAGATGGCCGAAAGTATATAATGTGTTTTGGGAATGACCTCCCAATCCAATCCAGGGATTGAGGGGTGGCAAAGAATGGTTGGTGATTAAACTCAAAAGGTTAACCCTACTCTAGTAGGTATTGGGGACCTCTCAGAGGATTCCGAGCTAAGGAGTGAATGTTTAGATATGTTTCGAAAAGATTCCTATAGTAGCAGTGTGAGGCTGGTTTGGGTGTGTGCCAGAATAATTGGAAGACAGGGGGATCTGTCAAGGCTCTATGGTGGTCTAGGTGAGACAGTGCATCAGCCTCTGAATGAGACAATGGATGTGCCTGGCTCTTGGCAGTTTTGGGGAGTTGTGCTGCACGGAATGAAGAAAGAGCCGTCTTTAGAGGTTCATTAGAATCCCATTGGGAAATGCCCACCCTATTACTCTTTAACACTGCTCCACAAAACAGCCAGTCTGTGAACTGTTTATTACCATTTGGGCCAAGATGAGGGGCTTGCATTACAGTGTAAATCGATAGGCTGCTTCCTTCATTGAGAAAGTCTCAGTGCACACACAAGCACACACAGTCAATCAGAGCAAGCAACGTGCTTTGTGACAAAGCTGATGTGTGTACCTAGTGTAAGCTCCCATCTCCTTGCAGCCTGATAACAATGTGTGGACCTTCACCAGTTCACAACCACAATTAGAGTAGCATTGCTATATAATCAGGTTTATTTGTTATGGGTAGTCTATACACTTTACATATCTTTTTTCTCTATGGCCAAACCTTGTATGCAGACAACCTGGCTTGAACGTTTTAAGAATTTTCTTTTCATTCTACAGGCAAGCCACTTGTATCCAGGACTCCTCTTTTCCTTTGTATTTTTTGGAACTTTACAGGATTACTTCACCTTGATCAATAATTGATAATTCTTTCCATAAAGATGGACTAGTGACCTCTTCCTATTCTCCAGTATTGTTAGGAGCTAGTTGTTTTTCAGACTTCAGGCTCTCCTCAACCTCCAGTGCTCAGGTCACAGTTGCTTCTCCAAGGTTCTCGGAAGTTATAGAGTAGTAGAGAGGCCATGGAAGTAGTCGTTGCTCTATGACTTGAGTGTACAGCATAAACTGAATCAACACTTAGCAGTGATATCATGAAAGGCATTCAAATACTGGTAAAGTGTCTGAGCTAAGAGGCTTTAAACGTTCTTTGCGATCCTGAGATTTTTTTTTTTTTTTATTTGACCACAGTCACACAGCTAGGAGCAGCTGAGTAGGGCCAGCACCTAGGTCTCCTGACCCTCCAGCACACTGTTGTCCTATTAGGTTCCCAGATACCTCCCCTCGGTCCTTCCCCAAGAGCTGCAGAACAAATGACAGGCTCCCCAGAGGCTTGAACAGATGCTGTGGGTCTTCATTTAATGGTGGGACCTTTGGAGGTTTTTCTCTCTGCTAATGACCACAGCAGAAAAAGGCTTTACATACTGTATATATATAGCAGATGGGCTGACATTGATGTTCTAAAGTGCATGTTGGGAAGATAATTCCCAATCTCCTGAGGAAAGAGGTGTCAAATTCAATTTTACTGAGGAGCTGATCCGTAATTTGGCTCTTCCAACTCTGGTTTGCCCTAGCAATGAGCCACATAATTTGCCTTGAAGGGCCACCCCTTGATTTGGACACAGTCTGTACAGATGTCAGTTTAACATGGTGCCTAACGCTGAGTCTGTGAATTTCTGTTGGTTTGCCTTTTCTAAATGCTGATTAATTATGACAGTGTCTATTAGTGTTTCAGTTACATTTTCAGCCTTTTGTCAAAACCCCCTAACTAAAGATCAGAGTTGGTCAGAAGTTGTTGGAAATTGACATTTGTCAGTGTCAATCGGTCAAACACAGTTGGTACTGAGCTTGGGGAACAGGGTCAGGAAATTTTTTTTTCCCCAAAAAGTGTGCTCCCAAATCCTCTAAAATCCCTTGTGGGTCCATTGTTGTCTAAACTTACAGCTCGACGTTGGCTTTTCTGCTTACCAGCTGTGTGGGTGGGCATGTTACTTAGCCTGAGTCTGTTTTTCCATCGTAAAAATAATAAATCCAAACCTATAGGGTAATTGTGAGACTAAATAGGATAATTCGTGTCAGAGGTGCTCAGCTCACTGCTTGGCATATGGCAGGTTCTCAATACATGTTTAGTTTGAATCTTCCGTATGCATCAGGCACTGTAGCCAGGTAAGCCTCTCTGTCCCGTGAAATGCCATTTTATTCCTGCCACCATGCCTTTCGTTTTGAGCAGGAGGAGGGTATGGGCTAATGATTAACAACATGCCTTTAGGGTCAGGCACATCTGGTTGGAGTTTGACTTCTCTGCTGTGGGACATAGGTTAAGTTAATTGATCTCTGCAAGCCTCACCGCCTTCACTTGGTAAAATGGGAGAAATTACGGTACCTACCTTACAGTGTAGTAGTGGGGCTTAAATGAGATGAGGCTTGCGAAGGCTCAGTAGAGATAAAGATGAGTCAGTGTATTGAGCTCCTATTATGTGTTAGTCCTGGAGGCAGAGTGGTAAGCACACTCCAAGTCCCGCCACCATGGAATGAGCAGGTCTAATGGATGTATAACTATGACGGTTATAAACTTGGAAGCAAATAATTACAGAGATGCAGAGCATTTAAGAGAGGGAGTGCTGTAGGAGCACTTAGCCAGGGAACCCAGCTGGGTCTAAGGATCACTTCACCGGAGGAAGAGGTGCCAAAGGTCAGTGTGACGGACAAAGAGAAGGTAACCAGGTCCAGAACGGCAAAGACGGGTCCAGGAAGGCAGAATAGCGTGTGTTGAACCTCAAAGGCAGGAAAGCAGGTGGAATGTTTTGGAGAGCTGAGAGGAGTCCTGCATGGACCGAGTAGCTGCTCAGGAAGTGGAGGTTGTTACTCTAGATTCCCTCTCAGGCGATGGAATCCTAACTCAGAATCGGGGTCCCTTCCTTTGGTCTCATTTCCCCCCTTCCTTCTTGGTTTCTTTCACCTCCTCTGAACTGATTTCCACTCTAAAGACCTATAGCATTTTAGTCAGTGCTGCATATTTCAACACTTAATCATATGCTTTTAAGAAACCGTTCTTAGAGTTTATGTATCTTTCTTGAGTCATCAAAAGAAAGTTCCATGAGGGAAGAGCTCTGATTTCACATTTTTTGGGTCTCCTGAGGGCTGAGCAAAATGCTGACTCTGCAGTAATCAACAAATATGTAATGTTTAATGTTGGAAATAAATCATCTACCTAAAAATTATAGTGTACCTTGGGCCATGTGTTCGAGGTGGGAGAATGTGCATTGTGGATCCAAATGGATGGGTTGAACACTGACTTTGCCATTTTCTATGTGTGTGATCATACAAAGACAGTTCACTCTTTTTGAGCCTCAGTTTCCTTGAATAAAAAATGAAGTTACACTGTAGTTGATTGACTGTAAGTTTCTTTGTTTTTTTTTCACATTTTAACATTTGTAAAACTTGGATGTGTCTTACACTGAACACTTTACAGTTCAATTGGCAGTGGTTTTTTTTTCTTTGTTTCTTTTGATTACAGAAAATAGTGATGTGTCTTATATTCAGTAGCATTTTAAAATTTGCTGAAGTACTGTAGCTTTTGCCTTTTAAGATTGTTGTAAAAATTTGAGACATTGTACAGAATTCATCTGGTGTTTACCCCATGTTGCCATAACAGCTAAAAGGTAGCTAGACACTATAATTCCAGTCCCGTGACCCAGTACCAGCTTTGCAAGCTGCCACAGTTGAAAACGGTTTGGGCCCAGGCTTAGTAAGCACAGTGAAGTTCAAAGCCACACACCTTTAGCCTTAATTCCTCCAAGTGTATTTTGCCCATTTTCACATTGTTAAGATTCATGGCAGAACGCTCAAGATGATGAGGACTTTGAGAAACCCTCCTTCCTCTCCACATAGCCACACTCACTCTCCTACACAGGTTCTGAACGAATTGAGAAATTAGGTCAAAGAACCGGTAGAGGGAGAACCAAAATGTTACTAGCTCTAGGTTCCAGTGTGCAGCTTATATCTGTGCATGAGAGGGCTCCCTGATACTGTGCCCAGAATTACCTCTGCAGTCCCACATGCACCCAGAGGGGGAGGTGTGGAGGAGCATCGGAGACCTTGGTGCTCTGGGGGCGGTTCATGCCAAGGCAAGAGGGGAGGAGGAAGGAGCTGGACCACACAGGAGGCTCACAGATCAGATAAGTCATCTACACCAGGAGAGGAACCCCAGCAGGGCCCCACTTAAGCAAAGGAAAATTTCAGAGTGGGGTGACACCTTGCATAGAGTAGGTTTTTATTTTTATTCTTTTTTTTTAAAGATTTTATTTATTTATTTGACAAGAGAGCGAGAGAGCACAAGCAGGGGGAGTGGCAGAGGGAGAGGGAGAAGCAGGCTCCCTGCTGAGCAGAGAGCCCGATGCAAGACTCTGCGAGACTCGATTCCGACTCAGGGGCTCAATTCCAGGACCCTGGGATCATGACCCGAGCCGAATGCAGATGCTTAACCAACTGAGCCACCCAGGTGTCCCTGAATAGAGTAGGTTTTTAATAGATGGTAACTGTTAAAGAAAAGCAAGACAGCTTTACAGACATTGGCATGATCCTGAAGTTTGGAAAATACTCCATTTTTACATTATATATACCCCTTAAGTCGACATTTAAGAGTATTTTTAGGTTTATCTAGGATTTCTAAGCATTGGCTCCAGTTAGATTTTCTTAGTCCAGCCATCACTTAGAGCCAGTTATGCAATTCACAAGCTGGATGGATTTAAAAGAATTAATATATCAGCAATTTTTACATACCATATTCAAATTGTATAGTTACCTCAAGCCCATAATAAGAGTATGGCCAATTTAGGAATTGCCATCATAATCTTCAAGAATAGGGGTAAATAAACAAATTAGGAAGGAGAAAGGATGCTGTTAATTAAGGTCAAGGCTGATTTTGTGGAATCAGAAGGAAAGGAATATATTTGATTGAAAAATGTGGGCATCTATCTCCAAAGCTTTTTTTTTTTCTTTTTAATGCAGATAGTACTAATAAACTGTGCTGCTGTAGAGAGGAGACAAAAGTGGTTATAAAGAAATTATTTCAAAGGTCTGTATAAACCCTGGATTCTGCAAAGCCTGGTTCATTGCTGGCCTGTTTCTCTCTTCACTGGTTAGGGATCTGGCATGGGAAGAGAGATCCATCCGTGGTGCTGAGAAAAAACCATGAGTGTGGTTGGCACTGTACATAGTTTAGCTTTGTGTATCAGACAAGCTAGTTTGGTTTACAAATGGAGTTTTGATACATTCAGGACTGTGAATAAGTGTTGGGGGGGTGGTCTAGTAAAAGGCAGACAAACCACAGTACTTGATTTTCTTTTATTGATCCCAGCACAAAGTATTGCTATTGCATCTTAGAAATTAAAATGCTAGATTCACAAGATAGGCTCGTGCAATCTGGAAAGATGTTATCTTGGTCTCTCAGGAGTAAATAATATGAATTTTTAAACATTCCCCAGGAATAATTTACATGATTTCAAGTGTTCTAAAGCATCAGGATGTACAGTATTTGTTACAGTAGAGGGAACAAATATTTTGGGAAAAGTATGCAGGTGGAATTGTATACTGGTAGGAATGTATTTTTAAGGATTAAATATTTATTTTATTTGTTCTTAACCCAACAGGTGTTCACTGAGGTTAGTGTATGTGCACATTTTGGGGAAAGTGTTATCCAAAATATTAATATCACATAGAGACCGTCTACAATCTCCCACTTACAAACTCTCCATACTTAAAACCCAACAACTTCTGCCTCCCACCCCCTCTTGCCATTTCTCTACTGGAGCTATTGATGTTGCTTTCAGCGTTCTGCATTAAACTAAAAAAATAACCCTTCCTCGGGGCACCTGGGTGGCTCAGTCGGGTAAGCATCTGACTCTTGGTTTCGGCTGAGGTCATGATCTCAGGGTCCTGGGATGGAGCCCTGTGTCTTGGGCTCTGTGCTCAGCAGGGAGTCTGCTTGAGATTCTCTTCCTCTGCCCCTCCCCCAACTGGCCTCACTCTCTCAAATAAATAAATAAATCTTAAAATAACATTTCCCAAATAGAGAATGTTCTAGTTAATTTTATGGTGAGTACAGAAATCCTAAAAATCGTAGACAAGCACAAAGGAAAAAGTTAACCACTGTTTGCATTTTGTGAATATCTTTCTTATATTTTATTTATTTTGTATATGTGTACATTTATAATAAAATTATATATAAATTATCTAAATATAAATATAAATTATAAAATATAAAATTGTAATATAATGTAATATAATACATATATGTGTTTTCTAGTCTATTCTTTTACTTAGCATGAAGCTTTTTCCCATATCAATAAATATGTTTTTATGATGTGCTACTTGATGGTATCCATGTATTACATTGTATGGAAGTCCCATTATTTACTTAACAATCTGTTTTCGTCAGACATTCACATTAATCAGTAAATTATGGATTTTTCACTATTTTAAAAAATGACATTGTAAACATCTTTATACACATTCATCTTCTTGCACATCTTTGATTACTTCTTTTGTATAGTTGTCAGTGGTGTTTTTGCTGGGTCAATGTTATGCTTTTTTTTAAGACCTTGTAAATGAATAGCCAAAGTGCCCTTCACAGAGGCTGGACTCAGTTTACACTGCCTTGGAGCTTTGGGGGAGTTATTATTCCCTCATACCCTTTCATACTGGACAGGCTCATTCTTTTATAAACATTTTTAGCTCATCAGATGAGAGTATGTTTTCATGTTTTCTTGGTGGTTTCTTTGACTTTTTTTTTTTTTTTGAGGCTACATATTGCAAAGCTATCATCTTAGAGTAAAATAGAAAACATGAAGGCTTATTTCGTCCATATATTGATTTGATCCATTTGCTTTGAATCCCTTGTGGTCAGCTGCCCTGAGGGATAGGCCTTTGGGGTTGTCCTGGCCAAGATGGGGACCCAGTTGGGAGAGAAGTGAAATTAAGGTAGTTTGAGAATATCATGGTCCTTGCAAGAGAAGTGCCAGAAGATGGGAAAGAGGTACAGAAAAAGAAAAACAAAGATATTAAGGACTATTTTTTCCTTTAAAATATTCCTTCAGGGGGGCACCTGGGTGGCGCTGTCAGTTAAGCCACCGATTCTTGGTTTTGGCTCAGGTTGTGATCTCAGGGTTGTGAGACTGAGCCCCATGTCGGGCTCTGTGCTCAGTGTGGAGTCCATTTAAGATTCTCTCTCCCTCTCGCTCTGTCCCTTCCTCCTGCGCTTTCTCTCTCTCTCTCATGTAAATAAATAAATCTTTAAAAATATTCCTCTAGGTCTATACTTTGTCATGAAAAGAAGGAAGAAAATTTCTTTTTCCCCTGTAAATGCTGTATTATCCCTTGGCCACTATTCCAGAACTCAGGACAGGCTGTCCTATACTTTGGTTACATGTGGATGAAATCGTTTTTGTGTGCTCTTTTCAGGACAAAGACCCCAAACACAATTTTAATATCACTTCTCCAGAAAAAATATTTTCTGAGTTACTAACTATGGGAACATAACTTATTGGTCATTTGAAGAACTACTTATCCTTTCAGTTTTCCAATTTAAACATTAACCAAGGCAGTCTGAGCTTTGTCTTTTTTCTCTTGGGTAACCTGATTCCCCAATTATAAATAATGATTATTTAATGTCTGTTAATTCTGTCACAGTTTAGAGTGAATTCTAATTAGCCATCTCTCTAAGATATGTGGTTTGTGGCTTGAAAGGTTTTCTAATGTCTTCCCACCCTGGAATTAATGACTCAGAAACAAGAAAGACTGACACAGAGCTTTATCTTATGCTGGGGCTGCAAGGCTCCACAGGGTGTCCATGCCCTCTTGGGTGTGCTGGATGATGATGAGCACCCACCACCCAGCCGGTCTCTGTACTGTGCCTGCTCAGTGTGGCATGGGAAAGGCTTGCTTGGACTTCCCGGATGCTCGTTTCCAAGCACTGTTTTTTTTCAATGAGGTCCTAGGTAGTCATTTTTCCTAGTGCTTTAAAGAAATTAAAAAGTGGTTTTATGGGTAGTCTTCTCAGATTCTTGTGAAAAGAGCTCTAATCTTAATGAATGGTATAAATGGATTCAGAGAGAGTAAAGGAAGATGTCTGTGACTTTCAATTCAGATTAGGCTAACTATATTGATTGGTTACCTAGAGTCTGAGGCCACCTGGGCTGCTAGAACACAGTACCAAAGAACGGATGGCTTAAACAACAGGAATTTATTTCTCAGTTCTGGAGGTGGGAAGTTCGAGGTCAGAGTACCAGTGTGCTCAGGTTCTGGTGAGAATCCTCCTCCATTCTACACTTGCTGACTTCATGTTGTCTCCTCACGTGATAGAAAGAGGGTGAGCTAGCTCCTCTTATAGGGCTAATCCAAGGGTTCTGCCATCACATTAAGGATTAGATTAGATTAGATTTCAACACATGAAGTTTTGGAGGACACAAGCATTCAGTCCATAACACCCATCAACATTGGCATATGGATACTTGATGACTAAACATGACTTTCTGGAACAAAATGGCAGTTCTTTCCTAAGCATAATGTATAAACTGGGCTTAAATATGATTTCAGTCATAAAGAAAGATAGCTCTAGTTTTATCCTTAGATGATGTTTAAAGAATGGGGAGTTCTGTTTAGTAGGATTTTCTGATTAAGAGGCAAATACAGGGGGAATAGGAGTTGTTTAATGGGTATAGATTTTCAGTTTTGCAAGTTGAAAAGAATTCTGGAGGTGGATGGTGGTAATGTTTGCATAATGTGAATATATTTAATACTGAACTGTACACTTAAAAATAAGATGGTAAATTTTATGTTATCTATATTATCACAATGAAAATCAGAATTAAATGGGAGCCTCTTTTAGAGAGCCTCTTGATCCACGTTTTGACTTCGTAAATATAGGAGATTAAATATAATTGTGTGTATCCTGGCTGTTTGACAGTCATTATTCCACATGCAGTTCTAATTTTCCAGGACTAGAGAAGGCAGAATGTGTTTGGGACCCAGGACATGTTTGAGAAGGAACTGATTTCTTTATATTGCTGTGCCTTCCTGTGATTTGCATTCTGCCCCTAAATGTGCAGGGAGAAAAATAATTGGGATCCCAATTAATTGGGTTCTAATTTATCTGTGTCTTAGGTTCTATATTAAAGGATCAGCTACGTGCGGTCGTATTTAATGGTAACCGATTTTTGTGTGTAAGTGCACAGGAGCAAATGCGTTGGTGTGCAGCTTTCTTCCCATTACAGCTTCCCCTCGGCCATCCTGCTTTGTGTGCTTGAGACTCTGTAAATTTTTCTGAAGGTCAGCCATGGTGCAGAGGAGAATTAATATTGAAATGCATTTAATAAATAAGCTGTCAGATGATTCCCTGAGATACCGTAGCAGCTGAAATCTTCTTTCCTTTTTCTTTCAGATCGCTGCGTACAGAGGGAATGATGGTTAATAGAGAGTCTCTGTTGGCGTCTCCTAACAGGCCTTCAGTAATCATTTCTATCCCAGAGTTGCTCCACCGATTTCATCACTCTTGAGTGATGGAGCGGTGTGCTCACAGAATAGGGCCCCTCCCTGGGAGGGAGGGAACAGGACTAGTCATCTACCAGTGTTAACAGTGAGAGAATAAAATGAAAACGACAGCTTCAGCTGACAAGGCTTGCACGGACTGACCCCTGGATTCCTGGCAGTTGGAGTGGGGTTTTGGTCTTTGGTTCGAATCATCATGATTATTGAATGTTAAACCTGTGGCGTGTTATGAGGCCATGATTTTGAACCCTGTGCCCTTCGTAGGCTCTGCCTCAAGGCGCAAATGCAGGAAGATTAAACAGTAATTAAAGTATCCAGAGCAATCACACAGGAGAATACAGCGTGTAAAGAAGCAGAAAAATATCTGGCCTTCTTACTACGGAAAATCATTTTAAGAAAGAAAGGTCTCATATTGGACTTTGGAGATGGATGTAATAGGGCTTCACTAGACCCAAGAGCATGAGTAATTTCTCAGGCAAGTATTCTGCCTTTGATTCCTTGAAAAGAAATTGGAAAAACTCAGCAGATGGGGGACAAACTCAGGGGCCCTAATGGTATGGAGAGAAAGGAGACAAGACCACGTTCAAGTTAGAAGTTGTAACTCTCTTTGATGTTTACTGAGAAACGATGGGGGCAGTGAGGGCAGGGCTGGTTCCAAAGCTCACTGTATGCCTTTCTTCCTTTTAGGTTCCAATTCAGCATATCTGATATGGGTCTAAGAATGTGTATTTCTAAAAGATTTCCTGGTAGACAGCTTGGTTTGAAAACTAGTGGTCAAGGTCAATAGTTTTAATTAAGATGAGAGACAGGGTAGGACAGGGGGAAATTGACAAGGAAAGGGGAGGACGTTTTGGAATCCTTTGTTCAAATATCTGAGGGAGAGGAATATGCAAATTCCTTCAAAGCAGAACCGAGCTGGCTGAATTGCAGGCAGCATTGTTTTAGGTTCCAAGGGCCATGCGAGGGAAGACCAGACTGAGCAATGCAAACCCTCACTCGCTGGTTTTGTGCGGCTGTCATTTCCCTCTTCTCTGTTGGCCACGGCCACCTTCGGCCTCTCTGGGCTGTTTCATCCCTGTGTGCCATCTTTTCGAGCTCTGATTTTGCCCCTTCAGCTATCTCTCCTGGTTCTGCAGTCCCTTTTCTGCCTTGGCTCAGTGACTTCCCAGGTTAGCCTTCAGCATGACTCCTGTCTGCTCCCCCTTGGTACTAGAACCTTCTCTTTCCATGTGGGGGTGTCCCAGCCTTGTGGACAGGACTGGACACTCGGGGTGGGTCTGAATGGAATTCCACAGTAATTTGGTACGTGGAGATTTCAAGAGAGCATGGACTTTAAAGTCTGATAGATTTTCTATAGGCTTCTTCTCAGTAAATGTCCCCTTGTCCTTCTCTTTGCTAAGGTCAGAATTCTTGGAGTCATTCTTAACTCCTTTCTGTCTTTCACAGTCCACATTTAAATAGTGAAACTGTTCAAATGTACTCAGTAGCCATCTATTCTCGCCATCCCAATTGTTCACATCTGGTACGAGCCACCATCACCTCTTGCCTGGATGATTGCCACAGTCTCCTAACTGGTCTCCTAGCTTTTGCCCTTGTTCCTTGAGTCTTCTTCTAACACAGCAATCATAGTGATCCTTTAAAATATAACTCAAGTCCCTTCCTTCTTTGCTCAGGAGATTTTTTTTTTTTTTTCCAGAGTCAAAGCCAAACACTGCAAGGCAAACACTGCAAGGCCCTCCATGATGTGGTTTCCCCCTTTTAACTCTCTCACCTCGCCTCATCTCAGACTTACTTGCCCCTTGATTACTCCGCTCTGGCCATAATTTCCTCCTTACTCTCCCTAATTTGGTCAAACACGCTCCTGCCCCTGGGCAACTGTCCTTGTTTCTCCCGCCGGAAGTTTTTTTTTTTTTAATTTAAGATTTATTTATTTATTTTAGAGGGAGACCGAGTGCGTGCCTGCGTGCGTGCACATGTGCGCTTGTGTGTCCCTGGGGGGTGGGGAGGGGCAGAGGGAAAGGGAGAGAAGCAAGAGTCCCTGCTCAGCAGGGAGCCAGTTGGGGGCGCTTGATCCCAGGACCCTGACTGGAGCCAAAATCAAGAGTCAGCTGCTCAACCTCCTGAGCCACCCAGGTGCCACCCCGCCGCCCCCAAGGGTATTTTTAATGAGGTATGTGTATGGTTCCCTCATTTTTCTTCAAGTCTGACCATTTTTTTTTTAAATTATTTTCTTATTAGAGAGTCTATTCTGGATCAACTTCTAAAAAATGGAGCCCCTCCATTCATTTTAGAATGTTTTACTCTTATTCTGATTTATTTTTCTTCATAGCACATTTTATCACCTGGCATTCTGTTTATTTATTTTATAATTTTCCAAGGGGTAATAAATACTCTAATGCAAGCTCTTCGAGGGCAGGGCCTATGTGATGTTCACTGCAGATCCCTGGTAGCTAGAACAGTACCCAGCACATAAGAGGTATTCAGAAAGTATTTATTGAATGAATGTATCAGTAGTACTCATGTATTATTAGTAGAACTGGATTTTCAACTTAGCTTTATCATTTATTTGTTGGTGACATTCAGCTTGTTACTTCTCAGGGTCCAAGTTTGGTCATTTTAAATGCAGACCACTTCTATTTTAATTGGGTTCTTTTGCAGAATAGAACGAGTGCTTAAATTTTTCAAGGAAAGTGTTATATCCAATTAGCACTAAAAATATAATAGCTATTATTATTGTTGTTGTTAGTATTTTTTTTAAGATTTTATTTCTTTATTTGAGAAAGAAACAGAGACAGAGCATGAGCAGGGGGGATGAGGTAGAGAGAGAGGGAGAAGCTGAGCAGAGAGCCTGATGTGGGGCTCGTCCCAGGACCCTGGGATCATGACCTGAGCCAAAGGCAGATGCTTGACCAACTGAGCCACCCAGGTGCCCTGTTGTTAGTATTGATTGAGCTTTGATTTAAGACAATTTATTCAGGCATGGGTTGGATTTCAGTGGAAGGAGAATCCAGGGACTGTCTCTCATCCTGTATGACTTTTCTAGAAGGGGAGTTTCAGTTGTTTCTATTCTCCTAAAAGAGTACGAGCTACCTACTGATGGCTCCTGGAGTTTTGCTTGAATGACCTTTGCATAAGTAAGGACTTCCACAGTGTAAATTTTCCCACTTAAATACAACTACAGAAGGGAGAGTATTCTATTTTTTCAATTACATAGGGTTTGTGAAGATTCATTCCTTGTCTTCTTATACTTAATCAACATGCAAAAAAAAAAACATGCAATATTTTATGTGACTTTATCATCCACGTGTTAAGGAGATAATATCCATGGGAGACAGCTTTTTTTTTTTTTTTAACATTAGCCAGAAAAGAATATGGTTAGTGCTCATTTCTGTGAAGAACGCTCATGTAGATAGTTTGCTTATTAACCAGGTTTGGTGTCATCCACACACTTATAATGTTAATAATTGCTAGCTATTAATATTGTAAATTTAGTTCAAATATTGTAAATGTCTGTTCTTCTAAGACTGAATGTTAAGATTAGAATTTAGAATTTAGTACAAGTATGTATAAATCATTTCAAACAGAAAAAAATGAATGCAAATCAGAGACCAGCTGGAGGCAGATTTGCATGATTATTTTAATGCTATGACAGGACACGAACACTTAGAAATTCGAATCAGCTTGTTTCTCATACCTGCAAGAGTTGCTGAATCTCTTTTACGATGTGGTCAGGTATCACCCTGCATTATCAGCAAATCCTACTGATAGAAATTTGAGAGTCCAGTATCAAACTCACTCTATTTGTTTTCTCTGAACACTGGGTTTGAAGATTGAAATGGAATAAGCATTTTCACTATGGTGAGCAATGCTTAGCACTCAAATTATTGGTGTTCCTTAAAATTGCTCCATGGTTTTCCAAAGATAAATCATGCCAATGATTATTGGCAATTATATGTCCAATCAGCACCCAAATGCAGACTGCCCTCTGTGTACTGAGCAGACACTTTTAAGAGAGAATAAAAGAATAACAACTGCCGTTTTCGAGAACAAGCCTAGACATAGTCTTTTCTGCAGCATGAAACTGGTATCTGGCTGATTGAATCTTGTTGCACGATCATTTCTCATATATGTGCTAATGCCTTTAGTGCTGTTTGTAAAACTCTTCATAATGATGACTTCATAGGGGTTTCTTTCCTTTTTAGGGACATGATTATCTATCTGCTTTTAGTTTTACCCTGTTGCACTTGAAGTGTGTGTGTGCATGTGTGTCTGTATATATATGTGTGTAATGCCCTCTAGCCTTTTTGGCGGTTAATTTCATTTTAGTTACTCAAATGAATTGCTGGTTAAACATAAGCTTTGATGGTCATTTAGAATGGGAGATGATTCTGGTTTAAAAGAATAACTAGGCAAGTTATTTCTGAAATTAATAAGTAAGGTTATCACTCCACATAAACAGTCATTTTTTAGGAACAGAACATTTGATATATTGCTTGTTGCTTCAGTCTGGGATGGCATTTGAAGAGCATAAAGTTATAACATAGATTTTCATTTTAATGGGAGAGTTGTAATACCCTCGTAACTTTTTTTTTACTTCTCATTAGTTTTTACAACCTATGAATTACCTAAAACAACTTCAGTCATTTGAATTTCGACTTGCCACTTATTTTCCTATGAGCAAAACCGTTGTTTGAGAAATGGAGTCTGTATTTATGGTATTGGTGTGTAAGGCTGGACGTGCGGGCTATTACAGAGTTTGCAGATGCTACCGTGTGTAAAGCAGCTCTCCTGCTATCTCTCTGGGGCTCTGTTCAATATGTGATTATGGAGAAGAATAGAAAGGAATGACAATAAAGTCGTAGTTCCTGTCAATCTTGTGGTAATGTAATGAGAATTTAGGGGACTTTTCTGTACACTGGTTTAGCTCTACTATTTTAGACTTGTCTGGGGAACATTTTGTACAATTTATTTTAAGTTTAGTTTTCCAATTTGTTCCTTGATATATTATTACCTTATTATTTACTTAAAAAATAGCATCACAAGACTTTCAGGCTTTAATGTCTTTTCTGTTGTTGATTTCTATACTAAATTTCAGAAATGCTTTTTTTGGGGGGATAGAAACAAGTAAACTGTGCACATATATGTAATCGTGTATATGTGTTCTACAGGTGTTTTGGGAGGGTGGAGATAAGTAATGACTATATGTACATATGCATGTTATTGAAACCTCAGCTCATTGTAATATACATACATATACATCAACGTACGGTCATATGTATGCATCCATATAAAGTTATACTTACAGGTGTGTGTGTCTCTTCTTTCTCTTTGCCACTTTTCCTCCTCTCTCCACTCATTTTAGTAACTATCTATATATTTTTCTATAACTTTTTTTACTTCAGCTCATTTCCAGTCATTAACTGTGTTATGTGATCATCCCTTATATGAGCCAAAAGCATCTCCACAGGAGTATTTCTCTGAGGGAGTTGTCTCTGCTTCATGATAGATAAGTTAGCTTGTCCAAGTCACCAAAACTGAGTTAGGAAATGTATTGCCAGCCCAGGGGCTTCTAGTTCTTCCAGGTTTGCCCAGGGCTGAAACTACAAGCGCAAAGTTGAGTGTTGACCCTTTGAGAATGGCCACTAGGAACAAACCAACTCATGAGGACAGTCAGTGGGAGCTGGTGCTGTTTGGAATTGGGCTGGAAATCAGGGCTCACTGTAGGGAGGTCATTGTGGCTGGTCAGAGGATGCTTTGTCACACAAAACAAATTGTGTTGGCTTGGGTAGGAGTCTCCTTTAGACAGGGTTAGACATGAGGGACGGTTCTTAAGCACCAAACTGTCTTATTTTGATGAGAAGTTTGGCAGGTGTGGATTTGCTCCAGTGTTCTAGTCACGTTCTTCAGCAGAGCTTCGCTCACCTCCTGTCCCCGATGAGGAATAACAATGATCATGGTCATGATCTGAGAGCGGCGGGTTCCATTTCCTGACCATCAAGTGGCCTCGTCTGTACTGTAAAAGCAGCTTGTCTTCCAGCCCTCCCCATAGACCTGTGAGCTGCATTATCTCCACTTTACAGGATCAGAGAGTTAAAGTAACTTGTCACCAGGCTAGTTAGTGGAAGAGCTGGGACTCAAGTCTAGGGCCACATTGCTTCCTAACTCAAACCAGTGTTCTGTGCTTCTGCTTCTCTTGATGCCTGACTTGGAGTTCAGTTCAAAATTACTACCTTCTTCCTGCGATCTTGCAGGCACTGAGGACTCAGAGATGACCAAGACACGGTCTTGCAGGCACTGAGGACTCAGAGATGACCAAGACACGGTCTTGCAGGCACTGAGGACACAGAGGTGACCAAGGCTTCTCCCAAGCCTTGCATGGGAGAAACTCACACCTAAGTGAAGGAGACAGACACATAAGCCATTTTACAGTAGTCCCCCCACCCACCCACCCATCCATGGTTTTGCTTTCCATGGTTTCGGTGACCCACAGTCAACCAAGCAGCTGGTCCTCTTTCTGACGTAGCCCCAGAAGGTCAATAGTAGCCTAAGCTATGTCACAGTGCCTTGTCATTTACCTCACTTCACCTCATCGCTGTCACAAGAAGGGTGAGTACAGCACAATAAAATAAATTGAGAGAGAGAAACCACATTCACGTAACTTTTATTACAGTATCTTGTTATAATTGTTTTGTTTTTAGTTGTTGTTAATCTCTTATTGTGCCTAATTTATAACTTAAGCTTTATCATAGATAATGTATGTACAGGAGAAAACATACATATTTAGGGCTTGCTGTAATCCACAGTTTCAGGCATCCAGTGGGAGTCTTGGGTTGGACTCCCTGTGGATAAAGGGGACGACTATACTGTAACACAGCTGAGGGTCTCTGGAATGTCAGCTCTAGGAGAGGAGGCTTTTGTCTTTTTTGTTCTGAAGCATGTAAAACAAGTGACTGAAACATGGTAGGGACTCAGTAACTATTTGTTAAATGCGTGTATGAACATGTCATAAAAGGAAGCATTTTTTGCCTGGTCCGTGGTTCCCATTTGTGCTTTTAATCCAGATTCTACTTCTGGATCCTGATTCCTAGATGGCTTTGCCCACAAGCTCCTGGAACCCGTTGCTGCCATTTGTACTCATTCCACAAATGCTTTCTGGGATGTATACTATGTTCCAGGTATTGCATTGGCATCAGGGACATACAGGTGGACAGACCAGGCATTGTCCCTGTCTTCATGGAGGAATACTCTCATACTCAGACAATCTGGATTCAATTTAGCTCCTCATCCCCACATGTTCTTTAGCCATATGCCATCCTTATGTCATCAGCAGGTTTGATTCTTTAAGTATCTGAATGATAGAGAGGGCCTGCATACCCCAACGGTGACATGACCAGATGCCACCCCTACGAGTTTCTCTGTAGAGACCTCCTGCCCTGTATTCTCATACAAAATCTACTTTTTTTTGTCTGGGATTGTCTGTGGCAGAAATAAGCAGACAGGTCTCAAAGTAAACCCATTGACCCTTGGGAAGAGAAAGGTCATTCATACGTATGCTCCCTCCGCTGTGTGCTCGGCAATATTCTGGGGGCATTTCTTCCTTCATTTAGTTTGCATAGTAACCCTGAGAAGAAAGTGGTATTTTCTGTTCTGCAGAGGAGGCCCACTGAGTTTAGGGGGGTGTTCAAGCTCAGGGAACAAGGGAGCAGTAGAGCTGGGATGAGAAATGAGGCTCGGTCTCCTTGCGAACCTGCTTGTCTGGGATTGTGGTGTATTCGCAAGAACATGAATAAGGGTCGAGGAGGGCTGGAGAGTGAGTTGCCTGGTGGCACCTATTTATATCAATGCCCTGGATATTGTACCTGTAAGTCATTACCATGGTCGTCTGCTCTCTGTAACCTTGCAGGGGGGCTTCTTCGTGTTCCTCTGTAGATTTATGAGCTTGTACATAGCACCTGCACTCTGTGGTAGTCTTTAGAGTTCCCCAAGGAATCTCACAGAGATCACAATTATTTAGGTTCTAAATTACCCTTGTCCAGTTTTAAGCAGATGAGCAGTATTTTCGCCCTCTAAACAATGATTCCTGAGGCTTATTGCTGCAATAATATTACAGTTAGTTTCCAAGGAAACTGCATATCCATTCCTTCCCTCCATTCCTCCCATTTCCTCAAGCCCGAGGTGTTTTTTTTTTTTTTTTTTTAAACTCAAAATGTGCCATTTTAACCTCCTACTATTGTTAAAGTTTTAGCTCCAGCACCAATTCCTCAGAAATTAGCTTCCTTCTGATCTTCTTATGTTTAGGATGTTTTTTTTTTTTGCGGAAGAGCTATGCATTCTAAATGGCACTGAAACAAATTACTGCCTTTGTTTTAACATGCAATAGATGAGTGTATCACACTTCAGAGTCATAGCTTCTTTAGCCAAAATACTCTGGTTGTTTTACATCCTCTGGTTGTAAAATTGCTTACTTGATATTCCATTGGGAGGCCTGGGAGTAAAGTAAGATTAGGTTAAGATATATAGGTATATTTCACACTCAGTATGTGTGTGCATTCCAGTTAACTGACTGGCTAGATTCAATAAATTTGCAACCTCCAGGTAATTAAGTATTGGATTTAAGCTTCACTCCTCTATAGATTATGATATTGGTGACTAAAAACATCCTTGGACATTGTGTAAACCACTGATTTCAGGCAGCCATGTTTGTTACGAAAGGCAAAGAAGTGTGTATTTCCTCCAAAATGCCCTGGAGTACTTGTACTCCTGCTGGAGGGTGGGGGGTAGCTGTACAGTGTTATAGGATGGCAACATGCAGACCCGCTGTTTAGACATTAGGGGTGTTGATTGAAGACCGTCTCTCCTGATTCCTCAGTTTCCCCACCCGACACACACACACACACACACACACACACACACACACACACACCCTCAGGAAAGAGTGATGAGCAGCGCTGTGTTTACAGAGACGCACTCCTGGCAGTGCCTATGGATCTAGAGCACCTCACTTCCCTGGGTCCATCCCAGGCATTGCCTCAAGGCTCTGTGCCTCCCTGCATCCTCTGACCTTTTGATATTTAGACCTATCTATACCTTAGGGTTTTTTGTTTGTTTTTTTCCCTTGAAAACACTCTGAGACTGAGGTCTTGGGGCCTGTGGAACTTGGGATCTGATTTGTGTTCAGAAATGAGTCAATTTAGGACTAGATAGCAGTTGATTCAGAAATAATCTGTATGTATTTAGTAGGTAAAGGCAAAAGTGATTATTATGGTGTGTTTGGGAGTAGGAAGGAATTCGCTTATGTAGGAATCAGATTGTGAGGTCCGCTAAGAGATTGTTGTTGTGTGGGAAATTGATCTGCCATTTACTGAGTCTTTTAAGCACTCAGACTGCCTGGGGTCTAACCAGGTGCTAGCTTCTTGGTAGGCAGCAGGTCCAGAGCCAGTCTTTCCAGAAGAGTTGGAAGGACACAGGAGAGTATAATCCCACCCCCTTTTCCCAGAGGAGAATGGGAACAGGAGCTTCCTTGAGAGAGCCTGGCCCTGCCAAGCCGTATGCTTCTTTCTGTAGGGGAAAATGCCCTGCACTGGGAGAATAGACCTTCATGGGGGTAAACAGTTCAGTTATTTTCCTACAGTAAAGTGAATTTGTATCCTTTGCCTCTGTCTATCACCACTCCTGTGATAAGTCCACAGCTTCTAGGACCCAGAGACCAGCCATGAGCACGCAGGGCCTTTCTGCCTCTTTTGTATCCATTTCTGTATGCAGTTACCCTGGGCTTCTTAAGTCCCCTCTTTGATCTGGGCTGAAGCCAACAGGCCAGTAAATGGTAGAGTGAAATATGAATGGACTTAAGTTCACTTTGGTCATTGTAATTAGTGAATCTAGAATTTTTTAATCTGAGAATAAGGGACCTAATGATGAATAGTGAGTAGAATGACTCATCAGAGATCGGAAGCCGGCAAAGAGTAGATCCAACAACAACAGATAGTCTAAAGTTTGAAATTCCTTCATCTTAAATGGGAATGCTAGCTTAGTTTGCAATTATATTTGTCCCGCTGCCCCACATGCAGGTGGGCGAGGGAAAGGCCCTCGGGAGAGGTACAGCTTGTGCAAGTGAAGAGCGCAAGGAGCTCACTGCAGAGACAGGTGGGTGCCAGGTCCAGCTGCCAACTGTGAAGGGCCTTATGGGTCCATGTGAAGGAGTTTGAGCATCATCTTGGAGGCTTGAAGGGACCCTTGAAGGCTATCATGTGGAGACTGACATGGTGGGAACTTGACCCTGAGCGTGGCTGGAGGCATGAGTGTCTAGTCACTGAATCACCATAGAATGTGAATTCCGAGAGCTCAGTTGTGGCCGATGAAGGGAAGTCCATCTGATTGATGGATACTCTTTTCCTTATGAGAACCTTCTGACTTTTGGGATAGAGTCTTAACAATCCTCATTTGAAGACGACTTATTGTGTCTAGTTATTAATTAATACAACAAAATTAATGTAGTACATGACACGACATTTTGCCAGTCTGGTGATTGATGGTAATTTGTTCAGGAGTGTTCTGTGATAGTGGTAGGACTCAAAGACTGTATTATCTGCCATCTTTGTGAATAGATTGGAGGGTAGAGTAGGTTGAGAGTCAGGCTCAGAGATGGGAAGGAAAGATTTCACAGAACAATGCAAAATTGTTAGAAAAGTACACAGGACACCAAGCTTTCAGCCCAGTGACTTCTTGCTGTTTTGAAATGGTTGCTAGTTCCTTCTTGGCAAGCTTTGAGACATATGCCCAGCAGTTGGAAGGATTTAGCTTACATCATATTGAAAAATAAAACAAAGCATACAAAGCAGACAAAACAACATGAAAAACCCCACACAAACAAACACAAATGAAATTATTTAGTGAGACAATGTCTTACAAATTTCACCTAGAATGTACAGAAAAGATTCTTATCTGTGGTCCACAAAGGCTTCAGGAATTTGACCCGTCCTTATTGATCAGGTTTGTAAAATAATGTTTTCATAATTTGTTGAAAAACTTAATTTGCTATTCAGCACTTTTTTTAACACAGATCTCCTCTTCCTAAGATAAAGCTGGTTAGTCATCCAGTACAAACCATGGGACTGATACGCTATTTGCCATTGTTCTTATAGATATATAAAAAGAGTAAATAAGGGTGTGCTATATTTATTTGAGGCCCCCAGGAGAAAGGTGCTCTGACTCAAAGGACATATGTAAATGGAATCAGGCAGTTTTCCATCCCCCGTAGCTCATTAAAAGAATGGATGTTGATTCTAGTAGCAAAAATAGAAGTGAAATTAGAGTATAAAACTTCTTTCTCGAAATCTGGCCTACCAACCTGCACCATCACCATCATCATCACCTGGGAACATGTTAGAAATTCAGAGTCTCTGGCCCTTCGCCAGTCTTACTAAATCAGAATCTGCATTTTACCATGCTCCTCAGTTGCTCTGTTTGCACATTAAATTTTGAGAACAACTGGTATGGACTACCCTTTCAGAGCTTGGCCATGTGCAACGTGGAATGGACGTGTAGAAAGTCCTTGCCATCAGGGAAATCCAAATCAAAACCTCAATGAGATACCACCTCACACCCGTCAGAATGGCTAAAATTAACAAGTCAGGAAACAACAGATGTTGGCGGGGATGCGGAGAAAGGGGAACCCTCCTACACTGTTGGGAATGCAAGCTGGTGCAACCACTCTGGAAAACAGTACGGAGGTTCCTCAAAAAGTTGAAAATAGAGCTACCGTATGATCCAGCAATTGCACTACTGGGTGTTTACCCCAAAGATACAAATGTAGGGATCTGAAGGGGTACATGCACCCCGATGTTTATAGCAGCAATGTCCACAATAGCCAAACTGTGGAAAGAGCCAAGATGTCCATTGACAGATGAATGGATAAATAAGATGTGGTATACACACACACACACACACACACACACACACACACACACACACACACACACAAATGGAATATTATGCAGCCATCAAAAAGAACGAGATCTTGCCATTTTGCAACGATGTGGATGGAACTAGAGGCTGTTATGCTGAGCGAAATAAGTCAATCAGAGAAAGACATGTATCATATGACCTCACTGATATGAGGAATTCTTAATCTCAGGAAACAAACTGAGGGTTGCTTGGGGGGGTGGGAGGGATGGGGTGGCTGAGTGATAGACATTGGGGAGGCTATGTGCTATGGTGAGTGCTGTGAATTGTGCAAGACTGTTGAATCACAGATCTGTACCTCTGAAACAAATAATGCAATATATGTTAAGAAAAAAAAAAGAAGAAGAAGACAGCAGGAGGAGAAGAATGAAGGGGGGAAATCGGAGGGGGAGACGAACCATGAGAGACTATGGACTCTGAGAAATAAACTGAGGGTTCTAGAGGGGAGGGGGATGGGGGGATGGGTTAGCCTGGTGATGGGTATTAAAGAGGGCACGCTCTGCATGGAGCACTGGGTGTTATACACAAACAATGAATCATGGAACACTACATCAAAAATTAATGATGTAATGTATGGTGATTAACATAATGAAAAATTTAAAAAAAAGAAAGTCCTTGCCAGAGATGGAGCAAGGGTGCATGGCACTTTTTTTTTTTTTTTAAGATTTTATTTTATTTTTTTAAGTAATCTCTTTGCGAGGCTCGAACTTGCAACTCCAAGATCAAGAGTCACATGCTCCACTGACTGAGCCAGACAGGCGCCCTACTTTTTTTTCTTTTAACTTGGAAAAGCCTTGAGCATATATGTATTTTAGAGAAGGAGACTGGGAATAAGAGACTGAAGAGAAAGAAGAGAAGTGGCCGAGGTTCCTGGGTAGGAAGAGGGACTGAGGTGCAGATACTGGGTGAGTGACCCTTGTTCTTTTGCAATGGGAGGGAGGAAAGGATGGAAGTCACATAAATTCGCCTGAATGTTGGGAAGGGTTAAGTAAGGAAGTTGGAAAGTTGAGGATAGTCAGACATGATGCTTGCTCTCACTGACAGTGGAGGTGAGAGTAAAGGTCAGTATTGGTCACAGGATTAAGGAAAGTGCAGGGAAATACACTGGGGGGTGGGGTGGGGGAGAAACAGTAGGTTGAGAATAAGGAGACCTGAGTGACAGCTTGTTTTGGCCACTGTCTTATTAGTCAATTCAATATACCTTCTACATCTCTATAATGGAAGAGTTACTCTCGATCTATGTATACCAAATTTCAGTGCTAAGCATTGTGTAATTAAAGAAACTAATGCTGGCCTAAAATGTGGGCCTGCATTGACTAATTTTAAAAAAATTTTAATTCTGGTCTGGTTAACATACAGTGTTCTATTAGTTTCAGGTGTACAATATAGTGATTCAACAATCTGTACATGACTCAGTGCTCATCACAGTAAGTGTATTCTTTAGTCCCCTTCACCTCTTTCATCCATCCCACCACCCAAACTGGTAACCACCAGTTTGTTCTCTATAGTTAAGACTCTGTTTTATGTTTTGTCTCTTTTTTCTTTGTTTGTTTGTTTTGTTTTTTAAATTCCACATATGAGTGAAATCATATGTTATTTGTCTTTCTCTGACTGACATATTTCACTTAGCATAATACTCTCTAGCTCATCCATGTTGTTTCAGATGGCAAGATTTTATTCTTTTTTATGGCTGAGTAATATTCCTCTCTGTGTGTGTTTGTGTGTGTGTGTGTGCCACTTTTTCTTTATCCATTCATGTATTGATGGACATCTGGGCCACTTCCATAATTTGGCTATTATAAATAATGCTGCATTAAACATAGGAGTGATGTATCTTTTCAAATTAGTGTTTTCACATTCTTTGGGTAAACACCCAGTAGTGGAATTATGGGATCATATGGTAATTCTATTTTTAACCTCCATACTGTTTTCCACAGTGGCTGCACCAGTTTGTATTCCCACCAACCATGCACAAGGGTTCCTTTTTCTCCACATCCTGGCCAACGCTTGTTTCTTGTGATTTTGATTTTAGCCCTTCTGACAGTTGTGAGGTGATATCTCACTGTTTTTTTTTTTTAAGATTTTACTTTTTAAGTAATCTGCGAGTAAACTCACAACCCTGAGATCAAGAGTCGCATGCTCTTACAAACTGAGCCAGCCAGGCGCCCCTCTCATTGTGGTTTTGATTTGCCTTTCCCTGATGATGAGTGATGTTGAGCATCTTTTCATGTGTCTCTTGGCCATCTTGCATTGACTAAATTAATACTTTCTTATTTCTTTTTTTTTATTTTATTATGTTATGTTAATCACCATACATTACATCATTAGTTTTTGATGTAACGTTCCATGATTCATTGTTTGCGTATAACACCCAGTGCTCCATTCAGTACATGCCCTCTTTAATACCCATCACCAGGCTAACCCATCCCCCCACCCCCCTCCCCTCTAGAACCCTCAGTTTATTTCTCAGAGTCCATAGTCTCTCATGGTTCATCTCCCTCTCCTATTTCCCCCCCTTCATTTTCCCCTTCCTGCTATCTTCTTCTTCTTTTTTTTTTTTTTTAACATATAATGTATTATTTGTTTCAGAGGTACAGGTCTGTGATTCAACAGTATTACACAATTCACAGCGCTCACCATAGCACATACCCTCCCCAATGTCTATCACCCAGCCACCCCATCCCTCCCACCCCCCACCACTACAGCAATCCTCAGTTTCCTGAGATTAAGAATTCCTCATATCAGTGAGATCATATGATACATGTCTTTCTCTGATTGACTTATTTCACTCAGCATAATACCCTCCAGTTCCATCCACGTCGTTGCAAATGGCAAGATTTCATTCCTTTTGATGGCTGCGTAATATTCCATTGTATATGTATACCACATCTATTATTTCTTTTTTTCAAAGATTTTATTCATTTGTCAGAGAGAGAAAAAGAGAGAGAGCACACAAACAGGGGGAAGCTGCAGAGGGAGAGGGAGAAGCAGGCTCCCCGCTGAGCAAGGAGCCCGATGGAGGGCTTGATCCCCAGGACCCTGGGATGATGACTTGAGCCGAAGGCAGACGCTTAACCGACTGAGCCACCCAGGCGTTCCAATACTTTATTATTTCTAAAAAGTCAGAGCGTCTTTATACGTGAACAGAGTTTTTTCAAAGTCCATCATCTGAGTGTGAGAGATGGAGAATCTTGGGGACAGATATGTGATAAATTTTGCCCAGAGTCATGAACTGAGGTTAGGTACCAGGCTCCGCTAGCTCCCTGCTAGAAGTTCCTTCTGCTAGACGATTTACATTTCATGATTTATCAAGAGCCTGCCTGCACTCTACTTGACTTGGAAAAGGAATTTTTGAGGAGTCCTGCTCTCACAGAACATCTGTGGGAAAGCCGAAGGACAAGTTAAAGAGAGAGACACTTTAATATTTTATTATCTTGACACATAGCCTCAGAGGCCCCTTCTACTGTCGCTGCCAATAGGAAGTCCTAGCTGTTTTTCATCCTTCTGGTGGCTCCTTGTTATTGGGGCCTGTGTTTTGGTAAGAGGATGTTTTGTTTCAAGGCCAGGTGGTTAAAATATCCTGCCTTAACTGGAATATTCACAGCAATATACTTCTCAGTGCTGTGGATCATTTTTCAAAGCTTTTCATTGCTTTTGCTCTTTGATCAGGAAAAATTACTTAACAGTGAGACTGGAATCTACTTTCATAGACTCCCATGTGTCCTTGTTTTCACCTACTGGTCTTTATTTCTCTGAAGAGTCTGACCTTATGAATTAAATTCTTTTTGATTGTAACATTAGTCAGGTGAATTCGGAAACTGGGGACTTTTGTTTATTGATTCTTTTATCGTCTGCTTTTTTGCCTGTAAAGGTCATTTTTCAATTTCCCCAGAAGGTAATTCTACTTCTCTTAGTAATTCTCAATAAACACTAACCTTAGGACGTTCATATAAAAGCCAGAATAGAAATTAAGTTTAGGAGTGTCATATAAAAACTAGAAACCTATATGCTTCTAAATGTTGCTTATATTACATAGAAAAAAAAATCTAGTAATGAAAGTAACAGATTCTTCCACCCTGTGCAAGGTCCATGAAAGAAAGACGTGACTCCTTCTCTTTAGGAATCTAGACTCGGAAGACTTCTCTTCATCCCTTGGTGAAAACTTCAGTGCTACTTTCTCAAAGATGCCTTCCTTAATGTCTACTTCCCTTTCAGCCCACATTATGTGTCCCTTTTATATCTTCTCTTAACATTCTTGACTTCTCCACAACACTTATGTATTTTTTTGAATAATTATTTGTTTAAAGTTAACCTCCCCGCGCCAACCCCCCCCCCCCCCGCCAGACTATAAGCTCCATGATGGCAGAAGCCTTGGTGTAACTGTAATAGCTACTAAATAAATATTTTTTGAATAAATAGTGATAATAGCAGAATACTTATTGTGCTTACTGTATACCAGGAACTGTGCTAAATGCTTTACCCCTCTTATCAATCCTTTGTCTTAATCTGCTCAGGCTGCCATAATAACATACCATAGGTTGGGTGGCTTAAACAAAGTCTGGCTGATTTGGTTTCTAGTTAGGGTTTTTCCTGGCTCATAGACAGCCGCCTCCTCAGGTATCCTCGCATGGCAAAAAGAGAGATGACTGGCTCTCCGATGTCTCTTCTTGTAAGGAGTCTGATCCCATCAGATCAGGGTACCACCTTCATGATTTCATCTCACTTTAATTACTTCCTGACTCCAAATACAGCCTCATTAAGGTTTAAGTCTTCAGTATTTTTATTTTAGGGGACACATATGCCTCCCAACAACCCTAATGAAGTAGGTAGGCACATGCTTAGCTCTGTCTTACAAATGAGGAAACTGAGGCTTAGAGCAAGCAGCCTGCCCAGAATTGCACTGGTTAACCAGCCAGGAGATATTGCTTATTGCTTGTGTACTCAAACTGGGCCTTACAGAGTTTTAAAGGTATGTACAGTGAGGGACTACAGACTAAAGACGTGATTGGAGTTGGTTGGGTATAAACCAGGGACGACTTTTGGAAGAGAAGTACTCTGAGATACTGAGTAGGATCTCATGGAACTATAGGAAAAGAAGAGGGTTTTAGAGAAGAGAATAATACTGCTTAAACCTTGTATCTTAGAACCCCATTATACTCTTACAAAGTAATGAGAATCTTAAAAAGCTTTTGTTTATATGATTTATATCTATTGATATTCATAGTATTAGAAATTAAAACTGGGAAGATTTAAAAATATTAATCCACTGAAAAGTAGTAATAATAAACTCATTACATGTGAACACAAATAATATATATTTAAGAGAAGTAATTATATTTTCCAAAATAAAAAAAAATTAGTGAGAATGTTAACAGAATTTTTTTTTTGTTTCTTTTTTTTTTTTTTGGAAATCTCTCTAATGTCTGCCTTAATAGAAGACAGCTGGATTTTTATATCTGCTTCTCCATTCAATCTATTGCAATATGTTGCGTTGGTTGAAGTAGATGAAGAAAATTTGGACTTACGCAGGTACGTAGTTGGAAAGGGAGGTGCATTGGAATAGCTTTTTCAGATAATTGTGGACATTCTGCTTTGTTATTACAGCAGAACTCCAAGTGGTAGTTTTGTAAAGGTTAGTTGCAATATGAAATCTGAAACTGAATCAATGAACTTTTCATATTCTGTTATGTTAAAATCCATTGGTCTAGCTTGCACTTGGAGTGGATTTTTTACCCATGTATGATTTTGTGACATCTTGCAGTGGTCATTTGAGAATATTGGTTCACTGAGTTAATGCAGCTCTTTCAAATGTTGACACATTTCATTACACAATAGCCCACAATTGCATTCCTTAATATCACCACTCAAACATCTCATCAGAAATGTCTTTAAGAACTGGGAAGCTGTCAAGCTCATGGTGGCAGACACAAGTTTTATAAAATCCTAATTTTCATTTAAAACTAGATTTTTATCATTGGCATCAAGTACTGTTAGTTTTTTTTTTTCAAGTGGTAGGATTACTTCATTCATTTTCAAGCAAATGCCTGCCAAATGCCTGCATCTAAATAATCATACTTTGTTAGTTTTCCATTCAAGTAAGAATGTATATGATGAAAAAAGCAACTAGTTGAACTCACAACTCAGACAGTCGCACAAGTGCTTTTCCTTGTGACAGCCATTGTGTTTACACATGTGGAAGTGCTTTATACATTTTCCCATTTCATAGAATATGAAAAGGATGTGTATTCAGGATTTAATAAAATTAATCTTACTGACCCACTAAGAACCCCCCTTTTTTTTTTAAGATTTTAGTTATTTATTTGAGAGAGAGAGCCTGTGCACACATGAGTAGGGGGAGGGGTAGAGGGAGAGGGAGAAGAAGCAGACTCCCTGCTGGGATCATGACCTGAGCCACTCAGGCGTCCTAAGAACACTCTTAATTGGAATTGCTGTTTATTTTACTGTGAGTGGCATGGGCTTGGGAACACAGTGACTACAGGTGGTTTGGGGCCAGTGCCTTGATTCATGCTAGAGCACTAGCACTTTTACCTACTGTTGCTTTTGTGTCTTTGGTACCAATGTCAACAAAGTAAAAAAGGCAAATACACCTTCGCATTATTAGAAAAAAAAGGTTTGGCCCCATAGCCCCCTAATGGGGTCTCATGGACTCCTCCTTCCTCTGCCCCAAGATCCATGGACTGCACTTTGAGAACTCTTGGGCTAGAGGAATTATGTCATGGGATGAGTTCCATGAAAGAAGCCAGGAACAGGCCTGTACCTGGTTTGAGTATAAAGTTCATGGATTTGCAACTCTGAAATGAGGGTGGGGTGGGGACGGATAGCCCTTAAGTGAGATTGGTAAGAGAGAGAAAGGTTTTAGCAAAGAGTCCTAAAGCTCAGAAGCTCAGATTCTGGGGTAATTTGTCCTCAAGGAAAATCAGGGGATTCCAAAATTTGTTGGGACAGAATGATACTGTCCATGTGTTTTTCTCATCTGTAGAATGGAAATGTAATAGTATTATTATTTTTTGAATTAAACAGCTTACAACATGGCCTAGTACATAGTATGACCTATCTAAATGTTGTTATTGTGAAGATGGAATTTTGCTGTAGTTACGTGAATTAGGCGACTGTTCTCAAACTTCACCGGATGGTAGAATGCCCTGCGGGGCTTGTTAAAACAAAGGTTGCTAGGCCCCACCTCTGGAGCTTCTGAGTAAGGAGGTCTGAGATGGGCCCATGAATTTGTATATCTGTCAAGTTCCTGGGTGATAGTGATGCTATTCTTCTTGGTAGCACATTTCTTGAACCTCTGATTCAGAAGAATTCACTCTGGATCCTTTTCTTTCCCAGTTAACCAGCAAGCCAATGCCTATTATTTGATAACCTTAGATGGAAAATGATGTCTACCTATTCTTCTCGTTTGGTTTGTTTCATTTAATTTTTCCCAAGAATTGAAAATTTTCCTGCATGTTTGTGTGTTTTTTCTCTGACCAATAATCTGATGCAGTAATTACTTTTGAAGACATGCTGTTTTGCTGCACTTAATTGCTATTAAAGCCAGGTGACCGGGTTCCAAAAACTCACCTGTCAATGGTTTTACTCACCAACATAATTTTCAACAGCTCTAAGCACCCTGACTAATGTCACAGGGCATTTTTGCAATTTTCTGAACCTGCCATAGCTTACTTTCTTCCAGGGCTCAGAAGTATAGATAAGGCTGTTGATTTTAAGGCTGTTGATGAAGATGTGCTAAATGAAGAGTCTTGGCAGTTTGATGATTACCATTGATATTGATTTAAAATTGTACATTTGTTTAACAAATATGTGAGTGCCAACCATGTGCGAGACTTTGTGCTAGAAGCTGAGAACCAAACAAAAGCCAAGAGGGCACCAACCAGTCTGGGTCACTGATCAGTCCACAGGCAAGAAGGACAGGCAGCTGGTTGGGCCCGGGGGCGGCGGGGTGTACTTAATTCATGAGGGGGCAGGGATGTTTTCCCAGGGTCCCAGGGTAAGTGATACTGGACCTGAAGCCTTAGGGTGACTTTGAATCACTCAGGTGAAGAAAGCAGGGAAACCATGGGAACAATTTTCCAGCCTAAATACATAGTGTGTAGGGAGACCTGGAAGAGAGTGAAAGCACAGTGTTTTTGAGAAGGAGTGTAATTTGGTTGGCTCATTAAGGTTGGGTCAAAGGGGGTAGTGCAGGAGGTGGGAAATCACAAGAAGGTAGAAAGGTTAGACAATGTCCCCATGTCTTTTGGGTTTTTCAATTTCAGCACCACTGACATTTGGGGCCAGAGAATTCTTTGTTGGGGTGGGAGTGGGGACTGTCCTAAGCATTATAAGATGTTTAGCAGCATCCCTGTTCTCTGTCCTAGATACCAAAAATGTCTCTAGGAATTGCCAAATGTTCCTGGGTGGCAGGGGGGAGGGCGGTAAAATTGCTCCTGATCTGAACCACTGTTCCCAAGTTTTCCCTTATATTAAGAACAGTGGAGAGAAGTTGTAATGCTTTATTCAGGTGAGTGACATGAACAGATTTATACCTTTGGAAAATCACTATGGTAACAGTGTGGAGAATGATTGGTGGTTGGCAAGACTGGAGGCATGAAACATGTTAGAGTGCTTTTGCAGCAGGTGGAAAATACCAGCCATCTGATCTAAGGGAGTGGCTGTAGGGATAGAGAGAAGTATCTAGACTTGAGATATATTTAGGTGATAGAATTGACAGATGTTGGTGACTAATTATACACGAATAGTGAGGAAAAGAGAGGAATCACGGCTGACTCAGTTTCTGGTTTGGGCCGTGAAAAAGGTGGTGGTACTATTCACTGACGAAGGGAGCACAGGAGAAGGAAAAGATTTATTTGGGAGGACCAGGAGAGAATATCTTAGATTTTAGATATGTCAAATTAATTTGAAGTTCCTTGTGAGAGCCAAGTGGAGATTTTCATCTGTAGGTGCAGTTTTGGTTCGAAACTTAGGAGATATATCCGAGCCAATCAATAACTAGATAGAAGTTGAAACTCTAGGTGAGGCTGAGGGAGGATGCATTGAGTGTGAAGAGCAGGGATGTAAGTTCAGGTCCCAGCAAGAGAAGGAGGGGCTGATGAAGGTGGGACTGTGGAGGAGGAAAACCAGGATGTTGGCAGTGCCAGGAAAGTTTAGAAGAGCTCGGCTCCATGAAGAGGAGCAAACTTTGTGTCCATGGCTCAGAGTCCTTTCTTTCCTTCAGTGGATTTAAGTTTCATGTGGTCCTAGATACTCATTAGGGTCATTTTGCAGTTATTGGAACCTCTAAGAAACAGAAGGGTGTGATTGGTCATGGAGAGTGCCACATTTACCCCTGATATCACCTGAGTAGAAGCTCTTGAGTCATAACATCCAGAGTTGAAGACAGATGCTGTGCTTCTGCAGGACTGATGTTGGCCCAGGATGCTGAGTTATGTAGTAGGCTTTGTAATGGAGACAAGTTTCTTCAGCCAGAGATCACTTGCTACTTCCTTAAAAAAATTCCTTTGGAGTTGATGAGTAGTAGAACTGTGTTTCTGTTTTATAAAAGCCACTTTTGATGAAAAAGTAGTTAATTTAGAGATCATGTAGCTATCACCAAAGAGTTATGATGTCATATAACCAAGTCTCTAAGATCAGCTTTGTATAATATTGTATGATTTTTTTTTTTTTCCTGAGTGGTGTGTGCTCCAGATACCTAACCTTTGAAAGCAGTGATGTATTATTTACATCTAACTAAGAGCCAGTGCATTCTAAATGGTTGTGATTTATCATGACTGTTTCAGAATTGGGTCCTGTGGCCGTATGCTAATTTGACTCTAAGGAAATTCTGTGCTGTGTACTTGGATTTCATGCTTTAAAATTTCAGCAATAGTTTCAATGCTCTATTAATTAAAATAAGATGCTCATAACTTCCCACATAATATGGAATGCACTCAGTAGCTCATATTTGAATTAAAACCCTTAGACGCCTTACATTTTCTGGTCTGGCAATCTTCATTTTTTCTAATTTATGTGTCCCATTTGTCCTGAAGGAGTTGGGAAGCTGAGATTTACAGCCATCCCAACTAGAAAACTCAAGAGTCTTGATTAAATGAGAGCTTATTTGTGTATTCAAATGGGAAACTATAGCTGGGCAAAATAAAATTTTGCCTACTACTAAATTTGTAGTGGGTTATCTCCCAAATTTAGTGCCATGTCCTCTTTCCTGGTAGTTGCACCTGTTCGACCATCTACATGGTGACTATGGGAGAAGCCAGTTTTGTATAATACAGCTTTTCAGCAGTGACTGACTGAACCATGATTAGACCTCTCTACCAAGCTACGCTAGTCAGCCCCCTGCATCTGGGACTTTGTAATCGGTTCTACCAAATTCCCAGTATGTTTTTGGATGTGGCCATTTTCTGCTATGTCAATAGGGAAATTGAGAAAGCAGGTTTATAGAAATAGAAGAATTAAGGGGAAAGAAGCAGCGACTCGTAACAGAGAGAAGGGACTCCCAGTGTTCCCTGGAGCATCTCAGTCCACAGTTCCAGTGAGATTCCAAGACCCAACTCATCCATGCTTTGGGGGTCTCTTGTATACAAGACTCCTGTAGCCTTCTAATAAAGGCATTTGCAAGAGACCCCTGTTTCCTTCAATAAGTCACCCCGTGTGCTTGAAGTAGCTCAGATGGTTTTTGCTCACAGGAGCAATGAAATCAGCTACATTGCCCAGAGTTTGATTTCTTGATTGGATGGTGGTTATCGTATTCTGTTTATATCCACAAAACCAGCTTTTTTATAAGTTGACTATTACTTGATGGCTTTAGGTTGAACTAGTCTTTGGTTTAAATGTTACAGATATTTTCTGAAAAACTACGACAATAAGTATAAGAAATGTAACAATATACATGAGATTCTTGAAGGATGTGTGTGTGCTTAAGCAATGATTGGTTCCAGGTCTAGTAATCTAAACCTTTTAAAGTTTGATGTGCAGACAAGGAGAAGAGAGTACAGTCTCTCAGTGGTAGTTAGGAGGAGGTAGGGTGTGGTGACCAGCAAGTGCCTTTGGAATGAAAGGTCTCTTCCAACCCTTCACCCAAGAGACTTTGTTTCTTATTTTCTGCTCTTATTCCTTGAAATAAGTGCTTTGGGATCCCAGCCTAAACAGCACCCTCTGATGATCTAATGATTTTAACCATTGGGAGAAGACTGCTCTTGCGTCTTTGACATTTGGAGATTATTAATAATAAATATCCTCACAAAGTTCCTATATCCATAGGATAGCAATGCAAAGCCAAAATGTATCCCAATGTATCTAGTGTTCCTTTTTTATTATTCAGAAACTGCGAATATATGTCTGTATATAAATATATTTGTATGTAGACACATGTATTTGAGTGTGGAAATGGAGATATGTGTCTATATGCTTGGAAAGATATTGTGATAGATAGCCCCTAAAGGTTAAAAGTGTTAATTCTGAGAAAATGGAGTTGATAGGGCAAGGGAGGAAATTTTCACTTTTTACCTTAAAAATTTTTAAAGTGACATTGGAATTACATTTATATGAATTTTTTATTACTGTAAAAATAAAAATTTAAAGTTACTCTTTTGTGGTTTGAAATTATTATAATGAGAGATGAAAGATCAATAGTTGCACTTAACTAAGAAGTAAGCACTTACCTAAATATGATTACCCACCAAATAGGCTGTTCGAGTAGTGCGCACACACGTGTGCATGAAAATGTATAAAGAAAATTGATAACTGACTTCTAACAATAATGAATGGGAGAACTTTATAGGTGTCACATATGAATGTTTTAGTTAAGTGAAAATTGTGACTATCTACTTTTGTTTGAAAATTGTGACTATCTACTTTTGTTATCATGTAACTTCCAGTTATTTATTGACATCATATTGGTCTTTATGTGGCTTGTTGTTATTTTCTAAATGTCAATTATGTTCATTTAATTAAAATCTTGTAAGGTGAGTTTTACAATCTCAATTCATAGCATCCTGGTTATGGCCTTTATCATCCCAAAGAAAGGTTCTTAGAAACTTTTAGGTGCCTTTACTGTGTTCTCATAACTAACATCCCGTATGTGGCTATATAAATGAGGGCATATGGAAAAATGTATCAGGGAAAGAGAAATCTGAGGAGCTAGTCCAGGTATTATTCAGTGGAAATATGAGTAAGCAGTATTTCTTAGTTTTTTCTTGGAAAAGAAGAAAAATGGTTGCAAAATTGGTGATAAATAGTCATACTTCTTGATTTTGTTACTTGCTGGATCTTTGATTTTGGACAAGTATTTTAACCTTTCAGAGTCTTAGGTTTTTCATCATCCATTCATTCATCAAATAGGGTGGAATATCGTGGTGATCCAAAAAAATCCCTCTTGGCGCTTACAGTCTACATTGTTTCTAGGATTTTAGCATGCATCGTCATCGACCAAAGAGCTTCTTAACACAGATTCTACACTCTGCCTCCAGATTTCTGATTTAGTAGCTCTGGGGCGGGAGCCCAGAATTTGTGATTCTAGCAAGTTCCCAGATGAAGTTGCTGCTGCTGGTCCCAGAACCATACTTTGAAGGCCACCTGTCCAGAGCTTGCAGGCAGGAATCAAAGTTCTCAAATTCCAATCGTGTTAAGTGCTGAAGAGGAGAGGGTCTTGGTGCTACAAAAGAGTGTATGAGCGGTCAGGTAAGGCCTCCCTGAATAAGTGACTCTTCAACCGAAGGAATTGTTGGGAATAAGTGGGTAAAGGAGGAATGAGACTGGTGAGGGGTGGCTTTTCAGACAGAGGCTTTGAGGAGGGAGCATGGAGCATCCTGGGAACAGGCTGGCTGTAGTACTGACAGCTAGGGAGATGGGGGGAAGTTACGAGGTGAAGCTGGAGGGCAGGTAAGGGCCAGTGCAGAGTCAGATGAAGGATTTTGTCCTTTACTCAAAGGGCTGTCGGAAGGCATTAATGTTTCCAAGGAGAGAGATGGGGGAAGGAAGGACAGTGGAGTGGAAAGCAGTGATATGATCTATTTAGTGTTTTAAGACAAATCACTTTATCGTTTGGCTGCCATGTTGAGAACATACATGAATGTGAGGAGACAAGGAAGGAGATGATGTCAGTAGTCCAGGTGAAAATTGATGGCACATTTTAAAATAGGGTTAATCATACACAAGGTTGTTGGGGTATGTGAAATGCTCCATACTGGCCCACAATAAGTGCTCAGACAATGGTAGCTATTATTATAATTAATAAAAACAAATATTTTGAGACCCAGAGTTATCAGGGCCATAGAAAGTGCCATAAAAATATCATCATACTTTGAATTTTTAGGCTTCTCCTACTCTACCCCCACTGGAGTAGCCTTTGAAAATGCAGCAGTGTATAAAAAAGAAAGAAAAAACAAGCCCAGATTACTAAATCCTTATGTTGAGACTGAGAACCTGAAAGCAAAAGAGAATTCATCATTGAGATGGCATCTGAATTTATAGGTAGTTGTATGGCTAGTTGGCACTGATGACAATTATTTGTACTTCTCTTGTGTATAGAAAAAAATAATCGTTTCTCTGCTCTGGAATCTAGGACGTGCATTGTAGGGAGAAAATAGCTGTTCAAAAAAGGAGAACCAGAAAGAATAAACTGTATTTCAGTGGAGCTACTGAATTAAAAGAGTAAGAGGGAAAAGAAAGGTAAAAAGGGGAGGAAATCAGAGGCTTCAGCAGAAAGGTAGTAGAGTGCCTTTGAGTAGTATCATTTGGGATTTTAACAGGAAGACATGCAAAGTGGCAAGAATTTGTCCTTGGATGCAGAGTGGCAATTTCCAGTTTATAATTACTAATAACCTCCACGTACACAGCATTCAGCATGTGCAAAATATATTGGCAAATGCATTAGTAAATTTAACTATCCCAAAGCTCTGGGAGCATTGACTTGGTAAAATAACAGAATCCCTATTAAAGCAAAGGTAATTATCTGACTCAGCACTCCTTCTGGGTAAAGTGACTTGATGTCAGGATAACTGTGAAGGACACAGAGGGCAAATCGGGAATTATCTGGTTACAATAGAAGGAAGACGCACAGAGAGACAAAGCCATGCATATACCGTTGAGTCTGAGTTTAACTCAAAGGCAATGTTCTTTACCCAGAGAGCAGGGGAAAACCATTGGTGTTTCTAAGAGAGTCCTTTAAGGTGGTGTGGATGGATTATGTGTATATTGTGCATATGTGTGCATGTATATATGGGCAAACCCCTAAGATTTGCTTTTATAAAGCTGAGCATCAAATGAGAGGGAAGAGCACCCCCGCCTATCTTCCAAGTCCTTCTACCTTAGCCTCCCCCAGTCATGGCTTTCATGAAACTCTATAGGAGGAACTGATGAATGTGTATGGTGAGTTGTTGGAAAGGGAAGTAGAGGTGATACTACCCAATATCAAATGAGAGGAGTGAAGTGTGAAGTATCTGCAATCAGAGACTGCCTATTTTATGCTGATGAAACCAGTCAGCCTTGGATGTTGAGATCAATGTTTTCAGTGAAAAATCTGCCTAGAATCTTAAAAAGTACAGGCAAGTCATCTATATGTCGCCTTAGTGCATTGCATTTTTTAAAGTACTGATTTATTAGGTGTATATTGATGTGATCTTTGGGCCACTGGTGTTAAATATGGAGATTGGAATGCTCTTCAGTTCTTCTTAATTGTGAAGAAATTGCCTGTCAAGGAAGGAAATACTTCCTGAGATAATCAGGTCTGCTGCTTTATAGGATCCAAGTACAGTAACTTTTAACATGTAATTAAACTTTATTGGTCCTGGTTAATTTGTGGGAAGTTGTAGAATCAGAGTTTAGAATATTTTAAATGAAACTGTTACTATATATTGAAGAAAAACTTAATAACTGTCAGCCATGTGCAAGTGCTGGGCTAGGTCTTAGGGTATATGCCAAAGACATAATAAGGTTGCTCTCAGCCTTGGCTTCAAAGTAGTCACCTGGAGGACTTTAGAAAAATCTTGAGATCCAGGCTACAACTCAGATCAATGAAACCTTCACTCAGATCAATGGAAGCAGCACTCAGATAAATGAATAATCCACTCAGATCAATGAAGGACACACTTAGGTCAATGAAGGTGCACTCAAGTCAATGGAGGGGGGCAGTTAGATCAATGAAGGGGACACCTAGATCAATGAAGGACACATTCAGATCAATGAAGGACACATTCAGATCAATGAAGGACACACTCAGATCAATGAAGGCGGCACTCAGATCAATTAAATCATAGTCTCTGGAGAGGGTCCTATACATCACTGGTTTGTAAGTCTCGCCAGATGATTCCAGTGTGCAGCCACCTGTGAGAGCTAGATCAAAGCTCTGGAGAGCTCCAGAAATGACCCTTATCAATTAACTAACAGCCGATCTGCAGATCGGGCTGAGGTTGGTAAGTTTTACAACCTCCCTAAGTGATTCTGATGTACATGGAGGGTTTAGCACTGATAGAGATCTTGCCCTCCTGAGGATTACAGTCAAATGAGAGCAAAAGGAGATTTAATGTGTGAAACTGTTGAGGAAAAGTACAAGAAAGTCTATATTTGAATGCCAAAAAATGAATAAGGGCAAGTAGAGATAGGAAAATATAAGTAGTAAATATTTAATGAATAAATAAAAATGATTTGTATTTAGCATGCTGATTCAGATGGAGGTGTTTGCAAGTGTAGAAATTCTTCGACATTCTTTTTTCTAGCATACATTTTCACCACTTATTCTCCCTTATAGATTAAAACTTGATCCTCTTACCTGCCAGAATTACCTTACATTCTTGAGTGGAAGAAATGGCATTGATAGCTGCCCCGTTAATCTGGTCTCTAAGCAAGCTTAGTTTCTGTTTGTAAGAGGCAGTAGGGTAGAGCTGGGTGTGCTGGTACGGCTGTGATGATAGGAGTCCTTGTTATTATACCTTGGAGGTGGGATCAAGGGTGTGTGTGGAAGGGTCATTGGCCTGGATATCCAGGATCATGTGTCCCAAATGTGCGCTATTCAGAAAATTCCATATTGTGGGGCGACTGGGTGGCTCAGTCGGTTAAGCGTCCAACTCTTGATTTCGGCTCAGGTCGTGATCTCAGGGTCGTAAGATCGAGCCCCGTGTCGGGCTTCACCCTAGCACCCCGTGTCCGGCTCCGCCCTAGGCATGGTGCCTGCTTGGGATTCTCTCTCCCTCGCCCTCTGCCCCTCCCCTCCCTGCTCACGCTCACTCTCCCTCTCTCTCTCTCAGAAAAAGAAAAGAAAAAAAGAAAAAGAAAGTTCCATATTATAGGACATGTGTCTTAATGCTGAAATCAAGCAATAACAGTCTTTTTATAGGGGGTGTGGGGAGATTTACTTGATAGAAATTTAAGAAAACTGAGAGACGAGAGAGGGCATGAGAGAGTTCTTTGGCTTTCCATAGTACTCTCTCAGAGTACCAATAGCCTTGGAATCTTACATAATAATAGTGTCTTTTTTTTTTTAGAGAGAGAGATTTTATTTATTTATTTAACAGAGAGGGAGAGGGTACAAGCAGGGGGAGCAGCAGGCAGAGGGAGAGGGAGAAGCAGACTCCCTGCGGAGCAGGGAGCCCGATGCGGGACTCGATCCCAGGACCCTGGGACCATGACCTGAGCCGAAGGCAGACGCTTAACCGACTGAGCCACCCAGGCGCCCCACACAATAATAGTATCTTAACTCATAGGGTTCTTATGCCCATTTGGATGGAGTGGCATATGTAAATGCACTTAGGACAATCTTGGGGACAGGGTGAGCACTCAGTAAATGTTAGCAGTTCCAGAACTAGCCCACTACTGCTATTATTCCCAACTTTTTTTTCCTGGATGGTGAGGCCCTTTAGAGCAGGCGAGTTCTCGTCCTTGTCTTTATATTTCCAATACCCTAATACAATGCTTGTCCGGAATCAGCACTCATTAAATGTGTGGCCAGTTTAAATCTGATTTGGGCCCACGGCCCTTATGCAATTTTTTAAAGTATGTTATATCAGTATTTCAGCAGTCTGCTACATGAGCGAAGAGCTCCATGTCTTCCAAATGCTCCGCAGAGAATGACTGCTTTAGAAGAAAGGGCCCAATGTGCACTTAGTGATCAGTGGTCTCCCCTTTTGCCTTCCTAATGGTGGGCGGGCCACACCACACCTCCCCATCTACCTCCTTCCCTGCTCAGTGTGTTCCTCAAAGCACAGGTCAGTTCTTGGGTCCTGATGTTCTACAGAAGACTCATCTCAGGGCCCAAAGAGTAGTGGATATGAGAGCAGGGACAAGGAGCAGATGAGAGCCGAGTGATGCACCAGCCAGACACCTGAGCCCCTTTTCCAAGGAGCATCCTGTTTGTCCTACCTGGCATCCTCTGAGGGAAAGTTAGTGTGCATTTATGAATAGGACCCTTGCTGCTACTTTCATGTTGTCAGAGAGGAGGGAAATCTACAATGGGAGTGAGAAATAATGAAAGTGCATATATTTTTTTCTCCCAAAGAAACCAGAAGCATTTCTACAGCTATACTATCTGATGCTGCCGATTTTATGCTTCAAAGAATTGAGAATGAATACCTGGCAGTAAGTACTAAATCTGTGTGTGGTGACTGACAGATTAAGCACTGGGGACGTTAAAGGAGATTAGACCTTGGATCCCCAAACAGCAAATGTCAGTATTATTTTCCATCTTGGAACTGAATGAAGTTGTCTTTATGTTTCTCACCCTAGCCATCATCATTACATTCTCCCTGTTTTGTTCTCACATTACTTCTCTCTTAGGACATCATTCATTTATTCAAATGGCATTTCTTGAGCTCCTTTCAATGTTATGGCTTGGTGCTAGCTACTGAGAAGGGGTATAACAAGGGGTGAGACATGTTCTTTGGACTCTCGAAGCTTATATTTCAGGAAACAGAAAAATGAGACCAGAAAACAATCCTATGAGGTCTTATATGATGCAGTTCCCCAAGGCCACGTTGAAGGAGGGGAGCAGCACAGAAAATAATACCACACTTCAGAGTGAGGATAAGCATGCCTTGGCTGTTGTCAGCCTGAGACGGTTGAGGGCTGGTGGCTTTTAATTCTCCTCTAGGCTTTGGAATGGGGGTGGAAGAAGGGGTATGGTCATTGGAGTTATTTCTGGATTTGAATTCCACCCTTGCCACTTTCCAGTTGCACAGCTGTAGGAAGAGGACTTACTATTTCTGAGCAAAACTGAACACATCCATACCTTCCAGAGATGTGTAAGGCATAGCGCTAATGCTCACGGTTAGCGAAGTGTTGGCATTTAGAAAGCACTCAATAGGTGGTGATGGTTATTAACAACAATTGTAACAGTAAAGGTATTTCTATTGGGCCACTAAACCCATACTTAAGTGGTTACTTCCAGCAAAATGACTCCATTCACCTTGCTCAGGTTAACCTGTCTTTCTTTATATGACAGATTTAATACTTTTCATTCCCCTAAATTAGTTGCATTACACAATATATCATGGAGCAATGCTTGTTCCCCTTGAGGAAGCAATCTGTTGTTTTATTTTTCATCCCATTGACATTTCTCAAGAATCCTCAAAGGAGGAAGCCTCAGGTGGCTTCTACCACATATTAGGAGGGTGTCATCAATCCATTATTTTTGGCTTCTGGTTCCTCTTTCTGTCATTCTGGTAACTAGCAATAACAACTTACATTTATTGAGTCACTGTGCTGAACATTTTACACAATTAATCTCATTTAATTCTCCTAGCAGTTCTGTAAGGTAGATGTTAGCCCCATTTTACAAATTAGGAGCTCAAATGGTGTAGCCGGCCAGCGAGCAACAAGGTGGCAGACTTGCTGCAGACCCTGGGCCTCTTCCCATGGTGTCCAGCTCACCTGCTTTCCCACCCAATCTACGAAAGCCAGGGCTGCACCGCCTCACCTTCTGCTCCCTGCGCTCCTGCACATGGAGTTTTAGCAGCATTTGGGAGAATATACAGTAAGGGTGGTTACCTGCCCCTCTTTCACATTGATGCTAAAAAATGGATGTTAAATTTATCTTCTCTACTGTGTTGATTCCCATATTCTTTACTGACCATTAAATTTTCACCATAAATGCTCCAAAGAACCTAACATATAAAATGACCTTGGAACCTGCTTCATAAAGAAGCTGTGCTGTCGTTAGATGTGGGCACAGGGAACCAGGCCCTGAGCCCTGCCCCTGTGCCACAGAGGGACTCGCTTTAGTGCTTGGTCACACCTACTCCCCACCATGAGTGAGGAGTCCCCAGGGCCTGGGAGATGGCTGTCCTGGAAACTGTGCCATCCCCTCTACATCACAGGGACCCGTACCTTCTGGGTGGAACTCTCCACCCAGATAGCCCTTTCCCCATCCCAGGGCCTCCTGGGACCTTTTCTCCAGGTTCGTTTTCCTGAGGGCTGACCTTGGCTTCCTAGAGGGAGCACCTCTAGGCCTGAGGGATATGGGCAGCTATTGGCAGGTGGTCCTGGTTTGTATGCAATTTATATACAATGATTTGTATATCAGAATGCTTTGCAAATGATAGGATGTTCTCTTAGTCCCATTGAGCTGCTATAACAAAATCCCACAGACTGGGTAACTTGTAAACAGCAGAACCTTATTTCTCACAGTTCCGGGGGCTGGTGTCTAAGATCAGGGTGCCGGTGTGGTTGGATGAGGGCCCTCTTCTAGGTTGCAGACTTCTTACTCTACTCTCACATGGCAGTAGGGGAAGGGATCTCTTAGGAGCTTCTTTTGTAAGTCACTAATCTCATTCATGAGGGTTCCATACTCATGACTTTAGCACCTCCCAAAAGCCCCACCTCCTGTCATGAGCTTTGAGGGCTAGGATTTCAAAGAATGAAATTTGGTAGGGGCACAAACATGGAGACCATAGCAGGTATCATAGAAATTTAGCCTCTGTTCTATCATGCCTGCTTGAGGGAAAAAAGTTCCAAACAAGACATTTGGTTGGAGGATTAGTCTATAAAGGATGAGGGTGAAGCAGAACCAGAGACTCAAGCCATGCACTGCTGCCTTCCAGGATCTGACTCTTCTGCTCTGGATGAAATCCAGGGACTTTCAGTCTAACTTTCTGAGGGAGGTATTCAGGGGACTTTTTATGTCAAGCCATTAAATCCAACCTCAAAAGACTGAGAATGGGCCCAAGTAGAAGTCCTATCATTGTGGGTTGGGAAATGTCGGGTGGGTCATTGCACCTGTCTCTGATTCTTGTCCTCAGCTGGGATCTGAGTGCCTGTGTTATAAGTAGCAAAATTCTCTTTCTGTTAGGATGACAGGGGATTTAAAGTCATTGTTGGTTTCCTTTTTTTTTTTAACATCTGCCTCCACCATTTTCTAGTCACATTATAGTTGGAGTAATATACATCGTAAATGTTTTTCACATTAAATGTGCTCTTCAAGTGGATTAACTGTATTCTATAGACATCTTCCTCTCCCCTCCGTCTTCTCTGTAGACAATTAGTGCTGATAAGGATTTTACAGTTTCTCTTTCTCTCCGGTGCGTGCACTTGATCTCTTTCTCTTTCTCTCCCCCCCCCCCACCCCCACCCCCAGAGTTTTCCTTAATTCTTCTTGGCCCAGTTTGAGTTTCTTTGGTCTCAGAAACCTCCTGTGCTTCATCTTTAGAGATGAATTTATCTTTTGTATTTCTCAAAGCTTTTGTGTTTAGTGGCTCACTTTGCTTATGTGTGAGAGCTTTTTTGGGCATTTTATTATTTGATTCTTCTCGTTTCAAAGATTTCTTAGAATTTGCTGAGCTGATAGTCTAATGTTCACAAGGTAAATTGCTAAGTTGCATTGTCTTGAGAGTAGGTTCATGCTGTTTGGCCCATTCTATTGGCCGCTTCTACCCCCTATCCATTGTGCTTGAATGTTTCTCGCAGCCGCTGAGCCTGTGCTGCAAATAAAAGCATGGACTTTTTGCTGTCGTGAGCACAGTAGCTCATGAGACTTCACGAACTCTTTTATATCAGTGCATCTCATATGGTTGTGCAGATTGCATCCTGCTTAGGCGTGCTGGGCCAAGGGGCCGAGTAGGGGCTGACTACCAGCCTGGGTTTCCCTAGCCAAGTCTTGCACCTGGTAACAAGGCTGCATCCCCAAGGGAGGAGCCTTATCCTAATATGCACAAAGGTGTCATATGGGCCGGCAGCTGGGCTGCTTTAACTTGGCTAGGTATCTTTAGAGGAAAAGGTGGAAAAAGAGGTGGTGGTGTTTTTTCGTGGGGGATTAAGATATGCTTACCCACCTGGAATCTTGCGGTTCTCCAAGATGAAGGATTGGAGGCCAAAAGAAATTGTTTAAAAGTTGTTAAAGAACCACTTGGCATTTGCTAGACTTTTACATGCCAGGATGATTTATTATGTTCCCTCAGTTATTCTTTACTGAGTAGGGGACTTGCAGTCAGAGCTACTGATCTGATTTGAGCCTCTGGAGCTCCGGAAATACCCTTGCCTGCCGAGTTCCACTCTCCCTAGACAATTGCGGCCCCCAAGTTATATTCAAGCAGCCGAGCTCTATTAAGATAACCTCGTCCCCAGGGGCTCTGACAAGCCAGCCTCCATTTTCCACCCAGTTTGGTCAGTGCCCCGCGCAGCCCCACTTGTAGTCAGGACTGCATTTTCTGGAAGTGAACCAGTGTAATGACTTGGCGGCCTCCTTTGCCACACTGTCATTGTATCTGAGAGCTGCAGGTACCTTAGGTTTTTTATTGTTTTACTCATGTGAACCATAATTACCTGTTCTCTGCCTAGTATGCTGAAGGGATAGTACAATTCCATTTCGCAAACATTTCTTGATGTTGCCCTTTGTTCGGAGATCTATGACTTGGACCTTATCTACATTGAACTGAATTGATCTGTTCGCCTGGGCACTTGTACTGATGTGGCCTGAAGCTTTCTGTACTCATTTTTGTGTTAGACCCCCAGGGATACCATAATAAAATACCACAGACTGGGTGGCGTAAACAACTAAGACTTACTTCTCACAATTCTGGAGGCTGGATGTCTCAGATCAAAGTGCTAGCAGGATTGGTTTCTGGTGAGGCCTCTCTCCTTGGCTTGGAGATGGCTGCCTTCTGTCTGTATCTTCACCTGGCTTTTTCTCTGTGTGTGCATCCCTGGAGTCTCTTCCTTTTCTTATAAGGACACCAGCTGGATGAGGGCCTCACCTTTCTGACCTCATGTAACCTTACTTAAAGGCCCCATCTCCGAATACAGTCACCTTCGGGGGTAGGACTTCAGCCTATGAATTTTGGGAGGATACAGTTCACTCCATAGTAACCCACACTTCCTAGACTTCCTCATCTGAACAAATCCAGTGGATAATGAAACAACAACATTTTAGTGATACCTTTCCCGTCCATGTGGGCTGATGCAGTCATGTTAAAGACTTTTATTTCCACCCTCAGAGAAATACTCCATTTAGCAATAATTACATTTTGGATCCTGCCCCTTAGATGGCGTCCTAATTGTTATATCCAAAAATCTAAGCCTCATCTTTGGAAACTGCTCCCCTATGTTAAATATAGTGAAATGCTTCCAGGCAATCTCATTTTGTTAAAATTAAGTTGGTGTTTTCTGGACCGTATTTGTCCCATAAGCAGCATTCTCGAAGGGCTTGGCAGGCTTGGCCCCCAGCCTGTGGTTGCAGTAATCATGTTGATTTTTAATCAAGAGACTTATTTTGGCAGCTTCTCTTTTTTGATCATTTGAAAAATACTTCCTGATGTTTTGGAGTTCAGATTCCTGGGATCTGGATCACGAAGAGGAGTTAGAGGCCTTAGTTACCTGGGAAAAAAGCTCCTACCTTTATATCAAATTAATGGGCAATTTTGGTAATGATGATAATGAAGAGGAAGATTTGATTATCCATCTTGAATCTCCAAATACTTAGGGATCATCAGGACTTATTTTCATGTCTACCATGCAATACTGAACAAATTAAACAATTAGATTTTTTTCGGGGGTAAAAGTGATTTCCATGAGAAGAGAGTGTTTTTTTCAGACTATCTTGAAATGCAGGTGCATGATAAAAAAATGCAAATTCTTTGGGGATTAATCATGAAATGTTTCAGGGTTGTTATAAGGAAGCTTATCAGTATAATGAAATAAGGGCCATTTTCTTGGTCATGAATTTTTTATTTGCACTATTTGATCAGTTACTTGCTGGGCTGGATAGTATCTGTGGGTGTCACTGGTGGGTCTAAGACACAGGTTGGGAGGAAGAAAACAGCTAAAGTTTATTTAGTAAAGTCTGACCCATTCTGTGCTGGAAACATTTGTCAAATAGCTAAAATTTACTGTTTATGCTTGAAATGAGTAACTGAATGAGTAAACGAATGACTCCATTAATTCAGGCGGGACTGCTTCCCAATAATCCAAATTAATGCCAGTGGCAAAGACAGTGCTATGTGTTCACCAAACTCCTGTTCTTTTTCCTCCTGGACACATAGCTGGAATTGGGTATTTCATTCTTTGATGTTGGTTAGAGCCACAGGATTGAATTCTGATCATTGGGGTTCGGTAGGAATGACATATGGCACTTTATTATTATTTTTTAAAAGATATTATTTATTTATTTGTCAGAGAAAGAGAGAGAGAGAGAGCATAAACAGGGAGAGCAGCAGGCAGAGGGAGAAGCAGGCTCCCTACTGAGCAAGGAGCCTGATGTGGGACTCTATCCCAGGACCGTGGGATCATGACCTGAGCCTAAGGCAGGCACTGAACCAACTGAGCCACCCAGGTGTCCCGACATGTGGCACTTTAAAACCTGGCTCCTAAAAATCCTCCTGCATGACACTTCACATTTGCCCTCTTCCCTTATCCAGTGACTGGATGCAAAAATTACATGGAAAAGCTAGGGGGTGGTGGAGACATAAGATGGAAGTGCGCTGGGTCTCTGAAACACTGCATGGAACAGAGCCCCTCATCAACCCATGTGGGAGTGTAATGTGATTTGATCAGGAAATAAATCTTTATTGTGTTTCAAGTCACCCAAATTTGATTTGGGGGTTGTTACATTATCCTGTGTTAATTAACAATAAAGTTTCACCTTGGTTTGTTTCCCAGTATTGTTATGCTGAAAAATACTTGACCCCAAAACAATGAATGCTCACCAATGCTGTACCTATGCTGGTTTCTGCCGCTTTAAGAATATCCTCCTTTTATTCACTGAAGTGTCAGGATATAAAATCAATGCACAGAAATCAGTTGCATTTCTATACACCACCAACAAGACAGAAGAAAGAGAAATTAGGGAGTTGATCCCATTTACAATTGCACCCAAAACCATAAGATACCTAGGAATAAATCTAACCAAAGAAGCAAAGAATCTGTACTCAGAAAACTATAGAATACTCATGAAAGAAATTGAGGAAGACACAAAGAAATGGAAAAACGTTCCATGTTCATGGATTGGAAGAACAAATATTGTGAAAATGTCTTTGCTACCTACAACAATCTACACATTTAATGCAATCCCTATCAAAATACCATCAACTTTTTTCAAAGAAATGGAACAAATAATCCTAAAATTTATATGGAACCAGAAAAGACCCCGAATAGCCAGAGGAACGTTGAAAAAGAAAAGCAAAGCCGGTGGCATCACAATTCTGGACTTCAAGCTCTGTTACAAAGCTGTCATCATCAAGACAGTATGATACTGGCACAAAAACAGACACATAGATCAATGGAACATTTGATGTTGATCAATTCAACATTTCTGTTGAACCCAGAAATTGACCCTCAACTCTATGGTCAACTAATCTTTGACAAAGCAGGAAAGATGTCCAGTGGAAAAAAGACAGTCTCTTCAACAAATGGTGTTGGGAAAATTGGAGAGCCACATGCAGAAGAATGAAACTGGACCATTTCCTTACACCACACACAAAAAATAGACTCAAAATGGCTGAAAGACCTAAATGTGAGACAGGAATCCATCAAAATCCTAGAGGAGAACACGGGCAGCAACCTCTTCGACCTCAGCCTCAGCAACTTCTTCCTAGACACGTTGCCAAAGGCAAGGGAAGCAAGGACAAAAATGAACTATCGGGACTTCATCAAGATAAAAAGCTTTGGCACAGCAAAGGAAACAGTCAGCAAAACCAAAAGACAACCGACAAAGTGGGAGAAGATATTTGCAAATGACAAATCAGATAAAGGGCTAGTATCCAACATCTATAAAGAACTTGTCAAACTCAACACCCAAAGAACAAATAATCCAATCAAGAAATGGGCAGAAGACATGAACAGACATTTCTGCAAAGAAGACATCCAAATGGCCAACAGACACATGAAAAAGTGCTCAACGTCGCTCGGCATCAGGGAAATCCAACTCAAAACCTCAATGAGATACCAGCTCACACCAGTCAGAATGGCTAAAATTAACAAGTCAGGAAATGACAGATGTTGGTAAGGATGCGGAGAAAGGGGAGCCCTCCTACACTGTTGATGGGAATGCAAGCTGGTGCAGCCACTCTGGAAAACAGTATGGAGGTTCCTCAAAAAGTTGAAAATAGAGCTACTGTATGACCCAGCAATTGCACTACTCGGTATTTACCCCAAAGATACAAATGTAGTGGTCCAAAGGGGTATGTGCACCCCAATGTTTATAGCAGCAATGTCCACAATAGGCAAACTATGGAAAGAGCCAAGATGTCCATCAACAGATGAATGGATAAAGAAGATGTGGTTTATATATACAATGGAATATTATGCAGCCATCAAAAAACCCTGAAATCTTGCCATTTGCAACAATGTGGGTGGAACTAGGGGGTATTATGCGAAGCGAAATTAGTCAACCAGAGAAAGACGAGTATCATATGATCTCACTGATATGAGGAATTCTTAATCTCAGGAAACAAACTGAGGGTTGCTGGAGTAGTGGGGATGGGAGGGATGGGGTGGCTGGGTGATAGACATTGGGGAGGGCATGTGCTATGGTGAGCGCTGTGAATTGTGCAAGACTGCTGAATCACAGCCCTGTACCTCTGAAACAAATAATACATTATATGTTAAAAAAAAAAAAGAAGAAGATAGTAGGAAGGGAAAAATGAAGGGGGGCAATTGGAGGGGGAGACAAACCATGAGAGACTGGACTCTGAGAAACAAACTGAGGGTTTTAGAGTGGAGGGGGGTGGGGGATGGGTTAGCCTGGTGATAGGTATTAAGGAGGGCATGTATTGCATGGACCACTGGGTGTTATACGCAAACAATGAATCATGGAACACTACATCAAAAACTAATGATGTAATATATGGTGACTAACATGACATAATAAAACAAAATAAAAAAAAAGAATATCCTCCTTTTGCTCTACTTATTTCTAGTGGAGTCACAGGGATGTGCTAACTTACAGGCCAGTTGAATACTTATCAGAGACCTTGTAAAGTCACATGCACATTAAAACAACAAATAAATACACAATATTTTATTTTAAAGATTTTATTTTTTTATTTGACAGAGAGAGAGAGAGAGAGAGCACAGTAGGCAGAGAGGCAGGCAGAGGGAGAGGGAGAAGCAGGCTCTCCACTGAGCAGGGAGCTCAACGTGGGTCTCGATCCCAGGACTCTGGGATCATGACCTGAGCTGAAGGCAGCCGCCCAACCGACTGAGCCACCCAGGTGCCCCACACAATGTTTTAGAGAGGTGAATAGTGCCAGGTGTTTATTCTGCCTCTGAAATCTTTAGGAGTCTGCATTCTCTGATCATAGCCCAGCAGGTGAGCGCATCTACCTCTGGTGGCCAGCCCCATCTGATTAAGGGAAGACAGGTACCAATTCAGGCACACGTTCTTAATTGTGAAAAATCCCATGAAGGAGATGTGTTTGCAGAGTCAAAGCTTATGAATTCCATGTATGACCACTATGTAATTTGTTTTAGGTTTTAAGTGAATGCTTACTTTTTAGGACTGTATTAATGAACTGCTTGCCTCTCAGTGTTGTTTTGAAAGAAACTCAAGAAAAAGCCATTACCAAAGGCCATAAAGAGTGAGTTTATAAGTTTTTTGGGGGGCTCAGTCGATTAAGTGTCCAACTCCTGGTTTTGGCTCAGGTCATGATCTCGTGGTGGTGATATTGAGCCTCGCGTTGAGCTCCACGCTCAGTGTGGAGTCTGCTTCAGATTCTCCCTCCCTTTCCCTCCCCCTCTGCCCCCTCCCCACTTGTGCATGCTCTCTCTCTTTCAAAATAAATAAATAAAGTCTTTTAAAAAAAGGTTTTTTTGCCTCCCATCATCCACCCTTTGAGAGGTAGTCATTTTATAACCTAGGTTCCCTTAGAGCTGTGTGGTCTATTTTGATAACCATTAGTCATATATGACCACTTAAATTAATTACAATTAAATAAAATGAGCAATTTATTTCCTTAGTCACATTATCTACATTTCAAGCCTGCAATGGGCTCGTGAGCGTAGTGACTACCATGCTGGACAGCAGAGACAGAACATTTTCATCATTGCTGAAAGTTCTATTAGATGGCAGTAGAACAGAAAGCTAGCTTTGATATTTTCATCTTTTCATGATGCAACCAAATTTTTAGATTTTCTCACTACTCATATATTTCAAAGCACTGTAGAAAAACCAGACAATAGGCTCAAAATGGAGTCACTTATGCTAAGCCCACATCTTCAAACTGCAACTTAATTACAGTTTCAGCTCTCTCAGAAATGGAATCTTAAACCAGTCAATCAGGAATGATCTGATCAGCATTAGTTAAATAATCTGCCTGAGAAGCGTCTACCATCCCCTAAAGGAAAGGAACCTGGCAGTAACTAATTGCCTTTTCTTGCCTACTACAATTCCCCTGTTTCTTCTCCCCTCTACTTATAAAAGCTCTTGCCTTGTATAGCTCTTTGGAGTTCCTTTCTATCTGTTAAATTGGATGTTGCCCTATTCAAAAATTGCTGAATAAAGCCAGTAGGATCTTAAAGTTTACTTAGTTGATTTCTTTTTTTAACAGCACTATGCTGTTTTGTTGTTGTTGTTTTGTTTGTGTTCTGTTTTTGTTTTTTTTTTTAAGCACATGAGATGTTCTTGAGATTGTTTTAATTTAAATTCTAGGAAAGGTTCTGCAGCAAATAATAAAAGGACAATTTCTGAGTAATTGTAAAAGCAAATTATGATAATTAGGAGCTATTGAGGATTCACTAAGTTAGGTTATGACAGATTCATTTCATTTTCTTCTATGACTGGCATAACAATCTAAACTTCATGAAGGGAAGTATTTTTGATCCATTTTTTTCTTGCTGAGTTCTCAGTATTTTCAGTATGCTTGCAACATAGAAGGTGTTCAATAAATATCTGTTGAATGACTATCAGAGAAATAAGGTTGATGCAATTCATTTCAGTTTTATTAAAAGAAAAGAGGAAGATTCTCACACTGTCTTTTTTTTTTAAGGTTTATTTATTTATTTGAGAGAGAGAGAGCAAGAGAGAAAGCATGAGCAGGGGAGAGGGACAGAGGGAGAGGGAGAAGCAGACTCTCTGCTGAGCAGATGTTTAGCTGACTGAGTCACCCAGGAGCCCCTCATGCTATCTTTGAAGCAATAGTTGCTAGGTAATAAGGCAGTTGGGTGAGTTTCTAAGTAGTTAAATAACCATGATAATCAGCTAATGAAGAGAACAGAGACTTGGAATCAGATATAGACCTACCTTCAATGCCAGGTTCTTTCATTCACCCTGTGTGATCCCAGGCAGTCATTTCACTTCTCTGAATCATTGTTTCCTCATCTTCATAATAATACCTACTTTGTAGGGTTGTCCTGAGTATCAAATATGGCGATATAAAAGGCTAGCATGAAAATAGTCTTGAAGGAGGTACCTAGGAGAATGTTATCGCTGAGTCTCCATTCTGACCTAGCCAATGTTTCTCATTCCTTCAACAATGAGGATATATGCTTGAATTTGTGGATGGCATAATCTGGTGTAAGAATCAGATTCAGAGGGACCTTAGTAGACTGAAAAGATAGTCTAAATCTAATCCTTTAGGGTTCAATAAGGAGAAATATGATGATTATATTGATTCATTCAAAGACAACATGCAATGGCAGCAGACAGAGGACGTGCAGCTTCACCTCAGTTTGCAAACAAACTTGGGAACTTCAGAAACAATTTGTGTCATGCACCATGTGATATGACTACCAGAGTTGGTTTTAGCAATAGGAAAAGGCACCCAGTGTTGCACATGGGTGCTCCTGAGAAGTTAAAAATGCTAATGATAGGGGCCTTAACCAGAGATTCTAATGTAATTGGTGTGGGGTACAGCTTTGGCATTGGGATTTTTAACTTCTCCTGTCCTACCCTCCAGTGATCCTGATGTGCAGCCAAGGAAGAAGCCCTGGTCTAGGCTGAGGGAGTCCTGCTTAGTTCTGTTCACTCCAGATTTGCACAGTCCATAAATGTTACTTGCATGGGGAAATGATGCTGCATGAAGTTGTGAATGCTCCACCCATGCTTGGAGTATATTCAGGGAATCGTGTCAGGACAGTGAGCACAACTCCCTTCAGGGGGGAGGTTCGTTTTCTTAGAGAACAGTAGGAAGAGGTAACAGTCTTGGACATTGCTTGCTTGGTCTGTCCTAGGAAGCTGGATTCAGTTCCTCTCCCTGGCATTCCAGAGGGTAGACAGGGATCCACTGAGTAGAAGCTTTAGGAGATGGATGTAGATAAGAGCTTGCTGACAATAGTGCTTTCTAGAGAAGGCAGGATTGCCAGATTCTGGAGATTGGCAGAGACCTCATAGATTTTATTGTGGATTTAAAGGCTAGTTGGTCAGTTCAGCTACCAGGCCATTTTCTTTCACCCTTTACCTCACCTCCTTCTCTCTCTCTTCCATCCTCTGCCTCAGTCACGCTATTCTCATCACTCTTCTTAGATGTCCACCTGCCCCTTCCCCAGTGTGTTCTCCATCTCAGGATGGAGATGCCCTGCCTTCTTCCTGAAACACCTTTTCTCCAGATGTCAGTACAATTTACTCTCACCTTCCTCAGTTTTTTGCTCAAATCACACCCCCTACCTTGACTCTTTATCCCCCTTTCTTTTTTGTTTTTCTCTATCACTATCTGAGTACTCTCTCTCTCTCACGCATACGCGCGCACATGCACACACACATGTATATATTTGTATGCCTTCTGTAGTAGATTGTGAACCTCACACGGTCCAGGACTGCTGTCTGAAGTGTGCACTGTTATATCCCCAGTGCCAGAATCGTGCTGGGCTTTCAGAGGTGCTCAAGAAGTACTTGTTAAATAAATCTTCAGGATCATCTAATTCTGTAGGATCTCACCAACTGTATCTTTGATTTTCTGTTCTGGCTTGAATAAACTTCTTGTGAAGGAGGCCACCTAATCGGCATCTTTGAAGGATAAATTTAGTAACATATGGGTAGAATGACCACTTTCAAGCTGTTTTTTTTTTCTTTCTTTTCTCCCCCCGCATCAAATGGGAATAGCATCTTCTAAAGATAAAACATTCTTCACTGATTAGCAGTTTTTAGGCAACTGTTGAATAAATCCAATGTGGAGAGGAAATACGAAACTTTACTGCAGTGTAATCTGTTTCTTCTGAACCACTCTGGATACAGTAAAGGTCAATAATGCACAGGAAAGCTAGGTTTAATTTCTTTGATGTGTAAAAATTAGTGCTTTGTCATCAATTACAGATGCAGGAGGACAAATTACCGGCACATTAAGTTGTTCCTGCTACATAAATTACAAATCTTGTTACCAAAAAAGTATTAGCATCATCCCTGGTTATTTTTAAAATGCCAACTCTGATAAACAGTCAGCCTTGGGCATATATTAAAGTGCTTGAATTGTACAACAATAAATTCAGCCTTTTAAGATAACACCTCATTTTAATTTCATACACGATTAAATCTATCAATTCAAAGGTCTTTTAACATGTAAGTTTTGAAATCATAATGGTACCCTTTAACTCCCTGTGGAAAAACTTAAACATCTCTCTGCTTCTTTAATAACTTTCCTTTATTGACAGAAAATTTTAAGAAATCCTTGGTTACTTTGTTTTGTGTTCTTGTGTGTTTTTCTCAAGGAGAAGAGGAAATTAAATTGTGATCCTAAATCCCTTTCATTTTTAGAAGTAGATCTTTTCCTTTAGTCTTTGTCCAGAAGGAGTTTGAGAAAGCTTTGTGAATCAAATATTTTATCTCTATCATGGTGAGAGTCTAAATTATTGTCCTATATCCAGCAAAATCTTTATTCCTACAGTCAGTAGAACTTCTGAATTTTTTGTTCTTTCCATAAATGGTGCCTCCTCACCGCCTTCCAGGGTGATCGCTTCTCAACTCCCTTGTAACTTGAAGACCTCACTTTGCAACTCTAAATTTGAAGAGACCTAAGGTCGGAGCTGGCTGTGGTCCTCACAACCCCACCTAGCCCGGGAACCTAGCCTGGGGAACTCACCCAGGCGGGCTTCCATAGGCAGAGCAGCACCATAGCCTTCCCACGAGGGAAGCCTTGTCAGCCTCCTGTCCAGTTCACAGACCTTGGAGGCTTGAACAGCTGGACGTCTGTTCTCATTGAAATCTCCTTTGAGAAGAAACTGTCAACAGATATTTATTGAGTACCTTCTGCATCTCAGATTCTGTGCTTGCAGCTGGAGGTACAGTAGTGAGGAAAACGGTATGTTCTATAAAATACCTGACTTAAAGAACTAATGCAACGTGTATATATTACCTCTCTGAAATGAAGAAAAGCTGGTCATCATTTCCTGCAGAAAAAAAAAATATATATATAACAGTATTTACCAAATATTTACTTTTTCTTACCCACCTCCTTCTACTTCCTTCTCTCTCCTTCTCTTCCTCCCTCCTTTGCTCTCCCTCCCTGCCTCCCTTCCCTTCATCCATCCATTCATACACCTTGATTCTTATTAGCTAAGTACCGTATTGCAGGTGTAAGAATTAGGAGCAAAGTCTTTAGAATCAGAAGAAACTATATTTGAATCCTAACGCCATTTCCTAGTAATATTGGTTATCGCTACCATTATTACTGTTGTTCTTGTTTTTACAGTAGGTAATGATTACTTCTGCTACTTACATTTATTAGTCATTTACCATATCTGGCACTAAGGGATTAGCATGCACTTTGCATTGAATCCTTAGACCCATCCTGTGATATAGGTAATATTATTGTCTCCCTTTTATGGCTGTGGAAAGTGTGCCTTGAGACTTTATGTAATATGTTACCCAAGGTCACATAGTAAGTAGAGGAACTGAGACTAGCTTTGTGATTTAAACTTCCTGAGACTTGGTTTCCTCTTTGTAAAAGGAGGTACTAATTCCTGCTAAGGAAGTTGCTGGGGATGATTCAGTGAGGAGAACTGCTTCACGTTTGCAGCTGGGTACCTGGCACATGAGAACATAAGTGCCCACCCAGTGTCTGGCTGATTCTGCCCTGCCTGTAGCTGTCTGGTGGTGTTCTTTTTTTTTTTTTTTTTTTTAAGATTTTATGTATTTATTTGACAGAGAGAGAGAGCACAAGCAGGGAAAGTGGCAGGCAGAAGGAGAAGGAGAAGTAGACTCCCCGCTGAGCAGAGAGCCCAACATGGGGTTCGATCCCAGGACCCTGGGATCATGACCTGAACCAACGGTAGACACTTAACTGGACTGAGCCACCCAGGCTCCCCTAGCTGTCTGTTTTTAAGACTGAATAATCTGCTTCCTTTCTCCTCTCTTCTTAGTTATTTCCTAGCCCCCTACTTAAGTTTGGGACTTTGTTCTTTTCTTCATCCTAGAAAACCCAGTGGAGCCCGAAGGATGTGCATGACATGTTTCTGAGTGATCCTGGGGGAGATGCAGTGTGGGCATGGCTGCAAATCTATGCGCTTGTAGGTGTGAGACCCCTGTCTGGTGCTTTCTCCTCAGCTCTCTCTGCAGCTGAGCAGGTGCTGGGGGTCAAGCAGGTCTTGTAGGGCAGCCTCCCTCAGTGCACAGAAATATACACTCTCTAGAAGCACCATGTGGGCGTTTTCCTGGTGATGAGGGGCTCTGAAGACTGACAGGGAGGTTGGGCTTTGACCACATGTTGCTAAGTGTGTCTTGTAAGTGGCACGAGGCAGCTGCAGGATTGGATCTGGAGACTGTCATGTGACATGGCATTATTTGTTAGTGTGCAATTTTCTTTCTGTAACTGAACAAATCTCCATGATAGCAAATGACCCATATGACACATAGACTTTGCCTCCTTTAACCCAGGTAAAGTTCTTGTTTTAAGGAAGTTGGGATTGGAAATGTGGATTTCTAGAGACCTGGGGAGTGATTCTGGATCTTGCTCTGGAATCCCGAGTTGCCGTAGGTCCCAGCCCTGAGTCATTCCTCTGACTCATGATGGTTGTTATAGAGAAGGCATCTATCAGTGAATGAAGAAGCAGCTTATTACTGTTATTAGCAAACACCATTTTTCCTTGAAAATCTGTAATGGTAAACTCTGCTTGAGTAGAAACTTTTATTTTCCCAATTACTTTCTTTTTGCTACAGTTTTCTCTTCATTTTTGAGTGTTTTTGGTTCACATTTCATAAAAGCTCACTTAATCTGGTAAATTTCAGAAGTTTGAGGATAGGGTAAGACTTCACAAATTTTTGCCCTGAAACTCAGTGGTATGATTATAGTTTATTTCTTAAAGATCTATCCTAACTTTGTATTTTGGAGAGACATTAGAGACAGAAAAGAGTGAGTTTTGAGTTTATGCATATGACATAAGTAAATATTCATTGTTTATAGCTGTTCTTTAAATACATGTGTTTTACCTAGAGTAAAAGTATTTTAGAAGGTATCTCATGCCTTAATTGAGTCATTCATTCCATTTAGTTAATATTTGAGTCCTATTATATGCCAGGTAATAGGGCTACTGAGGCTTCGCAGATATCATAATCTATTGACATAATATAAACAAGTAATCAGTCATCATAATTTAGGGATAAGCACTGTGGGAGCACCCAGGATAGTGACCTAAATGACTTGGTGGTGGTGGGGGGGGGTTGTTGGCAAGGACTTCCTCCTGGAAGAAGTAGGGTGTAAGCCAGATCCTGGGGGAGCAGTGAGTGTTAACCTGGTAAAGCTCTTGGGGTGGGGTGGAGTAGGGGGTTTGAACCAAGGAAATAGCTCGTGCAGATGCCAGGACCTGGGAATAAGCCATCGTGTTGTTGGGATCTTCATCTTCTCAGAGATATTTGCAAAAGCAAGAACTTCAGATTGTTCCTGATTGTGACATTTGTGGTTTGAAAAATAATGCAAAGCTGCCTGGTGAACACCATCCCAGTCTGGATAGGTGCATAGCTGACAGGTCCAAAGGTAGCACTTGTCACACAGGCAGTCCTCTGCCCTTAGTTGAGGCCCAAACCTGTTGAGCAGTTGATTCCCCCCCGATGGCCAGGTTGGCTTTGGAGTGATCGGTACAGGTTGGTGCAGACTGGGACGGGGATGCTCCTGGGGATGAGGCAGGAAGCCCTTGTAAATCAAAGGTTCCAGGACTGCTTCTAGGGGGAAGAAAGAAGTAATTGTGAGATGGAGAAGTAAATATCAAGAATCTCTTTGGTTCTGGAGCCCTCAGTGAAAAGAAATATTAGAGGCACATGGCCATAGTCATGGTGCATACTTTGATTCATTTCCCAAGAAACCTTAAAACTACAAAGTCATATTGTATCATAAAATCATGTTTTATGGTGCAAAGAGCCCCAGACTTAGGAAAAGTCCAAAGGGTCTGGGTTCTAGTTCCAAGCACGTGTCCTAGGACCTGTAATTTACTAACCTGTAATGAAGCTATTATTGTCGTGTGTTACCACCCTGACATGGGTTTGGCTGTACTGAGGGCCGCTGTTGGCAACTGGGTACCTTAAAATACAATGGAAGCAACGCTGGCTCTCACCCAGCTTTAGCTTCTCTCTGGGCTTTGTACCTGTAGGAATATGTTTTGTCATATGTCATTCAGCTCGCCTTCCATCCATCATTCTGAGTCATAGTTCCTTGTGTAAATGATTCAGCAACGAGGATCTGTGACCCTGTTTTTGCCTGCCCTCCCTCTTTCCTTTCATTTCACGTGCTCAGCAGTTCAAAACAAAAGAGGAAGAAAGTGTCATATGCATTTCTTGTCAGACCTGAATGCAAACTTTGGAGAGATAGGCTTTGTTTCTGTTTGTTCCCTATTATGAATGATAGATTTTTTTTTTCACTTAATTTAACTTAGGGGTAGAAATTATTTGTATAAGTTATTACTATAAAAATCTTTTGGCTCACGAAATACCACTGCTATTTCACACTCCCTGCAAATTTTAGTATTCAGCTCTTGGCGTGAGCTTTGTGTTGAAAGAATAAACTTGTGTTTTTGGCTCTTTAATGGGAGTGATGAAGAGGCGAACAATTGTGCTGTTGCTGGGTGGCCACCCTCTTGAAGAGGAGGATTCTGCAATTTTCTTTTTATCTATCCCCCCTGCCCACATTTTTGGCCTTAGTGAAAGCTCTTTCTCTAAGTGTTAAAAATTAGACATTTGGAGTATGCTTTTGGAAGTATCCAGGCCAGGCCGGAGCTTATATAAATCCGTGTTACTATCTTGCAGTTGATCGATACGGTTATGAATCTGTGCCCTGGTGTACTCTGGAACATAGCAACAGCCTCTCTCATCCTGACGCCACTAATTCACATCTCCAGTCTGTCCTGGTTATTGATGCTAGGATGCTTTTGTTTCTTCAAAACAATTTGGTTTTGTAAACTTTCTGCCTCATATCTCTCTAGCTTTCAGAATTCTTAAACCTGGGTCCACAAATTGCAGTCAGGAAACTGGTGAATTCTGAATCTGTATGCAACACTTTTATGTGTAGAAGATCCAGGGTTTTGGTCAGAGTCCAAGGTATCTTTGATCCATTCTAGAATATCTTAACTTTTATATTTAAAGAGTTTATTTATTTGACAGAGAGAGAGAGAGAGACAGTGAGAGAGAGAACACAAGCAGGGGGAGTGGGAGAGGGAGAAGCAGACTTCACGCTGAGCAGGGAGCCCAATGCGGGGCTTGATCCCAGGACCCTGGGATCATGACCTGAGCCAAAGGTGGACGCTTAACGAATGAGCCAACCAGGAGCCCCTAGAGTATCTGAACTATTTAATAAAGAGCACACCTGGGGCGCCTGGGTGGCTCAGATGGTTAAGCATCTGCCTTCAGCTCAGGTCATGATCCCAGGGTCCTGGGATCGAGTCCCGCATCAGGCTCCCTGCTCAGTGCAGAGCCTGCTTCTCCCTCTCCCTCTGCCATTCCCTCTGCTTGTGCTCTTCTGTCTATCTCTCTGTCAAATAAATAAATAAAATCTTTAAAAAAAAATAGCACACCTGCCCCGCTTTACATGCAACCTCCAGGCATATGATGCTTCCCTCACATCGACCTATTCAACATTTTCTGACCACTCTTTTCTTCCATACCTCCCTGCTTTTGAACCTGATGGTCGTTCTGCTTGTAAGCCCCTTTCCTCATCCTTAACTTTGCCTGGTGAACTTCTGTTTTACCCTCAAGATTTTACTCCAGGGCTGCTTCTCTGGAGAGATTGTATTTCCTTTGCCAGGAACAAAGTGTTCTTCTCTCATCTATTTGTCTCCTTCATAACACTCATTCTGTTTCCCCACTAAATTTGAGAACAAGAAATGTGTTGTGTTCATCCATACATTGCCAGCAGACAGTGGTGGTCCAAGGTAAATGCTCATTGAATATTTGTTGAACAAATAGGCAAAAGGATGGAAGACCCTTTTTGTCTTTGGATGGAATTAAGACAGACTGTTCACAGCCCTAGCGCTGGGATCAGCATTGCCTTCCTGCAGATGAACGGCTTATGTAATCACAACATCAAGTTGCCTGCCCCCTGGATGCGGTATCTTGGTCTCCTATATTAAATAATAGTATACTGATTCTCTGTTCATCACAAACAGGTTATGATGGATTCTTTTAAGTTTTATGAAACAAAAGATTTCTGGTGGTAGAGATTGATTTTGGTACTTACAAGCTTCTCACTAAATCTCCAAGGGGAACAAAGGGGCCTAGGTGGGTGGAAAGGTTTCTTCTAAATCAGCCTGCTAAAAAGTTCTGCATGACAAGATTGCCTTTGTCTCACCTTAAAAAGCACTGTTGCTCACCAAGTGACTTTGGATGATGTGTATGCAAATCCCTTACATAAAGAGAGAGATCTGGTCTGGTGCTGTGGTCCCCTGGAGAATTTGTTCATATTATGGACATCTGATGACAGCAGAGAACCCAAGGGAGTCAGCATGGTTCACTTCAGACTGCGTGGATGTCTACCTGGCATTAAAGCACAGGGAGATACCTCAACAGATGGCAGCCTCCTCATTTGTGCATCAGGAACCTGGATTGAGCAATAGCTCTTGGAGTGATTCTTGTGATACTCTTTGGAAGCCTTATTTTATTTTTCATCTACTGAGAAACAGAACCTACCTGCTAATCAGTGAGGCAAAGATTTTCTTATTTCACAATATATTTGATGCAACCAAAGTCCACTTTGCCCGAAGAGTTTAAAGGACTTCTAAGTTTGCTGAAATGGGATTTAATCTGATATTTGAATCTTAGGCCTTCTGTCCAAAGACTAACTCCCGCCCCCCCAGCCCCCAGTCCCCATACCTTACGTGGATGCCAGAAATTTCATAATTAGAAACTCGTTGCTTTAACTTAAGGCTTGGCCCCTTGTGAAGACTGCATTATGTGTTTAAGTGATGTGTGTATTAGTCTGAATGGATCTGTCAGAGGTTCCTTTCCTGAGATGAGCCACTGATGGAAGCAAGAGAGCTGGTACAGACATCAAGGGAAAAACAGGCCCATTAAAGAAGGAAAAGAACACCCCAAATACCCCCTACTCTCTCTCTCTCACACACACACACATGCATGCACACACACACACACACACACACACACACACACACACACACACACACCAATAGCATTTAAGGCCACCAAGGGTAGTACTGCCTATGCCACTATTCTTTTTTTTTTTTAAGGGTTTTATTTATTTATCTGAGAGAGAGAGAGAGAGAAAGCACAAGCAGCAGGGAGGGCACAAGGAGAGGCACAGAGGGAGAGGAAGAAGTAGACTCTTCTCTGAGCAGGGAGCCTGATGTGGGACTCGATCTTAGGACCCCAGGACCTGGAGATCATGACCTGAGCCAAAGACAGACACCCAACTGACTGAGCCACCCAGGCGCCCCACTTATGTCACTATTCTGAGGAGAGTTTCTAACCTACCATATGCTGCTTCACTAGATTTAGAGAACTTAGTTAATGCACTCTCATTTGGTGAGGATATAATAATACTTAGATAATCGCTTGTGGAAACGTGGGGGTAAATAGTTTGCTAATAAGTTTCATGCATCCCTGAATTGTACAAGGGAGAGAAATTGATGACAAACTGGGATGAGAGGGAACGAGTGTTGTAGGGGAACCAAAGATTTAAGCTTTGAAAGGAGCTGTTCTGTTTTAAGAGGTACTTTCTCTTCCTCTATGCATCTTGCTCACTTGCCTCATCCGATCCCGCTCCGCCCACCCACATACCCATCACCCCAAATACTCAACGAGTGTTTTCCTTGAACATTATTTTTGTATTTAATCCTCATGAAGGTTAATAAAGTCCTCTCTCTCTATGTGGTGTGAAAGCATAACCAATGACTTTATTGGTGCAAATATATTATGGCTGCTTTGACATTTATGTTTTCAGCCCTGATAGATGAATGATTCCAATGAAAGTAAATCAATTGCACCCAGACTGTGGGTATAAAACACAACGCTCTGGGTTTTCTTCTCATCTGGCAGATAGTGGAGGGTGAGAAATATTGAAATTTGACTTAATACTCTGTGTGTCTTCTCAAAAAGAGAATTCACTTGGTTTTGTTTCCTAAAGTATATCTTTGATCAATGTTTGGCCTGGCACTTAGTGACAACCCAGGGACAGATATCCCTGGTATGGAGGCCGATTTACTTTCAAGGGAACGTAGGTGGTTTTTCTTGGTCTAGTTGGAATTACTTCTTTTTTCTTCTAGATGGTTGCATTCAATTAAAACTAATTACAAATATAGTTTTTAAGCATCTCGTTAGTATTGGCAAATGGAATTTTACTGGAATCCCAATAATTGGAAATACCAGAGAATAATTCTAGTTCCTGGGTTGGGTTTAACTGACTTTTGTGATAAAAAAGAGAACTATTTCTTCATCATGTAGAAATATAGGGGCTTGTGTTTGTTTTTCCAAAAGTGATTTGAGTTTACAGTGAAATCAAAACCCAATGCAACTGGAAATACCAGTTGGAAACTGGAAATGACAGGTACATTCAGGAAGTATATCCCTGTTTTCTTTTAAGTCTGCACCCTCGAATGCCCTTCCTCCTTTGTCTCCTTCCTCCTTCCTCAATCAATCAAAAATGGATGCTGGCTGTAAACATCCAGTATGGTTCTGGTGCCCAGGCTGACTGTCAGCCTTCCCAGGTCCTTCCTGGGAGAAGTAATTGCCTTCACAATTGGGATGCCCAAGAACTTCAAGATCAATCTCTCCTGTGGCATTTATCACATAGTATTAAACCTGTGTTTGCCCAACTTAATTTCTTACTAGACAGTGAAGTCCTTGAGGGCAGGGTCTGTATTTACCCATCTTTATATCTTTTTTTATTTTATTTTATTTATTTATTTGAGACAGAGAGCAAGAGAGAGAGAAAGTGCATGCTCACGCGCACGTGCGCACAAGCAGGGGGCAGGGCAGAGGGAGAGGGAGAAGCAGACTCCCCACTGAGCAGGGAGCCCGAGGCTGGGCTCCATCCCAGGACCCTGAGATCATGACCTGAGCCGAAGGCAGACACCCAACCGACTGAGCCACCCCAGGCGCCCCCTACTCAGGTTTATATCTTTATCACCAACTTGGTATCTAGCACAGAGATAGTCCTTAGTAAATATTTGCCAAATGAATTTTGAAAACTGTAAAGGATATTTGTAATTTTTGTTCTAAATAAATGCAAATGTGTCATTGTGTCATGAACATAGCAGTATTTAAATCACATTCACTGGAATGTAGTTTAGCATCAATTTAGTGTGTCACCCTGGTATTGACTGGGTGAGTTTCTGATTGATATTTTAAAAAATCTCTAGGGAAGAAAATTTCAAAACTTCCCTGTTACTCTTTTTAAAAGTTCAATTACAGTCGTACTCAGTATCTACGAAGGGTGGGATAAATACCCGGGACAATTAGGCTATTTGTAGTCTTGTTTGCTCTCATGTGACCAGATAGTGTATATCCAAAATGCAGCAACAGATTTGCAGCCATGACTATACAGAAACTTTGGAAAATCTTGTGCTGAACTCCTTTGTAGGGGCTGTGGTTGCTAGAACCTGTGTTCAGGGGGAAAATATCTAAAACCTGCAAGTACTCATCTGTGAAACATTTAATTTCATTACTTCGTTAACAAAGTGTGTATCTGGAGGTAAACACCAGTCAGCCACAATTATGCTTCAGGCCCAAGAGAATTGAGGTTAGGATGTCAAGGCAAAAAGATGCCTATTGTAGCAAAATGCATTTTCTCTCGATGAGGATAGATTTTTTTTTTCCTATTGAAACGTTGGAAATAGACCATGGCATAGATATTTGCTTACCACTTAAGAATTTTTAAGAACATTATATTTTGGGAATACCAAATTTTTTAAGCAAAATCTTGTGGTTTCAGTAATCTTATGAATCAAATCATGACTCCTGTAGGAAAAAGCTCTCTGACTAAAGTAGAGCTTTCTCTCACTCTTACATTCTTGTTCTTTGTCTTGTACTGACCAAATCCGATTCTTTTCCTCAAACATTTATATTAACCAGGTTAGCTCATAGGTGACCCTGGAAGGAAAGGTCAGTTTTGAGTGAATGCAGATGAAGGCTTCTTTCCAATTCATTTCTGCTCTGCTTAATGTTCAGCTGAATCCACCCCATTTCCTTGTCTCTTCTCTGCTCTGGATCAAACTGTGGCAGCATTTTAAAACTCTGTAGGAAGCAGGTCTCAGAACTCTAGAGGAACAATTATGTCAGTCTTGCAAATTATTTTTTAATTATCCATTCCTTAGACATCGCACTTGGTTTACTTCCAGGAAAAATGTTATCTCTGTAAATGAGATGTGCTTTCTATTGTAAGGAAACATAAAATGTGTAACTCCTTTTGTTTTAGCCGAGAGTAAATTTAGATTCAAATTGTTTGCTGTATATTCATTTGTAAGTTTGAAATGAAGCAACATAAACAATGGGATCTGCCTGGAGAAGCTCACACCGGTCAGAGAGAGAGAGAGAGCCCTGTATGCTGATGATCATTCTCAGATGATAAATGTTGAATAGACATCTGAACAGTTAATAAGGCAGCCTGGAGAAGGGAGCTGCCTTCAAATAGGCTTTATCAGATTCAAATTAGACTCACCAGGATAATGTTTAATGTGCTTGCTCTGGATTCATTTAGGGCTGAGAGACTAAATATACAAACAGACACTGTGCCAGACCATATTTAAAAGTGGAACTCTGACCAGTGACCCGCAGCAATCTGCCTAGGAAATTAACCTCTACCTACAATAAATAGCTCAGGCAGCCACCTGCTATAAATTAGACTTTTGGAAGTCAGACTGCTATCTCTAGTAACAATCCAGGAAGCTAAACAATAACTTCTATAATAATCGCTCTCAAACAGCCAGGGCTTGAATAATGATTGACAGCTTCCCTAATTCTTGTTTCTACTTCCAGCTTAGGCCCAACCAGAGGAAGCCAAATATGTTCTCCTAATCAGTCACATAGGATACCTCATCTCTAGTTCATCCACCTCCAGTTTCCCCCATATCCAAAGCCTTTCCATTTTTCCCCTATGAAGCTTTTCCACCCCTCTGTTTGCCTTTGAGTCTCTGCCAAAATACAAGTGACAGTGGCTGACTCCCTTGTGTAGTAAGCTCTGAATAACTAGCCTATGCTTATTCTCATTTGGTTGGTCTTTGCTTATTTCCACTGGGCCTGGTTGGGCAGGGAATGATATTATCCAGGAGCACTTTTTTAATTTTTGCAGATGGGTGATTCCATGTGACTTGCCCGTTGGTTCATTAGAATTTCCTAGCTCTGAGGGGGCTGTGGTTGGCCTGAGAGAGATGCGTCATGGCTCCCAGTTGCCATTCCATGTGTGGAAAGGGCAGAGGAGCAAAGCACATTACTAAATGTCAATGCATGCATTACCATCTGATGGTGCACCCCATTCTCATGGCACCAAGTAGGGAGGAGCAGAGGGCCTCTTTGTCACAGAGATCAATGGCCAATGGCTTTTTTTTTTTAATGTTAGCATATAAAGGAAAACCTTTTCAAATATTATCCCCCAAATCAAAAGATTTGGAAATACAGGGCGCCTGGGTGGCTCAGTCGGTTGAGCGACTGCCTTCGGCTCAGGTCATGATCCTGGAGTCCCGGGATCGAGTCCCGCATCGGGCTCCCTACTCAGCAGGGAGTCTGCTTCTCCCTCTGACCCTCCCCTCTCTCATGTGCTCTCTCTCTCTGTCATTCTTTCTCTCAAATAAATAAATAAAATCTTAAAAAAAGAGACTGAATATATTAAAAAAAAAAGATTTGGAAACAGGAAATCTGACCTTTGCAGGTCACCAAAGGGCTAGTACTTGCTTATAGATGAGTTGGCTTAGAAGCTTCAACTTCCTCATACTCTTGCTTGTACAGATAATAGGACCCAGTACAACAAGACTGAAAAACAAAAACAAGCTTTTTTTTTCTAATGAAAATTCAATGACATTTCAGCAATGACCTCTTCTCAAACCTCAAGTAGCACATATGAGTACTAAGGTGAGAAGCTGGAAAATTGCCTAAGAACAGTTTGAAACCATATCATACCTTCTTTTGTGATTATATTTGGTTTCTTCTGCACGGAGTTCATTATCTGTGTTCACTCTGTTATTACTGTATTTAAAAATTGCAATTATGGCACTTTCATAAAATGAAGCAAAAGAAGGATGCAAAAATACTTAAACATTGTTCATGGTGGAAGATCTACTTTATTTTAAAATTATCTTTTATTTTTACTTGTTGAGCTTTTAAGATCTTATGGCAATATACTAGAGTCCAAGTATTTTTTGAAATAATTTAATTTTATGCAATTATGATTGGGTTAGCCTACTGAATTCGATCAGTTTATAGAAAAAGCATGAGATGAGCATTATTAAATTTCATATTTTAGTTTTTGGTTTGCCTTCTTTTTTTAAGACTTTAGATCAGGGCACCTGGGTGGCTCAGTCGGTTAAGCATGGATTTTGATTTCCACTCGGGTCATGATTTCAGGGTCCTGGGATCAATCCCCGCATTGGGTTCTGTGCTTAGTGGGGAATCTGCTTCTCTCCCTCTCCCTTTGCCCCTCCCCCTGCTCCTGCTTGCATTGTCTCTCTCTAAAATAAATAAATAGGGTGCCTGGGTGGCTCAGTTGGTTAAGCGACTGCCTTCAGCTCAGGTCATGATCCTGGAGTCCCGGGATCGAGTCCCACATTGGGCTCCCTGCTCAGCAGGGAGTCTGCTTCTCCCTCTGACCCTCTTCCCTCTCATGCTCTCTATCTCTCTCTCTCAAATAAGTAATAAAAAAAAATCTTAAAAAAAATAAAATAAATAAATCTTTAAAAACAAGACTTTAGATATATAATGCCTTATATATCTATATGCAATATATATAATATATATCTTATATATGTAGATATATAATGACTATGAGATACAGATGCCTATTAGTAACTAATGAGTTTTCCTCATCTCTGATATCAGAAGAAATACACTGGAAAGACCAAAGTCAATTCTGATTGTCAGTTGGTAAATATTTCTTGAATTCGAAGAATTATAGCAACGACAACAACAAAGCAATAACTGCCTTTTATTGAGTGCTAACTATGTGCTAGGCACTGGTCCTCGGTGCTGCTTTACTTTATTTACCTTAAATGGTAGTTCCTTTGTGAAGATCATTGTAATGATTCCCTTATAGTGTATACATGCACATTTACAATGTAAATTTGATGTCTGTCCCTCCCCACTCCGTGAGGGGAGTCTGTTTTCCTACTGTTTGAATCTAGGTTAACTTCGTGGCTTTCTTTGACCAAGTGACTATAGTGGACATGAGGTTCTGCAAGGCAGGGCTTCGAGAGGCCCCTCTGCTCCTTGGGTCAGGATGAAGGACCATGTAGAGTGGGAGGTCTAACCGAGAGCTAGCTATGTTTAGTCTGGGTTCTCCTGAGAGACAGAACCAATTATCTAGATTTATAAAGATATTTATTATGAAGAATTGTCTTATGCAGTTATGGGGGCTAAGAAGTCCCAGGATCTGCAGTTGGCAAGCTGGAGACCCTGGGGGAGCCAATGATATAGTTTGAGTCCAAGTTCAAAGGCCTGAGAACCAGAAGAGCCAAAGGTATAAGTTCCAGTCAGATCCTGAGTCCGAAGGCAGATGAAGATGGATGTCCCAGCTCAAATATAGTCAGATAGAGAGAGCAAATTTTCTCTTACTCAGTGTTTTTGTTCTATTTAAGTCTTCAGTGGATTGGATCAGGCCCACCTTCATTAGGGAGGACAATCTTAATCTTTTTCAAGTATACAGTTCAGTAGCACTAAATACATTCATATTGTGATACAACCAATTTCCAGAACTTTTCCATCTCGCAAAAACTGAAACTCTGTATGGGTTAAACAACTCCCCATTTCCCCTTCCCACCAGTCCCTGGCAGCTACCATTCTACTTTATGTTTCTATGAGTTGGACTACTCTAAATACCTCATATAAGTGAAATCATGCAGTATTCATCTTTTTGTGATTGGCTTATTTCACCTCTCATCATGTCCCCAAAGGTTTATCTGTGTTATAGCATGTGTCAAGATTTCCTTCCTTTTTCAAGGCTGAATAATGTTCCATTGTATGTATATACTATTTTTTGTTTGTCCATTTATCTGTCAGGTGTTTGGGTTGCTTTCACCTTTTGGCTATTGTGAATCATGCTGCAATGAACATGAATGTACAAATATCCCTTCAAGACCTTGCTTTCAATTCTTTTAGATATATACCCATAAGTGGTATTGGTGGGTCATCTGGTAATTCTGTTTTTAAAATGGTTGTTGTTTTAAGCCATTAATAATTAGGTGGTTTGTTACATAATGACAGCAGAGACAACTAACTGAATGTTGGCAACAACACTTGAAGGTAGGTACTATCATCATTCCCATTTCATAAGAGAAAAACTAGCTTATCCAATGTTATATGGTTTGTACAGAACAGAGTCAGACTTTTATCTCTAGAAGTCTGGCATCAGAATCCAGCTTTTTAGCACAACACCGTGTAGTACTTTACAAAAAAGCATGTTCAGAATTGTTTTATTTATAACGGTCTACACTGGACAGAGAGAAGCATCAGTAACCAACAACATTGAGAAGATGACTATCTGTGACTAATGTAGTTCAAGGAAGTGTGCTTTCCCAAAGGTGACAGTATTTATCCATCATACGGTAGTATCTTCGTCTGTTAGGGCTGCTATAACAAAATACGACAGACGGGATGGCTTATAAACAACAAAAATTTATTTCTCACAATTTTGGTGGCTGAGAAGTTCAAGATCAGAGTGCTAGCATGGTGTTTGGGTGAAGCCTTCCTGGTTCACAGCAGATGCTTTCTTTCTGTGTCTTTGCTTGGTGGAAAGGGTAGGGAAACTCTCTGGAGTCTCTTTTCTGAGGGCAATAATCCCATACACGAGGGTTTTGCTTTCAGGACCTAATTACTTTCCAAAGGCTCCCTCTTCTAACACCATCATATTGGACACTAGGATTTCAACCCATGAATTCTGAGGGAGACACAAACATTCAGAACATAGCACATGGCCTCTGGGCTTATTTCTGTGTTGTTGGCAGGGCTTAACCTAGTGGTGGTGGGTATGGTACTGGGACCAACAGAGACCATTCACTCTATTCCATGGCTGTTGGTTACAGCAGAGCAAGTTGGGCCAGAACCAAGGGACTTGCCTGGGAGAGGCATGAATGAACTCTGAGTCCCAGGCCACATTCTACTCAGGTGGGACCAAGCATATGCCTTGGCCATCTTGGCCAAAGGAGGAAGGGCCCTTTATCCAATTGACCCTCCCAGAGGGGAATCCTTTGAGCAGTTTATCTGATCAGAAGGGCTTCTTTCTCTAAGATCCTCTGTGTGTTCTGCTTCAAATCCCTCTTACCCAGGATGGTAGGGCTATAGCTGAAATATGAATAACTTGCTCCCAGTTCCCTCTCTCCTGAACAGCAAGTCCCTGCCTCCCAGTACTGGGTGACTGTTGTATCTCCTCAGTGACCTCTGTCTTGGAAGAAGCAACCAGATATATCTATGGTTGAGTAATGATAAACTCTTGTCTAGAGTATTTATGCAGGGCCTGAGTGGTTTATAGGAACTAGCCAAGTAGGGATAGACCTAGATGAACCTTTTGTCAGTATGAAATCCAGAAGGATATCTCTACTATAGGAACTTAAAGCCTTGGGCTTGGGAGCCAGAGCAATTTCTGGTTTTACCACTTAGGAACCATGTGATTTCAGGCAGTGTGAACTTAGCCTTGCCAAACCTCTGAGACACAGGCATGTGAGAAGTGCCTATCTCATAGGATTGTTAGAAGATCAGAACAAAGTCTCTAAATGGACTGGAATAATGCCGACTTTATATTAAATACTCAATTCATGTTTACTGCTGCAACACTATACTTGTCCTTCCTTGTTCCTTCCTTCCTTGACTTCCTCTGAAATCCTTTTCCAGTAATAATAATATCAATATTGGAACTATTATAACTAAAATCACTACTAGTACTACTAATTCATACGATGTTAGCATTGGAAGAGTCCAGTTTTATTAGATTTGGTTGTATCTAATATGATTAAAATTAAGAGAGTTATGAATAAAGATCTATTTTTGATTCCAAAAATTTACCTGCATGGGTATAGGATGCATGAGACGTGATTTAGCAGCAACATTATAAAAAAGACTTAAACATTTTAGTTGAGAATATTCTAACTTCCATTGGCCAAAGCAAGCACACAGGCCTGACCCAAAGTGAGGAGTGATGAAGGGCATCCAACAAATGTGAGCCAAGGCAAGGCATGGGTGTGTATGTCTTTATAAAAGAGTGAAGAATTGTGACCTCTGATTTAATCTACCACAAGGGGTATGAACTGGTATGGATGAACAGTGGTTTTGGACATTTATCTGTTCTAAATGGGCAGTGCCCATACTGGACGTGTTAGTGCCAGTGTGCAGCCTATTATTAAAGATTTTGAATATTGCTCCTTGCTGCTAAGCATTGTGCTAATAAGGGCTTCATCTTCAGTATATCATTTATTCTTCAACAGCGTCCCTATATGGCATGCATTTATCAATGGGGGGGGGGTGACTTAGTCAGTTATGGCTGCTAGAACAAACTACCATAGACTGGGCAGCTTAAATGACAAACATTTATTTCTCATAGTTTTGGAGGCTGAGAAGACCATTATCAAGGTGGAGATCTTAGAGTCCAAGTCTAAGATCTGGTGTCTGGTGAGGCCCTTTTCCTCAGCATCCTCAACATGGTAGAGAGAGCAATGAGGGTAAGAGTTAGCTCTCTTCCTCTTCTTGTAAGGACACTAATCCCATCATTAGGGTTCCACCCTCATGCCCTGATTATCTCCCACAAGGCCCCACCTCCAAATACCATCATATAGGGTTTCAACATAGGAATTTTGGGGGGATGCAAACATTTATTCCAAGCAGGGCAATATCTCCACCAAGGGCAAAAAGGAACAAATAATCTTACTTTGTTTATGTGTAAAGCGCAGATGTACATAACAATCTATAAACAGATATGCAGTATATCTGTGGTATTATATTCAATGGGGGGGGCAATGAGAAAAGATATCTAAAAGGCTTCTTGGGGATGGCAATAATTTTTTAACAAGCCTAAGAAGTACTGCCATCTGGTGTTATTTTTATTAAATCCATGTTTAAGTGTCGGTTGAGAGGTTAAATAATTTGCCCAAGAACATAAAATGAATAGGTGGGAAAGCTCTGACTCATACCCTCTGTGATGCAAAATCATGTGGTTTTTATTCACTACGCTGCCCTGCCTCCTTGCCACGTGTTCTCAGGGTGGGGAAATAGCTCTCTAACCTTCCACCCATCCAGGTGCTTCTTGCTTCCTTTCCTCCCAAATTCCTCCTTCGTGGTGGTGGCCTGGGCCCTCTTTCCTCCTCTAGGTTATAACCTCCCTCTCCCTTCCCCACCCCTGCCCATCTCTGGGGTTTAATCTTTAGCTGAGGAATGCTTCAGGAGAAATTTAGGTTCCTGGGTTGGAGGAGTGGGTATTTGCATTTTGATGCATGTGCCTAGGAATTGCCCAAAGGACTGGCTGTTTCTCAGTGGGGTGTCGGGGTCTCTCCCAGGCCAGTGGGAAGCAGTTTGGAACCCTGTGCTTTGCAGAACCATGCAGCAAATTATTATCCAAGAAGGATGACGTCTAGCTTTAACCAAAGCCCTTCATGCTCTGTATGTCCATTTGACCCTCTTGACTACAATCTCTCTGCTGTTGTACTGTGAACTGGGCTCTGCGCCTGAGTTTCTCTGTGTAGCAACTCCAAGAACATTCAATCTCAAAGCACATTTTATAGTACACAGTGGCAACCAGGACAAACACTTTGTTGTTTCTTTGAAAGGTGTTGCTTTGCAAGAATTGAATAGACAGTCTTGGGTTTTTAACCAGGGTATCTAGGATCAATTTATCAGGAATGAGTGGATTTCTTTCTCTTCTTCCCAAAGGACCCATGGAAGATGAGGAATATAAGCAATAATAGCAAATCAATCAAATTTACATTTAAAGGCTTCCTTCACAAGAGCACTCTGGAGGGCCCTACTCAGATAATCAGATGCTAACGTCCTGTTCCCCGCCCCCACTCCAGAACCAAGAAGAGTGAGCTTCAGCTTCTCCACAGAGACGCTGGCTAGTGGTTACGCCCCAGGAAGCAGGGGCCTGACACATGGACACTGTCTACAGAGGGCACCAAAGTCAATCACTCAAATGACGATCTCCGGCTCTCAAGAGAAAAGCAAGAACTGTTCTGAGCCACTGCTCCAATGCTGAAAAGAGAAAAAAAGTTACTCCCCACATTTTCAGTGCCCAGACTCACCCATGTGAGTGTCAAGGGCTAAAACTTGATCTGTTTTGGATGCTTGTGAAAGCCAGGGTTATTTTCTTAGAACAATAAGTAAATAGGTGCCTCTCACTTGATATGATAGATAAATCCCTATGCCTCAGTTTCCCCATCCTTAAAATGGGGATCATAAAGAATACTCACCTGTACTAGTTTGCTGGGACTGCTGTAACAAAATACCACAAGTGAGGTAGCTTCAGCAACAGAAACTTATTGTGTCACAGTTCTGGAGGCTAGATGTTCTGGAAACTAGAAGTTGTAGATCAAGGTGTCAGCAAAGTTGGTTCCTTCCGAGGGCTTTGGGTGGCTTGCTGGCAGTCTTTGGTCTTCTTGATCTCCGCCTTCATCTTCACATGGTATTATCCCAGTGTGCATGTCTGTATCCAGACTTCCCTTTTTTTAAAGAAAAGACACCAATCATCGTGGATTAGGAACACATTCTACTCCAATATGACCTCATCTTAATGTAGTTAATATATCTGCAGTGACCCTATTTCCATATAAGGTGATATTTTTAGGTGCTGGTGTTTAGAATTTCCACATATGAATTTGCGGGGGGGGGGGTCACACTTCAACCCATAACACTTCATAGGGTATTGTGTGGATTAAATGAGTATATAAAGTGCTATGTGAGCATTTGCTCTAATTATTATTGGTAAGTAGACATCCTAAAGAATAACAATATAAATAATTATAATTACTATTTGAGGACTTACTATGTGTCAGGGACTATATTGTTATATTTCTTTCTAATCCTCATAGAAACTTTCAAAGTAGGTTCTTTATCTCCAGTATCCCCAGTTTACAATTGGGTAAACTGAGGCTAGAGAGGTGATAAGATTTTCATGTGGCTGAAGCTTCACAAGTTGTTTACGATTGTAAAGAAGACTATAAGCTCAGGGGCGCCTGGGTGGCTCAGTTGGTTGGGCGACCGCCTTCGGCTCAGGTCATGATCCTGGAGTCCTGGGATCGGGTCCCGCGTTGGGCTCCCTGCTCGGCGGGGAGTCTCTTTCTCCCTCTGGCCCTCCCCCCTCTCATGCTCTCTCTCTCTATCTCATTCTCTCTCTCTCAAATAAATAAAATCTTTAAAAAAAGACTATAAGCTCAACTTGATTGTGAAACAATTTGAGTCATGGAAGAAGATTTCAAAAATTTATACCTCCTTTCTTGCTTTTGTATGTAAATGCAATTTTCCATGTAATGTATGGAGTTTGCATAATCAAGGATCTGCGTGTTTTGTTTAGACAGGAAGGTCAGCTGTTGCATAGAAACACTTAACTAAACAGACATAAAAATAGTCATTTTGATCTTGTCAGTAATGTCTTCAAAATAGTGGTGGGTTTCTGATTTAGTTGACATTCAGTGGACAGCCCCTGTTATAGTGTAAGGAATCTCCAGACCAATAAAAGGGGGCTCCTGCCCTCAGAGAGCTCATGGTTGGATTCAGGAATGTGCTAAAGGGCTGGGCCACTGGTCAGGCTTGGAATCAGTTGGGTGAGTGCAGTGGGGCTGGGACCTGGTGAGGAAGGGTCAGATTGATGGTTAGTGGGGAAGGTGCGGAGGGACCTACATGGAGCCATTGAATCATTTCATCATTCCAGGCAACCTCACTCTGAGGAGAATCTTACCTTTATTGCAAGTGCAGGGCAGAGGGGACCTACTTTAGCTGTGCCTTTGGGCTCATGGAAAGGGTCAGTAACAAAGCTGAAAGGTTTGAGATACACTTACCTGTACCCATCCATGCCTGATTTTCCAGAAATATGTTGGAAGTTGAATTGATACCATAGGCTTAGAATTTATCAGGTAGTCACTGCCCGTGGAAGAATGAAAACCAGTTGTTTTCTCGTAGGGTCATCTTTCATCGGAACTCAAAATATGATGGAAGGAATTTATTTAAGGGACATTTAATAGCCAGTCATCCACTGGGACTCCTGACAAAATGAATATTTTCTGGAGATGGGAATGCTGGGCTTGGTGCCATGTGCAAAAGTGAATGTGGTAGGGTCTTTGCTTTAGAAGAGCATGTAGTCTTAGGGGAAGATAGATCCTCCAAACTTTTCTCCTCACTTGCCTGAATATGAATTACTTCCTGCTCTCAAATGAATTAGGCTGATGTTGATTAACAATAATGGAATAATATTACTTTGCATTTATAGGATGCTTTTACCTTTTCAAAGTGCTTTCCCATACGATCTTCTGCCAGCCTGTCAAACAAGCATGGGAATGGATGAGGGCTGGGCTGAGACCAGAAGGAGCACAGGACTTTCAGGAGTCTGGCCTGGCTGCCACTTTTCTGAGAGCAGTGACCATCTCTGGTCATTCTTTCCTAGCGTGTGGCTTCTGCCCTTCCCCTCCATTTTCTACACTGTGCTTCGATTGTTCTGGTCTTCTTTGCTACTGCCCTGGAGTTCTCCACATATCACACTGTGCTCTTTGGAGCAAAGCCATTACAGAAATCTAATAAATAATAAATTTCAGTGCTCAGACAGATCAATAAAATGCATGATAAGAAGAGGCCATTATGGTGAATGAAAAATGCGCAAGAGGATGCCCCTAGCATGCATCAACCTTCAGCCAGGAGAAGCTGAGCCTCCTGAAACACCAAAGACCAAGTGGGCCATCTCGGGGGATTTTGAAGCCTTCATTTCTTAGTTCATCCATAGCCATTTGTTGAAGTTCTGTTCCCTGCTGGACCTGGTGCTGGGCACCAGACGTGCAGAGACCTTCTGTATTCTGGAGCTCAACAGTTTAGCCAGGGAAATGGATGAAGCAGCCGTAGCTAATAGTAATGCAATGTTAGTGCCTCTGCCGACAATACACAAAGATCTCTGAGAGCTCAGAGAGGAGGGAGCCAGCTATGGAGAGGAGAGGGGAGAGGCGTCTCTTAAAGCGATAACCCTGGACTTCAACTATAAAGGATGGATAGGATGTTTTTGGGTGGAAGAATTGAAATAACTGTGAGAATGTTTTCCAAGGGCAGGAAATAGCAGGTCCAGAAGTGCCCGATTATACATGTACTGACATGTTTAGGGATTTTTAGTCCATACTTTTTATCAAAGCATTTAAGGTCTTTTTTAATCTGGAGCAGTCTAGATAACCATTCTTCTCTTCCCACTCAGCCTGCTCCATTATTTTGGATTCTTATTGTTAGGAAGGTATAAGGCCCAGTAAGCAAGCAGTGAGCCCAAGGGCAAGGAGACTTGGCCCCAAGAGTGTTGGCAGAGCTGGTGGGCCGCCAGTTGAATCCTGGGGATCTCAGTTTGGCCCCACAGGAGGAAGAATCTGAGGGGAATGGTCCAGCCTTATCTCCCTGGTCACATCGAGAGAACACACAGAAGAAGGGGCATTTTACCTCAATGATGCTTTTCCTTCTAAATTCCCAGTTTCCAAATATATGGCCCAAATCAGCATCCCTGACTTGACTTGGCAATAACAATACTCTTCTTCCATGGGGGAGAATGGGAGGATATGGAGACAGGAGCCTGACTTCTCCTAGAAGGAAACTTCAACTTCCAACCACAACTTTGTTATAAAATCTGATGCAGGGCTAGGGTAAGATGCAAAGAAGGCCCTGTGCTAAAGAAATGTCCTTTATCAACACCTTAGTGTTTTTCTCCTGGACTCTCCTCCTTTATTTATTTACCTACTCTTTCTTTCCACCTCCCAGGCACAAGGTTTTATCCTTTGCCTCATTTCTGCCTTTCCCTATGAAGGTGGCCATTCATAAGTTAATTCTGGGGAAAGAGTCTATACACTTTGAAGTTGGAGGTGTGTTCAAATCTAGGAACTATTACTAGCTTATCTGTATGACACTGGGAAAATTACTTAACCTCTCTGGGTCTTAGTTTCCTTAAATATAAACAGGAAATAAATTTGCATCTTTAGATTTGCTGGGAAGATGAGCTAAGATAGCATATGTGTAATGCATCATGTAGTGCCTTGTTCCTCCAGACAGTCCATAAATGGCAGCCCTGCGTCTTTCACGGGCAGTTTTTTATTAGTAGTATGGTTTACCAGAAAGAGCTTTAGATTGTGACAGCATTCTCCAACAATTATTAGCTTTTTGTCCTTGGGCAACTTATTTCACCTTGACGAGGGTTAGTTTTCTTCTTGAGAAAATTGAGAAAATTGAGAAAATGATACCCACCTCATTGGATTTCCGTGTGGTTTAGTTGGGGGAACCTACATAAAATACTTAGTATGGTGTTTTACATAAAAGGTGCTTAAAAATGCCAGCCCCCCATCCTCCGGGCTCATACAAAGTTTCCAGCTTGTTTTACTCTTTGCTAGCACTCTCTCTGTTTCTGGCTAGCATTCTGTCTAGTTCGCCATGTTGAATGCTAACTGCTGGCTGTCCACCCAAATCCATTCTCCTATTTTTCTTTCACTTGACCATTTTCTCTCCATTTCCAGCCTTCTTTATCGTGAAGCATAACCACTTGACTTAGTGTTTCGTAGCAGAATGTGAGTGGAAGTGATGTGTGCCACTTCCAGGCTTGGCCATTAATTTCCCGCAAGCCCCCATCTGTGCTCTTCTCCCCCTTCCAAAGGACTGGGATGGGGCTGCCCAAAGTGACCTTGGAAGCCATTCAGCTGAGTTGCTCTCAGCCTGAGTTCCTAAGTAACTGTGGAACAGAGTAAGCCTTCGACATTTACCACAACACACACACACACACACACACACACACACACACACACACACACACTGAACTGGAACATTTGGAAATAAACTATTGTCTTTCAGCTGTTTAATTTTGGGTCTTTTGGTTCTGGATGTTTAGCCTACCTGAATACTCATTTTTTTCCTTCTTCTATCTCTGAGTGTGACTGAGATAGCTGGGAGATACCAAACCGTAGAGCACTTTACAAAGAGCACCGAATCTAGGAACAGAACTGGGTTTGAGACTTGGCTTTGCACCTAACAGCTATGTGAATGTTTTATTTACTAATCCAGCCCTTTTTGTTCTTATTGAAAAAAAAAATGGTGATTACCTATGTGACTTTGTTGGTCATTTAACTTCTTGGGTTTCAGATTATTTACCTGCACATTATGTCACAGAATTATTGTAAAGATTAATTAGGATAATGCATGTCATAATTTTCAATCTGTACAGTCCTATAGAGCTTTACTGTCTAATATGGTAGCCCCTAGCCGTATGTTGCTATGGAATACTTGAATTGTGGTTAATCTGAATTGAGATATTCTATAGGTTTAAAATACACATTGGATTCCACAGGCTTTGTACAAAAACTTAAAGAAAAAATATCAAATTACTCAAGAGTTTTAATGTTGATTACATGTTGAAATGATAGTATTTTGGATACGTTGGGTTAAATATATTATTGAAATGAATTCCCTTTTTTATTTTTTAATGTGGCTGCTAGAAAACTTAAGATCACATACATGGCTCATATTACATTTCTATTGGACCATGCTGCTCTAGATATTAAAGTATTATTATTTAGTATCAGTGGACATCCTCTAATTGGACATGGGTAGTGGGTATTGGGAAGCAAGGTTATTTTTAAATGGAGATGATGGTTCTTTCAGGGCTGTTATTGGGATTAAAATTTTTATGTGTATAGGGCACGTGGGTGGCATAGTTGGTTGAGCCTCTGACTCTTGGTTTCAGCTCAGGTCCTGATCTCAGGGTCGTTAGCTAGAGCCGTGTCAGGCTCCGTGCTTCTTGTGGAGTCTGCTTGAGATTCTCTCTCCCTCTGCCCCCCCCCCACTCTTGCTCACTCTCTCTCTAAAATAAATAAATCTTAAAAAAGATCTTTTTGTATGTATAATCTGTGGTTTATAGAAGTCGTTCAACAATGGTAGATACTGTTATTCTCCCACCTTTTCTTTTTATTCAAGAGCAGCTTCCACAATCAGTGGCTACTGGCTTTGACTTTTCTCATTAAGGAAAACATTCTTTTGTTTCCTCTTTTAAAAACCCTTCTAAAATGTATTTGCAATATCAAAGCTGAGGCTGTTTTTGTTCTCCTTTACAGCCTTTTTAATGTCACCATCTCCCTAAGTGTGTAGTTATAACAGCTAACCTCTCTCTGAATCAAATCTAAGGCACCTGAGAGCAATTAGCTTCATTGGAATTAGGGGAATAGGTTTCAAGTCTAGCAATCCCTATTTTTAAAGCCCTTTGCTTACTTAATGTTTTTCTCTCATCAAATCACTGCCCTTTAATTTTTAAAGAAAGGGGGGGTGGAACTAAATGGCTATTACCCCTAAGTCCAGAAATGGTTTATTTTTCTTTGTTTTTGGTTGAAGATCCATAATGTGGATTGTCTACGTGAAGCATGCGTTTTCCAGAACTGCTCTCTTAGAAGCAAATCCCTGTTTCCTCGCTTCTCTTGTCCCATCTCCTCTCCCCTCCCCCGCTATTTACCTCTTTCTTCTTTCCTTCCTTCCCTTCTCTCTTTCTCTCCCCCATTCCCTCCTTTTCCCTTTTTTCTTCCGTCTTCTTCCTTAGTTCACAAAAACAAAGATGGAAAAAGGATGACCCAGGAAGACTGAGAAACTGTCCCATTTTGTGGCCACCTGCAAACCAGAAGTCACTAAGATCAGGCGCTAATACATTTCTTCTCCAGGCACTGATGTATTTTGTAGTAACTTGGCTCTCTAGACACTCTCGAGGCCAGTGTACCCCTCTTACTTCCTGGATGGAAGCTGTTTATGTTCTCAGTGGACGGGGTGACCCTGAGAGATGTACATGTTCGGTTTTTTTTTTTTAATAGCTTTATTGAGATATAATTCACTTACCATAAACTTCACTCTTTGAACATATACAATTCCATAGTTTTTAGTGCACTCAAAGAGTTGCACAACTGACTCCAGTACCTGATTTCTTCATTTCTTCAACCCCTCCCAAAGAGTACACATTTGCCCTTGGTTCCTACGCCCTCTTCTCCCAGCCCCTGGAAACTGTCCATCTCCTTTTTGTGTCTCCTGATTTGCCTATGCTGGACCTTTTGTGTAAATGAAATCATGCAGTATATGGTCTTTTGTGACTGGCTTTCACTTGGCGTTGTGTTTTTGAGGTTCGTCCATATTGTAGCTTGTGTCAGTGTTTCATTCTTTTCCTTGATGAAGATATTTCAACCCAGGAGTTTGCCATCTTTTGTTTATCCATCTTTCCTTCCTTCCATCCATCCATCCATTCATCCATCTGTTGTATTCACCTTTTGGCTCTTATGAACAATGTTGCTATGCATATTTGTATACAGAGTTTTTTGCGTGGAGGTTTTTAATTCTTGTGGGTACATACCTAGGATTGGGAGTGCTGATCAAATGGTAACTGTTATGTTTTATCACCAAAGTGTTTTCACAAGTGGCTGCATCATTCTGTAATCCTACCCATCCTTGCCAACACTTGTTCTTGCCCATCTTTTATTTTAGCTATCTGAGTGAGTTTGAAGTGCTATCTCATGGGTTTGCATTGCATTTCTTCAGTGATTAATAATGTTGAGCACTTTTTCATGTGTGTATTAGCCATTTGTATATCCTCTACTGAGAAAGTCCTGTTCAGATCCTTTGCCTGTTTTTTTAAATTGAGTTGTTTGTCTTTCTACTGTTGAGTTGTAAGAGTGCTTTATATATTCTGTATACAAGTCCCTTATTCGTATATAATTTGCATGCATTTTCTTTCATCTGTAGATTGCCTTTTCACATTTTTGATGGAATCCTTTGAAGCCCCCAATTTTTAATTTTGTTGAAGTCTACTTTATCTGTTCCTTTTGTCACTTGTGCTTTGAGTGTCACATCTGAGAAACAATGGCCTAATTCACAGAAGTTTCTTTCAGGCCTTTGCAAACAGAGATATATTCAAGAGGATGCTTTATGATTTCTAGCCTGTCCTTGTCAGCCCTCAGTGGCTTCCAGGCAAAGTTTTGGCCAGGCCATCAAAGAATTGTTCAAATCTTATTTTCATAGCAAGCTGGTGGTGTGAGGAGGGCACAGCTGCTAGGCATTTGGACACTGCGACAATTGCTTTAATGGGACATTCCTCACCTCTCTGATCTGACTTGTTAATGGCTTTTTAAGTGAGACACACCAGCCAAGTGAATTAGACTATTTGGCAAGTCATTTCCAGCTCACTTAGAAGCGTTAATCCATGGAAAATAAGCAGAGGCCATCAGCCAGGAGGAAACCTGAATTTCATTTGCAGAGGTGAAAGAGAGAGAGCTGTTGTCTGCAATCTCAGGAGCTTCCAAGTACACTTCCAAGGGCTGCCTTATCTAACCGCTCTCTCTCAGCCACATTTCTTCAAGTCAGCAAATGTTTGTTAGCACCAGCAAAATAGCTCTGAGACACACAAGGGAGGTCTGCATGGTGCCTGCCCTGAGGAGCTTCTACTCATTGGAAGGAATAGAAAATACACATATGAACTTTTTAGAAATCACTCGCTGATAATGTCAGATTCTTTCCATCCATTCCTCTGCTTCATGTATTCTGGCTTCACTTGACTGCTCTACACACATTTTTCACTCAGAGAACGATGAATGTCACCAATAACTGACTAGTTGCCAAATACGACGAACTTCCAAATCTGCGTTTACAGCCTTGACCTTTCTTCTGGGCTCCACCCTGAATTCCCACCTGCCTCCCACAGAGCTTTGCATAGAAGTCTTGGCAGCGCAAGTTCCACACATTAAACATGGAACTTCTTCCTTCCTTCTTTCTCACCTCTTTTACCCTCACTGATCTGTGCTACTCCTTTGGTCATGGCAGAACCACCTACCCCAGTTACCAAAGTCTCCTCTTTTCACCCCCACGTCACCACCAGTTCTAGTCCGTTCCTTCCTTTCCCACCTCCTGCTTTTGTTCTGATTTTGACTGTGTCTTTCCTGAATATTACTGTATAAAGCTACTTTACCTACACCCATTTTCTCCTCTGATCCTTGGTCTACATTTCTGCCAAAATTATTTTTCAAAACCCGTTACCTCATCCGGCCAGTCCTTTGTTTAGGCACCTGCAGTGACTCTCCACTGCCTGAAGAATCATCTGAACTCTCTATACAGTTTATGTAGACCTGTTAACTTTTGCCTCGGCCTCCCTTATCTCTCGTAGCTCTAGATTCCCCTCTGTTCTCTGATTGCATCATGGTCTTCTGCACATCTACACCCTTGACCACTCTCTTTCCTCTGCCTGGAGTGTCCTGTCTCTTTCTTCTCTGCTCAGTGAACTCTTATTCACTCTTTAAGTTTCCAGACCCAAACTGAACTCTACAAAATCATCCTTGAGACCCACAGGACCTTGCATAGTCCTCTGTTACGGTTATTTCTGTGATTGTTCACAAGTTTCTTTCCTGCCAGTCTCTCACTCCTGGTCCCTCCAGTGCATCCTCTGATGCCCTTCTCCCCTTTCTCCCTCAGTCTCTGTCTGCAAACTCGGCTTACAAACCTGTCAACTGCTAGATATCAGTGACTGTCTTGCCTCAGACCCTAGCATAGTGCCTCACTCAGAAAAGATGTTAGATAAAGGTCCTGATGAATGAATTTACTGCCCCAAATATGATTAAAACGACCCACCTAAAAGGCAAACATGTTCAAATTTCAAATTAGTCCATAGTGTGGTTTAAGTGCTTTTCATGAGCTGTTTGTTTAGATGGTGGGGAGAGTTACGCCAGGGCAACAAAACCCAGAAAAACCAAATGGGGGGAATTTAATGATGCTAAATTGGCCATAGAGGGCCAGGAGCCAAGCCTGGAGAGGCTCATCTGGTCATATACATGGCACAGTCGCTTCTGTAACTGCTGCACATAGGCCCATGGAGATGGTTCATGGGATGGGTGACACAGCACTGTGGTAGTTACACGGACACTGGCTTTATTTATTTTTTTTTAATTTTAATTTTTTTAAAGGTTTCATTTATTTGTCAGAGAGAGAGAGTACAAGCAGAGGGAATAGCAGGCAAAGTGAGAAGCAGGCTTCCCGCTGAGCAAGGAGCCCAAAGCGGGACTTGATCAGAGGACCCTGGCATCATGACCCAAGCCAAAGGCAGATGCTTAACCAACTGAGCCACCCACGCATCCCCGGACACTGGCTTTAGCGTCAGAAGGGATTTGGATCCAGGCTTATAGGTCTCATCTGAGGTCATCTCCCTAAGTTCTCTGAACCTCAGTAGCTACCAGTGGGTCAGGAAACAAACACTCCCCTCAAGGGTTTTGTAGGAATGACTAGGATAATATGTGTGTGGTGTTTAGCCAAAACCTTGCACGTGGTTGTCAAATGGGAGCTATTTCCTGTGTATGTTTAAAAAGATATGTATGGGGCGCCTGGGTGGCTCAGTTGGTTGAGCGACTGCTTTCGGCTCAGGTCATGATCCTGGAGTCCCGGGATCGAGTCCCGCATCGGGCTCCCTGCTCAGCGGGGAGTCTGCTTCTCCCTCTGACCCTCTTCCCTCTCGTGCTGTCTCTCACTCTCTCTCAAATAAATAAATAAAATCTTAAAAAAAAAAAAGATATGTATGCACGGTTTAATCTGGAAAAAAAATAGAGGTGATTTTTCTAACACATCTGACCCAGTTCCCTAGAGCGTGGTCCCTTTTCTTAATTTCTTGGACCGGGGACCAGACTCTCATTCCTGAATGCTACTGATGCTGAGAGAGATGTGCGTTCAAGCCAGTGAACTGAAATTGTACAAAGTGAAATTATTCCTAAAATTTATATCCTTGGGGATATTTAAATAGCAATGTCCAAGGCTGTAAACACAGCTGAGAAATGCTGTTATTGCATTTAAGAATCTCTTTTCTGTAATATTAAGACATTGTGATTTAATTGGTAAGCTGTTCTGTGATAGCATTCAATTTAAATGAGGTTTGTGGAGGGGAGGATCATAAGGCAATCTTTCATGGATCAAAGATTGCTGATGAAGTCTACCTTATTGCCATATGTCAGAAATTAAATCACTGTCTACTGTCATGAACCGATCGATCAGATTCTCTTTTTGATGGTAGAATACCAGTGGGAGGAGGTAGAGAAAATGAGGATATAAAATAGAATTTTACCACTCCTGCATTGTGCAGCCTCTTTCCGGTATTGGAAGAGCTCTGGCTCAGTGTACTGGAATAGTACCATTCAGTATTTTCATATGAAACACATGCACGTACACTCCCTCCAGGACTGGAAATCTGAAGGAAATGTAATATAGAGAAAAGTACAGTTTTGTCTTAAAAAAAAATCCCAGGAGCCTTGGGTTCTACAGTTAGGATTATTTCTACCTTAAACTTTCTTTTGCATCGTTTTCCATCAGTAAATTGGTAACAAACAATATGCCCTATTCCCTGTCTGAAGAAGGAAGTAGATATAAGTGTTTGCTGAGTTCCCTAAAGTTCTGGACAAAAATACTGTCATTGATGTCTTTTGGCTTACACGAAGATGGAGGAGCTCATTTAACATGTGAGGCTTTTCACTATTAAAGCTTCACATGAACCCGAACTGACACAGAATCAAAGCTTTTTTGAGACCATGACAGAAAGAGATTGATTATGTCAACACACCAGGTCTTGAAAAGGTTGTGAAGCATCTGACTTAGTATATTGCATGACACTGCTAGGTTATATCTCAAATTTGGTCAAATTACAGAATTCTTTCACTATTCCTTATTTAAGAAGGGCTTAATTGGAACATAGCCTCCCATGGAAAATTACTGATGCAATTAATTACATGAACCCTGATCACCATGGTGACATCTAACTCTAAGCTTGGCTGAAAACATGGTAAGGCAAGCAAACCAGGCAGCGTTTACTCTTTTAGCACAGGAGGCCTCTCTTTGCAGAGCGTTCTGACTTTCTTAGTTGCCAGGATTCTAGCAGACGGGGTGGGCTGTTGGGGTACAATCTGTTCCCCATACACTGACTTGCATCTTCCAGGGGGATTCTGTGGAGGATGGCGTGTGCCGCACATACCTTGGGATCCTTGAAAGGATTCTCAGTGGCCAATCAGCATTTAAAGGGAAAAGGTGGTAAATGAGGTAGAAGACTTCTGCGAATGAAGTGATGGTCTGGAAGGGGCGAAGTTTGGATTCTCATTCTGTTCATTTTCTCTGTGACCTTGGCAAATGACTTTATTTCTGTGCTTCTGCAGATGGAAGGAATCATGCAAATGGTCATATGAAACCTTGAAACCAGGAAATGCTGTAGAGTTCTAAATATATGCTATCTAGGATGTGATTTTCCTCTTCTGTTCTTAGGACAGTTACTATTTCTGGGTGTAAGTGGATCAGAGGAGAATAGTACTCTAATGCTCTAAGAAGAAAACGAATGTTAAGCTGGATATTGGTGTGCTTCGCTGCAGTTAAGGAAGCTGCTGTGGAATTAGTGACTCACCCTTTATCAGGATACCAAAGCTGTCTCATGCCGAGTTTTTGACTCTTCTCCCCCGTTCGGTGTGTTAGAAGTCTTTTTTTATTTTTTGTGATAGGGGAAAATGACAATTATCCTTCTCTTGTATTTTTGGTAAGCAGTGGGCAGAGTTTACATTGGATAGGATTCCAAAGGCTTGTTTTTGTGACAAATTATTCCCTCCTAACAATGGCAACATGGTGGGGTTGGGGGGGGGGACTGTAGTTGGCTTTTATTTTACCAGGTTTAACCATCTGCAAAGGCTTAATTCAGTGACTAAATTCAATGTCCCATAGACATTGGGAATCTAGTTATTGTCACGATCTGCCTGGGAATTTCTAGTCTTAAAACCATCCTGAATTTTACATTAAGCTGTTTGGCCTTGTGTGTTGACTACATCCCTGTGTCATTTTATCACCCTCCTCCTCCCTTAGACCCCCTGAGTTATTTGGGCTTGGGAGGACTACAAACTATTTTTAATGCAGGGTTAGTTTGAACTAAATTATTGCTAAATGATAAATTTTGTAGGACAAGCAGTTGCACACTGAGGCCATCTATATGCAGATTTTGAATTATCTGCTCTTTTGTTTTATCTATTCTATAGCACTTTCCATTGGTGCAAATAAGAAAGAGTCAATTGAACCTCCTGTCTGGAGAGAGATAAACCGAGATTGGGAATGAAATCTTGCAGAGGTTGCAAACTGGCCCTGGAAGGCTGAATTCGGCCCCTGTATATATTCGATGTAGTTGTTGCAAATTTAAATTCAATCGTATTTAAGTGGCTTTCCAGTGCAGTTTGTTATAGTCCCCATTGCTCCCTGCCTATGTCACTGCTTTATTGCCTTCTGTTCCCTGAATGAACATGAATTTTCAACCTCTGGTTGAAAGACTTGTTCCTACCAAGAAGCAGTGTGTTTTTATGCAAAGGACTTGATCTTTTTCTCTTAAGTGCTAGGAAAGGAGGGCTACACCAGAACAACAGTTGAAAACCAAAAGGGTGGAGAGGAAAGAAGGACAAAAGCAAATGGTAATAGTAGGGAGCGGGAAAACAGGGCAGTGCTATTCAACGGGTGTGATGTTTCCATTAGGCAAGATGATTAAGTTCATGATTAAGTTCTGCTGCACAACGTTGTGCCTATAGTTAACAATACTGTATCGTACACCTGAAACGTTGTTGAGAGTTTTTTTTTTTTTTTCCCCTATGTACAAGACGCTTTTATTGGCTTTGAAGTTGTGTTTCTGGTGCTTTCATGGAAAGCAGTACTCGAGACAGTTCTGTGTGTCGGGCTCCATGCAGCACACTTTCGGGATTAAAGGCCGACGATCGGATAGTGAACCTTCAAGTACAGTTAGGATTGACGGTGTTGGGCTCTGAATTTTGGGGACTAAAAATCTGACTTAATGGTTGGGCTTGAATGCGGAAGATAGAGCTTAATGAACACCCAGAGCAAAGGTGGTCATCACCACACTGGACCCTCCAACCAAGGCCCGCGGGGTGTGAAGTAGGAGCCGTGAACCAGCTGTGTGGGCCGCGTGCATCCTGGGGGGCACCTTTATCCCACGAGTCCCAATGAGTCCATGTGCACCTGCCCCCAGGACGCCCAAGCGAGGCAGTCCTAACTAATGATCTTGTGTTGAGAGTATTTTTGGATCTCAGAGTTAAAATAACCGGACTTATTTTTCTTTTATCCAAGAACTAAAAAACGTTACAAGACGTACAAAACACATGTTAAGTGTGCTTACCAAAATATTTTTAAAAAAGCAAAAGATAATATATAAAAGTCAGGAAAATAATGACATAAGGAAATGCAACAGAAATCAAATACATTTACTTCTATGAGAACTTCTATAAAGGAAAAGGCAAAATAAAGTATAATGATATAGGACAAAGATTTATAGAATTAAAGAAAAACTCTAAACGGTAAAACACACACACACACACACACACACACACAGTAAAGTACAATTAGGAAATGCTATAAAGGCTTCCCAAGTCTAACTTATTTAACTGAGTCAGGAAAAAATATAGATATCAAACTTAGCAAAATTGAATCCAGTATTTTAAAGGTAAAAATTAAGGTACTTTAAAATAGTTTAAAAATATGTTTCTACATTGTGTACATTTGACTTGTTCCAACAAGAATTAAATTACCCTTGTAATTTAAAAAAGAAAAGAAAAAGGTAAGGGTCTCCCCTCCCTCTCTCTGATTCTATTTCTTTGGAACAGCCATTGTTGAACTGATTGCAAATCCATTCAGTTTTTAAAATTGTAGTAATTTTTGAGGGTAATCTTCATGTAAGAGTAGCCCAGCTGTTTGTAATGTTCTTTAATCATAACAAAAAGACACTAAAACTCAGGCAGCAAGAGACCCCCATTATAAGTGCAAAGAATAACAATGGGAAGAAGGGAAAATTCCTGAACAAGTTGCTTCACAACTGGGTAGGTGTACGTTACAGTGGTATCATCAGTGACATCCCAGGGCTTCCATGAGTTTAAATTCTATTACCTCCCCCAAAAATAAGTCAATTAAAAAAATTAATTTGGAGGATACATGTGCGTACATTAGAGTTTTTGTTTTTATTTTGTTTTGTTTTAATAAGATTTAAATATATCTCCTCTTCTGGTATTTATTATGGGTTCACAGGATGGCCACAGATATCCCCAGGGGGAGCGAGTAATTGGGAGTACCTCATGAAGTTCTGAAAACATAAAATTACTTGGGTTTTTTCTTTTTTAATCTCCTGGAGACTTAAAGAAACCAGCACTGTGTAAGGTATAAAAAGGACACACTGAACAGTGATTTCACAGGAGTGGGGAGAAAAAAACTCCAGTCACAAAAGTTAGAATCAGAGTAATCTGAGGCATTCACAATACTTTGAATATCCTGTCCATATTCAGGGCTACTGATCATATTTCTAAAGAAACTTACAAAACCAGATGTCTGGTTGGCAATTCATTCTGATGAATCTCCAAATGTTAGCAATGAGAAAAATCTGACAGTTGTCAAAAGCAGCTAGTGATTATGAGGGAGACAGGGAATTTTTTTCACTGTTGCAAGTATAGAATTGTTACAGGGAGGCATTGCATCATATGTTTATAAAGAAGGTTTCAGAGCATATGGTGAAACCCCCAATTTTTAAAAGTGACAGTTAATTTTCCTGGATGTTGGAAGGTGTTTTAATACCTCTATTACACTTACACGGTTTTATTATCACCCATCAAAATGTCTTGATATTTCCTAATTTAAAAAAAATTGATTTAATGAGAATTACATTGTCAAGAATTCACATTGCCAAGAATGACACTGATATGGCTTGTAATAGTGGTTCTGAGGCCTGCGTGCTTCAGAATAATTTGGAGGAACTTGTTAAATATATAGTTGCTTCGGTCCCTCCCCACTCCTAGAGATTCTGATTTAGGAAATCTGGGGTGTTCAGGCATCTATATTTTCTTTTCTTTTTTTCTTCTTTTTCAAAGATTTTATTTATCTGAGAGAGAGAGAGAGAGAGAGAATGAGAGCGAGAGCATGAGAGGGGTGAGGGTCAGAGGGAGAAGCAGACTCCCTGCTGAGTAGGGAGCCCGATGTGGGACTCAATCCCGGGACTCCAGGATCATGACCTGAGCCGAAGGCAGTCACTTAACCAACTGAGTCACCTGGGCGCCCCAGGCATCTATATTTTCAACAGGGGCAATTCTGAGCCAAAGTCAGGTCTGAAAAGCACTGGTTTGGGGAGTCCCTGATTTAGCTCAAAGAATTTTCTGGTGCCTTTCTTTAGTTGTGCTCTTCAGCAATAGTAGGTCCTTGTACTGCCACACATACTCCAGTAAATGTCTCCTTCATTTGCTTTGTCATTGCCCCTCTTGAGTCTCTGCTTCTGCTCTGTCCCTGTCTTTTTGGCCTGAATCCACTGTTCACTAACAGAAGCTGGGAGCTTCTAAAATGGGCCAAGATTCACAGTTGATATAAACCGAGAAAAAATGACAGGCTATTCTACTGAATGATAATGGGAAAAAAAGGGTGTGGTAGAAGCCTGATGATGTTATTTTATTTTCTGTCCAGTATCTTTGCACTCCTGAGTGCTTTTCCTTTCATTAAATTGAATCTTATGCAGAATCACACCCTATAAAGCAGATGGATGTGGAGCGGCTCTGGCTGGCAGCCCTGCCCATTTGGCCTACCTCTGACTCAGATACTGTGCGTAGGCCCCTCTCATGAACCTGAAAACTGCCGTGACCTTTAAGCTTTAGTGTACCATCTAAAAGCAACACACATATTGCAGTGGCTTCTTCATGTTTAAATTGTCTCCTGTAACTGATATGTTCTCAAAGTAGAATTGGTCTTTAATTAAAATGATTCACGTGTCATCTAAAGTGTTTTTCATCATAAACCTATCTCCAACTTCTATAGTGAAATTCAATTGTAAAATAAGATGAGGTGTTAAGTTTCATTTGGGGGGGAAGTAGATATTCATTCAATAAATATTTATTAAGCACTTTGTAGATATGATACAATTCAGTTTTAAAAGTAGAGTGTACCCCCTTATAAAATTGCATCATCTTTAAATTGGAAGGCCAGATATTCTCATCAGATATTGCTTCTTCATATCTTTACTTCCTTAGCTTTTTAAAGAACTGGGTACCTTTAACATGGATGGGTTTATATTCAGATGATAATTTCAGAGCCATCAGGGTTTCATTGCTGGGGAAGGAAATCAATTTTATTGTCATTTCAAGTCTCCCCTGGGACAAAGCAATAGTGGAGGAAATAACAGTCTAGAGTGTGGACTTTTCAGCGAGTTGGAGTTTGTGTAAAAAAATAATCTCTGATTTAGTTAAGTTTCTTTTGAGCACCTGCTCTATGTAAGGTATTGTGGGAGGACTAGGTGTGCATGGCATTGTAAGACGTGGCTTCAACCCGCAAGGGGCTTGCAGTCTAGCTGGAAATAAAGATCTGGCAATAAGAAAACACAATGAACTCAAACGAAAGGGTCGGATTCTACATACTACAGCATGCATAATACGATTGAAGAAATAGAAATCACCAGGTTACATAGCAGACCTGGAAAAACCAGCAAGGTTGTTTTGGACATATTTGCAGACCTTTGAAATTGACTTCCTCCAAAATTTTCTAGTGAATGGAGGGCATCAGAGAACTCTACACTCAATCAAATGTGAGGGGAATATCTTGTTTCTATGAGATTTATATTCTCCCTGCCTTTTCAATCTTGTTTTCCTATCTTAGATGCTATAAGCAAAACCTCATTCAGGAAAATAAAAGACGGATGCATGTTCTGAAAGAATATAGAATTATGGTGCTCAGCTGAAATGGCCATGATTTCTTTTAGGAGATGAAAAATCTAAATATGTAGGTGGGAAGCATTAGAGTGAAATGCTCTAAGTTACCATTTGCTTAGAAAAAAATCAGAAGCAGCTGTAGCAATCGACACTTCTAATGGAAGGCGAAATCGAGTGCTACATACCGTGGAGGACCGAGGACTACCGCGGTCTTAGAAGGAAAGTGATGAAGAGCTCTTCATGGGAAGAGCATGGGCTCAGAGGAGAGACTCCGTGGGTCTAAATCCTGGCTCACTGCTGCCCAGGAATGGCGACTTCACCTCTTCCTGCTTCATGTAGTACCCATCACAGGCATTGTTGGGCAAAGTGCTCTGCAGGGTGCCCCTCAACCCATCAGTGGTCAATAAATGTTAGCTGTTTTCACCATTGCCGGCACCCTTCTCTAATAAAACTTAAGCCCAACTGTTTTGGATAAGCCCATACTTTAATACCAATGGCCCCCTTAAATAGTTTGAGGCAAACCAGTACTCCACTGATTGCATCAGAGAGATTGCAGGTACGGGTGCCGTGATCTATATGGCTTTGACTCTATCTCTATTAGTATCTACGTAGTGGTGCTGAGTACACACACTCTGCAGCTGAATTTAATTCAGTTTGGGCAGTAGCATTTTCATTGTTGAGAAGCTTGTATTTATTTGCTCTGGATAACAAAGCAGCTGGGGTTGTCCAAAAATCTAGGAAACCTCCGAAATTAAAAATGTTCTCTTTGTTCATATATACTTTCTGTAGAACCTACAGTGACTCTCCTGAGGGTGAATAGAGGCTGATCCATCTGTCCTGCTTTCTCACTCTTGCTCTCATTTTGCTTTTCTCTTCCTTTTTCCCGGCTGAAGCACGGAATAATTGGGCTGTGTTCATTGAGCTAATTACCTCACCTGCTTCAGGGCCTTAGAACCCAAAGACCTGTGGGTGATCTGTGATCATGGCAAGAAGGAAGCTTTGGGGACCATGCTTCACATTTGAAATAGTCCTGGTTTGAAAATGTGGCAGGGAGGCCGAGCAGCTAGCGAGTAGTACCATGTGGCTGCCTAATCAGAAAATGTTGAAATGGAAAGATGTTAGAATAGAAAAATCAAATGTCATTTATTCATAGGCCTACGCTTTCACAAGTACCTTCCTGGAAGCCTAAGCATATTCTTTGTGGTGGTGGCCTTTTAAATATCAATCTGCAAGAGGATTTCTGTTTTTAGCAAAGGCTGATCTCTAAGGCAATTAGAAAATAAATAATCATTACTTATTGAACACTTGCTATGTGCCAGGTACTGTGCTCAACACTTTCTTTGCATGAGGTCATTCAATCAGGACATCCCTGGGAGGTGGGATCTTGTCATCATCATTTTGTAATTGAGGCAGCTGGGGTTTAGAGATAAGTAACTTGTCCAAGGTCACAGGGAGTAAGTTGCAGAGATGGGATATGATCCTGGATCTGTCTGACTGCAAACCTTGTGCTCTTAGCCACTTTTCTATACTTCTTCATGTATGTTTCATGGGGGCACAGTTTATACTGAAAGGATACATTGCTGATAAATCAGAAGGAGCCTAGAGGAAATTAGGTACAGACTCAGATTAAATTTAATGTGTCAGTCTCCCTTATTCCCTCAGTTTTTCAGTTAACAATCTTACCTTTTTTTTTGAAGAGACTCTTTTTTTAAACTTAACACACCAGGAACATCCAACCAGGTTAATACATTTGTGTCTGTCTTCTAATGGTTGCATAACTTGGTTTGGATACACCATAATTTATTCCATCATTCTTTTGTTGGGTTGGATACACTGTAGTTTACTCAATTGTTCTTTTTTTATTAAAGATTTTATTTATTTATTTGACAGAGAGAGAGACAGCAAGAGCAGGAACACAAGCAGGGGGAGTGGGAGAGGGAGAAGCAGGCTTCCCACTGAGCAGGGAGCCCAATGTGGGGCTCGATCCCAGGACCCTGGGATCTTGACCTGAGCCGAAGGCGGACGCTTAACGACTGAGCCACCCAGGCACCCTCAATTGTTCTTTTATTGATGGGCATTCATGTTATTCCATGTTTGTTTGTTTTTTTTCCGATTAGGTACATTTGAAAGTTGCTGCTGTCTGCATTGCAGCTGTTGTGTGGTAACGATTGGGTATTGGTGATGTTTGGACAATCAGGAGCCATGGCCCGGTGATGAGCACCTAAGTGGTCGAGTCAGTCAGATGCTAGTCCAAGTCCTGGCCTTACCACCCACCTGCTGTGTGACCTTGCATAAGCCATCCAACCTCTCTATCTCGATTGCTTCATGTGGAAAAATGGAAGAAATAATGTTGCTGTCAAGGAAAAACCCAGAGAACGAACAGAATCCTGTGTGCAGTGGGCTTTGTTAGCACAGAGAGGGGCGTAGAGCAGGTGCTCCACAACAGGAGCAACCATATTGCAGGGACCCAGCAAAAACGTCCGCTGGCTAGAACTAGAACATGAGTTCTCTGAGGCCAGGACCGTGTCATTTATCGTTGGGCTTGGTGCATAATAGAGACTCAATAAATATTTGTCGATCAAAGAGGTTTGAAAAGTACTACTCTTCTGGGCATTATTTGCCTCTTCTTTCCTATATCTTTATTCTAACAAATTTCTGGACGATATTTAAGAGTGTCTGGGATGGAGAAGCTCTAGGGGTTTAAATAATTTTGCCAAGGAAATGTTTTTCACATGGAAAGAAGATTGGGTGAAATTTATAGAGATCTTGCCTCATAATTTTCATTTGCCCAAACCATGTCTTTATGACTTCAGTGTCTGGGCTCTCAACCACTAAGCCATATTGCTGTAATAATGATGATATGATGATAGCGAACATTTACTGAGCACTTGTTTATATGCCAGAAAAATGTGCCCAGCACCTTTACCAACCATTATCCCCTAATCATCATAGCAATCCCATGAGGAAGCTACCCTCATTATCCCTATCTTATACTTGGGGAAACTGGGACTCGTTGATACACCAAATTTATTTGGGTTGCTGGGACCTGGACTCTAATCCAGCCCTGCCCATGCTAATTTCATCCCATGCTGTTATAATTATGTATTATTGGGCCCAATTTTTATGGAAATTTATATTTGTAAAGATACGGGAACCTTTACTGTAAGACTTACAAGAGTAAAGGATGGATACACAGAGGGCGGAAAAAAAGAGAGGATAGCTTGAAACTACTCATTAGTTTTGATGCTTCTTCTTCAATGTTGATACTCAGATGATTTAATTAAGTGTATGATGAAAACAATATTCAAGAGACTGCTCTGGCTACTTTGTCTAGACCAAAGTAGAGGTGGTAAAGGCCAGAATCAAGGAAAGCAGCTAAGAGGCTGTTGTAGTCTTTAGGCATGAGGTCAGGAAATCTGGGATGAGAGGAGTGGCCGTGATAATAGAAACAAACCAGCAGATGTGATAAGCAGTGTGGCAGGACATAGAATGGGTAGTAATTAGACCTTTCTCCAGGATTGGATCGTGGAGAGTGGGGCGCAGGGCTCATTATCCCTCAGAATGTCGTCTGTCACTGAAGATTGACAAGGTACACCTAAACGTTCCCTATTTCCCTTTCCAAAACTTAAGGGAACATTCACGGGTGGTAGTTCCCAACCTCTGGGAGTGATATCTCCCATTTGTCATGTCCTGGTTGGGGAAGCTCTTCCTTATCTGAGGCTCACTGGGTCCATGGTTATGTGGTGATCCAAAGGCCATATCTATGAGGATATGGCCTAAGAGTACCTCAGACAGGGGTTATCAAGAGCAGTATCTTAGCTGAGTCACCATGTTTCAGTTCTGATCTTCAATTCTGTGAGTATTTTCAGGTGATCCAGTTGAGTCTCTGCCTCAGGAAAACTAAACCGGAAGAACAATATAGAGGTTATTGTTCTAGTCCTTTGCCACTCTTAACTGTGTAGCCTTGGGTAAGTTACTTAATCTGTCCCAGCTTTGTTTCCCCACATTAGCATGGGATTTTCCTTGTAAGATACCATGCTGATTAAATGTGTATAAAGCATTTGAGTAGGTGCTTGGACCATAGCAAGTGCTCAATAAATATTATGAGCACTGATATGCTGATATTATCATGATTGATCGATAATCAGAATTAACTTCTGTGATATCCTTTTGGTAGGGATGTCAAATCTCAAGTCCCTATACCAAGGGCTTGCTGTGCTTCCCTTGTCCCCTCTTCTCTCTCCCTCCTGCCCCCATTCTCTTAATGAAGCTACTGGGAAACTGAACTGCTCATCAAAAGGTAGCTTAGTGAGCATGGAGTCAAGACAGATAGGAGGTTATTTAGGCATGTAATCCTGAAGCTCTGGGAAAGTGACAAAATAGTCATGCCTCACAATAGCAGTTACCTTTCTGGTAACAGAATCGGTTTAGTTCCTCAGCTCCAATGTCTCATTCCCTCAGAGACTGCTGGGTAGACACATTTTGGCCCTCTGAACACTGTGTTTCTCTAATGCTCATCCCTGGCAATTGACATATTCTTTCTGCTGATGCATTAGAATCACTCATTAAACCAAAGTCAGCATTGCCCTTGCCTGGGAAGTGCTCTTTTCCTATCTTCTATCTTTTGTTCCTGAGTGGCATACCATTGCAATACAATTGTTATTTTGTACAACATACAAAAACCATGGATATGGAAGGAGCCACAAAGATTGCCTCTGTCCCCCTCATTTTACAGATGAGGAAACTTACTTAAGTAATAGTCTGAATTCTATTAGAACAAGCAGAGGATGTGTCAGGAGGGAGCTGGGGTTGGCTCTCGGCAGCCACATCACAAACCAATTTTTCTTCATACTGTGCTGAATCCATTTGTTATAATGAACCTATCTATCTCTATATATTATAGTCATCAAATTATCTTCAGTAACTAGATAGGTGTTATTAGTTTAAACCTTTAAGACCCATGAAAATACTTTGGCTCACCAAGCACGTCTGCCATATGCACTTAAGGAGATTCTTCACTGAATGGTAATTGTAGTAACTGCTGTCCTACTCTTGTAATATCTTCTATAAAAATAATAATTTGTGCTTCAAATGTCTCTTTCTGTGAGTTGCTCAAAGTACTTTGCAGGAATCACTTACTTAAATCCATCCTTCGAGATGGTATATGGAATAGCTTACAGTGAGTGGAGTGGCTCAGTAGGAGGTGAGGAAGGGTGCCGGGAGCTCCGAGAATCCACACCTAAACCTGGTCTTGTTCAGATGTGATCCTTATTCATGAGATGAGAACATAAACTTATGTGTTCAAAGCTATTTCATAGTCACTGAATTAATAGATTATTAAACTCTTCTGAAATAGTAATGGGAGATATTGTGACATTAAAACAAGATGGAGATTTTTTTTGGGGGGGGGGGCTTTAAAAACACCAAACTGGTTATTGATGAAACTATACCGCATGACTGTTGGCTATAACTTCAGTGATTTTTCTACTAGATTATATTACCTAGAGATGTGTTTTCCTTGATAACATAGTGGTACTTTTAAGGAACGGCCTTTATCCTTCTGGATTACAAAAGATAAATTATCTATTCCTATCTATGCATTATATGAAGCCCGGTAGCTCTTTCAGGAACATCAAGAGAGCATTTATAGCGTCCAAAAGCTAAAACTTGGTGCCATTTTGCTCCAGGAATAATTATACAGGTGATATTTGACTTTGACAACTACTTTGAGGGGAAAAAAATAATTTTGGCTAGAGTAAACACAATTAAAATTTGATATGGCAGCTTTCAGTGAATCATGGGTTTTGTTTTCGTTTGTTTTTTTGCACAATTCAAGTTTTTGAGACCACTTGTGGCTGCACTGGCCTTCCAAGGATACCTGTAGGCAAGTCATGGTGGTTATGCAGGATTGTGATATTGATACAATATCATGCTCTAAGCATGTTGTAGCATAATAAGCCAGCATTGCTAATCATTTTAAATCAAGACTACTAAATTCAATGGTAACATTTCATTTTAGTGCACAAACATTGCATTGTCCATCCACGTTGCTATTTTCCTTCCTCCCTATGTTCTTTCTGCCCCTACTGCTCTTCATACTGATAGGTTGTAAAAACATAAGTACCCGCGAATGCAACCGTATTTCCTCTCAGTTCTATACCACAAGGCATATATTTTCATCAAAATTAAAGTAAAATAGACTGAAAATAACACACAGAGCATTCTATTTATCATTGGTTCTGTAGCTGGCATTCACTGAACTAAGTCTAGTGTGTAAGAGCAGGGGTTTTGGATTTAGGTAGACCTGGGATGGATCCTGGCTCAGCTACTTACTGGTTGCATGACTTGTTCAAATCAGTTTCCTTATCTATAAAATAAGGAGGGTAATACTTGCCTCATATGATAATTACAAGGATTAAAAGAAAGTGTGCATGAAATCTCAAATGTAGGGCCTACTATAGTGTTTTTTGATACATGTAAATCTCGGTGTTTCTCAAATTATTATATGCATAAGTATTCAGCAGTGCTTATGAAAGCTTCAGATTCTTGTGTTTTCTCCCATCCCCTGCCAGGAATTTTGATGCAGTGGGTCTGAGTAGGGACCAGGAATCTGGAGTTTCACAAGTAGATGGTCTGAGGATCATATTTAGAAAAATCATGCTTGAGGTTCTAGGCAAATGGGCTATATAATGAGTTCTTCCAACTTTTCTGGGCTATGGTCAACTTCCCTCAATTTTTCAGAGAAAGAAATTGTAACTTTCAGGGGTCACTTCACCACCTGCAAATAGCTAGTAGTGGAAAATTGGTTGTAGTGGAATTCATTTATTCATTCACCATGTGTTATCAGGCACATTCTCTCCAGCAAGAACAGCTCCTAGCTGCAGGAACCACAATGGCAGACAAGGCAGGCATGGAGGCAGAGCACTAGGTAAGCACCTCTCTCTCCTGGGAGCCTGGAACTCTATTTCTCAAGACATCTCTTCCTCAGTATCGAGATGACTCTATCAAGTACGTCTATAGATGCTTTGAAGTCCCTGCTGCCAGGATTCTTGCCCTTGCTCCAGAGAGATGTTGGGTCTTGGAGGAAGGTGTCTCAGAGGAAGTAGAGCCTAAAGCCTCTCCTTTATTGGGACCAGACCCTGCATTCCTGGCTAAGATCAGATTTACTGTCCTTATCATTAGACGTGGAGCACAGGGTCCTGGACAGTAGAGGTGGCCTCCCATCTAAAAAGGCAAGGCATTCTGATGCCTAGAGGAGGGGAGTTGGTTGCTCATAGGGCCTCGTTCTAACCACTAGCTAGTAGATGTCATCTCCAGTTCCTATCTCCCTGCTCTGTCTAGATTCTAGTCACCCATCTGAGCTTCCTGCTGCCATTTGCCCTGTGAGCATTCCAGCCATTAACTCTGCTCCCTTCTGTCCCACTGTGGGCAGAAAACAATCTGGAATGTTGAGAAAATCTGACCTCTCCAGCTGTGTGTTAGATTCTGTGGCCACCTATAATCTTAGGCTCAGCTGCTCTGTAGGATCAGTCACAAATGGTCCAGGGAAGCAATGTCTTTGTGTTGTATCCCATGCTCAGGTCTCTTTGAAGGGCAGCATGGTGAATGGTGAGAGAACTGGGCTGGGAGCCAGCAATAGAAGCCAAAGCCCTTCTGCTCCAGCCAGCTCCCCAAACTTGGCCTAGGACCACATCTTTCTAGAGAATTCCAGATCTCCTTCCAGCCCAGAATGCCTGTGGGGCTATGCAGCCACACCCCAGCAGACTCTAAGCCAAGGGTGGATGATGGTCTGGTGAGCCCAAAGAAAAGACCTGAAGACAGCAACCGAGACAAGTTTATTGGGGGAATTTACATACAGGGAGTCCAGGAGCAGCCAACTGGACAAAGCATCCGCTGCTGGGATCTATGTGCAGCAAGGTTTTACAGTGTAGCAACTTAGCCTAACAACTATCTATAGCCTCTCCTCTCCTTACACAGCCAGGTTCCCAGGAGATCAAGACCTGCCATCCTGGCATTCCTCAAAGGACATGCTCCACATTGGACATTCCTGGAGCCCCTGACCTCGAACACTGAACAACACGTTCTTCTACATGTTCTGTTTGATGGGAGTGTGGAGGGAGGACAATGTCTCTACATTCTCAAGATGGTGACTAACAGGGGCATTCAGGGTATGCTGTACAAACTAGCTATCCAGCACTTACCATACAGGGGCAGTGGCAGACAAGCACCTATGTTAAGATCTCTTTCCTAGGGGCGCCTGGGTGGCTCAGTCGTTAAGCATCTGCCTTCGGCTCAGGTCATGATCCCAGGGTCCTGCGATCGAGCCCCGCATCGGGCTCCCTATTTAGCGGGGAGCCTGCTTCTCCCTCTCCCTCTGCCTGCCGCTCTCTCTCTCTGTCAAATAAATAAATAAAAATCTTAAAAAAAAAAAAAAAAAGATCTCTTTCCTAGGTCCCTGATCCCCTTTTCCCCAGTTACCTTCTCCAGATTATGGGTCCTCAAGGCCTGACCTCTTGGTCATGACCCCTTGCCTGGTGGACCCGTGGAACTATCTTCTCTTCTCTTTCTAGCTCATAGTGACCTCTCTGGACTTGGTCACTCGTCCACTTCACTTAGGATCTTGCTAAGTTGCCTGCTCTTTCGCCTGCCTTCTCATCCTGTCTAAGCTCTGTCCTACTGTTGTCCAAAGTCGGACGAGGCAGAACTGCATTCCTCATGGTATCTTCCTCTCTTCTTCCCTGCCAGAGAAGAGCAGCTTCATTCCCCTCACTGCACCTTTACCTCTTTTCCTTTAGGGTCCAACTGAAAATAAGATCAAGATTCTGAAAGGAAAATATGTCAGTACCGAGGCTGAGTATGAATCTGATCTTCATGATTCTCAGATTTAAAAAAAAATACATATTTTCTGAAGAAAGTAGACTGTTCTCTTAATTGTCACCCCTGTAAAATTGCTAACGGTCAGAGGCCCAAGAAATGGCTTTGTTCTGACTATGTGTGATATGCAAATGAAATGAATTCAGGCAACTGAGACCCTGGCTTTAAAATCAGCTCTTTGTGAATCGAAAGCAGCCAATATTCTGTAAATCCTCTCTAGATAGGGTTTCTTACAGAAATACTGGCAGTCTCTGTAATGACTGTGACTGCTTTGATATGAGGATGTAGTCGATATCTCATGAAAAAAGATTTCAACTCTCTACCTTCTGCAGTACATAGAGGAAGAGAAGTACGTGATGTTCTCCTGTCCATCTGACTCAGCCACCAAAATGCTTTATAATTTTTTAATTGATTTGTCTGGAGAGAGTCCATTCCCTGTAGAGCTCACAGATCTCCATTTCTGCAGGGAAGGAAACTGCAGTCTTGTCCCCACAGCGGCTTGAAATTCCATTATTGATGTGATAAGCTCTTTGTTCCTCGTTTTGATACAGATAAGATATTGAACTGAAGAAAATGCCCGAAATATATCTTTCTCCACTAATAAACCGAGAAGTGGTAGTGGTGCCGTTTGTTAATTCAAGATTTGTTTTGCTTTGCCAGATGGATTTGCCGTTAATTTCACTCAGGCACACAAAGCTCTACAGTAGTGACACACAGAAATGGAGGTGGGCTTTTCGAGTAGTGGCCAGTATTTGTCTTGATGGTGCTTGATGCAGATTTAAGAGAGAGAAAAAGCAAAAGCCCATACATTGCACTGGGGTGCCGGGGCCTGAAGGACAGTGACTGTCCCCCGGAGCGTGGCCCAGGGGCAGCCAGCCCTTCCCCTAAGCCCCCACACCCAACAAGTCAGTTATGCCGTGCGTGAGTCATCTTGATTTGAAGAGAGAAAGAAATTGGGTCCCAGAGTCTCCAAGCTGAGGTACTTACGCACTAAACTCTAAGAGGCATTTCATTTTTAACTACCTTCGCTTTTCCTGTAGTTTGACAACAACCCAAATCAAGAAAACACTTCAGGAAGAAAAGTAGAGCTGCTGGAAATTAAGGGCAGTGCCTGACAGCTGAATGAATTAGAAGCTCTATCCTCTTGTTTTGATGCTATTGTTTTCCTTTATTCAGCTCCGGGTGGTTTGCCCATCTTCCCGGGCCCAACTGAGGGCTCCTTTGTCACGCCCCTGTGCCTCGAGGGACCACCCAGGTTACTTTGTCTCACCAATACCGCACATTTATGATGCCCTGTAGTGCTATCTCGCGTTTAATTGCTTCATGGGATTTAGTGGTATCGCTATAGAAAGAGCGTATTTCACTAAAGGGAGGAAATTTGACTTTGTTTTGGTCTCGGGCTCTAAGCTCTGGTCAGCTGTGGAGAAGCTGGGAACGAAATTTGCAGCCCTTCTCCAGCTAAGTATAGAACTGTATGGTGGACACTGTGGGTCATGACCCCATTCCCGGCTTTATTGCACTGTTTCTTCTCCTCCCTCCCCTTTCTTCTTGTTGTCTGTCTCTTCTAAGCCTCTTTCAATCCTTGTAGGGATTAGGCAGTATAAATAACCTTCTATATGTGAAGCCAGGGGTCATCAACACAGATGCTTCCAGCCTCCAGGCAGGTAATGAAATGACTCAGCCCAGGGAAGAGGGCATGACCTGTCTCTGCACAGCTACGGGCACTGATGGCTGCACTGGACTGAGAGCCCATTGTTGCCCAATTTTTAGATTTTTCAAGACAAGTCAAATCTGGTCTTAAGTAAATATCATAATTTTTACACATAGTCAACAAATGTGTGTGTGTATGTGTATATATTCCCTTGTACCTCCTCATCCCCACCCCCACCCCCAAATATTTGGCTGCCATATTCAGCTTGTGCACCACTGGTTTGCACTGTCTGCTTTAAAGTTTCATTTGGTAGCTGCCCAGTTATAATGGGATTGACTATCCTACCGTGGCTCTCTTAGTATAAGGCCATGCATATTTGCTCACTTGCCAAATGTTGTTTGCTGATCAGCAAAAGCTGTTGAAGGATTCAGAAAGGAATAGGAAGAAGGAAAGCTAGTTGCTTAGTTCTGTAAAGAGCTGGGTAGTGTCGTATCCACTATGAATACACCGTTCAAAATCCAGGACCTTACTAATGAGTTGTCTTCTCTCCCAGAGGAACTGCTCCAGAGCCTTGTGACTTAGCGGGGAATCTAAATATATGTGTGCCTGAAACCCAGCAAGGCCCAGTTCCTCTCTTTTGTCCTTATATAAGGCATCGAGTTGAGAGTCAGAGCCATGCTCCCAATGTCACGCTGACTCTGAGGTTTTATCTCCAGATGAGGGATTCAGGAGCATTTACAATGGTGCTCCCCAAATGCTGGTTCCTGAGAAAATTTCTCTGACCTACTTCTCATCCTGTGAGGGAAAAACAAGTATTTCAGGAAGTTAAAATTATTAAACTTACTTTGTGATTATGTACCTAGTGTTTCCTGGGAGTGTGTCAAAATATCCGGCCGAGGAGGTCTTTTTAGAAAGAGTCCATTTGCTTGATGATATAAAAAGTAGGTAACCTTATCATTTTTCCTCCCATCTCTCTTTATTTCTTTATTTCTAGATTGTGTCGGTCTGTGAAATCAAAGTCTGTGAGCAGACTTGAGCTACACCCTCAGTTGTTGAAAGGTGCAGAGAAGGAGGGATGGATGGGAAAGGCAGAGAACCCCAGGGCAGGAGGGGGAGGAGTGAAATTGGTCACCCTTGCAAGAGGAGCATGTCCTCATTCAGCCCACACTTGGAAAGAGATTTTTCCAAAAGCTATTGCAAGCAGCTCAGGGTTTGGGGGTTTTTTTGGGGGGGAGGGAGGGCTTGAGAGGGGGATTTGACCTTTTCTAGTCTTTGAAAGAGGATGTATTACTCTTGAGAAACAAAAGATCTTACTGTCAGCATGCCTAGAATTTAGCAAACAGACCTGAAGATGGCCCCGAGGGATGATGGGCTCAAAGAACATGGATGATATCGTGGCACTTTGACCTATTTCATATGAGCATCACCGAGCCTGCTTTTTGGGACCACTGCCTTGTTTGTTTTATAAATTAATCCTCCTATCGATTCCTTACTTGATGGCTGTGGAAAAGAAGTCTCCCTCCTGTCTGAACTCACGTCTTTGTGGGTTACTGTTAATAAAGGACCAGCCTGCTTATCACATGAAAGTCTCCCTAACCCTCATTGATTTGGCAAGTGACTTTCTTGCTGAGAATCTTCCAGGCTGCAGAGTAGGTGTAAAGTGGTTTGCTGTAACAGTAAGGTTAGAAGACAGGATCCTAGCTCCATTATGAAATGACGCTTAACTGATGTTACTTCTTGCAACCAGAAGAACTTATTCTAGGACATAGAGAAATTATTCTTAGAGTCCTAATTATTCACAATTATTTACTGAGTATCCCCTGTGTGCCTGGCTCTATTTCAGGCACTGGGGCTGTAACAACCACTAAACAAAACAGATACAAATGCCTATCCTCCATGCTGTTACACTCTAGTTGGACAAAGCAGACAAAGACAGAACCAAACCCACAACATAGAAGTGCATTACCTAGTATGTGAGAAGGGGACAATTCTATGTGGAAAATGAAAGGTGATCAAGGAGCATGGGAAAGGGATTGCTATTTATTTATTTATTTATTTATTTATTTATTTATTTATTTTTATTATTATTTTTTAAAGATTTTATTTTTATTTATTTGACAGAGAGAGAGAGACAGTGAGAGAGGGAACACAAGCAGGGGGAGTGGGAGATGGAGAAGCAGGCTTCCCGCTGAGCAGGGAGCCCGATGGGGAGCTTGGTCCCAGGACCCTGGGACCATGACCTGAGCCGAAGGCAGACGCTTAACGACTGAGCCACCCAGGCACCCCAAGGGATTGCTATTTAAAAACAGGGTGGTCAGAGTAGGTATCCCTGATTAGGTGACATTTGAATGATGACTTTATTTATATTTTTAAAAAAGACGACTCTGGCTATTTCTGCTGGGAAATGACCACCGAGGAGCGGGGCTGGTTGCCTGGAGACCCGTTAGGAAGCCATAGCAATAATCCTGGTGAGAGAAGCTGGTGGCTTGGAGCAGGGTGGTAGCCATGGAGGTGGTAAGAAGTGGTTAGATCCCAGGGTATTTTGCAGGCTCAGTTAACATGGATTTCTGATAGATTTATAAACTTATAAGAAGGGACTTTAGGGATCATTCAGTTCTCTTCCCCGGCCAGATTGGGAACATAAGTAAGTGAAACCAGCTGCATGATGGTAGGGGCTTTTAGAAACAGAATGCTATGCTCCATTGCATTAAAAGAAATTAAAACGTCATGTGAGCCAAACTAAATACATTTGCACAATTGGCCTGTGAACTTCCAAACTGCATCCTCTAATAATCAACCTTCATTTTATAGATGAGAGATCCAAGGTCATAGGAAGTTCATTGACTTGTCCAAGGTCATTAGAGGCAGAATCAGGATCAGAGCCTCAGGTTTCCTTGTTTGCAGTTCAATGTTCTTTCATTACATTTGTACTTGAACCATGAATCACTTTTCAACTTAATGTCACTTTGAGAGAGCACCAGCAGGGTTAGAATGCTCTTTTTAGTTTTGTTCCAAGGAGGCAGCTTGATGTATTCATTTTACTATTTCCTTCATCTCTCTAGTCAAGTGTCCTCTTCTTAAACTTCAAGTCTTTCCTGCTGCAGCCGCCCCAGAGAACATCCTTGGGACTGACTGACCCAGTCAATGTGTGTGCCCTAGGAACTGTGAGAATTGAGAGGATAGGGGTAGCTCAGCATCCTCACTGGTTTGGTGGGCACTGCAGGAGGTGATAGGTAACAGACGGAGCCTACATAAAATGGGAACAGAAGTCTATACTTTGCTTTGCGCAACTTGATGGATGGATCAGTATTTACATAACAGATAAAAGGGAAGGCATGAGGAGAAGAGAGCCATTTGAAAAGTGTTCAGAGGGTTCAGTCACGGTCCTTTCAGTGACAAGATGTTCATTACATTTATAAACCTAGAAAAATTATAACATTTTTTCTATTATAAGAGAAATACATCTTGGTATAGAGAATAATTTAATATATTTGATAAAGAGGGTATTGCCAGGAAAGAATGTTGAGAAAATTGGATATCTGAGGAAACATCAAGTTCTATTTTCATCTCATATCATAGACAGAAATAAAAATCTCGATGGATTAGAATTTAAATGAAAAAAATCGTAAAAAACTCTAAGGAAATTTAGTGAATATTTATTTAAATGATCACTGAATAGAGAAGGATTTTAAAGGTTTAAAAGCAAAGAAAAAATAGGGGAAAAAATCATAATATTTATCACAAAAAAATTAAAACACAAACAGAAAAATATTTGTAACACGTATTTGATAAAAGATGAATAAGCTTAATATAGAAAAGTTTATATACATCTTGAGAGGAAAAAACCCAAACATCAATGGATAATGAAGTCGAAAGGAAGAAGTCACAATTCATAAAAGAGGAAATAGAGATGGCCAATAAACTTACAAGAAAAGGTATAACCTTCTAGTAATCAAAGAAGATGAGAACTAAACTAGACCAAGACATCATTTTCTGTTTGTCAAATTGGTAAATGTTAAATAAAATCTTTAATACTTAAAAATAACAGACTAAGATAGACCCGCTTGTACATTTTTGGTAGAAATATTTCCTAATACATCAATCTGGAAAGCAATATGCAATATGCATTGATATTTTTAGGATATTAATATTTATCCATTAATCTTAATTTTGAGACTTTATTAAAAAAAGTAAAAGCTAAAATTTGAGCCAAGATTTACGTCATAGCCTGATTTACAAATAGGGGACAATTGGAAATGATCTAAATATCCATTCAAGATGTGTAAGTAAATTTTGTTATACTCATTTAGTGGAATGATGTTCCTGGAAGTTTACCTCCCCACACACATGGTCCTTGTACCACTCTTGTGCTTTATATACTATGGAAGTCTATTGTAAAAAAAAATCTCTGGCCATTTCCAAAGCCAGTGGTACCTCACTCCTTCGTTCAGTGGGAACACGTTATATGGCTCAGAGGTGAGAGTCCCTTTATCACAGAAACTTTGGAGTACACATAAAACTGAAAGTGAGAAAAAGACTAGCCATAATTACAACATCTAAAGTCAGATGTAGTTAATATTATAGTATTTTTCCTTTTTAATCTTTGTAAAAGATATTGACGGAGAGAATTTTACTTAGTTGTCATCTCTCAATAATGAAAAACCCCTTCGAATTCTGCTTAGATTATGTATGTGTACAGTTGTGGCTACATATATATTATGTATTATTTAAGCAAGCTTATCCTAATTCTCCAACTCAATACTAGACTCTGAACCTATTCCAACTCATATTCAATTTTTAAAGTTTTTATAAAGATTCTAATTTACCCACAGCCTTTTAAAAACACACCTGCTATGCAAAGTGAGGTTGGAGGATCCAGCTGTGAAATCTGTCTCCGTAACTCTTTTAACAACACAGGCTGCTGGAGCAAACATGAGCAGTCTTCACGAGCTTGCCCCCAACCTCTCCCAACCTCCAGTAATTCAGGCATTTCCCCTTTGCTCAACCTTATCTCTGATCAGTCTCTTCTCCCATTACTCATCATTCCACATCAGGAATCCACTAGTAAGCAATTCAAAAACCTTGAGTGGAACATGAGTTAAAGCTATTTCTGTGGCCCAAACTTCTTCAATCAATAAAAGAATGTCAGCAGTTCTATAGTCAGAACTTATTAAATTCTAATATTATTCTGATATTATTTTTAAGATGCTAGCCCCAGTCCTCTCTGTCTGATTTCTAATCTCCGAAGGAAAGAGTAAATGCAAACATAGGCATTTTAAGGGTCTGGGGGTCGAAAGGGGATGCTTTTCCAGAGTGCTCTCTTACTGTTCTTTTGATAAACTCCTGTGATTTAACTGTTACTGGTAGAGAATTTCACCAACAGTTTGTTACTATGACAGCAGAAGCATTCAAAATTGGGGAACATCAAACTTCATCTTGTGGTGAATTCAAACCTGGCAGAAGGCCATTGCTTCACTAGGAAATGGTAAAATGTCACCCTCTGAGGGGGCAATAAATGGAGCCTAGAGTTCTGCTTTATACAGGGAGTGAGAGGGTGATAGTATGGCGTCCCTCTAGACAGGCCGGCCACCTTTCCTCTATGGGAACGGTGTTTTCTAAAATATGTTTGGCAATTACAGTTTCTCAGCTTGTGATAGATGTTCCTTTAGAAAAGTTCATCGCTTAAATGCATTTAGGGAGAGAGGTTCATTGCAGGGCTTTAATATTCTAAGGCTCATTGTTAATCAATAGGAACAGGTTGTGGCATACATTTCCTAAACCTGCATAACCATGAAAACTTTCTTCATGAGAGAGTAGGGTTTTCTAAATCTTTTTTTTTTTTTTTTTAAGATTTTATTTATTTGACAGAGAGAGACACAGTGAGAGAGGGAACACAAGCAGGGGGAGTGGGAGAGGGAGAAGGAGGCTTCCCACCAAGCAGGGAGCCCGATGTGGGGCTCGATCCCAGGACACTGGGATCATGACCCGAGCCGAAGGCAGATGCCTAACGACTGAGCCACCCAGGCGTCCCAGGGTTTTCTAAATCTTACTTTGAGAAATTCTGTGTGTTGGAGCTTTGCCAGTGTAGCCGATTTGAATCTTGGTCTACAAACTCAAATATGCAAGAAATAGCACATTTTATTTTTTGAAATGTTAAATTCTGATTTTAAAGCCCCATCCCTCTTGGATGTCAGGAAATCTAACCTTGACCTTTGTTGGTGTTGTGCCAAAGATAGTGCTATGCCAAAATTCTGATCATTGCTCATTTGTCTACACCTGACCAGTTGTCTCTGGTCCCAGATGGTGCCTAGGAACCATCCTCAGGTCTTTTCCTGGATAATACTGGAGCCTCCACTGCTGGAGATGTGGGTATAGATCTTTTCTTTTTACTTGATGGTTTTCTTAGTATTTAAGAAAATTACCTCCTCCAGTATTTTTTTTTCTTAAAGATTTTTATTTATTTGAGACTGAGAGAGAACATGAGCAAGGGGAGGGGAAGGGGGGAGGGAGAGGGAGGGAGAGAGAGAATCTCAAGTGGACTCTGTGCTGAGTGCGGAGCCTGACTCAGGGCTGGACCTCATGATCTTGATATCATGACCTAACCAAGAGTTAGACATTTAACCAGTTGAGCCATGCAGGTGCCCCCAGTATTTATGGTTTTTATTTAATTTAATTAATTTATTTATTTAAAGGTTTTATTTATTTATTTGACAGAGGGATACACAGTGAGAGAAGGAACACAAGCAGGGAGAGTGGGAGAGGGAGAAGCAGGCTTCCCGCCGAGCAGGGGGCCCGACGCGGGGCTGGATCCCAGGACCCTGGGATCATGACCTGAGCCGAAGGCAGATGCTTAACGACTGAGCCACCCAGATACCCCAGTATTTATGTTTTTTTTAAACAAGGGGATTTACTGACTTCTATATCTAGCTTATCCCCTGGTAGTGCAAGCTTTAGGATTGGTTTGATTCAGTAGTTTATCAGTGTAACCCTGGTACTGGTTTGATTCTTCCATATTGTGTTGGCTGATGAGGTTGATCCTAACTAAGAGCTATTCCTTTTTGGAGGGTGGGGGGAATAGCTAAAGCGATTCCAGACTTTATATTTGCATACCACATCTTCCAGAAGGAGAGAGAAACAGTTGGTTTGGAGTACCTTCTCAGAATTTAAAGAATTCCTTTCCCATCAAATTTCTGTTAACTTCTTATTGGTCTTCACTAGATCCCACAAGTTCGTTAAAATTATTTTGAAATATTTTACACATATAAAACTGTATGTAACATATAAGATATCTGAAGAATAATGCATGTAATGCAAACCCATAGAGCTACCACCCAGCTTTAGAGCTAGAGTATTACCAGTTCTGTTAGAGGCCACTTCTAGTCTTCGCTTGCAGTGCCTCCCACATTCACTGCAAGAGATAAGGTTTCTTTGTGTTTATTCATATCTTGCTTTTCTATATAATTTTATTCTCTCTCTATATATATTTTCCCAAACAATATATTAACATTTTATGATTTTGAATTTTATAGGAAAGATACCATTTATGTATATTCTTCTACAACTTGCTTTTTTCATTCCATATCATTTATGGGATTCATCTATGTCGATGGATGTTTTCATTGTGATATAGCATTTCATTGTGTAATTAAACCACAGTTCATTCATCTGTCTACTGTTGTTGGACCTTTAGTTGGTTCCAGTTTGAGACTATATGAATAATTCTGCCAGATATTTCTTGTGCATCCTGGTGCCTACATGGAAGGAGTTCCCACATGTAGATATATACTTAAGAATGGCATTGCTAACTGAGATCATGCACAGTTGTTTTCTTTTTCTTTTTCCTTAAGACAGAGAGAGGGAGCATGGGGGTGGGAGTAGGGGCAGAGGGAGAGAGAGAATCTTAAGCAGACTCCATGCCCAGTGCAGAGCCCGGACATGGGGCTCAATCCCCCACCCTGACATCATGACCTGAGCCAAAATCAAGAGTCAGATGCTTAACTGACTGAACCACCCAGCTGCTCTGATCATGCACAGTTTTTAATATTACTAGATAATGCAAAGTTATTTTCTGAAATAGAATGAAATTTTTTTCAATACAAGCAGAATATAAGATATGCTGTTGTTCCACATCTTTCCCAATATTTGGTTTTGTCAGGAGTTTAAATAATTGCCAAAATGGTCTGTGTAAACTGTGGTTCAGTTTACTTTTTTGACAAATTAATTAGGTTGAAAAGATTTTTATTTGTTTATCAGTATTTTTATTTCCTCTTTTGTGAAATATCTATTCATATCTTTTACATGTTTTGCTTTTGGGTTGTTTTTCTCCTCTACATTGACTTACAGAAGTTCTTGTATATAGTGCTTACTAATCCAGTGTTGGTTATTTCTGTTACAATATCTTCTCCCAGTTTGTGATTTATAGTTTAACTTTTTTTCATTAAAAAAATAATGTCTTTTAATAAGTTAAAAAAATTTGGATGATTAAATCTATCAAACTATTCCTTATGATTTATAGTTTGATGCCTTATAAAAATTGTTTCATACTCCAACTGCATTTTACACACACACACACACACACACACATGCACACACGCACACGCATACACGCATACACACTCTAACACCTACATACATCTTTAATTGACCTGGCATGAAAGAAAGATCCTATTCCATTTATTTTTTGAATATGGCTATTTATTGTCTCAACACCATTTATCTTTTCCCAGTGATCTACAGTGACATCTCTGTCACCTATTAAGTTTCTATATATGCATGGGCTCATTTCTGGGCTCTCCATTGTGTGCCATTGTCTGATTGTCTGTCTTTGTCGCAACAGCACACTGTCACCAGCTTTAAATCTGATTAGGCATGTCTCTTCCCACCTCATGACCCCCTGTACCTTGTTCTTCAGGAGTGTCTTGGCCATTCTTGGCCCTTTGTTCTTTTGCATAAACTTTATAATGGGCTTGAAAATTTCCAGTATTTTTATTGAAATATATTACAGTTATAGATTTGGGGGAGAATTGATATTTTCATAGTTTTATAACATTGAGTCTTTCTATAGCTTTATCTATTCATATCTTTACTGACTTAAGTCCTTCTGTCTTTAGTTGCTATTATAAATGATATCTTTCAACATCACATTTTCAAAATATTGCTGGGCTTTTTTTTTTCCCCCAATGGACTTCAGTGTTTACATAAGAAGGGCCTTTGGTATCTGTTCACTGCTACTTTTTGATTAGCCCAAGTTGCTGAGGCAAGGGATGAGAGTTTGCCTATTTGCTTGAAAGGAGAAGGAACAAAGAACTAAAGGAAAAATAATACAATTTAAAAGTAATTTTAGTAAATTTCACCTGCCACATCTACATGATCTTACTAAACCCCACCTTTCAAGGTAGGTGTTATTTCTCCTGTTTCAGTGACAAGGAAAACAAGGTTTAGAGAAGCCAAGTTACTCGCTCAAAGTCAGTTAATGTGTTTATGGCAAAGCCAGGATTTAAAATGAGAGTTTCACTCCAAAATGGTTTTATGCAACATACTGTGCTTTCCCTCAGACAAAAAGGATGTTCAGAGTTTTCTAAGCATTGAATACAATGACCAGAATGGAGCACTTATTCTGTAGCCCAGTTATGTGGCCCCCCCACCCCCACCCCCACGCCCCACCACCCACCCCAAGTCAGCAGAGGTTGGATAGCACTTTATCCTGCTCCTTGTCCCTGTTGCTCACTGAGGAGGCCAACTGGCCCCCGGGAAGAATTTTTGCACACCCGAGGGAGCAGATAACAGACATCACCAGCATGCTTCCCCTGCACTGCGTGCCAATCCACGTAGCCAGGCCGGGGAACTGAAATTGTAAAGCAGAAGTCTGTGTGGAGCCTTTTAATATTTTCTTAAACAGTCAGTGATGGAAAACTCCGATAACAACTCGAATAAAGGCTCATGGCTGTAAAAAGTCTCCTCTGTGGATTCGGCTGGAAAGGATTCTCTGCTGAATACGGCCTGGATTCCTGAGCCCAGGGTTCTTCAGTGAGAAAATTACCGCAAGTCATCTCGCCATCTGGGATCCTCATGGGTGGAATCTGCTGGAAGACATAGTTGTTATCAATCAACCTGCACCATCCAACAGGCCTCCGGAGCTTTGGGGGATGTTGTTACACAAGAAATGGGAAGGAGGACTCTTTTGTGGGGAAGAGATGATTAGTGTTGTTGATGGCTTGTCAGAGGCAGGGTGTGGCGGTAATCGAGTGAGTACAACACTTGAGAGCGCCCGGAGTAGTGCCCACCAGCTGCTGTCCGATGCAGAAACGGAGTCCTCCTCCCAGCCCAGGGCCTCAGGAGGTGCCCCGTCCCGTCCCGTCCCCCCCCCCGTATGACATATGTATGTATGTATGTGTCTCTGTATGTGTGTAGCTATGGATCCCCCTGCTTGTTCCAGCCTGGAGCATCACTGTCACTCCCCAGACACGCTGACCTCGGGAGTCTCACCTGGGTCTCTCCAGAAACCGTAGATGAAGTCTGAAGAACTGGGCAGAAAGTTTGCAAAACTCAGTAGAGATCCTCTTCATAGATGTAATTTCAGAAACGGAGCAGAGATAAGGGATTTTCAACGAGAGGAGCTCTAAATGCTTTTCTAACATGACAGCTTTTTGAGAAAGTGGGTGCTCAATAAACATTTTTTTCTGTCTCGCTTCCTTTCTAAAACCTCTCCGTTGCTCCTTCTCTTCTCCTTTCATCTGTCATTCTCTGTTCTGTTCCTCCCCCTCCACCACCCGCCTCCACTTCTCTTCCTTTCTCTCACCTCTGTCTCCTCCTCCCTCCATTTCTCCCTTTCCTCTCTTCCGTCTCTCTTTCTCCACGCTACCATTTGTTAGATGCTGAGTCGGTGATGCCAAAGTAGACAGTTGGAAAAAATGTCAGAACTCCTATTTATATTTATTTCAACACTTGTATAGCTCTACCTTTTTGTGTGTATGTTGCTAATGGAGTAAGGAAAGACTAGAAACTACTGCTTTCAAATGTCCGTTTTCATCTTAGAACTAACTGCATCCTTTCCAGTTGAGTGCATGGATTATGTTTCTTCTATGGTTCTTTCAGCATTTATTATTTTTGGTGAATGAATACCTAGTGTGCCATTTGGGGAGCTAATTCTGTAACTGTTTGGGTCAGGGGCGAGGACTATGATCTTGTGTTGGCATTTCCCTTGTTGCCGCCACTGGAGACAGAAGATTGAGTTGGGTGCACTATAGGTGGCATTGGGCTGGTTCTATGTACTATCACCAAGCATTCTTGTAAGAATTAAGTGAAATACTAGGCAGGGAATTGAAAAAGAAATAGCTGCTAGCTGTTATCATCATTGTTAATATTATGCGCATGATGTGGTACAAAGATGTGGATTCAGATTGACCGCTGTTCAAATCCCAGCTCAGTCCCTTGCAGATTTGGCTAAGTCTCTTTATTCTATTTGAACCTCTGTTTTCTTTTCTTTACAATGGGATCAACAATACCCCTTTGGTCATAGAGATGAAATTACCTAACAAAGACAAGATGCTCACTGATTATTGCCTTCCTTCTCCCCACCCACGTCTGTTCCTTGGGCCCAGTAGTACGTACGTATGTATGGTATGTATGTATGTATGTGTCTCTGTATGTGTGTAGCTATGGATCAAATACTTATCTAATGCTTACTTCATGTCATGCACTGTTCTAAGGGTTTTATAAACTTGACTCTTTAATATCATAATAGCCCTTGGCGTACTTACCATTATTACAGACTTTACAGATAAGGAAGCTAAAGCACAGACAGGTTTAATAACTTGCCCAAAGTCACTAACTGATATTTGTGTGAAGACACCTTACTGCAAGTTGTTTATTCTTTTAATTGAAGATATCATTACCCTGAGCTGTTGCCTGGAAATCAACATAGATTTTTCTCTTGAGTCTGCAAATTTTCTCTTAGAGACCTCAGGAAACAACAACAACAACAACAACAACAACAACATGAACTAAGAGCACACTTAATTATGAGTTTATTTTCTGTGTTCAGGTAGTAAAGGGGTGAGTGGTTTTCATTCGGTTCCAGTCTGAGGATGCGTCAGATTGCAGCGCCGGCCGCGTTCTCAGCCATGAAGCCGGCCAGACGGAGCCACCGGGGAGAGCCGCCCGATCCAGAGAGGAATGACTCCAAACTGGCTGTGGTTTGGGTTTATTCAGCATCTTGTTCTCATTTTCAGATGTTTGGTCCTTGGGCAGACCCCAAACCTCACTTTGCTACACAGTTATCTGGCCTGTGCAGGAGTTTTCAAGAAAATGTTCATCCACGTGGCCTAGATTTCTTATTAGTTAAAATCACTCACACATTTTTAGGCAAAATTGACAGTAAGGGAAGGGAAGAAGGGGCCAGAGACTGAGGGCATACCAGGTGCCGGGTGCCGTGCTGGGTGCTTCTACCTGCATTAGCTCAGCTGATAATGGCAGAGAAGCAGAAACGCCTTCAGACAGTAATGGCAAAGGTATAAAAAGGTTAATGGAGAAGGTAGGATGCATGGAGACTGGAAATGGGAAAGGTAGGACATCTCTAAGTCTTTTTGATTCCAGAATCCATGCCCTCAAGTCACCAGAAGTGATTAGTGACAATATACAATCGCCTTGTGTGAGGAGACAAAAATGATGTTATATGTGTTTCTCATCTTTTCTCTCCTTCTGCTGAAGGAGGCTTGGCTTCATTTATTCAATTCCTTTCCTTCCTTTGTCCTGCCCTGAGAGACTGGTTACAGAAGCTTTTTTGACGGATTTTAGGAGGGAAGGAGGGGAGAAGCGGGTAAGAGGCTTATGGACACATAAATATATCCCTATGTGTAAGTGCATTTATATCTTACATATATATATAACTTCATGGGTGATAAATACACGAACATTATAAAATGAGATTTTACCATACTTAAGCTTCTGTTATCTGTTTTAAACCCTTTATTATGAGCATTTTTCCTTGTCAAAATGTTTAAAACTGCAATATCATTTTTAATATTGCCTAAAACTCTATAAAGTATATGCCAATGCTTGATTTTTAGATATTTAGCTCATTTCCAGTTTTTAGCATTATGCAACAATGACACCTGGAAAAAATACTTTTAAATGGCACAAATTTCTGTTTCTCAGGGAAAAGCTTTATTGTAGTTTTTCTTAAGTCAGAGGAATTCTCTATGTTTTCAAACTAATTTTTTAAAGCACTGGAATCATTCTTGCAATAGTAGCTTATGGAAGACACACTGTGTGAAACCCATAGAAGTGGCTCTTTCTTCCATGGGTTTGCCTCTTGCCCCCACGGTGACCCTTGAGCTTCCACGGTACTCCAGAGCACCCCAGGACACCCCAGCTAGGTACTAGATTTGTTTTGTGTTTGTTTGTTTGTTTGTTTTTAAGATTTATTTATTAATTTGAGAGAGAGAGCGTGCGCGCCCATGCCCTCAGACGAGGAGGGGAGAGGGGCAGAGGGAAGGAGAAACTCAAGCAGATGCCATGCTGAGCCTGGAGCCCTACGTGGGGCTCGATCTCACCACCCTGATATCAGACCTGAGCCGAAACCAAAAGTCATCACTTGACCGACAGCGCCACCCAGGTGCCCCTGTTTTATTCTATGATACGATTATTTGCTGATATGACATAGTACTGAAAATCTGTTTTTTCCTTTAAAAGAAGAAACATTTTCTCTTTCTAACTCACTTTGAGTTTTGATGTGCCACATTGCCAGTAGAATTAATAATAACTTTTATTTTAATTTTCAAATCTATTTATGTATGCTGTAATAGAGGCCTTATACTTAAACTCAAACACATTCAGGCAGTCTGGGGTAGACTTACTGAAGTGTCACATAGGTCTGCGTAGTGGCATGAGGTCCATTCAGTGTCTCTTGTCCCATTAACATAGGGGAAGGCACCAGGGACCAGGACCTACCATATCTCCTGAAATAAAACAGAAAAAGAAAATCTGGCCTGGTTGATACTACTGTGCTTCTTCATGGCTTGCCCTTTTTGCTGTTCTACCAGAAGCTGGGGTTGACCTTGCATATCTTGTCAGCACTTTCAACAGTCAGATTCTTCCCTGTGCAGCGAAGCTCTGGTTTTCCTATGATTTCTGGTTTCCTCCAGGGTGCTGAGGTGGGGAGGAGTCAGGAAATAGAGATGCAGGCATCCACTTTCGTGTTTTCATTGCAATTCTTTTGTTTGTGCCCTCCAAGATGAACCTCTGTGAATGTGATCGTAGCTGCTAATAAAGAAATAGGTGGCCTTTTTTCTTCAGATGTTGGGGTTCAAATTGTCTGGAAATTTCCCACGTTGGGCCTAACTTACAGAGAGATTCCATGGGACCATGCAAAAGGGAACCTTCATGAATGTTATTAGGAACCTGATCCCTTTGTCATTCATCCTTTCTGTGTCCTTCCTTGTTGGAAGGCGAGAAGTTTGTGATTGGTTCGAACCGGTAGAAATGCCAGAGAACTGAGTTAGATATGCAGAGGGTATTGGAAGGACAGAAATTTATGCTTTCAAGTGTTACCATTATTAGATTTATAATTTTAATTTTTTTCTCTAGTCTTAGATAAGGTGAATTGTTGGCAGGTCTCTGAGACCAGAAGGAAATTAGAAGGTAAATGTGTGTAGGGAACACAGAGGACCAGAGAGTGAAATCTATTGTGAATAAGAGCGAATAGCAATAGGACATCGTCGTAGACAAAACTGACAAGAAGAAAAGGGGCGGGGCCAGAAAGGGGCGGGGCCAGATATGGTCAGATAATTCTTCCAAAGGGGAAAAATCTTTTCTAAAAAGCCCACTGGACCGTTTTCTATTATACTGGGGCCCAAGGAAAATAGACAAGGATGATTGAGACAGGTGGGATTTAGTTGTTTTTCAAAACTTTAACAAGCAAAAAAGGGCATTTTTTTTGCCCAATTAGTAGCGTTAAGATAAATCTAATGTGCTGGCTTCCTGGGATTTGTGCCTTCAATTTATAAGCTTTGCTGATAAAGAAGAAAATCAATTTCATTTTATTCTGTTTCCCAGGGAGAGAGCAAAAAGCTTAGGGATTTGGCGGGGGACTTTTTAATCAGGACTATTACAGAAACAAGTTGAAGAACCAAATATCAAACCTGTAAACTATGTCTGGGGGATAGAGTGTGGGTGATGGTTAGGTTTGGAGGCAAATGATTATTAAATTTTCTCAGGTAGGGTTTCTTAGTCTTCATAGTTAAAGGTGATCAAATCCAATTGCTCCTGACCATGTGTCATTGTTTTGCCAGTCCTCCAAGCAGACAATTCCAGTGTGAGATGCCAAGGTTGCCTCCACCCATCCAGCACTCCTGCTAAGAGAGCAGGAAGGAAGGCAAGGAAAGGAGCATCTACACCCTGCCCGGGGCTTCAGCTGCATCCCCAAGGCATGTGTCTAGCGGACCAGACCTGGCTGCATGGGGAGCTCCCTGAGCCTCACCTGGAGCTAAGGTGGACAGGAGCACACACTTGGTATATTTCTATCTTTATTTTGGTCTTGATCTTCCCGCACAAGGACAAGACCAGTGCTATCACCCTAACCTATGAGAAGTAAAAGAATGTACGGGAACAAGATGACATCAGCCCCAAAGCTTAGAGCAGAAGGAGACTATCTGATCTAGCTTATCCTTTTCTAGGCTAGGAAGGCAGGCCAGTCCCCTAGCTGGAAGGGTGTGGTGTGTGTGTGTGTGTGTGTGTGTGTGTGTGTGTGTGTGTGTGTGTAGGGACAGAGAGACCCTCTGACTACAGGGCACAGTACCTGAGGCCCATAGTCATTTTAGGGGCCCACAAAAATGTCTTAAGTTATTTTTTTGAATCAGGAGAAAAACTGAGTATAATAATAATGAATATACAATAATGGATCCATCCTGGATTATACTTGCCTCTTTAGTAATACAGCCATAAAATGTTTTTATATTTATATATAAAATGAAGGGAGGAGCCCATGAAAGCAAAAGTCCCCAGGCCCCATGAGAGTTATAATGCATCCCTGGCTGAGCAACCATGAGAGAGGCCGACAGGCTGGCAGAGACTCACTGAGGCAGACAGAATCAGAGAGAGAGAAAGACAGGGAGACACATACAGAGTGAAAGATATGGACAGAAAGACAAAGAGAAGGGGGTGTAGAAGGACACCTACGCGGACACACACACACATATACACACAGCCTGACAGATATGGAGAGGCAAGGAAAATGAGATTGATGGAGAGCCAGGGTAGACATACTGAACAAGACAGACACAGACAAAGATGTTAGAGGGAACATTCTGCTAGAAGGGGGCAACCATCACCTTAGTCGGATTTTTTTTTTAGCCACCCAGGAGCAAATGTGTCTGAAGAGTCACAGGCTTCTCCAACCACTCCCTTTGTACCCAGCCACAGAGAATCATGAGAGAGAGAAAAGAGGGCCAGCCCACTTCCTTTTTACCCCATGTTTGTAGGTACGTGAAAGTCCTGAGAAGGAGGTTTGTGTCAATCCCTGGTCTTGACCTTGGGCCCACATTCCTCTCTGCAGGTGAACTGAAATACAAGAGTCTTTCTCTTCCCCTAGAAAGTGCCCTGGTCTGCTTTACAAAGCCACAGACCTCATGGCCATGCTTCACCCAAAGCAGATGGGAATTGCAAAATCAAGATTGGGTTGGAGCAGGAAGTGTTCTAGCCTGAGCCTTAGGACTGCGGCCTTGATTAGGAATGCATATAGAGGTTGGGGGCAGGGTAGCATTATTTTCGTCACTCTGAAAACAGAAATTGGACAAGCTGGAACAATTGGAACATGAAGACCTTGTCACCTAATTGAAAGTCACACAGTTCCTTTTTACTTGTATTGTCTCTGGGAAATCGGGTTAGAGATTGTTTATGAAAGATCCAGTAAGAAATATAACATTTAAAATGCCTTACAAGAAAGAAAGCCCAGGGAAATGAAATAGTTCACACTAAAAGGTGTATATCAATCTGTTCTGAATTCTGGTCTTCTAATCTTGCCAGAGATGGTTGTAGGAAGAAATCAGTAAGAAAAAAATGGTGGGGGGGGGGCGGGGGGGCGGGGAGAGACACAGAGAGAGAGAGAGTGAGAGAAATTATTAAACCAGAAAGGAGCTCAGCCTCCCCACCTCTCAGGGTCAGAAAGGAGCAGTAAGCAGTGGGTACTTTGTAAGACAGTACCAGCCTTGAGGAGAAACTGCTCACATGTCTTTGGCTGTGGAAAGTGTCTTTAGGTGAAGTGATTTCTTATTTTGCACAAATGATCCCAGCACGTGTCTGTTTGTAAGTTCATTCATAGCCTCTGCCCAACATCATTATAGAGATCATTTTCTCATTTAAGAGAATAAGGGCAGTTGAAGTTATTTATAAAACTTATAAAGCAAACTGCTGCTTTTTTTTGTCAGTTATAGGTTATTTTTCTGCCATTTGTTGACAGCATCAGGGTGTGGGATGGCACATAAATCCCATCAAAAATGGAGTTATGTGGTCACATTAAGCTGAAGCCTCCTTTCCCCCCTTCCCCCCCCACAAGCTAACTGCAATTACTTTGGATTCATTTTAGTAGGTGTGAGAAGCTCATCTATTTAGAAGATGAATTGTTTATTTAGGATCATCTGGTAGCTGCAGGTTAATTAAAGAATGACTCCATCATCTCTAGCCAAAATCACAGGCATTATAAAAGCAAGCCTGCTTTATGACTGTCATGTGAGAAATGTACACAATGATGCCTGGAGAGTGTAAGCATTATTAAAAGTTATCCATTGGGTGAGTTTGTTCTTCTTCCACATTATACAGATATAAACAGCATCTGCTAGTCTCTTCTTTCCTGATTATATGCACCTTTTATACTATAATAAAAGAGTGATTGCACGTTTGCAAACAGGAGCATAGCTCACAACCCTCTTCGAAGTGTGCCACATTTAATTGTTACCACAGCCTTTTAGTAGGAATACTGTTATTTGTTAATCCCATTTTATACATGAAGAAACCAAAAGCACAGAGTTGTTGAGTAATTTATCCAAGGCCACACAGCCTGTGAGCAGCAGAGCTGAGACTAGCAACCAGCCTGCCTTGGGAGCCGCCCTCTTATTGGTTAGCTCCAGTGTCCTCTTCAGAAGTTGCGCTGGCAATGACATCTCCAGCTCTCTGTTGGGAGTATATTGATTCATTATTCGACTGTTGGGGCAAGCTTTTCTCTTTCCCGGGATTTTAGCCGCTACCGCTCTAGCCGGGCGGCCTAAGCTATGACTGTTGCCTAAAAGCTCCAGGGGAAGGGATGATATAAAGTTATTGTGGAAGCTCAGAGCGGAAATGTGGATTATTTTATTTTCACCAACCTTATTATATCCAATAATAATGTTTTTTTAAGTCCCGTGGTCCAACTTTTGCTTTCAGAGTGACCAAGACAATGCCTCCCTGCCCCAGGCCTTCATGTAGATGTTTGAATAGCCACATTCTAAACAGCAAACCCTATCAGACACCAGTTGCCCAAACATGCCAACCTATCAGCAACCCCATATTTGCTGGGCCCTGGAGAATGTACTAGCCAGTCCTTCTCACCAAGGAATCGAGGTCTCTCAGAGAGAGTGGCACATCAAAACTTCAAGTCCGCCCTTACTGCATAGAGCTTCAGCCGAGTGGTACACTCAGTAAATCCTAGGAAGCTCAAGTAAGGGAGAAATCCTATCTGGCTGGGTGGGTGGGGGTCTCAAAGGAAAGGGCAGGAGGTGGGCTTGTCTGAGGATGGGGGAGGGGGGAGATCGGATTTGAGGTAGACCCTCAAAAATGGGTTGGACTTGGCTGACTGAAAGAAGGACATTCCCTGTGCTGAGGTATGTGAGCAAGCCTCTGGCAATGGCCAAAGCCAGGGAGAAGAGCACTGTTTTTGGAGTCCTGGGTGATGAGGTTAGAAAGATACCAACTGATTCGGCTTCCCTACAGGGAGCAGGAAAACAAACATGTACTTTGTTCATTGGTGTAGGAAGGTATGGAGCTCAAAAATCTGATTTTTGTGTGTGGCATGTAGAATCAGTCTTCACCTTCCAGAGTTACGGTCTCATCTTGTCCAAAAAGCTATGTTTTTAAATGCCATGAACTCCGATAAAAACAGGTTTGTTTTTTTCTCCCACTTGTGTTCTTGAAACCTATGTTTACAGGACCTTATGCTACTTACACTCTGGGGTGTTACCTTTAATCTCAGCCTCTATTTGCTACAAATACAGGGAAAGGTGACAGTTTCATTCAGGATAAACTCCACTGATCTCTCTCTGTGAGGCAAGATATTTTTCTCGAGCGTTTTGGGGCAAATCTCTAAAAGGCAGCATGAACATGGATGGAACTGACTGGGTTGGGATCCTAGCTCTGACACTTTGTGCTGTGGAAGCTCAGATACATGCTTAACCTCTCTGTGCCTCAGATTTCTCATCCGGTGCAGGGTTGATGTTCTAAGCAGTATCTGGGACACAATAAAGAATTGTCAGCTTCAGTCATGCATTCTCAACAGGGGTAACAGCACCCCGAAGAGGTCGAAAATTCACAAATGGTATGATTAGGAAAAACACTGCCTTTTTGGAAGTGTGTGTGTTTGTCAAAAGAAGTGTTCGGGGAAACACTGACTTAAATCAACTCTACTAAATTAGACCCAATGAAGCACTGATAGAAAGAATCCAAAAGGAAGTTTAGAAGTACTCTGATGCCTAATAATCAATCAGCAGGCATTTACGATGGCCTGTAGTAGGCCCAGTCTTAGGTTGCTTTTTGGTCATTTGCAGAGTGAGGGAACCAAAGGAAGGAAGCTCTCCTTCTAGCGGGGTCTTTTCCTGAAGAGCGTGGTGGTGGGGGCACAGAGCTGAGGAGGGAATGAGGTGCTTTGTCTACTTTGGCCGAGGGGCCAATGGTCTGGGTATGTGTGGCTTGTCCTGAACAGAGTAAACGGTAAGAGCTCACATCTGCCAGGTTTTGTTTTTTCTCTGAGTAGTTTCACACACCTTATCTCACAAGCACCGTTTTCCTTTAAAAAATAACTTTAAATTACACATTTAAGAAAGAAATGTATTCTTTGTAAGAAAATTGACATATTACAGGTAAGCATAAAAATTCCCTTTGGGTCTCATTCCCTGCTCCCCTCCACAGGGTTAACCACCATTAACTGTGTGTTTTTATGAGACACTTTTTTTCTCTTCACTTACATACAGATAAACCTGTTTTTAGAAGTATATATTATTTTGTATTTTTTACATTAATGATAATATAGTATATATAATTTCTACTACCGGCTTTTTTTTTTTTTTTTTTATAATTCGTGACAGGTCTTGGAGATCATTCCCTAATAAAACATGCTGATCTCATTCTGTCAAACTGCTGCATGCCCATGGGAGGAATATACCATTATTTCCTTATCCATTTCTCCTTCTGGTAGATATTTATGTTATTTCCATATTTTTCTGATACCACAGCTAAGAATGCCGCCTCTTTGGGTTTGTGGGTGTATTTCTATAGCCACTCTTTGAAACGGGTATTATCTTACAGCAGAGGAAACTGAGGCCCGGAGAAATGACACAGTCAGTTAGTAGTAGGTCTAAGACCAGAACCCAGGTCTTTTTTTTTTTTTTTAAAGAATTTATTTATTTACTTGTCAGAGAGAGAGAGAGAGAGAGCACAAGCAGGGGGAGCGACAGACAGAGGGAGAAGCAGGCTCCCCGCTGAGCAAAGAGCCCAACACGGGGCTGGATCCCAGGACCCTGGGATCATGACCTGAGCCGAAGGCAGATGCTTAACCAACTGAGCCACCCAGGTGTCCCTAGGTCTTTTTGTTCCAAATTCAAATCTGATGTGTTTTCTTCCACTCCCATTCCGCAGCTACCTCACCTTCCCCCAGACTGGAGCGTATATATTGGGCGACCTGTTTGCTAATGGTAGCATTCCAAGGGCTGCCCCAAAGGTGCTGCTTCTTTACTCACTTGCGCTGATAGATCAACTACCTCATATTTCCTGCAGGAAGGGTGCTTTTTGCAGGTGGACAGCTATGTGGGAATAAAATGGGGGTGGAGGAGATTGCCTTGAATGGCCGGCCCGACCTGTTACCAAGTCGTTGTGCCAAAGCAGGCATAGATTTCTCCATCCGTGACTGAAATTTGAAAGCTCTGACTGAGAAATGTCAGGATGAAGTAACACTTAAATTATGAAGGAAGAAGGTACTAAAGAGGGCAGGGAATAATAACCTTTGGAGACTGGTTTGTTTTGAGCAGGAAAGGAAGAGATGGATATTCTAACTGACCATCATACTTTAAAATAAAGAAAAGGTTCCTGGGGCCTACAAAAAGCTTAAATTTCAGAGAACCCTGAGCTTCTTTCTGATGAGGCTTCTTCAGTATTTCACAATGGCATATTGAAAGGATTTTTAAATTGAAATCCCCCAGTACGTTGTTGGGGTTCCAGATCAGGATGGTTGGATTAGCCCTTTCTTCCCCAGCCAATGAAGGCTGCGACTGCCCACATCCATCAGCTGCCCCAGACCGGGGGGTTGCTCCAGCAGCCGTGTCAGATAGGATTCCAGCCAGAGCAGATCCTGGCAGAGAACAGGGAGCCCAGCAAGTTCGTCATGGCCTTGCTGCCCCAATCCATCCAGACACTCCCCTGGACCCAATTAGCAGATTGGAAATAGCATCCAAGTGTGTTGCAACCACTAAGTTAGAGAAGAATAACACACATGAAAGAATCAAGTGGGAAAAGAGCATTTTGGATCCTGAAGGAGCAAGTTGCTTGTCAGAGATGTAACGAACTGAAACAAAATAAGTTGCTGCTCTTAAGCCTTTTTCTAACACTGCTGGGGTTCATTAGCTTGGGGAAATGCACCAAAATTGCAAAAGAACAACAACAACAACAAAAAGAAAGAAAAGAAATGCTTATTGTTCCCATGTTCAATTTCTTATTTAATACAACTTAAAAAGGGAAATTTAATAGAAAAGGGAGGGTGTCATTAATTTTAGAGTCTGCAAGAAATGAAAATGAAAAATGATTCGCTGATTAGTGATATGCAATTTGTTCCTTGAATGTCTTCAATAATGTGTGAATGTCACATTATATAACACTTATAATGATTAAACCAGAAGATGAAATAAGATAGGATAGATCTTGTGTTCTTCCCTTGACTAGTGGACAACTTATCTCATTAATCTCTCTAGGCTTGCAGCCTTAAATTGAATAAGCAGTGTTATTGGGGGAGATTTATAGCCACATGACTTAGCAGCCTCACTGAGGAAATCTTACAGTACTATTTTGAGAAGCCCCCGAGATAATTCTTGGGATTTGTATTCATTGTAGCCTGTCATAAAACATTGCCAGAACCAGTAATGAGTAGTGAACCTTCTCTGGAACTTAATATTCTGACAGCAACACTGGGAAAATGGGCAGTTGTTGGTGCCTCATCTCATGGAAGTTAAAAAGTATTCTTTATCCCAATTTTAAAATTATTTTGTTAGAAATGTTGACTTCAGTATAGTAGGAACTTCTGTACTGAGAGACCTGGGTCCTGAGGAATGCTCATGAAAAATTAGTGAGCGTTTAACATTACAAAGGCAGGTCTGAAGTGACCTTTATGAAGTGTTTGTTGGAAGAATGAATGAATTGGTAACCATGAGTCCTCCTCTTTTCATTTAGGTACTCCCTATAACTGAGTCCTGACACTTGGTGGACGAGTACCATTAAGATGAGCTCATATAAGGCAGTTTTTAAAAGAAATGCCATGCCACCCCTTGGACCAGTAGCTCGGAATTCAAGTTGGGAAAAAAAGTGTTGTCGTACTCCACATGGCTTTATGGAGTAACTGAAAGGTTAAAGTGTATACATTTAAACTGTACAGTGTGATGATTTAATACATATGTACATTGTGAGATGATCACCACAATCAGGCTCATTAACACATCCATCACCTCACATGGTTACTAGTATGTGTGTGTGGGGGGGGCGTTGAGGGGGTGGGTGTCTGTGTGGTGAGGATGTTTAAGATCTATTCTATTCTCTTAGCAGATTTCAAGTATAAAATACAGTATTATTAAATAGTCACTATGCTGTATGTTAGATCCCCAGAACTTTCTCATCCTGTAACTGATGGCTTGTACCCTTTGACCAGCATGTCTCCATTTCATCCACCCATAGCATCTGGTAACCACCATTCTACTTTCTGTTTCTGAGTTTGACTTCATTTTTTTTTTTAAGTTCCACATAAAAATGAAATCATACAGGATTTGTCTTTGTCTTATTTTACTTAGCATAGTGTCCTTTAGATTCATCTGTGTTATTGCAAATGGAAGGATATCCTTCTTTCTCATGGCTGAATAATATTCCAGTGTGTGTGTGTGTACACATACATATATGCCCCATCTCTTTTATCCATTCATCCATTGATGGACACTTAAGAGAAAGAGGTTTAACTTGATAAATCACCCAGTACAAGGTGCCCCTTCAGAAATCACCGGTAAGTCCTTGCATGCCTTCTTCCTTTGGAGTATTCACTTCCTCTCAAAGCCTGTCTATTCCTGCACCATGAGCCCCTTGAGCATGAGGCTGTGCCTGTCTCTGTAGCTCCACATCTTGATTATGCCTGTGACATATTAAATACCCTTGAAAAACTTTTTGGTATATGAAACTAAAGTTATTGTTATTTATATAAAGTCAAAATCCACCTTTCCAAGCTTCTACTTTGGCATACTTAGTTCTGTCTTTTGCCCAAAAACAATATACCAACTCCTTCTTCCATGTGAATATTTTGATTCTCAATCACTCCTTTCGTTTTCTCTGCTCCAGATTAATCCCTACTTCCCTCAATTATTTATTTTCTTTAGCGACTGTGCCAATCATTTTGAACTTCCTGGTCAACGAAAACCTAGGGTCCTTTCGCCTTTAAGTAATATCAGGGAAACATTCCCACCCATCTTTTATTGGAACAAAGGCTTTTTTTTTTTAACTGAATTTGTAACCTATCCCATATATCCTTGTAAAATTTAATCATCCTGGTTTTACCCATTTTTCTACCTTCTTGAGATTTTTTCATTTGCTGATTTTGCCACAATGTTGTATCTTTGCAGAGTTGACCAACAAAGTTGGTAACAGAAAATGTGGATGCTTTGGCACATGCCACTAGGGTCCTCTTTTCCCCTGGGGTGACAGTGAGCTATCATTTAGCCCTCTTGTGTGATCATTAGGCCTACACAAATTTCCACATGGTGCTGCAAGTGACTTTAGAAAATGTTAAATCTATTCATGTTCTCTACCAGTTCTACATATGAGGAAACCAAATCAATCCAAAAGAGCCTGGGGTGCCTGGGTGGCTCAGTTGGTTAAGCAACTGCCTTCGGCTCAGGTCATGATCCCGGAGTCCCGGGATCGAGTCCCACATCGGGCTCCTTGCTCAGCGGGGAGTCTGCTTCTCCCTCCGACCCTCTTCCCTGTCGTGCTCTCTGTCTCTCATTCTCTCTCTCTCAAATAAGTAAATAAATAAGTAAATAAATAAATAAATAAAACAAAAAAACAAAAGAGCCTGGAGCTACACAGCTGGTTAGTAGAAACATCCAGACTAGAACCAAGGCCAAATGATACTGAAGGGAGTTCTCCTTTTTTCTTTATGATAACTTTTTTTTTAAACAGACAATTTTTTAGGGCAGTTTGGAGTTCACAGCAAAATTGAGCTGAAGGTACAGAGATGTTCCCTACACTCTGGCCTCACACATGCACAACCTCCTCCACGATGGACATCTCTCAGCCAAATGGTACATTTGTTACAAATGATGAACCACATTGACACATCATTATCACACAGAGCCCAAGGTTTACATTAGGCTTCACTCAGTGTTGTACACTCTATGGGTTTGGACAAATTTACAATGACATGTGTCCACCATTATAGTAACATATGGCGTAGTTTCAGTGCCCTAAAAATCCTCTGTTCTTCACCTATTCATCCCCTTCTTCCCCTAGCTCTTGGCAACTGCTGAACTTTTTACTGTCTTCATAGTTTTTCCTTTTTCAGAATGCCATAGAGTTGGAATCATATAGTAAGTAGCCTTTTCAGACTAGCTTCTTTCACTTAGTAATATGTATTTATTTCCTCCATCTCTTCTCAAGTCTTGATAGCTCATTTCCTTTCAGTGCGAATATTCCATTGTCTGGCTGTACCACAGTTCATTTATCAGTTCACCTACTGAAGGGCATCTTGGTTGCTTACAAGTTTTGGCAATTATGAATAAAGCTGCTATAAATATCTGTGTGCAGGTTTTTTTTTTTAGATTTTATTTATTTATTTGACAGAGAGAGCACAAATGGGGGGGGGGCACCAGGCAGAAGGAGAGGGAGAAGCAGGCTCCCCGTTGAGCAAGGAGCCTGAGGCGGGGCTCGATCCCAGGACTCCAGGATCATGACCTGAGCCGAAGGCAGTTGCTTAACCAACTGAGTCACCCAGGCGCCCCACCCCCCCCACTTTTTTTTAAGATTTTATTTTTATTTGACAGAGTGTGTGCAGGTTTTTGTGGACATAAGTTCTCAAATCCTTAGGGCAAATACCAAGGACTGTGACTGCTAGATCATGTGGTAAGAGTATGTTTCATTTTTGTAAGAAACCACTAAACTGTCTTCCACAGCTGCCACTCTTCATCTCATTCTCAAGTTCAAAACAGAAACATTAAATGTCTTGTTGAAATCCCAACATATTGTGGAAGGTTTCCAAGTCTTTTTTCAATTAACTTTTTTATTGAAATAGAGTTGACATACAATGTTACATTAGTTCCATGTATACAGCATAGCAGTTGGGTTTCCTAGTCTTTATACGAAGGTCATATTATATACTAATTTTAATTTGATTTAGATAAAGCAAAATGATGGTCTTTCCTCTTTCTTCTTCTGAGACTGTCAGTAAAACTCTTCCTATTTCTAAATATAAAACTTTAAAACATGTGATGGTGACATTACCTAAGAGCTGGTCCACTACAAGGAGAAGTAAGCACATGTGTGTATAGGTAGGCGGGTGTACCATAATAGGGTTTATACCATAATTAAAGAGTCGGAGAAACAGAATGATTTCCTGGTCAGTGAAAACTTTTCACATAAAGGCAAACTGGTCATTTATGCACAGCCATCGGGGGGCTGTGGAGCCTTGCTTTGTGCTCACTAAGGGAGCTCTATTTTTGATGAGGGATTATACTTTGTTCAATGGAAAGAAAATAGCTCTTTGTACCTTGCTGGCTGAATTGCTAACTATTCTTCAACCCCAAGTCTCATTGTTCCCATTATTCAGTATTTAAATATACATAATGTAATGTAATGTCTTTACTACTGTTACTATTTCCAAAGAGCTTTTTTTCTTAAATCTCTGAAACCCAGAACCAAAGAACACTTTCCTCTTAGGTATATTTTTTTATTGGTTAGAAGAGAACCAACCCATAAATTTTTAGAGTCAAAAAACACTGAGTAAAAGTTTACCTTAAAATCTCCTTAGAACTTACCTTTCATAGGAGACTGTGTTCTAAAAAATCATCTTTAAAATCTGTTGTTTCATCAGAATTGTTTGTGTAAATTGCAGTATTGTCTAACTGCAGCCCAACAGAGGACTATCATATTGCACTTATAATCAAAAAATAAATTGAACATAGTGGTAGGCTTACAGAAAGAGAGGGAATTATATTTGATTAGATTAGCTCTAACCTGCCTGGAATAAAACTGTCTGTATTTCCTGTTATTTGTCAGTGTTTATAGCTGGGTTCGTCTACAATGCTTTCACTATTATTTTCAGGCAGTAAAAGGCAGTCAAGCAGAAAAGACACTCATAAATGTCAGAAAGGAGTAAGTTTTTTTTTTGTTTTTTTGTTTTTTTTTGCATTTCAAGGGCTTTGAAGGTCAAGTTCAACCCACTTAAGGGAAGCAGAGTGATGGGTATGCGGTAGCATGTTGTTAGTTGCTGTATTTAGGCATATAATTTATGGGAACTTAATGCACTTGCCTATTACTCTAAGCAAGTGAAATATCCTGGGAAGATTCTATTTATTTTATAGATTTTATTCACCTGTTAGAAGGTAAAATAAGTCAAATTTTCATAATTTGTGATGAGGAAGGGAAGATGTTTAACTTGTCAAAACCTGATCAGATTAGGGAGCACTTTGATTCTTTCCTTGCTCCTCCTATTATAAATCTGTTCTACCTGGCAGCTTCCCCACTCCGTACTATGAGGAGGAAGAGCTCTGTTAAGAATTCTGCATACCAGTGTGAGATTTTTTTCCTCCAGAAGCCTTTATTGAGATGTTTCCTTTTTCTTTATGAGACTTTTTTTTTCCCCCAGCAAAGAGCCTTAGCAATTATGGTTTCAAGCCATTGAAAATAGGTACGTTCTTTGATATCAAAGAGCTTCTGGAGCTTCTTGAAGATTTTCAAACTAAAGAGACCCAAAGGTGGTATTTCAAGGTGCTACCAGCACAGGCCTTGGTAGTTAGAAACTCGCAGAATGTTCTACCAAGTATATTGTACTTTGGAGATGTACTATTGCATTTGGTAAAAGGTAAGGTGTTTTGAGTCCCTGCGCGTGTGCCTATGTGTGTTCCCACCCCTGCTACACTGGATCTCAGTAGTTACAGTGTTGCTCCCATGATGTAGGATGAATAGAGGATAGGCAGCAGGGAGTGGAATAGACATTTAGAAACACTCACTATGTGTCAGATACACAATGTATGTTTCATTTTTCAATGCTCACTGTTAGCATGAGAAGTGCTAGGTTACTATTTTCCAGGTTGGAGGGTCAGGGAGGTAAAGTTTACATGTCTAGGAGCCAACCCATATTTTTTTTAATGTCTGCAGTTAGCTCACTAGGGTAGGCTCCAGAGAGGTGGCATTAGGAGACAGAGAATAAAACCTGGACACCAGAGCTAATTTCTTGGGGCAAATTATGCATGTGTGTTGGGGGGAGGGAGAAAAATACATTTTCATGCAACAAAATGCTTTGAGAATTGTAATATCACTAGATGGTAAAAGTTCAGGGGTTGTCTTTTTCTTTCCAAAGAAATGTTTTTTGGTCACCCCACATAGGCCCTGTCTTGTTCTTCCTTTCCTGGGCTTCTTTTCATTTGTTATCCTTTTCTTCCTCTCCTGTTCTCAGTTTCCATCTGAAAATTCCTGTTGCTTGGGGCACCTGGGTGGCTCAGTAGGCTAAGCATCCAACTCTTGATTTCAGCTCAGGTCGTGATCTCAGGGCCATGGGATCGAGTCCCGTATCGTGCTCTACACTCAGCAGGGAGTCTGCTGGAGATTCTCTTTCTCTGTGCCCCCCGCCCCAAATAAATAAATAAATAAATCTTAAAAGAAATTTCTCTTACTTTTTATATAGAAAATTCATTTCGCTCTTTGCTTTTACCCTCCATTTCCAGACCATGCCTTATCTTAGAAACCTTTGTCCATGATGGTATTTTCCTAAACAGTGAACCATGAGTATCTGTGCAACAAATGTTCATTGAGCACCACCTGTATATGAAATATTATACTAGGATGATGTATTGGCAACAAAAACAGACACAGGTCTTGCCCTTGTGGAATTTCAACCTTAATGAGAAAGACATCAAGTTATTTTATAATGAATACATACTAGTTTTCTCCTTCAGATTTTCTGCCACCATCAAGTTTCTTACTTTAGGAGAACTGACGGAACTCAGACCCCATACGAGCATGGTGTTGACGCTCTCAGTAAACATGTATTGATGGAAAATATTAAATCTCTTTAGCCCTCATTTTTCTTGTTATACAAGTAATGTTTTAAAACAAATATTCTCTGAGGAAAATCATCTTCTATAGTTGACAATCAGCATTAGTCAACATTTGTATGGAACTTTGGTGTTTATGAAGGTAGGGCTTTTTATAATCTTTATCAGAGTAAAACCCTATAAATCTGTGAAAAGGGGGCTCTTATAATCTCTATTTTACAGTTTAGAAATCTGTAGATTGGCACTAATCCATTCAGTGTGGAGCTGAGATTAGACCACAGTCTATCTCCAAATCATCTTTTCTTTTGACTACCATTGCCTCTTGAAAATGATTAAAACAACATCAAGAGATACATAAGCATCTTGATTTCCATTATAATAAATATTTTTCACCTGAAAAGCACAGAGGCAAATTATTATATTCACTTAATTTATTGATTCACCAAACAATGAGTTTCTAGGACGAGGGGGTCCAAGATGTAGTTCTTTCCTCCAAGGCATTGTAATTTATTGGAGTAGACAGACATATAACTAAGTAAAGATAGGACCACAGATAAGATATTCTCGAGGCATAATGCAAAGATCACTAGCTTTTTGGACGGTCTGGTTTGCATCTTGACATTAATTACTACTTATTAGCTATTATCCTGGGCACATCATTTATCCTCTTTGGCCAGAAGATGCCTCAACTATGAAACAGGGGATAAAAGTATTAACATGCATTGCAGTTGTAAATATTAGAGGAAATGTGTGCAAAGGGCCCAGTATAATTCCACGCACTAGTAGGTGCTGAATTAATGGTACTACAATTATAACACGACTGAGTCAGTATAAATTTTATATATATAAAAATTGTGTTTTGTATTTATGTTTATTCTGTCCATCTGTCCATCCATTCATCCATCCATTTACTCTCTGATTTTGAACTCCCCAAGAATCTAGGAACTAATTTCCTGATAAAACAATAGAAAGGCTAGGGGAAATATCCAAGAGGAAGTGAAGTTTTTTAGTGTCTGAAGACAGATTTTTTGGTTTTGTTCTTTGTTTTTTCCGAACTGAAATTTTATTTTTATTTTTTAAAAGATTTTATTTATTTATTTGAGAGAGAGAAAGAGCGTACAGAGGGAGAGTGAGAGCGAGAAGCAGACTGCCCACTGAGTAGGGAGCCTGTTGCGGGACTCGATCCCAGGACCCTGAGATCATGACCTGAGCCGAAGGCAGACATTTGACTGAACTACCCAGGCACCCTACGGAACTGAAATTTTAGGTGGGAGGAACTATACCATGTATGAAGCCATCAAAAAGCATGGAAACTTCCAAGAGCCATGAGATGCTCAGTATAGCTAAAGTATGAAGTATGAACTTGGGGAGGTTGAGGGCTCAGCTGGACAAATAGTCAGAGGTCAGATCATAAAGGGGCTCTTATCACATGCTAAGCCACTTGGACTTTATCTTTCCCTAGAGACAACGTTCTCTCACTTAAATAGAAAATGACAAGCTTGGAACGAATGTGATAGAAAGAACTTCTTTTGGTTTGTGGAGTTCTTGATTGCATGGAAAAAAGAGGTAATCTACCAAAAATGTATCTGAAAAAATAAGAAATGGTATATCTTGAACAAGAATCTTTACGATGAATAGATCGTGGAGAGTTGAGATTTCTAGTGAAACACACCGTGAGGAAGCTTCTTAAGCCAAGTTCCAGAAGGAGCAAGCAGTGCCGAAATGTTATAGGTCAGAGCTCCCTGGGGCAAATGTTGTCCGTTACGTGGCAAGTTCTAAAGCAGCAGGGACAGGACTGAGAGTACCTGAACCCCAAATAGAACACTTACCGTTTTCCCTGAAAGTCAGCATAAATATTTGATAACGTCTTCCCTTCTGTGAAGGGGCCCTCGCTCAGTGGGAGTGATATCTAGTATCCCTTAGCAGGACAGAATTATTTGTTTTCTTAAGCTTTTCTTTATGTCCTGGAGGTGGATTCTAAAAGCTCCTAAAGTATTTTGATTTTGAATTCTCACAAAAGTATTTTTTCTTTCACAGTAATTCAGTATAAAAGGTTATAAAAGTGATATATTCAGAAGTATTCAGGACCTGCTATCCATGCCACATGGGAATAAACTATCTTGCCATTTGCACATCCCATGGGAGAAGAGAATCACAATTCACATATAGGAAATATTTAATGTGTTTGCCTCTGTTTTGCTCATATTGTCTGCTCTGCTGAAAGGCAGATTTTTTTTTTTTGCAGATAAAAGCTGCCCTATCTTGCTGACTGCTCATCTATTTTGCTCAAGAAGAAAAGCCTTTGTTAAAATCAGAAGCAAAACCTAATTTTCAAAATATTGCCTAAAAATAATGAAATGCAAGGAGATATCAAAGTATGCTAAGACTATGGGCCAACCTTGCACTTTGGGAAATTACCAAATTTAGTAAATATTGTTATTAAGTGAACGGGCAGTGTTTCCTAAGCATCGCCTTATGAATTGATGTTTAGGTGCTTGAGAATAAGCTGGACTATGGAGGTGGCCTTGCCCTTGTGGCTGGGCAGGCCGATGGACACATGGTTGAAGGCGGTGAGCCATGCCATCCTCATTCGGCCTTTCAGGACTGTTCACAGATTACTTGTGTGTTTTTGAGGTTTGGCTTGGCTGCCTTTGCCAATGGGGAAGCATTGGGGAACAAGACAGATAGAGTTTCTGCTTTTCAAGAACTCACAGTCTAGCAGGGAAAGAGATATTAAGCCAGCCACTGCAACAGTGCACAGAGATACCAGGGGAGGTTCAGTGTACCATGGGCCAAGCCCTTTAGCGGTTGTGAAAGTTCAATCTTTGGGACTTAAGTCTGACGATAGGATACCCACCCGGGCTGGGTCTTGGGCACTGGAGCTGAGATTTCAGTTAAAATATTAAGATCTAGCACAAGTTAACTCCTGTCAACTGAATGTTTCTAAATTTTCCGAAATGGCCCTTGTTTCTTCACATCTATTTTTTGGTAAGTCTTCCCCTGGGACTACCTTTGTGAATATTTTTTATGATAATGTTTACTGAACAAATCTGAATGTTTGACTTGTAGAACCAACAAATAATCTCCAGAGAAGTCTTCATCTTTATGCAGCCACGTATAAGATACAAAAACAGGTATTTTCTTCTTTTAAGAAATATGCACAGAAATGAAAATTTTCATACTCTCCTCGCTTCGATTTCAGATTTTCAACAAACTAAACTCCCAGTTTTGAAACTCCTACTGGGAGTGCTGAGGCTTAGTGGGGGGGGCTTGACCAGGTGTGTTAACCCGTCTGTCTGTATACAGATGAGATACTAAACCTGATTCTGTTCTATACAACTGGGTGAAAAAAGATGGAAGCTTCTTTTCAGATAAGGGTTAAAAAGGAAATAATCTCTTTTACTGCAAATTTTTTCTCAGCAGGTGCAAAATAGCTGCAATCAGGTAGGCTTTGGTAAGTGGCAGATGCTATCTACCAAGTTGAAAGATCACAAATTCTCACCGCATTCCTATTTCAATTACATAGACACTGGCTGCAATTTGTGCATCTCTGAAGGCATGCCTAACTCTGTGATAAGAAATGGGCCTTGACCAAGCATGGGGCCATGTACACAGCCATGCTGCAAGACTCACTCATAGTGACACCAGCTCTGGCCAGCCAGGGTCCCTGGGTCATCATTACAGTGTCATTAGATAGGAGAGCCCACTAGGATCCCGAAGACATTCCATCATACAGATGAAGAAATCAAGGCCTAGAGAGGATGACACCCTTACCTGTGATACGTTAGTTACAGACTTCTCAAGGCACAGTTCTGGCCTCAAGCTGCTACTTGTCTTGTGCTACAGAGGTAAATATACCTGGTTGAATTGATGAATACCACTACTGCCTGGAGCATTGTGCTGATAGGATTCTGAAGTTGCATCCTGACTCGGGGAAATGGTGCTGGGGTTGATTAACAATGTCTGTCTGCGGAGAATGTGGGGAGGCCATGTGTTTTCTGAATTCAGTTGAATGATGGAGGGGGATGGGTAATCAAATAATTACCAGATGATCTGAAGCATGCCTCAGAACAAAGTGCTCTAAAATCTTCCTGGAGGGTCAGGATCATTTCACAGGAGGTGACGCTTACGTTTGGTCTTGAAGAATACTTAGCAGTTTTCCTCACAGAGAAAGGAAAGAAGAAGACATTCCATGAAGGCAGAATAGCTTGGGCAGGGGACCTAAGACATGGAGAAACAAAGGAAATAATGCTCATTGATTGCTTGCTCTGTGCTGGGCACTAAGCTAGGTCCTTATTTAATTTTCATAATGACTTGAATATTTTACAGATGAGGAACATGGACAAAGAAAATTAAGATGCTCTATAGCTAAGTAGGTTGAGATTTTAGTTATTGGGGCTCCAAAGCTTTTAGAGGGACAGGGTGGATGAGGAAGAGTGGATTGGGGAGGAAGGATATCATCAGTTTGGATTTGGACTATTAAATTTGAGTTGCCTCTGGGACATCTAAATAGAGAAGGCTTGTGTGCTGTTGGAAATATGGCATTGACTGATCTGTTTATGATAAAAATGTAGATAAAAGACTCGCTGATAACAGACTTTGTGCATATATTTCCAGGCTTCTGCTTAACAGTGGAGACCTTTCTGCCTTTGCTATCCTAGCACAGGAGACTATAAGTAATAAACTAATATGCTTTATGTTGCATGAGCGATTCAAATTACTGCCAATGCAATATTAAGCCCAGAATTGATAGGACAACTGTCTCACTTAGAAATTCAAGTGTTCTTGGCACAGTACAATTTATTATCACCATGAGACCTGTGCTCTGGCAAAGCTCTACTTGTGTTCAGCAAAGACTTTTGAATATGTGTGTTCCTCTGCCAGGGTCCAACTTTGACCTACAAGAGGACAGTGTCTATTCATTAGAGAGATGCCGGGAGGTGCCCCAGTTGGCAGCTGTGCATGGAGTTGGGGTATGACATGCATATGTGCCCAAGGTCATCGAACCATGTTCAAAAAAAGGCGGCTTTAAAAAAATATGTTTTAACTTGTGCAATTTCAAAAAGAAGAAAGAAAAAAACAAAAAAGCTTTTATGTTGGTGAATTCCAATGTCCAGGGCAACTCCAAGACCCTTCCTTATTCTTTCTTTGTGGACTTATGGTTACAGCTCCTTTAGAGTACAAGGTAAGGGATAGGTGTTTAGAATAATCCAGGCCCCTTTCCTGATTCTCTTTGTTCTCTAGGACGACGACGATGATGATGATCTTATTGATGACAATGACTTTGATACCACCATACTTCATTGATTTTTTTTAAAATGTTTTTTTCCACACATCTGAGAGTGAGGTGCATTGTATTCTCAATACTATCTTGCAGTCACCACCAGCCTGCAACAAAGTTAAATTCCCCCAGATAGGATTTGCGTTGTTTCAAATGGTCACCTGGGGATACTACCAACCTGAGACCACTTTAAATTGAATTATTTACTGAGATTTTTCTTGAATCACACCAGTAGTGTGAACTTGTATCAAAAACCTGCATGAGTACCTGCTTGTGGTTCGAATTCTCAGGGGAGATTATTTTTCATTTCTCTTCTCTTGCTGTGCCTTTCTGAATGGCAGCTTTATTTCTGGGATATTCTAACTTTAAGGAAATAACATTTGGGTGTCTTAGCTTTTCGCAGAGGTCTATTATTAGACTCCCCATCTTGCTTTACTTTCCTACCATATTTAGAGTAACCGTGTATCTAACAATAACAATTGATGGTATCTCAGAGTTGATGAAATACCATTAACAATGAGAGCTAACATTTCCTGAGTGCTATTCCTTTGCCAGTCAGTGCTTTTAGGGTTCTTCATACGTAGTAAATAATTTCAGCTGTTCGCAATCATACTAGGTAGGTATTATTGTTTCTCCAATTTCAGGTAAGAAAACAGAGGCACAAAATGTTAAGAGCAACATGCTCAAGGTGACATACATTGACTTATTTAGTGTTACTTGACCACCCCAAGTCTGCATATGGGCTGCTGGTGAGAATCTGTTTCATCCCTGTAAAGTACTTGCTGAGTACACAACAAGGCTCTTACGAGTCCCTCCCCTTAGAAAATGTGCCATTGTCCTTATTACTAGGACAGGGTGTTCTTTTGTTATCCATTTCTCATTCCCTGATGTGAGATTCATGTTTTAAGCGTTATCCTCAGACAAGAGTCGGTTTTCTAAAAAACGTGAATTTGTTAAATCTTTCCATTATGTACCATATAAAGGATGTTGTTCCAAGCAGGTCTACTCCTGTTCAGATCTGCAAGTTCTACCAGGAACCTCAAGGCAATTCTCAGAATACTCAGATTCTTTTTACTTTATATTCCCCCACCCTAACCCCTTTGCCCCACTGCCCCACCATACCTACATCAAATCTACACAGAAATGTCCAAGTGAGGTAAATTAAGAAGAAAAAAGAAAAGAATGATTTGATATGTAGAAAATGTATTTCCTCTAATGATCCAATCTAAACTTTTCAGATAATTTACCACTTGAATTTAGAAGAGAATAGTTTTTAATCTTCTATCCTTCCTTGTGTCCTTTGTTCTTTTATTTCTTCCACACATATTTACTGAATATCTTCCAAATTCAAGATGTTGTGCTTTATGCTGCCTGAAATGTTTCTCAGACTTTGTTCACATTCTCAAAGAATTCTTTTTTTTGAGAGAGAGAGAGAAAGAGAGTGAGCAGGACAGGGAGGGGCAGAGGGAGAGAGGGAATTCTAAGCAGGTTCCACACCCAGCATGGAGCCCAACACGGGACTTGATCTCATGACCCTGAGATCATGACCTGAGCCAAAATCAAGAGTCAGACACTTAACTGACTGAGCCACCCAGGTGCCCCTCAAGGAATTATTACAATCAAAATTCTAGGGGAACCTTTCCCTCCCCGCCCCTCCTCTCCCTCCCTCCTCCTCCTTTCTTCTTTCCTTGGTCTTCCTTCTCCATCTACCCCATCTCATCTCACCCGCATTTACCACCTGGAAGCCAGGGAGGGATACAGGCTTTAAGGAGCATACTCCATTTGAGCTGAGTTGCATTTGCACTTGTAGAGATGAGGATGATAGAAAATAGCAGGGTGCAGTGAGGAGCAGTCTGGACAAAGTCATAGGAACTGGGTAGCAAAGGGACTTTAGAGAATGTTGATATGACAGCCTGAAACAGGGAAGGATGAAACGACAGATGGGACATGAGACCTCCAAGCATCCACACTTCCCTTCCTACTTCACTGGTTATAGGGAGAATCATGTGGGGTGACAGGTCTGAAAGTGTTTTTAAAGATATATGCTGTGCAATATCAACATTGTGTAGATTCACAGAAAAATAAAGGGTCCCATCATCGTCTTCATGGTTGTCATTCTCATCATTGTCATGATGCCTCTGGGGATGACTCCCTCACTAATGACACCAGGATCGCCCGAATTTATCCTTATGTTCCACTTCTGTGTCCTGAACACCTTGAAAGTAAGAATTGGATTCTAAGAGACAAACTCATCTCTGTAAGAGTGAAAATGCTAAGTAAGTGTTTGCAGAAACCAAAAAAAGGCCACTGTTCTATAAGGTGGCAGAGAATAAAACAAAATCACCCGGTCTGGTTACCTAAGTATCTTCATCATCTCTGGTTAGTTAGTACCTCTCTTCCCTCCACAGAATGCCAGGGGTAGAGAGACACAATAACAGGCAGACTGGAAGATATTTGTTCCCCTAAGCTCAAGAATTTAATGAAAAAAAGAGGTAACTTCAGGGCTATCTCTCTCGATCTCTGATGTTCTTATCATGAGAACTGGCCCTTTGGATTGAATTTCTGTGTGTCTATCTGCACAGCCACACTGAGAGACTTTGCTTTCTGGGTCCCTTCATTCTGCATACTCAGTACCAATCTTCAACTCTATCTTGTGTTTCTGGAGAATTTTGATTCCCTTCTGCCACGTGAAAGGGACATACGCTGAAGCAGTATGATAAAGATGAAAGGCAAGATGAGATAAACTGGTTTTATATAATTTTTCAAAATGAAACAAACTCAGTCAATGTAGCCATGATTGTTTTCATTTGATATTGTAGCATCTGAAAATCAAATCAGGACAGGAAAACCTAAGTCTCCTCCTCAAATAAAATAAGAAAGATGTGTGGGCGTATAAAATATCCACTGACAGTTTTCACTATGGTTTTAATATAGGTGTTAGAAAGTTCAGTGTGACCTCTTATCATGTCATCTGACAGATGACACATATTGCCCATGTGAACTTGAAATTCTCTATAGTGTTTGCAACTATAGGGAGTCTCCTTTGGGCAATAAAATCCCTGAAGAAATTTTGGCCACCTATGATATCTCCCTATGACCATGGTGCCCCTGAGAACTCTACTGCCTTGGTTTTTCTTTGTTGGATCTGTAATTCTTACTGGACTGTACCTGTGTCTGATGGTGACATGTTGACATGGGTTCCAAATTCTTAAAGCAGGTCACCATATTGAAGGTTGTCTACTACTTAATTTTTCTTTTTTTAATGAAAGATCGGCATTATGCTGTTTAGCTGCATCTTCGTTGAATAGAAGGACTGCAGAAAAGTGGAGCTAAGAAAGGAAGACTTGTCCATTTGATCATGTTGGTTCCTGCAAACTGCTAGTAATAGGACTCCATACTATTGATTGCCAAAGGGCACCTAATATTCTCCAGCAGAAGTGAAAGAATAATTGCTTTATTTTCCCTGAGTGCTAACCAATGGTACCCTGAAGTTGTCTTTTTAGTACTGGGAATAAAGCCAGAATTAAATTTGCTCACAAGTTACTGATTTTGAGGTAAATATAATTATCATGCTTCAGATTAGCCTACTTAATTTTCTGTATTAATTATTTTGTTTATTGACAAAATGAATTACAAAATCTACTTAGGGTTATTACCAGTTTTTAAAATTTCTGAACCAGTCCTCTAAGAGTGTTCCCTTTGGTATGAGTAAAATTAACAACTTAGTTCATACACTAGATCACAGGCTTTGGAGTCAGAATTTCTGAGTTAAATGCCTGTGTTTATTATTTTCTTGCTCTGTGACCTTGGGCAAGTCACTCAAACTCTCTACATCTCTTTGTCTGGAAAATGAGGATTGCAGAAGCATTTCTCCAACTAATAACACTCACTAAATATTATCTTCTATTATGACTATGATGATTGTTCATACATACACACTATATCTGGACTTTAATCCTAGTGCCCCTACTAGGACAAGAAAAGCCAATCACTAAAAGTAACAATTGCCATTTTCATGTTGAGAATTGAATGTGTATTAGTGATGAAGTGGTCCATGTTGCTCTTGTCACTGTCTTTCCCAAAAGGGTCTTTCCCATGTCCTCATCCATTGACCACACCATGTCCAGAGTGAGTTTCCCAAAATCAAATCTGATCCTGTCTATCTCACACTTAGACCTCTTCTTTGGATTCTAGGGTGTAAGTCCAGACTCCTTGGCATGATATACAAGACCTTCCATAGTCAGACCCTTTTCTGCCTCTCTAGCTCCACTCCTTCTGCCCTCCTCAAAGCCTACTCCCAAAATATATTTGTTTTAGGTCATCACATTTTCTTCAGCAGTTTTGTGGGTTCTGAAATGCTGCTTATTCTCTTATGTTGACCTTGTTTGACATTCACTGCTCTCTTCTTGATGACCTCAATGGTTCTATCACTAGCTATGCTGCCTAAGTATGGACTCTACCGATTTAGGTCTGGCCCCCTGTTATTACCTCCCTTTCTTCACCCCCTCCCAACAAATGGGTGATGTTTTCCCCAGAGTTCATTATAGTTTAATAAGCAGGATACAGTTTGTTGATTCAGTATTTAAATAAAACAAATGAAGATTTTATCTATATACTCTGAGCTTTGCTAATTCATCCTTGTACAAATGAGAAGAAGCTTTATTGTATTTTGGGAGAACCACACTTAGAGCTTGGCCAATGACACAAGGTAGAATTAAATTGATGATACAACTTTCTATATGGGAGAAGAATTTGTATTTGATAAGGTCACACATATGTAATGGGTAGGCACTTGTCAAGGTGTGAGGGGTTTGTGCACTGATATAAATAAACAGTCAACACAAATATTTATTATTGATAAATGACAGCATATGGACAAAATATATACAGTTTTACCCTGGAAAGCAATTATTTTGGTAATTAAATAATACTATTTAAATGAAAAAATACAGCTTTATATTATTGTTAATCATTTATGAAAAAGAAACAAAAAATCTAGCAGCTGACTAAATTAAAAGGTAAAGACTTTATCCTGAGGTTAAAGACTAATTCTGTGGCAGAAAGAATAAAAACATACAAACATTAATATAGCTTGCAAATTTGCTAGGTACAAATATTTGCAATTGTTTTCTCCCTAAATCATGAATTCTCTTTGGGTTTTATTTTGAAATAGGTATTTCTGCTATAAGTCTGATAAATGATATTCCAACTCTAAAGAGCAAGCAACTGGAATGCCACATTTTTGACGCATATTTTTGCAGCACAGAGGGGATTAAATTCTAAATGTCTCAGCTGTTAAAGGCTCCTTCAGACTTGCCCAAAATGAGGAACAAAGAAGAAGAAAGCTTTCCCTAAAACAATTCATCAGATCTATTTGGGCACAGTGACATTCTCTCAGAGCTCGGGTGGACTGAATAGTTCAAGGGTGTGCAGCTGCTTGGAATATTTGAGAAAAGATATCTCTAAGTTTTTATCATGCATTCACATGGGCTGGCCAATTCTTACCAAATGGCTAACAGCCAACAAGGCTCTGACAATTAGTAGTTATGATGATAACATCTCCCATTTTTGAGTACTCACTGTGTGCCAAAACGGTGCATTTTCCACCCGTTGTATTAAGTTAATACTTTTTTTTTTTTTTAGGTAGGTTTCCTGCCCAATGCGGGGTTTGAACTCACGGCTCTGAGATTTAGAGTCACATGCTCTATTGACTGGGCCAGCCAGATGCCCCTAAGTTCATACTTCTGATCTTAGAGGAATGGCCTATTAAATTTAATGCCTATATTTGCAGTATGGAAAGTTTGTCAGATTGAGTCTTATACATCATAAACTTGATGAGTACTTAATTGTTGTTTTTTCTTACCTAGTTGCTGGTTGTTGGATCTAGGAGATGCCCCGATTACTTCAGTAAAGGCAGCAGCGATCGCTTCCATAAACAGATTGTTAGACATAGAGCAGAGAAATAGGTAGAGTCTTCTAATTTGCTGAGTGTTGCTGGACTTAGAACAATTGCTTGAACAAGTCACTGATGGAATAAACTTAAGTAACTGGAAACAAGGCATCGTGGTGTGTTAGAAGGCAATTTCAAATAAGATGATGTGATTGATACATTTTCACTTGATGGGGAAGTGAAGAACGTCTTAGAACTATAAAGCATAGCACTTGTATGCATTTATCCTTTCATTATCCTAACGTAAGATGGATGGGACAGATAATTGCATCTGACTGAATGTATTTGGCTTACTATTTTTTGTGTTTGGATTTGAACCCTGTCTACTTCCCTACCATCATCTCCCACCACATAGTCTATGGACTCTTTACCAAAGGCCTTAGTCTATGCTGTTCCCTCTGCCTGGAATGCCCTTTCCATCTTCACTTGTCTAACTCCTCCTCATTCTTCAGGACTCCTTTTGAATGCTGCCTCCCCAAACAAGCATTCCCTGAACTGTCCCCCGCACAACCCTTCCCACTCCCTCTGAGCTGGTACAGTGCCCTGTGCATAACCTCCATTAACCCCATTTGATGTGTGGCATTCTACCCTTCTGTTTACTTGCCAGTTGCAATAAGGTGTGACTGTCTGGAGGCATCATTTCATGTCTTTTAGGGTTTTATTTCTGCTTTTTCAGCACCTCACCAAGTCTGTACAGAGCGTGGGCTCAATGAGTGACTTAGAGGAGTAAATACGTTCATATATATCATATGTATTAGTATTTTGTTACTTCCGCATCTCCCACATCCCTCCCACAAACACACACACACACATTCTCACTGCATTCTGGTATGGTAGACTTCCCAAAGCCTCACCCACGGGCTTTACTGTAATTGCTGAAACTCAAGGTCATGATTTGGCAGGAATGACTGCTGGAAGGATGCATGTCAGTGTGGCGTCCTGTTGTCCTTGCTGTCTGAAGTACAGAATGTGCTTGAAATGATACCTTTTCTAGTGAAATTTCAGGGTGATTTTATATCAGCACTCTGAGAATGCTTTCATGTTAAAGAAGAATATTGAAACGTAAAGAAAGGCAAAGAGTCTGGTCCAGGCAAAGCCTGAGCTATGAAAGGAACACCTCTGCCCACTGCAGAATATGATTCCAGGTCAAGCACAAAGGAGTCTGTCTGGCTTCTGCTCTCCGTTTGCTCCCCTCATCCTCTCTGTGCTCATTACTTGGTTCCCTTTGATAAAACATGGGAGGCAGACATGGATTACTAGGGAGCAGACTCTTACAACTGTGATTTCATTCCATTTTGAAGTTTCTCCCCAAATGGTTGATTTATTTTCCTCTCATGTATGCACTATGTATGTGTGGCTACATGAGATCAGCGAATTCAGAAAGGCCCTCTGTGCCTTTGTCCCCAAATCCCCAGCCATGCAATGCAGTGCAGCAAGCAGGAGAACCAGAGAGCCGTGCTGAGCTTGGGAGTAGACAAAAGGCACAAATCCCATCTGGGTCTCCTTCAAAGAAAACTGCTGTTTTGCAACAAGCTACCGGATGGCGATAAAAAAGGTTCTTACCTGTTTACTTAATGGGTGACTGGTCTCTTTGCTTTTATTTAGCCATCTGTTCTGGTCTGTGTCCCTTTAAACTTGTAAGATCCATCACCTCATTTAAGCTGTTACCTTGACACATTGCAATGTTGTGGACATAATGATTCCACAGAGTAGCAAATTAAAACAGTTTTTCATAATTAGAAGGTTAAATGAGGTAAGGCGGTGGTGGTTAGTGGTGAGATAAGGGGTTTCGAGGAGGCAGAACTCAAGGGACTTTCAGGTGATTGGAAAATTAGGCTGGCTAGACAGAGGAATGGGGCTTTTATAAATGATGGGAGCTGAGCAAGAGCGAAGACTTCTTTTGGGGTCTCTGGCTTTTCCTTGCAGAGATGGTGACCGTGACCCAGTGAAGAACAGGGGCTGGCTTTGGGTTTCTTTTCTCCTTTGGGACGTTCTGTGAAGAGCAAAAAGAAGCTCATTTCACCAGGAAGTGGTAAGCTGGAAACACAACAACACGTAGCCAGTCATTCCTGGAAAGTTATTTGGCTTTCCTTAAGTTTGAAGAAGAATCAAGAGCCAGGCCCAGCTTTGTGAAGCAATATCTCATTGTGTCTTCACCCCGGACTTCAAGGCAGAGTTGTTCCTGACATCTGCCCTCCACTCTGCTCTTTCTTCTTGCTCTAGACTTGACCTTCCACCTGACACCTGACTCCTGGGTGGCTCCATTCAGATGACCCACCATCTGGATGAAAACTAGGACGTTGAAAGCGAAGGGCTTTTTCCTCTTATTCTTTTAAATCAGTTCTTGCTCTGACCACCCTGGTTTCTCCTGATAGGACCAGGATTCATACAGTTACCTAGACTCAAACTCTAGGCATCTCTGAATTTCCCATCTGCACCTCTATCCAATCGGGAGCCACGGTCTCTGCCTACCACCTACATTGAGTTTCTCATATCTTTTTCTGCCTTTGTATTCCCCTTGCCACTCCTAGTTTCCATCCCTCATTACTTCTGTCTGAGCCAGTGGGAGTAGCCTCCTAAGGAGTTGCTGTCTAGCTTTAGTGTCTCCCTGCTCCAAAACATCTTAAGCACTGATGTTGGATTATAACTTATAACAGTCACCTTTAAGAAATTAAGCAAGCAAATAAACAAAACCTCCTTTGGTGTTCCATCACCCAGCAAACTCAGTAGAATTCTCAGCTTGGTATTTCAGGCAGTCCATCAAGTTATCATTTGTGTTTCCAGCTTTTTCTCCTCCTCTGTGCCCCAGGAAGACAAAGTGCTATGTATCTATGAATAACCCCATATTTTCTTGCCTCCTTGCCCTGTTCCCTCTACCTGGAAAGCTTCACTCACACATCTCTACTGAATGAAACTCATGCATTTTATCTGGCTCAATCTCAACCACATCTCTACTTTCCCGGACCCCAGTCAGATGCTGTTGTTCCTGCTGTTGCTCCACAGCAACACATTTACAGGGATGTTCTTATGCTGCTTGGCATGGATTTTGTCCTAGTCATATTCTTAGCTTTTTGAGTCTTACTTTTGTATATCCTATAGCACAGGCAAAGTTTCCTGCCTGTCGTAGGTGCTAGATAAAGAAACAAAGTCATTGTTGATAAAGTATCTACAAGGATGTGAAAAATCCATCCCTTCATTCGTTCATTCATTGATTCACTCAAATGTTTCTTGGGCCCCTACAATATGTAAGGTACTGTGTTAAGGACCTGGCATACAGAGGTCAATATGACAGTACATTCTTGTTCTCCAGGATGTCACAGTTAGATGGAGGAAAAGTCATTGAAATAATTATACAATGAAGCACATGCAACAATAGAAGTGCCTTCAAAGTATAGGAGTGGCAAGACTGCTTGTTTCTATTAGGGTGGATAGGTTGGGGTGAAGGGATGATGGTCTGAGGGAACTGAGCAGTTAGGAAGTCCTAACTGAGCAGTTAGGAAGCAGTATAGGGCTTCCTATAGTTGGGAATGTCTGAATTTGCATTTTGAAACTTGAGTAGAAGTTGTTGAGGAATATAGAGAAGTAAGGAAGGATAGGGATGGAAGGAAGTATAATCTAAGAAAGCTGTTCTGCTTGCTCTCAGAGGCTCACGAAAGCAACCTGGTCACCAAATGATTATACTCTGTCTCCGAGTGAAATATCCTAAATGGAAAAGTGCTTTGATCCCTTTGGAAGAAAGAGAGAGAGAAACAAAGGACCCTCCCTCTGTGACAACTTTTGGTTGAAAGTCATTCATTCGTTCATTCATTCTTTTTTTTAATGTTTTGTAGAGAAAGTCTATGATCGCAGTGAGCTTCATAGCAGCGTTCCTCTTCCTGCTGGTTGTGCGCCTTGTAAATGAAGTGAATTTCCCACTGCTGCTAAACTGCTTTGGACAGCCTGGCACAAAATGGATACCATTCTCCTACACATATAGGCGGCCCCTTCGAACTCACTATGGATACATAAATGTGAGGACACAAGAGGTAAGACCTCAGAGGGTTTCCTAGGATTCATGGGTATCCAAGGTAACAGGCTCCCAAATCACTGAACATACTCTCTCTGCCCCTACAAGCTCCTTTGGGTCCCCAGCATTTTCTATTTTCTCATTCTTAGACATTTACTGACACATGTCTGAAATCTGCCGGCCCCCGCTACATCGAATCTTCAGATTCACTAGCTTCATGTGGAGTTGAGGAGGCAATTACTTGTTTTCCTGGTGGTTTGTGGCATAACATACATATCTTTCTATTTTGAAACTCTGATCAGCAGTTACCAGCTGGATAACGGGCTGGCTTTATTTCCTGGAGGTTAACTGGTTGGGGACAGCTCTTTGTAGAACTGCAGAGAAGCATTTATATTCTTTAAAACTCTGTGATCCTTAGACCTGGAGCCAGAAAGGCCAAGCTGCTTTTAAAATTCTCCGTGGCTGCAGAGATAATGGGATTTAAAGAGTTTCCAAATTTAAAGGGGTTAAAATCATTAAGTCCTATAATCACTGAACCTCTAAATCTTCGTAGTCATTTGGTCATACAGGAGAGAATGGGGGTATATGGACAAATAGAAATTATGCTACACTGTGCTAGTAGCACTTTTATAAGCAAGAATTTGTATCTTGGAGGGAAGTAAAGAATAGTGAACCTCCCAAAATGTGTGACAGTGTATAGAAGTATTTAATACAATCGTTTTTACGGTTTGTTTCTATAGAGTGGGATAAATGTGAGGTTAATATTCATAGATGTGAAGTCCAAGCCTGTTTGAAGTTGTTGGCGACAACGGTACAGGTCACCAGAGTGTCTACATCACTGGGAAAAGTTTTAGATGAGATCCCACTGACAGATCATTTCGTAGAGATACTAGAGAGAGGACTTACATGCAGAAAGCTAGCTGCTTCTGTCCTGAGAGCTATTCTTAGCATCCAAGGAGGGATACTGAAAGCTACCTTGGTCCATCCCCTTTTGTAGGCAATATCATACTTGAGTCACTGCTTCTGGTTAATTTGATTCCTTGAAAATTGTTTCTGTATCTGCAGGATTTACAGGCTTTTTATTAGACCTTTATAGTAAAAGGAAAAAGGCACCATTAATAACATATAAATTCTTAGGAGCTTTGCTTGATGTTTATTCTTTCATTAGTTTTAAATTCCTTTTTTAAAAAGTGTCCATTGCTTGCCTTTGTTAAGTGTCCTAATAAATTGATTGCCTGTATAAAAATGTGTCTCTTAGAGAATAGTTTATGTCACTCTCATCTTCTGTTACTTTCATTTTTGACTGTCACTGAATATTCTGTAACTGTGGGATTGTGTTGATCATCTCACAAGTGTCTGTCACAGGTAGAAAATGAAACATGTGACTAAAGTGTCTCATGAACTACTCTCATGAGGGAAATCCCACCAAATGTTAGAGACCCTTTCAATTATCTAAATATTAATGGATTGGATCTTGGAGCGGTACTGGAAAACTGACCTGAAATGCAGTTGTTTAATTAGTCACATCAACCAGGCTACCTTTAAAATTCTGTTGGCATGGTTTCTATTTATACTTTTCTTTTTTATTTTCTTTGAATGTTGGTATAGTTTTTAATACAATGACTTTACCAGATGATATTGATCCTGATTTTGCTCCCGCGGAGGGTCCATCTTGGGGAGGAAGCATGATTCCTGGAAAGAGTTTTTAAGTTTTTAGGGGCACAGGCATGGTTCTGTATGCCTGTGTCCCTCAAATGCCAGTTCTGTAAGGACAACAACATCAAAGTTATTATAATGCCAGAGGGGTTGGAGGCAGAGGGCGAGAGACAGGCTCCATGCTCAGCTCAGAATCCGACAAACACGGGGCTCGATCTCACAACCCTGAGATCATGACCTGAGCTAAAGTCAAGAGTCCGACACTCAACCGACTGAGCCACCCAGCGCCCCTAGAACAACAGGAATTCTTATACACTAGGATGGGCAATATAAATTGGAACAAGCACTTTGGAAAAAACAGCTTCCTATTATCAAATGAAGTTGAAGATCTGCATGTACCATGCCCCAGCGTGTCCAGTCATAGATGTACTCACTGGAGGCACTCAGGAGCACACACACCAGGGGCAGGGACACCAGGTGTGGCAGCATTATTCATAACAGCTAGAACCTGGCAGCAACCCAACTGTCTGTCAGAAGGAGAATGGATTAAAAGAGCGCTATGTACGCTGGAATACGCGACAGCCACGAAAATGAAGAAACTGCAGCTCTGTGTGACATGATGGATGAATGATTTTGAGTCAAAGATGTGAGAATAATAGAATAGAGAGTGTGATTCCATTTGTAGATCACAGGGAAAGGCAAAACTAAATGATGTTGCTTGGGGACATAAATAGTAGGTAAAACTACAAAGAAAAAAAGAGGAAGAAAATCATCATCACAAAAGTGAGAAGAGAGAAATGTGCAGTTTGTGATCAGGGTGGCTCTCTGGGATATTTGCAGTATCCTACCTTTTGATCCAGTTGGAAGTTACATGGGTGTTCATATCCTAACTATTTATTAAGTATACACATTCACGTTGTTTCACTTTTATGGATGTCTACTTCACAATAAAAAATGAAAAATATATTCTGAGCCCAGGGAGGGTATTTACTGACCAGGAATCACACAAAGCATTTCACCTAATTGAACAGCAGGAAGTAACTAATAAGAAGCAATGGGGCATTAAGCTATCTAAAAAAACTAGAAATATTTAAAATAGGCAATTTCATCTTATGCAAAGACTAACAGATACACGGGTAACTTATTCCTCTGGTCTATACATGACAGAGAGGTTCCATATTGTAAGATGAGTGTTAGGTGATGAGCAGAAAATTTTGCATGGAAGTTGAAAAACAATAAAATAACATCCAAAAGGAAGGACAGATTTTCCTCAAACAATTTTAGGCTAACAGTTTTAGGCTAAATTGGGAGGAAAGCAAAATTTGGTGGCCCTCAACCTCCTTTTTCATTGATTTCGTCTTTCCTTCTCACAGTTTCACCCCACCCCATGTCCATGCTTCACTCTTCCTCCCAAACGCTCTGTGCACTGGTCCTCACCAGATAATGGTTTCAGATGTAATCCTTCCCAGAGATGGTTGCATTATTAAATAAGGCTTGCATTAAATAAGGGAAGAAAAAGCCCTCAAGAAGCAAAGTCACACAGTTTAAATGATAGGTGGTAGACTTGATGTTATGAGGCAAAAAGCTTCAACAGTGACCCTCGAACCTTGCCTCAAAGGTAGCCACCCACTCCCATGTTCCTATTCACCCTATTTTAATCTGGAGAAGGGTCAATAACCATGGCTTAGCTGAGTCACGTGGTCACCAAGCTGATGTGTTTATTTTAATATCTTGGTCCTTGAGCTTTTCTTAGAAGTTTCTCAGAAGAAAGCACAAGCTTTCTAGAAACCACCCGACTTCCGAGAATTTTTTGAGCGTGTAGACATGCCAGCAATGATTTCTAGACCTAGAATATCTGCAAACACTATCATTGCTGATGATGGCTTTATTGCCCTGTGCTTTAGCTGGACCAGATACTAAAGAAAGGTTTTATGAACAAAAATCTTTACAAGAAAGAATATCTCTCCACTACTGTCTAAAACAAAGTGGGAGTGAGGGTGGCAGAAGTAGGTTGAAGATTTAGTGGACGTTGGAGAAAGCTGGATTTCTTGGGAACAAAAAACTGATTCTTTGGTTATCTTTATTTTTTATCTTTTTAAAGATTTTATTTTTTATTTGATACACAGAGAGAGAGAGAAATAGCACAAGCAGGGGGAGCAGCAGGCAGAGGGAGAAGCAGCCTCCCTGCTGAGCAAGGAGCCCGATGCGGGACTCGATCCCAGGACCCCGGGATCATGACCTGAGCCGAAGGCAGATGCTTAGCTCTGGTTATCTTTAAAAATAGGATGAGCTCTGGTCCCTTTGGCTTGGCACAGTTGGAAGTATAGGCAGTCTTATGAATCTGTGACTCTCTTGAAGGCATCACGGGTAGTAAATTATACCCTGTTCAAGCTTGTGTTAATTTTATCAATCACCTAGTTCCTGAACAACCTATTCTCAAGGGAAATGCGATAGGTGAAAAGTACGAGGAATACGAGAAAGATAAACAGGTGGACTTGCTTATATTTTAAATTGCTGGAGTATTTTTTTTTCCCGTTCAGACCCATAAAAAGGAACATGTTTTGAAAACTGTGAAGACTATTCTAGAGGAGTTAAATAGAAAGTATTAAAATACCCTTCCCACCAAAATGGTAACAATTTAAATATAATGCAGTTGGTGATTGGCTCCCATTCTTTGCCCTGTGGCCCTTCTCTTTCTTAACCTGTACAGGCTAAAGTTCTTATCTTTGGGGGAGGAGCAGTCTTGAGAGGCAGGGAAGTAAAATGAGTTCCTATGAACTAGGTGAGTGCTGAAATGCTGAAAGTCTCTGCTGGCCACAGAACCCAGAATTCCTCGTCAGTACTTACGTCTGATCTGACATCAACCATGGTGTAGTGCCAAACTGAGGCCTCCTGGACGCAGGGAGATTTAGGTTTTGCAGTAAGCCCTGTACTCCCCCTGTGCTCCACCCCACTTTAATTCCTGACCCACTAGCTGCTCACATGTGACCACCCACGTCATTACTGTGTTAATAATGCAACTCTCCATTTTAATAGGACTGCGTGCAGGGGACCCCACCTATAGCATTATGGCAGAGTTACTGTATTGTCATTTGACCTTGGACATGGTAAAAAACATATGACACTCAGTGCGTTTCCAAAAAATCCGTATCAGTACTTGGCAGTAACCTATGAACTCTGCTTTCTCCTTGATGCAAATGTTAATGATTTGTTTTAAATTGTGGCAGATAGAGAAGGTGTATAAAAGACTAAGATACTGTAGGGCTTGGTTCAGGTAGCCATTGTTTCTCCCTGTTTGAAATCATGGCAGATTTTGAGGAAAGAGAAGGAAATGAACTTCAGGCTAGATTCTGTTTGGTTTCTAGACCATGGAATTAGTGATTGTGTTGTCTTTTTTGTTGGGTGACCTGGTGTGAAGACATTGCTCAGAGCAAGGAACCTGCAACTTATTTGCATTTACTACTAGATAAGAGAGTCAAGCTCTGGCGATCAGTAGGATGCCCGGCCAGATCTTCCTGGTGATCAGTGGGGTGACAGATGTCTCCCTCACATCTGATAAGAGAATGTAACATTCTAGAGCTGCAGAGGGTTTCTGGTATTTGTGGAAGAGTGCCCTTTCGACCGGTACCTAAAGATGTGCTAAGTGAAGAAACACGGGATTTCTGGAACATAGCAATCAAGCTGTAGGGCTGCATACTGATTTGCCTAACAATTTAATGGGGCCGAAATCTGCCTCTTTTAAAAATGAGAACATTTTAAAGCCTCAAGTAGACTAAATAAGAATACTTAGGATCAGTTGCTGTGACAGACAGGCCGTACTAGCCTAATTAAAGATGTGCATAACATATTGATGTTGCAATAGAATTTCCTGAATTGTGGTTATAGCAACAATTAAGGAACAGAGCTGACTTTCTTGGCAATAAAAGTACAGCTCCACAAATTCAAATAAATGTACACATGTAACCAAAGCTGACATGAATAGGTTTTCTATATTTGGGAATATAGGCTTTGGGTTTTTCATAAGTATATTGAGAGCAATTATATGCAAATGAATGTTCCAAAAGTTTAAATCTGATCGATTTAACTGTTAATTATGAATATTCACATTTGTGTAATCGTAAAGCAAAATTTTAACTATTAAATTGTTATAGAAAAGGAAACAACTAAATTAACATATCATAAAGATTACTTATTTGGCATGTGCATATTGGAGTCATCATTTTTAAGATAATTTATCTTTTTCCTAAGTACAAGGGCATATATTTATTGAGTGGAGAAGAGATGATGTTTCTCTGTGTGGTCGTGAGATAGCAACTCCCCAGCAGTGGCTGCATCTCAAGGCAGTCCCTGATCCAGGGCAGCATGGGAGGGACAGACATGACTGGGCTGGAATAACTCCAGGAAGCTTTTGTGGGGGAACTGAGACATGTGCGTAGGAGAAGGATTTAGAGGTGATGGAGAGTGGAGAGAAAGTTGAGTTGGGGAAAAGAGCAAGAGCCAGGGTTCTGAACAGACACTGTCCATTTTCCTCTAGCTCCTACCACTCTCAACAGGCCAAGTGCAATACACCAAAAGTCAAGGTGAACTCCTACTGTCTGTGCTGGACAGCACCACTGCCTCACACTCCCTGGATCCATTTCTTTCTTGTTCTGTCAGTCTTGTTGCTAATCTCTTGCTTCCTCATTTTGTTTGGCTAGTGACCCCAAGTCTTGGAGTGCTCCTACTTTGGTCCTGCTGCCCCAAAAACTACATATGGGGTCACTTCTAATACTGCTTCCCTCTGTGTTCCCCCCAACATAGAAACGGCATCCCATGCCCAAGAGGCCCCTGAGGCACTGCTGTAGGCCTGCCTGATCCTCTGACTTGCCAGAGAAGGAAATCAGACACATGTGGGGGCAATTAGTAGGGCAATCTGCCTGGAATGCAACTTACTTTAGGGAATAGAAGATAAACAATGCATTCATTGGAGAATGATGATGTAGGATGTGAATGGGATCCCTGAAAAGGGAAAAACCATACGCATACTTGGCAAAACAGTAACGTATACATACATACACACACATTCATGAACCAATATATACAAATATACAGAAAAGACACACACACACACACACACACACACACACACACACATATACTTACATGCATGTGATCTATACATTCACACAGGCTCATAGAACAATTTATACTTTCTTAAAAACACACAGACTATATGCATATATACCCCATTAATTATAAAATGGTTAAAATACACGATTAGCCAGTTAGGTGTATGTGGTGTCTCTCATGCTTGTCTCCTCTCCACCGCCTCTTTATTATAGAAATAGTCCCTCGCTTCTGATGACAGGGGTGAGCAGAAAATTCAGGCTAGTGATAGGCCCAATCAAGTGATTGGTCAAGAGATGGATACATGGCTCAAGATGAGCCTTTTGGAACTCTTCCCAGACTTTATTGTTTTCCTGGGTAATGCTGTGCTCTTTTCTTTGGTTGTAGAGCTGTTGAGATGTGATTCTCTGGGTGGTAGTGGCTGTGTTCCCTGGAGGGAACAAGACCAAGACACTGAGAGAAGCAGAAATCAGTTGCAGAGCTAAAAGTAAGGGCCTGAACAAATGCTCTAGTGTTGAGACCAGCCATTCTTGAAGCCAGTCTACCCTTCTCTGTGGTTTGGGCATATAAGATAATAAATCCCTCCTTTTTATGTGTGCTACCTTGAACTAGCTGATACATACATTATATAAGTATTTTATAAGAACAGCAACCAAACATTCTGAAACTCATCTTTTTTTTTTTTTTTAAGAATTTATTTATTTATTTGACAGAGAGAGACACAGCAAGAGAGAGAATATAAGCAGGGGGAGTGGGAGAGGGAGAAGCAGGCTTCCCGTACAGCAAGGAGCCCAATGCGGGGCTCGGTGCGGGGCTCGATTGCAGGACCCTGGGATCATGACCTGAGCCGAAGGCAGATGCTTAACTACTGAGCCACCCAGGTGCCCCCTGAAACTCATCTTTAAACAAGGTGCTGCCTGCAGGATGAGAGGAGATATCTTTCCAAGTCCATACTTCATACCTGCTGGGAGGCTGTGCGCGAGGAGACACGTTTGTCAGTCCATCAGTCAGCTCACGTGTCCACAGAGATGCATGCTGTCTATCTTCCTGCTCGGGGACATATGTTTAGGAAACTAGCTTATTCTTTTGAGAGGGAAGTGAAGGTCACAATTTCCCAAGGTCATCAAGCCAGAAAAGGGCCAGACAAGACTGATTACTTACTGACTTTCTAATCTTACTCAACTGATAAATCATATAGTTTTATTATAATTATTCAGATGAAATATTCCCTATTGCTATGAGGCATCATCAGTCAAAATAGATTGATTTTCACTTTACAAATCACATTTGTTATTGATGAAAGATCCATTATTATCATAGTTTTCAACATAGTAATTGGTTCCCTGGGAAGATACAGGGAATTTTATTCATTACAGAACCTTAGGTAGATAAATGCCCGTTTGCCAACTGCCATGTTAACACACTTGAAAGGGGCCTATGAGAAATTGAAATTCATTTGTGACAAGCAAAGAAAGACAAAACAGAGCACCCACAAAGGAGCACCCTGATTTGAGAGGTGAAAAAGATGATAGAATTAGGACCCCAATGGTAAAAGTTCTGATTCAGCTTTTCTCAAGTTCCAGCTAACAGCCTGACAGAATGACTAGCAGGAAAACCATTCATCAAGTGGCAGTTACTATTAACCATGAATATTAGTCAATCCCCAAATATTTAATAAGTGCTTGCTCAGTTCCAGAGCATGTGCTAAGAATCAGCAAGAAACCTCACTTTCTAAAAAAAGTAAAATTGGGGTTCACCAAGGAGGAGAATGAGAAAGACCCACTTACAAGTGTCCTGGAGCAATACCACCTAAAGGGCATCGACATTTCAGCACAACAGATTTATTCCAGTGCTATTAAGAATAGAGAATGTTCAAGTAATTTTCATTAAACAATTGTACTCAATGTCTGGAAGATAATTTGTCACGATGTAGATGGCATCGAGTTGTGATTTCTCCAGCCTAGTGATTTTCCAGAGTAGTCTTACAACGGCTTACTTACAAAAGAAAAATATTTATTAAAGAATTTTCATTTCAAAAGTAACCTCTACAGCTCCTATATTAAATAGTATCCCACAGGGCTTGGGGAATGGTATATCTGGTTCATTGAGCAATCTGGCTAATGGAAAAATTTTAAGTAGTTAGTAAATAGATGATTGATTTAAAAGGAAAGGAAGAGTTCTGGTCTGGCGATATGGTGGTGTAAAGGAACCTGACCACTCTCTTGCTGTAACACCAGGACCTGCTAGACAAAATAGGATACCTTATTTAATGCCCAGCTGGCCTTGCCAGAAAAAAGGGAAATCTTTAGGCACCAGGAACTGTGAAGGAATGGAAGTAGAGGTAAGCATGAACGTGGATGATGTGGTTTCCTGGGGTTTTATTAGTATCAACAGCTGAGGGAATACGTAATATTCGACCCTGCAAGAACAGAAGGCAAGGCCTGGGTCCACCAAAGCAGAGAGTGAGAACCCTCCCCTCCCTACTCCCCCTGCCACACACAGCCCTGAATCTAGGCCCTTACCAGCTCTCCCCTAGTGAAGGGAGAAGCTAGGGAAGAAACCTGAAAACGGGCCCAGAGCACACACAAGGAGGCTTATTTATACCTTTGATCTTTGGATAACAAAAAATTATCCTTGGAAATTCAAAATGCTAGACCTCTACCCTAGTGGTCTTTCAGTTTGAATTTTACTACTTGGATTTCGAGGAAACCTGCAAGATGAGAAATCAACCCCAAATTTGGTCTCCAGCTAGTGATAAACTGGACTAGAGGGACTGGAACTCCTCGGGAGGGTGTTCCCACAATTCGGACGCAAGGGAGTCTTAAAATGCATCGTTAAAAACTATAAAACACAAGGAAACAGTCTGTTGACTATGATGATTTGCATGCTTTGCTATGGACGATATCTCTGTTGATTACAATGTGTTTCCCTATGCTCAGTTGTGGTGTTCCATCATATCCTGCACATTTGCTCTCTTGTCCTCCTCGGTGGAAGAATCCTTAGTTCCAAAATGTACCTGGCTCAAGACATTCGGGATAAGGGACCATGGACCTGTGTACCCAAGCACTTCACATGCCATTATTTCTTTTAGTCCTTATAGACTATGTACTAGTTTACTGATTTAATTAATTTTGCAAGGCCCCAAATTGGTGATTCTATGCCAGTGACTTTAGTTGTCCTGTGAGGGAAAAGGCAGAGCCTGAGATTGCATTGATCAGCAAATTTCATTAAATGGTTTCATGAGGGTTGGTCAGTTCATCAAGTCAGAAAGTAACTGGCTCACACTTGCTGAATGCACTACATGCAGCACCCCATGGTAGGCTCTGGAATTGTAAAGATAAAACACTTTTTATTGAAAAGTACAGAGCAATTTTTTATAATGTTGAATGGTGATACGCGAGATAGAGTAGTGTATGTGGAGGATTATTTCAGCTCTTGAAATGTAGACCTCGAAAGAAGGTTTGGAGACAGGAGCTCCGGATATTCAGTGTAATGGTCTCTGTCTGGATGGTAAATTTTAGGTGACCTTTTGCTTAATCATATTTCCCATTTTTTCTACAATGAGCAGGTATTGTATTGGTTATTAGAAAAAATTACTAGAATTAAGTACTTTATTTTTAAAGCAATATCTATCTGTAAAATGTTTCAGAGCTGTTTCCCATCATTGAAAGAAATAGAATTTAAAATATCTAGATAAATATATTGCTTGGAATATTTTAAAAGTGAGTACTGTCCCATTTCTTAAATGTGGGTTGCTTATAGTGACTTCCTTCCAAAGAGTACAATATGCGAAAGGGAAAAAAATAGTAATTTTATAGTGGAGAAACCTGACAAATACTACCTCGGCCAGGTGAACAAAGTCAACATCAACAGTGACAAATCATGTGGGTAGTATATACCCTTTTGTGTGATGCCATGAAATGACACTTTGCCTCTATGGTCTTCTCCCCTACCTATAATTCCTGTGTAATCATGAGAAAAACCCCAGACAAATATAAATTGAGGACCATTCCGACCAGTACTACTCAAAATTGTCAGGGTCATCAAAAACAAGGGAAATTTGAGAAACTGCCAAAGCCAAGAGGATCCTAAGGAGACATGGCTACTACCTGTAATGTGGTATCCTGGATGTGTTCTTGGAAAAGAATAAGGACATTAGGTTAAAACTAAGGAAATCTCAATAAAGGATGGACCTTAGTTAATAATAATTTACCAATATTGGTTCATTAATAATAGCAAATGTATTGTACTAATACAAGATTTTGATAATAGGGGAAACTGGTTGTGGGGTATTTAGGAACTCTCTGTATTGTCTTCTCAGTCTTTATGTGACTCTAAAACTGTTCCAAAACAAGAAGTTTATTTTTAAAAATGACATTAGATTTTTGATCTGTGTATCTGGAAGGCTGGAATTGCCATTAACTGAGATGAGGAAGATCACAGAAAGAGGGGCTTCAAAATAATTTGAAATTTATACTAGTCCAGCTCCACAGCAAGGGATGTATAAGACAAATGCATTGTGAATACACCATTGTCTTAATTTTCTATACTGAATACAATAATTACTTTTGGGAAAAAGTGAGTGTTCTAGAAATAATTCCTATAGACCTCAAAAATCCTACAAAATTCAAATTCTTCAAAGATTCCTCCAAGAACACATTGGAAATCAATCTAAGCTTTTAAATTCCTATTAGTTGTCCTCATGCACTTAAGTAGTTTCCTCTATTGGTAATGCAACCCAGTTTTTAGCAATGCAAGTGATTTGTAGAATTCGTAGAAGGAAAGATACAAGCAAATAACTTCTTGTTGGTTCTGTATGGTATTGTATTTTGCCAATAACTTTCTTTTCTTTCCCATTTTTTAAAAAGATTTTATTTATTATTTATTTTAGAGAGAGAGAGTGTGTGCAACCTGGGAGGGAGAGGGAGGGGGAAGGAATCTCAAGTGGACTCCACACTGAGTACGGAGTCCCACATGGGGCTGGATGTCACTACCCTGAGATCCTGACCTGAGCTGAAACCAAGAGTTGGATGCTTAACCAACTGAGCTGCCCAGGCACCCCTTACCAATAACTTTCTAATGAGGCTCAATAATGTTTACTGGATTGAGGACATTTAAATATCATTCAGTTATCTTTCCGAAAGCTCACAAGATGATGTTTTCAGAAGCATGTCTCCAGAAGATATCAGCAATAACGTAACGGTAGTAATAATAAAAATAATGATAATAAGGAACACATACAGTGCTTGTTATGTGCCAGACACCATTCTAAATGCTTTACCTATACTAACCTATCTAAACCTCGTAATTCTAATAGTTGGGTATTATTATCATCCCATTTTGTAAATGAGGAAACAGAGGCTCAGAAAGGATAAGTAACTTGTCGAAAGTTACATTATCTTTGAGGGGAGTTGCTGAGATTTGTACCCTGGCTCCCGAGCCTCTGCTCTTCACCACCACACTATTGCCTCTTATACTAAGAGCTAACGTTTATATAGAGTAATCACATCTCTGCTCCAGAAAAGATGGAAAACTTGAGGATGAGCAGAGGGACTACTTTCTTCCTCAAAAAATGCCTCTTTCACATTTCTTATATATGCCAGAGATAAGGTTAATGCTATTGAAGCATTGTGATAACTACAAATGTCCTATATAGGTAATTTCCCCCTAGTTTTAGTATGCAGAAGTACTGTGCACCTGTGTTATATTTTTTCTGGTCTTTTTGTTGTTTCTTCCAAAACCTGTGAGACATAAGTAGTTTCATTTAAATATCCTGTTATGTCTTAGTTTTCTATTTAGTCTTGCTCGATATGCAAACATGGGTATGGAGTTATAATTGTGGTATATATAAAAGTTGTGTATATTTTTTACATCACTAATGATTTATCACTACATTATTCTATAATCCTTTTTCCCTTTGTTTTGGGAAGTCCATTATATATTTGTCTTGCATTTGTTTATTATACTGAACTCTTCTGTGAGTTCCAGTTAAGTTTTAAAAGTTTCCTTTGGATTGTTTCCGTGTGCAATCTCACTGTTTTTACGTGATCTTTTTCTCCCTTCTTTTCAATATTTTATTGCATTAACTAGAGCTTATCAAGCAATTGTAAGCAATAGCTTCTAAAGAAATTTTTAAAAGAGTGCTTCCAGTGTTTGATCACTCAGTATAAAATTGACCTGACTTGATTTTCTTTACTATATTCAGGAAGAATCCAATTGCTTTTAAAATTATTTTTCTAAAATCCTATCTATATGTGTTGAATTTTGTCAAATGACTTTTTGGGCATCCATTGAAATGACTATGATTTTTCTCTTGAAACTTATCAAGATGGTACTTTCTTGTTTTGAACCACCTTTACCAATTGATTTCTTTTTTTTTTTCATAGTGTGTGCATTAGTCAGAATTCTTCAGAGAAACAGCCAACAGGAGTTGTGTATATATAGAGAAAGATTTGTTTTAAGGAATTGGCTCATGTGATTGTGGAGGCCTGGTGAGTCCAAAATATGATGGGGTAGGCTAGCATTCTTGAGTTGCAGTTTGAGTCCCAAGACAGTCTGTTTACAGAATTCCTTTTCTCTGGGGGAAGTCAGCCTTTGTTCTAGTAGGCCTTCAACTGGTTGCATAAGGCCCACTCACATTATGGAGGGTATTCTGCTATACTCAAAGCCCAATTTAAATATTAATCTCATCCAAAAAACAATTTCACAGACACATCCAGAATAATGTTTCACCAAACATCTAGTAATCATGGCTCAGTGAGTTAACATGTAAAATTAAGTAGAATAGTATATAAGGCTTTTAATGAGTCGATGAATTTAAAAATATCTCCCAATATGCGTTATGTAACATTATTCTCCCATATTGTAGATGAGGAAATTGAGACTAAGAAAGTTTATAGAACTTGTTCCAAGTCACACTTGCTCATGGTGGCAGGGCTGAGTCTTGAACTCTGGACTCCAGAACTCCAGGGTTAGTCATATGATCAAGAGCATCCGATGTGTTGACATGTTATTTTCCGTCCTGGCCCCCTACTTCCTTCGTTCGGGGTTCAGCTACCTGTATCTCTCGTATGTGATTTGGTCTTGCTTGTTTTTGTTGGTTGGATGATGCGTATGAGAGTTGAGACTTTTACTTACTGCTATGAGCTGATGTAAGTTGATTATCTTGTTGCAGTCCACATCTGGACTGAGTACAAAACTGAAGCTCTCCTCCTGACTTTTTACTCTATTGTACTGGTAGGCATAACAACTATAACACCACTATTCTTGCTATCTTGCTGATGAGTTGACCTCATACTTCTCTCCTTACATTTTTCAAAAGACACAGTACTGTTTTCTAAGTTATTTAAGCCCTGTTTCAAAAGCAGTATGGTTGATCAGTGTGTTTCATTCCTGGCTGCACTGAGCCTTTTAACCCTGTGTTGTTGCAGTAATATGAGCTTTCAGGCAGGATGTGTTCAGGACAGCCTTTCAGAGCGAAGATGTTGATGTTCCCAAATTAAAGAGCTCATGGTCTATGGTAATATATTCTCGTGATTTAAAATTAGGTGGAAATTGGTAGAGTTTGTCAGAAATCCACTGAGGATGAAAATGAGACACAGTTTTAGGTGCTGAGCTATATGCCGAATAGCCCTTGTGTTTCTTTCTTGAACATGTACTTCAAAGAAGCAGATTTGTTTTTGATATCCATGGGAGCATGTGTATGAACTGATTCCAGTGCCCTTATCATCTCCAGAATTATTTGTTTGTTTACTTATTTATGTATTTATTTTGTGCACAGGTCTGTGGTCAGTTTGCTTCTTTGGTTTTGAAACCAGGACGATCATTATAATTCTCCTTTTCATTAAATAACCCTCTCTCTGCCCGTTGTTGTTATCCCCACTTAGAGGCTGGGAATGGAGTCACCTAACATGAGGTCATTCATCTCTTCGGCAAGTCCTGTGCCTGTGTTACAAATTCTTATGCTGACAAAAACACAGGAATCATGGCAACAGAATAATATTCACCACCTGAGCCACCTTGTGACATTTTCCTGCTAGTAGGAAGCTTTTTCTTTTTTTCTCTTTTGCTTTTAACTCAGAAGAATGCATCCTAAATTCTGTAGGCTACATAATCATGCCCATGAGCCTTTTCTTTTCAGGGCAACCTGCCCCCATAACTAGTTTTTTCTGTAAGTGATACTAAGTATGCAGAAAGCCAATTAAGAGATTTCACTTAGGATTCCTTTGCTTAACTGTTTCTCAAAGCTTAACTGCTAGAAAAAGATGTTAGAAGGATAACATTCTATATTGGTCCTTCAAGTTCTCACCTTCATGCTGTATTTCAAACTGGAAAGCTTCTACCTGCCATCTCTATATGTAGAAAACCTACGCATCCCTCAAAGCCCTGTCCAAAGGCTATTTCCTCCATGGTGGTTTATCTGAGTCTCCTTGGAAGTCACGGTTCCTTCCTGTGAACCCCTCAGCACTTTCTGTTGTCACTAATATTGATAAACACTTGCATAACTCTCTTGCGAAGTTTATAAACATATTACCCCATTTAATAAATAATCTTGTGAACTTGATATTGTCTCCATTTGAATGAGAAACGTTAAATAAACGAAGCACAGAGAGACTAAGTAATTTGTTAAAATGCCACATGGCTGTCCTCTGTCTTCTGACATTCAGTCTCTTCCTTTACCGGCTATATCCTTTTGGTCTCAAATTATTGTCATCATCTCAGCTAACCCTTACAGAGCACATCTTTTTGCCAGGCATTCTTCTAGGTGGTTCCATGCAGCAGAAATAATACCTAACACCTTCTTGCAGAAATAATACGTAAGCTTCTTGCCAGATACTCAGTCTTCAAAGGAACCCTATGCGATAGATCTAATTATCATCCCGCTGTTTGCAGGTGATGACTCCAAGAGACAGAAAGCTTACTCAAGAGCAGATTAACTGCAGGAAGTTACTGGGAGCATCATAGTCTTTCCACGTCACAAATATGGTGTCTAGTCAGTGACAATGCTGTGAAAACTCACAAATGTCAGAGGCCACACTTCAGCCACCAAAGAAAGATTATCCATCTCCTCTGCATTTCGGATCTTGCGGGAATGCATTCCATAGGCAGAATATAAACGCCGTCGAGGACCATAGTGACTGGGAAATCTGTTCATTTTTCAGCCTTCGCTCTGCAGGATAGGGGAGGAGCACAGAAGAAGGTAAACATAGATCCTGACTGAGCATTAACAGATGATGCCTGGCATAGCTATGATGATGTGAGGCTCTTGGCCACTCCTTCTGAATAAGACCCTGTTAAGATGGTCGTCGAATGTCGTCACTCAGACTTGTAGTGGTTTCACCCAACCAGTGCAGGGTTGATGAACAACCACATGGTTTGATGTAGAGAAAGATTGCTTGTTAACAAGTAGTGGAATACAGGGCTGAGAAAGGAGTGGATGTTTTCTACAGCTTGTGAGGAGAAACTTATTCTATCTGTAACGGAAAATTAGTTGGGCAAATGAATGCCCGAGGGCTATTTCCTGATGTGTTCCTATTTGCAGTCACTAGGTGGATGTGCAACCATCCACAGGCTTCTTAAATCTTTCAGCTAAGTAATGACTGAATAGAACCTTTGTTCCCCCTTTCCCGCTCAAATGCTGCTTCATTAACATTACTTCTTGTTCGTAACCATCATCTGCTAAGTGTTCTGCAACTTACCGCTTTAAAAGCTGGATGGTTTGCTAACAATTCCTCATCTAACCAGTTGTTTCACCAGGTGCTTGCAGGTTCCTACTCCAGTAAATCTTAGCATGAAAATGTCCCATCACTGAAATTCCCCACTACCACTGATCGATTAGGGCAGGCTTTGTGCTGATGAGTATGTGTCTCAGGGGGGCCTTTGTTTGAAAAAGTGTCAGAGACTCCTTTTATGGGGGGAACGAGTGTAAATGTAAATGTGGACATGTGTTTACCAAAAAGAGTGGTAACTGAAGAATTACTAGCTAATAATCACCCCACTCGTCAGTGTACTGTGTTTTTTCCAGTTAGTCCTCTCTTTTTATGAATATCTCATGGGTTTTTCTCCCACAAGTGTGCCTTCCAGAAGTTCCCTGGAAGATTGATTGGAACACAAGGATTTCAGTTCATGGCGTCCTGTTAATCAGCTCAGATTTGTTAAGGTCATTAGTGTTATAAATTTCCTTGTACTCACAATTTTCCTTACCTGGAGTTAATTCTGTGTCAGTGCATTAGTGTGGGCAGAGTACTTTCCACCAACTCAGTGTTTTTAATGGAGCTTCCTCTGTTTAATAACAATGGAGATCCCCAAAGGGAAAACAAGCCATTTGGTTCAGATGTCTTGTGGGAGCTGAACCCACCAGAATGTTCTGCTGGGGGACGCATCACTAACCTGCCAACAATTGGCGTCTGTATCCTATCAATTCCTCTTCACTGAAGCCGCGAGGTGGGGGGCACTTTCTTTATCCAGTCATTTCTTTTTTCTTGCTTTGAATGCATGAAGGAGACACAGGAACATTTGGAAAGGTTGGGACTCGGCAAATTGTAAGATTGATTTTCCAGTGTTGGTCCCCATAATATTCAGATTGAGATAAGTTGCTTTCTATACAACAGAGTCGATACCGATTCCTTGGAAAGAAACAAGGCCATGATGAGTCAAGTTTTCACCATGTGTAGGCTCTGCTAAGTGTTTCAGGGCTAATGGCATTCCTTGAGGTAGTGGAGAAGGTGGTTACAAAGTTAGAGCCTGCGTTGTGAATCCATATAGAGTCCTTAAGACTGTTTAGTCTACAGACTTTGACAGCTGCCCAGCTCTCGGCTTATCTCTCACTGCACCCTGTCCTCGTGGTGCTCAGTGCTTTGGCCGTGCTGAATCACTTGGAATTCCAGAATACACAGTATATTTTATACCTTTACAAATTTTCAAATGCCTGCCCCTCCCCTCGTTTACCTGGTGAACTACTCAGCTTCCAGGCCTTTTCTGATAACCTGCTCTTTCTTGGTGAGCTTGTGTTCCTTGTGTGGCCCAACATATTTCTATCAGAGCCTCTTTAACCATATATTACCGGTACTTGTGTGCAGAGCTGACTTCCGCTCCATAACCACGCGCCACTTAAAGGTAGGATCCTCTTTATATCTCAAGCCCCTTTCATTTTCTTCCTGCCAGGATTAGTGCCTCCACTCAGAAGCACATCCAAAAATATTTTATAATGTGTGAATTTCAGTGTAGTGTTTATTTCAACCCTAACAGAAAAACAGATTGATTTTATCCAGAGATGTGACTCTCCTCACACATAGTATATTCAATGGGTGGTGATGCTCAGCAAGATTTGTATTTTATAAAAATCACAGGAAGGAGGATCAGCGATCAGAAAGTATGAAGGCAGATTTGAGCTCAATATAAGTAATAACTTTCTGGGCATCTAAACTCTTCAAAGGTGGAATGTGCTATCTTGTCAAATAATGGGGTCTCATGACTGGAAGTATTCATACCAAGACTCACAGGGGATGCTGGCAAATATATAGTCTTATATTGTTTTGGAAATAGGTGCTTGCCAACATCCTTTCTAATCTTAAGAGTCTATTTTTAGCTCTATAATTCAGTTCAAATATCATTAAGTTCTCATAATTTCCAATTATGGAGTTGATATCCATCAATTTTTCTCAACCTTCATTAAATTTTTTTTATTAATCTAAGTCAATGAAACAATTATCTTCTGCCTCACTCCCCAGTGAATCTCGCTGTCCTTCTTTATCCATGTTTCGTTTCGCTCCTCGTCTATAAATACATGGTAAAATTCCTAAGACTTTTTAAAAGATCTATCAATTTAAGTCGACCAATTCTTGAATGATGGGCCAGATGCAATAGGGCAGACAGAGAATTTATGAAAATGGTTATGGTAGCTAACATTTATCAAGTGCTTACCGGCATTTTACGTATATCAACACATTTGTTTTCACAACAATACTATGTGGTGGGTAGTATTTTCCCATTTTATAGATTAGAGTCCTGGGACACAGGGAAGTTACTTAATTTGCCCAAGATCTTAGAGCTGCTAGGTGGAAGAACCCCAGTAATCTGATCTAAAATCTGAACCTGTAACTTTAAGCATTACTGACTCTTGATGAATAAATTTAATAAGACACTATTTCTTACCTTCAAAGATGATTTCGCCTGGTAGAATTACATGTGTTTATTACATAATGGACAAGGCAGTCCTTGCTTTTACTTATTCTGAAGATTTCTGCTTCCGAGTTTCTCTTTGTTGTTATTGCTTCCTAGTATTCTGGCTTTGGCATCAACCAAATCCATGCTTATTTGATCTATACCATTTGTGATGTTCTCAACTTGCTATCTAACTTTATATATCTTTCGTCTGAACTCAGAGGAATGGGATTCTGTCTCCATGATTATGTTAATTATCCTCCCCTGAGACTTCTCCCTTTATATTTTGCTTTTGTGGGAACCACAATAGTATGCAATGATCCACCGACAGACTGGTTTCTTCTATAAGCACACCTTAGGCCTTGTAAAGTATAATTTAGAGAAGCAATTCTCAAATTTTAACATTCACCTGAAGGATTGGGTAAGACACCAGTTGCTGGGCCCCAACCCCAGGGTCTCAGATTCATTTGATGTGAGGTCAATTTCAAGGGTCTACATTTGGAATGTATTCTCAGGTAGTGCTGATGTTTCTGGTGCTGGGACCATGCTCTGAGAGGTTGGCTTTTCAGAGGTTAGGCTGGGTCACAGATAGCATGGGTATGTTTAGAAAGCTTCACAGGTGATTCTAATGCACACTCAGGAGTTACACATATTCAAGTATTACTCCAACTCTTTCAGAATGCTTGAGTCGATGCCATTCAGTCCTGTACTGACTTTGTTAGTTTGGTCCAAGCACTCTACATTTTTCACTCCTTGGTAACATGTCTGCACCTACCTTCTTCAAAAGATCATTTGGGAGCAGAACTCTGGCTGATGCCTATCTCAATAAAGACCAAGCAAGTAATTAATTGAGGACTTAAAATACCTCCTTTTCCCAGTAATATGTTCCAGTTACCACACATGGCACAGCACATGGTAGATGCTCAGGGAATGTGTGTTAGATGAATGAGCATCTCTTACAATAATAGCCTTATTCCACCGGGCTAGGTTGACTGACCATGTATCTCTAGCAATGCTAGAAAAATAACTTACTTCTGATAAAATTGCTGATTTTATTGATCCAAAAGGGCCATGTAAAATTATTTTCCTCTTTTTTACTTGCTATTTTCAGTTTTCCCAACTTGGGCTCAGCCAGCAGGGCCACAGCTAGACGGGCTACACAGATTTTAATAAGGACTCCTATTTCAGCGAAGGATAATAAACAGGTCTGGAGGGCAGGGTCACACTCCCGAAGCCTGCCTGACACGAGGCAAAGATGAAAGTGCTAGAGAAGGCTGAGCAGGCTGGAAGGAAGCTGCAGTTCCTCACTGTGGATTTCCTTGGAGTGCCATTAGCTTGCCGGGAAGAACATGGGGTAGATTGAATTTACATGAGGGAGGCAAGGCTGAGCTCAGTTATCTTAAATTTTTTTTGGCATCGTTTCAATTATTTGTTGGAATAATGGAACTTTGATCTAAAACATGTTCCTTAGTGTCGTATTTCTTAGCATGACCGGGCATAGAATATTTCCTGTTTTCCGTAATGATTGTCATGGAGTGCCCTTAAATTTACTATAAGTAGAGAGCTCCAATTCTAAACAGTAGTGTCTCTTTGTGGTCTAAACAAGGCCCTTGTATCCCGTTCGCCATCAATGATGGAATCTCAGAACGTTGGGCAGTTTACAACAGTCATTTTTTTTTTTTATCTCCATTAGAAATTTGTGAGATAATCATTGGGATCTTAACCTTATTATACAGGTGAGGAAACTAAGTCACTCCAAGTTTAACTGATTTGTCCCAAATGAAACAGCTGTGAGTGGTGAGGTCCATGAGGGCATCTCGGGTTCCCCCACCCCCCTCCACCCCACCCCCTGCTCAATGCCTGATTTTCGACATTGCACTGCCCAGCACCTCTGTGGAGAGGAGCTCTTTTTATTCTCATTTGTCTGATGAGAGAAAATATGAGGAAGGAGAAAGGTTGGTGACTTGGCCAAGGTCAAAGGGCAAGGCTGATTCAGTGGCACAGGCAAGGGTGAGAGCTGTGGGAATCTCGGGTCATGAATCTAAACAGAAATGCACCCCCCCCACCCCCCTGCCATACCGAAGGGATCCCTTGGCTATTCCCCCTCCTCTCCCCGTTTGGTCTGCTCTGCTGCATGTTTGTGAACAGCAGCTGCATTATCAAGTAGCCGGGGCTTCCTCCAGATGAGCTAATGTGCCGCCAGAGTGGAAACTAGCAGGGCTCACTTCACAGGCCAAAGAAGGCATTTGCATTTGCCTCACAGCCCCAATTATTCAAATCTGCCCACAGCTGGAGAAATGACATCCTGGGCAGAGGCCAGCCTCTGATCTCTGGACCCTGCTTTCACCCAGATCGGTCCCCTCCTGTTGCTTAAGCGGAGGCCAGGCTGGGCCCCCTTGGACACCGTGCACAGTCATTCTGCAGTCCCCAAGCACCCTCTGGCTGCTGTGTCAGCAACTGGATGCTCGCCCAGGCTCTGCAGGACTCGGGAGTCTGGAGCCTGCTGGCCTGTAGGCAAGAGAGCTGCCAGATGTGCGTGCTAATAAATGGCAAGAGCTACTGTGCAATTATCATGGTACAGAAATAAGTCGTGAAATTCTCTCTCCCACTGGGTTTGGAATCTAGAGTAACCGAGGCAGCAAACTTCTCTTTGTGTGTGAAGGGGAACTAGTTACCGGTGGCTTCCATTCAGAGATGTGCTCCTCTTGGAATGAGGCCTTTATCAGCAGTAAAGGCTGAGGGGCTTAAGAGCAGGTTGTCTAGCATTTGATACCTAAAGTGTGACCTGCAGGCCACCATCACTTGGGTGCTGGTTAGAAATGTGGAATCAGGGGCGCCTGGGGGGGCTCAGTCCATTGAGCATCTGACTCTTGATTTGGGCTCAGGGCCGTGGGATTGAGCCCCTTATGGGGCTCCATGCTTAGCCCGGAGTCTGCTGGAGATTCTCTCCCTCCCTCTCCCTCTACCCCTCCCCCCGCCCACACACACATGCTCTCTCTCTCTCTCTCTCTCTAAAAGAAATAAATAAATACATTAAAAAAAAAAAGAAAAGAAATGTGGATCAGGGCCCATCCCAGGCCTGCTGAATCAAAATCTGAATTTTACTAAGATCTCCAGAGCGTTTGCTTGCATGTTTGAGAAGCTCTGACCTCAACACGAGAACCTGAGGGGCTTGTGAGACCTGTGGGCGCTGTGACACTTCCTCTGTAGTTCTGTAGCATGAGTTGGTCACACTGAATGGACTCTTACCTCCAGTACTGAGGGTGCAGTGATATTAACCCTGCTGGCCTTTCTGGGCCATAGTGACATTTACAGAGGGCTGTGTGAAGTGGGACATGTCCAGACAAGGACTTACCGGTTGCATGAGCTTTCTCCCAGAAGTCATTGAGCTGCGTGGCCCCCACAGACCAGCCTCTTACTATAGTGCCCCTTATCTTCAGAAAAACCCCAGCTGTGCTGTGTGGGGGAGCCGCATAGCTAATGGAGAAGCAGCATCCTGAAAATGATGTTGTGGCTATTAACATTTTTATGGGTGGGCTGTTTTGCAAAGCTGAGGAAAGTATTATTCTTTTAGGATTAATATATTTAACAAAAAGTCTGCCAGGAGAGGAGGCTTTTGCTGATAAATATAATTCTGCTGTTGATTTATCTAGTAATGGAGACTTGAAATTACAGGAATCAATGTGTATGTGAAAGCCATTGTCATTTGGTTAATTATGTTTTGCCAGCAGTATGGGGAAGCACTTTATACTCGGCGTAGCCAAATGTATTTCAGCCAGAATCCTGCATTATAAGTGATGGGCCTAAGTGTAGATGAAGACAAAGACACCTCTAATTCCTGACTCCTGGACGTTTGATGCATCCCTCTCCCCGCGCACTGGGGCTGTGGCATTTAGGTCTGTTTCCTCTAGGGCAGTGGTTCTCAACTAAGGTGATTATTTACTCTATCCCCCACCCATGGGACATTTATGAATATCTGGAGACATTTTGGTTGTCATAACTGGGAGAGGAATGATCTGACCCAAACTATCAGTAGTGCTGTGAGAAACTCTACTCCAGAGCACCCTTATCTCTGATTCTGACCCAAAGAATTGGGACCAACTCCATATCCTGTTTATCAACAAATAAAGAAATTAAGTCTGTGGGCATCACAGTCATCTAGGATTATCTACCAGGCTATCTACCTAGGATGGAATCAAGAGGAACATACAGTAAAAGAGGCTGGAATTGTTCTGAGGCCATCACCAGCTATCTATCTGTCATTGGTAGTGATGCTGTTATCAGGGACTTTCTCAACTTTCCTCTTCCTTCTTTTTGATGAGTCAGCCATTGGTTTGGAGAGCCTAACCTACACTGTAGTCTCAGCATGGCTATTTACTACTGAGTGACCTTGAGTGTGGTAGGCAGAGTCATGGCCCCCAAAGACGTCCCCATCCTAATTCCTGTGAATATGTTAGTTTCTCTGGCAAAGAGGACTTGCAGATGTGATGAAGTCAAGGATCTTGAGATGAGGAGATTATCCTGGTTGACCTAAGTGGGCCCAGTGTGATCACTGGGTCCTTACAGGTGAAAGAGACCAGAGAGTCAGAGTCAGAGATGAAAGGTTCTGTGCTGCTATTTTGAAGATGAAGTGAAGTCGGAAGAAGGGGCATGAGGCAAGGAATACAGGCCACCCACAGAAGCTGGAAAGGGATTCTCTCCTAGAGCCTCCAGAAGGAGCATAGCCCAGTGGATACTTCAATTTTAGCCCAGGAAGGCCCAGGTTTGGACTTCTGACCTCCATGACTGAGAGTTAATGAATTTGTGTTGTTTTAAGCCACTGAGTTTGTGGTAGTCTGTTATAACAGCGATAGTATATCATATGTTGAGTCAAACATTTTCCTCTCGATATCCTGCTGTAAAAACAGGGCTCGATCCACTGTAAAATGGGTCTCATTCTTCAACGGTTACTTACTGATCACGTGTTACGTGTCAGGCGCTGTTCTAAGCACTTGGAGTAGAGCAGTGAGCAACACGGACCAACCACTGCTCCAACCTAGTGACAGGAGACCAATAAACAACAAAAAATGTGTGCATGTGTAAGTGATATGTAAGTGCTATGTGCTATGAAGGAAAATTGAAGCAGATAAGGAAGCTGGAGTCCGTGGCTGTTTCCTAGGAGGCATTCAGGGAAGGGTTCAGCAGGAATCTCAAGGAAGTGAGGGAGAAAGCCATGCAGGTATCTGAAGGGAGACTGTTCTCAGCAGAGGAAGAGGCAAGAACACATGCCCTGAACACACGCTCCTAGCTGGCCTCAGGGATTCAAAAGACAGGGAAGGAGCCACTGTGGATAATGATAATAATTACCTCACAGGGCTGTTGTGAGAATCCTGGCAAAATATATGAAACCCCTTAGCGAACTTCAAAGCACTTGGCAAATATCAGTTATTATCATTGCTCTGGCCCCCTCAGAATGGATTTGTGGGGCTGCCAAGTGACCCAGAGGGTGACCTTCATTTTCTGTCTGAACGAAAGTGAGGAGAAAACAGCTGATGGCCCCAGGTTCTGGGAATTGTGCACAGAGGCCCAGAAAGAGAAGCATTTTCCCAACATGGAGATGCTGGTGAGTGTATGTGTGCCCTTCAGATGGGCAAACCTTTGGGGGGTGGTGAGGACAGGGTAGGATGGGTGGGAGATCAATGCCACAGTCTCAGCTCTTACACCTTTCAGTCAGGAGAGCACTCCCCATAAGCCAACTGGGGCTTAGAAGCAGTGTACTTGTCCCTCATGAAGGCTCACAGCCACTCTGGGAAAGAAATCATTGAGGAATTTAGAGACCTTGAACCCTCCCTGGCCAGGGACTGGCGAGAAGCACTTAGGATAGCTTCTGACAGCCCAGCCTTGCTGGCAACTAATCCCCCAGGAGGAATCAAGCTCTGCCAAAGGATGAAATTGAAATATTTGAAATATAATCCACACAGTTCTTTTTCTAAGGCAGGTGGTGAAATGGTCTAGTTTTTATAAAAAGCTGAGAACATTAAAATACTGACATGCTGCGCAAGGTTTTGTGTTTGGGAATAAGACTTTCTTCCACAACTATGGGGGGATTGGAGGAGGCTCAGGGCGTGAAGCACCCAGAAGGGTCACAGAGTCTATAGCCTACCTGTATGCCTACCGATTAACATCTTAGGTTTAAGGGACGTTTTCAGTGCATTTTGAATCTCTAATCTCATAATGACCACGGCAAGGTCATAGATGATGTGTGTGTATTTCATCCTTCTTTATGTTGAATAATCCACTTGTAGCTGAAAGGCATTTCCGTCATTATTTGATTATCCCATTAGATTTTTTTCCCTAAATGAGTTTCTCTAAGCTGTCTTTCCCTACTTTTTGATAGATAAATGGAATATCTTCAGAATTGAAAGATTAATGTGAGTGCTTTATCATCAGAGTAGGGAAGCTTTCTCTTTTGAGACACATAGTAACAAAAGTAAAATGGACATCTTCAGCCTTACCATTCTTTCTGTGAAAGAACCTCATTTATAAAATTTAGGCTTTGATATTAGTTTGCTCTGCAGTCTGGAGGGACTGTAAGAGGAAAGGGACGGGAAGGCTAAGCAAGATGAGCAACTCCAGATCAGGAGGGGGAGATTTGTGTGTGCTCCGATTTCTGTGGGAGCTGAATCCAGATCCTAGAATGCCTGGGAAGATAGTCCAAACCAGACAGAAACCAGGCATGCAGCCAGGATGAACAGCGAGAGCAACTCTGAGGATCCATAGCCTGTCAACTGCTGGTATATAGGCAGCTTCCCCGGTCCTCAAGGTCAGAACAAATACCTATCTTCCTTCCCCTTTCTTTTCCCCAACATCTAAAGCAAAACCCTGTGGACTACAGAGAAGCAAGGACCAAACACGTCCCTCTCGCTTTGAAGTGCTTTGATATTCTTTGCCTTTTATTTTCTTATAACCTCAATAGCGTGTTAATGCTATGGAATAGCAGGATTCCCTTGCATTATAGGATAAGTGTGCTAGTGAAAAGTAATTGCAAGGCAAATTTTTACAGAGGAATTAAGGCAGTCTGAGAATTGCTTCGAGTGGCATATTCATTCATTTACTTATCAAAGGGCTGTGGTACCTCCTAGATGATGGGCACTGAGTTGAGCACTGGTCACGGGATGCATGTGGGACAAGACCTTATCCTGGGCCTCCTGGCACTCAGAATATAAATGGCCGTGGAGACAACATGCGGTGAACAAATAGGAAACTGAATTCTAGATTGTTGAAGGTGGTACGAAAGGACAGGCATGATATTATGCTAGACGGAAGCACCCGTGGGTATAGGATGAGGGAAGCAATTTCCGGGAGCCAAGGATGGCCTTCCTGAGATGGAATCTGAGAAGAAGCCAAGCACACTGTTAGAGACCAGGAATGGGAACTGTTCAGTCTGGCTACTCTGGGAAGACGGGAAAGCCTGTATTTACAAAAGGGGCTTTTTATACCGTAGGATTTCACATGCGGAATAAAAGAGACAAAGCAAATGAACAACAACAACAAAAGAGACAACGAAAAACCAGACTTAACCATAGAGAACAAGCTGGTGATTACCGGAGGGGAGGTGGGGGGAGGGTGGGTAAAATAAGCGTGGGGATTAAAAGCACGCTTGCCGTGATGGGCACTGAATCATGTATAGAATGGCTGCATTACTATATTGTACTCTTGAAACTAATATAACACCATATGTTAATCACACTTGAATTAAAAATAGATTTTTTTTAAAAAAGGGATTTTGATTTACAGAGTCACATGGTCTAAAAGGAACCTTTCACCATATGCTTCTAAGGAGACTACTGGGTGCCCCCTTCCAAACCACCCCACCTTCTGCTCTCTTTTCCCTTCCTACTCTTTCCCAGCATTGTTTTTTCTCCCTCGCTATTACTAACATCTGACATACTTTGTAATTTACTTACCTGGTTTGTTGTCTGTCTTCCCCACTAGAATGTGAGCTCTATAAGAACCCACATTTTGTCTGTTTTATTCGTGATGACTGTGTCTCCGATGCCTAGAGGGATAACTAGGTGTTCAGAGAATACCATTTCCACTACACTGAGCTATTTCTTTTTGCCCCTAGAGAGGAGTATGGCATAGAAGAAAGATCAACAATTTTGAAAGCTGCCAGATCTGGAATAATCTGCTATACTTCATGGGGTTGTTATATGAGATTTGCATGAGAGAATGTACATAAAGAATGAGTGCCGCGCTGTTGTGGATGGGTGAACAAATACCGTTCTCTCGTGGTTCCCCATCTCTCTTTCTCTCAGCATACTCACAGAGGGCGAGAGCTACCAACCTGATGAAGTAGGAGAAGGTGATACCTGGTGTTTCTCCACTCCCTTGTTGGGGTCCTCCTAGCTCTTCCGGCCTGCCTCCAGCCTCCCTCTGTCACATGTTGCTCCCAGCTCTAGCCTTCCATCGTGTCCCATCCAGTCCAGCCTGTCCGTCGTGCTAAACCCTCAGGGTCCTTGGCTCTGATGTATAAGGAACGGAGGATTCCTCACAGCCAATGCGTGCTGAGCCCCTAGTGACTGCCGCTGGGTGAGGAGCAGGCCAGCCTTCCTTGCCACGGATGGGAAGGATGTCAGCAGACACCATCGCCCTGTGTGGGCGCAGCCTCCCCCTCGTGGGCAGAGAGGAGCAGACACTGCCGCTGTTGGCCTCTACCTATCCCAATTCCACGCTCACTAACCAAGCTCGAGAAAAGCCTTCTTGAATCCCATTTCCTCAGGAAAAGCAGGAGGATGAAATAGTGCTGGGGAAGGGAGACAGCAAGGCGGGAGAGCAGAGGCATAGAGAGAGGACAGAGTGTAAAGAGGAAAGGGGCGAGGGAGAAGAAAGGGGATAAGAGAATGAATGAAAGAGCAAAGGAGAAAACGGGCAGGTAACCAAGCCTGTTAGGTGCTGCCATAGCTCACACCCACAGAAAAGATGTTAACAGCCAAGTCTGTGAAAATCCGAGCAGGGAAGTATCTCTACCTTGGAATACGATTTCTAATGATAAATAAACAATAACACAATAATATTTATTAAACACAATGCTAAGAGTTTACAGACATTATCTCCTCTGCATGGTCCTTTCAATTGAAGTCAGATCCTGCCATTTCTATGTTCAGAATTCTTCAGTCACGTCCCATCTCACTCATAGTAAAACCAATATCCTTACAGGACCACTCAACCCCACTTCTTAGTAGGATCTACTTCCCACCCCCATCTCTGCAAGTCCTTCCTCCCAGTCTCTCCCTTGCTCCCTCCATTTCATCCGCATTGGCCTCCTTGCTGCTCTTCCTGATCAAACTAATTATCCTGCCTCAGGCTCTTTGCACTGGTTCTTATTTTCCCTAGAACAGTCTTCTCCCAGATGACCTCATGACTTTCTCCCCTGCTTCCTTTGGGGCTCTTCCTTTACTTGCTAAGCAAATTTTCCCCTGACAACTCTATTGCTATCACTTCCTTCTGCTCCCCATCCTCCTCATCTTGCTTTAATTTTCTCTATGCTACTTATCCTCATCTGGCATATAATAGTATTTTACGTTAATTGTTTATCTTTTGACTCTAGACTATGAGTACAGGAACTATGTCAGTGTTCTTCTTGATTCATGGTAGATTCGTGATTATTATGTTCTCACAGTAACCCTAGAAGATGGATACTGCTTTTTATCCTCCATAGTGCAAAATAGAAGAAGTAAGCTTACATCAGGTAGGTAAATTTTCCAACATCATAGATAGAAGGTGGTAAAGCCAGGCTTCAAATAGACATCTGCCAGGGTATGGGGCCAGTACTCTTAATGGCTATGCTAGCTGGTTCCCCAGGGGCTTCCTACACTGTAAGGACTCCTATCCCAAAGGGTAGTTGAGCATACTGCCTGGCGCATGGTAAGAGTTCAGTAAGCATTCAAGATATTACTATTAGCATTATCATTATAGAATTAACTTACTGTATATATGCATAGAAAGCTTTGGTTGAAATGTTATCTGTTCATACATTATTATTTTTTTAAGAAAGAGCATCTAAAATTTGGAAATGAGGCAAAAAGATGACTGCATATCCCTTCACGGTCCTACCAGAGCATTATCTAACCTGTTTTCCTAAAGGTTATCTGACTTCATTGGACCATATAATTTTGTTTGGCTTATTATTTACCATTGATTACAGTCCAGACTCTATAAAGTTGATGTTAATGTATATAAAACTAGTAAGATGCAAATCATTACTGACCAATAGAGAAGCAAATGACTTCTAAACAGTAGAGATGATAACTCCAAATGTTCACATTTTACTGCTTTCTAAACCATTGGGCAGTTTGGGATATATATCTTAGAAATGTTATTCCAGCAAGCTTTTCCCCCACCCATCCTTCCATCTGTCTATCTGCCCGCCTACCTACCTGTCTACCTGCCTGTCTACCTATTTACTTACCTGTCAGTTTCTTGTATTCTCTTTCAAATCAGCTTTGTTGTCTTGCTGGTTCCTTCATTAATGACTTTAATATATTTTTGATACATGCTTCTTATGTATTTGTATGACAATAATGATGTTTTTAATTTTGTCATATACATTACAATAGAACAACTAGAATAGAATAGAATGATGATATGATATGATATGATGATATGATTTCCTAGTAAGGAATTGGTGTTCCTAAGATATCGAAATCCTGGTGTACCCTAACAACTATCTAGTTCCTATACTGCTACCCCTGATGAAATTGACTACTTACAATAGGGTTTACCTTACTTTTGCTTACTGGGTGCAAGAAGGGTATATCATAGTGGCTGGGAACCAGGACTCTGGAGTTAGACTACCTGGGTTCAGGTTCTTGCTCTGCCACTTACTAGATCTGTGATTGTGATGGTTAATTTTATGTCAACTTGACGGGACCATGGGATGTCCAGATGTTTGGTTAAATATTATTTCTTGTGTGTCTGTAGGATGTTTCCGGATGAGATTAACATTTGAATCAGTATACTGAGTAAAGCAAATTGCCCTTGCCAGGGTGGGTGGGCTTCATCCAATCTGTTGAAGGCCTGAATAGAATAAAAGCCTGAATAAGGAAAAATTTTTTTCTCTCTGTCTGATTGTCCTCAAGCTAGAACAGTGGTCTTCTCCTGCCTTTGGACTTGGTCTTGGACTGGAATATACCACCAGCTGTCTGGGGTCTCCAGCTTATTAAATGTAGATTTTGGACTTCTCAATCTCCATAATCATGTGAGCCAATTCCTTATAATATACCTATCTCTCTCTATATATCTATATATAATAACCCAACTGAAAGTCTCTATCCGTCTGTCCATCCATCCATCCATCCATCCATCTTCTGTTTTTCTAGAAAACGCACACTAAAACAGTGATCTTAGAGAAGTTGCTTAACCATACCAACAAAACGTGGCCATATGAGTACATCTTATCTCAGAAGGTACTTTTAGGAGTAAATGCAATATAATATGTCAGGTGCTTAGCTTGGTGTCTGGTACTTAGTGTTTAACAAATTAGTTATTATGACTTCTGTTTGTTTTTCATCTTAGAAACTTATGTAAAGAAAATGAAACTTTACAGATCAATTGACAGATTTTAATTGTAATACTCTCTTTGCAGACTATAGCAGTATTTGTATAATAAGACAACTTTTTTCCTGTTCTTCCTAGAAGCTTACCAACTGGAAGCTCTGAAAACAAGTGTTTACCATGAAGGATATTGTATTCTTAGCCCTACAAATTAAAATAGCCCATTCTGAATGTATTTGAAAAATGGCCCCTGTTACTTATTTTCTAAATTTCTACACTTTGTTACAGACAGAGATAACTTATTATTTGGCACTGACTGTCTAGTCTGTAGTTTTATTGTCTTACGCACTTTTTGACCCTATTGATTTACCCTGAAAGTCTAATTTAGTGTAAGAGACCACTTGTGATTTTTGTGCAATTCAGAATGTGAAAGTATCTTTCCCAGCAACCTGTACATTCTGATTTCCTTTGCACATGAGAGTTGATGTGGAAAAGGCAGTTGAGCAGAGGTTGACAATCTTTCAGAAGTGCTATGCCAGGTGTCCATTTATTCACTCTAATTTAGGGTTTCCATGCCAGGAAGAACCTCCTCTCCTCCAAACCACGGGAGACTGAGAACTTCCAAGGCAGAGTGAGGCTACGGAAATTGAAATTTCATTCTATGATAGATTTTCCCTTTTTTTTTCTTTCCCAAAGAACAAGAACTTTGAAAAAGCAGACACCAGTTTTATGCAATCCAGGCAGAAATGATCATATATGTGATGACGTGGTTGGTGGACAAGACTGGAGTTCTGAAACTGTTTGAAGTGTATGCAAGCACTGTGATAGACATGCACTGTGCATTCATTTAATAATCCATTCATTAAATCCATGAGTCCCTAACTTTACATATACAATACTTAATTTTTTTTTTGCAGAATAAATAAAAGAATGTATTTAAAGTACCCAATACAGTGCCTGACTCATAGTAGGTATTTAGCAATGAAAACCATTAGTTTTAGGGCGCCTGGGTGGCGCAGTTGGTTAAGCAACTGCCTTCAGCTCAGGTCATGATCCTGGAGTCCCAGGATCGAGTCCCACATCAGGTTCTTTGCTCAGCAAGGAGTTTCCTTCTCCCTCTGACCCTTCCCCCTCTCATGTGCTCTCTCTCTCTGTCAAATAAATAAATAAAATCTTAAAAAAAAAAAAACAGTTTTAATCTTCTCTTTAAATATTTTACAAAAGTAATGTACATAATAAAGAATCTAATAGTGTAGAAGTGCTGACATAAAAAGCAGCAATTCCTCATGCTGCTTCTGTTCTTTCCCAGTCATAGTCTCTGGAGCCTTGATTTTTAAAACAATTCAGTTTTTCCTATAATTGTCTATATAGCATTCAATAATCCCGGTACCAGGGGTGATGCATCCTCCTTGTACTCTCATAGGGACAGTTCCTGCTGGGTCAGCCTAGATTCGCCTTCATCAGGCCAAAGTTCCCTCTTACACTGTTTCAGGTGGAGGTCTTACAAGTGTCCCTAGTTGTTGAATGCCAGACCTGTCATCCAGGGGGATGAATTGGAGTGGGGGAGTCCATGGTTGGGGAGCTTATCTTCCGAATCCCTTGTGCACCGCTGCCCAGACCTTGATGGGAGCAGCTTCTCTTTCTGTCCTGCCATGATGCATTCCTTTCCCTTTCACTGGGTTGGTCCTTCCCTTACGTCATACTTTCTCCAAGTCCCATCTCATTCAGTCTCTGCAAGAGGAAAAACTCTGTAAACCTCTTAGTTTGCTCTTTGAATCTCTGTTTCCCCCTGTGTTACAGCCTAGAGGTAAGTGTGGAAGGAGGAAGGAGCTCTTGGGGGTACAAAGAAGACAACTGATTGGAGGGAAATGCACAGAGAACAACTAGACAACACTTTGAAATAGAACCGTCCTGCCTTATTCCCTTATTTTACTGTTCCTTGATTTATCAACGTTAGACATGATTTATTGGTCCCATCCATAAAGAGGGAGAATTTAGTCCATCCGTTTTCTCTACCTTTTTTTTTCCTTTCCCTTCCCAAAGTCTGAGGGTTATGTTAGTGTTTTGCTTCTTCCGTTTTCTTTTTAATTTTAAATGCTACATGATTTTTTTGTCACATCATCTTCAGGCAGCCTCTCTTGTCTAGCCACCAAGATAAGTGCGCATGTGCTATTCTTCCTTCCTCTATGACATTGTCGAGGCTGCTCATGTTCTGTTCTAGAACCACATTTAAAGTTTCCAAGTTTTATAGTTTGATTATAAAAGTTGAAAATCAATAAATGGGATTTATATTCTAAAGTTGATTAGCATAATTTGAAAATGGACTGTATATTGGAAAATAGTGCTTCCCTATGAAATTTCCTCAATTTGGTAATTCTATTTTGCCTACATAGAAACTATCATTATACTTACAATATACATGCTGAGGGATCACAGCATGCTCCCACAGAGGTCTGCAAAGCAGCGCACAGGGGATTTGGAAGACCTGGAGGTCTGCAATGTATTTTCAAATAGTTTAGCAAAAAATAGATTTATATAGAAATAGAGTAAGATAGATGGATGGAGAGTGAGAGAAGGTAAATATGGCAGGATGTTAAATGCAGGGGATGTACCTGTTTCAGCCCCTTAGTCATGTAATTTTTCTGTTGGTTTAAATGTTTTCCAAAAAAAAAAAAAAGTCCAGAATTGTCAACAAGTTTAAAATAGATGAATGTAATCATGCCTCTATCTCCCTCCCAAGATTTACCAAGGACTGAATTCAAAAAGGACTGTTCAAGCTTCAGTTAATATAAGGTATAACTACTGAGAGTTGGTAATTTTAAGAAAAAAAACATGAAAATGTCCATCGAGTGACACATTTTAGAAGTATTAATTTGAGTCAGATTTCTTCGGCTCAAGTGCAATTAATAGTCTAACAAAAGAATCATCAGTAAGATGGGTAAACGTGTGAATCATGTCTGAGATTTTTAAACTAAGGTTGAAAATAAACACATTTTCCAGCTTCTTAGATAAGATTCCTATTATACCAACTCTGTGACATGGATTAAAATTATGATAATGGATTAAAAGTATTGTTTCATCTCATATAAAACACAAAATATTAGTGTCATGAACCTTTTTAGTGCTTATGCTAATACAGGGCTGGCAGTTGTGAGGCAAACCCTAAGCTACTGGGGCTTTCCTAAGCATTATTATTCTGTTATATGATCACACTGTTTTAAACACCACATCTCAATTTTCTGACACATTTTTCACTTTTATAGTTCTAAGGACTTGCAGCATCCTATTCTTCTCTAACTCCTTGCTCATGTGACTAAGAGAAGTGTTAAATTAAGTATGAAATTTCAGAGTGTAATGTAGTGTTGAGAAGTAAGACCGATTTTGTCCTGGGTCATGCATACTAATCAGCTTGTGATAATAGATTAATTTGCTATAATTTGTTTTGCATGTGCATGCTCATATTCGTATGTGAGATTGAGCTATAGTTTTCTTTTTCATGTTTTAATTTTGTCAAGTTTTGGTCATTAGGCTTATGTTAACTTTATAAAATGAATTAGATAACTTTCTTTTTGTTCTGCTTGAGAACAGATTATGTAGCATATTCTTATGTGTTTTTTAAAGACTTCAAATAATTGCTTCCTAAAGAAATGTATGCCCTAAGTTTCTTTCTAGACATATTTCATTGTTAACATTTTTAATTTCTTTCCTGATTATCTATAACTATTTTTTTTAAGTTTTTATTTTACTTCCAGGTGGTTAACATACAGTGTGATATTAGTTTCAGGTGTACAATATAGTGATTCAACACTTCCATACAACACCTGGTGCTCATCACAAGTGCTCTCCATAACCCCCATCACCTGTTTCACCCATCCCCCCATGAACCTCCCCTCTGGTAACCATCAGTTTGTTTGCTATAGTTAAGAGTCTGTTTCTTGGTTTGTCTCTCTTTCTCTCGTTTTTTCCTTTTGCTCATTTGTTTGGTTTCTTAAATTCCAAGTGTGAGTGAAATCATATAGTATTTGTCTTTCTCTGTCTGACTTATTTTGCTTAACATAATACTCTCTAGCTCCATCCATGTCATTGCAAATGGCAAGTTTCATTCTTTTTGATGGCTGAGTGATATTCCATTGTGTAGGCATATATACCACATCCTCTTTATCCATTCATCAGTTGCTGGACACTTGGTCTGTTTCTATAATTTGGCTATTGTAGATAATGCTGCTATAAACATCAGCGTGCATGTATCCCTTTGGATTCATATTTTTGAATTCTTGGGGTAAATACCCAGCAGTGTGTTTGCTGGATCAGAGGGTAGTTCTACTTTTAACTTTTTAAGGGCACTCCATACTGTTTCCCACAGTGGCTGTACCAGTTTGCATTCCTTCTAACAGTGCATGAATGTTTCTTCTTCTCCACATCCTTGCCAATACCTGCTGTTTCTTATGTTTTTGATCTTAATCATTCTGACAGGTATGAGGTGATACCTCATTGTAATTTTGATATCTCATTGCATTTCCCTGATGGTAAGTGATGATAAGCATTTTTGTTTGTGTCTGTTGGCCATCTAGATGCCCTCTTTGGAGAAATATCTGTTCATGTTTTCTGCCCATTTTTAAATTGGATTGTTTTTTGTGGTGTTAGATTTGTAAGTTCTTTATATATTTTGGAGACTAGCCCTTTATTGGTTATGTCATTTGCAAATATCTTCTCCCATTCCATAAGTTGCCTTTTAGTTTTGTTGATTGTTTCCTTTGTTGTGAAGAAGCTTTTTATTTTGATGTAGTCCTAATAGAAAACCCAGACATGAACCCACAACTATATTGTCAATTAATCTTTGGCAAAGCAGGGAAGAATATCCAATGGGAAAAAGACAGTCTCTTCAACAAATGGTGTTGGAAAAACTGGACAGCTACAAACAAAAGAATGAAACTGGACCACTTTCTTATACCATACACAAAAATAAATTCAAAATGGATTAAAGACCTAAATATGAGACCTGAAACCATAAAAACCCTAGAAGAGAGCACAGACAGTAACCTTTTTGACATTGGCCATAGCAACATTTTTCTAGATATGCCTCCTGAGGCAAGGGAAACGAGCAAAAATATAACTGTTTTTAAATCCTCAGTCCATTTAAAAAATTTATACTCTCCCAGAAAATTCTCTTTTTACCTAGATTTTTGAATTTCTTAGTATAAAGTATATACAGTGTTCTGTGTTACATTTTAAATCATTTTATCTATGTGTTTATATTCTTTTTATAACTTCTAATTTGCTTTGTGTTTTCTCATTTTCCTAGATTTTCGATGTTTGACCATTTTGTTCGTTTTTCTGACAAACCAGCTCTTAGGTTTATTTATTTGTCCATTTTAGAGTTCGTTTATTGCCAATTTTATCTTTATATTTTTTTTTCAGAATTTTATAATGAGGAGGAGGGTCATACATCCCAGTTTATCTGGGACATTTTGGTGTGTGCCTACTGTCTCGATAAAATTACCAATAGCACCCTCTTTCCTCTCAAAAACATGTGGGTTGGATAATAAGTTATAATGATAAATCATGATGAATGAATTATACAATTTTCCCTAAATGCAACTTTAACTGCAGCCTATAATCATAATTGATTTGAGGGCAAGGCAGAAGTTCTTTGATATTTGAATGGTTTGTGGCCATTTAAAGGGTTACACTAAAATAGATAGACAGTCTTTCTGTGGTGTTAACATTTCATAGGAGTGGTGGTGCAATTAGAAAACAAGGCTCCTTGAAGGGGCAATAATGAAATAAAAGTGGAGAAACACTGTTGTAATGCTGTTTGAATACTGCCATTCATTATTTTGCTACTTTTTTTTTTTTTGCTTAATAGTTATTCAGATGTTTTATAATTTGAAAATAATGGTAGTTCTGTTTAAACAAATAGGTTAGTGTTTCCACACTGAAATGCCCTCGTTGACATTTGTGACATCAGTGTTGTCAACAGGGTTGTCTCGTTCGTGTCCTTGGCTGACTTCACCTCTCAACCACCTCTGACCCTGTTGACAACTTTCTTCTTACGGCGTGAATATCACTGGCCTCATAGGAGTCAGTGAACTGACAGTGACTTGCTCAGACTGGGTGTGTCTCTTGGTTTCCCCTCTACCTCCCTGGCCATTTTCAGACTTTTTAGATTGCTTTGTCACCTCCGGCCGACTTCTAATTGTTGGAGTAGGAAGAGCTTGAGCCTGGGTCCTCTTATCCGACCCCATGGCTTTAAATCCTCTTCTATAAATTTATACCTCCAGCCTGGACGACTCCCATGAGTTTTTAACTTAAATAACCCATTGCCTGGTTGACACTTCCATGTGGTTGTGTAAGAGTTATCCCAATTACGTACATGTTCAAAATAGAGTTTTCTCTTCACACTTATGCTTTATTCTTCCTCATCTCTGTAAGTGACAATGACATCCACTCAGTCTCTCAAGCCAAAAACCCAAGAGGCATCCTAGAGATTTAACTGCTTGCCTTCCTCCACATTCCATCCATCAGCAGTTGTATCTCCAAACCTGTCCACTTCTCTTGAATTTCCCTGTTATACCAAGACACCACATACTTTCACCTAGACTGGTCTCCTGCCTCCACTCTCCTCTTCCAGCCTCCATCCCACCCACCCATTCTCCAGAGCTGCCAAGGGGACCTTTTAAAAATATAAATCAGACTGCTTATCTCCTCTCCTTAAAATCTCTATTGGCCTTTCATTGCAGTCAGAATAAATGCCAAGCTCCTTCTCATGGCCAGTAAGGAACCTTGCCCACATCTTCCCCCCAGCCACACTGGCTTCCCTCTGATCCCAGAACATACCTCACAGGTTTCAGCCATGGGATTGCTTGCTGTTTCCTCTACCTGGCTACTCTTTAGTCTCTGATCTTCATGTAGCTGGTCAATGTTTTCTGAAAAAGCTCAGCTCACTTGTCACTTCCTCAGAGAGGCCTTCCCTTCTGGCGTCATAATTTACACTGGCGCCTCTCCAGTGACTATGAAATTACCATGTCCAGTTTTGCTTTGTTTTTGTTTTTGCTTTGAACCAGACTGACTGTGGCAGAAATTTGGCCAAGGTTCCAGCAGGATGGCCCCCTCTGAGTTTGAGCTGGGATTTCCTGCTCAGGGCTGGGCAGGTGAGGCAGTAAAGGATTGAAGGAGGGCTTCTGGGTGTAGGCTTCAAAGCTGTGAGGTGATAGGGGAGGACAGACAAGATTGCAGGTGAGGCCTGTCCCTTCAGGCTCTGCATTCAGTGCCTTCAGCACACCTTCATCCATTACCATGGAGAAACCCTGAAGCCAAGCAATTCCAAAGAGTGGCAAACAAAGAATCATCTCGTAATAAATTTGTCCCCTCCCCAAAGGCCCCAGTGGGGTCAGCCAGGAGATGAACTTTGCCTTCCATATTGTGGGCTCAGACCCCCTCACCAGTCACAATGACATTGACACTCAGACAAAGACTTGGACCCCTTTGGACGTCAGAGCCCTAGCCCACTACACAAACCCTAGCAAGTGGGTCTTGGGACAGCCCAAGGTCGAGGCACCCTTCTTGCCCTTGTACAGCTCTTCCAGGTTCATCTTTCCTTGCATAGCACCCACACCAGACGGCATCTCCCATCCCGATAGGGGTGATGACTGCAAAGGCACTGCGGAGACTGCTCTACCCTTCTCTTTCTTCCAGTAGCCATCGTGCTTCTGCTGCTGCCACCGCCACAGGCTCGCAGTAGCTGCCCCAGTGATTACCATCCTGTCCCAGGCTGCTCAGTTTTGCCACCTCCCTGGGCCTCCGTTGCCTGGCCCTGAGGCTTTGACTGGCCCACCTTCCTTCTGGGCCATCACCCGCCCTGCACAGGGGTCCTAGAGTTGATCTTAATTTGGGGTATGGCTCTTCCTTTCTTGTTGGCCCTCTACTGCTGTCTTGTCAGCTCCAGGAAAGAAGGGACCATGTTGCTCCATTTACAATGCATCTTCAATAACTAGAACCATAAGCCGTCCTACTATAGGTATTTGAGTGTATATCTTACATGATGGACTTTTGGTTGAATTCTCATAGATCCAAATGATGACTCTTAAATCACTGAATGCTGAGGGTATGCTGTATTCAGAAGTTTTTGTTGATTGGTTGGTTGGTTTTAAAATCAAATCAGCCTTTATATTTTGAAAATCTTATGGGGGGACGCCTGGGTGGCTCAGTCAGTTAAGTGTCCAACTCCTGGTTTCCGCTCAGGTCATTATCTCCGGATGGAGTCTGCTTCAGATTCTCTCTCCCTCCTCCTCTGCCCCTCCCCAAAGCACGGACATGAGTGCTCTCTCGCTCTCTCTCTCTCTCTCTCTCTCAAATAAATAAGTAAATAAAATCTTTAAAAAAAATTTTTTTTAAAAGAAAATGTTATGGAATATGATAAGGTATGTGCCTGTGCAAATGAGTATATAGAGAAGAGGTTCCTATTTTATTTCCTTTCAAATGACTTGTTATGCTTTGCCACTATTGCTCCGGAAAGTCTATGAATATTGGTTTGGGGAATGCAACCAGTATTGAGAATTTTACACTTATCGTATTTGGCTATCAAATTGGTTATTTACGCCTTGCATTCTGCTATTTTTCTTTTCTATTATGGTCCCTTAAAACAAAGCAAAGAAAGAAAAAACAAAACTGTTTTGGTAGGCTCTTACTGAGATAGGAAGGGAAATTTTAGGAGGTAGAAAATACTGAATTTCTTGACATAATTTTTGGATACCAGGGTTGACTTTATTGATTAAAACAATTTAAGGAGTATCTATGAATTCAGTTTAATTTAATATACTTAGCATCTCATCAGAGAGATTAGCATTGCCTAAGCTTTTGTTGTTTCTTTTTTTTTCTTAAGCTCAAAATGATTTGGATTGATATAAAATCTCCCCCCGTTAATTTATTCTCTCAGTAGAGATGCCAAACTGCCAAAATTTCTTTAAAAAATGACCCATGAGCTTATTGCCAAGTAGCTTAGATCAGTGATAATTTTTTTAAAGAAACCTTTTATTTATTTTCTCTAGTTGGAGAATAATATACATGGCATAGAAATAAAATAGAAATTAAATGTATTCCAAAGAAAATTTCCACTTTAGTAGATATCCTTTCAGTTCTTTTTCTGATATATAAGCTTTTTCTCTTCCACTTTGAGATATGCATTGTGATCTCCCTTTGTGATACAGAGGATAAATCTGCTGGCTCATTTCCCTTTATAGACTGCCACCTTCTCCACAAACCAAGAAAAAGCGTATCCTGAATTTCGCTTGGTTTGCAGCAATTTATGCTAGAAGAATTATAAAATGTAGAATCTGTAATCTGAATTTGGCCCACTCTGTATCAGAAAAAATAACTTCCAGCACAGCCAGACAGGAACTTTACGTATCACTCAGAGAGCCCATTGCTTTTGATACATATTTTATGATCACAGCTGAGGCTTTTCCAAGCTCAGAGTGCCATATCATTCATTCACTCTTTAAAACTACAAGATTATTTTTGGCTCTTTGTGTTGGCACGTTAGACTTCCCATTACTGATCTGCATGAACCATTTATCAAGTCAAGGGTTTAATCTATCAAAGTCAGAATTCCTTTGTTCTGCTTCTCTCTGCCTCGCCTTCCCATATGGTATTATCTTATATGTGTATACTGTTGGCTTAAGGAAGGTTATTTGAATGCAAGGACTTACCACGTTTCTCTGCTTTTTCAAAATAATATATTACAGTGCAAAGTGATGTTTTATAGGGAATTATAATTATACTGTTAATCAGTTTTTAGAACATTAATCTCCAAACCTGTTCCCTCATTTGTATTCCTGGTTCTGTCCTCGCCAGTAACTCCTATTTTTCCTACTTACTCAGCCTGAAAACCTGAATTATCTTTGATTTCTTTCTCTCCTCATTTCTAAGCATTTACGGAATTGTCAAATCCTTTAGATTCTACCTCCTGGATATTTCTTGAGTCTACCCTTCATCACCTTTGTTTACTGGACTCTTGATGCTGTCTCTTGTCTTCTAAGAAGCAAGACAATTTGTTTAGAATGGTTTTGATGGCATCCAGATATAAAGACCAAAATAAAGTAATTCATTCAATAACACCAAGTGCCTGCCCTGTGCCAAACCCTGTTTATAGCTCCAGAGATGCAGCAGTGAACAATAGAACAAGTAAGGCTTTTTGGCCTTGTGGAGCTTACATTCTAATGGCGAAATGGAAGAGAGTGACAATAAATAAATAAATACATAAAAAAATAAATAATAACATAAGTAAAATAACATAAGTACATTGGATATTGTTAAGTGCTATGAAGAAAAATAAAGCAATGAAGGGACATAGGGAGAGCTGAGGTGGACAGGGAGGGTATAGATATAAAACAGGTGATAGAGGTAGATGATAATGAAAGTTAATTAAAACTTAAGCAAGTATCATGAACAAAAGGAATACAGCAAAAATCATCCTAATTCTATAATTGAATCTCCTGGTACTGATGCCAAATCATAGTGATAATCTATGCCAAAGCATAATGCAACAAGAGCTATTATAATAGCTACCAAGCTATTCTCCGTCTCTCTGAGCTATCTCTGTCCTAGGTCAGTATATTTGGTGAAATCTTATGGAGATCTAAATATAATTGTGTGGAAGGAAGAAAGGAAGGAAGGAACGGAGGGAGGGAGGGAGGAAGGAAGGAATTGTGCTTAGAGAAATGACTAAGATCAATCCAAAGAGGCATGCTCAAGTAGGTAGCTCAAGGTACACAAGATGGGACTTCCAGGAGCCAGAGTGAGACATAAGTGGGAATCATGAATAATATTTAGCAAATTCTTACTGCCAATAGGAAAAAAGTCTAAAATCTTAAGCGGCCCTCCACCATCTAGTTTTCCAACATTTTTCCTTCACACTCCCCAACATCAGTCTTCTGATTTCTTTCCTTGCTGCCCTTATTTTATTTTATTTTTATTTTATTTCTAGTTGGAAGATTTTTCTCTGCTGTCTCTTTGATGCCTAAATTCTATCCACTCTACTGGACTCAGCTCAAATGTTTCCTTTTCTATAAAAATTTAATGGAAATAATCCCCTCCTCTGAGTGTTAATAATAAACTCCTTTTGGCATTTTGCACAGTATTTATGAGTGTACCTCCACATTTCTGTTCTAGTTAAAGCTCTTTGAGAGTAAGCTTCTGGGGAGAAGGACAGTTCCAAGAGATGAACACAAGAGAAACTAGGGGTCAGACAGTAAAGAGTTTAGTAAACCATGTTAAGACATTTTAGACTTCATCCTGGGGGCAGTACAGAGCCATTAGATCATTTGAAAAGGAAATGACAAGATAATATTTCTATTTTATAAGTGTTATGGGTTGAATTGCATCCCCCCCCATTCATACGTTGAAATCCTAACCCTGGTACTTTAGAATGACACCTTATTTGGATATAGGGTCATTGTAATAAGTTAAGATGAGGTCATACTGGAGTATGATGGGCCCCTACTCCAATATGACTAGTGTCCTTATTCTAAAAAATGCCACGTAAAGAGATAAACATGCTTACAGAGAGAATGTCGTGTGAAGATTGGAGTTATATTGTCACAAGCCAAGGAACTATCAGAATTAGGAGAGAGGCCTGGAGCGGATCCTCCCCTAGTACTGCAGAGGAAGTGTGGCTTGATACCACCTTGAGATCAACACCTTGATTTCAGACTTCTAGGCTCCAGAACTATAAGACAGTGCATTTCTGTTGTTTAAAGCCACTCGGTGTGTGGCGCTTTGTTATAGCAGACCGTGCAAATTCACGTAGTAAGGCCAAGTCTGGCTGCAGTGTGGACAGTGGTTTGGAAATGCACAAAACTGGGTACAGGGGGACAATTTGGGGCTATTAAAATAAGAGACAATAGTGACCGTGGGAAAGAGGAGAGAGCTAAACCGACAGTAGAATCAACAAGGATGGGTGAATGGTTAGACTTGGAGAGTTGTGGGAAGAAAGAAGAAAGGCCTGAGAAATGATGGAAGAGTTCAAGTCCGATTCATCGGTTGGTGATTCCCAGATACACATCTTTAGCTGGAATTTCTCTCCGACCTTCCAGAGTCTCCTATCCAAATGCCAAGTCAGCTCCTTTTGGATTTTCCACCCACACTTTGATGAATGTTTAAATAAATGAATTAATTAATTACTAATAATTAATAAGAGTTGCCATGTAGATGCAAGAGGAGAGAATGACTGAATGTGTTAGTCTTCGAAATAAGGAGACATACTTTCATTTTACCTAAGAAAGAAGTTTTAGTAAACCAGAACTCCCCAAAATGGAATGTACATGGGAGGTAGATGTTTTTCTCATGTTATTAAGCAGAGTCTGAATGACCCTAAGTCTGTGGCTTTAGTCTAATTTTTCCTTTCTTTTGTATTCCTACAGCACCACCACCACCCTTTTTATAACTCTTAAATTCTCTTTACATTCTAATTTCATAAAGGTCTAGCTATCTTCCTTATTTTGTGGTCAGATCTCTAGAGCAAACACTATGCTTTCTTCATTCTGCCAGTACCTGGAGCCTAACGCTAAGCTATAAAACTTAATAACTAGTGCTCTGTTGAGAATGAACAGCTTTGGGCCCCGATTTCAAATATTCTCTACTCCAGCTATTTCTTTAAATAGTTTAGTAATAAATATACCTGTCTGTTTCCTTGCTTAGTAATGAAAATACAAAATGTTGAGATGAAATATTTCTGGTGGCTAATCAATATTCCTGATATCAATTATCCATGCTAGATTATATTATGCATTAATTTCATTGCATGCGCTGTGGTATATGGTATGTGTGTTGTGCAAAGGCATAATTGCTTGTGTTCATACATAATAAGTAGGTTGGGGAATTGGTCTGATGGTATATCTTAGTTATTAATAGTGATTGTCAAGTGTACATTTCAAGTTTAGAACCTCATTGGCCTTCTGGGAGTCAGCATCTCAATTTCAAGGAAAATTTAAACCTTTCCTTTCATGTACTCCTGTTCATTTCATCCTGTCAAAATAGGAGATTTTGTGTCTAAGAAAAAGAGCTAGAGGCTAATTAAAGGACTCACGGCAAGTGTTCCATGGCCCTCTGATTTCTCTGCAAATGAGCAATGAATTAAATGTAAATGAGTCAGAAACATAACTTTTTTTTTAATTATGGTAAAAGTATAATATAAAGTTTACTCTTTTAACCATTTTGAGTGTACGGTTCAGTGGTATTAAGTATATTCATGTTATTATGCAACAGATCTCCAGAACTTTTTCATCTTGCAAAACTGAAAGTCTATACCTATTAAACAACTCGCCATTCTCCCCTGTGCCTGGTAGCCACCATTCTAACTTTCTGTCTCTATGAATTTGACTACTTTTAGATACTACTTAGATACTTTATATAGGTGGAATCAGAGAGAATTTGCTTTTTGTAACTGGCTTATTTGACTTAACATAGTGTTCTCAACATTCATCCACATTGTAGCATATGACAGGATTTTTCTTCCTTTTTAAGGCTGAATAATATCACAGTGTATGTGTATATCACATTTGGTTTATCCATTCATCTGTCAATGGATACTTAGGTTGCTTCCACTTCTTGGCTCTTGTGATTTTTTTTTTAAACTAAATATATTTGGAAATATAAAGTTCTTAGATCAGATCTGTCTTTAATTTCCTCCTATAAAGTGAAGGAAGAATATTTTAATATGCTAAAAAGTTCTCAAAACTCTTTGTCACCTATGCCTTCTTATTCTAGGTTTTTATTCTCTGACAAAAATTACACCAAATATTTCTTTCAGCAGAGTGATGTGAAACTTGGCACAAGGAACATTTAAAACTCCAAAAACAGATATTAGATGTTTGGGCAGTTAGGTGGATAGACTGTGGAAATGAGTGACTTTTGACCTTCTGAAGGATCAAGGAAACTGTGGACAGAATTATTAAGACGAATCCATCTTTTTACAAAATTCTTTAAAAATTAGATTCCTTTCCATACTTACTGAAGTTGAAGCTATTATTTTTGCTTTAGCACTATAGTGAGTTGACTTTTTTTGTAATATCTTAAATAATTTGAAGACCTAAGGGTCTCAGAGGTCTGTGCCAGTGAAAATCAATGTGTCATCCACGTAATTAAGATCTTTTTAAGAAAGAATTCACAAGAGCTTTGAGTAGTATGTATGTAAAAATAGTTCCTAGAATTCTTTTAAAATAATGACAAGCATAGCCTTTCCATTTTTCCCCATTCTGAAAATTGATAAACTAACAGAGCCATTTACACTCTCTTTAATTTTCCTAAAGATCAGGTTCATTAGTCTAATTCATGGTTATCAGTCTTGTGTCAACAGCATAGATGTATTTACCTGTAAATGTAATCTTTTACTTTTCCTCACTTTGTCTCTCTTCTTTACTCTCTCCTTCAAGTCCTTATCTTATCCACAATACCTGACAAAACATATGTGGTAGGTGTGAAATTAGAGAGCTGCCAGCATCAGAAAAAGCTATTGCTTTACCACCTCAGACTGAGTCCCTCCCTTTTCACATTGGGAGGTTTCCTTATTTTCAGAATTAACTTCTTGAATTCATTTTCTCTAAGCTGATTCATAATCCATTTCAGAATTCCTTTCCCCTATGCCATGTTTTCCCTTTAAGTCAATCTGTGCATGAAATTAGCTTTTAACCCAGCTTAGTTGTGTCCAGCACCCCTTTTTTGGCTTTCAAAGCAGGCCAGAAATGTGTGAATTCAAGTCCATGAGCTTTTAAAAACTGAATCTGATTGACCCCTCCAAAATTCTTTTCCTTTGATTTTTAATTTAGCTTCTAAAATGGAGTGTCTACTATTTATATTTTTAGACATTTGACAGTAGATCCTAAGTGCAAAAAAGTGTGTGTGGTCAGTTCTAGTTGATTCATGCATTTGTTGAAACATTACCTATGCGGTTTTTCCCCCCATGGATTATCTACTTACCAAACTAATTAAGTGATAAGAATAAGAAAAAATGTAAGGATACAAGGTTGCAACATGACTGCCATGTACCATGATCTTTCTCCCATTTTGGACACCTTACTTTGTTGAGAAAATTTAGGTCTTTCCCTGTTTGGTTTGATTTCTTCTATGTAGTCGTGGATATAAAACGATTAAATGGAAAGTTCCCATCCAGCAAGTATCAAGGTGCCCCTGGTGTCATCATTTGAAATCAATGAAGAAATCACCTTTTCTTCTGGGTAAAAACCCCCTGCATCTCCCTGGTCTGGCAGAAAATACAAGTGCTGAAAACAGAAAACTATAGCAGATAAATAGGACCATGGCTAGGCATAAGATTTGAAAGCCAGCACTTTGCAGGGAAAATTAGAATAAACAAAACTCCACAGAAGTACAGCTAGTTAAATCTCTTTTATAGAAGAGAGATTGAGAAGTATTTACAGTAAGTATTAACATCTGTGATGTAAGGAAGTGACCTTTCTAGCAGGGCCGTATTTGAAAATGACAGTGTAGGTCTCTGAGGCAGAGAATCGGGGCCTGCATAATCTGGAGCAAGAAACCGGAACAAGACATAAACTACACCGGAAAAGAGAAAGTTATCTGAGCGACCCCTGGCTATTTCTTTAGTTTGAAGAAAATGGGGGCTGATACCAGAAACATAGGGCTCATTATTCATGTAATTATGCTTATGAACTGAAGAGTAAACTATATGTAAACCATAGTATTAATTCCATCATTATTAGTTTTTCCTTTTCATTTATCCATTAAGTCACTGTATACTGAGGACCCACAAATATTTCAGGTACTTTGCTAAAGAAGGGCTAAAACTATTGATTACCCCAGCCCTCTGACCTAAAATGGTGAAAAGGACACACCTTTGCCTTCAAGGATCTGACAGGAATGGGGCAGATGGCAAGAAAGAAACACTGTGGAATGCACAGAGTATTATGGGAACAGGACGTGGAGACATTTATCTGAATCCTTGTGAGCAAAGGAAATAAATATGACTAAGAACAAAGGAGAGTAGGATTACAGAAGGGGAGGGGAGAAGGCTCCAAGAGAAGCAGGTATTAAATTTTGAATAGGGCAAAAGTTCAGTAAAGCCTTTGTTAGTATAAAACCCCAAAATAAAGGTCCTTTGCTTGAATAGTATAGATAGCTCTCTGAACTGGATGCCAGGAACAGACAGTGTGGCCAGCCTGGGTGTGCCATCCGCCTTCTGCATGTCACCTCAGCAGGGCTTGCCATGTAACTTGTCAGACTGTGTTTATTCATGTTGCTGGAAGTTTGAGGCCATAATCTAGAAAGTTTTTGGTCTCAGCAGCATGCAGTGAGTCAGTTGCCTTCCAGTAACTTGGATAAAAATCTCTCTTCTAAAAAGGTTCCATGAGGAGCGCCTGGGTGGCTCAGTCGGTTAAGCACCTGCCTTCGGCTCAGGTCATGATCCCAGGGTCCTGGGATCAAGTCCTGCATCGGGCTCCTTGCTCAGTGGGAAGCCTGCTTCTCCCTCTGCCTGCCGTTCCCCCTGCTTGTGCGCGCGCGCTCTCTCTCTCTCACACACACATACAAACAAATAAATAAAATCTTAAAAAAAAAGGTTCCATGAAGTGTAAATGTAAAAACATGCCACAAAGGCACCTTTCATGGTGCCACAGGGGCTGTTGCTGTGAATTTAACTTGTAAAGTGCACAGAAGAGTGTCAGCTCATTCCATTCTGCTTATACTGCTGTCCAATCCCAAACCAGGATCATACTGGAGGAAGTTACCCGGGAGAATGCTGCCCGCTTTGCCAGTTGCCCTCTCTGCTCTAGTCCACAGCTCAGAAAATTTTTTTTCTGTAAGGGCCCAGATAGTAACTATTTTAAGCTTTGCCGACCAGAAGTGAGTACTGCCATTGCAGCATGACACCCGCTATAGACAGTATGCCAACAAGTGGTCGTGGCCATGTTCCAACAAAACTTGATTTGCAAAAGTAGGCAGTGGCCCGAGGCCAGCATTTGCTGACCCCTGCTTACAGAATTTCTCTAAAGCGAGCATCTGGACCCTTGCACATACTGTTGCCGTGGCTCGGAGTGCTCCTTCTCCCTCTCTCTGCCCAGCTAGATTTTAGTTCTTCTACAGCTCTCAGTATAGAGGTCACTCCTCAGGGAAGAAGCCCTCACCAGTGCCCCAAATTCAGGTTGTATGGCCCTCACATACTCCCACAGCACTGTGTACCTTCCCCTCCAGAGCACTGACTGCTTTCGAGTAGCCTGGGGACTGGTGGTGTCTCTCACCGCTCCCGACTGTCCGCTCTGCCAGGGCGGACTCCTGCTTGCTTTTTCTCTCCCTCATATCCCTCGCGCCTAACACACAGTGCCTGGGACACAGGAGGGACTTAAGAAGTGTTTGTTTAATGCTTAGTGAATGAATTTATTTATCCTTTCCCTGACGTTTTAGGGTTGTAAGCTTAGTGGGTAAAATTTATTTAGGACTTTGTAGTTTATGAGCCATGTTGCCATTATCATATTGTAACAAAGCAAAAGGTTCCAGCAGCATTCAGAGGGCTGGGGTAATCAATAGTTTTAGCCCTTCTTTAGCAAAGTGCCATTTGGGCTGTCTTTGACCACCGAGAGGTTTGTGCCCCCTCCCCCGGCTCCCCCCTGCCCCAACCACTCCTTTGCTGAAGTGGAAGATAGTGCCTCTGTGTTCCCATCAGTGTCTTATACTTTTTTTCGGAGACAGACCCAGCACCATGTTGTCTGTTCTCCAGTGTTATACAGAATTTTTAGTAAAATATCTCTTTCCTTTTTTTAAAAAAAGATTTTATTTATTTGACAGAGAGAGACACAGCGAGAGAGGGAACACAAGCAGGGGGAGTGGGAGAGGGAGAAGCAGGCTTCCCGCAGAGCAGGGAGCCCGATGCGGGGCTCGATCCCAGGACGCGGGGCTCGATCCCAGGACCCTGGGATCATGACCTGAGCCGAAGGCAGATGCTTAACGACTGAGCCACCCAGGCACCCCTATCTCTTTCCTTTTTAATATAACTCATTATCTCCCTAGAACCATATAGGTCTGTTTGACTTAGGAGACTAGTCTGGAGTCAGATCAGATGTAATCAGAATAACTCTTCCCTCCACTAAGACCAAGACTTTGTTGCCGGGTCCAAATTGTGGGGCTCAGCATTGGGGAAGAATTATTTCCTGGGAAGCCCCTCTATCCCTTACAGGCACGCACTTCAAGAGGCCTGCCTCCCAATCTGTCAATGCGCCTAGGGACATCGCTTTGAATCCTAGCCAGAGAAAGCTGGGACCATGGCCACAGAAGAATATCTTTTTTTTCCTCTTCTACTTGCCGGAAGAACGACTAATAACAAATACTTATGTGGAGCTCACCATGCACCAGGCATTTACTATCTGTAAGCTATTTATAGATAGTAACTTATTGAACCTTCATGGCAACTTTATTGTAGTATCTTTATTTTACCAAAGGAAAAACAGTAGCACAGAGGAACTGAGCTACCTTGCCCAAAGTCACACAGATAGCAATTGCAGTTGTGGAGCTAGGAGATGAACTTGGACAATCTGATTCTGAGTTGTTGCATTAAAGCATTTCACTGATGCTGTGATCACTGACCTCCCCTGCCCTGCTTCTGTAGCATTCTATCCACTTCTATCTTAGGATCTCAGAAAATAGGAATGAAGAGGGGAAGGAAACAAGTAAGAGTGCATGGCTAACCTTGGAGCCTGAAACTGGAGTGAAATGTTCAGAGGCCACATTAGACATGAAGCAACACTATCTCTACGAAAGTCAGAAAATTCCCAACCCAGGATATCGTGAGCCTTGAAAATCATGATGGAAATGAAAATGCCCTTGAATGGCTATGGTGCTTTCTCCTTTCAAAGAGCTAGCTTGGAACACTGAAAAGATGTTCTTATTCACAGTGGTTTTACACTGAGTCTGAAGTAGACTTTTAGCTATAAAGACATATTTTCGCTAAGATTGAAATCAATTTGTGAAATAACGTAGAGAATGTAATGCCTGTTGCTATTTTTCCAGTGACAATGCAACAGAGACCAAAGCATGAGAAATGTGGTCATCCTTTTGGACTATATACTCATTCATCTCTAGAATGGTGACACATGAAATGATGCTCTCACATTCCATGTTGCAAATAAAAATTAGTAAATTAGTAATAATAAACCTAATGAATTCCTTTGTGATATAGGAACTGGCCACTGTGGGTCTGGAGATATGAAATCCCAAATGCTTTGTGAAAACTGTCTTTATTCTAGACTTGATTAAATTAGCATAAACAGATAACACATCCACATTTCAGTGTAAAAATCTTCCTTCTCATATTTCCATCTTCAATGGTTAATTCTCATTTGAAAATATCCTTCGTTTTATGGGAGTATTGCCAGATTAAAACATGCTTTTTCAGGCCCAAAGAAACTGGTTCTTCATAAAGTCATAGGCATTAATTTTTTTTTACAAGGTTACCAAAAGTGACTTGTTCAGGAGTACCTGAAGTCAATATAGCAATAAATTGAGAAATCAGATTCTCTGCCCTCTATTTTTCTAAAATTATTGTGGATGAGATGAGCATTACTTTTTTGGCTCCAGAAAATAATTTATATAGAGTATAGACAGAGTTTGGGGAAAGCCCCCCACCCACTGATAAAGTCAGTTTTTTTAACCATGTAATGACTCCATTCACCTAAGCATCCATCCATCTATCTATCCATCCATGCAATCTAAAATTTCAACTACTCTGATCTATTTTATTTTCCTTCTCTGCTTTATTTTACCTCATTGTACTTGTAATCACCCACTATTCTACACAGCTTACTTTTTTTGTTTATTGTCGTCCCATACTTTAGAATATAAATTATATTATGTCAGAAAGGCCAGCCAAATTTGTTCATAGCATATCCCCAGCTCTTAGAATAGTACCTGGCAATAAGTGATAATAAATGTGAGGACTGTTGAGTGAATTTTTATTAGACAAATCTGTATTTAGCATCTCTTGCTCTTCAAAGTACTGAACTGAGAGCCAAAAAAGGTCTAAGATGAAACAGATATGGATCTCACTCTCAAGGAGATTCCAGGCTAATAAAGTCATTACCAAAATATGTCCTTTAAACAGCATCATTATGCAGGGAAAATTACTTGTTTCCATATGAGAAATGAATCAGAGGTGCTATTTATACTTCTCCCTGAGAGAAAGGCTTCCCTGAGGAGGTGACATGAAATGGAAATTGAACAAGGGAAAGGATTTGGAAATGGTGTGTTGGAGTGAAAAGGCAACCCAGAAAAAAAGTGATACTTGGAATTCAGAAGTGAAGGTGGGAAATATAAGATTTATGGGAGACAGAAAGGCAAGTGGTTCAAGTTAGAGGAAGCTTGGAGACCAAAAAGGAAGTACTGGAGCATCTACCTGGGAAGAATGATCGGACCAAGTTACAGAGAACTTTGATGGCACTTGCTGGCAGTGGTAAGTTCAAAACGATTCTCTTTCTTGATATCTGAACCTTTCCATCTTCCCTACATTATAGCTTCTGAGAGACAATATGTTGTGCTTTATGTTTTGGGTTTCAAATCAGCAACTTGGCCAACTTTGTTTCTAGAACCTGGAAGGAATCTTGTGTGAAATGCAGATTTGGTCTTTGATCTACATTTTGTAGGTCAACAAGCTCAGGGACTTGACAGGAATCACAGGGTTCACAAGGATGTTGTTCTTAAAACAAATGTCTAATAGATTAGCCACAAACAAGCTTTAACCACTGAGCATCTCACTATCCCTGTTCCTGCTTTTCGGCAGGGAGCTATGAACTGTGCCCAGTTCCAAGAGATTTTTCGAAGCTGAAGTGGAGAATGGATCTTCACAAGTGTCTCAGCCCTAGAGCGGTGTAATAACAGATAGTATTTTCTACTCCTAGTGTCATTTAGGGAGGACACCAAAACGTGTTTTTGTCTTGGCATGGGAGCCTGTCGAGTGTGTCCTGGTTCCATAAGTGTGCTTTGGCACCAGGAAGCAGAGACAGCAGCTTTCAAGTGATAGGAGAAGCAGGCTGATTAAGAGCTCTGCATGGGCAGACGGTACTAAAGCTGCTTGCATAGTCTTTGCCTAACAGTTGGGGGTTTTAATGGAAAATTTTCCAGCTTGGGATCTTTTGGTAGAATCTGTTATTTCCCTTGTCCCCAATTTCTTTTCCCCTAAGTCTAGAAGGGACTCTCAGTTAATGTCACCACTGTCATATCTTCCCAGGTACTCAGATGTAAAACTTCAGCACCATTGGGAAAAACTGGTAATAGCACAGTTTATTTTTTTAAGTGAATTTAGGTATAACTTATTTACCTTTAAAAATAAAAAAATAATTTATTTAAATTAGCACCAAAGGACAGAGCTCATTTCCACAACACAGGTATTGTTCTTTCCATTCATTTCCATTATTTTTGCCTTGTCTCCCTTGAATAAATTCTGAAATGGGAATAGTAGCAAATGTGAACACACGAGCTGGTGATCTGAGTGTGTCAGTTCTCACACTGTGCTGCATGTAGCAAAGCTGTCTCCTTACAAAGTGATCAAAGTCATTTTCCCAATGACTTCCCTGATTGTACCAGCCAGAATGCTCCTGGCCTCTGCTACGTTTCTACAAGAATACAAAACAGCAGGAGTGACACCATACTTACTTTGTACCACACTTGTGGCTCTAATGACAATGACACTGAAGTGTAATCGTTTGTTGAAGGAGCTCAGTTTGGTGGCCAGGAAAACCTGGGTTCAAGTTATGCCTCCGTTACGTACTTGGTAGCCTGGGGCATGTCATTTGAACTGCCTGGCCTGTTTGCTCCCATGTAAGATGGAGATACTAATAACAAATACCTTTCTGGGTTGTTGTGGGGAATAAATAATGTAGGGCACAGAGCACGAGACCTAGTAGATAGGTGCCCATGGAAGTTACTATTGTCGTTTTATTTTTTTAATTTTTTTTAAAGATTTATTTGTTTATTTAAGAGAGGGAGGGGGAGGGAGAGAAAGACTGAGAGAGAGCAAGCAGGGGGAGAGGCAGAGGGAGAACGAGATGAGAGAACCCCCAAGCAGACTCTACTGAGCCTGGAGCTCAATGCAGGGCTCGATCTCACGACCCTGAGATCATGACCTGAGCTGAAACCAAGAGTTGGCCACCTAACTGACTGAGCCACCCAGGCATCCCTGTTATTGTTTTATTAATAGTAAAATGGGAAATTCTCCAGGACAGAAGCTGCATCTTCTACATCCTTGAAGGGTAGTGTTCTGGATAAGCAAAGATGTGTGTGGGGTGGGAGTAAGGTGTGAGCATTGAAATGCAGAGGCTTTCTTTGCCTTTTCCCATCATCTCCGTAGATTTTCTTTAGTATCCTGCCTCCTGGTAATGAGGAAGGGGTGAAGGCAACTTGTACATTTATGTTTCATGAAAATCATTTTTCATCTCTAGGCCATGGGTATCCCTTTGCAAGGATGCAATCTGTGATAGCTCAACATTTGCTTTGTTTTCCAAAATCAAGCCAAGAGAAACAAATGTAAGTTTAATGTGCGAAGAGCTCTTGCAAGAAAGAGGTCCTGTTTTCCATTCCCCTCAAAGCTTTCTAGAGCCTGAAAATGTGTTTCCTTGCCCAGCAAAGATTACATTAAGACACGAAGGAACACTCCAGGGTGCCCGAGCGCCTGCGTTTAGGGGCCACAGCTGAATTTCTGAGTTCTTTCTCCTGTGATTTATGCAGCCTGTGGTTTGACTAGCGCTAGTTAGAGAGAAGGAAAGCTCACACATTTCGCAGTGAGCCAAGGTAAAAGAGAACTCTTTTGTCAAGGTAGTAATAACACTTAGCACTTATATAGGGCTTTTTATCTTCAAAGGGCTTTCCAAACATTAGCTAATTAAGAAATCTGTGCAATGTGCAGCAGCTGTTGAAAAAATAAATGTGATGCTTGGGTGTATTAAAAAAGGGAGCAAAAACATGAGGACATCCTATATCAAGTAGCTGTGGTGCTCTGTCTAAATTGTTTGCTTCACCTGGTGGAATAGATCAGACATTAAAATAGTCCTGCTGTGCAGAGTAGTAATGGTTAGGGAGAAGGCAGAGCTTACACATAATGGAATATTGCAAGGGCTACAGAATATTTGCCTGAAGAGGGAAAGCCAAAGAAAAGCTTCATCACCTAACTTGTATTAAACTTTCATAATCACAGGCAATTGCAACACTAATAAAACAGACATTTGACGTGTAGACACAGGATGATCTAAGAGAAAACCATTGACAAGGACAGGCATTCCCATTGATTGGATATATAGAAAGCACTTACTAAACGTTAGAGACATACGTTTTAACATTACATGGAATAATTTAAAAATGATTATATATGTGTCACGGTATGTCATTTATGTATCGTACCTTAATCTTACACTAATCCTGACACACACACACACACACATTCAGTTCACTCAGCACTTTTTTCGTTGTTGACTCACTGGCAGAAATGAGCTCACATACCAGTGTATAAGCTGAGCTATGACTCGTTGTGGAAACAAAATAACCAAAAATGCTCTTTTGTTGTGGCTTTCCGCAATAGGCATTGGGAAGTGGCCAGGTTTTCTTTTTCTCTTTATTTTTTTAATAGCAAAATTCATTAATTTGTACTTGCCATTCTGTCTAAAGTGCCTCTCTGGGAGTTTGCAAATTGCACAGAGATGAGGGGAGGTGCTCCATGAAGAAAAAAGGGGGAAGGAGCATACAATATCAAAATATGAGTGCCTGCTCCCCGTTATTGTAAACACCACACTATTTATACATGTTTATACACCTGCAAGGCATATTAGAACACCTTACTTCCATTGTACTCAAGGAGAAAGGGTAATTATAGTTTTGATTGAGCTGCTTGCCAAAATGGGGTTGCAAGAAAAATTATTCATTCAAGGAGTACAAGTCATGGCAGAGATGGCAGGGAGGTCAATAAATAAGAAAAGAGGGAGTTCTAGGTAATGGGGAGAGAACCGGAAGGGAACATCCTCATAAAGTGGAGGAAAATATCTTCAGAAAACTATGAACTGGTTCACTTTTGCTAAAGAAAAGTTATAAGTCTAAAAATAGAGTTAACTTACGATGAGAAGCTGAGTGATGCCAAGCCAGGGACATGGGCACAAATAAATAAGCCTCTGGTCAGCATCTCCTAAGTTCAGAGCCCAGCACACCATAACGTGACTGGTGTTTGTAGGCCTGGCTCCCAGAAGTCCAGGACCAAGGGTTGTTTTTTGAGGGTGTATGTACGGGATCATGGTTAGATATGGTTAAAAAAAAAAACTGAGTCAGTGATCATTGGCCCACCCTGGAGCATTGTCTATTATAGGCAGTATTTGGAAATAAACTACATGTCTATTTTTTGTTGGATATGTTTTTCTGTGAAGAAAGAATTAATTAGGTAAGTCAGGATTCATTCATGGGTTGGAATACTGTGCAGCTATTAAAACAAGGAGCTCTGTCACTGCTGAAAACTCACAAATAAATTAATAAACAGACTCTTAACTATAGAGAACAACTGACGGTTACCAGAAGGGAGGTTGGTGGGGCGATGGGCGAGATGGGGGTTGGGGACTAAGGAGGGCACCTCTCGTGATGGGCACAGGGTGATGTATGGAAGTGTTGAATCACCATATTGTACACCTGAAACTGATATTACACTGTCTGTTAACTAATTGGAATTTAAATAAGAACTTTAAAAAATATAAATTAACAAAGTAATGTTGGGAGAAAGTGGGTATGGTGTTAAAATTTGTGTAAAAACTATAAACCTATATGTATGCATGCATTCACCTATATTTATATGTAGAGAGACTGTAGATTATCTCTGACAGGATGTGTAAGAAAATAGCCTCCGTGGTTATTCCTGGAGAAGAGAATGGAGAGATGCAGAGACAGAAGTAGATGAGACTTCCTTCTCAGTGTGTGTTTCCTTCTTCAGTTTATTTTTATTTTTAGATAATTATAGATTCACATCAGTTGTAAGAAATAATGCAGATAGGTCCTGTATACCTTCAATGGTATACATCTTGCAGAAATATAGATTAACATCACAACCAGAAAGTTGACATTGATTTCATCCACCAAGCTATTCAGATTTACATGAAATTGTGTGTGTGTGTGTGTGTGTGTGTGTGTTCAGTTCTGTGCAATTTTATCACATGTGTAAGTTTGCATGACTAATACACAGTCATGATATAGAACAGTCCCACCCTAAGGATCTCGTGCTACTGTTTTATGACCATACCCCACTCCCTCCCTTTCTCTACTAATCTGTTCTCTGTATCTATCATCTTGTCATTTCAAGAATATTGCATAAATGGAATCAAGTAACCTTTTGATATTGGCTTTTTAAACTCAGCATAATTTCCTTGAGATTGATCTAAGTTGTTGCATGTATCTATTCTTACAGACAGCATGTTGTTGGATTGTTGTTTTTATCCACCCTGCAGAAATCTCTGACTTAACTGGTGTTTTTTGACCATTTACATGCAAGGAAATTACTGGTATGTTAGAGCTTAAGTCTGCCATATTATTATTTGTTTTCTGTTTGTTTCTTCCATTTCCCATCCCTATGTTTCTCTTTTCTTATGCTCCTGAGAGTTACTTGAACATTTTTGAGGATTCTATATTTATTTATTTGCAGTGTTTGTCAGCATATCACTTTGTATAGTATTTTTAGTGGTTGCTCTGGGTATTGCAATATACATATATAAACTAGCCAAATCTACTAGCATTATGTTCTCTTTTCACCTGTTGGGTTACTTTTTGTTATCTATAAATTCATTTAAAAAATAAATAAATAAAACTAGCAAACCAAAATGTCCTCCCCTAATCACACTCAAATGAAACAAAAACTCACCTGTGTATAGTCAGACTGTAGTTGGGAAAAATGAAGATCAAAGCACTTCAGAAGAAATAGCCCAAAGAAATCTTGAAGAGGGAGAAAGTGCTAAATCAAATGTTTCCAGGGCATGCTTCAGAAATTGAAAACTGGGAGCCTGTCCAGGACCTCTGAAGTATAGAGTAGAGAAAGCCACACTGTTGAGTATCCAGGCCTTGGGTTTTTATAAACCTGCCACTCACATGTATCACCTGGGGAAACTCATTCCATTGCTTAAACTCTCTAAGTCCCAACTATAGAGGAAGTCAATAATGGAACTAGCTTCCTAGAATTGTGAGAATTTGCTGAGAGAGTGTATATAAAGTTCTTAGTGTTGTGTCTGGCACATGGCAAAAACTCAAACAAATACTTTGCTATTATATAACTGAACTTTCTCCTGAGTGCCTGCCTAGGTCCATGGGTTGCAGATGTACAATGTCATGGTGCCATTCCTCAGGATGAGAAGATAGTGTCCCTAGCCATGCCCCTTTGCTGGTACTGCTCATTCCTTTGACTGCGTGGATAGCACCATCTTTCCACTTTTTTTTCATGAAGGCGAGATTTTACATATAACCATGTTTGGGGTAAAGAGACCTTATTCTAGGCCTTTTGGCTCATTTTCCATAGTAGTTGTGTATGAAAAGCAGTTAAAAAATAATAAAAAGTTGGATATAGATTCAGAGGTTCTTACCTTTGGAGGATGAGAGAAAGATGTCAGAACTGGTAGCGTTGTCCCTAGCAATAATATACACAATCAGTGTCTTCTAGCTTTCATGATTCCTTGTTGATAGATCTTTGGATAGAAATGCATGCACTGTATGATGTTTTCTTATTTTATATAAGACCCAGCATATATGTAGATGACTCTTATAGTTGCTTTTTTAGTGCTTTTTTGTAGTACAAGAAATCATCCAGGTCTGTTGGATGGCACTTCACACAATCAGAATGGTCATTTAGGGTATTTTAACCACACAGAGAACACTTCCTTGGAATGGTCTTTCATTTTATTTCTTTCATTCCTTATTTAATACATAACTTTCATGATGCAAAGACCTGGCTCTAGTTTCAAACCAGCAGAAAGATTATCATCAGACCTAAGAATATTTTCCTCTCCTTGTTCCTCTTCCCTGATCCTTTGTTTAAACAATTTCGAATTCACTCGACTATCCATACATTTTCTTTCAGGGCTTTTTTTCCTCATGCATCTTGCCAACATCCTTAACGCCATCTCACCCTTCACCATACCCTGCTAAATCTCCCCCCATAAATTTTATTCCCAGATTAGAAGTTTGGCCCCATCTCCCATTCTACTGAGCAAACTGCAAAGAGATTAAGACTAAGGGCAGTTTAGAGTCAACAGAGCTCAAAAAACTTGCAGCTGGTGGTACCATCTGTGCCTGTCAGAGTGTGGCCAAGTAGTTTTCCATGGTGGGGAAGGACAGAGAATCTGATAATGGCTTTGGTTTGAGGTTACTGAGACGTGAGTCTGCCCTAGAGGAAGATTAGGAGAGCTGGGAGGCAACTTGTGCTCTTTGTAATGTGTGGCTCATCTCCCAGAAAAACACGCTTCTTCTGGGAAAGAGTCAAATTTGACATCCAAGACCTTTGAGTGGCCTCCTGCATATGTCCTTTCTTTCCTAGCTCATCTTCAGAATTCATTCTGTGCCAAGTGGCCGACACAGCATAAGGGAGTGGTAGAGTCATGAGAGGGAATTAGAAAAATTCACGGAACTTACAAAAGACTTCTATGTGAAAGAGAAACTTGACAGATTTTTGGTGAGGCAGCAACAGGAAGATGGTAGAGACTAGCAGCAGGGGAGGAAGGCGGAGGATTCCTGCTGGCTGCATCCCAGACTCTCCTTTGTTGGGGAGAATCTGAGTATTAGAAGAAGCAGAGAGATAAGAACAAAACGATGGCAGGTAGGCCACATCAATCTGTGTTAAGAGAAATGAAGGAGAGGAGGTGAGGGAGCAAGGAGTGTGTCAGATTAGCCACATGGGCTGGGATGAGGGAGAGGCTCCTGAGAGAAGAGGAGAAGGGAAGAAGGAGACTTTCAAGAAGCGTTCTTAAATAGGCAAGACCCTTGAACAAGCACTTCACAAAAAAGGATTGTGAAATGGACAACAAATAAGTGAAAGAATGCTCAACTGCATTATTAATCAGGGTAATGCAAATTAAAACCCCAATGAGATAAAAATAGTGCCAGAATGGCTAAACCGAAAATGACAACAAAACCAAGTGTTGGCAAGGATAGGCAGGAAATGGACCTCTTTTATGCTGCTGATGTGAGTACAATTAGTACAGCCTCCATGGCAAACTGTTTATTACTGTCTATTAAAATTGAACAAATGCAGGCGTCTGGGTGGCTCAGTTGGTTAAGCGACTGCCTTCGGCTCAGGTCATGATCCTGGAGTCCCGGGATCGAGTCCCACATCGGGCTCCCTGCTCAGCAGGGAGTCTCCTTCTCCCTCTGACTCTCCTCCCTCTCATGCTCTCTGTCTCTCATTCTCTCTCTCTCAAATAAATAAAGAAAATCTTTAAAAAATAAAATAAAATAAAATTGAACAAATGCATATCCTATAACCTGGCCATGCTACTTCTAGGTATATGCTCAAATAAAATGAGTATATGTGAGCGCTGAACTTCATGCACACAGATATTTATAGCAGCTTTATTCATAATAGCCACATGTGGAAATAATAAAAATGTCCATCAATATAGAATGGATAAATAAATTGTCTATTTATATTGTGGAGCACTATATAGCACTGAAAAAAGAATGAGGTGTGGGCGAGTCTCACAAAATAATAACAAAAGACAACAGATGTTAAAAGCTACATACTGTGGGATTTCATTTATATGAAATTCAAAAACAGACCAGGTTAGTCTATATTTGGGATAGTGTTTACCTCTTGGGCACAGACAGAGGGTCGTATTGGGAAAGGACATGAGGGGTTTCTGAGGTCTCTGTAGCATTCTATTTCATGACTTTGGGGAGTGGTTACACACTCATGATCAACTTGAAATAAGCCATTAAGCTGTCCATTTATTATTTCTGCCTCTTTAAATTGTATACTTCAATTTAAAAGTTTATTAAAAAGAGGGAGGAGAATTGGATTATGAATTAGATATCATCTATCATCTATCTATTTTTGATAAACCAAAGTAAGATTGGAATTGTTTTAAAATTGTTGTATTTGTTCAACTCTATTCCTTCTAAAGTGACATTGTGCCTAAGCGATAACACATGGGACCAGGAAGTTAACCTTTCTGTTTAGTTGCTTGCCTTTTCTCTTTCCTTCTTCCTTTCTAGTCCTATTGTGGTTCTCTTCTAGCAACAAATAATCTAAGATTGACATTTAGACCTGGGTCAGACTTGTCTTTGATTGTCTGTTGCTTCATCTGATGCTTGTTTATTCTGGATGATAAACAGGCCTGGTACCTTGGCTCTGGTGTATATTCAGGTTGTTATGGAGGGAATATAATGATAATTTGGATTCTGGTGAGCACAAAAGAGTGCAGTGATGTGTAAACATCACCAGAAATTTGGTTGAGCTGTGCCAAACTTTTCTCTAGTGGGACCTAAAAAGGGTAAAATACCCAATGTTTTCCAAATTATGGTATTATTGTTTAAGTATTATTTTGTTCTAAGAGATGCAGTATCCAGAAATTATCCCTATGATAGTAGCTTTTAAGCTGGATTCCTCAGAGCTTTTGGGCTCCAAGACATGTAACTCAGGAGTATCTCTCTATCCATCTATCTATCTGGAGGGTTGAAATAATTGTGGGTAAAATAGGTAGCTTTAGATACATTTACTTGAGGTCTACATGAGATTAGGTTTGAAAATAGCTTGGGCTGTTAAAAAAAAAAAAAAAAACCACAATCACTTCTTTAGAGAACTGTGAATACAGTGATAAAAGATTACCAGACACAGGGAAAGTCTGGTGCATAAGACCATGTAACCTAAAGGCATATCTGTGTACTTACAATGTCAGGGGCAAGTATTAGAATAAAGAGCAGTTGGAATTGGGAGTTTGGAGTAAGGACTCCCAGGAACATTACACTAGAAGATGCCCCTGAACTAAAAGTTAGCTAACATGTAGGAATAATAATTATTTAGTAGGAATAATTATTTTGTAATGCTAGCTATTTTTTATACATTATTTAATCCTCACAAGATCACACTGATTGCAGACATAATGGAGTAGCTGCTATCAGACTAACTCTCCCACTAAGAAGCTGGATAAATTACTGCTTGAAGGCATCAGAATGCACCAAAGAGACTAGAATTTGAGAAGTCAAGACAGCTGAGAAAAGAAAATGCATTGAGGTAAGCATGACCCTCTCTGCAGTCTTTTCTCTTTAATACCTTTGCAATACAAAAAAGGAGCACAGAGGCCAAACAGAAAGTAGTGGCCTAGATCTTACAGGAATTTCAGTGGAATTGGAAGACAAAAATTCATATACAGGAATACTAAGAGAGTCATGATATGAAGGACCAAGATCCTAGAGAAAAGAGAACCAGAGATATCGGAGCCAGCATTCTGCATGCAACAATCTTTGAAGAATCTGCAGAGTTTACACTGTGCAGAAGAGAAGCCAAGAAGAATCCAGCAGTTAAGAGGCCAAAAGTCGAAGCAGGGATTTAAGCAATCCCATATAACGGAAGAGGCAGAAACTGTGGTTCAGACCCTGAAGGAGGAAGGGTCCTGATAAAAATGACAAAATCTCAGTTGAGACTCAGAAGAGCTAGACTGTAATAGTGAGGGCAAACTGGAAATAGACCATTCCCTACTGGATCAAGATGATGAGTCTATGCTCTATCTTTCAGAAGAAAACAATATCCTCCATGTAGGAAGAATTTAAATAATTGATTCACTTAAAATGTATAAACAACCAATAGAAAATTACCAGGCATGTCAAGAAACAGGACCAAATATCTGAATTTCAAGAGAAAATACAAATAGACTATAGGTAATTGATATACTGAGATCATCAGACATTTTTAAATAACTATAATTAATATGTTTAAGAAAATAGATGTACAAATTTGTTATTTTCCCACAGGAATCTATAAACAAGGATCAAATAGAAATCCAAGAACTGAAAAACAAAAATTAAGAATGCAAGAGATGGGTCGCCTGGGTGGCTCAGTCGGTTAAGCATCTACCTTCAGCTCAGGTCATGATCCCAGGGTCGTGGGATCGAGTCCCACATCAGGCTCCCTTCTCTGCAGGGAATCTGCTTCTCCCTCTTCCCCTCCCCCTACTAGCTCTCTCTCTCTCTCTCAAATAAATAAATAAAATCTTTAAAAAAGAAAGAATGCAAGAGATGTGTTTAGTAGCTCATTACACTTGGTAGAAGAGAATATTAATAAAGCTGAGAATGTTAGTAAAACATAACAGATTGAAGCATAGAGAATAAAAGGATGAAAGACCAAAAAAAAAAAAAAAAAAGAGCATAACAGACATATGAGACCAGTGAAAAAAATCTAACATGGTGCTTCTCAAAGTATGATTCTGAGACCACTTCTCATGCTGGTCCCTGACAAGATAAGTAAAGAAAGATAGAGTATTTACAAATATTTATAGCAACTGATTTAGTCACAAAATCTTTATATTTTATGACAGAATTGGTCTGCAAGGGATTATAAATAAAAGGAGAACATATTCATCATAAATAGTTGGAGAAATACTGGTATGACATACGTATACTTGGAGTTCCAGAAGTCAGGGAGAGAAAGAATGTGGCAGAAGTAACATTTGAAACTGTATTGGCTGAGGATTTTTCAAAACTGATGAAGACCTCAAGGAACAACTTCACGAAGCTCCATGAACCCTAAGCATCATAAATACAAATAAAACCATACCTGAGCACATCAGAATGAAGCTACTGAACCTAAGATAAAATGAAAAATCTCAAAGTCTATCAGGAAAGAAAATCTTCAAAGAAGCAATAGTAAGACTGAAAATGCCTTTTCAACAGAAATGATGGATTCAGAAGTCAGTGGAATGGCATCTTCAAGGTGTTGAAAGCAAATAATAATAATCAGGCTGCAAACCTAATTTCTTCAAAGTATAGATGAAACAGATATCTGTGGACAAACAAGAACTGAGAATTTGTTGATAGCAGGCTCACACTAAATATTAGAGGGAATTGTTTAGGTAAAAGGAAATGATCTTATATGGAAGTACAGAAATGAAAGAAGGAATGAAGAACAAGAAGAAAGTTTAAAGTGAAGGTAAATATAGATGAACCTTGGGCAAAATAAAAATACTAATGTCTAGCGAAATTAAAATACATGGCAATAGGGGCGCCTGGGTGGCTCAGTCGTTAAGCATCTGCCTTCGGCTCAGGTCATGGTCCCAGGGTCCTGGGATCGAGCCCTGCATCGGGCTCCCTGCTCAGTGGGAAGACTGCTTCTCCCTCTCCCACTCCCCCTGCTTGTGTTCCCTCTCTCGCTGTGTCTCTCTCTCTCTGTCAGATAAATAAATAAAATAAATAAAATACATGGCAATAATAGTCAAAATGCAGAAGCAGGGTTAAGTATTAAAGTGTTGTAAGAGACTTGCAATGTTTGGAAATTGGTAAAGATATTAAATTATATTATACTTTAATAAGTCAAGGAAAAAGTAATGTAATTTGCAGGATAACAACCAAAAAGAATAATGCAAGAATGTAGAAGTAGCAGACTAATACAGAAAAAATGGAAAAATAAAAAAATTTCTTGATTTTTTAAAAAGACAAAATAATATATAAGAACAAAGAACAACTGGAAATGAGAAATGAACAAGAATTTGGTGGATCTAAATCCAGATATATCCATAGTTATTTAAATATAAAGGCTCTAAATATTCCCATTAAAAGACATACTGTATAAAAATACTATTATGCTACCTAAATATACACATTTTTAAATATCAGAACAGAAAAGTTGAAAAAGAAAAGAATGGAAAAGGATATACCCTGCAGACACTAATCAAAAGGAAGCTGATATTAGACATTTTAGATATTAAGGAAAGAAGTCACGCTAAAAATGAAAAAAGTCATGTCAATAGTAACCAAATGGGTATTTTGACAACAATATCCAATAATCATTTTTTTTAAAGATTTAATTTATTTATTTGACAGCACAAGCAGGGGGAGCAGCAGAGGGAGAGGGAGAAGCAGACTCCGGGAGCCCGATGTGGGGCTTGATCCCAGGACCCTGGGACCATGACCTGAGCCGAAGGCAGACACGTAACTGACTGAGCCCAGGCGCCCCGCAATATCCACTAATCTAAAAAGATACGCACCTAACTCAAAACAGTTCAATCAAAAACTGGCAAAACTAAGAACAACGGACAATCCAACAATCATAGTTGGAGATTTTAATAGCTTTCTCCCTCTTTTAATTGTAGCATTAACAGACCGAAATATGAGTAAGGATAGAGTAGATTTAAACAACAGTTTAGTTAAAAAACTGGACCTAAATGACATGTATATACAACTCTGCATCCAAAAGCTGCAGAATACACATTCTTTTCAAATAAACATGAAACATTTAACAAAACTGCATACCAGTCACTAAAGTAAGCCTTTAAAAAAATTCAAGTGGATTAAAATCACATGTAGTATTTCCTCTGATCACAATGGAATTGGGCTGTAGACCAATAACAAAAAGATAATGAGAACATACACTTATCCTATGACCCAGTAATTCTGTTCCTGGAAACAAGACACAAATGGTACATTTGACAGGAAAGGAAACATACAATAATGATAATAAAATTGAAAATATAACCTTTCGTTCATCCACAATAGAATGGAAAAATTATGTTATATATTCATAATGAAATAATTAATGAATTACTGCTACACACAACATGAATGAGTCTTACAGGTATGATGTGAGCAAACAGAGACACAAACGTGTACATATTGTATAATTCCCTTTGTAAATTTCAAACAGGTAAAATTAAGCTATAATGATACAGGTCAGAATAGTGTTTTGTTTTCTTACTTACATACATGTTATACCTGACTAAAAATATGTTTTTTAAAAAACAACAGAACCCCAAAAACCTCAAAATGAAATGTAGAAGTGCTTTTTGGGTGAAGAAAAATGGGCAAACATTACAAACAGGGACATTTCTTGGGTTCAAGTTTTATATTCTCCATGAACTTTCCTTCACCTAGTAAACTTACTTTTAAACTCCATTAGCATTCTCATCGATTATTTATTATAGAAATAAATATGCTAGCTAATTGTATTATTTAATTGTCTCAGGTCTGTTTTCTCCCCCATTGTGAGGGGCATGTAGGGTAGCATGATGTAAAACAGCCCTGGAGATGGACTACTACATTTAAATCCCTGTCCAACATTTGGACAAGTCATTTAAACTCTCTGTGTCTTGGTTTCTTCACTGTAATGAGAGGTAATGGCAATACCTACGTCATAGTGTTGTTTTGAGAATTCAGTGAGTCAATAATTACCTAAAACAATGTCTGGTACAAAAGTGAGCACTCCATAAAGTTTGTGATTATTATTGTAACTACCTTGGGGGATTGGGCCACTCCTTATATTTGTTTTAAATCCCTCTAATACCTGGAACTATACTGAGCAATCAGGAAGATGGGATTTCTGGAAAGCTGGAGGCAAAGATATTTTGAGAACTGACTCTGTTTTCTCTCCATGGATGAGCTTACACTGATGAGAATTTTGGCTCATGAACCAAAGCTTAAATAGAGCTGCATAAAGTAGTGTGTTAAGAATAAGATGGGGAAAAAAATTGTTTTCTCAACACTGGTGGTACCCTACCACCCTGGTGTCAAGAGCAGCTTTGTGCTCTGCTAGGGAACTAAGTGATGAGTGCCAAGACATGTGAACTCGGTCCCTTCCCTGTGCAGTCACCTTGCTTCCACTGCAGTCTCCATCCATGGCTCAGTAGGCTGGGAACTTCTAGCAAGGGTACGTGTGTCTGTTTTTGGCAAATGTGTAAACAACCTGAACTCTGAAAGCCTATATGTTAAGGTCTTCCTACTGCCAATAATGTTTGTAGGTTGAATCAAATCGAATTGTACTGATTTGAAATGAAGTGCATCTTGAGAGATGACTAAGAACCAGAATAGCTTAGTTGTTTAACTCTTAGGCTTTGGAGTCAGATGGATTTGAGTTCCGTTTACCAGATGTGTGTCTTTTCACAAAACATTTAACTTCTCGGGGCCTCAGTTTCTTCGTTTGTAACATGTGGTCAATAATTATAAGAACCTCATAGGATTGATATAAAGATTAAATGAGATATGTGCCTGATACATGTGTTAAGCACTCAGTAAATCATAGCAGTCACTGTTATTATAGATGTTATTTATATTTTTTAGTTTCTCTCAGCCAAGAGGCTCAACCTGGCAGAACTGAATTGTGAAGATTAAGCATAAGCTTTTCAAATGTGTCCCTTCTTTACTTCTTAAAATCCATTTTGTTTTTATTCTCCTGGCAACCCTGAGAGTTTAGACAGGGTAAGCGCTATTATCTGCAACTGGCGTATGAGAGAATAAGATAAAAAGCTAAAGTTGTTTGTCTAACAATCTCATGACTATTGGTGTTAGAGAAGAACCTAGAACCCAGGCCTCCTCAATGCTAGCCTTGAAGGTTTTTTTTTTCCTTCCTGCTCTGTCTACATTCTTACTTCTGATAACCAGTGAGAGAGTATTCATTCACCCCCAAGTAGAGGATTCTTGAAATAAAGTTTTTATCCTAAATTACTAGCCAGCATCTCGTCTTTTCAGATGTAGTAAAATGGTTGACGCTGGTCAGTAGAGGTTTCTAAGAGGTCTAAGGGGTTTGATATCGAAGTTCATGTAAAGACGCTCCTTCCTTCTGAACCCAGTATTTCACTCTCCTACCCTAGAGCTCACTTTATTTTCTCCCCAACAGAGCCCTTCATCTTGCTGCATTCTCCTTGTTCTGAGGTGGCCTTTTTCTGCCTACCAGCCTGGAGATGGTTATCTCACCCATGGCTCCTAAGTTTGTTGCTCCTCATTTCAAGACACCAACAGAGACTCAATAATGTTTTTTACATTGGCACTTAAGTTTCCTTGAGGAACCAATACGTCAGCAGCCATGCCATTTAATTTTCTTTAAGGGTGACTCTAGGACTGGAAGAAGTGATCTACTCTCCCTCTCAGCACTATAGTGAGTTTCATGAGGATAGAGGCCGGGGTCATGGAACAGGACAGATGCTCATTAGACATTTGCTGAATGAATGAATGATGTGGTAACTCAGAAGGCGCTCAAATTTTAATTAATGACCTACCTTTGGTTGTCCCTTTTACATGATACATTTCTTGAATTACATTAAGTTAGATTAGATTTAAATTTGATTTAAATTTTTGGGTTTTGGTTACCAAGAAGGCTGGAGAATTACTTTGGGTTACTAGCTGGATTTTTAAACTTCCTGGCTCCTTAGAGTAGTGTCTTCTGCCCATACCCTGGTCCAGGTGTTTATGACCACAAATTTTGTCTGCTTTTGAAGGTTGGTTTTAGAGTAAATGAATTCAAAATAGCTACTATTTTGTCTTAATTAAATTTCAGCACTAAGTTACTTAGGAAATTTCAGATATAAGGTTTTCTGTTGACTAAGGTCATAGGATATTCTTAAAATTGGCTTTTTGATCTTAGGTGCTACCTTCCACTCTCAATGCCAGATCATATAGAATAGCATTTACTGTGGTTAGTCAGATTTGATCTTCTGTAATAGGACATTCAGCAGCCTCTTCTGACCCCTGAAAAAACCCAACCAACCAACAAAAAACCAAGAACTAACCAACTCAACAATAACAAAGTGTAAGCCAACCTGCACTGGGCACAGAGGTGAGTCTCTGGGAGACTCTTGAGTAGAAACCGTGAGCTCCTTCAGACCCCTGGGCTTCCATGATGCTATGAGGCGAGCGGGGGAAGGTTTTCTTCTGCTTTCTTTCTGTGCCAGGGCAACTGGAAAAGCTTTCAATTTACTCTATTTCAAACGGTTTCAAGCAAAGAAAAAGCTCAGGTGAATATCCAGACTGGGGCAGATAATAGCCCAACTCTTTATATCCCACTTATTAATCCATGGGAAGGAAGGGTAGAAACAGTCTTTGGACGGTCAGCTATCCATGCACGGTAGTTTGATGCTGAGCCCTTTTCACATGTACTCAGAATAAAAATGAAACCCTACTACTTGTTTTGCCCATTAGATAGCATTATCTCCATGGAACGCCAATTCATATCTCTTTGTGCTGTGTGTGGTTCTCACATATGGGATTTTAATAACCTCCATGCTGTGCTATGAATTTGTAAGCAGGGCCAATAGAGGAAAAGCACCACAGGACTTTATTTTTTCATTATTACTCTTTTGAAAAACAGGGTCTGCCTCATTTCTGTAGGGTTCTTCTGGCAGTTCTGGCGATGTTGCAGGTGGTGGTGTAGTTGTTACTGTGGAAAGGAATAAGCTCTTTATTTATTTGCTATCTGTCTTTTCTGGACTCCCTTTCCCACCCCCGTCGTGCCTTTAGCCTCCTCCATAATCTCCTATGGCGTTGTATGTGCAGCTTCAGTGAGCTGCTATACAGAAACAGGCCCTGTTCTCTGGCTCTGTAGTTCATCTTACATTTTGAATTGTTTTCCCACACACCCTTTTAAATGTGCCCGCATTTGTCCTCCGTACAATTGTGCATGTCCAAGAAGCCTGTTGAGTGTGGTGGCTGGGAAATCAGGTTCTGCACCCAACCGGTCCTGAATGTGAATGCTGGAGAAGTTATTAGGATTTTGTTAACTCGTTTATAAAAGGGCAATGAGAAGCCTTCCCCCTAAGACTGTTGTGATGGTTATTGGTATTTATCTATGAATTGTTTTGTACAGTATTTGACACAGCATTAATAAAGTTGCTGTTATTGTTATTATTCATTCGACAAATATTTGCTGATGGCCTACTAGATGTCAGACACAATTATGGATGCTGGAGTTATACGGGGAACCAAACAAATTCCTTGCTTTTATTAAAACTTAGCATCTAGTTATTAAATGAGCATTAAAATGGAAATGGAAAGTTATGCTTTGTACCCTTTTCCAGTGAACCTTAAAATCTTTTTCTTTTCTCAATTAAACATCGGAGTTAAACATGATTTTTTACTCTTGTTCATAGATGAATATCCTACTGTAATTTTATCCTTTACTTTCCTTGTTTTCTAACATCTCTTCTGTTTTCATGTTGTGCCAATTTGGACTGACTAGCTTAAACGAGAAAAGTCCTGTGATCCTGGCTTTTCTAGCAATCATAACATTTTCATTATAAATTTAAGTCTGTTTTAGATTCAGTCCCTCTAACTCAGTGTGATACTTTATCTGAAATTTCATATGAGACCTCTTGGATATTAAAGTAAAATGTAGGTTAAGAAAGCAATCTTTTAAAAAGAAAGAAAGAACTCAGGGGCTAAATCCTGACATGTCTATTTCAGGACAGTTTGTCCAGCACGGTCCCTGACTAGGAATCTGCTTATGAGTTTTGACACATGCACACACAGGTGACCCTGTACACACAGACATATATTTATGTGGTGTAGACAGTGACTACACTGAGTGTATTTTACACTGTTTTTTAGTTCAATCAGAGATGGATAAACCCTATGTCCCAATAGGACCAGAGGTCTCTGTATTCTTGGACATTACTCCAAATTCACTGAACTTAACAAAATTTAAGATTTATGCGCTGAAAAATATGAGATGTTGTGTGAATATAGTAACATCCTACTTAACATTGATATTGCATAATGGTGCTAAAACCGCTCTATCAGTAAACATCACGGCTAAGTCTTTTAACCCGTGTGGTATTTACAGTGCATCTGAAACTACTTTTATGCATTTAAAAATATTTATTAACATATGCTTTGGGCCAAGCAACTTGTTAGTGTTGTTGATACAGTGGCAAACAGACTGTTCTTTCTCCAAGAAACTTAGGGATTAATGGGAAAGACTGACAATAAATGAGTAAATGGATTAAGAAGTACACAATTATAATGACGATAAGGGTCTCCGAAGGTACACCACTGTGTGCTATGAAAGGGCTTAATGAGGAGGATTTACTTTGAGCTTGAACCTGTGGTTAGGAAAAGACTTCTTTGAGAAGCTGACATTTCAGCTAGGTCCTCCATGATGAGAAGGAACTTGTGAAAATGGCAGGGCGAGTAAAGGGTAAAGTGTTCCAGGAAAAAAGAGACAGTGTTCCAAGTCCTGAGGCTGTGGCAAGAACATGACATGGTCAAGAAACAAATGAAGTTTGCTGGCTGGCTGTGATTGAGAGAGGGCCAGAGTCCAGGGTGCCTGAAGTCCCATAAAGGGTTTGGAGTTTATTCTACATACAGTGGGAGCCTTGTGGATTTGGGGTTAACAGAAGTAACAAAGCAATCTCCCTAAGGGTTGTTCTAGCAAGGAATGCCAGAGGGTGGCTCTTATTTTGTGTAGTTAGTGTTTTGATTCAGTTACTTTTATGGACCCACAGCTTTGTGAGAGTATGAGATGTGAATTCCAGAGTTTACAATCTCCAAGTTTATTTTGAATGCTAATTACCACAAATATGTTTTTAATTGGTAACTGTGTATCTTAGGCACACTTCATTTCATTTAACCTTTGAGATCAGTTTTAATTCACCCTCTTAAAAACAAGTTTTCTATTAAGAAAGTATGGCACACATCAACATTTTAATTACTTTCTTCTGGAAGATTTTTGTATTGGACAGAATTTATCTGTCAAGGAGGAAATGAAAAAAATGATCATACTTTGAGAAAATAATGCAAAAGAAGATCAAGTGCCAAACTTCCCAATGCATTTGTTTTCTAGATAATTTAGTATTCTGCTTTTACAGAATACTGTTTGTAGACTCAGCCTAGCTTTTTGGTACCATTTATTAAGAATGTATATAGTTTGGGGCGCCTGGGTGGCTCAGTTGGTTAAGCATCTGCCTCTCAGGTCATGATCCCAGGGTCCTGGGATGGAGCCCCACATCAGGCTCCCTGCTTAGTGGGGAGCCTGCTTCTCCCTCTCTCTCCCCCCCACCCCCGCTTGTCTCACTCTCTCTCTCTCTTTCTCCCTCTGTCAAATAAATAAATAAAATTAAAAAAAAACAAAGAATGTATATAATTTAATTTTGCATAATAGCCAACAATTTAAAGCAGCTGGATATTTGCTTTCTCCCCTTTCAGTGATCTGCTACCACTTCCTATCATTGTATTCATACTGACCTTTAATCCAACCTCTACACAAACTCAGTTTTATATATGATTCTTGTTTTAATGGATTTTGATAGATTTCTCTGTACTTATTTATTTATAGAATGATTTATTATTTATGTTGGTTTCATGGTGCTTTTATTTCTGTGTTTTGTTTTGTTTTGGTGGAGCACTTTGTATTCTAACAAATATTTTTTCATTGGGTATACATGAACTTTAGGTAAGTTGTTGAAAATAAATAAATGTTCATGCTTATTTTTGCCCCCTATCTGCATCTATTATTGTCTTTAATCGCCAAGGTTTTTTGGTATTGTTTGTTTGTTTGTTTTACTTCTGAAAAGAACTTATGAATTAAATTTGAGCCAATGCGAGGGACTTTGGTGTTAACTAAAAAGATGGCTTTAGAGATGGTTGCTTCTCTCTGGCATCTCCATTACTGATACTCTATTAACTACCAGACTTCTATAATACTAGCATCCTTCAAATTCTAAAACTTAGCTAAGATTTATTAAGGATTCTGCTACTGATAATCAACTCTTTAGCTAATGGAGCATATATTGATTTTTTTGCACAGAGGATGGTTTTCCTCCCAAGGGCTTTTGGCTCCAAAGACTAAGTGTTGCTTTGTGGATTTGGCAGGCCTCAGAGGAGCCTGGCTGCTGGGAACTGAAATGCTCGGAGCTTGCCAACCCCAAACCACTGTGTTTCTCACAGCTCTCCAGTGCCAAAAGTTGGTGTGCCAAGGAAACAGAAACCTGTCTAGAAAATAAACTGTTTTCTCTTGACTTTTCCTCTAGGAAGACTAGAAGTTAACCTGTAAGTTGGTTTGTGGTTAAAAATGATTTAGGATGTTATGTTGAAGTTTAATGCTACAATTTTATACAAAAAACAAATTAGTGCATGAGTTATGCTACCCAAATCACTTTGCTCCCAATTATCAAAATGTCTAATTTTATGTTTTTTAAGTGATCAGTGTAATTGTTGCAGTGGTGACATTGGTCGGGGTGGGGGTGAGCTAAGGCAGCCCCTGTATGTGACAGGCCTCAGGTGTGAGTGTGCATTGTGAGTGTGGGACAGGGGATGGAGCTTAGCCCTGCTGCTTGGTTTTATATGAATGAACCTGGGTCCTGTGGACAGGTAATGCTGATGAGATCAGTAGACGAGGAGTTCACTTGCGAAAGAACTTTTTGTAGGATTGCATATTCTTTAGAAACAAGTTGCAGAGCTACTAGGAGTAAATATATGTATATATACTCCTAATATATATATATGTATATACTTCATAGCACTAATGTAGCCATATTTCATTAGAGCTATTACCTAATTATTTATTAGAATTCTTTCATTTCTTTTAGAACTGAGTTTCTCAACCTCAGCACTATTGACATTTTAGGCTGATTAATTCTTTAGGGAGGGTGTGGGATGTTCATTGTAAGATGTTTAGCAGCATCCTTGGCTTCTACCCACCAGATACCTGTAGTACCACCACCCACTCCCCAGTTATAACAACCAAATATGTCTCCAGATATTACCAAATATCCCCCAGGGAACAAAATTCATCCCAGCTGAGAATCACTATTTTAGACTCAGGTACTTGGAAAATGATCATATATATCAATACATTAAGTGCATTAAGTGTAGGGTTTTTTTTTTTTTAAAGTGGATTTCCCCATCTTATCTCATTATTTTCAACAGCATTCAAATTCAAAAGCTGTTGCCCAATGCTAGCAAAGTCTGAATAAATAGAAAGTAAGCATCTTCCTTTTTATTAGATAAGGTGTCCAGCAATGAAAATCCCTGGATTTAAAGAGCTTGTTAAGATGTATTATGTCAGATGAAAAGTGCTATTTTAATAACTCATTGTTATTCTTAGCATGGACCTTTTATTTTAGAAAAATGGATAATTAGCATTTTGGCTTATCACTTTCTCTCCATGAATACAAATAATTTGATAGACAGACAGCCAAGAGAGACTTCAATGAATAATGGGTCTAACCAGCCTGGGACTAGAGTAAATTAGGGGTTCGACTTCCAGCTTAAGAGTTGGAACTCAGGGTTTGGTGGCCATGTCAGCTCATTCATCCAGGATATTTTTCTTGACCGACCTACTGTTGCAGTCAAAAACCAGAGCACAGGTCAATTGGTTAGAAATGCAAGTCAAAACTCAACTTGGGAAGCCATAGGCGACCCTGCATTTAACTTGCAGCTGGAAAACTGCAAGAACGCATTCAAAGCATAACTACCAGTCCTATGGTGTTTGGACTTTCCAGCTTCAATTTCAAGATAATGGCCCATTATTAATGGGGAAGTATTAGAAAGTTTTCCAGGGGAAAAATAATATCAGCTTGGAACCGTTCCCCTTTGCATACATTATCCACTTTACTTGCCATCTGTGGTGATCCATACTCTGCATAAAGCCTTACTAGTTTTCCAAAAAGGACTACAAATAGCCCTTTATTTTTTTGAGAACAGTCTTTCTAACCCCCAGCCAGGAAATCTATTTTGAAATTAACTTTCTTTCTAAAAATTTTAGTGTAATCTATCCTTTTGTTTCTAAGAAACAAAGCCCAATGCTGTGTTTGATTTGGAATGATCTCACTGTCACTCAGAGGAGACAGATAACCGTTAGAGGAATTTTTCTGGCCTTGGTTGTCTTTTGAAGCTTGCAGTGCGGTCTTAAGAAAGGATCACGATTGTTACTTAAGTTTCCTCCATGGGGCAGAGGGAGAACTTCGATCTGAGGAATTATTCTCATCATGAGATAGAAGAATGATTTTCTTCACAGTGCGTGCTCTCCATTCATGATCCAGCCCACACGGAAACCTTCGCTCTGTGTGTCCTGAAACTGCATTTGATGCTTTCTTAGTAGCACCTCTCTACTGAGTAGACTTGTGGGGGGAACAAAATGAAGGAAGCAAGTGTGGTCTGATGCTTCTGAAACGTATTTATTACTAACATCTCCTAAGCAAAATAACAAAGAGCTAAAGTCAAAGCAGAAAGATTTTACGGGTCCTGAAGGGAATCCTTCTCACATGATATAATACAGAAAATAACAAGGCCTCATTTTCTCTTGTAAAATGTGTGTATGCAAGCCTTTATTTATCAACCACATGATTTGTTATTGATATATCTCTACTAACCCCGAGAAGCGTCAATCCTGGTAACTAGAGAGTCCTTAGAGGGCTGAGTGAGTGATAGTCGTGAGGATACGAGCTTGGAAGAACCAGGAGAAATATACTGCTTTGGGAAGAAAAGCAGAGAAATAGAGTCTAGGGTGTGTCACTAGGAAGAAATGAAGATCCCGGAGGGAAGAGCCCTCTTTCGTATCTCCACGGTGTCTTCAGCTAAATTTATCTTGCCCACAAATGACTTAGGGGGATGAACGGTAATGTTGGATTTTATTCAAGGTTGACATGTGGGCAAATACAGTGGTTGCTCATGGATGGCTAATCAATGAATTGGAAAAGTTATAAAACAGAGAGTCACCAAGTTGAGAGATGGATGCAAAAGCGCCCAGCTAGAAAGTGACAGAGAGGGATTTGAACACAAGTCTGAAGACAAAGTCAGTGCATATCGGTGTTCTACTATGCTGCTTGAAGCTGGTTGAAAGAGAGGGAGAGAGATACACAAGCAGGGGGAACAGCAGAGGGAGAGGGAGAAGCAGGCTCCCCGCTGAGCAGGGAGCCCCATGTGGGGCTTGGTCCTAGGACCCCAAGGTCATGACCCGGTTGAGCCAACCAGGTACCCCAACAAGCCCCATTTTTTTGGAAGCGTTACCAATTCTTTGCAGAAAATTAATACTTGCTTATTTATAGCAGTTACACACACACACAGAGGCAGACCATTTTCATAAAAATCAGAACTAGAAAAATTATTTGACTTCTCACCTCTCCACCTCGCAAACAGAATTCTATGGAACAGGGTGATTTATTTATTTTTATGGTTAGGCCCGTATATTCAACAATATATTCATACATAATTCATGAGCTTGTTAATTAGGCCCCATGTTTCAATACACAGCGACAGACAGGAGCACAGGCGTGAGGTAGGGGGGCCGTGAGGAGGATGTATGTCATGGCTGCAACACACAGCCATGACTTTCATGGGGTTGGATTTCCTTCTTTTTTTAAAAATTATTTTAAGATTTTCTTTATTTATTTGTCAGAGAGAGAGAGGAGAGAGAAAGAGAGCATGAGCAGGGGCAGGGGGTGGGAAGAGGGAGAAGCAGGCTCCCCACGGAGCAGGGAGCCAGATGTGGGACTCGATCCCAGGACCCTAGGATCATGACCTGAGCTGAAGGCAGGCACTTAACTGACTGAGCTACCCAGGCACCCCCGGATTTCCTTCTTTGAAGGAAAGTAAAGGACACCCATTCTTTTCCTAGCCGGTCAGTAAGCCTATACTGTAAGTGAAACAAAAATAAAAATTTGTTTACATTTTGGATTGCCTATGCCTTCCCATTTTATGGCAATTGATCTGTATTGCATGTTGGTTCATTCATCCTGTGAATAATTATTTATTGTTGTCTCTTGATCTTCTGAAGCCTGAGTGAAATAGGAACTGGTTTCCACAATCTTGGGTACCAGAAGGGTGGTAATTTTCAGTTTTAGCTTATTGCTATGCTTTACATGGTCATAGGGAGTGAGCCTTTTAAGAAAGCCACTTCATTAAAGCCTTAAAATACTGTGGGCTCTGTTATTTACTGGGTCAATAACCCATGATATCTAGAAGAAGATTTAAAATAGTTCAAAAATAATTATCCAAACAAGAAAGGAATTTCAAACTATAATTACCACAGTAATAAAGGAAAGAGAGACTCCAAAGCAAGTATAAACATTATATTTAAATCCTAATATCGGATTCCTACAACTCAAAGGGTTTATTTAGCTTGTCCAATAGTGGATCACAAGATTTCAGATCTGAAATAAACTTCAGCAAGCATCTAGTCTGCATATAGGAATTCGAGTACTTTTTTCCCTTAAAAGACCACTTATAATTCTGTATCTGGACTGACAGCCTATATGTTCATTTTTCTTAGGGTATTCACAAATTTCTTATTCAGTTTTTACCCCTAGATATTTTGCATTTTGGTTGCTATCGTACATTAGATCTTTTTCTATTGTAGTTCTGTTTCTCGCTGATGTACTATGGATGGTAATTTTGTATATCCATGTTATAGCTGGCTCCCACTTTAAATTTTTCATATTCTAATAGTTTTCTCTGGTTTGTTGTGTTTGCAAGGAACACTAGCATATCATCTGCAAATATTGAAGATTTTCCCCCTGTTCCAGTATTAATACTCCCTCCAACCCTGCCTCTGGGTTTCAGTTATTATATTGAGTAGAACTTCCAGAAAAATGTAAAATAATTGTAGAGCCAGTGAGCATTCACATCTTGTTTCCAGCCCTGAAAAGACTGTACCTAGTACAAAATTTCCAAACTGCCTTTCAAACCATGACTCCATAGATGTTAATCAGCTTCCTAATAAAAAAATTTAAAAAACAACCACAAAAAAAGAGGGTAAGATTTCCAAATAATTTTCTGGAACTCCAAATTAAACAAAATGAAACAGATTTCTTTAGCGAATGACTTTTCATAGCCTTAGTATTTTTTTTTAATATTATAGCTTTTAGGTGTTTTTTATTTGTTTGTTTTTAAAGATCTTGTTTACTTATTTGACAGAGAGACAGAGGGCACAAGCAGGGGGAGCGGCAGAGGGGGAAGCAGGCTCCTTGCTGAGCAGGGAGCTGGATGCGGGGCTCCCATCTCAGGACCCTGAGATCATGACCTGAGCTGAAGGCAGATGCTTAACTGACTGAGGTACCCAGGCTCCCCAGGTGTTGGTTTTCTTTTTTAAGTTTTATTTATTTAAGTAGTCTCTACACCCAACGTGCGGCTCAAACTCATGACCCCGAGATCGAGAGTTACATGTTCTTCTGACAGAGCCAGCCAGGCACCCCAGCCTTTAGTATTGAATATGCATTGGCAGTCTCCGAGATGTGGAGACTGTATGTGAAATTTTCTAACATATTTGTTCTCAGGACACCATTTCTGAAGAACCCTTAACTATCATCTTACAATACATCAGTGCTACTCTGGCAGGACATCGTTAACTGTGATGTTGGTTATGATTTCAGAATGATATTCTTTATCATGTTAAGAAATTATCCTACTCTTAGCTTACTAAGAGTGTCATATAAGTAGGATCTTTTTTGTTTTTTTTTAAGATTTTATTTATTTATTTGATAGAGCAAGAGAGTACAAGCAGGGGGAACAGTAGAGGGAGAGGGAGCAGGGAGCCCGAAGCGGGGCTCGATCCCAGGACCCTGGGATCATGACCGGAGCCGAAGGCAGACGCCTAACCATCTGAGCCACCCAGGCACCCCATTTCCTTAGGGTCTTCTACATGTTCCTTTGTGTCTGACTTTTGCTTGACATAATGTTTTAAGATTCATACATGTTCATTTTTTTTTCAATGCTGGATAGTATTCTTTTGCGCAAGAGTGTTGATGAATATTTGTGTTATTTGCAATTTGAGGGTATTATAACCAATGCAGCTCTGAATATTCTTGTACATTAATCCTGGTATATAAAGGAATGCATTTTTATAAGCTATATGGCAGGGAGTAGATTCCCTGTGTCTTAGGGTATATACAGATATATATACCCTGTATATATAAAGTATAAAGGAGAATGCTTTAGTTTTCCAAAATGTTTATGTAAAGCTCACACTCCTACCAGCTATTGTTTGAAACTTCCAGTTCCTATACATCCTTTTTAACACTTGGTATTGTCAGACATTTTAATTTTCAGGCAACCTGGTAGAGGTGCAATAACATCTCATTGTTTTAATTTGCATTTTTCTGATTACTAACGATAAGCACCTTTTCTGATGCCTATTTTCCATTTGAATTTCCTCTTTTATGTAACAACTGAATCCTTTGCCCATCTTTCTGTTGCTTTGGCTGTCTGCTCTCTTTTATTATTGATTTGTAAGGATTTGTTATAGATCTGTATATTGACTCTTTTTAGGCTATATGTGCATATACATATATACATACACACACACTTCATGGGGGGAAAGAGAGAGAGAGAGAGTAGATACACCCCCCACACCTCCCCACACACAATCTATAGCCTGCCTGTTTACTCTCTTAACATCGTCTTTTGAAAGACAGCCATTCTTAAATTTAAAATAGTTTATTTTGCCAACCTTTTCCTTTATTGTTAGTGCTTTTGTATCTTGTTTAAGAAAAATTTGGCCTAGCAATCTATTGTTTAATAAAAATTATAACAAATTATATGTGCATTCTTTTATATTGTCATATCACCTGTGAGTAATTATATTTTTGTCTCTTTTCCATTCTTTATCCTTTTTTTTTTCTTGCCTTCCTGCACTGGTTAGGACCTCAGTATAATATTGCATAACAATGGTGATAGTGGAAATCATTGTTTTTTTCCCAATTTCCAACATTTTACGATTAAAAGTGAAGTACAGTGTTGACTGTAGGATTTTTGTTTTGTTTTTGTGAATGTTGTTAATGTTGTAAATTACATTGATATATTTTTCTCCCCGACTTTTTTATTCTGAAAAATTTTGTATGAGTTGCAAGTTTCATTGAATAGCATTTTTACTTGAAATAGCAGGCCACAGACAAATTATGAATATTCAGATTTAGATATTTGGCAGACATTTTCTTAAAAATGAATGAAGTGAGCCTGTCACTTCAAGAAAATAACAGGCAGTGTATTTTACTAATGACGGAAATTGAGCTTTCAAGTCAAAATTAGCATTTTGGAAAACTTATATTTGTCACCATCAGCTTTCTGTTTCTCAAAACTTAAAGGCTTTGCTGAGGAGGTCAGTGATACTATCAATGAACATGTTTAAAATAGATACTGGAAAGTGTTAACACTTCAAATATCGGCATAACTCATTACACTAATATTTTTCAAAGACCAGTGTGTGATGTTACAAAATCATGTATGCACAGTGTTAAAGATCCATTAAAAGTGTAAGATAGACCAATGGACTCTAATGTAATAGTAGAAAATTCTATTGATATGGTTTCAGGTTCCTTATTGCAAATAAAATTTAAGAAATCACCACTTGTTAAATTTTGGTATAGATTAAAAGAAAAATATCTACAATTATCTTCCTTTCCCTACTACATATCTTTGTGAAGCTGGATTTTTTTCTTCTGCTTCAACCAGAAACATACGTTGCAATGGATTGAAAGCTGAAACGGATGAGAGAATCCAGCTATCTTCAATCTAGACACTGAAGAAATTTGTAAAAATGTAATATAAATAATGCTAGTCTTTTTACTACTTGTGTGAAAAATATAGTACTTTTCAGAAAAGAATGTGTTATGTTAACATGAAAGGGGTATATTATTATTTTTAAATGAATTGATATTTTTAAATTTTCTCATTTTCAATTTTGAGTTTGGTAAATACCGATATATGTTCAACTCATGTAAACAAAGTGTCCTTGGAATCCTCAATAATTTTAAGAGTATAAATTTTACCTGAGACCAAAACGTTTGAGAACTAGGAACAGTACCAGATGCCCTGAGCTTATGAAAGTATAATGTTATCTGGCACATTTGTCCTCTTCCCATGACAATGGAAGAACCTGATTTAAGTCCATTTTACCCTTCCCAAATTATATGCTCTTTTATGGTAATTTTAATTCTAGAATTTCTTCTTTGTTTTTGTGTTTATGAAGCTTCACTATGCTGTGTTTAGATGTATAGATGTATATTTTTATTTATTTTCCCTAAGAGTCATTAGCTTAGCCTTTCAAATGTGTGGATTCTTATAAATTGTGGAACTTTCTCAGCCATTATCCTCTGTTCTATCTCTCCTCTCCTCTGGTATTTCAAATAAATACATATTAGGCCTTCTCAGTGTGTTCTCTGTGTCTCTTATCCATTTTTTTAATCTCATGTTTTATTCTGAACATTTGCTTTTATCTTCTTTTTAAAAATTTTTAAAGAAGATTTTATTTACTTATTTGAGAGAGAGAAAGAGCATGAGCAGGGGGAGGGGCAGAGGGAGAGGGAGAAGCAGACTCCCTGCTGAGCAGGGAGCCTGGACACAGGGCTTATTCCCAGGACCCTGAGATCATGACCTGAGCCAAAGGCAGACACTTAACCAACTGAGCCACCCAGGCGCCCCTTGCTTTTATATTCTAATTCACTGATTTCTTTAGCTTTGTCTAATTTGTTATTAAAAACATTCATTGAGTTCTTCATTTCATGTACTATATCAGTTCTAGAACTTTTTTTTTAGATTTTACTTATTTATTTCAGACAGAGCAGGAGTGGGGGTGAGGGGCAGAAGGAGAAGACTCCCCCCTGAGCAGGGAGCCCAACGTGGGGCTCAATCCCAGAACCCTGGGATCATGACCTGAGCTGAAGGCAGATGCTTAACCAACTAAGCCATCCAGGCACAGCAGTTCTAGAATTTCTAAGTGGTTCTTTTTTACATACACTCCATCACTTTTTATAGTTTTCATTTCCCTGTCAACATTTCACTTGGCTTTTATTTCCTTGAATGTAGTGAACATAGATTGTTTCAGTCTGTACCCTGTAATTCCATATGTGGAGCTCCTATGGGACTCTTTTCTTATCTTTTTTTTAAGATTTTATTTATTTATTTGACAGAGAGACATAGCGAGAGAGGGAACACAAGCAGGGGAATTGGGAGAGGGAGAAGCAGGCTTCCTGCGGAGCAGGGAGCCTGATGCGGGGCTCGATCCCAGGACCCTGGGATCATGACCTGAGCTGAAGGCAGCCGCTTAACGACTGAGCCACCCAGGCACCCCTGTTTTGGTTTTCTTTATTGATGCTTTATCTTTTCATATGTCTGGGTTTTAAGATTGTGTGTTGGGCATCATATTTGAAATTTTATTTGTAGCAATAATTTGAGGCCTAGTATGCTATTATCTTCCTCCAGAGAAGTTTTGTTTGTTTGTTTGTTTGTTTTGTTTTTGTTTTTGTTTGCTTTTTCCAGGTGTCTAAGGTTATTAGAAGTTCAGGACTATATAATGCAATTTCTGAAATTGATGTTTTCAGAGCCAACCAGTCAGCATAAAAGAAGATGACAGATTTTGCTAGACTGGTTTATTTCAAACTTACTTGTAGTATACATCTTAGGAGTCCCAGTCTAAAGTAGATGTGGATTTCCCCTTTTGGGGCTTTGGATTCTGATTTCTGCCAGAAGCAGAACTCAGCTATTTATTCCAGAGCCATAATGCCTCGAGGGCAAAAGCAGCCTTTAGTGTTGGTCTACCTCCCCAAGTTCCAGACTTCTCCAGGCTGGCAATTCCTCACTATCCTAGTAAGTCTTGGATGATCTTAAACAGATTGTTTTTATATTTTTTTCCAGCTCTTCTAGTGATCTGCCATGGAAAGTTTGAAATTTGTAAGTTAATTTATTGAATCAGATAATCTCATGCTGGTACTTTTTAACAATAATGAATTTGAATGTCCTTTGTACTTTGGTTTTTCAAAGTACAAACTAGAAGGAATGACTTATACTATAGTTATTTCCTGAAGCCTGAGCCAGTTGAAAGCCTATATAAGCCACATATTTCTCCTTATTCCTAAAATAAGCATAGTCTTAGGATTTACAGTACAAGCATATCTTTCCCTGTCTCCAGTGAAATGAACCTAACCCCACTGAGACATTCCTGTCTCCTTATCTCTTCCATTTGCTCATTTTGCCACCGTTTCCTTCCACTTGCAGCTGGGAATCCATGTTACTAGTGCTCACAATTATTTCTCAACTATGAACTTTCAGTAGATCACTTGCCACAATCTCTAGCCCTGGATCAAGCTGGCTAGCTTCTTCATTCCTGCCTCTGTGCTGCTGAACAGCACTAGAAAAATTGAGTGATGTGTTAAAATTAGTCAAATCAGTTGTAAGTGCTGCTCACATTCATCAAAAATCTATAATTCCTAAATGCTGGCTGTGGCACTGCTAGCAATCCTTTTGATTCTTGCTCAAAATATTCTCTTTCTCAAAAGTCCATCCCTCTCCTGAAGTTGGTTAACCTTACCTCTAAGTTATCCCATCACTCAATAATTAACCCTTACTTGCCCTTTAGAAATGCAAGGGAATCCTGAGTGAACTCTAATTGCAGTCCTCTCTTGTAAGGTTTCTCCTCTCATTCTTAATTCTTTTTTCCTGTCTCAGAGGAAGAAGTGTTTCTATCTTTTCAAAGGATAACCATTCAACTATACTCTTACATTATTGACTCCTATCTTCCCGGGATTCTCGCTCCATTCATGGGCCCTTCTCTTTTATTTGCAATCATTCCATCTTCACCAACTTCTTCCCCTCAAACCATCCTTCAGCCTAGAAAATGAAACAAGATGGGAAAAAAATTGTTGAACGGACTTTCAATATATCCCTAGCCTTAAATGCTGGCAGAAATTCCACATGACAATTAAGAAAATTTATAAGGTAACATGATTTTCTTCCTTACTTGCAAAGCAAATTCTAGCCAGAACATACAGAGGACCTCTAATGCCATATAATTAACATAACTTTGTGGGAAATAAAAGCTCTCATGTTTAGTACTACATGCATACTTCCAGTATCTTCTCCATTTGCTCTTCATAGCCTCTGACTTCTTGGGTTGATTTCAGTTGTAAGTGCTGCTCACCAATCTAGTAGTATTCAAGGTTCTAATTGGCAAGATTTACTACCCTGGGATCTTCTCCACATAGTACCCCAGGGATCCTCCTTTACCATTTTGTTTTTCATCTCTTTAATCAGGCATTATGGTCCCCTCATTTATCATTGCCAATTCCTCTAGGACAATGTTTCTCAAAGCTAAATACCCATTGGAATCATTTGCAGACCTTGAAAAACTTATTTATAGGCGCCATCCTTAAGAGTTGTCTGATTCAATTGGTCAGGAGTGGAGTATAGCCATTATAATTTTTTAAAAGCTCCCTGGTCATTGTTGAATTCTCTTGAGAACCATATCCCTAATTGAGTGATGTGTTAAGATACCAATATTATAGCATGGATCAGTGTTCTTTCTTACTTTCTTATATGACATACTGGGTAGAACATCAGCACTATGTTCCAAGCACATCTTCCTGAGAGGAAAATAGTCCAGAGGTAAGTTGGTCGCAAAATTAGTCAAATGTTATGACCTTCCAGTGATAGTGAAATATGAATTATTTCCATTATTCCAGTCCATAGGAAAAAACTCTTGGTTTGAGAAGACTCTTTTTTTGCTTTCTACTCCAGAGAATGCAAGCTGTTTTCCTTTGACATGCCTACATGATTATATAGATCCATTTCCCTCAAGGAACTTCCAAATAAAAAGAACACATCATCTATGGCAACTGAGAAACATAGCCTTATGTTGCCTGTTTTAGAATTATTTTTGGACATTAACATTTTTTTTAAAGATTTTATTTATTTATTTGAGAGAGAGAATGAGATAGAGAGAGCATGAGGGGGGGAGCGTCCGGAGGAGAAGCAGACTCACTGCTGAGCAGGGAGCCCGATGCGGGACTCGATCCCGGGACTCCAGGACCATGACCCGAGCCAAAGGCAGTCGCCCAACCAACTGAGCCACCCGGCGCCCCGACATTAACATTTTTATGTACCCCCATATTAAGTTTTACGCTTAGATGTGATGCCACAGGTAGGAATCAAGGTAAATGCCATATCCCAAATCCACAGAGACTCAGAGCCGGACTGTGGGTTATCAAATCTGTCTTTTTATGTGCTGTTACTCGTAGTGTGTGATTTATATCAACTGCTTTTGAAAGCTGTGTTAACTGAAAGACGCTGGTTTGTAGAGGGGCAAGGAAGTACATTTACAGGCTTGCTTGGTCGAACTGTGCTGATTTCTCTCTAGAACAGTCTTCACAATTCTTTGCTCACAGTTAGAGGTCTGCTGAAAGTGACTCAGTGTAGATGAAAACAGCTTGCTTAATCATTCCTGAAACACGGGAAAAATTAAAATACATTTTTTTTCTTTGTCAAGCAATAAAAACAATGCCAGATTGTTAATGCTTCTTTTGTACCTTTCACTTGAAAGACCTCAAAAGAACATCAAGGAGAATAAAGGCAAAATCTATTCCCCAATGGCATCATTATACATGTTGAAGCCTCTAAAAACTAAAACTCAAAGACATTCGTGAAGAGTAGAGGAATAAATGATAGCAAACTGAAGAGTGCATCTCTGGAGCTTTGTTCAACTTGCTTTGTTCAAATTCATTCAAATTGGATGATGAAAAGCAAAGATCTCATTTGTTTCAATATTAAAGTAGTAAATTAGTGAGTGGTGAGTTGCTAATTGTCCTGTAAAGCATTTAAGGTGCCAGGAGTGTCCTGTGGCCAATATTTTAAATTGCATTCTTATGGTTGAAATGAAAGCAACCATTAGAGTAGTGTAAAACAATGTTTTTAATAATTTAAGTTAGTTCGATTCAAACATGATTTTCATTCTGAAATATTTGTCGAAGCTTCTGTTTTTATTTGAGATGAGCAAGTTTCATTTTAGACTTAAAGGCGTCAAATAGGAATTCATGTTCAGTATGGGGCTAGTGTGGGGAGAGAGATTAACACTCTCCAGTGTAATGTTTCATCCCTGGCTGTGTCTGCTTGCTTCTGGGTGCAAAATTAACAGGTTTGGTTAAATTTTACTTGAGTTTTTGGTGACCTTTTCTAATCCTGGCTGTTTCATAATTTAATGTCTTGACCTTCGTTTTCCATAGAGCCACCTTAGTGATAAAGGCAGAGATTTAATAACTAGAACTGGTTGACAGGTGACCTTTCATACATGGCCATTTCTCTTTGCTGGAGAAACCACACTGTTTTGCAAGTTTTAATTCACAGATTTTAATTATCTATTCTATAAGCTCTAATTATCTTGTCTATAAGCTTATTCACAGAGAAAAAAAGGAAAGGTTAAATATTTCATTTTTCTTGCTGATTAAAATGTAAAGTGCTTGGCAGTTGTCCCAATATATCATTCAAAACAGACAGGGCAATTTGTCAGTTTCTTACCCAAAGAAGCAAAAAGGGGAATTTTCCAGAGTTGTTAAGGAGCAGGATGAAAAAAGTGGTTAGGAGAGTGAGCGGTCTCATTAGCAGGATGAGGGTAACTGCGCCCACGTGTGTGAGTGTGTGTGTGTGTGTGTGTGTGTGTGTGTGTGTAAATTTGGAGCAGAAAAACAGAATAGTTCTTTAACTATATGTGTACTAATCTGAAGAGAAAAGTAACCAAAAAGTCACAAAAGGATAAACCTGCCAATCAGAGTGGGTGACGTGTTAGTTTTGTTAATTTTTCCTTTTTAAAAAAAAAAAAACCCGGTAAAGTATCAATTGCGCATGTCATGGTAAATTGGTTTCTAGGGTCCATATAAATAATATTTAAACACAGGAAAATAAAGCTAATTATTAAAATGTCACAGATTCTTAAAAAGAGATAAAGAAGAGCCAACCTTCCTCCCACCCTCCCCCATATGATCAGAGAATATAGAACCTTCTTGATTTCCCTGGACTTGCATTCTTCAGCATTTTTGCAAACAAAATTCATTTTTGTGCCAAATACTCATGCTTCTAATAAAATAAAAGTAAAATTTCGCATGGCTGTAAAAGGGCCATAGTAGGGCCATAGTCTCCCAATCAGCCAGTGGTCTGGAATCTTCATAAGTACAGAGGGAAGAATGACTCATTGAGTTAGAGAAAGGCTTGGCAGTCTTGAGCTAACTTTGATTCCCAAGTACTTGAAAGCAGCCATGTGGGCTTCTAAAGTGAATTTACCTCAAGGAGGTTTTCATGCAGGGGGAGATATTCCCTTTAGCCATGGAGATCAGCTTCTGAAAACATCATCGCCATGTCCTTTTTTCCCTCAGATATGGATTGTAATCACTTAATGCTTCAGAAAGAAATGTAACTCACCGCTGTTATGAAAAAGTTTTGAAAAACAAATTAAGTAAAGATGTGGAGAACCATTTGAGGCTAATAAAATTGGTCATGATGAGTTTATCTTCAACTGAATTTCAGCCAGATTTCAAATCAAAAATAAGAAAAAATTTTCTGCATAATTTCTTAGACCATGCTAATACCTTTGCCAGAGAAGAGAGGTTAATTCTGCTCACATGCAAACCCTATATTCCTGAGGAGCCTCTCATCAGTTGAGAAACATTATCCTCTTTTGGTGAAATTCTTGGCCACCACGATGTTTAAAAGCATTAATTTATAATTTAGTATCAATAATTTTAATATAATAGTGGGTGAGATTTGAGATGTTTGCCTAATTCTCTATTAGTAATGATGCAAATTAATAGTAAATATTTCTTTAATATCTTTCCCTTTGTCCTGCGAGTGCATTTTATGAAAGATAATATGTGCTCTTTTTTTTAACCTGAAAGATGTCTAGTACCCACTGGATATCATGTTCATCTCAATTTCCTCAACTCTATAATGGGAAATAAAAACAATCCAACTTATGAAGAATATATTATGAGAATGAATGGAATAAGGTAATAAAGTGCTGGGCAGGATGAATGGCCCATAATAGGTGTTCAGTCGTGTTTCTATCAATAAGTATAATACACTATGCTTAGATGTCTTTCTCATTCTGTTTCTTCCCTTCCTCCCTCTCTCATCCTTTCCCTGTGCCCGAGACAGGAATAAAGTCCTTTTTTCTTGTAAGGAAGCAAGTGTCATGATTCATTTCAAGGCAATCCCTTAGGCCTTTAAAAAAAAATAAAATAGTGTATGAATTGACCCTAGTTAATCATCGAAATCCACTGTGCCTCAGAGCTGTATACTGAGATTAAAAGCTCACACTGATTAGAATTCTAAAATTATTTTATCCTTCGTGGTGCCTTTCACAGAATAAGTACTAAGTAAAAATTACTTGGTTGTTTAATAGATGTTGCCAAATTCTTAACTTTCTCCAAGCTGAGTGTTCATAATCAGATATGCAGGTATAGAGTTTGTATATTTTTGTGAGGGAGAAATACCAAATCAAATATAGTGCTCTTGCCATTAAAAAAATTCATCATTTTATACTTTAAATAGAAGGACGTGTTCGGGGGCGCCTGGGTGGCTCAGTTGTTAAGCATCTGCCTTTGTCTCAGGTCATGATCCCAGGGTCCTGGGATGGAGCCCTGTGTCGGGTTCCCTGCTCAGCGGTGAGTCTGCTTCTCCCTCTCCCTCGCCCCGCCCCCCCGCCCCCCGCTCATGCTCTCTCTTGCTCTATCTCAAATAAATAAGTAAATAAAATCTCAAAAAAAAAAAAAAAAGAAGGAAAGGACGTGTTTGATTTTTGTGGGCTTTTAACAGGGACACAGTTGCCCAGACACAGTTGGCTGAATATTTGTGGCGATATCAGTTTATAGACACAGCGCAAGCCCAACCAAAGCATTTGGCTTGATGATGCTTTGAGTGTACAAGACAAAAAGATGAAAGGGTCAAGTTTGTCTTTGAAGAAAAGAAACAAAAATGTAAGGACAAGTCAACTAAAAAGGAGAATTCAAAATTAAGGTAGGGCTTGGTACAGTGGAGCTGGCTAAATCTTTCCAGAGGTCTCAGAAAATCCAGGGCCTCAATCTGGGGAGAAACTGCTTACCGAGGCAGAACTGAGCAAGTGGAGACATATGGAATACATTTTTGAGCAAGGGCCACAAGTCAAATAATATAAACGAGTTCAAGAAACAGCAGTACATTTTAACAAAGAAAGTTGAGATCACAAGATGCAGTGATAAAGCTAATAAAACTGAGATAATCAGATAAGAGCGACTCTTGGGTCAAACTGTCCATTCAAGCCTAGGTATTTCTTTCTTTTTTATCATGGCTTACCATAGTTTGAAGTGTCTTCAAATGTATAAATGAGTCCCTTGGGCCTTAACAAGCTCTTGGTGTTACCTGAAGCTTCTGATTATCATTAGGACTGTTGCATTCATCCAGCCTGGCTCTCGTAACATACTGTAAAATGGTCCCTGTGACCAAGTGGCAAATAAAGCATCACCATATGCAGCCATGTCTCTTGGCACCTCATTTAGGATGTCAGGCAGCTAGGCAGACTGTGGCTAAGCAGGATAGGTACATGAAAGGCTCTTACGACTCTGGCTATGGTGACAATATATAAAGGAAAGGGACGACTTAAAGATCACCACCTATCCCCCAAGCCATTACATTCCTAGCCCTCTGCCCAATTACATATTTGTTACATAAACAAGAGGCTGTGATTGCCAATGTTTGCCCTCAAGTTGTTAGTCAGCTGCTGACCTCATAATCTGCACAGCTGCGGCCTCCCAATATGTTGTCATGAAACAGATTGTGATGTCTTAATTGATCACTTTCAGAGGTTACAATTGTCAAGTGAAACCAGTATGCTGATTCTTATTAGTTAAATTAAGGCCTGTTATAGCACAACCAGCTAATTCACTCAACGACTAGGAAATCCGATGCAAATTTGTAGATCAGAACACATACAAGGCTCTTTGTATCTTTGTTCTTTTTGATTTTTTTTTAATTTGTGGAGACCATACCCAAAAATGCTTTTATTATACAGTGAAGCAACTTCTTGGAACAGAAAATGGAATGTAACCTCCCTGAACCATATGTATCTTGGTGATAAGTTGGAGTGTGCCATATGACACACACAGTTTAAATCAGGCATTGATTTGCATGACTCCAAGTGGGTTTGGAGGACTTAGCTAAGTGTAATGTATGTTAGGCCCTGCTGCAAATCGTCTGGCAGGAAGAATATTGTGTTCTTCCTTATTGCCCTGAAAAACTGTAGGCTCCTGGATGTGTAAAGGTCTTAGATCACTATCCCATCCCAAGAGGCAGCCTCTTATGCCCCCATCTGGCCATCAATGAAGTCTTCACTATGGCACCAACCCACAGAACCCATTTCCAAGTTCCCTAATATACTCACCCACCTTGAGCAGACCTATTCTAACCTGCTGTTCAGATTTCTTATTGTAGCAGGGGTGATGGACAGTCCCTTTGATAGCTGAGTTTTAAGACACTTCATAAATGGCGAGACCTCAGTGGCATATCCAATCCATGCCTGAGCCTACGTTGTTTCATGTCCAGCCCTGTTCAAACCTTACATGATTCTAACAGTTCAATGAATCTCTTTTTATATAGGAAAAAAAGAAACTTCATAAGCGGACCTTTGTGGACTTAACCAGTCAAGTTTTTTTTCAAAATCCTTCATTTTGACATTAAACAAATAGAAACATTTGTCCATTTAGCATATTTCACAGGTGCACAATAAAAACTAAAAGAAGTTAAATTAACCTAATAACTGCTAGCATCCAAAATACAGTGGGAAACACAAGGATGTTCATCAAAGCAATTTTATAAAGGAAAAAATTAGATAATATCCAAATGCCCAGCAGTAGGCAAATAGGTACATTATGGTATGTCCACATAAGGGAATATTGTATCGGCATTAATAGTATCAATAAGGAGGAGCGCCTGGGTGGCTCAGTCGGTTAAGCGTCCGACTCTTGGTTTCAGCTCAGGTCATGATCTCATGGGTCCTAGGATTGAGCCTCGCCTTGGTGCTCCACACTTAGTGGGGAGCCTGCTTGAAGATTTTCTCCCTCTGCCCCTTCCTCCCCCAAAACAAATAAATAAATCTTTAAAAAATACATCTCTAAGGACTGTTTACTGGCATGAGAAAGTTTAATGGTGTGAAATAGTTGAAAAACCAAGATTGCCAAATTTTATAAATAGTATTTCTCAACCTAATATATCTAGAAGGGGGAAAATAACACAAAATATTTTAACAGTTGTCAAGTGGTGGAAATATGAAGAGTTTTTATTCTTTTATTTATTTTTTTTCAAGTTCTCCACAATGAGCCCGTATTACTTCAATAATTAGGGGAAAAAAAGTGTTTTAAAGCAGTTTGAGTAGTTTTGTTATAACATTAGCTGCGGGGAGTCTGTGTTCAAAACATCTCTAATCTAACAGGTCTGGAAATGACCTCATTCTCCTCTGCTGATCCTGCTCCTCCTGAAGCCTTTGCCTTCTCATGTAAAGCCAGTTTTAGTCTTCCAGTTCATTAGGCTAAAAATTGAAGTTATCTTTGATTCCGCCCTATCTTTCAGGTCCTGCAGTCCATCTTACTGGTCAACCCAATAGGCTTTACCTTCAAAATATGTTCAGCGTGTGGTCAGGATCTTGCTACCTCTTCTGCTATCCGACCTAGTCCAAGCCACTATCATCTCTTGCCATGATTGTGGCAGTAGTCTGTTCTCCAAGTTTCTACCTGTTTCCTTTTTGTCAGTTTTCCACACCACAGCCAGGGCTGTTAAAATATAATGCAGATCAGCCACTTCCCTATTCAGAAGGTTCTGAAGGCTCCTGAGCAAAAGAGCCTACCGGATGTCTCCCTGGTCATCTCTCTGACAATACACATACAGACACACACATACACGTATCCTAACCCCCTTCCTTGCTTTAATTTTCTCTATTTAGCACCTATCTTCATCTAACATATTATATACTATGCTGATTTATTAATTGCCTTTCTCCTCCCAGTGGAATGTAAGATCTATGAGGTCCCGGGATTTTGCTTAAAATTTTACAGCTGAATAATCTCCAACCCCTAGAACATGGCACATCATTGTTGCTCAATAACTACTTTGGATTCCTACCATTGGTAGGAAAGACATCTTGTTACAGTTGTGTGGTAATTATACAGGTGACTTTTCTGAGGTACTTTGCCTCTCAACCTAACCACCTAGATTGACCTGTTTGTATATTGGTAGGTTTCTTCCGGATTGTGTTTCTCTTTCATCTAAATCAACAATTCTCAACGAATTTGGAAAAGTCTATTTCTTCCCTAATACTAAGTTCGGTGTTCAGGCTCCTGATAAATTATTTTCATTCAATTGCTCTCATTTGCCAACTTAACCACTATATACTGGGCTCCTATAGTAATCCCAGGACTTCTGGGGAGTGGGATTAAAATGAAAAAGACAGACATTGACTCTTACAGAGTTTACTATATCGTGGACAGACATGAATAAACAATAAAATACAACATAACTAATAAAATAAGGGCAGTACCCAGTGTGAGAAGAACTAATGACCAAGAGGCACCATAAAAATACAGGATCAAATGTCAGATACAAAATGTGGGATCTAATAGAAGGAAGATGAGAAAGATATATATCAACACAGTGCATTGCTCCTTTATCACCGTTTTAAAAGGTAGGGTGACTTTTCCTCACATAGCAAAGTGGCAAAAGGAATTTATTTGGTTTGCCTGGGAGGAAGGAATGCAACAGGTAATGGAAAGAGCAATGGGTATAGAGTTAGAAGATCTAAATTTGAATCTACCACTGCAATTTGAATCTATCATCTACAAGTTCTAGAAGCTGGTGCTTACCATCTATGAGTCTCTGTTATGTAATTCGTTTAAAACAAGGAGGGTGGTGGTTAGACCAGCACTAGAGATGATTATCTCTTTTATATTCCTTCCCTGAGTTCTTAAAAGAAGCCTTTCCTTATCCATCTAAAATAGAAACACAAAGGCCAGTTAACATGGTGATACAGGGAATTTTTTAAGGGTTTTTGTAAAATATTTGCCAGCCTGAGACTTGTCTTAACTAGGTCTTGGTTCTGAACATCTTTTTCAGAACCTCATCATTTGCTGAATTTTTCATGTTTTCATCAACTGCTACATAACTATTCATAAATACAAGCAAAATACAGAATTGATGCCTGGATATATTCCCTTTGCATTTCTTTTTTTAGCCACTGTCCTTATTAAAGAGATCAAATCTTCCCCTATTGCCTTATTTCATTTGAAATTATGGTTTTGAATAAAAAGTCATTATTTAGAATGGAAAACAAATGACTATTTTTCCATTTAATTTTAAACTGACATAAGGGGATAGAAATTAAAATTATTTCTAGCAATCTGTATTCACATTTTAAATGGAAGCATGCCCCTAGCTTGATAACTTGTGGTGGCTACTGTAGGATTGGCCCATATATTTCAGGAAATCCCACATTCGGCTATTATATACAATATCTGAATTTCATTTTCTCAGAGGAACTTGTTTGGATAGCTGGAACTTACTCATTGACATATCTCTCCCCTGTCTCATTTCTCTGTTTTTCAGCCTTTGCAACTGGACTGTGACCTTTGCGCCATAGTGTCAAACTCAGGTCAGATGGTTGGCCAGAAGGTGGGGAATGAGATAGATCAGTCATCCTGCATTTGGAGAATGAACAACGCCCCCACCAAGGGCTATGAAGAAGATGTTGGCCGCATGACAATGATTCGAGTCGTGTCCCATACCAGCGTTCCTCTTTTGCTAAAAAACCCTGATTATTTTTTCAAGGAAGCAAATGCTACTATTTATGTCATTTGGGGTCCTTTCCGCAATATGAGGAAAGACGGCAATGGCATTGTTTACAACATGCTGAAAAAGACTGTTGACGTCTACCCAAATGCCCAAATTTACGTGACCACAGAGAAGCGCATGAGTTACTGTGATGGCGTTTTTAAGAAGGAAACTGGGAAAGACAGGTGAGTCCTCTGAGAGGTGGCCTCATTGTCTTCTATGCTAGCTCCTTGCTGAGTTCTTTCTCCAGCTATCAAATGAACAGAGTTATTTTTCAAATTGATGGTTAGATGTTTTTTGACTATTATGATTACTTGATGAGCCAGCAACTAGGCCCCATTTATTCCACCTACACTACCTTCTGTTCTCTCCATTTTGATTGGCTTGAGGATCCAAAAAATACTGGATGCTTCCCCAAGATATCTTTAGATTTCTTATTTAGCTCAATTTGCTATTGGTTAAATTGGATGTTAGCCAAAAGGAAGTACTCACATTTCTGTTTCAAAACAGAAATGTTAAGGAACTTCAGGACCTAAACTCCTTTGGAAGTTGCTATAAAAATTTACCTGAGACTACGAAACACAGCAGGCTATTTATTTTCTAATAAGGTTGCGTAGCTTCTTGCATGCAAATAGATCCTATGATCGTGAGCACCATAACTCGGTGTCTAACAGATATGTTGGTATGTTCAGCAGAATACCATATTGAAATTATGCATTACTGAAAATCATTAACAGTGGATTCTTGAAGAGAAATGAGGCATAAATACCATTCACTCAATTATCCCAATTTGCATTTTTCATTGCATCGTTTTTTTTTTTTCCCATAGCCTTCTGTAAGCCATCCTTCCCACTTCCTTTTCTTGAAGCCTGCTCACCTTTTCTTCCTCCTGCTCCTTATATGTCCTGTTTCCTCCCTCTGCTCCCTCTTACCCCCCCTCATTCTGCCATATGACTCTACTGCCTATCACTTTTTCTTTCTTTTTAGAAAGATAAGCAGGATAAGGAAGAGAAGTAGAATTATTAGTTCATATTTCTAGTTCTAATAAAGAACTGTTGAAGGAAAATATTGAAACCAGTTGCAAAAGTTTTAAGTTATGTGTGAATTGTACTTATTCATACCATACCATGGATAAATTGAGCATTGGCTGTAATTCCATATTAACAATCTGATTTCCAATATAACAAACAAATGTATGTCTTTCACTCTTCACTATTATCAAATCTAAATTTTTAACTACATTAGAGTATGTGCTTATGGGGGGAAGTTTCTCATATCTCTGGGTGTAATTTGTATGCTGATAATAATTGTAAAATCTTATCTGGCCTGATTCTCCTATTGATAATGTAGTATTTTCTACTTCTGAGCACCCAAAATGCACAGCTTCTAATGCAATGCAAGACAGGAATCGCCATAATGATAGCCCTTTTTTGTCAGAGTTCATAAGAAGAATCCCAATGGTTAGGTTTGAATCAGTGTAGCTAAGCTGTCCAAAGAGATAGGCACAAGAGATAAAGGAGTAGGTATGTAGCACAATTCTATATAAATATGACCATCTCAAGGGGTTTGGAAATTTTTGGTCTCTCATTAGCCCAGAGCAATGCAATTAATTAGATATATTTGGTATTTCATTAGTTATAGTCAACCCTCAGGGTATCCCCCAGTCATAACTATATGCCTTAGAATCATTTGGGGCCATCAGAGAAGAGCTCAGCATGCTCTATGCTCCTATGTATTTATATCATGGTGGCTTTTGCTGTGAGCTTTCAGTGAGACAGTACACTGTCACAGATGTGTGGATTGTATAGCGAGAATTGGGAGAGAATTACTTTGGAAGATTCATTTTCCTACTGGCTGTGATGAGGAAAGCTGTTTGTATAGTGGGAAAAAGCTTGCTTGATAAAATTAATTTGCAGGTATCGTTCAATTGGTAAAGTAACCAAAATAAAAGTAGGGGGGAGAAAAGCCAAATTGATTTTTTAATGCTTCCTTCTGTTTTCCTCACTGAGTCTATTCGTGTCTGGTTGCATCATGGAGTATTGCAACAAAATAGAAAAAGACAACTGTGCTAGTGTTTTAGAAATGAACAGAATGGACGGTTTTGGTAAAATCTGGTTGGATGACAAAAGGTTGACCAAATGGCCTCAAATGACTTGTTATCTGCTCTACGATTTAAATCTGTACCCTAACTCTAGCAGCATGAATTTTATTGTTTAAGGATTTCCCAAAGTGATCTGATGTTCATGGCCAAATTTCAAACAAGAATATTTTTAAACTTTTTATGAAGGAAAATGTCAAAGTAATAAGAGACTAATGGTATAATGAACCTCTGTATACTCACTGTTCAGTTTGAATAATTATTAACTCATGGCCAATATTGTTTCATCTACATCCCTACATTTTCTCCCTCCCCAGGTATTATTTTGAAGCAAATGCCAGACATCATATTATTTCATTCATTGACATTTCAGCATGTATCCCTAGAAGATAAAGAAACACAATGTCATTGTCCTACATAAAAACCAGTAATATTTCTTTAATAACATTTTGTAGTTTGTTTTCAAATTTCTCCAATAATCTTATTAATATTTTTAAAACTTAGCTTGAATTAGGATTAGCATTAAGATCCATACATTGCTCAAATCAGGATTAGCATAAGGTCTGTACATTACAATTAATTGATATGTCTTCTGTATTTCTCTTAACCTGTGTCTTCCCCCCTCTCTATTATTGAAAAAAAAAAAAAAAACTAGTCATTTATCCAATAGAGTATTCCACAATCTAATTTTTGCTGGTTGTACCACCATGATGTTTTTTGTTCATTGGTATTTCTATATTGAGGCTTTCTTTTTTGGATTCAGGTCATATTGCTTCTTTCCAAGACCATTAGGTGGTACTTCTATCAGCAGGAATACTGTCTAGTTTTCTCTTTTAATGTTAGCAGTCATTAATGATCATTGTCTAAATCCAGTAATTCATTAGATGTTGCAAAATGGTGATATTTCATCATTTTTTTCACTTATATTAGCTGAAACTTTATAAAGAGAAACTTGTCCTCATTAAACATTTTTTTAACCAGAGATAGAAGATAGTACCAATCCTTTTTCTTTATCAGTTCTAAGGCATCGGTTCCCTAGCACCCTCCAAAAGTGACCAGTAAGTTTATTATTATCAATATTTACATATTGACATATGTAACCATATTTGAAATATTTCAATCCATGAGAATTATGTCTTTATGCTCAAAGTGTCCTATTTTGTACTATTGGACCCTCTTCAAATTAGTTTTGGAGTCCTTTTGACATGCCATTAGTAATTTTGGATAGCTGCTTTGATTCCTGGTATTATAGGATGATTCAGGCTCTTCTTGTATATATTACGATGCAAACCTGGATCCAGACATTTCTCCAAAGAACTTTGGTCCTTTTAGTATTTAAGAGAGCATAATCTTGGTGCTGCAGGTGCTCATTGCTACTAGGTTTGTCTTTGTTTCTTGGTCTTTTCACTGGACACAGCTAGTATAGAAACAATGTATGCTGCATTTGTTGTTTAAAGATAAAATCATTATGTGTTCAAACTGAAATTTCCAGTTCAGATTCACGGCCACCGTGTTTTACCTCATGTATCTTACACGTGTTTCTCCTTTTTTGCCGTATTGGCAATCACAGGTCCTAGAGACACCAAAGTAATTACTCATCTGTTTTATCCCACAGCATACACACAACAATCTTAGAATAAGAATGATACCACAATGCACAATATTATTACTGTCAGCATTTTAAGACTATTTAACATCAAAGAAGATGTTTTAATGGCAAGCATTCATGTGGGTCCAGGCTCACAAAGTGTGTGTTGGTTTTATCCTAACAAAAGTTTTACATATTTTTCTCCTGGGGCACCTGGGTGGCTCAGTTTGTTAAACGTCTGACTCTTGATTTCCACTCAGGTTGTGATCTCAGGGTCATGAGATCAAGCCCTACAGGGGGCTCCATGCTCAGCAAGGAGTCTGCTTTGGATTCTCTCTCCTAATTCTCTCTGCCCCTCCACCTGCTCGCAGGCTCTCTCTCTCTTGCTCTCAAATAAATAAATAAATCTTTAAATAAATAAATAAATATTTTTTTCCCCTAAGTAAATAGGAGTATGTCCAGTAGATATACCATTGCTGACATAAGGGAGTAAGGAAAAAGGGATGCCCATTTAATTTGACTTTTGTTGTAAAGCTACTTTGGTTGATTTGCCTGAACTTCCTGAAATTTTTTAGCAGGTGCTCATTCTCATCATTAGGTTTTTAATGGAGAGGTTATGTCACCATTATGGTGTATAATTTATAGAATTAAAAAAAAAAAAACTGTGTCCCTAGTAGTTAAAATGAATCATGATAGGAAAATGACTATATGGAGTTTCTCAGAGAAAAAAATTGGCTCTCTGCTTGTGTCTTCTAACTGTCAAAATCCTTTTAAAGAAGTATAAACCCCTCCCCCATGTAAGGTACACACCTTTTTGTTTTTTCCAGTGCTTTTTATTTTTTGTCTTAAGAGATTCTTCATTGAGGAAACATGAAGTAGTAGAAGAAATATATGTAGTGTTAAATTTCCTAGAATGAGTTTAGATCAACTTATAGCATACTGGAATACTTTTTCAAACCAAATGAAATTTAATTTGCTTTCTTATCAGTTACCGACTAAAATTATTTGGCTTGTCAATTGGAAAGAGTGACCTTGTGGGAAAGGCTGAGAGAACAGAAAGAGAAGGCAGCTGTCCTTTCTTTCTTCATGCTCTGGGGCCCAGTTTTCTCTGGAATTCTAGGTCGTTGGGGCGGTGGTCACCTTTGTATTTTTCACTTAACCAAATATTTTTCTGGGAAACAACTTTCAACAAACCAGAAAACTTTGGAATTAAAGGTCTTATATTCAAAATAATCTGGACCAAAATGGATCTTTCCCCCCCTTTGAATGATTGGTATGCATAAATAATATGAGCCCGCTGACATTTACACATTTGCATTAATACATCTTAAGACTGAAACACCCTAGAGGTGATGTAGGGCTGACAGTGGCACATGGCGCCATGCTCAATATCTGAAGAATGTGATTAGGTGTCTGGCCATGTACTGACACAAAATGAATGTGAATGCTCCTAGAGAAGCAACAGAGAGCCAGTGTGAGATATTCTTACCTATAGGCAGGTGGGCAGATGCAGCTTGCCTCCCACTTTAGAAAGACATTGGCAAATGCAAGCACATTATTTAATTAAGTAATAATTGAGAAAGCTATAGTCCCCATTAAAAACGCAAAGCTAATTTAGGGCTGATAAAGGGCCCTGAGCTGCCCTAAGTAGGTCTTAATTAGCTAGCACCAATGTGGCTCCGCCTTCAGGGATGGATGAAATTAATGAAAGCTAGCAGCAAATAGATCAATGTTTCAAGATGTTACTGCCTCGGGTGCAGAGGATGAAAAGGGAGGGAGTGACTTTTAAGGATTGTTTAGGAAATAGGGTGCACAAAAGTCACTTTCAGAAAGCACTATCAACACGGAAAACTGATTCATAAATATCAAGATGGCTGCATGTTTAATATTTGCCAGCACACTCCATCCATTCCCCCTCCATCCTAAGGAGAGAAATAGAAATCAGTGAGGCGTCATTTCTCACTGCCTTCTGTTGGAGACAGGTTTGTCATCTGGCATGTTTTTAAGTACAGCCTGAGTTTTGCTATTTCAGCTTGGCCATTTTAAAAGTTTCTTATGCTGCCATGTGATTGACTCTAAGGATTAAGTTGGCTCACATCCCTTAGGTCTGCGAACCCTTCGTGGTTTCTAGAGTGGGAAGAAGTTTCAAGCCTCCTCACCCCGAGAATTTGGGAACTCTCTGAGAGTCCCCTCGGTTGGGTTACAAGGCAGGTAAGCTGCCTCAACAAAAGGAGGGCAGCAAGGGGCAGGGGCGAAACAAAACCAAAATAGAACAAAACACTGTACTAGCCTGTGAGTCAGCCACAAGGCACTGAAATGTGCCTAATTCACCCAAACTAGTACTATTATTCCTACCTGGACTCTGAAAACAAAGATGTATAGTTATTTGGAACTCAGAATAAATAGATATAAACTCCAGGAAATCCCAGACCAACAGAAAATAGGCAAAGTGGAAAAATTCTTGGATTGAAAGGCAGAACACAGTATTAAAAACTGTATTTTCCTTTTTTTTTCCTTTTTGAAGATGGTCTTTGCCAATATGGCATCTCAGCACTTTTTTCAAGAGCAACGTTGACACACCTCTGTTAAAATGAATTAAATGTTCCCATCCCAGCTGATATATTTGGCAGGAATAATAAGTTCACATAGCAGTCATGGGCAGACCCATAGGGCTTCTGAGTCAAAAAGCATAATAAGGCATCCAGGGCTCTGTCTTCATGCTAACAAGCATTGGGAAACAAGGGACTTCATTTTTCCCATTATTCATGATGGTATCCAATGACCTACATTAGGCCTCCACTGTAGTACACATGGGCTGGAAATTAAAAATTCAATAAAAAAAGAGGGAAGAATCTATTTTAATAATGGGAGAAGGGAAGGGATGTTTGTAATTTATCAAACTATCAGTACCAACCTGCCACGTGCTTACAAACACACTCATTAGGTACACACACATACACTGGTGTATTTGACAAGACAGCTTGGTTGAGGATTCATAGAAGAGAAACAGCTAAGATTCAGTGACCATATTTTTAAAAGGAAGGCTGTGCTGACTACCAGTACTTGTAGAAATCAAGACTTGCAACCAGTCTACTTGGGGAAGTAAGTTCTCCTGGGCCTTAGGATATGATTTGACAGAATAGCTAGATGCATAGCCAGATTATACCATAGAGAAAAAGTCATGACAGACACTTAGCTGAACGTTCCCTCAATATGAAGGCTTTTGAACACTACAAAGGGTGTGAAACTCAAAGACAAAGAGGCCTGAAATTAGAAGACTCGTTAGAATATATCTACACTTTTAAACTTTATAAGGGCTTTAAAGGTTTTTAAATGCCCTATTATGCTTGTTTCTGTTTATTTAAAGTCAGGGGATGTATCTCAAACTGGTTGACTTCCCTCCTTCCATAATTTGGATTTCTGCTCTCCTTTGATTTTTAATTTCCTTTTTTTTTTAAAGATTTTATTTATTTGACAGAGAGAGACACAGCGAGAGAGGGAACACAAGTAGGGGGAGTGGGAGAGGGAGAGGCAGGCTTCCCGCGGAGCAGGGAGCCCAGTGTGGGGCTCGATCCCAGGACCCTGGCAGGATCATGACCCGAGCTGAAGGCAGACACTTAATGACTGAGCCACCCAGGCGCCCTTTGATTTTTAATTTCAACCATCTCTGTCTCTCTTCAAGCTGAGGGTAAAATCAAGAAATTTATGGACACTTGTCCATAAAAAAACATATTAACCAGCTGCAGTCTCCTTCTTTTTTCATCACTTGTTGCATGACTTGACTCTTAAGATAAAGTTGGTTTTTCTGAGACTTTTCATGCTATACTGTATCCATCTGGATTACTAGATTTTTAATTGCTTGGACAACCATTTCAAAGTAAAAATCTTGTCTGAGATACTGTAGGGGCTCTACAAGTGTCTGCTGAAATGAATTTTTTTGCTTCTCTGGAAACAAAAATAAGAGACTTCTTATCAGTTGTGGTATTATTGACCTTCTAAATGGACTGCCCTCCTTGGCTCTTTTTCTCACTAAAGAATGAGTCCTCTAAATCAATACAATATGCTTCTTTCTCTTTCTTTTTAATACAGTACTTTTTGAACTCTAATGTGCACATAGTCACCAGCTGATTCAGGTGATTTAGAGTGGAGCCTGAGAATTTGCATTTTGAACAAGTTTCCAGGCCAGGCCAGTGTTATTAATCTGCAAATGATACTTTGAATTGTGCTATTTTAGATTGCTTTGACTGAAGGGACAAGACAACATCTCATTGTTCCTTGAGCCAGAGAAATGCCTAAGTGAAGAATAGCTGTTTCCCATAGAGTTTGGTAATCCGCTTGTAGTTGAATCCCAGTTTTGTGACTGCTTTGTTCCTAGCCAGTTAAGCGTGGTGCATCTTAAGTTGCATCTTAAGTCTTAAGAATTCAACAAGAATTGGGATGCCTGGGTGACTCAGTCGGTTGAGTGTCTGCCTTCAGCTCAGGTCATGATCCCATGGTCCAGGCAATTAGTCTCCTTGCTCAGTGGGGAGCCTGCTTTTCCACCTGCCAGCCATTCTCTCTTTCTCTCTCTCTCTCTCTCTCTGACAAATAGATAAATAAAATCTTAAAAAAAGAGAGAGACAGAATTCAACAAGAATTATTTATCTGAGCTCACTGTGTTTATTTGTCCTCTCATTGATGACATACTTCTTAAGGACAGGGACTGTGCCCATCTCCATTTTATTCTCCAACCTACCGTAGTGATCGTTTGCCACCAAAATACCAAGTGTGTTGTTTTCACTCTACTTCTTTCAGCTAAATGGCCCACAGATATTTCAGGTTCCTTGAAATGACCTCAGCACTAACTCATTTTCTTTCTTTTGTCATCACCACTACCACTGGTCCAGGTTAGGCCTTCTTTACATCTCACATGGTGACTGCTAACACAGCTTTGACTCTATGGCTTTGCAGAGACTGTTCCCTCTGCCTAAATCGTACTTCCTCCCATCACCATGCACACAAGTGCATCCTTTATGAGCAAATCAAATGTTACCTCTTCCATGAAGCCTTTTATAATATCTCTACTTAGAACTCCTATTTCCTCCTCTGAAAATCCTTAGCGTTTGGACTTTTTTTTTAAATGGGAATCATCACTCTGTACCCTGTATTATTGCCCCTGATGTCTGATCTCTTCAGGTAGTCCATAAATTCTTTGAGGAAATATCAGCTCTTCTATATTTGTTTCTCTAGCACCTGATGCAATGTTTGACTCTAATAGATATTCAGTAGACATTTGATGGATGAAGAAATAAATAGATGAGGAAATGAGTGAAAAAAATAATACCTGATGGTTTGGGTTTTTTTTTTTTTTTAAGTTTACAAGTCCCTTTGCCACTTGTTGAAATACTTGTGAATTTCCAAGCATTTTTCTTCAGTATATAGGGGTCACTGTAATACGAACGAGGCAAGTTCTGGGATTGTGTTTTGATAGAAAAGTTTCCACAGTTCTATTCAGACAGACCACCCCTTGCTCTACTTTACCCAAAGGTTGGCAAATCTATTACCTTCTTCTAGGGACTTTGTGACTGGGCACTGGGTTTTTAGTAAGTCACTGACAGAGCCATTCCTCAAATACAGGCTTCCATTTTAGTTTCACGTCCGTGGCAAAGCAGGTTCTGAGACTTCACTCACAATTCTGTTAGCTGTCATTTGCCTGGTGAAAAAACAGTTGCTTGCACCCAAACCCAACGTTATACTCTTGGGCTCTTCTAGGAAGCAAATACAACAATCATCCCAGAAGGCAGAGAACAAAAGACCCAAGTAAAAGAGAACTGATCACTACTGACCTTTATCTTCTAATTATCTTCCACAGAACATTTTCTTCTTTGATAACAAAGAAAGCTGTTTGTTCACTAATTGCCTTAGTGAAAATTCTTTCTAAAAACTTCATGATGAACATAAAAGAAAAAAAAGATGGTAGCAGTGTCTTCCAACACACTGCATAAATGGTTGGTGAATTTGTACGTGGATTTAGAGGAGAATTAGTGAAAGTGTTTTGACATAATTTAGATCTTGTCACTCTCCCACTCAAAACCCTAGTATAGCCTCCTGTTCCCCTTAGAGTAAAAGCACAAGTTTTTACAGTGATTTACCATTACTTTCAGGGTGATCTGGCCCCTTGTTGCCTCACTGACCTTCACTGATTAAACTTCCTTCGTGCTCACTCTGCTCCAGCCACATAGCCTTCCTAGTTGTACCTCAGACATAGCAGGCATGCTTCCTCCTCCTCCTTCGGTCTCTACTTTCGCCTTCTGCTGGACCACCCTTTCTCCCCACAGATTGCATGATTCACTTCATCATCTCCTTCAAGCCTTGGCTCATTTGTCACCTACTCAGTAAGTCTAACATAATGTCACTTAAGATTGAAATCTCACTCCCCATAACCAGCATTCCCAGCATTCTACTTTTCTTTTTTCCCCATAGCATAGTTTCCCTCCTAACATTCTGCATAATATGCTTCTTTATTTTATCATTTATTGTTTGTCTGACTCCCCCACTAGGATATAAGTTTCTTAAGCCAGAGATCATGATCTATTTTTGTCACTGATAAATCCCAACCACCTAGAATAGTGAGAATAGTGTATGGCATAGAATACACATTTAATATTGCTGAATGAATGACCAAAAGAATAGAAAACCATTTAAATAAATAAAGGATTGAGGCAAACTTGGAAAACTTGTCTCAGGGAGTCAACCAAAGTAGCTTAAAAAGTAGCTTAAAAAGCTACGTTCAGAAACTATGCAATGAAGGTAGCAGTAAGGCAGTTTGCTGTTCTACAAAAGGTTAGTTGGATGGCGACTCTCTATTCAAGGAGATCATCCTGTCACTCAAGGAATGGTCTGACTGATTTCTTATTCTTTAGCACATGGACCAGTTGTTTAAACTGAATTGACCAAATTAGCTTATTTCTTTAGTACATAGCAGAAAGAGCAACAATCTTTTGACTCTTACTTGGTTTGGTAGAAATGTAGGTTCTAAACATGGGCCACCATCAAAATCCCCTCAAGGACTGGTTAAAACAGATTGCTAGGCCCATCCTGAGAGTTTCTGAGTTGTTGGATCGGGGGCAAGGCCATAGAGTTTGTGTTTGTAACAAATTCCCAGGTAATCCTGTTGCTGTTCTCCTAGGACTACACTTTGAAAACCACTGTGGTAGAGAAAGATTCTGAGATATCAGGAATTATATTCAATTATTTTGAAAACATTTGGTCCTATAATCTTTATACTGTTGGTATAGTGTTATATGAACACCTAAAGTTATTTTTATTATGACATTTTTAACTGTGAGAATTTTTTAACCTCCTGCAAAAATCCAACTACATCTCTGTCGTTTTATTTTCACTTTCTGAAGATCTTGTTCCTCTGTAATCATGCCAGATGGTGCTGCTCATTAGCTTATGAGGAAAGGATGCTTTATCATTCTAGACAGAGAGACAAATCATTCTGTTCTCTGACTCTGAGTCAAGAATCAACATTTGGGTGTATGCTCAACCTACTATTTGCTTTCCAATTTTGCTCATTAGGTATTTATTACCCTGACGATATATGAGCTAGTCATTATCCCTCTGTCAAGTATTCCTTTCAAATTATATTCATTTAAAGTTCATATTGGCACCGTTCGACAACTGCCATCATCACAGCATTACCTCCACTAATATGTAATTTCTCTTTTGCCTAAATTATCTGGGTGAGGTGGTTGGTTATCTAGGAAGTATATCCAATAAAATGAAGATGCTGGATAATATTCCATTCTCTGACTTATCATGTTCCAAATGGTTAAGTGGGGCAATTGGTATTGCTGATTTGTGAAAAACAATAAAACTTGAGGAGAAAAAAAAAAGTAACATCATGACCAAAATCATTGCATTCTTTTCATTCATTGTATGTTTTTCTTATGAAGAAAGCAGACTGAGGAAGGCATATGATTTAAAGAAAAGTGCTAAAAAACAAAACGAAACTTCAGATACTTAGTGAAACCCTGGCAAGGTAGATAGGGACCCTCTCACCCTATGAAGTGGAGAACTAGTTAGAATTCAAGATCTAAAAAATATATATCTGAGATATTAAATTGTTAGAGGAAAAAAACATTAATAATTTTCACTAAAAGGATAATTAAAATGTTTTTCCCTTCCTGCTATCTTCTTTTTTTCTTTTTTAGCATATAATGTATTATTTGTTTCAGAGGTACAGGTCTGTGATTCAAAAGTCTTACACAATTCACAGGGATTATTAGAGAATTCTTGCAAAGACACTATGACAGGCATATATATATGTAGCAGTCACCTGATATGAATGGTTTATTATTCCCAAGAATGCTTCCCTATACTGTGGCAATATTGAACATGTCCAATTTTCCTGAACTCTTGTTGAGTGGAGAGTAGGAAAAAGAGAAGGGGATATAGTCGAAGACTTTAGGGAGGGATTGCCAGTCTGTCTTCATTCTTCTAGTGTCTTCAGTAGATATTTGACCATTATGTCTTTTTTAACTAAGATGGTAATATCCTTGTGATGAAATGAGTATTCCATAGCCTATGTCTATGTATCATTGTGGAGGGACATGAGCTCTGAAAGTAAATGCAAAATAAAAATGGGTTACTGTTTCAAGGTGACTTGTTCACTACTGATTCTGTATTTCTAATGTGTTATGCAGTCCTTAACAAATATAGCCGTGTTTGCTTGGGAGTGCATTATATTTTTTTCCATCAATGGAGCAAATTTCACTTATGTTTCTATATGGTTATAAGTAATTGGCCCTTTCTCTCCTCTTTTATCTTTACTTCATTCATAACTCATCTGATAATTCACCATCCCCCCTTGATCAGAAGAGAAGAAGCTTCCAAAGCCTGAACCATTGGTAACTTTATCACCTGGAAAGAATTACATAAAATATGTTAAAAACAGAAATGACTGCGTAACTGGTTCATCATATTTTCCTTAGCAGGTGGATTCTTGGTGGGCAGAGAGTGTGTTTCTGGTGTTTTTGCTGCCAAGCACATTGAGGGTGCTCAGTAAATATTAAATAATAATAAGAATTTCCTGATTAAGATGAACATTTTTCTATATTAAGCAGATGGTGCTCAATAGGAGTAGCCCATTATTTACAAGTATGACACAAGGTGCTGGCAATTGTCTGGGAAATATGGCTCTCACTTCAGATGCTGATTATATGTTAAAGCAAACTTTTGTGACAAACAGCTTGATCAATATTGGTTAATGTTTGTGATAAAAACTGTGAACAGGGGTGGACTTTGCATGTATATGTCTGTAATTCTGCTGTTTTGATTATTAATATTGACTTCAACCATAAGAGTATTTCTTGCTATTTGCTGCAAAGCATATTTTAGCAAATCAGTGTATATCTGATTTTATCCCATAGGCTCACCATTTGACTTGAATCCTTGTTACTGCCTGATTTCTAAAGAAATGTTTCTTTCAAGTCCTTTGAGTATCTTTTTATGGTTTCTAAAACTAGATGTGAACACCTCCATGGTATTTGCAATGCTTATAGTCGTAGCTGAAACCTCAGTGGAACTAAGGAGAGTTAATTAGGCATTCCCAAAATACACATCACTTTATGATTTTGCAGATCACCCCGATGGAAATAACAGTCTAATTTCGTCAAGTCATGTAAATTACAGTGAGAGGGATGATGAGAGTAGGCAATTCTCAGTTCTTTGGAGAAGTTAATTTTGTTGTCAGCACACACACAGCTCCAAAAATCACAAACCACAGGCAGAACTTTCTAGCTCAAGTGAGATTTGGTGATCATATACTATTTCCATTTCTAACGTCTGCCTTCTATAAAGGGTCTATGCAAATAGGGGCTTTCAAGGATGTAAAACTGGCAGCTTCCTCTACTAGGAGCTTGGGGAGCGGCTGCCATGCTTTCTCATACGGGACTGAAAACATCCTGTTTACTAACATACACCCACACGTTCTCACCCACTATGCTCACACCAAGCTATTCTATTCAGGCAGAGTTTTTATTTTGGTTTGAGGTAGGCAGCACAGACATGCTCAAGTCTTTTGCAGACATTTCATTCATCCTTTGAGCACATACTCCCTGGGTGCTAAGTGTCTCCTAGACATGGAGAATACACTGATATTTGAAACATATTCTCTAGTTTTATTGGGAACTCATCAGAGGTCCTGGAATGTGTTGGCAGGTTCTTTGAACCCGGTCTCACCTCCTTATTTTTAATATTTATAAATCATGCTCATCAGGCTGTCAGTAGGTAGGAAATGAAAGTTGCTGAGAAACCCTGCCAAGACAGAACAAATCCCAGAGTGAACTAAAATTATGTTGACCACAAGGATGTGCGGCAAACCAAGATGTGTTCTTGAAGCAGCAAAAATTACTGTGGTGCCAAAGTCCAAGCTTTACCTCATTGTCAGATCATCACTGGGCTAGAGATTTCACCTGTGCTCTCCCCAAGCCCTGTTAAGAAATAATGACCACGTGCTTTCTATAAGCCTGGAGTCTGCCCAGAACATGAGCTCATAAATATGTTAGCTAAAGCAAAGCTTGTGATAATATAGAAGATGAATCATCTTCCTCTTTTGAAAAGCATGTATTCTATAACTCAGTACATCTTGGAGTCCTCCCAGAGACCTCTATGATTTTTATCTCTGATTGTCTTTAGGTCTTGATTCAAATGTTGCCTCATCAGAGAGCCCTTCTTTGACAATACCCTCATTTTGCTCCCCTCCCCATGACCTGCTCACCGAAATTTATTGTCCTTTCTGTCACTTATCATGGCCTGACACATAATGGGTTTGCTCTTGTCCATCTTCCCCCCCACCTGACTATAGGCACCAGGAGAGCTGGACTGCATATGACCCAGTGCTGTATCTCTGCCCCCTCACGTAGCACCTGACACATAGGTGATGCTCACTCCCCAGTTGCTAAATGGATGGCACGAGTCTGTTTGAAATTGTTAGTTTCTTAATTTAAGAAGGGACATTGGTCAAGAACTTTTAGGGTTGGACTGGGACTTAGAAATCTCTATCCTACTCTGTCCCAACATTTTTCGTACCAATTCCTTTGTGCAATTTTACCCCTGCAGGCTTTGTGCTTTGAAAAATGGGATCCACAAAAGAACTACATTTGTTAAGTAGTATTCATTTTTTCCATCTACGTAAATCTGAAATAAATGTAACTGCCATCAGAAATTCTGGTAACCCGAGGTGATAGAGTTCCAGCCAGAAACCAAAAAAGTGGATGTGTCAATAAGACTTTGAATTGCATGTATAAATGATTCCTATTTGACATTTCAGAATTTTATACATAGTCCAGTAATCTCTGTTGCCAACTTCACGGTCCCCTTGTACAGAGATCACAGTAAGAAAATTCCAAAATGAGCCCAACATGCATCTCGTGGGTGGGAAACATGAGACCGGCTAGGTTTAAGCACTTTCTCAAGGTCACACCTCTTGTTGTAGTGGTGCTTCAATCACAAGGGTCTTCTGAATCCTACACTAGTGCCATGTTTACTGGTCCATGTGGCTTCCCCACCATTGCATTGAGCACCAGATGCAGCAGTGTTTCTCGAATGTATTCTGTGGAACCTGTTTCAGAATCTTCTGGAATTTCTTGATAAAAACAGCTCCTCAGCCCTATAGATTAATAATCTCTGGGCTCTGCATTTTAATCAGTTCCTCAGGTGTGTCTTACATATTACCACTGTTTGAGGATATCTATCGTGTGCAAGGATTCTTGATTCTCCTCCACTGAATGGAAAAACAAAATATTCAAATCTTATCACCAAATGGTAAGAATACATATTTGAGGAAACAAACTGAGGGTCACTGGAGTGGTGGGGGGTGGGAGGGATGGGGTGGCTGGGTGATAGACATTGGGGAGGGTATGTGCTATGGTGAGCACTGTGAATTGTGCAAGACTGTTGAATCACAGACCTGTACCTCTGAAACAAATAATACATTATATGTTAATAAAACAAAAAGATAGTAGGAAGGGAGAAATGAAGGGGGGGAAATCAGTGGGGGAGACGAACCAGAGAGACTATGGACTCTGAGAAACAAACTGAGGATTCTAGAGGTGGGGGGAGGGAGATGGGTTAGCCTGGTGATGGGTTTTAAAGAGGGCACATATTGAATGGAGCACTGGGTGTAATATGCAAACAATGAATCATGGAACACTACATCAGAAACTAATGATGTAATGTATGGTGATTAGCATAACATAATAAAAAAAAGAAAATTTCTAGTAAAGAATGGGTTTGAGGAAAATAAATAATGAATAAATACATGGGAGTCCTTAAAAAAAAAACATATTTGTTGAACACTTTGACCAATAGCTTTTCTCAGGGGGACACTGGGCCAGGTTGAAATCTGTTCTGTTTTTTTTTTCTTTTTTAAAGATTTTATTTATTTGACAGAGAGAGACACAGCAAGAGAGGGAACACAAGTAGGGGGAGTGGGAGAGGGAGAAGAAGGCTTCCCGCGGAGCAAGGAGCCCGATGTAGGGCTCGATCCCAGGACCCCGGGATTATGACCTGAGCCGGAGGCAGACACTTAACGACTGAGCCACCCAGGCGCCCCAAAATCTCTTCTGTTTTACCATCAAGTTAAATAATAAGCTATGAGCGCCTTTGAAGTTTTGGGTTTCAGTCTAACTAGTTCATTAATTTCTTCCATGAACCTTGTAGAGCTCAAGGCGGCCAGGATTCAGACATAATGAGGCACGCCTAATGAATTGGGGGGAGACATAGTGAAGTTGGTTTCAAAAGGCTACAGGGAAGCCCTGAGGGGCTTGTGATGCCTCCGTATGAGGCCACAAGACCAAGGAACACAACCAGCTAAGGCCAGGTGTTTTCTATGCTACATTTCTAAATCTCTTTTCATACTCCTGGACACCTCTCCATGTCTACCAAATACTGTCAGACTTCACCAAAAGAATAACGAGGGTATCTGTGATCTCTCTGCAGTAGTGGTTAAAGATGAAAAACTTTGTTAGATGTTATTATTATTGTTACTGCTGTTTTTAGTTTGCAGGACTCATAATCACTGTCATTGTAATCATTGTCCATTCGCATCACCCTTTGCCTTTGTTCTAAGAAATGTCTCCCACTCTCCGTCCTTTGAGGATGAATCATACAGTTCATCAGCATTTTACTTCTTGACACACAACCTTGAGACTGAACAATTCAAAAAATTTCCCAGAAATGGCTTTGTGGGCTGTTGAATTTAATTCTCTGAATGGTGAAAACTGCATAAGACATTTTTCAAAGGTTAGGCTATTGAATATTTCATACCATGGAAACCGACTGAAGAAAGATTGGATACTCAAGACCACAAAAAAATGAGGGGAAAATAGACTTGAGAAAACCTTATAAACTAGAACTCCTCATAAGAATATTAATATATTATTTTTCTTCATCTTGAAATTTCCTCAGGCATGTGTTGAATGAGCTGACTTCATGGTTGTAGTTTTGTTGTTCTTTCCATGTTGCTTTGCAATTCTCCCTGTGGCCATCATATTGATTTGAACACTGTGGTCATCATTCTAGGAAAATGAAGGCATTAATAACTGGGTTTCTATGGACAGATTGTAATAGAAAACCTTATAAATAATTGCCCACTAATGGGAAAATTGAAAATATGCACTGTATTATAATGGTCATAATGTAATCATTAAAATTATAATTATGTGACAATGAAAGAACTCATTATGCATTAGGTTTATCTTTATATAATGTTAATCGCTAATGAAAGTGTGACAATTGCATCTAATTAAGTTTAACAACATTTCTGCACTTCTTGTAAGTGGACTATATTTTGCTTGAAACAGTGTATGTGGAGACATTAGTGAAGCCGAGGTCCATCACTATTATGAGCTTTGAAATGTAACCATCAGTCCTACTAGAAACCGTAACTTAGTGCCTTTTTGTTAAATAAACTGGACATGTGAGTTCTTACCAGGGGTAGCGTTATAAAAAGGTTTCTTGGATTGTGTCATTCATGTAGTTAAAATGCCCATTAGCCTTTCTCCTCCCACAAATTTGTGTGTGTCTGTGTGCTTGATTAATTTATGTTTTGTCTATAGCCATTGAGTTATACTAAAATTTCAAGTCAGAGGACATTCACCCAGATCGGGGTGATAATACTGGATGGAGTTTGATGGGTTACTGCCTTGCCATAGATTAACCTGTATTCTATTTGAGTGTTCTACGGCAACTCTGTGTGCTTCACTTCTCTTGTGTGTAAAGTTAGGGTGAAAGTGGAACACCTGGGTGGCTCAGTTTGTTAAGCGTCTGCCTTCCGCTCAGGTCTTGATCCCGGGGTCCTGGTATCCAGCCTCGCATTGGGCTCCCTGCTCAGCAGGAAGCCTGATTCTCTGTCTCCTTCTGCCCCTTCCCCACTGCTCATGCTCTCTCTCGCTGTCTTTCTCTCAAATAAATAAAATCTTAAAAAAAAGTTAGGGTGAAAGTGATAATATCTGCCTTCTGTACTTTTGTTGGAATTAGCATTTATTTATACATTTAATTTATAAATTTATAACATTTAACATTTAGCCGTGGCCTGGTACATGGTAAACATTAGTAAATAATAGTGATTACGATTTATTTTATAGCTGTAGTATAATATCAAGGGAACAATTCCAAGCTCAGTGTCAGTTTTCCCTCACTGACATTTTATTATGTATTCAGGTAATCATTCAGACTTTTATTTTTCCCTTCTTTAAAAAAAAGGTATTATACATGTCATATTTGAAAACAGCATGGGACCCTCAGTAAGTGATCAGCATGTTCTCCCGAATGGAGTTTTGAGATGGGAGGCATTGGCTAAGTCCACCAGGGCTTCCCACTGTCAAGGTTATACTTTCAGAATGATGGGCGATGGGTTCCTTCCAGACCCTTGGTCACTGTCATCAGTCTTGGATCGTTAGCAAGCCTAGACTATGGAAGGAAGTTCAGGTAGAAGTTGGCAGACCAGTCTGTTGCTACGGTACTTCTGAGAAGCTATGACACTGGCCTTTCTTTTTTTCTTTTTCTGTTCCCTTTGTATGTTAAGCACAAAGGAAGCATTCATTCCCTGAGAGGACTCATCCAGCTGCCTAGTGTCATCCATCATTGTTACATGTCATCTCAATCTCTGATACCACTTCTAACCATTGTTCTCTCAAACTAGATTAGCTATTAGGTATTTTCTTTGTGAAACTTAACCCATCTTGAAACTTGGTTCATTTTTCCAAACCAAACTCTGATTTTGTTTCCAAATCCTTGGTTTCTTGCATCATAGTATTGATTATATGATCGTATGCTTTATTTTTTATTCCAAGACTCTCATCATCTCATGTCTAGACTATTAAAATTTTCTCCATCTATTCTCTCTGTTTCCCATCTTTGGTCCTTTAATCCACATTTTGTACTTCAGCAGAGTAATCATACTGAATCATGTTGGCATTTCCTTCGCCTACCCACAAATCTTTGATGGCTCCTCATCGCAGATGGTGTCTTTCATCTGGCATTTTTGTCCCGAAGACTTTGCCCTACCCTTTCTCCAACTTTGTCACCAACTTGTTTTTACAGATACCCCCTAGCCCAACCAAATGAGTCTGCATTATCCCATAACACACTCTGAGTTTTGCATCTTGGCTGGCCCTGTTTCCCCAGCTGAAAGGCCCTTGCTTTTGTATTCTTGTCATATACATCTGTTTAGGCACAGCTCAAGAGTCAGTTCTTTCATGCACCTGTCTCTAACAGTCCTATTTATCTCTCTTTCCTATGAATTCCTCGGGCATTTATTTTGCCTGCCCTGTATCGTGTACTCTGTACAGGCTGCTTCTTATTCTTTATGTATGGTTATTTCTTATATGGCTATTTATTCTTTATGTATGGTTCCAGCTGGCCAATGAGATCGGCGAATTTGGAAGCCCCTCAAGGCTGTCTTACATTTCTCTCTGCAGAGTACTAGGTGTATATTAGGTCCTCAACAAATATTTGTTGATGAGAATGGCAATTTTGTAAGCACATGGAGATGATACTCAAAAGCCTTCTTGCAACTACTGGAATCTGCCTGGAGCTAATTTCATACTTACAACTAATGTTTTCTGAGCCTCCTTCTTATAAGAGTCTTGTCAAATCTCTTGGTAGAATTAAGCACAATCCCCTCTGCCCTGAATTCAAAGACCTTCTCCTTGGGGAAGTATCCTTTTAGCTGAGAGTTTATGAGTGAAGACAGACATGCAGGGATTAGCAGCATAGCCCTGGCAGTCCCATCTTCTGCTGAAGGCAGCTATCTCAATTTCCCAGTTTAGAAGAGTCCCTAACTTACCTTGTACTGTGTCCTCTGTAGCAGATGACACTTAGCAAACCCCAGAAATAATAGCAGTGAACAAGGAGTATGCTTGCCTCAACTTTGTTACTAACAAACTAGGTAACCTTGGTCAGGTCACTTCCCACAATCTCCAGGCTTGGTTTCCTGCACTCTAAAATGGATGAAGGGGGCGCCTGGGTGGCTCAGTCAGTTAAGCGTCTGCCTTCAGCTCAGGTCATGATCCGGAATCGAACCGGCATCAGGCTCCCTGCTCGGCCAGGAGCCTGCTTCTCCCTCTCCCTCTGCCTGCCACTCTCCCTGCCTGTGCACTCTCTCTCTCTCTCTCTTTCTCTGCGTCAAATAAATAAATAAAATCTTTAAAAAAATTTTTTTTAAATAATAAAATGGATGAAGAACTCTAACATTAAAATTTGATGATTTTTACAGTTTTAATCAGCAGCTAGGTAGATCCTAAGAAAATGAACATTGTTATTTTGGTGAAATAAATAATATTCAAAACAAATCTATGTGATTTCTTTGTAGCTCTCCATCTCCTAGGGGCCATTGCAATCACAGATTCTTCCCCTTTCTCTCTGTCTGTGTCTGTGTCTGTGAATCTCTGTGTCTGTCTCTCTATGTCTCTCTCTTTCTGTCTCTCTGTCTCTTACACACACAATTTTCTATCAAAACAGTTTTTTTCCCCAGAAAGCTCTTGCATGCTGGATAAGACACGGGACTAGGCTAAGAAGTTGACTTCCTTTTAGAATAGCTCATTTTATACACTGAACGAATTCTGGTTGAAATATGTAGCTAAGTTGCCTTCATTAATTTTTTTTTATCTTTTATAATGCTGAGTGATTTGCCTTTTTTTTAAATTAATTAATTAATTTATTTGACAGAGAGAGACACAGCGAGAGAGGGAACACAAGCAGGGGGAGTGGGAGAGGGAGAAGCAGGCCTGATTCGGGGCTCGATCCCAGGACCCCGGGATCATGACCTGAGCCGAAGGCAGACGCTTAACGACTGAGCCACCCAGGCGCCTTTTTTTGAGTTAGGGATTTAACTATAACTAGAAGTCTTTTCTTTCATCTGTACCACCTTCAACTATTCTGACTGTTTAACAAACATAAAACAAAGAAATCGAGCAGCCCACAGACTACAGAGGTGGTCTTCTGGGGTAGAATAAGGGGTAGGGGGCATCTTCGTTCTTATGTTGCTTTTCTTCCTGTGGCCATTCCTGCTGCCTTCTCCCTCTTTGCTTGTTCTTTTCTCTCTCCTCCTGGTACCTGCTCACTCTGTTCTCTCCACATCTCTTTGTTCTGCCTGAGAGCTCTTGCTTCTAGCTACTGATGCTTTTCAGGGCCATGGTTTTTTGAGACAGGCTGGTTTGATCACTATCTTTTCTTCTTCCTTTTGAAAGCTTTCTCTGTCCTGTGTATCTTCTGGATGGCTGGTAACGCTTGCCATTCTTATTAGGTTTTGTTCTTGTTTTGATTTTATTTTTCCTTAAATTCTTCTTTCTTTAACAGTATGAAAGAGATTTTATCCTCACTCTTATTCCATGTTTTCCTTCCTGTCACATTTTATAATGTGGATGTGAAATGTGTTTTAAAGACCGAAAGGATAGATATTAGCAGCATGGGTGGTGGGGTTGTGCATGATTTCTGTTTTCTTCATTATAGCATTCTATGTTTTCTGAAATTGTTTCATGGCACACACGTGCAAATATTTATAGTAAGAAAGAAAAAACAATAAAACCATTTCCATTTGGCAAGAAAAATATCTTAATGAGTGCTCTGCTCTGGGTCTTGCTTCTAGCTCTCTATCAAACCTCCTTTTCCTTGTCTGTCTTCACCACCAAGCGTGACAAAATGGCTGGCTGAGCTGGAGATGGACAGTAGTCCATGGGGATTGTAGAAAAGAGCCAATGGTTAGCAGCCGCCTATAAGACCGCAAGTCATGGGTCACTTCTGTTGAATCCCCAAGGTGAGGCTCTTGCCGCCCGTTGTTCCTAAGTGTAAGAAATGCAGGGAAATAGCACTAACTGTCTTATGAAATCCAGGACGCTTTGTCCAACATGGCAATTATTTTTGAAAGCTACTGATGATAGCTGAAAGCTGTGAGATGTGATGAGGCTTCTTCATTCAACAGCATCATACTATGATTCAGAAGTTTAAAAAAATTTTTTCTATTTTATCTATTTATTCATTCATTTATTTATTTTAGCATTCTTATTGATTGGTCTTGTTGATTACTGTATGCTCATTTTTTTTTTTAAGATTTTATTTATTTATTTGACAGAGAGAGACAGCAAGAGAAGGAACACAAACAGGGGGAGTGGGAGAGGAAGAAGCAGGCTTCCTGCTGAGCAGGGAGCCCAAAGCAGGGCTCAATCTCAGGACCCTGGGATCATGACCTGAGGCGAAGGCAGATGCTTAACGACTGAGCCACCCAGGTGCCCCTACTGTATGCTCATTTAAGTTGCATGACAAGTGTTGCTATCTGCTCACTCCTCAGAGATAACAATCTCAAAGAGCAGACCGTGGCAGACCACCCAGAAACCAAGGTGTTAGAAGTCAGAGATGGAGGTAATAAACTTTAGCCAGAGAACAGACCACTTTGTACATGCCAGTAAAATTGTTGTCACTCATTGTATACATGTGAACCGAGGCATGGAATTTCAGGACTCTGAAGTGTGATATTCTAAATACTTTGATCTATTAGGCTGTCCACTAAATGCATATTTCTCTCCCAAGGAATCAGCTCACATAGTATGACAAATCAGCACTTCATTTATTTTTGTAACAAGCATTTATTGAACATCTGCTATACCCACTGTGGGCTAAAAGCTCTGCAACAATGAGTAACAGAAATTTCCTGAAAGTACTTCTTCTGGTGAGGGATGCAGACATGTTCACAAATAAATGCAAAGCAAGATTATAAAAAAGAATTTTAGAAGAGATAGCTATTTATAGGATACAGTACAAAGAGAAGTCAAAGTTCTATTAAACCATTTTTTATTGTCAAATGAACAGAATTGTCTTTGTATTGAATTCACTACAGTGAACTGTTACATGGGTACAGTTGCATATTATGAGCTGTCCCTGGAAGATAACTTTTCATTGCCATTTTATATTTTGGTAATTCATATTCAGTACTGTTAGTCACTTAGTTTTTCAATATCTCATTCTCCTTATCTCTAAAGTTGAGCTAATAATTCATGTATTCAATATTCAAAAAGTATTTAAGTTAGGAATTTTAAAAATATGCACCAAAAAGTTGATTGAAAATATCAAGAATGCAAATCTAAAGACAATTTGAGAATATATATAAAATGAAAGGTATTATAACTGTTATAATTATTAGCTTATATTTGGGGAAAACAAGTGATTAAATAGATTTATACATATTATGGAGGACAAAATTTTAAAATATGTACATATTGCAAATGGGGAGAAAAGAATAGGTATCTCCTCTTTCAGAAATAAGGAACATTCTTACTCAGTGCCTAGAGCAAAGGTTAAAGAAAGTTAGAGATTTGACATTCCCATGTTTGAATGATAGATCATAGATATGACTGTCCTCAATGCTGGGTAAATAATTTAATAAATCTAAAGAGATGAACGGCATTGTGCTAAATAATAGTCTCCTTGGATTCTGCTGTCTGGTTAAATCTAAAAAGACTTTTAACTATAATTCTCCTAAAATTAACTTTTTTTTTCCTTCCTGCAAAAGTAGTTTCCATAGGATTCAGGTCAGTATTTCAGTGTAATTTCAAGATTATATTAATTTTGATAGATTCATGGTTTGTAATGGTAAATAATTTTTGTTTGATGATGAAATATCTACAAATCATAGAGAAAATCAATAGAAAATAGACCTATTGCCTTATGCTCATCCTCTTCTCAAACTCCTCAGGTGGAGTGAAAACCAAAATCACTATGTTCATTTTAAAAACTCCTTTGAATGAAATTTGTAAACCTGTGCCTTTGCATTACAGTGTTCGACTGCAAAAAGCATACATTTTCTGTGTCAATATGCAATTTTCTAAATTCACTTAAGCTCCGACTACTAATAATCAAATGAGACTGAGTTCTAAGCTAGATTAAAGGATAACTGATTTAGTGTGGCAGTAATTCCTGAAGGAGCGGGAAGTCCATCAGAATATCACCTTTGGGAAACGGCTAGTCATTAAGTCTATGGGCTGTGAATTTAAGCCTGGAGGGATGTTGCTTTGTTTTAGAATGAGTTAACCAGTCTAAGTATTGAGGTATATCAGTCACAATGTTTTCATTTACTGAAGACTGTGTAAACTCCTAAGAAATCAGGGTCAACATTTCTTTTTTACATGATTGTGGTGTATCAGCCATTATTTAATATATTAAATATTGGAAATAAACTCTTAACCAAAAATACAGTGGGTATATAAATGTGAGGGCTTCTTTTTCTTCTCTTTAAAAAAATAATTTAATAAATCCTTGGTTTTTACCTAACCCCATGCCAATTCTTTTCTTTTTTTTAATTTAAATTCAATTAGCCAACATATAGTACATCATTAGTAGTAATTATTTTCCTTACATGATCTCATGTAATCCTTAAAATAACTTCATGAGGAAAAATATTACTCCCCCATACACACACACACACACACACACACACACACACACACACACACACACACACACAGTGAGATAAGGGAATTGAGACATAAAGATGTTCATACAGTCAAAATTTATTTTTGTCTAAGATGATATAACATATGGAGGATTTCTTTTGAAATTTTAAAAACGGTCCCCATTTTAAAAATGGAAACAACTATTGATTATGGCATCATCATTTTTAGGAACTGAATGATTACATATTCTAGAGATTTTTATCTCCAATCCTCAATCCAGATGGCATGAGGGAAGTGGGCCCTCATTCTGATCAGAGAAGTTGCTGTGCACCTGGCTGACCAAATCTTACCATTGTCACACAGGATTCTTACGGCTCCTTTTTACCCATAATCTTATGTGACTTCATGCACCCATATCAATAGAAGGTGCCATACCACAAAATAAACAGAAGCTTCTTCTTGATTCCTTTAATTTTTTCCTTAAGTCTTCTCTTCACATCTTCAAAGGAAATATATTTTATAAAATCAAGTGTGAATGAGAAAGCAAAAGTCCCACCTAAGAGAAGAGAGGACCTGCCCTTGGAGGTTGATTTTTGGGGGGGGGGGGTCTAGCTTCCTTGGGTCTTTCAAGATGCTGACTCATAACCCTTTCTCTGAAGCATAGGATTCCCCATTTGAGTAGCTCTGTTAGGTTTGACATCATTGCCTGCCCAGCAGCACTATTCAGTAAGATTTTCAGTTGTCTGATTGTTCTCATAATCAGATGTGCTTTTCTGCTTTCCAAGGTGAATTTGTTCTCTAATCAGTATTTCGTTGGTTTACTCTTGGTGTCCAATTAAGCTGCTTTTTAAACTTGCTGAATTACTTATTTCAGAAAAAATACATAAAATTTTACATGAATAATAAGATTATTTAGTTTCATTCGGAACTTCTTTCATTTTTGTGTTTTCTCAATCTCTTAAAATCAGTTCTAAGAATTTACTTGATAAATAATAGGTTCTCAATAAACATTTATTTTAAAAAACTAATGTTAAAATAAACCCAAGTATTTGAGGTGTGACAAAGGCCTAATCTAAACTAATTTTTGCCTAAAATATTTTATCTTCTGAATTTCTGAACCAAACCTGATCCTAATTTTTTAAATACTGATGACTTGTCCGGTTAGGAAGGTCTTATGATTTTCCTTAAATAGTCCTGATGTCATTAAATGCAAAGCTATCAAACAACATATTCTGACTTCCTAATAACTCATTTAATTGCATTTAATTCCTATAGACTTCTGATTTTCTCCTTTATATTTTTACATGAGATTCATAGGTATAGCCTCTGCCCTTCCTTCTATGAAATGGGACAAAAAATCTTTTTATTTTCTCTCTTCCTCTTTTTCTCCTCCTTTTATGTCATTAAGCACCCCATGCCCGAACAATACAGTATTTTAAGCTTCTCTTCTTGTCTTTATGTTAATTATTGCATTTTATTCTATCTATAATTCCAGTTTCCACCTTACCTCCTCCATACCTGTCTACCAGGCTAAATCTGATGCTTCCTTGAGGCACAAAAGTGGGACCGCCTCCAACTCTCCCTGCTATGCCCATGTCTACACACGGTGGTTCCTTCTTTTCTCTGGGCTCTCAGACTTGCGGCCAGATTATAGAATGGAGTAGCTATTTGAGTAAATGTCTTCCTAACCATCTAGAATGTGAGCTTTCTTGAGAGCAGCAGGCAATTTTATTCTCTTTTTATCTGCAACACCATGCTCAATAACTTTTAACTTGGAAATCAGAAAAGTAGTGGTATGAGGAGCTGAATGTCCACAGTTCACTTTTTCTTCTTTGAAATAAGGACCCAGTTGTTCCTTGTTATATACCTTTCTTGAAGGCTGAAGTAGGTACTAAAATGTTCTCTTTGAAAATATCTGAAAGTTTTGCATAGTGACATAGTAACTCTGCCATAGGAACCCTCCCCTGGTAACTATTCACCTAAACTACTGGTCCAGATAAGCGATGTCCAAGGGAGAGCATGAAATGTTATTTATCATTGGTTTTCCTGTGACAGCTAAGGGGAAAATTGAGTCCTGGAGAAATGGTGTAGTAAAGAGTCCTTGCAGAAGAGTTACTGTCAAAACTAAACTAAGCTGTTTCAAGAGACTCTTAACTCTCCCTAACATGTATAGCTTAAAATAAAACCTAATGTTTAGAAATGAAAAAAGGAAGTTTGTTTAAAAAGGTTTGGGGCTTTGAAAAGCTATGCTTTATGTTTTCAATTTCTCCTTCTATGCTTCAGTAACTCTTCAGAATTTAGGAGTGTGTAAGGCATTTGGTTATTGCTGTAGGTTGAAGCATGTACTTTTACAAAAGTATACCATCTCTGCAACTCTTTATGTTCTCTCATCTACCCACTCTTATTTTCTATTCAGTTGACACTAAGCCTATTTTTGCAACCAAATAAAGACATGAAAGCATACATGATGTTAGGAAAATCTGTACAGAATGTAGCTGTATTTTTCTTATCAGGATTCATGCAGTTGGTAACCTTTAGTTAAGTGCTAATTAAATGTAAAGTATAGTGACTGAGTATCCAAAGGTAAATAAAAAAGGAGCTTATAACACACCAGACTCCAGCAAGCACCAAAATGGTCATATAAACAAGATCCTATAATAGGAAAGAGGACAGAATTAATTCTGATTGATCAGAAGTAGCATCTACTTACCAGCAATGTGACTCTGGACACATTACTTAACCTCTATGTGCCTCACTTCTCTCTTCTGTAGAGATAATAATAATAATACCCCTCGTAGGACTTAGGAAATGCTGAACTAGTTTGTATGTTGTAAGTGCTTCCAACTATCCTGGGCACCAAGTATGTGCTCAATAGAATCTACATAAGATTTGTTTTACAAAGGATATTCCAGGTTTTTAGGAGGAAAGATGAAAAGATTTCCCAGGCAGAGGTAACAGCCTGAGTAAAAAACACAAACGCATTGAAAGTATGATGTGTGCTGGAGGAATTCAGTGTTGGTAGAATTTTCTTTTAATGGAAAATGTTGAGAAGAAGTCCTGGAAATGTGGTTAGGCACCAGATTAGAGAGAGCATTGTATATCAGATCAAGAAATTTGGACATTGATGTTTATATTTTCAAAAAGTGAGCTTTGTGACAAAAAAATGATGTTTTGTAGAAAAGGTGTAGCCCAAGGAGCCCAGTTAGAGTTACTAACTGGTTATTGCTATAGCCCAAGTTAGAGATGACGGGGCCAGGCTGGGGACAAGCCATCCATGGGAAGGGCTACAAGAACCAGCATTCGAAAGCAGAGACCTGACCAAGAGCAGAATATCCACTACAGGTATATCCTTTCCCTTCTCCAGAAAATAGAATTGTACTTGATAAAATCTTACTGTTCTTCATCAAATTCTGTTTGAGATTTTTACCTTCGAATGACCCAGGAACATGATAGCCTCATATATTATACTTAATTAATTTTATGACTCACTATTTAAAGTAAATGGAAGTTTTAAACTTGTTTTTTATCATGAGAGTCCCTGTCGGGGCAGTAACTAGGCAGAAAAGAATAAGATAAAAGATGTACTTTTTTTCAGGAGCCACTGAGTAGAAAAAGAAAGAAAAGGCAACATGGGTACCAAACCTTAAGGAAATATGAGAGAATGTGGATTTGCTCAATTTAAAAGGCTGAACAAATGTGTATGTGCCTATAGTTATTATTTTAATACCAATAAATATCATTTCTTAAACCCTTACTGTATGCCAGGCCCTGGCCCCTATATTATCTGTATTTTCTCATATGATCATCTCAGGAACCCTATGAGGCAGGTACAATTATTACCTTTGTCTTGTAGGAAAGAAAAGTGAGCCTTAGAAAGATTATGTTAATTTTAGTCTAAGCTAGAGGGGAAGGAACTATAGGTGGGGAAGTGTGCTCAAAGCAAAATTCAGACCCAAAATTGATTCTAGAGCCCACACACTTGGCTGTCCTCTACTGAGAGCACCCAAAAAATATTAGCAGGGAACACTGTGTGAAAAGCTAAAAAAAATTCACATTGAGACACATACCATTATTTTTCACCAAGTATGGTTCTTTCTCTGGCCAAGGAAATACCTTAGAAAGGTAAGCTTCCCTTGACGTCAGGCTCAATAGTCAAAGCATAATTTCTCTAAACAACCCTTTCATGTTCTCTCCACTTACCAATTTATTAAAGTCTTTTGTCACCCCCTTTGTGTCCTTCCAGTCCACTCTGGATAAGTGCTAATATCCAGGTAGGTAGAACAAATAGTGTCACCAAGTGGGAGGAACCTCTGAGTCAGAAGGCGAGGGACTGGGCCATCTACCTGTGTGTCCTGGGTTAGGTGAAGTAACCTCAGTTGTAGTTTTCTCTTCCAGAAAATGAATTGATGTCCCCTGTCCTTTATGATCTAATGATTAATTAGTTCCAAATTTGCCACCTGGAATCTGTGTGCAGAAATTCTGATTTATTTCTCCTACCCCAATTGTCTCCTCTACCAGATGTGTGTACTAGAGACTCCACACTAATTTTCACATCTCCATAAGCAAAACACAAATGCAAAGGTAAACCTGATACTTCGCAAATAATATGGTATATTCTATAACCAAAAATAATAAGTGATTTTCTGATTTTGCTCTGTTTTGGAATATCCGCAGCACTGATAGTTTTCATTAGCATGACATGGTTCGGAGTTGACTACACTGGTTTTACTCCATACACCACTCGGAAGGAGTCTACCTGTGTTGTGATAGAACTCATCTCAGGCTTTAGTGAGCCATGGTGTGGACTAGGGAAAAAGGTATCTGCTTTTTGCCCAGTCAACCAAGAACACACTTCGGGTTTTTCCGCCTGTTCTCCAACAGATCTGTCATCTGATGAGAACCCTTGACTTCCACCCACTGTGGCATTATTCTCATGCCACCCAGCAGGGATCCTGACTCAGTGGACATCTTGATACACTGCTCCTTTTAGGATCCCTCTTTTGACTTTCACCAGCAGAATGTGACTGCCAATCCAAAGATGTATTTCTTTAATGAATTTAAGACTCAAAAATTTGAGTGGAAACAACTAAGCTATTCATCTTTCATCAGACTCCTGGGGAAATTTAGCCCTCATTTTTTTCCACACATAGGACTGATAAGGAAAAACAAAATGGGCTTCTACTGTGTTTAAGATCTTTTCTTTTTTTGTCTCCTTAAATCATTGGCATTCTATAACTTCCTTCTGTGATCGCTAACATCTCTATTTTCATAATTATGATTAGTCAAGATCTCTCCTCCTTGAAGTCTCCATTTCTGAAGTCTTAAGAGCACCAATTTGGTTTTATTCCAACACATTTACTGGTGTGTACCTTTTAATGATAAGATCTAAGAGTCTTGGCCAAACCAAAGCCAAAGGCAGACCTGCCATTGTTAATTCAAAGTTCCTGGGACAAGTTGAGGCAGTGTGCTCCAACTTGGCCTGAAATTTAGTTAATTAATTTAGTTAATTTAGTTCCTAAATTACCTTTCTCCTTTCCTGCCCCATACCCACCAAGAATCCCTATACCAAAAAGAATCTTCTTTTTCTGTTTTGAATAGCTTTGACCAAATTGTGAGGGAGATGGTGGTTTAGCTTTTTTTTGGGCCTTGCCAAGTTTTTAAGGCACAGTCTGATGCTCTGTAAAAATTATTCTGTGAATTTTAAAACAAAATGATTTGAAAATGAAGATATTATGATAGAAAATAGCCTTCTGATCTTGCCTTATGCATTATAAGGAGGTCAGGCTTCCACCCCAGAAAGATGGCAAGAGAACTATATTTCACATAAATGTTGTTTGCTCTCCCTCTCTAGGAGACTCTATAATAGGTATAATTTGGCATATTAATAATTATGCAAGTATAGAAAATAGTGTTTCCAATTATATCTCAACACAAATTTTCATTAAAATAGTTTTATTAGAGTAGTTGAGCCCAATGCTTCAGGTAAATGGAATTGACTTTATTTTTTACAGAATCAGAAGCAAAGAAGTTGGCACCCTTCTAAAGAAGGAAGGTTAGCTTTTAATTTATGATAGGCTTGGCCAGCTGCAGACTTCATTGTGTCCACACTTGGAGTTTATCTCTACCAGTGAGTCAACTGACAGCTAGTAGCGTGGCAACCCTCTTTAGTATTCATCTCTATAAAAACAGATCCGATTATAGAGCCTTAGAGTTAGATGAAGGGGTATTAAATTCTTTCTCTATTCTTCTGAGGCTGAGGAAGGAAAACTTCCTGTGTGCTGGAAACATGTTCCCCAATTCTCCCAAACAGCTTCTACAACATTTGTTTACCCTTTATTTAACAATTTTTATTCAATACCAATCCTGGGACACCTACTGTGCTAAGATGCGGTCCAGTTAAAGAGAGGCAAGTTCATGAAACATTGTGCTGAAACTGGAGAAGCTTTCATGAACCAGCTCATGAACAGCCTTGGATGCCATTCTAATCTTGAAAGTCCCTGGCAATGGCAATCATGTTACCATACATTTGCATAGACCCTTTATTTTCCAAAGTAGTTTTTTGGTTTTGATGTCATTGGATTTCTACGTCTACCCTATGACATAAAGAGAGGGGGTCTTTCTGTCTCCTGATGACAAATAAAGAAAAGGCTTGGTCAAGGGCACCCAGCTAGTGAGTGACAGAACAGCCATGAGAAGCCAGGCTATGGATTCCTAAATCAAAAACATGTCATCATTCAGCCTCTGCTTGTACACTTTGAGTCTAGGTGGTGGTATTCCCACAATGACCTGCTTGCTCATGGGCAAGTGCTTATGCTCTGGAAGATGACAGGCTCCTCTGTGTATCCTAGGTAGTGCTCCACACAGTGCCTTTAACTAGTCAGTGCTCAGTAGATGACTTTCTATATGATATATTTGGTACTGTTTGAATTTTACATTGTAAGTCTCCTTTATTTTTGTCCTTTGGGTGGGGAGGGAAACAAATGTGAAGAAAATCAATGAGGAAAAATTAGCTGGCCAATGTGAGTGCAGAGATTGGTTTTTCTGATGAGTCCTTACCATCCTACCCACTTAGGGACACCCATACCTTTGCAGGGCCCTATCGAGTGGATGGGATAGTGCCTGGGCTCTGGTAGGGAGTCACCAATGTTAGTCCTCCTCCATTTTCCACCGCCCCCTCTTCTCTGGAGAAACGAAAGGGGAACAGCATCTATAGTGAACCGTATCCCAGCAGGAAGCAGTTGTAGCTGACTGAACCAGCCCAGGCAAGTCTTATGTCTTCTGCTTATTAGACTAAATTAGAACTCCCATCCTTTCATTATCAAGGACCCCAAACTTAGGTGGGCCTCCCCCAAGTCATCCTTAGCTCAGAAAATTTTGGTCATCAAACTACAATTCTTTTTTTTTTTTTTTTTTTTGAAGTGTAATCGCCATTTATTTTTTTTCTGGAGAACGGCTTTTCTTCAGCCCTTAAGGACTTAGCTCCTTACATGGGCTTTGGTAGAGGTCATGGGGCAGCACCCACAGGTCTAAATCGGGGTGAGGGTGTTCGGTCCTTCCGTGCTTCACGACAGCGATTCCTGACTACCTTGCTGTGAATGGCACAACTCACACAATAATGTAGTTTCACATACAGCTTGGGAGGCACATAGGCGTCGAAGACGCTCGCTTCGGAAATGTCCCTGACGGCGGCAGCCTCTACTATGTTCCGAATAACGAACTTCTTAATGGCCTTATCCTTGGGCACACAAGGAGCGCGGTTGGTGCAGCGAATAGGCTGCACGTGGCCGCGGCCCTTTTTGGCACGACCATTATTCCTTCTTTTCTTGGTCATCTTGGTAGCGAGACCCGAGAGATCAAACTACAGTTCTTAAGCAATCATTTTTTCATTTCTTTGTGTTGTCAATCAAAGGCATATAAAAATGCCAAGCAGAGATGCTGAGTTGTCTGAAATTACCAGTACTGACTAGAGAATCCTGACTCAAAGCAAGGAAATGTGCTCTTTCTACTTAGTATCTACAATCTTATCATTGGTAAATCCAGAATTTCCATTAAGCTCTGGTAGCATTTGAACATGGTTTTCCACCTTGGTCAGAACTTCAGAAACTACTGAGAACCATTTAGGATGTGATGGGAACGTCTCCTCCAGAAAGCCTTCCCTGGTGCCCGTGCTGGGCCAAGTGTGTCAGAGAACTCTGCTTACAACAATCTCTGTGGTATCCAAAGTGTAGTCCCAGACCAGCAGCATCAGCATGTCCCAGGAACATGTTAGAAATATGAATTCTTCCCTCCCCCGCAAACCTGTTAATCAGGTCTGGCATAGGGCCCTGCAATCTTTGTTGAAACAAGCTAGCTCTCCATGATTCTGATGCATGCTCAAGTTTGAGAACCCCTGCATCTTACCGACAGACACATCATATAAAACAATCAGTTTATATGTGTGCCTCCATACTGGACCGGAAGTTGTTTGCAGGTAAGAAGCATTTATTTTTGTATCCAGTATATATAAACACTGAGTGTGTGTGTGTGTGTGTGTGTGTGTGTGTGTGTGTGTTTTACAAAAATAGGATCATACAGTAAATACTTCTGTAACCTGCTCTTATTCGCCCCCAGCAATATATCACGAACATTCTTTTGGGTACAGATATTTTGTGATACGGTATTTTATGGCTGTGTACCATCTGGTTATATCAAAATTTCTTTAATTCTCTAATATTGGACAGAATGGAATTCTTTTTTAAATTAATTTTTTATGAAAATAATTCATGCATATACTTAAAAATATGCTTAAAAATGGCAACCATCCACCCCTCCCCACTCCTCATTCTTACCTGCAGAAGCAAGGTCTTCATACGCCTTTAGATGGTGCTCTTTACATCCAGGCTTCTAAATAACATACATACACTTTCTGATGTCTCAAGTTTAAACATTTGCTATGAAATTCCTGGGCTGGCAGTTGAGAATTCATCTCCCTCATGTCCCCACATACATTCTTTACCCACTGTTCCAATACAGCTTTATCATAATTCTTAGTTAATGTAAAAGTTCAATATTTAAAACTGTATGACTGTTATTCATTGCAAAGCCAAGAAGTATGCCAGGGTTACATTTCTTTTCTTGAAAAACATTTTTTGAATGACTTTCATCCCCTAGTATTTTTACTTAGTTTTCTAAATAATCCGTCAACATTTCCACGTGCGCGTTAATTTCCCCCCTAAGATTCAAGCATAGTGCCACATCTGGCCTGGCTGTGTGTTTGTCATTACAAGATCCCCACGTTGCCTTTGTTGCTGGACTTCTCATTCCTGGATCCCTTTCTTTCTTTCTCCGTTAATGCCCTCATCTTGTTAGATTACATCTTCCAGAACTTCCTCAGAAAGGGTGGATTAAAATGATAAGTTTTTTTGCATTTTTGTCTGGAACAGTCCTCATTCTACCCTTACCCTGGATTGGTAGTTTGATGGCATATATAGAATTTAGTCAGGAAGTCCTTTCCCTAAGAATTTTGAAGGAATTGTTCTATCCTTTTCTAGTTGGGAGACCCTGATACTATTTTGATTTTTTACTTCTTTGTGCCTGACCTGTTTTTTTTCTCATTAGAAACTGTTCAAATTTGTATTCATCTCTGGAGTTATGATATATTAATATGATATGCTTACATTTGGGTCTTTTTAAGTGGATTGTACTAGGCTTCTGCAAGCAGTTGGAATATGGAGACTCCAGTTGGTTCTTCTGCTCTGGAAAATTTTCTTGAATTATTTCTTTGATACTTTCATACTATCCATTTTTTTTTTTAGTCTCTTTCTGGAATTTCTGTTCATCTTGTACTAGATACGGATTTGTTCTCTAGATTTCTTTTTAGCTTTCATCTCTGTTCTTTTATTCTGTTTTCTATAAGATTTATCTAAATATACTTTCAAATTATTAGGTTTTAAATATTTAGTTACTAAAATTTTCATTTTCAACAGTTCTTTTGCATTCTCAATTGTTTGTTTCATAACAACCTGTTCTTATTTTATGGATGCAGTATTTTTTTATTTACATTATGTCATTGCATTTTCTTCTGTTCCTGCATATATTATGTATGCATATTATTTTTTATTATTTCCTTTTTTCTGTCCATTTTGATTTTTGGCTTTTATTTTGTAAGCTTTCCTCAATTTATGGCAACCTCTGCTGCTGATTTATATTTAAGAATAATGAAAAGAATAAAGGCTGATTGAAAGTTGTATGTTACATGGAGGGCTTTGTGTTCACTGTAGTTCGTTCTTGCTGAGCCAGCTTTTTTGGAGGACTCCTAATTTTGTATATGCAGGTTTTACTTTAGGGAGATACTTAATGTCTCCAGGAAACACCCCGATCTCCTGGGGATATAATGCAGTTGCCAGGATGCTGAGGATCTCCCCATTCAGCGCGCAGATTCAGGGTTTTCAGCCACAAGGCTTCATCCCCACTTGTCATTGTGCCCACTGTTCTCTTTATTTCGGTTATACTAGAGAACTCTTTGCCTCCTCTCTGGGGGAGGAGTGCAGTTGCATGATGATTCTCTAAGTACAGACTTTGAATCAATACTGCATCTCTCTCTTAGCTCGGCATTTTGCTTTGCCTTTTAGAGTATCTTGGATTCTTAGTCTGGCTGTGACTAACCCTATAAATGAAAATTGCTTAAGTTTTCAGAGCCACCTTACTTTTCTCTAGAAAATATAAACTTCACAGGGACATCATAAGGCACTGAATCAACTATATATGTAAAAACACTTTGTGAACTCACTATAAAGCACAATATAATTCTGCAACAAGATTGTGACTCCTCAGTGTGGTATTAGAGGGGACCCTCATACTTTTCCACTGGCATGCCCAGTGCTCTGTTGTTGCAGATTTGTATGGTCTGCTGCAGTTTACAAAATGCTTTTACACATTCCTAAAGGTGGGGGAAAATAAACTTGCCCCTTCAGAGGCTGAAAGCTAGTGAGCAATTTCTTTTAAGCCTTACATAATCTTAAAAATACATGTGGATCTTTATGTGCACCCTGATGTTTATAGTAGCAATGTCCACAATAGCCAAACTGTGGAAAGAGCTAAGATGTCCATCGACAGATGAATGGATAAAGAAGAGGTGGTATATATATACAATGGAATATTATGCAGCCATCAAAAGGAATGAGATCTTGCCATTTGCAACGATGTGGATGGAACTGGAGGGTGTTATGCTGAGTGAAATAAGTCAATCAGAGAAAGACATGTATCATATGACCTCACTGATACGAGGAATTCTTAATCTCAGGAAACAAACTGAGGGTTGCTGGAGTGGTGGGGGGATGGGAGGGATGGGGTGGCTGGGTGATAGGCATTGGGGAGGGTATGTGCTATGGTGAGTGCTGTGAATTGTGCAAGACTGTTGAATCACAGATCTGTACCTCTGAAACAAATAATGCAATATATGTTAAGAAAAAAAAAGAAGAAGATAGTAGGAAGGGAAGAATGAAGGGGGGGAAATCGGAGGGGGAGAGGAACCATGAGAGAGGATGGACTCTGTAAAACAAACTGAGGGTTCTAGAGGGGAGGGGGATGGGGGGATGGGTTAGCCTGGTGATGGGTATTAAAGAGGGCACGTTCTGCGTGGAGCACTGGGTGTTATACGCAAACAATGAATCATGGAACATTACATCAAAAACTAATGATGTAATGTATGGTGATTAACATAACAAAAAAATTTTTAAAAAATACATGTGGATCTTGCATCTTGCTCCATAATGTATCTGTTTTAATATAAAAGTAATGTTCTTAGATCCCTTATCATGGAGTGAAACTGACAATTCAGAAAGATACACTGTATTATTTCTGGGATTTATATATCTCCTAGCATGTTGGTAGATATCCCTGGGAGTGCACATACCTATGCTTAAGTCGTACAGAAACAACCTGTAAGCCACCAGCTCTGAGAAATTTGGTTCCCTCCATTTGCTTGTTTTGAAACTTTGATTCAAGATGGGCTGACAAATTAAAATGGTGTCCTTTGACAATAAGGCATCACTGTCTAATAGAGAAATATGGGGATAGAATGGAATTGATTGTGGACTGCTGAGGGGAGTAGCTTATTACATTTATGTAAACATGCTTGCTCCCTGTTGCTACTCAAAACAACAAAAAATACCAGGGGAGTGGAGAAGAAAATTAGAAGTGTTTCTGTATTGCAGGGGAGAAAAGTGGTGACACTGGGAGCAGAAATGATACGCTATGTTCATTTAAATAAATATAGATAATAAAATGTGAACTTTGTTTAGTTCTTTTCTGTGTGTCCACTACAAGGAATAGCATCCCATATGATTACTTTAAAATGGAAAAACTAGCTACTTCTGTAAGATGTTTTAATATTGGTGGTGCTATGGGGTGGTTCCCATAAGTTTCCCCCTTCCTTGATTTCCATCAGTCTCTTACTCTTAGCCATCCTAAGTAAATACCCAGTCTAAAGGAAAACCTTATTCATGCTTAGCAAACACAATTTTGATGCAGAGTTTCTAGAGCCCTTTCAGACATGTTGCTACCCCTAAGCACTTCCCTCAACTCTATATAAAACTTCTGGCATTGCCATGAGGGGTGTGTGTGTGTGTGTGTGTGTGTGTGTGTGTGTGCGCGTGCGCGTGCACACACACATGCATTTGTGTGTTAAAATACACATTGCATAAAATTTACCAATGTAACCATTTTAAAGTGTGCAATCCACCACTATTGAGTATATTTACAATGTTGTGCAACCATCACTACTATCTACTTTTAGCCCATTTCATCACCCCAAAGGAAAAACCATTCCCATTAAATGGTTTACACATGGCAATCACTTGTTATCTGTTTTCTATCTCTGTGAATTTGCTTATTCTGGATATTTCACATAAATAGAATCATACGAGGTGTGGCGTTTTGTGTCTAGCTTTTATTTTTTTTCATTTAGCATGCTGTGTTCAAGTTTCATCCATGTCTTAGCATGTATCAATGCTTCATTCCTTTTTATGGCTGAATAATATACTGTATTTTGGACATCCATTCATCAGTTGGTGGACATTTGAATTGTTTTCAGCTTTTGGCTATGGTGAATAGTGCTGTTATGAACATTTTTTTTTTAATTTCTGTTCTTGAACACCAGTTTTCAGTTCTTTGGGGTATATACCTAGGAGTGGAATTGCTAGGTCATATGATGATTCTATGTTTGAAGAACTGCCAAATTGTTTTCTACAGTGACTGCAGTATTGTACATTCCTACTAGCAGTGCGTGAGGATTCCAATTTCTCTATATCCTTGCCAACATTTGTTATTTTTTTTGTTTTTTTGTTTTTGAATAGACATCCTAATCTATGTGAGGTGGCATCTCACTGTAGTTTGGGTTTGCATGTACATAATGACTAATGAGATTGAGCATCTTTTCATGTGCTTGTTGGCCACTTATATATCTTCTTTGGAGACATGTCACATCTTTTGCCCATTTTTTAATTGGGTTGTTTGTCTTTGTGCCATGATGTTTTAGGCATAAAACTTGAGACAAATGGAAGCTGATGCTCGGTCATTTTTATTAGAAATCACACAACTTGAAAAAAGTGATACATTTTGCTAAGTTTTTTGTCCACTATTTGCTAAGAAGTCCCTTTCTCATTAATTTCCCTTTGATCATTGGTCCTCTAGCTCCATCTGTCAAGAAACAAGCCAGTCTTTGATTTCAACAAGTAAATGAGACACTGCAGAACCAAGTCTCACTATTGCATCTGAAATTTGATCACTGAGGGTTTCTAGGAGTCGGCATTGCTGTCAAAGACAATTGCTAAATGGGCCTGACTTCATTATTTTTCATTTGCATTAGCAATTGCTCTAAGCAGTAACAAGATTATAACCCTAACCAGCATCCTGTTATGTTTTATTTATTTGATTTAATATAGAAATGGAGTCTTTTAAAGAGCATTTACTTCTCTTCTTCATATCACTGAAATCATTCTCAATGGAAACAGCCTGATAATGTGGATGAATTTTTTTAGATCCAATCACTAGGTGAGAGACTCAGAATTTCTGATTTTGCTTAAACTCCCTGGGTCAATGGATAAGAGAAGGAATGGTAGCAGATTTTGCCGTGGTTGGGTTAGGCTTCTGTGGGCTTTGAGTAGGATGAGTAGAAGTAATATTTGTGATCATTTTATCTGAACGTCTTTTTTTAAAAAAGATTTTTTATTTATTCATTTGTCAGAGAGAGAAAGAGAGCACAAGCAGAGGGAGAAGCAGGCTCCCTGCTGAGCAAGGAGCCCGATGCGGGACTCGATCACAGGACCCCGGGATCATGACCTGAGCTGAAGGCAGACACTTAACCGACTGAGCCACCCAGGCATCCCTTATCTGAATGTCTTATCTATTAAAGTAAGATCATAGCACAAAAAGATCTAACTTAAGAAAACTGGGAGTGGAAACTGAATCTTGACAGTGAAGATGGCTTATTGTCTTATTTAATCTGGTTCTGCTTTTTTCTTCTCACCTATGAAACTGTTCTTTATGAGACTCTGTATCTGCTGGTAGTTCATACCCTTCGTAGAATTCTTTAACTATGCAAAACACATAGTGATGCGTGATCAGTTATCATTTGAATCTTAGTACAACATTAATAAGCTGTGTTTTATATGTAAGTAGTTTCTTCCCTGGTGGTTGCCCATGGCAGACTTTGGATTTTGATAGCTCTGCACTCCATATTTTCCATTTCACCTCTAAGTAATTATATCCTGTGCCCTTAAGCCTCAAAAACATCAAAATATTTAAAATTACACAATTAAACGCTTCAGACAACAGTATTAAAACTCAGGAAAAGAACTCCAGAGCAAAAGTGCATCATGCTGGAGTTTTTAATCCACTTGCTCCTTCTCTAAGGACTTCAAGCTGTGGTCACATAGAAAGACACAGTATTTGATGGATGGATAAATAGAGACTACATATATATCAGTGGTACTGATTAACATATATTAAGGCATGTTTTAAGCAGGGCAAATGCCATATTGGCATTTAAGGCAGTACATTTCAAAATGTTTGACCACTCTCTTTACTAAGAAAAACATTTTACATTGTGACCCAGGATATATCTGAGTGTCTATTAGGTTACTATGTGAAATATATTGCTACTGTTCGAAATACACTGTCCTAAATAACACCACTGGTCAAACATGGTCAAAAATGGTCAAACATCACTTGTCCTACTTAAACAGTTCCTGAAGGGGTGCCTGGCTGGCTCAATTGGCAGAGCATATGACTCTTGATCTCAGGGTTGCAAGTCTGAGCCCCACATTGGGTGCAAACATTACTTAAAAATAAAAATCTTTAAAAAAAAAAGAGTTCCTGAAGTTTTCTTTTTAGTCAGTTTTTGTAAAAATATGGCCAATGTTGAAACAAAAACACCAAAATAGATACATACATCGATGGAACAGAATAGAAAACCCAGAATGGACCTGCAACTACATGGTCAACTAATCTTTGACAAAGCAGGAAAGAATATGCAATGGGACAAAGAATGTCTCTTCAGCAAAAGGTGTTGGAAAAACTGAACAGCAACATTTAAAGGAATGAAACTGGAACACTTTCTTACACCATACACAAAAATAAATTCAAAATGTATTAAAGACCCAAATGTGAGACCTGAAACCATAAAAATCCCAGAAGAGAACACAGGCAGTAACTTCTTTGACATAGGTTGTAGCAACTTTTTCTAAATCTGTGTCCTGAGGCAAGGGAAGCAAAATAAAAAATAAACAATTGGGACTACATCAAAATAAAAAGCTTCTGTACAGCAAAGGAAACAATCCACAAAACTGAAAGGCAACGTACAGAATGGAAGAAGATATTTCCAAATTACATATCTGATAAACGGTTAGTGTCCAACATATCTAAAGAACTTATAAAACTCAACAGCCCCCCAAAAAGCAAAGATTCCAATTAAAAATGGGGAGAAGACATGAATAGACATTTTTCCAAAGAAGACATACAGATGGCCAACAGACACATGAAAAGATGCTCAATCACTATCACTGATCATCAGGGAAATGCAAATCAAAACTACAATGAGATACCACCTCAGACCTGTCAGAATGGCTAAAATCAAAAACAGGAAACAACAGATGTTGGTGAGGATGTGGGGAAAGGGGAACCCCCTTGCATGGGAATGCAAACTGGTTCAGCTACTCTGGAAGACAATATGGAGGTTCCTCAAAAAGTTAAAAATAGAATTACCCTATGATCCAGCAATCACTCTAAGTATTTACCCAAAGAACACAAAAATACTGATTCAAAGGGATGCATGCACCCCTATGTTTATATCAGCATTATCTACAATAGCCAAATTATGGAAACATCCCAAGTGTTTGTCAACTGATGAATGGATAAAGAAGATATGGTATATATATGAAGGAATATCACTCAGCCATCAAAAATAATGAAATCTTGCCAATTGCAATGACATGGATGGAGCTAGAGAGTATTATGCTAAGCCAAATAAGTCAGTCATAGAAAGACAAATGCCATCTGATTTCCCTCATATGTGGAATTTAAGAAACACAACCAATAAGCAAGGGGAGAAAAAAGAGAAAGAGAGGCAAACCAAGAAACAGACTCCTAGCTATAGAGAACAAACTGATGGTTACCAGAAGGGAGGTGGATGGGAGGATGAGCAAAATAGGTGATGGAGATTAAGGAGGGCACTTGTGATGAGCACAGGATGTTGTATGGAAGTGTTGAATCACTATATTGTACAGCTGAAGCTAACATTACACTGTTACGTAACTAGAATTTAAATAAAACCTTAAAAAAAAAACGCAGTCAAGGTTTAGGAAGTTCAATCCCAATACAACTATTTTAACATCATCGGATCAAAAGTAAAAATACTACAGATAATTTTAATAAGAAAAAGCACAGAAGGTTTTTAAATTTTTTTATAGTGGAGGCTTACCTTTAAATTTACAGACTTATTCCATTTGTACTCTTCTTTAAATTTGCTCCTCCAAATGTTTACCTGAAAGCACCACTGCTTTAGGTAAATTGTGGGCGTTCCATTAATATAGGATTTAAACTTGAACTTGCTGTGAAGGAGCCAAACTTTGCTATGGAATGCATTCATGTGCAGAGCTGCCTTGCACAGCTCATTGGAGATAAGACAGTTTTGACTTCACATGCCAAACTTTTGTCACTTTGTCTATTTTCATATTTCTCTATGACTCCGCAGAGACAAGCTTCTGATCGTTTTAGTAGCATATTAAAAATGTTCTTCTTAAAAAATCTAATATTGAAGTGAATACCCAAGCAATACTGCTCTTTGTAAAACAAATGTTTGTTGAGTGCTATTCTGAGCTAGGCAATTATTGGACAGCAGGGTTACGGAAGTGAGTAAGACAAAATCCCTGTTCTAAAGAACTGTCCGGTCTATGTGCCTTCCTACTTTAGGACTTGGTTTGCCTAGGTCTATGGGTAGACTAAAGAGCCTCCATTTGCCCTCCCAGAGCCACTCTATACCCTTCATCTGTCCTGGATGTTGACCCATATAGAATACAGCCACGGTCTCTCTTGCTCTCTGGACTTTGATTGGCCAGTGGGAGACCAGCAGAAAGACCAGCAGGAGGAAGGAGAATGAGGTTGGAGTATTTTTTCTCCCAGCTCCCTCCTTGCAAGTTCACTCCAGGTTTGCTCTAGCCAAAATTGCACCTCCTTTCAGATGCCCTCTCCACACAGCCGTTTCTCTCTGTGTCCCAGTGACCCCTCCCTTCCCCCTCCTCATGTTCCCACCCCTGCCACCAACTGTTACCCAGATGGGGATACAGCACTGTCCATCATGGCTCTGCTACACCCACACTTTCTAAATTACGTTTCAGCACTGTGTACCTTGACTGAACAGAACTTTAATTCTAAATGTCTTCTTTAAGATCTTTTAGTTCTTCTGACTTAATGCCTTAGCTAATTTTCTGACATACGCAGCTGAAACAATTTCAAGAGACTTATTTGTTTTTCTATATGTTTCCAGGAAGTCATCTTATTAATCAATATGGAAAGGTATTTAAAACCACAACCTCTGGTTCCTACCAATATATTTTATCTCTATCCAGTTGATACCTTTGAAAAGCTCAATAAATATTTGTCATTGTGGGTGATGCTGATCATGACCCATGTAGCGGTCATGGCCTTCATTGTTAATTACCTTGTTCACTAGGCTTTGTGGTAAGTTTCCCGGGAGGAAGAGTCTTGCGAGAGAGTAAGAAAACTCACCACCTTGCTGACAAATTTGCCACAGTCCCCACTATGTGAGTCCTAGTTGAGTGTTGCTATCTACTCTCAGGGAAGGTGGAAAAAGGATGAGGTAATTATTTAAACCCCTGGCAGCAGCAATAGCAGAATCAGTGGCCATTTATTCATTGCCTGCTGTCGGCCAGACATTATACTGTACAGGTGGTTGTACTAGAATCTTTCAGTTATCATCTTATTTAACCATTGCAATTACTCTGTGAGATAGCTCGTTTTCTTTATAGATTTTATTTATTTATTTGAAGAGAAAGAGAGAGAGAGAGAGAGAGCATGAGAAGGGGTAGGGTCAGAGGGAGAAGCAGACTCCCCACTGAGCAGTGAGTCCTGATGCGGGACTTGATTCTGGAACTCCAAGATCATGACCTAAGCCAAAGGTAGTCGCTTAACCAACTGAGCCACCCAGGTGCCCAATGAGGTAGTTCTTAATTCCATTTTGTAGATGGAGAAGCTAGGAGTTAAAGAGGATAAGTGACTTGTCCAGGGATGCACAGCTAGTTTCAGAACAAAGATTTGAACTCAGTCCCATGTGATTCAGAAGTGTTCTTTCCACTGTTTCATCTCTCATAAACCTCTTTGTGCCATTAATTTTGCCAAAGGTCACATTTGCCATTTGCCATCTTTTCAAAGCTTTAAATATTTTTTTTTTTAAATCAGGCATTCTATAAATTGCAAAAAAAAAAAAAAAATCTGACTGGGATTCATCTCCTTCCCTTCCAGCGGTACAAGAGTAGAGAGCATGAAACTTGATGGAGAAGGAGAAAGAATAAATGAACTATGTATTAACAAAGGACCCAGGGAACCCTCAAGTGAATAACAATCAAACATAATTTTCTGCCTTTTAGATGTTGAGTTACTTGCCCTGTGACCCGATGGGACTTTCTCCTGATTCCAGATTTTGAACTTGTGTCCTTGGAGAATAAAGGCTTTACCATCAACTGGCTGAGTCACTTCTCTGTGGTTTTAGGAGAGTCCTACGCTATGCTTTATTCCCTTGGAAGCAAGCATTTCCCAGATTTTCTGCATTAGGATAAGGGACTGGGGCTGAAAGAAAAGAGAAAGCCAACAAGTCTATCCGAAAACTGTCAGTATCATCTCGATGGGGAGTTACGATGTTTTGACTTCAATAAAAAGGCAAAAGAAAGCAAGCCAACTAGTTATAAATTTAATTTATGAAAATAATACCACAGGCCTAAAGCATCCAACAGTACAGCCATTGATTCTTCTTTCTTGTTCCTTGGGGAGCCGTTGCTGTGTTTGATATGGTGAACTTCAAATTGTCTTACTTTATCATTTAAATGTCATATCAGCCCTACACTGAAAGCAGCTGAGGAGCTGTGCACTTACTGAGGAAAGACAGGAGAGTGTTTTTCACTTCTTTTAGGAAAAAAATATTACTTGGATGACAGGTTTTCTCTGTTGGTGAGGATTGTTGTTGCTCCTTCCTAATTTGTTTTTTCCTTTTCCTCTGTTTTCACCACATTGCACTTCCTCAGTTCTGTGTGGGGCACCGAGAAAGGGTAAATCATGATGATCCGGGTCTAGGGTCTTTCCTAACCTCTGGGATTATTTTCTTTAACACAGTTGTTGGAAAGTCAGCTGTTACCTGCCAGAAGATAAAACAACCAATTTTTCATCACAAGTTAAATAAACATTGAAAAATCAGCATTCTACAAGGACCATTAGCTTATGCATCACTGTAAAATGCTTTATAACTCTTGGTATAAAGGATACTCATATAAAAATAAGTTGTGTCGTAACAAACATCTCTCCCTGTCATGGTTTGTAATAGCCCTAATATCAAATAAATCTAGGTTGAAAATTGTTAGTCTCCTGAAAAACCGACCTTCAGTTTCAGATAGTTGGGTTAAATCACTGCGGTGATGACACAGTTTTAGACATAAGGAGATACAAACTGATATCAACTCCCTAGATCATCTTTTATTTAGAAGAGGAGGGATGTCTCAATAAACTGAAATTGCTCTGGAGTGACCCATTTTATTTATGTATCTGTTTATTCTGACTACTACTTCACACACGGTACCAAGGAGCTTCCTACACATAGCTCCCCAGGGTTCTTGAGAGAGTATGGAAATACATGGATTAAAAACCATAAGCAGTTACCATTTTACATCTGTCAAGTTAGAAATCATTTTTAAAAGTATAGCAGTCACTGCTGCTAAGATATTGGTGAAACTGCTAAACTCATATCCTATTGGTAGCAATGTAAATGCTTTGGAAATCATTTCAGCACACAGAAAAGTGTCCATATCCTTTGATACTATATTTACACTTCTGGGAATTTAGCCTAAGGAAATCATTTAGAAGAAGAAAAACAAAAGCTAGGATGTTCGTTGCAGAATTTTTTATATTAGTGAACAATTAGAAACAACCCAAGTACTCAACAATTGAGACTCTTCTGGTCAGGTTTTTAAAAGTCTGTCAGGGTTATATACATGAAGTCTAATTGGTAACATGTAAAACTTTATGATAAAGGGCTCAGAGAAAATATTCTGATTATGAGGATGTAAAATTATTGCATGCCTATGAAGGGATGGAATTTGGTAAAATATGTCCAGATTGAGGTTTTAAAATTTTAGTGTTACAATGTTGTTTTGCCTGTAACAATAATTAGAATCTAAAACTTATTTGACTAGGCAGATTAATATCAATGGAAAGTTTTGTTTGCTTTTTTGTTTTAAATTGGAACTTTGCTAAAAATATTGTAGCTGTTAAATGTTAACCTTTGAGGACTGAAAGTGTCAAGGATTTGGAAGACTGGCATTTAAATAATCAAATTTAAGCAAAAGAGAAACCAAGCAGATAAAACAGTTAGACATCTTTCCGTAATAATAAAACCTCCTATCCTTATTCTTTTTTGAATTTTTTTAATGTCGGTGACTGGAGTAAGAAAATCTCATCAGATCATTTAGACAGAAGTCATTTCCTTTAAATGGTGCAACAGTGTAGCTTGTGGCCATGAACTGAGAAGTCTTTAGATGAGTAGGGTAAATAGGCTTTGGGTGAGAGGCTCTATCCCAGAGAACCACAGGACAAAAACGGAAGTGTGAAAACATCCCTGCCAGGCTTGAATCAGACCTGAAAACATACCTAGCAAAAGTCCTGTTAGAAATAACCGAACTTTATAGATTTTGGATACTAGCCCTTTATCTGATATGTCATTTGCAAATATTTTCTCCCATTCTGTTGGTTGTCTTTTGGTTTTGTGGACTGTTTCTTTTGCTGTGCAAAAGCTTTTTATCTTGATGAAATCCCAATAGTTCATTTTTGCCCTGGCTTCCCTTGCCTTTGGCGATGTGTCTAGGAAGACGTTGCTGCAGCTGAGGTCGAAGAGGTTGCTGCCTGTGTTCTCCTTTAGGATTTTGATGGACTCCTGTCTCACGTTCAGGTCTTTCAACCATTTGGAGTCTATTTTTGTGTATGGTGGAAGGAAATGGTCCAGTTTCATTCTTCTGCATGTGGCTGTCCAATTTTGCCAACACCATTTGTTGAAGAGACTGTCTTTTTGCCATTGGACATTCTTTCCTGCTTTGTCAAAGATGAGTTGACCACAGAGTTGAGGGTCCATTTCTGGGCTCTCTATTCTGTTCCATTGATCTATGTGTCTGTTTTTGTGCCAGTACCATACTGTCTTGATGATGACAGCTTTTTAATAGAGCTGGAAGTCCGGAATTGTGATGCCGCCAGCTTTGCTTTTCTTTTTCAACATTCCTCTGGCTATTCGGGGTCTCTTCTGGTTCCATACAAATTTTAGGATTATTTGTTCCATTTCTTTGAAAAAGGTGGATGGTATTTTGATGGGGATTGCATTGAATGTGTAGATTGCTCTAGGTAGCACTGACGTCTTCACAATGTTTGTTCTTCCAATCCATGAGCATGGAATGTTTTTCCATTTCTTTGTGTCTTCTTCAATTTCTTTCATGAGTATTTTATAGTTTTCTGAGTACAGATCCTTTGCCTCTTTGGTTAAATTTATTCCTAGGTATCTTATGGTTTTGGGTGCAATTGTAAATGGGATCGACTCCTTGATTTGTCTTTCTTCTGTCTTGTTGTTGGTGTATAGGAATGCCACTGATTTCTGTGCATTGATTTTATAGCCTTCCACTTTACTGAATTCCTGTATGAGTTCTAGCAGTTTTGGGGTGGAGTCTTTTGGGTTTTCCACATACAGTATCATATCATCTGCAAAGAGTGAGAGTTTGACTTCCTCTTTGCCGATTTGGATGCCTTTGATTTCTTTTTGTTGTCTGATTGCTGTGGCTAGGACTTCTAATACTATGTTGAATAGCAGTGGTGAGAGTGGACATCCCTGCCGCGTTCCTGACCTTAGGAGAAAAGCTCTCAGCTTTTCCCCATTGAGAATGATATTCGCTGTAGGTTTTTCATAGATGGCTTTTATGATACTGAGGTATGTACCCTCTATCCCTATACTCTGAGGAGTTTTGATCAAGAAAGGATGCTGTACTTTGTCAAATGCTTTTTCTGCATCTATTGAGAGGATCATATGATTCTTGTTCTTTCTTTTGTTAATGTATTTTATCACGTTGATTGATTTGCGGATGTTGAACCAGCCTTGCAGCCCAGGGATAAATCCCACTTGGTCGTGGTGAATAATCCTTTTAATGTACTGTTGGATCCTATTGGCTAGTGTTTTGGTGAGAATTTTTGCATCCATGTTCATCAAGGATATTGGTCTGTAATTCTCCTTTTTGATGGGGTCTTTGTCTGGTTTTGGGATCAAACTCAACACCCAAAGAACAAATAATCCAATCAAGAAATGGGCAGAAGACATGAACAGACATTTTTCCAAAGAAGACATCCAAATGGCCAACAGACACATGAAAAAGTGCTCAACATCGCTCGGCATCAGGGAAATCCAAATCAAAACCTCAATGAGATACCACCTCACACCCGTCAGAATGGCTAAAATTAACAAGTCAGGAAACGACAGATGTTGGCGGGGATGTGGAGAAAGGGGAACCCTCCTACACTGTTGGTGGGAATGCAAGCTGGTGCAACCCCTCTGGAAAACAGTATGGAGGTTCCTCAAACAGTTGAAAATAGAGCTACCCTACGATCCAGCAATTGCACTACTGGGTATTTACCACAAAGATACAAATGTAGGGACCCGAAGGGGTACGTGCACCCCCATGTTTATAGCAGCAATGTCCACAATAGCCAAACTGTGGAAAGAGCCAAGATGTCCATCGACAGATGAATGGATAAAGAAGAGGTGGTATATATACACAATGGAATATTATGCAGCCATCAAAAGGAATGAGATCTTGCCATTTGCAACGATGTGGATGGAACTGGAGGGTGTTATGCTGAGTGAAATAAGTCAATCAGAGAAAGACATGTATCATATGACCTCACTGATATGAGGAATTCTTAATCTCAGGAAACAAACTGAGGGTTGCTGGAGTGGTGGGGGGTGGGAGGGATTGGGTGGCTGGGTGATAGACATTGGGGAGGGTATGTGCTATGGTGAGCGCTGTGAATTGTACAAGACTGATGAATCACGGATCTGTACTTCTGAAACAAATAATGCAATATAGGTTAAGAAAAAAAAAAGAAGATAGCAGGAGGGGAAGAATGAAGGGGAGTAAGTCGGAGGGGGAGACGAACCATGAGAGATGATGGACTCTGAAAAACAAACTGAGGGTTCTAGAGGGGAGGGGGATGGGGGGATGGGTTAGCCTGGTGATGGGTATTAAAGAGGGCACATTCTGCGTGGAGCACTGGGTGTTATGCACAAACAATGAATCATGGAACACTACATCAAAAACTAATGATGTAATGTATGGTGATTAACATAACAATAAAAAATTATAAAAAAAAAAAAGAAAGAACCGAACTACCCAACAATAGAGAATTGGTTAAGTAAAGCATGCTGGAGTCATAAGATGGACTACTGAACAGGCATTGAAAGTAAAGTAGAAAAATACATTTTAATCTGAGTAAATGTCTGTAGTAAAGGTAGATGAGAAAAAGTGAGATATAAAACTATGCATAGAGCATTACTCCAACTTTTACACTCTTACTCATAAGAGAAAAGAAATTTAAAAGATGTAAACTTGTCAGGAGTGGTCATCTGAGCAGTAGGATAGTGGGCAATTAATTCTCTGTTCTTATCCATATTCTTCAATTTTTTCCCCTCCCTAATTTTGGAAAAAGTCATTTGTAAAAGTTGTTTTTTTTAAGTTGAATTTAATATGTAAGGATTGAACTGATGCCTGAAATAATTTTAGAAAGAGGTAACATATGAACTAAGAGAAAATGAAATAAAATAAAATGCAATTTGATTGCAGCAATTGGCTAAAAGTCTACAGCGGTGTTCAGATAAGGTCATTTGCTTTTTATATAACTCCATCAGTGAGTAGCTTGCATTGAAATGCCAAATATTGGTATTCATGTATATGCAAGCTCTTGCTGACACTCTCATATTTTCTTTTTATTTTTTTTCTGAAAATTTTTTTCTAAAATTATGGTGTTATATATACCAGAATCAATCAATTCTTTCTTCCTCCCTCCCTCCCTCCCTGGCTCCTCTCCTTACTTGCTTCCTTCCATTCAGTTCTACAACAGTAGGCAGAGAGAGTAAGGATGGGTTTAGCTCAGTTTGCCCATTTGTGAAAGTTCTTCGGTTTATACAGTCTTGAAAAAATGAAAGTAACAGTTCTTGAGACCCTCACTTGAGTACTGGTTATCAACTAGCTAAAGCTTTTATCCCCAAATGCTTTAATGCCTATGATTTAAATAGCTATTGGGGGCACATTGAGGAGCCTGACGTTAGCCTTCTGGATTCATATAGTAAGAAACAAATTCCTTTAGCTCTGAATCTTACTAAATAGAACACCTTGCAAAAGGACAGTGTTGTATTTTTTTGTGAATATATTGAGGGAGATTTGCCCCCAAGTCTGTCAGCTTTCTCATCACTGAACAGACCAGCCCTGCAGTTAATGAAATGTTGTAAACTCTCAAGGCTACTATCTTCACCCACCCCTGAAAGTAAAAGCACTGATAAATGGGGAGTTTCCTTATAGTTCTCTTCCCATCCTTTACTCATTTTTTACCAAAAAATTTTATCTTTGTTTGTAATACTTGAGGATCTAGACTCCTCTCATTGAGGTCAAGGGGACAGTGGAATATCAGGTCCAGAGTGCGAAGAGCCAGTGTAGTTAATCATTAGCAGGGATTTCTAATCAATATAATTTGGTAATAGCAAAAACTATGGAAATTTCTCCTTAGCTTTTTAGTGGTATTGGGTAAATATTTATAAAATGGAGAAAGGAAGGAAAGGAGAAAGGGATGCAGAGGGGAAAATACTCTGGCGTCACACCTGAAAATATAATAGTCTTTCCTTGACCACTGTATCTGCTGATGGAGAATGACTTGCTTTTTCTACCTTAGTGGTGTAAATGAGAAAGCTTCACAAAAGGGTAACGTATTCATTATTACAATCATATTAGCTAGGTAGTAAAAGCATGTTATTTATGCGAGAGATAATTATTGCATCTGTTTCTTTTAAATTCCTCCGGTTATGTGTTGCACTGATTTTGCCTGGGGCTTAACCAAAAGTGTTTTTTTTCCCCTAATAAAAAAGACTATTGTTGAAAGACTTCTTCTTCCCTATTTATGCTCCCCTAACACAACACACCCCCTCCTGTTTCCTTTTTCATGTCCTCATCATTTACATTTTTGTTACTTTCTTATGGATTCAAGGAATGATATCTAAAAGTACAAAACATCCGATTGCCCCAGGTCCTAGCACGGTATCTGGCGTAGTGTAGGCATTCAGTAAATATTGAATGAATTCAATTTAGAACCCTGGGGAAAAGAGTCACAAATTTATCCAATAATTCACAAAGAGACATATCCCTGGCAGCTAATCCAGTTAACTGAATTAAGGTAAGCTGAATCCAGAACATGTTTCAAATCATTTCTCTTCTTATAAAAGTTTTGGTTAGTGGCTGGAACACTTGTTTCTCAGTATGCTGATGAAATGTGACTTGAGCAAGAGAGATTCACAATAAATAACACCAGGAGGCTTATGAATGATGTATAAAGCCCACCAATTTAACAATAGGTAAGGCAGAGGAGAGCAGTTATTTTATTTCAGAACAGCCAAAGCCTTGGCAATGTAATGCCACCATGGGAATGCTGAGTGGCTGCGACTCGTTGGGAGGAAGCTAGAATGAGAAAAGTTTGAAATGTTCTGACCGATATTTGATATTTTTTTTTTGTATTAATGGAGCCATTGCTTTAGGTGAGCACATATGGAAATGACCCCTCTTGCTTCTCTAGCATTTGCCCAGAGGAGGTTATTTGGGCCAGCTGAGTGATATTTCCAGTATGAATCCCTTTTGACTTGAAGTGAAACTCTACATTTTGGGGGGGAACAGAATCTTTCATGATTTGTTTTCTCTCTAAAGCCTAGATTCTGCAATAAATCCAAAGGGTCTATTGGTACTGCGTGCCTAGTAGTGTGATTCTCTGTAACTGACTCAATAGAAACATAGATCATGAAATTGTTGGGTAGAAATTAATCAGAGCTCATGGGTGGAAGGGATTCCAAGTGAAACTAATTGACTGCTGACATCTAGGGACGGGAAATGATACGGTAGATTGGCTAAACGTCCTCTCCCACTAGATCTATTCTATTTCTTCATATAAAAAAAAATTCATTCTTATGTTTATTCATTAAATAAAGTTCTTATTGTATCAGTCAGGATCCTTCCCATTTGCAAGTTAGGAGAAACTTCCAGCTGAAGGTGTTTTAAGCAACTAGGGATGCTATTATGAAATATGAAATACACTTTCTCCTGTGTTGTATTTTCAAACAGGCTTTTTCCCTCATACTTCCCCGAATCCAATAGGAAAAAAAAAAAGATCAAGGGCTTTTCTTCCCTAAGAGTTTGGACAAAAATTCTGGGCCTGATCTCTTTAGTCCCAAGTGGGTCACATTTCCATCCCTGAGGCCAAGAGAGCACCTGGGTCGCCTGTTCTCTTTTGGAGCTTAAGTTCGGCTCCACAGAAACTGGGCTGAGCAGGGGGGAGGGATGGTCTTGCTCACGGGCCAGATGCTGAAAGCAGAGGACAGATGCCCAAGGTACTCACTGAAAGCCAGGCCTTGTGCAGGCTGTTGATACAAAGACAAACATGACTCGGTCTCTTTCCCTCCCTGAATCTTGTGTCAATACCTCATCAATGCATCTCCTTAAGTCAGCATTCTACCCCTGTCCTACCCTTCTTCCCCAATAATGTTGCTCGTTCCTTCTTACCTGTTGATGAAAACACCTTGGTTAATCTTACTTCTTGCTCACCTCCCAGTCCTGGCAAAAGCCAACGGGTCACATATCTTCTAGATTTTCCTGCCTCCACGGCTTTGCCCTGAAATGTTTTTCTCCATTCCTATCAGTGGTAGTCTCAGTCTCTTCCTGGTCCAGTTCAGATCCCATTTTCATGAAATACACACCGGTTTTATTTTCCTAATGTCTGCAACACTTCACATCAACCTATGTTATAACACTTGCTGTTATTTAACAAATGTTACCAAATGCTTACTATATGTTTATGGCTGTTCTAAATGTTTTAAAAATATTTTTTTTCCAGTTTGTGTTATTGTCCCTGGTGTTCTTCCCTAGTAATCTATAAGATCCTTGAAAGTGGTATCCTTAAAGAGCAGTGACTTACCTATCCATCGTGGGCAATCAGCATATGCCACATGAATGAATAAATGTTCATCCAGTTTGCACATTTATTGAACACTAGCATTTAAAGCCAAAGAGAGGAGGGCCCTGATTTCTCTCAGATCGCTCTCTGCACATAATACAGCAACATGCATGAGCTTGGCGTTCAATAAACATTTGTTGACCATCTAAATGAAATAGAAATGAAAAATATTCAAATATCTAAGAATGAACTATTTCCCCCTCCCTTCACATTCCTTAGTCTTTTGGCATCATTTTTCAAATTTCTTGTTGTTATTATATTTTTCCAAACAGTTTCCTTGTTCTGGTTTTCTAAACTTGAGCAGGATTAAGGTAATTTTTTTTTTTTTAACAATGAGGACTTTTTTCAATAACTGCACATGCCAATGCTGTTGACCCACTGTGGAAAGACCGAGTTTTATAAAATGCTTCTAACAGCAAAGGGCTTTGCAGGTCCATTTTCTGTGCAGATGTTAGTGAGTAAGAGTGTTCAATGGTCCTGGCAAAATTGGTGTCTAGCAAGGTGAACACTAGATCTGGGGGGTCACTTGCAGGTATAATTGAGCCCTTGCCTATAATTATGAGTTTGTGATTTGAATTGACTAATACTGCAGATATTTCCATGTAGAAATTTGGTCTAAAATACATAAGGCGTAAGTGGGTGGGAGGCATGATTCCTTTTCTTGGTTTCAGCTGGACAAGGACAGAGTTTCCCATGCTATGCCTTCCCACCTGAACAATGGATGGGAATTCTCTGCTCTTTCTTTTCTTGTCAAGTTTCCCTCTTCATTCCTCTTCATGAATAATTTGGCAACCACCTTAGATGAGTGCCACCAGGTGTCAACTGAAATTAGCAATTAGCCTGACCTTGGTGACCTGTGTGGGAACAGTTTCAGGGACATGGTGAAGGCAGAAGCCACAATGCAGCGAACTGAATAGCATGAATGGTTGAGTCAATAATGTCTGCAGAGTGAGTGCATGGGCTCTGGATCTGGACCACCCAACTTCAAAGCCAAACTCTACCTTTCATTACCTGTTGACGGTGAGCAGTTCACTAAATCTCTCTCTCTCTCCCTCTATCTCCTCTTCTACAAAATGGAAATAAAAATAGAACTATCTCAAGGTTGTTATGAGGAGTAAATGAGTTCAAGTGGGTGAAATGTTTAGAACAGTGCCAGTTCCCTTACCAGTTCTTAGTAAATACTAGCTATGGTTTTTGATGAGTATGCAAAGACAAACTGCGACTACTTTTGAGGCTTGGCTATGAAAACTGGAGAGCAAATGAGATCATAGTGAGATGTTGGGCAGAGTTTAGGAAGTTTATTCCAGGTAGGTGAAAGATCGATATTTTCTATGCTGGAGGAAAAGAAATGGCTCTCAGAGGGTGACAGTTTGAAGATACAGAAAAGAGAGAGATTAATTGATGGGATACTATTACTGAGAAGATGAGGGAGGATGGAACTCAGAGAAGAGGTAGATAGATGGAGGAACCGCGGAGAGGAGGGACTTCTTGTTTTCTAAGGCAGGGGCTGTGGGGGGTAATAAGGAGGGGCAAAGCTAAGGATGCGTATCTTTGTGGGTGAGGAGCAGAAAGTTGAAGGTGGTCAGGACGAATTAAGCCATTTTCTTTGTGAGGTAGGAACAGGCTCATCTGGTGGGAGAAAAAACGTGGCAGAAGTGAGGAATGGCAAAAGACTGATAAATGAAGGAGCTACATAGTAGCAACTTCCAGAAACAAGAGGACACTGGCCAGAATGTAGAGTCTGACAAAAAGAAGTAAGAATTCTGGTATGATAAGAAATTGTGCTCACAACGGGAGAGATTGGTGTTTGCTTCCATAGATGGAACACTTTTAAGTGATGAGAAGTCTAAGGTGAACCATTTGAAAATTGTTTTGGTCTACAGTGCAAAGTTAGAATTTAAAATGATTCTTTATAAAAAAAAAAAAAGATTCTTTACCACAAATCAATGATTGATTATATTCATACTCATCTTGATTTTTTTGAATCACCTTTCTTTTCCTGTCTATAAGTTTGCAATGGTATTGAAAGGTAGACTCTTACAGTTGGATTAGATCCTATCCCTATACCACCCCATCTGTCCTTGAATATACTTATAGATGGAAAACTTACTTTATATAGAGCTGATCATTCCATTTTGGGGTAGACTGGATATCCATTAATATTGAAACCTAAGTGCTAGAATATGGATTTTACCGTCTTGTGATGGTCACACAAAAAAGCTCTCCCATCCTACATGCCCGTCCACAATGTTATTTTGTGACTTTTCCCATCAAGAGGTGGAGTGGATCCCCTTCCCTTGAACTGAGGTTGACTTGTGAGTTGCTTTGACCAGGATGAGGCAAAAGGGACACACCATGACTTTCATGCCTAAGCCTTAAGGGACTGCAGTTTCCATATTTGCTCTCTTGGAATCCTGAGCTACCAAGTACAAAAGCCCAACTTCCCTGACCAGCTGGAGAGAGAGGCCAGGTGGACAGAGGCTCCCGGGGGTTTGCAAGAGCACAAGAGAGAGAGGCTCAGAAAGCCCCATGTGGTTCAGCAACCCAGCAGAATCACCGGACATGTCAGTAAGCCAGCCTGATGCCTGCAGCCCCTGGTCAAGTTGCTGCAGCCATTACACACAAAGCAGAGACAAGCAAGCCATTGCCACGGAACCCTCCCACGTTGCAGAATTGTGAGCCGATAAATAGTGGTTGTTGCTTTAAGCCTCTGAGTTTTGAGAGCTTTATTATGCTGCAATAGGATGTGAAGAGGAAGAGTCTCTAGGCAGGGAGACAAATGAAAAGACCTTGAAAGGAATCCAGGTGTCAGGTGATGAGCTGACAAGTACAGAGAGATGACGTAAGACGTGGGAGAAGAGTGGGTGGCAAGGTTCCATGTGACCCAGTGATTGGATGGGGGCAAAGGAGAAAGCGCAAGAAAAGATTTTATGAAGCTCTGTCTGGGATATAGTGTTGTACGGACAGCAATATGCCTAGATAAAGAGCTGGAGTCTTGAGGAAGAAAAGTCCAGTTTACAGTTGTTATTTTTTGATGTGACAGCACAACTTCCATGTAAAAATGCTCCCTTAGCAGTTCAAGACACAAGCCTGAAGCTGAGGGCTGCATGAAGCCAGAGCTGTTAGAGGTTTCAAACAAAAAGCTGCCACCTACTCTCCTACCCTTTTGATCCAGCCTGAAGGCTGCTCTCCTTTCTCCCGTAAAAGGTAGGTAGAGACATCAAGCAGAGGTGGCGTGCAGAAAGAAAGGAGAGGGAGAGGCCTCGAGTGAGAGAAAAAGGCCTGGTGCTGTCCTGTGGGATTGCACCTTATTTTAGTTACGTCTCTTGGAAGGTTGCATTGCTTCAGTAAAAATAAGGAACACAACATACACACTCAACTAAAATTACCACCTTCAAAAAGTTCTTCCTTTAAATAGCCCCAAATGAAAATGCAAAAATGCGAAACCCTAACCTCAGCTTTTTAAATCACAATGAAAGGACAAGAGATGCTTTCCTTTTATGGGTTCTTAAACCTTCAGAAAGGGTACTTTTTTTTTTTTTAAGATTTTATTTATTTATTCATGAGAGACACAGAGAGAGAGAGAGATAGAGAGGCAGAGGGAGAAGCAGGCTCCCAAGGAGCAGGGAGCCCGATGCGGGACTCGATCCCAGGACCCTGGGACCATGACCTGAGCCGAAGGCAGACGCTTAACCATCTGAGCCACCCAGGCGCCCCAGAAAGGGTACTTTTGTGTGTTGAGCAGGATGGCGGTGTCTGTGTGTGGAGGCGACCAGCCCAGAATGCTGAGGTGAGGAGGTTTCATTTAGCAGCCGTGCTGTGACTTCCCATTTGCCACGTTGTGCAATATTTATTTTATTTTTTTTAAATAAGCCTAAAATTGAAAGGGTCTCTCTTCTAAGGGGGACAGGACAGGGTAGGGATCCTCCAGGATCCTGTCAAGATTACACGCTCATGCTGTGTAGTCAGCTAGAACTGAGCGCAAATCCTTGTCCCATCACTGACAATCCTGGACACCTTGGACATGCTATTAACCCCCCTGAGCCTCAGTCACTTCAGCTGTAGAATGGGGAGAACACTGTCTCCCTCGTGGCATAATTCTGAAGTGTCTTTGAATGAGATACTGTATGCAAAGCACTCAATCTAGTGAAGGTGCAGTAAGTGGTAGCTATGGTCACCCAAATTTGTGGTAATTTGGGGCTTTTCTACATTTGGCCAGTGGTTGAGATGACTTCTCAAGAATATTTACAATAGAAGAAAATGGATCTGACTGCATTTTAGTCAATGCTTTAAATGTAACAAATGTTTAATATTATATTATATAACAACAGGTCATTTTATAGTTTCTAAGTGTCATGAAGATTTCCTTCCTGGGGACAAATTCAGTTGTTTCACAGAATCTTTGTGAATCTTCAGGCAAACCAAAATTAACATGCTGGTTCCTTCTTATTTCATTATTCATAATTTTAGATGTAAGAAAATAAACAATGTTCGAATGTAGGATTCAGCAAACTTTTTCTGCGAAGGACCAGAGAGTAAATATTTTAGCCTTGCAGGTCACATATGATCTGTCACATATTCTTCTTTAACTTTTTACAGCCCTTTGAAAATGTTCAGATCAGGCACACCTGGGTGGCTCAGTCGGTTAAGTGTCTGCCTTCGGCCCAGGTCATGATCCCAGGGTCCTGGGATCCAGTCCCTCATGGGACTCCTTGCTCCGCACGAAACCTGCTTCTCCCTCTGCCTTCCACTCCCCCTGCTTGTGCACGCATGCTCTCTCTCTCTCGCTCTCGCTCTCTCTCTCTCACAAATAAATAAATAAAATCTTTAAAAAAAAAAATGTTCAAACCATTCTTAGCTCATATGAAAACAGGCCAGTGCTTGAATGTGACCCACAGGCTATAGTCGGCAGACCTTTGCTCCAGTGTAAATTTGTATTATTTATTACTAGGGTACTGCTGCCAGTAAGTATTGAAATAAAGAGAATGAGAAAATACATTAAGTAAATAACATGTAAGTGATTCTGATTCTGATTTGGACATATGGGCTGGGCTCAAGTAAGACCATTGATGGCTTCCCTTATTGGCATAGGACCATTTTCACTAAGACATAAAGAGGTTGGTATGATTTTGAGGACTGGCGACCATCCAGCACATTAGTTTTAACCAACATCCCTGTGCTTTTCTTTCTCTTTCTCACAGAGGAGCAGTTTGGATACAGGCTTTATAGCATCAGATGCAAACTGCCATTAAAACCCTAAACTGAAAATTGTGTTGCCCCTTATGAAAATGAACAGCTAGCTGGTCAGCCCCAGACCACTGGCCGCCTCAGATCTATTTGTGTTGTGTACAAGTAGCTAGAGCCTCCTTTCATGATAAGAGTTTTTGAGGCATTTGTGAGTCCTCCATTGGGAGGGAAATCCTTGCCAGCAGTTAGTGATCCCTTTCAGGACCTGCCCTGCCTTAGCTTCTGTCTTTCTGTGGACCTGGGAGAGAAATATTCTCCTGGAAGACATGATCTAGGATTGTCTTGATCTTTTCTTTTCTGACCTGTGTCTCAAGAAGCTTCCCTGGAGATCCCTGTAGAGTGTCTTTTTTCCTGTTTGCTCCATTTTCCTGACTTTCCCTTTATTTTTCCATGATGACAGGCATAAAGAAAAAGGAGAAATCATTTTAAAATATACAGTACCCCCAAATATTTATCCCTGCACATGCTGAGAGCAAACCGCATTCTTATCTTATAATCCGGCATGTTTTTGTTATCCTATATTTTATGTTTAAAGAGGCAAATGGAATCAAGACTGAGGATCTGAGTCTTCCAATCCTGCCCTCAGCCATTTCCCTGCCTCCCTGAGAACACGAGGTCAGGCAAAGGGACACCTTGGCTGAGGTCCTGGCCTCATGCCTTAATGCGATCATCTGTGAGCCAGGCTAGACCAGGCGAATTCCTTTTAGGTGGGTTGATCTTTATAACACAGAGTCTGGAGGAAATTAAAGCGAACAGCTTCCTTTGTACCTTTCACCCTCAGCTTACACTGGATTCTGGCCTTTGGCACCTCACCCATCCAGGCAGGGAGAGAAGGTTAGCTCAAGAAGAGCACATTTGTCAGGGAAGCAAAGCAGCTCAAGACCAAGAGGGCCCGAGCACATTTGTCACGGTTCCTAGGGCAGAGCTTGCCTGGTGCACCCCTCCCAGCCTTCTTGGGGCTCTATGCTCCAGGCGCTCTCAGGGTAAGAGCTGCACCAAGGGAGAGAGCACCTTCCAGCCTCCATTCACGGCTTATTCAGTCACTCACCCACCCAACACAGATGTACTGAGTAGCTATCATGTGCCAGAAGCTCTTCTAACTACTGGAGACAAAGCAGTGAGTGTGAGAGACAAAGCCTCTGATCATTTTACTCCATTCCTTGTTTGGAAGATACCATCCTTTCATGGACTCTTCCCTTGATCACTTGCGTTCGGTATTGTGAGAACTGGCTTAAGACCATGGAAAATGTCTTTGAACCAGTCTAAGCCCTAGCGTGGCCCTTTCTGGAAGGGTAGGGAGGGAGGAGTGGTGAAGGGAGGGCTGTGAGCTTCTGTCTGCGACCTGTGTCTTCATAGGGATAACGGCCTCCTTCCTATCTCCCTCAGGGGATCAAGAAGATGTGCAATCCTGTTTCATCTCCTAACGTCATCTCATTCTAATCTGTTTGCCTGGTCTTGGGCTCACTTCCCTTTAGCCTACACGAGGATCTTTAAGTCTCAGCTTACTTAGGCCCAGGGCTGTTACACGCACATTGCAGGCGCCATCTTTTTGATGTAATGCAGTCAAAGGGCCTTATGTGTGGGGCAAAGAAGTTCCTTTGCTGGATATAGACCACCTGTCCTGAGCTCTTGCAAACATATCCTTTTCTGTTTTCTGTAGTCCCTTCTGGTTTATTTTCTGAGGAAACTCTTTTGAGTCTCAGGCTGAAGCAATGTTTGTCCTATGTTTGATGAATCCAGGCTTTTCCTTTCTGAATGATCTACTGTAGGTAGTTTCTAGGGAAACTTCATTCCTCACTGAAGTTGGATTCCTTGTCATACAGGCAGGCCCACTATCTCTAACTACCATTCAGACAGAGAACGGGCTTTTATTACCCGCAAGACAAAATGATGTTATTCCTGTTCTAAAATCAATACACTACCAGTACCATTATCTTTTCCAGTCCTGTACCTCTAGATTGTTTTCTCTGGTTGACCTTCTTCCCACAGTCAGACCTACAGAATGCCTTCCTCAGCACAGTATCAATAGGCTAAAAATAGTATTCTGGAGACATACAGAAAAACTGAAATACTATCCACTCGGTATATATCTCTACATCCCTAGAAGAGGTTACTCTAGGAAGTAAATTTGGGGGGAGCAGGAGGGTCATTGAAATGTAAAGACAAACAAAATCAACATTCTTCTCTTTTCCCCAAACCTCACCTAGCCTCATACAGTCCAGCAAGGTTCTGGCTACTCAACATTGGTTTCCTCTTGGCCTGTAAAGACTCCCCTAGGTATCTTTGTGTCAACTTCTTATTACCCAAATTTATTGCTTTACTGGTCAATCCACTTTTTAAAATTCACATTTTTTTTTAATATAACATACTGACCTAAAAGTAGTAAAGTTGTCTGTAGTTCCTGGTTAATAAAAGCAACAAAATTGACAGTTCCCATGTCTGTAATTAAATTTGTGAAACTAACAAATGGACATAATATGAAAGATTTTCTTTACCGGTCATGTTGTGACACCAATTTGTATTAAATAACGAGAGTGAGAACTTAGAGGATTTGCTTTTCATTGTGGTGAAAATTAACGTACAATTACTGATCTGCAATAGATTTGCATAAGAGTTACCACTATCGATAATCATTTAGAATTCATTTTACTCAGATAAATTGGAGTCTCCAGTGATAACAAATAGGACTTATCTTCCTCATTCCTGAAGAAAGATTAAAATAATAGCTGTTTAGTATAACTGGATCTTGGGATTGGACACACCTTATACATGTAGCTTTTTATATCTGCTCTTAAGTTTTAAGTGTAAACATGAATTAATGCTACATGAAACTAAGAAAATAAGACAGAGTGTAACGATGATGATGGCTAGGCTAAAGTCAGGAAATCATAGATTTGAAAGGCACCAAACTGTCACCCAGTCCATTCCTCTGCACGAGATACAAGTACTTCTAGCTACTGTCATACTTAATGATCTCTGAGAAAGAAAGAAGAAAAAGATCCTTCAGACATCAGCTTTAGGAATATCTTCACCCTTTCCCAAATACTAGCCCCTCAAAATCTCTTTGTAGAAACCAATTTTTGTCTATGTATATAGCTTAAAATAACATATTTGTTAGAGGATAGAGGTGAGGACAACAGGTAACCACTATCCCGTTTTATTACCCTGCAAATATGGTATATAATATCAACTACAATCAAAACACCATATATTAAATGGGTTTTTTTTTAATACTGATTGATTGATTTGCAAGAGAGTGCATATGCACACGAGCGGGGGGGGGGGGTGTTGCAGAGGAAGAAGGGGAGAAATCCTTAAGCAGACTCCCCACTGAGCATGGAGCTCCACAAGGGGCTCATTCCAGGACCCCAAGATCATGACCTGAGCCAAAATCAAGAGTTGGTCGCTTAACTGACTGAGCCACCCAAGTACCCCCATATGTTGAATGTTTAAATAGGTTAGACATTCTTTTGAGTCCTTTAAAAAAAAAAAGCATTATTCTATTAATAGTACCCATTGTTATTATCCATAAAGAAATAGAGACTTAAAGAAGATAAGTAATTTACCCAGTTTCACAATTTGTAAGGGACAAAATGAGAATTCAGACCGTTTATTCCAAAACTTCACTTGTACCCTTCCTGATTCTGCATCATCATACAATGAACTACTGTGAATCTATTCACGTGCTATAAATCTATGGGAAAAAAAATTCTAGTTAGGTCCCCTGTGAGTTTTCTTATCTCTGGATTTATTTTCAATTTCTAACATTTTGCCATAGTGTCGTATTCTAATATTAGTCACTAACAGAGGTGTATGGCAGACTGTCATTTTAAATCCACCTACATCAAGAAAATAGGCTTAATTGGAGGAAATTAAGGTGGTTGCAATTTCCTGATGATTAAGCACAAAAATATGTTACTAGAGGAAGTTGTAGAATTTTCTGTTCTGAAAATCTGAAAAAAAAAAGCACAAATAAGGTTTGAACAAACTCTAATTTGAACACCCATGTCCTGATTTTATAAAATGAATGGTTTAGAGTAGGTGATCTCCCTCGGGCCTGCCCCAGCCCTCACATCCCACAAGTTTGTAACTTTGGTAGAGATTGGATGTTTCAACCTTTCAAGGTCTTTTTTAGACTTCTATTTTTATGTTTGAATTATTTTTGACTCTTTGGTTCAGCTTCACATTCTGGAGTCTCTTTCAAATGGAGATCTCATAAGAGCTATTATTTAACAGTATCCCAAATGCACGATGTACAGAATTAAATACAACTGTGCATTTAGGACTTCAACAATCATAGTTCATTATTACTGTGTGTTTGTTCTTCTATTTGATTAAGGTTAAACAACAAGACCATATTTCCTATTGGGTAGCATTTTAAAGTGTATTATGTATGTGACAGATGGGATCTTATAAATGCATTAAGCATGCTTATTTTAATATCTAAGCATATGCAAAAGTTCTAGAAATATTTTACATGCAAATGTGTGGGACTCTGCAAGGGCCTATAATAGAAATCCATACTCTGTGACTTCAAAGCTTTAGTCTCGACAACTAATCACTTGGCTATTTCCAAATCAAATTTCTTCAAACAAATCAAAGGCATTTGTCCTACCCAAGAACCAAGTTCTATGGCAAGTTTGACATTTGAAAATCAAGCTGCTTATTGAGATATTCATGCACTGAAAAAGGCGCCCTGAATTTCTTTCAAGGGCTGAGAAATACCTTTTTTCATGCTCCAGTGACTCAGAAATTTGCCAAAGAGAATTTTATCAAATTTCCTTCACACACGCACACAAAACTCACCTTTACGGTAAGAGCCAGCTTTCAGAATTTCAGCCCAAGAGGTCCTTCATTTTCTGAAAGGTTATGAGCCCCTGAGATTTCCCTTCTTTCGGAGTCATAATCTCTGTGTTGCTTCTGAGTTGTTAACAATAACATTGATTAAGAGGAGAAAAAAGGAGGAGACATTCCACATACCAATATTAAATGGCTTCACAGAGTAGGAATATTTTAAACACCACAGCATCTGTGGTAAGTAGAATAAAGTGCCCAATCTCCCAGGGAGCAAGCAGACAAAAACAAAGAAGAGAATGATAAATAACTAACCTTTCTGCAGGGCTTCCTACATGCAAAGAACTGTGCTAGTTTTTTCACATACATTGTTTCATTTAATCTACCCAGCCGCTTTCCAAGGAGGAGTTTTACTATAGCGTTTTTTACCCATGAGGAACCTGAGGTTCAGAGAGATGAAATAACTTGACTGCAATCACCTAGACAAAACCCAGACAGGGTACTCTCCAAGCCTCTGCTCTTAACTGCTCTACTACACTCCTGCTTTCTCTTCCGGAGGAGAAGAAAGAGCTCTGGCAAGAAGAGGCAACTAAGGAAGAGGAGTAACAGGTTGGGCTTCCAGCAGGCAGTATTTTAGAGCCCAGATCCACCCCCTCGGGTTATAGGGGCTGGCTCAGAGCCCTCGCTCATAAATGTTTGTTGAATGAATGAATGACTGTATGAATGAATGCAAGACAATGGAAGACAATTTACAAGGTGTTCTGGCCCTGCAGCCCCCTTCTCCCCCACCCTACTAATCGTACATTCTAGCCCATTCTGGCATCTGTCACTTGGCCATGATTCTGCAATCCAACCCTGGTTTCCCCTTCCAGAACCAGTGCTGAACATATTTGTGAAGAGAACAAAATGCCTCTTTGGCAGCCTCTGCCCTTTCTCCTTGCTGGTACTGCTGCTTCCTAAGACCATGCTGCCCTTGATGCTAGCTGCCGGCTATCTAAAACTCAGCAAGCCCAGGGCAAAAGTCTCTGGTGAAATTTTGTGACCTACTTACTTCTACTTTCTCCTCCTCCCCTGTCAACATTTCTGGCTTTCTGGAAGCAATTGTTTGTTTGCTTATCCATCTTCTCCTTTGAATAGTAAAATCTGTGAAGATGGGATATATGTCAACCTTGGATCTCCAGTGTCCAGTCATGGTCCCTGGAATAAAGTAGTGGTTCAGTCAACATTTGTTATCTAAATTAGTGAAGGAATGGATGAATGATGAATGCTTTCCACTGCAAACCTTAGTTATTGAGATTGAAGGTAATTAGATACTGCTACCACTAATAATTATAATAATATACTTAATTAGAAGTATTACTACAGGAAGATTTATAGTTTCCAGAGTTGCACATGTGTGTGAAACTAACATATTACTAATTTATTCAGTAAATATTTGCGGGGCGCGTGGATGGCTCAGTCGTTAAAGTGTCTGCCTTTGGCTCAGGTCATGATCCCAGGGTCCTGGGATCGAGCCCCACGTCGGGCTCCCTGCTCAGCTCCCTGCTTCTCCCTCTCCCACTCCCCCTGCTTGTGTTCCCTCTCTCGCTGTGTCTCTCTCTGTCAGATAAATAAATAACATCTTTAAAAATAAATAAATAAATAAATAAATAAATAAATATCTGCTAAGTACTTACTACTGGGTTGTTCTAGGCATTAGGGTATATAATTGCTGACCATTATATAATCAAAATGCAACTTTGTCTTCGACCATCCCTTTGCTTTTTTTTTTTTTTTTTAAGGGATTCTCTTTTTCTGCTCCTGGATGAAGATTCTAGTAGGCTTTATAATTTCTTAACTCACTCAGGCGTAAAACAGTCCTAAAGTGCCTTGAAGTCACAAATGCAGTCTCAACTCAGTAATTATAATTTCCAGTTCCATGGAATAATCAAAACTCTGAACCTGAGTTAACATTGAGCCTTCTCCCCTCCCCCAGGTGAAGCTCTGTGGTCAGACAGGGCATCATGGGCCTGGGCTCTTCCTCTACTCTGTGTTCTCACCTCTTTCCTCACCTTATAGCTGCTGTTTCAGAGCCCTTCAACTCAGGGTTGAGCATGCGATGGGAGGAAAGTTGAGGGGATAATACCTTAGCCTCACTAATTCTTACTTGACTCTTAGTTCTCCAAGCCTGACAAGTGGCTCAAGCTGATCCACCTGGTTGAGGAAACTTTCGCGGACCCTTCCGACCCTGGGCTCTTTTCTCTGGGGACCCTTGTACTAAGCATGTGTTTCTATTCCAGTCTATAAGATCTCTTGTGGTCCTTCTTTCAGCCCTGAGGAGCTGGAGAGCATAGATCCTCAGTGGGAGCCTTCTGAGCCTTAGGGGTGATATAAGAAAATCCCACACTTGCTCTCCCTCCTATGACTCACATCTGCTCCATGGGAAGCATTCACATCCCTTCCCTGCCTGACTCTGGGAGGATGGGCTGGTTCCTCAGGAGTTAGGCATTGGTCTTCTCTGTCTCCTGACCAAGAGACACAGCTCACAGCTCTTCTTTTCCTTTCTTGCTCTTCTCTCTACTAGCTTGCTGCTATTTATAGATCATTTGGAGGTGGAGCAAGAGGTAAGGAGGAAAGGCAAACTCTTTTTTTTTTTTATGGCAGATGTTGGCGGGGATGCGGAGAAAGGGGAACCGTCCCACACTGTTGGTGAGAGGCAAGCTCTTATATGGCCAGTTCTTTGTAAGGTGACCTCATGGTCCCTGGGCTGGACCTATATTAAAACCTTTTCCCTCATGGAACACTTTCATGGGTTCTTTGGACTCCCCCTCCCACCCTTAGTGCCAGGAACCTCCCAACTGCACAGCTGTCTTGATATAGGTGATGATGCATTTTCCTCTGCGGGCTTCTTACTCCTTCCATAATCCTGAGGAATGGGTGGGGGACCCACCCCTGCTTCTATTTTATGACTTTTCCCATTTCAAAGGTGCTATTAAACAGAATGGAGCTAGCAGAATCTGCATCGGATTCCCTTGTTTGCATCTCCTATGTTTAATCTAAGGCACACACTCATTCAACTTTTGTTACCAAGATACTGAAGGAGACATTTCTTGGGCCATTGTTGAGGCTGAAACTTGTGTGTCAGTTTATAACATCTCCCTAGCCATAGGGGACAGATACCAAATTTCCAAGTGACAAGTCAGAGTCTCCTTTACTTGATTGGATTTGAAGGAGAAAGCACCCCTTTGGGGAAGGGACCTTACAACTTAGCTCTTGCTAAAGAAATTCCATCTCAGGTTCTTTCCTCTCTCAAACCTCTTATATTCTGTGTGGTTGACTTGCTTTGGGTTTTAATTGTCTCCATTTCAATTCCTGCAGGCTGGTCTGTCTCATAAATCACATTGGTATCTGATATCTATGAGAGCTGAATATTCAGTCAAAACTTGCAATTTAACACCCTGATATGAATATACGGTTTGATGTGCACAACTATCCCATGGCATGTGCAGCATATATTATTATTCCTATTTGACATATGAGTAAACTAAGGTTCAGACAAGTTAACCTGCACTATGACTCATTAGGTTTTCTCACTCCATGGTCTTTGTTCATTTCTTGCCAGTGAGTTAACTCATTGTCATTTTAAGAATGGACTGGAGGCCCAGTGAGTTAATGAGCAAGAATAATCTTATTGATGTTCTATAAGCCTACAGAATTACCAAGAGGCACATACACTGAATAAATAAAACACATAATTCATGGAAAGTAAAATAAATAAAATGGTAGGTTTAATGATGCTTTAGAATAAGTAGGCTTAATTGAGAAATATAGGCTTACATCATAAAGAAAAATGCAGACCTAACAATATGAACACAGTAAAAATTAAAAAGAAAAAACATCATCATTATTAAAACTAAATATTTGATTATATGGTAATAAAAGCTAAATGTGGTTTGGCCACACTTGAAAGAAAACGGAATGGCAGTAGCTTATCACCAACAATGAACCCCACCTGTGCCATAGGAAGTGAGTGGGAAACTGAACTGCCCTCCATGTTGTAATGTGCAAACCTAACTTGGGCATGGAATTAGCCTTGGTGTAGGACTACCCACCATACAGTATAAAGCAATTGGCAGGGGGAGGGTTAAATAAATATGTAAAACTAGTAAGAACGGGGGTTTGAGAAATTTTGGACTAGTACAGATCTCTTATAGGGTAATGTCAGTAATGTCATTCATAAGCTGTGTTTTATTGCCTGTTCTACCAACTAGCTGATTTTCCCAAAAGGAAAGGTCATCTCTTGGTGCCCTGGGATTGGGGCAGTCTAAGTTGTTCTGAGATCCACACCTTTATTTCACCCTGGGGGGCAGATGAGAGGGATATGGAACAGAGAGTTAACATCTTACTTTTGTTGACTTATTTTTAAAATACCATTAAACCTATTTTTATATATCAATTACTCCCTATCAAGTTTAATTTTTTTTCAATTGTTTATATCGTTCATCAACCTTTCAAAATTGAATGCTGTCTTTGGAAGTAAAGAATGTGTTATAAAACTACCTGTGCTGGAGGTTTTTCAAGTGGCTGGAGAGGTAGAGGCTGCCATATAGGGGTGGCAAAGTCAAAAAGACATGGCCTAGATGCATACCAAGCCGAGGGTAACTGACAAGGGGCCATCACTACAAAATAACCCAGGGTGTGGGTTTTGTAAGGCAAGGAAATTTAGGGAATACCAGAAGCAGAAATACGATCTTAGTATGAAAGAATGACACAAAACTACAACTGTAATCCCTTTGCTTTTGGTCTCACTTCTTCAAACCTATCCTCTGCTCCTGATGTTGCACAGTGATCTCAAAGCACTGATTCCTGATTTTGATACACCATTTCTCAAATGTGCCATTATTTTGGAGTCTTCCAGTTTTCTAAAACATGAGCCTTCCTTTACTGTCCTAAAGGAATGCCTATCTCTTTGCTTTAAATGAGATAATAACTACAGGTATGTTTTCAGCAACTCAATAAAAGACAGTGCAAACATTGGGTATGATTTCTATGTCTCTATTGTACAGCTTAGTCTTATTTCAAAACATGTTTAACATGTATTAATTATTTATTTGGCCCACTTTGTCATTTCAGCATGTGTATTAAATAGAGGAGGGGTTGAATCCAGTCATTCAGAACTTTTTCAAATTGATATCAACAAACATATCAGGAATCTCCACAATCTGAAAATGTTGTATATGTATAGGGCCGTTTCCTCAGGGATATGAGAGCAGGTTCACGTGGATGTCCCACACCTCCAGGTGTGTCCCCTTGTTCTCATCAGAGCTCCTTTGTCATCTCTGCCCAGACCTTTAGTAGGGTTCTTCTACTAAAGGTCCCTTTCCCTTTCTCAAAATCTCTGCAAGTCTTTGAAGTTGTTCAAATAGTAGACTGTCTATCAACATGTCTTGGTGTTTTATCAAAATCTTGACCCAATCTTGGTAGGAGGATTTCTGAACACATCCTGATGCCATTTTCTTAATACATTTTACATCCATTTTGAGGGCTAAATGGTATCTTGACCACATCCTATGCTTCCTAGAATCCATACCATCTAAAATATCTAGCATTTTCATTTCTGACATTCTACTGAGAGAATCCTATTTTTAGGTCAAGTTGTTTTTATTTAGTAGAAAATGTTGGTCTTATAAGTGACTTCAGCTGCCTGAATTAAGTTTTCTTGTCCGTTTGTTAATTTACAAACATGCAAGTTATATACTTGTATATAATACAAGTGTGTATTAGAGTTCTCCAGAGAAACAGAACCAATAGGTGTGTGTGTGTTTATATATATATATATATATATATATATATATATATATATATATAACATTGGCTAACATGATTATGGAGGCTGATAAGTCCCAAGATCCGCAGGTGGCAAACTGGAGACCCAAGAGTTGATGGTCTAGTTTTTGTCCAAAGCATTATAGGCTCGAGACCCAAGAAGAGCTGATATTGAATCCAGAAGTAGGAAAAAAAATCCAGCTTAAAGCAGTCAGGCAGGAAGAGTGCCCTCGTGGAAAGATGACTCTTTTTTTTCTATTTTTCCGATTTAGGCCTTCAACTGACTGGAAGGGGCCCACCCAAATTTGGAAGGGTAATCTGCTTTACTCAGTCTGCTGATCCAAATGCTAATCTCTTCCAGAAACCCTCACAGACACATACAGAATAATGTTTGACCAAATGTCTAGGGACCTCGTGTCCCACTCAGGTTAACACATAAAATTAACCATCGCAGGGTGTATATACTATGTGAGTGTCAGGTACTTATTTAACAGAACTTTTTACTATTATTAAACAATAAAATAATGGAGAGTTAATTTTACTATTATTAGAGAAGATTACTGAACATAACAGTATACTTGTCATAATATTGTTGCATATGAGTAGTCAGATGCTTAAGGGAAACATTTCTTGTTACAGTTGGAAGGTTGGCAGTGGCTACCTTTGTAATCTCAAACACTGTTGTGAAAAGATTCTTGTATTAGAGAAAGTATTCCTAAGTACTATAATAATCAGTCCCTAAATTTTAATAGCTTAATAAAAAAAAGTTATTTCTCATTTACCTCATAGTCTGAAAAAGGTCAGGAGGCTCTCCTAGGTAACTCTTCCATGTTACAGTATCCACTTGTAGAACACTTCCATATGTTTATATATAGATTTTAAAATCAATATGTATGTCACTTTACTTTGAAAAGGAAAGAGATATAAAGTCAACTCCAAAAATAAATATTTAATTGATTACTGGCTCCTATAAATTAGAAGCTGTGTAACCTTGGAAAAATCATTTTTCTTCATTGATGATCTTCTATGGAGCCCAGGGGGAAAACACAAGTTGAAACAACAAATTAAACTTTCAAATGTTTTGTTATGAGGGAGTCTTTCTTACCAGAGAGCTTTGGAAATGTGGGCTTATTAGGCCGATATAGCAGAGGGAACGTTCTGATTGAGTACTAGATTCAAGCACAAACTGTCCTCATCAAACTGGATAACCTTGGGAAACCAGTTAACTACTCTGGGCCTTTATTTCCTAATTTGAAACTTAGGATGTTGGCTACACTGATTTTCCTGAGATACTTCCAAATCAAATTTATGGCAGTTACTCCAACTGGACAATCATCTCTTTAGATTTGGTTTAAAGAGAAGTTCTACTTGGAAGTGAGGGAAGGAAGTGAAGCCATGTGAAGTGATTCCTCTGTGTCCTTTTAAAACAACCCATCTGAGATGTAGGCAGGTGCCATTCAAAACTGAGTCCACCAGGCTTGGTGTGAACCACGTGAAGTTCACAGGTCTCATTCATAGAATGTTAGAGCTGCTTGTTAGTCATAGCTCGCCAGAGACTTCACTGGCAAAGCTGAGGCAGAAGGCAGTTCTGGGCCTCTGTCACTATCACAGAGGGGCACAGAAGATCCACACCAGGCATTCTGGTTCCTGGTTTGATTTCAGTTCCGGATTAGACATTGTCATTTTAATCTTTACTCGTTGTTTCAGTTTATTAGCATTGTTATGTATCTAAGCTCCACACAGAATGCAGATTGGCTCCAATGAATTCCCAAGAACTTGCAGCAGGAGTACTTAGAACCATCCTGGACAGACCCCTGCTATGCCATATACATGAGCAATGTTCTCAGAGAGTCATGCAGATGCTGCCACTGAGCCTCCCTTCCCAATGCCACTTTGCTACAACCCCAAGAGAAGCCACCCATCTTGACAGGTTTCCTTTCCTGTGGAGCAAGAGGTATAATTAAATTGTGTCCCAGCAGTGAGGGTTCCTTAATGATGATGAGCCAAAACTAATTGTATTGATTTGTTTATTACTGACTTAGGAGGCCCATCAAACAAATGGACTGAGACTATTTCCATATTCTTATCTGTTGGGTAAATGAGAAACAAATGACCTCTCCATATGTCTGCCTCCTGAAGTCACTGCCCTCTAAGGCTGGCTGCTCTGTGGCTGTGGGTGGGAGCTTTGTCCAGTGCTGAGGCCATTCTGCTGTTTGCTGTGAAGAAACTGAAAAGTTTGGGATTCATTTTTTTATTTTTAATGCATTTAGGGGGATTTATTTTTAACGATTATAATTTGGAACCTTGCCAAGGTGCCAGCTGGTCTGTTTCCTTCAGGGGACCTAGTCATGAGTATTAATAACCCTAATTCAGGATCCTCTGAGGAAGGGAGAGCTCCAGTATCTGGAATGGCAGGAACTGAGGGGTGATTGGCACCCCATGAGTTCAGAGAAAGAGACTGCACTTCCTGGCTGGGAGGGAGGTGTAACTGTGTGCAGCTGTAAGAGAGCCAGGGCAAGACAGTCAGTTGTACCTGTGCCTGTTGGATCTTCTTGGTTGTGGGGAGTGGAGCCTATTGCCAGTCTGTTGTTCCACAAAGTAAGAGCCATGAAGAGGATTAGAGGAGGGTTTCTGAAGAGATCGGTGGTAAAATCCAGGACTAGAAATTGGGCCCATGTGGAAGAGGATCAAAGACATGGTATTACTTAGTTTCAAAAGCATGAAGCCTGACCGTGGATGGACAGTTGATAGGACTGACTGTTCACTTTCACTGAGGTGAAAGAGCAAAACTAAGCTTGGTCCTTTTGAAAGATTTAGCAGGATATAGAAAGAAAACTAACATCTCTTGAGTTCACATTCTGCTCCAAATACTCTGCTAAGTGCCCTATGTGTATTGTCTCTTTAATTCTCTCATTTACCCCAGCAGGTAGGTATTCGTGTCCCATTTTAGAGAGGAGGTGGCTAGGGCTCAGATAGTTTATGTAACTTGCCTAAAGGTGCTCAGCTAGTGTTGGTAGATTCAAAGCCAAAGGAGTTCACATCAGAGCTATAAATTAGGAGACAAATACATACCTATTTTCTCCTTTATATTTTTCCAATAGAGGACAGGGGAGTTCCATTCAGCACCCCTGCGTTTGCAGTATTGAAAAGAATGGCGCTTGCTTTCTCTCTCTCAATACCCTCACTCTCCCCAAGGGAGTGCTTCATCTAAAAGATGAGAACATGGAGAGCCTGAGTGTCTTTGGCCACATTGGCCAAGGGCAGGACCACGACACAAACCCACTCAGATCATCCTATGGCTGAGCTCTCTCTCGTGTCCTGTATACCAGCCTGTCATGCTCGGAGCGCCTTGGCCCTGTGACTCCTGGTCTCTGCATTTCTGTTTGCGCCTGGTGCCAGTCAGAGGCATGTGATCCCGACAAGGTGGTAGGAGGTCCTTCCGCATTACCTATTGACTTATTTCCATCCCAGTAAAGCTGATGCTCTACTGTGATCACCAGTTGGCTGATTCTTTCTGTCCTCAATTGTCTAGAAGCCCTAGAGAGGAGGAGTGAGTAGTTAGGTTTTTGTTACTTTTTTTCTACCACTAGTCTCTATTACTGACAAGACATATGGGAGAACTTTCTGAATGTGAGGTCATGAAGATGACATGATAGTTTACAGTGTCTGGGAGTGTTTAGGGGGAGTTGACCAACAAGAGAAAGAGGTGACGTCCTTTCTTAGCCTTGTTTGAATCCTTGCTTGAAGCTTGAAGTTGATCTGACAAATTTGCATTACTCTTTACTAATTCAAGGTTTTATTTTTGAGAAATCCAGCTTCTAAAAATACTTCACATTTTATCCCACATTTGCATATACAAACTACTTTACCATTCATGTAGACTGGGTAGGGTCAAGAGCCTTTGATAAACCTAGCCTCAATCAATTATCAAGACAGCAGAGAAAAACTGAGGAAGGCAGAAGATAAAGTCTCCTCTCTGTAGATGAGGGAACTTACTGAAGTGACTTGTCAAGGTCTCTTGGCTGGTAAGTGGCTAGATTGAGACTTGACTGCTTTTCTGTGTTCTGACATGTTAACCATCTGGCCTTAAAAATAACAACACTGCACAACAGAAGACCTAAGGAAAGCAACTGATAAATTTGATTACATAAAAATACAAATCTCCTGTATAGCAATATTAATTAATTAATCAAACAACACAAGAAGATAAATAACAAGTGGAGGAGTAATTTGCCCTGCTTAGGCAAAAGGTTATTTTCTTTAATATACAGCAAATTCTTACATATCAGTAAGAAAATTGTAAACAACCAAAAAATAAATAGGCAGGGAAGATAAGTAATTGCTCAATGACCATGAAAAGATGCTTCAATTTATATGTAATTAAAGAAATACCACTGAGATATCATTTTTGACTAACTGGCAATAATTTAAAAGTTTGATGATATGAAACATTGGTGCAGGATATGGGGGAAAACTCTTGGTGGTAGTATAATTTGAAACAGCTTTTCTGAAGGGCAATTTGGCAATATTTATTTAACCTCCTAGTAATGCTCGTAATATCTGGTAGGGTGTGAAAATAGAATCCCATTACCAGAAATAAAGTATACACAGAGCCCAGAAGATGTGTTTGATCTACCCATCAGGTCACTTATCAGACAGGGTCCAGCTTAGAAGAATATCAGGAAACTTCTGCTCTGAGCTCCTTTGTTATGACCTCTCTCACCTCCTCTTTCCATGGTTCTTTCCCTTCCCAGCTGGTGTTTTTATCTTTCTAGTTTTCCCCCCAGATTTGCAACCTCCAGGTTCTCAATTCTATTAGATCCTCCCCTAGTGGGGTCCTGTTGTGTCCTGGGATCGGCGCAGGGCAAGTGGCCTTGTGGACTTCACAGTGAAAATATATAAGATAATATAATATCCCTCTTGCTTATTTTGACCATCACTTATAGTGCAACTCAAATGCACTACCCTAATAGAAACTCCCTCTTGGTGAACAAGAAAGAAAATAAAGAAGGAATAGAAAATTCTATTTGACTATAATATAAATTCAGCCAGAAATTAAACTTGGTGGAATTTATTCTGTAGACATACTTGCAAGAGGGCATGAAGATATGTCTGAAGAAATAATTAATCTGAGGTAACATTGTCTGTAATTGCAGAACATAAAATATAAAAGGCTGTCAGTGGTAGCAAAGTAAACCATGGTGCCTCTCTATTATGGAATACTAGGCAGCCCTTAACTATAGATCTTCCATTACACTTTCAGAAGGTCTTCTAGAATACAAAGCAGTCTGTATTCTCCAACGTGAAGATTTTAGTTTTTAAAGACTGGCCAACTTAAACGTACATGCTTGTAGAATTACAAATGAAATTATTAAGTGTCTACTTATATTTATTAATCTAGTTACAGATTCACATTGAAGATCACATATCATATAACATATTACTTTGGAAATAGTTCCGTTTTCTGCATTTCTTGAATCAGTATTATTCAGATGTTTCACATGCATCTTTAACAAACTGGAGCTCTTTTCTGAATCATCTAACACATATTTTTTCAGTGTACATTTGACTTATTTCCATCTGTTACTTGAGAAGCAGCATTTGTTGGCCCACAGATGATGTTCCACTAGAAATCTTACCCCAAACCACAAGTCCCGGTGATAAAACGTGAAGAAAGTTGTTTTGTATCACTTTTGTATCACTCATCCTGTAGGGGGTATATGTAGGTTTTCCACAACATAATTGCTTATTCTGTTGCTTGTTAAATGATCTCTGAACAGCCTATTTAGAATCTTGAGCTTGAAATTTTGAGTTCTTACCCCCAGGAATGAAGACTAATCTGTGATAAATTTCTTTGCCCCCTTTAAATCAATTCCAACAGATAACCTCAGTGAGCATCTGGAAGGACTGTTGACTGAGTTTGTTTCAGGCTAAATCATCTTTTCCAAACAACAATATTCTGTTCAAATTAAGCAATGAGGAAAGCCTCCCATAATTTGAGAGACTTTGCAAGAACCCAAAGATAATTATCCTTTTTTTCCTGAAGGATAATTTGGGGAAAATAACTGCACCTTTTACTCAAGCATTTATGGAATATACACGTATAAAGATGTGGAAAAATATCCAAGATACATTGTAAAGTAAAAGAACAGTTGCAAAATCATATTTACAGTGAACCCAGATTTACAAAAGGAAAATGCAACACCAGTGAACATATATGGAATCGTATATGACCACATATTTGTAACCTCTTCTGTAATAATACATAGTGATTACTCCTAGGATGGTGGGGAAAGTACCCAGGAGGAGGAGGAAGACATATTTTTCCCTTGTACTGTTGTTCCAGTGTTGGCAGTATGTTAAATGAAAATTAATTTAAAATGCACTCCTTTCCTTTTCCTCTCTCCCCTCTGCCTCCTCCTTCAAACTGTTCCTTATTTGGAGTTTTGCTTACTATTACCTTGAGCCAAATTAAATCACTGACCTCCTGGTGGAAAAGGCCAGACCCTCTTCAATGACTCTAGCCTGTTTGCCATCCATTCTTCACTGTAGGCACTCACCAAAGCCCTGGTTATGCTCTACGTGTAACTTATAAATCCCCAAACACATACATGATGCTCTGCAAGGCAAATGATTCGAAAGGCAAGGATCTTATCCCAGGAGATTAGACTCCAAGTCACACAAAAACCATTTTGAATTTTTTCTGGTGCTGAAACAGCAGGAAAGGAGGTCAGTTTGGGGGAAATTGGCTGGAGGAAGAAAATTTTATGAGATGAGTAAAGGAAATGAAAAGAACAAAACATGCTTGATGAACAAGCTAAATGCAGTTTTTTCAAATTAATGAAACCAAAGATAGAGAAGCAGGATATCAAGACAGCCTAAACGAGTAAGCCTCAAAAGGAAGACAGAGGAACAAAGTTACAGAAGCTTCAACACAAGAACAAAAAGAAAAGGGCGTCAGTGTTTAATGAGTGCACACTATGAAATGGGAGCCTTATTGCTTCAGGTCGTATGAGAATCCCTGGCTAAGAGTGCCTAAACAATACAAGTTTCTTTTTCTCATATAACAAGCAGTCTGGTTATTGGCAGTCACTGGAATTGATTCAGCCAGTCAGTGAAATCAGAGCTTCTGATCTGTTCAGCATCTCCATGATGCTTTCACTTCCTCAAGTTTCCCACAATCTGAGCCGGCTGTGGCAGGGTCAAGCATCACATCCTCCCACAACCCACTTCCAAACCTAGAGCCAGGGGGGACACAGAGCAATGTTTCTCCAGCTGTGGCTCTCTTATTAGGGAAAGATATCTTGCTTAGAACCCCCAGCGGTCTCCCTTCACATCCCGTTGGCCATAGCTGTGTCACGGGCTCGCCCTATCCCAGGGACTGCATTCACATTTTTAAGAGCAGGGGTTGTCTTCCTGATACCTAAGGGAAAATCAGAGCTCTGTTAGCAAATAGGAAAAGGAAATGGTCTGCAGGGAAGTGACCAACAATGTCTGCCACATTCTTTAATCCTCTCAAAATAACTGTTACTTTTTTTTTTAAAGATTTTAGTTATTTGAGAGAGAGCACGAGTCGGGAGGGGGGGACAGAGGAGGAGGGAGAAGCAGACTCCCTGCTGACGCGGGGGCTCCATCCCAGGACCCTGAGATCATGACCTGGGCCGAAAGCAGATGCTTAGCCCACTGAGCCACCCAAGTGCCCCTGAGGTTAAATATTATTATTGCTATTTGTATTAGTTTGCTAAGACTGCCACAACAAATTACCACAAAGTAGGCAACTTATGCAACAGAAATTTATTGTCTGGCAGTTCTGGAGGCTGGAAGTCAGAGATCCAGGTGCTGACGGGCTTAGTTCCTTCTGAAGGCTGTGGGCCCTCTCTCTTTGGCTGGTAGATGGCTGTCTTTCCCGTGTGTCTTCACATCATCCTCCTTCTGTGCGTGTCTCCGTGTCCAAATTTCTCCTTTTTATAAGGACACCAGTTGTATTATATCAGAGCCCACCCTAATGACCTCATTCTAATTTGATTACCCCTATGAAGACTGTCTCTAAGTAAGGTCACACTCTAAGGGATTAGAGGTTAGGATTTCACTATATGAATTTTGTTTTTAATTTTTTTAAAGATTTTATTTATTTTTTGAGAGAGATAGTGAGAGAGAGCATGAGCAGGAAGAGGGGCATAGGGAGAGGGAGCAGACTCTCCGCTGAGCAGAGCCCAACCCAGGGATCATGACCTGAGCAGAAGGCAGACACCTAACCCGCTGAGCCACCCAGACGCCCCTTCACTATATGAATTTTAGGAGGGCACAGTTTAGCCCATAACATCATTGGGCAGAAGAAATTGAGGAGAGGCGTGATTAGATAACTTGCCTAAGACCATAAGATCTCCAAGTCTAGGTTGTTTTATGACAAACTTGTGTTCTTCCTGCCATAACACAAGAAAACAAATGAAAAAACATGAAAAATAGGGTGAGTAAATAATATCATAATATTCTTAATATGTGTGACTGAATGTATAGGGGTATGTGAAAAATATACAGGTGCAACTAAAACATTTGAATCAGTGTCTCTGTGTAGATACAGTTTAATTTATAATTATAGATCCGATAACACGTACGAGAATATAAAAGCTAAGTATGCTTTAAGCACTATACACTAAAATAAATAAAGCCAGTGAAAGAATTCAAGGAGGGGGGGCAGAAAGAATCACTGGCCCACTGAACAGTATCACAAAGCAGGATTTTTCAAGGGTAAAACCATCCAGTGGTGCCTTAATTACATCTGCAAAGACCCTTATTTCATATAAGGTCACATTCTGAGGTTCCAGGTGGGCATATTTTAGGGGTCCACAATTCAACCTGCTACAGTATTGAATAAATATCTCGAGTAATGAATGAATATTCAATGTGGCTTCACCATATTTAGTATGAATAGTTATGCATTCCTACCTACATGAAAGTAAGCTATATTTAAAAGCCTACTGAAATGTAAATGCAATAGGTCATAAAGATTCTGATCTTATCAAGAAAAAAGAAAAAAAAGTAAATGCAGATGAAACATTCACAGAGCATGGAAAACACAATAAAGGACGTTCGAAGAACATTTAGATGCATATAATGAGGTTATTTTGGCCTTTCACTGTCTAGAGTCTTAGATTGGAAAGAACCTAACATAATTTGTGGTCCAGTGGCATAGCAGATTACCTTATACTGAGATTCTACTATTCTTGGAGTTATATTATTTGCTATTTGAACTTCTCTAAAGTATTAAGTGATACTACCTATTAGTATTGATACAAGGTATTCAGTGATTTTAAAAAGACTTAGACTATAGAGAGATGTTCTGATGTGGGAAGCATTTTTAATAGGATCACATCCACTGCTGTTCTTTTCTAGCTTACTTTATAGTAGCCCTTCTTCAAGAACAGAGGGCTTTAGAAGCCTCTCATCCTTCCCTCCCATCCTATAATCCTCATAGGAAACTCAACATGGCCAGTGAGGAAGTGTGTGTCTTCATAGCACAGTTGTATGAAACAGAAAAAATTCTCTATCCCAAAATGCGACTGAATATTTTCTGGTCCCTCTCAGAAGCGTCATTTTCGGTAGCGATGTGCTAATGAGCATATTTAGTCAAGAATTGGGCAGCCGGAACTTTATTGAAAAACTGAGGGTAATATGTTGGATAACAGTTAGACATGTAATCAAACTAGAGCTTGTCCCTACCTCATCAGTTATTGACACCACGAGGAGTAGTTGTTCTTCACTTTATTAATAGATCCAAGTAAAAGCTAGACTGGGCCCCAAATCGGTGAGACTCAGTCAGTCTAATTTGAGAATCTTATTTCCAAAGAGGCAAGGACTTCCATAAATTTAGATGTAGAATCACCTCCAAATCCCTGGAGAAGCTGAGCTAATCCCTCTCGCTGTTCATCGCTTGGAATACAGTATTGTATGTTAAAAGCACTGAAAAGAGAGCTCAGAATGGAAGGCCTTCGGCTTCCCTGTCACGAATCTTCCACCTTTGCTAATCTTAACAATCAGAAATAATTTTCAAACGGACATGGGGCGCAGCGTGTGCAGAGGAGGAAGCTGCGCCACTTAATTTCAGTGCCAGGCACAGTGTTGATTTGAACGTTTGTACTTGTCAATAGCTGCTGAGGGCGACCTCCTTATTTAACAGCAGAGGGAAAAATGAAATATGTTCCGCTCCTACCTTGAGACATAATCATTATTTAATAATGTGCTGTGTATGAAACATGGGTTTTATTTGACACATCATATGCTAATAAACCCCAGAGTGTTGCCGAGCCCTTGGAAACAGAGCCGTCAGAGCAGGATGGTCTTCTGCTGAAGTTAGGTAGTAACCTGCACCCTGTTGAGTCTTGGGGCTCTTGCAAATCTTTATTAGTTGAGAGAAGAGGACAGCTACCTCTACATTGAAATACGACAGAAGTTCAACAGTAGTAGAGTAACATTGCATTAAGATGGAATAAAGAATGAAGACTCGACACAGTAAAAAGGAATCTGGGTCCATCCTGGGAAAATTATGAATGAAGTGAATGATTTCTTACACTAAAACTTCATCTTTCCCTTAATGGTCCTTTTCTTTCTTTCAGTGACACATGTTAACAGATTTTCATCGCCTGGAGGCTTTCCTTGGCTCTGTGCCTCTTTCCCGTGCTGAGGTTGCCAACACCGCAAACCCCTCCCTGATTGTGTCAATGCCTCAGAACTTCCCAACTCATTCTTTAACATTATTGAGCAACTCTTGTGTTTGACTTGTCATTGGAGGACATATGTGGGATTACACTAATACGCTTTTGTTTCCAAGGAACATTTATAGTTCAAGGAGGACTTCGGTGTCTTATTGCAAAAGAGAGACTAATCATGGGGATTTTAGGTCCAAGGCAGGTAGCTTAGCTGGTGAAAAAGAGGAGGCTGCAGACAGTTTGGCTAAGGAGGTTTGGATTAAGGAACAGCAGTCGGATTGGGTCATAAAGGCAATTAGCTGGGGAGGGCAGATCCTGGAGAAATGACTACAAGTCAGGAGAAGTAAATATATATGAATGTTGATGTAGTAGAGTAGAGCCTTGGAGCATGTATGGAAGAGAACAGAAATAAATATTTAAGGTGAATGTTCCTTTGGAAATAATGAAGAATGACATGCTATTGGGCCCCGGCAGGATTTTTCAGGAAGACACAAGCAGGATTAAGCAAATGCCTTTGCAATTCATTATTTGACAAACAAAACAAAACTTAAATTCTGGGCAGTCCAGGACCGTGTCCCTCAGGGACAGCTGCTGGTTTTGATCCTGTCAGTTCCAAGTAAAGAGGAGGTGGGGCCGGAAGGAGAGGTGGCTGGAAGAGAGAGCATGTGGGTTCCGCAACCTGTGACACAGCTCAGGAAATAACTTCGTGGGAAATATTCATTCATTCCAATTCTTTTTCTTTATTCAACAACTTTATTAAGATACAATTCACATGCCAGATGATTTGCTCACTTAAAGTATACAGGTCAGAGGATTTAGTGTATTCAGAGTTATACAGTCATCACCATAATTCATTTTAGCACATTTTCGTCATCCCAAAATGAAGCCCCACACCCCTTAGCTGCCACCCTTCAGTCCCCCAGCCCCCACTAGTCCTGGGAAACCACTAATCCAGTTTTCTGTTTCTGTGGATTTACTGATTTTGGATATTCCCTATAAATGGAGTCATACAATTTGTGGTTCTTTGTGACTGGCTTCTTTTACTTAGCATAATGTTTTCAGGGTTCATCCATATTACAGCAAGTATCAGCGCTTCATTCCTCTTTGTGGCTGACTATGTGGATATATCACATCTTACTTATCCATTCATCAGTCAATAAACATTTGGGTCATTTCTATTTTTTGGCTATTATGAATAATGCTGCTGTGAACAATTCATATACAATTTTTGTGTCGACATGAGTTTTCTCTTGGGTATGTGCCTAAGAGTGGAATTTCTGGGTCATATAGGAACTCTATGTATTAATTTTTGAGGATGCCTTAGGACCATTTATCAAAACAGCTACATCAGTGAAGATTCCCATTTCTCCTCATCCTTACCAATACTTGCTATTATCTGTCATTTTTAGTATAGCCATCCTGGTGGGTATGGAGTGGTATTTCACTGTGGTTTTGATTTGGGTTTTCCTCAAGGCTAATGATGTTGAGCATCTTCTCATGTGCTTAGTAACTCCTTTCACTTCTTTATCTTGACTAGTAAACTTGCCTTAAGGAGATTTGGCCCAGTGCAATGGAGATGTGATGGCAGAATGGTTTCAACGCTAAAGTCTATGAACAAAACAGCCCTAGACTCTCTGCAGAAAGACCTAGGAAAACTGCACCATGTTTGAAGTTTGTCACTTGGGCCCTAGTATTGCTGAAACATGACATCCAGAAGCACCCCCCCCCAGCATGTGCTGCTGAGAAATGCATCCAGAAGGGGCTCTAGAAAGGAGAGTGAGGGAGGGAGAAGGGTTCCATAGCAGGCACCAGCCAGGGGCCGAGCTGGACCCCAGATTTCTAGGACAATATCAGGTAGCAATATCCCCTGGTGTCCTTTCATTCTCCCCATTGTATGCTCTAAAATTTTATAGATTTTGAAATACAGTATCATCCTTATATTAATGAAAAGTTGAAAATCTTCAGATGATGTCTGAGACATCTCATTTAAGAACCAGCAAGAAAGTGTTTTGGTTGTATAAAAATGTACTGAAATTGGCAGGATAAGCCAGCTGGTGAGCATGGAGCATCAACTTAGTAAGGACAATGTACATTAAGAATAAATACTTTACCAAGTAGAACAGAATTTTCTGAGTTCCTTCTAATGTAAGAGTCTTAAGAATTGAACAGCTTGCCATTTTTAAACTCATTAAGAAAAGGGGATTTTATTTATTCTGGAAAGACCAAGAGAGTTATTCTTCGGTTGTTGATATAGCATGAAGTTATTTGAATGCCGGTGGCCTAAGAAAGTATCTTTTATCACTGAGTGCAGCCTAAGGAAAAAAAAAAAGCAGGCGAACAAAAAAGTAAACAAAAAGGAAGATGAAGAAAAGAGGTGGGGAGCTATGAGAAAAGCTGCTATCTAATATGCACTCAAAAAACAGTTCCAAAAATATTGCAGGAATTCAGAGAACTGGCTTGGGTTCAGTTGACTTTTATATTAAGAATAGGTGGAAATTTATAATATTGGGATTGTTTGGGATGGTACTACAGTAATATCTTGGTTAAAATCATTACAAAATGAGGATCCATGCTTACTCTGACACTTTAAAATGTAAGAGCAGTCCTTGGGATATTGGAACTACATCAAAGGGAACAAATAAACTGGAAATTGTACTGACGCGATTTGAGTTAAGGGAATGTATTAGTTTCCCATTGCTGATGTAACAAATTAGCACAGACTTAGTGGCTTAAAACAACACAAATTTATTTTCTTGCTGTTCTGGAGTTACAAATCAACTCCTAACTCTCTTGTCTCCCTTTTTTTCCTTTATAAAGATCTTTGTAATTGCATTGGGAATGAATAATCCAGGATAATCTCTCCATCTCAAGATCCTTAATTTAATTACAATTGCAAAGTCTCTTTTGCCATGTAAGGTAACGTTTCGGGGCTTAGGATGTAGACATCTTTAAGGACATTATTCTACCTATTACAAGGAAGAAAGGATTTTCTTAACCTTTTGAATATCAGCCTGAAGGTGGTGGAGAGTGTATTTCTTTTGTGAGAGCAAAGCCTGACCCTCCAGAGCACAGTTAAAAATGTGGTGGACATTAATATCTCTGATATGTCATCTGCAGCTGATGAAATCATGGGCTTGGATGGCATAGACTTTGCCACGTTAGAGTAAGAATCACAGCATAAATACGCAGGACATGATTTAACGCATGCAGGTAGCATGCGAGAAGCTCTGGACAAGAACTTTAGAATGGGTGTTCATACTAAATTCAATTTATTTACATTGGAGGTATGATCTTGAGCTAAAAATAGTCTGTGTAAGGTGTTGTGGGTTTTGGTTCCTACCCTTAACCAAAAGTACCTTGAGGACCTTGTGCAAGGTAGTCCGCTGGGTGCTAGGGAAGGTAATACAAATGAGACCCAGGCCCTACAGTCCAGCAGCCTGCTACCAGGGAGAGCACATATAATCTCAGAATATGTCATGATAGGAACAGTAGAGTGAGCCATGGGACCAGAGAGAGGGACAATGAAGAAAGGATGATCCAAGAAGTGGGAGCAGAAAGTGTGAAGGAGTACCGAGAACCTGGTAGATCCAACAATAATAATACCAAATCGTTGGGTGGTGTTGACTATATGTCATTCACTGGTCTAAAACCTTTGTGTATATGAACTCATTTAATCCTCATAACTCAAGTCTGGTAAATAGACTTCCCAGATGGAGTTTCTCAAACAGATTTCCACTTCCCCTACCTATTGCTACCCCTCTAGTTCAGGACATAGGATCTTTCTCCAAACTGATGTATTTGCCCTCTTCTCTTATCCTACACAGAGTGATCCATTTACAAAATAAATCTAACCCTGCAACTTAAAACCCTTCAGATCCTGCCCAGAATAAAACACATTCCTTAACTCTCCATTCACAGCCCCATAGAGCCTGACCTCGGCCCACCTCTTCGACCTCACCTCTGCCCTCTCTTTCCCTATTCCCTCTTATCGTGGACAATCCAAATAGAGTGGATTCCATCCAATGCAGGCAGTTGTGCTGTTTCACATGGTGGACCTACCTCCATACCTCCCTCCCCCATGTAAACCCTGCTGTTATTCAAGTCTCACCTTAAACGCCTGCTCCTCCTCCGGACTTCTTTGCCGGTCCCTGCCATCCCCACCTGTGTACAGCATCCCTGTTCTTGTCTCCCGTGTGCCCTGAACACAGCTCCGGCATTTATGCCTCTGCTCTCCCCAGTAGATTTGAAGGTTCTTTAGAGCAAGGACAGAGAATTCTCACCTTCCCCTCTTCAGCCCTTGACCAGTACTTGGCACAAAAATGCCATTTGGCCAATGTTTGTTAAATTCCACTAAAGTGAGGGGGAAGCCATTTCCCCTTCATGTGGCTGTGGCTTTTTGACATTCAGAGAGTGGCAGTACAATTGTGGGTGATTCGAGGACACTTAAAAATGGAAAGGGCTCCACATCGAAGGCCTCTTGAATGTAGTGAAAATGAATATCAAAATCAATATGCCGTTCAGTTTAGGGATATGAATAAATGATTTCAATTGAATTGAATTTTCCTCTCCACATTAAGTGGTGGAACAAAATGAACTATTAGATAACATATTTGAAGTAATAGCTCTCTCCTGACTTCGCCTACAATTTGTTTTTACTTCTCCTACAGACCTACGTACTGTGTGTCACGATGGCCTGAGTACATGTTTATCTCCCTTAACCTCCGAAAGGGCAGAGACCGTGCCTCAGGCTCCAAATTTGGAGGGATTTCCTGGTGTTAGTCTCCTCTTTCCTCTGTGCTAACATAACATCATTTCTTTTTCTTTAAATGATTGTTTTTACATGGAAACCTCACAGTTGAATATTATGATTTTTGTAGGGGAGGAGTTGAATAATATGGAAAATAGAATTTAAAAATGTGAAGAATTGCCTCCATTTCTCCTTCAAACCCACACTGCTTCCCATAGGTAACCTCTAGTAAGAGTCTAGCCTTTACCTATGCACGTCTATACACAGGCACACAGCCTGACTTTCCTCGGTTTTGTTCTTTCTGCTGCTATTGCTTCATAAGTGGAATTACACTGTAAGCATTATTCTGCCACTTGAGTTGTTTTTTAAATAGTATCTAACGATATGTTTTGGAAATATCTGTATAGTAGATACACACACATACATACACATATAAATATGTATATACATGTATGCACATATATGCACTTTCTTCTTTCTCTTATTGTTTGCTTTAATGGATTTATGGCTTTTCCTTTTTGATTTTGTTTGGTGCTTAAACTGTCTGAGTTGGGTTTCAATAACTGGCAGTTTTCAAAAGCCTCTTTTTTTTTTTCTATCACTGAATATGTGTGACTTTTGTATAAATAAATGCAAGACTTCTATTAGGAGAGATTCTTAGAAATGAGGTTGCTAGGTCAGGGAGTATGTGCGTTTTATATTTCGATAGCTACACATGGAGAAATTGCTTCCAAAAGGCCTGCGCCTGCGTAGTATCTGAGGTTGCTCTTTTCACCACATTTTCAAAAATACTAGCAATCTTTTTTTCATTCATAATTGAAGGGGCAAAATATGCCATCTTCTTATTTTGATTTTTATTCTCATACTAGTGAGACTGATGAATTTTGCATAAGTTTCTTAGCCACATGTATCTCTTTTCTTCTGAATGGTCCTTTGTTCAGACTTCTATTGGCTTATTTGTCTTTATAATTTTTTCAAAAGGACTTTGTGTAAAATGAATAGGAAACAATTGTTTATTATACATGTTATAGGTTCTCCTCCTCATTATCTTTTAATTTTGCTCATCATAGCCTTTTCAATATAGAAGTTTATGTAATAAAATTAGTCATTTTCCTTGTTTTTTTCTAAGTCCTTTTTATCTTTTTTTATTTGGTATCTGCTGAGACAGATCCCAATTAATTATGGTTCAATTTGAAAGATTTCTTTGAGATTCTTGCACATTTTATTGTTCTGTGTAAACTAACAAGTCATCCCTTTTTCTATACCCTCCAACCTTTTGTTATTTGTGCTGTTTTGTAGGAGAATCCCTCATTTTGATCTTTGAGTTCATTATTCAATTTTCAACTATTCTGATTTATTAAGTTTATGGTAATTCTGTTTTTAATTTCCAAGAATTCTGCTTATTTATTTTTCATAGAAGCCAGTTGCTTTTATCATAGATAATATATTTTTAAAATATGTATGTGATTTTTTAAAATGTGTATATATATACATAAATATACATATATATATATGTATATATATACTTTTTTTTCTTGTTTCTTCTGTTAACTTGTTTCCTTAGTGATTACTTTTGTTTGTTGAGGCAGTGACTCTTTTTTCATGCTGCAGTTTCCCTCAAATGGTTAGTGTTTCATGCATGTTTGCTCATATTTGTATCTGAAGATCTTGATTGAAAAGTATTGATAGTGACATCTTATTTACTTAGCACAAATGAGAATTCCTATTGACCTAGCAGCAAATACAACCTCTAATAACAGAAGCCTTAGTTCCAGGGACTGGACAAGGGAAAGAGACCCATAACTAGATGGGCTTCTCATTAAAGATAGTTCATAGCTTCTTGTCTTGGCACAGAAGACCATAAGTTACTAGAGGTACTTCTGAAATTCCCACTTTATAAAGCTATACATACAGCTTAATCCTAGAAACAAACACTGAAATTGACTGCTCCAAGAGCAGAGGATTGGCATAATAGACACACACACACACACACACACACACACACACACACACACACACTGATAAAAATTACCTAACTACCCATAGTCTACTACTTCCAGCCTTCATTACTCCTTCTCACTTGTGGTTAGTTGGGTTTCTTCTGGAAAAAAATCATTAATTTTGGAGGCTTTCTTATGTGTATGACTTATAGGAGAAACCTGATAATTTTTTTTATATTGGATGCATTCAGATTTATGTCTTCATGGTAGACTAGCACCTTGTTATGATATGACCTTGTTTATCTCTAGTAATCTTTTTTCCTAAGGTTATTTTGGCTGATATCAGTATAGGTATACCAATTTTCTTTGATTAATATTTACATGATACATGGCACCTCATTATTGTTGTAAGCACAGAGAACTTTTAAAAACCTAGTCTGAAAATATTTGTCTTTTACTTGGACTATTTTGTCCATTTATAGTTAATGTACTTACTTGTATATTTGGGTTTATATTCATCATTTTATTATGTGTTTACTATTTGGCCCATTTGCTTTTGTTTTCTTGTTCCCTTTGGGTTTTTTGCCTTCTCTTGGATTTCCGGTCAGTCAATTTTTTCTATCTATTGTCTTATCAGTTTTACATTTTTAAACAAATCTTTAATGACTAAGAGATCAAATATTCTTTCATGACATATCACAGACTAATACAAATGATGATTTTTACCTTTTCCATAATAATGATAGAACCTTTGTACCATCTAAATTCAGTTATATTTGCCCACATATTTATTTTTGTTTTGCTACTAATTTTTCTTTCTTCGTTTCTATATTTTCCTCTATGATCATATTCCTTTTGCTTAAAGAGCTTTCTTTAATATCCCCTCTAGTGCAATCCTAGTGACAATGAATTGTCTTAATTTTTGTTTTTCTAAAAATGTTTTTATTTCCACTTTATTTTTGAGATACATTTTCACTGGGTGCAGAATGCTAAGTTAGCAGTTACTTTCAGCACTTTTAAGGTATTATTTCATTGCCTTCTGGCTTACATCATTTCTACTGAGAAGTCACCAATTTTCTAATTGGTGTTCCTTTGAGAATTGTGTCTTTTTCCCCCTCTGGTTGCTTTTAAGATTTATTTATTTTGTCTTTTTTAAAGTCCATGTGTCTATGATGTGCCTTAATGATTTTTTAAAATATTTATTCTGCTTGTAGTTTGCTGAGTATTTTGAACTTGTGAATTAATGTTTTTCTTCAGTTTGGAGGGTTTTTTTTGCCACTATCTCTTCAAATATTGTTTCTTTTCAGTTCTTTCCTCTCTTTCTGATGTATCCATTACATACATGTTATACTATTTCTCTTTTGCTCTATTCTTGCCCCCTACCCATTCTTTTATCTCTCTGTGCTTCCATTTGGATCTCTTCAATTGTCTTCAAATTTACTAATTTTGTGCACAACTCTGTCCAGTTTTGTGTTATATGCATTAATTTTTCTTTAAGATAGAACACTTTTTATTTCTGGAATCCCTATCTAATTCTTTGTATAGATTTTTTTGGTGGCTTTGTATTATGTCAATAAAGCTAGGCTAAACTGCCTTTCAAGAGTGCTCTTCCTTACATGTTTTAAGTTCAAGTGGTCCACAAAAGGTATTATATGCGAGTTTTGGAAGAATTAAAGCAGTGATCATATTGATTTATACCTGGACGGTCATGAAGTAACATCAGATGCTGTTGCATCTCACACACATTGTCACTGATCTGTTGGCTCATCTAATTGATGTTGGGCAGCAGCTACATCTTCAGGTTCTCTTCCTATTTCAGCTCTCTGAATCCTCACCAGGTGTATTTCCAACTGTGTGATGAAGGGTAAGAACTTCTTGTGCATGAAAATTGCCATAAAAATTAGAGGCAGTGAAAGACTTGTATGGGTTTTAGTCCATCTTCATGTGTCCCACTCTTTCTTTTGGATTCTAGTTTGTTCCCACTGTCCTGAACTTTATATCTATCTTTTTTCCCCAAACGCTTAACATTTTAAACATGAAGCTCCTGTACAAAATACAAAGACATCCACCATACAGTGAAGTTTTAAACAGCTGTCACATTGTGTAAGGACAAATCCCTATAATGAATCATATATATATATATATATATATATATACACATACACACACACATATATGTGTGTATATATATATAAAATGCAATGCTTATATGTATATAAAATGTAAACATGACTGACTCAGATTCTAATTACCTCATAAAAACTCCAACATTTCATCTTTCATTGTTCATATTAATCAGTTTTTATAGTTTTTATCTTATAAAACTGATGTCTGTATCACCCATGAATCTGTTTATGTTTTATTTTTCTGTTATGTTATCTGTCATGTTTTATGTTTTTCCTTTTGGTTTTCTGACACATGGCCCTGTCCCTTACCATGCCTAGAATGATTTTTTTTCTTTTTTTAAAGATTTTATTTTATTTATTTATTTAACAGAGAGAGACACAGCGAGAGTGGGAACACAAGCAGGGGGAGCAGGAGAGGGAGAAGCAGGCTTCCCGCGGAGCAGAGAGCCCGATGCGGGGCTTGATCCCAGGACCCCAGGATCATGACCTGAGCCGAAGGCAGACGCTTAACGACTGAGCCACTCAGGCACCCTAGAATGATTTTAGTAAGTGAAAAACACTGAATATATTAAGGAAGAAACCCCAGATATTGCGATCTTTCACCAGAAAAGGATTATCCTTTCCTCTCCTGGGTAGATAGAATGAGGGGCTATCTTAAATCATTTAGGAAGGGACCAGTTTTAGGCTGGATTAAAGTTTTTATTAAATTAAACTAAAACTCAGTCTATATCTCATTTTCCCAGTCTCTAGTCCAGAGATTTTCATCGCTTCCATTTAGCTTGCTGTATTCACTAGGTCCATTTACCCTAGCAGGTCTTTGTCATCTTAGCACCAGGAGATGCAGAATTTTCCACTTTACTTCTCAAAGTTTGTAGCTTAGTTCTTAAGCCTCTTATTTTGTACACCTTCAAAATTTGACACATATTTTGAGGGAGAGAGGATCAGTTCTCTCTTGAAGCTCCTCAAGTATCCAATTTCATAACTCCATCTCACCTAACTTCCAAAATATCTATTGGTTTCTCTATCCTCAACAATGGCCCTCTGCCCAGTCAAAACCTATTTTCCCAGTCTACCCATGAAAGAATCAGCACAAGCTTCCAGGAAAAGTGCAGCAGAAGATCATTATTATACCTTTCTAACAGTCTCCCCTTTCCATGCTTTTAGCCTCTCCAGATTTCATTATTTCTGCAGCTGTGTATATCTTTAAACAGAGGATTTTTGTGTTTATTTTGCTTTTGAAAAATAGTTCTTCTCAGCAGATGACTTGGTCTACCAAAAACTACTTTAAGCTACATGGAGCAGAAATGCCTATTAATCTATTCTTATCTTATTTATGTCTTCCCAAATTCCTATCAGTATATTGCTCTGCTGTTGGGATGTTGGTTTCCCTGTCTTATCATGGCTTTTATAATGGTTTGTTATAAGGTCATATCAGTAGTAATTTGAGAGGGAAGACAGGTTTACATATACCTTCAGTAAGCCATCTGGAATAGAAATCTCATAATATTTTGAACCTTTTGACCTATATTTTTTATGTTCAATTAGCCAACGTATAATACATCATTACTTTTTGATATAGACCAGAAATTAACAGAGGCAATCTATAGAAACAGGGACTTTACAGGCAATACGATGGCACTGAACTCACATCTTTCAATAGTTACCTCTCAATGTGAATGGGCTGAATGCTCCCATCAAAAGGCATAGGGTTTCAGATTGGATAAAAAAGCAGGATCCATCCATATGCTGTCTACAAGAGACTCATTTTGAACCTAAAGACACCTACAGATTGAAAGTGAGGGGATGGAGAACCATTTACCATGCCAACGGACCTCAAAAGAAAGCTGGGGTAACAATTCTCCTATCAGACAAATTAGATTTTATATGCAACTAATGAATCCTTCTGACCTATATTATAGTTCTCTGATTATGTCTGTCTCTATTAATATGTTATAAATTTATTAAAGGTAAAGACATATGTTATTCATGTTCATGCTTGCCATAATAGCATGTGTAATCACATGTAATAGGTACTCCTCATTTACTTCTTAAATAGATTTTGAGATAAATGAATAAATAACATCATGATGTTCATGGTCAATGGCTTTATCGGCATCTTTCACATTATAAGCTGTATTGATTTTAAAAACACACAAAAATTGTATATAATATTAGAGGCAAATATTTTGTTTCTTTATAGAACCTGGTATATTCCATGCCCTTAAACAAAACTTAAGCAATAATAAAAACAATTTTTATTCAGTTTCTGGGATTTCTCAAAGAGACTTCTTTAAAAATGAAGGACTTTAATCACCTGGTCCCTTTAGATTTTATAGTAGTTCAAGAAATATACTTTTTAAATTCCTGATATATATGTCAGTTCTCTCCTAACACTTATTTCCCTTTAGAAAAGAAGAAAAAAAAAATCACATGAAAAGGGAAATTGAAGAGAAATGTTACCTCACATGTAAAAAGTCACACTTTTCAAAGATTATATTTCCATTTCTACATAATATGCTCTCATTATGAAATCATCAGTGCATTTTTGAGTCATAAACAAGACACTGAAAAAAAGATGAACAGCAATGAAAGTGGCTTTCTGGAAAGTGACATCTATTCCAATATCAGAAAAAAATGAACCTTCTGAAATATTAATTGATTATAATGAGGAGGCCAAACTTTAGATAATCTAAACAGAGGAGCCAGGGAGTATTTCTCATAGGCCTGCAGCTTGTTGTGAAGGCACCTATGAACACTGGCTTTGAATTCAAATTTAAAAGTAAATAAAAATAGATCAGACTATCAGACTGTCAACATAAAAACTTCACCTGGGAATGACATGGCTTCTGTTCCTTTGCAATTGAAACACAGAGTAGGAAAAAACATAATTGTACTAGAAAATAAAATTGCCATGATTCCTGGCCATTAGAAAGACATTTCAAAAATATCAGCCTCTGCTTTCTTCCTGAACTTAGAAATGAATTACGGATATAGGTCATCCCAGGAGCCAATGAACAAATGCCCAGTTATTTTGGCAGTTTCCCAACTCTGTTGAGAGACCCTTAATCTAATGTCTTTTTCATAACTGGTATAGGAGATGGTGCCACTATCTACAAAATTCCAATCTCATTTGGTCTTCATATTCTGGACTTCTCCTTTGACTTTGCACCTGAGTATTTTCTTTTCCATGAGACTACTATTTATATAACTTGTTTGCAAGGAACAAAACAACTTATTCAGCACAGTTCCTTCAAACACCAAACTTTTATTACCAGAAGCTTCAAATGGACACCTCTCTTGAATGGGCCTCATATGTGATGGAGTTAAATATGGAAGAAGACTCTCAAGTTCCCAGCGCAAGAGTAAATGCCAAAAACAGTGACAGAGTCAGTAGCTATGCAGTGCATCAGAGTATTCACAAAGAGAGGCCTAACCTTTCTTCATCTTTATATTGTGTTCTGAAGTTGCCACCACTGTATTTGGAAGAGCATAAACTTAGAGCGGGGAAGGCTCAGCTTAGCCCTTCCTTTGTATGTCTTTCCATAATGGTAGGGCTTCCCTTTTTCTCCAGCTTTTACCCTGTTCCTGTGGTGCGCAACATTCCCCACTTTTGTCAGTGCATTGTGGGCACACAGCTTCCATTCCCAGCACTGTTTATCAAGAAGTGAGGCAAAATTATTTAGGATCTGGTCTTAGAAACCTAAATACCTGTGGATACAACTTCAGGTAGTTTCATGCCTAAAGAGCAAGGGAGAGCCCTTTCCAAATATTCACACATGAAGCTCATTAACAATTTTCTTCTCTCAGTAGCTGAAGATAAATCCTTTAATTTGAAGTGGGCTTAACTCTAATGAGTCATGTCATTACTCTGAAATCCTTTAAGTTGTTGGGGTTTTTTTTCCCTCACTGTCTTAGTGAGGTAGAAATTAAGGACGGTTCCCATTAGCTCTCTATATTTCCTGAAGCATCTGCTCATAGTTACAAATTGATCCACCCTAAATATTTATTTGTCTGTAAATGTCATGGAGTCAACACTTCACTTTAGACATTTTTTCCCCCAAACACAAAATTACTTTTTAAAAGTTCTGTCAATAACATCATTTGCAATTTAAATGCTTTAAAAATATGATCCTTCCTGCTGTGTTTTTGAATACTTCCTTCATATTTAATTGCTATAGACACTTTAGTTCCTAATTAAACTTTATTGTTTATGATGTTGCAGTCATTAATAGACATGATGTGGGGGGAATGGATAGTTCTAGTAAATTCTCTGGCTGTTAATTCTAGTCTGAATCTTAATATCTTCCATAGCTATAATGAACTCATGGGGCTGAGAGGAGGATGGGTAGAAAGTGAGACACAAAACAAGTACATAGTTCATGTTTTTGAGGATTTACTAGACATTCTGGAAGGCAAGCTTGAATTGGACTTGAACTGAATTGGGCTCCTTGATTTGTAGGGGAGATTAGCTTAGAAATAACATCTCAAACACTTGCAAGACAAATATCCTCATTTTTCAAGGCTCCTTTCTCCAGTACATCCCCAGGTTTTGCATTGGTGACAGAGAGGAGCATATATTGCACACACAGAGCTTGCCTCATCCTTGGAGCCCTAAATGACTTTTATTGAGAGAGAATGGAGACACGATGAATCTGATGGGGTTTGGTCATGGAAAGATTTGCTATGAACCATTGCACCAAGGTTGAAATGCCCAAGAGGCTGACAAGCTTATTGCCCATTTCAGAGATTAAATAGTTTTGGAAAAATTTTCTCCCCTGGCAGTTGTAATTGTGTCTGTGAAATAAGTGTTCATTCTGCTTGAGCACCGTGGTTTGAATGCTTCCTTCTATATTTTCCCCTAGTGGATTGATCTTAAAAAGATCTGCTCAGATTTCCCCCTACCAATGCAAATTAACCCATGAACTCGATAACACACTCCCCAGCCCCCCCACATCCTTGCCATGTCCCATGCTAATGGGTAATCAGAGATACTGCCAAGTCCCTTTATCATGGATCATCTTTGTAACTGTTTGAAGGCAGGGAAAGGAGCTGAAAAATCTTCCAGGTTAATGATATGGTTATCGGAAATGGACAAAAGCTACTATCAGTAACCTTGGGAGTCTTGAGCTGCCAGAGGAGCACTCATGAGTAGATAAAGTGGTCTTTATTTGTTGGGACTTCCAAAGCATGCAGGAGGGCCTCAATTGCCCCAAAATAAAATAAGGTGAGGATAACATCTCAAGAAGAGGGAAGAGGGTACATGCATAAAAAACACAGGTTCATCACTGACAGATCATCTTTCTATTCCCTGACTTTGCCCAGGGTCAACATTGCATATTAGTCAGCTAACTGTTGGAAAACATCTGATCTTTTGGGTGATTTGGAATGTTTCTGTTTCTAGCCCGGGTGGATAAAGACCATTATGTTTTTTTTTTTAATTTTTTATTGTTATGTTAATCACCATATATTACATAATTTGTTTTGGTGTACTGTTCCATGATTCATTGTTTGTTCATAACACCCAGTGCTCCATGCAGAATGTGCCCTCCTCAATACCCATCACCAGGCTAACCCATCCCCCCACCCTCCTCCCTCCAGAAACCTCAGTTTGTTTTTCAGAGTCCATCATCTCTCATGGTTCGTCTCCCCCTCTGACTTACTCCCCTTCATTCTTCCTCTCCTGCTATCTTCTTCTTTTTCTTTTTTCTTAAAATATGTTGCGTTATTTGTTTCAGAAGTACAGATCTGTGATTCAACAGTCTTACACAATTCACAGCGCTCACCGTAGCACATATCTTCCCCAATGTCCATCACCCAGCCACCCCGTCCCTCCCACCACCACCCACTCCAGCAACCCTCAGTTTGTTCCTGAGATTAAGAATTCCTCATATCAGTGAGGTCATATGATACATGTCTTTCTCTGATTGACTTATTTCACTCAGCATAACAGCCTCCAGTTCCATCCACGTCGTTGCAAATGGCAAGATCTCATTCCTTTTGATGGCTGCATAATATGCCATTGTGTATATATACCACGTCTTCTTTATCCATTCATCTGTCGATGGACATCTTGGCTCTTTCCACAGTTTGGCTATTGTGGACATTGCTCCACATTGGGGTGCACGTACCCCTTCGGGCCCCTACAGTTGTATCTTTGGGGTAAATACCCAGTAGTGCAATTGCTGGATCGAATGGTAGCTCTAATTTCAACTGTTTCAGGAACCTCCATACTGTTTTCCAGAGGGGTTGCACGAGCTTGCATTCCCACCAACAGTGTAGGAGGGTTCCCCTTTCTCCACATCCCCGCCAACATCTGTCGTTCCCTGACTTGTTAATTTTAGTCATTCTGACGGGTGTGAGGTAGTATCTCATTGGGGTTTTGATTTGGATTTCCCTGATGCCGAGCGATGTTGAGCACTTTTTCATGTGCCTGTTGGCCATTTGGATGTCTTCTTTGGAAAAATGTCTGTTCATGTCTTCTGCCCATTTCTTGATTGGATTATTTGTTCTTTGGGTGTTGAGTTTGGTAAGTTCTTTATAGATTTTGGATACTAGCCCTTTATCTGATATGTAATTTGCAAATATTTTCTCCCATTCTGTCGGTTGTCTTTTGGTTTTGTGGACTGTTGCTTTTGCTGTGCAAAAGCTTTTTATCTTGATGAAATCCCAATAGTTCATTTTTGCCCTGGCTTCCTGTGCCTTTGGTGATGTTTCTAGGAAGAAGTTGCTGTGGCTGAGGTCGAAGAGTTTGCTACCTGTGTTCTCCCTTAGGATTTGGATGGACTCCTGTCTCACGTTTAGGTCTTTCAACCATTTGGAGTCTATTTTTGTGTGTGGTGGAAGGAAATGGTCCAGTTTCATTCTTCTGCATGTGGCTGTCCAATTTTCCCAACACCATTTGTTGAAGAGACTGTCTTTTTTCCACTGGACATTCTTTCCTGCTTTGTCAAAGATAAGTTGACCATAGAGTTGAGGGTCCATTTCTGGGCTCTCGATTCTGTTCCATTGATCTATGTGTCTGTTTTTGTGCCAGTACCATACTGTCTTGATGATGACAGCTTTGTAATAGAGCTGGAAGTCCGGAATTGTGATGCCGCCAGCTTTGCTTTTGTTTTTCAATATTCCTCTGGCTATTCGGGGTCTCTTCTGGTTCCATACAAATTTTAGGATTATTTGTTCCATTTCTTTGAAAAAAGTGGATGGTATTTTGATGGGGATTGCATTGAATGTGTAGATTGCTCTAGGTAGCAGACATCTTCACAATGTTGGTTCTTCCAATCCATGAACATGGAACGTTTTTCCATTTCTTTCTGTCTTCTTCAATTTCTTTCATGAGTATTTTATAGTTTTCTGAGTACAGATCCTTTGCCTCTTTGGTTAAATTTATTCCTAGGTATCTAACGGTTTTGGGTGCAATTGTGAATGGGATCGACTCCTTGATTTGCCTCTCTTCTGTCTTGTTGTTGGTGTATAGGAATGCCACTGATTTCTGTGCATTGATTTTATAGCCTGCTACTTGACTGAATTCCTGTATGAGTTCTAGCAGTTTTGGGGTGGAGTCTTTTGGGTTTTCCACATACAGTATCATATCATCTGCAAAGAGTGAGAGTTTGACTTCCTCTTTGCCGATTTGGATGCCTTTGATTTCTTTTTGTTGTCTGATTGCTGTGGCTAGGACTTCTAATACTATGTTGAATAGCAGTGGTGAGAGTGGACATCCCTGCCGCGTTCCTGACCTTAGGGGAAAAGCTCTCAGCTTTTCCCCATTGAGAATGATATTCGCTGTAGGTTTTTCATAGATGGCTTTTATGATATTGAGGTATGTACCCTCTATCCCTATACTCTGAAGAGTTTTGATCAAGAAAGGATGCTGTACTTTGTCAAATGCTTTTTCTGCATCTATTGAGAGGATCATATGATTCTTGTTCTTTCTTTTGTTAATGTATTGTATCACGTTGATTGATTTGCAGATGTTGAACCAGCCTTGCAGCCCAGGGATAAATCCCACTTGGTCGTGGTGAATAATCCTTTTAATGTACTGTTGGATCCTATTGGCTAGTATTTTGGTGAGAATTTTTGCATCCATGTTCATCAAGGATATCGGTCTGTAATTCTCCTTTTTGATGGGATCTTTGTCTGGTTTTGGGATCAAGGTAATGGTGGCCTCATAAAATGAATTTGGAAGTTTTCCTTCCATTTCTATTTTTTGGAACAGTTTCAGGAGAATAGGTATTAATTCTTCTTTAAATGTCTGATAGAATTCCCCTGGGAAGCCATCTGGCCCTGGGCTTTTGTTTCTTGGGAGATTTTTGATGACTGCTTCAATTTCCTTAGTGGTTATAGGTCTGTTCAGGTTTTCTATTTCTTCCTGGTTCAGTTTTGGTAGTTGATACATCTCTAGGAATGCACCCATTTCTTCCAGGTTATCTAATTTGCTGGCATAGAGTTGCTCATAATATGTTCTTATAATTGTTTGTATTTCTTTGGTGTTGGTTGTGATCTCTCCTTTTCATTCATGATTTTCTTGATTTGGGTCATTTCTCTGTTCTTTTTGATCAGTCTGGCCAGGGGTTTATCAATCTTGTTAATTCTTTCAAAGAACCAGCTCCTAGTATTGTTGATCTGTTCTACTGTTCTTTTGGTTTCTATTTCATTGATTTCTGCTCTGATTTTATTATTTCTCTTCTCCTGCTGAGTTTAGGCTTTATTTGCTGTTCTTTCTCCAGCTCCTTTAGGTGTAGGGTTAGATTGTGTATTTGAGACCTTTCTTGTTTCTTGAGAAAGGCTTGTATTGCTATATACTTTCCTCTCAGGACTGCCTTTGCTGTATCCAAAAGATTTTGGACAGTTGTGTTTTCATTTTCATTGGTTTCCATGAATTTTTTTAATTCTTCTTTAATTTCCTGGTTGACCCATTCATTCTTTAGTAGGATGCTCTTTAGCCTCCATGTATTTGAGTTCTTTCCGACTTTCCTCTTGTGATTGAGTTCTAGTTTCAAAGCATTGTGGTCTGAAAATATGCAGGGAATAATCCCAATCTTTTGGTACCGGTTGAGACCTGATTTGTGACCTAGGATGTGATCAATTCTGGAGAATGTTCCATGGGCACTAGAGAAGAATGTGTATTCCGTTGCTTTGGGATGGAATGTTTTGAATATGTCTGTGAAGTCCATTTGGTCCAGTGTGTCATTTAAAGTCTTTATTTCCTTGTTGATCTTTTGCTTAGATGATCTGTCCATTTCAGTCAGGGGGGTGTTAAAGTCCCGCACTATTATTGTATTGTTGTCAATGTGTTTCTTTGCTTTTGTTATTAATTGCCTTATATAATTGGCTGCTCCCATGTTCGGGGCATAGATATTTACAATTGTTAGATCTTCTTGTTGGATAGACCCTTTAAGTAGGATATAGAGTCCTTCCTCATCTCTTATTGCAGTCTTTGTTTTAAAATCTAGTTTGTCTGATATAAGGATTGCCACCCCAGCTTTCTTTTGGTGTCCATTTTCATGGTAAATGGTTTTCCACCCCCTCACTTTCAATCTGGGGGTGTCTTTGGGTCTAAAATGAGTCTCTTGCAGACAGCATATGGATGGGTCTTGTTTTTTAATCCAATCTGATAGCCTGTGTCTTTTGATTGGGGCATTGAGCCCATTTACATTCAGGGTAACTATTGAAAGGTATGAATTTAGTGCCCTTGTATTGCCTGTAAGGTGACTGTTACTGTATGTTGTCTGTGTTCCTTTCTGATCTTTGCTGCTTTTAGGCTCTCTCTTTGCTTAGAGAACCCCTTTCCATATTTCTTGGAGGGCTGGTTTCGTGTTTGCAAATTCCTTTAGTTTTTGTTTGTTCTGGAAGCTTTTTATCTCTCCTTCTATTTTCAATGATAGCCTAGCTGGATATAGTATTCTTGGCAGCATATTTTTCTCGTTTAGTGCTCTGAAGATATCTTGCCAGTCCTTTCTGGCCTGCCAGGTCTCTGTGGATAGGTCTGTTGCCAGTCTAATATTTTTACCATTGTAGGTTACATATCTCTTCTCCCGAGCTGCTTTCAGGATTTTCTCTTGGTCTCTGAGACTCGTAAGTTTTACTATTAGATGTCGGGGTGTTGACCTATTTTTATTGATTTTGAGAGGGGTTCTCTGTGCCTCCTGGATTTTGATGCCTGTTTCCTTCCTCACATTAGGGAAGTTCTCTGCTATTATTTGCTCCAATATACCTTCTGCCCCTCTCTCTCTTTCTTCTTCTTCTGGGATCCCAATCATTCTAATGTTGTTTCGTCTTATCGAATCACTTATCTCTCGAATTCTGCCCTCGTGATCCTGTAGTTGTTTCTCCCTCTTTTTCTCAGCCTCTTTACTTTCCATCATTTGGTCTTCTATATCACTGATTCTCTCTTCTGCCTCATTTATCCTAGCATTTAGTGCCCCCATTTTTGATTGCACCTCATCAATAGCCTTTTTGATTTCGACTTGGTTAGATTTTAGTTCTTTTATTTCTCCAGAAAGAGTTTCTCTAATAACTTCCACACTTTTTTCAAGCCCAGCTAGTATCTTTAAAGTCATGATTCTGAACTCTAGGTCCGACATCGTACTAATGTCCGTATTGAGTAGGTCCCTGGCTGACGGTACTACCTCTTGTTCTTTTTGCTGAGGTGATTTTCTTCGTCTTGTCATTTTGTCCAGAGGAGAATAGATGAATGAGAGAACAAAATGCTAACAGGTTTACAACGTCCCCCACAAATATACTGTATACAAATCAGAAAAGACCTGAAACCAGGGGAAAAGAAAGGGAAAGAAAGAAAAAAGAAAGAGAAAAAAAAAAAGATAAAAACAAAAACAGAACAATACAAAAAAAAGCAGAATGTGATCAAATATGATCAGGCTAGTGCATAGATCAGTGCCACACACTAGATTTTGGGCGTATTTTGGTCTGTTAGAAAAAAGTGCCTCCTAAAATTTTAAAGGAAGAAAGACATATATGTATAAAATAAGGGTTGATACAATGAAGGGATAGAAGATGACTGTAAAGATGAAAATTATAAAAGATTTTATAAAAGAACTTGATAAGATAAGAAGTTGTTTGAAAAAAGAAAGAAGATTTTAAAAAAAAAAGGAGAGAATGTGATCAGGCAGGAGACTAGAACAGAACCATACACTAGTGATTTAGGGTATATTTTTATCTGTTAGAAGAAACTGTATCTCAAAATTTTAAAGAGAGAACAACTTATATATGTATATGCCAAAAATAAGGGTAACTACTATGAAGGGATAAAATATGACTCTAAAAATGAAAAATAAAAAATGTTTTTGTTTTTTTTTTTAAAAAGAGATTGATGAGATGTTGGTTGAAAAAGGGAAAAGGAAAAAGAAAAATAAAACAGTTAACAAAAATTAACTTTGATGAACTAATGAATCATGGTATAAAAAAGCCATGAATTCTATGTGCAGTATTCCCCTAGCGCTGGAGTTCTCCCGTTCTCCTTGATCGGTAAACTTGGTCTGGGCTTGCTGGCTGTTCGTGCTGATCTTCTGGGGGAGGGGCCTGTTGCTGTGGTTTCCAAATGTCTTTGCCGGAGGCTGAATTGCCCTGCCCTTGTCAGTCCGGGCTAAGCAAGCTGCTCGGGTTTGATCTCAGGAGCTTTTGTTCCCTGCAAGCTCTCCATACAGCCTTGGAGGACCAGGGCAGAAATGGTGGCCTCCCAATCTCCACCCGGAGGAGCTGAGAACTCGGGGCCCCGCTCCTCAGTGCGCCCCCAGAGAAAAGCAGTCACTCCCTTGTCCCCGGTCTCCGGCCGCACTCTGTACTCACCCGGCCTGTGACCGAGCGTTTGTATCTCTGGCACCCGACCCCGTGTGGAGTCTCCAAACCCAGCAGATCCCTGCGGTGCGTTCCCGCGCCGCTCCTCCCCGGGAAGGAAGGGGAGTCTCCCCGGATCTGCCGCCTGTTGAGTCCCTGCTGCAGGAGCAGTGGCCCGACTGGGCTGCGGATCACAGTTTATGGCCACCCCGAGCTGAGAGCCCGCGCCTCGGCTCCATCTCTGCAGCTGGCTTCCCCGCTCCAATCCCTGGGAGCTCTGCTGCACTCAGGCACCCCCGGTCTTTCTGTGACCCCAAGGGTCCTGAGACCCCACTGTCCCGCGAGGGTTCCACCCCCGCTTAGCCACTGGAGCGACGTCCCTCAGCGGAGCCGACTTCTAACAGTTCCGATTTTGTGCTCCGCGGCTCTAGCACTTGCCAGAAGCGCCCAACGGAGGCCCCTCCCCCGCCGTCTATCCTCCCGAATATCGCCTCAGATTCACTTCTCCGCAAGTCCTACCTTCCAGTAAGTGGTCGCTTCTCTGTTCAGAGAGTTGTTGCTACTCTCCTCTTTGATCTCCTGTTGAGTTCGTAGGTGTTCAGAATGGTTTGATCCCTATTCAGCTGAATTCCTGAGACCAGACGAAATCTAGGTCTCCTACTCCTCCGCCATCTTGCTCCGCCCCCCAAGACCATTATGTTTTAACACAGACCACACTATATTCCTCTTTCTCAATCAACGCCTAGAATTCTTGGGTTCACCATTTTAAGGAAGTCTTAGTATCATGCCTCAAAATTGAGTGTGAGAATATCAAAGAGACCTGGAGACAGTTAATAATATTTATTTCTGAGTATTCACTATACCCCTAGGACTGTGTTAAGTCTGTGAGTGATTATTGTACTTAATCCTATAACAATTCAATAAGGGAGGTTCTGGTATTATCCTGTGGAAACTGATAGAGAGATTAAGCAACTAGGCTGAGGTCACTTGGTTAGTAATTAGTTCAATCAATTTGAACCCAGGTATTCCTGATCCTAGAATGTGAGCTCAAATTATAATCCTATACTGCCTTCGGTACCTTGAGGAAGGAGGATGAGCTGATGCCAGAAATAAGATGATTCTCTACTACCTAGAAATAAATAATGTATGGGGACCTGGATTGGGTGGATCTGATCCTTATGCCATTGTATTAATTGGGATGGGACTTCTCACTAATTTTGAAGGTGTTTTTTGGTAGCTCGAAAGTATCCTAGGGTGGGGTTTTTAGCCCTATTACCTTGTTCAGGTACCCTTCTCTTTCTACTTTTATGAACTGTCAGTGCTGATCAGTATCCATGCTGAGGAGAAGCAGGTGTAGTCCCAGGATATGAGTGAAATGTTCAGACGACTGGTAGAATTAGCTCAGCATCACATCCAAACCTAGAGCCAACTGTTAGCTGAATGACAAGAGAACATGAAGGAATCTAGGCTGAATGAGGCCCAAGTCATACTAGATGTTAATTTTAGGCAGATCCTTTTTGAGAAAAGCAGAAATTAGGATGGGCAACAGAACTTGGAATATAAGTATAAAAAGATCATAAAAATTTACAGTGAGAAGCATGTCTTAATCAAAGGAAATGACCACAGATGAGGTCAAGTGATTGGTGGACAGGCATTTGAAGTTGAAGATGGCAGGTTGATTGCTATTTTCTTACATTTTAACCAATTAGAAATGAGTAATTATTATTATATGGATTTTTGTATGTTATAAGTTTATGTGTCAAGGGCAAACCTCTCCAGAGTCACAGGGTGTTCCTTTCACATTCACTCCCGACTAGTTTCCATCATTCTTGGCTGCATGTGATGTGGTTCCTTGCTTCGTTTATCCAATTCTTTTCTTCCTTCCCTGGTCCTCCAAGTATTTAGATACTAGAAGGAAGGGAGATCAGGGGCAGGTGCAGAGACCTTCCCTGTCTCACATGGATTTTGTAGGGATTAATGAACTAACATATTCTAAAGTGATTTTAAAAGGTGAAGTGCTATATAAGTGTCAAGCATGATTAACTAGCAGCCAAGTTATTAGGCACCTGAATATTATGCATCTTTTCTGAATTTTAGGAAAATGGATGTGCATATTCATTTTCAAAAGCACTATTATTTAAGTGATGTTCAGGCACTCAAATGAAAGTCTAGCCCAGTTCTAATGATCTCTACTTTGCTCATACCAGTCATGTAGACCTTAAGAGTGGCATACTTAATGCAACTTGTGAGTAAGGTAGATCCAGTGACCAATCTTGTGGCATCTGCTGTGCATCAGGGAAAAAACACACAGTATAATGCAAAATATTAGTTGCCTTTCACCCTACCCCTCATCCTTCTAGCACAGGAGTTATTGAGGCTTGGTGGTTGGGAGTGTGAACTCTGGCCCAGACTCCCTGGGTTCAAACCCTCACTCCACTGCTAGCTAAGTGACTTGAGGAAGTTGGGTCACCTCCCTTTGCATTAGTTTGTCTATGTAGAAACTGGGAACAATAATAGTACCTGTTTCATCCTTCATACATGTAAGGTGCTCAGAAAAGCAGTTCCAAACATGCGGGAATTGCCTCTGAAATGTCAACTAGTATCTTTGTAATTGTCATTAATACTGATCGAAGCAGTTTCCACCCATGGATAGAGAAATGATAAATAGAGGTGGTGGTGATTTTGCTAGCATTCCTATGACATTTGGCAGCTTACAAAGCCAGTGACTTATGATATTAACCTGTGGTCTTGCAGCAGTTGTTCTTTGCCTAGATCCTCACAACTTGGTGAGTTAACTTAGCAGAGTGGTAGCTTTTATTTTCGTCTCATTTGCTCAGCAAGGTTTGAACCCCCTTCTGGTAATTCCCTTTAGCCACTACATTTTACCCTAGGTACAAAATGGACACAACCCTGTGCCTGGTCAGTCACAGACTTCTCGTCCTGAAGTAAGCATGTGAGCCAGGATGGCCAATCGGAGGCCTCTCCTGGCTTACTAAAGAAAGATTTGATTTGAACTTGAAGAAAAAAACAGCTTTTCCTCTGGGTCCCTGATTGTAGAAGAATATGAAATTGGGTTGAAAGTGGCCGAATGAACATTCAAGTGAAGAAGATGTGGCTGCAATAAGAGAGAATGAAGCCAGAGCAGAGCAGGGCTGAGCTGTGAGATGGAGGAGGAAGGGAGTTCTGGTAGGTTTTGTGTCTTGATTGTAGCATTCGAGGCCCGGGTCCCCCTCCTTTGATTTGGTCAGATAGCCCAATATCCCTCCCAGCCGTATGAGCTAATAAACTTATTCTTTGTGTTCTCTTAAAATGGTTTGAATTGGTTCATCTTTTGTAACTTAAAGAACCCTTATAAGACAAATAGGATAGTTCACTCATTCTACGGATGAGAGAATTGAGGCTCAGAGAGGTTAAGTGATTTGCTCATGAAAACCACAATACCAGTGGTTTTCAGAGCCAGAACTTCATGTCCTAGTGAATGACCCCAAATGCTATATTCCAGTAAAGAGAGCAACGCTGAGGAACTTGGAGAGGGAGCTGGTAATTAATGAAAGGGGCAGAGAAGTTTCAGGGCACCATCAGGTCATGGCTAGCCACAGAGTTAATTCATTCACTGGTTCATCAAATATTTGTTCAGTCACGGAACAACAATCTAAGGCAAGCTGTTCAGGCAGAGGAAGCGAGTGATCTGCAGGTACCCCTGGCTCTCTTGGGTACCCGTCTGCTCTCAGCTACTGCCGGCCCAGCAAGGGGTGAGAAACCGCAGAGCCAGCTACCCGCGTTTTTCAAGTTGCTAGTCTAGTGAAATGCAGTGCATGCAGTACATGTCAAACACTTGGACCTCTCCGAAAATTGATTATGGATCTTGCCCCTTCCTTAAAAAGCAGGCTTTTGTTTTTATTAGCATGTGTAAATATGGAATAACTTCTGAATGCAAATATGGATGCCATTTTATTTTTCTGACATGTTTGGAAGCAGCCCGGGGCAGGGTGGCAGTGAATCAGTAAACATCATGGGTACACTATGCTGGGAATTCATCAACTGTGCACACTACTAATAGGCTTCTGCCATATGTTCCATAATAGCGTGTTTGCTAACATGGGACTGGGCTGCCCGATGGTCTGACAAAGCTGCCACGTCAGTTTCTTGATGTATAGAAACAGGCTCCACTCGCCAGACGTAGAAATCCAGCAAGGTCATTTTAGGAGTAATTTCCATTTTGTGTGCTTCTTTTCCCCCTCATTGACTGTGAGAGAATGTGATGTGCCTCATTACAACGTGATTCCAGGTGCATAACACAATAATGACCTTTATGCCGAAGACTGAAGTTCACGTGATTGATAAGCTAGACTCCCATTTTGTGATGTTGGAAACCATTAGCTAGAGGCAGAAGCCTTCTTAACTTCTTGACATAGGAGGTCACAGGGTCAAGGTCAAGGCCCAGGCTGCAGCCATTTCTGGACTCAGATGAAAGAGGGAAACAGTGCTGCCTGGCAGCCCGAGGGTTTGCGGCCCTTCCTGTGAGAGTTGGAGATGCCCTGGAGCCTGTGGAAAGTTAGGGAAGGCCTGGGGATCCAGATGGGAAGTGAAAGGGGAGCAGCAGATCTGCACGGGGGTGGGCCTGCATGCTGGGCTTCTCCGTGTAGGACTGCTGTCCGAACCATCCCCTCCTTTTCTCTTTTCAAGTCCTTACTGATTTCCTCTGCTTTGCATCGGACCCAAAATTATGCTGTCTCTCTACAGGCATTCCTTCTTTTTTCTCTCCTAGATCTTAGATTGTTGGTGCTCAAGTGGGAAATCAGGCATTTGTTATGGCGTCTTTACAATGACCTGGGAAAGTTGAGGATTCCATTTTCACCCACCCAGGGAATAGGTTTCCTGCCAAAGCCGTGTGTGGCTTCTGCCCTTTGTTGAAAATGGCCAAACAAATCAAGTCCTTCCCTTGGCAATTATGGCCAGGGTGTTGACTGTCCTTTTATGAAACATACATTTACAAATGGCATTTGAATGTCCGAGGTGGTGCCAGACCTCAGGACCTTTCCTAACTGCTCGTTTTCTTGTTTTTGCTCTGACTGAGGACACGGTGTCTCATATCTCCTACAAACTACAAGAACCCAAACCTAATGCAAAAAATGGGCAATGAACAGGGAAAGTAAAAAGTCACATGTTATCTGAAATCTGGAGCTTGTAAATAAAGAAAGAAGTGATAAAGAACAAGAATGAGAATGTATTCGGTCAGAGGGAAAGAGAAGTAGGGATTTGAGGATATTAAGCAAAAGAAGTGAAACACCTAAAACTATAAATAAAATGGCTTGTTTGTTTGTTTGTTTATATCCCTGGAGTTATAAGCATCTTGGCCTGACCATGGGTTAATGGTTTTTTTAGGAGGGGCCTATCGTGTGTGTTTACTGATGTTTGATTTCCAGAGCTTCTAGCTCAATCAGGGACAAAGGCTCTATGTTTCACTAATGCTCATAGAAGAATAATGCCTTTTTAAAATATTGCCAGCTCTGCTGTCATTTCAGGACCCCAGAGACTCTGCTTATTAGGCTGGCAGGCGAGCGAAGAAATGAGTGGGGCAGAGAGGTGGCAGGGGTTAATTTCATATTTGTCACGAGATCTTGCATGATTTCCCTAAAAGATATTTAATTTCCACTGGGCATAATAACTTGCAGCTGCCGGAATATGCTGTATACTAGTGGCGAGTTCTTGTCTTTGGAGATTTATGCAAGTCGTTATTTAAAAATAGAGATCCGGGAGTTACAGCTGGCTAATTAATCTACCACTAAGGAAAGCTCAGCAAGTGACCCACTTAACTGTTTCCAGGAACCACAGCGACGCTGAAGCAAACTTTCAAAAATGTCCTACACAAAGAACCGAACAAATACACCCCTGTGACATTTTGTGGTCTGCTCACAGTGTGGGCGTCCCTTCTTCATGCCCGTTTCTTTCGCACAAACACCACTCACCTCGTCCCTATACAGCTTGAATTCCTAGATGCTTCCCCACCTGTGTCCTCCATCGTGAGGACGGACGCTGGACGCTTCCCGGCTCTCTTTCCTCAGTCTCTTCTCTCTCTGTATTGCTCACCTGCTCAGACCACACCCCTCAGTGCATGGTTTCTGCCGCCTCAGCTCCAAGGCTCAAGTGATTTCCCACCTGAGCACCAACAATCTAACCTGCCTGACTTCAGAGGGCTCCTGCAAGATAGCCAAGCCATATGTATTTGCCCATTGTTCCTCCACTTTCTCCACGTGCACCTGCCTCTCCTGGCGTCGTAGTCTCTCCCCTCTCATACTGTGCCTTCACCCATCACCTTGCCCTTCCTCTCTCAGTGTGGAGATGGTCCGTAGGTCCTGCAAAGGTCCACAACGCCTAACGCAGGCTATGTCGAGTTTTCTCCTTGGACTTGACAACAGAGAGTTGACATTAATCAGGTCATGACACATTTTTATCCTTGGTCTGTGAGGGCCCTGATCTTATTTTTAAATTAATCAATTAATTCATGTATTATATTTATTCCTCTTCTCTCCCCCCTCTGCCTAAGTAGGCATCTGTTATGCTCTATGTGCATTTTTTTATGGCATACATCTTTGCCAAATAATTAATATTGTTATATGTGCATGTGTTTGGATTTACACAGATGATATATATTACATTTCATCTGTTCCTTACTTTATTCACTGTCCTTTAAAGTCCGTGCATGTCTCTAAATCTGGCTGCTGCATACTCCGTGGTGGGCAACCATCACCTTTACCTCTCTGCTTTCTCTGTGATGTACTTACACAGATCCCTCCCACCCTCTGGATTTCCCCTTCTCTGAAATCTTTTGGCATTCATTTGCCCTATAGCTTAATTATATGCTTGTGTTTGGTTTGTTTGTTTGTTTGTTTTTTAATTTTCCTATGAGTTTTCATGTTTTCCCCTTGTCTTTTGTGTAACTCCTTGAAGATCAGGGACTGTGTCTTGGACTCTTCCCTCCCCCACTCCACCATCCCCACCTCTGCAGACCTTCTGGGGAGCTTGGTGCAGAAATGACACTCAGTAAATCCTTGTTTATTTAGTGAATTGAAGAGCATGACTCCTCTTTATACCTCCAGTGTCTAAAATGGTGCCTGGCGTGTTGCAGGTGACCAGGAGATTTGTTTGAAGCAAATGGGTATTTCATCTTTCCCACGAGGAAAGGAATATGGAATAGTAGGATATACAGAGGTCAGGGTACTATGTTCTAGGTTCTTATCTGCCGCCAAGCAGGTGTGCAACACCTGGCGTGTCAGAGAACATCTCTAGGTCCTGGTTAAACTGAATGACTTCACAGATCCTTGATCATTCTACCTTGCTAAGCTTCTGTGACTTCCCTAACAATTTTTCAACACGAAGTAAGAGAGTCTTCAATATGAAATCACCTGCATGGAATACAGAATAGTCATACTCAAGGCAATAGAGCATGGGAGGGGGAGAGATGAGAGCATATCCTATGGGTTCTGATCTTAGGCTCCCAGAATGATTAGGAGGACAAAATTCTTGCCACTTGTAAAGTGCTTAGAAGAGTGTCTGACACAAAATCAATGCTATGTAAATCTTTACTATTATTTTTATAAATTTAAGAAAATCTACTAGCCTTGGCGACAATCTCTTGTCTGGCATTTGGAAGTCAGGTCTTCATGCTTATGTGCAAACAAAGCCAAGAAATTCTAGTATCCCTGCTGAAATTAATAGTTTTCTTTTATAGGACAATAACCACCAGACAACAGTCTGATTTCTTTTAGGCCCCAACTGTTGTCTTTTTGGTAATGGGCACGTTCTAATTTTCATGGCTTTTGTAAAATGAAGCATGTAGCTGCCAATAAAGATGTTAGAACAAGAATCCTGAGTTTTGTGTTTACTATCTATCAAAAAACAACTGTTTTTCTGTAAAGCAATCCCTTAGAAATGGAAACAGAACAGGAATGTGGTAATACCTTTACAGATGATGTTTTTCCCTTTAGTCGGGAAGAAGTAACTAAATAATCTAATTTGCTTTCTCTTATCTTTAGGGAAGTAAATTCAAATATTGGACAAACCCATTATTAAAATTCTGAACGGGGCGCCTGGGTGGCTCAGTTGGTTAAGCGACTGCCTTCGGCTCAGATCATGATCCTGGAGTCCTGGGATCGAGTCCCATATCGGGCTCCCTGCTCAGCAGGGAGTCTGCTTCTCCCTCTGACCGTCTTCCCTCTTGTGCTCTCTATCTCTCATTCTCTCTCTCAAATAAATAAATAAAATCTTAAAAAAAAATTCTGAACAGCATTTAATGCATGAACTTGTTTTTTGCTCTAAGTTTCCTTTTTCTCTAGGTCAAGAGATAAAGCTATTTGTCTAAAAGAAAAAGCATTAAATGATATTGGTGATAGGTTACAGGTTTTATAACTTAACTGTATTTGCTTCATGAGCAAAAATAGCATTTAATAACTATTTTATTCTACTGTTCTACTGAGTAATGGAAGTCTTAATCAAACAGCATTTCACTTTAATGCTTTTATATACAAAAATCCAATCTGTAAAATTAGTCTGTTATCTAAAAGTTAAGAAAAAAATCAGGTAAAAATACAAAATGGAAACTGGGAACTCCGGATGAACTGGAAATTTTTGGACCAAGGAAAGATTAAAACTTCTACTCAAAAAGTTGGAGAAATAGATAGGTAAAATGTTCCAATAACAACAATAACATAGGAAAATAACTATGAATCATTGGTTTTAGAGCTCAGAAACACTGGCGTAAACTATGACTTACATGGTGAATGCGGAATTTTAAAAACACACCTTGTGTTTTTGCTTTTGTTTCTGGGGGTTTTTGTTTGGTGGTGGAGGTGGTGGTGGTGGTGGTGGTGGTGGTGGTTTGGGGTATTTCTGGACTCATGAACTTAATTCAGGAAAGTACTATAGATTTGTATTAAAATAAAGATGAGCTGTTTTCTAACAATGTCTTTCTGTGTTGTGTTTCTCGGGTAGTCTCAGCAAAAGCTGCCAATTATTTCCATATGCTATAAACTGAAATAAAATATACATTTTTAATAGCCAGAGAGGATTGCCATGAAAATTAAAGGAGATGTGTAGGAAGACAATCTGAAAAATCTAAAGTCCTATACACGTTTGTTTCTGTTATTATTGTGTTCAGTAAAAATCAGAACAATGCCTACCATGTATCAGGACCTGCTTTAGGCACTGAGGAGTCAGAGAAATAATAATACTCATCTTTACTTTCAAGGATTTATAATTATATTGGGGAAACAGAGAATGTCATGGTAAATGCAGTGGTAAGTGCAGTGATAGAGATATGTCAGGTGCTTAGGAGCGTAAAATGAGATCCCTAAGTTTTTAGAGTCAAGGCTGTCACAGAAAGTTAGGGAGAGGAGAAGAAGGGAGTCCCAGGAAGAGATCATGAGTGTAGCTTTGAGGTGAAAAAAATAGCACAGTATATTCCAAGTTAGTGAAAGGATCAGTATGACTAGAGCTTAAAATATCAAGTGGAGAATAGCAAAAGATGAGTCTCAGAGAGCAGATTATAGAAGGCCTATATATTATGTGAAAGGTTCAGGTTTTATCCTGTTGGCCTTGGAAACCCAGTGAGGCCAAGGCATACCATAGGCACTCAGGGGGAATACGGGAGGTACATTTGAGAGCCTGAGGAGGATATTGCTGTAGTCCAGGTGACAGATGGTGAGGGGAGAAACTTAAGCAGGGAGAATTGGATAGAACAGGGAGGGCAAATCTGAAAAAGAGAGAAGAATGGCAATGTATGGTGATAAATTTTGTGAGCGTTGGTAAGGATGACCCTCAAGCTTATAGTTTGACTGATTAGGTGATTTGTAATACACTTTATATACAAAATACTGAAGGAGAATCAGGTAGAAGGGATAAGATATATGTTCATTTTTAGGCCATGTTTACCTCAAGATTTCTATAAGACATTTGAGTGAAGGTGTCCAGGAGGCAATTGGATATATGACCCTGAATTGTGAATAATATATCTGGGTAGGAAATTCAGATGTGTAAGTCATAAGCATAGACATAGTGGTTAAAACCCTCAGAGAAAAGAGGTAAGGACATAAGCCTCGGATTGCCAGCTTTTAGAAGTTGGGCCAATGAGAAAGCCAAGAAAGACACCGGGAGGAGACAGTGAAGCAGGGCATGAAGGGACTCAGTAGAGTGTCATGTCACAGAGGTCAGAAGAATAGAGGTTCAGGAAAGTGCTGAGATCCAAAGCGAAACCAAAGCAATGAAATCCAGTATAAGGACTTATATCCTATAAATTTAGAAAGCTGTGACTTTAGGGGACTTTATCCAAGCAGTCTTTGCAGAGAATTTTGGATGGGAGGAAGTAGAGGGATAAGATGGCAGCTAGAGGAAATGTATTACCAGGAGTGGGTTATTTTAAGAGTAGAGTAGTTGAAGTAAGGTTAGAGGCTGAAGAGAATGAACCAATAGTGGGGAAAGGTAGGACTCTGTAGTAAAACAAAAAAAAATTAATGTAGCACGTTCCCAAAGGAAGTGGGAGAGGTGGCGGGAGCAGAGGGAGAGATCCATAGGAAGGGTTGACCTTAAGCACGAAGGACATAAACTCTTAAACCTCTGAGACCAGAAGGACAGCTGGGAGGAAGAGAGGGCTGACTGGGGGGGCGGGGGCGGCGGGGGAGAAGGGTAGGTAGGTCATGCTTCATGGCTTTAGGACAAAGGTCATAGTATTTACTCCTTCCTCTAAGGACCACATACAATGACTTGGCAGATGAAATCCTTTTCAGGGTTGTTCTCCCACCAACCATTAAAACTTTCCCTCTGTACCCTTGGTTCTCACGCTGCTCCTCTCCCACATCCATGCATGGGCTTTTCTCCAGCAGTGCTGGATTCCCCAACACACAGGGTATGCCCTTGGAATACCCATTGACTGTCCTCATTCAAGTAAATTATAAACTACTGTGTTCCAAAATATCTGATATCCAGCTAGCTGGGCCCACCATCCCAGGAGCGCTTGCCCTTCAGATGACTACTCTGGCTCTCCGGGGCCTTGCCTTATTAGTCCTCACCCCTCTATTCAACCTTTCTTCCCACATTTCATTCATATGCATACTGTGCTCTATTCACACTTAAGTCTTCACTTTTTCAAAAAATGAAGCACCTGCTATGGAAATCATACAGTAGGAATAACAATTAAAACAGTGAAGATTTTCTGAGTCATCCCCATTGTCATACCTGACAGGGGAATGCCACAGACAGTTCTGTACAAAAGGGTGCTGTGGCTTCTGATACAGCATATTCCAATATATATTACCCCCATCCATTAGAAGATCTAAGCTACAGATTGGGAGTACTATTTATCCCGTCTGCATAAGAAGTTAGGAAAATTTGATTCAACACTGCTTTTTAAAAATCAGACTTCACTGCTATTCACTGGTTAGTGTTACAATCATAGAAGCAAAGATGAAGACATTTCCTCAAAAAAAAAAAATTAGTGATTTTCATGATGTCCAAACAATCTCCAAATGAATAGAAGGGGAAAAAATGCCCATAGGAGTTTCTTGGGTTCAGCATCAGACATAGATGCCTGGCTCTCCCCAAAAACTAGCTCTGCCTGGGCTGATAGTAGACTACCCCAGAGTCTCTGGTCTCAATTATTGAGTCTGGATCTAGAATGGACAACTTTATGATTAGAGGATTCTGGTTTTAGACTCAAATTGATTTGCTTCCTGTTTACCACTTACAAACTGTGAGACATATCTCAGAGGGTTTTTGTGAGGATTAAGTGTGATCATGAATTTAAAGGGCTTAGCTTTCTTGCTAGTACATAGTAAGTTCTCAATAAATGGAGGCTTCTCCTGAATTATTACTATTAATAATTCATGTCCTGATTTAAGAAACTGCCTGATTATCTAATTTGCTGGCATATAGTTGCTCATAATATGTTCTTATAATTGTTTGTATTTCTTTGGTGTTGGTTGTGATCTCTCCTCTTTCATTCATGATTTTATTTATTTGGGTCATTTCTCTTTACTTTTTGATAATACATTATATGTTTAAAAAAAAAAAGAAGAAGATAGCAGGAAGGGGAAAATGAAGGGAGGGAAATGGGAGGTGGAGACAAACCATGAGAGACGATGGGACTCAGAAACAAACTGAGGGTTCTAGAGGGGAGGGGGATGGGTTAGCCTGGTGATGGGTATTCAAGAGGGCACGTACTGCATGGAGCACTGGGTGTTATATGCAAACAACGAATCATGGAACACTACATCAAAAACTAATGATGTACTGTATGGTGATTAATATAACATAATAAAATTAAATTAAAAAGAAAAAAGAGATTGCAGAGGATCCACTATAATATGAATAAAGGCATAAAGCCATCAGTCTGTGATAACTCTATCTATTTTCTGATTATGGGTAGTGTGTTTATTAAAAAAAAGAAACTGCCTGGCTTAACTGGCCTCAGGCAGAGGCTGGGACTGCTTTCTCATCCAGCCTCAGCTATAAAATGATGAGTTTCCTTTTCAGATACACACACATACTTGCTTCTCTCTCATCACTGATGCCTACTGTCTGTAGTCCATTAATGATTGGCCACTTAGGGTAATCGTTTCCCTCAGAACCAAATGTACTTACATTCAGTGGCACCCACTGTAATGCAATTAATTTGGTTCAAAAATATGCATCTAGTAGATAAGCCCATATAAATGAGAGCCATAATGATAAGCTACCTCCTGTTTGTTCATTTTGAAGAGACTCATTAGGGATAGTGGTCCTCAGTGTTGATGAAATGATACCATCTAATTATAGAATTCCAGTCACACACACTAGTGCTAGAATTACAGCACTTGCCACCTAACAGATAATGTCATTGTCTGCACCTTGCTCGTGTCCCCCTTTAGGATGCTTCCACCTTGGTCCAGATCTCCTCCTTTCCTTGGGCCTATTTTGGAATTCAGCCATCTTCTGAATGCTGGTAAAAGCCTAAGCTATAGACAGCTTGCTTTTTGGTGGAGCAACTCATGCCTGAAAAAGTTGATAATGATTTCAGAATTTCTTTTAATTGAGTTTTTAATTGCAACAGAGCAAATATCCCATTCATATGTAATTTTGACAAAGATGACAAGCAATTTCATATTCTTTGGAGACCATTTGACAAGTGTAGGAGCCTATAGTTAAATACCAACTGCCTTGTTTTTGGACAGGAGTCCCTGACAACCACTTACTCAGGGAAGATTGGGAACCCGAGCATCTGGATCTCAATAAATTATTTGACAGAACAATCCAAGTGCTATAACACAAGCTGCCACTGGGAATGTAAATCTGATTGGCTGGCGTAGAATCTCGCTTTTCTAATTTGTAGTCCACATATTATGAATTGGGATACTGTAGAGCCAATGGGTGTATGGGCAGGTTCTACCATAAATAATTTTTTCTGTTTTTAGACTATCAGCACAACAGATTAAGATATACAAATAAATGCCTCTAAAATGCAAAGCTTTAACTTGAGTTGGGTACCATGATTCTTTATTCTTTTTCTCTTTTGGCATTTACTTAAGAGTCATAAAGCCCATGCCCAGAGTTACAGAGCTCCGGAACGATGATTAGACCAAAGAAACTGCTACGTCCCAAAGAGCAGAGAACCAGTCTAACAATTAGCTGGTCCCTACCAGCTTTCACAGGCCATTTGCATAAGCCATTACAATATCCAGGGCCCCAGAAGAGGCCACAGAGCAGTAATTCTCAGACTTTGGATTTCAGAGACCAGGAAAAAAATTCTTACTTGGAGTCCTACTAAGGATAGTCACCTTTTTATTTTGCCAAGTAAAGATGTGTAATTTTTTTTCCTTTTCACTCATTTGTTAATTTGTGAATATTTATTTAGTACATACTGTCTGTATCTACTAAAGTATGCCCTGGGAATGCAATGAAAAACAAAGCTAGATATAATCCATGCCCTTGTATTTTATAGTCTTGGTGGGGGGATAGTTATTAATCAATAATACTAATAGTTATAAAATTCACAATGAGATAGGGGCTATGAAGATTTTCTGAGAGGATACCACACATTAATTTTATAGGTACAGAGAAGGACAGGGAACTCTTCTTTAAAATTGTGCTTGGAGGTTTGGAGGCATCTCTGAGCTCACCAAGTAGACACCATGAGCAAAGCACACCCTCCTGAGTTGAAAACATTTATGGATAAGATATTATCACTGAAATTAAATGGTGACAGACATGTCCAAGGAATATCACAGGGGTTTGATCCCTTTATGAATCTTGTGATGGAGGAATGTGTGGTGATGGCAACTATGGGCAACAGAACTGTGGGATGGTGGTAATATGAGGAAATAGTGTCATCATGTTAGAAACCTTGCGAGAATAAACAGTGAGTGGGTTCACCAGAAGAAATCAACTGCTTCTGAATATCCTTTCTCCATAGCACCTGTTTTACTACAATATAAAAATTGGGTCATGTGCATTTTCACACTGAACTTTTTGTTAAATAAACTTTTGTAATAGTAAAAAAAAAAAATGAAATAAGATAAAATTGTGCTTGGATTCAGCCCATGATAAGAATTTTTAACTTTGTTGCTAAGAGTTACCTGGATGTCACTGGACAATGGATTGGAGAGAAGGAGGGGTGGCAAGAGTGAGATCAGGGGGAACAGAATGTCAGGGCTGTCGATATGATTTGTGTGATGTGATGGCCATGTGATGGTGAACGGCTGGATTTGAAGACTATTTTGGAACTAGAATTGCTGAGACTCATTGATAGATGAGGGGATGAGGGAAGGCAGAAAGAGGGTATTAAGAATGACTCTATATTCCTGCCTTGAGCAACTTGCTATTTCATATACCATTTACCAAGATAGAAGGACGAAGAGAACGACAGGTTGAGGCAGGAAGGAACAATCAAGCGTCCCTCTGGGGGCTTGTTAAATTTAAGGTGCCTGTGAGATAGCCAGTGCCGGCAAATACATGAATCAGAAGTTTAGAGGAGTACTTTCCTACTAGATACACATTTAGAAGTTATCAGCATATTGATGATATTAAAGTCATGGAGTAGATAAGATTTCACAGAAATAAGCGTTTTGGAACTTAGAGCATTTTGAGGCTTGATAAAGAAGGGGAAGTCTCCAGAGCATTTTTCTGTGAAAGGGGTGATGTTTTAACACCCAAAATAGGAAGAATATAATATCTGTTCTTTAAATTAAGGACATTTCATCGCATGAAATCCTCTCTCCGTTGGCCTTACCATTCCTATTTTGCTGCAGATCAGTGAGAACTTTGTCATGGAGCAACAGTTGCGAACCACTGCCCTAGAGTCCCTTCAACAGCTTCGGGCGGGAAGGACCTCCTTTTGGTCGCAGGAGTTCTTATCCACCCCCGGCTTCATTTGACCTCTTAGACTCTTCAAGCGTAAAAACTCACCTGGGGTTTCTAAATTAAAGTAACACACAGACTGACATAAGATCCTACAATAGGACGTCAGTTCCCTCCTATCCTGAAATGCAAAGTCAGTTCATTACCTCCTACGCACTCTGTGACATTCCTAAGTCAGAGGGCTACTACGCAATGGTGCGTAGTTATATGTGTGCACCATTAACACTTACATAGCTATCTCCTCCTCCTATCCACCGTAGTATTGGCGTCCATCACAGTATTCTTTGCTAGTGGACCTAGAAAAGGTTTCTGAATTATCTCATCACAATGTTCCAGACAGCCATGGTCAATCAGATTGAATGTGGAAGTTATTGTAATACTACTACTGACAATAATAACCATTATATCATCATACTTGCAACTGTTATTGATAGTAACATTGTTAACACTTTGTGTCATGCACCGCGCCAAGTGTTGCCCATACCTCATCTTATGTAAGCCCTAACTACAACTTAGAAGTTTGGCTCCATTTTACAGATGAAAAGACTAAGACTGAAAGATTGACTTCCCAGGTGTCCATGTCATTATTGTTTTTACATTGTATTGTAATCACATGCCATGCCACTATCTGCTGTGGTGGAAACTCACTGGGACTCCATACTTTTCCTATTCCAAACCTCTGCACCTGATAGTGCTTGGCACATTCAAGGTGCTGGTTAAATATTGAAGATCGTATATACTCTTTAGTGACAGGAGCCTTTTGAAGGGCGATGATTGTGTCTTTCATGATTTAGAATCTCTCACAGTACCTAGCACAATTCTCAATAAATATCTGGAGGGTTGATTATGTGGGTTTTAAGTTGGTTGAAAAACTAGAAACGAAGAAGTTTGTGAGGGCGCGGTGGGGGGAGGGATTACCCCTGAAGGAGGGTTAAGAAGAAGCGACGCCTAATAGGCTGTTGCTGCCACTGTGGGTCTGACTCTTACTTAAGCATTCTTATTCATGACCTAGGTGGAGAAAAGGAAGAAGCTGCATGTTTTTGAAATTCACTAATAATTCCAATTTAGAAAGTATCGTGAGCAGCTCAGGCAACAGAAATGAAATGCAAACGACCTTTGAGACTTGAGGTATGTAGGCTGGGAATAATAACTTTGTGAGCGTTTGAAAAAGGCAAGGCAGTGCATACACCTGGGGGAAGAGAATCCAAACACAGAGCTGTTCTCTGGGAAGCCCATGCCAGAGCGCAGTGATGCCAAAGTAGGCCCAGGGGGCATAGTGGTCTGCAAATTAAATTCAGGCCAGCCAGGCAGTCTGGCAGGATGAAAGGGAAGGCCAGGTTGAGGCTGCCTGTGCAGAAGGGCGCGGACTAACCGTTCCTCTGTGGACACTTCAAGCTGAGAAGCACCTGGCACCGCACGCTCTGTTCCCACCACCTCATTACTGGGGCAGCTCAGGCAATTTGCAAGAAGTGCAGAGAATAGCAACAAGAATGAATGAATTCAGGGAAGGATGTGGATGAAAGATTACAAAGAATTAGAGGGCTATAGTTTAGTTACAGAAAGCTAAAAGGAAGAGGCGGGAGAGGCCCGGAAACAAATAATAAATAGCCAAGTCTACTCTAAAATAACCAAGTGGAAACTTGCAGAATACCCATCAAATTGAGACTTCTCAGAGGAAAATGGACATTGTCTTCCAAGCCATGGGCTTCTTGCCTGAACTGGCACTCTGCCTACCCAGGTGCTCAGTAAATACTATCTTGTAAAATTACCTTCGTTTGCCAAAAGAGCATAGGATCCAGGAAATAGACCAATAGGAAGCACATTAGAAAGTCAGCCAACCCTTGCCTTAGTGCCCAGTGAGGACAGGATTAAAGGAACTAGATTTCTGTTGTGTTATTCAAGTCAGACTCTTTTCAACAATGACGTTGCCTCTTCCCATTCAGATAAACACAGAACAAAATAGAAACCTCTGTAGCACAGGGAATGCGTAAGACACGGTTGGCTAGCCTTTGGGTAAATCCTATCATTGCAGTTTCCTTTATGAAAAGGGGACTAGGGAGATGCTACTTTTTTTCCCCTCCTAGCTGGTGGGGGATGTGGGTGGGGAGAACTGTACCTCTGGACTAAAGGTGGACTTGGTGAACTTCACTTTTGAAAGATCAAACTCACAAAAATCCAAGTAGATGTGTTAGGGGTTAATTGTTTTATAGAAAGAAGTCTCGGAAAACAGCAACTACCCGGGTGCTCCTGAGTCTGTCTTTGTTTTCAGATCATTAACTCCATGGTTCTTAACCTTAGATAGTTAGGTATTCCGATTCCCAGCCAGTTGCAAAGCAGTCCCACATCGGTTATTAAGTTCCAGCTCCTCAAGCAAGCCAGCCCTCTGAAACATGCTGTTTCCCTCTCTGTGGGGCGTGTTTACCCGCTGACTTCCCTGCCCCATTCCTGCCTTCTGCAGGGCTGGCTCCCTCTCCTTCATCTCCTCTCAGTTTAAATGTTGCCTCTTCTAGAAGCTATCTGTTCAGAATGAGTTTGCCTCCAAATAAGAGGAAACCTCATTAATAACCTGCTAACAAGAAGTTCACCGTGAACAGCCCAACCCAAACCATGGCTCAGCCATGGCATCAGAGACCCAGGAGCCCATCCCTGTGCTCCACCCCCCACAGCATATGGCCTCCATCTTCATCATCTCAAGTTGTCTGTCCCACCCCCGGCATCACATCCATGCAGCAGACAGAATAGCAAGGAGAGGGTTAAGGGGAGGTGAAAGGCTTTCTTCTAGTGAGGCTTTGCCACTCTCCCCAGAGACTCCTAACTATGTCTAATGGGTTAGAACTGTGCCACTCAAGGGAGTCTGGAAAACCAATATTAGCCTCCCAACCTCTATAGCAGAAGAAAGCAAGGGAGAAGGGCAGATGGGGGTTACTTTCAGGTAGCCAGATCTCAGTGTCTGCCACAGTATCGCCCCTTGCCCTACCCAGTTATTCCCTGTTAGAGCTCCCTACTTCTCTTTGTGGCATTTATCATGGTTTGTAGACATACATTTATAATCCCACTGGAGTGTGATATACATTCATTCCATGTCTGGCTCTTTTACCACTATATCACCGGAACCTAGCTTTGTGTCTGACAAATGGGAGGCACTTAATAAATATCGCTTAATTCACGGGCTAGTTGGCTGCTAGAAAAGAAGAGAAGCTACCTCTGAAATCATCATATAATCACAACCTCCCAGGAGAATACGCTTCTGGTTATCAACATCAGATTTACATATAGCACCTTTTTTATTTATTAAAAATATTTCAAATACAAATAGATATATATATGATATACTCATATATATATATATATGAAATAAAATAATGAACATTCTGATACCTACCACCCAGCTCTACCAAATTCACAGATTTTGCCAGAGGCCTTTGAGGTCTGTTAATATCGTTGTTGAATTTCAAAACAAAACATCTCGAATACAGTTGAAGTCCCTGTGTCCCTTTCCCTGTTTCCATGCTTCTGCTCCTGCCTTTCTCTCCCTGGAGGCAACCACTGCCCTGAATTTGGGTTTACCAGTCTAGTATGTGTTTTTATATTATGACTATCTATAAACCATCCTTAAGCAATATAAAACTATACGGTATTGTGTTGCATGTTTTCAAGCTATATGTAAATATTGTATTTTGTATGAACACTATACACGTTATATAAATCTGAAAGTATTATTCTCCAATCTTTTCAATCTGTCTTGTTATTGGTGTTTAACCATATTTTTGCATGTAGCTATGCAGTTTCATTGTGTAAATATACCACAATTCAGTTACCTATTTTTCTTTTGACAAACACTTGGATTTATCATTTACAGTCTTTTCCTATTACAAATAATGATACCTACAAGTAACATTCTTCAACATACTTCCTTTTCATGTGTTTGAGGGTTTCTTAGTGAAAGGTACATACCTAGAAGTAAAATTACAGGGTTAAGGATGTATATTTCTTCAATTTTCTTTGATTTTGCTAGAGTGTACTACAAAATGTTGTACCAGTTGATATTCCCACGAGTAGTAGATGAGAGAAACTCTTTCTGTACTTAACACTTGGTATCAGATTCTGATTTTTGTCAGTCTATTGATATGAAATTATATCACATTGTTTTAATTTATATTTCCCTGGCAATGAGGAAGGTTGAGGATCTTTCAATATGTGTGTTGGCCAGTCAGGCTTACTTTTATAAAAATTGCCTATTTGTATCCATTGCCCCTTTTAGGAGAATGAGGAGTTGTTGGGTTGTTTTTTTTTTTTTTCTTATTGATTTGCAAAATTCTTTACATATTCTAGATAGAAATCCTTCCTTGTTGGGGCACCTGGGTGGCTCAGTCAGTTAAGCTGTTAAGCATCTGCCTTCAGGTCATGATCTCAGGGTCCCGGGACCAAGCCCTGAGTAGGACTCCCTGCTCAGCAGGAAGCCTGCATCTCCCTCTCCCTTTTCCCCTCCCCCCACCATGCTCACTCTCATACTCTCTCCCTCTCTATCTAAATTAAATAAATCAAATCTTTAAAAAAAAGAAAAGAAATCCTTCCTTCTTAACACACATTGAAAATGTCTTTGCCCAGACTGTTGTTTGACTAATATTGTTTATAATATTGCTTTGTGAATAAGAGAGTTAAATTTTAATAGAAAAAAATTTATCGACCTATTACTGGGTGTTTTGGGCTTTTTATGTCTTCTATAAGGAACTTTTGCTATCTCCAAAATCTTAAAGATATCCTTTCACATTTTCTTATAAAAACGTTCAAGCTTTTGCTTTTCATAATTAGTCCAGCTGCAATTATTTTCATATAATATAAAGGGATCTAGCTTCATTTTATTTTTTCCACATGGGTATCTAGTAATCTCAGCAACATATTTCGTGTTCCATTTTCTGGGTCACTTATTGATATCAAGTTTCCCTATCAGCATGGTCAGTTTCTGAGTCCTGTAGTATGTTTCAGTGGCCTGTTTTTCTACTCCTGTGTCGATATGGCATTTTGTTTATCACTGTAGCTTTAGAGATACCATTTCATAGGGTTTGGTCAGGGACCCGGGAGCCACACTGGTTGGGTTTGAATCCTAACGCTACTATTGCCTAGCCATGTTACCTTAAGAGAGATTCTTATTCTCTTTGTACCCCAGTTTCCTTTTTATCTGTAAAATGGTAGCAATAATCTTATTAAACTGAATAGATAAAAGGCTTTTCCCTGGTGTATAATTGCTCAATAAAAATTAGCGGCTATTGTTTTTATTTGTAGTATCACTATTATTATTACTAATTGGGATATCTGATAGAGCAGGCCACCTCTACCTTTTTCTTCTTCCTCAAAATGTTCTTAGTTATTGTTGACCTTTTGCTCTTTTAAAGGAATTTCAAGATTGGTTTATAATGTTTCATAAAAAAGGCTGTTGAAAATGCAAATGGCATCACATTGCCAAATGGATTAATTTGAGTCTTCTTATCCATAAACTTGGTATACCTATTTGTCTATTCAGTCCTTTTTTGTCCATCAGAAAGTAATTTTGTAATTTATTTCACAGAGATCAACACATATGTGTTAGATTTATTCTTAGTTATATTTTAGTTTGTTATTATTTTGAATGAGGTACTTTTTTATATTATTATTCTTGAATGACTTATTACTGCTGTGTAGAAATCCTATCATTTTTATATTGAGCCTGTATTTAGCCACCTTGCTGAACAATTACTAATTCCAATGGTCTATATATTCTCATGGATTATTTATGCAAACAAACTGCCCATTTATACAGAAACACAGTGTTGTTTCTATCTTTCCAATATGTACCTCGTTTTATTTTTCTTGTTTTATTGGGTAGGCTGAGACCTTCTAACAGCATTAAAGATGAGAAGGGACAGCAGGCATCCTTGTCTTATTCTCACTCTAATGGTGACATTGTTAAGTTTCATTGTTAAGTTTGATCCTTGCTGTAGATTTTTGATAAATAATAATTATCAAGTTTAGAAAGTTCCCTTTTACTCCTAATTTAGTAAGAGTTTAAACTTAAGTAAATGTTAAAGTTCACTAAATCTTTTTTGATATCTGTCGAGCTTGTCATGGATTGTTTGTTCTTTAATTTGTTAATTATTAGTAGTGTGTAATGCATTAATAGATTTTCTAAGGTTGAAACATCTTTTCATTCCTAAGATAATATGCATTGGTTATCCAGTGTTTTAAGGAAACGCCTGGGTGTTTTCCTAAAGGACAAGAGACCTTAAAGGTTTTTGAGCAATTACTATTTTAATTTGACTTCACATAAGTTTCTTTTCAGATCTTTGTATGTTTGGCTCATAATTTCTTTATTTCTTTCTCTTTTTTTTTTGAATTTCTATATTTTTATTTTTTTTTAATTTTATTATGTTATGTTAGTCACCATATAATACATCATTAGTTTTTGATGTGACTAAATACAAGTGTCACCAGGTGTCTAGACAAATGGCCAGCCTGCTTCACCTGCTAAGTAAATAAGTAATTATGGCACTGGACCAAGTTACTAACCCAAGAAATTCTGCTGATAGGACATTCTTCTATCCCTTCATTTCATGGTCCAAAATAAGCAGAACTAACACTTCCACCCTCCTCTCTCACTGTGCATATATTTTGCTACTATTGTTAGTTCTGCTTATTTTGGACCATGAAATGAAGGGATAGAAGAATGTCCTATCAGCAGAATTTCTTGGGTTAGTAACTTGGTCCAGTGCCATAATTACTTATTTACTTAGTAGGTGAAGCAGGCTGGCCATTTGTCCAGACACCTGGTGACACTTGTATTTAGTCATTTAGGAAATAAACCCTTAATTGCTCCAGGGAATTGGGTACTGCTTGTGAAGTAGGAAGGCTTGTCTTCCTAAAGGCTATCCTGGGTAACACTGATGATGGCTGGTCATGGAGAAAGAATCTGCTCCTATTCTCTTAGAGCTACTTTTGTTTTTTCTCTGTTTTTATTCATCTTTGGTAATTGCATCATTTTTGAGACTTATATACATGTAAAAACTTTTGTAGTTCTAATACCCAGCAAAGAAACCATGTTCTACTCAATAATTAGAGCTTTCATATTAAAAAATTATTTCAGTGTAATTGCTCTTGGTGGTGAAATGCCAGGTCACTGTAGAAATATGGTTTTGATGGTTGTTGAGCAGTCCAGTTTCTGAATATCTATCCTAATTACATGCACATATTCATACAATTACGGTATTACCAAAAGAACTGTATACAAATAGTAATAATAATGTGATATTCCAGTCCGTTGGCTTTAAAAAGGATTTCAGAAATTGATTAAAACATTTAATGTTTGTTTTTAACTCAAGGACTTGTGAAGCGAATGCCTTATTCCATTTGGGAATGTGTTACAAAGGGAATATTCTTTTCTACTTCTCTCTTCATTCTATAGAACATAGGGAGAATGATAGCAAACTCCTGGGAGTTATCTCCTTGATTAACTGTGAAGTAATAAACATAGGAAAACAGCAACGATTCATGCAGTTGGGTACTAAATCTCCACCTTTATGGCCTGCATTTGCCAACTGTCTCCATATTTGATAGATAAAGTACATCTGTGAATTTTAAGCTTCTCAGGTTACAGTTAAGATATATAATTATATTTCAAGATATACATCTTACCCAAAACTTCTGCTACAGGGGGGAAAAGCCAATTAAGCCAGGTTTACTCAGCTTCAAAACAAAACTTCAACTTGAAAGTAGATGGAAGAACTCCACTAACACACCACGTGGGACATGTTACTGTTTAATGGAGATGGTGTGCTCTGGGACACAGGCTCTTCCTTTTCTGAAGGCTGGAGTCAGAGTGTTTACTTGGTTAACAAAGTCAGTTCCTTTAAACATGTGGTTTGATGGATGGACGGGTGGAAATTAGTGTTTTGAACAATTTGTTGCATATAGTTCTCTAAGTATTTACACTCGTTGGATGAAAGCTGAGAAACTGTATTAACTCAAACAGGCCAATGAAGAGGTACTTCAAAGCTTGAAGCAAAAATACCTTTCAACTATGTAAAAGTGAGCTGCTAAGGACTAGTTCTAGGCTAGAAATACTTTCAGTAATCATAATGACTACAATTATAAAAGTTATTAATATTTCTTGAGCAGATGCATATGTAAGCACTTCCTAGACATAAAGCATTAACTTAATTTGTACTCATGAAAACCATACAGAATAGTATTCTGTTATTTTATAGTTAGAAATGGAGGTTCAGAAAAGGTAATTTGCCCAAGGTTATCTAAGTGTCTCCCTTGATCCTTGAGGTTAAATTCTCTTCTGTAAAATGAAAACAGACTACTTGTTTGTTGCCTTTTATAAAATAGCCCTAATGCCCTTAAAAATAAAAGCTTCCTTGAATCATATAAGAAGAGGTTTCACGAAGACACCAGAAATATCGGTTCATTAGGGTGAGCATATATTGTTAACAGACATGGGAAATTCATGTGAAATGAAGTTACTATATATCTTCAAGAAGATAGTAATCTAATCAGGCAGATAAAACAAATACACGAGGAATTACTTGAAATAATTAAAAAACAAAATGTCAACAAATGCAAGGTAGGCAGATACTTAGAATTAAACTCTAGTTCCTCTGGACTAATTTGTATCATCAGTAAAACTGTGGGGCTGGGGTGGGCAACTACTTTCCTTAAAGGTTTCGTCCCGCTCCCAGGCAGAGGTTGGAGAGCCCAATGAGTACGCATGAACAAATCAATTTGGAGCACACAGCAAATGCCAACTATCAAAGCAAAGTGGGGGCCAGTCCTTCAAGGTCTCCTAGCGATAAGATTTGAACCAGATCCAAAGAGGGTGAGACATATATTGATTACTTCAGAGGGGCTGGGGATGTTCAGATTTGGGGATAAATGTAGAGGAAGGATATTGATCAACTGGAGAGTGAGAAAATGTCAGGTGTAAAAAAGGGCACAGGTGTGACAAATTGAATAAATTTTTCCAAAGTAGACAAATCAGGAAAATTGAAGGAAGAAGTTGATAAAGCACATTAGGATGACCAGTGATCATTTTTTTAAGGCCCTGTGTGCCAGAGCAACTGAATCAGAAACTCTAGGGATAGGACGCTATTGTTTTAAACAGTTTTATTGAGATATATAATTCACATACCACGTATTCCACTCATTTGAACTTTATAATTCAGTGCTTTTTAGTACAATCAGAGTTGTGCAATCATCACCACAATCAATTTTAGAACAATTTTTATCACCCCCCCAAAAAACTGTGCCCATTAGTAGTAATCACTCGCCAATATCCATAATCCACCTCCCAGCTCTAGGCATCCACTAAGCTATTTTCTGTCTGTGTAGATTTGCCTATTCTGAATATTTCATATAAATGGAATCATATAATAGGTGACCTTTGTGACTGGCTTCTTTCACCTTGTGTAATGTTTTTAGGGTTCATCAATGCTCTAGAATGTATCAGCACTTCATCATTTTTTATAATGGAAAGATACTCCATTATATGAATATATACCTATACAATTTATTTATTTTTATCAATTAATGAACATTTGTATTGTTTCCACTTTTTGGCTGTTATGAATAATTATGCTGTACATGAACATTCATGTACAAATTTTGTGTGAACATACGTCTTCATTTCTCTTGAATATATAACTAGAAGTGGAATTCCTGGGTCACATGCTAACTCTATGTTTAACATTTTGAGGAAAGACCAGATTGTCTTTCAGAGCAGCTACACCATTTTACATCCCTAGCAGTGATGTATGAGAGTCTCAGTTTCTCTGTCTTTGTCAATACTTGTTATTGTCTATCTTTTTGGTCTTTGTCGTCCTAGTGGATATGAAGTAGTATCTCACTGGGTTTGATTTGCATTCCTCTGATAACCTAATGATGTTGAACATCTTTTCACGTGCTTATTTTCCAGTTGTCAATCTTTTAATTGGTTGTCTTTTTGTTACTCAGTTATAATCATTCTTTATATGTTCTAGACACAAGTCCCTTATCAGATATATAATTTACAAATATTTTCTCTCATTTTCTATGGGTTGCCTTTTCACTTTCTTGGCAGTTTCCTTTGAAGCACAAAAGTTTTTAATTTTGATGAAGTCCAATTTACACATTATTTATTTTGTCATTTGTGCTTTTGATGTCAATATCTAAGAAGAATTTGCCTAAGCCAAAGTCAGGAATATTTACTCCCTTATTTTCTTTTAAGAGTTTTATAGTTTTAACTCTTATACTTAGGTCTGTGATCCATTTTAGCTAATTTCTGTGTGTGGTGTGAGGAAGGGGTACAACTTCATTCTCTTTCTCATGGATATACAATAGTCCCAGAATTATTTGTGGAAAAAAACTATTTCCCCCCTCAATGAATTGTCTTGGCCCTGTTGTCAAAAATTAATTGATCATAGATGCATGGAGTAAATTTTGAAATCAAAAAGTGTGAGTCCTCCAATTTTTTTTTCTCCTTTTTCAAGAGTGTTTTGGCTAATTTGGATCCCTTGAATTGCCATATACACTTTGTGATTAGCTTGTAAATGGGATATGGGCTTTTTCAAACTACCCAGGTGATTCTAATGTATAGTCAGGGTTGCAAACCACTGATATATGTCTGAGAAGCACAAATAATATTTACTGATCTACTATTATGCATCTATCTCTGCACTGGGTGACTTACATTTTTTTTCTTAAATCATTTGATCCCTGTAGTAACCTTGTAGGACAGACACTGTTATCTCTAATTACAGGCAATAAATTAGAGTCTAAGAAAGGTAATGTCTTTTTTTTTTTTTAGATTTTTAAAAAATTTATTTGAGATAGAGTGAGAGCAAGAGAGAGAGAATGAGTGGTGGCTGGTGGGGGGTGTGGGGAGGGTGGAGAGGGAGAAGCAGTCTCCCCACTGAGCAGGGAGCTTGACATGGGGCTTGATCCAAGGACCTAGGATCATGACCTGAGCGGAAGGCAGACACCTGACTGAGCCACCCAGGTGCCCCTAAGAAAGTTAAAATCTTGTCCATAGTTAGTTGGTAGTGATGTTGAGATTTAGCTTAGTTTTTGCATTAATTATTGTAATTCCTTACCCAAGAAATGTAGATCAGATAGGCTGGAAACTACCTCTTATACATCTATGGCGTTTGTTTCACTATTATAACATTCATATTAGAAAGACAATAAATCAAGTTTATTTGATATGGCTGAATCATGAAGGTATATAGGAGGAACATGAGAAAAGATGAAGCTTCTTAGGTAGGAGGAACCGTAGTGTTTGCCAAATGGCAGATGGTGATAAATATTTCATGTTCCACAAAAGCATTTAAAAGAGGAGGGCAATCTGCCTAGTTTTTAATAAAGCTAAATTTACTTAAAATACTTGGCTTCTGAGATTATTTTCTTTCCTGACATGTGCATCTATGTAAAACATATTCTTGTTAAATTCTGTAGAAAGTATAAACATTATTTGTTTTACCTTTTGCTCTCCTGAATAGTAATAGAAAGTTTGAAACCCTATGTAAGTCTCCCAAAATTGTTTATTTTACTTTGCTGGTTCAGGAAGCCTAAGTCTAGAAACCACTGCCATATGCAATAGTGAGCTCCTGAGGAATTCTGAGGGACGTGAAATGAAGCCCTTAGATTTATATGTAAGAGAGATCACCCTTTCAACAAAGTGTTAGGACAACTGCTTATCCACATACAAAAAAATGAAGTTAGACTCCTACCTCACACGATATACAAAAATTAACAAAATGGATCACAGACTTAAATGTAGGAAATAAAACTTTAAAACCCCTGAAAAAAACACAGGAGTGAATTTTCATGATCTTGGATTAGACGATGGTTTCTTACATTCAACGCTAGAACCATAAGCAGCAACACAATAGAGAAGCTGGACTTCACTAAAATTAAAAACTTTTGTACTCAAAAAGAAACTATCCAGAAAGTGAAAAAAAAAAAACACAGAAAAAGGAGAAAATATTTGCAAGTTATATACCTGATAAGAGATTTGTATCTAGAACATATAAAAAATTATTACAACTCAATAACAAAAAGACAAATATCCCAGTTAAAAATGATTTTAATAGACAAAGGATTTGAATAGATACTTCTCCAAAAATATGCAACTAGCCAATAAGCACACGAAAAGATGTTCAACATCATTAGGTATGGAGAAATGCAAATCAAAACCACAATGAGATTCCATTTCATAAGCACTAGGATGGCTATTATCAAAAAGATAAACAATAACAAGGGCGCCTGGGTGGCTCAGTTGCTTAAGTGACTGCCTTCGGCTCAGGTCATGATCCTGGAGTCCCGGGATCGAGTCCCACATCAGGCTTCCTGCTCAGCAGGGAGTTTGCTTCTCCCTCTGACCCTCTTCCCTCTCGTGCTTGCTATCTCTCATTCTCTCTCTCTCTCTCTCAAATAAATAAAATCTTAAAAAAAAAAAAGATAAACAATAACAAGTGTTGACAAAGATGGAGAAACTGAGTCTCACACATGCAGCTGCTCTGAAAAAACACTCTGGTAGTTCCTGGAAATGTTAAACCTACAGTTGCATATGATCCAGTAAATTCACCCTAAGAGAAGTGAAAACACATGTTTACATGAAACTTGTCCATGAATGTTCATAGCAGAATTATTCATAATAGTCAAAAACTGGAAACAGCCCAAATGCTCACCAAGTGATAAATGTATTAATGGTATATACACATTACAATAGAATCTTACTCAGCGATAAAAAGCACTAATAAGTACTACAAAATGGATGAACATTGAAAACATTATATTAAGTGAAAAAAGCCAGTCACAAAAGGCCACTTCTATGAAATGTCCAGAATAGGCAAATCTATAGAGGCAGAGTAGATTGGGGCTGGGGCATGCAACTAGGGCAGGAATGAGGTGACCTGCTAATAGGTGCAGGGTTTCTTTGGGGCTGATAAAAACAGTCTAAAAAAGTAGATTGTGGTAATGATATACAGCCAGTGGAGATACTAAAGAACACTGAACCCTATACTTTACATGAATGAATAATATGGTATGTGAGTTACTACAAACCTATTAAAAAGAAAAAATAGATCGTTAAATGTCAACGTGGAAGACATGATGTTAGAGACTGACACTACAGATAAGGAAGTAAGCCAAAAAAGTGTTGATACAATCCAAGGAAGTGATAAGCTAGGCTTGAATTAACATAGTGGAAATGGGGATGATACCATGGGAAGAAGTGGAAGATCAGGAGGTAACTACGCAAACCACCTCGACATCATCCTTGATGGGTGGTAACCGTCAATTTATTTCAAAACACCGAGGGGTGCCTGGGTGGTTTACTTGGTTAAGCGTCTGACTCTTGATTTCAGCTCCTGTCTCAGGGTTGTGAGATTGAGCCCTGCATCGGGCTCCATGCTGGGCTTGGAACCTGCTTAAGATTCTCTCCCTTTCCCTCTACCCCTCCCTCCCTCCCTCTAAAAAAAATAAATAAAAATTAAAAAATTAAAACCCCCAGAGCCGAGGCCTCTGTCCAGCAGTTCCTATCCTCCAGCTGGCATAGCTGGAGAATCATTTTAATTAATTGTATTGTTTAGTGGCAAAATGTACTTGTCTATAGCATTTACCCATTGTTTGAGGTCTGCCTTGTAAAAATTGGCATGTTGCCTTAACTCTTGAAAATTTTGTTTGTTTAGTAAATGATCAGGATCTGTTGTGGATTCTAGAATATATAAATGTCTGCACAAGAAAGGTCAGAGAGGCTAATTCTCAAATTAGAAATCTGTAGTTGAAAGACTAAGCTGTTTAGCAGATGTGCAGATGAAGGGATCAAACCCCCATGTGGCGTTGGACCAGCTCTCTCACCATGAGTCCATCTGGGCTATGCAGAAAAGGCACAGCAGCTATGTGGGGCTTTTCCTGAGGACTTCTCCTTGGAATACTGAGAAGGTCCTATTGATACTCCTGACATTCGGCTTAATCAAGATGGGACCATTTTCGGCCACCTGACAATGTGTTTACATTACACAGACAGAATTTTTCTCTTAAGATTCCATTAAATATTTAACACCACTAAAGAAAAATACAACCCGCCACATAGCTGTACCAGAATGAGAAATCAATCAGTTTTCAATCTTGTTTGGCAAACCTCTCCCTAAACCAGGCAGGCAGGAATCCCATGGAAAGAGAGGAAGGGATGTTAGGCCTTGAGCCAGAGATAAGATTAAATCTCTCTTGGTCCATCTACTTTAAAACGTGCAGCCCTTTCTGTATGCTGACAAAGGGACACGCTTGAAGAGGCAGATGCCCGACATTGCTTTTGTCTGGAGAATCAGAGGTATCTCAGAAGTCATGCTGATTGTTTCCAGCACCTTCTTTAAAATGTTGCTCTTTTCACCCATACAGTTTTCTCTGGTATTCCCCAAAGGAAGATAGTACTTGGGATTTCAGAGTCTCAGCAACAACCCGATGATAAAGTTAGGCATATTTAGTAGCCAATTTAACTTTCATACTCCCGAGCAATAGAAATAATAGCAATAATAAAAATATGTTGCATTTATTTAGCATGGTATAGTTACAAAGCACTTTATAAAAATTGTCTTATTTAATTTACCCAGTGGAGAAAACTGTGCTATTTAACTGTTCAATATATGTTTAATTTGATTTTATTATGAAAAAACATGAAGCAAAAAGTTTTTCTCCATAGGAAAATAAAGACCATAGAAGGGTTCTTAGCACAGCTTCTGTGGGAATGCTCAGCAATGTTCTTTCTCCTTCCTGCCCCTCCAAAGATACTTTGGCTAATAGTAATGTTCCTAATACCTTCACCAAGAGAGTAGCAACAATTTCTCCCATTTTGTCAAGGAGGATCCATTGAGCATCCCGAGTCCAGAGACGAGTAGACAAGAGCATATGATGAACTTGACCACATTTCTCTGATAGAGACAGTGATAGCAAAGAAGTGTGTTATCCACTTCTCGTCTGCTAGTTTGCCTCTCAGTAGACCATAGACTTAATCTTGCAGCATAGGTTCTTGCAGAAAACAGGACAACCTACCAGGATGAACCAGAGATTTAACATGAAGCTAATAAAGCTTGAGCACCGGGGCCCTTGACTTGCGTGGGCCCCTTTTGGAGGTAAAGAGATCACAGAAGGAGGAACTGAATCTTCAGGTCTCCAATAACTTGTGGTTTATTTTTTCCTTCTAAATATTTACTTTCGTACCTAATTTGTATTTGTAATTTTATTTTTTCTTAAAAGACCCTCACTCCTCCCAATCATATAGGCTTTAGGCCTCATGCCACTTGGATCCACACTTGGAAAGTACTTGATTCAAAATAATACCACGGCAGGGTTGCCTGGCTGGCTCAGTCAGTAGAGCAGGCAACTCTTGATCTCAGGGTTGTCAGTTCAAGCCCCACGTTGGGTGTAGAGATTACATAAAAATAAAATCTTTGGAATTAATAATAATAATACCACAGCAAATGGCTTCAACCTTCATAGCAAGGCCAGATTTGGATTAAATGCCAAACTAGTGGTAGATCCACCTGTGATGTAAAACTGGTGAGATCAAACCGTAACACACCAAATTCAAATATGCAAAGTAAATGCCGAATCTATTTTTTTTTAATGCTGCATCTTTATTCTTCTGAAACTGATCTACTCTTCAGGCTCCTCATCTTCCTCCTGAGTAGTAGGGAAAATTCAATTTGGCAGTTCTGGTGTTTTTTGTTGTTTTTTTTTTCTTTTTCTTCCCATTTAAAATACTTGTTTCCAGGAAAAGGCTTGAACTTTTAAGAATTTTCCACCTCCCCCTTTCTGTTCCCAAGGTGTAGAGAGTAGGGGTGGGGGTATCCCTTGGTGTTGGTATCCAAGTGCAGAGGGCCCCTCCAATCTCATTCATGATGCCTGTTTGTTTTTTTGTTTTTTTTTCTGGGCTCTCATTGGGTAAACGTTATGGGGATTTGCCATGCTGGGAACAAAATGACTCCAACTGGGGGCACGCCCCCTTTTAAATCTTAACACGCATGCCATCCCCCTCCTGCTATCTTCCAGAATGCAGGAGGAAGCTTGAGTTGAGCAAGATTCTGTATAGCTACACCCAGGCCATTTCACTCTGTGGGGCCACCACCGACGTTTCCTCCCAGAGCACAACCACACCACCCCCTCATTATCAAGAGACATCAGGACACCTATCTTCCCATTGGCTTCCCCTACCTCTCTCCCTGTTTCTTCCCACAAAGGAATTCCTCAGAGAAAGATGAAACTCCCCCACCCCTCATGCCCCATTTTCTCTTCCTTTCTTGAATGGGCTGCTTCTAAGTCATCTCCTTCCTGGAACAATAAACCTCACAGCTCAGCTGAAGTAATAGAAAGAATGTCCTCTCCATGTTATAGAAAAAGCACAACTATGCCTGATTTGTGCTTCAGGCCTGGTTCTTGATGTGTTAATTGAAGCTAACAGATTTTAGAAAATCCTTTTGATTTTCAGCAGAACCAGTTGTTCAAAAACGATTGTCTTGCTGCCTGTGCCAAAGATCTGGATATCCAAAGCCGTGTATCAACTCTCCCTTTACCTTTGCAATCCTACCCTAATAATCCTAATCCTCCCTGGGGCAAACAGATGCCTCTGGAACACAATGGGGATGTGCACAAAAGACTGCAGAAAGAAAAAGCACGTTAGCAGAATTCAAAATTATTACCTCAACCATAAGACTATTAAGAGGTCTTTTTTCAGATTTTCTTTTGTAAGTATTTCTATTTTGAGCAGTGCTGTATTTTTGTTTTATTTCCATTACTGTTCTAAGTGACAGTTTGGTACTCTGATATACTTAGAAACTAGTCAGGTAAGTACATGTTTATATTTGGCTAACAAATACGACTGCGCTGGACAGTAGAGTTTAGGTAATAGTGAATGGCAGGTGCCGTCTGGAACCTTGGAGGTTAAATTCCAACTGGCAAGGCTCTCCCAGATGCTACTCCAAAATAGTGACCTGCTATATACATGTGGCTGTCTATCTGTATATATCTCAGATGTGGCTTGATATATACAGTAACTTTCAAAGTGGCCAGGCTTAACAACTAGAAGGTAAAGAGCAATTCATACTTAAGACATCCCAACAATAGAAGGACTATGACAAGAACTTCTGAACTAGTCTTCCTACATCTATCCTCTCTCCCTATAGTTTATTTTCTATGCAAAAACTAGAACCTTTCTTATAAACCTAAATAACCCTCCAGTGGCTTCTCATTACTCAAGAGTAAAAGTTCATGTTCTTTACAGTGTCGCAGCACGTCCTCTATATCCGGCCTCCTGCCTCCTCTCACCCCATTCCAGCCACACTGGCCTCCAGCCCTTGAGCACAGTCCCGCTTCTGGGCCTTTCCAATTACTGGAGCGGTCTGCCCTGGGATACCCTGTCGCCCAGCCCCTCATTTCCTTTACACCCTGCTGAAGTGTCACCTCATCAGACAGGTTCTGTTGGACCACCCTGAATGAAGTCCTCCCCTTGCCTTAGGCATCACTATCGGCCTCTTCCCCTGTTTAATTCTTCTTCCTAGCCCTTACTCCCATTGTCAGAATTCATTTTCTGTCTCTCTCCATTGGAAAGTATACTGCTTGGGATGGGATCTGCTTTATTTCTTGCTGAAATCCCAGCACCTAGAGGAGTCCCAGGCACAAAGTAGACTCTCAGTGACAACGACTGACTCATCCCAGGTTGCTTAGACATTTCTCAGTTTTAGCAGAAAATTTCACATCCTTGGAATCCACTCTGCCCCAGGAAATCCCAGACTGTTGACGACCCTACTCTCAATAAATAGTTCATGGATGAAAGAAAGGGGAAAAAAAATAATGACAGGGAAGGCGGGTAGGAGGGAGCTAGGGAGAAAAGGAGGGCAGGGGAGGGAGAAAGAGAAAGGGAAATGATCTGAATATTTCTCTATTGTATATGTGGAAAGCAAAAGAGATATTTTTGTACTGTTTTCAGGGGATGCCTGGATCAAATTAAATATGCTTTTTAAAGCAGTGAGACCCTCTTATTCTTGGTTTTGATGTTTCACAGTATCATAACACATCTGATTGGAATTTCAATTTCAGGTTTAATATACTATGCAAGCTGGTGTAGGCTCTATAATTATGCATATTCATGAGAGCAATCATGGCCCTTACTTTTGATATGACTGGCAAAGTCAGGTACTAACAAGAGAACAAGAATCAAAGAAACAGGGGGAGTACCAATTGTTATTTACTTTCGACATTTTACTAGAAAAACAAGCAAAATGAAAGACTGTTTCCAATGATGCACTAAAACTAACAAAGCAATGTTATAAAATGTCATTTTTTTCTTTCCCTTTACACAATAAAACATTGTAAAGCTGCACCACTAGGCAGTCACTCCACCAGATACAATAATATCCAAATGTGAAGGTACTTAATAATATTACTGTTTTAATTTTTAATTCCTTTGATATTTCAAAGATGTCCTTTGAAGAGCCCAAATCAAATCAAACTGGTACTCTCTTGTGGATCCTTACATTGCGGTGCCAAAGACCTACTGTTCTCTTCTGGGTGCATTTCAGTTATTTACCTTGGTAATACTTCGGTCTATCTGGCCTGGGTGTGTCAATTTGTAATCGGTTGTGGAATGTAATAAAGGAAAGATCTGCCTTCCTAAGCTTGCAATCGTCAGTCGTGTATCAGGACCAAAGACTCTCTGTTGAGTATCTGTTTCATTTGATCTAAGCAAATAATTACACACCTCGGTGCCTCAGTAGTTTCGTCTGTATGATAGAAATAAGATTATTGGGGCCTTGAGGTCTTATGGCAATGGGAGAAGAGGCTTTAGAAATCAAAGCAAGGAAGAAAACACTTTAAGCTCAAGACGGGAATCACATCTTATTACCCCGTATCCCCAGTGCACGGCAGAACACCCAACTAACTTACTGTGGGCCTTGGGAGGTCGCTTATCTACTTTGTCATTCCATCCTGTAAGCCACCCCATGAAGCGGGTATTATCACACCTTGCTTGTAAAGCCCAGAGAGGTTCAGCGGCTTGCCCGAGATCAGACGAACAGTACACAGGAGAGGCATGCTTCGAACCTTGCCCTTCCAACCATAGTCTGGTCATCATTCCAGGACACCTGTGCATTTCCTCCAGTAACTGAACTGATGTACGTGAACCATTTCAGGTTGTTTTAACACACCAAAGCCTATCTACCGAAACGTATGGAAGGTTTGTGCCCAAGCCTGCTTCTTTTTCATAGTGTACTTTCCTCCTGACGCTCTCTTTGCAGACCATCTCTATCCCAGCATGAGAGTTGTCTATAAACCCTGTGCAGTCACTTTGTAATTTGGAATCTCTACAGGAGCTGACTGCATCGAACCAGTGCATGGTTTAACACCTACTTCAACACACACAACCATTCCCCCCACACACCAGCAGTTTTTACCCAACCAAACAATAGCAGACTGAGCTCCTACAGTATGGAGAGGAGGCGATGGAAAGGCAGAGTGGAAATACTGACACACCATAGGTTACTTAGTGTGCAGGTGCATTAATGAGCCCTCGCCTCAAATCCCAGGTTTGCCAAGAGTGTCTTCGCTCATGTATCACAGTGAAGCCATCCCCGCTGTGAGTGGAAATGCTAGTAGTAGTATTCATACCTGCACTAAGAATTTCCTGGAACCCATCACAAAGGATGCATTTTCCAAATGGATTTTGTTAATTTAATTTATTTTGTTCTTCTTGTAGCTAGAAACCTAGAGGGAAAGTGAGAAGAATAAATGGGTGAAAGTGCTCCAGGGGATGGCTTGTCTATAGAAGCACTCAGGCATTCTGAACGGACCTTGATGAGTGCTGCTTGTCAAAGGATCTGCTATGCATTTTGCAGAATAAAAGAACCCCCTTTTCAGCTGTTGATAAACCATTCTCCAGGGAAGTGGATGAAGAGCCGTATACTCCTGATCTCTGCTGCCCAAATGTACACTTGTTTGAAGGGAAGGCAACCAAAACAATATAACGAGAAATAATAGTTTAAAAAATGTTACGTTTTCCTTCCAAGACATATTTTGTCTTATTGATACAAAACAAGTTCAGTACATGCAAGGAGGAAGAAGTATTCCAGACTGAACATGGATTTCAGCTTGGCAAAAACAAATTAATTGAAACACGATAAATCACTTATTTAACTCAGTACAGGGGCTGCCAGATTAACCTTGCGTGAGCTAAGACAACTAAAGAAAATTCTGTGTTTGTTCTGCTGCAAAATTAGCCCCGGCAAGTCAAAACAAGACTCAGAGGCAAATCAAAATGACATGTTCAAAATAAAATCACGTTAATATGGGTTGCAAATGCAACTTTATTAGCAAGTCAACTTTAGGAGAAGTGCAGTCTGGATGTGAAAACCTGATTGCTTGAAAAGACACTCCCAAATAATTACTCTGTTAATAAGACTACAATTAAAATCAGGCAGGACAGCACGAAGAGAGCCTCCTCCTACTTCTCACCCTATGTATTATTTATGGCTGCAGGTTAGGTTATAGCCCCAAATATCATATTTCTCACCAGAAACAGCACTAAGTAATTGGGTGCTGCAGGGCTTACTCTTCAATACTGAGTCACTTTGATTAGACCCATATTTTATCACTAGTGCTATTAGCATCAGAGATTTTTTTTTTAAGCCATGAAACTTCGATGTTCTTGGATTTGATGTTCATAAAATTAAGGAAATCAGTTTCTTCCATCTACTTTTCTCTTCAAGAATCAAGTGACAGTGTCTCATCCAGGTTTAGGTGGCTTGAATCACTAATCACTTTCTGTCTGATGCTAGATTGTGAACTCAATCCATTTTCTGTAACTGAGCAGCAAAGCTAAAGAAGGGCTGGGCCATGCTCTAAACTGTGGAGGTATTGGATCTAATGTAGATAGTTAATTCAGCCATTTCTGAGTAGTGTGCACTCATGTTCGTTGAGCTAATAATGTCAATCTGAAATCGATATGAACTTCATGGAATATCCCAATAAATTTATTCCAACTTTATAGAATATGTTAATAAAAATGTCTTTATAAGATATATAAAACCTTTATGAAATATCATTAAAAATGTATGTATAGGGGCGCCTGGGTCACTCAGCCGGTTAAGCATCTGCCTTCGGCTCAGGTCATACTCCCAGGGTCCTGGGATCGAGCCCCACATCTGGCTCCCTGCTCAGTGGGGAGCCTGCTTCTCCCTCTGCCCCTCCCCCTGCTTGTGCTCTCTGTCTCTCTGTCAAATAAATAAATCAAAAAAAAAAAATGTATGTATAGTAATGGGCAATTCTTCACCTATGCTTTGGATCCTCTGCCCTCAGACCAACAGTCCTTATTTTGCTTTCCCCCCAACCTCCTTACTTCCTTCCCTCCTTCCCCCTCCATTCTTTCTTTCCTTCCTTCCGTCTTTCCTCCCTTCCTTCCTTGCTTTCTTGCTTCGTTCCTTACATACATTCAATGAGTTCTCTGTACTGTTGATTTTTCTCCATGCAGCCTATGAAAATGCTTAATTCCATTTTTCTTTTCATTTTTCCATCCCATACGCTCCTGTCTTTACTATGATAAACTCTTCTATCCTTCATATAAGCTACTTCAAAGTGGTGTGTACTCTCAATGTCTTTCTCTCTAAATTTTCATCTACTTCTCTAACTCATGCAGCTGGGTTTTCACACTACCATACCAATAAACTTGCCAATGACATCCTGTGTTGCAAAAGTGCATGGACATTGTCTTTGTTTTTATTTATCGTTCTGGGACATTTGACCCATTTCCCTTTATCAAATTCTCTCTTCTCTTGCCTTGGGAGACATCACTCTGTTTGTTCCTCTTTCATCCCCTTCTTTGGATTTCCTTTTCCTTAATCCAGAAATATCCTTCTTCCCAGGATCGTTTTCTTGGTTCTTTCCCTTTCATTCCTTGTGGGATTCTTAGGTGGCCTCATCCATGTCCATGGATTCAGATAGCACTTATATGTTCATGGTCTCAGCCTATGCCTGCTGAGATCCAGAATCAAGTATCAGTTACCTTTTAGATGTCTGTACTTCAGTACCTTTGTAGGCAACTAAAACTCAAACTGCCTGAAGCTGAACACATTTTCTTTTCTCCCAAAACTTCTCCTTGGTTTACTTTTCCTAAGGTGGGCAAAAATGACGGACATCCTTGGTGATAGGCAAGACTTCTTGTCTTCCACATTCAATTTTACACTGAATCTTATCTGTTCTATGTCATAGCTGTACCTCTCCCCATTCCCACTGCTTTTTTTTTTCCTTTTTAAGTATTTTTGCTGAAGTTAATTGACATACAATATCCTATTAGTGTCAGGTGCACATCATAATAATTCAATATTTTTATACATTACAAAATGATCCCCACAATAAGTCCAGTTACCACCTGCTGCCTTTTAATTGGAATCTTTCCACTGAATTATTAAAATTTCTTCTCAAATACTATCTGTACTTCTGGTATGACCTCCTCCAAAATGGAAATCCAATCATATCACGCCCCTGATTAAAATTTCTCTATGGTTTCCTACTGTATTAGTCAGGGTTCTGCAGAGAAATAGAACTGATAGGTCATAACGTATTGGATCACACAGTTATGGAAGCTGAAAAGTCCCACCATCTGCCATCTGCAAGCTGAAGGACAGACAGCTGGTGGTCTAGTGCGAAGTCCTAAGAACCAGGAGCTCTGAAGAAAGGAGATTGATGTCCCAGCACGAACAGTCAGGCAGAGAGTGAATTCAAACTTCCTCTGCTTTTTTGTTCTGTTCAAACCCTCAGTGGATTGGATAGTGCCCTCTCATATTGAGTTGGGTCATCTAGCTTACTCAGTCCACCAACCGAAATGCTAACCTCTTCCAGAAACACTCTCAAAGACGCACCCGAAAATAGCATTTAACCAGCTAAGTAGACATTCCTTAGCCCATTCAAGGTAACACATAAAATTAATCATTATACCCACTATTTATATTGTGTACCTTCTACAGGTATTTTCTTTATGGTTAACATGGGGGCTTACATAAAATATCTATGGTTATAACAATCTACTTTAAGCTGATAATAACTTCGCTTGCATCTGAAAACTCTACACCTTTACCTCTACACATTATATATTAGTGATATCACATTTGACATCTATTTGTATTGTGTATACATAAGTATAATTTTATTTAGTTATTTTTAATACTTTTGTCTTTTACCTTTTATAGTAGAATTAAAAGTGATTTCCCTTAACTATAGTGAACAAACTAATGGTCACCAGAGGGGAGGCAAGTCAGGGGAGACGGATGAAATAGGTGAAGGGGATTAAGAGTACACTTACCGTGAGCACTGAGTCATATATAGGATTGTGGAATTGCTATATTATACACGTGAAACTAATATAACACTGTATGTTAACTATAATGGAATTAAAACTTTAAAAAAAGAAATGTGGGAAATGAAAAATTAGATGTATGACTGGACACTAGATTAAAAATGTTAAGATAAATACAAACCAGAAAGAAAAGTGATTCATCCACCATTGTTATAGTAATATGATATTTTGTATTTATTTATATACTTACCTTTACTGATGAGTTTCATACTTTCTTGTACTATCAGGTTGCTGTTTAACCTCCTTTTGTTTCAACTTGAAGAACTCCCTTCCACATTTCTTGTCAGGCAGGTCTAGTTGTGATGAACTCCCTCAGCCTTTGGTCTAGGAAAGTCTTTATGTCTCCTTTATTTTTGAAGGACAGTTTTGCCAGGAATAGTGTTCTTGGTCAGAAGACTAATTTCAGCACTTTGACTATATTATCCTGAACCTTCTAGCACGCAAGGTTTCACTGAAAAGTCTGCTGATTATCTCATGGGGGTTCCCTTGAGACAAGTCACTTTTCTCTTCCTGTTTTCAGAAGTATCTCTTTGTCTTTGACTATTGACCATTTGATTATAATGTGTCTTGGTGTGGATTTCTTTGGGTTCATCTTTTTGGGGATCCTTTGAGATTTCTGGATCTGGACATCTGCTTACTTCCCCAGATTAGGGGAGTTTTCAGCCATTATTTCTTTGAATAATCTTTTTGCCCCTTTCTTTCTCTCTCTCTTCTCCTAAGTAATGTATACAGTATGCTCTCATAAGATGTATATTGGTCTACATATTGTGCCCCTTAAGCCCTTAAGCTATCTTCACTCTTTCTCACCTTTTTTTCTTGTTGCATACCCACTGTTCCTAGACCCTCGTTTAGCAGATGAGACTTTTCTTGAATTCATCCTGAACTTATCTCCTACCTCCTTGGCTTCCTCCCATCTCTACAGCTACACCAAACTACCTTTATTTTCATAGTACATTATGGATTATTTTGTTTTATGTTTGTTGTTGTTTGTTTGTTTTTACAACTTTTTGTCTCCACTTCACCCTGCGATGACTTTCTATATCCCAACCCCCTTCTTGTAGCTATCCTCTACTTACTCTTTAAACCGTAGGTCTATCATCACCCCTACTGGGAAATTTGGTTTAGACACCCCTCTCTAGTTTACATGCCCATCTCTTAGCACTTACTAAACTCTACTGTGTGAATGGTAATGTTCTATTTGCCTTCATATGCCTTGAGCTTATCAAGATAGGTAGCTTTTATTAAATGCTCAGTAAATGTTTATAGACTAAATGAACAAATTCATGAAAGTGAATAAATGACTGAGTCCCTCTTGATCCCTTGAACCAACAAGTGTGGGCTACCTATGTATGCATCTGTTTTTAAAAGAGGCAACTTCCACATTTATTAAGGACAGTAATCCTTACACCAGTTGAAGAATATTCAAAGCCATGATTTTATCAGGGGTTGTAGATCTACCGGGTCCTCTTTCTTTTAGAAAATCGTGTTTTTTTATATGGAACTGCGTTGAATTCCTTATCTCCATTAACCTGTATTTTAAATCTTCAGAGAACTAGAAGTCTTCACTATCTTATAAATGCAAACATTCCTTTTTCCTAGATAAATAGAAAAGAATAGCTAGAATTGTAAATAGCAAAGAAAGGTCTACTTTGCCGGAGTGACTTGATTCTCTTTATTTACCACATGTAAAGAGTGACTGAATTCATTGTCACCCTATTATGTATGTGTTAATTCAAAACCACTGTGGCACTCACTGTACCTTGTACTATTTGGTTCTGATGGTGTGTAAGGGAACGATTTATACAACATCCACATGGGTTTTCTTAATTCTCTTAACAAAGAAAAAAGAGGGGAAAGTTCCTGTGTCCTTTTGTAGTAACTCTTTTAGTAGAAATTATTGTCTTTTTAATCAAGTCAAAATACAGAATAACATCACTATGTATTCTCTATTTTTCTCATATGTTAGGCATTTTTTTGTTAAATAAGTTATATCTTTCTCATGGTAAAAATCATGCTTAAGTCAACAAAAATGTCAGCCAGAATTGTTGCTGTAGTTCTTTTCTTTTTCTTCTTGTTGGTTGGTTGGCTTTACAATTTTTTATAGGAACTATTTTTTCTTACCTACTCCAGTAATATCTCAGCATCTCATTTAGTTTTTAAACAAGGTTATGATATTTTCTTAACCATATGACATTCCTTTTCCTCTTTTTATAACAAAAGAGGTTAGGTGACTTCGACTGAAACAGTGCCTGACACACAGAAAGTGCTATTAGGTGTTCAGAAAAATGTGGTATGTAAGAATGAATGAACACAAATCCAGGTAAACATAAGAATAAAGAAAAAAATAAAAGTGAGGCTCTGATTAGTAGTTTTTGTTTGTTTCTTTGTTCTCATATCCGTTATCTCTTGGTGGTTTCCCAAGAAGAGTTAATTGTCTATGTGACAAGGCTTTATATCCTTATGTCACTGGCCTCCATTCCCTTCCCCCATCAGTTTTTGAAATAATTTTACCAAATCACCAGATGCACACCATTAGCTACTGAAGAATCTCTTGTCTGTCTCTTTAGCTTCTCCATAAATACACACATTTCTTCATTTGTTTTTAAGGCAATGCTGTATGTGTAATCATGTGTGAATCTTTATTGAACACTTATGGAATGAGCCACCTGTTCTTACAAATTAGCTGAGTCCTCAAGAAGGGCCAAATTAGTGAATTAGTTGATGAAGGAAATTTGTTGTAGAAAGAGCAGGCAGCTAAGGAATTTTTCAGCTTGTCAAAAGTATTGTCAGTCTTATGGCTTGGCAAAGAGACAAGAAGATACCGTTTCAAACACTTCTAGGTAGTGACTTAGTACCTTAAATTCACTAGAGAAGAAAATGAAACTGCTTGTCTTATCAGTTAAGAGAAGCTTTGCTGATCTCAGCCCATAGCCCAGAAAGTTAACCAAGTTTTGTAGAAATGGATAATCTCTGCTCAGTGATCAGTGGGGCTAGATTAGAAATGTGTTGCAAGAGGAGTTGTGGGAAAATAGGCTTCAGTGTTGTAGTTGGACCTCGGGCTCAAGGCAATGTGGAGCAAACCTTAGGAGTCACTTGGCCAACTCTCATTCGGGGAGCGTGCCAGGCACCTGATGATTCTTACAGGCACTTTGTTTTTGTTTTGTTTTTTTACCAGTCTTTATGACTGAAACTGTCTTTGGGCTCCTCTCACAAGCATCTAGTTACTTGTTGAAACATCAAAGGCGATATGAACCCTGGGACAGGTCATTGTGTCACGGGCCTCCTCCTTCCACTTTACAAATCCTGTTGTTGATTGGCAAGCAGTTAGCGTCACAATCACACATCTCTTAAACACCCAGAGGCAGTGTTCTTATATTCAAGGAAACAGTGATCTACATGTGAATTGCACAGTAGGGAGCAACTCAAGATTGGACCCTGCCCTGGCCCAGGGAGCCTAAACGTTCAACTTGTTCTCTACCCAGAACTTTGTGGGACTGCGTGGCCGAGGTCACACTGCTTGTGCTTCATCTACATGGAGGGAAAAAAACCCATCCTCTTGACTCCATGTTTATAGAGATGTCGGCCAGATTTGTATGGAGGTATGGCCAAGGTAGCATCTTATTCTTTTTGTCTCCCCTTTTATTTTTGTATAAGACAAAAATAATAAAAGTAATAAAAGTTCATTTTAGAAAAATCATGAAAAATGAAAAAGCATAAAGAAAAAAATAAGCTCATTTAATAATTTGTCTATCAAGATATGATAACTTAACATTTTGTGTTTATAATCTGGTCTTACAGTTCTAGGAAGTAATGGGTGGTCTGGTCATGTTCTTTGAGTACTTAGAGCTATTCTGGGTAGGGGTGGGTGGTGGAGGGGGCAGTAGAGAAGGATCCAGGGAAAAAATTCACGCTAGAAAAAAATACCTTTATCTTTTTTGTCCAATCTTGTGGGTAAGAAAACATTCACCACTTGGGGCGCCTGGGTGGCTCAGTCGTTAAGCGTCTGCCTTCGGCTCAGGTCATGATCCCAGGGTCCTGGGATCGAGCCCCGCATCGGGCTCCCCACTCAGCGGGAAGCCTGCTTCTCCCTCTCCCACTCCCCCTGCTTGTGTTCCCTCCCTCTCTGTGTCTCTCTCTGCCAAATAAACAAATAAAATTTTTAAAAAGAAAAAAGAAAATATTCACCATTCAAAAAGTATTAATTGAACACCTACTGTGTACCAGTTACTGTTTTAGGTTCTAAAAATACAATTAATAATGCAAAAATGCCTTTGTAAGGGTCATAATAATGAAAAAAGGAAAGGAAAGGGTAGAAATACCCAGTGCAAAACTTTAAAATCCAATAAATAATTTGTAGCCAAATTGTTCTAAATAAGCATTTATAGGACTTGGTATCTGGCACAGGTTTGAGTGACGATGTGTTAAATTCATGATCAAGAATTTTTATCTAATCTGTGTGTCTAAAATAGTGGATTACATAAAAATGAGAAAGTCTTATCGGTCTTATTTCTAGATGCTATTTTACAGCCTTTTGACAACTGTTTAAGTCTGCACATGGATAGAATTTATCATCAGTTGAGTCAAATCTATTAGGCTCATAGACTCTCAGAGATAGAACAGACTTGAATATTACATGGTCTGCCCTCTCTCTTCCTACCTACTCTATACTCCTGTTCCCCATGGCTGAATCTTCTCCCCAGCATATGAAACATTAATTATCAGCCTCTTTTTAAAACCTCCAGGCACAGGAAGCTCTCCTCTTCTTGAGGCAGCCCATTCTACCCGGCAGTAGCTCCAGTTTGTAAAATGTTCTTCCTTACTACCTGTGCTTTCTTTTGTTGAAAGTAGTGTGCAAGTCCCAGAAAGTGTCTCAGGCAATGAGTTGAGGCATGAGCATATTTCTTTCCCAAGCCTCCAACATCAACCAGCCAGGGAGACCCTAAAACTATCTAAGGTACTAAACTCTCTTTCATAAGACCAGTGAAGAAGGTAATAGAATGGATAAGGAAATTCCAGTGGTGTATGGAAGGAGTAGGGGTGAGGTGATCTGACTGCGACGTCTATCACTCCTTTGTCAGCAGGGCTGATTTCATCTGACTTAGCTAGTTGGAAAGATGGCCCCTTCCTCCCTCACTGATCTTGTGTGGCCTGCCTCAAGCGGTATGCTAAGGCAAAGAAGTTGGTCTTCTAAGCTCTGTCTTGGCTCTTCTTTGGTCAAGGGTAGCTGAAGAGCTGAGTCATTTTAATAGAAACTCTGAACTTGGAATGGCAGTTTGAAGCAGCCCAAATACCTATTTTTGTAGCTGAGAAGAGACTCTGACATGCAGACTATGCTGTCATGGAGAAGCCAGTGATGAAATGTCTTGGTTTGAGCCATAACAAAAGTTTATCTTTATATGCAGAGGAAATGGAAATTCACTGTAGTTACCAAAGGAATGATAATCATTCCTAGGTTCTCTTCCAACACAGTGCAAACACACTAACAGTTTCGTTGTAAAAAATGAAACAATTGAGTTTTCTCCATCTTGTGATTTCCAGTAGCACCTGAAAACTATTCATATCCTCTAATGCCCTTTGTGGCCAGTCGGGAGGAGAATAGACTATGCATTAATTGCATCATTGATTCATTCACTAAACATATATTGAGAACCCAGGCTATGTCAGACACTCTCACTGTGCTGAGGATTCACAGACCAATCAGACAGAGCGTCCTCCCATCCCCCGAAGAAGCTCATGGAGACATACCCTTCAACAGGTTATTTCAGAGATGAGTTCCCGAGGACAAATCAGAGTTATTTAAAAGAAGAAAGGGTAAGGACATTCCAGGCATCACTGACAAAAGTTTTATACATCACCTTGCAGTAGAGGAGAGCCACTGGAGGGTTTGAAGGAAGGGGATAATAATAGCAGATTTGTACTTCAGAGCAATCATCCAGACTATAGTGTGTAGAAACAATGAAATAGAAATAACAAGGAGGACAAATGGGACTAAGAATGGATTGCTGCCTATTTGCTATATAATTCCAGTAAGGAATCACAAGACCCTAAAATAAAGTAGTAGAGTGTGGGTGGATTGGAGTGGACTGGGTTAGAAGATATTGAGGAGGGAGGTTTGATGATAACTAAGTATGGGAGTGCACAGGGAGAGAGTACAGAAGGCATCCAGAGTAACTCTTGGGTTCTGACTTGGGGAGTTAGGGGATGGTGGTGCCCCCACAAACATAGGTTTGTGAATCATGAAGGAGCAGCATACTGATGAAAATCTACCAGGAGGAGGACATGAGCAGTGATGTGTTCACTGGTGATGGCATTCATGCAGCATGCTCTGGGAACTTTTCTGCAAGCATGCAGGCCCAGCCTTGGTGGTATGGTGGACTACCGGGTAAGTAACTGGTATCTTTTCTTTGGCGTGTTAGCTTTCCTTTTTAAATAAGAGCTCCTGGTTAAAAGCTGTATGTCAGACCCCATATGGGGGGCTCCAAGATCTAATTTTACTTAAGGACTCCGAGGCACAGAGGCTAGCCAAGATTCTGAGAGGATACCAAATAAAAATCTTGAAACCAATGGAAAGCAATTTTCATAATTAGGAGGAACACAGCACCCCATATATCATCGTTAGTCTGAGATAGGGAACAGAAGGTTGGGGTGGGGGAGGATGGTTTCTCTAAACAGGGAACAGGTGGCCAGCATAGTCAGGGCCAGCTAGGGAAACCTTAGGCAACTCTGCTCAAAGAATGTCTCCCCTAGAGACTGTCAGATGCAATGGAGAACAGGATTATTAGGTATTTGGCAATGAATGTTTCTCTTCATGATGGTGCGTTTGTTCTTAAAGCAACACAGGGAAGGCCAAGGGATAAAACATAATGCAACCCACAGACACTACGGAAAATGAAGTGTTTTTGGATCTCCTAATAAACCAAAGTTTTGATATCACAGAATGTCCAAAAAGAAATTTGGCTCTCATTTGAATTGCTTCCTGCAAAGTTAATTGTTTGCTCCCAATCCATAATGATGATAGCTTTTCCCTTGCTGCAGTTAGACCAAAGAATTTTGGCAGTCTAGTGCTGTGGAAGCCAGACAGAAACAGGTAATAACACCCAACGAAGAGCTGAAATATTAGTCTCCTGAGACACAAGCAGTGCAAATTTCTCTGGCTTACAAAGGAGGCATCCGTCACACCTTAGAGCCTGTCTTGTAGACTTAGTTTCATAAAAGTCGTATAATAACTCTGGAATATACAGATGACATGTTAGAAGAAATGCCAGAGGGATGAGCTCTAAGGATCCTGATGAACCATTTCCACAGTAGTCTCAAGCAACAAGAGCATTCCCATAGCTGAAGGAGATTTGCATGTGTAACTAATTCCCTTCAGTCTCTCTCTCTCTTTCTCTGTATATATATAAAATAACATATATATAATATTTTTTATATATGTAATGTATATTCTTCTGAAACAATCACACACACTCATTATCTGGAGGCTAGAAGCTCCGATACTGATCTAGTAGGATCTCTTGCCTGGGAAGAGTGTCCCCTCTCCTCATAGGTATCAAAATTCTGGCCTTTTCCATGTCCCATTCAAGCCCTAACTCCATCTGTTCTTCGTGGAGCTTTTTCCTGATCACTGAGGCTGTCCTTAGTTTCCCTTCTCCCTGAACTATTTAGAGTCTGTGACATATATCACGTAATCATCCACTTTGACAGATTGTTCTGTGATGGTTCCTGTCCCCTCCCTACTTAGCCTGTGAGACCAAAACCAGCTCTGCCATTCCTGTTCTTCCCTGCTGCTACAGTATCTAGTACAGAGGCGCCCATGCACCGCCACCACCACCCCACCCCCCCACAAGAAAAGAAGGAAGGAAGAAAGGAAGAAAAAAGAAAGAAAGCAAAACAAAACAAATTTCTATTTATGTGGTTCAAAGATCAAAATTGTTGTTTTATGAAAAGTTCTTTTCCTTTGTTGACTTGATCCATAATTATTCAGATGGGATGACACCCCCCCCCAAAAAGGAGGGGAAATTGTGCATGTAAATATTTTTAAAGGTTTTCTCTCTCTTCTGATCTGTTTTGTTTTACCTACTTTGTCCTCATTGAATCTAATTCAAGCCAAACTTGTTCATCCTCCTCTTACTCTGATTTTCCCATTATAAGGCTGTGGAATGGAGTGTTTCGTGGTTCCTCCAAAGGAATTGGTTTGTAGAAAAGGCCATGCTGGGCTCCATCACCACTGTGTCCTTCTTGCTGGGAAGGTAACCTTTAGTAAGAGCTATGGCCTCTTAATTTTTGAGTGGAAATTACTCTTGTGAAAATAGGGTCTGATAGTATCTTGGCTCACTAATTCATGCCATGTGGGCCAAAATTAAAGTATTAAAATTTCATAGATATAATACCATGTATAAATCATGTCATAAAAACATTCATTTCCCATAGACCTTGAACACTGGGCATGTCTTCCTCCAGCTGTTGTTGAAAGTTCATTACAAGCACAGCCGTCTCTGTCAAAAATAAAGCTGAGGTAAAGTGGGGAATATTTAGCACCAACACCCTCAAAGCCTCAAGATGGCGTCCTCTCATCCCCACACACACACTGCTGCCATTAATGGGAATGACAACTGCAAGCATATCTCAGTGCAGTGATAGAGCTCCACAGAATTGTATTCAGCAAGCAGTTCTGCGAAGGCATCTCTGCTGACCTTATTCTGTTTAGATGGAGAAAGAGACTATTTACCACTTTCCCCAAGTTTCTCTTCTATAAAATTTCAATATGTTCAGTGAGTGAGCACAGTAGACTAATTAAGTAGATGGTCAACATTTGCCACGTTTCAAAAAAATGACAGATGCTTCTTTTTGCCATTTATCCTTAGATAGCAGATGGGAAGATGATAATTGTTTAAGTTACAGAAATAATTTGCCCTAGTTTACTACTCAGTCTTTTAAAATTATCTTTGGCTACGCCTGGATAAAAATCCTTTTGTTCTTTCGAAATGGTGGAAATTAGAATCTCCACATCGAGGTGTTTCCGGGAGGTACGTGGCACATGTTTGTTTGACTTGCAGATGCTAATGGATATATAATCACATTTGCCAACCATAAAACCCCTGTTGGTAAAACGCTTTCATCTGCAATAATCCACTACTTTCTTGAAACATGCTAATTTGCTCTAATAATACAGGGGCCCTTAAGGGTTTCTATGTTGTGTCAACAACTAGTTGTGGTAAGCAATCAGATGCAAGAGACCATTATATAATAATCTAAACTCTATTACTTTCCAGGAGTTTTGGAGGTTTTTATCTGTTTGCTTGTGTTATTTTGTTTTCATTTTATTGTGCTAGCATTTGACAGTATAGTATTAAGATGGATGCTTTGACCTTTGATATGAAAAGTAGGTGAACCATCTTTTTATCGCCTGATTTGTTGGATTGGAGAAGATTTTATATGGATTCAGTTTTAAAGATTAGCCCCGGGAAACTTGGAGCCACTCTGAAATATGAATCTCTAGATCCAGTGCATTTTCTCCAGGCTGGAATTGAGCTAGACACAGACATTTTGTGGTGTAGGATTCCCTTCATCTTCAGGGCACAACATCTGCATGCTCATTCACATGGACACACTTGATACACACTACTTAGCCATACCACCAAGGTCATTTTTCTGGTACATAATCTGAAATGTGTTTTTGTACTAATTGAAATATGGGTTTATTTGTTTTCGGCCTGATCTTAACCTTCTCTGACAAGGCTAAAAGCAGTGTCAAGCAGATTATCAAAAAGATGCATCTGAGGAGGATACATCTAGGCACGCAGATATTTGTGTGGTTGTAGACATACATATATTCTATTTGAATGCACCGAGAGAGTTTCTATTTTTTTCCCTATCATATTTACATGTATTCACATCCTTCCATGTGGAGATAGCTTTGGATCTGGGAAAACCAAACCATTAGATGAATAGTAACTTGACTGGAAAATCTGAAACGACTTAAATTAGCTAGTTCTTGCCGGTCTCTTGGTGTACAAGTTTATATATCTACTAATTTTTTTTCTTGCTTTTTACTGTGGAGAATTTAAAAATACAGAAATATAAACAAGATAGTATAATGAACCTCCACACTTACTCATCACCAACCCGAACAAACATCAACTCTTTGGTCTACCCAGCTGCATCTCCACTATTAGCCACATCTCCCCGAACCCATCCTCTGTATTATTTTGAGGCAAATCCAAAGTCATATTATTTATATTATTTCATTTTCTAAATACTTCAGTACATACGTCTTTAAAATTAAAAAAGAAAAACTCCGTTTTTAAATATGGCCAGAATGCCAATATCACATTTAAAAATTCACCATACCTAGTGTTTACATCTCTGTTTGTCTCATAAGTGTCACAAATGCTTCTATCCTTCAAAAAAAATCAAGATTTAAATGAATTCCGTATATAGCAATTGATTGATATGTCCTTAGTATTTAAAAACTATACAGGTATTCAAGGGCACCTGGGTGGCTCAGTTGGTTGGGCGGCAGCCTCTTGATTTCAGCTCAGATCATGATCTCAGGGTTGTGGGATCAAGACCTGTGTCGGGCTCTGCGCTCAGTGGGGAGTCGGCTTGAGGATTCTTTCTCTCCCTCTCCTTCTGCCCCTCGCCTCCTGCTTGCTCTCTCTCTCTAAAATAAATAAATAAATCTTTTAAAAATATATATATGGGTACACCCTTCCTCTTCTTTTCCTTGCAGTTCACTTGTTGAAGATACCTGGCTGTTTGTCCCATAGCTTCTCCGTCTACCTTTTGCTGATTGCATCCTTATAGTATGGTTTAATGTGTTCTTTGGTCCTCTTATTTCCTGTAATTAGTAGTTGGATCTACAGATTGATCACATTCATATTTTATTTTTTTGATAAGACAACTACATATCTGATACCATTTACTTAGTAGAGAGCACATAATATCCAGTTTCTGTTTTAAAGAGATGTTGTTGTTCAATACTTAGATCCGCTAATTCATTAGAGATTATAAAACAGTAATATTCTTAATGTTCTCACGCATTCTTCATTTATTAGATGTAATATTTCTGTAATTTAAAAATTCACATCATTTACTCTTTGGTTAACAGTGGTAATGTTAGGGTAGAAAAGGAAGGGTGAATTCTTGGTTCTTTTATTTCTGGTTTTCAAAATAACAACTTAGTTCCCTGGCATTCTTCCTAACTACTGAATAATTTTCTTAATATCATGAAGAACACAGGAATTAAAAATTTATTGAGGTATTCCAATCCCTTATTGTCATTATCCTTATGGATACTCAAAAATCATCTCATCTTTGGCCAGTAAGAACCTCTTAAAGTTGGCTAATTTTTTTTTAAAGATTATTTATTTTAGAGTTTGAGAGAGAGAGAGCAGAGAGCCTGAGCAGAGAGAGAGAGAGAATCTCAAGCAGACTCCCCACTGAGCACGGGGCCCCATGCAGGGCTCCATCTCACAACCTTTAGATCATGACCTGAACAGAAATCAGGGGTCAGACACTCAACTGACTGAGCCACCCAGACACCCCGGTTAAGTTCTTTTGATACGTTTACGTCCACTCTTAACTCTGTTTGCAATATTGATTTTCAGAGACTTAGGAAATGGACTGCTCCCTTTTACTCAGAACTAACCTTTCTGTCTCTTGCATATTCCAGGTGTTCTGTCACAGGGTTTTAACTGGGATAGCTTCTCAAGAAGATAGTTTTTAAATGTAAATTATTGAGATACACAAAAGTGCCAGAACACATTAGTTTTCAACAACATGTCTTATTTTTCTCACATTTTTATGTTATCTTGGGGAACCAAATTCGCCTGGTATTTGGAATTCTAATTTTTGGGTGGTCTCTCAGCCCCAGACTGCAAATTGCTATGTTCTTCTGTTTCTCCTCCATCACTGTCTGGCCTGTGGTAGCCACTGGAATACTTGTTGAATGAATCAGTGACTGAGCAAATGAAAAAAAAAAAAAATCTACCTTATCCTTTTACTTTCAGCGTTAAGTCCGGTTGTTAATGTTGTGATGTGAAACAACACAATATAGCTGATAAGAGAGCATTGATCCTGCATGAACACAATGAGAGTGGGTTTCCTGAGCCATTTGGGAGGAGGGCTTCAACAGGAAGCTGTCCCTTGTGCGGAAAAGCATTCCCCATGCAGTCTTTCAGACACTAATTTTTGACAAGCACCAAAGCAAGACACATGCCTTGGAGTGTTATGGGATTTTGTGCCAAGAGGTTGAAATAATTTAGTGAATCTGAAGGGGATGGAGGTAGCAAAGAATTATGGTTGCTTTATCCATTTCTTCTGATCTGTTTAGGTGATTTATCTATTCTGATTTCCCTGAATTGTTTAGTGCTGAGATTTCATGGAAATAGGTGTTCTAAAAGCCACTACATATTGTTTTTTAATTACCTCACGGCCTCAAAGGAACAAGTAATCCTCATCTTCTTTTTATTGGCACTAAAATTCTCTATAACCACCAGCTCCCATAAAGATCATTCTTTTTAAAGCCTTGTTTCTTCCTAAGGAATGTTGATTTTCTGGATAGATCATTGCAGAATGGAGTCAGGCAAAGAATAATCATTGTCATTCAAGTCAGTGCTTCACAATATATCCGGGTGCTAAGAGCCACTCTAATTGGAAAGAGTCCATGTGTTATAATAAAATTATTTATCCCCCAGACAAAGAAAGGAATACTTTTGTAACATGTCACATGTCAATGCTCACATACACAAGAGATATGTACAGTTGGAGAGCAATGGGAAACCGTTTCCTGTGCACTTACCAAGCCCGTGCTTGCCTCATGTCTTATCCCTTAAATCAGAAGTCTACAAATAGTTTTTAATTGCACTTACTCAAAGGTAAATCATTTTTGAGCATTCGACCTCAGTAAGTTAGGTCGAACCACTTGAAATTGAAATTTTGTGGGTCAAAAATTTGAACATTGGTAATTTCATATTTTCAATGATTGATTTGTATTTATTATTTACAAATATGCATACAAGGCACAAATCTTAAGGTGAGGGTCAGTAATATAGTGGATGTGAGTCTATATTTCATAATCTCCTGAATAATTTCTAAATTGTTTAGTTAGTTCTCATCAGACAGTCACAGTTTGCATTTTGGCACTGTGGCTGGCTAGAAACTTGACCTAGGAACAAGGAAGTATCAACTGCCCATTTCTTGTTGTGTGCATGTGTTTGCAGTGTATTTTTGGTCAATCTGTGGTTTCTTTGCAGGAATCTCTTTAAGCCTCTTGTCCATTCTAAGAGGGCTAATTAACAAGTCAAAATTAAATAATATAATACATATATTAACCAACTTGACCAGGCTCCCTAAATCAGAATATGTCACAAGATGCTAAAGAGAATGTTTAATATGTTGACTGTCTGACATATGTTTGAGTCATGGTGCCATTGTCAAGTAGAATATTACATTTTAGTTGAACTTAATTTATTGCTAATTTTTCATATGATATAATAGAAATGAAGGTTTAAATTTAATTGGAATTTTTCTTACCACATGTGTCTTTCTACATGGCTTGGATTTTTCAAGGCATGGTGGCTGGGTTCTGAATGGGGGCATCTCAAAAGTGAGCATTCAAAGAACAGAAGGCAGACAATGTCTAGATTTTTATGACCCAGCTTTGGAAGTCACTTCTACCATCTTTAATTAAAGCAATTATGAGTCCATCCAGATTCAAGGAGAGGAGAAAAAGACCCTCCCTCTCTGTGGAAGAAATGCCAATTTGTCAAACTTCTATTTGTGGATAGTATTTAAAAACCACCACACTACCCAATGCATGAATCCCATATAGTGTCAACAAATGGTCATCCAAGTTTATTGCCTCTAGTGATGTGGACCTCATTATCACAGAATACAAACTATTCCTTTTTTGGACAGTATTAAATATTAGAAAATCTTTTCTCAAGCTAGACAAATATATACTTTCTTAAAATTTCCAGTCTTTGGGGCGCCTGGGTGGCTCAGTCGGTTAAGCGACTGCCTTCAGCTCAGGTCATGATCCTGGAGTCCCGGGATCGAGTCCTGCATCGGGCTCCCTGCTTAGTGGGGAGTCCGCTTCTCCCTCTGACCCTCCCCCCTCTCATGTGCTCTCTCTCTCTCTCTCTCATTCTCAGTCTCTCCAGAATAAATAAATAAATCTTAAAAAAAAAAAAAATTCCAGTCTTTGGTCCTTCTTCCCTCCCTGGGAACCAAACAGAACAAGTCAGCTTTCCTTTTTGCTTGAAAGTAGCTTTCAAGTAAACCGTGTTTTTCTGTTGGATGCTCACCTTCCTAGTTGTTCTAGGAACAAAGTTTCCTATATCCCTCATTACCTGATTATCTTCTAAGCAAAGTTTATCCCCATCCCTCTTACAGGGCCACTATATTTGAATACATGTTCCACTTAATACTGCCCTTTGCTGACTGGGTCATTTCAAAACTATTTGCCTATGAAATAGTTTCCCAAAGGCAAAATATATGCATTTATAGAACAAGTCATTAGAGCACAGATCCTTGCAGTGGCGGAATACTCTGAGCCTGTAAGAGCTGGTTTGGTAGACTGTTCTGTATACTTTCAGGCAGCAAACATTTGTGCCCCATATGGCAAATATTCTCAGCCAGTGAACACTCCACTGCACCACACTGAGTTGAAAGTGTTCAGCAATGTGTGTATATACCACTCAGGAGCCTCTTTTTTTGGCATATATTTTTGTGTTCCGGTGAACTGCTTCAAACCATAATGGCAGACAAAATGTATGCAAGTGGTAGTGCTGAGATTGAGACAAAGAAACACAGGAAGAGTATCATACCGGGTGTTAACATGCAGGGCTTCCAGCAGCTTAAGGAGCCTTTGATGAAAAGGTCAAGGTAACAGATGGTAAAGATCAGCAGGAAATTAGGGATTGGTGTAAGTCCTTTTGACATTCAAAAGGGCATTATAAAGCATCTCTGTGGGATTGACCAACAGTTGTCTGAAAAATTCCTAGAAGAAACTAAAACTAGAGCATGTCATGACTTTTAGTGATTTAACAAAAATGAAAGTGCTTGCCAGCATATAATGCCAAGGACTCATCTTTTTAGGGACTGTGTTCTTAGGACCCCGTGTGATGCAGAAAAAGCTAGTATTCCATTTTCGGAAATGTATGCCCCACACCAAAAAGCATATTTCTATATTTTAGGTGAGTTTTGATCAGGGGACACTGAAATAGAATTAATTTTGCTATAATACAACATTTTTCATCTATTACTTGAGTTGAATTTAGCTTTTTAAACAGCCACATTACACGGTTGACCCATAGTAAGCTTCTTCGGTGAAGAACTCCAGATCTCCTTCAGATGAAATTCTGCAAAGCCAGATTCTCTTCCTCATCCCCCTTCTAGCATTTAGTCTGGTCATGATCATGATGAGGCATATGACTAACTTTTATTGGGTACTTGCTATGCTCCAGGAACAATTAAGTGCTTTTCACCATCTCAGGAAGTCTTCATAACAAACCTATGAGGTAGTTACTTATGTTCTCCCCATCTTAGTATGGAGAAATTATATAAGGTGGGCCTTATATTCAGTAAACGGTAGAGCTAGGATCGGTGTAGCAGTTGGCATTGTATCAGAGATGTTGAATATGCCATTTATGATGTCAGCTATCCCTCCCAGGTTGGGTTGTGTTTGTACACTACACAAGCACAGGACTTGATATGCCACAGTGCTTGCTTGGTTCACAGTAGATGCTGAACAAGTGAATGAATGAATGTTATGGGTCAGTCAATCCGTGAATCCACTAATAAGCATCTATGATGCAAAGTCCAATTCCTCTTGATGCAAATCAGGTCTGTCACTCTTAATGTGTACTAAAAATGTTTTTAAAGCTATAATTTCACAATTATAGGATCCCATAAAAACATCCTGCAAGAGTCAGCAGCACTGAGGCAGAGCAATCCTTTTGTTCAGGACATGTTAGGTATCTCTGCTTTCCAAATGTCTTAAAAGCTAGCAGCAGCCTCAGGCATGAAATTATTTCATGGGCAATCCTAATAGGAAGAACAAGCTCTAAAAGAGGAACATACAAGAAATTCTCCTTCTGTCTTTTAGTGGAAATTGCCATGGGTCATAGCAACTCCAGAAAATTATGATATCCACCATTGAAATTATGTGACAAAAGAAATAACGCAAGATCATTGAGCTTTCTCAATGGCTGGGGGGTGAGGGTAGGCGGTCAGTCTTAACAATTAACTAGTTGTAGTAGATTGTTGAAAATATTGCCACTCCCTTAATGGGCCCCTCCCTGTGGGGTTACATCCCTAAGGAAAGATGCTACATCCCTCCCTTCTTTGCTATCAAACTTGGACAATCGACTTACTTGGGCCAGTGGCATGTGAGCAGCAGTGATGTGTGCCACTTCCAACAGAAGGTTTTCAGAACCCTTATGGAGTATACTGCCACATGGCCTTTTTTCTGTCACAAGGCCAGCCATGTCCTCAATATGAGAGTTCTATTAGCCTAGGTCCCAGAGTGAAGAAGACATCTAGCCAGCCCATTATGGTAATGTAATACCAGCAAGAAATAAGTTGTTGTAAGTCACTGAGGATGTGGAGTTATTTGTTACTACAGCGTGCTTAACCTAACCTGACTGACAAACTAGTGAGTATACTTGAGGAAATGTGAGCTAGTGGTAGAAAAACATGTTAGGCATAAAAGGAAGAACAGCACCTTGCAGTCCCAGCCACTTTCAGCAAAGGGCGCGCCCAAATGCAGACAGCATCTCTGAGGGCAGAGCTGGACAGAATGGGGATAGAAGTTTACACAGAATGGGTATAGGCCCATGCCAGGACCAGGGCCATGGTCAAGGGCTTGGGAATAATGTGAAAGAAGGTGGTATCTTCCTGGAGAGTGGCAGAAAGAAAATAACATTCCTTTTCCTAATCTTATTGCTTCTTCCCTATCATAATCAACCAGTTCCATAAGCCCTCCCTTTGGAATACATAGCTTTCCACCATTGCTCAGTACCTTAACATCACTGCAGTACCTTAAAATCAATCAAACCCCAAATGGATTTTTATTTTACTTATTTATGGACTAAATAGTGGTTTTAGGTTGTCCGTCTCAGAGTCTGCTGTAGCACTGAGCAGTCAGGGAGCTGGAACACCCTCTCCCCCTTCACCCCCATAAATCAACTGACCTACTCCACTTCAATCTCTCTCAAATATTTGGCTTCTAATTAGATTTCATTTGTACAAAGGGTTTTGCAGCCAAAAATGTTTAGAAAACCACTGCCTCAGATAAGGCCACAAGATCATTTCAACTCTTTGGAATGATTATCATCAAATTCTGTGGACTCTTCTGGTCTGTCCTAATCTCAACCCTTCTTTTCTGAGCATGTGGCAGAAGAATCAGCACTACAGAGATAAATATTCATGTGCATTGCATTTTGCTCACAGGCACTGTATAAACTATATTTAGAACTCTGAATGTTGAGATATACTGTGTCAACACTGAAATTTAATTACTGTGATGGACTTTAAATCCACGTACCTTCTTGCACTGTGGAGTGAATATTACCCCTCGTGTTTGCTCATTCTCCTTTATACTCCTATAGGAGAGGGTTGCGATCTGTTCAACGAGAACACCCACCTGCCCTTTCCTTCCAAGTGAATGAAATGAACTCTCAATTTTATGACTGTTTTATCTTTGTATTGTGAAAAAGAAGTATTGTCTTGCTAAACTCTTTGGACATTTCCCAATATGCAATATCTCCCTGCTCCTCCTATTATTACTCATTCTGGTAATAAATGATAATGTTCATTGCTAGGACTTGTAAAGCTCTGTCAGGTTAGTCCATTATTTTAAGCTCAGGTTAAGGTAAGGAATTTACATTTATGTAAGCCTGGTGCAGTTTCATTAAGAACCAAAGGTGTTTTAATTTTTCTCTCTATGCAAGGGACTTTACATTTCTTAATGTTAACATTAATCAGTGTTTTAATATTTCCTCAAAATGTACCTATTCTCTGTGTGTTATTTACTGTCTTTGTCAAAGTCAATGAACAGGAATAAAAAGTATCTGCTTGGTAATACAGAGACTACTGCCTTCTTAGCCCTTATGTAATAGGTAAGTGAATGCTTTTAAAAATGAATCTATCCATGGTACTTTTCCTATTCTTGTATAGGACTTTGATTTTTTTTTTTTAATGAATGGCATAAACTCCAGGTCTGAAAACTAATAGAATTTCTGCATTTAGCTGCTGATCTATAACCTTTAGGTTAGAATGTGCATCAGTTGGTTGGATGAAGCAATGCTTTAAAACTGAAATGAGAAGATTTCTGTTATACTCCAACAGGCACCAGATATGAAAGCCAGTTTGGGTGGATTATTCTTGGAATGATTTTATATTAGTCTTGATAAGTGGTACAAAATAAGTAGTAGGAAGTAGCTACAGCCCCCTAAATGAGAATGGACGAGGAAAGAAATGTGTTTGATTCCCTGACACTAGCTCACTCTGTGAGCGGGAAAGCTAAGTGGCTGGGAGGACGAGCATATTGCAGGGGTCCTGGTCAGCACGCTGTGAATGCGTACACTGTCACTGGCCAATGGGGTGTCTGGGAAGGCATGGCTGTCCATCCGGTTCCCCTCACTCAGCTCCTGTGTGTGTGCAGAACTGTGGCTGGCTTTAAGATACTGTTTAAAGGGCAAATCCTCTAAGGGCGCCTGGGGGGCTCAGTCAGTTGAGCTTCAGCATCCGACTCTTGATTACGGCTTAGGTCAGGATCTCCAGGTCATGAGATCAAGCCCCCTGTTGGGCTCGGTTCTCAGCGAGAAGTCTACTTGTCCTTCTCCCTCCTCCTCTGCTCCTTTTCTCTCTCCCTCTCTCTCAAATAAATAAATAAAATCTTTAAAAAATAAAAAGGGGGGGCAAATTTCTCTAGATGCTGACAGTCTGGTATAAATGAGGAGCAGCCTGCAGCACTGTTGCCCTGTATGGCCCTGGGCTGTTTGAGACGGTAAATAAAGCATATGCTTGAGCACAGAAGCTGGTTCAAATCCCACTTCTATGACTTACTGGTTGGGCGACCCTGGGAAAATTATTTAATCTGTAAATTTGTGTTTTCCTCTGTAAACTGGGAGATGCCATGAGGATTAAATGAAATAATCCAGGCAAAATGTCTAGTCCAATTCCAGACACATAATGGGCTCTTGATAAATGGAAGTTATGAAGACAGTGTGGCCCTCGGGCAGTGAGATACAGGTCTAATGAGTTCTAGTGGGACACGAGAAATGGCATGTGGGCAGCAACAAAACCTGGAGGCTGGGATTGGCAAGAGAAGCAGACAAATCCTACTGCTGGTTGTAGCAGCATAAACCACTGGCTTCTGCTGGTGAGGCTCTACCCGCGCCTCCAGGAACATGAGGAGGGTACTGGGGGCACTGTGCTCCCGCAAGCCTAGGGTATGCCAGGAGGGGAGAGAGGTAGGAAGCGGGGATGTTGCATGCATAGAATTACACTTTGCTCCTTGTCCCTTTTTTACCCAGAGCCACTCTGCTCTTTGTTAGAACAGATCTCAGCCTAGAGCCCATTTCTCTTTGTACTCTGTGTGCCCCTAACCCCATCCTAAAAATGAATGATGGACCCAGTAAAGGCTCAATAAGCATGAATACTTTCTTTTAATGTAGAGTTTGTTAAAAGAAATATACTTTAAAAAAATTCCATTTTCCGATTTTCTTTAATGAAGCCAAATCCAAATAAACTGTACAATGCCTTCCCCATCTGTCTCTACCCGTGACATATCCCCTCCTGATCTCTGCTTATCTACCGCAGCAAACTCCTGTATCTCTATTTTACACAGGATACAAGGGGTAGGTCAATAAAAGTCACTAAGGCATATAGAGAAAAGAAAAAAAAAGTTAACTGAATTGCAAAGCTTATAGCACAAAAGGACTCTACTTGGTATCTGCCATGGATGGAATGCTGGGGGACCATTTGCCTGTTTGTCCTTCGGTCCATGTCCTCCTTTCCCTGCCCTACTGCCCATCGCATGAAACACTATTTTTTAGGCTCCCTTGACAAACAGCTTCTGGGTAGCTTTGGCCAGCTGGCTTGTCCTGGCAGAAGACTGGAGGATAGGAGGAAGGCGGGGGGGTGGGGGGTGGGGGGCGGTTCTAGCAGAAACTGAGTCTCCACTCGCTCCATTCCCAATGGACGCTTCTTCCCTCAATGGCCCATGTTTCTGCAGCACCACAGGAGTACTTGTTCCACACTGACTGTGCTGGTTTCTGGAAATACCACTTCCCAGGGGCGGTTGCTTCTTGCTGCTGCCTGTCTTTGGGATGACTCATCTTCCCCTGATTGGCTTTTTATCTCTTCTGTCATCCAGGTCACCATTCCAATATTAATTTTTCTCTATTTGAAGAATGTAGAGTGGTTTCTGTTTCTTGTCTAGGCTCTGATAACGCTGCACATGGTGATATGAACCTACTTCTGCCAATGACTCAGAATAGGAAAGTTAATGTATTTAAGCAGACATTATGTCTACACAGCTCTGAATAAAAACAAAAATGCATGAATAATGCACCAAGACATTCCATCACAGCAAAGCACTGCGTTGGTCTCTAATATTTCATGCCATTTGCAAATATCTCCCTGTTTGTTATTCTAGGGATTTTTCATTAGAGCTAAACTATTTCACGTGACAGTCGAATACTTCTACAGTAGTGTGCAAGAATTCTGCACTTTTCCAGGTGAGAAAAACAGCTCTGAAGAAAATTTTCCCTTTGCCCTGTGCTTTCTAACTTATAGTCCATTTCTACTCACCAGAAGACCTGCCCATTGCCCTGACATAAAGAAATTTGCCTGGTCCACAGGACAAATGTGCCCTGACCTGCTTTTCACTATCTCCTGAATAAGAAACCTGGAAACAGATTTTATTAAGTGGTTAGAGTATAAAATTTGCTAACTTTTTGTAAGAATTCAGACAGTAGTTTGTAAAATGGGCCATTAAAATAATTCATGTCTGAAATCCAACATTAATATGAGGCAACATGTCAAGTAGGGGAGCTGACCCCTTAGAACACTAGTCCTAACTGCATGGCTGCTTGAGTAATACTGAGAACCCATCTGAAATAAGGAAAATAGAAAAACTGGCTTGTTTTTAAGGATGGCTTCAATTAGCTTTGAAAAATAGCAAGATCCCACTAAAGAAGCAGATACACCGGGCATTTAGGTACTTAATGAGTCAGAAACCAATTCTTCCTTGATGACCAGCACCTCTTCGTGCATATAGCTTTTTTCACACCAAGTTTGGGAATGAAGGGGCAATCATAGTCCCTGTTTTCTCTCTGAGGGATAGAAGGTGGGTTCCAGTTCTATTCTTATAATCCACTGTGTATTCATTGTCGCCTTCTCTTTCACTGGATGCAGTACCCTGCAAACCAAGAATGTATTTTAGTCATCTCCAGCTGAGTCCAGTGGCAGCTAAGAAGCAGGATCAGCAAGTGGCCTTGGAAAATGTGTTCAGTGTGGCTAAGTTGTCCCCATGCGGTACATCTGTACTCAAGATGTGCTTCTTTCTCCTCCCCGTTACCTAGGGCTCGTAGAACTCTGTAATCAAGACCCATACTTTCCTGAGGTCCTGAGCAACTGCTTAATGTGGCCACGTTTCATCTGCCATTACATTCGGGATTTTTTAACAGGAAAGAATATATCCAGAATATATCCAGTCTGTCAAGGAAATAGGATTAGGATTTTAGAAAGGCTATAAAATAACACAACAATAAATTCTTCAATACCCAGTTGTCAGATATGTTTCACTAAATTGCAAATATCAGATTACTTTTTTAATTATTTCAAACCCACACTGGGAATTATGCAAGAACCATATATTAGAGGAGAAAATAGGCTTACCTTTCCTATTGTCAGACTCCAGGCATCCACACGGATCTTCATGGTGCACATTTCAGCAACATTGTTAATACTGACTTATTTCCAATCAGAGCTGAGAGATCAAAAAAGACAAACCCTCTGTGGATCCACTCACATTTTTTTAACTCATGTTTAAAATAATAATTTTCTTAGTCATTCAACAGTGAATAATAAAGCTGAGTTCACTAATTTAAAGTTTTTAAAATAGCTCCAGATTAGTTCTCTGTGATACAGGAAGCCAATATGCAGAAATCCAGTCACTGCCCCACGGTTTCAGCCCTGACTGTGTGACCTTGGGCGGGTTCTTTAATTGTACCCAGTGTACCGTTTTCTCTGGAAAAGGCAGATGATAATGATGTTTGCCTTGGATAATTATTAGGAGGATTAAAGTAGATCATGTGTTTGTTCATTAGTCAATAAATATGTTTTGAGCATCTCCTACGTAACAGACATGGAGCCTGTTCTTGTTGAAATACACGGTTTGGAAAGGGAAATAGAAATTAATCAAATAATTACACAAATAAATATAATTACACGTAGATAAGAGCTACAAAAAGAAGATATTTGATGCTGTAAGAATCTATGACAGGAGGACTTCACTTACTCTGGGGAGAGGGGAGGATCAAGGAAGGTTTTCTGAAGAAATGAAAATGAGTTTGGGATATGAAGAATTCTCACAGGTGAACCCAGCAGTGTTGGGGGGGAGGGGGTGGGGGAGGGGGTGGGGGTAGACATTTCAGGCAGAGAGAACATGTGCTCAGGTTCTCTCTGGAAGTCCACCACACTGAGACAACCGTTAACAACCTTCCTTTTGGGGGCGCCTGGGTGGCTCAGTCGTTAAGCGTCTGCCTTCGGCTCAGGTCATGATCCCAGGCTCCTGGGATCAAGCCCCGCATCGGGCTCCCTGCTCGGCGGGAAGCCTGCTTCTCCCTCTCCCACTCCCCCTGCTTGTGTTCTCTCTCGCTCAGTGTGAGAGCGAGATTTATTATTTATTTATTATTTATTATTATTAAATAAATAAAATCTTAAAAAAAAGAATAGAAACAACAAAATACACTTCTTTAAAAAAAAACAACAACCTTCCTTCTGGTTATGTTTACTTTTGTTTTTCAACAAAACAAGCTTCATTTTGATGCAGAAATTTGGAGAATCCCCTTGACAGTAGGTATGTATGCGGGTCCTCTGATGACATGCATATATTTTGCAGACTGTAGGGCCAGTGTGCATCAAGTACATATCTCCTGGACACATATGATGGGCACATGTTGTCATTCATTCAGAAAACACTTACCAGCCATCTGTTCCATGCCAGCCCTACCCTGAATGCTAAGGATACAGAGATGAATGAGGCTTAGCCTCTGGCATCAAAGACTTCAATCCTAGAGTTTAGTGAGGAAAAGAGATACCAAAGCACCTGTTTATAATACGCCATATCAGAGCTGTGTGTGTGTTTGGTCAATAAGTTCTGATGGCAAACAAATGGCCTGGCTGCCTCTGCTGGGATGAGTCAATGACATCTCCACAGAGGGGGTGATGCGTGAGCAGAATTTTCAAGGAAGCCTAGGATGGGCATTCCAGAAAAGCATGTATAAAGACACCACATCTATATCCCCAGGACCTAGAAAAGTGCCTGGAACCTAGTCTCTAAACAATAAATAAGTTTAGTTCACAAATGGCACAGTAAGGAGTTTACAGGTTATTCTGAATGGTTCAAATATACTATGCAAGTTGAGAGTCAACTTCAGATACACGGTCAGAAATGTAAACAGAGGTAAAATAGTGAAGATTTTTTAAGGCGAGATGAAGAATCCTAGATTTTATTCACTGGGCTAGATGGTGGGAAGCAACTGAAGTATTTTTAGCAAGGAGAATGACGTAATCGTCTTTACATTATAGAAAGAGCGCCGTGGCAGCAGTTCAGGAGATGGGTGAGTGGCAGAAAAGACTGAAGGCTGAGAGACCTAGGACAGACAGGATGAGGTCCCAAGCGAATGAAGATGAAGCAGGTAGAGAATTTGAGAAACATTATGAAGTAAAATCCAGCAATCACATGTTGACTTAAGAAAGAACAAAGTGACAGGGATGGCGGGAGATGTTTCTGGTCCACATGGCCGCTGACACCATTGATTGAGATGGGGATAGAGAAATGGGAAATGGGTTGAGAAAACATGCAAAGGTTGATTTGGGGCATGTTATGGATGGGGAGCATCATATACACTCAGGGGAAATGTCCGGATGTAAAGAGCCCTGAGCCTCTTGTATAGACTTGGAGATCATGAACTTATTTATTCACTTGTTCCCACACTCACTTAGCGGGGCACCTGGCTGGCTCAGTCGGTAGAGCATACAACTCTTGATCTCAAGGTCTTGAGTCCAAGCCCCACACTGGGCGTAGAGCTTACTTAAAAAAACAAACAAACAAACAAACTATTCACTCACTTAGGGAAGAAGGTGTTGAAGAGAACATTGGGGTCTCCTGACTCTTGCACTGTTCACCCTTCACCCTTCTTCGTCTCAGACCTCCTGGGCACTCCTTCCTAGTCACTGAAGACTTTGTGAACTAGCACACATTCCCCCCCGCCCCGCCCCCATTCCTGCTATTGCCCAGCCATTGTCCTTGCACACGAGAGCTATCTTGTGTTGACCTTCTCAGGACAGGAAAACTGGGATGAATGCTAAGTGACATCTTGCCCTCTAGATGCCCTAGACAACCCATCGGGAGATACAGAAGAAAGAAAGTCAGACCCTACATTACACAGAATATTCGGAATTGAAGACTCTTACAGAGAAGCAAGAGAACATTTTATAGAACAAATCTACTTTTAATAGAGCCATGTATTTCCACACACAAAGAATACAAAATATTTTTGTGTGTATTTTGTCCTCCTCTTTTTTTTTTTAATGGGTATCCACTCACATTTCCTATGTTGCTAAGAATTAAAACTGTCAATATGATTTCTTCTAAATAACTCCTTGGGAAAGCACTTAAAGCCTCCATTTATTCTCCAAATGTAACTTAAGGACAAGAATGGAAGAATTATTTCTGAAAGAAAATAATCAATGAATCATTTATCAGTTTTCCTGCCCTTTGTATAACAAATTGTAATTAGTGTGATGTCTTTGTTGGCAAGTGCTTATCAGACAAAATGCAGTATAGAAGCAAAGGAAAATGCTGTAAAGAACTGTGTTGTTTTGCAGAGCTAATTGTGATGCTATCACTGGAATTTTATGTGATTGCATTGTTAATTTTTAATTTGGTATCCTTAGTAGCAACGAGGTTATTAGCACCTACCTAGAGTTCTTAGTGCCCATATTAGATAACAAAATCTTGGTATGGTGAACATTTGGAAATAAACATCCATCTAAGATAGAAAAAAAGACCCAGAAGACTCTGGTAATCTTAATTAGGGCACATTTTTTTAAAGATTTTATTTATTTATTTATTTATTTATTTAAGAGAGAGAGAGAGAGAGCAGGGTGAGGGGCAGAGAGAGAGAGAGAAAAGGAGAGAATCTTGAGCAAACTCCATGCTGAGCAAGGAGCCCAACACAGGGCTCAATCTCAGAACCCTGAGATCATGACCTGAGCCAAAATCAAGTCAGATGCTTAACTGACTGGACCACCGAGGTTCCCCGAATAGGGCACAATTTTAAGAAATTGAACTTGGCAGAATAAAAAATATATTTTATTAGCCATCTTTCTAAACTACTTTTATATTTTCTTTTTCGGGTAAATAATGTACCAGATTCTGTCCAGAGTTTTAGAATCATGTCTCAGACTCTTTGTTGAGACTCTTTGCTCTACTTCCCCAAAAGTTTGTTTTCATTCCAATACTTAATCACTGAATAAGTGATTAAGAATAAATAAGTACCAGTTTTGGTACTTGCTGGGGAATCAGAGATAAATGGGACCCAGTCTCTGCTCTCAAGGTATTCGCACTAGAGTCTAGTGGGAAGCACAGGCCTGTAGACAAATGGTTTTATTACAACGTAATAAGCATGCTGATGTAGGAGGTCATGCGTCGCAGTGATGACAAAGGAGACCACTTACTCACATGGAATAAGACACCCACTCTAAAAATTACCCAGATTCACAAACAGCCCATCACAATTAGCACAACACAGAACCTGGAGTGGAAGGGACCCTCCTGCTGCCTCCTCCCCACATTTCATCCACAAGAAGCTCCTGGGTTGGCTTTGGACATGGTTCTGAACATGGATTGGGGGATAACTTTCAGTAAAGTAGCTGCTGAAATCCAGTTACTTGGCCACATGATTTTTTGTGGTTCCTGCAAATAAATATATATTTTTCTGACAAATGTAGAGAATGAAAAAATACTAACATAAAAACAAAGCTATTAAAAAAATGAAGCTATTTCTACACATCCAGAACTAATTTTGTTTTTAATTAGAGAGCTAGAAGTCTCATCAGTCAGTATTACAAATATGATATCCCACAATTTCCATTTGCAATACTATTCATGGATAAACAAAAAAAGAAGAACTTATCACATCTACGCAACTCTTTAAAGGTTTTGCTCTCCTCTTAGAAAGAAACATACTGTCCCTCAATATCTTTCTTGACTTTGAAGAGCTTCGAAATTATCAAACATCTCTAATACTCTTACTACTTCCAGCTTTTCAGAAAACCAGCGTTGTCAACTTATACTTTATAATAAATTGCTAACTATATGCTGATATTGTCCTCTCATAAAGGAAATCTTCAATTACAATAGATGAATGGATGGATGAGTGGATACAAAAGTAAGTAGGTAGATGATAGAGAGAGAGAGAGAGAGACAGACAGACAGATATGGGTGCTCCTTTGGACCCTTTACCTCTCTTCTTGCAATCATCTTTAAATTACCTATGATTCCACAGAATTAGCATAAATAAGCACATATACTAGTACCATTCCTTCAGTTGATTTATGTGACTATTCAATAGATGTATGAATGTTTGTCTGGATGTATGAAAAATATATATATATACCATTTCTCATCTGTCTACAGCTTCTCCAAGGAGGTAATGATACAGGTCATCAATATTCATCAGGCAGTGTTCCTCTAACAGACTCATAGGTCTCTTATAGGATGCACTTGACAATATGGATACTCAGAACTAATTCTAGGACAAGAAATATACCCTGCCAGTGGGGCAATATCCGATTGTCCTCTTTGGGGACACCTTGCAGAATCCATACAGCTGTCCTGAAGCTATTCTCTTGGCATCCAGGTGACAGCTGAAGTGTAAGGAAAATAGTCTCATGCCAGGCAAGTGTGAGAGCTACCATTGCTTAAAAACCTCATACCTCACAGGAACCAATGTCTCCTATAACAATGCCCTATGGTTTCCAAGACCCCTACAAGAGTCATGCCAATTAGGAGTCCCCACATTCAAGTAAGCTTAATGCTATGGCTTCCTATCAGGTGCTTATAGTTCTTCCAGATCAGATGCAATTTATCAACCAGGTGTCATTTTTATCATAAGCAATTTGGCTTAGTAACACAGTTGAATATTCTATCTTATTAGGTTACAGGGGAAGAAAGCTAGAAAGATAACTGAAGGTCAAATTTTCATGCAGAAGGAGAAAGACAGCAACAAATGTATATTAGCTTTAAAGACAAAAAGGAGAGACTTTTGAAAAAGAAACATTTAAAATTTTGAAGTTTTAGATTTACAATCTATATTGCCAAGAATGTAGTACAGAGAGAGTTCCCATATACCCCACACTGAGTTTCCCTTATCATTAGTGTCTCACATTAGTATTTTTCATTTGTCATAATTAATGAGCCTATATATATCAAATTATTATTAACTAAGATACATGTTATTCAGATTATGTAATTTAAAAAAAAAGGACAACTTTTAGTTGGTGATATATTCTATACTTAACCCATTGCATATTTAAAATGTTCAGAAACCACTCAGAATTATTTGACCGAGACAGGAATCATTTCAAGTACAGTACTTATAACCCCAGAGTATTGAGCATGTAAAAGTCTTTAGGTCCACATACTGATTTGTAATTCCCAAGAGCCAGTAACCATCAATAAACATCATTTATATATAGTAGGCCACTTTGGATTTGATTTTCACATTGATTACAGTTAGTTGTACAAAAGTGAGCTATAGATTTTAAACCTTTGCGTTTCTCTCTCTCTCCTTTTTTTTTTAAAGTATTAGTTTCAGATGTACAATATAATGATTCAACAACTCTATATATTACTCAGTGCTCATCATGGTAAGTGTACTCATAATCCCCTTCACTCCATTTCATCCCCCTATTTCAGCCACCCCCCTACCCACCTCTCCTATGGCAACTACCAGTTTGTTCTCTATATTTAAGAGTCTGGTTTTTTTGGTTGGTCTCTTTTTTTCTGTGTTCATTTGTTTTATTTCTTAAATCCCATATCGAGTGAAATCATATGGTATTTGTCTTTCTTTGACTTATTTCACTTGGCATTATACATTCTAGATACATCCATGTTATTGAAAATGCCAAGATTTCATTCTTTTTATGGCTGAATAATATTCCATTGTGTACATATGCCACATCTTCTTTATCCATCTATCGAAGAACACTTGGATTGCTTTTATATCCTGTCTATTGTATATAATTCTGCCATAAACATAGCGGTGCACAAATCTTTTTGAATTAGTGTTTTTGTTTTCTTTGGGTAAATACCCAATAGTGGAATTACTGGATCATATGGTAATTCTATTTTTAATTTTTTGAGGAATCTCCCTACTGTTTTCCACAGTGGCTGCCCCAGTTTGCATTCCCACCAACAGTGCACAAGGGTCCCTGTTTCTCCACATCCCTGTGTCAACACTTGTTATTTCTTATGTTAATTTTAGCCATTCTGACAGGTGTGAGGTGATATTTCATTGTGGTTTTGATTTGCATTTCCCTGATGATGAGTGATGCTTTTCATGTGTCTATTGGCCATCTGTATATCTTCTTTGGAGAAATATCCGTTCATGTCTTCTGGCCATTTTTTATTGGATTATTTGTTTTTCATATGTGTTAAGTTGTGTAAGTTCTTTACATATTTTGGATATTAACTCCTTATCAGATATATCATTTACAAAATCTTTTCCCATTCAGTAGATCGTCTTTTTAGTTGTTGATGGTTTCCTTCACTTTGCAAAAACATTTTATTTTGGTGTAGTCCCAATCGTTTAATTTTCCTTTTGTTTCCCTTGTCTCAGGAGACATAGCTAGAAAAATGTTTCTACAGCCAATGTCAAAGAAATTATTGCCTATGTTTTCTTCTAGGAATTTTATGGTTTCAGGTTTCACAGTTAGGTCTTTAATCCATTTTGAGTTTATTTTTGTGTACGTTGTAAGAAAGTGGTTCAGTTTCATTCTTTTGCATGTAGCTGTCCAGTTTGCCCACCATCACTTGTTGAAGACTTTTTCCTGTTGTATATTCTTGCCTCTTTTGTCATAGATTAATTGATCCATAAAAGTGTGGGTTTATTTCTGGACTCTATTTTGTTCCATTGATCTATGTGTCTATTTTTGTGCCAGTACCATACTACTTAGATTACTACAGCTTTATAGTGCATTTGGAAATCTGGGATTGTGATACCTCCAGTTTTGTTCTTTGTTTTCAAGGTTGATTTGTGTTTTTTTATAGTTTCTTTTCAAGGAGATAGATAGATAGATAGATATAGTTCTACTCCATGTCTTATCCTCCTCTCAAAATAGTGGTCCCCTTGGCTTAGAGCAAAAAGAGTGTCTTGTAATTGGTTACTATGGAAAAGTAGTTCTCAGGCCTAGTGACATAATTTGAGTCACCTGGGCAAATTTATTTAAGGTACCAGCCACTGAGACTCACTCCAGGGACTCTGAATTAATTTATCTGTGTAGTCCCCTCATCCTCATTGTTAAGTGCTCCCCTGGTGATTCTAATGCACAACCGAAGCTGAGAACCACTGCATTGGCAAATGCAGTTTATCTTTTTTTAATTCAGATAAGCACATGAAATGCGGGCTTTCTTTATTAACATGAGGCCTAGAAGACTCTTATAAAACTCTTCAAGGACCTCCTGCTTTAGCTGCTGTTTCCTTTTTGCCTCTCAAGCAGAATTAATTACTCCCTCCTTAAAAACTTATGCATCCTCTTTTATTTTACTTATCATATGAAATTATAATTATTTGTTCAATGCCTATCTTTCCAGTTAAACAGTCTGTCTCTGAGGTAGAGACCATGCCCTGTTTATGTGAGATAGCCTCAGATTTTTACACAATTTTCAGCACATAGTAATTGCTCAATAAGTGTTCTAGAAAGGGAGGGTGGGGCATAAATCTGGAAAAAGAAACCCAAAATATTATTTAGTCTTAACTGAAAAAATCCTTCTTGGGCAAGCACTGACTCCAAATTCTAAGAAATTCACTACAGGCATATCTATACTTGTATTGTGTCTGATACTTACAAGATATGCAGCAACTATCACATGTTTTAATTTAAATAATTTAGCTTAGCGTCTCATTTTAGAAATCAAAGCAACGTATAGTGAAATAGGGATTGCTAACAAGTGAATTGAGCCACAATAAAATTGAAATACTATCAGTCCAGGACTTTCCCCCTGTATTTCACATGTCAGAATATTTCTGATGACTGTTGCTATCAGTGGATTGTACAGTTGACCAGCCACAATCTGGGGCTCCACACACACAGATAGATGGGATGCTGTCAGTCTCTTTAGACCTGAACTCAAATTTGATTGAACATGTTTATACTTGTGAACTTAAAATTATTCTTAAGTTTAAGAGGTGGTTTAAAAGGTTTCTTTTTTTTTCCTTACTGCTGTGTTTTCAGAGAAACTCACTAGCCTAAAAGAGTCTAATAAAAGCAAAGAAAACATTAATAAAAGCAAAGAAAATCCATAGTTCAGTTTGAGTCTGAAAGCATAAAGAAAAGAGATGCTGGGCAGTTTTCTATTGATTCATTTTCTCATTTGATCAGTGTAGGAGGCCCGCCAAAGATACTCTTGCCTAGAATATTTTGGGAATAAGAAGTAGCTCTAATGAAGAAGCAGAGAACCTAGGTATTCCGATTTGACTAATCATTCACTTCGGGTCATCTTACACTCATTTATTGAATAAATATAAGTAGCTTGCCGAGTCCTGGTGAGAACAGTGGTGAGTTTCCTTCCCTCTCTAGTGGAAAACTATAGCACACCCAGACCAAACACAGGTGTGCACATGCACACATGCACACACACGACTTTTGCCATATAAAACTGAATGGAAGCTGAAAATACAAATTAGGGAACTTATGTCTTTATATATCTGATTTTGTGTCCTGAGATTCAGACCCATTCTATGTTAACTCAGGAGTGGTCAAGCATGGTTTAAGAAGCATGGGAAAACAGCTACTGGTAAAATTATTCCCCTGTGTGCTGCACATGTTTCCGTAAGTTCGTAGACTGTTCAACTCTGCACCACATGAGGAAGTGGGCTAGGCATTGAGTGCAGATACTGGAATCCACAGTGCTCCCTCTGACCGTTGTGGGCATCCTTTGTGTTGGGAAGGCATGGGGGAGGTTTTTACCTTTCTCTTCAGATTTTCATTGAGCAAAAGGACTTTATTTTGAAAAAAGGTAACCCCGTAATAACATATACTTATTAGAAGGAGAGAAAATTTTCTCGGCTTTAAACTTTGAAGGATCAACTTAGTCTACGATTTTGAAACAAATTCAAAAAGTGGATCCTTTGGACTTAAGCAAATGGACCTCTGAACAACTGCTGAAAACATAACAATTAGTAAACAGAGGGCCTCTGTACTTTTATTGTCGTTTTATAAAGAAGAAACAGAGACTTAAAGAGATTTGAGTAATGGACCCAAATTCACACTGCTAGTAAGTATCAGAGCTGGGATTGAAGCCCCAGGGGCCTGTACTCTTTCTGCTGAGCCCTTCCTAAAAGAATGTATTTGCTTATGCTCTTCGCTCTATGTGGCATACCTCCTCTCCACCAGGCCCTGATTTTAGTCATCCAGGCTCAATTTAAGTGCATTCTGTCAACCAAGATGGCAGATACTCCATGAGCAGGGTGTCAATCAGACTCCGAGAGCTCAGGGATCCCACGCACTCATGTGCTTCTGCCCATCCCACAGCATCCAGGGCTTTCAGGAGGAGAAGCTACCCCAGGGTACCAAAGGAATGACTGGAGTCAAGCTGACAAGTAGAAATGTTTTGCAAAATGTTGCTTACAGATTCAGAATTTAAGCTAACGGTGAGGCCTTGGGAAAGAAATATGAATTCTAATCCTATTTCGATCTTTCTTAGATCAAAAAAAAATTTTTTTAAGGTTTTATTTATTTGAGAGAAAGAGTAAGCAAGAGAGAGCGCACAAGCAGGGGGGGAGAGGGAGAAGCAGGCTCCAGAGAGCCTGGCTCAGAACTCGATCCCAGGACCCTGGGATCATGACTTGAGCTGAAGGCAGACACTTAACTGACTGAGCCACCCAGGCGCCCCTCAAAAAAATTTGTGTACCTACTCCATTGTATTCAATGATGGGAAGAAGTGAAATAGTTTTTTACACCTCCACTATCCTTCTACTGATCTTGTCTATACTCATGATTCATGTGTGCTTTATAGACAAGCATGGAGCCTCCCTGCGAATTCCTGCCATAAATGTTTCACAAAATAAAAAATAAATGGAAGCCCCTGTTAAACCAAAAGGAAAGGATTCTTTTTACTAAGTGCTTAAGCGAGGACCGACTAGGGCATTTCTTCAATAATATCAACGCCTACCACATACTCCTTCCTAAACCTATGTAAAAAATTAATTTCTGATAAAAATATGTGAAATCTAAATATATCTAATTCTCAATGCATTTCTGTGTTTTTCATGGAAAGTAAAAACACTGGGTGAAACTTAGGAGTATTGAAATTTACTTTTCAAGAGTAATCTACCTTTTTAGTACAATTTGTTTCTTTTTTTCAAGGTTGTAGGTTCCTTGCATTGCTTTTTTTCTTTACATATATTTTTAGGATTGTTGATTCCCATAAATTTGATAGAAGAAATATCTTTAATAGTTCTCACTTATTTTTTATTAGCTGTTCACATTAAAATAACTTGTCTTTTATCATTCTGTTATATACAAAATAATTTAAATGTTTATGTAAGTTTTGTGGGGGTTTTTTTTCAGCGTTAGAGTAGGAGCTTATCGTAAAGGAACTTTAGTAGAGTTAACATTTTATGGTGAAAAGGAGCTGAGTGCTATGTCCACATATGAAAAATCAAGTATAATTCAATTCAGAAGCATGGATTACCTGGAATATCCAAGAAATTATGATAAAATGAGTTGTTTGATTATTTTATTGCTCCCTTTATTATTTAGCCCAGTGTGTGTGTGTGTGTGTGTGTGTGTGTGTGTGTGTGTGTGTGTGATTACGAGAGTGTTGCTTAGAAAATATAGAAAAGTACTTCATTTTCTATCATATTTTATTATTTGGAGTGATGCACATCGATGAGATTATGATCATTAATACTCAATTTTCAGAACACAATTTGATATCCTATGTGCTATGTTTATTCTCCACAGCTAGAAAAATAATCTAGGGGGAAGAGAAAAACAGGTGAGAATTAAAAATCATTTTTAGAGCAAAGATTATTTTAAAGGTACACTAATCTGGAAATGGGATCGCCTTCACCTCTCTCAAGTGAAGAGTCATATTTCAACCCTACTCTCATCATTCAGTCCAACCTTCTGTGAGTCCCCACTCCGAGTACATATATTCTGCTGGAGGCAGGCATATAAGGACTTATAAGATATGCTCATTTTTCCTGTGCCCCTTTTCCCTCCAAAAAGGTCCTGCGTCTGACTGTATACCAGTCACTACATCATCCTGTATATAAATCTCTTCCACCTCTGTGTCTATCTCACTGTGCCGAAAGTACACGGAGCCATCTCTGGTAGATGGCTGTCTGATACATTTTCAAATGTCAAGGTTATTATAAAATAGATGCATCAAAGAAATTTTTTTGCCAGCTTCCAACTTATGAATATGGATTTGCTTTAATAATTAGATTAGAACACTACTTCAGAAGCCATTTATCTAATCTATTTTTCCAAATCTCATTTCACTGAACAGTTTCCAGGAAATGGCCGTCTACAAAATGGGCAAAATGTATTGAGGTCAAGATGCCACCTAAAAAGTCTTCTCTTTCAGGAAAAGAGCATATTAAAGTTCACTAATATTAGTTCTCTTTGCCTTTTATTTAGTGTTCACTGAAATGTAACTGGATAAATAGTAAGAATAAAATGAAACGAGTAAGGTAATTTGAGGGAAATGTATAGTTATTTTAAATAAATAACAAAATTAGGACGTTGGGTCTTAGTTAAAAGAGATAATTATAGGGTAAAACATTTCAACCATTAGCTCAAGAAGCCATAGGAATTTATTTTTCCAAAGTTGAAAGAAGAGATTAAAGAAGAGGCAATGAAATTAAAAGTTAAAGAGAATTTATACATCGAGAACTCCTATCATGTGCTGACATGAAGCTCAGTTTCAAATACTATGTTTTACTTAATCCTCACAACAACCTCATGAGGTAGGGAGAATTATTCCCATTTACAAGGGCACTGTGGCTGAGAGAAATTCCTTGTCTTTCTTCCAAAGCTTGGGACAACAAGTCAGCGGCCAAGTCAGGATTCAAACCTAGATCTCCCAAGAAAACCACTTGGAATCCATCACCTGTAGACTGAATGGGCGAAGCCAATATGCCCTGGAATGAGGAAGTAATGCAGTGGGAACAGGCAGTGCTGAAAGGGACCAGTTGAGGGAAAGATGAGAGCAGTATCACCCACAAAGGAGGAAAAAGAGAAAGGGGGAGCAGTAAGAAGTCTAACTAGCAATTGGCATGGGCAGGATCTCAACAGGGTCCCTGGTGGAGTGGGAGATAACCTTCCTCAATCCAAAGGAATGAGAACACATAATAAATGCAGAGAAGTTTAAGGAACTGAACAGGGAAGACAGGGAGGCAAAAATTTCGGACTTTTTTTTTTTTTTTAGTTTTTTATTCATTTGAGAGAGAGAGCAAGAGCACAAGCAAGGAGAAGGGGGAGGAGGGGAGAGGGGAGACTTACAGGGCTTGATCCCAGGACCCCAGGATCATGACCTGAGCCTAAGGCAGAGGCTTAACCGACTGAGCCACCCAGGCACCCCCAGAGACTTAAATAGTTTCTAATGGCTTTGCCAAGTAAGGGATGAGGTCATCACATGAGAAAGGAAGGATGTTAATAGGGCTCCTAGAAAGAGAAAAAAGCTGTCACATGTACACTTGACTGCTGAAAAAAGAAAACATAACATGGGAGTAATAGTGGGTCAAACTTTCAAAATAATGTTTCGGTGCGGGAGTTGTCACGGGGCTATGTTGAAGTGACTTAACTCTACGGGATATCGAGTATCCATTGGAATGGATTTGTTCAGCATTTACATTAATGAGTATTTAAATGCAGCAGATATCATTTCAAGGGACTTAACATGAATGAATAAAAGTCCTTGCTATCGTATTTTTAGAAGAAAGAAAGAGGAGAAAGAATTGGAGAAAATTAAAGACAGCTCTAACTACAGACAGCTTTGTTAAAAATCGTGTGAAGCAAGCACATGGGAACAAGCTTCAGTGTGAAAATCTGATGCTGTCAGTTCACCCAAGTTATCACTGGAGACCACTTTCGTGGGGTGGCAGAGCTGGAGATGAGCATGGGGAGAGAAAAGGAAGGATGGGCAGGTGCATGCGTGTGTGTGTGTGTGTGTGTGTGTGTGTGTGGGTGGGTGGGTGGGTGGGTGTGTTGTATGCATTCATGCACCCTCAAGGAGGAGATTATGAGTGAATGTAGAGTCCAGGAAAGGGAGTAACAGGAGGAAAGACATGAAATTACACTTGAGACCTCCTACATCATTGTATTTGTAAGTTGTTAATATAATGATAGATTTGTGATTTTAAGTTGTAAGGCAAGCAAAAGAAATGTGCTTTTTAAAGAATCTTAAATTTGATATCCAATTAGGGATGAATTTCTCAAAAACAGCCCCCAAAACACAAACTGTAAAGAAAAAGGTTGATACATTTGATTACTCCTATTAACTTTACTAATTAATAAATTAATGTAGAGATCTTTATTTTTAAAAAGTCCATCAACTTAACTGATTAATTTTAAGTTAAAAAGATTTAAGGAAAAAAAAGTAAAAAGATAAGCCACAGTGAGAGGAGATGCTTATAACACATACATATGGGAGTAGCATCAAGGATTCCTGAAAAATCACTAAGAAAAAGAAAAACAACTCATTGGAAAAAAAAAATAAGCAATAGCTTGAACAGGCATTTCACTAAAGAAGAAACATGAATAGCTGATAAACATGTGAAAATATTCTCAACCTCATTAGTAATCAGGGCAGTACAAATTTACATCAAATTACATACCATTGGCAAAAATTTCAAGGTCTGAAAATATATAGTATTACTGATGATGAAGAATAGCGAGAGCTCTTCTATGCTATTGATAGGAGTATAAATTGGCCCCAGCCCCTTGGAAAACAATTTGGAATTATCTTGTAGTTGAACATTTGCTTATCTTTCTACCTAACAATTCTACTCATAGATATTTCCCTGGAGAAACACTAGTGCAGGTGTGTGAATATTCATATTGGTAACGTCTGCAAGAGGAAAAAGAAAACTGGAAACATCTCAAATATCCATTGACAAAAGAATGGATGAGTAAATTATTATGTACTCATAAATGGATTTTACTACGGTAGTAAAAGCAATGAATGAACTGCAGCCACAAGCATTAACAGAGATGAATCTCACAAAATATTGAATGAAAAAGACAAGTCACAGAGGAACATATAAAAAATAATACCGTTTACATAAAGCCGAAGAACTCACAAAACCAAATAACATCTTTTTCATGAACACATACATGTGTAGTAAAATTATACTGAAAAAGAAAATGGAGTGATAAATTCAAAAACTAAAATAACGATCACACCTGCTAGGGAGACAGGGTTGGAATTCAAGGAGCTGAATTGATAATACTGCATTTCCTAAGCTTGGTAGTTTATTACTCTGTGGACTATGAATACATTACCTCGAGTCCTTCCTATGTATGAAATATTTTATAATAATAATAATGTAGGTAAATCTGGGCAAAAGTTAAATGAGAAACAAAAAGTCAAGCGTATAGAAGAATAGTTGGTGTTAGTCTATAAACATACATGTTTGGTTCAAATGCATAAATCTTTGTGACTCTCATTCTGCACTAATAAAAAATTGTCTGGGCCTTGCAAAGTCACAGTTCTTTAAAAGAATGGCTGAATATTTGAATTATGAGAACAGATGAATTCAGTGTTTCATTTTTAATAGGTAAGAAGTACTTTATTATAATGAATCTGCCCATTTAGCTTCTGTACATAACACATGATTAAAAGTATGTAGCATACTATTTCCAGAATATGTTCTACAAAACATCAGATGTTAAGGGTTCTGTAATCAAATGTGTTCAGGAAATGCTGGATACTACACCCACTCTTAGAAATTCATAAGTAAGCACCTAATCTGCCTGCTAGAACAGTTTTTTTATTAAAAAAATTAATGAAAAGAACAGTATGCATAATTTAAATATTCTCTATGAGAGATGAAAAGAGAATATAAATGTAATCTCTAGCAATGTTTAAAAGAACCATGCATCAAATTACATCCCTAACAGTGTCGTCTCCATCTCCTGCTTTGACCCGTTGCCCTCTGTTGATACATCAATTGCTGGAGTTCCTTAAATACTCATTCTTGTTCCTCTTTTCTCCATGATCTCTATTGCTCCCTTACAATTGATAATCTTATTATTTCGAGATCTCTCCTTATTGAAACTCATATTCTACATTTAGTATGAATGTGGCATACTTGGAATGCCACAAACTGAAGTTCCACAGGCATCTCAAATTTAACACATCCAAACCACACTCTGTTCCACCCTAAAATAACATGACCTCTGGATTCTCCATTTCCGTTATGGTGTCATCATCCCACCTAGTCTTCAAATTAGAAATAAATTTAGTTTGATTCTTTGCTGCATCTTCTTGCATCCATCTTGCTATTGTAGAATGTTCCTTAGCTCTGTTCTCTCTTCTCTCTAATCCTTTGTGACACTGTAGTCTCCCTCTCCATTATGGCTTCACTGGGTTTCCTATTTTGTCATTCTATCACCAGTATTTCCCAAATGCAGCTCATAACCCACATAGGCTTATTATCATAAAATCTAATCATATCATTTCCTAATAAACATCTGCCAGCCCTCTATAGCTTAAAATGTACAATCCCAATACACACATGTAGCAAAGAAGGCTCTTTCACCGTCCGACATTACAAAATCTACTTTTTTAGCCTTATTACCTGCCATTCCATCATAGACACTCTATGGTGTGGTGACATTAAACTCCTCATCATCCCCTGAATGTGCCACAGTTTAATTTCCCTGTCTTTCATCATTTACTGATCCCTCTGCCCAGAATGCTCTTTCTTCATTTAATAAGCAAACTCCTATTCATAATTCAATACCCAGAAATAGCCCTCCTATAAAGACCTTCTCCAACATCCACAATTAAAGCCAGTCACTTTATTTTCTATACCAAAAATCTGTTTGGACCTTCACTGTGGCACCTAACACATTGTACTGTCTCTCCACCTAAACTTCGTCCTCCTTGCATTTTCCATAACCTGTTGGCACTTGGAAGAATCTCACTAAACATATGGATTAATGAATAAAAGACCAGATGGTACTTATATCCTTATACCTTTCTTGTTATCTCAATCTTACTGATCTTAATTTTCAGTGTAAACTTATTCAGTCTTTTTTAAAGTCATGTTTCCAGGATTATTCTCACTTTAGTCTCTTTATTTAAAAAAATTGTTTATTAAGCTTATTGAAATTTATTAAAATAAAGCATTTTGCTAATTACTAGTGGCTCTTCCCAGGAGCTTTCTTTTTCCCATCACTGACAACAAATGTTCTAGCTGTAGAATCTCTGATCCAATTTCCTTTTTTCTCTGCCTTCTGAACTAGTGGTTAAGTTAACTAAGGAAAGTCTACATTATGATCAGGCCCAACGCTGCCATATTCTTAACCTTCGTTCTGATTGAAAAAGATGCCCCTCCCGGGTGAGGGATTACTGAAGGGCATTCCTTTCTCTAGGCTGATACAACCAGAACCATGGCAAACAGAATAAAGACTGGTTTCAGGCGCCATGTGCCCCTAGCTTCCCTCCCAGCCTTGCGCCCTTGTACAGGGGACAAGCTGTACAGCCATGTCCTACAGCTCTGATTCTGACTCAGCAGCCCTGTACCTTATATGGTCCCATGACGGCCCCAACCAAGCATTCCACTTGCCTAATTATCTTTGGCAGCCAGCCGGCTAGGAGGTGACAATTCCTTTTAAACTACTTCCTTTATAAGAAATCTTCTCATACATTGAAATGAGCCAATCAGTCAACACAAATGGGAATTTTCATGGGCCTGTGACAGATTCCGATTAAAATGTGTTTTTTACCCAAAGCTTTAGTGCCCTGCTTCATATGATGTACAATTTCATTACAAAATAGCAAGTCCATCCTAAGCCGATGAGGTAGCCCTAAGTACATGAACCAAAGGCAGGGACATGCTGATGTGAATTAAAAAGTCAGGCACACATAGAATAAGTGAGTCCAATGTCCAACAAATTTAGGAAATACTTAAATAAATAGAGGAGACTAAATGGTATTTGCTCCTTTGATCAACAGATATTTATTGAGCCCCTACTATGTGACAAATATTATTTAGACCCTGGGAAAACAGATTAACCAAATAAATGACACTCATGGAATTTATAGTGGGGTGGGTGAAGAAAGACAATAAATAAACACATCTCTACTATGTCAGGTAGTATTAAGTGGAGCAGAATGAAGCTGAGTGAGAGGGTCGGGTGAGGGTGAGGGCATCTGATGCTGACACAGGGTGGGCAGAGGGGATCTCACTAAGAATGAGCATTTGTCAGAAAGACCACCATCACTAAGCTGAAACTGTGTGAGCACATGCACCTGTGCCCATTTTCTTCTGTTTGCCTTTTCCCAATGATGTTTAAAGACCAATTTTTATATTAAAACATCAACTCTTGGGGCGCCTGTGTGGCTCAGTCGGATAAGCATCTGCCTTCAGCTCAGGTCATGATCCCAGGGTCCTGGGATCAGTCCCTGCTCCTCAGGGAGGCTGCTTCTCCCTCTCCCCTCTGCCTGCCGCTCCCTCTGCTTGTGCACACGCTCTCTCTATCAAATAAATAAAGAAAATCTTTAAAATAAATAAATAAATAAAACATCAACTCTTTGCATTCCGTATGTGATACCAATGTTTCTTCCCCTACTTTGTCAATATATTTTACCTTTGTGACTGTTTTTGCACCACTGTAATTTTTATCAGCATTGCATTCAAACTTATTAACTTAGGGAGAATGGACACATTTTCCAATCAGTGAAATTGTTAGTCCATTCCTGAAAGTCCCACAAATTATTATTAAGATTATTCTTTAGTATTTTAAAAATACTTTTGCTGTTATGAATTTTAAGATTATTTTAGTACATTGTATTTTCAAACTATTGGTTCTGGTTATTAGAGAAAACTATTCACTTTTAAATATATGTATTTTGTACTTGATCATTTTATCAAGTTCTCTTATTCTAATTGTTTTTAGCTTCCTTCTATAATTTTTTTAAAGATTTTATTTGTTTAGAGAGAGAGAGCATGTGCACAGAAGTGTGAGCAGGGGGAGGGGAAGAGGGAGAGGCAGAGAGAGAATCTCAAGCAAAATCTCTGCTGAGCAGGGAGTGGGATGTGGGGCTAGATCTCAGGACCCTGAGATCATGACCTTAGTGGAAATCAAGAGTCAGACACTCAACCAACTGAGCCATCCAGGTGCCCCTTCCTTCTGTAATTTTTAAACAATCTTTCATGTCGGTATAAGATCTCTGTTTCTTTTCATCATTAACATTTCATGTTTTATTCCATTCACTAAAATTTTCAGAACAATGTTAAAGGAAAAAAGATAATGGCATACACGTTTTTCTTGTTCTTGATTTTAATGACACATATTTTCTAGCATTTCACCACTACTTATGTTGCCGACCCTTGGTTTAAGACGTGTTCTTTATTATGTTAAGGAGATACCCCTTTAGTTATAGATTAAAACAATTTTATTTGGATTGCATATTGAATTTTATCAAATTCTTTCTGGCATCTGTTGAAGAAATGATATAGTATTTCCCTGAGTGACTGATGCAGTGAATTAAATTACTAGAGGATCCACCAAAAACGTTTTCCCAGAGAATACTTTTTCCACAGGCTGGTCCATGAAAAAAACTGAGTGGGGGAGGAAATTGTCATCTGATCAAATAACTTGGGGAAATGTTGCATAGCACATTCTTTTCTTAGAGATTCATTAGCTCGTTATCGTGTGAAAGATGCTGACAAGTCTGAATTTGGCAGCCAAGAAATTCTGTTAAAAAATTATACACACACACACACACACACACACACACACACACACACACACACCCTACACTGCTGTATGGTATATTTGCAAGCTGCTAAGAGAATAGGTCCTAAAAATTGCCATCACAAGAAAAAGAAACATTTGTGTGTGTGTGTATCTTTATGATATAATGAATGTTAACTAAACTTACTGTGATAATCACTTCATGATATATCTCATCAAGTCATTAATGCTGTACACCTTAAAACTCCTATAGTGCTGTATGTCAATTATATCTCAATACAACGAAAATAGTCCCTTTAACTTTGTTAAACCCACCATTTCCAAACATTACCTGTCCCCCTTCCTTCATATAATACTTATTAGTATCCCATTGACTTAGGGTTCAGTCTAACACACTTGAGGACTGCCATGTTCATAACTTTCTCTATATTCTCTATATTCTCTATTGGAATAGAACCTGCTTGGCCATAGGAGTATGACTGTTTAATTTAGTGCTAAGATCAGTTGGTTGGGTTTTAACTGAGGATTTTTGAGTCTGTAATTATAAGAGTAATTTTACTGTCATTTTTCATCCCTACCCCCTCTTGGCTCTTTCCAGGTTTCAGTATCACTGTGATGCTGGATTGGTAATATGATTTGGGAAATGTTCCATATTTTTCTGGGCTCTGGAACAATTTATGCAGCATGGGAATTATCATAGGATTTTATTTTCTTAATCTGAAGTATTTTCTATAAAATAGCCCAAAGAGAGATGAACCCAAACATGGTGGTAACTGGTTGTCAGTGAGCTTATAATTGAATCCCCCTGTTAGCTCGATTTTCTTTACTGATGAGGCTTCAGGTGTCTCCATTTTTCCTCACTCTGAGTAAACTTGATTGCTCTTTGCTCCAGAGGGTTAACGGTTCAGACAGCCTACTCTGCTTAGAAGAAATAACTTCTTGCTCTTGTCACTCCAGTGAGCCACAGAACGGGGTGGGGCATCAAAGTCAGGTCAGGGAAGAAGGAGATGATAGAATCACGGACAGGAGAATCACACTTCTCCATAAGCATGTTGTCCCTGATGCTGGGCACAAAGTGAGGTGACCAAAATGAAGATCTGGAGGGAGAAACAGAGCTGGGTGAATTGCGGGTCTAGAATCCCAAGAAGAGGGTTGAAGAGTATTGATTGGGTTTTTAAAACACTTTGAAGCAGTGTTGGGATGATGTTGAACATTTTATGGTTTGTAAGGGGAGAAATGGGGTGTTAAGGCCACTTTTGAGACAAATTCCTCCCCAAGGCACAGAACACTTTATTTGGAGAGATGCCATATTATTACAGACAAAATACTTCATGGATCTTCTAAGGGCTTGGGCATAAAATCACACAAAAATGGTTACATGTTTTCCTTTCTAACACAAGGACTACTCAACATTAAAAGGCAAAATATCTACCTGTGCAGGGCCCAGCCCATAGCAGGCAACTTGATGTGTTTAGTGTTTGTTGAATAACTGCATATTGTTTGTTAAATAAATGCACATGTGTTGTCTTCCCCTGGTTTTATGCAACTGATGTGCCCCTGAAATGTGGAGCATGAATTAAATGAATCCTTTTTCCAGGTTTATATATAACAACTCCTTAGGTGCTAAATATATGTGTGTTTTTTTTATCCTTCATTAGTTAGTGCATTTCTTAGCCCTGAAATGTTAAATTTCAGTACTTTCATGGTGCAATAATGGTCTCAAATATTTCAGTATATTTGAGGGAACTTAATACTCAAAATGATTTTTTTCTAAATAAGCTAATAAGTTGTCAGTTATTTCTATTTGTCTTTTCACATGCTGAGTAGAATAAACATAAAAATAATGTACCTTTTTCTAAAACACAAATCGCAAAAGATATAATTCTTTAACCACATGCAGCTTGTATTTCTTTCAAGACAAAAAGAAAGTGCTAAGATTACATATCCCTGAGTTATTCTCTGCAATGTGATGAGTGCCAGAAAAGGAAACACGTATGTTAGAGGGAAATAATGGCTGTCCATAGAAAAGTGGTTCCCTCCCCTCTATGCGCCACTCTTCAAAGAAGCACGTTGAGCAAAGGTGAATTGTTGGGAGAAACTAACTCATCCATTCATCTAGTCAAAGATCCTTCCACTGAATAGCCATCAGTGGCAGCTAGGCCAATGTTTAACATGCTTACTAAATGCTACTACTTCTGTAGTGGTGCACAAAGGGAAAAAAAGTCAAAAGAAGATTTTGGTGGTATGTAGCAATATGAACTCAGGAAGCTCCTTGATGATCAGTCACAAAGCTAAAAATCACTCCTTACCCCTGATTAGAGAAAAATCTGATTTTCCTGTTGCATTGCCTTCTTGAAAGAGATGATGGGGGAAAGTGGCACAGTGAAGAGCAGAAGCTGAATCAAAGAATATTGATTTTGTGTCTAATCCAGCTTGCACTTTCTCAGTTCCAACGCCTTACTGGGAAATACATAGAGGCACAATAAAGTCACCTGTGACTAGAGAAAATTATTGGGTAGGGAGATAGAAAAACATATCTCTCTCCGTGGCAATGCTTGAGTGTTGTCATTTTATTTATATATATATTTTACCCCCCTTCACTGCTTTCAATTTTTGTGATTTTAAAGAAAATGCCATGATTGTGAAGGGACACCTTGTGTGTTGATGGTGGTTTCCTGCAACTGGAGTGCACTTACATTTCATAGATATACCACAGTGGGTGGATGTACTCATCCAAGGCCTACCTCTAAGCCACTTTGTTACTCAGAGTCTTAAAGTAGCAGTGGGATGTGAAGTAGGAAACAGATGTGAGAGACAGCATGGAGGAAGAGCTGACATGACTCAGTAACTAATGGGGCACAAAGGATGAGGGAGAGGGCAAAGTCAAGGGTGACGCACGTAGCCTGGAGAACAATGGTGCTGCCATCCAAAAAAAAAAAAAAATTTAAATTAAATAATTCAAGAGCTGGAGCCATCTGCTATCTGACATAACCCCTTGGCTGCATTAATATAATCATGAATTCCTGAACCATGAGCGAGTGGAAGGAAACAATATTCACAGCACTACAGTTGTGAGCACTTAGTTTTTCTTCTCTTACAATGTGCAAATCAGCAGTTGCAAGCTTGGGTTTTAGAAAGCCTTCTCAGTCAGTCAGGGCACCATCCCGAATACATTAGTCCTATTAACAGCATGCTGGTCATGGGGGATTGCTACAAGCCCAGTCCAAGGTGAATGGCAAGTGCTCTTTTCGTCAGGGTTACTCAGAGAAGTGGCAGGTCCAAAGCCATTTAAAAACTGGCAAATGGCCTTCTGATAAATAAAATGGCACTTCTGAGGCTGAACATGTTTGGAAGGGCTTTGTGCTGAGAGAAGACTAAGGAAGCTTTCCTATGGGAGGCTGGTATGCAAATGTCACTTTCTGGGTTTTGTTAACTGTGAAACTGGAGACGGCACTGGTAGGAGGGGTGCCTGGTGACAGCCGAAAGCAGGGAGGCAAGAGTCTTGCCTTTCAAGATGATGACCTAAGACATTAATTGCGAGATTCCATTAAGTATGTGCTTTACCAAATCAGGAAGGTATAACGACACTCTTAATTTTCAGAGTTTGTTTTGCAGTGAAAATTCAAGAGACTGAAATTAATTTAGTTAAATTGATATTTTACCTCGTGATTTCAGGGATTTAATAGTGAATATGCCTCTTGATCTTGATATATCTACTGTGAGTTCATTTATTCTCTTTTCTTTGGCACACCGCATGTAGCTGGCCCTTTGCTATGATTTGTTATTTATAAAATGTACAGAGCATAGTTCATTCCTGATAGATGAAATCAGAATTCTGGCTGAGCTGTAGGTCAACTGACTAGGAAAAGGAATTTAAAACCTGATTCTGTCCCAGCTATAAGATAAATAAGATCTAGGGTTCTAATGTACAGCATGGCGACTACAATTAACAATACTATATTATAGACGTGAAAACTTTTTTCTTTTTTTTAAAGATTTTACTTATTTATTTGAGAGAGAGAGAGAGAGCATGAGCAAGGGGTGGGGGAGCAGAGGGAGAGGGAGACGCAGATTTCCTGCTGAGCATGGAGCCTGTCATGGGGCCTCAGTCCCAGGGCCTGAGTTGAAGGTAGAGGCTTACCCTACTGAGCCACCCAGGTACGCTATACTAAAAAACATTTTTTTAATATTTTATTTTATACTTAAAAATTTTTAATAGAGTAGATCTTAAATGTTGTCAACACACACACACATACACTCAATGTAATAAGGCGTGGGGATGTTAACTAACATTATTGTGGGAATCACTTTTCACACTATATACATGTATCTGATCATCATGATGCACACCTTAATCTTGCATATATTATATGTCATTAATATCTCAGTAAAGCTGGGGAGTGGGGGACCTGATTCTAGAGGTAAATGGCTACAAGGGGTGAGTGTGAGGCTTAAGCTGATTTTTAAGTGGTGATTTAGGCCACATCCCTGACATGTGGTATATCCTTAGACATATCAGTAAGCCTTTCTGTTACATCATCAATGAGAACACATTGGCAAACTGTTTAAACTTCCTCGGGAAAAAAAAAAAATGTTGTCCGTTTCCTACTTAGGATCAACCTGCATTCCAAAAACTATTCAATTAAGTTGGACCTATTGGGTGCCTACTGTGTGCCAGACATAGTTATCTAAGATGGGACATTTTTGCTGACCAGCATCCCTTCACTGGCAAGTTTCCAGTTAGTTTGCAAGTCAGCTATTTATAAATTGGGACACATTTTGCTAAAGAAACAAATTTAAAAATAGTGGTTAGCTTCTCAAGCCAATCTTCAGAAGCTAATTTAATTTATAATAAAGTGGAACTCAACTTCTAATAGAATCCTCAAACCTAACTACCATTTATAAGCAGTGATTTTCAACCCTGGCTGCACATATCACAGTATAATCACCTAGGAAGGCTTTTTTCTTCTGCAGTTATTTTTAAAAATAAGTACAAAGACTCAGACTGTACCCCCAGAACAATAAAATCAGAAGCCATTATCAGAGCAGTGGTGGGAAATGGAGCCTGGGAAAGGGTGGAAAGGACTGGAAACAAGGCCTCTAGGGAGAGTGGCATCAGGCTTGTTACTAGAAAGTAGAGGTCAGGACTCCAGGGGCTAGATGGTGGGGTCCCGGTTTTAGGGCCCAGACGGGTAAAAGAAGAAGAAAGGATGCCCCTGGGAGAAGGAATAGACTATAGACTCACAGCCTTTGGGAGATTTTGGTCTCTGGTGACAGTAAAGGGTTTTTCAGGAATGAGGAAATGGTAAAGGGGTCTGGAACATTCAGCTTCAGGAGCACAGGATTGGTGTGGCAATGGTGGGGAGGAAGCTGGCGAGAACCCAGTTGGTCAGGATCATTCACCAGTTCTCTTTGTCCAGTTAATGAGGGAGGAAGGCAGCTCTACCTTCAAACCACTTTCTTATTTTGGGATAAGGCTTTCACAGAATTTCATGACTCGTATTTCCTTTCTACAAAAGGCAAAATGTGTAATTCTCTTCATCTTTTTGCCATCATTATGGACCCTCAGGACTAAGCAGTGGTAAGGGGAAATGGAAGAGGAATGGATGAAATCCAATAAACAGGCTCCAATAATAAGAGTAGGCTGGTGATTCTGTCCAGCTGCTGTCATATCCAATAGCTTCCAGAATTCTGTAGCTCTTAGTTCTAGTCACTCCCTTGCAACTTAGCTTGTCGGGGGTCAGAAACATGGGCATAAAGTGTTACCAACAGCTGGTGAAAACAAATATACCAGGTGGAGGATCTCCTCAACTGTTTTCCTGTGTCCTCATTTTTTATAATTTGGGTGCGGAGATTTCTTTTTCTGACATTCTGTGACTGTTGCAATGCAGGGAGGTCTGTTGAGACAACATTCTCACATTTCAGTCAGATACTCTCAAGTTCTAAGTTGCAGTCTGTATTTCTTCCTGGTACTTTCTACGATATATTGCTTCAGCTCTGTGTTTAGTTCTCTCTTTATGGCATTTTGCCTACTCTGCATCAACAAAAATACTGGGCTGGAAGAATTCTGGAGACACGTGAAAGTTTTCTCTCCTGAATGGAGGAAAGGAATTATTGCCATTATCTTCTCTCTTCTTTACATTTTTGGATATTTCTGATTTTTTTTCCTGATATGGGTAGAATAAATTATTGTGAAAAGAGATGGGGATGCCCTGTCTCTACAAGTTTCTGGAGGTACTGGTATGGGAGAGTTTCTGGTAGGGAGAGGGTACGCACAGGATGATTTCTTCCCATGTGCAAATTTACTGTAAGCAACAAGCACAGAGGTCCCTCCCCTCATAGATTGCTGGCCAAGCTGTGTAACAACACTGTGGGAAAAAAACACCACCTCCCCGAAAAAAATTCTTCAGTTCACTAAGCAGGGAGTCTAGCTCAGTTGGAAAATCTGGATTAGATTTCAAAGGAAGAATGTTCTCCTCTCAAACCACATCCCATCTCAAGAATAGAGAGAAAAATGGATTGTTTTTTTTAGGACTGAAATTTCTGCACAAAATTAAATTGTTATAACGTTCAACCTTAGTGGTCAAACAGCTAGTTTAAATAGGTGAGACTCCATTAGCTTTTGACTGTTTCAAGGAAGATTCTGTCACATCATTTGACTTAAGATGTTGTGCCAGAGCAGACAGACTCCCTTTTAAGGAATTTGCTAGACTAGAAGCACTGGATCCCTGCCTGCTTTGATACACTGATGATGGCCTATCATTTGCAAAGGTGTTGTGTGTAAAGTAGTCAGTGAATGTCAGCTTACTGGAAAACTGACAAAGCCTCCTTCTCTTAGAGACGAAACTCCTCAGTGCCCGAAGACTCATATGTCAGTTGTTGCTTCTGACCTTTTCTAATTGAATTATCCTTCTTTAGTGAAAACAATTTTAAAGATGTGGGAAATGGGGGTATTGCTTAGCTTTTCCTATTAAAAATAAGTATACCCCTCGAAATAATTTATTTCAGGACTTACTGAGCCATGCAACTCAGTCAAAAAGTGATAATAGCTTCAGATAGGTAGCAAAATTAGTCCTTCTTAACTAGAAGAAAGTGAGAGCTACTTTGAGTTTTTCAAATTTCACAATTATGTGTAGCCCCAGTTGCTCGGGCTCTGGCTGAGGCTGGTTTAGTGATGATCCCAGTGGTACTGGAGGCTTTAGCGAGAAGCTTGGACCCCCAATCTCCTTCAATGGGGTGAAACGACCTCAAATCTCTGTCTTCAATCCTTGTTATAACTTTTGCTTGTTTAAAAGTTCTTTTTAAACATAAATTTTCATTTTGAAACAGAAACAAGGGCTTGGAATGCATTTTTGTCAGAAGCAAGTTTGAGTCTGATTCTGTGCTAGGATTATTTCTAAAGGAAAATCTTGGTTTAACTCAAGTTCCAGTTAAGTCAAAAAGCTAAGGGAAAGTGAGTAGTTTCATTTCCTGTCTAAAAAAGGAAACGTGGCAGGGAAAGGGCTTTTATCTATTTAGATATACTCCTACCTGATTACAATCTTTCCCTTTTTTTCCCCTTCCGTCTTAAGGAAAGTATATGCAGAAAGAATGTGTGATAAGAGAACTAAAAGAGAAAGCCAAACCCTTCCATTAATTACCTTTATCTTAGCAGTGGAACAGGCACCTATGCCTTAGGTAGAGAAAGGTGATTAGCATTCAGAATACTGAAGCCCACATCAATTTAGGAAGGGCGTGATTTCAAGATAAGTTGAAGGGTAAGTTAGAAAGAAGCAATTTTTAAAAAGCCTAAGTATAAAACTAAGATCAGATCAAATCGTGATTGTTAATAAGAGTTAAAGATTAGTTAGAAGTGAAGTCCCTAATTATACTAGAGTTTTTAATAGACTCATTTTGTTGGAAAAGGTCTTAGAGGTCAACCAATCCAACTTCATATCTCTGGTTGCAAAGAACAGACACCTCCTCCAACAGACACAAGCCAAAGAGAAGAATTTATTGGAAGGTTATAGAACCTAAGCCTGGAAGGAAGCCATGCCTGGGGAGGGAAGTGGATCTAGGAACTTGATCATTATTTCAGGACTTGCCCCTTCATTTTTTTTTTTAAAGTTGATGCATATCTCCACACCTGTGGCATAAAGCTGTTGTTTGAACATGACCATGGTTGAAATTCTAAAAGCTGTTTTGAATCCTGAAGTCATAAATACAGATCAATAAAGTGACAGTATCTCTGTGCTAAAATATACAGCTGTACCCTCCAGCATGGGCTCTGTTACTATAACTGCAATTCTAGACCTTAGTGATGAAAGACCCTAAGCCTACCTATGCCCGTCTTCTTATTCTGCCATAAAAAAAAAAAAAATGTGGACCAAGAAGAAGTTGCAAGTTCAAGATTTCCTAGAGGGTTATCAATAGAATCTGAAGACTTGAGGTTCTTTGATGATTGCCCTGTCAGACATGTGGTGCCTTGGATGATTCTGAGACCGATGACTGAGAAAGAACTTAGTTAAGAACCTGAGTTTTCTGATGTCAACTGCCTTTGGACAAGTAGTTTATATCTCCCTGAACCTTCATTTGTATAATGGGGATATCAATACTCCCCATAGGTCGGGGTTGTTGTATGAATTAAATGACATGACCTATGCACAGCCCTTGAAACAATGTCTAGTACATATAAATGCCCCATAAATGATAGCAGTTATTATTATTAATAAAAAATTAGTCAGCTTTTTGCTGCATAACAAATAACCCTGAAACTCAATGGCTTACAAGAACATTTATTTCCTGCTCGCAGGTCTGTGATCAGCTATACCTCAGCTAAGCTTATCGAACTTGGCTCTAATTTGGGGTTCATGTCTGCTGCATGGGTGTCCTCACCCCAGGAACCAGGCTAAAGAAGCACACCCTACTGGGATGTGTTGTTCTCATGATGGAGGGAAGACATGTAAGAAATGGGAACCATGTGATGCTTTTTAAATTCTTTGCCAGGGGGGCACCTGGGTGGCTCAGTCGTTAAGCATCTGCCTTTGGCTCAGGTCATGATCTCAGGGTCTTGGGATCGAGCCCCTTAGCAGGCTCCCTGCTCCACAGGAAGCCTGCTTCTCCCTTCCCACTCCCCCTGCTTGTGTTCCCTCTTTTGCTGTGTCTCTGTCAAACAAATAAATAAAAAATTTACAAAAATCTTTAAATTCTCTACCAGGAACCATCACTACTACTTCTGTTCCATTGGTCAAAGCAAGTCATTTGGCCAAGCGCAAAGTCAAGGAGGTAGGGAAGCTTACTGCACTTACAAGCAAGCCATGTTCAGGGAGGGAATGAACAATACAATCTAACACAGGAAGGTTGAAAGAAAATCTATGATCATTGAGACAAAGTCCTCTAGAGTAGCTTGAATAGTCAGAAACTAGAACCTACACATGTCTTCGAAATTATGGGCCATTTTAGGTAGATCCAGGGCAAACAACAGAGTTTGGAAATAGAGATTAGGTATAAAAGGACACAGTAGCATCTATAAAAGGACACTATAGAAACTTTACTTGGTGGAGGAGAGGTTGCTTTAGAGGTCATTTAGTTCAGCATTTCTAGAGCCAAAGGTACTTTAAAGGGCTCACATCCTAAAAGCAGCAATGGTATTTGTTTTCATTTCCATTTGTCAAAAAAAAAAAAAAAAAAACTCAGTAATGTAAAAACTGTTTTCCCTTTAAATGGAACAGGTTGAGAGCCTCCAGGTGTGTATTGAGGAAGGCTGCTTGGTGGTAAGTGAAGATCAGAGAAGTTTGCTCATGACTTGTAACTTAGTTTATAAGACAGATGAACACTACTGAGTACATCCATTCTCATCACACATATTTTAATTGTTTTTATTCTTAGTCATATATTGTTTACATTTGTTCACAATTCTGAATTAATGAGGAATTTAGTGAGGAAGAAAAAAACATAATTCTGCCAATTTTTCCCTAGAAACTTTTCTCCAGATCCATAAATTTCCATCATCTGAAAAGACTAGCTATATAGAACATCAAGATATCTCTAATATTTCAAAATGTAATGTAAGGAAGAAAAATAAATCAGTGTTATGTATGCATCCTGTCTCTAACGAATAATCTCTTATGGAAATAAACACTGATGATGTTTTGAGGTCCATTCCAGATTAGAGGACAGCTGAGAACTATTCGGTATTCCCTTTATTCTTATACCTCAGTGCAACTGCAGAGGCCATTCCCTCTGTTTGAAAGGCTCTCTTCCTTCTTTTTCTGGCTGGTGTTCTTATTTAGCTTTAATCCACAACTCAGCTCTTACTCTCAATTGGGAAAGGAATCACCTTCACCACATTCCCTCAGCTGTGTCTATTACTCTTCCCTCGGTAGTCCTATAGCATTTGCAGGGAATTATCTCCTTGATAGCACTATTTCTGAACATGGTCATCGAGTCTGTCTCTCCCACTTGACCCTGAGTTAAGATCAGGGGCAACTTGGTATTTCCTGAGCATAGTACCATGTCTCACACCTACGCTGTGAATGGATGAGAGGAAGCAGAATAAGCTTGATGAGATTGGAAACTGAAGAGGATGTGGGGGAGAGCATTCAGGAAGAAGGAATGTATACATCAGCAAACTGAGTGAAAAGACAGAAACTGGCATGAACAAGATGTGTTTAAGGAGCAAAAAATGGATGCACATGGCTAGACGAGAGTTCACGAGAAGTCCTAGAAAATAAAGTGGGGAGTTTAGGTTGGTGGGAGAGATGCCCATTGTCTTAGCCAGCTTGGGCTGCCATAACAAAATACCCTAGACCGGGCACCTGGGTGGCTCAGATGGTTAAGCGTCTGCCTTCGGCTCAGGTCATGATCCCGGGGTCCTGGGATCGAGTCCCGCATCGGGCTCCCTGCTCCTTGGGAGCCTGCTTCTCCCTCTGCCTCTCTCTCTCTCTCTGTCTCTCATGAATAAATAAATGAAATCTTTAAAAAAAAAAAAATACCCTAGACTGAACACAACAGAAATTTCTTTTCTCACAGTTCTGGAGGTCGGAAGTCCGAGATCAGAGTGCCAGCATGGAGAGTTTCTGGTGACAACCCTCTCCCTGGCTCGAAGACTTCTCACTGTGTTCTCATGTGATGGGAAAAAAGAGAGCTCTGGTGTCTCTTCCTCTTCCTAGAAGGGCACTAATCCCATCACGAGGGCCCCATCCTCATGACTTCACGCAAAGCTAATTACCTCCCCAAAGCCACATCTCCAAATGCCAACACATTGGGCATTAGGGCTTCAACATAAGAATTTGGAGGAAATACCTTTCAGTCAATACCGTGTGGTTAAGGAACCAGACCTGCCTTAATGAAGCGGGCCCATGAGATCTCCATCCATCCCTGCCATTCCTGAGGTTCCATTGTTCGTTTAAGAAAGTGAATGAAATCCCAGAAATCAACAATTCCAATGGAAGGGGATTGAAAGCCAAAGGGCAAGAGCAAAATAACCTTTTAATTTCTGAGATGAATGAACAAAGTAATTTTTGTGAGTGGTATCTTCTATTTCTACAGCAGCCATAAATCATACCTTTGGGAGCTGTACCATTTTACTTTTAAATGTATGTTTTGAAAAGAACACAGTCATTTCTTATTATGCTTCTTTTGTACAATTTCATTGCATTCATCACGAGTCAGAGAGTCCTGTTGATTCTATGGCAGGAAAACTATTTTTTATATTCACAGTCCAAGTGCCTACGGATTAGCACAGGCATTTCACATTAGCTGATTGGGAGGGTAAAGCAGTCTTCCTCTAAGATTTACTGCTTTCTCCATTTACTCACTGTCCATTTTTCATTATATTTCATGTCTGGATTCCTTTCACTTGGTACATTCTCTTAAGAATCGCTATCCACAGTATGATATTTTTATCCATTTGAGAAGTTTGTGTCCATTTGCAAATGATTCAAGCCAAGATCGAGAATTCTGCTGCCTGATTTGCAGAAAGTTGTTGCTGTCTAAAGATTGGCTAGGCATGTCCCATTGATAGATAGTACAAATATACAGTGTTAATATAATGGGAAAACTCCAGAGTATTTCCATAGCTCCTGACTATCGAATAATATACAAAAATACATGACTTGGGGACAGCTCAAATTGTTTCCACACTTTGAGTTCTGCTTCCATTAGACTGGTTCACAATATTAGATTGAATCCCAAGGTGCTACTGATAATCATCAGCTGTTTTTCTTGCCCAGTCTCTTTGTTTAAATGTATTCTTTCATTACCCATGGGCTTTTGAAAAAAAATGGGGGAAAGAATGTTTTTAATTGAATAATCTGTATTCTGTCAGGTATTCTTTCTCCCTAGGAAGGTATATGGAAACTTACTTTGCTATTTTTATTTATCCTGCCAGTGTAGTATATTGATGAGAGAACGGAGATCCAATAGTGTTAAAACAAGACATGAAATATTGATTAATTCTTGTTTTAAATTCCCTTTTTACTCCTGAGTGTAGCAGATTTCAGAAGCTGCTGCCAATATTGTGCTCTCCAACAAACCTCCATTATTGGGAGGGTCTTGATCCCCTTTGGGCTTTGATAAATGATAATTATACTTTTAAAATGTTAGCTTGGAGTGCCCCAGGCCTTGTTTTCATCAGTTCATCGAAGAAATGAGTAAGAAACAGTAAAATTTAGGCTGAAAAATTTGAGCCAAAGGTCCCCAAAGGAACCATTCCCTGAAGAGGAAGCAACCAGAGACTGAGGCAACTAAGACTCATCCTTGTTCCTACCTGACACGTTTTTCCTTTTCCCATTGCACATTCCCCATTGCAGGTCAGGACTTGCCCTTTGGGTCTAGACCAAGTGAATTTGCTGATTCCTAGGATTGTATTAAGAGGTAAGATAATAATGATTTCATATTGACCGAACCTGAATGGCGTCAGATAGGTTTGTAAAGAAAGAGAAAGAAGTAAGATGTTTGGCTGGTTGAAGAAAAGCAGTGGGACAGTGAGCCAAGTGGGCAGAATGGGAACTGTAGATAGGGAGAACCTGGATTTTTAGGATCAGGGACATCCTCAAGGCAAGCCCCTCAAGTCAAGAGGAGGCATTGGAGAATCAAGAAATCTATTGCCCTTTTAGGGCACAGGTGATCTTGGAACAAAGGAGAATCTGGTGAGCTATGAAAAAGAACTTATTGCACAGAGCAGCAGCCCCCAAAAAAGAATTATCTCATCTAAAATATCAATAGTACTAGATTGAGAAACCCTGATAAAGAGAAAGTGCTATTATTTCATCAAAGGCAAGTTTCTTGAGTTCAGAACCCAAGTCACTGAGTTAATGGTGTTCAATAATTAGCAGGGCATCCTGTGAATAAATAGTAGATTCAGTGTAATCCCATTTTCTTCTGAAGAGTATCCATTTTAGTTTCTTCAGTTCCTCCCCTGAAATTCCCCAGAAGGGAAATCTCACTCATTAGAAAGTTCAAGCTTTCCAGGCAATAGGAAGAAAATGCTTCGCAATATGTTTTCAGAAATGAAAAGATGAGAGAGTATGCTCAGAAGCAAAAGTACAGGTGAATGAAGCATGCTGACAGCCAAAAAGATTGAGATTGGTAAAAATAAGGATAGCTTGACAGACAACGAATCCCTTTGGGCATGTGATGACCTTTAGACATCAAGCAACAGTAAGTAAACATCAAGGGGCAAGGTAGCTTATATTTTATGGGTAATAAACTAGATGAAAGATCATATTTTAAATGATATGCCTTCAAGCATGTGCTATATCAAGGTGTTGACAGCATCATTTTTCCAAGAGATGAGCAAGTAAATTTAAAGTCGTTTCCAAGTAGTAAGGATCTTGATTACCAAGGAGCAGTGGGATGCAAAGCTTGGCCAGTGGAAACAAATGATTGATAGCTTCCTCTTAACACTTCTGCCTTTATTTTCCTCGGCATGGCTCATGATTCTGCCACGTTAATTTAAGCTTTCTTATTGTATTGAATTAGGGGTTTAAATTCTCTTATCATCCCTATGGGAATCTTGATTGTTTATTTGTAGATGACAATAATTGTTTTTATCGATCCCCAAATGTAGAAGGTATAAAAAGTGCCATGGCTGATGGCCAGCTGGTACAGTTAGTGCCGCGTGCATGAGTGACAAATTACAAGACAGTATTTGGCCCCAGAGGAGACCCTTTAAGAATTTTTAAAAGCATCCGATAGTTATCCCTAGGTCCCTTCTAGCTGAAAAGCATAAACAATTTCACATACATCGGCTCAAGTCTTTTTGTTGTTTTTATTGAGCCCCCAGAGGTCTACTTGGGCATAATTTATACATCCTCATTTCTAGCACACCCACACAGCAGGAGTTGGAGTGGTTTAACTATAAGAATTCCCAGAGCCAGTGCCATCCAGGCCAGTGAGTTCCATTAGGGACCCAGATCACCAAGGCCATTATTCAGAAGAATTTCTGGATTAATCTAGCAGTTGCCATTATGCCACTGTAAATATTCTGTAGATGACATTAGCTCCAAGTATTTTGAGAAGAAACCACTTTGCTATCCCCAGCATGTACTATGGGTAAGAAATCTCACATGATTTTACATCCCAAATTTATCAGAGGCACCAGAGAGAGAAAATGCAACTGTCTAATTAAAGTGCCGTTTTTAGGACAGGGCACTTAAGCAGTATGAGTCCCCACAGTCGGAACCAAATGCAACACAGCTTACTTGAAGATTTTCAGCCTAACTATTATGATCTGTCTATCCAGAAACAAAATGAGGTTTTGCTTAAAAGTAATAGGTTAGGCTTAAAAGTCATCAAGTATCCGAGACATGGTAAAATTTCCTTATCAGTGAGTAAGATGGAAAGATCTTTGACCAGATGCCAAACTCTGAAATTCTTGACCTTCTTTTCCTGGGTGAAGAGAAGACAGATTATGTAGAGGAACCACTCTGACAACTGTACCCTATTTATCCTTTGCTTCCATTCTGAAAGTTTGCTGTTGAACACTCAACGTGACTATCTGGATCAGAATGAGCCAGGAGAACTTGTTTTGCAGAGTAGAGGTCCACACGTCATACAAATGACCTCCCCCTCACCACACTTTATGCTCGAGCTATAATATTATCTTGGTCCTTGACAGTTAGCCACTCTGTGGACACACTGACACCCAGAAAACCACATAAAAAGAAAAACATTTTGCCCTAATTTTGGTTTACTTTTTCTCTCACTCAAATTAAGCTTTACTCTGAATACTATGATCTCATTGTGTCCTTGGTCTTGGACAGCCATTCCAGCACGTTCATGAGCAATAGTGTGAAAGAGGGAAGAGTTTAGCGACTATAGCTACCACCATTGTGAGGTAAAACTTTACACCCTCTTTATATATGCCTCAGACATTTAGGTGCATGCCCACCACACAAGTGGGCATTAAAGGCGATCTGACTGATGAACATGTTTGTTAGTTACACATTCAGCATGTGTGGAGCATATTACTGTAGAATGGGCAAAGCTTAAAACGGATCAACTGTTGAGGGTGACAATCACAGAAGCATTTGGTTTTAAAATTGGAACAAATTTTAGATATGACTTAGTTCAACCATCTCATTTTAGAGACAAGGGAACTAAGATGACCCAAAGAGGTTAAAAACATTGTCCAAGGCTTGGTAGTGACAAAGCTGGAATGTGAACCTAGGTATCCACACTCTCAGTTTCATATTGCACTCTGTACTGACTCTGAAACACATGGGCTTGTGTTTTGTTACATGTATTGTGTTGGTCTTGACACGTGTGCTACCCCCCACTAGACCATGTATTCTTTAAGAAAATATTCATCACAGGGCACCTACATGGCTGGGTTAGTTAGGTGTCTGATTCTTGATCTCTTAGCTCAGGTCTTGATTTCAGGGTTGTGAGTTCAAGCCCTGCATTGGGTTCCACGTACACTTAAAAAAAAAAATACACACACACACACACACACACACACACACACACACACACATATGTGTATATATTTCACCACTAATTTCTGGCATAGGATTGCAATCAATGTCTGTTAGTAAAACAAGTAAGTGAGACCTACTTTTCTTATTGTGTACAAATAAATGTTGTAATTTTTAGTGATCTCTGCTAGTGCATGGTCAGCCTAGTAGTGAAGAAGGATAGAGGGAATAGAAAGGTTGAAACACGTAGAATGAGAAGGCAAAAAGAGGTAAAAGGGGTGTACCGTTCAAATAGGAATATAACTGGAAAACAGTCAGTACACAGACAAAATTTCTAGATTCATTTTGGGAGCTTCTAATCAAGACTCTTGCATCTTCTGATCTCTCCCAATTTTCACATGAGGACATTTAAGCAGATGGTGTGTGAAGCAGATCTCATCATCGCTGCTCTCCCTCAGACCTCAGAAGACAGGTCGGACGGCAAGTCAAATTGTATAACAAGCAAAGTTGCTCTTGAGTGTATCCCACCTCCCTCTGGCATATCCCCCCTCCCATTTGGCACCCATTCCTAACCCATGCTGCTGCTACTATTCTTATCCCGGAGGAAAGTGCACGTAACTCCATGTGATCCTGTTTCTGGAATATTTTCCACTTAGAAGACACACCAGGAAGACGATTTACACGGTGGCATTTCAGACTCAGTGGCAAGTGAGCAGAGGGGACGGATATGTATGGACTGGCTTTGTCTCTCCTTAAAAAACATCCAGAGCCAATTAAAATAGAAGTGAGAAAATCCAGTTATCATACCCCTCTGCGAGCTTGTGTTGCTCCTGAAATGCTTACATGTTGTAAGTCAACTGATACTAAACAATGACTGTAAAAAAAAAAAAAAAAAAAAAGAATCAAAGGATCCAGGGTTCTAAGTATAACACATTGATGGCTTGGTGCTGGAGAATTACATCAACAATACAGGACATCAGTGGGAAGTGACTACTGGCTGGAGGGCTGTACCCAGAGAGTGGTTATCAGTTGCTAAGTGTCAGTTTCTAGAAGAGCTGGCAACGCTCCAGCATGCCAGGAAGTCTAGATGGAAGGTATGAAATGTAGTCTTTTTTAGAAATGGTGCTGCACAGTTGCCAGATAACCTGGTGAGACCCAAATGCTCCTATGGGAAGAGATTAAGGAGATAGACAGTCATCTGTTTTGGATGGATTGGGTCCCCTTGGCTAAAGTCAAGTATGGAGATAGAGCTTTTCATCCAGCATTCCTTTGAGCCATCGAAATTTGGCAGACCCTTCCAATCAACACAACACCTAACTACATCGGCCACTCTCGCCCTTCGGTTACTATGATTTCCCTCTTTTCCTTAAACATACCAAGCACACTTCCATCTTTATGATTTACCCTTTACATTTTCTCTTCCTGGAACACTTTCCTCTCATATGGTCTGTTGAGCAGGTGACATCTGTCTCCTATCACCAGAGGTAGAAGTCCAAGCACTTCTTCCCACTGTGTCTTATTTGAACTGCCAAGAAAAGCACAACACAAACACTGGATAGAGAAATGCTTTACTCACATAGAAAGGAGATAGAACAAGATCAGCTCTCATAGTGAGCCTTGGTCCTCATGGCCTTTTGGTCCTTCCTGGCAACTGATTCAGAGCCCTTGGCCTGCAGGCAACCAAAGGACCCTGTCCCCTCCTGGCAGGGGATAGATATAGTATGCAGTTGACCAGGTGTCATGTAATATGTATACCTAAGCGGAACAAAGGAGTACACATTGAGTCTGAAACAGGGAAAGATATCCCCACACAAGACAATAACCAAGCACAGGATGTGAGGATCTCTTATAAAGGAAGTGGTCCAGGCTCAAAGCCCATTCTTTTTTTTTTTTTTTTAAGATTTTATTATTTATTTGACAGAGAGAGAGAGAGAGAGAGCACACAAGCAGAGGGAGCAGCAGGCAGAGGGAGAAGCAGCCTCCCACTGAGCAGAGAGCCCGACATGGGGCTTGGTCATGACCTGTCAAAGCCCATTCTTAATGCGGCCGAGATGAGAGTTGAAAGACTGCACATGAGAGACCATCTTTTCCAATATGTTCCACATGGCTTCTTACTATTCCCACCCCAGCACCAACAGCAACCTTCTTCTCCCCACCGCAACCCAGATCTTTGCTTCCATTATCAAAGAGGCCTTCTGGGGCTAACCTTCATAAACATAGCCACCTCTAAATCTATGAAGAGAAAATCTTTGGTTGTTTTGATGATTGCCATATCGCCAGCATTTACGATAGTAATTGCACATAGTAGGTGTTCAATAAAAATGTGTTGAAGAGATTGGTAACAGAGGTCTTACAAAGGAAAAGTCTTGTCTCATGATGCCTAGAAATCAGTGAAGGAAAACTTTTCAGATGCTCTCATAGAGCAAGTCATTCACCTACACTGCATCCAATTTACACTTAGAAACCCAACAAGTCTTAAAGAAAGTGATATGTCCAGGTAAGCAAAATAACACCATTATCATTCAGTTCCCATCAGGGCTCCAAGCAACTTTAGAAAACCTGTCCTCTGATATACAGCACTAAACTGTGTCTTATGGAAAATCAAATAAATTATTTTTTACCCGAAGGGAGCAGGATTATTTGACTTCAGATATTTGCCATATGGCTTCTCTTCCATACAGCATAGCTTCTAGGCTTAAGGTAGTAAGAGTGAGAGCATGCCTATAAATTATTCAGAGATAATTCAAAATAAGTGTGTATCTTCAACAGGTTGTCAAGTTTCTTAATGCTTTTTCCTGATAACAAGGGCTATGCTTTTGATAAAAGGTTGCTCATTTCTCACCACACTTTATTGTTGTTCTGTGTATGTTTTTTTGTTTGTTTTGTTTTGTTTGTTGTTGTTTGTTTCTGTTCCCCCCCACAGAGTCCAGTCTGGCTCTTATCTCAGCACAGGGTGGTTTACCTTCATTCTGGCCATGGATGCCTGTTATGGCATTCACGTCTACGGGATGATAAATGACACCTACTGCAAGTAAGATCACAGGAAATTATTTTTATGCATCTCCAATTCTGATATCTTGTCAAAATATCACAATTCATTTTAATACCATAAATCGGAGAAACAGATAAAGTGACAATTATTTCCTGGTGCTCTTTGCTGACATGACATTTTATTGTCAGTGCATCAAGTTGTGACTTTTAGGGGTGATAAAAAGAAAAATATTTACCACAATCTAATGTCAAATGTCAGAAGGAACATTTTCCCCTTAATCAGTGGCATATCAGGGATTTGTGGCTTGGAAATACAGAGCAAGTTTAGTGGTAATTTAATTTGCAAAGCAAGTTTGTCATTTCTGCTGCTCTAATGGCTTGATGGATAGCTAGCTACTCAATGGTTATATTTGATCATGAAGGACAAAATGTCCTGAAGCCTCAGAGAAGCTGACAGCTTAGCAAGAATTCCTGGAAATTATAGTTTACTAATAAGTGAGTAATCTGCCAGATCCATATTTAAAATAGATATGTTTATCTACAGTATATCCCTGCTGGAGGGATCATTTCTAATTATTTAATAAAATAAACCCTCCTTGCTTCATCAAGGTAATGAAATATACTTCCACATTAACAATTGGCATAATGTAACTCAGAGAGTATTTTAATCATATTGTCAAAATGGTAACTAAGCCACAATCTTCATGATCAAATATTTCTACCCTAAGTATAATGAAGCACAAATGTACCAAATATCTTACTGTGAAAAATCACAAAGCTTCTTCAAGCTCTGTAAGAGCATCAGGCCCTCTGAAGTTTGCCTCCATTATACACTGTTTCCTCCTTCCAAGATAGGTATATGTTTGAATGCAATTGGTGTGATATATAAATTTTATTTGATTTATTAAGGCACTAAGGATCTGGTAAATCTTCCTAAAAGCTTCTATACATAATAGCTTTTAACTGAGTTCATGGACAAGAATCATGCATGGGTTTGCAAGTAAATGCATTTACTAGGCACATAATGGATTCTTGCAAATGAATGCTCCATTCTTCATCTCAATTCTTCTCTCCTTTTCTTTTCTTTTTTTTTTTCTTTTTTAGGACAGAAGGATATAGAAAAGTCCCCTATCATTACTATGAACAAGGAAGAGATGAGTGTGATGAATATTTTCTTCATGAACATGCTCCATATGGGGGGCATAGGTTTATCACTGAAAAGAAAGTGTTTGCTAAATGGGCCAAGAAACACAGGATAATATTCACACACCCAAACTGGACAGTGTCTTGATGTTAGTTTTTTCTGATCTTGCCACAACACTTGACATGATCATAATACCACAACTGTGATGCTCATGATGCTGATGATGGTGACGATAAAGACAGCAACAATGACCAAGTTTCTGTACATTCTCCAAAATGGATGGTGACTCTGCCAGTAATTTGAACTTGGGATTTCATGGAGGGTGGATGTGCTCTTTACACTCTTTCTGAAGGTTCAACATTACATACTGCACTTTATAATTTAACTGGAATTGCAATGAAGGCCAGTAACATGACAGCAGTGACCTAAGAAATGGGAAGATTATCCTTCAAGAAAGCTGCCCAGAATTCTTGAACAGTGAGTAACTTTCAGAAGCCATGGGATTTGGCCTCGTGAGGCAAAGTTATTGACTCTCTGGTCTCTTGAACTTGAGCAGCTCCACCATCTTGAAGAATGGTTGATTGTCAAACACTGACCCAAGAAACGCTATCTGGGTACAAGTATCGTACCGCAGTGACTAGTTAACCCAGAGGCAGGGATGGAATCTCTTCCTGACAGACCATGGTCCTACAGTACCTCCTATAGCTAAAGCCTCAGGCCATTGCCTAATTAACAATGAAGATATCACGGACATCCCACCCATCAGGATTCTTCAACAATTCAAACACTTAATTCAAAATGGGCCAACTAGCAAATCTTGAGGAATTTTCACTCTCACCACTCCATTCTCACTACCCCAAACAATATAACTTAACATGTCACTAGAGTGATCTTTATTACTGCTTAGTTATTTTTGGTCGAGTCCTAAATATTTCAGAAAGCTATTTAATATGTAAGATACCAACACTGTAATAACATATACTGTGAAAGCGTTCTTAAAACATAACCAAAAGGGTTTGCTAACTGTGCTTCGACAGCCAACAACACAAAAATATATGCTTTTTAAACATGAAACAAGGAAAGCAAAGCATATTTTTACATCAATTTGTATCCTACCATACTTCATAATATATATTTGTATATTCAGATTTCTACTTTATAGGCTCAGCTGCATCTCTCCATACAGTACATTATCGTTGCCCAGTGCCAACCGCTAGACATGGAGAGGAAATGATTCCTTGTATTCAATCTGACCAGAGCTTTTGCCTTCTTGGGGTTCATTTTCCCCACAGTGTATCAGTTGTTATACCAGAATAACAACACTAATAATGACCTTAATGTCCAAAGTGCTTTGTCATTTAAAGTCCTTATATATATGCTGTCCTATGTGATGCCTGTGACCACCCCACTGGGCTATTGCCTGCACATTTTCACATCTCCTTAGCAGACGATCTGCAATTTGTTCTTTGCTTTGATATATTCCAGATCTTTCCCTCTGCTAATATTTGTATAGAATATTGTATAGAATTTGTATAGAATACATTTATGTAGACTAGTAACCAATTGATTTCAGTGCCAAATACAATATATTATATCAGGATTTTGCAAAAAGTATCACAAGGATTGTCCTGGCCATAGACTAGGACTCCTGTGAATGTAGGTACTTTTGAATTTTTTTTTAATGACTTTTTAGGTAGAGAAAAATGAGGAAGCAGGGACACCAGGAGGGAATGAACGCAGAGAAATAGTTTTCTGTCCCATCTTGAGATGACATTGTTCTCCATACACTCATTGCTCATTAAATATGAGAGGGTTGATTTGCTGACAGAGTAGCCAAGAGACAAAAATATCCTTGCAAATGATACAATTGACAGAATGATTTGAAGGATGAAAGTGATGACGCATTTCACGTCAGCAGCCCTTTGCAGGTCTTTACCAGTGCTGGATCCCATGATAAGTTCTCATTAAGTGGGGCCATCCTGGGCAAAATCCTCTTTGCTGCTCTCTGCTTGCCATTTGGTTAACACCAATACTCAGAGCCAAGAAAATGGCCAAACGCCATTTCCTTCAACACTCCTGTTTTTTCCTCGTGTGCTTTTCAGTTCTAGGTATGTCAGGTTTTGTTGAGCGGACGATGGATGGAAATGCCCACTCAAAGAAAAATAAACAGTTGCAAATGTTAAAATTGTAATACAGATGGTTTTCCCCCTGTTTTGACACAGAAGTTCCACTTTTAAATAAAAAGGAACATTTGATTATCACAATGCTTCAGGGAATGCCATAATTTATTTCATTTTCTGGTAAATGGAGGGTTAAATCGATTTGTTTTAGTCCTTACTAATAAGACACTTTGCCCCCTTCCTGGCTCCCCTGCCTCTCCAGGAAAGAGACTTTGCCACGCCCACAGGTACCCTGCTGTGGGAGGTGTGTGTAGAAAAGTCAGCGTTTCCTCTGGAAGGGTGAAGGGGGGCCTCCCCTCTCCTCTCTTCCTTGCTCTCCCTTCCCCCCTTTTTTCCTTAACTGAACCCCAACCCCACTTTCTATTGTTGTCTCTTGCCTCCTTTTTTCTAAAAGTGGGAAACAAAAAAACCAGTATTCTCAATTTGGAAACCTAATTGGATGATTTCCAGTGTAATCAGCATTTTGAGAGAATCACGTAACTTATTTTTCTCTGTAGTCTTAATGTTCCCTGCTTCCATTTCCTGTTCCTCTTTACCCTCAGCTTCCCAATTCTAGTGGAAATACAAAGTGTAATTTCTCCCATATTGAGAAATTTGTCATCTAAGATTTACGGATAGAGAAGAGAATGACAAAGGAGAAATTCAAACTTGTCACACAAGTTTCTGGCCAATTTCACTGGTTCTAGCCAACTGAAAGATTTCACCCAGCAGCTAAACATTGAAGAATTCAACCAAACTCACTCATCACTGATGTATATCTATTCCAGAAGTTAATTAACATCTGTAAAAAACAAACATATTCCAATTCCATCCAAGGCTTTAGGCAAGTGGACTATTGAAAATGGCCACAATTTGCTGAAATCAGCGTTAAAAACATGCATGCTAGAAATAATAGAGTAAATATTATTTTTAATTCTGCAGAATTTTAGAAAAAAAGCAAGGAAATTTAAAAACAGTTTTAAAATGAATGTTTGAGTCTTTTCTAAGTTAGCCTCGTGACTAAGTAGTAATGATTTATATTGTTATGATGGTAATGTGAATTAGAAAACTTCTAGACTATATCTTACCTTGCTATGAAACCTATCAAAGAAAAACCAGTTTGGAAGGATGTTTGTATATATGCACATAGAGTCACTGTGTGTGTGTGTGTGTGTGTGTGTGTGTGTTTAAAATCATACCTGTAATCCTCTATTTTTCAGTGATATGTATGAATCACAGAAAACCTATTTTAGACTTCAATGAAATTTGTTGGTTTACATTTTGAATCCTGATGAAAAAATAAGGCAAAAATCCAAATTAAACATACCGATTGTAAAGAGTACATCAGATAATATTCAATGGCTGGCCCATAGAATAAAGCTGGAGAAGCTGCTCTATCTAGAACTGAGAACACAGATGCCACAATTGTCACAGATCAGACCTCTAAGGATAGCAATCTCTGTTGTAGGCTCTGATGATCGCAGTTCACCTAGTCACACTGGAAAACACTACATCAAGCTGCATTCACACTGAAGTGAATGAACATTGGTCCCCTTATTCAAATAAGCCTGCCTTTGACATAAGCAATACTCAGATTTGCATGGTTTTTATTATATGGTTAGAGAACTGTGACTATTCTGAAAAGAGGAAAGTGTATAAGGAGATTACACTTTGAGGATTTGAAATGAACCAGCCGTTGTGGGAGCAAGAGTCTGAATTGGGGACTTTGCTGACCTTTCCAGAAGTATAAAGCCATCAGAAGAGAATCACTTGTTACTTCCTTAGGAAAAAACACTGAATACTTCACATGGTTGTGTTACTTGGATGCTAATTGTAAGCTCAGTTTTCATTTTAATAAGGAAGATAATATAATCAGAAGGTTTACTTTTTTTTTTTTAACAACATACCCATCTAGCATTTAATGTGGCATTTCGAATGCATAGAACAAACTATATTGCCCCACGTCAGGCGATTACATACCTTAGCAGAACAAATGATTTACAGTCCCAGAGCCATGAGGGGGAAAAATGCTTTTCCCTCAACTGCATTTTTAAAATGCAAGACCTCATCATTTTAACAGTATTCATAGATCCAGTGACTCTTCAGTGCTAACCTTTGTAAGTATTCTAGACTTTTAGAGCTGCAACGGGTTTAGAGACCAGTCAATTCAACCCCTCCTTCTTGGAGTTGAAGAAATAGACCTATAGAAGTGAAGTGATTGCCCATGGCTATAACACAGACTAATGGCAGTCCTGAGCCTCAAATTCTTATCTCATATCTCCTTCTCTAGTACTGTTTCCATAACTTTTTTTAAAGCACAGAATGGTAGCTGAAAAAATGCATAAATGACTTAATGAAAGTCTATCCCTGGAATCCAAGGGATAGATTAGTAGTGTTGATTCTACTCATGATCAGAGAAATCCCCACACTGAATACAGAAACAGTCACCTAATTGAAGGAACATATCCCGGTAATTGTCCATATTCTCTGTTATCTATGTTTATTGCTAAGACTGCATAACCTTCTGTTATCATGAAATTGTAGGACTAATTTAAGGAATGTAAAAGTGAGTATCTTACTTCCTTGTTGTTAAGGATGATCAAGCTACCGATACTCCTCTAAGAGCTGTTGAGTATGGAAGGTGCTTGGTGTAACTGACATGTCCTATTGTCCAATTATCTCCAGAAACCAAGTGTCCTAATTCTCAAACCAATGCGGCTGCTCATTAGTGAAATAATCTATCTGCACTGGCCGGTAAAATTCTACCCTTTGTTTCCACACCTGTCTCTGTACCACACGTGATCTTCGAGGGCAGATACCCTTCTGGAAGGTAAGTCACTGCCCCAAGTGCTCCGCCGGACTTAATCATCATGCAAGATTGAAAGAGTTTTTTTTCTTTTTTTTTTTTTAAGATTTTATTTATTCATTCGATAGAGGGAGAGAGACAGTGAGAGGGGGAACATAAGCAGGGGCAGAGGCCGAGAGAGAAGCAGGCTTCCTGCAGAGCAGGCAGCCCGATGCGGGGCTCGATCCCAGGACCCGACCCGAGCCGAAGGCAGACACTTAACGATTGAGCCACCCAGAAGGAGTTTTTCTTTACTTTTTTAAGATTTTATTCACTTACTTGACAGAGAGAGACACAGCGAGAGAGGGAACACAAGCAGGGAGAGTGGGGGAGGGAGAAGCAGGCTTCCCGCCTAGCAGGGAGCCCGATGTGGGTCCCGATCCCAGGACGCTGAGATCATGACCTGAGCCGAAGGCAGACGCTTAAGGACTAAGCCACCCAGGCACCCCTGAAAGAGTTTTTTCTTTATGGTCTGCTCATATGATATTGTTGGAAGAGGAGAATTTTGAAGCTATATTCACTAGGCTCTGAAAATGGTTTCTTTGACTCTGAGATAGCATATTGTTTTGTTGCTTGTTTTTGCAGAAACTTAGAGAAGCCACTAGAGTAAAATTCCATGTAAACTGCTAAAGCATCAAATCAGAATTGTCCTTGGGCCATTGTAACTTTGCAGAAAATCTCATTTAGTTTTTTTAAGTCCTCTACTTTTTTTCCCCCTTTTGAAAATAGGCACAATTTGTTTATGGAATAGAAAAGCTCTTCTTTCTCCACAGACATGTTTCCCTTTGTTCATGCCTTGGAGACTTCAGAAAAATAGAAGCTCACTTTCATAAAAGTGAAGAACACCTTGACGAATAAATAGCCAACTTCATATATTCACATTTTTGCCTATATAGTGAGCAGTGTCTCCTGAGAAACTCCAAAGAGACACAAACCAGAGCATTTCATGGTTCCTTGTTACTAAATCTTCAAAGTACTAATTTCCTTGTGCTTAACTTTGTTGTCATTGCTACTGAGTAAATACCCATTTCTATTACATACAGTATATTTTATGCTTCACTCATTTTTCTGAATTCACACAATTTTTGCTATAATCTCTCATTCACTTTAAAAACCTGTAATCTTCATCTATTTATAGTAGAGACTGTAAACGCACAGTTTGTGCACTTGGTGAGCTTTTTTTCTAGCATCATACTGCTTTATTTATAGGCACCATGCCTTAGAATAAAGCTTACTAAATGGCAAAGGGCTACTGGTGTATTTCAGTTGGTTTGCTTCTATAAGGTAAGTGAGGAGTTGTGAACACAGCCAGAGAGTATTTGTCATTGAAAGAAAAAAAGCAAGTCAGGAGTGGGGGTGCGGGGCAGAGGGAGATACTCAATATACTCAGTACCCAGGGCAGAAAGGTGTCCAGGGTACTACTGCAGACAATGACAAGAGAAAATGTTGGTTAGCCTCCAGAATGTGTTTTGTCCACATTAACTATCTAATGCTGAGGCATATTTCCATTCTTGTTGTATCAGACCGGATAGCAAGATGGGTAAGTACGTACGCTGCTTAAAATACAGAAGTCTTCATTCTTCCTCCCTCCTTCCTTCATGATTTCCCTCCTTTTCTTCCTCCACTCCTCTTTTTCTCCCTAATTTTCTTTCTAGAAAACTCAGCACTCTTGAAGTTGAACATTATATGTGGGCAGTTTTTCATTTTACAAGTCAACTTCTAGTACTCTACCAAACTCTGTAGGCGACCCCTATTTGGATATGATCTTAAAATGAGTCTTCTTTGGGAATAAAATTATAATAACTTATATGCCATGTTTATTATAGGGCTGTATACCTCATTCAATCCCCTCAAGTACTCTGTGAGGTATGTAATATTACTATCACCGTTTCACATATAAAGAAAGAAAAGCACAAAGAGGTTAAGTTGCTTGACCAAGGTGGCACAATGAGGTTTTTGTAACCAAGCAGCATGACCCAAAGTCCACACCTAGTTGGAGCAGGCTAATTGGTATAACCAATGACCCCAACATTTCAGTGACTTAACAGAATAAGGTTTGTTTAGATGCTCCTCTCCAACCAGCTTGTCTCTGGATGATTCAAAGACACAGGCTCCTCCCATCATTTGGCTTTACCCTCCTCTGCACCCTAAGAAACCTCACGTTTTGGCCTGCTAATGGGGAAAGAGCATGGAGGATTCTGCATTGGAAGGTTTCATTCGTAAGTCCAGAAGTGGTGTGCAGACTCCATCCACATTCCATCAGACAGGCTCAGTCATGTGGCCTGGTAGAGGTGGGCAGTGTTGTCTGGTGTCCCAGGAGGAAAAGGACCAGAGACTGGTCTGTCATAATATTCTTAGTCATGATAACATATAGCTTAAAAAAATTACTGTTATGTGCAACTGTATGGATGAGTTATGTTGATAATCCTTCTTAAGAACACTTAAGAAAAAATTTCTCTTCACATGGATGTCAGTATCTACACCCAAACAAAATAAACGAGGGAACAAAATATTGTTCTAGATCCTATAATGTCGAAAAGAGAGGAAATTTTTTCCCTTACCCAAAGAAATGAAGACAGAAATTAGCATGCTAGCAACACTTTCAAGTGACTTAATTCTACCAACAGTAGAAGTAACGTCTTACTGACCTTTGATTAATATAAGATAGATCCATCCTTGCCTCTGATCAACCAGTTTTGTGTGTGTGTGCCTCTTTCCTTTGTAAGATGTCACAAAGATCAACTTCCCTTTGGTCTTCAGGTCTATGCAATGTTGTGATAATTTTTTTTTTAAGTAAAGAATGAAACTGGTGGTTCTCATATCTGAAAATAACAAATATCTCTCATGCGTGTCCCTCCCGTTCTCTATGCACATTGGCATATGAGCTTGTTCAAGGAAAAGGGTCCTGATATGTCTATATTTCCCTTGTCCAGCACACGGTATATTCCCATGGAGAGAGGCCCTTCAGAATGTTTCTCTTCAGCTTCCAACATTTTTCTTCCTTTCTCAATACTTTCTATTTTTGCACATTATTTTCTTTAAGCTATCTAGAAATCCTTTTCCCTTAATGCTAACAGAATTCCACATCCTAAAGTTCTTTCTCACCTAATAAACTATTTGCTGTCTTGGGAAAAATGCTTTGTATGTTAGCATATAAATTTTCTTAGTTTGTCCATTGAGAGAGATTAGTTGAGACTCTAAAAACAAAATAATTAGAGAAGAGAAGCTGCCAGTGTTTACCTTCTTCCAGATTAATGTGGAATTCCTTTTAAGGACAAGAAACTATAGCACCTGGTTGGTAAATCACATAGGTTTGAATTTCTGGGTAAGGCTTGCTAACAGGTGATAATATCTGAAGGTGCTTTAAAGGATTAAATGGAGGTTCTTACCAGCCCTTAGCCCATGGCTAAAGCTGCTGAATAACACAAATACACAGTGTCTACACACACCGGCAGCATCTTACACAATGCATTCTTAAGAGTTCTTGCATCTATCATGGGTAACATTTTGCAAACATACTATTTTCTATGCTTATGAAGTCGGTTAAAAATCTACGTAATCTTCCATAATAATTTTCCTCCTCATGCCTAAATTTCCGCAGAAGTTTAATAGATACAATGCAATTCACTTAGAATGATTTTCCATCTTTAGTGGCAGTTTTACCTGAACTTAAAATGGTTTGTCCAACACATCTTTTGGTAATGCTGATTACATTGGATTTCATCCCTAGTTAAAAAAAAAAAAAAGATTTACTTTATTATATTTGATAGATAAAAGGACATTAATGTCGAATGAGGACACTAATGTCATGCAAATGGGTCTGTGGATCATGAAGAGCTGTGAGTGGCTGTTCAATATGGAACAATATAAAAAGGGGAAAAAAGCATTCAACAACACAAACATATGGGTTCAATAAAACCAAATGAAATTTGACAGGAACTAATGTAAAGCAGGGCACTTAGGTTCGAGAAAGACAACAGCAGGACTTAACAGCAGTACTCATAAAAAATATTTGGAGATTTTAGAACACTCTAATGTGATACATAGCAATTTAAAAGGTCACTGTGACCTAAGATGCATAGAAGAGTCTAAGTCAAGATAACAAGGTTCAGAATTGATCAGACTACTTCTGGAAGTATTTTTAAAAACTTGTTTTTTCTCCTTAATAAGAAATTGCAAGCATTTTCCCAATGTCACTAAATTTCCTAAAACATTTTTAATAGCTCTATTGTGCCATAATGTATTTAACCATTCCTCCATCATTTTTCACTATATGATGAACAGGCTTGTTTATGAAGTTTTGGACTCTTCTCTGATTTTTTTCTCTTTTATTGTACCAACGTACAGAGGTGCCTACTTCCCGGCACCCTTGCCAAAAATTGGTGTTATTTTTTCCATCTTTGCCAATTTTACATATGCTAAAAATGTTATCTTGCTTTAATTAGCATCTAGCTGATTGCTATGGAAATTAAACACTTTTGCATATTTCTTGGAAATTTGTATTTCTTCTTTCATGAATTAGTTCTTCTCACTTTTCATTGCAGTGGAAGTCACAACACCTTAAAGATACAGACAAGTGAGAATTCATTCAGAAGAAAGGGAACAAGTGAAGGGCAACCAGCATCACAAGAGAAACAGAAGTCGTGTTGCACCAGAGATTAGAAACATTTAGCTAGTGTGATAGAAGGTTTTAGGAAGAACTAAATTCAAACATTTAAAAGGCATTAATGCAGGTACAAAATGAGTTTCAAATTCTGTGGCTCCATTGAACAGAACTACAGCCAATGTGTAAAATTTCAGATTTTATATCAAGACATTCAGAAAAATCCAAAATTAGAGTGTAGGTTTTTAGAATGAGTTAATTTGTGGGAAGTATTCACAGACAGATCAGACTACCTACTCTTTCAGTATTTCATGTGACTAGATAGAAAGTTGGATTCCTTGGTCCCCAAGGTCCCCTCCAAAACACAAGTTCTATGAAATGGGATGCACCCCCATGTGGAAAAGCAAGATTTGACACAGAAGCTCTGAAAAAATTAGCCTAAAATGCCTGAGTGTGGGGGCTCCTTGCCTTAGCAGCAGCATATTCAGATACTATCTCTTAAAACAAGTTATTTCTAGGGGGGGAAATTGGAGGGGGAGATGAACCATGAGAGACGATGGACTCTGAAAAACAAACTGAGGGTTCTAGAGGGGAGGGGGTGGGGGGATGGGTTAGCCTCGTGATGGGTATTAAAGAGGGCACATTCTGCATGGAGCACTGGGTGTTATACACAATGAATCATGGAACACTACATCAAAAACTAATGATGTAATGTATGGTGATTAACATAACAATAAAAAAATTTTAAAAAAAGAAAGTTATTTCTAGTGATAGCAAATTTCACCAAATTCATGTTCCGAATTGGTTCCCAAATGTTGGGAGTACATTCCATAGCTGGTCGGTGCACACATGTTCATGCCACAACCACCAACCCCAACTCTAATACTGCTGATCGCTGACTTCATCCCTGAATGCTTCACAAGTAGCTATAACTTCCTTTGCTTCCCAGTGGGGGAAATCTGTTCACATTTCACACATTCATATTTTTATATACTTGCTATTGTGCTATGTCTTTGAAATGTAATGACTCAAGAAAATTACTTTTGATATCATAGCATTCCTCATGTTGGTAATTTATGATAATAGATGTCACTGTAGATTTAAGAGTCATTTATATTGTCCACCTTCGCCTATTTCTGCTTGATTAAATAAATTCTTCATATCGAGTTTTGCTGCATTTTTCTGGTTTCTAGTCTGTATCACTCACTTTCAGTATATTTATAATCCTTTTATCTGGTCTTTGTAGTTTCAAAAAATGGTGCCTTGGATATTTTACATTTTGAGCAATCAATGCCCTTTTCAAATTGCCCTCTTAAGGTTTTTGTAAAATAATATTCTCTATAATACTTTAAATTACCTGTCTTTTCCTTTACTAGACTTAATCCAAGAAGACTAATTGAACATTAAGCATTTTAATCATCCCACACTGTCAAACCTGTCTTCTCATTACTGAGAATTGGATAGGCCATGAGCTTAATTGTGTTCCTGGCAATGTAAGTAGACTGGAAGCTTGCTAATATGATTAATATATAACTATAGAATTAGTCCTGGTATTTATTAATATCTGTACAAAAATATTATTTTAACAAATGTACATGGAATATAACAAAATTCATGGTACTTTGTTAGTGCTTTGGAGAGAACGGAGATGAGTAGGCTATGGTACTTATCTTTATGGAGTTTACAAAAAAAATTAGAAAACTAAATCAAAGTTCCAAATAACTACAGGATAACCCAGAACAAGTTAATGGCCACAAAAATGATGCAAATGAAAATGTTGCATATGATACAGAAGTAAAAGAAATCTAAGGAAATGATTCAAATATAAAAATTGTCATTACATTATATGTGCAAGTAATGTTCAAATATACCTATAGGGTGATTCAAACTCTCAGGATGATGCAGCACATGGTGGATCTCAGGAAGTGCATCTTGAATTCCTATTAACAATGCCTTATAGAAATTATTAATACAGGAGACAGCCACCAAGACATAAAGTCACTTTCATCTAACACAAGATGAGGCTTTCTGACAGCAGTGTCTCATAGAAGTAGAGCAATGTTTGTTTGAAAATGTAGGAGTTATTTTTGAAAAGTGAAATGAAAATGTCCATGGTATAGTAAAATGCTAAAAACTCTTCTCCTGTCTGCTCTGAAATCTGCTAGGGGACCCCAGGGTTCAGTCAAGTCTCTGGTACTATTTTTAAATGTATTCATTGAACAAACAGTACCTTTCAAAGACATTTCAAAGTAAGCTGTGAATTCAAATAGCATAGGATGTGGAACCAATGTAGGTGTAAATATGGATTCATTTTATCCCTTCTATCCATATAGATCAATTAGTCTTGTATTATTATTCTTGATATGCATTCATTCTCAGCTTTAGGAGTTACCATGAATGTGAATTACCCTGATTATGCTTTTTCTTATGATGTTTTCATCTATACTTATCTACTGAGCTTAAATGAAAATTTTCTAATGTAATGATAGCTATATGCATCTAACTGGAGACTTAAGCAGGGCTAAGAAACAGACTGGGAAAGTAAAAAATCACTATATGCACCTGTCCTGACATTCACTTGTGGTCTACAAGTTCCAAAGACAATCTAAAAGAGGAGTCACACTTATGTGATTAAATGGCTTTCATGACCTGAATAACCTACTTATGCCTTTGTGGAAGTGACCTAGTCCAGGAAAAAGTACTGGTGGTAGGAGAGTTACTCTGGGTGGAGAATGGGTAAAGAGAGAGGAGATAGCTAGCTGTAAGATTAATACCTTCCATGTCTCTTCTCAATCTCTGCTGAAATCTTATGTTCTTTCCAAAAGGCTCTTCTCCATTATCTATTCAGCTAGAAGCGCTACCCAGGTGATCTCATGAGCTATGGTGATTGAATCCAGAAAGAGATCCACATATACTTGGTCAACTGATTTTTATAAAGATGCTGAAGTTATTCAATGAAAAAAGAATAGTCTTTTCAATATATGGTGCTAAAACAACTGGGTATCTATATGAGAAAAAAAAATGAATCTCAACTCTTACCTCACACCACATAGAAAAATTAACCTGAGATGTATGATTGATCTAAGCATAAAAGAACAATAAAAATTCTAAAAGAAAACAAAGTATAAAATCTTCCTGACTTTGGATTAGACAAAAATTTCCTCAGATACAAACAACAAAAATCATAAAAGAAAAATATTAACAAATGGAGATTTAACCAAATTAAAAATGTTTTGAAAGACATTGTTAAGAAAATGAAAATGAAATGAAAATAAGTCACAGACAGGAGAACATATTTGCAATACACACAGCCGACAAAGAATTGGTATCCTGAATATATAAAGAACTTTTACAACTCAATAATAAAAAGATAAACATCTCAATTTAAAAAATGGGCAACCAATTTGAACATATGCTTCACAAGGGAAGATACACAAATGGACAATAAGCACATGAAAAGATGCTGAACATCACAGTGCACAGAAAATACAAATTAAAATGGAACACTGTACTAGGCATAAGGGACTTATTGGGTGAAAAATCTCAACACAATTCCTGCCTTTATGAAAGTTTACAGTGTTATGAGAAACGCAGAGAAGTGAATAGGCATTCACAAACAATGAGATAGTGCTGGGAAAGGAAAAATACAGGTGCTTTGGAGGTAATGACAGAGGAAATCCTAACACAGACAAGACGTGGAAAGGGGATTATCAAGGCAGACTTCCTGATGAAAGTAAATTTAAGCTGAGATCAGGAAAATGAGTGGAATCAAATTGAGCAAAGGAGGTATGAAGAAGATAAGCATGGACAAGGAACAGTATAATATAGGAAAAGATAGAAAGCATGACAAGTTCAAAAATCTAGGTTTCCTTACTATGGCTGGCTTGAGGAAAACCACAGGGATGAGAAGTGGAAAGTGGTGGTTAGAGATAAATATGCAACTTAATAAGTCTTATAGGGTGTGATTAGGAATTATAACTTTAAGAGCAATGCATGGAAAGCGTAGAAAGGTTTTTAAACAAAGACATATATCTGACTTGCTTTTTAAAGGATCACAGAGAGGGGCGCATGGGCGGCTCAGTCATTAAGCGTCTGCCTTCGGCTCAGGTCATGATCCCAGGGTCCTGGGATCGAGCCCTGTATTAGGCTCCCTGCTCAGCAGGAAGCCTGCTTCTCCCTCTCCCACTCCCCCTGCTTGGGTTCCCTCTCTTGCCGTGTCTCTCTCTCTCAAATAAATAAATAAAATCTAAAAAAAAAAAAAAAAAAATCACAAAGAAAAGAGAGAAATCAAGTTGTTAGCTTGAACAATTGGGCAGATACTGATATTACTATTTATGATAGGAAATGTAATAGAAGAAGGAATTAGAGATTGAGTTCTAGACATGGTCAGTTTGAGGTATATATAGGACACTGAAATGAAGTTTTGCATATGAAGCTCAAGAGAAACGTCTAGTCTAGAGATATAAATTTGGGAGTTATTTGTGTAATAGAGAATAGGATGTGATAAGTGCTATGATAAAAATAAGTACAGAATAACATAAAGGCCTAAAGACCATCTATATTAATTATCTATTGCTGTGTAACAAATTATCACAAACTTAGTCACTTCAAACAACATTTATTATATCACAATTTCTGCAGGCATGGCTTATCTGAGACCTCTTCTGTACCGTTTCTCACACAGCTGCAATCAAGGTGTTGACCAGGACTGACACCCTATCAGAGTTCAGCTAGGGAAGAATCCACTTCCAAGTTCATGTGGTTGTTGGCTAAGTTCAGTTCCTTGATGGCTGTAAGCTGGAGGCTATTCTTAATACCTTGCCATGGGGGCCTCTCCATAGGGCAGCTCAACAACACGGCAGCTTGCTTTATCAAAGTCACCAAAGGAGATGCCTGGGTGACTCAGTTATTAAGCATCTGCCTTTGGCTCAGGTCATGATCCCAGGGTCCTGGGTTAGAGCCCCACATCGGGCTCCCTGCTCAGCAGGAAGCCTGCTTCTCCCTCTCCCACTCCCCCTGCTTATATTCCCTCTCTAGCTGTCTCTCTCTCTCTGTCAAATAAATAAATAAAATCTTAAAAAAAAAAGTCACCAAAGAAACAGTCTGCTGGCAAGATAAAAGTTAAAATCTCTTGTAATTTAATCATGGACATGACATCACCTCAATGTTGAGATATTCTAGTGGCTAGAAGCAAGTTCCTAAAGAGGAGGGGATTACATAAAGCCATGAATACCAATAGTCGGGATCATTACAGGGTACCCACAAGCTATCTACCTCTCCATCTCTACCCCGAAGAGGTAAGAAAGCTTCCACATGAAAGTGATGCATGAATCTGAGGGAAAATATGTGAATTCTAAATAGTAAAAAGCAAAGGGTAGATTGGTGATATCTCAGTTTCTCATCTTGATATTGACTGGTAAAATTTCCATATTTTCCTATGTCAGGATTGACCATAGATCAAATCGACCGACATATACAAAGCTATAATAAATCTAGTATATAACTTGAAAGAATGAATACAACTAAAAATAATCCCATGGAGTTGCCTTTACAAAAAAAAAAATCAAGAAGAAGGGGGGAAAGATTTTAAGAAGTTATCATGTTTCCAAATGTACAAATGAAAGGAGAAAAGAATATTACATAGAGTGGAGTTCTGGTAGTAAAAAGAAGCATAGCAGGGTGCATAGGTATAAATGAAGGAGTATTAATTCAGTCATTATCAAGAGTCGAGGGAATAAAATCTGTTTCTAAATATGCTTTGGGGGCGCCTGGGTAGCTCAGTTGGTTAGGCGACTGCCTTCAGCTCAGGTCATGATCCTGGAGTCCCGGGATCGAGTCCCACATTGGGCTCCCTGCTCGGGAGGGAGTCTGCTTCTCCCTCTGACCCTCCCCCTTCTCATGTGCTCTCTCTCTCTCTCTCATTCTCTCTGTCTCAAATAAATAAATAAAATCTTTAAAAAAATAAAAAATAAAAATAAAAAAATAAATATGCTTTGTTTATTATTTGGCTTCCCAAACAAGAACAAACACATCGGGAATTGAGAATCCCAGACATACTGGCACCAGATAGGTTCTGAGATGATGGAAAGAGGACAGAAACAGTAAGAAATTCAGTCAAGTTTTTAAAATTGCTGTGATGGTAGGAATACTGTTTCCAGAAATGCAATGAGCCATAGGCTAGAAAAAAGGAAAAAGAACTGAGATCACATTTTTAATTAGGGTAAAACATGCATCATCAATGTTAAGTGTATAGAAGGGAAATTGCAAGATCTCAAAAAAAAAAAGACAAGTATCTTTCACATTTGATATTCTGAATGAGCAATATTTATCAGATTATTCATTTGTAATTTATTCATTTAATATTTACTAAGTGACCGTTGAAAGTTTAAGTAAAAGCAGTTTGGAACTTTTCTTTAAGTAGGAAACTATAATATTTCAAATTAACACTCAGGCCTGGTGTTAGGTTATCTGTATCACAGCTGGAATGTGGCAAAGGAATGGAGAAAAAATAAAATAAAGAGCTTTTGGATCTATACCACCTATGGCTAAAATGAAGTTGTTATTTCTTCTCTGGCTCTAATGACAGAAAATATTCCTGACTTGGGGACACAAAGTGACAATTCAGAACTCTTGGCAGAAAGAAGAAAATTAAATTTAGAATATACTCTAAGTGATAATTTCAGAAACTTTTTTGATTGTGATCTTTCTCAATGGAAAAACTTAGTGGATGATGTAACTCTGGAGTTGAGTAAAAAAAAAAAAGATACCCAACTAAAAATAATAGTAAATAATCTCAGGTATCATATTTGGTTCTCTTCTTGTACTCTATATTAATGCTTGGTCACTGTTATTTTTATTTTCCCAACACAGATTCTTTTCTTTTTCCTCTTTCTTCATCTAGTCATCTAGTAACAACCATGATCATCAGGGTAAGTCTATAATCCATGATGGGCCAAACTTCAGACCATATTATCTTACCCATGGTGATTGGTTTGGAATGGGTATCTATCCCACCAAAGTCAATCAGATCTCATTCCTGTGATTGAAGTATGGATTCTGGAAGAAAGGAATTGACTCTTCCCAGTGATATTGCTATAAAGATACACTAGTAACCTATTTGACCAATAGTGATCTTCCCTTTAATTGGAAAAATGCCCATGCTGCATAGAAGCTCAGAGACAAAAAAGCTAGCTGGTGATACTTTGAACCCTCAAAAAAATCATGAATAATGCTTATTCTCTATGGTTTTTCTCAATTATATGAGCCAATAAATGCCCCTTTTCTTTTTCGTTTTATAAAAACTAGGAACTGAACTGGATTTTTACTCTTTTATTTGCTGTCAAAAGAATCTAGACTAATAAAATCTACCAACATGTTTTGAAAGATATTATCTACTATATTGCACTTATTAAGTAAAAAGTAATTTGTTTTATATTTTTAATAACAAATTTTCTAAATTTCTAATCAGGATGAGAAAACTAGAATTATTAATTGAGTTGACAGAATTCCAACCAAAGGAAAAGAAATGTAATGCTTTGCTAACTTTTGGAAACTAATCAAAGGTAAACATTAGACTTCTGTGAAGTTTTGCAAAAGATGACAAAGACTTGGGACCTATGTGACTATCCCAGACTGCCCTAGATTCCAAAGACTCCAGTGTGGAAACTATGCTCTCGAGGACAAATCTCTCTTATAACACTTACAACATAATAATATAACTCATGGCTTGCATACCTTTCTGCCCTGTTAGACACTGAGATTTTGAAGGTAAGAATAGTGGTGTAGAAACTACTAAATGTTCCCTAATATCTATTTTTCCTTTTGTTTTTTGTTTTGTTTTGTTTTGTTTTGTTTTGTTTTGTTTTGTTTTGTGGTGACAAAGCCTCTAGCTTTTGGCTGGGCATTTGGTCATGCAACTTTGCAGGTGAGTATGGTCATATTATTAAGTTCTGGTCAATGAGATGTAAGCCTGAGTATTGTGTAAGCTTGAGCCTTCAACCTTCTTACAAAATGGCTGATAGATTTCTAATTCCATTTAAGAAGTGAGCATCCCATCTCTCACTGTTTACAGTTAAAATCCTTAGTCAAAAAAATAAAGGAACTGAGAACTCTGAAAACTAAATAATAGCAGTCAGACTGGAGATAGAGAGAAATTTGAAGAATATCCCAAATGGCAGTGAATTCCTTGTTTGCTTGTTTTTCCTCTCATATCTACTGGATTACATTCTAGGTATCCCAAATCCTAGAACAGTGCATTATGCATGGACAGAAAATTCTCCCAGGGGCTCCTGGGTGGCTCAGTTGGTTAAGTGTCCAGCTCTTGATTTCAGCTCAGGTCATGACCTCAGGGTTCTAAGATCAAGATCCACACTGGGCATGGAGCCTACTTAAGATTCTCTCTCTCTCCCTCTCTCTTTGCCCCTCCCCCCACTCCCTACTTGCACACACACACACACACACACACACACTTGAAAGAGAAAGAAAAGAAAAAGAAAGAAAGAAAGAAGAAAGAAAGAAAAAGAAAGAAGAAGAAAGAAAGAAAGAAAGAAAGAAAGAAAGAAAGAAAGAAAGAAAGAAAGAAAGAAAGAAAGAAAGAAAGAAAGAAAGAAATTCTCTCTCCAACAAGAGGGCTATAAAGACAGGCTCCTAGAGGATGGAGCCTCAGCAATGAAGCTGCATCCCTCCAGTAGTGGTGGTAGGAATAGAAGTAGCACCTAAGGCTCTTTTCTCTGAATTCTCCACTTCAAGGCAAACCCAACAGGGGGAAGTGCTGGGCAAACAGGGAGGCTAAAAGACTGGACTTATGGACAGAGCATCAGAAAAAGGTGCTTCTGAGAGCCAGAGTTATGAGAGAAATCACAGAGAGGAAGGAGGTAAGGAAAGGTTTCCTTTAAATCTGTGTATGAAAAGTGGCATCTACAAAAGCCCACAACCTAACATCACACTGAATGGTGAAAGACTGAATGCTTTTCTTCCATGCTTGGCAACAAGGCAAGGATGTCTGCTTTCACCATTCTTATTTGTCACTGTACTGGAAGTCCTATTCAGCATGATAAGACAGGAAACAGAAATAAAAAGCATATGATGGGAACAAAACTCTCCCTATTCCTGGTTGACAGAATTGTTTACACAGAAAAATCCCAACAAATCTATAAAAAAAAATTCTAGCATTAATTAGGAATTTTAGAAAAATTGCGGGAAAAGAGATAATATACAAAACCAGTTGTATTGGTATACTTGACAATGAACAATTAGAAATTTAAAACAAAAGGCCATTTACAAATTTACAATAGCTATACAAGTAAGAGAGAAATATCAGTTTTATAGCAACCATTCTTTAAGGGTCTCTCACATTCCTGATGTTTTGCAAGCAGGGCACTGGTGCTCTTTCTTCCAAACTACCCTTTTAACAACATTTACACAGTTAAAGAAACATAAAAATCCCAGTAGGAGGGGTGCCTGAGTGGCTCAGTCCTTAAGCATCTGCCTTCTGCTCAGGTCATGATCCCAGGGTCCTGGGATGGAGCCCCACATCCATCGGGCTTCCTGCTCCATGGGAAGGCTGCTTCTCCCTCTCTCACACTTGCTTGTGTTCCCTCTCTCATGTTCTCCCTCTCTGTCAAATAAATAAAACAAAATCTTAAAAATATATATATATCCCAGAAGGATTTTTTTTTTTTGTAGATCTAGACAAGCTGACTCTAACATTTTATGGAATGGCAAAGGAAATAAAGTAACTTAAACAATTTGTAAAGATGAGAACAGAGTTGGAGGGGGGAGGCAGGTAGTGGGGATGGGGTAACTGGGTGAGGGGCATTAAGGAGGGCATGTGATGAGATGAGCACTGGGTGTTATAGGCAACTGATGAATTGTTAAACACTACATCTGAAACTAATGATGTACTATATGTTGGGTAATTGAATTTAAATTTTAAAAAGGGGGAGAAAAAAGAAACAGAGTTGGAGGACTCACGTTACCAAATTTTAAGACTTACTATAAAGCTACTGTAAGAGAAGAGTGTGGTAAAAGGATAGAAACATAGATCAATGGAACAGAATTGAGAGGGTCTAGAAATAAACCCATACAAATATGTTCAACTGAATTTTGTCAAAGGTGCAAAGGCAATTTAATAAAGAAAGGATAGTCATTTCAATGGTGCTGGAACAATTGGACATCAATAAGCAAAACAAAACAAAAAACCCTAGATCCATTCTTCAAGCAAAACACAAGTTAATTCAAAATGGGTCATAGACTTTAACTAATAAAACTTTTAGAAGAAACTCTTCATGATCTTGGATTGAGCAAAGAGTTCTTATATATCTGGCACCAACAGCACAATCCACAAAAGAAAAAAAAATTGAAAAATTGGACTTCATAAAAATTGAAAATGTTTCTATGAGAAAAACACTCTTGAGAAAATAAAAAAGAGCTACAGAATAGGAAAAATATTTGCATATCACATATCTAACAAAGGATTTTTATACAGAACTGTCTTAGTCAGCTTGGGTTGCTATAACAAAACACCACAAACAGACTGACTTAAATAACACACATTTATTTCTCACATTTGCAAAGGCTGGGAAGTCCAGGAGCAAGGTGCTAGCCAGTTTGGTGCCTGGTTGAGAGCCTTCCTCCTGGACTACAGATGACTGTCTTCTTGTTGTGTGCTCACATGGTGGAGGGAGGGAGAAAGAGCAAGAGGGAACATGCTCTCAAGGTTTCTTCTTACTAGCGGCACTAATCATCTCAAAAACCCCATCCTCATGATCTCATCTAAATCTGGTTACCTCCCAAAGGCCCCACCTCCTAATACCATCACATTGGGTTAGGGCTTCAACACATGAATTTTGGGACACAAACATTCAATCCATAACAAGACTACATAAATCTCAATAATGAAAAACAAAACAACTCAGTATAAAAATGGGCAAAAGAGTTGGACAGTCAGGATTCTGGGGGAGGTCAGTCCTTTTTCCTAAGGCCTTTGACTGAATAAGGCCCACCCACATTATAGATAGTAATCTGCTTTATTCAAAGCTTAGTGATTTGTGTTAATCTCATCTTAAAATTATCTTCATAGCAAAATTCAGATGTGTTTGACCAAATATCTGGATACTCTGGCCTAACCAAGTTGACATATAAAATTAGCCACATAGAGACATTTCCCCAATGAAAATATATGGATTGAAATAACTACTTGAAATGATGGTCAGCATTGTTAGTCATTAGGGGAATGCAAATTAAAACCGTATTGATATACCACCACATACATGCCTATTAGAATGGCTTAAAAAAAAAAAAAAACCCAACCAAACAAAAAAAGCAAAGCAATAGAAACAACAAAATATCACAATATTATATGCTGTGAAGATGTGTAGCAATCTGAATGTGTAGAAGAGAATGTAAAATGGGACAGCCATACTGGAAACAGGGAGTTTCTTATAATGTTGGGTCATGATGACCCAACAATCCTACTCCTATGTTCAGAACAAAAACCTGTCCATGAATATTTACATCAAGTTTATTCATAATCACCCAAACTGGAAATGGCCTAGAAGTCCTTCAGCAGGTGAATGGATTCATTGTAGTACATCCACACTATGAAATATTACTCTGCAATTAAAAAAATATGAACACAGTATGAATGAATCTCAAGTGCGTTAGGCTACGTGAAAGAAACCAGAACTAAAAAGTTACTACATAATTCCATTTATGTGACATTCTTTAAAAGGCAAAAGTATAGGGATAGAGAATAAATCAGTGGTTTCTAAGGACTGAGTTTATCAGGGGTTGGGTGTTGACTATAAAGGAGTAGCATGAAGGAATTTGGGGGGCTGATAGAGCTGTTTTGTTAATACACATCTGTGTATGTATTAAAACTCAGAATGGTATGCAAAAAGCTATTTTTTGTAACAAAAATGATAACGATGAAGTCTTTCAAAACTAGACAGCTGACACCTATCCTTTGTCCCCTCTACTTTGTCTGAGAACATGAATGTGAACTTGGACTATGACAACATGGATGGTAAAAATTACCTGGAAATCAGCAACATACTAGCCCTGTCCCTCTGGGGCTATTATTTGAAGGTTTTCATTAGTAGAAGTCAAACTGTTCTGTATAATAATCAATATCATTCATTTATGATTCCCCAGGAATCTAGTAACATGTACATATTCAATAAATAACTTCTAGACAAAGAGAGATTAACAAAATGTTACCTCTTAATTATCAAAATATTGTATTCCTCAGTTTGGCTAGTTATAAAATATTGTTAGAATCATTTCACCAAGGAGTTGAAAGAGAAGTGTTTACCATGATCATTCTTCCTTGGTAAAAGGAAGAGTATGGTTGAGCCCATCTTGGATAAATCAGTCATTGTATCTATGGACCCACCACACCAAATTAATCCACTCAACTGGTTTAAGACCATTCAATCTAAAGCAGTCTGACTCTCTCCTGGCTGAGATTCCAAGACTCTGGGCCACTGTGAGTTGACATGTATAGGGAACTCTCTTGTGAACCTGATTCCAGTCTCACATTCCCCAGAGAGACTTCCTCTGCCCAATTTTTTTTTTAAGATTTTATTTATTTGACAGAGAGAGACACAGCAAGAGAGGGAACACAAGCAGGGGAAGTGGGAGAGGGAGAAGCAGGCTTCCCACGGAGCAGGGAGCCCGAAGCCGGTCTCTATCCCATGACGCTGGGATCATGACCTGAGCCGAAGGCAGACGCTTAATGACTGAGACACCCAGGCGCCCCTTCCCCTGCCAAATTTTCCTGGACTGTATGACTTAAATGAAAACTCCAGTTTTAGGATCTGTGAGTTCCCAAACACTCCTATCTGTTAGAATCTTAGAATTCCTTTTTACACTTACAAAACTAGGCAAAAATTCAGAGGGCCTTTATTTTGAAGTACCCAAGTCCTGTGAACCTAACTTACCATCTTCCTGTGACTTAAGTTACAAGCACCTCAGATCTAAACAAGTTCTGTAACAATCAAAACCTACCTTCCAACAATTTTTTTGAAATCCATTGTTCATTCAATAAACATGTTTTCCACCATAAGGCTTCAATCTGGAATTTGAAAACTAGTCCCCGTTTCATTCTGTCTAGGCTATCTCCTCTCTTCATCATATATATCATCACACACACACACACACACACACACACACACACACACACACACACCCTTGTTTCCCCATTTAGAGGTCAAGTATTCTATTTAATTCTTTTATATCCTGGTCTGCATCTACCCAGCCCTAGTATTTACATGGTATTTAGCTCAAGGTAAACACTAAATATATTTCTTAAATAAATAACAATAACAAAAACTATAATTCAAAAACTACAAAAAAATAAATAAATTTGGTTATGGCAAGTAATCAAAGAAAGGGAAGTGGACAAACTTTTTAGCAACACATTTATCAGTTGTTTCCTCCATGCTGGGCCTTTGGTCTATGCATTTATGGTTCTTCTGGTGCCATAGCTGCCATTGGACTCTAGAGATTAAATCTCTTGTCTGCAATGGATCAAAACCTGATTATGGTTTTGGATCAAAATCAGACGAGCACTTTGAAGCCTTAAAGCTTCTGAACTCTGACAACACGAGGATGTTGGATCAAAGTGTCACCAGCCAAACACCTATTTCGTGTAAAATGAATAAATCCTGGGGAGTTAAAGGTTTTCAGAATTTCTGTGTCTGACTTTTCTGACATTATTTTAAAACTTTGATGTACTTTAGCTGGCTCACTTTTCTGAGTCTATATTCATTTATCACAATGACTCCTCAATAGCATCTTTATGGGAATTTTCAACTCCTGAAAAAAATGAATTTAATATTATTTTTTAAATTAGGAGATTCCTATAAAAAATGTGTTAATTCGTTCAGTCAGAAAATATGAGTACATACTATATATAGGGCAAGGTGTTACAAATAAAAAATGGGCCTGTCTTCTAAGAGTTTACCACCTAGTAATAAAGATAAAATATGTACATCCAATATTACACCTTAAAAAGCATGATAAGAGGTTCTGATTCCAGTGATGGCATACTAACTTGTACAAGACCAACATTCACTGCCAAGAACAACTGGGAAGGCTGGATAAATATGAACTCCCCCCCAAAAAATCTGTTGGACACCCTGGAGAGCTATCAAGGATGCAAGAAACCAAGATCCTTGGGAAAAGGAAATAAAGAGAAGCCAGATATTTGTCTCTGCCTTTCCCTTCAAAGCATTTGCTGATTTGTAGGCAGCCTCTGAGACACTAAGAAGCTAAGGAAAGTTTTCAACAGTCTATGGAGCTTGGGAATAAAAAATTCAAGTCCTATTAAAGAGAAGGAGCTATGACAAACATCTAAGACTTTCAGGTGACACCCTTAAAGGACTTCTCACTAGAAAAAAGGCTAACAAGAAATAGACCAGCCCACATGAAACTGGGTTCTAATCATCTTGATCTCAAGTTGAATTAAAGTGATTTATCCCCAGCCTAACTGCCTGCCAAGAAAACAAATAAAACAGGGGGGAGGAGAAAGATGGCAGAGGAGTAGGAGACCTAAATTTCATCTGGTCCCAGGAATTCAGCTTGATGCAGATCAAACCATTCTGAACACCTATGAACTCAATAGGAGACCAAAGAAAAGAAGTACAGCAACCCTCTGAACATAAAAGCAACCACTTTCTGGAAGGTAGGACGTGGGGAGAAGTGAATCCGAGGCGATATTCAGGAAGATAGACGGCGGGGGAGGGGGCCTCCGTCAGCCGCTACTGGCAAGTGATAGAGCCGCGAAGCACAAAATCGGAACTTTTAGAAGTCAGCTCCGCTGAGGAACGTTACTCCAGTGGCTAAACAGGAGGTGGAACCCTCGGGGGACAGTGTGGTCTCAGGACCCTCAGGGTCACAGAAAGACCGGGGGTGCCTGAGTGCGGCAGAGCTCCCGGGTATCAGAGCAGGGAAGCCGGTTGCAGAGATGGAGCCGAGGCGCGGGCTCTCAGCTCAGGGTTGCCATAAACCGTGATCCATGGCCCAATCAGGCCACTGCTCTTCCAACAGGGACCCAACAAGCGGCATATCCAGGGAGACTCCCCTTCCTCCCCTGGGAGGAGCGGCACAGGAGTGCACCGCAGGGATCTGCTGGGTTTGGCGACTCCACGCAGGGTCTGGTGCCAGAGATAGAAATGCTCGGTCACAGGCCAGGTGAGCATGGAGTGCGGCGGGAGACTGGGGAGACGGGAGTGATTAACTGCTTTTCTCTGGGGGTGCACTGAGGAGTGGGGCCCCAAGTTCTCGGATCCTCTGGGGTGGAGATTGGGAGGCCACCATTTTCACTCACGTCCTCCAAAGCTGTACCGAGAGCTTGCAGGGAACAAAAGCTCCCGAGAGCAAACCCAAGCAGATTACTTAGCCTGGACCAGGCAAGGGCAGGGCAATTCTGCCTCGGGCAAAGACATTTGGGAACAGGAAACAGGCCCCCCACCCAGAAGGTCAGCAAGAACAGCCAGCCAAGACCAAGTTTACCAATCAATGAGAACAGCAGAACTCCAGCGCTAGGGGAATACTGCACATAGAATTCATGGCTTTTTTACCATGATTCTTTAGTCTTTCAAAGTTAATTTTTTTTAACTTTTTCTCTTTTTTTTGAATTTTTCTTTTTCCCTCTTTCAACCAAATTCTTATCAATCCCTTTTTTAAAAATATTTTGTATTTTTCATTTTTAGAGTCATATTCTATCCCTTCATAGTAGTTAACCTTATTTTTGATATATATATATAAGTTGTTCTCTCTTTAAAATTTTGGGATACAGTTTCCTCTAACAGACCAAAATATACCCTAAATCTCTAGTGTATGGCTTTGTTCTAGTCTCCTGCCTGATCACATTCTCTCCCATTTTTTTTAAAATCCTCTTCTTTCTTTTTTCAACCAACTTCTTATCGTATCAATTCCTTTTATAAAATCTTTTATAATTTTCATCTTTACAGTCATATTCCATCCCTTCATTGTATTTACCCTTATTTTTGTACATATATAAGTTTTTCTTTCTTTAAAATTTGGGGAGGTACTTTCTTCTAAGAGACCAAAATACGCCAAAAATCTAGTGCGAGGCACTGATCTATGCACCAGCCTGATCATACTTGATCCTATTCTGTTTTTGTTTGTTTGTTTGTTTTTATCTTTTTCTTTTTTTTTTTTCTTGTTTCTTTCTTTCCATTTCTTTTCCCCCAGCTTCAGGTTTCTTCTGATTTGTTTAGTGTATATTTTTCTGGAGTCATTGTTACCCTGTTAGCATTTTGTTCTCTCATTCATCTATTCTCCTCTGGACAAAATGACAAGATGGAAAAAAAAATCACCTCAAAAAAAAAGAACAAGAGGGCACCTGGCTGGCTCAGTTGGTTAAGCGACTGCCTTCGGCTCAGGTCATGATCCTGGAGTCCTGGGATCGAGTCCCGCATCGGGTTCCCTGCTCAGCAGGGAGTCTGCTTCTCCCTCTGACCCTCTTCCCTCTCATGCTCTCTATCTCTCAAATAAATAAATAAAATCTTTAAAAAAAAAAAGAACAAGAGGCAGTAGTGACTGCCAGGGACCTAATCACTACGGACATTAGTAACATGTCAGAACTAGAGTTCAGAATGATTTTAAAAATACTAGCTGGGCTTGAAAAAAGCATAGAAGATATTAGAGAAACCCCTTCTGGAGAAATAAAAGAACTAAAGTCTAACCAAGTCAAAATCAGAAAGGTTATTAATGAGATGCAATTAAAAGTGGAGGCTCTAACTGCTAGGATAAATGAGGCAGAAAAGAGAATTAGTGATATAGAAGGCCAAATGATGGAAAATAAAGAAGCTGAGAAAAAGAGAAATAAACAGTTACTGGATCACGAGGGCAGAATTCGAGAGATAAGTGATACCATAAGATGAAACAACATTAGAATAATTGGGATCCCAGAAGAAGAAGAAAGAGAGAGAAGAGCAGAAGGTATATTGGAGCAAATTATAGCAGAGAACTTCCCTAATTTGGGGAAGGAAACAGGCATCAAAATCCAGGAGGCATAGAGAACCCCCCCTCAAAATCTATAAAAATAGGTCAACACCCTGACATCTAATAGTAAAATTTACGAGTCTCAGAGACAAAGAGAAAATCCTGAAAGCAGCTTCGGAGAAGAGATCTGTAACCTACAATGGTAGAAACATTAGATTGGCAACAGACCTATCCACAGAGACCTGGCAGGCCAGAAAGTACTGGCATGATATATTCAGAGCACTAAATGAGAAGAATATGCAGCCAGGAATACTATATCCAACTAGGCTGTCATTGAAAATAGAAGGAGAGATAAAAAGCTTCCAGGACAAAGAAAAACTAAAGGAATTTGCAAACACAAAACCAGCCCTCCAGGAAATATTGAAAGGGGTCCTCTAAGCAAAGAGCATAAAAGTAACATAGACCAGAAAGGAACACAGACAATATACAGTAACAGTCACCTTACAGGCAATACAATGGCACTAAATTCATATCTTTCAATAGTTACCCTGAATGTAAATGGGCTAAATGCCCCAATCAAAAGACACAGGCTATCAGATTGGATAAAAAAAACAAGACCCATCGATATGTTGTCTGCAAGAGGTTCATTTTAGACCCAAAGACACCCCCAGATTGAAAGTGAGGGGGTGGAAAACCATTGACCATGCTAATGGACACCAAAAGAAAGCTGGGGTGGCAATCCTTATATCAGACAAATTAGATTTTAAACCAAAGACTATAATAAGAGATGAAGAAGGACACTATATCCTACTTAAAGGGTCTATCCAACAAGAAGATCTAACAATTGTAAATATCTATGCCCCTAACATGGGAGCAGCCAATTATATAAGCCAATTAATAACAAAATCAAAGAAACACATCAACAACAATACAGTAATAGTGGGGGGCTTTAACACCCCCTCACTGAAATGGACAGATCATCTAAGCAAAAGATCAACAAGGAATAAAGACTTTAAATGACACACTGGACCAAATGGACTTCATAGAGATATTCAGAACATTCCCCCCCAAAGCAACAGAACACACATTCTTCTCTAGTGCCCATGGAACATTCTCCAGAATAGATCACATCCTAGGTCACAAATCAGGTCTCAACCAGTACCAAAAGATTGGGATCATTCCCTGCATATTTTCAGGCCACAATGCTTTGAAACTAGAACTCAATCACAAGAGGAAAGTTGGAAAGAACTCAAATGCATGGAGGCTAAAGAGCATCCTACTAAAGAATTAATAGGTCAACCAGGAAATTAAAGAAGAATTAAAAAAATTCATGGAAACCAATGAAAATGAAAACACAACTGTTCAAAATCTTTGAGATGCAGCAAAAGCGGTCCTAAGAGGAAAGTATATAGCAATACAAGCCTTTCTCAAGAAACAAGAAAGGTCTCAAATACACAACTTAACCCTACACCTAAAGGAGCTGGAGAAAAAACACCAAATAAAGCCTAAACCCAGCAGGAGAAGAGAAATAATAAGGTCAGAGCAGAAATCAATGAAATAGAAACCAAAAGAACAGTAGAACAGATCAATGAAACCAGGAGCTGGTTCTTTGAAAGAATTAACAAGATTGATAAACCCCTGGCCAGACTTATCAAAAAGAAAAGAGAAATGACCCAAATCAACAAAATTGTGAATGAAAGAGGAGAGATCACAACGAACACCAAAGGAATACAAACAATTATAAGAACATATGAGCAACTCTATGCCAGCAAATTAGATAATCTGGAAGAAATGGATGCATTCCTAGAGATGTATCAACTACCAAAACTGAACCAGGAAGAAATAGAAAACCTGAACAGACCCATAATCACTAAGGAAATTGAAGCAGTCATCAAAAATCTCCCAACAAACAAAAGCCCAGGGCCAGATGGCTTCCCAGGGGAATTCTACCAAACGTTTAAAGAAGAATTCATACCTATTCTTCTGGAATTGTTCCAAAAAATAGAAATGGACAGAAAACTTCCAAACTCGTTTTATGAGGCCACCATTACCTTGATCCCCAAACCAGACAAAGACCCCATCAAAAAGGAGAATTACAGACCAATATCCTTGATGAACATGGATGCAAAAATTCTCACCAAAACACTAGCCAATAGGATCCAACAGTACATTAAAAGGATTATTTACCACGACCGAGTGGGATTTATCCCTGGGCTGCAAGGTTAGTTCAACATCTGCAAATCAATCAATGTGATATAATACATTAATAAAAGAAAGAACAAGAACCATATGATACTCTCAATAGATGCAGAAAAAGCATTTGAGAAAGTACAGCACCCTTTCTTGATTAAAACTCTTCAGAGTACAGGCATAGAGGGTACATACCTCAATATCATAAAAGCCATCTCTGAAAAACCCACGGCGAATATCATTCTCAATGGGGAAAAACAGAGAGCTTTCCCCCTAAGGTCAGGAACACGGCAGGGATGTCCACTATCACCACTGCTATTCAACATAGTATTAGAAGTCCTAGCCACAGCAATCAGACAACAAAAAGAAATAAAAGTCATCCACATCGGCAAAAAAGAAGTCAAACTCTCACTCTTTGCAGACGATATGATACTGTATGTGGAAAACCCAAAAGATTCCACCCCAAAACTGCCAGAACTCATACAGGAATTCATTAAAGTGGCAGGCTATAAAATCAATGCACAGAAATCAGTGGCATTCCTATATACCAACAAGACAGAAGAAAGAGAAATGAAGGAGTCGATCCCATTTACAATTGCACCCAAAACCATAAGATACCTAGGAATAAATCTAACCAAAGAGGATCTGTACTCAGAAAACTATAAAATACTCATGAAAGAAACAGAGGACAACACAAAGAAATGGAAAAACGTTCCAAGTTTATGGATTGGAAGAACAAATATTGTGAAGATGTCAATGCTACCTAGAGCAATCTACACCTTTAATGCAACCCCTTTCAAAATACCATCAACTTTTTTCAAAGAAATGGAACAAATAATCCTAAAATTTATATGGAACCAGAAAAGACCCCGAATAGCCAGAGGAATGTTGAAAAAGAAAAGCAAAGCTGGCAGCATCACAATTCCAGACTTCAAGCTCTATTACAAAGCTGTCGTCATCAAGACAGCATGGTACTGGCACAAAAACAGACACATAGATCAATGGAACAAAATCGAGAGCCCAGAAATGGACCCTCAACTCTATGGTCAACTAATCTTCGACAAAGCAGGAAAGAATGTCCAATGGAAAAAAGACAGTCTCTTCAACAAATGGTGTTGAGAAAATTGGACAGCCACATGCAGAAGAATGAAACTGGACCATTTCCTTACACCACACACAAAAATGGACTCAAAATGGTTGAAAGATCTAAATGTGAGACCAGAGTCCATCAAAATCCTAAAGGAGAACACAGGCAGCAACCTCTTCGACCTCATCCGCAGCAACTTCTTCCTAGAAACATTGCCAAAGACAAGGGAAGCAAGGGCAAAAATGAACTTGGGATTTCACCAAGATAAGAAGTTTTGCAGAGCAAAAGAAACAGTCAACAAAATCAAAAGACAACCGACAGAATGGGAAAAGATATTTCCAAATGACATATTAGATAAAGGGCTAGTATCCAAAATCTATAAAGAACTTATTAAACTCAACACCCAAAAAACAAATGATTCAATCAAGAAATGGGCAGAAGACATGAACAGACATTTTTCCAAAGAAGACATCCAAATGGCCAACAGGCACATGAAAAAGTGCTCAACATTGCTCGGCATCAGGGAAATCCATATCAAAACCTCAATGAGATACCACCTCACACCAGTCAGAATGGTTAAAATTAACAAGTCAAGAAACAACAGAAGTCAGCGGGGATGCGGAGAAAGGGGAACCCTCCTACACTGTTGGTGGGAATGCAAGCTGGTGCAACCCCTCTGGAAAACAGTATGCAAGTTCTTCAAACAGTTGAGAATAGAGCTACCATACGATCCAGCAATTGCACTACTGGGTATTTACCCCAAAGATACAAATGTAGTGATCTGAAGGGGTCCGTGCACCCCAATGTTTATAGCAGCAATGTTCACAATAGCCAAACTATGGAAAGAGCCAAGATGTCCATTGACAGATGAATGGATAAAGAAGAAGTGGTATATATATATATATATATATATATATATATATATATATATATAATGGAATATTATGCAGCCATCAAAAGGAATGAAATCTTGCCATTTGCAACGATGTGAATGGAACTGGAGAGTATCCTGCTGAGCGAAATAAGTCAATCAAAGAAAGACATGTATCATATGGCCTCACCGATGTGAGGAATTCTTAATCTCAGGAAACAAACTGAGGGTTGCTGGAGTGGTGTGGGTTGGGTGGGATGGGGTGGCTGGGTGATGGACACTGGGGAGGGTATGTGCTATGGTGAGTGCTGTGAGTTGTGTAAGACTGTGAATCACAGACCAGTACCTCTGAAACAAATAATACATTATATGTTTAAAAAAGAGAGAGAGAAGATAGTAGGAAGGGAAAAATGAAGGGGGGGAAATTGGAGAAGGAGACGAGCCATGAGAGACTATGGACTCTGAGAAACAAACTGAGGGTTCTAGAGGGTAGGGGGGTGGGGGGATGGGTTAGCCTGGTGATGGGTATTGAAGAGGGAACGTAGTGCATGGAGCACTGGGTGTTATACGCAAACAATGAATCGTGGAACACTACATCAAAAACTAATGATGTAGGGTGATTAACATAACATAATAAAAAAAAAGACAATTGGATGAATCATCAGAATACATTTAACTCCAATAGAAAAAAAAAGAAAACAAATAAAACAAACCAAAACAAACAAACAAAAAACTCTCTTTCAAGGAAAGCAATATGACCCAGAATCAAATTATTTCGATAGTTTCTCATATGCAAAATCTAAATAAAAAATAAAATCTATTAAAGAAGTGGAAGGGACCAACAAGGAAAATAGCAGAAAACAGAAATGAACTTATGGGAAATAAAATATTGGAGTTATCATACATAAAACAAAAATAACTGTGTCTAATCTCTTTTTTTCAAAAATTTATGGCAAGATTTATGATTCAGCAGATAACCAAAATATCAAATAAAAGTTCTACCACAGAAAACTTCAAAAACAAAATAAGAACTCAAGAGATGGGTTCAACTGTAGACTAGTATAGCCAAAGAGAGGCCTGAACTAGAAGATAAGTCAGTAGTAAATGTCCAGGCTGAAGCACGGGAAAAAGAGTAATGCACATGTAACTGAAGCCTAACAAAGAGAAGATTTGAAAATAAATGGCCAAGAAATTTTCTAAACAAAAAAGACATCAAGCCACAGATTCAAAAAGTACTTTAAACTCCAAGGACAAATACAAAGAAAGCAACACTTAAACATTTCATAATATAAAGCAAAACAAAGCAAAACAAGCAAAACAAAAAGAGAAAAAAAGCAAAACAAAGAGAAAAGTTTCAAAGCAGCCAAAGGAAAAAAAGGACACATTAATTTCAAAAGAGCAAAAATAATACTGACAGGTGGCTTCTCAATAGAAATAATGACACCAGAGGATAATTCAATGCCATCTTCAAAACTGCCAACCTTAAACTTTATAACCAGGGATAGTATCCTATAAGAATGGAGTAAAAACAAAGGCATTTTCTCATACATGAATTTGTCACCAGTAAATCTGGGCTGAAATAAATAGGACCGTATTTTTTAAGATGGGATATAGAAACCTATCAGAAATGGAAACACAGAGGTGCAAGAAGTAATAAAGAGCAATAGAGGGGTGCCTGACTGATTCAGTTGGTAAAGCATGCAACCCTTGATCTCAAGAGTTGTGAGTTCAAGCCCCATGTTGGGTGTAGAGATTACTTAGAAATAAAATCTTTAAAAAAAAAGGCAATAAAAGGGATAAATATGTAAGTAATGAATATTGATGGCATAAAACAATAACAATAATCAGTTTGTAGAGTTTGAAATATTTGTTAAATAGAAATAAATGACACAATAACTAATAAACATAGAAAGGGTAAAGTTAAAGTTTTCTAAATACCTCATATTGTCCAGGAAATGGTAAAAGTACACACTTAAATTAGCCAGGCATTCTGGGATTAGAATGCAACCTATTCTGAAATGCAACCCAGTTGTAAACTCCTCCCAGGGCAGTTCCCTGGGCCTGCTTTCAGCAACCCTCACATTCTTAGGGCAGACCCACTTGTAGTACAACTCAGAAATCCACCAGACACTGAGAGCATGTGCTGCCAGAAAGCTCCACCACCAGGTCCTGAGTTCTCCTGATGCAACTCTTTAGGACAGGACAAGGCCCCACATTCAGATTAGAGTTAGCTTGGGCACAGGTCAGTTGGAATGCTGACTTTTCCTGAAGAGGCTCTCTATTTGGTCAGTTTTGCTCATCCTTTCCCCATTTTACCCTCGGTTCCTTCTCCCCACTCTTTCCTCACGGGAGTTCCTGGCAGACAAGTGCCATGACTTCCCTTCAGAATATGGAAGAAAATCTGTATGGAGAGGAGGAAGTGAGCCTTCAGTTAGTGTAAGGGAGTGATGGAGAAAAGGTGATGAATATAGGAGATTTTGAAGCACAAGTTCCAAGTTTTTTGATCTGGGAGGGGTTATACAGGTATTCACTTTTTAATTTATTAAATATACCCTTAGAGTTCCTGTACTTTTTTGTATGTCTACCATATTTGAAAATAAAATGCATGTTTAAAAAAGAGTGTAGAGGAGTTTGTTATTTTTTTTTTATAATAATCTGGACGTGTTAAAAAGGAAGATCTAGAGGAAGAAGACAGTTGACAGAAGTAAGAGATGGGAAAGATAGGTGATGGGGCTGGAGGAAGAGAGGGACAATTAATAAGTAATATTAAAGGGAGCAAGAAGGAAGACTGTTATTTCAAGCATAAAAACTATGGAGTTCTCTCCTTTAATCCTCAGTCAGCTTTGTGAGGTAAGTGCTATTATTTTCCCCCTTTACAGATGAAGAAAGTAAGGTTCAGAGAAGTTAAATAAGTGGCTCAAGATCAGACAGCTAAGAAGCAACTAAGTGGAATTTTATTCCATGCCCGACTGTCTGTGAAGGCTGAACTCTTTTCAGTTTATTTCAGGAAGCATAAGGTCTAGAGGGAGAGGTGAGGAGGCACCTGGAGAGACAGAGAAGAATCAAACTAGAACTTTAACACAAAGTTGTTTTAACAGGCCAGTGCACCATAGTCCAGGGCAGCCCTAGGGTTTCTGATCATTTCAAGTGATAGTGCTCCTGTTCTGAAGGCTCAGCCTTGTTGGAGTCTAGAAACTCTTGCCATCATGTGACCACAAGGACATTGCAATAGGTAAGGGATAGATGAAGCATCAAAGGGGATGAGAACTGCAGTCGGTTGAGAATAATGCTCAACAGGTAAGCAAAGTCAAAGGGGGACTGGGGAGATATTAGGAAACCAAGAAAAACTGTAGAACATAGGGTCAAAAATACAGGTATAATGGTCAATTAGGTACATGGAAAGAAACCCTCACGTAATTCCTCAAGTAGCAACCATCATCCATTAACAGCTCTTGTGTGCACTCCGATGATCTGGCTCTTATTAAAGACGAGAGGTGGAGCACAACAGCTCAACAGTAACAGTTCTCATTATTGCCTCTGTATTTCCTCCGCCCCCACCCCACCCCACCCACCACCACCACTACTGATCTCTTGGTTTAATGCTTTTTTTCAGGCTTATATTTCCTTTATGCTCCTTGAACCCCCAGGAAGTTTTGAGGAACCCCATCCTTGCATGGTCACAAGGCAATGACCTCACTGGTCACATCTCTCTTCTTGGTCTTGCTCATCTGACTAGCTATTCATTGAGCTGACCAGTTGGTAGTCATGGTAGACTACTGCTGCATCCGGCTATTTCATGTTTCTGATTTGACTGATATCCACAGGAATTTCTAATGGCATCCCATGAATTCCTCTTTGGTTGGCAAGTCATCTACTGGTCTGCTTTTAGAACACTGTCTTGTCTCAAGTTTTGAGTAGGCAGGAAGAACTTCCAGAGAACATTTCATGATGAAGCAAGCTCCTCTGGAAACCATGGGTCCTCTCTTTTAAGATTCCATCTTGCTTTTTTTCCTTTAAACCTTCTTGTTTGTCAGATCTTCCTGCCAGCAATTGAAGTTATGCCTCTAATCACACCAAAGCCTGTAGGAAATAGATTATAATTGTCAGGAGAACAGTCAGGAGAGCAGTGGTTAAAAGCTTAGGCTCTGGAATCAGAAGATGGTTCTAAATCCTGGCTCCAGCTTACTAAGTGTGTGACCTTGAACAAAACACTAATGATAATGAAGGTGGTACTTATCTATCATGTAGCAGGTATTTACCTTGTGGTAGGCATTGTAGCTAAGAACGTTTCACATCCTATCTCACTTAACACTAACAACAACTCAGGGGAATCCAATACACACCCATATTGTCAGATGAGGTATCTGTGGCTTTTCAGATTTCACTACACATAAAGTGTATGACTTTGGGCAAGTTACTTAATCTCTTCAAGCCTCGCCTACAAAGCTAAAATATCTAATTTCTATAGCTATTGACATGATTAAAGGAGTTGATACATATAAAAAACTTGGCCTATGGTGAGTCCAATAGTATTCTGCCAACTATTATTATTACCCTTCACACTCTCATATGTAAATCATTTATATATGTATGAAGAAACCAAAAAAATTACCTGGTCAATTATATCCAAGAGATACAACCAAATTGAATTGCTCACAGTAAAGTATTCATTTTGGTGAAAGTTAACAATATCCATTTCAATTTGTGCTATGAAAGCAAAATTGAATATATAAACATATGGGATGAGGCATCTGGTTAAAGATAAGCAAACAATCTAGGATCACTTCTCAGATACCAGAAATGTCCCTGGCTTACCAGTGATACTTGGGCAGACAGATGTGCCTTCCCACCTGCATCTTCACCCTCAACTATTTGAGGAAATTCTATGTGCCATAACCCTCAGCCCACTTTATAGCCTATACCATGTTATATCAAGCAACTCAAGCTCAGCTTTCCCATTGAAGACCATGCAGATGTAGCCTTGCTTAGTGATGCCTTTTGTTTATCACTCTGGGCATCTATGGCCTCGTGACTCCAGAGTGAAGAATCACTGTAGTCACTATTCATTTCCATCTATCATGACACCTCAAAGAGATGTCCTTCACAATAACACCATCCTATTCTAAAGCTTTACACAGTGTATTCTTTTGACTTATTAATAATTTGATGATGATAAAAGATGTTCTGAAATTTAGCTTGCCTGTCTGTGGTCCTGCATTCTGGTAATTCCAATGATATCCAGATGTTTTTCTGCCCTTTCCACCTCCAAACACTCACAATGGAAAACCAAAACATTCTTTTTTGCTGTTGATAGTGTGTTATTTACAGAAAAGATGATTAGTTCCAGGTTTTCATGTGGTTTCTGTTTCCAAACTCCTAAATTTGTCATAAAAAAAACACTAAATAATATTGACCAGTACACATGCCAAAAATAGCTTTCCCCACCTATAAATGACAAAAGTAAAATAAAGCCCTCTGACCTTTCTTATGATATGGACATGAAATATGTAGTTTTAATAATAAAATTTAAAAATAATTAAAGACTTCTTCTGACCAGGACCAGGAAAGGCTGGATTCACCTTTCTGCCTGAAACTACCAAGAAAATAAAATACGCAAAACATAGGTTTTCAAGATCCTGAACACCAGGCAACAAAGAACAGTAATTTCTGAGACATGAGAAACACCTGAGGTAAGCTTTATCACTGTCCCAGCTTACTACTTGAAAGAGTTTCCAGGCCGTTTCTCAGGAAGAGGGAACCCAAACAAATTTTGGTGGTTACCCTGAGTAAAGAAGAAGAAGCTGGGATTCTAGAGAGACCAAGGTGATGAGAGTTGGCAAGATAGAGTACCAGGCAGGAAAAAAGCACACAGATGGAGAATTGTGTTGATTTGCAGAGGGTCCCCCTAGAGTCTCCAGATGCTTGTCAGCATACACTTTTGGGACCAAGGAACTCACTGCCTAAAAGGATTGGAGGGAACAATTACTAGGGTTCATACCAGGCCAGGAATAGTGACCATTTTCATCAGCAAGCCTGGAAAATCTCATCATTTATGGAGTGCTGGGTACAGTTTTCAGAAAGTTTTTGACTGAGTATGAAGAATAATTAGTCCCACCCTGAATACTGCGCTGGTCACCCCTAACAAGTTTTGAGAACAAGTTGAAAGGATTAAACTGCTTCTAAGTAACTTAACAAAACAAAGCTCAAGACTATTTATAAAAATACAAAGATATCCATCCAGTAACCAACAAAGTAAAATTTATTACATCTAATAAAAAATGACTAGGAATGCAAAGAAGCAGGAAAATATGAAGAAAAATCAATCAATTAAAATCAATATAGAATTGACACAGATATTGGAATTAGCTGGCAAGGATATTGAAACAATTCTTATAATGGTTTGAATATGCTCGAAAAGTTAAGTAAAGACATGTAATATATGTAAAAGACTCATTAAATTTCTAGACATGAAAATTGCAATGTATGAGATTAAAGATACTGGATGAAATTAACAGCAGATAATTGAGAAAGAAAAAAATTAGTAACCTTGAAGACATAGAATCTATACAAATAGAATCTGAAGCAATAGAATCTACCCAAAGTGAAACAGAGAGAAAACACAAGGAAAAGGGTGGTCAGGATAGGTCTCATTGGGAAGATGACTTTTAAGCAAGAATTTGAAGAAGAAAGAACATTGCCAGATGTTCAGATATCCAGTGGATATCCAGAGGAAGACTACCCTAGGCATTACTGGAAATCATGGGTCTTGAGATAGTGATTGTCAAGTAGTTAACACAGTATTTAGCATTCAATAAGCACTCAAAAGATCAAAGTTATCATTGCTGCTACTGTTGTTGTCCTTGTTAAACATTGGCAGTCTGGGGCAGCAGAAGGGGAAGGGAACTCATACATATAAGAGCTTCCTTTTTCCAGGTGCTCCTCTAGGCATTTTCATATATATATTATCTCATGTAATCCTCACAATAACCCTGTAATATGGGTAATTCCTTTGAATTCCTTCAAAAGCAGAGCCTTTGAAGAGTTGAGATATTTGTGCGAGGTCACCAAGAGACCAAGAGAGAAACATGATTGGACCTCAGGATGCTCGGGCTTTAAATCTTAGATACTTTGCACTACTCTGCATTGCCCACTGCCACACATGGAATTTGGGGACTTGGGAAAGTTAAATGTCCCAGGCTCCCACACACCTCTGTTTTTCCCAGGAGTCACAAATTCAAATGGAGCTGCCATGATAAGTGATGTGGGAAATGATGGGAAAATAAAATGGTCCAGGAGCTGTGAAAAAAACAGTATAGCAGTATGGAAATTCCTCAAAAAATTGATCATTGGATTATGGTATGATCCAGCAACTCTACCTTTGGGTATACACTCAAAAGAAGAGAAAGAAGGGACTCAAATAGAGGTTTGTACAGCCACAGTCATAACTGCATTATTCACAATAACCAAAAGGTAAAAGCAACCCAAGTGTCCACTGATGAATGGATAAACAAAATGTGGTATATACATGCAATGCAATATTATTCAGCCTTAAAAAGAAATTGAATTTGACACAAGCTACAACATGGATGAACCCTAAAGACATGCTAAATGAAATAAGCCAGCCACAAAGGAACAAAAATTATGATTCCTCTTATATGAGGTTCTTAGAATAATCAAATTCATAGAAAGAAGAAGTAAAATGGCAGTTGCTAGGGGTTGGTGGAAGGAAGAAAGGGGAATAAGTGTTTAATGGATAAAGAGTTGTGCATGGGGAATATGAAAAAGTTCTGGAGATGGATGGTGGTGATGGTTGCCCAACAATGTGAATGTACTTGATGATACAGTATTATACATTTAAAAGTGGTTAAAATGGTGAATGTTATGTTGTGTATACTTACCAGAATAAACACATACATACTCCAAAACCCGGTAGCTATTATAACATTTGTGTTCACTCACAGATCTGCAGGTATGCTAGGGTTTGTATGGAATTCAGCTGGTCTTTGCCCCAGCCAAAGAGAGATCCATTTTTCCTCTCATATTTTTTGGACTAGCAGCTCCCTGGGACATGCTTTTCTTGTGGTGAATGACAAAAGCATAAGGGAATGAGAGTACAAGCACATGATGCCTCTTAAAGCCTTGGCTATGAGCTGGCCCACTTTCACTTCTGCCAACATTTCACTGGACAAAACAAGCTATATGGCTAAGTCCTGCATCAGTGGAGCAGAGAAATATACTTTGGCTACCCTTGGAGAATATATTGCAAAAATCACATGCCGAAAGGTAGGGTTGTAAAAGTATAATATATGGAGGGTAAAGATTGAGAACAAGAATCCAATCCATACACAGACATAAAAATATATTGATATAGTTTTACATAAAAGACATCATGCACAGCTAGTTCATTACTGATAAATCACAGAATTGGCAAAACCTGGTTTCTAGCTTTAAAATTTCCAAACACTATAAAGTTTATTAATAAACTTAGATATAAAAGGAGGAATAAAACTTTTATCTTCTTTGACTTTTGGTAAAAATCTGAATTTTCTTTCATTTGCTCTTTTGTACTTATGCGTTTCGCCAGAAACCAACAATACTCATGAATCAAAATAAACAGCAATACAAGTAACCTAGAAAGTAAATAAGAAACACTAGGAATGGGTGGTTTTAACTTTCTAGAACTCACAAAGATACATTAGCCATTTTGGGAGAGAAATGATTTTTAAACTCCATATGGCCCTAGATGAGATGGGCCATATAGAGAAAATGGGCTGTATTTTCAAAAGATTATAAAACTACAGTGCTCCATCCCAAGGGAAAGGACTAATCTTAAAAAAAAAAAAAAAAGAAAGGAAGGAAGGAAAAGAAGAGTAAGAAAGGAGGTAGAAACACGGTATTTTCTGTTGAAGAAGGGGACTTTTATCAAATGCTTCCATTTGCCCAAGGTCAGAAACAAAGAGAATCTCAGATCTAGTATATTCAAGCCAAGCAAGATCTTCTTCAGGCCTGAAATATTTATTTTCCACTTAGATTATCAGACAGCAGGAGTTGGAAAAATAAATCTGTGTCATCAGATGACCATGTCCCTATTAAAATACAATGTACTGTATTGATAAAATGAAGTTCCAGATTGGGATCTGCTACAGGCCTGACCTTTACCCTGAGGGGTATTTTTGGGAGTGATACAATTTCACAACAGTGGTGGTACAACCCTTTATCTTCTCAATGCTTTGGACACAAAGACCATGGGATTAATTATATACTGTGAGCAACAATTCATGAATATTTAACACACTCATCTATACTTAATGAATAAATTTGCATTTTGACACTATTATTTAATGTGCTTTAAGGAAATACTGCTCATTACCTTTCAATTTTGTAGATTACTTGAATGTAATCAGAATGATAAGGCAGGAGAGATATAGTATTATTTAAATAACATTGTTTTTTATGACTGCTTCTGTTTCCAAGAGTTCCCCCCACCCTTTTCTTTTAAGCAAGTGGGTTTATTTTATTCTATTCTGGTTGTTTTGTCTTAATCATTTTGCCTCCACGCTCCTTGCAGAAGGGAGTTTCTTTAGATTCATGGAAAAACAATGCAAATTAAATAATCAGTGTTTTGCTTCCCTCTGTGTGTTTTGTAATAAGGCATTCTCTCACACAAAATATCCCAATGCAATTGGCAGTAATTGTGTCCTGGGTGGGCAGGCTCAGCAAGGTTGCCACAACCTACGCAGCAAGCAGAGGGAGCTGCGTAACCAGTGGCAATGAGCAGAGGTCTGCAACAAACCTAAGAAAAGTAAAACCCCAAGGAATCAGGGCTGAGAAACACTGGCCAACTGGAGAGGATGCTGTCTGAGATAAGCTATCCTATTTGTTTTTTATCTTTGGCTCATGGTGAGGGCCTTTTTCTCATAAGCAATGGATCTTCTGTTTGCAAGGTGGGCACCTAATCTACATATCCACTTTAGGGAGTTTGGGTATGAGAACAGACCTCTAGCAATCCCATCTGCATGAACGTTCCATGCGAAAGGGACATTCCAAAAGGAAGGAGACTTTGAGGCCAACAGCCAGGCTTTTGGGAATCAGAATTAAGACTGCCCAACTAAGATGAAGGAAAAAGTGGACAAGAATAAAAGGGACGGGAAAGGAAATCCAGATGCCAGACACTGAGCTGATGCTTACATATTTAATTGCTTTTAATCCTTACCTTATGAGATCACTGTCATTGTCGCACCACCACCACTACCACCACCATCATCATCTTCACCACTCTATGAAAATGAAACTGAAAATTAGTTGGTTTAACACAGGAAAGAAGAAAGAAAGAAAGGAAGGAAGGAAGGAAGGAAGGAAGGAAGGAAGGAAGGAAGGAAGGAAGGAAGGAAGGAAAGAAGGAAAGAAGAAAGAAAGAAAGAAAGAAAGAAAGAAAGAAAGAAAGAAAGAAAGAAAGAAAGAAAGAAAGAAAGAAAGAAAGAAAGAAAGAAAGAAAGAAAGAAGAAAGAAAGAAAAAAACCCAAAACCAAAAAACAACAACAAAACCCCTTAGGATTTGAATCCAGGTCTGTTGGAACCTAAAATTCATGACTTCAACAGTTCTCAACTAATTGGGGTTTTAAAAGGCTTTGCTATCAAACAAATCAAATTCAGGGTTGAGTTGAAATATGGCTTCCTCGAGGAAACCTTCCTTGCTCCCCAGTCCTTGTTGGGTTCTCTGTTAGTTACAGTGCGTGATTTTATATATATATACATATGATATTTATATTCCTCCCCTTGCCTCCACACACTTGACTGCAACTCCAAGAAGGCAAGGACTACTGTTCACTCACCATTCTAGCCCTAGCACCTAGCAGAGTACCTGGCACAATGTAGCCATTCTCCATTTGTGTGTGTTACCAGTGTGTGTTTTTATATGCGTGCACACGTGCACCTGTGTTTCCTCATCTATAAAAATGTAGTGAAAAATACTTATGGTGAGAATTACATGAGATAATTTATATAAGGTGACTATTACAGAACCTGAAAAATAGAATTGTTTTTTTGCTGCTGGATTGTGTTTCTTTACCTGAGACTCTATGATGAAACTGAGTTATGTGAAATCCTGGAAGTTCTCTGGATATCACTTAAAAAATTAAGGACATTGGGAGAAGGAAGGGAAAAATGAAGGGGGTGAAATCGGAGGGAGAGATGAACCATGAGAGACTATGGACTCTGAGAAACAAACTGAGGGTTTTAGAGGGGACCGGGGGTTGGGGGATTGGTTAGCCCGGTGATGGGTATTAAGGAGGGCACGTTCTGCATGGAGCACTAGGTGTTACACGAAAAACAATGGATCGTGGATCACCACATCAAAAACTAATGATGTATTGTAGAGTGACTAACATAACATAAGAAAAAAAAAGAAAATAAGAAGAAATTAAAATAATGAAATGCACTGTAAAAAAAAAAACAAAATTAAGGTTCACTAATAACCCATTTGAAAAGCAAATGCATTACAAAAGCCCCTCCCAAATTGATGAGGTCACAACCTGAGCTAGGGAGGGGACTACCATCGGAGGGCTGCATCCCTGGCAGAACCAGCCACTCAGGATGTGGACTTCACACCCTCATTGGTACGCCCTATGATCCAGCTCAAGTGGGGAAAAGCCTCTTAACATGCACCTATAAGGGGGGCGCCTGGGTGGCTCAGTCATTAAGCGTCTGCCTTCGGCTCAGGTCATAATCCCAGGGTCCTGCGATGGAGCCCCTCGTCAGGCTCCCTGCTCAGCGGGAAGCCTGCTTTTCCCTCTCCCACTCCCCCTGCTGTGTTCCTTCTCTCTGTGTGTTTTTCTCTGTCAAATAAATAAATAAAAATCTAAAAAAATAAAAATAAAAAATGCACCTATAAGGGTTTGACAGGATTATTCCTTAACATTTCTCTCCCTTTCTCCCCCAAGTTCAGAACCAAAAAAGAGACCACGTTTAGAATCAATAAAGAGAGAGGCCCAAAAGTCAGAGAGATTATTGATGAGAGCCGATATTGGAAACCAGTGATTGAGATCTGCTGATAGCGGGCCTGGTAATACTTTGTCCTGGTACAAGCAGACTTGCCCACCCACAATCAGTGGATGTGCCAAACAACCACAGGCTTGCACTGGAGGCGAAGAGCAAAGCAGAACATAATTTATACTTTCTGTCAACTGCTCTCTCCAAAGACCCCAGGGAGAGGAAGAAACTGAACATTGTGAACTCGGTGTCCCCAAACGCATCAATTAATTGAGGTTTTTCATATGGAAACATGAAGCTGGAAAACTGAACTTCTCCCCAGATATTTCCCAACCTAAAGGTTTGATCGGGAGCTTTATTATTTTCTTGAAGGAAGAAACCACCCTTTATTAAGCACCAGCAGGCTGTTTAAATTTTCCCCCAGAAGATGCTGAAGTCAGTCAGAATGTCACAGGACAGGACCATACAAGGTCATTCTAGACTCAAGCCTGAAAATTCACTCTGCCACTTGATTCCCCGACCTAAACCATGTCCAGTCACAATGTCTGATTTAGTCCGTTAGTGGTTCTGCAGTGAGATTACATGATAACCTGAAGACTCTCTAGTAACAAAAAGAATGCCACATATTTGAACTTGAGCCATCCTCCCTTATGAAATTCCCAAGGAGAAATCAGAGTTCAAAGATTAAAGTCCAAAGAATGGTGGGCTGTGCTGATCACTAAGGACTCCTCTCCACTGGGCCCCTGAAAACAATGAACACTCAGGCAAAGAGCAGATCGTGTACTTTCTGAGGGCAGCCAGCTCCCAAAGGGTGGGGGAGCACTAAATCGTCCCTGTCTTGTCCTCGCTCCCCAGCTCACCAACCAGTGATACTCTAGCAGAGGACCCCAAGAAAGGCAGCTCAGACAAGTATCCCCCACCCCCACACATACACACTTGACCAGCGGTGTTGCAGCCCGACTGCTATTTTACAAGTAGACAAGAGAGAAGACAATTTCATGATCCACATGGAATTTTGCCTGTATCCCCCTTCCACTTCTTGCTGGGATTCAGAAACTTCACAGCCCACTTAGACCCACCACTACCCAAGGTCAGCTCCCCTCTTCCTGATTTCCTTGTACCCAGGAATTCTCTACCGGGGCTGCCACTGCATCCTTGTTTTCTGACTGGATTTGGATGCCAATTCATCACCCTCTCCTAACTGCTCAGTCTCAACACCTCCCTACCAGCTTCTGTAAACTTTCTGCAAAGATGCCACTTACAATTAGATACTGTGAAGTATGCCAAATGTCGTTTCTAAAATTTTATCCAAAGCCAAAAATCTTTCAGTGACAGGAAGAAACACCAAAATCTGCTTTGACACAAAGAACAATTAACCCTTGAGCAACGTGAGGGGTAAGGGCACTGACCCTCTCTGCAGCCAAAAATCCATGTATACCTTTTGACTCCCCCAAAACTTAACTCCTAATAGCCTACTGTTGACTGGAAGCCTTACAGAGAGTATAAACAGTTTATTAATACATATTTTGCATGTTATATGTATTATACCCTGTACTCATAAGTAAGGTAGAGAAAAGAAATTGTTATTAAGAAATCATAAGGAAGAGAAAATACATTTATAATACTGTACTATATTTATTTTAAAAATCTGCACATAAATAGACCCGTGCAGTTCAAACTTAACATTGTTCAGGGCTCAACCTTACTACATTTCCCACTTTAGAATCATTTCTAATGTGATCTATAAACATTTTTGTGGGGTCCCTGGGTGGCTTAGTCAGTTGGACATCTGCCTTCAGCTCAGATCATGATCCCAGGGTTCTGGGATGGAGCCCTGGATCAGGTTCCCTGCTCGGCTGGGAGCCTGCTTTTCCCTCTCCCTCTGCCATTCCCCCTGCTTGTGCTTTCTCACTCTTGCTCTTTCGCTCACATAAATAAATGAAATCTTTAAAAGAATTTTTTTTGTTTTTCTCTGAACTGACCTCCTTACTGAAAGAAAAAAATAAAAGATTTGGTCATCAGTGCCAAAGGGCATCTTCATACTGGGGCTGTCCCTCACTCTCTGTCTCACCTCCTCTAGCAAGCCTTTCTTGTCTCCCCTTGGCCAGATGAGGTGCCTGTCGCAGTGCTCCCACAGTACCCAGTGTATTCTTCAATTATTGCTCTTTCCACTTGGCCTTAAAATTATCTGTTTATGTATCTAGTGGGCATACTGCTTATGGGACTTTTGGAATTTTGAAATGAGGAGTTCTTTAAGGGCAAGAACTACCTCTGTTTTCCCAGACCCACTGTGATGTCTTGACATATACCACAATGAATGTGTGTAGAGTTCATTAGGTAACTCAACTACAATTTGTTGAAAATCTATCTACATAGAGCATTCTGCAGTATAAGGCACTTTTTAATCTTAAAAGAATGATAAAAACAGCAGTAACAATACCTTCCATATGGATAGCTCTCGACTGTTCTTACAAAATACTCTCAAAGCTCTTATTTCACCTGGGCTTTTCAACATCCTTTAAGAATATTAGGGAGAATGGGTACTTTCAACCCCATTTGACACTTGAGGAAAATGCGGCCATTTTCATCCTGTTAGAAAGTGGCAGAGCCGTGTTCCAAGCCTCCAACTTAGAACCTCTTCCTCGGAAACTGCAAGGCTCATTCCAGAACTTGCTGAGCTCTGACTGGGGTGCCCTAGGCTCCCATAGTGGTAACTCCACCCTTTACCCCAGAAGAAACTTCTCTCTAAAGTCACAGAGTTCTCTGTTTGCACAGACCCAGGTATTCATCTTAAATTCACTACTATGGAAATACTATTTTTCATCACCATCTATAAGTTTGTAATTAAAAAAAGGTTATTTACTAAGTGATGAGATATCTAATTTTTGATTTCCTTTCCTCACAAACTTCAGATTTCAGTGAATAGCCCTAGACAATCTATCTCTATTTTGATCCTACATGAAAGAAAAAGAAAGAAAATTGCATCAGGGAATGCATGACCTTTGATTCAGCCTAAATTACCTTTGGTGCCCATGAGACTAATTTGGGGGGGGAGCGGGCAATGTTATCCAAGTTTATTCCACCAAGTTGAAAAGCAAAGGCTCCCAAGATAACAGGAAACTGAACTTGGGTAAAAGTGAGACAGATAGCTTTTTTGCTTCTGTTGGCAAGCAAGGCTGTACAATGTGAAGCATCCCTGCAGGTATTGTCCAGAGTCCATTTTCCGACTTTATAGGGATTGCAAGGCAATTGCCCTGGAGGTGGCTGGGGCAGAAACAGAACCAACTGCAATGATTTCAGGTTCCAGAACCCTGGATCACTGGCGCAAAGGCGTGTTCTTGAATTCTTAGCTCCAGTGATGGTTTCAGATGGTAACTCTCAGGGGTCAGTGAAGCATGGTTTTGAGAGTCTTCTCCTGCCTTCTTCATACCCACTCCACCAGTCCTTCTGACAATTTTGGAAGCAGCCAACTCCCCGTCTTAAATCCCTTCTTGCTTTAAGTATTTAGAGTGGGTCTGTCTCCTGTATGAATCCCTGACTGACATTAGCCTCAGCTTGAAGACCGCATAGTTGTTAACTCTTGTCAGCATATAATTCAGTCACTCATTCTTCTCTGGAATCTCACCTCCCTTCTATTTTTGGACTTGATGCTGAGCACTGTTTACCATCCAGGTTCATTCAGGGCTCTGAGGCAATAATGTTACTCCGATAACCCTCAGTTTACCTTGGTGGAACAAGAACATGTTCAGAAATGATTCTGCTGACGTCGTACTCAAAGCAAGAATGTGGCGCCCACCATACTAAGCAGCCAGGATGATCTGGAAATTCCTATACCCAACAAAGATATTTTAAAACCACTCCTTAAAGAATTAACCTTGCAGGGAAGGACTATTCTTCAACAAATGCCTACTGTAAGTTTTAAAAGACTAGGTAATTGTGGTGCTATTCACAAGAGCCAAGGGGTGGAAACAACCTGAGTGTTCATTACAGATGAATGGATAAACGAAATGTAATATATACATTCAATGGACTATTATTTGGCCATAAAAAAGAATGATGTTCTGATACATGTTATCATATAGATGACCTTGAAAACATTATGGTACGTGAAATAAGCCAGACACAAAAGGACAGATGTTATATAATCGCACTTATATGAAATACCTAGAATAGACAAATTCAGGCAGACAGAAAATAGATTAAAGGTTAGTAGGGACTGACTGGGGTTGGAGGGAGGATGGTGATTTATCACTTGATGGTTACAGAGATTCTGTTTAGGTTGATACAATGTTTTGAAAATAGACAGTGGTGTTGGTTACAAAACATTTTTAATGTAATTAATGCCACTGAATTGAATTATACCTTAAGAATGTTTAAAATGTCAAATTTTATATTAGGTATATTTTACCGCCACCAAAACCACGGAAGATTAAGTAAATGGCAATTATGTAAAAGCAGTGTTTAATTCCCTAAAGGTTTCTGATAACAGTTCTGGGGAGTAATGATGATGTAATGCATTTTTCACCAAACACATGGCCTGTACATCTGGAGACCATCTCCAATAGAAGAATTTTGTTAGAGATTTCTTCCATTTTCATGACCAATATTCCACTTCCTTGTGCCTCAAGCCAGTCTCTGTTTAACTTTGTTTTCCGCTGCCTCCCTGGGTCTACACTTTCTCTTTTGGTCTCCTCTACCCTGCTGGATAGTCACATCTTCTCTCTTCGGAAATGACCCTGAACACCTCAAATCTTCTTTCTGATTTCCTTAGTCTGATACTGAGGACCTGAGAAGAGCTAGCATGAGAGAGAAAAGGTATCTTCAAAGGACCTGGGGAAATTGAAAAGGGAATTCCATGTGGGTGATAGATGCATTGCCTTTTACAAGAGGGAGAAGATGTTGCTCATTTACAGGCGGGAGAATATGAGGAGAAATAAGCAGCTAGAGATATTAACAGCCTAAAACTCCAAGCTGTGGTTGCAGGCTCCAACAGCAGCCTCCACGAAGTAATTTCCGGCTTTAATACCTGATTTGACCGTCTCCATACTACATAAGAGCTCTCCTGACATTGGCTCCAAATGTGAGTTCTAAACTGGTCCTGCCACGCCGAGCAAGGCCAGAGCACCACTGGCTCCCAGCTGGAGGCAGCCTGTCTTCTTGTGTCTCTAAGACAAGGTTTTATTTTCAAAGTTTGGAAAACCTGAGCTGAAAGGCTAGACGTGTGTCTCACAAGCAAAAACCAAAGGGGAAAAAAAGATGATTGCAGAAGTCAGTCTTATCAAGTAGAAGTCACGCCACTAAAAAGTTTTCCTAAACTTAAAATCTGCACTCCAGAATAGCCTTCAAAAGTGTAGGAGGACAATTCATTCAAACAAAAGAGACTTAGAAAAATACTTTGCCTTAGAAAATGTCTTTCAATCTCTTTCAAATCAAAACACAAAGCTTGATGTGCTTACCCGCCTACATATATTTTTTTCAATCTTAGTATCAGAATATCATCATTATCATCATAATATAGGGGCGGCTGGGTGGCTCAGTCGGTTAAATGTCTGTCTTCAGCTCAGGTCATGATCCAGGGGTCCTGGGATCGAGTCCTGAGTCTGGCTCCTGCTCAGTGGTGAGCCTGCTTTTCCTTCTCCCTCTGCCCACTCCCACCCCCCACCTTCGCTTGCACTCTCCCTCTCTCTCAAATAAATAAATAAGATCTTAAAAAAGGAAATGCCCTTAAAATAATAATAATAGTAGTAGTAATAATAATAATAAAGATAACATAATAGCCCTCGCATAAATCTGTCTCCGGCAAAGCAGCTTTATCATTATATACACCAATGCTGGACCACACCATGGCTCCTGCAATATCAGTATCTCAAGGTTAAATAGGGTGTTAGTCATCAAATTCTAAAACAAAATTCTAAAACAAAGAATATTGAAACTCATCATGCTTTTCATGCAACTGAAGGTAATTTTCTTCAGATGTGTAAGGTTTTCTAGATCGGTATTCTATTCACTGAACTTAAAGCCCCACAGGTGACCTCTGGGCTGCAGGATTTGTTGTTTAAACTACTCAATTGGCTTTAACCAAGATGGCATTTTATCCATGTGACCTGCTAATGTGGGACATGGTCAGAAATGTGTGGCCCACAAGCTGTGGGGTTACTGGGGCTACTTGTACCTGATTCCAAGGAGAGTCTAGTTTTCACCCTGCCCCCAAGTTCACTTACCAAAGACTACCCGAAGGTGGCTATAGAATCATCATTTTGGAGTCTACATTTTATAAAACTTACTAAGCTGCTAAGTGATAATCTTATGAAATAAGTCTTTTCCAAGAAATATTTCTTTTCTACTTAAACTAAAATAAATTTTGATAATACATCTCATCCTCCATCTCCCTTCACCCTGTTAACAACCCCTAGACTAATTTAGGGGATTATTTTGCATCCTGTTCCTCTGAGAGAACAGACTGCTTTTGTATGACAGAAACACCATTCAAATGTGATATGTGACAATTCTTATTCCATTTTAAGTTGCTCCAACTTGATGGGACGGGAGGGAAACCTTTAAGACAATAAATATACCCAAGGGAAAAATCAGAGGTGATGTGCTGGTAATGGGCACTAGGTGAACATAATTAAAATCATACTTTAGTTTCAGTACGTTTGTGCAGAGCTAGAAAGACCTTGAAGATCAGTTAGCCTTTTCAAGGACCAATTCCTCTATTTTGAAAACGAAAGATGCTGGGGCCCAATAAGTTGAAAATCTCCTCATTCTAGTCTAGTCCAGACCACTGGGTCTCTGTGATGAGTCCTTTCATGGATACGAGCCTGCTCTGGATGGTGCATCACTTGCTTCTGGCCCCCATCCTGTGTTGCCTACTGTTGGTTAGGTGATCCCATAATAAAAGGAAGATGCAATGATACAGAAGTGGAACAAGTGTGAGCCTTTCCTTCACCCCCAAGGATAAACAGGTCACCTTGGAGGTACGATGGCCTTTTGCATACCTACATGCTTTAATAAGTCCGCTCTGGCCAGGGTTGCAGAAACATAGGTTTCAACCATGTTTCTGCCACCCTCTGCCCTGGCCCCGCCATATTCCTTCTGCCAATTTTCCCTACCTTCCTAACATCCACAGATGGGCCAGGAGACAAGTAGGCAGCAAAGCATTTGCTTAAGCTCATGAGAAAAATAATTAAAATTCACCCTGTTGCTGAGTGAGATCAACTGATGAGAAGAGAGATCACTGCTAGAGCAAAATTGGTATGTGGGAGGGAGTTATTTTATAAGATTTAAACTGGGCTCAATGGCTCCATTTCTTGCACCAAGAATTGCATTACAGAGTGTTTTAATAACAGTTTATTGGGTAAGAAATTCAGTGGAGTTTACAAATTTCACTGATCCTGGGAGTTCAAGAAAGAGGGGGAAGAAAAAGAAGGGGTCAGGAGAGAGGAAGAGAGAGACAAATTTCTCAGATTTTTTATTATTAGGCCTTTTCTCCCCTGTTAAATACTAAGTGGAGTGCTCACTGAGCGCTGTCTCCACCCATACTAGGGGTATGCCTTACTAGTGGACAAGCTCTTTTATGCTACTTGATTAAGCTAATATCCTTGGATAGGTTATTTAACTGTATGCTGAGTTCTAAACTATGACAGGTTGCATTACAGTGATATTCCACAGTGATCATTTTTAACTGGCCTTTAAAACATGAAGCAGTCCTGAATTAGCTTACCTGAGGTATCTCAGGGACGGTCCCACTCAGGCCAGAGTCATTGTGTATCCCCATCCAATCTGCTGCTCTTCTCAGCAGGGGAGACTGACACCTTGGTCTGCCTATCATATTCACAGCAACACAATCATCTCAAGGGGGATTCTTTTCTTCCAGTATTCACTGAAACTAATTTTAGACTCATTTGGTATTCCACTGCCAAACACAAAGGAAATTCCAGGCCCACAAGGATGGTCAGAATGACTAAGCTCCTACCGTCTTCATACTAGCATTGCTCTGACATGATTCTTTACTACTGAAACATGATGTCTGTTTCCGAGATAAAAGCAAAGTTAAGAATGCCTTTTTTTCTCAGGGTTAATTAATGAAAGACATTGAAGATGAAAGCAGACTGTCCAAATGGAAACTGCAGTGCCTTTGGAATAGAAAGTTGGATTTGGACTCTGTTTCATTCACCCAATAACTATCTACGGACGGCCTATTGTTTTTCAGGCACTGTGCTAGGAGTTTTGTCCCTTACCAGCCCTATGACCTGGGCATGTAATTTAATACTTCCATGCATTATTTAAGCCAGGCCCCTTTTGCAGTGCCAAACTGCCCAACTGTACATGGCAGCCCAATTTCAGAACCCCCAAAGACATCCTTCCTGCAAAGATGTGTGCCTTCTTTGGTCAGCATCCCTCATTTGAAGAGTATATACAGGCACAGGTCAGCCCTCTAGGGCAGTTCCTGCCGTTGAATCTCTCTTCCAAACCCCCCCTGCCCCAATGCATATGTAGACAAAGAGAGAGTAGTTCAAGATGGAAAGAGAGGTGGAATCCTTTTAGTGCCTAAATATCTAGAGTCTAAGTCAATATTCCCCCTTTTAAAGGTCAGAAAGGAAACTGGGCTGGAAAAATTGAGAGTGAATCATCTATTCCCATGTAAAACTCTCAAACACCTGCATGTTTTTCCTTAATGGTCATGGAAACCTCTCTAAAACTGGGCTCATTTACTATATATGTGGCCCTAGTCATGTCATGTAACACTTCCAGGTATCTATGGGGCTTACTGATGTCATCATCTGCATCATCATCATCATCATCATCATCATCATCATCATTCTCATCCTCATCTGGACTTCCTGGTCAGAAAGACCATTATTTAAAGACTCTATTTTCAGGTTTTCTAAGATACCCTTTAGGGGTGGTCAAACTGCCAGGGGGAGGTATGAAACTCCACCTTTCATCGGTGGCTCTCTCAACCATAAATAGGCTGTCTGCCAGCTAGAAGTCTATCTGTATAAATGCCTCCCTGAACCAGTACAGAAATCTAGGAATGAATGGGAATTACAGCAACCTTACACAATCAGCCCCATTAATTTGAGCAGAACCAGGGATCCTCATCTTTTTTTTTAGTAAGTGGCAACTAGACGGGTTACAGGACATGGCCAAGAAAGTTCTAGAAGCCCCCTCTTCAGGAAAATCCCAAAAGACAACTCTGGCTGTTAATGGTGTGTGGAAGGGGTGGGGCCTTAGAGCTTCACTGCACTACAGATTCTGGGATGTAGAGTTCCCAGCCCCACTCTTGTTCTGAGAAAATTTCTCAAGAGGCCACACAAGTGTCCAAGCCATGGACCAGTTGCACACTCAGGCAGTGCTGGTAGCCAAGAGCCAAGAGGAGAGCATTTCCAACTTCCATCTCTATGATGATGACACAAAAATTCATTTTTATAGAAGGATGGTGTCAGGGGCATTGATGGTCAGAGCAGAGAGTCCTGATCTCCATCTGTCCAAGGCAGCCTCTATTTTCAATCTGGCAGGTGAAAGAAAGGGTTATAGCATTTCCTTGGTTGTACTGAACATTTGCCAAATATTCATCATCTGTAGAGCCAAAAGCATGTTCTTGGGAATAGGAGGTCATAGTGTGATGTCCATTTCTCACTGCTAGGAACCAGGAAGAACCCCTTGGAGAACTGAATCAGAGTTGGGTGGGTGAGCGTCAGAGGAAGGGCACAGCATTGTAGGATCCCCAGTTGTGCCTCACAGTGTGGGCAGTCCACGCCTACTATGAGAAAAGTGTGTGTAGTCAAACAGCTCTTACAACTTCATGTCCAGGCCCTTTTTTGGCACATTGGAAACCAGTCTGTTAGCCTTGAAAATTAATAAGCCTGACATAAAATATTTCAGATTGATAGACAAGAAGAAAGATTTCAAGTGGGAGATTTGGTAACCTATTGAACCTGTCTCTTCGAGTCAACAGCCTTCTACTTTTTGAATAAACATTGGTTCTAGAAGAGACTGTGGGGGCAACCCACACACATAGGCCATCGCCTAAACAAGGTATCACTTAAAATGTCCAGGCCACCTAATCCTTTCTCAAGGCATCTGTCCAAGCCCACAGTCTCTGCCAATGAGCAGAGCCAAGTTCTACGCTGCCTGACACAGCTATAGTCCAAGGATGAGCACCTTTCTCAAGGGCAGTCCAAAATAAAGAGACCAGGGCCCCAAGATTTATGTGGCCAGACTCAAAGTGTTTAGGTGAGCTGGGCCAAAAAAGATTTCTCTAGAAATATTTGGACCCAGGCAACTAAGAGGCTATTTTAGTTATCTGGGCCACTGCACATAGAATGATTCAGGTTCAGGGTTACCCCAGTGGGTCAGGCACAGACCATGAGTAAGCAGCAGAAGGTGATGGTGAAGAGGAAATGGGAGCAGGTAAGAAGAGCAGGAGGAAAATGCCAGTGCAGGGAGGGAGAAGGAACAGCCGAGAGAGCCCTGAGCTATACCTACTCCCCCGCCGTTCCCGGCTTGCACATCCCTTCAGGCAGCTCCTCTTTCCTTGCAACTATGCCGTACACAGATGCTGCATTTCAAATACCACCTCTGGTCACTCTAGGGACAGGTTGGCATTTGCCAGGCAGCACATCACGAGGTCTGTGGAGGCACATTTCTCTTCTGGTTCCCAGCTAGATGCAGGTGACTAGTCTTTTATGCCACAAGATTTTATTTTCCATTCTTTAGCAGCAGAAACTGCTTATGCTTGCACACTCTTGACATTAAATATATGGTACATGCTTCCAGGTCAGTTGGTGGAAAGTAGTGGCCTTTACCCCAGAAACTGATTGTTTGATCACAGACTTATTAGAGTTGGAAAATATCACTTTTGGAATGATTCTTTACTGCAGTCTCAACAACAGTCTCATTTTTCTTCCTGAGGGACACATTTTAAAGAGCCAGATGGTGCCTATGTCGCAGCAGAACTCTGCCTTCTCCCCCCCCCCACCTTGCCTAGATTCGCTTTAAACACTTTCTTTTCATCTAGAGAAAATATTTATGTGCATTTGTTTAGCACTATCCCAAATATCTCGCTTGGCCCTCAAGCAATGAGGTGAGGGAAGTACAGTACCTTCTTATTTCTAAGTACCTTACTTATTTCTCACAAATTTAGAATTAGGGACCAAAGGCACAGAGAGATATAGTGACTTGCAGAAAGCACACAGCATAGTTACATAGAGTGGAGACTTGAATCCAGCCCTTCTGATGCATACCCGGTGTTCTCTCCACTACAACAGAGGACATCTCTGATTTTATTTTCTACCAAAATTTTCCACTACATTAAAATCCTAAACAGTGTGATTAGTGATTAGGTTGAAACAAGTCCTTTGCCTATCTTCAGGGCACATGCCTGTGTATGCTGGAAGGAAGGGTACACCTTGCAAGGAAAGGTATACCCTGGAGCTCCTCTGCTCATCTGTCGGGGCCAACAGAACTCCAGCATATGACCCTTAATGTCAACATGTTAAAAATCATCAAAGTGTTTGTAGTGTCAATAGTAGTATTTTTTCAATTATTCATGTGTGTAAAATATACTTACTAAGCATCTGCTCTGCACCATACATTATTGTACTGGCTGGGGGTAAACATATGACTAAAATGAGACAACATCTCCGTTTGAATGGAACTTGCTTGTTTGAGGGAAGAAAAACAGTAATAAGGAATTACATAAAGTCAGGTAGTGATTAGTGCTATGAAAAAGCCAACAGTAAGAGCTTGTGATAGGGAGACCATACCTGTCAGGGGGAAGCAACGTTTGGGTGGAGACCTGAGGGAGGTGTGGAAGGGAGGCCTATGAAAATATGGGGCCGAGAGTTCCAGGTAGAAGGAACAGCAAATGCAGAGCCTGAGCTGGGAGAACACTCTGCATGTTGGAAGAAGAGCAGGCCAGCATGGCTGGAGCTGCATATTTGAGGGGACAAGTGGTAGGAAATGAGGAGGGAGAGTAAGGTAGACAGGCTCTTACAGGTCATGGTCAAGACTGGATTTCATTTGAAGTGTGATGGGAAGGGATTACGACATTATTTAATTTATGATTTAAGAGGATCACGCTCGGGATATTTGGAGAAAAGACTGTAGAATGCAGAGAGTGGATGTAAACAAACGGTAAGAAAGCCACCGGAGTGTTCAAGGCAGGAAGATGATGCTGTGCCTCGCTCCCAGTAGCACATAAATATGCTGCTTTGACACTATATCCCCCACCGGGAACTGCCTGCCTTCTCTGCTCCTCTTTGTAGCAAAGTGTCCCCATATAGAGCCATCTATATTCACTGTCTCTAATGCCTCTGTTTTCATTCTCTCTTAAACCCCTAACATTCATGTTCTTGTGACCACCACTCCTCCAAAATTCCTCCTGTCAAGGGCATTCGCGGCATCCATGTTGCTAAATTCAGTGATTAATTCTTGGTCCTTATCTTTCCCGTCAGCAGTGAGGGTTACTGCGTAGGGTTGTGCAGCCTGTGCCTGCACAAGGCTCCCGGAACAGGGGACGGGTGGATGTGAGTTTAGCACACCTTGCATTTGCTGAACTGCTGTTTTGCAAGAGCACATCTCCCTAGAGAGGGTGCCTTTTCCTACCTCACACAAAGATCTTGACCCGTGGCAGTGATCCCATAGCAGCAGTTGACATCATCATACCTTCCTCCTTAATGCACTTTCTTTATGGCTTCCAGGACCCCACACTTGGTTTTCCTCCCCGCTCCCTGGGGGCTCCCATTAAGTCTTTTTCACTAGGTCTTCATTTTCTCATGGTGGACATGGCAATGCTGGAACACCTCAGCACTTTGGATTTTCTTTTGTCCCACACTTACACCTACATGATTTCACCCAGTCCTTTGACCTTAATACTATCTTTATGTCCACGATCCCCCAAACTTATCTCCAGTCTGGACTCATGTTTCCTGAACTCCCCCTGAATTCCAAGCTTTTAAATCAACATCTCCACTTGGGTGTTTAATAAACATCTCAAACTTAGCATGCCCCCCAGCTGAATCCTGATCTCTGCCTCCTGAAATCTGCTCCACCTATAGTCTTCTCATCTTAATACAAAGCAACTCTACCCTTCCAGCTGCTCAGCCAAATGCCTTGAGTTACTTTCCATGCTTCTCTTTCTCTTGCACACCACATCCCACCCATCAGTATATACTATTGGCACTACCTTCAAAACCCAACTGGAAGTGAACTTCTTACCACCTTCACAGTCCTATTCTGGTTTGAGCCATCACCACTGTTGCTTGCTTCACTGCAGTAGCCTCTCACACATTTTCCTGTACATTCTATTCTTGACACAGCACTCAGATCCTATAAAAATAGAAGTCACATTGTGTCATGTCTCTGCTCAAAACACTGCAGGGGCTCCCAGTTTCCCTTAGAGAAGAAGCCCAAACTCTTGTTCTTCCCTCTGTGCTTCTCCAACCATGTCTTCTACGCTCTTTCTACTGGACCTGCTCCGGCCACCTTGCTGATCCTTGAGCAGGCCAATTATATTCCAACTGTAGGGCCTTTGTATTGGCTGTTTCCTCTGCCAGAAGCACTTTCCTCCAAATATTCCTGTGACCAAATCCCTTTCCTTCTTCAAGACTTTATTTAAATTTCATCTTTTAAAATTACGACACTTCCTCTCCTTTCCAGATACTCTCGATCCCATTTATCCAGCTTTATTCTCTTCCCTGGTGCTTACCATCTTCAAACATTTAGTTATCATGCTCAATTTGGGGGTTCCTCAATGACAGTTTAAGTTCCTTGAAGGCAAGAGTTTTGTCTGTGATCTGATGCCTTCACATGTCTAGAATAGAGGCTTGCACAGAATAAGTGCTCAAAAAATATTTATTGAATGGATGAAAGAATGAGAATATGTTATTAAATGTTGTCTAATTTTTACTCCAAATCTATCCCAAAATGTAATACTAAGCCGTCGTGTAAGCCACTAGAATATTTAATGACTTGGAAAACTATTTACAATCTAGTGCTAAAATTTTTACAATCAGGTTTCAGAAAAGTAGGTAGGATATGATCCAATTTTTATTTAAACAATGTATATGTTTGCATTAAAAAGGACTAGAAGGAAATATTTATTTAACAAGTATTTCTGAAGCACCTACTATGTACCAGACATTGTGCCAATTAACTCTTCCTGGGGTGGGATTATAAATTATTTTTATTTCTTCTTTTTGCTTATCTGTATTTTCTGTATTTCTACACTAGTGATCTATTAATTTTACATTAGAAATAATTAAGCCAAGTGCTTTTATTTGCTTAGGTACTTTTGAGTGATGCGACTTTGGGCAGCACATTTTCAGGATAAATGCATAGCCCTGTGTGCATACTGATTTACTACAGTATTAATAGAAGAGGCTACAAATGGATTTCTCTCTTAAACTCCACTAACTAGGGAGAATCCCAGATCTCACTGCCTGTTTAAACAATTGCAGGGACAGCTGTGACATCCACAGTCAACATTCTTCAGCAACCAAGGAGATATTCTAGGCAATTTGTAAGCTACCGGGATAAGAGTAGACATTTTACCATTGCCCACCATCCCTGGTCTCTTGGCATTTTAATTGCTTGTTAGTAAGACACTTTGGAAAGCCTTGAGCATGAAAGAGACAACACACAGTAAATTCTAGTATAATTTTCTTGTATTCATTAAATCACTGCCAACTTGAACATGATTTCCTTTGTACAGATACACTATCATTTCTAAGAACAGTAAATTCTATGTACAGGTTTGAAGAGCAAACTTTACCTAGGGTTTATTCCCCGGAGGTATTTCTATAACATGCTATTTGAAGATTCCTCTATTTCAATTTTTAAAAACCTCCGTCTGCAGATGCTGTCCTAGGCTGTGACATTCTCAGCATTAGAGTGGGACAGATGTTTCCCAATGCTGATTTTTTTCACTGTCACTTTGTGCTTCATTATATCAGTCAGATAATGAAATGCTTAATTAGCTCTTCCCTTTTGCCACAGGATCATTTTATAAAAAGGTAAATTGAGAGCTTTGAGAATGAAATATCTCCATTTGGCATGCAGGTATCTAAACCATATTTGAATACTTGAAATATTCGTGCAAGGGTGCTTCCGGGTAGACATGGCGCACAAGACTTCCGTATAGGCATCAGTTGCTGGGGATGGTGGCCACATCATCTCTCCTTCCCCGGCAGCCCAAATATCACTTGTTTTAGCTGTAAATAACCAAATGGGGCAAATCAGCAAGAGTGGTCCTGGTTTCTGGGAAAATACTGGTTTCCAGCAAGAATGGTCCTGGTTTCTGGGAAATTCACTCTAGGCTCCTTAGAAGCTTTGCCTCTCAGGTGACAACAACCATGGAAGTCTTCACCCATCCGGACCCATACCATGTTGAGCAATCCAGTGGAACTGTCAATAGCCCTTTTCCAGATGGTTCTTCTGCCCCAAATGCAATTCATATTGTCAGGTATAATCTAGTCCCTCTAATGTTAAAAATGAGAAGTTTGTTTTCTTCTCTCCATTCCATCCACCTTGCACCCCCATGGCTCCAACCCTTGCAGTTTGCTCATTATATAGGTGATGTGCTCACCCAGCCACCTGTTCATGCTTCCTTCCTGTTATCCTCTTTGGCCCAAGGAGTGAACAAGGGTTTTTTCTGAACAGGAGGGTATTCTATCTGTGGTCAGAGTGGGATTTATAGTGTGTGCTTCCCCCACCCCACCCCCATTTGGCTGGCTGATATTTGCTCAGGGAAAAGCTAGCAGGCAAATCAGCTGACATATTGCCTGAGGTGACCAGTCGAAAAATAAGACCTTCTGAGGATGTTGCTGCAAATACTATTTTTGTCCAGAAGAGACATTCTGCTAGTCAGGATGACAATTTGGTTGGTTTAGGAGGAACCACAGGAAACAAGAGCTCAATGCTGATCACTATTATACAGATCTGGGATGATGGCACATGCGGTGACCAGCCAATTGCATTACCGTATCAGCGCATTCATTTAATGTCGTCAAGGTCAAGGAGGTCTGCTTCTCGGTGATGCTCAACAGGAAACTCAAAATATTATGTATGCCAGCAACAAGTGCCATGATTGATTTTTGTTATGGAATTAATCTGTCAAGAGTTGCAGTTTCAGGTTTGCTACCGTGAGTTATATCTCCGGTTCAGCTGGAAGACACAGCGCCGGAGAAAAGGGCTAAGCTGTCTTTGGCTATTTGCCTCAGTCAGAGCTTTGTTAAGTGCTTGCACTGCTGCTGCTGCTGTTGATAGGGAGGTAGATGTGTGGGCTGCCAAACATCATTCCATTTAAAATGCAATGAAAAGGACCCCTCTGTCATGGCAGCCGGACCAAATGGGGATAGATAGTTGTGTTGAGTTGCTTCACCCCGGGGTCCAGCTGCAGAGACTCTGATTTAAATACATCTGGGTGAGCTGCATGTAAACAAACCTCATGGGTGGAACTTGACTACGGCTGATGATGAGTCATTAGATCAAGAAGTTACATGTCTTACTGTCGGTGGATGGGAAGCCCCTGTGAGGTGTGAAGAGGGGGTGAATTGGCATTTTAGAAGGAACACTGAGACAGTCGCACAGAATGGACTGGGGACAGGGAGGACCAAGGCAGGTGAGAACAGTGAAGAAGCTGTTTGCAATAGGGAATTACTGCGTTCCCTCAAGGTGTGGACACCCACTACGGCTGCCAGCCTGACCCCCAGTGAAGCTCCCTCTTCACAGCAAGGGAACGTATTCACCATGGCCCAAAACAACCATCTTTCATTTCATCTACATCACACTATAAAATCATTTAGAGACTGTTTTCTTCTGAAATGAATTTGATTTTGATTCCCACCCCCCTTCCCTTTCTACCTATCCCTGCTTCTCCGAGGTGCTCAAAGGCCGGTTTGAGGGGAGCTGTTTTCTTTTAGGAGTTATAAAATAATTATACGAATAATTGTTCAAACAGGCTATTCACTACTATCTTAAAAAGGATCATGAAGGTCTTTTTAAGAGAAACATGGGTTTTTGTTGTTATTATTTTGTTTTGTTTTGTTTCTCAAAGATGCTTCAGCCAGTACTCAATTGATTGGCAGTTTCAATCCCTTGAAGTCAGGGAATATAGAAACATAGGATCATAGGATCTCAGAGGAGGCAGATCCCTTTTTGATTACCTCACCAAATCCAAAACATGAGTTCCTCTACAATAATCCCTCCAAGAAATAATATCATTAATAATGTCTAAAGCTTACATAGCACTCATGTGCTTTACATGTGTTAATTATTTAATCCACACAACAACCACATGGGGCAGCCATAGCTTTTGTATTCGTTTCACGCTGAGGCACAAAAAGACACAGCTTGTAAAAGAGGTGGCTCTGGGATTTCAACTCAGGCAATGTTTCCAGGACGTGTGATTACCCATTATGCTATACAAACTTCAGGTGAGTTTTCGCTTGAGTAGTTCCAGGCATGAGGAGTTCACAGGCCTCAGAAAAGGCCTATTTCATCCTTGTCTGTTCTGCTGGTTAGACATGTCCTCCAATGACCTAAAGTCTTCTTCTCTAATATTTCTACCTATATAGCCCTCTGGAGTAATAAGAACGTTTAATCTGTCTGTTGCCAAAGTCTTTTCCTGGGAATTTAAATTTGTCCTCCAAGACTTAATTCATATGTCATTTCTCTGTGAAGTTTTTGTGTGTGACAGTTAAAAGCTGGTGTATTTTTTTTCTTTTACAAGTTCTCTTGGTCCCACTCTGGGTATGTGTGTGTGTAATTACTACTGCGTTTGTGTGTTTGGTGATAGGGTCATTTTTTTAAGTCATAGGAGTAGAGTTTTATATTTCCTTATTAAATTTCTTTCAAGATTGAGCCTATTTGCTGCAACCTATTAAAATCTACTGCTATACTAGGTATTGCTCACTAGTCCTGGTTTCGTGCTATAATTTAATAAAACATGAAGAAATCGAGGCTCAGAGAACTTTAGTTGCCCAAGGTTTCAGTAAGTGGAATTTGCCCCAGTTCTATCTTTAAAAAAGTATGCAAATGCTCGCTTCTGCAGCACGTACACTAAAACTGGAGCAGTACAGAGAAGCTCAGCATGCCCCCCGCACGAGGATGACACACAAATTCATGAAGCCTTCCATATTTTTGAGTGCGCTTGTCATGGTGAGCACCAGGTGATGTATGGAAGTGTTGAACCACTATATTGTACACCTGAAACTAATATTACACTGTATGTGAACTAACTAGAATTAAAATAAAAGTTTAAAAAGCAAAAAAAGAAAAGAAAACAAATGCAAAGTTTGGTATATCATAATTGTAGTGTGTGTGTATATATATATATATATGCATACGTGTCTGTGTATGTGTGTGTGTATTTACTTCACTAGACAAGAGAAAGAGAATAAGAGGAATGTATACAAAGATGATGATTTTGGACTATTTTTTGAACCATTAAAAATAAGCCATTTGAAAAAGAAAAAAATGCATGCAAATCCAATTGCTTGCTCTCGCTGCCAGATCAACTTTTCACTCCCTCTGTTTCTGGCTTGCCTCACGCTCCAGCCCTGCCCTCCCCGCTAATGCAAAAGGAGCATGACTATAGAAGATTTCCCATCTCAGCAGCCACCTCACTCTCTATTCCTCATTTTTATTTGACTTGAATTGTGAGAAAAAGTGTTGTCCTGATATATTGCCTAATCATAGTGTAGCTTTTGGCTTGATACTGACTCTTTTTAGCCATCTTAACTGTATTATCTGTGATTATGGTTTTTAAAATAACTTAATTAATGTCATGATGAAATTAATTCATTGCTGTGTTAATGTTCAGAAAAAAAGTATTCCGGAGACTGACGTGAATTAGTAGAGGGGGTTTTAAAGCTCCATTATTGGTCTAGGAGATGATACAAAGTCAAAACTGCGAGCATTATTTTTTCAAGATTTGGAATGATGCTTAGGAAGGTATTTGCAAGTTGTATCAACTAGATAGAAATATGCAACTGTCAAGCAATATGACAGCCTGCACATAAGAGGGAAGGGTGCAGTGACAGTGGGAGTCGCCTCAAAGATCACTGTGAATCCTAAAAATAAGGACAGTGATAGGGAAGAAAAAAACAGAAATGAAATTCTCACTGCAGGATCTGGAGATAATTCCTAATCTTCTCCAGTTTTTCTCTCCTTCCCCCTCCCCCTTACCAAAACCCATGTGCAGACATAGGGCATTCTTTACTGTCGTTTTAGAAGTACCTATCTCTGTTTTTATCCTAAATCATTTTCTGCACATCTTTTTTTCTCTAATCAACTTAACGAGATATTATCGGGAACCAACTGCAATCTCACAACTATGCTAGTTACTCCAAAAGATTCATAGAAAGATAACTACAGTATCCTTTTCAGAATTTTAAATCAGTTGGTAAGAAAGACTGTACAGAGGGGAAACAGCCCGCCTGCTGATATATTCAGTATATCATGCAGGACTAAACCCGTCATGCTAGATACGTATGCTATAAGACTCGGGGAATTTATTCATCTATCCTAAAGACACTCAGTGAATGCCTTGCATGTGTAGGATTCTGGCAGAGGCCTAGAGAAACAAGGATGAATCCGATATTCTCCCTGACCTCAGGGGCTCAAATGCTACTGGGAGCCACAGAACCCTAAATGGATGATTAGAAATCACCGTGGTTGGGCTTTGTGCTAAGATTGGAAAGGCGAGTAGAGCTTCACTATATGCAGAGCACAAGGGAGCTGGTAAGATGGCATAATTCAGCTCAGTAAGAGGACAAGAGAAATACAGGAGGGTGGAAAGGTGCACAGCCTGGTGAGGAAAGTGACTTTTTATTGGGTGGGGAATTGTAGAGGAATGAGGAACCCAGCCTGATGGGGATTTGGCAGTTAGGGTGTTGCTTGGATGCTGTGTTGGGAAGGGCTGCAGCAAGATGCTGTGTCACACTAAAAGGGACACCTAAAGCATTTTTATGACTTTTATTTTACATGTACGTGTGTTATTTTATGACATTATTTTATACCCACACCAACCTTAATAGGTTCCACTCCCTACATTCTGTCCCTAGCATCCATCGGACCCAGAGCAAGATATACAGTATGTTTAAATATTTGCAATTTATAAATCAATCTAACAAAATGTTAAATGAAAACTGTTCTACCTTTCTCCCCTGACAAATACATCTTCATTAACAACCGGTTTTGAGTTTAAGAGTTCCTGGAATCTTCCAAGTTTCAAGCTAAAATCTGGTGGTTTGGGGAAATCCACTGCCCACTCTTCCCACCCCTGATTCCATCCCACTGTAGGATGTTCAAATATATCTGGACACTTCTGTCCATTTGCCGAGCTCCATTACAGCTCCCCCCGCCACACACACACAACCACGCATTAGCCCACCCAGGGCCTAGAAGGATATTCACTTGCGGTGTGGTCCACTCCTGGGAGGACAGATTCTAGGAAGAATTCTGCATATGCCTCAGTGTTGGACTTAAGCCATGAATCATTGGTACCAAGAGTGTGGCCTAGAAGTTGGGGTTGGGGGAGGCGCAGGTTCCTAGTGGGCCTGTCACTTTGCCCCTGGCATTCTACCCCAGTAAGGGGGCATGGACAGAGAAGGGCCAGAGTTGGGTCTCTACCAAAGTGCTGGATACAGGGAAGGGGCCTCTCTGACTCAGCTCTCAGAGCAGTTATTTCCCTTATCCCACCTTGTACTGATTGAGTTATCTATAGTCCTTTACCCTTCTAGGGATAGTCCTGATGTTTAGAACTGAGGGCTTGTTATGCTGATGTTCCCAAAGCTTCCAATAAGATGACTCCTTCATTTAACCATTAATGTTAATCTCCCCATAAAGGCCTATCTAAGGCAGCCATCTTCCTCCAGGCCGGAGACAGCTAGTGTGTGTGTGTGTGTGTGTGTGTGTGTGTGTGTGTGTGTGTGTGAGCATGTGTAGTAGGGAAGAGTGAGATGGGAAATTCACCTTTCTTACAGGCCAAATATGATGGATTATTAATTATTAAACATTAAACACTTTGTAAACTTCTTCAGCTCCTAGTTCACCATATGTTTCTCTACCACTATAGAGATTACCTTTTTTTTCCACCACTGAGACTGGAAAAGGAGTAAAAGAATACAACAGAGGCAAGGATAAAAGCCCTGTGTCTTCCGGCTGCAAGGAAACATGGGCAGGAGTCTGCCAGAAAAAGTAGAGGGACTGGAAGTGACAATGTTGTGTTGCAAGCTCCACCCTAAGAGGATGAAGAAGGGCTCTGGATTATGAACCAGAACTCTGAGGGCACAAGGACTGTTATCTCACTCTCTTTACAGGCTCCTGGAGGAGGTTACCTCACAGGTTTGTGCAAACCAGAGTGGGGGCAGCCTCATCAGAGTAAAGGTGATGGTTGGCAGAGAGGGAGAGCCTGAGTGCTCTCATCAGACTCCCCTTCCCCTTGGCTCCTTGATGGCAAAGATAGGACCCAGCACCCTGAGTGCTGGCAGTTAGTAATAGCTCCTCCCTGGCACCACTCACACATAGACGTTGCTCCCATCAACTGAGAAACATGGCTACAAGATCCTTCGGGTCTGTTGCTCAATTCTTAGTCTTCATCTTCTTTGGCCATTCAGCAACATTGGACACAGTCAGTCCACACTCCTTGAAAAAAATTCTTCCCTTGGCTTTCAGCATATCACTCTCTTTGGGTTTATTTCTTATGCACTAGCTTCTTTCTTTTTTTCAGTCACTCTGTCTGTTCCTCCCCATCTCCACAGCCTATAAACACTAGAATGCCCCATGGCTCAATCCTCAGACTTCTAATCTTCTTTCTTATTTCTGTTCTTTGTGTGATCTCATCTATTCTCTGCCCTGAAAGATCATCTTCATGCAAAGATTCCTAGGATTGAATTTCCACCGTGTACTTCTCTGAACTCCAGACTCAGATATGCATCTGCTTACTTAAGAGTTTATTTGAAAGTCTATCATTACCCTAAAACTGGATATTGACAGTCCACTATCAAAATGGGGGCACTTAACATAGGTACTCAATAATTGATAGAATCAAGCATCCAAAATTGAGTAAGGATAGATGAAATTTAAATAGCACAATGAATTATTTAGGACTAGTAGGAACATTATATCTCCAAACTCCAGAACACACATTCTTCTCCAGTACACATGGCATATTCATAAAAATTAATGCTGTACTAGGCCATAAAGAGAACCTCAATACATTTCAAAGGATTAGTGTCAAGCAGAGCTTATTTTCTGATCACAATGCACATAGTTAGAAATTAATAACAAAAGAACTTAAAAACCCTGTTTGGAAGTTTAAAAATCAATTTCAAAAAAGAAACTCCTGGTGGAAAAAGTCACAATGGAAATTAGGAAATATTTGTAACTGAACAGTAGTTGAAGGAGTATTTATCAAAACGTGTGGTATGCAGCTAGTGTGTTACTTAGAGGAGAATTTATAGCCTGAAATACTTACATTGGAAAGTAAGAACAGCTGTTGGGCACCTGGGTGGCTCAGTTGGTTAAGCACCCAACTCTTGATTTCAGCTCAGGTCATGATCTCAATGTGGTGAGATCGAGCCCCATGTCAGGCTCCGCACTGAGCATGAAGCCTGCTTAAGGTTCTCCCTCTCTCTTTCCCTCTGCCCCTCCTCCCTCTCTAAAAGAATAAGTAAATAAATCTTTAAAAAATGTAAGAACAGCTGGAAATTAGTGAATTAAGTATTCAACCTATTTAGTTAGACACAGAATACCAGAAAACCTTAAACTATTGGACAGAGGGAAACAACAGTGATAAAAGTAGAAATCAATGAAGTGGAGGAAGAAAAAGCTGCTATAAAGAGTTTGAACAAATCAAATGTCGGTTCCTTAAGAAAGATAAGTTACAGGCGCCTGGGTGGCTCAGTTGGTTAAGCGACTGCCTTTGGCTCAAGTCATGATCCTGGAGTCCCGGGATCGAGTCCCGCATCGGTCTCCCTGCTCAGTGGGGAGTCTGCTTCTCCCTCTGACCCTCCCCCCTCTCATGTGCTCTCTCGCGCGCTCTCTCTCATTCTCTCTCTTTCAAATAAACAAATAAAAAATCTTTAAAAAGAAAAAGAAAGATAAGTTACTTCAAAACAAGCAAAACAGTGGGAAGAATAATCAGAGAAAAAAGGTCACAAATGAGTGATTCTAAGAAAGCAACAGGTAACGTTACTATACATAGAGTGGAAATGAAGAAATAAAAAGACAATATTACGATCAACTTCATGCCAAAAAAAATCTTGGAAACTGAGATGAGATAGGCAAATTCCTAAATAATTCTAACTTCCCAAAGTTGATTCACAAATACGTAAGAAAACTGAATAGTCACATAACCATTCATGAAACCAAACCAGAATTTATGTATTTTTGTTGGTTTTACTGACATTCTATCAAATATTCAAGAGATAAATTATTCTAATCTTACACAAACTGTTCCCAGAGTAGAGAAAGAAATACATTCCCTTTTGTATTTGTTGAGGCTGACACAATGTGGATATGAGATCTGACAATGATCACAGGGAAGGGAAAAGTTATAGCTCAGTGTCTCTTATGAACATAAAGGTAGAAGTGCTATTTAGCCAACCAAATGCAGACATAGTTAGAGAACGGTTTTGTGACCAAGTTGCATTTATCCCAGAAATTCAAGATTGGCTTAACATTGGAAAGCCAATAAATGTAATTCATCACATTAACAGATAAAAAAGGAAACATTATATGATCATCTCAATACTACAATAAAAGAATTTGATGAGTTTCAACAAAGCAGGAGACAAAATTGTCATTATTTGACAATTATATTTTACTATGTACTATGTTCAAAAGATCCTACTGAGTTATTAATGTGTTTAGCATTTCTACAAAGCAGCAAAATATAACTAGAAAATATAACATTAAATATATTTTATAATATCAAGAAATATATAAACTATTCAGTAATAAAGATACAAAAGACTTTTGAGTATAAAATTATAAACTCTTATTGAAAGGTATTAAAATATGTAAATAAATGGGGAACTGTACCATGATCATGGATAAAAGAAATCAATATCATAAAGTTGCCTGTTTTCCACAAGGGAAATTAGAGACTGTTTCCCTACAAGGTAGTAAAAAAATTTTTATAAAGCTATTGCAATTATCAGTTTTGTATTGTCTTAGGGGTAAATAGCCCAAGAGAACAGCAGGAGTCTAGAAATAAACCTATTTAACATGGAAACATGATATATGAGAAGATTGGCATTGCAGATTAGTTTAGGGCAGGGGCAATGACAGATTGTTTAATAAAAGGCATTAGAACAACTGATTCATCGCTGAACAAAAAATGAAATTGGACCCTTACACAGACAAAAAAAATCAATTCCAGATAGTTTAAATATTTACCTGTGAAAGAAAAATTATAAAACTTTTAAAACAGGATATAGGAGAATTCCTTTATGACCTTAGGATAGTACACATTTCTTAAATAAGACATAAGACATCCATTTATAAAACACAATACATTTAATTACGTGGAACTTTTTAACATTCCTGTTCATTAAGGGGCACCTGGGTGGCTCAGTCGGTTAAGCAGCGGACTCTTGATTTTGGCTCAGGTCATGATCTCAGGGTCATGATATTAAGCCCTGCATCCAGCTCTGCATTCAGTGGAATCTGCTTCTCTCCCTCTGTCTCTGCCCCTCCCCACACTCATGCTCACTCTCTCTCTCTCAAATAAGTAAATAAATCTTAAAAAAAACCCCAAAAACCTCCTGTTCCCTAAAAGACACAATGAAGAGAGGCATAAGAATCCAAACCTGCTAAAAGATGTTTACTACATTTATCCCACCATTGATTAGTGTCCAAAAAACAGTAGGAAAATATGAAGCATTGGGTGTTGGTTTTCATATGGAACAGTGAGAACTGTCATATACGGCTAGTAGGACTATACACTGGCACAGTCTCTTTGGAAAACCAGTTGGCATTTTATAATGAATTTGAACATGTCCACTACCTACGCCAGTATTTCAATCCTAGAAAGAGCCAAGGAAATTTTGTATATGTGTATGAGGAGACATGTACAAGAATTTTCACAGTAGCAAAACGTAGAAACAACCTACTCTCTAACAACACTAGAATGGGTAAACTGTGACATACCCAAACTCTGGTGTCATATACAACAGTTGAGTGAGTGAGCACGATGCTAAGTGAGATAAGTCAGTTAGGGAAAGACAAATACTGTAGGATATCTCTTACATGTGGAATCCAAAAAAAAAAACCAAACTCATAAAAGCAGAGAGTAAAACGGTGTTTACCAGGGACTGGGAGGAGGGTAAATGGGAGAGATGTTATTTAAGGGTACGTATTTGCAACGAGTGGGTAAGTGAGTCCTGGAGACCTAACATGCAGTATAGTGATTATAGACAACACAACTGTATTATAAGCATTGAATCTGCTGAGACTCGATCTTGACTGTTTCCGACACTAGAAGAAATGATAGCTATGTGATACGATGGAGGTGACAGCTAGCACTACCACGGTGATCATATTGCAGTGTAAAAGTGTGAAATCAATATGTTGTACACCTTAACCATACAGTGTCATATGTCAACTGTATCTCAATTTAAAAAATGAGTGAACAACGGAAGTATACATTAACATGGATGGTTTCCAAAAGAATAATTTTGATTGAAAAAGAAGTCAGTCATTGGCATTCTGTATTATTACATGTATCTAAGAGTACAAAAAATAGCAAAGTAAAACAGCATATATTTCCAGGAGTATATACACATCTAGCAAAACTATGTGAGAAGCAAAGGAAATGGTTAAAATTCAAGGGAGCGTTTACCTCAGAAGGGAAGGAAGAGTGAGTAAATGCATCAGGGCAGGGAACAGTAGGGCTTCTCCAAGCGCACAAGAATGGGCAATTTCGGGCGCCTGGGTGGCTCAGTTGGTTGAGCGACTGCCTTCGGCTCAGGTCATGATCCTGCAGTCCCGGGATCAAGTCCCGCATCGGGCTCCCTGCTCAGCAGGGAGTCTGCTTCTCCCTCTGACCCTCCCCTCTCTCATGTACTCTCTCTCTCTCATTCTCACTCTCTCAAAATGAATAATAAATAAATCTTTAAAAAAAAAAAAAAAAGAATGGGCAATTTCTACAGCTGAGTGGTAAGCCTATTTTTAAACTATAGATACACATTTTTATTTGTTTGATGTGTTTCACCATAAGAGAAAGAAATGAATATGAAAATCTTGGTAAGGCTTGGTCATTTTAAAAAATGATGATCAAATTAGGTATGGGAGAGACAAATAAAAGAACAGAGGGAGTTGGAAAATGCTTCTTTTTAAGAAAACTGAAACTAAGAATTATAGAAAACACATAGTGGAGGTAATTTACGTAAGAAAGTTAAGGTGTGCCTCAATCAATACATCCCCACACAGATGAAAGTCTGCATTTATATTTTGAGCTAGGCAAAACAGTGTGCATTTATATGTTTTAAGCGAAAATCCTTAATGCATTTATGAACCCATTTTTATGATTTGCTTCCTTACTAAGATTTCTCAAGTAACCAACCAAATACTGATAATAAGAACATGAGATAAGAAGGCTTCTGTGGTATTGTAGCATGGGATTAAGCTAAAATCTAGTTTCTTTTCTTTTTCCATTACCCAGTGGATGGCAGTTTGTGAAAAAGAGTGACTAGCTAATAGATAAAATATGTATCTGTGTGTTGTTGGAGTCAAATTTGTAAGTCCTGTTAACATAAGTATCTCGTGTTTCCTGGGAATTTATATCTAACTTATGAACCCTGTGTCTGTTTAATCTGTGTTGACTATTGTGACAGATTGCCTGTTTTCCTCCTCCCAGAATGATAACTTAGAAACATTTCCCAGTTCCCTTTGGTTATAGGTCATAGGGCTGCATTATAGGGGAAAATCATGTGCAAGACTTCCAGGCCTATAAAAACAAAAACAGAAAACAAAACAAAAACGAAACCTGCATTAAAAACCTTCCAGGTAAGATCTGTGATGCATTCTCCTTGCAGCCAATTTGAATGGAGAAGACCCTCCCGTGTAACCTGAGAGACAGAAGCGGAGAGCCGTGGAGCCTCGAGATGGAAGGAGACTTAGTCACTGTAACATAACTTACAAGAGAGCCTGCCTGACCGGGAGCACCTGCACTGAGTAAGGAATAAACTTCAGTGGGGTTTATCTATAACAGCCATTAGAATTTACCCTACTCAAAATCAAAAAAGCCAAATATTTAAGGGGGGAAAAAAAGGAGAATGAAGGCTACAACTGTATGTCTTCTTCTTCTCCCTAGAGAACAGATCCAGAGCAGTTCCACATTCACTAGCTGGCTGGGCAGAGCCAAAGAACAGAGAGGGCAACTCTGTTCATTTGCTGCCTGATGATCTTTATAAATTGTGGCTAAGGAGTTTGTAACCAGAGTTATATTTACCAGTGGCCTCATTGGCCAGCCAGTGATGGGACGCAAGGCCATTAAAGGCTTGAACTGAATTGACAGGCATGCATGGATCCAACAAATACTTCTTGAGCAACTGGCATATGTCAGAAACTGTCAATGTTTCTGAGTATACAGTATTGTAAATGTGTCTTTCCAAAGTGGAAATACTCAGCATTATTAATGCCAGAATTATTGATATTATTGAGTGTCTAGATTTTATTAATCCAAAAAGCCCTCTATATTCTTGGGAGAAAGGACAATTTCTTTGTTTTGTTTAGTTATACCTTGAATTTTGCTTTACCCCCTTCCCAAAAGAAATAACCATGTATTTTTTAAAGCTATGACTGAGAGTGCTGGTATTCACAAAATATCATTGTGATTCACTGTATTTCTCTGCCCTCATATAACTAGGTGGGGTCATGTGACTAATTCCTGCTGGCAGAAAATTAAAGGAAATCTGCATACTTTCTAATCTGAGGCAGATAGGAGGATATGTCTTCTCCACACACTCTCTTCTCTTCTCTCTCTTCAGTAGGCTAAAAGCAAAGGATTCTGAGATTCCTGACTTGCAAGTTGGAAATATTGTGGTCCCCAAGACATAGCTTGGCTAAGAGCCATGCAGGATTGCCACATGACCCACGTGGGACTGTGCCATGAGTCAGAAGGAAACATTGACTGCATTAATCCAACTAGATTTAGGGCCTTATTTAATGAGCAGTCTCCTTATAAACACCAAAGCCTGTGTTATATATTAAGACAAAGGAAAACAGTAAAAGAGGAACATGATTCATTAAATGTTAGAAAAGAAACCAAGGGAAAAGGTACAATCCCAGCCCCCCTGGTGTATTACGGAAGCAGCTTCTTGTTGAAATTTGCAAGTGAAGGTGCAAATCCCCATCCCCTTCAAACACCTCCCCAGCTTGTTCTTCCAATGCCCACATGTAGAAGCTGAAATGAAAGGGTTTGAATTATCACATGCCAAGGCCTTGTTTATTTACCACATCTCTGTGGAAGTCTGAAAATTCAACATTAAAATAATTGGAAAATTTTGTGAGTCAATGTGGAATTACTAATGATTTCTTTTTCACACAAGGGAATTGATTTAATTGGGAAAGAGAATTAAAATGCTTTATTAATGTTGCTAACTAATTATCATTAAATATTATTAATACATCAGCAGTGATATATGCAGTGATATGCTATAGGGAGAGTAAATGAGAAAAAAAAAAATAAAGGCCTTGCATCAGTTTGTTAGATTTGAGAGGGTAGAGCTATTCCTAGGGCAGGAATTTTTGTATGGTATTTGTAAAAGCAATCAGATCTTTTCTCAAAGTCTGCTAAAGATGAAGACAACCAAGAAAGGGTACATTGTATGTGAACAGCAACTTTCTTCACCATGAACATTGAACACCAGCAAAGAAAATATTGAAAAGATGGTGTTGCATGCCCTCAAAGCAGGTTACTGTGCTTCTCTTTTCTGTAAAATGCACTTTACCTAGAGTAACATGGGCTGGAACAGTTTCTTCTAGTTTTTTTAGTTTTTCTGTCAATAGTCAACCAAGCTTCACTACGTTGTAAGAAAGAGCTATGTTTGTTCTTTAAGCAATATATGCATTCTCTAAGAATTATGCTACTCTCACTCTGTTGATAGCTGCATTTATGAGCCAATTCAAAATCCAAAATATTTGCCTCAGATATTAGCTACGGGGAGTACACATTCATAAAGATATGTTGTCGCTGCATAATTTCCTCTTTCTTATTAATCATCTTTCTGAGCTCGTAGTTTGCCAGACTTCAGCTTTATTTCTATATTTTCTAATCAGCTAAATGCACGTCCTAAAGCAAACAGGTTGTGTCATCACTGCTTGGCTGAAAATTCTAGTGCAAGAAAACACAGTTGGTTGGTGCATTCAACCAGCTCCCACTGTGATATGATAAAATGTGTCTAAACATGTAAGCATAATCTCCAGAGGTAGGCTAGGGCTGGCGTCAGACTTTTTAAAATCTCATCAGGGCAATCTAAGAAGGGACTGTATTCCGTTGAGAAATTTGCCTAAATTCCTTAATAATCACAAACCTTACTTCTTCAATCGTCCCTCAGACCAAGTTCCTATTACCTCTGTATTGACATGCCAAGTGAAAATAAGCTGTTGATGTATTCAGAAAAACAAGGGCTCCAGTTGTATGCATGGATAGAAATATTAATTTGCTTTAGAAATACTGGTATAGTGGACGCGGACAACAAAATATGTAGGATTGAGATTTTGCGTCCTAGCGCATATACAGCATCATAGTGAACAACAATTAACATCACAGAATCACAAGCATTTAGATCTGGAAAACACATCGCATGCTGTCATAATTCAATGCCTTTATTTTCAGAGAAGGAAATGGAGCTCAGAAGGGTAAAGTGGCTGGCTGAAGATCACACAGCTATTAAAGGTGGAGTTGGGGCTAAAGATTCAGGTCTCTGAAATAGTCAGACATTTCTCTTGTGCATACAATGTAAACGGTTGACCAGATAAGTCCTGAGTGAATGGAGGCCAATTCAGTACCCAAACGATCCATGGGAATATCTCTAAGTAGAGCTATTAGTTGATTTGCTATGGATATTTGGAGAGGAACTTGAAGATGCACCAAAACTCACTTGAATTTATTATAACCAACGTTTATGGTGACCCTACCATGTGAAATCACAGAATCGGGGAATTTTGGCACTTCGTATTTTAACATCTAATAAACCCTGTAGGATATTCTCAAGGAAGCCACACCGTGTCCTCTGCATATTTTAATTTGCATGTATTCATCAGTACACAATCAGGCAATAGAGAGCACCAGGGAAGGGAGCATTTCCATTTTCATGGGGAGAGGTAAAGCACAACAATGGGATTATGAGGAAAGGCAGACTAAATCTCTAAACAGACTAGAGCCTTGTACTTTCTCTTTTTTTCTTTTTTCCCATTTTTCTTTTCCTCTCCTTATCTTCTCTTTCCTTTCCCCAGGGCTCCTCAGAAATAGATAGAAGTCTGGAATATTTCAGAAATAGATAGGGGTCTGGGATATTTACTCTGTTTTTAATTTCTTTTTTTTTTTGAGGCTCCAACTATATAAAAATAAAGAAATAACAAACCAGGATTACATATCAAGTGTTTTCATTTAATTAATTGACAATTTTAAGACACACAAAGCAATATAATTGCACAATTCATAATTACAATATTTTTAAAGAATTATTTCATTGCACAATACACTGTGATCTGAAATGGTGCACAAGCCTAAAATTGTAACAAGGATGTCCTTTTGGGGTGCCTGGGTGGCTCAGCCATTTAAGTGTCCAACTCGTGGTTTCAGCTCAGGTCAGGATCTCAGGGTTCTGGGATCAAGCTGGCACTGGGGTCTGTGCTCAGCAGGGAGTCTGCTTGAGATTCTCTCCCTCTCCCTCTCCTCCTTCCCCCACCCCTCGCAAATAAATAAATTAAAAAAAAAAAATGCCCTCTTTCTAACATGTCTGAGTGATTGCATTAGAGAAGCCAGAAGTCTCAAGTTGAGGACCTTTTGGGCACATGCCAACCAAGTACCCACCCTTTCCCCTCTACCTCATACCCCACCTTAATAATCACGGCCTTTCCTTTTCTTCCCTTGCCTGTACTCAGAGACAGCAGAGCAGTTTCAAGAAGCACAAGATCAGGACCACAGTCTGACCCTCTCTCTGGGGTTCGGAGTCTGGGAGTGGAGATTAGTTGGGCAGCTGCTTACCAAAAAGGGGAGCTTACTCAAGGAAACACAACTGTCTCAAGGGAACAAAATCTAAGAGTAAACCAAGTCAGAAAGTAAACAGGGTAAGAGTGATTTTGATTTTGAGACCAGACCCAAAGTCCAAGGACAGCCAAGGGGTGTGGGCAGAGGAGGGCAGCTACTGAACCGAGAAGAGTGGATGAGGCACCGAAATTCACTGTAGAAACTCTACAAAGGGCCAGTCCTTTTCAGCCCATTTTTATTGGCCCCTATGAAGGAAGGGGCTCTTATTCCTTTCTATCATCTTGAACTTGGATGAGGAGAAGTTTGGTGCAGAGGTGAGGCTAGAGTTGGTGGGAGGACATGGGCAAAACCGTCTCTTAATCTTCCATCACTTCCCTCTCTCAAAGCTAACAATCGATGTTCGTAACTCAGGAACTGTCTATCTAAAATCTTCCTGTCCATACCCTAAATGTTTGTTCTCCATCTCTCCTCCACCGGAGTGAACATGGGAAGGAAGGGAAGGTGAAATCCAAACCAGTTAGAATCTGACTTGGTAAGAAGGCTGAGAAAACCATTTAGCTTTAACCATTTTTTTTTAATTATATGGATTTAATTTCACCACTATCATCGACCTCGTTAAATCAAATATTTGAGAGCTGGTAGTTGCAAAAGCTTTATTTGGGGAGGTTGCTACTGGCCACTTTTTTTATATTGTAAACTTCCCACTAGGTTTTTAGCCTTGAAATTCTGTGCAAAACTAGTATGCATGTTCATTTTTCTGGGGTGATTGTCTATAGATTCCATTAGATCCTAAAAACAGGTTAGTGACCCTGGAACTGTAAAAAATACCTTGCTGTTTTATAGTTTCACGTTCGTTCCCTGCCCTAAGCAACTTCCTTCTGGGTCAAAAGATAATTTACTTTGTTCTTTTTACATGTGTCAGACATCAAAATTGTCCTAGACCAGACACAATACACCATTAAAAACATAAGGGTGTTATCTAAGGCATATTGAGGACAACTGGCTTGAAGCTCCAGGGGTCTGACCAGATCGTTGCCAAACGCAGACTGATGTGGGTGGGGCATCTGTACACCACAGTTTTCCAGGGAAGTGAGGTTCAAGATCTGGTCACCTTGCTTCAATCCTGTCCTATACAGGATTATGGAGAGTGATAGGAAAGGAGATCGGAGCTTGAGTTTCAAGCAGACTTTCCCCACAGAGAGGAAGGTATACAATTGTTCTCATTATCATAAACACCGAACGAGTTTTCCTCAGTGAAAGACAAACTGAAAGATTCTCTCTGTCTGTGTTAGATGGCTTAAATATGGTCCTGCCAGCTAGCAGACAGATCAGAAGACTTCCTCCAAAGATCTCTGAATATCCAGCATTCTGTAAAGTTGAGACTTCTGTCTCCTATTCTTCCAATATACCTTGAAAATGGCCATAAATGACACCTTGTTACAAGAATGTATCTTCTTCAAAACCGGTCTCCAGCAGGTTTCTAGGTCTTAAAGGCACAAAGCCCTCTCTCCATTCTGTCAAATGCACTTGGGTAGGATGTTTTTCCTACATTTCAACTGCACTTCAGTGCCTGACCCTTTGTCTAGATTATTGTTTTCAGCCAGCCTGCTGTTTGGCTGACTCCCAGGGTTCTGATAACTATGTTTGGAAGGGTATGTCTGAAAATGGAGAGGGCCATATAAATTGTACTTAGAAGCGTACACATCTGAAAATTTAATGGGACCCATCCATCACTCCTGGACACCAAAATGATGATTTCATAGATCATGTAATTGTTCCAAACACCTTCTCTTGACAACCCTCATCTTTGAACTTGTAGTTGTTTCATTTATTGTGGCTATTTGGGTCATTTAAAATTTAGCCCACTTTTCTCCAGGTGATTTATTTAGTGTTTATAAGTCCATTTTGACATCTTCTTCCATTTCTTCCACCAGAAATGTCTCACCCTCATGATCTTAGTAGAGGCATCATTTATAGCTAGAGAGGCATATCTGAAAATGCCTTACCTTTAAATAGTGGGATTCATCATATCTGAGTTCATATGTCTGATCACCAAAAAGCCCCATTTCATTTCAAAAGAAAAATTGCTTCTGTCAGTGTAAACAGAATGCATTATCCCCTTTTAATAACCATTCTTAAGTATGCTGCTGTATTACTTTTTCACAGCTGTATTCCAATAAGCTGTAGAGTAATTGCCAGTTCTCCTGTCTAATAGGTTCATTATTCTTTTGCCATAATTGCAGCCATTAAATGTTCAATTGTTAAATTTCCACTCCTACGTTTACTTAGTGTTACATTTTATAATGGGGCATGTCATTACAGCACCCCAGTGGCCATGGCTGTTGTTCAAAGTATTTCTAAAAGTCAATGAGATCCCTGTGAAATATGTCTTCATTTTTTATTTGTTCAGATATCCCCCCTCCTCAACCTTCCTTTCCCTTTTTTAGATCTCCTAAATAGGCTCTTACAAACTGGTAGGTTTTGCTAGAAGTTTGAGGACCTGACCTGGGTTGGGAGACATAAAGCTGAGCCCTCAATGTCTGTGAGCAGTGCTTTCTCACTTTAATGCCATGATTCATATATAACAAGGTGATTGAGAGTGAAGATATCACTAAGGAAATTAACACTTAAGACTTAATGGTTTTTCTCAAGAGCTCTGATTCATCTTTTATCATGTTAAATTTGTAGGGCTTTTTCATCAAATGAAAGATACCTTGGTCAGAGGTTATGGGATTGTTAACCCCCGTCTACAGTGCTCACGGTAATAAAGCAAATGCCTTCCCTTTATTGCTTGACATTTCTGGATATGTCACATCCTGGGGTCTGAGCTTACCTATTCTGTCTGATGCAGTGGACTGTGTTACTTTGGGAAGTTACATTGGTGAAGACGGCCAGGGAAATGGTAAGAGATTTTAACTTACTGTATTGTAGTTGAGCATCTCCTGATTTGTTTGGCTTTGTTTCTTTGTTTGCTGGCTTGCTTTGGGGTTTCAGTGTTAGACTGAAAGTTCTTTTGTAAAACATCCAGTATTTCTTAAGTACTCAAATATTAGCCCAAATCTTTGACCTAGGTCACGTTTTATTTTTAAAGAGTTTTCTAATCATCTATTCATCAGTTAATCACCATTTTCAAGCTTATTTTATTTCATTTCCATTCATTGCATTAACTTTTATTTCCTTCTGAAGCTGAAAATGATTTTTACTGTCAATGGGTTAGCACTGTAATTTTGTCCAAGTCATTCCAGCTCTATGTTCTTTGGGGAGTCTTCTATGATTTAGAGTACTTTTCATTTTTTGGTAAGAACAATAGAAGCCCTTTTAATGACATGGTTCATTATACCAGAAGTGTTATTGGTCACGTTACATCCCTTACACCATAACCACTATGATGCACACATCCACTTCCTCTGCTCATTTGCCCTGATGTTAGTAAAAATAGTAAGCTAGCATTTGTTGAGTATCTACTCTCATTCTGTCTCTGTACTACACGATTACATACATTTTCTCATTCAATCCCTATGAGGTAAGTACACTTCTTATTCCCACTTTCCAGGTGAGGAAACTGAGACTCAAAGAGGTAAGTAACTTGCACAAAGTTAATAACTAAGAACTGAGCTCAGAGCTCACATTCTTAGTACCTACTTGACATTATAGTAGAGGCAGTCCTGCGATAAATAGTGAGAAGAACTTAGATATCTTTATGAAGCAGCAAATGTTCAATAACTCTTGAGAATTCTGCCACTTTCCTAGGCAGACAGTTCAGGAAAAAACTTGCCAAGGGTTACAGGGCAAAATAGGTACCCAGGACAGAATTATGCCACTGCCAGTTCTCCACAATAAGCCTGCTCACGAAATAGACCAAAGGAAATGACTGTAAAATTGACTTGAGAGTGGTTTATAGTTTATTAGTCCCAATAACTTTCCTATAAAGACAAAAATAGACTTAATATATTTAACACGTTGTGTCCATCCTAAAAACTCTATCAAAGTGTTCAGGTGTCTGTCACATATCAGTAATATAAATTTTGCGATAAGACTTTAGATATAATTTGATCACTGACAACGAAAACTGAATGACATGTCTTTTTCTCTTCCCTGGCTATATTGGCTTTGCAACATTCCCAAACATGAACATTTGTTGTTGTCAGTAAAGCAGTCAGCTGTGTCACTTGGGAAAGATACATGGAGTAGGTTGGTGTTATTCTGACAATCACTTTCTTCCAAAGCGATACAGTAAATGGATCTTATTTTGCTCGTTTACTCACAACACAATGGTCAAGATGGAAAAAGAAAGAGCACAGCATAGGAAGGGTCGATAAGAAAGCCAGATTGTGCGATTAACAAAAAGACACACATTACCTGATGAAGTCGAAGGTGTCACCCAGGGAGAATGACTACAATGGCCGCAGAAATAATTGGAGAGAGAGTGAAAAAATAAACATCCCCGTGTTTGCAAATAGCTTCCTTGCCTGTCTCATTAGGGCAGGTGATCTTTTGGTGGTGCCAAATTTTAGAAAATAGTCGATTACCAAAAATAGAAGCTGTAAAAGATTTGCCAATCATAAAGTGGCTGTCTACTTAGTGCAAGATGAAACTGGCTGATCAACTCTTGAAAGTTTGCTGAAAGGATTGGGTGTAAAGTAGTTAAAGAAAAGGATGTCTTTCCTGCTCAAATTCTCTTTAGATTTGAGATGTCACCAAGAATTTATAAAACTAAAGAAAATACCTACAAGATCCATCACTCTGACTACTGAGTATATTCAAAACCTTTTATCAGATCTTTGAGAGTTCCAATAACAAGCTCCGTGCTCATTTATTCGAATTAACTATTCTAAATGACAGGGTTTGATTAAAAGTACTTATTTTGATATATACATATGAAGATTAAAATGGTGAAACAGAGAAGGGGATCGTATGGTGAGCTTTTCCCTGTTCTATAGAAACATTGAATGACTTAAACGACTCTCATACCCTTGTTTCTTAAAAGAAATAAAAATACACACATGTTAAATATGAGAGATTCAAAGAGGTTTAGAAAAGTCTAAACTGAATCTATTAGATGGAAAACTTATCCAGATGTGATTCCATTATCCAAGTCCAATCCTGGACAGATCCAGAACCTGAAAGATTAACAATGCCAAAACATTACAAATGCAATGCAGGAAACCTCTGGAGAAACAGAAGGTCGTTGGCTCCCAGTGTGTGTGTTGGGGTGGGAAGGAGGCAGGGAATAACCTAGGGTAGAAGAGGAGCAGGGAGGTGGGACAATGTTTTCTCATAGTGCTCTTTCTTCCCTCTTATACTGCCTTAAGTAGGGCAACAACTCAGCAACTCCAACCCAACTAATTAGGTGTTCTGTCTATTGCTGGTAAAGAAATGCAATCTTTCTTCTATATTGATCTTGTATCCTGAAAACCTGCTAAACTGTTTTATATTTAAGCAACTCCAAAGTGTATCTTTTTATACATTTTAACATCTCTGAAATTGAAATGAATCTTATAACCTAATTTATAATCACCATTTTCTAGGCAGTAGTCATCACTGCCCCTGTGCATGAGTGACATAGCTGTAGTCAGCATTTCAGTTGAATTGTGTATGTAGTTTAGTAATACATGTGCTGAGTGTAACTGTCAGTTAAAATGTCTTTAAAACAATTACACTATTATTAAGTTTTGGAAAGAAAAGTTATTGAATACACAAAAAGGCACAGAAATAGAGCAACAGAGCATAAACTAGATAATAATGTAGTAAATATTCGTTATGGGAGGAATAATCAACATATCATATTTACTTGCAAAACAATAACCAAGAACTATTCAGAAAGAAAAGAAAGAAAAATTCCCATAAGTAGATAAAGATGTGTGACAGGTTGTTACCACAACAAGTGCAAAATAATTATCTACCATACATCAAGCAATAAAACTGAGGGAAGATCTTCCTTAAACCCTGGAAAGACTGGAGAAAGTGACAAAACCCTCTGTATAAATAAAGAATAATTCATGCAGTATGCAGGACTATTGTTAAGGTAGTGTCATGTTTTATTTGGCATCATTTCTTTTTCTTAGTAGAAAATAATGATGCATTTTAACAACTGATAAAAATTACAGGCTCAATGTAAAATAATATGAATTCTAATAGTGCTCATTATCCTAGTTGAAAAATGACATCTGATTCTTTATAATATTTTTATTTATTTTTCCTGCCTTGTTGTGTTGGCTGGGATCTCCAACAAATACTAAAAGAAGGAAAGATGAGAACCTGTTGTCTTTCACTGATTTCAAAGGCAAAGACTTCAACATTTCACTTTAAACCTGAGATAAAAATTGTTGTAAATACCTGTATGGGTTAAGAAACTTTTCTAGTTTGCCTAGAGTTTTAATCACAAATAAATGTTGTCTTGTCAAAGAATTTTTCTCCCTCTATGGAGATTTTTCCCTTTCAGCTTTGATGTGATAAATTACATTTTTAACTTTTCTAATATTTAACCAATCTTTAATTCTTGGATTAAATCCAAAAGGGCCATAATGTATTATGATGGCCCTTATATTACTCCTGGATTCAATTTAATATTTTGTTTAGAGTTTTTGCATCTATGTTTATAAGCGACCTTTTTCCTTTCTTGAATAATCTTTCCCAATTCTTAGTATCAAGATTAAGTTAGTCTCATAAGGTCAGTTTGGGAGCATTCCTTCCTTCTCACGCCTCTTGAATCATTTGTTAAAGACTGGAAGTAACTTTTCCTTAAATGCTTGGTGAAATTTGCCAGTGAGGCCATCTGGTCCTTGAGTTTGCAATGCAGGAAGGACTTTGACTACTAATACAATTTCTTTAATGTTTATTGCTTTATCAGATTTCCTGTTTCTTTTTGAATTGCAATGGTGAATATAGCCTGTTACAGAACACAATCTATTTTTTATATTGTACCTTATATTTTAATAATATATAACCTATTTAATCTATATTTTCTAATTTATTTCCATGAAACTTCCTATAAATTAATATTTTGTTACTTTTTAATGTCTGCAGCTTCTACACTTTTACATTCTTTATATAGTTTGTGCCATTTCTTTTTTACCTCTTCACTCTCGTGCACAGGGTTCTTAATTATATTAGTCTTTTTTTTTTAAGATTTTATTTTTAAGTGATCTCTACACCCACCGTGGGGCTTGAACTTACAACCCCAAGATCAAGAGTCACATGCCCTTTTGACTGAGCCAGCTGGGCACCCTATTAGTCTCTTTAAAAAAGTTTGTCTTTTTAGTTCTCCATATTTAAAGCTTTAATAGCTATCTTATGTTTACTTTTCTTCTTTTGTTCTTTGGGTTTGTTTCACTGTTGTTTTCTAACTCAAATTTGGATAATTACTTTATTGATTTTTTTTTTAGTTTTCCTACCTTTCAAATGTCAGCATTTTTATGCTATAGGCTATAATTTTCCCTCTAGTTTTTGTTGAATCCCACAATATTTAATATGAGCTATTTTCATTTTTGTCAGTTCAAATGTTTTCTAATTTCCCATGTGATTTCTTTTTCAATCCACTGGTTTACCTTACAAATGCATTTTTTTAATTTCCAAATATACAATTTTTAAAATTATTGATTGATTCCTAGGTTAATTGTATTGTGGTCAGAGGATGTGTCTGTATGACTCCAATGATTAAATACTTGCTGAAATTTGTTTTATGAATCAGATAATGTTCAAATTTTGCATTTGTTTAAACAGAATGTTTTCCCTATACTTGTTGGATGCAATGTTCTGTATATGTCCATTGCATGAATTTTGCTACTCATATGGCTGAACTCCAGGAAAAATCAATGAACATAAGTGTGGTGCAATTGTCATTAATGATGAAACCATATGGCAAGATTATGAATGGTTCAGAAATCACACACCTATGACATTTTGTTCACAGCCTCCAGTGGTGTGTTCAATTTTCAACATTAATGTTACAGAATTAATGATCACAAATAGATTGATGTTGGGCCACCTTCATTATTCTTTTCCCATCAAAGTCAACCTAATCACATACAAGAGATTTTGGAACATCTTTCTATTATACTTACACAAAATGTTTTTTAAAAAACAGAAAAGCAGCTACTCTGTGTTAATAAAAGAAGCAACAAAAACTTTAGTATCATATATTGCAGTGAACAATATCAATAAAGCAGGGTCTATTAGCACACAATGAAATAATTTATTTGCTGTAAGCTGCTGAAGAAGCAATCAAACTCATTTGCCTTGAAAATGCAAGTATTTCTTACCTGACACCTGCTGAAAAAATTCTCCCATCATTCTACTCAAAAGAAGAATCTGAAATTATTGTGCATTCAGTGAAAGCTGAGATATAGATGGAAATTTTTATATGACTTGTTTTTTTAATCTTGAAAGCTAATCACATTGTTGTACTGCTCCGTTTCTAAATCCAATACTTAAATTTTTTCTCAATTTGATGGTTGCAGGAAATATTAAAGGCAAAAATATTAGAAATAAAAAACATGTGTGGACATTAGCCTTAAGTTTACTTCAGAAAATACTCAGACATGGTCTTCTTTAAACAATAGCCAAAGCTTCAGCTTGCTTCAGTAAAATTGCATCATCACCATACACCAAATTTTCAAGTTCTTGAGTTGAAGTGAAGCCGTTTTTGATAGCCCATTGCCATTAGAAAGAAGGAATGCATAATAACTGGTGCCGACATTCCTATCAAAGAACCCTATACTAAGCAGAGTGGGAGAAATGATACCTGTTTCTCACCTGACCCTAATTCAAAGTGTCTACTATAAAAATGCATTATGGCGGCCAGAGTGTCACCAACAGAACTGAGAGCGATCAACAGCACTGAGTTAATCAGTGTGCCATTCCAAATGTTTAAAACTCAGTCACTAAAAAGTTTAATATTTAAATTATGATAATTACAAGTTGGTGCAAAATTTCAAATTTTACACTTATAGAATAGAATTTATTCTATTAGGATGGCATTTATGTTTGGCTTCAATTTTGGTTGAATATTGATTTCAATACCCTACCAAAATGTACATTTGATGCACCTCCAGAATATAACCTAGAGAAAGTCTTGTATGTGTGCATCAAGATACTTGTTCAAAATTGTTCATAGCAGCTCTGTTTATAATTTTAAAAACTGGAAGCACAAATGCCTGTCAACATTAAATTGAAAATTGTGATATATACATAACAATCAAATGCTACTTAAAGGTGAGAATAAACAAACTTGAGGTAGGTACATCAACAGAGATGAATCTTAGAAATATAATTTTAGTGAAAGAATCAAGTCACTGAAGAATACATGTGATATAATTGCATTCATGTAAATTCAAAACCAGACAAAATTAAACATACATCATTGGAAGACAGATCTGCAGATGTTAAAACTATTTCTAAAAAAAGCAAGGGAAGAAAAGACACAACTCAGGATCCTGGGTACCTCTGGGAGGGAGGCAGTAGAATGTGATAGTGGAAGAGCACTTTGGAAGCTGTAAGTTAGTGATAATGTCATAGTTCGTGGGTTAGGTGATGAATTCATATGCTTCATTATATTACTATGAGGGGAAATGAAAATAGCAGTCTAGGCATAGGCCAATTATAACAGTGTGCCATGAACCAAGAATTATGACTAATACAATTCTGTGCACCTGAGACTCATGAGGAAAAGCAAGCAAAACCAGGGGATGATTATGCCCCCAAATCAGGGTAGTGCTTCCTGACTATGGCTACTACTGGTGGGTGAGAGAAGGAGCCATGACTGGGAGCTCCTAAGGTTCTGGCAACAGTGCAGTCCCCGACCTGGATGGTTGTTATATAAGGGTTCTCTTCATAACTATCTCGTAAACCACACTTACGCGTTTCATACATTTTTCTGGATGTATAAAGTAGTCCATAATTTTTAAAAGGTAAAAGCAAATAAACACATACAGATACAAAGATATGTACACATTGCATATTCACTTGTATATACTAAACACATGGGGTAAGTTGTGGTGGAAGTGGACAATGGCAGTGGTTACTGGGGATGTGGAATAAGGAGTCAGCAAATCTGTTTCCAGTAAGTTAGTAGTGCTTTGGTCAGTTCTGCTTACAGTCCGTGTCTGTAATTGATAATCATGGAAATAAAACTATGTACTTAATGCCATAGCTTAGAACAGCTCCATTGAAGCAACAAAATTTCCACAGGCATCAGATAGCATTGTTTTCTACATCTTCTTTGCCAGTCCTCCATTATTTACTATTTTTATCCCCCTTGTCCAGTTCTTTTTCCACCACACTTTATTAAAATATATTTATCCTTTATTAAACACAATTTTGAAACAGAAAATAAATCATAATTCCACCAAACTGACATAACCATATTGTTTTGCACACTTTCTTTCCACTCACCTACATATTTTTAAACAGATGCAATAATAATATAGTGTTTTAATTCCACTTTTTCCTCTTAACATCATATTAACACTTCTCGTTATTCATGGTCTTCATAATTATAATTTTAATGGTTGAATAATATTCCATAGGCTTAATGTTCCATAATTTACTAAAGAATTTCACAAATATTTTATACGTATATTGTTTCTCAGAGACATTTTTGCAGCTGTTATTATAAAGCTGCTACAAAGAATATTTTCTTGCATGTAGATGTTTTGCTTCTGTGGAATTATTGCCTTAGGACACATTCCCCCAGGTCAGATTCCTGGGTTAAGGGCTATGACTGTCTCTACAGCTCTTGCTTCATGTTGCCATATTGCTTTCAAGAGAATCACACTCGTTTGCAATTGTTACCGGCAATGTACCAAAATGCCAATTTATATGTAACTATCTGGTATTTGTGGGATTAATCATTTCTGCTATTCTAAATTCTTTCTCCCAAGATAGAAATTCTTGACTCTTTGCTTTTCTCCCTTTTTGAAAATTTAAAACATCCCTGATTTTTGCTTGTCCAAAGTTTCTTCACTGACTAGACTGGATTGCCACAACAATTTGGATTTAATACAACCAAGGCCATGCAGCCTCTCCATCTCCACCACCCACTGTTTCTTTTGTGACAGGAGCTCATACTGGCTATAACCAGGCATTTGTTATAAGGAGTCCACGTTGCACAGGATTCTTGCCTTGCCTAAGCACATCTCAGTATTTTTAAGATCTTTATTCCCAAGCAGCCTTTCTATATTGAATAACATGCTTGTTTTTCTGTCTAAATCTTGGACCTTAACCTTCTCCCTATACCGCCTTCCACATGTCATGTTTCTGTTTTATCATTTGTTTTTTAAAGCATTTCTTTTCAAAAAAGAGCTCTTTTCCTGCCAGTCTTTCAACATGAGGAAGGGCTGTTTGAAATGAACATCCTGCCATTGTCCCTTTCTGCTGTCTGCATTTGGAAGCACAAGAATATTAGAGGCTACAACACAGATGCATGGAGTAAGCCCCGGCCCGGCTTCTCTGCTCCAGCGGAAGCCCCACCACAATATCCTGGTGACATGACCTCGTGACATGCCCAGCTATTCCTAAGCCCACCCCAACATCCCATCAGGGAATCCACATACCTGCCAGGGAGATGTAGAGAAAACACCAAAATTAACACCAGAAATTTGGAGGCGATTTTACCCTGTTTTCTAAAGTTAACTCTTAAATGTATAATCTCTCTCACTTTCTTCTTTTATTTTATTCTTTTAAACTCCTTTTGCATCTTCTCCTCTTCAAGAGCATACAGTTGAACTCTGCAACTTGTCCAGGGCCCCTAAGGAAACAGAACCCCTAGTAAACTAATTTAAGCCATGAAGACACATACTTGGCACTGAAAATAGTTTGCACTGCAGCCACAGACAACACCAACAAATAGGGGTGATTAGAGTATTTAAATGAATGCTTCCTTATACACGTGTTAAAATTCCCAGAGAAGGTAACTTACCCTCTTCTTCCCTTCCATGTATCTATCAAACCTCAGTCAGAGTATGCTATAGAATGGTACTGAAACCTTGCATTCAGAAGTCACATTCTTACCTAAAACATCTATCCTAGCTTATATCCTTTCTTTTTTTTTTAAGATTTATTTATTTATTTGAGGGAGAGAGAGGGTGCACACACGTGCGTTGGGGGGGAGGGGAGGGAGGGCAGAGGGAGAGAGAGTCATAAGCAGACTCCCTGCTTGAGCACAGAGCCTGACACGGGGCTTGAGCTCATGACCCTGAGATCATGACCTGAGGCGAAACCAAGAGTCAGGCACTTAACCAACTGTGCCACCCAGGCCCCCCTATATCTTCTTTTCTCCCCCTCCTTTCTGCTGAATGTTTGGGAAGGAAATAGCCCTTTCTTCTACTGTATAATGGCAGACATTCCAGGTTAAAAACACACACAAAGGCAAAGCTGTTTCGGGCACTTTTAATCAATAGCCATGGTCTTCCATAGGCTGCATTCAATTTTAATGACATTACATAATTTAAGAACAATTCACAAAACGGGGCATGCAATGCTCCCTTTAACACATTATCACCTCTAATATCATTTTTGTGCCTATTTAAACCTCAAATTAATTTTCATAGGCAATAACATTTACCAGTAAGTATATGTCATCCCCAGATCACAACTTGGGTTTCTAGCTGAAATATTTTTCTTTTAGATCTAGCTGCAAAGTTGATATGCCTAATTTCCGAACATTTGTATACTGAACTGAAAAAATTCTATAGGTTATAGCAGATAACTCTCTGAGCTTTGATTTTTTTATAAGGGGAATAAAACTTCCAGACTGTGTTTCTATGTAAAGCAAAAATGACTGTCAGCTGAACAAGTAGCCCAGGCCTGGTCCACAGGACTCAAAATAGCCTATAAAAGGCAAGAACCATTGGCAGACTGGATGAGGAATTTCAAAGTAAGAAGGAGGACACAGACAGGAATACTGGGGACAAAGGCAGGCCTGAGGCATCAGAGAGGCATCACTCCTACGTGTAAGTAGGAGCTCATAAAGCTCTATAGGGGGATACCCATTTTTCACAGGTTTTTTTTCCCCCCAGAAGTCTAGATTTTAAAAATACCTTCCTATATCCTCCTCCCACCAAAGCAACTCAGTTTTGGAGCATATCTGAATTCCAAGGAACACAGAAAATTCTAAATTCTCCTAAAGAGATAAAAACAAACTATCAATGAATCGATATTAGAAATCTTACATGAAACATTAGATTCTGGACAACTATAAAGCAATGCCATTAAGTTATATCTATTTTGAACATGGGTTTGCATGCCAAGCCAACATATAAAGGAATGTAGTTGTAGACACACTTAAGTTTCAGAAGGCATACCCAAGAATCCCTTCTGCCATCATATATTTCAGCAAAGACTGGAATATTTTTTGGTTCCGAGAGTTTAAATAAGTCTCTATCTAGTCATTATCGATTACTAAGCTAATGGAACCGTGATTTCAGGCGCCAGGCACAAAGAGAGAGCATTTATATTACTTGACTCTAAGACTCAATATGAAACTATAGTAAACAAGGTGGTGTAGTATCGGAGGGAGAGCAGATAAACTGACCAGTGGAACAGAATAAAAGTACAGAATTAGATGCATGCATAGATGATCATTTGGTTTCTGATAAAGTTACCATAGGAAAGTGGAGGTTGGGTGGGGAGAACTGACTGCAAGACATTTCTAGGAAAATTTCAGAAGTGATGGAAATGTTCTATATCCTGATTTTGGTTGTGGTTAAACAATTATTTATATTTGTCAAAACACTGAATTGTACTATGCTGGTGAATTTTGTTATTTGTGAACCATACCTTGATAAAATTGATTAAAAATATAAAAAGAAAAATTACATCAAAATAGCAGATTTCTCAATCATATGCATTCAAACTTTGAGTAGTACATCTATGTCTCCAACGTTTTTTGTCTACATTTATCAATTTTCCTTAATATTGCATATAAATGTATGGTGAAAATTAAGATAAATTGAAAGACTCGGTTTCTAAGCAGAATACAGGATTGCTGGGACAAATAACTATCTAGAACTAAAATCTCAAGTTATTTCAATAAAGCACAGGAGAAGATAGGGGCATTACAAAAGCATGCCCCATGTCTTGGTTAGAGTAGGAAGGTGTAAAGAGATTAAATACATGTGAGAAAATATAACAAAGCCATAGAGAGGAAGGAGAGCCTAGAAGGAAAAACATAAGAAGTATGATTTCAAAACTCCTGAGGAAAATAGCAAACAGAACAAAGAAAAGCAATGTAGGTAAAGGTAAAAGAGCTATAATAAATCCAAATGCATCATATTTCCCTAATAAAAGATTTTGAAACGGGGTAAGAAACCAAACTTCTGGTATGTGCTGTTTATAAGAGCTGTACCTCAAATAAAATAGCATAGACTATTGAAAATAAAGAGGGCAAAGTTCTGTCAGGCAAATGCCAGCAAGAAGAAAACAGAAGTTGGCAATATCCACCCCCACCAAAACAATTCCATTTAAAGAACTATAAAAGATAATGCATAATTATGATTTAAATGGTTGACCCTAGCCAGGAGAAAGTAGAAATGGTCTACCTAACTGAGATCACTTCATGTAAGACTGAGTCCTTGAAATGGATCAGATATGGGGTGATCCATGGACAGAAAAGAATTTGGGAATTTCTGAGGGAAGGAGCCAAATAAGGAAAATGTGACGAACTGCAAATATGGCCACACGGTTTTGAAGCTCTTTCTACCAAGAAGTAGACTCTCCTTCCTCCCCCGTGAATACTACTTGTAGCTGACTTTAAGGCTTGTTTGCATGAATAGAATGTATCAAAAATGACATTGTGCAAGTTTCCAGCTTCAGCGTCCAGTGGCCTCACAGGCTGTGCTCTCCTGCAGGGAGCCTGTTCACCTCGAGCTGGCCATTCGGAGGACAAGAGACATTTTGGAGAAGGGCCCCAGTGTTTCCAGCCCTTACAGCTGAGGCCCCAGATATTTGAAGCAGCCAACAAGAAATAGGCAAGTCTTACCCAGACCGGAAGGCCACCCAGCTACCCAACTGAGCCCTGTCCAAATCAGCAATAGGACTATGAGCTAAAGAAGATCATGTGTTGCCCTATCTTTGGGGTGGATAACCAATTTAGAAAGGTATTTTGGTCGAGACATCGTAAGATGAGGCGACTCTCCCTAAGCCGCAGGAAAAGGTCTCTGTTTGGGGATGTATTAAGTATCTTCACACATGCACTGGTGATCGTGCCTGATTTAAGGCCTAAGCACGGGTCTGGGGGACCTTTTCTACCAGTCGAATACAGGTCCTGCGTCATACTGCTCAATCTCAGTCTGATGCCCCCCGGGGCTCCTGTATCCCACAGCTGTGTTTGCCCCCAAATTTACAGAGCTGACGGTGGTGCCAAAGGCAAAGGAGTGTCATCTGGCCCTTAGGGTCATATTCAGAGGTTTTATTTAAATGTGGCTTCAAGGGTCACAGAGCGCCTTTCAAAGGGAAGTTCTGGAAACAATGCAGGCTTCAGTGACTTCAGGGACAAGTGAAGCAATGTGGTACAATACAAAAAAAGATGGCCTTTATGAGTCAGGGAAACTAGGTTCGAATCACAGCTTTGACACACAATAGGTGTGTGTCCTAAGTCCGCTGCTCTGAGCTTCCGTTTGCTCATCAGCGAAGGGAATTAAATCATCTACCTGAACGAGGCCCTGGGAGAAGGAAATGGGGCTGAGTCTCTTGGATCTGGAGTCAGACTGCCTGACGGGCTTGGTATAATCTCCCTGTACCTTAGTTTTCTCATCTTTTAAAAAGGGAAGAATAGTAGTACCTACACAATATTCTTAGGACACAGCCTGGCACACAGTACGTGTTGTTTTGTGTTCTTGTTGTCCCTTCCTTCATTCCTTTCTATATTCATAGGAGAACAACCAAGAAAAGAGCTCTAAACTCCTACTTTGTAGACATATTTGGAGAATTAAAAAGAGGGAAAGCACATCGCACAATTCCTAACACGTAGTAAGCCATCAGGAAACAGCACAAAAGAGGAGGTGAGATGAATAACCAGCAGCCATGGGTTAGGGAGACAGAGTATGGCTGTGGGCTGACCAAGCAGGACATATGAAGCAGGGTCGTGGATTCAGGTTTACACTTTACATTTACATACCTTAGAAAGAGTTTAAACTTTGTGTCCAGACAGATTTGGGTCCAACAGTTCTTGGGCAGAAACTGGAGATAATTGTTCATACCTTTCAGGTGCTTTAAAGAAATAGGCAGAATGCATGTAAGACACCTGAAACATAATATATTCTTAATAAAGTGGAGGGTTATCTGTCCCTATTTACACTTGGGAATGCAGTTCACCCTTTTAACGAAACACCGGAGGACGTAAGGGGCTTTCCTGTAGGCACACAGCAAGTGTGACGGCACTCAAGCCAAGATCTCCCGAATCTCAATCTACTGGGCTTCAACTCTGAGTCTACACTAGGCGTTGTTGCTAACGGCACAGATTTTAGACATGGGCTGCCTAGGTTCTAGTTCTATGTAACCTTGGAGAAGCTATTTAATCATTCAGTCATGATTTACTCATCTGTAAGATGGGGAAACCAAGACTGCCTACGTCACGGTTGCTGGGAGGATTGATGTGTGTAAAGTGCTCGGCACAGGGTAAGTGCTCAGGAAATGCTAGCTAGTCTTACATTAAACTGCTTCATCTGCATGGATCCCTTCTGTGGTTGGTAAAACACAATCAACCTACTTCTCGGCAACTGTGGAACAGGCTAAGAATTATTTCACCGAAGTCAGGTTATGCCAAGAAGAAACAAGGAAACAGAACCAAGACCATGAACCAAATCTTCTCCTCTAGTTGTGTGACTTTCTGGGTGCACAGTGCATGGATTCAGCTCCAAATGCCAATCAAACTGGCTTTTTTCAGCCTAGTGCTGAAGCCAAGGCATATTCTCCTGACACCACTGCTGGGCAATTCTGAAACTGGCTGAGTCAGTAACGGCTTTTTGCTTCCCTGATGATCCAGTGTTTAAGCATAATTAAAAGTGCACCTACCTTCTTTTTGAGCCATGAGGAAGAGGGGTGGAATTTTGAACAACTCTGTCCTTTACCAAGACATCTCGGCACACTTCTTGGTGCTAATGCAGCTCTTGGTGTGTAGTTACCCTGTCACCTAAAGGAGCTATTGCTTTCCTTCTTCCTTTAAGGACATATATGAGACACAAAAGCATCCATCAAGATGAAGGATTAAAAATATTTGAAGAGGTGTCATTATTTACATACTACATGGTCCATAACCAAGCTGACAGATCCAAGCTGCCTGTGCTCTTCTTGAAATCTTCCCATGGCCAGTTCCTTTTGTCATTCAAGTCACTCTTCAACATTATTTTCTGAAGGAAGCCTTCTCTGCCCATCCAAACAAAAGCATCCCTCAATGAGCTCACAGCTTGAAATATCAAAGCTTCTTCCACTGAAAGTGGCAGCAGGATTTAGTGCACAGGAGGACAGGTGACAACAGATGGAGAGCCAAGGAAGTGCTGTGGTCTCTGCATGTGTAGAAATAGCCTCCGGGGAAGGACTACTAGACTGCGTAGATGGCCCAACGAACAGAAAGCAATGAAGAGAAGAAAATGACTGCTGGGTATAAGGCATTTTTCACAGCCATCATAGCTATTCTTCCCCACGGCTCTGCGGGAGAAGTGATCCAGTCTCCATTGTGCCGATGACAAACCCAAGGCCACCAGAGAGGTCACCTACATTGACAAGGTCACAGAACAATGGCAGACCCAGGATTCAAATCAGTATCTCCCTGGAACCAAAGTACCTGCTTTTTCTGCCACTTCTGCTCTTCCTTACATGAAACAATCATTCTAGGATATAGGACTTCTCCAATTACTGCCCAGATATTTCAGGGAAAATAAGATTTCCACACCGTTCCCACTTAGAAGACATTTGTCCATGTGAAGAGGCAGTCACTTAGATTCTAAATATGTCATTCTCCTCTCTCTCTCTCTCTTCCTCTCTCCATCTCTCTCTCCCTGTCATTACACTATGGAGAGGGATACTAGCCAACATATGAGAACAAATAAAGGGAGTCATTAGAAGAAAGAGTGTGAAAATAAACTATTGGAAACCAGGAAAGTCAGGTCCTCGACGTATAATTGACTTCAATTGGGGGTTAAGTACATAAAAGAGAGCATAGCCCTTTATGTGTAATTATCAACAAAGTGATTTTGAGATGACATCGTGTTGCTCTGCATATCTATTCCTGTCTGAGACTCTCTACTGCTTATTTTCATATTTTAATAAGTTTCCACCACAGTTCAGACAATAGAACACTTACAGCTGTGAACAACCCACTGGATTCCATCCTTCTTTGTAAATTCCTAAAAATTTGCTAATTTCACCAATGACTCAATGCTGGAAGAGGTAAATGATTTGGGACACAGGTGCCAATGAGTAGAAATTTTTTAATGGCATTCCCATTCACAACCACTTGACATCTGTTTTTAAAATTTCTCCTCTTGGCATGTTCCTTTCTTTCTCTTCCGTGTTTTCTGCTGACATTGTCTTTTCCATCTCTCCTCTCTTTCCAATGTCAACCCTATCAGTGGCCCTCAAGGCTCAAGAGTTTTCTCGTCTCTGATTAAAATATCCAAAGATTCGCATAGCTTTTCTTCTTCCCAAGAACATACTGCTAGATTCTGCCCATACCTTAGTTACCTTTAGAATAATTTAACACCCCTAGATGGTATGCATAAACCTTTTCTAGTGAGTGGTTTCAACTCCCTGGTTCAGCCACTATCATCTTTCTCTAGGACCACTTTAATGACCTCTTTAGTGACATCCCTAGTTACACTGTTTCCCCTGCAATCCATTCTCACACAGCAGCTAGAGTTTTGTTTTGTTTTGTTTTGTTTTGTTTTAATACAAATCCATCCATGGTATTGCCCCATTTAAAACCCTCCAGTGATTTTGATCACACAGAAAAAACTGTGCAGGCAGGAGCTGGTCCCTGCCTCCCTCTCCCCATTCATCTCATACTGGTCTTCCCTTTCTCACCTACTTCAGCCACAGGACCTTCTCTTCCTTCCTACAGTCTTCCAAGCCGGGTCTGTCCTTGAGCCCTTGCACCAGCTAGTCTGTCTATGCTCTTCTTGAAATCTTCCCATGGCCAGTTCCTTTTGTCATTCAAGTCACTCTTCAACATTATTTTCTGAAGCCTTCTCTGCCCATCCAAACAAAAGCATCCCCCAAACTCCTGTTAATGTTTTCATCATATTTTCTTGTTTGTTTCTTTATTTTCCATTCTCTTCCCACCCCCACTAAATGAGTCCTGCACGAAGTCTAGAATCTGCTCCTTTTATTCACAAGCCTCCATGCCCAGAACAGTGCCTGGCACATAATCGGTACTTCATTTTTAAAAATGTGGAAGAAACGAATCCACATTCACAGTATCTTCTTAATGGAAAAAAAAATAGTCTCCACGATAGCATAACTTCATTTTCCATAAGTGTGAGTGTATGTGTGTGTGTGTGTGTGTGTGTGTACAAAGTAAATATTAAAGTAGCAAAAATAACAACAGTGGTTATCTCTAGGTGATTATCAACAGTTTTTATCCTTTTTTTTTCTTTTGGTAATAATTTCTAAGTATTCTTCATTTGCATGGGAGGACCAGGCAAGCTCTTACTCCCCAGTACTGTCACCGAGTCTGCTGAGCCGTGTAAAGTGGGGGCCAGCCCAGCTCCACTGAGCCCAGTGACGCCTCCCCGCTTCCGGGTCATGGCACCTGGAATCTCAGCTGTGAAGTCGCGCCCCTCCGTCTGTGGTTTGTGAGAGACCGTGGAAGACACAATAACACACCATGACAGCCACATTGTTGAGCAGAAATTGAGCTGACAGAGAAATGCCTACCCCAGGAAACATCCCTATGGCACTTTCAAACACAAACGGAAACAAGGTGCATACAAATCACACACACCTGTAGACCCTAGCAGAGAGCTCGGGACATGTGGCTACTCAATCAGCCACTATTGAACAGAATGGAATATTACAGCGTGTATTGTTCGCAAGAAAATAAGAAGCAGAACACACAGCTTGATGTTCCCATCTCAGAACAGCTCTGAGGTTCTTGCCCTTGGCAAGATGACCTCATCAACCTTCAGACTTTGTGGTTTGAAGAGGATGGAAATCATGAAATGAAAGGAAAGCTAGCCATGGCCCTGCTATCGCTTTTAAGATATCTCCTCACGTCACCATGAGGAGCTGGCAAAACAGCTCATCTGGAAAAAAGAATTAGATGCTTTTGAGTTTTTTGCCTTCCTTACCAGTTCTTTAGGGGTACATGGCATTCGGAGGCAACCACTGTCACTTTCCCTTTCACAGCAGTGACAGCCAAATCAGCCTTGGTTATGTGGTGATGCAAAATCAATTGTTCAATACCTTAATTATCAGCTTTCCTGAAGAAGTTGAATTTATTGATGAGCATCAGCAAGCCTGATGCATATGATATATCGGGGAGAAAAGCATAAGGTAGCTAACTGTTCAGTGAACACATTTGGGCCTCTGCAATTTTCATTAGGACAAATTGTTGACCCAAGATACATTTTCTGACCTGTCTGCTATCATATCGTTCGCTCGGGCAATTCCATCGCAGGCAAGGGTGAAGCTTGAAGCAGGAAAATGAAGCTAAACGTTACGAGGCTAAAGCTTAGCATGTTTTCAGATCAATAATCAGCACTTGTGCAAGTAAGGCTGGAATATATAGAAGGAGGCTCTCTGATTTGTTTTTATTGAGGTGAAGTGGGTTTTATTGCAGCTGTTATGACCCACTGAAGGCGGAAAAAGGAGAGAGAAATCTACACAGAGGAGAGCAGGAACTCCTCCCAAGGGAAGCTGGAAGTTCTCCATGCTGGCCTAATCGCACCTGACACACTGTGATCCCGGTGATTCTTCCCCAAAAGTGTTTCCATCTGGACACCAGCAAAGAAAACAGCACATGTTTTGTGAGCTTCACGACTGCTGAAATTTCCCTGTAGTTTCTCGTTCCCATAATGTTACTTAAAAGTGTTGCGTGTGATAACAAAACGAACATTCTTATGGCTGAAGCTGGAATCATAATCATGTGTTCTACCCGAGTTCAGTATAATTACGCACCACTCTGCCTCCAGGGGAAAGGAGGTGGGATTTGTAAACAAAAGATTCATGAAGTGAAATTGAAAACCAGATGGGAAATGTATGATTATTTGCACCAACATGTCAGTGAGGTACTAGTAAGACACGTGACTCAGATTCTGTCTCCTTCAACATTTGTGTTACCTCAGCCTTCACTTGTTTTCGGAGGGAGTAAGTGATCGTGACAGCAACAGCTTAGTGCAGTGAAGCCTCATTAAGTCTATTGTCACTTATTTGGTTTTCCGAGTCTGGTAGCACTTCGTTTTGACACTCTCTTCCCATCCTGGATACCTTGCTCTCTAGCACTGCCGTGTCATTGTTGATGCTGTAACCCCTATGCTGAAAATGTGCCCCATCCACATCCATCGGCCACTGTGGGCCCCACTCCTTCCATCCGCCTCCAGGTAGCTCTCCCCGGGCTCCTCAATCAGTCTTTCTCTCCGACACCCTTGTCCTCATACTGCCCTTTGTCCTTGCTCCTTGCCCAGTATTCACTCCGGGTTCTGCCCTGCTCCTCACAAGCCATATAAACCCAAGGCCTGACTTAACCTCTCAGCACTTCAATAATGTGGAAATCATAATAGTACTGTTCTCACCAAGCTTCGTGAAAATTAAATGAGATAAAGCATGTAAAACACTTAGCACTATGCCTTAGGAAGGGTACACATTCAATAAGCACTGTTAATACTATCTTTTAAAATCATAACAACATATCTTCACTTTCTTTTAGGAAACCAATTTCCTCCACTTTTGGTGTAGGTGGGTCAGATGGAGCTGATGGAGAACCCCATGCACCCCCTCCTTTTCCAGAGGGGAGCACACGACATAAGGTCAAATCAGAGCATCTGTCCCACTGGCCACCATGATCAGTACCAGGACTGGTATCCTGCCTCAATTTATGAGGAACTATTGGGAAAGAAGATTTCTTTGCACTGGGTTTTCTGAGTGCTAAGATGTAAGCTTGGGGCTGCCGATTGTCGGTGGGCAGAAAGGGAGAGCCCTTCTGGAAATGAAACCAACATACTTGAAATCTTAGAGAGACAAAGAGATGGAGATGGAGATCCTCCAGGTCTACACACCAGCCTAAGTGACAGAACTAAGGAGCTGCCTGTTGACCCCAACCATGAAGCTTTCACTGATCACTGTCCTCCCATAGACAACAAGGACTAATCCAAAAGAGCTCACATCTCTGCTTTCTTCAGGCACCATCAGATAGCCAAGCTGATCATTTTAACTTATCACCACATCCTGTCTGTTCTCCCAAAGCTTCCACGTCATCTGGGGTTCAGTCTGATATTGGCAATCTCGCCATACCCTCAACCTCTTCTCTGAAACTGTGCTTTGCTCTCTGCCTCTAACTCAGAGGTGCTCAGAATGTGGTCTGTGGACCAGTAGCATCAGCATCATCAGGGAACTTGTTACAAATGTAGATTCTTGGGCCCTACCGCAGAGCTACAGAAACAGGAATTCTGGGGATGGGACCCAGAAGTCTATGTTTTTAAAAGCTCCCCCAGAGGATTCTGACGCTGTGACTGGAAATAGGATTTCCCTTGAAGATTTTGCTTTCCTATCAACACTCCCAAAGATGATTTCCCAACCCTGCCAATCTCCCTGCAACCTATATCTCAGGCGTAGGGGTAGGGTGTGTCCTGCTTGCTCCACCTTGCTGCTCCCAAACCCATTACCTTCCCTTCTGCCAGACCCTTTAGCAAGCAAGTCATCAAAATTTGGTACCCACCATCCTTCTTGGTTGCAGCCATCTGTCAACATCGAGGTCCCTGCTCCTCAATCATGGCAACCATAGTATCTGAGACTCTGACTTTATCTCCAACTCTATTCCTGTAGTCATTCTAAGTGACTTTGACATCCCCAGGGAGGACCAACCACTATTCCCTGACATATTATCCTCTACCCTCTACTTGAACACCTCCCTCCCATTGTCCTAACTTAGGCATCATTTTCACCAATAACAAACACAACCTCTCAATCCATCCTACCTTCTGAATACTTCTACCCTTCCAACTCTCTTATTCAGGGCTTCCCAGTTTAACACTCCTCTGACCCTACAGGAATGATGGGTCTAGTAGATCCCCACCTTCACTCCTCCCATTATTTCCCAATCTACCTCTCCAGTCCTGACCCTTCTATGAGCTAAAGACATGACATTTATGACTACCTATGGGACAACTGATGTCTAAAAAACTACCTCAAATTTAATATGTCTTTAATCTCTTGATTTTTATCTCCCAAACTTTTCCCAGTGTTTCCCAACTCAGTAAATGGCACCACCATTCAGGGAGTTTTTCAAACAAAAACCCCAAAATTGCCATCTATAATTTTTCTCTTTCCAACATATCCTTCATTTAGCCCTTCAGCAATTACTGTACCTGACTGTCAACGTAAATCCCAACCCAACCACTCGTCACCATTTCCAACATCGAAAGCTTCAGTTAGTCTTACGTAGACTAATGCATCATCTCCTACTCGTTTCCCTCCTTCCCTTTTGTCCCCCAAATTGCGTACTCCACACTGCAGCCATGGTGATCTCAATGCTTACAGTAAATCACATCACCCACTTCTGTCTTTCCGTGGTAAAGGAATAAGGAAGGCTTTATCTCCTGCTGACCTCATCTCCTCCCTCTCTCTCACTTAATATATTCTAGCCACACAGGCCTACTTTTTGTTCCTTGAACACATCATTCTCAATCATGTCTCAAGGTCTTTGTACATGCTCTCCCCTCTGCCTGGAGTCCTCTTCCTCCCACATATTAGTTTGACTGTCTTCCTGTCATCACTGAGATCTTAGATCAGAAACATGAACTCAGAGGTATCTTCCCCAATACTCTATCTAAAGTAGCTCCTACTCCCCTAGGTACTCTCTATTCCAACTCCTTACTTGGTGTGTTTGTAAGATCTACCGATATAAAAATGTGCTGTTACAATAAATTCTCTGTCTCACCATCCCCACACACCAAAATGAATGAAAGCTCCATGAGGTCAGAGACTTGGGTCATACAGTTCATGCTGTATCTCTTTAGACCTAGGAGAGCGCTGAAGGCAAAGCAGATCCTCGGTAAGCATTTGCTGAAAATGAAATCAACAAAATTAAATGGAAAATGGCTTGCAATGTAATTTTTCACTAATAGAGAAGAAAGTGGTATGCTTCCAGAACAATGAACTGTATAAAAATGAGATATTGAAGAGGATTTTGGCTATGTCCTAGGACAAAGCTCTTAAATACACTCTGGAAGCACCTATCTCCATACAAACTTTGTGATCACCTAAACGCTTATTCCAATACTTAGATTTAATAGTTATAAATAAATTTTTATTTCTGTGTTAGGGCAGGACAGCTGTCCAGCAACACGTTAACTGAAATAATTTCTGACACCACCGAGTGATGTTTATAATTGTTTTAAAAGAGCCCATAGTTCAGACATTTTACTAAATTATTCCAAACTGGAACCGTTTTATTAGACATGACCTTTGCACTGGATGCCAGTGTGACAAGGTTTATTCTAAGTCACCAACACTGGGATTGTTAAAAGAACATTTCAAGGATGCACAGCCCACCAAGCTGGTCAAGGATAGTGTGCCAAACATTAGTTAGCAGTCACTGCAGTTTTAATCTCTGTCATTTTTCAAACATGTTGTCTATAGAGACATAAAAAAATGACTGATGAATTATTGGGAATCATTAGCTAACTATCGACAGAGTTCGACTGGAGCTGCACACAGACTGGAATTTTACTGTCTCCCTAATCATTGTTTAAATTTACTCTGTACCAAGCGTGTTGAGGTAGCACTAGGACATGTTTGACATTATTCATTTTGTTTGGAACCTGAAGAAAAGGCAATTGCCATTTGCAGTCAGAAAGATCAGTTCTTGTTAAAAATTCTATCATTAAAAAAATATCGTAAGGCTCTCGCTGTAGCTTTCTCCTCTGCCTCCATGATTCCCTAATTCTCAGTACTATTGACCAACGTCAGTTCAGCCAGGCTGAAGTCTTGATCAGAACTTACCTCTTTCTCCCTCTTGTTGCCTCTTGAGCTCAGATTTCTTCCTCTCCATTGGTTCCTACCTGTGTGGTTTTTTTTTCCTGGCACTGCAGAAATCGCCTAATTAAATTACCCCCCTGCCTGCTGTACCCAATTATCTCTGTTCGCAGCCCTGAGGATCAGGGAGTGAAGGGGAGTTTGTTGCAGAGAGACAGGCCTGAGTCCCCAAAGGCACGCACAGGAATTACCCAGCCTCTTTAAAACGTGAGGTCAAAGGACCCAGTGAAAAAAGCCCTTGCTCAAACTTGCATAATTAGATCATGCATGTCAAGTTATCCCCATGAAGATAAACTTCCAGAAACAGAACAGAAGTCTTTACTGACATGCCACCACCCCTCCTAGGGGATGTTAGGTACCACCCCTCTATGCTCCCTTAGCACCTGGGCACAGCTTCATCAGGGACTTGCCTCTACATTGATGGAGCTTATGCAATTTCAGCTTTGTCTGACTCACTTAACCCCCAAGGCCAGATACTTACTTTATCATCATTTTATCCTCGGTACATGTTGCAATGTCTAACACACAATGGGAGCATAGACAAGCATCTGTTGTGTAATAGGTGTACAATAACTCTGGTTAACCAATTAATCATTGCATGATTGATTAATTAACCAAGTTGTTCATGGGGCTGGAGAAGATGGCGTTAGGGACTTAAAATCTACTTTCTCTAGTGCACCGAAGATGTGGCATCAAGAGTTCCAAATAGACCTGCGGCAGCTGATAATCTCAGAGCTATAGTGTGGGAGAAAAACATTAATGTTTTCAAAACCCTCATTTTTATACATCAGGAAATATATGCTGCCTAAAGTAAGATCTTCATTCTCGGTGCTCATTCTATGCTTCTTCAAAGCCTTTTACTTTATGCCTGGATTTTTATTCAAAGCAAGCGGCCTCAAAAATCCAAGCTTCCCTAATGAACCAGCAGGAGAAAGATACTACTTTTTTTATAATCTCACCACATCCACCCATGGCTCTTTTCTGAAAATGTTATTGAGCACATACTGTGCACCAGACACCGCAGTCATCGCTTTAGATGCATCCTGGCCCTGAATCATCATAACATTCCCATGAAGAGGGTTTTATTATCATTCAGATTTTACAGACAAGGAAACTGAGGTTTGGCAAGGTTGAGGAATTTGCCTAAGGTCACAAATGTAGTAAGTGCAGAGCGGGAGTGCTAAACCAGTTCTGTCTAACCCCTAAGCTATTTCTTAAGCACTGAGACACTCTTGTTCTGCACCAAAGGCGAAGGTAAATATTGAAAAGAGAGCAGAGACAAGCAGTTGTCTCCAGAGCAATACTTTCGGTGGTGCCAGCATCATCAGACAGGCTTAACAATCAGAGTTAACTTTGGTGTTACCTACAGAGAGCAGCACAGATCCCTACACTGGGTTGGTCAATAAGGAGTCAAATCCGTCATCTATGTATGCCTTGACCCCATGTGTATGTGCTGCAGGGAACAAAATCAGTAAGACCTGGTACCTTCCCTGGAGAGTGCCTTGATGTGTAAATGAGATAAAGATTTGTTTAGAATTTTCAGGAAATACACACAGCCGTCGTTTGGTCCAATCTGGAGCTGGAAAGATTCCCTGGAGAAGCCAATGCCTAGAAGTTCGGTATCAGAAGAAATCTAAGAAAGGGTATCCAGGCTAAAGGACAAAAACTCAGAGGATTGAAATCATATTGTGAGTACAAAACCCTGAAAATAACTTGAGTATCACTCAAGGTATACAGTGGAAATTACGGAATGAGCAGATGAATGGGGTGACCATAGGCCCAGATTTTCCTGAGATGGTATAATTTTATACCTGGTGTTCCAACTAAGTTAAGTGTGAATATCACTTCACACTCAAAAGTATCCTGGTTTGGGTGATAAATTATATGACCACCTTACAATAACCTGCATGTGAAAGTCTATGAAGTGAAATAGAGGCCAAATCATAAAGAGTCATTTATTTCATACCAAGAAGATTCCAAAAATAGATTAGGTTTACCACTGGTATGACAAGATGCTTTTAGGTAATACACAAACTTTTTAAATTTTATTTTACTGGTTGTATGTGTATTTTAATGTATATTGGGAGAAAACATAGCTGGCATATCAAACTCATGATTTCATGGATATTATTACCTTGGACAGACTGAAATAGTTATTGTTCTGGTGAGCCAACCTACGTGGACCCAGTGAATTCAGGCCCAGTGTTTTAGCAGGAATGTTGCAGAGCGTGAACAACTGAAACTTCTCTCATAACTCTATCGAAGGTTGGAAAGAGCACACGGTATGGATTAGTCATAGGGATTCTGCTTTATTGAATATTATGGGTAGCAATGTATTCTTTTCAACAGTACGCTGAATATCACTTTCAGTGGTTAAGACTATGGCAACAATATGAAGGGCTATGCAAATGATAAAAATCTAGGAAGCACTGCAGTAAGGAATGGGGAGCTTTTGAAGGGCTCTAGGCCAGAGATTTCCATGGGAATCTCCCCACCTTACTCTCCTATATAAGGCTCTTCACTCTGGCCCAGATTGGAGTTAAAGAAGCAATGCTGAAAGGAGAAAAATCTAAGAAGAAAAATGTTTTCATAATTCAGATAAATGGTGGTGAACACTTAGAACTAAAAAGGCACTGGGTAGGGTGGAGAAAAGGTCAGTTTTGAGATATATTTAGAAGCTAAAATTGACAGGACTTGATTGAACAGAAGTGGGAGAGAAAGAAAGTAAATAGTCTATTCCAGTCTGACTCAGGCAACTGGTTCCATCAACCAAGATGAGGCCTAGAAGAGAAGCCAGGTTTGAAGCAGAAGTCAGCAAATTCATCAGTTCTCCAGCCACAGCATGACCACATGGAGAGTAGAGGTAGATGAGATGTTCAGAAAAGAGCATCACATAGAAATTGGTTCAAATTTCAGTTTTGTTACTTCCTTCTGGAAAACGTGCATAATATATTAGAAGGTTGTTGTGAGAATTAAATGAGAGGCTATGTGTGAAAGCATTTTGTAAATTGCAAAGTGTCAGTTGTTATTTTGAAGTAAATAAGCAGAAGTGATAATGAATTCTAAGAGTTTAGAGATTAGAAGGCTCAAAGGCACACTTAAGAAGGCAGACCACATGGTCTGTTCTGAGTGTTTTGCACTTAAACTACCTCCCACAGATAAGAATCTATTTTATTTTTAAAAACCCTTAGAGAAATTAACTTTATTAACCCATTTTAGAGTTTTAAACTCCTTACTATTTAACATTACTTAGCCTAACTTTATTGAGCTTCATTCAACTCCTTTTGTTCTATATCCTTAGGTCTCTTATATTCTTGAAACTCTCTGCGAGGGCTTTCAAGTCTTTTCCTCAGTAGGCTAACTGATACCTAAGCTATTGAATGTATGTGTTTCTCAGAGTAACCAAATTAAATCCTTTTTGGAAAAAAAACAGGTTGTAAATAAGGAAGGCTTATTGAATACTATTTTTTTTCAAGCCTAAAACATCAAGCTTTACCTCTTTTAATTTATTTAGGCGTTGACCAATTACAAGCCATCCTGGCCTTAGTTTCTTAATCTATCAGAAGTGGATGAGTGGTGCTGCCTGTCACTCGACCACAGGCCCGGGATGGGTCTGGGCGATGAAGAAAAGTAGGCAAGAGGGACAATAGGACCAAAAGCCCCTTGTGGAGTCTGGATGCTTAACATTGCTTAAGCAATATTTGCCATGTGTTATCTTATTTGATCTTCTCCACAGCCCCATGAGGCACATTTGCACAGGTAATGTCTCATATCAGAGATGGGGGAAATCAGACATGGAATGGTCAAGTCACGTGCTCAAGAGCCTATAGCCCATTGGCAATGATGCTAGATCCTGTATCTATTGACTCTTCTTCATGCATTCACTTGTCATTAAACTTGCCTTTTTAAGCATTTAATATATATGATGCACTAGATGCTGGGATAGGGGGTAACAGTGCAGAAGAAAAGCATATACTCTCTGCTCCTGCACTGTTCTCCCCCACTCACCAGAGCTGACAGCCTAATAAGGAAGAAAAATGAATAAGGCCCTTGAGATCTAGGTCTAATTGCCACACCATCACTGCCCCAACAAAAGTTTGTCGGAATCTGGTCATCTGTCTGCTTCATATAGTAGAAGCTTGGAGCAACCTCTCTGATGAATCATTTCAAGTATCAACAAATTCTAACAAATTTGGAAAAAAATTGTATCCCACATGTTATAGCTTGAGGCAAACACAAGTTGTCCAACCAATATCTTTACCAATTAAATCTTCCCTATATTTCTTACCAATAGGACTCCGAATTTATTTAGGACAGAAAAAAAAATACAAGTTTCCCAATTCCCTTTGCTGCTAAGGTGGCTATTTGGTCCTGTTCTGACCAAATATATGGAGCTAGAAATCCACTCTGTTAAGATTTTAGGAAAATTATTATTTTCCTGATGAAAAGGAATAGAATCATCTAACATATCTATTTTTCCCTTTATCTACCTTCCTTTATCCCACCCTACCCCCTGTTCCTTCCTGGAATTGGATGTGATGCCCAGAGGAGAAAAGGCTATCTTGTGGGCAAAAGGGTAAAAGCTAACAGTAGGATGTCAAAGCTGCAAAGTAGATGACTCTTGGGTCCTTGATAACATCATGGAGTTACCCTACAGCACTAGAGTATCTACCTCCAAACTTTCGTACTTTACAGAAATTAAAACCCTGTTCCATTAAACCACTGAAGTCAAATTTCTGTTACATGTAGCCAGATGCAATTACCAATATATACACAGCCCAGGTTTTATTAGCAATGAGGGACACCACCAGCTCCCTTTGCCATAAGAGAACATTGACAAATGTCACAGAGCAGCCTGGGCTTTGGTTTTCTTTCTGTACTATGTTAGCAGTTGGAAAGCAAGAAATGAGAATAATCGATGACCATAAGTGTTCTTAACTGACTTCTTTAAAATTTCTATTGTTATGCCTGCTAGATCACGATTTTAGGAATATCACAGAGATGCCTAGGGCGGTGTCTGGTCAGAATTTTTCCTTGTGTGTCTTTGCCCTATTTGTATCATGCTCTACAGCCATGACACAGAGAGTTTGTGTACTTATGTATAGGTGTATGTGAGATAGTAGAAACAGAGTATCTCAGAACAGATGCCTATGTAGTCTGATGATGGGGATGCAAAACAGATTCTCTTCCAGATTAGTCTATTTACACGGAGTTACAGATTCACACCATCTGGAGACAAACGCGAGCAAGCTTTAATGTCTTGGTCCTGCTGAGATCCAGTGGGAAAGAGAATGCAAAATCCCTGCCAGTGAAGAAATTAAGGCTTCAAGTGTGTCGCCGCTGCAGCCAGGGTGTGTAGTGACCTGCCGATGGGTGTTGTTCCGATGGCTGCCGAGGCTCTGAGATCTGGATCACATCCTCACGTGGGTCCCAACTGGTGCGAGAGTAGCAGTGTGGGCTGGTCAAGTGTCCTGCTGCCTCAGGCTGTCCTGAGAGTTGGCCATCACACCCTCCTGGGATCAGGCCAGGTGAGAGTAGCCCTGACCCTAAGAATTAGCAGAGCATGCCGAGATCAGGCTTCCAGGTCCACCGGTGATCAGCAGGTGTGCGCCTGTTGTATGGACACGTGGCAAAAGCAGCCAAACATTCAAGAGCTGGAGACCCCAGACTAATGTAACTAATTCTCCAGTCTCTTAAAAACATATACCTAAAAGCCAATCACATATTGCTTTTCAAAAATAGCATTGGCACCTGAGTTCAAACTGATGTTATTATTAAACTCTGGTTGCAACAGCTGGTTTTATGACCTAAAATTTTTTCCTGCTCTTCCAGGGGTGGGTCTATGAGAAAAGAAGGAAGAGCATCTCCGTGCCTTCATACCAAGACAGTGCCTGGGGAAAAGTAAACAGCATTGTATGGGCCATTTGAAGATTTCCAACGAACTAAGGAGTCATTGCTTCAAAATCAGAGAAAAAATTATTTTCATTTATTCAACACACATTCAAAAATGAGGCTGATTTTGTCAGGCTTGGTGCTTTTGATTATAGCAGTTGATTACGTGGTTCGTTCCTCACTGTGCACCTACAGGTTTTGCACCGGGTAGGTTCACCTGGCAAATCTTTGCGACAGCCTGAACTTCTCAGCTTTCCAGCCTGCTTGCAGACTGCCGATCTCTTCCAGCACCTTCCTTTCCTTTTCTCCTGCTCTCCTTCCATCCAATTCACTTGCTGCCAAATATCTTTCTAATACAGACAGAATAAAACCTAATTTAACTATTAGCTTAAGCAAAGCAAATAAGATGTAAATCCTTCGCCAAAAAGTCATACAGTGCATTCCAAAGCCCAGTTTTATATGCAATTTTAAAATGATCTACTGTTTGGCGTGATTCATGACACTGTTCTCCTTCTATTAACTCAGAGTTAATTATGTGACCTCTTCACCACCTGAGATTTTCAAATTGAATCCAGCATTTTAAGAGGCCCTGTTTCTCTTTGCTGTGGTTGACAGCCACCACTGTTGTATTGAAATACACAGAAGTCAGCTCAGATCATAGCTGCTACCCCCACGCCCACCCCCAATCCTACCAGCAGCTGCTTGGTGCTTACATATGACCTGTGAGGCTAAATAGAGTTCCCAAGATACAGGCAACTTCCTGGATCATTGAGTCCATGGATCAGCACAAAATTGCAAGAAAACTTTAGGAGGGAAAGACAGTAAAGCAGCTCTGAAAATAACATTGTAAGGGCTGAAATTAATCTCTAGAGGTAGAACATTTCATAACCCCAAGCTCCTGCCAGGGAATTCTTTTAATCTATCTAAGCTTCGCTGCCTCTCATTGAGATGTACCTGTTTGGTTGTCTGGAATTAATTTTCCTAGGCATTTGTTTTCACAAACCTTTCCTGTTATGTTTTCTCTCTCTCTCTCTCTCCTTTCCTCCTTTCTTTCTATTAGTCTTCTGATCTCTAATTTCTTCAAGTCTTGTGGTTTTCTTTGCCCCAAATGACATTTGCTGGTATTCTCAATTTACGTCCAAAAGTAAACTTAATTTCCTGGTTGCTAATGGTAAGCACACAACGCTGCCAGAGTGTCTCTCTAATATGTAAATCTGGTCATCTTACCCTGTGGCAAAATTCTTTGACTGCCCTTATTATGCACTCAGAATAAAATTAAATTTCCTTATCAAGGATTTGATTTAGTCATTCAATCAAACAAATGTGTTTTTACTGAGAGACCTACATGCCCGGCACGGTTCTAGTACACAGAGATACAATATTAAAGAAGATATCATATATCCTTATGGAATTTACATTCTAGTATGAGAGACCAAGACAATACAAAATAAGTTAGTCGGGGCACCTGGGTGGCTCAATAGGTTAAGCATCCAGCTCTTGATCTCAGCTCAGGCCTTACTCTCAGAGTTGTGAGTTCAAGTCCCACATTGGGTTCCATGCTGGATATGGAGCTGACTTAAACAAAAAAGTGAGTTATATAATTTCTAATATAAACTATGAAGAAAATAAAGAAGGATAAGAGAGTGGGTGGGGGAAGGGCTCTTTAGCTAGGATGATTAGGAAAGACCTCTCTGTAGAGTTGACATTTGACCTGAGACCTGAATGACAAGATTAATAAACACCTAAGAGTTTATAATAATCATATGTTATTATTATTAACTCAAAGTGTCTGTTACCTATGAAATTCAGTTTTGTGAGCTCATTTATTCCCATATATATGAATTTAATAAGAATTATTTTGAGGGGCACCTGGGTGGCTCAGTCATTAAGCGTCTGCCTTTGGCTCAAGTCAGCCCCGCATCGGGCTCCCTGCTCTGCAGGAGGCCTGTTTCTCCCTCTGCTACTCTTCCTGCTTGTGTTCCTGCTCTCGCCATCTCTCTCTCTGTCAAATAAATAAAATCTTAAAAAAAAAGAATTATTTTGAAAAACAGTCTAATATTGTCTGTTTCTACATACTGTTTCCTTGTAGACTAGATTTTTGTCCTTGTGTATGTCCTCTAAATTAATAGAATCTTACAGTCAGAGAAGAGCAAACTCTTTTCCAGTTAGTCCTCCTGCTACTTAAAATACGTGCCTTCCTGGGCTTGAAACCCCCAAGTATCGTGAGACCTTGTGCAATGGTGTTTCCTTCTTAGGTAGAAAATGAGAATGTCAAATATCTAAGACCTCGTCCAAGTCTAAAATGCCATGAGTTCATTTTGAGTCATATGTTTGTGATCTACAGAAAACTAACACCTAAGTTGACAAAATCTATTAGTCTATGAGATAATGTTTTAACGGCATAGGAGGTAATTAAAATAATTGATGAATTTATATATTTTAAAAAGTAATTTATGACTTAACTTTTTCTAGATTTATTATATGCTCAGATGCATTAGATGGTTCAATGTTAGTGTTTTGGTTCCTTTTGAATTCCAATGGATATATTTTTAGAAGGCTTAAAGAATGGCCTTTCTTTGTAGTTTTTTTTAAAGATTTTATTTATTTATTGAGAGAGAGAGAGAGAGCTCGAACAGGGGTGGGGGGCAGAGAGAGAGGGAGAAGCAGGCTCCCCGCTGAGTAGGGAGCCCTGCATGATGTTCAATCCCAGGACCCTGAGAGCATGACCTGAGCTGAAGGCAGACACTTAACTGACTGAGCCACCCTGGCACCCCTGGAATAGGTTTTACAGGTTTTTTTAGGATAAATGTGAATGTGGGGCTTAGAAGTTATTCTTCTCTGAGACTCCTTTAAAAGACCTCTCTCTATAAAAAGAAATGGTATTTCCAAGTGTCCATCAGTAGGTGAATGGATAAAGATGTGATTATACACACAGGTACACACACAGTAGAATATTACTGAGCCATGAAAAGAATGAGATCTTGCCATTTGTGACAACATGGAAGGACCTAGAGGGTATTATGATAAGTAAATAAGTCAAAAAAAGACAAATACTGTATGATTTCACTTGTATGCAGAATCCAAAACAAACAAACAAAAAGCAGAAATGGATTCATAAATACAGAGAACAAACTGATGGTTGCCAGAGGGGAAGTGTGTTGGGTGATGGGCAAAATGGGTGAAGGAGAATGGGAGGTACAGGTTTCCAGTTATGGAATAAACATGTCACAGGGATGAAAGACACAGCACAGAGAATGTAGTCAATGGTACTGTAACAGCATTGTATGGTGACAGATGGCAGCCGCACTTGTGGTGAGCGGAACACAACGTATTGACTTGTGGAATCACTTTGTTGTACACCCAAAAATAATGTTACATTGTGTGCCAACTATACTTCAATAAAAACAAACAGAAAGCTTTAAAAATGTGTATTAAGTGATTTTGCTGCCTTAGGAACAAAACAGAAATGGTATTTATTTATTTTCTTTAGCGTATAGGACAAGTATGTTGTATGGTACTCTTTGGTAAGTCATACTATTATAGTACAGGTAACAGGAGGGGGAGAAAAGGAATTCACATGCCTCTGTAAGTCCATTCCATAAGGAAGGGATCAAGACCAAACTGAAATTGCAAAACAAATATGTAATAATAGCAATAATTAGCTTCACAGAAATGGGGTAAAAGCGAAAGGAGTTCAATTCGTGTCCGTGCTCAGATGAGCTAGATCTGTGAACAACTTCAGGTTTGATGAGCCCAACTTACTAAAAGTTTGCACACTGGACTCATGCCAAATAGCAATGAAATGTGACTTCAGGTTCCATATTATGCATGTGTCCAACAAGCATTATGAAAGTATTAGGTTGGTAGTTGTGTGTGTATGAGAAGTAAGTGCAAACCTAGGACAGCTTTTTCTTTTGTACCCATAGAACAAAAGTGAGATCTTAAGAAATAAAAACAACAAATATAGAGCACATGCTGCTGATTCTGTGGACTACTTTTTCTTTCTCTAACAGGGATAGGAGCTTCTACCCACTCTACCGAAAAGAAGAATAGCATTAGGTCCACTGCAATAACTCACCAGAGGACCCAGTAGGCTTTGAGATGCAGACTATTATTGCTCAGTGAGTAGACTCTGATGGAAATTCTTAGAGAAGGGATTACTGCCATTACTCTGGCTATTACCGACCAGTGGCCTGAGCCTATTAACAGGCAAAGCCTCAGAGGGGGCTTCTCGCCGCCTAACTCTTGACTATAAGAGGGCACCCTTGAGCCATCCTCACTAGTGTTTCTCAGCATTCCACAGTCTGTTCTTACATGTGGGCTGAGCCCATGTTATTTCCCTGCAGCCATAAAGGTATGGTTTATTTACAGCTACTTAAGTCAATTTTATAAATAATCTTCACCATGTGCAAGGCATTTGGAATGGGGCATTAACAGAAGAATACACAGATGATAAGACACAATCTCTACTTTCAAAAATCTGATTTCTTAAAAGAAAAAAAAGAACAACCCAAGTAACTGTAATGCAAGGCAAAGTGAAATGCATTTTAAAAAGACACTCCACGGGAGAAGCTGTAGGAGGACAAGTGTTGGGAATTCTTAAGATGTAGTATATCATATGGAATGGGGAATTATCCATCAGTTGCAAGCAACAGACAACAGCCCTGGCTAATGTGAGCAGAAAGTAGATTTAATAAAGGGATATTGGGTAGCTGACAAAATCATTAGGAGAACCGGACACGAAAGTTTTTGCAGATACAAGCAATGTCCAAAATCACATACCACAGAGCTGGCTGATGAAGGCATCACTGCCATGAGAGCTGGACAGAGACGCCATAACATGTACTACCAACCCATGGACGGTGGGTATGGCCCTCTGGCCCCAGAACCACGCTCTGCCGTCTCTGAAAACTGGATGTTGCTGCTGCCCGTCCCCTCAGAGTGGAGTCTGCGAAATCCTTGCTTCTCCGCGTCCTCAGCAAACTGTTGCAAGCCTCAAGTGGTTAGCGCTCATTGCCAGCATCTGGGGCATGTCCCCACGCAGTAAATTCAAGGGTCTGGAAGAATAATCATGATGTTTTCACTTTCTCTAGTAAGAACCAGCTCTTTATAATTTGATGGGTTGGGGGTGGCATTCACAAACACAAAATTCATTGCAGCATCCACTATATCGAGCAAGCTATATTGGACACCCATTTTAAGGAAAGGAGATCTGTAGGCAGCCCATTTTGGCTTGCATGTCCTCTTTCTTGTGTCCAATAAGATAATGCTTTTCATCACTTGAGACCATCCTGTATTCCCTTTTAGCTTACAGCATTTTGTTGTCTCCTTGGTGAGACAGTCTACACTGGGACTCCTAGGATTTATTTAATCATGGTGTTTTCATTTGTGCTATATTGAAGAGCCAAATGCCTAATCAAAGGGAAAAATAGTAATTTGTTCAAATTAAATGATGGTGTGGAAGAAAAATAGATGTTACTATAACATGTATTTCCAAAAAGACAGTGGTGATAACTCATACAGGTGGATGGTTCACCTGACAACCAAGATAAGTTTCAAACTATAGAAATAGAAGGTGACACAATCAGCTATTTGTGTCCTGACGATGAGCAATATTCGATACCATAAATTTAAGGATGCAGAAGGATTTCAGGCAATGAGAAAATGCAATAAAGGGGAAAATCTCACCTAAGCATTTAACAGAATAATATGGAAAAGGTTTCCCTAAGAGGGTCTGAGTCACTCCTTTGATTTCCTCTGACCAGGTAGTGGAAAACTTTTGGTAACTGAAAAGAACTTCAAATCAATTGATCATCTGGCACAAACGACAATACAAAAGATTCAAGGTATTCTCTCTGAATTTCAGACTCATATCTACAAATGTCTACCAGAAGCTGAGCTTAAATGCTCCTAAGTACCTAACACTCAACAACCCCAGTTGAATTTATTCTCTTCTCACCAATTCAGGTTGTCTACCTAATATCTCCCACTCGGTGAATGATGCCCAGGCAACCAACCAAGACCTCGAATGTCACCAGCAAGTCTTCCTAATATCTAACCAGTCACAATAGTCACAGTCTCCCCTGCTCAAGTCCTAGCCCCCTGTCCCAGGAATCACAGTTGTGTGCTCATACTTGCCTCTTCAGCTGGCCCTGTTGCCCCCAGAGCCCATCTGCCACGAAGCAGTCAGAAGGGCCTGCTGAACGTGAATCTCACCATGGCGCCTCCATACATGGATTCTGGGGTTCAGATAAATCTGGTTTTGAATTCTAACTTCTCCACTCAGGAGTAAGATGGTCTTGGGCAAGTCACTCAGCCTCTCCTAGCCTCAGTACCTTCATTTTTAAATGGAAGATAATGCTTTTTCACATGGAGATTCCTCTCAAGGGTTAAGTGAGAAAATGTGTTAAAAGTGTGCAGCAGAGTAGCCAGCATAAAATAAATCCCTCAGTGGAATTTTCCATCACCATTATCAAGAATTAAAGTCTTTTTGGTGTGGATTTGCAATCAGAGAATTCTAATGCAAAGCCAGTTCCTTTTTGTTTTTTTTTTTTTTTTGGAATAAAGAAACAGAAAGGACACTGGATAAAGGATTATTTGCATGCCATAAGGAGGGCCATGTAACAAATGACACTCTTGGAATCCCCCAAGGGGAAAGGGGATTGTTTACTTCTTAGTGGGAGCACTGTGCCAGTGCAAAAAAAAAAGAAAGAAAGAAAGAAAGAAAAAATCCACCAAGATGCACGAGGAATGACGACAGCAACAGCTGCAGCACCATTAAATGTTTTACAGGTATTCATTCATTTATGTATTCATCAAACATTTATTAAGCACCTACCATGTGCTCTGTGCTTCTTGTTGGGAATACCAAGAATAAAATTCAAAGAGTGCTCTTAAAGAAGCTCACAGTTCAGTGAGAAAATCATACTTGAATGTGTTTTATATGGTCATAGAAATATACCCCACATCCTTTGATACCCTTAAGACTTCCATCAAGAGGGAAAGGAGGGAGTGATAAGAGCAGGAGGAAAAGCGGGGGGCGGGGAGACGAAGGTCATTCGAGACAGAAAGAGCAGCACATCAACAGACACTTCTCCCAGACATGGGAGAGATCTTGACAGATGGGTCAGCAGTGAGCCTTTTGATGTGGTTGAAGCATGTGCATGTTCTTATGGCGGGCCCTTGCTTTGTACTTGGACATCAACCCGAGGCAATAATTCGTATGGTACTGTTGACTCTAGAACCTGGGAACATCTCAGATGCCTCCTGGACCCACTGCTCTCTCCAGTATCCAAGTTTAACTGATTCAAAAAACCAATTCTCCTCAGTCCCTTCTCCTTCAAAATGCACCACGGGGATAAAATCAACCCTTCTTCTACACTCTATCCACCTGCTTCCACCCGACCAAACACCCTGGAAGATGTGGTGGCTAGTGGCTTGTTGCAGGGATAGCAGAAGCCAGGACTGGAGAAATGCAAGGCCACATTTAATTAACCGAATTATATCTTTGTTCCAAACAAAGGCTCTTGGTGCCTCACAGGGCAGGGGTCCACAAAGTACTCTCAGTCATCGGTATCTATCTCTGTCTCTCTCCTTTGCCCCCTGCCTCCTGCCTCCTCCCACCCTCTAGTCTCCATACCACACCTTCATATCTCTGTTCAGTCATCCAAACTATTGTTCAAGAAAACTAAGCTCTTCCCCATAAAATTTCTTCCTTTACTTTCCTGCCTTCGTTACTCATGGCATTCTCTTCAGCCCAGTCACTGAGAGCCTTAGAGAAGGAAGGAGGGATTATGGCTCCTCAAATTCCAATTTCAACTCCTTCTCAATAAACCCTATAGTTCCCCCTGACTTCTTCACTAATATTAAAGTCATGTTACCTAAATTTGAATCCCTGTTCCACCTGTATCTATAAGAACTTTAGAGAGTTACTTAACCTCTCTGTGCCTCAGTTTCTTTGTTTGTAAAATAGGGAATCATAGTATCTACCTAATGTTTCATGATTAAATTAATTAAAATATATAAAGTATTTAGAATAATGCTAGTAAAGAGTAAATGGTAAATATCACCACTGTTACTTATGAAGTAAGCACACTTCACAAAGATATTTATTGATCTTACTCAGAAAAAGTTCTACGTCTTTGAAGGAAAGGACATTTAGCCAGTTGGCATTGTGTCAATATGCTCCCTAGGTTAACTATTCTACCCTCTCCTTGTCTTACAGTGAGAAGGCCTTGGTCTTCTGACCTTAACATGGCTCACCAGCTAACTGGTGAGTCTGGGTCTGAGTTCTTGATCTCAAAACTGATTCAAAGTATCTTAGGCCCAATCATGAGGGCCTAGGGGCCACTCGAGAGAGTGTGGATTTTAATTCCAAGGCAGTAGGTATCCACTAAGATTCTCACAGGAGGAAATGGTGATCAGATTTTCATTGTATTTTATTTTTTTTAAGATTTTATTTATTTATTTGTCAGAGAAAGAGAGAGAGAGAGAGAGAGAGCACAAGCAGGGGGAGCGGCAGGCAGAGAGGGAAGCAGGGAGCTGAGCAGGGAGCGTGATGTGGGACTTGATCCCAGGACCCTGGAATCATGACCTGAGCCGAGAGCAGGCACTTAGCTGACTGAGCCACCCAGGCAGCCCCAAATTTTCATTTTAGAAGGAGAATTCTGGCAACAGTTTATGTAGATATACTGGGTTGGAGGTAGGAGTGGCAGGAGGCAGGGAAACCATGTAATGCACTGTTGGAATAGTCCAGGCAAGAAATGATGAGCACCTGGACTCAAGCATAGCAGAAGAAATGGAAATGGACGTCTTCTAAAGTAGATTCACCAGGACTTGGACATGAAGAGGAAGGTAGAAAGTTTTTAGCTTGGGCAACTGGCGAGGTGGCCATTAGTTGAGACAGGGAATAAGAAATACAGAGGAAACCTGAAAGGAAAATAATGAGCCCTTCCTTTGAGCATATAAAGTTTAAGTATCTCTGGAAGGAGGTATATACTAGGCTGTTGGAAATATGGATCTTCCTCTGAGTAGAAAGGTCCAGGAGATAAAGACCTAGGAAACATCACCACGTAACTGAGGGCCAAGTCACCAGAACCGATAAGATCACCCAAGGGCAAGATACAGATCAGGGGGTAAAAAGGATCAAGATCAAAACCCTAACATCCAAGGTGGATGAAGACAGTCAAGGACAAGTGAGAGAAGGCATAGTCAGGAGGAAATGGGAGAACCAGAGAGTGTGGTGTCACAGAAGCTAAGAGGTGAGGGACATTCAAGTTTGTTCATTTGACTCAACATTGATAGAACATCTATGAGCTAGGCCCTACAATAGGTGCTGCAAATACATCTGCAAAAGGAAAAAGGAATAGTCTTTGCCCTCATGAAATTATCTTCTGAGAGAGACAGATAAGGAACAGGTGGGTGGTAATTACAGTGTTAAGAAAAAATCTAAAACAGGCAAGGGGATTGAGAGTGATGGGAGAGGAGATGGGTGCCATTTTATTTATTTTTTTTACTATTATGTTCAATTAGCCAACATATAGTACATCATTAGTTTTTGATGTAGTGTTCAACAATTCATTAGTTGCGTATAACACCCAGTGCTCATCACCACATGTGCCCTCCTTAATACCCACCACCAAGTTACCCCATCCCCCCACCCCCCTCCCTTCTGTAACCCTGTTTGTTTCCCAGAGTCCAGAGCCTCTCATGGTTTGTCTCCCTCTCTGATTTCTTCCCATTCGGTTTTCCCTGCCTTCCCCTGTGGTCCTCCGTGCTATTCTTTATGTTCCACATATGAGTGAAACCATATGATAATTGTCTTTCTCTGCTTGACTTATTTCACTTAGCATAATCCCCTCCAGTTCCATCCATGTCGATGCAAATGGTGGGTATTCATCCTTCCTGATGGGTGCCATTCTAGATAACAGGGTCAGGGAGGGCTTCTTTAAAGAAGTGGCATTTACACAGAGATCCAAATGAAGAGAAAGAGAGCCATGGAAATATCTGGGAGAATAATGTTCTAGAGGCAAAGGCACCAGCACATACAAAGGCCATGAAACAGCACTGTTGGCTTGTTTGCGGAACAGTGGGTAGGCCAGTGTAGCTGTGGTGTGGTAAATAAGGGGGATGTGATAGGAAATGAGGCAAGACAGTTGGCCCGGGGCCAGACCATGCAGGGTCTTGCTGAGAGGTCAAGTGCGATGACTGAGAAGATGCTATCGGATTCAACAATTAACAGACCATTGATGACCATCGTGAGAGCAATTCAGTCAAGTGTTGTGGAAAGAAGCCAAAGAGACTGCAGGCGTTGAGAATTGGATTGCAAGAGAGAGAGGAGAGAAAGCAAGCACAACTCTCTTTCAAGATGTCTGTCAATGAAGGAAAGGAGAAAGGGCAGGAGCCTGACGGCATTGCAGGGCTGTTTTAAGACGGGGAAAACCTGACAAAAAGGAAGATGCAGGAGAGAAAGAGGGAGAATCATGGACCAAGAAAGGCCCCGTGGACAAAACAATGAGACCAGAAGCACCAGTGCAGCGAAACTCCCGGGAAACTGCACTTTGCTGCGCAGGCGCAGACATGGTGGCAGGGAGGCGGGCTTAGGAGTTCCTGTGCACTGGCCTCCATTCTTCCTGGGGACAAAGAGGCAAAGTCTTGTGTTGACAGGGAGGGGACTGGATACGAATGGGAGCCCGGCAAGGGGAGGAAAGTCTATCTGGAGAGGAAGTGGCCAGGAATCAGGGAAGAAGTTGGGAGAGTGGCAGCCCACCCTGAAAACATGAACAAAGGCAGGGCGCCCAGGAGCGGGTTCAGGAACTCCTGCATCTAGTGAGAGCCAGGACAGAGCCTGGAGGGGCGGGGAGGGAGTCAGGCCAGAAGGGACCCGGGCGGGTAAATGGGAAGTGACTGGAGAGGAATAGGAGCCATCTGGGAAGCTGATGCCTACACACTAGTGCCAACCGCTAGTGTGAAGAAAGTGGTGGTGAACAAGAAAATCTACCCCGTACAATTTCTATGAATTTAGCAATGCATATGCACAGTTAATTAAATCCATATACAATCTGTCCAGATCCAACTATTTCCTTTGTTTCTAAAGTTCTGGTAAAGCAAATCTTTCAATTACGGTGACCTGATACGTGCTTAAAACTGGGAGTATTTCAACTTCCGGTATCGGGACATTATAGAGCAGTGATTAAGAGCATGGTCTCTGGCACTGGAATGCCTGGGTTTGGACCCCTCCTTTGACCTTTATCAGCTCTGTGACCTTGGCAAGTTACTCCATCTCATTTTTTCTTAACTGTAAAGTGAAAAAAATGGTAATATCTACCCTCATTGTTATTATAAATGAAAGTTATTTAGAACAGGATCTGGCAATATGAACACTGTATATATACTTGTTTGACAATTAGAATTCTCTTTTGGCCAGTAATAATGCTAATCATTGGACATGAATTAGCCTAATCCTCATTTAAACCCTGTAAGATAAGGTTTTATTGTTCGATTTCACAAATGAAATAGACTCATTTTCCAAGGCCACTCAGCAAGGAAGAAGAAGTGTTGGGATTTGAACCCATGTGTATCTGTTCCCAAAGCAGTGCTCTTTTCACTAAATCACGCTATACCATGAAGGTTTTTGCTTGCAAAGGCTACATCTGTGTGGTAATTTCCAAGTCCAGAAGACCATGGAGGTACCTGATGCTATTCCTTTCGGAGTGTCTTATGCAGTCTGTTTTCATATGTATCTCAGCTAAGGAATCCAAATCATATCACACACTCACACACCTACACACAAACATACACACACACACCCTTACACCAAACCCAGCACGGAATCAAAGCCCAGATTTTGAGGTTAAATTTAAAGAATGTTAGCTTGGTCTTGGTTGTTTTAAACCTTAAATAACATTTGATACATTAACTTTTAGCCACCCTGAAGTAGTTTCAAAATGTCAGCAGAAATGATTGATTTGTAGTTACTTTTATATGGCTGCTCAAAGCCCTACCACACTACATAGATGACTGACGAAAGCGAAACGAGCCATTTCCCCTCTCTACCTTAGGAATTCCCTCCACAAATAGCACCAGCCCTTTCTATTCTGGTCCCTTGCTGGCACTGAGCCTTCAGCTGTGGCCCGGCTTCTCAAAAGCCGGTCCAGATTGCTCTGTGATGATGTTGTCACAGGTCTGCAGCAACACGGAAAAAAATAGAATAAAAACATCCACACATGCTCAGTGTGCTGAGGTTTCTTTTTTGGAAAGGCCTATCTTGTTAGAGATGCAGGATCACAGGATGTTCAAGATCACAACATCACACACTCCAGAACCAGACCTGTGAATTCAACTCGCAGCCTCACTACCTTCCCTGGTACCTCAGTTTCCCTTCTTCTAAAATGAAAAACCTTACAGCTTTTTGGTGAGGATTAATTGAGTTCACGCATATAAAACATTTAAGAATGTGCCCAGCACATAGCACTCAAAACGCATAACCCACTGGTATAATCATGGCATCTTACTCTTCCTACCTTCTTAGCTTAGGAAATATTCTTCACTTTTATAAACAGGATCACTAATACATGGTTGTTACAGATGTTGATTTGGGGGGTGTTTTTTTGTATATATTTATTTGGTGGTTGTTTTAATATTCTTACCTGACAAAATAAAAAGTGTAAATGATGCTACTGGCACAATGTTGTTGATTCTTGTTCATTTTGTCCTTTAGTGTTGTTTTAATGTCCTTAGTTGCCAAAAGAAGAGGGTGACAAACCTAGGTCAGTCTCCAAATTAATTTCTAAATTTTACTCATCCATGAAATCCCCCAATTTGGGCACCACTTGTCAACCTTAGGAATTCTCTCAGATAGCTCCACCCCCGGCCCCGTGTAGCCGTGGATTGTAGCACGCTCCATTTTCATTCAAGTCAGGGGGATAAAGGAATACAATCAAGTCAGCTAGTGTAACTCCTGGGACACTTTTGCCAACCCATCTAATTAAAGACTGCAGCAGTTATTCGGGCAAAGCAGAAAGATTACCATCGGCTTAAGTAATGAAGCTAGTTTTATAATTTGAGCACTTGGGGCTGTAAGAGGGCAGTGTGTCCATTTGCTTTACAAAATATCTCATGTGGTTGAGCCAAATTTTCTTTTAAATGTGAAATAACATCCATTTAATCAGAATTAACTCAACCCACAAATATATAGAAAGTCTTAGATTGAGCCTTACTCTTCTTAAAATCTTAAACCTCTGCAAATATGTTCAGAGACGGCTATAATTGCTATTCTGGGAAGTCTGTTAAGCAGCATTTCTCAAAGTAAGTGCTTCCAAACAGTATTCCCCTGAATACTGTATTAGTTTCCTGGGGCTGCCGAAACACCGTACCACAAACCGAGTGGTTCAAGCAACAGATATTTATTCTCTCACAGTTCTGGAGGCTAGAAGTCCGAGATTGAGGTGTCCTCAGAGCCACCTTCCCTCCAAAGTCACCATGGGAGGCTGTGTTGCAGGCCCCTGTCCTAGCTTCTGGTGGTCCCTTGGCCAGTCTTCACATGGAGGTCTCCCTGGGCTTGTGTCTGTCTCCATGTCCAAATCTACACCAGTCACATTGGATTAGGGGCCCAGCCTACTCCATTATGTCCTCATCTTAAACATCTGCAATGACCTTATTTCCAAATAAGGGCACATTCTGAACTACTGAGAACCGGGGCTTGCGAGAGACTGAATGCTCCTACCCTCCCACCTTTGAAGGTTGAAACGTAATCTCCAAGGTGATGGTAGTTGGAGGTGAGGGCTTGGGAGGTGATTAGGTCAGGAGGGCAGAATCTTCATGAATAGAACTAGTGCCCTTACAGAAGAGACCCCGGGGGGCTCCCTTGCCCCTTCCACCATGTGAGGACACAGCAAGAAGATGGCCGTCTATGCACCAGGAAGGGGCTCACACCGACATTGAATCGGCCAGTGACTTGATTTCCAGCCTCTGGAACTGTGAGAAATAAATCTTGTCTAAGCCACCCAGTCTGTGGCATTTTTGTTACAGCATCTGACACTGACAAGACATGGTTCCAACATGTGAATTTGTGGGGAAGGGGGAATGACACAATTCAACCCATAACAAATACTCTTCCAAAAGAGAGTTCTAAAGACAAAGATACTGGGAAATTTTGCCAACTCCACATTATCCACATCCGTAGAGCACACATTTTAAAAATATTGAGGGTCCCTAAAATAAAGCTTTGTACAATGAGAAGACTTTGTAAAATCCAGTGTTTCTCAAAACTAGGTGACTTGGGAAGCTATTTTCTTAAGTGACACTCATTTACATCCCACCCCAATAACCCATAGAGTACTCCTCAGAAAATGTAATCAAATTTCAAGCAGGAGAGAAGCCCAAAGCTGAAACCATGGTCATTGTCTGTAATAACTGAGAAAACAAATTCCAGGCATGGCAGCAAGCCTATGACAGTCTGCAACCCTCTAGCCTCTTCTTGTCTCTTTGGGAGGAGAGGGGGGGTGGTTACAAATCCTGGACATAGAAGCTCTTTGTGACAATTATGACAGCCTCAGAATCAAGTGGCCAAAAGGGACGCCATCATTAAAGGCGGAGGAAAAGCACGATGCTGACGTTCTGCCAAAGCTCTTTGAATGAGGTCATGCACTTGAGTGCACAGACTATTGCTGATAACCAGGAGTGCAGGCGGAATTGGTGGGAAACAATAGAGCATGGTGGTGGCTGTTTTATGAGTGGGCAGGAAAAGGAGGGGGCCGAGCACCAGAGCTGCCCTAACCGCCACCTCCGATCATCAGATCCACAGCTGACTGCCTTGGGCAGGTGCTCTGCAGCTCTCTGAGCCCCAGGCGCTCGTGGGCCAGAGCTCGGCTGCCACCCTGGGAGCCTCGGAACTGTGGCTCGTCGCCCTGCTAATCCCACTCTGCACGTCCCCCTGCTTGACAGGAGCAGGAGAGAAGTCACTGTGCAGGGGCTGATGTGCTTTTCTTCTCAAGCAGATGCTGCTTTATTGGACGCCTGACTCTGTGACTAACTTTGGCTTATTTTTTGCCATATGTCTTTCCCAAAGCTGCTTTGGTTCTGGGTGCAAGCTGAGTCAGTGCGATTTCGTTAATCCAGTGCTGCCTCTGCTCTCCGCATCTGGCTCACCCCCGAGCCTGCAGCTGGCACTGGGCTCCCCTCCTTTGGCCTGGCTAGAACAATTGTGGGCCTATGGGTCTCGACAGGCTCATGACCGATTTAGCCCATAGACTCATATCAGACCCTGCAGAACCACTATCTTCATTCTGAGTCGCAAGAAAAATATGCTAAATATGATAACACCTGTGGAGTCTTTTTGAGGCCTGATACAGAAAAAGAAGAAATGAACAATCGTAGTGCAAGAGGAGAAGGACAGCCTGAACCAGGGGCATTGAATTGGAAGGCAAGCTAGCCTCAGGTATGTGAAGATGTGGAAAGTGATACCCGAATTTTGATGAGAAACAAATACTGAATAAAACATTTAAAAACAGATGGGGGAAGAACACGATGTCTGCTTTTTAAGGAAAACCCACTCAACTGAATTCTCATAAAGGCAATGCGATCGAGTCATAAAAGGCAATTGGCATCCTCTGGTTAAAAATGAGGCTTTGAAAGCAAATTTCCAAGGCTTTCAATTATAGCCTCTAAATTCCACATGTAGGCCCTCATCCACATGAAACAATCTCTTGCCAGGTGAAATGATTAGCTGAACAGATCAGAGATGGAGATGCCAGTGTAGTGGTAGTGTCATGAAACGCAAGCAAGCACCCTCTGAAAGATAAGCCCAGACTCCCATTTGGCCTTTATTTGAAGCCATTTTCTTTCCTATTGTCACACTGCAGAGGACTCAGCACACACACATACACATACACACGTGCACACAAACATGAAAGTTTCTTCTTCCCCATTTAGAAAAAGGAGGAAAAACAACTGCCTTGTGGCCCACTTGCCAAGGGTATACATGCTTCCCTGCCTCCCCCCTCTCCTTTCCATTTTAAGGGAGGCCATGACACAAAATAAAGATGAACACATTGGGGGAAACCGTGGGAAAATAGTACTCGGTTCTCCTGGTGAGAAATTGAAACCCAACAAGACTGTTGTATAAAATGCAATTGTTCTTCAGTCAGCAACATATCGTAAATTCTGCCTTGGAAACCAAACCAAAGGACTGCAAAAAGCTTGGAGATCGGGAAAGAAAACGAAACACAGGAGGGTGGTTAGTGATTCCCCACAAGTGGTCTGGGGAGTTCTTTAAAACTGCATCATTATGATGGGCTCCCTGCAAGGGCTTTTTCTAAGCAATTCCTTCCAAATGCCCCCAGAGTGGGAACATGTTGTAAGTTCAAGAATGAATTTCTGAGATGGAATACCCGACTGCTTTGGGATCTACAAAGCAGAGGGTGGTGCAGCGATTACAATTGCCACAAGAGATAAAATATGGTGGGAATCTAATCTTGTTTGGCAAAGTTCATAACATTTTGCAAAGTTTTCACAAGCAAAGAAAAAAAATCAAAGCATTTCAAATAATGTTTCTCTCTTTCCCACCCCAATGCCACCTATTTTTGTTTGTTTTGTTTTCACTAATCAATCACTTTAACAATCATGTGGAAGTCCTGAGATGAATTTCTATTCAAATATGCTCTGTTTTGTCATTGAGATGAACTGTAAGACAGGTGTGTCATAGCCCTCCAAAGTCTTCCAGAAGGCGATGTCCTCTAACTCAATTAACTCAATGTTCTTTATCCAGTCTGAACCTGGTTATCATCTGGGAAGTTGTTTTTTTTTTTTTAAGCTGATGCCTGGATTCTCCCTCCCCGGAAATGCTGATTTCTAATTGGTCTGGGTTGCAGCATGGCATTATGATTTTTTTAAGCTCCCAGATGATTCTAATTTGCAGCCAGGTTGAGAACCAATGTGAGACCAACCTATAGCATGTGTCCTTTCAGACTTATTTCTCTAACATCCTGTTCCTTTCCTGACCTTCCAGGATTCCCCACAGGCATCTCTCCTGAATCATCACTGATACTCTAAGTCTGAGTGTAGGCCAGTGAATGGGCCTGGTGTCCTTTTCTGCAAGAGCCTAATAAACAAAGTAGGCTCCCCTTTCCCTGCTACCTGACCTCTCAGTCTCCCCACATCCAATACACCAGATGTGCATCACATAGACTGGAAACTTCATGGAAGTGTGAGGGCAATTTCGGGAAAGAGTTGTAAGTCTAGAAAAGAACAGGAGGTTCTGCTGAATTGGACTTTCCTGAGCCTGAAAGATAAAGCATCCCTCATGGGTAGTTCCCTCACTCTTTACCAGGGCTCCCTGCCAGTGGGGTAGCTAGCTCATCTACCAAAAACCTTCTTTCTAAAGTCTCTCAGTAGAAATCTTTATCTTCTCGTGGAAAACTCAACCCTCCCCACTCCCAGACCAGCCCCCCCCCGAACCATATTCCACAGATTTCTGCAGTCTTGAGAAGTGGCCATCCGTGCAAACCAGGTGGGCTGTGTTACTATGAGCCTTCCAAGCTTTGCCAGGGGAGTAATGGGGTCCAGTTCCAGGGACCAGAGTGGTCCCAGATCCTCCAGCTAAGGTTTCTTGGTGGTAGCTCACCACCAGAGTTGTAGTCCTATCAGTGACTTCAACTAGAGGATCTACAATTAGGTCAACCTATGTCCACAGCGCGCAATTTGTCCCTTCCCACTCCCTACACATATCACTACAGTCTTAGTTTGGGTTCTCAAACTTAAATAACTTCAGAGGTCAAGGAGATAAGGGGTACAAGACAGTAAAGAATATTGGTAACTTAATTCATTTAATGCTATTCAACACAGTATTAGTGTTCTCCAGAGAAACAGAACCAGTAAGATATGACTATATATATATTTCCATATATAAGTTTGTGTATATACAGAATGTAAATTTACTATGAGGAATTGGCTCACGCATTTTTGGAGGCTGAGAAGTTCCACAATCTGTCGTCTGCAAGCTAGAAGCTCAGGAGAGCCGGTGGTAAAAATTTAGTTCAAGTCCAAAGGCCTGAGCATGGGGGTTTCCAATGGTTTAAATTCCAGTCCAAAGGCCAAAGAAGATGAGATGAGATGTCCCAACTCACACAGGCAGGCAGGAAGCAAAACAGGGTCAGTTCTCCCTTCCTCTGCCTTTTATTCTGTTCAGGCCCTCAACAGACTGGATGATGCCCACCCACAAGGAGGAGGGCAATCTACTTTACTTAGTCCACGGATTCAAATGCTAATCTCATCCAGAAGTACCCTTACAGACACACCCAGAAGTAATGTTTTACTCTGCACACACCACGGCCAGTCAAGATGACATATAAAATTAGGTATCCCAAATACCAGAGGCATTAAATGTAAAAATTATTAAAAAATTATTGTGACATACAAAATACATTTGAGAATCTCAGTCAGCCCACCGCTTCCAGCTTTTGAACTCTGATCTAAATCCATATGGAGAAAAGAATATCTCTTCATCCAGCCTTCACGGCATATGTCCCAGTCTTGGAGTCAACGGGAGTCACTAATGAGCTCAAAAAGATGTTTTGACCATTTCTTCCCCTCTAGGAAGAGGACCTACCTGAATCACCATCTAGGGTCTTTATTAACATTAGTGGCTGTGCTATATGTCCTCCTGCTCAACAGTGCGGTAATTATGTTCACCTTTACACTCTTGATCAAGCTGCTGCATTTACCCCCACCACCCCTCCCACTCTCCCTTCACCTAGCTGATGCCCATTTACACCTCAAGTCTCAGCTGGGGTGCTATCTCCTCAAGGGAGCCTTCTCTACCACACCACCCTAGTTAATTTGGACCTGTCGTGCATCCCCATATGACCCTATATTTATTTGTTCATAAAACCCTTCATAGTTTTAAATATCTGCTCTATGCACACTGACCAACTGGAAACAATTTATTAGTCAGATGACATTGTATGTTAGTGAGGTTGTGTATCAACAGGAACAACATAAACTTCTTAATACCACTGGCATGAGTGAAAATTTGCACAATATGTAACAGCATAGAAATTTAACTCCTAAGTATAAACCCCAAGGAAACTATTTCAATGCATTCGAAAGGGACATATTGATAAGAATGTACTTAGCAGTATTGTCTGTCATGTACATCATCAGGAAAATGGAAAACTGAATTGTATTAACTAAAGTATATTCATAAAATGAATGACTACGCAACAATAAAAATAAAGATATTAAAGCTATATGTACCAGTGGATGAATCTCATAAGCATAATTCTAAGAGAAAAATTCGAGTCATACAAGACACCTCCTGAGTGGTGTAGTTTATATAAAGTTTAAAAATACCTCAACACAACTATAACTTGTTTAGGGAACCACACAGATAGAGTAAGTTGTATTAGTTTGCTCTGGCTGCTGTAACAAAGTACCAAAACTGGATGGCTGAAACAACAGAAATTTGTCTTACAGTTCTGGAAGCTATCAATCTGAAATCAAGGTGTCAGCAGGGTTAGTATCTGAAAGCTGTAAGAGAATCTGTGCCATGAATGTAGCCTAGCTTCTGGCAGTTTGCCGGCAACCTGTAGTGTTTCTTGGCTTATAGATGCATCATCCTGATCTCTGCCTGCATCTTCCCATGGTTTCTCCCTGTGTGCGTGTCTATTTCTGTGTCCTAATTTCCCCTTTTTATAAGGACACAGTTATATTAGATTACTGCATACCCTAATAATCTTTTCTTTACTTTTTTTTTTAAAGAGGGGAGGGAGGGGCAGAAGGAAAGGGAGAGAATCTTTTTTTCTTTTTAAGATTTTATTTATTTATTTGACAGAGAGAGACACAGGGAGAGAGGGAACACAAGCAGGGGGAGTGGGAGAGGGAGAAGCAAACTTCCTGCTGAGCAGGGAGCCAATGTGGGACTAGATCCCAGGACCCCGGGATCATGACCTGAGCCGAAGGCAGATGATTAACAACCGAGCCACCCAGGTGCCCCAAGAGAGGGAGAGAATCTTAAGCAGACTTCACACTGAACACGGAGCCTGAGGCAGGGCTCCATCTCATGACCCTGAGATCATGACTTGAGCTAAAATCAAGAGTCGGCCGCTCAACCAACTGAGCCACCAGGCACCCCTCTAATAATCTTTTCTTAACTTGACAATTTGCAAACACCTTATTTCCAAATAAGGTCACATTCACATGTACTAGGGGTTAGGATTTAAACATATTTGGGGGGGATACAATTCAATCAATAACACAAATATATAAAGAAGTGCATGGTAATGATAAATGCTGAATTAAATAAAGTTACTTCAAAGGAAAAGGAAGGAGATGTGTTCAGGAACTTCAACAGCCATGAGAATATTTTATTTCTCGAGTTGATCATGAATATACAAATATCCGATCTATTATTCTTCATAGTTCCTTTTATGTCTAAAATAGTTTGTAATAATTATAAAATATGTATTTTATGATAATTAAAATATTTTTCCTTTTTAATGTAGGTCTTCAAATTATACTGTAAAATATATGAGAGCGGAACCTTTGTATCACCAACCCAGCACAATGCTTGGCACGTAATAGGCAACTAGTCAGTCCCTGAATTAATTAATGAGGTGGACATTATTATACTACTTGGAGATGAGGAAAGTGATGTTTTGATCACATTAGTCTATGGATGAACACAGTTGAGGCTCTAACTCAAGTGCCCTGACCTTCCAAATATCACTATTGCCCTTTCTTGATGAGTAGGAGGAGAAGTGAGGGGCCAGAAATCCAAAGAGCTATTGCTCCTTTATTGTTGTCATTGGATACTCAATATTAATTGAGCAGAGACATTCAGACATTACCAGGCCCCAGCATCTTGAATGACAAACCAACTATTTGAGAATTTAGAGACCAAGATGTTAATATGTGGAGATCCATAGCCACTGGAATTTCAGTGCCTGCCACCATATGAATCTGGTTGGATGCAAGTGAGTAGTCTTGAAGAATTACAGTGATCACATCTTCCTGTAGCAAAGGTATATAAATAATGAACCGGATGGATCTAGAGGGGAAAAAGCATATGATATAGGACATCTCTAGTGGCAAGTGTACCTAGTAAAACTGCTTATATTCTCAGTTATGTTCCCTCATTTGGGGACTGTCTCTTGGTCCACAGAAGTGGATCTTTCCAGCAAGTTCATACTATGTGTCCCTACACCTTTCCTCCTGGTTGATTCAACCAGGGATAAGCACCAGACCAATATTACCAATTGGATGTGGATGTGGAACTGGGACTGAGAAGGACTGGTCAGTCTTTGAAGCTGAATCCAAACATAGCATTTGAATTTGGATGCTCTTGGGTGGTCACATTCCACATGTTGGACAAGAAACATAGAAAGAGAGTCTACAGACAAAGACAGAAACAGGAATAGAAACAGAGAAAGAGAGAGAGAGAAAACCAGTGAATTATGAGAAATAAAGATAAGGGATAAAAAAGGGAGAGAGCCAGACTTTCCAGGTGCTCATTCAAAATCCCTCCTGAGGTCCACCTGTTCTTGGGGTGAAAGATCCTTATGTCCTTAAAATAAACATCTATTTCACTTAAATGAGGTCAAGTTAGTTCCTGTTACTTGTAACCAAAGATACCTAACTAATATAGGTTAACAGATTGTGGAGACAAAGCACAAAAGAGAAAGGAATGAATTCTCAGCATAACAGGTGGCAGGAATGATGCACCCGGTCCCATTCTTCTAGCCTCACCAATCTGCTACCTTTCCATCCCACTCAGCAAATTTCCATTTTAAAAATCCAGAATGGGAGGGCACCTGGGTGGCTCAGATGGTTAAGCGTCTGCCTTCGGCTCAGGTCCTGATCCCAGAGTCCTGGGATCGAGTCCCGCATTGGGCTCCCTGCTCCTTGGGAAACTGCCTCTCCCTCTGCCTCTCTCTCTCTCTCTCTCTCTCATGAATAAATAAATAAAATCTTTAAAAAAAATAAAATAAAAATCCAGAATGGGAAACAAATAAAACAAAACCTCCTAAATTATTAGCACAAGCCAAATGGAGCTGGACAGCCTCCAGCTACCCACTCAACCACCCTCAAACAGCTGTCTCCAAGAGCTAAATGGGAACAACCAAGACAATAGGAATTCAGCTTTGGGAGCACACAGGAGTCTGATCCAGTGCCAGGCAGGTGGGGCACGAGGTAGTCATGGCAATGGGAAAGGGTTTCAGAGCTGAGAAGTTTGAGTGATGAAGGTAAGAACTAGCAAAAAGAGAAACTGGAATAGGCAGAACCACCAAAGGCCTTCTTTAACCTCTTTTAAAGGGCCAAATTTGTCACTGTTGAATAGGTCAAGTAATAGTTTGCAGCCAAGAGAAAAAAGGATATCATTTACTGAAATGTTTTCATGTCTACCAGTTGCCCCACAGCGGCAACAGGAATATATTAATGAACAGAATGATCTTTAAAGAGTTACAGAGAACTAAGCTTTATCCAGACCATTATTGCAAGTAACCAATGTCTGATTCAACTTTGTATCACCAGTAAGTAGTATGTGCCTGATTTAGAATTGGCACTCAATATATTCTTGGTGAAACTGATTAAATTGAATTAAATGTGCTCTCAACCAGAGGTGAATGTCTAATACATGGAGTCATATTTCTACCCAAAAGGGAAAAAATCAGAAAGATACCTTTCTTTAAAAAAAAAAAAGAAATGAAAACCGTATCTCCTATACTGTAGCAAAACTGGGAAGACAAAACATAAATGGGAGGGCCTAAAGCATCCATCCACAGTATAAAAATACAGACCTTCCGCTCTAAGCAAAGTAAGACCTTGAAGTATTCTCTATATCACTGGAGTGGGTTTCTCTACTATGCAATCCATCCATGTTCCCCTACACATTACCCACATGCCTGTCAACATCAGACATTTTCATCACTTAATTAAGGGGGCTATAAGTGTCCCAGAGGGGTTGAAAAATGGAGGAATGTTTACTAGCGACAGCTCAGGTGGGTGGCGGGGATCAGCAAAGCCTCACTTCTTCTGGTGAACGACCCAATAACGAGTGTGCTGGAAGCCATTACTAAAAAGGTCCCACCAGGCATCAGGGACAACATGAGGGGTTAATGTGGATTCCTGACTAGATGTTGGGCAGTACCTCCTGGAATGCTGAGAGATGGTCTGCAGGGTTGGTCTGGTTTCCACAGGGCTCCACTGCATTGGGAGAGAGTGATCTTTTGTTGCTGCCTCCTTTCCCTTCCCTGTGGTTTCCTTATGTGGGGCTCCCAGCTCCTTCTCTAAGCCCATGCCCCATTCCACTTTCTACTCCCTCCAGGTCTCAATGATCTTCATTTCAAGCCCCTGGAGGCAAGATCATCTGAATCTTTTTGTTTCCCTTCCCAGTATGATATTTGGGCATAATCTTTAGGTCCTGTATGCTTGAAGGCTGTCCTTGTGATTTTCAAAGTCTATCCTCTCTTAATGAATTTTCTGTAATTCAAAAGTTTTGCCTTTCAAAACTTCTTTCTGCTACGGGCTCCAATAACCTATAACAGAAGTCAAAAACCCTCCACTTGGCTCTTTTTCCTCTTTGCATTTCTGCTGCAACAATTCTCATTCTTTTCAAGACTGTGGATGCCTCCAACAGTCTAAGGAACATGTCAATCACCTTCAGGGAAATGCTGAGGACAAAAGGGTACATTTCTCGACATTATTTTCATGTACTGTCTTAATAAGAATCAGGTGGCCAGCATTTTACAAAGTCTTCTGTAGGAAGAAAACTTGGTAATATTATTTCTAAAGATTACACCTAAAGGTAATTAAAAGCATGGCCAAAACTAGGGAATTTTTAAAACTGATCGCCCTTTCCAAACTTTCATAGCAAAGAACTGAAGTCCCTGAATCCTGGTCCCCAACTAAGTTTCTAATGAATAGAGAGGTCAACAGAGAGCTTAGAAAAATGCAAACTCCTTTTCACCAGCTAGGCTTTTGCTCCAATTTTCTTTCGGGTCTTCTATACTGGTGAACTGAGCTGGTATGTGTGAGACCAGCAAGAATATTTTAACCTTTCAGGCCAAGGTCAAGGCTAGGGGCTGGCCTCCCTCTCACTTTCACCTTAGGGCCCACCTTTGACTCCTCAAAAGATGAAAAAGTTGATAAGTCAGGGATCCCCTCGAGTCATTGCTATATGAGATGGAAGAGAAAAGAGCAAAAGAGAGAAAAAAAGAAGCAAGACAAAGAGGGGGAGAAGATAACCTTTAAACCCTCTTTTCTCCTTTAACTGGGCTATGTCCCTATCAGAGAAATCCCCTTGCATGTGATTCAAAGATTCTATGTTGTCCTTTATTCAATCAAACTCCTTTTTCTAGACTTGCACTGTCCAGTATGCTAGTTATTAGCCACATATGGCTAATACTAAGTACGGACAGTCGGGTTTCAAGAGCCCATTCTCTCAACCACCATGCGGGGTATGGAAAAGGATCCACAGAACCTGCAAAAGAACTAGCCATACCAGACAGGTAGAGCCCAAGCCAGTGATGTTTGAAAAATGAAAAAGACCGTGCTTTTGCAGACACCACTACAGCTTTCCATCAGCTATTCAGATGGCAGGACCTGGACATCAACGTCACAATCCAACAGCATGTCCTTTGTGTGTACCTTCACAGGTGTTAGCATGTGATAAAACGTGTATTCATTAGGATCTCATAATCTCCTATAATCCTGTAGCTGTCATCCCAGTCTTTCTTAGTTACAAACTCCTTGAAGGTGGGGATCATGTCTATCTTTCACATGACTGCATCACCAATACTGACCAATAGTATTTGACATAGTATGGCTTGTAGCAAGCTCTCAATATGAGTTCCTGCGTGAATCATGAAGGAATAAATAAAAACAATCTCTCCAAGTTTTGTTGTACATAGATATGTGGACTGTTGGTATCTACCTGATTATTAAAATCAGGACTTTGGTGTGCACAAATACTCAGTGAAATATTTTGGTGGTACAGATACTCAGTACAGTTTTCAGAAGGTCTCTCTGGAGCAATGAGGATTTGCTGAATTTGCAACTCAGCTTGCATTTTCCCTTACTGCTGTACAGCGCCCCAACTTCTATCTGGGGAATGACTTCTTCCCCACCGTGTGCAGTCCTGGGGTACTGTCTGTCAAGGAGATCTGCCCTCTTCTAACCACATAGCAGGCCCCAGTGGGCCAATCGAAATCTCCCTCCAGACTGAGTCTGCTGAATGGATCTGCACAGGCAGAGACAACCAGCTGGAAGAGATTCACTCCAACCACAATACCCACAGGATTGACCTTTGCTTCCTGCACCTGCATCTTCGGGACTTTCCTGATTTCTGCTTTTTCTGAGCCTATCTTCTCAGCTGTTCCTTCACTTTTGTTCCGTACCTTGTATCCTTCCCAGACAAAATAAAAATATTTTGACTGAGTTAGCCAAGTTGGTTTTTCTTTCTTTAAACTGAAAAAAATCAATGAGTGCATCTAAGGAAGCTTTTCCCTATTTGCATGTGCTTGGCAGACCACCCGAGGCTGGCTGCATCACTTGGGAGCCCAGTGCAAGATGAAAATGTGGGGCTTCTTACAGAGAACAGGGGAAAGTGTCACTGAAGGTACTAACATACAAAATTTCTCCTTTCTTCTGTGATCTGTCTCTTGGTTCTTCATGGAGTTTCTTTTTATTAAATGTGGATCCAAGTAAAAAAAATGAAAATTTGACATTATGATGATGAGTTTTACTATTTATATTGATATTACACAATGCCTATTTTAAATGCAAATATCAGAGCATTTAACGGATATGCAGAATCACCAAAATTACACAATTCATATTTCATGGCTTATCCATGTATGTATTTTGTTCTTCCCAGAGCTGTGAGAACAGTGCACAAAACTAACACAACTGTTTTTATTTCACTCCTTGGTACATGCACATTCCACTTTGACTTGCTGATAAGTAAGGAAGGACTGAAAGGAGTGGGAATTACAGGAACTCTCCCTTTATGTCATCATTTTCAGCTTAAGTTTAGAGAAGTAACACAAGTGAGGAAGGATATGAGACGGTTCCTTGGTCATTCATGTGTTTTAGAAACTATTGCCTTCTTGTAGCACTCAAAGCAGGTTCTGACTCAAATGGAAAGCATGGCCTCTTGGGGCTCAGCAGCCCATTTACTCAGTCATAGACGTACCACAGTTACCTCATACTGGCTTTGAGTCCCCCTGATGCCCACACATTGTGTATCCCCCAGAATTCTGTGCTGATGGGGCATCAGAAGTCTCTGTGCCAATGGGGTGACAAACCACAGAAGTGGACAGGCATACTGCCCATACCTCCTCTACTCACACACCTATGCCATTATCCCATGAAGCTTTACTTACAAAATATAAGTCCAAAGATAGAATTATTAAGACTTTCAGGGTAGTGACAGTAGACAAACCACCTCTACGCTTGGGTCCCTGTGTGAGTGCACGTGTCAGACACCGTGAAGCTTGCCCTGAACCGCCACACCTTGCCAGTGGAGCAACAGAGCTAACAGCCTGCCCTCCCACCCACTGCACCCTGCAGTCCTTGGGGACTCCTCATGACCAGGTGGTGTCGCTGGATGTGGATGAGCCCAGTGTCTTTTCTTAGCATTCATGGAGAATGAGAGAAGACGAAGTTTTGAATAAAGGTTGTATGCTTTTCCTATGTTAGTGCATTTCAGAGAGGCCTTTATAACCCCACTTAATGGAAGGGCAGGGAGAGAAATTCCTGAATATTCTACTGCCTCCTATAACTGAAAATGGAGAGAGATTTTACATGGCAGAGAGTATCCAAAAGTGGCCCTCTAGTAGAAAAGATGAGAACATTGTTTGAAACATCCTCAGAGAGAAGCCTGGACAGTGACCCTCCTCATTCCCAAAGCCTCAGCCCTGCCCTCCTGCATGGAATCAGAACAATTTTGAATTGGAAGGGAACTTAGAGACCATCAGATCTAACTCATTTTGCAGACACAATTAGATGCCTTTGCTGAGGTGACAGCACTACTTAGTAGTGGCATCAGGCAAGGACCTTAATTTTTTAACTTTTATTGCTATCACTGGCTACAGCATTCTTTCTCCTAAAGATTAAAATAATGGATATCCCGTCTGAGTCTAGTTATACAGTGTTCCTGATTGCAAAATTATAGAAATGGAAAATAGATTAGTGATTGTCTGGGGTTAAAGATAAAGGAGGTGGAGAAAGTGGGTGTGTGGGACCCTTGCCATGGATCTGTGTCTTGACTGTATCAATATCAACATCCTGGTTATGAGAGTGTGCTACAGTTTTCAAAGATGCTCATTAGGAGAAACTGGGTAAAGGATACACAGGGCCTCTCTGTATTATTTCTTATCATTGCAGGTGAGTCTAAAATTATTTCAAAATAAAAAATGTAATTCATAAAAATCAATAAAAGACACACTTAAAGTTTAACTTCAATCATGTAAGATAAATCATAAAGAACCAAATACGAAATTGTTAATAAATGAAATATTGAAATGAACCCTGTTGTCTTCCATGAGCAATCTGAGGCTTTGCCTGGGCCCTCACATTGCATGCTATCCCTGATTTTTCATCATTATTAGGCCTTACTCTTCAAAGTGATTCCTGTCATAGGCTATTTGCCAACACTCTTCCAGAAAAGCAAGAAGTCACAGTCCCAGAATACATGCCATGGAAGTGACCTTGGTGTCACAGGTCACCAAGAATGTTTACATTGTTTAGAACTCAGAGAGATTACGAACATCAGGCAGCACCTCTAAACAACCTTGTTCCATCTCTTCAGGATGTCTCAGTGCAGGAGAAGAGACACTTAAAAGAATGGCCATCGAATACAAAAGCACCCAACAAAGATTATTAAGGCTATCTGGAGCTATGAGAGCCCCGCCTGAAATACTAGAATGTTCCACATTCACTAGCCTCAACTCATAGGAATCTTTAAATGATGGTGTCATGTGCATGAGTAAACAGTGGTCTCCATCAGCCTTCTGTACCACCAACAGAAAGAAATTATTCATTCCTTGATCAGATATATCCTCCACAACAGATGTTTTGGAATACAACTTTAAGGGAAGAGGGGAAGAGAAAAAGGGTAAAGACGTTCAAATTCACGGTAAGAATAAAAAGTTGGCTTCAAAGTAGTTCTAAACAGGGGAGCTCTTTGTTCTACAGAATTCCCAGTGGAATAAAGTTGATCCCATTTGGAAGTAAAGCTAGAACATGTTCACTAAGAGCTAGAATATGTTCAAGGGTTGGCTGTGAATTGTATTTTCACAGACTTAATTGCCCTGTAAACAATAATGAAACGGAAGTTACATATATTATTAAAATCATTAGGAGTAACAAAATGTATCAGTGTACCACGTTGGGCATTTGTCCTGATTTTGACTTTATTTCAGCATTTGGAAAAAAATTAAGGTAGTCTGGCAAATTTGGGCTTCCTACTCACTTAAGAAGATAACTGTTTCCTTCCAAGAGGAAAAAGAAATAAAATTTTTGTTTCACTTACTTATCCATTCATTTAAAAAAAAAAAAAACAAGCCTATTCTGCAGTAGCACCACACTAGCTAGGTACTGGGTATATAGCTATAAAGAATAATTATAGCAGCAAAATTGTATCTAGTTTATACAGGTACCAGCCACTATTAAAACAAGTATTAAATCATGTTGTTTTTCTACACAATCACCCCTGTAATGTGGCTGAGAAAATGGAACTTCCCAAGGCTACAAAGCTAATAGGTAGTGGGGCGGGGATGTGAACACAGTAATCCAAGCTCCATAGCCAAATTTTTAATCCCTACACTGTGCCTTACATGGGGATTAATTGATAGAGCCCCAACCTCATGGAGCTTCTCCGTTTATTTGGGAAGACAGACATTAAGCAAAAAAATGTTCATGAATATCAAGAACTGGAAGTACAGCCCATAGAGAGAGTAAACCAATGGTAAACAGTCCTCTCCTATTTTCTCTCCCTGAATGCTGTACCCCTCCTCTTCTCTGGTACAGGACCCCTTGCTTTCATGTTTCTTCTCATTGATCAAGCAGGCACAGAACAGACACTTGCCTTGCGCTAGACTCGGCTATCTTCAACCTGATGCATCTGGAAACTTGCACATTCTCTGTAAGAAAAATCATCTCTGATCCGTGGTAAAGAGCAAAGCTGTAAAACATGTCTGGCAACTGGGTGTCAATTTCCTAGCCGCTTCTTGTGGGCATTTAAAAAAAATCCTTGCTGTTAGTATTTTATATTTCTTGCTGCTGATATTCACTAAAAGCGATTTTATTAATGCGAGGATTCAAAGGACAACGTGAAAGGAAAATTAAATAATTTTTTGTACTACAAAAAAAAAAAAGTCCATGTGGGAACTGATGGTTAGAGCTCAATCTTCTTTGCTCGTTTGGAGCCCACAAGCCTAATTAACACTGGCCTGCAATCAAGGTTATTATTCTAGTGGCTACTTCCTCCACAGACCTGCCACCGTAGCACTTCTGACCTCACTTCTTGTTTTCAAGTTCACACAATAGATCTTTTCTAAAATGTCTCTTTTTTCCCTTATGAGAATGAAACTAGTGGTATTAGCTATCTCCCCCACTGCTTTTCTTTACGGATTCCTTTTTTCTTATTCCTAGGGTTCTCTTTGGAATGAAAGCACTTTTTCTATTTTGCAAAGGCCTCCTTTCACACTGGAAAAATTGGAGTTTGGTACTAAGTAAAGTGGAGGCCCTCTGACAGTAAAATGATTAGAAAGCACTTTGTTCAGAATTCTAATCTCCTGCCCCACTGTGACAGCAGGATTACTCCCCAGAACACGTTCAAGGGCCCCTACCAGGAAGTGGAAGGACACAGGCCTCAGAGTTAGGTGGATTTAATTTTAAATTCCAACTCCATCACCCTAGCGCTGTGACTTTGGGCAAGTTAGCTGTACCCGCAAAGCCTCAGTGTCCTCATCTGTAGAATAGGGATAACGTCCACTTTGCAGAGTTGTTGTCAAGACTGGGTAAGTACTGAACAGAGTCTACAGCAAAGCAAGTCTTTTTCTTTGTCTCTGTCTCTCTGTCTCCCTCTGTCTCTATCTCTCTGTCTCCATCTCTCTCTCTTTCTCTGTGTGTGTGTGTCCACCATCCCCCTTCTCCTTCCTCCATTCCTTCCTCCCTTGCTTCCTTTTCTGATTCACATTTATTTTTCTCCACTTAGACAACTATCCCTGCTTTTCCTTTTTCCACTCAGAGTGTTTTAAACTGTTTCCAATTTCCCCTCCTTAGTTTCAGATACCATTTTTATTGCATTTGCAATCCATATGCTGACACAGCACCATTCCCCTCCCTCCATTTTCCCATTTATATCAAATATTGTGCAGCAGATTCATCCTGCTCAGTGTCAAATGCCAGATCCACTTTAGATATGCATTATTTTTGTTCAAGGTAGGTTTTATTCCCACTGTCTTTCCCATAACCCTCACAACACATGCACACGCACACATGCACACATACTTTCCCCATCATTGCCTGACCAGTAAATCAAGAAACTGTCTACTCTTTATACCCTTTAGAGATGGGTGGAAATATTACATGGTGAAAGCTGGATCAGTTCAGAGTGAATTAGTGCCCAAAAGCTAGAAAGCACAGAAGCTTATCTGATCAGATTTTTTCTTCTTTTTTTTTTTCCCCTGAAACTTATCCCAGCTTTTGAATTTGTAAAAGTGAATGAATAATTTGGTGAGAAACAGATTTCTCAAAAGATTTGCATAGTCTCCAGCTTCTCTTTAGGGCTGAATTTTCAAATAAGAACGCTCTTTCCTTCTGGCAGTTGGAGAAATCAGGTCCAGAGAAATAGAATGTACTCGCAGCTGAAGGACACACGTGCTCTTAGAAACATTGAGTCTGTAGTCAGCACTGTTTGAGTTCACTTTAAGCCTAATACAGAGATCACTGTTTGCTCTGGTATTAACTTTCAGTGGACTGAAGATCTAACATGTAATCTATGACCGAAACTCTTGGAGAAACCCATCTGTAGAAATAGCCCCGCACTCTGACCCCAAAGAAGTCATTCTTGGGGGACACTAATAGTGAAGTGCTTTGGGATATAATAATTGTGTTCCCGTGTCCATCTACCTGCTTCAGTCTTTTTGAAGGAGGTTTGTGTGTGTCTCACCGATATTCCTGACCCCTGACCTCCCAGCACAGTGCACATGGCATGCCCTCAGGAAAGACTTTGTGAGGCAAGTGGAACTGAGTGGATCTAAGCTAAGCCATGCTTCATGAGTGAAGCACAAGATGAAGAGATGAAAGTTTCAAGCTACAGCAACAAACCTGTTGTCTCATTCCGCTATGTAGCGCCAGTCAGATTCAAGACAGATCCAGGCTCCATTTAAAGGCAGAGACAGTGGCCAGGAGAAGACTGCCTTTCTCCCAGGCTTTTGTCCTTTTTGTTCTTTGAAACAGTGCTACACACGTTCCATTTACTTGCTGTGTTGTTTCACTGGATTGTGCATACCATGCAGTAGCACCAGGCTGAGATGAGACCGTCAGTTTACGTGCAACCGGAGAGATTCTGGGAAGCAGTCATGTTGCACTAAAACAATTTTGTCCTGACAGGAGGCCATTAGCAATGAGCTCCATCACTCCCAGGAAGATTTGCCCTCCTAAGACCACACCATGGTTATTCACTGGAGCATCATTTCTCCTAGAACCCTGGAGTGGGAATCAGCAATTCTGATTTCCATTTCTGCTTCTTCCCACACTTGGCTTTGGGACCTTGGACAGGTCACAACACCTCTCTAGCTAGACCCATCCAATGGCACCTTGAATTTGTGTTTTTACATGGGTTGTTTCATTTTTTTCCTCAATACAATTCTTTAGGTTAGGTGTTGCTACAGATTCTTTCAACAGCAAACATTTACAGAGCATCAACTTCGTGCCTTGCACTGTACTAGGTGCTGGAGATGACCAAATTTATGGCTCAGAGAAGTTTTGTAGTGAGATTTCTTTTGGTTTTTTAGTTTTATTTGACAATCAGTGGTTAGTTCTCATCCACACTGTCTGTAGATTTTGACAGCGGTGCCAGGTACTTAGGTAACAAACCAACGTACAGAGCTTGTTTGGTAAATCTTCATCCTCCTTACATTTTCTGAGCAACCGCACACAGATACAATATGGAACATTCCTTATTCCTTTGGCGCAGACAGCTTTGTTGAGCCTGGTGTCAATGTGTCCATCTGGAACTCCCATCTCACTCCACGGCAAATTTCTGATCTCTTTGAGTGCCCGAGGGGCACGCTTCTTGAAACCCACTCCATAGAGGCATTTTTGAATGTTGATGGCATATTCTCTGTCTGGTCACTACCTCGTTGATGGCAGAAAGGCCCTTCTTCTTCTGCCACCATTCTGCTGGGCCAAGATCACTGGTTGATTATAAAATAACACAGCTCAGGAAGAGCCAGATGGAAGAGATATGCAGGGTGAGGTATGGAAAGGGCACGCGGCTTCTGTGCCCACTAGGACACCACTCTCTCAGCTCTTCTATGTGTCCACCGCCCCAATTACTTGCCTCATTCTAAAAAGGATTCAAGTCTGATTGTAAAAAATAATTCTGTGCAGTCCAAACAAAACACAGTACCACTAGTTTGCAACCCTGGCCTGAAGTGACAGTTTTCAACTTCTGATGTGTTAGTGATTTGATTTGCTTGGATGGGGTTACATCCACAGCCTGATGGTACAATGGCAATTATTCTACACTGAATTCATTGTGTTTCTGTTGAATTATTTTTATCATTTATTATGAAAAAAAATGTTTCTTTCTCATTGGTAATTGAAATAAAACACACCCTAGAATATGACTTTTGTTTTAGTTAGACAGTAAATTGAGGCTTGAATGTGAGATCATAAAAACACATTGCACGGGGGAATGATGTGCCCTTTGGTGTTTCTGGTTTATAACAAATGATCTGAGACAGATTTATTAAATAAAATGTCTTATTTATGCCAAATAAAGACCATACAACATCATGGGGCATTGTACAAAGGTGCTTTTGCTTAGACTTGAATAGACTTCTAAATTTAAGACAAAATGGAAACAGTGATAGAAACTTTGATTTATGGTCAAGTCATTTCAAAATGGTTTGAATGAGTCATTTCCAGTCTTTACTGACATCTTTCCACTGGTTCTATGTTGCGGCCATGAATATTTTTCAAGAACAATGAGAAACAAAAAATAACTTCAAATATTATTTTCCCATTCACAAGTCCAATAATAATGGGATTAAGGAATCATTTAATACAGATTTAAATATGCCATAATGATCACCTTACTTTTAAGTTAGCCTCAGAGGGATCAAGGAGCCATTCATTAAAGTTGGCATTTGATGATTATTGCACAGGCAGAATTAGAATAAATAGGTGGTCTGGTTATCCTAAAGCAGTAAACAGTACAGTGCTGTTACTTAATACCATTATGGACAGCATCCTTGAATAAACAAAGTTGTCCTCCTTGGTATGTTTAAATTTAAGATACAGAAACAGATTAAAGAACATAGAACTATAGAAAGATTTAGCTTTATATTTCTACTATTAATCTTTCACATTAAATTAATGCTGTTAATTAGAATTGTATTGGCTTTATAGTTTTGTTTCTATTCAATTGTATATTTATTTTTGGATTTAGATTTGTATGTTATCTATGAGAAAAAGAAGTTGTTACACTATGCTAGGCTTATTTATCTATAGGTTTTGTTAATACTATAATAAATAATTTAAGTCAACACTGGGAGCCTGAAAAATTTTTTTCCTTTGAAAGAAAAACACTATTATAGGCCCAATGTTGCTACTAAAAGATTTAAAAGGGGGAGTAGGTGATCAGATTTTCATTTTAAATTTACCCTGAGACAGTATGTGAAGGTTAGAATGAAAGGGGGCAAGACCTGAGGCAGGAGTTCAGTTACCACTTCCAGTGGAGAGGTAATGAGGATTTAACAAAAGATACTGCTTTAGGATAGAGTGGAACTGTGACATGCCAGCTGAGTCCCTTGTGGCTTCTTCCCTGTTCTTTACAATACTTTGGGATATATTTTATAAGGGCATATGGCAAGGGTTTAGGAGCAGCCTTCACTGAGTAAGAGGCTAACTTACAAGCTGGATCAAGAAGTCAAGAAAGGGTGAAGGTCTCCGAATCTTAACATGATTCCACAGACGGGCACGTTGGGGTTTATACTCAACTGGACATGCATTTGGGGTCTATGTTCCAGTGGAAAAGATGCCCCCTACTCAGCCATGGGTCTCTGTCTTTCTAGGACAAGCTTGAGAAAATAGCCTTGCTTTGCAGGCTGCCCAGTACAAGACTGCATTTGAGGTGCCTGGAGTTCGGGAACTGACCAGGAAGGCTAGCTCTTCAAAACCTAGAAAGCTCAGGCCCATGAGATGATGCAGTTGACCTTGCAAGAAGGAGAAAACCTCTTGATCCGTGGGGAATGGGGCTCGGATGTAGCCCCTCTTTCTGAAAGAAGGATCTGTAGTTTCAGCTAGCTCATCGTCCAAACAATGGAGGTGGGTCTCCGGTGTCATTTTTGGACAATTCTGATCATTACAACCACAATATGAAAGTTATTTTACAGACAAAATTAATCAGACTTGGTGATTAACTGGATTAGGGGGTGTGTATGAAACAGCAAAAGAGGAGCAGAGAATGATTCTGAGGTTTACGCCTTGGCTGATTGAGTATATGACGATTTCATTACCTGAGATAAAGAATACAGAAGAGAAGGCTTTATGGGGATGAGGGAGATGATGCAATCATGTTGGGATACGCTGAGTTTCAGGTATCTATGATACATGCTTTTGAAAGAAGCAGAGGATAGGAAATATTGATTTAAAAGTTAGATGTACTGGTTATACTGGAAGCTTGGGAGGGAATGACAATGACAATGTTCTGTGTAGACGGGGAAGAGAAGGGAAGGGAATTTTAACATTTAAAGAGCAGTTCAGCACAGTACATCATTTACTGAGTGGGGACGAGGCTGGGGCAGGAAGAGAAAAAACATATTTTAGAAGCCCAAAAGCTATCAACAGAATGAACAAGTCAGACAATGTGAGAATTTTCAAGCAAGTAGTGAAAGCACATTTTGCCATTTTTGAGAAGCAGCTGAGTTTAGAAAGCGGATGACTTTTTTTTCAAGAAGTTTGCTGATGAAGAGGAAAAGAGGAGGGGGGATAGACTGGGCATCAGAGGGGAACCACGGGATAGTGCAGTATTACTTACAGAATTCCACTACAACATCGCAATAAGGAACGACTTATGAGGATTCGTGTTGACGTTCTATCAGATTTATGACACAAGCTGAGTCATGTGTGCCCACTCCAGGCTTTTTTTAATGAAAATTATTTTTAAAGTAGTGACCAGAGGAGATTTTTACCTTAGCATAAAGTGGAACTGAAAAATAGTTTCTCATCTCAATATCCTTCTGTCTCTCACCCTGCCTTCATTTTCAGCCCTTCTGAATCAGACCTGCCCATAATTCCTCAGACCATGGTAATCTATCAAAAATAAAATTCCAGCCTCATAACTCACCTGCTCATGCCTTTCACAATCTGGTCCTTGCCCAAACTCAAATATCCATTTAGCACATATTCAGTACAGATTTCTTTGTGCAGTCTTATGTGGGAAACAGAGAAGCAAATGGCAATCATAATACAGTGTGGTACATTCAACCATTGGGAAAGACCTGACAAACCAAGTCAAGAGAGTTCCCTAGTGTGGAGATGGCTGAGCTGAGTCCCAAGGGAATGTTGGGAGTTGATGGCATTTCCCATAAGTGTTCTATTTTGCTCTGGCTTTTCTGTTTCAATTTCCGTGTCTCTCTGTATGCTGTCCCTTCTGGCCGAAATGCCCATCTCCTTGCCCAGCAGCCTGTAGAATGCCTATTTATCTTCAAGACATCACACACGTCATCTTTTCCTTGAAGCTTTCTCTTACGCTCCTTGGCTGTTTTAGGTGCCCCGATTTTGTGGTTCCAGAGGATACTACACCCACTTTTGCAGAAACACTTTCTCCACATCTGTGTATGTACTCCTCTGGGGCAAGATATGTCTTTCATCTCTAATACCTCTCTCCAGGGTAGTGTCTGGCACATAGTAAATGCTCAATAAATATTTGTTAAAATGACTATATGAATAAAAGTTGCTTGACAAGCTAGTTATCTAATTCTAGAATTTTTTAGAATTTGAGGAAGGGGGTGCTGTGATGCTTGAAAAACTTATTTAATCTCTCTGATCAATTCCAGCTTTGTGTTCAGCTATTGATAACTAAGGCCCTTTATCGTAATAAAATCTCATTAACGCTATTTGATTCTCTGTGGCTAAGAACATGTACAAGATTGAACTGCTCAAACATGTCTGCTATTGGCAAAGTCTGATAGATTAATTCATTTAACATTCAACCAATATTTATTAAACATTTACTGTGTATAAGGATCTGTCCTCAGAATTAGGTATCAACCATGTAGATAAAGGCCTTGCCCTCATGGAGTTAAGATCAAATGAGCGACATATAGTAAAGAAATAAGCTTATATGTAGATACAGTCTGAGATAAGAGCCATAGAAGGAAAATAACATGGCACAGCAAGAGAGATTAACAGGGGAGGCTTATTTTAAATTATGGGCTTAGAATAACCCATATAGTGAACGGATATTTAAAGCTACCATCTAATAAGTATACAGGAGGTAAAAACGGAAGAAAATCATTATCTGCTAAGGGCAGGCATTTGAGAATAACTTCTTTTCTTTTCTGCTTAAAATATATTTTATTCTTTTTTTTAAATAATTTTTTGTTATGTTAATCACCATACATTACATCATTAGTTTCTGATGTGTTCCATGATTCATTGTTTGTGCATAACACCCAGTGCTCCACGCAGAATGTGCCCTCTTTAATACCCATCACCAGGCTAATCCATCCCCCCACCCCCCTCCCCTTTAGAACCCTCAGTTTGTTTTTCAGAGTCCATCGTCTCTAATGGTTCATCTCACCCTCTGACTTACTCCACTTAATTCTTCCCCTCCTGCTATCTTATTCTTCTCTTTTTTTTTTCTTAACATATATTGCATTATTTCTTTCAGAAGTACAGATCCGTGATTCATCAGTCTTCTACAATTCACAGTGCTCACCATAGCACATACCCTCCCCAATGTCTATCACCCAGCCACCCAATCCCTCCCACCCCCCACCACTCCAGCAACCCTCAGTTTGTTTCCTGAGATTACGAATTCCTCATATCAGTGAGGTCATATGATACATATTTCTCTGATTGACTTATTTCACTCAGCATAACACCCTCCAGTTCCATCCACGTCATTGCAAATGGCAAGATCTCATTCCTTTTGATGGCTGCATAATATTCCATTGTGTATATATACCACTTCTTCTTTATCCATTCATCTGTTGATGGACATCTTGGCTCTTTGCACAGTTTGGCTATTGTGAACACTGCTGCTATAAACATTGGGGTGCACGTACCCCTTCGGATCCCTACATTTGTATCTTTGTGGTAAATACCCAGTAGTGCAATTGCTGGATCGTATGGTAGCTCTATTTTCAACTGTTTGAGGAACCGCCATACTGTTTTCCAGAGTGGTTGCACCAGCTTGCATTCCCACCAACAGTGTAGGAGGGTTCCCCTTTCTCCACATTCCCACCAACATCTGTCGTTTCCTGACTTGTTAATTTTAGCCATTCTGACGGGTGTGAGGTGGTATCTCATTGAGGTTTAGGTTTGGATTTCCCTGATGCCGAGCGATGTTGAGCACTTTTTCATGTGTCTGTTGGCCATTTGGATGTCTTCTTTGGAAAAATGTCTCTTCATGTCTTCTGCCCATTTCTTGATTGGATCATTTATTCTTTGGGTGTTGACTTTGATAAGTTCTTTATAGATTTTGGATACTAGCCCTTTATCTGATATGTCATTTGCAAATATTTTCTCCCATTCTGTTGGTTGTCTTTTGGTTTTGTGGACTGTTTCTTTTGCTGTGCAAAAGCTTTTTATCTTGATGAAATCCCAATAGTTCATTTTTGCCCTGGCTTCCCTTGCCTTTGACAATGTTTCTAGGAAGAAGTTGCTGTGGCTGAGGTCGAAGAGGTTGCTGCCTGTGTTCTCCCTTAGGATTTTGATGGACTCCTGTCTCACATTTAGGTCTTTCAACCATTTGGAGTCTATTTTTGTGTGTGGTGTAAGGAAATGGTACAGTTTCATTCTTCTGCATGTGGCTGTCCAATTTTCCCAACACCATTTGTTGAAGAGACTGTTTTTTTTCCATTGGACATTCTTTCCTGCTTTGTCAAAGATTAGTTGACCATAGAGTTGAGGGTCCATTTCTGGGCTCTCAATTCTGTTCCATTCATCTATGTGTCTGTTTTTGTACCAGTACCAGAGTGTCTTAATGATGAGAGCTTTGTATTAGAGCTGGAAGTCTGGAATTGTGATGCCGCCAGCTTTGCTTTTCTTTTTGAATATTCCTCTGGCTATTCGGGGTCGCTTCTGGTTCCATATAAATTTTAGGATTATTTGTTCCATTTCTTTGAAAAAGGTGGATGGTATTTTGATGGGGATTGCATTGAATGTGTAGATTGCTCTAGGTAGCATTGACATCTTCACAATGTTGGTTCTCCCAATCCATGAGCATGGAACATTTTTGCATTTCTTTGTGTCTTCTTCAATTTCTTTCATGAGTATTTTATAGTTTTCTGAGTACAGATCCTTTGCCTCTGGCATAGGAGGCAGAGGCATAGGAATGCCACTGATTTCTGTGCATTGATTTTATAGCCTGCTACTTTACTGAATTCCAGTATGAGTTCTAGCAGTTTTGGGGTGGAGTCTTTTGGGTTTTCCAAATACAGTATCATATCATCTGCAAGAGTGAGAGTTTGACTTCCTCTTTGCCGATTTGGATGCCTTTGATTTCTTTTTGTTGTCTGATTGCTGTGGCTAGGACTTCTAATACTATGTTGAATAGCAGTGGTGAGAGTGGACATCCCGGCCGCGTTCCTGACCTTAGGGGAAAAGCTCTCAGCTTTTCCCCATTGAGAATGATATTCACTGTAGGTTTTTCATAGATGGCTTTTATGATATTGAGGTATGTACCCTTTATCCCTATACTCTGAAGAGTTTTGATCAAGAAAGAATGCTGTACTTTGTCAAATGCTTTTTCTGCATCTATTGAGAGGATCATATGATTCTTGTTCGTTCTTTTGTTAATGTATTGTATCACGTTGATTGATTTGCAGATGTTGAACCAGCCTTGTAGCCCAGGGATAAATCCCACTTGGTCGTGGTGAATAATCCTTTTAATATACTGTTGGATCCTATTGGCTAGTATTTTGGTGAGAATTTTTGCATCCATGTTCATCAAGGATATTGGTCTGTAATTCTCCTTTCTGATGGGGTCTTTGTCTGGTTTTGGGATCAAGGTAATGGTGGCCTCATAAAATGAGTTTGGAAGTTTTCCTTCCATTTCTATTTTTTGGAACAGTTTCAGGAGAATAGGTATTAATTCTTCTTTAAATGTCTGATAGAATTCCCCTGGGAAGCCATGGGGTTTTATTTCTTGGGAGATTTTTGATGACTGCTTCAATTTCCTTAGTGGTGATAGGTCTGTTCAGGTTTTCTATTTCTTCCTGGTTCAATTTTGGTAGTTGATACATCTCTAGGAATGCACCCATTTCTTCCAGGTTATCTAATTAGCTGGCATAGAGTTGCTCATAATATGTTCTTATAATTGTTTGTATTTCTTTGGTGTTGGTTGTGATCTCTCTTCTTTCATTCACGATTTTGTTGATTTGGGTCATTTCTCTTTTTTTTTGATAAGTCTGGCCAGGGGTTTATCAATCTTGTTAATTCTTTCAAAGAACCAGCTCCTAGTTTCGTTGATCTGTTCTACTGTTCTTTTGGTTTCTAGTTCATTGGTTTCTGCTCTGATCTTTATTATTTCTCTTCTCCTGCTGGGTTTAGGCTTTATTTGCTGTTTTTTTCTCTAGCTCCTTTAGGTGTAGGGTTAGGTTGTGTATTTGAGACCTTTCTTGTTTCTTGAGAAAGACTTGTATTGCTATATACTTTCCTCTCAGGACTGCCTTTGCTGTATCCAAAAGATTTTGGACAGTTGTGTTTTCATTTTCATTGGTTTCCATGAACTTTTTAAATTCTTCTTTAATTTCCTGGTTGACCCATTCATTCTTTAGTAGGATGCTCTTTAGCCTCCATGTATTTGAGTTCTTTCCGACTTTCCTCTTGTGATTGAGTTCTAGTTTCAAAGCATTGTGGCCTGAAAATATGCACGGAATAATCCCAATCTTTTGGTACTGGTTGAGACCTGATTTGTGACCTAGGATGTGATCAATTCTGGAGAATGTTCCATGGGCACTAGAGAAGAATGTGTATTCCGTTGCTTTGGGATGGAATGTTCTGAATATGTCTGTGAAGTCCATTTGGTCCAGTGTTTCATTTAAAGTCTTTATTTCCTTGTTGATCTTTTGCTTAGATGATCTGTCCATTTCAGTTAGGGGGGGTGTTAAAGTCCCCCACTATTATTGTGTTGTTGTCAATCTGTTTCTTCGCTTTTGTTATTAATTGCCTTATATAATTGGCTGCTCCCATGTTCGGGGCATAGATATTTACAATTGTTAGATCTTCTTGTTGGATAGACCCTTTAAGTAGGATATAGTGTCCTTCTTCATCTCTTATTGCAGTCTTTGTTTTAAAATCTAATTTGTCTGATATAAGGATTGCCACCCCAGCTTTCTTTTGGTGTCCATTAGCATGGTAAATCGTTTTCCACCCTCTCACTTTCAATCTGGGGGTGTCTTTGGGTCTAAAATGAGTCTCTTGCAGACAGCATATTGATGGGTCTTGTTTTTTTTATCCAATCTGATAGCCTGTGTCTTTTGATTGGGGCACTGAGCCCATTTACATTCAGGGTAACTATTGAAAGGTATGAATTTAGTGCCATTGTATTGCCTGTAAGGTGACTGTTACTGTATATTGTCTCTGTTCCTTTCGGATCTATGCTGCTTTTAGGCTCTCTTTTTGCTTAGAGGACCCCTTTCAATATTTCTTGGAGGGCTGGTTTTGTGTTTGCAAATTCCTTTAGTTTTTGTTTGTCCTGGAAGCTTTTTATCTCTCCTTTTATTTTCAATGACAGACTAGCTGGATATAGTATTCTTGGCTGATATTTTTCTCATTTAGTGCTCTGAAGATCTCATGCTAGTCCTTTCTGGCCTGCCAGGTCTTGTGGATAGGTGTGTTGCCAATGTAATGTTTCTACCATTGTAGGTGACATATCTCTTCTCCCAAGCTGCTTTCAGGATTTTCTCTTTGTCTCTGAGACTCGTAAGTTTTACTATTAGATGTCGGGGTGTTGACCTATTTTTATTGATTTTGAGAGGGGTTCTCTGTGCCTCCTGGATTTTGATGCCTGTTTCCTTCCCCACATTAGGGAAGGTCTCTGCTATTATTTGCTCCAATATGCCTTCTGCCCCTCTCTCTCTTTGTTCTTCTTCTGGGATCCCAATTATTCTAATGTTGTTTCATCTTATCGTATCGCTTATCTCTCGAATTCTGCCCTCGTGATCCTGTAGTTGTTTCTCTCTCTTTTTCTCAGCCTCTTTATTTTCCATCATTTGGTCTTCTATATCGCTGATTTTTTCTTCTGCCTCATTTATCCTAGCAGTTAGTGCCCCCATTTTTTATTGCACCTCATTAATAGCCTTTTTGATTTTGACTTGGTTAGATTTTAGTTCTTTTATTTCTCCAGAAAGGGTTTCTCTAATAACTTCCACGCTTTTTTCAAGCCCAGCTAGTATCTTTAAAGTCATGATTCTGAACTCTAGGTCCGATATCGTACTAATGTCCGTATTGAGTAGGTCCCTGGCAGACGGTACTACCTCTTGTTCTTTTTGCTGAGGTGATTTTTTTCGTCTTGTCATTTTGTCCAGAGGAGAATAGATGAATGAGAGAACAGAATGCTAACAGGTTAACAACGTCTCCAGCAAATATACTCTATACAAATCAGAAAAGACCTGAAGCCAGGGGACAAGAAAGGGAAAGAAAGAAGAGAAAAAAAAGGGAAAAGAAAAAGATAAAAACAAACAAAAACAGAACAAAACAAAAAAAAACAGAATATGATCAAATATGATCAGGCTAGTGCATAGATCAGTGCCACACACTAGATTTTAGGCGTATTTTGGTCTATTAGAAGAAAGTGCCTGCTAAAATTTTAAAGGAAGAAAGACTTATATATGTACAAAATAAGGGTTGATACAATGAAGGGATGGAAGATGACTGTAAAGATGAAAATTATAAAAGATTTTATAAAAGGAATTGATAAGAAGTTGTTTTTTAAAAAGAAAGAAGAAGATTTAAAAAAAAGAAAAAGGAAAAAAAAGGGAGAGAATGTGATCAGGCAGGAGAATAGAACAAAGCCATACACTAGTGATTTAGGGTATATTTTGATCTGTTAGAAGAAACTGTATCTCAAAATTTTAAAGAGAGAACAACTTATATATATATATGCCAAAAATAAGGGTAACTACTATGAAGGGATAAAAATATGACTCTAAAAATGAAAAATAAAAAGTTTTTTTTAAAAAGGGATTGATAAGATGTTGTTTGAAAAAGGGAAAAAGAAAAATTCAAAAAAACACAGTTAAAAAAATTAACTTTGAAAAACTAATGAATTATGGTAAAAAAGCCATGAATTCTATGTACAGTATTCCTCTAGCGCTGGAGTTCTCCCGTTCTCCTTGATCGGTAAACTTGGTCTTGGCTTGCTGGCTGTTCGTGCTGATCTTCTGGGGGAGGGGCCTCTTGCCATGGTTCCCAAATATCTTTGCCGGAGGCGGAATTGCCCTGCCCTTGTGAGTCCGGGCTAAGCAAGCTGCTCTGGTTTGCTCTCAGGAGCTTTTGTTCCCTGCAAGCTCTCGGTACAGCTTTGGAGGACCAGGGTGAAAATGGTGGCCTCCCAATCTCTGCCCGGAGGAGCTGAGAACTCGGGGCCCCGCTCCTCAGTGCACCCCCAGATAAAAGCAGTCACTCCCATCTCCCCGGTCTCCGGCCGCACTCTGTGCTCACCCGGCCTGTGACCGAGCGTTTCTATGTCTGGCACCCGACCCCGTGTGGAGTCTCCAAACCCAGCAGATCCCCACGGTGCGCTTCCACGCTGCTCCTCCCTGGGGAGGAAGGGGAGTCTCCCCGGCTCTTCCGCTTGTTGGGCTCCTCCTGCTGGAGGAGCAGTAGCCCGACTGGGCCACGGATCATAGTTTATGGCAACCCCGAGCTGAGAGCCTGCGCCTCGGCTCCGTCTCTGCAGCCGGCTTCCCCGCTCCGATACCTGGGAGCTCTGCCGCACTCAGGCACCCCCGGTCTTTCTGTGACCCCGAGGGTTCTGAGACCACACTGTCCCGCGAGGGTTCCACCCCCCGCTGAGCCACTGGAGCGACGTCATTCAGCGGAGCCGACTTCTAAAAGTTCTGATTTTGTGCTCCGCGGCTCTAGCACTTGCCAGAAGCAGCAGACGGAGGCCCCCTCCCCCGCCGTCTATCCTCCCGAATATCGCCTCGGATTCACTTCTCTGCACGTCCTACCTTCCAGAAAGTGGTCGCTTTTCTGTTCAGAGTGTTGTTACTATTCTTATCTTCGATCTCCTGTTGAGTTCTAGGTGTTCAGAATGGTTTGATCCCTATTCAGCTGAATTCCTGAGACCAGACGAAATCCAGGTCTCCTACTCCTCCGCCATCTTGCTCCGCCCCTGAGAATAACTTCTGACAACCATGTTGGTGTATCCAGAGCCTGGCGAAGGAGGGCTAAGTCCTTGGGGCACCTGGGTGACTCAGTCAGTTAAGCGTCTGCTTTCAGCTCAGGTCATGATCCCAGGATCCTGGGATTGAGCCCCACAGCCGGCTCCCTGCCCAGTGGGGGGTCTGCTTTACCCTCTCCTCTGCCCCTCCACTCCCCGAATGTGCTTGCTCCTGCTCGTTCTCTCTCAAATACATAAATAAAATCTTGAAAAAAAAAAAGGTGTAAGTCCCTTGAGATGGGGTCAGAGAGGTAGGCAGAGACCAGGTCATGCTAAAGATTGTAGATTATTTTTACAAGTAATGGGAAATCAATGAAGGGGTTTGAATGAGGAACATTATATAATCATTTTCATTTTAAAAGATCACTTGTCTATGGTGTAGAAAATGGATTTGAAGGGGCAAGAGGGATTTTGAGAGACCAATGAGAAGACATTTTGGTTAGAAATTTGGGTTTCATTGCTTGTATTAGAATACCCCTGGAGACAATGGCTTATAAAAAACTGGGAGCTGACTCTCCTCTCATGTGAGAGTTAGCCTGGAAGGGCAACCCAGAGTGGGGGCAGAGGCATTCGTGTGTCAGGGCTGAGGCTTCTATGATTATCTGGGCTTCTGTCTCACAGGGGTGGTCATAAGATGGCCACTAAAGCATCTGCCAGCACATCCACATTTCGGACAGGAAGAAAAAGGAAGCACTGATGCAAAAATGGAACATGTCAGCAACTGCCCCCATGCCTTTAAAAAAAAACTTTCCCAGAATTCTACACAGCAACTTCTTTCTTTTTAATTGATCTCTTTTTTAAACTTAATTTAATTTTACTTTATTATGTTATGTTAGTCACCATATATTACATCATTAGTTTTTGATGTAGTGTTCTATGATTCACTGTTTGCATATAACACCCACTGTTCCATGCAGTACGTGCCCTCTTTAATACCTGTCACCAGGCTAATGCCTCCCCCGCCTAAAACCCTCAGTTTGTTTCTCGGAGTCCATAGTCTCTCATGGTTCATCTTTCCCTCCAACTTCCCTCTCTTCATCTTTCCCTTCCTTCTCCTAGTGTCCTTCATACTATTCCTTATGTTCCGCAAATAAGTGAAACCATATGATAATTGACTTTCTCTGCTTGGCTTATTTCACTTAGCATAATCTCCTCCAGTCCCAGCCATGTTGATGTAAAAGTTGGGTATTCATCCTTTCTGATGGCTGAGTAATATTCCATTGTATATATGGACCACATCTTCTTTATCCGTTCATCTGTTGAAGGGCATCTCGACTCTTTCCACAGTTTGGCTATTGTGGACATTACTGCTATGAACATTGGGGTGCATATGGCCCTTTTTTCACTACATCTGTGTCTTTGGGGTAAATACCCAGTAGTGCAATTGCTGGGTCATAGGGTGGCTCTATTTTTAACTTTTTGTGGAACCTCCACACTGTTTTCCAAAGTGGCTGTACCAACTTGCATTCCCACCAACAGTGTAAGAGGGTTCCCCTTTCTCTACAACCTCTCCAACGTTTGTTGTTTCTTGCCTTGTCAATTTTTGCCATTCTAACTGATGTAAGGTGGTAGCTCAATGTGGTTTTGATTTGATATACAGCAACTTCTACCTACATTTCACTACTCACAACTATGTCACATGGCCCTACGTGCAAGAGAGCCTGAGAAATGTATACTTTTTTTTTTTAAGCTGGGTCTATTACCAGCCCAGACAAAATCAGGCCTAGAAAGGAAGAAGAAAACAATGGATATATCACAGGCAAAAACCTGCCTCGCCCCATCACCCCTTTCCATCTCTTGAAGGGAGGGTGAGCATGGTTTGCTTGTGTGGGGGATGGCTGTGCTATGTTAGGCAGAAACATGCTATTGTTTGTAAGTTTAATGATGGGAAGAGAAATGTGATTGACTGTAAAGGGCCCAAATGGTGGCCTGAAAGAAACTGTAAGTTGGCTCATTCAAAACCCCTCCAGCCCTCACCTAACTCAAAAGGTACCCCAGATGCAACATGTCCAAATAGAAAACTCCCAATATTTGCCATTCAACCTTGTTTTTTATGGCCTTAGGTTATGCAATCCAGAAGTTTAGTAGACTTTGTGTTTTTTAAAAGATTTTCTCTATTTACTCATCTGAGAGAGAGAGAGAGAGAGAGAGCAGGGAAAGGAGAAGGATAAGCAGACCCTGTGCCAAGCATGGACCCAGACATGGGTCTTGATCCCACGAGTCGTTTGCCCAACTAACTGGGCCACCCAGGTTCTCCTGGAAATTTAGTAGGCTTTGTAGATATTCCCCTCAATGCACACATTCATTCCATAACCAAGTTCTATTCTGCCTCCTAAATGTCTCTGGATTTCATCCACTTTTCTCCTTTTCCACCATCACCATCCTCATCACAGCTCCTACTGATCTCTCTCCTGAGCTACTAATTTAGTCTTTTGACTAACAGAACTGCATATTCTCTGGGTCCTTTCTAATCTGGTTTTTATAATTTTGTCACAATTTTCAACATGAAATATTATGGATTAAGACAAACTCATGAACTCATCCAAAAGTTCCTACACAGTCTGGTGCTTGCCCATCTTTCTAGGCACACCTGCCACCCTGTCCTTTGTTCTCTGTCCTGCTCACTTGCCACACTCCCCAGCCACTGCCCATGCCAATTTCTCTTCTAGAATGTTTGTCTCTCTGCTCTTTCCCTAGGGAACTCTTCCACATTCTTCACATCTCAGACTAAGCACAAATTTCTACTTGACCAGGATCATGAAACTATCCTGTCTAGCATTTATCACAGTGGCAACTTTTCATTTATTTGCTCCTTTGATTAATGTGTATCTAAACTCACTAGACTGTAAGTTTTATGTAAAGAGGAACAATGCCTGACTTGGTTCCCTATATACTGCATATTGTTTTTAAATTGTATTTCTTCAATTACTGAAATTGAACAAACATCGTGCCTTTTGAGTAGTGAGTAAAACAATGAACAAACCAGGTAGTCACATATGTGATTGATAATTATGATATCAAAACTGCAAAGTAGGCAGTATTTCCAAATTTCCTAAGCAGTAAGTGGCAGAGGCAGGATTTAAATCCAGGTCAGTCTGAATGCAAAGCCTGAATTCTTTCCACTTCACCATGCTGATTTCCTCTCTTAAATGAGACAGTGTATTTGAGAGCATTTGGTAAAAAATGTTACTGGGTGTTGGGGTTTTTTAATCATTATCATCTCGGTTGGAAGAACAAACAAAGGGCAGTTTGCTATCCACCATCAATATAAAATATGAAATGATGAAGGGAAGTATCTATACACCCGGTTTGCACAGTACCATACTGCCAGCATCCCTGCATTCTGGTTTGGTTGGCAGTCTCGGGAATACAGTATTTTGTTAGATGTCTTGTGATAGCAACCACTCAAAAACACAATTCATCTTGATTATTAATGTCTCTTAAATATTTCTATAATAAATACAGTGTTCTGACTGAACCAGATAAAACAAAGACTTTCTCCAACTCTCCCCATCTCAAAAACCCATAAGTCATCAAGGACATAATGTTAGAGACAAAGAACTAAAGCGTAGGAAGATGAGCACAGACAGAACCAACTCATCATTTTCTTATCTCTGAGAAATGTGCCCTCCACTATTTCTGACCAACTCCAGGCAATTACTTTTATTTGTAGCTGGGAGTTGGTAGCCTCTAGGTATAAACATGGTCTATCCCTTCTACCTAGCAGAGGGGTGGGGGTGCATACTTCCTTAGGGTCTTCAAGAGGACCCCAGTCCAGAGGGCAATAACAAAGGCAGACTGGGATTTGAGGAACATTTCAAGAGCAGAAGGAGCAGGAACTCTGAGGACTATAAATGTCATAGCTTATTGATGACCAGCTACTCCAGTTCCTCATCTCAAATAAGGATAGGAAGGAAACAAAATCAAGACAGTTTTTCCAAGATATTCAACATGACCAAAATAACTTGTAAGTGGTGATAAACAGTATGGACAAGGCTCTGGTATATTGCTTTATAAAAAACAACATTTATTGTTTTGCTATTGAGGATTTGAAAGAAAGGATAATGTAAGAAGTAGAAAGACAATCAAAAATCAGCAAATAATCATGTCACTCAGAAATAACCTCTTTTAATTTTTGATCAGACATTTACTTTCAGTATTTTACATATAAATATAGTATTTCATTATAAAAATATATGTATTTTGCTTAACACTAGTTCTAATTGAAGCTATTTTCCTTTTTTTATTATGCAACACCATAATAAACATTTTGCTGCTAAATTTTTGTCTGTATATGCCATGATTTTCTTAGATGAGATTTTGGAGGACGGATTTTTGCATCAAAGTATCTGAAGAGTAAGGTTTTCAATACATATTTCCAAATTGCTTTCCACTGCCAATATGAGTTCATTTCATCACAGTCCTCAGCTTTAAGTATTAGCAATTTTTTAACTCTTCAATATTCCAAAATAATTATAGTCATTTAAATTTGCATTTCTTTGATTACTAATGGAAGTCAATTAAAATATTATATTTGTTGTTTATATACATTCTTTTATAAAATATGTTTATATACCCATTTTTCTATTAGGCAGTGCTCTTTCTTAAAGATGTATGCGAGTCCCTTATACATTAAGGTTTTATGCAACTCAGGTCTATGAGTAGCAATTTTTCTCAAAATCAATAGAGTTTGGCAATTCAACTGACTCCAACTAATTTAAATTACTACTAACATTTTAGAAGATGGTCAAAGGGATCATGAAGATTGAGAAGACTAACAAGCAAGCTTAAATTTTTTATCTATAACCACCGATCTTTATATAACCATGCCACCAATAAAGCAGGCATTTTCAGGAGGAGAGGATAACTCCAAACACTCCAACGATTTCAAGTAAATGACAGTATTTGCCTTCGAGGTAAGAATTCTAATTGACTTCCTATCTACGTGGTGACCAATTATAGATTTTAAAAACACAATCAAATCAAATTAAGCAGATATTTAAATTAAGAAGAAAGGGCTAAAAAAATGGTAGAAACACTTACAGAATGCCTTCTATGTTGCTATATATTGCAGGAAAGATGGGATCTTGGGCAAGATAAAATAAATAATCCAGGAGTTGAGCAATAAAAATAATATTACTTTTAAAAAAATATTTTAATATTTAAAAAATATTACAAATGTAGAGAAAGAAATAAAAATCCCACATTAATAATGACCTGGAAGGTAGGAATTGAAGTGTTCTTCATTTCTATCCCTAGCTTTTTAAAAAAAATTTTTGTACTACTTATGGCCAGATAAAACAATAAAGCTATCCAAAAAATGACCTGGGCTATTGGCGAGTTCAACAAATTTAACAAAATTAAAGCAAAAGGAAAATAATACCACTAGAGATGTAATAAGTATATAAGACTGTTTATGGAGTGAAAAATTGGAAGCAGCATCCCTATTAAGATCAAAGAAGGGAGGCACATATTAAGTGATGAGATAAATTCTCTTGCCGTTGCCAAAGGGCCAGCTAAGAGCTCGTGATTTGGACTCCTAGACTGCCACCACTTTTCAGCTGAGTGATCTTAGAAAAGTCTCTTAATCTCTGAGTTTCAGCCTCCTCATCTATAAAACGGGCTAATAATACCCATTTGCAGGATAACTGACAATCAGTGACAAGGTATCTAACCCATTTAATATAGGTTGGCACAAAGTGGGCACCTAGTAAGTGGATAAATATTATTTTTATTATTATCATTGTAATATTAAAATGACTTTTTATTTCCACTCTCCAGATAAAGATACTCTGGTGCGCAGAGTTTGAGTAACTTGCCCAAGTTGGTAAGTGGTGGAGTGGAATTGGACCAATGTATGACTTCATAGCTGTACTCAGAGCTACTAAGGTGTTCAATATAAGATATTTGACTAAATGAATAGATACTGAATGTAACGTGATCCTGAAAGCCAATGATGCAATCAAAAGAAACTTGGAGTTTATCCCTGGAGAGTTTAAGGTTATAGCTTAGGGAAAGTTGGACAGCTATGTACAGAAGAATGAAACTCGACCATTCTCTTACACCATACACAAAGATAAACTCAAAATGGATGAGAAACCTCAATGTGAGACAGGAATCCATCAAAATCCTAGAGGAGAATGTAGGCAGTAACCTCTTCAACATTGGCCACAGCAACTTCTTTCAAGACACGTCTCCAAAGGCAAGGGAAACAAAAGCGAAAATGAACTTTTGGGACCTCATCAAGATAAAAAGCTTTTGCACAGCAAAGGAAACAGTGAACAAAACAAAGACGCAACTCATGGAAGGGGAGAAGATATTCACAAATGACATTATAGACAAAGGGCTGATATCCAAGATCTATAAAGAACTTCTCAAACTCAACACCCAAAAAACAAATAATCAAGTCAACAAATGGGCAGAAGACATGAACAGATACTTCTCAAAAGAAGACATACAAATGGCTAACAGAGACATGAAAAAATATTCATCATCATTAGCCATCAGGGAAATTCAAATCAAAACCACACTGAGATATGATCTTACACCAGTTAGAATGGCAAAAATTGACAAGGCAAGAAACAACAAATATTGGAGAGGTTGTAGAGAAAGGGGAACCCTCTTACACTGTTGGTGGGAATGCAAGTTGATACAGCCACTTTGGAAAACAGTGTGGAGGTTCCACAAAAAGTTAAAAATAGAGCCACTCTATGACCCAGCAATTGCACTACTGGGTATTTACCCCAAAGACACAGATGTAGTGAAAAAAGGGCCATATGCACCCCAATGTTCATAGCAGTAATGTCCGCAATAGCCAAACTGTGGAAAGAGCCGAGATGCCCTTCAACAGATGAATGGATAAAGAAGATGTGATCCATATATACAATGGAATATTACTCAGCCATCAGAAAGGATGAATACCCAACTTTTGCATCAATATGGATGGGACTGGAGGAGATTATGTTAAGTGAAATAAGTCAAGCAGAGAAAGTCAATTATCATATGGTTTCACTTGTTTGTGGAACATAAGGAATAGTATGGAGGACATTAGGAGAAGGAAGGGAAAAATGAAGGAGGGGGAATAAGAGGGGGAGATGAGAGAACCATGAGAGACTATGGACTCAGATGAACCAACAGAGGGTTTTAGAGGGGAGGGGGGTGGGGGGATGGGTTAGCCTGGTGATGGGTATTAAGGAGGGCACGTATTGCCTGGAGCATTGGTTGTTATATGCAAACAATGAATCATGGATCACTACATCAAAAACTAATGATGTACTGTATGGTGACTAACATAACATAGTAAAAAAAATTTTTTTTTAAATAAAGTTCTAGCTAGGAAACAGAACTTGGGGGTCTACATAGCATTTTAAATCCTTTTTCCAAGTAAAAAATTCTGATTGAGAGCATCACATCAAATCACATAGTTCCACATAGGGTGTTAGATGAACAAGATTTAGCTGTTGGATACAATTTCTGGCAAGAGATGAAATATATACCACAAAAACTGGAAAGAATATGTTTGGAAGAGGACTCAGTAACCTGAACAAGAAGAGCATTTTAAACTGAGATGTTGGGGGTGGCTGACATCCACTCAGGTCAGTCTGACTTCAACTCAGGCTGATTTGGGCTCTGTGCTCAGCAGGGAGTCTGCTTCTCCCTCTCCATCTGCCCCTCCCCCTGCTCATGTTCTCTCTCTCTCAAATAAATAAAGTCTTTAAAATTTTTTAAAAATAAAAATAAACAAACTGAGATCTGGGCAAGAGAAAAGTAAATAGATAAAACCACCAACCCACATTTTACAGAGGATAGTAAGTGTGATGAAGAAAGATGCCATCATGAGGATACAGCTGACAATTCTCAAGGAAGGACTGTGAGGAAGTGAATCAATCAGAATCTGCCAACACCAGGTGTGTTGATATCCTCCAGGGGAGATGGTGAGGTATTCCAGGAAAACAACTATAAGTCGAATGGAGGCAGGTGAGCACATGGCACTGTAAGCAATTCAATATGACTGAAAGGCAGAATGTACACAGAGAATTATGGGAGGGAGTCCAGAGACCTGGCAAGATCCAAGGTAGGAATATCTAGTATTCCATGCCAGGAAACTTAAGTTTTCTACTGAAGAAGAGGAGCTACAGTCAGATTTTAAGAAAGGCAATGATATGATCAAATTTGTGTCTTTTTATGGAGGCTAGACTGGAGAGACCACGATAATGACATGCAGTGGCTAGGATGCATATGAAGTAATTAAGGAAAGAAAACATGAGGTCCTAAATGCAAGAGCACGCAGAGAAACTGGAAAGAAGGAGGTTAGGTTATGAACTGCTTAGGAAATAAAAGCCACAGACCTGGCTTGTGTGGGATGCAACAGAGTGACGCATTGCAAATGACTCAACAAACTTGAAACATCTACCCTTGCTTCTTTTCTCTCTCGATGTTTCAGTTAAAATGTCATTTCTTCAAAGAAGTCGTTCCTAACTACTTTATTAAAAATAAAGCCCTTCCTGGGCGCCTGGGTGGCTCAGTTGGTTAAGCGACTGCCTTCGGCTCAGGTCATGATCCTGGAGTCCCAGGATCGAGTCCCATATCAGGCTCCCTGCTCAGTGGGGAGTCTCCTTCTCCCTCTGACCCTCTTTCCTCTTGTGCTCTCTGTCTCTCATTCTCTCTCTCTCAAATAAATAAATAAAATCTTTAAAAAAGATAAAAATAAAAATAAAGCCCTTCCTCACTTTCTATCATATCACCCTACTAAGGTTTTTCATAGTACCAACCTCAATCAGGAATTATTTTGCCTATTTGTTTGCCAGCTTGTGTCTGTCTCTCTCACTAGGTTGTAAGCTCAAGGAGGAGAAAGACCTTGTTTACCTTGTTCATCAGCACAGAGCCAACCCATACGAAGTGCATAATAAACACTAACTGAATTCATGTTTCTAACCTGGGCAACTGTGAGATGCAGTGCCAGTGGCAGAGTTAGAAAAATACAGAAAAAATAATAGATTTTCATGGACATGGAGAAGGAAGGTGAGGAATTCTGCTCTGAGAAATTTTAAGTTTCAAGTGTGCCAGTTTAAAGTTTTTGGAGAAATTGCCAACAGGGATATCTAGTGGCCCACTGATTAAATGCATACAAACTCCGGGCACTGCTATGGGCTGGAAATTGGGATTTAAGAGCCACCTGTATTTGATATCAGCACTTGAAGCCATTTATATGACCAAGTGCTATGCACACTGGTGCTGATCCAAAGGAGCAAGCAGTGGCTGAAATCCAGCCTGAGTTTGGCTCGCCAAGCTTTGTATCCTGGAGCAGAGCTGAGGTGTCTGGAGAAAAGGATGTTATTTTTCACCAAAAGGTGCTCTTTGCTGGGGAACCATGTGCCCAAGGAACTGTGACATCCACCAAAGTTACAGGGAGTTACTTTTTCTAATTTCCACAAAAGCGTAGTATAGTCAAACAGCTTTCCTGAGTATGAACAAAGAACACCCAGAAAAGAGGGCACAAGGCAACAAAGGAGCTACCACCATTTTCATTTAGCTGGGCTACATTTTGATGCATGGGTGTCTTTAGCTCAGAATATGAGGAAAGCTAAGTGTGGGTCCCTTGGTGTGAGTGATTAAGTTCAAATTCTAGGTCCTTTGCTTACTAGCTGTCACCTCAGAAAAGTCACTTAACCTCTACAGACCTCAGTTTTCTTATTTTTTGAAATGAGGGAAATAATGGTACTAATCCCATAGGATTCTTGAGAAGACTGGATGAAATAATGTCCATAATGTATATAGCACTGTGCTTGGACAGACCAAGCCCTAAGGAAGGTTGATTGTCATTTATGATGACTGTAGTTTGACGCTGATACACCACCATCCAGTTCCTCTTCAGGAAGAATGGAGTAGAGAGTGCTTCCAACAGAAAGCTCTTAAGGGTCAACTTCAACAGGAATAACCTTGATTGCAGAGAACCACCTTGCCCTAAATCACAAACCTTTCCTGAAGCATCAAGCATCCGATGAGTGACCCAAATGGGACACAAAGCCCCATCTCCCTCACTTCAAGTCAGGACAACTCTAAAGGCTTATCCCAGCTTTGGAACTCCCCTGAGGATCAGCTCAGCCTCCACTGAGACTGTATCCCCACTTCAACCACTTTCTCTGCCCAACTGGGCATCCTTCTACAGTTAAAAACAGTCTGCAATAAACATTGACATATTAATCACCATCTCAAGGTCTGCTTCCCATGAACCAAATCTGAAATAGTTGATGCCAGGAGTGACTAGAGGGATCAAGTGCTGGGGCAGGGTTTTGGAGCGGATTACCGGCTGTTTCCTGGCAACACGAACCCAATCACTGGTGAGAGGTAGGGCAGAGACAGACCCTGACACACAACACAATTGTGAAAACTTTCACCAGTGATACACTGAGAGGGTACACCAGTGGAAGGTAATGCATTTGCTGGTCAAGCTTTTGAGATCTATGGGAAAAATAGTACCTATAAGTACAATGGGATTGGGTAGCTATTGCTAAACCCAACAGACCTCTGTGGAAAAAAGTTAAGAGCACTTTACCATCAATTAAAAGCTAAGTGTGAATGCCAAAGACTTCTTTGGAAATATGTAAAGATGCTTCTATCTCCTGCAGTGGGAGGGCAAAGAAAGATGAGGACCAAACCCGGTACTTCACTGAAAGAAACCAGAGCTCCAAAGAAAGCTGAATTCCAAACCAAGGAGGATCTACTCTGCCAAGCTTAGGAGCCTGATAAAGAAGGTGACCCTGATACATGGAATAGACACATCTGGGTTGACACACTGGAAAATATTGAATTCCAGATTCCCCTGAACACTCTAAACCTATAGAGGTAGTCCAATCTACTAAGAATTAGCACCCCTCCTTTTTTTCAAATTTTTATTTAAATTCCAATTAGTTAACATATAGTGTAATATTGGTTTCAGGAATGGAATTTAGTGATTCATCACTTACATACAATACCCAGTGCTCACCACAACAAGTGCCCTCCTTAATACCCATCTTCCATTTAGCCCATCCCTCACCCACCTCCCTCCATCAACCCACAGTTTGTTCTCTATCATTAAGGGTCTCTTAGGGTTTGTTTCCCTTTCTCTTTTTTTTTCCCTTCCCATATGTTCATCTGTTTTGTTTCTTAAATTCCACATATGAATGAAATCAATGATATTTGTCTTTCTTTGACTTATTTCAGTTAGCATAATACACTGTAGCTCCATTCACACGATTGCAAATGGCAAAACTTCATTCTTTTTGATGGCTGAGTAATATTCCTGTGTGTGTGTGTGTGTGTGTGTGTGTGTGTGTGTGTGTGTGTGTGTGTGTGTCTCCCACATCTTCTTTATCCATTCATCAGTCAATGGATATTTGGGCTCTTTACATAGTTTGGCTATTATTGGTAATGCTGCTATAAACATCGTGTACATGTACCCCTTTGAATCTGTATTTTTGTATCCTTTGGGTAAATACCTAGTAGTGCAATTGCTGGGTCATAGGGTAGTTCTATTTTTAACTTTTTGAGGAACCACCATACTGTTCTCCAGAGCGGCTACACCAGTCTACATTCCCACCAACAATGCAAGAGTGTTCCCCTTTCTCCACATCCTTGCCAACAACTATTGTTTCCTGTGTTGCTGATCTTAGCCATTCTGACAGACGTGAGGTGTATCTCATCATGGTTTTGACTTGTATTTCCCTGATGATGAGTGATGTTGAGCATTTTCTAATGTGTCTGCTACCCATTTGTAAGTCTTCTTTGGAGAAATATCTGTTCATGTCTTCTGCTCATTTCTTAAGTGGATTATATGTTTTTGGGTGTTGAGTTTGATAAGTTCTTTATAGATTTGGGATCCTAACCCTTTATTAGATATGTCATTTGCAAATATCTTCTCCTTTTCCATAGGCTGCTTTTCAGTTTTTTTATTGTTTCCTTCATTGTGCAGAAGCTTTTTATCTTGATGAGGTCTCAGTAGTTCAATTTTGCTTTTGTTTCCCTTACCTCTGGTGACGTGTCTAGGAAGAAGTTGCTACAGCCGAGGTCAAAGAGGTTGTTGCCTGTATTCTCCTCTAGGATTTTGATGGTTGTATTCTCCTCTAGGATTTTGATGGTTTCCTGTCTCACATTTAGGTCTTTCATCCATTTTGAATTTATTTTTGTGTATGGTGTAAGAAAGTGGTCTTGTTTTCATTCCTCTGCCGGTTGCTGTCCACTTTTCCCAACACCATTTGTTGAAGAGACTGTCTTTTTTTCCATTGGATATTCTTTCTTGCTTTGTCCAAGATTAGTTGACCATATAGTTGTAGGTCCATTTCTGTGTTTTCTATTCTGTTCCATTGATCTATGTGTCTGTTTTTGTGCCAGTACCACATTGTCTTGATGACTACAGCTTTGTAATATAGTTTGAAGTCCAGAATCATGATGCTTTCAGCTTTGCTTTTCTTTTTCAGGGTTGCTTTGTCTATTCCAGGTCTTTGTGGTTCCATACAAATTTTAGAATTGTTTGTTCTAGCTCTGTGAAAAATGCTGGTGGTATTTTGATAGGGATTGCATTAAATGTGTAGATTGCTTTGGGTGATATAGACATTTTCACAATGTTTTTTCTTCCAGTCTATGAGCATGGAATGTTTTTCCATTCCTTTGTGTCCTCTTCAATTTCTTTCATAAGTGTTCTATAGTTTTCAGAGTACAGATCTTTTACCTCTTTGGTTAGGTTTATTCCTAGGTATCTTATGATTTTTTGTGCAATTGTAAATGGGATCGAGTTCTTGATTTCTTTTCCTGCTGCTTCATTATTGGTTTATAAAAATGCAACAGATTTCTGTACATTGATTTTATATCCTGCAACTTTATTGAATTCATGTATGAGTTCTCACAATTTTTGGTGGGGTCTTTCAGGTTTTCTACATAGAGTATCATGTCTTCTGCAAATAGTGAAAGTTTGACTTCTTCCTTGCTGATTTGGATGCCTTTTATTTCTTTTTGTTGTCTGATTGCTGAGGCTAAGACTTTCAGTAATATGTTAAATAACAGTGGTGAGAGCAGACATCCCTGTCTTATTCCTGATTGTAAAGGAAAAGCTCTCAGTTTTTCCCCATTGAGGATGATATTAGCCATGGGTCTTTCACATATGGCCTTTATGATATTGAGGTATGTTCCATCTCTACCTACTTTGTTGAGGGTTTTTTTTTTTTTCCCAAGAATGGATGCTGTGTTTTATAAAATGAATTAGCACCCTTGCTTTGTTTGAGGATGATGCAAGGCCTCTCCCTGACAAGACAAACCGTGTTCCCCTACAGCTATATCCTCAATCTCCTCCTGCTCACTAGGCAAATAACTAGGGAAAAGTCACAGTGTAACCCAGCGAGAGACACACTGGACCTGATAAAGAGGAAAAGAAGTATTCTCCAAATGAGCTCTCAGCATGTGATGGTAAGAACTGAGAGAAAACACATGGAGCTCGATTCTGAGGACACTTAATCAAGGAGCTTGAACATCATGTTTGATTAGGAATAGCTTATCAATTTGGGAGCACTCTCTCAGGATACAAGATTTAACACCCTGGCAAGGACTTTGGAAGATAATGTGAATATGTTACTAGGATAATACCTAGAGCATGGTAAAAATGATGATCCCCACAAAGTGAGCTAGAATAACTAGGACATATGGTTAAAAAGGGGGGTGGCAGAGGAAAAGAGTCAGAGAAGGGAATCATAATAAAGTAGATATACTATGCAAGGCTAAAAAACCAACTAGAGGACTATATTCCATGAAAGAACCAGATGGTACACCAATCACCAGAGTAATAAAAAATACACTGGTGAGATGGGTATCATTATCACTAAGAAGTTCATTGGTGGCTCTCCTCTGCAGGCCAGAGCAGAAAGTTGGAGATTCCATCATAGTATTTGACTCATCAAGAGCAGATGAATGATAAGATACTGAAACATTAAAAATCCAGATGCCAGAAAAATAATGGATGTAATTATGTTGAATGACAGCGTCAGGAGTGCAGGCAGCAGGGGCTGGACCTACAAAGGATTATGGAAATGGTTAATTATATACACCATCCTTGCATGGGGGTGTGGACAATAAATGAGCAGCCAACAAGGGTACTGGTCAATATACATAATCAAAAGATATCAAGGAAAGATAAATGAAGTGACACCTTGCAAAGATGAGAATCAAGGAGGAAGTCAGTCACCCTGATATAAGGCCACAATTCCTTGCTCAGTTTCCAGGCCTGAGCCAGGTGTTAGACCCAGAAGCCACTGACTGAAAAAGAGGGTGGGCCCTGGGAAAAAGGGCTTTCTAACACCACACAAGAGTACATACTGATCATTCCCCCAAAGTGACCTATTGCCATTTACTTGAGTAGCTGTACACTGAAGAAAGGAGATTACCCAAACAGTGAGTGGACACAGAGTATGAGTTGACATTGACACCTGAAGTTGGCATCATGGCCCACCGTTAGTATGAGGATATAGAAGGGTCAGGCAAAAAAAATGTAGCCCTGGACTAGTAGTATGACTACACCTAGTAGTTAGCACGACTGACACAGAGGGTGCTTGGCCTGTGGGGCAAGAGCCATCATAGGGGGGAAGTCCAAGTAGAGAGCTCTGAAATTGCTCCACACTCCAAGCTAAGAAAAGAAATGAAAAATAATGTTACATCTAGAGCAGAGGGCAGAAATCAGTGCCACTGTTATATCTGAAGGATGTAGAGTTTGGGGATTCTCCTCAGAACAGCATTTAATTCATAAGTCTGGCCCCTATAAAGAAACAGATGGATCCTGGAGGATGACAGTATGCTCCTGAAAACCCAAAAAGTAGGAGTCCCAATTGCAGCTGCTATGTTAGATGTGTCATCTATGCTAGAGCAGATTAACACAACCTCAGAACATGCTAGGCAGCTATTGATCTGGCAAATGAATTCTTTTCCATCCCCATCAGAAAAGAGGATTGGAAAGAGTTGCACTCACTTGAATGGACAACAATACCTATTTGTAGTCTTGCCCTAGGGCTTTGGGGAAAAGACAGACCATGGGGCATCAAGTGACCATGCTGCTAGAACTGTCCCTCATGACCTGAGTTCTGTGAGACTCACAAAGTCATAACATTGGATGGGCCCCCAGAAGTTTATTTTAAATCAGAAGTGGTACAGCCAGGATTGAGCACAAATTATTCTGGAGCACATGAACGAGCTGCAAGAGGAGGTAGGGCACATGTCATCCACCACTGTTTCTGCATCAGCACTTCTCCCTCACCTGCACTGCAACAGGTAGGGCTGCCTGGGTGATTCCTCATGACCCATTAATGGATGAGAAGACCCTGAAGCTTCGTTCACAGCTCAGTTTGGTATGGAAGTGAAAGCTGAAAAAGAATGATGGCAACAATACCACCTCACTCAGAGGTGTCCTTGATAGACAACGATGACTGGAAATCCTCCCAATGAGCTGAGCTTTGGGCAGTTTACAGGGTCATCCAGTTTATGTCAAAAGAAAAGTGACCCAGGATAAGAGTATCATGGACTTACGGGCAGTGGTAAGAACTTGGCTGATTAGCCAAGGGCCTGGAAAAAGAAAGATAGGAATCTCAGGAACACACAGTTCCAGAAAAGAAGGATTACTTCTCTAGAGAGCACAAAATGATTATAATCTACCAAGATTATAGTGTAGCTCACTCTCCGCCTGTCCAATCCTTCTTCCTGCCCTCCCTCCCCCACGTGTTGAAACCATGAACACAACTTAATAAATCTCCAGCTCAGAGTCTGCTCCCTGGGGAGCAAACATTACCTAAAACACTGAAATCCTAACTTTGTTCTCAACTGTATCCCAGTGCTTACTTCTGCCTGACACATATTAGGTTCTTAACAAATATTTGTTGAATAAATGATTGAACCCCAAAGAGACTGATTTGACAAGGGCCATAACAGAACTATTTCTGAGTTCTGTACCCTTATGTAAATTCTTGACTTCTTGGCTCTAATGCAGGTCTCAGTAGCCTGAGCAAGACCCAAATGGTGAGGATAAGATCATTCTTGCTATGCTTTGTCAGTCCCAAATTTTTATGAACACGCACACACACACACACACACACACACACACAGACACATACATACATACACTAACTCAAATAGACCTACCAAAACACACATTTTTGTCTGAATTTTGGACAGCTAGACTGCATATTAATAATTTGTAAAATTATCAATAACTCAAATTATCATTATTAAAGAGAAGTTACTGGACTTCCATTCTCAGTAAATCACCTTAGAAAAAAATAACATTGCTTAGAGAATTAGATTTTTTCACACACACAAAATATAAATTACATGTTGTCGTTCAGAATTCCTGGCTTGAAATTTTCATGGATGCTCAAATGCATCAGTAAAGTTGAAAACGTGTTTCGTATTGTAAAAACAAATTTTTCATACATCCAAAAAATAGAAATATAAATTTTGTTAAAATATAAGTAGTGTTGCTTACAAAGTCATACACCAAAGAGAAAACCAGAAGGGAACTTAAAAAATGTTCTCAGTGAAATTAGATGTCATGCATAACAGCATCCTTCCTAAATGTGAGGAATTAACTACCTGCTTTTTGCCAAATTCTCTTTCTAACTTGCTCTCGTGTTCCACTTGCCTGAAAAGAGAAAGAACTGAAAGTTCTGCCTGCACCATTTGTAGAATATTGAAAATTCTAATTTTTATCAAAATAATTTCATATGTAGATGGGCCAAAACAACTGGATTGAAGAGAACAACTTTTTTTTTTTTTTATATTTATTTGACAGAGAGAGACACAGTGAGAGAGGGAACACAAACAGGGGGAGGGGGAGAGGGAGAAGCAGGCTTCTGGCAGAGCAGGGAGCCCAATGCAGGGCTCGATCCCAGGACCCTGGGACACTTAATGACTGAGCCACCCAGGAGCCCCAGAAGAGAACCACTTAATAGAACTATGTTGACCCAATCTGGGTACAGGAAAGTACTAATGACTTCCAAAGTGCCCAAAACCTGTGGTGGCAGCAGCAGGAGCCTAACTTGGTTTTCTCATGTACAACCTAGTCATCTGGGACACTGAGGCGACAGCATTTTTTTTTAATTTTATTTTATTATGTTATGTTAGTCACCATACATTACTTCATTAGTTTTCGATGTAGTGTTCTATGACTTATTGTTTGCGCATAACACCCAGTGCTCCATTCATTATGTGCCCTCTTTAATAGCCATCACCAGACTAACCCATCCCCCCACCCCCTCCCCTTTAGAACCCTCAGTTTGTTTCTCAGAGTCCATAGTCTCTCATGGTTCATCTCCTCCTCCAATTCCCCCCGTTCATTTTTCCCTTCCTACTATCTTCTCTCTCTCTTTTTTTTAACATATAATGTATTATTTGTTTCAGAGGTACAGGTCTGTGATTCATCAGTCTTACACAATTCACAGCGCTCACCATAGCACATACCTTCCCCAATGTCTATCATTCAGCCACCCCATGCCTCTCACCCCCCACCACTCCAGCAACCCTCAGTTTGTTTCCTGAGATTAAGAATTCCTCATATTAGTGAGATCATACGATACATGTCTTTCTCTGATTGACTTATTTTGCTTAGCATAATACCCTCTAGTTCCATCCACGTTGTTGTGAATGGCAAGGTATCATTTTCTTGATGACTACATAATATTCCATTGCGTGTCTATATATATATACCACATCTGCTTTATCCATTCATCTCTCGATGGACATCTTGGCTCTTTCCATAGTTTGGCTATTGTGGACATTGCTGCTATAAACATTGGGGTGCACGTACCCCTTCAGATCACTACATTTGTATCTTTGGGGTAAATACACAGTAGTGCAATTCCTGGGTCATATGGTAGCTCTATTTTCAACTTTTTGAGGAAACTCCATACTGCTTTCCAGAGTGGTTGCACCAGCTTGCATTCCCACCAACAGTGTAGGAGGGTTCCCTTTTCTCCGCATACTTGCCAACATCTGTCGTTTCCTGACTTATTAATTTTAGCCATTCTGACTGGTGTGAGGTGGTATCTCATGAGGTTTTGATTTGGATTTTCCTGATGCCAAGTGATGTTAAGTACTTTTTCATGTGTCTGTTGGCCATTTGGATGTCTTCTTTGGAAAAATGTCTGTTCATGTCTTCTGCCCATTTCTTGATTGGATCATTTGTTCTTTGGGTGTTGAGTTTAATAAGTTCTTTATAGATTTTGGATACTAGCCCTTTATCTGATATGTCATTTGCAAATATTTTCTCCCATTCTGTCGGTTGTCTTTTGGTTTTGTGGACTGTTTCCTTTTCTGTGCAAAAGCTTTTTATCCTGATGAAGTCCCAATAGTTCATTTTTGCCCTGGCTTCCCTTGCCTTTGGCAATGTTTCTAGGAAGAAGTTGCTGTGGCTGAGATCGAAGAGTTGCTGCCTGTGTTCTCCTTTAGGATTTTGATGGACTCCTGTCTCACACTTCGGTGTTTCATCCATTTTGAGTTTATTTTTGTGTGTGGTGTAAGGAAATGGTCCAGTTTCATTCTTCTGCATGTGGCTGTCCAATTTTCCCACCACCATTTGTTGAAGAGACTGTCTTTTTGCCATTGGACATTCTTTCCTGCTTGTCGAAGATTAGTTGACCATAGAGTTGAGGGTCCATTTCTGGGCTCTCGATTCTGTTCCACTGATCTATGTGTCTGTTTTTGTGCCAATAACTTACTGTCTTGATGATGACAGCTTTGTAATAGAGCTGGAAGTCCGGAATTGTGATGCCGCCAGCTTTGCTTTTCTTTTTCAATATTCCTCTGGCTATTCGGGGTCTCTTCTGGTTCCATACAAATTTTAGGATTATTTGTTCCATTTCTTTGAAAAAAGTGGATGGTATTTTGATGGGGATTGCATTGAATGTGTAGATTGCTCTAGGTAGCATTGACATCTTCACAATATTTGTTCTTCCAATCCATGAGCATGGAACGTTTTTCCATTTCTTTGTGTCCTCCTCAATTTCTTTCATGCATATTTTATAGTTTTCTGAGTACAGATTCTTTGCCTCTTTGGTTAGATTTATTCCTAGGTATCTCATGGTTTTGGGTGCAATTGTAAATGGGATCGACTCCTTAATTTCTCTTTCTTCTGTCTTGTTGTTGGTATATAGAAATGCCACTGATTTCTGTGCATTGATTTTATATCCTGCCAATTTACTGAATTCCTGTATGAGTTCTAGCAGTTTTGGGGTGGAGTCTTTTGGGTTTTCCACATAAAGTATCTATTATCTGTGAAGAGCGAAAGTTTGACTTCTTTGCTGATTCAGATGCCTTTTATTTCTTTTTGTTGTCTGATTGCTGAGGATAGGACTTCTAGTACTATGTTGAATAGCAGTGGTGATAGTGGACATCCCTGCCGTGTTCCTGACCTTAGGAGGAAAGCTTTTAGTTTTTCCCCATTGAGAATGATATTCACTGTGTGTTTTTCATATATGGCTTTTATGATATTCAGGTATGTACCATCTATCCTTACACTGTGAAGAGTTTTAATCAAGAAAGGATGCTACACCTTATCAAATGCTTTTTCTGCATCTATTGAGGCAACATAGTCCACTATAGATGGTAGGTAGTAATTCCTATATTCCAGTATTTGTGGTCTGAATCAATGCTAAATTTTAAGGTAATCTCTATTGTTGGTTCATCTTTCATTTATTTGTTTAATTGTTAAAGTAGTTGATCACATGTACTAGGTTATAAAACACATACTGTAAAAAAAATGCTAAAGGTAGAAAGTTATAGTTCTTCCCCTTCCTTCCCCATTTCAATTCATATGTCATCATTATGAATAGGCAATGTGGAGGGGGTGGAGGTGTATAAATATTTTTATATGCATTGATTTTTATATAAATGAGATCATAAAATCGTCCCTAATAGTTCCTAATTAGGCATGACAGATGGGTATCCCTGAGACCACCATTTGGTAATTGCAAAATAGATATCATAAAAATACATAAAGAGAAAGAAAACTGCCTAATAGCAGCCAGATTCTCCTCACTCCTCTACCTGGCAGTTTCATTAGGTTTGAGGAATTCTCTCAGGTCAAAAAGAAATTAGATGTGTGAACAAGAAATGTGACATTTTATTTCTAAACAATCTATCTGTAGACTCTGAATCTGATGTGAAATCCTGCTCAATTAAAGAACGAGTTAAATATAGTATTTTGCAAACAAACAGGTGTTGGTGAATATACTGTATGCTGGTTCTGTTAAAAATGCAAAACAGAAACAAAATATATGCTTAACTGCTTTAACTCTTTTAATTTTATTTCCTGAAGTCATATATCATCTATCCAGGTGATTGATGATATCATTTAAATTCAATTCCCCCCCAAAAAAATAGTCCATTAGGTTGCAAATAAAATTGTCATATTTTCCACTTACAAAAAGAAAAGGTAGAAGATGAATAAATTAGTAGGCTAACGTCTCTGCTCAGGGAATCTTGCATTAAGACTTTTTAAAATAATGAGCAGTGTGGTGGAATCAACAGTGGCATCAGCACTAGGAGGTAACCTGGAGGAAATTGCTCAACCTCTTTGGGCTTCATTCTCCTCATCTATAAAGTGGGGGTAAAAAAAAAAACAAAACCAAAACCCAAAAAGTTCCCCTCCACCAAGACCCCATAACCAAAAGAAACTCAAAGGTTGTTTTAAAGACCAGAATAAAATAGCAACCATGAAATGACATTGCAAACCAAAATGGCATCATTAGTAATAGTTAATAATAAAATAAAATCTTGGCATCCCTCTTTGTTTTTATTTCATTTCCTCAGGAACCCCAAATCTAGAATATTTTTATTTCTCTTCTTTTTCTTATTTTGTAAGGGAAAGTATGAGTTTTGAGAAACTCTCCCATTCCTCTAGATGTTACCTGTAAATGTAAAGTATAAGCATTTATCTAATCAAATCAACACATCTTCACTGAGGCTCTCATGTGTGCCTTGTGTTGCATCAAGTATTGGAAGGAAAGAAGAAATGCAGAGCCATGTTACTTTACAGGACTTTATGAAATAGAATCACGTTAAGCAAAGCCTGCCTCCAGCATAGATGGTACTGAACATTTGAGTCATGCTTTTAAAAGGTCTGAAGCTTCTTTTTCTCTGTCCACCCGTGTTGCTTCTATAGGTCCATCTCCCTGCCTTCCTATGCAGGAGGCAGACCTATCTGGCTACATCAAGTGGGCTCCTTCAGTCGAGTGCAGTGTAGCGGAGCCTTGCAGGCAAATGGGGGTGGGAGGGAGGGTGAAGTTGAGGTATTTTCTCAGCCCCACCTGTGGGCTGGCTGTGTGCCACAGCTGCAGGTCACAGCTTCTTCTCTGTTTCTGTTCTGGGGATTACTCCTACCTCTGCCCTTGCTAATCTAGGAGTGTTAATGGTATCTGGGCACTGTTTTTCCCTTTATGCTTTCCCTGCACCCTATGCACTTTGGAAATACTCTCTTTAGTAAATTCTCCTCAAATTACTCAATGTAAATGCCCTTCTGTTGGCTGCCAAAACTCTGACCCATACACCCTCCTACCCCCAACCTCCCATCCACCTCTACCTACCATCTACCCATTCCCAATCCTAGGTAGTACTTGGTTTGGCGTCTCCATACCATGACATAGGAACTTGCAGACCTCTTAAAATACATGTATGACTTCTCAAGAGTTCCTGGATATCAGTGTGAAAAGCACTGGTTTATTCAGTATTCCACCCCCACTCCCCAAAATAAGAGCCCAATGCATTAACCCTTTCTCTGTCTAAAGGAATGTGATCTTCTTAGAAAGAAGTCAAAGTAACAATTACATGTTATCTTTTGTTTTTGTAATTTGTTATGTATTACAAAATTCTAATGGTCTACAAGACATAAGTTCTTAGGACTGAAAAAACAAAACAAAACAAAACATAGAGTTGAACCCAGTGCTTTCATTTTATAAATAAACGAAGAAAATTTAGAGAACTTAAGTGATTTACTCCAGGCCATACAACTTTCTTTGGCCAAAGCTACAATCTGCTTCCTGAGTCCTAACCCAATGTTATTTTTCTGCCAAACACTTTACCCAGCTTACACTATCTTATACAGAAAATAATGAGAAATAACGTCATGTGCCTGAATAGGAAAACTTTTCTAAGAATTTGTTCCTAAAGGCAGTAAAGAAATTATAGACTTTTGAGATATTAGAGCTAGAAGATACTTTCAGACTCTTCCTGAGTTGATAGGCAGAGAATCAGAGCCCTGGGAAAGATCAGTATCTTGTGCTCCCCATGTTCCCTGAAGTATTTCCCCCAACACTTTCAGGATCTCAAAGGGAACTTTGAATAATTTCATAGCCAGTGTGTCTCTATAAATCTGTTATTATTCATGATGATAGGATTTTAAGACTCAAAGAGGTAGTAAGATATGGAATAACAAAAAAGCAAAATATGCCATCAGATAGAAAATCTCTCAAGAGCTAACCTATAAATTGAAATACGAGTTAGTTAGCAGCTCCTTTTATACCAGCTTGATGGTAACTGACAAAAGCTCTCTGAAAGAAGACATCCTTGACCAGTGAGCTTGCAAAGTGGTAATGCACTGTTCCATCAGTATGCACCCTGGTGCAAACATTTGTTTGCATGGGATGCCATCCCCCATGCAAGACATTCAAGATAAAGTTTTCAATCTCTGTCTGAGGAAGAAGCGACTGCCATTCAATCCACAGGAATACTTTCTCAGTGTCAAAAGATGCTATTAACACTGAGCTGGCATCATTTTTCATCTTAAAGAGGATATTAAATAAGCACAGTAAATTCATACAGGTGAGCCTCCATGTACTAGCCATAAAATAGCACATTGTTTGGGTTGAATTCTTTTATTAATGCTTATTCTGTGAGTCAATTAGCCAGTAACTTTGCCAAATTGTTGATATCTATATTTAGGAAGGCCATGAAATTGAGGTCCATGGCCCCCACTATAATAAAATCAGCTCCAATTTTCTTCTTCTGCCATTATCAGTGGGTACACTGGAATTTGGACAAAAACCCTTGAGTTTTGTCCTTAGATGTCCCTTTCAAACACCCCCGGGGCTACTCATCCCTTGTAGCTGGTCATTACCCTTTGCTCACCTCTAGAATAGAAAGACTTCTTTGAGCACAGGCATTTGCTCAGTCAGGTTAAGAGATGGGAGGAAAACGAAAAGATGAAGTATCTCCAAATCAGAGACCCTATTGAGGAATTCATAGATTAGGGCGGTGATTGGGCTGGATGATCCCCAAGGTTCCTTCAAACCTTCTAATCTTCTGGTTTAGTACCGTAACATATGTCTCTGCTATGGTCTGCAGATTGATTGCAGCTGAATGTAATCCACAGAGATTTGCTACAGAATAATCTACACTTCTGAGTCTTTCTGCAAAACATTCCTGCTCTTCCTACCCCACTCTACCCTCCATCCAGAATGTCAGTGCTCGGACTTTGTGAGACTTCCCTAGCCAAGGGAGGGTTGGCAAAGGATGGCAGAGGATTTCTCAGGCCTATTTAAAAACCCCCCAAATTCCTCCTTCTGTTTGAAACCCCCAAAACTGCCTGCAAAGCAAGAGAGAGTCCAGGAGCGCTGCCCATGGGTCCTGCTGGAATGTTTTACCCAGTTTAGTGTAGAGTGAGGGCCATGAATTTATAGTCCTGGGTCTGAATCCTGGTAGAACTTTAGCCAACTGACTAACTTTTCTGAGAGTCAGTGCTTTCATCTAGAAAACTGAATACAGATATTTACCCTGAGGGGTGAATGAAGGGTTAAAAGAGATAATACATGAGGCTTGCATTGAAGTTTTAGCCCTAGGGTTTAGCCAAAATCTTGCAGTCAACTTCAACATTGGCCTTGATCTTTAGAAGGGATCATAGACAATTTACCTACATCATCATCATTTCTGGCATCCCCCACCTTGAGAGTGATCAATGATTGTGCGTTCTTATCAGTTACACAAGATCAATAAGACACACAACAAGACTGGTAATAAGAGGCATAAGGAATTCTATTCAGACACATCATTAATGCATGAATATTCACCTTCTAGTATAGGTAAATTATTCCTGATTCTGCTTTATTTTCTACCTCATCCTTATGACTACCTGCCTGAATAATATAACAACATTTATGTGTCTTTTATAAATTGTCCATCTCCCTAACCATAAGTAAGCTACACTACGGCAGAAATTTCATTTGTTTTGTTCACTGCAGTATCCCAAATGCTGAGTACAGTGCCAACTCCTTCATAGGTATGCAGTAAATTATTGTTGAATGAATGAATATGCAGCAGGTTCTAATCTCTATCCTCATTCTCAGGTATGCAGGAACAATCATTTTCTTTGTTTTTCTATGACTGAACTGAGCTGCTTTTCACCAGATTAGCAATGTGGGATTCAGTTCCATTTTTCTTTCTTTCTTTCTTTCTTTTTTTTTTTTTTTTTTGAAAGAAAGAGTGAGCACAAGCTGGTGGGGAGGGGCAGAGGGAGAGGGAGAGTAAGAATCTTAAGCAGATTCCATGCTCAGCATGAAGCCTGATGCAGGGTTAAATCTCACAACCCTGAGATCATGACCTGAGCTGAAATCAAAAGTTGGATGCTTAACCGACTGAGCCACCCAGGTGCCCTCAGCTCCATTTTTCTATGATGGGGTCATCCATCATCCCTATGGTCTGGGGCCTTACATAGTATCAAGGCATTGGAGGGTGAGCACCACATCCTCACAGCCATCTTTCCATGTTAAGACCCACAGAAATATGCCCTCTGGTCACCTCTGAGTTATTCCTCCTACTCCCCCAGACTTCTATGGATCTAGATGTGCTCTCTCTGCTACTTCTGGCCTCTCCTGGACACATAGGAATCATTTTGTAACTCCCATGCCATACTAGAATTTAGGTGAATTCTGAGTATCTAAGGTTCATTCTGCCCATACATAATACTGTCACTTCTCTTCTGGAGCCTTCTCACCTACCCAGGACTCTACCTAGGAGAGGGCTAACAGACCCTCTGTTTTCAGATCCCACAAAGCTAGCTGCATTTTCCAGTGGCCCCACCCCCTTGGCCTGGGGCTAGGCTCAGAGAGCAGGGCACACAAACTTCTTAGGGATTCATTGATGTTTCTTGTCTGACTATCTCCTACCTCCAGTGACAAAATTTTTGTCTTCGTTGGACAGTCTGAGAATCTTCTCAGAGCCTGTACTTTTGAAATTCAGAAGTCAGCAAAACAATTCCCTTTTCTCTGCTCTGTATAGCTGCTTTCTTCTTCTAAGCCAGTGAACACAAACTTCAGTTGGTCAAAACATGGGAGACGGGTCAAGGAATAAGAGGAAATATGAAGAGGAAGCAACTATTTAGCATTTCCAAACCATCATAACGTGCTCACACACACACATACACACATGCACACACACATACACACAATAAATAAAAAAATACCAGTCCAGTTGTTTCAGCCTCTCAGTGAAAATCTCCAGCCTTCTCTTATTTAGGAAATGGTAGATCAATTTACATAAGAACTCTCAAACCCTCTTTTTAATAAACTAGTCTAGGTAATGCCAACAATATATATAAATAGATGAAGAGCCAAACTCTTTATGTCGGGGCACCATACCAGGTGGCAGGTCCCCTGCTCATCCTCCCCAACCTGCTAAACTCTAATAAATCTTTCCTGGTTCTTCCCCTCTCCCCCAACAACAACAACAAAAAATGTCTCCAGTCACTCTTTAGTGTTCCTCACTGTATCCTATTGCATTAAGTCATTTAAGTTAGGCTGCAAGTTATAGCAAACTCAAAAGAACACAGGTTTAAACAAAAATATATTTACTCCTCTCTCATTTAAATGAAATTAGAAGGCAAGACACTCAAAGCTGGAAGCTGGCCTCACTATTATCAAGGATCTAGGTTCAGCGGTAAATCTGCTTTGCTGCCACACTGTTCTGTCCTCACATGGCTTCCACTTCAGGTCCAAGCTGGCCTTTACAGCTCCAGCTTCCACATTCCAGATAGCAGAAAAAGAAAAGGAGGCAATAAAGGAATGTCCCTTTACCTCCAGGAAACATCCAGACATCACACACAGAACTTATTATCTCCCCTTGCCTGTAACTTAATTGCAAGGGCACACCGACCAGTAAATGGAGTTTGTGAAAGAGTATTTTAGCTGAAGGGCAATGTCTCCAACAAAGACTTGAGGTTCTTTTTTTTTTTTTTTTTTTTGTAAGAAAGAGGAATGGCTAGATACTAGAAGGCATCTAGCAGTCTCTTCCACTCCTTCTTATGAAATAGTTACCACACTGGTTCACCTGTCTTCTCAAGCAGATAGCAAGTTCCTTGAAGAAAATAAACAAATAAAATAGTGTCTCATTCATATTTTTTTCCCACATTCTCGCCCAGGGCCTGACTGGAGTTACACTCGATAAATGTTTATTGGTAAAGGAGAATTCAAAGCACCTGCAATATACCAGGTATTTGATAGATGTAGTCTCTAGTTCTTAATTAAAATACAAAGCAAAACCCAATAAAAGTATGTTTAAGAAGAACCTGTTTCCATTCTTATAAAAAATAAGAAACAGGCTCAGAAATATAAAGTTACTTACACAAGATCTCAGATCCTGTGAGTGGCAGTGGTTGGACTTAAAGAAAGCATTGCCTGACTCCAAAGTTGCACTTTTTCTGCTCTGTGGGCTCCCCTATCTGCTGCTTCTAGGGCTCCCCCCGCCCCTGTCACTAATGTGACAGTACCAGGGAGGCAACACAAGTTTCTAAACCTCAGCTTAGTGACCTGTATCAGGGCCACTCCAGTGGACAAAATGACTGGTAGAGCGATGCATCCTGGGCCCTTGAGGGGGAAAGGATGATGCATCTCTTTTATTCACCGTGAAAACCCTTCTCTGTTTGATCTTGCATGTTACCAATACTCCAACCATTCCTTCACACCAAGTCCTATGCCAAGGACCAGCTGATAAGAACATGTTCTGCCCTGCCTTGATGACTGCTTATTTCCTTTGCCTGGAGTTTTACTCATCCTAGTATCTTGAGATGAAGAGGGACTCGGTACCTGGACCACCAAGACTGATGCTTAGAGTCCATTCTTATGCAAGATTTCTGCCCCACTTGGAGAGACTCTGATTGCTATCCTTGGCTCTCACCATTGCTATGGTCACAAAAACATAGATCCTCCCGGCCTCCTACTCTCCATCTTGATAGTGCCTTAAAATAGTTCACTATCTAAAAATCTATTCCCTCAAATCCACTGATTTAGTATATTCTATCTCTAATAATATAACACAAATTATCTCCAAGCATATGTAACCACATAATTATATCTTTATAAACCCTCTAACCAAATACATTTTATATGCTTATTAATTAAACTAATACAATTCCCAATAAAATTTCATACTAATCTATATTACATATCACGTCACACTTTTTTGCCTTTCTAACAGAGAAATTCTTGGATATACTTAGCATATGACTATACAACTAGAATTAGTCACAGATCAAGATTAGAACGTAAGATCTTTGGAGGAATGGACTAACTGAATGTCTTCAATGTCTATATTCTCTGGTCCTCTCCTTGCCATGCATCATATCAACAATCACTTATTCCTCAGATCCATGAGGAATAGCAAAGTCTAGCGTCAGTGAATCAAGGCCCAGCTCTAAATGTTCACTGGATGATATTCAGCAGCAAATTAAAATATTATAAATATAAACAATATTATAACCTTATGACATAATATAATGCAGAGTGCTTTTCCTTCTGAAAAACAATTTGACTTAGGAAAAGAAGGTTTTGTTCATGTGTAGGTCCTACGTTTTCTGACCAAGCCAGGTGGTAATGAATGACAGCTTAAGAACATTTTTCTTACCAGAGTAGTGAACTGCGCACCAAAGGGTGGACATTTCTCATTTTCCCCAGGAAGTGTTCATGGGAGCCATGCCATGTTCTGACCAAAACTTCGATTAGAGCCAGCAAGGGACAAATCCAAATACCACTGGCATCCCCTGTGCACAGACTTGAGACACAAATCTCGGGGGCTTTCAAGTTCCTAGAATCTGGAATAGATCTGGAAATCCTAAATTTTAAAAGAAGAATTTGAAATGGGGGGGGGGGGGCGGAGCAAGATGGCGGAGGAGTAGGAGACCTGGATTTCGTCTGGTCTCAGGAATTCAGCCGGGTAGGGATCAAACCATTCTGAACACCTACGAACTCAACAGGAGATCGAAGATAAGAATAGTAACAACACTCTGAACAGAAAAGCGACCACTTTCTGGAAGGTAGGACGTGCAGAGAAGTGAATCCAAGGCGATATTCAGGAGGATAGACGGCGGGGGAGGGGGCCTCCGTCGGCCGCTTCTGGCAAGGGATAGAGCGGCAGAGCACAAAATCGGAACTTTTAGAAGCTGGCTCCGCTGAGGGATGTCGCTCCAGTGGCTAAGCGGGGGGTGGAACCCTCGCAGGACAGTGTGGTCTCAGAACCCTCGGGGTCACAGAAAGACCGGGGGTGCCTGAGTGCGGCAGAGCTCCCGGGTATCGGAGCGGGGAGGCCGGCTGCAGAGATGGAGCCGAGGCGCGGGCTCTCAGCTCGGGGTTGACATAAACTGTGATCCGCGGCCCAGTCGGGCCACTGCTCCTGCAGTAGGGACTCAACAAGCGGCAGAGCCGGGGAGACTCCCCTTCTTCCCCAGGGAGGAGCGGCGCGGAAGCGCACCGCAGGGATCTGCTGGGTTTGGAGACTCCACACGGGGTTGGGTGCCAGACATAGAAACGCTCGGTCACAGCCCGGGTGAGCACAGAGTGCGGCCGGGAGTGACTGCTTTTCTCTGGGGGCGCACTGAGGAGCGAGGCCCCGAGTTCTCAGCTCCTCCGGGCGGAGATTGGGAGGCCACCATTTTCACCCTGGTCCACCAAAGCTGTACCGAGAGCTTACAGGGAACAAAATCTCCTGAGAGCAAACCCGAGCAGCTTGCTTAGCCCAGACTCACAAGGGCGGGGCAATTCCGCTTCCGGCAAAGACATTTGGGAACCACGGCAACAGGCCCCTCCCCCAGAAGATCAGCACGAACAGCCAGCAAGCCCAGACCAAGTTTACCGATCAAGGAGAATGGGAGAACTCCAGTGCTAGGGGAATACCACACATAGAATTCATGGCTTTTTTACCATAATTCATTAGTTTTTCAAAGTTAATTTTTTTAACTTTTTTTTTGAATTTTTCTTTTTCCCTTTTTCAACCAACATATTATCAATCCTTTTTTAAAAAAACATTTTTTATTTTTCATTTTTAGAGTCATATTTTTATCCCTTCATAGTAGTTACCCTTATTTTTGGCATATATATATATATATAAGTTGTTCTCTCTTTAAAATTTTGAGATACAGTTTCTTCTAACAGATCAAAATATACCCTAAATCACTAGTGTATGGTTTTGTTCTAGTCTCCTGCCTAATCACATTCTCTCCCTTTTTTTTTCTTTTTTCTTTTTCTTTTTTAAAATCTTCTTCTTTCTTTTTAAAAAACAACTTCTTATCTTATCAATTCCTTTTATAAAATCTTTTATAATTTTCATCTTTACAGTCATCTTCCATCCCTTCATTGTATCAACCCTTATTTTGTACATATATAAGTCTTTCTTCCTTTAAAATCTTAGCAGGCACTTTCTTCTAACAGACCAAAATACGTCTAAAATCTAGTGTGTGGCACTGATCTATGCACTAGCCTGATCATATTTGATCATATTCTGTTGTGTTTTTTTTGTTCTGTTTTTGTTTGTTTTTATCTTTGTTTTTTCCTTTTTTTCCCCTCTTTCTTCTTTCTTTCCCTTTCTTGTCCCCTGGCTTCAGGTCTTTTCTGATTTGTATAGAGTATATTTGCTGGAGACGTTGTTAACCTGTTAGCATTCTGTTCTCTCATTCATCTATGCTCCTCTGGACAAAATGACAAGATGAAAAAAATCACCTCAGCAAAAAGAACAAGAGGTAGTACCGTCTGCCAGGGACCTACTCAATACGGACATTAGTACGATGTCGGACCTAGAGTTCAGAATCATGACTTCAAAGATACTAGCTGGGCTTGAAAAAAGCATGGAAGTTATTAGAGAAACCCTTTCTGGAGAAATAAAAGAACAAAAATCTAACCAAGTCGAAATCAAAAAGGCTATTAATGAGGTGCAATAAAAAATGGGGGCACTAACTGCTAGGATAAATGAGGCAGAAGAGAGGATCAGCAATATAGAAGACCAAATGATGGAAAATAAAGAGGCTGAGAAAAAGAGAGAGAAACAACTACAGGATCACGAGGGCAGAATTCGAGAGATAAGCGATACGATAAGATGAAACAACATTAGAATAATTGGGATCCCAGAAAACGAAGAAACAGAGAGAGGGGCAGAAGGTATATTAGAGAAAATTATAGCAGAGAACTTCCCTAATGTGGGGAAGGAAACAGGCATCAAAATCCCTCTCAAAATCAATAAAAATAGGTCAACACCCCAACATCTAATAGTAAAACTTACGAGTCTCAGAGACAAAGAGAAAATCCTGAAAGCAGCTCAGGAGAAGAGATATGTAACCTACAATGGTAGAAACATTAGATTGGCAACAGATCTATCCACAGAGACCTGGCAGGCCAGAAAGGACTGGCATGATATCTTCAGAGCACTAAATGAGAAAAATATGCAGCCAAGAATACTATATCCACCTAGGCTGTCATTGAAAATAGAAGTAGAGATAAAAAGCTTCCAGGACAAACAAAAACTAAAGGAATTTGCAAACACAAAACCAGCCCTCCAAGAAATATTGAAAGGGGTCCTCTAAGCAAAAAGAGAGCCTAAAAGCAGCATAGATCCGAAAGGAACAGAGACAATATACAGTAACAGTCACCTTACAGGCAATACAATGGCACTATATTCATACCTTTCAATAGTTACCCTGAATGTAAATGGGCTCAGTGCCCCAATCAAAAGACACAGGCTATCAGATTGGATTAAAAAACAAGACCCATCAATATACTGTATGCAAGAGACTCATTTTAGACCCAAAGACACCCCCAGATTGAAAGTGAGGGGGTAGAACACCATTTACCATGCTAATGGACACCAAAAGAAAGCTGGGGTGGCAATCCTTATATCAGACAAATTAGATTTTAAAACAAAGACTGCAATAAGAGATGAAGAAGGACACTATATCCTACTTAAAGGGTCTATCCAACAAGAAGATCTAACAATTGTAAATATCTATGCCCCTAACATGGGAGCAGCCAATTATATAAGGCAATTAATAACAAAAGCGAAGAAACACATTGACAACAATACAATAATAGTGGGGGACTTTAACACCCCCCCTAACTGAAATGGACAGATCATCTAAGCAAAAGATCAACAAGGAAATAAAGACTTTAAATGAAACACTGGACCAAATGGACTTCACAGACATATTCAGAACATTCCATCCCAAAGCAACGGAATACACATTCTTCTCTAGTGCCCATGGAACATTCTCCAGAATTGATCACATCCTAGGTCACAAATCAGGTCTCAACCAGTACCAAAAGATTGGGATTATTCCGTGCATATTTTCAGGCCACAATGCTTTGAAACTAGAACTCAATCACAAGAGGAAAGTCGGAAAGAACTCAAATACATGGAGGCTAAAGAGCATCCTACTAAAGAATGAATGGGTCAACCAGGAAATTAAAGAAGAATTTAAAAAGTTCATGGAAACCAATGAAAATGAAAACACAACTGTCCAAAATCTTTTGGATACAGCAAAGGCAGTCCTGAGAGGAAAGTATATAGCAATACAAGTCTTTCTCAAGAAACAAGAAAGGTCTCAAATACACAACCTAACCCTACACCTAAAGGAGCTAGAGAAAAAAACAGCAAATAAAGCCTAAACCCAGCAGGAGAAGAGAAATAATAAAGATCAGAGCAGAAATCAATGAACTAGAAACCAAAAGAACAGTAGAACAGATCAACGAAACTAGGAACTGGTTCTTTGAAAGAATTAACAAGATTGATAAACCCCTGGCCAGACTTATCAAAAAAAAAGAGAAATGACCCAAATCAACAAAATCGTGAATGAAAGAAGAGAGATCACAACCAACACCAAAGAAATACAAACAATTATAAGAACATATTATGAGCAACTCTATGCCAGCTAATTAGATAACCTGGAAGAAATGGGTGCATTCCTAGAGATGTATCAACTACCAAAATTGAACCAGGAAGAAATAGAAAACCTGAACAGACCTATCACCACTAAGGAAATTGAAGCAGTCATCAAAAATCTCCCAAGAAATAAAACCCCATGGCTTCCCAGGGGAATTCTATCAGACATTTAAAGAAGAATTAATACCTATTCTCCTGAAACTGTTCCAAAAAATAGAAATGGAAGGAAAACTTCCAAACTCATTTTATGAGGCCACCATTACCTTGATCCCAAAACCAGACAAAGACCCCATCAGAAAGGAGAATTACAGACCAATATCCTTGATGAACATGGATGCAAAAATTCTCACCAAAATACTAGCCAATAGGATCCAACAGTATATTAAAAGGATTATTCACCACGACCAAGTGGGATTTATCCCTGGGCTGCAAGGCTGGTTCAACATCCGCAAATCAATCAACGTGATACAACACATTAACAAAAGAAAGAACAAGAATCATATGATCCTCTCAATAGATGCAGAAAAAGCATTTGACAAAGTACAACATCCTTTCTTGATCAAAATCCTTCAGAGTATAGGGATAGAGGGTACATACCTCAGTATCATAAAAGCCATCTATGAAAAACCTACAGCGAATATCATTCTCAATGTGGAAAAGCTGAGAGCTTTTCCCCTAAGGTCAGGAACGCGGCAGGGATTCCACTCTCACCACTGCTATTCAACATAGTATTAGAAGTCCTAGTCACAGCAGTCAGACAACAAAAAATCAAAGGCATCCAAATTGGCAAAGAGGAAGTCAAACTCTCACTCTTTGCAGATGATATGATACTGTATGTGGAAAACCCAAAAGACTCCACCCCAAAACTGCTAGAACTCATACAGGAATTCAGTAAAGTGTCAGGATATCAAATCAATGCACAGAAATCAGTGGCATTCCTATACACCAACAACAAGACAGAAGAGAGGCAAATCAAGGAGTCGATCCCATTTACAATTGCACCCAAAACCATAAGATACCTAGGAATAAATTTAACCAAAGAGGCAAAGGATCTGTACTCAGAAAAGTATAAAATACTCATGAAAGAAATTGAAGAAGACACAAAGAAATGGAAAAACGTTCCATGCTCATGGATTGGAAGAACAAACATTGTGAGGATGTCAATGCTACCTAGAGCAATCTACACATTCAATGCAATCCCCATCAAAATACCATCCACTTTTTTCAAAGAAATGGAACAAATAATCCTAAAATTTGTATGGAAACAGAAGAGACCCCAAATAGCCAGAGGAATATTCAAAAAGAAAAGCAAAGCTGGCAGCATCACAATTCCGGACTTCCAGCTCTATTACAAAGCTGTCATCATCAAGACAGTATGGTACTGGCACAAAAACAGACACATAGATCAATGGAACAGAATCGAGAGCCCAGAAATGGACCCTCAACTCTATGGTCAACTAATCTTTGACAAAGCAGGAAAGAATGTCCAATGGAAAACAGACAGTCTCTTCAACAAATTGTGTTGGGAAAATTGGACAGCCACATGCAGAAGAAAGAAACTGGACCATTTCCTTACACCACACACAAAAATAGACTCCAAATGGTTGAAAGACCTAAACGTGAGGCAGGAGTCCATCAAAATCCTAAAGAACACAGGTAGCAACCTCTTCGATCTCAGCCGCAGCAACTTCTTCCTAGAAACATTACCAAAGGCAAGGGAAGCCAGGGCAAAAATGAACTATTGGGATTTCATCAAGATAAGAAGCTTTTGCACAGCAAAAGAAACAGTCCACAAAACCAAAAGACAACCGACAGAATGGGAGAAAATATTTGCAAATGACATATCAGATAAAGGGCTAGTATCCAAAATCTATAAAGAACTTATCAAACTCAACACCCAAAGAACAAATGATCCAATCAAGAAATGGGCAGAAGACATGAACAGACATTTTTCCAAAGAAGACATCCAAATGGCCAACAGACACATGAAAAAGTGCTCAACATCGCTCAGCATCAGGGAAATCCAAATCAAAACCTCAATGAGATACCACCTCATACCCGTCAGAATGGCTAAAATTAACAAGTCAGGAAACGACAGATGTTGGCGGGGATGTGGAGAAAGGGGAACCCTCCTACACTGTTGGTGGGAATGCAAGCTGGTGCAACCACTCTGGAAAACAGTATGGAGGTTCTTCAAACAGTTGAAAATAGAGCTACCCTACGATCCAGCAATTGCACTACTGGGTATTTACCCCAAAGATACAAATGTAGGGATCCGAAGGGGTACATGCACCCCAATGTTTATAGCAGCAATGTCCACAATAACCAAACTGTGGAAAGAGCCAAGATGTCCATCGACAGATGAATGGATAAAGAAGAGGTGGTATATATACACAATGGAATATTATGCAGCCATCAAAAGGAATGATATGTTGCCATTTGCAATGACGTGAATAGAACTGGAGGGTGTTATGCTGACTGAAATAAGTCAATCAGAGAAAGACATGTATCATATGACCTCACTGATATGAGGAATTCTTAATCTCAGGAAACAAACTGAGGGTTGCTGGAGTGGTGGGGGGGTGGGAGGGATGGGGTGGCTGGGTGATAGACATTGGGGAGGGTATGTGCTATGGTGAGCACTGTGAATTGTACAAGACTGATGAATCACAGATCTGTACTTCTGAAACAAATAATGCAATATATGTTAAGAAAAAAAAGAAGAAGAAGATAGCAGGAGGGGAAGAATGAAGGGGGTAAGTCGGAGGGGGAGACGAACCATTAGAGATGATGGACTCTGAAAAACAAACTGAGGGTTCTAGAGGGGAGTGGGGTGGGGGGATGGGTTAGCCTGGTGATGGGTATTAAAGAGGGCACATTCTGCGTGGAGCACTGGGTGTTATGCACAAACAATGAATCACGGAACACTACATCAAAAACTAATGATGTACTGTATGGTGATTAACATAATAAGAAAATTATTAAAGAAAAAAAGAAGAATTTGAAACCATAAAAACAATTCCATTTTACCTAAATTCGAGAAATAGGTATTGCGTGCCTACTACACACTCAAAACAAGACTAGGTACCAGAAACGCATAGATGGAAGACACACTTCACACTCTCAATGGGTTTACAGACTACAGAGATAGAGCTACGCATAATTAGCATTAATGCATGTCATCCTGTGCCATGCATTCCAATAAAGGCATAAGAATAATAACAAGAACAAGAATAAAAATATAAATACAAATACAAACACAAACACAAGAATGGCTAATATTTGTTTAGTGCTTACTGTGAGCTCTAAAGGCATTCTCTCGTTTATTCCTCATGGCAACCTATAAGGTGCAAGTCAGGACTCTCCATTTTGCAAACAAGGAAATGCTATTGAGATGAACAGAACAACAAACTCTGCCTTCAGGCACTGAGAAAGGCTTCATGGAGGAAGTAACATTTGTTAGGATCATCAGATCTGGTTCCTGGTATAACCCCCAGCAGGCCGCAATGGAACTTCATAATAAAGTCACTAATAGAAATTACATACTGGGGGATTTCCAATGCAATTGCTAATGGGGAAACTGCTTCTACTAGATGACTAAATATGTTGTTCTGGGTCATTAAAATTGTATTATGCATATGCTGAGGTTGGGATTAGCTAAAACATTATAGAAGGCTGCTAATCTGATCACTAGACCATGTTCAGTAAATTTGTTCAGGGATGAGCCAAAGTTAAAAGTATGAAATCCAGCTGTAAATAAGGAAATAATTGGACTGCCTGCATCAATTGATGGGAGTCTGTGGCCAGCTGGAAGCTTTTTAAAAATTTATTTTTCATGAAATATTTCATACGTTCAAAAAAGTATGTCTAGTGAATAGCTAAGGTATAAAGAATGATTAAGTGAGCATCCGTATGTCCAAGCCTGCCCAAGAAATAGCAAATTACTAATTCTGGCAAAGCCCCTGCTATCCTTCCCCATTAGTTTTTCTTATTTCCTCCCTCCCCACCAACAATTATGGCTTTTTAAGATAGTTTTATTCCATATGCAGGTAACCCAGAAATATATGCTACTCATTTTTGTACTTTTGAAATTTATTAAGTAGAATCCCACTCTGTGTGTCCTTTTGTGATTTACTTTCTTTACTCCATATAATGATTTTGGTTCCCATCATGTTGAAGCACGAAGCTGTATTCAATCATCTTCACTTCTATATGGTGTACAAATTATTGATCCATTCTCCTGTCCGTGGACATTTGAATAGACATTTGTGTAAACACAGTATGAATATTTTTATACCTTGTGCACATGAGCAAGCTTTTCTCTACATACGTATACCCCTAAGACTGAAATTGCTAGTTATGGGGTATGTTTTGTTCAAGTTTTAAGAAGAATGTCAGGGCACCTAGGTGGCTCTGATGGTTAAGCTTCTGCCTTCGGCTCAGGTCATGATCTCCAGGTCCTGGAATCGAGCCTCACGTTAGGCTCCCGGCTCAGTGGGGAGTCTGCCTCTCCCTCTCCCTCTGCCTCTCCCCGTTGCTCATGCTCTCTCTCTGTATCTCTCTGTATCAGATAAATAATAATAATAATAAAAAGAATGTCAAGTAATGTTCCAAAGTGGTTGTACTGATTTACACTCTCGCATTCTCATCAGGTCTCATATGGTCCAACTTTGTCAGTCTAATCGGTGTAAGAAACAAATTCGGTATAGGTTTAATTTGGGTTTCTCTGGTTACTAATCAGGTGAAATATTTTCATATATTTACTAGCATCAGGAGTACTTGTTCTGTAGAATGTCTTTTGCCCATTTTCTTTTAGGTTTTTTTTTTTTAATCTGTCTACTGATATACATAAAATGTTGTGTTAATATAATCAAATTTATTTCCTTTCTTTTATAGCTTCTATCTTGTGTGAACTGTTTAAACATACTTCCCTGAGGTAAAGATTTTATCCTATATTATCTTTTAGAAGCTTTAAACTATTTTCCACTTTTAAACTTTTAATTCGCCTGAACTAGATTTGTTTAGAATATGTAGCAGAGACCAAATCTGACTTGTTTCCACAGGGATAATGAATTGTCCCAACACCATTTCTCTGGATAGTCCCATCTTCCCCCTGAGTCTGCGATGTGAACTCTGTAAAGTCAGGCTTCTATCTGGGACGGCTCTATTCTAGGCTCTTCATTCCATTTAGGTGATCTTTGTGTAGCCATCCACCAAACTAACAGAAAGCTTGATAACAAATCCTTACAGCTGGTAGGGCAGTTCTCTTACATTTTTCTTTTTTCAAGCTGTTCTTGGCTGTTTGTTTGCCCTTTCCTCTTTCATATACACTTAGATGTTATCTACCAAGTTTCATCAAGAATTCAATTGCTATTTTAACAGATCAATTATGGAAAACCTGATCACCTTATCTAGAAACATGTCGTGTCTCCATTTATTTAGGTCTTCTTTAATGTCTTTCAGTAAATCGTGTGCTTTTTCCACATAAAAAAGCTGACGTCTTTTGTTACATTTCTTCCTTGGTATATTTTTAAATGTATTTTACAGAAATTAAACAATACTTTATAACTATTAGTTGCTACCGTGTGGCTATGCAGTTGATCTTATACCTAGCAATCTTGTTAAACTCTCATGATGTGTGTATGTGTATACATGTGTACTCTACTTGGACAACTTCCATGTCATCTCTGAATAATTAGTTTTGCTTATTTCTTTCCAATCGTGGCAACTTTTATTTCTTTTTCTTACCTTACTTCAATGGCTAAAGCCTCCAGTACAATGTTGAATAAAAGTTACAACACTTGGCTTCAAAAAAATGGGATAAATCAATCACCTTGCTGCACAGGAGCCATGCTGACCTACTTGGACTCACTCCATTGTTAGTGTATGAGCTGCCAGATGGAGACACAGCTAAGGTCTGCTCTCCTGGGTGGTGGTTGGCCCCTCCTGGGTGGACATGCAGGGACCCTAGGAGATGACTGCTTTGGCAGCTCTGCTTTCCAAGGAGGTACTGTTTCCAAGGCAATGAGTTCCAGTTCCTGGACTGGAATTAGCCGTTGGACCATATCTCCCTCTAGCCCCCCTCCTTGAATAAAATCTTCATCCCATAAGCAGCCACACCACTTGTCTCTGTTTTCTCACTTCAACGACCTTGAGAAGTGAGGCATCACTTCTGCCACAAGGTGAGGAGTAGGAGATCCCAGGCAAACGGCCTGTCAATCCTCCCGAGGATCAAATTTGCATTAGGTACTAATACATCTGATTATCTTGCTAGCCCCAGATGTGTCACCTTTATTACCTAAGTAACCAAGTGAATGCACTTGGGCCTTTCAGCATGCAGTCTCTTGCCTTTCCTTCTAAATCCCTATTAGACAAATTGGAATTTCAGCAGCCAGGGACAGATTTGGGTCCACGCTACTTTTTCCTGGCTTATTAGAGTGAAATTGAGCATTGCAGTTTAAACTCCAGTCGGTATATAATTTATTGCATACACGGGGACGCTGAGAGTGAAGAGGGTGCTAAGTAGAGAAGATGCCTGAAGGCAGGCATAACACGGGCTCTCCCAAAACCCAGACTAGACATCCACCGCAGCTCTCCTCCTTTCATAAACACCATTCCTTTCCCCAGCTCCTCTCCCCAACAACGGGTCCTCCTGTCAGGTCTTGTCCTTCATTCACACGTCTCTGGGTTCTACCTTGTGAGGGATCCACCCAGCCACCATCCAATGTGCCAGGCCACAGCAAGCTGGGAAGCTGCCATGAGGTACAGCTTAAGTACCTCATGAAAGTGATTTGAAAGAAACTCCGACTGACTCGAATGCTGTGCTCCAATCCTTTGTAGTGTTGCAGATAAGGCTCTAATCTTCTCATCTGTACTTCTCTTTCCAAATTACATTACCCAAATGTCCTGTTACAGTGGATGGCATACATTACTTAACACATACATACACACATATACCATAAATGATGTATTTGTCCTTCATAGGGGAAATTTGCTGTAAACAGCACCACATCAAGTTGTTCCTGGGGATGTGTTTTGTGCTTTACTGGTGACACTCAGAGGAAAGCATTTCAGTTGTTTTTCAAAGAGCATTTAAATGGGCTTCCAGCTTATTCTGCCAGCCTGACAGGACTGCTTGGGCATCTGTCTCCAAATGCCTCTGCCACAAGCCAACATCATTCTACACCAGAGTTATCACTTATTAATTGCATTTTAATTGGTTTCAACTATTACCAGCTAACAGAAAGAGACAACCATCAAGTGCAGTAGGTATGAACTTGAAAGAGAATGGAGTAGGAAGTACTCCAATTGAAGAACTGGCTCATCTGAAACAGATAATGTAAGCTCCACAAACCACATTTCCCGATACTTCAGATAGTCTCCTAATGGTCTTCAGTTTTAGATTTACATAAGCAATTTCAAAATGTATCTATCAAGAAAGATGGATCTAAAGAGCTGGATTCAAGACCAGCAAGTCTAGGGCGCCTGGGTGGCTCAGGTGGTTAAGCGACTGCCTTCGGCTCGGGTCATGATCCTGGAGTCCCGGGATCGAGTCCCACATCGGGCTCCCTGCTCGGCAGGGAGTCTGCTTCTCCCTCTGACCCTCCCCCCTCTCATGTGCTCTCTCTCTCTCATTCTCTCTCTCTCAAATAAATAAATAAAATCTTAAAAAAAAAAAAGACCACCAAGTCTTGCTGGTACATGGAGAAGGAAAAACTCATAAAAGAACAAGTGACAAAAATAATGAACATTTATTGAGTTCCTACTATATGCCAAGTTCTTATCCTCTCAAGACCTAAACAGTTATTATCTCATTTAAGTTTCATGCCCCTATGATGTAGGTACAATTGTTTTCTCCATTTTACAGATGAGAAAACTGAGGGACTTGCTTGAGGTCATACATACAGTGATAGAACTGGGATTTGATTCCAGAGCGGTGCCCTTATACCGCAGTATACAGTACGTTTTGCTGTATGTATGTAGTAAGTGCCAAACTTCCGAAGCTGGCCTTCAGACTCTCTTGCCCCCTTTCCTGCAGATTCCCTTGGCATGCCTAAGACATGATTTTACCCATGCCCCAGGACTATAGTAACATACGAACTTATTTACTCATCCACACATCGATTCATCCACCAAAAATACATACTGCTACAACTATTCAAAGAAGGGATTCTCACTTTCAGACTGTGATAATAAAGGAGATTTCACAGATGAGGCTACAGTTGACCTATTTCTTCTAAAAGTGAGAACAGTAATCTTTCCAAGTTAGAAGAAGTAGAATGTGACAAGATGCATAAGGATTGCTTAGCAAATATGGTGGTCCAACGTGGACACAGCATTAACACATTGTGATAGGAAATTCATTTGGGAAGTTGGGCTGGGCCAGTTCATAGAAGTTATCAGATTAATCCAGGCAGCCACAAACATCCCAGAAAGAGGGATAGTTCCATGAAGTCAGGAACCATGACATTCATCTTAGTGACCCCCCTCTCCTATACAAGGCATTGCATGGTGTCTAGCTCATTATAGACACTTATAAATATGCTAAACCTATAAAGGACTGAAGTGTCAGTTTTCCCAAAGCAATATGCCTTTTTAAAAAACATAGATCAAAACCTTAAGTGAAAGAAAGTGCATTCAATTGGTGTAGTGGGGCTCACAAAGACGATAGAAAAGAATTTTAGGAGCTAGCAGCATCTCGCCAGAATTCCTAAAATTGCATGAACTAATAATAACTAACATTTTTTGTGTTTATGCTATGTGCCAGCCAGTGTGCTCAGTGTTACATTTAGCATCTCATTCAACCTTGACAAACCTCATGAATATAATAAACTAATATGCCCAGTGTCCTTACGGGGATATTAGGAGCCGTTAGTAATCTCTGTCACATTAAACTAAAATTAGTGTGTAACCAGAAATTATAGAAGCCTCTAATTCAGGATCCTCCCAAGTCTGACCACTCTTCAAGGTTTGGCAACACTGGAAACCTTCTGCATGAGCATACACATGGTTAACATCCGCACTATTTAGGCGAACAAATAGAATATCATTAGTGTTGTCTTGAATTATCAGGGTTTTCGACAAATGCTATGCTTGCTTTTGAATTACTATTACTTTATATTAGCTTCAGTATTTTTACTTCAATTTTTGAGTTAATAATTTTAAAATTAGTAATGACTTTTTTGGGGGCCTATAATTTTTCAGGAACTAACATGGAAGAGTTTGAGTATAGTGTTCATTATTCTGTTCTCCAATTTTTTTTTTTTTTACCATAGAGTATTTTTTTTACACTAGAAAGTGGGAATGGGTAAGATAAATGAATCAAGGAATCTTTTGCTCCACCTAAGCAGGTATCTAAAAACAAAAACAAAAAAACTTACCTAAAAGAAGAAAGCTAAGTAAATATTGTCCACCATTCCCCCTTCTCTCAGAGCTGACATCTCTAATCGGTTATAAGATGCAGCTTCAGAATCCTTTTTAACCTAGTATTCCAGAAAGCATGTGGGCAAAGGAGTCAAATCTTATTTGCAATCTAGAGCTATTCTCGAATCTTAGATTGGAAAAAAAAACCTGCAACATAATTACTGATTTAAGTCATTGTTTTGGCGGTCACATTTAGGACTATCCAACACAATCAACATCTTCACTTACATAGCCATGTTTAGGCATCAGGCTAAGGCTTTAGACATTGTCTCCTTGAGTTCTCACAATAACCAAAAGAGGCAAGGACAACAAATCCCTACTTTGCAAGAGTTTCAAGTCTCAGAAGTGAATCATATTTCTAAGCTACTGACTTGATAATCCCCAGATCCTAACAGCTAATGGAATCCCAGTCCTTGGACAGAGGAAGGAGTCCCTAGAAGAATATTCTAGAAAATTTTCCAATAGCAAATATATAAGTGATCCAGAAGAAATGTGAATGCAGGTGAAATCAACAAAATATATTCATAAAGGGTAAGGAGGCTGTGTAGTGGAAGTTTTTCAAGACAGACAAGGTTAGAACTGAAATTAAGCCTCTAGATATGATATAGATTAAGAACAGAAATATTCTGCAGGAGTGTGCATTATGTCAGAGAACGGGACAGGTACTTTCATCAGACTTAATCGCCACCATTGGGAGGTTAGTGTTATTAGCCCCTTCTACAAAGAAGAAAAATAATAATCAGCAAAATTAAGTTCCTTTCAAAAGTCTCACCACTAGGGATACAAAACAAACCTGCGTTGCCTGAATCCAAAGCCCACATTTAGGACTGGCCAAGGTCTGTGGCAGACTCAAGAACCTGATGTAAGCAACGTGTAGGGTTAAGTATTGAGGAAGAAAACAGTGTTATCCACACATTTGAACACTGTCTTATCCAATAGCTTTTTATTTTAAGCAAACATGTCTTCTCTCTAGTAGGGCAAACTCTTTTCCTTTCTTACCCAAAGTACAGGTGCCATTTACTGCATTGTATTGTCATCAGACCCATCACGCTAGGGATTATTTCTGCTCAAGACTTGCCAGGGAAAATGCAGCAGGAAATGTCACCTTTCCATTTCTCATCTTAAAGACGACAACTTTAAATAAGAACTGAAATTCATTCAGGTAAACCCGTCTGTGCTGAGCACAAAAGTACACAGTCTTCAGGTTGAATTATGTCAGCATTTAAGCTTTTTGAGTCAGATGGCCAGCTTTGCCAAATTATTAATGTGTTGGGTATTTTTATTTTCCCTTAGAAAGAGACAATTTAAGAAGGAAGTTCTCACTCTTGCCTCCTTAGAATCTTACATTTAAATCTAGGGTTTCTCAATGGCTCAGATTTTCCTGGCATTTTGAAAGCAGCCTGAGGTTAGAGTCTGTACCTTTTTTTCCTTCTTGTGCTTCATTGAAAACATACTTCCCTATTAATCCACTAATCATTGGGCAGCTCCCAAAATCAACTATGCTTTTTTATCTTCCCCATCCCCCTAGGATAATAACGTTGGCTAAACTTCACTGAAATCTCACTTTGTTAATGTTTACAGACACTGCAGAGAAGTAGAAGACCACTATGAGTGTCAGGATTGGGAATCTGTTAATTTTCTGATGGCTCATTTTGCCTAATTAAAAGAAATTGAGGACAGATATCTTTCTCTTCATCAAATATTTCTCTAAATGGAGTACAACTTATACACCAATAAAATGTTTGTAAATTTCTCCCTTAGCAAGCAAATGAAAAATATAATTAATTTTATATGTATTTAAAGACTATATTGCTGGATTTTTATTCTAGTTTGATAGTTAAAATAATAGAGACCAGTCTTTTCAGAGTTATTTGTCAAGCCTTCCATTTTATGTCATGTATAATAAGGCTTAAAATTAGGAGCTTAAATGTAAAAACTAGACTCAAACATAATTACCCAACTTCTTATCCCCTAAATAAATACATTAGTTAATTTTTTTTTCTTGTCACGAGGAATAATACATGCTTTCTGGAAAAGTTTTGCTAAAAACAAAAAAAATAATAAAATTCACCCATAGTCTACCATCTAGAATTAAGCTCTGCTAATATTTTAATGTAGATATTCCTGTCTTTCATCTTTTCATATGAATTAAAATATAATGTATTCATTGGATGTGGGCAAAGGAAACTTAATTAAAGAAATTAATGCAAAAGGTGCAGATTTACAATAAGGACTGTAGGATGTCTCCCTGAATTCACAAGAAGGTCTTAGAAACAGACTAACACACTGCAGGGAATTAGGAAAATCTGTTCTCTCCATCCTTCATCTCTGTTTCCTCATCCTATGGCAGAAAATGGCAAGGACCAACATCATGTGATTTTTAAATCTTCTCTATTCAAGTGAGCAGCCAGACTGAGACTGGACATTCTGGATCATAATCCCAAATCTCCGTGGGAAGAGAATAAGAATTCTTTAAAGAACCCATCCTGATCCAATCAGCCATGGACAGGGCATGCTTACATTCCATAAACATGGCTGCCTTCATCCTATCAGCATGTTTGAGATGAAGAGGGGCAGTAACCAGAAGAGAGGAATCACAGGAAGCTGGCAAGACAGCCACAGATGTCCACTAGGAGTAGTTTTAATATTTTTATCTTGCGGGCGCCTGGGTGGCTCAGTTGGTTAAGCGACTGCCTTCGACTCAGGTCATGATCCTGGAGTCCGGGGATCGAGTCCTGCATCGGGCTCCCTTCTCGGTGAGGGGCCAGCTTCTCCCTCTGACCCTCCCCCCTCTCATGTACTCTCTCTCTCTCTCATTCTCACTCTCTCAAAATAAATAAATAAATCTAAAAAAAATAATAAAAAAATATTTTTATTTTGCAAAAGTGCAAATAAACCATACATACTGTTTTATAACTCCTCCTCCTCACTTGATGCCTGTTGGCTAATGTTCAAATGGGCTTCCTTTATTCCCTCTTTATTTTGGTTATCAATTAAACTTTCTTTGCATGTTTATTTCCCTGATACAGCACTTCCCAATCTCTCACATTATGGCACACACACACATGGAAAATAATACTTTTGCTGCATAGTCAATAAACTGGAGGAAATATAAGGGGATCTATAGGACTTGGTGCAAAATATATTTTCTTTATATTATGAAATTACGATTAAAAAGTAAAATAGGAAAAAAGTAAAATCGAGGAATACATTAAATATTGGATATGTATAAAGCTTCCAAATAAAATACTCTCAAGGTGTTTAATAAAAACTTGAACGTGCATCCACTCTTTTATTTATATCAGATTTTATGCTTGAAATAACTACACAAAATCCGTGATAAAGAATCTGTCATGGTGGAGCACCTGGGTGGCTCAGTCGTTAAGCGTCTGCCTTCAGCTCAGGTCATGGTCCCAGGGTCCTGGGATCGAGCCCCACATCAGGCTCCCTGCTTGGCAGCAGGCCTGCTTCTCCCTCTCCCACCCCCCCCCGCTTATGTTCCCTCTCTTGCTGTGTCTCTGTCAAATAAATAAATAAAATCTTTAAAAAAAAAAGAATCTGTCATGGTGATATTTTCAAGTTTTTTATAGGCACCATCAATGAGAAATTTTGTTTGCACAAGTTGGTGATAAAAAAAATTAAGGTATTTTTACAATTATGCAAAAACATACACATTTAAATTATATTTAAAGAAACTAACAGCTCTTCCTTTTTCTTTTATGTGTTAATGTAATATTCAAATGTATTGTGATGATATGAATGGATTTTGAGGCCACTGAATTTTTTTCATATTATTTCAAAATTGTATATATATGCATATATATATACACATATATATAATAGATGTATATATGGCAATGTTCTAATTTTCAGGATGAGCATATATTCTTGGAGAGGCCATCCTGAAGATAGTTAAGTTGCCACTAGAAAGGCACTCCACCACAAATGGACAGAAGCTTCAAATATGCGTGAAAACAGGAAGCCAGGAAGCCTCCACACTGGACCAACCTCACCCGGAGTTACCACAGTATCCCCCCAACATTATCTTGTTAACCCCAGTTGCCGAAAGGGATATCCAGGTACGACAAGTACCTCCTTGCCCTTGCTCTGCACTGCGTAGTGAGCAGAATGCAAATGAGAGATGATACCCTGCCAGCCTGTGGGGGCTCGGGAGCACACCATCTGACCATGCCACCCTTCAAAGAGTCCTGGATGAGGCTGCTCCAAGTCCAACTTTAGCCCCAGACCTGCCCAGCCACGCACAGAGATCATTATCTCTTGGTTCGTCTGTAACCCATCCCATCCATAGCACATTGGCGAAAGTTGTGATCGAATGACATGGAAGTGTTATTCACCTTATTCTACTAGTGCTGTGGTTTTCCAGCTCTGTTCTGTGAGCTGCGGTGGTTTGTGGCATGGCCTCAGGCCCTCTTGTGGGTGAAAGTGCAGCCCGGGGCTTAGAGCTTTGAGTTTTGGGCTCTGCCTCCACCACAGTAGTCTTCACCAGTATCTCTGTCATACGCAGGGGCGTGGGTAGGGGTGTGGGGAGAGGGGAGGATTTCAACCGCTAAAAACAAAGAGGGTTTCACCTACTATTTCGGTGTCCATCTTTAAAATGTTTGAAAAACATAGATGAAGATTATATATATTTCTATCAACATCACGCACGTAACAGTATAAAATGCAACCTCTCGTACAATGTGCAATTCTGCCCTGCTCTTTACCACTCAGTCTTTGTTAAAATAATCCAGGGTTTTAGACCTCAATCTTTTTAATACACTTTGACATTACATATCTTCTCTTTCCCTTTATTTTTGACATTTGCAGTAACTTTCCTAACTATATTAGCAACAGTAATCTAAATTTAATGCTATTTCATTGGTTCCATCTTCCACTACATTTTCTTTTATAAATCTTCCTGATTTCTAAATGTTTTATTGTGATTAATTTCTTGGTTCACTGGAGCACTTAGTCAGTTTTGTGTTGTTTTTTTTTTTTTTCAGGAAAGGTACACTGAGAATATGCTTTCTGAAGTCTTGGACTTTAGAGATTGTTTTCCTCTATCTTCCCGTATGAAGACTAATGGGGCTGTGGCTAGAATTCTGGAAATGCAATATTTTGCCCCTTGAAATTATGTGGGCAATGTCTGTTGTTTTCTGCCCGTGTCCATTTTTTAAGAGAATTCTGATGTCAATTCTTTTCCTTTGTAACGAATCTGTTTCATTGCACTGAGAAATCATTAAATTAAAAAAACTTTGCCCTGATATATCTAGTCATTTTAAATATTTCAACGCTAAGATTTAGGTTTTTTTCTCCACTTAAAAAATTTTTCTTTGACTATCTCTTTGATTGTTACTTCCCTCCACCGATTGTATCCTCTCCTAGAAGCATTTCAATTAAACGACATCAGCTCACCTAGATTATGTCGCGTGTCTCTTCTCTAGTCGTTTTTATTCTTTTATCCCTCTCCCTTAGTATCTTGAGCCAATTTATCAAGTTTACTATTCATTTGTTAATCCCGTTTCCTCCTGTGGTCAATTCACTGTGGGCTTCCTCCACCGCGTGAATTCAGAGTTGATGTTTTTCATCTCCAAGAAATAGTTGTTTTTTGTTTTTTGTTTTTTGTTTTACTTTCAGACTCTTTCCTTTTCAGGACTGCCTGCTTTTTCATCACAAATGATCCTTCCTCCCGTAATTGCCCTGGTTCATTAGCATGCCCACCGTCTTTGAGCAGCTGTTCCTTCTTCCCACACATCCAGTAAGTATTCTCTGTTTGTCCAGCATTGAGAGGTCAGGCAGATTCTGCCACAGAGAATATGGGTCCCTCATCAAATATTTCAGGCTCAAACAGAAAAGAAGAGCATTTAGATTAAATGCAGTTCTACTTGGTGAGATGAGGAGTCTGGCTGGCCCCCGGGGAAACTGGAGGAAGCTGCAGCCCCAGGTTCATCACTCCTGGGAGCCTCATCCCTGTGCTGGTGGTTCTCTACCAAGTGTTTCATGGCAGCCAGGAAGTCCACCGGGGCTCTGGCATCCCTCCTCTAACCAGCACAATGACCTTTATTAGAGCCTGCACGACATATCCTCTGATCCAATTGCAAACTGAGTGAGTACTGTGAGAGCACTGGTTTCCTCATCTCGAAGCGGAGCTGCTGATACTCACCTCCTGGCGGTGTTGTAAGGGTTGGATGAAGATCTCTCTCTCTCTCTCTCTCACACACACACTCTCTCTCTCTCTCTCTCTCACCTGTCATGTCGCCTTCATCTCCTTCTCTCTATCCACACATAGGATCTTCCTCCCCACCCAGCAGTTTCCAAACTGGACAGCCCTTCCCTCTGTCTGGACTCACCATCTTTTCCAATTATGTTAATTTGGTCCTTTCAGTGGGAATTCAGAAGAAGGAGTAAGTTTTTACCCCAATCCCAAAGTACCTGGCACAGAGTCAGTTCTTAATTAAGGTTTGTTGAATGAAAGACTATCCGAAGCATCAACTTTCCTCTCAGTTCTAGAACTTTGCTGTTTATAAGTGCGAGGAAGTGACCTAATGTCACCTCTAGAATGTCAAGGCCTACTAAAAACAGTTTTATCACAGTTGGCAGCAGCTGACACCAATCAAAGTCCAATTAGTCAATAAGAATGTCAGAGAATGATTTTAGACTCCTTTAGGGCTGGGAGTTGGAAAGACAATCGGTCAGTTGTATTAGACAAGAGGCTTGGAAATTTACTGAAGAGTTTTTAAAAGAGTGGGAACAACTAAATGAACATAGCCTAAGCAAAGTTAGACTGAGCAGCTAAAATCTGTTCAAAGGCTTTTAGAGCTTCGGTACTGAGCTAATTTTAATCACCATCTTTAGATAAGAGAGAAATAAGCAGGTCACTTTGGTACATTTAGAAATTCTACGTGAGGTTTGAGACTGAAAGCAAAGAGGTAGAATACTGAGTCTAAACCTTTCCCTCTCACACCAAGATTGTAGAGGCCCAAATAGCTCTCTACACTGTGATGCCAGTAGCCTTTCGCAGTTTCTGGAATAAGTTCATAAGAATATTGAATTTGGAAAATAGAATGGAATTCATTTTGGAGAAACCAAATTAATCCTTCTTTAATGAATAAAAACATCGTACTTCCAAGATAAAAGCAAATCTCAAAATGGCAAGAGTCGAACTATATAAACAAGCTAAGAGGATTTGAAGTACAAGAAAATAAAAATAGAAATTCAGACCATCATGAGGTTCCATCCCAGTGGATTTGGTTATATTTGGTACAAAGAGAAATTGGTCAGATAAGTTCAAAGCCATGGTTGTCCATGACAATTTGCCAAGCAATGCCCAAGAAGAGGCTGCATCCTAAAGAAAATGAAGCTACCCCACCCCATCCTAAATGAGAACATTAAACTCTTTTATGGTAAGCCACTAAGATTTGGGGATTTATTTATTACTGCAGTATATTCTAGATATAATCAGTTAGCTTTCACTAAGTTATGCTGTGAAAACAAACAACCTCAAAATATCAGTGGCTTAGAAGACTACCTAATCATATTCTAACATTAGATGTGGTTATAGATGGGCTGTGTCTCTGATTTGTGTGTCTTCTTCATTCAGGGTGAAGAAGAAGCCCCTATCTCACGGCAGAGCAGGAAAGCTGGTGGAACCACATGATGGCTTTTAAACCTCTTGTTCAGAAGTAGCACACAACATTTCTGTCCCCATTTCATTGCTCACAGCAAGTCACAGGGCTAAGCCTTACTACGGTGAAGTAGAGAACTATAATCCCTTCACAGGGAGGGGTAGCAAATAATTGTGAACATTAATACAGTCTATTACATTACCTTACCCGGACTAATATACAGATTGGGAACAAAAGTAATGAGCTGTCACCAAATAACAAAGCAAAAACAAACTAAAAAACCCATAACATATGGCATTGAGGTGTTGAGAAAAATGCTATCTGAAGTCCGGGAGATGGAGATCCATTCCACGTATTTGGGAAAACCATCTCCTGAGGCAACATGGGGAGCAGATAATGTGTCTACTAAACAGGCATCTTTAGAGGGAGAGGTAGGAAAACTGCAATTTAATTCTATGTTTGTTATTATTGGCTGTGTTTGGCAATATCGTAAGACAGTACTTCACGAAAAAAACTGGGCAATTTCAAGCAGAAATAGAGTCTTGAAATGTGGGATCTTGCAAGACTGAAAAAACTGACTGCTTCCAGACCCCACGTGGCAAAAGATGAGATGGAAAAAAACAAACTCAAGAGACAAATGAGCTGAACAGGAACATTGGTCTTTGGAGCAGAAGTGCCTACTCGCTCTGGTCCATCTATCTATCCAACTCTGTCCTGTTCGATGAAAGATAAACTTTTACTTCATTTGAGTTTGTACATTTTGGGTTCTCTTTGCACTAGCAGCTCAGCTTCTACCCTAACACACAACTGTAAAGTCACTGAGTACCACTGCTTCCAAGACTGTAGAGTTGATGCCTAGGAGGCCAGAACAATTGTCCAGACTTGTTTGACAATTGCGTACCTTCTAACCTAACCTTGAGTGACTTCTTGTTAACTTAGTCTTTATAATTACCAAAAGAGGGGATACAACCTAATTTGTTTCCTTACTATTATAAAGTGTTACTGTTGGGAAAATATCAAAGAATTCAAAGGCCTTCAGGCAATTATCATCTGCATTGAATTTATGCTGAATTTAAAGACAAATGAAAATGCAATGTCAAATTTAGGTACCAACATTCTTCCCAATTTAGTTCAGTCCCTTAAACATTTATTGCAAACCAGAGAGATTGAGACATGTCCAGTTTTCACCCTCAAGAAAGTTACAATTGATTAAGAGAAATGTGTCAATGTGCATAAAGTTGTGAGATGGTGCAATAAATCTTACTGCAGACGAAAGTAAGCAGTGTGCTGTGGGAGAACAGATGTGAGATGCCTAGCTCCGCTGGACACAAGGGCTCAGGGCAGGTTTTGCAGAAGAGGAAATGCCTTAGTAGAGCGTTCCAGTGAAGAAATTATCCTTGCACAGGGACAAGAAATAGTGGTGCAGGCAGAGAGAGCTTGGGTCGCCCACAGCTATGTGCCCTGCTAAAATTTGGTGGGGTTGCATAGGGGGGCTCTACAGCTACAGCAAGGAGAGAAAAAACACTGGGAGGCAGGTAGTTGTCTCTTTCACAGACTGAAAATACAATAATGCACTGTCCTGACCAGCCTTGCAATAAATCCAATTATCCAGGGTAATCGGGATGAGTCAGTTCCTTTAAAAGCCCGATCAGTACATGTGTAGGCCCTCAACAAGTGCTCCCTAAACTAGTGGGCAAACGGAGTGTTTCCTCTGTATATGTGCAGTGACTATAAAGCACCTGTGAGTGTCCATGGGGGAGGCAGGGGGAGGTCCAGAGATGATGTCTACGTACAAATGAAAATCTCTTAAGTCCAGGTGGACTGGACTTACTCAGCAGAGAAAAGTCAAAATCACTCACTCTGAAGAGTAACGGACATTCCTCTCCCATCACAGTACTGTAGATTAAAAGCCAGTGGTGGGAGAGGTGATGGGGAAGGGGGGTTTATCTTCCCTTTGGCTCCGCATGAGCCTACGGGGCGGGGCGGGGGGGACAACACTATGAGAACAGGAAACGGGGAGGACAATGTTTCTTCCAGGTGAGGTTGTTTTCGGAAAAATAAGAGAAGCAATGTCCAGTTAAGACCGGTCTGTTTCCTTAGTGGATTATCTAAATAATTCAGCAACGTATTTGCCTGCTTGATGCAGGGGATTCAGTTAAAAAAAGGTGCCAACCAGCATTTTATGCAAGATTTGTAAGAATTTGGAAATGAATTACTAAATTGGTTTGGATCTCAGGAGTAATTCGAATAAAAGTTAAAAAAAAAAAAAACCCACAAGCCTTCCATCAGTATTTATGCATGTTAAGTGAAAACACACTCAAGTAAATGAAAACTAAGTTGGGAACCTAGTGTCAGCAGCACAATCCCGCCTTAACAGCTCAGATTCTGAGGGAAAACTGCCTGTAAGAGCTGACCCCTTCCATAGGCACCACATGGGCCCCTAGAATCTGCAATAAGCTACATTTTACTCACACTGTGCTGTTGACCATTTTCGCGCTGGGCCCTCAAGTCTACAAAGGCCCTCCTCCCTGCACTCTGTATGCCACACATCCCTTGGCTATATATTTCTCTTTCCTCCGGATCCTCCGCACTGTGGCCAGAATAATTGTTCCAAAACACAAATCTCAGCACGTCACTCCTCTACTTAGTTCCCTTCAGTGACTTCTCATAGCCCAGGACAGTGGTTCTTGGTGGCTTCTCACTGCAACACACAAGACAAACGTCATTCGGATGGAAGAACCCACCCATTGCTGACCAACCCTCCTCCCCACATTTTGTAGAGAAGCAAAGCAAAGACCATCACAAATATTTGTCAAGGAAACCTTGTGAAATTAGGTAAATATCTCATTTCATTAGGAAAAAGTAGCTGAAGACTGCCAATCTTTTTTTTTCTTTTTCTTTCTATTTTTTGTTGTTGTTGTTGTTGTTGTCAATCTCTATTTTTAAGGAGAGTTTTTACTTCTTCCAGCAGAACCCCAAGGTTCTTCCGACTTGAAGGCCTTTGGATCCTCCCAGATACCCCCATGGTTTGCTCTCACTTCTTCCAGCTTATGCTCTGTTGCCCCCCTTATGGAGAACTCTGATGACCCCCAGTCAATGCTATCTATCCTTTTCTACTCTTCATTGCATTTTCTTAATTTCTTCTTCACTGCACTTATCATTACCTATGAACTTATAATGTATTTATTTGTTTTTCCTTTCTTTATTTTTCTCTCTTCACTAGGGGAATATAAGGTTTCTAAGGGCAAGGTCTGTCTTGATTACTGCTATCTTCCCAGTAACTACAAGAATGAACTATATACCCACTGAATGAATGAACATCAAGAACATCAATGCCCTACTCAGTACCTCTTAAGGTAGAATTACTTTTTAAAATAAATCTCCTTTAATTTTTTTTGACAGAGTGTGAGTGGGGGAGGGGCAGAGGGAGAGACAATCTTAAGCAGGCTCTAGACCCACTGTGGAGCCCAACACAGGGCTCGATCTCGAGACCGTGAGATCATGACCTGAGCTGAAACCAAGAGTAGGACGCTTAACTGACTGAGCCACCCAGGCGCCCCAAGGGAGAATTACTTTTATACTCAATTTTTTTTTTATTAAAGTACAACATGTGGGGTGGCACAGTCAGTTAAGCCTACTCCTGGTTTCAGCTCAGGTAATGATCTCATAGTAGTGAGAGTGAGCCCTGCATTGGGCTCTGCACTCAGTGTGGAGTCTGCTTAAGACTCTTTCTCCCTCACCCTCTGCACCCCCTGTTGTCCTCTCTCTCTCTGTCTCTCTCTCTCTAAAATAAATAAATGAATCTTTTTAAAGTGCAACATACATTCATTCATAAGAGTACACTTACATATCCTAAATATACAACATGTAAAGTTTCATAAACAGAACACATTTGTGTAACCAGCACCCAGATCCAAAAACATTAACCAACTCCTTCAAAGCCAAATCATGTTTCCTTTCAGTCACTAACCCCCACCAAAAGTATTTATTATCTTGACTTCTACAGCATAAATTAGTTTTGTCTATTTTTGAACGTTATTTAAATGGAATCATGAGTGTCTTCTTTTGTCTGACTTCTTTTACACAGTATAATCTTTGTGAGATTCACACATATTGTTGTGTGTGGCTGTAGTTTGTTCATTCCCATTGCAGATGGTTTTCCATTGTATTAACATAACATAATTTCTTTATCATCGTAGTGTGTTGTGGATGGCCATGTGGGCAGTTTCCAGGTAGGGGCTAGTACACGCAGTGCTGCTATGGACATTCCAGGACATGTCTGTCCTGCACATAAACTCACACTTGCACTGAGTTTGTACTTAGAGTGCCAGGTCAAAGGGTTTGCTAGTCATTTGTGTTTAATAGACACAACCAGTTTTCCCAAGTATTTGTACCAATCTACACTCACCAGTGGTGTAGGAAAGTTCTGGATTCTTTTGAGCTATTTGTAATTTCAATGATTCTATATTTTTTTCCTAAATATTTCTGGTTGTTTTTGATAGAGTCTTGTGTTTTGCTTTTTTTTTTTTCATTTCTTTGATTCTTCACACATAGGTATGTTCTATTCTATATCAGATAATCCAAATCGCTGCAGCTTCCTGAGTCCAAATCTTTGATTGGTTGTTTCTGCTGATTTTCAAACATGGTGTCTTGTTTTCTCATATCTTTGGTAAGTTTCACTTTTTGGGGTTTTTTTAATCATGAGCTCATATTTGCCTGAACTTAATCTTGGGGAATTTAAGGAGCTTAAATTTAAGATGGTTCTCTCTGTCTTCAAATTTGCAAAAGCTTCAGATGCCAGAACCAGTTTAATTTAATGTCTTGGCTTGATATTTGCCTGACCACAGAGGTAGTATAAATTTAAACCCTAGACACTACACAGGAGTAGATCTATGGTAACAAATTCTCAGGAGATACTTTTGTTTTTCTGCTTGGCAAGGATAGGCCAGTTTCACTGCCAATTTCTAGCCCCACTTTTCAGTGAGGTTGTGGCTCCTTACAGTGTCCCAGATGTATGTGAAACTGACCTGTTCTGCTGCCCACACTGCACAGGACTGAGGCCTAGTATTCCTCATCTTCAAAGCTCTGTTTTACTAGGAACTGCATTTCTCTCCTTTCCTGTGCCCCAGCCAGCCCAGCTTCCTGTGTATGCTTCCCACTCTGGTTTCAGTTCCAAATTACTGTGATTTTTATTTTTATTTTATTTATTATATTTTGGGGGGTTATTGGCCTTTGAAAATTTCTCTCACTTTCTTGCATATTTAGTAATGTATTTAAAGCTTTTCTTTGTTGTTTGATTTTAATTTATCCACCACCTAGGTGTTTATCAGTGGAAGAGCTTTTCAAACCATGTAATCTGGCATTATCCCAAAAGCCTAAGTCTATGCCTGATTTCTTAAATTAAAAAAGAAGCATTTCTAGGGCGCCTGGGTGGCTCGGCCAGTTAAGCGACTGCCTTCAGCTCAGGTCATGATCTCAGGGTCCTGGGATCGAGCCCCACATCAGGCTCCCTGCTCAGTGGGGAGTCTGCTTCTCCTTCTCCCTCTGTCTGCTGCTCCCCCTGCTTGTGCACGCTCTCGCTCAGTCAAATAAATAAATAAAAATCTTTAAAAAAAAAAAAAGAAGAAGAAGAAGCATTTCTTCTTCTTCATGTTCTCTCTCCTCTCCTTCTTTCCCCTTCCCTTGGAGAAGCAGCATGAATCGGGTTCTAGAGGCTTGGGACTGAAAGGCAGCAGGGCCAAGGAGGTGATTGCAGGTTGGGGGGTCAAGGAGGCAGTGGTAAGGTGACAATGGAACCAAGGAGGCAGCAATGAGGTTCAGGACCAGAGAGACAGCATGACCTAAACATTGGTAACCTGCAGCAGGATTGAATAAACCCATATACTCAAAATAATGGAAACCAAAATTTTCAATGTCAGAAAAAGGACTAAAATTTTAGAATTGGGAAAGACTAGAAAGATCTCTATGCTGCTGGACTGGAATTGGAAGTATCAGTGTGAATTCATGGGTTTTTAATAGGTATATAAATAAATATCAATGTACATGTATATATACATATATAATTTATAAAAGATATGTTTATATCTTAGTTCTGTCCACTTATCCAGTATAAATAAGCACAACATACATCAAAATCTTGGTTTCTAAATACCATTCTACATTAGCAGGACCCAAGTTTCCTTTAGAAAATCACTAATTCCAAAGGTGAATCAAGGAAAATATAAGCCAAACCTGGAATACCTTATTTGACCAGAATTTAAGGAATGCTCAAAGAATGACAGAGATATGTCAAAGCAAAAGAGAGGCCAGCTAGAAGAGGCTTCTACTGGTTAAATCCCAGACAATTATAAGCATCAAAATACATTAAAATCTGTTATTGAATAAAATAAAATCCATGAGTCCACACCAAAATATATGAATGAATGGAGAAGAAGAATACGTTCTCCCTAATAATAGAAATCCAATTAATAAAGATAGATGAATGATGGAAATAGAAAACACCTGCTGGCAATCAATATACTGGCAATTGACTTAGGCAGAGTTGTCTTGAAAGGCTGGTGAGTGATGATTTGATGAGGAACAAGATAAATACTTGCCAATTACCAAAGGAAAAAGGGTAACTTTGCAGTAGAGAAACCTGGAAGCTGCCCTCATGACCAAATGGCTAAGGTTGACATCAACGGTAATGAGTCAGTTCAACAATGTGTGCTTTCTGATGTGATAAGCCACCAAGAGCACAGCTTCATTCCTACAACGAGTGTATATTCGAGGCTGGTCATGAGGAAACACTAAGTGGATCCAGACCATGGGGCATGCTAACACTGCATTGTCTGGTATGATAGCCACTTGGCCAGATGTGGCTACCAAGCCCTTGGAATGTGACTAGTCCTAATTGAGATATCCAGTACATACACTGGATTGCAAAAACTTTGTATGAAAAAAAGAATGTAAATATATAATTTTTATGCTGATTACATTTTTAAATGATAACATTTTGAATACAATGGATTAAATAAGTATATTATTACTATTAATTTCACCTGATAATTTTTACTTTTTCTTATGTGGCTACTAGAAAAGTATAAAATAAATCCATGGTTCAGGGACACCTGACTGGCTCAGTTTGTAGAGCATGCATCTTTTTTTTTTTTTAAGATTTTGTTTATTTATTTATTTAGAGAGAGAGCGTGCAGGAGCAAGCAGGGGTAGGAGCAGAGGGAGATGGAGAGAGAAGATATCAAGCAGACTCCATGATGAGTGCAGAGCCCAACTCAGGGCTTAATCTCACGACCCTGAGATCATGACTGGAGCCAAAACCAAGAGTCAGAAGCTTAACTGACTGAGCCACCCAGGTTCCCCAAGCATGCACCTCTTGATATCGGGATTTTGAGTTTTACCCTACATTGGCATAGAGTTTACTTTAAAAAAAATACATATGTGTGTGTGTGTGCATATATATATATATATATATATATACACACACACACACATGGTTCATGTATTGAGCAACTGCTGTCCTATAGAATGAAAGGCCTGCACTGTTTAAAACTATCATGGATGAAGAACTATTCCAAACTGAAGGAGACTTATAAAAGACAGGACAATTAAGTACACAGTCTGGGTCCATCCAGTTTCCTTAAGACCAGACTCAGACATGCATCCTTTGTAAGAATACCACAGAAATATATATATATATATATATATATATATATATATATTTCTATATATATACATGAGAGGAGACATATATATATACACACATATATATGATATATACATAGATATATACATATATGTGTGTGTATATATATATTATATATATACGAGAGGAGACTGAGTAAATGTGGTAAGATATTAACGACTGGGAGGTCTGAGTGAAGGAAACACAGGAATTTTTTTGTTCTCTTCTATTAACTTTTGTGTTAATTTTGAATTTCTTAGAAATAAATAATAAATATGCTCATGGGTAAAAAGAAGAAGTAATGATAGAACTACAACTCCCAAACACCACAGCAATGCATCGCCTCTATAATCATCAATGTCACGTCAGGACCGTGGCTGATAGTGCTGTGTGACTGAGACAATACATGATGACTTGTATACAATTCTTGAGCAGCAGTGAAAATTTCACTATGTTCTCTCCCATTCAAGAAAACAAATGAGAATGCAAGTAGACAAGATTGATTTATAGAAAGGACAGCCTTAAATCTACTGAGTTTATAAAAGAAGCAATGTACCTATAAATCTTGACATTTCAACTGACATCAGTATCAAATTGCACATGATAGGTGAGTGTGTTAATCACTCTACAGGTGAGAACTGTTGGCTTGGACCAGTTGTTCCCTGCCATTTCAATGGTAAGACCTCTCATATTTTAAATTTTTTCACAGAATATCACATAATAGTAATTCTATGGATGTTCATTTAATTTACAGATGAGGTTTGGTTACATATGGATTCTTAGTGACTCTGAGCTTTACACTATACATACCCTAGAGATCCATGGCCCACATATTGAGAATGACCAGGTAAGGATAAAAATGTTTTCAGAATTAATTGTGTACTAACTGTTCTGAGTTACTTGAGGTTATCCAGACTCATCATGCTATTGGAGACCACCATTACTTTGCTCACATCTTCCTTATGGTCAGGAGTAACTCTCTTTCCCCTTCCTACCTTCTTTAAAAGTTTTTCCATTCTGACTTAGGGTTATTAGATTCCAAATGTCTGACTAACACAAGACAAAATGAATTTGTTGGAAGAATTAAGGATGGTGCACAAGGTGGGAGGAATGTGAGAAGAATCGGGAATAGAAGGGGCAAGAACCAAGACAGCTCCAGAGATTCTGGTGGAAGGAACCAATGGTGCTCTCGTCATGGGGATGAGTCCACTTCAATCAGATTTTGTTTCCAGCTTTGCATCACTCTGCTCAAGCTCTCAAGTCCTGGGAGAGAAACTTTTATTGGCCAAGGACATGTGTATCTGGTCATGAACTCACTTATTGGCAAAGAAGGGCAGGGCCCCTTGACTGATAGTGCCATTTAATGACATGAATGAAAGAGAGGTAATTTTTCCAAAAAAAAAAAAAAAACCCAAAACCAAACAAACAAAAAACCCTGAGGAAAATGGATTATGGGCAGCAACAAAACTAACAAAACTTAGCTTTATAATCTTTAAGACTTAATTCAAGCAATACATTTATCAGGTAAAATAATGAAATCATATCAAACCAAAAATATATTCATACATTCATACCCTCCCCCACAAACAGCAGACTGTGCCAATGCAATGTAATGTGATTGTATTGACTCCTGTCCTCCACCTCACTCTTATTCCAAAATTGGGCTGGGCTAAAATTATTGTCTTCTTGAGAGGGGCTAGGAGAAATTTTAAGTTAGAGAATAACTGCTTTACAATCATTTGGGACTTCCCTAGCTCTGTGTATAGGACATATTCTGTTTGTAATAGTTGTACTATTTCCTGTATAACTAATAATTGAAAATAGTTCCTTTCCTTTTACACAGTGACTGAAAGATCAACTCTAGATATTGTTTTTCACCAATATCATAACAAACATTTTTTTAAGTTTTAGGCTCCAATTTTTATGTCAAAGTGAGATTTTACTATGTATACACACACATATATATGTATATATGTGTGCATATATGTATTCATTTATCCATCCATCCCCCATCCCTCTATCTATCCATCTATCTATCTATCTATCTATCTATCTATCTATCTATCTATCTATCCATACAACCGTACATCTATCTGTCATCTCTATAGAATAGCGAGGAAGGAAATACATCCCAAGGCTATACATTCTGTATTCCTTTTCCTTGAACCATCAACTCGTTTATCGGGGTTCTTTTCCAAGTTCATTGACACAGGCTTTCATTCTTGAGAGATTTGAACCCTTAGCAGACCTGCCTATGTGGAGTTGTGACAGTCTTCCATTAAGATTCCATGGGGCCTCTACTGTTTCCATCCTTACTTCTCCCTACTCTATGTAGCAACCTTCTTTTGCCTTGCTACCATGGCTCGACCGACCCAACTGGAATGCAGTACCTTTTGGGGTAGTTGCCTCATGGCATGAAGAATCTGAAAAGGCAAGGCAGTACTGACAGTTTCCATTTCATGGGAACAATTATATCTCCTGGATAGAAATAGAACCCAGAATCATAAAGGCAGGAAGTATAAATGTGGCTAGGAGGCATTAGATGTAATCATAAAGGCACCACTCCACTCTAGCTGTTGGTTTTGAAATGCTGTATCTTGGTCATATAAAGTAGGAGGGAGAAAACAGCCTATATATTGATCTCTGACTTATAGCAACCTATACGATAGCACACTAACTTTATAGGATTTTGGCTTCAACCAAGAACAATAGTCTTCAATATTCCATTCCTTCACCATACAAGAGTCACTATTTCTGAAGGATGAGGAATATGACAGTACTGGTGATTTCCATAAGCATTATCCCATTGCGCTTTATTCTGTTGTGATGTGCACCCGTTGGTCCAATGTTGCATAGACCATCATAAACCTATGTAAGGCATTGGTTTGCTGACAGAGGTATGATGGGTGAGGAAACCAAATCTTTTCAATCCTATGATATAAGTATTCTTATTTTTTTCCATTTTACATACAAGACAACTGAGACAGAAGTTAAATAATTTGCAAGGTCACATAGTAAGTAGAGAGAAAGGATTCATACCCACCCACTGTCTGGATGATCTTAACCACCAGGCCTCTCTTTGGAGAAGTTAGATGACACAACCAATGAACCAACCAGGACAACTGGTCCTTTAATTACTGCCTTATCACTCTATACTCTCTGCTATACTACTATACTACCTGCCTGCTTGGAGGGTGTTAGAAAGAGAATACCAAGGATTTATAATCCATAGGAAAGAAAGAGTAAACATTCTTTACATCACCACTGAAAGTACTAAACCTATCATGCTTGTTTATCTTACAAAGATGAGATGTGAAACCTCATTAATTTTTAAGTAGCACAGATTTAGTAGCATAGATTTTTACCAAACAGAAGTACACTGAAATCACTGTCCCCCTCCTATGTAAAACCCATCAGTTATTCCTCACTATTTTTCAAAAAAATGTCCAAGGGGTGCCTGGGTGGCTCAGTCGTTAAGCATCTGCCTTTGGCTCAGGTCATGATCCCAGGGTCCTGGGATCAAGCCCTGCATCGGGCTCCCTGCTCAGCGGGAAGCCTGCTTCTCCCTCTCTCACTCCCCCTGCTTGTGTTCCCTCTCGGCTGTGTCTCTTTCTGTCAAATAAATAAATAAAATCTTAAAAAAAAAAAACTTAAAAAGCAAACAAACAAAAAAAAGTCCAAATTCCTTAACCAGACAAACTTCATGAACTGGCTCCTGCTACGTCAACCCCATTGCTTATTACATCCTCACTCCAGACTCCAAACATACTGAACTAAAAACATGCTTCCCATGTCCCTGGGCATTTGCATAAGCTGAATCTTCTGCACAGAAAGCTCTTCTCCTCTTGGTTTAGGCCTGTCTTCCTAGCTGCCCTAGCCCCACATAGTTGTATTATCCAAGTTTTTTCTTTTTTATAGTTTGATGCTTTGTTATCTGAGGACTTGCTTACCCTGGAAGACTGCCCCTATAAGGATTAGCTAATTCCTAGAGAGCAAACAACTAGCCTAGGAACATGCCTTTTGCAGGTGAAAGGCAATCCAGAGTCCATACCCCCAACTGTCTTCTTTATCAGCAATCATCTACCTGCCCTAATTACCCCAGGACCAGATACGAGGTAACAAGGGAGAGCCCTTCTGCCCCAGAGTCCATTGAAATTACTCAACTAGCCAATCCTAAACTTGGTTACCCTGCTTTGCTCAACCACAGGAAAGTCTCTTGCCCACATTCCCACTGCTCCCCCGTTTCTGACCAACCCTGGTTCTTTCCCATGAGCCTTCTGTGATATGGCATGCCCCCTTCTTTGGGATCTCTGAGTATAGCAAAGTATCTTGCAATGGCAATCATTTTCTGATTGGTTGGCCTCATTATACCTAAATGATATTAAAACCCACATTTTTAAAATTTGGTGAATGGATTGTTCCTTCTTTATTGCTACTGCAATACCATGGACATGTTGCTATTATGGCACTTTCCATACACCACACTGCAATCCTTTATTGAAGTATCTCTACCGGCAGCCTATGAGTTTCCTGAGAAACCTCCATCTTCGTACGTCTAGCATGCTGCATGTCACAGTGTAGGTTCTCAATAAATGTTTGATAAGTGAAGCAGTTATTTAATTAATTAGTCCTAAAAGCCACTGCCAGGCACCAAATTTTATACTTGGAAAATTAAGACTCAGCTCTTGGTACATATGACCAGTTAATGCAAACATGAAACAATGCCAACCACAGTAGCAAATGTCCAAATTGGAAAAAAAAAGTTTTACAACTATGAAATATTATTATTAGGTGCAAAAATGTGTGTGAAAGAAGTTCTGAGCAGAAGTGCAGAATGGGACTTTATTGCTTCAATTTTATACCATTCATCCCAACCCCATGAATCTGAGGGTTCATAAATTCTATTTAATGATAACTTACAACAGGAAGAAGTGATCTCTATATATTTAAGCACTGATGTATAACAATGCATAAATTGTAAATGATCTCACAGTATATAATTCCAGCTACCGTGTTTATAAAAAGGAAGGGAAATCACATGTCCCCGATGGCCTACTATGTGCTAGGGCCTGTGCCAGGTGTAAAATGAGCTACAAAGGTTAAACCTCATGATGATCTTGCAAGTTCGGCACTGTGCAAGGTAGCCCTGTCCCTTCAGAGACATCATGTGGAAGGAAATCCCAGCCTTCTATCTGACTTGAAAAGGGAAATAAATTCACATGAAGAATTAGCCCTGGTTGGTAGGGGATAGAAAGGAGGTTCTGAAAATAGAGAATCAAACAATGCCTGTCTCTACAGAGAGACAGGATAGAAACATTCCAGAACATACATGGATATGTGGGAACAGACACCAGTGTCTAAGTTGAGATGGTGCAACAAAGAAGTGGTCATCCACTGCACATAGGGAATGGGTGGGCAGAGGACTCCTGCAGGGGCCAAGTGAAATGACTGAGGAGGAGGAGGAGGTAGAACCATATATAGCTGGCTTTCTACTTCAGTACTTTCAGCCCAACGAGCAACCCCTAAAGACCAGAGCCATGTCCGATACATTCTTTGTACTCTGTCAGTATTTGCTGGATGAATATTTTTTCAAAGAATTTAGGTTGTTGGGGTGCCTGGGTGCTCAGTCTGTTAAGTGTCTGCCTTTGGCTCAGGTCATGATCCCGGGAGGATCGAGCCCCACATCAGGCTTCCTGCTCAGTGGGGAGCCTGCTTCTCCCTCTCCCTCTCCCTGCTGCTCCCCCTGCTTGTACTCTCTCTCTCTGTCAAATAAATAAGATCTTTAAAAAAAAACAATTTCGGTTGTCATTTAAGTGCAAATTTCAATGCAAAACTATCTGGTTGTGCCACTGACACACCCTCATTAGGATTTCATAAAAGCAGGCCAAAAAATCTGTTGTCACAGTTCTCGTCTGTCATCTTAGGAGATGCGGCAGTTTATTATTTGAGAAACAACAAGAGGAGGTAGTTACTTCTGAAGTATCCAATAGGCCATCTAAGGCAAAACAAGCAGAACATGTATAGGTATCCATCAGCTTGTTTTCATTTTTTATTAATGTTTCTTTTCCTCTACCAGTGTGAGGAAAGCCAGTGGTTTCCTAGTTATGCTTGTTTTCTGAGGAGGTGCCCCCATGGCCGCCTCAGGGAGGCAGAAGAGATCTGGGCTCCCCACCTCTATGTCAACCTGGAAGGCTCCAATTTTAATTCATACAGTGAGCCTCCAGGTAAGATAGTATTTTAACAACAACAATGAATGACAGAGTTGGATGTTTTAAAATTTCATTGTATGTGAGGGTCCAAATATTGATACTGCCCCAGGTAACTGGATCTTCGGCAAGATATTGTGCCTATCCATGCCTCAGTTTTCTTACTTGTAAAAGGACATAACAATAGGACATAACTGAAAGGGTTATGAGCATTAAGTAGACAGAAAATGCTATGTGTTAGGTGCTGTCATCATTACCTCATTTAAATCCTTGAAATGGTCCCTCTGAGGAGGGCAGTATTACTATCCCCTTGCGTGGATGAGACAAGTGGGACTTACAGAGATTCTGTATCTTGCTCAAAGTCATAGTCCATAAAAGGCAGAGCTGGTATTCAAACATGAATCCAGGTGATAGTAGAGCTTATACCATTAACTTTACACAGAGGTGAAGTGTCGGTGAAGTCCACAGATAAAAATAAATTTGAAAATCAAAAATTTAGCTTTCAGCGAGGACATGGGGTTCAAGTTGACTTTTTTTTAATGATGTTGACTTTTTAAAAGTTTAACATTCCAAAGCTGCTTAAATAAAGTCAGCTATTTTAAATGGCATATGCATCATTTCCAAACAAAGGGAAGAAGACACAGAGCGATATAAATTAGCATGGGAAGAGAAGCAGAAAGATGCATCTAAATCAATCATGCCTTTTACATTAGCAGAAATATTGCAAGGACCCTCAAGAACGCACTTATAAATTCATTTTGAAAACTCCTTAACTAGTTTTCCCTCTTGCAGCTGCTACCCCTTATGTTGTGTGCTGCATTAAAAGAATAAAAAAACCTGCCTTCCAAGAAGGCCCAGTCACCCTTGACCTCCTGGGTTAGCCGGGAGCACAGGGAGCTTTGCAGCACACAACCCCCCTGGGCTCTTAGATTGCTACCTCAGGTCCTGCAGGGATAGTCCTTTATCCCTTATATGTGGAGAAAAAAGATGTGTGTCCTTTTATGGGGTCAGAGTGTTGGCCTCTATTTATCTTTCCCCATTTTACTTTGAGATATGATAAGTAATAAAACAAAAATCACCTCCTAATGTAAAAAGCTCCCTCTACTGAAGTTTTCTGGTCTTCCTTCATGGTTGTTGGCCTAAGCTCAAATATTCCAAACTTCATAGGTCAGTGGGGCTTACGAATCCCCAACAAAGTTTCACCATGTCCACCCTCACTGAGCTGTGTGGTGACAGTAAGAATTTTCCAGAGTTGAACGGAAGAGCTGAGTTCAAGTCCTGCCTCTACCAAGTGGCTGTGTGACTTTGGGTAATTTGCTTTCAACTCACTCAGTCCCAGTTTTAACAAAGTTCAAACAGTGATGATAATAATCATTCATCCATCCACCCAATCACATTTACCAAGCATAGATGCTTAGATACTGTTTCTCAGTATCTGGGAAAATGAAGGTGAACCGTACAAAATTTCTCAATTAAACTGCTCACCATCTCCATCAGGAGACAGACACCTAAACAGATCAGAAGTGAAGAAAAAAGGAGGGACCCTGACAAGAGAGGTTTCTATCTGAAATAGCAGCTGGGGAGGCAGGAGGAAGTGACCATGAATAAGAGAATCCCAGCCTTAGTTGGAAACCACATGTTTTTCTACCTCACAAGGTTACTGGGAGGTTCAAATGACATAAGGAATTTGAATCCTTTGAAAACTCGGAACGAACAATTTCTGCGTGTGGCAGATGCTGTGGCTTCCTTGCCCGTATCCCCTGCTTTCACCCCTGGGGTGCAAACTGGGGACTTAAAGCTCCAGCACGTGCACGTGGCTGCCTGCCTCCCACATGCCTGCCCCAGAGCCTGCCCGCTTTGCCACCTGTGCCAAGGCATCCATGCCCCCCACTCAATGCCCAGCGCAGCCCTCAGCCAAACAAATAGCACTATTCCCCGGCCCTCAGGTGAAATAACCAAGGCCTGAGTTCTATCTTAACCGCCAGAATTTCCCCAGCAGGACTGAGCCCCAGTCTTCTACAGTAGTAACTTGTTTGATGATGTGCCATTTATGGGCTGCCTTCCCCTCTTGGGCCACTTCCCTACTCCCTCCGCACCTCCCCCCCACCCCGCCATGGGGTTTTCTTCACCTGCCAAAGAAATACTTGCACATGGATCCTGATCCCGGGGTATGCTTCTGAGAGAACCCAAATTAAGACAAGATGTAAGCCATTTTTTTATTATTATTAGACTATGTCATTTTGAAATGTGGCCAGAATCCTACACACTACTTTGCATGGAAAGAGCATGGCTTTGTATTTATAAATCCTCTTCTGCATAGTTAAGATTTGATCCACTTTAGCCATTATAACATAATACCTGCCTAAGAATTTCTTGAATCCATCCAACCCACCCTGCTCTGGCTGAAGCTTTTATCTCTCACCCGGATTGCCACAACATTATCCTGGCTGCTGTCTCTGACTCTAGTCTTTCTGCCTACAAATTCATCCTTCTCACTGTCTGCAGAGATAGCCACTAGAAAGTAATTCTGACCAGACCCCTCTCAGCCCAAACAGCGCAATTGTGCAAATTTTAAAAGGCTTCTGTTACTTACAACACTCTAGTTCTATCTAATGGAAAATTGTTGTAATACTCTGTGTCTGTAGAGCAAGATGCTTGCTGTCATCTGCAGTGTCTATGACATGTGATGCCTGAAATGTGCATCCTTTTGCAACCTCTACAACTGTACAGAACCACCCTGGTTCTGAAAACTCCCTGCCTCACCCATAAACTCCTTGTTGGTTCCTAGTACACAGCATGAAGTTCCATGTTTCCATGCTTTTTTTTATGCTGTCCTCTCTGCCAGGGGACACTGACCTTCTCCTAGCCTGTTTCTAGTGACTTTTTAAAACCAACTGATCATTTCCCTTTGCCAGAAATCATGGCTGAAACACTCTCATAGAGTCATCTGCCCCTTGTCTTTGTCCCCTCTTTTATAACTTAACTTTTACACTTCACACACTGGGTTATAATTAGCTGCTCATGGGTTTGTCTTTGCATCTGCAGCATCTAGTGGATGGTTTGGCCTAGAGTCAGATCATAAAGAAAGCAGTGGAGTGGACATGATGAGGGGAGGGACTGCAGGCAAATAGACCTGGGCAAATCCTGACCCACCATTTTCTAGCCATGTCACCTTGGGCAAGTGATCTCACATCTCTATATCCCAGTTTCCTTGCTGGTAAAATGGAGATGACATCATCACAGATTAAATAAGCCAATGCCTATAATTAACATAATGCCTGATGGCAGGTACACAATACATCTTAATTATTATTTTTATTATAAGCTCAACAAACATTTGAGAATGGAGGCCCCTCCTTTTATACCAAACAGGCAGTCTGCTATGAAAAACATACTTTCTGTCTGATCCAACTGTACTATCAGAATGGTGGTGAACATTTTATATATATTAACGTATTTTGTCTACACAACCACTCTCTGTTCTAGAAAGGTTCTATTCTTGGCCTACTACAAATGAGGAGACTGAGAAGAGTGATCTGTGGCTTGCTTTTGGTCACAGGTAAGTTAAGAGTCAGAGGCTGGACCAATTCTAGCCTATGTGCCTCCAAGCTTGTGCTTTTAAGTGAGCTAAAGGAGGACTCTCACAGTCCCACTGTAGGCTCAGAAAGTGGGGGGTGCCGGCGGACAGGCACAGGCAGAAATGTGAAAAGGGAACCTGATATAGAGCAGCTTGTTCAAAGGCTCAGCTCACTGACCATAAATACAGTAAATTCAAGGAACAGGTTTTTTTGGCTAGTTTGAAGTGTTCCTGTGTAGAAAGTCAGGAGATAAGATTAAAAGGACTAGTGGACACAGAGTAAGAAAGGATCCTGGGTGCTACGCAAGGATTTCTTTATCTTGAAAACCCTCCAAAAGCAAAGAGACATTGAAAGGACTGATCATACCAGGTGCTGACAAACATATTGATATCTAACAAACAGAGCTCCCATTCACTGCTAGTGAGAATACAAAGTGGTACAACCACTGTGGAAAACAGTTTGACAATTTCTCCTAATGTTAACTGTACACCTATCACATGACCCAACCATTATGTGCCCAGGTTTTCATGCAAGAAAAATAAAACTGTATATCTACAAAAAGACAAGAATATTCTTAGTATTTTCCTTCCTAAGAGCCCCAAACTGGAAACAAACTAAATGTCCATTGATACAAGAATGGATAAAAGCAACTGTGCTGTTTTCATACCATAAAATAGTATTCAGTAATAAAATGGAATAGACTAGGAAGGCACTCAACAACATGGATAAACTTTAAAATATTATGCTAAGTGACAGAGGTCATACTAAAAGGCACATGCTGTCTGTTTTAGAATAGGCAAAGTTCATCCATAGTGATAAAAATCAGAAAAATGTTTGCCTGTTTGCTAACGGGATGCAGTTAGTGTGACTGAAAAGAAGCATGAGGGTATTCCCTGAAATGATGGAAATGAGCTGTATCTTCATGGTGGTGGTGGTTAACAGGTGCAAAATTCTGTCAAAACTCATCAAACTGTACACTCAGATTTTGAGTATTTTACTGTATGTAAAATAGATCTTGAAAAAATAAAAGTAGCTAAAAAATAGATCACAAAACAAGGAACTGCCTTTGGTTATATTACCTACAGATTGGGTGTAAACTATATTCTTATAAATCACACCAATTTACAGTTCAGTAGAAGAACTTGGCTGTGGAACTCTCACAAAGTTTCTCTTCATTCTTTAACAAATATTATTTGTTTAACAAATATTTATTTCGCTCCCTGCTAAAGGATCTGAGTGACTTTGCACAAATGACTCTCAGGGTCTCGGTTCACTCATCTATGCAATGGAGATGGTAATAGTATCTACCTCATGGGGTTGTTATGGGGACTGAAGGAGCTAATACATGTAAAACTCTTAGACTTAGTGCTTGCACGTGGTAAGGGTAAAATAAATGTTAGTGATTCATATTATTAACCCTCAGTTATGTGTCAGGCTTGTAGTATATAAACAGTAATAGGACATAGTTCCAGTTCTAGAAAATTTATGATGTAGAAGAGAGGATGAACAATAAACACGTAAATTAATATGCTTGAAAAATGCTTTGAGTACATAAATGACTGACTGTCTTGGAATGGAAAATACATTCAAAATGAAAATAATCAGCCACCTAATCAAATCAAGTTCAGATAGTCATTTATTGTTTTTCAGTATTGTTATTGTAATGATGCCTCCTATTCTTGGGGTCTGAAATTTGGAGCTCCCAGGGCTCAGGCCTGTGACCTTTATTCTTCTGTGTCCTGGCTCATTCCTAGGTGACCTCACCCTTTCATGAACTATAATGCTGAGTTCATGCCTCTGAGCCCAGCATCATGCCTGAACTCCCATATATGAGTACATCTAAATTCAAATTCTCCATTCTGAGCCATCCCAAACTGCTTTTCCCACAGTGCTCCCCAAGGCAAATCCCAAAACCAGTCATCCCTAAGAGCACAATGACATCCTTCCACCTAGACTACTACAAGAGCTCCCTAAGGATCACAGAGTTTCCATTCTTGCTCCCCGAGAACTATTCTCAGCACAGCTGCCGGGCGACCTTTCCAAAACATTAACGATCCATGGCCTTCCTCTGCTTTAAACACTCCAGGGGGTTTCCTTTATCCTGTCTTTTTCATGGCTTATGAGGCCCGAGAAGATCTGCCCCTGAACTGCCTCTCTGCCCTCCTCCCCAACCCTGCCCCCCTACTCTCTCTCTTGCCTCCTTCTCCAGCCACACCAACCTCCTTGTTGTCTCTTCAATAGACCAGTCAAGCTCTTACCTCATGGCCTTTGTACATGTTGTTCCCTCTGCCTGGACTATTCCTCCTCCAGATAGCTCTTGGGTCCTTCTCTGACTTTATTCAAATGTCTGCTCAAATGGGAGCCTCCTAACTAAAACAGTACATACACTCCCACTCCAGTCTCTAACTGCTTTGCTCTGCTTTTTTTCCTAGTGCCTGACATTCTATTTTATTAGTTTGTTGCCCTAGCTTGAATATAAGCCTTATGGGGCAGAGTCCTTGCCTCTTTTGGTCACACCCCCAGGGCCAAGAATGGTACCTGACACACAGTAGATAATCGATATTTGATGGATGAATGAATAACTATTACCTTAATTTACTCAGAGTTTCATAGTTTACAAAGTAGTCACATATACAGTGTCTTAACGAGCCTTCTAACGACTTGGGGGATAGGCTCTGTTATATCTATTTTATAAGTAAGTTCTAAGTCTGCTTACTATTTTTGAAGTTCCTTGTTCAAGGTCATGCAGCTCTTGTTCACATAGGTCAAATGCTGGTCTTTTACCTTCAAACCCAGATAATCATAAAATATTAACAATAGTTAACAGTCTGTTAGTACTCCTCTTGATACTTGTAGTATCTCATTTATCAATGCTTTGAGATAGGTACTCTTATGATTGCCATTTTACAGAGGAAGAAACTAAGTAACTTACCCAAGGTCACAGAGCTGCTGAGGAGTACAGTCAGAATCTGGGTCCTGGATACTTGACTCCAAGGACTTGTTCTCCAACCAACTAGCCCACTAGGTACAGCCTGTGACATGAAAAGAACTAAGTAAACTGTGGAACACAAATGCACAAATATCAAATTTGTTCTAGGACTTTCTGCCATTCTTAAGTTTTTTGCTTTTGTTGCATTTAGCAGAAATTTTCTCTTTCTTTAAAATATAAAGTGGAGAGTTGTATCTCAGATGCAATTTACATTATGTTGTTTTCTGCTTTTCATTCATCTTTGAAATGTTTGAACACTTGTTTCTGAATTGAGAGGTCACTTAGGACTCACAGGCAGGGCTCAGGGGTTTCCAGTATTTTGTCCTTCTGCCTCCTCCTGCAGCTTCGTGGTGCCTTCATGGCCAAGTGCACAGGCTGCTCTTCCCTCTGAGCTTCAGATTCCGCCTCCTCGCCCCATGACATGCCTTGTTTCATAAATTCTTGCCTTCAGTGTATTACATAACCTACATTGTGGAACACTCAATTTCTATTCCTTTCCTTTCTTTTCTTTTTTTCAAAAGTAGGAATCCATTTGATTGGATGTGATGGCACCCGAGGCAGAAATGTGGCAAAATTTTAAGTGGTGAGAAATCTAACTCAGCTACCTGGATTTTGAGAAGCAAATTGTGATTCCCCAACTCACTTTGTGTTGAACTGGACAAGTTAGATGAACTAAAATAGCTTTATTGGCTTGCTTCATGTCTCCAGGTCAAGCAAGTGCCTGCAAGGGCTGCCTATTTTCTTCTCTTTCTGGATATTCAAATTATTAACTTAAAAGCGTGCATGAAGTTACACAAACACAGGTGGATACCTTTAAAATATCAAACTCTTTAGATCTTAAATAAGCAAGCATTCAGATGTTGAAAAACGAATCAAGTATTTTAATTGTTTCCTAGTTAGTTCTTTATAACATAAAGGTTCATAGCGTTTATCTGGGAATAGACTGAGTTCCTTCAGGGCAGCACATAATCTATTCATCCAGGTATCCCCAACATCTGGCACATAGTAGGTGCTCACCAGAGTAGGTGCTTAACATGGTAGGTACCTGATAAATATATGTTGAAGCTCTAGTACTGTCTCTTATTGCCTACTTGCAGACTTGCCTCACATACTTTCCATGCACAGGCATGTGCGTGTGCACACACACACACACACACAAGGTTGTGAGCTCCTAGAGGACAGGATCTGTGTCTTATTCATCTCTGTATTCTCTAATATAGGGCCACCAGATAGCAGGTGATAATTAAATGATCACTGAATTGAACAGCACAAAGATTTTAACTTGGGTTATTCGGTTCATCTGCCCTTCCCCCACCCCATCTTGTCCATTTGGCTCTCAGGCCAGACTGCCTAAAATCATCATATCAATCTAATCAAGTATTTGAAAGCCAGAGACCTTGAAATTATTTAAATCAAGTTCAGAATTACATTTTTAAATTTACTCCAGCCATCTCATAAGTAGATTTAGGAACTAGCTAACTGCCATCCCAGGAGGGAAAAAAAAAAAAAAAAAGCATAAGCCTAATGAATGTGGTCAGACATACCATGTAACAGATGTCCAACGTGCTGCCATGAGCTTAAATCATAAATATGATGGCTCTGTTTGGCATAGCAAAATATATTAGAAGTGTTTTATCGGTCACTGGGCAACTTGCTCGATGGGAGGGGAATGATCCTGAAAAATGCAGGAGCTCTGACTAGTAGCATCTCAGAAGGAGCCCTGGAGAAACACAGATAATCTGTTTGCGATGATTCATCAAGTTGGTCCTTTGTTTCCCTAATTTGAGTGTCAAGTGCAACCATACAGTAAAGAATTGCCAAGATCTGATAAGATTCTCTTCTGGCTGCTGCTTTTCTTGCCCTAACAACTGGCACTATTCATGCCTAGAGCACAAATTGAATAAATAGCTTCAAGGCTGGCAATGTTGGACCGTGTTTTGAATTTTCTGTTTTTCTTTAAAAGGCTAAATCCTATGTGTGCCTTGCTTTCCCCCAAACACATTGCATGGATAGTCACTGTGATACCAATAATTTTAACTTTCTTAATACTAAGTATGGGAGGATGCCTCATAAGTTAAAAATAGTTCCTGTTGTATCACCAGTGGAGCAATGGATTACTGAAGATTAAAAAAATGATTGTAATGCCTTTTTTGGCCTTGAGAAAGCTCTTACTGTGCCTATGGTTCTGTTGGCCGGCTGATCATTTCCATCTTAATGTAATCTTTAACATTACGCTGCTACAGGTGAGGTGTTAATACATTAAGACAACTATTCTCGCTGAGCAATTTCACAAGAAATATGTCTTTAACTAAATTAGACATTTAACAAATGCCATTTGTAATTCAACGCAGGGAGCAGAATGTCCCTAAAACAAGTTATTGATGTGAATTCCCCAACATAAGACAATAATTTTTAAAAAATTTTAATCAACATCCTAAGGTGAAATTATGTACTGTCAGTGCAGTAGACCAATATAAGGAGAACCCCAAAGTCCTTAGGAATCTTAAAAAATAAGCAGTAAGCAGTTTTATCTCTAGCAGCCAGAAATCTTTCCTCACAATTAGGAAGAATCTACAGGTCCAGTTAATCATGTGGCAATGATGTGCGGAATGTATCTAACACTTTAAAATCATTTAGATGAATGCTAGAAACCTCAAAGTTCTGTGAGAAATATAAATTGTAATATTTAAAACAAGTAAATGAATTAAATAATTTAGATGAAGATTTAGATATAAAGGTTGCAACTGAAATAATTTTTTGGAAAAATTATTTCCTGACAGATTTCCCCATGCTATGAACATAAATGCAAAAACTATAAATAGGGCTACTGACATTTGGGCAGTTGACTTGTTTTTATCAAAATTACAAAACAGAATTTAGTTTGCAGATTTTCAAATGGCTATGATGTTCAGAATCCGATTGGGTTCTTCTCCCTTTTTACTTGATGACTTCATAAAAGATAAATAAGCCCTCGGACCAATAGGTGGGTACACTAGCACGGTTAACTCTCTCGCCCCAGAAATTCCACTAGGCTGAAAAGATTACTATTTGGGGGCGGGAAGGGGGGGGGATGCAGAGGTCTTTAGGACCCAGCAGGCGGCGGCAGGCGGCAGTTGTGTAGATCACTGAGAGACTACGAGGGTCCGGTTCAGTTTTAATTCTGTCTCTAATCTCTGCAACAGCCGCGTTTCCTGGGTCCCGCGGCTCTCCTACCCACTCAGCCGCGGCCAGCGGCCGGGCGAAAATCAGAGCCGCCCGCCCCCCATCACCCACCATGGAAACCTTCCAAGAAAAAGTGGCTCCGGACGCGTGTGCCTGAGGATTCCTCACAAAAGAGGTGCCCAAAATGAAGACCCTGATGGTGAGTCATTTGTGGCAACTCCTCTGGGCAGAGGTGGAGACCCCCAGACGCAGCGTCCCCGGGGCGCACCCGAGAGCTCCAGAGGCGTCTAACCCTGCGCCGCGAGGTCGCCTGTTACAAAGGGACAACTTTCCACCTGCTCCGTGTCCCCTTCCGGTTCTCTGGTTCTGCCTGGCTGGGAATCCCAGAGCCGGGCTGGGAACTCGGGTTGCCTCGGCTTCTGGATCTCAGGCAAGAGGTCTGGGGACCCACGGAGAGCTGGAGAAGCGGTGGAGGGTTGGACGCGTGGCTGAGGGGATGGGGGGGTGCCCCAAAGCAACAGCCTGGCAAAAAACTAAGAGGGGCGGGGAAGGGGGGATCTTTGCAGACTTTCTTGGTTTTCTTGTCGGATTTCAAACTTGCAAGAATCGCCGAGGTAGAGCCCCGCGCGTCCAGAAAGGGCCGGGTGCAAGGGCTAGAGGTTCCAGCAGCCGAGCTAGGGGAGGGAGGCCCCTCCTCAAAGTACGAGCCCACCTCTGCCCTCGCCGCTAGCGCGCTTTCCCTCGCGTAGCCGGGCGCCGCGCACCACCTGCCCTCTGCCGAGAGATCTGGGAGGTGGCGTGGGCCGGGAGCAGCTACGCTCCCGGGCATCGCCTGCCGTACGCGCGAGGACGGTGCCTCCCCTGCCCCGGCTGCGCGCCGAGGGCTAGGACGCGGGCCACCTCCCTCCAGCCCCGGACTTACCCCGCGCGTCTCACCGTCTCGCGCGTGTCCCCGCCGGCGCGCTCCGCCGGGGTTGGCTCTCAGCGGCTCTCCTCTGCTCTCTTCCGCCCGCCCGCAGCGCCATGGTCTGGCTGTGTGTTTGGCGCTCACCACCATGTGCACCAGCTTGTTGCTCGTGTACAGCAGCCTCGGCGGCCAGAAGGAGCGGCCCCCGCAGCAGCAGCAGGCAGCGGCGACCGGCAGCGCGCAGCCGTCGGCGGAGAGCAGCCCCCCCTCGAGGCCCCGGGCCCCCGCGGGACCGCAGCCGCTGGACGGATACCTCGGCGTGAGGGACCACAAGGTGACAGCTCGCTCGCCAGCGCGCACGCCACCCAGCCTGGGGATCCCGCACACCTGAGCCTGCCCCTTTCCCGGGGCTGGGAGGCGCCGTGAGTAGGTGCCATTCGGAGGCTGGAAGCGGGAGCGGACCCACTGGGGTGGGGTGGGATAGTTCCTTCTTGCTGTGAATTCCCGTTTGGAGTCGGAGGTAAAGTTTTTCAGGGAATAGGGGTGAGACGAGTGGACCCAAAGCCCCATTTCCTAACAGGAACCGACCCTGGAAGTAGAACCTTCGGGTCCCCAGAATTGCAGCCGCGGGTGGGTGCTGGGTGCCTGAAGCGTCTGGTTTGGCCAGTCGCGCCCTGGTGGGAGGAGAGCCGGGATGGCGCGAGTAACGGCCGGAGCATTGCCCCGCCGGGAACTGGAGGGTGAGTAGCAGCCAGTCCGCGGCCCCTGCTCGAAGATTCCCCTCTGATCTCGGCGCTTCGGATTGCTCTGGGCAGAATCAGCGCAGCCTTGGGGAGCGGTCCCAGGCAAGCGCGGAAGGCTGGAGGCACAAACTCAGCTTTCATTGGCTTGAAACTCATCGTTGAGGGCCTGTTTTTCTCTGCCTTCCGGGAAGCCGTTGCATGGCTTGTCTAATAATAAGATGATTTTCTTTAATTGAGCCTCCTTTCCCCCAAATAATAAATCTCCGGTTTCAGTGTGCGAAGCCTCTGGGAGAATTCTAATCAAGTTTCCTGATTCTGAAAAGATCTTTTAATACAGTTTGAATATATTCCCCATTATTTGAAGCTGCTAATATGTTTTTATTAAAACACAATTACACTCTGTATCTGCTCTATAAAGGCTAGAGGATTTCTTGAAACCACCCAGCTATTCCGCATTTTACATTACTAGATTTTATGCTTGTGAACCAAAGTATTATTTAGCAGGTGGTCCTTTTGCATGAAAAGGTGGGTCTTACCGTTCATGAAAAAGTCAAAAATTTTTTAAGTGGCAATCAAAATATTTCCACTCATTTGTGCAGTACATATTGCAAAAAGGATTTTGGAGGGTAAAAATTTAAGGCAGGACCCAGCTGCTAGGGATCCTTGAATGCCTGTGGAAAAAAACAACATACCATGAAATGTGGATGGGTGGATAGATAGGCCAATAGGTATAATGTATAAGAAATGCTAGGTATAAAACAGTACTGTTAGGGTACAGAAATGAGAAACATCACTGCCCTGGAAGGTTTAAGGAAATTCTCTCTGAAAAGGTAGACTTTGCACTGGGGAAAATTTGGGGAAGCAGAAAAAAGGAAGGGATTTCTTTAGGAAGTGATTTGGGGAGTGCAGAGAGGGCTCGTGATAGAATCTTGAAATCAAAAGTAGAGAGGGTCCTCAGTTTTTCAATAACAGTTTCACTTTCTTCTTTAAGATGTTGATGGATTACACTGTGTATGTGCAAGCAACCTATAAGGGCTGGAGTTCTAGAAAAGTTTAGACATCGGCTTCTGACTGGATGGATGTGGTGTTTATGTGTAACTGGTATAGGATGAATATATTGAACTTGGTGGATTTTCATGGTGTTGTTTAGTGGAAATGGCTATATAAGCACTTGTGAAGCTTTGATTAATGGGGTGTCGAAAGGTAAATTTGCTGAAAGCTTTGATCTGCCTTTGGAATGGTATTCCTAATACTTTCCTTCCTGTGTTCTGCTGGATGGACCACAGCTGAGAATATTGATAGCATAAGGCAAAATATGATGCCCTCATGTTTGTTTTCAAAAACAGTGTTTATTCACACAAATATATTGGATTCCCTTTTCCGTGTATCAAAGTACTATTCATTAAAATGAAAAACAGCCCCTTTTAAAAGAAATGTTGAAACTCAATATGAGAAATCACGATAATCTATAGTAAAGGGTTTTATAAACTGTGAAGTGTTATATGGATGATAAACGTGTGAACGTCCTTGGAATTCTTTTTTTTTTAAAGATTTTATTTATTTATTTGAGAGAGAGAGAGAGAGAGAGAGAGCACATGAGAGGGGGAGGGTCAAAGGGAGAAGCAGACTCCCTGCCGAGCAGGGAGCCCGATGCGGGACTCGATCCCAGGACTCCAGGATCATGACCTGAGCCGAAGGCAGTCGCTTAACCAACTGAGCCACCCAGGCGCCCCGTCCTTGGAATTCTTAGCAGAGAATTATAAATGTGACCAGGAAGATCTTTGCATCTAATGAATACCAGTGGAATTCTTTCAAAGAAAACCAACGTGTCATCAAATTCCATACTCCCAAGGATTCAACAGAGTTTACCCCACCCCAAGCAAAAGAACAAATGCAAATCTTAAAATCTATGTCTCTTCTGTAGGCATTATCCCAACTGTCCCACTGAACCACATGTAAACTTCTACTCAGAGTGTCATCATTTTACTGCTATTATTTACCTGGCTAGAAATTGGGTGAAGTTTCATTTCTGATGGCTATAGGGAGGTACATGTAGTGTTCATGTCCTCTCCAAAAGTTGCTATTTACTTAGGTTTACTTAAGATCTTCCTATAGTCTTGCTTAGGCAGAGGTGGAAATTTGTTAGAATATTGCTAGGATTTTTTTTTTTCCAGATTAACCCAGGGGAGGGTAAGAAATCAGGATTTTCTACTCTTACTATGTTGCTAGATGATACCCTGATTGCTTTTTTTTCATTCTCATATCAGGTCTTAGAAAAATTATAGGATGTGCTGGATGTGATGACCACCAAGCCATATACTACTGCATATTGAATCAGAATTCCAAAAGACTTTTTATTTGCCATTGATTTACAGAATCTGGAGAGAGTTACAGATACTATTTAGGAAAATGTTCACATCTCCATTGCTAGAGGTCCCAAAGTCTGATAAATATGTAGTGTTTATGTTCAGTTACATGATGGTATTAACATTATAACTCTAAGATTAAATTCAACAGGTGGTGCTAATCCCCACCACCTGAATTTCTCAAATTACAGGCTGTCTGCAATGATTGTCTTGTCTCATACGGCTGCAGACTAAATTACTGTTGAGATTAAATCACTATGTGCTTTTGTTGAAAGACATGCTGCAAGTCAGGCCGGTGATGAGCAATGTGTGTTGAAGCTTAAAATATCACTTTCCATGGTCATATTCTCTACTTGTTCACAAACGATGTGAGCTGAAATTGTAATTCTAGTGTGACGGAGTGAAGGCTACTTGGAGTTTCTTGTGATAATGAAGACCTTTCATTTTCTGTTAGAGAGATTCTTGCTCTTCATTTCCAACCCTTTTCCCCAGATCCTTTCCCACAAACGTTTCACCAACTCCTTTCAATCTTGTTCATGTCTGTCACTGCAGGTACTGTATCTCTATCCTGCCATTACTGTTGTGGTCCCCAGTTTTGGAGCTACTGATTTCTAACCAGATCAGCGAGACAAGAAAAGAAGTCAATTTTCATGGCTTTGGAAACCTTCTGTATTTAGAACTACAGCATAATGTATAACCAAACTAAAGCACGTGAGTGCACGTGCATGCACACGCGCGTACACACACACACACACGCACGCACAAACACTGAATCAAGCAACCTTCGGAGAAAAGCTCCAATTCTCCCAGCAGAGTGGAAGGGGGGGCATGGAGTGTATTGTTTCCAACCTGGATCTGGTCTGGATAGATAAAGTCATTTGCCATCTGGTGGACCCTGTGAAATGAAACCAAGAGCCGAATCCCATTTCCAGTGGACAGGAGCCCTTATCATAGGAGGCCCACTTGTCACCTGGGCTGCCCTTTTCTGAGATGGCTTATGAAAGAGCAGTGATCAATGGGGTCTGAAGCTGAGCTGCTATCTCCTTGCTTCAGTAGTAGCTCCCAGGAATGGATTTTACACATACTAATAACATGCTTGTCCTTGGTTCTTTCCCTCCTTAAGCACTCAGTTATTCAGACAAAACAGAACTGCTTGGAGGTAACAGTATGTTTGCTATTAATTCACAGATGTCCAACTGGAGTGATAGGACAAGTCAATGCGAGAGTTGAAAAATAATTCAAAACCAGAAAAAAAGGTGCATGCCATATAACTTACTTAGGAATTATGGCATAAGTATTCTTCTTTTTAAAAAGTATATAAACTCTCAAATGTAAGTTTGCACCATTTATTAGACCCCATTTTATAATATTTGAGGCAGCCAATCAACGATAGATAACTTGGATCTCAAAATCAAAGTGAGCTAATTTTCAGTGCTCAGGTACTAACAAAATGTAAACTCTCAATGGTGATAAGACCCTGTTATCACAAATCGTCAACCAAAAAGAATTACAAAATGAACTATTTTTCATGGGTGAGGAGTTGCAATAATGTGGTTGCTTTTAACAGGAGAAATGTTCATATAATATTTGTTATAATACATAACCTTAATTCTGAGAGTCAGGAGTGTTTCTCCAGCTTCCCAAGGAGTAATGCCAAGATACCCCCCCTGCCAAAGTCCAGACCACACCTGGTAAATGAGTCTGAGCTGGCTCCCTCTCCACTTTTGGGCATTCTGTCCTCTTTGCTCGTCCTTGAAAACTCATTGTGTCTCAGGACCTTTGCACTTGCCCTCCCCTCTCCCTGGAAAACTCTTGCCCAAGATTTTGTACATGGTTAGCTCCTTTTGGTCATTCAGTCCTCAGATCACATGTCATCTTCTTCTGGACAACAGTCTTTAAATAGCTCTCTCCTTAATAGTCATTCTCTATCACATTAGCCTGTTTTATTTTCCTTATACTAGTTAACAATATCTGAATAAATCTTAAAGTTATCTTTTCTATTGTTTGTCTCCCCCCCCTTCCCAGGTAGAATCTAAGTGCTGTGATAGCAAAGTATTTGTACATCTTGTTGACCAGTTTAACTCCAGGCCCTAGAATAATACTTGACACTTAATGAGCACACAGCAAGTATTTATTGAAGGAAAGAAGAAAGCAGAGTATATGGGGAGAGGAGATTGTGGAGAGGGATAAAGCTACCTCACCTTATGCAAAGTCTTTTCTCTATAAGAAACCCCAATGCAGTCCCAAGGCCCTGGTATGTCTCATCTTTCCTAATTTGGTTTACTACTACTACACTAGTAATAATAATGGAAGGAAGATGAAGAAATGATTTAAAACAAGAGTCTTTCGGAATGAGATTTAGCAGTTTACATTTTAACAGGCTTCCCTTACTACTCTTGTGCACATTAAAGTTTGAGGATCATCATTTGAAATGTTTTTAATCATCATGTGTAGTTCTATAGCCAATTTGTTTCTGGATTTTTGAACTACTCATAGCCCTAAGTAAATATTCATTGAAGGCCTAATAGTTGCAAAATTGGGTATTCTGGAGGAAGAACATAGTGCCTACCATCAAAGAATCTTTGATCTAATCGGAGAGAAAAGACAAAGAAGCAAGAAAGGTTAAATAATAAAGCAAGTACTGAATAATAATACGAAACCAGGAAACAATAAATCAAGGCATTGACACTAAAAAGGAGGCAATTTCTGTGATCTTTCTCATCTATAAAGTAAGTTAAATACTATTATTAGTTTAGAAGTTATAAAACTTTCAAACTAAAATTGCATTTTTTAGCCCTTTTTTAGTATGTGTGTGTGTGTGTGTGTGTGTGTGTGTGTGTATGATGTGCAATGAATACTTAGTAAACAACTTGAATGACAAAGCAACTTCAAAGTGGATAGATTTTAAATTCAAAATATTCAGTCTCTTTATGATTTTCCTTTAGCATGGTGTAGGGTCTCCTGGACTCTTGAAGGGAGCTAACCCTATTGCCCTGTTCAACTGTTTCTGTCACATGGTGACCGTATTTTCCAAACCAAATCTCATACCTCATGGTATGATAAAATTTGTGTTGGCCACAAGACAGAACATTTGCCATCAGATCTGTCCTGGAAACATGACATCCGCTAGAGAGGGGACTTTCCATAACCTCTAGGGTCAAGTTGCAGTGCACTCTAATTCCGTTCCTGTGAATGCCAAGATGAAGGAAGATTGGAGATGAGAAAACACTGTGAAAAATTAAAACCCATTACTAATCAACAAACCATTGAAGCCTCCTGTACATCTACTATATACTCTTTGAGCAGCTCTGAAGGATCTTAAGTATAGAAAGACAAGGAATTTTTATTTCTTAGATAATGATATTATTATCCATACCCTGTGAACCTGACTCAAGAGAAGAATTCCCTTAGAAGTGAGTTTATGATCAAATGACTGATAAAAACTTGAAGGTGGGGGTATTTATGAGATGCACTCCAGTTCTTCTTCATGAGCTCTTTACTCCTAAACTCTTAGTCTAGGTCTGGGACAAATAAATATTTTTATTGCATACTCTAGTCAATATGGTTTCCCAAATAAAAGTGACAGGCATGCATATTCTTTCAGTTTAGACAGCATATCTTCAGGGAAACCTTCCCTGACTTGTAGCCCAGGTTAGATCTAAGCTGTATGTTTTGTCTTCTTAGCCAGGATCCCATGGTAATATTTATTCCAGCTTATTGTTGTTTCTTGTCTCAGATTGTCTGCCTTCCCTGCTCTACAATCAGCTCTTGGAAACTGGGGCTTTTTTTTTTTTTCTCTCTTTCTTGTCATTGTATTCTCAGGCTTTAATATAATGTCTGATATAGAATGGGTTTTCAGTGCGTATTTGTGGAATAAATAAGTATATCTATATAAGGATTGTAATTTCTTCTAAACTAAAACCACCTGAAAAATTTCTATTTGGCACTATGTCATAAATATCAATTTCCCCTGCCACAGTCTGTAGTTCTGTAACTATTGCATTTCTATGTACTTGTACTAATCAGATCTCTTAAAACATACAGAGTTTTGAGCTGGAAGGAAACCTTGAAAATTACCAAAAGGAATTCACAAGTGCTCGTGTGATTTGCCCAGAGTCTCCAGTGAGTGGCAGACCTGGGGCTAAAAACGTGGGTCTCTGACATGAATGTCATTACCATAAGGAAAGTTCAGTGCCAATATATTCTCAGCAATGACTCAACAATATTTGAACAGAATTTATTAAAATGAAGAGCCTAGGCCTACCCAGTTATTGGAAAGAAATAAATATTTAAATATCTTATTATTCTGAAATGATTATGAGAATATGGATAGTTAAAAAGAGCTTCCACCAACCACTGGCTTAGCAATGGCTACTTGAAAAGCTTCATAAAATGCATGGTACGCAAGTAATTAGAACAATTTGCAAATCTGAGTCAGGTTTGCCTTTAAAAAGTAAACCAAGCCAAAAGGAGTGCCATGTTATCATTTGCGGAAAAATGTCATGAACAGACCACTTGTTTAACTGAATTACCTTCTCCACAGTGGGGAAGAAAACATAATCAGGAGACTCAGTTAAGCAAGTGTTTGAAACACTGCCATTCTGCAAGTAACCATTGACTCCTCCTACGTTCTGAGATGTAATACCTACTCTGAGATAGAATTACTTTAGGCAGATAAGAAACCATTTTACCCATAGTAGGGAAAATTAACCTTGATAGCTGTTGTAGCTCAGTATGAAAACATAACTTTTTATTATATTCTCTTTTAACGGCTATGAAGGTGTCCATAGTGTTCCTGGGAACCTCACGGAGTCTGAGAACTCTCTGGCAGACTGAAATGCAGAGTTATGCCATTTTTTTAATAAGAAAGCATATTCTGGAAATTAATTGCACATATGGGACTTCTCCACTGACTGAACTGCATTATTGCATTTCTAATTTACAGATCTGCTCATGTTCCTTGCATGCCTCCAATAGCTTCCCGTTACCAAGAGGATCAAGTGCAGACTCCACAGGAAGGCTCACAGGCCTGATAGGGTCTGTCTGGCCTAGTTCTCCAACCTCACTTCCCTTCTGCCTAAGCTCCACACACCCAGGGAATACATCTTGCTGTCTCATGTTTCCCTGCTTTTCCTCCAGCATGGAATGCCCTTTCTCCTTTTATCTGCCAGGAAGAGAACTAACCATTCATTAAGATCTAGCTCAAGTATCTCCTTTCCAGAGTCTTCCCCCATGTAACCTCTGTGCAGAGTAGATCCCACATTCTTTTATGCCAGCCTTGCATTTGTCAGTCAGTTACTTATTGACTGAGTACCTATGATGTGTTAAACACAGGGGAGGGAATGAGAGGAAGGACCTAGTCCTGACCACAGGAAAGTCACAGTAGAGGAAATACTATAATTACTATATGTTGGTAAGTGTTAAAATATTTTCTGTATCTTGTATATGCCTCTCATCACACAATATTGTGGTTATTTGTCCACATGCTTGTCTCCCTGACTAGATTGTGCCTTTTTGAAGCCAAGGAACATAACTTAATCCATTGTGGTACCTCCAGACCCTAAAACTGTATCTCATATATGTCAAAACTCAATAAATCTTTGTTGAATGTCGGATGAAGCAGCATCCTGTTGTAACTGTATATGATACGAAGAGATTTGAATAAGTGTGGCTAATAGACTTACTAATCACAGGAATAGACAGAAGTGATAAGTAGGGGCAGAAGGACTTCACATACGTGACATATGTATCTTTAATTTTTGGTTCCCCTTTAAATACAGAGCGTCATCTGCTGACCCTTCAGAGTGGTAGTCCAGGCATTGAATGCCCATGTTTGAGGACAGTATGGTATCATGGGAGGCAGGAGAACATACCCAAGCTTTTTACTTGTTGCAAGGTCTTTGGCAAGTCACATAACATCTAGGCCTGAGCTAATCTGTGGCAGAGGAAGAGTTAAAGTAAATTCATTAATTACTTTATTTATCAAATAATATTGTGTACCTACCATATACTTGACACTGTGTTCAAGACCCAGGAGGCAACACCAAATAGGTGTGATCCCTGACTCCACGAAACTCACATCCTTTGAGAGCAGATAAAAAGACATGAAATTAGAGTGCAGATTTGGATATCAATATTTACATGCTATGGAGGTTAGATTTTATCCTAAAAATTTTACGGAAGTCTTTAAGGGGTAAATTGTAAGAGTGACTCCAGTCAGGTGTGTCTTCCAATGGATTACCATGGCTTCAGCGTGGCACAGGTCAGAGGAGTTCTGGGTGAGGGGAAGAGGGCCAGTTAGCAGACTGTTGCTGTGATCTGAGTGAATGATGCTGGTGGCCAGAGGAGGAAGAGACCCTAAGTTTCTGCCCACCTTACGTTGGTGTGGTTGCCCACCCCGCCATGTCAGTGCAGAGAGTCTGGATGCAGCTCTCAAACAGCAGGTTAGTGGTTCAAGACTGCCTCTCAGGAGTTAGCAAAGAGAGTTGGAGGGTGACCCCAGATGGCACTCCAACGTTGTCTAATTTTGAACCTCGCTGTGTATCTTAATACCGCATACTGCTTGAGCAAAATAATGGTGTTGTGGTTAAGGCCAAAGCAAGCCGTTTGTGGAGACTCCATAATGCACACTTGGCCACACCAGGAATTAAAGTTTACATCTGCGGCACAGCCACTGGGGTGTGGGATAAATGTGCTGCCAGAGAGGGACTCTTATGTAACAGTTCTACTCAGGAGAGACTTGCTTCTAGAATAACCTTGTCAAGTTTTTGCATGATAAATCTTACCAGGTATAGATCTCTTGGAAGTATGAGGTAGAGAGTGATTTCCTCCTTCCTCTCCCACAGACTTACAGAAAGAGCAATTGTCTTTCATCTAAATCACTTGTTAACAATTTCTAGGAAAAGTCAAGTTTCTATTTCACTTGCATCAGAAGGAAATTGGCCATAAATTAATGGAAAATTTGTCAAGAGGGAGTCTGATTCTTAATTCATTAAAAAACATTTGATTGGGAGCAAAAAAAAAATGTATGTATCTGAATGAACTCTGTTTTTATGGGTCCCATATGTGGGGTGACTTGGCCATGTCGCACCTGCCAGGCTGTTGTCTGGGATTTGCAGTTGTCTCTCATTACCCATTACCCATAGTGTTTCCACTCTATACTGCAAATTATAAAGCTGGTTCATTTCATTTTTACTTCACTTGTTTCAAAGTTGTGAACAAAGTGCAGGAAGTGATGACATTCGCCCAGAACATGGAAAAGGGAAAGGGGATTGTAGGAATTTGTCTGTATTCACTACCAATGCCCCAGCCAGACAGAACAAAGCTTTGCTCTGATGCTCGAGCCACCATGAATCCCTTGAAGAAATATGCCCATTATTTTTATTAACAGCTCTGTGTGGTTCGGGCTCAGTTTGAAATGTGATGAGTCTTTAACTCAAAAGTTCAGAAATTTAAAGTTAAGAGAGAGCTGTCCTAGAGAACAGGGTATCCTGACTGAATGGGCCTGCAGTAGTGAAGTGTAAAGATAAAATAACGGGACCCAGAACCAAGAATAAGGATCAGAGCAAGAAATCACACGAGTTGTTTCTTCACTATTAGCTTAGGGGCCCTCTTTCTGGCCATACAGGCACGAAATGCTGACTGGGTTCTAGTAAGGGTGGCTTGTCATGGGCTCTGTAGTATCTAGGATGAGATCACAGTTACTTGACATCATTACATTTAAATGTGATTTGATGTGCTGTTTGATAACAGAACAGAACATCAGAGGGCAAAGGAATCACTTTGTCAAAAATAAATTCCTGTGACCAGGATGCACAAGGGTTGGGGAGAGTGGCAACCAGGCTTTTTTTCTGAAATGAGCACCATAGGATGCCTCTAAGATGAGTAAGCTCATGTCCTCAAGGGAGTTATGAATCTCAATACTGACTGGTCTGCCAAGTGAAGGGCCCTTCTTACTGGACCCACAGAGCATCCTGATGGTGTCTCATCCACTAGAAGATTTAAAGGATGGAAAGGGGTCAGACCTTAATTTATATATCTTCCGGGGTATTCTGCCTACCTGTGAACACCAAAACTCGGTAGCATTCCATGCAAATTATGCCGTAGACCATATTTGAGAGCATGGAAAGCTTTCGATCTGGGAAAAGCTTCCTCTGCATCATCCCCACTGTAGCATGTTGAAAAAGAAATACGGAAGAAGAGAGCCAGACGGCTAGTTCTGAAAAGCAAACTTAACCCCCTGCCCAGTTGTAAATGCATTGTCTTCTCAAAATGGCAAAATGTAAAAAGAAAATAGCAATTATTTATAAACCTGCCACCAAGACATAACTATTGTTAGTAATTTGATGTATTTCCTTACAGATTTTTTTTCATACATATCAGATGTGTGTAGATGTGACACTTTAATGTAATTCCTTCCCATTTTTTTATTCCTTTATTTTGGGTATGTGGGGTCTATGTGTGTATTGTTTTATCAGTATGATGTTAGATCCTTACCTTGTTTAATAGCTTCAAACCAAGGTATAGTCCAATTAGAATAGGAATAGTCAGGAAATATGTCTTGATAATTGTGCTAAATTCTCCACTTATTAATCTTGAAGGTATATACATCCCTCTACTAGCTTAACATCTCCGTTCTTTCCCCGTTGTTTACAACCCTAAAGCACTTTTAAATTGTGGTGATGCCTCCTTCCCTACCTTTTGATCTCTCTCCTGTTTGCTCAGCTACAAAATGTGTTCCAGAATTTTTAAGTTTTATGAATTATTCCCAGTAGTTCCTTAATCCTTCTGGTCACTTTTCTCTAAATTCCTTTCAACCTTTCAATAGCTATTTTAGGGGCATAGCCTGTGGCAAACTCATATAGGCTTCCAGGACAGGGTTGGAGATGATGGCTGTCTTCATGGTCACTGGGTGATTCCTGTCCAGATACATATCTCAAGTTTGCCTTTATTTTCTGGGCTTCACTCTCGGATTTGGTTCTCTGTCCATTTATAGTACAAATCTAATTCCTTGTCCATATACAGTACAGCTTTACTTGGACATAACTGTCTTTCCTAAAAAGAAATTTTACAGCATAAATAATTGTAATTATCACCTTCTTAATTAGCAAGTTTTTCTGTATTTTTCATCTTCTAGTTTTATTAAACATCTTAATTCCCTTATTTTATTTTAACCAATGACTGTTCTTCTTGACTGTTTTTTGGTTGTTTTTTATACTCAACGATGTCTCTGAGCTACTCTTTATTTCTTACATTTTTCAAATATGTGCTAGCTGTTATTTCTTCATTTTGGCATAATCTCAGCTCTCCTGTTATTCTTCCAGTCCATAGGTAGAATAATTCTGTCATTAGAGACATCAGGGCCTGCCTCTACTCTGACGGCCAACTGGCAGGAGATATATTTTATATATCTTGGTTGGTGGCTTCTCAAGTCTGAGAACATGAGATCATTGTCGACAAGCTCTTTATCAAACCAGGAGTTGGTTTTTTTGCCTGAGTTGTCTCCTTTATCCTCTAGATTGAGGTATCACTGAATCCTTCCCATCCATTTTTTAAAACATTTTTATTGTGGTGACATATATATAACATAAAATTTGATATTTTAACCATTTGTAAGTGTACGATTCAGTGGCATTAACTACATTCACAGTGTAGCCAGCCAACAACACTACCTATTTCCAAAATTTTTCATCACCTAGAACAGATTCAGTAACCGTTAAGCAATAACTCCCCATTTTCCCTCCCTCCGGGCCCTGGTAATGTCTATTCTATTTTCTGTCTTTAAGAATTTAGGCAAATTCTAGATATTTCATGGAAGTGGAATAATTGAATATTTGTCCTTTTATGTCTGACTTATTTCATTTAGAATAATGTTCCAAAGTTCACCCACATCATTGCATGCATCAGAACTTTTTTCCTTTTAATATAAATCAAAACCACAATGAGATACCACCTCACATCTGTCAGAATGGCTAAATTTAACAACACAGAAAACAACACATGTTGATGACAATGCAAAGAAAGGGGAATGCTCTTACACTGTTGGTGGGAATGCAAGCTGGTGCAGCCACTCTGGAAAACAGTATGGAGGTTCCTCAAAAAGTTAAAAATAGAACTAGCCAACAACCCAGCAATTGCATTAGTGGTAGGTATTTACCCAAAGGATGCAAAAATACAGATTCAGAGGGGCACATGCAGGCCGATGTTTATAGCAGCATTATTAACAATAGCCAAATTATAGGGGTACCTGGTTGTTTCAGTTGGTAGAGCATGTAACTCTTGATCTTGGGGTTGTAAGTTTGAGCCCCATGTTGGGTGTAGAGATTATGTAAAAATAAAAATCTTAAAAAAAACAATAGCCAAATTATGGAAAGAACCCAAATGTCCATCAACTGATGAATGCATAAAGAAAATGTGGTGTGTATATGTATACAATGGAATATTACTCAGCCATAAAAAGAATGAAATCTTGCCATTTGCAATGGTGTGGATGGAGCTAGAGTGTACTATACTAAGTGAAACAAGTCAGTCAGAGAAAGACAAATATCATATGATTTCACTCATACATAGAATTTAAGAAACAGATGAATATAGGGGAAGGAAGAAATAAAAAAAAAACAGAGGCAGGGATGCCTAGGTGGCTCAGTCAGTTAAGCGTCTGCCTTCAGTTCAGGTCATGATCCTGGGGCCCTGGGACTGGGTCCCACATCAAGCTCCTTGCTCAACAAGGAGCCTACTTCTCCCCCTGCTTGTGCTCTCTCTCTCTAATAAATAAATAAATCTTTAAAATAAAAAACAGGGGCGCCTGGGTAGCTCAGTCCGTAAGCATCTGCCTTCGGCTCAGGTCATGATCCCAGGGTCCTGGAACTGTGCCCCGCATTGGGTTCCCTGCTCAGCAAGAAGCCTGCTTCTCCCTCTCCTACTCCCCCTGCTTGTGATCCCTCTCTCACTGTGTCTCTCTCTGTCAAATAAATAAATCTTAAAAAAATAAAATAAAATAAAATAAAAAACAGAGGGAGGCAAACAATAAAAGACTATTAGCTATAGAGAACAAACCGAGGGTTGCTGGAGGGGAGGGGCATGGGGGGATGGGTTAAATACGTGATGGGTATTAAGGAAGGCACTTGTGATGAGCACTGGGTGTTATATGTAAGTGATGAATCACTAAATTCTACTCTTGAAACCAATATTACACTATATGTTAACTAATTAGAACTTAAAAACTTGAAACAGCAACAACAACAAAAAGAACTTTGTTCCTTTTTATGGTTGAATAATATTCTGCTGTATGGATATACCACAATATGTTTATCCATTTATCTTTTGATGGACACTTGGATTATTTTCACCTATTGGCCATTGGGAATAATGCTGCAATGAACACTGGCATTCTCATTCATTTTTTGAAGTGCTGCCTTCTTTTTTCTCTCTTTTTCCCTCCCTGTGGAAATACCCGAGTTTCCAGTTCCCATCACAGCATGCTTGTGCAGACCTTACTTCTAGATGTTCCCACCTATAAATAAATAAATAAATAAATAAATAAATAAATAAACAAACAGACAAAAATAGAGGAAAATACATTAATTTCATTAATTATATTTCTTTATCTAAAAATAATGTAAACATTTTGAAAAATAGAAGGAAAGGAGAAATGTTTCCATATTCCTAACACTTTGGTATAAATAATATAATTTTGGTTTACTTCTGCCAATTGTTTGCATTGCATTCTCTGTTTTTTTTAAACCTAAATATGAGACTGCTATCTGTTTTTTTAAAAACTGCATGTGATTTTTTTTTGTCTATTTTGTTTCCATTTGCTATTAAAATAGCCATTACAATTTCTTTTGATTAGCGTTTGACTTTTATATCATTTTCCCATCCTGAAATTTTCAATCTTTCTGTATACTTACATTTTATGTATATCCAGACCTGCCCACAATATTTTCAGAGCCTGAGGCGAGAGTACAAATGGAGGCCCACAGACATCCTAATTGCTTTCATCAGTAATTATGTCTTCATTTAGATAAGATTTTCAAATTCAAAGGTTTATTTGACCCATTGTAGTTACGGATTGATCAGAATCATTCTCTTGATCATGTTATTGGTTCGATCAAAATTAAATCTTCATTAAATAAAATGTGCGTAATACCATGCTTGAGAATTTTATGTGGGTAATGTTCAGTAGAAGTCTACCCACTCATATTATCTCCAATTTTAAAAAATGTAAACAGACTATCTCCTTGAAGACTTTCTATTTATTTTTCAGCTTCTCTCCTCCCTACGAAGTTTCTTTTCATAGTTATATTTTATCAGACCTCAAATTCTTATTTTCTCTCCTTCCCCCATATACAAACTGAAGCAGTGACCAGCTCCATCTTAGCAGCAGTACAACCCACAGATGGCATTTGAAAATAGTGAACTTTTGTTTCAAAGACGGTAAAAAATGCAAAGAAGCACTTTTTCTGGGGCCTGAATGGTGTTAGATACAGACTGGATGTTTATGATTATGGATAATGCTATGACAGAATGACAGGTGCCCATGTGGGTTTTAATATAATTTGTGCATTGTTTGTGATATGCTGTGTCCTTTAAGCAATGCATCTCAAACATTAATGTGCATATGAATCGGTTGAGGGTCTTACTAAAATCCAGATTCTGAATCTTTAGGTCTCACTTGGGACCTGAGAATCTGCACTTCTTTTTTTTTTTAAGATTTTATTTATTTATTCATGAGAGACAGAGAGAGAGAGAGAGAGAAGCAGAAGGAGAAGCAGGCTCCCCGCTGAGCAGGGAGCCCGATGCGGGACTCGATCCCAGGACCCTGGGATCATGACCTGAGCCGAAGGCAGACACTTAACCATCTGAGCCACCCAGGCGCCCCAAATCTGCACTTCTAACAGGCACCCAGTGATGCTGCTGCTATTGGTCCAGGAACCACATTTTGAGTAGCAAAACTCTAAAACACAGGGCGCAGATCAGAGGCCCCATTCATCTGATATTAAGAACAATACTGTGTATGTCCTATATGAATAGCATATAACTGGAATTTATTTTTTAATTTAAACTTAAAATCACTGTCTTTTCAGATTTAAGTTTAGTTCATTTACATTTACTATGATTTTTGCTATATATTATTGGTTTTTTTTTTTAATCTCAAACATTGGCTTTGTGTTTGTCTCTTTTTCTATGCTTTATTCTCCCTCTTCTTTTTCCCCTTCCCCTGGATTGGTGGAATTGGGAGGCAAGAGGGGGTTTGTCCCTGTCCCCAACTTATCCCCTTATTCCATTTTTTAACTTATACTGATTTGGAAATTATACTCTTGATATTTATTTTCTTAATGTCATTCTTGAAATTTTAACATGCATACTTACCAAAGTCTTAATATCTTTATCCTATTTCCAGACAATTCAAAGACCTTACAATATTTGAACCCTGGTTAACTTGAACACTAATCTTACATACCATTTTATTGAAGTAGTTTAGTTCTTTTTAAAGTCTACCAAATTGAATATTAACGTTATTAGTTTTTCAAGATTTATTCATTTATTGGAGAGAGAGAGAGCACAAGCAGGAGGGGCAGAGAGAGGGGGAAAGAATCTCAAGCAGACTCTGTGCGGAGCACAGAACCTGACCTGGGGCTTGATCTCACAACCCTGAGATCACAACCTGAGCCAAAACCAAGAGTTGGACACTCCACTGACTGTGCCACCCAGGCTCCCCAGCATTATTATTATTTTTGGTTTAGTCAATGTTTATATAGATTTACCTACATATTACCAATTTCTTTGCATCATTTCTTCTTGTAACTTGGATTTCCATTATCCTTTTTGCAATAAATTTTTTTAATTGTGCTTTGCTATAATTTTTTGTATTCCAGGACTAAAATATTCATTTATGGCATATTTAAATGAATCATATTAACTTTTGCTACCAAAATGGTAGTATAATTGTAAATGAAGGGTTTTCCAAATAATACTTTAGTTGAAACCCAATTGCCAATGTATCATTAAATATTAGATCTGAGAAACAGCACTAACTGTAATAGAAATATTTTTTCTTTTTTTTATAATTTTTTTTGATGTAGTGGTCCATGATTCATTGTTTGTGCATAACACCCAGTGCTCCACACAGAATGTGCCCTCTTTAATACCCATCACCAGGCTAACCCATCCCCGGACCCCCCTCCCCTCTAGAACCCTCAGCTTGTTTTTCAGAGTCCATCGTCTCTCATGGTTCATCTCCCCCTCCGATTTACTCCCCTTCATTCTTCCCCTCCTGCTATCTTCTTCTTTTTTTTTCTTAACATATATTGCATTATTTGTTTCAGAAGTACAGATCTGTGATTCAACAGTCTTGCACAATTCACAGCACTCACCATAGCACATACCCTCCCCAATGTCTATCACCCAGCCACCCCATCCCTCCCACCCCCCACCACTCCAGCAACACTCAATTTGTTTCCTGAGATTAAGAATTCCTCATATCAATGAGGTCATATGATACATGTCTTTCTCTGATTGACTTATTTCACTCAGCATAACACCCTCCAGTTCCATCCACGTCGTTGCAAATGGCAAGATCTCATTCCTTTTGATGGCTGCATAATATTCCATTGTGTATATATACCACATCTTCTTTATCCATTCATCTGTCGATGGACATCTTGGCTCTTTCCACAGTTGCAATAAATTTTTTAGAAGTTTGGCTGATGAAGATCTTTTGGCAGTAAATGCAATTTTAGTTAATCTCAAAATATCTTTATTTTGTACACATCCTTGAAAGAGAATATAATTCCAGATCATCAATTATTTTCGCTTGCAATATTTTGAAGACCTAATTCCTGTGGTTTCTTTCCCTGTCAGAGTGGATTTTGAGCTCTTTGTCATCAGGCTAATTGTCATTACATTTTAGGCAATCTAAACCATTATTTCTTTAAATATATTGTCTCCTCTTTATTCTGTCTCTTCATTATGTGTTATTTACTTGTCTCACTGTGGTGCATTCTGGATAATTTCTTCTGATTTTTCAGTTTGCTAATTCTGTATTCTTCTGTGTCTAATCTGTTACTTAATGCATCCACCAAGGATTTTTTCCCAAGTCATTTCTAGATTTTTTTCCCCCAAATCATCCTGGTCTTTTTTCATAGTGTATTCTTTCTTACATTCATTTCATTTCTGTATCTGGTAACTCCAATATCTTAAATCATTAGGGTTCTAAGCAATTTTTGTTCTGATTTTATTCAAAGGAACTTATTTATTTATTTGTTTGTTTGTTTGTTTTGCTTGTGTTTGTGTGGGTATATATGTTTATCATGACTCCATGTTCATCTGGACTGTGTCTGCAGAAATCCTTAGTGACTTATGTTGAAAATGTGTTCCTCCAAAGAAAGCTTGCATTTGCTTCTGCCAGACTCCTGGAGGCCCTCCCAACTAAGAACTACTGCTTTAAAATAAGTCTAACCTTCTGGGTACATGCCAATAGAGTGAATATAAACTACAAGTCTACATGGTTTTTATGAATAGTTGAGGAAGATTTTTTTACTGCCTTCACCTGGGGCCAAGGACAGAATAGACAGGTACTTCCCCTGTGCTACAAGATCTTCCTTTTCAAGTTCACTCTTTTCTTGAGCTATACTTGCCTTGCAGGATCTCCGTTCCTTGCTCAGGCTCAGGGCTGTTCCTCTGGCTCCTCCACAGGGCTGCTGAAATCTAGGGCTCTAGGCGAAAGGATCAGCAGTTACCCTTTGAGCAGCAGCTGTCTTCAGTGCCCACTCAACATGCTAGATTTGTACTCTGGCTGCATTTTCAACCTCTGTGTATTTCCCTTAATTTATTGTTACTTCACTTGAAGATTTTTAAAACTTTTTTATTCAGCTTTTCAAGGAATTTTATCTGAGTGCTTGATCAATGGCAAATTTTAAAATACTGTTCTTTAATTGATATAAGATTATTACGGTTATTTTAGAAATATAGAAAACCAGAAGAATTAAATGAAAATTTCCAGAAATTTTGTAAACTAGAGATAACATTACCATTGTAAAAATTTTGATGTTCTTTCTTAAGGTCTATTTCTATGTACATTATTTTTACATGGATGAAATTATACTATATGTGTCAATTTAAGCATAATTAAAAGATATTCACAAGTGGAAAAGTGGAGGATAATATAGAGAGGTTAGCAGCAAATAATATCAAGTCTTTCCAAATCAAAACCTCGATTCTCATGTCATCCAATATAAGTCTTAAAAATACAATAGTTCATCATGCATATTTTAAACAACAAAACTCTCCATTATGCAGACTTCTATTTGTGGAAGGCAAAAATATTTTTTAGTAATTCTTTTAGCACCATGTCCCAACCAAAAATTTTTTTAAGATTTTATTTATTTATTTGACGGGGGGTGGCGCTAGAAGGGGAGGAGGGGCAGAGGAAGAGAGAGAAGCAGACTCCCCACTGAGCAGGGAGCCTGACGCAGGGCTGGATCCCAGGACCCCGAGATCATGACCTGAGCCATAGGCAGACGCTTAAACGACTGAGCTATGTAGGCACTTCCCCACCCTTATTTTTTAAAATAGCCATTTTTAGCAAGTGTTGGAAGAAAACAGTATTAGTAATTGATTTAAATGGTCATCAGACATGGCAAGAGATTTCATCTAAAGCATAGAGATGAGCAAAAAAAATAGGATCTAGTTCTGTGAGTGGAGTGAAAATCTTAAATGGAACAATTGAAGAAGAACTTTAAGGTCAACCTTACCCTTAAACCAAAAAACCCACAAGGAAATATAATCCATAATTGGATTTCTAACTGGATTTAAATCAGATAAGAAAAGACTCCTGTCATTTTTGCCCCAAACAAATAATTGTGTTACTTTTTCTTTATCTCATTTGGCTGGAAAATATATTTAAATCACTTTTTCAGTAGGAAAAGGTTGGTGGATGAAATTTCTGTTTTTTTGCCTAGCTGACATTCTTAAATACTTTCAGTTTGGCTGTCAAAAAATTCTTGTGTGATAATTTTTTACTTCTGGACTCTCAGCTAGGCACGTTGGGGGATGCATTAGAAATCTAACTTGGAGTTCCTGAAAAATTTTTAAAAAGCAGACAATGAAGCAAATGCGCAATAAATGTTTTTTGATCTGAATAAGTTTTTAGTAACAGTTTTATTTATATATAATTCACTCTTTTAAAGTACATAATTCAGTGGTTGTTAGCATATTGGGACTTATGCAGTCATCACTGCAATCTAATTTTAGAACATTTCATCTACTCTTAAAAGAAACTCCATGCTCATTAGCAATCACTCCTCATTCTCTGCCCCTAGTCTCTGGTAACCACGAATCTACTCTCTATCTCTATGGATTACCTATTCTAGACATTTCATATAAATTAAGTCATTCAACATTTGGTCCTTTGTGACTGGTTTCTTTCACTTAACACAGTTTTTAAAGCTTCATTCATGTATTAGAACTTCTTCCTTCTTTATTGAATAATATTCCCTTATATGGGCATATCACATTTTATTTATCCATTCATCAGTTTGACATTGGGTTTTTCCACTTTTTGGCTATTAAAAATAATGAATAACGAATATTTGGGTACAGATTTTTGTGTGAACACATGTTTGCATTTTTTCCTGGGAATATACCCAAGGAGGGGAATTGCTGGATCATATGATAATCCAGGGTTTACCTTTTGAGGAACTGCCAGTTTCCTAAAGAGGCTGCACTGTTTTACAATCTCACCAGCAAAGTATGAGGGTTCAAACGTGTCCACATCCTTGCCAATGCTTGTCATTGTCTGTCTTTTTTTATTCTATACTAGTGGGTGGGAAGTAATTTCTCATTGTCTCCTTGTGGTTTTTATTTACATTAACCTCATAAGAAATAGTTTTTAATTTTGATGATGCTAACTTATCTATTGTTTTCTCTCACCATGTGTGTTTTTGGTGCCATATTTAAGAAACCATAACTTAATCCAAGATCATGAAGATTTGCTCCTATGTTTTCTTCTAAGAGCTTTATAGTATTAACTCTTATATTTATGTTTGTGATTCAGTTTGAATTAGTTGTGTATGTGATGTGACATAGGGGTCCGACTTCATCTCTTGCTTGTTATCCAATGAGCTCAGTATCATCTTGAAAAGATTATTCTTTCTCCCATCCAATTGCCTTTACACCTTTGTCAAACATAATTTGACCACAAATACAAGGGTTTATTTGTGAACTCTCAATTCTATTGCATCAGTAATTGTAGGTATGTAGTCACTAGCTCTTACGTGCTTAAGACTGACATGGACAATGATTATCAATGGTCATAGAAAAGAATCGTGGTCTGTTATTTCCAAAGGTCCTGTCACAATGCCTGTGCACCTAAGAATTTGGTTTATATGAACCAAGAATAGGTCTGTTTTGTACACTATTGAGTAAGTAGTTAAAAGGTGGTAAAATTTCTCAGGTCTCAAAAGCTCACACTTGCAGGAAGCTTGATTTCACAACTTCTACATGACAGTCTCGAATGAAAGTACTCCCATGAGAGTGTTACTATGGACTGCGGATGGAGAAAAAGACCGTGTCTCATTTATGGCTGCTATTGTTATTTAGGGCTTTTTTGTCTCTTGCTGTTGTTTCAAAAGATTGCATTTTGCATTAAGCAGCGAAACCATAAGGTAGATCTTAAACAGAGAGAACCACGTTTAGGACTTTTGTTTTCTTTATTCACAGTGATTTTCTATTTACCCTGGAAGGCAGTCACCATTACTTAAAAACAGTGAAGATAAATGTGGTTTCTGATACAAATCTTTATGAATAGAGCAAAAGCAGTATCTCAAATTTTCCCTTCAATTCTAGACGCATCTGAATGTATAGTAAATATTCCATCCAAATTGATCTCATTCTTAAATAAAACAATGAATGTCAGAGATGGGAGGACGCAGGTGGGAGGACAGCAACATCACACAATTGCATATTTTTTAAAGTAGAAGGGTCACTTATAGCTGATACAGAGGGAATTTATGAAAAAGGAAAAAAGTCTGTTTTCCATACCTGGAGTCCTTAAAGCAACAAACGAATCACCATGAAGTGCACATGATAACCCCAACATACATAATTAAACCTCTCATTTTAAGTTTTTGCAACTCTCATTTTAAGTTGTGCAGAGAGGGAGAAGGATTAAATATGCAATGGAGTAGTGGGTATCTCTAGTTGCTAAACAGACTTTCCTGAAAATGAATCAAGACATGTCTGTCATCCACCATAACTTTTTTTTACTTTCAGCAGCAATTATCATTTGCTAGTATGTCCAGATTCATTGCTGTAGCCCCAAGCACATGAGGTTACTAGAGAGCGGGATTTGTTCTTAATATCATTCAAGTATTCCCTACTTAATTTATATCTGTAGTCGTGGCAAGCATAAGGAATAGCACAACACAAAAAAATGTAGGTCCTGCCCTTAAAGATTGCATGAGCTTTAAAGACCTAGCACTCAGAAAATAGCTTGGCATAGAGTGTTTAGTAGAAGTTGGTTGATGAAGAAGGAAAGAAGAAGGAAAAGAGGGAGGGATGGACACACAGGCGGATGGACAAACTTGGATTCCATCCTTCATATCAGAGAAAGATGAAATCATGTGATGACACACTGAGGCAAAGTGGTAAAAGGAAAGAAGAAGTGAGTTAAGGCAGATGCATCAGAAAAGGAAAATTATAGCATAATGAGTAAGGGTACCATCTTTGGAGACAAAGACCAGATTTCAATCCTATACCTGCCATTCGTTGGTTGTGATCTGGGGCAATCACTTAATTATTTATGAGCCTCAAAACCCTCTAGAAAGGAGTAACAGTATCTACCCCATGGATGATTGGAAGGATTTAATAAGATAATAAGTGTTACTCTTTTAGTACAATACCTGGAACATAAGAAGCACTCAGGAAATGTTAGCCATCAACATGGAAGATGCTAGTTATATTAAGATTTTCTTTAACCCAGAAATGCATGGCACACAAATGTAAACATTTTCAAATCAGTCATGGGTGGGAGGCTTTTAAATTTTTCTTTACCTTTGAAATAGGTTCAAGACAATGCTACCATGGAAAGCATCTGTATCAGAAACCATAATTTTTTTGTACCATTTGTCATTCTAAAATTTGTGTAATCCCCAAAGTTTCCCGCATGATCTTCCTGGAAGCTGAAACAAACTGAATCATCATAAAACTTTTTTTAAAGTTTGCTTTGAATCTACTCTGGAGCTATATGGATGAGGTCTCTTGGTAGCTGAACTTCTGTCAAGCTGAACAGCCCATTCCAGGGCACAGAGTGTATACCCCCTGCCTGGCCACTGCCCCTGTGGCAGCAGTGTTTGGGATGCTAAGGAGTTTTATGTGCAGAGTTATGACAAAAATTAACCAAGTGTAGTTAACGATATCATGTGACATAGAAGTTCAGAGCACACGAGAGGCAAGGGAGAAATTTAAGCGAGGAACCATTGTCTCCAGCTGTGTCCAACGGCCTTCCCTGTGGACTTTATAGGCACCCCATTGTCACTTGTCACTTGGTGATTGAGGCCACACTGAAAATGAAAAAAACTCTTACCTTCCACAATGTTATCTCTCAGCATGCCACTTCATGAGTGAAGGTGGTGATGTCTCCACAGTTAATCCAAACTCTTTTAAAATGTTAGAACTTAATCAGTAAATTAAGTAAAGTTGTGTGATAGAAAATCAAAATACAGAAATCAGTTGTGTTTCCACACACTAACAATAAAACATCTGAAAGAGAAACAAAACAATCCCATTCACAAGAGTATCAAAAATAAAATACAAAGTAATAAATTTAACCAAGGAAGTGGAAGTTCTGTACAATGAAAACTAACAAGATTTTGATGAAAGAAATTGAAGTAGATGTAAAGAAATAGAAACATATTCTGCATTCATAGGTCAGAATTAATATTGCCAAAATGTCCACATGACCCAGAGCCATGTGTAGATTCAATACAGTCCCTATCAAAATTCTAATGGCATTTTTCACAGAATAAATAATCCTAAATTGGGAACTACAAGAGATTCTGAATAGCCAAAACAATACTAAGAAGAAAACTGGAGGCATCACACTTCCTGATTTCAAACTATGCTACAAAGCTCTAGTAATCAAAACGGCATGGTACTAGTATAAAAAGAGACACAGAGACCATTGGAACAGAATAGAGAGCCCAGAAATACCCTCTGACACATACACAGTCAGCTAATATTTGACAAGAGTGCCCAGAATATCCAATGGGGAAAGGACAGTATCTTCAATACATGGCATTGGGAAAACTGCATAACCACATGCAGAAAAATGAAATTGGACCCCTATCTTACACCACTCAGAAAGAAATAACTCAAAATGGATGAAAGACTTAAATAACACCATAAATCTCAGAAAAAAACAGAAAAAAGCTCCTTGACATTCATCTTGACAAGTTCTTGAAGCACACACAATGAAAGCAAAAATCAACAAGTGGGATTATATCACACTAAAAGCTTCTGCACTGCAAGAGAAACAATCAACAAAATGTAAAGGCAACCTATGGAATGGGAGAAAATATTTTCAAACCATCTGTCTGATAAGGGATTACTATCCAAAATATATAAGCAATTCATGCAACTCAATAGCAAAAAACTACAATCCAATTAGAAAATGGGCAGAAAAACTGCATAGACATTTTTCCAAAGAAGACATCCAAATGGCCAACAGGTACATGAGAAGATGCTCAACATCACTAATCAGGAGGGAAATTCTAATCAAAACCACAATGAGGTATCACCTTACATCTCTTACAATGGCCATTATCAAAAAGACAAGAAATAACTGTTGGTAAGGATGTGGAAGAAAGGGAACCCTTGAGCACCGTTCTAAAATAGAAAAAATAGGGGCACCTGGGTGTCTCAGTCGGTTGAGCATCTGCCTTTGGCTCAGGTCATGGTCCCAGGGTCCTGGGATCGAGTCCCACATCGGGCTCCTTGCTCAGCGGGGAGCCTGCTTCTCCATCTTCCTCTTTAAAAAAATTAGAATTATCATATGATCCAGCAATCCCGTTTATATATGGATATATAAATTCCTGTATACAAAGGAAGTGACAACAGGATATCAAAAAATACCTGTGTTTCCATGTTCACTGCAACATTATTCACAATAACAAAGATATGGAAACAGTCTAGTATCTGTCAATGGATGAATGGATAAAGAAGATGTGGTATGTATATATGTGTGTGTATGTGTGTGTGTATATGTATATGCATATAAAATATGTAGGTGTGTGTATATAACACACACAAAATGGAATCTCATTCAGCCATGAGAGAGAAGGAAATCCTGTCATTTGTGACAATATGGATGGGCCTTGAGGGCATTATGCTAAGTGAGACAAGCTGGACAGAGAAAGTTCTATATGGAGCACCTAGATGAGGAATCTAAAAAAAGCCAAACTTTTAGAAACCAAGTAGAATGGTGGTTATCAGGACCTGGGGATGGGGTGAGGAAATTGGGGAGAAGTTGGTCAAAGGGTATGAACTTGCAGTTAGAAGAGAGTAAGTTCTGAAAATCTAGTACACTACACTTAGATTATAGTCAACAATGCTATATTATATACTTCAAAGTTGCTAAGAGAGTAGGTCTTTAATGTTCTCACCACAAAAAAGAAATAACTATGTGACATGATGGAGGTGTTAGGTAATGCTATGGTGGGTAATCCTAATGCAATATATATATATATATATATATATATATATATGCATATATATATTACATAGGATTATACTGTAATAGTGTGTATATATATTATATATATGCAGTATTATATATATTTGCAATATATTATATATATGTAATAGCAAGTTATATATCAAATCAACAGATGGTATACCTTAAATTTACACAATATTGTATATCAATTATATTTATCACTTGTATCTCAATTATATATATTATATCCAATTTATCTCAATTTAAAAATAACTTCAGTCATTCAAAAAAATTAAAAATAAGTAAATAATAAAATGTTCCTAAGCTACTAAGCAGTAGATCTGTGATAAAAGTGGGTTGGGTTGAGATAAGTATTGAAATTTGTTTGAGATGTGAAGTTACGTGATTATAGTTTAGTGTTTCCCCCACAATAAGCAATATCCAACATCATATATTCCTAACTTCAATTGTTAAAGGTAGTATAGGTTACAATATAGCAGAAATATTCCATACTCAAATAAATGGTGTTAGCCCGGAATTAAAGCATACTTTTGCAAAAAAATGTTTATCAAATCCTCTATAAAGTAGAGCCAAATATTTGTAGTTTTTTTCTAGGATTTTAATAAATTCCCTTGATACCTGGTCAAAGCCTTTGAACATGCTGTTAAACAAAATGAAAGTAAGAAAATGGTCAGCATAATTTCAAAATTGAAGAAACTGATAAAAATAATCATTTCAAATATTTCATTTGTATGTTTTGCAAGTAGGAATAATATTTCTTAAATATGTTTCTTATTTCCTCAGTGATTTTAAAAATCACATTTAGATACATCTATTGCTAATGAACGTCTTCCATAGTTTAATAATACTAGCTTGTTGAGAATTGTCTGAATATATAATTAATTCAGATAATGAATTGTGAACAGATTTATGGATTAATATTTGTTCAGTACATCAGTGTTTTAGGGAAGAACATGATGATGTTTACAGTCAGCACATTATTAGCTTCATTAGATGTCAATGTGGTTTTCAAATAAATATTTTCTAAAGTTCCTCAGTAGTCTTGAATGAGATGTTTTGCTTTAGAACATAGAGGTTGAGGAAATGGAATAGTTGCTCTAAGTGTTTGTGGTTCATTAATTCCAACATTTTCTTCTGATGAAAATAAACATATCTATCAATAACAGGGCTGCACAATACTGCAAGGACATAAAAAATTGTATATTCATTTGCTATATCTTAAATCCTTAGTCTTTAATGTCCTTTTGGTAGACTAAAAGGCCTTACTGTATATCAGCATACTGGCCATCCTTTTGGGACCTTGCAAATAGGGTTGAAAAGAGCCTGGTTGTTCTGACTACTAATGCATACCCATGTCTTTTCTCAGCACTGGCTCTGAGGCAGCAGCACTGAGGTTGCCTCAGCCCAGGGCAGGGTTTACCTCTTTTTACAGTAGGGCAGTATTCTCCATTGTGAGTATGGTTAAAACCTAGGTTTTTATGTGGAAGAATTCAGACCAGTCTGTGGTGACATATATTCTCCTAGTCTACTATAGTATCATTTTAGAGCTTTTATTACAAGTCATCAAACACTGTAACTGGGAAACATGAGGATAAATTATGGTACATTCAGAAACTGCTGAGAAATAACAAGAAACAAGAGAACAGGGTACTTTGGGAATATAAGACCTACTGAATGAGAAATGTTTTGTTCTGGCTATGGATTTGCTACTTGCAGAGAAACTCCGTTGCATTGGTTTTCTGAACCGGATAACATTTTCCTGATCTTTTGCCTGGTGCAGCAAATAAAATATTATTTTTTTCTTTCTTCCAGAGTGTCTTTATTAATTTGAATTTTGCTTTCTTATCTTATTATTTAGTTAATTTTTAATTTCTCTTCAATATGTTTACTAGGTGGCCATTTAAAATAGAATAACCTATTTCGAATTGTAAGATGTTACATTTGATTTCTTTCCCCCAGCCCTATTTTACAATAAATTGAGAAAACAGAGTAGTACATCACTTCTCCCTTTTATTCCTTTACAGAGTTTCTCTCAGGGTCAGAGGACGTTATTCTCTCATCTCCAAAAAATTGTTAGAAGCTGATACACTGAAATTAACTGGTTTCCTCTTTGTTGTGATTATGTTTCTTTAAAAAAAAAAGACTCATGATCTAATATAAGGAAAGTCCTCTAAGGATACACCAAAACTGTTAGAACTAATAAATGAGTTCAGCAAGGTTGTAAGATACAAGATCAATATACAAAATCAATTCTATTTCTATACACTTGCAATAAACAATACAAAAATGAAATGAAGGAAACAATTCCATTTACAATAGCGTAAAAAATACTTAGGAATAGGGGAGCCTGGGTGGCTCAGTGTGTTGAGCTTCTGACTCTTGATATTAGCTCAGGTCATGATCCCAGGGTCGTGAGATTGAGCCCTGTGTCCCGCTCCGCACTCAGCAAGGAGTCCACTTGAGATTCTCTCTCTCCCTCTCCCTCTGCCTCCCGTCCCCACCCCAATCACACACTCCCTCTCTCTCTAAATGAATAAATAAATAAAATCTTTAGAAAAATACTTAGGAATAAGTTTAACAAAAAAAAATGCAAAACTTATATCCTGAGAATGATAAAACGTTGAAAGAAATTAAAGAAGATATAAATAAATGGAAAAACATCCTATGTTTATGGATCAAAACACTTTATATTGTTAGGACGACAGTAGTCCCCAAATTAATCTTCCAATTCAACTCAGTACCTGTGGGAATCCCAGCTAGCATATCCATACAAACTGACAAGATGATTCTAAAATTTATGTGATTGCAAAGGACCCAGAAAGCCAAAACAATTTTGAAAAAGAAGAAAAAGTTAGAAGCTTTCAAATTTTAAAACTTCCCTCTTTCAAAACTTACCATAAAGTAAGAATAATCAAGACAGTGAGTTATTGGCATATGGATAGATCTATACATTAGTGAAATAGAATTGAGAGTCCAAAATTAAATCCATTTGTCTATGGCCAACTGGTTTTAACAAGGATGTCAACACCATTCAATGGAAAAGAACAATCTTTTCAACAAAAAATGCTGGGATGACTGGATATTTACATGTTAAAAGAATGAAATTGGACCCTGGCCTCACACTGCATAAGAAAATTAAATCAAGATGGATCAAAGACCTAAATGTAAAATGCCTGTAAATATAAGTCTATAAAACTCTTAGAAGAAAACTTAGGGGTAAATCTGAATGACCTTAGATTTGACAATGAATTTTTAAGCATGGCACCAAAAGCATGAGCAACAAAAGAAAAAATAAGTTGTTCTTTGTCCAAATTAAAATTTTGTATGCTTCTATTTTTTTTAAGATTTTATTTATTTATTTGACAGAGAGAAACACAGCGAGAGAGGGAACACAAGCAGGGGGAGTGGGAGAGGGAGAAGCAGGCTTCCCACGGAGCAGGGAGCCCAATGCGGGGCTCGATCCCAGGACCCCGGGACCATGACCTGAACCCAAGGCAGATGCTTAACGACTGAGCCATCCAGGCGCCCCAAAATTTTGTATGCTTCTGAGGACACTCTCAGGAAAGTGAAATGACATCCCATGAAATAGGAGAAAATATTTGCAACTCATATTTCTGATAAGAGACTTCTATCCAGAATACATGAAGAACACTTATATCTCAATAAAAAGGAAAAATATCCCAATTAAAAATAGGCAAAGGATACGTGTCTTCAAAGAAGATACAAATGGACAACAAGCACATGAAAAGGTTCCCAACCTCATTAGTCATCAGCAAAATGTAAGTCAAAACCACAATGAGATAGCATTTCACACCCCCTGGGATGGCTATATTCAAAAAGACAGATAATAAGTGTTGGCAAGAATGTAAAGAAATTAGAACCCTCAGGGGCACCTGGGTGGCTCAATTGGTTAAGTGACTGCCTTCGGCTCAGGTCATGATCCTGGAGTCCCGGGATCGAGTCCCACATCAGGCTCCCTGCTCAGCGGGGAGTCTGCTTCTCCCTCTGACCCTCCCCCCATGCTCTCTCTCACCTTTTCTCTCTCTCTCAAATAAATAAAAATCTTAAAAAAAAAAAAAGAAATTAGAACCCTCACACACTGCTGGTAGGAATGTAAAATAGTGCTACCATTTTGGAAAACAGTCTGGTGGTTCCTCAAATGGTGAGACACAGAGTTGCCATATGTCCCCACAATTCCACTCTTAGGTATATACCAATATAAATGATAATGTCTAGCTACCAAAACACTTGTGCACAAATGTTTATAGCAGCATTATTCGTAACAGCCAAAAGGTGGAACGATGTAAATGTCAATCAACTGATGAGTGGATGAACAACACATGCCATATCCATACAAGTGAGTATTATTCACCCGTGAAAAGAATGAAGTACTGATCCCTGCCTCACTATGGCTGAACTGTGAAACCATGAAACCATTATGCTAAGTTAAAGAAGCCAGTCACAAGGGACCATGTATACTAGAATTCCTTTTCTGTGAAATGTCCAGGAGAGGAAAATCCACAGAAACAAAGGAGATTCCTGGTATCTTAAGGCTGGAGGTTGGGGAGCGGGGAGAGGGATTGGTAGATAGGAGAGTGCCAGCTAAAGGGCATGGGGTTTCTTTTTGAGGTGATAAAAATGTTTCAAAGTTGACTGTGGTGATAGTTTTGCATATCTCTGAAAAGTGCACTGAATGTACACTCTAGATGGGTGAATTATATGGTATATGAATTATATATATGAATTATATCTCCAAAAAGCTGTTATAAAAATAAAACAAAACAAGAATGTGACTCTCTATTGGCTTAGACCCAGGCCACATGCTCCTTGCCTGTTTGGGGGGGAGAAGTTCCACGTGAATACATAAGTTGTAATTTTCCTAGAAGAAGGATGAAAAATGCCAGATGGTAAAAAGAGCAAAAGTCTACCATGCATGTCCTTGAGATCCTAAAGAAACCTGGTCTTTTTGGAAGTGAGGGAGGAGGGGGATATTAGACTCAGTTGGGAAGAGCAAAGGGAAGGGATTTAAATTTACAATTACCGAGTCATGTGACGGGCATCAATACATTCATTAAGACACATGTACAACAATGTTGTAGCAAAGCTAGTCATAATAGCCCCAAATATCTATCAGTATCTGAACAAATAAATTGTAGTATATTCAAACTGGAATACCATACAGCCGCAAGAATGAATCAACTACAGCAGCACAAAATGTGAATGAATCTCACAAACCTAATTTTGAATGAAAAGAGACATTCACAAAGATACAAACTCTATGATCCCTTTAAATAAAGTTCAGAAATAGATTAAATGGATCTATGTTGTAAGAAGACAGATTAGTGTTTGTCTTGGTGGGGAGCTGGGAATGAAAGCAGAGGAAGGGCTGTTGAGGTGCTGACAGTGTTCTATTTCTTGATCTGGGTGCTGTCGACATGGGTATGTTTACTTTGTGAAAATTCCTTGAGCTATACCATCTTTCCTTATGCATCTTTCTTTATGCAAGTTATACTTTGCTAAAAGTAAAAAAAAAAAAAGTCGAGCTTTGTTTATTTTCTGCAGAGTTAGGCAGTAAATCATGTTTCTCTTTCATGCAGAGGTAAAGAATTTGCCCAAGGATGCAGTGGAGGGATATCACTTACAGGAATCAGAGTTATGGGGCATATCCTGAGCATGCAAAGAACAGACCCTTTCCTGCTTAGCCATTTCATTTTTATTACCTTGAAACCAAACTGTCCAGCAGTTCTTCTAAATGTCAGGTTAATGGTAATGGTGGCCATCCTCTACCACACTGGTAAGACTGCTTAGATATCCTCCCAACTACATTTATATGGAGATAGGAGATGTAGATGGGAGCTCACATGGAGTGGAGGACAGTATATTTCCCTACAGTGTACTTATATCCAAATCAGGAACCATGCTCAATCTTTCAATAAGAAATGTAATTAGTAACTGTCAGGCATAGTTCTTCAAACTGTGAATTGGGGAGGGGAGCTGTCTTTGAGTTAAGTGAAAAACTAAAAATTCTGTGCTCTGATAATGAATAAAAATAATTTTTGCAGTTATAAAGACAAAGCTACTATTCTGTATTGAAGTTATTTTCATAGAACAAAACCTAACTTTCTTAATTCAGTCTTTTGCAGACTGAGGTTCCTGTGTGGATTATCAAGAAAATCTTCCCAATAAATGTGCTGGGGCATGTTTCAGCGTGACATATTGGGGAGCTTTGGTGGAAGTGAGTGATACATACATCTCTTTCATTTCCTGCAATCTTTCCTGAGAGCAGAGTGATTTTTTTTAGCTGGTGTTAAGATTGAGAAAGGTACCCTCTGTAGTGTTGTTGCAGAACTACCTTTTTCATAAGCATACAGAAAATTAGCATGACTTAACTGCTTGAAAGGAAGCAGAATGATCTGGTCTTAAATGTATTCATCATTTTGTGGGCGGAAAAGCCACAATGAATCCTTTCTCTTTTTCTTAACTGAACAGCAGCGAATGGTATTTAAACTATTATCTAGCAACAAAAAAGTTCCAAGCCAATGTGAAAAAAAAATTGCCTGCCAAAATTCCTTTCTATGGCACAGTAATATAGCTGAGTTAAAAGCCCTTCTGAGATGGAGAATATGACAAGAAAGGTGACACATGCCCCCCACAAAAGTGGGCTTTCCAAGAGCTTCTAGAATAAAGCCACTCTCATTAAGGTTTCTCACACTGGTTTTTGTTGGCAGCACTTCTCAGGAATCATTTCCTCCATGAAGGAAATAAAGTAGCAGAGACATTCGTGACAGTTGCAAAAGGTAAAGTAAGAATTTAAATTGAGAAAGGCAGTTAAAATAATATCTGAACTTTTGAACTTCCTCATCAGATAATTATTCTTGAAAGTCTTTACAAGATAGGAAAAGAGAATTAATGCCGCTTTAAGTGTTGAATTTTAGAGAAATACTATCATTAAATATAGTATTTCTCCCATAATTTTTTGGTTGTTGAGTACAGCCATGACAAGAATTTTATGAAGACACTTCTGATTGATAAGATGGAGTATAAACAGAAAGTGCTCTTAAAGTAGTAAGGTGTGTCTGTTTGGAACTTGAACTTGTCTCTTTTTGCTTAGAAATGTGCATAATTAATGCAAAACACCTGTGTCTTCACCCCAGATCTCTCTCCTAAGTGGCAGATCTGCATATCCAACTACTTTACTAGACACATCCCCTTGAATGCCCCACAGGCACCCTAATTCAACACGTTCAAAATAAAACTCATCATCTCAGCCTTCTCCTACCCCCCAAAATTGGGCCTTTACTATTTCTACTTTTTATTAATCATTGCTAAACCAGTTTCCAAAATCCTATGTTTATGTATCATACTTGCATTCTGCCATCTCCCATGTTAGTGGGACCTCCCAACCTGTCCCCTCCCATATACCTCCTGAAGCCACCCACTTACTGCATCCCCAACTCTTGCCCATTTAGAGGAGGCCACCATCATTCCTCCACTGACTCCTTCAATATTTTCCTAACTAGCCTTCCTGTAGCCATCCATGCTTTTGCCCTCTTCCATCCATTACCACCAGAGGAATCTTCCTAAAACTCAACTCTGGTATCATTTATCTACCTATTTGTTGGGTTTCTGTTCTTAAGCTAAAATCCTTATTATGGCTTAGATTCGATTATGATCTTATGATCTTACTACTCTAGTCTCTGTGATGCCCCTGTTCCTATTGTCTCTGAAGATGCCCAGCTTTCTTTGGTGGCAGCCAAAGACAGAACAATTGAGGCAGACGTCTATCAGATTTGCTAAGGCCCAAACCAACCCACAAAAGCTACCAAGTCTAAGACAAGGGTCCTTTCCGTGAGGTGATGGTAACAAGACATTTAGTTGGTTTTCGCTAGCTGCAACCACACTGGTGAGAGAAAGTCCATCTACACAATCTCTTACATCACCAGGCTCTGGGCGGCCCCTTCCATGTACCACCTAAGTGCTTCCTCACATGATCTCTCTGTTTGTCCTGAACTCAAAATCTTCCAATTCCCCCAGGGGGTCTACTTACCTACATTATCCTATTCATGGTTACTATGTGCTTCATTTACATGAGGTTTTGCTCCTTATTAAGCATGGGAAGAGAGATCTCATAATTGGGACCCTCAGAACAGATGTTTGAACTTAGCCTTTGACTCTGCTTCACTTACTAGATTCCAGCTAAGTGGATATCCTTAGCTTCCCTTAGTTTTCATCCTAAAATGGTCCCAGTCTCCCTCCTTTCTATATTGTTTTTATTTTCACCTACGTCATTAACACTAAAAACCTTCATTTAGTGCATTTTATTCCTATGAGGGTAGCACGAGACATTTCCAGCATGCCAGACCACCTGCAGAGTCTATGGAAGGGTTCATTTCCCATAATGCACCATTAGCCTAAAATCCAATTTGAATGCAATAGATCTCCTTTCTGATGATACTGCCTATTACTTCTCATTGTTTTCCCTTCCTTACCTATGGCTCCAAGCAGACTAAATTTCTCTCAGATTCCATTTTTGCCATGCTCTCTTTCTTAAGGCTTTTACACTACTAGACCAGATTGTCTCCAGACCACTGAGGTCTTACCCCTCTTCTTTGCTTGGCTACTCTGTAATCTCAGTTTAGACTTCACTTCCTCCAGAACATCTGGGTTAGAGCTTTTCCTATGAACATCCACTTCCCCTCCCCCTTCCCTTCATGTGGCACCTGACACTGCCTGGTTGCTTTGAGTATCTGTACGCTCCACAATGGCCGGATTCTTTTTTATTTTTAAAGATTTTATTTATTTGACAGAGAGAGACACAGCGAGAGAGGGAACACAAGCAGGGGGAGTGAGAGAGGGAGAAGCAGGCTTCCCGCTGAGCAGGGAGCCCGATGTGGGGCTCGATCCCAGGACCCTGGGACCATGACCTGAGCCAAAGGCAGACGCTTAAGGACTGAGCCACCCAGGCGCCCTTACAATGGCCAGATTCTTGTCTTGTTCTTCCTTGCATCCTCAAAGCCTGTTGCAGTACCTGGCCCAGAGCAAGTACTTAATGATCATTTCTTAATGAATGAATAAAGAGATCACTCCATTAATCATTTAATCAGTGAATCAATGCATTTACAATTTTATGCAAGTCTCTGACATTCTCAGAGATGGAAGTTTTATTTTCTGAAATTATATATTTGTTTCATTTCTTAAAGAATCTGATTTATCCCTACTTTAAATTGTACTACCATGTTTATTAAAGCCATTGCTGCTGTATGGTAGAATACAAGAGGCATCTAATACTGCCTTAAGAAACCTGTTTCATAGTAAAAACTCTCCAGACCAATTTATCTGCACTTTCCATTGTATATTAAAATTGCTCGTGTTTCTGTCTGTGTAACCTGCAAGACATTAAGCGCCTCAAGGGCAGTGACCATGTCGTATTCCTCTCTGTACCCTCATAACCTCATATGTGGTGCAGTGTCGGCAGTCAGCAAGTGTTTATATAAATGCTGAAGATAAGGCCAGAATTCAAATCTTGGCTGAACTGTTTTCTGTCTCTGACTCCTGTCTCCGTACTTAAGCTCTCAAAGCCTCAGTTTGTTCATCTGTAAAATGAGGATTTGACTCATGGAAAGATCATCTTGTGGGATTGTTAGGAAATATTACATAAAATATAAGTGTGTGGAACATAAGGAAATTATGGATAAGCCAGATTGAAGGATAAAGCTAAGCTCCTTTGTAGAGAATTCTAGTATGTCAGTATTTTCTTTGTCATAGGCTGGCAAAAATGGTCTCATACATACTAAAATCTTTGCAAGAGAAACCAAAGAGGCAGGCTTCCCAATTTTTATATTAGGGATATTTGTCTGAAATAGAAAACAAAATGAGATGTTGAGATGCAAATAAAATGCACTATAGGACAATTTATAGAAAGCTCAAACGTATCAGTTGCATTATTTGTCTTATGAATATTCTTTTCAAAAAGGAGAATGAAACTGGACAAACAATACTCTCAGACCATAAATCGCTTGAAAATGAGATGCACACTTGGAGATGGCTTATAGAAGAAAGGACAAGAAAATCATAGCAGGACTTGCTTTTTCCTAAGTAAAATTCCACAGAGTTGTCTACAGTGTGTTCATGATTTATTGTTTTAGTAATGATCCTTCCTCTTTTCTTTGAAATGACAAGAAATCACCAAGAAAAAAGGTTCTCTAGTCATAATGTGTTTAGGAAAGTCAAGATGGTAAACATTCACATTATAAGACTGGGAAGCAAATTTAAAGAAAAAAGAGCTTGGTTCTTAAACCAAAACTTCAAATTTCCCAGCATAACATGTTTCCGTTTGCTCAGACTGAGGTGTTTTGCTGGATTGTTTAGCCCTGTATTTTATTCATCTTAAAACTGTTTCTTTCCTTGTATTGGTTTGTCTGATGATTTTCATATCATGTAGTGTTTATTTTAGTGGGAATTTGTAATTTTTTTCAATTGTTGCCTATTCCTCTGTAATTATTGTAATTGCATCTTATTATATAATTTGTGTAAATACACGCAATCATGGAATTAGAACATGTGGGTGGTGATATGCAATGTCACAATTGCAGCAGTTAAAGATGTATAATTTTTTTAATCTTTGGGGGAAAAAGATAAGTAAATATAGTAATTTCAGGGGAGAGCATTTTAGCTGTCTGAATTGATTGCCCAAAGAAGTTAACCAAACCTTTTTATTTAGATGTGGATCAGAGATTTGGTTTTTGCCTGTATCAACAACTAAGAGATTTGGACATTGCCTGTATTGACAACTAAGAGATCTTAGTTTTAAATAACCAATTTGATCGCTGGTGAAACACTTTAAAGAAAGTTTTGATATTAACTTTAAAACACAAAACACTGAGGATCATATACTTCTAAAGACACCTTTCCTATACATTGTTATCAATGCAAGTTTGAAGACACATATATTCCTTGAACTGGATGTTTATTATCAATATTGACATCTCTTATCCATAAAAATAAAGATGTTTGGGTTGACATAAAGATACACATAGTGATTTATATGTCTCTTAGAATCCCTATAAGATTTGTTTCTGTGATTATGCATTAGGTAAATAGCATATTTAGAAAATAGTTAAGGCCCAAAAAAATAGCATAATTCTAATTCAGCACCCACTGGAATCCTAGATGATTAAAACCAGGCTTTAATAAAGCTAACCCCATTAGCTCTAGGATTCCCTTGCACCAAGAGAGCATCTACTGCGTTACATCCATCTTTAATTAAAGAACCACACTTGCTTTTAGAAGATGAGAGACATGCAAGTAAGTAACACAGGCTCAGTCAGGGAAGGCTTGTGACTAGTATAGGTCTTTGTTAGGATTTTAACATGTTTATAAAAATACCTTGTTGGTAATAATAATCATTTTGTGTATTTGAGAATTTGGAAGGTGAAGAGAAAACGTGCTTTCTACTAAAAGACAAGATTGCTCTAGCAATCAGCATTAAAAAAAATTCTCTGAAGCATTCATGTAGAATTTATCTCCCGTGGAATGACTGCATTCATAGTTTTTAGAAGGAAAGTATCTTTTGCCTTTGAACCAAGAAGAGAATCCAAATTTTGACTGAAAACAAAATTTCCTATACCTGTGCTCTGCAGAAGTGTTTTTGAGACAGAAGTTGCTGGTGGTAGGCTGGGACAGATGACATGTCAAGGAGAGAAGTGACTCAGCCACCTCACACAGTTGCTTTGCGCTATCTCTAGCAACCCATCCCTTGTTCAGCATCCTAAGAACAGTTGTGTGTTGCCAGAGAGACCCTCACTCTTCTTGTTTTCTCTTTAGTTCCTTTCAAAAGGAAAAAAAAAAACCTTTATGCCCTGTTCAGATATCATACATTGGTCTTAGGGTCTGGAACTAGTAGAAACTTCATGATCCAGAAATTTTCTCTTCCCCTTGTGATCTCGGTCTAAATTTTCTTCTTCAGGGCGCCTGGGTGGCTCAGTTGGTTAAGCGACTGCCTTCGGCTCAGGTCATGATTCTGGAGTCCCGGGATCGAGTCCCACATCGGGCTTCCTGCTCAGCAGGGAGTCTGCTTCTCCCTCTGACCCTCTTCCCTCTCGTGCTTTCTATCTCTCATTCTCTCTCTCTCTCAAATAAATAAATAAAATCTTTAAAATAAATAAATAAATAAATTTTCTTCTTCAGTGCAGGGAAAAAGTAAAGTTGCCTTAAACATCAAGATTTGGGTATCCACTGGAAAGTAAATGAAGTTATTACAGGATGGGATTTTGAAACAATCTTCAGTGCTCAGTAAGGAAAACCACAAAACTTGAAGAAACTTTCCCATATTTCTCTTTTAATGCACCAGTTAAAATGTAGCTGGTGTGTCTTTGGTTTTGTGAAAAATAGGATTATGTTTGTCAATGCAAAACTTGAGACTTTTTCTTTCTTTTTTAGGTATTCTTCTTGCAATTAGTATGTATCTTAATGTTACTTTGGCTGCAGGTTTATGATCCACACAAGGAGTTTTTCCTTATGTTTGGTTAAATGAAAATGTTAGCATGGTTTCCCTATAAATTACACTTTGTTGTGTTAGAGGCCACTAAAAATTTAGTATAGACATTAACAAAGTATGTTGATAAATAATTATAATAAACAAAATAAAAACTGTACAAATCCTGAGTAGACTCTCTATACTTTGCCATAATTAATTCCTCTAGATTAATTGTGGAGTCTCCCCAGGAATCCCTTCAGGGTGAGTGGAGAGTCAGATGGACAAGAATCTGAGCCCTACTATTCAACTAAACAAGTTTTGATTTGCAAAAAGAAATTTTGACTTCATTATTTGACCCTGCCTGGAGCCAAGAACTTATGTGTGTGCTTTACTATTTCTCTTTGCATATACATGAAAGCAAAGAGGGTTTTTTTTCCCTTCAATTTATAATGAAAGTTACTGGTATAAATAGCCAACACAGAATAAAGCAGAAAGAACTTAAAAAACATAGAATAAAATCTGTACAGTGTGATTAAATTATTTGGAAAAATTAAATTGCAACTCTATACACACACACATACACACACACACATACTCCTATTGTCTCTGCTTAATGCAGTTATAAATAATTTAAACCCTTCCTTTGTTATTTTTAGTAGGTGATTTATTATTTAAGTAACACACTAAAAGTTATTATTTTTAAAGAAATTAAGAAATTATCTTTTTTCTAAAAGACACCCAAGAGCAAGTTGATCATGTGCTGAAATCTCTTTTCTGGCTTCTAATAGAGTTTGAAAATGAGGAAAAGAAGAGAACTCAATAAAACATTTCTAAATATGGGGGCCATTTTTACCATCACATCAGTGTTGGGAAGCCAGAAGAATGAGGTCCCATGCCGAGCACTAGTCACTCCTGTCCTTCTCACTGCTTGAGCGTTTGTGAAATTTTGGTACTTTAGACCCTAATGAACACTCTCTTTAGCGGGACAGCAACACAAATGGCTATAAAGTGGACTGTTATCTATTATGTATACACACACACAGAGATTTAAAATGAGGTTTATTGATGTAAAGTGGCCGCCCTCTGTAACTGAAGAATCATAAGGCTTCCATTCTGCCCACTTCTTGTTTTCTTCTCCATGTCTTTGTATTTATAGGTTAGGTTTACTAGAGTGTCACTTAAGATACTGAAAATAGCATTAAAATGCTGTCTTTTAATTTCCTCAGGGAAGCAGCTCTCTGCTCCTTTTATTAATACCTTAGTTCTCAGACCCTCATTATCTTTCTCTTTAATCACAAGTACAGAACTTTCTGAACTGGTTTTCTTGCCTCTGCTTTTACCCCTTTAAATTCATCTTCCATGCAACTGAGTGATCCTTCTAAAGAACAAATGTGACCCCAATACTCCCAACTTAAATAGTTTCGGAGCTTCCTCGGCACCCTGAGAATTGAGTGAAAGCTCCTAAACACAGCTTGGACAGGCCATCCCATCTGCACCCCTTGTCTCTTGGTTCCTCTACTCCAGGTGCCATGTTATTCTGGGGTATTAATCAGCTTCTAGTTTTTCACATGCACCAATTGTTCATATTCCCACTCCTGGGTTGCCCCCACACCTCACATATCCCTTGCCTTCCTCCCTCAAGGAGTTTCTACTCATCTTGCAAGGCATGGCTCAGCCATCTTATCTGAAAAGTTTTCTCTAACACCCTTTCTCTCTCTCAAAAAGACAAGGTACCTTTCCCCTGTTGTCCACAGGAAATTTACCAGTGGTCACACTTGGCGTAAATGAACCTTATATCCAACTGTCTCCTCTGCTAGGCTGTAAGGTCTTTGATTTTAGAACTTGTATTAATTCATTTTAACATCCCCAGTGTCTAGCACTGTAAGTGCTGAGTAAATGTGGGTTGAACCTAAGCTGAGTTCCCAAAGATGAAGTCAAGAGCTCTTAGTTTCTTTAAAAACTAAAATAAAATAAACTTCTGACCTCTTATCATTATAATCTTGGCAAATTTAGAATACCTTTACCCTAAAATAACTTTGTAATTAGGGAGTTGAAGCTCGAGTGGAATGAGAACTGTAGTATTAAAGAATGAATTTTTTAGCAGTGTGTAAGAAATAATAGAAAAGAGCCATTACCAGTTTCACCGAAGACTGCTAATAAAAATCAGAGAAAACACCATAAATATGGCATTAAATAAGGTGGAAAGCTGTGCTGAAGCTTGAAGATGGAAATATTTGTGGAAAAATAAGGCAGTGAGAAATAACGTCCTGCATCATGTTTTGACGTGCTGTATTCATCTTCCTGGTGATGACTATATTTCACATGTAAATTAGGCATAAAAGGGGGGAAAGGAAAGTGTATGCATGTTATGTCCAGGAAAGGAGAGTCAAATATTTTAGAATAGCTTCTCTAGTCAGCTCTCTCTATATGCTGGCCTTTTGAAGTACTGGTGAATTTTTAAATCTTGCCTTCTCCAGAGAAATAACAAAACTTAGAAATTTGAAAATCTCAGCTATAGTGAATTCAGTGACTTTCCATGAATCAATCTCATTATTTTTTAACGTCTGTTGACCTTAAAAAGCAAAACAAACAAACAAAAAACAAAACAAAACAAAAAAGCCAGCTATTTTACAAAAAAAAAAAAGTTTATTCAAGAATAGAGAATTACAATTTGGGGCAATCAAATTATGGCAAACCATATGCAAGTCCAGAGAACAGAGGAGAGAGTCTTGCTTTTATGGAGGAAAGAAAAAAGTTGGGAGGGGCTATTTTGAAGAGTTCTGGATGATGACGGCTTCTCATTGGCTGAGTGTGGCAGTTTCTCATTAGCAGAGCTGTTGCTTGGCAAGGAGAAAGTCTTCCTTCCTCCTGTTCTGGAGTATGTAAAGTAAGCTTCCTCCTGTTTGGGATCTCAGCATTGGGGTCTGAGAGCTTTCCCTTCAGGGTTTTCCAACTCCATTTTTAATGAGGATTCCTTTATTTTTACACATCTGAAAGGAAAACAGCCATATGACTGATCGTTGATGAATTTCAAAATCATGTGCCATAGAAACTATAAAGAAATTTAAACTAAAATACTGATATTTAGGCCTATTTTAAAAACTTGCCAGTTTGGATATAATGTCTGTCATTGAATAGTCTACTGATCTCCTTTACTAAAATGGCTAAAACCCCAACTAATACCATAAGTATACATAATCTGGAATTTTATTTTATTTTTTTTAAAGATTTTATTTATTTATTTGAGAAAGAGAATGAGATAGAGAGATCATGAGGGTCAGAGGGAGAAGCAGACTCCCTGCTGAGCAGGGAGCCCGATGTGGGACTCAATCCTGGGACTCCAGGATCATGATCTGAGCCGAAGGCAGTCACTTAACCAACTGAGCCACCCAGGTGCCCCATAATCTGGAATTTTAAATTGTAGTTTACTCTGAGTGCTTCAGAGGCCCTGCCCCCAGCCTCCTTCTGGCAACTTTTTATGCATAGTTTTTATTCATATGTTTTATACACACGCTACCCTGCTGTGCTAGCCACAGCTAGTTGGGTCAGAGAACAGGGGCAGCCCAAAGTCAACCTATGGGCTAATCTTGCAAAATGGAGGTTGCCAATCCAGCAGTTTGTACTAGAGAGTGATTGGTCAACTAGTCAGATACTTTCTTAAAGAGTTTGACTGCAGAAACACGAATAATAGAGTGACACCAAAACCCACAGACACACAGGTAACAGGCAGACAGTAGGCAGAGGCCACAAGAAAACAGAAGACACAAGACATAGAAAAGAATAGAGGGTCAGAATTGGGCAGAATTGGGAAACCATCATTTATCAAGAGGGTAGTGTCAGGAGAAGTATGAGTCAACAAGCAGAATCCGAAATAAATTGAGACATGATTAGGGTGAAGTCACAAGAATAGGGGACAGCCAGAATGAATAGAATAGAATGTGCTAGTGGCAGTGAATGTAGCTACCTACTTGAGAAGTTTAATGGTGGAGGGAAGCAATAGTTTAGTGGCAGTTATGCCTGAGGGACTTTATTTAGGATGGATTGGAGGTGGGAACAAACTTATGGGTTAAGGAGACGCTCGACTATTTGTCATGACACCAGAGGAGAAAAATGAAACAAAGCTTAGGAGAAAAGGCTTAGCTTTTGAAAAGAGGAAGAAGGAGACTTTTTCTTGGACACAAAAAGAATGAAGAAAAGATAGAGGCAGATAGCAAGAACTTGAAAGGAAATGAAAGAGGAAAAGACCTCTTCTTTTCCTGTCTTGTTGATTTTCAGTATAAAAAAGAGGGAGAAATTGAAAACAGAGAAAATCAGTGAAACAAAAAGCTGGTTCTTCAAAAAAAAATCAACAAAATTGATAAACCTCTAGCATGACTAACAAAAGTACAAAAAGAGAAGACACAAATCACCAATATCAGGATAAAGCAGGGATATCACTACAAATTCTGCATTTGTTTAAATGATCACAGCAGAATACTATGAGCAACTTAGAAGAAATAGAGCAATCCTTTGAAAACCGCAAACTACCATGCCTCAACCTGAATAGTCCATAACCATTAATGAAATTGAATTTGTCATTTTAAAGTACCAGAAAAGGAAACTTGGATGTGTAAAACTAATTCACCATTTGAAAATCAATCAATGTAGTCTGCCATATCAGTAAGCTAAAGGCGAAAAACACATGATCATATCAATTGACACAGAAAACTATTTGACAAAACCCTACACCCATTCACAATCAAAACTCTCAGCAAAACTAAGAATGCAGAAGAACTTACTCAAGTTGATAAAGAATATCTACAAAAAAAACTACAACTAGTATCTTATGTAACAGTGAAAGACGGAATGCTTTCCCTCTAAGATAGGGAACAAGGAAAGCATGTTTATCACCACTCTTCTTAATCATAGTACTGGAAGTTCCAGCCACTGAAATAAGGAAAGAAAAAGAAATTTTAAAAGCATATGTTATTGAAAAGGAAGAAAAACAGTTTTAAAACTATCTGTTTGCAAATGACATGATTATCTGCAGAGGAAATTCCAAAGAATCTATCAAAAAAAAAAAAAGGTCCTAGAACCAATAAGTGATTTCACTATGGTCATAGGATAAAAAGATCTACATGCACAAACCAGTTGCATTTCTGTATATTCACAACGAACATGTGGAAATAAAAATTAAAAATTAAAAGCCATTTACAGTCACTCCAAAATAAATGTAATACTATAGACAAAAAACATGTACAGAATCTGTATACTGAAAACCATAAACAAATGACAAAAGAAATTTAAAAAGACCTAAATAAATGGAGAGACATACTGTGTTCGTGGATTGGAAGACTCAACATAGTAAAGATGTCAGTTTTCCCAAAACTGATCTGTAGATTTAATGCAATTCCTGTCAAAATTCAAGCAAGGTTTTTCTGTAATCATAGACGAGCTTATTCTAAAATTTGTATGGAAAGGCACAGGACCTAGAATAGCTGAAATGATCTTGAAAAAGAAGAATAAAATGAGAATTATCACTCTACATGATACTGCTGCAAACTAGATAGCTATAGTAATCAAGATAGTATGGTATTGCTGGAGGAATAGAATAGAGAACCCAGAAATAGACCCACATAAATATGCCTAACTGATTTTCCACAAAGATGCAAAAGCTATTTAATGGAGGACGAATAGCATTTTGAACAAATGGTGCTAGAGCAATTGGACATTCATAGGCGAAAGAAGGGAACTTTGACTTAACTTCACACCTTGTAAATCAATAACCCAAAATGCATCGTGGACTTTAAGGAAAAATGTAAAAAATTAAAAATTCTAGAAAAGACATTATTAAGAGAATATCTTCAGGATCTAGGACTGGGCAGAGTTCTTAGACTTTGACAGCAAAAGCACAATCCATAAAAGGAAAAATTAATAAATTGTATCTCATCAAAATTTAGAAGTTTTGTGTAGCAAAGACCCTGTTAAGAGAAAGAAAAAATAAGGACTGCCTCGGTGGCTCAGTCGTTAAGCATCTGCCTTCGGCTCAGGTCATGAGCCCAGGGTCCTGGGATCAAGCCCCGCATGGGGCTCCCTGCTCCGTAGGAAGCCTGTTTCTCCCTCTCCCACTCCCCCTGCTTGTGTTCCCTCTCTGGCTATGTCTCTCTGTCAAATAAATATATAAAATCTTTAAAAAAAAAAAGAGAAAGAAAGAAAAAATAAGATACAATTTGGTAGAAAATATTTGCGAACCACATTTCCAACAAAGAATTATTATCTGGAATATGCAAAGAACTCTGAAAATTCAGCAGTAAAGAAACACAAAACTGTCTATTTAGGAAATGGGCAAAGATATGAACAGACATTTCACTGAAGAATATATGAATATGGCAAATAAGCACATGAAAATTTGTTCAACATTATCAGTCATTAATTAAATGCAAATTAAAACCTCAATGAGGTATCACTGCACACTTACCAGAATGGCTTGATAAAAATTAGTGGCAGAACCAAATGCTGTCCAGGATGCAGAGAAACAATCACTTACACATTGCTGGTAGGGATATAAAATAATACAGCCATTTTGCTGTTTGCCATAGCAAACAGTTTAGTAGTTGCTCATAAAACTGGTGATTCCATCAGTAACACTCTTGATAGTTTATCTTAGAGAAATGAAAACTTACGTTCACACAAAAACATGTACGGAAATGTTCATAGCAGCATTCCTCATAATAGCCAAATATTAGAAACAAACCAGGTGTCCTTCAAAGAGCAAACTGTTAAACAAACTGTGTTACACTCATGTCATGGAATTCTATTCAGCAATAAAGGGAACATATCTTTGATACAACTTGTGTGTATCTATAGGGAATTAGCTGAGTGAAAAAAAGTCGATCTTGAAAGGTAACTTACTGGTTAGTATCATTTATATAATACTTTTAAAACCACCAAATTAGAGAACAGATTAGTGGCTTTGAGGAAGTTGGGGGGGCAGGAAAAGGTGGTCACTTTGGGTATAAAAGATAATTGGTTGCCAACAAAAGGATTACCCAGTTCCATCACTAGCCCTGCTGAGGTTAGATTTCATAGATTTACAGCAGAACAATTGACATAATGAAGTGTGTTTGGGAAAACGTGATCCCAACCTATGACCAGCCCAGATCATAGTTAGTAAAGACCACACAGGTATTCACAGAAACTATAATGCATCAGCTCAACACTTCACATATTCACATTCCATTCCAATGAAAAAGTACTGTGTGCTGTACTCCTGGGCTTTTGAAAATGCACCAAATGACATCCTGGTGAAAACTTGGTCAAATAAACACAGCATGATGGTACTAAAATGAGCATTAGAGCCAGGTAGGGGAAAAATCAGCACTTCTGTGATACTAAGGAATGGGAAAGACAGATTTCTGCTGGTTCTTTTATTTTTTAAGATTTTATTAATTTATTTGAGAAAGAGGGTTTAAGAGAGAGAGCAAGCACAAGCAGGGGGAGGGGCAGAGGGAGAAGCAGACTCCCCACTGAGCAGGGAGCCCGATGCGGGACTTGATCCCAGGACCCCGCGTTCATGACCTGAGCCGAAGGCAGATGCTTAACCTACTGAGCCACCCAGGTGCTCGTCTGCCAGGTTGTCTTAAACTCTGTGCATTTGTGTGTGTGTGTGCAGGTGTGCAGTGTGGGTGAGTTGAATTAAAGGCTTTTTTTTTTTCCCAGATAAAAGAAATCTTATTTATATCTTCAAAGCCCACAAACCAGGGTCCTTTTTAGCAACATTGTTTTTGCATTCCACTAAGCCCTTCCACTCCAGTTCCAGCTGTGAGGAATGAAATGCAGACCTTGAAGAGGTGTTCCACTACCTCAGTATCTAGAGACAATATTTCTATTTGGAAAGGTTCGTTCAAATCACATTTCTTGACGGCAGGTCCATCTCATGCATCTTTTTTTTTTTTATGTTATGTTAATCACCATACATTACATCATTAGTTTTTGATGTAGTGTTTCATGATTCATTGTTTGCGTGTAACACCCAGTGCTCCATGCAGTTAATATCCCAACCGGTTATTTTTATGGAGGGAAACAAATATTTGTTGAGCAGGTTAGATGAACCCACACATATTACTGCAATCAAACCTTATTTCTACCAGTTTATTGGACTTTATGCAGGATACAAAAATATTTTAATACACTGTCCTTTCCCTAAAATGTTTATAACCAGAATTTTAACACGTCCCCTTTTATCCACAGTGTCACCTTTGCTGGCAGACTAGTTTATACCTGTTTCTTTAGTGAGAAACTCTTTTGCTGTCACATACATACCAAAGTCCCTCTCCACCCTACCCCTGGACTGGAACACCAGTAGTCTGATTAGCTTAAACATCCAGGGTTTCAGACCAAGGGCCATTTCAACTAATGGACTCAAGAGGTTCCAAGAGACCTTGAAGGGTTAAAAAATATGTAGCCTTTTGGGTCCAAACATTCCTAACCAGTACGGGTCCACAAGCAATAATTAGATTTTTTTTTCTTTTTTGAAATTGAAAAGAGTAATTATAGCTGGCCTGGTTTCCTTAAAGATTCTAGCAATCTATTTGAATTTGCCAATTCAGAGCCAAAGACATATTTATCTTTGCCATCAGAGTAACTTATACTAGAAGATCATGGGGTGAACAGACCACAGCAGAGTGCATTTTTCTGCCTTCAGTCAATACTGTACTCAAATTAATTCAGAATAAGAGCAGTCTGTCCTTTGCTTTAAAATTTCAAATGACATTCCCTCATGAAAATGCATTCAGGAGCTGTAAGCCCCCATCGTTATGGGGAGTCCACCCAAGCCAAATATCCAATCCCTACAGAAGAAAAGCGGTAAAGAAGTCTGTGTGTCCTGCCTGATACATTCCATCATTACTTATGTGTTTTGAAAACAAATCTATAAATAAAAACCTAGATTGTAATTTTTTTTTCCAAGAGTGCCATTAATGAATGTAAACATTTCTTCCATACCGTAAACCTGTGGAAGATACAGATCGCCATTTCAACAACTGGGCGTGTTTTGCTTTTGCCAACTTTAGAGAGACAGGATTTTAAAAGATAACTAGTGGCAAATCTGTCTAGAAGAGATGGTTGGGACCTGGACTGACATATTTTAAACCACATTTTAATCCAGCAACACTGAAACCAGAACTTTCAACCCATCGGCTGGTTACTGAAACCTGATGGGAGAGAGGAACAGTTACCTCCATGCCTCCCATGCCCCTGCCACATTGGTGGGAAAATTGAGCAAATAGATCTTTCTGGTAGGATTGGGGTAATGGGCACCAGCAATTCCATGACTTTTCTTTCTCTCTTATTATTTTATTTTTTCTTGTTACTGGAACTAAAGCAAAGTAATAGTGAAAAAACAAAATACCAAAAGCTCTAAAAGAGAAAAAGAATTGCATAAATCTTGCTATTAAGTGATAATCACTGAAGATAAATATTTTTCTAAAATTAAGGCAGCATGCTGATTTAGAAAATGCAAGCATAGAGAAAACAAATCCAAATCCATCACCCAGTCATCTCTCTATTCACACCTACACACATTTATCCCTGTAATTTTTATAAGGGTCATTCTCTGTACCGTACCCTGAATCTGGATTTTTTTACTCAGTTGAATTTTAGGACATCTTTCTATATCAGGAAATATTAAAAAAAAATTATTTTTAATGGATGCAGATAATTCTTTTAAAAGGATGGATGGATGTTTCAGAAATTGTGCAGCCTGTCCATTATTTATGAGTAGGTAGGTTGTTTCTAGCTTTCTGTTCTCTGGAATAATGCTTCACTGAAGCTCTTTGTACATGTATCTATACTTAATAGCTCTAGATAAATTTCTAGAAGAGGAATTACTGGGTGAATTTTGGTATCTATTTCAAGACTGCCAAAAGAAAGATTAAGCACTTATGCTTTCACTAGTAATGTGTAAGAAATGTGGATTCCTCATACCCTTATCAATATTACTAGTATTTTCCCAATTTACTAGGAGAAAATGAAATATTTACCCCATTCATTAGGTAGAAATGATAGGTCATTTTTACTAGTAGTTTTTTCATTAATGGTGTAGTCAAACATCTTTTCATATATTTATTGACCATTTTATTCTGTAAATTGCCCATTTCCAAATTGGGATTTTTGTCTTGTCTCAAATTGCTTTTTAAAGATTTATCTTATCTTGTAAATACATACTTTGTGTCTATCATGTATTGCAAATATTTTCCCAATTTGTCATTTGTCTTTTGTCTTTTGACTTGTTTTTGGATGTTTTTAAATTATGTATGAATTTTAATACCTTCATGTAATACCTAATACATAATTTTATATCCAGCTTTTATCTTTTTAACATTGTATTGCTTTTACTTTCCCTCATTAAAAATTCAAGTAAAGGGACGCCTGGGTGGCTTAGTCAGTTAAGCGTCTGCCTTTGGCTCAGGTCATGATCCCAGGGTCCTGGGGTCGAGTCCTACCTTGGGCTCCTTGCTGAGCAAGGAGCCTGCTTCTCCCTCTGCCTGCCTCTGTCTCTCTCTCTCTCTCTCTCTGATAAATAAAAATCTTAAAAAAAAGAATTCAAGTAAAATATTTTAATGAGTGTATAAAATATGTTTTAGGAAAGTACCATTATTTATCTTACTGTAATGTAGTTTCCTAGTGATTTTTTTCCCTACTACTGGTTTTTTGATATTATTTCTTGCCACCATAAACAATGCTGGATTAGAGGAGAGTGAGGTGATAAGCAGACAGAAAAAATAAAGTAGCTGGGCTCTTCAAAATTTTAGTAACAGGAGAAATTGAAAGTGATGTGAGACTCTTTTTTTTTTTTATCACCCTTGCTAAAGGGACAAAGACGTAACAAAGGCCCAATTGTAGTATCTTTTAAAAAAAAAGATGAGAGGAATATTAAGAAAAAATAGCCCTGGGGCACCTGGATGGCTCAGTACGTTAAGCATCTGACTCTTGGTTTCAGCTGAGATCATGATCTCATGGGTCTTGAGATCAAGCCCCACGTGGGGCTCCATGCACAGCGAGAAGTCTGCTTGAAGATTCTCTCCCTTTGCCCCTCCACCTGTGTGCGTGTGTGCGCTCTCTCTCCTTCTCTCTCTCTCTCTCTCTCTCACACACACACTCTCTCTCTCTCAAATGAATAAATAAATCTTTAAGGAAAAAAAGAAAAAATAGCCCTGGGGGAAGAGAAATAAATAAACAAGACAATAACACGCTAAATTTGTGTGTTTTAGTAACTTATGGTTTCAAGTGAACCTTTGAGATTTGTTTTATTTTTTTGCATTTCTTCCATTTGTTTTAATGGGAGATAAGGTCGTCTATTCCTTAACTGTAGAGTCCCCTCCTGATCTCTTTCACATTTTGTTACTCCTGGGAACAATCAAATGTATCCAATCTCTTTAGGCTTGTCTAATAAGTGGCATTATTGCATCATTCAAGCATTTAAATTTGATTGATGAGTTTATCCATAAAGGTTGTTCATAAATCTGTTAAAGTCATTTATTTCTGATATCGGTATAATTGTGTATGCCAGTATTAATGCTGCTTTCCAGAAGATTAACCATATGTTGTAGGGCCTAATTTGGGTTTCAGAGTAGAAAGTGGTGATCTTTTCAACGTGTGATTTATTGGAGGAAAATGAAGCTTGATGGGGACAATCTGGGAGCAGGCAATTGGGAGGGAGACCCACACAGACCTTGTATTATTTTGCTGTTATTCAGCAATTTATATTGTGGGACTTCTAGTACCAACTAGGGTGAAATATAACCTCACATTTTACTACCAACTCTGTTTTTTCTGTCTCTCTTCTCCACTAAGACCAGGGAATAGAACATAAAGGTCGACAGCTTTATCCTAATCTGAATTGTTTTGAATATTGTACTTGTATTCTCATCCTTCATTGATTTTTAACATGATGTGATGTATTATAGCCATATTCATTATTGTGTGTGGCACCAAAATTTATGCTTTAGAAGTGTGACTTTTAATAAAAGGAAATGCTTGTGATTATTTGTGCCATATCAACTGTGTCACATCAAGTCCTTAATATACTGTAATTCAGTAGGGGCGTTTTCCCCAATTTCACAGCAATAAATGCAGCACATTGGTTCCATTGCCTTACCTAGGTTTTAGAGTTGTTTTGAACAATGGGTTTTGCTTGTAGTTTCCATGGCATTTCACCTAAATCAGTTGGGTGAGTCTACCCTAGCTAGTAAGTGTCAGGTGCATAACTGGATAGATATAAGTGAAAAGGTGCCTTATTTTGGAAATGTGCAGGAAAACTCTTGCCTAGCCTCAGTATTCGTCATCTGTGCTCTTCAGATTATGGCTTCCTGCCATCCCCGCTCCCCTACCCGCACCCCTGTCCAGGGTCAGTTAATCATTCCCAAGCCTTCAGGTTCTGTTTTTGTCCATACCCACACTATATTTTTAAAGTACCTGTCTCCCTTGTGTGTGTTTTAAGGGCAGAATTCAGGCCTGTCTTCTGTATATCCTCAGGACTCGGTGCCTACTACAGGCCCTAGCACAGGGTGATAATTTGATGAATTCACCTGAGTGAACCCAGTCTTGCCGTCTTAATGTATTGAATGATTAATACATGCAACTGATGATGAAAAATGGAGCCTGGCTTCCTTCAAGCCCTCCTTTCTTCCTTTCAGAAATATTTGCTGAGCGCTTGCTTATATTGTGAACATCGGTCTCAGCACAGAGAATACAGTGGTGAAAATGAGAGAAAAAAACCTGCCTTCAGGGAGTTAAAAATCTAATGAAATAACTCAATAGTCTTCCTTGTCCAATTCACGTGTTTTTCAGTTTCAGGTTGGATAAACAAATCAAGTATCCCCTCATATTAAAAAAGTAAATTAAAAACTGCATCTGGGACTTTGCTACCAGCAGTGTAGTATACCAAAGAAACACAGAGCTGTGTAATCCACTGTAGTAGCCACTTGCCATGCGTGGCTGTGAGCACATGCAGTGTGCTAGTCTGAATTTGAATGTACGAAAACCATAAAATACACATCAGATTTTGAAGACTGAGTATGGAAAAAAGAATGTAAAATATCACATTAATAATTTCGTATTATGTGTTGAAATAATATTTTTTATATTTTGGGTTTAGTAAAATGTTATTAAAATTAATTTCACCTCGTTTTTAAAAAAAATGTATGTGACTACTAGATAATTTAAAATTACCGATGCAGTTTGCATCTGTGGTTTGCGTTATATTGCTTTGAATATTGTGAGTAGAGAGTGGTACAGCATAGGCTGGAGAATGCTCCACTATCGATTTTGATCATGTCCCCCTACTGGCTCTGTGGCCTTTGACAACCTATTAGTCTGTCTTTAATTCTTTTGTCTTATCATGTAAAATCGAGACATCAGTAGTACCTAACTCATGCCATTGCTATGAGAATAGATGCATACAGACAGTATCTGGCATATAGTATACACTCTTTATGTATTTGTTAAATAAGTAAACAGATTTACTGGTCACTACCATATCTACCCCAGTGGGAAGAATTATCAAAGGGGTAAGGTTTTTAAATAGCAGTGTTGTACAAGAAATAACAGTTGTTGGCGAGGATGCAGAGAAAAGGGAACACTCTTGCACTGTTGGTGGGAATGCAAACTGGTGCAGCCACTCTGGAGAACAGTATGGACGCTCTCAAAAAACTTAAAAATAGAGCTACCCTACAATCCAACAATTGCACTACTAGGTATTTACCCAAAGAATACAAAAATACAGATTCAAGGGGGTACATGCACTTCAATGCTTATAGCAGCATTATCAACAATAGCCAAACTATGGAGAGAACCCCAAATGTCCATCAACTGATGAATGGATAAAGAAGATGTGATATACATATACAATGGAATATTACTCAGCCATCAAAAAAGAATGAAATTTTGCCATTTGCAACAGCGTGGATGGAGCTAGAGTGTAGTACGCTAAGTGAAGTAAATTAGTCAGAGAAAGACAGATACCCTATGATCTCACTAATATGTGGAATTTAAGACATAACACAGATGAACATAAGGGAAGGGGGGGAAAAAGGAGAGAGGGAAACAAGCCATAGAAAAGACTCTTACAGATAGAGAATAAACTGAGGGTTGCTGAAGGGGAAATGGATGGGGGATAGGCTAGGTGGGTGATGGGTATTAAGAGGGCACTTGTGATGAGCACTGGGTGTTGTATGTAAGTGATGAATCACTGAATTCCACTCCTGAAACCAATATTGCACTGTATGTTAACTAACAAAATTTAAATAAAAATTAAAAAATAAATAACAGTGTTGTAAATAACCCATCGTTTTCTAGGGTAGGAGTAGTGATTGTAGACTGACATGGGGAACATTTTGATGGTTTATTAGCTCAAGTCCCTCTCCCCACCCTCCTCTTCACCCAGAACAGATGGAGGGAAATGAGTAAAATTCAAAAGGAATTAATTACCTTTCTCTCCAGCAAGCTATTTGGGAAAAAGATGCTGAAGTGAATGGCAAATCTACAAGATTTTTCTTTTCACATAAATTCAAGACCCTGTTACTTTGTGTGGGTTCTTAGAAAGAAGTCTAAAATATGAAAATCCAAGCTTCTAAGTTAGAGAAGAGATTCTTTGCAAAACAGACCCACTAAAGAGCATTGTTGGCAGCCACTTTAATCTCTGTGTACTTGTTAACTAACTGCAGAGGAGACACTGGGAAGTCAGTCAAAAATTAAGGTATTCATGACACCTGTATATAGGAAAAAATATATATTGATTGTGGCAGAGAGGGTCTAGAGTGGCCCACATGTTTCCTGCCTTGCTTCTAACCAATGTAACAAGGCAAAAATGAAGGGATGTTTATGATTTTATGTGTGTGATAACATGACATAAGATAGTGTCTCCCATCTTACTGAAGTTTCTCTTTCCCTTGATGGCTTTGAGGAAATAAGTGTTCCTGTTGAGGGATGCCACATAGAAAGAAACCGCTGAAAGCTTCTAGAAGCTGAGAGCAGCCTCTGCTAACAGCCAGCAAGAACCTACAAAGAACTAAATTCTGCCAACAGCCAGATTGAATTTAAAACTGTATCCTCTCCCAGTCAAGTCTCGGAAGAAACCATAACCCCTGCCAACACCTGGACCGCAGCCTTGTGACCCTAAACAGAGGATCCAGCAAAGTCATGTCCAGACTCCTGACCCCTGAAAACAGGGCAAGAAGTATGTGTTACTTTAAGCTGCTAATTTGTAGTAATATTGTTAGTCAGCAATAGTTAACTAACACACTGGTACTTTGACTTATCCAAATTGTAACCATTAAGCATATTTTAAGTAAAGTAAGATATGTGCGCTGAAATTACTGGAATTCATTGTTCCTTTTCTTTGATCTTCCATCTTCTCAAGCCTGACTGAGGGATTTAGGTGTATATTTAATAATAAATCAGTTATATTTATAATATTTTATAGCATTTTAAAGTTTACAGGTAATAAACTTTTGGTTGGTAAATGATAATTCAGTTTCCCATAGTTTGGTTTGACATGATTCTGCAGTTCAGAATGTATTGGACACATATATCTAGGGCTCCAAAGAGAGATATGGACCAGATATTTTTTTTTTTAGAATTTATTTATTTATTTTGAGAGAGAGAAAGAGAGGGAGAGAGCAAGAGCAGGGAGGAGGAGGCAGAGGGAAAGGGAAAAGCAGACTCCCTGCTGAGCGCAGAGCCCAATGTGGGACTCAGTCCCAGGACATTGGGATCACGACCTGAGTGCAAGGCAGATGCTTAACTGAGCCACCCAGGCGCCCCTGGACTAGATATTTCGTTCAAATCATTAGCATCTTCCAGATGGTAATTAGATCTATTAAAATGGATTAAGTCACTTGATCATCCATAGAAGCTAAGACTGTGGACCACGCTCAGGAAAGAAACAGCATTTAAGGGGCAAACAGAAGAATCGGCAAAAGGGAAACCAAGTCAGGAACGTAAAAAGAAATTTAAGAGAGTTTTGTCAGGGATGCCAAGAATTTCAAGATAAAGAGAGTACCAAAAAAAAAAAAAAAAGGATAATGAAACCCGAGTTAATCGGGTTTAGGAATTAGGAAGTGATTGTTGATCTTAGTGAGATGGAATGGAAGTTGGATTTCACTGAGTTGCTAAATAGCTTGGGAATGAGAAGTAGAGGTAAATATTTACTTAGGTAATAGCTAAAGGGGAAGGTTGAATCAAAGAAAGGGTTTTCTTAAGACAGAAGAGACTTTCTCGTGATTGTTACCATGAAGACTTACTAAAAGAGAGCTTGTCAGTGTGGAAAAGGAAGGGGGTTACTGTACAAATGAGGTCTGGGATTGGGAGAGAGGTAATTGGTGGTGTGGACAGCATAAAGAATCAGCCTCGGATGGGTGAAGAACACCTTTCTTTCAGACTAGGAGGAAAGAAATGAGCCTACATGTGGAAGTAAATACATTCGGAGGTGTGGACATGAGAAGTCAGGGAATTTATATGACTTTTGTTTTCCCACCCGCCTTGAGGAAGTGGGCAGGGCTGAGTAGGGGCTAAATGGGTACAACCACTGATGGGAATGAGAGTCTTGTTGAATAGAGCAGAGTTTCTTTCTTTTTTTTTTCTTTTTTTAAAAGATTTTATTTATTTATTTGACAGAGAGACACAGCGAGAGAGGGAACACAAGCAGGGGGAGTGGGAGAGGGAGAAGCAGGCTTCCCGCTGAGCAGGGAGCCCGACGCAGGGCTCAATCCCAGGACCCTGGGATCATGACCTGAGCCCAAGGCGGACGCTTAACGACTGAGTCACCCAGGCGCCCCTAAAGCGGAATTTCTAAGAGGCGTTAAGACTCTCACCAAAGCTGAAAGCTGTCCCACTATGAAATCTCCCTTGGAGTTGAAGGTGAATGCATTTTGGTTTGTCCATTAACATGAGAAATCTGAACTTGGGAAATAACCTCATAGCCCAGCTTCCAAGGCTGTTACCAAAACCATCCCTCTTGCACTCATATAAATTATTCTCACACCTTTTGACGACAAACTGGGCTTTTGTTTTGTTTTGTTTTTGTTTTTAATTTAGCATAACAAAAGAAAAATGTAGGTCTTCATGTCGAAAGTACGGAATTCTATTTGTAGGACGTACTCCTTAGAGTGAGGTGACATGCGCACCTTCCTCACTAGAAGGAGTAATACTTTTTCTTCTTGCCGTTGGCACTATTTTCAGTCCCTACCTCTTTCTTCATCGGATTTGAGTGAAACAAGGTCAGAATCATCCTTCATTTTTCTCTTTGGCTGGTTCTTCTGGAAACAGTGCATGCATGCATTACAACTCTTCAGAGGTAACTTGTTTTTTCTTCAGGAGAATCTAAAACCATAAAGCTGGAATTGTTTTCCATTTCATTTCTTAGATGGAATCTTAAATTTTTGCTCCTGGAGAAACGGTCTATAAAGAATGCATCCTCCATATCTACATCGTCTATAATAGATAGAACTCTGGCAGTAGCTACTACCAGAGTGAACATTCAGATCATCTAAAATTATTATAACAGTTTATTCTTTCATTTAACCTAGTGAGTACGTACTACTATGTGTCTGGTGCTGTTCTAGGCTCCAAATAAGGACCCCAGGCTTTCAGGGAGCAAATATTCTTAGGTGCATGTGATGGGGGGAGAAGAGGGAGAGTGAAGCTGAAAATAAACAATTGAACAAATATGTTTAAAAAAGATTTAGCAGATAGTGATAGGTGGTGAGTATAAGCAAAATAACAGAGATGTGATATCTGTTATATATTATAGATATGATAATGACTGGGAAGAGGCTGGCTTTAGACATACAGAATATGCAGAATTCGGAAGATTATCAGATTACAACCAGACAGCTCAAAAATCTGCAATTACCTTGGCAAGAACGGAAGTGGTGTTAAGACCTGCCGTATATATATTTCTGGAAAGCTTAATCTAAACCAGGGGAGAGGAACCCAGAGACCCAGCTCTGACATCAGCTGTCCATCCTTTCTTCAGCCAAAAAGAAAAAAAAAAGAAATGCCTGAAAGCCAGAAAAGCCTTACAGATGAGAAAAATTATTTTTTAGATGTCCAGTCTTCTGTAAATAAATAGTCCTGTTAGTATATTGGTGTGGAGCCCCTCACCTGTTACTACTCCTTGTGTCTTACATTTTTAAATAGCTGATTAGATAATGTTAATGACACACACATTGCCACCCTCTCTCTCTCTGATCTTCACATGGATGGCCTCAGACCTCCATCTTTCTTTTCTTTTGCTTAGGCTTTGGGTTCTTGACTTACTTTAAATACATTCAGACTCTGGAAAAATGGAGGTTTCTGAGGTTACGTTTGAAAGATCTTTGACTGACAGGCTCCCTTCGGCCACACAGAACTGCAAGAGTGGAAAAAAAATGTGGATTTAGCTCAAACTCTGGCAGCTTTTTTTCCATCTGAGAAACAGAATCTGGCTCTGGCTAGCCCCAGGGAATGTAAATAGAACCTTACCTGTAATTAACCCAGGGCTTCTCTTGTTCTCGATGCAAATGGAGTTATAATTGTATTTCCTTTAGTAGAGTAGAAAGCCTGGGTTTCCGAGGGGAGCTGGCAGTGGAATAGAGGACAAAATTTCTGTCTAACTATGACAGCTCCCTCCTATCTCCTTCTAGAAAACCTGAAAGATAATAAAACTGGAGTTGCATTTGATGTAAGACATATGGTAATTACTATAATAATATTATCACCCGGGTTCTGCAATGGTTTTGTCAGTGAGGTGCAATTTCACATATTGTCTGCAATAAAATCCCCGTTTTTGGTTATTGATAGCAATGCCTTTCTAAAATGGTATAGGTGTTTTGTGACAGCTGCAAAGTTCCTGCCTCATATCCAGGTAATTGGGTTGAGAATAAGGCCTGCATGTTAAAACCTGACAATGTGAGAAGTGGAGAAAGCCCAGGGAATACTGTGAATATTTTGGTAGTTATTAACTGGCTAAAAGGGAAGCCTTTGCTAGTCAGTTCTTCTGAAGCAATATTGAAGGGAAAAAAAAAAAGAAAGAAAAGAGAAAGAAAGAAAGCAAGAAAGACAGGCCCCTTTGAAAGCCTCTGTGGAGTCTTCAGTCAAAATTTGGAAATTTGGAGCTAATCAATCATATCATGAATCTGTACTTAATATTTTTAAGGCTGTATACAGTATCCACAAATTAGACTATAATTACTTTCATTTTATGCTGCTATTGATTGTTTCGTAAGTCAGATTTTACTCTGCTTAATTGCTGATTTAATAGAAATTACTTCAGCATCATAAGTATGTATGTGTGTAATAAATGCTTTTATTTATTGGTCATAGGAAAAATTGGTTCTATAGGATGTTATCCTGAGCAAGCTGTATATATTCAATTTTATAGCTGCTTCCAGGGAGCCAAATATTGAAGACACTAACGGCATGTTAAAATGGACTACTCTAAATCATTTTTTGGAAATACGTGGGAAATAAATAACAAATAACAATGGTATGTCAAAGTGATTTTATTGTTCAGATTAATAAAAGGAAATTAATACAATGACCGGATAGGGGAAAAGTCAGATTATGGGTTTTTCTTTTTTTAACGTCCTCTCTTGTGCAGAATTCATTTTTTAAAAATCCCACCAAAGACCCATAAAACAGTGAGCTCTATTCAGAAGTTATTATTTAGGCACAAATCATCACTAGTGGCAATATATTCAGTGAGTGTGGCATTATATACTTGTGTTGAATTGAATAAATATGTATATATAAAGGTGTAGGTTGGCAAGTTAATCATGCTGTGAAGTGTTAAATAACTAGAAGTAATGGTAATAATTTGGGAATAAAATTGGTGTTCTATTAGTTGGTTATTATGATTAAAATTCCTTAGTTAATTCTTTTTTTGTCTTGTTTTGTTTTTTGGAAAGGGGAAATGGCCTAGATGTCAAAAAAAAATGGAATTGTAAAGTTAGCACAGAACTAAAGACCTTTGGCCCTAGCATTTTATAGCAAAACATTTGGGATTTGTATTAAAGACCTATAGCAAGGTGGTAATTCAAATCATTTTGATGCAATTTCATTCAAGAATTATTATTATTATTAAATACCTGAAAAGTTCAGACCCTAGAAATATAGCCATGAACAAAATTAAGCACTACTCGCATGAGCTTTTTAGATCCTAAGAATACAGCTGTGGACAAAATTAAGTTCTACTCTCATGAGCTTATACTTACTAGGTATAGATTCTGTGCTAGACCCTGTAGAACACCTAAGGTATAATTGAGGATATCTCGTTGAAGTATTATACCAATTTCTCACCAGACCTAGTTGAGATTCTGAGTGGTCATTTGTTGGTACCGGAAACATAACCAGACTAATGTGACTCCTCCCCTTGGTGAATTAGCACTAGAGATTACACCAGGTGGAGTTGTGGCACAAAGTAATCTTTAATTGTAGCAAATAAGATAATCACGGGGAGTAATTTCCAAAGCCGTGACTCCCTGAGGAGGGGTGAGCAAGTTCTTTTTATTTGGGGTTTAGTATGAATGTTTAGAAAGGGGAGCTTTGTCATCACATGTAAAGGCGGGCATGAGGTTGTGCCTATACAGACTTCGTATGTTATGTTAAAGAAGCTTGTGTTCTTCCTAAGATGGAGACTTTAACATTATAATGAGGCAGAGGTAACTGGTGAACACTTTTTGGCTCATCTGCATAGTCATTGACTTGGTGGCCAAGCTCAATCTGGTTTTGTTGTTTTTTTTTTTTAAGATTTTATTCATTAATTTGACAGAAAGAAAGGGAGAGAGAACAAAAGCAGGGGGAGGAGCAGAAGCAGAGAGAGAAGCAGACGCCTCACTGAGCAGGGAGTCTTAAGTGGGACTCGATCCCAGGACTCCGGGATCATGACCTGAGCCAAAGGCAGACACTTAACCAACGGGGCCACCCAGGCGTCCGCTCAAGATGGTTTAAACTGGCTTAGGCTGGCTAGTTCTTGGTCGGCCAGTAGGTAGTCTAGGGTTATTCTGTAGTCTAAGACCATTCAGGCTAAGGAAGGCAGGGCCTTGCTTGTTCATAGGCTGGACCCATATCAGTTGACCCTGAGTCCAGACTTCTGCAGAGACGGCTTAGTGCATTTGTTAGTGGGATCTGAAAAGAAGCGATAGACAATTAAAGAGAAACAGTTCTCTGAAAAACAAGCTTTAAATTTTCTGCTAGTCTTAACCTCATCAACCCTATGGGGCATGGTTTCAGAAAGAACCAGGAATTGGTGGTTCCTGTCTGACTTTCCAACAAGCACACAGAACTTTTCTCTAGTGTAACAGAAAGATTATCTTCTGTGGAGATAAAAAATTTTCTTAATTTCTCAAAAGAAAAATGAGAGGCAGCCCACCTCTAGTTGGGTTGAAAAATTTTTACATATTTGTTTGCTCATTGTATTTTTTTATAAGTTGTTCTTTGACTGTTTTCTTGGGGTCTTAGTATTTTCACATTTGAAATTCATTATATAATTAAGATATTATGTCTTTGTCATATGTACTATAAATAGTGTCCCCATCTATCAGTCTATTTTGTTGGTACACAGCTCTTTAAAGCAAATGTCTGATTTATTGTCTTTTATTTGAAGCAACAGATCTTTTCTTAAAGAACCAAACTTGTAGTTTATTTGGTTGTTTGTACCTTAAAATACGGTAAGGAAAAGATATACACCAAAAATAATGGCATTTTTCTTCTTGTTAATGAGCCTTTCCCCTTGGAGAAAAGTTCACTAGCAATTTTCATTGAAGGATTTTCTTTCTTGAGACATTTTGTGCATGTATTATTGGAATTTGAGAGGAAGGAATCCTTTCTATGGAGTAGTTCCCTTTGTGGGGGTCAACCCTTAATTTAGAGAACATTATTACACGGTAGTTAAATAGTATTTGTGAGGTTGCCCAAATGGGAGTAAATCTGGGAGATTTATTTTCAATTTTATAATCACTTAGCTTTTGAATTGCATTAATTGTTGCATTCCCGATAATGAATTATACATACTGAAGATTTTTCTCAGGCCCATAGCATAGATTATTCGGTGATGTAGTGGAAAGAATACTGGATTTTGTACCAGAAGATGTGGGTTTTCACTGCAAATGAAGACATGGACTAGATGATCCCAAGGTCCTTTTAGGAATGTGTGATTCTGGGGTGCCTGGGTGGCTCAGTCATTAAGCATCTGCCTTTGGCTCAGGTCATGATCCCAGGGTCCTGGGATCGAGCCCCATATTGGGCTCCCTGCTCGGCGGGAGGCCTCTTCTCCCTCTCCCACTCCCCCTGCTTGTGTTCCCTCTCTCACTGTGTCTCTCTTTGTCAAATAAATAAATAAAATCTTTAAAAAAAAAAAGGAATGTGTAATTCTATGACCACTGGAAGTCTCCCCCTGTTTAATAGAAGTTATTTTTCTCTTTTTTCTTCTCTTCCTTTCTAGGTTTAGAGAAGTTCAAGAATTCAGTTGTACATGTTGAGTCTTAGATATCTGAGTTAGGTCTTATGAAAAATTTAAAATGAAGATGCACATTTGGAAGTTGTAAGCAAGCAAATATTATTTAAAGCCATGGAAATAGACAACATAAGAAACCCATGAAACCAGAAGAATTCAGGATGAAACTGGAAAGATCCAATATAATGGTTCTGTAGAAGAGGAACTGGCCAAGGAGACAGGGAACCATGTCCACGAATTAAAGATGCCATTTGGTTGTCCTGTTAGATGCAGAATTAAGACATAGCTAGTGTCGAGAAATTAGCAGAGATAATTTAAAATAACAAAGAAGTGTAGCCTAAAAAGAGACAATAATTGAGGTATTGGAAGGTCCATGTAGTATACCTTATTGATATAACTATTGTTTGAATTCCTATGTAATTTAGGATTTTGAAGAAAGAAGCCTCTTATCCAGTTGTAAAGGGAGGAAGGGGGGAGAAAAGGAAAGGGAATCAGGAAGGTCTTCATGAGAGAGGAAATAATTAATCTAGGCTAAGAAGGATAATAGGAGAAGCCAAAGGTGAAGACATTCTAGATCACAGAAAAAAAAACTAAGCCAAAATAGGAAAAGGGTATAAATTGGGTACGTTCAGAAAGCAGCATAGGGCAGAGCAGGCTATACCAGTCTTACCCAAGTGAATTCAAGGCTGAAGAGGGACAGGTAGGTAAGGTCCTATTATGAAGAGCCCTAAATGCCATTTAAGTAACTTATTCATAACCAGTCAGGTGACTGGAAGTTACTGAATGAATTTGAAATAGAGAAATTGATTCTAGGTAACCATTTTAAAGAGAGATTTAAAAATCATAGAAGTAGAAAAATAAATAAATATACAAAATAATTTCCAACTTTTTATTAAGCATGATGAACTAACACTTGAATACATTCAGACTCAGAGAGCTTCCTTTGATTAGAAGCAGAGGTGTGAATAGAAGACACGAGACTAGACAGGAAATTTTCCCCTTGTTTTCAAGGTCATTCCCATACTTCATCATCAGTTCCCTGGCCTCCCTAAGAAATAGGAAATCCCCCAAATTCAATCCAGTGTGTATTCTTCCAGGAAGGAGAATATACATCCTCCGACTGAACACCAACTAGCTTCTCCTTTGTCTTTACTGATGGAAGGATTTTAAGACAGAATAAATCTGAGTGGAATAGGAGAAAAAGGCAGGCAATTCTCAAATTCCTAAGACCCCAACCAGTGTTCCAACCTTCATTGAACAAATATCTCTCAACCACCTTCTAAGTGCCAGATACTCAGAAAATCCGCCTCATCCATTGTTGACAGCCAACAGATGGAATAAATTTAGATGGTTCTCAGGATCATCTGATTTTTTTCTCCTCTGATTTACCTGAACAGTAACACTTATCCACATAACTCATTCCCTTCAAGTAAGGCCCATGAAGAGCTAAGGCTGATTCTGACCGGAATGGAAGGTTAACAGCCTATTTCATCTCTCATCAGTTCCCCTTACTGTCTGTCCCTCAGTCTGTGTCACATGTCAGTGTGGAAAGAAGGGATGGAGTCAGAGAAACAATTCAACATTGGTGGATTTCTTCAGGCCAAAGATGAGGTCCTCAATGAGGGAGTGACAGCAGAATTAAATACAGAATGGTCAGATGTAAAGCTATTTCAGAGTGAGAACCAATAGGACTTTGCTACCCACTTAAGGTAGAAGGTGAGAGAGAATAAAGACTAAAAATGGACTCAGAGGTCACAGTCCAAATTGGGACAGGAAAAGGAGAAGCAGAGCCTGTGGCGGGGTTGGGGGGGCATGTTGGTAGGATAGGAAGGGGAGATATAAAATAAAAGGCTTACTTGGAATACATTCATTGAAGATGCCATGTTGAGATTTTTGGTAGATAATTAATATCACCTACCTCTTCAGAGAACGGTCTGGGCTGGAGAATATAAGTCTCCATAGGAGTGGTTAATCAAAGCCAAAAGGAAAGATAAGATCACAACAGAGGTCCTAAGTTGGCCTTGAAGGTGGTTTTTGGTTTTTGCTTATCATTTCTTTTTGATTGTTGTTTTTGATGTTTGATAATACAAGTTTTTCTGAAAAACCAAAGTTTTACAAATCAAACACTAGAAAATAATGGGACTTATGGGGGAAATAAAGATAAGGCAGAGAACTTGAAACCCAGAAGTTAATAACCAGAACATTAATAAAAACAACAATAATCTCAAAAATTACCAGCACAGTTAAAAATCATGTTAAATTCACAATTGTGTGTGGGGGGGAGAGAACATTTAAGTTCTACTCTCTTAGCAAATTTCAAATATATAATAAAGTGTTATTAACTATAGTCACTATGTTTTACATTATTGTAAACCTTACTGATCTTATAGATCAAAGTTTATACCCTTTTACCAACCTCTCCCTATTTCCCCAACACTCCCCCACTCTTTTCTACCTCTGTTTCTGAGTTTGACTTTTTTTTAAAGATTCTATATATTAGCGATACCATGCAATATTTATGTTTCCCTGGTTTCTTTCACTTAATAATGCCTTCATGATCCCCATTGTCACAAATAGCAGAATTTCCTTATCTGTTGATGAACACTTAAATAACTTGGCTATTGTGAAAAATATTACATTGAACATGGGAATACAGATATCTCTTTGGATATCTTGTTTTTATTTCTTTTGACAATATACTCAGAAGTAGGATTGCTGGGTCTTATGGTGGTTCTATTTTTAATTTTTTGAGAAATCTCCGTACTGATTTCCATAGTGGCTGTACCAGTTTGCATTCTCAGCAACAGTGCACCAAGGATACCTTTCCCTGCACATCTTCACCAACACTTGCTGTGTCTTGTCTTTTTGATGAAAGCCATTCCAACAGGTGTGAGGTGACATCTTGTGGTTTTGTTTTGCATTTCCCTGATGATTAGTGATGTTGAGCACCTCTTCATGTAGCTGTTGGTCATCTGTAGGTCTTCTTTGGAAAAATGTTTATTCAGTTCCTCTGCTCATTTTTTAATTGGATTGTTTGTTTTTTTGTTATTGGATTGTATGAGTTCCTTATATATTGGATATTAACCCCTGCTCAGCTATAGGATGTGCAAACATTTTCCGCTCATGGTTTAAAACCATGTTAAATTCCCAATAAATGTTTTAAAAAGAAAATGATGGATAGTTTGATGCCAGATGGTGTAAGGAAGAGTTGACGCTGCTGAGTTGTAGAAGAAAGAGCAAATGCACTAATTAAGGAAAACACCCAATAAGCATTTCTAAGACAGAGTGCAGGCAAACTTAAAGGAAGAACAGGGAATGAATGTGTTCAGCTAGTAAGTGCACATTGTGCTCAGCTACTGTTATTGGTAAGATGATGAGAAAAACCAATATAAAACCACCATGAACCTGTACCTAATACTAATGTCAGCCCCCATTACCAGAGGAGCACATAAAAGAAATAGGCTTTTGTTTTCCTCTGACCCTATATGACCAATAATATTTATGTGTATAATTCATTGCTCTCAGTAAAAGGTCCCTGGAGAGATCAAAACTGACTGTATTCCAATTTGAATGCCTTTAGGACTAAGGTATTCAGTATTCATTTCCCACAGGCTCCACCACTCCCTATTGCCTTATACTCCTTCATCTCCCATCCATTTCATGCATTTATATTTCCTTCCTTGTCTCTGCTGCATTTTTTAAAGATTTATTTATTCATTTGAGAGAGAGAGAGAGAGAAAGGGAGCACGATGTGTGCATAAGTGGGGGGAGGGGCAGAGGGAGAGAGAATCCCCAAGCAGATTCCCCGCTGAGTGTGGAGCCCTGCTCGGAGCTCAATCCCAGGACCCCGAGATCATGACCTGAGCCAAAGTCAAGAGTTGGCCGCTCAAGCAACTGAGCCAAAGAGCCTGAGCATTTTTAATTTCCAGGCCCTTTTGTGGAGAAGAAAAGAACTTAGGGGTAAAGCTCCCATTTAAGGGCAGGCCAGGAACTGAAAGAGGTAGATGGAACATCAGGAGAAAATGTTAGGTCTAAAACCAGAGGAGGAGAGGATTTCAGAAAAGTAGTCAAGATTATAAGACGCTGTGGGGAGGTCCTAAGAGATCCTTGGAGGTATCGAGTAGTATAGCAATGGTAACTCTTAAGAGCAGTCAGTGTTTGTGTCGTGTGGTGGGGGCAGAGTCAGGCTGCCACACCAGGGAAAGGATGGAGGGAGGGAATGTCATCTACTCTCTCAAAAGGTCTGATAAGGAGAGAAAGGAGAGAGGAGCACTATGTTTACAGGAAGACATGTTGAGAGAATTCTCTCGGTATGAATAGCAACTCTTAATGATATTATTTTTAGGCTGAGGAGAAGTAGCTGCTGGGAAGGAAAAGGGAAATATTTGAAGATGAGAGAGAAAGAGTAAGACTCAGGGGAGCAACTCTCCAGACCTCTGTTCCATTACATGGTTCACTAGACAAGCATGGACTCATCTTGGCTTCATTTTGAGCTCCTTCTGACTGGACGTGTGATTTCTGGCAATATATTTACAGATTCTCCCCTGCCCCCTCCTCACCCTCCGCCCCCACAAGTGCTCTGTGTAGTTCCTTTGTAAAGATACCTGTGCTGTGGTGGTATCTACCAGAGAAGACATCCACTGGCAGTGGAACGATGAGGACTTGACGCAGGCCGCGTCTGCTGTGACGCAGCCCTGAAGGTGCTTAGCAGATATTCAGGATGAGTGGATCCCCCTTTATTGCTGAAATATCGCCTGTCTCATTATGCTTAACATTTCAAACATTATTAATTTTTAATTATTTACATTTAATTATCTGCTTTACTTAAGCATCCAAATTCCACAGCTAATGTTCTTGATGAAATATTTACTAAACAATCAACCCTCTTGGATTCCACGGAGCTGAATGTTTTCAATTTGCAGTAAACCTTTCCAGGAGGCCTCCTTCGCACCCCAGGGTTCTGGAGGTAGCTGCACGCCCAGTGCTTATGGCTTCAGCTGCAACATCCTTGCTGTCTCAGGGACACTCTGTCACCTCTGATGGGATGGATTGCCCTGCTCCGCATTAGTGTTACCAGGTTGAGTGCCATTGGGACACTCACACCATGTCCCTTCTCATTTCTCTTCTGTTAGGGCTGGGAACACATTAACAAGGAGCCAGTTCTGGTGATAGAAAAGCAAAACAACTTTATTTGTGGTCAAAAGGTAGAGGCATGATGAAAACTAATCATAGCTCTCACAAGAGGTGGTCACTCACACAAACTGATAGGCCAGGCAGTTTTTCCATGGCGAAATCAGGACCCACTGTCAATGAGAATGTCATTTTCAGAACAAAGGCCAAAGGAAACAGCCTTATCCATCTTAGCATCCCTGACACAAATACCCCATAACGCCATCATCCTTTGTGCAGAAGGTCGACAAAATGTGCACTGGCTTCAGTTGGTTTTCTAGGACCGAAGGTAGAAGGAATGATGCTAATCTACTTATGTGCGCTGGTGGGCTCTCCCTTGTTACCACTTACACGATCACAGGGAGGGTTGATTTTGTGATATATACAGCACAGTGGTTAAGAGTGGGGATATGAATTAGACATTCATCCCACAGGTATTTACTGATCACCTGCTCTGTGCCAGGCACCAAAGAGATAAGCAGACAAGACACATATGGTGGCTACCTTCATGGAACTTACAGTAAATATAAGATGCCAGGATTGGAGTCATGACTGTCACCTACTAGTTGAATGACTTTGGATAAGTTAATTAACCTCTCCAGGCCTTAATATCCTACCTGGAAAATGAGAATAATCAGAGTACCTCCCTCATAGGGTAGCTGTGATGAGTCTTTAATTATTTATATGCAAATGCATGTAAAACTCAGACATATTAAGACCAGCACCTAGGCTGGCTTCACTGGTTCGTTGTGGCTTAGTTATGCATGTATAGTTTCACTAAAGACTTGCATTTGAGGCATTTAACAAAATTAGCATTTTAATTATGAGTATTAAATTGAAACTATCATTCCTGGACACAGTTTAGTTTAAGTAACAGTTGGAGACAAGATACAGAGGACGTGGCTACAGTGACCAGATGTTAGGGAGGACAGATTTCTGAGTTCGGGTAATGGGTCAGACACATTAGTATCATACCTGGCCTGAAGTAAATGCTCAGTAAATGCTAGTTGTTGTTAGTATTATATGATTATTGGGCCCTGAGGCCTTCGTAAGTAAATAAGACTAACTTAAAGGAGCACAAGTGTGGTTCTTATACGTTATCAAATAATTAATAAATGTTAGCTCACCCACACCTATGAACACACACACTAGTTTGCATCTTTATGATAGGCTATTCCAAGCATGTATGAAATGGAAAGGACCTTAAGAATGATGTAATCTGGCTTCCTTGGGATGATGGAACTTGGGGTCTGGAGAAGTAAAATAACTTGCCCAAGTCTCACAGTGAGTAGTAAACTAGGAACTAAAATCTGCTCTTTTGCCCCAGCTGGTAAAGGTCTGCTGTACCCACAACTGCCTCTTTTCACCGCTTCATCTCCTGTCCAACCAACAGGGCAGACTGCAAACATCTGGCCCTTTGGCGCCAAACTGAGTTACAAGTGATTGGAGCGCAGCGATTTTGCCTGTTCCTCGCTCCTCACCTTTCTGCCACCTATGTGGGTTCATAATGAAAATAAAGCCCAAACCCAACAATTGTAAGACTGGCAATCATCTCCGGTCTCACTGGATGGCTGTGGCGTGGTTGTGCTTGTATGGATTCATTGAAAACTTCTGTTTGGAGTCTCACAAAAATTAGCATTTTAATTGTGGGTATTAAATAAAAATTGGCTTTACTGGACACCACTCTAGTGAAGTAGCAGTTGGAGACAAAATATGGAAGATGTGGCTGTGGTGACCAAATGTCAGGAATGACAACTCTGTGGGTCAAACATTTTGTCACCACACGGGCCTCTTAATAGTACCTTTGTTCATTCTTAAGTAGCCAGCGCTGTGCTCGGCTGTTAGCACTGAATACGGAACACACAACACTCAGGCACATTAGTAGGCAGCTTCTTCTTAAAATGGATCTGGATTTATCTTTGTATCCCATAATCTCCTATGCTGAGGAGTTCACATTACTGCCACCATAATAGGCTCTGTCATCATTGACTTTTCCTGTGAGGGGATGCACAGAGTTCTGCTTGAACCCCACACATTGAATTAAGAGAACTGGTTGCTGTCCTCACTCTCTGTAGCCAATTGAATAGTGGCTCCCAAAATGACGTGTCCACTTTCCTAATCCCTGGAACCTGTCAATGTGACTTGCTTTGGAAAAGGGGTCATTGTAGATGTAATTAAGGATCTTGAGATTGAGATCATTCTGAGTGATGTGGGTGAGCCCCAAATCCAATTTCAAGTGTCCTAGGAACCCCAGAGCCACCCGAAGCTGTAAGAAGCAAGAAATGGCCCTCCCTTCAGAGTCTTTGGAGGAAGTGCGGCCCTGCTGACAACTTGATTTCAGGCTTCTAGTCTCCAGAACTGTGAGGGAATAAATTTCTCTTGTTTTAAGCCACCAAGTTTGTGGTGATTTATTACAGGAGCCCCAGGAAAGTAATACACTTGCCAACTACAAGTCCAGGGCTCCCTGAATGAGAGGTGCTGGATGGAGCAGAGGACTCAAGAGTCAGTTCTGGATAATGCTAGTCTGGTGGGGGGAACAGATGGGCGGGCCTGTGAGGTAGGAGGGGTCCTACCTGCCTGAGCAAGATGGAAGTACAGAGAGGCCGGGCCCTGAGCTTCTGGAAGAACTGTTCACATAGCCTCTGCACATGTGCTTTACTTCCAAAGGGACTGCTCATTTGCTTGTTTTCTCACATACGCTTCCAGTCTTCCCTTCTTCGTACGTATGTGGTGAAGGGATGCCCAAAATTTGCATTTTTCTTCTAACCTGTGTGATAAGAACCATTTGGACCTCAGAATCCACCATGTTAGCAAACAGTATTTCTCAAATTGGTTTTTTTTTTTAACTCTATTGTTGATTTAGCATTCATTTTCCCTTTACCGTTCACTCTCACACATCTGTCACATGACAGGCCAATGGTCTTTTACAATTGGTTTAAGTTCACCTATGGTAGATAAGCCAGTCAAGCCACCCCCAGTAGAGTACTCTCCAAAATAATTGGAGCAATTGGTTTTTCCAGTACCAAAGATTGGGAGCATTTGGAGAAATGCCGAGTGACCGTTCACACATTTGTGCATTCCTTCCTTTGGCCTGTGGAGACGTTTGGGTGTGCCAGGCGCTGTGTTGGGCACGGAGCGCTCAGGCACACAGAACAGGGGCAGTGCTGCCCTTCTGGAGCTCTGGGCACAGGAACACGTCTGGATCGTGACAGACCAGGCTCGGTGTCGTCTGAGATCCTTTTGGGATTTAACTTCACTGGTTTTCTCTTGAACCCTACCCTCTCCCAGCCTGAATCAAAGCAACCTGGACTCCCAAAAGAGAGTTCTGATACTGATAAAGTCATCCACAGAGTTACTGGGAACGTCCGCTCCCCACTCACCCTCCATCTCCACAGACCTTGGAAGAACCTCTCCTCAACCCAGTTAAGAAAGAACCTGACTCAAAAGCCACAAACAGCTGATTTGCACTGGATTTGTCACCAATATGTAGCAATCTGAAGAGTTACCCCTCTAAAAGGCCAATTTGAGCCATCATAAATCCAATAAAGAACAACTCTCTTATTTTTGCCCTAAAGTGGTAACAACATTAAGAGTGGGAATTGTCGCTTATGGAGAGCTTGACTAGCCAGTTCCACTTGTTTCTCACAAATAGCCTCTGCCTCTTCCTTCTCTCTGGCCACAACATCAGTTTATTGAGATATTGATCTGCCCTGGATTAATAACTCATTTGCTCCTCCTAACGACCTGAGACAGATGCACTTTTTCCCATTTTCCAATGAAGAAACTGAGGTAAAGAGAGGTTAAGTTACTTCCCAATTTGCAAAGTGGCAGAAGGAGTTTGGTAGTTTGGCTCCCGAGCCCACAGTCTTAGGCTTTATACTAGGCTGCCATTACAGGGCCGGGACATCAGGCTTGTGAACCTGTCTGTGGCTGACGTTGGTTCTTTGATGACACATACCGATCTCTCTGCTCCGGGACATATAAAAAATAATTGTAGAGAAGAGGGAGATTGAAGATTAAAGTGCAAAACTTTAAGATTAAAGTGCAAAACCTGAGAGCTTTTCCAGATGCAGCGCACGCTCCCTCAGCTCTTTCTAACAGGGTGGGGAGGAGGCCACTGCCGTCCATCTATCAACCATCAGAGACCCAAGTAACATGAGAGTTTAACTGGAATCTTTTCTCACCCCCAGAGTGTCAGTATAAAATTCATGCTTCTAATTCATTATTGTGACAAGACATTGCATCAAATTCAAGGAGACCACTTCTAAAATGTCACGGTAAGTTAGGAACCAAAATTTGGTCAGTACACAAATGAAATCGTGTGGGATTTCTTTGGAGTACAGAATACCCGGCTGTGGCATTCTTTAAGAAAAGTAGGGTGTAGTTTGCACAGCAAGGGTGCAGGAGAGTTGTGGGGGCCCAGCAGGTGATTTATTTAGCAGTCATGGGCTAAGGAGCACAAGGACCCAAGTGTAGATGGATCAAAAGAGAGGAGGCCTATGTGCCGCCTGTGTGCTGCTTCTCTTACCCCAAGGCTGCCCAAGGCAAGAGTTTTCATCCCAGTAGGACACAGAAGTGCTTCCCCCGATGTACAGGGCCGGAAATCTGGAGGTAAATGTGTCCTGGTTCTGTCCACTCCTGTGGAATTGCTTTCATTTTTTAAAAGAGAGAAATAGAGGACTATTGTGTCACTTCCACAGCCAACAGTTTATAGGTCAAGATGATCTGGAGCTAAAAAATGTAATATTCATTATGACACAGCATGAAAAAGAGAGTTGTGTTTAGTAAAGAATCTTCTCGTGTAATCACAGGCCCAGGAGGGAGGACTAGAAAGAGGTCTTTAGCCTAAGAAAAATTCAATCCTTTTCTTATCTTCCTAATTATTTATTCTGCATGCCCTGCCCACCCCCCAAGAATGTAAGCCACAGGAAGGCAGGGATTTTTGTCCATTTGCTCACCATGGCACCCCTGGTGCCTTGCACAGAGCCTGGCACATAGTCCATATTCAATATATATTCATTGGTAAGCAAGTGAATTGCCATCTGAAGAACAATCTTTCCAAAAGGATTCATTTGTGGGTTTTTTGTTTTGTTTTTATTTATTTATTTATTTATTTGAGAGACAGTATGAGTGGAGAGAGGGGCAGAGGGAAAGGGAGGGAGAGGCAGACTCCTCGCTGAGCAGGGAGCCCGATGTGGAGCTCTATCCCAGGACTCTGAGATCATGACCTGAGCTGAAGGCAGTTGCCCAACCGACTGAGCCACCCAGGTACCCTGGATTCATTTGTTAAAATAAGCTAGTGCATTGCCTCTAAAGCAGCTTCCTTCATTAAGGGCTGGCTTAGAGGTTCACATGCGATGGCGTTTGTGAATCCAGCATCCAGCCCAATGACACTGCTCTTCCACCGAAGCTGTTCTGCTTCCCTCCACCAGTTTTTCTTCCCTAGCATTTGGTTTTGGTCTGCAGTTCTAGCTCTTTCACCCCAGAATTCACCTGAGGAGAGATTGCGTTTCTCTTACATTTGAAGCTTAGCAAATTGAGGAAAAGCAACTTAGGCAAACATCTGACCATCTTTTGAAATGTTAAGAGGCGTGGAACCTCAAAACAGATGGTGCCCTGCTGCTTTGGGGGATGCTTGGCAGCTTGGGCCCAGCCCAGCATGGCTTTGCCAGGAAATCAGGACTGACTCTGGATTCTGTCTTGGCTCAGCGAAAGTGTGGGGCTATGCCAGGGCAGCTTGGGAAAATGGCTCTGGGGCGGGCAGGACCTTGGGGGAGGGGGGCTGTAAGACCCTCCTCGCTGTCTCGCGCCCCATCTGGCATTCGAAAGAGTCTAGGACTCATCTAAACCTGATAACAGTTGTCCAGAGGGCTCAGGGTTAACTCTGAGTTGTTCTTTAAGTACAAGATTATGGTTTCCAATAAAATGGATTTGTGATGCCTGAGGTGATTTTGTGGGAGAAAAAAGGAAGATTAAAAAGACTGTGTCAAAATAGTGTTTTGATTAGACCAGAAGCATAATTTTAGAAAATGGAAAGTAGTAGAAATGTAGCAGAAAATGAGCTTGGGGCCTACCCTCCCGGGATGAACTGAGGTCATAAATCATCCCCTCTGTCCCCCATTTTTCAAGTGTGAGGTTTTTTCCTACATTTTGTACACTTAAATTTTCTACACTGTGAAAAACTAGCTAATGCATGCTCCCTTGAATTTAAGCTCATATCATCATATTTGCCCTCTTTTTAATTTTTTGGAAGATCTTTCATTTACTCTTCTTAGGAATACATATGATCCTGTGCTTTACTTTCTCACGCAGGAAGGAGAGTAAAATGATCAGCTCCTTGGTTTAAGAGGAACTAATTACTAAATTTCCCTCCAGTTCTCCAGGCTGTGGCAACTAACTTCCTTCCTGACAACTGAACTTTGCAGCACAACCTCCATTAGTCTTAATAGAAGCCATGCATTCTCTCCCCCTCACTGTGATATAAGAATAATTTTTCCTCTGAGTGGAATAATGGTTGTGAAGTCATTTAGGTATTCACAGAAAAAATAGCCTTTTACTGTTGTGTTTTTTTTTTATTGATTCCAGGAATGAGGCTAAGAGTAACCCTGCTCCATTTTACCGTAAATGCATTTAATCGAAAGATGAATTCTTGGTGTAGAGAAATGATTGATTTGAATTTAAATGAGTTAATATTCAACATTTCCATCTAGACTCAGGTAAAACAACAAAATTATCCAGTGACTGGCTAAATTGTAGAGCTTCTGCTTAGATTGCCTGAACAAAAGCTTGTATTTTCAGTGCACCAGATATGAAAAAAAGAGAGTAAAAGCTCCACTCCCCCATCCTGTGGTACATGAGATCCTGAAAGTATATGCTTCCCCTCCACCATTATTGATTTATTCATTCCTGACCTCATTCCCAAGGCAGTTCACCCATTGCTTCCACCCTTCCAGGACCCATGTCCTATTTTAAGAGAGAATTTTTCACTCCGGAAAAATAGGTTGACTTTCGAATTTGACAAAGCAGACATTGGAGTTCTGGTACTGTTTTAAGAGAAGAACTGGGGAGGCCTGATTCCCAATCTACATAATAATTCAACAAAATTTAAGGCTGCCTTTAGCACTTTGCAATAGAAGCAAATAATTACCTCCAACTAGAATGAAATGAGGGTCAAGAATGGTTTCAAGCAATCAAGTGGAAGTGTTACTTGCTTTATTGAACATGCGAATACAAAGCTGTACTTGGAAGAGTTAAAGAAGAAAAATGCCTCCAACCCAAATTGCCTTGTGAGCTTTTTTTTGCCAGAGTGGACCAGAATGGTTTGTAGGTGATAAAAAGTTGCAGTTGTTTAGTTTTAACACTTTAAATGACTTCACCTAGGAATTTTAATGATTTGGGATTTATGCTTTTGGATCTAATTTTAATGATGCATTCTCTATACCTAAGGATAAGCACACATCCATTCTTTGTACGTGTAATTTAACTATCTAGTTCATACGGGTGTACCTATTTCAAATGGGTAGGTTGCCGTCCTACCAGATGACAAAATTAATTTAAGTAGATAGGAATTATACAATTTTAGTAGGTGTCAATATTAGCAGAGTCAGTTTCCTCTTGTGAAATACTAGGCTTATAGAAACTTACCCAAACTCAAACACATTTTTTTATTTACTCAGGCATCCATGATTCTAATCTGGATGGACAACAATTCAAATTCATAACAAGAATTTATTTATTAGCAACAATTTAACTTTGAGAACAAAAATGCAACCAGATCCAGAATTCATGAATTTGCTTTTTTTTCCATTAGACATTAACCAAAGTTTAGGATGCGTATTTTATACATCTAGGTTGATCATAATATAAATAACTGTGGCCTAAGGGCTATGTCTTGTAGCTTCTTAAAAATTGTTCTCTATCACATAGCAGAAAATAAGTGGATATTAAACTCAGTTAAAATGATTAAAGAAGACAATTTCAGTGATGCAAATTATTTAACTATTTCAGGAAGTGGGCAGTGTCCGCTTTCAAGGGTCCAGAGAACTACAAAATGGGGTGGAAGGCAGGAAGTGTTTATAGGATAAAGAATATGGAACTGGAAGAGAAAAATGTAAATGGATTGGGAAAAAGGAAATAAACATAGTACCCAGAATTGGTCTGGTATTTGGGATTGGCTGACTGGTTATACCACGTTTTTCGTCAGCACAGCAACTACAGGGACAGGAAAGTTATCAAGGTTCCTGTTGCTGAAGTGACACCACTAGGCAGAAGCAGCTCCATCTTGGTCCTAGAAATTCATTTGGATAGTTCTTTAAACTAATAAGTAACTTTTAAGTGATGGACTGTTAAAGTTTAAATTAGATCGTGTTTATTAAAAAGTTATAAAAATATTGAAAGTTTAGAGTTCAAAACCAATATTGAAAGTGTAATTCACCCTTAAAGTTTTATCTTTTATCTTAAAAGCGTTTTCTAGTACACATTAAAATGAAAAAAGAGGGCACCTGGGTGGCTCAATTGGTTAGGCGACTGCCTTCGGCTCAGGTCATGATCCTGGAGTCCCAGGATCGAGTCCCGCATCAGGCTCCCTGCTTGGCGGGTAGTCTGCTTCTCCCTCTGACCCTCCCCCCTCTCATGTGCTCTCTCTCTCTCACTCTCTCTCTCAAATAAATAAATAAAATCTTTAAAAAAATAAAATAAAATGAAATGAAATGAAAAAAGGAACAGTTAGGGAAAAGTAGGACTTTGGAAAAAGTGTTTAAAGCAGAAGAGAACATTTGGGTGTGTGTATTAATTCCCCTCAAATCCCTCTCTCCTGGACTTATACATTCATGCTGTGAAAGGGCAGGAGAGGATCTCTAGACAAATGCAAAATTGTTAATTTGGCAGAGGGTCCACTTTCTTTGCCCCCTTTTCATCCTTACATGAGATGGGCTTGATAGATCAGAGGAAAATTCAGGAAAGGGTAGGCGAAGCTTCAGGAACAAATGAACCCTAAAGAGTAAATTGTTTAACACACTAACGGTTTATCTGCACTCGTTCAGAGTCCAAAATGAACCAGATGTCCCTCCACCATCTTATAACCTGCAAGGTTACTGTGTCAAGGAAAGAAAGAGCTAACAGTTTGCTCCAAGTGTTTGTAAGGGCCAGGTTTGGAAGTGCCTTGTGATACATTCTCCCACATTTCATTGCTCATAATCAGCCACGTTATCCCAACCTAATGCGAGGGACATGGAACAGTGTGGGGCCAGCGAGAAGACACAAAGTGGGACTTGTAGTCTCTGCTACAGGAGACTTGCTAACTCCCTTAAGGTCACCCTACCTTAGCAGTCAGCTCCCTGTTTTCTCTCCTCTTAACCAATATCCCGCCAAAGAAAGAAAACTTTCCAGTGAGAAAGAAAGCGATTGAATGAGAGCACTAGCCTTCATACCAAGCCCAAGATCATAAAATTCCAGAATGGCACCATATTTCAGTGTTACAGATTCCAGGTCATCCTGCACATCATTTCTTAAAGAGTAAAAAGAGGGAGAGAGAATGCTATTGAAATGAGAATATATGCTTACACTACTGAAATAAATAAGAATATAAATAAGAATGTACTTCTTACTCTACTTCCCTTCCTCCTGTGTAATTACTCCCATTGTAGTGAGTATGATAAAGTGTGTGTCTGATTTCCTTATTCCAAAAACACATCAAGAACCTTAAGCTTCCTTAATCTTAAGCCACCTGGTTATCAACCTTATCTTCATTTCTTAAAGGGTAGCTACTACTGAGCCATTTCATAGTGTCCTGAATATTCAGTGACATTGTGGTTCCTCAGCATGAGTGACACTTTCTGGACTCATCCAACCAACATTTTGAATGTTTTCCAAGTGCCAGGCCTCATGCCAGCTTGTTCCTGAGGCTTCATTCCTCTCCAGGACCTCATGGTCTAGCAGCTGCCATATGAGTCTGGACAGATATGCTACGGGAACCATAACCACTGTTTCTTGTAACCCACACCCTGAGGTGTGCTGCTGGGTCTAAGCCATAAAAAGAAGGCCCTCTCAGGTACCTGTTGCTTACTTGCTGCTCCCAAATAATCATATCCAGGATGGGATGGCACATACATTAAAGACAAAATATTTGCTATTCTCATAGAAGTTAAGAATTGGGATTAGTTTTTCCCAAAGCAAACTTCAACTCTCTCCAAATGTCTATCAGATTTTATTTGATAATTGGGAGGCAGGGGAGAGAACAATGTTCTGAACATTGCCTGTTTGTGCCTGTCTGGGGCTCCATTTTACCATCAGAGATGCTCCTTGTTGGTCGTGATGCTGGCCGGTAGTGGGTGGACATGGAATGGGACAGGAGCTGGAAGCCCAGACTCGGGGAGGTGCACTCCCTAGACCCAGCTCTTCCACTAATTAGCTCTGCGACCTTGGTGGAGTCCTTTGGCCCTCTGAGCTCCAGTTCCCTCATGTGTAAAATGGAATGTTTGGACATGACAGGGCTCTCCCAGCTGTGACACCCTGTTGTTGTGGGCTTTGGCATTCCTGCCTCTGTAATTGAGGTCAGCAGCCCTGTGTCCTACGGGGTCTGCAGGGAGGAGGGATTGGAGCAGTGCCACTGGGCTGATCACCTCAAAAGGCATCCACTCCACAGTGACTTGCCAAGAGAAAAACCGTTAGACACATCACCTCTAGAACTCTTTGGCATTGGGTTTTTTCTCCTGCAACTTCCAGATGCTCACTGTGGTCACAGACTGAAGAAGGAAATAAAGAGTCCTTCAGCCAGTAAAGCCAGCAAGTGGAATGGCTGGGTCACAAATACATCACTAAGACAGCCTCTCCAAAGGATACTTAGCCCATGGCTGGGGGAGAGTTCATGGGTTTATAGAGAGAAAGTTATTGAAGGCAGAGAGCTGCCTGTCACTGGGAGCACAAATCAGCCCACGGGGACTTGCCACACAACACTGGGAAGTTTTAGACCTCAGAGTTTCAGAGTTTCAATGCCACACAACATTGGGAAGTTTCAGACCTCAGTCTCCTCCCCACATTTCCACATATTTTACAGACAAGAGAACTGAAGCCAGGAGAGATTGACTAGCTCAAGATGATGAACAATGGACAGAAATGACATGAAATTTGTATCTTCAGACTTCTGACTCAGAGGCTCATACTCTTATTCTATCCTGTGCTAGAGAATTCATAGACACACTCACTGAAACCCGAATCTGGTATCAAGAATAGTAATATGGTGATAGTGTCAATAATGGTAATTATGTATACCATATGTTTATACATTATGCATATCATATGTGTTACACATACACATCACACACACATACAACATTAATTGAGTAGCCACCACTAGCCAGGCACTATGCTAGTCATTTTATATACCTAGCTCTGTATTGTACTATAACTCCTTTATTATTGTTCCCAATTTATAGGTAAGAATACTGAGGCTTAGAGAGATGAACTGACTCATTCATTTGGTGACATATAGCCACTCATTCCACTGAACCAATTTTTTTAAGTCCTTACTATGTACAGGCATTAAACTAATCACTACTTTTCTATAAACTAGAAAGGAGCTCTGCCTTCAAAGAAATAATAATGATGTCTGACATGTAACAGCAATATAAAGGAGAAATAGGACTGATGTCAGAAGAAAGATCTGGCTACATTCCAGGGGAATTCAGAGAAATGGATATGTTTTGTTTTCATATTGAATGGATTAAGGGAGGAAAGACAAGGGTCAGGAGGTAGCTGAACTGAACCTCAAAAGAAAGGTCTGTCCTGGGCACTGGAATTGGGGTAGAAAGCCTTCCCGGAAAAAAAAGAGGCACAGAGCCTGAAAATCTAACTATGCCTGGAACCAAATGGCAAATCAGTTGGGAAGTCTGATCTCTGACCAGTACATGGCTACAACAAAGGGACAGGGAGTATAAAACCTTTAGTAAATAAAGAACAAATGTGACTAATCTCATGAACCACTTGCTATAAAGAAATCTTGCTTTCTGATTTTGTTATACCAAAAGAAATGGGAAAACCATTAGAAAACTTGTAAACTTGGTGTCTAAGCTGAAAGCAAAGTGGAACTGACCCCAGCACTGTGAGCATCTCTTCATGGGTGAAACTAGAGCATTTTCCTGTAGAGTCCATAGGATTCACACTTGTAATAGGTCGTTGATTCTGAATGCAGAAATCTGAACATACAGTGGGTCAGATCTGCTTCCCAGAAACAGAGCATCTGCAAAAGAGAAAAGCCTGATGCAACACAATCTTCATCACCACTTTGAAGAGGAGTGGTGATTTGTCCCCATGGAAGTAAGAACAAAAAGAAAAGCTTGGACTGAAACCAGTATACTGGGAAATGTTTAAACACTATTTCTTTTTTTAAATGCATATGTACATGTTTAAGTTTATTATGAATTTTATTAATATAAAGGCGGGACACAACTTACAAGTAAGGATAAAATATACAATACTCTTTGCTGTAAATTCCATATAGCCGATTAGTTCTCGCAGAATGCTTTCACAGATTTTTACCAAATTCTTGTCTGTAGCCAACCTATAAGGTTGCAATTAGTTAAATGAGTGTAGTTCCAACATGAATGGGGTTGATATTTTTGGTTACTTAATGAGTAAGATTTAAATGAAACAAAAAATACCTATGTTGGAACTTTATTCACTCCTCAATAACACGTATGACTTCTTGGCTGAATCAAACAGAGGTTTTCACATAATAGACAACTGATTTTTATGCTATTCATGATCTGATGGCTACAGACAAAACACACTTTTAAGTTCAATCTATAACATTAATGTTTTCTCCATCACTTTCTTAACAATCAACAGTATAATAAACCAAGTTCCAACTTGTAATGTTTTATTATTTCTGTGATATAAATCCTCCCATATGGCTGGTTTCCATCTACAATGAGATATCATTAAGTGCTGAGTAAGGAAGAGAGGCATAATAGCAGACCTTATGTGATACATAGTCTACATAAAAGAACTTTGTCAGATATGTGGTTTGCAAGTTTTTCCTCCCAGTCTGTAACTTGTCTTTTCATTCTCTTAACAGGGTCTTCTACAGCACAAAAATTTTAAATTTTGATGAAACCCAGTTAATCAATATTTTCTCTTATGGATCATGCCTTTAGTATCATGTCTAAGAACTCCTCACATCGGTTGAGATTCTGAAGATTTTCTCCTTTGTTGTCTTATAAAAGTTTTAAAGCTTTACATTTTATATTTAAATCCTTGATCCAGGGGCACCTGGGTGGCTCAGTCCTTAAGCGTCTGCTTCAGCTCAGACCAGGATCCCAGGGTCCTGGGATCGAGCCCCACGCTGGGCTCCCTGCTCCGCGGAAAGCCTGCATCTCCCGCTCCCACTCCCCCTGCTTGTGTTCCCTCTCTCGCTGTGTCTCTCTCTGTCAAATAAATAAAATCTTTAAAAATAAATAAATAAGTAAGTAAATAAATAAGTAAATCCATGATCCATTTTGAATTAATTTTGTATGGCGTGAAGCTGTAAGTCAAGGTTCATTTTTTGCCCATGGATGCCCAACTGTTCCAGCACCATTTGCTTAAAAGATTATCCTTTCTCCATTGAAATTTCCTTTGTTTTACATATAATTTATCCTCTTGTAAGTTTAATTGTTAATAATGGCTGTGGTTTGACATCCAACTCACAAACTCCCTGACAATTTGACCATGGGTTCTGGCTCAAGCACAGTATTGATTTAAACTGTGTTGCATGGTTTTGATTTGGAGGGGGGGTGAGAGGCAGACATAGAGGTGATTAGGGATTGTGAGCATGTGCAAACACTGCAATATATAACACAAAACATTTTAAAAGTGTCAAGACCCTGTGGTGGCATTAGTACCATCTTGCAGAAAATTAAAACTCAGGTTTGAAACTCACACTTTATTAGCTTTGGGGAGAGGGAGCAGGAATTGAATGTAATTCATACTTAATTTGAAATTGCTTAATTAATGGGTTTCCCTCATACTAATTTCATAGCCCGGAAGCTTGGTAAGACAATCGCGGCCTCTGTGGTCAAACAAAGCTGGGTCTGAATCTTGGCTCTGACATTTCCCAGCCTTGAGGAAACACCTCATTGACCTTTATTCTCCCATAGTGTTAAAATGGGAAGAAAAATGAAAAGCTGTGTTCATTAATTTATTGAATACTTGATGAGCTCTAGGCTATGTAGAAGGGATTAAAGATATAGCAGTGAGCAAAGTCATCATGATTTTTGCCCTCAGAGAACTTATGGTCCAGTGGGAAGGTGGGCAATGGAAAATAAGCACACTAGTAAATAAAATGGTATTACAACTGTGTTGTGTCATAAAAAAAAAAGCAAGTGCTATGATTCAAACAGTCAACAACAACAACAAAAACACCAACACAGTTCCAGTAACAGGAACTAGCTAAGGAACTAGGAAATAGCTAAGTGTTAGCTATTTTTTTATTACAGATTTCGGTAAGTTTCAGAGCGGCACAAGCAGAGGTTTGGAGACCTCATTTGAGGGCCTGACTACTGTCGTTTTTGCTGAATATTGTAATGTTCACTCTGCTTATAAATCTGAATTGGAGGTACTTAAAGGGTCTGCTCCTACTCTAAAAATCAGTGACTACCTTATGTGTCAAGAAGAGATTTGTTTCATTTGTTTATGTTAAAGGCACAGATAAATTAAGTCAATATGGTAGTCATTAGGTCTGATGCTATATATATTTATATTTTTTTTTAAAGATTTTATTTATCTGACAGTGAGAGACACAGTGAGAGAGGGAACACAAGCAGGGGGAGTGGGAGGGGGAGAAGCAGGCTTCCCGCGGAGCGGGGAGCCCGATGCGGGGCTCGATCCCAGGACCCTGGGATCATGACCTGAGCCGAAGGCAGACGCATAACGACTGAGCCACCCAGGCGCCCCTATATATTTATATTTTTAATGGTATTTTTCTAACATACTCCCTAGTCACTGTGCCCTTTTAAAAATAGACTAAATTATGAAAAAGTACTTGGGGAGCTGGAACCCTGGGACAAAGAAATGACTGCTGAAGTGTTTACAAATTTTATTTTCAACTCTTACACACGTCGGATTTTGGTCGAAAGTACGTTATTGTTAATCAATGTTTTTTTGTAATGAAGTCCATAAATCCACAGTAAGTAAACATTCAGACATGTTGATGTGTTTTTGCTTTCCTGCTTGAGTTTGTGTATTTTCATCAGAATTGGATTCCTTCTGTTTTTTTGGTTTTTTGGTTTTTCCTGGTTTTCCACTAAGCCTCCCCTGACTCCCTGAGGAGCCAGCCCCCGTGTCAGCTCCCTGGGCAGGGGCTGTGGAGGCATCTGAGGGCTTCTGCTTCTTGGCTGGGTGCTCTTATCCTTTAGAACAAAAGGATCCGTCTTTCCTATCTACCACTAGGTCTATTACCTCCATTTTTCAATGGGAAGATGGAAGACTAAGAGGGACATGGAAAGTTATTTTTTGTTTCCCTTCTCTAATGTTTTCTGATTGACAAATTAGCGCTGCTTTAGTGTAGAAAGTTTGGAAAATAACAAAAACTACAAAGGACAAAAGAAAAATTATCAGTGGTTCTACTGTTAGCAGAATTATTCCCCCAGACCTTGAAATACGGGGCATGATAATTCCAAAATTTCAGAGTTCGACTCTAAGTCACTGCTTCAGTGTCTACCGCAGTTTGAGACTAATGGGGAAAGCCATATACCTAACCTGGGTCCTGATCCAAGAAGCAGGTACGGCTTAAACATGGATGATGCCGTGGTTCGGGAATGAGTCTAAGCATTTTGCAGATTCATTTTTTACAAAAACCCTGTAAGAGTCCTACTCTTACCCCCATTTTTCTAGAGTCACAGAGGCAGTCAGACACATCACCTAAATTCTGACTCAGGAAGACCAGTTCCAAGTCCACAGGCTAACTGACTTTCTTGGATTGCAGAAAGCTGACCTTTTCCCTCCACCCCAGCGCATCCCCTTCTTTGTTTCTTTGTCTCAATCCAAGCCCAGTATTGACTTTGTTCATATTTTGCCTTGTTACATGATATCGTCTACCACTCCTGTGAATGGAGAATCTGTTTTCTCTCTTTATCTTCTTTGAACCTTCCTTTCACTCATTTCTACTGAAGGCCAAGTGCATTTCCATCATGTAGAATATAACTCCTAACTCCCTCCGCAGTTCTGAACATCTGGCCATTTTACCTAACAGCCAAAGTCACATGCAAAATTGAGCATATGTTTAGGGAGGGGGGCAGTGCTTAAGTGCACCTGTTAACATGGAGGTCGGAAGGGTTTCTGAGGTCGCAGGGGCCAGCAACCCCTTATAACTATTAGGAAGATAGCTATTTCTTTTATTTTTTCCCGTGCATATAATTTTTTAAGTTTGTTTTTATTTTTTTCCCAACGTGAGATTTTGAAATATTTCAAACCTATGGGAAAACTGAAAATATTTTCATTAAACAATTTTTTTAAGAGTTTCTTTTTTTAAGTAATCTCTACTCCCAATGTGGAACTCAAACTTACAGCCCCAAGATCAAGAGTCATGCTCTACTCCCTGAGCCAGCCAGGAGCCCCTCATTAAACAGTTTTGACCTTGACCTTGACCTAGGTCGTTTCTCAGGACTGCCGTAACAATTATTACAAGTTGAGTGACTTACACAACAGAAATGTATTCTCTCAGAGTTCTGGAGGCTAGGACTCTGAAATCAAGGTGTCAGACAGGCTCTGCTCCCTCTGCAGCCTCCAGGGAAGATTTTTCGTTGCCTCTTCCTAACTTCTGGTGATTGTTTGCAGTCCTTGGGATTCTTTGGTTTGTACCACTCTGCCTCCATCGTCACAGCCTTCTTCCTGTGGGTGTCTCTGTGCCTCCTCCTCCTCTTCTTACAAGGTCAGCAGGCATATTAGTTTAAGGTCCACGTGGTGTCATCCCTGTGTGTGTGTGTCCGTATCCAAATTTCTCCTTTCGATACAGACACCAATTATTATAGGATTAGGGGCCCATCTGAGTCCAAAATGGCCTCATTTTAATTTAACTGATGATATCCGCAAAGACCCTATTTCCAAATAAGGTCACATTCTTGGTTTCCGGGGAGACTTGAATTTCGGGGGGACTATTTAACCCAGTATACTTACATTCATTAATTATTAACATTTTAAAGCATTTTAATTTTATCCATGCATGCATGCATGCATCCATCCATCCCCACATACAGATTTTGTTGATCTATTTGAAAGTTAGCACTAGACAGGTCATTTCACCCCTAAATACTTTAGCCAGCTGGTATGTGATAAGACAAAAAGACATTGTCCTGTATAATCACAATATTATTATGACAACATAATAAATTTAACATCTGATATCATAGTTTATCTGAGATACAGACGATATTTAAATTTCCCATTTATTTCAAAAATATTCTTTATAGCTAATGTCTTTTTTTCCTAAATCTGGATTGAATAAAGGACCAGACATTGCATTTACTTATTATGTCTCTTTAGGCTCCATTTACAAGAAAAAAACACACCCCTTTTCTTCATGTCGCTGACATTTTTGAAAAATCCAAATCAGTTGTCTTTGAAAATGTCCTATATTCTAGATCTATCTGATTATTTCTTCATGATTAGATTCAGGCTAAATATTTTTGGAAAGAATATTACATAGGCGACATTGTACATCCCTATTACATCACCCCCAGGAGGCTCAGAATGACCACCTGCTCCATTACTGGTGATGCTAAATACAGTCGCTTGACTAAGGTGCTGAGAGCCACTTCTCTCCATTGTAATGGGGTTCTCGATGATTCCCCGTTCATTTAATTCTTGTTTCATATTGTCTTCGAAAATTTGGGGTGCTTGGGGGCTCAGTTGGTTAAGCGTCAGACTCTTGATTTCAGCCCAGATCATGATCTCAGGGTCATGAGATCAAGCCCCACATCAGGCTCCACACCGGGCATGGAGCCTGCTTAAGATTCTCTCCCTCCCTCTCCCTCTGCCCCTCCCCGACCCTCCACCCTGACTCTCTCAGTCTCATAAATCAATCAATCAATTAATCAAAATTTGTCTATTTCTGTTTTGAACTTTTGAATTTCTGATTAGAGGTGTGTTTTTGGGGGGGTTTTTGTTTGTTTATTTTGGGGTTTTGTTGTTTGTTTTTTTGTTTTTTTGTTTTTAGAGAGGGAGAGAGGGGTGGGGAGGGGCAGAGGGGGAGAGAGAGAGAGAATCGTAAGCAGGCTCCATGTCCAGTGCAGAACCCAACCTGAGGCTCAATCTCATGACCCTGAGATCATGACCGGAGCCAAAATCGGGAGTCTGACGCTTAACTGACTGATGATTTGAGGTGTTTTAAAAATATATATAAGTGCTCTTTTACAGATATTTCATTCAGTTTGAGGATCGTGCTACAGTTTTCTTCTGCTTTGTAGTTTTTCAGGGAAGAGTTTTCACCCGCTGAAACATTTTGATTCTCATTTTCCAAGGTCTTACAGTGACTGTGGGGAAGTTATCTGCGGTTTTAACTTTGAATTGTCTCATATTTTCCTGGACCAGCAATAGCAGGTGATTCTCTGTAGACAGTGGTAAGGTTTGGGGGAGGCTCACTTGGTTTCTTAGTTCAAGAGGGCTGGGTTCTGTTGATATAGTTAAGTGCACTTTCTTTAAAATAGATCATGCGGCGCCTGGGTGGTTCAGTCTGGTAAGCCTCCAATTCTTGATTTTGGTTCAGGTCCTGATCTCACGGTGGTGGGATCGAGCCTCACGTTGGGTTCCGCACTCAGCAGGAAGTCTCTTAAGCAGAGAGACTCCCTCTCTTTCTCCATCTACCCCTCCCCCCACACGCGCACGCGTGCACACAATTTCTCAAGTAAATAAATAAATCTTAAAATAGATCGCACCTTTTGTTGGGAGCGAGGGATGCCTTCTTTTCTGATGGACCCTTGATCTCAAACACTTGTTTCCTTCTTTGACTCCACCACCTGGGCTCCAAGGACACCTCCCATCTCCCAAAGAAGGTGCCTTTCCAAGGCTGCCGCCTCTGGACTTGTGCCCTGGTAGGCTCTCCTTTTATGTCCCCAGTAGTGGTGCCCTGATCCGGCAGGTTATAGACCTTTGTCGGTGTGTTTATCCTCTCAGAGAGTGACAGTTTCCTACCAGGAAGGATTTTATCTGTGCTCTATGCAGTCTTTCCTCTGTCCCAAGCGTTCTCCAGTCGACTCAGCTCCAGCAAGATTGCAGTGCTGGCTCTGCAGACTCCAGATTTTTCTTTCCCTATCTCTGTGTAAATTGAGATTTGTAACATTCTCTGTCTCCTACTAATGCTGTAGACAGGGGTTATGGGTGGTTTTATTTGCTCTCCTTATTGATCTCTATAGGTTTTGGAAGACATGTGTAGAGAAATCCATATTTAGTTCATGTAGAAACTCAAAGCCTGCATATATTTATTCTTACTTTCTTGGTGTTTTAATGTAAATACAATTGTATACTTTGTATTTTTTAAACCTGTCATGGTAGCATAATTATATCTATATTTTTCTCTCTTTTTTTTGTGGTTTGCTTTTTTACATTTAACTCTTTAACCCTTCTGGAAGTATTCCTTGCTTTTAGCTTCTCTTCTGGCCTATGGGCACAGTAGAACATAAGGAAACTTGGCCCAATTTGCTTAGAAATGGAAGATGCTTAGAGAAACAAAGTGTAAACTAGGGCTTTGCCCAAATGTGTGTGATGCTTTCTGAAGCACCAAATGGACAGGGACTTGATTATAAGTTTCTTAGGAAAGTCAAGTGCCAGCGTCTCAGCACTTGAGGCTCTCATTTCTGCTGAGTTTTTTGAGGACTGACTGCCCTTCAAAGCTGGCTGCTCATCAGATTTCTCAGAATAGCTTTATGGATTGTCACATTCTTAGTCACTTTCTTAATGTCCCAAATTCTCCATTCAGGTTTCATCTTTTCATGAGCAACTACAACTTCTCTCCCAGGGCACTCAGGAGTCTTGCACAAAGTAGGTTCTCAGGGACTATTCTAACACCTTTGAAAGCCTGCATCTACCTTGAGATCACAAGTGGAGTTACATCAGAAGCAGTTTATTTTTCTTTAGAGACTGATAAGAAAAGAAAGACACCTGAGTAGAAATGAGTATAGAAGCACCTGGGTGCTGTGCAGCCTCTCAGAGGCCAACTCTACAACAGGCTAAGTAAGACCTCTTCATTCTGCTCAGGAAGTGGTGAGAAAGCAAGGTTATCCATGCCCCTTTTATGTATATATATCTATCTCATATGGGGTATCCAACAACTATCCAAGTAGCTGCCTGAGCATTGCCTGAAAGCACTTTTGAAGGGACTAGATCATGAATTCAATTAAGATTCTGCATTGTGGGGCACCTGGGTGGCGCAGTCAGTTAAGAGTCCTACTTTCTGTAATTCTATGCACAAATTTCCACAGGATGGAAGAGATACACCTGACCACTATGCTTTGAGAAGCCAATTCCATCTCTATGCCCATTTGAAGTATAACAATCAACTTCATAAAAAAAAAGTCAGGGGCACCTGGGTGGTACAGTCAGTTAAGCGTCTGACTCTTGGTTTCAGCTCAGGTCATGATCTCAGGGTCATGAAATTGAGCTCTGTGTCAGGCTGCATGCTCAGTGTAGAATCTGCTTGAGGTCTCTCTCTCCCTTTCCCTCCACCCCTCCCCCATGCTCACTCTCTCTCTCAAAAAAAATAAATCTTAAAAAAAATCTGCATGGTATTGCAAATTCAAAAGGTCTTTAGACCTTTTTGAAGTTCTGTGAGTTATCCTGTTTACGGTTGTTATTTATAACACACACATGTCCCTGGGATATAAATAAATAAAGACAGGGGGACATGAAAATTGAATGATGTCACCCTCCCTTGGAAAAGCCCTTCAATAGTTTTCCTTGTTTGGGGATAAGAAACAAATTCTTAGAGCCTGTAAAATCCTCCATTGTCTGCCCTGTGCCTACTTCTCCAGCATCATCTGCCCCCCTAAAGTCCTTGCTTTCTGACCTGTAGTTTCTCAAACATTCCATGCCTCTTGGCACCAGAAGATGTTTGCATATGTTGTTGCCACTCTCTGGCTGTTTCTACTCCCTTGAAGTTACCTATACTATCTCTTACCTTAGTGATACTTGTCTGTCTTTCAGATCTCAGGTCAAATATCACTTCTTCAAAGAAGTCTTCCATGAATGTCCCATCATACTTTCCTACAGGAACTTGTCCCTCCAGGGTATTTCTTGCAGTTACAATTTTAGATTTTTGCACAGTCATCTCACTAACAATGTTTTCCTCCTCCACCGGACCATAACCTCAGTGAATGTAGAACAGAGTTTATTCTTACCAACCATTGAATCCCCCACGTTTAGAACAAAGACTGGTCCTCACAAAGTGCTGGGTAAAATTTTTGTTGGATGCATGACTTAATTGATCAATGTAAAGCAACTAATTGTCCAGAATGAAACAAATAGTGAACAGTCATTTGATCAGAGAGACAGTAGGCTGATTTTTTTCTTAAATCATTATTTGGTAATCTCTGAGAAAGAGTCTGAAACAGCTGAACACATGTAGCCTGAGAAACAGATAGAAGAACTAAGAAAGAAAATTGAGGAAGAAGGTTGAAGAAAACATGATAAAAAATTCAGACCTACTTGCTGGTTGTGTCTGAAAGCAGTGTTCATTTCTAGTCACATCACCGCTGCAAGGAGTTTAAAGATAGGGTGACGAGAAGAGCTCGGGACAGGCAGCCCACGTGAGCCCAGATCAAATGTCAAGCAGCTCATAGAAAGTTTAGAGACTTACAGTGGAAAGTCAAGAGGACTTGAAGGAGATGTAATTATAGATCCAAAGCTCAATCGCTATATGTGATAATGTTGCTTACTTTCATTTTAACAAAGACCTGTTTATGCAATGCAGATCCTAGAGTGGAGGTCTGGAAAATTCAAGGCAAATTTATGAAGTATTTTTTATTATCAGTAACAACTAAAGGATCTAAAGGCATAGGATGGTGTTGAGTATTGAAATTGATATCTGGGGTAAAGCATTCTTGTATCTGAATGAATCCTCTCCCTCTCACACACACATACACACACACATGTTTATTTTAAGAGAAGTACAAAAAATGAAGAGTATAACAGAGAGATGGTGATAATTTGATCTTTTAAAGCAAAATACTATGTATTCATCTTGCATTTTCATCAGCCTCTTTTTTTAGTCTAAAAGAAACAGAAATATGACTGTTTCTACTCATTAGTGGATTCCACTGATTCCAAAGTGAGGAGAGATTTGGAATTCCTTAATGTTTACCAAGAGCTTTGAAGGGACTAGCTGAACACTGACTTTTTTTTAAAGATGTATTCATTGGAGAAAGAGAGAGAGAGCACGAGTGGGAAGGGCAGAGGGAGAGAGAGAGAACCTCCAGAAGACTCCACATTGAGTGTGGAGCCCAACGTGGGATTTGATCCCAGGACTCTGAAATCATGACCTGAGCCGAAACCAAGAATCAGATACAACCAACTGCGCTGCCCAGGCACCACTGACTTTTTTTACAGAGTTGTTGGTTATACTTCAAATGAGCATAAAGATGGAATTGGCTTCTCAAAGCATAGTTCTTGAAATATATCTCTTCCATCTTGTGGAAATTTGTGCATAGAATTATTAGGGACATTTGTGGGAGATCTGGTGAGAATAGAGAAGAAGGGAGTTAGTAGGAGACTGAGAACAGGTAGGGCTAAGGAGGGACTAGGGGAGGACTGTGATAGTAGAGAGATATTGCCCACTGTACCCTCTATGTGGCTAAAGGCTCAAATAGCCTTACATTTTTTTTCCAGCTAGAAAATAAATTTAACGTGAGCATCCAATGCTTTATTGATAATAGGTTAAGATCACACAGTGAGTGCTCTGGCCAATCAGACTGCTGTGCATTTACAACCGTTCCTATTAGAACAGACACAACTCTGCCTATAAAAACCCCCATGGAATTGTGCATAACCAAAGACTTCGGTTCATCGGAATGTCTTTGACCTTGAGAAGAGGTAGTAAGTGGGACTAAGCAAGATGGGACTAAGCAACAAATTCAGGACAGGCCTGAACTGAAGAGTGGGGTGTCTTAATTATAGGATGGCCTAATTTAGGTGATCATCATATAGAGAATATGTTGGGAGTCTAAGTCAGTGGGTTGGTAGAGGTTACCAGAGCCATCAAGACTGCCTCTCAAAGGCAGGTGATTATTTCGAGTATGTCCTTTTCTCTCCATTTCCTCCGTCTTCTTCTGTGATAGGCAGAATAAAAACCCACAAAGATGTTCCAATAAAACAAAGATGTCCTAATAGGTCCTAATAGATATCTTACTCCCCAGAACCTGTGAATGTGTTACCTTAGAATTCCTTACCTTAGGGAAAGAATGAAGGGGGGGAATCGGAGGGGGAGATGAACCATGAGGGACGATGGACTCTGAAAACAAACTGAGGGTTCTAGAGGGGAAGGGGGGTGGGGGGATGGGTTAGCCTGGTGATGGGTATTAAAGAGGGCACGTTCTGCATGGAGCACTGGGTGTTATGCACAAACAATGAATCATGGAACACTACATCAAAAACTAATGATGTAATGTATGGTGATTAACATAACAATAAAAATAAATAAATAAATGGGGGGGAAAAAAGAATTCCTTACCTTACCCTGCCAAAAGGGAAATTGCAGATGTGATCAAGGCTGTGGACCTTGAGATGGGGAGATTATTCTGCATTATCCAGGTGAACCCAACCTAATCCTATGAATTCTTAAAAGGGGAGAATCTTTTCGAGCTGAAGTCGGAGTCAAAGGGAGATGTGACTGCGAAAGAATGGTAAGAGAGAGGCCACGTGGCTTTTTTTGAAGGTGGAAGTTGGAAGGCAGGAGCCAAAGAATGGAGGTAGTCTCTAGAAGCTGGAAAGGATGAGGAATGGATTCTTTTTAGAGCATCCAGGTGGGAACACAGCCCTGCCAACACCTTGATGTTAGCCCAGTGAAACCTGCATTGAACTTCTGCCATACAGAATGTAAAATAATAAAACGTGTTGTTTAAGCCCCTATGTTTATGGTAATTTGTTTCAGCAGCCACAGAAGACATACTGTCCCCTAATCTGAGCCACTGACATCACTCAGTTCAGCTACAACAGTCCCCTCCTAACTGGTTTTCCTGCTTCCAATTCTGTCCTTCTACAACCCACAATTGTTCAGAGTTGTCCTCTTGAAAAATACCAGATCAATGGTATTTTCTAGCTCAAAACTCTTCAATGAGTTAATTGCCCTTAGAATAAAACTGAGAAGTCTTAATGGCCACTCTTGAACCTCGTATCATACTGCTAACCCCTCCCATTGGATGCAGAAGCTCCCCCGAAGAGGTGACTTTACTGACTTTTATAATAATCGCTTCCTTGATCTTATTCATAATTTAGTCATCTATGTGTATGTCTCTGAATTAAATAATTTAGTTGTGTCAGTTTCTTGAACATTATGTAAATGGAATAATATAGTCAATATTCCATTGAGTGGCTTTCACTCAGCACTATCTTTGAGAATCAGGTGTTGCATGTAGCTGGAATTTGTTCATTTTCATTTTAATAATCGATCTCTGAATTCTTTTGATTTGCTGTGTAAACAATCAAATGATCTGTAAACAAAGAAAATTTTATTTCCTTCCAAATCACTTTTATTTCTTATGCTTTCTTTGTTGCACTGTTTAAGACCTCTGGTACAGTGTTGGGAGGCCTGGCTGCCTCAGTCCATAGAGCATGCAATTCTTGATCTCAGGCTTGTGAGTTCAAGCACCACGTTGGGTGTAGAGCTTACTTAAAAAAAAAAAAAGAAAGAAAGACCTCTGGTATAATGTCGAATTAAAATAGCAACAGCAGCTATTCTTGTCTCATGTTTCCTTTCAGAAAGTGTTTAGCAAGGTTACCTTATATGAGGTATGAAGTTTGTTGAAAGTTGTTTTGTTTTTGTAGATAGCATCTATCAGATTAAAAAAGTTCTTCTCTGTATCTCATTTGCTAAATGTTTTGGACATGGATGAATGTTGATCTACTGAAGTGATCATGTCATTGATTTTTCTCTTTTATACTGTTAATGAGTAAATTATACTAACTAATTTTTTAAATATTAAACCAAATTTGTATTCCTGAATTAAATCCCATCTGATCATGATTTGTGTGTGTGTGTGTGTGCGTGCGCGTGTGCTGCTAGATTCAGTTTGCTATTTTTTTCAGAATTTTTACAACTATGGTCATGAGTGAGATTGTCCAGTAATCTCCAGTGTGTAATGGAGATTGGATTTATTTATTGGATTGGATTTATTTATTTATTCTTATGCACCTGCTTTAATTACTAAAGATTTACCGAATGTTTAAATTTCTATTAAAACTAATTCTCCTTCCTTGTTTTCCTGACAATTCTAGTTTATAAAATTGAAAATCAACTTCTTTGGTTACAGGAAAAAACAATGTTGGTGTTTTTATTAGATTTGAATTAGAATTATTAGTTAGCAAAGATTGACATCTTTATGATTTTGAATCTTCATATCAAAACATGTAGTATGCCTTTTCATTTATTCCTTTATAGTCTCTATGCCTGTTTTAAAGGCTTTTTTCCCCCTTAATAAAAGCCTGCAAGTTTTCTTGGGAAATTTATTCATAGGTGTTTTATTATTTTTGTTGCTGTTGTAAATGGAGTTTTGTATGAGACCTATTGATATCTATGTGTTAGTTTTATAAGCTGATACATTACTACATTTTTTATTGCTAGTATAGGTTTTTAGATATAAAATCTTATCATTCCTTCTCCTTTCCAGTTTTTATACCTCTATTTTTTTCTCATGATAATTTTATGAGATTGTAAATCTGGAAAATCATTAAATAGTAATGTTAATACTTGGTATCCTTTACCTATGAAAATACTTCCAGTGTTTCTTTATTAAGTATGACACTGATGGGGCACCTGGGTGGCTCAGTTGGTTAAGTGCCTGACCTGACTCGATTTCCGCTCAGGTCATGGTCTCAGGGTCCTGAGATCAAGCGCCACATGTCCTTGGGCACGGAGCTTGCTTAAGATTCTCTTTCTCCCTCTCCCACTGCCCCTACCAGGTTCTTTCTCTCTCTCTCAAAAAAAAAAAAAAAAAGGAATGATACTGGCTATAGGTTTGGGACAGAGGTAACTACATTATTTCCTGTTAAGCAGCTAACCACTGATTACTGTTTTATTGAGTGTTTATCAAGAATGAATGTGGATCTTTCAAATATTTTTGTATCTCTGGACATTTTCATATTACTTTCCCTTTTGACCCATTAAAATGATAATTATATCTATATATTTCCCAATATTGAACCATCTTTGCATTCCTGGGATAAATTTCACCTGGTCATAATGATTTTCAATTCTGCAGGGCAAGAATATTTAGAGCAGCATTATTTATAACATTCAAAAACTGGAAATAATCTTCATGTTCTTCAACAGAATAATAAACAAATTGGGGTATTTTCATACACAAAATATTTAATGGAAATCAAAACATCACAAACATATGCACTAAGGCAAACAAATCTCACAAACACAACTTTGAGTTCCTCCTGCCCCAAAAAAGCCAGACATGAAAGAATATATACTGCATGATTTCATACATATGAAGTTCAAAAGGGGGCAAAACCAAACTATAGTTTTTAGGAATGCATACATAGGTGATAAACATATAAAGAAAACAGTTATCATGAAAGTTAGGATAATGGTTACCTTTAAATGAGAAAGGTGATTGGGTACAGTTACCAGTGAGGTTTCTAAAGAGCTGGTGATATTTGATTTCTTGATCTAGGTAGTATTTGCATAGGCATGTGTTTTATAACACATGCAGTTTTTATATTTAATATACCTTTATATTTAATGCAGTTTTTTCATCTGTGTATATTGCATAATGAAAAGGTTTTTAAATTACCTGCTAACAATTTGTTTACAATTTTTGCATCACTATTCAGAAGTGAAATGTTTTCCCTTGCTTTCATTTTTTTTTCAAGATATACAATGAAACATTACTTAGCCTTAAAAAAAAGGAGGAAGTCTTGTCATTTGCAAAAACATGGGTGAACTTGGAGGATGTTGTGCTAAATGAAATAAACCCAGACACAAGACATATACCACATGGTATCACTTAGATGTAGAATCTAAAAAAAAAAAAAAGTCAGACCCATAGAAGAAGAGAGTAGAATGATGGTTACCAGGGGGTAAGGGGGTAGGGAAAATCGGGGTATGTTGGTCAAAGGGTACAAAATTGTAGTTACATAGGATGAGTAAGTGTAAAGATTTAATATGCAACACTGTGACCATAGTTAATAATACTGTGTTGAATACTGAAAACATGTTAAGAGAATAAGGTTTTAGGTGCTCTCATCAAACATAAAATGGTAACTATGTGAGGAGATGATTTGTTAATTAGCTTGATGATAATTTCGCTATGTATATGTGCATCAAATCATGTTGTATACCTTAAATACATCCAATTTTTATTGAAAAAATAAAATATTTTTTGAAGAAAAAAATTATATGTAGATCTCTGTGGTAATGGCTAATGGGTGCAGAGCTTCCTTGTGGGGTCATGGAAATGTTTTACAATTGATTGTGGTGATGGATGCACAACTCTGTCAATACACTAAAAGTCACTTAGTTGTACACTTTAAGTGGGTGAAAAGTATGGTGTGCCAATTCTTTCTCAATATAGCTGTTTAAAAGCTGAAGTCCCCTCTTCCTACAGTTTTTCTGCTTATTTCTCTTTGTAAATATCCCTGTTAGGTTTTACTCTGCCAATCTGTGGTTCCTGTGCAGTTTGTAACTTATATTCTGCATTGTGAATCATATCCTTCAGTATTCTTTTTTCTCATTTATGCATCTTTGCCTGGATAAACAGGAAATATTGTCACTGAGATTACAAATCCTAGATTGGCTTAGGTTTAAATTTTGACTTTCATACTTACTAGCTTTGTGCCCCAGTTACTTTATCTACAACATAGACACAGTGATGGCAACTATCTTATTGCTTTTGGGGGAGGATTGCATAAGTTAATAAATGTAAAGCACTTAAAACAATACCTGGCTTTGGGGAGCCTGGGTGGCTCCACCGGTTAAGCATCTGCCTTCAGCTCAGGTCATGATCTCAGGGTCCTGGGATCAAGCCCCATATCCTGCTCCATGCTCAGTGGGGAGTCTGCTTCTCCCTTTCCTTCTGCCTCTGCCCCTGCTTGTGCTCAGGCTCTCTCTCTCTCTTTCTCAAATAAATAAACAAAATCTTTTTTTAAAAAATACCTGGCATGTGGTAGGTGCTATATAAATGTTGGGTTAAGCATTGTATGTTATTAAGCTCTTAAGATCATGACCCCTGCTTTCTTTTAGTTTGCATTTGCCTGATATACCTCTGTCCATTCTTTGTTTTTTTTTTTTACTTTTCTGAATCACTTAATTTAATTTTATTTTTTTAAAGATTTTATTTACTTATTTGACAGAGATAGACACAGCGAGAGATGGAACACAAGCAGGGGGAGGGGGAGAGGGAGAAGCAGGCTTCCTGCAGAGCAGGGAGCTGGATGCGGGGCTCGATCCCAGGACCCTGGGATCATGACCTGAGCGGAAGGCAGACGTTTAACGACTGAGCCACCCAGGCGCCCCTCACTTAATTTTAAATGCATGTTTTGTATGCTGTATATCACATCTGAAATCCATTTTCTTTTTTTTTTAAGATTTTATTTATTTATTTGACAGAGAGATAGAGAGGAAACACAAGTAGGCAGAGTGGCAGGCAGAGGGAGAAGAAGAAGCAGACTCTCTGCTGAACAGGGAGCCCGATGTGGGGCTCGATCCCAGGACCCTGGGACCACGACCTGAGCCAAAGGCAGACGCTTAACCGACTGAGCCAGCCAGGTGCCCTCCATTTTCATTTAGTAGGTAATTTTGGCAAAGTTAGATATATTTTGTATTAGTTCTATCACTTTATCTTATATAATGTAGTCTTGCTATTTTTTTTTAAATTATTGTGTTCACAGAGGCACCTGGCTGGCTCAGTTGGAAGAGTACACAACTCTTAACCTCAGGGTCATGAGTTCTAGCCCCACGTTGAGTGTAGAGATAACTTAAGTAAAACTTTAAAAATTAATTAATTAATTAAAGTGTTCACTCTATGATCAGTTTTCTTCACTTCATTTACCTGGTGAAGTTTTTCTGTGTGCTCTTACTGAAAGGTTTATGGTTTTTCTAGTTATCTTTAATTATGGATTCCTCTTAGTCCTCTTTTAGTGATTGTCTATTCTTATTAGTAATAACTGTGAATAGTTAAACATTTAGTGCATTTCCTCCTCTTCTCCCCCTCATCTCTCCTCCACCATATTGATTTTAGTCAGTATTATTTTTCTTGGTATTTGCCTTGATATAGTCAAGTAGGTTTAGGTTTTTATTTCTTGATTTGTTAACTTTATTTTTTAAGATTTTATTTATTTATTTGAGAGAGAGATAGCATGAGCATAGACACAATGATGGCAACTATCTCATTGCTTTTGGGGGAGGATTGCATAAGTTAATAAATGTAAAGCACTTAAAACAATACCTGGCTTTGGGGAGCCTGGGTGCTCCACCGGTTAAGCATCTGCCTTCAGCTCAGGTCATGATCTCAGGGTCCTGGGATCTGCCACTCCCTGGGGTGGGAGGGGCAGAGGGAGAGGGAGAAGCAGACTCCTCGCTGAGCAGGGAGCCCCACACAGAGTTCAATCCCAGGACCCTGAGAACATGACCTGAGCTGAAGGCAGATGCTTAACCGACTGAGCCACCCAGGTGCCCTTTGATTTGTCAACTTTAAATGAAATCCTTTGACATCCAGTTCTTGCACAAGACAACAAACACATTTATTCTTCCTTCTGATTGCTTTCTGTCATTCCCTCCCAATCTTCAGTTGTACAATACTACATCGGCCACTCTAACGCACATTTCTTCTAGTTTTAGTGGTACTGTTAAATATATTCGGGCTCCTCCAATCTCTTCCCCAAACTTCTTGATTGACTGAATTTTGTCCTTTATTCACTTCCACAAAAAGGGATCGGCAAAATAATATTTCTCCAGTTTTTGCATCTTAAAATTATTGAGTGTAACCTTTGTACTTAAAGAAGAGTTTGCATGTAGATACAGAACTTCCCTCAAACTTTCTTTTCTTGAGACTCTGTGTAGATATTATATCTGGTATTCAGTTATTTTGTATAAAATTATGAAACTAGCTTGAGGTTTTTTTCCTCCTAATTAAATTGGCTTGATTTTTCACCTGCTTACATGAAAGATTTGTTTATCTTCTAAGCCCAGTAACTTTACTGGGCTCTGTCTCATCGGTCATTCAGGGTCTTTCTTTATTTCTATTTCATTGCATCAAGTATCTCATTTCTATTCTCTGTGAATCTACTGAGTTTTCCATAGCATCTGTTCACTCTTTTGCTCCTTTTTGCTGTCATTTCTTAAATTCTATTTTTCGCGGGGCACCTGGGTGGCTCAGTCCATTAAGCAACTGCTTTTGGCTCAGGTCATGATCTCGGGGTCCCAGGGTTGAGCCCTGTATCGGGCTCCCTGATCAGCAAGGAGCCTGCTTCTCCATCTCCCTCTGCTGCTTCCCCTGCTTCTTCTCTCTCTTTCTCAAATGAATAAATAAAATCTTTTTTTTTAAATTCTATTTTTTCCCTTACACACTTTTCCTAAGTTCTGCCATTCTGTACCTAAATTCCTCCTATTCTCGCAGCATATTTTCCCTGAATTCGGCCATTTCTGCATTCTTATCTATCATCTTTCATCCAGATGACCCCTTTATTTTGGAAGGTTTTTTTCCCCTCCAAATTCAGGGCAAAACATTGTTCACAATTTTCATCTGCCCTATGGTAATAAATTACAAAAAGATGTACAAAAGGATGTTCAAAGATTTTGCTCCTTGTCTTTTGTCTTACAGTACCTTTGTATAGACAATGAGATCATTTTCTTATTTTATTTTTTTATTTTATGCAGCACTGAGTGATTTTCCTTTTCCTAGACCAGGCATTCATTAAGCGTTTTCCTGAGTCCAGACTGGCATTCCTTTCTAGCACAGCTCCAGCGTGTAAAGGTTCGCCTCTTCTCAGGGCTTCTACTACAATAGAGTGCCTCCAAAAAGTGTGCCTTGTCCGTCCGTGTCTTCATTTGGCCTTGCTTCCTCCTTTTTGTTGAGCTCACTATGGTTCTCTTGGGGTAGAAAATGACCTTTTGCTTCCACACGCACTTTTGCCAGGAAAAGATCCAACTTCTGCCTCTTAAGGCGCATCTCTCACTTTCAAGAAGTGAATTTTTTGTGGCATTTCCTGAGATCTGTCAAGCCTGGGCTCCAACCACTGAGATCTTCAGATTTTTTCTTAGCGTCTCTCCACTTCCTCGTGGGAGAACTCAGTTGCCTTTAGAAAATACTTAAAATATGTTTGAATCTCTCCTGAAGTTTTATTCAAAACTGTGTTTTTGTCTTGCCTTTCCATTTTTCATTTGCTTTGGGGTGGTTTCTGGATAGAGAAGGTATAAGGCAGCATTACACAGCCATGGGTATATGTTGACTTTCTACCCCCTCCCCAGGTTCCACCCGAAGGATATTCTTTTATACTTTTGAAGATTCTTTCTCTTGCCCCCTGAGTTTCTTGAACAGTAGCTGGAAATACTTTTAGAACATTTTCTTTGCAATGGTAGGCATTGCTCATTGTACAGCAATCTGATTTATGAAACTTCTCTACCACAGAATTGATGAGCACAAACTCAAACAGAAAACCCAGACACATGAGGTTTCATCCCCCAGTCTGTCAGTCTGTCGGGGTGAAATGTGGACCTTCTCAGCATTCTGCTCTCTCTGTTGCTCATTTCAGGGTGGTTGCATAGAAATGCCCAGAGGAATAATCTGGGTGCTGGTTTTCTGGCTCTATCTAGACAGCCAGACTCTAAAAGAAGGCAACCTGAACCTTTCCCGATTCCTTCCTGCCCCCTCTCCCACCAAACCTTCTCGCACACACTCCCCATTTACGCCAGGAGCCAGTGGGAAAATGGGTCACTGACAATTGACAAATTGTTTATGAACTAATCATTCCTGGCAGCAGGAACCAGAGAGCACACTCAGGTTTGAGGATTTAATGAAGGGATTATTACTTAACCCTGTGAGACTGTGAACTGTCCACTGGAGTTTGGGGAAAGCAATCAAGGGATAGTGCAGTATCCTGAAGAGTGGGAGTGGTATGGGAACCCTAGAGGGTATTATCTGGAGAGGGCTTCCTGGAGGGAACGGTGGCCTTCAGTAGAGGGAGGCAGACGACATAAGGAGGGAAGAAGCAGGGGGAAGAATCCCAGTCTCTCTCCTCTCACTCTCCCAGCTCCTGCATTGCTCTCATTGGCCAAACCCAATTGAAAGCCAGATGGCAAATAGAGCCCATCGATCAATCTCTAAAGATCAGCCTCCCACGGCAGAGGAGAGGAGAGTGGACAGTGGATCTGGAGGGCCTGACAGAAGACAAACAGCACTCCATGGATCCACCAGCTGATTAAACAAAATTTGAAAGGGACTTTCTTCTGTAGCAAACATGTCACAAAGATTGTTAGCGTGCAGAAAGCAAATATAGGATTATTCTAAAGAAAATATAAATCAGAGGCCACGTGTCAATTAAAAGATGAATTTTAGAGTTCAACACAATTATGCCTCATTATGAACAAAGGAACAAATCTCTAGATTTTAAAAGCTAAGGCATAGAAATGTTCAATCACACGCCCACTGAGCATTATCTGAAAATCATCAACTTTTTACCACTTTTTTATCCTGAATCTTCCAACCACTTCTCATTCATTCTCCATAAACAGTCTGCTTCTTCCCACCCTCATTTTCATGCCTGGATTTCCTACCTCAGCTATCTTCTCTGCTGGTTCTACTCTTTCTCCTGGATGGGGTTTTCTAGTTCTTTGATGTCAGTTTCTACATCTTCTCTAATGAGACTCCAAACTATTTGTCCACCTCGGCTGTGTCTCAGGAGCTCCGAGCCCACAGATCTAGCTACCTACTGAACAGTTTCACTTGGGTGCCTTGCAAACATCTCTAATATATATGCTGAAAACCTCACTCATTATCTTAAGCCCTCCCAATACCCCTCCCTTCAACACATACCCTTGTGCTTTTTTCTGCATTCTCAAACTTATTTAACATGGTGTGGTCTCCATCATTTTTTGTTTCCTCACAAAAATAGATAAATATATGGAGGGGATTTCTTCTGTAGCAGAGAAATAAGTCAATTTTCAAAATTTTTCATTGGTGCTTATTTAAAAGAAGCAGAAATCAGAAATTTCTAGAGTCTATGTAGGCATCAGTTTCCCAAAAGCGCATCCCAAAGGTAATCCTCAGCACCTTCTCCTCTGTTCCCCACCCCGAGATGATCATAAGTCTCTCCACTTCCACCCCTGCTGCTACCATCTTGACATAGATCCTCATCATCTTTTTCCTGGAGCACTGACAAGTCTTCCTGTGTTCTTCCTGCCTCCCAGGAGCAACCCCTGCCAATCCTTTCTCTTCGTGGCAACCAATTACCTTCCTGAAGTGTAATTCTGGTCCCACCCTCCTCCTTTTTAAATAATAAAACAAAATAAAGACTGCCGCTAGGTAGCTCTTCCTTGTTTGCCAGGCACACAAATGGTTCCGTGTGTGTGTGTGTGTGTGTGTGCGCACGCGCGCACGTGCACACGCGTGCGCATACACCTGCGCCTGAAAACATACCTTACATTTGAATTTACAGTCTTTTTAGGCAAGACGTGTCTTCTCTAGTTACTCACTGGCCCGTGAGCTACCTTCCAGTTCGCTTCCTCTTACCTCTAGAATAAAGACCCAACTCCTTAGCATGGAAATAAACTCTACTTTCCAGTCTCATCTCCCTCCCCCGACCCATCCACTGCCTTACAACTTGGACACATCAACCTTTCACAGTTCCCTAAAATGTTTTCTAGGTCCCATGCACTCTTTTCTCTCCCCGAGGAGTTCCAACTCATACTTTAAGAAATGCCTCAAATATCACCCCCACCACGAGAACTTTGAGAACTCTCTGCATTAGTTACTTCTACCTCTGTGACTTTGTGTGCTCTAACTGAGCTGCACCAGTAAATACATCTTTACATTTCTGTTTATTCAGGTACCTTAGGAGCCTCAAAGGCCTGGACTGTATTATAATTTTTCTTTGTCATTCCTCCTCTCACTGCAAAACTTGGAAGATTGCAAGGGCTCCATCAATGTTTATTAAATAAATGAACACTCTATTAACCTAATTTATTGAGCAGTCTTAGTACCATCTCTCTTACGTCTCAGTATTATGTTTCACTGAAGTTTTCTCTAATGAATTTTGTGAGAAATATGGACTATTGTTACAGTATCCTTTGATCGTATGGGAGTTTAATTCCTGTTTATACTTTTCTTGTATTACTAGAAATAATGACTTTCCCTACAATGGCAAATCTCTGAGATTTATGTTTAAGGAAATTGCTACAGTTAGAGAAATTTGCCAAGCCTGACTCTGCCAGGCTCTATGCCATGTATCTGAGCAATTAATTCTCTACTGTGTTATGTTTAGCTTTCAGCTCTAGAAAATGCTCATTGTTCACCTCCTTTGTGCAGATTTATCCAACTGTCTTCTCTTTCTTTCTTTAAACTCTCTCAGTAAAGCCATATTCCGTCTGTTTTCAATTGTGATTTCTCTTCTCTAGAGCTTCCTGACATAGAATCTGTTTGAGGAAACTTTGATTGAAAAGAGAAAGAAGAAAAAGACTTTTTTTTAAGGTTCCCTCTTTTCACCTAATTGGAAGAAATTCCTTTAGGTCTAAACAAACATGTTATAAAATAACATACGCCATGAAATATACATGCAACCACAATGTTGTTATAAATATATTTTCTTATCAGAGAAGGCAAAAGGCACATCAGCCACCTTGGCAAGGTCATATTTCATAGAGACAGGTGAATTTCACCCACTGTTGAATTATGTTATGAAGCTAGTGATTTAGCATTGTCATCTATTTTGATTGACACCAAAAGCCTTCTGGGACAGTAAATGTGAAGACATTAGAAAAAAACCACTTACAAAATAGCTTGATAGCTCCTGTTAATGAGGTTTTAAATGTGGTACAACAACTTAATCAAATCAGACAGCTCCATAAAAGAATTTATTTGGTCATTGGCTATCTTTACAAAATGACTTTGTTTTACTCAGTAAGGTAAAAATTTTTCTGTAACTAAAATATTCACAACTAAATTCAGAATGGCATGGCCTGCGGTAGGAAGCAGATTTTCCAAAGTTTCCCAGAGCTATTTGTGTTGTGGCCTCCTGTCGAATGAGCTCTACACCTTTTCTTAAATTTTATTTCAATGAAAGAGAAAAAGAATGCAAATGACAGGTATTAAAAACCATGAGCCCCCACTTAGAACCTCCATTTTTGGTAATGTGTACATGAAATTTTAGGAACTGGAATGACTCGGAGGTACTGCTTATAGGCTACCAATGGGAGAGAATTGGGGAATGTCCCCATACTGTCCCAGGCCACACCAGTCATGTCTTAAAATGTCAAGAGAAAAACACACCGGACAATAATCAGCCAAAAGCAGGAGAGTCCTGTTTTATTTTTTGCTAGACTTTGGGCTCAAACTCCAGAAGAGATTATTAGAAAGGTGGTCTGGGCCCCTGTAGAACTGTGGGCTTTTGCCCAGAGTAGAAGCCTACGAAGACTCGTTTCCCATCTACCCCAGCACAACCCCCAAACCTTTTAGTGTCCCTCAAAATGGAAGTTGATTCTAAAGTCAGCTTTAAGGAGAAAATTGCATGCGGTCACTATTACCCACCAATTGGTAAATCCCCCACCACTGATATGGATCAGTGCCTCTTAGAATGATCACCAGATTAGTCAGTTTGCATGTGAGCCTATTACATGAAACTTCTGTATCTTTAAATATCAGGAATCCCCTTCAACATGGCATTGAGAGGCAGGGGAACTGGGACAGAACAAGGAAAGAGCAGATTCATAGACCCTACCTCACACTCACATGGGCCCCATTCTTATCGACAGCCGGGTACCTATGCTTTTCAAATTACTATTTCTCCTCTCTTCTCCCCTTCTTCTCTTTCGTAAAGTCCTGTATGTAGTGCTTGCCGCCATTGCTATTTGACATTTATATTTGTGTTTATTAAAGATACTTCTGTGCCATCTATGAGCCTGGGAAGGGAATGGACCATATCTCTTTTGGTGTACTGTTTCATCTCAGCAACCAGCACAGAGCCCAGGAAGAGCAGAATAAGTATGTATTAAATGAATGGATAAATAGAAGAGAGAAACCACTAGATTTCACTGTCTTTAAAAGTTCTGCTCTTAGTAAACGTGGCTTAATCATGTTGCAGTGCTGTAGGTACCTTTATCATTTACAAAGAGCTTTCACAAAGATGACAAGCATGATTACCCCTACCCCACTTACAGAAGAGGTTGAGAGATCAAAAAGGCTAAGCAATTTGCGTGAAGTTACACGGCTAATTCATGGCAGAACCAGGCTCTGAACCTGTCTCCTAAGGTCAAGCCAGGCCACTCTGCAGTGTGCAAAGCTTTCCGTTGGCACATGTGAATGAGATTTTGTCCTTGCTCTCAAAAATACTCACCATCTCACACTAGCCTAGTTTTTTGAGCATGTAAATTTTCAACTTATGTTGTTGAATTTTTTGTGTGTGGTTGAAATCCTACCCTGCCCGCAGATGCAATAATATGCAGGTTAAATGGGAGGAAAAGCAAGGTTTGGTGGCTTGCACATACATTAACAACCATTGCTTCAGGTTTGAAACATTCTGCACATATGTTCAGCATCCTCACGATAGTACTTATTTGCAGAGCTGAGGCCAGAAGGCTTAAATTTATGAAATGACTGTGGAACTTTTTCAGCATGTATAGTTAGAGCCGGGATGGGATCGTCAGGGAGTTAGTTGCATTGGAAAATATTGGCAGCCAGTGCATTTTGTCTTTTCCCCTTACTCCAGGGTTAGAGTTCCATAGAATTCCAAGTGAGAAAAGAACCTGCAAAGGTGTGAGGTGAAAATCATATGACCACATTCGAGCTGGTGAGATCCTCAGAGATGACCGGGAAGCAAATGGCACTTGAGTGCAGGAGAGTGATCTTCCAGGATTTGTAGCAGGATGTGTTCTATTTTAACAAGAGGAATTCCAAGAAGGGTCTGTTTCAGGAGCGTCCCTTGAGCCCCTGGAGAAGAGAGATGGTTGATGGGCTGTCACACTCACAGAGGGAGCGTGCTGGGTGAAGGAGCGCAGGGAGAGGTGAGGTCCCACCAAGTACAAATTACAAAATAAATCCACTGTTTTGTTTGTCTCACAAGAGATGACTTTGAAACAAAAAGAGAAAACACTCTGTAAGTGAGTAGAAATTAGGGAAATAAAGTAAGTGATAAAGGACTCGGTTTCCCATGGAAGAGGCACACAGGGCGTATGAGTCTGTGGAGGTAGTCATTCCTGGCTTCAAGACAGGGTAGAAGAATACTCAGGGAGGAGACAATTAAGAGCAATGGTACAGAGGCAGAAGGCACCTGACAAGGTTGCCAGGGGTCTAGAGGGAATGGTTTTGTATGAAACATGGAGCATGGTAGCAACAGATTAGTCCAGTTTTGGGTCAAATTGACCTGAAAATCTTCTATACAAAATTTCCAACCAAGCAGTGTTAGGTCATAGAAACCCCTGCCATATGGATTGAAACTTTGTTAGGACTTTTATTAGTTAATCCCTCTTAAGCAGGATCCAGGCAACTAAATTACCACCCACTGAATACTAGAGTGAATAGCATGTCAAGATTCAATCTTTTCTTTCATTTTGTATGAAAGAAATAAAATTAGCTAGCTATGATATAGGTTACATTTGAAACGAACAATTTTGGATTGTACCTAGTATAGAAACATTCTATAAATGACATTTTAAAGGGAAAAAAATGTTTAGGACAGTTACATTGTGTAATTGGACAAAGCGTATTTTTATTTCAGATCTGATGACCACCTGCAAGGACAATGGACAAGGATATGAATTATCTCCTGTGCCAAGCAGATTGAAGGGCATTATTCACAAGAAAAGGAAATCTAGTTTCCTTTACATACCACTTGCCTATTGGGTTTTATTTTTTCTCCTCATAATGAGAACTTAAATTTTTAAAGTTTAGAGTTTTAACATTCTCCAGAGACTTTGAGCCATCATTGAGTAATCCATCAAAAATCCAGAGGCATTAAAAGTTCTGTGACTAATATGTGTGAAATGTTTGAAGATGAAATTCTCTTTTGTAATTATACACTGCAGAATATGAAATAGTTTCTGCCTTGTGAATTACCTACCTGAGGATACTATTTGAAAGTTCTATCTTGCGTAAATAACAGTCAGCCTCTTCTAAAAGAGTAGCACTGTTTTCATACCTGGAATAGAAATTATTTTAGAATCATTTCCATGCAACATTTTTTCAATATTATTTAGATCCAGTGACTATGAAAGGGAAGTAAACTCACACAGCTGGCTCTTTTCAGACAGAGTGATTCAATTTATTTTTGTTCCAATATTGTAGGAAAATAAAAAGGCTAGAATTACCTTTTGGAGTCAATGTGGTATTTCCCAGTGATGCCTAAACAAATGAAAGAAAGCAGCTTGGCCAGCCATAGTTAGACTCCAGGATAGTAACGGATTTCCCTTGTAGTGTGTTTTATAGGAAATCTGGTGCTTTTCCATAATAATGAGGGATTTAGATACTGAACTTAATCCTTCAAACAAACCCAATGTCTCATGACTTTTTCAGATATTGCCCGGGTTCATAAAGAGGAAGAGACTTAAACTTTAATTCTGATCTAGTGTGTAAGGATGTTGTTTTGAATCACACACTAAAACAATTTGGGAGATGGGATGATCTAGCACAAACCTGTTCCTTCCTCAGAGGTATGGTGCCTGGTAAGTGTGAGGCGGGCTTCAGGAATGTGTAGGGTTTTTCTCTCTTTATTTTGGTAAGATTTACGTAACATACAATTTACCATTTTAACCATTTTTTAGTGTACAATTCAGTGACATCAAGTACATTCACATTGTTGTGCAACCAACACTTTATCCCTGTCCAGTACTCCATCATCATCCCAAATTGGAACTCTGGGCCTATTAGACAATAAGTCCCCAGTTCTCCTTCCCCAGTCCTATTTTCTTTCTCTATGAATTTGACTATTCCAGGTACCTCATATGAATGAACTCATATTATCATACAGTATTTGTCCTTTTGTATCTGGATTATTTCACGTAGCATGTTCTCAAGGCTCATTAATGTTGTAGCACAACAGAATTTCCTTCCTCTTTAAGGCTGAATATATTCCATTGTATGTATAGACTACACTTTGTTTATCTATTCATCCGTTAATAGACATTTCGGTGCTTCCACCTTTTGGCTATTGAGAATAATGCTGCCATTGACATTGGGATATTTGTCAACGGATAACTGTTCAAGTCTCTGCTTTCCGTTCTTTTGGTATATATCTGGCCATGAAATTGCTGGATCGTATGTTAATTCTGTGTTTAATTTTTTTGAGGAACCACCACAATATAGGAATGTATGGTTTTTAACCAACAATCCAGGTGGTCCTATGATTGGGTAATTTGGGAAACACTTGTTTATGTCAAGTGACATATTGCTGCAAAACAAACCACCCCCCAAAATTAATAGCTTAAAATAATATCCATTCATTCAGCTCTCAATTAGAGTGGCTCTTCTGAGCTGGTATGGGCTTATGTGATCTCTCTCGATCTAGCTCAAGCTTTCATGGTCACATGGCTGGTCAGCTGGGTGTCGTCACCTAGTCCCAGTTAGCCTTGGTCATGTAATAGTGGTTGTTCATCTGTTGGTGGGGGCAATGAGGTGACTGGGCCTAGACTCTCTCATTGTCCAACAGGCTAGTCCAGGCTTGTTCACTTGGTGGCAAGGTTCCAGGCCCCAATGCGCAAGCACTTTTCAAGTATTTTCTTGCATTACTTTCCCTGTCCCACCGGCCAAAGCACATCACCGGGCCACACCCAGAGGCAGCATGGAGGACACAACCAAAGCGTGTGGATCTCACAAGGCAGTAAAAGAGCTGAGACCAACACTGTTATCATTCCACCACAACTTACCTGCTTAATTCAATAGTCTGACAAACTCTATCCAAAAACTCCCTCTTGCCATTGTAGAGCAGTGAATGGAACATAATAGCCTCTGAAGTTGCATGCAGGCCTCAGAACTACATGTCCCAACTGTCCTAAAATGCTCTCCATTTGTGTGTTCATTCATTTAATAAACACTTATTGTGGCGGCACCTGGCTGGCTTAATTGGTAGAGCATGTGACTCTTAATCTCCGGATCAAGAGTGAGCCCTATGTTGAAGATAGAGTTTAATTAAAAAATACATACAAACATACATAGTTATTGTGCATCAACTTGTGTCTGGGACTCTTCTAGGCCTAGGGTACACAGCAATCAACAAATAGTCCAGGTTCCTATTCTCTCAGGACTTACATTCTACTGTAGGTGGATAGTATTAGGAGTGGGAATAAATGTGTTTGGATCCCCCACACATATCCAAGATGTTGTTTAAAAAAAAAAAGAGGAAGCCTGGAGAGTATGCTTTATTTCCCGTTCTCCACCCTTTGTGCTTTCATGAATATTTGAATATAGGAAAATAATTTGGTTGATTAAAAGTCCCAAATATTTGAATGCCAGAAAGCAGATGTAAAGCTCTGTAGGACATGAGAACGGACTTTCAACTTGTAATTTGATATAAGACACACGGGTTTGTCTCTCACCTCTTTCATGCTTTCTGCAAGGTTTTGTGGCTAAAACTTTTGGCTCCCAGATGCCCCAGGGAGAACAACTGATCTTCACAGCTCAAAGGGCACTGAAGGGTCACATACAGCTGAATAGCGATGGGTGTCTAGGACAGACATTTTCTTTGGACACTTCTTTCTTTTTTACTATTGTGTGTGTTTGGTCCTGTGGGAGTAGAATGGGTTTCAGTATTTTCAGAGTAGTACTACTTTGTTGGAAAGGTTGATTTTTATAGACTAAAAGTGACCCCAGCTTAATGTCCAGCCAGTGGTTCAGAGGTGCTGGGACCCTCGGTTCTAAGTATGTTGCCAAAGAAAACTCACTAAATGCACAAGAGCTTTCTTTGGGTAGCAGCCAAGCTTCATGTTTCTGTGTAGTCAGACATCACAGGGGGAGAGAAGCAGAAGATTGTCAGTGGAAGGGTTCAAAGGATGCACTTTAGAGTCAGACAGATATGGCGGTTATTAGCATTGACCTTGGGCAAAATATTTAACCTCTTTGAGTCGCAGTTTGTTTGTCTATAAAATGGGACAATAATACTATCTACCTCGTGAAATTTGGAAGAGTTAAGAGATTGCATATAGGCCCCTTAGCACAGTAGCTGTAGTAAGCCCTTAATAAAAATATCAGCTAAAGGCTGTTATCTTAATAAATGCTGTTATGATCTACACTTTCATCCCTACAAAAAGTGCCTTTGACCTGGTTGTCAGTGCCAGAAATTAAGCTACAGGGGAGGTGCTCTTTGAACCATCTTAGCACCATTTCAAGTGAAGACAAAGACATTCATGGAACTGAAGCATGCTGTTTACTCATAGCCAGTCAGCGATTCCTTTTTGGGCTCTTGCCCATTATTTGAGCAATTTTTCAGTGACTTGGAATTGCCATAGAAGCAGTCCCAAATCAATCTTTTCCCAACAACAACAACAAACAGCACTTCAAATGCTAGCACCTTGCCTGGAATGATTTTAGGGTTGCTAGAAAGAAACCCCCCAAAACATCTCCTGGGTAGTTTTCCACAGACTTTCTGGAAGAACCCACTATGAAAATGTGAATGTATTCAATCTCATGTTTTCTGCTTTGGGCTGAGATGAAAGTAGCTGCTGGACCCAGTGGGCGTTTGGTTGGGAGTAGACTTTCATGGATGGGAATGGAGTTTTCTGAAGTAAGAGAAGGGACAAAGAATTTTGGATCATGGGTAGAGGAACAAAGCAATCTGCATTTTCTGGAACTATGTGACTTCATCATAAACATGAGATACTAAGGAGACGGTCAGATGTTACCTCTGGGTAGCTGGGGTGGGGGGGTGGTTGCAAGGAGTTGGTGCTGGGGAGAGCAGGAGGACAAAGAAGTCAGGGGTAGGGGAGGGACCCAGAGAGGAAATGAATGAGGGTAACAGGCCAATTTTTAGCCTGAGTTCTGTGAGCGACATTAACTGTAATGCAGTGGGGAGAAATCCCATCTTCCCAACCTCCCCCATGTGACAGGAAGCTGATCTGCCTGCCTAGATTTATTTCCTTCTATGGCTATATTTCTCTCCTCACTTTTGTCTCACCTCCTACCTTGTTATGGGTGATCTTTTTCCCCCTGAGAAAATCATAATTCTATCAGTGTGGAAATTGAGGTGTCTTCAAGTTTCTTACTAGTCTTAGAGTATTTTCTTAGGACAAATTGTCAATTTCCTCTTTTATGGAAAATACTAAAATACTTTTTTTCAATAGGGTGACCTCGATCCTTTCCCATTTGCTATTCTTTCTAATTTCTAGACAGGTGCTAGAAAAAAACTGAATTGAAGGGGTTGTCAGCCTGGTGGCAATAGCCACATAGAGAGCTCAAAATATTTGCTCTTGAAGCAGAGTCTTTGAGCATTTCTACCAGTGACCATCCATGAAGTGACAGTACTATAGACATGAAGCTTCATTATGTCTGTTTTGACCAAGCACAAGCTTAGGGCTTGGTATATAGTCAGTGCTCAATAAATGCTTATTCACTGATTAGAGAAATTATCTATGATGTAAATAATAACCACACGAGATATAACTGAAACCATTGGGGTTAATGCCTCCCAACAAGCGGTCCTAGGCAGCTCTGCTCCAGGTGGCATCTCCCTCCTTCTTTGGAGAGCTCTCCTGCAGCCTGAGACACTGTATTTAAAACATGGTGGTCCACGGTCTCCACCCTAGGAAGCCAGGAGACTCCATGCCTGACAGTCATCTGAACCATGGTTCCAGGACACCTGGGCATTCTGGACTGAACACCTGGCCAGTCTCTCCTTAAATATGTCAAAGATCACACTCTAATTAGTTTGGAAATGGAAATTCTCAGGCTATTTCTAAAAGCACTTGCAACCTGGGGAGTTCGCCAGTTCTCCTAAAAATGATGTCTGAAAAGAAAGTTGAGATGCCTCTATCTTGCCCCAAGAAATCTGCGTGTCGTTCAGCTGTTGAGGAGCCTCAACAGAATTTTCTTCTTCCCCTGATGGTTCAGTGCACATAAGAAACTTTGAGCATTTTCCTTGAAGTCTGAAGATACTACTGTTGGCCTCTTTAAAGCAGGGAAGAGAATGCCCGAGCACTTTCTGCCTAGTAAGTGACTCCTTGCTGAGAATAAGCTCTGGCTTTTTTTTTTTAATATTTTATTTTTAAGCAATCTTTACACCCAACCTGGGGTTTGAACTCACAACCCCAAGAGTCACAAGCTCCACCGACTGAGCCAGCCAGGCACTCCAGCTCTGGCTTTTTTTTATAAAAGTGAGACATGACTGGAGCGATACATTGTGGGGAGCCCTTGTTGGTGCAACAATGATTAGAGCAATGAGAGCTTTTACTGGGGAATTAAGGGATGGAGAAACCTTTTTATGTGTCTTGGTTTCTCTGGCCTCTACATGGTCACCCACACATGCAAACAGGAGTGGAGTCTTAGGGACACAAAAGTGTCATTCAAGAAGGCAGCCCCTGGAGTCACAGGGCACAGGTTCACTGTCGGGGGACAGATAAGACACAAGAAATATTCTCCGGGGATACAGCCCAAGTATTTTTGTTTTTTAACAGATACCCCAAATGATTCTAAAGCACAACAGGGTTTGGGAATATTTCTGAGAGCATCCTCCCACATGTAGTTTACATAGTTGGACCTCAGACGAGTTGTACTTGTTTTCTTTTTATTTCCTATATAAGCATACTCTATTTCCATTTTTTATATTGTGCATATGTAGTATATCATACGATATAATTATTTTGTGTATAGTATCCTTATATTGTATAATTTTATTTTGTAATATAGTGGTAATGGTAACATATTAACTGTGTATAAGGACTGCTTATCATATACAAGATATCGTTCCAAGTGTTGTAAATACATTATCACTATTAATGTTCACAATTATTATTTGAAAGAGGTGGTATTATTATCACCATTTCATTTTTTTAATAACATCTTTATTGAGATACAATTCACATATCATACAGTTGGCCCTTTTAAAGTGTGTGATTCAATTTTTTTTTTTTTTAAGTAAGCTCTAGGCCAAACGTGGGGCTTGAACTCACAACCTCGAGAGCAAGAGATGCATGTTCTACCAACTAAGCCAGCCAGGTGCCCCATCACCATTTTATAGATCGGAAAAGAGAGGCACAAAAAGGGCTAAGAGATTTGCCCGAGATCTTATAGCTAGCAACTGGTGGGCTGGGATTTACCTCTGACCTGGTGATTCTGGTGCCTGAGACTTTTTTTTTTTAGTATAGCTGACACACAATTACATTCATTGCAGGTGTACAACTTAGTGATTTGACAACTTTGAACTACTACACTGCGCTGATCAAAGTGACCAAGAGCTTTTGGAAATTTGGAGAGAATTGCATCATCATTAGGCAGCAGAGAGGTATATGAGTCTAGAAGAGAGAGAAAGGCCTTCTCTGCAAAAGTAACGGTTGGGAGTTTTTTGAACCTTAGATATACATAGGCCATCTGTCTGTGGCCAGGAGCATACTTAGTCGATTGACATCTACAGGCTTTGCAGAACCCCAGCAACCGGTCTGAGGTGGGCGTGGAAGTCACAGGAACCCCAGATGAGTGCTTGCTCTGCAAGAGAGAAAGGAACAGCATCAATATGGAGCCGCTCTTGCTCTTCACCCAGCCTAGGAGCAGGAGGAGGTGTTGCTTCCGATGCCAGTTAAAACTAGGGACAGTAGAGGAAGAAGTACAAGATGTGCCAACATAACTTAAAGTTCTGATGAAAAGCCTTGTTAGGTTTTCTGTTTGATGGAAACCCTCCTGTACTGAAAGAAAGGAAGACAAGTCCTAGTTGAATTGAATGGACTTTCTCTTGGTCGGGGAGCCCATGGACGCTGTGAGTCATTGGAAGGGCTTTTATAACAGTCTAGTCTAGGTGCTTTCAGCTAAGTTTCCAGAAGATCATGCGTTGATTGGAAGAGGTTTTTGGGTTTTTTTTTTAATTCAGAGTATTTAATTATAGGTACATATACATAACAAGATAACGTTTTGGCTAAAATCCATGTCATTTATTTATTCAACAAACAACTGAGTATCTTCTATGTTCCAGGCCATGTCCTTGGCACTGGGAATGGAGATAAACCCTGGCCCTCAAGGAGCTCACAGTCTAGTGGGGAGAAAAGATACATACATACATACATACTTATACTGTAAAGTATGCAAAGGGAGACCACTACGGGGGACAAGAGCAAAGGAACCAATCCTAAGTTTAATGTCCACAGGAAAGAAAGATCTCGCTAATGGGTGTTTTTTTGTGAAGAACAGATAAGGCAATGGTTCTCAAAGTGTAACTGGTTAATGACCTACATCCAAATCATTTGGAGCACATATTAAATGCAGACTCCTAGCACTTCCTGCAAAGATTATGATCCAACCTGCTGGAAGAGTTTTTTAATACATCTTAGGATTCATTTTATTCATTCACAAACATCTATCAGGTACTTTTGATGAACCTGGCAGTGCTCTAGGGGATATAATGGAATATAATGAGGGGGATGTAGAAATGAAGAAAAATGGTCCCTTTCCCAAGAATCTCCCAGTTTGAGGGGTGGAGACAGACAGGAACCCAGCACCAGCTCCATGTGATGTTTCCATAGACATACTGGAGAGTTACCCTGGTATCAGTGAGGCCAGGGCACTTCAAACCTCTTAGGGTGGGAAAGCCAAGTCCAGGAAAATCCCCTAAAGGGACCTTGCATTACATCATGAAAGAGTTGCAGTCGCCCTGGCTAATGTGGGGGGTATCCCAGGCAAAGGGAGCAGTGTGTAACAGGACATAAGGCAAAGGTGGTCCAACATCCCTTAGGTGCCTTATGAACAACCAGACCTAGCCAGCAGGTTGCCGAACTCTTAGGAGATCTTTAATGGAGTGCTCAGACCTAGATCTAGAGCCTTCAGAACCCCAAGCCTGGGTCTGTGTGTCAGCAGGAAGTCAGAGTCCCTGTTTCTACAGGCTCCTGTGATTCTGTGTATAATTTCATACTAATACCACCTGGATGGTGGGTGATAGTAAAAGCCATCCAGCCCCTCTTGCAAAACTAGAATTGCCAGGGAGGAGGGAAGCTAATATTTCTCGACCAGTGGCTGTGTTCCAGGCACTAGGCTAGGTGCCTTTTGTGTGGTTAGGTTTTTTTGTGGGGGGACAGGGGCTGGTATTTTATGCCTTTACCAGCAGCTTGTTCACCAAACTGTAGCAACTTGCCTTAATAGTCACTGAGAAGCATCCTCTTTTAACCAGAGAGGAGTCATGACTTGTTTTCCCCTAAGTTCTATTTGCATTTGGATACATCTCCTTCCTCTAGCAGAAGCACCTCTAAATCCTCATGCTACATCATATTTCCCAGCTGCCACTCATCCCTTAGGGACTATTAACATTTATTTACATTGGCATGGTGGCTCACCACCTTAAGTGAAGGGATAAACGATTAATGTTCCAGCTTGTGGCAGTGGGCTGGCCTTTCTGGGACACCATTAAGACTTGTCTTAGAGAGGGCTGTGCAAAATGGCTGCTTAGAACCAACCTTAACTAATTATTCAGTCAACGATTTGGCAGGTCAGTCAATGGGAAACGATGTACAGGCGGCTGAAATTGATCACACTTCATTTCCCATCAATTGTCAAGCCAAATTGTGGATAAAGTCATAAGTAAAGGATCATTGCCTGTCATTCCTGGGACCGAAGTGTTTTCCTATCCCTTCCACTGACTTAGACCCCAGGCTGATCAATAAAAGCAAGTATTTTGCTCTTACGGAGAAATCTAGTATAAAATGTTTACCACCTTCTGAGATGCAAGGGGAGGGGAGAGTATTTGCTATTTCATAAATAGCAATTTATGAGCTGCAGCCGTAGAATCCCCTAAACTTGTCAGGCGGCTCGGCTGTAGAGGTTGGATTTTAAATCCTATGATCCATTATGCATCACTTACTTCCACATCTATTACTGTTCCATCGGCCAAATGACAGGATTCCCCATCAGGGCCTCTGAATGTGTGGGGCCCTTCCACACTATGCATAGGGAAAGGCCTGTGGACCTCTCACACGTGTGGGATTTAAAGGCATCTTTTAGCAGGGTGGTAGTCTGCTTCCTTATATCCTTTATTCCTAACTTTTAGGAAAGCTGCACTAAATCTGCCATCACCTCCTGCTAATAGGCTTGGAATGATCCAGCAATGAATTCTGTGACCCCAGCCACTGCCCTCTCAGAAGATGCTGTAAAAATGGAATGCACTCTTGACTTAATTGATGGGCTGCTTCCACAAGCCGCCGGTGGCCCAGCCGGGTAGAGCCTCACTGGGCGGGCCGCGAAGAGAGCAGGGCTACACACTCAGATTCGCGTGCGCCCCAGCCCCTGCCCCCCAACCACCGACCTCTGTCCTTGCACTGTGGGAAATGATGGGTCCTCTAGCAGAGGAGGCCTCTGGGACCTGCGTGTCAGCCACCAGAAAACAACCAGAATGGAATTTTCTGAGAAACATGGCCATGTGCAGAAATTATCACATTTTCCTCGCAATGATTTGTGAAGGGGAAAGGGTGACATTTTTAAATCTTGATTTCACGGCATAGAAAACTAAGGTTTAGAAATTTGAGTGACCCTCCTTCATGTGTGGCTACTTAATGACAGAGCTGGGTTTGGACTCTAGGTCTCTAGGGCAAGATACCTCTTTCTCTACAGAATATTTTCTTCATCACTAGATTTCAATTTACTAATGTTCTCCTACATCTACTCCCTCTTTATTCTCTTGTTCACTCAACACATGCGTGTGGAGAGCTCACCATGCGCTATGGCCTTATTACTCTGTACCCTCCAGGAGCTCACAGTCTAAGGAGAGAGAAGGCAGCAAGCATCAAAATGACATACAACGGATGGTACTGAAGTGGTGGAAGAGTGGGTGCTTTGGGAGGACAGAAGGGTGCCTATTTCAGTCGTGGGTGTGGTCTAGCGAAGTTTCTCCTGAGGAAACTGCGTAAAGCCTCAAGGACAGGAAATGGCATAAGGCCTCAACAAGCCAGGTTGAAAGGACTTTTTAGGCAGAGGGAACAGCATATGCAAAGCCCCAGAGGCAAGAGAGAGCTTAACCTGCCGCTGGTTGGACCTTAGAAAACAACGTGGGAAAGGGAAGAGGTGGGCTGGAGAGCCAGCCTATTCACAGAGGAACTTCTAAGCTTGCAACTGGCTGTTTGCACAGAGCCAGGCTTCTGGGACCAGCACCCCTGAAGGCAGGGGTTCAGCTTCGGCCCAGCCAAGTCCTGTCCCCCTCTTTCTCTCCGGGAGGAAAGCTGATTGACTCGTCACCATCAAGCATTTCTGCAGTGGCTACAGCAGCGGTAATGCCTCTGTCTCAAAGTACACAGTGATGACTCCTCACTCAAACATCCCCCCCCCCCCGAAAAAAGGCTCTGTAGGCTAAGTGATTTGCTGAAGGTCACTTACTGCTAGTCGAGGAAGGGGCTGAGGTCGCCACCAGCCTTCCTGTCTCAGCTGCGTTCCTAGTGGTACTTAAGCACTCCCTTTGTCCTCCTTGTGCGTCAGTCTCTCCACTCAAACTCACTGGGATGCACACTCTTTTAATTATACTATTTTCTTTTCCAAAAAGTTTCATACTGGAGAACATGACACCATTCCTAAGCCTTTGAACTGCCCTCTGTGCACAGAAGGGGAGGTGGGATATGGCACTGAAATTGGGAGCTTCAGCAACTTCTCAAATGTTTCCCTTTTTAATTGAGCGTAAGTAATATGCTCAGACTTGTTTCAAAAACAATGTGGTAAGCCTCATTATTAAGACTCCTTATTTCTGACTTATGTGAGCAATTGAAGAGAAGGAAAATTGGCAATGACATGAATGGGGCATTATGTGCTGCAAGTCTAGGTACGGCATCCAAAAAAGAGAGAGCCTGGGCCTTCTTGTAGGTCGGAGAGTGTACAGGGAGCATGCAAGCCTGGTCCTAGTTGTGTGCTGCCCACCGTAACCAGGAAGAGGCAGAAAGCAAGCCAAACCAAGTACCCCTGCGCTCCCTCCCAAGCAGTACACGCTGGAGACGCTTGTCCCGAGGGCTGCTCTCGACGGACATGGTGCCAATTTCTATTTCCTTCAGCATCACAATGTCAATGAAGTAGAACGGCGGGTGTTTCCACAGGATATTAAGTGACAGAGAGTCTTATTCTCTCTTCACTGGCCAACAGAGCTAGTAGCTATCTAGTCGTATGGGTTCAGGGGGTGCAAATAGAGACATCTCCAGGGGCCAGGCAGGAGCCGTAAATATGAGACTGGCCTCGTGAGTGCCAAGGGCACGGGGGCAGACGGATGTCCTCCCCACACCACAGGGCTGCTGCTTCACTCCACCTGACTGGGATTGAGTGGGAACAGGGACCCGGGGAGCCAGATCCTCTACGTTTTCAAGGAAAGCTAAAATTCTGGGTTTTGCATGTTTCTTTTATATGTTTAAAATTGGAAAGCTCCTGACGTTGAATTGCTGCAACCCTCGGCTTGTATCCTTAACTAGTAGGAGGAAAAGTGATCGTTTACTGCCTATTATTGAAAGTTCCTACCATAGGCTGGGTGATAGACATTGGGGAGGGTATGTGTATGGTAAGCGCTATGAATTGTGTAAGACTGTTAAATCACAGAACTGTACCTCTGAAACAAAGAATACATTATATGTTTAAAAAAAAAAAAAGAACAACATCGCAGGAAGGGAAAAATGAAGGGGGGGAAATTGGAGGGGGAGACGAACCATGAGAGACTATGGACTCTGAGAAACAAACTGAGGGTTCTAGAGGGGAGGGGCGTGGGGGGATGGGTTAGCCTGGTGATGGGTATTAAAGAGGGCACGTTCTGCATGGAGCACTGGGTGTTATACGCAAACAATGAGTCATGGATCACTACATCAAAAACTAATGATGTATGGTGATTAACATAACATAACAAAATAAAATTTAAAAAAAAATTCCTACATAGGACTTTGTAGTATTTATAAATCTCAATAGTATGAAAAGAGGTAAGTGTGAGATAAGGATTTGGTATTAAATACTAAAACGTAGAAGCTATACTGAGGAGCCAATACGGCATGAGAAGGAGAGTGGAAAGAGCATGGGATATGGAATAAGAATTTCTGAGACTCAGTGTGTCCAAGGACAAAGGCTTCGGTAGACCCTGCCTCCGTTTCTTCATCTGTAAAGCCAAAGATTTGATTCAGTTTCTACCTGAGCACTCTTTTAACCATACCCTGGTGACCCACCCCACACTCCTGGCTTCCAGTGAAATCCATGTGGCACCTCATCAGGGATCCCTGTTCGGCCCTGAGCATTTTTTGTTTCATTCTGAGTTAGTGTTCTCTTCTGTGACGTAGTGACGGAAAAAGAAGAAAAGCCTATTACATCAGGGGTGCGGAGAATATTAGAAACACAAAGGGCAGAAGGAGAGTTCCAGAAAGAGCCCCCCTTCGGTGGTGCACTCCCATTCTCTTGCCTCAGTATCTTACCTAGTCTGTCCTGCCAGGTCTAGTCATTTAACGGATGATAATTAGAGTTCTTATCAACAGTGAGGAATCCTAACAACAGTTAAGGATTCAGAATCCTAGCAGCAACCGTCCACGGAGCACCGAGTGCATGCAGGTTACTGCGCTAGCTACAAATGTTCATATTCCTCCCAGCAACCCCAAGTGATAGGTTTCTAGAGAACTGTTACTGTGCTCACCCCACAGATGGGAGAATGGAAGCTTCGAGAGGAAAAACCATTTGTGCAGAACACAGTGGGGAGGAAGCAGCCCAGCAGGGACTCTGGCTCCAAAGCCCCAGACCTGAATCCCACCCAAGAGGCCAAGTCCTATGCTGTACCTTTGGGGCTCCCGGAGTCAGGCTTCAGCTCAGATCCAGCATCTGCCAGTCGCTGAGCGGCTATGGAAAAGGAATGTAATTTCTTTCAAGCCTCACTTTTCTGATCTGTGATGGGGAGGAATTAAAGTACCTGCCCCAAATTTTGAGGATCAGTTGAGCTAGGTAAGGCATATCAGGTACTTGTAAGCATTCAATAAATGGTAGTGATTCTTGCGATTGGTCCATTATTATGTTCTATTGTCTTCTTTCTCACTGAACAGTCAGAAGAGGCTGCAAACATTACCCATCCCACCAAGTTGAAAAGCATGGAAATAATGGAACAGATGAACGCGACGTTTCCCCAGGGCCTAGAAAAGAACTCGAGGGACCCCCACACAGCCCCTTGGCCCTGCCCACTGGACCTGTTGGTTCCTTGAAGCTCTGGGGAAGCAGTGAAACCTCGTAAATTCCCTCGAGCTTCTGGAAAGGAAAACAATGCTCTCTCTGCTTACACTGTTCCATTGTAAAAAAATCACCTTCTTTGAAGACTGGGCCACAGGAGAATATGCCTGGATCTTCCCAAATGCAGTTTGTTCCGGGCAGAAGTATTAAATGTCCCTCACAGCTCGGTGGCATGGAACATTGAAAGACATGTCCCTTCTCTAGATAAAATTCGAGGAGGGAGAAAGAGAACCTCCTCCTGCCAATGGAGTGAAGCAGTAGGGGCAACCTGCTTTGTTGTCACTGCAGAAGTGCCTTGGGGCACAGGTAACCCTGGCACCAGCCCAGCCACGTTTGTCTTACTCATCATATTGTGGTGCGGGTCCTCAAAGCCCCGTGAGTTCTCACTGAGGGCCTGCACCTTCAGAGCCAAGCGGAGGAGAGAACTGAGAACACACTGTCCAGGGCACCAACTCTGTTCCCACTTAATGTTAATTCCAGAGTCTAGCCTGGAGAAACTTCTGCCAGACTTCATAAGTAGATCTGCATGCTGGAAAAGGCATGCCTGGATCCTTTGTTTACAACGATCTGAGTCACAGAAGGGTTCCTGAAAGTTCTTGCCCAGTCACAACTGCAGTGCTTTAGGAGGTTAGTTCCTTCTGCTAGAAAGACCCACCTTGGACGGGCCTGCAGTCCTGGGACATGGTTAAAAAAACGTGTTTGTCACCTTAAGAAACTGACATTTTGCTCACAGTTCCGGAAATGTGGGAGTGACTCGTGTGTCCGTTTCCTCCTCCAAATTCCTGTCTTTTACTTTAAACTGGCCTGAAAACTAAAAGGTCTCAGAGTCAGACCACAGACATCAGGCCGTTTTTCCAACACAACACTATAGCAAAAAGACTCAGACCGTATTCTACATGGAAACCCCTTGGATTGCGTTATACTGTCCAAACAATGCAAAGAATGGAGCTAAGTACCCGTATTATTTTGATGATGAAGAAAACTTTAATTGTACTAATGACATTGAGCAATGGCCTTTGAACTCTGAACTATAAATTGGGGATGCTTTTTCAACTGTGGACTCTCCTTGTGAGCCATTTGAAGTTGACACATGTGCTTTAGAGGGGATTCTCCTGTTGAACTGATACAGTGGGTCTCGAATGTGGTTCTGAGAGGTAGCTGAGGCTGTGGTCTTGTGCTCATGAGGCAGTTCCCCTGTATTTGCAGCTTCCTCCTCATTATAGTCCTGTAGTTTAGGAGGCAGCGGGCAATGGTGTTTACGCCATGTCTCTTAGGGAATGTATCAGTAACAACCTACTCGAAAGTTGGTGTAAAACCACAAGAATCACTTATTATTATTATTATCTCTCAGTCTTGAGGGTTGACTAGATCGAGTGAGGCTGGCCTCCCTCAAGGTCACTTATATGATTCACAGGGTTGCAGTCAGAGAGAGGCTGGGGCTGGGATCATTAAAGGCTCTCTCATGGCACTGGGGGCTGATGCTGGCTGTTGGCTGGGACCTCATATGGAGTTGTTGACCAGAGCTCCTACAAATGGCCCCTTCTTTTGCCTGGGTTTCTGTGTTCCAGCGTCAAGCATCCCAGGACAGAGCCAGGCAGAAAGCATCATCTCCATTTCTAATCCAGCTTCAGGAGTCACACAGTGACACTTTCCAGTGCATTCCATTCACAGGAGGTGAGGCACTTAGGTCAGCCCATAGTTAGGGCTGATTAAGGAGAATTAGATTGTGCCTCTTGATGAGAGGAGTGCCAGCAAATTCCAGGATAGGAAAAATTTCCAATCAGTCTTTTTAAAAATTTGTCAGACCAGCCTCCCTTTTCAAAAGTAGTCACACTTTTCCTCCATCCCCCGTTCATCCACTCATCTCCCAAGGAGTAGCAACCCAAAGACGTCTAACCAGAGTCCAACAACCCAATTGGCTGGGGCAGGAACATGCTGCTTTGATGTTTTCCAGGAGATCTTTCAGGAGCCTCTGAAATAAGCCAATGACTCTCAAGTAGGACAGGTAAAACTCCCGCGTGGTAATGACTTCATTCCCTTTGGGTGCTACCATGCCCAGAGTCCAGCTGCTGGATGTGCTATGGAAGTCTCCTCCCGCTCTCTCGAAGCTCAGCATTCAGCCATATGCATTGTCTGAGAACCTGCATTACTCACATGAGCCTTTGTCCTGGATAACAGCTCCTGTTCATCAATATGATACATTGCACTCTGATTTTCTCCTTCTGTCTTTCTTTCTGGATATTCCTTTCTCCTCTCTGATTGCTTTTTCTTCTTCCACCATTACTCTACTTGATAGTGCCAGGTTATCATTGGATCCTATCTCCTTCTCCAATAAGCCTGTGATTGATACTAATCTTCCTCGTGGGACACATTTTATAGGATGCGCAGTGGAAATCACTCTCTAAATCTTAGCTTTATATGTGCTGACAATTTACAAGGTTGTACCTCACACTCGTCTCGGGAGGCTTAAGGGGAAATTTGAGAACTGTGTAATCAGACCTCCTAATAAGAACAGAAATGGCTTTCATACACAGACACGGTCATGCCATTCAGCAGCCTGTGCTATGCCCCTCTTTGTCTTTTAAAAAAAAAAAATCTTTTTTCTCTAGCCAGCAAGATGCACATCTAATGCCATTTGGGACGTGTCCAGTTCCTAGAAACCCAGCATGTATCATTTCTTCTGAGGAGAGTGGTATTTTAATTACTCTAATAAAAGCTTTCACTTGGCTATCAATTCCATAAAAACAGAAAATTAGGGTGGTTGCAAACACCTCACTGAAGAGAAGCCTTGCTACATAATGTAACTGTACCTCTCCTAGGAAAACCGAACTCTGGGAGAGATGTACAGACACAGCGTGTGGCCCTCTCCCATGGACACATGCTTCAGCTGAAACTTCATTTTTGCAGACCCCAGAAAGTGTTCTGTAGAAGGTATTGATTCCTCATGTGAACTTTGTACTCCTAAAGTGTGCAGGCCAAGGAAGCCAGTGTAACTCAGTATTTGCCTGCAACACTATTAGATTCCATGTGTTCTTCAAATGAATGCCAGCATCCAGAAAATAAAGCTACCTCTGGACTCAGAGCTTTTGAACAACCCAAGCTGAATTCATGATTCGTTAATTAGTTTACATGAAACTCAAGGAAGGATGCTTCTGTCTCTTTAACTTCAGTATGGTCACACTGTGGACCAGTAAAACTAATCGTTATGAAAATCGGGTTTATTTTCTATTGTAACTTAAAAAGTCAGACTCAGGGGGTGTCTGGGTGGCTCAGTCAGTTGAGCATCCCAACTCTTAGTTTTGGCTCAAGTCAGGATGTCAGGGTCATGGGATGGAACCCCACATCAGGGCTCTGTGCTCAGCGGGGAGTCTGCTAGAGAGTCTTTCTCCCTCTGCCCCTCCTCCTGCTCGCACGTGTGTGTTTGAGTGTGTGTGTGCACTCTCTCTCACTCTCTCTCTCTCCCCCCCCTCAAATAAATAAATCTAAAAAAAAATTGGACTCAATTTCACTTAAAAAGAAAATAAAGATGTGAAAATGTTGTTCTTCCGAGTAGTTGGATTTCACTGCCCATCTTATTCTCACATCTGATAATGCCACTTCTCTGGATCGACCCCTGTAGAAGAGAGGATATCTCACAGCTCTTCTGGTTTCCTTCCTCCTACATCTGTGCTCTTTCTGAATCAATATTTCTGGGCACATTGCTTGTTCTGGGCCGACCTGTTTTCCTCCCTGCCCCAAATCTGCATGTTGAAGGAGTCTTTACCCCCAGGACCTCAGAAGGACTATCTGGAGATAGGGACTTTAAAGAGGTAATTAAGTCAGAATGAGGTCTTCAGAGTGGGCCTTAAATCAATCGGGCCAATGTTCTTGGAAAAAGAGGTGGTTAGGACCCAGACAATATAGAACGAGAGACAACCACGGGAGGACACAATGAGAAGGAGGCCACCTGCAAGCCAAGGAGAGAGGCCTCAGAAGGAACCAAAGTTGCAGACAATTTGACCTTGGACCTCCTGCCTCCAAAATGGTGAGAACATAAATTACTGCTGTTGAGGTTCCCCAGTCTGTGGCGTCTTGCTATGGTAGTCCTAGCGAACGAATACCTGGGGAGCTTTTCCTGCATATAGCTGAAACTCATTTTTCTGGGTAACTAGCTAAAAGTGCCTTGCACTGTGTGGGTACAGCTCTATGAAGGTGACAGTGGCCCAGTCTCCTGATGTAGATAGAGACAAGGCTGTGGCAATCCTTACTCTCAGGGTGCCAAAGATACAGCTGGACAGTGGTTAAAATGGTAAGGATGCTTCGCTTTGTACAGGGATGACAGGACGTGTTAAAGGCAGTGAGGGCACCGGGATGGGTGCGCACGGGGCTCAGTACAGTTGGGGAAGTGGAAAACTGCAAAAATCAGGAAGGGGGAGGTGGTTCATGCAAAATCCACTTGGGTTTGTTAACCGGCGCTAAAAGAGGTTAGGCTCCCACCTCCCACAGCGACTCTCGGAGATAGAGGTCTTTAAATGCTGGCTGGAGGGAACAGGAAATTCTATTGGCAGCCTTGAGTTTTCGCAGGCAGGCACTTTGAGGGGAACTCGCGCCATCCGAGGGATGCAGCCTTGAGCGGTTAGAAACTGTGAGTGTTAGTTCATCTTTATAGGCCCAGGTTGACAAGCCTAGTGGAGAAAGCGGCTCAGAGGAGGCTGGCTAGCATCTGATCAAGGAGCGAGCCTTTGACAAGAGCCGCCTGAGTCAGGCAGAGCCTAGGCGCCGGCAAGTGCTGTTTAAGCCCCTCAGCACAGGCTCCCGTGGAGGCGCATGAAAAGTAACCGGAGGTGTGTGCTGACATAGCAGCATTCTGTAATGGAGTGCAGGCCCCTTCCGAGCTGTCAGGTGACACCGGGCTGGGAGGGGACTCCACAAGAGCAGACCTGAAATCTGGGGCAGACTCAGAAATCATGGCCATGAAGGAGGCGGGAGACTTCAAGGTTAGAATGTAGGGTTGGTGTTTTTGTCTGTACCCGCTGCACTTTATTGTGCTGTGTTCACACAGCTCAGGCAGAGAAGTGAGAGGCCCAGCAGGGGGGTATGGCAGCATCGGGACATGGCAGAGACAACCAGAAAAGCGTGAGCTGCAAAGCAGGTGAGCCGTTTTTTAAACATGGGAGTCATCTGGGTCCCCTCGGCAGGTGTCCTGTGCTGACACTGACCCAACACAGCCCGTGTGGGTAAAGGGGTCGCCGTCCAGGCTCCAGGTCTAAGAGAACCCGGGCATCCAGCTGCAGCCTGACCCAAGGCAGAGAGGAAAGGACTATTTGGTTCAGGTGGGCTTGGCGGCCTGGGAGCTTCCCAGAAGCTGGGACCACATCATGATGCTGACACCCCAACCCCGGCCTGGAGCAGTTTCCCCAGAAGATATTCTCATAACATCCTGTGCTTTTCTTTCATAGCATTTATTACAGTTTGTAATTATGTATATGTGCAATTATCTGACACCTGTTTTCCCCACTAAACCATATATTTTATGAAGGCAGAAACAATGGCTATTTCACTTTCCGTTGACTTCACGATACCTAATGTGGTCCTAACATGCAGGAGTTGGCGTTCAAGAAATACTTGTTGAGTGAATGAATGAACTGAGGCATGTTGATGCCCCCAAGCTGTCAGAGCCTCACTTCTGGTATGGAACACTGTGGGATGCATGGAAGGTCAAGGTCAAGAAGTAACATCCTCCCCTGGGTGAGCTGAGAAGCCTGTGCCCTCAGTTGGTTTCAGGGCCTGGAATGACAGGTGCTTGAGTGTGGATGGCGAGAGCATCTCCCTCTGGAAGGCCAAGGAAGATCTCAATGGTAAAGTCTGATTTTGATGATTCCAGAAAAGACTTTGACATGAGAGACCCCAAAACTCTGCACTGGCGGGTCATTTCCCCAGGCCCCTCTGTCCTTTCTACTTCTGAATCTTTCCTCTGGCCCCCAGCTCTTTGTGGATTCTGTTTGTCCTCGGCATAAACATCATAGGCACTGAAAATTTACTGAAAAAGCCCTGTAGATTCTGAAATCTCTCTCTCTCTTTCTCTCTCTCTCTCTCTCTCTCTCTCTCTCTCACACACACACACACACACACACACACACACACACAGACACAGACACATCCCATTCCAAGGATGCTAAAATGCCTGACCATCCAGCACACTCACTCCTTTGCCTTAAGGAATTAAAGAGATTACAACTGAACTTTTGTATACCTGGACATCATTTACTTTGTGAGAATCTGTTTCCTCTGGGCACCTGGGATAGTCTCGGGGAAAACGGGCCATGGACTAGATGGACTAGACTGACCAGGAAATGTGGTTAAGAAGGTATGGAACATGGGTGCTTCTGCAGCCACAGTGGCATCCTGGGGTGGCTAGGAGGGAGACAGCTTGAGTGTGCTGGCTGTGTGCTAGGGTGTGGAAAGGGGGGATCGCTGGAGGTGATGCAAGCAAAATAAGTGATAGGAAAAGCCAAAAGACAGAGGTCAGTCAGTTCCCAGCTCCGTGCACTGCGTCAAGATCAGCGGCCCCTCCCTCATGCCGCTCTCCCCACTCCAGGCACGCAGTCTCCTCTCTGACTACAGAGCCCCTGGTGCCAAGACCACTGGCCCAGAGGCCCAACTGGCCTCAGTGGATGGTAAATAGTAAACATGAAAGAATATCATCCCCCAAGATTTTCTGTTAAGAGCCAGCACCTGTCCAAACTATTTTCAGGAAAGAATATTATCCCTTAAGATTTTCTGTTAAGAGATGGCTTTGCATAATGGGAAGGAAACGGCTGGAAGTTTTAACCCGATTTTTCTTCCCTACATTGGCACTGACTCACTGTGTGACCTTGGGCAACTTCCTTCCCCTTCTGGAGAGGCTCTTTCTTTCACGTAAATGTCATGCCACCTTTGACTTGTTTGCTGCCATTTTTGCAGGGAAAAGCGCCCTGGGAAATGTGATTAAGGAGAGGCTCCTGGCTTCTTAGCCAGAGGAGGGGACTTTCCTGCTCAGACCCTGCGAGCACTTTGGATCAGCTCCTCTTGGGCTAATTTCCCCCTTCTCATCAATCCCGCTGCCTCCGTATAAGGGCACAGCATGGCAGATTGCGCATAAAAATGCTTTCTAAAAGGCCCACACATGCATCCTGGCTGGGATGCCTTTGTGTCGAGCTGAGCTGGAACTGATTCACCTCAAACACTTCATTCCAGCCTTGGGACTGGCTTGCAGAGGTGTCACTGGGAGGATTTGGGAGGGCTAACATTAGTGCTGTCCAGGGTGGGGCAAATATAGCCCTGACTCCATGGGCCAAGGAGCAGCAGAATGTCCAGTGCTCTCCAAAGTCAGCAGAAAGGGCACGGCACAGCAGATGTCCACCCCTGTGCCTATTTTACTTATTTATCAGTTCGATAGCTGCCTCCCCAGCTTGTAGGTAGCCTCCATGATGGCAGAGATATGTCTAGCTAGCTCATTCTTGTATCCTTAGCATGTAGAATGGCACTGGAACACAGTACACTACTAAGAAACATATTCTGAGGGGCGCCTGGGTGGCTCGGTCAGTTAAGTGTCAGCCTTGGGCTCAGGTCCTGACCAAGCCCCACATCGGGCTCCCTGCTCAGTGGGTAGTCTACATGTCCCTCTCCCTCTACCGCCCCCAACCCCTGCTTGTGCTCTCTCTCTAATAAATAAATAAAATCTTTTAAAAATTTTAGAATATATATATATATATTTTGAATGAGCGAATGAATGAATGAATGGGAATGTATTTGGTACAAGGTTATGCTGCAGAACACACCCTTGGAGTCTGGCTCTTGCCCCACAGGCTTCCCCTAAACTGATCGAGAGCAAGGCAGGCAGAGGTCCCAGGCAGTGGCGCAGTGGTTTGGGTAATCGCTTGCTCCAATGTGAATGTTCCCCCAGGTGATAGAAGGAATAGAGGAAGAAGTGGGGCTGGCAAAGAGTTCCTTCACCTCCGCTCCAAAACAGAAAGTAATAAATGTTCATGATATAAAGAAGAGCAAGAAGGTACCCACTCCCACTGCACAGTGGCTATGGGTCTTTTCACGGTTCTTTAATGTAACTGATCCCCCAACATCTAATCACTTACAACAAAAATAAGCATTGTCTTTTATACTGAAGATGGATTGAATTATGCTCAGGTTCCTTTATACTTGGATGTGGTGCTTATGACCGAGTCTCAGAGGACCTCCACTTGGGGACAGGGGTGAAGGTCTACTTCAGTTTCCCTTGGCTTCTTCCAAAGGTAGGAAGCATAAGCTTGAGATGAGTGACCATTTATTGAACATCTACTGTGTGTTGGATACTGGAGTAAGCTCTGTGGATAAGACAACATCCCCAAGGTGTTTGTAGGCTAACAGGGGGCCCTGGCATATAAACCATGGTTGTAATAAGGTTGTAGGAATTCAGGTGAGAGATGGTGGAGGGCTGAACGGGGGCATTCCCAGTAGAAATGGAGAGAAGTGACAGAGTTGAGAGAACTTGAGGCTAAGGATACCAAGACTTAATGAGTAATGATTGGTTGAGGTGGAGAAGGAGAGGGAAGGTTCGTAGGACTCTCAGGGTTGGGGCTGGGGCAGTGGAGTGGGGCTGGAACTCTCACCACCGGAGAGGAAGAGTGGCAGATTTGGGGAGATGGAAGAGTTCAGCTTTAGTTGAATTGAGGGCAAGGCTCCTAACGTGCCATCCTGTGGGAAAAGTCCATCAGGAAGTGGACTCATTTAGTGCCAGATATCACTTACTGAATGGGAGAGTTCCACTGTTTTAGTGTTTTTAAACACTAATAATGTGCTAAAGAGCCCTCTCCTCCTTTTTTGAAGACTGATTTACAGTCCTGGCATCCCTCCGAAGCCTTATCTTTGAAGCAAACATCACATCAGCCCTGATTGCAAGTGAAAATGAGCTGAGCCAGAGCAGTGGGGAATACAGTCTGTGTGGCTCTGTATTTACCAGTGCCTTTCTTCAGTGACCCCTGCTCCGTCCCGCTGCACTGTCAGCTCCAAAGGATATTTATCCTTCCAGCCTCAAATCATTTAACCCTTCTATGCCCTTTCAAGGCAAATCCTGGGCATCTCAGACACCTCAGACACGTCCAGGAATAAGCACAGAAGGTGAAAGTGTCCGCCTCTGCTCAACCTGGCCAGAACGTCTCTCTATGTCTCATGCCTTGAAAGCCGAAACAAAGCTTCCTAGTAAAACAGGTCCCCATGCTCAAGGGGTGGGGTCAGAAAATTTCATGGGAGAAAACGATCAGAGCCTCTTCAGCACCTCAGGATACAGATGGTCCCCAACTTACAATGGTTCAACTTATAATTTTTTTGACTTTACAGTGGTGTGAGAGCAATATGCATTCAGTAGAAATCTTACTTCAATCTTTGAATTTTGATCTTCTCCCAGGCCGGCCATATGTGGTACAATGCTCCCTCGGGATGCTGGGCAGTGGCAGCTCCCAGTGACCAACATGATCGCAAGAATACACTTACAACTATCCTGTACCCAGACAACCATTGTTTTTCACTGTCAGTACAGCACTCAATAAATAAGATGAGATAGTCAACATCTCATTATAAAACAGGCCTGGTGTGAGATAATTTTGCCCAACTGCAGGCTAATGTAAGTGTTCTGAGCACTTTTAAGGTAGGTTAGACCAAGCTATGGTGTCCAATAGGTTAGGTGTATTAAATGCATTTTTGACAAAAAGAATAAATGCATTTTTGGCTTACAGTATTTTCAGCTTACAGGGGGTTTATCATTAGGTAACCCCTTCATAAGTCAAGGAAGATCTGTGTTTAAAAAAAAAAAGTCTTGTCATTCTCTGAGTAAAATTCAAGCTGGAAGAAAACATCATCGTCTTCTGAACAAATCAAGAGTAAATGGAAAAATGAAACCCAATTCTTGCAGGTTTAGAAACTTATATATCCATTCATTCAACCAGCATTTGTTAGTCATCTTCTGTATTTAATTAAGCCACTTTGCAGGATAGTATGGGACACAACGACGGAAAGTTCCTCTGCCCCCCAAGGAGGCGACACATGACTGGTCAAGATTGATGAGAAAGTAATTTGCAATCATCAGTGGCATCAACGCAAAGAGCAGCTGAAGACCCTCTGCAGACTAGCTCCCTGAGCCCTCACTGCCTTCTGCAACAGTTTCTATCAGTACCATTATTTTATAGGTGAGGAAATTAAGGCACAGGGAAGTTGAGAAATTTGCCAAAATCAGCAATTGGTAAGTGATGGGATTTGCACTCAAGCAGTTGGAATGAAGGACACTTTGTGGATCAAATAGCCTTGACATAGGACTATGAGTGGTGGGTTAGCTTTCAGGGACAGGAGTCATTCCAGAAGGAGGCTACTTTGTGGGCAAAGACAAGGACATGATATATTTGGATAAATGGGTGGTGGTCCCGTTTGGGGAAATTTAGAGTTCTTGAAATGGGTCAGTAAAAAATAAGATATGACGGGTCACTTTTAGAAATGCAGACTTCCCTCTACAGGTAATAGGAAGTTGTGGAAGATCTTTGAACTGGAGTAATATGATCAGAGCTGTACTTTAAAAAAAAATGTGGTTCCTGCACTCTAGCGACTTAGTAAAATAAGTAGACAAAAAAAAAAAAAAAAAAGAAGGAAAGCTTCCTGGAAGTCTGATAGAGTAACTACAGTTATCCTGCCTGCTTTATAAAATGTATAGTTTCTTTATTTTTGCTCACACAGTCAAAAAAAAAGTGGGAGTTTCTGATATTTCTGATTTAAGTGACGATTCAAGGACTTGGTCTCCTTTCATTATTTGGCTTTGCCATCTTTGGCAGATGGCTTCCAGGTTCACTGTGCTGTGTATGTCAAGACATCAGAAAGAGAGACAGAGTGGGGAAGGCACCTGTTTCTCAAGTTCTCCAGTGACTTCCCCTCTGATGTAATTGGGAGGCATGTCCCCCCACCGCCAGAAGCATGGGGACAAGGAATGTGGTCCCTGACTGAGCAGGCTTCCATCTATGACTGCCCCAGGAGAGGGAAGCATGACTTTTGTTGGAAAGTCTATCACACCTGAATGGGGAAAGAAAAGCTTATTTACCCATCAGCAATAACTTTTCAGAGTAGTCTAGCACCTCATTTTGAAGCATGGTTGAGGAATGAGTCTTATGAACAAATGAGGCTTAAAATAAAATAACATAAGCATAGTCTCTTTTAGCACCAAATCATATTTGTCTAAATTATTCTTGAAGGTTCCAAATTGATTTTATATTTTCCTACCTAAGTGAACAAAGCTTAACTTAATTTAAGCCTTTCTTGATGACTCAGGGTCCCCATTATGAATGTCACTTATTATAATGCACTGTGTTGTATATGGATGGCTTTTGAGTGGTGGAAATATTTGTTCCTGCATTGAATGCCTCCAGAATTCTAGGCTGTTCTGCTAAGTTTTCTCTTTAATCTTTCTGTCCCCCTAAGAGGTTTTACGGTCACTGTATCATCTCAGTGACTCTAATGTCTGTTTTCCAAAGCTTTCTACATTCTCCTGCCATTCTTGTCATCTACTAGTTCCTTCCCTCTGTAGATTTTCTTTTTCCTTCTCTTCTTCTTTTCTTTGCCAATCTTCCACTCGACTCTATTTTGCCTGTTATGGTAGCCAGAGCAAGCAAATGGGATTGACCCAGGTGCCAATACAGGCTGTGCCTTAGAAACACTATGACCTTTAGCAATTTAACCTCAGACCTCTATTTCCTCAAATATAAACCAAGATGGTAATATGTACCTTGCTGGTTCACGTTAGAATTAACTGGGATTAATATAATAATAATAATATAAAAAGTTTCTTTGTAATAATTGGTCACCATCACTGTTGTTGTTTTGGCATTTACAGGACCTGGTTTTTATTGGCACTATCAATAGAAATAAAAAACAATCCACAGGATTCCAGGGATTTGGAAACCAGGCGTGAATGAGGAAGAGCTAGAATAAAGGAGACATCTCCAGTAAGTAGAGGGCTGAAGCCATGAGTCAGGATCCTGAGCCTTCAAGGAGTTAGGGATCTGCTAATATGCCCAAAAAAGAAAGACTTAATATATATGGATGAAGCCAAAAGAGGAGTATCCAAGAAATGAATAAGACCGGGTAAATATCTTCCCCGGTTTTGTTTGGTTTTACTCTGTTTTTACCAAAAAAGCACCTCTTTCAAAATAAAAAGAACTGAAACTCTCTTAAGCTATCAATCCTATCTGCCTTCATCCACTCCCGGGTTTCTTAACAAAGCTGGGACGCCTTTGTCTCTCTTGCCAGGAACAGCTTCCCTGCATTTTACAGCCCCTCCAAGTCGAGGTATAGCCAGAGGAACAAAGGTGGTTGTGTACTGGGCAGCACGCCCACGAGGTTCCATTACCCGGAGAGTAGGTACTTAATAACTATATAGTGAGCAAATGAAAAGGGAAAAGAAGAAAAGGTGATTTTTCACATATACAAAGTAAGTAATTCTGTGGCCCAGAGGATGCATGATGTTTAGCAAATTAAAGCAGGTGGCAAAGTACCTCCCTAGTGTGTACATCACAGCTAATGTCCATCATTGGTCAGCAAACGAATATACTGTGCCAGCAGCAATAATCCTGTTCTTAGCCTTGTGCTTTATTTATTTAACTAATGGCTGACTTGCATCATGATGGTGTTTACTGAGCTTGGCAAAGTTAAAAATTACGATTTTGTTTACTCATGCGTTTCCAGCTGGGGTGCTGAGTTGTGTTTCAGGCTGCTGATGACCATTCTTCCACTCTCAGAGCCCCTAAAGTAGGCAGTTCGATAAACAAACCATCAGCTCGAGAATCAAAGTGTCAACACTGACACAATCTGGTTATTTGCTACTTGGCAGTAGTCAGTGTCCAAAGCCTCAAATAATGACTCCTTCTGAAAACTCCCTTATGCTTAGGTAATAAAGTGGATAGAAGTAAGTTTACAGTGTTATTCAGTTTAGTTTGTGCTGGTCAGTCTTCTATGAAAAGATGAAGTCTTTGCGCCAAATTAAATATCCGATTTTGGATGATTTTGTCTCTTGGTCTACACTTGCGCATACCAAATGGAAATGAAAACCAAACAGAAGGCCTGGGTGAGTCTGTGGTTCTAGAATGCTCTCCTCACCTGCATGAACTAATTTAGCTCCTTGTGCAGCAGACACTTAGTGAGCAACCACTATATACTAGGTCCTGGGGATATTATGGTGAGCTAAACTCCACACAGACATGAACCCAGTTCTGAAGAACCTTGCCATTCTGTGGGGAAGAGAGTCACTGACTCAAAGATTGCTGACATGGTGAGAATTAGAAAAGGAGAAACGGTGCTAAGTAGTCTTGGAGTTTAGGGAAGGTTCTCTGAGGATGTGATGCTTTGAATGCGTGATGAAGGAGTTACAAAAGTCGGGAGAAGAGGAGGCAGAGGAGGAGACAAAGGAGACTTTTGAGTGTTGTGATTATTTCAGTTAGGCCACAGAATCCCACTGCAAGGTAGATATCATTGTTCCAGTTTATAACTGAGCCAGATTGGCTTCCAGAGAAAGCATGTGCAAAGGCCCCAAGGCAAAGCCTTATGAATAGTGCCACTTGGAGCTACAAAGTCAAAATCAATGCGACTGGAGTATGGAGAGCTACGAGAGGGTGGGGGATAAAGAAGGACCGAAGGGGATATGAGGGTCTGGTAAGCCACTGGAAGGACCTCGTCCTCAAAGCAACAGGAGGAACTCAGGGATTTTAGGATTTAGGGATACTAAGCACAAGCAGGTCCTAATTAGATGTGCTTTATAGAAAGGCCTCCCTGACGTAGGTGGACAGTTGAAGCGTATGTAGGAGGCCTGGCGGTGATCCAGTGAAGATAGTGGGTTGAAGCAGGGGTGGGGGGCAGGGGGAAGCAAGGTGCAGGTGGGTAGAAAAGATCAAATTCAACAGAGATACAACAGGTAGAGTTTGCAGGTTCATTGAGTGACTGGACGTAAGGAGAGGCAGGTAACGTGTTACTCAGGAGAGTCCTTTTTGTATCTGTAACAATTAAGCCATGATAGTTACTAGTTGCACCCTCCTGAGTGTCTGCCATGCCATTCTACAGATGAGAAAGTTGAGACTCAGAGTAGGGAAGTACCTACCAATAAACGACTTAACGGAGACTTGAACCCAAGTCTGACTCTTTGCACTTGAACTCTACAAATTTAATGATCTGTCGGGTTAGACTGTTTACTCATCTGGTCAACTGAAGCCATAGCTTTTTTTTTTTCTCCATTTAATTCAGCTATATGTGGAACCCCCACATTTTCATAATTCTCTTGTTTTTGACCATCCGATATCAGTTATCAGATTTGGACCATGCTGTGCTTACCTGAAGGCCCTTTCAAATGCAGCAGGGGCCAAAGAAGCCAGTTTGGGGGAATCTGGTTTGTCTGGCAGCATTAAATATCACCTTACCCTGATAAAAATGCAGCTTCTTGTTTGTTTTAATGAGCACAGGAGGCCTATATATCCTCTCTCCTCCTAGAGGAAGGAATTGCGCAGGAGTGACCTTTGAGGGGACTCAGGCAGGGGGTTATTTGAAAGGCATCCTCTACCCTCAGCCCTTGTCCTGCACACCAGAGAAGAAACAGGCCCTGGAAATGGGCTTGTCTCTCTGACAACTCATCCGCACCTTTTTTGGACAGAGAAAAGTCATCTACTGCTTGCCGAGAAAGTCAGGCAATCAAGTATTTCTTTAACAATCTGTGAGTGCCTGCTGTGCGTCATGCATACATCATGATCTCTGCTCTTGGGGCTCTCGGGTTTTAGTGGCGGGGACAGACAATAAAGAAATTAAAAATGTAAATCATTACCGACTGTGGTAAGTGCCAAAGGAAATAAACAGGATGGTGCATAAGAGGACCGGGATAAACCTGTAGCTCGTCTGATAAAAATGAGAACCATGGTAGAACCTGCCTTTCAAGGCTGTTTTCAGGATTAATTTAGGTGATGTATGTATTGTGTTTAGAACAGTGCTTGGCATATCAGTGTTTTGTCGGTGTTATTAGTGGTTAATATCTTTGTTATGTAATATGTGGGGGAGACCCCATCCAATTAAAGCAGTCAGGGAGGGCCTCTGGGTGGAGATGACTTTCAAGGTGAGACCTGAGAGATGAGAAGGAGCAGGCCTTTGAATAACTGGAGAAACAAAGACTAGGGGCAGAGAAGGAGCACCTGATCTCTCCCAGTGGCAGAAAGGAGATCAGCCATCTATGGGGCTGAGAATGGCAAGTGAATGGAGCTGAGGGCCACAAGGTGGGCAAGGCTCCGACCAGGTAAATAATTTGGATTTTACTCTTCAAGTAGGGCAGGGGAGTGGCGTGCTCTTTGCATTAAAATTCTCACCCTTGCAGCCATGTGGGGCATGAAGTGTAAGGATGAAAGCTGCCGTGGGTGGGGGCGCCGGTGGGATGGCAGGGGTGGGGGGCAGAGGCTGAAGACCGCCTAGGAACAGTGTATTTGTCTCTAGAGCTGCCAGAACAAATTACCACAACCTGGTTGTCTTAGAACAGCAGCTAGAAGTCCGAGATCAAGGTTTGGGCAGAGCCGGGCTCTTCCTGAAAGCTCTACGGCAGAATCGTACCTTGCACCTTGCAGCTGCCTCAGCGTCCTCTGGCTGGTACATGCCTCCCTGTGACCCCTGCCTCCTTCACCGCGGGTGTTCTCCTTGGGTGTTGCTGTGCCTCTGAGTCTCTTCTTCTAAGGACACAAGGACTGCTTTAATCCAGTGTGACCAGCTCTTGACTTACCTCTTAATTACGTCTGCAAAAATGCTTTTTCCAAACAAGGTCACGTCCACAGGTAGGACTTTAACATTGCTTGGTGGGTGCGCGGCGAGGGGCTGTTGGATGAACACTGTTTAACCCACAATGGGTATCTGAGTCTGGCCACACCTTCGCGGGGCTGCGCTGGCTGGAGAGAACCCCCATAGCCCACCTCCTGGGGTGAAAGCAGCTGCCAGCCATGCGCGGGCATTCTCCCTGTAATGCGGGGTTTGCCTGCTCTATAGCTGTTCCTAGTTGCTTACTCCAAATAGGCAGGCAGGTGGTGCAGGGGTAGGCAGCGCTGCTAAAGAATGAGCCTTCTTACTCATCTGTTTCCACAAAACCACTTCCAGCTGTGGGTTCCAGCTTCAGTGCACCACTAACTCATGATTCCTTTTCAGTGTGTCCCAGTGACTTTGAACAGTCTATGCATGTAGGCGGATTTTCTTAGATTTGTAGGAGTGAGGAGACCTGGGGTTCATCCCAGGTGCTTCTTTTAGGGTGTGACCTTGAGCAAATCACATAACCTCTTGACTTTCAGCTCCCTCCTCTGTAAAATGAGGATCCTGGCTTGGTCCAGGGGTTCTCAACCTTGAGGATGCATCAGAAATCACTTGGCGGACTTGTGAAAACAGAGATTGCTGGACGCCACCTCAGAGCATCTGAGTCAGTAGGTCCAGGATGGGGTCTGAGAAGTTGCGTTTCTCGAAAGTTCCTAGACTTTGTTGTCACTGTGGGTCTGGGAACCACACCTTAAAAATTATTAGCCTAAACAATCTCTGAGATTTCTGCCAGTGACGCTATTCAGTGAGAAGGGTAGGTTTGGGATACGTGTACAAGGATGGATCCAGGAGGGCTGGAAGAGTTTTAGCAGGTGGTGAGAGAGTGGTATCAAGAATGAGCTTTGAATTTTATCTTGAGAAACTGGGTGGAAGGTATGCCTTATGGCAAACCTTCCCTTTGAGATTGGCTTTACTATATTCATACTACAGATGAAAAAACAGGGACTCAGAAAAACTAAGCCACCTCACCCAAAATTATCCACCTAAGGAGAGGAAGAAGCAGGTTCAAGCCAGTGACTCCAAAGGCTGTAATTTAAACACTGCTCGGTACTGCCTCCTGCCTGTGGAGCTCTCATCTTCAGGCAACCCGTAGAGGTAAATCACAAAAATTGGGCTGGGGGGAGAGAGGAGGACTTCTTGGCAATGAAGGCTGGTGGGTGGGCTTGTCACTGAAAGAGAAGAGCAGCTTGAAAGAGTAACATTTTTCTAGGGAATCACATTAAATAATCAGTGTGGCTTATACCCATGTCAAGCTGAACCGAGATTGACAGCTAATAAAAGCCCAGTAATTACAGGAAAACATCAGATTGAAAAGTGCAGAGATTCTTGAAACACCTGAAGCCATTTAATATATCTTATGTTTGCTCCAGACCAACAAGCAGCTCCCAGAGCAAGACTGGTCTCATTACTGAGCTAATGGACATTATGCTCTGAGGTACCTTTCCCTCTGCCAAATAAATCAGAATTTTAAAAAGTGAAGCCTGAGATTGCCATGCTGCAAATGTTTGCAAGGACATCACTGAGCGTTTTAGGTGTCAAGTTTAATTTGACTTGGCCTGGTCTATTCTCTTAAGAAAGGCTCAGGGGGCCTCAGCTGGGTCACAGGGAGAATTCCTTCTGCTCCTGCTCTCTGGGCTGTGACAGAAATCAGACCTTGATTCCCTGAGCTTGCCTTCTCAAGCAAGGATTGCTCTTGTTGTCTGAGCCCAAAGGAGTAAGTTGTGATGCAAGATGGCATGCTTCTTTGTTCTTTGATTTGGGGAGTTGGTGGGGGGGTCGGGGGGGGGGAGTAGGTGGAAGGAGAGACTCATTTACACCTTCTAAAATATTCTAAAACATTCCTGAGCCCCTACTACGTTGCAGCCACTGTCTTAGGTACTGGGATTACGACAAACGCTTACACATTAGCAGAGGGCAAAAATAAAATGGTAAGCTCCTTGTGTGTTCCCGTCTGCGCCGTGCACGCTCCCCCCCAGATAGCCAGCGTGCCCGCCTCCCACGGGCGCTCGTACGACCCACGTCTGGGGCCTAACGAGGCTGCAGCTCTGAGCACCAGTGGCCTCCACGCACTGTAGATTTTCCGGGGCATTTTTTACTTCACAACAGTTCTAATGACCTTGGCATCAAGCTCTTACTGGGGATTAATAACTGGCTGGGCTTAATGGCCCTCACTGTGTCCTGGGCCATTTTCCTAGCCAGCCATTAATTCCAAGCAGTGCCCTCAGCTCTGGCCATTATGGCTCCCTGGACGGGGAGGCTTGAGGCAAAGGGCCACAGCCTCCTTCTCTGCAGACAGAGGCTTTCACATTATACCGCCCCCCCCCCCACTTTTTCTCTCCATGGCATCTAGAACAGAGGGCTGGGGTCTTCAGGCAAATACCTGGTTAGGGCACCACATCGTGCCTTCTCTTTATATCTCGGGAGACTGGCTTTCTCAGAGAACAGACAAGGCAGGCGGTTGGGTCTCATTCACTCATTTATCGATCTATCCATCTAGTCAGTGTTAACTGAGTGCCTCTTATGGGTCAGGAAGCAAGAGAGATGACCAAGATTGGAGTGATCTAATATGGGTGCCCGTGTGTCTTACCAAACGATGGAATACCTCACTAAATGGGGCTTTAAGGAAAATGTCCCCCAGAATCAGGAGACTGAGCACTGTGAGGAGGAAGTCAGAGAGAAGGTCTGGCTAGCCAGTGGGTTCCCCAGGAGCCGCCTCTGCTCTTGTGTCCTCCATGGAGCTTTAGCTCCCAGGCCCGCTAGCAGAGCTGCAAGTTCACCTTCCCGTCCTCTGCTCAGTGATTCATCAACCCAGCAACTGAGTGCTTAAGGGAAGAGTATGTGAACGCTGCATCAGGAATCTTAACTCACCAAGGCATGCATATTTCCACCCATATCATTAAGACACTAAGGATTATAATCATACTGAGATGTGGAGGCGCATGGCTCTCCGGGAGGACTGTAACGTATCCTGAGAAACAGGGTCATGGAGTTTGTATAATTTCTAGTCATCCTGCCTCCCAAGACATCATCAGTCCTTCCAAAGGCAGAAAACAGACTTCATTTCCTCCTTTGGAAGTGATTCAGCCTTTGGTACATGCTCATCTCAGCTGCGGGAAATGTAACATTCTGTTTAGAACAGCTATTGTCATTTTATTGGCACCACTTACCAAAAGACACTTAAGGCATAATTCAGACTTCAATCTTTTGCGCATTGTTTGGTGCATCTGCACAATGCAAGAGTGGGTGTTGTTGCCTGAGGTAATCAATACCTCGGAGCTCAGGCAGATGGGCAGGAATCATGAGGGAGGGATTTCTGGACTGGGTGGACCCAGCATATTTGGGTGGTGCCCAGTAATGCCAGAGGACCAGTAAGGCACAGTCAGGAAACTTGGCCTTCCCTGGAAGGGCCTTCCACTGGCCTCACTTGCACAGAGGTGGAACACAGAAGGCACAGGAATTTCCATAGGTGACACAGGGTTCACCTGTCAACCTGCTTGTGTTCTGAGAATCGCAGCAGAATAATTATGGGGGAGAGAGATGCGGGGACTTTTCTTCAGAATGTTTTCCCCAGTAAAAATAAGCACAATGTCTTGTAATTATCAGTCACGCTAGAAAATTCAAGATGATAATTCAAGGTGAGTCTGATGAGAAAAAGCAAGTTCCAATGGCCTTAGGCTCCAATGGAATGAAATCCTACGAAGTGACCTTATTAAACAAATGGATTGAGTTACACGGTACCTCACGGGTATTGAGTGCTCAGCAAGTGTCTTTTAAATGAATGAACGAATGAATGTCATGTGGCCACAAGTATCTAGTTGATCTCCTCTTTGTTTTATGGGTGAGAACGTTAAGGACCTGACTTAAAAAATTCAGACCCTGGTTTCCTGACCCTAATCCTCACTGAGTAACATGGTATTTGCCGATGCCCCTGTCGATCTTGTAGGACATTTTTTTAGTGGGCTTCCCCACAAGTAGAGGTTTCCCAGGATGCGGGACTTTCCATGCTGACACCCAAACAACCCCTAATAAACCGGGTGGTTTGGTCACCCTGAGTGTCCCAGTCTGCCCTGAGGATCCACCTACCCCACCATCGACCCTCCATCCGTCCTTGCCACCAAGCTCCCTCCTCCACTTCCTTCCCAGGCAACCGAGCTCAGGCTCTGCCCCTTCGGTTCAACTGGGAGTCTTGTGGCCAACGCCTCCAAATCCAGAGAACACTTGCCAAGTCTGGTTTCACTTGTCCTCTGCTGTCTTGTGACCCCATCAACCACTGCCTCTTTTTTACAGTCATGTCATTTGTTGGTGTCCATCACATGGTCCTTTCCCGGCTGTCCCCCTCCTCTCCATCTCCTCCAGATGTTCCCTCACCTTTGGTCCCTTGTGCCTAATTGCATTCTAGCACTTACTCCATGGTCCTGTAATTGCTTATCTGGGGGCACGCTCACCTTAGATTGTGTGTCCCCTTGGGAGGAAGGACCAGATCTTTTTATCTATATCACCAAGCTCAGTGCCTGAGACTTGAAAGGAGCTCCATGGTTGAACAGATCGTTTAACTTCCCCTCTTCATCCTTTCTGTGTGGAATGTGCAGGTAAAATCAGAAAAACGAAAATTAAGTATTTCCTCCATCCTTTGGCCCATGAAATTGCCCCTCACCCCCAGCAGTTTGTTCAGGAGATTCAGAAGGGCTTCCAACTCCAGGTTTCAGGAGTTTCCTGAGGGGATTCTACACAACTGTAATGTGGCTATTCCTCAAAAGGAAGATTTGGTCTTTTTTTTTTTAAGATTTTATTTGTCAGAGAGAGAGAGAGCAAGCACACAAGCAGGGGGAGTGGCAGGCAGAGGGAGAAGCAGACTCCCCATGGAGCAGGGAGCCTGACACAGGGCTTGATCCAGGACCCCGGGATCATGACCTGAGCTGAAGGCAGACGCTTCACCGACTGAGCCACCCAGGCGCCCCAGGAAGATTTGGTCTTAAGTACATTTTACTCTCATTCACTTCATTCATTCGTGGGTCTGCTATTAATGGGGCTCCAAAGAATGGACGTATTAGATGCAAGACCTTTGTCACTTTACTCCAGCCAGCCAGCCCAATGCCCTAAAAGCAAACACAACACTACTGGTTAAGAAACAGCATCACTGAGCTTCTGGGGTTGCGAGAGGAAAGAAGGGAAGGAGACAATGACTTAAAACATCTCATGGCACATGTTTGATTTATTCTACTGCACCGTGATGCTGTGATGGTTAATCCCACAGGCTCTGCAGTTTGATTTCCTGGGTGTGAATTCCAGCTCTACCGCTTCCTAACTGTATAGCCTTGAGCAAGTTCCTTACTTTTCTATCCCTCAGTCTCATTAGTTAAATAGGGGTGATAATATAATACCTTTCTTTTTTTTTTTTGTAGGAGCAGTTTTTTTATTTTTTATTGTTATGTTAATCACCATATATGACATCATTAGTTTTTGATGTAGTGTTCCATGATTCATTGTTTGTGCATAACACCCAGTGCTCCATGCAGAATGTGCCCTCTTTAATACCCATCACCAGGCTAACCCATCCCCCTTACCCTCCTCCCCTCTAGAACCCTCAGTTTGTTTTTCAGAGTCCATCGTCTCTCATGGTTCGTCTCCACCTCTGACTTACTCCCCTTCGTTCTTCCCCTCCTGCTATCTTCTTCTTTTTCTTTTTTCTTAACATATGTTGCATTATTTGTTTCAGAAGTACAGTTCTGTGATTCAACAGTCTTGCAAAATTCACAGCGCTCACCATAGCACATACCCTACCCAATGTCTATCACCCAGCCACCCCATCCCTCCCACCCCCCACCACTCCAGCAACACTCAATTTGTTTCCTGAGATTAAGAATTCCTCATATCAGTGAGGTCATATGATACATGTCTTTCTCTGATTGACTTATTTCAGTCGGCATAACACCCTCCAGTTCCATCCATGTCGTTGCAAATGGCAAGATCTCATTCCTTTTGATGGCTGCATAATATTCCATTGTGTATATATACCACCTCTTCTTTATCCATTCATCTGTCGATGGACATCTTGGCTCTTTCCACAGTTTAGCTATTGTGGACATTGCTGCTATAAACATTGGGGTGCACGTACCCCTTCAGATCCCTATATTTGTATCTTTGTGGTAAATACCCAGTAGTGCAATTGCTGGATCATGTGGTAGCTCTATTTTCAACTGTTTGAAGAACCTCCATACTGTTTTCCAGAGGGGTTGCACCAGCTTGCATTCCCACCAACAGTGTAGGAGGGTTCCCCTTTCTCCACATCCCCGCCAACATCTGTCATTTCCTGACTTGTTAATTTTAGCCATTCTGACGGGTGTGAGGTGGTATCTCATTGAGGTTTTGATTTGGATTTCCCTGATGCCGAGCGATGTTGAGCACTTTTTCATGTGTCTGTTGGCCATTTGGAGGTCTTCTTTGGAAAAATGTCTGTTCATGTCTTCTGCCCATATCTTGATTGGATTATTTGTTCTTTGGGTGTTGAGTTTGGTAAGTTCTTTATAGATTTTGGATACTAGCCCTTTATCTGATATGTCATTTGCAAATATTTTCTCCCATTCTGTCAGTTGTCTTTTGGTTTTGTGCACTGTTTCTTTTGCTGTGCAAAAGCTTCTTATCTTGATGAAATCCCAATAGTTCATTTTTGCCCTTGCTTCCCTTGCCTTTGGCAATGTTTCTAGGAAGAAGTTGCTGCAGCTGAGGTCGAAGAGGTTGCTGCCTGTGTTCTCCTTTAGGATTTGGATGGACTCCTGTCTCACATTTAGGTCTTTCAACCATTTGGAGTCTATTTTTGTGTGTGGTGGAAGGAAATGGTCCAGTTTCATTCTTCTGCATGGGGCTGTCCAATTTTCCCAACACCATTTGTTGAAGAGACTGTCTTTTTGCCATTGGACATTCTTTCCTGCTTTGTCAAAGATAAGTTGACCATAGAGTTGAGGGTCCATCTCTGGGCTCTCGATTCTGTTCCATTGATCTATGTGTCTGTTTTTGTGCCAGTACCATACTGTCTTGATGATGACAGCTTTGTAATAGAGCTGGAAGTCCAGAATTGTGATGCCGCCAGCTTTGCTTTTCTTTTTCAATATTCCTCTGGCTATTCGGGGTCTCTTCTGGTTCCATACAAATTGTAGGATTATTTGTTCCATTTCTTTGAAAAAAGTGGATGGTATTTTGATGGGGATTGCATTGAATGTGTAGATTGCTCTAGGTAGCATTGACATCTTCACAATGTTGGTTCTCCCAATCCATGAGCATGGAACGTTTTTCCATTTCTTTGTGTCTTCTTCAATTTCTTTCATGAGTATTTTATAGTTTTCTGAGTACGGATCCTTTGCCTCTTTGGTTAAATTTATTCCTAGGTATCTTATGGTTTTGAGTGTAATTGTAAATGGGATCGACTCCTTGATTTGTCTCTCTTCTCTCTTGTTGTTGGTGTATAGGAATGCCACTGATTTCTGTGCCTTGATTTTATAGCCTGCTACTTGACTGAATTCCTGTATGAGTTCTAGCAGTTTTGGGGTGGAGTCTTTTGGGTTTTCCAAATACAGTATCATATCATCTGCAAAGAGTGAGAGTTTGACTTCCTCTTTGCCGATTTGGATGCCTTTGATTTCTTTTTGTTGTCTGATTGCTGTGGCTAGGACTTCTAATACTATGTTGAATAGCAGTGGTGAGAGTGGACATACCTGCCGCGTTCCTGACCTTAGGGGAAAAGCTCTCAGCTTTTCCACATTGAGAATGATATTCGCTGTAGGTTTTTCATAGATGGCTTTTATGATATTGAGGTATGTACCCTCTATCCCTATACTCTGAAGAGTTTTGATCAAGAAAGGATGCTGTACTTTGTCAAATGCTTTTTCTGCATCTATTGAGAGGATCATATGATTCTTGTTCTTTCTTTTGTTAATGTATTGTATCACGTTGATTGATTTGCGGATGTTGAACCAGCCTTGCAGCCCAGGGATAAATCCCACTTGGTCGTGGTGAATAATCCTTTTAATGTACTGTTGGATCCTATTGGCTAGTATTTTGGTGAGAATTTTTGCATCCATGTTCATCAAGGATATTGGTCTGTAATTCTCCTTTTTGATGGGGTCTTTGTCTGGTTTTGGGATCAAGGTAATGGTGGCCTCATAAAATGAGTTTGGAAGTTTTCCTTCCATTTCTATTTTTTGGAACAGTTTCAGGAGAATAGGTATTAATTCTTCTTTAAATGTCTGATAGAATTCCCCTGGGAAGCCATCTGGCCCTGGGCTTTTGTTTCTTGGGAGATTTTTGATGACTACTTCAATTTCTTTAGTAGCTATAGGTCTGTTCAGGTTTTCTATTTCTTCCTGGTTCAATTTTGGTAGTTGATACATCTCTAGGAATGCACCCATTTCTTCCAGGTTATCTAATTTGCTGGCATAGAGTTGCTCATAATATGTTCTCATAATTGTTTGTATTTCTTTGGTGTTGGTTGTGATCTCTCCTCTTTCATTCATGATTTTGTTGATTTGGGTCATTTCTCTTTTCTTTTTGATTAGTCTGGCCAGGGGTTTATCAATCTTGTTAATTCTTTCAAAGAACCAGCTCCTAGTTTCGTTGATCTGTTCTACTGTTCTTTTGGTTTCTAGTTCATTGATTTCTGCTCTGATCTTTATCATTTCTCTTCTCCTGCTGGGTTTAGGCTTTATTTGCTGTTCTTTCTCCAGTTCCTTTAGGTGTAGGGTTAGGTTGTGTATTTGAGACCTTTCTTGTTTCTTGAGAAAGGCTTGTATTGCTATATACTTTCCTCTCAGGACTGCCTTTGCTGTATCCCAAAGATTTTGAACAGTTGTGTTTTCATTTTCATTGGTTCCCATGAATTTTTTTAATTCTTCTTTAATTTCCTGGTTGACCCATTCATTCTTTAGTAGGATGCTCTTTAGCCTCCATGTATTTGAGTTCTTTCCGACTTTCCTCTTGTGATTGAGTTCTAGTTTCAAAGCATTGTGGTCTGAAAATATGCACGGAATAATCCCAATCTTTTGGTACTGGTTGAGACCTGATTTGTGACCTAGGATGTGATCAATTCTGGAGAATGTTCCTTGGGCACTAGAGAAGAATGTGTATTCCGTTGCTTTGGGATGGAATGTTCTGAATATGTCTGTGAAGTCCATTTGGTCCAGTGTGTCATTTAAAGTCTTTATTTCCTTGTTGATCTTTTGCTTAGATGATCTGTCAATTTCAGTCAGGGGGTGTTAAAGTCCCCCACTATTATTGTATTGTCAATGTGTTTCTTCGCTTTTGTTATTAATTGCCTTATATAATTGGCTGCTCCCATGTTAGGGGCATAGATATTTACAATTGTTAGATCTTCTTGTTGGATAGGCCCTTTAAGTAGGATATAGTGTCCTTCCTCATCTCTTATTATAGTCTTTGATTTAAAATCTAATTTGTCTGATATAAGGATTGCCACCCCAGCTTTCTTTTGGTGTCCATTAGCATGGTAAATGGTTTTCCACCCCCTCACTTTCAATCTGGGGGTGTCTTTGGGTCTAAAATGAGTCTCTTGCAGACAGCATATTGATGAGTCTTGTTTTTTAATCCAATCTGATAGCCTGTGTCTTTTGACTGGGGCATTGAGCCCATTTATATTCAGGGTAACTATTGAAAGGTATGAATTTAGTGCCATTGTATTGCCTGTAAGGTGACTGTTACTGTATATTGTCTGTGTTCCTTTCTGATCTATGCTGCTTTTAGGCTCTCTCTTTGTTTAGAGGACCCCTTTCAATATTTCTTGGAGGGCTGGTTTCGTGTTTGCAAATTCCTTTAGTTTTTGTTTGTTCTGGAAGCTTTTTATCTCTCCTTCTATTTTCAATGACAGCCTAGCTGGATATAGTATTCTTGGCTGCATATTTTTCTCGTTTACTGCTCTGAAGATATCTTGCCAGTCCTTTCTGGCCTGCCAGGTCTCTGTGGATAGGTCTGTTGCCAATCTAATATTTCTACCATTGTAAGTTACATATCTCTTCTTCCGAGCTGCTTTCAGGATTTTCTCTTTGTCTCTGAGACTCGTAAGTTTTACTATGAGATGTCGGGGTGTTGACCTATTATTATTGATTTTGAGAGGGCTTCTCTGTGCCTCCTGAATTTTGATGCCTGTTTCCTTCCTCACATTAGGGAAGTTCTCTGCTATTATTTGCTCCAATATACCTTCTGCCCCTCTCTCTCTTCTTCTTCTGGGATCCCAATTATTCTAATGTTTCGTCTTATCGTATCACTTATCTCTCGAATTCTGCCCTCGTGATCCTGTAGTTGTTTATCTCTCTTTTTCTCAGCCTCTTTATTTTCCATCATTTGGTCTTCTATATCACTGATTCTCTCTTCTGCCTCATTTATTGAGGCAGCAGTTAGTGCCCCCATTTTTTGATTGCACCTCATCAATAGCCTTTTTGATTTTGACTTGGTTAGATTTTAGTTCTTTTATTTCTCCAGAAAGCGTTTCTCTAATAACTTCCACACTTTTTTCAAGCCCAGCTAGTATCTTTAAAGTCATGATTCTGAACTCTAGGTCCGACATCGTACTACTGTCCGTATTGAGTAGGTCCCTGGCTGACGGTACTACCTCTTGTTCTTTTTGCTGGGGTGATTTTTTTCGTCTTGTCATTTTTTCCAGAGGCGAATAGATGAATGAGAGAACAAAATGCTAACAGGTTAACAACGTCCCCAGCAAATACACTGTATACAAATCAGAAAAGACCTGAAACCAGGGGAAAAGAAAGGGAAAGAAAGAAAAAAGAAAGAGGGAAAAAAAAGATAAAAACAAAAACAGAACAATACAAAAAAAGCAGAATATGATCAAATATGATCAGGCTAGTGCATAGATCAATGACACACACTAGATTTTGGGTGTATTTTGGTCTGTTAGAAAAAAGTGCCTCCTAAAATTTTAAAGGAAGAAAGACATATATGTACAAAATAAGGGTTGATACAATGAAGGGATGGAAGATGACTGTAAAGATGAAAATTATAAAAGATTTTATAAAAGGAATTGATAAGTTGTTTGAAAAAAGAAAGAAGAAGATTTAAAAAAAAAAAGAAAAAAGGGAGAGAATGTGATCAGGCAGGAGACTAGAACAAAGCCATACACTAGTGATTTAGGGTATATTTTGATCTGTTAGAGGAAACTATCTCAAAATTTTAAAGAGAGAACAACTTATATATATATGCCAAAAATAAGGGTAACTACTATGAAGGGGTAAAATATGACTCTAAAAATGAAAAATAAAAAATGTTTTTTTTAAAAAAGGGATTGATAAGATGTTGGTTGAAAAAGGGAAAAAGAAAAATTAAAAAAAACAGTTAAAAAAATTAACTTTGATGAACAAATGAATCATGGTAAAAAAAAGCCATGAATTCTATGTGCAACATTCCCCTAGCGCTGGAGTTCTCCCGTTCTCCTTGATCGGTAAACTTGGTCTTGGCTTGCTGGCTGTTCGTGCTGATCTTCTGGGGGAGGGGCCTGTTGCCGTGGTTCCCAAATGTCTTTGCCGGAGGCGGAATTGCCCCGCCCTTGTCGGTCCGGGCTAAGCAAGCTGCTCGGGTTTGCTCTCGGGAGCTTTTGTTCCCTGCAAGCCCTCGGTACAGCTTTGGAGGACCAGGGTGAAAATGGTGGCCTCCCAATCTCCGCCCGGAGGAGCTGAGAACTCGGGGCCCCGCTCCTCAGTGCGCCCCCAGAGAAAAGCAGTCACTCCCGTGTCCCCGGTCTCCAGCCGCACTCCGTGCTCACCCGGCCTGTGATAGAGCGTTTCTATGTCCGGCACCCGACCCCGTGTGGAGTCTCCAAACCCAGCAGATCCCTGCGGTGCGCTTCCGCACCGCTCCTCCTGGGGGAGGAAGGGGAGTCTCCCCGGTTCTGCTGTTTGTTGGGTCCCTGCTGGAGGAGCAGTGGCCCGACTGGGCCGCGGATCACAGTTTATGGCAACCCCGAGCTGAGAGCCCGCGCCTCAGCTCCGTCTCTGTAGCCAGCTTCCCCACTCTGATACCTGGGAGCTCTGCCGCACTCAGGCACCCCTGGTCTTTCTGTGACCCCAAAGGTCCTGAGACCACACGTCCCGGGAGGATTCCACCCCCCGCTTAGCCACTGCAGCGACGTCCCTCAGCGGAGCCGACTTCTAAAAGGTCCGATTTTGTGCTCCACGGCTCTAGCACTTGCCAGAAGCGGCTGATGGAGGCCCCCTCCCCCGCCGTCTATGCTCCCAAATACCGCCTTGGATTCACTTCTCCGCACGTCCTACCTTCCAGAAAGTGGTAGCTTCTCTGTTCAGAGAGTTGTTGCTACTCTCCCCTTCGATCTCCTGTTGAGTTCGTAGGTGTTCGGAATGGCTTGATCCCTATTCAGCTGAATTCCTGAGACCAGACGAAATCCAGGTCTCCTACTCCTCCACCATCTTGCTCCACCCTCAATATAATACCTTTCTTATGGGGTTATTTGAAGAACTAATGCAATTACATAAAAAGCTCAGCACAGTGCCTGGCCCATGGAGGCATCTAATCACCGTTAGCAAAAGTGGCCTCTCTCTCGTTTGTGCCCACCGCCTTGCTGTGCTCTCAGCAGCCCCCTTTACTAAGACCTTCACGCAGTCCCCTGCCTCATCCTCTCATGCTTTATTGCACGTTTTGATTGACCCACTGTCCCTCACTAAAGTATAAACTTTGAAGGGTTTCTGTTTTTGCATTCCATCTGCATTCTTACTGCCCATTATAGTGTCTGTTACCTAAGAGTAACTGGGTGTCAAATGAATGATGAGAATTTGCAATGGTAGAATCTCCATTTCATAAGCTTACATGTCAATTATCAACCCGAAGTGATCAGTACTGACTTAGTGAGTGCCTGCACTCACTCCACTCTGACAGGTAATCCCAATGACAGTCTCATTACCCAATGATCCTATGTAAACACTGGGTTCAACCCCCTGCAATTGCTATTGTTCAAATACTGTCAATTTCGAATGGCCTGGTCTAATACTGTGTACATTTTCATTCTACCAAGATAGATTGGGGCATTCATTACCCTCATTTGGAAATGAGAAACCTGAGAGTCTCACAGGTCAGTGGCTTGCCAAGGTCCCACAGCTAATAGGTACCGGAGACAAGGCTGGACCCGTCGTGAAAGCCCCAGAGCTGGTGCCCTCGGCAACTATACAGTGAGGGAAGGTGGCTGTCCTCAGGTGCCCTTGTCTGGTTCTGAAGGCAGAGCTATGGCTCAGGAAACTACCGGAGTAAATAGAAGCACTAAACTGGCTCCTACTTTGCAAGACCACGCAGGGAGCCAGTGTGTCGGGTTCAGTGTTCGCAGGGAGGAAAGGCAGAGGCTCTGGGGCACGGGTAACAATGCAACTTTCCTTCAGACCATTCTTTTTTTGATTGTATTATGTTATGTTAATCACCATACATCATTAGTTTTTGATGTAGTGTTCCATGATTCATTGTTTGCATATAATACCCAGTGCTCCATGCAGTACGTGCCCTTTTTAATACCCATCACCAGGCTAACCCGCCCCCCACCTCCCTCCCCTCTAAAACCCTCTGTTTTTCAGAGTCCATAGTCTCTTATGATTCATCTCTCCCTCCAATTCCACCCCCCTTCATTTTTCCCTTCCTACTATCTTCTTCTTTTTCTTTTTTTTTTAACATATAATGTATTATTTGTTTCAAAGGTACAGGTCTTTGATTCAACAGTCTTACACAATTCACAGTGCTCACCATAGCACATACCCTCCCCAAAGTCTATCACCCAGCCACCCCATCCCTCCCAACCCCCACACTCCAGCAACCCTCAGTTTGTTTCCTGAGATTAGGAATTCCTCATATCAGTGAGGTCATATGATACATGTCTTTCTCTGGTTGACTTACTTCGCTTCAAACCATTCTTGATTGTCATTTGCCTGTGCATTTGCCAGCCTTGGCCTCAGGCCCTAATTACAATATCTTCAAACAGCAACTAAGAGATATTTCTCATTATACATGAACAGGGGAATGTTTAATGTGTGGGAACATAGGTGTTCAGAAAGCAAATCATTGGTTCAAGGTGTTGAAATGAGCGTTGTCTTTGGAGTTGTCCCTGGTGGGCTTCCAAGGGGCACGTGTTCACTGGGTGAGGTCGGTGGCTCTGAGCTTGAGGCTTTTTTTTTTTTTTTTTACATTTTTGAAGACGGACCAACTCAGTCTCACTCCCTCTCTCTTTAAAACCATCCTCGTTGTCATTTCAAAGTTATGGCACCCGAGGGATTACAACGTGCATGTCTTCCCCTGTGTGACTCTCAGGCGATGTTTATTTAGGATAAACATATTCGTACAACAGCCAAGAATATTGATACTGCTGAACTTTCAATAAGGTGAGTTAAGAGCTTCCAAGCTCATGTCACAGCAACTGGTGGTATAGCTCTACTTCGTTTGGGGGTCACTTTGGATTCAGAAAGACCTGGGTTTGAAAGCGTGACTTCATTACTTGCTAGTTATGCACCCTTGGGCAGATTTCTTAACATCTCCAAGCCTGAGAACTCCCCTCTGGAAAATGGCTGTGACAGCGACCTCGCCGGGTTGATATGGGGAGTTGGTTAGTTAGTATCAGTAAAGCCCAGAGCCCAGGGTTTGACAGGTCGGTCTTGTCATCCGCTCCTTGTAACCGATATGGGAGAGAATGTAAGGAAGGGCTGATGGGTCACAGCAGAAGGGATAGATGCTGGCATGGGAGGGAGGAGAGGGGGCGCTGGCAGGCTCCTGCGGCAGCGAAATGACCCGCTGGTGCCAAGTGAGGGGGGCCTGCTGATGGCCTCCTTCTCCCTCTGCTTTCTAGCCCCTAAAAATGCACTGCAGGGATTGTGCCCTGGTGACCAGCTCCGGGCACCTGCTGCGTAGCCGGCAAGGCCCCCAGATCGACCAGACCGAGTGCGTCATCCGCATGAATGACGCCCCGACGCGCGGCTACGGGCGCGACGTGGGCAATCGCACCAGCCTGAGGGTCATTGCGCATTCCAGCATCCAGAGGATCCTCCGCAACCGCCACGACCTGCTCAACGTGAGCCAGGGCACCGTGTTCATCTTCTGGGGCCCCAGCAGCTACATGCGCAGGGACGGCAAGGGCCAGGTCTACAACAACCTGCAACTCCTGAGCCAGGTGCTGCCACGGCTGAAGGCCTTCATGACCACGCGCCACAAGATGCTGCAGTTCGATGAGCTCTTCAAGCAGGAGACTGGCAAAGACAGGTAGAGGGCGCGGGCTGGGGAGGGGCAGGGCCACAGGGAAGGGCGAGGACATGTCCTCTCTGGCCAAGTCACCCAAAGCAAAACGTTGGCTAAGGCTTTTTGTGGTGGCCCCACTGCTCATGCCATTGATAGAGCCCGCCTCGAGGGGGTCCTAGTTGCCCAGATGCTCAAACTGAATTTCTAAGACAAAGTGAATGAAGCACTGAGACACTGTGTGGATAATTTGAGGCCAAGGCCCTATTTTGGAGGAACAGGTTGTACAGCTGCTGGTTTACCCTGGTAGTAAGTGCAAGATAATAGTTTTATTGCATTTCCTTTTACTTGTGTGAACACTGACACACGGAGGGTATGGGTTTATTCTTCCTTTTCGAAGCAAACATGTATTCAGTCCACCGATATTTATTGAGTACCTACCCCTCCACTGCAGCATGCACTGGGGATATAGTCGAAAACAAGACAGAGATAGGCCCTCACTTCCTGGAATATAAAGTTTAACCGGGGGGCGCCTGGGTGGCTCAGTTGTTAAGTGTCTGCCTTCAGCTCAGGTCATGATCCCAGGGTCCTGGGATCGAGTCCCACATCGGGCTCCCTGCTCCGCGGGAAGCCTGCTTCTCCCTCTCCCACTCCCCCTGCTTGTGTTCCCTCTCTCGCTGTGTCTCTCTCCATCAAATAAATAAATAAAATCTTTTAAAAAATAAAAATAAAGTTTTACCAGGTGGGCAAATATTCACCAGGGTGTAAGCATCATGCAAGTGAAAGAAAATGGTGCTGTGACGTGCAGGACAGGGGGCCTGCCATAGTCTAAGGCAAAGTTTTCCAAACTATCTGTTGCAGCTCAGTAATGGGACATGAAATCAATGTAGTCAGTAACTAAGATTTTTTTTAAAGACTTTATTTATTTATTTGACAGAGAGAGACACAGCGAGAGAGGGATCACAAGCAGAGGGAGTGGGAGAGGGAGAAGCAGGCTTCCCGCTGAGCAGGGAGCCCGATGTGGGACTCGATCCTGGGACTCTGGGATCATGACCTGAGCAGAAGGCAGACGCTTAACGACTGAGCCACCCAGGCGCCCTGTAAGATTTTTTTTTTTAATGCAGTGAAATAGGATGGAATGGAATGGAATCGAACCATCAATATCAGCTTTCATCCCATATAAAAATACACTATAAGGTTTTTTGAGGTAATGAAAATGTTCTGGAATTAGTGGTGATGATTGCACAACCTTGTGAATATACAAAAAAAAAAAAAAACACTGAATTACACACTTCATTTTTTTAAAGATTTTATTCACTTATTTATTTGAGAGAGAGAAGGGGTGTGTGCATGGGGGTGGTGGAAGGACACGGGGGGAAAGTGAGGGAGAGAATCTCACACAGACTCCCTGCTGAGCGTGGAGCCCGACACGGGTCTCGTTCTCAGGACCCTGAGATCATGACCTGAGCTGAAACCAAGAGTCAGTTGCTCAAACGACTGAGCCACCCAGGTGCTCCTATTTATTTTTTTTAAGTTTTATTTATTTAAGTCATCTCTACACCCCACGTGGGGCTCAAACTCACAATGCCGAGATCAAGGGTCACACGCTCTTCAGACTTAGCTGGCCAGGCACCCCTGAATTACACTCTTTAAAAAATAAAATGAAATGAAAACCATACACATGCACATATGTATATATGCTCATGATGTAAAATGTATTTCTCATTATAGGTCAAAATATTTTGGGAAAAGCGCTTGTCTAGGATATAAGGGAATGAGGAAAAAGCTTTCTCAAAAGAATGTAGTTAAGCTGAGTCCTGGGCCAATAAGTATTTATCCAGGTAAAGAAGAAGCTGGGAAGGAGAGGGAAACCTCCTTATGGGTACAAGGGCTCGGAGGTGAGAGAATGTGCTGGCTGCAGTGGGGGGAGTGGCCCTTGACGAGGCCAAGACAAAAGGCCACTAGCTGGCCCAACCTAGGTGAAAAAGAAAGGACAGCTAGGTATCAAAAGGCGCGGTGCAAAGTAATCTAAATACACAGCTCGAGGCTGGACTTTTGACTCTCCTTCACTAGTTGTGCGGCCTCGGACAAGTTACCTAACCTTGCAGTGACCTCATGAGAAAAAGGGCATAGTGACTGGGCTCATAGGACTGGTCTGCTGATTAAATTTGTTTCCTTGATTCTAAAACATGTAATTTTATAATTAATATACATTTAATGATGTAATTTACTCCCTTCTCTTACAAAAACTGTTGCTGGGTTGATTTCTCAAAACAAAAGCGACATGATAAATGAAATGAAGAACATAAAGTACTAAATCCATGGCTAGCCTAGGTTGGGCAGCTCATTATCAGAGAACAGGGTCTTAGAGAAAGACCAAAACTTTGCCCCAACTTCTTTGTGTGAAAGACCTTTCTTTTTAAATTCTGGAAATCTTGGGACCATTTGGCAGCAGGTCCAGGCCAGGGTGAGCATGGCATCTTGTGGACAGAAGAGGGAGGAGTTGGCTGCTGGCCCTGTGGCCTCCTTCTCTAGAGGCCCAGAGGACTCTGTGGTTAGCCCAGCCAGTAGATCACATAGGGGATCCTGGTCATCAAGAAATCCAATTACTTACTGCCCTGTAAAAACCACAAACTAGAGAGACTATCACTCATTTGATGAGTTATTTAACCAGCAGAGTAAGGGAAGAAGAATGACAGGAGTTATTTACAGTTTCATTTTTGCTGGCTGGAAAATTTGAAATAAGTAGCCACACTCTTCAATAGAAAACACTTTCCCTCTTTTTAGTTTAATGGCTGTATGCTAAATTTAAGAATTCCTGAAACACGGCTGCAGTCTAAGCTGTTTAAGATAACTACACACTGCTCTGGATCTTCTTAAGGGATCATTTTAAGTTGATAACTTGGAGACCAGTCATTCCATCCTTTGGTCACTTAGATCTTTAGGAAACACACTCACATGGAGACATATCCTGTTCACTAAGCTTATTAAATTCTGACCAGTGAAAACTTTGTTCAGTGGGTCTGTCTCCCTGGTGAGCCCAGCTGGTAGAGGGAACCAAGTCTTCGTGGACTGGCTACTGGGCTTCTCACGTGCAAACACCCATCCACAAGGATCCATACAGTCCCTTTTCAGGGGAATCACATTTATGGATTTGTAGGGTGCCAAACTACAGTCTCACTTCTGGAAACTTTGTGCCTCTTACCTTTAAGAAACTGTCTTAAAGAGGCTAATATTGTATTGGCTCAATATTCTCATGTGTCCATATTCTTAACTTGACTACTCCAAACTAATAGAACCAAGTCAGAAATAGCCCTTTAGAACAAACGTGTTTCTGAAAATTAAAACACAAGACATTTGGGGGTCCAGGAGTATTTCTTCTCTGTATGCTTTTCTTGAAACACAGCCAAACAGGAAGATGTATTACAGGTACACAAAATGTGGAATGTCTAATTTTGTACATCTCATGATCAGGACTTTCATTTCAGGCTATTATTTTGGGAAAAAAAGAGGATAATTCAATAGATTTTGATTTATAGAAGTTTCACCCTACTTAAAAGTGGAGGGGGGAGAAATGGCTCAGGAAGAATCAGCAATTAAGAAGCGTGACAAATGACAGAGATGGCCAAGTGGTATTCTTTGATATTAGAAAGTAACTGTACTTGAAAATAACTTTCTAATTGAATAAGGGTATATTAGGAAAATATGATTCAGAACCAATATTAAAGTAATTAGATAAAGGAAGCATAAATGAAATAACTGCAGGAAGAATATTTCCATAGAGATTATAAATGAGATTCTGGTGGAGCAGAAAGGCCTTTAATTGTAATTTAGTGTGCACTATAGAATTATCAGCTCAGTGTGTTACTTCATCATATAAAAGAATATCTGATAATTTTCCCTAATAAGCACATGACAGCTCTTCATATTCCTTCGTTATAGCTGATTAAGTGTAAAAACAGTAGATATTCCTTTGTTGGAAAAAGAGTTCAAATCTTTTTAGAAAGACAGCGCGAGGCAGTTGCATTTTGATAGCATGTGACCCCAAAAGGCTCTTATTTAAGGAGTCTGGGGAATTGCAAGTGGCACTTTAAAGAACTCTTCACTTGAGTTTCTTTCGTCCTTCACTCTGCGTTCTCCCCCATTTTTATGCATGAAACCTCGTTCTGTAGAGCCACGCCCTCTTGGACTTCCGGCTGTGCCTTAGATAGTGGTGAGCTAAGGGAACGGGGAGTTTCTGCCACTGGGAGAGCCCTCTCGGCACTTCCGACAACTTAAAAGCGTAGGGACACAGTCTCTTCCTGGTCCTCACCAGCTCCCAGTTATTCACTGACCCAGTGTGAGTCAAGAACACTGGGCCATTGCACTGTCACAGCCCCAGAGGTGAAGACAGAATCTAACTTGAGGCAAGAAATCTTCTCCCCGCCTCCTTCCCCAGTCAGCTAGCTTTGCTCTGCCCCACCTCCTTCAGTCCCAGAGTTTTTTTTAGAGAGAGGGGTGGGGAGGGGGAGAGAGAGAGAGAGAGAATCCCAAGCAGGCTCACAGCCAACACAGAGCATGTTACAGGGCTCGCTCTCACGACCCTGAGATCACAACCTGAGCCAAAATCAAGAGTCAGATGCTCAACTGACTGAGCCACCCAGGCTCCCTAAGTCCCAGAGTTCTTATGAATACACAGGCTTGGTGAGGATGAAGAGGATTGTTAATAGCTATGTAGGCTGGAGGCTCCAGAAATTCATACTTACTGCCCTGATGATTGATGGTGGATCCTACACCAGAGTCAGTAGCTGCGTATTGGAAAGATATCAGCTTCTTCAGGGATGTTAAAAAAACAACAACAACAACAAAAAAGAAAACATTGAAAGTAATGGCTGAATTATTTGCTTCATTTGCTCCAATCTGGCAACCAAGAGAGGAGGAAGGGGTCTCGATGTATCAACACACCACACTGGATTCCTTTTATGGTGTTCTCTCATTTAGTTGGCAGAGTAGCCCAGGAAGATAGAGCTTCCCAGGCCTGCGTGATAGATGGGCAATCCAGGCTCAGAGATGAGCGATAACCCACCTTAGGTCATTCAGACGGCCCGTGATAGAACAGCCAACATACAAACCCATGATGTTCCCACCTTTAGGAGCTTTTAAAATGTACTTCCTGGGCTAGTACTGGCTCAGGGGACAATGGAATGGAAAGCTAAAATGAGTAAAGGGATTAAGAACTACAAAGTGGAAACCACGAACTCAGGCATGACTACATCACCCATTCCTGTCAGGTATTTGACAAAATAAAGGACTCCTTATTATGCTTCTTTGCTTTTTTGGGTTTTTTATGGGGTTTTGGGGGCCCATATGTGAAATGGAAATTATGCAAACTGATTCACAAAAAGCCTTCTTCCTTCTCAAAGAGGGGTGCTACACAGCACAAGAGGAAAAGCTTTTCAGCAACTCTGGTATTCACATCACATACGGTGCTACGGCCAGACAAAGTCAGACAGTCTGACCTTGGGGATAAGGTGTTTGAAACTGGCTAATGAGGCATGCCATAAGCACTGGAAAAAAAGCAAAAGCGGCAACCCCCTAAGAATTGAAATTAATATCCACAGCAGCAAAGCATGGTAGACTGGGTCATTCTCACAGGGTCAAATTAGACCTTGATGTCACGTCTCCACAGTTAACCTTAGGCTTGGCACGTGGCTGGAGCTCAGTACAGATGTTTGAATGGGCAAATGAATGAATTTAGGAACACACAGATTCATTTCTTAAATTTTGTCAATTTGATCTTCTAATAAAAAAAAGTTTTAGAGGGCCCTGGATGTTCTGAGGTAAAATAAAGCAAATGCTCAATTAAGCATAAGCATTCCTGTGGTCCTTTTCCTCTAGTAATTAGCCCCTTCCCAAATGAATGTAGTCTTCCCAAGGAAAGACATTCATTCAAAATGTCAATGTTAATTAGTCTAATTGAAGGGAAGCTTTTACGTTAAGATTGTTTGATCGATCAGTAGATATCAATCAATACATAGACACATCTGTGTGTTTATACATATTTAATAAGTTCTTCATCATTTAGCCTGCCTGGGGAACAAGGAATATTTCTAATTAGTCAAGTATTCTAGTTAATAAAGAAAGAGTTGACACACGGGAATTGTCATCTTACAAGAAATTGGGTTGTGGTCATACGCATTTAAACCCTGCAACATTGATCATCATCTTTGATGATGTAGAAGTCGCTTGAGCATCCTTCCATGTCATAATCCACCATGGTAGAATATGAATATCATTTATCACTGTACCGTGGAATACGATGCTGTTGGTAAGAGATTTCTACCTGATAAAGTTTCAGCTATTTACCAACTGGACAGAGAGAGAGTATGTGTTAATCGTCAGCCTTGCTCCCAAAAGGATTTAAGATGGTAATGGTTATAATGATGACTTTACCAGCTTGCGGACTTAATTGTTGTTCCTTCCAGGAAGATCTCTAACACTTGGCTCAGCACTGGCTGGTTCACAATGACAATTGCCCTGGAGCTCTGTGACAGGATCAATGTTTATGGCATGGTGCCCCCAGACTTCTGCAGGTAGGATTTATTCTGCAAGTGTAATTCATCTCAGCATTGTCGTGCAGGGTTTATAAATATCTGATTCCAAATACCAACCATGAAACATGTCTAACTGTCTTCTTGAAGCAATTAATTAACATGTCCCAAGTTCTGGTTCTAGAAACAACAAACAGCATTTAATTATGTGATATAAAATATTGAAAGTTTTTGTTTGTACTGCTGGAGAATTAATCCATCTTGTGGGCTTCATTTATCCTCTGAATATTTATCAACCAAAAGTAATGCAATAATTGGCATAATACTAATGATGAGTAAGCATTAAAGAATATTAGTTTTATTCTCATTTGAAAGGAATAGGGTAATTTTTAATGAATTAAAGAGAGCCATTTCTTTGACAGTAAGGTCTGTTTTCTAAAATTAAAATATTGCTTTGAGCCTCTTTTCCTCCCCAGTAGCCTTGGTTTGTGCTTCTAAGTCAAAAAACACAGACATAATTATTATACCACTTTAAAGGGAACATACACACAGCTCTGCTGCTACCTTAAGTTCCCGCCTCGCATGTGCCCGGCCAGGGGTGTGTACCCACAGATGCCCTGAGGAAAACCTCAGGGCCTGATTTGTGGCAGCCTGATTGAAAATTCACCCATGATTTAAAGTAGCAATGCCAGTACATTCAGAAAGTACCCTACTTTTCAGGAATGCCTGATGACCTGCATATGGCCCCCACCCTGATCTTCAAATGGCAAAACCGGGGGTGGGAGCATTTTGAACTTGCTCATTAAAATGTATTCTTACTTATACCTTCGTGTGTTTGAAACCTAATGACTTCTTGAAGGCCATAGGCATTTTACACAGAATCTGCAGTTTGGAGGTTGGATGCAAGGACAGGAAAGGACTTAATCATGCTGATTTACCACTTTGCCACTTTTCTCCCACTCTCTTTAACCCAAAGACCCAACACAGCAGCAGTACCAGTTTGTATGTGAGAGGGCACAGAAGAGAAGGTTGGACAGAAGAGGCCTTTGATAGTTGCCGAGACTCACTGGTCCCCAGGAATGACTTGATGTGTAAGGAAGAGTGTGCGTTCTGAGGTCAGCTCCAGTCAGCTCTGCCTGGCCACTTCCTAACCGAGTGTGACCTTGAGCTACTTGTTCAGTCTCCCTGTGGCTCAGCTTCCTCCTCATTAGAAGTGGACGTGATGATACTGTAGACTCAGCCATGGGGTCGCCGGTGGATTAAACAAGTTAATACACATAAAGTGCTTGGAACAGCGCCTCGCACATGGCAAGAGTTAGCTTGGATCCCCACCCATTCCCTCGTCACTTAACTCACTGGCCTTGTTTCCCTATTTAGCAATCCATGTACAGAGAGAAGGTAGGATAGTGTTAAAAAAAAAAAAAAAAAAAAAGCAAACTGCCTCCTCAACCCAACAGGCTAACAAAGGCAGTGGGAGCAGGTGCTTATGGGCACGCAAAGAGCCATCAAATTTGATAGCTATATGGCAGGTATAATTATGTAATATTGCCATTAGGACACCGGAGAGAAAGAGCATGAATAAATTGAAATGTTAATGACTTAGAGTGTTCAAGAAAATATTCCATTTATTATGGAAAACAAATGAAAGGCAAGTTAACCTGTCATTTCTCTTGCTCTGAGTTAGCTCATCACGACTTCACGTCCGTAGGAGGGAAACAGCTTTCAGAATGGTGCTAACGAGGGAGTCAAGAGACTATCAGTGTACCTTATGTTGCCACCGGCTCAGGCGGTCTGCTCCCCAGCCTCCATCCCAAAGGTTCAGTGGTTGCTCTCACAGCCTGCTTTCTCCAAGAACTCTTCGGGAGGATCCTTGTGCTCTGCGTGCTGTGAGAGCAAGTGGACAAGTGTGCTGGGTGTTGTGCGGCAGACACGGTTAGGCTGGAGAGAACAGCCTGTTCGGTGGTTATGCCTGTTCAGGGAGGCTAAGGAGGAAAGAACCAGGAGCAGCCCACACTCCCTCCCAAGTTCCTTTAACCTTTGTTTCCAGGACCAGTTAGCTGAACCACCCAGTTAGAAACCAGGTGACCTTGAGCCTTGCTTCCCTCATCTGCAAGATGGTAATAAGAAAGCAGTAATAAATGCCAGCAGGTCATGGTGAGGATTGAATGAGATCGTGGATTGTAGAATGTCTGACACAGTGTCCCGCACACAGTTAGTGCTCAGGAAAGACTACTGGTATTATGAATATTACTAATAATTAATAGGATATTGTAAGATATAGAAAATAGTTATTAAGGTTTTCCTAAATACTTGAGAGTTGCCTCAAAAGGTACCAAGAACTTCAGGGGGGTTCAACGAATAGGACACAGCTCTTGCCTTCTAGAAACTCACTGTAAGCCTTATCCACATGAAAACGTGACGAGCGCAACACAGCCTCTCGGAGTCAAATGACACTCGCAAGCAGTATCTGCCACCAGAGAATGAAAAAGCAACTTGTACGTCAGTCCTGCTACTCGTCTAGCCATTCCCCCTTTTGTTTTTATTTTGGAAGAAGTTGAGAAATATAAGGGCCAAGCAGGGTTCATGTGTCCTGAGCTCTAGGACTTAAGGAGGTAAGAGATCACCAGGACCCAGAAATGGCGGGGAAGGTTCTGGGAGATGGCAGAGCTCAGGCTGGCTGAGCCTGCTGCAGTATAAACTCTCCAAGGGCCGTGATTTCCATGTGTTTGGTTCAGTGTTGGAGGCCGGGTGCGCAGGACCGCAGATGTTTGCCATCCTCGCCTATAGCAGATGCTTCATAAACAGCAAGTCAATGAATAGCCCTGTCCTCTACTCTGTCCTTAGTGCTATAGTGAAAGGGTGTTCATGGGGGTAAGAAAATAACCATTTCTGCTTCTCAGAAGCTGTATGACTTGGAGAAAGTTATTTGACTTTATTGACCTTAGTGATCTTGGGGAAGTTACTTACTATTTCTGAAGCTTTAGCTTCTATATCTGTAAGATGGTGAAGACAACAGTACTTACCTTAAGGGTTTATATGATAATCTCACAAGATAATAGATGAGGAAGGCTTGGCACACCCTTGGTGTATATTCAGCATGCACAAATTTATCAGGTGAAGGGCCACGCTAATCTGCAAGTGTGGATGCCCATTGGCACGTTTTAAGGAGATGTCTAGCGAGCGGTAACAAATGATGCCCAGGCGGTGAGGAGAGCCTGGGTGCTAGAAAGGGAAGGACCTGTGTGGCCTCCTGTATGAACGGGATGCCACTTTTCTACCCCATTGGGAGTTGGTTGCACGTGGCCTCCAGCTCCCACAGGACATCACCCGGGGCGGCTCGAGTGAACCTGCCCATTCTGTTGCTTCCTTAAAGCGGCCCAGTGTCTCACGGGACTGAAGGGTAAGGCACATGGGGCCAGATTTCAGCAAGCAAAAAGAGAGCCAACTGCTGATTTTTGGTAAATTAACTTTTTCAGACTTTAAGACACAACTAGTATCCTCAAAAGGGGTTATTTGTTAGATTAACCACAGAGACTTCGTTCCCTCAACCAACTCTTGTTGCGTGCTGAAGACATAATCAGAGATGAATAAGACAGGGTCTCTGCCTTCAGTCTCCCGAGTGTCACTTGGACAAAGTCAGTCAGAAGGGACAGAAGGCTCACAGGTACCTGTGGGAGGAAATCCTCACTGGCAGCTTGTCAGTGACCCGCAGCTTTACTCAAATATCCACCTCTGACTTCCTGCCGGACTCGGAGGGGTCCTTGCATCCCTCTGACCCTCCCAGGGGGACCAGGGGCAAGGAGCCAAGAGAGAATGACGGCTGAGCCCACCCATCCCCACTCCATCAAGAGCAAACCCACTTCTCTCTGGTTTACATTGGGGCTCTTCTCTAACAAGGGGTGGCCTGGCAAATAAGACCTTTGACAACCTCTGGTCTAAGCTACAGTCCTGCTGCTTTCCAATCTATGTCACATGGTCACGCACCTTTCAGGAGAATCTAATCATTGCCTTCTTATTGCCGGGGAAACCAAGGCACAGAGAGACCAAACACTGGGCTACTTCTGTGGTCATCCCTGTCAGCCTAAGGCAGCAGTGACCCAAAGGGAATGTCAGCCGTTATATCCATGGGATGAGGGAGGGGACAGAGGGGGCGAGGGAGTAGGGGACTAAATTTACCCAGCTAAGCCATCCATGAGTGACCGGTCCCCAAAATAAAGGTCGATAGGTTCGCCCCTACAAGCCTAGAGCTCCCAGTTTCCATCCAGCTCTCCCGGAGGTCTGGCCTCCCTACCCCTCCACCCAAAGGGCCTGAGTTGCTTCCAGGACTCATTCTTTGGAAAGAAAACCTCTACTGGCCCCTAAACTATTAAGCACATGGACTCCTCAGGAAGAACGATAGCCCCACATTCATATTTAAAACCACAGATGGGAGCAGCGGACATATAAATGGACGGACGTGTTCCTCAAAACCTGGCCGAATCCAACAGTGAAAGTCATCTGACGAGCACGTAAGCCTTTCCCCTGTAGTTTGGTGTCGCGGTAGCTGCTGACTTCTCTCCCCAGCTCTGGGCTTTCTCTTTCCCCTCCAGACACCACAGTGCTCTGGAGAGAGCACACCTGCCTCTGTGAGCTTCACCCCTCAGTCGCGCCCCAGAGCTGTTAGAGCCTGGTTCCCACCCCCTCGCTTAGCACGCAGCCCTCCAGGACCAGGCTTGTGCGTCGGCTTTAGTCCCATCTTCTCTCCCCACACAGACTTCTTTTGGCCATAGGGAAAACTTACAAAGGCACTCACCCTGCAGACATCTGGCCTTTGGCCCTCGGCTTGGAATTTCCATCCCTTTCCTTCTTAATCTGGCTGATCACTGCTGGTTCTTTACAATACTATTCATGGCTGATAGTTTTCTGGACACAACACACGCTGGTCCTGCACTTAGTATGAATACATGCACCATTTCATGGAAGCTTTATGATAATCCCATGAGATCAACATTATTCTCATCATCATTTCACATGTGAAGCTTAAAGACCTAAAACAGCCACCCAGGGTCACGGAGCAGGGAAGTGACTGAGCTAGGGTCTGTGGGACCTCCCTCCATGGTCTCACGTGCAGCACACCCTCCTCCACCAAGCTTTCCCTCACCTCCTGTCTGAGTCAGACCCTGCCTGTGCCCCTGCCCCACCCCACCCCCCCACGGATGGGTTTGTCCAGATTCTTTATTTGCCTGTCATCTCGTCAAGAGGAGGGGTCAGTGCTCAGTCCACATGTGTGTCTTTAGGGCTTATTATTGTGTCTGGCACATAGTATGGACTCAGTATTGATTGACTCAGTGAATAAAGATAAACGTTCCTTTCCTTGGCAGTGCTTAAGATATTGATACTGTATTTATCCCAAGCCCGAAAAGTGCCCGATGAATGAAAAGTATGATTAGCAAATGGCAAATTCAAATCTCAAGGGTCCTAGGAAGGCAGTGGCGGCCTCCTGTTTCATTGTTCTCAGCCGGAGCGAGCATCGGGTCTTCCCAGAGGGGCTCAGGCATCAGGCAATTACTCTCCATCCTGCCTCTATCACTGGACTCCAGGCTCATCGGTATTTTGAAAGTTGGGGGAAATTAATGCCACGTTGCACCAGAAACAGCCTCAAAATATATTCTTGTGTGGACAGTAGACCCTTAAGTCATGCCATATCCATATAGGAAGCCAAATCCATGCTCTCTAGATGGACTATAAACTGCAATGAAAAAAAAAATCTGTTATCTTTGCCTTCCAAACTAAGTTATGGTGAGTATTTTTAATCTCATTTTCCACTGTAAATTATTTGTGATAATAATGGGCCAAGCATTTAAATTCTACCTAATAATCTTATTTCTGGTCATACTTAACACATTACCAAGTTTACAACTCTCTGTCACCCATCGTTTCTCGAGTATTAATTAGCAGAGTAATGACTCAGAGTGATCACTGTCATGGAACTAAATTAATATCTCATCCATAATGTGAAGGACATCTCAAAGGTATCGTGAATATCAGAGAGTTGATTCTGCTAGAATTATTAGCTGGCAAACATTAATAAAGCTGCCAGTGTAACAGGGAATGTTCTTAGTTGGCGACAGTCCACAGTGTAGAATCAGATGCTTACAGAGGACAGGTAAGGAATGGTAATGCACCCAGGAGGTTCACATTTTATGAAGTAGACTTCAAATATATTATTTGATGCTTCTCTTTGCCATGATTTCCTTCTTCTGTCTTTGCCATAATTTGACCCACCCTTAGCAGTTCCGGGGTGTTTTCATCAACTTTCTCTCCTGTGGAATCTATTAAGAGATATTGTAGCACCCCCGGAGGTGCCTGAGTCATGGAGGGTGAGTGGGGGGTTCAGATGACTCACTCCAGCTCTTTGCCCCATAAAGGGTGGACAGCTGCAGGCTCTTGGCACTCTGTCTGCCCCAGAGTCCCCAGTATTAGTCCACTGGCTTCCAGGGGGTGTAGCTGTTTTCCTTCCGGAAGAGGCTGGAAGGACAAGAAATCGAGACAACAGAGTAAAGGTGACTCAGCAGGTCCCAATGGGCTGAAGCAGATGTGTAGGAAGACCTGCTACATTTGTCCTACAAGGAACATTTTCTTCAGAATGCTACCTGGTACCCCTAAAGGCCCCAGTGCAAGCCAATTTCAGAACACCCTAGACACTTGACAGCTGTTAGCTCTATTCGTCAAGCGTTTCCTGACTACCTACTGGAGGCTGGCTACCATGCCGAGAATAGAAGCGTGTTTAGAGAGGGTCTGAGAGCTCTAGAGAGAAGCAAAGCCACCATTCCCTTTCTGGGACCTTTGTAGCCTTGTGGAGAGTTCAGCCCCAACTAACGGATCAGGGTCAACCCAGATCATTCCCAGAATTGGATGGAGTCTTCCATGCTTGTTAACATTATGAGGCTTCTTCCAGTTGTGCAGCTTAGCTTTAGGAGAGTCACAAATGGAACATGACAAACTCCCATTACCATTAATATTAGTTGAATTGTAAGTGAGCACAAGGCGTCTGCTGCTCGTGCCGACTGGCTGCACAGTATCCACCGAGCACAGGGCGCCTCTATCCATAGGTGCTAGGGAGAACACAGCGAGGACAGAGTCGTTCCAACAGGAACCCGAGGTGCCATTGGTACAGAAACCCACCTGGTAGAGCAGTTTTTCCAAGATACAGAGCCTCGCTCTTAGTTCCACTTTGGTCCAAATCTGAGCCCTGAAACTTCTTCGATTTTTCTATGCATGAGTTTTGTCATCTCTAAACTAGGGGTCAGAACGCTACCTCTGGCCCAGGGGTGTTGTGAGGATTCAGTCATGTCAAGTGCTGAGCGCTCTGTTTGGGGCTGGAAGGGCAAGTAAAGACCGGCGGCTGGGATGGTCCATGGATGAGGCTGTGTGCTTACAGCCAGGTGCTGGACCTCACCTGCCTGCTGGCTGCTCAGCCGTCACATGGAGCAGTGACACCGACCTTGTGCTCCCTCCCTTGCCTGATGGGGACGTGGAACAGATCATGGAAGTGAAGCACCAGAGCTGAGCAAGTACTTCACTGAATCAGGTGTGTTCACCCTGGCTGCATGTTAGAATCTCCTATGGTGCTTTTCAACATTAACATTTTTTTTTTTAATTTTTTGTTTTGAAAAAGTTTTCTTTTTAAAGATTTTATTTATTTATATGACAGAGAGTGAGAGAGAGAGCACAAGCAGGGGGAGTGGCAGGCAGATGGAGAAGCACACCTCCCCGCAGAGCAGGGAGCCCGATGCAGGACTCGATCCCAGGACCATGAGATCACGACCTGAGCCAAAGGCAGACACCCAACAGACCGAGCCACCCAGGCACCCCTTGTTTTGAAAAAGTTTTAAACTTACCCAGAAAAAGTTGCAAAAATAGCACAGAGAGTTTCTGTATACCCTTCACCCAGCTTCCCCTAATGGTAGCATTTTGCATCATTATGGTCCAATGATCAAAACTAAGAAATTAACAGCAGTGCAAAACTCTTACCCAAACGACAGACTTTATTCTGATTTCACCAGTTGTCCGGCTGATGTCCCGGAACTCCTCCAGGACCCACGCCAGGATCCCTTTGCGTTTACTTATCCCGGCTCTCAGTCTCCTCCTGTCTGTGACCGTCCTTCAGCCTCTTCTTTCACAACGTCGTTATCGCTGGAGATCCCTCACTTTGGATTTGTGTGATGTTTTCTCATGATCGGATTGAGGCTGTGCATTCCTGGGGAGGGTACTACAGAAGCAGTAAGCCCTTCCCAGCAGCCCGCGTCAACCGACACATGATGTCAAATGTCTTCTTACTGGCAATGTTAACCTTGATCCCTTCCCTAAGGTGGTGTCTGCTGGGTTTACTCACTGTGAAGTTACTGTTTTTCCTTTTGTCATTTATAAATATCTTGGGGGAGATACTTCATGCAAATAACCTATTTCTCTTCATATTTTTTCCCCGGTAATGTTTCATTCATCGGCACACCTGGTCTGCAACAGTTACAAGGCTGTTTTAGTGGTGCTTTCTCTATTCCCTCATTCTCTCTGGATTTGTTAATTGGAATTCTTCTGTAAGGAAATGCCATTTCTTCTTCCTCATTTATTTATAGATTCAGTTATTTATCGAAATCCTCATGGACTTACGGGTATTTCTTTTATTTTATGGGTTTCATAGTCCAGTACTACCATTATGTATTTTGATACTCAAACCTAAGTCACTTTTTAAAAAATAGCCGTGCCTGGGACCCTCTCCCAAATCAATTAAACCCAAATCTGTGGAGGTAGAACACAGGCCATGATATTTCTTTAAAGCTCCCTGTGTGCACCGAATGTTCCTTCTTTCACTACTCCCACCGCCCCACTCTGCTTCCTCCCTAAAGAAACCAAAATCCTTCGGCACATCATTTGGCAGGATTTATTCCGAGGTGGCCCTTGAAGTGCTGATGACAGGCTGCGGCTGTAGCCCCTTGGGAAACTGGCTCTTCGATGATCTCCGCCACCCCCCGCCCCCATACCTCCATTCCCTCAGCTTCTGCTGGCCCCCAAACAGGAACTTGGGGGCCAGAGTCCTCCTTTACAATGATAGCCTCCTGATGTGGAAATTCTGCTGATATCTATTGCTCTTGGGTCAGGTGGAGGAAGAAAAAGCTACGGCAGCCTTTAGGAAGTCAGGTTTGAGAAAAGACCTAAGGAATTATGACCTTGCACTAGGAAGGGCTTCCTGAATGCAACAGTGGATTACAGCGGATGGCAGCCTGTTCCTGCAGGTGCTTTGGCTCTGCCTTCTCAAGGCCCACAAAGCACTCCTCGGCCATTTGGGCAGAGTTTTAAAATGTGGAAACAACCCCACTTATTTGGACCCTTTTGAAATCATAACAATTAAATGTGTAAATGTAATTCTCCCTCTGGAGGATCAATAGGGAGCCAGATAAGTTTTTATTCCAAGAGATGGTCTTCCTGAATAAAGAAATTGATCTTCTAGCATCCTTTAGCTGGTTTCCAATTTCTCTGTATTCCGAGGTGCCAACTCAATCTCATGATATTTTTAGAAGCTTAATTGTTTCTTTCATCAGATTGATGCCAGTAATATGTTCAAAGTGCAGATAAATCAGATTTAAAACCTAATTGATATTGGAATAAAAACTTAACCCCAAGTATACCATGCCACAGTGAATTTGGCATAGTTCCCCAAATTATGCCATATGAACCTGGGGACATTTGCCTCATAAATTTCTATCTTGTTTATTCTTTTCTTCATGGTGGTCAGTTCCAACTTGAATTCTTCCTAGAATGCATTTTCTGCATTGAAAATACCCTCTATTAAAATTTTAAGGGGATTCCAATTTCTGGAGTAAGCAAAGAAGTGAAATCTATATTAACTAGACAGGATTGGATCTGATGTTTCACTGTAGAACACAGAGCTACTTCTGAGACAAGCATGAGAGAGATGCAAAGTATTAATTCAGCATAGCATCCAACTCAGGATGAGGAATGTTTAAATGCTGCATGACAAAAATAAATCTCTCTTCCTGGAAGAACTTTAACCTCAGAAGAGAGGCAGCTCAAAAGGTTTATTGTTGTCAGAGCCACAAACTTGACACCCCTCTTGATAAAAGACTTCGATCCCTGACCTCAGTAAAGTTGCTACTCTGTAAGCTATTTGTGTATTGATCTCCTCTGAAGAAAACAAATAGGTGTCTAGCAGGATGAACATCTCTGGGAAACAAAGTTACTGTACTTAGAGTAGAGCCCGAGTGACCGCAGTGGGGACCCCAGGGCACCAGGTAGGGAAAGGTGATTTGCCTGAGCCTTTTAAGAAAAGCACTAAAGCTCTGCATCAAAACCAGTTGGTGAGTGTAGCTCAAGCAGGAAGGTTTACCTGCTGGGATACCTTGACTAATTTTATCATCTAGACTTCAAGATGGAAGAGGTGGCGTGGACTGGACTAGAATGGAAACCGGTGTGAGACCAGGGCTCTTTGGGGGTTAGATATTTTAGTAACCCTACAACAGGGCACCTAACCGCCTCAACACATTAATCCTTTGCACACTACCTTAAAGAAATGAGCCAGTGTTTTTCATTTGAGGTGAAATAGGGATAGAGAAACAAAAATGCTGGGGCTATTGGGCTATAATGCAAGGATTTGAGGATTTGGAATTTCTGGGTTTAGAGACTCTGGATTTGAGTCCATCATCTACCTAGAGCAACAAGAAGAAAATGGTGGCATTGTGCTTGCTGTCTTTGTTCTGTGGGATCAAACTAGGATCATCAACTTTCCATGTTGGAGGAGAAATTGTCTTTAGATGTTTGCTGTTTAGCTGCTAACTCCATATAAATTTCTTTCAACAACAGAAATTCAAAAATTATTTATTGAGTACCTACGAAGAACAAGACAAAGGCCTGCCCTCATGAACAGATTATAAACAAGTAAACTACAGCAATTCTGGAGAGGCATTAATGCTGTAAGGAAAATAAGCCTGACAGAGAGAGAGAGCAAAAAGACAGGCGTCAGGTAAAGCCTCTCTGTAGAGGACACATTGAAGTCAATACCCAGCGGTGAGAAAGAGTGAACTGGTTAGGAGTGCATTACAACCAGGTGACTGCCTTCAGGTGCCAAGACCTGAAGGTCAAGCTTGGCAGAGCTGATGACCAGAAAGGCCAGTATGGCTGGAGCATAGTGGGCAAGGCTGGGTTAGGAAAAGGCTCTGGAAAGAACCAACTCATGTAACACCCTATAAGGCATGCTTTTATTATAATTAGAAGCCTCTGGAGGATTTGGGGCAGTGGTGTGGGGAGGGAGATGTGGTGTGGTTTTGTTTTGTAAATATCTTTGTAGCTGCTTACGCTGAATAGACTATAAGGGCAAGAGTGGAAGAACTACAGTGGGGTCATAGTAATATGTAGTTTCTAAATCCCAAACACCTGCAGGTCCTGTGGTTTACTTTTAATCTCTCTCTTTGATAATGATGCTCAGTGCATTTATTTCACAACCTCAAAACCTTTCCACTTGCTTTTGTGGATACATCAGAAAAACCCTTTGTTGCATTTTCACTTGGAAATATACGTTGTGCTCATCAGCTTAACCAGTCAAAGGAATTTTTTTTCCCCTTTACTCAGTCATCTCATTTTCCTCCTACAGGGATCCCAATCACCCTTCAGTACCTTATCACTATTATGAACCGTTTGGACCTGACGAATGTACAATGTACCTCTCGCACGAGCGAGGACGGAAGGGCAGTCATCATCGCTTCATCACGGAGAAACGTGTCTTTAAGAACTGGGCACGGACATTCAACATTCACTTTTTTCAACCAGACTGGAAACCAGAATCACTCGCTCTAAAGTCTCCGGAGAATAAACCTGTGTTCTGATCAGTGAGGGTGCCAGACCAAAATCCCAAGTACCTACGGTATCAGACGCCGGGGCACTGAACTTCCGGAGCCAGCAGACACAAAAGGGGGACAGAATCGGGAGAGGAAACTCAATAAGCAGTATGTACAGATGCCTCAGAGGCATGACTCCCAAGCAGTGCAGTTGGTCTGTAAGGAGAAAATGCCAGAATTAATAGGTCCTCATGAGTGTCATCCCTTGCAAAAGGGGTTACCTTAGGAGCGAAACACCCATGTCAGTGATGCTGCCGTGGCTAAAGAACATTCTGGATCTCTTTATTGCCTTCAAAACTGAAACACGAGCAACTCAACCATGTTAGTTGTGTTCCTTTGTAGAAATGCCAATTGAAGGATGTTTTTCTATCAAGTTGTTGTATCCTAACCTGATCTATAATCTTTGTCATCTGTTGGGCTCTGTATGTGTGATTTGTAAAGAGCAGTCTGAAAGTATGGACATGATTTCTGAAGAGCACATCTCCACTGACTTTCATAAAGCAAATGCCCAATATTTATTTATTAAGAGTTTTTTAGTGTAACTCTAGGCCAGTATTTTTATAGATGATGATTATGTGGTAATTTTTCCTTCTTAACTCTTTAACACTGAGTGATGGTTGGAAGACACCTAGAATGGGACTGGTGAGTGACTGGCTTCACGACGCTCATTGTTAGCATGCGGTGGGCTTGGAAAGGTCGTGTTGTGTGTTTCGAACCCTTAGGCTTCAAGAAGAACTGTGACATTTTCTAACGTAAAGAAATTCTCCAAATGACAAAACTGAAAAAGATACAAATGTAGGGACCCGAAGGGGTACGTGTACCCCAATGTTTATAGCAGAAAACCAAAAACTGTGTTATTACAACAAAAAGATACTAACGAAAGAAACTTAAAGATAGTTGTCTTTAGTAATAGTTGGTGTAGGTTACTTGGCATAAATCCGAGTTTCCTCGTCTTAGAATGATGTCCCTGTACCAGATGGCCGCCTAAGTTTCCTTCCAAATCTAAAATTCTGTAAGCCTCTCATTGACCCATTTGAGGACCTTGCACTTGGAATGATATGGTTTCTACAGTAGCAAAAGCCTGATTTTAGGGGTTTTTTTATTCTCCTACCATCTATCTCCCTCTGTGGTTAAGGACATAACTTCCTCACTGGCTACTGTCTACCCCCTGCTTCTCTGTGTTTCTTGCACCTAAAAAGGTGTGGGGGGGGGCAAAAAAAAAAAAAAAAACTAAGAGAGAGAGGACCTCTGTGGTATTCCCTGGCTATAGGAACAAGGAACATCCTTTCTCTGAGTCTGTGAGAAGGAGAACAGAACACAAGGAGATTCCCTATCATATGACTCATTTATCCTGTGAACTATTCAGATTCACTCCTTGCAAGTCACAGCCGTTCCCTGGTCTGGAGGAGTCTGAAGGACTTATTTTATTCAGAGCCAAGATAGCAGTATGAAGGACCTTCATTTAAGCAAGTGAAATTCTTCAAAAATAGTCTTTTAAATATACCAGTGTTTTTTTTCCCACACGACTTAGAAGGCATGCATTTTTTTTTCCCAATGCCCAAATCGAAGGCACCAGCAAGTATTACATATGGAGACTGACATTGTTTTACAGAACATGACCTGACCTGTGATTAAAGGTTTTTCACATTGCCACTTCCTTTTCCTTTCCCTAATTAGTACTAAGATTCCATTCCCTTGCACTAACTAGTACTACTAATTATATGGGGTACTGTGGTTGGGGTGCAAACACAGTCCGGATGATTATATGGCAGAAACAAAGTTGGGATTATTGTGGTGTAGCTTGAGCTGTTAAATTGTACAATTGAAATGTATGTGCTCTCTTTAAACTTTATCATAGTTTTTAAAGAGACTGTAGAATTTTATTCCAGCACCATCTCTTCTGCGGCATGTACTCTGGACACACAATACTTTGTGTGACGTATGAAAGAGTATGAATTTCATGTGATGGATTTATAGGCCACCTTTACCATCACTTGAAGACATTACATTGTTCAGATGTAAGTAGCTCCTTTAACAAGTTTTATTTTTATGGAAATTTGGAAAAGTGTAATTGGGACATGCAAAAATGTAGCTGTATTACCTAATCTAATAATATCTCAAATGTCTATGTTGTCTTTAGGTTTTAGGATTTGGTTTTTGTTTTGTTTTGTTTTTTTAAAAAGACCATATGATAACTCCATCTTTTTTGTAACTTCTTCCTCCTTCCCAAATACTCAAGAGTGTAAAGCAACCAAATTCTGAAATCCTTAGCTTCACTGAGAAATAGCTTAAATCTAAATGTAGCTAACATATGGGAGTATAGGAATTTATATTTTTAAAAATATGGTATAAATAGGTATGAGACCAATCACTTGGGCGGTGGTTTTTATTATAACATTTCAAGAAAATGCCTAGAATTCTGAATAGATTGTGCCAACGGAGCTGGCTGTGGGCAACTGAATTCTTATCTTGCCACTATCATCTCCTGACTCTCCATCTCAACACCATCCAACACCATTAAACATGGTGTTATAAAAGATATATATCTGATATAAAAGATGGTGATAGAACCACGTTTACAGACCTCAGTGATTTCAATATCCAATTGTATTGGGAGACTTAGTCATACTCATTATGTTAGACACCTGTTTCTTCTTTCCCAGCTGTGTCATCACAGCTACCTCCTAGGTTTTACCTACCACAAAAGCTACCTCCTAGCTTTTAAGACCCCAGTAATACAAAGCCACAGCTGGTCAATCCATGGCCTGTGTGATTTCAACGCAAGAACATTTGGCAGAGGCCATTATAACAGATAGCCATTATGGGCAAAGATACAGGAATTCACAAACAAAATCAATCACTTCAAATGGCCCATAAAAAGAAGAATCTTACATTTAATATTCTACAGTAAATATTCACCCAAGAAAGCGTACATTAAAAGAACATTAGGAGGTAAATACTCAGTGTGCTGTGCGGGGACTTTGCTGTGTGATTTCTATTATGGTTAATGGGTGTTTGGTAACTAAGTCCCTGTGCTTCACTAACCCTGGGATGTGCTCCTAAGGGCTAGACATAAAACCAGAGTGATTCAGGAACTCCCAAGGTCCTAAGATTTCAGAGTGAGAGCTTTTCTTCAAAAAAATAAATGAAAGCAAAACACAAAATACTGTACCTGAAAGAGAGATTTGTGTGTGGTCTCTCGGAATCCTGACATTACTGTCAGGTACATGCATCAGATTCCAAACAACACCTCTCAGGGACAGATTGCCTTTGTTTCCTGAAATATTCTCCATTACCGATCTATTTTAATTACATTAAAATCGAAGGACATAACCTTATTTTGAAGTAAAAACTCACCTCAAAAGTTAGAATTATTGATTTGGAAACGAAATGAATGCTAAGTAAAAGTGAAAGGAACAAACTGGAATTTTGTCAGAATTCATAGTCTTATGTGAACATATCCATACCTGTTTAATACCCACCCAAATAATTGCCCGTATGTAGGAGTGACCTCATTTCGGAAATATACCCTGAATTCCGCTGGGGTGGTGATTGAGACTGTTAATTCAGACTTACTCGGAGATTCCTCTTCTCTCTGCAGTGTTAGGGCGTGAGGGGAACACTCCTACTTATTTCGTACCTGAGCCAGTTCTTCCTTCCATCTTCACTGCTTCTCTCTGGAACCTCAATCCCATCCTTCTGCCATCATTTTCTCCTGATTGCCTTCTTTTGTCTACCCTGGGCTCTTCGACCAGCGGTCTTTGGAGGCTGTTAAGGTCTTCCTTGTAGGTTTTTAAACTAGAGACCTACCCGGGGAACACGTTTGGGGTGGACCCTGCCAGGCAATGAGCGTAGTGGGCGGGGGGACTACATTTGGCTCTAGGACTAGCTTCTTCAGAAGTGCCGTCCTGGTTCACCCCAGGCTGGGGGAAGGGGTGGGGGGAGCTCCAAGACAGACTGTCAGTGCTAAAGCTAGGACAAGTCCCGGGCAAACGGGGACAGTGGGTCACCCTACTGAAAAGCCACCTCAAAGAGAACTATAACACTGAGGCACTGGGGGGAAAAGTGAATCCACTGCCCAGGTTCTAGCACATGCCAGAAGATACTTTGGAGTGGAGAGAGGTGAGAGAGTGTCTGTGGGCTTGAAGATGAATAGGAACAAGCCACTCGTCCCCACCTACTCAGGGCACTGAGCCACCACAGAAAAGCAAAAAAAGGCTGCGATCCTGTTTGTTTTTACTCAGTGCCCTAATATTCTATTCTACCTTGGATTGTTCTCGTCTCTTTATGTATTTGTCCTATTAGTCTAATTAGACTGTAAGCTCTTTGAGAGCAGGGACTGTTTCTCCTTTGTCTTTGTAGCCCCGAGTCTAGTTCAGTGCCTTGCACACAATAGGCGCCCAGTAAATGTCTGTTGTTGATGATGACCTCTTAATGGTGGCCCACTGGATTGGTAACCGGTAGGTATTCTTCCATTTGAGAAGTGCAGGAGACAGAATAGGTGATGAAGTAGTTAAATTTTAAGTGGGTTTTTACAGGGTCAGTCCTCAAACCTATAATGTTTTTAATCAACAGAACTGACCTGGATTTGGGTAGGATAATGTAGCTGAATTCACTAGGTTTGTTAATGTTGGCTGTACTGAACACACAAAGTGAAGTTCAGCAAGCTTTGTGTTCTCACTGGTAGCGAGCTGCTCTTAGCACAAGTTAAATTTAATATTGACAAATGCTATAACACATGTAGAAGCAGCCCAGGCTCTGACTCCTCTGGTTCAACTACAAAAGGGAGGCTAAGATGAGATGAGTTCTAGCCTATCTTAAACTTGACAGCTTCCCAAAGCTGCTGGGAATTCCAACTGGTGACTTCTGAGGGTCTATAACAATTAAGTATGCGTTTATCTTAAAACCAAAATGAAACAAACAAAAACCCCCAAAACCCTTTTGTTTCCATGAAGCAGATCCCAAATGCTTTCATCCCTCCCAGAACGTGAGGGGAAAGGAGAACTCTTGGGAGAAGTTGCCCTCAGGTGGAGCACCCCGGTCACCATCTTGAGTCCCTAACTGGCCAGCATCTGGTGTCCAATTACCTCCTGGTTACAAGACAGGGCAAGGCGGAATCAAGTCAGTAAAGGTGAGCCAGCGGCTGACGGGGGCCTCCACAAGGAACCATAATCATTACCTTCTTGAACATGTGGACGCTCTGGAATCCTTTTTTTTCATTGCCTATTCTTCCACATATTTATTTGTATGGTCTCAGTTTCATTTTGAAAAGCATAGAAAAAGGGCTAGGACACTACATGAAACAGAGAATGCTTCTTTCTGAACGGACAGGATTATAGATCTTCCCACATTTTCAAAAATTTTATTGTAATCACAAAATATTATTTCATAAAATATTAGCAAAGATGTAATAGGATTTCAAACAGAATCCCAACTGAGATGTTGGAGAATCTGGTAAATGCCACATCTAACTACACTTAAAAGAATGTCTTTGCTATATACATAAATCATCCCAAGTGTCAGCATCTTTACTGCTTTGCCATGAGACTAGTCCTTCAATTTAATTTTATATTTTTTAAAGATTTTATTTATTTATTTGACAGAGAGACACACAGTGAGAGAGGGAACACAAGCAGGGGGAGTGGGAGAGGGAGAAGCAGGCTTCCCGCCGAGCAGGGAGCCCGATGCGGGGCTCGATCCCAGGACCCTGGGGTCATGACCTGAGCTGAAGGCAGACGCATAACGACTGAGCCATCCTGGCGCCCCTAGTTCTTTCATTTTAAAACCAAACATAGGTTTTGTTTTCTGTGAGATTGAATCCAAATATTTAAAATCATATTTTATCACTGAATATCTACTGGGTGGTCTGCACAATGTCATGCGCTTTATATATATTATTTCACAATAATCTTATTATCTCATTGTACACTGAGAGTAAGATTAGTGCATCCGGCCCCCAGGGCAATGAAGATGAGAGTTAACACGTGGCTTTCCATGTCTCAGGCAACCTTTAAATGGTTTACGTGTATAACTGCAATTAATCCTCACAATAACCCTAATAAATGGGTTCCTTTATCATTCCCCTTTTACAGATGTGAAAACCGAGGCACAGGGCACATGAGTAACTTTCCCAAGGTCATGCAGCTAGTCAGTGGGAGTTAGGTTAGAAGCGACCGGGTCTGTCGCTGGAGTCTCTGCCTTCAGTCATCATGTACTTCCTGCCAGAAATTTAACCTGTACGTAGCAATTTCTATTAGAATATTAAAATACTCTATTACATCAATATTCACAGTGTATGTAATTTTGGATACATATTAAATAAGTGACAAATATGTAAATTATGAAGCAAACATGAGAATATTACCACTATCCTTGAAGCCCACTTGAGTGATCCTTCTATTGTCTTGGAATTTCAGTTTACCATTCTCTTACCTTCCAAATAGTTTTATTACATACAGATATATCAATAAACAATAAATTATTTAGTTTTACATAGTAATAAATATTATAAGACTTATAACATTGTACATAGTCTTCTGAAACTTGATTTTTCTTCCCAGGATGTATCCATTTTCTCTGCATGTAACTCTGGTTTATTTTCACGATTGCATATACCATAACTTATTTTTCTCCACTCCTTCAGTGAACATTAGGGTTTTCAGTTTGTTGCTAATAGGTACAAAGTTTCTGTGATCAATCCTGGGAAATTCTTTTGGTACATGTGTGTAAGAAGTGTTATACTCCTAGGGAGTAGACCTAGGAATAAAACTGCTGAGCTGTAGAGTAAAATTGTACCCATGTGCATGATATCGCCAGATGGTTTTCAAAAAGTGTTTGGACATTTTATACTCCTAAATGCCCGCATCTAGTTTGTACTCTACTCTATACTCCTAATTGTCCAACTCCTAGTCCACATCTTTGCTAAAACTTGACTTGGCATTTTCAGGCTGTAAAATGTTGCCCCTCTGGTACATGTAAATTGTGTCTCCTTGAAATGTTGGCTTTTATTTCCCTGATTTCTTATCAGGTTTAGCGTGTTTTCTCTTCAGTTAGTATTATCTCGTCTGTAAAATGCCTACCTATTTTTGTCTACTTTCCCGCCGGTTAGTTCACTTTTCTTCTTTTCTCTTAAAGGATTCTCAATATACTCTATATGGCACTTACTGTTGACTATATGTTTGCAAAGATCTTCTTCCACTTTGTGGCTTTTCTTTCCTTTTTCTCTATGGTGATTTTCAGTGAACAGAAGTTTTTCGTTTCAATGTAGTCATGTTTTCTATCTTCTTATATGATTAGAGCTTCTTACACCCTCTTTAATAATCTTCCACTGCTCCTGATCAATAATTATTTCCTTATATTTTACTCTTAAAAATTTCAAAGTTTTCGTCTCCCATGTGGCAGTAAGGGATTTATATTTTTGCATCAAGTGAGGTAGAAATCACTTTTGTTTTATACAAATATCAACTGTCCTAACACCATTTACTGAGAATTCATTCTTCTCCAGTGATCAGCAAATTTCCATATATGTGAGGATTTATTTCTGTCCTCCCTATTGTTTCATTCTAACCAAATTGTCTATCTTTGTACTAATACCACACAGTCTTAGTTATTATAGCTTTATAATAAGTCTTGGTATCTTGTAGGGCAGTTTTCCCCTCACCTTATTGAATGTTGAAGAATGTCTTGCTCATTCTTTTTTTTCAAATGAATAATATTTGCCAAGGTACTTTTATCTAATAAGGTACACAAACTTTATGTATATAGATTGATGAAGTTTTATATATCTGTACACCCATGTCACCACTATTAGGATGACAACATAGTACATTTCCAGCACCCCAGAAGGCTCATTCATACTTTCTTGCAGTCGATCTCCCTGTCAAGGGTAAGAACTTTCTTACTTGCACGCATGTAGATTTGTTTTGCCTATTTTTAAATTTCATATAAATAGAATTATCTGTTACGTACTTTTTTGTGTGTCTGGCTTCTTTTAGTCAAAATTATGTTTGTAAGATTCATCTCTGTTGATGCATATAGCAGTGGTTCTTTTTCGTGACTATATAGTATGACCTTGCATCAGAATTAGCAATTCTAATATTGGTGGTCTTTGGGTCGGTTCCAACTTAGGGCTACCATGAATACAGTTGTTATGATCATTCTTGTATGTGCATTTTGGTGGACAGAGAGCTTATTTCTGTTGGGTATATTGCAAGGAGTGGAACTGCTGAGTCACTGGTACACCTGTGCTTGGACTTACTAGATATTGCCAGTTTTCCAAATTAGTTGCACCATTTTACACTCCCATCAGCAATAACTGAGTGCTCCACTTACTCCACATATTTACCAGTGCTTGGTATTAGCAGTCCTTATAAACGTATCCTTTTTGCTGGCTATATAGTGGTAAATCACCATGGTTTTAGATTTTCATATCCTTGATGGACAATGAAGTTGAGCATCTTTTCATATGTTTATTGAATATTTGCATATCCCCTTTTGTGACATGCCTAGTCTAAGCTTTTGACCATTATTTTAGTTGGGTTGTCATGCTTTTTCTTCTTTACAGGAATTCTTTATATAATCTAGTGTCAACTCCTTTGTTATATATATTGCAGTGTGTGACTTGCCTTTTCATTGTCTTAATGGTATATTTTAATGACTGAAAGTTCTTAATTTTAATAATTTTAATTCTAATTTAATCTCGATTTCACGTATAATATAATTTGTGTCCTATTTAAGAATTCTTATCTGGCCCCTTGCCATCTCTTATGTTTTCTCCTAAAAACTTTATGTTTTTTTCTTTTGTATTTGGATTTGTGATCCATCCCAAATTAATTCTGGGATATGAGGTGAGGTAGGGGTCAAGGGTTTGTTTGTTTGTTTCCCCTTTAAGGAAATCCAGTGAAACAGCACCATTTATTGTAAATACCACCCTTTCTCCACTGAATTAGTGTTGTTTTGGTGATAAATAGGCTACCACATATATGTGGGATTGTCTCTTAACTTCGAATTCTGTATCATTTTTATCTCTTGCACCATTACCACATTATCTTAATTATTATAACTTCATAAGTCTCAATATCTAGAAGTAGGAAGTATCCAGCTTATTCATCTTCAGTATTGCTTTAACTATTTTTGGCATTTTGTATTTCCACATACACATAGAATTTTAGATTCAGAGTGTCATTTTCCATATTTAATAAAACCTATTGGGATTTCTGTTGTGATTGCATTGATTCTATGGATCAGTTTGGGGACAACTGACATTTTAACAATGTCAAGTATTTCAATTCATAAACACAATTTGAAGTTTTCCGTATAGAGATCTTCCACATCTTCTCTTATATCTGTTTAGGTGTTTGATAGGTTTGGTGCTATTATAAATGGTTTTTTTAATTTAATTTTCTATCTTTTCGTGTTAGTATATACAAAAATACAATTGATTTTTGTATAGATCTTATATTCAGCATTAGAGCTAAATGAACTCAGCGACTGTCAAGTTTAAATGAAGGCCATGTAGTACCATTAAAGTGATGTACTTTTTTAAGTGCATGGTATCAGGAGGTACAAGATGTCAATATGTCTCATTAACAGTGATGCTAAATTTGATCATTATATTAAGGTGGTGTCACGGTTAATTTCATGTGTTAACTTGGCTAGGCTGTGGTGCCTAGTTGTTTGGAAAAACACCAGTCCAGCTATTGCTGTGAAGATATTTTTTAGATTTGATTAACACTGACAATCAAAGTAGACTTGGAGTAAAGCAGATTATCCTCCATGGTATGAAGCGGGGGGGCGGAGGGGGCACTCATCCAATGAGATTTCCTGAAAAAGAAGCAAGTTTCCCCCAAGAGTGCAACATAGAAACCCTGCCTGAGTTTCCTACTTGCTAACCTGTCCTGCAGATTTCAGATTCAGGGCTATAACATCAACTCCTATCTGAATTTCTAGCCTGCCTGCTTGCCCAAGGTTTCAGACTTGCTAGCCTCCACAATCACATGAGCCAGGTCTTTAAAATTAACCTCTCTATAGATGGATAGAGAAATGTAGAGATAGATGTATCCTATTGATTTTGTTTCTCTGGAAAACCTTGACTCATGCAAGTGATGTCTCAGGTTTCTCCACTATTCTCCACTACTATTTCCCCCTTTATAATTATTAGGTATCTTGCAGGAAGATGTTTTTAAATATGAAAATCTCCTGTTTCTCAACATAAACACTAATTTTAGCACCCATAGATGATTCTTGCTGCAATAATTGTTACTGTGGTACCTGACAAATGCTAGGGTGGTTTTTTTTTTTTTTGTATTTTCATCATTTATTCTATATTTATTTTGCCTGAGATTAGGAATTGTGCTATAAGAAAAAGCCATCCATTCTTCCCATTTATTCAGATTTTTTAAATTGAGAAAACAATCCCATTTACAATTGCGTCAGTAAGAATAAAATACCTAGGAATAAATTTGACCAAGGAGGTAAAAGACCTGTACTCTGAAAACTGTAAAACATTAATGAAAGAAATTAAAGGCAACACAAATAAATGAAAAGACACACCATGATCATGGATTGGAAGAACAAATATTGTTAAAATGTCCATACTACCCAAAGCAATCCACATATTCAATGCAATCCCTATCAAACACCAATGGCATTTTTCACAGAACTAGAACAAATAATCCTAAAATTTGTATGGAACCATAAGAGAGTCTGAAGAGCCAAAGAATCTTGAGAAGGAGGAACAAGGCTGGAAATATCACATTCCCAGATTTCAAGCTATACGACAAAACTATAGTAATCAAAACAGTATGGCACTGGTACAAAAACAGACACGTAGAATGATAGAACAGAATAGAGCCCAAAAAGAAACCCACACTTATAAAATTAACCTATGACAAAGGAGGCAAGAATATCCAATGGAAAAAAGACACCTTCAATAAATGGTGCTGGTAAAACTACACACAAAAGAATGAACTGGACCACTTTCTTATACACTATACAAAAAGTAGACTTAAAATGGGTTAAAAACTTAAATGTCAGAACTAAAACCATGAAACTTCTAGAAGAAAACATAGGCAGTAAGCTCTTTCACACTGGCCTCAGCAATAACAACAAAAGCAAGAAAAAAATGGGACTACAACAAATTAAAAAGGTTTTGCAGCGCAAAGGAAACCATCAATAAAATGAAAAGGTAACCTACTGAATGGGAGAAAGTATTTGCAAATGATCTATCCAGTAAGGGGTCAACACCAAAATATACAAAGACCTCTCATAACTCAGCACAAAAAGAACATACAATCTTAAAAAAAGGGCAGAAGACCTGAATAGACATTTTTCCAAAGAAGACATACAGATGGCCAACAGACAAAAGAAAAGGTGCTTAACATCACTAATCCTCAGGGAAATGCAAATCAAAACCACAATGAGACATCACCTCACACCTGTCAGAATGGCTATTATTAAAAAGACAAGAAATAACAAATGTTGATGAGGATGTGGAGAAGGGAACTGAAATGCATTGTCCGTGGGAATATAAATAGATGCAGCCATTATGGAAAGCAATAAGGAGATTCCTTTAAAAACTAAAAATAGAACTATCATATGATCCAGCAATTCCACTTCTGGCTATTTATCAGAAGAAAACAAAAACAAGAACTGAGAAATACATATGCATTGCAGCATTATTTACAAAGGCCAAAGGTCAAGATATGGAAGGAAGTTTAGTGTCCATGGATAAAGAAGATGAGATATAAATACACACACACACACACACACACACACACACAAAGGAATATTACTCATATTACTCAGCCATAAAAAAGAATGAAATCTGGCCATTTGTGACAACATGGATGGATCTAGAGGTTATTATGATAAGTGAAATTAGTCAGAGAGAACAAATGCCATATGATTTCACTTATATTGTGGAATCTAAAAAGCCAGTCAAATGAACAAACAAAACAGAGACTCAGATACAGAGAACAAACTGATAGTTGCCAGAGGGGAGAGGTGTGGGAGGGATGGATGAAATAGGTGAAGGGGCGTAAGAGGTACAATCTTCCAGTTATACATAAGACATGGGGATATACCGCATAGGGACTATAGTCAATAATACCGTAAAAACTTTTTGTGTATGGTGATAGATGGTAACTAGACTTATCATGGTGATCATTTTGTAATGTATATAAATATTGAATCACAATGAAGCTAATACAATATTGTATGTCAATTATACTTCAATTTTAAAAAGTTTAAGGTGGACACATCTCCACCTTCAAAGCAAAATAAAATAAAGTAAAACAGTAAAGTAAAATAAAATGAATAAAATAAAATACAATTTTTTTAAATTTCCAAATACATAAAGCTTTACTAATTTTTGTGTGGTAATATCTAACTTAATTGTTATAGTCAGAGAATGTGGTCATTATGCTAATTCTTTGAAATATTCAATATGTGGTTTATATACTACATTTGCCAAGTTGTGTAAGTGTTCCATGAGTACTTGAGAAGAACGTGTATTTTAAAATTTTTGGTGGTCTAGATTCCTATGTTTGTCCATTAAATCAAGTTTGCCAATTGGGTTGTTCAAATTTTTTATATTGTTACTAATTTTAGTCTGCTCAAATAATAATAGGGAAGTGTTTTGAAGCCCTCCAGTATGACATTGAGTTTTCTTCCAGTAGTCTACAAACACTGCGTTAGCTATGGTGAGATGCAGACAAGTTTGTAATTATTTTTTCTTCCTGGTTAAATTACTTTTTATCATTTGGTATTAACCACTGTTATCCCTACCATAGCCTTTTCCTTAAAGTCTCTATTTTTCTGCAATTAAAATAGCTACCTCAATGTCCGTTTGGTTTTATTATTGTTGCCGACCTTGAATTCCATGATGAAGATGTGGACTTGGTGATGTTAGCCGTGTATCACTGAAGCTTGTTAAGCATGGAAGTCATAGGAATAAAGCAATGTTTCATGGGTTTCTAGGAATGCTAAAAACTTTTCTTCTGCTAAGAATTATTTTTTAAAGGAAAACATCAAAATAATTAAGTATCAATGCTTCAATTTCTAAAAGATTATTCCTTGTTCTCCATTTAATTGTAAGTGATTGTAATGTGGAGAGAAAAAAATCTTGTTTGGCTTATTTTAGTAATAATAAACCTGTATCCTTAAAACCAGATGTCTTTCACCATAGATTAACCATCACTATTGCCAAATGTGTGTGTGTGTGTGTGTGTGTGTGTGTGTGTGTGTGCGCGCGCGCGCGTGGTGGGTGGGGGTGGGTGTGTGTGTGTGTGTGTACAGTTTATTCTGTCTATGAGCAGGTATCGAAACTGTGGGTCTGATTCTGGCAAATAAAATGGAGAAGTGACACAGCTGAGGGCAGAAAAGTGAGCCCTCGTTGTCCAATCTGATTCAGCTGCAAAGGGCAGTCGTTGCTCACAGAGTTCAGGGTAGTCGCTGTGTGCCCCTGTGAAGCAAAAGCCTGTAAGCCAGCCGATGTCAGAAGCCCAGGCTCCCCCCCTTCCCAGCTGGGTGCCTCTCAACCGCATTGCTAGATCTCTATTTTCTGTAAAACTGGGGTCCCTCCAATTGTTTCCATTTTTAGTGTTATGGTAAGAATTAAATAAGAATATACGAAGGGCTCATGATAACTCAGTCCCAACATGGATGGAGGGGTCCTCTAAAAGTGCCTAAAAGAAACAGCTACATAGATCCGTAGACATCCGTGAGGTCAAAGTCGCTATGGCTTCCCCCAGGTTAAAACATCTGCCTACCCGAGAAGTGCTTCCCACTCAATGCCCTTCCTCTCTCCTGCCCACCTTCTCTGACCACTAGCCTTAAAACTCATGTTCCGAGTTGCCTCTGATGAAGCATTTCCTGATCTCACCACATGAGCTGACCCTTCCTCCCATTCTATTCTGTATAGATGTCTCTCCTAGCATTCATTAAATGTCTCACTTCCCACACTAGAACGCACCCCAAAACCAGGGAGTTTGGGTTCAGGTCCAGCTGGGATTCAACTCTGTGTCTCCGGCGCCTGCGTGATGCCTTAATCCAAGTAGAGGTGCTCGGGCAAGTGGGGGGGAGAGGAAAAGAAAAATCATTTCTGTCAACAGGAAGAGGTTTCTGTCCCCCTCATAATCTAGTGGGTTATAAAGGTGCACACATGGAATGTTGATAACAAGACAGTTGAACCCAAGGCTCTGTGGAATAGGGAGGAGATGAATCCTGCCCCAAGAGCCTGTCTGGTGAGTTAGAAATGTCTTTAGTCCATCTCATTTATTGCAAAGTAATTTAACTCTTTGATGGGATAGACTTGTATGATGAGTTACATCACAATGGGCTTTTTTCCCCCAACAGGTAGTTTCTTCCCCCTTCGAAAAGTAAAGCTTTTGGCAATTATTTGATCTTTGTTTGAAGTCAATTAAATATTAAAGGATGTCTCCCTCCTTTGCATGAGCCAACCCAACCGAAAGTCCATATCACAGGGTTCTGAGAAAAGGAGAGTTTTTGCATCAATTCGTCCCCTCCCCCCGACTCACAGGTACTGCTCCCCTGTTCCATGCTCCTTTAACTAACTCTGGCCTGGACAACCATGGCCTTCCAGGATTGCCTTTCTCCATCTCATTTGTTCCCCAAGGCAAAATGAGTCTCATCAAGTATAAATTTCACTTGGAACCTTTCTCTGAATCCTGACTAGCTGCTTGATTTAGTCTCCTGCCATAGCCCGAACTCGGGCCCCACGGCCTGCCTTATTAGCTTCAGGACCATCTCTCACGGCTCCTCCATATGTGTCCCGAAGCTCCAGCTACACCAGCTTATTTAAGGTGGCTCCAGGTTTGCTCATGCTGCTCCTGCACCTTGAGTGCACCCCCTCCCCTGTGTTCACATCTCTGACAAGCCTTCCCCACACAACTCTTGCCCCTGGCTGCACACTGGCTCCAACACCTGCTGCCACTGGCAGCCCAGCTTCCATGTTCCCACCTTTCAGGCCATAGGTCCCCATATTTTCTTTGGAAAATCAATCCCTCCACTCTTCACTATGTAGTTAATGAGGGATTAATTCTAGATAGAGCTCCAGGGATAGTCTCTGATTGTCTTAAACCTATCGGCATATCCAGTCTCCCAGACCCAATAACTGGTTCATGGATGGGAACATGGCCCTATGCAGGGATACAAACTCTTCCCCCAGCTCATGGTGCTTTGGGGTTTGAGACTGCTAAAGCCATATTTGCTACCACAAGAGGAATCCCCTTGTGAATGGAGCCATCCCAGGGGGAGCAGATATGACAGATAGAGTGTAGAATGTCATTAGTGCTGGATCGAGCTGAGCCTGAAGACAAACCTCTCCCGGACATTCAGTGATGTAAATAAATACTTTTAAAAATTATTATTTAAGCATATTTGTGTTGGGTTTTTGTCACTTTCTGAAAAATTGTGTCCAACCATTATTGTCAATTCAATGACACCTTCTAGAATCTCTCCTGGAACTCTCTTCACCAGTGTTCTGATTCCCCTACTATAAATGCCTTAGAGACAGAGGCAGTGCCATTCACATAGAAGGTATTCGTACTCGGCAAATGGTGGAGGAATAAGGACACAATGTGAGGACACAGAGCAGCACCAGGGAGCAGTGAAGTGCATTATCAGTACAAAGATGTTTGTAATAATTTACCACCCTTGTTGGGTATTATTCTTGGCTGTGATTCTCCAGGCTTTCATTACATCTTCTTGGTAGGAAGTTTGTTGATGCAAGTATGGCCAGATATTACTGGGAAGCCATCAATAAAACTATAATATAATAGGATAGAAAATTAAAAGGTGCATTTTAGGAAGAATGTCAGTACCCATCTGTAAAACTTTTAATTATGTTGATATATACACATATATGTGCATTAGGCCACAGTGTAAAATGTATTTCTTACTGCAGATGGGAAGCACAATATTTTTGAACACTATTGATCTGGCTCCCACCTGAGACAATTCTATAGTACAGAATATAAAAGGATCGAAAATAACAGAGTGTAGGATGTTAGAGAGGGTACTTCTTTTGTGCAACTTCTTTTTTAGTCATATATATATATAAATATACATATACATATATGTATATATTCAATCCTATATGTAGTGATATAGGAAACAAAGGCAAAAGAAAAATTAAATTTCCTTACTACTTACAGCCCATTGATGAGTCCTTGAAACAGGCAGGGTGACCTTCCTCTAGGAACCCAGCTGCCTCAATGTGAGTGCTTTGCTAAGGGCAAAAGGCAATCTTGGCCCTACCGCCGGGATCCTCTAAGTCTTTTTTAACATACAAAATTTTTCTTTGGAAACTTCCTTTATCTCTACCCCCCAAGATATGTGTTGACAATCATCCCCCAAGCATATGACCCACTGATATATATCTGAAGGGTCTCATGACTGAGTCTTTATTAAACAGTAATAAATGACCTTTTCCTAACAAAAGCTAACCCCCTCAAGGTCCTGGAAACCTTGCTTGCAAAATTCCTTAGAGACTGACTCCATCCCTAACCTCCCCCATCCCCCCCAACTGGAAAGTATATAATGGGCCCCTCCTCATGACCCCAGTGCAGCTTTTTCTGCCCACGGGTTCTGTCCCCGTGCTTTCATAAAACCACCTGTTTGCACCAAAGACGTCTCAAGAATTTTCTTGGCCGTCGGCTCCGAACCCCAACATCTTTACTACCTCACAAAGGAGTCATGATGGGAGATATATTTCTTACTGTGGGTAGTAGCCAAGAAGTTTGAAAACCACTGATCAGCTTTCTCCCTAAGGCCCGAAATATTACAAAACAGTATGACTGAGCTGCAGCCACAATGTGAAGAGAAGGAAGGGGGCTTCATCATCGCCCCCCTGCAAGCTGTGTGGAGGCAGGTAGTGTATTTGTAGAAGGACTGCTGGGCTTCTAGACAGTCAGTGACAGGCACATGCGCGCAGCTGCTTGTAGAGCTCAGGCCGACCACAGGGCTGGACCGGGCTTGTATGGGGCTTGTATCTTTCCTGCCTATTTCCTGGCCCAGCCCTTCAGGGTACCAGTTAAAAGTCATGTAGACACAGGAGCCAGGAGCCTTTGGAGAAGGAGGTTAAACATTTTGAACTGCTTGTTACCTTTGGCTTTAGGCCTAAAGGAGACCCAAGGGTGTACTCTGCAAAAAACTTGACCTTGGGGATTAAAGTTACAGAGGTAATCTACTAGAATTGGAGGATGCTTGAGTATCTGGAGAATAAAAGTAACAAAAGCCAGGTGTCTCTTAAAAAGCAGGCAGTTTGCTTTAAAAAAAAAAAAAATGTTGCTCTTCTCATGTTTTAAATTGTTCATCCCTTGTTTCCCATATTTATTTTTAGTTTGTTTCATTCTCTAAATGGAGCACTTAGAGAATGTTAGATTCCTTTGACTAGTTTTAGTTTTAGTTTTATCTTCCTTTAAAATAGTTTCAGCTACCTTGGGCTTCCATTTAAATTTTCCCTCCATTGTTGCTACTTTAAAACATTTTTGTTTCCTTTTCCTACTTCTGCTTTATTCACAAACACATCCTTGGAATTCTAAGCTTCTGATTCTAACATCTAAAATTTTAATTCTTTAGCCTCATTTTCCCCAGTTATACTTTGTAACTTGAGATTTTCGTTTTGTTGTTTAACTTGTGTAATGTATTGTTTTTATTCCTTTTATTTAGTTTCCCTTATTTCAACCTCAATTTCTCTCCCCCGCCTTTGGTTTTATTGATTTATAAGTGTATTTTCTTATTTGTAATTTTAATTATTCTTTTCCTTATATAATGTGCATTTATCAGGCTGACAACCTACAGTAATGCAAAACTCAGGCTCTTAACCACTATTCTCTTCAGCCTTCTTACTCTGTAAGCACTTTCCTCACTAACCGACCTAGAATATTTCCCCCACCAGTGTACCTCTAACATATTTCTTCCCCTTTGATCCATCTTCTCTCTTGGCAGGGTTACAAGAAATCCTGTTGCCTGAATCTTTTTATTTCCATGTACTTATTACAAAGAGCAAGAAGAAGCCGCCTAGAGCCAAAAGAATCTGGAGTTTTTAAAACAGAGTCGACGAGCCCCTTTTTGGATGGTTTCCACACGTATGATGAGGCTGTTCTTCACCTGGGCTGGCCCCAGCTGCCAGACTGTGTTGGAAGGAAGTACTTCCTCCATCTCTTAACCCTCTGTGAAAGTTTCCCAGGGAGGCCTTCAGAATGAGGCAGAGGTGGTAAAAAGGGGCTCTAATCCTTTGTCCAGCATTCTGGGAGGGAAGAGGGCGTTCCCTTGAATCCAGCCAGAGGCATAATTTGAACAATTTAAATGGCTGTGGCCAAGAACCTCACCATTTAATGCCACTGGGGTCCTGAGATGAGGTGTGTTGGTCCAAGTCCAATGAGAAGACAGAAACCCCATAGCAATGTGAACGAGGACTAAGAGTAAGGGGACATTTGCCAGTGAGAGAGAAAGAGAACTCAACAGACTAGAAGAAGAGCAGGTATGGAGGCAGCCACCAGCCCTCTGGCTGAGAGAGGGGCCCAAGGAAGAAGGAACCCCTCAGGGAGCTGAGGTCCAGACACTGTTGGGGAGGGTGCAGTGGGGCTCACTGGACGGCAGAGAGGTTCACTGAGAGGTCATCTCCGTGGAACTTGCTGGAAAGCTGCTCTCTGGAGAGCTAGGCAAAGCTATCCTCTGAAAGAAGCCACACCTAAGAACTCCTGAAAATCAGCCACCTGTAGGGGGTGGGGCAAGTTGTCCAGGAGGAGGTGCCCAGCCAGCAGCACGCCATGATGGAGACGCCCACGGACGTGTGCTGGGGGAAGGTGCCCTCCATATGTACTCTGCCGCAAGGCTGCTGGAGCCAGGTTGCCGGAGCTAGCCAGCCACTCAGGACGAGTTGCTTTGCCCAGCAACCCTTTGGTTGGTGCTCTGTGGGGCCAGCCATGAGGCGCCACAGAAAACACACGGACAGCCGGAGACATGGGGGAGCACACCAGAAGCAGGAAGGGAAGCTCCTTCTTCCTGCCACGCTCCCCCAGCACCCTCTATTGACAAAGCTTAACATCATGTTAACCGCAAAAGAACTTCTTAAGGGTTCAGCTCCATTATCACAGATGGATAATGAGTGGATCTGGAGCTAAGAGACAATGAACTGATAATTGGACCAGTATACCCCTTTGGCTACTTAGCTTCTGTATTCACTCTTCCACACACATTTGAGACCTGTACAATAATGATACAATTCTATATTTCCATCTAACACGATGTTTCTATTTGTCCAAGCAAAGACATTCTCACCCTTCACCAAATAAGGAGATGCACAGCCATTAATGGCACTGTATACACTATCGGCTTTATTAATTACCCCCTAACTTCCACCAGCCCCACTGAATATTTTCTTATCTTAATACTATATTATAAGGTTAAGCACCACCAACTTGCATAAAATAAAAATGGGGAAAGAGAGAGAAATAGCGGGCACACATAAACATGTAATAGGCAAAGAGGAGATCTGTAAAGCTATTACAAAATCCTCATTTCAGTAGTTGGCCATGGGCTATTGCTGATATCTATGGCTTCCTATGTTCCTCTACCTATTTATTTCCCTTGCTCTCAGCCAGAAGCTGAATCAGTCAGTTCTTTACTTGGTGGAGTGGCCCAAACCTTCATTCAGACAACTGAGTCCTCAATCATCCTGCTTTTTTTTTTTTTTTTTTTTGGATTGTTTCAGCTTTCCATTAATGTTTGCTCTTGGTCATGGAACTAGTAAGGCGCACCCCCAAAGAGATCCCTTTGCCATATAGACCCCCCTTGCCTTCAGTGTGTAGCAGCTACTTCATTTCCCTTTGGTAATTGGCCTCAATCACTCCAGCCACTATAGAAACCCCTTATTTTTGCCATGTTCAGTGATATCAGGGTCCAAAATGGCCCAGTGGCAGTCTTCTCTTCAAAATTAATGGAACCACTGTGGTGTCCCCGGGATGAAAGCATTCCTCTCTTCAGGGCTAAGACCGCCATACTAGCAAACTCAAAGTTGGCAGGACAGGAAGCAGAGATTCCATGAATGGATTATTAGGTGTAAGAGTGAGAAGAGCTGCCCTTTCTACTCCTTGTTCCCAGAGCTGTGTATTCTGGCCATGGGTGAAATAATGCCATGTAGTGGTCTCTGGTTCAAAGCCTGTATTTACCCTGTCAAACAGAACCCCCTTTTTTCGGAGTGCTATCTCCAGGTGGGGGCATAACTATGTCTTCAGTGAGCCATTCCCTCTTCAGTTAGGCCAGCCACTCCCAGGTTATGGGGTATGTGGTAAGTTCAAGTAACTCCATGGTCATATGCTCACCGAAGCATTTCCTTTGCTGGGTAATGAGTTCCTTGCTCAGACTCAATACTGTGCAGAATGCCATGCTGGTAGATAAAGATGTCTGTGAGTCTATTGATGGTGATGCTGGTAGAAGCTTTAAGAGCAGAGAATGCAAATCCATACCCAATATATGTGTCTGTTTCAGTGTGGATGAATTTCTGCCCACTCTATGGTGGTCAATATAATTAACCTATTACTGGTCAGCTGGGGAATGGAAGCACCAATTAGTGGCTGAGTTTTAATGCAGGTCTCTGCTGTCGGTAGAATAGGCACCACTCAGTTGAGCCCATAGTCTCCATCCTGGCCACCATAACCACATCCCCTCCCCCCGCCATGGGCCCAGTGAGCAAGCACTGGGAAAAAAGGCTAACTGACACCCACAGAATATATCATTTTGCCCACCTGATTACTAAGAGCCTCCTCTGCAGTACATGCTTTTGTGAGCACTTATGTGGGACACAGATATCTTTATAATATGTCCCTATTCAAAGAGGATTCAGAATCTAAACTGAGAAAAAGAAATAGAGAAGAGCCGGGTAGTGAGATGATAATGAGAGATTATAAATTCAGTTTGGGTTATACTGAGTTTGAGATGCCTGTGGGGCTTTCCAGTACAAAAGGGCATTTCTGGAACCCAAGGGAGATGCTGAGATGGAGAAATTTGGCTGCCAGTGACGTGGAGGTAACAGTGGAAACCATAGATGGGGATGAAAGTACACAGGGACAGTGTTGAATCGGAAGATTTTGAGGGCAGAATTCTGCAGAAGGGCTGCTGTGGGATGTCAAAGACCGAAAAGGAGAGGCTGAATGAAGAAAACTCGGGGAGCAAGCAGTACCATGGAGGCAGAGGAAGAAATGTTTTTTAAAAGTGGAAGTCATCAACAATTGCTACATATTAGGGAGAGAGAAGAAAGGTACAGGCAGAAAAATTCCACCAGATTTGGCAAATTAAGAGATCATTGATATCAGTAAAGAAAATAGTTTCGGGCCTGTGGTGGAAGCAGAAGCTAGATTCGTGGAAAGGTTCACAAACAAATACAGGGCAGGGAAGTCAAGTCAGAATGCCACCCATTCATTCAAAATAATAGGCTATGAAATGAAGTAGAAAAGAACTCTATACTATATAGCATTTCTATATTTGCCTTTAAAAGGGAAGTGGGATCTTGAGCTTTTAAGATGAGAAAGCTTGAACATTTTTGAAAACAAGGGAAATCACATCCATGCAAAGGAAGACTTGACTGCGGGATAAGGAGAGGTACGTTTATTAGTAAGCAATATCCCAGAAGAAAGGATGGAGTCAATGACTCAATCTCCAAGACCAAAGGCGGGGGGTGGGGGGGGGGATGGGATGGAGGAAAACAGAGGTCAATTTGCAGGCAGTAGAGAAGGAAGTTAAGCCTGTTACCTTCCCTCAATTACCTTTTCAGATTACAAAGCAAAATATTCCAATGACTGGAAAGTCTGAGTCATTGGGACAGCAATGAAGAAAATCTATAGTTTTGAAAGAGCAGTAGTGGGAAATGGGGGGGGGGAGAAATACAGAAATCTGATTGCTTAGTCAAATTTCACTTCCATCTTGAAGTCTTCTCTGCCCCTTCCCCTGGAAGTAAACAGTATTAATAACATGTATATATCAACTACAAATAGGTTTGTTTTTTTTTTCTAAAACGCCTTAAATGGCACTTGTCATTTTGGGCTATGTAGTTACTTCATCTCTTCATGTGAGTCTTTCAAGAAGTAATTTTTAACTCTTTTAAAAAAAGAACCCTGTTTCTTTGTATCGCTCAAAGCATCTGCCAGAGTGGGTAACACATTAACACAGTGTTTCAACCACAATCCCTGTACAACAAACCAAACTAACCTTAGCGGAATAAAATAGTTTTTTCCCCCTATTATTGTCTCACAGTTCTGGTGATCAACGAGGTGGTGCTCACTTGGGGTTCCACCTCTTCAGTGGTTGCAGTCAGGAAGCCTCTGCAGGCTGTCTCCCTCATCCCTCTGGAGCTTGCTGTTGGCTACTAGCCGGGACCTAACCGGGGCTGTTGGCCAGAATACACATGCGTGGCTGCTCCGTGTGGCCTGGGCTTCCGCAGGGCCTGGTGGCTGGGCTCCAACAGCGAGCGTCCTGAGAAAGAGTCAGGCAGATGCTAGATCACGTTGTATGATCTGCCTTTGTAAGTCATGCAGTATTGTTCTGCCACATACTATTTATTTGAGTTAGGCCCCAAGGCCCGGCCATATTCAGGGGAGGGGCATTTAGGCTCCACCTCTTGATGAGAGGAGTGTCAAAGAATTTGCAGATACTACATACAGTAAGTGCTAATTAGATGCCTGTTTAACCATTAAACATTTTGGAAAAGGCTCAAAAGAAAAAAAAATGAGAGTGGTGCTGTCTTAAAAGGTCTGACTAGAAGTCAATAATAACGCTGAGAAGTCAATTAAACCCATAAAATATGCTACCCATGGCTGTTTTACAAGTATTTGCTATCTTTTACAGTCTCCTTTTAGGATAAAGCTGGGTTGTTTAGTCTAGGAAGATAAAGCAGATCAGTGTTTCTCCTACTTTCATGTGCATGAGAACTTCCTTGGGGACCTTGTTAAAATGCAGATTCTGGTTCAGGGGGTCTGAGGTGGGGCCTGACGCTCTGCGTTTCCAAGCGAGCCATGGACCACGCACGAATAACAAGCTAGTCGGAGGCAGTAGTAGGGGTGACTACCCGGCTCCTGTGCTCGCTCCCTTCTCTAGAAGAGGCCCTAACAGCCAGGGGTATGCCACCACACATCCTGATGTGCTTACAGGACCTGGACCTTCTGGCCAAGTGGACTCTTGATGCCGGCAAGATTAGTCTGTTCTTCTACAAGCCTCTTAGAATAGAAATAATGGAAGAGTAATGTTCCTCTCTCTTGTGGTGAAGCACAGGACATAAGGCTCTGGTGTTACCAGCCATGTGAGAAAGCCAGTCTCCGGGAGGGATGAAGAAATGCAGAGAAGAATATCCAGGTGCCATTCCAGTCCCTGGTGAGGCTCAGGCCAGACGCCCCATCAAATTCCCTTCTCGGTCTAAACTTGTTCTAGTAGGGTTTCTATCATTTGAAACTTAAAAGTCCTAACTAACGTGGAGTGCGGGGAGAAGATGTCTCCTGGAAATGCAGTACCCACTGGGATGGGGGGACATCAGAAAACTTTGGACTAGATTATTATCCAGACATCAGGGGCCTGGGGTGAGGACAGACTGTCCATTCAATCATGCTAAAGGTATATTTCTAACGAAGTGGACAGGCCACAGAGGGAGTTAAACACATGAACCTCTAAGGCTCGGTGAGGAGAAGGGAATAGGAGAGTCTGGGAGCACCATGGCTAATGTTCTTTAGAGTGACCCCTGGGCCTGAGTGGAGGTTAAAAACAAGGGCTAGGTAGAGTCCTGGCCAGCAAAGAACAGAGGGGCAAAATTTTCCTGTGTTAGGCACTGTATGACATGCTTTCCCTTGATGACCCAAATTAATGTCCCCAGGAAAGTGTCCTACGTTGCTCTGCCGGCTGTCCCTGAAACCCCAGCGCCGACAGCAGCTGGCACTTCCACAGTCGGAAAAGGTCAGATCGCATGAGCACGAGCCCCATCACATGAGCCTCAGGCGGCAGGCCCTACGAATGGCTATGCCACGGGCAGATCTGGAAGTCCCCTGAGGTCACTGAGGCTGCAGGCAGCCCACAGGACACAGTAAGCTCCTTTTTATGACTGTTTCCACCTTGCTATGTTTGCACTAAGTGAATTTTGAATAACCAGTGTCTTGGTCACACCTTCAACTACATCAATCCCATGTTCAAGGGTCTATGCAGTTGAAATAAACTGAACATTTCATAGCACATTTCCAAAACAGAAACATTTTTGCACTGAGAGATAAAAGACTGGGTACCACCACGGTGTATCATCCACGAATGGAAAGACTTTCGTATTTACAAGGCAAGGACATGCGCAGATAGGGCAGGCAGCAACAGAACAGCGACCCCGGAGAAGACTTCCTTTGTGGGAAATGCCCTCGGGTAAAAGATGCGACAATGAAGTAATGAGGCTGATTTCAGAGAGCCAAAATGGATGCTGATCTCATTATTTTGTAGCCATACCTTGTGGTATGTTTATAAAATATTTCTTTCACAAGTTAAAACAGAAACTGCTACAGATGGATTTAAATTTTGGTAAAATCAATGGAAAAAGTTGTATGTTAATGCAACATTTGTTGTAAAGATTCCAGAAACATACGAGTCAAAATTTCAAATTATGATTCCCACAGTAACTGTAACTCTGCTCTACAACATACATAATGGAAGAAATGTTATCAACATATACCATAGTAGAAAATACTCAGTAAGCAGAAACAAGCTGAGTTATGCTTGTTGTGGGAATCATCATTTTCAACTAGCTGAGGATATAAAAAAATTGAAACCATAAATGCATGCATTATTTTACGTATTTAATTCCACTTTTTCTTGATCCAATTTAATCAGCTTTGCATCCAAACTGCATTTCCCTTTCATAAACTGTAAACGAATGCCTTTCATAATTTTAAAACCCACATCGTTTGGTTTCTTTTTCTCCTGCAGGCTGCCTTTGCCGAATGGCATCATTATATCCCGTCCCTCCCCTAAAAGGTCAGCCATGTCTGCCGGGACCCATTTATCTATATTCCTTGTCTCCCCAAAGGACACCAAGGCGGGAGGGGGAGAAAAAGAACACCAAGAGAACAAGAAGCACGTTAAGTAGCTTATACTTAACGGTAAGCCAAGTGCAGCGGAACAAGGGACAGTGGGATCATTAACTTCCCTGTTGGTATCTTCCTAAGCCAAAATAAGGAAACGAGCACCACCATATATTAACAATTTCCAAAGTGTTTAGTCATAACATTATCTCATCTGATCCTCACAACAACACTGGGGGAAAGGCAAGAAGAAAACCCCTTTCCGTTGTTCAGCTCTTTCTGGCTCCAGGATATATTTAAGATGCGCTTTTCTGGTATAATTTGAAGTCTGGACTATTTAATTGCACTTACAATATTACCCACTTACCACATGCAGCGGATTTACTTATTATTGAAAGCAGAATATACTTTATGTAAAAAAATTATGGTTACGAGCTGAACATTTAACATAGATTAAGCTTTCTGCTTTAACTATATTCTGAAAATTCAATAATGAAACAGAAAGAGAAATAACTGCCCTTTGAAACTCTGCCTGGGCAAAATTAATCCTGTATATTATATCCAGTATTACTTTTCCCAGTTTGGTTTTAACTAAGAAGGGCACCTTCTACAGCCTCTGGAGAGGAAGCCTTATACTTTCTAGCGGTCTTTACCGTCAGGGTGTATTTCATTATATTCAAACTAAATTACTTTGGCTCAAGATCAATCATATTTCCTTTTGACGCTAAGTAGCTCCGCCTTACCCTAGTGTTCATGACCTTGTGTAAATGTTTGCTGGGTGCTCTGGTCAACCTTTTTTGTCTCTTAGTGCTACTATGATTTGGCTAGTCAAGAGGAAGTTTGTTTTTCCCTCTATGTACAAAAGAATCCCTCTCCATTTATTCAGATAAAATATCTGAATTTATTGAGTACACCAATAAAAAGATCAATTCAAATGAAGATTCAGAGCCGGCAAAAAGCCTTAATATCATTTGTTCTAACCTGAGAGTTAACAGTTAATCATCTGCCTGTGAAGTGTATGACCGTTTTGCATGTAATTAAAAGGCAATATTTTAAGTGGTAAAAGGAAAACAAATCCTAAGGAATATTAACTTTAGGAGGTTTTATTGTGGAGGAAGAGTTGTCTTCTTAATGTTACCTCTAATTATAAATCAGATCTTTGTAATGAATAAAGATTAACACATAAATTCTTGGGGAAAAAAACAGATAAAATACTAAAAGGTATCCTGTGGAACATGAATACTCAACTTCCATGGTTTTTTCCCCCTTATATGCAAAACAACAACAACAACAACAACAACAAAAACCAATATCTGGGGCTGATGGCAAAACACAATCTCAATACTATTGCCAGTTATGAGAAAGACAGGCAGATGGCTGATGAGCTAAAAGAAATCAGCGATGAAGATGTGAACTCTTAAATCTTCTTGGAGAGCAAAAAGGTCTTTTCTGCCTTAAGTGATGCATCAGTCAAACAAAAAGGCAGGGTCCTACGTGTGACCTTTCCAGACAGTCATCCACTCTATGGGATTATCTCAGGAAAAGTACAGACCCAGACAGTGACAAGGTTTACCTTAAACAGAATGAAACAACGTCTCTTTCAATATGGAAATTGAAGAGGAGGAAATCAATTCTTGAGGATCACAGAATGCTTAGAAATGAAAAATGATGGGGTCTGTTTCTCTTGAGCAGTCAATAATATGAAATTCTCAAAGGTCTTATATTTTCCAGGCAAACTGACAGCAAATAAGGTCCCAAAGACTATCAGTACCCTAAGTTAAGGAACTCATTTTTTTATATTTACTTAAAATCAAAGCTGCAGAATTCCATGAATGGCTGAGAGTAAAATACTAACCCACTGAAAAATCAACCAAAGGAAGATTCTGAGAACAAGGTAAGTAGGCCCAACAACAGAAGAGTGTTAAATGACTTACTGTACATTCATAAAATGGATACTGTGCAACCATTCACAGTGTGTTCTGAAAAATGTCCAAGGAGAGGGAAAGGGTTGATAACATACTGTAAAATGAAAAGTTACAGAGTGAAATATTCTATACGATCTCTATTTAGGAAAAAAATGTGTACATTGAAAAAAAAGACTAGGAGGACACACACAAAAATCCTGACAAGAAATTACCTCTGCTAGTGAGAACTTAAGTATCTTCACATTTTTTTCTTTTCTGAATGAAAAGGGGGTAAGATTAGGGGAAATTTTTATTTTCAAAAACAGCCATTAAATATACTCGGATCTTTGTCCAATCTTTTTAATAACACGCACAACAAAAAACAAGTATAGTTAGTGCCACTTAGCATTTGCATTAACAGTTATTTATCTTTAAGTTATAAAATCAATAGTTCATTCAAATTTAGTTTCCCTATACTTTTTGCCCAATTCACATAAGAACAATGTTTTTGTTTTTTTTTTAAGATTTTATTTATTTATTTGACAGAGAGAGACACAGCGAGAAAGGGAACACAAGCAGGGGGAGTGGGAGAGGGAGAAGCAGGCTTCCCGTCGAGTAGGGAGCCTGATGTGGGACTCGATCCCAGGACGCTGGGACCATGACCTGAGCCGAAGGCAGCTGCTTAACCGACTGAGCCACCCAGGCGCCCCAAGAACAATGTACTTTTTAAAAAGCATAATGACATAAAATTTTATCCAAGGTTGCAGTCTTCCATGCCGTCTTCTTCACACATCATGTCTAGAAAATGAACTTCATATGCTTGATTCCATAAGTTTTGAAGAAAACCATTATAATGAGTGCCCACAATCCCAGAATGAAACCCCCAGGAGGATGCCAATCTTTCAGCTTTGGTTTCTGCAAAACAAAGAGGACACGGTAAACTTAACAATAATGGGTCAAACAAACACTGATGGGAAACAGAAATTTCACAGGCTGTGTTTGAAGGGGAAGTAATTTAGCCAAATTAAATGTATTAGGACAGCAACAACAACAAAAGCTTCTAACTGGGTAAATATTTCAATGTGGTTCTTACAAAGGTCAGTTTCAGATGCCATTTTGTTTCTCCAAAGAGGCTTCCTTGACTACCCAGCCCAACAGCTCTCTTCACTAGCCTACTAGTCCTTCTCACTTTGAATTTATATATTCATTAGTTTGTTGGTTTTGTCTGTCTCTCCCACCAGACTACAGCTCTATGAAGGTCATCGTGCTTGTATTCCCAGCACCCACCTGTCACGGCGCCTGGCACACAGGAGACATACATATATTATACTGATTAAGTCATTGGAAAAACAAATGCTTTCCAATTCCATTTGTTCTGATATTCAACAAATACTTGTTTGGGGCCCATACCTTTGGTCATGGTAAGCCCTTGAGACAGAATGTTCCTTGCTCCATTCCAAACCCTATTTGAAACTCACCAACTAAAATGCCAACACCTTCAGATTTTCCCACCTGCTATATTCTCTTCTTTGAATGTGTAGCTCCTTCTACTCTTACTTCTATCGAGTAACATAATTATTTTTATTGGTTATCTCCCTGCAAAATGCCAGGGAGAAATGTCTGGCTGTATTCATTTTATATCCCTTTGTCCATTCCCTACCCCTCAACACCCAGCCAAGTGTCCTGTATATTTCTTTGTCCAGCAAGGAAAGGCAGACCAGTCTTCTCCCTTTAGTTGTCATTGCAACAGCTATGTTATGTCCCTGAAACTGGAGGTCTGTAACTATGATCTTTTTATAAGGTTTACTTCCTAAACTACTGGCCAAGGTTATAAGGATAGTTATGATATGAGAATCATATTTTTTAAAGATTTATTTATTTGAGAGAGAGAGAGAGAGAGCGTGCGTGCGATGGGGGGGCAGGGCAGAGGGAGAGAGAAACCCAAACTCCATGGCGCTAAGCGTGGAGCCCATGACAGGGCTCGATCCCACAACCCAAGATCATGACCCGAGCTGAACCCAAGAGTCGGTCGCTTAACTGACTGCACCACCTAGTGGCCCCTAGAATCATATTTTAGAGTAGAACTGAGTGAAGAGAAACTAATCTAAAATTTTCTTTAGTCACCTTGTAAACTAGCCAAGGAAGGTTCATAAATCTCTTAGAGGTATCTGCATCTTATAGTTTGGTTTCCCATATATAACCAGGACACCTAATGTTCTTTACTCAATCCTAAGCTCATCACATTACAAGAGGAAAGGAGGCAGGCAGAGAGGAAGCGGGGGAGAGAAGGAAGGAAAAGAAGGAAGGCAGGTAGGCAGGCAGGCAAGCTTAAATATAAAACAAATCAAGTCAAATCAACCAGAATTTGTCAGTAAGGGCCATGCTAGTAATATCCTGCCACATTCTATAGCTATTTATATTTATTATCTATGCTTTAAAATATCTGATAGTTGCTTAATGTATACATTATAAACCCACTAAAAAAATTCAAAAGAATATTTTGATACAATGAAGCTCTATTTTTCTTTTAATTTTATAAATGGAGAAGTTATCTATGGAAATGCCTGGTTTTCAACTAGATGATCTTTCTGCAACTTCTTCCTTCTCTTCTGAAATTCTCCTCTCTTGGCTTCAGTGATACACTCCCCAGGTTTTTCCCTTCTCTAACTATTCCTTTTCAGTCTTCTTTGCTCCTTAAATGCTCGTGTTGTCTACAGCTCTGCCCTCAGCCATTTATTCTCTCCCTTTATATAAATAATCTCTCTGGGTGACATCTGTACCCTGGTTTTGACCTCTGTCAGCAAGCTTATGATTCCCAAATTTACATCACTAACATGGAACTCTACGCTAAACCCTAGGTTTATGTACAATTAACAGACATCTCTACTTGGATATTCTAAAAGATCACAAACTTTACTATAGCCAAGAGCAAATTCATTCCTGAGTCCTCCACCCAATTCTGTTTTCTTCCGTTTTCCATCACTCCATCCATACCAGGGGCATCACCATGTTGCCAAAGTGATAAAACTGGAAGTCATTCTTAGCTCCCCCAACTCTCAGACCTTCCCATTTCCATGAGTTCCTAACTCTTACAGGTTTTCTCACTATCATGTCTGTCCTTTCTAAGTTTTCTATTATCACTGCCACTACCTTAGTTCCAGCTCTTATCATTTCTTGTCAGGATCACTGAAACAGTGTCCTAACTAGCTTCTCTTCCTCCAAGATGCCCTCTCTTTCCCATCTATCAATCATACTGCTGCTAGACACATCTTCTTAAAATACAAATATATATTTGTAAAATATGTATACATATTTGTATAATAATAAAAGCCTCATATGTATGGACATAGGTATTGTTTGTTTTAAGCACACATTACTTTTGTCATTTAAAAAAATTAAATAAATAATTTAAAAACGAGGGCTCAGTGTGGTGTGGTTCAAAGAGCATGGGCTTTAGAAACAACTTTTTTGGGTTCAAAGTTTAGTTTTAACACTTAAAGTCCATGTCACCTGTGAAGCCACTTCACCACTCTGAATTTCTGAATCTATAAAATGGGCATAGTGACACAGACCTCCTGGAAATGAATGAATGCACAATTACAGCAATGATGTGTTTTCTGAGAACGTAGTCGGTCTATAACTACCTGTTCCTACCTAGAAAAGTGATGATTTGAAACTCAGAGTACTTTTTAGATAACTTTCTTCTGTGTTTGTTATGAGGAACAATGTTTGAAACAATCTGATTTTTATATAAATTTTAATTCAAAATTAACTGGTCAAACTAAGAGAGGAATCCACCTTACTGTTTTCATATCATGCTGGAGTTTTAATCAACCACATAATATAAACACAACTGACAATACTGTTTACAGTGGTTACGTGCTACCCTAACTCTTAGTCTATTCTCACCCCCTCCCACTCCTTCCAGAAAACTCCCCAAACACCAAAAATATTGTAATCCAATTCTTCCTCCTGTTACTTTCTATTCAAAACTCTGCAATGGCTCTGATCATATGTGAAATGATGATGATGACAGAGGTTCTTTCCCTCTAGTATCTTATAAGATGGTAAGTCCAGTGGCATTTCAGATGGAAGAGCCTTTGTGAAACACTATGAAAAATCTTAATTTAATTCCAGTAGAAAATCTAGATTAATATAAAGCATAGTTATATTAAAGACAGGGAAGGTAGATATCACAAGCATGTGACAATGAAAAACAACTGAGTGAACTAAACATGATTTACTACTGCTTGGTTTTTGTCATGTTTATTTTCTATTATTCAAACAGTTTGTAATCCATGCCAAAGGGTTGAAAAAGCTAAACCAAAAATTCTTTTTCCATAAACGGGGAAAAGATTGTCATTATTAGTTATTAGAGGAAGCACACCTTTATACAATAGTTTGCAGATGTTCCCTGGAAATTCAGCTTAAGAGTAATGACCTAATTGGGGCAACAAGATTCACATTTTCCCCAATAACTAGGAGTCTCGGATTTGGATGGTATTTGAAAACACACACACACACACACACACACACACACACACACAGGTTCATGCTTTAAAAAATTTAAATAAATATTATCAAAATCTGGCATTAAACTCTTACCTATAGAAGGACAGGCTATAATATACAATACAGACAATTATTCCATAAACCAATTTAATGAATTTCAGTGCTAAAAGAGTTCAGGTGATGTGAACTTTCAAGAGTTTAAAAATAGTGTAACTTTCAGATAGTATTTAAACCAACTCATGCTTTTAAAAAAAAAGGTGAACATCATTTAAGCTCTATGATTCATTAGAGATTACTGAAATAATAATCAAGTAGTTAATAGCAATCTTAGTTCTGCAGCTGTAGAAACTAGTTACTTTCCAATGAGATGGATTCCCTGAGATCAGAGTTGTATCATTAGATCTTAAACTTAGCCAGAAATAGTTGCCAGGAAGAAGACAACGAAAGCTTCTTTGGAAGTCACTATCATTTCTCCCAAGACTGGTCCTGGCAGCTATTTTGATCTATTATTCCAAAGACTGGCTCAGAGAATCTGGAGCCATTGCTTCCTGGTTCCTTCAATAAGATGTGTCCCATATTTAGACCACTGATGCCCAGAAGAGGACCAGAGAGAAGAGCAAAGTGCTAGAGCTTTGAATGTAATAATGGAGGACTAAGAAATGTATGTAATCACTCCAAAATTATAATGGAATTTTGTATTTTTTTACAGTATAACATTGTACAGACTAACAAAGAGCAGCAAATCTCAGCTTTCAAAAATGGCTATTTGCAGTTGCTATATTTTTTATTGTATTACATATTTTTGATTAACAGAAAATGGTAAATGAATTATTAATTAAATACAACTTGGACTCTTAGCTTAACATGGCATCTACGTAGAATCTTCCAGTGCAGCCTTTCCCATCTTCTCAGGAAAATACGTATGAAGACACAGAAAGACAAGAGCACATCCTACTAAAATTAATTTAACCTCTGATGAGAAACCTCAGATAATTTCACTATCTGAAAGTCCTAGAAACCAGGTCTGCAAACAAATTAATAGTGGCCTGGTTTTCTGACAAAGGATTGCTTTGCACTGGGAAACACAATAATTTTGTCAACTGAGAAAGGGACTTTTGCTCTCTCCTTTTTCCTGCCTGCTATTCAAGGGATTGTGTTTCCAAAGTAGAAGGGTGGCTTGATGAGGCAGCCAAAGTAGTGTAACTCATTACTAACCCCACAATGGCAAACCTCTTTACCATCTGAATACAGTTCCCAGTAAAGAACAAGTCAGAAGGTAGAGGGGCACTGACAATGGTTCACTGCATCTAAGAAGTTTCAATATCCACATGAAGAGCTCTGAAGGAGAAGGGAAAATATAGGAAAAATCCTTGTAGTAGGGCATGTTAAGAAACAGGTTTTTCCATACACTTCACCATTTTAAAGTGCTCCCATGCCAGGCATACATAGGTAGCGTGATAGCAGAGGATCCTCATTTAGTTTAGCAAAACCACATTTAATGACTGCCTGCCAATCAGAGGAAATGTATAACAAATTATTCTTCAGATGCAGGTCTGAGAAGGCATTCAAACCGAAGTAGATAGGGAGAAGCATCCACGTACTCTGTTGGCACATACCAACAGCGTTCTAAGAAAAAGGAAAAAACACGGAGAGGTCTATGAATAAAAATATTCCCCCACACGATAAAGAAATATCCTGAAGATGCAGAGAATATATCTCAGAATAAGATGTAGTCAGGAACCAAAAGATCATTTTAGAAAAATTTTATTTGGCATTGACTTGAATAAGGAGGCACAAGAAATTGAAAATAAAAGAATGGTATGAAGAGAAAAATTATACAAGATACAAGGGCAACAGGCTGAGGTAAAAAGGGAGCAAAATTAAAATCCACGTTAACAAGGAAAAAAGTGCCCTAAGCACATCTTTGAGTCCTTCATTCACCTAATTACGGCAGATTGGTGGGAAAAAAAATGGCCCAATTCTCCATACTTCCCTTGTATCCATGCCCTTTGCAATATGTGCTGTTATAGCAACTCTCACCAAGAAATGGAATTTATATCCTTGTGACATCTTTTGGTCGACAAAATGCAACACAAGCAACAGCGTCCTAATTCCAACACTTTGCTTGCTTCTGCTCTCTCAGATTCTGCTACCACCATGAGAAAAAAATCCAGGCAAGGCTTCTGGAGGCAAAGACATCATGTGGAGAAGAACTGAGGTTCCCCAGACAAGAACCAGCCAACTCCCAGAAGCAGACCGGCCTAAACAACCCAGGACTGACCACAGACTCGTGAGGGAACTCAGCTGAGAATAGAACTGCCCAGTTAAACTTGGCCTAAACTGTCAACCAGTAGAATTATGAGCTAAGAAAATGGTTGATACTGTAAGCCACCAAGTTTTAGAGTGGTTTATTATGCATCAAAAGCTATGGAATACAACCACTGATATAATTAATGTGGAAGGAAACACCCTGATTCTTTATCATAAGAAAATAAAGTTCCCATCTACATACTTGTGGCTTCAGATTTCTGCAGGAATGGTACAAATAAGAACAGCATAAAGGGCAACTAATCAACCTCTTGTCCACCATGAACTTTGCTGAGGTGGGGGGGGTGGTCTGACAAGATAATCTCCTCTGACCCTCCTCGAATAAGAAATCCAGCCCCATTAAAGCAGCTGTCACACCTGAACAGTTATCTAGAGCCAGACTCTGATGAAGCCACCCATGAAAAATACCTGCTATACGTCTTCTAGAGGTAAATTTCATGAATATTCTTTGCACAACCTCCCCAGTAAAGGAGCTATATTGATGCTCTTCCAGTTCTCTCTTATGGTCTTCCTGGAAACAGACTGACTCTACTTGCCACCATGCCAGGAATTGCTCTCCGGGAAATGAAATAGGGGAACCTAGAGACTAATTCACCTAGCTTCCTCTAGCCTTCCTCCTCTCAATTGCAATCTAGACCAGATATCTAGCTCCTTTCCTTTTAAAGTTAGTAATTAGTGTTACCCAGATGTTGCCCCCTGCTGGGGAAATGAACATCTCCCAGGATTTTGATGCACTCTACTCATGGTAAATTTGCAAAGCAATTAATCTAATCTAGGATAATTAAAGATGCTTTATTTTTTACTATAATTTGTTAAATATAAAATTGACCATAGTTTTTCCTTAATCTATGATTTTAGTTTTCCCGTGACAAGAATATCCACTGTTAACATTATTACTTAATAGTGCTCTGGAATTTCTAGCCAATCTAGACTTAAGTTCCAGTAAGAATTAAATTTTCGTTTGCAAATATTATGATTAGATATCAACAAACTCTACAAAATCAATTCATAATTATGAAAAATAAAGAGCTCAGATTTTTTTTTAGATTTTTTATTTATTCTTTTGAGACACAGAGATAGAGAGAGAGAGCATGAGCAGGGAGAGAAGCAGAGGAAGAGGGAGAAGCAGGCTCCTCACTGAGCCAGGAGCCCAATGTGGGGCTCAATCCCAGGACCCCGGGATCATGACCTGAGCCGAAGGCAGACACCCAACCATCTGAGCCACCCAGGCGCCCCCAAGAGCTCAGATTTGAGATAAATATAAAAAAAAAACTTTCAACATGTTACCAAAACTGAGTCAAAAAACAGAATAGAAAAAAAAAATTCCATTCACAACAGCAATAAAAAACATAAAATAACAAATAGCCGTAACATGAGATGTAAGGTAAACAATCCAAATTACCCTATAAAAATGAGTAAACAGTCCAGAATATAAAAAAGGATATGATAAAGCTAATCTAAAATGTTGTTCTCATGCAAAATAGAAAGATCAATGCAACAGAATAAAAAGCAGGCAATCAAGCCCAGTAGCCAAGAATTTAGTACATGATAAAAGAGCTAGCACAAAAAAGTGGGCAAGAAAATATTCTTACTGGTGCTCTGGATTAACATTTGGAAAAAACAGATTTGTTGCTAGCCCAACATTATAAACCAAAATACACTTTACATGGTTTAGAATTAGATGTAAAAATATTAGATGTAGAAACATTTTTTTTTTAAATTTTCTTTGTAAAGTGGCACCTAGGGACACATTCTAATGGTAGCTATGTTAAAAGTACCAGTGGAGAGGGATGCCTGGGTGGCTCAGTCGGTTAAGCGTCTGCCTTCAGCTCATGTCATGATCCTGGGGCCCTGGGATTGAGTCCCACATCAGGCTCCTTACGCAGCAGGGAGCCTGCTTCTCCCTCTGCCTGCCGCTCCCCCTGCTTGCTCTCTCTCTCTCATTTACTGACAAAGAAATAAATAAAATCTTTTTTTAAAAAAAAAGTACCAGTGGAGAGCAGTGGCAGAGGAAACTCATTATGGGGAGCAGAACACGAGGCCAAGGGCCTGCAAGCTGACTCAGAAAGGACTTCTTGGGAGAGCTGGCCCTTGAACAATATGTCATATTTGGGTTGGTGAAGAGCAGAGCAAAGTCAGGTGATGAGAAAAGCCAGGCATTGTTGAAAGGCAGAAGGAAGGTGATGGAAGATCCACAATGGTGGAGATTTATATCTGTTAGTTTGCTGCTGACCAGCCAGAACTGTAGCAACTGGGAAACATTGTTGAAAGAATGGATGCCCTTTGGGTGTAGCAAGCATCAGGGGCTACAAAGATTCATTCTGTAAATGCCCAGTTGTGAGCTGGGATTTGAAGCTTCTACTAGCTTGAGTCAGTGCCCACCCACAGGTGAATGGAGTAAAAAGGAATAAAATGTAGGAGAATTTGCACACTAAAGGGATTTATAAATCTAAAAGCAATAAATGAAAATTAACCAAAAGGTGAAGAGTTTTTTTTAAAAGATCTTATTTATTTATTTGCCTGAGACAGACACAGCAAGAGAGGGAACACAGCAGGGGGAGTGGGAGAGGGAGAAGCAGGTTTCTGGCAGAGCAGGGAGCCCGATGCGGGGCTCGATCCCAGGACCCTGGGACCATAACCTGAGCTGAAGGTAGACACTTAATGACTGAGCCACCCAGGTGCCCCAAGGTGAAGAGATTTTTAAAAGAACTTTTTGAAAGCTCTGTGTTTTGCAAAGTGTACAAACCAAAAGGTGAATAAATGGGAAAATATGATAGAAACGGGGATAAGTTTAGTACATGAAGATTTCCCCAAAATCAACAGACACAAAGATTTATTAATAAATGAAATAAGGAAATGAAAAGTCTCACAAAATAATTACAAATGGCTAATTAACATTGAAAAAATTCAATCTTCTTGATCATAAAAACAAATTAAAAATAATATATTAACTATTTCTTCATCTTTTAAAAATTACACTAGTAAATGTTAATGAGGATGGTCAACTTTTCAGAAAAATAATCTATTAACATGTTTAGAGGTCTTTAAAATGTTTGTATCTTTTCATTCAGAGGAACTGTTACACTCAGCTACATTAAGAAACTCAGAAATGCTGACAAAGGTTTTGCACAAAGATTTTCTTCTGTGTTATTTACATAATAAAAAAACAGAAAACAATCCATATAAATAATAATACAGGAAATATGGTACATCTACATAAATAGTAATCAAAATGTTTTCAAACAATTTTAATGATTTGGAAACACACTTATGCTGTAATAATAAGAAAGTAAAGGCAAGATTCAAATTAAGTATGAAATATGATCTTCTAAACAATATTCAAAGAAAAGGAATATATTAAGGTCTTAATAGTGTTTCTCTTGATGAAATAGAATTAGGTAGTTTTAATCTCTTCTCTAAACTTCTATATACTTTTGAAAATACGTTTCTACAATGGATATGTATTTCTTTAATTATTTTTTTTGTGTGTAGGGGGAAGGGAATATATAGGAAAAACTTCTATTGAAAGAATCCACTTAGAAGAATCTCCATATACCCATCTTTTCCAAATTAGGAGATGCACTGCAATAATACTGTTTAGTACTTGGTATCCTAAGTTTAAGAAAATGTAACATGAATAGCATGACAGCAACATAATATAATAAAGTGCTTTTTCAGTATGTATTTAATGATACTGCTGGAGTATAACAAGATTGCTATTTTTAAAACAACTATAGGTAATATTTTAGACATTCTACAGTGATTTTCCTTGCAATCAAATGACAGATTGGTATAATTATTGCATTTGGTAGTACCGCTGCATCTGAGGTAAGTTCATATTAAAGTATAGCTTATAATTTCATTTGTGTCCATATTAGAACTTCTCATAAAATGACTGATTTTATGTAGTTAAAATACTCTACTGACTGCTATTAAATACACTATTTTTTTTAAACTTTCACAATAACAGCTTTAATACAAAGGTGAAAAGCACACATAAAACACTGCACTGTGTCATGAGCAAACACTTAAGAGCTTAAGGGCTACCTATTATTGAAATGCCTAATATTTCAAATTAAAAAGATAGGTAGCTAAGCAACACTGCACTGCCAATTGTGCACAATATTCAACCTCCCTTTTCATGTTGCTAGGAGAACATTACCATAGAACTGCAAAATAGTTAACGGAGCATAGATCTAAGCACTAAAATTATGTACAAAAAAGAAACTGAGGATTTTCAAAATTGTACGTGTTTACTGGGAAGCAAATGAAAATTTTTCAAAGTTTTGATGAAATTCTTTTCTTAAAATAGAATGATCACATCAGTTCAGTTAAACTATCTTTTAAGTAAAGGGAAAAAAAATACAATATACTGAAGCTACTAGTCTAATAACTAGAAAACAGCTGTTTGTTTCCAATTGTTTGATCTGTGGTAGTTTATTAGTACTTCCAGTTTCTCTATATCTTCTCTATAAAATATAATTTGTACTCTTCAAATTATATTAATAGTATAAATCAAACTGTGGTCAGCAAAATTCTAAGTCAGCCCCCAGATTCCCTCTCCCTAGTGTACATTCCCCGTCTAATCCCTTCTCCTTGAGTGTGGACAGAACTTGTAAATTAGATGGGCTATCTCTCTTATGATTAGGTTACATTATGTAGCAAAGATGAAGGGATTCTGAAGATATAATTAGGGTCCCTAATCAGTTGACGTTCAGTTAATCAAAAACACGATTATCCTGGGAGGAGGGGCTGACCTAAGAAAGTGAGCCCTTTAAAAGAGAGTCTGTATATCAGAGCTAGAAGTCAAAGAGGTCAATACATTAGAAGCCGCCGAGATGCTCTCCTGCTTCTCATGAAGAATCAAACAGCCATGTTGTGGTGTGCAGGACAGGCAGAGAAAGCAAACAGCCTCTGCGAGCCCAGAAACTCAGTCAGCCCTACAACCATGGGAAACTGAATTCTGCCAATAACCAGTAAACTTGGAAGAGGACCCTGAGGCTCCTCAGATGACACTGCCATACTGGTTGACACCTTAATCAAAGAATTGTTAGACCGTGAGCACAGGACTAAGTTAAGCTCTGCCCAGACTCATAAAGCGTGGAAACTGAGATAATAAATGCTTTTAAATCACTAAATTTATTTGTTACACAGCAAGAGAAAACTAACAACCAAGACTTGAAATGAAACTATTCATTATGCCTGGTAACTCTTCCTTGGGTGAATAACTGATTAAGATATTAACTTTATATGTTCAAAAAATAGAAGTGAAGAGAATGAAATATTCTAGTCTAATTCCTCCTACTCTTCCATATCTATTCATTCTCTAAGACCCTCCTCCAATGTTACCTCCAACTGAAGCCTGTTCTCACACCCCAGTAAGAATTAATTTCTTTTTCTCTAGGCACCAAAGGTAATTGGCGCTTATCTTACACTATAGTCAGTTTGTGGGTGTGATTCTACCACATTGTGATCTGTTGGTGGTATCTTACCCATTTCTGAACCTTATCAAGGTCTCATAGGCTTTGAATACAATAGAGCAATCAATTTGTCTTAGTTACATATTATTTTCTTCTTGAAAATAAGAAATACAAATATTCAAATATTAAGTACTAATCTACTAGTTTATACTCTTGGTTTTATGACTTAAGGAAAAGATTAAGAATTGCATTAATCAAATAACAATATAATCTATTTTAAGAATCCCTAGTGAGAAATTAAAAACATTATTTAATAAATGTGAAAACAATTTGAAGTTTGAAATAAATTAATCTGTTTTTTAGTTCTTAGTTCTTAAGAAAGAATCCACTGTTCCCACAAATAAATAATAAAAGTACATTTATCAACAGTTATTTATCTGTGTCTGTTAAGAGATAATCAGAGTTCTGCTTCTCCTGATGTAGGGTTAAAAGCTACAGGAACTATCGGCCCATTCCAAACAACTAGAAAATCATACAGAAGGTAAGGAACAATGGTTTTCAGATATTGGACAGTTTGCAGCACTTTTCTGACCCCTGGAAGAATGGAAATAAGTGAGTCTCTCGAGTGCCCAAGCTTATTGCCTGAAGAAAGCTTCCAAGCTGCGGCACAAGGAAGGGGACCCAAACAGAACCTGGCAGTCTTGCTGAGTCAAGGAGACACAGATTAGAATTCAGGGAAGTTTGGGCAGCTAGAGTTTGCAGGGCAGACCACTGGAGAGGAGGGGGCAGCACAGAGACAGAGCTCTAGAGATTTGCAGAGGGTCTTCTGGAGTTTTCTGCACAGTGTCATCTCTGCATGCGAAACAAGAAGCTGGCAGAGGAAAACAACACAAAACACCAGAAGCAATAGGCCAAACACTCTCCTAAAATTCATAATATGCAGAGCACCAGGTCATAGCTCATACTGAGTCTAATGCAGAGTAAAGCAGAATAAATCAGAAATAGTGGGGCTATCTCCCCACCCCACCTTCCAAAGAAGGATCTGCTCTGGATCTGCCTCAAACAACTTAAAAGCAATCCTTAAAGGGCTCAAACTGATCCTACAACAAAATCTAACACTGCTACATGAATAAAACAAAAATCCAAAATCCAACAACAACAAAACTTAAAATATCTAGCATCCAATTAAAAAAAAAAAAAGCCATGGAAAGGAGAAAAATATGACCCATAGCTGGGAGAAAAATCAATCAATTGAAAAAGACATAAATGAGATGATGGATTTAATAGATAGGGCTTTTAAGATAGCTATTATAAACTGGATATAAAGAAAAACATGAACATATAAAGGGAGAAAAAGAATACATCAATAAGGCCCACATAGGATTTTCAGAGATGAAAAATATGATATATGAAATGAAAAAATATACTAAATGGAATTAACAGATTAGACACTATAGAAGAATTAGCAGAGAACTATTAAGATAGCAACAGAAATTATTCAAATAAAGCATAGAAAGAAAAAGAGCAGGAAACAATAAACAGAGAGTGGGCTGTGGCACCGTATCAAGCAGGATCACATCTGTGCAACTGGAGTCCCAAGTGGGGAGGGAGAAAAATATCTACAACAAATAATGACTGAAATGTTTCCAAATTTCACAAAAACTATAAACCACCAAACCCACAAAGCTCAAAATCAAGCATAATAAACATGGACCATGCAGAAGGACTATCATAATCAAAATGCCAAAAAACAATGATAAAGAGAACATCTTAAAAGCAGTCAGATAAAAAGAGATTTGTTCTTAGAGAGCAGGGTTCAGCAAACCACAGCACATGGGCCAGTCATGTGATTTTTATAAATAAAGTTTTACTGGAATACAACCACACTCATTCACTTTCATATTATCTACTGCTGCTTTTATACTAAACCAAAGTTGAGTAGTTGCAACAAAGGCCAGATGACCTACAAACCTAAAATATGACGTGACCTACAAGCCTAACATATTTACTACCTGGCCCTTTAAGAAAAAGGTACAGAGGAACAAAGAATGACTGAAGGAGGCCAGAAGACAGTGGAAAGACATCTTAAAGCACTAAAAGAAAAGAGCGGTTAACCTAGAATTCTAGGGAAAATGTACGAAGTGAAAAAAAATCTTTCAAGGATGAAGGTGAAATAAAGCATTTTTCAGTTAAGACGAAAGCTTTGAGAATTCAACAGACCTATACTATACAGTGGTATATAACAAATACCTATACTCTGTAGGGTATATCTATCATAGGTTTAGATGAGGAGGAATGTTAAGAGAAGTTCTTCAAGCAGAAGGAAAATTGTATCAGACAAAAATGCACTCTTCCACAAGTGAATGAGGAGAGAGAGAACGGACAAAGAGGTGGATAAATATAAAAATAGTTTTCCTTATTTTCATGTTTCTTTAAAATGTAATTGACTGAAGCAATAATGATAATAATGTATTACAGGGATCATCATATATGTAGAATCAAAACAAACAGCAGCAGCAGCACAAAGGATAGAAGAAGGGATTAAGAATATATCATTATAAGGTTCTTATGTTATACATGAAATAGTATAATATTTAAAGAAACTGTAATAAAGATGTATATATTATACATCCTAGAGCAACAATGGCAACAAAGTAGATTCACTAACAAACCAAAAGTGGAAATAGAATGGGATCATATAAAATACTCAGTCCAAAAGAAGGCAGAAAAAGCAGGGTAAAGGAACTAAAAACAGACGGACCAAACAGAAAACAAATAGCAATATGGTAGATTTAAATCCAACCAGATTTAAATGCAATTTAAATACTGATAATTACATTAAGTGGAAGGATCTTAACCCTCCAATTAAAAGGAAAAGATTGCAGGTTGACTAAAAATATAAAAATAATATTCTACCTGTAAGAAACTAAATTTAAGACACAGATAGATTAAAAGTAAACAAATGGAAAAAGACATACCATGGAAAAGAAAGCTGGGCAGGCTGTATTAATGTTAGAACAGAGTAGACTTTAGAACAAGGGATATTATAGGGATAAAAAGGACCTTCACATACCGATAAGCTGACTGATCAAAAAGACACATGAATTCTAAATGTGTATGTTCTTCAACAGAACTTCAAATACACAAAGCAAAAACTGACAGGAAAGGAAAAATTATAATTGTACATTTCAGCACAATCTCAGAATTAACAAGTATTGATTGACTGATTGATTGATTGGCAGAGGGAGAGGGACAGAGATTCCTAAGCAGGCTCCATGCCCAGTGTGGAGCCTGACATGGGGCTCCATCTCATGACTCTAAGATCATGCATGACCTGAGCTGAAATCAAGAGTCAGACGCTGAACTGACTGAGCCACCCAGGTGCCCCAGAATTAATAAATTTAAAAAATCAGTAAGAATATTAAAAACTTGAATGTTATCAACCAATCTGATACGGTTGATATTATTTCACTCCACCCAATAACAATAGAATACAACGTCTTTGCAAGTACACATGGAACATTCACCATGACAGACCAAATTCTGATCTATAACAGAAGTCTCAATAAATTTTAAAGGACTAAAATCATACAAAGTATTCTACATGGTGGAATTAAACTAGAAATCATTAATAGAAAAGATATTTGGAAAAACCCCCAAATACTTGGAAGTTAAATACATTTCTAAATAACCCAAAAAGAAATCACAAGGGAAATTAGAAATTATTCTGAACTGAATGAAAATGAAAATACATTTCAAAATGTGTGGGAGGCACATAAAACATGTTTACAGAGATATGTATAGTTTTAAATGTTTGTATTAAAAAAGAAGAAATTTCTAAACTCAGTAATCTACGATTCCACCCAAAGAAACTAGAAAAAGAAGAGCAAATGAAACCATGATAAGCAGAAAAAAGAAAAAAAGTGGAGTTCAATAAAACTGAAACAAAAAAATGCAGAAAAATGTCAATAACTAAAAAAGTGCTTCTTTGAAAGTTCAGTAAAATGGATAAAACTCCTGGCAAAACTGATTAAAAGAAAAAAAAGAGAGAAGAATCAAAGAGGGGATATGATTATAGATTATGCAGACATTAAAAAGATATACAAAAATAACTTTATGGCAATAAGTTTGACAGTGGGTGCCTTGAAAGATACATCAGCTTATCTAGTTTTAAGCCAGAGAGTAAAAAAGACATGTATATCTGTAAAGTCTACACAGATTTCCATATTCCTAATGGATTTGGAAAGGAGAAGAGCCTCAGTCTAGAACGAGGAAAGGGATTTTCAGTCAGAGTGTAAAACAAAAGGGATCTGTACCACTAAGAATGCCTAGGGAAGAACCCAAGAGTCAAGTAGAAATTGCAGGTAATAAAACCTAACACTTTTAAAATGTTTATCATATGTCATGCATTATTTTAAGAATTTTAAAAGCATAGCTTTTAAGATAGATAATATTATTACCCTGTTTTACAGATGAAGAAAAGGTTTCGGAGCAGGGTTCTTTCTTCCTTTCTCTGCAAAGGGCCAGATAGTAAATATTTTAGGTTTTCCCAGCCATATAATCTGTTGCAAAGTACTCAACTCTGCCTCATCAACTCTGCCTCATAGTACAAAATAAGCTGTAGACAATAGTGAGCAAAAGGATTTAGGTATGTCCCAATAAAACATTATTTATAAAAACAGGTGGCAGGCTAGATTTTATCTGTGGGCCATGGTTTGCCAACCCATGCTCTAGAGAATGGTTGTTAATGGTTCGGAACATACCACCCCCAAATGAGCCACTTTGGCATAGTGATTATTTTGAACTGAAGGCACTTGAGAAACAGCAGATGCAGGAAGGGCTTTCTGATCTCCACCTTTCTACCTAAAAGCCAATCAAAAAATTTCCCATGGAAAGGTGCTTTCTCTGTTCCAGGAAGACAACATTCTTATCACTGGATACTGGCAGTCAACACCAAAATTAGTCTATACAAACTAACCTACTAAAACAGCCCTTACCTTCCATTAGTTTCCCTCCTATATTTCCTAGTCATTTTCCCCTCAGTGTACTGCCCCTATTCTAAGCCCCTTTGTCTCATCACTTCTCCACAAAAGCATTGTTTCTTTATTAAAATATACAAGCTCCCAGTCCTAACTGCTTCTTTGGGTATTCATTTTCCTTATGAATACCCTCACATGCACATAAAAATACTAAATAAAATTTGTATGTTTTTCTCCTGTTTATCTGTCTTATTTCTGTTTAATTCTCAGGCCCAGCCACAGAACTTAAGAGAGTAGAAGAAAGATTGCCCTTCCCTAACCGTATAGTGATTTTCTTTTAGAGTTATCTGAATCTGTCCTTTACTTGATAATCTTTTGGAGAGATGTCATCTAAGAGATGCAAGTATTGGATGGATTTTTAAAAAGTCTACATTCTACGAAAGCAGTGGGAAATCAGTATACTCTTACATTATTTTATGATTTCAAACCACTAGGAAAATTTTCTCTGATGTGAAAATTGTCAGTGATTAATTATTACAACTTACTTTATCTGAAAATCCAAAAAGTACATTTAATTACATTTTATGCTGTACCAAAAAAAAAACAACCCTAATACACCAATAATGAATAATGCTTGCCTCCAGTTGTACAATTATTTCTAAACGGGTAAACAGTTAAGAAAAAAATTACTATAATGGGCTTTGTCATTTTACTGTTTAAGAAAAAATTAAATTTCAAATCTTTGTTTTTAGACAGAATTTTCATAACTTCTTCAATGTGAGTTTCCCAAGAGAATCATCAAAATGCTTTTAAGTGTTAGATTGGCATCTTCTCTTTTGAAATATACAGTCTAAAGAACAAATCAGGAAGCCTCCTCTGTGCTTGTGAAGTCATTCTTCAGAGACAAAAATTAATTTCAGTTAATTTTTCTGCAATATCATCTGCTTATTCCTAAAAAGATTATAAACTAAATTTCTTTTAAAATAAATTAAAGTTTGAGAAAGTATTTTTAACAAAAGTAGTCACTTTTAGTCACGGTAGTAATTATAAGATTGTTTAACATATTTGCACAACAAAAACAAATCTTAAAATTATTTTTCCCATACTTTACTAGTAATGATCTTGCCTATGAAAAAGGGCCTGTATATGGTTTAATCAATGACAATACTCTTAAACAGCCCTTTTCTACTTCTATACTAGGTGAAAACAGCAGGCTAAGGTTTATAGTCTATTACAATTACTAATTTATTTTATTTTTGGCAGAACAGCCAACTGAGATGTGCCAAGGAAAGAAGTAAAATAAGAAGTCTGAGAATTCTTGAAAATGAGTTGTTAGGGGCGCCTGGGTGGCTCAGTCAGTTAAGCGTCTGCCTTCGGCTCAGGTCATGATCCCAGGGTCCTGGGATCGAGCCCCACATCGGGCTCCCTGCTCAGCGGGGAGCCTGCTTCTCCCTCTGCCTCTGCCTGCCTGCCTGCCTACTTGTGCTCTCTCTCTCTCTCTCTGTCAAATAAATAAATAAAAATCTTAAAAAAAAAAAAAATGAGTTGTTAAATGTCAGTGAGATCTACTTTATCACAGACTAACAATTTTAGGTATGGTAAACAGAGCTATTTCCCGGAATAAAAATTTTAATTAATGTCTAATATATCCATTTATAATTATTACATCTCTCTAGCAATGTTACAGATTTAATAACACTACCTAAAAGTAAACATGTTTATTCCACAAGATTAAGGTGTCTATTGGCACATTTTATTTTATTTATTTTTATTTTTTTATTTTTTATTAACATATATTATTTGTTTCAGGGGTACAGGTCTGTGATTCATCAGTCTTACACAATACACAGCGCAAACCATAGCACATACCCTCCCCAATGTCCATCACCCATCCACCCCATCCTTCCCACCCCCCTCCACTCCAGCAACCCTCAGTTTGTTTCCTGAGATTAAGAGTCTCTTATGGTTTGTCTCCCTCTCTGGTTTGGTAGAAATCTCTTAATCAAAATTAGGTAACATGGATATTATTTTCACAAAGTATTAATAACCTTGGAGATAGAACTGGTAAAAAAGATACACAAGCAAAATCAAACAATTAAATACCTTGATGTACTGATAAATACATCTGAATGTAGATCAAAGTAAAAAAAATCTTTGAAAGAAATCTATGCTTATCTAAAAGTTATCCAAAATTAAAATTGAAATATACTACACGAGTTACCCACCAAACATGACTGGTACAATGAAATCAAAGTTAATACTGAGTGCTAAAGATCTGTAACTAAAGATATTGATTCCTTTAATATAAAAAAATGACTTTTCTGACATGCATATATCAGTTTTAAAGTGAACGATAATCTAAACTCCTATCGGGAAGCACATTAAGGTGATTTCAGGTCAATTTGGATGACAGATTACATAACTCCTATTTACACTACTTTGATCTGTTGCTAGTCAGTTTCTAACTACTCTAACTACCGCTGAGTATGTAGCATGAAGCTGAAGGGTACTGTATCTCAGCATGTCTATATCCAAACAGCCAGTTTCTCGATCTATATGGGCAGAGATTCTTTTGGGTTTCATTTTCTTTTTATTCCATGTTACTTCTGCTTTTGGTGGATCCCTGGGTTTAACTGCTGTCAAGTTCATTAGGCTAGTCATCTAACAATGACAGCCAACTGATACAAGCAACAATGTATTTCCCTCACTTTTTTAAAGATTAAAATGTTAACTTACCTTATTACACTGTAAATTAAAACCTTCCTATTAGAAGCACAGGATGCATAGGGCATGAGTGATCTGGTTTTACTTTCCTCACTGTATAATATATTTTTTTCTTCCTTGTACAGATTCTCTAAAAATTTGGTACAAATATATAGCTAGGGAACTGGCCAAGGAGCACATTACTTTTCCATTTCCTGGAGCTGGAAAAGGGTACATCTCCTCACTTTTCATACTGTTTGTCTCAATCCCCAGAAAGTCAGCATGTATTCATTCACCAATAATCCTCCACCAAAGCACACTTATGCCCCTAATATTGTGGACTACACTTAATCCTCAAGACAAATAGAAAAAGCTAAGAGGACATCAGAAGCTATGTGATACATTTTGATATAATGGAATATAGAAAATGAAAATATTCTTTATATTTGGCATATTTGCAAAATTACAATGAATTTTAAAAGACAAAAACTCAATTTAGAACTGCCATTACAATTCTATCATGGTATCCTAATAAAATGAAAATTCACTATAAGACATACTTTAAAAAGTCTTCACTACATATAGAAAATATCTTAAAAGAATTAAAATTTTATACTTTCTAAGAAGAGACACCAAAAAGTTTTCTGAAAGGCTTTTGTCTTAGTACCTAAGATGATGAAGCTATACTGCAAAGGGAGTAAAGTTAATTATTATCAAATTCTTAATATTTAAAGCAATACAAAGGGTCAAATGTCTAATATTCATTAGGGATATTTGCTTTCTGAATGTGAAAAACTCTTAAATTACTTCAATTTATGAAAGAAATGTATATTTGTTTTTAATCACTGGTTGTTTATTTTAGTTGTGTACAGAAAATTCTCAAGTACTCAAGGTCCAGTCATCGAAGTTAGAGATCATCAGGGCTCTGTGACACTCATTTTTCTTACAACTTTGGACAAACCGCTAGATCTGTTAGGCCTCTCTCAGTGGTGGGGAACAGATAAAGCCTTAGTACAGGCTAACAGTGAATGAATTATATTCCAAACATCCTTTTTATCATCAGTTTTATGGAAACTGGAAAAGATGTTTTTAAAATCATCTTATAAATGGCTGTTAGATGATTGTGACAGGTCACAGAAGGCTATCAAATTCTTACTGTTGCTGAACTATGAGAACTAAACATGGACCCTCAGATCAGGTGGCTACATAGGAGAGACTTTTCTTGATTCAAGCAAGTCAACTACAGGTAAATTTTAAATTAATCAAGCTACCTTTAGCACCTTCTCCTATCACCTCTTGTACCCACATCCTTTCACATTTCTATCTTGTTTCAAGCCCTCACCAGGGAGCCAAGGACAACTGGGGTGGAGAAGGAAATCAGGAACAGAATTGTGAAGGTAACAGATTCTCTTTAGGCCAGTTTCTAAATAAATGGAAATTCACGTACTGAATACTGAACTAACTGTTGATATTTATGCCTTCCAAAATATGGTTTCAACTAACCATAACACGCATTACATCTGTTGACACCTCATTCATCACATTTCCTGGCACAAAGTTCCTTTGTAAGAACTTCGCAATGTTCATAGGAGGTACTAGAGCATAGTAATTGAGAGGAAGGGTGTGGGGCACCTGGGTGGCTCAGTTGGTTAAGCGACTGACTTCGGCTCAGGTCATGATCCTGGAGTCCGGGGATCGAGTCCCACATCGGGCTCCCAGCTCAGCAGGGAGCCTGCTTCTTCCTCTGACCCTCTCCCCTCTCATGCTGTTTCTCTCTCTCTCTCTCTAATAAATAAATAAATAAAACCTTTAAAAAAAATTTAAAAAAAAAAAGAGGAAGGGTGTGAAGTCAAACAGACCTACATCCAGATTCTGGCTCTGTCACTTACAACATGGAAGACCTTAGGCAAGTTACTTAACTATTCTGTAGCTCAGTTCATCCATGCACAAAATAGGAATGATAACTTTTTTAATGGTACTAATTATTTTCTGATGATAATTATGATTAACCAAAAAATATGTTTTGCACCTACTTGCAGACGCACAACAAATATGAAAAGAAGCAGATGAATTTAAGAGACATTTAAGGGACAGAATAAATGGGAGGGATGAACATTGTGAGAGGGAGAAGAGATAAGCAGAGAGAAAAACAGCATGGAGGGAGGAAGGGAGAGGAGGGGGGACAGACAGATGGAAAAAAAAAAACAACCCAAGATTCTAAAGCAACATTACTGAGAATACAGTAGCATTGAGATACCAAACATAGTAGAAGAACCCTTTAGGAAAGGGGTGAATTCTGTTAGACAACGTGTTCAACATCTAGGTGGAGCTATCATACAGACAATAAAATATTGTTCTGCAACTCAAGAAGGAGATGAGGATGTGCGGGGGATCACTGGCACATACATGATACCTGAGAACCGTTGCGGTAGCTCAAACAGTAGGGAGCACATGTCTAGTAGGAATTTGTAAAAGGGATAGAATCCTAGAGATAGGCCTAGGAAGATACCAACACAAGATTTTTGAAGGATGTGATCAGACATTGGAGGAAGCATACAGTGATGGCTCAGGAGGAAAGAAAAAAGGTTTCAGAGAGATTAACTAACAGAAGCAAATACCACAAGGAAGTCAAAGATTAGGATGACGTGAACATTAAGGAATTGTAGTAAACTTTGCAAGAACAGTTACAGAGCAGCTGCGGAACTACAAGCTTGAATAAAGTAAGTTGAAATAGGAATGAAGAAATGAAGAGAGCTAGTTTATTTTTTTCTATTGTGGCAAACCATACATAAAATTTACCAGTTTATCCATTTTTAGGTGTACAGTGGCAGTAAGTACATTCACACTGTTGTACAATCACCACCATCCATCTCCAGAACTTTTCATCTTCTCAAACTGAAACTCTCTACCTGTTAAACAATAACTCCCCCATCCTTCCTCCCTCAGCTCCTAGCAACCAGCATTCTAGCTTCTTTCTCTGAATTTGACTATTCTTAGGCACTTCATATAAATGGAATCATACAACATTTGTACTTTTGTCTCTGGTTTTTTCTACTTAGCAAAACATGTTCAAAGTTCAAGCGTGTGTCAGAATTTGCTTCCTTTTTAAAGTTAAATAGTATTCCACTGTATGTATACGCCACATTTTGTTTATCTGTTTATTCACTGATAGACATTTGGGGTGTTCCAACATTTTGGCTATTATGAGTAATGCTGCTATAAATCTTGGGGTTCAAATATCTGTTCATGTCCTGCTTTTAATTCTTTTTGTTATGTACTCAGAAGTAGAACAGCCGGCTCATATGGTAATTCTGTTTAAGTTTTTTGAGAAACCATCATACTGTTTTCCATAGTGGCTGCACCATTTCACATTTCTACGAGCAGCGCACAAGGGTTCCAATTTCTCCACATCCTCACCAATGCTCGTTATTTTCTGTATTTTATTTTATTTTACTTCATAACAGCTAACCTAATGGGTATGAAGAGGTATCTCATTGTGGTTCTGATTTGCATTTTCCCATTGATTAGTGATGCTGAGCACCTTTTCACGTGCACATTGGCCATCTGTATATCTTCTTTGGAGAAATGTCTGTTGAAGTCCTTTGTTTATTTTTTAACTGGATCGATTATTTTTCTGTTGTTGAGAGCTAGTTTATTTTTAAAACATCAACAAGAGAGAAAAGAGAAAAAAGTAAAGCCTTAAGGGAAAGCAGAACTGAGGAAGACTTCTAAGGACTAAAGACACCTAAGTCAACAGTGGAGAGTGTAAAGACAAGAGAGAGAGGCATTACCTAAAGGAACAAGGTTCCTGACTGTGTACGCAAGGTATCCCTGATACAATTCACACACTTCTTCCTTTGAGATGGACAGAAAAGATAGAGACTCATGAAGACACAAATGAGTCTGAAGATACAGGAAAGGAATACTGACAGTGTTTTTACCTAATGACCTCATTTTTCTCCAGACTTAGGAGACTAAGTCATAAGCTGAGCATTAAAGGGGATAGAAGTGAAGTGGAGGCATAAAGACTGCAGCAAATATTTGTAACACATGCTATGGAAAACTGGACAGGGACCTAATTAGATATATTTAGCAGCATTTTATCCATATGAAGCAGTCTGCTGTCTTGTCATCATCAAGACATTGTCAAGACATTATTGTAACCACTGTCATCATTATCATATTTCCAAAGGATGAGCTGCAAAAGAATGATTAAAAGAGGCCACCTGGGTGGCTCAGTAGGTTAAGCGTCTGCCTTCGGCCCAGGCCATGATCCCAGGGTACTGAGATCGAGTGCCGCACAGGGCTCCCTGCTCAGCAGGGAGCCTCCTTCTCTCTCTCCCTCTGTCATTCCCCTCAGCTTGTGCTCTCTGGCTCTATGTCTCTATGTCTCTGTCAAATAAATAAATAAAATGTCAAAAAAAAAAAAAAAGAATGATTAAAAGACTTGCCCAAGGTGCCTGGGTGGCTCAGTTGTTTTAAGTGTCTGACTCGTGATTTTAGCTCAGGTCATGATCTCAGAGTCACGAGATCCAGCCCCTTGTCAGGCTCCATGCCCAGCACATCCTTTCTCTCTGCCCCTCCCCCCCAAATCGCATGTGCTCACACGTACTCTCTCTCTCTCTCAAAAAAAAAAAAAAAAAAAGAGAGAGAGAGAAACTTGCCCAAGATGGGACAGTTATTAAATGGTGAAACGTGGATTCAATTCCAGTTCACTCTATTACATTATGTTGTTTCCTAAGAAATGCTACAACAAACTTAACAGTTTTAAACATAAATCTTTCTGTCCTAATCTCATTCCTTCTTCTGGAATAAAATCCTAGAGGTAGAATTATTATTATTATTTACAAATACACACACACTAACAAACTACTTTTCAGAAAGGCTGTATTAACTTACAATCCCATCAGCAATTTATGAGCATGGCCATCGCCCACCGCACTGCCTCTTCACCAATATCAACAATTCTCATTTCAAAAATCTTTACAAATCTGGTGCAAACTGGTATCTGTTTGTTTGGTTTTTTTATTTTGGAATACTTACTGACTAGTGAGGATCACATTTTTCTTTTTTTAAAAAATATTTATTTATTTAAGTAATCTCTACACCCAACGTGGGGCTTGAACTCATGACCCTGAGATCAAGAGTTGCATGCTCCTCCAACTGAGCCAACCAGGTGCCCCTCACGTTTTTCATTTCTAATACAGAAATTTAATATATCAGAAACTATGGTGACAAACTTATAGATGAATGAAATTTTTCAAACTTAGAGTTGATAAAATATCAGTATTGAAATATTGATCACTATTTTCAAACAGCTTTACCATTTCATTTCTCCCTTGAAAAGTGACATTTTGGAAGTGACTATCATAAGTTATAATATAAAAGCAGAGGTTAATTTATATAAATTTAAAATCATATCCCAGTTGATATTAAAAGAACAGCACCTGACCTTCAAGTAGTTTAATTTTTATTACTTGCCTTATAATTTGAATGAAAATAAATGAACAGTATTATTTTCCATTAGACTTCTGTTTTAAATTTGCAATCGTTAGGGAAAGCTCTATAAAATTTGAAAGCAATCTTAGTCAGTCCTTAGGCAGGGAGAGTGATATGGATTCAGCAACCTTTTGATGAGTTCCCAGATATCGATAATTCAATAGGCACATTACTAAAAAGCTGTCAGATTTTCTACTTGACAGACATTTCAGTCACCTTCGGAAAAATTTAGCTATAATGAGGTAGGTATTACTGGAATAGAAAAACATTAAAATGCCAAAATTGCTACAGTAAAACAAGATGAAGAGTAATCATAAACAAGGACAAAAGAACAGAAAAATGATCTGAATCCATTTCATATAGTGGCTAGAATTGTAGAGTCTAAGACAACACCTCAGAATTTAGACAAGTGAGCAGAGATTCTGATTACATATATATTTAAATATCATAATTACAAGATTAAGAAACTGGATTAGACAAATAAGTTTCTTTGGGCATACATTGCAAATCATCACCTGCAGTGGTTCTCAAGCTGAGGTCTTGCCCTCCATGAGGGGAGGAGTTCAGAAAAGGTGAGAGCATTGTTTGATATCATAATGACTGAGAAGTGCCAATGGTACCAGGAATGCCAAATATTCTGTGATGCCCAGACCCGTCCTGCACAGTGAAAGAACTGTTCCACTCAGATGCCAAGAGTACTCCCAAAGAGAAACAATGCAGACACCAGGGCACTATACAGACTGGTTATACTGGAAAAAAACTTATCTAGGATTAAAAAGGAATTAAGAAAGCACAGATGAAACAACATTTGCAAGATAACCTTCTGTGTTTTAAACCGGGGCCTGACAGGCCTCTGTCTAGTAAACTTCATCTTTAATAGATACAGAGCTCTATGGTAATTTTTTGAGCAGCTTGTCTGAATGAAAGAGAACAGTAAGGTTAAACTGCATCGTCATCTGCATATCCATTTTGTGCAGAGATACATTAAAATAGAGATCTTGCAATCCACTAATCTTTAAAAATATTAAAGGACTGTAAGGAGACTTATAATTGAAATAGGGGGATTCAGAGAAAGCTTGGAATATGGGTAAGAACACGGCGGGGGGGAGTGGATAATATATCTCTGTTAAGGCAACGTATTCACTGATACATAACATTTGAATAAGCTGAAGTTTTTTAAAGCATACATGGGTTTGTGCCTTTGTTTACACAGAGACTTTGCCTTAGTGGAGGGTCTGGAATTAATGAAAAAGTTAAAATTGTTTCATACTATCACGTCACAGATTTGAATTTCTCCCAGATCTTAAATCCCAGGAAAGCATCTACTGAAAGGTCTCTAATCAAAATGTTTAAATCATGCATATATATGCTTGTCTAATATAGAAACAGGCTGAGATAGTAAGATAAATTTAATTTCACAAATGGGGACAATAATCATCAGGACCAAGAACAGACAGACTCATTGGAGGTTTAAATTCAGTCAGTATTTACTGAATTCACAGCATATCTTTGTTGCTTTCATAGCGCAATGTAGTCAAGTGTATAACAATACAAGCTCCGGTGCTAGAATGTCCATGTTCAACTCTCGGCTTTACCACAGACTAGCTGTTTGATCTTATACAGGTTGTCTCTTGTTCCTGTAGCTAATACTTTGTTATGGTTTTGTGTCTATGTTCATGAGGGATATTGATCCGTGGTTTTCTTCTCTGGTGATGTTTTTGATATTAGGGTATACTGGCCTCATAAAATGAGTTGGGAAGTGTTCCCTCCTCCTCACTTTCCTGAGATTATGTATGTTTTTTTACTTAAATGTTTCATAGAATTCACCACTGATGCCATGAATGTCTAGACTTTTCTTTGTGGTACGATTTTAATTTACAAATTCATTGCTTGACTTGATAAAGGTCTAGCTTTTCTGTTTCTTTTTGAGTCACTTTTAATATTTGTATCTTTCTAGGAATTTATCCATTTCACCTAAGTCATCTAATTTGTTGGGATAAAGGTCTTCATAAAATTTACTTAGAATCCTTTTGATTTCTAAAGGGGCTGTAGAGATGCTCCCTCTTTAATTCTTGATTTTGGTAGTTTTTTTCTATTTTCTTATTCAGGCTAGTTAAGTGTGTTATCAATTTTATCTTTTCAAAGAAACAACAAAGGGTTTCATTGACTTTTCTTTATCGTTTTTCACTTAATTTTTATTTTTAGTGAATTTTTATATTTAGTAAAGTATTGCCTGAACACTGTTCTAGAAGCTAACTAGTGACATGAACTTCATAACAAAAAATAATATCCATTACTACTTCATTTCCAATTCTCCTGCCTCAAAGTTATCTATTTCTTCTGGTATTTACCTCCAATATTTCTAGATAATATACTTATACCAATATTTGACTTGTTTTGCAATCTTAGATACTGTATCTACTGATCTCCAATGCACAATAAATTTGTTCCTTGACATCATCATGCTCCCCTCCCCCCATCAGTTCTCCTCTTATCTTCCTTATATATTTATGTTAAAATTTCTGGTAAAACAATCTACTGTTTCATTATTATAACTATATAACTATTGTTTGAGTTGAGCCACAAAATTCAGTCTCATTTTACATCTTTTTTCACGCAACTTTTTTCTTTCCTGAAGTTAATAGTTACTTCTAACTCCCTGTTGGCTTTCCTCTAGCTATTACTAAATCTACTCTTAAGACATTACTAAACCTTCTCTTAGTATGGTTAAACACATCAGATAATTTGTCATCACTCCACTGGTCCCACGGACAATCATCCTGGAGCACTCCATCATCCTGCTCCAGTTCATACTCTCCACCGCCCAAGTTTTACTGACATATAATTGAATAGTCTATATTTAAGGAATACAGCTTCTATATGGCTGTCACCCGAAACTTCCTTCACCATCAGTCTGGGAGTTTCACTAGCATCTCATGGTGATGGATCAATCTCTTGTGTCCTGGATGGTATGTTTTCAGGTTTTTTGGTTTATTCATTCATTCAATAAGTCATCCAGTAACTTCTTGAGAAAGGAGGGAAAAAAAAAGCTTTGAAACTTTGAATATCTTTCTATACCATATTTGAAGTATAATTTAGCAATGAATAGAATCTTAAATTGGAAATATTTTCTCACGTAATTTGAAGACATCACTCCAATGCTTTCTTGTTTTAAGTGTTGCTACTGAGAAGTGTGATGACATTCTGATTTTTTTTTTTTATTGTGGCCTTTTTTTTTTCTCTCTCTCTCCCCCATTCTGGAAATTTTTAGAGTCTCTTTTTTATTTTTTACTGTTTTAAAATTTCAAAATGATGTTCCTTGGTATTAGGTCTATTTGTTTCATAGTACTGATCACTTAGTAAGCCACTGAGTTCTGGAAGAGTTTTCTTGTGTTATTTCTTTAATATATCCTCCCCTCCATTTTTTTCTGTCCTGTTTTTCTAGCACTTGTATTAGTGAGATGTTGGACTTCACTAGTTATTGTCTAAAACTGTAAAAGGTGTGAAATTTTACCCTGCTTCCAGGATAACAGGTTAGCCTGGAACAGTTTTATGGGTACTGGCAGAAGACATGAGACTCCTGGATCAGAGATGAGGGACTTTATTACTCATGGCAGCATAAGCTTCTTCATGGTTGTGCCAGTTCTCCTTGCCTCCCAAGTCCCATAGGGACAATGCAGTGGCAGGCCTAGGCAGATACTATGCACGTAATATGTTTAGGTAACAGATTAGGAAATCCCCAGATCAGAAAATCCTAAGCTTTTTTAAAAGATGCTGCAACAAATCTGTCTAATCTTTGCCCTAGAGGGAAATATTATCTTTATCATACTGCATAGCAAACAAATCTGCCCTTTGCTCCTGAGGGAGTCACTGTCTCGCTTCCCAAGTCTGTTCATTATATAAACACCTTTGACAAGAGAATACAGAACAAAAGCCTATCGGTGTCTCTGCTCACAAGATGTAGAGAAATATGAGAGACCCATATAAAACTGTCTACCAACAGTTATTCCTCCAATTTCCTTACCCTTTTTCTTTAATTTTCCTTTTGTCTTTTTGTCCTACCTTTTGAGACAGTTCCTTAATTTTGCCCTCAAAACTTTCTACTGAAATTATTTTTACTCTCATAGTTTTAATTTCCAAGAGCTCTTCCTTACTTTCTGAATATTCCTTTTCTTTATAGCATCCTGTTTCATAAATAAAATAGCTTCTCATTTCCTTCTAAGGTGGTGGTAGTGTTACTAAATTTTTTTCTGTTCCATTTGCTTATTTTGATCTTTGTCTTTCAAAATAAGGACATTCTTCAACAGTCTGGTAATTCTTAGTTGTATATTCAAAGTTAGAGTGAAAAAATAAAACAGCAATCATGCATTAGCAACACTTATCAACCACTGGGCCTACCAGTGGGATAAACCAGCGCGACTTGGATATTAAACTGGGGTCCTGTAAATGTTAAAATGTACATTATTTTCCTATTAGACTGGTGTATATTCAGGAAATAATTCTCCAACCTTCTATCTGATAGCATATAAGCCTAGATGCCAGTGTTCTGAGAACTATAGGAGGAGGTCACTGGGAGTTCCTCTTTGCACCCAACCTGGTGCCTGCCTTTCCAGGGTTCTACAGTACAAATCGGCTTGCTTTTACAGGTCTCCCCCATGATGGAAGTTAGGGCTCAGCTTTTCCACTCTGCTAAGTTGGTTGGTTACAATTTGTTCAACTACATTTCTTCTTCCAATTTCTATTGCCTCTCATCTGCTCTTCTCTCCTCTTACATTTTCTTTGTCTTTTGGAGTTTATATATTTTTATGCCTTTACTGTCATTTTAGTAGAGTTTTTCAGGAAGGAAAATAAACATGTGTATTCAACTGGCCATGTTATATAAACATAGCTCATAAACATATTTACAAATGTTGGTACAAATTACTATGTTGTCCTTGATTTGTGCGAATGCACACTCCTCTATAGTAGTGTGTGTGCTTTGTCATTACTGAGTATTACTACAATTCATGTCTTTGCTAACCTAAGAGATTTTTTTAAAGTGGTACTTTATGGTTGAAATGAACAATTCTTAGATTATTAATGAATATTAACATGTTTTCATCAGTTTACTAGCCATTTTGATTTCAACTTCTGAGGCATATCTGTAGAAGTTCTTTGCTCCTTTTCTACTGGAGTGTTAGGTTTTTTTCATTATCACTTTGTAAAAGTGATATTTAATGATGTTAATTCTCTGAGGAAAGTATTTTTCCACCTTGATATTTGCCTTTTCATTTTGATGTACATAGCTTTTATATTTTAGAAAGTCATATATGTCAATTTTCCTTCGTAATTTTTCCATGCTTAGAAAATCCTTATCTACAAATATTTACCAATATACTTTCTCATTAATTTGATATTTTCCATTTTTTGTATTGATCTATAAACCAATTAGAATTTGTTTTCCATGTGTTATAAAGCAAGAATCTAGTCCTCCCCCCAAAATACCTAATCAATTGTCCTAGCATCATTTGTTAATAGTTCTTTAATTTCCCACTGATTTGTGATATGACCTTCATCATTTGTATAATCTATACACATACGGAGGTTTCTAGGACAGCGAGATCATCTATGAATTCTGTACATAAAACTTATATTTTTGTATTAGTGTCATTTTGTATATCTAAACAGTACAGGCCTAGATATTTTATTCATTCATTCATTCATTCATTTAGTGCAAGGGGCGGGACAGAGAAACAGAGAGAACCTCAAGAGGCTCTAGGCCCAGTGTGGAGCCCAACACAGGGCTCAATCCCAAGACCCCGAGCTCATGACCTGAGCCAAAATCAAAAGTCAGACACTTAACAACAGAGATACACAGGCACCCTCAGGCCTAGATATTTTAATATCTGCCAGGGCTAAGCAAAATTGATTCTTGACACAAAACTTTAAAAAATAAAACACACACCAAACTAGATGAGACTAAAAAAATTATACATATTCATTTATTACTGAACTTTTCATTTCTCAGTACATTTCTAAAATATTTTACTTCAAAGAAAGCTTAAGTAACATCTGTATTCAAGACTATTCTAATATACATTCCTAACTATAAACAAATTTCTCCTTTGAAAAGATTTTTGTGTCTATTTTTTAAATCTTTATTTATCATTATTTTATCACTCAATAAATTCCACATGATGCTAATCAACTTATGTTTACAAGTTAAAGTGAAATGAACCTACTTTTAATTCTCAAAGAAAATGTTCTCTGACACCTCTGCATGCAATTCTTTTTACAAAGAAAAACTACCAACTTTCCATAAAAGTACCATAGTAGAGTCACATATTTCAAACCTTAATCTTAAATTTAAGCTATTTTTAAAAGTGGCTTAATTTTAAAATTAACATCTGTGATGTAAATATAAAATCATTTATATGGGAAAATAATCCACTTCCTTCTATATCTGTCTCAGTAACAGTTTTATACCGGCTTTCCTAGTAAGCCCATTAAGAGAAAAAATAATCACCTTTATTTATTTAATTTTTTTAGATTTTATTTATTTATTTGAAAGAGACAGCACAAGCAGGGGGAAAGGAAAAGGGAGAGGGAGAAACAGACTCCCCGCTGAACAGGGAGCCCAATGCAGGACTCCATCCCAGGACCCTGAGATCATGACCTGAGCCAAAGACAGATGCTTAACCGACTGAGCCACCCAGGCACCCCAAATAATCACCTTTAAAGAGAAATTATCAATATAAGCATGCAAGGTTAACCAAACTACTTTCTTTGTATGGTTTTTCTATTTCTTCAAAATATTTTAAGTCCTAACAAACTTCAAATCCTTAAAAAGATTAGTTGTAGTTTCCTATATAGTAATGTCCCTTGTATCAGTAAAGGAAATTTACACTTTTCTATGATTTGTAGTTTTTAAATTAGTAGATTGTCTAAACTGTTAACATAATGAATCCTACAATTTGCATACATACTCAAAAATGCTTAATTAATACTACCATTGTTGGCTATGAAAGAAACCTGAAAATCATAAATAGCTTTGTCAACAAGCTCTGAGTGACCTTTGGAGATCCCTTAACTCTCTTAGCTTCTTAGCATGTCAACGATCCTTAAGTTCAAAAATCAATAGTTATCTACTTGTCCAGTGTCTACTATGTATCAGACACTGCATTTAAATGAACTTTCCAATGAAAATACTAACAAAATTCACCAACATTTGGGAAGAATTTATGTAACTTTAGCTTACAGGACTCAAATAGAAAGAAATATGGGGGAAAGGGGCAAGAAAGAAAAGTGAGAAAGTCAGCAAGAGGGATAAAAAAAGATAGAGGAGGAATGACAACAAATAAGGAGCTGGTCTTTGCACTGTCAATCCTGATTTCTTCCTCTAACATTGCTAGAGCTCTGCACCATGTGCAGAGGTGGTATGTTAAGTATCAACAGATGTGCTGTGCACACCAACCATCTCCATGAGTACCAGAGGAGACCGATGCCGATCCCAAACAGCACAATATAACAGTATATCTCAGTAGGTACACTTTGAATCTCTCAGTGCTGTGAAGCTATATCAACTACCCCCTATCACCTCAACTGTGATTTCATCATCCCAGGAAGGAGTGGAAGAGGGAGAAAATCCAGGGTGTGAGTGCCTATATTAAACTTTCTGTCATGAGTCAAGAGGAAAGGAAAGAAAGGAAAAAGATTAGTTGATAAGAAAGTCAATCCAATTATAAGAAAATATAGGAAAAAATATATTTGCTCTACCAAATTGTGGCTTCTAAAAATCATATACGACTGTATCAGCTATGCTGAGGAACATTCACATTGTTTCCAATATATGGTGGCCACAAATATTGTATTGAGATTCTTGTATATTAGTACTTTTATTCATATATTAGCAGTACAGACTAGATTCTCATGAGTGGAACCATTAGGTTGAAGGGTGTACTGAATACCTTAAATGTGAAGAGATGTTACAAGATGACTTTCTAAAAAGGTAGAAATGATTCAGATACCTAGCAACAAGGTATACATGTACCTTTTTCCTAGCATCTCTGCCAGAAATGGGTGATTTTAATTTTTAAAATACTGTTGAGCTATAATTCAGATATTATAAAATTCATCCTTTTAAAGTGTACAATTCAATAGTTTTAGTATATTCACAGAGCTATGCAATGATCACCAGTAAGTTTAGAACATCTTTATCACTCCAAGAAAAGAAACCCTGTACCCATTCAGAAGTCAGTCCCCATTTCTCCACCTCATTCCAGTCCAAGGCAACTACTAATCTACCTTCTCTTCGTATAGACTTGCCTATTCTTGATATTTTGTATAAACGGAACCATACAATATGTGGTCTTCTGGGACTGGCTTCATTTACTTAACATACCATTTTCAAGGTTCATCCATGTTGTAGCATGTATCAGTACTTCAGTCCCTTTCATCATTGAATAATATTCCACTGTATGGGTACACTGTGTTTTATTTATCCATTCATCAGTTGATAAACATCTGGGTTGTTTCCAACTATTGGCCATTATGAATAATGCTGCTATGATCATTCAGGTACAAGTTTTTGTGTGGATGCATGTTTTTATATACCTAGGTTGGAATCATTAGGTCATATGGTAACTCTATGTTTAAACCCTTTAAGGAACTGCCAAACTGTTTTCCAAAGTGTGATTTTAATTTTTGCCAGTTTGATGGGCATAAAATAGTTCCACCAACTTTATAATGTGCACTTCCTTACTGAGTCTGAGACTCTTCTCTTTCATTTATTGGTAATTTAGGTTTGTTTTTCTTGAGCTGCTTTTCATCTCTCTTGTCTTTTTTTTCTGAGTTACTTTTTTTGCTTCTTATAAACTTCCAAGAGTTTGGGGCTCCTGGGTGGCTCAGATGGTTAAGCGTCTGCCTTCGGCTCAGGTCATGATCCCAGGGTCCTGGGATCGAGCCCCGCATCGGGCTCCTGGCTCAGCAGGGAGCCTGCTTCTCCCTCTCCCTCTGCCTCTCTCCCTGCTCATGCTCTCTCTCTCTGTATCTCTGTGTCTCAAATGAATAAAAAAACTTAAAAAAAAAAAAAACTTCCAAGAGTTCTGTATATATTTTAGATATTAACTAATTTACTCTTGTCTTCTCTGTAAACAGTTTGTCTTGATTTTTACATTAGTCTTTAAATGTTGTGGTATCTTGTGTTGTATAAAATATTCCATTTTTTGGAAGTGAACATATCTTCTGGGTTTTTGTGTTTATTAAAAAGTTCTACCTTACTTCCAGATTATAAATGCAGTTGCCTACATTTTCTTCTAAAATTTTTGTTTATTTTACTTTAAGTCTTCATGGAAAATCTACATCATATACAGTACGAAATAGAAACTTAAATAATTTTTCTACTGAAATGATGTATCATCTTAATCATATATAATTTTTTTTAAGATTTTATTTATTTGACAGAGAGAGACACAGCGAGAGAGAGAACATAAGCAGGGGGAGTGGGAGAGGGAGAAGCAGGCTTCCCGCCAAGCAGGGAGCCCGATGCGGGGCTCGATCCCAGGATCCTAGGATCATGACCTGAGCCGAAGGCAGACGCTTCACCCAGGCGCCCCTTAATCATATATTAAGTGATCAAATATGATGAATTTTTTCTCTGGATTCTCTATTCTAGTGTTTTTCAAGCCACAGGTTAGGACTACTTGTTGCTTTTAAAATCAATTTAGTAGGCTTTATTGGCATTTTAAAAAATACAAAATAAAGAAAATATCAGTATATATCATATATAACAAGGGTAAGTGCTTCATGAAACTTTTATTTCTATTTTTTTTAAGATTTCATTTATTTATTTAGAGAGAGAGAGAGAGAGAGCGCATGCGTGGGGAGAGGGCCTGTGGGAGGGGGGTAAGGAAAGAATCTCAAGTAGACTCTACGCAGAGTGCAGAGCCAGACGTGGGGTGATCTCATGACCCTGAGATCATGACCTGAGCCAAAACCAAGACTTGGACACTCAACTGACTGAGCCACCCAGGCGCCCCTTTATTTCTGTTTTTTAACACAAACATATAAACACATCAAGGGTCATGATGCACGTAAAATGTATTTCTTATTGTGAGTTATAATAAATAAAATTTGAAATCTTAATTTCTTCCATTATATTCCATTAATCCATTTGTCTATTCCTTTGCTCTTATGTATCTAATTCTAGTGGCTGTGTTCTGATATCTGGTAAGGCAGGTGCATCTCCCTTTTTAGCTACTCCTGGATATTTGTTCTTCCACATGAACTGTGTGGTCAACTTTTTCCTACCATTAAAAATATTTTTTTTGTTTCCATTCTAATTAGAATTGCTAATTCAGAAGAAATTATACTTTTATGATATTAAGTTCCCTGCAGCCCATCTAGTATTTGGTATGTCTTCTTACAAAACATGGTATGTTTCTATAATTCTTATTACAGAGGTTCTGTGGTTTACTTGTTAAATTTACTCCTAAGTATTTTATAGTTCTTTTCATTGCTGTGAAAGAAAAATTTTCCCATTTTCATTCTGTGTGCTTATTGCAAATACAGAGAAGCTATCAGTTTTATTTACCTTATATCTAGCTATCTTACCAGATTCTTTTATTAATTCTATTGTTTATAATCTGAGTCTCTTGTGTTACCTAATCGTATTGCTAGGACCCCTAAAAATGGTAAATAATTTGACAGTATAAAATGGCAACACTGAGAATCTTGCTTAGCTCCTGATTGTAAAATGCTATTTAGGTAACATACACAAGAAATTAATTACACAGAGGGACACCTGGGTGGCTCAGTCGGTTAAGCGTCTGCCTTCGGCTCAGGTCATGATCCCAGAGTCCTGGGATCAAGTCCCGCATTGGGCTCTCTGCTCAGCGGGGAGCCTGCTTCTCCCTCTCCCTCTGCCGCTCCCCCCTGCTCGTGCTCTCTCTCTCTCTGATAAATAAATAAAATCTTTAAAAAAAAAGAAAAAAATTAATTACACAGAAAACTGGAACCCATTCCTCTCTCTTCCGTTTCTCAAGTTATTCCTCATGTTAGTCCCCATCCCTGCTCCTCCTTTCCTACAACTTCTAAACTGTGCTACGAGTGAGAGGCTCTGACTTCTGATGTCTGGGTAGTAGGGAAAAGAGGTGCTGCTGGCTCTCAGTGTACCATTAAAAATACATATCTATACATTCAGATATATGCATACATCGCACAAGGTAAGATACTGAAAGGAATATCAAGAAATGAAGAACGTCCAGAAAGACAATCAAATAAGAAACGAAAGACATATGAATAAATAATGTTATTTCAAATATAAATGATACATGTTCCAAAATAGGCATGAACCAAGAGCAGAGGAAAATAGTTGCTTATAGTATAGAAAGAGTAACAGGTGGAGGTTACCTATATATGACAATTATGCTATAATTTGGATATATTATAGATTAAAAAGCTTTTGAGAGATTGGCTGAACCTAATTAGCATATGTATTACTATTTTCTTAGAGGAAAAAACTGTTTTCAAATAATTCACTTACAAGTGAACTTCTAGCAACATAACTCCTGTATTTCTTAAAGACCACTTGGACAGGTGATAGTAACAGTCCCAAAGTTGTACTACTGCCAGTAAAAGGAAATAACAAGAAGAATAAATAAGAGCCTGGTTTAACAATGCCCTTTCCTGTTTACCCCTTGAGAACAGAATTAATTTTATTCAATAAAAATAAAAGAAAATGAATCTTTTATCCTGCAAATTGCTTAAAAATTGAAATTTTGTAACTGCAGGTACTATGTAATTTTTATTATAATGTTATAGTTCACTGTTAAAATTAATATAGCTTCTCATATTGCTAAAAATACCATAATGCAAATTTTTACCAGGGTCAAAAATTTTCATTTTTGAATTCATACAGTGTATAATAGCAAAATGCAGCTGTTACATAAAGCATAGTTTGCTGGTTCATTCATGCTATAAAAATATGACTGACATTTCATCTGGTCAACCATCCTAAAGGTTAATTCTTGTTTCCTGTTTCAGACTTTATTCCAGGTGAACTTCTCTGGGTAGATTCTATCTACCTATTCTGAACAAACCACAAACTGTTTCATTGCTCACTCTTACTGTTAAGAACATATTGACTTGCTGCCTGCTCTGCTGTTTAATTCATTTATGCTGAGAGTCAGGCATGAAGACAGAATTTTAAATGTGACATTTGCAGGCTGTTAGGTCATTTAAGCTCTGACAACACTAGGGAATTCCTGACATATAAACTGGACTTGATTACCAAACACAGACAGGCTTCCCAAAGCAGCAAATTTCTGGTCATATTTTTTTTGGTAATTTCTCATAGAATTTAATATTAAATTTCAATGCCAATTAAAAGATCTATATAGCCAACATTTTAAAGTAAAAGCCTGTTTCTTTTAATTAGTTCAAACCAGAACTTCTTCTAACCAAATCCGCTAAATGAAAATCATTTTGGTTGACAAAGATATATGGAAAGACTCATAATAATAATTAACAGTCACCTCAGATTCTGATATATTCTGATATTTAAGAGCTTTTAATATTTTCTATAATCTATAGATTCTGAAAAATCTGGCAGTTCCGAAGGCCATGACTCTTGTCAACAGACCACTTAGAATTCTTAGATTCTGGCCAGCGCAGAGCCAGACTTTATATGCTGTCAAAGTCACACCATAAAATCTTAGTTTAAATACCTACCACACTGCCTTCTCTAAGATTATAGTTATGCAGAACGGATGATAGAGTCATTATAATTGGAAATGAAAAAAAACCTGCCCACATGACATTTAGAATTACACTTTACAAGAGTTGATAATGGGGTACGGTGAAGGAAGTAAGGAAAGATTGTTTTCTTATTTTAGCTACTCAAAAAAATTACACCAAATGACAATTTTTCAGCTCTTTTTCCTTGTCACTAACAAGTGCTACAGTGGTTCAAATGAAAGTTTTCTGAAATTAAGTCTTGATGTTAAGTAATGAACAAAAGATAATTCTGATTTTACCCTGTATTTTATATAAGTAAGAGTCCCACTATGCACAGCAAGTAGCCTTTTAATACTGCGTTTTGAATGAGACTTCCAACTGTAATAGGTGGGGTCTAAATAGGGATAGATGGCCTGGAATGCCTTTCAGCTATTCCACATTGATTTTGAAAAACCTAACAAAGGCAATTACTTTTCAAAGATTAAAACTCTTGTTTCTTTCCAAAGAATAAAACAGGAGAAGCAAACCTGGTGTATTATCTGAGCTACAGGAAGTTGTTCAGCATATTTCAGTGGTTCCATGAGTTCCTCATCCATCCAGTCTTTCTTATATCTGAAAAAAAGAAATTAAAAAACACATGCCTCAGGTAAATACTATCTTTAAATACGGCAAATATTTAAATATGCCAAATATGAAAACTATTAAAAATCTATATTTAATGTTTCTTAGATAATCAGTATTTATTAAAATCTATGAAAAACCACCTAGTGATAATTTTTAAGTGACATAACGATAAGTACATTCAGAACACATTTAATTACTACATAATAAGCTACCAACATCTAATATTCTCAGATCCTGTCTTTTACTCTGGGACTTAAAAATATTTAAGAATTCCCTGTTTATAGGGTGTACTTTTTAATACAGTATTTAAAGTCTTCAAAACCTGGCTCCAACCACATTCAACCTCCATCTCTAGCAACTCCTTCTCAATAGACTGTACCAGTCTATTGTTTCAGCCACATCCAACTACTGGCTACCTGTCAGTGGGCCTTGCAGCTCCATGCCTCTTGGATGCTCCCCCTTCTGTTTCCTGTTGGGACCAACCACCAATTCCTTCTTTATTTACTATTCTTTCAAATATAATTATTTAAACCTGTCTAGATATATTTTTCACCTCCCTGAAGACAAAAATCATGTCTTATTTTTTCGTGTATATCCAATGTTTACTATATACTACTCAATAAATGTTTGCTGAATGAATGTATGAATAAAATGAAGACAAAATAACTAACTGAGAAATTATTTTATATGAAAAATATTTTCTCTACTATCTACATTTACAGTGAGATGCAGAGTTGACATAATACAGACTTAAGATAGTATAAAATAGTAAAGTACACAGTAAGAATAAAATCTCCCCAAATGAAGAGAATTAGAAAAAATGTTTTTAAAAATTATTGACCCTTTTCTGAAATAGGAAATAATCATTAGATTTCAAAACAGTAAGACTTAAACATATTTAAGCCTCCTTTACCCATTTTTTTCTGTAAATTACACAGCAACTTATCAACTTTTTTAAAAAATTAAATTTTAAAAATTGAAAACTTCATTTGTCTTGAAAAATAACCAAACAAGACTGGTCTAAGTTTCTAGGGCTGCAGTTAAGGAATGTGATGATGAGAAATGTGGCATCTCTCCAGAAAAAAAAGCAGATAAACAAGGACAAAATTTTGCCTATGATTTAAGAGCTTGAAGAACCTCTTAATTAGGTAAAAGCTTGTGTATGCCTTGCAGAATTAGTATAATAATAATTAATTTGGGGGAATTTTGAAGACTCACTCATGATGAAAAAAATTGTCTTAAAACCTTGCTTTATAGGGACAGAAAGCAGAATGGTGGTTGCCAGGGGTAAAGGTGGGGAGAACAGGGAATTATTGTTCAAAGGGTAGTTTCAGTATTGAAAGATGAAAAAAGCTCTGGAGATAGACAGTGATGACGGTTCATGATAATTGAACTGGATATTAAAAATGGTTAGAATGGTAAATTTTATGTTACATATACGTTATGGGCTGAACTGTGTCCCCCCACAATTCATATGTTGAATAAGTACCTCAGAATATGAGTCAGAATAGAGTCTGTAAAGCGGTAATTAAGGTTAAGTGAGGTCATTGGCGTAGGCCTTAATCCAATGTGATAATGTCCTTATAAGAAGAGAAGATCAGGGCACCGAGGCAGACTGTGTAACGACCAAATGAAGACACCAAGGGAAGATGTGGCCATCTATAAGGCAAGGAGAAAGGCCTTAAAAGAAACCAATCCTGCCAACCCCTTGATCTTGGCCTTCTAGTCTCTAGAACTGTGAGAAAATAAATTTCTGTTGTGTAAGCCACCCAGTCTGTAGGACTCCATGATGGCAGCCCTAGCAGACTAATACATTGCATTTTACCACAACTAAAAATAAAATAAATGTTCATTACCAAAAAAACCATTTTTTAAAATGTACAATTGCACAGTATACATTTAAGAAGTCTATCTACCTTTTTAGGTATATAAAATACATATCAAGCAACAAAAGAAATATAGATGCATTGAAAATCACCAAAATTTAAAACTTCTGGGGCCCCTGGGTGGCTCAGTCAGTTGGGTGTCCGACTGGAGATTCTTTTTCTCCCTCTGCCCCTCCCCCTGCTCACATCACCCACTCTCTCTTTCCGTAAAATAAATAAATAAGTCTTAAAAAGAAGTTTAAAACTTCTGTGCTTCAAAAGACACTATCAAGAAAGTGAAGAAACAACCTAAAGAATGGGAGAAATTTTTTGCAAATCATATATCTGAGAAAGGATTTGTATCAAGGATATATAAATAGCTCTCACAATTCAATCATTTAAAAAATCATTCAACAAAGAATTTTTCCTTAATCAACAAAGAGATTTGTAAGCAAAATTGGCATATATTTGTGTGTATTTGTTTCTTTTTTACTGTGTGTCTATGGAGGGGACGAATACAATGACCACTCAGTACAGTTCAGTACCACTGCCTTGAGTCCTGTTAAGGCACCAGCCATTTCAATAAATATCTGCTGAAACAAAGATTAAATCACTGTAGTAATTCTAAAAGTACAAAGAAACATGAAAAAGACACTCTTTCCTTGCTTATTCCAAAAATGTAAAGTAACAATGTATAAGATGGAATACATTTAATTCACAAGATGTTTCTCAATAACTGTAAAAGATACAAAAATATTGGAAATCTAGCAATTTGCTTTGAGTGACTTTTTTTTTTTTTAATTAAGTAGGCTCCACACCCAGTGTTGTGCCTGACGTGGGACTCGATCTCACGACTCTGAGATCAAGACCTGAGCTGAAACCAAGAGTTGGATGCTTAACTGACTAAGCCACCCAGGTGCCCCTTGAGTGACTTTTTAAAAATGCCAAATAGTATGAAAAATTCCAGACACATTTCTGTATTTTCTTTTTGTTGTATTTTTTTCTGAAACATGTGAAAGTAAGTTGCAGATATCATGACAGTTCACATCTAAACACATGCATCAACCAAAGGTAGGTTTAAAAATTTTCTTAATAACTGCAGGACAGGGGCGCCTGGGTGGCTCAGTCGTTAAGCATCTGCCTTCGGCTCAGGTCATGATCCCAGGGTCCTGGGATCGAGCCCCGCATCGGGGTCCCTGCTCCACGGGAAGCCTGCTTCTCCCTTTCCCACTCCCCCTGCTTGTGTTCCTGCTCTCGCTGTCTCTCTCTCTGTGAAATAAATAAATAAAATCTTTAAAAAAAAAATAATAACTGCAGGACATTTTTAAAAAGTCACTCTAAGTACAATTCACAAGTTATCTTTGTATCACTTATCACTATGGACTTAGAAGTTTTTTTACTTATTCAGTGTTTTCACAATAAATTACAATTATTTCTCATTTTGAATTCCTTAAAAATGTCTGTCCATCATTGGACCCCTTTCAATATGGAGATGAAGATCTCTTTTTATTTCAGAAAAGTTTTTTTTTATTATTTTAAATGTTATGTCTGTTCATTTTCCATTTGTTTTTCTAGTTTGAGTTCTTGAACTAAATATATTGGATTTTCTCTATCACTCTCTCTCTGATCCTTTCAGCACTCTTATTTCAGTTTCATTTTCTTGACTCTTTTTCATTTCTCTTCTTTATGTCTCTTACTGAACTTTTGGTAATATCTATCTTCCCTTGGGTACCTTGTAATTTAGTTTTCATTTCTGAAATGATTTTTGTCTTTTTCTGTCAATTTCCTTCCAGAGGTCAATCAGCTCCTGTTTCATACACCTTCCTGTTGTTTGTCCATTTCAATTGTGAGTTTTGGAACTCTGATGCATACTGTCCTTTCATAATGCAATTGCTTGTTTAATATAGGTTGTTCAAGTTCAAGTGTTGTGTTTCAAGTTTCTTGCTTTGTGGCTTTTCTTTTGTTTTTATTTTTCCTTTCATTCTCTCTTTCCCCCTAACCCCTCTGTGTATGTGGAGAAGGTGTTATTTAAATTTTGTTGTCTTATAGCAATTTTATGCAGATCCTGGCTTCTTTTTCTGTGGAAGATTATTTGTATTGGTTTTCTCCAGAATCAGCAATAGCAAGTTACCTTGTGATGAGAAGACAGGTAAGTTGGCTTATTAGGTTTCTCAGTTTAAGAGCACCCTCCACTGTGGCTTCAGTGAAGTGTAGATTCTTTTAAAAATGGAACTTTTTGGGGTGGTGGTGGTGGTGGGAATAATTTGTCCTTTTAAAAAATTTATCTTATTTCCTTTGGACCCTTATCTTCAGCTGCTTCTTTCTTTCCTTTCACCACCAAGCCTCCAAAGGAAACCCTCCCCGCCACCCCTTTTAAGGTCTCTTCCATTCTCTCAGAATGAGTGCTTTCCCCAAATTGTCACCTTAGGACAGCCACACTTTCTAAGCCCCATCTCCCAAATCCAGAGGCCAGGCCTCTGATCAAGGAGTTCATGCTTACAGTATAATTCAGAAAAGGAGAAAAGCACAAATGTTAATTTCAATGGATATATGGCTGCCATCCTAAGGACCCTGGGAATTTTCTCTTGCAGTATAAGGTTCTCTTTCTTAAAGCCATCCTAGTATTCCTTCTATTTAATATTTGAGCCTCTCCTAAAAGGATGTAATTTTTCTTTTATCTTTTTCCAGATCCTTCACTAAGATCTACCTAAATAACTTTACAAAGGAGTAATTTCTTTTTTTTTTTTTTTAAGATTTTATTTATTTATTCAACAGATAGAGAGACAGCACAAGCAGGCAGAGTGGTAGGCAGAGGGAGAGGGAGAAGCAGGCTCTCCGCCGAGCAGGGAGCCGGACATGGGGCTCGATCCCAGGACCCCGGGATCATGACCTGAGCCAAAGGCAGCCGCTTAACCGACTGAGCCACCCAGGCGCCCCAGGAGTAATTTCTATGTGGAAAAAGCCGTGCATTCCTTTTTTTACTTGACTATTTTTTGTGTGTTTTTGTAGAAAACTACAGTAAGTGGAATTTGCAGGGTTTTGGATCCAATATAGTGATGATACCATCTCAAATTGAAATATTATTCAAATCCTCTGCATAACTAAATAAAATACTGCTGGCAAAATTCTGACACCTGTAAAGTTAGTCTTTACACACCCTCATCTCTTGTTTTTTTTTTTTTAAGATTTTATTTATTTATTTGAGAGAGAGAGAATGAGAGAGAGAGCGCACCAGAGGGAAGAGGGTCAGAGGGAGAAGCAGACTCCCTGCTGAGCAGCGAGCCCGATGTGGGACTCGATCCCGGGACTCCAGGATCGTGACCTGAGCCAAAGGCAGTTGCTTAACCATCTGAGCCACCCAGGCGCCCCATCTCTTGTGTTCTTTTATTCTGTCACTGATGCCCTCAAAAAGCTTCCTGTGCTATCCAAGCACTTCTGAAATAACACTGTAAAATTACTTACTATGTCCATATATGAGACCATCCTGATTCAGAAACAGGCAAGATTTTTATTCTTTATTGCCATATTGAGATTAGATTATCTGTGCATAAAATGGCAAAGCTTACTGTGAGCAGAACCTTTTCAAACACAGGAAATAGGCCCAACAAAAAAGAAGAAGAAAGCAGACACTGTGCTATGCCAAGTACAAAGTAAAAATTAAGAAGATCAATAAATAATTCAAGACATATCACCTACAGTAATCCAAAATCACTAAGAAGAAATTCTCAAAACATATCAAAAACAGGAAGTTAGCCAAAGTTCGTGTAGCCTCTTGAACATGATAACTCAAAGTCATTACTTGAAACTAAAAGTACACAAAGAAATCAAATTAATTTCTTAATACAATCTTGTTTTTAAAAAAAAGATGGAAAAATTTCCACTCCTAAGCTATATTTTAAAAAATGCCCAAGCATTCATACAATTGGCAACATATATTGTTGTACAAGATACAGTTGACAAACCTGGGCCCTATGACATTCCTGAAAGTTTAAGGAAGGGAGAAAAGAAACTCAATGTATTGGTTAATAGAGACAAACAAAAAATGCAATTACAATTCCAGAAAGTTCCCAAGAGTCACTGAAGATTATTTTTGTGAATATTGGTTATACCATGAGATGACAATCTAATGCATTATTTTCCTTGAAATGAAATCCCCTCCCAAACTTGCAGCATCATCATTCCTGTAATCATCAAACTAAAAACTTGTGAAAGAAGATATTAGAACATAACCTTGACTATTACTTACTTTGAAAAAGCACAAGGAAGAAGACGAACCAGGGGAAAGAGACATAATTTGAGGTAGAAAACAAAGAGTTAACTCCCAAGAGAACTAAATTACATTAACTTATGGCCCAACTGTTGAAATGCATCTTATTTTCTGTCAGCTTGCAGTGTGGTATAAAAATGCACATAGCAGTTGGCAACTGGGTGGCTCAGTCATTAAGCATCTGCCTTCAGCTTGGGTCATGATCCCAGGGTCCTGGGATCGAGCCCCGCATCGGGCTCCCTGCTCAGCAGGAATCCTGCTTCTCCCTCTCCCACTCCCCCTGCTGTGTTCCTGCTCTCACTATCTCTCTCTCTCTGTCGAATAAATAAATAAAATCCTTAAAAAAAAAAAATGCACACACCAGTTAAAAAAGAATACCTCCTGAGCAACTCAGTCAAGAAGTTTTAACAAAATCCCTGAAAACCAAGCTCTAGTTCTCACTTCAGAAGTAACCTCTTATCTGGTAGAAGTTGTAGGCAGGCTTTCTAAAAGTTCACAAAACCAGCTAACTTATGTATCTTGTAACTTGTAACTATACAAGCTAACTTGTATACATAAGAAATTACCTTTGTAGAGTCAAAAACAATTATAAAATAGCAGTGTGGGAGTGGTCAGAGGGAACGTGTTAAAATTACTGAGCACTTTACCCTGCAGCAGGCACTCTATTAGGTACATATAACTAGTTTTATGTGTATTTTTCTAGCCATTTTATTTTGCTATATCTGTGATACATGAAAAGTATGTAGAATATCTATAGTTTCATTAATAAATTGTATTCTATGTCTAACTGAGCCACTTGCTTTTTTCATTTAATATTATGCTTTTGAAATCCAAGCACATCATTGTGATTATCAACCTAGTTTGCTATGCTATAATATGAAAATGCTCCATTTTACTTAGATACTCCAATATTAATGGACATCTACTTTCAATTATATATTATTAGAAATAATGTTGCAATAAATATCCTTCCAGGCTACTTTGTCTACATGTGCAAGAGATGTTCTACAACAGCGGCACACTATAGCCCACAGGCCAAATCTGGCATGTCACCTGTTTCTATATGTCCTATGAGCTAAGAACGGTTTGTACATATTTTAGTGGCTGAAAAAATAAGTTAAAAAAGAATACTATTTCATGACAAATGAAACATATAAAATCCAGACTTCACCATCTATAAATAAATTTTTATCAGAACACAGACATTCACCTGTTATTGTATTATCTGTGACTGCTTTTGCACTATAACAGCAGAGCATTTGCAATTGCAACCAAGACTGTATGACCTACAAAGGTTAAGATACTTACTATCTGGTCCTTTACAAGAAAAGTCTGTCAACCTCTATTCTGGAGTAATTATTTAGAAGATGGATTTGCTAGGTCATAACTTATACACATTTTAAATTTTGCTAGAAACAACCAGATTATTATCCAAAGGGACTGTATCAATTTATGCTGCCATGAGAAATGTGTAAGTTCCCATTTCCCTCCATCATTACCTCTGAATTTTCTACAATAGTTTCTCATTGTTTTAATTTGTACTTACTTTTTAAAAACATATCTAAATGGTCACCAAACAAGAGTCTTTCCTCTTTTCCAAATATATTTCCTTTGGTCATTTTTCTATTGACTTGTCTTTTTTTTTTAAATCATTGTGCAGATTTATTTATATAATTTGGACAGAATTCTTTGACATACATGTTGCAAATAATTTCACTCACACTTTCTCACTTTCTCTTGTTTACTTTTTTAAATATATATATTTTAATTTTGTTGCAGTAAACTTTATCAATCTTTTTAAATTAGCTATGCTTTGAGTAGCATGACATCTTTCCCTACTCCTATTTCTCTACTCTTACTAAGTTTAATAATTATGAAATGGTAGATTCTCTTAGATTTTCTATTATATGGTCTAAAAAAAAAAAAAGGGAAGTTTGTCTCTTCCTGATTCTTATACCTCCTATCTTTTCCCTTGCCTCCTTGTCTTCTTTGCATTAGTCTGGACTTCTTGTACAAATGATTAATTGATGAAATTACAGCATGCATGCTTGTCTTGTCTGAATATCACTAAGATGCCCCTAAAGATTCAATCTTGGGGCACTTGGGTGGCTCAGTTGGTTAAGCATCTGCCTTCTGCTCAGGTCATGGTCCTAGGGTCCTGGGACTGAGCCATTTATACATCTGTGATCATAAGTGAGGCTGGCTCTATACTTTTTTCATACTCTTCTTATCTAGTTTTGGTTTTAAAATTAACTAGTTCCACTAAATGAGTTAAGTAGAATACTTCTTTTTTTTATGCTGTTCACAAACGTCAGCTCAACGTGTGTTTGGTAGATGTCAGAGGTAAAAACCATTTAAGCCTACTGTTTGTTGGCAGTTTGTTGGGAGAGGGTATATACGTTTTACAATTGAAAAAAAAAAAGCAAGTTTTTTTTGTTTTTTTGTTTTTTTTTTTTACTTGGAGGGTTAACTTATTTTTTTTACTTACTTTTTTCCTAAATCCCCTCTAAATATTACTTTAGCCACATTCCAAGTGACTTTTCTGCCCTTATACTGAAAATTTCACATTTGGAGGTTTTGTTTTTAGTTTAGTAATGACCACCTATTCTTTCAAATGGAGTATTTGGTCTAATTATATTTAATTTCATAACTGATATAGCTGGATTTATAACCACTATTCCCTATTTTCCATCTACTTGATTTTTTTTCCTTCTTCTTTTGATTTAACCAAATATCTTATTAATCCTTTTTTCCTCTTTTAACATGGTAATTATACACATATTTACCCTTATTACAGTGGTTACCTTGTACATTAGAACACCCAACTTTGACTTGTTAGTCTAATCAAACTGATTATATTTACCATTTCTCCAATAAGAACAGTATTTTACTTCCATTTATCCATCTTTTGCATTATTTTTATTATATATTTTAACTCTACAAATATTTTTTTAACTCAACGAGATCTCTTTTTTTGTCTCTTCAATATGTGATTATATTAAATGATATACTTACCTATTCTATTTCTCTTCACTCCTTACGGAATTTCTGTGTTTCCCTTTAAGATCATTTTATTTCTGGCTGAAGAACTCCATTAATTTTTATTTTAGTTCAGGTGCACTGGCAACAAATCCTGTTTTATCTGTCTGAAAACATCTTATTTCACCTTCATTTCTGGAAGATATTTTTGTTGTGTATGGAATTATAGATTAGAAGTTTTCTTCCTTTCAGCACTTTAAACATACTACCCTATTGTTTTGGTTTCCACTGTTTATATCAGTATTAAAGGTAACATGTCTTTTCTTCTCTGGTGGACTTTAAAGATTTTTCTCTATGATTTTTCAGCATTCTATGATGTGCCAAGTTGTGGTTCATCTAGCTCAGGGTGAGCAGAGTTAGCTGAATGTGTTTTTGCTAATTATCTCTTTAACTATTGATTCTTCCCTATTTTCAACCTGTCCTCTAGTTTAAGACACTATTTATACACGTTACACTGTTTTACTGAAGCTACTGTTTCTTACTCTCTTTTCTGTTTGTTTCTTTCTCTGCTTCAGTTTGGATATTTTCTATTGAATTGTCTTCAAGCACACTAATCCTGTTTTCTGATGCATCCAATTTGATATTAAGTCATTCATTGAGTTCTTTAGTTCAGATACTACATTTTTCAATTCTAGAATGTTCATTTCATTATTTTAGATATATTCATATTCTCTGGTGTTTCCCTATCCTTTCATCTGTTTTCAAGAATTTTTTCCCTTTTTTTCTTGAACATATTAAAACCATGGTTTAATATGAACTTCTAAGGTTCTTATCTACTAACTCGAAGTTTTGGATCACTTCTTGGTCTGCTTGTATATTATGTTTTGTTTTTGTTTTTACTCTTGGTATATGGCCATAGTGTCCTATCTTGTATGTACCCAGTAATTTTTGATTGATCATATATAGGACACTGCATATTGATAAATAAAAATAAAAAACCTACTGACAATGCTACTTCCCATCTGTAAAGACCCACACTTTCCTCTGCTAGACAGCTGAGAGTGGGGGTCTGATCACTTCCATTCAACCAGAGACTGAACTGAATTAAGACTGCCTTACAATTTTAATAAGACTCATTCTACCTTTAATTTGCCACTATTCTTATAGTAAGGACCTTTAAGGTTTAAACTGAAGCCTGGCAGGTCTTTGTCTCCTCAATACAAGATAGACTACAGAAAATTCCACTATGCTTTCAAAGGTTTCTGGTGTAGGTTTTTGTCCTGTTGTCCTGTATCTTCAGAATTAGGCATTCTAGGCCCACTAAACTGCCAAAAGTCTGTCCCCATTAGTGACCCTTATCAGAGGCCAAACCCAAAAAAGTGAACCACTTTCTTCTGTAAAGGGCCAGAGAGTATTTTATGCTTTGGGCCATATAATCTCTGTCACAACTACCCAACTTTGCCATTTATAGCATGAAAGCAGTTATAGACAATATATAAATGAATGATGGAACAAATATGGCTATTTGCCAATGAAACTTTATTTACAAAAATAGGCAGCAGGCCAGATTTGGCAAAAGGGCTGTAGTTTGCCAATTTCTGTTCTTGCTGCACCGAGAATCAGTAAGTATACCCAACAGGAAAAGTAACTATAAATTGTGTATCAATTCACTGTCCCCATAACTGTCAACCCTCAGTTGCTATGTTCTTAGGGAACTCTCACCCTGAAGACCTTTACCTCCTCAGAATTACAGGACCAGTAAATTCAGCTCTGGTTTTCAGAGGTTTCTTGCTTAGGAGTTAGCTTTCCTTTAGTTTCAGAATTTGGCAAATATCTTGAAAGGGAAACGATTTTGTAATTGAATGACAACTGTGTTACTCTAGCCTCATACAATCACCAGAAATTCTGTTGGTTTCTCTAACCACAAGCAATAACCCACTTCCTGGACCAAACTCAGATTCTCAACTTTTGGCCTTCTCCCAGAATCTGTAAATTAACCCAGTGGAAAATGGCTACAGATTTTCAGCTCACCTCTGAGAAGTTTTCCCAAATCTGGATTTTTAGCTTCTCAGTCCTCTTTGCTTCTGTATTTCTCTGATGTCTTTAAAAATATTTTTGTCTGTTTTCTTCTACTTGTTCTTGGTGGGGGATCACATAAGCCTGTTGTAAATTATTTCATCCTATCCAGAATCAGAAACTGTATCCTGCTACTTTTGATGTTTAATATTTTCATTATTACTCATTTCTAAGTGTTTTTAAAATTTCCATTGATACTTTATTTATTCTAAGAATTATTCAAAGTGTGTTTTAGAATTTCCACAGATATAAATTTTAAACAATTCTTTTTTTGCTATTGATTGTAATAATGATATGGTGAACAGAAAAAAAGTTTCATAAGATTCTAATACTTTACAGTTTTTAAGATGTGCTTGTTTGGCCAACTATGGTTCAATTTTTTTAAAATATTACGTTTGGGCTTGAGAAGAATGTTTACTCTCTAATTGTTGAATCTATCAGATCAAACTTATTAATCATGTTGCTCATATTTTAATTTAAAAACATTTGAGGAAATCTTTTACCAATTTCTGAAAAAAGGTTTCTGATATGATACTGAAATCTTCTTCTACAATGGTGAATTTATCAAACTTCTAAGTATGTAAATTAAAAAAATATATTATAGTTATGTTATTAGGTAATTGAAAGTTAACATGTTCTTCTTAATGAGTTAGACTTCTAACCATTAGTTACCCTCTTTATGCTTGCTAATGCCTTTTCCTTAAGTCTATTTGTCTGATATTTATATAGCCATATAAGCTTTTTATGGTTAGCAGGTGCCTGGTAATCCTTTTATTTTCAGCTAGTTAATGTCATTATGTTTTCTGTCTGTAGTTAGATTTGTTTTTATTCTAATATGATGATTTCTGTTTTTAACTAAAATTAATTTATTTAAATGTATTGTTATAAGCAACATAATTATAATTATTTCTCTTCTTATTTCATAATTTCTATTTTTCCAGTCTTTTCTTGTTTCACCTTCATTTCTTTGCAGGAATTGTTTAACTCCATTTTTTCTCCTGTACTCTATTTCCTATATTTCTATTAATTTAGTGGTCATTCTCAAATGTAAAATGCATACATACCTTACTGTCTAAAGCTATTAAAACTTACTACCTTCTCCCCATCAAAAAAAAAAAACCTCAGAATACTTTAAAACTCATCACTTCCCCCTCTCCTTCTTCTGTATTATTGTTATTAAATACATTAGTGCTTTGATTTATCTTACTTTCCCAATTATCATCATCATTATTATCATCATAATGATAAAACATACTCAATTTTTGTTAAATTTCCTACCATTTTTACTAATTAATAAGCTCAGCATTCTTCCTTCCACTCAGACTTCTCCGGCTCCTTTGTCTTCTTCAAGAAGTACATCTGCTTTAGGTGTTGTTTAAGTAAGGTGTATTGATTCAAAATACTCTCAGCTTTTGTATGTTTGAAAATGTTCTTATTCTTTGTTCATTCTTTCACCATAGTTTAGCTGGATAATCAATTTTAAGCTGAGTTATTTTCTTGACCCTAACTACCCACAAATGGACCCACTGCTTTTTATCCTGACTCTCACAGAAAGCCATTCTAACTCAAAACTCTAGATTTCTATAACAGGAATTATCATTTAGGGGAGCCTCGCCTTCCATGTTTACTTACCCCTTGGATTTTAGCTCCTTATATGTATTCCTCCAACAGATTTTCCTATCACTGAGGAAGTGGAGCTGCCTACTGGGAACCACTATTCAGCAATGGGCTCTTATAAACACTTTCCGCCTCAGAGATAAAAGCGCCTACAGCAAGATAAAAGCATGGTTCTTTTAAAGGCATGTATGTATTAAGATGTACCTGGACACATCATAGGTTGGCTATAGGAGAGGGACCCAACTCACTGAAACATTTTATATTAAGTCTAAGTAGGCCTAGAAAAGAGAGACAAAGAATCTGAGCTTGTTGCCAAATGCCTAGGGAAGTTGCATGTTTGGAACTCCAACTGCAACTACCTAGAAACATTATATACAAAACTGAACCCGAGCAGCACTTCCACTGAATAAGGTGATGCCACCAGTTCTAGTTCAATCTGGAAAAAGCCAGAAACGCCATCCATCAAACTGTGTTGTTTCCAAGCAACTACTTTCTTTGTAGCTCAGCTATGTATTTAAAAGTATACTTTCTTTTTTTTGCAATTTACTGAGCATCTTGGTATTTTATAACATCAGAGTTTTCTCAGAAAAATGCAGTCAGCAACAATTCTGAAACTCAAGTCAATTGATTGTTCTTTATTATTAACTTCAAACCACCTCTCTAACTCATTTATATTCATTTTTTATTCTGGGGAAAGTGAAATGTATCTAATTCTAAATATTACAGGGTATTCTTTTATTGAGAAATGTTTCTTTCCGATGAAATTTCAAACTATGAATGCCAAAGGCCATTAAAGTCAAGTTGTGTTTTTACATCTAAGGTAAAAATGGGATTTCTCATATTCAGAGCCAACTCTGGCAACTTTCATGTACTCTTTATTACTAGAAGTTACCTAATTTCTAGATACTCAAGGTTTTATTATGCCTAATTTTCAACAAATTAGAAAGGAAAAAAAACTACCTGTAATACTGAAGTCATACAAGATATATTTTAATCATTTTCTATGACTCAGAAGACATACTACAGTGTTTTAGCATACTAAAAAGAAATCACTATGAACATTAGTTATTTTTTAAAACGTAAGTTAGATTCTCCCTAGCATTTGACACAAGATTTAAATGTCTACATAATATTTATGCAAACCCCAATTAGAACAGTTACAACTCCTTGTCTTGCAAGCAACAGAGACTGAGGGAAGTAGTTCCAGGCCTTAGATTGCTAATACTCATAATTTATGTCTCACCATAGAGCTCATTATTACCTGTCTCAGTATCTTATAGTAACAGTGCAAAAGATTGTCCTACACCATGCAGTCCTTAAATCACCTAATAGAAATGTAAAATACTATGTTCTTACTCCATCTCTCAACATACATATGCTTAATATACATATATTTGGTGTAAGAATAAACATTTAAAAATTAGATATACTAATTTTAATACAACCTAGTTTAAACTGCTTACCAAGTATCTGAATCTCTGACTGGCAGTGTTGTTCATACCCATTAAACTAGGTCCACTACTACTCAGTGTGACAAGCAAAGTAATTCTCAGCCATCATCCACACTTACTATCATGTGACAAATTGACATATTCTGAGATCATATCCTTTGAACTCTATTTCATTAATTTTCATTTGTTCTTCGCTTTTGAGAAATCATACTAGAAAACATCAATAAACATTAGAAGCTGATCCCATGAGATGAAGAACAAAGAAAGACTCTTAATATCGAAGTTAAAATGAGGTCGATCAATCTTACTGAAAAAAAAATTCCACAACAATATGTGTGCTTTCTTTAGCATAAGTACTTTCAGAATAATATGTGACAATTTCATAGAATTAAAGAAAGGACAAAGACTGGAATATTATTGAGTATGACAAGAAGTTTATATAACTGAATCTCAAACAAAGATGGAGAAATAACAGAACTAGTCAGTGTTAGATAGATTAATGTTGTCTGCAGCTCAAATGAAAATTATTAATGTTTGTTTCACGAAGAAACATAGTATGTTCCCTTTCTCACATAAATATTTAATTACTATTTATACTACCAAGACACAGCCAAAATCAAATGTTTTCCGTTTCCTGTTTTTTCTTTATTTTATGAGAAAATTAATTTTGAAATAAGCATTTTTAATTACCAGCTACCTTGTAGGAATTTATCTACTACATATATAGAAAATACATATATATATGTACACACACACACACACACACACACACACACACACACACACACACACACTTTAGGGGCGGCTGGGAGGTTCAGTCGGTTAAGCAACTGACTCTTGATTTCGGCTCAGGTCATGATCCCAGAGTCAAACCCTGCTTCAGGCTCCTTGCTCAATAGGGAACCTGTTTCTCCTTTTCCCTCTGCCTGCTGCTCCCCCTGTTTGTGCTCTCTCTCTCTCTCTCTCTCTCCCTCTGTGTCATATAAATAAATAAAATCTTTGAAAAAAAATAAATTACATAAATATGGGAAGGCCAAGCTAACAATAATTCCCGTCAATGAGCAATATGTAGCATGGCTGATAAAAATGTAAATCAAGCTATACAAACAGTACTATATAGTACACCAAATAAAGATGGTAACATTCCCACTGTACCTTTTGCACTGAAGGAGAGACATCAGTATGGCTGCCATGAGTTTTACATGTTGTGCTCTTAAAAAAGGCATTGACAGGGCGCCTGGGTGGCTCAGTTGGTTAAGCGACTGCCTTCGGCTCAGGTCATGATCCTGGAGTGCCGGGATCGAGTCCCACATCGGGCTCCCTGCTCGGCGGGGAGTCTGCTTCTCCCTCTGACCCTCTTCCCTCTCGTGCCCTCTCTCTCATTCTCTCTCTCTCTCAAATAAATAAATAAAATCTTTAAAAAAAAAAAGGCATTGACAAAGTATGCTCATTTTTATATACATTATCCCCAATCCTCACAATAACTCTGGAGGGAGAGAGTAGATTAGCCTTTTAGAGATAAAATACCTGAGTTTCAGAGAGATAAAATAATGTTCCTGAAGACAAAAGCAAAAACTAAACCAGAATTTGAATGCAAGTCCATTCACCTCCATACTCTTTCTACTACATCAGATTGCCTTAAAGGTTCCTTCTAGTACTAGAAGGTACAATTGGCAATACCTCACCGGTAGAATACTTGAAGACCAGGTAACAAGGTGTACCATGATTTCAATAAAAATGGCAATTTCTGACATGGGGATTACAGATTTATATTATTAATAGGTCTTCTGCTTCTTGCTTTACCTAATAGCTACAACCCTAAAGTTTTATATATAAATCAATTTTTAAAATATTGAATCCAGTTTTCCCCACTGATAAATTATAAGTGAAAACTGCTCCATCTTTATTACTAATTAATCATAAATGATCTTCAAACACACCTTAAGATTTTTTATGACTCTTCAATTTCTTGATAAAGTATAATATGCTAAAAATATGCCAGCAGAGTAGCAATTCAAAAAGATCTTGTATTTACCTATTTTTTTAAATTACATATTATTAAAGCAAGACAACTTACATACAGAGAAAATTTTTATCATCCTTTTTTTAACCTGAAATTCAATATCAAGAGTCTTTTTCTCCTGTCACTGGTATGAAGAAACAAATATCATAATTTATTTGAAGATACAAACTACCTCAATCTTCGGCATTAAAAAAATATGACTGTTCCATATGTACAAACATGTAATTCTACTGCCATCTTCTGGTTAAACACAATTTCCCAATTCTTTGTAGTACTCCAAATAAGAAACCCAGATACAAAATGAGTACTTTCTAGTACTAGAATAAAAGTAGAATAGATACTTTTTGCAAATGGCCAAAAATACATTAAAAATAGAATTCTAGCAATAATTCTTATCAGTATATATGATATGTTCTCTCACTAATGTTGAACACTTATTAAGCCCTTTATTATATTTGAGCACAGAACTAAGACCTTTATAAGGAAAATAAAAATTAACTCTCTTACTAACCTTATAAGGTGGAGTTATTATTCCCATTAACAGACAAGGAAACTGAGAATCAAAGCAATCATGTGGTTTTTTCCACAGTACACAGCTAGTAAAGGACAAACGTTCTAAATTCAGGAGCTGATTCCAATGAATTGACTGGAATTTGGTTATTATGCTATAATATCCTCTATTCAGATAACAGACATCAAGTTGATTTAACTCATTTAAGACACTAAAGCTTAATTTAGTGGAATAGAGCAACAATACTGCAATTTGTAAGGAGACCAAGAGAGTCACAGAACATAGAATCAAAGAGCTAAACCTTAAAGGTCCAACAATCTACTTTCCCATGTAATTCAAACCTTATTCCCTAAACAGCCTGATAGATTATTTTATTTTGTTTTTATTTTTTAGATTATTTATTTATTTATTTGAGAGAGAGAGCGCAGAGTGAGTGAGAACATGAGTACGGGAAGAAGCAGGCTCCCCGCTGAGCAGGGAGCCCAATGAGGGGCTCAATCCCAGAGCCCTGGGATCATGACCTGAGCCAAAGGCAGACACTTAACCGACTGAGCCACCCAGGTGCCCCTAATGTTCTATTTTATAAATAATACCATATCATTTTTAGATTTTTTTCCAATTACATTTTTTAGGTCCTATATGTTTAGTGTTTAAAATTTGCTTTGATCAGTTTTAAACATTAATAAACAGTTGGAAATTAGTACCCCTAGGAAACATAATATTTGCTAATTTCTATTCAGAGAAGTTTTACTTACACAAAGGGATACAATACTATATTCTGCTATATACCATTCACATACACTGATTTCTTAAAAGTCATAAACCAACTCAATGGATGTTTTCGTTTAATTGTAGGTAGTGAAATAAATTGCTTTTAAAAAATGTCCATGAAATGATCAACACATTATTTGAAACTATAACAATAAAAACTTTAATGTATGCAAACTGACAAGAAGGATAATTGAATTATCAGTTTTCTCTTTATAAATCAAATAATCATATCTAATTTATGCTCTCAAATTCTAATTTAATGAGTTCTTGAATGACTGTAGTGACTAACAATTATAAATAACAATATAAAATGAATAGGCAAATAAGATGCTTAAGATAATATGGAATCATACTAATGACTAAGTTAATCACTTTGAAAAAATATACTAATATGCAGAATAGTGGGGAGAAATCCTGTCAACTACTGCTTGAACCATTTTGATGAATTTCTGGTTCATAAGGTTTCATAATCATTTTATAATTTCTATGAGCAATAGTCAGTGAATTGTTGATCACAATGTTTCATATTCCTCAGTCTATCTTGCCCAGCTCCAAAACATGACCCTACTAAATATGTATATTTAAACTTTGATTTGATTTCCTAGTAAACATTATAAATAGAGCCTAAAATTCATGTAATATAGGAAATACTAAAATAGGTCCTTTACATTTCCATATAATTTTTGGAATCATTTTGTCAATTTCTACAAAAAAGCCTGCTGGGATTTTGACTGGGTTTGATTTGATCAACACCCAAATTCAATGAGATCCCAGAACACAGTCAATATAAAAATTAATTAGGACACCCGGGTGGCTTGTCGGTTAAGCGTCTGCCTTCAGCTCAGGTGATGATCCCGGGGTCCTGGGACTGAACCCCGCATCAGGCTCCCTGCTCAGCGGGGAGTCTGCTTCTCCCTCTACCCCTCTCCCCCGCTCATGCTCTCTCTCTCTCTCTCAAAAATAAATAAATAAAAATTTTTAAATATAAAAACTGTACTTCTGTAGTTGAGCAACAAATGAAAAATAAATTTTTAAAATATCACTTAAAACAGCATCAAAAACAAAGATAGCTAGGAATAAATTTAATGAAAAGTGTAGAAAACATCTACACAGAAAACTGTTAAACAACAGAGAGAAATTATAGGAATTCTAAATAAATGTAGAGGTATGTTCATGGATCAGAGGATTCAATGTTGTTAAGGTATCCACACTCATCAAATTAATATAGAGTCAACCCAATCCCAAACAAAATCTCAGCAGGGTTTTTTTTTCTTTAAGAAATTGACAAACTGGGTGGCTCAGAAGGTTAAACATCCAACTCTTGATTTCGGCTCAGATCATGATCTCAGGGTTGTGAGACTGAGCCCTGCATTGGGCTCTGCACTGGGCATGGCCTGCTTAAAATTCTCTCTCCCTCCCCTTCTGTCCCTCCCCCAACCCCCCCAAAAAGAAAAGAAATTGACAAACTGGTTCTAAAATTTACATGGAAACACAAAGGATCTAGAATAGTCAAAAGAACCCTGAGAAACTGGTTTGTATGGTATATATAAACTGATGTCAAAACTTAGTATAAAGCTAAGATAATCAAGATAGTATAATGCTGGTGTAAAGATATGTAGTTCAATACAACAGAATAGAACCTAGAAATAGACTCACATATATGGTAGTCAGGTGACTTTTTACAAGGTGCCAATATAATCCGATAAGGAATTCAATCTTTTCAATACATGGTGCTGGAATAACTAGATATACATATAGAAAAAATGAACTTCAACCCCTACTTAACACTACACTCGAAGCTTAAAGCATAGCCTAAACATAAAAACTAACACTATAAAACTTCTAGAAGAAAATAAAGTCTTTGTGACCTTGAATTAGATTAAGCATCCTTGCATGAAGGACATTAAGCATAAAGAAAATATTGATAAATGAACTTCATCAACATTACATCTCCTACTCTTCAAAAGATATTAAGGATAGAAAAGGAAAGCCAAAGACTAAGAAAAACATTTGAAATACATATATCTGACAAAGAACTTGTGTATAAAGAAATCTTACAATAAAGAAGAAACAACCCAATTTTTCAAAACTGAGCAGAAGACTTGAATAGATACTTCATGAAAAATGAATTACTAATAAGCACATGAAATGATGCTCAACATCCTGTTATCAGGGCCATGAAAATTAAAATCATAATGATATTTCTACATACCTACTAGAAGAGCTAAAATTAAAAAGACAATACCAAGTATAATTAAGAATGTTGAACAACTATTTGTGGGAATGTAAAATGGTACAGTGACTAACAGAAAATAGTTTGAAAGTTGCTTATGAAGTTAATGAGCTACCATATGACCCAGCAAACCTACTGATGGGTATTTCATTCAAGTAAAATGAAAACTTATGCTTGTATTCAATTGTTTATAGTGGCTTTATTTACAACTGTCAAAAACTGGTGGGCAAAAACAAATGTCTTTCAATTGGTGAATGGCTAACCTGCATCCCATGTATCTGTAGTTTGTGTTCCTCTTTATTGCTGAATGGTAGTTTGCTGAACATAAACTACTGATACATGTGACAACAGGGATGAATCTGAAATCCATTATGCCAATACAAGAAGCCAGACTCAAAAGGGTACAGAATATGATGCCATCTATATGACATTTTGGAAAAGGTAAAACCATGGGAATGGAAAACAGATCAGTGGTTTCCAGGGATATAGGTAAGGGCAGAAAGGGGCATAAGGAAATTTCTTGCGGTGATGGATAAGCATGGTGATTATCCAGCTGTATACATTTGCCAAAACTCAGAACTATATACTAAAAAGGGTGATTTTACTATAAATAAATTATACTGCAATTTTTAAAAACTCAAAACAATTGAACAGGGGCACCTGGGTGGCTCAGTCGTTAAGCGTCTGCCTTTGGCTCAGGTCATGATCCCAGGGTCCTGGGATCGAGCCCCGTATCGGGCTCCCTGCTCAGCGGGGAGCCTGCTTCTCCCTCTCCCACTCCCCCTGCTTGTGTTCCCTCTCTTGCTGTGTCTCTCTCTGTCAAATAAATAAAATATTTTTTAAAAAATTGAAAAACTACAATTGCACACAACATAAATGAATTCTAAAAACAGAATATTAGGAAAAGAATCAAAACATAATGTTTAGGGATACATGCTTAGGTGATATAAAATGAAAAGCAAGAAAGTAAATTCCATAAAAGTTAGGATAGTGGCTAACTTTGATAGGGAGTGAGAGGATAGAGATTGGGAAGGACACAGGGGTTAGGGAGCTTCCAACATTATTCTATTTCTTTTTCTGGTGGTTACATGAGTAGTTGTTTTGTGAAAATTCATTAAGCTATCATTTATATTTTATACCCTTTAAAAAGAAAGCAAGCCAAGTAGCTCAAGGTAAATTATAAGAGAATAAAATAAGAATATATTTCTTAGAAGCATGAGGCATTCCCAGATTCATATCTTGGCTCCACCATTTGTTAGATGTGTGACTTCAGGCAGGTTTCTTAACCTTTCTCAGCCTCAGTTTACTCATCTACAAAATGAGGAAATTATATCTGCCTCATCAGCTACCATGTGAATTAAAAGGAGATTAATATAAACACCTCGGCAGGATATCTGCCTAGCTCTTAAGACCTTGTTTGGGGTCTTACACACCTGGGGTGGGCTCCCCAGCAGCCCCGATTTTGTGTGATACAGCCCCACTACTGCCCAGCTGGACCAAAGGTGGCTACCTGACCCAAGCTGGGCTAATTTACGATGCCCTCCAGGGAGCTTGGAATCAGGAATGAACAAGTTCATTGCCTATCTGGGCTTTAACATCAACAGAAGAGATATAAATCTCCAGAGCAGTGGTGTGTACACATTCTACCCCCTACATGGCCAGAGCATCAGAGAAAGAAAAGAGAGTGCTGCCTCTGCTTCTGACATCTGGTTCCTGTTTCCAGTCCCTTCCTAGGGTCACTCCTTGGGTTCCATAAAACACAGAATTATCTGTGTAACAAATGTCCCTAGGGAAATAATGTAGCTCAGGTTGGATCCCACTATTTACAACTCGACAGTCCTGGCTAATGTGTCATATAAAACATGAAGCATGTAGAAAGGGCTCAAAATATAATGACTGTGGCTGCAACTGTCTGATCTTTGATGTACATGAGGTGGGGACTTCCTTAACAAGCCCTTGAAAGAGGCCTACTCTGGTGTTCAAAACACAGATTGAGCTTGAGGAGGCCATATTCTACCCTTCTGTTGGATGTCTGTAAGAAATCTGTAAGAAAACAGTCCAGTTTAGTACATTTTATGTACTAAACAATTGAATACAAGCATAAGTTTTCATTTTACTTGAATGAAATACCCATCAGTAGGTTTGCTGGGTCATATGGTAGCTCATTAACTTCATAAGCAACTTTCAAACTATTTTCTGTTAGTCACTGTACCATTTTACATTCCCACAAATAGTTGTTCAACATTCTCAAATTTCCTGCTAGACTCAAAAAATTTCAATTGCTAAAGATTGTCTCAAGAGAAAGAAATTCTAGTATAACAATAAAATTATAGCAACAAAACATTCATAAACAGAATCAAGTGCCCAAATTTAGAGCCTAAAGCAAAAGTCAGACTAGTTAAGTTTTCATCTAACCAACTACGATAAAAGTTCAATCTTTACAGTTAATTCTGTCCTGGATTCCCCTTTTTTCTTGGGCAATGCCTACTGAATTTAGACTTCTACATTTTGTAACATTAAAATGTGCTTATCTTTTGACATCCACAAGCCAGAGGCTATTTTCCCCATACAGTAAAGACACAAAACTGGTAATCTGAGTAATGCTAACATGGACTTACTTACCACTAGATTCTAAAAAGCCCAACTCCTTCAGGAGGGCAGGCTGTTTTCTACATACTTATCAAAAGCCAACCTATGTATACTCAATTGAAGCAATATAGAATCAAGTTATATAAGCCAAACTTACTGCAATCAATCCTTATTTTATGCCATCTGTTCTTGCAAACAAATTAATCACACAACTACTAAGACACATGCAGGAACAAAGTATTGTTACTAACTTCACGACTGTACCTTACTCAATATCTGTTTCAGAAGACACATAACAATAATATCATACCATAACATTAGTCAATTTTATGTACTAAGGTTCTCCATCATATCTGAGTTTGGTCTAGTATACTCTTGTATGCAAAATATGAAATATGAATAGTCTAAATGAATTAATTCCATTGTTTTCCTAACATATGTTAAACAGTAATATTTTTTAAAGCACAACTGCCACTTTTATTAAGTGACTGTATTGACATTTTTAACTTAAGATCTGAAAAAATACATATACATCCTAACCCATAATTTTCTTAATAAAATATTTTTTGTGATATCTGATCTCTCACGGATATAATTTTCTCTAAACAAATATCCAATTGCCATTCTTACTTGCATATAAATACCACCTACGTACAATGAGATAATATTTGTAGCATCCATTTAAAAATTCCTGAGGCGTGCTGGAAACTTAATTCTCCTAAATTAATTGGGTAACATATACCAGTCATCATGAAACCATCTGTACACAATATTCTAAATAAAATTTATTTATAAACACTAGAGGGTGCTATAATTCAACAGTGCCTGGTGTCTGGCTTTAATGCTCAAAATTTTCTCCTCAATTAAAGATAAATTAAGATAATTTTCAGCACCAACAATTTTTGCTCTTGAACTAATACACGGAAATATTTATGAGACAAAATTCTATTCTTCCAGAATATATAATGAAACTCGGATTCCACTGAAACAACTTTTTATTGTATACTTATTGCATTTAATACTGTGTTAAGTTGAGAGAACAGAAAATAAGTTCAGAAGAAGTATAAAGATGGTCCTAGCCTTTAAAGTAAATTAATGCAATGTTCAGATGGTTAAGAGAAGGTGTATCTTATAATCTCATAGGCTTAAATTCAAAGGAAAATTACAAAATAAATTTGGTAAAAGACATATTTCAATTTTAGTTGCTAAGTATCAACATATGGTTTAGCTATTTCACAAGGGTAATCTGAAATTCAGTATTTAAAACAACAAATAAGGGGCACCTGGGTGGCTCACTCGGTTAAGCATCTGCCTTCAGCTCAGGTCATGATCGCAGGGTCCTGGGATGGAACGCAGCAGCAGGGAGTCTGCTTCTCCCTCTCCCTCTGCCTCCTCCCCGCCCTGCTCATGCTGTTCTGTCGCTGTCTCTCTCTCTCTCACATAAATAAATATAATCTTAAAAAATATAACAAAATAACAAATAAAAGTGATATTGCTGTAGAGTATCATCTGATGTCTTAAAAAATATTTTTAAGTTAATAGTTATAGGAAATTGGAAAAGAAAAGATCCAAGGCTTTGAATATCCAGAATAGGAAATGATTAATAATATCAATTTTAAATCTTCAAAAAAGATGCATTTTGTGCTAATTTTTAAATTTATTCCTAAAACATGTGTAAGCTTAATCACAAGTCTTTGAAATTTTCAAAATTGAGAGTAATTTATGTTGCCAGTTAGCAGTCCAGAAAAGTTCCTAGGAGTATGAGTTTCCAATAGATAGCATTAGATAATCACAAATAACAAAGTTTAATGCTAGTAAAATATATCATCTATATATTTCAAGAAAGAGGCTATTAACTGAGACACTATATAATCCTAACAAAGTATTTTGCCTTTAAAAATGTTTACAGGGAAATATACAAATGAAACATTTCTAAAATTCACATACTCCAAATCAACCAATTTTTCTCAATCTCCTTCTCTCCTGCTTGTGTGTTCTCTCACACACATAAACACACAAATCTACACATGTGCATGCATGCACACTCACTACACACTCACACAGCCTCTACCCCAAGAAAGGAGAACCTAGTGTATACCTCCCATCCTTTCCCTAATGAATTACCAAGACCCCCTAAATAAAGCAGAAACAGTGGCACCTGTTGATGGGAGGGTCACTCCAAATTTACAATAGCTCCAGATAAATTGTTCCAGATTAATAGAATATAACACTAGAGAAAAGCCCGAGATACCACTGAACCCCAGCTCACAAACCACCCAGACTCTAGGAACCAAAATATATGGCAGTCAGAGAAGTAATCAGATTTCTGGAACCCACAGAAATTCTGAACATGGAAGCACTGTGTTATAGTCTAAAATATGTATTTGGCACCTATATAGTTTTGGCACTCGCTTCCCCTTTTTATGTTTATCTGCCTTACATCTGCCAGATTCCTAGGGCCCTTATTACACTCTAAATGCCCAGCTGCCAACTTCCCTATTCAACGTCACTTCAGGTAACACCTTCTACTGCAATAGGTGAAAGCATACACGCTCATTAGAGTATTAATGTTCGAAACATTTGCACACCTGCCCTTTCATGAAGGTCTTCTGAACGATTATACATACCTCCACTAATGAAAAGTATGGATCTCAGCCACTTACAAGGAAAGTTTTAGTTCCTTTTGAGCAGGCCTCAAATCACTACTATGTACACTGTATTTTGGAGCTACAACATAATCTTAATCATGATCATAGCTTCCCCTTAATATTTATAGCTTTTACCCATAAACCTGAAAAGCATAGGGCCTATACAAAGTGAAGATTGAGTAGAAATGTATAGTTTTATTAACAAACAACAACTTTCATCTCTTAATATTATGTAACATCATGTTACATAAAAATTTACAAATTATGAGACTAGAATATTCTAATAAAATAATAATTCAAGATGAATACCTGCTTTCCATGCTTTCTAAATCTGGTTGCAAACTGATAGTCTCTGTTGTAATTTCCACTTTCCGTACGCTTCCAAAAAAATCAGTTATCAGGACATTTTTAGGATCCCTCTGAAAAAGATCAGTGCGATGTCCAGGGGTAGACACACAGAGACTTCTAGGACATACCTGAAACTGAAAAACATATATATAACAATAATAAATACACACATATCCATATAACTTTTATCAATTCAATAATACAGTATAGTAGACTGTAGTGTATTTTTTTAATGATTTATTTATCTATGAGAGAGAGAGAGTGAGTGAGTAGGGGAAGGGGCAGAGGGAGAGGGAGAGAATCCCAAGGTGACTCCCCGCCAAGCATGGAGCCCAACATGGTGCTCCATCCCATGACCCCAAGATCATGACCTAAGCCAAAACCAGGAGTTAGATGCTCAACTGACTGACCCACCTAGCACCCTGACTCTAATGCACTCTCAAAGCTTTCCCAACCTGAAGAAACTACTGATTCTAAAGATTAAAGTTTCATTGCTACAGTAGTACTTGACATTCTAAGAAAGCTATACAGACATTAAAGCAGGTGAGAAAAAGGGAAGCTGGCCGGGGGGGAAAATATTCACTTTTTTGCATCATATGCTACAAAATATATTTTGAACTTTAAATTTACTGAGAACTTACATGTAACACTCCGAAAAGAATTGCTTTTTTTCTGCATCTACATTCATCTCAGTGAGCAGTATCTTTCTTAGTTTAGCCATAAAGAGAATAAATCCAAGGCACCTCCAGATACTCTAGCACTCAAAGAATACAGCCTGAAAACCACGGCTTCATCTCACACAGATCTCATGATAATGTCTGTGTTAATCATATCCCCAATATTCCACATTAGTGAATTACCAAGGATAGATATGTACTCATTCATTCAGCAAAGCAGAAAAAATATCTACTACATATATTTCATACTGTTATCTTCCACAGAGGATACAAAAGTTGACAGAACATGGTCCTATCCTCAGGCTTTAAGTCAAGTCAGAGATGAATAAACATAACAAGGTAGAAAAAAAAAGTGACAGGTTCTACTTCAGAAAAGGATAAACTTTTCATAGCCTGAGGATAAGAAAAAAGGAATGGGATTTAAGTTACATTCTGAAGGAAAAGGGAGATTACAGATGAAAAGTAACATTCTTAAGGAGCAGCTGCAAAGATGTGTAAGGCAAATAACCTAGTTTGGCAGAAGTAAAGGATGTATGAAGAAAACCATGACAGGACTGCTAGTAAGGGCCTATAGCCCACAGCACTTGCCCACCTATGGAGACAAGACAATATGCATAGATAATCACCAATATGATGGGAGATGGGTGGGGAAGGGCAGAGCAGCTAGAATTTATGAAGCATAGTGATCCAAGCACTGTGCAAAGCAATTTGTAGATACTCTGATTTAAACTACCAATAACTTTGAGGTATATAAAGATTATTATCTCTACTTCAAACTAAAGCTCAAAAAGATTAAGTAATTGGCCTAATATCACACAATACCTTCCTGGTTCAGGAAAACAATAAAAGGAAATACAAAGAAGAGATCGAATATAAATTAAGAAGCACTGAAGGCAAAAAGGATGGGGAAAATAAAATGCTAAACTTACTTTACAAGAAAGTAAAATGCCAAACAGGAAGGACAATACAGACTGAAGGCTGAAGAAACATAGTAAAAGATAAAACAAAATACACAAAGACAAGATTGAAGTCCTATGTATACTGAAGGCATTCCTGTATGAGCGAGCAACTTGGTGGGCTTTCTTAGGCACCACAGAAGAAAGCAGGAAAAGCATAGGTGAATGAACTTGGGAACAAGATAAAAAGTATTATCTTCCTGCTGCTAAAATCATCATACTTCCACTTTCTATGAAGTTATTCCTTCCTTCAAGATATTTTATCCTATCAATCTGATTTCCTTAGCCTCAGCTACATTAATTTTTAATAATCTCCTTCACTTACAGAATCTTCACACTCTAGCCAGATTATATGCTTACTATTGAAGACAAGGATTTCAACTTCTGTGCCTCTGCAGGTATTCCACTTTCCTAGGGTATGCTATACTTCTCTTCTTCCAAACCTGAAAATCTACCTCTTTCAAGAAAAATTTTAAAGACCAAACCCACTGTATTTAAAGGAACCATACAAATGTGCATGGTTGTCATGTCCTTTCATTCATTCCAAATATTCACTGAGAATCTACAAATAAACATGGTCCTTTTACTTATTTAAGAACCTCAAAGCCTCGAGGGAACGTCACAAATATAAACAAGTACAGAGCAGTATTAAAAGCATCTTAAAGGTACATAGCAAGACTTACATGTTCACAGAAGAAAGAACATTACCTGGAGGATACAAAGACTTCATTTAATAGGTGATACTCTATAAATGTGCTTTTCAGCTGTTACCAATGACACTATAAATTGTTAAGGGGCCAAGGACCATGTCTTCTAATTTTGCTGCTCCTAAAGCTCCTAATATTGTACTCTGAATACAGCTGATACCCAATGAATTTTCCTATACACACATAATAAACAGAATAGGTATTATTCCACAACATCTTAAGATATATCAAATCACTAGAATATTTAACTTCAAAGAAATGGGTCATCCTTACTGAACACAATTAAAATAATCATTCAATTAAAAAAACAGAACTAGGGAACAAGATATTAGTAAGGACTGTTTATTAAAAACTATACAGCAATTGTGGGGAAAAAACCACATAAACAAATAAAACGTAAGTTTCTTCAGTCTTTCCTGTATGATTTCAAAGGAAGAAGTTATTTTTTTAAAAAATCCATTAGACATTTGAAGTGTCAAGTGCATATGCTGTAAACTTTTGACAGTGTGTCACATATTAAATAAAATATACAATATATAATTTAAAATGGGAATAAATTTAAAAACTAAAGTAACTGGAACGTAGGTGACTATAGTTTTCTTATAAAGTAGCATTATAACAAGTTCACATTAAGATTTAACAGGCATCGGGCGTCTGGGTGGCTCAGTTGGTTAAGCGACTGCCTTCGGCTCAGGTCATGATCCCGGAGTCCCGGGATCAAGTCCCGCATAGGGCTCCCTCCCTGCTCAGCAGGGAGTCTGCTTCTCCCTCTGACCCTCCCCGCTCTCATGCTCTCTCTCTCTCTCATTCTCTCTCTCTCAAATAAATAAATAAATAAATAAAATCTTAAAAAAAAAAGATTTAACAGGCATCAAATTATGTATCTTCAAAATGTAGCAAGTAGTTCTATGTTATCAAATATGACAGCTCATAACAGTGGTTTTTAGAATTTTGCAGAACTTCTTTAATTAAAAAGAAAATTACCTAAAATGTTTCTATCCAAGTCCGGTCTACTCAGCCTTCCTTCCACTTTGAAGCTCCATGAAGGTAGAGACAGTGTCTGCCTCTTTCACTAGGATAGAGCCAGTGGCTGGCACTTAGCCAAAGCTCAAAAAATGTTTATGAATAAAAGAACAGGGTATAAATTAATGAAAAAAAGAGTGAAAGTCATAGATGCACAGTAATTATCCAATCTAGAATTGCTGTTTCGAGCTTATTTATTATGCCTACTTTCAATAGCAACTTGAAAGTAGATTTATTTAAGGATACAATCAGCAGAGAAAAGTCAGGAAAAAAGATTGAACTAAATTCAAGAAGCCACATCAAAACACTGTACTAGGACACCTGGGTGGCTCAGCCGGTTAAGCGTCTGCCTTCAGCTCAGGTCATGATCCCAGGGTCCTGGAATCGAGCCCTGAATCGGGTTCCCTGATCAGTGAGGAGCCTGCTTCTCCCTCTGCATCTGCTCCCCCTGCTTGTGTTTTCTCTCTTACTCACTCTCTCTCTCTAATAAATAAATAAAATCTAAAACAAACAAAAAAACACTGTACTAGAAGTTGAAGGGTGGACAAAAATAGGTAAGAAAAAGTCCTTTTCCTCCAAAAATGTCCTATTACTCACACTCAATAAGTTCAAAAAAAAGGCAGACTATGATAAATGGTAGAAGAGAGAAATAAAGCTCTGAAAAACTTTATTTATCTTACTTAAATTTCAACAGGGAAGAATTATGGGGCTATTCCTGGAGGAGGGAGGATCTGATCTGACACCCAAAGAATAGGTAGAATTTCAGTAGATGAATCTAAAAAAAGTACATTTCTGGTACAGAAAAGAGCATGAGCAAATGAATGAAAGTAACAAGTTAACTGGGCTAAACTTTAGGCTTCCTGTAGTAAAGAGAGAGAGATTACTATAAAGGGAGACTCAAAAACAGTTTAAAAGGCTACCATTCAACATAAGAAACAGTACCCTGGCAGTACCGGGAGTAAAGGACTTCACTTATCACATTAAGCATACCTATGTGCTATAATCAAATCAAGCGAATACTTACAAGGTCATTCATATTAGTTTGGCTAGCTGGATTAATTTCTTCCAAAAATTCCAAGACATAAAATGTGTATCTATCCATAAGGTGGACTCCAATTGCAGGATCAGGTTGATGCTATGAAAAAACAAAGCATATACAATGGCATATTATTCTGCCCTAAAGAAAAAAGAGAGAGAGAGAGAGGAAGGAAGGAAGGAAGGAAGGAGAAAGAAAGAAAGAAAGAAAGAAAGAGAGAGAAAGAAAGAAAGAAAGAGAAAAGAAAGAAAGGAAAACGAAAAGAAATCTTGCTATTTGTGGCAACATGGATGGATCTTGAGGGCATTATACTAAATGAAATAAGTCAGAGAAAGACAAATACCATATAATCTCACCTATATGTGTAATCTAAAAACAACGAAAAGAACAAAAACGAACCTTATAGATACAGAGAACAAATTGGTGGTTGCCAGAGATGAGAGGTAGAGGATAGACCAAATGGGTGAAGGAAGCCAAAGGGACAAATTTCAGTTATAAAATAAATAAGACATGGGATAAAATGTACAGCATGGTGACTACAGTTAATAATACTGTATTGCATATTTAAAAATTACTAAGAAAGTTCACATTAAAAGTTCTCATCACAAGAAAGAAAAATTCTGTTAACTATGTATGGTGACATTTTTTTTTTTGGTCTGGTGATAAATGTTAACTAGACTTATTATGGTGATTATTTTGTAATATATACAAATATTGAATGATTATGTTGTACACCTGAAACTAACACAATATTGTAGTCAATTGTACTTTAATAAAATTTTTTAAAAGCAGAAAAAAGAAATACGTCTAATAGCATCATTATAAGAAAATGTTTTAAATGCAATCAAAATTTCCTTCTAAGGTATTAAAAAGTCTAAGATATATTCATAAAGCATATAAGTGATTTCCAAAATAGCTACATATTCCAAAGATGATGCAGTTTACAAATGGGAAATATGCACCTACCGAGAGTGAATCTTCTCCCACTTGGCTACTAGCTAAAGCCATTATGTTAGGAGAATAGAATCGTTCATACATGGATGCTCCTTGACAAGTATCAATAATAAACAGTAATTCGTTGTAGCTGAAAGAAAAGTGGTACTATCTTTAACATGAATCATGCTGTTAGTCAAACATTAATATTTTTATAATACTTGCAAAACATAAGATGTTAAAATCATATCTTACTCATTTCATTAGTTAAAAATTTGTGAGTTTTCAGAATTCCCAATACAAATTTGATATTAGAAATATTAAAGCTATAACTACCTCAACAGGTACCACAAAGTGGCTGCCCCAACTCTTTCCCCCTCCCTCATCTTGGCCATATGATTCAGAATCCAAATGCATACTCTATTCAAAAAACACTTATTTGGCACCCCGGCTGTCCTAGAAAATGAGCCAGATTCAGGAAAAAACATATATGACTTAGTCAACATACTCAAAAAGCTTAAAATCTAACTGGAAGAGAGGAGAGACTTCATTTAACCAAATGGAACGTGGGAAGAGTTACAAATAGTTATTAGAGCCTATAATATGCCTGATCTTAAGCTGAGGATACAGCAGCAGTCCCTGTCTTCATAGAGCTTAGAGTCTAACAAAGTCAAAGTGCTCTAAGAGCACTGAGAAAGGAAGAGAGGGAACTGTAAAGAAAGGCATGTCAGAGAAAGGTGATGTTCGGCCTGGGCAATGAGGGGTGAGTTATTTTAACTAACAAAGAAAGGAATAGCACATTCCAGGAGAGGAAAAAGGCTCTACTAAGGCACCTAAATTTGAAAAAGTATAATTGTTTCAGAAAAGGGGAATAGTACTATGTAGTTAGGATTTACAGTAAATATGGGGAAATGGAGGATATTAGTTTCAAAAAGGTAGGGCAGGGTAGGGTAGGGTAGGGGCGCCCGGGTGGCTCAGTCGGTTAAGCGTCTGCCTTCGGCTCAGGTCATGATCCCGGGGTCCTGGGATCAAGCCCTGCGTTGGGCTCCCTGCTCTGCGGAGAGCCTGCTTCTCCCTCTACCTCTGCCTGCCACTCTGCCTACTTGTGCTCTCTCTCTCTCTGTCAAATAAATAAATAAAATCTTTAAAAAAAAAAAAGGTAGGGTAGGGTCAATCTATGTAGTATCCCATATGAAGTATGGATCTTATCTTGTAAGTCTGAGGAAGCCAACCAGGGCTTTTTTAAGTGAAAATAACATGATCGGCTCTGTATTTTAGAATGAGCTGCCTAGCTGGTTAAAGAAGGGAGCAGATACGTTTTTCAAAGGTTTCTCTCAGACACCGGATCTAGGTAAACAGCTAACACTGCACCTAGAAAAGAAAGCAAGCAATCTTGGGCCACAATATCTAAGCAGGTGATAAAAGGAACAATTCATATGACATATGTGTTCTCAGACAACAATCTGTGGAGGCCCCTGAGGATCAGAAACATCTAAGGTTATGAGAGGCAGTAACAGTAAAACAATTCAGAGAGCTCTACGACTGGAGCACTTAGGAATGAGTCCCAGTGCTGGACTGGCAGGTTACTGAACCTATTTATGCCTCAATTTACTAATGTGTGAAAATAGGAATAATAATAATAGTATATACACCTCATGGGGTTGTTACTGAAATTAAATGAGACAGCATATACAAAACAGCGCCTAGCACCTAGTATACATCCAGTAAATGTAAACTGTGAATTAAGATAAAACCAGTACCTAGCAAAAGCTTCCCTTTGACACTTCCATTCATTCTGCTTATGCATGTAATTCAATATTTACATTTAATTTGTAGAAGAGTCGTATACACGTTTCTCTTTTCCACTAGATTTTAAACACTGTGAAGGCAGAATAATCATCATATTCCTTCCTGCACCATGTATTTCAAAGGTAACCCATAAGTGTTTATTGAAGGTAATCAAGTTAAAAGCACTTCTGCTGCTTTATATTCATTCACGTTCATATGACAACTTTCAACTAGAGAGGTGCTTACAATGGATTACTAACAATATATCATCCTTAATGTGAGTTAGGTTACAAATATTATATTAATCAGGGCGCTTGGGTGGCTCAGTTGGTTAAGCGACTGCCTTCGGCTCAGGTCATGATCCTGGAGTCCCGGGATCGAGTCCCACATCGGGCTTCCTGCTCAGCAGGGAGTCTGCTTCTCCCTCTGACCCTCTTCCCTCTCGTGCTTTCTATCTCTCATTCTCTCTCTCAAATAAATAAATAAAATCTTTAAAAAAAAAACAAATATTATATTAATCATAATTTCAGCACTTTTTCCAAAGAAGAAATAATGTATTGCTATCACATGGAGAGTCAGTGAATGTACAAAAAGTAACAATAAGCTAAAGTTGGAAAATAAATATATGTTCACAATCCCCCTACATAATGGGGAACCTGATTGGTGGGACTCTTATTTCCTCCAAAAACATTGCTAAATAACAGAGAGATGATCTTAAAAGGTTAACTTTTTTTTATGCTCTTTAATAACACTGAGGTTTCTTTTAAAAATAGTTCAGTAGAAATAACAAACATAAATCTAAAAGAGTAGAAGAAGTTATTAAAGTAAGTTAAAATCTCATAAAATAGGATCTACAAATCTACTAACCATGGAAAAATTAGGTACTAATTTATCTTATGAAAAGTAGTCATTTGCTAATTACCGTCTTTTTTGCCACATTTGCTCAAAAGCATCTGCAAGTTCTATGTTGGTAATTTCTTCAGAATCTTGAAATTTCAAGAAACCATTTCCACCATGTCCTTGTAGGAAGAGTCAAAAAGATCAAATACATGCATTTTTTTAAAATGCAAACTGCATACATCCAGATATAAACATTTATTTATTCATGGCAATATTTTAATATCATCTGTTATTTTATACTCTAAAATGAAAAGGGCTATGAAAACAAAAAAAATAATTTTCTTATTTCTTTTTCTTATACCAATTAAAAATGGAATCATGATAGACTGTGCAAAAAATAGCAGATACAATATCTTCACAAGTTCTTCTATCATTCCATTCTATAAAAGCACATTTATATTTTTGCACTGGCTCCATTAGTATGTCAGAAGTGAGTTTCTATAGATAAATAATTTCCCAAATACCAGGCAAACATTTTGGTGAGAAAGGGGTTGCAAACACTGGCTGGTCCCATAGTATGCTAGTACTATTCACAGTGTATACTTGGAATGCTATACTACTAGGAAGTGTTGTTCTCACATACAACTTTTTACTACCATCAACCACTGTTCCATGAGAGCTGACCAGAAGACTGTGACATTTAGAATGCATGGATAGAGCCATTCTGTCTGGATTCAAATGCTAGCTTTGCCACTTAATGAGACTGTGTTAACTTAGGTAAATAACTTAATCTTTCTATGCCTCAGTTTCACTAGCTGTGAAGTAAGAAATATGTTGGCACCATCATTAGCATGCCTATAAAGCTCCTTTGTGTGGATTTTTAGAAGGTACTTCCCACAGGGCATCAAAGTAGAAAAATCTGTCTATTTCAGTGGCCCCTCTGAATGTATGCAGTTCTGTGAGCTCAAAGGTGATTAGAAGTTATGTCTCTCTTCCTCCCATTAGAACTCTAGGGCAGGGCACATAGCTTACTATGTGTAAACATATACTAGATTGCAGCTCCCACTCAACCCTGTAGCCAAACACTTATTGCAGTGCACAACCCACACAACTATATATCACAGCACCTAAATCTTTGGATTGCTGTAAGGATGAAATGAATTCATACACACGCTGATTTACAATATTGCCTGAGGTAAAGTAAGCCTCATTAAATATTAGCTATTATCATTTTATTATAATTGTCAGGCCTCCTACGCTCTTACATGGGTTGGCAAATTTTCTGTAAAGGGCCAGGTAGTAAATGTTTTAGACTTATGGGCCATACGGTCTCTGCTGCAACTACTAGACTCTTGCCATTGTAGTGTAAAAGCAGCCATAGAAAATATGTAAAACAAGTGGATACAATTGGTTCTAATACAACTTTATTTCTAAAACAGGCAACCCTTCCATGGGCCACAGTTTATCAAATCCTATCTTTAACTATTGGAATTTCTTCTGTACCTGGAGTTATCCTGAAAGAGTATCCAAAGACTTAGAAAAAAAGTTGTATAACCTTTAGTTTAGTATATCAGATAAAGCTAAACTATAAGACTGTACTTCATAATATTTGCCACAAATGCTTGAAAATTTCTTATAACTGTCAGAAAAACTAAAATGAAAATTTTCCTGACTTAGCTCTGTTAATTTATAAAGTTTTTAAATTAATTGAATTTGAAAAGCTGTAAGTAAATGCACCATGATAGACAAAGAAAAGTAAACCACCAAGTAGAAGTCAGTAACCATCCTGCTGTGTGACATCTAAGAACCATTCTGCAAATGTTTTATCATCGGTTAAATGGAATGCCCTCCAAAGACATTTTTAAATATTGTTTGATCCACATTCATATGTACTGAATACCACCATAAAACAGAGCACTAGAAATAAAAAGGTGAAAACCCCATTATCAATGACATCTTGGAATTCAAAATCTAATGAAGGCAATAAATATCCAAACAAGAAAGTAGTTAAGTTAAATGCTCATACAGAAACTACAGATTGACATGGGAGCGCAAAGAGGAGAGCCTACACCAGCCAAGGACATAAGAAGTGTCTCTGGGCATTACAAAATATAGACCAGGACACTTCTGAGGGAAAAAGGAAGCAATATTAACAATTACATTAGGATAACAGGTGTAAACGACAACTGTCCCAGGCAATTGGAGACACAGATCAACCTAGACTGACTGAGGAAAATCACCAAAGGAAGTGACTCCTGAGCTAAGACTGAAAAGAGAAGGAATAATCAGGTAGACAAAGTGAACTGAGAAGACATCAATAAACAAAGGCAATAGCTTTAGTAAATGTTTAGAGGACAGAAACAGTCCTAGGAGAAAATTAGAGGAAGTGCAAGAACTAAAATGAAACAAATAATATCACTAAATAATAGTATATATTATTATATATATAACTAGATAAATAATAAAACTAAACTATATTATGAAGGCTTTATCTCCAATATTCCCCAAAGTATAGACAAAAGACTATTATAGCTTCGATGTGGGGAACATATTAAAAATGCAGTTTCAGGGGGCGCCTGGGTGGCTCAGATGGTTAAGCACCTGCCTTCAGCTCGGGTCGTGATCCCAGGGTCCTAGGATCAAGCCCCATGTCGGGCTCCCAGATCAGCAGGGAGTCTGCTTTTCCCTCTGCCTCTGCCTCTCTCCCCTTATCATGCTTTCTCTGTCTGTCTCTCTCTCTCTCAAATGAATAAATAAAATCTTTAAAAAAAAGGAAAGGAAAAAATAAAATGCAGTTTCAGGCACCTGGGTGGCTCAGTCGTTAAGTGTCTGCCTTAGCTCAGGGCCATGTTCCCAGGGTCCTGGGATCAAGCCCTGCATCAGGCTCCCTGCTCAGTGGGAAGCCTGTTTCTCCCTCTCCCACTCCCCCTGCTTATGTTTCCTCTCTTGCTCTCTGTCAAAAAATAAATAAAACCTTAAAAAAAGAAAAATGCAGTTTCATAAGCCCCACCCTGAACCAAAACTAAATCAGAATTTTAAAGACCTGAGTATCTGCATTCAAATAATCTTTATACACACTAAAATATGAGACTCCATCAACCGGAAACCATTGTAAAGTTTTACGGAAATCAAGGACAGATTTGCAATTTTTATTAACTACTTTAGTAGGATAATTAACAGGAGACAAAAGCGAAGGCAACAAGGCTATAGCAGAGATACTGAATAAAAGGTAATAAGCTTTACCAGGGTAATAGTAAAAAAAAAAAAAATAGAGATAATACACTGAGGGACAGTATAAAATGTTATACTGTCTCCAAATATCATTTCAAATTGTCATATGAGAAAAGAGAACTACAAAACAAATTATTTAACCAAAATTCATTTAAGGTGTTTAAATTTCTTTCCATGAAGATTTCTTCTTGAGGAGAGTCACAATATATTCTATTTCTAAATATCTAAATTCTCAAATTACCTGTCATATAAATAAGAATATTGCTTCTATCATCAGAAAGAAGACGTTTTGAACGAGGAGTACTAGGTGGGATCCTGCCAGTTAATACCCGTAAAAAATTCTCCACAGTTACCTGAAAAAAAAAAAAGAAGAAGAAATCAGGGGATGAAACAGAACCAGGGGAAACGTAATAATTTTTTTTTTTTATTTTCAAAAGCATTCCTTCTTCTTTCTCTATATGTTACTCAGCATAAACTGAAAACAAAGCAGAAAGCGAAATATAACTCAATTTAAATATATTTATTTAAAGATATACCTCAAAGTTAACTTGCTTCCATTAAATACTAACAGCTAACGAAACTATCCTGGGGAAAAATCAGTTAATTAAATTTAAAACTTCAAATGCTATGCAAAATATTGCCCAAAATTTAAAAATGATTAATGTCTTCATAGGTAATTCTTTGGGAAAATACAAAATAAAGAAACTTGCAAATAAATTCAGCAACATTATAACTATTGCAGTTGATTGGTACAACTACCTAGTGAATTCTAGATAAACCTTGAAAGATAGGTCCATAATGAATCATAAAAATAAAACCATAAGGATAGTTCCATAAATAATCCCCAAATCATGTATCTTTGATTTTTTTAATGTATTATGTACATTAAGTAACATAATGTATTATGTTACTTAAATTTTGCTAGGGTTATCTTCAACATGTAAAAAATTCATCACACTTTAATTCAGATTTCCCAACCTGGAATTTGTGGACCTCTAGGATTCTTCGAAAGCATATTTAAAGTCATATTACCCAGATCTAAATTTAAAAGCAGAAAATTTATCTAGCTTTCTTGTTCAACTTTTCCCTAGATCATGAGTATATAAATTATATGTGTATGTATGTGTTTCTGTGCACGTGTGCATTATGTTCGGTTTATATTTTTCCCAGAAAACAGCAAAATGCTAAATGTTTTAATAGGACTTCTTTTTGGTTTATATTTTATGATGACTAAATCAACAAGTAGAAAGTCCAACATTCATACACATTTAATTACTGAACAAACATTTCTGAGTGCCTTCAAAAGCTAGGTACTTGCTAGGTATAAGACACATAAGACATAGGTCACGTCCTTAAGGAGCTTACAGGCTGGGAGGAGATAGATAAGATTTTAAAATTGCTTCAGAACAGGTCTGGGAACACATAAAATTGTCTTACTTTTGGTAGGCTTGGTAAAAGGGGAAGGATTATTGAGGAAGACTTCACCAAGGAAGATTTCAAATTTTAAACATCTTCCCTACCTATGAAATTTAAAATGAAGTTTCAAAGGGGAAAATACAGTATAATCCCATTTTTCAAATTTACATTTTAATTTTTAATCATATGCATAAAAACATTGGAAGCATATCAAAAGTGATTACCTCTAAGTAGTGGAAATACGGGTGAGTTTATTGTTAATCATTTTAATTTTTCCTCAATATATATACTAAATATACAAAACTTGAAATTTTAGGTCAAATACGAAAAACAAACAATGCATTTACTGTTAAAAAAAAAGTTGATACATTTGAAACCTCACTAAAATACTCTAATATAAAAGCCAAGATAAAGTTGTCCTATCCTAGATACGTATATGAAATGTTCATGCCGTGTTAGTTTTACTCATGTATTGTTTCCTTAATATGAACTCGAGACAGAATTATATTCAAGGCTTCAGTGACAATTATGTACAAAGTCTAAAGAAATAAAAATAAGACTTTATTCTACCACTATTTTAGAGTTTAAAAGTAATGATTAAAAAAAAGTAATGGTAACTACATTTCAAAAATGTTGCTAAATCAAACACTGTTACCTCATAACTTCTATAATCTACTTCCACATCATCTCCATATACATTTAGTTCCATATTCTTGTGACTAAACACCGTAGCTGGTTTGGGATTTCTAGGGTTGCATGCCATATCGTCTGCAAGCATCAGAACAATGTGACTAGAAAAAGAAAAATTCCAGTAAATATGCTACTTAAACCAGTAAGTTAGAGCAGACACATTTTATCTTTATCATGAGGCAATTATGTTCATTCTTTTCATTAAAAATAACTTAAAATAATTATTGAGTACATATTTAAAAAGAGCTTTTTGTTTTCATATCCTGATGTAGTATAAGCTTTAAAGCAAAGAAATTAGAGCCATCTGGCATGAATTTATCCACAGAACTTGAAGTTACTAACTTAAATTTTTCCCAGTATAGTGTATTTTATGCCATAGAACAAAGGGAAGTTGAAGGAGCTAACACTGTCTTCCTCATTTTTTTTTAATTTTAGCAATATTTGACATTCTTAAGACTTACAGAGTCCATATTAAACTATGATATTGCAAAGAAATTAACTTTCAGAATCCCAAGTGCTTAAATATGAACACATGCACGTGCAGTCAGGGTGCCACAGGAACACACGCCCAGCTCAGTCACTCTTCACTGGCTGCACTCCACCTCCCTAAGAGACTAGATACTGAAATGGCTCCCTCCCTGGCTTCCTGCTTCCACTCCTGCCCTCTTACAGGTATTTTCCTTATAACTACCAGGGTGATCTTTCTGAAATAAGTCAAATCATTAAACTTTCTCACTTAAAATCCTCCAAAGACTCCCTATTATAATTAAGGGAAAACTGAAACTCCTTTCATGGTCTAAAAGGCTTACTCAATGTGGCTTCTGTCTACCTCTCTAACTGCAGCTCCTACCATCCACGTTCACTGTGCTCCTTCCACAATGGGCCTTTCTGTTTCCCGAATATGCCAAGCCTTTCCCACTTTAGGGGCTACTCACCAAATAAATTTAGACTTCTCCCAAATCTTCCTATCATCCCAATCTCAGTTGAGCTACTCCATTCTCATTACGTGTTTTATTTTCTACAGTTCATTTATGAATTTGAAATCCCCATCATCTCCTACCACCACCCCTAGTGGAATATAAGCTCTCTGAGGACAGGGGCTTTCTCTACCCTGTTCACCACTGTATCACTCACACTCGGGCTTAGTAAAAGAGTCTGGCATATAGTAAGTGTTCAATAAATATCTTGTTGAGTGAATGAAACATTTTCATTTTTGCATATATTTTCTTTGAGAGAAAATTATAAAATTATCTTAAATACTTTTAATCTTGATCTTACCATTAAAAGTGGTGAACATGAATCAGGCAATTCTACCATTATACTTCCCAAACATAAGGGAAAAATTAATGTGGTATACATAACTAGTTTGGTAGGAGATAGCAAGATAGCAAGAAGAAAGTGTTCTGCTGCATATGTTCCAACTACATTAAAGTTCAAAACTGAAACATTGTGATTTTTCTTGAAAATTGGCTAGATTTCTATTTTGAAAGGGTTCCAACTCTGCCGCATTCAAAGATCAGATCGTCAGCTGTTACTGATTCATGCTCACAGAATGGTGAAAGTTATTCCTCTTAAAATGGAAAATATATCTTTTCTTTCTTCACAACTTAAGATGACTAACTTACATTAAGTTATTATCAATCACCTTTTTTGTTATAAGCCACTATTAAATAAGATTGAACTAATCTCCAAATCTCAATATAAGAGTATTCCTTTAGGCCATTTAACAGTTATAAATTTTAATCTATGAAATTAAGTGATCATTCAATATCTATACAATGTCAATGTCATAAAGAAATAGTAATTTCAGCTTAAAATTATAAATTTGGGGTGCCTGGGTGGCTCAGATAAACATCCGACTCTTGGTTTCAGCTCAAGTCATGATCTTAGGGTCGTGGGATCAAGCCCCACATCATTCTGGCTCCCTCCTGGCTCCGTGCTCAGTGGGGAGTCTGCTTAGGATTTTTCTCTCTTCCTCTCCCCCTGCCCCTCCCCCTGCTTTCTCTCTCCTCTCTCTCTAAAATAAATAAATAAATCTTTAAAAAATCACAAATTCAATCAATATTTTTCCTGCAGATAATTCTGAGCCTCCATATAAGTACTATAGCCCTTGGTTAACATAACATTTTAAAAAATCATTTCATTTGTGGATAATCAATTAGAAAAACAGGACTGGAAACAGATGATTTCAAAGGTTACTTAACTGTTCAGGAATCAGATCTTATATTTAAGACTTTGCCAATAAATATTCTTCGAACATCAGTTATTATGAGATCTAACTTGTTGACTCTTTAAAGTGTCTTTTTCACTTGAATATCCAGTTAGCATCCCAGCAATTATTTAAGTCTTTACCGAGTGGGTATTAAATCAATCACTGACAAAAGAAAATAAATCTACACTGAAGACATACTACTACATTCCTATAAATAATGACAGAAACTTGCTTTGTATCTTATTAAAATTAAGACAAAATCCCTCAAATATATCCAATTGATACAAGAATATGATATTCTTACAGTCTGGCAATCTTATACTACCATGTGTGATGATGACTCAACTCTCACACTCTATTCAAGGCCCTGCAAAACCTATATCACACCACAAAGCATATGGCAATATGGCCTTCTCTCAACAAAAAACCAAAAGAAAAAGTGAGCACAGAAATTGTATAAAGTTCAAACTGGGTTTGAATCCAAACAATATGTCGGTTGTTTATATGAGTTTCCACATATTTTATTTTTATTTTTTTAGAGAGAGAGCATACAAGCGGGGAGGGGAGGGGCAGAGGGAGAGATAATATCTTAAGCAGGCTCCGCCCAGTGCTGAACCCAAGGGTTCAATTTCACAACCCTGAAATCATGACCTGAGCCAAAAACAAGAGTCAAACACTTAACCAACTGAGCCACCCAGGCCCCCCTCCACATATTTTAAATCACGCACTCCTGTTAGTTAAAAAAATACGAAGACATACCTAAATATATATACTAATTTGTACGTCATATGCATTTGCTACTTTAAATAAATATAATGAGTATTAGTGAAGCATAACTTCTTTCCTTTTACAGTTTAAAAAAAACTACTAATATTCTCACCCCTTACCACTCTTTGGTATCTGATTTAATACCTTGATCAAGAATACCTTGATCGTGCTTATATAGATTTTAAGGACAATTAAAATAAAAATGAAACTTTAAACCTTCTCAAAGAAAGAAGGCATGAAGCACAATTTGAGAAACATGTGGGGGGAAAATGGTCTAAAATAAATATATTCCATTACATTTGCCAAACATTAAAGGAACAGGTAAACCCTGCATCAAGGCTGCTAGGCCATTCTTTTACTCACCTCCCTAAAGTTCTTCCTTGACCCAATCAGGAACCAGGAACCAATGGGTTAAAACAAAACCAAAAAAAAGCCCATTTTATTTATTTTTTATTTTTTTTAAAGATTTTATTTATCTGAGAGATCGAGAGAGAGAGAGCACGAGCAGGGTGAAGGGCAGAGGGAGAAGCAGACTCCCCACTTTGCAGGGAGCCCGATGTGGGACTCGATCCTGGGACTGCAGGATCATGACCTGAGGCGAGGGCAGACACTTAACTGACTGAGCCACCCAGGCACCCAAAAAGCCCATTTTATTTTATTTTTTTTAAAGATTTTATTTATTTGACAGAAAGAGACACAACAAGAGAAGGAACACAAGCAGGGGAAGTACGGAGGGAGAAGCAGGCTTCCCACCGAGCAGGGAGCCCGATGTGGGGCTCAATCCCAGGACCCTGGGACCATGACCTAAGCCAAAGGCAGACGCTTAACAACTGAGCCACTCAGGCGCCCCAAAAAGCCCATTTAAAAAAGATGAGTAATCTTTCACTTCCCTACACCATTAGAGTGTGACATTTCAAAAAGCATAACTCTTCATTTATTAATAGACTGATATAACCTTAATAAAAATTTTTCACTGAATTAAATTTAAATAAATTACTGTGTTGGTAAAAATGTTTTTTAAATGTTCACTTAAAATTACTTTCCACTCTATAGCCATGCTACTAATCAGATATTTAACCTGAGAGCATCTTTAGCTCCCAGAGCTAGGACACCAGGCTTATCTTCAGTAATATCAACATCCCAATGTAGAATAGTAGCTGAAATTAAGGCAGCAGGAGATCTGAGAATCATAGGGATCTTTGATGCTCTCTTAAATATCTGGGTTTCTGCTCATAGGTGTTGGGCTTTTTTTTTCCCCTGACATAAATTATTCAGGATATTCTGTAGATTATTGCTTCTGTAGCAATGTAGTGACTGTTGGACCAAGCAAATTCAACAAATTTTGTTGTATAATCATTAGCTTGATGCCAGAATAATTTACTTTTAGGCTTTTCTCCTTTTATTCCATGTCTTGAGGAATTTCCAAGTTAATAAATCTCATCACCAATGTACTATGAAACTAATCATAACAAATCTGCTAGCCAAATAGGTTCTAGACCATTAGGATTTTCTGAATTACTTTCAATTTGCCAAATGTCAGACAACTGGCGTTACTAGACTACAGGATGCCAAGTATTTTATACTTATATTATTAGAAATAAAACTCAAAAACTGCATTGCAGAGACAGGAAATTAACAGTAGCAGACACATCACATGAAGGTAGAGCTAGCTAGTTATAGGTTCATGTATTTAAAGTCACATGTGATTTAGTATAATACTAGAGCATTTATTGGGCATTTGGTATATATCTCAAGCACTACACTAATAAGATAAGCACATTATAAGAACTATCTCATACATTATTTCCAAGATATGTATTATTATCATCCCTATTTTACAGCTTATGAAACTGAGGTACACAGAAGTTAAGTAACATGTCCCAGGTCACACAGCTAGTAAATAGAAGAGTTCAGATTCCAACCCAGTTGTTTGACATGATCATTTATTTGCTTTTAACAATCCTGTATTACCCTTAAATTATATGAACTAGGATTTGGAAGAATATAATGATGTGTTTTGTTTTATACTGATAATTTAATCAACTCAGGTAATTAAGGTAAATGCATAAACTCATTATTGCTGTTCAATATTTATAGCACATAACTGACATAAAATAGGCCCTTGAAATTCTAAATGGAACCATCCAGAGACCTTAGCAAACTTTCAAATTAAAGAATAGCACTAAAGCATATAATTTCTCCTTTAAACGTAGTAAGGTATAACTTAAAATTTTAAGTGCCCACTTAAATGCAAAAATTAGAGAACAGAACTTCAAAGAGGTACAGAGGTTAATGTCCTACACAGTCTCCAATCAATTCCCCAAAGCCCCTGACTCTTTTCTACAGAAAGGTGATGGGATTACATCCTGCTGCTGGCTCTTCCCTCACCAGGTCTTTTCAGCCACCAAGCCTGATATCTTCACTCTCAACCATCTGCACAAGCACCTGTAGCCTCTACCTAAGTCTTCCCTGCTTCATCTCTGCTTCCAAACACTCCCCAATCTTAACCACTCTTCCTATAATGGGGTAGGGGGCAAGCAGCAGAGCCACCTCACCCATGTCCTTCCCCTTTCCTGTAGGCAATTTTTTTTTTTTAATCTCTTCCCGTTTTCCATTGCTCAACTTCCCACTAACTAGTTTACTGACTTACTCAAGCACACCAGCCTCAAGGCTTGGAATTCAAATCCGTACATTATATTACCCAAATCACAAGTTACTGCATTTCCCCACCATTATGGATGGGTTCACAGAAAGGTCAAGAGTCAAATAAAGAATGTTGCATTAATGAATGCCACTGACCAAGCATAACCTATTTTTGTCAAAATACATAGGATAAAATTTTTTAAAATCTTGATATACTGCATATAGTCCATCAAAATGGGAAACATTATGTGCAGTCTTTCACATATTCTCATGTTTAACAGAAATTTTACTTTTGTTATTTTTCTAGTAATGATCTGTACTGATTTAGTCAGGTCTCCCCAACTGAACCACTTTACATATCTTGGAGTCTTGCTTAGCACCAGTAGATTTTAACAGTCTATATGTAAAATTTTTAGAATGCTCTAAGCACTCTCCTAGTACTTGACCACAACACCTGAACTGCAAATTTTGTCTGAAAAATACATGCAAATATCCACAATATGTCTTCTCTGGTACACTTCCATTCTCAAATAACAAAAAAAATCAAAAGGTCCTCTTAACTTCCTCCGCACATTAAGCAAAAGAATTTAGATATTCTTTTCATCAAGAGGACTTGGATGGCTATGCTTCTTCTGAGGTATCAGTTTTATCATTTATTTTAAAAATCCACTTGCCAAAGGATAAGATATAGAGACCAAACACTGGTGAACAGTATTTTGCCACCACTTTGCCCTTCAATTTGATCATAAGAATCAACTAGAACAAAAATTAAAGAAGAAAAATATAAAATAGAGACTATCACATATAAAAAGAGTAATTAACTGGAAGATAATAATAAATCTCAGTGGAATGTAATGCAACAGTTTGTTTTTTTAAAAGCGATAAAATGGTGTTCATTGTCATGGATTTAACCATTCCATATTAAATTGTACAAGCACTTACTACAATATTTTATCCAAATTATCAAATATAGATTCACATTTCAATAAGATTATTGAAAAATAAGAGAAGTTATAGAAAAATGGAAACAAGGTAAGACTACAGAATGAACCACTGTACTTCATTTCTTGAGAGTAAAAGAGAAAACTGATTTAAATTCAGAAGAGCTATGTCAAGCAATATGGTAGAACTTCCAAAAACAAATTTGAACACAGAATTTTAGTAGACAAGCAAATTAAAAATAAAAGGGGAAGGAAGAATTCTGAGTCAGGAACTTTTAACAGGGACAGTATGGTGGAAACAAATATTTGCTGGGTTGACTTTGTGACAGGCACTGTGCTGCAGTCCTGTCAGATACTTCATTCTCACTAAATCACAACAATCCTGAAGAATACTCTTGTCTTCATTCTAAAGATAAGGAAATTCAGTGAGGTCAAACCACTTGCCCTAAGTTACAAGGCTGGTAAGCAGGGGAGTTGAGGTTTTATTTCCAAGCCCACACATTTTCCATCCATTACTACATTCTTTGGCACAATGGAATACCCTGGCTTTTACTCCACTCCCAAGTAATGAGCAGAGCCAAACAACAACAATAAATCTTTAATAATTTCAATACTCACATCAACAAATATTAAAGGGACATCACTTTTCCTCATAAGAATCACACCTTAGTATTTCTATTTTCCATGGCTCAATGAAATTTATGTTTAAACTTCATAACAAACATTTTTAAAATTTTAAATAAATAATTTAATTACAGAGCTACAGATTTTAAGTCTGTTTTCACCTTTAAAAAAAAAACTGGAAAAAAATCTTCCCCAAATCTTTTTTAAATTACAATAAAAATCTGACTAAAAATGCCGGGGACTGGAATGTTCTGATTTCAACTTTTTTTCAAAACCCAATACTGGCCCAGTGCCCCTAGCAGCTCTTGCACGGCCTCCACCCTGCCACTGGCCACCATGGACGCCCTGTCCTGAGGCTGTAGCCATGGCCACCTGTGTCGCTGCCACCTCAGCACCCACTGTAGCATTAAGCTACAACCTTCAATGAGTGAGTATATTCTTTTCTATCATCACACATGTATGAAGTTTCTAAAGGACAGGAAAGATTACTGCCAAGCACAGCATGACATTTATGAGGGCAAGAGAACTGTAGAAATTCATTAGCTCTCCAAGAAGCCACAGAAGAGCAGTTAGCCTGACCACAGAAGTGTTGAATTGAAATCCGCAAAGCATTTTCCAGTTCTGACCTAGATGGGGTAAGCCTCAGTGCACTACCTTTCCATTTGCTCAATATTAGTGGATTGAAGATTTCCTGCTTCTTGTTAGGAGGTTCATTTCATTTCCCATTACTCCCAACTTCATACTCACAGCACTGAGAATTTCAAGTGGAGGCTGTTGAAGTTTCTTTACATTTCTATATTCAATTTTTAAAATTAGCTCATAACTCTAACGAATATTTTAAACTAAATGAACATGGCTTAATGAACTGCTCAACTCCCATGGAAGTCAACCATAAAAGAATATATTTATTATACACAATCCAACCAATAAGACCTTAAACAAAGTTATTGAGAAACTTAAGAAACAGGGCATTACCACAATAGTAAGAGTATAGGAAGCAACACTGCTCTTATGGAAAAGGAAGGCATCCATGTTCTTGAGTGGCCTTTTGATGAAGTTGTACCACCATCCAACCAGATTACTGATAACTGTTTAAGTTTTGCAAAAATCAAGTTTTGTGAAGAACCTGGTTGTTGCGCTGCTGTTCATTGTGTTGCAGGCCACGGGAGAGCTCCAATGCTTGTGTGCTCAGGAATGAAACATAGAGATGCAGTACAGATTGTAAGACAAAAGCAGCCATGGAGCTTTAACATCAAGTAACTTCTGTATTTAGAGAAGTATCACTATAGAATGTGTCTGTGCTGCAAAAACATCAATGGCCAATAAAACTGGGGTGCCTGACGCTACTGTCTTGGAAGTGGAACTTCAGACAGGACCTAATTTGCTGTGCACATTACCCAAGAAGTTGGCTCGGTGAATAAGTCTAATGAAACTTTTGTAGGAATACTGAAAAGCAGTTTTACCAGGTTACATGCTTCATAGAACCTCTGTTTGGGTTACAGCCAACCTTTCTGGACGCTTAGCAGTTCAGCAGTTCAGCAGTTCAAATCTGCTTATCATTTGTACTAGCCGACCCTTCCTGAAATCATACGGTACTGAGCCTTCAGTCTTTAAATCTTTTCCCATGCCAGAATCTTATCGAAACATAAGAAATATAGACAGATTAGGTACCAAAATACTCAATATAAATAACACTTGTATATTTTTAGTATCATATAGAACTAAAACCTAGGAACTATGAACATGCTAGATTTTATGTGGTTCATTCCTTCAGTCATTTCAAACATTGGAATCAAAGACTATATGGTTATTTGTTTGCTCATTTTATATTTACATTGCCCACAGTCATACTAGTGTATATCAGGCTTATGTAACCATTGATTTTTGTTAGTCAGTATTTAGATATTTGATAATTTATTATATAACTGATCAAAAAGCAATGTGTATTAATGTTAGTTCAACCATATATTTATACTGTCTTGTAATGTGTAGTTACAGCTCCATGGGAGAAATAATTTGTCAGGGTTCACCAGTTTGTAAAAACCTAGTGTGAAAGCCAAACATCTAAATAAATAGTGAAATGCAAAAAAAAAAAAAAAAAGACAGTATCTACTTTCCTAAATAAGAATAATCTATTAAACAAAAATCTTTATTAGTATATGAAAGCTAACATTTGAATATCTATTTTATTAAATATAACAATATAAACAGAATTCAGTGAAATGCAGGAAATTAAGTTAGATTTTATTTGCCCAGGATAAAACCTAAAATATATTTGTTAGAACAAACTCCCTATTAAGGTCTTATTTGATTGTCCTTTGCTTCTAATACAGTGGAGAAAAACTGACATTTTAGGTAAATTAAGTTGTGATTAATAAGGGTTTTACTTTCTAAAATAACATATCTGAATTTCAAGATTGGAAGCCTTGGGCATGGATATAATGTTGAATAAAAGTTAATGGGTGGGTGTTAAGGATTTAATGTCAGGATACCTTTTACTGAATTGAGTAACCTCCCACTTATGCTCAGGTCAAATTCTTGGAAACCATTAATACAAAATTCTGTGAGATATCTTTTCTCCAAAGAAATCAAATTATGTCCACAAATGTTAATTTCACTTACCCTTTTAACAGCTCAGGAAGAGTCAGATATAACGTGACAGAGAATTACATTGTTTTTATCTATTCTCCATTAGAATCCTCAGAACTCTCTTAGAAATACTTATTATTACCACCACTTACAGTGAAATGTCAAGTTGAATCTGACTTATTTTTTGGTCACTCCCATTGCCACCATCCAAACATGTACGTTTTTTCTTGGAGGCTACAGTTTACTCTCCTGCCCTTTTCTCTTCCCTATATCTCCACTTCATTTTAAATTGTACAAATTGTCAAGTGTATTCTATTTTTTTTTAAGATTTTATTTATTTATTTGAGAGAGAGGGGGAATGAGAGATAGAGAGCCCGAGAGGGAAGAGGGTCAGAGGGAGAAGCCGACTCTCCGCCAAGCAGGGAGCCCGATGTGGGACTCGATCCCGGGACTCCAGGATCATGACCTGAGCCAAAGGCAGTCGCTTAACCAACTGAGCCACCCAGGTGCCCGTCAAGTGTATTCTAAACACCATAGGCTCTCAACATATATTTATTGGTTGGAAAAGGGAAAGAGGGAAGATGGAGAAAAGAAGTAAATTAAATTAGTGCATATTCCACCCCACCCCCTACCAGTTGCCTTCCTTCCTATTTATCAGACCAACCTAGCACCCATCCTCAGTCATATAACCTCAAATGCATCAGGCATTTTATTGGTTCCCCCCAATTTTTCAATGTACTTCAGAAAGAATCAGTGTAATAAATGGAAGAGTCAATGCAGATACCTAAGAACCCCCAAATTAATTTTATTCCCTCCCTTCCAGTTTTTACATTTCCCTTCTTTTGGCATATTCCCCTAAATAAAGTCCTTCTGTCTCAAATACAAAAATCTGTCTCGGTTCTAAGTCCCCTCAGTCTATGCTCCCTTTCTCCTTCATTCTCAGTCAAGATCCTCCAGGCACTTTTTCTACTTCCTTGCTTCCCATTAACTCTTCAAACTATTATAATCATAATTTTACTCATCTAATTCATAAGGAATTGAGTGCACCTCTTATGTGGCGCTATTTTCTTGGCCAACTCTTCTTGGGTTTCATGATTCCTCACTTTCCAGTATTCCAAATCTCCTATCTGTCACACCCACTAGGTGTCTTCTTGATAGGATCCATTAAACATTCAAGATGACCACAGTTGGCATCAAATTCAGTTAGAAGGATACAGAACAGGAAACATTTGCCAGTAAGACAGGTAGACCTAAAAGACGGCCCCAAAAGATGCCTATGTCCTAATCCCCAGAAACTGTAAACACATTACCTTTAAAGATAAAAGTGAATTTGCAGATGTGATTAAGTTAGGGATCTTGAGATGAGGAGGTTATCCTGAATTATCTGAGTAAACCCATTGTAACCACTAGGTCCTTATAAGAGAGAGCATCAGAGTCAGAGAAGGTAATGTGACAGCAGAAACAAAGAGGAAGAAAGAAATATGACAACAGAAGAGTCACTGAAGATGTTATGCTGGTAACTTTAAAAATGGAGAATAGGGCCATGAGCCAAGGAAAGCAGGAAGCCTCTAGAAGCTGGAAAAAATAAGGAAATAGATTTTCCCCTAGAGCTTTCAGAAGGAACACAGATCTGACGACACATTTTGGCCATCTGATATCCAAAACTAGTGTGCATTACTTTAATCCACTAAATTTGTGGCTATTTGTTATAGCAACAAAATATAAAAACTGTTAGACATTCCTCTTCCACGGGAGTACCCGCACAACAATCTATAGCAATATACATAACTGTCCAGGACTTTCTCTTTCAAGTCTAAGAGGCTATAGCTAACAGCATGGCATAAGTGTATATGTGTACGTGATCCTCCCAAGCTATCCTTTTTGGTGCTTCAGATTATAACTCAAGGATGAGGCAGTGAGACTTATATGGGTGGGCAGAATATCCACTTTCGTTTAGAAACCTCATGCCCAACTAGAGTCAACCTCTTGTGCAATAACTCCATAGACATACTTTTCAGGGTCCCTCCAAGGAACAAGCCCAGTTACAAGAATCCTCCCACTCAGAGAAGCCCAAACGTATGGGCTTCTCCTCAAGTACTTATGATTTATTTATCCTGGTCCACTTACAATTATCTAATCAGTAAGGGAACAATTTACCAAAAGCAATGTTGCCTACCTTATTAGATATCCAAAAGAACAGAGTTACAAAGTGAACAAAAGTCCATTTTTTTTATATTAGAAAAGGGCTTTGTTAACCCTTTATCCACCCCCTAATAGGTACTCTAGTTAGGCTCTCTTATTTGTAAGGAATCACTAAAGCTAGTTCAAAGAAGGAAGATGAATTAGCATGGCACATAATTCAGTGAAAATTCAAGAATAAAGCCCTACAGAGACCAGAAAGTAGTTTGAGATATCAACAATAAAAACCTGTGAAACATTATGGATGCCAGTGTTTTGTCACTAATGTGACTCGGCTCTTCTGCAAGCATCTGCTTCTTTCTCCTTTTCTTACTAAGAGGCATGTTACTCCTGCCTGGTCTATACAGGCAACTCGTAACTCAAAATGGCTCAACTTACAAACCTATACCCTTTTATGACCTTTCTTATGGTAATTAAGATTGTCACAGTAAAACCAGTATTCAGGATCATTACATTAATGCCAAGTCAGTTGATGCTAGGCCATAATAATAATCAGAAAAATAATCAGAAAAAATGATAATCAGTGCAATAATCAGAAAAAATGATAGGCTGATTCATGAAATTGTGGAATGGTGCAAGGAATTTGGGAATTACTCCCAATCCAATTGATGAACCACCAAAATTCACCCCTTATAGGTCTTCTTTCTCCATCTTATAAACAAGGGCACTAAGGCTGAGAGAGATTAAATAGTTCATCCAAGATAAACAAATTAGCTAGGACTTTTACAGGCCTTTTCCAGGTTTGCTGAAGGCCTGATGATGCAGTAGGAAATAAAACATGTAAGTATACATCTCAAGCACAGCAAGAAATTGCCTAATGGGATGGCAGGCAGTGCTGGTGATTGTTCTGGATCCCTCTGACCTGGCTGGTTTCTCACGCTTTGCAGGTCTTCACAAACTACCAAATTCAGGATCACCACGGTAACAAACAAGTAGAGGAGAGCTGTAGTCACTTCCTCATATTCTTATCTCACATATACTTCGCATTGCTTCTTTGTTGGTTTGGTAGCAATCTGAAGCAAATGCAACATAAGTCATCATTCCTGCCTACTTCTGAAGTTAGATCAGACTTTGTAGTCTGGCCTGACTCTAGAGTTTGTACCGTTTCTTTTTTTTTCTCATCATGCTGTGCATTACATCTCCAGGACTTACTAGTTTTATAACTGGAAGTCTGTACCTTTTTTTTTTTTAAGTAGGCTCCATGCCCACAGTGGAGCCCAATGCGGAGCCCAACATGGAGCCTAATGTGGAGCCCAAACGACCCTGAGATCAAGACCTGAGCTGAGATCAAGAGTCAGACGGCTTAACTAACTGAGCTACCTAGGTGCCCCTGGAAGTTGCACCTTTTAACCACTTTTACCCATTTTCCCCACCTACTACCCCCTGCCTCTGGCAACCACCAATCTGTTCCTTGTATCTATGTTTTTTAGATTCCACATATAAGTGAGATCATACAGTATTTGTTTTCCTCTGCTTTATCTCATTTAGCATAATGCCTTCAAAGGTCCATCCATGTTGTCACAATTAGCAGAATTTCCTTCTTTTATAGCTAAATAATATTCCATTGTACATACATACCACATCTTCTTTATCCATCCATTTATCCATAGACACTTATGTTGTTTCTATGTCTCAGCTACTGTAAATAATACAATAAACATGGGGTTCAGATATCTTTTTGAGTTAGTGTTTTTATTTCCTTAGGATAAATACCCAGATATATAATTGCTAGATCATATGTTAGTCCTACTTTTAACTTTTTGATGAACCTACTTATTGTTTTCCATAGTGGCTGTACTAATTTACATTCCTATCAACAGCGCATGAGAGTACTTTCTCCGTATCCTCACCAGCACTTGTTATTTCTTGTATTTTTGGTAATAGCCATTCTAACAGGCGGGAGGTGATACTGTAGTTTTGATTTGCATTTCCCTGATGATTAGTAATATTAAGAATATTTTCATATAACTATTTGCCATCAGCATGTCTTCTTTGGAAAATGTCTATTCAGATCCTCTGACCATTTTTTAATTGGATTATTTCTTGTTAGTTATATGGGTTCTTTATATATTTGGGGTATTAACCCCTTATCAGATATATGATTTACAGATTATCTTCTCCCATTTCGTAGATTTTTTTTCATTTTGTTGATGGTTTCCTTTGATGTACAGAAGCTTTTTAGTTCAATACAGTCCCACTTTTTAATTTTTGCTTCTGTTGTCAAATTTAAAAAAATCATCACCAAGACTGATGTCAGAATTTACTATGTTTTCTTCTAAAAGTTTTATGGTTTCAGGTTCTCCCATTCAAGTCTTTAATCCATTTTGAGTTGATGCTTATGTACAATCTAAGTTAGCAGTCCAGTTTTGTTCTTTTGCATGTGGCTGTCCAGTTTTCCTAACATCATGTATCGAAGAGACCATCCTTTCACTATTTTATATTCTTCACTTCTTTGTTGTAAATTAACTGACCACATATGTATAGATTTATTCCGGGGCTCTATCTTGTTCCATTGGGCTGTATTTATTCTCATGCCAATACCATAGTGGTTTTGAGTACTATAGTTTTGCACTATAGTTTGAAATCAGGAAGTGTGATGACTCCACCTTTTTTTTCTTTCTCAAGATTGCTTTGTCTATTTGGGGTCTTTTGTGGTTCCATACAAATTTTTGTTTTTTTGTCTGTGAAAAATGCCATTGGAATTTTGATAGGGATTGCACTGAATTTGTAGATTGCTTTGAGTAGTATGGTCATTTTAACAATATTAATTCTTCCAATCCATGAGCACAAAATATCTTTCCATTTATTTGTGTTCTTCAACTTTTTTCATTAATGCCTTATAGTTTTCAGTTTACAGGTCTTCCAACTCCTTGATTAAATTAATTCCTAGGTACTTTATTAATTTTTCGATACAATTGTAAATGGGATTTTCTTAATTTCTCTTTTTGATAGTTTGTTATTAGTGTACAGAAACAATAGATTTTTGTACACTGATTTTATATCCTGCCTCTTTATTGAATTTGTTTATTAGCTCTAAGAGTGTTTTGTTGGAGTCTTTAGGATTTTCTATATATATTGTTATGTCATCTCCAGAGAGTGTTTTACTAACAGCCTGTACTCTTAAATACTGTGCTAATTGCCTCCCATCTAAATTATGATTTTCTTACATTTACACAATCCTTGGAAGCACCTGAACCTTAAATTGGTTTATAACTGACTTCAAAACAAGCATCCAATAAGACTATATTTTTAAAAAAATTTATTTTAGAGAAAGAGAGTGAGAGAGAGAACACATGAGCAGGGGGAAGAACAGAAAGGGAAGGAGAGGGAGGGGAAAAGAATCTCAAGCAGACTCCCCACTGAGCATGGAGCCTGACGCAGGGCTTGATCCCATAACCCTGAGGTCATAACCCGAGCCAAAATCAAGAGTCAGACACTTAATGGACCGAGCCACCAGGTGCTCCAGTACTATTTAACAAGCATCACAAATACTCAGGCAATCAAGGTATTGCACATTCATATAAATACTAGAGACAACCCACACCAATAGGTTCACTTTATTGGAGGTACCAAGGTGAGAATAAAAATAACTTTCTGAGTTATCTTCAAATTGAAATAGATGAATAGCTCCAGAGAAAGCTTATTTCAAAAAAACTCTGAAGATTAGCTATTATAATTTTGGTAAGGTTATTAGATTATTCTTTACATTAGTAAATTAAGTATATTATCATGCAAATATCAGCTTCATAAAGCATATTAACATTTACCTTTATTTTAAATTAATCGCTTTCACTTATCCTTTTTCTTTAATATTTCATTCATTTATGCTGATGAATTGGACAACATGGTAAAATATAATCACTATAACCAGAATTCTAGTATTATGTCTGCCACCACACAATTGTTGACCTTAAATATCACATTATCTCTCAGGAACACATTTTTTTCATGGATAAAATAAAGGTTTCTCTGTATTACTAATTTTGGGGTCTTTAAAGATAATTTTTATCCCCAAATTTTCAAATATGAAAGCTTTTGAAGATTCAAAAAAAGTTTTTGGTTGGGGTGCCTGGGTGGCTCAGTCGGCTAAGCAACTGCCTTCAGCTCAGGTCATGATCTCAGGGTCCTGGGATCGAGCCCCACGTGAGGCTCCCTGCTCAGCAGGGGTCTGCCTCTCCCTCTTCCTCTGACCCTCCCCTCCACTCGTGCTCTTTCTCACTCTCTCAAATAATCTTTTAAAAAAAAGCGTTTATGGTATAAAGATTTGAAAGAAAGAAAACTGTCATTGTTTGCAGATTTTATGGCCACTAAAAAAGAATTTATAGTCAAATTATTAAAATTAATACAGCTCAGCAGGTTGCTAGAACAATATACAAAAGCCAACTGTATGTGCAACAGAAGAAAAGTACTTTTTAAATGGTACATTTACAAGATCAACAACAAAAAAATAAGACAACAAAATTCTACCAAAAATGCTTATGGAGAAAAATTAAAAATTATAAAACTTAGTTGAAAGCTGTTAAACACATAATTACATGGAGATATACCTTATACATACATAAAGATTTAATGCCATAAACAGCCCATTTTAAGTTAATCTAAAATTTACTGCAATGCAAATCAAAATCCCAACAGAGTTTTAAGAATTTGGCAAAGCTGGGCACCTGGGTGGCTCAGTTGGTTAAGCAACTGCCTTCGGCTCCGGTCATGATCCTGGAGTCCCGGGATCGAGTCCCACATTGGGCTCCCTGCCTCAGCAGGGAGTCTGCTTCTCCCTCTGACCCTCTTCCCTCTCGTGCTCTCTATCTCTCATTCTCTCTCTCTCAAATAAATAAATAAAATCTAAAAAAAAAAAAAAAAAAAGAATTTGGCAAAGCTGATTCTAAACTTAATGTGGAAGAAACAAGACCCCAAAATAGCCAAGATGATTCTAAAAAAGAACAAAGTCAAGGAAATCAAGTTACCAGATAAGAAGCTAGTTTCAGTAATAAAAACATTGAGGTACTGATTAGGAAATAAGCATCCCTCGCTTCTTGGACATCCCAAAACCTTCCTATGTATTTACAAATCAATAAAGAAATTACCCCTTTGCTCCATAAAATCCTTCACAGTCTTCTTAGTCTTTCAAGTGGTTTCTAATTATTTAAAGATAAAAGCATGATAGCAGTGGCCAAAATGCTCCTTTTACCCTTGTCACTATTCTCCTCCTTAGAGCACATTTCAACTTCTTAACTATTCTAAGTGTTCCCCTATTCAAGATATTATACACTTCACCGGAACATCATGTGGAGTGGCAGACAGATCAGCTGCCAACGTGAGAATAAAATGACAGACTGTTAAGAATACATAAGTATCTATATTCAAACACTATTATTTATATTTTTACAGAGTATATGAGAAAAAACCACTGGGAAGTGACAGAAGGCAAGAAGCAGAACAATCAAAGGCGTCACTTAATATTATACCTTGACAATAACTTCAATATATTGCAAATTATTTACAAAGCACATTTACTATAGTTCCAGTCCCTTTGTTCATACAAAATTAGACAAAATCATAGAATAAAAATAGTAACAATAAAATTTTGAATATATAATTATAAAATTATATAAATTGAATTGCAATTTAAGCCCTCGGTGACCTCCCTATACAGAGTACTCTATGATGTTCTACACAGTGACACAAAGGAAAGAAAGATATATGGGTGGAAAGGAAGGCATAGAGGATATAAAGTGTTTTAGGTGGGATAAATGGTAAAAAATATATATATATAAATACATAGAAAGAGAAATGAGAGTGACTAAATATTATGTAGTAGGTGCCATAATGGATCTACAAATGAACATAGTAAATTGGAATTAACAAAGGAGTAAAGACTGAAGGCTGGATGAAAATTCTGGATTTTTCAGAAAGGCAACAGAGAGTCACTGCAGGTTCTTGATCGTGGGAGTGAAAACATGAAAGCAGTGTCTGAGAAAGAATTCTAACAGCTGTGTGTAGGATGAGTTGGAGAGAGAAAAAAGACTAGAGACAGGGAATAAACAGCTACAAAGCTGCTGAAGTACAGAAGCATGTATTACAGCTACAAAGCATAATGATGTACAGAAGTATGAAGTGTGTGACACATCAAATAATGAAGACTAAGACAATGCAGAAACTATGGAAAAAATAAGTAAATGAGGAAATAGGAGAGGCATTCCTTGTATTTATTAAATTAAGTACTTTCATAACACCTCAGTACTACATTCAACATGCAGATATAGATCTTTTATTTTTTTTTTAAGATTTTATTTATTTGACAGAGACACAGCAAGAGAAGGAACACAAGCAGGGGGAGTGGGAGAGGGAGAAGTAGGCTTCCTGCTGAGCGGGGAGCCCGATGTGGGGCTCGATCCCAGGACCCTGGGATCATGACGTGAGCCGAAGGCAGATGCTTAAGGACTGAGCCACCCAGGCACCCCTAGACCTTTTAATTTAATAAGGTATAAAATGATCAGTGTGCATAATAATACCAATCTCTATAGGACTGGAATAAGAATAAAATTAAATGTTATTAAAAGAATTCTCTAATTATAAATGTCACATAAATATTAATTGTTGCAATTTCTTAGGGAAGAGATAGTTGTGATATAATGGAAATGCTCCAGCCATAAAGTCCAAAGATCTGAATTCATATTCTGGTTCTATTACATAATGGTAACTTTAGTGGACCTTAAGCAAGTCATTTAACCATTCTGAGTCACTATTTTAATTTTTTTCTCTTCTTCTTTATTCAAGTATAATTAACATACAGTGTTATATTAGTTTCAGTTATACAATATAGTGATTCAATAACTCTATACATTATTCAGTGTTCATCACGTTAAGTGTGCTCTTTAATCCCCTTCACCTATTTTACCTATTGCCCCCACTCACTTCCCCTCTGGTAACCAGAATCTGGTTTTTTGTCTCTTTTATTTGTTCATTTGGTTCTTAAATTCCACATATGAGTGAGATCATATGGCATTTGTTCTACTCTGACTCATTTCACTTAACATTATATCCTCGAGATCTTTCAATGTTCTTGCAAACAGCAAAATTTTATTCTTTTTGATGGCTGAGTAATATTCCGTTGCCTATATACACACCACTTCTTTATCCATTCATCTGTGGATTGACACATGGGCTGCTGCTATATCTTGGCTATTGTAAATGCTGCAATGAACCTCAGGGTGCATACATCTTTCCGAATTAGTGTTTTCATTTTCTTTGGGTAAATACCCAGTAGTGGAATTACCAGATCATATGGTAATTCTATTTTTAGTTTTTCAAGGAACCTCCATACTGTTTTCCACAGTGGCTGCACCAGGTTGCATTCCCACCAATGGGGCACGAAGCTTTTCTCCACATCCTTGTCAACACTTGTTATTTTCCATTTTTTTATTTTAGCCATTGTTACAACTGTGTATCTCACTTGTTGTTTTCATTTGCATTTCCTTGATGATTAGTGAAGTTGAGCATCTTTTCGTGTGTCTGCTGGCTATCTGTATGTCTTCTTTGGAAAAAAGTCCATTCATGTCCTCTGCCCATTTTTAAACTGGATTGTGTGTGTGTGTGTGTGTTGAGTTGTATGTTCTTTATATATTTTGGGTATTAACCCCTTATCAGATACATCATTTGCAAATATCTTCTCCCATTCAGTAGGTTGGCCTTTGGTTTTATTGATGGTTTCCTTCACTGTGCAAAAACTTTTTATTTTGGTATAGTCCCAATAGTTTAATTTTGCTTTTGTTTCCCTTGCCAAAGGAAGCATAAATACAAAAATGTCCCTATGGTTGATGTCAAAGAGATTACTGCCTATGTTTTCTTCTAGGAATTTTATGGTTTCAGGTCTCACATCTAGGTCTCTAACCCATTTTGAGTTTGTTTTTATGTATGGCAAAAGAAAGTGGTACAATTTCATTCTTTTTCATGTAGCTGTCCAGTTTTCCCAACACAATTTGTTGACCTTGATCTTGGGTTTGTGAGCTCAAGCCTCACACTGGGTGTAGAGCTTACTTAAAAAAATAAATAAATAAAAGGAATATAAATAAGCAGTATTCATAAATATTTCCTTTCTAGCCTAGACCAATCAATTCCACTTGGCTAGTAGTTTTTAGCATACTATTCATTCATTCATTCATTCAACTCTGTACAGTATACTAAAGAATGTACTGTGAGGATTACATAGTATGAGAACCAGCACTGAAGAAATTAGATCAATACATACAAAAAAAGTCCCATGACAAAAGTATAAATAAAATATTTATGCAAGAAGGACCAAGAAAGCTCTAGGGAATGTATAAATTGAATCTGGGCGTAGGAAAACTAGATAGAGGGAGGAAGAAAAGAACCATAGGTGGAATGACCAGTGTAAGGCAATGACAGAGGCCAATACAGGAATTTGCAAGAAGGAAGTGGCTGAAGCATAGGGACTGAAATGAAATAATCAGAATGTCAGATTTGGAACCAGACTACAAAAGCCTTGAGTACTAGCATAGGGGACTTGAACTTTATTTTGCATACACCAAGAGTTTATGAATAAGGGGAGATGAAGAAAAAGGTTTAAAACAGGAATATTAATCTTACATAATGATTAAAATATAGAGTAAGGAGGAAAAATGGAGTCAGAAAAGCTGCTGTTGGATTTAACTACAGAAATAGTTTATCAGACAGGGATCATTACAAAAACTCACATCCACCCTATTTGTAGTAGAGCTAAATCATATTTTAAGAAAAACTATGTACACATTTAACTCCATAAAGCTAATCTTATGCATTCAGCCAAAAAAAAAGTAGGGGGACAGATCTCACCCACCCTAATAGTCAATGCATTTACTCTCCAAAGTAAACATGAGATGGAAGCTCTGATTCTATATCCTCTCAGTCAGTCTCAATCCCTGTATGCCTCTTACAGCATGAGCATTATAATTCTACTCTTAAGGAGATGTACTTTCACATAACATATCCCCTAGTCCTAAGTAAACCACTTCATCAAGTGCTCCACCAAAGAAAAAGAAAACAGTACTCTGCCCTAGCACTTAAGGAAAAACTGGCTGTGTCAGACTTGATGGAAGACAATACTATATTGTACTTTATGTGCTATTTAAGAAACTTTCAAGAATAATTTTGGCTCAATTTTTGTTTCACATACCAATTTTGGGGCCTAACCTCTGCTTTATGCCTTTTCTCTCCCTCATTCCTAAGCATTTTAAGCATATCAAAGGTAGCAAAACAGAGATTTAGTCCAAAACAATTATTTGAGAGCAAAAAATTCCCAAAAAAGCAAAATGTTTAAAGAATTAAAACCAGGCAAATAAAAAAAAAGTACCTGAGGGCGGGTAAGGTTACAGAAAGCATGGACACAAAGTATAAAACACCTGTCCTCCATGAAACTTACTTATAAAAACAATAACAGTATGTCTCTTTATTTTCCCCCATAACCATTAAAATCCTTTCCCCTGAGTCAACATTTTGAAATAGTATTATAAAGTTCTGACAAACTACTTATTAAAATGGCTTTTATATCATATTAACATTTGCTAAAAACTAAACTAACACAATTCAGGAAAGAGAAGTATTTTTATTTTTAAAGTACAAACTTGTGTTTGCTTTGCCTACCTGACAAAGTATTTCCAAGTCACTTGTTTATTTATCCAATACCTATTAAGAGTCTACTATATGTCAGGCACTGTGCTAGATGCTAGAAGTACAAAATGAAATAAAATATCCGTATTCCTTTCAAAGAGTTTATAATCTAATGAGGGAGACATACTATAATTCATATAATCATGTTATAATCAAGATGTACACAGGATACCACAGAAGCAAAGAAAGGCGTCAGGAAAGGCTTTTTTAAAGAAGTATTAGAGTAAAGTAAGTTTGGAAGGTCAGGTATAAATTGAAGCTGTGCTTCCTATACTTGATTGTGCATCAGAACTCCATCTAAACCTGGTGTCTAGGCGTCACTTAAGAGCTGGTGAATTAGAATCACCAGAGGTGGGCCAAGAAATCTGTATTTTTAACCACAAGAGATTTGGAATCACAGCCAGGTTTTGGCAGAAGTGAGCCAGAAGTACAGACAACCATTCCAGGCAGAGAGAATGGCTCAGTATGGTTGGAAGTGTGAAATACAGACAGAAGATGAGAGAGGAATCTGAACAAGAGTAGTGACATGACTAATGTGACATTTCAAACGGGACCTATGGAAGTGACGTGAACTTCCAAAATAAAAGGCAATCACTTGTGTCATGTATTTCAACAAATGATTTGTGACATGAACTAATTTCTTATGGAAGTCTCTGGGAAAATTAAATGCAAATCCTTGCATTTCAAGACAAAGGCAAAATGCTCCCTTGAAAATCAAACAAATTAAAAAACAAAACCAAAACAGAGCTCTACTCATAATTTTTATTAAATGTAACAATCATTTTTCTCAGCATATATACCTCGAATATGAACAAAAGTTATAACATTTTTAACTTAAAAATGTTCCATAATGTATAAAAATAAATTCAAACTGTATTTTGAAATTCAAGCTTTAAAACTAAAAACTGTTCTTAATGATTTTAAGTTTCCAAACTGTTACTTTATAATAATTTACTTCCTAAGAATTTAGCTAGAGATACCTTTATACTTAATTCCAGGTAGGAGTAAAGTAAGACAAGTCACCAGTGAGAGGAATATTCACCATAAATAGGCTAAAAGCTAAATTGAATCTTTTATATTGATCTCTGTTTATAAAATAACAAATGGTTTAAATCCTCAATTCATTCCCCAAAAAAGATGTCATAAACAGAGACGTAGACAGGCTATCGGGTGAAACAGGAATAAGCTTTTAAAGAACATTCTTCAGAAACCCAGGGGAAACCTACCAATTATAATATATAAAATACATCCTACGATTATATTCTATTTCTAAAAAGTCCCTCTAAATCTTACTTAGACCATTTAAACATATCATAATAACCTATAGACCAAAGACTCATTTCCTAAGTGAAAACTATTGCCAAACTGTGCAGAGTAACTCCTTGGAGGACATAGGGTATAGAAGCAACGGCAGTTCAAAGCCAAAGGACTAACCACATAGCCCTATTAGAAGAGAACCAATTGACAAATTATAATAATTGGCTAATTATAAGAATAATACCTGTAAACTTGATATAGCAAAGCATTCTTTCTCAGACTTAATTTAATATAATTTTTAAAATGGTAGTATTATTGAGTTGCCTTTAATTTCCAGATGAAATCCAGGAATTAAATTAAGAGTTCTTGTCAGCTTCTCAGGCTAACGTGATCTATTTACATAGAATGTAATATATCTTTGTTTCCTGAGTCATTCACTGCTTCCTTTCTGCTCCTGCAGCACTTTATACATATCTCTATTTGCTTTTTACTGCGAGGATCTGAATCCTGCAAAGAAGGTACTATTATGACCATGTAGTAGACAAGGAGACAGGCTTAGCATGATGAAGTGACTTAACGAAAATCACCACTAACCCAGATTTCAAACTCAGATCTATCTGGTTGCAAAGTTCTTTCTATTCTGCCTCAAAGGAAGAGAGGAACACAGGACTAAATAAATCAAACCTAAATAAGCAAATTGAATGCAGTTTCTTCTAGAACTATGTTGGTGGTAGCAAAAACAGCTCTATCGTACCTGACAAACCAAATGCAGAGAACATGTATCTGGGTGGAGGCACAGGGGTTTTGCCTCATACCCGAACTCCCTCATGTAATTAGGAAATATCCCACTTTATGAGTCTCCATAGAAGGCAGAGCCCACCCCCATTTATAGAAGCTAAAAATGCCATACAGTCATTCTTCCTGTCACCCCTTGAGCGTGAACACAGGCACTTTAATCCGTGCTCTGCCAATATGACTTTCCCACCAAGGAGTCTAAATTAAGAGCTAGAGACAGTAAGAGGCTGGGATAGCAAAGGCTGGATTTTGGCAGCAGCAACATTAAGTTTCCCAAGGTAATGGTAGCAGCTATGCAGCAGCAGAGTTTAGCCAGCAATCTGTGACAGCATTATTGTCAATGCATGGTTTTATGCCAGGATTTTCAGATGTCTTTCTTGCTACCTAATCTAACATGGTCCTGACTTAAGGCCATTTACAGCCTTCCCAGCAACTTAGTGAACTAATCAATATGCTTTCAGTAAATTACTTTTCTACTTGAATCAGTCAAAATTGTCTTCTGTTGCCTGCAATTAAACACAAAGACTGAAGCATTTAATAATTAAGTAAATGACACTAAACAATTATACTTTATCAAATCTTTTCACCTTATAAGGTACTGATTGTTGTTTTATATAATTTGACTTTATGGTCTTAAGTAACAGCTATTTTATACATGATAGTATGCTCTAACAAAAATAAAAAAAAAAAAACCTTCAAATCAGGTTTCTTTATCTCTTCCAAAGCAAGACAAAAATGCAAAAATAATAACAACTGTCTAGGGGTAATTTTCCCTGAAGTTCAGAGTTAAGCTTTGTTAAGAATTCTTACCTGTCAGGAATACCTAGCCTCTTGACACTTCTGTAAACAGAGAGAGTATTTGCAACATGCCGATAATTAAACCAGAACCGGGATGTACATACCTAAAGTATTAAAACAAATACATTATTGTTATGAATCAAAATAAGCCACCAACTTATAGAATTATTTCTCTTTAAGTAGGATTTAGAGATGCCTAGAAAAAGAGTATATCATAATATAGGCTTACAAACAGGAAAGCATATAAAGAATTGTCAAAAAAAACCAATCTCTCTAGAAAGAGGTCTTTCATAACTGCTATTAAATAAAAAGGCCATTCAGCTTAAGAGAAACCAAATCTTTGGGGAATTTAATCAAATACTGAACCAACTTAGTTACTCTCAATTTACGTGATTCTATAATGTTCCTAAGTCTAAAAGATTAAATTCTTTAGAATCAAAGGCAATGCCCATAATCTCTTCACAGAATAGAAAATTAACTTTCTTGGGTTATATAATGTTCCTTTCACTCTGGATTGCTTCCAAATTCTAGTTATGAAAAACATTAGATAGATAGATAACACAAAACACTTTTACATGTACACAAGAGAATACATTATAAAGAAGCTGTTGAACCTAATAAAAAACTAGAAACAATCCAAATTAAGTTTTACATTTAAAAAAACAACAAACTGATTCCTAAAAATGATACCAAAGGTACAAGGCAAATCTAACACTGTGCCTCAAAAAATCAGCGCCCTGGGAAATCCATTCCAAAGAAGTATACCTACCTCTGAGCACCCTCCCTATCTCCTACTACATGCCTTTGCTGGTCGTAGGTATAATGACAGCTTTGAGAATCATATAAATGTTCCTGCCCCTGCAAACGGAAAGGTACTACAAGATTTTTTTATTAAAATGAATTTTCAACCTGGAATCCAATAAGGAAAGACTATAATTTTTGACTACATTAAAATGTAAAATTCCGTGTGTCAAAAATACCATTAAGTCCTAAGTGAGATAAAACACTTGAAACAGGGGTGCTTGGGTGGCTCAGTCATTAAGCGTCTGCCTTCGAATCAGGTCATGATCCCAGGGTCCAAGGATTAAGCCCCGCATCGGGCTCCCTGCTCGGCTGGGAGCCTGCTTCTCCCTCTCCCACTCCCCCTGTTTGTGTTCCCTCTCCAGCTGCCTCTGTCTCTCTCTGTCAAATAAATAAATAAAATCTTTAAAAAAAAAAAACTTGAAATAATTATAACTCAGTAGGAAAAATGAACCACCCAATTTTCAAAAATGGGAAAAGGATGAGACCAACCATTTCATAATAAAGGTATTCAAAATGGACAATAAACTCTTAAAGATGCTCAACTTTTATCATAATTTAAAAAACACAAATCGAATTGAGTATTCAAAAGTCCATGACAATTCATAGTATTGGCAATCGTGTGGGGAAATGAATAACTCATATCCTACTGTTGGGAATGTAAACTAATATAAACCTTCTACAAGGGTAATTTGCAACATATATCAAGTTTGAATATATATTTATCTTTCGACTTAGCTTATATAAGTATACAAAAATATGTAATCAAGAATTTTCATTATAACATTGCCTGTATAGCAAAAATCGAAATTAAAAAGCTAGAAATCTATAGATTACATAACTTAAGCAGAAATAATTTATATCTGAATTAGTCATAATAAAAACCTGTATATTCAGTGCAATTTACCACACCCAAAAGGCTTTTCTCAGCTATTATAGTATTTAAGCATAAACCTAAGAAACTGCCTTCATTTTCACCAGTAATTTACTAGACATGAAATGGTGGCAAAAGAGAAGGGACCAAGAAATATCAACTTAATATAAATTATTCATATTCTCAAAATGAAATACCAAGAAAAAGCCAGTTGTAAGACAGCATGTGATATGATCCATTAGTCTTTTTAAAAGGAGGGAGGGGTAGAATGTAACTTTATGCATTGGAAATTTCTGAAAGGATGCACAAGAAAATAATAATGGTGATCATAGAGAATAAAAATGGGAATCAAATAAGTGTACAATGATTTTTCAGTTTATACCCTTCCTCATTGTACTTTTTTTTAACCATGAGTAAGGATTATCATTTTAACTTTTTTTTATTAAACAGGAGCAAAAATGATTTACTCAGCAGATCTTGAAACTAAAATGGAATCCAATTTTCCTTCTATCTCCCTCTGGTGGCGAAAGTTTCTCAGTCACAGTACAGTGGCAAAGGAGCATTCCATTTACCTCTCATCCTTTAGTCAAGAGTAAAAACAAAGTAATTCAAACTGGTAGAGAAAAACGTGTATTTTTAAAATCTGAATTACATAACATTGAAAAAATGCATGTTTAGTACTTTCAACTTGGCTCTGGTCAAATTTCATGATTTTTCATTTAAGAAAAAACAATTCACTAAAGTCTCACTTTACTAAAGTCTGAGTTAATGTGTAAACTATTGTACACAATACGAAACTGCAATTGTGAAATGCTCAGTAATAATTCTTTTTCATCCTCATTTCATTTCTCATCTGAGACTCAAGTTACTGAGGTTGAAGAGGGGCTCAGTTAGAGGTTTTCCAGACAAGGAAAGCTTCAGTGTGTGTGCAGTGTAAGCGAATAGGCTCTTATTCTAAAGGATGAGCCCTTTGGCAATTAATTGTCTGAACATAGGCAGTTACTCCCTTTTTTTAGGAATTCCCATAGAGAAACTAGTTGTTGAAAAGCCCTTGGTTTCTGAAGAGCAAGTTATCCCATGGAATTGGTAGATCATGGCCTGAGTGGTCACTGAAAACCTGTCTCCTTATCTTGAGATAAGGATTCCTTTTTGTTCGATTCCTTCATAAAATCTCTTTTGAGGAGTAGCATATAGGTGTTCTTTGTTGAAAAATAATAAAATGACCCATGAGCCCCCTTCCTTTTTCACAAAAATTCACTTCCTTTCCTGCCTCCTTATTTCCTCATTCTTTCTTCCAGCCAACCCTTTTCTACAATTTTTTCATTAAGTCAAATTTATTATATCTCCTAATCATGTAAATGTCATTAAATAAATCCCCAGCAGTGAAACTACTATCCAAATACTTTCCAAGTGCAGGAAAAACAAAATTGATGACATATATTCTATTAGGGAAATTAAAAATACAAACTTATAAATCCAGATAAATTAAGATGGTAATTTACACCAAGAAAAAAAAAGGCAAAAGAAAAAAATGCTCCAATAAGCAAACCTTACTAAGAATCAAAACAATTCAAATTAAAACAAAATTTAATTTGTTACCCAGCAGTCAAAAAGAAATGGCAAAGTTAATAATACACAGTTGTCTTGGAATTAGAAAAAAGAGGTACAGCATTTCTAGAGAACAATTATGCTCCATAACTTACGAGTCTTATGGCTTAGGAATTTATCCTAAAAGAAAATTAGTCAAATTCACAAAGGTGTATGTATAAGGCTGTCCAACACAGTCTTGTTTAAAATAAAAAATTTAGAATCTAAATGCCCATGAACTAGAGACTACGGTTCATTCATAAAATACAAAATAATACAGCCTTTGGAAAGGATTATGCATCTCCATATTGACAGAGGAAGATCTCCAAGATATACTGCTATGGGGCTGCAAAATAACAGGTATTAGATGACCCTAGTTACATAAAATCATTTATCTTTATGCTTATATGTGAAGGGAAAGAAGGCCAGAAGAATCAAAATGTTAAATCTGGCATGTATGGGACTTGAAGATATTTTCTGTCTTCCTTTTTTTTTTTAATTGAGGGGAGAGTCACCTAAGATAAAATTAATCTGTCCGCTCCTAAACTTTTCCATATAATTTGCATTTTCTATGACGATCATTTATTTTTGTGGGCAGAAAAAAAAAAGTAAAAAAAAATAGCCTAAATAGAGAATATCTACAAACTAATATTATAGATAAGAAATACAATTACTAGTTCCCATCATTAAAATAATTGTACATTTTATAAGATGCTTCCTTTAACAATAGTATCCCTAGTATACTCTTATGTTTATTTACACATCACCACTTGACAATATACTGAAGGCCAGAATGTTAGTTGATATAAAGTCAATTTAAAATATAGTCAAATCAAAATAAGGAGAGAAAATTTTTTTTTCAAAAATCTGGTTCACACAAAAGTTCTCAAACACATATCTAATGTGAACAACAACATTTACCTTTATAGAACATACTTACCAAAACAGCCCAGTTGTTTGTATGGCCACTTCTAAAGAACTGTTCTGCTTGATCCTACAAATCAAATAATTTCAAAAACATTAGAAAAGCCACATTTCTGAGAATAAAGACTGATAAAGAACAGTTAAGATTCATGGAGTCTTTAGTTATAATGACAGTAAATTAACATTATGCAAATTTATAAAAGTTCTAGTATTTGACCTTATAAAGGACATTTTATTTTTCACTAGGGGGCCCTGGAAGTGGGGGCTGCTTGTTTTTAAACACTTTTATCTCAAACACAACCAGCTCTTCCTCATATGCTTCTAGTTTTCCATTCAGTCTTCAAATTGTGAATGACTTATTTTCATGCCTTGATTCTCCACATAACAATACCCTTCTTTTTTTTTTAAAGATTTATTTTTTGACAGAGAGACAGCTACAGAGGGAACACATGCAGGGGGAGTGGGAGAGGGAGAAGGAGGCTTCCCGCCGAGCAGGGAAATGGGGCTTGATCCCAGGACCCTGGGATCATGACCTGAGCAGAAGGCAGACACTTAACGACTGAGCCACCCAGGCACCCCAATTAATACCCTTCTTATTGAAGTCTCATTCATTATTTCCTACTCTGTAGTGGATGCTTCCCATTACTTTATCTGAACACATCAATATATTTGATTGAGCACATTCTCTAGCACGCTGCCATGTACCATTTCGCTAATCTGTGAGAAGTCTGAACCATATTTGCCATTGTGGAACAGCAGAAAACTTCAACATCCAATAATATCCAGACACCAAAAGAACATGATATCTATTATATATTAAAATAACTGTGAATATGAACCTTAATGACCCCAGATCTGCTACCAAACAGTATTAATTATGAGAAGTCAGACTGCCTGGATTCAAATTTGGGCCCTATTATTTACTAGCTGTAAAAGCTTAGGAAAGCTTCTCTGTGCCTCCATTTCCCCATCTATAAAAGAGTAGTAATATAACCTGACACACAGAAGGCAGGAATGGTGACTGGAACATAGTAATTGCGCAACAAATGTTAGCTGTTTTAATTTTCATCTGGCAAGAAAATTTCAGGGAGAATAAAATAAAAAATTCCCTCAAATCTGTTTATCATATGTACATATATATTTTTTAACCTTTCTCAAGAGCTGCCTCGATGCAAAAGAAAACAATGTGCTATAGTGGATAAAGCATTAGTTTAAAATTTTGAACATGGCTATGAGACTGGGATAAGTCACTTAGCTCTTTAGACTTGACTTTCCTCGTGTAGAAAGTAAGATCTGACCCAATAATCTCACATGTCCCTTCTAGCTGAAAATTCTTACATCATTAAGACTTTAGTGAAAAATCTGATATGGCAAAACTCTTTTGTGATTGTTTACACAATATAGGCATTGCAAAGTTATTCATTCTATATATAATGAATGGAGCACCTATCATGTGCCAGTTACATGTAATGTACCGTGATACAAAAATCACTAAAAAGCAAGCTGCTTTCTCTCAAGAACCCCAGAATTCAATAAAGAAGCAAGCAAACATGTTACACTGCAATGTAACATTCATTCATTCATCACATTCATTGGGTGCCATGTGCCAGACACTGTCCTGAATGCTCAGAATACAATGATGGGCAAAAACATTCATAGTACTTGCCTCCAAAGAGAACACTATCCAATTTGATAGGCATACATTAAGCAGAATAGGGCAAACTATAAATTCTATAGAGATAAGACATACAGTATCATGAAAGAGCACAATAGATTCCCAGATAGATCTGACCTGACCTGATTCTGGCAGTAGCAAGTGGGAAGGCATCAGCGAAGTTTTCCCTAGAGAAGTGACATTTAGCTTAGGATTCAAAAGATGAACAGAATAGGGAAGATAATTCCAGACAGAAGGAACATCCGCCCTAATGGCAGATAGGAGCTTAAATGCTTTGAGAAACTAAAAGATTAGCACAACTCGAAGTCAGAGAGAAGGGCCTTGTTCATGGGCCATAATGAAGATTCTGTTCTTTATCCTTAAGGAAACATTAAGGTGTTTATGGGTGACATGATCTGATTTGCATTTTTAAAAGTTACTCTGGCTGCAGCTTGGAAAACAGACTGGCAGAAAGAAAGACTTGAGGCAGACCAGTTAGGGAGCTATTGCACTCTTAAGTGAAAGATGAAGGAATAATAGATACTGCAAAGCATATATGGATTATAGCAGATGAATGCTAAGTAGATAAGTGTACAAATTACAACAGTATAAGCAAAGGCAAGGGATAAGGAAAGGCTCTACAGAGGTTATGCTTTTACTGCATCTTAGTAAAAAGAAAGAAGAAACAAAAGGTTAAAAAAAAACATGGATAATGTGAAAAAGCACAGCAACAACCTAACTACAAAAAATATAATGGTGTCCAGAATGAAGTATACAAAATAATGCACTGAAATAAAGGAGGAAAATAGCAGAAGTTCTATTCATATTTGTATTACATAAAAAATATACCTTATAAATACTGACTATGTAGATTAGCAGTAATTCATGGATATGGAGAGAGGGTGCATGCGCCATCTTTCCTAACTGGAGGGTATGCATTCAAAAAGTTTAGAACTCATTGGTCTAAACTCAAGGTACTTAGGCGGTAGAAAGAATGGACTCCAATAAGAAGATCAAAAAGTGGGCAAAGACCAGATTATGATTTTTAGACTTTCCTGTGTATGCAATGGGAAAAGAATTAAATCAATAGAACAAACTGACTGGGTTTGCCTTTTATGAAGACTAATCTAGCATCTAAGTGAGAGACTTTGAAAGCCTGGGGGGAAACAAGATAGTTCTTGCAATAGTGTAGGCAAGAAATGACCAAGGCCCACCTTATGCCAGTGGAACTGGAAGGGTGAAAGCAATTTTTTAAAGTTCAGAACACAGAATTTAGTGATCAACACGTGAGATAAAAAGAGTTTATTAAAACAACAAATAGGTTTCTGACTTAGTAGCAATCCCATAGGAGGTGGGCTAGGCAGAAGATGAAACTTTGGATATAGATTTTCAAATGTCGGCCAACTATCCCGGCCCCCTAGCCAACAGGATATGCAGGCCTGAAAATATCTAGACTGTAGAACTGGCCTTAAGTACTGTCAGAGTACTGGATAGAGTAAAAGCTTGATAAAGCGCCAGAACGTCCTGTGAGCCAAAAATAAAACACCGTAGACATCTGACTCCTATCAAAGGGGAGCAGTGTAGTTTAGTAGTAGGAAGGTAGGTGCTTCACTACTGTGCTCACATTTCCACTGCTAGGGACTGCACACTCGTCCGAGCAGTGGATCAGGTCCTCCCCCGTCTCCTGAGATTTGATTCTTTAAATTCGTCGTTTTAAAAGGGCGAAACAGATCGACACTGTCCTATCCCATCCCCTGTGACAGACACCCTCCCCCACACACAGCCCGGTCAGCCTAGTAAGATGCTGATGCTCCCCTCGGCTGCTGTGAATCGCAATCTGCTGGTGCGCTCACAGCCACGACAGAGCTGTCCTCCCAGGGCCCTGTCGCTCGGAGGGCCTGACTCCTACCTCGATCTGACTAGCGGCCAAGCTGCCGAAGGACAAAAGCAACAACCCTACCAGGGTAGTCAAACCCTTGCTGAGAAAGCAGGCGGCCACCATGTTTCCCGGCTTCAGCTTCCCGCACCTGGAGGGGCGGAGCGAGTGCCGTAAAGCAGCACGGCGGGTTTTTGCGTGGCTTTTTTTTTTTTTTTTTTTTTGCGACGCAGCCCCACCTCCTTGAGGCCGGCCCTTTGCCAGCCTTTAGTAAACAGCACTGGCACAGAGTTCAAGTTCCAGGGGTGGATGGGGCAGGATAGATGGAAGACTTTGATCCTTTATCTTTAATTGCATTTTCAGTTTTTTATTGTAAAACAGATATAACGTTTAAAAAGTTGTTTGAAAGGCGAAGGAGGAAAACTTGTGATCCCGTAAACTTTAAAAGCTATTTCCTATTTTGCATAGCGCTGCCAATTCTTTGAAAATATGATGTAGCGGGAAGTGCAAGCCTTTGGGCACAAAAGGATGATTAATTGGATTAAACGGAAAAATGGGTGGATGCTGCAATGAACAGGCTTGGGGGTCTATCATTAAAAGCTTGAACGTGGAGAAATTGTTTAAATTTTTGTTTCTTCCATAATTATGGAGCTAAAATTTACTTCAAAGAGAGTCTGAGTATTTGATAAGATCATGTGTATTCGTTCCATTATGTTTATTATATGCATTCAATTTTAAATTATTTTTATCTAGCATTACATAAACATGTTTATGCAGCTTCATGATCTTCATAATTTCAAAATTGAACGGTAACTTGGAATTCCACCCTTTATTGTTGCCTGAGACAAAGTAATTGCCCCTCTACTGGACAATACAAAGTTTCCAAGTTTTGCTACAAAAATAATATTGTAAAGCAAACCTTTGTGCATTTGTTGAATTATATTATTTGGATAATTTCCGATAAGCCAAGAGGTACAAAAATGTTAGTGCCTATCAATAATATCGCTTTCCAAAGTATACACTCACAGTGCCATCAAAATACAACCTAACACCAAATTATACCATTTTTTCCCTCTAAATTCCTTGCTACAAAATGTTACTTCTAGTTTGTTATACTTCAGTTTCCTTGATTGCTATCAAAATCTGATGTCTTTCCTTGTGTCTATAAACTCTCTTATGTACTCTGATGTAAATATTCTGTTCATAGCTTTGTTATGAATTTGAATACCTTTATGAAGTGACCTTAAGCCTTGTCATATTTTATGCTATTGTTTTTCCCAGTCTCTTGTCTCTCTTTCCATTTTGTTTCTTTTGCTATTGTATTTTGTGATGTATTTAATATTAGGTAGTCAAATTTCAGGTTTTCCCTTGTAAAGCCAAGAAAGCACACTACCAAGAGTGTCTTACAAGCTGAAATGTCACAAGTTCATGCAGGTCTCAGATCAAGTTTTATTTTCTTTTGATTTTATATTTAACTATTCAACTATCTAGACTATATTTCAGTGTATGCCATGAGATGTTATGTGAGTTATCTATTGCTGCATAACAAACCACCCAAAACTTTGTAGTGTGTCCATAGCTAGAGAAACAAGGGTGTAGAAATGGAAACATGATTCTAGGGAGCCATTGCCGTAACGATCTACTACTTTTATCAAAATTGGTATTCCATTACCCAACAGGATTTTCTACATAACACTTACCTTACCCATTGACTCATAATAATTCTCTTATTAAACACTTATCAGAAGTAAAGTATTTTGGGCTTTCTGTTCTCTTCAGTTAAAATATATGTCTATTTTGAGGCCAGTACCATGTTATTTTAGCCGCTGTTGTTTTTAAATGCTTTAATATTTGGCCATTAGGGTTAATCATTTTAGTATACTTACTTTTTCACAAAAATTCTTTGATTTTTGTGATTTTGCCTGGTAATTTTCCAAGTGAATTTTATAATAATTTTTCCAAGTTACAAGAAGATAATACTTTTGGATTTTAATGGGATTATAGAAAATCTATTAATAAATTTGAGAAAGGCTGATATCTTTATCATATTTAGTCCTTCATTCTGGAATATGGAACTCTCATTTATTTGTGGTTCCTTTTTTTAAATTTCTCAGTAGAACTTTAAGCCAGAGATATCTAAATCAAGCTACGTCCTAAGCATAGGTAACATTTGGGGTTTTTTTTATTGTTAACATTTGTTATTCTTAATGGATTTCTTTTTTCACTGCATAGGAAATACATATATATAATAATTATAAATAGGTAATATCTATAATATTATGTATTCTGATCAGTTATTGCTGATAGGCAGATCATCTTTTCTGTCCAAGTACTCTTCCATCATTTTAATAAGAAGTATTTAATTATATTAATAATGAAAACTACTTAAAACTTTTGTTTGACAAATCGTTTTGGCTTTTCTAGTTTTTTAATGTTATCCTCAAATTACCTTTTTGTCTCTTCCTTTCCAATATTATTTCTTGTATTTCTTTTTCACAGCTTATATTATGGCTGAATACTAACTAATAATGTTGATAGCAAGATTTTCTTTCCATTTTTGTTTTAAAAGGGATGGTTTTAGCATTTTTCCATTAAGTCTATCATTAGCTGTAGGATTAGAGTACTCATTGTCATGTTAAAGAAGTAGATTTCTATTTCTCTTTGTTTTTTCATTGAATCACTGGATTTCAAGTATGGAAGAGAGCCAGCTTCATACCCTAATGTAGGACACACGAACAGTTTTAAGCACCACTCAACATAGGAAATAATTTTTTTCTCTGTTAATATGTGAAATAGCATTGTTTAAAATTTGGTTAGAATTGTTAACCATGTATACAGAGAACAGATTGGTGGTTGCCAGAGGCAGGGGGCAGGGGTGGGCAAAAGGAGTAAAAGCAGTCAAAAGGTATAAACTTCCACTTGCTGTATAAGATAAGTAGATCCTGGAAATGTGAAGTTCAGCATGGTGACTGTAGTTAATAATTCTTTTTTTTTTAAGATTTTATTTATTTATTTGAGAGAGAGAGCTCATGAGAAGGGTTATGGTCAGAAGGAGAAGCAGACCCCCTGCCGAGCAGGGAGCCCGATGCAGGACTCAATCCAGGGACCCCAGGATCATGACCTGAGCCGAAGGCAGCCGCTTAACTCACTGAGCCACCCAGGTGTCTTCTAGTTAATAATTCTGAGCCCCAACCCCACCCCAGCTTGTCACTTGCTGGACCCTGGAGCACACTGTGTGTCCCACTGGCACTGGAGCAGACAGCAACCTGATGGTGGCCACGGAGGGAGCATGGCGCTCTTGGCACTGCACTTGGTGCTATTGCTCCTGGCCCGGGACTTGGCGACCTCTTTGGACTCTGAACTCGAGTTTAGCCAGCCTTCAGAATACAGAAACCAAACTGCGATCGGTATAAATTCCCAGGATGCCCTAGAGACTTTAGCCCTGTGTGCAGAAAGGACATGTCTGCTTATCCCAGTGAGTGTACTCTGTGCATGAAAATCAGGGAAGGTGGTCATGATATCAAAATAATCCAGAATGGACCGTGTTGATGGAGCAATTTATAGAAGAGAAATTGGAGAAACCACCTTCAACAGTATGTTAGATGAATTCCATTTTCCCTTTTTCTCTTTCCTTCTTAGCACAGGATTTGTTAGCCCACATTTTCTGAGAGGAGGTATGCAAGAGAGCTATGTGTAGTGACTGATAATTAAAGAAAACATGAAAAATCCTTCTTTCTTGGCTTTTGCCCCGTGAGTGAGCATTGCCCAGGCGACTGGTGCACTGCTTTATTTAGCTGGAATAAAATCAGCATTGTATTAAAAACACACACACAGGGGGCGCCTGGGTGGCTCAGTTGTTAAGCATCTGCCTTCGGCTCAGGTCATGGTCCTAGGGTCCTGGTATCGAGCCCCACATCAGGCTCCCTGCTCAGTGGGAAGCCTGCTTCTCCCTCTCCCACTCCCCCTGCCTGTGCTCCCTCTCTCGCCGTGTCCCTCTCTGTCAAGTAAATAAATAAAATCTTTACACACACACACACACACACACACACACACACACACACACACACAATACTGTATTGTATATTTGAAAGTTACTAAGAGAGTAGATCTTAAAAGTTTTCATCACAAGGAAAAAACTATACACCTGAAACTATAACAATGTTATGTCAATTATATCTCAATTAAAAAAATTTTTAACGAGAGTCTGCATTTAGACTAACATTCAATTACTCATTTAGTGAATAATTGACTTAACTTAGCAACTAACAGAGAAAACAAGCATTTGATTATGAGATCAAAATCACACACAACCATGGCATCTCTAATAATAAAGTTTTTATGCATGACCCTCACAGGGAGTGCACCAGAGTCTATCCATGTTGTTACTATTGTTCTTCAATCAAATGATAACTCAGATTGATTCTGTTGACCGTAGTGTTAGATCAGTGTTCGTTCTTGCTCTTTTTTATTATCTATGCCCCTACTGTTTCTTCTTTTTTGTTACCTTTTTCTCTCTCCTCCTGTCTGCACCAAGAACACCATTGTGTTATTCATTCACTGAGTGAGTATTTATTAAGCACCAGTTATGTGCCAGGCACTGTGCTAGTCACAGGCAATAGGAGAGAGAGCAAAAAGTGAGCTCCTCATTGGAGTTTACCATCTAGGGGAGACAGATATTAACAGTAGAAGCACTTAAACAAATGTAAAAGTCTAACAAGAGAATTCCTAGTAGGGAACCAGCCTTGTAAGAAAAACCAGAGTAGGCTTCCCTGAGGAAATGGACTAAGCTGAAATTAATGAGTTAATGAGGCAGAGATGAAGAGAAGAGCTTTCAAGACAGGAACCAGCTCTTACACAGAACCTATGGAAGAATGAAGCTTGGATTATTAAAGGAACTTTTTGAATGACCTTATGCATGCAGTTCAAAGAATGAAAGAGAAAGTGCTGCAAGATCAAACTGCATTGCTAAGCAGGTGTCACATCCCTTCAAAGCCTTGGGGGTCAGGTCGAGGAAAGCCTCAGAATGGCAAAAATCATGCTGGCTTCAATGAGAAAGGCTGCAGGTAGAGGATGTGGGAGGCCATGGCTACCGTCCAGGCAATGGTAGCTTGGACCAGCGAGGGTGGAGATGATAGAAATTCAATAGAATTTTAAGATCACAACCAACAGAACATAATGATGGATTATATTTCGAAAGCAGGAGAGAGGACAATTTCAAGAATGACTTTTGGATATCAACTTGTACAACCAAATGTTTTGTAGTACCTTTTTTTTTTTTTTTTTTAAACATAAGGATCACAGGAAGTCGACCAGGTTTAGGATTCCTAGACAAGTGAGATCTGGTTTAAATATTTACCCAGAACAATTTGGAAGACTAACTTGCATAAACTTATTACCAATACTTTTGTGGCTACTAAATAAATGTTGTTACAAAATAAAATGAGTGGGAAGGATACATTTAACCAGGATCAGAACATGGCCGGGCAGAGAGATTTTGCAATGTGGTTTTTACTACGTAGAGTTTAATTGCTTCAGGCAAAACTGTTTCCTACAATAATCAGCACCACAAGGATCTGATGTATACAACATTTCATATCTAACAGTCAAAATGTTTCTTTGGCAAGATAAAATTCTTTTTTTTTTTAAAGATTTTATTTATTTGACAGAGAGAGACACAGCGAGAGAGGGAACACAAGCCGGGGGAGTGGGAGAGGGAGAAGCAGGCTTCCCGCTGAGCAGGGAGCCCGATGCAGGGCTCGATCCCAGGACCGTGGGATCATGACCTGAGCTGAAGGCAGACGCTTAATGACTGAGCCACCCAGGCACCCCTGGCAAGATAAAATTCAAAAAGGAAATGAGATATTTAGTAAAATATAAATAGAAAAAAATCAATTAAAATAAAGGAAAAGGCTTTTCTTTCCAGTGTATTTGTATCATTTCCTAGTACTAATTTTGATATTGGACCACCTTCAATTCCATTTCAGTTTGGCTTCAAATACTTTCCCTCCCTCCTTCCAGTGAGCCATTTAATAATAGTTTGTTTTCCTGCTGTAATCAATTTCCATCTCATGACCTTCTCATTAGCTTCAGAACTAACTCATAATAACAATGCTTCAATGTAAGAATAGAGCAATTGCCCTTCACAGTCTCATTTTTGGAAATCCTGTGTTGTCATTAAAATGCCATAATGACCTGGACAGAAAATCATGTTGAATGCTTTAGTGATGTAAAACTTGATATCGCATTAGCAGTGTAATCATCTCTTGTCAATCTGGTTCTGTCAGTACAAAGCTAACTGATAGAGTTCAACTCTCCATGAGCTGAAAATTTCCTGTAAGTGCAATTGCTTTTGTTCAATTGATTTTTATTCAATTGTATATTGCTTTTATTCAATAAGCATCTTGTGAAATTCTCTGAAGTCCCAAGAAGATTTAATAAATATTTTAATTATACTCTTTAATAAAACATGGGACATCCTGGAAGGCCTCTCTTAGGAAGACACAGGAGTGGTGTGGAGGAGGAGAAGGAGTTGTGTTTACAGAAACTTGCAGGGAAGTTACTTTGGTAGGGCAGAATAATGGCTCCCCAAAGATGTCCATGTCTTAATCTTTAGAACCTGTGAATATGCTACCTAATAGGACAAAAGGGATTTTGCAAATGTGATTAAGTTCTTGACTAAGGGAGATTATATTGAATTTTCGGGGGGACACAATGTAATCACAGGGGTACTTATAAGGGGAGGGCAAGAGTATCAGGGAAGAAAAGATGTGGTGACAGAAGCAGGGGTCAGAGTGATGAAGAGCCACCAGGCAAGGATATGAGTAGCTTCTAGGAGCTGGAAAAGGCAAGGAAATGGATTCTCCCCTAGCACCTCCAAAAGAAACTCAGCTCTACCAACCCATTTTGCACATCTGAGTTCCAGAATTATGAGATAGTAAATTTGTTTGTTTTAAGCTGTTAAGTTTGTGGTGATTCATTACAGCAGCAAGAGGACTACTACCAGTACTTAAACTGTAAACAGTAGTTATCCCCTGGAGACCTGAGAAGGCAGGTTGGGGTTTTAGAGGGCTTCTACTCTCCATTCTTCAATATTATTTGAACTTCTCTGAAATCCTCATGGATTTATACAGCATCTTAAATAAAAATAATCATTAAAAAAACTAGGTAATATTAAGTGAAAATAATGTAGAAAATTTTATATGGAATAATTTCTTAACCATCTAAAAAAAAAGCAAAAATAAGAAGGAAGCTTACTAAAATGTTATCAGTTTCTAGTCCTGGGTATTGAGATTATGGATGTTCTATTTCTATTTATCCATTCATTTACCTAATGGTTATTCATTGAGCATCTACCCTGTGCTAGAGAATATGCTAAGAACTGAGGATGCAGATGGGAATAAGATAAACACAGTCCCCACTCTCATAGAATTTAGAAATAGCAGGGAAGGCAGATATTAAACAGGCAATTACACAAGTTATTAATTAATTATATTGTGATAAGTTCAACAAAGAAGTACTGGTGACATCATCATATAGGAGGGCAGCCTCACCTAATCAGGGGATGCTTTCCTGAGGAACTACAGCTTAGAACTCAAGGATAAATGGGAATTTGCCAGAAAGAAATGGGAAATACAATTTTCTTAATTTTCTATGAAGAGCAAATATCACTTTTATTTTCATAAAAAATGAATACTTTTAGTGGTTTTTAAAGGAATAACTAACATCTCTCCTCTTTATTTTTTTTTAAAGATTTTATTTATTTATTTGAGAAAGAGAATGAGATAGAGAGAGAGAGCATGAGAGCCGGGAGGGTCCAAGGGAGAAGCAGACTCACCGCCGAGCAGAGAGCCCGATGTGGAACTCCAGGATCATGACCCTAGCCGAAGGCAGCCACTTAACCAACTGAGCCACCCAGGCGCCCACATCTTTTCTCTTTATATCTGCTAACAACAGCTGCTCAGTGCTGGAAATGCTCTGCTCACTGATTGATTTAGCCAAATTAGTTTAATGATCAGACATTTCTCTCTCTCAAATATTTCAGTCAAATAAAATATTTAAGTTAATAAATTAAAGCCACTAGACAAGTAAAATAAAACAATGATTAAATAGTCTCCTTGTCTAAAGCTTACATTAGGAAACTGTTAAATTTATTACTTTTGGTAGCCGATCTACCAAGGAGAGCTTGTGAAATGCACTTAACATTGACCTTGAGGGAAATAAGACCCAGCTTCTTTGCTAGTTGAAGTTCTATTTTTATCAGATCAAAATTAAGGAACACAAGTGAAGGAACAAGGAAAGAAGTCATTTTGAAATCAACACAAAATATATCACTAAAGGAATTTTTCTCAAAGGAATTTCATAAATGAAATAATTTGATATTAAAAATTGGAATTCCAAATTTCTCAAAATTAGAATCTTCTGTTACAATTTCCAGATAAGTATTTTCCAAACTATAATTTGATATAGCTTTGGAAGGGGAGAGGGGAGAATAATATCTCTATAATAAATATGCTGTAATGATGTTTGTTGTTAAGGAGTAACATCTCTAGAAAAACCAAAAGGAAGAAAAATGGAGTCTATTAATAAATACCATGCCACCATAAATGCTAAATAAGTGCTGTCAATTTTATTTAAGTGATAATTTTTATTTGCTTGTTTACTTCTCAGTACACTCAGGTGTCTGTAATATTTTGAGTGGTAATGTCCTTTAACAAGAATCAGCAGAAAGGTAACTATTTCCCACAAATAATATATCATAGTGTAGAACTGACTTTTAATAATGACACAATGAGAAATTACATTATTCACAATAGATTTATATCAGCTAACATGCAAATAAGAGAGACTATAAAGATATTCATGAGAATGTTATATAAATTGAAGATTTAGAGTTCAGATACTCCTGCTATTGATGAAAAAAATAAAACATCTAGGATCTGTAGTGGATTGAATAGTGTCCTCCCAAAATTTATGAATGCTTGGAACCTCAGAATGTGACCTGATTTGGAAAGAGGGTCTTTGCAGATGTAATCAAGATAAGAATCAAAATGACAGGTCATACTGCTTTAGGATGGGTCCCTAAATCCAATAATTGTGTCCTTACAAGAAGAGGCAGAGACTCACACAGAGAACGGAGTCACGTAAAATGGTGGATTAATGTAACTACCAACCCACAGGACACCGAGGATTGCTAGGAGCCACCAGAAGCTGGAAGAGGCAAGGAAAGACTCTTCCCAAGAGACTTCAGGGAGAGTATAGCCCTGCCAACATTGATTTCAAATTTTCAGCCTCCAGGACTGTGAGAGTACATTTCTGTTGTTTTAAGCCACCTAGTTTGTAGTAATCTGTTATGGCAGGCTTAAACAGGATCTAGTGTAGCTATTTTCATAGCCAATATTTTTTAGTATTATGCTATCTGCATTCATCATTTCCTCTACTTCTTTACCATCTTCTTTTGTAGAAATAGAGACCAACAAAAAACAATTTGTTTTGTGATAATTATCACAATCAACATTTATTCATTCAATGACCATTTGAGCACTGCATCAGTAAGGATGATTTTGCTCAAAAGCAACAAAAAAAAAAACATATTCAATTAGCTGGCAAGACAAGCAGTCCACTGAAAGATAGTTTCAAGGTTGGTTTGCAAACTCAATGATTTCTTCAAAGACCAAGTGTCCTCCTGATCCTCTGTCTCAGCATATTGCCTTTGGGACTCTTATTTGTTTCTCATGGTAACAGAATGGTTGTTGAAGCTCCAAATATCATATGCTTGTATATCAAGAAGGCGATCTTAGTAGCCTCCCAGCAGGCTTTCCCTTAAGTATGCTTTTCCAGGACTTGGACACATGCCCATTTCCAGACCCAACAAAAAGGTGCAGGATTGGTAGGGCTAGCAAAGATCAATCACTACTTGTCCTTTATGGCTGGTAACATTGCTTCCAGAAAAAGAGCTAAGATTCTGTGAGCAAAGAGGAAGGAGCAGAATCACTTGGGCAAAGTATCTGCATATTTAATTTGATGAAGTGGGACCAGATTCCTTTCCAAAATAGATGTTCCATCTAAACTACCACCAGTAGTGCATGAGGATTCCTACACCCCCCACACTTGATTTTTTTTTTCCATTCTTATAGGGGGAAAGTGATAGCCTATCTTGTAATATGCATTTCTCTGACTACTAGTACTTTTGAGCATGTCTTATTAGCCTTTTGGATTTCCTCTTTCATAAACTGCCTGTTCAAATTCTTTGCCTATTTTAAAAGTGGATTTTCTATCTTTTCCTTTTTTATCTGCAGGAGTTCCTTACAAAGTACAGGTATTTAATCCTTCATTGGTTTTAGACATTTCGGATATGTTCTCCCCCTCTTATTATTCAGCTTTGTCCATTTGTCCTTCATTGAACAGAAATCTTGAACTTAATGAGATTAAAGTAGACATACCTCACAGAGTTACTGTGAACTTTAAATATGATAATGTATATGGGACACCTGGGTGGCTCAGTTGGTTGAGCATCAGACTCTTGATTTTGACTCAGGTCATGATCTCAGAGTCCTGAGATCCAGCCCTGCGATGGGCTCTGCGCTCAACAGGAGTTTGCTTGGGATTCTCTCTCTCCCCCTGCCACTCCCTTCCCCCTCCCACATTCCCACGCTCTCTCTCTCAGAAATAAATAAATAAATAAATAAATAAATAAATAATGTATATAAAACTCTTGGCTACAGTGCCAGGTACAAAGTAAGAGCTTAATAAATAAATCTTAGATATTATTATTGCTTTTGTTGTAGTTATTTATTTGACCCTCTATATTTCAGAAGACTCAAAAGTATCTTTGACTACCTTAACACCCTACATGTATCTCTGTGATAGCAATTGCTAGATTGTCTCTCATGGTGGACAGACTGTGCTCTTTGAGGCCAAAAACCATGCCTTATTCATCTTGTATTTCCCATGACTCAGGACACCCTAAAAGGTGCTCAATAAATGTATTTTGAATAAATATATAAATAAATAAGGTTTTAAAGACATTTAAATAATGAAGAATACTGGGGCACCTGGGTGGCTCAGTCGGTTAAGCAGCTGCCTTTGGCCTGAGTCATGATCTCAGAGTCCTGGGATCAAGCCCCACAATGTGCTCCCTGCTCAGTGGGGAGTCTGCTTCTCCCTCTCTTTCTGCCCCTCCCTCTGCTTGTGCTCTCTCTCTCTCTCAAATAAAAAAAAATCTAAATAGTGAAGAATACTAACTGGGAAAAATAATAATTACAGAAATCACAGAAAATTTCATATTAAAAAAATAAAATAGAAGAAAACATTTGCAAAAGACACATTGATAAAGGACTTTTATCTGAAATATACAAAGAACATTTACAACTCAACAATAAGAAAATGAACAACCATATTTTAAAATGGGCAAAAAAGGGGTGCCTGGGTGCTTCAGTAGGTTAAGCATCTGCCTTCAGCTCAGGTCATGATCTCAGGGTCCTGGGATCGAGCCCCGCAATGGGCTCCCTGTTCAGCAGGGAGTCTGCTTCTCCTTCTCCCTCTGCCCCTCCCCCTGCTCGTGCGCTTTCTCAGCCAAATAAATAAAAAATCTTAAAAAAAAAAATGACATACTACTACATGTGTATTAGGATGGTCAAAATCCAAAAACTGACAACACCAAATACTGACAAGCATGTGAAGCAACAGGAACTCTCATTCATTGCTGGTGGGAATGCAAAATGGTACAGTTACTTTGGAAGACAGTTTGGCAGTTTCTTGACAAAATTAAATACACTCCTACCATACAACACAGCCATTAAACTCCTTGGTATTTACCTAAATGGGTTGAGGTATTATGTTCACACAAAAATATGTACATGAACATTTACAGCAGCTCTGTTCATAACTGCCAAAACTTGGAAGCAATTAAGATGTCCTTCAGTAGGTGAATGGGTAAATAAACTGAGATACATCCAGACAATGAAATATTATTATTCAGTGCTAAAAATAAATGAGTTGTCAAATTGTGAAAAGACATAGAGGAATCTTACATATGTATTACTAAGTGAAAAAAAGTCAATCTAAAAAGGTTATGTACAATCACTATATGATTCCAACCATACAACATTCTTAAAAAAACAAAACTACAGAGACTGTAAAAATATCAGTAGTTGCCAGGGTTTAGGTAGAAGGAGGAATGAATAGGCAGAACACAGAATTTTTAGGAGAGTAAAACTATTCTATATGATACTGGTGGTAGACACAGGTCATTATACATGCCAAAACCTGTACAATGCACAACACCAAGGGTGACCCCAAAGGTAAACTATGGTCTTTGGGTGAGAAGGATGTGCTAATATAGGTTCATCAATTGTAACAATTATACCTCTGTGGTGTGGAATGCCAGTAGAGAAGAAGTTTGTGCATAAGGGGATGAGGGACAGAGGATATATGGGAACTCTGTACTTCCCACTCAATTTTGCTCTGAACCTAAAGCTTTTCAAAGAAATAAAGTCTATTTTAAAAAAATAAAAGGTATCAGTAAAAAGTACAGACCGCTTTATTGTTACAAAGTGAGAAAAGACAAATGGAGAGGACCAAATTCAGTGAATTAATCTAGAAGAAAGTGACATGGTATGTCAAAGAAAGCAAAATTAGTCCATTATTTGTAAGAAAAAGTGGCTATTTTAAAAAGATGATTCTATGTATGATATATACTTTTCTTTCGAGAAAGTGTTGTTTTAACTACTAGCAAATATTTTTAACCACAGCAGCTAACGAATAGCAAGATGGTAGATTTCAATTACAAATAAACAGAGCAATTATATGGGGCAGTCAGCCAAAGAGAAAATGAGAAAAGTTAAGGGACATGGGTAATCCATAGTGCATAATCATTAACCTATACCTTTGATATATCAACCCCTGACAGATTCATCAACAACTGACAAATTCTTTCAGACCTAGCAAATATTTCACCAACCTAAAAATTCTTCCCAGTAATGACTCTGAATTTGCCCAAGTGTTCTCATGACCCTGCAGAATTATACTCAGCATTTTTTACAGTTTCCTTGAATGTATATAGATGAAAAAATGTTCATCATTTGCACTTAAGGAAATTAGGGCTTAAATTTCAATTTGATAGGGCGCCTGGGTGGCTCAGTTGGTTAAGCGACTGCCTTCAGCTCAGGTCATGATCCTGGAGTCCCTGGATCGGGTCCCTCATCGGGCTCCCTGCTCGGCAGGGAGTCTGCTTCTCCCTCTGACCCTCCCCCATCTCATGTGCTTTCTCTCTCTCATTCTCTCTCTCTCTCAAATAAAATAAATAAAAAAATCTTTAAAAAAAATAAATAAATTTCAATTTGATAGATTCAAGTTCAACATCAGAAAGAAATTCATGACTATAATTTTTTTAACTTTTTATTGTTATGTCAATCACCATACATTACATCATTAGTTTTTGATGTAGTGTTCCATGATTCATTGTTTGCATATAACACCCAGTGCTCCATTCAATACATGCCCTCTTTAATACCCATCACCAGGCTAACCCATCCCCGCACCCCCCTCCCCTCTAGAACCCTCAGTTTGTTTCTCAGAGTCCATCGTCTCTCATGGTTCGTCTCCCCTTCTGACTATAATGTTTTTTTAAGGAGGCTGTGAACTACCTCCCCCAGAGACTTTTGAGAATATTGTAAAGACTGTATCTTTACAATGGTTTTGGCAGTAAGACCTCTTCAGCTATCGTAAAAAATTATGTGATTCTATATGTACACCTTACTCTTTCTAATTGTACATGTAATTTGCTTATTGTCTAAGGAAGGAGCATACCTAATGAGGAGGCTTTGCAAGGTCCCCAAGACCAACAGGGATCAGTCTTGACTAGAAATGCCTTTCTTGACTTTCTATTCGTTGAATTTCTTTAAGTTGAACCTAACAATATTATTTGTGGAGGCTAACACTGAACATAAAACCTCTAGAATATCTTTTGGCCTCTTGAGTCTATTAGTGCACAGTGGTTAAAAATGCAGCCAATGCAGTCAGGTCTGCTTAGGTTTTGGTCTCAGCTAGTCCTCATTAGCTGTGTCTCCTTGGGTGAGTTACATAATTCTTATAAGCTTCGGTTTTGTCCTATGTAAAGTGGAGGTAATAATAATGCCTTCTTTATGAGACACTGCCTATGTTCATGCAAAAGCCCTTAGCTCACTATCTGATACCTAATGACTACTCATCTAACGCTAGTCATTAACGTATCCTTCTTTCCCTCCCCTGTGGCCAGCCCTATTCCCGAGATCCAGCAAGTTCACAAGTTTGTTCTCTGTCTACCCCAATAAAAAATCAAATTGCAGGACTAAGGGGGCTGGGGGGGGCGGAATTATTCCAGTAGTCTGACTGGTAACTGCACTGCAAACTTCCGCTGCTTTCCTGAGTTTCACTTAATTAATAAAATAATTTATTTTCAATGTTCTTGTTTTTTCCATAACTTCGAGAAAATCTTTGCAAAATTAAAACAGATATTTCTAATGCTTCTATCCATGGGGAAAGTAAAATAAATAAAGTTAAGTTATGATTCACATGGCCAGACATCTCTCTCTATTTAGTAGCATATTCTGGAAAAAAAAAAAAAAATTTTCACATGAATAGATCTTTCACAGCATTTCTAATTTTATCTGTTAGTTCTGATGAAAAAATACTAATCTTTTCATCTGTGACTTCAAAAGCTTCTTTGTAAATAAGACATAAATTGTTTTTGAAGAGAGAAGTAACCATTAGTGAAAGATATGTAGAGTTATTATGTCAGTAAACTTCTATAGCTGCATCCCATTGTTTAAAGAAAACACAAGACAACAATTACTTTAGTTCTTAAGGGCATCATTAGGAAAGGGGTCTCTAAACAAATTTAATCAAAATAAAAGGCATTTTTACTCCTTTTGTGTTAGTACCACAAAATGAATATGAATGCTCGGTTGACATTTATTTCTTTTTATAGTTGGAGCTTTTTATCATTTGAGATCTAAGTTGATTTTCAAATAAATAAAACAAATTTTAATGTCTCCATGTGGCTCTCTCTCTTGTTTTCTCCACCCCTTCTTTGAAAGGATTTATCATTATTTATCTCAGGAAAAAGCTAATGAGGTCATTTTAAGCCAGGCTCAAGGATTCAAAGGAAACCTTAGAAATAATTAGAGAAAATTGTGTAAAACTGATTTTGGACACCTTAGTTAAGGACAAAATTCTAGCAAAAGAAAGTGCTTTCTGATTAACTACTATGTGTCAGGCATCACAGTGCGCCCCAAGAATAAAAAGTTGAGTAACAGCGTTCTTAGTTGTAGGGGTCTCATTCTGCAGGAAGGGAGGCAGAGAGCAGCCACTTGAATAATTAATAGTGTAACAGGGTTCTGGAGCTATAATGGAGGTGTATCTCTCCTACTGGGGACGCCTGGGTGGCTCAGTCAGTTGAGAGTCTGATTCTTGATGTCAGGTCAGGTCATGATCTCAAGGTGGTGAGATCAGGCCCTGCATTGGGCTCCACGCTCAGTGTGGAGTCCGCTTATTCCTCTCCCTCCCCACTCGCTGCTTGTGCTCTCTCTTCTCTCTCAAATAAAGAAATAAAAATCTTTAAAGTCCTACTGGAGTACAGAGAAATTGTTAATTCTAGCTAACTTCTCCTAACCCTAGTTTTTCCATGTGTATATGGAATTACATTAGCCCTGTCTTCTAGAGTCATTAAAAAAATTAAGTGAGATAATAAATGTGAAGTGTTTAGCACTGTGTCTGGCATATGATAAGTATTCAAGTTTAACTGCTGTCATCATTTTTCGTATTGCTACAATTATTATTAGGAAGAGCCAGGGAAGATTATGGTTATGGTTGGCAACATTAGAACTGGGTGTTCAGAGATGGGAGAAAGGATAAGAACTTGGCTGTCTGGAAGGAGCAAGGGGCATTCCAGGCAGAGGTAAGGACATGAGCCAAAATACAGAATAAGAGAAAGACATGCTGTTAGCTTTTGAGGAAGGATGAGTAGCCCAAGCAACTGGAACACAGGAGTATGTTTCTGAGTGGTGGGAAATGGTGCTATATTGTGAAGAACCTTATACTCAATGCTGAGTGCTAAATTTCATCCTATGATCAGTTTACAGCCATTATAATTTTTTTAAAAAGTAGCAAAGTAATATGATCAAATTTATGTTTTAGAAAGACAGCAGTAAAGATACTAGAGATAGGAGGCTACAATAATAGTTTATGAGAAAGGTAGTAATAGCTAACACATCATGCTTATTATGCACATATGCTAATTGCTTACCTCCTTACGTGTATTAGTGTTTATAACAGCCTTATAAGGCAGATGCTATTATTAACTCCATTTTACAGATGTATAAACTTAAGTATTCAGTTGTTCAATAATTTGCTTAGGTTTCTACGGCTAGCAAATGTTGAGACTAGGATTCAAACCCAAAAAGTCTTTCTCTTCAATCTGCATCTTTAACCGCTACCCTTCCCTGCTTTTCAAGTAATAAGAATCAAGCTAGAGAAAAAACAATGAGAATGAAAAGGGAAGTTGTATTCAAGAGGCATTTTGAAAGTAGAATCAACAGAGCTAGATGACCAATTTTAATTTAATAAAGATGGATGGAGTTCCTACCACATGGCAAACACCTGCAGCTACAACATTGAAAAAAACAGACATGGCACACTGTTCTCATAAAGCTTGTTTGCCAGTGGAAGAGCTGACAATATGTGGTTCATAGTAAAGACAAAGAAAGAACGAAATAGAATAATGGGTAATAGAAAATAAATAGAAAGGGAGCTTCTAAATGGAAAAAGGCAAAAAAAAAAAAAAAAGGGAGCTTCTACAATTGGGTCAATTGTGACTCCAAGAAGATGTGAAGAATCCTAATGAGCCAGCCAAGGTAAACAATCTAAGTTATTAGAGTTTGGCAAAAGGAGAAGAGTGGCATGAGATGAGGCTGGAGAATTAGACAGAGATCAGTTTGTGTAGGACCTTTAAGGCCATGGTGGAACTTGGCCAAAGATAATGAGATGTAATAAGATGAGTATGAGATATTCCAAAGGGTTGCAAGGAAAGGAGTGAATTGGTGTTGAGGGAAGAAGAGCAGAGGAGTGGTTGAGGATTCTTTCATAATGGGTGACTGAGAAGATGCTGTTGCCATCATAGTTGGCAAATACAGAAGAAGGGGCAATCTGGGGCTGTGGGGGCTAATAGTAAGTTCAGTTTGGGATATTTAGAGCTTGAATTACTGGCAGAACTTGAATTACTGGCAGAACTTCCAAGCTAGAAAGATCTAAACCGGGCTTATTAGTAAAAGAGTCAAGGATAGACTTCATTATGTATAAGTCATAAGCTGGTCCTTGAAATCAATAGTGCTATCACCCAGGGAGCATCTTCGGATCAGGGCTTAGGCAAAGAAAGATGGAAAACCAGCCTGAAAAGAGGCAGTCAGTGAGGAAGAATAGGATCAATAAGGAGGAAATGGGGGGCGGTAGTAGGAGACTGGGGAGAACAATGCAACAAACATCGAGAAGGAAGAGACCTGGGAAGAAGGGCTAGATCTGGGGATTCAGAGGTCATTATGACCTTTGATAGAGCAATTGAAAAATTATCTCTCATTTTCCACGGAAACCATCCAGGGCCTGTGCAATCCAATTGCTGCCACAACAGGTAAAATTACTCGCATGCAACTGTTATCTATGTATATCTTTATATTTCATGTTTCTGCTTTTATGATTATAATGATTCATTGTTTCAGTTCCTGTTACTGTTTTGTGTTTCCACCAGGAGAGATACAGGAAGCTGGTAGGAAAGATTTGGGAAGGAATGTAAGCTAAAATTGGAAACAAGACTATGTTTTATATAGATGGAATGGAGGGGGGTGGTCATGAGATATCTGAAAAGACAAAATTGCAGAGGCCTAATAACAAAATGCTGGAGAAATGGTAATTAGGCCAATTTAGTGGTGCTGACTAAGGATTCTTTTATGATAGTCATTAGTAATAAAGCTAGAAAGCTGGTTGGGATGGAATATGGAGGAGCTTAAATGCAAGATTCAGCATGTCTGAGTCTTCTCCTGTAGGTAAGAAGAATCTCTGAGGACTAGGAAGGAAGGAAGAGCCAGGATAAGACAACCATTAATGTAAGGATGGTGCTTGGCAGACTGCAGGCAGCAAGGTGTGTTAATTTGAAACCCTGTTCCAGTTAGGGAGGGGTCAGGTGAGGATGAGGCTCTATCAAGTGGAATCCTCATCAATCAGACAGCATGCAGGGTGGCACCAAACACTGAAGAATAAGTACTCTGAAAGACACTCAGAATCAGAGCCTTCTAGAACACCCCAAACCTATTTACCCCCCTAGGAAGCAAGATCGATCATAAGAGCCAAAGTATAGAGTCAAAACAGGCTAAGAATGACAAAGACATCCAAAGGGGATGGACATGGCAGGAAGAAAGGAGGCTAAAGAATCCCTAAGTCCTAGCACAGGTACTGAGATAATAAGCTGCCATGGTCCAGTGGTGAGAGCCAGAACAAGGATGGGGTTGCAAATAAGATATATTTCAAAGTAATAATATGGGAGATGTGTCAGCTGTTAGACGCCCCAAAGAGGGAGTTTTGGACATAGTGACTACAAAAATGGTGATGCCCTTAATAGAAATGGAGTGAAAAGTGGGAGTTAGTATTGAAAGGTGACAGTGAGGTGAAGAATTTGGCTTTGGACATGTTATTTTGAAGAGATGCTAAGTCCAAATCGAAATGTCTTCAAGGCCATTGAAATGTGAGATGAGAGATCAGGATTGGAGGTAGGCACTGCTTCTATAGACATACCAGATGAAGGTGTTGAAATTCATAAAATTTTAAAGAAGCAGAGACTAAGAAAAGAGAAAAATCAAGAGCCAAAACAAGAACCTCTCTGTCTGAGACAAAAGTAGGAAAGAAGAAATAGAACAAATTGAAGAGGTAGAAAGAAAATGATAATAGACCATTGTCGCAGAACCTAGAGCAGAATATATGAATGAAGATGGTCTCTAGGTCAGAATAGAAGCTGTGGGATTAGAACATCAGGCATTCACCAGGTTGTCTTCCCGCCCTCCCTACTTCCTCCTCCTCTGCCCATTCCCCAGCACTTCCTCCTATAAGTACCTCCCTCCCTAACTTGGTCAGGGCGTCCATTGCCTCAGAAGATAGTAGGGGTGTAAAAAGAAAAGGTCAACACTCATATTTTGAATTCCAAAGTAGGCTCTTAAAACTTGTAAGTTTTGAGTCTCCGCCGAGAGTCACCACGGTTTCCTGCTTCAACAGTGCTTGGACAGAACCCGGCACTCGTCCACCACCCGGGCCGGCCGTTCAGAGCCAGCCCTCCGCCATCTCTTCGTCGCGCCCTCCTACCGCTCCAAGGCCCCCGCCGCCGCTCGCCGCCACCTTTTCTCAGCCGCCGCCATGACGACCGCGTCCCCCTCGCAGGTGCGCCAGAACTACCACCAGGACTCGGAGGCCGCCATCAACCGCCAGATCAACCTGGAGCTCTACGCCTCCTACATCTACCTGTCCATGTCTTACTACTTTGACCACGATGATGTGGCTTTGAAGAACTTCGCCAAATATTTTCTTCACCAATCTCATGAGGAGAGGGAACATGCTGAGAAACTGATGAAGCTGCAGAACCAACGAGGTGGCCGAATCTTCCTTCAGGATATCAAGAAACCAGACCGTGATGATTGGGAGAACGGGCTGAATGCAATGGAGTGTGCATTACATTTGGAAAAGAGCGTGAATCAGTCACTACTGGAACTGCACAAACTGGCCACTGATAAAAGTGACCCCCATTTGTGTGACTTCATTGAGACTCATTACCTGAATGAGCAGGTGAAATCCATCAAAGAATTGGGTGACCACGTAACCAACCTGCGCAAGATGGGGGCTCCCGAATCTGGCATGGCAGAGTATCTCTTTGACAAGCACACCTTGGGAAACAGTGATAGTGAAAGCTAAGCCTTAGGCTGTCTTCCCATAGCCACAAGGGTGACTTCCCTGGTCACCAAGGCAGTGCATGCATGTTGGGGTTACCTTTACCTTTTCTATAAGTTGTACCAAAACATCTACTTAACTTCTTTCATTTGTACCATTCTTCAAATAAAGTAATTTGGTACGCCCCCCCCCCAAAAAAAACTTGTACGTTTTGAATTTTAAAAAAAGCCCAGCTCTAGAAGAATTGAGGCCTAAGATTTTTTCCAAAAAAGAGCCAGAGTAACAGCCACTTACCATGCTCTGGGGAGAAGAGTTTCAAGAGTGAAAGAAGAAAGCTTAGACTCTGGTGGGTCCTCACAAGAGGTCTTCTTCCTGCCCCCTCTAGGAGCTGGTCTTGGGGGAAGGTGGCAGGAACAGATCTGCCACGTAAATTTTGAGGGATTTCTATAAAAGAGGCTTGTGCCTAGCTTCACAGCAAAGCTCTGGAAGTGAAACACAAAGGATCCCAAAGAAGTGACTTGGGCTACAACAGGGTGAAGGCAGTGGTACAGAAAAGCCCAGTGACAGCTCTGGGTCATTCATCAGCCCTGGGAAAGTGAGGGGCAATGGCCAAACCTTCTCCTTGCTTCAGAGAATAAAATATACAAAGCCAACAGCCAGAGGTCCAAAGGGTCTTATAGTCCTTAGAAGGGGATGGACATGGCAGGAAGACGGGAGACATTAGTATGGATGGCACAAAAAGGGAACCAGATGTGAGCCTAGTGTATGTCAGCGGGAGCGACTACCAGCCACCTTAAAGAAATCCAGAGCAAAATTCTCTGCTTACTCAATTCCATAATACCATGTATGACCTTCCAACCCCTGCTCCTTCCCTCTCCACACTCAGATGAGATGCCATCCTAGGGACAGTGCTCTAAACTGGACTATGTTTAAACCTAAATGGGAGTGCCTGGGTGGCTCAGTCAGTTAAGCATCCAACTCTCGATTTTGACTCAGGTCATGATCTCAGGGTCGTGAGATCGAGCCCAGGGTTGGGCTACGTTCTCAGCACAGAGTCTGCTTGTCCTTCTCCCTCTGCTCCTCCCTCCGATCTCTCTCTCAGTCTCTCAAATAAATTTTAAAAAGTCTTTATAAAAATCTAAATAACTAAGAAATTACTGTATTTGCCTGAGTTAACCTCAAATTACAAGATAAAGCTTTCTGCCATCAAATGGAATCAAGAGCTAGAAGTAGAAATTAAATTTAGTTATGGGAAAATAAAGTTGAGTTGTCATCTTTTGCACATTAATTTGTCTGTGAAATTTGCACCTGCTGCACATACACCCTAACAACTATTTTGTTCCTTGACTAATTACAATATTCTACTTTTTTTTTTTAAGACTTTATTTTTTTATTTGACAGAGAGATAGAGAGCACAAGTAAGCAGAGAGGCAGGCAGAGAGGGAGAAGCTCTCTGCTGAGCAGGGAGCCTGACGCGGGGCTTGATCCCAGGACCCCAGGATCATGACCTGAGCTGAAGGCAGCCGCTTAACCGACTGAGCCACCCAGGTGCCCCAATATTCTACTTTTGATACAGACCAAAAAGGGCACAAAAATGCTAAAAATTAAAAATAAAATTGTACCTAAGCAATAATGTAATAGTGCCATAAGAATTATATATGAAGATATGGGTGTCAGAGAAAAATAAAGTTTTTATTCTGTGTATATAATTAAGTGACACTCAATTTTCATTGCTGCTTTCCTAATGACAGCTATAAAGGATGCCAAATATAATCTGTGCAGTTTAAGTATGTCAAATACCATTTAATTTCTATTCTAAGAATGCAGGAATGGAATCTTCCAGAGACAAGCCAATTGAATGCTTTTTTTTTTTTTTTTTTTTTTTTTAAGATTTTAGTTATTTATTCATGAGAGACAGAGGAGCAGAGAGAGAGAGAAGCAGAGGGAGAAGCAGGCTCCCAAGAAGCAGGGAGCCCGATGCGGGACTCGATCCCAGGACCCTGGGATCATGACCTGAGCCGAAGGCAGACGCTTAACCATCTGAGCCACCCAGGCACCCCAATTGAATGCTTTTGAAATTACTTGGACAAAGGATCAATTTTTACCCCAAAATTGTATATCAGGGAAGAAAGTGCTTTTAAAAATCCATTACATCATTCCAGCTGAGGATTGTGAGTGAAGTGTAGTGATGATTTATTTTAATACCAAAAAAAAAGCTTTATAAAGAAAATCTAACTCCATTAAAAAGAAAAGAGCATTGTGTTGTGTTAGTTTCAAGCATTGTTGTATTTGATAAATTTAAGAGGTATGCAGTCCTGCCATTCTTAAGCACCCCAACCAGATTGCAGAAATCAAGGGAATGGTTAGCATACAAAGACGAGGCAATGAATGCAATTGGCTCTGTGCTTTTTACCCAGCAGAATTGCTGAAATCTATCAGTGTTGCGCCACAAAATGTTCCGGGAACCTCAACTCTCTTCTACCTTAGTGTTAATTTGCTTACCAAACAGGGCACTTACTGAGGTGTTCAGGAAGTCTCTGTTCCCTGATAATTGCTTAATAGTCTTAGTCCTAGGGGGGCTAATCAATCCAAATGGGTCCCTTCTCTGTGCCTGATGAATCGCTTCAGGTGCCCATTACAGAAAATCTGCAGTGGGTATGTGGACTGCTTCAACATCCAGGACCTCCCAGGAGTAGACAGTATTAATGCTAAAATGCAAAAGGCATTTCTACTTCCAAAATCCACGATATTATATATTCTGCTAACACAGGTTCATGATTTGCCGAAGCCTAGAAAGCTTATGCCCACTGAAGGGGCTCCTGGAATAACACCACCATGCTACCAGCCTCTGTTTTTTCAGGGGCTAGGGTGAGGAGGGCCCTGTGCATGCTGGAACTCACAGATCATCATCAGCAAACTCACTTATTTTCCCATTCTCTTCTCTCAACATTTCCTTCACCTTCTGGCCTTATTATAAACCCAGTTCTCTCCTGAGATACTTTCATATGGTGCCTGGTTTTCCTCCATATTCCTGGAAATAATGGGCCTGCAGCTAAAATAGGATGTGGGATAGGTGTCCTTCTTGTTTCACCTCCAGGTCATTCTCTTTTCCTCCTCCCTAAAATTAGTCTCTGCCTTTGAATCTCGTATCATCTGACTATACCGCCCAATACCTCTTTGTGTTGCAGTTATCCACCAGATTTTAATTCCTGGCTTACTGTCACTCTCTTCAACATTACTACTGTCTTAATTCTTAGGCATTCTAAAATCCAGGTAGATGATCCTTCCAATATTCTAGCGTCTCAATTCCTTCACTTTCTCTCCTCCTTGCCCATCACCTTACATCAGTGACTCATTCTTTTGCTGCATCTTAGCCCTCATTATTACCAAAAAGGCAACCCTTCCGTCGTCTAAATTTCCAGCGTCCAACCTTCTGTCACCACCTACTTTTCTAGCTCACTCTCTTAGAACCTGTCTCGAAAGATCTCTGACCCTATCAAAACCAATGATTTGTTGATTCTATCCCCTTTTCACTTTCCTTCACCTCATCCCAGGTGCTCACAGTCCCCTTTATCCAACTTAACTTCCATATTCAATCAGTACAATCAATTATTCTGTGTTCATGTTCATGTCATCATATTCCAGCACACAGCATATATGCCTGCCTAAAGCCTAACCCCTGTTAAATCCAAATCTCCGTCGACAATATGCTCAAACCCCACCTCTAATCCATCACCAAACCTGTCTTCAGAATATATCTTGAATACAAATGATGTGTATCTCTTGTACCATCAATACCATGGTCCAAGCCATCATCACCTCTCTCTAGATTATTGTAATAGCCTCCTACCTAGTTTCTCTGCCCTTGCTCCCCAGACTCTATTCTCCATACAGTAACTATAGTAAACCTACTACCAAATAAGTCAGATGATGTCACACCTCTGCTCATAAAATTCTAATCTCTTACCAGAGTAAAAGCCAAAGTCCTCACAATGACCTACCAAGGCCTATCAACCAAATATTTGCACTAAGTAATTATTTGTTGCAGGGATGAATAATGAATAAAAAACTATTCTAAAAATGTCTCCATAGTATCCAAAGATGGCTTCTCTATGCTCTCTTCTCTACAAAGTTAAGAGCTTCGGGCTCTAAGTGGAATATATCTGACATTCTCTGCAGACCATTGGTGAAAATTTTTTTCTTAATTTGACTTGAACTCTGTGAGGTCAAGGACAAAGTGTTGGTTATTTTTATAACCTTATCACTTAATATGATGCCTGGTACAGAGTACACATTCGTATTTGTTGTGTATACCACAAAATACCATATGTGAGGAAAGTATCCATGTACAATTAGTGAACTTGTCCAGGGTGGCTTGAGAAATGTATTAACTGACAATATGCTCAAATAAAAAATAAAATAAAATAAAATAAAATAAAATGAAATAAAATAAAATAAAATAAATCCCTACTGCTACTTATCCTAAAAGATACCACAAAAACAAAACAAAAAAACTATCACATGATAAAGAGCTTTCTCAGAAATCAACACCTGCAATTTGGAGTGCCTACTTCTGTGACTTTCCATTTGGAATCCATATCTGAAACCCCAGTTTGGTTTTTCCGTCCTTGAACTTTTAATCTATATGGCACTTCTTTCCCAGTTGGCAGCGCACAAGCTTCCTGTACTTCAGTACCAGTTGCTTTAGAGGATACTGCCTGGCTTCTTGGAATGACCCAAAACTCTCCAAAGTGACTTTCATCCCTGTCATGAAGTCTGTATTTTAAGTCAAGCCATCCTGAATGAATTCCTTTCAAACGTACTGGAATCCCATCCAGGTGTTATTGCACACTACAGTAACAAAGAGACAGACAGAAACTTCATTTTATTTACATCAAATAAAAATATATATGCTTTGAAATTTACAGATACTTTCTGGAAGGAAAGACACTGTTAATAGTAGTAATCCTTGGGGCACCTGGGTGGCTCAGTTGTTAAGCATCTGCTTTCGGCTCAGGTCATGATCCCAGGGTCCTGGGATGGAGCCCCACATCGGGCTCCCTGCTCGGTGGGAAGCCTGCTTCTCACTCTGCCTGCCACTCCCCCTGCCTGTGTTCCCTCTCTCGCTGTATGTCTCTCTCGCTGTCAAATAAATAAATAAAATCTTAAAAAAAAAAATAGTAGTAGTCCTTGGTAATGGCATGACATGTTGGCACAGAGGTCAAAAAAGCAGAATTTTACTTTTCATTTTTACACCTTTTGAAGTTTTAAATCTTTGGCTCTATGAGTTTATGAGCTCAACATCATCCCTCCTACCCGGGCTTAGTGGTCACTTCTGCTTCCCAGCCTATGTCCTTGCGATCTGAGCTCCTCTCCTCCTCCTTCCAGAGTCCTTGCCTAAAGCACTCTTCAATTTGGGAAGAAGGATCTATTATTTTATATACTTTGAAAATAGCTTAATTAAGGGCAAAACAGTATAAACCTTTGTAGAAGTTCTACAAGTGTACTTTGTTACTGTGTTGGCATATCTAATAGTCTCGTTCAAGCCGTTTCCTAATAATAATGACACCTGGCATTTACTGAGCCTGATCCAAGTGCTTTGCATGTATTAATTCATCAAATACTCACAAAAACTCATTAAGGTAGTACTAACTCTATCCCCATTGTTTATACAGGGAAATTAAGACACTGAGAACCTGAGCAACTGGCCAAAGAATTTAAGTAATTTGCTGGAAAGAGCAGAATCAGAATGCAAACCCTGGAATTCAGACTCCAGAACCACACTCTTAACCAGTAAGCTACGCTCCCTCTTTTCATGCAAAAATTTAACATGTGTTTCTGTAAATTAAAAATAAAAGAAATGAATAGATGGCTTTTACCTGGTTCATTATAAGTTTTTCAAAGTAAAATTTTGGCTAGCTCTTTTCTATTCCACATGTTAGTTTGTTATGAATTGCTTTACTTTTTTTTGCTTTCTATTATACTTAGGGAGTTATTTTTAGTTTGGGGAAGTGTGTATACAAATTATAGTCTTATAGGATTGGGGACTGCTGGCTAGGACAATAGCGCCCAGTGTTTTGGATTTCAAAAACTACCTATAATACTCTGAAGGTGTTATAGCAGTCCCCCCATAAGTAGATATTCTCACTGATCCTTTGAGACTACAATAAGATTGTTGTAACCCAGTATCATTTGAGGCTTTCTCTTTCCCTTGCGGATTTATGGAAACTTGGCCTGATGTCCTAATTTCAAGGCTTATGTGAGTACAGGCCCTCTCTGTATCCTTCCTGTGTCTGCACTCAGATTCCTGCACTGGTGCACAAAGTTCTAGCTTACCAATACTTTCCATGAAAACAAAATAAAGCAACACAAACAAGCAGTAATTTTTCTAAAGATTTGGTGTTGAGCAAGTAGCATCTGTTGCTATCACCGGAGTAGAAATCCAAACACTTCTGCCCAACGCATCTTACTACCAGAGTCACCTGGGAAAACGCAAAATAGTCAAGCACTGAGTGGAACAATGCTTTACGCACATGGGGAAGAGACAGGCAAGATCAGCTCCAGTAGTGAGTGGTGGTTCCCTCATGGCCATGGAGTCCCTCTCAGCAGCCAACACAGGGCTACTGGCCTGCATGTACCCCTCTTATGCTGCAACAGAAGGACCTCGACTCTTTCCCACAGGGAACAGACAGCAGTGGGACTGGCCAGGTGCCACAGGACACACGTGCTTAAGCAGAACAAAGGAGTACACGTTGAGTCTGAAATTGGGAAAGAGATTCCTACACAACGTGATAAATCCAGAACAAGCGGTGAGTGCTCTTTATCACTTGATAAGGAAGTGTGATAAGGGCCATTCTTATGCAGCTGAGAGGGAACTGAAAGCCTGTGACTGCCTTTCCAAACATTTATAAACATCATGGGGAGGGGCACCTGGGTGGCTCCGTCGGTTAATCACTCTTGATTTTGGCTTAGGTCATGATCTCCGGGTTGTGAGATGGAGCCCCACTTTGGGCTCAGGTGCAGGGTGGGGAGCCTGTTTAAGATTCTCTCTCTCCCTCTTCCCCTGCCGCTCCCCCCTTAAAAAGAAAGAAATATCAGGCGCCTGGGTGGCTCAGTTGGTTGAGCGACTGCCTTCGGCTCAGGTCACTATCCAGGAGTCCCTGGATTGAGTCCTGCATCGGGCTCCCTGCTCGGCAGAGAGTCTGCTTCTCCCTCTGAACTTCCCCCCTCTCATGTGCTCTCTCTCTCTCTGTCATTCTCTCTGTCTCAAATAAATAAAAATTAAAAAAAAATCTTTAAAAAAATAAAAAAATTTAAAAAAGAAAGAAATATCATTGGGAAGTGACCTTAAGACATAAAGTACAATCCAGTGCTAGGAGGCTGAGTATGGGGTTGGGGGGTGGGGGTTAAAGCAGAAAGACAAGGGTAGGAAGAAAGGGTAAAAGAATTCAGTGATAAAATGGCATATCAAGGTTAGAAATACCTGAGCTTTTTCCTACTATGACTTAAAATATCTTAAGGATAAATATAACATACATGATTCATCATTTAAATGGCTCAAATACTTCTTTTTTAATGCTGGAAATGCTAGAAAAAACACACTACCTAAATGAAAGAAAATATGTCATCATTCGCTACGTCTGAAAACTTTGAGTTAATAGCAAAATGTAGGGGGAAAAAATCTATTCTAAGGAAATTTCTAAATCAAAGTGCAAAGATATTAACAGGCAACATTATTACTTTAAAAATAATTACTGAGTTTACTATATACATTAAGAAAAAAATTCAACCAGCTTTTATAATTAAATAACTTGCCAGTTTTAGTTGAGGCTTTAACTTCTTTTTCATTCAGCTTTATTGAGATGTAATTGTATAATTGACATTCAATGTGTAAGTTTAACATGTAGGATGTGATGATTTGATACATGTATGTATTTGAAAGTGATTACCACAATAAGGCTAGGCATCCATCCTCTCACATTATTACTTTTTATGTGTGTGGTAAGAGCATTTAAGATCTACTCTCTTAGCAACTTTCAAGTACACAATACAGTATTATTAACTTTAGTCACTGCACTGTAAACTAGATCCCAGAACTTATTCATCTTATAACTGTAACTTTGTACCCTTTGACCACTTTTACCCATTTCTCCTGTCTTCCAGCCCCTGGAAACCACCAATCTACTCTGTTTCCATAAGTTTGGCTTTTTCAGATTCCACGTGCAAGTGAGATCATAACGATATTTGTTTTTCTCTGTCTGATTTATGTCACTTGGCATAATGCCCTTAAGCTTCATCCATGTTGTCACACATGGCAGGATTTCCTTCTTTGTTTTATGGCTGAATAACATTCACCACATTTGCTTTATTCATTCATCTGTTGATGGACACTTAGGTTGTTCCCATGTATTGAATACTATAAGTAATCCACAATGAACATGCAGATATTTCTGCAAGATCCTGATTTCATTTCCTTTGGATATATACTCAGAAGAGGGCTTGCTGAATCATCTAGTAGCTCTATTTTCTAATATTTTGGGGAAACTCCATACTGTTTTCCATAGTGGCTGTACCAATTTACATTCCTGCCAACAGTACACTAGCATTCTCCACATCCTTGCCAACACTTGTTACCTCTTATCTTTCTGATAACCATTCTGCATGTACTGCTGTATGATAACAACCATTCTGACAGGTGTGACGTGATATCTCATTGTGCTTTTGATTTGGGTTTCCTTGATGATGAGTGATGTTGAGCATCTTTTTATGTACCTGTTGGCCACTTTTATGTCTTCTTTACAAAAATGTCTATTCAGGTTCTCTGCCCATTTTTTAATCAGATTATTTATTGTTTTTCTATTATGTTGAAGGAGTTTAACCCCTTATCACATTTGTGATTTCCAAATATTGTCTCCCATTCTGTAGGTTTCTTTTCAAATTTTGTTGATTGTTTCTTCTGCTGTGCAGAAACCTTTTAGTTCGATGTTATCTCACTTGTTGATTTTTGCTTTTGTTGCCTATTTTTTTGGTCTCATATCCAAAAAAATCATTGTTAAGTCCAGTGTCAAGGAGATTTTTTTTAAAGTATTCTAGGAATTTTATGGTTTCAGGTCTTACATTTAAATTTTTAATGTATTTCAAGTTAATTTTTGTGTCTGGGGTAAGATACAGGTCCAGTTTCATTCTTCTGCATGTGAATATTCAGCTTTACTAACACTATTTATTGAAGAGACTATCTTTTCCCCATTAAGTATTCTTGGCTCCCTTGTCAAGTATTAGTTGACCTTATATGTATGGCTTTATTTCTGGACCCTTGATTCTTTTCCATTAATCTAGAGAGTATCTATTTTATGCCAGTACCATACTATTTCGATTATTATAGCTTGGTAATATAGTTTTAAATCAGGAAGTGTGATGCCTCAGCTTTGTTCTTCTTTCTCAAGATTGCTTTGGCTATTCAGGGTCTTTTGTGGCTCCATACAAATTTTGGAATTCTTTTTTTCCATTTCTGTGAAAAAATACCATTGGAATTTTGATAAAGATTACACTGAAACTCTAGATGGCTTTGGGTAGTAGTATGGACTTTCTAACAATATTAATCAGTCCAATCCATGAAAATAGAATATTTTGGGGGGCACCTGGGTGGTTCAGTCGGTTAAGCGGCTGCCTTCGGCTCAGGTCATGATCCCAGGGTCCTTGGATCGAGCCCCACATCAGGCTCCCTGCTCAGCAGAGAGCCTGCTTCTCCCTCTCCCTCTGCCTACCACTCTGCCTACTTGTGCTCTCTCTCTCTCTGTCAAATAAATAAATAAAATCTTTAAAAAAAATATTTTTTCGTTTATTTGTGTCTTCTTCAATTTCTTTTATCAATGTCTTAGAGTTTTCAGTGTATAGATCTTTTAGCTCCTTGGTTAAATTTATTCAGTATTTATTGTTTTTGATGCTCTTGTAAATAGGATTGTTTTCTTAATTTCTCTTTCTTTTTTCCCCCCCAAAGATTTATTTACTTACTTACTTACTTACTTACTTGAGAGAAAGAGAGCAGGGGAAGGGGGCAGAGAGAGAGAGGGAGAATCTTAAGCAGACTCCCTGCTAAGCACAGAACCCGACATGGGGCTCAATTCCATGACCCTGAGATCATGACCTGAGCCAGATCAAGAGTCAGATGCTTAACTGACTTAGCCATACAGGCACCCTTAACTTCTCTTTCTGATAGTTCATCATTAGTATATAGAAACATTAGAAGAAACAAATCACTTCTTGACAGGGAGTGTTCAGCCTATACTTTGTGTCTATTTCCATTTCATTTCTAATCTTTTCAACAGTGGGAAAACAATTTTACGCATGTATTACCCATTGGTAAAAATGATTTACATTGAATCACACTGTATAGCAATGTTGTAGGCAAGATGTGTGTAATGAACTTCTTTTGCAGATGAAGAAACTAACTTTCTTCCCATGGTGTCACAATGTTTGCGAATTTCAGAGTTGACAGTCAAACCCAACAAGACAATTTTGTTTTCATCAGGACTACTCGACAATATTCCCCAAACTGAAAATCAGAGTCCTAGGTCTGACGGACACAAGTTCTAGTCCTTTCCTTTAATGGCCATGAATATCTTAAAGCCCTAGCACAAAAGATAAAAACTCTCAATCCTAATTGTGTATACAAGGAGAGAGATACACTCTTTATTTGGTCCACTTACAAATTGGAGTTATTACTGATACCAAGGTTTTAGAAGCATGATTGTTTCACTAAGATCTTCTAATATAATAAACCAAAAGGAAGAGCACAAAGTAAAACCATTATACAAATGTCTGGTTATTTAAAGTTAACCAATCATAAGGTAAAATTTTCTGAGAAATGATATAGCAAAGTAGTTATGATCTCAGACTCTGGAGCTAGCATAGGTGGATTGGAAACTTGTCTCCACTGTATCCTAGCTGTATGATCTTGGGTCAGATATTTATGCATTTTGTGCTTCAATTTCCTTATCTGTAAAATTAGGATAACGATAGGATCTGTCCCATAGGATTTTTGTGAGATTTAAATTAATTAATACACATAAAATTCAGCACGAGTCCACTACTATTTATTTCATAATTATTAATTAAGTGCTTACTATGTACCGGGTTTTGTGGGTGCAACAAAAAATAATAGCAAAAACAATGTTGCATTCATGGAACTTATTTTCTAATTGGAGAAAGACCATTATATAGAAAATGTTTAAAAGTAACTGGTAAATTGTATAGTTTGCTAGATGGTGATAAGTGGTATATAGAGAAAATAAGAGAAGAGAGAAGCAATAGGAAGTCATGTGGTGTGGGGAACAGTAAGGGAAGGAGGTTTTAGAGTTTAAAATAAGATTGTCAGGAAAGGCATGACTAAGAAGAGTATGTTGGAGCAAAAGTATGAAGGAAGTGAGGGAATAATCCACATGGATATTTGAGGGAAGAGCTATCCATCAGAAGAAACATAAAGTCAAAGGACATGAGACTAGAACATACATGGCAGGATCTAGGAATCCTAAGGAGGCAGAATGAACAAGGCTGGGGGGGCGGTAATGGAAGAGGAGGTCATGAAGTCAGAAGGAAGGGTTGGAGGTGGTGTGTGTGGGTGTGTGTATATGTAAAGGCAGATTGTGTAGAACAGTTGTAGCCACTATAAAATTTTGTGGTTTTTTTCTGAGTGTGATGGGAAGCCACTAGAACAAAGAATGACATGATTGGACTTAGTTTTTAACAGGATTATTGCTTTAGCTGCTGTGTTGAGAACAGAAGTGGGCCCCATGGAATGGAAGCAGGGAGACCATCAGCAGGCTACTACAATAATGAAGGTGAGAAAAGATGTACTTGGACCAGGGTGGTTGTGGTGAAAGTAGAGAGAAGTGGTTGGATTCTGGATATACTTTAAATCTATGGTAACAGGATGTGGGAGATGAAAGAAAGAGAAAGTCAAGGAGGACCCCTTGGACTCCCTTGGGACCCAAGGGAGGACCCAAAAAGTTTCTGGCCTGAGCAACTGGAAGGATTAAATGGCCATTAACTGAGGTTGAGAAGACTTTGAGAGGGCAGGCAGAAGTGGAGCTGAACAGAAAGTTGGTTTTGGAATATTAAGTTTGAGGTGCCAGTTAGAAATTAGAGTGGAATCACCAAATAGGCAATTGCATACAAGAGGTTCTGTAGTTTGAGAAAAGATCTAGGCTGGGGATATCAATTTGGGAAGACCAAACTTACAGATGGCATATAAAGCCACAAGACTGGATGAGACTGTAAAGGGTTCCAGCACTGAGTCCTCCCTGCAGTCCCCTGTAGATGGTACCCTCTATAATCAAGAGTTAGAAAGATAAAGAGGAACCAACAGAAATGACAAAAAAAGGAGTGGTTAATGAGGTAGGAGTTAAACTGGGATGTGTTGTTCTGCAGCCTCTGAGCTCAAGCTAATTTTAATATTAGACCTCCATATGATTAATATGTGGATAATATGAGTCAACAACTAATTCTGGACTCCATCTGTTTGTTTTTCTGTCTACTTTTAAGGGTTCATAAAATCCTCCTTCCCAAGGATGGCACAAAGATGAAGTGAGACAGAGCCCATGGGCAGGAGGTATTTTGTGCTCATAGATCAGTGAGGGTGAGGGACAAATGATACAGAATATTTGAATTTGCAAGTGTCTTGGAACATCCAGGAGTAGTACGACTCCTAGTTGCATCATGCTGAAATGGAGTAGAGAGGAATTGTAATCACAGGGAGCAGAAACATTGGGGTGATATTGAAATTGTGGTTATTGGATTATTAGAAGGCTTAGAAATAACACAGGTAGAATTCAGTTATGATTAATCATGAATTAATTATGATTAACCACAGAGATAAGAATGAAGGAATTTAGCAAAAAGCAAAAACATTTGAAACAATGGAAGATACCTAGATCATGAAAATATCTGGATGCACTACCTCTTTTCTATTTTCATCTCAACAGTTGTAGTCATGTTATTATACTTTGTGTCATTTTGAATTAGGAAGCTTAAGAGATGTTTTTGTTCCTGATTTGCTTTCAATGTATATTATTAAACATCTTTTCAGCATACAGAAATGCTATGGATAAATAAGAAAAATACACTACCGGAGACAGAAAAGCTCGGTACCTTTTGCTATTCAAGTATTTATAGAACAAGTAAACCATGCTGTTTTCTTCTTATCTATTATTATTCTCATAAAGAGTTTTTCTCCATGCCTTTTCCATCATGACGGAACTATTTAGCTTTTTAAAGGGAATTAAAGTAATTTTTTGATGTTTCAGGACAAAATGGTTCCTACTAGTTTGGAAGAGGAGGAACTCAGGGCCAAAAACAGCCTACTTGGTTACCTTTGAAGATCAAATAAAAATGTCTCAGTTCTCCATTTCCATTGTCTAAGAAAAAAGTCTCAAGGTTTTCACTGACTTCTAAAGTTAATTTCCACATTTAAGTCTCATTTTTTTCTCAATTCATTGAGGAAGCATATTTTAACTTAAGAGACTCTACAAAGAAATGTCAACAACAAATAGATTTTTTTTAAAGATTTATTTATTTATTTTGAGAGCGTGAGAATGAGAGAGAGAGAGAGAGGAGGGCCAGAGGGAGAAGCAGGTTCCTTGCTGAGCAGGAAGCCTGATGCGGGACTCAATCCTGGGACTCCAGGATCATGACCTGAGCCGAAGGCAGTCGCTTAACCAACTGAGCCACCCAGGCACCCAACAAATAGATTTTTACTTCAGTGTGGTTTTTGGTAAACATAGTCTGACTACAATAAGCAGTTGGAGAATTGGCTATGGTTAAGAGATTTATTAAGCTTTATTCATCTGAAGCAAATACTAAGCAAAGGCCAGTGATTCTGACTTCCCTGTTCTAAAAAAAAATAAGAAGGTCACAACATAGAGTAATCATACTAATGGTAATCCTCAACATTTAGCATCACTTGTACGCCAAGGACTGTATTTGAAATCTACATGTGTTATTCCTAAACCTTATAATAATTCCACAAGATAGCTATTATTTTATACTTTCTAAAGATGGAGAAACTGAGGCAGGGAGATTAAGCAATGTGCCCAAGACAACACACTTAATAAGTGGCAGAGCTGGGAAATGAAGTTGCTCCAGTTCATATCAAAATAGGTTTAAAAAAAAAAACAGATTTGGTCATAGCTGGTTTTTCTGTATTACATTACTTCTACAATACATTACTTTTTCCAAGAGAACCTAATTTTTTAGACTTCTAGTGATCCAATTATTTATTTAAGTCAATAGTGTATAGGAGGGTCAGGAACCAAGCTTGAAAACTCAAGTGTACAAAATGAGTATAAATTCTTTATTTTGTTTAGAGCTATTCTAGGTTTCCCTTGGCCCCCTAATCCACTGGTAAGTAGGAACAAAAGTCCAACATATTTTAAAGCTTAGTATCACACAAACATTTTAAAAAACCCATTTGGGCAGTATTCAGTATCTTTTTTTTTTTTTTTTAGGTTTTATTTTTAAGTAATCTCTACACTTAAGGTGGGGCTTGAACTTACAACCCAGAGATCAAGAGTCCCATGCTCTACTGACTGAGCCCCTTCAGTATCTCTTAGATGAACATGTATAGTGTTCAGAGAGTCTTCCCCTGCTTCTCTCCTCAAATGGTCTTCATGTGATGACTATAGGGTGTGGCCTCAGTGGGGAGGTGCTAAGGAAGGGTTGGAGTCTTCAGACACCAGGTCCTCTGCTTCCTCTGGTCCCAAGGTGATAAACTTTGTTCAGCTGCTGCTTGACTTTGAGATGCTAGAAGAATCCAAAGTATGCTGACAGTATAATTCATGACCTGAAACCTATTGGCTTGGTCAGAGGTCAGTCCTTCTCCCTAAGCCTCATCTCAGGCAAGAGAACGACACAAATGTGTCCTTTGATGACCCAGGGCTACTTGATTGTTTTCCTTTTTCTCAGATGTAACCCTTATTTCCTTTCAGGAAGACCTCCACCTTGGTGTGGCAGAATCATTGTCCCTTTTCTGTGGTTATCACCACTGATCTGACTTCCGATCTACTGTCTCAGTCTGGAGTGACTGGGAGACCCAGTGGACCCCACTGAAGAAGGACTCAGATCCCTAAAACTCCCAGGGACACTGGTGGCACCTTGTGAGACAGGGTCTGTTCTCTGGAGGATTCCTATTTAGCATCAAGCCACAGACTTTCTGGGGATGTGCCTCTCTGCCTCCTGCTGCAGCAGTCCCAACGAGCTCTGCCCACTCCACAGGTGAGGCCCACCTACTCACAGGCATCTGTTGTAGCTCTTGGGAATAGTGGACTCCCAGGGAAAGTTCCTGCTCCTAGGCCACCTGGCTCACTGTAGTCACATCACCTCTTTCCCCTACTCTCCTTCTTCCAATAGCCCCAGGGCAGGTCAGCAAGCTACCACCAGGTTTTGAGATGTCAGTCTGTCTACCAGCTAAGCCACAAACTTGAGGGGGGATTCCCTTGAGCTTTCCTCCCTCAGCTTTGAGGAAATAACTATCTGAGCACCTCCCTTCCTTTCTCTATGGGGAGAGGAGGGGCTAACTGTCCCACCTCCTCTTATCTGTCTCACTGGTAAAGTTCTTCCCTTTCACATGAAAATAAACCGGAAGTCTCCTGCCAAGATAAATGCAGCATTAGACAACTGAGTAACTTAATTCTCAAAAATATGTTATCTCTTTTGTAACCCCATGCACTATTTGTAATCTTCTGGAGCTAGAAAATGTTTCTGTTACGACTTCACACTGCCTTGTTACTCATTCAAAATGATGCCAGATATTTAGGATTCAAGACATTTCATTTATTTTACTCTAATTCTTAATCTAACTGTGTTTTGTTTTGTGTTTTGTTGTTGTTGTGATTGTTTAGCAGATTCCCTACTTTATTTCTCTTCGTGTGGTTAAGGTTCCCATTATAGTTACAGAGAGTTTGAACACTTATCAGACAAACTTTTGATAATCATTATGGGTATTATTATTTAATGGGTAATTTTGATCAGCTACTCTTTGTACATAATATATTTCTTCATTAAGCAAGCACAGAATCATAAAGGTCAGGCCTAAAAGGAATTTTATTTTATTTTAATTTTTTATTAAAAAAATTTTTTTTAAGATTTTATTTATTTATTTGACAGAGAGAGACACAGCGAGAGAAGGAACACAAGCAGCAGGGGTGGGAGAGGGGGACACAGGCTTCCCGCCAAGCCGGGAGCCCGATGCGGGGCTCAATCCCAGGACCCTGGGATCATGACCTGAGCTGAAGGCAGACGCTTAACGACTGAGCCACCCAGGCGCACCCTAAAAGGGATTTTAGACATTAACTCATATGAATCTCTTATTTCACAAATGAGAAAACTGGAACTGAGAGTGGTTAGGTAATTTGGCCAGTGTCATATTGCTAGCTCATTAGCAGAGTTCGGTCAGGACTCGCTAATCCTTCAGAGCACTTAAAAATATTGAAGTTGGAATTATCTGTAATTTTTCTTGTATAGTCTGACTTCCCTCACCCTCAACATATGAAATTAAGCTCCTTCAGAGAAGCAACTGTCTGCTTTATTCTCTTGCATTCCTAATGCTTAGCACAGGCTAATGCACGTAATAGGTACTTGACAAATATCTATTAAATAAAGGAATGAATGGATGGATGGATTCAAAAGATATGTATACAGATTCTACTATGCTTGGTTTGGAAACCACAAAGATGAATAAGACCAGATCCAGAAAAGAGGAAGACAGAAACCAAGGGCTGTGGGAGCCCCCCAAAGAATGATTCACGGTAGGAAGTAGTGTTTCTTCTTCTCCTGGATTGGGAAGACAGCTCTGGGGAAGATGGGTTGAGAGACTCAGCCCTGGAGCCCCTCATCAGCTCCTATAAGATCCAGGACATAGATCTGTACTCAAGAATTTACACACCAGGGGCGCCTCGGTGGCTCAGTCGTTAAGCGTTTGCCTTCGGCTCAGGTCGTGATCCCGGGGTCCTGGGATCGAGTCCTGCATCGGGCTCCCCGCTCCGCGGGAAGCCTGCTTCTCCCTCTCCCACTCCCCCTGCTTGTGTTCCCTCTCTCGCTATATCTCTCTCTGTCAAATAAATAAATAAAATATTTTTAAAAAAGAATTTACATACCATTACTCTCCAGACAATTGCATATTGCATTTTTGTTCTGTTTTATTCTAGAAGAGTGGCTCAGAGTATGTTAAAAATACACCAGTGTGTCCATAGTTTCAACGGAACAGGTGACTCACAGTTCAAATCACATGAAAGTAAATGATTATAAGTCAGCTATGAACTTATTGGTTCCAGAATAATTCAGGGCAGTAGACCGACTAGTTCAATGAAGACACTGGCAGAATCTTTTTCCATACGTGGTTCACAATCATGTGTAGAAATGATTTCCCAGGCTCCTTAGGATCCCTTGAGGTTGCCATGTAGTGTTGTAATAGTAGAGAGGTTATGTAATTGTCAGGTTGAATTCTTTTTTTTTTTTTTTCCATCAAGGAATGTATCATGGGAGAAAGATGAGATTCCTTCTCCCTGTCCTCGGGTTTAAATTTTTAATCATGGGAAGTCAGAGGCCATAAAAAAGAAAATGCACTTAGTTTACATAAACCACTTAACAAATTACTCATGGCATCTGTTCTAACCACTGGTGACAAAGTCTTAAGTGCCTCTAAAGAAAGATGAACACTCTTCTCAGTGGTATCAGTTGTGCCCAGACGTTAGATCTACCTTCTCTCTTTCGAGAGGGTGCCCAGGCTGGAAACTATACGATATGGCTGAGATGGAAGTAAGGATTTGGCTGCTAGATGTAAATATGGTTGAAATAGAAAACAAACTTATATAATTATATCACTAGTCACTGATGCTATCATGGATCAACTATTTCAAGATGAAATGCCTCATACAGACACTCAGCAGTGGACAGTGGCCATCAGCAGACAACTCATTATCCGTGGGTCAGTTGAATAATATAGGCCTTCCACATAGAATAAAATAATTCAGAATTCTGGTTAAATAAAGAGATCAGATAAACAAACAAACAAAAATTAGCAAGTCAAACCTTAGAGAATGTGGGAAATATGTAGCAGAGATATTCCATACAAAAATATTTGCTATTAACAGAAAAAAAATTCTAAAGAACTTGGAAAGTAAACAACAAAGTCTGTGGCAGTCTCAGGAAAACAAAAAGAGGGAATATTTATGGTATGCAGTCTGTATCCCAGCTGAAAGAGACAGATAAAATGATCAAGATTTTGAAAGTTAAGGTATAGAGACGCTAAATCAACAGTATTTGAAACTTTCTAGGGGTGCCTGGGTGGCTCAGTCGTTAAGCGTCTGCCTTTGGCTCAGGTCATGATCCCAGGGTCCTGGGATCGAGCCCCGCATCCAACTCCCTGCTCTGCGGGAAGCCCTCTTCTCCCTCTCCCACTCCCCCTGCTTGTGTTCCCTCTCTCACTGTGTCTCTCTCTGTCAAATAAATAAAAATAAAATCTTAAAAACAAACAACTTTCTAGCAACAACCAAGGAAGAAACATTATAACGAAGCCAACAGAACAAGCTCAGTTGGCTTCATTTCATGAGTGCAAAAGTGTATCTGTGAATTAGGATTAATAGGGTAGAGTTGCTCACAGAGCTCATTGAAGTCATTTGTACATATTTATACATACATTCATCTTGTACATCTTAATTCATACATATTCCTAGTAATGGGAAAGTGGAAGTGATGGCCATTCTTGCAAAAGAAGGTACAACTGGAAGCATCTGTGAACATCTAAAACCATCCAAGATCTTGTTCACATCTAAAACCACTCAGGGTCTTGTTCACCGGTTTGGTTCCAGCATCTTCCAGTCCTTGCCTTGTTGATGACTGCTATGAAAGTGGTGATAGTTCACCATCAATTCATATTCACTTGTCAGAAAGCCTAGCAATTTGATAGAGATCTATGAACTTTGCTAATATTTGCACAAATACAGAAAGTGAAGTTACTTTGCCAATGAATGATTCATTAGGTATTGCCAAACTTTAGAACAATGGGTACCAAACTGTTGCTATGGAAAGTATTTCTTTTTTTTTTTTTTTAAGATTGTATTTATTTATTTATTTATTTGAGAGAGAGTACATAAGAGAGGGGAGGGTCAGAGGGCGAAGGAGATTCCCGGCAGAGCAGGGAACCCGATGCAGGACTCGATCCTGAGAGTCCAGGATCATGACCTGAGCCAAAGGCAGCCGTTTAACCAACTAAACCACCCAGGCACCTGAAAATATTTCTTACTTATGAAGATTCAACATATTTATTGGTTGAGCGGTCTAATGGTTTATGAAGCAAATGAAATTACCAGTGAAGTCCATTCTTTCTTCAATAATTAAAACAGTTTGAAGCTCCAGAGATTCACATCCTTTCAAGCATTCAAGACTTTTGAGAGCTGGTTCAAGGAAAAATCAGCGGACAAACCCATATTTGCCAAGAACTAGGATAACAACTAAAGCTTAAAAATGCTCACAACTCAAAGTTGTTCATGAGGATTTATATCAGCTGGTTTTTATGTTGGGTTCATTATCACTATCTCTCATTTACTTTGAGACACAGAAACAGCTTCCTGAAGACAGTAAGAAGAAAGTGAAAGCGGTGAAGTGGGAAGGGCAAGGGCTAATTGAGGGTTGGATATGGGGAGAGGTGGGCATCCCTGCTTTTTTTCTTTTTTCTTTCTTTTTTTTTTTTTTTAAGATTTTATTCATTTATTTGACAGAGAGAGACACAGTGAGAGAGGGAACACAAGCAGGGGGAGTGGGAGAGGGAGAAGCAGGCTTCCCACAGAGCAGGGAGCCTGATGCAGGTCTTGATCCCAGGACCCTGGGACCATGACCTAAGCCGAAGGCAGATGCTCAACTGACTGAGCCACCCAGGGGCCCCTGCTTTTTTTTTTTTTTTTTCGATTTTATCTATTTGAGAAAGAGAGAGAGCTGCCCACACACGTGGGGGGAGGGGCAGTAGGGGAGGGGCAGTGGGGGAGGAGCAGTGGGGGTGGGACAAGCACACTCTCTGATGAGCAGGGAACCTGATGAGGGGCTGGATCCCAGGACCCTGAGATCATGACCTGAGCGGAAATCTCACTCTTAACTGACTGAGCCACCCAGGCGCCCCTGGGCATTCCTGTTCTAAAGTCTATTAGCTGCTTTTTCATTTCAGAGATAAGATTGTTCCACCAGCTCTTCCACAAGCTGGAATGACAAACTGCTGTCACAGTTACAACATTTAAGAGCATAGATATTAATTATCATTCCTACCCTAGTACTTGATGTGACTTGCCTTCTAAAAACATCATCAAAAAAGTTTGAACAAAATGCTACATGATTTTATGGGAAGCGGTTATTTCATGCTGCAGGAAGCTAGGAAAGCTTCATGAAAGAGATTGTATTTCATCAAGACACCTTGAAGCAAGAAGGATTTAGACATGCAGAATTGGAGATATTCCAAGCAGAAAAAAGAGCCCGAGCAAAGGCAAGGAGGCATCAGGCATTAAATGTATCCAAGGAACAGGAAGCAAATCAGTTTAATTTGCACTTAAGTTGTGGGAGAGAAAACAGTGGATAATTAGGATCAGGGTCTTAAATAATAGAATGAGGAATTCAGTAAGCAACGGACTAGAATTTGGAGGCAGAGAATCAGGTTGTTTCAGTTCTGCATTTGCCAGCTCAATTAACCCTCACAATAACTCAGTGAGGTAAAGGTTTATATTTCCACTTTTATAAAAGAGAAAACTGAGGAGGCACCTGGGTGGCTCAGCCCTTAAGCATCTGATGCTGCCCGATGCGGGCTCCCTGCTCCGCGGGAAGCCTGCTTCTCCCTCTCCCAGTCCCCCTGCTTGTGTTCCCTCTCTCACTGTGTCTCTTTCTGTCAAATAAATAAATAAAAATATTTAATAAAAAAAAGAAAACTGAGGCTCAAACTGGTTAATAACTTGTGCATTTCAGACATCGGATTAAGAAAGACACAAGAATAGAAATCAGGACTCTTTCCCCTCTGTTATATTGTCCCTTGCTGCACTGTCATCTTTGGTTTAGTAGCCTTTTCCTCTGTGGAGACCATGAGTATTTTGCCATACTGGCTGTGTCTTTGTTTCCTAAAAACCTAGCACAGTGCTTGGCATATAGTATGTGATCAATAAATGTTAGCTGAATGAAAGAAAGAATATCTAGCAACCCGTTTTAATGGCAGAAGTGGAGCATAGGAGAAAGCCCAAGGCTGAGATATCTAGATGTAGAAAGTCATCTGCTGAGGGGTTACTGGTGTAGCCATAAGATAGATGAGTTGAAAGGTATTTATAATAAATTCAAAAGCATTTAATGAATACATTGACTTTAGGGTGAGCATAAGACTTTCTCTTTCCACTCTTATTGAATGGTAGCTACCAAGTCCAAAGATATCAGGATGACTGTCCCTGTGAAGCCACCAATGCCATGTTATGAAACACCTTCTTTTGAAAGTGGATAGTCAGGATAACAGAGATATACAAAAACTTCCTCTTCTCCTTTCACAAAGGCGGTTCCAACATTGGAGCTTCCAAAATTTCGGTAACACCTGCCAGTTTCTGAAACTTACAAATGAGAATGTTGTGGAAGACAAGAGAAACACAATTCAAAATTTCCTTAAAAGGAATATGCTGTGGTCTTCTGCTGTATTTTCTGGAGATGAGAGAAGTGATGACCTCTGGGAATCCATTTGGAGCTTATAATTTGAAAATAGAATAACTGATATGATACTTTGTTTTGCTTTAAATAGTGGAAGTGTAGCAATGACCAACAAGTTTTTAGAAAGGCATGAAAAAGGTGATAACAACCTCCTTCTGTCCTGTTGACTGTGATTCTACAAAACCAACGACCAGAGACAGCTGAATAAAAAGACACCTAGCACCTAGCACCAATTATCAGGGATTAGAAGACTCTCTTGTTTGATTGATTTAAATTGCATCCTGTTTTCTAGCTACAGGCATGGGAGATAATAGCGAAGGCCACGGAAATGCTCAAGCACCAAATTATAGTCATGAAAAGAGAAACTTGGATCTATAACTTGATTTAATTAGTCCCCTGCCCCCTTCTCCCCTTTTAGGCTAGTCAGGGTCAGTGGGTTTTGGAAATGACAACCCTAAAAAATAATAGAGCAAATAAATTTACAAATTCAAAGCACATCAAACAATGGGCCTGCAAATGCTCACAAAACAGAAGTAACTTTTAAATTTATTATGAATTACTCAAATCATCATTTTGGAATATTCATTAATATACATGGTGAAGTGGTAAACTGCCCAGGGGTACTATGAAGATACATTTTGGAGTCTGGAACAGATGATAGAAACAAATGTACATAAATAAGGTACAAAGGACGTTAGAAATACAAGAACATTTTAGAAAGCACAAAGGAAGAAATTACTTAAATCCATTAAGGCTGAATACAGATGGCTTTTGTGAAGAAGGTGCATTAAGCAAATCCTTGTAGATAAGGGAATTTTTCTCTAAGTGAAAAACAGAAAGCTAATTGTAAGCTGAAGGAATCAAATAAGTAAGGGCTTAGAAATAAAAAAAAAGTATAGGATGCATGGATTTCATATGATCAGTAAAGAGGAAGATATAACTAGTAAGGTAAACTGGAATGAAATTAGCAAGGGCATGGAAATCTATGCTAAAAAAACAGCAATTTATTCTCTATACTAGCACTTTCCCATAGAATTTTCTGTAATGATAGCAATATTCTTTCTATATTGGCACACATGGCTATTTAGTACTTAAAATGTGGCTAGTTTAACTGAGAAACTGCAGTTTTAATTTTATTATATTAAGGTTATTATTAAATAATTAATGTATCAAATTTAAATAGCCACATGTGACTAGTGTACCATACTGGACAGTACAGACAATGGTAGCCACTAAAAGTTTTGTGGAAGAGAGCAACATGATTGGAGAAATGCTGTAGTGTTAGTTTTCCTTCGCACAATCTAAAATGTTGATTTAGGGCGCCTGGGTGGCTCAGTTGGTTGAGCGACTGCCTTTGGCTCAGGTCATGATCCTAGAGTCCCGGGATCAAGTCCCGCATCCGGCTCCCTGCTCAGCAGGGAGTCTGCTTCTCCCTCTGACCCTCTTCCCTCTCGTGCTCTCTGTCTCTCATTCTCTCTCTCTCAAATAAATAAATAAAATCTTTAAAAAAAATAAAATGTTGATTTATTTGGGGAAAGAACCTCTTTAAATTCATCACTGCCCATGTAATCTTTAGTTTTATGATTTCATCTAATTAGAAAAACATTGTGAATGTTCATTAATTCTATTGCAGAAGAACAATTAATAGAGGAAAAATGGGTAAGCAGAATAGATTTAAAAGAAAAAACACCAGCAGATGGTAAATTCTGGTAAGTTTTAAAAATTTCTAGCACACCAACATGAATGCCTTGTGACTGTGGAGAAACAACACATTTCATTCCTTGGATGGAAAGATTATATCTTACTCACCCTAAGCTGATTAATGTATGTATTACTAATAGTTTGCTCATGAGACTTATAGTAGAAACACAAAAATAAGCAATATAGACACTCATAAGGGCATACTAGTTCTGACACATATGGGTGATTAAGAAATTTTAGGCCTCTAGGCTCACAGAATTGTCATTTGTCGATAATGATAAAAAAGAATAATAAAAACTCAAATGTGTTATTTGCATTTTGTGAAAACAAAAAAAAATTAATTGATGTCATCTGTTTCTTTTTCTCTGGGGCTTATGTGAAACTTAAAGTTTTTACTTCAAAGCATATGTCAGAAATAGTTATTTAAATCAAAATGGAAATGCTTCTTTATATATTTTAGCTATAGCTTTTAAATTTAGAAATTAAATTTAGAAAATTTAGAAATTAAATTTAGAAAATTTAGAAATTAATTTAGAAAAATAAGTCAGACTGAGAAAGATACCATATGATTTCATTCATAAGTAGAATCTAAAAAAAAACCCCCCAAATTAATAAACAAACAAAAAAGCAGAATCAGAACTATAAATACAGAGAACAAACTGATGGTTGCCAGAGGGAAGAGGGATGGGCAAAATGGGTGAAAGGGGAGTAGGAGATACAAACTTTCAGTCATGAAATAAATAAATCATGGGAATAAAAGGCATAGCATAAGGAATATAGTCAAAAGCAGTGTAACTGGATTAATGGTAGCTGCACTTGTGGCGAAAATAACATAATGTGTAAACTTGTCAAATCACTAAGTTCTACACCTGAAACGAATGTAACATTGTGTGTCAACCATACTAAAAAAAAAAAAAAATTAGAGGTTCCTTGGAGTTCAAGGAACTTACTTATATTTATCATAGCCAAGTTAGGTTGACCGATAAAGACAAGATCTAATGGAATTACAGATTTCCCATTGGTAGGTAAAATATTTATGCAGATGAATAAACATTGAAATTCTAAAACATTAAGTTCCAAGTACGTCCCTGAAACGACTGGAAATTCCTCTCTTCTGCTTGCACAAGAGGTTAACTGTGCAACATGTAGGTTAACCTAAGGTATAGGTTAACTTTGGAGTTAAGATTGCTGCCATAGGCCAAAGATAGCGGATGAAAACAGACACGTGGTCAGTAAGTAGCAGGGATACATACAGGATATATGCCACACTCCCTTCAGAGCAACTCTGACTTCCCTTCCATGTATCTGCTTTTGTACGTTAGTAAACTACTTGTGGCCAATTAGTTAATATTCTCCCATTATCCTCAGGCCAGAAATCATGCAGTCATCCTTGATATTTTCTTCCTCTCACGCACCACAGTCAATCTGTCAAGAAATCCTGCTTGTTCTATCTTCAAAATAGATCTAGAATCCAACCAGTCCTCACTGCCTTTACTGACTTCAGTTCTCATCTGAATCACATAGCCTCCCACTGTATGCCCTGTTCCTACATTTGCTCTCTTACTGCTTCTTTTTTTTTTTAAGATTTTATTTATTTATTTGAGAGGGAGAGAATGAGAGATAGAGAGCATGAGAGGGAAGAGGGTCAGAGGGAGAAGCAGACTCCCTGCTGAGCAGGGAGCCCGATGCGGGACTCGATCGCGGGACTCTATCCTGGGCCTCCAGGATCATGACCTGAGCTGAAGGCAGTCGCTTAACCAACTGAGCCACCCAGGCGCCCTCTTACTGCTTCTTTAAACAGCAGACAGACATTCCTTTTAAAATGTAAGTCAGGGGGCGCCTGGGTGACTCAGGCAGTTAAGCGTCCAACTCTTGATTTTGGCTCAGGTCATGATCTCAGGGTCCTGAGATCAAGCCCCACATCATGCTCCTCGCTCATTGGAGAGTCAGCTTGAGGATACTCTCTCCCTCTCCCTCTGTCCACCCCTCCCCCCGACTCACGCTTGCACACTCTCTCTAAAATAAACAAATAAAATCTTAAAAAAAAAAAATGTAAGTCAGATCGCATTAGTGTGATTTCACTTTTCCAAAACCTTTCACAAATTTCCGGTTTCATTCAGAGTAAAAGTCCAAGAGCTTAACGCAGTTTACAAGGTCCTATGTGATTTGGTCTTACTCCTCTCTGCCCTTCTCCATCACCCTGCTCCAGCCACACCAGCCTTCTTGCTGTTGCCACACATGTCCGGCATCCTCCCTCCCTAGGACATTTGAATGGGCTGCTCCCCCAGAAATTGGCAGGGTTAATTCCCTCACTTTCTCAAATCTTTGCAGGAACATCACTTTCTCCATGACACCTTTGTCACTCTCTATGTAAAATTGTAACTAGCCTCTGGCTCTCCTTATCTCCTCTACTTTTTCTTTTCCCATGGCATTTATCACCCTCTATTTTATCTATGACCGATGTTGCTTATTGTCCCCCCCCCCCAGATGTATGTTTCATGCATTTGTTTTATTCATGTAAGTGCCTGGAAGCACAGCAGTGTCAGCAATACCTGCCATGTAGCAAGAAATAATTGACTGAATGAATTATCATAAAGAATATTTTCATTGTAATGTGTGCAGCCTAAGTGTATATTTATAAACCATATTTCTAGATATTACAGAGACATTGCTTAAGCTAGATTTTCTCTGCACCTAAAGCTACTCCCAAATGATAAATGAAGAATCTCTATAAATGGCATTAAGTCTTTCAAGTCATCACGATGTAACTTTAAAAGCCTTCAACACGTTTGTTTTAAAATATATATATATATTAGAAAGTTTACTTTTTCCTGCTAGGGTATCTACTGAAATTTCCTTGGCTGAGTCTTATGCAGTCTACAGATATGGATATAGATGTTTCATTCCTACATTCACGTGTATCTATTTTAGGCCAGGTATTGTCCAAAGCACTGGGAAAATAAAGATTTCTAGGACATGGTCCCTTCTTATGAGGAGCCCAGAACTTCACAGTGAGAGAGACTAGGCTACAAATTATCACTTACAAACAACATAGAGTTAATAACAGCAATTGGACTCGAATGCAATCTTAAAAGCACAAGCAAAGAGCCATGAATTGCAAATTTACTTTTGATCTGCTTATTACATGACAAAATAGCACAGAACATTTAGCAAGTCATGGAACTTAAGAATGAGATGATCTAGGATCTGAATCCCACACTTCACCTTCTTGTATTTTTTAATATATCTCTTTATTTAAGGATAATATACATCCACACAAGTGCATGTCTTATTTGTATAGGATAAGATGAGCATAGCCATGTAACCTGCACCCAAATCAATGAGCTGAACATGAGCAGCATCCCACAAGCCGTACTTGAGCTCTCTCTCTATCACTTTACTCCCACATGGGGAACCACTATCCTGATTTCTAATGCCTAGATTAGTTTTGTCTGTTTTTCTACTTTATTTATTTATTTTTTTAAAAGATTTTATTTATTTGACAGAAAGAAACACAGCGAGAGAAGGAACACAAGCAGGGAGAGTGGGAAAGGGAGACGCAGGCTTCCCGCAGAGCAGAGAGCCCGATGCGGGGCTCGATCCCAGGACCCTGGGATCATGACCTGAGCCGAAGGCAGACGCTTAACACTGAGCCACCGAGGCACCCCTGTTTTTCTACTTTATATAAATGAAACCAAATAGTTTGTATCTTTTGTGTCCGGTGCTTACTCAATATTATGTTTGTGAGACCCATCCGTGTTGTTACATGTTGCTGTAGACTGTTGATTCTCATTGCTCATTGTATTCCATTTTGTGAATATAACATAATTTGTGTTCTACTGTTGGTGAGCACTGGAGTAGTTTCCAGTTTGGGGCTATTAAGAATAATGCTTCTATGAAGATTCTAATACATAACTTTTGGTGAATGCAAAAATACATATGTTCAGCTCTAGTAGTTATTTCAAACAATTTTCCAAAGTGGCTGTACAAGTTTCTATCTCCCCAGGAGTGTGAGTTCTCATTACCCCACAGCCTCATTACCATTAGTATTTGTTGTCTTTTTTCAATTTAACCATTCTTGTGGGTATACAGTGATATCACATTGTTTAATTTGCATATTTTTGATGACTAATGAAATTATTACTTTTCATATGTTATTGGTCATTTGAAGTTGGATTTGGAGAGCCTCTTTTTGAAGTGTCTGCTCAAGTCTTTCGTCCATTTTTCTACTGGACTGTCTTTTTCCTATTGATTTGTAAAAGTTCTTTATATATTTGAGTCCTTTATTGGATGATTGTATTATAAATATATCCTCTTATTCAATAAAGTGCCTTTTGTTTTCTTAATGGTGTCTTTGAGGAATAGACGTTCTTACTCTTAATGTAGTATGATTTGTAATTCATTCTTTTAACTACAGAAATTATTAACATAATTAACATAAGTTGCTGTTTCAAAACTCCTCAATGAACTCTTATAAAGCCATTTTAAAAGATCACTATGTAGGGCGCCTGGGTGGCTCAGTTGGTTAAGCGACTGCCTTCGGCTCAGGTCATGATCCTGGAGTCCCGGGATCGAGTCCCACATCAGGCTCCCTGCTCAGCGGGGGGTCTGCTTCTCCCTCTGACCCTCTTCCCTCTTGTGCTCTCTCTCAAATAAATAAAATCTTTAAAAAAAAAAAGATCACTATGTAAAGCATAGAAATGTATGTAATTACAGTTATGACAATGTTTCTGAAAATCTATGTATCCGGGAAAAATGGAAGAGAAAACAGATTAAAAACATTTTTTAAGGGTGGTGAAGAATATTGGAAGAAAATCTATTTTTAAAACTTTCTGAGTGCTTTTTACCATATACATATTTCTATGAGTCATGTGCCTCTGTGTCCCCATAATAACAATCTTCCTCCACATATCTACTTCTATCATGTTGCTAAAACAAATTATTACATTTATCTGTACTTAATTATCACAAGTCTATCTCTCTCTACCAGACAGTGAACCCCTTGGGTCTTGCTCTTTGTATTCCCAGCTCCAGTCACAAGTCTGGAACATGAAAGGTTATTTTGTAATTGTTTAATGAATGAATGCATTACTTGATGAATAGATAAGTAAATAGGATTTTTCCAAATCTTAGCTATTCTCTCTCTATATATATTATATACTTGGAAATTTTCCTAATGCTTTCAGACATTATGGAAGAGTTTTTAATCTCTTACCTCTAAGCCCCTCTAATTTAGGAGTTCCTAGCTGTCTTTGAGATCCAGCTACTGGCTCAGCTACTCAACCAGTCTGGCTCAGCTACTCAACCAGTGTGGGGAAAAGAAATAGAGCATAGGGAAATTCTGCTTTGGCTAAAGAATTGTGTTACACCATTATTTCAGCCTGCATTTACCCCAGATTTCACAGACCAGTGTGTATATTCTACATTTACGAAAAAGTAAAAGCCTCAGAAAGACCTAAAAAGAATACCTGTAAACAAGAGGCACATTTACTAGGACAATATACAGGCATATGGTAGGTCTTACACATTTAGGGTTTTTTTTTTTTTTTCTGGGAAAGCGAAATATTTACAAATGGCCCAAGATACACAAATGGCCCAGTTGCTTATTTTCCATCTGTACTTCTCACAGACACTCTGCAGTTGAATGGAAGTTCCTTGACAGCAGCAATCATGTCTGTCTTATTCCCTGCTGTATCTCAAAATCTAGCACACCCTCCCACGGTGGGAGCAGAAGACATTCTATCTGGTGACACCAGACATGCACTAATCATCTTGATTGGTTAGAACTTGCAGGACTGCATCCGCAAGTCAACAAGGAGCAAAGAGCCAAGAACCTTTTATATACCATCCTTAGAATTTCACATCAGGCAATGATATGAAAGCTTTCCCATGGCAAGCATGTATTTGTTGTTCCTAGTCCTCTTTCCCCTCTTCCAAACCACCAGCCTGGTTTTTAATCACTATCCTTCCCTCATTCAGCCTTTCTCTACCTAGCCACACCTTCCTTTGCAAAAGTAATTATGAATATCTTGCCTTTCATATAGCTGGAATACACCAAAAAGCACTGATTGTTAATGCATAAGGTTACCTGAAAACTTGCCATACCTCCAGTTACAGGCATACCTCATTTTATTGTTCTACAGGCAAACCTTGCTTTCTTGTGCTTTGCATATATTTGTGCTTTTTTACAAATTGAATATTTGTGGCAACCCTGTGCCTTACAAGTCTATTGGCACCATTTTCCAACAGCATTTGCTCACTTCATGTCTGTGTGTCACTTTTTGGTAATTCTTGCAACATTTCAAACTCTGTTATTATTATATTTGTTATGCTGATCTGTGATCAGTGACTACAACTCACTGAAAGTTCAGATGATGGTTAGTATTTTTAGCAATAAAATATTTCTTAATTAAGGTATGTAGGTTATTTTTTAGACATAATGCTGTTGCACACTTTAATATGCATAAACATAAACTTTTATATGCACTAGGAAACCAAAAAATTTATTTGACTTACTTTATTGCAATACTCACTTTATTGTGTTGGTCTAGAACCAAACCTGCAATATCTCTGAGTTATGCCCGGACTAGGTTTTTTCAGACTCTCTAGACTATTTTGTGCAATGCAGTCTTCCTTATCCACTCTTCTTTGTATAAGTAAGTGGCCATCCTTGCCTGGCTATACTAAAGTGCATTTAGAATTACACATCCATTCAGGTTACATTCCTCTCCAGGAGAGAAGATGTGAGCTGTGCTCTGTCAGATTCTTGTCTATAAAGGGTGACCGTGAAGGGTCCTGCAGAAAGTGGCCTCTTAAATCCTAGATGCTTCACCTCAGTTGTGCTTGCTCACAAAGTAGGCTTCATGCCATGGATCCTGGGACTTCGCAAGTATTGTTGCAGAGAGAAGGAACAATGCTTAACCACGGCCATAACCTGCTCTCAAATAAGGTAAAGAATGTCAGAAGCTGGGACTAAGTTATGTGGCATATTCTGAGGGCAGAAATCAATTTCTATGGGACTGGAATGGAACACCTGCCTCATTTAAGGCTACCATATGACACACGGTTTCCCAAGTGTTCAGAAAACTTCATTTACAAGACTCAGTTAATTCTTGAGTTCCCTCCCTTGGGTAAAACAAAACTGTAGCTATAGTTAAGGCTTTGGTAGCAAGTGGCTTGTGTGACAAGAAATAGAATCAAGGAAAGATCTGCAAAGATGAACATGAAATGGACATTCAGACAAGGGTTTTGGGAAACAGCTGCAGTGCTGCTTCTCTCCCTGGCAGATGTCAGTGGCCATCAAGGCCACCTTCTCTCTCACACATCCTCCCACAGTGTCAGGCCTGGAACACAGTTAGAGGTCATATTCTCAGGGTGACACGGACCATCTTTCAAACAGACAGTGAAAAGACATCTTAATGGGGGAAATGAGTCATCTTGAGAGCTAGGCGGAGGATGGGTATACCTTGATAATGGCGTGTTTAACAGGAAGATTCTTTACTCTCATGGTTGCCTCAGCGCACCATCCAGCCCCTGAGTGCTCTGACGGCCCACGGCCCACTGACTACATACCCTTCAGATCCAATTAATGATGGCGCCCACGCCACCTACCAAGCACATTTCCAATTTAAGCGGTCTCCAGCTCTCCACCACCACCCACTTCTCTCCTCCACCTTTCCATTCCTCTCTGTGGGGGTTAGCTAACTAGTTGACTACTTACTAATCCTTCTATTAATGAAGATTTCAGCCTCCCTGTAAGGCCTTACACTGAAATCTGTAAGGATTTGTGACCCTGACAGGGAAAAAATTAGAAAGCAGCTAGCAAAACTTTCCTGAAGGACAGAAATACCTAAGATCTAAAAATTGTCTTATAAGGACAGATTCCACACTATGAATCCCCCTTCTCTCCTTACCTCCAGCTCCCTGTGATGAAAGATCGGTAACCTTAGGAATAAATGACAAATTCTGTAACAATTAGGTTTCTTCCCAGGAGCTACATGGGGATGCAGGAGTAACTCTGTGGTTGGGGGGTGAGGGGGGAGGGAGGGGGGCAGGTTTTTTGAGCCCCCGATTCTTCCTTTGGCCACCTGGTCCCAGGTTGCCGCGTCCCCGGGCGGCGCGCGCAGGTCAGCGCCGCGCCCCGGCGGTGGTGTGACTCGGAGGGGTGTGACTGCGAGCCCCCGGCGCGCGCCCGCCCCCACCCCTGCACCCTGTGCCCGCCCGCGCAGCGTGACTGGCCGCCGCCGCAGACCCGGCTCCGGGAGGCGCAGAGCGCGGCGCGCTGAGCGGGAGAGGCGAGCGGACTGCTGCTTGGCGTCCGCCGCACTGTCCTCCCTCCTCCGCTCCCTCCGCCCTTCTCTGGCGGCCGCGCTGCCTGGGAGCCCGGGAAGCCGCTGCTCCAAGCCCGCAGCTCCGGCGCGCGGACCAGCAGCGAGGCGGGGGCGGCGGGAGCGCGGAGACCACAGGCCCTGGGGACCGGAAAGGGGGGCACTGGCCTGGGCTGGCAGAGCTGAGCGTGGGAGTGTTTGCGCGTGAGATCGAGGGCTGCACCCGTGCTCCGCGCGGACCCCGCCAGCCCCAGCCCAGGTCGCCGCAGCCCGGGAACCTCTCCGCCCGTGCCCCAAGGCACGCGCGGCACAGCCATGAACACCAACGATGCCAAGGAGTATCTGGCCCGGAGGGAAATCCCTCAGCTTTTCGAGGTAGGGGGCTAGGGCTGGCAGACGGCCGGGAGGATCCGGGGAAGGCATGTCCGGGCCTGGGGTGGGTGGGTGGGGTCTGGGGAAGGGAGTGGAAGCCGCGCCCCGTCCCACCTTGCCGACACGGGGCGCGGAAGTGAAGGGGCTTGCAGAAGCTCGCTTTCCCGCTTGCCCGAGGTCGTCGCCTTTCCAGCGGGTTGCCGGGGTCCTTGTCCGATGGCTGGGCTTAGAAGCCCGCATCTCGCAGATCAAGTTTCAGTCTTCCAGCAGGGCTCTGGAAGCAGGTTGCCTCCAGTGTACCCCTCGGATGTGGAGGGTGGGCTGCCGGCGGCGGTCGGCCCCGCTTTCTAGGGGCGAGGGCCAGGCCAGGTGGGTACGGCTGGCGCACAGGAGCGAGCAGGGACTCAAAGCGGAGGGGTGGAGAGCCCTAGCCCCTCCGCGCGCAGAGGGTCAAGACCCCGCGGGGAAGGGGAAGTGTGGACGGAAGTAGCCTTCTGAGGGGACAGCTTGGAGGAGAGTGATGAAGATGCAAAAAACAAATCCAAACCCGTCGAGTGCAGCACTATCTCCCGGGTGGCAGGCTCCCAGCGCTGCTGTGCGCTTTCGGTGAATGAACTCCTGAGCACGTTTTCCGTTGCCTTGGAAGGGATCATTCCTTCCTCGCCCCCCGCCCTGGCTGTAGCTTTCGCCGGCCTTCTCCAACCCACCTAGAGAAAGCAAGTCGAAGAGAGCGGCGGGGCGGGCGTGACTCCTGTTGCTGTTTTCGGGCCGCATCACAGCATCATCTCCACCAGGGACCCAGGCGATGAGGAACACTTTGGGAACGTGGGAGAGGAGGCTTGAGGGATGAACGAAAGGCACCTTGTTAGTTCTAACCGCATCCTACGTCTCGGAGCCTTTTGCTTCCTTTCCTTCTCTCTATATTTGCATTTTGAAACATTGCTGAGTTCTGTGTGGTTTCGGTTAAAAACAAAAACAAAACAGGGGCGCCTGGGTGGCTCAGTCGTTAAGCGTCTGCCTTCGGCTCAGGTCATGATCCCAGGGTCCTGGGATCGAGCCCCGCATCGGGCTCCCTGCTCCGCGGGAAGCCTGCTGCTCCCTCTCCCACTCCCCCCTGCTTGTGTTCCTTCTCTCGCTGTGTCTCTCTGTCAAATAAATAAAAATAAAATAAAAACAAAAACAAAACAAAACAAAAAATGGAAGCGAGCCAAGCTTCATAGATGGAGCCCCCGCAGATGAATTCTATTCACTGCAAACCTGCCCCCCCCCCCATTTCTGAAAGATGATAGGCTGTAGACTGATCCCATTAAACCAAGGGTCATGAGTTGTTCTTTCTTCTGTTTGGGAGGTTTGTTCTGCTAAAAGGAATTTTAAAACACCATTTGGGAAAGGAATTTGATGCCTGTTTTCCCAGATTGTCTTTAAACTGGGCCACCATAATTGCAGATCTTCATTTTTTTCTCACCTCTGTTAGCCACCGGTTTCAGGTTGGTCTGAAGCTAAGATTTCCAGGTAAACCACACACTGAGCACAAGGCTGGTTTGTGAAACCAAATCTAGCAAGTGTGTTACTCATGCTTGAAAAGAATCAGGAGGTGTTGCATAAGGACAGGTCTCCGGGGTAGGTAGGGTTCTTAAAGAGTTTTCCTTTTTCTTCTTTTTTTTTAATTTTCAAAAAGTAAATATGGAGCAAAAGAGTTGAAGGTTTTGTCATAAATGTTACTACTGGGATCAATCTCATTTCTATACTTCTAAAAGAATAATTAGAAACATATGCAGGAATGTCACCTGATTGCAAAGTGCTGCTTAATAGTATGTCTATTTTCTTTATAAATGTGGGTACTGTTTTTCCTCCTTAGTAACCACAGAGATTTTTGATGGTTTGTTCATGGAAATCTACACTGTGTATGCAAATAGGTGATGGCTGGCATTTTCATTCAGGTATTATGTTGTTTTGTTTTGTTTTTCTGCATATGAATGGGGCATTTTAAAATAGTGTACACCCAGAAAAGGAAGTCTACTCCCTTAGGTGAAATGCAGTAATACAATGTACTTAAATGCAATCCTGGACATTTGGAAGATGGAAAAAGACTTCTGGTGACCTCCAAAGACTCCATCCTACCAGTAAGAATCTATGCTTTATCCAGCAGAAGACAGAAGTAAAACCTGCCAGTTCTCTATGTAATAAGCATAACCAAATGTTTTGTTTCCAAACAGAATTTTCTCTGTCAAACCATAATAATGGTATGTGAAGTTTCTAACTATACAGAGTTTATCAATTAGGTATCTATCAAACAAAAAACATTGCCTTAACTGTAGATTTTATTTATTTTTTTTAAAGATTTTATTTATTTATTTGAGAGAGTGAGAATGAGAGAGAGAGAGCACATGAGAGGGGGGAGGGTCAGAGGGAGAAGCAGACTCCCTGCTGAGCAGGGAGTCCGATGTGGGACTCCATCCCGGGACTCCAGGATCATGACCTGAGCCGAAGGCAGTCGCTTAACCAACTGAGCCACCCAGGCGCCCTTAGCTATAGATTTTAGACACCCCTATAGACCAAGTAATTGATTATTGGAATCTACATACTGTCAGACAACTAGATGTGTTTAACTAACCTTTTCAGATTTTCTCCTGACTTCAGACATCACATGCGCTAAATGGGATATCTCTGGTAGGTTCAAGTTTAAAATGTGTTTCTATTTTTAGAGTAAATGTTTAAAATAAAAACCACATTCCCCTGATATTGTCATGATTTCTTGACTCTAGCTAACCTTAGAGGGTATGTGTTGATCTTCTATTACTGTACCTTCGAGCAGAGATTTAGCAATTAATTCGAATTCTGGTGAAAGTCAAATTAGATTATTCAGGTTCTCTAAGGATTAACTAAAAAAGACGGAATAATAGGTTATCTTGGATCCCTGATGGTGGCTGACTGTTAGAAGGAAGGGTTAAAATTATCCATGGAGTGGAACTCATTCCTTCTAAAGTCAATACCCTTTGGGGAGTCAGATTTTTTTAGGGAGGTTGGAAATGTATATTTTCCAGTTAAAAAAAATTTCATTGAGTATGTTCACTCATTTTAGGCAATAATAGGAATTTTTTAAAAAAAAGAGAGACCTTGAGTGATTCATATTGTATAGTTGGATTATGTAGGGGGCACAGATAGTCTGGCATTTTCTTTTTATCCCATATTGTATTTTTGCAAGATGTAGAGAGAGGAATATGTGCGTTTTGGAATCAGAAACGTTGGGTTGGAATCCTGGGGCTACAAGTTAATGAGCTTGATCAGCTCATTAACATCTCTGAGCCATGGTTTCCTAATCTATAAAATGGGGATAATAATACCACATAGGGCTGAGAGTGCATTGGGTGAGCTAAGGCATACAAAGACACAGAGGAAGCACTGCCACAGTTAGCTATATTAACATAGGAGTGTGAGGAGTTAAACACAATGTGTGTGTCCGTGTGTGTCTGTGTATATATAACACAGATCTTCGCACACAAACGGAATGTGGATGCCCAGATTAGTTTTTTCCTCTCCCTCTGCAATTGAATTCCTCTCAGCACTCTAACCCACACTATTTGGGATTTGAGAGAACAAATGTACCTGGAAAGAACTGCCTACACTTTGAACAAATTGTACAAGAATAATGTGAAAATAAAATACTGTATTTAGCAAAGATGTCAGCCTTTCAAAGGGGGTGTGTGTGTTGTACATTAATAATGTATATTGGTGGTAATAATCTTCTATGCTTTTTCCATGAAATACTGTAAAGGAAAACAGTTTGCACATCAGTCGAGTTCCCGGGAGTCAGCATTTCCAAATTTGTATCATTTTTAGAAACTACTACATATGACACATTGGACACCAGGTTTTCCTCTGTAACCTCAGTGGATATTGTGGTGATTTATTATATATCAAATAGCATTTTTTTAAGTCTCAGACTATGTTTTGAGTAAAATTTTTTTCCTAATTAGAAAACAGTCCAGGGGAGCCTGGGTGGCTCAGTCCTTGAGTGTCTGTTCGGCTCAGGTCATGGTCCCGGGGTCCTGGGATCAAGCCCCGCATCAGGCTCCCTGCTCAGCGGGAAGCCTGCTTCTCTCTCCCCGACTCCCCCTGCTTCTGTTTCTGCTCTCGCTATCTCTCTGTCAAATAAATAAATAAAATATTTTTTAAAAAAAGAAAGAAAACAGTCCAATATGCGCCTGCCATGTGCCAGGGACAGTGTCAGGGGCTAGAGACTGAAAAATAAAAAAGACCCACTCTGGGTTGTTGAAGAGTTTACAGGTTAGAAGATGAGACCAACACAATAAACTGATGGTTTCAGTATAAATGACAGGTAAGATTTTTTTTTTTTCTGGGTAATACGGAATGCTAGGAATAGGTCCACAAGCCAACCTGGGAGCTCAGAGGAGCCTTCCTGATCATAATAATATTAATGGGAACCACCAATTCTATTGAGTATTTACTATGCGCCAGGCCCTCAATATGCACTTTACAAATATTACATTTTTAATCCTTAGAAAACTCTCTGAAAGGGGCACCTGGGTGGCTCAATCCTTAAGCATCTGCCTTCGGCTCAGGTCATGATCCCAGGGTCCTGGGATCGAGCCCCACATCGGGCTCCCTGCTCCGCCGGAAGCCTGCTTCTCCCTCTCCCACTCCCCCTGCTTGTGTTCTCTCTCTTGCGGTGTTTCTCTTTATCAAATAAATAAATAAAAAATCTTTAAAAAACCCCAACTCTCTGAGGTAGGTAAAACATTTTACAAATGAAGAGACTGAGGCTCAGAGCCTTTAAGAATGGGTGAGAATATGACAAATAATGACTGGAGCACTTTTACGCACTGCACTTTATCTCACTTTGATAGGGTGCCTCCATTTTAAACTATGTAGTTGTCTGAATTGTTTAAAAGACAGAGAATGCTGAGCTGAACACTAATGGTCAAGAATTTAGGGGCTTTCTTAATTACTCAGCAGGTCATAATTCCACCTCTAATTGTTCATTAAGAAAACAAATGCAAAGACCAAAAGCAACCCAGAATTTAAAGATGGGACATACAATTATTTTAACAAAGGTGGTTTTAAAACCTATATTACATAGGCATATTTTGTTGTTGTATTTCAGAGCCTCTTGAATGGACTGATGTGTTCTAAGCCTGAAGACCCGGTAGAGTACTTGGAAAGTTGTTTACAGAAAGTTAAGGAATTAGGTGGCTGTGACAAGGTGAAGTGGGATACATTTGTCAGCCAGGAAAAGAAGACCTTACCTCCGCTCAATGGAGGACAGTCACGGAGATCCTTTCTAAGAAATGGTAATGTATGTGTAGAATAATGGTTTATAGTTACAGCAGTTCTTTTTAAAACACACCATATAGACTATAGGTAGTTATTTGTTTTATTAGGTTTCCAAAAGCCTAGAAAGATATTTGACCCTGGAACATGATTAATCTCTCTGCTCCGAATTCTAATCACATTTGTGATAAGACAAAAGCACATGCCACTGTCCAACACTTCCCTAAAGGCTTAATGAAATTTTGTATTTCTGACTTTATTATTTTGCAAAATGAATTACATTAGCAAACTATGAGTTTTTCTTAAAACTGCAAATAAGAGTTTCCCAAATAAATGGATAGACAAAATAGTTATTATGTAATAATTAAACATTCCTTAATTAGCTGGGAAGAGCTTGGCATAATATGTTTCCAAACTCAGAGTTCATATTAGTGCATTTGCATAAATGCATATTAAGTTCATACTAGTTAATCCAACAAGTATTTATTAAGCAGCTACTGAATGCAACATAATAGATTAGGCATTTGGATGCTATAAAAGAAGTAGAAGACATGAACTTGTCTAGCAATTTTAAGAATAGTTTGGAACTAAGAACTGGAGTTCACTAGAGGAGATTCGTGGTATATTCTGATAGCTTTCTGAACTACATGCCTATCAAAATTAGTGGTTCAACATCAGCCAACCACCTTTTAGGCTCTAGTTGAAGTAAAATCGTATGTGCAAAATGGAATCATTTCCAATCAGGGGAAACTAAGTTTATTCTTTCCCAGTGGCCAAGATCATTATAATTTCAAAATTTACATCACTTTCGAAAATTGTACCATGAAATGTTTGCAGCATTTATAATACAAGTCTTACAAGTATTTGTAGCAAATACAAGAGGGAAATAAACTTCTGTTTATTTTACTTAGTCATGACCTGCTTAGATTTTATTTGAATGCAGTGTGGGGGAAAAGTCATAGTGTGTTAATTTTTAAGAAACACAAACAGAAAGGGTAAGCAGAAACAACATTTTCTCAGAAGCATCTCCAGAGAGCAGAATCCTTCCCTATCCTTGCAGGAATCATCACCAGTTGATAGAGGCCTGAATGCTCAAGTGACAGTTACCTCTGAGGCACACCACTTAGTAAATTTCTGTTTCGGTGAACAAAATGACTTTTTCATGGGCTTGAAGGGTTCTCGTACCTTCCCAAAACAACTAACTTACTTTCCTGGGTTGTTATACTGTTAGAATCTGGCTCAGTGTTAAATACGTGTGCCACGCCCTTGTTTAATTAAATGAGGTTAAATATGGGGAATTGTTTCTAAACCTTAAAGCATTGACAAACCTCAGGTATTACTGGATTTAGTCTAAAATATTTTTACATTTTTTAAATTTAAATCTAAGAGGATACGATATCCCCTTAGTTCAAAAGCTGCTCTCATACTGGGTATGAAAAGTGACTGTTTTGCAACAAAATAAAATCTGAATGCTTCTGTCTCATACTCTTACTTGGCTTGATTATACACAGAAGTCAGGCAGGCCAAGTGTGTAATACAGAACAGTTGAGACTGTGGTCAAATAAGTGAGAACAGTCATTGTCTAAAGGCAGTCATGTACAAATTTTGGAAAAATGTTGAGCTGAAGAAAACACATCTACGGGGCTGTATTAGGCCCACAAATGACCAGTTTGGAACTCCTGAGTTAGCAGGATAAGCGAAAACAGGAATGGAAAATGTAGGTTTAACTTTCATTAGAATTACAATTGTTTATTAATTTTAGACGCTCCATACGTACTGATACTTTACCAGAATTCCTTCTCAGAGATCTTTTAGTTAATCATCAAATAAAACCTTTCAATATACTATGATGACAGGAATGCCTTATTACATTTCTGTATCTCGGACACATGCTGAAAGACAGAATGGTTTCTAAATGGACCTTTCTGTAATAATAACAATTTTCTGAAATGCTTTACATACTTGTGTTTTGTAAGTTTTAGCTATAATTTATGGAATATATTATTAAATTAAAGGAAACTGATAACTTCCCAGTAACTTAAAGCATCATTATTTCTAGAAATAAAAAGTGATTCATGCATATATTGCTGAAATACTGATATAGCTATGCTAATATATAATTATCATGAAAAATTATTCTATGAATTAAAATGTTTTAATCGTTTAGGCAAATTACTTTCATATATAAAGATATGATAAAAAAGTGAGAATAAATTATTGACTGAAAAGACTGTATTATCAATGTAAGATAAGCATCCATTTTTTTTCTGCCATATATACACAATTGAACAAATAATTAGTTGTGAATAAGAGTTCTAATCCCATAGCTCCAAATGTCCATAGAGCTTCTGTTCTGGAATATCTCATTGTCATCTCATACTCAACATGTTTAGAAGCAAGCATAGCATATTTGCTTCAAAACCAGCACTTCCTTCTTTTCTTATCTCGATGAAGTCAGTCAGAGAGTCAGTTGAGCATTAAAATAACCATTTACTGAGCACTGCTATTGTCAGGCATTCTTTTAGGACTGAAGATGTAGCCACTGAGAAAGAACAAACATGTTAACCTGCCCTTATGGAGTGACCTACAGGGTATTATGCTAAGTGAAATAAGTCAGTTAGAGAAAGACAAATATGACATGATTGCACTCACGTGAGGAATTTTTGTTTGTTTTCACTCACATGTGGAGTTTAAAACAAAACAAACAAACAAACAAAAACAGAATCCTAAATATAGAGAATAAACTGATGGTTGCCAGAGGGGAGGTGGGTGGAGAGATGGGTGATATAGATACCGGGGATTGGAGTCCACTTATCTTATGAGCACTGAGAAATGTATAGAATTGTTGAGTCATTACACTGTACACGTGAAACTAACAAAACGCTATGTTAATTATACTTCAATTTAAAAAATAAAATATTAAAATACATTAAAAAGAAATGTTTTGTAAATACTATAGAAGTGTAGATAGTGAACACTCTATATAGGTATGATATATATGTATCATAAAGATATATGGTATACGGTATATGGTATATACATAAAAATTATATAGAATATAATGCTGAGGTTATTTTTTAAGAATTTGTATAAGAGATGTTAGTCAGGAATAATTGTTGAAATAAAAATAATGAAGTTGGTGATCATTTTGAATATGGAATAAAAAGACATTGATGGTGAAAAAAATAAATATATAATTAGAAGCACAGTGGGAGCTATAGGAAATACCATATGCTATAGGATCAACCATATTAATGGGGGAATGGATCCAACCTAGGCTGGGGTTCAGGGTAGGCTTCCTGGAAGAAGTGATATGCTAATGCTTGGAGACAGAAAGCTGAGCGGGTGTTAGCTAGAGAAGGATGGAGGAGTTTGTGTAGCTACCAGGGAATAGAGAATAGGAGTTCCTGACATAGAGGAAGAGGGTATGATATAGACAGGAGTGAGAGAAGCCCACTATTTCTGGAGCAGAAGAGAGAAGGCAAAAAGATACTATATGAAATGCAATGTTTTCCTTATTCATTTAGACTTGAAACCTGGTCATTGTTTTTGTAATATCACCTGCTTTCATGTCACAGATCCCAATCCTAACCATGTTCTTCATATCTAACCACTTGTGTCCATTTCCCATGCCTCTAAGCCCTCATTTCTCACCTGTGCATTACTGTACCTGACTCCTAGCTGTTATTCTTTCTGCTCCTCATCTCCCTACTCAATCCCTTCTAACCATCACCAGATTAATCTTCCTAAAAAACATATTTCATATTTAATTATGTCACTGCTCTACTCACCCCCTCCCCCCCAAAAAACACTTCTCTGCTGGCTTTCTACCAGGTTAAAGCTGAACCGTGGTGGTCAAGGCCCTCTATCCTGTGGCCACACTCTGCCTACCCATCTTCTGGCTTTTCTCTATGGGAAGTCATCTATTCTCTTTGTTAACAATTCACAGATATTTATCGGACACTGACTATGTGCCAAGCATAGTTCTAGATCCCAGGGATACAGTTCCAGATGAGTAAGGTCCCTGCTTCATGGAACTGAACATTCTAATGGGAGAAGGCAAACAGTAAATGGAGACCTTTCAGATAGTGAAATAGTAGATGCTATGTAGAGCATTGTAAGAGTGGTGCCCTGGAAATTAGGTGGCTACTCGAGATTAAAAAGTCAGTGAAGTTCTCTTATAGGAGGTGTCATTTGAGCTGAGGCATGAATGGCAAGCAGCAGATGGCCATGGGATTGCATTGGGAAAAGCATTTCAGGCAGTGGATAGTGGGGACAATTTAGAAGCAGGCAGACCAGTAAAGAGTCTATTATAGTAGTCTGGGTAAATGATGGTGGCTTAGGCAAGAGTTGTGGTAGTGGAGATGGAGAAAAATATATGCATTTGGGGTATGTTTTGGAGATAACATCTATGGCAGTAGATGTGAAGAGTAAGGGAAGAAAGTAATTAAGGATAATGTCTAGAGTTTTGCCCTGTGTTGGGTGTAGCAATTCAATTTCAGGCAAAACAGGATACTGTTGTCAGTGCCTTTTCTATCATAAACTCTTCCCAGAATTTTCTAAAGAATATCCACTATCATTGCAGACTACTCTATTCCTTTCGTGGAACTAAAGGGAGTCCAGCGGGTTAGTAGTCAATACCCTCATTTATTGTATCAACAGAGCATGAGAAGTTCTACCTGATCAACACCCCAGAAAGCGATATGAGCATGATGCCATGCTAAAGTCCAGTAGTCCCCATAACTAAATCCCTCATGGAAAGCCAAGTGGCCTCCTGTTTCTTTTATGCAGGTGCCTTTTGGGTAGTTAGGGTTTCTCTGTGCCCCCCAGAATAGTGACACACAGGGTGAGGAAGGAAGGAGCCATGAACTACAGGAACCATGGCTGAGCCTTGAACAACACGGGAGTCAGCAGCTGCATAAGGTTGTGAAAGTTGTGAGCTTGTATACTACACAACTCTAGGGAGCATCATTTGCAGAGATCCGGATATATACAAACTACCAAGAAAGATTAGGCAGTACTTAAGAAGGTTCCTCTGAACAGGGGTTGGCAAACTATAACCCATGACCTGGGTCTGACTCCTTACCTGTTCTTATAAATAAAGTTTTATTGTAACACAAGCTCATCCATTTGTTTTTATATTGTCTATGACCACTTTCCTGCTACCATGGCCAAGTTGAGTATGAGACTGTTTGAAGTTCAAAATATTGAATGTCTGGCCCTTTAAGAAAAAGTTTGCATACCACTTACAGGATGGGGTCTTCTTCCAGTTGAAAAAAACCAAACTCATTTAGTTTGAAAAGTTTCCTCTACTAACTGGCTAAGTACAAAAAATGTTTTATTATGCTTTTTTTTTCCGTTTCAAAGTTATCTTACTCTTTTGCAGTAATGCCTGAAAATGCAAACTTTCCATATCGACGGTATGATCGGCTCCCTCCAATCCATCAATTCTCCATAGAAAGTGATACAGACCTCTCTGAGACTGCAGAGTTAATTGAGGAATATGAGGTTTTTGATCCTACTAGACCTCGACCAAAAATCATTCTTGTCATAGGTATGAGGACAGAAAGCAAAATTCTTATGCTATTGCTATCTTTGTTTATATATTTACATTTCAAGAGATTATGTTAATTATATGTATTTGCAAATACTAGGTTGGGTAATGACAAATAGAAACAAAAGCTCAAGAGACAGTAGATAGAAATATTTTTAGCATAATTTTCAATAAAACAGAATTATTATAATTATATAATCTAATCCTATTGCACTTTTATAGACTCTCATTACAATGTCCTAGAAATTCTCTATAATGAATTGAAAGTATTAATCTCCTCAAGATTTATTGTCCTATGGTTTTATCTGTTTAACTTTTAACAAGATAACTGAATCCATTAGAAGTTTTCTAAACATAATATTTTTTATTATGTTATGTTAATCACCATACATTAATTACATCATTAGTTTTTGATGTAGTGTTCCATGATTCATTGTGTATAACACCCAGTGCTCCATGCAGAACGTGCCCTCTTTAATACCCATCACCAGGCTAACCCATCCCCCCACCCCCCTCCCCTCTAGAACCCTCGGTTTGTTTTTCAGAGTCCATCGTCTCTCATGGTTCATCAACCCCTCCGGTTTCCCCCCCTTCATTCTTCCCCTCCTGCTATCTTCTTTTTCTTTTTTTTTTTTAATAAACATGATATGTTTTTTTCTTTTTTACTCAACAAATTAAATTTTTATTCACTATTAACTTTAGAGGGTAATAATAATCATAATAATATGTTGGTAACAATTCATATAAATGAAATCTTGCATATGGCAAACTGGCACCTAAAATAAAATCTAAGTTTTGATGTTTCAGAGAAGGAAATCTAATGGAATAGTGTTTACACAGCACATAACATCTGAGTATTAATCAAAATAATAATAAAAGTTACTTTTTAACATTGCTTACTATGAATGAGTATGAAATTACTAGTCTGATATCATTTCACAAGGAACGGATATGGAAAATGTTGAAAGTCTTTGGCAAAACGCATTTTTGACCATTCTTGCAAATTCTAACTCCTCAAAATCTGTAAAAATCATGAGGAGACCTGTGAACATGCAATATGTCATCATTGTCTCACATTCCAGTTTGACTCAGCTTTCACAGAGATGACCAAAAGTGAAAATCGAGTGTGAAATGTTCAAAGCTCTTCCTGTCAGTAATGTTAATAGAGGGCAAAATGAATACAGCCCCCATACAAATAAGTACTGTTTCCAGGAGATACAATGATGATGGCAACTAGGAAAAAAGCATGCAAATAAACACACCAAGCTATAACAAGAATTTAAGTTCACCAGAGTAAAAGGAGTGACACTGGTCCATCTCTCAGTGTAATGAAAATGAAATTGCAAATATACTTAGCCCTGAATTGTTTAAAATAATATTGTAGGAAGAAAGTATAGAAACTCTCTTTCTAAAAGTCATTATTCTTATGACATATGGTAGCCACCATTATGCCATAAATCTCTTTCTGTTCTTGAAAATGGAATGTTGTCTGTGTATGCTTAAAAGTTTGAGGTCCTTACCTAGAGGATGAGGAAATGCTATATTAAAACATACAGCTACAGGTGAAGAATAATTGGAAATTATTTTGCTATTTTGTGATGAAATATTCTTTCAATATTATTTTTCTTGTTGCTGTTACTAAAATTTTGGTGATTATTAATAGGCTAAACAAATGGAGGCTTGTTTGTCCATGAAAAATGTGTAATACCAAAATGCTCTTGTGTAAAACAACACATACATGAATTTTTTGTGCACTGTGAATTTTATATGAAAATGACTAAAATATTTCAATAAACTAAGATCTTTGGAGAAGATATAAATGCTTCAAATCTCCACTTCGAAGAACTCCACAGTTCTTTTTTACTCAGTGAAATCAAGTGGCTTCCCAAGAGTGTGATACTGGTTTTAGACTTACACACTATCAAGTTTTATGTATTCCAGGAATGATGCAGAACCAATGAGTGTAAATAACTTTTAGATTTTAGAGGACTGAGATACGAGAAGAAAGGAAAAACCGAACTTTAGGTTACCTGAGAAAATTGGGGCAATTTTATGACTTTTGAGGAATTATAATTGTACCTGAAGCTTACAAATTTTATTGGTACCAGCCTAAAAAAGGAGTGGAGGAGGTACAGATACCCACATGGTATTACATTCAAATAAACAAAATTTCCTTTCTGGTGATGCAGAATTTTTAGTAAAGCCAGCCTTCTTGGCACAGACATGAATCTCTCTTATGTTAATTATAAAATCTAAGAGTTAGATGGATCCTAATATTTTTAAGTATTAGAGATAAATAAATAGAATAAGATTAAGCTCACTCTGGTTTCAGAGAAGAACATGAAATTAATCTGTTAATCAAACCCATCTAATAAATTAATGCTATTCTCTTCCATTGTGCTAATCATGTTTGTGTTGTCTGCTATTTGCTTCCTTTAGTTGACAAAAATTTTTTTTCTTGAAGGTGCCATAACTTTCTTAGCATACTTGATTTTTTGTTTAATTCAGTGGGATTTATACTCTCTTAGTTTGATGTTTTATGAGATACAGTGTGGAAATATAGTTTATGAAAGATAACTTTCATTCTTCAAGGATCAAATCAGCTCAAATTTGATGGAGTTATTCATATAATTTTTTATTTCAAGCCAATCCATGAACTGCACCATAGGTTAATAGGCCAGAAACAGCCATTTAGAACCAAAACTTACTTTTTATTTGCAAAGTAATGAATTTAATCTAGTAGTAATTCATAATGTTAAATCTAATAGGATAGGATTTAGAGTTTCTTAGAAAGAGAATGGTTAAAAATGCAAACAAGTTCCTATCCTGATTTTAATAAAGCAGCAAAAAGGGGAAACCACATGTTATCAGGTGTATTAGTTGGTATTGGGGGTTAAATGATTCTCATAGATCTTAGAATTCTGTGCTTTAAAAATTTTATTTTTATTTATTAATTTTTTAAAGATTGATTTATTTATTTGAGAAAGAGAGACAGAAAGAGCAAGCAAGGAGCCTGAGGCGGGGCTCCATCCCAGGACCTGGAGATAATGACCTGAGCCAAAATCAAAAGTCAAACACTTAACCAACTGAGCCACCCAAGCGCCCCTGCACTTTAAAATTTTTAAAGAGGAAATAAGCCCTGGCCAACTGTGTGTACTCATTCAGAACTCTTCTCAGAAAAAACAAACAAAACACCTGTTTTTCTTTTTTACTTATACCATTTGCAAAATATAATTACTAAATAATTATATATAAAATGACTTCTACTCCACCCCAAAGCTTGATGTATTGAATTAGTAGGGAGAACATCAACTCACTTTTCTATTGAATTTTTTTTCAATATTGCTTAATAAATTATAATTCTTTCCAGTGAGTATTACCAAAACATTTCATTCCTTATTAGACATTAACCTTTAGAAATATTTTGTCTATAGTCAATAATTTATGCTTAAATACTTGAAAATATTTCATTTTGTGAATTACTAAAAAGTAACAAATCGGGGCACCTGGGTGGCTCAGTTGGTTAAGCCTCTGACTTCAGCTCGGGTCATGATCTCAGTGTCCTGGGATCTAGCCCAGAGTCACTGGGCTCCCTGCTCCGAGGGAAGTCTGCTTCTCCCTCTCATTCTCCTTCCACCCCTCCTTCTCCTCCTGCTCATGCTTTCTCTCTCCCATATGAGTAGAGTCTTTAAAGTAAAAAAAAAAACAAAGTAACAAATCAAAATCAGACTGGGCTGATTGCTATGTGCTTTATTTAGAAATTTGTTCAGATTTTAGATTCCAGTTAGTCTAGGTTGTTTAGAAATATAAATTAAAATAATCCAATATGATTGGAAATAAAATCTGAGGCATATATTTTATGATTATTTTAGGACTTAAGCTTCTAAAAAGTAAATGGTAATTACCAACGATTAGTATTGAGTAAGATTGCAAAATGTTGATTACTTCATACTAATATATCACAAAATTGAAATTATCATGAGCTCTATGAAACTGTTCTGCTTTAAGAAACTATTCCATTCACTCTGTATTCATTACATAAAACTTCTTTGGAATTTAAAGGAGATAAAACAAGGAGACCCATGAACAGAGTTAAAAAAAAAAGATTTAAATAAACTGTCAATATTGATGTCCCTTTGGGTTTAAAAATAATAGTTACATTTCACCAAATTGCACATTAGCTCTTTGTTGGCATGGAACACATTTCTGTTATTTTGGTCATTGTCTCTTGTGTCCCATAGATTTTTCTTTGATTACAGAGGAAAAAACAATTAGGTTTTACAAAGAAGAACATGAAACAATTTCTTTCAACTGCATTGTCCAATTTTCTAAATTATTTACTAAAATAAGTAAAGGAAAAGATGTCTCTTCCATCTAATAAAGTTGATCATCATTCTGTCCTTCCCTTGGCTAAGTCTACACTTGCTCTGCATTCAGAGTTAGCACCGAGAATGGCACGAGTGTAGAGTTGCCCACTCTGCTGTTGGTGATTTAGACTCTGCATCTCAGGGCAGGGGTGGTAGCTGTATAAAAAGGAGTTTCTTCTTGTATCAGAAGGTCACAATTTTGCCTGTTTTAACTGATAGGTGGTCCGGGAAGTGGAAAGGGTACTCAAAGTTTGAAAATTGCAGAACGTTATGGATTCCAATACATTTCGGTGGGAGAATTATTACGAAAGAAAATCCACAACACCAGCAGCAATAGGAAATGGAGTCTTATTGCTAAAATAATTACAACTGGAGAATTGGCCCCACAGGTACTGCTGGGTAATTTGCTTCTATTCTGCAAAGATTTTTATAGCAGTGGTGAGTGTTAGCTTAACTGTGTTTTTTCATCTTTTTTTTTTAATTTGTAAAAGGAAACGACAATTACAGAGATAAAACAGAAATTGATGCAAATACCTGATGAAGAAGGCATTGTTATCGATGGCTTTCCAAGAGATGTTGCCCAGGCTCTATCTTTTGAGGACCAAGTAAGAATGTCTCTATATTTTAAATGACCTATTTTTGCTTAAAACTTTGAGATTAAAAAAAAAGATTTCTTGGAAGACTTGCTGTTTTTCTGAAAGAATTCTGGTCTGAAAATGAGAAAGTACATCAGTATGGGTTGGCAGAAGGTCATTTCCTTGTCATGCACGCCTAAAAATTGGAGGCTGTCTCTGCCAAAAAAAAAAAACACAAAAGCTAATAATAGAATTCATGATTTTTATCTAAAAAATGCAAATCTCTGAATTTTTTCAAAATACCTTACCTAAGATTATGTTTTTAATCTTTAACTACTTAAAACAAGCCTGTCCATACTGCTCAGCAATATAAAACACCACTCTGTACTTATATTGTTACCAAATTAGGAAGCCCTCTTAACTGGGGTGTAAAATACTAAACCACCTACCTATAACAAGGTAGGGTTCAGGTAGCCGAAGTTTACTCAAATTTCAGTAGACAATGCATGCTCAACACCTAATATGTATATTTTTAAGGGAAATAAATCAATTAAAATATTTTGCCTATCTATTTAATCTTTGAGAAGCAGGGTGACTGATTTTTCATGTAAAATTTTAATTACAAAAATAACACTGTGGTCATAAAAATTTTAAGTCCAGTGTAAAAAGTGAAAGTTCATTAATACCCTTATTCCATTCCGCTGCCCTCCTCTCCTAAGAAATAGAAACACTGTTAAGCTGGTTATAGATCCTTCTAGGCTATTTTCTGTACATTAAACACACAGCCATGCATGTACATGTGTGCATGCTCATATACAAATGCATTTTTAATTTTCATAGCTATTTCCGAACGGTCCTGCAGAAAAGACTTTTCCCAGTTATAGTCCCATCAATATTGAATGAAGTATATTTCTCCAGATCCTATCCAACCAGATAGAATTCATAGTTAAGATTTTTGCCAACCTGATAAGTAAGAAACAGTATTTCATCTTTTAAATGTACATTTGAGTTACTTCTAGAGTTAAGTACACTTTCAGATACTTTATTGACGATTTGTATTTCTTATGTAAATTATCTGCTTTCCTTTGCCTATTTTTTCTACAGACTTGTTTGTCTTTTTCTTAGCTTTTAACATATTACAGATATGATATCGGAGAGAACAAAGTCAAATCAGATGTAAATTTGTATGTCATATAAAAGAAGTCTGGGGTTAGGCCGTTCAAAGCCATAAGTAGTCTTCATAAAGCCTCTCTAAATATTCAGGTTAACTGTTTGGGGATATTTGTTGTGCTGGAATGTCTTTCTCCCCTCCTCAGGTTTCCCTGTCCTGCAGTATTCCGGAACCTTCCATGCTTTCTTAGTTTAAGGACTTGGTTCTAATTGCTTGGGCCTTGACGAGAGAAAAACTAGAAAAATCAACTTGTTGTTGTTGTTGCCTCACCCGATGTTGCTGTTGAAAATGGGTACTATGGCAGTCGTTTTTTATGTGAGTCTTGGCTATTAGTGGAGGCCCAAGGGAGCCAAGGCAGGCATCCCCACTCAAACCCAGTTCCCCCTGTGTATTGAATAACATGCATTTGGTGGGCACAAGCAGCAGGAGCTTCTTGATTTTTCTTCTCTTGCTTTTCGAACATGCTGTGAGTCTTTCTCTTCTCCCCTGAATAATAACTCAGGTAGGTCTCATAGCTTTCCTGGTGACTTTAAAATATTAACAGACAGGGGCTCCTGGGTGGCTCAGTTGGTTAAGGGTCCGACTCTTGATTTCAGCTCACGTCATGATCTCAGGGTCATGGGATGGAGCCCCAGGTCGGACTCTGTGCTCAGTGGGGAGCCTGCTTGAGATTCTTTCCCCCTCCCTCTCCTTCTGCCCCTCTGCCCCTCCCCCCTCTCTTAAATAAAAAAATAAATGAATCTTTCAAATAGTAACAGATAGTTTCACTTGCCGGTAATAAAAAGCCCAGTCCACAATTATATCTCAATAAAGCTGGGGAAAATTTTTTTCGTTAAAAAAAAAGTCCAATATGAAATGAAAACTTCAGTTTTCCATTCAGTTTAACATATGTCTTCTTGGACCCGGTTCAGCCTCAGGAATCCAAAGTGATGTCTCAGACTCTTGAAATTCTTCCTCACGTGACTTACGGTGGGGCAGGTAGTGGGGAAGGGGCAGGAAACGTGTAGCTCTCTGCCAGCTCTCTGGATGTCTGACCAATCTCCATTCTCTTACAAAGCCTGGACATGGGTAATGGGCCAGGGGTCATAATACTGGTTGGGGACACCTGTTAACAAGTTCTGTAAAATGGTCTGGTATCTCTCTGTAAGACATGAAGTCACTTGCATTTGTTCTCAGCCATTCGTCCGCGGTTGGAAAAATCCAATTTAACATCTTTCTTAGGTTGGCATTGTAACAGACTAGAGGTTCTCGGCCACTGCAAGCAGAACAATTGTGCTGAGGTTGATGCCACCACAGCTGAGCTCCCAGAGTTCAGAGGGTGCAGAGGCAAAGCTGAAGTGTTTATGTAAAGCAAAGCGTTAGGGTCAGCCCTGATTACTCCGTACCCTATGTAGGCTTAAGCTCTTGTGGTGTCTATTTTTCTGGTACCATTTCTGACACCAAATGTGTGAGGGTTTTCCCTACCAATTCTCCAGTCCTCAACACAAACAAGATGTCTGATCATTGCATTCAACTCTAACACTAACTATCCGAGTTAGTATGGACCCTACCGGTTATGGGTTCAGTCCCACAAGACTCCCCTACTTCAGACGTCAGTCACAAGTTCCAGGGGCCACCTGTATTTCTGTCCAATCACCTATAAATTCTGGGGTTCCCACAACACCTTCATCAGTTTTGATAATTTGCTAGAATGACTCACAGAACTCAAGAAAATGCTTCACTTACATTTAGGGGATTATGACAAAGGTACAACCCAGGAACAGCCAAATGGAAGAGATGTGTAGGGCACGGTGTGGGATTGGGAATGCAGAACTTCCATGTTCTCTCTGGGTGCACCACCCTCCCAGCACTTCAGCATGTTCACCAACCCAAAAGCTCTCCAAATGTCATTGCTGAGTTTTTCTAACCCAATCTCTCTCCTTCTTCCTGGAGACCAGGGAGCGGGGCTGAAAGTTCCCACCTTTTAATCTCATGTTTGGTCTCTCTGCCAACAAACTCCACTAGCTTGACATTATTTCGGGCCCCACCTAAGTCACTTCACTAGCTTAGACTTGAGGTATGGTCAGAAGGTGTTCATTATGAACAACAGAAGACAGTCCTGTCACTCAGGAAATTCTGAAGGTTTTAAAAGCTCTGTGTCAGGAATCAGGGACAACAACTAAATATATACTTTCATTATACTACAACTCCACAAGGTTTTTCTTTAATTAGCTCTTTTGTGTTTGCCTGTGGACCCGTATATACATACATGCAGAAATTTTCCCCAAGACTTTCTCACAGGTCCAGGGCGTAAGAAAAGATGGATTTCTTATATTGGCTATATACTAGTGATGGTCTTACCTAACACTTAAGTGTCTTATAGGACAAAGAAGTGTATTTTTTTCTATTAGGGAATAGTATCAATGTGAAGTCCAGATTCACTAGACAGCTTTTCTCCTTGAGATCATTTAGGGACCATGGTTCCTTCCATGTTGTTGTTCTGCTATCTCCTAGGATGCTCTCCTCATCTGTAGAGTCAAAGAAGGGTTGTATGGTTGTTACATACAGAAGTGGTTGTTACCACATATGGTTCCAGCTGGCACATTAGGGGAAGAGAACATAAACCTCTGAAGGTCTGAAGTCCTGGATCTGGATAGTGCTCACATAGCAATGTTAAGAATTTAGTCATGTTGTAATTGTGAGGCAGGCTGGGAAGTATAATCCAGCTGGGTGGCCAGGAGCCTGCCTACAGTTCTGTAATTATGGAAGGATCAGAAAACTAACTGGCAACTTCTACCACAGTTTGCCCCTCTGGCAATCCAAATGTCAGCACGCTCCCTCCTTCCCAACATAGAATGGACTCACTCACCCCCTGAGGAAAACACCCAGAATCCCATCATTAGATCAAAAGTCAAGAATCTCTACTTGATGTAAGTTCTCTCCATTAAGTCCAGATTAGACTCTTCAACCACCTACAAACTGAACATCACATTCTCTTCCCACCCTGCCACCAATAAATAGTGGAGGAACAAGACCAGGAGAAGTGAAATAAAGGCTCCTGTTCAGAAAAGGGAATTTTGGCAATATATGTGGTAGTCACTGAACCATAGCAAATAACAAATCCTTTCTCTAGCAGTAGGGTGATTTCAACTCCTCGTTCTCAATTGTCTTCTGAAGCCCTTGGCCTTCTGAAAAGTTCTCGTCCATTATCCCACATGGCCACATCAAAGTATTGTGTTGGGAGACTATGCCTTCTTTGGGAGCTATTCTTAATTTGAAAAACAAAAAACAAAAACAAGCTTTTTCTGGCTAAGCTTATGGTTGTTTTGGTAAAACCATTTCCTCAAAAATTTGTTAAGTATCTGCTGTTTTTGCTTCCAGTTAGTTCCATGTCCCAGTAATTACACCCAAGTTCTTTTCTAGATATAGATACTAAGCTGTTTTCTTTCTTTGTTTTCTCATTTTGATGGTAGTACTTTGAAGCCATATAAAACAACAGGCAGCATCCTTAATCTGGGTTTTGCCTCAGGGCTGGGTCCCTTTTTTTGGAAAGCTGGGGAGAGTGTTAACAGGAGTCCTTTGAACAATAGTAGTCTTGTCTTCTCTTTGGAGTTATAGAAGCAGTTGATTTTTTCAACCTGGTAAGTCTTAAGTTACTGGACACTTTCTTTTCTCTTTATCTGTTTACAAATTGGTCAATTCTTTCTCAGGTTTATCTATTTCTTGCTGTATGTTGCTAAATGCAATAGAGAACAGTCAACACATATGATCATTCTAGCTCTTTCTGGTCATTTCTTCTCTAGCTGTGGGCTCCATAGGAACATGGTTTACCTTCCAAGTTACCACAAGTAATTGTACCAAATACTTGGCAGTGGCAGATCAAGTGTTTCTAGTTTTCCAGCCTAAAATTTCTTTCTCTTACTGCCCAAGCGAATCAACGCCACATACAGTAGTTAGTTTGATATAGTAGTGCCCCACTTATATGACTGTTGTCTATATTATTTAGAATAAATCCAGGCTGCTGTAATAAAAAGATACAATGACACAATGACATAACACAGAAACTTTTTTCTCTTGTATGTAACAGCTGCACCGTGAATGAGGGCAGAGAACCTTCAACCCGTTTCAGCCCGTACGGTCATTCAGAGATGCAGATCATTGTTCCTCTAACTCCTAGGGCGATGGTTCTCAATTTGTTTTTGGTCACAAGACCCTTTTACACTTTTAAAAATTATTAAAGACCTCAAAAAGCTTTCATTACATGGACTATATCTATTGATATTTATCATATGAGAAATTAAAACAGAAATTTAAAAATATTAAGTCATTTTAAAATAACAATAAATCCATGCAGGTTAACATAAATAACACATTTTTATGAAAAGTAGCCATATTTTCCAAAACAACAACAACAAAATAGTGATAAGAGAAACATTACATTTTGCAAATTCCTTTAATTTCTAACTTAGAAAAAGACAGCTGGATTCTTAGGTCTGCTTTTGCATTCCAACTGCTGTGATATCACACTTCACGTAGACACTGGAAAACTCCATTGTGCATTTGTGAGAGAATGAAGGTGAAAAAGGCATGTAATTTGTTAGTATAAAAATAGCTTTGAAAAAAAAATAGCTTTGACCTATGGCCTCCCTGAAATGGTCTCAGCAGTCTCCAGGGGTCTCAAGAGCTCACTTGGAGAACCCTGGGACATGTTTGACATTTGCATGGTGAAAGCGAGGTCAGCCATGCCGTTCCCCAAGGCCAGCTTCCACCTGGTTGGAAGGGGACAAAAGTGCAGAAGGCACGTGCTCACCTTCTTAAGTCCCAGACCCCAAGGTGCACACATTAGTCTTCAGAGTACATTGATGAGAACTGAAGTCACATGGCTACATCTTAACTTCAAGGGCCACTGGACAATGGAGTCACGGGTTCAGGCATGACCTGCCTACAGAACTGTTATTATGGAAGATGGGAAAACAGATTTTGAGAGACAACCAGCAGTTTCCACCACAAGCGGCATGCTTTCTTTCCCACCCTTACTTCTCAGCCTAACAGCTGAGCTCTCTCAGCCCTTGGCCTGCCATTGCAGGGGGCGGGGAGGAGATGGAGACACCCCTTACTGCCAGAGCGTAGCCCTGGTCTCCTCCTTGCATTTGGTGGTAGGTCCTTACTATCTGAAAAATTTCTTCTCACCTTCCACCTGATTGTTGAAAAGACATAACAGATTAGTGAGGGGAAAGGAATCAAAATGGGCAAAAATGGGAAGTCTAAGATCTTTTCACCACCAAGCAAATGTATGGCATAGCCAAGATTTTGCTAGATAGCCCAGAGTCCAAGGTGAAAACCTAAGCAAAATGTTTTTTTTAAAGGTTGTAGAATTTCATAGTTCATGGATGAACCTCTGTACTAGATTTCTGTACTGAGGATTTATTACAAACAGTAAAGCTGAAACCAGTAAGAACTCAAAGGTGCTATTCTTGAAGATGGAGGAGGAAAGCCTACACTAAATCTATTTTTTTTTTTTAAGATTTTATTTATTTATTTGACAGAGAGAGAGATAGCGAGAGTAGGAACACAAGCAGGGGGAGTGAGAGAGGGAGAAGCAGGCTTCCCGCGGAGCAGGGAGCCTGATGCGGGGCTCGATCCCAGGACCTGGGATCATGCCCTGAGCCGAAGGCAGACGCCTAACAACTGAGCCAACCAGGCGCCCCTAAATCTATTTTTTTTAAACTAACAGTAATTAACAATATATTCAACTATCTGGCTCCAGCTAATTTTCCAATTATATTTTCTACCTCTGCATTCTACATGCTGGACTACTCCCTGTTTCTCATGGTGACCTGCTCCTGCTATTTCCTCAGTGCTATTTATATCATCCCCTAAGTTTTTTCTTTCACTGTGCATTCTGTTTTTGAGCTCTATTTGTGATACAAATAGACTTAACTCATTCCTTTAACTGCTTCATAATGCTACATTCTATAAATGTATCATATTAGCAGGCGATCAAGTTACTTTAAAATTTCTGTTACTGCCAACAAATACTATGACCAACATCCTTGAACACATCTCCCTTTGCATATGTGATCTCTAAGGAATACTTCTAGAAATAGATTTTCTAATGTAGAAGGAATGTGTGTGTGGGGTATAATTTTAAATCTATATTTTAGGTTTTTAAAAATATGATATTAAAAAGTGGCCCCATAAATTTATGATTCCTTTTTCCCCATTTCTCCATACCTCACCAGTACTTAATTTCAAATCTTTTTTATTTTAGGTTATCTGATGGATTAGAAATGTAAATGTTTTGGCATTGCTATTTTATTTTGCATTCTCTTAATCCCTAGCGAACTGAAATTTTTTTTAAATGTGTTTGTTTGTTGGCTATTTGTATCTCTTTTTTTGAGAATTGCCAAAATATGACCTTGGCACCTTTTTTTCTGACGGGTCGTTTGAGTTTTTATTATTGATTTGGACATTCTAGGTACTAATCTTTTGCTGTGTATTTTGATGATGTTTTTTCCGTTTATATTTTTCCAAATCGTGACAGACATACAGAATCATGCCCTATCTTTTGTCCTACGGAAGTCTTAAATTTTAATATGATAAATTTATCAGCATTTTTTTGGCTTTTACATTTAGATCTTAACATGTTCCCTGCAGTCTCATAAAAATATTCTACATTTTTCTTTTTATTTTTAATTTTGTTTTGAAGTTCAGGTATTTATTCTATCTGCATTAATTGTTGTGCATAGTATGAGGTAGAGATAGAATTTTATTGTATGTTTTAAGTGGAAATGAAAAATGTATCCTGTGGTCCAAAGATTACTTGTTGCCTTGTACATATTTTCCTCATTGAAATGACTTATTCCTGGATAGACATGGGTCTGCTTTGTCTCTTTATATTTTTCTGCATCAGTATCATGGTTTCAATCAAAGAACTCTAAGTTACAGTCTGATGCTTGAAAGACAGTCTTCCCAGGTGCCTGGGTGGCTCAGACGGTTAAGCGTCTGCCTTCAGCTCAGGTCATCATCCCAGGGTCCTGGGATCGAGTCCCGCATCGGGCTCCCTGCTCCTTGGGAGTCTGCTTCTCCCTCTGCCTCTCTCTCTCTCTCTCTGTCTCTCATGAATAAATAAATAAAATCTTAAAAAAAAGAAAGAAAGACAGTCTTCCCTTTCTTTTTTTAGTTGGCTATGCCTATATATTTACTCTTCTTTATGAATTTCAGAATCAATTTGTCAGACACAAAAAAAACTGTTGAGATTTTATTTACATTTCAATACAGATCATATTATATATAGATTAATTTTCAGAGAACTGACATCTTCCCATCCATGAACATTGCCCTATCATTTCATTTACTCAGGTCTTGGTTTATGTTCCTCAATAAGTAAAGTTTTATAGTTTTCCGTAGGAAAGACTTGTACACTTTTTGTTGGTTTTGTTCCTGGTTTGCTGCTATTACAAATAAGCTACTTTTTTCCTAACCAATTCTCAGTTGATCTTTGTGGAATTTTTGTGTTAGTGAGTATGTCGTCTGTCTCTTCCCCCAGGTAGGCTTCTGTTCTGTCCTTAGGGCAGAGCCATCTCATTCATGCTGTAAACTTCCTTCCATTCTTTTTATTTTCCTGCCACTCCCACTGTCATGACCCCCACACCTGCCCTGCTACCTTAATATATTTCTTTACTACATTGGGTTCTAGTAAGTGTTTGTTGATGTGAAGTGGAAGACAGATATTAGTGTCATGAATATCCAGAAAAGGAAGGACTCAGGTGACTGCTTCAGAAGTGATCTTGAGTTCCATCTCTCAGACCCTCATCTAATTCAGTGGAGTTGGTTATAATGTCAACGGACTACAGTGGGTTTTGACTCTCCTTTACTATATGCTTTTGGCTGATTTACCAACCCTCTCGAGGCCTCAATGTTTTCCTTTGAAGAATGAGTATAATAAGATCACACAGGGTTATTGTAAAGATTAAATATGATCATGTACCTATAGTCCTTAGCACAATGTGTGGCTTATAGTGACTGCTTAACAAAAGGAAGTGGTTATTACAATTAGACATGTTGAGGATAAATACTCCATAGATTTGTACAACGGAAGGGCCTTCAATAGCTCTCCCTTCCTATTTGTCAGAAGCTTTGAAGGTAAAAGGACCTTCAGGTTCCTTCTAGGGGAACCTTCAGATTGATTGAGACAACCCTCAGAGGCCACCTTGAGGTGTTAAGGCGGCCCAGAACAGCTCTGCTTTTATTTTATGTTCTGAGGTTCCAGGCAAAACTCTGTTGAAAGAAATTTTTCTTGTGCTAAAAATGGCTAGAAGCACTTCAGCGAGGGGACATTCACACTGTGGGGCAGAAACACTTGGAAGACCACTGATGAGTAGTGGTGTTCTCAGTACGCATCTTGGCTTTCCGTATTTCAGCCAAGCCAATGTCCCCCTCCCCCACCCCCGTTCTGTGTACCTTCTTTTGATTTCTTCCATTTTTCCTGCTAGTTTCTCCTTTTTTGGGAGTGGTCCCACAGAGATGCCTCCTTTCCTTTCCTAGCTAGGCTTGTGCATCCACATCCATGCGATTTTCACGTGGGGAGTGTTTTGGTGCCTCTGGCGGCCTTGTTGGGAACCTGGCAGAATTTCTTTGAGGATAATGCTGGTTGATTTTCTTCCGAGTGTAATAAATATATATATAATGTATGCTTCTGTGACCCAAATGTCCCAAAGATCCAGACATTTACTTTCTCTTGTATTTATTGATACCATTTGGTGTTCAGCTAGCCTGATTTTTCCATTGTTCCTATATTTTTTATTTTGTTTTTGGTGCAAGCAAAGTATATTGTCTCTAGAAACTTGCATTTGAATATACGTATTTTATAATGGATTCTTACTGTGTTATCACTTTACTCCCCAACCTTAGCTGTTGTTACTCCACTTTACAGATAAGGAAACCGAAGCTCTGACAAATTAAGTAACTTGCCTAAGGCCACAAGCAGGCAGACAGAGCTAGGATTCCCAAGGAGGGGATACAGATATTTAGATCACTAGCTTTCTGGAACCTTGAGGTCACAAAGTCAGGCTGAATGTGGGCATCAGATCATTTTTTTTTACACTTTTAAATTTTATTTTATTATTTTTTAAACGTGTGCTAAATTCTAAAATTAGGAGATTTCAGATTAAAAAGCAGACTTCTACCTTGGCTTGCAACGGGTAGCGATGTAGCAGCTCCCCATTCACGCTGCCACACCTGAGCACTGCTGGGCTGTCATTAGATAGTGTAAGGGGTGTCTTGTTCATGGCTGTCCCCCACTCCCTCCCCAGCTGGTACCTCACTGTTTCAGCCCCAGTCTGGCTCTTACAAGGCACTGGAGTCTGTACCCTACAGTGCCCCTTGTCCTCCCCTTGTCTCTGCTGTGTCTGATTTTCATTATTGGTTTATCACAAAAAATACCTCACAAAGATACGTACACCCGATTCTGTAGGTGACACGACTGTCTGACATAGTGGGGGCCACACTGTCCGTCTAAATATTAAATGTTAGGAAGCTTCATCTCTCTTACTTGTCAAATTTAAAAAATTAAACAGAAGATCTAGTATTTCTTCCTGCCCTTTAGTTCATCATCTTGAGCCATCCTCCTGGAGTGCCCACAGCCTACAAAAAGAATCATGGCCAAGGGGATGAAATATGTCTTGATTTGTTACATTCAGAGACCATCTGGGGAGTAACTTCAATAATCACGTGTAACACAAATTCAGAACTTGTTTAAATCAGCAGCTTACCATGGTTTGTTTTCTGGGGTGTGTTATTTGTGGTTTTGAGGTACAACAATCATAGTTGAGGTACTGATGCTTAGCAATAGCAGGCACTAAGCATTTTTACTTGGGTTGTAGTGGAGTGGTCAAGCAGGGAAGGTAATGGAGAGAGTACTTGAAAGCCCCTCCAACCCAAGACACCTTCACTTTCACCAGCACTTGGGAGTCTTTATTTTAAATAAAGCATTGGACCCAAGATTAGTCCTGTAATCATGCCACTCTTACTTATGTGCTTTCCTTCAGGCTTCTTGAGCAAGGGAATTGTGCTTCTGAGGGTTGGGCCCATGAGTGCAGACAACCCTTATGAATTCCACCTATCATACACTGTGGGATCAGAGAGGGTGAGACCGGCTGGAGCAGGTGTATATAACTATGTGAAATTTTTTTCTTTTTCTAGTTGTGATTTCCTCTAGGATCTATAATTTAGCCTCAACTCTGCCGTCTAAGAGGAGCCTAAAAATAGAGTTAAGCTCTGAGTTTGAATGAGTGCAATTGGATATATGAGACATTCTCAACTAGAGGTTTTAAAAATAAATAAATAAATAAATAAATAAGCAAACAACCAAACCCTTAGAGATAAAAGAAAACTCATCCTCAAAGGGCTATCATCCTACTTGTATAGTGAATTGATTTGACAGACATAATTTGATTTGCTCTTCCTAAGGGAGACAAATTTGATTTGCTCCTAAGGGGGAGTGATTTAATTTTAATTACACAAATTTTTTCTAAGCATTAGCACTTTTGTGCAAAATATTAAAGGAAATGTGGTTGTTTCCCCATGGAACTAATGACTTAGAAGTTTGTTTCTAATTATTTAATAATTTGGTTTTGAAGTTGAGAATATATTACTAGATGATTATTTATTTATTTATTTATTTATTTATTTATTTATTTATTTATATTTTGATGAACTGTGACTATAAGACCAATCAAGGTAAAAAAGCTGCTGAGGTTTTTATAACTTCCTTATATAAAGAGAAAAGACAATTTCCAAATTTCATAGAAAGATAAAATCAAAGTCCTCTTTGACTTCGCCCTGTAAACTAGGTACTTTTGCTACATAAGACAACATCCAAAATTTATTTATTGGTTTAAAATGACAATATTTATAATTTCATATGCTTCTATGGATCAGGAAATCAAGAACTGCTCGGCAGGCTGGTTTTGACCCAACATCTCTCATGAAATGGTATTTAAATAGTGGTCAGAGGGCACCTGGGTGGCTCAGTTGGTTAAGCGACTGCCTTCGGCTCAGGTCATGATCCTGGAGTCCCTGGATTGAGTCCCACATCGGGAGTCTGCTTCTCCCTCTGACCACCCCCCCATGTGCTCTCTCTCTCAAATAAATAAAATCTTTAAAAATTAAAAAATAAATAAATAAATAAATAGTGGTCAGAGTTAGGCTTCTTTACTCACATGTCCGATGCTTGGTTTGGGAAGACTCAACCAGCTGGGGCTGGAACAGCTGGACTTCCTCAGGCTTCTCTTCCTTTCTCACCACATGGAGGTCCCAGGGTGGCTGGACTTCACAGCAGCTCACGGCTCCAAAGGCATGTAACCCAAGAGAGCCAGAAGGAAGCCCGATTGCCTTTTCTAACCCAGTTTCCAAAGCCATACATCACAGAAAACAGGAAAGGGGAATAAGAATCCACAATTTTTTTTTAATAGGGAGAGTGTCACGCACACAAAAACAAAAACAAACAAAAAAAATAATGACATATTTTAAACCACCACATCGTGACACTTGGTAAAGAAAGACCCGTTCATTCTTCATTTGTTCATCTGTCTCTTCTCTTCAATTCCTTTCTTCCCAGCCTTTTCATGCCAGGTGCTCCCATCTACCTGCTTGGACTTTTAGAGTCCTCACTCTTCCACCTTCCTTGTCCTTATTCCCTCCACACCCAGTCTATCCTGTATCCTGTGGCCAGGTGAATCTTTCTAAAAGACCACTGCCATTAATTCATTCTTTTGGTTGAAAGTTTTTAATGCCAATTATTGTCCACAAGCACGTGACTCCCTAGAGGGTTTGTATCAGAGTCAGGTACATGCCTTGTTAAAAAATGTGGATCGTTCAGGTCCCTTCACAGAATTTACTGACTTAAAATTTCTTGTACGTCGAACCCAAGGATGTGCAATTTAACAAGTTAAAAACCTCTGTCAAAGCTGATTCTTAAGTGCATTAAAGTGCAGACTTCAACTTGATGTTTAATTGCACACAGCAAAGGTTCTCAGCCATAGCGTGTGGCCATAGTTATGGAGCAAGCGGGCCATTGCTAACAATAGTAAAGTACTGACATTGAAGCGCATCCACTGAAGTTGGAAGCGCATCCATTGAAGTTACCCCAGTAATGTCATCTTCACTAGTCTTCACCCTTACTTTCTTGAGTGGGAGAGAAATTCCTCAGAATGGGAGCAGTTTCACCTAAGATGTTTTCTCAATATTAATGTCATAAGGTTCTCCTGTCTCTGTGTAGATTCCCTGTGCGGTCTGACCCGCACGGGGTTTGTGTTCCCACCATCCCTTGAATACATTTTGTCCTCACTTCCTTGCTATTTGTCTCTCCTTGATAGTCATTTTTTACTGCTTGTCAAATCTTACCTCCTTCTGGACAATTTCCCTGAGGATCCCAAGGCCTTGGAGATTTCTCTTTACTCTCAGTTTGTTCAGCAAAATCGGTAATTGTCTTTAAGATTTATATGGCACTTATCATATAGTACCTAAATTCTTAACTGTCCGTGCATCAGATTGCTGTGTTGGTCAGGTTCCAGCAGGAAAGATGTGCCACAATCGGATAGGCTACACGGAAGAGCACTTAATAAAGGTGTGGGTAGGACCCAGGGAAACTAACTATCGCAAGGCTGGTAAAAGTGAGATTTGTTACCCTCCCTAGGCCTGTAGATTCAAAAAGGGGGAGCAGTTGCTTGAATCCAGAAAAAGAATCAGACATATGAAAAAAGCTTCCTCATCGGAGCCTTGACCTTCCTTGAGGAGAGGTAGCCAGCCTCTGGTGACCCCCACAGGATGAGAACCAAGGGAATAAATATCCAGACTTTCCTCTCCTCCCTTTGTCTGATCTTCTGCTGATGTTTACCAGTGAGCAGAACCAACTGGAAACTAGAGATCAAGGGACCCCCATTGATTTGTTCCAGAAGAGCAATCACCCAGGGCACAGGGTTGGGGAGAGAATGGTGGAAGGAGGAGCTCCAGAGGCCTAAGGAAAATATGCAGCACAAATACAAATTTGCTCAAGTGGGGAGTCTTGTAACTACTTTTGTCTTTCTCACAGCCCTACGATGTACTACGTACAGTAGTTATTCAGTAACTCTAGCCTCATTCTCTTATGCCAGCATGCGTTGGTTTCATTTCCCTGGATGCTTGATAAGGATGAGTGACAAAAGGATTTCCCAATGTTAACATTTTGCATTTTTTGCACAGTGATTCACTCAAACATAAACTACTGTATTTCCTTAATTTCCAGGCCCAATTCCCTTAATGTCTTTAATAGAAAAGGCCAGTTCCTTGAGAAAATGCAGATACACTTATAATTTGAGTCTCCTAAGTAATTACCAAAAATATAAATTCAAATTAAGCTAGCTGTCATATATTTTGGGAGCCCAAGATACTATTCTCAGATCCTACTAATTTAGCCTCACTGACTATAAGCACATTACATTCTGTGAAGAGTAAATATGGGCACAAGGGTGCCCTGTGTTATGTGAAAATAATATCAGAGATACTGGATTTCTAAAATGAATAAACAGGGTAATTATTTACACTGAAAAGGACTCCGACCTTTTCAGAAAAATTCACCTGGGATTTCCATGATTTGGATAGAAACAAACATACTTCATTTTTATGCGAGATGCTTTCTAAAAATAATGGCATGGCCAGGTTGAAAATAAAGGACAGAGAAAGATATACCATGCAAATACTGAACATAAGAAAGCCGGAGTTGCTTGATCGTTATTAGATAAAATAGACTTCAGGACAACAAGTATTGCCAAAGATGGAGAACAACATTTCCTAGTGATAAAAACGTCAATTCATCAGAACAACATAAAAATTTTAAATGTGTATATACCTGATAAGTTTTCAAAATACATGAATCAAACAATTGACAGAAGTAAAGGGAGAAATAGATAAACCTATACTCCTAGTTGGAAGTCTTAACAATCTTTTCTCAATCTTTGAAATAAAAACTACACAAAATATCTGTTAAGGACCTACATCTGAGAAATAATAAGCACATCTAGAACATAGTATCCAACAACTGCACAGTACACATTGTTTTAAAGTGGGCATGGGACTTTCACTGAGATAAACTGTGTATTAGGCCATAACACAAATCTTAATGAATTGTAAAAGCTTGAAATGTTGTAGAGTTTGTTCTTTGGCAACAATGACCAAAAAAGCAGTTGACCACTGTCAACATCAATTCATTTAAAAACTCAGCAAATTGACAATATAAAGTGAATTGTTTTAATCTGATATGAAAAGCCTATAGCTAATATCATTCTTAATAATGAAACACTGAGTGCTTTCTGCCTAAGATTGGGAACTGCAGAGGTGTCCATTCTTACCACTTACATTGAACACTATACTGGATGTTCTAAATAATACATTAAGATAAGAAAAATAAATAAAAGACATAAATATGGAAAGGAAGAAGTAAAACTGCTCTTGTGGATAACATGATTGTTTACAAAAAAATCCTAAGGAATCTATAAAATGACTACCCAAACTAAGAAATCCAGCAGAGTCACAGAATACAGGATCAATGTTCAAATCAATTTTAGTTCTATATATTAGCAACAAATTTCTATGTATTATGAAAATATAGGGTGAGCTACCTCTGGCTTATTGTTTAATTTCACTTCCCATGATAATTCCTTATTAAAATACTGACTTACAAGGGTAACATCTTTTTAAATAACATTATTTGAATACATAGTCATTAGTACTTGTCTATATATGAGGATGGGATAGAGGGTAAGATGCTTATGTTTGCATCAGAAAAGTGATAGTGACTAATGTTCTAATGTGATAAGTAGCCCTTGATTATTGCATTTAATCTGGTATAGTCCTCAATTCTTTCTTTTTTTTCCCCATGAGTCACGGCCAGAAAATAGCTTCCCATTCATGCTTGAAATAATGTCCTCCACGAGGACATAGATTCATAGAAGCACAAATACTGGAGGGTACTTTCTCCTGAATATCATAACTGATGGTCCCTGCCTTTGGGGGTGGCTGAGTCATTACAGAGACAAACAAAACCAGGCAAAATTAACATTTTCTCACTCAACTGACAGCAAAAAAATTTCCATTTTACTACATGGAAAATTTCTTAGGATTTGTTTTTTAAAACAATCTTTGAATCAAAAAAGTTTGGTAGCTACTGATCTCCTTTTGTAAATGACAAAATTGAAGCCTAGAGTAGTTAAGTGAATGGCTAGATTTCACAAATCTAGTTAATGTGAGAGCAGGAGTAAATAACTCAATCTCCTGAGCCAGAATAAACAGCCCACACTTCTATGTCCAGTGCTCTTTCCACCCAATTGTATTGTCTTCCTGAGCACTAAAAAAGGATGAGTCTAGTCCCAAAGGACTGGGATTGATCATCTAACCAAACCTTTCTGTAGTTAGATCCAAAAGGCATTTTGAACAGTAGACAGCATATGAAAATGAATTTTTATTTTCCCAAATGGTCCATTTTAAAGAGAAAGCACATCCAGTTTTACAAGCTCTGTTATGTTTACTTCAAAATCATTGTTTGTTGGGCGCCTGGGTGGCTCAGATGGTTAAGCATCTGCCTTCGGCTCAGGTCATGATCCCGAGGTCCTGGGATCGAGTCCCGCATCGGGCTCCCTGCTCCTTGGGAGCCTGCTTCTCCCTCTGCTTCTCTCTCTCTCTCCCCCCCCCCGTCTCTCATGAATAAATAAATAAAATCTTTAAAAAAAAAAAAACAAAAAAAAAAACAAAATCATTGTTTGTCTTCATAGTCACCTCCTCATAATAGTTCTCCAAGCATGTCTGAGAATTTTATAAATAGTATACTATTTGGTTCTTCTCTACTGAGTAAATGTATTTGTATTTAAGAAAATAATTTTGGGGATGCCTGGATGGCTCAGTCAGTTGAGCATCTGACTCTTGGGTTCAGCTCAGGTCATGATCTCAGTGTCATGAGATTGAGCCCCACATTGGGCTCCACGCTCAGTGAGGAGTATGCTTGTTCCTCTCCCTCTACCCCTCCCCCTGCTGGTGCACTTGCCCTCTCTTTCTCTCTCAAATGAATAAATAAAATCTTAAAAAAAGGAGAAAGAAAATAATTTTTAATTATATATGAAGAAAATCTCAGAAGTACCAATTGTTAAGCATTAGAACAAATTATTAGGGCAAACCATTGACTTTCCTTGTCTAGAAATTTTTAGGAATTCTTTTTTTTTAAGATTTTATTTTTTTTTTTTAAAGATTTTATTTATTCATTTGAGACACAGAGATACAGAGAGAGAAAAAGCATGAGCCGGGAAAGAGGCAGAGGGAGAAGCAGGCTCCTCGCTGAGCCAGGAGCCCAATGCGGGGCTCGATCCCATGACCCTGGGATCATGACCTGAGCCGAAGGCAGATGCTTAACCATCTGAGCCACCCAGGTGCCCCAAGATTTTATTTATTTATTTGAGAGAGAAAGAACACACGAGTCGGGGGAGGAGCAGAAGAAGAAGCAGACTCCCTGCTGAGCAGGGAGCCCGATGAAGGGCTTGATCCCAGGACCCCAAGATCATGACCTGAGGTGAAGTTAGATGCTTAACCGACTGAGCCACCCAGGAGCCCCAGGAATTCTTTAATATTATTTTTGCACACATTAAACACTTGGTATTTACTGAATGAATGAGTAAATGAATGAATGAATAATTAAATGGATAATGTTTTAAAATCTCTGGTGGGCCTTTCCATATCCATGGTTCTTTGCTTTCTATTAAAATTTAATAATGAGCCTCCTGAAAATTCATTCAACTATGTTTTCCTTGAACTACCAAATATTCTAATAAATATTATTTTTAGGCAGTGTGTATGTATATGTATGTTAATATATACACAGAGATAGAAAAAGAGATAGAAAAAAAGAAATACACACACACACACACAGGAGAGAAATATTTGGAAAGGGTTTCCAGCTCAGATTTGTTTCTGCCCAAATCATTCATACATTTCAAAGCACTAAGTTAATAATCAAAAAATATCCTGTTAGAATGATTATACATCAGTGCTCTGGCTCCTTGTTCAAGCAGAAAGGCCAAGGTGAAGGTGGCTGCTATTGTGGCCAAAAGAGACTCGAAAGTCTGGCTTCAACTCTGTGGCACCAGCACAATCTGAAAAGACCCAATCTTACAATAGCTATTGTCTTCTAGAGCCTTGGAAAATTACCCATTTACTAGTTACCCATTTGCCATGGGTACTATGGCAAATGGGTTCTACACTGAGTAGAACATTAAAAGTGGACATCAACAATTTGGGGAAATAACTTCATTGGTTTTAATAAAAAATCTCCTCTGTCCACCACTACTTAGCACTGAAAATCCAGTTGAGTCTGAGTGTGTGTGTGTGTGTGTGTGTGTGTGTGTGTGTGTGTGTGTGTATTATGACTATAGAATGAGACTGAAACTAAATTTTCCCGTATGGCTTATGGAGCCACCTTGCTAACGTGTATAAACCAGTAGTAGTGAAAAGACTTCAATGTGTATAAAGATAATGGCTCTCTGGCCTACTATGCTGAGAAGGATTTTAGTGCTGAGTCCAGAGTGCTGTGATCCTTAGCAATAATGATTCTCTTCATATCCCCAATGGAAAACCTTTCCAGGATGGGCCATATCTGTGTTATACAGACTGAAGTTTTTAACACTTTGACCTCCCATTCAAGATGTTCTAAAACCCTGAATCTGCCTATTACATCTTTATAGGAGAAAAACACAAAACCTGTACCCTTGTTGTAGAAGTGGGGTTATATTTAAAGGAGCATGGGGTGGGGTGGAGGTACCCACAGAGACTATTCCTGATTGTCAAAGAGAGTCCCAATTTCACGTATTCTGCTGGCCACTTCATTAGGTAGTCTCTCAGCTTAGTTTGCTACTCTGGATGTGATGATGGCTATCAGACCATCAACTTCTAAAATGAACCTCGAGTTCATCCCATTTTTATGTCAGAGCAGTTTGTAACTGGATGCCAGATTATGAGCTACTTTTTTAAATACAAGATGCAACTATTATACTTCTGGTGCTTGGTAGCACTCAACTAAGTGAATGAGTGGGTGATAGAAGAGTAATTTGATTATATCAGCAGGGTTTTTCATAGACCCATTATTGCCTACCAGAACATAGACTTGGATACAACTTCTTCATTCCTTCCTCTCCCCAAGTGCTTTTTCCAGTAAAATAAGAGCCCTGGAAAGTTTCTAGGGAAAGAAAACATCCCATGTATTCATGGAGTATTCACATGGGCCACAAGTTTCCAGAGCTTCAAGCCCTCTTCTATGCCTCTGTTGTACCCTGCTGTGTGGCTTCCATTTTGGAACTGTATTCCAGTACAATTCCATACACTTTCACTGTGTTGAAATAACATTTTATGTTCCTGTTTCCACTTTAGATTGGGATATGCTTTGGACAGGGACCATGTCTTGTCCATTTTGCATCTCCTTAATCTAGTGTGGCAGTTGGCTCATAGTAGATGCTTAATTAATGTATGTTGAACAGAAGTGGGCACCTGTAAATGCATTTCTCAGTACTGTTAGAACTCTTATTTATCAGAAGATTTTCAAAAAAGAAAAGGAATGAAATAATAGTGACCTAGTTTAACCACTTGTAGGCATATATTAAAATAATAAATACTTGTGAGAAGAATGAAGGGATCTTCCCTAGTGGTTCTCATACTTAGAATGTTCAAGAAAATCTTGAGAATAAGGTGTTCTACAGATATGGTCTCTAATTCTGGCTGGAATTTGTTTGGGTCTTACTTAGTTTCTCAAATATTGTCTGAGAATATGAGTTTCAAGTATTTTTCTTCATTATCAAAGTGAATGAGAAGAGTTATTCTAAGATAAACTAGGCAGAGAGATATAGTAATATCCGATGAATAGAGTAGGATACCATCACTCCTTCTCCAACCACTAATAGCATAATAGTCTTTTCTGAATTTCCTTGGAGACAGTCTTTGTGTTTGAATGAATACTAAGCAATCAATGTAGATAAGTGTGAAATAGAATTGTATTAAGCATGTGTCTTCTTTTGAAGTGTTAGCTTCTCCTAGCCATACAAATCAAAATAACTTACACCTAAGAAAATGATACCAGTTTTTCTTTAGAATGACTGAAGTTTTGAAAAAAGTATTTCCATCTAAACTTCAAATGGAAATCTCTAATAATGGCATTTCATGGTGAATTATCAGTCTATTTTCCATTCAGTAAGTCTTTGTGTGGAGTATTAATGGAACTATCACATAATTTCTTACCTATTTTATATTCTCATATACCAGTTAACATTTAATACACCCTTGAATTTCATTTTCCTGCAGGAAATGCTTTTAAAAGATTTGGAAATGTGCTTCTTGGTATTAGAATTTCTAAACCACTTTTCTAATACTTCCTTTGAATGGTGGCAGTGTCTCAAAGCATAAAATCCAGTTGTCTAAAATAGGTAGGTCAGGAAGAAACTGCACTGTTCTTGCTTTTTTAAGATATACTTTATCTTACTTGATGCAAATAGAAATATATCCTATATTTAGCTTCAGTAATTTTTTTTGGAAAACTGATTGCTATGCGGCAGATCAAATAGGGATTTGGACCACATGATATTTAGGAGTTCATCCCCATCTTCTTTGAATTTAGAACATAATATACAATATGTCAGGTTTGTGCCCGCATATCAATGACAGGACTGCATGGGTAATTATTCCCATTGTCAATATTGAGGATCTAAATGCTAAATGTTTGTAAAGAAGCAAGGTTTAGAGAGGGGACAGTTCAGAAGTTGGCTAAATCGTAAACATTAGCAATATGCTGAGATCTTCCACTTCTTCAAGGTCTGTCCTTATGATTTTCTTGGCTGGGCCTGGAAACATCACCTAACCATTTGCTTCTTAATAGACCCTGTTTTCTGTGGTCTAATCAGTCATGGGCCATGTGCACTCATAATGAAGAGTCCATAGACTGACTATGATGAATCAGGCAGGCATGGCTTATCCCCCAGGTGTAGAAACAGCTGATGTATTTTTGAACTCTATCCATTTGCTTTCATCCCTCTCTCCTGTCCAATCCTGTTTTATTTCAGTCTATTTGCCTAATGCTGGCACTAATAATTCCACCTATTTTCTAAATGATCATTAAGATTGAGCGCATCTATTAAAAGAATGTTAAGAATGATGGTCATGTTTCACATTATGTTTACTTGACCTCTTTATTTGTAAGGGGCTTTTCATCATAGACAGTGCAGCTTCATTAGCTCTTCCAGATGATCTGCTTGCCCCCAGCCTGCCCCTGCACTACCATTGGCATTCATTCTAGGGCATGAAATAAAATATAATACTCCCATGTTCATAAGATAACCCCCCCCCCCCCCGCTTAGCGTGGGAAGACAATCCCAGCCCAGGTAGTTTCAGCCTACCTTTCCAGAATTGCAACTTTGACTCATGAAAGGATCTTAATACATATTAGATGAATTAATTAAACAAATGAAGAAGTAGATACCTACATAATAAAATTAGTGGTGGGGAAAAGACATCTTGGAAAAAATAGTGCTGTAAATTTACATTCATTTCCATATTGTCAACCTGGCAGATATTAAATCAAACTTTAGTCTTTTCCTCTTCATTAAATTCCTCTGTCTTGGCAGCCTAATGTATCCCAATTGCTTTATTGAAATGAAGATTTGTACCGTAAAAACCAAACCACAGAACTAATGGTATCTTCTTAAACCATTCGTGACATACTCTGTTCGGCAGACGTGATTAATGTGGTTTGTGACAAGTTGTGAAAAAAAAAAGAGTAACCTAGATCACTACTTAATTAAAGTCAGAAATGAATGCATCTGTAAGAGATGACCACAGGATCATGGAAAAGGGTAGAATATAGCTTTTCAGTAAGAAATGCCCAAACTGTAAAAATAAGGTTTCACATACTAGTTGTCTCCCTAAGTTAGTTTCTTTCTTTTTTGACTTAATTGTATTATCCACTTCAGATTTTTATTGACACTTTAAAGATCCTGGAACTTTAATAAGCTCCCATTCTGAGCATTCATTCCTATATAGGGTTTCTTATGAAGCAGAGGTTAAACCATAGCTTCCGGGGGCCCGTCTCCAGAGATCCTGATTCAGTAGAACAGGGTGGAGCTTGCTGACTTGTATTTCTAGCAGGCTTCTAGGAGATGCCCGTGCAAGGGCAGCCAGTGAAAGGGTTGTTCTTTCAGTCCCAGGGCTGTAGAGTCTCCTTCACATCGTTATCAGAGTTTGCCTCAGTGAAACACATTTCATTCAATTCATGTAATTTCTTCTGGTTGTAACAGTCTTGGGAAAGGGGATGGAATTTGTCTTAGAAGACTCAGGGAGAGTATGTTAACTGACATCAGGTATCATAAGAATTGCCCATGGAAGTGGCCCACCTCTTTATTCTCATATTTGCTTAAACATTGTGCTAATCATATTATGTTATAATTGTCTCTTGGCTCAACTATTAGACTATGAGTTCTTTAAGGTCAGGAAAAATGTCTTACTCCTCTTTCTAATCAGGGCCTAATAGCTACACTGATTACTGGAAATATGAGAATTTAGTTAGTGAATAACAGACTATCCTCAGTCTATTAGTCCTCCAGCATGATCTCTAAATCAGAAACATGCAGGGACAGCAATTGACAGCAAGAAAAGAAACCTTTTATTATGAAATTTTGTCTCTAAACCCAGTGGGACCCAAGAGTACAGTCTGAACTCCTTGGAGAATTCCTTTTATGTAGGCTACTGGTAGCCTAGTGCCTGGGACCAAAGCAGGCTAGGAGACCTCCTTTGACCTTAATCCCAAGTCTCCGATTGTCCCACCATTGTCACAGAAACATAAATCCAGAGAATGCCAATGGAGAAGAGAACAGGAAGTAGAGCCAGAAAAGCATAAGTTGAGCTGGTGCTTAGAGCAGCCCAATGCAGACCTTCTGATAATTAAGTCCAGCAAATCTCTCTAGCTGCATAGAAAGAAGCAAGTTCAAAGAGAAAGGTGAGCAGCAGAAAGAGAGGTCAGTATTACTTCTCCAGCTTCTTGGATATGAAAGAGAGGATCCTAGGTGAGAGAAATCATACCCCTACCTTGTACTACAGTACTAGTACTATATAGTACCTAGTACTGTGGCTCAGTGAAAAGTCTTGATCTGACCAACTTTGGCCATACTTTTTCTGCTCAAAAGTGAAGAAAGGGGGATGGGGAAAAATGGAAGAGGAGACTTGAACTTGCTTTTTTTTTTAGGGATTAACATTTTCCAATCTTTTGTCCTTTTCTATAAACCAAGGGTCTTAATAGCTCAGGTCATAGAGTTTATAACCATATAACCATAAAGTGCCCATGCATATTAATTGGGAAAAGAGAGTGGAAAAAGCATATGACAGAGCTCATCTGGTGCTAGGATCCCAGTTCATCTCTTCCAGTGTCTAGAATCTTCCACTTGTAAATATCAAAGTTAATTGGAGAAATCCCCATCAAGACATTGGTTGCTTCCATTCTCCTGTGGGGGAAAAATGCCTACCTGTTTAGATTATCTTCTGTGTAGAAGGATGAGGTCTAAAAGATTCTCATCTTGTGGGCTGCATAATTCACATAACATTTAGGTGTTGCATTCCTCTTAAGCCATGTGCCTGCCCTTCTCTGTGAATTCGTTGTCTTGGAAAGACCACTCTTCCCCCTCCATCTTTCTCTGGTTATTCCTTCATCTTCATGTCTCGGCTCAATTGTAATTTCCTCATATGAGCCTTCCAAGACCTCCATGATAAGGTTGGAGTTCCCTGTTATATGTTCTCATAATAACAACTGCTCCACTTCTATGTCATGGTACTTACCACAGTTACAGTTCTGTATTGTTTGTCAGATTTTTTTGATGACAGTTTGTCTCTGCCAATTGGCCACAAGCTCCATCAGGGCAAGAACATACCTGATTTGCACTCACTGTTGGTCCTTGGTGCATAAAATAGAATCTAGCATGTAGTAGATACACAGAATATGAGTGTACTATTGTATGAGTTATCACAAACTTGCTCCAGTTGCTGTATATTCTTGTTAATACTTGGCATTGTTGGTCTTTTTGACTTTAGCCATTCTGGTGGATGTGTTGTTTCAATTTGCATTCCCTGGATTATTAACGATGTAGGCTCCTCTTCAGTTCATTTGTCATTTGGATATCCTCTTTTGTAAAAATGACAGTTCAAGTCTTTTACCCATTTTTCTATTGTTTTCTGTTTTTCTTATTGATTTGTAAGAATACTTTTTTTAAAGATTTTATTTATTTTTGAGAGACAGCACGTGAGCACGAGTCGAGGGGAGAGGGGCAGAGGGACAAGCAGACTCCCCACTGAGCAGGGAGCCCGTCACAGGGCTTGATCCCAGGACCCTGGGATCATGATCTGAGCTGAAGGCAGATGCTTAACCGACTTAGCCACCCAGGTGCCCTCATTTGTAAGAATACTTTTTATATTTTCAAAACAAGCCCTTTCTTGATAGTGTGTGTTGCATATATCTTCTCCAACTGACATTTTCATTCTCTTAATAGTGTATTTAATAAATAAAAGTGTTTTTTTATGTTAAAGCCATTCGATTATAAAACTTCGTTATGGTTAGGGAATTTTAGGTCCTATTTAAGACATTCTGGTCTACCCTAAGGTCTAGAAGATATTTTGTTACATGTTATCTCCTAAAATCCTTACCATTTTAATTTTCACATTTAGATCTGAACATCCATTTGGAATGAGTTTTGCATATCATATCATATAGAGAGTCAAGTATCATCGTTTACTACATGAACATCCAACTGTCCAAGTAGCACTCACTGAAAAGATTGTGCTTTCCCCACTGCATTGCACAGTCACCTTTGTGATAAGTTGTATGCCCATGTATTTAGACAGTGGATCTATTTCAGAGTGCTGTCTCTGTTTCAATGGTTTACTGGTCTTCCTTAAAATCCAGTACCTCGCTGTCTTAATAACTGTGGATTTGTAATGAATCACATTCTCTGACAATAAGTTATATCAGTTTATCCTTTTTCTTTAAGATTTTCTTGGCTATTCTTGGCCCTCTGCATTTTCAAATAAATTTCAGTCTGTTTTTCAATTCCCATGCTATACAAAAATTTAACAAAGCTGCTGACATTTAGAGATTACATTAAATCTATAGATCAGTTGGGAAACATTGACATATTTTATGATATTAAGTGTTCATTCATGAATATGGCATATACCTCGTTTTATTCCTGCCAAGGTCTGTGTAGTATTCTTGTGTTATTTTTCATTAGATTTTTCCACTAGGTGATTAAAAACGATTTTTTTTGGTTAAGTAACATTTTTATTTTTTCAATGAGATAACATTTCATAATTTTCACCATTTATATATAAGCACAGGTTAATAAAACACATCACCAAACAATAAAATTTCATAGTTAATGTTTATAGTTGCATAGTTTCCCATGCTCACATGTTTTTAAGTATTGTATATATTAACAAATTTCACAACACATCATTATTCTTAGAGTCATTAAAAGACACCTAGAAATCTTCTAATGTATGATAGTAAATCACAACTTCCCAAGAACAGCAACAAAAAAATAGTGAAGATTTAGAAGTAAGTGGTAGTCACTTAGGTGTTTTAATTTAACATTTTAGATTTGAAGCCACAATAGCCACCCAGCACACTGTTCACTTCAGTGTGAGGGAAGAGCTGAAATGCTGAGTAGGCGCAGGTACAGATAACTTCAATCACTGCTGATGGAAGAGTTTAAAATACACTGAAAAGGTTGAGAAAATGTCATGACTGGGCATGTTGGAGCTGAGTACTTGTACAGGATGGAACATCTGTCAGTAGGTCTCAAGAAACTGGGAGCAAAAGTGTTTCTTGGGCTTCGGGTTCATAGTCTTGACACCCTTCCTCAGAAGGCATCTCATATGCTTCATTGTCCTGAGGTCATGCATATCTTCCAGAATTCCTTCCTGTGGGCCTCCTTCTTCACTCAGGCTAATGTGAAGATGTCAGCAGGCAGGCATTTCTTCCTGGAGGTTCTTAGAGTAGAAAGTATTTCCTTGCTGCTCCAGCTTCCTGAGTCTCCCCACATTCTTTGGCAAATGCCCTTTGGGTTGTATGGATTTTCTTGGAAAGCCAACAATGACTGATCAAGTCTTTCTCAAGCAGCACCACACTAAAGCTCAATTAAGTAGCATTTTTAATTCATTTTTAAATTGTTTGTTCCTAGTATATAGGAATAAAATTGATTTTTGTATAACTGATTTTGTAGGCAGAGACCATGCTAAATTTGCATATTTATTCTAACGACTTTTAAATTCTTTTGGATTTTTTGCATGTACAATCACATTGTCTCAAATGACTGTTGTATTTCTTTCCAATCCTATGTTTTCTTTTTCATGTTTTATTGTACTGTCAAAAATCTCCATTACAGTGTTGATTAAAAATGTTTATGATAAGCATCTTTATTTCAACGTAGGGGGAAGGTGTCAACATTTCTCAATTAAGTATGATGCTTGTTGTAAATTTTATGTATTTATTCTTTACCAAATTATGGATGTTCTGTTGAATTCCTAGTTTGATAAAGAGTATTTATCATGAATGAATGTTAAGTTTTACCAATTTTTTTCCCACATTTATTTTGTTAAGATGATCTTTTGATTTTTCTCTTCTATTCCGTTCATTTGATAAATTACAGTGTTTGATTTTTGAAAGGCAAACTAATTTTTCCTGCATGGAATAAACCCAAATTGGTCATGAAAGACATAATCTTTTTATATCTTGATGGATTCATTTGCTGATATTTTACTTAGAATTTTTGCATCTATGTTCATGTGTGAGATTGTCCTATAATTTTTCTTTCTTTTAATGTCCTTATTAGACTTTGGATTCAAGATTATGCTGCCCTAATGGAATGAACTGAGAAGTAGTCATTCCTTTTATATTAAGTAAAAGGGTTTCTGTTAGCTTCGTGTCTGGGCCAATTTTCTATCTTGGATCATTTTTCTTCTACCTAAAGAATATTTTTTAATGTTTCCATTAGTGTAGAATTTCTGAGGGCAGATAACTCTCAGTTTTTGTTTGTTTGAAAATATCTGTATTTACTCTTGATTTTTGAAAGATATTTTTACTGCATACAGAAACCTGGGTTGGCAGTTATTTTGTATTGGCTCTTTAAAGATACCATTTTTAAAAATAAAATAAAAATAAAATTTGCATTTCTTTGAGAAAAGATACTATTTCATTGTTTTCTGGCTTTCATTGTCACTTTTGAAAATACAGCTGTTTATTGTTGCTCTTCTGAAGGTAATCTCTCATTTCTTCTGGCAGCTTTAAAGATTTTTTTGTTTTGTTTTGCTTTGTTTTTTTTGTCTGTCTAAACTTTTAGCAGTTTTGCTATGATATGCTTAGATCTGAGGTTTTCTGTTTATTCTTTTTGGCTTTAATATTGCTTTTTGAATCTGAGACTTGATATCATTTGTGAGTTTAGAAAATTCTTAGCTATTATATTGTCTAATACTCCTTCTTCATTTTTTCTCCTCTTCTAGAACTTTCTAACCATTCTCTCATTTGTCTTTTTTGCAGTTTTCTGTACTTTTCCTACCCCTGTCCCCCCCTGTTTCATTCTGGATATTTTATTCTGCTCTTTTAGTTCACTAGTTCTCTTTTCAGGTGTGCCTAATTGGCTGTTAAATACACTTAATCACCTAATATAATGGGAATTTGGGGTGATTCTAAAGGGATTTAGTCCTGTGAGTTGGTTCAAACATACCCTGACAGTGTAGCCCTGTGGAGTCCAACCAAAAGGGGGCAGCAGTAGTAGTTTCTAGAGCTCCTTCTCCTGGGTGGAACCCACATTCTAATTTTTGTCCCCCTGCCCCATAGTCTTTTTAAAATTCTGCCCAGAAATTATTTCCATGTTAAATGATAGTGAAGTCTAATTATCAATCCTTTTTTTCCTCTTATGATCTAATCTAGCTTCTGTGATAATGGTGTGTGTTCAGGAAATGTTTAATGGATGAAAGAAATAATTTATCCTACATTTTCACTGTGGGCAGAATAGGGAAGCAAATTTAAACCCAATATTAGAAAGAACTTCCCAGTTATTAGAGTCTTCCAATAACAAAAGGGGCTGCCTTGTAAGTAGTAGGTACCCATCCCAAGAAATACTCATAAGAACATTCAAGTTCAAATGTTCAACTTTAAAAATCACTTGTCAAGAGACTGTGGAGATAATTACAGGTTTGGCATTAATTTGGGTCAGATAACCTCTCAAGTTTTTTCCAGCCTTTAGTTTCTGTGATTTCAGTTTTTGTTCCAATTTTATCTTCTCTCTCTCTCTTTTTAGTACTTTGCTTCCTGGTTTCTGACAGTGTCTTCTGAATTATGGAGTGTAGGCCTTCTGACGCATCTTCATAAAGAATAGGCCAGTCAAAAGTACTGACAGTTGGGAACAGGAAGTATTAAAACAAGCTCACTTGGCAGTCTGACACGGTGAATATGTCTTTGCTTATCAAAGGCAGTCACAGGTTCATTTCAACAGAGTAATCATTCAGGGAAAGGACTTGAAGTCAATGGACAGAGGAGGATTGGCATGTCTATATAATGACAGAAAAAAATTGATTTAGTTGATTCATTAAGAGAAATAATATCAGCAATTGAAAAGCTTACTTCCTTGTAGACAAAAGTGGTATCTCAAATTTTGTTCTCATTTATGTATGTACTCATTCATTCATTGAATCAGCAAATATATTTCGAGAACCTAGGGTATGAAAAGGTGTGTCAGGGATCCATTTTGTTTGGTGATTCTTCTCAACATGTCATAAGTGAATTTTATGAAAAGTTTCTAGGGACTTCACAACTTTTGGAATGCAGTGGTATCTGCTTCTATTTTGGGGGAAAAAAACATAAACGGCTCAAATATTTTTCCCTTTAAAATGGAGTACTGTTGGAGAAGGTGAGGCGCTAATAACCGGGCATGTGTGGGGGTTACTAGGACTCAGATGAGCACACGAGTGGCTGTGGCCCTCTGCTGAGCAGTCAGCCTGTTATCCCCAGCTGCCACAGTCCTCACCGGTTCTACACCTTAATTGTTTTTTCTAATCCTAATTCTATCTTGTGTCATTTATACTAAAGAAAGATAGCGGGCGCCTGGGTGGCTCAGATGGTTAAGCATCTGCCTTCGGCTCAGGTCATGATCCCAGGGTCCTGGGATCGAGTCCTGCATCGGGCTCCCTGCTCCTTGGGAGCCTGCTTCTCCCTCTGCTTCTCTCTCTCTCTCTCTGTCTCCCTCTCTCTCTCTCCTCCTCTGTCTCTCATGAATAAATAAATAAAATCTTTAAAAAAAAAAAAAGACAGATAGCAAGTTAATTACAATGATAAAATTAAATAACTTTCCAGATTCACTTCAAAGTCATCTTTCTCAAACTTGAAGTTGCATTTCATTGATCAAAACTCTTAGATATTCCACTTAAGTTTTCTGTAAACCTGAAACTGCTTTTTAAAAAGGGCTCTTAATTAAAAAAAAAGCAAAATGCAATTTTATTTGAAGTCTGAAAAAGTCTTATATAAATTTCTCTAATATTTCAAAAGCCAACAGTAAAAAACAAAATATAGTAGTGATTACATATATGTCTATCCATGGCTTCATTGTGTTATGTAGGGAGAAGCACTTACATTGTAGCCTGAAGCAAAACACAAAATGTATTAAAGTAAACCATTTCATTTGTTGCACAATGAAAGAATTTCAAAAGTCAAAAAGTTTTTACCTGTATTTAATACTAAGCTAGTAATTCGGGGTTTTTCCCCCATATTTTGATATACATTGTAACTAAACCAAGAGTAATATAACATTTTATTTGTCAGAAATTGTCTTCTTCCTAATATTTTCTATGTATTTATTAACTTTAGGGAGAGAGCAACGGGGGTCGGGACGGGAGTGGGAGGCGGGGTGGCCAGGGCGGGGCAGACAGAGAAAGAGAATCTCAAGCAGTGTCCACGCTTAGCATGGAGCCTGACGCAGGGCTCGATCTCACAACCCTGACGTCATGACCTGAGCTGAAATCAAGTCGGATACTTAAATGACTGAGCCACCCATGCACCCCCCCAATATAATTTATTTAAAGCAAATTTTGAAGGATGTCATTTGTTATGGGTAAGGCTAAATATTACCAAGGATTTTATTAAACATAAATTTTACAATATAATATTTGATATAATAAAGGTTTTAACTTCAAATAATGTCTTATTATATATCATTATAAAGTGATTTTCTAAAGTATTAAGGCTTCTCAAAAACTATTTTAGAAGTGTTTTTTTTTTTAATTAGCAAATACTAAACTACAGAGATGGGGAGCTTTTCCTCTTATTTTACAGTTGAGAAAACGGAGGCTCCAAAAAAATGAACTATTTGTTCAAAGGCCAAAAATTAATAGATGACAGATTCTAGTTTTAAATTCAAGATGATCTGATTCTAAAATTCATGCTCTTAATCACAAATGCCAATGTGTGGCTTAGACAGTGGTAGGGGGACCTGGGGGAGGGGGAGTCTGGGTGACATTTCAAAGACAAAATCCATAGGCAATGCTGATGGCTCAGAGAGATGAAAGTTTTGATGAGTAAGGGTTCTCTTCTAGCTGAGAAATTTAGGAAAATAGTGTTGCTACCGTAAAATACCATAACAGTAGAAAAATAAATAAATAAGCAAGATAGGAATTTCATTTAAGGAAAAAGGTGCTGAGATTGATTGTGGCCTTGCTAAGTCAAAAGTAGCATTAAGACTTATGGGTAGGGGCACCTGGGTGGCTCAGTCCATCAGCATCTGCCTTCGGCTCAGGTCATGATCCCAGGGTCCTGGGATCGAGCCCCGCATTGGGCTCCCTGCTCAGTGAGAAGCCTACTTCTCCCTCTTCCTCTGCCTGCTGCTTGTGTTCCATCTCCTATTGTCTCTGTCAAATAAATAAATACAATCTTTAAAAAAAAAAATAAAAGACTTACAGGTAGAGCTGTCCTATAAAGCATTTGAAAATACGGGACTTAGATTCTGTTGAAAGTCAGTGCTGAAAATGTAGATTCAAGATCCATCAACTAAGGGTAGTGGTTGAAGCCAGAACAGGTGAAAAAGAATAAGAATCTGGAGACATGACCTAAAAACAGTAACATGATCTAAGCCTCAGGGAAGGCCCCCACTTGCGGGCTTAAGGAAGGAAAAATGTGAGCCAAGAAAATGAAGAAATAAACAAATAAATAACAAAAAGTTAAAGGAGGACCAGGACAACCTAGAATCATGAAAGCCAAGAAATAATAAACATGGCTAAAATTTATTGAGCACTTACCGTGGATCAAATTTGTGTTGTGTATTTCACAGACATTATCTTATTTAATCTTTATAGTAACTCAAGGAGGTAGGTCTGTAGATCTTTATTGATAGATGAAGACACAGAGGCTTTGCAAAATTAAGCCAATATGCCTGTCACTCAGCTGGCAAGTCCTAGGGCAAAAACTGGAATGTGTGTTTCCAGCCTCCAGGGTCCATTTTCCAACCAGTGGTCTCTAGAGTGTACAAGGCAAACCACTGTGGTGTGGGAAGAAAATGTTAAATTGCAATTATTATATCTCTTCTTCTTTAAATTGCATTTTTGTGTATGTTTTACAAGCATCCTATATTAGTATGGTGAATGCGCATATTTTCTAAATTAATAAGTATATATTTATTGGGGCATATGCTCAGTTAATTTACTAATGTAAGGATGCAAAACATATTGGAATCATTTCTTCATTATTATTTTTTTTAATCACTTCTTTAAACTGCTATACAAAACTGCCTTTTTGTCTTGTCCCATCTTCAACAAGAAACTACGTTCACTTTAAAAGACAGCATGGCGCATGCTGTCTTTTAAATGCAATACTCGTTCTAATTGAGTTAAATAAGAACTGTTTATTTCATGGGTTCTTTTCAAGTTATTCCTTGGTATTTTCAGAAATTTGTGAAAGCTTTTGGGTTTAATTGGTTCTTTGTAATAGTAAAAGGAACACAGGCTTTAGACCAGACAGATACCAGCTTTGACCCTTCTGACCATATGACCTCAGACAAATACCTCATTTCTCAGAGCCAGGTTTGTTCATCTGTAAACTGAAGATAATATGTACCTGGCAGAGTACTGCAAAGTTTAGCAATATCATATGAAAATAACTTAGCACTGGGCCTGGCATACAGTGGATACTTTTAGATTTTATTTATTTATTTGAGGTGGGGGCGCACACGTGGTGAGAGGGGGTGAGGAAGGGCAGAGGGAGAGGGAGAAAGAGAATCCAGAGCAGACTCTACGCTGAGCCCAGAGCCCCATGCAGGGCTCAGTCTCATGACCCTCAGATCATGACCTGAGCCAAAATCAAGAGTCAGTTGCTTAACCAGCTGAGCCACCCAGGGGCCCCTACAAGTGATACTTTAAAAGAACAGCAAAAAGTAATAATAGGAGCAGTACTTCTTTACTGTAAAGAATATCTATAGTTCAATCATCATGTCCCCTCTAAAATCCAGACACATATACCTTTGGCACAGTTTTGCCTATACGGTCCTTGATTTAACCTGGGTACTTGTTTGAACATAGACAAAAAGGATTTTCCAGAAATATGGAGGCCACTGCATACAGCTGTGCAGGTTGGGGAATGCCATTTACATGAGCTACAGGCATACCTTGGATATATTGTGGGTTCAGGTCCAGACCACTGCAATAAAGCAAATATCACAATAAAGCAAGTCAGGTGAGAATTTTGGTTTCCTAGTGTAAATAAAAGTTAATGTTTACAGTATACTGTAGTCTATTAAGTGTGCAATGGCATTATGCCTTAAAAAAAATACCTTAATTTAAAGATATTTTATTGCGGGCTGCCTGGGTGGCTCAGTCGGTTAGGCAGCTGCCTTTGGCTCAAGTCATGACCCAGGGTCCTGGGATCAAGCCTCGCATCGTGGTCCTGGGGTCCTGGGATCAAGCCCCACATCAGGTTCCTCTGATGGATCTGGGCAAAATCAACTGAAAACCTTTTGGAAAGGATTCACCATCCTAGATGCTATTAAGAAACAAATAATACATTATATGTTAAAAAAAAAGATAACAGGAAGGGAAAAACAAAAGGGGGGAAATGGGAGGGGGAGACAAACCATGAGAGAACTATGGACTCTGAGAAACAAACTGAGGGTTCTAGAGGGGAGAGGGGTGGGGGGATGGGTTAACCTGGTGATGGGTATTAAAGAGGGCACGTTCTGCGTGGAGCACTGGGTGTTATACACAAACAGTGAATCGTGGAACACTACATCAAAAACTAATGATGTAATGTATGGTGATTAACATAGCATAATAAAATAAAATTAAAAAAAAAAGTCACCACCTAATCTTTCTCCTTCCCGGCTTTTTGAATTATTTTCATAGTGGGCTGATTCTAACACTAATCTTATATACATACTTTAGTAAAAATGTTAATCTTTAAAAAAAAAAGAACATTTGTGATTCGTGGAAAGAGGTCAAGATATCAACATTAACAGGAGTTTGGAAGTTGATTGTATCCCTCATGGATGACCTTGAGGAGTTCAAGACTTCAGTGGAGGAAGTAGCTGCAGATGTGGTGGAAATAGCAAGAGAACTAGAATTAAAGTGGGCCCTAAATATATGACTGTATCTCATGATAAAACTTTAAGGAGCTGATTCCTATGGATGAGCAAAGCAGGTGGTTTCTTGAGATGGAATATACTCCTGGTGAAGATAGCACTTGCTTGATAGCACTTTACCTACAGTAGAACTTCTTTCAGAATTGGAGTCATTCCTCTGAAACCATTCTGCTGCTTTACCAACTACGTTTATGTAACATTTAAGTCCTCTGTTGTCATTTCAACAGCCTTCACAGCATCAGTTGACTTTGCCCAGATCCATGAGAGGAATCACTACCTGTGGCAGCTATCGCCTTACAAAATGTATTTCTTAACTAGTAAGACTTGAAAGTTGAAATTACTATGTGGTGCATGGGCTGCAGAATCAATGTTGTGTTAGCAGGCCATGAAAGCAATGTTAATGTCACTATCCATTTCCATCAGAGCTCATGGGTAATCGGGTGCATTGTTAATGAGTGATAATATTTTGAAAGGCATCTTTTTTCTGAGCAATAGGTCTCAACAGTAGGCTTAAAATACTCAGTAAACCATGTTTTAAACAGATGTGCCATCATCCAGGCTTTGTTGTTCCATTTTTAGAGCATAGGCAGAGTAGATTTAGCATAGTTCTTAAGGACCCTAGAATTTTCAGGATGGTAAATGAACATTGGCTTCAACTTAAAGTCACCAGGTGCATTAGCTGCTAAAAAGAGAGTCAGCCTGTCTTTGAGGCTTTGAAGCCACGTACTGACTTCTCTGTATCTGAGAAAGACCTAGATGGCATCTCCTTCCAGGACAAGACAGTTTCATCTGTAGTGAAAATCTGTTGTTTTGTGTAAGCTACAGCATTAATTATCTTAGCTAAATAACTTGCTAGATAACTTGCTGCAGCTTCTCCCTCAGCACTTGCTGCTTCACCTTTGCACTTCTATGTTACAAGAAGGCTTCTTTCCTTAAACCCCATGAACCCACCTCTGCTAGCTTCAGACTTTCCTTCTGCAGCTTCCTCACCTCTCTCAGCCTTCATAGAATTGAAGAGAGTTAGGGCCTTGCTCTGGTTTAGGCTTTGGTTTTGGCTTAAGGGAGTGTTGTTGCTGGTTTGATCTTCTATCCATAATTTTCTCCGTATCAGCAATTAGCCCGTTTGACTTTCACTTTCTTATCATTTACGTGTTCACTGGAGTAGCACTTTTAGTTTCCTTCAAGAACTTCAAGTTATGCCTTGATAAGAGTCATGGCTCCTCCTATTCTTGTACAGAGCAGTATCCCTAGAAATATCCTGGCAAAGACATAGAGGGCCAAAGATATGGCATCCTCAACAGAATTAAGAGACGAATGCCACTGCCCACACTTGCATTGGTTGGTGTGTTAAATGCTTGTCTGCTTGTTTGATGTTCTTCGCAGATCTGTACTCCCGACTTGGTGGTATTCTTGGCTTGTGCCAATCAGCGGCTCAAAGAAAGATTACTGAAGCGCGCAGAGCAACAGGGACGGCCTGATGACAATCTGAAAGCCACCCAAAGGAGACTAATGAACTTCAAGCAGAACGCTGCTCCATTGGTCAAATACTTCCAGGAAAAGGGGCTCATCATGACAGTAAGTTAGCTATACTTTTACATGTCCAGTATAAGAACAATCTTTCAGATTTCTAATTCACCTGTTCTCATTTAGAAACCCTCTTTACTTTAAAAAAAAAAAAGTGGCTTTTCCAGGGTTTTAGATCCAATGGGAAAAAAACCAATAATTTTTACCTGCTTTGCCTTGATTAATTCATTATGATAAAAATACTTTCAGTTTAGTTTAATTTTATAAAAAATGATAAATTTTAACCTTGGCTAGAATTCTACAGTCCCCCCCCCAAAAAAAAAGTATTTTTAAATAATTAGTTGGATAATTTTAAGTAGTACTTGCCCGGTTTCTCAACTCTTCTGTCTTTGGAAACCTAATAAAATTGATAGGCTTAAAAACACATAGTTGATAGAGTGTTCTATTAGACTTACATTGTAAGTCCGGTTTTATCACAAAGTACCACGTAAAGAAATGAGATCCTGATGGCACAAAAAAGTTTCCTAAGGGTTTGACTTGCTTAAAGAAGTAATAGTGTCCGAAAATGGAAGGCATTGATCTTTCTGCTCCATTAACACAATGCTAATATTGTTTTCAATATTTGTTTTATGGTTAATGATACTCAATGTACCAATGAAGATGAGACTGAATCATTATTTAAGTTATTAGAATACAGGAAGTTAATGGTGAAGATTCAGCTAAATTATGATCCCATAACATCAAAAATTCCGGTATTAGAGGAGACAAAAGAATCACTGACCATCTGATGAAAATATTTTATGGAAGAAGACACCAACATCAGAGCAACTCCATGATAGCTGGATGGTGGCAGAGCTCAGCAGAACCTTCCCCCCAGCCCTTGGGTTTTTCTCACCAGACCAGAGATTCTTATCTAGTGAGGTTACAATGCCTGGTGGACAATCTGATGAAAATAATTCATCCCCTTCTGAATAAAATGCACATAAGATTTTTTTTTTTTACAAATTTTAGGTAAATCTACTGAAGCTCATCCACAGAGCCCCTATGACCTAGCAATTACTGGGTAAAAAAATCTCTTCATTGGACCAAGATGCCCTTAAATCTGAGACAGTCAAAACACTTGAATAATAATCTCTCTGCAGTCTTTTTAGCACTCTAAAGAAATATTTATTCGAATTTGCTCTTTGAGTCAAAGTTGTCATGTCAGAGAACTGTAAATCTGATCTGAAAATTGTTCACAGTGCCACAGTTCATTTTATGGTCTAAAAGACATTGAAAATAGGAAAGATTCAAGAAAGTCAGGGTGGATGTTTCTCTGGCTAATTTTGTTGGGATTGTTCCCTGTTTCTCTTGCAAATTACCAATGCTTCTGCATTGTGTCATGAAAAAAGAAATTTACCCTACAGACCAAACCCCCAACTGCAAAGTGCAGAGCCAGAGTTTTAATTGATGTTTGCAAGGCTTAAAGGTATTGCCAAAGTGTCTCTGATTACTCCCTGCCTGTCACGTTTGTCATCACAAGCAGAGCAGATTTCCCAAATGAATGCAGAGTGGGGATTGTTAATTTACTAATATTTTGCATGGAGGTGAAATGCCATTGCCTGTAATTGAGGGAGTCAATAACAATGTGGATGACAGCCTGTAACCTCAATGCTAAAACCAAATAAGCTTTAGGATGAACGCCTCTAATTACTGGGAGACTTGCCTTGGAAAGTCACCTTTTGAAAAGTGGTGAACACAAACACAGGCTAGGCTCTGGGGAATAGAATTAGAAAATTTCGTCTGTCAAAGGAGCAAGTACTGCATCCTGAATCACATGTACTCCTTCAGAACGTGGATCATAGTTCGGTTTTGGAATTAAAATATATTGGATAGCATTTCTGCTTTTAAAGATGAGTTAAATAATAAAACGATCATTCTTATTAATCACAAAACATATTAAGATTTTACTTTAAGAACTGGGAGTTAACAGATCAAACCCCTCTGTAGTTTTTTTCTGTTGCTTCTACTTGCCCCTTTTAATTGATTCATTTATTCATTTAGTAAATATTTATTGAGAATCACTGGGTGCCAGACATTCTGCTAGGTGCTAGGGATGCAAATCTAAATAAGCAAAAGGTAAGGATCTTTATTTTATTCCCTTACATATTACAAATTCCTAGAACAGTACCTGCCTGGTACATAGTGTGCTCCCAGTAAATGAATAAAGCTTACAGTCTATGGGGAAAGAGATACTAAACAATGAGTTTATTAAATGTGATAACTGTCGCAAAGGAGAATGTACAAGGCATCCTCACATATGTCATGCACTGTGTTAGGAATTGAGTAGAACAGACTCTTCTCACCCACAAGTAAGGTTAATCATTTGTCTTGGTGTGAGGTTCTTAAAGACCACGGAGACCACATCCCTCTTCAGTCCAGTTGAGAAACTTCATCTTAGTGCTTCTCTTCCCTAGGGCTTTGGAATCTGAAACTCTCACTTGAAATCTTATGTTCCAATGCCATTTAATAAATTCATGATGCTCTGGGACTTGATCTCCATCTATAAATTGGAGATGATGTTACCTACCACATAATGTTGTTGTATGGGTGAAATGAGAGAATGTGTGTTGCACGGCAGACAGTAGCAATCCAGAGGCCATGTTTAGGGTGCACCGTGCACCCCACTGCCTGGCTCAGATTCCAGCTGTGCCACCTACCACCTGCATCACCCCCTGCAGGCTACTCATCTTCTCTGTGACTCAGCTGCCTGACCTGTGAAATGGGTATAATCATCCATCCTACCTCAGTGTAATTATAAGGAGTAAATGGATACCAGAACAGTGCCTGGAACGTTGTAAGGCCAATTTAAGTGATTGATATTGTTTTATAATTCTTGTGTTTCTTCCTCTCTCTTCCCTTCCCCTCCCATCCCATCTTTTGGAACCTACAATTACCACTAACAATTCTGTGCTCTCTGAGGGCTCACTGTTGCCTTTTCTCCCATAGACAGATTATTGAGGAAATCCAAAATGAAGAATCTAGGTGCCAAATTCATTTTTTCTTTAAAAATGTGTTATCAATTTTTAAATTGTCCCAGTGTTTTTTCTTAACTTCTGTATTGGTTATCTAATCAAGCCATAAAATGGCTGCATCTGAATACTGTGATTGGATTGTAGCAAACATCAACTCATTTTTTTTTTCTTTTTTACTTCATCATTCACTCTACCTATTGGCAGATTTGACTTAAGAATGAACCCAGTGTGACTGAAGAGAAAACCTAATCAAAATAGCCAGGAAAATATGCTGTTATCTGAATACTGTATCTTATTGACATGGTTCCCATGACATGGACCTTTTCATTTTTATTCTTTTATTATACTTATCCATATCCAGCCATCTGTGCATGAATTAAATGCTATGAAATCACAAGGCTAGGATATTAGGGACGTCATAGAATCTTCTCAGACAAGTTTATATGTTGTTTTCTAACTTACAATAGGGTAGGATGTAATTGCTCATCATATCTTTTACAATTTTGTGCTCCTAGTTAACTTAGGTGCTATGAGTTCCCCAAGTTTGTCAAGAGTTTTGTTTTGAAGTTTGTTTGAGTATTACCGGGACCAAGAAAGCTGCTTGTCTTAAAGTCTTACAGAGTAAGCTCTGTTTCATGACATTTTGAAGCACTGGGACTTGATGAAACTATAGAATTCTTGAAGTATAATTTCCCTTCTATAGGATCTTCAAAAGTCTCAGTAATATGTGTGTGTGTGTGTGTGTGTGTGTGTGTGTTGTAATGATAATTTTTTATCTTTATTTTTGAAGCTTAAAGAAACCCCTAGTCTGTTTTAATCATCCTCCCTAAGTTGGATGAAACTTATTGGAGAAATAGTATTAGTTAAGACAGGTCAAGCTTAAGTAAGTTTGAGGAACTATTTAAAAAATACACACAGTTTTGTTTGTTGTTTTAAGAAAAAGGTCTTCTAAAATGATTGAAAAATAATAGGGTAAGATGTAATGTTTATATTATTATTTTCCAAAATGCACTGTGCTGTTGATCCAGCCAGGAAAACATGCCACTCACCAGGGAAAGGGTTACACACTTGTGTGCATTGAATAAATGCTACTCAATATAGATAATAATCATTACCACTGTTTGAAAGCCATGTTTTTAACACACACACAAAATATTAGGAATGACATGGTTACAAATAACGTCTCTAAATAAATCTATTTGGCTTTAAGGAAAGCTCCCAACATTTGCCTTGTTTTTCTGATTTTGCAGTGGAGTAGGGAATACTTCATCACAGACTGGCTTCAGTGCTGGGGAACTGGCAGAGAGAACACATCCTTTTCAAAACCACAGTATTGTTAATTCACCAGATACTATCCCTGAGCCCCCAAGGTAACCCCTTATGCCCTTATATCACTTCCTTCAAATTTGAGAATACCCATATTATATATTTCAAATTCACCACTGAAACTATGTAGTTCCTATCCCACCAGACACTCGTAGCCAAAGGGAAAATAAACAGGAATAGTAAAAGTTAATTTAGACAGAACTGAATAATTATTTGTCAATTAACTTAGTTTCATAGGAATCAACACTAACATTTAAACACAAGTACACTTATCTCTAAACTGCCAGTGCATAGCCATTTGTTAATTATCACAGTTTCCACTAACATCGCTGCATGGAGTGGGTGGAAAAGAAATCTAAACAGCACAAACCCTCAGCAGGTTTAGCAACTCACCTAAACATAAGAAAGACAATGAAGATACTTCATAACAGTTTACCCAAACAAATCCATTCTCCTAAAATTGTAATCAGAGGAAAATTGTCATTGCTTCTCAATACTTGAGATTGATGAATTTGTAAATAGGTAACATAATGAAACTGTATTTCCTTTAAATAGCATCACTTATTCTATCCTGTTTAAATATTCATTGTCATGTAATGAAAAGGCCCGTTAATTCCTTTTGGGTGGCTTTGGTAAGACAGAATATAGTCAAGGAGTAGTGTTCAAAGGTTAATAAGAAAGGCTATAGTTGTATTCTGGCACATAATTACTTGGGTGAAGATGGTGTATATATGTGCTGGATATATGGCCCTCTGAATTGTTTTAAATTCAATTTAAAAACTATGTAGACAGTGCCTTCTGGCATGAAACCTGATACTGTTAGAACTTCAATGTGAAGAGCCCAGAGGAAACATGAGAAATACCCATTTGACTTGAATACAGGGCAGCTTATAAGGAGTCACACTGTGTGAGCAACCAGCATTTATAGACTCCTACTGTGTGCAGAGGCGGCAAGATAGAACTGCCCTAGAAAAACTACTGTTGCTTCTTTTAGGAGAGTAACATCTCTGTGGATTTTTTTGAATGGGTATTTGGATTTTTTTTAAATTAACATATAATGTATTATTGGTTTCAGAGGTACAGGTCTGTGATTCATCAGTCTTATATAATACTCAGTGCTCATTACATCACATGCCCTCCTTAATGCCCATCACCCAGTTACTTCATCCCTCCACCCCCATCCCCTCCAGCAACCCTAAGTTTGTTTCTTATGATTAAGAGCCTCTTATGGTCTGTCTCCCTCTCTGATTTCATCTTCTTTTATTTTTTCCTCTCTTCCCCTATGATCTTCTGTTTTGTTTCTTAAATTCCACATATGAGTGAGATCATATGATAATTGTCTTTCTCTGATTGACTTATTTCGCTTAGCATAATACCTCTAGTTCCATCCACGTCGTTGCAAATGGCATGATTTCATTTTTTTTTATTGACACATAATGTATTATTTGTTTCAGGGGTACAGGTCTGTGGTTCATCAGTCTTCACAATTCACAGCACTCACCATAACACATGCCCTCCCCAATGTCCATCACCCAACCACCCCATCCCTCCCACCCCCCTCCACTCCAGCAACCCTCAGTTTGTTTCCTGAGATTAAGAGTCTCTTATGGTTTGTCTCTCTCTCTGGTTCCGTCTTGTTTCATTTTTCCCTCCCTTCCCCTATGATCCCCTGTCTTGTTTCTCAAATTCCTCATATCAGTGAGATCATATGATAATTGTCTTTCTCTGATTAACTTATTTTGCTTAGCATAATATCTTCTAGTTCCATCCACGTCATTGCAAATGGCAAGATTTCATTTTTTAATGGCTGAGTCGTATTCCATTGTGTGTATATATATATATATATATGTATATATATATATACACCACATCTTCTTTATACTTTCATCTGTCAATGGACATCTGGGCTCTTCCCATAGTTTGGCTATTGTGGACATTGCTGCTATAAATATTGGGGTGCAGGGGCCCTTCGTATCACTGCATTTGTGTCTTTGGGGTAAATACCCAGTAGTGCAATTGCTGGGTCATAAGGTAGCTCTATTTTCAACTTTTTGAGGAACTTCCACACTGTTTTCCAGAGTGGCTGCACCAGCTTGCATTCCCACCAACAGTGTAGGAGGATTCCCCTTTCTCCACATCCTTGCCAACAGATGTCATTTCCTGACTTGTTAATTTTAGCCATTCCGACTGGTGTAAAGTGGTATCTCATTGTGGTTTTGATTTGTATTTCCCTGATGCCAAGTGATGTTGAGCACTTTTTCATGTGTCTGTTGGCCATTTGTATGTCTTCTTTGGAGAAATGTCTGTTAATGTCTTCTGCCTATTTCTTGATTGATTATTTGTTCTTTGGGTGTTGGGTTTGATAAGTTCTTTATAGATTTCAGATACTAGCCCTTTATCTGATATGTCATTTGCAAATGTCTTCTCCCATTCTTTTTTTTTTTAAAGATTTTATTTATTTATTTGTCAGAGAGAGAGAGAGAGCAAGTGAGAACAAGCAGGGGGAGCAGCAGGCCTCCTGCTGAGCAAGGAGCCTGATGCGGGACTCGATCCCAGGACCCTGGGACCATGACCCAAGCTGAAGGCAGACACTTAACCTACTGAGCCACCCAAGTGTTCCAATATCTTCTCCCATTCTATTGGTTGTCTTTTGGTTTTGTTGACTATTTCCTTTACTGTGCAAAAGCTTTTTATCTTGATGAAGTCCCAATAGTTCATTTTTGCCCATGTTTCCTTGCTTTTGGTGATGTGTCTAGCAAGAAGTTGCTACAGCAGAGGTCGAAGAGGTTGCTGCCCGTGTTCTCCTCTAGGATTTTGATGGATTTCTATCTCACATTGAGGTCTTTCATCCATTTTGAGTCTACTTTTGTGTATGGTGTAAGGAAATGGTCCAGTTTCATTCTTCTGCATGTGGCTATCCAATTTTCCTAACACCATTTGTTGAGGAGACTGTCCTTTTTCCGTTGGATATTCTTTCCTTCTTTGTTGAAGATTAGTTGACCGTAGAGTTGAGGGTGCATTTCTGGGTTCTCTGTTCTGTTCCATTGATCTATGTGTCTGTTTTTATGCCAGTACCATACTATTTTGATGATTACAGCTTTGTAATAGAGCTTGAAGTCTGGAATTGTGATGCCACCAGTTTTGCTTTTCTTTCTCAACATTCCTCTGGCTATTCGGGGTCTTTTCTTGTTCCATACAAATTTTAGGATTATTTGTTCCAGCTTTTAACTTGTTCCAGTTAAAAAAGTTGATGGTATTTTGATAGGGATTGCATTGAATGTGTAGATTGCTCTAGGTGGCATAGACATTTTAACAATATCTGTTCTTCCAATCCATGAGCATGGGATGTTCTTCCATTTCTTTGTGTCTTCCTCAGTTTCTTTAATGAGTGTTCTATAGTTTTCTGAGTACAGATCCTTTGCCTCTTTGTTTAGGTTTATTCTTGGGTGTCTTATGGTTTTTGGGTGCAATTGTAAATGGGATTGACTCCTTAACCTCTCTTTCTTCTGTCTCATTGTTAGTGTATAGGAATGCAACTGATTTCTGTGCATTGATTTTATATCCTGCCACATTGCTGAATCCTGTATGAGTTCTAGTAATTTTGGGGTGGAGTCTTTTGTGTTTTCCTCATAGAGTAACATGTCATCTGCAAAGAGTGAGCGTTTGACTTCTTTACCAATTCAGATGCCTTTTATTTCTTTTTGTTGTCTGATTGCTGAGGCTAGAACTTCTAGTACTATGTTGAACAGCAGTGGTGATAGTGGACATCCCTGCTGTGTTCCTGATCTTAGGGGAAAAGCTCTAAGTTTTTCCCCATAGAGAATGATATTCACTGTGGGCTTTTCATATATGGCTTTTGTGATATGGAGATATGTTCCCTCTATCCCTACACTGTGAAGAGTTTTAATCAAGAAAGAATGCTGTACTTTATCAGATGCTTTTTCTGCAGCTATCGGAGGATCATACGGTTCTTGACCTTTCTATTATTTATGTAATGTATCACATTGATTTATTTGCGGATGTTGAACCACCCTTGCAGCCCAGGAATAAATCCCACTTGGTCGTGTTAAATAATCCTTTTAATGTACTGTTGGATCTTACTGTCTAGTATTTTGGTGAGAATTTTTGCACCCATGTTCATCAGGGATATTGGTTTGTAATTCTCCTTTTTGGTGGGGTCTTTGTCTGGTTTGGGGATCAAGGTAATGCTGGCCTCATAGAAAGAGTTTGGAAGTTTTTCTTCCATTTCTATTTTTTGAAATATCTTCAGAAGAATAGGTATTAATTCTTCTTTAAATGTTTGGTAGAGGGGCGCCTGGGTGGCTCAGTCATTAAGCATCTGCCTTTGGCTCAGGTCATGATCCCAGGGTCCTGGGATCAAGCCCCACATCAGGCTTCCTGCTCCGTGGGAAGCCTGCTTCTCCCTCTCCCACTTCCCCTGCTTGTGTTCCCTCTCTCGCTGTCTCTCTCACTTTCAAATAAATAAATAAAAATCTTTAAAAAAAGTAATGAAAATGAATGTTTGGTAGAATTCCCCTGGGAAGCCATCCAGCCCTGGGTTCTTGTTTGTTGGGAGATTTTTGATTATTGCTTCAATTTCCTTACTGGTTATGGGTCTGTTCAGGTTTTCTATTTCTTCCTGTTTCAGTTTTGGTAGTTTATTCGTCTCTAGCAATGCATCCATTTCTTCCAGATTGCCTAATTTGTTGGCATATAGCTGCTCATAATATGTTCTTATAATTGTTCTTCGGTGTTGGTTGTCATCTCTCCTCTTTCATTCATGATTTTATTTATTTGGGTCCTTTCTCTTTTCTTTTTGATAAGTCTGGCCAGGGGTTTATCAACCTTATTAATTCTTTCAAAGAACCAGCTCATAGTTTCATTGATCTGTTCTACTGTTCTTTTGGTTTCTGTTTCATTGATTTCTGCTCTAATCTTTATTATTTCTTTTCTTCTGCTGGGTTTAGGCTTTATTTGCTGTTCTTTCTCCAGCTCCTTTAGGTGTAAGTTTAGGTTGTGTATTTGAGACCTTTCTTGTTTCTTGAGAAAGGCTGGTATTGCTATATATTTCCCTTTTGGGATTGCCTTTGCTGCAACCCAAAGATTTTGAACAGTTGTGTTTTCATTTTCATTTGTTTCCATAAATATTTTAAATTCTTCTCTAATTTCCTGGTTGACCCATTCATTCTTTAGTAGGATGCTCTTTAGCCTCCGTGTGTTTGAGTTCTTTCCAAATTTCTTCTTGTGTTTAAGTTCCAGTTTCAAAGCATTGTGGTCCAAAAATATGCAGGGAATGATCCCAGTCTTTTGGTACCAGGTGAGACCTGATTTGTGACCCAGTATGTGAACTATTGTGGAGAATATTTCATGTGCACTAGAGAAGAATGTGTATGCTGTTGCTCAAGGATGGAATGTTCTGAATATATCTGTGAAGTCCATCTGGTCCAGTGTGTCATTCAAAGTCCTTATTTCCTTGTTGATCTTCTACTTAGATGATCTGTCCATTGCAGTGAGGGGGGGTGTTAAAGTTCCCTACTATTGTTGTATTAATGTCTATGTGTTTCTTTGATTTTGTTATTAATTGGCTTATATAATTGGCTGATCCTATGTTAGGGGCATAGATATTTAAAATTGTTAGATCTTCTTGTTGGATAGACCCTTTAAGTATGCTACAGTGTCTTTCCTCGTCTCTTATTATAGTCTTTGGTTTAAAATCTAATTTGTCTGTTATAAGGATTGCCACCCTGCTTTCTTTTGATGTCCATTAGCATGATAAATGCTTTTCCACCCCTTTACTTTAAATCTGAGGGTGTCTTTGGGTCTAAAATGAGTCTCTTGCAGACAGCATATTGATGGGTCTTGCTTTTTTATCCAATCTGATACCCTGTGTCTTTTGATTGGGGCATTAGGCTATTTACATTCACAGTAACTATTGAAAGATATGAATTTAGTGCTATTATATTACCTGTAAAGTGACTGTTACTTTATATTGTCTCTGCTCCTTTCTGGTCTATGTTATTTTACTCTCTCTTTGCTTAAAGGACCCTTTTCAATATTTCTTGTAGGGCTCGTTTTGTGATTACAAATTCTTTTAGTTTTTGTTTGTCCTGGAAGTTTTTTATCTCTCCTATTCTGAATGACATCTTTGCTGGATAAAGTATTCTTGGCTGAATAGTATTCTCATTTAGCACCCTGAATATATCATGCCAGTTCTTTCTGGTCTGCCAGGTCTCTGTGGATAGGTCTGCTGCCAATGTAATGTTTCTACTCTTGTAAGTTACAGATCCCTTGTCCCGAGTGGCTTTCAGGATTTTCTATTTGTCTCTGAGATTTGCAAGTTTCACTATTGTATGTCGGGGTGTTGACCTGTTGTTAATGATTTTGAGGGGGGTTCTCTGTGCCTCCTGGATTTTGATGCCTGTTTCCTTCCCCAGATTAGGGAAGTTGTCTGCTATAATTTGCTCCAATATACCTTCTGTACCTCTCTCTCTTTCCTCTTTTTCTGGGATCCCAATCATTCTAATATTGTTTTGCTTTATGGTATCACTTATCTCTCACATTCTCCCCTCACGATCCGGTAGTTTTTTATTTCTCTTTTTCTCAGCTTCTTTATTCTCCATCATTTGGTCTTCTATATCACTAATTCTCTCTTTTGCCTCATTTATCCTAGCAGTTAGAGCCTCCATCTTTTATTGCATCTCATTAATAGGCTTTTTGATTTCAACTTAGTTAAATTTTAGTTCTTTTATTTCTCCAGAAAGGGATTCTCTAGTGTCTTCTATGCTTTTTTCAAGCCCAGCTAGTATCTATATAATCGTTATTCTGAACTCTAGTTCCAACATCTTAATTATGTGCATACTGATTAGGTCCCTGGCAGTCAGTACTGCCTCTTGTTCTCTTTTTTGAGGTGAGTTTTTTCATGTTGTCATTCTTGCAGAAAGTGGTCGCTTTTCTATTTGTAGAGTTGCAGCCATTCTTTTCTTAGATCTCCAGTTGAGTTTGCAGGTGTTCAGAATGATTTGACAGCTATCTAGCTGAATTCCTGGGACCAGTGAAATTAAAGTCTCCTACTCCTCTGCCATCTGAGACTCCTCTAGTAGTACACATTTAATTTACCTATTAACATAGATCTTTGTAATCCTGGCTTTAAAATATCCAGAACTAAATTAAAAAGTGAATCTGATTACTTTCATTATTTTTTAAATTTTATTCATTTTTTAAAAGATTTTATTTATTTATTTGACAGAGAGAGAAAGTAAGAGAGCACAAGCAGGGGGAGCTGCAGAGGGAGAGGGAGAAGCAGACTCCCTGCTGAGCAGGGAGCCCAATGCGGGGCTCAATCCCAGGACCCTGAAATCATGACCTGAGAGGAAGGCAGACGCTTAACCAACTGCCCCACCCAGGTGCCCCATATTTTTTTTTAAGGATTTATTTATTCATTTGAGGCAGGGGGAAGCATGCTCAAGCTGGGGGGAGGGGCAGAGGGAGAGGGAGAATCCCAAGCCCACTCTGCACTGACACAGGGCTCAATCCCACGACCCTGAGATCATGACCTGAGCTGAAATCAAGAGTCCAACACCTGACCGACTGAGCCACCCAGATGCCCTCTGATTACTGTCATTACTGTGGCTCTCAAAACTAAAATACATGCTATGATACCAGTTTCCTTCTCTGATCTTTTGTATAGAAAGGAAAGTAAAAGCACTGAGAGATAAAGCTATTTGCTCACAAAGTGTAACCCACAGGTAGCAAAGCAGCATCTGCTGTTCTGGGAGCAAATTAGGCTGCTTCGGAATCGGCCTCAGAACAATGGAGGCGAAGAAGCAAATACGGAATCTGCAGCAGCTTCTGTCATTCCATCTCCATAATAAGCAAGCCTCAACTCACAACTTTTCCACACCCAAAGCTTGCTCAGTATCAGTGCTGTTCACACTCTGCAGACAGAGAGCAAACCAAATTACTCAGTGAAAACCTCTCCTTTCAAAGTGGGAAATTGATGCCAATCATATGACAGATCCATTGTCAGCACCTGATGATAAGAGCGCCCACACCAGTAAAGGCAGTATTCTCATTGTGATGTTTCATGTAGGTGTTTACAGGAAAAATGAGGATGAACCTAAAGAATAAACATGCTTCCTTCTCCAAAAGAATGTAAAATATTTTTCTGTTGATTGTATTATTTCAGACATCCATGAAATAGAATCCAAAAAGCCCCAGTGCACGACTTTTAAATCATCTTAAGTAGGGCCTGACATGATAACCATGAACTAAGTGATGTGGGAGAAATCAAGATAATATTCAAGTGAACACATCTGAAAGATTCACGTGAAGAAAATTCCAGTTCCAAGAAGTATGATGGACAAGTCTATCTAAGAATATTTTAGTTAAGGCTTGTGCTGTTTCTATGGGATTGCTTTCACGACAGTTTGTCTTTAGTTGTAATTTTTGTGAAGTAAAATGAAACTCAGAGATAGTTGCTAGCTGAATATCATGGCATACTAACAGCTTCCTGTAAACTCTTGTTTCAACCTTACAGTTCTTGACAGGAAAATGTACAATGCATGCATACACATTTTCAGCTGGTCACGTTTCCAGGAGATGTTCTGGTCAGAAAAATACTCGTGACAAGAGTGTCAATGAACATCCCACACCTCTAGAATTAGGTCTTGATTTAGTTCAATATGTTATACTGAGACTTATTGGGACATTGAGTAAGAAAATCATATTTTTGGTTCTTAGATGAATTTTTTTTTTAAGACTAAACTAGTTGGAATCGATCAGTATCTTTAAAGAAAGATGGCAGTGTAGTTGAATTAAGTGCCTGACAAGGACGAAGAGGAAGCGGGAGAAGGATGGGGGGGGGAGGAAAGGAAGGGACAACAAAAGAAAAGGAAAAAGACAGGCATGAGAAACTTGCCAATCAGGAAAAGACAAAAAAATATTATGAATAGATGGGGTCTTAAAAACAATGGCTAATAATTTCTGAGTGCTAAATATAAGATTGGTACTACTCAAAGCGCTTCACATGTTTGAGGTCATCCATCTTCACTAACTCTCCATGAGGCAGACACAAGCATACTTCATTTTATTTCGCTTCACAGATACTGTGTTTTCTACAACTTGAAGGTTTGTGGCAACCCTGCATCAAGCAAATTTATCGGTGCCATCTTTCCAACAGCATTTGCTTACTTTGTGTCTCTGCATCACATTTTGGTGATTCTCGCAATACTACAAATATTTTCGTTATTATTTGTAACAATCTGTGATGTTACGACTCACTGAAAGCTCATATGATGGTTAACATTTTTTAGCAGTGAAGTATTTTTAATTAAGGTATGCAGATTGTTTTTTAGACATAATGCTATTGCCTCCTTATTAGACTGCTGTTAGTGTAAACATAACCTTTATATGCACTGGGAAACCAAAAATTCCATTGGACTGACTTGATTGCAACCTTTGCTTTATTGTGGGTGGTCTGGAATCAAACCTGCAGTATCTCTGAGGTGTGCCTATGTTATTGCCATGTCCATTTTGTAAATGAGAACACTGAAGCTCATGAAAGCATAGCTGGCCCAAGATTCCACCAGAGCTGTGCGGCTTTAGCCCGGACCTAGGACACCAGCCCCAGAGGAAGCATCTGTGATTGTTGTATTGTCCCTTCATTCGAGATGGTGAAGAGAAAGCCCACTACTGCTTTCTCCAGGCATTTAACATTTGATAAGCACCTCTATTCAGCTGGAATCTCTTCATTTCGGTTTCTCTGAAAAGAATAAGTAAGAAAATTAACTCTGATGGTGCATTCCATGGAGAAGTTGTAAAAAAAAAAGAGTAATTTTACTAGGTAACAGATGTAAAATAATTAAGATAATTCATAAAAGTGGTCCATCTGAGCACATATACAAGAAGGAAATTTTACCATGAACGCCAAGCCTTGTATTTTTATCTCCCCTACACATTATCTTCTTCACTGGCTGAGTTCTACAAATCAAAGGTAAAGCCATGGCTGCAGTTTTGCTGCAGGCAAAACCCTGTCCTTATCTACGTAGAGTTTTATCATTCATCTTATCCATTATGACCGTTCTTTTATACTCATCCATTCAAACATTTTTTTAAATACATTTTTTTAAAAGATTTTATTTATTTATTTGAGAGAGAGCACATGAGAGGGGGTAGGGTCAGAGGGAAAAGCAGACTCCCCACTGAGCAGGGAGCCCGATGCGGGGTTTGATCCTCCAGGATCATGACCTGAGCCGAAGGCAGTCGCTTAACCAACTGAGCCACCCAGGCATCCCTCGAACATTTTTATCCAGGGCCTATTGCATGTCAGACGCTAGTACTTTCCCAACAAGGGCCCATGTGAGACACGGTAGGGAATCCAAAGATGATGTGGAGATAAATCTGCCTTCATGGAGTTTGTGTGCAGGCAGTGATATAAACATAAATAACTTGAGAACAGCACAGGAGGGGGTAAATGCCACTCACAGAGGTATAATAAGCCAGAAGGAGTCAGGGACAGGGGAGTGACTTCCTCCTGGAAAGATTAGGAAAAGCTTTACTGGAAACGTGGGCCCTGGAGGGGTAGGTGAGAGTTCCCCAGAAATGGGAAGGAAGGGCATTATAAGAGGACGTCAGCAGACGCAAGGCATGTAGGGTATATAATGGAGTTGTTAGAATTAAAAGGGTGTGGGGACAGACGTACTGGACCAAACTGAAGAAGGCACTGCAGGGCTAGGCTAAGGAGGAAAGCCTATTCTGTGGGTGGGGCGGGCTTCAAAGGCCCTGAGTCAGGGAAGGACCTAAGGAGAAATATAAGCTGGTGGTTGTATGCAAAACACTGAAGGGAGAAGTGTTCGGAAGGGATCTGACAAGGGCGGATGCGGGGATGGTGACTGCATGTGACACAAGGTTTTACTCCCCCTGGACAGGATCGACAACCATCTGGAGCTGACTGCAAACATGGGAGTAACTGAAAAGGTGCTTGAAGAAAATTAGCACGCATCAATCACTGCCATACGAGATGTAACATAAATTGTACTGATGTAACTATTTTGATTTCCCATTTGGATAGCGTTCATGGCAGAGTTGAAAGGAAATGGGATAGGAAAGGAAAAGTTACATAGCAAGGACTGTGATGAGCTAAAGCTTGTGAAGCAACTTTAAAATCCAAGCAGAGAGACAGCAGGGTCAGTTGAATCACCAATCTTTCCACAAATAGTTGTTTCAACATAACTCACCGAGTAAGTTAATGAATTAAGTGAAAAGTTATAGATATATTTGGAACCATTTATTTTCATGGCAGACAGCCCTACAGATCTTATAGATATGAGGACATAGTACCATTAAAGCACTGCACAGTAAAGGGTTATTACCAAAAATAAAAAGTTTAGGGGTGGGGATGCCTGGGTGGTACAGTCGGTTAAGCATCTGACTCTTGGTTTGGGGCTTGGGTCAGGATCTTGGCGTCGTGAGATCCAGCCCTGTGTTGGGATCTTTGCTCAGTGCAGAGTCCGCTTGACATTCTCTCTCCCTCTTCCTCTACCCCTCCCACTTGTACACTCTTTCTCTCTCTCTCAAATAAATAAGTCTTTTTTTAAAAAAAGTTTAGGGGCTCCTGGGTGGCTCAGTGAGTTAAGCGTCTGACTCTTGATTTTGGCACAGATCGTGATCTCAGGGTCATGAGATCAAGCTCCACATGGGGCTCTGCACTCAGTGGGGAGTCTGCTTAAGATTCTCTCCCTCTCCCTTTGCCCCTGCCCCTGCTCACATGCCCTCTATCTCTGAAATAAATAAATAAATAAATACATAAATATATTCTTTTAAAAGTTTATATCCGTTAGGGATGTGTGTGATTACAAGAAATGGAGTGGCTGAATAGGTATGGGACACAGTCTGTGGAGGTTACTCCATTCATTCAAAAAAAGTAATCAGGCGTTTGAGATGACTGAAAGAGAAGTCATAATCATTCCAACTTCAGGATTGGAAATTGGAATAGGTGGACAGAAAAGACTGGATCAGGAGGCTGAACAACCAGAGAAGGAGTGGGGAAGTAAAAGGAATTTCATTGTAACCATCTTAATTCCTTGCTGCATCCCACCTCCCTAATTTAGGGATTTAACCGAGCACAGAATAAAATAAACTTAAGAATACATTTGTTCATCAATTACTTTTAGGCAATTATTTTGAGATTTCTAGCTAATATGAGGTACTTAATGAAGACATTGATTTTTGGCTTTCTGATCTCCAATAGGAAGTAACAAAACAACCCTAAATTTAAAAGGATGCCTGTAGAAAAGAAATCTGGATGTGTATAAACTGTAGCATGATTTAGGCCGTTTTCAGGAACCAGGTTAGCAGGAACTGTGCAGTCAGAACAGTACCAGATACATAGAGAATACTTAAAAATATTTGTTTAATTAGGGGTGCCTGGGTGGCTCAGTCAGTTAAGCATCTGACTCTTGACCCAGCCCAGGTCTTGATCCCAAGGTTGTGAGTTCAAGCCCGGCAATGGGCTCCACACTGGGCATGGAGCCTACTTGAAAACATATATGTGTGTGTTTAATTAATGCATTGATTAATGAGTTGGACTGAATAAATTAGTTCTAATAAGTTGAATGTGAATAAGACGTGGTTAAACTTCATTTATTTGGGTTGGATAGGTACTTTTCAGTAGTGTTTTAAACTCAGGCTTTCAAAAACTCATGCCTTCCCCTGTGTCTGGCCTCCAACCATTGCCAATTCACAGGTTATTTGAAGGTGTCGGCAACCATGAGAGATTTCTCAGAAAATACCACAGAGTGCGCTTCAAACAGTTTCTACAATTGCTGTCAAATTCGGGAACAAGAAAGAAAAAGAGAAACAATAGATTCTTTTTTTAAAGAATCTTGTTAATTCCCTGAAAATTTTATCTGAAAATAACAAGATTGTCGTGCAATGTGAGAGATGTTTTCTCCTCTTCATTGAAACTTTTGCTTAAAAATCTGAATATAGACACCACCATCACTTGACATAAACTTGATATGTTTATTTTTAGCTTTTCTACCAAGGCTTTAGAGTTCATATGTTCATGACAAACTAATTCTGACAGAAGTCCAAAAAGATGACTTGGTTCTTACAATTGAATTCAGCAGTAACTTCAGTGAATCCCTGTCTGTCTCAGAAGATCTTAAAGCCTCAGGTGAAACGGTCTTGGCTGTGTTAGTCATGTTGGATGACTGCGGCTTACTTGTGGGTGCCTGTTCATTTCATCAACCCAGTCTGAATTCCTAAAACACTGGAATTTGGTATTAACAATATCAATTCATTAATTTCCTAAAATTGCATGCGTAGGCAGTTCCATTATGGCACTGCTCTTCTCCATGTTCTGTGAAATGATAGTTCTACTTTAAAATTGGACGAGAAGAGAAGAAACATTGGAAACTTCAATTGGCGCACATTATCTTCTATTACTTGTGTTGCTCACAGACAGCGTTCTCTTCAGCTAGGGGCTGTTGTCCAAGCTTTTTTTTTTCCCCAAGTATAATTAACGTACTGTGTTATATTAGCTTCAAGTGTACAACATAGTGATTCAACATTTCTATACATGACTCAGTGCTCATCATGATAAGTGTGCTCTTAATCCCCTTCACTTATTTCACCCATCCCCCACCCACCTCCCCTTTGGTAACCATCAGTTTATTCTCTAGAGTTAAGAGTCTGGTTTTTTTGTTTCTTTGTCTCTTTTTTCTTTGTTCATTTTTTAAAAATTTCATATATGAGTGAACTATATAGACTGCAATAAACATAGGTGTGCATATAGTGTTTTCATTTTCTTTGGGTAAATACCCAGTGGTGGTACTACTGGATCATGTGGTAGTTCTATTTTTTAATTTTCTGAGGAACCTCCTTACTGTTTTCCAGAGTGGCTGCATCAGTTTGCATTCCCACCAACAGGGCAAGAGGGTTCTCTTTTCTCCACATCATTACCAACACTTGTTATTTCTTGTGTTTTTGATTCTAGCCATTCTAACAGGTGTGAGATAATAGCTCATTGTTGTTTCGATTTGCACTTCCCTGATGATTAGTGATGTTGAGCATCTTTTCATGTGTCTGTTGGCCCTCTGTACATATTCTTTGGAAAAACGTCTTTTCACATTGTCTGCCCATTTTTTAATTGGATTATTTGGTGTTTTTGGTGTTGAGTTGTATAAGTTCTTTGTATATTTTGGATATTAACCCCTTATTGGATATATTATTTGTAAATATCTTCTCCTGTTCAGTAGGTTGCCTTTTTGTTTTGCTGATGATTTCCTTCACTATGAAAAAGCTTTTTATTTTGGTGTAGTTCTAACAGTTTAATTTTGCTTTTGTTTCTCTTGCCAGAGGAGCCTTGTCTAGAAAAATGTTGCTACAGCTGATGTCAAAAAAATTACTGCCTTTGTTTTCTTCTAGAAATTTTATGGTTCCAGGGGTGCCTGGGTGGCTCAGTCATTAAGCATCTGCCTTCAGCTCAGGTCATGGTTCCAGGGTCCTGGGATCGAGTCCCACATCGGGCTCCCTGCTCAGCAGGAAGCCTGCTTCTCCCTCTCCTACTCCCCCTGCTTGTGTTCCCTCTCTCACTATGTCTCTCTGTCAAATAAATAAATAAAATCTTCAAAAAAAAATTTATGGTTTCAGGTCTGGTATTTAGGTCTTTAATCTATTTTGAGTTTATTTTTGTGTACGGTGTAGGAAAATGGTCTGGTTTCATTCTTTTGCATGTAGCTGTCCCGTTTTCCCTACACAATTTGCTGAAGACACTGTCTTTTTCCCATTGGATATTCTTGCCTTCTTTGTTGTAGATTAATTGACCTTCTTACTGTTGGTTTATTTCTGGGCTTTCTGTCCTGTTCCATTGATCTATGTGTTTCTTTTTGTGTCAGTACCATACTGTTTGGATTACTACAGATTTGTAGTATATCTTTAAATCTGGGATTATGATACTTCTAGTTTCATTCCTCTTTTTCAAGATTTCTTTGGCTATTTGGAGTCTTTTTGGTTTCATACAAATTTTAGAATTATTTGTTCTAGTTTTGTTATTGGTAGTTTGATAGGGGTTGCATTAAATCTGTAGATTGCTTTGGGTAGAATGGACATTTTAACAATATTGATTCCTCCAGTACATGAGCATGGAATAGCTTTCTGTTTGTTTGTGTTGTCTTCAATCTCTTTCATCAGTGTTTTATAGTTTTCAGAGTACAGGTCTTTCACCTCCTTAGTTAAGTTTATCCCTAGGTATTTTATTCTTTTTGGTGCAATTGTAAATGGGATTGTTTTCTTAATTTCTCTTTCTGCTACTTCATCGTTAGTGTATAGAAATGCCACGGACTTCTGTATGTTAATTTTGTATCCTGCAACTCTACTAAATTTATTTATCATTTCTAGTAGATTTTTAGTGGAGTCTTTAGGATTGTCTACGTGTAGTATTGTGTCATCTGCAAATAGTGAAAGTCTTCCTTTTCCTTACCAATGTGGATGCCTTCTATTTCTTTTCCTTGTCAGATTGCTGCAGCTAGGATTTCTAGTAGTGTGTTGAGTAAAGGTGGTGAGAATGGACATCCTTGTCTTGTTCCTGATCTTAGAGGAAAAGCTCGCAGTTTTTCCCCATTGAGTATGATGTTAGCTGTGGGTTTTTCATGTATGTTGAGGTATGTTCCTTCTAAACTTACTCTGTTGGGGATTTTCATCATGAATGGATGTTGTACTTTGTCAAATGCTTTTTCTACATCTATTGAGATGATCATATAGTTTTTTTCCTTTCTCTTGTTAATTTCATGTATCACATTGATTTGTAATATTGACACACCCTCGCAACCGAGAAATAAATCCCACTTGGTTGTGATGAATGATTTTTTTAATGTATTATGGGATTCAATTTGCTAATATTTTGTTGAGGATTTTTGCATCTATGTTCATCAGAGATACTGGCCTGTAGTTTTCTTATTTTGTAGTGTCTTTGTCTGGTTTGGGTATCAGGATAATGCTGGCCTCATAGAATGAATTTGGAAGCTTTCCTTCCTCTTCTATTTTTCGAATAGTTTGAGAAGAATAGGTATTAACTCTTCTTTAAATGTTTGGTAGAATTCACCTGTGTAGCCATCTGGTCCTGGACTCATGTTTGTTGGGAATTTTTTAATCCATTTTCATCTGGTAATTGGTTTGTTCAAATTTTCTGTTCCTTCCACATTCAGTGTTAGAAGATTATATGTTTCAAGGAATTTATCCATTTTGTCTAGATTGTCCAATTTGTTGGCATAAATTTTTCATAATATTTTCTTATAATCCTTTGTATTTCCTTGGTGTTGGTTGTTATTTCTCCTCTTTCATTTTTGGTTTTGTTTATTTGAGGCCTCTCCCTCTTTTTTTAAATATTTTTTATGAGTCTGGCTAAAGGTTTACCAATCTTATTGATCTTCTCAAAGAACCAGCGCCTGGTTTCAGTGATCCATTCTATTGGGCTTTCGTTTGTTTAGGTTTTTTTTTTTTTGTAGTTTCTGTTTCGTTTACTTCTGTTCTAATCGTTATTATTTCCTCCTTCTATTGGTTTTGGGTTTTGTTTGTACTTTTTCTAGCTCCTTTAAGTGTAAGGTTAAGTTGTTTATTTGAGATTTTTCTTGATTCTTGAATTAGGCCTGTATTGCTATAAACTTTCCTCTTAGAATAGCTTTTGCTAGGGGTGCCTGGGTGGCTCAGGTGGTTAAGCATCTGCCTCCTGCTCAGGTAATGATCCCAGGGTCCTGGGATCAAGGCCTTCTGCTCAGGTCATGATCCCAGGGTCCTGGGATCAAGCCCCGCATCGGACTCCCTGCTGGGTAGGAAGCCTGCTTCTCCCTCTCCCTCTACTATTTCCCCCTGCTTGTGCTCTCTCACTCTCTCTGTCAAATTAATTAGATAAAATCTTTAAAAAAAAAAAAGAATAGCTTTTGCTGCATCCCAAAGGTTTTGGACTGTTGTGTTTTCATTTTCATTTGTCTCCATATATTTTTTTATTTCCTCTTTACTTTCTTAGTTGACCCATTCATTGTCTAGTAGTATGTTATTGAACTCCATGTATTTGTGTTCCTTCCAGGTTTTTTCTTGTGGTTGAAATCTGGTTTCATAGCGTTGTGGTCAGAAAAGATGCACGAGATGACTTCCATCTTTTTTAATTTGTTGAAATGCTTTGTTTTCCTTTTAAGTGTTAGATCTCTGTGTTTAAATTTTAAAGCTTACGTTGAACATCAGATTTTTATTCTTTTTCCACACTCTCAGAAGGCAAATCAGTATTCTTCAAAGAATGCAAATTTCAGAAATATTGTGCATCTTACTGAGCAAAAGCTCCACGAGAGAAAGTATTTTTACTGACGTCTTTACCACTATATCCCAAACTCTCAAATCACTGTCTGGCACATAGTAGGTGCTCTATAAATATTTATTGAATGAAACATAGACTTAAGCTAATAACCTAATCACACCCTGGATTTGGAGACATAAAGAGAAAAAGTTACATGCCAGACAACTGAAAGCAGCACTGTTTATCAAAGGAGAAAAACAGGGCCAATATTTAAAAATTAAGTGGTCAGAGGCAAACTGATCATGGTTCTAGGCCATTAATTAGCTCTTGATCTTGCACAAGTTGCTGAAACTCTCAGGGCCTAGCTATGACATTTGAAAACTAAATCTCCTAATACCTACCTCCTAGATAGTTTGTGGAAATTGAATGAGAAAAGGTAACTAAAACATTCAACGTGATGCCCAGAACAGAGAAAGTACTACTCATACGGGTCTATTTGTTATCATTCTGATGGTGTTGCCTCCTGTACTGACCAGAAGTATTATTATTCCTAATGCAACTACACGTGCCATGCTACTTTCTCATCCTGATTCTTTTATTATATTGGATTTATGACGAGAGAAATCCCTGTATTCCTGTGGCATGTTTAAAGTCTCAATAAGGTGGCCGCAGCAATTCCTATGAAATGATGAACAGAAAATTAAACACAGCTTAACAGTCTGAATGAAGCCTTGCCAAACCTGTCACTAGCTATAAAAGCCCTTCAGAATCTATTTTATAGGCTCTTGTTGTTGATTTTTCTCTCTTCTCTTTTCTTCTTCCAATTTCACTTTCACTGTCTTCATTGATTTCTACCCCTTTCCCCTCTCTGAGGATAGTCTCAGTAGACACCAGGAACACTGGGTAGGGTTGCAACTTTCATGCGTTTGTTCATGCCTGTATCATTCAATTTCTAATATATTCAAATATATGCCATCCTAGGGAAAAGGTGCAAGGGACTCAATGATGGCTATGGCATTAAGCAAAACATAGTGTGGTGTTGTGGGTCAAAGGCTGGCTTTGAAGTCACAAAGACCAGGTTTGAATCCTGGCACATTTTTTAACCTCTCTAAGCCAAAGTATCTTCATCTATAAAATGGGGATGGAATTAACAGACTTGTAAGGTTAATTAAGGATTAGAAATAATATGAATAAAGCCCTCCTATCACATGGCTGGTTAAATAAATAGTCATTAATCTACTCTGTAGTCCATGTCCCAAAACACTTAGAAACAAATCTAACCAAAAGATGTGCTAAATAATAATAATGAGTCATAGCTTATATTTATTGAGCACTTCATTGTGCTGAACAACATCATGCAAATATTTGGAGGATGATGTATGCCCAGTGATGAATTATCTTATATCACGTGCTCAATCATGTCTAAGGTATACCCATTCAAAGTGATGGATTCCATGGGAAAGCTAAAATCCACTTCTGAAAGCTACTCATTCCTTTTCAAAATGACTAAACTAGGAGACAACACCAACAGCTACTTATCTTAATGGAGACATTTTTTCTAAAGAAATGTCAACCACAAATCTGTCTTGGCAGATGCATGCTATGTTATTTTCTATCATTTTACTTCTCAACATTGGCAAGCAGAGCTGCCTGAAGGATGGGCCGCTTTTTAAGTTTCTATCAAGAGGAAGAGAAATTGAGTCTGTTTACTTCTGTTTTTAATTCTTTTTATGTAAAAATCTTATGCTTCCTTTTTCAAACAAGTAATATTTATGGAGAGATGGTGTGTATGGATCTGTGTGTGCGTGTTTGCACGTGTGCCTATGAGTGGGTGAGTGTTGGTGGTGAGGGATGCAGAAGACTAGAAGAAGAAAATAAAAATCATCCATTATTCTGCAGCCCAGAAATAACAACATTTAACATTTTGGGTCTTTTCCATGCAGTGTATTTCTATGATATTTTGACAGTGTGCTAGCTGAAATCGTATTGTAGCCTGCTTTTAACATTTTTTTAACTTGAAATTATATCTTAAGCATGTTTACAAGACATCTTTTGGGCAGTTTACCCTCTTGAAGCCTACTAGTAATGATCTAGTGTTTCTACTTCACAGAATTGACATGAAGCTCAAATTAGGAAAGATGTGAGTGTCCTCTGTAAGTTACTTCTAGAGCGCCCAAATTAAATTTTTATTTGTTCTCATCCAGATAGTGGGTAGTCAAAAGGTCTATACTTATTAAACATCTACAGAACACCCTGTAGATCACTGTGAAGATCCATAAAAGACCCAAGACAACTCCTGACCTCAGTTTATATTCTGTTCCCCGAGATGAACCAAAAACACGAAAACCTTAGAGAAAAGCAGAGAGGGAAAGGCTCTTTTGACTACAAGTAGAACTTTGCCTTAAATATTTAAAAAGGGTTCTCAGATCTTGAATTCCTTCTATCCTTGGCTTTTTCAATTTTAAAATGAGTCATGCTTCAGAGAATTATTTTTTCTTACCTCAGACATAATTATAATTTTACTCATAATAATGTAATTTGCCAGTTGAATAGTAAATTTCCAAACCCCCTTAAAAAAAAGAGGGGAGAAAAAGCCTATTTTTATAAACTCAGATCATTTATAATGATTGGTTTAAATTGAAACCCAGTATTTTTATGGAAGAAAAAAATTCCCTGGACTCAAGGAAAAAAAAGTGGAAAAAAGAGAATCATAAAATCAGAGAGGTCCTAAAAATTCTGTTAATTTGGGCGCCTGGGTGGCTCAGATGGTTGGGCGTCTGCCTTCGGCTCGGGTCGTGATCCCAGGGTCCTGGGATCGAGCCCCGCGTCGGGCTCCTTGCTCGGTGGGGGGCCTGCTTCTCCCTCTCCCTCCACTTGCCGATCCCCCTGCTTGTGCTCTCTCTATATATAAAATAAATAAAATCTTTAAAAAAAAAAGATTCTGTTAATTTATGTTATAGAAAAAATTTAAACTCTTTCTTTTGCCACAAGCATATAAGGGGTATTTTCGCATAATTATCAGGTTACCGTGGAAAATTCATGTGTGTTTGGTTATGTCTGGAACGTAGAATTAAATTATTTTTAACTTTTTCTTCTATTTTTCTACAAATTTTCCCACTATAATGTATACTCTGTTGATAATCTAAAAAAAAGAACAAAAATGATTAAAAACTGCTTATGCTTGATGATTAAAAATAACAGTAAGTCAGCCAGTTCAAATAAATAAGTGGGAGAACTCAGCTGAAATAAACAAAACAGCAACACGATACTGACAGGAAACTGGTGAAATATTTTCCATAGGAAAAGTACATACTAAGTTTACTTGAACTCGTGTAAAAGTCTCCCGGATAATCCACTAGCTTTGCTTCACATTATTTATTTGGTTTCATGGTCTGTCAAACAACTGTCAAATATAGTGGCAGTGTTTTTTTCACCCTCGGTGAAGTCTGCCGGGAATTAATGGATCAAAAGTTGTCCAAACTAAGTAAGTTTCAGAACCAGGAATTGAATTAACAGACCAAGGCGTGGATCTTGAGTTAGCCAAGGTTCAGGAAGAAATTGGAAATGGGACCAAGTGCAGAGTGTAGCAAGAGTTAGAGGAAGATGCAAGAATAGCATAGGGAAAGGGGTTAAGTGAAGCAGTTAGCACAAGGAGGAAAAAATGGATTTTCTTAGGGCTCAGCCCCTAGAAGGCTTTAGGTTGTTTGTCCAGTTATTAATTTAGTATGTATTGTCACTGGTAAACAGATTGTAATTGAATAATACCGCCTGAAGAGCAATAGAGTCTTAAGTAAAAACAACATCTCAAGGCTGCTAGAGGAAGATGAGGCAAGGAGGGGAAGACAAAGTGGCCAAAGATATGGGTTAAAGGAGAATTGGGTGTCACAGATGCTAAATTAATAGTGCTCCAGAGAAGAGTCAACTGCCCAAAGTTGCTTCAGTGAGTAGGCAAGCAAGATGAGGACTGGAAAAAGCCTGTTTGTTTTAACAATTGGGAGGTAGTTTCTGAATGGTATTGTCTGTTGCTAGTTAGGTGGATTGACAGAAAGGGACACCAGATTGGAGTAGGCAGAGGAGTTCGTGGGAGGTGAGAAAATGGAGCTGGGTGGGCAGGTGTTGACAACTCAAGACATTTGACTGTGAACGAAAGAAAAAAGAAAAAGCAGTAGGTGAGGAAAGAGTTTTTGGTTTGTTTGTGTATTGCTTGCTTTTGGTTTTATATCACACAGTTTTTGTTTTAGGGAGGGGAGACGAGCATGCTTCCGTGCTGGTAGAAGGGACATAGTTGAAAGAAGACAGTCTCTGAATCTATGCGTGTAAACAGCCTAATCAAAAAGTCTAGAATAGATCAAAACCAGCAATTCAACCAATTTCTACAAATAGATGTTAAGCCCTTATAGGCCAGAGATTAAAAAAACGAACAAGATAGATTCTCTTTTAGAAGCTACGGCTTGATAGAAACTCACTCATAGGAAGGGTATTCAGGGCAAGATACAGGAAGCCATGTAATTAATATCTGTCAAAACAAAGTCCAGAAGAAAACTAGCAGGAAAATAAGAAAGATCAATGCGAGCCCACAAGCCAAGACAAACCCTCTCTTTTAGCCCAGTCTCCTTAACGTTCCCCCAATGTGCCATTCCAGCTCACCCTCCCAAGGTTCGCTCCTCTTGCTGACACTGCCCTTCCTCTTCCCTTCTCCCTTTCAGGTCGTCCCCTTTGTCCCTCATTAGTTCACCTCTTTCCCAGACTGTCCCAGCCTATATCCATCTCCTCTGTTTCTGAATTCCTTTACTCCTGAAACTTAACACTTGTACCACACATTTTCACTCTTAACTCTTTCCCAGGAGACAGTGCGGTATTAGGGGAAGGAACCAACTTTGGTTTCAAAGTGACCTGGGTCAAATCCAGCTTCTGTCACTTCCTATAGGACCTGAGCAAGTCCTGTATCTAGTTTGTCCCTCTCTAGAATGGGGAGATCTACGTCTGAAGGTGGCTATCAAAAGTAAATGAAATAATAGTATAAAGAAACTGAAACAGAGTTTGGGCTGTTTATCCAGACCCTGTGTTCAACTCTTGAGTTCTGCTGTAGCATCTGGGCAGAGTTACTCAGCTTATCTGTGGAGCAGGTTCCTCCTCTAGAGAAAGGAGTTCCTAACTGGTACCTACTTCTCAGGTAGTGTTAAAACAGCACCAGGCATGTAGTAAGTACTGTGTAAATGTTTGCTGTTATTATTGTTTTCTTTGCTGCCACATATTAGAGTAAAAAATAGTTTACCTATAATGCTTGCACTCACCCTGTAGCAATTCAACAATATTTCCAGTTTTCAGGTAATTCTACTTGAGCAAGCACAATGTTGTAATTTTTGAAAACTTTTTTTGCTTTGTTTTGATTTTTTTTCGTATTTTTAAAAATGGATGGTATTATGTATGCTTCCCCAGTTGTAGTTCAATACTTTTAAAAATTTTCAATTGCTAAAAGCTCTGGATCCAATTCCAACATGTGGGGAGTGGGACTGGAGTTTCCCCACAGCCAACAAGCTGTGCTCCAACACCAGCTCAGTATCTTGTAATTCAACTCAATTCTGACACTGTCTACCCAGAGATAGCATCAGATTCTTCAGGTTAAAGGCTCAGCCCCACAAGACTCTTCTTTGAACCCTCCACTTCAGACGCTAGTCCCAAACCCACTTATGCTTCTGACCCACTGGCTCAAATTGGAGGGTTCAACATCCTCCACCTTTAGTCTGATTAAATTTGCTAGAAAGGGTCACAGAACTCAGAGAAACATTTTATCCACCAAGACTACTGGCTTATTATAAAAGGATACAATTCAGGAACAGCCAGATGGAAGAAATTCAAGAGCAAGGTATGGGCAATGATGCAGAGCCTCCACGCCCTCTCTGAGCGCAGCACTCTCCCCAAATCTCCATGTATTCACCAACCTAGAAGCTTTCCAAACCCTCTCCTTTGGGGTTTGATGAAGGCTTCATTGCCTGGGTATAATTGATTAAATCCTTGGCCTTCAGTGATTGAACTTAATATCCAGCCCCTTTCCCCTCCCTGGAGATTGGAGGATGGGACTGAAAGTTCCAACCCTCTGGTCACTTGGTTGGTTCCTCTGGTGGTCAGCCCCTATCCTGAGGTCCAGGAGTCACCTCATTTACATAGCATATCCTTCTCATCACTTAGGAAATTCCAAGGGTTTTAAGAGCTCTGTTCCAGAAACAGATGACAACCACATGTGTATTTCTTTTTTTTTTTTTTAAGTAGGCTCCACGAGCCCTGTGTGGGGCTTGAACTCACAACCCTGAGATCAAGACCTGAGTGAGATCAAGAGTCAGATGCTTAACTGACTGAGCCACCCAGGAGCCCCCACATATATATTTCTTATCATAAATTACAATATCACAGATGCCATTAACTGCCCCTGCATATAAAATGACCTGGAATATCACAACTCATGAGTTGCTGAAAGACCATTATGGCATCAATCTGATTCCTCTCCTTAGCTTGTACTTCCTTATCCTATACATTAAAAAACCAAAGGATGATAAATCATTAAAATAATAAAACTATAAATTATCCAAATTACAAATTTTCTTAAAAGTACCCAAACAGGGGCGCCTGGGTGGCTCAGTTAAGCAGCTGCCTTCAGCTCAGGTCATGACCCTGGGGTCCTGGGATTGAGCCCCACGTCAGGCTCCTTGCTCAACGGGGAGTCTGCTTCTCCCTCCCTTTGCTCCTCTCCCTGCTTATGCTCTCTCTCTCTCTCTCTCAAATAAATAAATAAAATCTTAAAAAAAAAAAGTAACCAAACAGAAAACTTACTCTAGGCAGGACATTAACAGCCAATGCACAGAAAAAAATGATCAGCAAACACATTATAAAACCTTTCTACTTCACCAGTCATCAGAAAAATCAAATCAATAATAATATTTTTATGTGTCAAATTAAAAGAGATTATCTAAAGTGCAATATTCAGTGTTGGCTGGTATATAAATTGTTGCCACCTTGAAAAGCAACTTGGCAATATGTATTGAGAGTCTTGGCAATGTCATGCCTTTTGACCCAATAATTTTACTCCTAGAAATCTGTCCTGATTAAGTGAGCATAGATAAGGATAAGTGTTTATGAATAAGAATATTCATCAGAGATATATTCACTTCCTTGGTGATCTCATCCACCTTCATATCTATAAATTTTTGTACACTGCTGACTCCCAAATTTATATCTCCAAATTCAACCTCTTCCTTGAACTCTGGACTCAGGTATCCGTCTGCCCACTTGACATCTCCATTTGGGTGTCTAATAGGCATCTCAGACTTAACACGTGTGACCTGAACTCCTGCTTCCTGACCCTCCACCACGAACACATCCTCAACCTTGCTGTATCCAGCCTTCTCCATTCCGTCTGATAGCACCACTATCCTTCGCTAGTAGTTCAAGTCAAAAACTTGGCGATCTTTGACTTCTCTCGAGTCTCGTACCACGCATCCCGCCTGTCAACAAATCTTACTGGCTCTTCCTTCAAAATGTATCAAAAGCCTACTGCTTCTCAGAACCTCTGCCACCCTAATCCAAGCCACACCATCTCTCTCCTGGATTATCACAATAGCCTCCTAACTGACCTCCCTATTTCCAAACTTGTCCCCTGCAGATAGCAACACAAGGAAACATTTTTCTTTTAAAGATTTACTTACTTATTTTTAGGGAAAGGGAGAGAGAGCAAGGGGAGGGGCAAAGGGAGAGAGAGAGAAGCACACTTTCTGCTGAGCATGGAGCCGGACACAGGGCTCGATCTCACGACCCTGAGATCATGACCGGAGCTGAAATCAAGAGTTCACACTTAACTGACTGAGCCACACAGCTGCCCCCAAGGAAACATTTTTAAAAGCTAATCAGATTATGTCGTTCAAGTCCTTCAACGGTATCTCATCTCAGAGTAGAAACCAGAGTCTTGACCTTGCCCCACAAGGCCCTGTGTCGGCTGTGGTGTCCTGTTATGTCTCCACCCTCATCCCTCCTCCTTTGCTCTTTGTTTATTCCATTTCTAGCACTGCCTTCCCTGCTGTTCTCCAAGTCCTCCAGGCACAGCTCCAACCACAGGGCCTTGCTTTGGCCATTCCTGGGATGCGCCTCCCTGATATCCGCATGCTTTGCTTCTTACCCCCGTCAAGTCTTTGCTCAGATGTTACCTTCTCGTTGAGATCTTACTTGACCTGCTATTCAAAATTGCAGCTCCCTTCCACCACACTCCCTACCCCTTTTGCCTGCATTACTTTTCTCCAGGACCTTTTACTATACCATTTAATTTATTTTATTCTTTGTCTATTTCTCCCATTAGATAGTAAGCTCCATGAAGGCAGGGATGGATTTTTTTTTTTTTGTCTATTTTATTCATTGCTATATCCCAAAGCCTGGAATAGTACATGGTACATGGTAGGTGTTCAATAAATATTTATTGAATGAATTAATCAACTCTCACAAGAGCAAAAGGAGGAAATAAAGTCCTACAATAGGAAAACTATTAACTATATCATGGTACTTTTAAACAGGGAAATGTTTATAAACACTGAGTTATGTTTTAATACTATACATATGTGCAAAATTAACTATCATAACATTTTTAAACTTGAAGGAAATATAGCAAAATCTTTTTTTTTTTTAGATTTTATTTGTTTATTTGAGAGACACACACAGAGAGCACAAGCAGGGCAGAGGGAGAGGGAAATGCAGACTCCCCGCTGAGCAGGGAGCCCAATGTGGGACTCGATCCTGGGACTCCAGGATCACGACCTGAGCCGAAGGCAGTCGCTTAACCAACTGAGCCACCCAGGCACCCCGATATTTCTTTTATCTTTTATATCACTCTCTTTTATTGCCAAATATTGCATATAAACATTACTTTTTATAAAGTTTTTTCAAAAACCATATAATGGAAATATGATCATTATCATCATAACTACTATTTATCAAGAGTGTCAGTTGCTATAAGTACAGGTACTGAGTCTTTTCTGTCTATTTGGAAGGAGACAGCATAACCAAGTTTTGGAGTCAGACAGGTTCAGATCCTACTTGGTCTCTGTAAGCCTCCGTTTGTTCCTCCATGAACTAGGCTGACATTACCTCCAGAGAACTTCTCTATAGACTAAATGTATATAAAACATTTGGTCCAGGACCTAGCACAGTGTAAGCCTTCAATAATTTGAAGATACTACTGCTATTTTTGTTTTGGTTGTCATTATTATCCCTCATCTGTTTAACAACCTCTAACTGTAATATGGATAAGATAATTTACATTAATAGAGTGTAGGTATTTCCTCAAGTTCACATAGCAAGTGAGTGACAGAGCCAAAATCCCCACTGGAAAGCCTATGCTCTTTCTGCCCCACCACTCTACATCTACCCCAGAAAGAAAGATTACCAACTTCTATTTTCACTGTGAGTACTGAAAACTTTGGTATCAAGTTATCTATACTCAGCTGCTTTGTTTTTGACATTCTGCTTTGGAATGAATGTGTGAATGTAAACAATATGTCTTAGAGTTAAATTATCAGGGAAGAATGTGTGGTTTTAATTTGTGGACAATTTTCAGTTTAAAATCTCTCCACTCTTCAATAAAGTCAAGTTATAATGACAAGGAACTAACACTGGACTAAAAAAGCTGGTAAATTACTCAGTGATTTAAAATTGACTTTTGGCTTATATATTCTCTGAGCAGAACATTTGGTGTTTTTTAAAATTTCTTGACTAATTATAATGAATACATATTAACCTTTACCCATTATTGTTAAATGTCAATGATCTGTCTGTGAGTAACGTCATTAGAAATGCCAAGACTCTGCGGTTACTTTCTATTGGTCTTTGGTTTCAAAATAAATTATTCTCAAGAGAGAGAATAGAGGTATAGTATAGAAGGTTCTTTTTTCTTCTGATTGAATTGTGATAATAGCTTAGTAGTTGTACATAAACATAAATATATGTAATCCTAATTTAACAGTTCAGCTCCATTTAGCAATCAAAACTGTCCTCCATCACTCCATGAACCTACACTGTTTCCTGTTCATACCAGGATAACAAATGTTTATTTCTTTTTTTAAAGTAATCTCTCTGCCCAACTTGGGGCTTAAACTTACAAGCCCAACGTCAAGAGTCACATGCTCCAACTGGGCCAGTCAGGTGCCCTTGGTTGCTTCATTGAAGTGGTGCCCATTTTCATCCTTATTCAAAGGTGGTTTTGTTATTCATTTTACGGATGAGAAAGCTGAGGCTCAGAGAAGTTAAATAACCTTTCTAAAATCACATCGTACATGATAAAAACGGATTTCAGACCAAGACCTAATTCCAAAACTTGTTTGCTCTCTAATACACAGCCTCAAATTTATTCAAAAGAATATACATTTTAGCCAGATCTACTTTTTTAAAAGGAAATCTAAATTTTGGAGGCAGGATTTTATTAGCAAATTGTTTGTTTTTTTTTCAATGAAAACAGATGCTACTTTTATTTTCTCTCATTTTCTTCTTCAAATAAGTAATATATACATCTCTCTTATAATGTCATGGGTTCTCCCAAATTATTCAAGTTAATGCAATCTCCTGTTGTCATCTTGGTCTGTTACCACACGTATAATTGTATCTCCTGTATCAATTAAACATGAGAATTTTAGTAATTTTGTCCTCTTCCATCTATATCATCTGAGGACAAAATGGGACTATACTGCCTTTTGTATAATATGCAGCATATGAAAATAATAAATGTGAATTGTTTAAGAATCTATCATATTAAAATTACTCATATTATGAGAAAATAGTATTTTAGTTCAGAAGTAATCATTAGTTTTAAAAAGTACTTAACATTTAAGTAGCATTGAGGGTAAATTCATCACAAATTATTAAAGGAAAATAGACAACTTTTGGAGTTTAGACTACAGCCATGCTCTTACAAAAACAAGAATACAAACAGCCTTTAAAGCTACTTCCAGCTTATGCCATTTCCAGTATGGGATTTACTATCGCTGTGAGATAGCAATTCTATCTACTGAGAATGCCATATAATTGCCCCATATTACTTTTCTTCCCTCAACAGCACCCCATGCTGTTGGAGGAAACTTTGCTCAGCAGCGTGTTTCTGCCCTTCCAGACTGAGGCTGATGTGCCGGGAGCAGGTCACAGTGAGTCTGGGACTGGATTCCGGCAGACACCTTCTTCAGGGCTCTGGTCCCACCCGGCTGGTTCTCACCTGCTCATGTCTGTCCCAAGCAACTGGTACACAACTTTTGTTTCCACACTTCACCTCCAGCCCTGTGGAGAATTCCAGCAGAGAGCGTGGCTGCCTATCATTTTTTCCCATAAGTCACTGAGAGTGATGAAGCCCCAGATCTTAAAGCTGAAAGGAAGCAAAGTCTACCTTCCAGCCTCTAACAAATCATCCCCACGTGTCTCTCAGAAACTCCCAGGCAGCCTCACAGCCTTGCAGGCTCTCTCGAAGTAAACTTTCACACCAAGCAGAAGAAATTGCAAACAGACCAGGGAAAATTTGGAGGACAATTTATTTTCCAACTTCACATCTGATAACCGTAAATAATCTAGTACATCTTAATGAACAGGATTTAAAAACTTGAAAGATGGATCAAGATTGTCAGAAAGGAAAATGGAATGGGATAAAAATACTGAATGGCATTCCTTCTCTTGGTTCTTCTCCCATTTAGTACAGTCTCTTGTACCGAATGCCATGGATTGTGGAAGGAAAGGAGTATTTTACCTCACCTGAGCAAGGTGTGAGATACCAGACTCCAGCTCTGGGCCTGTGCAGGTTAGCATGGTGGGGCCGGTCCGGGTTCCAGGACCCTACCTCCCAGCTGGGCATTGCTTCAGAGCAGGCCAGTGCCTCCCTAACCACTCAAATACTTCTGGGATCATTCTGGCTGTCCATCACCATGCTGAAGTTACCAATGAGTGCCGTGCTTTGTTCTACAACTCCTTTCTAAAGTCTTCCTTTACCGGTTCTGCTTTTTATTCTTTTTTTCTTTTAATCATCTATGTGTGACTGGATGTCACTTTTCATTGCATGCTAATTTCCATCCCGTGCTGAACAAGAGAGGGTGCAGGCACGGAGAGATTATAAACATCGGCACACTCTTTCCATTCACGTCTTCACACAATGAGTGGCTTCTCTCTTGCTGTCAGAATATTGCTTAGGCTCTGATTCATGATAATATGCTTTTATTCCTAACTATAGTTCTCATGACCCAGAGCCCTTCTTGGCACTGTTTAGAACCTTCCAAGGTTACGTGAATGACTTTGAAGGAGCGGTCCTGGCTTGACCAGGAGCTGGCTATCTAGTCTGTCTAGATAGGCAAGATGGTGCAGGGCCAACCTTATAATAATCCCTGAACCGAGATACCTCCAGATGAAAAGAATATTGTATAGCCCTGGAGTGGTGTTTGGAAAGGGGATCTCAAAGGAGGTTGCAAAAGCAGTAAGTTTGGGAGTCAATTCAATGGCACTTTTAGGCCTGCTATTAAGTCCCTTTCTGTCTGCAGTCCCCTGATCTAGTTTATTTTTATTCTCACTGTTGCCTATCCATCAAGCATTTAAGAATCTACTCTAAAGCTTGGTTGCAAAGAATATGGACTTCTATGTCAGGCAGTCCTGTGATGGTAGCTCTGTCCCACCTACATGACATTGGAGCAGCTTATTTTCCATTGGGGTCAATTTACTTTTCTATAAAATAGAAATAATAACTCCTCCACGGGATTATTAGGAAGATTTTAAAAGATACCTAGTGTAAGGAACTTTGCATTTAATAAATGTTTGATACATGAAAATCCCCATTATTTCACTGCTCCATAGTTAGTGTACAAACTAGAGAGTAATGAAGGGAAAGGGAGTAAAATTTTTTAGTTATAAGTTCTGATACTTATTAAGACTCTTTGAGATCTATCCTGGGAGAGGGAAGAGGAATCAAAGTGACAAAATTAGTGATTGGATTAGTCATTCCCAGGCTGCTTGACCCTCTCAGAAAGGACCTAAGGAAGGGGCACACACACTCCTCCAAGAAGGCATGCCCTCATCTGAACTTTTGGATCTCTCGCATCTGCTTTCAGTTTCTTTTATTGTTCCTATTCCTAATCCTTACTGATGCAGCATGCACTGTTAGCATTTGCTTGTCTTTGCTAAATCACAAATAATAACCCACTCTCTTCATACATTTTTAGCAACTGACACTTACCAGATCTTGAATTCTACCAGTGGATTTTTAAAAAATATGTTTCCTTTGAAATTGTGCAATGAATTTTAGAAAAGTGCTTTCAAAAATTCTAAGAGCAAAAATGGCACAATGCAGAGAGAAATGCATGCCATTTCCTCTTTCATAGTAATGGTGGTGAAAATGCAGGGACTTAGCCCAACCGATCATGATAATGCTTCTTTTAGGAGCACTTAAACATCAAAATTTAGGCATCAAAGGACTTCACACAACTTTTTTCCCATCTTCTTTGTGGAAAAAAATTATTAATAAATTTCAGCACCCTGGGGAATAAAAACAAAAGAGAATCCTTAACAAAACTGGGCTTGTGATAAAATCTCTCCATTTAATATTCTAAAACAGAAGTATGACATTTTTAATACATTTAACTTACTAATGTCAAAGGCCAATGTTTTAGAATGAGTTTCTGAACCCCGTTCTCTCTTTGATAAAAAAAAATACCTACCAAATCACTCTGGATATAAAAAGAATCAGATTTACTCATGCAGGAAGGGTAAAAGGAACTTTGGGAAGGCTCCTTGCCACCGGAATGCCACTTAGATAAAAATCTTTAGCCACAATTTTTAAACATGCTTACATTCTTTTTTGTAAGTAAAATGTAAACAGTTAAATATAGTGTGTGTGTACCTACAAGATGGAAGAATCTTGTATATGATTGCCCAATTTTTGTTCTTAGAATTTTAGCATGAGCACCTACCAATTGAAAATGCCACATAAATACCATTTTAAGGTTGCCTTGTATTCCATTGTAGGGATCTATCTAATCTGCTACCATTTTTTTAATTCTTTGGTGTTTAGGTTTCTAAGTTTCTACCATTATAAAGATATAACAAACCCTTTTGTTTTTTCATGTCCACACCTTTTTTTTTAAGATTTTATTTATTTATTTGACAGAGAGAGAGATGGCAAGAGCAGGAACACAAGCAGGGGGAGTGGGAGAGGGAGAAGCATGCTTCCCGCTGAGCAGGAAGCCCGATGTGAGGCTTGATCCCAGGACCCTGGGATCATGACCTGAGCTGAAGGCAGACGCTTAATGACTGAGCTACCCAGGCACCCCAGCATGTCCACACCTTTAATGATGCTTTTAGAATTGGTTCCAAGAAGTAAAATTTCTGGTTCTTCTTTGAGAAGACTTCCGTCTTATCAGTCAATGTGATATCAACCTAACATGTAATGACAAGTAATATTTGTTGAGTTAAAGAGTGAATAAATGAATAAACATGATTGAATAGACATCCTTAAATCATTATTCAAGATTTGTGTACTCTCTGAAGTAAATTGTAAATGCTTTGGTGAAGCAAATATATTCTTTATTTTAAAAGTAACTTCTAAATCTTAAAACATTATACTGTAATGGGGATATCAGAAAAGTCTATTTAAAAATATTATTCTAAATAACATCAAAAATTGCCCAAGAGGGGCGCCTGGGTTGTGCAGCCAGTTAAGTGTCCAGCTCTTAGTTTTGGCTCAGGGCATGATCTCACAGTCATGATCTCACATGTCTCCGTGCCCATCGTGGAATCTGCTTCAGATTCCCTCTCCCTCTCCATCTGCCCATCCCACTTGTGATCGCGCTCTCGCTCTCTCAAATAAATAGAATCTTTTTTAAAAGTTGCCAAGAAAAAATATGTGTCTCAGCCCACAAAATACATATATTGGGTAAATGTGTTATTCCTCAGATTTCCACTGAGAACACTGTCATTTTTCAACTGAACGAATTCTAACTTCGAGTCTCTAAACACCTGAAATTAGATTGGTATCTCAATTTCTTTACCAAAGCATGAGCCTAAAATACGGAATTTAATTTTAGCCTCTTGTTTGTCTACCATTCTCAGTGCTATTTCATAATAATTCAAAGTGAGTATGCAAATCTCTTTTTAAACCCAGACCACTCCAAGAAAGCTGTGGGAGCTTGTCCTTGAACAGTTCCCAACTTTGTTTTCCTAGCCAAACAAAATGGCTTTTGGCTTGCTTTTATTCTTTCTCTTTCACTTTGCTTGATAATAAAGCGACCAATCAATTCTCCAAGTAGTTACCATGAAATCCTCCCAAATAAGAATTTCCTTTTGGGTTAAAGTTCTCTGTCACATTGAGGCAACGTGTGTGTGTGTGTGTGTGTGTGTGTGTGTGTGTGTGTGTGTGTGTGTGTTTAAGAACCGAGAGAAGGAAGCCAAAAGGTCAGTTTTAGCAATATCCCTTCCATATATGTACTTTATTCCTGAGACCCATTTTCCATAAGAGCAAGTTTGTTTTAAGGAGATGATATATAACAGAGACCTAAAAGTTATCATCGAAAAAGCAGTTAATACATTATGTTAATGTTCAGTAAATTTATCTGATTCCTCAGTTTTATAATATTAGTAAATGCATTCTTCTTAAACTCATAAAATTAGTCCCTCTTCCTTCTGACGTGGGCCTGCTATGATATCAATAACAAGTCACTACTTACTCTGTGCTTATTATGTGCCAGGCAATGAGCTAAGAGACTCATATTTATTATCTCATTTAGTCCTCCCAGTAACACTGTACTTTGAGGTATTATTAGCCTCATTTCATAGATGAGGGAACCAAGGCTATAGAAACTTGAAAGTCCTTGGCCGAAGCCATGCAGCTAAAGAGCAAGGGCCATGTGCTTCAAGCCAGGTCAGAACCGCATGCTCATGCTGCAATGGAACACAGCAGGTCAGATCATTGACCTCAAGCAGGAATGCCAACATATTTCATCTGGCCCGTGAAACTTGATCAGTAGTCAACCTAAATGCTATGCCAAGGCAGGACAGTGGTTCGAGCTCTATCAGAAAGAGTGTTTTTTTTTTTTTAAGATTTTATTTATTTAGGAGAGAAAGAGTGAGCAGGGAGAGCAGCAGAGGAAGAGGAACAAGCAGATTCCACGCTGAGCGCGGAGCCCAACGTGGGGCTCGATCTCAGGACCCCGAGATCATGACCTGAGCCAGAACCAAGAGTTGGACGCTTAACCGACTGAGCCAACCAGGTGCCCCCAGAAAGAGTGTTTTGGTGGGCTACTAATGTCTTTGTAAATGCAGGAAAAAGAGGTGACAGCTTGGATGCTGGGGATCTGCCATCTGAGACCTAAAAGAAATAATCATGGAATAAGTGGAAATAGGGCTACCAGTGTTAGAGCTGTCCTTCCCTAGAGTGTTGTTGCTCTGGGCCCCATCTACATTCTCCTCATGTTTTGTTCAACGTGAGAAGAAATTTTTTTTTCCCTACAATCTCTGTGGGTCCCCAGTATTTTGATAGACTGAATTTTCAGCTGTTCTTCAGGGCTGCTTCCTGGGTTCCTGTCTGGGGTATCGTGCAGCCAATCATCTGTCGGGCTGGGAAACTGGATCCCACAGGGTCATCTTACTGCCGCACTAGCCACTTTTTCCCTCTGTGCACACAACAGAATGCAGCTATTTAGAGAGGCTGCAGTCATTAAACAGATCCAAAGTGTTGGTTCCATAAGGGGGACAGTGTCATGAAAGAACAGGATCATGGTTTGGAATTTGCCAACCTGGGATTTACTCTCTGCCACTTGCTACATGTGTGACCTAATGACTTAGCTTCTGCACTTCTGATTTCTCCTCTTTGGAAATGGATAAATCATGTTAATACCTGTTTCACTAGTTTGCTGTGATGCTCAAATGAGAGAGTGTAGGTGCAAATGTATTGTAAACTCCCAAGGGCTCTGTGTTTTAGTTATTAGAGGCGTGTGTAATAGCTAATGGTCCACTTTATTAAATGTTTCAGTTTCTTATAAAAAAAAAAACAGCAGTAAAGGTCATGCTTCAGTGTTGAATACAATCACTGTAGCCTCAGGCTTCTGGTGCTACATGAAAGGTCAAAGAGATCACCCCTGGTTTATATCACTTGAGACTCCAGTTACTGAACAATAATTAGAGAACATGACAATAATTTGATTTAGAGTCTACAGCCACACGAATCAGGCTTCATCCTTCTCTCTTCATACTCAATGCAAATCAAGAGGGAGGGCAAATGAGTAGTTGGGAGGCAGGTGCTCATTTACTAGCCACTGGGGATGGGAGCCTACCACGTCTACAACTGATGCAAAACCAAGATAAAAGGTGGAAACTTCAGTGCATTCAATGCCAGAAAAAAAATCTTGTCTTTTTTAAAAAATTATTATTACTCACTTGATCAGTGGTTTCCTATGGGTTTTCTCTTTGAATTTTTTTTCTCTTTGATCTTCAAAAAGAACCATTGGCATTTTGGTGTTGTAGTTACTAGAAAGGTTCTACAATACCAACCGAAGTAAAAGGGATATGGATAAAATGAGAAATACACAGAAGTTTCACTTTCATTAAGTGACACATTACATAGTGTTGCTCTGTAGTAAAGCTTAAATAAACAACAGCATCCCTCTACTTGAGTATTCAGCATAATGTGACAATCATTTGCTCCAAAAGTATGAAGGATGTCCTCTCATCTTTTGTGGGCTCAGTATCTCCTCTCAGACTTTGTGTTGTCATTCTTGGTTTCTCTCTTCATCCACCTCTCTTCTCATACTCTCTATGGGAGCTCAAAATCAATAAATCAAACTCTCTCAGAGTGGGATCCTTTCTACTTGAGTGTCCCATAGACAACTGAACACAACCTGTCCAAGACTGAACTCACAATTTCTGCCCTTTCCTAAACCTCACTAAAGATTCCTTACCTCACTAAATGTCCACACCACCTCTTAGGAGCTCAGTGTCAAAAACCTCAGTCATTCTTGACCACCCTCTCTCGCATACCCCCATGTCCAATCAGTGCTCAAGGTCTTGTCTTCCTAACTTTTAGAGAACTACTCAGGTTGGCCTCTCCTGCTGCTATAATTTCATTTAGCATAGCCTCCCCACCATTTCTTCTTGCTGGCATTGCTACAGTAACTCACTGCGTTCCCTTTTTCCAGTTCAATTCCTTCCAGACAATATCGGCATCCTTCATGTGTGATATGTGTGATCACATCACTCAGATGCTTAAAGTCCTTCATTGCTTCCCCTATTACCTCTTGAATAACCTGAGGATTTCTTAGCATAAATGTAGGGCTAGTCTACCGTATTTCTTTCTGACTCTACTGAAATACTAATGGTTGTAAGTGAGGGATATACACAGAGTGATTTCATACCTTTGTGCCTTTGTAAAAGATGTTACTTTGCACACATTTTACCCTTGGAGAATTCTTTCTCAGCCTTTAAGATTTAACTTGAATGTCACAATCTCTATGAAATCTTCCTCATTTGTGTTCGAATAGCAACTTGTAAATACCTCCTTGATAGCACTTACCATGCTGTTTTATAATGTACTTTTTCTAAAAATCATGAAATAATTTTATTCAACACAACCAAAGAAAGAATCAGAGAATTTCAGGACAGGTCAATGGAAATTACCCACACTGGGGCACCTGGCTGGCTCAGTCAGAAGAGCATGTAACTCTTGATTTTGGGGTTGTGACTTTGAGCCCTATGTTGGGTGTAGAGATTGCTTATAAATAAATAAATAAATAAATAAACAAACTTTTAAAAAATTGCCCAAACTAAAACACAAGAGGAGGGGAAAGTGAAATAGAAATAAACAAAAACAAAATTGAACATACTAAATGATCTAACATACATGTTATTTGAATCCTGGAATGGGAGGAGAGAGAAAATGGCAGAAGAATTTAAATTTAATTTAAATTTAAGAAACAATTTTTCAAAAATTAGTGTTGGTTGCCGAACCTCAGATACAAGAAGCTCAGAGAATACCAAAGGGTAAGTGAAAAAACAAACAAAACACCTAGGCATATAATAACAAAGCTTCTGCAAATGAGAGACAAAGAGAAAATCTTGAAGACAGGAAAAAAGACACATTGTATACAGAGGAACAAAGATGAGAATCATAGCACGCTTCTTGTCAGAAGACATGTAAGCCGGAAGACAATTAAGTGCTGACATGAAAAAAGAGTCAACAAAGAATCCTGTACCCAGAGAAAATGCCTTTCAAAAATGAAGAAATCGTGATGGGTATTGGGGAGGGCACATTCAGCATGGAGCACTGGGTGTTGTACACAGACAATGAATCATGGAACACTGCATCAAAAACTAACGATGTAATGTATGGTGATTAACATAACAATAAAAATTTTTTTTAAAAAATGAAGAAATCAGGACTTCCTCAGACAAATAAAAACCTAGAGAATTCGTTGCCAGCAGACCTACATTTCAAGAAATGTTAAAAGGAATACTCACTTTTTCTTATTTTTAATTGCTCAAAAAGAAAACTATCTAAGGCACAATCAACAGGCATGTATTTTGTGTGTATAACATATGTAAAGGTAAAACGTATGACAATGTAAACTGTAAAAATAAAAACAGATGTACAGTGCACAAAAGATGAAAGGTGGGATTTGGGAACATACTGTTGTAAGGTCCTTACCCCACATGTGAAGTAGTATAACTGTTTGAAGGTAGAGCCTGATTACTTAAAGATGTATACTAAGGCAAGGCTAGATTGATGAAGAAACTGGGAAGAAGTCCTCATTTGAACTTAGTCCTCATTTGATGAAGAAACTGAAAAGAAGTCCTCATTTGAACAGAGACGGTAGTGAAAAATTCTACAAATCGTAGGAAGCTCTCCGGGGAAAACACTGGAGTTGTTAAGGCAACAAGGACAAGGGCTGATACAGTTGAAGTGTCAGAAGTACTTAGAATCTCTAGGCTGAGGCAAGTTTAGATGCCTTATGTCAGCAAACTGCCATAGATTTGAGCAGAGAAGAGGTATAATAAACAGTGTTTGAGGTGCATTATTATTCTAGGTCTGAACATATCATTTACCCCTTGAACTTCGCGGGTCTAGGATGATCCAGTATGAGAAGGACCAATGATTAAATAGGAAGGAATAGTGTATTGCTGAGATCCTTAGCTCTGGGGGAGCCCTGGCAGACAGCTTCAGATGGCTGTTTCCCTCACAGATAAGGCCCCCCTTGCAATGAATGCAGTTGGCATCTTCAACACCCCTTCTGAACACTTGCCCATTGTGGTTTGCAGAGGGCATTAATCGTCATTGTTATCACAGGCCCCAAAATGGAAAGGCTCCAGGCTTCTTGCTTCCTTTCTCTGCTGACGGTAGGTAACAGCAGAATTATTTGTCCTTTGTATTTAGGAGCCTTAAATATTAACATCAGAGATTCCCAAGGGCTGTCAGTCTGCATAGACTCAAAGGACGCCCCCCCACCCCCACGAGTGTCCCATTTAGGTCCTTTGTTCCTAGTGATCCAAATAATCTTTGTGGTGGCAGTAGGAGAACCCACAAATGTAACATACTTGAGGATGGAGGAGTATGTTCTGTGTCATGAACTTATTATTTCATTAGTTCCCTTTTAAATTCTGTAATTAGGGTATTTGGGTTTAAGCAGGGCGTATCTGTCTGAATGTGCAAGGTGACTAGACAAAGTGTCCATGTTGAAATTTGAAAACAAAATAAATATAGAAGATAGAAACAAAAAATAGAGTCTACTTTGTTAGTGCTGTTCAATCTCCATGTTTCCACTGCATGGCATTTCTCAGATTGTAACTTGAATACGTCATGAACCTAAAAAACATAAATAACTGATCTCGGTCAGTGCTTAAAGGATGCATTTCACACAGGCCTTGAAAGCCAGTGGAGTCTCAAACATATTTGACTATTCCCTGTGGGAAGACCGCGTTTTCTGTCTGTTTCTGTAGCATGTCAACAGCTTGCAGGGTTCCGAGGAACTAATAATTATTGATGACAGCATCCTGAAGTTTCCTACTGAGCTCACAGAGTAAAGAGTGTTTGAGACTGTGGAAAAGGCGCACACTGAACAAGCCCACTGAAACATGGCGGCCGCAAGGGTACAGCCCCTTTTTGGCATCCCCCCCCCGCCCAGGGCTGGGATGGCCAAGGGAACTGCTCGGTACAGCGCACCACAGCCCTTGAGGTGGGAAGGGGAGTGCAGTAAAGAGTCACGGACCAAGCCTAGCATGCTCAGTGTTTCATTCGTGATAGTAATAGCTCACTTTTTTAAAAGCACCTGCAGAGCACCAATACCATGCCAAGCACTTTCTAGTCAGCTCTCCCAAGTCACCACATCACTGTCGGCACTACTGCTCTCCCTGTTTTTACAGACTAGAAATGAGGTTTGGAGAAGGTATGTTAACTACTCAAGGTCACACAACAAGTAAGCATAGTAGAGCCAGGGCTAGAGATCAGTGACTAACTCTGGAGCCCACATTTCCAACCCACTGGACTCTGCCACCTCCCACATGCCTATATCTGGAGGATGTTCTTTCAGCTCTTCACATCTTTACGATGTACAGCACATGGTGGTAAACCCCAGTGGAAAATTGTGAGCGTACTTCTTCACTTGATGTGAGGAACAAGCATTTACCAAGCACCTCCCCTGTACCAGGCACCATGCTAAGTACTGGGACACGAACATGGTTAAGACCACGCTCAAGGGATGCCTGCACCGGGCTCCCTGCTCAGCAAAGAGTCCACTTCTCCCTCTGCCCCTCTCCCCACTCATGTGCTCTCTCTCTCCCTCAAATAAATAAATAAAATCTTAAAAAAAAAAAAAACACCGTCAAGAAAAGCACCCACTAGTGGTGCTGATGGACAGATAACAGTACTGAGCACCAAGTACTGTCAAGGTAGAGGTGTGCTTCAAGACAGGCTCATCAAAGATGGTCAGGGAATGTCTCCAGGAGGAGGTGGCCTTGAATCAAGTTATGAATGAAAAACAGGAGTTAGCTGGGTGAAGCATGGAGGCCAAGAAGCCCTAGCCAGAGAGAGAGCATGGTACTAAAAGCATGGCATGGCCAGGGAAGGAAGTTCTCTGTGTCTTAAGCAAGATTCAGTCCACTCATTTCTTCAACTAGTATTTAACTCTAGCCAACTTTGGATAAGACGCCATGCTCCGCACCAAAGGCTGCAAAGAGCAAACCATGGACTCTGCTTTCAAAGACATCACGTACAGGAGACTGAGACAGATATACACATAGACAGTTACTAAATATGTCTCTCTGGCGAAACTGACGGGCCCCAGTGAAGTACATTTTGACATTTGAGAGGTCTCTTGGCAAAATGGCCTCATTCATAAATATGCCTGGTCGACCAAAAAGACTTTTAAGGGAAGCTTTCAGCATGGAAGAGGGTACAATACATAAAAACAGAAAACAATGAACCTGAAATAAGTGGACATGAGAGAAAACATTAATGCCATTCTAGTTACATCTTCTGAGAGATAGGAGAAAATAGTGTCAGCACAGAACAGGGGCAAGATGCACAAAAGAGCAATAATTATTTAACAGAAAATTGTGGTATAATATTATTGGCAGATCCTAACACTAGGAGGTGGAAGGTGGTGTAAGTGATAAATTCTAAAATTGAGAACTCAAGAAATAGCCATATATATCATTTATAATCACAATAACTTCCAGAAGAAACAGCTAACATAAAAACATGTTTTGCCTGCAAGAGAAAGGAGACTGTTATTTTTCTTTTTTTTTTTTTAGACTGTTATTTTTCATTAAGCCTTTCAATAACATACTCTTTTTCTTTCCAACTCTGGGGATGTATTGCTTTGATTTAATTATTTTCAAATTTAAAAAAAGACCTGGAGGGGCGCCTGGGTGGCTCAGTCATTAAGCATCTGCCTTCGGCTCAGGTCATGATCCCAGGGTCCTGGGATCGAGCCCCGCATCGGGCTCTCTGCTCAGCAGGAAGCCTGCTTCTCCCTCTCCCACTCCCCCTGCTTGTGTTCCCTGTCAAATAAATAAATAAAATCTTTAAAAAAAAAAAAAGACTTGGAATAGTCATAACCTTGCCTAATGTAATAGCTGTGCTCCTGGCAATATGCTTAGATTAATTTTTATAAATCAATCAATATTAATTACCTCTGAGCCCTTTTAGCAAGCCCAATAATTATTCTAAGCTCTGTGGAGGAATATAAAGAATTGCAAGACAGTCCATTCCTTCCATGAGTCTATAGTTTATTTGGGAAGACAGTGTTATAAGGCAGGGTATCCCAAATACTAATAAGAGTAACAGCCTGGGCTGTCTTAGGACCTCGGAGAGATGATGTGATGTGGGCTTCAGTTCACAGAGAAGAAAGATAGAATTGCATATTGAGAAGAAGCACATGGTTAAGCAGAGGGGTGGAGGAGACTTTCCCACAGAGATAGCAGGAAGCACAAGGGAGCAAAAGGTAAGCAGCTCAGACATGATTACAAGATGGACAGTGTATTAATTTGCTAGGGCTGCCATAACAAAATACCAGAGACTGGGTAGCTTAAACAGAAATGGATTTTCTCACAATTCTGGAGACCAGAAGTCCAACGTCAAGGTGTCAGCAGGTTTGTTTTCTCTCTCTTGGCTTGCAGCTGACCACCTTTTTCCTTTGTTCTCACATGGTCTTCCCTCTGTCTGTCTTGTTTGTGTTTTAACCTCCTTTCTTATAATGACGTCAGTTAGTTTGGATGAAAGCCCACCCTAATGACCCCATTTTTACTTAACAACCCTCTTTAAAGGCCCTATCTCCCCATACAGTCACATTCTAAGGTATTGGGGGTTAGGGCTTGAACAAATGAATTGGGGGGACACAATTCAGCCCATATATATCAAGGAGTAAACCAGCCTGGCAACAACATAGGATTTATGTTGGAAAAAGTGGGGTGGAGTCAGAATCTTTGCCAAAGGGCAATCTGGAGAGGCCATGCCTGTGTGGATTTTAGTTCATAGGAAATAATAAGTCCCTGGATTCCCCCCCCCCCGGATATTTTTGACCAAGCCGTAGACAAGATCAGCCTGGTGGAAGGTAGTATGTGAGAGGTTGTGATCGGAAGTCCAGGCCAGAGGGTGGCGAACAGTCAAGTGGTTACTGCAATATTCCATCCAGGAGAGAATATTTCCAACTGTAACAATGGCAGTGGCAATGCAGAAGAAGGATACTAGAACGTTACAGATGGGAAAACTTTGGATTCACAATCTTTTCACCACCAAGGAGCTTAAAAAATTATTTTATCCTAATTGTCGTTGGAAATTTCTAGAATGTCATTACAGCCAATCAGAAACTTTGATTAGCACGAGCTCATCACTGTTACTTTATCAAGGTGACAAGGGCAAGCCCTCAGGTTTCTAGTTGGTTTTCAGAGCATTCTTGTGAATAAAAGTACAGTTGCCATTAGGCATTCTGAAATACACAACACTTAGAAGAGACTTATGGACACTTATCACTGCTTTCTGAAAGCCCAGGGAGACTCCCAAGTTGGAAACCACTAACTGGACCCAGAAAGTCTCCATTTATAGGTGAAGAAAGTTAAACAGACACATCCCAAATCACACTCGAAGTTACTAGCAGAAAGGAGCCAGAACAAGCTTCCTGAATCTTGTTCAAAATTGTTATGTTCTGCTGAGAATTAATAGGACCTGCTGTCTGACTAGTAGCGCTTCTGGGAAAAACTAAGTCACTTAAAAAGCAAATAATGATCCCTTCATTTATCTTTTGCTTAAGACTGGATTTTCCATTATTAAAGGCTTGCTGAAAGCAAGATAAGCCATTATTTCTGGGTTAAAATTGGCTGGTAAAAACACCACCTGGATACTTTTTCTAACATTGATTTCTCGGGTACTTAATGGCTTATTATCCTGCCATTTTAAACAAGAGCAAGCTTACTGTTTCTTGATATATTCTGACATAATGGCACATTAACAATCACATTGTTTAAAAGTTCCATTGTCATATACACAAACAAATGGGGCCTTAACCCAAGGTTTGAATGCTACTTATTCTACTCCATGACATTTTTTTTCTTCCATAGCTCTGCAAACAGAATATCACAAGTGTTGGGCATGCTAATTGCTTATTCAGACCAACCTCAAAAGTCTCCGTAGTGACATCCATATTTTATGGTATAAGTCAAGCTGCTAGATTAGCAGATGGTTGTCGTTAAAGGGAAAGAAAAGTGAAAGATCAGTCACAGTTCTGCCCCTGTTAATGCTACATTTAGGGAGCAAATTAATCTTTGTATTTTCTTCTGAATTACCACTCCAGTCACACACGCTCTCTCTCTGTCAGGAAGCACTTCTCAGCCTTCAGGTAGAGTCTTTGCTGCCAAATCTTTAACATCTCAGTAACCCAAAGTCCGTGTAAACTATTCTAGATCTTATCTTCCCTTTTTCACTTTAAGCATTCCTCGTGTATAGGAAACGAGGATAATTTAGAATGAAATGTGGGAGAAATACTTTTTTAAAACCTTGTCAGCTGCATAAAACCTGACACTTAAGAGAACTATTATGCACTACTGAAAACAAAGTGTGGGAAGGATGAGATCTATTTTTTCAAAAAAGATTGATGACAACCTTGAACTTTTTTGCACTTGGCCACAAGGAGAATGTAAAGTGGGGAGGCCTTTTTGGCCGCTATTCCAGTGGGTGGGTTGAGTCACAGATCACAGATTAAGGAAGCAAAGACAGAATATAAGGGACTGTGGGGAAAAGTAGAAGAGACAGGCAGGAAGGCTGGATGGAAGATGCGCTTGCTCACAGAATGAGAACTACCCTGTCTAGAAAATAAGAGGCTTGATGATAACCAAATAGCTTAAATAAGGATCTATAAAGTTTATCCCATGGATTATAGTAACACTTCTTTGACTGAGCCAAAGCCTGAATCACAAAGGACTGTATTTGGGGGCCCTGAGATGTATTCAAACTAGGTAGCCCAGAGCTAATTTTCTGATGTTTCCAGAGGAAGAGTATGGAATTTCTTTGATGTGAAACCCTATTGGTGAAAGTCAAGACCACATCTGCCCGACAGAAGAAAGTGTGGAGACGGGGAAGGAATATTAGTATTCAGTTTTAAAACATGTAGAAAAGAACTTAGCCAATTCTTGCTCCAAATGCTAGGAGAGAAAGTGGATGAATCTTTGGCTCCACAGGAAGAGTTTCTGGGCCTCACTGATAGGAAAGAAGAAAGGAGAAAAGTAGCATTATCCAAGGCACAGAGGGTGCCCAGCACAGCAGAAACTCTGAATTACATAAGCATGAGAGAGTGTCAGGACCAGGTCCTGAGAAGGGAGAAGACTGCAGAAAAAAAGACAAAATGAGTACCATTTTAGCTCTTTAAAGAAACTGAGTGTGATTACTAAGGAATTTGTGGAATTGGGAAGGTAAAATAATTGCAAATTATTACTATTTTAACAAATTATTAGTACTTCACAACCACATTCTAAAATTCTTTTTTAAAGGAGTGTGGCCCACAAGGCAGGTGGACCTCAAACATGGGTTTTTGTGAATTCAGGAGTGAGAAGAAGGCCTCAGCTGGATGCGTGAGGTCCAGTTTAACCCTGGAAGTCTGTGGTTTGGGGAAGGATCACCAGCAACAAAGGATAATTAGCCATTCGATGGGACATGCAGAATATTAAGAAGTTCATTCTGTTTTTGTCTGACCATCATACCCAGTTACAGCCAGTTATGCTTAGTTTCATTTAAAAAGCTACGTTGATGTAGCATGATCTCTAATAGTGTGAAATGCCTATACCAACTGCTCATCTGTAATTATTCATAATTGCATTGTTATGGCTTATAAAACAAGTATGTGAAGTTTTGCCCAGAGCAGATATTTCATTATGTGAAAATTGTATTTTGCCAGACTACTGTTTTGGATGGGCTCATTACCAGTATCAGAAAACAGTTGATGAAACTGTAATATGGGACACTCAGACGAGAGTGTAGAAATCCATTTCACCTCAGTGTGTGAAGCCAACAACCTACTCCTACGCAGAATGACAAACCCAGACCACTTGTAATACATAAAGGAAAAAAAAATCAATGGGAAGAAGCACAGAGCCAAGATGATCAAAATCACCAATCCATCCAAAAGAGAAGGCTTTTATTTCAGTTTTGAAAGAACAGAGGAAATAAAAATAAATCCAAAAAGGCTTTTTAAAGTTCTTAAATAAGATTTTTGTTCTGTTTACATCCATTATATAGCACGATTTCCTAGCTTTAAAGGTGAAAAAGTTCTAAAGAAACTAAGATAATAAACTGCAGAGTGAAGTCTTAATAAGAATACTTTAGGGGCGCCTGGATGGCTCAGTTGTTAAGCGTCTGCCTTTGGCTCAGGTCATGACCCCAGGGTCCTGGGATCTGGGATCGAGCCCCCGCGTCGGCATCGGGCTCTCTGCTCAGGGGGGAGCCTGCTTCTTACTCTCCCACTCCCCCTGCTTGTGTTCCCACTCTTGCTGTCTTTCTCTCTCTGTCAAATAAATAAAATCTTTAAAAAAAAAAAGAATATTTTAGAAGTATGCATTCAGTCACTTTAGGAAAATAATATACGATTTTTACTTATGTATGTTAGAGAAGCTCTAGAAATTTGTGGTTAGTCATTATTGATGTATTTACTTGAAAGCTACATTATTACAGTTTTTACCAGAATGATGCATGGGCACCTTTTGTCTTGGGTTGGATTCTGTAGCAGCAGAGACTCTGAGGGGTCCTTGAGGGAGCGCTCTCAGAAGACACCTGTCATTGAGTGAGGGGAACAGAAGAGAGCAGGGAAAGAAAGCAAAAACAAATAAATGGTTCCAAGAGCAGTCCAGCTCCAGCCTGACCTCACCAGCAGCCCTGGGGGTGAATTGCATAGAGACGGCCTAGGGGAGCAGCTCTCACCAGAACAGTCCAGGAGTGTCCTGTTAGCCCCCAGCACTCACAACAACTGGGAATGGGTGTACCAACCCAGCACATATGTATTTTCTCCCTCAGTCCCTTCTTCAGGTAAAAACATCCTTAGGCTATTGACTTGGAGTGTCTGTGCATAGCAGGTGTTCAGTTAATAGCTGGTGGTTGAATAAACAAATAGATAGATGCTACAGAAAAGATACTGAAGAACTAGATTTTAAGAAAGCAATAATAATAATAATAATCACTAGCATTTATAAACATTTGCCATAGGCAGACACTATGCATGGACTATTTTTGTCAGGTAGGAATTTTTATTACCCTGTTTTACACCTGCAGAAACTGAAATAGATGTGTTTTCCAGGGCCACATAGCTGGTGTGATAAGAGAACCCACACTGTTAACCTCATTCTACCAAATGCTCAGATATGAGGAAAGTGAAATAAAATAAATACTGAAAACCACTGAGCCTGGGTCATCTGCAGCTTCCTAGAGTGGTTTTTTCCCCCTTTTAAAAAATGGAATTAATAGCTTCATCTCCCTCCTTCTAAAAGGCCAGGAATGTTGACTCCAAGATAATCCTTGAATACAAATCAGAAATTCTAGAATCCTTGGATCATGCAGAGTGGTTGAAATATCCACAAGATCCACAGTCTCCTTGCCTCTGCTGTATGATAGATCAACCATTGAATGTGCACATATATAATTATGCATTTTAAATTGGTTGTTTATAGGTAGACCTTACTGCAGTTGAAAATATGCTATGAATATTATTGGAAGGCATGAGATTAAAATGGATGGTACTTATTTTTCAGCATTCCTCCAAAGTACAAGTTTTCAAACTCAAAATCTCATGAATCTTTGGAGAAAAGCCTTTAATGCATTTGGGGCCTTTCTAATGAGTTGCTTTGCTCTTCAAAGTGATTACTGGTTTTCTCTGTGCTGTAGGTGAGATAGGGGACTTAAAATTTAAGACACTTCCCTCTGTGATTCGCTTGATATATTAGACGAAAAAATGTACAATAACACATTTTAAATGAATATTAATATTATCTTAAAATGAGACAAGTCTCTGGCTACTTACAAATCTTTAAAAATCATGCATCTGAATTTTAAAAAGAGGCCTATATTGATTTCTCCTCCACGCGCGCTCACGGGATTAGGCTTAACCTCCTCGGCTGTCTCCCGGCTGTGTTCATTGTGACCGAGCATATGCAGAACCAGAATCAGCACATTCATAATAGAAGTTCTGCCTCCCCTGACAAGACAGCTAAGTAGGTCATGATTTTATGCCAAAAGGAAATGGCCTTTTGGTGGCCAAAGGACTGTTTTTTAATATTCCGTGGAAACCTGTTATGGTGATCTAGGATTAGCGTCATCACTCTCGGTTCTCGTGCCAAGTTCGTCACTCTGCCCACCATCTCCCAACCTGCCCTTCAGCCAGGAAACAGTGGTGGGATTTCTTTTTAAATATTTTTTTTCTAATTCAGGAAGGCATTTTATGGTACTATAGTTGTTACCAGCTTTCAGGGTAAACACAGAAATCTAGCCTACTTCTTAGGGCATGATTTTTTGCAATACCTTATACCTCTTTTTGAGGCAGAACCATTGAGATAATTTGGATAATTCATGTATTTATCCATTTAGTCACTTGCAGAGCACCTCCTCTAGGTTAGTGACTGCACTTGGTACAAAAGAGATTGCAGGAAAGTCAGAGTGAGGCAAATTGGGGTGATTCGTTACTCTTGTGCCTTTTATTTCTCCTCTATCAATTTATGATGGTATTTATAAAATAATTTAAACCGGGGGGGGGGATTTTTAAGAAGCAGGAGCAATGATAAGACCTATAAAGTTGTCAGGAAGATATGTAAATCATTTTGGACTTAAAAGAATGTATCCCACTTTAAAAGCTTCCAGAAAATATGATTCTGCCAGACAACCATTTGCCACTCCCCCAACACAGTCATAGCGGACACTTTTTAAGATCTATGTGCCAAGCTCTACAGCAATAATGGGTTGTCTTACTTAACCTTTCGGTGATCCACAACCACAAGGCGGAGAGAGTCATGATGGTTATCACCCTTTTATGGATGAGGAAAGAGGCTTGGCGGATCAGTAACTCCTCCAGCATTACACAATGAATAATGGTAGTGCTAGAATGTGAATCCAGACTGTCTAACTCAAAAGTTTCCCTTTATACCTTATCACTTCCCTTGTTATCTGTGGTCAAAGCAAAACAATGAATTATTATTAACATTATTGAGAAACTTAATTCTCTAACCAGAAGAAAAAAAATAGTGTAGATCTGCTGTGTGTTTTCTGATTCATAAATTGTTTTCAGATAAAGAAGAGTATCTTTATTAGATCTGATGGGGCAGCCATAAACCCAGACAAGGACATTTATGGGTCCTGAATGTTTGGGGCTCAGATGCCCTTTCTCCTATGACACTTTCTTTAATCCTCAATTTCATCCATGCTACACATCCTTCTTAATCCCCCTTGCCTCTCTGAGACCAATTAATTCTCCTTTCTCCTCTGATCTCCCACTGCACATTTCTGTGTAGGTCTGTGACAGCCATTACTCTCTATGAATGTTAGGGTTCAAGTGAATGCCCCCTCACTGGACTGTGAACTCTTTAAGAGCCGTATTTACTGAGCACTGAACCTCCAGTGCATGGCACATAGTAGGTGCACAGTGTTTTTTTAATGAATGAGTTAATAAAAGTTTCCACAAATTCAATAGCATCACTTTTTCACTTACCTTCAAAGGAGAGGACGTTCATAGGAGCTGAAAACAGAATCCTCTCTATTCTACTACATGATATAAGGAGATAAACACCTTTGCATTCTATACCCACAGCAAACGTTAGGTACTTAACAAATATTTATGGAGTAAATGAAAACCAACCATGAGAACTTTCCAATGAGCTTGCAAGGGGCCCTGTGGGATGTGATAGATTTTCTAGATGTCCTACAAAGTCACTTTGTCATTTGTAAAACCTGACTTAACTGCTTTTGCTTTTGTGTAATCAAAGCTGCCTCATTCTATGAGCCTGGAGGTTATGTTTGAAATTGATATTAATTTTGTTTTTCTTAGGCTCAGCTTTGTGTCTTGAGACTCCTAACAGATTCTCATCGGCTTTGGTCTCCACTGACATGTCCTATGTGTACCAAATGGAAAGTTGTCTATAAAATTTTGGAGAAGCCTGTTACCTTGCGAACACTATATACCCTTTATACCTTACATAAGGTTACCAATCCCAGTCCCCTTTAGGAGAAAATTTACCATGTCTATGATGGTAGAAATAAAAATAAAAAGAGAAGCAGACTCAGTTTGAGGCAGCATGGAGGCTGATATGCTTTTCAAATGTTGTACTCACTTTGCCTTTGAATGAAGACAGTCTTTGTAGAACAGAATCTCTCATTGCTGGTATCCTTGGGAGGCTAAGAAGGATTTCCTCTAGGGTCTCAAACATGTTTGAAAATAAAATGATAGAGGAATAATTAAACAAAAATAACCTCTAACAGACCAAAAGAAACACACACACACACACAGTGTGGGGAAGGTAGAGCTGGGATGGGATGAGATAGAGCCATATTCTACAGCTGTACCCCAACTCCCTCATCTTCCTCCCCCCAGCTTCTGCATCAACTACTGTCTGAAGGATCTATCAATACCACACTTACTCAACAGAATCAACCCAGCGCTACCCAGGAATCGAATTTGCTGAGTGCACAATTGGTTGAGTTATGTGGCCGATAGAGCTCTTTTTCTAGATGAATCCACTTATTCAACAAATAAAATCTAGATATTGCTTATGGATGACACACAATCTCTTTTTCGAAGATTGCTTCTTATCAGAGGTTAATCATTTTAGCAGAGAAATAAGAAGAGTAACTCTTTTTAGTTGAGTCAGCTAAATGCACATAAGGTCTTAGCATCAGAAGCATTTATAGGGATGTTTTATCCATTGGCATATTAATTTCCCTCCTCTGTCCATGGACCTAAATATAAATTCCATTATTACAAATCTGATTTCCATTCTCATAATTTTCTTTTTCTCTCTTGCTTCATTTTTTTTCCTAAAATTTGGAGCAAAACTGCTGAATTATCCAAAGAGCCAACAGCTATTAAGTTGTTAAATAATCCTCCATTTGTTTCCACTCTTTAATTACTTTTTACTATCAAGACTGTTGCAGCCATCTTGCTAATAAGTTAATTATTCTGAAACAAAGACTAGTTTGGTTTTTTTGGGAACTTGGTACACACAATAGTATCACAAAGTACTAGACTTGGGGTTAGTGAGTAAAGGGAAAAATGAAAATGGTTGTTTAAATGGCTCTGAATTTGGAAATGACCTTAAAGCTAAAAATAGAGAGAAAAAAGAAGTGTGTATGAGATAAATAAGAATATAGGATTTGTTCTTCCCAAAGCCAAAATAGCTTAGTTCTTTTGTTCTTCCTTCCTTCCTTCCTTCCTTCCTTCCTTCCTTCCTTCCTTCCTTCCTTTCTTTCTTTCTTTCTTTTCTTTCTTTCTTCCTTTCATGTGGTGTTCTATGATTCATTGTTTGTGCATAACACCCAGTGCTCCATTCAATACATGCCCTCTTTAATACCCATCACCAGGCTTAGTTCAAGAGCACAAGCTTTATAGTAAGACAGACCTGATATCACACCTAAGCCCCGATCTTCACCAGTTGTAGGACCTCAAGTAAGTACTTAACTTTGCCAGCCAACTAGTTCCTTGGGAGAATGATCCCTAAGGTTGTCCTGGAGGTTAACTGAGATGTTTGCAAAGTGCTTTCCTGTTGCATAGCATAGAGCAAGTGCTCAATAAATGGTAAGTACTGTCATGTACATGAGCTCAGCTGTCACGTTCCTATGCACACAGCCCAGCACACACTTAACTACATGCACGTGTCCAAGGATTTCTGGTAGTGGAAGCAGCTACCAGATCCCAAAACCCCAAGAGGGCCTCCAGATAACTTCAGGAAACAAGAAGGTACATCACCCAATCCCTCTCAGAAGGCGCATCCCAAGATCTTAAGGCAGATGTCACCCTCATTTTCTTCAGAGAAATGATGCCTTTCATCCCTTTCCACAGCTGTTCTCTCTCCTTGGAATGCCCTTCCCTTCCTTTCTTCATTTTGCCTGGTCTCACTTGTTCAGAACTTGACTCCTGGGTCAGGATCCTCAAGCCCCACACTTTCACCCAGCTCCATTTCCCAGGGCACCCCATGTGCGCCTCCATCACAGCCCTTCCCACAGGAAACTGTCATTAATTATTTCCTTATCATATTCTCAACGTAGACCTTGATCTCCATGAGGGGAGAGACTCTGCCATATTTGACTGAATTTAAATATTTCCCCAAAATCACACCGACTTCATGTTCACATCTCTAACAAGGGGGAACATTGGCATGATCCTTCTAAGAGCTGTTTTATGATCCTCAGTGATTATTGGCTATTCCCATAAAATATGTGTCCGTAAATGTTAAGTGTATTCCCAAAGAAATTTGTAAAGAGAAAGACAGCCTCTCAGTACTGGTAACATAGAACGTGTGTATGAACTACAAAGGAATTTGATTTAAAATTTTAACTTCTTTCCTACTTGTACACATGTTTCATTGTAATGTCCCGCGCTCATATTGCAAGATACATTTCCCTCCACTTTTCATTGTCTACGCTGATCTCTTCCATTCCACTTGGCCTCCTCCTGAGTCATGCACAATTATGAACTGATCATATTTGGCAGTGGTAGTTAAAGTCAACACTGCTGGAGAGAAAATTTGAAAAAAATAAAAGAATGAAGCATCTCAACTAAGAAGAAAGGAAAGAAAGAAAATAAGTAAATGTAAGGAACCAGAATAGTCTGATCTTCCCTGGGCTAAATTAGCCCCTAGTCACACATCTGGTGCTCAGGCAGCACAACGGTTTTTTTTCGGGTTCCCAGGGTACCACTTAGGGTTCGGCAGCAAGAGACACTTGAGCGCTGCAGAGAATGGAGCCTGTATTTAGAAAAGGTACCAAGTGTCACATGAGGCTGAAATTTGACCTCTGAAACTCCTAACCAGCTTCTTTAGTTTGGAAGCTTTCTTTGCAGAGGTTTAAATCTCTATCCCACCACCTTGTAGTTTGATAAAACCTCGGATTGCTGGAATGCGGGGAGGAAAGATAAGAGCAAATAGGAAGGGGAAAGGGTATTTTAATTCATTGAATTTTCTGGGTAATTCAGTTTGACAAGTATTTGCTGTCTAACTGCCGGGCTCAGAGCCTCGTGAGGTGCAGCAGAGAAAAACGAGCAGCTGCCCTGTGAGTCTTGTCTACCATGAGTGAGTGTGTCTTGTCTATTTTCTGTTGTATTCTTTTCATCTTTTTTATCAAGTTTTTCTCAAAGTATTTTAGCCCTTATTGGTGCCTTACTAATTACACAAAGGCTAACATGATCTTTTCTTCCCTCCATGCATCTTCAGTGCTCAGCACATACCTGGCACGAAGTAGGTACTCAATAAAGCTTGAATGAATTGAATTACATCATGTATGCAGGATAAGAGATTGCACAGGATCCATATCCATTCCAAGACATGTTCTAAAACTTTGCTTCTTTGACAAAATCCATTCTATCAACCTATTTGCTGGGCTACAGATCTGTTTCTTAAGTTTTGAGGGAGAAGAGACAATGCTTAGTAGTATCATCTTAATAAAATATTAAACTCTTTTGGCATGTACTAAGTAGGAGTTTATTTTAGCTAGTTCCATTAACTGTTTATACCTTTTATGTGCTTTCTGGAGCAACATAATTTTACTTTTTTTCTAGCTTGAGCTATCCTTGACATATAACATTGCATAAGTTTCAGGTGTACAATGTGATGATTTGATACACGTATGTGTTGTGACATGACTCCCATGATAAAGTTAGTTAACACATCCATCACTTCACATAATGACAACGTGTGTATGTGTGTGTAGTGAGTATGTTTAAGATCTACTTTCTTAGCAACTTTCACGTTTATAATACAGTATTGTTAACTGTGGTCACCGTGCTGAATATTAGATCCCCAGAAGGTACTCATCTACTAACTGGAAGTTTGTACCGACATCTCTGCATTTCTCTTGCCCCTCAGCCCCTGGCAACCACCATTCTCCTCTCTGTTTCTATGAGTCCAGCTTTTTTTTAGATGCCACATGCAGCAACCTAATTTTAGAAGTGTCCCATCATAGTGCCCACAGATCAATGAGTAGGATCTTGGCCATTTGTTATCCATTCATGATTTGGACAGTGGTCAGTCTCTCTGGGTACTCTCTGAGCCTGCAAAATTTAATAACTAGCGACTACAGCCACAGGTCTTTCAGCTCAAAAATTGTTCCAGACCCAGTTCCCACCACTGACTTGGATTCTTGATGCTCCGGCCTCCTCTCTCATCAGCAACCTCCTGCGTGACTGAAGGCCGGGCCTCTCCCCTCTTATTATGGGTAATATGGACTTGTCCACCATCCCCTGATAAGACAGCCAGAGCAAGGAGCTTTAGGAAAGTCGTCTGGAAAGCTGCCTGTCAGTCAGAGGCAGAACTGAAACCCTAGCTGGGCCTTGGAGAAGAGTGGCTGAGCCAAGCCCAGGCCCTAAAGTCCTGGTTGATGGAGCCCTGGAGCAGAAGCAGAGCAGCTTCGCCCAACACAGCAGACCAGACGTGGACCCATATCAGAAATCTGCTCTCCAGCCCCAAAGAGGCTCTTAGAAGGAGGGTAGGCATACTCTTTCTTTGGTTGCTGAGGGAGGACTGAGTTGGGATGAAAACAGACACAAAATCCGTGTTAGGTGACTTAAGGCAGGGCTGTTTGCAGAAAGACATTTTTGAAGGCTGCTAAGGAGCACACAGCTGGAATCAAGAGTAGACAAAGAAGGCTGTGGAGTGGTAGCCAGTTTCCCTGTGAAGTTGGTGGCTTGAAGCTGAAGGCCCCCCAGGAGAGCTCTTTTAGGAGCTGGACAGTCATCTGCCTCTTGTGGTCAACTTTACCTGTCCTTGCTCCTTCCAGTGCTCCTGGCCAGCCTACAGAGAGGGAGGTCCTTCTGCCAACAGCCACAGCCACCTGGTAGGCTACACCCATCGTTCAGATAAATAAAACCCCCAAGCATGGTCTAAAAATAGGGAATAGGATCAAGAACGTTTGAGTATATTGCCTCTGGACCTGGCTTGGCTTGGCTTCTGCAGATTCTTAAAGGTCTGTCCTAAGAGTCCTTCTAAAAGCCTTGATTTGTTCTGCAAGTGCCCAGCGAAGATGAAGTCTGCCCATGGAGCTGAGAGCTGATCCCCACAGCCTTAGTGGGTGGTGGACATTGGTCAGTCTGATGTAGACAGATGTGGATTCAGATCTTGGCTCTACCACCTGCGTGACCTTGGACAAGTTATTTAATCTCTCTGAGACCCAGTTTTTGAATCTGGGGATAATGACACCCCTTCTAGGTAAATGGATGATAGACATTAAGGAAGGCACATGAGGTAATGAGCACTGGGTGGTATAAAGACTGATGAATCACTGACCTCTACCTCTGAAACTAATAATACACTCTATGTTAATTAATTGAATTTAAATTTAAAAAGAATATCCCTTATATAATGATATTGTAGGGACTGAATGATAAACAGGTATAAAAAAGTTCTAATGGTGAATGGCATATAGTAGGTGCTCAAAAAATGGTAACTGTACCTGGCACTTTGCTGATGGGTTGAGTACTGATGCGGATTCTGAAAAATGATCTCTCAGTCAGTGTAATAAGAGTAATCAAAATTCTTAGCCTCCTTTTCTAAGTCTCTACAGCAGGATAAGTCAGTCATTATTACATTGAGGTTTCACGTTCAGGAAGAAACTTTTTCTTGAAACGGTTTTCTCTGGAACCTCTTCATTGTGTTGACTTACTCCCAACAAAACTTTCCAGCTGCTGTCTATGATCTGAATACCCAGTGAAATAAGGATTCTATACAAAAAGCTGAGAACAGTCTTCTACTCAGATATCCACAGCTTTCCAGTGTTCTGTACTCATCACTTTGCATACCAATCATGTCTGTTTTTAGATCTGTCTTCTCACGTTTTCCCCTTATTTCATTCTGTTAAGAAATATGTTCTACACATCCCGGTTGAGCAGGGCCATACCACAGGAATTCTGCTTATCAAAGTGGGATTGATTTGGCTTTCTCAGACAGAATATTGTCCCTACCCACTCCCCCCCACCACCAAATCCATGTAGGTGCTTTTCTTTCAGATTTTGTGATCAATTATGGAGCTTTAGCAATACAATTCTGCAGGCTAATATAAACTGTCATTACTCCGTCAATGATGACTACAGATTTCACTCCAGTTACCACAGGTCTTTAAATTTTTACTATTCTTTAAATATTTCATTTATTTATTTGACAGTGAGAGAAGGAACACAAGCAGGGGGTGTGGGAGAGGGAGAAGCGGGCTTCCCGCCAAGCAGGGAGCCCGATGTGGGGCTCGATCCCAGGACCCTGGGATCATGACCTGAGCCGAAGGCAGACGCTTAATGACTGAGCCATCCAGGAGCCCTAAATTATTACTCTTTTAATGCAATATCCAATTTTTGTTGGAGAAAAACAAAGTTACTGTGAAGAGGATGACAACCAATCAGGTAGAGGGAAGTCTCTAAACATATAAAAGAGAAAATTTGCAGGGCCAGTTATCTACATGTTGGGGGTTCTCCAGCAGCAGATGACAAAAGCCTTTGGTGGAGAGTGTGCTTAATTGAAATCCCTTGCATGAAACCAAGGAGGGGTAAATAATTCAGGAAGCCAGCTTGATGCTCTGAGAATGACATTTATGGGCTATATAAAACTGAGACAATACGAATAACAGAACGCACTTATTTCCTCCTCAGACTTAAGCAGAGAAAAAGCGGGAGATAGACGTACACTTAATGAAAGGTGCAATCTGGAAAGAGAAATTGAAATGGTGTTCTCCCTTCAAGTCCATTTAGAGACATTTTGTAAACCTAACATTCCTACCTAGCAGAGCAAGGAATGCAGAAAGCCCTGTCTCCATGGAGAAGATTTGGACAGCCTGTTGCAGCCTGAAAAGCAGAGCCCAAAGGAAACAAAACCAAAACCTTGTATCTGCCATTAAAAATGCACTTTCTCCTCACATGGTACTGCCTCCCCTCCCCCTACTATAATTTCCTTTCCTAACACAGGTATATTTTGTACAATTTTGAAAGCTGTTCCAACATTGGTTATTCAAATTAAAACATGCGTTGTGAGTGAACTGGGCGATGTGATAAGCATTTCATTTTGAAGTTACCAGTTGACCTCCCCAGGCCTCTTGACATTAAATGACCTGAAACAGATTATGCCAGACCTTGTCCTCAGTGAGTCCTTTCCCTCAGAATAAGAAAAGAATTTTGTTAAGATTGCCAGACAGAGGGGCGCCTGGGTGGCTCAGTCGGTTAAGCAGCTGCCTTCAGCTCAGGTCATGATCCCGGGGTCCTGGGATCGAGTCCCTGTGAAGGGGATCCCTGCTCAGCAAGGGGTCTGCTTCCCCCTCTCCCTCAGCCCCTCCCCCCTGCTCATGTGCTCTCTTGCTCTCTCTCGCTCTCAAATAAGTAAATAAAATCTTAAAAAAAAAAAAAAAGATTGCCAGACAGATAACAGTCACTGAAAAGGTAAAGTTGCCCATCTAATCACTGAATTTCAGAGCTGGGAGCAACCTCAAACAGCACGATTCCATCTGTCCCATGAAGCTTGCTTCTGACCCGTGAGCTGTAAATGAACTTTCATTCCTAGAGCTTCTGTCACCCTCTACTGATGGTACCACGGCAGCATCACCACTTCTGCTATATGTTGCATTTTGAAGTTAACAGCCCAGGTTCTTGCAGTTCAAAACCTTTTTCCTTAAAAAGGAAAAAAAAAGAAAAAGAAAAATCATCACTACTTGAGTTTCAAAACACGGTTTGGAAACCCAAAAGCTGAGAATGCCTTGGTGAAGCTAAGGTTTCTCAGCTTTGGCACTACTGACATTCAGACTGGATAGTTCTCTGTTGTGAGGGGGCCGTCCTGTGCACTGTAGGATATTTTGCAGCCTCCTTGTCCAGTAGTGTCTCCCCTGCCTGTTGTGCCAACCAAAAATGTCTCCCAACGTTGCCTAATGTTGGGATGCGGGAAGGTGGGAGAGACAGAATTTCTTCTGGTTGAGAACCATTAATGTTTGTGTAAAAATAAAATAAGTAAAATGTTTGATGACTTAAAAGTCAGTTCTCTTACCATACACACAACCTCTCCAACACTGAATGTTACCATTTTGCAAAACTCTTAGCCAACTAAGTGGCGATTGTTGTGATAGTACCTAATCACAGTGCTCTCCAAGGTCTGTGTGCCACATTATCTGCTAAGAGAACGGAGAGACAAGTCCCATGCTTTTCCTGGAGTTGGGAAAAGTGGGATGTTACAGAAAATAAAGCAGTCTGGGTTCCCTGCTGTGATCCTGATGCAGAAGTAAACAGGCTTCAGCAGATCCGCGCAGTCCAGAGCTGAGTTGGGTACGTGGCTATCGTCTTCCTTCCTCACGGTCCACGTTCATCACCCAAGCACTTAGCGGTTGGAATCTACCCAGCATGCGGTAGTTACTCAGCAAATACGTGTTGAATGTTTTTATGAACGGTGTTTCACCTGTTGCAGTTGGCTTTTGCCTTGGACAGTCACGTAATTTAGTCTGTGCTACAACAAAACATAGCTTTGTTCAAATCAGTCAGAGGATAGAATATCTCCTGGAAAGTCTCAAAGTCTCTTGTATTCCCTGTTCCACAATCCCCAAGTTAAAAAATGAAGAAGTGTCTGTGTGTGTGTGTTTGTGTCTCTCTGTGTGTGTGTCCAAAGTACAGAAGCAATCAAAGATCTATAAGATATAGTCCCTCAGACCTAGGTAGTCGCAGAGAGAGACAAAAAGGAGGACTGCACTTTATGCCAGGCTCTGTGCTGTGTGTTAAACATACACCATTTCCTTAGGCCTTGCAGCAATCCCATTGTGTAGCTGCTAAGAACAGGGGGAAGTAAGTTGTTACAGGGGGAAGCAGAAATTCAAACCAAGCTCCAGTGGAGTTTTAAGCTGTCTGAGCTCAGTCTGAAGCCTCCCCCGACTCACTTGTGTGACAGGCCTTGAGTGCTTATTGAACAGAGAGCCCTGTCCACCACTGCCCTGGATGTCCAACATTGCTGACAACCAAGCAGCCTCGTCAGCATTGAAGGTTGGGCTTCATCACCCCCACCATGGTGGGAGTCTCTAGAGAGGGCACCCAGGCCCAACCAGACCAGACCTACAGACCTGGCTCCTTTTAGCACTTCTAGATTCAGATGCTGTGCTGCTTCCCTTGGCAGGGGGGTATGGCCTCTTAGTGGCCGCCCCAGGGGCTAAACAGCACAATCAAGAATTAAAGGGTACTTAACTCCTCAGAGGTAAAACTTGGACCAGTGAAAGAAGGAAACGAGGAGCGCCTGGGTGGCTCAGTAGGTTAAGCAACTGCCTTCAGCTCAGGTTGTGATCCCAGGGTCCTGCTCAGCAGGGAGTCAGCTTCTCCCTCCACTCCTTTCCCTCCCTCTGCCCTCTGCCCTTCTCCCTCCCCTCCCTCCCCCCCCACCCCGCCACAGTGCTCACATGATCTCTCTCTCAAATAAATAAGAAAGAAAGAAAGAAAGAAAGAAAGAAAGAAAGAAAGAAAGAAAGAAAGAAAGAAAGAAAGAAAGAAAGAAAGAAAAAGAAAGAAAGAAAGAAAAAGAAAGAAAGACAAGAAACTGAAAAGAACCAGCATATAAATACCTCTCCTGTCCCCACCTCCTGTCAGACTCTTCTGAGATGTAAAGGGTCCATTTAACCTTTCTAGAGACCAAGCTACCAGCTCTATTTTCTTGTGAAGCTGCGGCCAGTCCAGGAATGTGCTACCTTACATCTGTTTTCCTTTTTTCTTTGCCTTTTCTTTTTTTCCTTTTTTCTTTGCCTTTTTACCTCACATTTACTGCCCTGGGTTTACACACACACACACACACACACACACACACACACACACACACACACACACACCCTCCAATAAATTGTTAACCTATGTTTTGCCTTAAGCTCTGTTTTTTAGGGATCCCAAGCTAAAACATAAACTTATGCTCTTTTATTTATAAAATGACAGTGCTGCCACCCATATCTCAAAAGTCCAAGAAAAAATAAAAGCAAAATCCTTCTTTAGTACATTACTCTTTACTGAGGATAGCTAATAAATATTTTGAAAGAACCAACCAGCCATAGTATGTATGGGTATAAGAAACAGTGCATCAAGATGGCACGAAATGTGACTTCATGGTCTCCTTGTATCTGCCCTAACCACCAGCTGCTTTTCTTATCTTGCTTTTAGATAAAAGGGGCTGTGTTAACACTCATTTGAGCAGAAGGGACTATATCTGTCTTACTGCGATGGTATCTGTAGGATGGAAAGTGTCAGTCATCTTGAATTCAAGTCCTAGCTCTGCTTATAGCTGCTTGACCTAAGAAAGTCTCTAGGTAGATATCTCCTCACCTGTAAAATAGAAAGAAAACTATCTGCCTCACCTTTCCCATGGGGTGATGCGACATGGTGAAAGCACTTTGAAGCACCATTCAGATGTGCTTTAACCTTAAGAGGAGGGAAAGAAATAACTTTCTAATTTAGGCTTCCAAAATTTTCCTCACTAAGACTGATGAAACGCTTCAGTAGGAGAATATAAAGGGGTAAATCCCTTAAATCTTCTTCAATATCTTCAAGATAATAATTAAGGTTAAAAGCTAAAGAATTGAGACTTCTCACCAAGATGGAATAAAAGAGACTGGAATTTCCCTCCCACATGAAACAAACAGACAAAAGGAAAAGAAAAAAATGTATTTAAAAAAAAAACAATTTTCAAGATACCTTACATCAAGCAATGAGGTGATTCCTTGAGAGACAGGAAACAGATGTAGTGAGCCCGAGGATCGTTCTTACTGCTGGAGACTTCCCAGGTCCTGGGCAGGAAGAAGGAAGCCTTGTGGCGATGGCGGGACCCCATGGGTTGGGCAGACAGAGCTGCGAGTCTAAGAGACCAAGGTGACCAGAGGTCAGAGGACAGAGTACCAGAGATGTGAGCAGCACGGAGAGAGCACTCCGGAGATCTGGCGAGGGTTCCCCTCATCCAGCCGGGTGCTAAGCAGTGCATGCATCTGAGCGAACTACCTGAAGCTGAGAGAAAACCACCCAGAAGGATTAACTGGTGCTACACCAGGCTTGGAAGAGTGCCTTTTTCTACCAGCCAGACTGGAAAAGCTCTTAATTCACAAGGTACTTGGTAGAGTACTTTGAAGAGTCTTGCCTCCACAGTGGGGAATAATTGATCGTACACTAAACACTGCTCTGGTCCAACCCAACAGATCTTTTTTTTTTTTTTTTCAAGTTTTTATTTAAATTCCAGTTAGTTAACATACAGTGCAACACTAGTGTTCGGTGTAGAATTTAGTGATTCCTCACTCACATACATCACCTGGTGCTCTTCCCAACAAGTGCCTTCCTTAACACAAGTGCTCTCATGCATCCCCCCACCCCCTCCCCTCTGGTACCCATCAGTTTGTTCTCTATAATTAAGAGTCTGTTTCTTGGTTTGCCTTTCTTTTTTTCCCCCTAGGTTGATTTATTTTGTTTCTTAAATTCCACAGATGAGTGAAATCATATGGTATATGTCTTTCTCTGACTGACTTTTTTCACTTAGCATAATACACTCTAGCTCCAGATACATTGTTGCAAATTGCAAGATTTCATTCTTTTTCATGGCTGAGTAATATTCCATTATATATATGTGTGTGTGAGAGAGAGAGATATGTACATATATCTCACATCTTTTTTAAAGTTTTTATTTATTTATTTGAGAGAGAGAGCACAAGCAGGGAGAGGAGCAAAGGGAGGGAGAAGCAGACTCCCCGCTGAGCAGGGAGCCCGAAACAGGGCGGCTCAATCCCAGGACCCTGGAATCATGACCTGAACCGAAGGCAGACTCTTAACCGACTGAGCCACCCAGGCACCCCAATACCACATCTTTTTTATCAATTCCTTAGTCAGTAGACATTTGGGATCTTCTTATAATTTGGCTATTGTTAATAATGCTGCTATAAACATTGGAGTGCATGTACCTCTTCAAATCAGTAATATTGTATCCTTCGGGTGAATACCTAGTAGTGCAATTGCTGGATCATAGGGTATAGCTCTATTTTTAACTTTTTGAGGAACCTCCATACTATTCTCCAGAGTGGCTGTACCAGTTTGCATTCCCACCAACAGTGTAGGAGGGTTCCCCTTTCTCTACATCCTCACCAATACCTGTTAAAAGTTTCCTGTGTTGTTAATTTTAACCATTCTGACTGGTTTGAGGTAATATCTCATTGTAGTTTTGATTTCTATTTCCCTGAGGATGAGTGATGATGAGCATCTTTTAGTGTGTCTGTTATCCATCCAGATGGCTTTGGATAGTCTTTGGAAAAATGTCTGTTCGTGTCTTCTGCTTCTGGATTATTTTTTTGGGTATTGATTTTGGTAAGTTTTTTATATATTTTGAATACTAATCCTTTATCAGATATGTCAATTGCAAATATCTTCTTCCATTCTGTAGGTTGCCTTTTAGTTTTGTTGATTGCTTCTCTTACTGTGCAGAAGCTTTTTATTTTGATGAAGTCCTGATAGTTTATTTTTGCTTTTGTTTTCCTTGCCTCAGGAGACATATCTAGTAAGAAGTTACTACAGTTGATGTCAAAGTGGTTACTGCCTGTGTTGTCCTCTAGGATTTTAATGGTTTCCTGTCTCACATTTAGGTCTTTCATTCATTTTGAATTTATTTTTGTGTATGGTATAAGAAAGTGGTCCAGTTTCATTCTTCTGCATGTCGCTGTCCAGTGTCCCAACACCATTTGTTGAAGAGACTGTCTTTGTTCCATTAGATATTCTTTCTTACTTTGTTGAAGATTAATTGCCCGTATAGTTGTGGGTTCATTTCTGGGTTTCCTATTCTGTTCCATTGATCTGTGTGTCTGTTTTTCTGCCAGTACCACACTGTCTTGATCACTACAGCTTTGTAATATAACTTGAAGTCCAGAATTGCAATGCTTCCAGGTTTGCTTTGCTTTTTCAGGGTTGCTTTGGCTATTTGGGATCTTTTGTCGTTCCATACAAATTTTAGACTTGTTCTAGCTATGAAAAATGCTGATATTTTGATAGGGATTGCATTAAATGTGTAGATTGCTTTGGGTAATATAGACATTTTAACAATATTTGTTCTTCCAGTCCATGAGCATGGAATGTTTTTCCATTTCCTTGTGTCATCTTTAATTTCTTTCATCAGTGCATTACAGTTTTCATAGTAGAGATCTTTTACCTCTTTGGTTAGGTTTATTCCTAGGTATCTTATGGCTTTTGATGCAATTATAAATGGGATCGATTCCTTGATTTCTCTTTCTGCTGCTTCATTATTGGTGTATAGAAATGCAACAGATTTCTGTATGTTGATTTTGTATCCTGCAACTTTACTGAATTTGTATATCAGTTCTAGCAATTTTTTGGTCAGCCCAACAAGGTTTAAAATCAAAATCTGAAAGGATCAAGTTGTTTCCAAGTAACTAAATTGCATTCCAGAACAAAGCTCAAGAATATTTATAGGAATACAAAAATAACTAACACCCAACACAGTCAAAATGATGATGCCTGGCATCCAATAAACACTACCAAACGTGCAAAGAAACACCAGATGTTAGAATTTGCAAAGGATGTTAAAAGTTATAATTGCATTTCAGATATTCAAAACCTTAAATAGAGACATAGATTTTTTTAAAGATTCAAATCAAATGTCTAGAGATGAAAACTATAATGCCTGAACTGAAAGATATCCAGGCTGAAATTAACAGTGTATCCAAACAGTAGAATACTACTCAGCAATGAAAATGGATGAATGATGGCTACAACATTGATGAATCTCAAAATAACTGAGCTGAGTGAAAGAATCCAGACAAAAAAGATTGCATGCTGTATAAATCCTTTTATATGAAATTCTAGAGTATGCAAAATAATCTATAGTTAGAGAAATGTAGGATCAATGAGTACTAGGTAGGGGGGCAGGAGGATGGAATTCATCCCCAAGGGGCACAAGGACACTTTTGAGGGTGATAGTTATGTTCACTATTTTGATTTTCATGATGGTTTCACAGGTATACAGACATAGATGTCAAAACTTACCGTTTGTACACTTTAAATGTATACAGTTTATTAAATGTTGATTATAACTCAGCAAAGCTTTAGTTTTTAAAAACTAAAGAGACAAGCACGTATTTAAAAAATAACCACTGCACAACTTGGGACATGGAGGATTTATAAATATAACCACATTTTTTAATATTTAAATTTTTGTAAATTTTAAAGAATGGTAAAATATTTAAATCTGTAATTTTTTTTACATCTAAGTCTATAGTGTCTACCGACTACCTCTGTTGTATAGTATCTATAGTATCTAGAATAGTAACTAAAATTTGGTTTGGGAGCTCTTTTTTTAACAGTACATTGGAAAATTTCCCCCCCTATTGTTCAGAACTACGTATTTTCATGGTTCTTTTTAATTAAAAACAAAAACCCTAAGAGCCAGAAGGCACAAGGTAAATTTCAACTCCCACTTTTTCCAAAGCGTACTTTACAAATTAAGAAAATTCTACACATTTTTCTTAACCATAAGTGAGTGACTGTACACTTATTCCCCAATATCCTTCTCTGTTTGTTACATGGTCTAGGCCGAAAAACTCTCTGAGGGTCTGCTTAAGACTCAAGTGCTTTGGGTGCCTGGGTGGCTCAGATGGTTGGGCGTCTGCCTTCGGCTCAGGTCATGATCCCAGGGTCCTGGGATCGAGTCCCGCGTCGGGCTCCCTGCTCCTTGGGAGCCTGCTTCTCCCTCTGCCTCTATCTCTCTGTCTCTCATGAATAAATAAATAAAATCTTAAAAAAAAAAAAAAAGACTCAAGTGCTTTAATTCCTGTTGACCTGCTTCATTAGAGATACAGTTGTGTGATGCATGCTCATTGTATCTGGGAGTGAACTAATTTATGTCTTTTCTTGTTCCCAACTCGTCTGTCCTGACTTCGCCCAGTTGGACGCTGACCGAGACGAGGATGAGGTGTTCTATGACATCAGCCTGGCAGTTGACAGCAAGTTGTTTCCAAACAAAGAAGCTGCAGCAGGTAAGTGTCTGTGTCCTTCGGGCCCCAGTCCCGCCTGACCACCTGCCAAGTGTCTGGAGTTCTATAGTCATGTCAGAGCACAACAATCCGCTGTAAGGTTTTAAGGATGACGCTGTCCTCAGAGCTTTACACTTCCTGGTTTAAAAATAAAGGTACAAAACAAAATGGGAAAGAAGCGCTCTCCATCTGGCCCTTACAGGTAATGCTTGTCCTTCAGTCATTGTCCTTGTAAATTAGCAGGCAGTCCCAACGTAACATAGGACCTGTGTGACTATAATTGAAAAAAACGAATCGAGCCCATTCGTTGTGCAACAATTAAAAGTTACAGTTCCTCCAGGACTCCTTAACTCATAGTTGTCTCTGCCTCGCCCCCTTAGGAAAAGCCTCCCCTTCTGTCAGATGGCTACTCTTATCTCAACCCACAGCTCCCATTTTGGCTCTGCGCCTTCCCTTCCTAAGCACTCACCCCTAGAAGTTTGACGTTGTGATAGTGCGGGGCTATCACACACCCTTCTGTAGGCAGTACTCACAGTTCTGTTCTTGACCCTTTTCTCACTCTCTTTGACTCTCTGACTCTGGTCAACTCATGGTCCCTCCGTGGTCTCAACTCTCAGTTCCATGTGGGTGACTCTCAAACCTTCGTCCCAGTCCTGACCTTTCTTCTCAGTAATGGCCTCAGTGGGTAAAGACCAAAAAAGTTCTGAGCTGTAAAGAAAAAAGCTCAACACTTACAATGTTTACCCATATTTGATTTGAAGCACCCTAAGAAAGAAAGCACCCTAAGAGAGGCAGAATAAAAAGAAAGGCAAGGATGTAGTCTCTCTGGGCAGCCCCACCGAGCACAGATAACAGTGTAAACTCACCTGCCTGGCTTTCCAGTGATAGTTAGAATAAGAGGGCCTACTGCGGGGAAAGCTGGAGTACTGAGAAGCATGTACGATCACACAAACCTGGGTGCTGCTGCTCTGGAAAATGCTATGACACCTGTTCTTCATAAGTCAATCTTTTATTTAGAACATTTACTTAGACCTCTAACAACAAATATCTAACTGCTAGGTGTCCTCAGTTTGCTAAGACAGTGGAGTGGAGGAGTTGATTTAAGCTGCCCCTTGTGTTTTTTTATTTATTTTTTTTTATTTTAATTCCAGTATAGTTAACATACAGTGTGAATTAGTATCAGTGCAAAATAGAGAGATTCAGTAATTCTGTACATTACTCGGAGCTCATCATGATAAGTGTGCTCTTAATCCCCTTCACCTCTTGCACCCATCCCCCACCCACCACCCCTCTGGTAACCGTCAGTTTGTTCTCTATGCTTAAGCGTCTGTTTCTTGGTTTGTCTCTCTTTTTCTTCTTTGTTCATTTGTTTTGTTTCTTAAATTCCACATGTGAGTGAAATCGTATGGCATTTGTCTTTCTCCAACTGACTTATTTCACTTAGCATTATGCTCTCTAGATCCATCCATGTTGCTGCAAAGGGCAAGATTTCATTCTTTTTTTATGGTTGAATAATACTGCATTGTACATACATACCACATCTTTATCCATTCATCTGTCGATGGACACCTGGGCTGCTTCCCTAATTTGGCTATTGTGCATAATGCAGCAATAAACATAGGGGTGCATATATCTTTTCAAATTAGTGGTTCTGTATTCTTGGAGTAAATACCCAGTAGTGGATGATATGGTAGTTCTATTTTTAATTTTTTGAGGACGCTCCATGCTGTTTTCCACAGTGGCTGCAGCAGTTTGCATTCAACAGTGCACAAGGGCTCCTTTTTCTCCACGTCTTCTAAGCGGCCTTCTTTAGAACACTTAACACTGTACTTTGTGGCTCTGTAGTGGCATTTCTCCAAGGTGGCCTCATCCTGCAGTGGCGTGGCTGAGTTAGCTTCTGTGCTAGTCGGTAAACTGCCTAACGGCAGGTGCTGTGTGCTCAGCGTGCATGGCCCCTCCCCGTAGCAGAGGCTTCCACAGGCCTCGTCTTTCCTCTCTCTACCTCCAGACTTCTGAACAGAGGAGTCTGCTCACAGCCTCAGCTCCCAGGAGCTCCCCTCCATGCCTCAGAGCCCTGAAAGCTGAGTCCTGTTCCAGCCTTAAAATAAGCCTGTTCTATCTATAACAGCCCTCGGTTGATGGCGTGAGCAAGGGAGGGACTGTAGTAAACCGGACGCACACCATGCCTCCCTTACAGGAGGCAGCCACTTCGAAGCCCCATGCTATTGCTGCCATTAAAGAATGGGCCAGTCATTGCTGGATCTTTCTTTCAAGAGAAAACGGAAGCCTGCATCTGTGGGTGAAACCTCCAGGCTTGTAAAGGTTGCTGACTCACCCAGTTAAACGAGCCATGTCCGTGGCCACTGCTCTGTGAATTGTCAGCCCCCAGGTTTTGTCCCTCTACTCTTCTCTTCTCTCTGGACCCTCTCTTTGCAGAATCTCACCTACCCCACAGCTCCCATATCACCTCCATGCGAATGGGTTTCCATTCTTCTTTTAAATTTTTTAAATAAAAATTGTATATATTTAAGATGTGCATCATGATGATCTAGCAGGCATATACATAGTGGAAGGACTACTACAATTAAGCTAATTAATTTATCTTCCCTTCACCTAGTCACCATTTTTCTCTGTGTAAGGAGAGCACCTGAAATATATTCTCTTAGCAAATTTCTAGCACTTAATACAGTGTTATTAACTACAGTCATCAGGCTGTACATTACATCCCTAGATTTACTCATCCTGCGTAACTGCAACTTTGTACCCTTTGGCCAACATCTCCCATATCGCCCACCTGCCTGTGCCATGGTAACCATTGCCCCGCTCTCTGCTTCCTGTATTTGTTTATAGATTCCACCTTCTCAGTGAGATCAGGTAGTTTTTCTCTATTAAGGGAGCCAGGCAAAAATGCCCCTATCCTCGGGGCCCACGCCAGTCGTCATTCCTCAAGGACACCTTGGGAGTGCAGTCCCTGTTCTTTATCCTCGCTGCACTTGTCAGGGCTTTGTCATTCTTTCCGGGCCTTTTACCTCATCCCTGGTCTCTTACTTCATCCCTAGCCTCTCCCATCTGTTCTGAATCATGTTGCTGCCATAGAGCTCCTCATCCAATGCAGCTCTGACCACCCTTCCTCCTGGATAAAACGAAACAAAGCAAAACCTTCAATGACTTCCCTGCAGGCTGAGCACCAGAGTCCTTAGCATGACAGAAATACCCTTAGCTTTGCTGCAGTGGTCCTCCTCCTGCCCCAGCATCTCCTCCCCCCACCCCCGACACCCCACTGGCTTCCTCCAGCTCCTTGGATGTCTCAAGCACCTCCCTGCCTCTGGCCATTTGCACAAGTTACTTGGTATCTCTGCCCCTCCCCCCCTCCCATGTGCATCCTCTTTACTCTCTCACCCCCTAGATCCTCCTTCACCCAGCCGGATCCTATTTTGCATCTCAGTTTAAATGTGATTTTCCTCAGGAGGCGTTCTCAGCCTCCATCCCAGACTACTACTACTACTCCCCCCTCCCCTGTCATGGAGTAACTGGAAAATCACTCCTGCCCGGCTCACCCCGAACAGTTCCAACACCAGATTCCTTGAGAAGCTCATCTTCTAGTCCCAAATACCATCCGGGTATTTTTCCAAAGAAATGCAATGCTCTTCAAAGGAATTCTAATGCAAACTGTTACTAACACTTTCCATGTCTGTTGGAATAAGAGCTGGGCTCTCCGTGCCTGATGCCTGAGGCACTCAGGAGGAATTTCATGTTTGTGAAGTGAATGGAGAAGATCAAGATTTGCAAAAGCAAAATGTATATGTCCTTTTATTCGTTTTTCAGTCAGCATGTATGTATCAAATGCATAGAATTTCTAAGTATTGTTCTTAAATTTAGAGATGAAATACAACACCACCTAAAGCTGTTTACAGTTGAGCAGAAGAGACAGCACAAGGGAGAGCCTGCCTTCCTCAGAGGATGCAAATGATATGTGAGAGGAGCTTTATCTACTGATGCCCTTCACTGCCCAAGAAGCCCTGCCTTGCTGGAGTGCCCCTCTATTTGGTACTCCAAGTGAGAGGAGGACCTCCCTAAAACTTCAGATTAAAGATCCACAAGGAGGAGAAAAGTCTGTAACATTGCCCCAGAAAGCAATATGGTTAGCCTTCCAGTACCTCTTAAGCTAATTTGTATCATCTTCCCTCTTAAATTTAGGGAGACAACCTGAAAAGAATCTTTCTGAAGACCATTCTACATCTGAAACGGGTGACGCTGAGTGTTCCCTGGGGGATTCTATTTCAGCTCTGTATCTATAGAAAGAATATTTTTAAATCTGAAAGAAATTGAGAAATTCAAAATAGGGACAAGTGAAAGCCATACTAACACTTTTACAAAATGCCCTAATTTTGCTGTCCCTTTTGAGTAACGAGATCATTGCAGGTGTTTTATGCATTAAATTGTTCAATGAAAGAAGGCAAAAATGTATACATATATCTATATTTACCTCCTTCTTCTGTATGTCAAACTTAAACTATTATTAAATTTGCCATTTTCAGCAAACCAAGCAACCAGTGCTAAAAGAACACGAAAGCTATTCAGTCACTATCTGAGCTGATAATGATATCCATTGTCTGTTGCTTCCTATGATTTATTAGTACTGTTGCCAAGAGCAACAACGTGTCAAGAAATTCCATCCCTTAATGATACAATAAAATTCTGTTAAAAGCATTTTATTAGGAAAGCCAACTCTTCTTTGTAAGCACAAGTTTTTTTTTTAAAGAAGTTTTTTTGTTCCCCCTTCAACAAAGATCTACCATCGCTGGAGATAGTTTTCTAACAGTCTGGTTCCAGTTTAAACATTAATGTGTAATATCTGTTAACCAGGTTGTTTAAGAGCTCTTGAAAATTTGTACTTTTTTAAAACAACTGAAAGAACAGTTTCTAATTAAATAAAATAAGTAGGGCACAGGAACTAAAAGCGGCTATATGTTTAATAAGCCTTTGTGTTCAGATCACATTGCTCATTCCACATGAATCACTCCAAATATAGCTGAGATGAGGGTATCGTTTGAATCCAAGTACCTATCACCACTTCTACAAGTCAGCGGTGGGTAATATCCATATTATGGAAACAATGAAAGCTAAAGAAAATTGGCATTACCTTTAATGATGTTGTCAATAGCAACCACCCAGAAAGGAGCATCGATTGTCCCAGACTGGAGTGGCACTTCTTGATTCCGCTTCTGGTTCTCCCATTTCCACAGCCACCTGGTGACACATCTCATCACCTGCCATCCACTGTTACTCATTTTCTCAGAATGTGGAAGAGACGACATTACAGTCCCATCCCATAGGGTACTGTAATGAAGGATCATATTCATAAAGCTGTTTGGATTGCTCCTGCTTCGACTTCAGACTAGGCAGGATATGTTGGGAGCTATGACTTCTGTCTTTGATCTCACTCACTTTCTGTAAGACCTAGCCCAAGTTATTTGACTTCTGCAAAGCTCATTTTCTTCTTTTCTAAAATGAGGGGGTGGTATTCTGTGAAATACTGGTTCTAAAACTTCCATGATCTTATAATGGAAAAATACACATTTACTTTGGACATCTTGACTTCCCCACAGCACGTAAGTGCAAACTGATCCCAAAATGGGCTTCAAGACAATCAAATATTTTGCCCCTCAGATACACCTTATAGAATTTCTTATTTTAAAAATAGCAAAAGCACAAAGATAGAAAAATTGCATATAATGGCATTACTTGGTAAAATTATACATAAAATTTAAGTTTCCAAATGACCCCTCTAGTCTCACTTTGTTAAGTAGCGTGTGGTGCATTGTCTTCCCCACTCCTTTCTGGCAACCACCTTATTAACAATGGACTTGGCAAGGTCTGCTCTCACAATAGGATGGCATTACCCACAGTTGTGCTCTACACACCTATGGCAACTTCACATTTCGTTACTTTTCCAAAATCCTCTGATGGGTCAAGTATCTCCACTCTGAAAAATTTTATCATCCTTTTAAAAAAAAGTGTAAAGATACACAAAAACAAGGTTCTAACTTAGTACTTCGACACTATGACAATGGACCAGTCCTTAGTTGATTTGTTGAACAGTAGGGGTAATCATGAGTAGAAAGAAAGGAAAAAAAAAAGAGAAGAGTTGAGAAAAGACTGTGTGAGGACATACCTTGAAACTCTCTTTGGAAGAAAGGACGAAAGCAGCCTCTCTGGGAGAGGTCTGTATCTGAAAAGCATATTAGATGCTTGACGTTTTTATTGTTCATTAAACATTAGTTTAACGTGTCTTTACACTAATTAGTTTAATTAGTGTCTTCTGACAAAGAATTATTTGGCAAAGACAAGTCTACAGTGAAACGCGGAGTGATTTGTTTCTTCACAAGGACATATAGCGTTTTATGGGCAGCACCGAATTCTGTCTTTCTGGCTGGTTAGGTGATATGTATTTCCCGGGAGGAAAGAGTCATTAAACAAGGATGATAAATCAGTTGTGCTCCAGGAGCCCCATTATGAAAATTACCTTTAAGTTTGAGCCTTGAGGATTAATGGGTAAGCAAATTAATGTAACCTGTAGTACCTACAGGGGGAAGCTCTCTATTAATACGTTAAGTCAACCCGATGTCCCTCATCATCAGGGACTAAAGTGACCCAAAGCCTGGAGGAAAAATTTGTCAGGTTTTCACGCAGTTAGCAAACTCTGCCCAACTTATTTCTGGAACGTCCTGGCTCTTCTCCCACTCTGCACTTTGCTCATAGTGTTCCCTCTATCTCATTTACTGCTACACACCCCTAAACCGCTTCCCCTCCTGGACCATCCTTACTCACTCGCAAAGTTTGGGCTCATAGATTCATTCCTTGTGCTTAGTTCTTACCTCCATCATCACCTCCACTTCTAGTCAGAATTAGTAGCTCTTTATTTGGTTTCTGCACCTTGCTGTTGACAAATCAGAGTCCTCCACAGGACTGTCTTCTTCTTAAGGCTGGAAACAGTGTCTAGAGTACCTGTGTTTTCTATCTGGGAGCCCAAACATGGTGCCCAGCAAAGGAGAAGAGTCTAAAAATGTTTGTGAATTTAATGTAACCACAAGAACAATACGGAAACCTAGTGGGAGATAGTTTGCTTTAGAAACATACACAGACAGCCTTTATCAGGTAATCTTTTCTTTTCTAATCTTAGGTTCGAGTGACCTTGATCCTTCAATGATGTTGGACACTGGAGAGACCATTTATACAGGCTCTGATTATGAAGATCAGGTAATTAAAATCTAAAATTACCTCTCTATTTAAATATTTCAATTTTAGCCTTTGTAAATGTTTTACGAAAATTAGAATTATAAATCATTTTTAAGGTGTTTACAGATGATAGCATATTCCATGATAAATCATGCTAGCCTACAGCTTTTATTCACTCACTTCGATCCTTCGCCCCCCCCTTCCCCACAGTTCCAAAACAGCAACTAATTAAGGAAAAGTTTGTGGTTTAAGTTACATGAGAAGGAAATGAGGTTATGTGAGGTTCTCTTGTGCAAGAATTTGCCTGTGTCTCTCGATCCCTTTCTGACAATGAACTAACAGTATTTACTGAGTACTAGCTACAGGCTCAGGGTTCTGCTTTTCTATTTCTAACCTTTGAAAAGGACTAATGACCAATGACAACACAGTCTATTTTCTATTTTAATAAAACCAGAGACATTTATCTAGGTCATTTTCCTCTCAGCAGAAGAACTCTCCCTCCTGCTGTATTTTAATAATCCAAAATAGTTGGCAAATGATCCAACTCTCTAATTAAGCATTTTGTTTAAAAAGAGGGTAATGTCTGAAATTTCCTTCTACTGCTCATCAGTTCTCCTCTTCAGTGGCTGAAAGCCGAGAGAACATGAGGGTTTTTTCCCCACATCTTCAAACTAATGTATGTCACAGATAAAGCAGATAGAGCAAACCAGTGTCCAGATGTAATGGTTGGCTATGCATTTCATATTCCTATCCAGAAACTATGGCTCAGTTGGTTAAGCGTCTATCTTCAGCTCAGGTCATGGCCCCAGGGTCCTGGGATCGAGTCCCACGTAAGGCTCTGCGCTCAGTGAGGGGAGTCTGCTTCTCCCTCTGCCTCTGTCCCTCCACCCCGCTGGTGCTCTCTCGTGCATGCGCTCTCACTCTCTCTCAAATAAATAAATAAAATCTTAAGAAAAAAAGAAGCTATTTTCATGAACATTAGGTTCTTTCTTTTATATTAAAAAGCATGGAGAAAATATTGACAAGTGATATAATAGGTACTGTGTATTTATAATATTTTTAGCATTTATAAAACATTTAATAGATACCGAACATTGTGCCAAGTTCCTTAATTTTCTTTTCTCACTAATTCCTTACAACATCTCTAGGAAATAGGAATTATTATCTTTATTTTATAGATAAGAAAATAAAGATTCAAAGAGTAATTTGCCCACAGTTAAACAAAAATGTTTCACAGTGGGGAAGGGAACTTAGGGCACATTTCCTCACATCTGCACTATACTGCCTTCCAACTCAGCCTCCAATGACAGGCCATTCAGTGATAGATTTTAGGAGCCCTTTCAGTTGCCAACTCCCAAGACCCTAGCAGGGGCAAATTCCAAACACCACTATTGAAGGGGAGTTCATGATCCAAAATTACAGACTGCGTAAAGACATGAACCATTACCAGATATCCAGCTGATTAAAAAATGGAAGGTTTCACACCCCAAGAACTAGAGAGAACAGAAAAGTCTGAAAGAAATTTCAATATAGAAATACTTAAAATATTCAAGAAGATAAAAGGAAGATAAACCATGAAACAAGTACAGAAAAAAGTGGGAGGGAAGAGAAAAAAAGGAAGAGGGAAGAAATAGAAATTCTAGACACAAAAAATATTGTCATTGAAATAAAAATTCCATTAACAGTTTTGAATAGTAGACTAGACACAGCTGAAGAGGCTAAATGACAGAACTGAGGAAGTTGCCTTAGAATAAACCAGAAAGCTAAACAGTTGTCAAATGTAAGAAACAACTCAGGAGTCCCTGAGGATAGATTGATTGGGCCGACATATTCAAAAAACAGTTCCAGGAGAAAATAGAGGGATGGGGCAGAGGCTCCCTTTTATTTATTCTTTGATTTATTTTATTATTTTAACAGATAATAGTTGAGAATTTTGCAGAGATGAGAAACAACACAAGTCCCCAGATTAAAGGAGCACATCCAGTTCTGAGCAGGATAAAAACAACAGAAACAAAACTCTTCCCTTATTCTTTTTTTCATTTAGTCATTTAACAAATACCAATTGAGCCCCTACTGTATGCCAGGTACTGTGTGGGTAGTTGAAATATGTAATTGTACAAAAGAGGCAAGAAGCTTACATTCTAGTAGAGAAGACAGATACTAAACAATCAACATGATAAATTAGTAAATTCTCTAGATGTCAGAAGTGGTAAGTCCTATGGGAAAAGGAAAAGTAGAGTAAGGTAGGAGGGTTAGGAATGCTGGGGTTGGGAAGAGGTTATAGTATTAAATAGGATGGCTTCATTAAAGAGGAGCAATCTGGCAGAGACTTGGGCATAGAATGTAAAACATCAGAACACCGAAGACAAAAATAAAATATTCAAAGTCAAAAGGCATTACCTATAAAGGAACAGCAATTTTGGTGACAGTAGATTAAATAACAAGAGCTTGCATTTACTGAGAACCTGTTATAAGCCAGACACTGTGTTTTATGGTTTATGTGCATTATTGCTAACCCTTACAAAAACTCAAGAAGGTAGCTCCGTTTATCCCCAATTTACCGCAGAGGACATTGAAGCTCATGGAAGTTAAGACACTTCCCAAGATCACCCAGCTAGCGAGCTGTGGAGTCAGGAGACAGACTTTGATCGGCTGGGCACCAAAATCTAGTTTCTACTTTTACCGTTCCCAATAAAGGCAGTATCTGGGTCACTGGTGATCTAGTGCCAATTCCAGTTAACACTTTTTAGTTATCTTTCTTGACCTCTGCTACATTTTATTCACCAGACTTTTACTCTGAAGGGTCGTGTGGTAAATACCTCAGGCTCTATGAGCCGAATGGCTTCTGTTGGGATTGTTGAGCAAAGGAAACCATCACAACACGGTAACAGAGGAGTATGGCGGGGTCCCAGTAAAGCTTTATGTATTGATACTGAAACTTGAATTCCATATAATTCTCATGTGATTTATCTCAACTATTTAGAAATGTAAAACCCCTTTTAAATCGGAAGGTTGTACCCAAGCAGGCAGTGCAGTGGATTTGACGTGCAAGCTGAAGTTTGCTGACCCCAGCTGTAAACCATCCTCCCAGTCTTGACATTCTCCTCCCCCTTAGACTCTAACATTTCTAAATTATTTATTTTGTTCTAAATACTTCACATTCGTTACCTTATTTTACCCTCAATTATAGGAGATAGATATTATTACAATATTATTGTTATATTTTATTAAAACATTTTATTTAAAATATATTTTATTATTACTTATTCTGTTGTTATTATTATTATTATAGTGTTATTCCAATAAAGAAACGGAGGTACAGAGAAATTAAGCAGTTTATTCAAAGTTACACAGCTGGCAAGAGGTAAAGACAGAATTCAAACACAGCCATCTGACTTCAGAGCCAGGATCAACAAAGATAGGCTAGGCTCTGCTATAGTAACAAATAAAACTCAAAGTCATATTGAATGGAGCACTGGGTGTTATACGCAAACAACGAATCATGGAAAACTACATAAAAAAAACTAATGATGTAATGTATGGTGATTAACGTAACATAATAAAATAAAATTAAAAAAAAAAAGCCTCAAAATCTGAGCGCTTTCCTTCCAGAGGTTCTTTTACATGCAACCTCCAAAGGGATCATGGAAGGGAAGGCAAAGAGCCTGAGGAAGACGGACCTGCCCTTAATTGCACGTTACCTCTTCCAACATTCAGTGGGCAGCCTCACTCAGTGGCGCTCTGCAAGTTCAGGGAGGCTGGGAAACGGAGCTTGCTTATGCATCCAGGAATGGAGGGATGAGTTTGGTAAACACTCAGTCAGCCTCAGCCACATATCTCTTGCCCTGCTCTGTGTTCACTCTCTCGGCGCTCCTCCTACTTGTCGGTCCACTGGTTCTTGGTGTCCTTGCTGAGCTGCTCTTTGCCGGTCCCTTCTTTAAATGTCAGTGTTCCCCAACATCCGTGGCCCCTTCAGTCCTCACTGAACATGTTCCCCTTTAAAAAAAGCTCAACCGCAGCCACGATCCACTTCACTCAGACCTCCCAGGTGAGCTCCTGGTACATGCGTCTGCCTGCTAAACAGCGCTGGTTGGATTTCCTATGTGCATCTCAAACTCAACACATCCAAAACCAAAATCACCATCTTCCCCCACAAAATCTGCTCGTCCTTCTGTTTTCCCTATTTCTGTTAAGGATACCTGCAGCCTACTAGCTGCCCAAGCCAGAGACTGTATGTCTTCATAGCCTGCTTCCATTCTCTCCCATCCTACATCAGTTTGATCAAGAAGCCAGTCAGTTCTCCTGTGCAGAAATCGCTCCTTCCCACTCTGGTGCCAGCATCACTGCCCTGGCTGGCACCCTCAGGCTTCCTCGCTGGGATCACAGAGACAGTCTCCTAACCAATCTCCCTGCCCCAGCCTCCTCACCCATCGTAATCGTCTTGTTGAAAAACAAAGCCAGTCATGGCATTCTACTTCTTAAAACCCTTTTTGGGGGTGCCTGGGTGGCTCAGTTGGTTAAGTGTCTGCTTTCGGCTCAGGTCAGGATCCCGGGTCCTGGGATTGAGCCCCGCATCAGGCTCCCTGCTCAGCGGGAAGCCTGCTTCTCCCTCTCCCTCTGCCTGCTGCTCCCCCTGCTTATGATATCTCACTCTCTGTCAAAAAAATAAATAAATAAAATCTTAAAAAAAAAACCAACTTTTTGGCTCCTCATTGATGTCAGAATGAAACTGAAAGAACCTTCAAATCAAAATCTGACCCCCTATATCCCTCCCAAAGTCATCCCTTGCCAATCACCAAAACACACTCAATGCTCCAGCTACACCAAGCCATCTTCAGTTCCCCCAAGTGGCTTGTGATTTACACAGTCCCTTCCCTCTATATGGAAGCTTCCACAACTGTATCATGCCTATCCCAGATAATCCCACTCATGCGCCATCAGGACCAAGCTTCTTCTCAAGGAAGCCCTCATCTTGTTACATGTTCAGTTCACCTTCTCGGGGGGTGGGGGCATGAAACCCTATGTTGTAATAGTCTCTGGCACTGCAGGGATTGTGTTTTGTTCTAGTTGTCCTCAATGCCTGCCACACAGCCTGGCATACAGCATATGCCCAGTAAAAGTCCATTTTTAAAAGCCCATAAAATGACTTCAGTTCTTTTTCTGAATATGTAATTTTTGATAACTTGTTAACTCTTGCTAACTCTTTTGAGCCTGGGTTTCCTCTTCTAGAAAATGTTGATGGGAACCTCACTTGGAAATACTATTGGGAGAGGTACACAGGGCGAGGAATCTTGTACAGAACAAATGCTCCATAAATATAAACCCTTCTTTTCCAGCTTAGACTGAACTTTTCAGACATCATGGCCTTTCTGTGCCTGACAAAGGCCCCCACGTCCTCAGCTAAGGGAATGCTAATTGAGCACTTCTGCTTTTCAGTCTAGCATGTAGGAGCATAATCGTAACCCGTGTTTCTTAACACATAAAAAGCTGAACAGACTGAAAATTCAACAGTTCTTAGATCTCTCAGAGACTCATGAGGTCACAAGGCAAACCACTGTACCAAAAATTGGAGAGACAGACAGGCAGAGTCAAAAAATCACAAGAGTAGAAACCCACAAGCAAGAACCTCACCAGAAACCAGTGCCAGGGTAGGAAAACCTAAACTGTAATTGGCTAATTGTAGGAGGCTCGGTGTGGGCAAGTGTGAGAGTTAAAATCTCCAGGGGGAGCAAGTCATAGTGGTCCCCACACTTTCGTGAGTTTTACCTCTAGGAGCTCTACCAGGTCTTCACAGTGAATATCAGAGAAAAATCATTTAGTGCTTCTGGCAAGGGGGACGGGAAAAGGAACCATTTTGAAATACACCAAAGCCCTCTGTTCTTAACAAGACCTGCTCCCAGGGGAAACTTTTATCAGAACCTAACTTGCTGGGATTTTATCAGAGCCTACTCTACCTGGGAGAACAGAAATATGTAACTCCAGCCTCCACCCTCCAACCCCCCCGCAAGTATCCTGTCCCACCTAAAAGGGGGGAAAACCTAAGATACAGTGGTGAAGTTCACAGTGCAGGGGCTCACCAAAAGACTGAGACCTAATCATAGAACTATATGTGTTTCATAGAATGTTGCCTTTGCCCCTTCACCTCACCACTACATTACTAAAGTTTATTTATTGCAGTTTCTTTTACCTAGTACATCATGTCCACCTTTCAACAAAAAATTACAAGGCATACTAAAAGGCAAAACACATTTGAAAAGCACTGGAACAAGAGTAATAAATGGCAGGATTACTGGACTTACCAGAACAGGATTTTTACTAAAAAATATGATGAATGTGTTGAGGGCATAAGTGGAAAAAGTAGACAACTTGCAAGAACAGATAACATTCAAGGTAATGTAAGCAAAGAGATGGAAATCCTAAGAAAGAAACAAAAAGAAATGCCAGAGATCAAAAACACTATAAAAGAAATGAAGAATGCCTTTGATAGGCTCATTAGTAAACTGGACGTGGCTGAAGAGAAAATATCTGAACTTGAGGAAATGACAACAAAAACTTCCAAAACTGAAAGGCAGAGAGATAGAAGACAGAAAACAAAACAAAAACAAAAAACAGAACATTCAAGAACTATGAGATAATTACAAAAGATGAAATATACAAATATATTCAAACTGCAAAAAAATTCAAAGATAAAGAAAAAAATCTTGAAAAAAGAATGAGAAAAAATACACCTTACTTATAGAGAAGCAAAGATAAAAAAAGACATTCAACTTCTCAAAAAACATGCAAGCAAGAAGAGAGTAAAGTGAAATACTTAATGTGTAAGGGGAAAAAATTTTTTACACTTAGAATTCTGTATCCTATCCTGTAAACTCTGCTTCAAAAGTGAAGGAGCAAAAGATTTTCTCAAACAAAAATTGAGGGAGTTTGTTGCCAGTAAGCCTGCCTTGCAAGAAATGTTAAAAGAAGTTCTCTAAAGAGAAGGGAAGTGATATAGATTAAGAATTGGTATCTACACAATAAGGAAAGGAAAACTATGAGAGAATGAATTAAATGAAGGTAACATGAAAACTTTTATTTTTCTTATTCTTAATTGATCTAACAGATAACAGTTTGTTCAAAATAATAATAGCAATGATGTATTCAATTATGCATGCTTATGTATAAGTGAAATGAATGACAGCAATGATACAAGGCATGGGAGGAAGAATTAGGAATATTTTGTTACTATAAGCCATTCTCACTGTCCACTTATTTGAAAGTGGACTTGGATTCTTTTAAATGTATATTGCAAACTCTAGGGCAGCCACTAAAAAAAGTTTAAAAAGAAGTATAATTGATATGCTAAGAAAGGAGAGAAAATAGAATCATTTAAAACCTCAATTAAATGATTTAAAGCTCAGTTAAAACCATGAAGGCAGAAAAGTTTGGAAGCCAAAAATAGGAACAAAGAAAATGAGTAATAAATAGAAAACAATAACAAATATGGAGATATTAATATTAATCCAACTATATCAACAAACACTTTGAATGTCAGTGATCTAGGGGTGCCTGGCTGGCTCAGTCGGAAGAGCATGCAACTCTTGATCTTGGGGTCATGAGCTCAATCCCCATGTTGGGTGTAGAGATTACTAAAAAAAACAAATGAACAAACAAACAAAAATGTCAGCAATCTAAATATACCAAGTAAAAGACAGGCATTTTTCAGAGTGGATCAAAAAATAAGACCGAAATATATGTTGTCTACAAGAAACCTACTTTAAATATAAAGACACTTGTAAATTAATGTAAACAGATGGAGAAAGATATGCCATGCTACCACTAACCAAAGCAAAACAAGAGTAGCTGTATTAATTTCAGACAGAGCAAACATAAGAGCAAAGAACTTTATCAGGGATAAAGAAAGGCGTTACATAACAAGAAAGGAGTCACTATTCCAAAAGACATAACAATCCTTAATGGATATGCACCAAACAACAGAGTGGGTCCTGGCTCACTGTCCACCAAAGTCCTTGATCCCACCCCCTCCATCTCCCTAGGACCTTGTTCTCTTAACAGGTATTGCTTCATCTTTCTCAAGGCTCTCATCCTCAAAGTACCGTTTTTTTCTTCTATCTAACAACCCAACATCCCTACTTTGAAGAAAGGAGCGGTCAACAGCACCAAGTGTCATAGGAAGACCAAGTGGGATACTGTCTTTTCACCTTTCCTTCAACACCAAACTTGGTAAAAGCAAAGTCAGCTCCTCTGCTCCATGACTTCACCTCCCAGTCTACCCTATAAACCAGCTTCTGCCTTCCCTGTTTCTCTAAGAGAATATTAAAAATCATCTCATTACTGCCAAGTCAGGAAGACATTTATGATGTATGGAGTCCAACACACTGATGACACTTTTTTTTTTTAAGATTTTATTTATTTATTTGACAGAGATATAGCAAGAGAAGGAACACGAGCAGGGGGAGTGAGAGAGGGAGAAGCAGGCTTCCTGCGGAGCTGGGACCCCGATGGTGGGGCTCGATCCCAGGACCCTGGGACCGTGACCTGAGCTGAAGGCAGACGCCTAACAACTGAGCCACCCAGGCGCCCCAGTGACACTTTCTGCTTTCTTAAAACTCTTGGATCCCTTGGCTTATGCCACCTCTCTGGCCACATTTCTTTGTCTCCTCCCCCCCCCCCATTACGGTCTGTGGTATGAGAGGAGCCTGGAGAGTGGGCTTTGTAGAGCAGGTGATGTGTTTTGACTTTATTCTAAGAGCAATGGGAAGCCTTGAAGAGTTTTGTTTTTTGTTTTGTTTTGTTTTGTTTTGTTTTGTTTATGGCAGGGGTATATCGGGCGGAGGGGAGGGGCAGAACATAACATAACTACATTCATGTTTTAAAAAAAGACTGCTCTTGCTGCGATGTGAAGAACACATTGGAGGAAGGCAAGAATGGGTCTAGGGAGGCTTCAGTGGTCCTGAAAAGACATGATGGATGGTACCTTGCACTGGAGTAGTGGAGGAGATGGACAGAAAGGAATTTATTTAAGAGGTACTTGTGAGGCAAAATCAACAGGACTTCATGTTAAAATGAATATGAGAGCCAACAGGGAGTGAACTTTGGAAAAAATTCTCGGGTTTTTAACTTGTACAGTTGGGGAGATGGTAGTGGCATTCACTGAGAAAGAACACTAAGAAAACACCAGTTCTGAAAAGGAAGAGCATGAGTGTAATTTTAGACATGTGAGTTCAAAATGTCTTAATGCATCCAAGTAGAGAATTCAAGTGAACAATTGAATATACAAATCTGGTGCTCAGAGGAAAGATCTGGGCTGGAAATAGATATTTGTGAGCTTCTGAATATAGGTAGAACGTGAAGCTGCATATGGAGAGGATACTTAAAGAGAACAGACTTGAGAAGAGAAGAGGGTCTACCACTGAGCAATGAGGAAATTTAAAGACCAGGTAGAGGAAGATGGGGCAGGAAAAAGATGTAGAAGGAGCTGTTAGAGAGATAGGAGGAAAATCAGCAGAATGTGGTGTTCCAAAAACCAAACAAAACAGTATTTCAAGAAGCAGAGAGTGTCAAATGTTGACAAGAGGATGAAGAGGGAGAATGAAAAATGGCCATTGTATATAGAAACATGAAGGAAATTGTTGACCTTACAAAGGGCTATTGGGGAAGTCGTTTTTTGTTAGTTTGTAAAGGAAGTCAGTTGAGTGTGTTTAAAAACTCACAGGAAGGATCCACTCATTAGGGAGAAGGAGAATATACAAGACAGAGGAAGCTTCCTCTGAACGCAGGAGGACTGGGTTCTAAGGTCAGGTGTGTAATGTGGGAAGTTAATATGTTCCTGTCAGATGACTTGCAGAGGCAGAGCCATCTGTTGAGAGTCTGAGATTTGAAGCAAGTAGAGGATTGACTTATAGAATCCGGTGGAGAGAGAACTAAGGAAACACAGCAGGATTGGCAAGCAGTCAGGGAATCCATTTGACATTAGTACCTAGAAATTTATTTTGACAGATTTATTCTTTTCCTTTTTTTTTCCCCTTTCATTTAGCAAATATTTATTGGGTACCGCATAGGTGCCAGACACTCTTCTAGACACCAATGATACAGAGTGCTGTGGAACTTCCATGGGGCACAGAGAAGGCGGATAGTTCCCTTCACTCAGCTTTGGAGTTGTACCAAATATGTGTTGCAAACAGACAGAACATCAGCGGAGAGTAAGAGATGGTGGGCCCAGGACAGGAAGGGAAGTGTACAGAGGACAGTTAGGGGGCAAAGTCCAGAAGAACTAGCAGTACTTTTGACTTCTTTAAAAATATAACTCTATGTCACAAGTATGAGCTAACTCTTTATTAAAAAGAATATTTTATCCTGCAGTCCTGGCAATCCTGCAAGGATTTCAAATCCTCCTTCTTCCTTGAGATCTTCTCTAATAATTAAAGTAAACATTCATTTCTTGCCTGCCCCACTGAACACCCGGAGCACTTGAGGTTGATACCCCTCAGTCTTAGCACCTGATTATATTTAATCTTGTACTTCATTATATACTGTCTCCTATCAGTCCTTGATTGTCTCTTACATGCATCCATTATGAAAAGGAACATAGACTGTGGAGCCAGACAGACTTGGTTTAGAGCCAATGTCACACGTATGAGTTCCAAGTTACTTAACCTCTTCAAACCTGAGTTTCTTTGCCTATAAAAATGGATGTAATTCCTGGCAGGCTATTTAGATTAAACAAGGGGCACCTGGTTGGCTTAGTTGATTAAGGGTCCAACTCTTGATTTCGGCTCATGTCATGATCTCTGAGTCATGGGATCAAGCCCTGTGTCGGGCTTCACTCTCTGTTTGGGATTCTTTCCCTTTCCCTATCCCTCCTCCTCCCCCTCTGCTCCTCTCCTCACTCTCACTCTCTCTCTTTCTCTTTAAAATAAATAAATAATCTTGAAAAAAAAAAGAGAGAGAGAGAGATTAGGAGGCGCCTGGGTGGCTCAGTCATTAAGCGACTACCTTCGGCTCAGGTCATGATCCCGGGGTCCTGGGATGGAGCCCACGTAGGGCTCTCTGCTTAGTGGAGAGCCTGCTTTTCCTCTCCTACTCCCCCTGCTTGTGTTCCCTCTCTTGCTGTCTCTCTCTCTCTCTCTCAAAGGGATAAATAAAATCTTTTTAAAATAAATAAATAGATAGATTAAATGAGCATCTATGTAAAGATGCCTGGCACGGTAGACTATCATCTTCTTTCTTTCCTTCTCAGAAAGGAGGACCCTATGATGTACTTCTTCTGTGTCTGCTACACTGTGACAGGGACACCATCAGAATCAAAATAGACTTAATGAATAAAATCATAAAGCCCCAAGCCCCAGCCAGAACAGACAACAGAGTTTATGTGTGTGTTAACTGAAGTTCCATGGTGATATTTACCTTCTAAATCAAGAAAAACTACATTTAGCCAAAGCATGTGTTGGGTTGTATTTGATTCAAACACTGCCATTCCCAAACCAATCTATTTGAGCAACACGGCACTTATCATAATTTGGGCACTTACTAACTTGTAGCCGACATGCTGAGTCCTGTTCTAATGGGCAAATCAGGTTTTTGTGGCAAGTCCCACAAGGCCCAGCTGAAGCTGGAAAAATGGAATGGCCAGATTTACCTCTCAGCTCTGCAGTAAGCACTTGTTCTTGGTAGCAAAAACTGTTGATGGCCCATTGAAATTATAGAAGCAGGGACATTGGAGAGGGACCAAGGTCAGAAAGTTGTGATTTACAACTTTTCCCAAACACCAACGCAGAAACACCTGCCGTGGGTTGAGGCCGCCAACTTTCCCTGGCTGTCTTCATTGGCCCAGGGGGGTTGGAGCTAATTGATTCTGTAAGAAGCAAGACTGGTCCCATTTGTAAATGTCATAAGTTAATCAGAGTATATTTCCACTCTTCTTGACTACAGAGTCAGGGATGTCCTTCCTGTTTTTCAGTGTAGATATTACATATTCAACAGCAATGTTATATCACTTAGGTTGCCAGTTTGGGCCAGAGTTCAATATATTTCCACGCTCTGAAGATGTAAAGTAAATGCCTCATCACTATGCACGTCTAGCGTGCCCCATCATAGGACAAATCTTTGCAGAAGGTAATGAGAACTGATAGAATTCCTCATTTCAAAGCGGGAGGATATACTCCAGAGGTAAAAACGTGTGAGAGACTGATCAGTAGAGACTGTTTGCTTTCCTCTTCTCAAAAACCCTATTATTCTTCTTGTCAGACAGGTTTAGTAATTAATCTCACGAGCTCCTGTGACATCCTATTAACTGGAGTAATCTTGAATTCCTTGTCATTTTGAAGGCAAAATGAAAATATTTGTGACAACACAACAGTATCATTGCCTAATAAAGGCAAGGAGATAGAACTCCGTGTGACCTGTCACCTGATGTGCTTTGGAGCCTCCAAAACAGGAAACTGTCATTAATGGGAAACCAAATAAGCTTCTAGGATTATGGTGTATTTACAGAAGTAAGGAGGTGGGGAGAGAGTGCAAAACGTTGAGAACCCAATCTGAAAGCAAACAGAGGCTTACACAGACTTCAATGCAAGTGGCAGGAGAGCGATGTGATGAGGGTGCCCTTTGCTCTTTGGAGTTGGTTACCAAAGAGCAGCATTACCATCACCCACCTACTGATGATCTTCCTCTTTCTATAGGCCGTCGGGTCACAGTGTATATCCATATATCAATTTTCCTAAGGAATCCCTGTTCTTATTAGGGATGGCCACTATAACTACAAGTGAAGACCCCAAGCTTAGAGTCCTGAATGGGTCTGAGTTCTGGTTCTGCCACTTCGTGGCTTGGTGATGTTCACACATCTACTTCACTGCTCTAAGTCTCAGTTTCCAAATCTATAAAAAGAAGAAAATAATGTGAAGATTAAAGAGCTGATTTCTACCGAGGCATTCTATCAAATGTAAAACACTATATACGCAGTTCTACAAACATGAAACTATACATTTCTCATGTCCTCTTTTGAATGTGGATAAAAAACATCTTAGGGAACAATAGTTTTACCACTTAGATTTTTAAAGGACTCCAAGAAAATAATAAAATAGTAAAAACAAAGAATTTATTTGGGATTCCAGTACCATCCCAAAGGCTTCGGGCAGACCTTCCTAACTTTGAAAGCACTTGTTCCTATTTTTAGCATAGCCTTTGTCACATGGATTATGGCTTTTTGTATACGTGTCTTTCTCCTCTAGTAGATTATACCCAGGGGCACAGACAATGTCTACTTTACTATAATTCCTTAATTCTTTGCATAATGCTTGATACAATATAGGAGGGCAATTCAGACATATTTTTTCCATAAACAGAGTGAAGAATTTCAAAGGGAAGTACAAGGAGGAAATCTGACATTCTTACATGGTGACCAGAGACCAGGGAATAAAACAAACGTACATGGTGAAGATGAAAACATTGTTTTAATCTATGTTTTCTAAAGAGGGTAGCTAGGATATTGAGAGGTCCAAAAGCAATCATGCAAGAAGTGGTTGAAGGATCTAGAAATATCTAAGTGGAGAAGCACTTAAAATCCTAAAAGCACGATGAATGAGCAAACTCTTGCTGGCCTGTTCAATCCATGGTGGGCGGGGTTTGTGGTCTTGTTCACATCACTATTCCCGATGCCTTGCACAGCACCTGAGTGATGCTCAGTAATGAACCATTCAGTGAAGAAATTCCATTATCCATAAGGGACTATGTCATTTTAGAAGAGAGACTTTACCATGCGAGCGAGGATTGAGCCCTAGAAATAGCAATGACAAATCAGATCAATGTACAAGGAGTTTTCTAACTAGTTTTAGGGTCCAGTTGAATATCTCATTGAGAATATTCAAATTATGGACAACCATTCCTCATGGATGTTTTTCAAAACTGATCTGTACTGGCATTGGGGGCGGAGGTGGATTACCTGCCTCCTAAGGTCCTTCCCATCTCTGAGTCTGTTTGTATACAAACAAGCCAAGGTGTGTGTGTATGTGTGTGTGTAAAACATCAATTCCCACTACCATCCCAGAAATATCTAAATATTGTCCCCACTAACCTGCTCCAGGGCTTGAGGTCCCATCACCAAGGAATTGAAGGGGAAGGGAGGCTTGATACTGTGTCACTAGAAGGTCTTGCTTAATTTTCCATCATGAACTTATTTAATCAAATGCAACCAACTGCAGCTGAAAAAAATTGTCATCATTTTAGGACATTGTTAATTATGCAGTCCTTTTCAGTTTTAAATTCAGACCAGTAAAAGTCATGCTATTATCAAATATCAAAAACCATAGGAGTGGGGGTGCCTGGGTGGCTCAGTCGGTTAAACGTCTGCCTTTGGCTCAGGTCATGATCCCAGGGTCCTGGGATGGAGCCCCGCATCGGGCTCCCTGCTCAGCAGGGAGCCTGCTTCTCCCTCTCCCTCTGCCTGCCTCTCTGCCTACTTATTCTCTCTCTCTATCTCTCTGTCAAATAAATAAATAAAATCTTTAAAAAAAAAAAAAACACCATAGGCGTGTTCTTTAAAAACGTAACCCTGTTAGGAGTAGAAACGTATTAAGTCACCGTCAGTCATGGACCCTGAAGCATGAAGGAATGCCTCATCGTTAACCAGAGGTGGTGTTGTCCAGTGTTACAGCCAGTGGTTAAAACCATAGGATGAGGAGTCAGACTGCCTGGGTTGGAGTTCTGTTTCTGCCAGTTAACTAATCGTGTGGCTTTGGGCTTCTTTGTGCTAAAAGCTTCCTCACTTGCAAAATAGCGGTTTTATGAGGGCTAAATGAGATAATGTAACAGTGCACTCAGAACAATAATAATACTTAAAACGTAGTCAGTACCGATTCCGAATCAGACATAATGCTAAGCATTATTCAAGTATTTTAACAACCCTACCTCCGGCCCCAAGTTTTAGTTGACACAGAGGTATTAAGTGACTTGCCCCAGGTCACCCAGCTAGAGAGTGGCCGAGCTGTAACACAGCTCCACTCTGTCCAGTACCAAAACCTGTGCTCCTGACCTCCTCAGCCTCCTTGCTGAAAATGTTGCTTTCTAGCCTTGCATCTGTGGGGGCTTTTCAGGGTAAGAACCTGGAGGAAGAGTAGTAGTAGTAATAATAACAATAACAATAATAATAATATTAGCTAAAATTTCTGGAGTGCTTTCTATGTTTCAGGCACCATTCAAAGCACTTCACATGCATTAAGCCTCACCACAACCCTACAAAGTTTTGTTATTCCCATTTTACAGATACAGAACTGAGGCCCGAAGAGGTTAAGTAACATGTCAAAAATTCAACCAGGCAGTCTGACATCCCTGAGACTAAGTCTTAACCACCACACTATGGTTCTACTTTAGGATAGCCCTCGGTGGAGCAGGGGACTTTGGGAAACCAGGAAAACATATCCGCTCCAAGATCCAAAGGAAGACAGGGTGTTGAGGTGAAAAAGAGACAAAGACAGTTGGAACCCATTTACCTTTTTGATGATTTTGCTAGAACTTCCCCCAATGTTGGGAATGGGAATAGGCCCAGAGACGAACAGATGGGATGGACTTTTGAGGCACACACCACGTGCTAGTAGGTATGGGGCTTTTTGTTTGCTTGTCTTGCTTTAATTTAGCAATTAAAGCAAGGACGACCCAGGAAGAACACACTTGGTTCTAAATAGTAAATGCAACAGCAGCCCTTTTAAAATCACTTTGCTTTTTAATTAATTTTGTTTGGGGGACACCAGCAGAGAACCCAACCTAAAACTTCCAGTTTTTTTAACTGTATATTCATCCCCTTGAAGAAAATTCAGAGTCAACGGCTTTTATTAAGTGCGTGTCCTGTGCCAAGGGCTCTCATGATCGGTTTAATCCTCGCCTCAACCCTGGGAGGAAAGTATCATTATCCCCAAGGTCACAAAACTAATAATGTCTTCACTCCAAGTTCATCTCTTCCCAGTAAGCCATGCTACTGCCCCAGAATCTATAATAATGACCCCAGCAACCATCTCCCTGCAAAAAAAACAAATAAAAACAAACAAAAAAAACAACAAACAAACAAAAAACCAAAACAAACAGACAAACAAAAAAACTAGCTTGTATTTCATCCCAGTATTTGCAGTTATAGGAGTCAGTCTCTTCACAGGCTTATAAAATGAGCAAGCCAGATAAGCAGATGTCTGAGCTTGTAGGAAATCTCAAGTCTGTGATTGTTTTCTCTTTCGATGCATAATAATCTTTCATTTCCTTGTCATTTACTTAAATTTAATAACTTCTTATTTATAAAAGCAAAACTAAATGCTCTGGAAATTTTGGAAAATTATGATAAGTATAAAGAAGAAAGTTAACATTAACACTTCAGGGTATTTTATTGATTAATAGACATGTAGATATATAATAAAGTCATAATTTTTTTCACTTAATAATATAGACTCTCCCATGTCACAAAAAATTTTTGTAAACACTTCCTTAATGACAGTATAAAGTATAATTTCACAGGTATACTATATTTATTTTCATCATTCCCTTACTCCAGGGCATTCATTTTTCATCTTTTCACTGTTATAAATAATTCCTGGCATGTCATTGCACATAAACCTTGCCCGTATCTCTGATTATTACCTAGGAAATATTCTTAATAATGAGATTATTAGCCCACAAGGCATAAAAGGTAATATTGCAATATTTCTACTTCTTTCTAATCAGATATACTTCAGTGATAAAGCAAGGATTCTTGATGGGACTAAAGGATTCTAAAAAGAAAGATTTTTAGATACGGCTGTTCGTCCAAATCATTTGAAATAAGGCTGTCAAATTGGGTCCAATTTAGTCCTACATGACGCCGGATACGGAACGTACATTAGATGCTAAAAATATCTGCAGTCCATTGATCAGTAAGGTAGTAGTCCGTTATGCCAAGTCACCCGGGGGGCCAGGCTAGGTGAAGGCTCTAGGGCGTGCGGCAGAATCCCTTGTCGTTCTTTTCCTTGGAAACAAGCTAAATCCACAGTCAGTCCTTTATTTCAGCAAGCAGTTACCGACTTTCCTTGGGGCCCAATTGTGTGCTGGTGCTTCCATGCCTTCTTCCTTTCTCTAGAAACAGTGTCATTCAAAACATCCAAGAGTCCTTGCTACTTCTAAATACACAGGCTCCCTTAAATACTTACAGCTAGTCCCCAGAACATCTCCATTAATTTCCTCATGTTTCATTTGACCTCCCTATTATCTGTAGAGGAAAACGTGTTTTTACAGGAAGAAAAGAAATTTATAGAAGCAAAACTAGGAAAGAAAAGTAAATCGGGGCACCTGGGTGGCTCAGTAGTTAAGTGTCTGCCTTCGGCTCAGGTCATGGTCCCAGGGTCCTGGGATCGAGCCCTGCATTATGCTCCCTGCTTGGCGGGAAGCCTGCTTCTCCCTCCCCCACTCCCCTTGCTTGTGTTCCCTCTCTTGCTGTGTCTCTCTCTGTCAAATAAATAAATAAAATCTTTAAAAAAAAAAAAGTAAATCGATTCTTATAAGCTATATCAGACAAACTAGAAGCCATAGAGAATGATACAACAAACAAAACACCATTTATCCACTTCCCAGCTTTAGAAATAAAACATTGCAAATAATTGAAGCCCTCTGTGCACCACCTCTCCGATCCCATTCCCCTGGCCCTCCCCAGGGGTGTCCACTATTCTGCATTCAGTGTTTATCAATCCAACATCTTTCTTTATACTTCTACTCCATGTGCAGCTATGTCCCAGAATGTAGGTTCTGGGAAAGCAGGTGCTTTGTTGACTGCTCTATCACTAGCACCTAGAACAGCATCTGGCACATGGTAGGTAGTCAATAGTATTTATTGTATGTAATATAGATAATGGATTCTTAAGCAATGTAGGAGTTTTTCATGTTTTTAACCCCCAATAAATTGTCCCATATTGTACGTATCCTTCTTAGTCCATGCTGATAATACAACTCTGCTTCATTCATTTTTACTGCCATATAGCAGTCCGATGGAAGACTAACACAATTTCGTAATCTGTTCTTCTAATAACAACACTCAGGTTGTTTCCAATTTTTAACATTGTAACTTTGGTACACTGAACATCAGGGAACTACCTCCTTTTCCATTATGTAGGGCTTCTCTATAACAAATAGCAGAGGACAAAGTGGACAGTGTCTGGCCCTTGGCTCTGCTAAATCTCTCTCTTCTAAATCTCCGCTAGGGTGAATGGGAAGTCGAGAAATCAGTTCAGTGCTCTGGCCATCAGTTTCTTCACAAATGAAACGAGGCCAGCCGGCCAGCCAGTCTTTCAATGGGTTTGGGCATCTTCAACTTAATTACACATCTCCAAATTGCTCTCACTGAACTGATCCTAAATATTTAAATGTAATAATTATATACCAAAGGTAATTGGATTTATGCAGTTCTGTCACTTCATGCAATTCTATAACTTTATGCAATTCTATCAGTAAAAACATGTATCAGTACAGTCTTGCTATATTTGAAATATGTGTCAACTCTAAAGGAGAGACATTTAGAACACTTTTAGCAACAACGGTAAAGTAGTTAGGTAAGGACTATAGACCGCCTCCATGTAACACTCCTGTATCTTTGCTTCCACAGCCCTATCCTTGTAGGCAATGAAAGTTCCATTCTCAGTTATGGTACGGGGAGCCCCCTCTTCCTCTCCTCTGGAGTCTTACTAGCGTCTGGGAAGACTTACCTGGTCCAAAAAGTTGAGGAAGAGGTCTCTGGTGTTCAGTTATTTATGGTCACCAGGAGGTTCGTATTGTTTGAGCCTTTGTGACCCACTCAAAAGTGGGCTGCTCCACTCACAGCATCCATGCTGCTGGGACCAGCTGGACCACAGGGGCAGTTGAGACCCAGCCATCTGCCTACCAAACTCTTCCACAGGCCTTGGTATTTCCTAGGACTATCGGCATGAGAGTGGGGCTCAGGTCTCTTCCATCCACACACTACCAACCCCCTCTTTGTGCTGAGGTAGTCTCACTTCCTGGCTGGGGAAGGCAGTATTGGTCTACTCTCCTCTCCTCGGATCTCACCCTAATCACATCGTCTCTTGGGGGGCATTACTCCATCTGTCCTAAGAGGCTAGGCATCCATATTCTCTCTCTCTCTCTTTCTGTCACTCTGTGTATGTATGTGTATACCTATCTGTGTGTGTGTGTGTGTGTGTGTGTGTGTGTGTAAAATGAACCAACAGCAAAAAATAAGATGTGGTTACTTTTTCATCACATACCCGGCTATCTTTATTTCTAGAGATTTTAATCATTTTTATTTTTATCAGCTTTTACTCTGAAGATGATTGCATTCAAATAATGTATTTAAATTCTGAAGACCAGACAGTAGCTATCTTGCTGACTTTATGTTTTCCAAAGGGACTTAATAGATTTGCTAAAACCAGAAATTAATATTTATCACCAAGAAAAAGAAATCATTGTCAGGCAAAGTCAAGTTGAATGGATAGCAGCTGTACCTGCAGCTCTTCACTGGGGCAAGTTTTAACTGATTCAGTCTGGCACACAAGTAATTGGACAATATTAATTTTACACATGTGCTTGAGTAGGTCTAGGCTACCATTTAAATGGAGATGTTCTTTCTCAAGCTTTTTTTTTCCCTTTTGTACAGTTTAATTTACAGACCACAGTCTTTACCAAGAGTTAAGATCTCAAGTTTCATCTTCTCTCTGAAAGAAAATCTTAAACAAGTTGGTTAATCATCTCCTTTCTTTGGCTGTATGGTAGAAAGCTTTTCCCACTGCCCAAGCAAGGATGACCAGCTCCCTCTTGCTGAGCACTCAGTGTGAGTCAGACATTAAGTGTTTCACATACTGTATCCACACCAAAGCCCTATCTGGTTAGCATTATTAAGCCCATTTCATAGATACGGAAACTGAGACTGGGTGTTACATGACTTGGCCAAGATAAAATACCTAGTGTGTTGCTGAAGTAGTACTTGAACCAAGTCTCTTTGATCCAAAACCAGGGCTCTAAATCTGGTAGTCATTGCCCTTGCTGGCCATTAGAATCACCTAGTGCGTCGGTAAACCTGCCCCACCCCAAAAAGATTCTGATTTTTTTGGTCTGGGAGAGAAACCTGGGCAAAGGTATGTTTTAAAAACTCTCTGGGTGATTCTGATGTGCACCCTGAGACCCACTGCCCCCAGCTACGAAGTCTGAAAGGGATCAAGTGCCCAAAACTAGGAGAGCAGATCAAAGGCGCCAGCAGCAGTCGTTTCCAAGATGTAAGAAAATAGGACCCTTTCAAGTTCGTTTAAATGTGAAGAAGATGTGCCAGTTCATGAAGGTGACCTGAAGTCAGAGCAAGTGTAACGGAGATGCCTGGGATTTTGCCAGTTCCAGACAGTTATTCGTCTCAGACTTGGCCCATAGTGGCAGGATCTGTCTGGTGGAGAAACGTGCCAGGGGAGGACCCTAACTCAGCAAATAATTTGTCAGTGAGTGAGAAAAGAAGTGTGAGATTTCACAGTTTTTAGAGAAGAGTAAAGAGAAGACTCTAGCCTCGGATCTTGCAGGAAACAGGGAGTCAACCCCACCCCACCTCTAGCAATCCCGTCTGAGCAGGGAGAGGTCTCATTGGCATCTGCTCGAATAGAGACTCCTCAAGAGGTTAAAAGACTGTTCCGGTGCCAGAGAGGAGAGCCACCTCCACCTGGCTGCATTTCTTCGTCTCCAAACTTGAGCTGGGGCTTAGAGAGTGAGGAGGAGTTGGCCAGCAGGGGGCGTGTGTGTCAGAAAGGGAGAACGTAGACATGAAAGCACGGAGAGGGGGGGAGGGAGGTGGGGGGGCACAGTTCCAAGTAAGATGACCAACTGTCCTGGGCTTGCCTGCAACTGTTCTGATTTTAAAGCCCAAAGACCCACATGCTGGGAAGCCCCTGGGTTCTGGGCAAACAGGGTTGGATGGTTGGCCACCCTAGTCCCAAAGAACCATGAGGAATGGGGAGGGAGTGGCATAGAGGGCATCAATGAAGCTGAAAGCCTGGTTTTCCACCTGCCCTGAGCAGCATTTTCTGAAGACCAATAAACTCCCTTTGTTCGGGCCTGTTTGAGCCTCTTTCCAGTGTCTGAGGTCCGGTGTCTTCCTCTCTATGTATTCCTTTCTTTTTCTGGAGCACATCCTGGAGTAGCTTCCTAAAAAATAATCAGCGGAAGGTAAATTTTTTTAAGTCTCCCATTACTGAACGGTGTTATTCTTTCCACATCATTTTCTGATAGGTTACCCAAGTATTTACCTGAGAGCAGCAATCAATTTTCCTCAAAATGTGGAAGGCACTGCTCTAGAGCATATTGTCTTCTACCTTGCCATATTGTAGTTTGCTGTTATTCCTGATTTTCCATCCTCTATTATTGTGACATGTGTCCTCTCCCCAACCGTCACCTCCCTGGAAATTTTTACTTTATTTTTTTTTAAAGATTTATTTATTTATTTTGAGAGAGTGAGAATGAGAGAGAGACAGAGAGAGCACATGAGAGGGGGGAGTGTCAGAGGGAGATGCAGACTCCCCGCTGAGCACGGAGCCCGATGCGGGACTCGATCCCGGGACTCCAGGACCATGACCTGAGCCGAAGGCAGTCGCTTAACCAACTGAGCCACCCAGGCGCCCTCCCTGAAAATTTTTAAAGATCCTCTACATAGGCCTCATTTTCTGAAGTTTCACTGTGACGTGCCTTGGTGGGAATCTTGGTTTCCTTCCCTGGCCTGGGCATTTGGTGTGACCTTCCAATATGGAAACTCAGGCCCTTCAAGCCTGTGACATTTCCTAGTGTTTTGTTTTATTTTTTTCTTTGCTCATTTTCTACCCTCTGCTATTTCTATTCCTGCTTTTTAGATTCAGCTGTTAGACTTCCTAAATTGATCTTCTCCTTCTTTTCTCCCATTTTCTGCCTCTTAGCTTTTCTACTATGTTCTGCTTTCTGGGAAATTCCTTAACTTCACCTTCCAACTGTTCTACTGATTGATTTCAGCTATCATATTTCTAATTTTCAAGAGCCTTTTCTTTTTCTCTGTTCCTTTCTCACACCATAATTTTTGTTTTTTACTTTTATGGTTGTTTTATCATCTCATACCATTATTTAAATTGGTTTCTAAATTTTCTTTGTTTCCTACATTATTTTTATTTCCTTTGGATGTATTTGTTTGTTTGTACCTCTTTCTTTCATCTTTAAAGGTTTCCTCCTAAGTTTTGAGATCCATGGCCATCCGATTCTATTAAGAATGAGGCAGGCCAGGGTGCCGGGTGGCTCGGTCAGTTGAGCATCCGACTTTTTGATTTTGGCTCAGGTCATGATCTCAGGGTCGTGACATTGAGCCCAGTGTGGGGCTCTGCACTCAGCAGGGAGTCTGTTCAAGATTCTCATTCTCCTTCTGCCCCAGCATGCACTCTCTCTCTCTCTCAAATAAATAAACCTAAAAAAAAAAAAAGGAATGAGACTGGCCAGCAAGATTAGGCCATGTATTAGTTTTAGGTTCCTGTAGCTGCTGTACAAAATTACTACAAACTTGGTGACTTAAAGCAACACAAACTTATCATCTTACAGTTCTGAAGGTTAGAAGTACTAAAGTTAAGATGGCAGCAGGTCTGCCTTCCTTCTAGAGGCTGTGGGGGAGAATCTGTGTCCTTGCCTTATCTAGCTTCTAGAAGCTGCCCACATTCCTCAGCTTGTGGACCCTTCATCCAACTTCAAGGCCAGCAGCTAGCCTCTGTCAGCCAATCCATTCCCTTGTGTCCTCCCTCTCTCTGATGACTGCTTCTTTCTTATGCCTCCCATTCTGACTTTGACCTCCTACCTCTCTCTTTAAGAATTCTTGTGATGACATTGCCCCAATCCCACCCCGATCATCAGGAACATCTGCCTATCTCAAGACCTCTAAATCAGCTCTGCAAACCTCCTTTTGCCATAGGTAACATGCTCACAGGTTTTGAGGATTAGGATGTGGATTTATTTGGGGCAGGGGGTTGGAGCATTATTCAGCCTACTATAGGCAGCGACGGCATTTCCCAGGGACCTCCAATGCCAGAATATAGAAATTTTGCTATTGTTTTCCAAACAAGCAACTTCTGGTGTCTTGCCAGGGAACAGGATCCTGGCTCTTAGTTTACTTACTGAGAGTGGACTTATCAGTCCAGATGTCCTGTCTCATTTTCAGTCTCTGGCCTCCTTTCTGGGTCCCAGGACCCAGATCCTTTGTCTGGAACACATATCTTACCTCCTTTCTCTAAAGAAAAGTAATCTTATTAAAATGGCTCTAATTGTATTACTCTCCTTAAAAACCTCTTAATGCTCCTCACTGTTCTCAAGATTAATTTCAAACTCCTTTCATGAATTACAAGTTCATAAATAGTTGTAAAGTTCATAAATAGCCTGTAAAAGTTCTCCAAGTGTCCTGTACTTCCCCTGTCATGGCAAGTTTGGGAGTTGGCCGTTGACTGTTGATGTCTCTGAGTGTCCCACCCCCATCCCCACCCCAGTAGCCTGGAGGAGCCACAGGGACAGACACCAAAACTGTCTCCACTCATTCATTTGACCCAATGGCTCTCAAACTTTAAGGAGAATGAGAATCATCTGGAGCACCAGGTAAAACACAGTTCCTGTGCCCCACTCTTATAGTTTCCGATTTAGTAGGTCTGAGATGAAGTCTGAGAATCGACATTTCTTACAAGTGTCCAGGTGATGCTGATGCTTCTGGTCCAGGGACCACACTTCGAGAACTACAGATTTAAAGACTACCTTACCTGTGGGGCATTGTCTTGTTCACCTCTACATCCTCACAAACTAGCATAGTACTTGGCATATGGCAGGGCTTTAATAAATGGGGTAGCTATCATTATTATCATTACTGATGTAAGCAGTTGGAAAAGGAAATTTATCTTGAGTTTCTTGAACTCAGGAATAATTAATTAAATAACTGTGACTTCTGAACCATTAAAATACATTTTATACTCTTTTAAAGAAATAGAATTTACAATCTTTCATCTGGTACAGTGCAGGTACTAAGAGGAAACACTGACATTCAGAGAAATCTGTGAAGGCTCTAAATCTTATGTTCTTACAATAAGCAGAGTGATTGCTTTAGACTTAAAGTACATCTCATATCTCAGAAATATGACAGAATTCTAGACCTTGCCCAAGAATACAAATTTCATTAGTAAAAGAGTCATTAAGACAAAAATGAAGATCATTTTCAAATATAGTGACTGTGTCCAATGCATGCTAATAAACTGATTAACGCCTTATAGAAAGAAAAAAAGATCTTATAGAATGGGTCACTGTACACACAGAGTAAGCAAAAGTGTAGAAAAGAGATTATGTCATTGTTAGCTACATTGCAAAAGAGGAATCCAGTGAGGAGCATTCAAAATAATAGTAAGTGTCACAAGAAATAGACAAAGCAAGTCAAAAGAAGAATGGATATTTACATATATAGACCCACTTGCACTTTCAACAGGGATTTGTTGCCAAACTCAGATTAAGATTAGAATTTGTTTGCTCACATACATCGGCCCAGTAAAAAGGAAAGAAACCTAATATCCATTGTTGTTTGGAAATTAAATTACCCATCTTAAAATTGCTCTGCATTTCAGCTTGGTTCAGATCCAGAGAGGCCATCAGAATGTTCTAGGAACATTATTTGAAGAATAGAAAGTTTTCTTTATAGGAGGACAAACAGTAGTCTCTGGAAAAGCATTTCTGACTCTACTTTCTAAGAACATTTTCTGTCTTTCCAAGGCCCACAAGCTTTCAGGCTATTCATAAGGACAAGAGAGCAGATGGTCTATATTACCCACATCATAAACTTTACCATTATAGCTTTTGCACAAGAAAATGAACAAGCCAAGGAACCTTTTCACTGCCTTGGTCTGGCCCATTGTAAGTGCTTAGCAAATATTTGTTGAATAACTGGATGGGTGGATGGACAGATGTACAAATGAATGGATGTGTTGTATATGAGTCCTGATTTTTCTGTTTAAAAAAATTTCTACTTGAGCAATACATGTTTACTTTATAGAATTTATAAAATATAGATATTTAAAAGGAAAAGGATCTGTAACCACACATCCAAATTTAAGCTATTTAAGATGTTATTACTTTAATTTTTATTATAAATTCTTGTGTATACATATATACTTTTTATAAAAACAGGGATCATAGTATGCCTACTATTTAGTTACCTATTAACATAATAATGTGTTGTAAATTTCTTTCAATATTAATAAATATGCTTCCTTCGGGGTGCCTGGGTGGCTCAGTCGGTTAAACGTTTGCATTCAGCTCAGGTCATGATCTCAGGGTCCTGGGATCGAGCCCCACGTAGGGCTCTCTACTCAGCAGAGAGTCTGCTTCTCCCTCTCACTCTCCCTCTGGGCTCTCCTTCTCTCTCTCTCTCTCAAATAAATTAATAAAATCTTTGAAAATATAAATAAATAAATAAATAAATAAATAAATAAATATGCTTCCTCACCATTTTTAAATAGCTGCACAAAAGCAGAAAAAAGCACAATAATTTGGTAATTTTGTAAGTTTGTAACTTCAGAATCATATTCAATAAATACAGTGGCATTTTTCTCTATGCCTTAAAATAATAAAACTGGGTTTGTTGAATATATTCTTCAGATAGGCTAGGAAGATTATTATTGATAACTTGAACTCTGTTTTAATGGAGAAAAGTAATTTGTATCAATTCGGGGCAAACTAGAAGCTCTGCAATGCTTAAAGTTATCTTAAAATTTGTTATTTTGACTAGTTTAATTGTGTCCCTGTTGTCTCATTTGGAATTTAGCACCAAAACTTTTTTCTTTATGGCACGCAAAGAATTCAGATCCTAATGGGATTAGGATAAATATGGATTTTTTGGGTGTGAATTAGTGAAGTATTTCAAATAAGTTATAGGAGACTGTTAGAGGGAGGAACCTTCTTCACTCTTGATGTATGAGGGGGGCCCAATAACTAGCACCCCTCCTTTCTGCTTGACTTCTAAATAATTGAGATGTCCCCAAACAGTCCCCTTTCTCCTCTGGAGAGCAAGGGAACAGAGCTCAACACAGTGAGTCTGATAATAATAAATGAAGCTCACATTGGGTTTAGTGCTTTTGAAGTTTTATCCATCATCTCATCTGAGGCAAAAAAATGTCAATATGTCATTTCAACAACTACATATTGAACATCTGTGTACTAAATGTCAGGCATGATGCTAGATTCTGGTGGTGACAAAACTTAATTAGGATTCACTTAGTGCTTGCCTTCAAAGATCTCAGTCTCTTGGCAAAGACAAGCATGTTACAAAAAACATACCCTCACTGTGTAAGTGCCTTAGTTAAGATTCTTGTGGTGCAAGTCACAGAGACCTGTTTAAGCTAGCTTCCACAAAAAGGGAAATTTACTATTAAACTTTGGGGACCTCTCACAAATCCAAGAAAGAATGTACCTGACCATTAGGAACAATGCAGAACTAGGTGCTGAAAGACCATTAAGAATTTCCCTTCATTTTTTTTTATTTTATTATTTATGCTTTGGCTTTAAAGTAAAACTTTCTCAACAATGGACACCAGCAGCCAATAACAAACTACAAGTTTTTAATATAATTAAAAAATAAACTTTGAGACATCAAAATATAAAATTTTCAAGTACAGAAATGATAGTTTTGCCTTTCCCTTCATTTTATGTCTCTGCCCCTCTACATATCTTCTACTACTCTAATTTACATGGTGGTAAAGTGTTCACCAAATGGTCCAGCCAACAGAGAGGCCAATATCTCTCAATGTAAATTCCCAGGAAAGGATGTTAATTGTCCAAGCTTGGTGTAGGTGCACCCCTGATCCAATCACCTTTGGCCACGGTTACAGTTTAGGGGCAGGATGGGTGCCGGGTAATGAATCTAATAGATGCTTACTGTGTTGAGAAATGATAGAAGTGTTATGGGTTAATGAGGAGGGAGTCACCTGTTCTGTCTTGTGTGTGGAAAGCACTGTGAAAGATGAAAAGATGAATGAACTACACAACTACCTCTAACACAGGACAGAGTATGACATGGTGGCTATCACAGAGATCCAGTATGCTCTATGAGCACATAGTGGAGGGAGATCCATTGCAGGGGAAGGAAAGAGAAAGACTCTTGAGTCCAACCTTAAAATGGATCTTTTAATAAAAGGAGTTTAGGTAGCTAAGCAGGTCGCTCTAAGGAAAGATTATAAGCTCAATATAGAGGTTGGAAAAGGCAGTGCTTATGGAGAGACAGCCTGGGGAACTTACAGGAACAGACAATAACACTGGAGGGTGGACTGGCCTTGGTCAGGAAGGGCTTTTCAGCGCCGCTGTGGTGGAAATTCCGTGTCATTCTTGGAGCAAGAAGACACCATCAGATCTGCATTTTAGAAATATTCTAGGCACTGTTTGCAGGGAGGCTATCAGGAGGATATTTTAATAATTCAGGCAAAGAGAGATGAGGGGCTGGTGTCAGAGCAGAAGCAAAGGGAATGAGAGTTAGGTCAAGGGAGGGTGGGTCTGCAGGACCTTTCACCCAAATCCAGGATTCAGTTCTGAAGTCTGAGTCTGGCAGCTCTTCCCCAAGAAGTGGGGGTGCTCCTTTTGCAGTGTGCTCCTAGAAAAGGGGAGCTGTCTCTTCCATTTGCTGCCCTGCCCCTCACTGTGCCCGCTCGCCTGCCCTACACCCTGTAATTGATGTTTGAATGCTGACTGGCTAGCAAGTCTGAATTCTGATGTAATTTCTAAATCCTCCCTCCCTGTGACATATTTTTCTCATTCATGAAAGCCACGTGCTGCCACTCCAGGGTCCTGTGGAGAGAGAATACTGATAGCAGGCCAGGGAAAAAAAAAAAAAAACAGCTCTAGATTACCTTTTTTAAAAGCTCACTGCAACTTTCAGTAGATAAAAAATGTGTATCTGCAATTCATTGAAGGCAAGGAGCAGTCTGTTCTTGAGTTGCCGTGGCAACTGCTCAATTAAGTGAAAAAAAACGAAAAAACAAATGTACTGTAGTTGCTCTTGAGCTTAACATTCTTTAAAAAAAAAAAAAGGAAAAGAAGAAAGTAATATGTTTGGTGAGTTATTTTCCCCAAGGCTTTCCTAAGACTGTATTTTCTGCTTTGCCTTTCCACCAGCACGTCCTGATCACCCCTCCATGCCAAGCTAAATGCTAGGTTTGCTGTCATCCGTGGTTTGCAACACAAGAGCCTCAGATTTCACCTCGGAATGTTCTGTGGTTAATATTTGCTTACATCCAGCTTCCACCAAAGGCCACTTAGATGGATTTCTGTTTTATAGAGGAGCCTATATTGGGAGAATAGGTGGGAATAGTGGGTGGATTCTAGCACCAGATCGGACCCCAGCCTTATCTTATAACTTTAAATAAGAGATGTGACTTTTCTGAAGACGTGAAAAATTACCCCTGCCTTGACGTACTTTCAATGGTCTGATTTTCTCTTGGCCACAACTGTCTGGGGTGGCCATCGTTCTTCCCACTTTGGACAGAGTGATCTTTACAAAAACACTGAGCTGATCTTGTCACTTTCCAGCTTACAGCCCTCAATGCCTTTCCTTCCATTGCTCTTGGGATAAAACCTGAACTCTCACTGGGGCTTCCCCCGGTCCTCGTGAGGGCACCATCTCCCTGGCTGTCTTCACCCAGCCTCGCTGGTCTGCCTTTAGCTGTCTAGGATGCAGGCTCCTCCCCTGGGTCTTTGCATCAGCTGAGGGCTCTTCCTGAGACAGCCTTATCTCTCCCCAGTTGGCCAACCATGATCCTCATCAGAGCTCCAATTTAATTTTCCTAGACTCTTGTATTTTATATACATCCATATTTAATATATATTTACTTATATGATCATCTAATTAATATCAGTCTCTCCAAATAGACACAAATCTCCTGAGCCCAGGGACCATGTCTAATTCTTTAATTTTAGTACATATGCAGGAAAGACATGAAGAGCCATTGAAGAGAAAGATTTATTCCAGCCATTAGAACATTACCATTGTCCTTTAAAGTTTTATATCTTGCAACTTCAGGGGAAGGAGACCACTCTGAGCTCCTAAGATGTATCTAAGGAGACCAGTCCTGCCCCTCTCCCCAGGTCAAGTAGTTTCATAAACAGAAAGCACAGCCTGTATTCATACCCTGCCCTTTCTCTTCAGACCTCATCCATTCCTCAAAACAGTAACATCGTGAAGTAGGAAGGGAGTAGTGGGTGCTGTATTATGAATCAGGGAAGGAGTAGAGAGGAGGGGCTTAAGTGCTGGGGTTGTGTCAAAATGGCTCTAGAGGACCAGGCCAAGGCCAAGCTGGCATGCACGTGCCAGGCTTAGAAGCAGAGTGCATGTGTACTTGGAGGAGTAGGTTGGGCAGGGGGTGAGGGAAATCTGACTGATATTGTGGAAGCGGCATTTGCAAGAACCATAAAACTCTCATTTGTTCTCTCCCCTCCCCCATAACTCTCACTCTTTTTTTTTTCTATCCTGAATATTTAATGGAGAAAAAAATGACCAAGCTTCTCTTCAAGGCAGGCCACTACGAGCCCATGGAGGGCCTTTGTGCAAATTAGAAAAAGAGCCTCCTCTAGGCACACACATCCTTAGGGACACATCGGTTGGGGAGTAGATTCAGTTCCTACTCAGCTCCCCAGCCAAGACCGTTTGCACAGTGCACAACGGCAGAACTGTACATGGAAGCCATGCCTCAGAGGCAGGCCACATCCAGATCCCAGCAACAGGGAGAGGACTGCCTTCTCTCAGCAGCAGAGGTCCAGCCTTCCATTTTGAATGTCCCAGCTTTGAAGAGTTAACTTCTTGTATGGGTTCGTCTTTCCTGAGTTTCTTTTATTTCTGCTTTTGGCAGTCGTTTCTTTTTTTCTGTATGAGAGACTTTGAGAAGTAGAAAAGAGCAGGCTGGTTTCCTTGGTTTCTGCATCTGTGTGTTTTCTGGTAGTGGGTTGAAAGTGTGCTTTTCCAATATGATGTCATCGTGCCTTTTAAATATTCCCCAAGTACTCTTTGCCAAAGGCTCTTCAAAAGGTAGTAGAGTATTTCTCTTTTACCTCTGATGGAATTTTGTACTAAGATTTTAAAACAAAGAGGAAATTAAAAGGCTGGCCTTCGAGTAGAACATATTGCAGGAAGCACACTGCTAGGTCACTCTAGAAAACAACCCGTTAGCTGTCTTCTGCATTGTCTTGGCAAAATTATAGCAGACAGCCAAGAGAGAAAGGGCAAAGTCACTGGGGGAAAGGATTTTCAAATATCATTTCAAAATAAGAGGTGCTATGTATCAGTGAACATTGCTGCGAAATGGCTGTGAACTTAGTGGCTTAAATCCACTTCCATTTATTATTTCTCTTGAGACCCTGGAGCTGGCTAAGCAGGTCCACTGATGGAAGCTGGGCTCACTCACACATCCATAGTGTAATATCCCTTTTATGTGTCACCTCGGCTAGGCTGTGAGTCCCAGTTACTTAATCAAACCAATCTAGATGTTGCTGTGAAGGTGGATTGTAGGTAGGGTTAACAACTACAACCCGTTGCCCTTACATAAAGGAGATTATCTTTTTCTAATTGAAATATAATTGACATGTCCCTAGAAAACAGGTGCATCTTGCTTGGGTTCTGGTAAATAATTTGGACTCTATACATTCCCTCAACCACCCATCAACAGAATAACTAGGAGGAGGAGCCCCCAAAATAGAAAAGACTCAGAGATTATGACTTATGCTGCAGATTTACAAATGGATGCAGATATAACCAAGATGTCGGAGATGGAATTCATTCTAGCCATTGTGAAGACAATGGCTAGAATGGAGAAATCAATTAATGACAACATAGAGTCTCTAAGGGCAGAAATTAAAGCTGAATTGGCAGAACTTAAAAATGCTATCAGTGAGATCCAATCCAATCTAGATAATCTAACAGCTAGGGTAAGTGAGGCAGAAGAACAAATAAGCGACCTGGAAGACAATATAATAGATAAAAAGGAAAAAGAGGAGGCCAGGGAAAAACAACTCAGAATCCATGAAAATAGAATCAGAGAAATAAGTGACACCATGATGCATTCCAATGTCAGAATTATTGGAATCCCAGAGGGAGTGGAGAGAGAAAGAGGACTAGAAGATGTATTTGAGCAAATCGTAGTTGAGAACTTCCCTAATCTGGGGAATGAAACAAACATTCACGTCCTAGAGGCGGAGAGGACCCCTCCCAAGATCAAGGAAAAGAGGCCAACACCCTGGCATGTAATCTTAGAAATGAGGAAACCATCTTAAGGGCAGTTGGGGGAAGAGCTTCCTTACATACAGAGGGAGGAACATCAGAATAACGTCAGACCTATCCACAGAGACCTGGCAAGCCAGAAAGGCCTGGCAAGACATATTCAGGGTACTAAATGAGAAGAACATGCAGCCAAGAATACTTTATCTAGCAAGGCTGTCATTTAGAATAGATGGAGAGATGCAGAGCTTCCACGACAGGCACAAACTGAAAGAATATGTGACCACTAAGCCAGCCCTGCAAGAAATATTAAGGGGGATTCTATAAAAGGAGAAAGACCCCAAGAGTGATATACAACAGAAATCTACAGGGGCAGTCTATAAAAACAACGTCTTCACAGGCAACATGATGACAATTAATTCGTATCTTTCAACAATCACTCTCAACATGCATGGCCTAAATGTTCCCATAAAACGGCACAGGGTTGCAGATTGGATAAAAAGACAGGACCCATCCATATGCTGCCTACAAGAGACTCATTTTGAACCTAAAGATACATCCAGACTGAAAGTGAAGGGATGGAGATCTATCTTCCAGGCCAGCGGACCTCAAAAGAAAGCTGGGGTAGCAATTCTTATATCAGACAAATTAGATTTTAAACTAAAGACTGTGTAGTTAGAGACACAGAAGGAGACTATATCATTCTTAAAGGGTCTATCCAACAAGAACATCTAACAATTGTAAATATCTATGCCCCCAACATGGGAGCAGCCATCTACATAAGCCAACTGTTAACCAAAATAAAGAGTCATATTGATAATAATACGTTAATTGTAGGAGACCTCAATACTCCACTCTCAGCAATGGACAGATCATCTAAGCAGAAAATCAACAAGGAAGCAAGAGCTTTGAATGATACCCTGGACCAGATGGACCTCATAGATATATACAGAACATTCCACCCTAAAACAACAGAACACTCATTCTTCTCAAGCGCACATGGAACTTTTTCCAGAATAGACCACATACTGGATCATAAATCAGGTCTCAACTGATACCAAAAGATTGAGATTATTTCCTGCATATTCTCAGACCACAATGCTTTAAAACTGGAACTCAATCACAAGAAAAAATTTGGCAGAAATTCAAACACTTGGAAGCTAAAGACCACTCTGCTCAAGAATGTTTGGGTCAACCAGGAAATCAAAGAAGACCTTAAACAATTCATGGAAATCAATGAGAACAAAAACACATCGGTCCAAAACCTATGGGATACTGCAAAGGCGGTCCTAAGGGGGAAACACATAGCCATCCAAGCCTCACTCAAAAAAATAGAAAAATCCTGAATTCACCAACTAACTCTACACCTTAAAGAACTAGAGAAAAAGCAACAAACGATGCCTAAGCCACGCATTAGAATAGAAATAATTAAAATTAGAGCAGAGATCAATGAATTAGAAACCAGAAACACAGTAGATCAGATCAATGAAACTAGAAGTTGGTTCTTTGAAAGAATTAATAAGATCGATAAACCACTGGCCAGACTTATCCAAAAGAAAAGAGAAAGGACCCAGATTAATACAATTATGAATGAAAGGGGAGAGATCATGACTAACACCAAGGAAATAGAAACAATTATTAGAAATTATTATCAACAACTATATGCCAATAAACTGAGCAATCGGATGAAATGGAGGCCTTCCTGGAAACCTATAAGCTGCCAAGACTGAAACAGGAAGAAATTGACAACCTGAATAGGCCAATAACCAGTAACGAGATTGAAGCAGTGATCAAAAACCTCCCAAAAAACAAGAGTCCAGGGCCTGATGGATTCCCTGGGGAATTCTACCAAACATTCAAAGAAGAAATAGTACTTATTGTACTGAAGCTGTTTCAAAAAATAGAAACAGAAGGAAAACTTCCAAACTCATTCTATGAGACCAGCATTACCTTAATCCCCAAAGCAGGCAAAGACCCCATCAAAAAGGAGAATTTCAGACCTTTATCCCTGATGAATATGGATTCCAAAATCCTCAACAAAATTCCCAGCTAATAGGATCCAACAATACATTAAAAGGATCATCCACCACGACCAAGTGGGATTTATCCCCGGGATGCAAGGGCAGTTCAACATTCACAAATCAATCAGTGTGATAGAACACATTAATAAGAGGAGGGAGAAGAACCATATGGTCCTCTCAATTGATGGAGAAAAAGCATTTGACAACGCAACTGTAGAAAGAGAAATTAGAGAGACAATTCCATTTACAATAGCACCAAAAACTATGATACCTCGGAATAAACCTAACCAAAGAGGTAAAGGATCTATACTCTAGGAACTACAGAACACTCATGAAAGAAATTGAAGAAGACACAAAAAGATGGAAAAATATTCCATGCTCATGGATCAGAAGAATCAACATTGTTAAAATGTCTATGCTACCCAGAGCAATCTATACCTTCAGTGCCATCCCAATCAAAATTCCAGTGACATTCTTCAAAGTGCTGGAACAAACAATCCTAAAATTTGTATGGAATCGGAAAAGACCCCAAATCGCCAAGGAAATGTTGAAAAAGAAAAACAAAGCTGGGGGCATCACGTTGCCGGATTTCAAGCTATATTACAAAGCTGTGATCACCAAGACAGCATGGTACTGGCACAAAAACAGACATATAGACCAATGGAACAGAATAGAGAACCCAGGTATGGACCCTCAACTCTATTGTCAAATAATCTTTGACAAAGCAGGAAAAAAATATGCAATGGAAAAAAGACAGTCTCTTCAATAAATGGTGCTGGGAAAATTGGACAGCCACATGCAGAAGAATGAAACTCGACCATTCTCTAACACCATACACAAAGATAAACTCAAAATGGATGAAAGACCTCAATGTGAGACAGGAATCCATCAAAATCCTAGAGGAGAACATAGGCAGTAACCTCTTTGACATCGCCTACAGCAACTTCTTTCAAGATACATCTCCAAAAGCTAGTGAAACAAAAGCAAAAATGAATTTTTGGGACTTCATCAAGATAAAAAGCTTCTGCACAGCAAAGGAAACAGTCAACAAAACAAAGAGGCGACCCACAGAATGGGAGAAGATATTTGCAAATGACGCTACAGATAAAGGGCTGGTATCCAAGATCTATAAAGAACTTCTCAAACTCAACACCCAAAAAACAAATAATCAAGTCCAAAAATGGGCAGAAGATATAAAAAGACACTTCTCTGAAGAAAACATACAAATGGCTATCAGACACATGAAAAAATGTTCATCACCATTAGCCATCAGGGAAATTCAAATCAAAACCACATTGAGATACCACCTTACACCAGTTAGAATGGCAAAAATCGACAGGGAAAGAAACAACAAATGTTGGAGAGGTTGTGCAGAAAGGGGAACCCTCTTACACTGTTGGTGGGAATGCAAGTTGGTACAGCCACTTTGGAAAACAGTGTGGGGGTGCCTCAAAAATTTAAAAATAGAGCTACCCTATGACCCAGCAATTACACTCCTGTGTATTTACCCCAAAGACACAGATGTAGTGAAAAGAAGGGCCATATGCACCCCAATGTTCATAGCAGCAGTGTCCACATAGCCAAACTGTGGAAAGAGCCGAGATGCCCTTCGACAGATGAATGGATAAAGAAGATGTGGTCCACGAAGGGGTACGTGCACCCCAATGTTTATAGCAGCAATGTCCACAATAGCCAAACTGTGGAAAGAGCCAAGATGTCCATTGACAGATGAATGGATAAAGAAGATGTGGTATATATACACAATGGAATATTATGCAGCCATCAAAAGGAATGAGATCTTGCCATTTGCAACGACGTGGATGGAACTGGAGGGTGTTATGCTGAGTGAAATAAGTCAATCAGAGAAAGACATGTATCATATGACCTCACTGATATGAGGAATTCTTAATCTCAGGAACAAACTGAGGGTTGCTGGAGTGGTCGTGGGTGGGAGGGATGGGGTGGCTGGGTGATGGACATTGGGGAAGATATGTGCTACAGTGAGCTCTGTGAATTGTGTAAGACTGTTGAATCACCAATCTGTACTTCTGAAACAAATAACGCAACATATTTTAAGAAAAAAGAAGAAGATAGCAGGAGAGGAAGAATGAAGGGGAGTAAGTCAGAGGGGGAGATGAACCAGGAGAGATGATGGACTCTGAAAAACAAACTGAGGTTTCTGGAGGGGAGGAGGGTGGGGGGATGGGTTAGCCTGATGATGGGTATTGAGGAGGGCACATTCTGCATGGAGCACTGGGTATTATGAACAAACAATGAATCATGGAACACTACACCAAAACAAATTATGTAATATATGGTGATTAACATAACAATAAAAAATTTAAAAAAAAGATGTGGTCCATATATACAATGAATATTACTCAGCCATCAGAAAGGATGAATACCCAACTTTTACATCAACATGGATGGGCCTGGAGGAGATTATGCTAAGTGAAATAAGTCAAGCAGAGAAAGTCAATTATATGGTTTCACTTATTTGTAGGAACATAAGGAACAGCATGGAAGACATTAGGAGAAGGAAGGGAAAGATGAAGGGGGGTATCAGAGGGGGAGATGAACCATGAGAGACTATGGACTCTGAGAAACAAACAGGGTTTTAGAGGGGAGGGGGGTGGGGGGATGGGTCAGCCCAGTGATGGGTATTAAGGAGGGCACGTACTGCATGGAGCACTGGGTGTTACACAAAAACAATGGATCATGGATTACCACATCAAAAACTAATGATGTATTGTATGGTGACTAACATAACATAATTTAAGAAAAAAGAAATATAATTGACATGTAACATTGTATTCATTTTAGATGTACAAGATAATGATTTGCTATATGTATATATTGCAAATGATGACCACAATAAGTTTAGTTAACATCCATCACTACACACTGTTATGAATTTTGTGTGTATGTGAAAACTCTTAAGATCTTCTCTCTTAGCATCTGTCAAAGATACAGGTCAGTATTGTTGACTATGGTCACCATACTGGACATCACATCCCTAGGACTTATTTATCTTAGACCTGGAAGTTTGTACCTTTAACTGCCTTCACCCATTGACCCAACCCCCACCCCCTGCCTCTGTCAACTACCAACCTGTTCTCTGTAGCTATGAGTTTAGGGTTTTTTAATTTTAGATTTCACATATAAGTGATATCATACAGTATTTGTCTTTCTCCATCTGACTTATTTCACTTAGCATAAAGCCCTCAAGGTCCATCCGTGTTGTTGCAAATAGCAGGATTTCCTTCTTTTTATGGCTAAATAATATTCCTGTGTGTGTGTGTGTGTGTGTGTGTGTGTGTGTGTGTGTGTGATATTTTCTTTATCCATTCATCTGTCAGTAGGCACTTAGGTTTCTCCACACCTTGGCTATTGTAAATATACTGCAGTAAATGTGGGAGTGTAGATATCTTTGAGGGACAGTGATTTCTTTTGCTTTGCATGAATACCCCTTAAGTGGAATTGCTGGATCATATAGGAGTTCTATTTTTAGTTTTTTTGAGAACCTCTATACTGTTTTCTATAATGGCTGCACCAATTTACATTCCACCAGCAGTGAAATAATCCTTCATAATATGGGTGTTGAAAGGCCTTAAAGAGCAAAACTGAGGTTTCCCTGAGGAAGAAGAAATTCTGCCTGTGGTCTGCAGTGTTAACTCCTGCCCTAGAGTTTCCAACCTACCAATCTGCCTTATGGATTTCAGACTTGCCTAAGCAGCCACCATACTCTTGTAAGCCAATTCCTTGCAATAAATCTCTTACAGAGATAGAGATATAGAGATAGAGTTAATCTCTCTGGTTCTGTTTCTTTGACAGAACTCTGACTGGGTCTGACCCAGCTGCTGGGTTGGCCAGAGCCTGGTCAGTCTATGATGGCCTAGCAGCAGAGTGGAACTCTGCTCCACATGGTTTCTCATCCTTAAGCAGAATGGCCTGGGTTTGTCCTCATGGCAGTGGCAGGGGACCAAGAGAGGACATGGCAGCATGCAAGGTTCTTTTTTTTTTTTAATATTTTATTTATTTATTTGACAGAGAGATAGCGAGAGCAGAAACACAAGCAGGGGGAGTGGGAGAGGGAGAAGCAAGCCTCCTGCTGAGCAGGGAGCCCGATGCAGGGCTCGATCCCAGGACGCTGGGACCATAACCCAAGCCGAAGGCAGACACCTAACGACTGGGCCACCCAGGTGCCCCAGCATGCAAGGTTCTTGAAGTGTAGCCTGAGAACTGGTATAGCATCTCCTCTTCCTCATTCTGAGGGCTGAAGCAAGTCATAAAACTGGCCCAGCTTCAAAGGTGGGAGAAAAGACTCACCTCTTGATGAGGGCATCTACCAAGTGACCTTGCAAGAGGCTTGAATGCAAAGAAGAGTGAAAATTTGAGGCCATCTATCACAGACTATTTGATACAATGGTGCAGAAAAGGACAAACATCAAACCTTCTTTCTAACCACCGGTGTGCCTTTTCCCACTACTTAAGGCAGGTAAAACTACAAACTAAAATATTCAGAGCCTTTAATTTTCTTACTTATAAGTGGGGGGTTGTACAACCTACCTCATGGGATTTGCATGAGAACAGTGAGGCATCTGTGAAAGCACCAGTTGTAGTACCTGGAAGGAGCTCAGCAGATGATACTTCCCTTTGCCAGCAACCCTTGAGCACCTACTGCATATAAGAAAAAAGAAAACACATATTTGAGGCACAGGACTGGAAATTTAATTTAACAATTTTTGTAGGGTCAGTATACATAGGCAAAAATTATTGTCAACATAAAATAATTACTTGACAAATATCTTAGTCTCTACGTGGTAATTCAAAAACAGTTTCTGAATTTGCAGGGGGGGAAAACACCTTATGGACACAAACACAATCCAATCCCTGTAACTTTTCATGATTTTTAACTTTCTTATTTAATGGCACATTTAAGTTGATGCTCAGGTTTTGGAATCAGATAGACCTGATTTTGAATCCCAGCTCACACATTTTTTAGCCCCAATACTCAGACAGATTTCCATAATTCCTAAAACAGCTTCAAATATGTGTAACGGGGATGATAGCATCTCCTTCAGTAGGCTGTTGGTGAACAAATTAAATGAGATAATACCCAATAAATGCAGTTGTTAACCAATATAATAAAATGATAGAAATATTATTTCAGGGTTTAGAAAGTACTGAAATGCCTTTTTTTTTTAAATTGTCTCAACCGCCTGCTTACTTCACCTATTCACACTTTTCCCTGAAAAAAACAACTATGACAGCGCTGAGCCTTATTGCACCAGCATGTTGGGGTGGGGAGAGACTTCCCTTCTGTAACTGGATGAGTCTGGAGGCTCATCTGTGAACGGTCAAACTTGCACATTTTACAGTCTATCCCCAGAGACTGTCAGTGCAAATAAGTATCACCACACAGGCGCCCATTAAGTAAACAACCACAACAAATTAAATCAGTAATAATGAAGATAAAGTGGTCATAATTTATAAAGAAAAACAAGAACAGCAACGAAAAAGCATCCTTCCTGAAAACTGTTAAGATGGCCAGTTTTAGTACATGCCACACTCTGAGGGAGCCCCGAACATTTCCGGGCCTCGTACAGTAGCCAAATTGTTAGGATACTGAATTGGAGTCCTCCAGGAGCTCTAAAAACACACTGATTTTAGGTTTGGATTCCAAATACTCTTAACCTTTAACAACTCATTTATTGGAATACTGGTAAGTGCCTTCAAGTATGGGCAAAAAATGAAATTCTGCACACTTAAGAGCCATTTTTTTTACCCAAGAAAAGATTTTGCAATTCTGGATAAGTTCAACAGGATTCAATGAGGTTGCTTGCACCTGCTAGCAACCTAACTAAAATTGGTTTAAACAATGTAAAATGTTTCCTCCCTTAACCGCAGTCTAAAGGTAGATAGATGGTTCCAGAGTTGGACCAGCAGTAGTCACACAGGGCCAGACTGGTCCCCCTTTCCCATCTGCCTTCCTCAGTGTGTGAGCATTGCCTCCCTTCAAGGTCTCCAGTGGCAAGGGCAGCTCCAAACATCTCGTCCTCAGATGACCATTTGCAAAGATAGAATGGATGAATGAGCCTAATCCCCATGTTTGTCCCTCTCTTTTTTTAATGGGGAGGAAATTTGTCCTCTGAAGCCCAGAAACTTGCCTTTCACATCCTGTTGGCCCAGTTTGGGTCACAATCCTATGCCCATAATGCGGAGGATGGAAAAGCAAGGATCTGGTGTCTTCAGTGTCCAAGGAGGGAGGTGGCTCTGCCTGCAAGAAAGTGCGTTGTTGAGTAGGCATCTAAGAGTGTCTGCCAAAGGGAGTTAGTGGGGGGGGGGGCAGGGGAGGCCCTGGAAGGGTTCTGGAACCACCTATTCTACCTCCACCAATAGGAGCTCCATTCTTCTGTGCTTTAGATATTAGGCTTCCATATGAAATTGTTTGAATAAAAGCTCCCATGGATAAAAATCATTTACAACCTTTTGTTTTAGCTCAAATACCTAATAGACTCGGTGAGTCGAAACTGTTTGCTCACTGTTACTTTCCAAGCATTTTGAACCATTCTTAGCATATAGGAAGTTTGTGTTAATTTCCTATTGCTGCTCTAACAGATTACCACAAACTTGGTGGCTAAAAAGAACACACGTTGATTATCTTAACAGTTCTAGAGGTCGGAAATCCAAAGTGGATGTCACTCAGCTAAAATCAGTGGCCCAGCAAGATCTCATTCCCCATCGACCCATGTCTACACATTGTTTCTAGTGGGAAGAACACCTTTTTTGACCTGCCTCTTTGATTCACAGCTCCCACCTGGATGTCCTCATTAGTTCCTCCTTGCTGTATGTCCCACAGCCACCATCTAACCCTGTTCCCCTCCCCACCCGGTCTTACCCTCTAGAACCTCAGGGAGATGGACATGGACATTCAAGTTGGAGAATCATGAAAGTGAGAGACCTAGAACAAGATTGGAGCTGGACTCTGGATTTAGGGATGGTCTTTGGGAAGCCGTTTGTTGCATCTGTCATGGTGATAATCAAGAAGGGCTTCAGAATGTAGAGAAGGCATTGGGAGTGCTCCCATGATGAGCAAAGAACTCAGAGGTTTAGAGGGATCGGAGAGTCCTTTGAGCCCTCCACTTGCTCACTTCACTCCACCTGCCTCTGCTCAGTCTTAGTTCCTTTTTAAAGAAAGATGGTGGTGGGAGGGACAAAGGATGACTCCCCTGGGCAATATTTTTTGCCCTGGAAAACACATGAACACATATATATAGCATGTGTTGTTCTAATAATTAAAATGATTTTCCATTTTGCTAAGAGTAACTCATAAGGAGAGTATATTATGATAGCACCTAACAAAGTGCTAAGACAAGCCAGTGTGCTCCATAGTTCCCAATGGTCGAAGCTAAGCTTTGCCATTTTATCTCCATTATAAGGAATCAGAAAACAAAGAGGTAAAGGCCAAATAACTCTCCCCAGTAAGACTCTACTCAGATGCGACTGTGAAGATGTCGAACATTAACTTTAAATGAGAGGAAGTCAGGGGCGCCTGGGTGGCCCAGGCGTTAAGTGTCTGCCTTTGGCTCAGGTCATGATCCCAGAGTCTTGGGATCGAGCCCCACATCGGGCTCCCTGCTCCACGGGAAGCCTGCTTCTCCCTCTCCCACTCCCCCTGCTTGTGTTCCCTCTCTCGCTGTGTCTCTCTCTCTCTCTGTAAAATAAATAAATAAAATCTTAAAAAATAAATAAATAAATGAGAGGAAATCAGAATGGGAACTTTGCTCTGACCTTTTACACCAGCAGCCTGACCAAGCCCTGCTTAACAACAGTGCTGCATTTGGCCTACAAAGACAAGATCCAAGTTGTCTTGCATGGTCTTCTAGCAGTAAGGTGAAAACAGGAAGTTGTAGGAAAGCCTTTTTCTTTAAAATTTTTGTTAGAGACACCAACGTTTCAATTTATACATAAAAGAAGAAAAACACCATTCCTCCTAGAGAACTAGATCTGTAAACCACTATTTAAAGTAGCTCATGTAGAGAACCTGCAATTTAATAAGACTGGAAAAAGGTTAGTCTAGCATCCCCTATGTTTTTACCCCTCTTTACTCAGTTATACAAGCACTTCCACAGCAAGCCGACCTCTAACTGTGTGTCTCAGTGAAAGAGAAATGACACTTGCCATAAAATAAATTCTTGGGTGTAACTAAATTACACACCACTTCCCATACATTTTTTTCTTTTTCCAAATTGCCCATTACTTTAAATGAAAACATACTTTTGAAAAGAACTGTAAACACTCCAAACATTTCTAAAGGACCAGTCTCCCTTCTTCCTGTTGATAAAATGCCAATATGTTTCTCTTTGCCAATATTCCCCTGCTGAAGATCCAAGGAATTTCAAAACTTCATTCACAGCTTCCCAGTGAACTTGACAATTTCACTTTCATTTTTTTTAACATATATTGCATTATTTGTCACCATACATTACATCATTAGTTTTTGATGCGGTGTTCCATGATTCATTGTTTGTGCATAACACCCAGCGCTCCACGCAGAACGTGCCCTCTTTAATACCCATCACCAGGCTAACCCAGACAATTTCACTTTCAAATCCCTTGGTAAGCACAGCCCAGCTTCAGTTCCTCTTTTCGCAAATGAATCCCTCGTCCTTCCTAGTCATGTGACACCAGGAGCATTCACTACACCCGCGCATCGTGTCGTGTAGCCCCTCATTAGACTCTGTGCTCCTGCGCTCGGTACGCGGATGGGTCACGGCGGTCCATCCAGGCAGCAGGAGACACATCAGAACACAAGCTTGGGAACCAGGAAACCCCCCTCGCTGGAGCATCCTTCACAGTCACAGAAGCTTGCTGAGCCTCAATTTCCTCATCGGAACAATGGGAAATATCAAACTTGCCCACCTCCTAGTGTTTTTCCGAGGATCAGATGAGATCATGCACATTAAAAACACTCTAAATACTAGCAAGTAGCAAGTCCAATAACTTTTTAAAATCATTCACACGAGGTGTTCACTGTTTTTGTTTTTTTGTGTTTTTGTGTTTGTTTGTTTTAAAGATTTATTTGTTTATTTATTTGACAGAGAGAGACACAGCGAGAGAGGGAACACAAGCAGGGGGAGTGGGAGAGGGAGAAGCAGGCTTCCTGCAGAGCAGGGAGCCTGATGTGGGGCTCGATCCCAGGACTCTGGGATCATGGCCTGAGCTGAAGGCAGACGCTTAACGACTGAGCCACCCAGGTGCCCCTGTTTTTGGTTTTTAACAAGAAAGATTCCAAAATTTTCATTTTCAGGTTACAAGATGGGGAAATAGCCTGGTATTGTTTGGGTTGTTCCTTTTTGAATGATTATTTCTTCCTGTTAAGATTGTGCTTCTCAATGAAGAGGACCCCTTCTGAGAACTGCAGAACATTTTGTGCCTCAAGCCCATCCCCACCTTCCTGCTGTTGCTTCTTAGAACCAGTGATGGAGGCGTTAGAGCAGTTTAAAAAGAAACCTAGCATATGAGGAAAATCCTCATATGCTAGCATTTCATGGTCCACGATTCTTCCAGAATTTGGGTCATCTGCTTAGTACTAGTTGAGGTAAGAAAAATTTAGAAAAGACTGCTCCTCACATTCTTTTCAGAAACTAGAGAACCTCTAGTTTCAGAAACTAGAGAACCTTTGAACTCCATTTTGTTGAAACTTGACGTTAGTATCTGTGCTCAGTGTCAGAGAAAGAAAATAGTCTTTTGGGGCACCTGGGTGGCTCAGTCGTTGGGCACCTGCCTTCGGCTCAGGTCATGATCCCAGGGTCCTGGGATCGAGCCCCGCATCGGGCTCCCTGCTCAGCGGGAAGCCTGCTTCTCCCTCTCCCACTCCCCCTGCTTGTGTTCCCTCTCTCACTGTGTCTCTCTCTCTCTGTCAAATAAATAAATAAAATCTTTAAAAAAAGAAAGTCTTTTCTTTGCAGCATTTGTGAATTTTAGGGCAAGAAATTCATCTTAGCTGTGACATTCTGTTGTTAAATAAAGCCTCTTTCTCATAATCCCATTTGAAGCTCTATACATTTTTACACCATGAAACACACACACGCGCTGTTGAATGCAAACAAGAACCAGGAGGACACCCCCAAAATGACCTAGTACTTCTCCCTCCTTCCCAGGGGAGCTTTCATTTCGTGGTCCCCAAAAGGATTTTTTTTTTAAGAATTTATTTATTTATTTGAGAGAGAGAGAGAGAGCTCCCGTGCATGAATGGGGGTGGGGGTAGAGAGAAAAGCAGACTCCCCGCTGAGCAGGGATCCCAACGCAGGGCTCCATCCCAGGACCCGAAGACCATGACCCAAGCTGAAGTCAGATGCATAACTGACTGAGCCACCCAGGCGCCCCCCACCCCCAGAAGGATTTTTAAACATCAACACTATCTACCTAAGGAGGGGTGGTAGGAATATCTGATGACATGACCTCACCTCCGAGACCAGTGAGAGGATACTAAGAAGGAAACACAGGTTGGTATCAGGGCCCTGAGGGCAGCAGCGGAGGCCCAGGCACACCCCATCCAGTGGCACACAGAACTCCAGTTACGTCATTCTTCACGCACAGGGTCGCAGCGAGGGTCCAGTGAGATTCTATCCGCAGAAACGCTTCCAGAGCTGGAAGGCACTTGGCATTATGACCTGATCTGCTTGTGACAATGCCACACAGAACTGGTCCTGCAACCAGGAGCACACATCGTGCTGCGGTCAGAACAGGCTGCAGGGTGTCCTTTCTTAGGATTGGTGAACCCACCTGGGAGGCGATGTTGCTCTATTTTGATCTCCCCCCCATTTCAATAATTCAAGGAATTGGGAGTGACAGACATCCATATCACAAGGTGGTGATGATAGGAGCTCTGGCCCGAAAGGAAAACGTATACACACCCCAGCCAGCTGCCCTTCCTACCGATCATACCAGAATCTAGCCTTGCAAAGGCAGTTCCTTGCCTGCACATCCTCACAGGGAAACAAAGTTGAAAGCCAGTTGCTTTGGCTTGACTGGAGGATGAGAGATCTAGACCACAACAAATCCGTAGTCCAAACCCAGTTTCCCAAAAAACCACAAATCCCGTCTTGAGGTTCTAGCCATGTCACTTCAACAGGATTCTTGATTTCTCCTCCTCAGTTACCAACATACTCTCATAAATACAGGCCAAGAAGATGTGGTTCCCTGAACTTGGTTTTGTGTGTTAGTGGTTTGGCTGCAGCTTTTCCTATCTTCCCCAGCATTAATCACCTCATTGCAAGGATGTGTCTTGGCTCCATATATGTGAGTCATAATTGACGCTTACATAAAATCTGGGCCAATATTAGTACTATTTCTGTTGGTTTGTTCCGATTTGGTATTCCACGTTATGCCCCCAAAACTTAGAGTCACATCTGTCTCCTTGTACCCACAAAGCCCAACCGCACAATTCAGACTTACAGGCGACAGAAAGCTGACTAGATGGAGGACAACACAGCGAAAGGCTGTATGTAACACAAGGAAGCACCCACGGACACTTAGTGGGGAGCTCAGGAGTTCACGGGCTGCGCTTTCTCGAGGGCGGCCTCACTGAAGAGGCAGCCCCAGTGTACCCGCATAGAAACACCTTAGCAGGTATTTCTTAAATAGGCTTACAGAGGCATTTTGCTTCTTACAGAACTGATGTTCTGAATGAATGCCTTTCATGCAGAACACACCTCACATTTGAAAAGAAAGAGAGGAGACTTAGGGCCTCCAGGCTCTGTATGGCAATTTTTTCGCCAAAACAGAACCAGAAGAGTTGGCCTTCCATTAGTTGTTGCTGTTGTTGTGTGTGCCCGTGCGTGTGCATGTTTAAGATGCCAGATTAAGTGTGTTTACAAAAGATTCACATAGGAATCATGAGGTTTATTGAGCATCACTGGAAAATAACACCCTCCCATCCAACATCCCATTTACCTGGGCCTTCATGTCAGTGAATGCAGTGTGCCCCATTCCTGGCTCCACTTTGCTCCAAAAACCTGTTCACTATCAATGTTTTCATGGAAATCAAGCTGGGGCTCATTTGAAGCATTTGGGCAAACAGACTAGAAGGCTATGAATAAGAGCAATGGATAAAAACAAGTCAGACTCAAGAATCCAAGTAGAGGTGAGACAGGCCTCTTTATAACATGGTGCATTGTTTTATGAATTCACATGAACCTTGATCAGTCTCCTAAAGCCTGACAGCCAGGCAGAAGAAAGATCTGAAGCAGTTTAACCTGTAAGAGGGGTGTAAGTCTGATACTTCAACAATAATATTAAAAATCAAGGGAGAGGACTCCCTAACACTACCTGGATATGTTCGACAGCTGTTTGACAAGCAATAAGCAGAGTCTGATCGAACAATTCTTTTCCAGCAGAGGCTACTGAGCCGCTTTCTATGTAGATGCATCTTAGGCAAACATATAACTGCTTCGAACAGGTCTCTGTCTCAGGTGGGTTTCCCTAGAAGCAAAACCTGAAATGAGGATTCTTTAAAAGTAAGTTATTAGGCAGGGCTCTTAGGAGAGGGAGAGAGATGCAGGATAGGGCAGGGGTAGGAGCTAAGGAAGGATGGGATCCCGGCTGGATATTAGCTTCAGCTTGATCTCAAGGGAAACTTACACCAGAGTCATCCCAGGTTGAGGGTGGGGCCAGACTTCTCTGAGCCCTTAGCAACAGCTGAGGGATGGGTGCACCAGCCAGGTAGTAGCAGGACACTAACAGATTCGTGGTGGTAGTTAAGCTGATGGGACTAAATCTCTAGGAGCCATGCTATGTGGTAGGAGATGTGGTTCTCATCCTAACCCTGACTTCACTAAAGACATAATGCTATGGCCATGGGCCCCTCAAATGACCTCTGTAACCATCAATTTCCTCATCTGTAAAAAGGGAGAGGGGGTGGCAGGGTTGGATTAGATGATCTCTATAATTCCCAGCTCCGAAATGCAATTATTTCAACAACAGAAGTAGGGGTAGCCTCACTGAGGAATAATTGACATTTTTCCTATTCATGGAAGGAAGTTAATTAATGTAAATGTGTCCCTGAATGACCACTCCATTAAAAACTCTTCTCTCACCTGGAATAGCTCTGGATACACAGGCAAATCTAAGAAGACAAGCAGTAAAGTTGCCCTGAAGGCATAGGTTCTAAAAAGGGATGGCAAGGCTCTGTTTTCAAACAAGTACTCTCAGAGCAGTTAACCTCAAGGGAGCATTAATGCAACCAGGCAACCTCATTTAACTGACTCCTACATCAAAGCAAATTAGAAGCAAGAGGCTGGAGTGAAGCGTGAGCCACAAGCTGTCCCCGCAAAATGGCACCACCTCTATGAAGAGCAGTTGGGCAAAATCTATCAGTTCTAAATACATTTACTCTTTGACCACACAGCCCCTTCTCCGTGAATTTATCCTGCGGGCACATGTGTATGAAATGACCTTTACATGAGCTTATTCGCTGTGCTACTTTTTCCAAAATAATCCAAGATCAGAAACAACTCAGTGGTCCATCAATAAAGGACTAGTTCGGGGCACCTGGGTTGTTCAGTCCTTAGGCGTCTGCCTTCGGCTCAGGTCATGGCCCCAGGGTCCTGGAATCGAGCCCCGCATCGGGCTCCCTGCTCCGCGGGAAGCCTGCTTCTCCCTCTCCCACCCCCCCGCTTGTGTTCCCTCTCTTGTTGTGTCTCTCTCTGTCAAATAAATAAATAAAATTTTTTAAAATATAAAATAATAAAATAAAGGACTAGTTAAAAAGAACAACTGTGGTAGCTTCCATACAATAGAATACTGTAAAACCAAGAACATTCTGGATGGACATGGAAAGTTTTCCCAGGTACATCGATAAGTGAAAAAGCAAGGGGAAGAACAATATCATTCTAGATCAGTATGTATATTACGAACATATATGCATGTGTAATATAAGTGCGTTCCTTTCTGTATTCAAAATGGAGGTAACAAGATTATATATTTATATTCAAATGTATCCTTAGGTATCTGGAAGTTGTTTTTTATGTATCTGGAAAAAGATGCAAATAAAAAACTTCTATGAGTGGTTACCTATATGGAATGAGGGAGTGGGAAAATGGGATGGATGCAGACATAAGTAGAAATTAGAATTCTTACTAATGTCTTTTTATAAATTTTCATCCTACATTTTTTCCCCCAACTACCACTGGTTCTTCTGTAAGGAAAATGCAGCTGCTGCTTGATTAAAAAATAAAATAAAATAAATTTAAAAGCGGGCATCAATCAAAGCTGGTCCTTCCAATTTCCCTTATTTCATGCTTTAGTTTTCAGGGATTGGCCAGTGGCTAACCGTATGACTCACAATGCTGAAAATACTTCCTATCTGGCGCTCTACAGAAAGTGTGCCACGTCCAATGTTAAACCACAGAGTTGATTGTTAAACCACCGTGACTACACCCATCAGTGAGCTTTGGGTACTGAAGAGTGTTGTTTTCTTCAAATCAGCTTTTCTGATCACGGATAGATCGATCATGAACCAGGAAAATGAGGTGCAATACTGTACAGAGCGGTACAACAAGAACAGCATGAACTCAGGTTTCAATCTGGGCTATGTCCCTCACTGCTACATGATCATGGGCAACTTCTCAAACTCTCAGTTTCTTCCTCTATAAAAGGCAGATAGTAATAGTGCCTCCTTCATAGAGTTGTTTGGAAGGTTAGGTATGTTAGTGCATGTTGGCAAGAAATTTAGCACAATACCTGTTGGTACTGTCATCTAATATTTTGATTTTTTTTTTTTTTATGTACAGGGTGATGACCAGTTAAATGTATTTGGAGAGGACACCATGGGAGGTGAGTTTCCTTTACTGATCAGACCAAAGTTGTGTTTTAGTAGCTTTGAGCATGTCTTCTTTATTAAACACCAACTGAGAGACAATAAACTACAAACAGCATATACTTTTCCCTTAGCCAGGCTCCACGATTCAGATTGGAACTCTTGGGATCTTTCCCCTCTTGGTCCATGCAAAGAACCAAAGGGACACCTTACTTAGAGAAGCATTTCCTGACTACCCAGAGAACATGACCCTCGACATGCTCAGTGAAAACAGAATGTTCTGGGAAAAATATGTCTGGGAAACACTGAACACTCAATCCCCTTTGGAAGAGGTACACGTAACAGCATAGCAAGACTCCCACAAGTCTTGCAATAAAGACAGCTGGCTAACTTTAATTTAACATTCTTCAGATTTGTTGGAATTCAGAAGTCTTTTTCCTGCATAGTAGTTACTAATCTGCAGTGTGCTGTTGGGATGCAACCTAAGAAACACCCAAATTATCCTGCTTTATAACTGTTGTCATGTCAAAAGTCTTGCAACAACTAAAAAGTCCAGTGTTAACTAGCTACAAATGGAACTGAAAGTAGATAAAACTATGAATTTGAGATTGTCCAAAAGAGGTAAGGTTCCTGATTGCCCTAGGTAAAGTACCTTCTAACATTTCCACTCGGTAATAAATGTTGCTGTAATTATGGTTCATGAAAATATGTTTGTATTGACTGTGAGCACATACAAGTAAGTGATCTGGCTTTCCAGATAACCCCAGCTCTAATTCTACACTGATCCATGAGCATGAGGTGGTAGATAAAGTGCCATTTGATGATAATGGCTATAGCAGTATGTGAAAATCTCAGTTACCAAATGACATCATGGTGATTCATGAGGAAAGGCACATACACATGAGCCAGGTGCAAATAATCAACCTAGTCTCAACTGGATAGGGATTGATTGATTGTTTAATAAAGTTTCCCTTTTTCCTGGTTATAAGATTACATGCATTCATTGTGGAAATCTTTTTAAGGTAGAAAATAAGAGCTATCTAAAATCTTATGACCTCTAAATAATCATGGTTAACATTCTAGTATATTTTATTCCAGTGTGTTTGCTATATACCTGTTTTTACATAGTGGAGAATACATGTGTATATACAAATGTTATTTTTGTGTATATCATAATATAAGAATATTCTCATGTCATTACAAACTCTATAACATTAACTTGTGATGACTACACTGTATAAATGTTTCATCATAGGTACAACTATACCTAATAATAACCACAGACACTTTCTTAGATTGCAAATAAATTAAAAGTTGCTCTGCTTCATATAGAATTGCTGAATCACTATATTGTACACCTGAAACTAATATAACCCTGTAGTTAACTATATGGGATTTTTTTTTTTTAAATCGTTGCTCAGCTTCAAAAAAGGAAGCTGGAAGTCTAGAGAACATGAGATGACCATCTGGTCCATGAGTTAAAAGCACCAATGTATGTGCCTTTAATAGAAAGCTCCAGATAACATAGGATTTTTCCAGTCACTGTAGGCTGTTCTGTAAAGATACTGCAGCATATCTTTGATTAGAAAGAATAAAAAAATTTCATCCCTCAGTCTGAAAACCAAATGTTTCCAAAAACCCCAAATTCAAATCTTTCCTCTGATTTTAGCTTCCCTGCCCCCTTCCCCTCTTGTTCCCAACCCAATTCTTCTTGTGCCATTCTCTCTCTGGAATTGGGTCTTTCCCTCAGCTAATAGTGAATTCCAGCAAAAAGGTGGCATTGTGTATATAAATGAAGCATCCCAATTCTACTGAAAAGCAAGTTTGATAACTGTCAGAGGAGCAATCTAGCTTTCAGAAGTACTTACCATCTACATAAAATGTGAAGTGGAAGTCAGAGTCCTATCAGTTCATTTTAAGTGTAAAGACTGCAGTTTGTCACCAAGATGGGAAATAAAAACCTTGTACTCTCTCTCCGGGTAATCACATTCCCTCTGTCATTTTAGTCAACTCACACCCATAGGATGAGCAAAAGCAGCTGCTTCCAGAGCCAGAAGAGTCCAGAGCTCCACCTAGACGGAGAACTCAGGGCTGGCTCCACCCAGGCATGCCCCTCCCTCCTGGGTCTCCCCACTGAGAGGCTGCTCCAGGAACTTCTACAGCCCAGGGTCTGAAATGCACAGCTCAGGGGCCCGGGGTTCCAACAAAAGCACCAAATACCTTTGAACTTCAGAATCTTTACTTTAAAACTTCATGCATATTTTCCATGAAGCGAAAAATCACGATATCCTACATCCTAATGTATTACTGTCTGTTCAGCGTATATTGTAGTTTGAAAAGCACCTCCCTTAGCATAGGGGTTAACAAGAATTATAAAGTCTTCAAAATTATCTTCAGTTACTCCATCTGCAGTCACATATGTCCAGCTGAGGGAAGCATCTAGTCTCAGATCTATTTTGTTTGTCCAGCATGGTGCTCTAAAAATTTGACTGTAGATGTTAGCGCTTGTTAGCCATAGTTCACAACACTCCATGCCCACCCACCTCACTGGTTTAGAATCTTTGCCTGGCCTTTGCCTAAGCACATCCAAGAAACTCTTCTGAAGTTCTTTGTGGAATCAGCCTGCTGCCCCCACCACCACCCCTGCAGGTATTAAACTAAGCTGCTCAGACAGGAGCTAGTCCCAGGATTGACCTAACATGGTGACATCTTCTGAGCATCCTAGAGCCGCTTCTTCAGGTTTTCACCATCAATTGTTCAGGTTGGCCTCTCCGTTGGAGCAGTACCTCCCTTAGTGGCTTGTGCAGATTCCCACTATGAACTTCAGAGCATCCTGAACTAACCTCCTTCTTCTGTGCTGTTGGTCTGCCCCTAAACTCTGTGACCCTGTCCTGGGACAGCTGAGTAGGCAGCCCATTTTCCATAATGAAAGCCCCATGGCTTTAAAGCCAGGGGGAGTTTTTGTTTCTGCTCTTCTCTGAAACATTCTTGGGTAGGACAGCTGTTTCTTCTGTCCTCTCAGGTCCTCACTCTAAACATTTTTTTTTTTTTTTTTTTTTAGTTTGAGGATCCCCTGCTTCCAGGCTCAAATGGTAACCACTGGCTCTTTCAAAAAGCCATTCCTAATTCAAGTTTGGGTCTGTGGTCATCTCTTCAAGTAACCTCACTCTTACCCAAGGTCTCCTAGAATTTTGGTTTACTTTAGATATCTTAAACATGCGGGGCTCCTGGGTGACTCAGTCAGTTAAATGTCGATTCTTGATTTGGCCCAGGTCATGATTTCAGTTCAGGGTCGTGAGATGGAGCCCGGTGTTGGGCTCTGCAATGGGGGTGGAGCCTGCTTAAGATTCTCTCTCTCGGGCGCCTGGGTGGCTCACTTTTTTGGGCGACTGCCTTTGGCTCAGGTCATGATCCTGGAGTTCCGGGATGGAGTCCCGCATCAGGCTTGCTGCTCAGCAGGGAGTCTGCTTCTCCCTCTGACCCTCCCCCCTCTCATGCTCTCTCTATCTCATTCTCTCTCTCAAATAAATAAAATCTTAAAAAAAAAAAAATTCTCTCTCTCCCTCTGCCCCTCCCCTTCTCTAAAAAAAAAGATATCTTAAACATGCAACAATAATTGCATCATAATTTTAGCCAAGAGACAAGTGGGACCGTTTCCTCCTGTGGTCCATTCATTTATAGGAACCACAGAATCATAGGTATTTGAACTGAGAGAGACATTAAAGATCACTACTTTACTTACAACACCTTTACTTTACAGATGGAGAAACCAAAGTACGAGGAGAGGAAGTCATTAGCCTAAGTCTAGTCAGTTGAGGACAGGAGAAAAAGTATAGCTATTGTCTACCCATCCTTCATGGCCACCTACTACACTACATGACAATTGGAAATCTTTTAGGGCTCCACAAACTCTGGAGGGTTTTGCACTTTGCCAAAAATTTCTAATCAATTCTCTGCTTTGAAGTAGTAGTCCCCCTATTACAACTGTTGCTGGGAATGCAAAATGGAGCAGCCACTCTGGAACAGTATGGAGGTTCCTCAAAAAGTGAAAAATAGAGCTATACCCTATGATCCAGCAATTGCACTGCTAGGTATTTACCCAAAGGATACAAAAATACATATTCAAAGGGGTACATGCACCCTGATGTTTATAGCAGCATTATCAGCAATAGCCAAATTATGGAAAGAATCCAAATGTCCAGCAACTGATGAATGAATAGAGAAGATAGATAGATAGATAGATAGATAGATAGATAGATAGATAGGTGATAGATAGATAGATAGATATAATGGAATATTACTCAGCCATAAAAAAGAATGAAATCTTGCCATTTGCAATGACATGGATGGAGCTAGAGAGTATAATGCTAAGTGAAATATTATTTCACTCATATGTGGAATTTAGAAAACAAAACAAACGTAAGGGGGATAAAAATGAGAGGCAAACCAAGAAACAGACTCTTAACTATAGAGAACCAAACTGATTGATACTGGAGGGGAGGTGGGTGGGGGATGGGTGAAGTGGGTGATGGGGATTAAGGAGTGCACTTGTTGTAATGAGCACTGGGTGTTGTATGAAAGTGATGAATCACTAATTTCTACACCCAAAACTAATATTACACTGTATGTTATCTAACTGGAATTTAAATAAAAAGTTGAAAAAATAAATATATAAAAAAAGAAAGAAAAAATAAATATATAAAGTAGTGGTTCCCAAAATTCAGTCCTTACTCTCACCATCTTTGTGATTTTTGCTTCATCTCTATACGTATATGACCTATACTAGATATTATTTACTTAATATTTTCCTCTAAGTTGGCTCACTTATTCTTTAAATACATTTATTTCACTACCTTAAATGGAAAATAGTATTATTTTCTATAAATAGGAACTGTATTTAAAATATTGTCTTCCAGAGTCCCTATTTGTGCTTTAACTCCTCTTTATTAAAAGAGATCAACAAATGTTAAGGAAAAAATGTAAAATAACACAAAACTGAGATACTTAGAAACATTTTTAAATAATTTTAAAAATAATCTTTCTTTGTAATTCATGCTATTTAATGGCTTATCAGTTTTGCCACATAAAATTGATAGTTTGTGTTAAAATGAAATAGGTTACCTGGGTCTGGTAATAAGGCTGATATGGTCATCAGTGCCTATTAATTATGACCTATTAACACATTTACTCAGCTTGGGCTTCTTACCAAATAAAACTACAGGATTTTGGTTTTTACACAGCATGAGTAATACCAGGGTTTCAAAACAGTTTTTCTTGCCAGTAACTTAAATTATTCTTACTTTAAAGGTTTCATGGAAGATTTGAGAAAGCGTAAAATTATTTTCATGATTGGTGAGTAACCGCCCTCAAGTTTTCTAATGCAACTGGTAATAATAAACAACTTGGTAGAGAAAAAAGACTGTTCATTTCTCACTCTGCTTTGAAGTCTTGCCCCTTTTTTGGTTAGGATAATACCCCCGAGGCTTCTGGATTGTTGCTTTTGTTAATGCAGTTTCATATTGTTTTTGGCTTTGTATCTTTACAGCATAGACAAAGTAGGACTCTAAGGAATGTCAGACTTCTGAGTTTAGCTCTACAGTAATAAAATACATTATAATCCCATGGGTATGAAGATGTCATACATCAAAATCTAACACACACAGTTTCTGTTTGAACAATGAGCCACTGCTCCCTAAACCTCACTGCTAAATATATCAGCAACCACATATTCCAATATACTTCCATAACCATACCCTGCATTCCTTTTAGCTAATGGTAAAAACTATTTCACTTATTTTATGCCCCATACTATGAAAGTCGCTGGTAAATTAAGTGTGGGATAAAATTCACTTGGGGTTCACCAGCATTTTCTAAGCACCTACTGTGTTCCAGGTCATCTCATTTAATCCTTCCACAGTCTTGTAGGTTGGTGATCTATCTTTATGACATATCTATTACACAGATAAGGAAACTGAAGCTCAGGAAGGTAAAGGAACTGGTCCAAGGTCACATAGCTAACGAATGTGAGAGCCAGATGTCATGTTTTCCCCCATGGAAATCAATGGGGCTATTTAAGCAGCAGTTATAATTGCGCAGAAAAGCACAAAATGTTGTCAGAGCACCTCCCAAACTTGGTACTTTTCCCCCTAATGATTCAAGTCTGTAGAAAAGTTAATACACCTACCTTTCCATTTTTTTAAAAAAAATGTCTATTCATATTCAGAAATAATGAAAAGGTCCACACCTCCTCAATGAGTGGGAAAAAGAATGGTTATCAGCATCCAAGAAATATAATTGAATAAACTTAGAATCTTGCACCATAAGTCGGGATGTTGCTTTGGAAATCTCTCACTAAATCTCCCTCCTTGTCAGATGAGGAAACTGAGTCCCAGAGAATTTAAGAGGTTTGATCAAGGTCCTTCAACCAACTGGTGGCAGAGGGGAGACCAGGGCTGCAGCTCCCCATCCCAGGCCTCTCCCTACTGCACCACTCAGTTGTGTGCGTTGTGTCCCTGGACTGTCTCCCACATTCAGTCATCCACCCAATACTTACTGAGTATTGGACCCATGTGGGCAGTGAGCAGGGATCACGAGCCTCCGTCCTAGATGGAAAGAAGAACTCATCGAATTACTATCACACACTTAGGAAGGAAACAAAGAGCTGAAACAAAACAACCTGGGTTGAGTGTCTGGGGTAGACGTGGGTGATCGGAGTGATCAGGCAAGGGGTTCTCAACAGAGGTGACGTTTAGGCAGGGAACTAAAGGAGGAGGTGGAGCAACCGGGAGGATTAACAGGTGAGAGGAGGAAGAATTCCAGCCAAAGAAAACGGCCTGTTTTGAGTAGTGAGAATTCTGGAGCCCAACCTGAGTTCTGTCTCTGACCTGCTTGCCTCTCATTGACCTGAGCCATGGGAACTGGATGAACTCTTGCCACACTTTTTACATTCTTTTCGGAAAGTAAAAGTACATTATTTCTACTCCTTAACTGAAGAGAAACTCATCATCGAAATAGTAAAGAAAATTCCCCTTTCCACATAAACTTTAATCACTCTTCTCGGCATCAAGGCCATACACAATGAATTATACGTTCTGTTCAGCTTTTATCTTAGGGGCCAAATTGGGAAAAGGAGAGGCTCTTTAAACCTGATGTTCAGTAAACAAAGAATGAGCCTTCATTATCACATGGAAATCTGTGTTTTTAATAATGTGGTCCAAAAAAAAAAGCTTCTAAAAATACTACAGCATGTTTTGTGGTTATTATTTTCTCTAGCAATAATTTTATTTCAGATTTACCCGGTTTAACACTATTAAATTTTGAAATGTATTTTCAAGTATCATTTCTATCTGTCTACGTATGACTAAAGATCTTGGCTCACCTGTTACCAAGACCTGGGCCCTTCACAAAGTCAAATAGCACAATATAAAATCTTTGGCATCAGACAAAGCTTGAGACCCCCAAGGGTCCACAGACTACATTCCAAGAACTGTTGCTCTGAATACAGGTTTTTCTTATATTAACCAAACTCTCCTGTATTTTAATTTATTGGCCAGTTACTATTCAAGTAAAGATTTCCGCCTACTGTTTGGACAGTAGAAGGTACAAAACCACTGTGATATGAGGAAAAATGATTGTTCTTCTTCTAGGGTATTTACTGCACTCTGCTTGAAAATTAACGCCTTAGTTGTAAATACTTCCTTGACAGATGGTGGAGTGGTATTTTGGAGCTGTATTATTGCAGGTCAGTTCGAAGCTTGTAAAAATACTCAGGATGTCATGGACACACCCATGGCAGTTTTGATGAGCCCTAATAAACAAGAATCCATCGATTTCAGTGAAACAAGTGTGGTGTTGCCTATATGAGAAGATAGTTGAACTTTTAACTTTTCAAATTATTGTCTTGACATCTACCAAGACACGTGGGATTGTGGCATTAGCCAGAAACTAGGTTGCCATCCTCGCTGTTAGCCTGAAAATAAAAATCAGTATTCCTAAAGCACCGTCCCCCTGCTTTAAAGTATCCTCGTTCCCTTTTGTCTGCAGAAAGGTGCAAATTCCTTAGACTGTCCTTCAAAGCATTCTCCCCGCTGGCCTCCACATGCCTTCTCATTTCCCACTCCAACCCCCCCGTGAGTCTGTGTTTCCAACCCCACCTGCGTTATCATTATCTCTTCAACTTCCCTCACTTCTGCCAGTCCTATCACTTGAAATGTCTTCTCCCCCAGCTAATGATGCACCAAGGTCAGGTTTAAGTTCTAGCTCCCTGTGACGTCTTCTCTAATGGCCAGGCTTCTTCGTGTGTGCTCCTCCATTGTTTGTGTCTGCATCGCTCATTTAGATACCCCATAATGACTTAGAAAAACAAGTATTGGTTGGGATGATGAATTCTTTAGGAGGCAGTGTGGTCAGTTTCCATAACAACCAAAATAGCAGTTGGAATTCTTGGGCTGGAACTGACAGGCATGTTGCTGCTGCCTGTAGCTGTTCCCCGCAGGACAGTTCAGGTTAATTATGAGCCTAATCAGATGCTCCTAACTCCATTGTAGCTGCTCCCCTCTCCCCGAGAACAGCAACACCAGCTTACCCCACTCCCCAAAGCCAGGGCAATTTCTTGCTCATTTGCAAAATAGTTTGAAGTCGCAGTTAATAGCACTGACCACCGTCTGAGTGGAAGACATGTTTGGGGAAAGTGTACTGTCTGATCCGAAAGGAAAAGTGGCAAGGGTCAATCTAGTTAGCCCTTTGAATGTGGTGTGAATGTTACCTCTTTGTTCATGAAGAAGGCAGTTCAGTCACTGTTTCTAGAGAAATACTTTCCACAGGACAGATAAGGGATCTCACAGGATCAGGCCAGTGATCAAAAGGATTGGGAAAGGTTTTCTGGACTTTGGTAGTTCACCCACAAGACATAAGAACTGTACTGATGTACAAGACCGGGGCTCAGTCATGGCTGAAAATGGAAAAGTATTTGGATAGTGTAAAAATGTCCTTTAGAGAGCCTCATTATGTCCCACTAACAGGCTCCTACAGTTTTCACAACCTTTTCTGGTACATTTCTTTCCTTTCTCTCTCTCTCTTTTTTTTTTTTTCCCAATCTCTTGATCGTTATCTTGCTATTATCCAATCTATTTTGGCTTCTTTTTCCCTTCTGTGCTTTTCATAGCCTGCCTGTGCCCAAAGTGTGACATAACCTGAATTCCCATTAATTCCTATCCAAAGCTTTGGTAGAAGTGCTTCAATTTGGAAAATCATCTGACTTTACAGATGAGGTGTCATGCTAATGGCATTATGGTCAAGACATCATTCTGTGAATATAACTTTCAGGATGTCAGGGACACAGATGGCTTTGTGTACCTTAGCATTAGTACTGATAAACTGCTTTCAAGTAGTAAGCTTTGGGAAGCACTTTTATAATATTTTGTGTTATTCTGTGTATTTTTAACCCAGTGCAAACTGGTCCTATTTATTTCCTTAGGGAAAACTGTAGAAATGAGAATTTTTGCTTAAAGCTCAATATTTTTTTAAAGATTTTATTTATTTATTTATTTATTTATTTGAGAGAGAAAGAGAGAGCACAAGCAGGGGGAGCGGCAGGCAGAGGGAGCAGGAGAAGCAGGCTCCCCGATGAGCAAGGAGCCTGATGCGGAGCTCGATCCCAGTACCCTGGGATCATGACCTGAGGCCAAGGCAGACACTTAAATGACTAAGCCACCCAGGTGCCCCTAAAACTCAATATTTTAATGCCTTCCATTATTTCACTATAGCCCTGATGTCATTTCACTGTTGCCCTGTTATCAAAGAACTATGAATTAATTTAATCTTTAGGGAATATTACATGGGGCCCAGATTAAACATTCTTCATGACGTTGATGCACATATGTGGTTAAATAAAAAATGAAAAACAAAACTGATTGTTTTAACTTGAGGTAGCTGTATTAGAAGCCAACATTCATTGAACACTTAACACACACTAGACACTATATAAATAATGTTATCTTATTTAATGCTTGTATCCACCCTATGGGGTAAGTACTATCCCCATCCTGACTTTTCAGGTAAGATGTTAGAGAGTTAAATAATTGCTAAAAAGTGATGGATCTGGGGCTTGAAAGCTTGGATTTTATCATTGGTAACAAATGCTGCCAGTTTATTGTCCTTGAAGTACGGGCTTACTTTGGATGCAGCTGTCTTGATTCACGCTGTGGTTTTATAACAATTGCTTCTGAACTGTTAGTGAAAGGCAATAGCCTCTAAGTGTTCTAATGAAAATAGGGGACTGTCCAAAAAATACAAAAACACGGGGCACCTGGGTGGTTGAGCATCCCACTCTTGGTTTCAGCTCAGGTCATGATCTTGGGGTCATGAGATCAAGCCCTGCATTGGGCTCCATGCTCCGCACAGAGCCTGCTTGAGATTCTCTCTCTCCCTCTGCCATTGCCCCTCCCCCCCACTCTCTCTCTCTCTCTCTCAAATTAATAAATAAATCTTTTTAAAAAAATACAAAAACACTAATTCAAAGGGATACATGCACCCCTATGTTTATTGCAGCATTACATACAATAGCCAAATTATGGAAGCAGTCCAAGTGTCCATTGATAGATGAATGGATAAAGATGTGGTACATATATACACACATACCATAGAGTATTATTCAGCCATTTGCCATGACATGGATGGAGCTAAAGAGTATTATGCTAAGCAAAATAAGAAACAAATACCATATGATTTCACTAATACGTGGAATTTAAGAAACAAACAAGCAAGGCGGGGGGGCAAAATAAAGATAGAGCAAGAAAGACACAAGCCAAGAAAGAGACTCTTAAATGTAGAGAACTGAGAGTTATCAAAGGGGAGATCAGTCAGGGATGGGTGAAATAGGTGATCGGGATTAAGGAGGGCACTTGTCATGATGAGCACTAGGTGATGTATAGAAGTGTTGAATCACTATGTTGTACACCAGAAACTAATATAACACTGTACATCAATTATACTGGAATTAATTTTTTTTTAAAAAGAAAGAAAAAGATAAAGGACCCCACCCTACCCCCAGCATCACACTTTGAAAACCAGTTAGGATTAATTGAGGTAGGGGTATGTTAAGCAGGTGTATGAAACCCTATACTTAGCCTTTGGGAAATCTTGGAGGAGAAAATAGTCCCTTGTGCCTTATTTTCACTTGTCCTTTCAAAAGCAAATAACTTCACAAATGTGAGCAAGGGGTCAGGGATAAAAGGGTGCATCTACTGAAAGCCCATTTCTCTGGGCCGCTGTGGGCCTGAAAAAGTTCTGAATGTTTCTGTGGCCAGTGGTATGAGGGATGCCTTAAAGGAAAGCCTGGGTACTAGTCAGAGGTGGGCAAAGAGGAATGCATCAGGAGGACCAACAGGAGACTCCAAAGCAGGGGCTACGTGGAGGTGGAAGGGACAGATCTCAAGGATCATTGGCACTGGAAGAACCAGGACCGGAGGAAGGGTATAGGAAACCCTTCAGGTGGGAGAATAGCCCTGACATGAAGACTGAACTTGGAGCTTGAATTAGTCCCATCAGGCTGCTATAACAAAATACCATAGCCTGGGTGGCTTACAAACAACAAAAACTCATTTCTTACAGTTCTGGAGGCTGGGAAGTCCCAGATCAAGACACTGGCAGATTTGATGTCTGATGAAGGCTTATATCCTGATTCGTAGACAGCTGTCTTTTCCCTGTAATCTCACATGGTGGAGGGGGTGAGGGAGATTTCTGAGGCCTCTTTTAAAAAGGCACTAATCTTACTCATATGGACTCCACCCTCATGACCTAATCACCTTCCAAAGCCCCACTTCCTGATACCATCACATCAGGCTTTAGGATTTAACATATGGATTTGAAGGGGACACCAACATTCAGTCTATAGCAGAAGATGGACTATCATGGTTATCAGAAATTACTGGATTAGACTAAGAAAACTCAGACTAGACTTAATTGAGTTTCTACTATAAAATGAAAACAGGTAGCTCATCAGCTAGACTGGGTTCACAGAAAGAAATATGTTTCCATCTGACTGTCAAACCTGTGGTCTGCCCTAACTGAAACATCATCTCTGCTCTGGACATAGACACATGATTTCCACACCCCTTTCTCCATGAAGGCATACAGTTATTAAGGGCCATTTTGGCACTCTTCCGGCCTGACATCTGTATTTTCAAAGTCCAGGCCATTCAGGATGGGAGAGTAAAGGAAGAGAAACATTAAGCCACCTTCCAAGAGAGTCTCAAACACATTTACAAACCAACGGGATGTCTTTCTAATGTTGGATAAATGCAGGCATTGTGTGCTGACAATGAACCTACTTAATTACATAAACCTTTTCACTGCAAAAAGGCTCTAAGTAATGTTGAATAGAACAAAACACTTTCTTCATTTAATCAGACCAAATTAATAAACCTTTATCCGGGGCTTACTATACTTAGAGAACGATGAGGTTCAAAAAGACATTAAACAGTCCTTGGAATACTGCATGACATGGCAGAAGTACAGGGTTTTTCCATGTTTTTTAAATTATTGCCTCAAGAAAGGAATGTTGCTGAGTCAATTGAGTCATCCAGAAGAGCAAATTACTCCTAAAAAGAAAAGCACACAAGTGAATGACTTTTACCAAGTAAAGGGTTTGGGGACCTCATGCCATCATACTCATTGTCCCCCTTCCCATTTCTTGAATCTTTTTGGAAACACCATTAACTTACCAACAGAGTCACCTGGTGAAGATTTAGTTACTCAACCTGTTCACTCATCCAAGGCCACATTTCCAGGCCTGACTCACTGAAAGCTTTTTTTTGCCTGTTCTGAGACCCACTAAGAATGATCAATGCCACAGACTCTAGAAGGACCCAGCACTGGAAATGACAGAACACCCAAAATCTTATGTTATATCTAACCTCTCTGTGCCCTTGGGCCAATCCCTTAGCCTCTCTGAATTTCTTTTAAAATGGCAAAATAATATTTGTTTTCTGTGCACCCCAAATTTGAGCTGCCTATGAATTAACACATTGTTAACCGTTCCCTTAATTGAAAGCATGTGCAACAGAGACATAGTTCCAAGGAAGTAAAGTGTGAAGGCAATTGAGTAAGTCCAGGTTCTCATCTTCTACCTCCCAAATATTTATTTTAATTACTTAATAATAGTATTAAAACTAATATATACTGGTGACTTACTACATTCTAAATACTGTGCTGCCTGCCTTCTTACGTATTATTTATTTCTCACATCACTCATCAGTACTCATGTTCTTCCCCATTTTACAGATGAAGAAGTAGAGGCTCAGAAGGTTAAGGAACTTTCCCAAGGTTACACAGTTACTAAGTGACAGAGTTGGGACTCATACCCCACTTTCCCAGACTTCAAAGCCCATGCTCTAAAACTGTTATAGACATGTAGTAAGGAGAGGTTATGGGAGTAGAGTGGGTGGGGGAAGAGCTTGCCATAATGAATGCTCCAATTTTCTATTTGACTTTTCCTATATAGCTAGCTATTGATGTCTGAAAGCAAAGACAAAATAATAAGACATCAAATGAATATCAATGAAACAGGTCTCTGAGTGCCTCAGCCATGTTCTGCCAATTATTTGCAATTCCTTAATAACTTCAAAACAGGAAACAATTTGAAGCCATAAAAGTATTTGAACCATTCTGAACACTTCCCCCCCTCCAAAGCACATTGATTTTGGAATACACACTGCATCTTTTTACTAAGAGGCATATCGTGGGTATCTTTTTTGTGAGCATTACTGAAAGTATTTCAAAGAGCCAAGGGCAACAATGAGCAAGTGTTTGAGAATGTGATTCTAGGTATATCTGCAGGAACCCCATGCTTCTGAGATTTTCTTTGTGGGTTGGATAGAGCACCTTGACCACATATTGATTTCAAACAATGGCTTAGTTTGGAGGTGGAGGGGAAAAAAGCCTAGGCCAAGGGATATACAGACTTCAGGGGGGCTGTGTAACTCCCTAATGATAAAAATATTTTCTCACTGCTCTATTAAATTCTCCCATTAACTGTGTATTCCTTTGGGTGACTTTCATTAATTCCCTTGATACATTTATTGAGTTTCTACCATATATGAGCAAAGTGATAGGCTTAATCATACAAAGATGAAAGATCTCAAGGAGCTCATGTTATAGGGAGGCAGCAAGCAACTCGCACAGCGTAGCACATGTCACGGCCGCGGCTCAGGTAAATGGGGAGAAAGACTGAAGCGGGTATGTGGACATTGAGCGGACAGTCGGCTGAGTCCGGAGAAAGAAATGGAATTGGCCAAGTGCTGAGTGGGAAGAAAGTTGGCGTGGGTCCCCGGCAAGGAGAGGAACGCGTGCGCGTGCGCAAGAGCCTCCGAGGTGCGGGGGTGGGAAGCGGTGAGAGGCCGAGCTGGAGACCGAGGCAGGGTCCAGGGCAGGAAAGACTGAGAACACCCGGCTAGCAAATGTAAACTTCAGCCCGTAGCCACGGGGAGCTGTCAGGGCTTCTACTCTGTCACACGTCACCAGATCTGGATTTCAAGACAGCACACTCTGGAAGCAGAGAGAGGGCGCCTCGGCTGCAGCAGGGAGGCCAGCCGGGAGGTCAGCTGGGTGGTCCTGCAGATGAGAAACAAGGAGGCTGTGGAAGTGGAAAAGAGGAAGCCCATCCAAAAGATTTCAGGAAGTAGAATCAATAGGACATAAAGATCCCTTGTGTTCGAGTGAATGAGAGAAATGAACATGACTCGGAAGTGGCTAGTTTAAATGACCAGGTGAACAGAGGTGTCCTTCAAGGAGATAAAGCACGTGGAGAAGAAATGGGTTTTAAGAGAGTGATGAAGGGTTTAGTTTTAAACATTTTAAGATTGAGATGCTTATGGGACATCCATCAGGTAACGTCCATTAGACAAGAGGTTTTTGAAATCTAGTATCCAAAATAACGAGTCCTGGCTATAGACACAGGTGTGGAATTCACCAGGATACAACGGCAGTGAAACCGCGCATGTGCGAGGGATCAGCCCGGGGAGATTAGGGGCAGTGAGGCTGGAAGGGGTTTGAGACCTGGAGTCCAGGACACACCCATGCCAGAGCCCAAGGAGGAGAAAACAGAGGAAAGCAGAATATCAAGAGCAAATGGTGTCCTAGCAGGCAAGGGAGGGGAGAGTTTCCATGTGGGCAAGGTTAAATAAAATGTACATGAGAATTGCCTGCTGAGTTTGGCATCCGCAGAGTTACTGGTGCCTTTGGTGAGAGCAGTTCCAGTGGAACAGAAAGGAGTGAAGCGAGCTGGTTGGGGGGCACTTGGGAGGTAAGGAAATGAGGATGCGTATAGACTAACTTGCAAGAGACTCAGCTCTCAGAGAAAGCAAAGACAGGGCAGTATCTAAAGGGAAAGAGGGTCAAAAGTGGACATGAGAGAGTGAAGCATATTTATATAAAGAGAGGTAGTACTGGGGGGTCTGGGTGGCTCCGTCAGTTAATTGTCTGACTCTTGATTTTGGCTCAGGTCGTGATCTCAGGGTTGTGGGATCCAGCTCCACCTCATGCTCCTTGCTGGGCACAGAGGCTGCTTGAGATTCTCTCTCTCCCACCCCCTCTGCCTCTGTCCCTCCCCCTTCTCTCTCTTTCTCTCTCTCAAATAAATAAATAAATCTTTAAAAAAAAATGGTATAGAGTCTAGTTAAGAGCACGACCTACTTGAGTTCACATGCCATCTCCCCTCTGTCCTGGCCTTGGGCAACATCCTTATACCCTCTCTTCCTCAGTCTTCTCACCTGTGGTGTGGAGGTAATGATGTTATCTGGGTCATAGTGTTGATGTGAGGATGAAATGAGTTAACACATGTCACAGCACTCCTAGCAAATATTCAACAAGCACTAGCTATTATTACAACTATCCTATGGTGAGTGAGGGGAGACAGCCAATGAGAAAGAGAGGACCCCGAGAAAGGGGAGGCCGGGATGGGATTGGAAATGAATTGGAAAGAGGTGAGGACACCTACAGGATGGGGGAGCCCTGACAGGTTAAGAGGTTGGGGAAGCTCATCTATCTGTTTCTAGTGTCATTTGTTAAAAGTAAGCACTCCTTAAGGGACTGACCTGTTAAGTGGTATTCTACCTGGAGCACCTGGGGTTGGCTGGGATCAGGGAAGTTGAAGCGGGAGAGTATCTCTTAGGCCCTGGGCTTACAGCTGCCTTTTGGCTGCCACTTCCTCTTGTGGACACATTACAGCAGTTGTTTACAACCCAACACAGATTTCACTGTAGGAGGAGGCCGGATTTAGCCTTGAGGAATAAAGCAGAATAACAAGCCAGTGATTAAGGGGACGGTAACTGTTTTGGCCTTCCCAAATGTAATATTCCCAAACTATTCCCCTCTCATTTTGCTCTAGACTCCAGAACTAAGAGTCTCAGAGCATTTTTTTAGTTGTAAATGAAACATATTTCGACCAACCATCAGGTGGTCAAGGCAATGAAAGACTCTCTCCTCTTGTAACTGAGTGCAGCTATTTTGTGTTAACAGGACATAGTCCTGTGACCCAGTAGATTTATTTTTTCATATTGTCTAGGGCACTGACTCTGAAGGCAGTGTTCCTTGTGGCTCTACTGTGCTTTGAGGAATGCTTTCCACCAGAAAGTGAATCACTGTGTCAGTGCCACCCACCTGCCCATCCACTCTAGCCAAATGACCTCAATTTAAAATGGAAGGAACTTGGGCGCCTGGGTGGCTCAGTTGGTTAAGCGACTGCCTTCGGCTCAGGTCATGATCCTGGAGTCCCGGGATCGAGTCCCACATCGAGCTCCCTGCTCAGCAGGGAGTCTGCTTCTCCCTCTGACCCTCCCCCCTCTCATGTGCTCTCTCTCTCTCATTCTCGCTCTCTCAAATAAATAAATAAAATCTTTTAAAAAAATAAAATGGAAGGAACTTATTTAGTCCAATTACATATTTTCCTGCACGGACTAACTCTTAGAGTAAATGCGTGGAAAGCAGGCATGGACGGAGCATCAAGCAGAACACAGTCTTATTTTTCTTGGAAATCCTCAACTTGGTCTGGGTGGAGCTGTTGAGGCAGGTTCTGAGACGGTCCCTCATTCCAACATTTGTTGAGAAAGGAAGAGAATGTTAAGCAGTGAGAAACCCGGCTGAGCCCAACCAACAGTCTCCTAGAATCTACTGGAGACTCCTTCTTCCACTGACTGCTTGCTTGAAGGCAATGATGGCCGTTGGCTGGAGAATGGTTTTTGCTAAATCTCCTAGAAGACAAAGACCATGCCCTGTCTTTTTCTTTTTTTCCCTTCTTTCCGAAGCACCTTTCCGGACACCTGGCACTTAGTAACCGTTCAGTTCAGATCTTTAGAAAGAATGAATGAATGGATTAAAATGGAATGGAAGATATAAAGGCTTCATTGTCAGAAGTAAATATATTAACTTGTCTTCTACCAATAACCTTCTCAGAGTCATAATGACAAAAGCAGAGGTTCCAACTTGAAAAAAAGTTTTGTTTTGTTTTGTTTTGTTTTTTCAAAAATGGCTTGGCCATTTTTTTTTAAAGATTTTATTTATTTATTTATCTGACAGAATGAAAGAGAGAGAGAGCACAAGCAGGGGGAGTGGCAGGCAGAGGGAGAGGGAGAAACAGGTTCCCCACTGAGCAAGGAGCCCAGGACCCTGGGATCATGGCCTGAGCCAAAGGCAGACACTTAACCAACTGAGCCACCAAGGTAACCCATGGGGCTTGGCCATTTTTAAGAACCAACCATAACTAAGAGACTATTCCTCTGGATGGGTCCTGAAAGATCGATATGGAGTCTTTATAAAGTCTTCCTGGCCCTTTCCCATAGAAACAAAATATAAAAATTCATGCCTTTGGTAAATTTTGCTGAGTAAAGTAGCATGTGGCTTCCCTATCAGAATCAAATTCCAGTCCACCACTATGTAACAGGCATAGATGCCAGGAAGCAAAATACAAAACAAATAGTTAACAAATCATTGACTTTGATGGTACTGATTCCAAGTGTTACCATCATTCAAAGAAGGGAATGTAGACTAAAGTTGATTTAATGTTAAACTGTCCTTGAAGATAGGAGAACAAGAAGAGAAGGAGAATTATTTTTTAATTTTTTTAATGTTCCCATCCCTCAAGGAGCTTATAATCTATTTGATGAGGCAAGAATTGATGTTTATGAAGACTTTAGACTTAATACTGGACAGTGTAGAGTTAACTGACAAAGGAACTATTTAGTGAGTGTTAGCAGGAATGGGAGGACAAAGAAAGCACAATGGCTCAATGGTTGGGAGCCCCTTCCCGGGGAGGCTGAGAACTAAGGGGAGCCTCAGAGAATGGGTGGGACCCCCTAAGCTTGAGAGAGGGCTGAAGAGAGACATCGTTCTTCTCCCCTCCCAGAAGGGAGATGTTAAGTAGGGAACAAATCACAGGAGTAGGAATATGCCCTTCATGGCCCAGGAAGAGGAAGAAGATGGACCAAATCATAGGTGCCCTGGATGCAGAGAGATAATGTGATATTGACCAAGGATGAGTCCACGGCTGGTGAGCAGGCTAAGGGAGGACCAGAAGGGAAAAAGTACCCTTGAGGAATTTGTTCTACTTTTATTATTTCCCACTCCCTCATTTCTCTTGGGACTCATGCAGCCAAAATCTCTCCTAAAACAGATTACCAGATTTTTTTTTTTAATTTAAGAACTTTTCTTTTTATAAAAATAATACATCTTTGGGGCAACTGGGTGGTTCCATTGGTTAAGCGTCTGCTTTCAGCTCAAGTTAGGATCCTGGAATCAAGCCCGCGTCGGGCTCCCTGCTCAGCACGGTGTCTGCTTCTCCCTCTCCTTCTGCCCTTTCCCTGCCCCTCTTGTGCTCTCTCTCTCTCGATCTCTCTCTCTTGCTCATTCTCTCTCTAAATAAATAATTCAAATATTTTTAAAAAAATACATCTTCATCCTAGAAAACATGTGTCAATCACAACAAATCACCCAAAATCCCAAAGCTTAAAGATTAATACTATTAAGAAGTTGATTTATAGCCCTGTTTTTTCTATGTATATATATTTTTTTAAATATATATTCTTCATCAAAATGAGATCATGCAACTTTAAATCCTACTTTTTATACCTAACAAAATATCTTAGGGGCCTTTCCAAGATCCTAAATATACTATGTCATGTCTTGAGGTTTTCTTGCAATTGAACTGAAACAGAAAAACAGAAAAGCACTCAAATCATGAGTGTTCAGCTTGATAAATTTTCCCCAAGTATCACATTCATCTTACCAACATACAGATCAAGAAATTGAACATGACCAACATCCCAGAAGGTTCCTTGTACCCCCTCCTATTCACTGTCCCCTGCAAGGAATACCATTGATATTTTTGAACTTTATATAAATGGAATCATAGTATATGTATTTGTTTGTATCTGTCCTCTTTCAATACATCATTTTAATGACCACACACTATTTCTTTGAATAGCTATAATTTATTCAGTTTATTCCTATTGTCATGCATTTTTCACCAATTTTTTGCTTTCATTAAAAATTCTCTAATGAATATCTATGTACTAAACAGCGATTTTTTTTCCTTACAATAAATCCACTGACTAAAAAAAATTTAAGACTTTTGACTTATATACCAGATTGCCTTTCTAAAAGATTGTACCAATTTTATATTCCCATCGTAGCAGATAAGACTTCCAATTTCCGTGGTGTGGCCCAAAATTGAACACAAAACCCCAGATGTAATCCAACTAACATCCACTACAAATGTCTCTACCGGTCTTAAATATCCTCACTTCCTTTTACAGTACATAAATAGACTGCAAGTACAAATATCCTCTATGTTCTCTGACAAAGACAGAAATACAGACTGGCAGTGCTGGAAATGCTTTGGAATTTATCTAGTCCAACAAGCTTATTTTCAGACGAGAATACAGAAGCCCAAAGAGGAGAAATGTCAGCGCAACAGATTCCCAGTGAAAAACAAACCAGAAGACCATGTATAGAAAAAAAGCTGCAAAGAAATAAAACAGGGGCGCCTGGGTGGTTCAGATGGTTAAGCATCTGCCTTTGGCTTGGGTCATGATCCCAGGGTCCTGGGATCGAGCCCCATGTCAGGCTCCCAGCTCAGCAGGGAGCCTGCTTCTCCTTCCTCCTCTGCCGCTCCCTTTGCTTGTGCTCTCTCTGTCTCTCTCTCTCTCAAATGAATAAATGAGATCTTTAAAAAAAAAAAGGAAGAAAACAAAATATTTCTGGCAGTTACCTTTGGAAAGTATGATTATGGGAGATTTTTCTTTTTACTTTTCTGAATTATTTAAATCTTCAATAAGGAGCATATATTTCTTTGACAGTAGAGAAAAACTATTTTCTTTAAAAGAAGGAAAACATAGAAAGGATAGGCTCAGTTTGTAAATTGCCTACTATATTCATTTAATGCATGTCTAAGATCATAGTGTAAAGTGGGCTACAAAATAGGAAAAAAGGTGGCTTGATAAGTTTAAGATGAATTTGGAAGAGGCAGAATACTCTTCAACAATGAATTCTCAGAATTTAGAGACCTAAATAAGAAGAGCCTGACTGGGGGTGCCTGGATGGCTCAGTCAGTTAAACGTTTAACTCTTGATTTCGGCTCGGGTCATGATCTCAGGGTTGTGAGATCAGACAGACAAGCCTGCTTAAGAGTCTCTCCCTCTCCCTCTCCCTCTGCCCCTCCCCTCTCCCTCTCAAAAAAAAAAAAAAAAAAAAAAAAGGAGCCTGACTGAAGCAACTTTTGGAAGGCTCTAGTCTATAAGCTTGGTGAGTCAGGTCTGGAACAAGCCCTGGAGACCTCTGAGTGAAGAAGAAAAGGACAGATTTTTAGTAGTATTTATACCACAATTTGGAAATCCTGTCTCTGTCTCTGTTTGGAGATAGAGTTAGGATGGAGATGGAGCCGAGATGGGGATGGGGTGGGATGGAGGTGGGTGTAGAATGAAGGTGGAATGGAATGGAGATGGGGTGAGGATAGGGATGGGGTTGGGTTGGAGATGGGATTAGAATGGAAACATTTAGGGTGGAGAATGGTTTGTACTAAGAGCTATAGGAGTTCACAGCATCATGTGGTGGAAATGTCTAGGAATCATTGCCTTGGTGCATGCCATTTCCTCTCACCCAAGACCTGAACCTTCCTTGTTTTGTCTCTCTCTCTAAGAGCTAAAGTCATGGAATCCAATTCCAGAGTCTTGTCTTAATTAGACATTTCACATGTCTTTCTGCGCCTATGATAGATTCTGTGAATGGCAGAATCATTGACTGTTCGAGTTGTCACAACAGAGATGAAATCATGTCCCTAAAGTCTCCAGGTTAGTAAGTGGTGGGGCTGATAGGGTTGCTAGTTTTAACAAATACAAATACAAGACGGCTGGTTAATTTCAAATTTTATTTTATTTTTTTAAAGATTTTATTTATTTGAGAGAGAGAGAATGAGAGATAGAGAGCACGAGAGGGGAGAGGGCCAGAGGGAGAAGCAGGGTCCCCGCTGAGCAGGGAGCCCGATGCGGGACTCGATCCCGGGACTCCAGGATCATGACCTGAGCTGAAGGCAGTTGCTTAACCAACTGAGCCACCCAGGCACCCTAAATTCAAATTTTAGATAAACAGTGATGGGGTGTAGTGTAAGCATGTCTGATGTAATAATTAACTGGATGTCAGCTGGCAACCCTATGGGGACATCCTGAAAGCCTGGCTCCTGGTTGACTGAAGGCTGTGCAGTGCATTTCTGAATAGCAGGTCTACCTGATTTCCAGAATGGCCTTACATGTGAGAGGCTGTAGAGCTTAGCAGTTACCAAGGCACCGGTGTGCCTTCAGATACAGATTTTTAACCTGTACAATAGGGTTGCAAATAGCACTTACTTCAAATAGTTGTTGTAAAGATTAAATAACTCTAGCTCTTACATACAGATAAGGCAAGGAAGGTTCAGGACTTGGGTGAGAGGAAAAGACAGGCACCAAGGCTGTGACTCCTAAATATTAACACACACACACACACACACACACACACACACACACACACTGATAGAACACTTATTAGATCAAATATCAAGCCAAAGCACTGTGAACCAGACATCTTTATCTGAACAGTCTGCAGTGACTTCCCAAACATGTCTGTCTCTGAGCCACTTCATTGGGACAAAATAGGCCACAGTCCCCCCTTCTATTCTCTCAGGCTTGATGCCAAGAAAACAAAAAGTTCCCCTCATCTGCAAAGGAGAGGATGGCCCTGCTATTGATAAGGCAATGAGGATTTTTATTAACAATTGTAACAAGTATTCATTCACAATAGCACCATCATCTCGGCATTATTACATTGTAAATATTAAAGGAAAGATCAACAAAGACTCAGGCAGTGAACACTGGGGAGCTCACAGCACATTGCCTTCTTTAAAGCTTATCTAATCTAGAAGTTCCAAATTGGGTTAATCATCAGAATCATCTGGGGAATTTTTTAAAGATCATCTGATCATCTTTATTTATTATGAAAATATTTTAAACATTCAGCAAAACTGAAAGAATTTTACAGTGAACACTAGTACAGCCACCACCTAGATTCTGCCATTAACATTTTACTAAAACTTGTCTTATCACATATCTGTCCTTCTATCCATCCCTCTATCCAGCCATCAATACATCTTTTTTTTCCTTACACATTTCAAAGTGAAATGCAGATATCTGTATACTTTCCCTGGAGAGCTTTCTAAAACTATAATTTCCCAGGCTTCAACCCCAGTGGTTCACAGATCTACTGATTCGGGAACGTTTTCAATACCCTAGGTGATTTTTCTGCACAGTCAAGTTTGGGAAAGTATCTGTCAGAAGAAGCTAGCTTATGCTGTAGAAACAAATAAACCCACCTAAAAATCTCTGTAGTGTAGAACAACAAAGATGTTTTTTCTTCTTCTTTCTCCTTTTCTTCTTCTTGTTCAGGACTAATACTACATGTTCATCCACAGGTGAGTAGGATTCACTCTGGTAACCATGCTGATGGAGCCCTTACTATCTGAAACATTGCTAGTTTCATGGTGAAAGGACAAGAGACATGGGGAAAACCATGTCCTGGCTATAAAAACCTCTGTCTAGATGTGACTCACATCCACTTCTGCTCATATTTCATTGACCAAAGCACTTGGGAACTCTTAAGTTAAAAAAAGTAGGGGCAAATAATCCTTCCTCAGAGAGGAGCATTGTGGAAGGGAAGTTTGAATATTTAGGAAGAGTAATAAAATGCACACACATAAACACAGAGAGAGAGAGAACTACTAATTTAATCCAGACGTGGGGCGCCTGGGTGGCTCAGTTGTTAGTGTCTGCCTTCGGCTCAAGTCATGATCCCAGGGTCCTGGGATAGAGCCCCACGTCAGGCTCCCTGCTTAGCAGGAAGCCTGCTTCTCCCTCTCCCACTCCCCCTGCTTGTGTTCTCTCTCTCTGTGTGTCAAATAAATAAATAAAATCTTTAAAAAAATTTTAATCCAGACTCTTCAATTCACAGACAAGGAAGCCAGCATCCAAAGAGGCAAAATCTCCCAAGGTCTCCCAGGATCACTCAGCTAGTTCAATGCAGGAATGGCCTAGAACCAAAGTCGGCTAACTCCCAATGTCACGTACAGGGCCACCTCCCATTCTCTGAAGCTCTCAGCTTGTTTACCATTCATTCATTCACTGATCTAACAACTACTGAGTGCCCACTATACACCAGGCCCTGATACAGAAGGCATATCACCTGCCATCAAAAAGTTCATGGTCACATGTGAAGTTTTTCCATATAACCTGCAGCTGACCCTGTCACTGGCATATTTTATCCTATTCACCAAATAACCTGAAGCAGCAGTGCATTTCAGAACCTAATAGAGATATTGTCTTTGAGGATAAAGATCTATTTTTCTTAGTTGTTTCCAGCCAGACAGTCACTTCTCAGCAACAGCCTGCTGAAACTCAGCATGGTGATACAGCTCATCCCAGATACAGAAGGCTGAAAGTGACTCATAGCCCTACAGTGGTTGGGGATCACTCCTAGGGCACGGTCAGTTCATGATCCGAAGGAATAGTAGCTTTTCTCGGAAAGGAATCATTCAGTTACAAAAACCTAAACCCAACCTTGGAGCACATTTTCATTTAGGGAGAAAGAAGAATTCTAAAGGTAGGAATCGAATAGATTTTTAAACTCTGATGACTATGTAAAAATAGGATAGTTTGATATGCAAAAGATATTTGATACCTTCACAAGCTATAACTGTGAAGACTGTCCATCTTTAAAGATGTTAAAATAGTATCACAATATAAAAGTGCTGTTCCCTAATTTGTAATTAAAGAGGTTGAACCTCAAAGAGGATAAGTGACTTGATCAGTGTCCTCTAACTAGATACAGGTATGAGATATAAACCCGGAACTTGAGTCCTTTGGTCCAATGTTTCTTTGATATGAAGGGAAATCGAGTTGTCACTTTTGTGGGGCCACAAGACTCCTAGACATTGGCCCTACTGAACAGTTGCCTGTGACACCATGCAAGGTTCTGTGGGGATATCAACAAAAATAAAGCAGTCTCTACTCTTTGTGAGCTTCAGCCTAGCAAAGGAAGGAAGAAAATGTGGGCAAAATATGTGTCCTGGAAGCCAGTAGAAGAGAGAATTCTAAGATGTTTATCAATGGTATTAAATGCTACTAAAGGGACGAAACAGTAAAGACTAGAAGAAGGTCATTAAATTATATGGCAATTACACAATCACTCTTGAACTCTAAAAGATCAACTTCAGAGAGTGATGAGAGCAGGATGTGGCTTGCAAGAGGACAGGGAGTCAGTAAAAGAGAGGGAAATGGAAACAGTTTTAGGATGCCGAAAAAAAATAGGAAAGAATATAAAAATAACTAGAGGATGCAGACAATGGTAGAAATATTTTCATTTGGATTGGAAAGAAACCAGCCTATTGTTACACAGAAGAGAGATAAGATGGTGCCAACTGAGAGGAGTACATTTAATGTGGACAAGAAAGAGGAGCAAGTTTTTGGAGCAAGAAGGAGGTGAGGATCCTTTCATAATCAAATAATTTATTCTTGGGAAGGATGGATGAAATAGGTGATGAGGACTAAGGAGTGCACTTGTGATGAGCACTGGGTGATGTGTGGAAGTGTTGAGTCAGTATATTGTACATCTGAAACTAACATAACACTGTGTGTTAACCCTACTGGAATTAAAATAATAAAAAAATAAAAAATTTATTCTTTGATCCACGATTATGAAGCGTCTATTGTGTTTCGCACTATGTTTGGGCACCAGAGTGAGCAAAGCATACCTGTAGCCTATGCTTGTGAAACATCAAGTCCAATATGGAAGACAGACTTTAAGTAGATGGTAGACAGAGAGATGAGAGAGAGTCATTATACTGTGAAAAGTGCTGTCAAGGAAAATGCCATGGTGCTACAAGAGCCAAAGCAGAGAAGTCAACCTTCAGCTGAATAGTTGTATAAAATAGTCTTCCAAACAAAAGAAAGGAGGGATGGAAGACAAAAGAGGAAGACACATATGATTTGAAAATGTTGAGGAAAGAAGATAATCTTCACCTTCCTAGTAAATAGGATTAAAAATACTTGTAAGAATGGGGCACCTGGGTGGCTCAGTCGTTAAGCGTCTGCCTTCAGCTTAGGTCATGATCCCAGGGTCCTGGAATCGAGCCCCTCATCGGGCTCCCTGCTCCGCGGGAAGCCTGCTTCTCCCTCTCCCACTCCCCCTGCTTGTGTTCCCTCTCTCGCTGTGTCTCTCTCTGTCAAATAAATAAATAAAATATTTAAAATAAATAATACTTGTAAGAATAAGAATATGTTTGAGTATGTTGGAAGAATATGTTGGAAGATTTGAGGACGATGGGGAAATATTAGAATCCATCCATGGACATCCAATTTGGTATCAGCAAAAGAGGAATATATTTACACAGAAGCAGTAGAAGCTATTTTGAAGTTAGAAAGCATGACCCAGTTGGCTTGGTTCTCTGGCTTTCTCAAGGAATCTTTAGCAACCTGGAGTAGATGCACATAAAGTTGGGCACAGAGTAGTTGGTGGTTCTCATGGCAGCCACAACAGAATTCAATGGGGTCAAAGGATTCACAGCTATTAGAAAGGGCCTGGTGGGGGCGCCTGGGTGGCTCAGTCATTAAGCGTCTGCCTTCGGCTCAGGTCATAATCCCAACTTCTGGGATCAGGCGCCGGTCCTGGGATCAAGCCCCACTTCAGGCACGGAGCCCACTTTGCCCTCTCCCTCTGCCTGCTGCTCCCCCTGCTTGTGTGCTCTCTCTCTCTCTGTCAAATAAATAAAATCTTAAAAAAAAATTGAAAGGGCCTGATGTCCAGCTGGCTAAGGAGGTAAGTGGTCCAAAGGGAATGGACCAACTCAATGAGGTCACAAAGAGGGCAGAGAACAAGCTGAGAAGTGAGGTCAAGAGAAAAGAAAAAGGGGAGAGAAAGACACGAGCAGAGTGGAATGACAGACCCACACCATAAGGAACTCTCAGTTTCTGCCAGATCAATAGGGAGCTAAAATTGGGTTAGTGATGCAGGTCATTGGTGCTGAAGAGGTTTAAAGAATGCTGAGGCTCGGGTGGGAATGAGGGCCTGGAAAACTTTGTTGATGACAGAACCCAGAGAACGCTGTGCCTTACAGGAAATAAACTTTGTTGAGTTTTCTAAATCAGATACGTGTATGTGTGTGTAAACACAGATGCTGGTATGTATCTTAATTACCTACAAATGGTCTGGACATCCCTAAGTAATGGCTAATCCCCAAATGTTAGATTATGTGTAATTCAAACCCCGATACGCTGGATGACACCCTGCAGGTGTAACTCTGGAAGAACTAGCAGGATGAGGAGCCTTCCCTTTTTATACGTAACATTTACCAAGTACCAATCTTTGGCCAGAGAGATGGGGACAAGGAGAGTTTTTCATGAGATGTGGGACAAAGGGACAGATTTCAGAGGCTTTTCAAACGTAGACTCAGCTTTTCAAAGTTGTCTAAGAACTGGTCAGGAATGGGAGAGAAGGAGGAAAGAGCGTCTAAGGTGGAATGAGGCAGAGAGTTGGTTCTCATTTCCCTTCATTTTATGGATGAAGAAACTAAGGCTCAGGGAAAGTCGGACTCCCCTGTAGCCACACGACTTGTAAGGGGCAGAGCTGGGGTTTTATTGACTGATCTGCCTGCCTGGTGCCCTTCCCAGTACATTACTCTCCTCGCCTTCCTGCCATTCTCCACAGGACCTCCTCACACTCCAAACCACTGGACTAAAGATACCCAGCTCACCCCTCATGCTCCTCTTTTCCACCTTTCCCCTGTGTCAGTGAATTGTGCACACTCATTGATTCCTGCCAGGGCGAGGAGTCCCTTCCAGTGTTTGTGCAATGGTGTTTACAGACCCGGCTCATCAGCCTGTCTCACTGCCTTGGTGCTGGGTTCACCTGCCAGCCGCCCATTGGACTGAGTTCTCTGATGGAAAGGACAGGGCCTCGGAGTCTTTCTACTCTCAGTGCTTCTCACAGCACCTGACCCCGACTGGCTGTAGTCGGGGTGTTAGTCAAATGAAGAGCTGTATTAATAGGCTTCATTCCAGGTGGCGCCCTACAGTTAACAAGATACCGTAAAATGCCAACAAAGGACATTATAACCAGCTTTATGCCATTACTATTTGAAATATTTAAAGATAAAAGTGTAATAGAAACTTACATACTTGCATTTGTTTGGATGGAGGGTTCAACTAATTCTCCACCTGACATCATGGTTTGTTTGGTCTTTTCTTCCTGAGCCCAGAATGTGCTAACACACACCAGCTTTGCCACCCCATCCTGACGCCAAGCACCCTGCCACAGCTGCTTTGGAGGCAGGTCTTCTCTTGCAGGACCCAGCCAATGAAGCCAGGAGTTGGCTCCTAAGAGGGGATTGGCTGATGGATCAAGGAGCTGCCTCCTTGCAGAGGATGGCTCCGGGAAATAGCACACTGGAGAAGGGGGCCAGGTGGGCGTGTGAGATGATGCAGCTTTCAGCTGCACCTCAAAGATAAACAGGGACTCCGGGTTGGCAGCTCTTCTGCAGGGCCTCCTTCTGTATAGCTCTGTTGGAACCTCAGTCGGTGAGGGGGCGGGGGGGGCGGTGGAGACCTACTAGCTGTGACCTGAGAGTTCCCAGTATTTCTGCTTGCACAATATAGTGCCTTAGGCTTTCCATGGAAAAAGTATTAAATTATATTGGAGGTTGAGAAGAAAGATTTCTCAACTTTTTTTTCTTTTGTTGTGTTGACGACCCCTTCAAAAACGGGATCTCATATCGCAGACACTGTGTGAATGACACCACAAGGTCTTGCGTATAGGGTCACTCGGGGCTGTGAGCCTTGAGTAATGATCCACCAGAAGTCAGTGAGATGACAGGAAATGTGACAACTCCTCATCTGCCATCAGTCATCTTGTCACCCGAGAACACAGCCCACTCGTTCTGATATGTGGCACCTCAAAAGATTTTTTTTCCATTATAACAAATTATCCTGGAGGGATATCAAGGCCCCATTGTTTTTTATTTAAAAGTCGTAAGGCCTCAAAGATGTGCAAGTGACATGATATGAAAATTCATATTTCTCCTCGCAGTTTCTGTGCCTTCACCGCAGTGATAAAAATCACTTTGTTCTCCAGTTGGAAGCCATGGGAAGAATCAAGGCATTGTGTGGATTACTTAAAATTCCACTGTGCCTGCACCATTGGGCCAAAGAATGCTGGGAATTTGCCGCTGTTGGTCCACAAAAGGCTCCTAAGTGGGGCAGGGCTGCCGCTGAACACAGCTGTTGTTCATTTGAGCTGAAGATTTTTAATTGCCTTTGCGTCAAAATTTATTAAATAACATTTTAGAGGAACAAAAACTGTAATAGTCGGATTCGTGGAATGCTGAAGGAAGAAAGTCATTAGAGCGCCACATTTTTGCCTTGTAAGCCGAGTCTGAAAATACCTTTTCCACATGACTGGCTTCCAGCCATCCCAAGAGAAGGGTTTCCAGGTGAATCCGGCCACAGAAGCCCCGGAGGCTTCTGCAGGGGCTCAGCCCCTCGTCGTCCTTACTCCTTTATCTGGAAGCACTTCGTGCCTGAGTGACCTCTTGTTGCCATACTCCCCCTCCATTTCTATTATCGTAGGAGATGGGTCCTGGTGCTCAGAGCGAGTGTGGCACTAGCTGGGGACCAGCTGCTCCTCCTGAGTGGTCTGCCTTCTTTTTGTGAGCCTCTGTAACCGGTGCTTTCCTGTTCTGTCTAGCCCACCCACGACAGTCCCGTGAGGTGTCGGAACCCTTCCCGATTAGCGGACAGTGGAAGGTAGAAAACGTGGACCTTTCCTTTATTTTCTGCCAAGGCAAAGGAGAGAAAAGACGAGGCCCTTCTAACAAGGAACAACAACTAAGCTTCCCTCAAGAGGGAAGTTGCTAACTGTCCTGAGAAAGGCGTTTTGAATATGAAGAGAGGCGAACCAGGGAAATGGTGGAATAAGTCATAAATCCTCACTACCATGTTAACATCTCCACCACATTTTGCATTTTAGCGTTCAATATTCCCTCTAACAGGAAAAAGTTCAGTTCCTCAGGCACTTATGAAGCACCTACTGTGTACAAGGTGCGATACTAGTGAGGGACCTGGAGGCCAAGTGGCGGACAGGCTGAGGGCACCCATGTGCTGTCGAAACCACTCCCTCCCACAGAGGGGAGGGGAGGCAGGACTGATTCCTGGCAGAAAGGGCAAGCAACTGATGGAGGCCTAAGAGATGAAGAGGATCTCAATAGTTAGAGGAGGAAGGAAGGGCCTACGAGGCTGAAGATCTGGGAGAGCAAAAGCATGGTGGCCTGGAAAAATATGTCTTGTTGCAGGGAGAGTATGCAGCTGGACATGCCAGTGTTAGACGAGGATCAGAAATGAAACAAAAAAAGAAAGGTTGGAGAGCTTAAACTAGATTCTGAAAGGTTGAAATGCCACGCTAAGGGGTTTGGATCTTATCCTGTGGGGACTGGGAAGCGGTTGAATGCTCTGGAGCTCGGAAGCGTCAATGCTTTTCAGGCGAATCACCCTGCTAGCAGGTCTGCTGGACTCCAGAGCCTCACCCACTGTCCCGTGCGGAGGCGGAATTACTCTTGAGGACCTGCTCTTCCTACAGACAAGCCTGGCTAGCAGGGAAGAGAGGAGGAAATGCCTCTAAGAGCCAGAGTCAGGCTTCACATCCTTGACTTGCTACAAACCAGCCGTGCAGCTATGGCAGTCGAGTTAATTCTCTGTGCCTCTGCTTCCCCATCTATAAAATAAGGGCAAGAGTGCCTGCCTCTTAAGATTATTTTAAATTAATACATGAAATGCTTAGAACAGTGGGTGGTACAGTAAGCTCCTGATAAAGGTTAGCTATGATTTTACATCTGAAAAGAATATCTTACAACTTAGCAATTGGTTGAAATTGGGGTGAGGGAAGGCAAGAGAAAGAGTCAAGGGTATAATGCTCATCCAAGGAATATGGCTCATACTCAGAACTAATAATAATATTCAGAAAACAGCAGGAAAAAAATCTTACTGAAGTACATTCTACAAAATAATCTTCAAAAGTGTCGAGGAAACATGAAGAAATTTATTCTATATGGAAGGAGACCAGAAGGACCTGACAACTAAAGGCAATGCTTGATTCTGAATTTGACCCATTGGCTTCAAAGGACATTACTGGGACAAATCTACTGAAATCTGAATGGGTTCTGAAGATGTAGTTATGTAGCAAGATGTGCTTAGCTCCTTGTCTGGAGGCAATGAAACCAAAGTGTTCTGTAGTGATGAGGCATCAGGTTGGCTACTTACTCTCAAATATTTCAGGAAGTTCTTCATTCTCTACTGATAATTCTTCTCTATGGTTGGGATTGTTTGGAAATGAAAACAATGTATTTTAAAAATTAATAGCTAAGATTTGTTGAGCACCCACTGTGTACCTGGCACCGTGGTCAGTGCTTTGCCCATGAGCATATTCAGTTCCCCAGGAAACTTCTCTTTCATCTCTACCAAAAGAGTCCTGCGCCCCTCCCCAGTGCCCCTGGAGCAGCATGAACTCTCCCCACTAGAACACTACAGTAGCTACCTACTAACTGCTTGTTGTGTATAACGCCCGCCAATCCCCCTGCCCTGGATAGCCCACTCTTTGAGGGCAAGGAATGTTCCCCCTTCTCCACTGTATCCACAACTCCCAACACAGCTCCCTATAAAGCATAAGTACCCCATATGTGCTTGGTGAATGAAGTGCATAGACTTGTACACCATGGAGACTTGGGACAGGTGTCTGATACATGACTCCTTTTCTAGGTGGCCCGGGCTCTGGCAAAGGCACACAGTGTGAAAAGCTGGTGGAAAAATATGGATTTACACATCTCTCGACTAGTGAGCTCCTGAGCAATGAGCTGGCATCAGAATCTGAAAGAAGCAAATTGATCAGAGACATCATGGAACGTGGCGACCTGGTACCCTCAGTAAGCAACAGCTGCTTTCCCTGGTGGGAGGCGGGGGTGGATATTTGGGAGTGTTGCAGTTAGTGTAAGCTGCTGGAGAAAAGAAGCCCCAAAAGACAATAGCTACATTTTATTTCTCCCTGATGTGAAAGTCAAGAGGCAGGTGGAGGGTCCATAGCAGAGACCCATCTGCCAGACCATGTCCCGGCCCAGGTTCCTTCCACTCTGTTGCTCTGCCAGCCCCTCGAGTGTTAGCCTATCTCATATTCTCCCAGGAAACTGGTCCCCACGTTAGTGTTAAAACTTTCAAAGCCGAGGTGAGCATGCTGCAGCAGAGCCTATAATTAGAACCCTTTGGAAAATAGAAAATAATGTTTTAGTCTAGTTCTGGAAAGTATGATAGCATTATCTTGCAATCTGGTATCTTCCTTAGATAGTTTAAGTAAAGAATATCCCTTTCATGCATCTTTTTTCCTTTCAAATCACCATCCGTCTCTGAGCTGATGGATGCCATAGGTATCAAAAAATATTCATTCCTGCCCTATGAGGGCCCATGCTAGGCTCTGTAATTAGGGCTTGTATAGTGCAGGCTGTATTAGCTAACAGAGCTTTATGCTTCCTCTTCAACCAGCTACCGTCCCTAGCAATTCTCTCAAGTCAGTGAATATCAACTGTTATAAAGTATTTACTGGAAAAAATCAACAGAGAAGCACATTCTATACCATGTTTTGCCTAGTTTTAAACTGCCATTATGTTTAATTTATGGAGTGTTACCATATGAAATACAGCCACTATATTTCATCTATTCTAAGATGCTTTTTTAAGACACCCCAGTAAAATATAACTGATAAACTATTCCATATATAACTATATACCAGCACAAAAAAAACCACTATTAAACTGTGACTGATTGTAAGATAGCTACCAATTTCATAGACAATAAAATGTGGGGGGAAAGTGAACCTAAGAGTGGATGAAATATGATACATTTCTTTTGGCTGTTAATCTTATCTGAACCTTTCTCCCTTCCAAAATGGGATGACTAGTGGAGATGGGTAGTAATGCTAGTGTTGTTCTGTACAGAGCTCAGATCCTGACCACTGTCTCTCTGCTCCAGGGCATCATTCTGGAGCTCCTGAAGGAGGCCATGTTGGCCAGCCTCAGTGACACCAAGGGCTTCCTGATTGATGGCTATCCCCAGGAAGTGAAGCAAGGGGAAGAGTTCGGACGTAGGGTGAGCTGTTTTTATGGAGATCTTCCCAGAAGGAAAATAAGGGACATCATTGAGGTTGGGGGATAAATTCAAGTTTATCCCTCTCCTAATTACATTAATCAAACTTTCAGTTGCAAATGGCAAAAACTCAACACAAACTGACCAAAAAAGAAAGGAGTGGGGTAGGTGGGCGATGGTACTGGATTTATTGGCGCAAGTAACTAAAATGTCCAGGAGTGGTTCACACTTGGTTGGACCCATGTATCCAGATTTGTCCATCCCTTGTGTGCCTTTCTCCATCTCTTGGATGCCGGTCTTATATTTCACCATCTAAATGATCTCAGAGAGAGTGTTTTCCTTTTCCAATGTGGGCATCAGATGACCCAGGGTAGTGTTTCATTATCCTGGATTAGGTCATGAGCCCATCGCTGAACCAATCACTGTGGCCAAGGGGAAGATGGGAGGGCGTATAATGGAATATCTAGGAATACACTGATTCATCCTGGAAGACCAGGCTGGGGATGGGAAGGGAGGAGGGAGCACCATCCCTGAAGCACTTGGACTGAGAAAGGGCAGGGAAATTACCCAAGAAAGAATAGGGATGCCCTTAGAAGCCAGAAAGGGAATTGTTGCTGGACAGGCAGAGTCAAATATATGCACTGCTCCAGCCTCCCAGCATCCAACCTCCCCAAGTCCCTCCGTCTCCTAGTGAAGCAGGTGGGGCAGGGCCACTCACAGGGGAACAGTAGTAAATAAAAACCATCGTTAACTATCCTTTACTGAACCTACTCTGGGCTCACTCTGGTGTTACACACTGTACATCCATTTACCTCTAAAGTCCAAGCAAGGGGGAAACAATCGTCCCCAGTTATTAAACAAAGATTCCAGAGCTCACAAGAATTCATATTTATCTAGATAGCTCTTTAGACTAGTTTTAAGACATTTTCATATTTCATTTCACATATTTTTAATAACCTTTTTAGATAGATAGAGGAGGTATTTTCTTCATGTTAAAGGTGATGAATTTAGCCCAAAGAGATTACATGACTTGCCCACAGTCACATGGCCGGTAAGTGACAACTGCTGGTAGGATGAAGATTCCAGAGCCCATCTCCATCCATCTCTAACACTGCAATGTGGATTACAGTGAATCGGACTTGTGTGTCTCCTGGAGGTTAGTCTGACTTTCTGAGCCTGTTTGATTGAACTTCCTTAGGTAGTATCTGAATATTTAAAGGCCAGTTGCTCACCTTCCCCTACATTTCCTGCCCGCAACCAAAGTCAAAGAAAAAATGTGCTGGCCTAGTTGGCAAGAGTGGGCTGAGCCCACCAGGGCTGTCCCTCGGCTCTGGAGCCTCCAGCACAAGGTGGGAGTAGCAGAGCCTGTGACTCTGGTGGTTCCAGGCAGTTCCCAGTGGGGGGGCGCTCACAGCCAGTATTCTACTGAGCTTTCTCCTGCACACCACTTTAAGAGCTCAAACTTAGATATACATCAACTACTTTAAAAAAAAAAAATGGAATTGGGAAGATTGCGATACTTTTTTTTTTAAGTATCATGATAAAATACCCATAACATAAAAGTTAACATCTGAACCACTTTTAAGTATAGAGTTCAGTAGTGTTATGTGTATTTGCGTTGTTGTGCAACCAGTCTCAAGAAGTCTTTTCTTCTTGGAAAACTGAAATTCTACACCCATTAAACAACAACTCCCTGTCTCTCTCCCCCCTGCCCCAGCCACTGCAACCACCATTCTACTTTTAGCTCTATGAATTTGATGACTCTAGGGACCTCTTCTAAGTGGAATCAGCCTGATTTGTCCTTTTGCGGTTGGCTTATTTCACTTAGCATCATGTCCTCAAGGTTATTCATGTTGTAGCACATGTTACAATTTCCTTCCTTTTTAAGGCTGAAGAATATTTTGTTTATCCATTCATCCATGAACAGTTACTTGGGTTGCTTCCACTCTTCAGCTATTGTAACTAATGCTTACGAACATGGATGTACAAATCTCTCTTCAGGACTTTGCTTTCAACTCCTTTGGGTGTATATATATATATATATACAGAAGTGTAATCACTGGAGCGTCTGGTAATTCTATCACACACCACCTACTGTAGCTGCTGCGCCATTTTACATTCCCAGTAGCAGTGCACGAGCGTTCCAGCTTCTCTACATCTTCACCAACACCTGTTATTTTCTGGGGGTTTTGGGAGGAGCCACCCTAATGGGCATGAGATGATCTCTTATTGTGGTTTTGGTTTGCATTTTCCCAAAGACTGAATGAAAGATGTTGAGTATCTGTTCATGTTCTTGTTGGCCATTTATATATCTTCTTTGGAGAAATGCCTACTCACATCCCTTGCCCATTTTGAACCAGGTTGTTTGGTTTCTTGTTATTGAGTTGTAGGAGTTATTTATTTATCAGATATATAATTTGCTAATATTTTCTCCCATTCTGTATGTTGCCTTTCGTTCCATTGATTGTGTCCTTTGGTGCACAGGTTTTTTTTAAGATTTTATTTTTTTAGTAATCTCCACACCCACCATGGGGCTCGAACTCACAACCCCAAGATCAAGAGTCGCATGCTCCACTGACTGAGCCAGACAGGCACCCTGATGCACAGAAGCTTTTTATTTTGATATAGTCTAATTTATCTGTTTTTGCTTTCATTCCCTGTGGGGGTTTTTTTGAAGATTTTATTTATTTATTTGACAGAGAGAGACAGCTAGAGAGGGAACACAAACAGGGTGAGTGGGAGAGAGAAGCAGGCTCCCCTGCTGAGCAGAGAGCCCGATGCGGGGCTCCATCCCAGGACCCTGGGATCATGACCTGTGCCGAAGGTAGACGCTTAATGACTGAGCCACCCACGCTCCCCATGTTCCCTGTGTTTTAATGTCATGTCCAAGAAACCACTGCCAAATCCAATGTCATGAAGCTTTTCTCCTATTTTCTTTAAGAATTTTATAGTTTTAGTTCTTACATTTAGGTCTTTATTCATTTTGACCAATTTTTGTATATGGTGCAAAGTAAGGGTCCAGTTTCATTCTTTCGCATGTGGATATGTGGTTTTCCCAATACCATTTGTTGGAAAGACTGTTTTTTCCCCAGCTGAGTGGTCTTGACACCCTTGTCAAAAATCATTTGACCATCTATGTAAGAGTTTATTTCTGGGCCCTCTATTCTATTCCATTGGTCTATATGTCTGTCTTTATGCCAGTACCACACTGTTTCTATCACTGTGACTTTGTAATAAGTTTTTAAGTCAGGAAGTGTGAGACCTCTAACTGGGCTCTTTTTCAAGATTGTTTTGCCTATTGAGGAAACCTTGAGATTCCATGTGAATTTTAGGATGGGTATTTCTATTTCTGTAAAAAAAAAAAAAAAGCCAATGCCATTAGGACTTTGATAGGGGTTGCTTTAAATCTGTAGATCACTGTGAGTGGTACTGACATCTTAACCATATTGAGTCTTCTGTAGATTGTTTTACATTTTAGCCTCTTCTAGTCTTTTAGCCAAGCCGTGGATAAGGTTCCTGGGGATACAGCTTGAATAACTGAGTAACAGGGAAATGTCTTCTACACGACTTCAGAAACAGGGCCTTGGCAAGTCTAGAGGATGGAGAGAGGGTAGAGAGGAGTTGTTGTGGGCTCAGGCCCTTGACAGGCTGCCTGCTAGCAGGGATTGGCGGTTGTGGAAGCACACCATTCAAATACAGTGGGAGATACCCTGTAACGGCAACAGGGCCCACGGTGTTTCCTAAGCTTCAGGCTTCATGGTGACAGCACGCTTCTAGGTGATTTCACACTTACTTTGCCTGTGAACTTAAGGTCCGAAGAGCCCTGGGAGGGTCTCCAAGAGAGTCAGGACAGGTCATGCAGTAGCTTGGAAGTGCTGGGGGAAAATGTCTTTGAAAAGTCTACTTTTCTAAATTGTTCTTTTGAAGCCCCCAAATGGTCCAGTGTGGTAAGGAAGATGTATGGTAAAGATGAGCGTCTCTCTCTTTTTTTTTTGTCAACTACTATGTGCAAACAACAATTATAAAAGTTATAATCCGTATTCTCCCTTGGGGATTTTTATGACTGGAGGGAAATCCCTGATTTTAGGCCTGTGGGGTTCCAAACTGTTTTGAGCAGTGGCATTCATGTAGAGCTTCTTTAAAGCATGTCAGTCAAGTGGTCCGGAGTTCAAAAAGCTGAATTTGGCCTCTGTCCGATATTAGTGTGACAGGTCACTCAACTTCAGCCTCCTCCTCTGGACAATGGAGGTAAAAACACACCTGCCAAACCCTAATTCGAGGATTCTGTGAACATTGAATGACATAACTACATAAATGTGTTTTCTAAACTATAAAAGGCTATAAAATATTATCTCAATTAGGGTCACTTTTTTTTTGAGAGAGAGAGAGCGCGGTCACATGCAGGAGGAGGGGCAGAGGGAGAGGAAAAGAGAGAATCATAAGTAGACTCCACGCTCAGCACAGAGCATGACACGGGGGGCTTGATCTCACAACGCTGAGATCATGATCTGAGCCGAAATCAAGAGTCGGACACTTAACCAACTGAGCCACCCAGGTGCCCCAGAGTCACTCATTTTTTTTTTTTAAGATTTTATTTTATTTATTTGACAGAGAGAGAGAACACGAGAGAGGGAATACAAGCAGGGGGCGTGGGAGAGGGAGAAGCAGGCCTCCCGCTGAGCAGGGAGCCCGATGCGGGGCTTGATCCCAGGACCCTGGGATCATCACCTGAGCCGAAGGCAGTCACTCATTTTTTTTAATCACACCTCACACAAATCTGTAAATCCCGATTTGGTCAAACCTTTCTCCTTTGCTTATAACCCAGGTAGCATGAAGTAAAGGTTTTACATGGCTAGTGGTCTGTCCCTGGCCTTTGGCATATATGAATTCAAAAACCCATATGATTTCCCCCAAAGTAAAGCAGAACTCCCCCTCCCACTGTGGGCCCCATTCAGACAGGCATTAGAATGTGGCAGAGGGGCACCTAGGTAGCTCAGTCGGTTAAGTCTGCCCTGGGCTCAGGTCATGATCTCAGGGTCCTGGGATCAAGCCTCAGCTCCCAGTTCAGTGCAGAGCCTGCTTCTCCCTCTCCCTCTCCCTCTGCCCCCCCCCCCGCTTGTGCTCTCTCTCTGTCTCTCGATCTCTCTCTCAAATAAATAAATAAAATCTTAAAAAAAAAAAAAAAGGAATGTGGCAGAGAAGAAAGCTTACTGGAACTCAGGAGTGAGAAAGAGTCATTAGCGTGGTGACCACGCAGTTTCAACCAATGTTAAAATTCATGATGCCATTTCAAAAAATACATAAGTGCCCAGTTTCATTAATGAACAGATGACCTACCTTGAGAGGTCTACAAAAACAGTCTTTTACACACTGCTGGGAGGAGTTTGCAAAGGTCAAGCATGGTATTGATTTGTCCCTGGGTACAGTGACCTTGGAAGATTCTAATGTCCCTTACTTAGGCTGTAGGCAAGGGAACACATCCAACCTTCCAAAGCAACTACTTGCTTTAAACTTGACCAGAAGAACAAAGATGCTAAAAATACACAGAATGAGCCGCTCTTGATTCATTTATGCTCCTGCAGGGACCCCATTGTTTGTAGAGCCCCCTCCAAATTTGCAGGCAAGGAATCAATTCGAAATTTGGCAAAGACAGCTGAAGCTGACATTCTCATCCTGGTGGCTGCTCTCAGCTGGGATGAGCGCTCATCCCAACTCAATCCCAAGATGCAGCGAGAGCCAGCTTCTGCAAAATATAATGGCCTCTCACACCACCCACTTCCTTTCCCACTGTCTTGCCCTCCTCTCCTGGCCCTGTTTGGCCCACCAGGCATCTGGCCTGAGCCCCCTCCTGAAGGAGAAGTCCACGAGGGTGAAGTCACCAGGCTTTGGAGCCACACAGAGCTGACTGAGGACTGTCATTAACAGTCCTCAGTGGCTTTGGGCAAGTTAACCTCCCTGAACTTCCATTTCCTCTTACTCAGAAGAGAGATAATACTTCCTGGCAGGAAAAGGGCTAAACGGGCTAAAGGGATGGCTGTAGGTAAAGCCTATTTGCTTGCAGGATGCCAACCGCCCCTACAGGACCCTGGTGCTCTAACAGGGATCCCCTGAATACCCAAAGGCTATGAAGAACCCAATTCTGCTGTGGCAGAATTCCAGGGATACCAGCAGGGTGATACTGGGGGCAGGGAGGTGTCGCCAAGTGTCCGTGAGTCATTCAGACAAGGGCAGATTGCTCTCCTGGTCACGTGGTGTTAATGGTAAACCACAGTCTCACGAAAAAGAGGCAGAGCTGGGACACAGAGCTACTCCAGAGGACTTTCTGAAGATAGATATAGATCATAGTGCTTTGGAAAATGATTAAATAGTATTTCATTCAGACATTTCAGAAACTTTTAGGTACTAGAACCATTAGTGGTACAGGCCGCTTCCAAATGGAATGACGGCTCCACAGCGTTTTCTGTAGGAAGGGAGCGTGGGAGGAAGGTCCGGTCAAACCCCATTGTCTTGGAAATGGCTTGGTAGAACAGTTTTTCAAACTATTATTTTGTCTAGAATTGGCCCGGAGATTTTCTTAAAGTGCGAGACTGATTCAGCGGGGTCAGGGATGGTGCCTGGGACTGCCTTTCTCACTCGCTCTCAGATGATGCCTGTGCCACTGGTCTGTGGGCCACGCTTGGGGAATCCGTGCGGAAGCCAAGACTACCGCTCAGTTCTGCACTTATTTTGACGCCAGCTCCAGCTCAGACACCCATTATCTCTGTTTGCCCCTGAATGAGTCCTGGAATTATCTTTCCTGTCTTCAGGAGTGGCCCCCAAATTCCCACAATTAGAAAAATCACCTTATCTTCTCATGCAGACCCCACCGGAAACTGCTCCAGGGAGCCGAACTCTAACCGAACCCCAGGCTGCCTCCCAAGCTCGCCCTCTGCTGGTAGACACGAGTCATTTCCTTCTACACCCAGCCTTTCACGCTGCTCAAACGCTCATTTTTGTTTTCCAATTAATACAGGCAGAAAAAGTGCATGACATAATCCAGAGGTTTGTTTCACGTTTCTAGATTTTGGAGAGTTTTCTCACCCTGTTCCTTCAAGTACATCCTGTAGAGGGGGTAGATAAATGTTTGATCAACCCTTACTAGCAACTTACTGTTCCGTGGTGCCTAAAAGTCCTCCTCCCCCGCAATTTTGTTCCCATCCCTCCCAGGCACTTTCCACAGTGGGGGGGCAAGCCTTCATTTACTCACAGCCTGACCACTGCAAGGTGACGAGAGGGAGCAAGTTTCTTGGTGGTTGTGGTATGGGAGACACAGACACAGAGACATTAGGAGCCAAAGAACGTTTCAGAGAAAGATTGGGAGATTCCTGCTGCTGATCATATCATCATCATTTATTCACTGAAACATTTCTTAATCACCTACCTACTATCTGCAAGACTTGGGACCAGGAGTCAAGCATTCATAACCCTGCACAAAGAGATTGTAGCCTAATAGGAGAAATAAGCCTAATAGCTAACACTTATTAAGTACCATATGCCAAACAACATACTTACATTATTTTATTTAATTTTGCTTACTCCTTACAACAATCTGTGATCATCCTCATTGTACAAATGAGAAAATGAGGGGCACCTGACTGGCTCAGTCAGTAGAGCATGTGACTCAATTTCAGGGTCGTGAGTTCAAGCCCCACATTGGGCGTGAAGCCTACTTTAAAAAAAAAGAAAGGAAATTGGGGTGCAGAGAAGTTGACTGATGCTTTCAGTTAATGATGGAGTCAGATAGCTTAAAATTACAATTTGTTATTTTCTCTAAGAGGGCTCTGGGGTTTGATGGGCTTGGCTGGCTGGTTCTCACTTGAGGTCCTTTGTACAGTTGACTTTGTACAGTCAGATAGTGGCTAAGGCTAGGGTACATATCTGGAGCCAGGGCTGGGATGTCTAAAACAATCAAGAGCTAACCAGGCATCTGTTTGCAAGGCCTCTCTGAGTGGCGAGCTTGGGCTTCCTCACAGCTTAGCAGTCAGAATGGTTGGACATCTTAGATGATAGTTGATCAGGCCCAAACTGCAAAATTTCTCATGGTCTAAAAGCATATGGCATCATTTCCATTATATTCCTTTGGTCCAAGTGGCTATGGATCAGCTCAGTTTCGAGGAGGTAGAGTTCTGAGCTCTTTGTCTCAGTGGAGGAAGAGCTTCAAGTACACCAAGGCAAGGAATTGATGAAGACCACCTTAGAGAACATCACCACACCTTAAGCAGCCCAACTCCAACCTTTGTGCCTTCAACCCTTATGCTCTGCTGACCCCGCATCAAACAGACACAGGCACACCGTGCTCCTAGTGGTCTCGTAGGATACAACCCGGTACAAAGAAGGAAGTGATTAGCTCTGCCTCAGTAGGTCAGGGAAGGCTTTCCAGAGGAAACACCCATACGCATACACACACAGATGTCCCCTCAGTATGGAGGACAGATTGTGACTGCAGTAGGTAGCATACTATATGATCCCTACATTTTGTGAGGTGAGAAAAGCTGAGGGCAAGAGATAGCTCTAAGGCAGCACATGGAAAACCACCAACCTAGAAAACAGGAGCCATGAAGTCCAGTCTCAACTCTGCCATGGTGTAGTTGGGGGACCTTGAGAAGAACCAGAAGGCCAGGAAAGGAAAGAACTAGAGGTCTTTCCAGAACATCACAGAGTGGAATTTCTGACCATGTTGTGCTCCCCCACCCCCAGATTGGAGACCCGCACTTGGTGATCTGCATGGACTGCTCAGCAGACACCATGACTAACCGCCTTCTCCAGCGGAGCCAGAACAGCCCTTGCGCGGAAGACGCCGCCACCATCGCCAAGCGCCTTGAAACCTACTACCGAGCGTCCATCCCTGCGATTGCGTACTATGAGAAAAAAACACAGCTACGTAAGGTGAAACATCTCGCTCCCCTCCTCCAAAATGAGCCAACTACCTTTTTTTTCTTTTTTTTTTTTTTTGAGGAAAAAAACGGGAAATTTTGGTCAAGGGTTCTGGGAATTAGAGCTGCACACAGCTGCACAGTTTCACCTTTGTATAAATCAAAATTAAATATCTGTCATCATATAGACCACAAAAAGTTGGTCACAGAGTTTTCACAGATGCCCTTATAGTTGCTGAAAACAACACCTTTTTCCAAAATAGAGAGAGGGAGGGTGGGGGGCAGGAGGCGGCAGGGAGACATGGACGAGACAAGGATTCTGCCTTCTAGACCTCAGCTGAACAGGATGACCCAAAAGGTCTCTTCTAGGTCTAAGATTCAGTGACTTTGAATTTCTAGACTTTTACACAGGTCATAATTGGCACTTGGATTTCCTACGGTAACTATTACTGAGAAAAGCATCAGACGGGGCCAGGAGAGCAGGTAATTTGGTGCCACAGTGAAGAGACTGTGGGGAAATGGGTCGCGTCAACCTAACAATCACAAGTGATAATCCCTGGTGAATCACCATTTATTTCATGAATTTGGGAAAACTACCCAGTTCCCCTCCAAACACTCATCTTCTAACCATGCATGAAGCCCCTCCTGTGGGCTATCCATTGCCCTAGTGGTTTAGATATGGAGCATAGATGCAGTTCTTGCCTCCTAGAGCTTCAGGGTTTAGTAGGGGCGATAGACAAGCCTCTGATCACGGTATGGGGACAACGTGAGCACAGAGCAAGTTCCAGCGGCTCTTTAACCAGCCTGAGGGGAAAGGAGGAGCATTGAGGAAGGTCACTGGAGGACAACTAAGCTGAGCCTCAAAGAGGGAGTGATGGGAGGGGAGCAGGGCACCCCACACAGAAGGAGCCCCAGGTGAAAAAGGTCAGGCGGAACAGGGAACTCGGCTTGGCTAGGACATAAGGTGCCAAGGAAAAGAGGAACAAGAGATGGGGATGGAGAGGGAAGCATGGACCAGATCAAGATGAACCTTATGCAGAAGCAAGTAACTGTCCTGTGGTGGATGGGAGGGGGCAGACACAGTCAGGAGTTAAGACAGAACGCTCAGTGCATCCACCTTGCAGAGGATGGATCCGAGAAGGCAAGGCTAGGAGACCACTCCTGGGGAGGCTGGGTGCCAAAGCACAGTAGAGAGTGCGAACCCCTACTTTCTGCTGGTCACAGGGAGTTCAGAGGAGGCATCAAGTAGTAAATAACCAACTTGTCTCTGAGGCAGCTACATCATCCGTTCCTTGGCAGAAACCACTGATAATGAATTCTCATCTTCTACACCTGTTAATGGTCCATTTTCCAGAATCCTAAGAACTTAGCCCTGGGTGTAGAGGTCTGAAAGGTGCCCCTTGATTTAACGCAGGGATGTCAAATATGGGGTATGAGAGCCCCCATCCCCCACTTCCCTTCCGTGGCAGACATTGCTGACCACTCGTTCCGGGGGCCCTCGGAGTGCTTGTTAACACAGCACTCCAGGCGGCTCCTAGCAATTCATGGGACCTGATCTGCAAGAGGAAACCTACATGCTGTGCTTTGTGTAGCGTTTGGCTGCCACGTAGAACAAACGCTTACATTCAACACAAGCAAAAAAAGAAAGTACATTATGTAAGAGCAGGGTCTTAAGAATTCAGGGTTGCAAAAGCCTTTACAAGATTAGTGATTTCTACCCTTTGTGCAGCCTGGAACACATAAGAAAATTGTCCAGATAGAAGAGAATTTCTTCCACTTTCGATTTGTAGAGGTGAAAAAAAAAATCCCTAAATCATTCAGAGTTTAACCACTTGCAGAGTCAGAAAATCCCTTTTATCTCCCTCTGGTCTCATTCCAACCTAAGTTCTACACTCACAGGTGATTGGCACACGGATACAGGACCAAGTTCTCAGATAAATCTGAGTCCTGGAATCCTCCTTAGAAATATCTAAGTTAGTGGAAAATGAAGTTTCCAGTTCCATTTGACTCATCTCGTCAGCTTTCCCTGCATTTTGAGATGCTGGCAGCTGGGTCCGTGGTGAGGTCACGTTTATGATCCACTTAGCAAATATTTAAGACCGCTCCAGCCCTGACTCCAGAGTGGTGCGGCTCCAGCCCACAGGACCCGCAGAGGGCCTCTCAGAGGAAGTACCTCTGCCCAAAAACCAGATGAATGCGCCCCCTCCCCAACCTTGCCCAAGGACAGCAGGGGCCCTCAGAGTGCTGGGCGGCACAGGGAGGTGAGACTCGTTGCAGGTGCCCCCGTGGGGGTTGCCAGCAGCTGGGTCACAGAAGTGGGGACTGGAGGAGAAGCAGGGGCAAGTGACAGGCTTGTTTTCCATGGGGGATGGGGAACGCCTCTGTGCTCCTGGGCTCCATCTTCTTGCAACAGCTTCATCTCCCCCCTCCCCAGATTCTCCGAGACAGTTTGTGGCTCGTCCCTGTGATGCTTTTTGGATGGTTAGCACCTCCTCCCTGTCTGGTTGGTTTATGGACCCTCAGGCAGGGCTGTGTACCATGCAGGTGGGTCCCTGGATCATTTCAGGAGTTTTCTTAAAACTAGGTAGGAGTGGTGCAGGCGCTCCAAGATGCAAGCAAACCAGCAGCTTGGTGAGATTTCCTCAGGAATTCGAGCCACGTCATGGTCCAGCCCAGAAGTAGACCGCCCTGCACCAGCGCTTCCTTCAGGCCTCAGGGTTGACCAGGTACGCTGAGGATGAATCCATCAGCTAACACCCCTGCCTAGGGACAGGCAGTCCTTTGCGGCCCCAGCTAGCCAAAAAAAAAAAAAAAAAGTGCAGTGAAGTTTCAAACAAAGTTAACAAAAAAGCAAAGTGGAATTGATACAGCCACTCTTTATGCCCTTATGATGCCAGCATTATACAAAACAGAACTTCTGATAATGTAAACCGCAGGCTAGAGACGAATGTGAGACAAATGATCCCCCCACTTCCCATCCCTTTCCCTTCTCTCATTAAGGCAGCTTTGCTCCACACCTGGGGAAGCGCCAGAACAGAACTTTCCCCCACTGCTCTCCCCCTGTGCTGTGCTCGGGGCAGACATCCTTCTTCAGCTGCGGCGCTGCCGTCTCACCCAGTCTGGACAGCTGCCTCAGAGACTTGCCCAACGCGCAGTATGACAGCCACACCCAACTCGCTGGGACCAACCCCTAAAAGGAAGCTTTTTTCCCTCTGAGTGAGAGAAGTCATTATTTAAAAAAAAAAAAAAAAAAAAACCAACCTGAAATGTAGCATTTCAGGGTAAAAAGCGTAGCATCTAGCCAAAGACCCCCCCCGAGAAAATACCGTCCTGGGCAGCAGGAAGCCTGAGGCACGGTGGTGTGATGGAGCTCTGTGAATCTGGATGAGGGATTTCACTGCCTAACCTCGCCCTTCTTCACCCTCAACTAAGATGGTTGGACAGAGTAGGACCTCCTGGAATCCTCCAGGTCTATCACTATGATTCTTGGGAATTGGGAAAATAAATATATATATATATATATATGTATGTATATATAATTTTTTAATCATAAAAGTAACACGGACTTATTTTAGACAATATAGCAAGCTAGGCTCTTATGAAATCTTATCATATGAAGTCACTCAGAGGCACACATTCGGGAGTATTTCTTCCAAATCTTGTTGCTGTGTATTTTAAAAACATGACTGTAACCATAGGTATATTGACTGATTAGGGCTCCTCGGTTGCAGGTAAGAGGCACCAACTCCAGCTGGCCTAACCCAAAACACAAAACATTATTAAGGTGATGCAACCCACAGCTGAAACCCAGCAGGCCCAGGCAGGCTGTGGGACCAGGTCCCTCTTGCTTTGCACACATGCCTTCTTCTCTCACTCATCCAGATTTTTCCTTCTCTGGCCCAGAAGCCAGAATATGGCCACCCTGCAAATTCCACATCCACGTGTTACCACAACATTTCCAAATTCCAGACAGAAATGTTCTGACTGGCCTTGCTTTCCTCAGGGTCTTCTCCCTGGTCCCGTCAACTCTGGCCAGGCAGGTGGGGGTCACATGGGACTTTTTCATTTGTTCCGTGGATATTTTGTTGAGTGCGGACTATACGTCAGATACTATTCTTGGTCCTAGGGACACAGAAATAAACACAATAGACTGAAAAGAGAAAAATGTTAGACAAGAAAGTAAAATAATTGCTGATAGGATAATCTCTATGAATAAAAACAGAATGAGTTGTTGGCGGGGGGAGGGAGGGTGTATTTTAGGCGGGTGTTTGGAGGGGCGCCTGGGTGGCTCAGTCGCTAAGCGTCTGCCTTCGGCTCAGGTCATGGTCCCAGGGTCCTGGGATCAAGCCCCTCATCGGGCTCCCTGCTCAGTGGGAAGCCTTCTTCTCCCTCTCCCACTCCCCCCGCTTGTGTTCCCTCTCTTCACTGTGTCTCTATCAAAAAAATAAATAAATAAAATCTTTAGGTGGGTGTTTGGAAAGTGTCTGAAGGGGTAGCATTTGATTTAAAACCTGGCCCATATACACATGGCTGCCTGGGACTCTTCCCTGGGAATTGGGTTGGGTGATAAGGAATTCCCAGGAGAGAAGGGCTTGCTGGGGGAGGCGGTTATCCCCCAGAAATAGCTACCTCAAGTGGCATAAACAGAATTGTATAAATTAATATTTCAAGCTTCTTTTTGCCAAGTATAAACGTAACAACTACTTTTTAAAAAAGACACAAACTAGAAAATGTAAGAGTATAGAGATAAGAATCTTCCCCCCAAACCACTAATGAACACTTTGATATATTTTCTTACGTTTGTTTTTCTCCACCTGTTCCGTACTTTTTGCTCGGGGTGATAATCAGCCCAGAAACACCCCGGGCCATAGATGAAAGGGGCTTGGTGACAGATGATAACTGTCCCTGGGTTATTTATTAGCCTTAATCAATTAAAAAAGAGAGAGAGAGAGAGAGGCCAATGACTCCGGAAACATGCGTTTCACAGATGCAGGAAATCAAGTTCCTTGGCAACTCTCTCTGCCTTTGCAGAGGAGAAAGTTAGGGTGTTGTTCGCCCGTTCTTCTGCTGCAGTGTCCCAGCTTCATAAATAGTTTAGCCATTTTTAGTAAGTCCTGAAATAGAGCAACATCCATTGTTGTTCTGGGGAGTCATCCAACCCGGTAGGAGACTTCCTGTGAACTGAGGGAGAAAGAATGAGAAAGGCAGTCCCTGGCACCAGCCGGAAGGGAGGGGATGCAGAAGGCACGGGAAGGTCAAACTTCACCCTTGACGACCGTTAGCCGACTGGATTTAGAAGTTCGGAATCTAAAACAAGTAAAGGAAAAGCCTGGATTACCTTTATACCTTGGATTCTCCGTACTTTAGGTCTTAATTTTGATTTTTCTTTCAGTTGGCTAAAATAACTCTTTGGTTCAGTTTTTCTGTGACTCTCAGACAATGTTGCTACAGGGGCTTTACACACAAATGACAGCTTCACTGGATATAACATTTAGGTCATAATATTTTTCTTTCTTTTTAAAATTTTATTTATTTGAGAGAGAGCAAGAGTGAGAGAGAGCAGGAGCAGGGGGAGGGGCAGAGGCAGAGGGAGAAGCACCACTGAGCAGGGAGCCCGATGCAGGGCTCGATCCCAGGACCCTGAGATCATGACCTGAGCAAAGGCAGACCCTCAACCGACTGAGCCACTCAGGTGCCCAGTCATAATATTTTTCAATCAGCATTCAGAAAACGTCGCTCCACTGTTCTCAAGCATTTAGTGTTGTGGAGGAAAAGGCAGAGACAGATTTGGAAGTCAACTTTTTTCAGCTGGTATCTTTAAATATACTGGGGTTTTGTTTCCCCCCCCCGTGTCATTCAGTACTTGTGTCCAGATTTCAGTCTGCCTTCACACCCTTGCACTGGCATAGGCACCTTTTTTAAGTTGGGAGTTTTCTGTAATTATCCTTCGATTACTTTTACTGACCTTCTGTTCCTTGTCTCTCCCCAAAATTCCTCAAAAACCATGAAATTCTTAGATCTCTGTTCCTTCTATGCTAGCTGTCCAAAAGAAATACAAATGTGACCCAATGTGTAATTTTAAGTTTCTCTAGCAACCACCTTTTAAAAAAGTCAAAAGAAAACAGGTGACCCGATCTGATCAAAGCTTGGCAAGCCAGTGCGTATTTGACGCGGACCTCGCATCTCAGAGTAGCCGCACTCAGAGGCTCAAGACCAACATGCATCAGTGACGTCTGCATTGGGGAGTGGGGCTCTCGATCTACAGCCCACTCCGTGACGGTCACTTCTGTGCTCTGGACTTCCTAGGAAAAATCCCAACTCAGTTTTTCACACTATTGTTCCTGCTCCCGAGCTACCGACATTGAGCTTAATGCTCAGGTGCATTTTCCGTTGGCCCCAGCTCAGTCTTTTTTCTTCTCACGCCGTTGCCTTCTCACCACGCCTGTTCTCATGGCATGACTGTCAGCTCTCACAGCGCAACATCCACGGCTTCTTACCTACGGTCTAAACCAGCAACAGTATACATTCTTTGCCCCTCCGCTGTGTTTGTAGAGCCCTGTTTCTTTCCCCAGCTTCGTATTTGTCATGCTTTATTATACTGACTTCTCTACATGTCTGCAGCTACCAAGAGAAGGTAAATTCTGTAGTGGGAAGCATGATGTCTGTCTTGTTTGCAGCTTTTCCCCCGGGCACGATGCCTGGCACAAGAAAAAAAAAAGTGCTCAATAAATATTTATTGTTGAGTACTCAAAAAATTATATTTAAAATTTTTCTAGTTCCTCTAGGATATGATTATCAGAGGTCTTCTTTCCTTCTGAGTCTCTGAGAATGTGTGCCCTTTGCCTGTTTCTAGAGTGGTTTTCCCCAGAAGCCTCAGTTTGTCTTAAGTTTACTCATCCTCTATTCTGGTGATCTATTGCTGTGTGACAAACCGCTCCAAAAGGTAGTGGCATGAATCAACAGCTGTTACTTGCTTCGGGGGTTTGAGGAAGCACAGTGGCCATGGTGCCTCTTTGCTCCGTGGTGTTTGGGGCCTCAGCTGGGATGACTCCAGCAACGGGAGGCTACCACGGTGGGGGCTGCTGTATCCACTACGGAGACAGGTCCTCATTCGTATGTCCGGAGCCTGAATGGGGCTGGCTTTGCTGGAACTGTCCACCAGAGCACCTACACGTGGCCTCTCTGGAATGGCTTGCACTTGTCACAGCACGGTTCCTGCGTTCCCAAAGGTAGGGCCCCAGGGAGAGCCTCCAGTGAGTAAGTGTTCCAAAACACCAAGGCAGGAGCTGCGAGGCTTCTTCTGGCCAAGCCTGAGAAATCACACAGTGTCCCTTCTACCTCATCCTACTGGTTATAAGAATGTCCCTAAGGCCAGCCCAGGTTCAAGAGGAAGGGGGTTCCATTTCATCTCTTGATGAGTGAGTAGCAAGGTGATATTCAGAAAAGTATGTGGGGTGGGAGATACTGTTTCAACTCTCTTTGGAAACTGTAATCTGCTACGTCCTTCAATTTGGGGGTGGATTGGAAGGGAATCTCCTGACCCACAAGACGTGCAGGTGATCATTAATGTCACTTGACGTGTACTCGAGGACCAGTGGCACTCAGGACTGGTCCTTTTGGATCTCATGCTGGAAGGCAGGCTGGGGTGAATCTGGGAAGCTCACATCTAACATGGGATTTTGGGGCTGAGACGTGCTGAGCGGGGACAACCATCACCCTGAGATGCACTTGACCTGTGCCTCTTTCTGCTTCCCCTCCTGCACCAGATCAGTCCTTCTGGTTTGGGACGTGTTCCCCCCTCTCTCCTTAGTCGTTCTTTTGGTAATATGGTCTTAAATTAGATTTAGAAAAGGACGTCCTGGTGGGGCTTTGGGAGGACAGCTCTTTTTTTTTTTTTAAGATTTTATTTATTTATTTGTCACAACGAGGGAGAGAATGCACAAGCAGGCAGAAGGAGAGGGAGAAGCAGGCTCCCGGGTGAGCAGGGAGCCCGTTGCGGGACTCGATCCCAGGACCCTGCGATCATGACCCGAGCCGAAGGCAGACACTTAAACAAAGGAGCCACCCAGGCATCCCGGGAGAACAGCTCTTGCCTTTGAAAGTCGTGGCCACACAGCAGAAGGATAGATGCCTGCTTTTCTGGTCATTTTCTAAGTCAGGAGCAGATTATGGGATCTAATTCCACTGGCAAGAGGTAGCAATCCAAGTTTTCAGAATTCCTGTGACCATTCACCTTTTTCTGGGTCTCCATGGGCATTTTAGTGGGAAACTGGGAGAGGCTGTATCAACGGATGCTTGCCAGATCCCATGCCCCAGGAGGTGGGGGGGGGGGGGGGGAGGGCGTGTCTCTTCAGATTCTCTGAAGATCAAACAGGCTAAGGAGAAAAAAGCATTAGCGGGTGGTTGCGTGGTCCCAGCTGTGTTAAAATTGTCAAGTGTTCATGTTGGTGGCTAGGTTTAGATTTATTTCAAAGAATTTTTTTTAATTACCAAAGTAATAAGGGCTTACTATAATAAGCAAAGAATAAAAGTATCTACGTATGTACACATATATATGTATATATATATATAATAAAACAACTAGCAATGCTCCCTCCAACCTTACTTCCCTCAAATAACCAGTGTGAACAGTTTACCATGTATCTTTCCACCTCTCCTCCCCACCCTCTCCTTCCTCCTTCTTTCTCTGTCTCGTTTCTCACATTCTCTTGCTCTTGCTCACTCTGACCCCTGACCAATCTACTCTGTATAAACACCTCCCTCCCCCTGCCATGGTGGAAGCTTCTGATGTCATGAAAATCCTACTATCCTGTACACATTTCTCTGAAACACCCGGCAGTCAGTACACATCACAATGATGTTTTCTTTTTAATAGCTATGAAATACTCTCTAATACGGATGTTCTATAGTTTCTTCAGGCAATTTTTTTCTAGTTTGTTTTGTCCACTACTAACAACTGTGCAGTCAGTGGGAACACCCTAATTTAGGCTTTTGTGTCTCCTAGGAGAGATTGTTGAGCTGTTTTCAGCAGAGGCTTTTTTTAACCCATTTGCGTCCACTTCCCTTTCTCTCCCTGGCGCCGGAGAAGTTTTTTGAACCCAGAAAAGCTCTGGGATTTCCCAGTTCCCGATGGCTGGGCCTCTCCTATCAATGCCCCTCCTTCAGCGGAGTTTGCACCTCAGTTCCTAGTGTGAAGCCTCCCCGGATTCAGGCTGGCCCTGCTCGGGTTGAGTGCCACTAGCCAACCGGCTTTGGAGAGCCCTCCCGCCTGCCGCCCAGGGAAAAGAAATGTGCACGAGGGGGCAGGTGACTTCAAGGAGCCCTAAGGTTCTGTCCCTCTCACTTGACAAATGAGGCATAAATCTTCCATCTGTCTCTGACTTTTTTAAGTTTTTATTAATTTATTTGACAGAGACAGAGAGCACAAGCAGGGGGAGGGCAGGCAGAGGGAGAGGGAGAAGCAGGCACCTCGCGGAGCAGGGAGCCTGATGCGGGGCTCGATCCCAGGACCCTGGGACCATGACCTGAGCTGAAGGCAGACGCTAACGACTGAGCCACCCAGGCGCCCCTAGATTGATTTTAATTACATAGTATTAAAGATTCAGTTCCTCGGTGCTAGCCACCTTTCAAGTGTTCAGGTGGCCCCTGTGGCTCCCACTTTGCATAACACAGTTCTAGACTATCCTAGAAAGTTCAACCTAAAAACTGCTGGTATTTTAAACAGGAAAATGACTGATCAGGGAGGTCTTAGAATTTTTTTGATGTCTACAAAACAGAGCTGTCATTCAAAGATAAACTCCAGACAAAATTCGGAGGAAGAAGAAAAAAGAAGGAAAGATTTTAAACGTAACTTTCTAAATGGACAAACCGCGCGCTCGGACTTTGGAAAGTCCTGCGTGCAGAGAATCCATTCACACGCAGATTATAAATAGTTCTTAAATTGTTGCTAATGCTTGTCTTTAAGGCTCTCTAGAGCAAAGGCCTCCCTCCGTAGCCCTCCTTCTTCCTACGGCCTTGAGAATGAGGAGCACTATGTGGCCTGACCGGATATGCGAAATGGAGGGCTCCCCAGAAGCGCCGTTTACATCACCCTAACTTTTGAAGACTGCAGCGGACGCTGGGCCCCAGACAGCGCGCAGGTGCTGCATATTAAGGGTTTTGCCGAGCCTCGTCTGGCAGTGAGGGGGTCCCCATGGTGGCGGGGCTCCGTCTGGCTCCACGGAGGATAAGATTAAAAGAGGAAGAAGGTGGCCCACACAACAATCATAAACCGCTCGGTGGCAGCTTGGGTTTGTCCCAGAAGCCCCATGGCGCCAGGGTATGAAAAACAAAACTAAAACTCAAGCAATGTTTGTAACAGCGTGAGAAAATTCAGGAGAAACGCAACTAGCCCCGGACAGTGTTTGAACCAGCCCAGTTTTATGGCTTGCAAATTCACAGAACTAGAGAGAGAATAGACAAAATGGGCATTTCCTAAGGCAGTGTAACTACTCTCCTAATTGAGCGACATGTTCTGCTGACTGCTGGGAAATATTATCCCTGAGTGCTCTCCTTTGAGAAGTCAGGTGAAAACTCAGAGATTCGATCGTGTTTCCTGTTCACTTGCTCTTAGCTGTTTTTATTTAAAAAAAAAAAAAAGTATTTTCTATACTGAGCACTTTCTGCAGGATTTTATATCAAGTCTCAGACCCAAAAAGATAGGTTCTTAAAGTCAAAAGCAAATCCACTTACCTAGGTTTCAATTAAATACATTAAAACCGCATACATTCTGACTCTGCCAAGTCAGACTTGGAGGTCTTTTGGGAAAAGGACGTCGTGAGGCTTACTTTAACTCTTCGTGGGAAAAGAGAGTTGCTATAAACTAATACAGCATAAGCACTGATTATGGAGCAAAACCTTGGAGGATGTCTTATTTTCAAGTTTGCACGATTGCTGAGGAAGTCCCCTTCACACAAAACAATCAGGATCCAGGATTCTTATCTGTTCGCTAAGGATGTTCAACACTAGCACCTTGTTAGCTGGTTTCAATGTGTTAAAGTTGTAAGCACGGAGAATAGTTCCTGTAACTTAAAATGCCCTCAGTAAGTTGGCTCTTTCCCATTTCCTTTGAGTTAGAGTAATATATGAAAATATCGAAGTCACTTAACTGTTCTCTTAGAATATTCTCCATGAGGGAATTCGCTGAGCAGGGGGACCAGAGACCTGACCTATCTGCCACTAATACGGTCATGGACAGTGTAAACAATAAGGCATTTCGCAGATCTAAACCTTCTAACCCACCCCCACTACATGGGAGGGAACCTGAGAAGGGGCCAGGGAAGTGAGTGAACACCCTTTCCCTCCTTCCAGGGTTTGATAAGGCAAGGGCGGGTTCCACAGGGCAGAGGGCAGTGGCAGGTTTGCCAAAAAGGGATGTTAGGAGGGCAGACATTCATTCCAAGGCTTGTACATTCAGGTTAAAGATAATAAGGCATTGTGGGGCAATAAAAAGGAAAAGGAATGAAGTATTGATACCCACTAAAATATGGGCGAAACTTGAAAACATGCTTAGAGGGGTAAAAAATTCACCAAAAAACACATTTACCGTGTGATTGCTTTTATAGAAAATGTCTGGCAACAGGCAAATCTCATCCCGAGCTATTTTTCCAGCCTCCTCTTCTCCTTCCCCCAAGTCAAGCTGAATTTGCTGGATCGTCAACAAATGACCCACTGTTCCCTGAAAACTCCACGTGCTTTTAGATCCCTATCCCTTTGCACATGCTGGTCTCTCCACAGAGAAGGCTCTCATTCTTTATTATCTTCAAATGCAGATCTAGTCCTGTAGGCCCAGCTTGACTGTCAACACCCAACGAACAATCCTGACGCCCACTGATGGGCACCTCACCACCACGAAAATGTCAACCGAGATTTGGAATAGCATAGAGTATCAGAGCTGGCACCAAACCTGGAGGTTACCATGTCTGACATCAGTCCCTTTACAGAACAGAGGAGGAAACTGAGGCCCCAAGGGGATGAATGCCTGGTCTGAGTCCCGAAGCTCACCGGAGATAGTACCGGGTTATCATCGCTCCTGATACAGTGCTCTTTGCCTTACACTCCAGCCCTCTTGCAATTTTCTGAGTAGGCAAATATTTATCAACTACTTTTATGTACCTGTGATTGATTGTATCAACTCATACTTTAAAAACCCTTATGTGTAATTCCCCAGTATTCTCATGAAACAGAATCTATAGGCCTCTTTATGGTCAACAAAGGCTTACCATTCCAGCTTCACTCCTTGCTGCCCCAACCAAATTCAACCATGCAGCCGTTCTGAACTGGTGGATGTAATATCACCTAGTCACAAGAGCAAGGACTTTGGAGTCAGAGGCCTGGGTTTTGACCACGTCCCTGCCACACACTTAGCTGTGCGACCTTGGGAAATTTAATTCATCTTTCAGAGCCTCAGTTTTGTCATGTGTGAAATGGGGACGACCGTATCTGTCTTCCAAGATCCTTGTCAGAATTCCCTGTTTAAAAGCATGGAGGTTGGGGAGCAGGGAATGGAATGAGGGAGCAAGGGAGGAGGGGAGGGACTGGAGGGAAGGAGGGAGAGAGTCAGGGAGGGGATAAGGGGGGGCTTGCGAGAGGATGAGAGAGAGAGAAGGGAGCTAGCAAGCACGGGCAGAAGTGGAAAAAATTTAATTAAAAATAAATAAAAACACTTACGCTTCATTAATGGTGAAGTTTATCGTTTTAGATGATGACGACAACTTTTCCTCAGGAAGTGTCCCTGCCCTCCCAACATCCTGGAAGGTGCTCCTGTACTTACCTCAAACCGTGTCAATTCCTGTTTTAAAGAGTTTTTGTCTCTGCCCTTGACCTGGGGGCTCCTTGAGAGCAGGATCCTGTTGTCTGGTTCAGTTTGGTATCTCCAGCACGTAATATATTGTTAGCACCCAGGAAATGTTTGTTGGTTGAAAGGCAAAGGAAGGAGAGGAAAAGCAAGAGGCAAGGTGCTGTGAGGGACACAGACGCGGCAAAGCCCAAGTCTCTGCCCCCAGGTGGAAAGCCTCTGACTCTCCTGGAAGGATCGGGTAGGACACATTTACTGGGGGAGGGGTGCTTACATTTTTTTAAATTTTAATGTTTTCCTTATTGTGAAATACATCATACACACGGTACTGCGAAAGCAGGGTGTATGGTTTGAAGAATTATAAAACGAACACCGTGTAATCACGTCATGGGCCCAGAAGTCGCAGGGAATGGCGGCTCCCTGGGTCTCCCCAGGTCACTTCTTCCTTCCTCTCTCCAAGAAGTGGCCGCTTTCCTGAAGTTTAGGATAAGCACCTTCTTGCTTCTCTTTATGACTTACCACTCACGTATGGATCCCTAACCGACACAATTTAGCGTTGCTTGTTCTTGAATGTTACATAACTTGAATCATACTGTCTGCATATTCTTCCAGGCCTTGCTTCCTTCTCTCACTGCAGCTTTGAGAGATTAGCCCCTGTTGCTGATTGTAGCTGTAGGATTTCTTCCATCACTATACTGTTCCATCATGTGACTATGCCACCATTTATTTATCCATCTATTGCTGATGGATTTTTGCAGTTTTTCCAGTTTGGGGCTATTACAAACATCACTTCTATCAACATTGTTGTTATCTATTTTCTGGGATATTTAAATGTGGTGGGGGTTTTTTTGGCAGAGGGTTTGAGAATTTATTTTACCTTCAGATCTGTGAAGTCCCTAGCGTTGTGAAATCGAAACTACTTTGCACAAAGAAGGTAGACAAGAGTGGAAGAAATCAGTGTTTTTCAGACTGTGGTCCAAGATGACCCACAGCAAAATCATCTGGGGAATGTGCTAAATATGCGGATTAGATGGCCCAGCCCAACCCTAGCAAATGAGAACGTGTGGAGATAAAGCCTGAAAAAGTTACATCTCAGCAGGCTCGCTGCCCACCCCTCTCACGAGTCTTAGGTGGGTCACCAGGCCTCCTCTTCCTGTGGCTGTCCCAGGTGTGGTGGGACACTCCTCCGTGGCTGGGACAATGTTAGGAAATTCTGAGAGAGGAAGGGTACGTAGTAGTGCCTTCATGCCCAGGAATCAGCTCCCTCCCTGCTTCCTCCAGGACAGGCCTCTCGCGGTGGTGCACCAACAACGTCCAAGGGGACCAGCTGCGGTCCCAGCTTTCGCTTTCTTCTCTGCGGTCCCACCCCGTGCCCTATTCCTGTCCTGCTCCAAATGTTCAGAAGTCTTAACTCGTCTTTCCATGAGCCTCAATGATACTTCACCTCAAGGCACCTAGTTTTTGTTGTTTTAAATAGATTTTGAGTTTTAAATCACAGCAAAACTGATCAAGTACAGAATTCTCATTATACCCTTGTCCCCAAACACAACACAGTCTCCCGCATGATCAACATCCCACACAAGCGTAGTATGTCACAATCGATGAACCTACCTACCTTTTCGGTGCGAACCTACATCATTCGCACCGAAAGTCCACATTAATGTACGTTAGGGTTCACTCTTGGTGTTCGCACTCAATGGATTTTGACAAATATGTGATGACCTGTATATGCCATTAAGTTTCACTATCATAAAAATCCTCTTTATTCCACCCATTCTTTCCTCTCTTTTTACTGTCTCCCTAGTTTTGCCTTTTTCATAATGTCATACGGTATTTAGCCTTCTCAGATTGGCTTCTTTCACTTAGTAATATGAATTTAAGTTCCCCCCAAGTCTTTTGATGGCTTGGTAACTCGTTTGAGTGCTAAATAATATTCCACTGTCTGGATACCACAGTTTAGCCACTCACCTAATGAAATCTTAGTTGCTTCCAAGTTTTGGCAATTATGAATAAAGCTCCTATAAACATCTATGTGCAAGTTTTTGTGTGGACATAAATTTTCAGCTCCTTTGGGTAAATAGCAAGATGCACAATTCCTGGATGATATGGTTAAGAATGTTTAATTTTGTAAGAAATTGCCAAGGTGTCTTCCAAAGTGGCTGTACCGTTTTGCATGCCCATCAGCAAAGAATGAGCATTCCCATTGTGCCACACTTTCACCAGCATCTGGTGGGTTTTTTGGATTTTGGCCGTTCAAATAGGTGTGTGGTGGTATCTCATTGTAGACAAACCTAGTTTTTAAACAACTACTCACTTTTCCTCTGTGGTTTTGGGGTCTCCTATTTTAAAATTTTGCACAAGTTATGAGCAGGTAATTCATTTTTTATTATTAGAAACAGTCTTATCTACAAATACTTAAGACTAACTTTCTGGGGGCACCTGAGTGGCTCAGTCAGTTAGGCGTCCAGCTCTTCATTTTGGCTCAGGTCATGATCTCAGGGTCGTGGGTGCAGAGTTGGTTTCAGATTCTCTCTCTCCCCTGCCTCTCCCTATGCTCTTGCGCTTTCTCTCTAAATAAGATCTTAAAAAAAAAAAAAAAAAAAGACTAACTTTATCTTTTTTTCCCTTTTAAATATAGGTAAATGCAGAGGGGACGCCAGAGGAAGTTTTTCTTCAACTCTGCACAGCTATTGACTCTATTTTCTGAAAGCAAAAAAGCATGTGCATTAAGGAGTGGAGACAGAAAAATATTAAAAGGTTCATCCCTTAACACAGTATGTTTCAAGTTAAACCTTTAGTGCCCCTGCCACCGCCCCAATCCTAACATTGCTGTTTGCTGCCCAAGTCGACCTTCCTGAGAGGTGTCTGGAAATCATGCATGATGTATTTCGTATGCTCCACCCTCTGCTCCGCTCCCCACAGCTGTCCGCCCCCCGGCACGCACACTGCTCTGCGGTCCCGGCCGTGCCTCGGAGCTGCTGGTGTGTAAGTAGCAATGAGTGCCGGTGTGCGCCGGTGGTGCCCCCAGGACTCCGGGCAGTCTGTCTGGTCTCCCTCTGTCAAGCAGGGGATTGGCGCCCCTAACTCCGCAGCACATTTCCCTTCCTCATCCCGGGACTGACATGCTGTTGCCTGATGAAGGGCCTTCATCTGAGGGGCAGGCCTGGGCATCTCCTCTAGTGGCTATTTCCTCAAGTCTCATTCGCTAGCAGTAGCTCAGAGCCACAGAGACTGGGCTGACAACTCCAACTGTTGATAAGAAATGTGATTAAATTTGTTAAGAGGTAATACAGTGTGAAATTATATAGCTTTCCCCAGACAGTAAAACCCAGACTAGTCACCAATAACATGTGTCCATTCATTTTTCGGAAACTGGCTACTTGGACTGCTGTCATAATGGCTAAGAAAACAAACTGGATAAGTTGTCTAACCTGATCTCTTTTATACCTGGTGGTGCATTTCAGCAATGATACATTAATACCAATGACCAAACATAACTTCAGAGCGTGAGATGATTTGTTACTGCATTCACTGGACTAATGTCAGCTTACAGTTTTGATTTCATATGATCACCTATTTACTTATTGTTACTGCTAAGCAAGTAAGAAATAAATTAACAGTAATCAAACTGATGTGGGTAGGAGAGGCATGTCAGTACATGATGTTTAACAAATCCCAGAGCTACATTCGTTTCATACAGGCCTTCAACAGGGCTGTGCAAACCTTATCATATCCATATGTAAAACTGTGTTTTCCTTGCTTCAAACAAGTGAAATTTGGGTTCTCTCTTGTGCTATCAGTTGCCGAATCAGAGCTTCTTATATATTCTACCAGAATAATTGCATCTTCCATTCAGTCACTACAAAAGACCATAGTTTCAGTTTGCATGACTTTTTTTTTCCCTTCAGTGGTTGTGCTGATAAGGATCCAATTCTGGGACAGAACTGTATTTTTAAAGTCATTTTTTTTTTGAAATGGATATGTACAAATAAAATAAATGGAACACAACAAAACTCTTTTTCTATTTATTTGTAACTCACATCATTCTGGAAAGCACTTGAAGCCTTATTCCAAACAGAATTAAAAGCAAACACAGTAATAGTTGAAATTTAGGATATGCTCATATGGTTTTAATTTTGGTCATAGATCAGTTTTGAGCTATTACAGAGAGAATTCTCAGTGTACTCATGATACATGGTAATTTTTGTATTTCCTTTTGCTCTAGAAGTCATTCTTAAAACAGAAATGTCAGTGTTTGCTAAAGAAAAAATTAAACTTCTTTGGTTACAATTATGCCTCTATTACAAAAAGGGGCATGTTCCTACAACTCACACAGTTGTCAAATGCTTCATTACTACCCCAGTTGTCACACTCTCTATAAGGGGGCACAAGGAGCATTCCAGCAAATGAGAGAGAGTTAGAGGATGAAAATTATCACTATGCCAAAAACACAAAATGACTCTTTGTAGGGATTAACATTCTTTAAACACATACCACATACTGGCAAACACAGTCCATGCCTACCACAGCTCTGACAGGTTGAGTTAAGGGCAATGAGATGGCAGGGCAGCAGACAGGGCCAGCCATGGCTTTTATGGCTGTAGCTGGCTGCCCACTTGAAAAAAAAAAAAAAAAACCAACCAACCAACCAGCAGGGGTAAATGGCTTTGCCCCTGAAGAGTGTCTAGAGATGCAGTAGATTGCTAAAACATGTTACTGATGTGGATGGCTTGAAGTAACATCACTACTTTAAAGTCACAGGATTTTAAAGCAGAAAAGGATCTCAGAGGTGTCTGCCTAGCAAAAGACCTTGTGTGTATGGAAATAAGACATCAGAACATGATCCAAACTCCTTTACAGTGGTCCACATTCAAGGCCTCACCTGCTCTGACCCTGTAACTTCGTATCACCCCATCAACTATACTCTCCTCTTGCTCATTTGGCTCAAGCTACCTGGCCCTCTTAACGTTGCCTGAACAAGCCAAACTCTTTGCTCCATCAGGACCCTTGTTGCTATCCTTCTGCCTCTTCCACCAGGTTATCCACAAGCTAATTCCTTCACTCCGTCCAGGTCTCTGTTCAAATTTACACTCGTCATCAAGACATTCTTTGATTATTCCATCTAAACTGACAGGCGGATCCCCATTCTTCCATCATTTTTCTTTAAGCGTTATTTTTCTTCACAGCATTTATCTCTGCTTAACCTTACATAATATTTCATATGTACTTGTTTACCGCTATTCTGCTGCATTAGACTATAAGCTCCATTAAAGGGCAAAGCTTTATATCCTCAGTTCCACACATAACAATTTTTGAGAGCTAACGTTTAAATCCTCTGAAACTTCATTATTTCCCTGTACAGTAGAGATCATAATAATAAGCACCCTCATAGAAGAGTTGTGAGGATTAAACAAGTTAATACCTCTAAATCATTTACTAGTTCCTACTGTTCAATAAAAGGTGGTTTTTAGTCAACATTTATTGAGTGCGCCTCACAATTGGGACTGGCATCCAGAATTTCCACTCTAGTGTCCTTTCACTCTAAAAACATGGCAGAGAATCAAGATACATGGCCTAGCTGGGGACCCAGAGAGAAGTATAATCTTCTCAGTCGCCCAAGGTGGAACCACATCCTCCAGAAGAGATAGGATGCAATTCTTCAGTCCTCTCAGAACCCTGGAAAGATCCTCTGAGGCAGGCCCTCTGAGGGCCCCACATGAGCACTCACAGACACACTCAGACATAAGTGGTCTCTCTCTCCTACCTTCCTGGAGAAAAAATGTAACTCATGGAAACACTGATCATACTACCAATAAATATTTACTGAAAATCTACTAAGAGCCAGGCAGGCCATAGGGATACAGACAGACATGGATGGTCTCTGTCCTCATGGAGCTAAATTTGATACCACTCTCAAGAACCCATTTAATCGGCTACATGAGAAGTTTAAAAAAAAAAAAAGTCATGGGGGGGATCGTATCAATAGAAGCGTATTTTCATAAGGTTAAGAAATAAAGACACTTAATAACCTAAAAATGACAATGCCTCCATAATCCTTGTGAGAAAAGAACTAGTTATTTGGAGACTTCCAGTGCACCTAGAGCAATGGCTTTCAAACTGTTACCCACATTAAAAAAATACAGTTTATATAGCATGCCACAGTTACAACTAAAAAAGGAATTTCACAAAACAGTATTTATCCTTACTACCTGTGATATACTATTTTCTTAAAAAAAAAAAAAGTTCTTCATATCTCAGTATATAACTGTTCTGTAATGTAATTTAAACAAAAGGAAAACTGGATAAGGCATACTATTAGGTTAAGTGAGAGGCACCAAACATGCATGGAAACAAATTGTCTCAGACAGGAGACTTTGCCTAAAGCCTCATGGTCACATGTTTGCTGTCAAATCAGAATTATGTAAATTCTATGTATGTGTGGTTTTCTAACTCACGATGGCCGACGATTTCAGTGCTTTTCCCCCATCCACACATCTGCTTCTCTATTCTGTGCTAAGGTTTGTAACTCTAGGAGCCACACCACACGAGAAAAAAAGACTGAAAAGCAACCCCTGCACACTTCCACCTGCAACACCTTAGTGACGCCTGACACAAAGGGAATATTCTTGCTCCAGAGATTGGGTAGTGCCTCTGGAGCAATCTGTTTAGGTTAAACTTCACTAACTATATGACCTTGAGCAAGTTATTTAAGCTCTCTGGCTAGATCTCCTCATATGAAAACAGGATAATCAACACACCTTTCTCCTAAGGTGGTGAGAATTAAATCTGCTATCATATGCTTGCTTGGCACACAGTAAGCAGTTCATTAGTATTTGCTATTATTATTAGTGCATACCACACCAATCAAAACCTCCTCTGCCTAAAGCTTAGATCAGTGGTTTTAGGTGTCAAAGTTCCCTCAATTCTTACCAAATAACTTGAACATATCTCAGGAAATACATCTGACCTACTAAATACCACTTAATATACAATGCTTTTAACAAGTCAGTCTATGTTGCCTCTTAAAGGCAATACTTCCTTATAGGAGATGGAAGGACTACTTGCAAAAGACACCCTTGCCCATTCTTCCAGTCCACCAATTAAAATGACAACACATTACTACTACTATGCCCTTTAGAGCATTTTAAAGCCAGGAGGACTATATGCTTGGAGCTGAAAAATGCAAAATAAACACATCTTTAGTCAAGCAGAAAATAATGCTCTTTGCCACTCAAAATTCTCAAAATCTCTGACCTTGGAAAATACATTTAAGATTTATTTAGTGTATTGTTTAGATCAGAATTGTATCACACACAGCCCTCTTGCAAAGCATACTTTATGGGACTTTTTGAATGGACCTGAATGGCTCTCCAAAACCAACTGGTATTATTTCTATAAAACACAAGTTTCCACCAAGTGCTGCTGTCTTGCTACATGTAGAACTCCTGGCATATTCATTTAACATTTAATACATGCCCAAATGTTAACAATTCCCTCTTCTCCCAACTAATAATTCCAGGGTGAGAGGTTAAGTCCATTTCCTGTTCTTTCTGATGCAATATATTTTATCAGCATCATCAGTAATATTTAATCAATATATTATTTTAAAACCCTCATATTTCTATATTTAAAATATATTACTTTTTTCAATTAAAAAAATTCAAGGTATGATTTTCGTACCTCACAACGTATTGAAGGACTAGTAAATAATGTCCCCTTGATTTAAAATTGGAAAAAATTCTAAAAATAAGGCATTAATATTTAATCTTAGAATATTTATATCATCTCTTCCAATAGTCAATAATTGTCAGTGCATACAGTGATCTTCAAAAACCATCTGTTTAAACACGTGAGGGGGGGGCTTACTTTCCTCCAAAAGAATAAAATTTTCAGCCTAAGTATAGTTTTCACATCTGGACATTAATAATAGCCGCCTTCTTTAACCATGGTGTGTGTTCTTTTTGTAACCCAGTTTAATTTAGTGTCTCAGCACACACTGAGTGAAAACATAACCATCTTTCCAGAGCTTCTCACATTCAACCCATTTCCATAATATTATAGTCCTTACTCTTTTTTTAAAAGACAAAAAGGTAAAGTAACCCCTTGAAAAGAATTTTGTTTTAACACTAGTAAAAAAACTCCAAAATCTAACCAAAAGGAACTCACAACAAGCATTCTATAATATAAACAGACAGTATCCACATAGTTTATTTCTCACAGTTCTCCTGACAAATGAACATTATTCAAGAACATACTGTATACACAGATAAGAAGAAACATACAAAATGTTTTAAATGATGCACAACAAAATCCAGCAGTATAAAAGAATGCATGTGAACTCTTGCTCACTGCGCAGACTAAATTTAATCACTTGTTTAAATAGTAATAAAAATACAATCTTTTATGGATCTTGTGCAGACTACAAAAGAGGGAAATTATTACCATATATATGATTTTTATATTAGGCAGTTTTCTTTGATGAGTTGCACTGACAACTCCAAATACAGAGGCAGAAGGCTGTGTATTTTAAAGGAATTAATGTTGTGAATTAGAGACTTTACACAGTTACTACCACTGGCACTTTTCACCATAGTTTGTACACATCACATGATCATCTTATATAACATTACATTTAAAAAATATATCTGAGTGACAATTGTATAACATTCACACACCATGAGCTGGTCAAGGAAGCAATGCCACAGCGGCCTCCTGTAGTGCTTCGCTGTTGGTAAGAAGGACAGTTCATTGTGGTTAAAAGAAATTAGACATCAATATGGTTAAGCAGCTCCGATTTACTAAAGGCCATCATCAGTGGCCACCACTGGGACAGTGAGTTCTTTTTAAGTGTATATCCTAGAAGCAAAACCATCATTGGTTAAAACTTTGTCTAAGAAGTCAGCTTCTGTGCCGAAAACTATTTTCACAAAACTGAAAGCTACTAAACTGTTTTAAGATAAATACTTTGTCTTCTCATTATCCTATTTATGACCGAGTTCTTTGAAACCTTTGGAATTTACTCTCTCTTTAATGTGTGCTCTCGTTTCCATCTCACCCATTTAAGATCACCACCTAAAAGGCTTTAGGGTGGTGGTGAGAAATTCACCAGGGAAACCCTTTGCTCACCAGGAATGTTCAGCTGCTGAACAGTGTTCTAGAGCCACAACGGTGCAGAGCTGGACTTGACGAGAACACTCAGGAAGCTGTCATGCTGTGAGTGTCATTTCAGGGAAAGCAGAGAATCTTTCCAAACTGTGCACATAATTCACAATGATACCATTGCTATGTGTTGAAGAGGACTAGTATATGATATTCTCTTCCATGTCATCTGTTTGCTGGAAAGTAGTTTGGGTCAAGGTAATTATAACTGGTGCCCTGTGACACACAGTAGTCTCTGTCTAAGAACGTCTCTGACCTATAAACAGGTTCTAACTGGTGATCTTCCTTGTGAATATCTGTTTCATGTAGGCTGCAAAGAAAAAAAAAACACACATATACATATCATTACATGGCACTGGATGCATTTTTGTCTAGACATTACAAAACTTCCTCACAGCTCTACCTATTCAAATCCATTAATCTATCAAAATCTCTAATGGAAAGTTACTTGAGATGTGGTATAATTAAAATTTAATTGCCCAGAACAACAAAGTTTAATTCACTAAGCGTGGTCATTCTCTAAGTAGTTTGGAAATCAAATTCACTAGTGGCTGTGAAGCTCTTTACTTGTCAAAATGTGAGACCTACAATGAAGAAAACACTTACCAGTCTGAACAAGAATCACAGAAATCCAATGACATTTCTGGAGGACAATCCTGGCAGTGCCACCGAACACCCTGGATAGGTTCTATGCCACAGTTATCACACTGTAAAAGTTTCAGAGAGAAAAAATATTAAGCTACACACATTGGGGGCGCCTGGGTGGCTCAGTTAAGCATCTGCCTTTGGCTCAGGTCATGATCCCAGGGTCCTGGGATCGAGCCCTGCATCGGGCTCCCTCCTCTGCGGGAAGCCGGCTTCTCCCTCGTCCACTCCCCCTGCTTGTGTTCCCTCTCTCGCTGTGTCTCTCTCTGTCAAATAAATAAATAAAATCTTTAAAAAAATAAAATAAAATAAATAAAAAAATTTTAAAAAGCTACACACATTGTTCCGAAACCTTTTTTTCCTGATGGGAAACACACAATGTGCACAAAAACATCCTCTCCTCTCCCCATGCACTAGACAGCAGTGTAACATGAAAATCGTTAAGTCAGATACAATTTCTAGCAAATTAGCCGAAATTCCATCCATTCAAGATGGAAGTACAGGTGGGTGAGAGGTACGTTATAATAAACTAGGGATAACCTTGAATATGCTTTAATTTACTTTTTGGAATTTTTTATTTTAATTCCAGTATAGTTACAGTGTTTTATTAGTTTCAGATATACAATATAGTGATGCAACAATTCTGTACATTATTCAGTGCTCATCATGAGAAGTGTACTCTTTAATTCATTTTTTAAAATTTTAAGTAATCACCTGCAAATTTGGACATTTTATTAATAACTGTTTACCTTCAACGGACCTCAGACTGTGAATGAAAACCACTGACTCGATACCAGTTAAAACTATACAAATAAATTACAGAACTATTGAACAAGCTATCACTAAGTGAACCCAGGTAAACACAAATCCTCTCTACACTTTTATCTTACTGAATTACTCTCCAAAGCCTGAAGGATCCTAATAACCAATGCCCATCATAAAGAAAAGGCAGATCTAGCTTCTTCCCAGTGTGGTGGCATCCTTCCCAGTGTGGTAGCCCTCAGTCTCTCCTGGGCGATTTTGGAAATAAATCTCATTTCTAGTTTCTTGGATCATCAGGCCAACTAGAGTGGCTGACAGATTAGTAAACAAGCCACAGATGGGTCTTACAGCAAAATTTTGAGAAGTGGAGCATTTCCTCTGGAAAGGCCAGAGATAACAACTGGGAAAATTTCTAATGGAAAAGCAGGGTTATGGAAAGACCAGGAAGAAAAATCATTTAATACAGTCTGGCTAATGGGCATACTAGAGGTTCAGAGGTATAATAATTTTAAGTTTCTGTGTATCAGTCACAGCACATATCAGTATGTTTATGTAACCACTACCAGCAACTCTATAGTTCCTGGTCTCATTTTAGAAATGCTTCCTCCAATCTCACCAAATACAGTCAATTCTAAAGCCCAAAGTGTTCTTAAACTTGTCAATCTCTCTCGATTTCCACAGCCACCAATCAAGTCTGGGACATTCTCATCTTTTGTCTGAATTACCAAGAGTCTCTAACCAGTCTCCCTGCCTCCAGCCTTGATTTCTTCTTATCCATTCTCCATACTACGTCCAGAATGATCTTCTCCATCACTTAATTTTTTTAATTACATATTTTTTAATTCTTTTTTAAGTAACATACATGAATACATTACTGTTTATAGAATTTAACAATATAGTACTCAGAAATTATCCACTCTAACCCCCCTGCCTTCCCAAAGATTGTCAATACTAACAGTATAAGTAACAGGAATGATATTTCTATAGTGCAAATTTCATATTACTCTCTGCTTAAACTCCTTCAGTGATTCCCCAACCTTTAAGGAAAGTTTAAACTCCTCAGCAATTTCCAAGGCACCTCAATAGCCTCACTACTCTTCAGTATGTTCTCTAGGCATAGTCAACTATTTTACTAACGTAACTAAATTCCTTATGAGATGAAAACAGAGTAAGGACAGAAACTGAGTCCATCTTGTTTACTACTGAATCCCTAGCACTTAAGCAAAGTGCCTGGAACATAATGGGTATTTCAAAATTTGCTGGAATGAATGGATGTACTTCCACTAGCCTGGAAGGGGAAAAGAAAGTTCTCATCTATGAACAACAACAACAAAAAGAGAAATAGCTCTGATGGAAGAAAGGATAAAGAAAATGTCACACATACACAATGGAATATTATTCAGCCATAAAACAGAAATCCTGCCATTTGTGACAACATGGATGAGAGAGTAGAGGACATTATGCTAAGTAAAATAAACCACAGAGAAAGAACAGGTGCTACACGATCTCACTTATATATGAAAACAAAAACCTCGAAACTCATAGAAGCAGAGAGTAGAATGGTGGTTGCCAGGGGCTGGGAGGTGGAAGAAATGGGGAGATGTTAGTCAAATGATACGAATTTTCAATTCTAAGTAAGTTCTGGAGATCTAACGTACAGCATGGGATTAATAATACAGTACTGTAGACTTGGAATTGGCTAAGAGAGTCCATCACAAGTGTTGTCACCACACACATACAAAAAAGGTATCTATGTGAGGTGATATTTTTGTACCTTAAAATTGTGTATACCTTAAATATATAAAATTTTTGTCAGTTATATCTCAGTAAAGGTGGGAGTAAGAAAGAGAAATAGCTAGACAAAAACATCTCATATTTTACCTCAAAATACAGATGTCTATGTTTGTCTTCATTCCACTGAGTCATAAACCTATTAACATCAGTACGTGTAGCACACTATAGTTAAATGAACGGGACTAGAACTAAACTTACTTTTATCTGTGTGCTGGGAAGTCTGGAATTTAAAGCTCCAGAAACTACCTTAAATATCTCTTATCACCCTTTCAAAAACTGAATAAACAGTAAAATTTACCTTGAAGCCCACATGTTGTACAAATCCACTTTCAGCTTGCATCTGCTGGAGTTTCTGCTTCTTTAACTTTTTAAATTGTAATAGTTCCTTATATTCAGGTAAATTCCTATACATGATAGGAATACTTTCTTCATCCTAATAAAGAATAAAAGAGAAAATAAAAATGTTTGATAATTAAAATGAACTAAGTATAAGAAATACTGACACAGGGACGCCTGGGTGGCACAGTCATTAGCCATCTGCCTTCGGCTCAGGTCCAAGAGACCTGAGGTCCCGGGATCGAGCCCCACATTGGGTTCCCTGCTCCATGGAGGGCCTGCTTCTCCCTCTCCCTGCCACTCTCCCTGCTTGTTCTCTCTCTGTCAAATAAATAAAATCTTAAAAAAAAAATGATAAAATCTTTCAAATTGCCCCTCTAAAGTATCCAGTCCTTCCTCAAGCCCCACAATGGCTTAAAATCTCCCAATGGCTTCCTGTCTACAGAGACAAGTCCAAAGTCTTCAGCTAACAAAAGGTTCTTTACAATCTCACATTTCACCTACCTCATCTCACACTTTCACCCATTTCAAGTTCTTGTCAATTAAAGATGTTAAATTATAGCTACTGCCTTCCTACGTCAGCACAGAGAATGAGAAAATAAGTAATGTAATAAATATGTAACACTAATAAATACAATGTGGCCTAACTAAATAATGGGGTAAGAAATTTTATAATGAAATTTATTAAATTCAGATATATTTTAAGCTACTACAGAGTAAAAATGCTGCCAAATTTTTTAATTTGCATTTTAGGTCTAAGGATACTATTAAATTTGGTCAACAAGACTAAGAAAAGTTAAATCACCTCACAACCAGCAGGATGGCTACTATCAAAAGAAAAAAAAAACAAAGTAACAAGTGTTGACAAGGATGTAGAGAAACTGAAACCCTTGTGCACTATTGGTGAGTAAGTAAATTGTTGTGGCCACTGCAGAAAACAGTATGGCGGTTCCTCAAAAATTGAACATAGAATTAACATATGGATCCAGCAATTTCACTTCTGGGTATATACCCAAAAGAACCGAATGCAGGGACGCGAACAGGTATTTGTACACCTACATTCATGGTAGGATTATTCACAATAGCCAAAAGGTGAAAGCAAACCGCATCCACTGAAAGATGAGCCAATAAACAACATGTAGTATATATATACCACGAAATGTTATTCAGCTTTAAAAAGGAAGGAAATAGTTATACATGTTACAAGATGGATGAATCTTGAATACATTATGTTAAGAGATATAAGCCAGTCAAGAAAGGGCAAAACCTGCATGATTCCACTTATATGAGGTACCCAGAGTAGCCAAATTCACAGAAACAAAGTAGAATGGTAGCTGCCAGGGGCTGGAAGCAGGAGGCAATGGGGAGATGCTGTTAAATGGTTCAGAGTTTCAGTTTTCCAGGAATTAAAGAGTTCTGGGGACTGGTTGCACAAAAATGTGAATGTAGAGGCACCTGGGTGACTCAGTAGGTTAAGTGGCCGCCTTCGGCTCAGGTCATGATCCTGGGGTCCTGGGATCAAGCCCCATGTCTGGCTCCCTGCTCAGCAGAGAGGCTGCTTCTCCCTCTCCCTCTGCCTGCCACTCCGCCTACTTGTGCTATCTCTCTGTCAAATAAATAAATAAAATCTTAAAAAAAAATGTGAATGTACTTAACACTACTGATCTATACACCTAAAAACCAGTTAAGATGGTAAATTTAAGGTTATATGTATTTATCACAAAATTTTTTTTAAATACCCATAAACAGAGTTCCTTGTTATAATCAGTTTTCAAGTTTACTTAAAGGGGAAATACTATGACTAATTTCAAATGAGGCTAAAATGGTATACAGATTTTAAAACTGTATGGAAGTATATACATGTAATCATATCCTCTCTCTAGATATTGCTTTTCTTTTTTTTTTTAAATCTTTATTTAAAAACCCTGGGATCATGACCTGAGCCGAAGGCAGCCGCTTAACCAACTGAGCCACCCAGGCGCCCCTAGATATTGCTTTTCTGAAGAGAAACTGAAATCTGTAAATTTTACCACTAGTGGCTTCATGAATATACATTTGAATAATCAGAATGATTTAAACTGGTGCTCATTTAAAAATAAATAAATTAAATCAACCAAACAAAAGTTAAATCAAATTCAATCTACTACATGTATTAATCTACCCCTCACCTGGCTAAATTTTGTTCATCCTTTAATGCCAACTTGACTAGCACTTCTTTAGAGTTCTTTCACTTAAACTCCAAATCTAAATAAAGTACTTTTTTTTTTTAAAGTAGGCTCCACACCCAGCGTGGAGCCCAACATGGGACTTGAACTCACAACCCTGGGATTAAGACCTGAGCTTAAGATCAAGAGTCGGATGCTTAACCAACTGCATCATCCAGGTGCCCCTCAACCATTTTAAAAATAAGAAAATAAGCGGAACAATCAAGCACTTATACTGCCTTTTCCATATGTACCTTCAGGTAATCAAATAGTTGATGAAGAGGGGGTTACTTCACAGAATACTCTATCAAAAAAATAATGAAGAAATGAAGGAATAGCACTATTTTGTAACATCGAATGAATTAATGAACCCAGGCAATGATCAACAGCTACTATGTCAAAAAAAAAAAAAAAGACAGAATGATGAAAGTGCACATGAAGTAGTCCTGCTCACCCTAACAATAAATCTGGGTGGTGTGATCTATTAAAAGAGTCTGACTCTTGGGGCACCTGGGTGGCTCAGTCAGTTAAGCATCTGCCTTTGGTTCAGGTCATGACCTCGGGGTCCTGGGATAGAACCCTGCCACCGGCTCCCTGTTCAGAGGGGAGTCCGCTTCTCCCTCTTCCTCTGCCCTTCCCCTGGCTTGTACTCTCTTTCTCTCTCAAATAAATAAAATCTTAAAAAAAAAAAAAGAGTCTGACTCTTGGTTTCAGCTCAGGTTGTGATCTCAGGGTCGTGAGATCGAGCCCCGCATCAGGCTCCACAGTCAGCACGGGGTCTGCTTAAAAATCTCTCTGTCCCACTCTGCTCCTACACCCCCATGCATGCTTGCTCGCTCTCTCAAATAAATCTTAAAAAAAAAAGCAAAAAACAAATCTGAATCTGGTCAGTTATCCAGACCTACTTTCAATTTACAGAAAATTCAGGGAGCAGAAAAACGGAACTTCTAAGTGATACCAATTATCTAGACCTACTATCAATTTACAGAAAATTCAGGCAACAGAAGACAGAATAACTGACACCAAGGAGAAGCAAACAAAATACACACAGTGCTAAATTCTAATGACCCAATTTTTCAACAAAAAAGTTGTAAGAGGAGAAAAGGAGGATGGGAAGGGAAGGAGGAAAGGAGGAAATCTATTGCAATTTATGATTGGGGAAACGTGAACTGAGCATATGTTTGATTGTATAAAGAATTACCTTTTCATAAACATGATAATAATAGCTCTGTTATGTCTGAGACTTGCTCCAAAATAACTCAGGATGAATATGAGGTGGGTAAGAAGTACAGATTAAAATAAAAAATTGCAACAAGTTGTTAACTATTGAAGTTGGATGACAGGTGCATGTGGGTTCATTATACTACTCTATATTTGCATATGTTTAAAAAATTTCTTTTATTATATATATAATTCATTTTATTATTCTATTTTTGCATGTTTTTAAGTTTCCTCTCATTTGCATGTTATATATAAGTATATAATAATATAATGATATATACTACTAATATATAACAATTTAACAATGTATTGTTTTTGTTTTTAACAATATATTGTTTTTTATAAAGCCCATAAATTTGACTGGTAATTAAAAGAAACCAACATTCTCTGAAGGGTAGGAATAATTTTAAAATTCTGATGCTCTCATTCTGTACCCTGATCTGTATAACACATAGATAAATGTGTTTTTATATAAATAGGTAACTTACTGATGCTTCTTCAATAGCAGTGTTCATGTGGCTATGAAAACAGGATCGGTCATCATCTTCATCCATATATACTGGTGGTTCATGGGAAGTCATGAAAGTGGAAGGTTTAAAGAGATGCTTATTAAGGGGGTGCTGTCGTCTGCTTGTTGAAGACTAAGTGAGAAAACAAATTTTTAATTGAGACACTGGATAATCATTCAAAGAATCAAAGATACTCAAATAAAACTATTACTTCCCTCCAAGTCTATCTATTGAAAGGATTTCAGCTCTACCCCTCAGCATAGTCTTATGTGGTTGTTTTTCCTATATTACCTGGAATTTTAAAGCACAACTAGATTAAAAAAAAATGTAGGGGGAGTATCCCAACAACAGTACAATGGATCACATGCTATCTAGCTTGTATTTGGATCCCTAGCATTGATCACACTCTTGATATTCAAATGCTGAGCACTCCTCTTACAGTCATCTTATAGAAGATCAGGGAGGATGAAGTAGCCTAAGCCAGATAGAAACAATCAAGTAAAAAGACCTTCCACAACATGATGAATGTCTAAAAATATTACCTAACACTGACTGTTTACTGTATGTCAATGTCATTTAATCCTCACAACATTCCTATGAAATAGTTACTATCACCTCGAATTTAAAGATGGAGGTTAAGTTTCTGGTTCAGGGTGCTGCAGTTAGATAGTGGTAGAACCAAGATTACAAACTAAGCCTGTGTGGGACCAAAGCCCTCACTCTCAAAAACCTGTAGACTGCCTCTCTTCATAGACAGTACAGCCACAGCTACAGGCAGAATCATCAGTTCATGTTTCAAGATTCAAACTCTAACTGTGACAAAGAATCACTGTGTCAGCGGGTGGGCTAGACCACTATAGTCGAAATACTAACTTAAAATTCAGTGCACCCAAAGGAGGGAACACATTTAGGTTTCTTTAGTATTCCTTTGTTATCATTACTAGTCTTAGCTGTGAAAATATAAGGTGCCCAACACATCTAAAGTTAACTTGGAAATTAACCATGAAAATTAGAGCTCTTAAATTAAATATTAAGGTTCCAACATTCCAAAGTTATAGGATGAACTCTACATATTTGATATAAGTAATGCTATATTTGGGGGGGGATTCAAGATATTTAAATCAACTGACAAAGTAAAACAAGGTTCCAAAGCTTGGTAAAAAGCTGAAAAACAAAACTTGTAAAACATGGAGCTGTAGAGACAATATTCCTAATGTAAAACCACTTAAAACAGTAAGGAAGCTTCAATAAGGATGGGTAACAGCATTAGATATGCTCTTAGTTTCTTATGTGAAAGGTGGCAGTGTTGGTGGAGAGGAAATATCAGGATGATTTACTAAAGACAGGAAAGAGGCCAATTGTGTGCTTTAGTTTTTGCAATTAAAGAAAAAAATTGGCTATAATTTGATGCAGTGGTCTATGTAGGAAAACGATAATAGCTTTTTCACTGTAAAAAGCAGCAGAGAATAGTGGAAAAGGCCTGGGATCAGAATCAGAGGTCAGTGGTTCTCAGACTTAATAGCTGTATGACTGGACAACTGACTCCATTTACCTTAAGGCCACTTTGCTGGGGTATTTTTGTTTAAGGCTGTATTTTTCAGTAATCTCTACACCTAACAAAGGGCTCGAACTCACAACCCTGCAATCAAGTCACATACTCTATCTACTGAGCCAGCCAGGTCCCCCAAGGTCTAGTTTTCTCATCTACAAAAATGCTGCAGGGGTGCCTGGGTGGCTTAGTCAGTTAAGTGTCCGACTCTTCCTTTCAGCTCAGGTCACGATCTCAGGATCATGGGATTGACCCCAACCCCATCAGGCTCCATGCTGGGCATGGAACCTGCTTGGGATCCTCCCTCTCTCCCTCCCCCTATACCCCAACCTCCCTTCTTCCCTTCTCCCCCCCCCTTTTTTTAAAGATTTTATTTATTTATTTGAGAGAGAGAGAGAGAATGAGAGATAGAAAGCACGAGAGGGAAGAGGGTCAGAGGGAGAAGCAGACTCCCTGCTGAGCAGGAAGCCCGATGCGGGACTCGATCCCGGGACTCCAGGATTATGACCCGAGCCGAAGGCAGCTGCTCAACCAACTGAGCCACCCAGGCGCCCTCTCCCCCTTCTTAAAAAGAAAAAAAAAAAAGGATCTAGAGCAGTACCTGACATAAAGCATTCAATAATAAGAATAAAAGCTAGCTATTAATATTATTAGTAAAGTGAAAGTGATAACACTACCTACACTTCTAGAATTATAGTGAGGATTAAATAATGTATTTTAATAAATATTCCTATTTTTGGATTTATGTAGCATATCGAAAAACAGAAACTGATTATGTTTGTTGAAGAGTCAAACACCCTAAAATTTTTAACATCACAAAGGCCTTTCTGATATACATTCAATCTACATCTTTCAAGCACCCATTCATATAAACTAACCTATCCCTAAGAAAATAAAGAACAGAAAGATCATTCAATTTCATGGAGTAGCAACAACGGAATCCTATCCTGTGTCCATGCCCAGTATAACAAAATGATTAGAGTAAGTCAGATTTTAAATATAAAACAACTTTGTTTTGATAAATGTATACACTTTTACATAGCAATTCTGACTTTGATATGTTTAATCTAAGGTCTAAAGTTTACTTTTCTATTTTCTTTTTACCTTTTTGGAGTATATATATAAGTTTGGTGTTCTGCCTGGGACTGGAATGCCAGCTTTAGTTAGTTTTATGAAATATTTCTGCACTCGGCTGGCAACCTAAGGAAATATGACAAGCCATTTAACATAATTACAAGACATGCAATACCTGAATAATTTTTTTTAAATTAAAATATACCTGTGTATCTTCACCTTACACCAGTTAGAATGGTAAAAATGGACAGGGAAAGAAACAACAAATGTTGGAGAGGTTGTGGAGAAAGGGGAACCCTCTTACACTGTTGGTGGGAATGCAAGTTGGTACAGCCACTATGGAAAACAGTGTGGAGGTACCTCAAAAATTTAAAAATAGAGCTACCCTATGACCCAGCAATTGCCCTCCTGGGTATTTACCCCAAAGACACAGATGTAGTGAAAAGAAGGGCCATATGCATCCCAATGTTCATAGCAGCAATGTCCACAATAGCCAAACTGTGGAAAGAGCCGAGATGCCCTTCAACAGATGAATGGCTAAAGAAGATGTGGTCCATATATACAATGGAATATTACTCAGCCATCAGAAAGGATGAATACCCAACTTTTACATCAACATGGATGGGACTGAAAGAGATTATGCTAAGTGAAATAAGTCAAGCAGAAAAAGTCAATTATCATATGGTTTCACTTATTTGTGGAACATAAGAAATAGCATGGAGGACATTAGGAGAAGGAAGGGAAAGACGAAGGGAGGGAAATCGGAGGGGGAGATGAACCATGAGAGACTATGGACTCTGAGAAACAAACTGAGGGTTCTAGAGGGGAGGGGGGTGGGGGGGTAGGTTAGCCTGGTGATGGGTATTAAGGAGGGCATGTACTGCATGAAGCACTGGGTGTTATACAAAAACAATGGATCGTGGATCACTACGTCAAAAACTAATGATGTATTGTATGGTGACTAACATAACATAATAAAATTAAAAATATATATACACTTGTGTATCTTAATGAATACTAACAATTTAAAATTTATCATAAATCTAGAAATAATTTTAAAGTGCCAACAAACACACTTATATTTTAAAATCTAGACAAAAAATCATTAAAATACAGGAAATGTGTTTGACTCTAAAGCTAAATACATATTTTCAACTAATGAATGCTCATGCTTATACTATTAAAAACACATCTATTAATCTCAATGGTAACATGAAGAAGAAAACTGCTAGATTTTTTTTTTTTTTCAAAGACAACCAGAGAATACTTCCTAAGTATGTCACAAATCTATTAGCACAGTCTAACCAAAAAGTACACAACCTGGTGCACTCACTAAACATTCAACAGACACTAAGTACATTCTTATTTTTCAGTAATGATTAAAGCAGAATTATCTCAAGTTGTTTCAGAAATCAACAGAAAATATACAACGTTAAAAACAAAACACAACAAAAAACCACATATTATAGTACTACATAGCTAAAAATGATATAGCAGATTTGATGTTAGTGGCATTATCCTTCATTAAAAAACTATCAAAAACATGCCAACAATATGGGGCCATCTCCTCTATGACCTGTTTGGCTGTCCTATTGCCCAGTTCATCTGCTATCTTCTGCCAGCGTCGAGATTCTACTTCTTCAGGAGGGTATTTCAGGAGTAGCTGTTCAAGCTTTTTCTAAGACAAACCGAACACCAAATTTAAGAAAGTTTAATACTGAGTTTCATAAATAAATACATCTACATAAATGAATAAATACATTCACACTTCTTTTTAAATTATCTCCCTCCCCAACTTTGGGGGCTAGGTCACTAGAAATCCTCATAGTAGGAAAAATTTCTAGTAAGGAACTTAAGACTTCACAGGAAAAATGAGATTAGAGAATAAACCTATGGAAAACCTTGTAAGATTTTCTATTCGCTTAAGTAAAAACACAGCACCGCCCCCCCAAAATTTTAATTAATAATACTTTACACATCTTAGTAATTTCCATTGACAATCTTTTCTTGCTAGACTATGTATGGGCTTGCTCCTATAGATTTGACAAAAACATCTAAATTCATTCAGATTTAGACAATATTTAAGAGACTTTTCCTTCCTTTGTGTGGTCTTCCATTCAAATACTTGATTTTTAAATTCTTACCTATCCCCTAAATTGTCCCACAGTTCTAAAGATGCAGAATAATTTGGATGCTTGAAATAAATTTCCTAAAGCTTTTCATAAACACTGAACTCATTATAGCTCTGGGGTTAATCCTCATATGAAACAGAGATGTGTCTCAAACCCTACCCATGAATAATCCTAGCCATATGCCAAACCGTAACAATACTCTGGCGTGGCTTTGTCAGGTCCCCTCCATAACAAAAACAAGAACTCATTCTGAGGCACTGCTTTACTTGGCCCCAGGTTTTTCTCTTCCAAAGCTGTATTACAAACACTTTATTCCACCCATTTCACTATCTTTTTCAATCCCCTTCCTATAACCCAGATTCCTTCTTTAAAAACCATCCCCAAACTGGAATTCATATATTCTCGAAATCCAAAATTCCTGAAGTGTGCAAAAAACCATACAAAAATAAGTTTAATATTTTCAGTTCTTAGTTAAGAGGAATCATCTACAACAATATACACTTAGTCATAATACTGACTCTAATCTGAATCTTTTTTCTTTAACATACACAATTTAGAAATATTACCTGTTCTTCAACAGTCCACAGTTGGTTAAATGTTTCAGGTTTGGTATCATCACAAAGGCGTCCTCTTATCATCTGCATATAAAATAGGGCCTCTGTCAAAAATAATAAAGACTACCATTTGACGTAGCGAAATAAAACACATATTGTGGGATTTTTTTTTTTTAAGATTTTGTTTATTTATTTGAGAGAGAGAGAAGGCACAAGCAGGGGGAGCAGCAGAGGGAGAGAGGGAGAAGCAGGCTACCTACTGAGCAGGGAGCCCAATGTGGGGCTCAATCCCAGGACTGTGGGATCATGATCTGAGTTGAAGGCAGATGCTTAACCAACTAAGCCACCCAGGTGCCCCCATATTGTGGAATTTTTTGTTAATTTCAAAATATTTCAGTAAATTATTTATTTAATGCATACTTTTTTTATTATTTACAAAATGTTTTCACACTCCTTTAGTTTTTATACTCCTAGCAATCCTGTAACATGGATGACAGCAACTTCATCTTAAAGAAAAGGAAATGTTACTTTTCCATTCTGAACCCACATGTCTATTAAGGTTCATCTAACTACTAGTGGCCAGGACTCAAATCCTGGTTAAATTACACTGCACAGACCTCTTATTTTTAGAATAAAGAGTACATGTCACACACTGTAAGGGGCATGTTACATGTACTACTCGTTTAATCTTCACACAACTCTACAACACAGGTAATATCACATTTCATATAAAAGGAAACTGCAGTTTGGAGGCTTTAATATAAATGACATCTGACATTCCACAGCTAGTAAGTGGTAGAGCTGGGATTCCAACCCAGATTTCTCTTAACATCAAGTTCATGTCCCCACTATCTTCAGTGAAAGACTGCTTAAATTTTAAGAATACAAACCATGAAATGTTAAAATATTTTGTCTATAGTTCAAATTTTCCTGCTCCAAAGCTTTATACTGTTTACCTGAGGACGACTGTTTGAGCCTTCGGGACCATCACTCAAAGGCAACATAGAATATGAAAGGGACTCTCCATCCTTCTTAGGATCTAAAGGACTTTTTGGTCTAGCAGGTAAACCTACTAAAGAGAAGACCATGTATAGGATTATTAAAGCAAGACTGCCAGATATTTCTCTATTTAAATTCTTATCATGTAATTTCTTACCTTTATCGAAAACAAGCTTAACTCTCCTAGTATGTCTTTTACGATTTTTAAATTCTCTTTCAAAGTTCCCAAGGCTATTGGTATATTGGTCCCATACAATCTCGGGCAACTGAACAACTCTCTGTGGATATGGAAGCCCTATATCAGCCTGGGAGAAAAAAAAATAAAGTGACAGTCTAAATTTAATCCAAAAAATTATCTACCACAGCCAAATTTTCAGAGGACTCCAAATCCAAATTACCATCAACTAGGCATTCCTGTTCACTGTTTAAATCCAAGAGCCAATAAAGTTAATATAGTCTAAACGTTAAATAGTAAAATGATAGCAAGTAGAGGAAGAATGAATTTAATAAGACAAAGCACTATTTTTAGATATAGCTCTAAAGCTGAACTATATAGACATATTGTACTTTTATCACTAATACACTTTAAACATAAATAACAAAACTAAGAAAGGTTTTTATCTTTTTTTTTTTTAAGATTTTATTTATTTATTTATTTGACAGAGAGAGATAGCGAGAGAGGGAACACAAGCAGGCGGAGTGGGAGAGGGAGAAGCAGGCTTCCCGCCGAGCAGGGAGCCCGATGTGGGGCTCAATCCCAGGACCCTGGGATCATGACCCAAGCCAAAGGCAGACGCTTAACGACTGAGCCACCCAGGCGCCCCCAGAAAGGTTTTTATCTTTAAGAACAGCATATGAAATGTGTTTTATTGAAAAAGATGAGATCCGATACACAGAATTCATTTTATTTATTTTTAAAGATTTTATTTATTTATTTGACAGAGAGAGACACAGCGAGAGAGGGAACACAAACAGGGGGAGTGGGAGAGGGAAAAGCAGGCTTCCCGCTGAGCAGGGAGTCCGATGTGGGGCTCGATCCCAGGACCCTCGGATCATGACCTGAGCCAAAGGCACACGCTTAACGACTGAGCCACCCAGGCGCCCTCAGAATTCATTTTAAATATACCCCTAAGTTCATGACTTATTCATAAAACAATGAATTATTTTCACTACATATAATTCTTATCATATATACAAAAATTATGACACCTTGAGAATCAAAACTACACATTTAATCTACTTGGAATTCAGTTACTTAACCAACTACCTTTAGAGAAGTCATTAGTTGTCATAATTACTAAAACCAGATCATTATAATCAAAATATCTTTTGATAGGGATTTGGGTTACATAGGTGTATGTTTTTTGTCAGAACTCATAGAATGGTACAATTAGAATTTCTGAATTTCACTGTGTGGAAATCTCACGTTAAAAAAGTTTTAAAAAAGAATTTAAAAGGTAATAATATGCATCCTGAAGTGTTTTGGTGTAAAGTGTTCATGTCTGCCACTTTGAAATTCATTCTTGAAATAAGATGGAATGAAGGATTGAGTCATACATGATAAAGCAAATATAGTAAAATGTTAATTGTAGAACCTAGCAGTGAATATGTGTGTGTTAACTACACAATACTTCCAATTCTTCTGTGTACTTAACATTTTCCATAGTAAAATGTTGAGAAAAACATCAGGTCATAAACTATGAAACTGGCAAGCAAAATCCTGTTTGACACAGTTTTTTGGTTTTTTTTTTTTTAAGATTTTATTTATTGGGGCACCTGGGTGGCTCAGTTGTTAAGCGTCTGCTTTTGGCTCAGGTCACGATCCCAGGGTCTTAGGATCAAGCCCCGCATCGGGCTCCCTGCTCAGCAGGAAGCCTGCTTCTCCCTCTCCCACTCCCCCTGCTTGTGTTCCCTCTCTCACTGTGTCTCTGTCAAATAAATAAAAAAAATCTTAAAAAAAAAAAAGATGTTATTTATTTATTGCAGAGAGAGAGCACAAGCAGGGGAAGCAGCAGGCTGAGGGAGAGGGAGAAGCAGACTCCTCACTGAGCAGGGAGCACGACACCAGGACCCTGGGATCACGACCCGAGCTGAAGGCAGCACTTAACTGACTGAGCCAGGCAGCGCCCCCAGAATTCTTAATTTTTATTTTGCTTATGAAATATTACATTATCACCATCATCATACTAGTACACGTTAGTCTAAGGCTCAACTTTTGTAGAATTAGAGGGGCCTTTAAAATAATGACAGTAATATCAAAGGAAGCTAATAAGCCATGTTCCTTGCATTCTTGGGGCGCCTGGGTGGCTCAGTTGTGAAGCGTCTGCCTTCGGCTCGGGTCATGGTCCCAGGGTCCTGGGATTGAGTCCCGCATTGGGCTCCCTGCTCTGCGGGAAGCCTGCTTCTCCCTCTGCCACTCCCCCTGCTTGTATTCCTGCTCTTGCTATATATCTCTCTCTCTGTGCCAAATAAATAAAATCTTAAAAAAAAAAAGTTCCTTGCATTCTATATGCCAGTATATACCACAAGTTTCCTTAATTTCAATTAGGAGTTTTTAAATGTCCACTAAAACAAACAGATCACATGTCAACAACTTACCTAATACAGTAAACCTAAAGAAGTAAGTCAATTAAGTACAGATGGTACCCAACTTATGACGGTTCAACTTATGATTTTTTGACTTTACGATGGTGCAAAAGTGACACATATGGTAGAAACCATGCTTCGAATTTTGAATAGTGATGTCTCCCCAGGGTAGTGAGATGTATGTAGTACGATCCTCTCTCATGCTGCTGGGCAGTAGCCGCGAGCCACAGCACCCGGTGAGCCACGGGATCAGAAGGATAGAAAATCTAGACACTGACAACTATTCTGTACCCGTACAACCATCCCCTTTTTGACTTTCAGTGTAGTATTCAATGAATTACATGAAATAGTCAATACTTTATTATAAAATAGGCTCTGTGTGAGATGATTTTGCCCAACTGTAGGTTAATGTTCAGTGTTCTGAGAACCTTTATGGTGAGCTAGGCTAAGCTACGTGATGTTCAGTAGGTTAGGTGTATTAAATGCATTTCGACTTAAAATATTTTCAACTTAAGACAGGTTTATCGGGACATAACCCATCATAAGCTGAAATATCTGTATAGGTAAGTAAACACACACATACACAAAATGGAAAAATCAAACTTCTAAATTAAATCCAGTTGAAAAATTTCTTTCCAAGGAACATTAAGTCTTTCACGATTACTAAGTATCTAGATTTAATGTAATTCCATACATTTTGATTAAAAATGTTAAGATGGCCAATATCACATCTCTGAGATAAAGTGAAAAGAAATTAAGTTCTAAACTAAACCTGGAAATGGAGAACTAGCAAATAACCAACTGCATATAAATCTAGTAAAAAAGCCTAATTGCATCTTTTTTGCCCACCAGAGAACATGAATAAAGATCAAGGTTAATAATTTTTTTACTAATATTAACTCTTCTATCACCACCTGTTTTAGTTGAATCAATTGTAAGTAACCACTATAATAAGTACTGTATCTTTTTGCACTAGAAATGTTTAGTAATGGCGATGCAGAATCAATAAACACCTAAGTTGACTCAGACTACAAAGTGGGTAAATAGGGTCCTAAAAAGTTTAGAAGTCTTAGCAAATCAATATATAAATTCTACATTCATTATGATATGAGAAAGTAATGATTGCCAAGTAAATAATATAGCTTAAAAAATCCAAATAATAAATTAATACAACTAGATGAAACAAAGTCCCCAGGGCTGTTCCCTCAACACCTGGTAGACCACTTTTGTGACTCATTAAAAATTGGTAACTAATAACTATACTAAGTTATTATTTTGTTTTTTAAGGTGGAGAAGATTCTTTATCATAGTTTCTCAGTTTTAATGTTTTCACATAACGTTGATTAGTATTATGCCTCTCAAATTTATTAAATTTGTGAGTCCCTAATTCAAGATACATACTGCAGTATAAATACACATCTAGATTATCCATACTTACATACAAGAGAGTTATAAAAACATGAATCACTTTCAAATGATTAACTGTTAAATATGAAAGTTCTGTTTTAAGGAAAAGAGAAAATTAAAGGGAATTTTTACACTAAAGTAAAGGACATTACAAGGGCATTAAAATTTATACTTCCTCTTCATGGACTTGGCAACCATAACCTTAAAGACATTTAAAATAGTTTTTGTTTTTATCACCAATGTTTTCTATCACACTACATGGAGAGTTACAAAAGTACCTCAAAACTAAAGCAGTTAACAAATCCTGAAGTATTTTTTCTTTTCGCTTTATTAATCCTGAAGTTGTGAAAGAAGAAAGAAAACCCTCTTTTCCTTTTTACCTAAGATGAGAAAGGTAACAGGAAAAGATCCTAAAAATGGCTAGGGAATGGAACATCAAGTTCCTAATATAAATATCCAATTAAACCTCTCGGCTATTTTCATTGGAGTATATTCTCTTGGGGGGGAGCAAGGGATGCTTAGGAAGGAAGTATCCTGCCTTCAGTAGTATGGTTAGTTTAGAGGGGGAAAAAATTAAACATTTAAAAAAGTTCATACCCATATTAAAAGAATAAATCAAGTTGTTAATGAATATATTTCAATAAATCTTAAAAAGTGCTCAATATATACCTTCTTCTGGAGTTTCTCCACAAATCCAATGGGATTTTTTAGTGCTTCTTTCTGGTGTTTGCCTAAACTTTCAAGGTCCTGGACTGCTTGAGAACGCTGAGCTTCAAGTACAGCAATCGTCTGTAACAGTCTCTGATAACTACAGAGACAAAGAAAAATACCTCACTAAAATTTTCTAGTAACAACAATAAATAAAAACTGAGTTCAAGCCATGATCTACTATTAAGCCACACAGTCTTTTTAAAGTTACCTGAAAGAGTTTAGTAAAACATATTACTGGGAATAAATGAGGTCTTCCTGAGTTACGAAGTACCTAGTCAGAAAATATCAGTTAGAGAAAGCAAAGCCTTATTTCCCCATCTTAAGTTTTTAACTCTTGAACCTGAGTAAGTACAGAAAATAAGAAGCATCTTGACTTTCCAACAAAGTCATTAAGAAACTGTTAAATAAAAAATAAAATAAAATCATAAGGTTTTAGCACTAGGAGGGATCAGCAAATTCAGCCCCCCTGTTGTATTCTGTTGGAATAAGGAATCCGAGGTACATTTTCTTACCCAGAGTTAAGCCAACTGTACAATAATTAAGACATGATTTTAGGCGTCATGGTTCTCATTTGCTCTTTCTATTATACTTTCACTCTACAGGAAGTTTACTTTCCAAGCAATTCTTAAGTATTGAACATTTTCAAAGAAGAAAGGCCTTAAAGATACTTACTCCCTACCTAAAAGGTCTGTTTAGCACAACATATAATTTTACCCACACAAACCTACTATCTGCCATTATCCTGAAATCTCACTATGGTACTAGTTAATTCTCTTCATCTCTCTGATTCAGATTGTCCTGCCTCTCTAATGTCTATTTTCAAATATCAATGCACATATGGGAATATGTTAACCCAAAAGTCCTGAATGTTCAAATACACTTTGCAAAAAGAATGAAAAAAAAAGTCATTCCAAGTTCGCTTCAAAATAAGTGGTTAAGTCCTTAAATGTGTAGGTAAAACACAATTTTTCTTTATGGCTTCAAATAAATTTCACTGCATTTCCCAAATAGACTGTAAACTCCATAATGGCAAACACATCTGAGAAGTTCACTGTTTGTTTATCCAGTGTGCAGCACACTTCCCAGGACAGAGATGATCAATAAATATTTTTGAATGAACAAATGAACAGACATGTCTTGTGCAATCAAAAAGTATACTGAATCTTTTAAGTTCAGAAGTCAGCAAACTAGCAGAAATTTCAAAGGTAAAACAACGCAATTTTGAGGTTCACAGCCACAGCATAATTGCAACATGGCCTTCTCTATCAGGACACTTCTCCAGCCCCTGCCTATAACATACCTATTCTTGCTCTTGAAATGTTAATAATTAAGGTAAAAACTAGTAACACTGAAGGGTAAGACTCCTCTCAAGCTAGAGATACTTTTATTTAAAAGCCAGAACATAATTGGAAAGCAGGAACCTTACCAAGACACTCCTGGATAAGTTACAGAGGTTAAGTCTAAACCCACTTCCACGAAGCCCCCATTTGCTGTGAGGTATATGGAGTGCACAAACCCTGCCTGTGCTAGCTATTTCCATGAAGCAGGCTCACCAAGACACAATCTTAAGATGATGGTATAGTCAGCTAAGTACGAGAACCTAGCCTCTCTACAATACTCTTAACTGGCATACTTCACCTCCAGAACTCCTTCCCCACTAGCTGAATAACCAAAGACTTGTCATGGTGTCGTTATGACTGATCTCTGTTTAAAGCAAGACTTACATACTTCTGTATCATTAATATAAAAATGAGTATGAGTCTATTAAACTTTCAGCAAACTGCTGAAAGCACAATAACAATTAATAAGGAACAAGTAAGAACACAGTTATGGAAAAAATAAGCACAGGCTTGAAAAAAAGCACTGTAGTCAGTTGTTGATGCTGGGAAGAAAGGCCTCTCTTTGAAACCAATAAACTGTAACAAATTTTACTGTATTTAAATTATTTTTTCAAAAGAGATGACAAAACAGAACTCTTCAAACTCTATTTGCTTCTCTTTAATCAAGATAAAATAATTAACAAATTGAAGTCCCACGATAAACACTGGTAAAAGACTTAAAGTCCGGAATAAGTGAAAAGACTGTAAGAAAGTGGTAAACTCAAGTCTTCTAGACCAGCTAACTTGAATCATTTGAGTAGAGTCCTCAGAGATTTTTTTTTTTTAAAGATTTTATTTATTTATTTAACAAGAGACACTGTGGGAGAGGAAGAAGCAGGCTTCCCACCGAGCAGGGAGCCCGATGCGGGGCTCAATCCCAGGACCCTGGGATCATGACCTGAGCCGAAGGCAGACGCTTAACAACTGAGCCACCCAGGCGCCCCTAGAGTCCTCAGAGATTTTTTACCAGTAAGATTACCATTTATATTCCTATGCAGAAATGGAATCATAAAAAACTAGGGTGACATCTAAAAAACCAGTATGATACAGTCAAATCTATTTTCAATCCCTCCCACCTACCCATCCACTTCACCTCCAAATGCAAACTACTAGAAACTGATCCAGACATCAATCAAGGCAAGACTCATTTGTTCATTAATTTGATAATTATTTACTAAGAGAATTAAGGCACTATCCTAAAAGCTTTAGTAATTATCAAAGCAAATCAGGCATGGACTTAGGTATAACAGAGAAGGAGAAAACTGTATGAAGCAAATGGATAGGACTGACCATGTTGTTGGGGATAGAGGATGGGTATGTGAGGTCCATCATCCTAGCTGGTCTACTTTTTTTGTATGTTTGAAATTCTCCACAATGAATTATAAAGAGAAAACTTCAACTTCAATCCAAATTAATGGAGGAATTAACCACTATACTCTTCCTAGGCTGGTCAGATCACACCTACTACTGTATTCAGCTTTGCTTTAAAAGAGACAACCAGGTTCATGAAGAGACAAGGTGGATGAGAAAGTATGTAATAAGAAATAATAAGTGTCTTAACATTTACTGAATGTATAAGCCAGATGTTGTATTTTAAGTATAATAACACAGTCCTCACTATACACTTACAAGATAGGTACCATTATCACTATTTCACAAATAAGGAAACCAAGGCACAGACTAAGTAATTTGTCAAGATCATACCAGCCATTTATTGTGAAGATGTGATGTGAGGAATGGTTAAGATTCTGAGAATATTTACCCAAGAAATTAAAACCTCCAATAGAATATTGTTTCAGTCTTTAACACACAGCTATGTAGAAAAGGAAATAGACTTTTACAAGTTATAGAGTCAAACCAGAATCAAATTGTGATAAAGGCACAATATGAAGAAAAACACTGTCTCTGTCAAAAACCAATAAAAGATGGCAGTATAGCACCCAATCACCACAGATGTTCATACAGATATTTAAAGGAAATTCAAGCACTAAAAATACTGCAACTCTTTAATTCCAGCAAAACAGGCTACTTTCACACATTTGCTACTACTCACTCAACCAAGTAATCTGTAGAATGATTTTTTAAATGTATATACTTTTGTGTGAATGAAAATATAGTTATAGCATTCCCACAAGGACAACTCTGTATTAAACCTATCAAAAATTATTTATCTGTTTCTAAACTAAATCCACTGCTACAAATAGTAGGCTTACCTGTGGCAAAGAATTGTTAATTTTATTGTCTCACGTCTTCAACGTAAAGTAAGTTTAGCTTTTATACTATGGAATTTTATTTTATTAAAATATTAATACTTTCCAATTCTAAATCTAAGTTATTTTGACTACCCTTCATTATCCAAGTCCTCTTGAATGCTTTATTCACATCTGTGAATATAAAACATTTACATAGGGGCATTTGGGTGGCCCAGTCAGTTAAGCGCTGACCCTTGATTTTGGCACAGGGCATGATCTCAGGGTCATGAGATCAAGCCCCATGCTTTGCAGAGTCTGCTTAAGACTCTCCCTCTGCCCCTCTTGCTCTCTTTCTCTAAAATAAATAAATGAATCTTAAAAAAAAAAAACACAACTATTCTAGGGGCACCTGGGTGGCTCAGTCAGTTGAGCATCAGACTCCCATTTTCAGCTCAGATCTTGATCTTGGGGGTTGTGTGGGTTCAGGCCCCACACATTAGGCTCTATGCTGGGCGTACTTAAAAAATAAAAATTAAAAAAAAAAACACAAAAAAACCTATTCTAGGGACGCCTGTGTGGCTCAGTCAGTTAGGTGGCTGCCTTCAGCTCAGGTCATGATCTCAGGGTCCTGGGATCGAGTCCCACATTGGGCTCCCTGCCCGGCGTGAAGTCTGCTTCTCCCTCTGCCTGCTTGTGCTCTCTCTCTCTCCATCTGAGAAATAAATAAAATCTTTAAAAAAAAACAAAACAAACTATTCTAGATCAGAGGTCTACAACCTTTAGCCTGTTTCTATAAATAAAGTGTGTGTGTGTGTGTGTTTATTTTGGGAGAGAGAAAGAAATGGGAAAGAGGGAGAGGGAGAGAATCTGAAGCGGGCTCCACACCCAGCGCAGAGCCCAACATGGGGCTAGATCTCACAACCCTGAGCCAAAATCAAGAGTCAGATGCTTCACCAACTGAGCCACCCAGGCCCCCTCTATAAATAAAGTTTTATTAGAACATAGCCACACTCATCTGTTTAGATAACGTCTATGGCTGCTTTCTAAATACAATCACAGAGTGGAGTAGTTGCAAAGCGCAGCTGATTCCCAAAGCCAAAATTATTTACTATCTGACTATTTAAGAAAAAGTCTGCTAGGCCCTGCTATAGATTAAAGATACAGAGACATGACAACCAAGTATAATGTATAGTCACGAATTAGGTCCCAGAGAGGGGGAAATAAACTTTTCGGGGATATTTCTGGGTATAGACGGAAAAATGTAAATACAGATTGTGGATTATATATTTTATTCTATCAATGCCAGACTACTGAGGTACAATAAGATATTTAACGTTATGCAAGAGAATATTTTTTTTTCAGATTTTATTTATTTGAGAGAGAAAGAGTACAGAGCGAGAGAGAGAGAGAGCATGAGCGGGGGGTGGGGGGAGAGGGAGAAGCAGGCTCCCCTCTGAGCAGGGAGCCCAATATGGGGCTTGATCCCAGGACACTGGGATCATGATCTGAGCAAAGGCAGACACTTAACCGGCTGAGCCACCCAGGCGTCCCAAAGAATATTCTTCTTTTTAGGAGATACATACTAAAGTAAGGGGTGATGAGTCTACAATATACTTTTAAATATCTCAGCTTAAAAAAGTAAAAAAAGGGGGGAGCGCCTGGGTGGCTCAGTCATTAAGCATCTGCTTCGGCTTAGGTCATGATCTCAGGGTCCTGGGATTGAGCCCCACATCGGGCTCCCTGCTCAGCAGGAAGCCTGCTTCTCCCTCTCCCACTTCCCACTGCTTGTGTTCAATCTCTCGCTCTATCAAATAAATAAATAAAATCTTAAAAAACTAAAAAGTATATGGGATGGGAAGGAAGATGAGGGGAAAGGGAGAGAGGGAGAGAATATTACAAAATGTTAACAACTGATGAATTTAGCTGAAGGCGATACAGATGCTTACCATACTATTCTTCCAGCTTTTTAAATTTTTATAATTTCCTAAATAAAAACTGAGTAATGAAGAAGCAATTCATTACATTTTGCTACTGAAAAAAAACAGCTCGATTATCCTATGAACACTGAACTTAATTAAATAACACTGAAAAAAAACGAGAGAAAGGCAACATAAAAATAAATGTATTCGGGGACGCCTGGTAGCTCAGTGGGTTAAGCGTCCCACTCTTGATTTTTGGCTCAGGTCATGATCTCAGAGTCATGAGATGAAGCCCCATATCAGGTTCCACGCTCAGCAGAGTCTGCTTGAGATTCTCTCTCTCCCTTTCCCTCTGCCTTCCCCCCCAACCCCACACTGACTCTCAAATAAATAAATATTTCAAAATGTTTAAAAATGTATTCATTTAACTATACTGTACAAAGAAAAGGGAAAGGAGTATAGAAAAAACTTAAAAGCTAACCAATATGTTTTCACATGTGTGCATATGTGTACAAATGCACACATGTATGCACTGGTGAACAGGAGGAAGTAAGAAAAAAGAGCAAGACATATGCTGGATATCATTTTCAACAGGATAAAACTATATAAAGTGAATCGGTTCTCAGGAATAACAATCAGGCAATTTTAAACAGCAATAAATTTCATCCTACCAATTTACCAGTGTAAAACAGTTTTGGGGGAAATGCTTCAATTTACTCTACACCATCATTTCAAATCATGTATGGTACTTCTACTTTCAGCAAAATACTGAGCTCAGTATATACATGACTGAATAGAAATTATTTTGATATGAGAACATACATATTTTAAAATTATCAATTTAGTAAAACAAAAGATGTATGATACTTTTTCTTCATGAAAGGTTTCAAACACTGAAACTGTAGAACAGCAAAAATTCAATAATTCATAAATGATTTCTCATTTACTATGAAAATCCAAAAGTCATTAAGAAGATCAAAAAGCCTTTTATGATGCTCTGTGTTAAGACAGAAATGAATACCTTAACTTCTGATAATATGCCTTTCCAGGTATAATGATCAATTCTGTATTGAAAAATAACTGAAAATGCTGAATTAAAGACAAGTTAAGAAAAAACCATGTACCTGTTTATTTTAAAATCATGGAAAAACTGGTAAGATACTACGAATTCTTTTATTAACAGGCCAAAATCTAAGTGAAGGCATAAACTGGACCATGTAAGTCTGGGCTCAATTTTCTGTACTTCACTTGCCTAGGAAACAGAAGACAAAGCCACTGATGTAGATAGTCTAATAGGAGATGCTCTTCCTTCAGGACCTCTCACTCCCATCCCATAGAAGAGTTGCTTTGGGACTGAGAAAAGGAGCAGGTAAAAATTTCAACCACAAAAAGCTGTCACCACAAGACAGTCCAAATAGTATTACCTAGGTGGCCTTAAACAACCAAAGCCACAACTACAGTTTATAAAGCAGTGTTTCTGGACTGATGCGCACACACCCATCCCCCACCAAGATACCCACAGAGGCAAATGCAATTTTCTCTGGAAGAACACATATTCATCCGAGGCCTCAAAGATAACCCATAAAGAATTTTCTAAAGAAAGTAAAGAGCACTGGGGCGCCTGTGTGGCTCAGTCGGTTAAGCGGCTGCCTTCGGCTCAGGTCATGATCCCAGGGTCCTTGGATCAAGCCCCGCATCGGGCTCCCTGCTCAGCAGAGAGCCCGCTTCTTCCTCTCCCTCTGCCTGCTACTCTGCCTACTTGTGCTCTCTCTCTGTCAAATAAATAAATAAAATCTTTTAAAAAAAAAGTAAAGAGCGCTTATTTAAAAATTACCAAGCATACAAAAAAGCAAGACAGAGTAATAAAAGACAAGCTTGAAAACAGCTACAGGGAATAGGAAACTACAAAAACAAAGATGCTTTGAAAAGGAAGCAAATTCAAAAACATTTTTTAAGGATTTTATTTATTTGACAGAGAGAGATAGCAAGAGAGGGAACACAAGCAGAGAGAGCGTGAGAGGGAGAAGCAGGCTTCCCACTGAGCAGGGAGCCCGATGCGGGGCTCAATCCCAGGACCCTGGGATCATGACCCGAGCCGAAGGCAGACACTTAATGACTGAGCCACCCAGGCACCCTGCAAATTCAAATTTTTAATATATGATAATTAAAACTAAAAGCTCAATGGGGACAAATTTCCTCTGCCTTCGGCTCGGGTCATGATCCTGGAGTCCCTGGATCGAGTCCCGCATTGGGTTCCCTGCTTGGCGGGGAGTCTGCTTCTCTCTCTGACCCTACCCCCTCTCAGGTGCTCTCTCTCTCTCTCTCTCATTCTCACTCTCTAAAATAAATACTAAAAAAATTTAAAAAAAATACAGATGAGGCAAATTCAGAAGGAACGCTTCATTGAAGACAAGCTGGAAAAAATACTTAAAAGCTCTTAAAAGTCGCAAAGAGCTAACAGACTCATGAGATTGTACCAAATTAAGATCCATGATAAGATGAAAACCAGAAAGTTAAAACATGTTTGGGGGCACTTTTGCCCTGGAGCAATTTATTTACTGGATTGAAGAGGAAGCTGAGCAGTGTTTCTGATAGCTTAAAATGATAGAAGATTAAAATTGGGAGTGTAGGGCCTACCAAAGGTAGAAGCTCTGGAAAACAAGCCTAAGCTTTGGTCTTGGATCCTGGAGGACTACACCCTAGGAGTAAGGGTGAAAAGGAAGTAAAGAGCCCTCTCAGAATGGACTAGTATATCTCAGTTCATAATTAACAAGACTGAAAATGCAGACACACCAAGACCCAGACATCCCATATGTAGTATATAACCTCAAGAAACTCTTGAATATACACAATGGCATGTATTTATTGCAAACTTATTCATGATAATCCAAAACCAGAAGCAACCCAAATGTCCACCTAAAAAAAAAAAACAACAGAGATAAACTGTGGTATAGATATACAGTGGAATACTATACAGCAATGAAAATGAACAAAATACATCTATGTGTACCAACACAGATGACTACCACAAACATAATAAATCACAAAAGAGTATATGCAGTGTGGTTCAAAAACTAAACTTTATTATTTAGGGATACACAATTAAGTAGTAAAACCTTTTAAAACAGCAAAGAAGGATTTTCACAAAAGTGGGATAGTGGTTATCTCCCAGAAAAGTAAGGGAATGTAACTAAGGAACTATTCACAGAGGAGGACTTCTGGAGTACTATCCATATTGTGTATCTTAACCTGGATTGTGGTTGAACAATTATAGGCTGTTTGATTTCATAGTTATTCCGTATCTGCCTGTCAATATTTCATTAGTATTATATGCATGAGATACTGCACTTTTTTAAAGGGAAAGTTTTCTAGGAAGAAAATGTTAGACAGAACACTTCTACTTCTAGAACTTTAAGATTCACAGAGAAGTCCTGGTTCAAGTCCCAGCTCTATCAGCAACTAACTATGGGATGTTATTCAAGTCATTAAACCTTGGGCCTTGGCTTCCTCAGCTACAAAATGAGAAGAATGGACCAGATAAGTAATTCCAAAAGCTTTCTGCAAAGTAAAACATTCTATGATTATAAGCCATTTGTTCAATTCTGGTCATTCACTGTATAATGCTAAGTGAAATAAGTCAGTCAGAGAAAGACAAATACCATATGCTTCCATTCATAGTGGAATTTAAGAAATAAGCAAAGGAGTAAAAAAGAGAGAGAGAGAGAGACAATCCAAGAAAGAGACTCATAACTCTAATAAACTGATGGTTACCAGAGGGGAGGTGAGTGGTGGGTGGATGCATGAAACAGGTGATGGGGATTAAGGAGTACACTTGTTGTAATGAGCACTGAGCAATGTATAGAATTGTTGAATCACTATATTGTATACCTGAAATTAATGTAACACTGAATGTTAACCACACTGGAATTAAAATAAAATAAAAATACAAAAAAATTCTGGTCATTTCACATTTTTTCTGAATTAAAAATGGGCTCACTTAATACTGTATACATAAATACAGCATTAAGTCAATCTTTTCTTCATACAGAATCCTATTTGAGACCTGGGTTTATCAGCTCTGCCCACAGCAAGAAGTATGCCAAGTAACTGATCTAAGGGATAAGTTTCCCCTACTTCACAACGTCTACTCATGATACATTAATGGCTTTACTCTCACAGAGGTTACTTTCAAAATGATATTATGTGAAATATAATGGCTATGGTTTATGAAGAAATTGGCTGTTCTGGCTGTAGGTCACTGAATAGTGTATTTCCTCAAGGCAAGCATTTAAAGGTGCACCTATGCCACTAGTTTATAAGTATGTCTTATCTCATTTATTATAGTGTGCGATCCCTGAAACAAAGTCCATTTTTCTATTTCTTGTACTGTTCCATAGCACATTAAGATTCAAAAGAGACATAGAAAGTGCTCATAAAGATGAAAGCAAAAGATGAAAACAAAAACCACAAAAGAAAATATAAATAACTGAATAGTTATTTGGGTGACTTTTCAGTGGTTAAATGACTGTATATAGAACACTATTATAATGGTATGTATGCTCTTATAAGTTTTTTAGGTATGCTAAAGATACATATTGCCTTGGTCCTTTTCCACATGTAAGACTTAGAGGGACAGATAAAAGGCATACTTACCAAGTTTACGGATGACATGAAGCTGAGAAGGATAGCAAATACTGTAGATGAAAAAAATCAGGATTAAAAAATAACAAGCAAGCTAGAATACTAGACAAGATGAAATTTAACCATATAAACAAAAATATGGTATTGAACTACAAAACAGGCAAACCCAAATACAGGATGGCATGAACAAGCCTTGCCTTAACAAGCACAGAAAATTGTGAGCCTCCCCACTGATCCTAAGTTCAATTATGATGTTAAAGTGTGAAGCAGCTGCTCAAAAACATGTAATATTAGCTTAAACTTGTATGAATGCAAACACTTACCAAGTATGCTCACTATATATATAGCACTAAGTCAGCCATTCTGAAGGATGCAAGTATAATCAACATGCAATCCTACATCTTGATCATTACAATTAAGGTAAGACAGTGTGCATGTGTATATTGGTAATTGCTTATTTAAATACTAAAAAACAAGGAAGCTTATAAAATTCCTAGTCAATTCCCAAAATCGACAAAAATTATAATGATTAATATACTGCAAGAGAAGATCATACATAAAATTTGACCAACCATGTTGTAAACAAAGTGATCATTCCTGGGAGCCACAAGCACTATTTCACAGAAGAAGTAAAAACCAAGTAAACACTGAAAATTTGTGTATTTCAATAGAAAAGAAGGTTAAGATATTCCAGGTAGAATAAATAGTGCAAGGAAAAGCACAAAGGCAGGTTAAGTGTGACACACATTGAAGTAATAGTGATAGTCTAGAGAAAATACATGAGGGGAAGTTGAGAACACAAAATAAAAATCTTTAAATGAAAGAACTATAGGCATGCCTGGGTGGCTCAGTCGTTAAGCGTCTGCCTTCGGCTCAGGTCACGATCCCAGGGTCCTGGGATCAAGCCCCACATCGAGCTCCCTGCTCATCAGGAAGCCTGCTTCTCCCTCTCCCACTCTCCCTGCTTGTGTTCCCTCTCTCACTGTGTCTCTCTCTGTCAAATAAATAAATAAAATCTTTAAAAATAAATAAAATGAAAGAACTATAGATTCAACAGGACAAGAAATATGAGTTCTAGTCCCATTCTGAGAAGATCAAATAGATTAGCCTATCAGGCTTTCAGTCTCCTCTTCTACAGAATAAGAGTCTCTAAAATCACTTTCTATTTCCAGAATTCCCAGAGATACAGCTTGAGCACCTATATTTAAAAACAGAAACAAAACTCCACAGATAATTCTGAAACATATCCTCATAAAGAAATACCACTCTAATGCAATAGGGAGCAGGTGCAACTTTTGAACCATGACGATAAAAGAAAATCTTTGCATTTGGAAGGCTAATATGGCTGCAATGTGTTAAGATAAACTTGAGAAAATGGCAAAAGAAACCACAGAGAAAGCAGTGTAGCCAATGTATAAGATTACATCCTGAACACCATATTTAATACTGAAGTATACTCAGAAGTTGCTAACCAGCTAGGGTTCTGAAAAGCAGAAAACTTAAAGAAATGTAGATGATCCAAGAGAACATATGAAAGTCTGCTATATAGAAAAAGGAAGAGACCTATTTCAAGTCACCTCAAAGTCAAACTCCCATCACTGAGCAGAAGTTCTAGGGAAGAATCTGAGGCTCAACAGAAGCAAAGATTTCATAAAGTAGTGAGTTCTCGGGGCGCCTGGGTGGCTCAGTCGTTAAGCGTCCGCCTTCGGCTCAGGTCATGATCCCAGGGTCCTGGGATTGAGCCCCGCACCGGGCTCCCTGCTCGGTGGGAAGCCTGCTTCTCCCTCTCCCACTCCCCCTGCCTGTGTTCCCTCTCTCGCTGTGTCTCTGTCAAATAAATAAAATCTTTAAAAAAAAAAAAATGACAAAGTAGTGAGTTCTCTGTCACTGTTAAGTTCAAACAGATACTGAATGATCACCATCAAAGGATACTGCAGAGGTATTATACTAGGTGGACATCTGGACAAAACTTACATCAAGGTCATTCCAAAACAGTTTCTAAGGATACTAGAAAAGAGCATTTAAAAATTAAATTTCTTCAGTCTGAAAAGGTTATATAATTCTAATTATATGACATTTTATAAAAGATAAAACTATAAGGGCAGTAAAAAGATCAGAAGCTTGGGGGAAGGCAGGAGGGCTGAACATGACACAAAGGTGATTTTTTTATATTAATGAAATTATTCTATATGATACTGTAATCTTGGATGCATACATTATGCATTTGTCAAAACCCATAAAACTTTAAAGGTGAACCTTAAGGTATGCAAATTTTTAAAAAATCATTTAGAAGGTCAGGGGATTCTAGAAGGAATATAAACTGATGCAAGATCTAACCGTATTATAAATCTCACTGAGAGGGTAAGAAGGAAAAGGTCCTGACCTAGGTAACTTTGGAGATGAGCGGCATCTCTAAGACTAAAGGCAAAAGGAATTGCACATAAGCACATATTCTAACTGATGTAGTTATTTCCCACATAAGAGTTAACAATTCTAATACTGCTATATATTTATATTGGAATTAAACAAATAAATGGGTGATAGATGGCCAAGTCTGCCAGTGCTGGATTGGGAATTTACAGATAAGCAAGGGGAGAAGCTAGAATGATCCAGTGGTAATATAAGGGATTAGACGTAGAGTCAAAATATGAACTCATGTTTAGCTTAGTAGAGATGCAGATGATTATACATAGAAATATTTATGGAGAGGAGCCTGGGTGGCTCAGTCGGTTAGGCGTCTGCCTTCGGCTCAGGTCATGATCCCAGGGTCCTGGGATCGAGCCCCTCATCTGGCTCCCTGCTCTGCGGGAAGCATGCTTCTTCTTCTCCCTCTATTTGTGCTCTCTCACTTTCACTCTCTATCAAATAAATGAATTTTAAAAATACATTTATGCTTACGTGTATATACACAGGTTAGTATACACACACACACAGACACAGAGACATACCATAAATACACTACCTTGATGGGACATAGGGAGCTAACAGAGAAGTTCCCAATGGCCAAAACAAAGTAGTACTAAATTATAACCCAAGGTATAAAAATAAATATTTAAGTCCACACTGATATAAAGAATTCAATGATGAAAGAAAAATCTCCCAAGCAGAATTCCAAATAATTTATGCAGACACTCTGCCCTCAAGGAAGAGAGAACCTAACTCCCCACTCCTTAAGTATGTGCTGTGCAGAGTAACTTCCTTCCAAAAAATACGGTATGGAAAGGGTGAGGAAAAAAGAATACAGTGGAGAAACCTGACAAATACTACCTCAGCCAAGTGATCAAATCAACATCAACAGCACTAAATCATAGTAATAGTATATACCCTTGGTATGATGTGATAAAAATGGCACTTCACCTCTGTGTTCCTCCTCCCCAAATCTTCAACCCCAGCCTAATCATGAAGAAAACATCAGACAAATTCCAATAAAGAATATAATACCTGACCAGTACCCCTCAAAACTGCTTAGGTCATCAACAAGGAAAGTCTGAGAAACTGCCACAGTCAAGAGAAGCCTAAGGAGACATGAAAATTAAATCTAACTGGTATCCTAGATGGGATTTCAGAACAGAAAAAAGATACTGCGTAAAAATATAGATTTTAGATAATAATGTTTTAATATTGATTCATTAATTATCATACAATATATTAAAAATAGGGGAAATGGGGTGGGGTGTATAAGGGAATTCTGTAATATAGTCTTGATTTTTCTGTAAATCTAAAATTGTTCTTTAAAATCTATTATTTTTTTTAAGAGAGAACAAGAGCTCCCACCTGTGCATGAGCAGGTGGGGTTGGAGGGGGGAGAGGGGCAGAGGGAGAGAATCTTAAGCAGGCTCCACAGGCTACATCTCATGACCCTGAGATCATGACCTGAACCGAAATCAAGACTCAGACGCTTAGCTGACTGAGCTACCCAGGTGCCCCTTAAAAAAAAAAAACAAAATTGTTTAGGGGTGCCTGGGTGGCTCAGTCAGTTAAGCAGCTGCCTTCAGCTCAGGTCATGATCCCAGGGTCCTGGGATCAAGCCCTCTATCCGGCTCCTTGCTCAGCAGGGAGCCTGCTTCTCCCCTGCCTGCCAGTTCCCCTGCCTGTGCTTGCTTTCTCTCCCTCTCTCTCCCTCTGTGCCAAATAAATAAATAAAATCTTAAAAAAAAAAACTTTAAATACAAAATTTAATTTTTTAAAATAAAATAAAAATTAAAATAAATCGCAGGGGTGCCAGGTGGCACAGTGAGTTAAGTGTCCAACTCTTGGTTTTGGCTTGGGTGGGGATCTCAGGGTCGTGAGATCGAGCCCTGCATTGGGCTCTAGGCTCAGCACAGAATCTTCTTGAGACTCTCTCCCTCTCCCTCCGCTCCTACCCACCCCACCCCACCCCTTGCCCCAGCTCTCACTCTCCTCTCCCCCTCTAAAATAAGTAAATACTTTTGGGACGCCTGGGTGGCTCAGTCCTTAAGTGTCTGCTTTCGGCTCAGGTCGTGGTCCCCGGGTCCTGGGATCGAGCCCCACATCAGGCTCCTGGCTCAGCAAGAAGCCTGCTTCTCCCTCTCCCTCTGCCTCTCCCCCTGCTCATGCTCTCTCTCTCTATCTCTGTGTCTCAAATGAATAAATAAAATCTTTAAAAAAAAAATAGAGCATTTCAAATGTAAAATCTTTGTCAAATAAATGTAATCTCCAGACCTCCTATGGTTACGCATCTTAAGTCACTAAGTAAGCACAATTCTAGTCTTTTAACTTTAGTGCTTCAGCAGAGCAGTGACATTAAAATACCATTATGCCTGGCATGGCAATATACTCCCAAAAAATACATTCTGATGAGGAGGCTGGGGCGGGGGGAAGGGGAGGAAATGGTTAAGGACAATAGTTTCTTCAGTTTAGTATGATATATCAATCACTCATACATATATGTGTGTGTGTGTATATATATATATAAAACAATTATTATAACAGTTATATCACAATATTTATTAGACCAACATATTCACAGCACAGCGTACTTAAATAAGTGGTAAAAGTTTTTTTTTTTTTTAAGGTGTATAACCATCTGGTAACAGCTGGATTTATATCAAATTTTAAAATCACAAGGTGGAATAAAAATATTTTTTACCTCTTATATTGACACTACTACCTTATAATCTCATTATACTTGTACTACTATTAACTTTACTCTTTGTACAGCTATTGTTTACCTTAGTTGTACTCTTTTTATGAATATTTAGAGTATAAATTAGTTATATTCACATATATGATTATATTTATTCTTGATCAAAAACCCTCTGAAACAGGTATTAGGACCACTTTATAGATGGCATAACCAAAACGTGGAAAGGTTAAATACTTGTAGATTCTTGCCATGGTTTTTTTCCATAATATGATTATTTACATATCCTAACTTACATGAAATATTGAGCTTAGACTGTATACACTAAGAAAATCAGCCTATATCTAAAATTCAGAAATGACTGAAAACCTAAATGAAACCTTAATTTCCTGCCTTATTTTTAAATAGCAGAATAGTAATAAAATTAGCCTATTTAACGATTCTTCCTATTCACCTAGTAGTACAAATAATAATTCAGTAACAGAATGTAACAGAAGAATACCATTTTTTTCTTGAATGGACCATAAACAGGGTAAGCAATATTTTAACTAAAGCATTTGTCATTCATAATTAAAGAGGAATTCTGATAGCCTCAAACAATTATACAAAAACACTTGCCCCTTTCCAAAAAGTCTTCATTGTATATTTTCTCAATATATATTTAACCCCCTGAAAGAAGTGTAATTTCTTTCTTTTCTTTTTTTTTTAGATCTTATTCATTTGATACTGAGAAAGAGAGCACAAACAGCAGAAGGGGCAGAGGGAGCAGGGAGCCTGATGCAGGGCTCGATTCCAGGACCCCATGATCATGACCTGAGACAAAGGCAGACACCTAACCAACTGAGCCACACAGAAGCCCCAAAATGTAATTTCTAATGTATTTCAAAGGATATTTTCTTTTGCAGAAAAGTTTCACCAACAATCCTGAAAATACAGTCAGGCCTCTATAACAAAAGTTATCACTTTTCTCTTTTCAGAGTCTATCCTGGTACCTGGAAACTGGCAACTTATTCAACTTCCTCAAGAAATTTAGCTGTAAAGGGGAGAAAGTAAATAGAAAAATAGTTGGAAAAGTATATGGAGTATGATGATTTTTAAATCAGGAAAGAGTGAAACGTGTAAATGCTGATGGGAAAGGACCCACTGGAAAGGTTGATTCTGAAAAATAAGAGTAGTAACAAATAGAGCAAGGTTCCTAAAAGAAAGTTAAGAGGGAATGGAGTTCAACTCACTGGTGGAAGGCTTAGCCTCAGGTAGGAAAAAGAGATCCCTCCATTTACTTAAAGATTGTTTATCATCATCATCATCATCATTTTGAATTGAAAATTTACTACTTATAAGGTATAATGCTCTTTACAACTGCTAGCAGCCCTATATATATTATTACTCTCTTTTTATAAATGAGGAAAGAAACTCTGAGGTTAAGTAAATTGCCAAGGTTTCAAGTGGTAGATCTGAAACCACCTAAGCCTCTCTGCATCCCCAAATCATAATCAGTTGGCTACACTCTCACTCACAAACTATGGGTAGAGATGCAGATAAGTATGTGGCAAGATGTTGACTGAGGTAGTTCTCCTCTGCTGCCTTTTATTTTCTCATGCAGCAGAAAGCAAGATCACCTGCAAAGTGTGAGGGCCTGGTGGCTTAGTAAGAGTTAAAAAGATCTTAAATAGTCACAAGAAAAACTTAGGGAAATATGGCAGGTGCAGGCCACCCAAGAGGCTCCACTCTCTAACTGGAAATCATGAATGTATATTGGTACCAGTATGCAGAAGTATGTGATTTCTCTTCAGTAGGAACAAAGGAAAAGCAATGGGAGAGGGGAGGAAAAATTGTTGGCAAGAGAGCTATGTTCTTAAAGATCAGGCAATCTAAGCCAGGTAAGAAAAGAGACAAGGGGGCGCCTGGGTGGCACAGTTGGTTGGGTGGTCAACTCTTCGTCAGGTTGTGATCTCAGGGTCGTGAAATTGAGCCCTGCATCAGGCTCCGTGCTCAGTGTGGAATCTGCTTGGGACTCTCTCTCCCTCTCCTCTACCCCTCCCCTGCTCGTGTGCATGCTCTCTCTCTCTCTAAAATAAATCAGTCTTAAAAAAAAAAGAAGACAAGGACAGATAAAGGCAAATATACGAAAATTAGAGTTGTTAAAGGAATAAAAAACTTGGAGCATTCTTTCGTGTACTTATTTTCCAATTATCAGTTGCCTACCTATTCTGCACCAATTACAAAAACAAAAGGAAAGGCATAAACAAATACACTGCAATCACATCTCAAGTGTTATGGAAAAGTTAACAGCTTCATAAACATTCTCAAGATACTAAATTAATTGAGACACTGGGGATAGAAGAAAAATGTCCGATGGTGAAAGGGAACAAAATAGTTGAAAGAACCAAAAGCAAGACTCGTGTACCTAAAATACAAATAGGGATGGAAAAGGGGTAGTAGTTTAAAATGTGGTTCTCCTGGGGGAAGGGACCAAACCAAACCTAACTTATCTTTATAATATGTGGTGTCTAAGACTAGGCCAAGCCTATAGTAAGTACTCAACATATGTCTGCTGAACTGAATTAAGCCAGGGCAAGAAACAGGAGCCCAGATTACAAGTTTGCTGACTGATAAAAATTATTTCAAAGGATCGTTATTACTGAAGCACCAGCTTTAAGCAAAGGTAACTACCCTAGCACTGAAATACTTATTAGGAAGTCCTAATTTACTGTTCTAGTGACCAACTAGAATTTCACCTACTCTTAAGAACACTTAATAAGGGTGCCTGGGTGGCTTAGTTGGTTGAGCAACTGCCTTCGGCTCAGGTCATGATCCTGGAGTCCCGGGATCGAGTCCCGCATCGGGCTCCCTGCTCAGCAGGGAGTCTGCTTCTCCCTCTGACCCTCCCCCCTCTCATGCTCTCTCTCATTCTCTCTCTCAAATAAATAAATAAAATCTTAAAAAAAAAAGAACACTTAATAAGTCAAAATAGATGCAGGTCTTAAACAACCATTATTATTTTTTTTTATTACAAGCATGATTAACAAGCTACTGTAATTTTTTCACTCTACCTTTAAGGCAGTTTTAAGTTAATTAGTTAAACCTGGGACTCTGAATAGAGATATAAATTACTATGTCTAGAAATGAAAAAATAATTTCTCAAAACCAGAACCACCGATTTCTTCAAGAGCCTGCCAATTTAAGTTTCTGCTAGGCTATTAAGACATTAGAAAATCATTTTGTAATAATGCCTCTTTTCAAATTAATCATCACAAAAGCCATATAATGTGAGTTTGCATTTTGTTGTAGTCTTCAAATGGTACTGCATATTAACTGAATTCCTCCAGAAAGCTGAAAGATTTCAATCATTTCTCAGAATCAAAAACATGATAGGGGCACCTGGTGGCTCAGTCAGTTGGGCGGCCGACTCTTGATTTTGGCTTAGGTCATGCAATTGCAGGTCATGAGATCATGATCTCAGGTTATAAGATGGAGCCCCGCATCAGGCTCTGCACTTAGCAGAGTCTGCTTCTCTCGTCCCTCTTCCTCTCCCCACACACACTCTCTCTCAAATAAATCTTTAAAAAAAAAAAAAATCAAAGAAATGATGGAAGATGTTCTCAAGGACCTATCTCTACTATCTCCTATCTTTCCCTCAATATCACCTTCTGCCAGACAAATTTCTCTTTCATCCCACAAAATGTAGGGTCATGGGAGTCTCTTAAAGGTGGACGAGAAAGTCGTACAGACATACTTTCTCAAAGCGGTCTAAGGACCACCTACATCCATATTCCCTAGATGCATGTTAAAAACATAGGTGCCTAGGGGAACCTGGGTTGGCTCAGTTGGTTGCGTGTCTGTCTCTTGGTTTTAGCTAGCATTGGGATCTCAGGATGGTGGGATGGAACCCATCATGGGGCTCCACACTCAGGAGGGAGTCTGCTTGGGATTTTCTCTCTCTCCCTCTGCCCTTCTCCTCTCCTCCCCCGCCCCCACACAAACACATGCACTCTCTAATATAAATACATAAATAAAATCTTTAAAAAAAAAATCTAGGTGCCTTGTCTATCCCAAATCTACTAAAACAATCTCTAAATGTAGGCCCAGGAATCTTTCAAACATTTTAAAGAAGACAAGGTAAGTTTTACATGGTTTTAAGTTCCAAAGAGTTTCTTCTAAAAAAAGAAAAAAAAAAGGAAAATATTTCAAATCTAAGATCTTTTTTTTTTTAAAGATTTTATTTATTTATTTGAGAGAGAGAGAGCACATGAGAGGGGAGAGGGTCAGAGGGAGAAGCAGACTCCCTGCCGAGCAGGGAGCCCGATGCGGGACTCGATCCCGGGACTCCAGGATCATGACCTGAGCCGAAGGCAGTGGCTTAACCAACTGAGCCACCCAGGCGCCCACAAATCTAAGATCTTATTTCTAACAACCTAGAAACAAAAAAAATCAAGCACCCAAATCCTCTAAATTACCCAAAGTATGAAATATTCATGCAAATATATAAGTATTGATAGTTCCCTTAAAGTTGCAAAACACTTATAAAATACCTGAACAAAATGTAAACTACACAAGATTTTGAAAAAGAACCAGTCATTTACATTTTCAGCCCCTTGTTATGGCTTATACTAAGAAGTCAGAATGTTAAGCCTATAATAAATTTCAGAACAGAAAAAGCTTTAAAGAATCATATTCAAAACTAATGCAAATTTACTCACCAATAAAGTATCTGACATTGTAAATTTTTTTCTCAAACTCTACAGCAAATTTAACCAAAGTGTTAGTTTTTATGATGTTTGAGACTTTCATTTTTCCAATATCAGACCCTGAATGGGGAAGGTGGGGCACAGGGACAAACGATGACATAGAACCTTGATGATCTTGGCAAACACTTTTTCTTACCAGCTTAATTAATATTTCATAAGCATTTATCATTATTTCACACTGACCTTCAAGTGCTGATGACAACTAACATTTCATATTTCTTTCTTTTGACAAAATGAAAACTTCCAGAAAAATAAATAAATCTGAGAGTATTGGACACATAAAAATATTGATGACCTTGCAATAATTACATATAATACACATTTTATTAAAATAGGTGACCTATCTGTTCATTTATCTCCGGCAACTAGCACTCCACTAGCATGAAAAAGGCACTCAACAGACACTTGCTGAATTAGTAAACATCAATTGACACAAATCTATCCCACAGATGGATTAGATCACTTAAAATTCTTAGAAAGTTTTTCAAAAAAAATGTTTTAACTGATTCTAAACTAATTTAAGAATAAATTATTCTATATAACATTTAATAATTAAATAATAATTAATCAAAATTTAAATTGCTCTTACGAAATGTATTTGTTGGCTTTCACTGAAGATTTATATATATGAAGAGTGAAGAAAACTGTATCTGATAATTTACAAAGCCTTATTATAGTTACTCTTCAAAATATATGACCAAATTAATAAAAATATGATCAAAGTACAACATATTTCTGTAAAACCACTTCTCCCATCTGCTATTTGGACTGGACCTTTGAAATTCTGGGCCATCTAATGGCCTATAAACAATATAAGCATTTCTTATTATTGTTGCAGATTTAGAGTAGAGTTATGCTTAATAAATGTCAGAAGATATCTTATTAGATTCCAAATTAAAGATTAGTGCTCACTTTAAAGGGGCAAAATAAGAAAAAAGGAAAATACATATGCAAAATTTAGAAGTTTTTCCCCTAACAATAAATAAATTTATAACAAAAATGTTTTAATAGAAAAACCAATCTGAAATTTCCCTTAAGTTGAATCATTAAAAATGAAAGAAAGAAAGAAAGAAATTTAGTCTCAGCATTAAATGCTTTGGATGGGTTCTAAAACTATTCTATATACAGCAAGGTTTCCAAACCTGACTGAATATTAGAATCACTTAGAGAGGTTTAAAATAGAGACAGAGAGATAAATGAGGCTCCACAGACTATTTAAATCAGAATCTCTAGAGCAAAGCTAGGCATTCATATATTTTTATAACATTCTAAGTGATTCTAATGTGCAGCCACAATTGAGAATCACTATGCTATGTCAATCCTATAAGGAAATAAAGAGTCATTAGGAATTACCAATATTAGAAAAGACATTGCTACTCACAATTGAGCTAAGTGAATGAAATTAACTGTTAAAAACTGACAGGCAAAGATAATGTATAACTGCAATATAATTTTTAAAAATTATCGGTGAGCTAACTGTTTTAAATCTTCATAAATCAAGAAAGCAAACAGTCTGCACCATGTATCAGAAGTAGTATTTCTAGTAAGATATGTGAGAACAGGCAACTCAACATCCTCTTATGTTCCGCAACCCATTCCCTGGATCACTAACCTTGCTGTTTGCTTTTGAATGTAAATGAATTAAGGTTTTTGAACACCTCAAAAAACATCAGTTAAGTATTTGATAGTATGAGCCCTCACTCTCTTTATACTTAAAAATATTCCTATGGTTCCTATTTTGTTTCTGGTAAAAAAAATAATAATAGTAATTTTTGCCTCTGTTTAAATTATACACACACAATTTTAACTAACTACAAACTTTAAGAGAAAAATGTTTACTTATATTGATTTGACTGAAAAACTTCTAAAGCCAAAGTACAATCTGGTTAGGAAAAATAAGCCTGCATATTAAAAATAGAAACATCATTTATTTTTCATAACTAATAGAAAAAATAACCTGTGCCACGAAAATCAGTATTTACAGAGTGTGTCCTTATATAAACTATTTAAAATGTTCAATGATCTTTACTTTTACCACTTCTTTGGTTATAGTTGGCACAATTACCTTCAATAAATCGTTAAAACATCATCTAGCTGCTGTTAACTTACTGGTCTTTAGTACTAACCACAAAATCCCTAACATAATAGCATGTAGAGATAACTCTTCCATTTCCAGAGAAATGTTAGTATAATTGACATTTCTCTTAAACTAGAAGTTCATTTTCACTTGCATTTAGAGCAGTTAATACTTTCAAATCCTAACCATCAAATGAACTTGTGATGACCAGATCTTAATATAATAAATACTTGAATTTTATTAGACTCAAGAGAAATAAAACTTACTCTCCGCTCCTATTCCACTCCTTTAAAAAGGAAAAAAAAGACACGTATCTTTAAATCTTGCTTCTCAGCTGTGTAGAATTAGTTTTTCTTAGTATGTATATGAGTGGGTAGAGATTGAGGACCCACAGTCACTCATCTCTAGTGTTGATGTTCAGCATGAGGAAGAGAGAACAGGTAGACTTTTTGAAAGAGGAAATGAAATGAAATGATTTATTAGAATAAAACAAAAACATCCAGGAAAGGACCTTTCTCTTTCACCCTGTTTTCCTCTATTCCTTGCTGCACTTCCTAACCACATAGGAACACATACCAAGAGTCTTACTCCTCTCTGATATACGAGAGGGTACAGCCTACAGACTGACTGCTTATTTCAATACTGAATACACATTACATTTCTAAAAAGTTAGAAACCAAGACCTCCTTCAGTACATTTTACAAACCATTTTTAACATACCAAAAATTTCAAAGGGTCCTTAGACTGAACACCACAATGACTCAACAAATATGAAAGCAGTTAAATCGCTGTGGTGGTGACTCTAATGCATAGACTCCATGACACCTTTTTTAAAATACAGGAAGCCCTGCTCCATCCCCACGTGACCCGGGTGGCCTCCCAGAACAGTATCCCAGCCGCCACCCACAAAGGAGTCGAGCCCAGCTCTGTGGGGGGGACTCTGTGCAGGGCCCCATGGGCAAGAGGCTACAGCAGGAGCTGATGACCTTCATGATGTTTGTGACACACTAATTTCTGCCTTCCCTGAATCAGACCACCTTTTCAAATGGAGCACCTGGCTCGGTATATGAAGACCTGAGGTACATGTTCTCCCTGGAGCTTGCCAGGGGCTACCCCTACAATGCACCCACAGGGTGAAGTTTCTCACACTCTGCTACCACCCCAGCGTGGACACCCAGGGGAACATCTGCCTGGGCATCCTGAAGGGCAAGTGATCTATCCCGTATGATGTCAGGACCATCCTGCTGTCCATCCAGAGCCTGCTAGGAGAACCCAACATCGATAGCCCTTTGAACACACATGCTGCCGAGTTCTGGAAAAACCACACAGCCTTTAAGAAGTATCTGCAAGAAACCTACTCAAATCAGGTCTCCAGCCAAAATTCCGGACAGTCTAGCCTCTCTCCTTGTGTTGCCTTTTTGTTTTTTCTTTAGGTGGTCTGTCCTTTTTTTCATTCCTGTCTAGGACTCTGTAGCTTAAGCTGTGGTTATCATTTTTGTTCTGTTTCTGTTTTTTAAATTAAGTCTCTGGTTGAGCCCTTGTGATGAATATATTAAACAAATAGACTGGATTTTCTTCAGAAAATAAACAGTAAGCCCTACAAAAAACAGCTACAAACAATAAACAGAATTTTTTAAAAATGTGTATCTCAACTAAGATCTTCCAGGAATATACATACTAACCAAAGACAATGGCACTAATAAATACAAAACATTTTTAAATGTGTTTTTCAAACATGTAGATTGCTACCTAGTAAGACAACTCTACAATTATTAAGCCATTGAATGTTTCTGACACAAGCTTCAAGACACATCCAATGGTGTAAAAGGAGCTAGAGTGCGTATCAAGTATAGGTGCCACAGAATTATAGAATATTAGAGCTGGAAGGTGACACCTCAAGGATAGCTACAACCTCCTAATCGCACAACTGAAGAAAACGAAGTTCAAGGAGACTAAGGGACTTCATGATTGGCCAGCTAAGTAAGGGTTGAGAACCATGCCAATGCCTCTTGATTTGACAACCTAGTGCTCTTCCCTCCTTAACACCACAGAAAATGAAGATCTGGGGATGGGAAGGTTCTTTTTTAAATCCCTTAATATATCTTTATGAGAATAAATTTTATACGTTTGACTTTTTTAATATTTTCTAGTTACATAACAAAGACCAAAAAATGTAAATCGTGAAAAGAAATAAGGTCCCCATAATTCCAACAAAAAATAGTTATCAATTTTTTTAAATCTTTTGGGTCAAATAAATTTTTTTTTTAAGGATTTTATTTATTTGACAGAGAGAGACACAGCAAGAGAGGGAACACAAGCAGGGGGACTGGGAGAGGGAGAAGCAGCTTCCCGCTGAGCAGGGAGCCCGATGCAGGGCTGGATCCCAGGACCCTGAGATCATGACCTGAGGTGAAGGCAGACGCCTAATGACTGAGCCACTCAGGCACTCCCAGGGTAAAATAAACTTTAATAAGGTATTATACACTATAACTCAAAAAGCAGGTGAATATATTACTGAGAAATTTCTTATTCCATGATAAAACACTTCACTATTCTAAGGAAAGCTTCATTTCTGGAAGAGCTTTGAAAAGATTTATAACAAGGGAATTAATTATGCAAAAAAATTCTTTGCTTTAAAAATTACCAACACTGGGGCGCCTGGGTGGCTCAGATGTTTAAGTGTCTGTCTTCGGCTCAGATCATGATCCCAGGGTCCTGGGATAGAGCCTCACATCAGGCTCCTGGCTCAGCAAGGAGCCTGCTTCTTTCTCTCCCTCTGCCTCTTTCCCTGCTCATGCTTTCTCTCTCTCTCTCTCCCTTATCTCTGTCTCAAATGAATAAAATCTTAAAAAAAAATTTTTAAATAAAAATTACCATTATCCTTTAGAAACCTTTAAAAGCCAAACAAAACCTTTAAAATTATTTCATTTACAAAAGAAAGGGTTTTTTTAAAAGATTTTATTTATTTATTCATCAGAGAGAGAGCACAAGTAGGCAGAGCGGCAGGCAGAGGGAGAGGGAGAAGCAGGCTCCCTGTCAAGCAGCGAGCCCAACACAGGACTCGATCCCAGGACCCTGGGATCATGACCTGAGCCGAAGGCAGACGCTTAACCGACTGAGCCACCCAGGCGCCCCACAAAAAAAGTTTATAAAAACATCTACTACATGAAATAAAATATCAAGCATGGCAAATATTTTTATATGGCCCAAAAGGTCTCTGTTTATGAATGCATTAAAAATACAGCAGGGCCACCACATACCAATTAGATTGGTTAAAATTTAAAAACCTGACAATACCAAATTCTGCTGAGGATAGATATAGAGCAACAGAACTCTCATTCATTACTGATGGGAATACAAAATGGTACAGCTACTTTGGAAGACAGCATGGCAGTTTCTTACAAAACTGAACATACTCTTACCATAAGTTCTAGCAAGTACAAATTTGGGTATACTCCCAACTGATTTGAAAACCTACATCTACACAAAACCTGCAAATGCAAATGTTTATAGTAGTCTTATTCATAATCACCAAAATCTGGAAACAATCAACATGTCCTCCAATAGGTAAATAACTATGACATATCCATAAAATGGAATATTATGCAGAAATAAAATGACATGGACAATTAGTATTAATACCTCTGCTACTTCTACTCATTTTACATACAACTGGTCAAGAATACAGTTGGATCCAAAACAACAAATGGTCTATGATGGTCATCTTCTGACAGCCTACACTGCCCAAATAACCTCTTTTCTGGAAGACATCCTTCCAAAAAACATTGGCCAAAACAGACTTTGTTTCCCCACCTCCAACTGTTAACTCTACCCATGACCAATGATAATTTTGCAAGGGATGAACACCTGACCCGGGGAAGTCTATCTACTGTACAGTTATTAACCAGGCTTTTGTTACAGAATGTGAAAAGGATCTGAGAAGAAAGGTCAAGTAGAAAGTTGGGGCCAGAGTAAGAACAGTGGAAAGTCCTGCTGTTTGCAAACTGAAAATATGCGGGGAAAGTGAGCAGAAAATGTCAGTAAAAAGAGAACCAGTCTGTACTGCATAAATGAAGCATAGGTAAGAGTATCATCTTAAATACCAAAAGGTTATAATTTCACAAGGCCTGGCCAGGCTTTATTTCCTGACCTTGAATATTCATAAGATTGCCTACTATTTATTTAAAATAAGCCTTTTTTATATTTGATATACTTTGAATGGGTTTTCAGATTTCTGCAACCAACTAACTCTTACTAAAACAAGCTCTAACTACCTTGACTTTGTTTATTCCCCTTGCTAGTTTTAAATAACCTACAGTTCCTTACTGTTACTGGGTTTTAATAACCTCGTATTCAAATTGAATACCATTTGAAGTACCACACAAAGGTTTTCACAGAGAATTGTTTAAAGAGTATGTATTTTTTTAATCCACATATTTATAGCCTTCAAAAAATTGTGTTTTTTTTCTTCCCTAAAGACTCTAGATTTCTTGTGGTAAGAAACCCTAAAAGATATCTTTTCAACTGGCTCCTAGTACCTGTTTTTCTATTCAATAAAATCCTTGAGTTTCCTCAAGAATTCAGGAAGATGAATGCAGCTAACTGTATTGTGGTCAGTATTATAAAAGTTGCACAATAATCTAGAAAACATCCTGACCACCAGTCAGATCAAGATTTACATATTTTCCCTACTCTAGAGTTAGATTACCTACTCTAAGAAACAATACACTGTAACATGTAAAAAGTTCCCCTTCTACTGTAAAATTGCAAATACGTAACAATTTCACATAACAGAGACAAGCCAGTAATCTCTAGTTATAAACTAATACTCTGCTAGGCAGCATATCTCAAATATAGCCAAACTATGTATCTCTCAAGCTCTCAGTATATAATCATTTTACAATAACTTCAAAGATACAGGATATGCCTTGTATTTTTCATTATTTCTAGCTTCTACTCAAAATTATGAGGTTATACAGAAAAAGCTGAGTAATATCCTCTACTGAAAATCTTTAAGTAGGACAGACACATAAATAGATAGGGACACACATTTTCTTTCAAGTCCTTCAATAAAGATAACCCCAACCAAATTCTTATCATTCCGTATAGCTTTCTAAAGCCTACCAGCAAAACTGGTAGGTAAAAATATATTTGAAACTATACAAAACATTCTGATCATACCAAACTTGTAAATTTATTTTATAATACAATGACTTCCTCTCTTTGGGGTCTGGTATTAACAAGTAAGCTTACATTTTTCATACAGCCATATAAAAACATTTATCTCACCACCTGAAAATGTGGTCAGACAACCAAACTAATCAAGAGACACACCCTTCTTTCCCATGTTCCCCACCATCCCAATTATCTCTCCGTAATTCCTGAGTTAACTATGTGAATGATTATGTAGTTTATTCAACATTTCTTTTGAAAACTTAAAATCTAGTTTTTAAGTAAAAAAAGGAAATCATTACCGGTACTAAATTTTATAAATTCAGAGTATTAAAAGTGAAACTAATGGCATAAAAAAAAAAATCTCTATCAAAAGTATACTAAATTTTTCTCTGACATTTTCAAAGCAGCATAAGGCTAGACATTTCTCCAACGCTACATCAACCAACTAGAAAGATATGGTTCCTTCAAAGAGCTTGAGGTCTACTGTACATGTTGCTATGATAGAGCACACAAGGAGCAGTCAATCTTGGGAAGACTGGAAAGATTTCTCCGGAGTATATGATGTCTATATTTAAACAGCCTTCTCCCTTTGCAGACAGAGAAAGGAAGATAACCAGGGAGATAGGGGTAAGGGTGGACTACAGCAGATGGTCAGGCATATGAGAAAGCCTCAAGTAAAAGAACATAATAATCAAGGAACTGAAGGTTTAATCTGTTTAGAATACAGAGAGGTAGAATATAGAGAATAAAGAGAATATTTAAAAATCATGCAATAAATAGATTTTATTCTAAAAACATTTACTCCAGTTACAGTATAGGAGTCCATTGAGGAAATAGTACACTAGCACCACAGAAAGCAATTAAGGAAGCATTTCCAGTAATCAAGAAGACAGTGCGTCAACAAGGGGCACCTGGGTGGCTCAGTTGGTTAAGCATCTATTGATTTCAGTTCAGGTCTTGATCTCAGGGTAGTAGGTTCAGGCCCTGCATTGAGCTCCACACTGGGTGGTGAGCCTACTTTGAAAAAAAAAAAAAAAAGTGGCAATGAGAATAAATAAAGCTGAATCAATTAACACTGGTGGAAGAGGGACTGTAGTGAAGAAGTAACTGACGATTACTCCCGTTTTTCTAAACTGGGCAAGTGAAAGAAACTACCAATTAAGTAAAAAGATAGTGTTGAATATTGGATGTACGTGAAGCAAGCAATGGTTAAATTCAATTTCAGACATGTTCCACTGAGTGTATTGTGGGGAAGACAAATGGATATATCTTGTAAGCAGTCTGAAGCTCAAGAATAATCTGATTGGATATATACATCTGGAAATCCATCAGTAGAGATGGTAATTTAAGCCACAACAGTGTGTGAAAATATCAACAGACAGAATATAAAATAAGAAGAAAGTCAATAACTAAAGCATGAGCAGTACCAAAAGAGGAAGGGCAAAGAAAGATACATTTATATATATTAATTTGAACTACAGAAATCAAATCATGCCATTTTTTTTAATAGGTAAGAAAACTGACAACCATAGACATTAAAGACATTTACCCAGCATCATTTTACTGCCAGCTAAAATTGTAATGGAAGGGGATTAGAGTGCTCCTCAAATCTAGTCCAACTTTTGTAAATAATTTACAAATACAGCTTTTAAAACTAATAAGATTCTATAATTAAATGAGACAGCATTTAAAAAATAAAAACATTCAGTCATGACTGGTGTCTTTTTGTTTAAGACTTTATTTATTTATTTTGAGAGAGCGAGCTCATGAGAGAGAGCACAAGCAGAGGGGAGGGGCAGAGGGAGAGGGAGAAGCAGACTCCCTGTTAAGTAGGGAGCCTGATGTGGGACTCGATCCCAGGATCCTGGGATCATGACCTGAAGTCCAAGGCAGACACTTAACAGACTGAACCACCGAACCACCCAGGCACCCCACCATGATTGGTATCTTAAAAAAAAAAAAAAAAGTACTTATAAAATATTACACTTGGTTCATTTAACTTCACTCTTCATATCCCTATATATTTTAAAAATGTTTATTAAGAAGATACTTTAGGTGTTGACTAGTGTTCAATGGCACTTTCTACCCTCATTGCCAATAAACTATTAGCATGATGCTTTTTCTCCAACTAAAAGTTTAAACATAACAAAATAATTTCATGCTTTTATATTCTGAGAACTGTTAGTTAAAATATGAAAAAATACATTTAAAATTAAGAGGGAAGAAAATTTAAGACAAGTGAAAAGAAGCAAACAACAGCAAAAGTTGAATGAGTTCTCCAACTTAGCATAAACGGTAAAAATAGTATCAGGGAAAATAAATTTCTGCAAAACACTCGATAACTGACAGACATAAAAAGAGCATATTCACCCTAGCTTTCTGAAATATAGTACATCAAATCTGGCCTACCAAAAAAACCTGAAGGTTCTAAGAAAAATAACTAAAACCTAGCTACATTACTCTTTCATCTCTTAAGGTTACCACTTTAAACCTACTAAACATTGTTTCATATCTTCTTGTGCGTTGCTTTCTCTTTTACCCATCCTCATGAACTGTATCTGAACCAATACCCCAATTTTTACTTCTGCTCAAACCAGAGCAACATTTCATCCACACAACTAAAACAATGTTAAGTCTCTTTTATCCTCCTCCTTCGATTCAAATTGGTATTATTCCAATTTCTCTGACTTCAGCTTCTTAGAAAAAGAAATTGCTTAAACTCATTTTTAAGGTATAAGTAAAAACTAGCCCTCACTGTCACAAGAGTGTCAACAAAAAATAATTTCCGAATGGTCAAACTTCAGGCTGGGACTGAGTGTCATAAGAAGAAAACACACCTAGTGCCTACTGAAATTAAATCAGAAAGTTCCACTTTCAGTCATGACAGAATAACACTGAATATCCTTCTACCATACACAACTAGACAACTGGAAAAAATACAGAAACAATTATTGTTAGACAGTATGCAGGGCAGGACTCTGATGTGCGAGAGAGAGCAAACAAATGGGATAAAGTACATTATGATCACACTTTCTACATGGAAGAATCATCAGTACTGTGGAACACAGGAAGCAGTCTCACTGAGCAGAGGGAGAGAAAAAAGGAGTTTGGGGAAGTAAGGCAGCGGGAGTTTGTGGGACAGAGCACCAAAGAGGAAGAAGCAAAACAGAAAAAGACAGGAAACACCAAGTATCTGTACAGAGGTCCCCTTGCATCTTCCACATACAAAGTTGCATGTGTAAAACAGGACCAAGCAAAGAGAGTTGTAGAGAGAACAATTGTAAGTGTTTTCATGAGGCTAGAGTCCTTCAGGTTTCAACTAGCCAGAGTAAAGAGCTTTTTAAATGAGACACGAGAAAGGCCATGCCAAGAACTAAGGCTAAACTAAACCTAGAATATAGACTACTCTGGACTTCCCCTATCAGAGCTAAAAGATAAACCTTAATAGAATCAACCTTATTATCAAGTAAATTAACTAACTGCCTGTCAGAACAGGTTTCAATACTTTTTTAAAGAAAGAGAACAAAATCCAGATCCTCAACATATTTCAAATGTCTACCATACAAATATTACTAGATACGTGAAAATTAAATCATAACACACTACAGAGAATTCTGCCTACTAAGAGTGTCCTGAACAAACTGCTCAGTCTCTTCTCACCACTTTCCAAATTTCTCTACGTTAAAATCAGAGATTCAAGAGAAAAGCAGAAGCAGCTTTCCATGATAATGTAAAAGAAACAGCAGTACACAGACCTCACTGAAGATACAGACCTCACTGAAGACAGAAGCAGAAAAGTCACAAAACAGATCTTCTCATGTATTACTAAATATAAGATCTGATGACATGAGTCATCACAGAAACATATAAATGGTATAGTCCGCTTACCAATATGTAAAAACATTTTTGAGCCTACAAAAAAACTAAAATAAAGTTCCTGCAACTAAAGGCTAAGCATCAATTAGTCTCAAATAAATGATAATTGTTTTAAATGGGTTTTATTGCTAATGAGAATTTGTTGCCATATATAAAGAAATAACTGTTGTTTCTCTATCCAGTATGTGGAAACCTGTTTACTTATGTAAGACACAGCCTCTAAACCAGAAAGCAAACAAGAAAACACACAATTAAAACAAACATCTCCTTGCACTAATGCTTATCTAGGCATTCAAAGAGAAATTCCTCAGTGCATCACTCAAGAATCATGAGACATAATTCTAACAAGCTTGGTTATTCTGCTTTCCAAGTTTAAGGAGAATTAAAAGCACTCAATTAGAAGGGAAATCTGAGTTATTAGAGGAAGGTAGCATGACAGCACTAGTGACAACAAAGTGAAAGTCAACAAAACTGAAGAAAAGAAAATTATAAGAAGTCACAGAACTTCCAGAACATAGAAAAGAATCTAAGTTATAAGAACATAAAAAGCAGAGGAGTCCAAATTATTTAACAAAAGCAAAAACAGAGATATTCTGGCAGTGATGGCAGAAAGTATCACTCATAACCTCTGTGAGCAAAAATGACCGTAAATGAAGAAAAAGTTAAATTATACTCAGGTACAAATACACTTGGATTACACCAGAGAATCACTTTTATAAACTATTTACATCACTTGAAATAAAAGATGTTGACATTCAAAGGAAAAAACCAAGAGTTCACTGCACTGATGATTTTGAGTAGTCAATGGCATACTCTATCTCTTACAACCAAAAATTTCATATTAAGGACAGTTATTTCCCTCCTCTCATTAAATTTTGTGCCAAACTACTGGGGCCACTCTGGCTGTTATATTCCACAGCTTTTTCCAATTAGTTAAGAAGGTACACTATGCATGAGTTTTCCCTAGTAACCTCTGACTTTAATATACTCAATTGCATCCTAAACATCCCCCAAAGTATTTCTTGCAAATTATCCAAATTATCTATTTAAAGTCAAGCTGTAGCAAGTAGTTTTATATACCCAATTCGTACAGGGCAATTATTTTTCACAGACACACTAACAGAGTATTCTTTAAAACAATGAACATGAAAACATTTCATCCAATAAATAGAACAGGTTACTTACCTATAATGCTGATTTTCTGACAGATAAAACCAGATAATCATTACAATTACAGAGCTTGAACTCGGACTAAAGAATTTTGAAAACTGAGTACCCAGTACCTGCTCCCTCCGGTGACCAGGAGCAAACATGACTATGAATCAGAGTATGGGAGTTCTAGTCCTGTATGTACCTCCCAGTAGTGCATCAGAATTTCAGTAAGTAACTTTTAAACCTTAATTACAGCACATACCCTCTGAGCGCTGTGAATTGTGCAAGACTGTTGAATCACAGACCTGTACCTCTGAAACACATAATACATCATATGTTAAGGGGAAAAAAAAAAAGAAGCTAGCAGGAGGGGAAGAATGAAGGCGAGTAAGTCAGAGGGGGAGACGGACCATGAGAGACGATGGACTCTGAGAAACAAACTGAGGGTTCTAGAGGGGAGGGGGGTGGGGGGATGGGTTAGCCTGGTGATGGTTATTAAAGAGGGCACATTCTGCATGGAGCACTGGGTGTTATGCACAAACAATGAATCATGGAACACTACATCAAAAATTAATGATGTAATGTATGATGATTGATATAATAAAAAAAGGAAAAAAACAAAACCTTAATTATAAGTTAGGAAATGGGGACTGTATAATGCCACCTATGCTATCTACTTCTGAGTTGTAGTGGGTGTCAAATGAGAAACTAGAGGAAATCACTTTGTACCTTATGAAGCAAAGTACAAATGTAACATTATTTTATCTAGGGCAGAATGACTCTCTATTGCTTTCTAAGCAAAATCCATCCCTAGTCCTGGAGCCTTCTGGCCCCTCGAGAGAAACTTAGACAAATAGTAAAAGTAGTCTCAAAGAAAGTGAATCTACAATAAGACCTGATGAGGATTTTCTCTATGCAGCTTCTGAAACTGATGAAGATATCAAATGATTCACATAAGCGTAGTATAAAAGGACATATCATAATTATTTAAAGTACATTAATGTTTTCAGAGAACCAAGTTTAAAAATACAATTCCTATAAATATTCTTTAACATGGCTTGAAAATTTCTTCCCTACAGACTATATGAGCATTACTCTTTTGATAAGCAGTAACTAGCTTATTGTTATACTTTCATTATCTAGAAACTTGAAAATTGGCATAAACATTAATAATCTTATCAATGAGTTAACCCTTCAGGAAACCTCAAGAATCCAAAAACTGTTAATCTGACTTTTCATCCTCTGCCTGTTTATGAAAAGTTATCAGATCTTTAAATGAAGCTATCCAAAGCCCTTCAAATAATTTACTTAAGTATTCTTGTACAATGAGAACTCAGAGAAAATTGACCAAATCACATTTTCTTTTGAATATTTATTTCCCAGTGATTGGCCTTGTGAATTGGGAAAAAAAAGGTCTGAACATTAAAACCCAGGACTTTCCATACCTGCTCTCCCTAGAGCCAGAACTTCAAATCTGAGAGACCTGATTCAATACTTCTGATTCAAAATCCACAAAAGGTCAATTCCCAAAGAGAAAAAGCAAATCACAGTTAAATACATGATCTCAGTCAGTCTGGCTATTTAGGCCCAAAAGGGAGTCACTAGGTATTATCTACCACTTTAACAGAATCTTTCAACCTTGAAGACCAGTTTTTAGACAAAGTGTATTTCTTCTGATTCCCCACCCACTCACATCTAATAAAATAATCTACACCTAGAATCTTGCCAGGAAAAAAAGTTAACCTTCAGTCCCCCTTCCCTTGTTCCTAGTAGAGTTCTCCATTTGGAAAAATAAATATATAAAAGCACACTGTGGGTTTATGTGAATAAGAGGGATGGCATCTAGAGAGGAAACAGGGTTAAGAACCCAGAATGCCCACAAATTCATGTCTCCAGCCTATGGTCTAATTACCATGAATCAGGTCTAAGGCTAGGATTCTACACACAATATCTTTTCAAAAATTTACAAGTCATTAGATGACCCTATATGTAATACCCTTGCAAATAAGACAGATAAATTATAGGCTAAATGGTAGGAGAGAAGGTTGCTGATTAAATAATCAATGTTAATTTAGAGAAGAGTTGCAAATGGAATGAGAAGAGCCATGTTCTCTCGGCTCTGGATAAAGAAATATGCCTGCTCAGTGTTTTCTATCAATAACATATTTTTGAATCTGGCCATCAGGAAGTATTCATTCCCTACTGGTAAAGATACTCATGTGTAATCTGGGCAATGCCCAATTCCCAGTTTCAAAGGCACTTATCTGGGGAAATTTACTAGCATGAAGAGAATAAGAAAGGAAAAAAAAAATTTGATGGGGGTGTATTTATGCACCTGCATGTGCAGGAGAGTATTATTCCATCTACCCATTTATCTTTTTTTCTTTACCCTAAATTCATTTTCAAACCGATAGAAATTAACTTGAGACCTCAAAGCACAAGATGGGTATCATGATGCTATTTTTTACAATGACAATTTGGGTAAAAAAAAAAAAAAAAAAAAAGCCAACATTATATCCAACCATCTCTCGACTCTAAACAAAAAGCAAAGGAAAAAGGACATTACTGAAAAGAGATTACATCTAACATGATCAAACATCCTCTCTCAATTTTCTTTAAATTATCTCTAACCAAAATGCTAATCAAGACACTCTCACTCTCCATCTCACTCTTCCCAATATGCTTCCGTTGGAGGAAAAAAAAAGTTAAAAGTGAAGTGTCTAAAGGTGCTACCTTCAAAGGACTGGAGGAAGGCAAAAAAGCAAGGAGGAGTTATTTCTTTTGCCCAACGTCACCAAATGAGGCATTACATTGAAAATACTGTCGCCAAAAAAGCAACTACCACCCAAATCCCAAAGGACTTTGCACACCGTGAGAAACCCATGAAACTATATTGTTCTCATTCTCAAAGGCTTAAGAATATGGAACATTACTCTTTAAATATTATGGTCATTATCTTTAGACAACTGTTTTATAGGCTTATCATCCCTGAGAATGATCATCAGGAGAGCTCCAACAAAAAATGTAACATAATGAATTAATGGGAAAATATTTTCCATCAATATACCAGCTAAGCCTTAAGAGAGCATCTCTTTGCCAAAGAAACAATAAAAAGAACAGAAATGAGTACCATTTTATAAAAATGCACACTTCTTGAATTCTTGGTTTTTCTCTAACATATGCTCTGCTTCTTCTGCCTGCAGATAACAACTCTGTTTTTAAAAACTGATGCATAATACTAATGGTAAGAACTCTATTTATCTGAAATTGGAAAAAACTTCACTTATTCATTTATTGAATTTTCTACCTCAAATTGGACTTCAAATATTTCAAATACATAAAAATGCAAACCGTTTTACAAAATGAATGAATAAAATGCTTGGATAAAATGACCTCTCTACTAAACTAAATAGTAAAATACATTTTATTAAAAAAAAAAAAAGGAAAATTTTCAGAGAAGAAACATGCTAAAAGGCCACCATATTATGTCATGGTCCACAACTAGGATTTGATACTTTGATCTGATACATACCAGAATCTGGGAATTGTCACAATAAGAACATTACAAAGTTTTCTCAAATCAGTGTTTTCACACAGCCTATAAAATCTGTGCTAATAATTCAAAAGCTTACTTTGTAGGAGTAAAAGTGATTAACTCATGTATGTCTTTTACTGTTTTTGATCACGATGTTCATGATAAGCACTGTTCACTATTCATTAATGTTCCTTTCAGGATTATTCAGAGTTAGCTCCAATTCATTTGTGTTACTACCCAGAATACTTTAAAGCAAATCTAAGCAAAATCGTGATAAATTTGGACATTCTATTTTTAAAAATACCTTCATTACAAAGGTTAAGAAATGACAGCATTTTAAGATAGCCTCCCCTTCTAATTTAGAATCAGGAGAAAGTTGTCTCCAATACTTTATGTAAACTATAGAGCCAACTATAACTCTTGCTAATGTGCTAATTACAATATACAATTACCTATCATAGTTTTAACAGTAATATCTATTTCTGAAAATCATGAAAGTCAAAGGTAATGCATAAAGTACATTTTAAATGAAAAGTTTTAATTGGAAATTAGATAGCTTGCCAGATTTCCCTTATCTATACAATGTCTAAGCACTCATTAATTGTTCTACGCTGTCTGGAAGGCACAGACACTTCATAAAGCTCTACAACTATATATCCAAAGTGTATTGTGATAACTAAAGATGTTTCCATTTTACAAATTAACTGAAATGGTATAAAACTTATTAATAAACAAAAACGCCATCAACCACGTTTCCACGTCTTTTCTAATTGAGATGTGTGAAATATCAAAACTAGAAAAACCATATAGCCATTGAGAAGAGTAATAAAGTTGAGTTTTAAAGTCTTTCCTTTTTTGGAGTTTTTTTAAGAGTTGAGATAATCATTATGTTAAACCTAAAATTTCAGCTAAAGCATTAATCTTAGCTATAATAAAAATGCTATGAATAGACATTTATGAAGATACCGAAAACGTGGGGGAATAATAAACAAAGCAGAATTCATGGTTACCATATTTACACATACTCTTTGTTGTGTTTCAGTGCCACATGATCTGATTCAAAGTAATAAACATCAGGATCATCATCTTCTTCTTCTGTATTGTGCGGATTGGCACTCTCTTTGGCAGATGGCAAATGTCCAATATTAAGTCTTGCCTCTGAGGGTGGCTTACTTAGTCCTTCACTCCCATAATTTTCAGAGTCACAAAATATTCCTTTTTCATTCTGAGAAATTTCATCAGGATTTGTGGGAGATTCACTTATGTTATCACTAACAGTTGCGTTTGTTTCATTGGGACTAAGATTATTCTCCTCAAATTGTCCATTTTCTCTGCAAGGAGAACTGTTTTTAGTGGGACTACCTCTGGTAGGGGCCGCCCTTCGTGGTGAAGTTCTCAGAGTATATCGATGTTCTTGAGGTTCTGATAAAGACATCATTTGAGCTGAAACACAGTCTAGAGCAGAAGATGATTCTGGTTCTCCAGAGACTGGCATACTCTCAAGACTTGTGTCCAGGGCGTTATTGGTGTTTTCATTACACTGCTCTTTTGAGGCACTGCTATCTCCCACCACATCTACTTCCTCCTCAGAATCCCTTAAGGATGACTGAATTTCAGAAAAGGGGCCTGTAGCTGGCTCAGTAGTCAGCTGATTAACATGTTCCACAGGCAGGCAGGCAGTTACTATTTTGTGGTCCTCCAACTTGACCTGCACTTCTGAATTTGTGCAAGGCACGTTATGGTCTATATAACTGTCCTCCTTCCTACTATCAAGGAACATTGAAGTGTGGGTATCCGAATCCCCATTTTCAGCTACTGACTTTTCCTGCAACACATATGAACCAGTGCTATTTTGTTTAGTGTTCCCATCAGGCTGACAGTCATCACAGTTTATAACAGCTGAATCACTGTCATCAACACCATTGACAGCCAAATAGCCTGTGATTTCTTCAACTACTGCAGAATTAAGTGGCCCTTCCTCACTGACATTCACCTTTTTAATTTCCCTTTTCTCACAATCATCCAGTATAAGACATCGACAAGCTCGTTTAGTCCCTTGAAAATCTGCATCATTGTCCACTACTGTATTCCTCTGTTCTACTGACTCCTTGTCTGATTTTATAGGCGAATCTTCTTCTGAACTGTGTGGTGCTTCAGATCTAAGACAACGCTTAATTCTTTTTAAAACTGGTGAAACAGGTTCTGTTTGCCTTCTCTCACAATTTTCTACAGCCTGCCTTTCTACGTTATCTTTTTCTGAAGAAGAAAGTCCTCTTTTCCTAGGGCTTACCCATGATTCTCGAGTACTTTGCTGTTTTAAATCAGTAGTTCTTCCATTATTATTTCCTTTCTGAATCTGCACAGGCTCTGGTCTCTTCTTTGGTGATCTTGATCGTACTTGAGAATGAGAAGAGATTTCTTCAGGGTGAGCAATGCTACGATTCCTTAAAGTTCTACCACAAAAAGATTCATCCAAGCCGTTTAACCCCACTGTTGATCTTGTAACACGAGTAGATCGGGAAGCAGCCATACTATGGCAAGTCCCTACAATACGGTCATCATGATCCACTCATTGGGAAACCTTCAAAAATGTAAACAAAATAATGAGAAAAAGGTAATAGTTAATATACCTAAAACAAAAGCATAAAGCTATTAACTTTTAAATCCAAGTATAGCCAATATTAATTACGTGATATAATTTCTTTTATTAATATTTCCAAAAATGATATTAATAATAGCTAACAATTATATGACACTTAATATGTTCCAGGAATTGTTCTATATGCTTTACATACATTAACTCACTTAAGTCTCACACCAATTAAGATAGGTGCTATTATCATCCCTACTTTACAAATGAGGAGGGTGAGGTATCTGTACCATTTAAGTGATCTGTCCAAAACCACACACTTAAGTGGCAGGGCAGGGTTCTAGAGACCATGCCCTTAACCTGCCCTGCTGTGTATCTGCCTCTCAGATACACAGGCACAAAGGGCCCAGAAAAGATTTCCCTGAAAGACAGGATTTCATCTTGGTTATTAAAATAATACCCTTGAATTTAGATAGCAATTATCACAAAAACTATTCCAATCATTTCTTATGTTTTCTCAAAACATTCCTGGGAGGTAAAGTGGTAGAGCAGAGCAGACCAAAAATGAGTTTTTGGTCAAATCCTTGGATGACAAACTATGTGACATCCAAAAAATTTTGGTTGCAGAATTTTTGTAATCAAGCAGATGAATAGTATCACAATCCTAGCTTGCAACAGCTAAAAGCAAAACAGAGCAAAACCAAATCTCCCTAGTCTCTAGAAGTACAGCCATAAATCAGCAAGTGAAAGGAAGTATTCTGAAGAGGATGGAAGAAAAAGAAAAGGAGCCCCAAAGCAAATATTACATCTAAGAAATCAGGACTACATATATATAACCCCACTTTCTCCTTTGAATTGCTGTATATACGTATATGCCACAGTTTTGACGCATGTTGGGAGATGAGCTGGTTTTCTGGTGTGGATGTTTGGTGTTTCTAAGGTAGAAATGCAAGGGAAATTGAAAAATGCCCTGACTGATCCATCTGGATAAACTCTGAGTGGTTATTATTTTCCAAAGTTTCCCCCATAAAGCAGAATAAAGGAGCTATTAACATTTCAAGTATCCATTCTTCTCTTCCTCTTCTGTTTAGCTTTCACAAGATAATCTGCCACTTCACTGCTTAACTTCCAAATGGGGTGTAGGATGGATAGAGAAAGAGGCCAATAATGGCTGTGGTAGGTAGTTTCATGGTATCCTCCCGCCTCCCTTTGCCATGCTTCCCATAGTCTCCTTCTCATATAAACCCTCCAAATGCCATTCTACCCCTTCCCCTGCAAACCAAATATAATCTCTCCTTTGCCTCAACTAGAAGTGTTTAATAGTAGAAAGGTTATGAAAAACTACAGAAGCCATAGCAACATGCTGCCACGTACAAAAAAAAGAAACATTAAAGGGAACTGTCTTCCTGTTTCTGCCTGCTAACAAATGAATTTAAGTTTCCTAAAAAGTATGTAAGTTGATTGAGTTTAATTTTGTTTCAGAGTAAGGCATATTTTTCAATTTTTAATTAACAATTTTTTAAATCTTACAAGACTCACAAAACCAGCTCTGGGATTAGAGTATGATAATTTGTTCTAGAGAATTCCACAGCCATCTCATGAACAACAAATACAGGACACCAGTCAGAACTTAGAAATACATTTCACATAGTAAACTTTTACTATTTTGGGGTTCATTAGAGGGATGTGACATGTAATTCTCTTTTGCTTAAATCTTGTCATGAAGATTACAGTCTATTTTAAATCACAGGTAATAAATACTGAATGTCCCATAAATACCCACTTTTAATTACAAAAAATTCAAGTTAAATTTCGAGTATTTCAAAAAAGCACAAACTAAAAAATGTTAAAATCAGTTTATTTGTTTCATATACTCAAATATGGAACTCTCAAATTTGAAGATTATTGATTTTGATATTAATTACCTATGTAAATACACAAACATAATATTTAAACTTTACTTACAAAATCGAATGCAAACATATTTAACACTAATTTAATTATATTCATAATTATTCAAAAATTGATTATGTTCATAATTTATGATTCAAAAATAGTACTGTCAACAGTAATATTTTATAAACACCCAAAAAAGAATCTCTTAATCTTTATTTTTTAAAATGTAATGCCAATTAAGGGCATATAAACTTCAAAGGATTCTAGTAACAGGTACCACTAGCCCTTCTTTTCTTTCCATACCAATCTAAATGAAAGCAAAATCTCTGCCTTGTCATTATTAATAAAATAAACCTATTATTATTACTACTCAGAGTTACTTGTAAAGAACATATATAACATTATTACACAGTATTATACATGTATACATAATATGTATAATTATAAAACACCACCTTAATGAATGCCTATTTCTTCACTATTCCAGTGATCAAAACACTGATTAATATGAAAGATGAAACCTCTTTTTGTTTCTTCTGATCCCTGAAAAGCATTTTTATTCCATTCATCAACCACAATAAAGTCTGTTTTAGTAACAGTTCTCAAATCCTGTGCTATTGAGCCATATTTAAAGCGAACTTGTTTTATACAAGGACCCTTTTGGTACCTCAAACTCTTGCAAACTCCAAGTGTGGCCTGAGAACCAGCATCATGGCAACTCTTGGAAGCTTGTTGGAAATGCAGAATATCAGGCCCTGCCCCAGACCAACCAATTAATCAGATTCCCAGGTGATTTATATGCCGATCAGGATTTGAGAAGAACTGACTCAGACCACTACATCCAGACAATATTCTTTTAAAATAATACAGTCATCAGGTTCAAACTAGATTAGATCTATGTATAATATATCCTTAAATTCCTTGAGTCTAGTAATAAAAATTTATAAATAAAGCCATGATTACTTTGGCTAAACTAGTACCAAAGAGAGGACTCAAATCTCTTGCCTGACATTAACATACTGCATGCACTTAAGGTAATAAATTGGTAAAAATTCTTAAGACTAAATGAAATTTAAACACTCTTCCCTCTGATTTTGTTTTCTTCTGTTCTAACCTTTTTCTTCATCTTTTCTATTTTGAATAGGCATATATAAAGGCACATACTTTCTGTAGTTATCTAATAAACTGAGCACAAATTTCAATTACCAAAAAGGGACTAAATCTGTCCTGATTATCTCAACCAAGTCTCAAAGTTGTTTTGCCATGCTTAGCTAAGTATTATAGACTAAAGTAGCTGTCTTCCTCATTTTAGCTGCATAATACAGTTACTAAAGAAATTCAGTGAAGAGGTTTGGAGCACAAAATTATATTCCTGCTAAAAATTAAATTACTAAGGGAACAGAAAGGAACTTATATACAAACTAAGTATCTCAGAAAATACCCTTGGCTAGTTAACTAAATAGGAGGCACATGGTGAAAACCTTAGCCAGCACCCAACTAGAACTAGAAATTCAATCATCTAATTTCAGAATTAAGGGAAACTATTAACATATTCATATGGCAAAACGCAATCTAGCAACTAGAATGAAGTTTTTCCTATATGTTATCTACCAACTAATGAATATGGCACTTCCTAGAACAGAAGAGAATATGACCAACCCATCACTATAATTAAAGAGACTCCCATCCTTTCTTCTCCACCCTTATAAGCTTTCACCCTTTTGGAGAGCACATCAAGGACAGTCAACCAAATTTCAACCTGTCTATTCATGTTAAGCCCCAAATCCTACCTATAATTCTAACATCTCACCCGTGCTGTTGAACTATCCTCCCCCCAAATTTTAATCTACTTATACCTCAAATCTAACTGTAGGATTCTGAAACAGTATCAGCTGCATTTCAGATCATAAATGTCCAGCCCTGTGATCCCATCTGCAGAACTGCATCAATATGAACTAAAAGGAATAATAAACATTAAACTAAAATGGTCCACCTAATGAAACACTACTCTAGCTATCACCTTTACTTATGAGAAAGAAATGTCAAAAAGATTTTTCAAAGATAATACCTATAACCTTCTGCTCCACTATAATTACTAAAGTAGTATGGTTTATTTTGGGAATTGAGGGACTGGCAATCATCCATTAACATCAACGTTCTAGCCGGTATTTATTAACACAATATTTAGTTTTATTAATTGAACAATTTTTAGGAAACTGGTCGTGATACCATACCAAACCAAAGTGAAAGGCAAAAAGAACAACTGGAAAGTATTACCAATATGATTTCTACCTAGAACATAAACATGAGTTGCTTAGTAATGGTTCAGACCATCCTTGTCATACAATTTTTTTAAGACAAATTTCTTCAGCTGAGCAATTACCACTATCAGGTTAAAAGTAGGAGAGTGAAACGTGGGAACCCACCTATGCAATTCAACTTAAAGTTCTTAATATTTGTGTTTTGAAGCTGTGAATTCTATTATGTACTGCCTTACATAAAGGGATCTCTTCTTTCTTCCCCATTAAGAGAGACAAATAGATATAGATAACATAGATACATTGACAGAAAGCTGAATGAATACATGCTTTAAAAGAAAATTGGGGAGAAGTAGAAGTCAAGGAATTTCATAATGCCCCTTGAATCAAAAATACCTAGGGTGTCAAAGACAGGTATAATGCTCTCGAGAGTCCAATGTACTTAGTCACTTCATTTATACCCCTGTTGCGAAGAGTGGGAAAATATTTCATCCCTAACCCATTCCCTATAGCTCCACATTCCTATGAACTGCCAGCCAACTGCACAAAATGCCATGCAGAAGAAAGTATAGAAATGTAACAAGTCAACCCTCCCACAAAAATATCAAACTATAGTTGTCTTCACTACTGCAAAACTAAGTAACTTACCTGTACAACCAAAGATCTATCATTGTGGAAATATTATCTCTTTTCCTTATATCCTGAAGGAGTTGGAGCTATGATCTAGAATAGAGCTTAAGCATCAGGGTTTCAGACTCTCAGCTTCAGCCATGGAGAATACTAGAACCTCCTAAATTCCTTTCTTTAAAATAATAAAAAAAAAAAATTAAAGAAACAAATTAACTTATGCTAATAGATTTACCCCTTCTATAAGAGGAAATAGCAGATAACAGAGTATCTATTCATAGTAACATCTTAGTAACTCTGTAGCCTCGGAGATACCAAGAAACTGGAAAAGGATTTTTAAAAACCAACAAAAACAAAGCAAAAAGACCTTGAAATATACTGAATCCTCATAACAACTTATTACTAGTTTGCATCAAAATGTTACTCCATTCTTCTCTGGAGTCTATGGGCAATATTTTGTTGAGGTGACCCAAAGACTGCCTTTGATAAAATTTCTCATACAGAATTTATAATCTCTTACTCTTATTCTAGAGGCCCTCCCAAACTTTGGCCTTCAAGTATTCAAAACTGGGACTGAAAAATAATTTCAGTTATGCATACCAAAGAATCAACTAAGTCTTCAAACATCTGTATGATAACCCTGATGATTACTAAAGTGCCTTAAGACTCTATTATCATGAAAAATTTCTATTATTTTTGGCATATGGATTTTCAACTAGGACAAAAACAATATGGATTTTCTGCTTTTAGTACCCAGTTGGCCAGATATTTTAATTAATCTAAGTATACTCCATTTCTTGGACAGTCTCTTTAATTAAGAGTTTTACTTTATAATAATGTATATATGATATCCTTTTCAGAGAATCTGGCTAATTCGTTATCATAAGTGCCCATCTGGAAACAAGGAGGAACACCAGGGAAAAGACTAGTGATGTTTATGATGCAGACTGTCACTTTATTATAAACATGAAAGTAAATATTCTAAAAGTAGATATTCTAAAAGATTTTCACAATGAAGGATTACAATTTTAAAACTGATGCAGCTAACAAACCTTGTAAACTAGAGTTACTGCCTAGTAAAAATAAACAGATTACAGTTTTAGTAAGCTAGGAGATCAGTACTAATATCTAATATCTACAGATGCAACCTCTCCCAAATATCGCCTGTAAATTCGTGAAAAACACAACATAGGAAAATTGTCTAAATAAAATTATTTAATACATTAAGAAATATTCTAAATTAACATAAGGAGGGTGCACAGTGAAAACATGATCCTACAAAAAGTAACCCTTGACTTGAAAATTCACTCATCTTACAACAAAGATTCCAACTGCCAACTCCTTAACACCCAACCTCGAAAGCCTTTCACAAACATGGCAAAACGTTACATTCTATAGCGTGTGGTGGGGGTGGCAAAAATCAGGGGCAGAGGATCCACAATTTAAGATGTATCTCTGAGTACACATGGAGATGCCCATTCCAGCACTTTATTCCAGTTCCAGTTGGCCACCTTCTACCCATTGTGGATTGGGTTTACTATAGGAGCCTCACTCATTATATTTTTACCAGGCAAGGATATCTGCAACTGTCATTTTCACAGAAGAACTGATACTTACAGCTGAGTTCTAACAGTATTATGATAGACAGGATCACCCAGATATGTTTCTTAAAAGCCTGATACACTGAAAAAGAAACTTTAGTCAATTACTTCTACTAACTAAAGCCCCCTTGGCCTTAATTAAGATTACATTTTTTTCTTACCTTTTTAAAAGTGTTTTTCGCCTAGTATTTGATTCCCAAGCGTCTGTATTTATCTGTCATCACTGTTAATGTCCATGTTACATTGAGACTTCAGGTATTAATTATTTATATGGATGTACTAGCACAACTTGATATCTGTGAAGGGAAACCACAATATAGTCACTATGGATGTGTTACTGTTTACAGGTATGTGGATAAAAGTGATATTTCTAAACACTTAGATAACACACTGCATTCTCTACTAAGCTGTACAAATAATTCCTTATATTAGGTTACAAAGTATGTGCTATCTTCAATAGACTAAGATGATTTGCTAACACTCTTACCAATGCTTCTCAGAGTACCCACATAAAATGTTTCAAAATTTAATTCTAAATTAAAATTCTTACAAATTTGAGAGCTCTACAGATTCCTTTTCTAACTACCAATGTAGACATAGCTCATTTTCCAGAAGCCTGTAATTGCTCAGGCATTAAAAGTATTTTGGAGCTCCTGGGTGGCTCAGTCGTTAAGCGTCTGCCTTCGGCTCAGGTCATGATCCTAGGGTCCTGGGATCAAGCCCCGCCTCGGGCTCCCTGCTCAGTGGGAAGCCTGCTTCTCCCTCTCCCACTCCCCCTGCTTGTGTTCCCTCTCTCACTGTGTCTCTGTCACAGAAATAAATAAAATTAAAAAAAAAAAAAACAAGTATTGTGTGTGTGTGTGTGTGTGTGTGTGTGTGTGTGTGTTTTACAATAAATCTATAATGGTTAAAAACGCAGTAAAAAAGATCATGACTTTCTCTTAAATGTGACTTTAAAACATTCCATGTCTTTTAGAGTAATGATTTTGTCTTATCCCTCTACAAGTGATTTTTGAACAGTAGCTATCCAAACATTCCCTAAAAGTAAGCTTCTTTAGGGTGCCTGGGTGGCTCTGTCGTTAAGCGACTGCCTTCAGCTCAGGTCATGATCCTGGAGTCCCAGGATCAAGTCCCGCATCGGGCTCCCTGTTCAGCAGCGAGTCTGCTTCTCCCCCTGACCCTCCTCCCTCTCATGCTCTCTCTCATTCTCTCTCTCAAATAAATAAAAAAATCTTTAAAAAAAAGTAAGCTTCTTTAAAAACCTAAGATTTTTAGATTATAGATTACAACTCTGAGAAACACATCAATGAACTTATAATCATGAAAAAAAGCATTATATAAACTTTTAAGTCATTCCAACCAGTTTATTAGAAATACATGAGTTACAAAAAACCTCATTCATATGTATCATAGAAACCTACAAATGGCATTCTAAAATGATTTACCATTGTATGCCATTCCAAATTCCTATATAATAAAAAGAAAAAGCAAAAATCTACACAGAAATGCAGATAGCCAGAGTGCCTGGGTGGCTCAGTTGGTTAGGTGTCCAACTCTTGATTTTGGCTCAGGTCATGATCTCAGGGTTGTGAGATCAAGTCCCAAAGTTGGGCTTCATGCTGGGCATGGAGCCTGTTTTGGATTCTCTTTCTCCCTCTCCTTTTGCCCCTCCCCTACTTGCGTGGGCATGTGCATATGAGCATTCTCTCTCTCAAAAATGGAAGGAAGGAAGAACGGAAGGGAGGGAGGGAGGGAGGAAGAAAGGAAGGAAAAAGATAGCCTTACACCCGTTTGTGAATAAAATTTGACAGTGGAGTTGTCAACCTGCCAGATCTCACCAGTGAAAAGCTTCATTATACTAGAGTAGAAACTTAATATAATGTTATGCCAGTTATGTTTCAATTAAAAAAAAAACCAAGAGAACAAGACAATGGAATAGTGTTTAAGAAACACTGATATCTACCAACAAGGACTTACAAGTCTATTCATTTGTTTACAAATGTTAAACAATACCATAAAAAATTAACACTATTAGCGTAAACACTAACATCTTTATTACTAAATTTAAAAGTTGCTATATATTCTCTTGTAACAAGCAAATTATACTAGCCAAAATTCTTATATTCCTTACACTGCATTCTGTTTTCTTCACTATACATTTCAAATGGAGCAGATAGGGTAGTTTGGTTTGTGATAGCTACAATAATTTTTTATTTGAATTATTTAACTATAGTAACTTCCAGAAATTTAAAAAACTTAGCTCTTCTGTCTTTTAAAAGCATACAAAATGGAAAACCATTTAAATCCTATTCCTAAGGCCTTCGTATTTATTCCTTGCTACAGAACTTTGCTTGTTTTCACATACTAATAAAATCAACAGACTATTCAAGAATTCCAAAGGCAAATCCAAAACCAATCTTGACTGAAAAGAATTACTTTTCCTACTATTTGCAGTCTAACACTGGTGCTACTGTGCTAAATAGATTACAGAATCTAAGATTCATGGCACATATGAAATCACTTCAAAAGACTACAGAAAATCCCACTAGAAAATATTACCAGTTCTACTGATATAACAAAGTTATAAGCTACACAACTTACTATAAAACTGTGATGTCTAAACTAAATGCAACCTAAATTATAAGACACTGAAATTTTTTTAGTTTTATAGAACCTTAGAAAAATTTCAAGACAAAAGTTACATACAGATTCATATTAGTACCCAATTCTTCAGTGGCTATAAGTGAAAATACTGAATTGTGCACTATACCCTATCTTTAAATGATTTTAAAAGAAACAGATGAGGACATTCAAAGGTGGCTGTAAAAAGCATTAGGATAATGCTCAGGGACAGAAACACCTTTGCTAGACAATTAAACTTATCACACTCACTTGCTATAGATAACTAAATTGAATATTTGGTGCAAAGTATAACCAAAGAAGAGCATACTTTCCTGGGTCCCTAAGTTGTCTGGAACCACAGTTTCTGTGTCTTGGATGCCTTCAAAAGATTTTAGAGATAAACCTATATTTCACAGTCAACAGAAAGGTAGCAGAAACATGGGTTTGATAGGAGACAGAAATATGATTCCCTACCATCAAAAATAACTAACAACTATCTGACCATGAGTAAGACACTTTGCTCTTCTATGCTTCATTTCCTCATCTAATAAACAGGAGTACTTCTCAGGGTTACTCTGAAGTTCAGAAGAGATTATGTCTGTGAAGTACTTTAGCTTACTGGTTTTCAAACACTAGTGTGCCTAAGGAATTCCCGAACCCTGGGGCGCATGACTGGCTCAGCTGGTTAAGCATCTGCCTTCAGCTCAGGTCATGATCTCAGGGTCCTGGGATGGAGCCCTGCATTGGGCTCCCTGCTCAGTGGGAAGCCTACATCTTCCCCTCCCTCTGCATGCATCTCCTTCCTCTGCCTGCCGCTCCCCCTGCTTGTGTTCTCTCTCTCTCTGTCAAATAAATAAATAAAATTAAAAAAAAAAAAAAACACAAAGGGATTCCTGAACCCAACTACCCCAGAAATTGACATTCAGTAGTTCTGGATATGCATGCATAAATCTACATCTTTAATTAAGCACTTCAGGTCATTCCAAAGTAGGGGCTCCCCAAGGATATGGATCATACTTTGAAAAAAGTTACATCAGTTTCTTCTGAAGCTTTAGTGTTCATAAGCACTACCCTAGGTACTTGTTTAAAATGCAAATTTCTAAGGGTGCCTGGCTAGTTCAGTCAGTGGAGCAAGTGACTCTTAATCTTGGTTGTGGGTTCAAGCCCCACATTAGGGGTAGAGACTACATAAAAATAAAATCTTTAGGGGCACTTGGGTGACTCAGTCAGTTAACCATCGGACTCTTGATTTCAGCTCAGGTCATGATCTCAGAGTTGGGGGGTTGAGCCCTATGACAAGCTCTGCACTCAGCAGAGAGTCTGCTTGAGATTTTCTTTCCCTCTCCTCTGCCCCTCTCCAACACACTTGAGTGTGCTCTCTCTAAAACAAATAAATCTTTGGGCGCCTGGGTGGCTCAGTTGGTTAAGCGACTGCCTTCAGCTCAGGTCATGATCCTGGAGTCCCGAGATCAAGTCCCGCATCGGGCTCCCTGCTAGGCAGGGAGTCTGCTTCTCCCTCTGACCCAACCCCCTCTCATGCTCTCTCTCTCTCTGTCTCTCTCAAAAGATACATAAAATCTTTAAAAAAAATAAAATAAAACAAATAAATCTTTTTTAAAAAACAAAATCTTTAAATAAACTACAAACTTCTAAACCTCATCCTTAGAAATTCAGATTCAATAAACTTGGGGCAGGACACAGAATCTTCATTTTATCAAGTACCACAGGTGATTCAAATGCAAATAGCTCATAATCCATCCTTTTAGAAACCCTGCACTAGATTCTTTCCCCTACATATTTCCCATATTGTATCCCACCTCTGTAGTATCAACATCCAAGACCAACCTTAGGTTGGTCATCATCACATTCACATAAACTAACGTACCTGCCTTTTAATTGGTCCTTCTACTTTTAAGTCTCATCCCTTATAAATGCATGTTCTACAGAGTGATCCAAAATGCACACTTATGTCCCTCTCCTACCTAAAATGCTTCCAAGGGACTTCCACTCTTGGCCAAGACAAAGTAACAGGAATGAGATTTATGCTGTCACCAAAACCAACTAAAAACAACTAAAAATCTGGACAATATGTATGAAAACATTTTTTCTTTCAGACACTGGAAACCAGACAACGTAACATAGGACAGTTATCAATGAAAAGAGGAGAAACAAATGAGGCAACGCTCATAATTGCTCCAGCTTACTGATGGGAGATTTCCAGACCACAGAGTGTGGAGGGTAATTAATGAGTTAAAAAGATGAACTGAGTAGTTTGGGAAGACCAAAGTAACTACGGTCCCCAGAACATCAGAAGATCTATAGAAATCCCCCTCAGCCTTGACCTGAGTACTGATCATTGTGCATGTCCAAGGCCTAGAAGAGGCTTGGAAAACCATCTATAAGGAATACAGAGAATGATATACATAGCCAGGGGTATACTGGAAAATTTTTAACAACCTGGAGCAGTTAGTGGTTTGTAGTTCCCGGTTTACAGGGTTACCAATGTCTGTGGTATGAATATTCCCACCTGCAGCCAATTTCAAGCTATTAACTATCACTGAGTGCTAAAATTAGAAAAAGATACATGGTAGCACATCAAACATTATATAGTATTTCTACCATAGAGCTAGAACAGATGTAAATTACCAACTGTGCACAAAAATAATATATAATAGGATAAAGAGGTAATGAGTTTTGAGGCATCATCCTTTGTTCTTAATGTAACGGATTTAATTATAAGTGTATACAATTTAATTCTATTAAGAATTAAACCAGCTCAGGGGCTCCTGGCTGGCTCAGTCAGTGGAACATGCAACTCTTGATTTCGGGGTTCTGGGTTTGAGCCCCAAGTTGGGTGTAGAGTTTACTTTAAAAAAAACTTTAAAAAAAAAAGGAAAGAAAAAATAATTAAACCAGCTCTGAAACTTCCTAACATTTTAACAAACAGCTCTCACAAGCTCCACGTCCATGGCTCACACTGCCCACAGCTCACCCAGGGACACCAACAGTCTGTATACCTTCCAGCCAGAGTAGAAAACCTTCTAATTCACAGGATATCAAGTACAGTGCTCAGAGGGGCAATGCCTCAGTAGTGGGGCAAAATGAGCTCTAAAGACTACTCTGGTCCCACCTAACAGAATAAAAGCAAGCCTAAAAAAAAATAATAATAAAGCCATTTCCAAGGAACTTAACTCTGTCCCAAAAAAAGCTCAAGAATATTCACAGTAACACAAAAAATTTCAGCACCAAACAAGGTAAAATTGACAAGGCCTGGCATCCAATCAAAAATCAGCAGACATGCAAAGGAGGAAGATACCAGTCATAATGAGAAAAATAATCAACAGAAATTGATCCACACATGATAGATCTACTATACAAGAACATTAAATCAGTTATTATAAATGCAGTTCCTGGGGCGCATGGGTGGCTCAGTTGGTTGAGCGTCTGCCTTCGGCTCAGGTTGTGATCCTGGGATCCTGGGACCAAGTCCCACATCAGGCTCCTTGCTCAGCAGGAGGCCTGCTTCTCCCTTTCCCTCTCCCAATCCCCCTGCTTGTGTTCCCTCTCTGGCTGTCTCTCTGTCAAATAAATAAATAAAATCTTAAAAAAAAATTAAATGTAGTTCCTATGTTCAAAAAGGTAGATAGATGGAAAGATTAAGCATGTTAGGTAGAGTTATGAAAGACTTTTTAGAAATTTGATTGTTTTAGTAATAAAAAAATGCTGGCTGGGATTAACAAGAGATTAGACACTGCAAAGAAAATATGTCAATGAACATGAAGACACAGCAGCAGACACTATACAAAACAAAACAGAGGAAAACAAGACTGAAGGGAAAAAAAGCATAAATAAATGTGGGACAACATCAAGCATCCCAGTACATGGGTAATCAGAGTATCCAAAAGAAGTAGGAAAGGGGCACCTGGGTGGTTCAGTCGGTTAAAGGGTATGACTATTGGTTTTGGCTCAGGACATGATCTCAGGATCCTGGAATTGAGCCCCACATGGGGCTCTGGACTCAGCGGAGAGTATGCTTGAGAATTAAGACAATTAAGTAGTTATATCAAGACAAATACCTTCTCCAGGGGCGCCTGGGTGGCTCAGTCGTTAAGCATCTGCCTTCAGCTCAGGTCATGATCCCAGGGTCCTGGGATCGAGCTTGGGCTCCCTGCTCCGTGGGAAGCCTGCTTCTGCTTCTCCCTCTCCCTCTCCCCCTGCTGTGTTCCCTCTCTCAGTGTCTCTCACTGTCAAATAAATAATTAAAAAAAAAATAATCTGAAACCAGGGGCTCCTGAGTGGCTCAGTCAGTTAGGCATCTGCCTTTGGCTCAGGTCATGATCCTGGAGTCCTGGGATCAAGCCCCACATTGGGCTCCCTGCTCAGTGAGGAGTCTCTTCTCCCTCTCCATCTGCCCTTCCCCCCCCAACTCTTGCTCTCTTTTGCCTGTCAAATAAATAAATAAAATCTTTAAAAAAAATTTAGGGGCGCCTGGGTGGCTCAGCCAGTTAAGCATCTGCCTATGGCTCAGGTCATGATCCCAGGGTCCTGGAATTGAGCCCCACGTCGGGCTCTCTGCTTAGTGGGGAGTCTGCTTCTCCCTCTCATTCTCCCTCTATGCCCTCCTCTCTTTCCCAAATAAACAAAATCTTTAAAAAAAATTTGAAAATCAAAAAAGAACAACCAAAAATGAACAAGTAACCAAAGAAAAATGCAGATAAGCTAGAATCATCAAAATCAAAACATTTTGTGCTAAGAACTCCATCAAGATCATGAAAAGACAACCCCCAAAAATGAGAGAAGTATTTGGAAATCATTTGTCTATAAAGTTCTACCTTTACAACATAATGAAAAGACAATCTGATTTAAAAACAGGCAAAGGCCTTGAACAGATTTCTACAAAGAAGATATACAAATAGCCAATAAGCACATGCAAAGATGCTCAACATCAGTAGCCATCAGCAAAATACAAGTAAGAACCACAAAGAGATACCACTTCATACCCACTAGGATAAACATAATAAAAAGATGGACAATGCTAAGTGTTGGCAAGGATGTGGTGAAATTGCTACCCTCATACATTGCTGGTAGGAACAAAAAATGGTGCAGCTGCTTTGGAAAAGTTTGGCAGATCCTCAGTAAGTTAAACATAAAATTACCCTATGACCCAGGAATTCCACTTGTAGATACATATGCAAGAAAAAGGAAACAGGCTCACAAAAAAACTTGTTCACAAATGTTCATAGCATGGGCGCCTGGGAGGCTCAGTCGTTAAGCGTCTGCCTTTGGCTCAGGTCATGGTCCTGGGATTGAGCCCCACATCAGGCTCTCTGCTCAGCAGGAAGCCTGCTTCTCCCTCTCCCACTCCCCCTGCTTGTGTTCCCTCTCTCGCTATGTCTCTCTCTGTCAAATAAATAAATAAAATCTTAAAAAAAAATGTTCATAGCAACATTATTCATAATAGGCAAAGTGGAAGTAACCCAAATGTCCATAAACTGTTGAATGATAAAACAAAATGTAGAATATACACAATGGAATATTCTTCAGCCATAAAAAGGAGATGCTGAGACATGCTACAACATGGATGAACCTTAAAAACATAAGTAAAAAAAGCCAGTCACAAAAGGTCACGTTATATGAAAAGTTCACGTCATACTATCTGTTATGGTAATCTGTAGTAAGTGATTACAACTTGGTGAAAGCTCAGGTGATGGGTAGCATTTTTTAGCAATAAAGCATTTTTAAATTAAGGTATATACATTGTTTTTGCAGACATAATACTATTGCACACTTAATATACTACAGTATAATGTAAATATAACTTTTATATGCACTGGGAAACAAATTCATTTGACTTGCTTTATTGAGATATTTGCTTTATTGCAGTGTTCTGGAACCGAGCCAGCCATATCTCCAAGGTATGCCTGTATAAAAGGATAATACGTCATGACCAAATGATGTTTATCCCATGGTTTACATGTATTTAAGGTTGGTTCAATATAATTCACTTTATAAGATCTTCTATGCAAATACTGAAAAGGCATTTGACAACAATCTATATCCCTGTCTATAGTGACAGAAAGGAGATGGATCGGTGATTGCCAGGGTACAGTAAGGGGGGAAAAAGAGAAACAATAAGAAGAGATTACGAAAGGGTATGAAGAAACTTTGAGGGGTGACGGCTAATGTTCATTACCTTGACTGTAGTGATGACTGCACAGTGTATACATGTATGAAAACACATCAAATTACATATTTTAAATTATTGTCCAATAAATTACTCTTCAATAAAGCTATTCCAAAATAAAACACCTTTCCAGGAATACAGATTAAAATCTTAGTTTGTTAATGAAGATGCAAACTGTATCTGGGTTGTTCCAGCCCTACCTAATTCCACTCTAAATCCTTCCCAGCAGCCAACCTGATCTAAGTTCCAATCTCTGATCACAAAGGTTTTCAACCATGGTTAAGGGTTAAGTATCAAAATCATCTGTGGCACTTAAAGTAGGAATCTGATTCTGTAGGTCTGAAATTCTGTCCAGTTATAATTTTTTTGGTAATTTTTTAAATTTTATTTTTACTACTTTTAACTTTTCTACTGAAGTACAACATACAGAGGAAGTGCACAAATTATAAATGTACAGCCTGAAGAATTACTACAAAGCGTAAGTATATATACATAGATATATATATATTTAAGTTTATTTTTAAGTAATCTCTACACCCAACATGGGGCTAGAACTCAAGACCCCAAGACCAAGAGTCACATGCTCTTTTGCCTGAGCCAGCTGGGTACCCCAAGAGGCATATATTTTTTTAAGAGTTCCAAGGATGATTTTAATGAACAGCCAAGGATTAAAACTACTACCTCTGCCTCAAGCATCTTTTATCTTCCTTTCTCTTTGCTCAGCTAACACTTATCTGGTCCTTCAAGTCACAGATCAAATGTAAGCACCTCCTCCCTCCAAGAAGCTATGTGTTCTCAGGGAACCCTGTGTATAGCTCATACCACTAAGCATATAGGGTATTTTTCAAACTGTTTTTTAAGGCAAAAACTCTTAAGTTATATGCTAGAAAAAAAGAACAGAATAAAATTATTCTAGTTAAAAGCAAGTATATTGACTGCAGGATAAAGAGCTTGCCCACCCTTCTTTGAACTATCCCACTAGGAGATTAAAAATTGCAACTTACTATACTCATCTATTTCTTGTTTGTTTCATTTATCGTAACTACTTTATAGCAAGGCCTTTCTTATTCTTCATTTCTCTGATGCCCAGAAAACATTCATTTAACATTATTATTGGGACATTATCCAAACAGAATAAATATGGAGGATAAGTCAATCAGGGGAGAAAAAAGTTTGAGAAAAGGGAAACAGTACCTATGGTGGCACTGAAATAGAAAAAGACTAGGCCTATCAGAGGAACTGGAATGAGGCCAGGGAGGCTGAAGCCTAGTTAGCTAGTAAGCATCATGAAATAAGCTTTAAAGCAGACAGCTGTTAAGACAATGAAGGGCTTCATAGGCTATGGTAAAAATCTGATCCTTTCTGTTTTTTATTTACTTTTTAAATTTTATTTTTGATTATTTATCCTATGGAAGATTTTTAGTAACACAATCTGATACACATTTTTAAAAGATCATCCTGGGGGCGCCTGGGTGGCTCAGTTGGTTAAGCGACTGCCTTCAGCTCAGGTCATGATCCCGGAGTCCTGGGATCGAGTCCCACATCAGGCTCCCAGCTTGGCGGGGAGCCTGCTTCTCCCTCTGACCCTCTCCCCTCTCATGCTGTTTCTCTCTCTCTAATAAATAAATAAAATCTTAATTAAAAAAAAAAGATCATCCTGGATGCTGTGTGAATGTGAACTGAAGAACATAATGGGAAGGGACCAAGACTGTAACAATAAATGTGATTAAAAAGGAATAAAAGAGGGATGGTGCCTGGGTGGCTTAGAAGGTTGAGTGGCTGCTTTTGGCTCAGTCATGATCCCAGGGTCCTGAGCTCGAGCCCCACGTTGGGCTCCTTGCTCAGAGGGGAGCCTGCTTCTCCCTCTCTCACTCCCCCTGCTTAGGCTCACTCTCACTCTGTGTCAAATAAATAAAATCTTTAAAAAAAAAGGGAATAAAAGAATAAATAAAAGTTTAAGTAGAAAAGTGGTAACATCCAATGCTGTCACTCATTTTCATTCATTCAACAAACATTGAGACCAACCGTAGTCTTGGCACTGTTCTGGGCATTGGGAATGTAAAGAAAGTTCCTGCTCTCACAAAGCTTATATATATATATATTTTTAAAGATTTTATTTATTTATTTATTTGACAGAGAGCAAGAACACAAGCAGGGGGGAGCGGGAGGGGGAGAAGCAGGCTCCCCACTGAGCAGAGAGCCCGACTCAGGGCTTGATCCCAGGACCCTGGGTCGAAGGCAGATGCTTAACCGACTAAGCCACCCAGGCACCCCACAAAACTTACATTTTATATTAACAGGTCAATAGATAAATTGTGTAAGGTGATACAGCTACAAAAAATACAGCAAAGTAAGACAATGAAAAATGATGGTTAGGGAGGAATTGTCTAATGACCTAACATTTTAATAGTGATCATGTAGGTGGTAGGGCCTGGTAGGCCACAGTTATGAACTTTGAATTTTATTCTGAGTAAGATGAAAGCCACTGGAGAATTTTGACCAAGGGAGGAACATGATCTGACTTTTACTTAAAAGGATCATTTGAAGAGCTGTGTTGCAGCACAAACTGTAGACAGCAAGAGTAGAAACACAGAGGATGGTTTTGGAGACTATTACTGCTATTAGAGAAATAATGGTGCAGTATCAGTTGAAGTGTTAAAATTATCTACTTCAACATAGCTTTTGAAGGCAAGTCCAACAGAATTCTCTCATTGGATGTGGAGCTTCAAGAAAAAGTCAAAGAATGAACCTTAAACATTATTCTTCTGCTCAGGGAGTACTCCTAAAAATGCTGTCCTCGTCCCTCTTTGTTACTGCCTTCTTTCATCCTTCCACAGGAACTGTACTAATGCTGAGAACTCTTAAATCTGTATGTCAGCGTCTACATTTCCCTTCAGAGGTTCAGTTCCACATATCCAACTGCCTGCTGACTCTACAAAAACCTCAAATTCTACTTGTTCAAACTGAATTCACCATCTTTCTTTCAGCCCCAATACCAATACCTGGTTCCTCCATTAGATTTACTTATTTAATGAATGACACTACCAAATCTCCTACTGACCAAACCAAAACCCCAGGAGTGACCCTTTTAATTCCCTTTTCCTCTATCATCCAATCCACACCTTCCATATGCATATCCAATCATTTATCATATGGGGGGGCTGGTACAGGATGGGCATTTTAACGATGTCACAGTGCAAGGGTAAGGAATTTAATTTGCTTTCTCTGACTTGTGGTATAGACAGATTTGAATAACAGATTAGTAAATGCTCTAATATTTGTTCAAAAATAATCTAGGGGAGTAAAAATCTTCAGCCAAAGACTATTCTTTGTAGAAGTAGAAAACCTCAAGCTAATTCTCAGAACGTGAACAGTCCACAGAAGCATAATTTATGAGTCACAGCTCAAGTTGTGAAAGCAATGTAAATCAACAAAGGCCAGTAAGAATAGGAGAATTTTTTAGACAGAAACTCAGAAGGCAACAACATCCACGTGCCTGGGTATAAAAGAAGAGATAATTTAAGAAACTGACAAAGAACCATTAGAGAGGACAGAAACCTGAAAAGACTAACCTAAAAAATCAAACTCTGTGTTTGTGCTACTGGGTCCCAAAAACTGGTCTTTGATGAAATGAGTAAAGTACAAAACATACCTCATTTTCTATTAAACCCAGATTTATTCAATTTAAAGAATTACTTTATTCTGAATTTATGCCACTCCACTTTTTTGGTATGAAAGGACTTTTCTGCAAATTATCTAATGTCATTTTTTAACAAAATTAAAAGGGGCCACCCCACACTGATCCCCAAAATTTTTTTGAAAATTATACTGTACTGGTCTATAAATTTTTTTTAACTCCTGTTAATTAAATACAGTAACTTAGAATCACTGAGGTTGTAATTATACTGATTATGATATCATACAAAAAAAAGTATTAAAAACACAGAATTGGGGCGCCTAGGTGGCTCAGTCATTAAGCATCTACCTTTGGCTCAGGTCATGATCCCAGGGTCCCGGGATTCAGCCCCACATCGGGCTCCCTGCTCGGCGGGAAGCCTGCTTCTCCCTCTCCCACTCCCCCGCTTGTGTTCCCTCTCTATGTCTCTGTCAAGTAAATAAATAAAATCTTAAATAAATAAATATAAAAAGAATTATCCAACTGCCATTTCTAAATATTATTCAACAATTCTATTTCATGTTAAATACTAAACAAAGTAAAAACATAAAAACAAGAGAATCCAAGGAGAAAAATGGGAATTCTAAAAACCCACTCAGAAAATAATTAAAAACCCATTCAAAAGCAATTTTTCTATAAACTACAGACTCATTAACTATTAGAGACTATTTCCCATTTTCTTCCTATGAATCTCAGAGTTATATGCTGTTTTTTATGTGATAATTCAGTTTATTCTATACTTCTCAAAATATATTATTTATTCCTATGCTAGTAATTTCAGGCTGTAAAAAAATGAAATTTTATTTAGGTACTGTTCCTTTTAAGGGGTATTAGGAAAAAGTGCATGACACCAATCATTTTATAAAACTTTTTAACTGAGGCAACGCAAAAAAGTTATGTCAAAGAAAAGTCTAGGGGCGCCTGGGTGGCTCAGTTGGTCAAGTGACTGCCTTCAGCTCAGGTCATAATCCCAGGGTTTTGGGATTGAGCCCCGCATCAGCAGGGAGCCTGCTTCTCCCTCTCCCTCTGCCTGCCCTCCCCCTGGTTCTCCTCTGTCAAATAAATAAATAAAATCTTTAAAAAAAAGTCTAAAGTAAAGAATTATAAGGATTATATCCAGATATAACAAAAAAATAGAAGGATTAAAGTTTGAAAGACAGTGTTATTAGCGTACACTCCAAACACACAAGTTATTTTTCATAAACATCTAACTCCATATAGAAGATAAATTCCAAAGTGTTGATAAAATTCATAAATGCTATCTCATTTTCCCATTGATTTACAAATTCAACTTCAAAAGAAAATCTTTTGGCCTTAAATACACAAACCTTTCAATGAAAACTGTCTTTTAAAAATGGATTTTAAATAAACATATAGCAACAAGAGAAGGAGTTCATTTCAATGGTGCCCATTTTACAATGAACTGTAAAAAGAAATCATATAGGAGGGCGCCTGGGTGGCTCAGTTGCTGGACATCTGCCTTGGGCTCAGGTCGTGATCCTGGGGTCCTGGGATCGAGCCCCATATCGGGAACCCTGCTCCATAGGAAGCCTGCTTCTCCCTCTCCCACTCCCCCTGCTTGTGTTCCCTCTCTCGCTGTGTCTCTCTCTGTCAAATAAACAAATTAAAAAAAAAAAAAAAAGATCATACAGGAGGTACTTTGACTAAAAACATTTTAAAGGTCTCTATTTAAAGTTTTCCAAGTTCAAAAAATGGACCTCGTTTAAAGGAAAAAAAAAAGGGAAGAAAAGAAAACCTCAGTATAGTTCTCCAAATTTCCTTTGAATATAAAGACTATTTTTATTTCTTATTTGCCCAGACTTAGCATCAAAAAACTTCACCCAGAAATACTTAAGGCTAGGTACTTGTTCATTTCTGGGTCTTCTGATCTTTTTCCCTTGGCTATAAAGTCATTACAGTTTTGCACTTCACCTTGGAGTAAGCTTCTTAGAAATAAAGAATAAATTCAGAGTATTTTTCCCTTTCGAGAGGTGAAATTTAAAGTCACTCTGTAATAGCTAACTGAGCCAGACTCAATGAGTCTAGTGGTTTGTAAACAAACCATTAACTCCTCTTAATTATATATCAACAAAGCATGTTTATTTCTGTAGAAGTTCTGGCCTATTGAGCAAATTAAAGAAACCAAGGAAGACTGGGATAGAAGGTATTTGAAAACAGTGGCTATCCACAAAACTCAGTCTTTGGAAAATTCTGCAAACATGAATCAAAGGTGATTTATCTATATGGTGTTGATGCACCTACAGCATATATTTGAAAGACATCTGAGTAGACTGGGGAAAAAACAAGTTTTAGATTCCCATCCAATCTAAACAACTTACTAGTTACATGACCTTAAGTGATTAACCTGATACTCAGTCCTCATCTGTGAAATGGAAAAAAAGCATTCTGACACACACAATGGCCCTGAGAATAAAAGAAATTTATATAAAGTACCCCCAATATATAGGGCATAATCAATAGATGCATATAATTATGGCTGTTAACATTATGTCCACTTTGCCAGGCACTACACTTTATTTGCATTATCTCATTTAAAACTCTCAAAATCCTGGGGTGCCAGGTGGCTCAGTCGGTTAAGTGCCGGACTCTTGATTTTGGCTCAGGTCATGATCTCAGGGTCCTGGGATCGGGCCTGCATTGAGCCCCACGTCAGCCTCCACACTCCAGCGGGGAATCTGCTTGAGAGTCTCTCCCTCCCTCTCCCTCCACACCCCCTGAAAATAAATAAATAAATCCTTAAAACTCCCCAAATCCTATGGAGGTAGGTACATTATTCCCATTTAACAGACAAGAAAACTGAGGCTTAAAAAAGTTAAATACTTTACCCAACATTACACAGCTAATTAAGTGGCAGAACACAGAGTCTTAACCACTTTACTGATACTGTGTTTTACGGTAACAAAAGAACTTTCTCATTATACCTCCACAATAACTTCAAAAGTAGACAGGTAGGCGTCATCCTCATTTCCTATATATGGCAACAAACTCAAGGAATACCTATATCAGACAATTAATGGAGTCAGAACTTGAACCTAGGTTTTACTGCCTAAACCAGGGTTCAATCCACGAGACTCTGTAGCTCTCTGCATTATAATAATTCTATAACACTGTGAATGAAGAACTTTTTCCAGGAGAAAATAAGATAGGTTATGCCTGAAAAACAGATGATACATGATCTTAAGCTAATACTTCCTCCAAAGGGCAGTCAACATTCATGGTTTCCAGAAGTTAAGATAAAGATTTACATGAGAATATCCATAACAACTTTATAATACTTAAACAAAATCTGTGAGAATAGCCCAGTGCTGATCAAAAACAGAAGATATTTTGACAGGTCTATTATTGTTTTCTGTAGTATGTTTCTTGTTTAACAAATGATATCATTTAACACAGAACTACAGAAGAGAGTTTAATACTTCTTTGCAAATCAATCTCCTACAAAGTCATTCCCTCTCTGTGTTCATAAAGAGGGAAAGGATATCCACTTATGGAGAGGTGTGAGGCCTAAACCCAATACAGTGCATAAAGTTTGATACTGAAAGTACCCATCATTGTATTTTTTCTTATCTCCTAGAAAACTTAAGCAAGCCAATTAAATACTTATTATTAAATAAATAATACTGATATGTTAGCAAAGGATTTTTAAGGTCAAAATTAAAATCTAGAATTACCTTTGAGTTTTAGTCATCACAGTATTTTCAAATGTTTAAAAGGAACAAGTCCATTTTTTCCTTTAATAAATAGAAGTATGAGCAAATATGGTCATCTGATTTATGACAAAAGTAAAATACAATACAGTGAGGAAAGAAAGGTTTTTTTTCAAAAGATTATACTGGGTCAACTGGATATCCATATGGAATAGTATGTTTTGACTACTACCTCATGCCACACATAAAAATCAATTCACATAGGCAAAGGATCTAAACACGAAGTGTAAAGAATTCTACTTTTTAGAAAAAAATGAGAACATCTTCATGATCTTGGAGTAGGCAAAGCTTTTCTTAAACCATTCACAAATAGTATTTGAAAAAAACAGATCAATTGGATATTATAATTTAGAACCTCTGCTCTGCAAAAGACATCATTAAGAGAATGTAAAGGTAACCCCAGGGTGATAAAAAATATTTGCAATGAATATTTTGATCAAAGAAAGGACTCAAGACCAAAATATATTCTAAAAATTACTATATACCAGTAATGGGGCACTGGCTCAGTTGGGTTAGCATCTGCCTTTGGCTCAGGTTGTGATCCCGGGGTCCTGGGATGGAGCCCCACATCCAGCTCCCTGCTCGGCGGGGAGCCTGCTTCTCCCTCCCCCTCTTCTCCCTCCACACATGCTCTCGTTCACTCTGCTGTCTTTAAATAAATAAATCTTTACAAAATAAATAAGTAAAAATTCCTATACACCAGTAAGAACTAGACAGACAACCTAATATTTTTTAAATGGGTATGACTCAACCAGACATTTCACACACAAAAAAGAGATTAAATTAGCCAATCAACATGAAATGACACTCTACTTTATTAGTCATCAGGGAAACAGAAATCAAAATCAAGGTGACTAAGATTTTTAAAAAAGACAAAACCAAGTATTGACAAGAATGTGAAACAGTCAACTCTGATATGCTATTGGAAAACTGTTTGGCAATATCAATTTAATAAAAACACACTGTCCGACCCACTCATTTCAATCCTAGGTATATACCCAATAGAAATACATACATATGGAAAAAAAATGCATGCACAGGTATACGTAAAGACATGTACAAGGATGTTCATAGCAGCACTATTTGTGACTGCCCAAATGCTCATCAACAATAGATAAATAATTTGTATTACAAAGCAGTGAAACAAGCTAAAAGTATATATAGCAGTATAAAGCTTACAAGCATACTGTTTTCCCAAAGAGACACAAATGCATACCGTATGTTTGAGAATGATGAAATAAATGTGTGATGACGCAGTTAATTTAAGCATGACTGAGCTCACCTACATGTACACATGAGTGCATACACACAGTGTATGACATAAGCAGCACCAATCATAGCTCCTCCATGAGATCTGGTCTATGGCTAATGAGCAGACAGCCAAACAGACAAGATTCTCTCAAGGTTAGCAAAAATTAAGGTTGAAACTCTCAGTGGCCAAGCAACAGAAGGTAACAGCGCCCTAAAAGGACATCGCTCAACTACTCTCATTTAGTTCTGCCTGAAGCCAGATAAACCACCTGAACTTTTTAATTTCATGAGCAAAAAAAATTCCCTTAGTTGACTGATGACTTAGAAGAAATGAGATGAGAAAGTATCTGTATATCAATCTGAGGTCCCAAGTGGCCTGGTTATTCTTAGAACAGAAGAGCTTGGAAATGATTCTTAGACCAGAAAGACTGATTCATTCCAAGATGCATTAATTGAGCACATGTTATGTATTATGCACTTACCATGATTAAGACACAATCTCAGCTCTGCACAACCATTCATCTTTAATGGACATTTGCAATCTAAGTATATATTAATAATTCAGCCAAGCCTATATGAAATGTCTGATGTAAAGATCCCTCTATTATCTTCAAAGATTTTATTTTATTTGAGACAGAGAGAGAGAGGGAGAGAGAGAGAGGAAATTCCCCACTGAGCAGGGAGTTCAATGCAGGGCTCAGTCCCAGGACCCTGGGATCATGACCCAAGCCAAAGGCAGACACTTAACCAACTGAGCCACCCAGCTGTCACTATTATTTTCAATTTTTATAAATGTTTCATCAACTTGCAGTTTTCCTCACTAAAGATACCTTTCATAGCTAATTAACTATGTACATTTTGAAAATGCTTATAAATAATTGTGATTAAGTGCTTGCTTTTAAATATTAAAGACAAGTCTCACATTTATAATAATTTTAAATTCAAATTCTACAATGCTGTATTTAGAATGGTTATAAATTTGTCAATTAGTTAAGTTTAGGAAAAAAACTAAATTCCCATTCATTTTATTCAGTGATTTTTATCTGTAAGGATGTTTAATTTAATGTTAGTTAAATTTAATGTCAGTTTCTTTAAAACCCAGTCACAGGTAAATTACATAACCCTTTCTAAAAGCCATGCTCCATCCGTCCTAAGAATTCTCAATAGTCTTGATCAACAAAACAATCAAGAAAGACTGACTAGGAAAAGTGTCAAGAAAAAATAAAATAATTAAGACGAGACAAGCCAAGGTGAAGATTAATAATGAGTTAGAACATTTTACCATCCCTCTATCAGGAATGAGTCCTTCTAGAAATATCTAAATGCAAATAACTTGCATCTTAGATCTATAGCAATTCTTCCAAGTTCTTGCATTTTTACTGTCATTCTCTCTCAGAGAGGACAAAAAATTTTCATCAGCATATTTAGCCACCTCTAAGTGGATGTTCCACCACCTTTAAGAATCTATAGAGAATGGGGTGCCTGGGTGGCTCAGTCGGTTAAGCATCCAACTCTTGATTTCTGCTCAGGTCATAATGTCAGGCTCCTAAGATCTAGGGGCCTCCACTCAGTGGGGAATCAGCTTGTGATTCTCGCTCTCCCTCTGGCCCCCTTCACTCATGCACACGCACTCCTGAGTAAATAAATCTTTAAAACGCATGATATTGCAAAACATATTAATGCATTCTCACAAGCATACAGCAACACAATTTACTGTTCCATCTGTGTAGGATACTTTTGTTTTTTAAAGTTTTATTTATTTAAATGATCTCTACACCCAGGGTCGAATCCATGACCCAAAGATGAAGAGTTGGATGCTCTACTGACTGGCTGCACCCCTAGAATACTTTTCTGCCAAGTTCCCTCACCTTTTTCAGTTTTCTCTCAAATATCACCAAATCGGGGGCTTCCCTAACTACCTATGTATGATAATCCCTGCCTCCACACAACCACAATCTCTATCCCTGTTACTCTACTTTCAGCTTTTTCCACAGCACTTATCACCAACTGACGTATATATTAAGTTGAACCTTAAGAAAGTGCCAATCTTCCAAGTCAAAAATGGCCAAATAATAGCAATTTAATAAGGTTCAACCAAATATTTGGTTGTTCTGTCTCCCACAACTTGAATATAAGTTCTACTAGAAGGACTTATCTATTTTATTCACTTTTATAATCCAGAACCTACTCTCAAACTTGATGCCCAACACATATTTATGAAATAATTATTATACAATCATTAGAAACAGCCTTAATATAAAGTACAAATACAGCTCACCCATTGCACTTCACATTCTGGTGCATTCCCTTCCATTCTTATTTACATGTGCATTTTTAAATCAAAATTCACAAACACATATTTACTTTTTATATCCTGCTTCCCTGACCCTCCCCATTCCACTTAACATGTCACACGATTAAAGTCTTATAACTGTTAATAGCTATACAGAATCCTTATAAGTTGTCCCTAATTTAACTATATCCCGTCTCTTAGGACACTTAAGCTGCTTCTGATACTGTACTATTTATTATAAATAAACCTCTGATGAATGTCCTTGTACACTGTATGTCTGTAGCTCTAATTACTTCTTCCAAACAGACTTACTGGGTCACAGGATACGAATTTTTTTAGGCCCCTGATGGGAGACCGTCAGGTTGCTTTTAAGATAAAGCTGTATTTAAGGCACCTGGATGGCTCAGTCCATTAAGCATCCGACTCTTGATTTCAACTCAGGTCATGATCTCAGGGTTGTGAGATCAAACCTTGCAGTCATGTTCCATACTGGGTGTGGAGCCTGCTTAAGATTCTCTCTCTCCCTCTTCCTTTACTGTTCTCCCTGTTCCTTTACGTTACTTCCTTTGCCCCTCCCTCTCTCTATCTAATAATTATTTTTAAAAACCCTTCATTATATTTTTTAAAAGCTGTATTTAACAAAACTTCTAAATTTATTTTAAAGTGACTTTGCAAAAAAATGCATTAAAATATGCTTAGGGGGATGCCTGGGTGGCTCAGTTGGTTAAGTGTCTGCCTTCGGCTCAGGTCATGATCCCAGGGTCCTGGGATCGAGTCCCACATCGGGCTCCTTGCTCAGCAGGGAGCCTGCTTCTCCCTCTGCCTGCTGCTTCCCCTGCTGTGCTTTCTCTCTCTCTCTGACAAATAAATAAATTTTTTAAAAAATTATAAAAAATAAAATATGCTTACAAAGCATACTTTACATAAAAAAGAAGGCTTATAATGCTTTACTAATTTGCTATCACTCATTGTGGCTTTAAATGTTTTAATGTTACTAATGAAAGAGAATTTTAGATTCAGGCTAACTAATGTATTATTTCATTTAATTTTATCTAACAAATTTAATCAACACTTTAATCTTTTTTAAGTCTAATCTGGTATTTCTATTTTAAAAAAGAAAAAACTTCTTTCCAAAAAAGTACAACTGGAGGTGTAGGGATGGGGAGGGGTCTCAGATTTCTTTTTAAATTTCTGTACATCTTTAAAAAGAAAAAAGGGGGGGTTCAGTCGATTAAGCATCTGACTCTTGTTTTCGGCTCAGGTCATGATTTCAGGGTTGTGAGATCAAGCCCCATGTGGGGTTCTGTGCTCAGCAAGGACCCTACTTGTCCCTCTCCCTCTGCTTTCTCCCTTTCCCTCTCTCTACAATCAATCAATAAAATCTTTAAAACCTAGACTTTTAAAAAAAAAATCAAACCTGAAGATGGCATGTCATAAATCATAAATATAGCTGAAATCAATAAAGGTTAAAAGGGACATTTTCTAGAAACTCTAACAAGGCACTTAGATATTCTGCTCAAGGCTATAAAAGGGTTATAAATGCTGATTCTGAGATATTTCAATTTACCTAAGGAAAAAAAATTTTCCCCCTAAGGAAAATTTTTCTATTTGAAAAACCAGAGTAATTTGACATTGGAGGTAGCAACATTTATCAGAGAAACACACAGATGCCAAAAACCTGATTATCAGAACTTCAGATTAAACATATCCCTCAGAAACCACTGCCAAAAATGCAACTTCATTCCACTGTTTTAAGTGCAAGGCCCAACCTCCCACAGTAAGAAAACTCACAGTGTAAAACATTATTTACCAAGGAACACAGGACATAAAAAGATGCCAAGTGTCATCAAACTTCCCTACTGTAAGAGTTCTATGTTCTCCTGCCTTTCAAGAGCTATTTTCTGGTTTTAATACCAAACACTTACCACTGAAGTCCTATATCTTCCTACAAGACCCCTTTTCCCAATCAGTACGTTCATCAGAAGATAAAAGCATCAAAATCTTATAGAAGATACCTAAGTTGGATATTCCAAGTTAAATCCTGCTTTCTATCTAAGCCACTTGATGATTTTTTAATTTTTCATTAAAATGTTTTATCCTTATCCAGAATTAATGTAATTTCATTCAATTTTTTTAAGTATATGTGCTACCAAAGCAAGCACTAAATTAATGTAATTCAAGCATCAATTTCTTCTTACAGAGCTATGGTAATTTCTACAAATTGATGAAAAAGTCAGTACAGTCTCACATATTAAACTAACCACACAAGATGATCTAAATTTTATGATAAAAATTTCATGGTTCTGTATTTCGTAACAAAAGTAGTAAAAATATTTAGGTTTAAAATCTCTCAAAATTAATAATACATGATGTCATTTACATAAAGTTTGAAATCAAAGAAAACTATGCTGTCAAAAGTCAGGATACAGCGCCTGGGTGGCTCAGTCGTTAAGCATCTGCCTTTGGCTCAGGTCATAATCCCAGGGTCGGGACCCACATCAGGGGGTCCCTGCTCAGCGGGAAGCCTGTTTCTCCCTCTCCCACTCCCCCTGCTTGTGTTCCCTCTCTCGCTGTGTCTCTGTCAAATAAATAAATAAAATCTTAAAAAAAAAAGTCAGGATAAAGGTTACCCTTATGGGAAAGTAGAAAGTAACTGGAAGAAGGTACTGCTAATGTTCTCTTTCTTGCTCTAGTTGCTGGTTACTTGGGGAGTGTTCAGTTTCTCAAAATTCACTGGGCTATACACTTAATACTGATAATGTTTTACATATGTACATATGCATGTGCTATACTTCAGTAAAAAAGTTTTTAAAAGTTAATTACCAACAGAATAAGCAAGAAGCCAGAAAACTAAATTTATAGCAGAGATATACCAATAGAGACCAATGCAGCCTGGTACTTTGTTTTTTTCTTTTCTAAGCAACAAACTATTAATCCTGAGATTTTACAAAATCAAACTCCTCTAAAAGTCCCTATCAAATCTAGCTGGTTCTTCCCCCAAATGCAAAGGTTTCTCTTCTTAGTCCCTACAACCATTAAAATCCCTTGGAAGCTCTGAACCAAGTCATCACTTCCTCCTAACTTTGAAACTTCCATCTCTGACCTTCATTTCCTTCTAGTTTTCCTACCTCTGAGATAAATTTTCCAAGTCTCCTCCCCTCCATTTTCTCAGGCACTGTGACTCCTCTCTGCACCCCCCAAATGTACATGTTCATTTCTTATCCTCTCTCCACAGGTAAAATCATTCTAACTCAGATTATTTTAACCTATAAAGTTTTATATCTGTAGCCCCAACCTCCATCCCAAACTTCAATGTACCATATTCCATGCTCTCAATCTAGAGGTTCCAAAAGTACCTTTTATTCAACAAGTACAAATCTCCAGTCATTTTCTTCCTACCCCCAAAATATTATCCTCTCCCTATTTCAACAATCTCAGTGAAAAATATCTAACAATCCAAGCTAAAAAGCTTTCAGGGCACCTGGGTGGCTCAGCTGATTAAGTGTCTGCCATCAACTCAGGTCTTCTTGATCCTGGGGTCCTGGGATTGAGCCCCACACTGGCTCCCTGCTTAGAGGCGTCCCTGCTCCTCCCCCTCCCTCTGTCCCTCTCCCCAGTCATTCTCTCAATAAATAAAATCTTTCAAAAAAAAAAAAACTTTCACACAGCTTAACTCCTTTTCCCACCAATATAATATTTTTTTTGAAAGATTTTATTTACTTATTTGTCAGAGAGAGAGAGAGAGAGCACCCACAAACGGAGCGGCAGGCAGAGGGACAAGTAGGCTCCCTGCTGAGCAAGAAGCCCAATGTGGGACTCAATCCCAGGACCCCAGCATCATGACTGGGCTGAAGGCAGACGCCCAACCGAGACACCCAGGCGTCCCTAAACTAATTATTCTTCTACAATGTCTTGAAAAGAACTGTCTACGTCTCTTTCTGCCCTATTGTTATTGCTCCAGTTGAGGCCATCATCACCCTATCTGAACAACTATAATAGTCTAATTAGTCTGCAGTTACAATCTATTCCTTACCTGCTCACAAAATATCTGTTATAATAAATCCAGCCCTGATTCTGATTTTTTCAGTCCAATTAAAAAAAAAGACAATGATTTTCCCCCATCTTCAATGGAAAACTCTTCTTCCTTAAAGTCCAATTCGATGATTCATCAGAATTAACTGCCTTCTCTTTTGCTCCCACAAGGCTTAATTCTTGTAATACAGAATTTAAAATGTGTAATTTGGCATGTCTATATTCCCTACTTGATTACAGGCTCCTTAAAGGAGCAGTGCAATTCATTTTTTATTCTCTTAGTACAATGCCTTAAAATTGGTGAATTGAACAGAGAATTCTGCTTATACAACTTTATCTGAATTCCATACTTTTTTTTTTAATTCTTTACTTTTAAGCAACTCACACTGTAAGTTCCTGCCTGTGGTTTCAAGCAAAATTTTCAAAGCTGCTTTAGTTATATCTATCCTTGCCAATGAGTTGTTCTGAAATCTTATAAACACAAATATTTAACCCAAAGCATAAAAATATCAAAAACAAGAACAAAAATAGTCCTTTTAGATATATCTCTTAAGTTTGACACAGACCCCCTTTTAACACTTTTTTAAAGATTTGGGGGTTTTCAGTTTTTTTTTAAGTAATCTCCACACCCAACATGGGGCTTGAATTTACAACCCCAAGATCACAGAGCCAGCCAGGCACTCCGCTTTTTAACACTTTTTGAGGTTATTTGATACCTCTTAATGTAATGTTCTTAATGCTGATAAGCTAGTCTTTATCTTTCTACCTCACCTCCAAGGATGGAAAGTGATTTCCAAAACAACTGTTTTCTTTTTCAAGATTTATTTATTTATTTTGAGAGACAGAGAGTGAGCACGCATGCATAACAGGGAGGGGTAGAGAGACTCTCAAGCGGACTCTGCTGAGCAGAGAGCCCAGCTAAGCACAGAGCCCAACTGAGGGCTCCATCTCACCTCCCTGAGATCAGGGCCCGAGCCAAAATCAGGAGTTGGACGCTCAAGGGACTGTGCCACCCAGGCATTCCACCACTAATTTTCTTTTTTTAAAAATAAGATTTTGGGCGCCTGGGTGGCTCAGTTGGTTGAGCAACTGCCTTCGGCTTGGGTCATGATCCTGGAGTCCCGGGATCGAGTCCTACATCGGGCTCCCTGCTTGGCAGGGAGTCTGCTTCTCCCTCTGACCCTCTTCCTTCTTGTGCTCTCTATCTCTCATTCTCTCTCTCAAATAAATAAATAAAATCTAAAAAATAAATAAAATAAAAATAAGATTTTATGTCTGTTTCTAGTCTTGTGGCATAGAGTCACCACCAATTAACAAAAGCTATCAACACTTCTCAGTTCCTTTGTGTCACTTAAATGATATAAAACCTACGCATTAGCCAGATAGGTAGAAAAGGTTCTTGGAATCTAATCAAGTGCTGAGGCAACTTGGGTGGGGTTTACAGAACTCGTTCAAGCAATGGAATTAAAAAGCAGTGGCTCAGTCATTAAGAGTCAGGCCTTCCTCTCAGGTCATGATCCCAGGGTCCTGGGATGAGTCCTGCATCGGGCTCCCTGCTCCGCTGGAAGCCTGCTTCTCCCTCTCCCACTCCCCCTGCTTGTGTTCCTGCTCTCGCTCTGTCAAATAAATAAAGTCTTTAAAAAAAAAAAAATCTACAAAAGGGCACTGTCTTGAAGTTCCATTGTTATCATAGGGACAAGTGTTAAAGGTTCAATGTGCCCCTCTGTGGCTTAAGAAAAAACACCTGGACTAAGGCAGCTCCATAGGCCAATGCAGGGCTGATAATCAGCCTGTCAAGAAATGGTAACTGATCTGTAGTCATAAACTGTGTCACAGCAATTTCAACTTGCTCAAAGGAACAAAACTGTTTCCTTAAGTGACTATTGAACCTCCAAATGCACTAGAACTAAATACTGAAATTAAGTATGTCAAACCCATGATATTAATATGTCTATGTTAGGTTTAAAAGCTATCCTGTATTTTTTTTTTACATTCTTATAATGTTTAAGAGAATTTTAACCCTATAGACTCTGACAGCCTTATGATTCTAAATTTGAGTTATTAACTGACTAGGGCGCCTGGGTGGCTCAGTCAATTAAGCCTCTGACTTGATTTTTGGCTCAGGTCATGATCTTGGGGTTGTGAGACTGAGCCCCGCCAACAGGCTCACACTCAACGTGGAGTCGGCTTGAGATTCTCTCTCCCTCTTCCTCTGCCCCGCCAACTCGCACACTCTCTTGTGCTCCGTCTCTCTAAAATAAATAAATAAATCTTTAAAAATTTACATAAATAAAATTTAAAGGTGTGAGTGTATTTGCTTTGGTTAATAAGCAATACTTCAAATTTAAAGGTGTGAGTGTACTTGGTTTGGTTAAGCAATACTGGAATGTTTAAGAGAACTTGTGACTCACTATATTTACAAGTTTCATTTATTAACTTTAAAAAGAGTTTTAAGTATTTGAGAAAGTCCTGCTTTTGAAATTTTATATTACTCCATAAGGCATATGAAGTGCTAAAACATAAAATCAAGTAAATTAAATGTGTAAATAATTAAGCAATAGTATTAACAGGTAAAATTCAAAGAGCATTTTTTTCAAAAAGCATTTCCCTAGTGCCCAACATTGTTCCAAGTATTTTATAGTATAAATTCATTCATTCAACAGTCACTGAGCATCCACCATGAACAAGGCATCATTCCAGACTCAGACATGAACAAGACATCATTCCAGACTCAGAGAACTAAATCAGTGAACGGAATTTCAATCTTCATGGATCTTATATTTTAATGAGACAATATCAGTTATGATAATTACTATGAAGAAAAACAAAACCAGGGTTAGTGTAGGAAGGGGGTGCTATTTTAGATGGCATATAATAAAGGTACATCAGTGAGCACCATCCACACAAGTCTATGTAAATGATACCTCCTGGAAACTCCCTCTTTAGAAAAAAAGCTGTCTACACCAGGTGACATTTGAATCTGAGAAGAGAGCAAGCAGTGCAAATATATGAGAAAAGTATTACGGGAAAAGAAAACAAGTACACAAGCCATTTTATCTGGGAAAGGTATCTTAAGGGAGAGTTAATCTATTCAGTTAGAATTACTGACTTAAGGGGCGCCTGGGTGGCTCAGTCGTTAAGCATCTGCCTTCGGCTCAGGTCATGATCCCAGGGTCCTGGGATCGAGCCCCACATCGGGCTCTCAAAAAAATAAATAAAATCTTTAAAAAAAACCAAACCAACCAACCTCACAGGTTTGCTTGCTGAAGTCTGCGAACCACTGTGTTATAGTTACAAACAAATCAGAACTCCTTGGTGACATTTTGCTAACTACGGAAGAAAAGTATCTACCTATATATGTGGCTTAGGTCAACTGGAAAATATCCTGACTCATTCCCCAAGACAGCATTTATTCAAATTTAGTGGTAACTCTGTAACAGTTACAAAAGTCAGTTACTCTGGGTGGCTCAGTTGGTTGGGCGACTGCCTTCGGCTCCGGTCATGATCCTGGAGTCCCGGGATCGAGTCCCACATCGGACTCCCTGCTCAGCGGGGAGTCTGCTTCTCCCTCTGACCCTCCCCCCTCTCATGCTCTCTCTCTCTCTCATTCTCTCTCTCTCAAATAAACAAATAAAATTAAAAAAAAAAAAGTCAGTTACTCTCTCCTTCATTCTTCGTGAGAGAATGTTCTCCTATATCATGATGTTGCCCTAAAGTCAAGACATTTAAAGTATCAGAGCAAAAAGAAAACTTTAGAAATTAGGCAAACACTTTGTGTAACATTTAATTTCTACAAAAGCTCAGCAAATAGGGCACCTGGATGGCTCAGTCAGTTAAGCATATGCCTTCAGCTCAAGTCATGATCCCAGGGTCCTGGGATGGAGATGCTGCACCCCCACCCCTACTTGTGCTCTCATCAAATAAATAAATAAATAAAACCTTTGGGGAAAAAATGCTCAACAAATAAAAGATCACTCCAAAATGGAGGTGCATGTTACTCTTAAATTACTCTTGAACAAAATACCTAATTTCAACAGTCACAGGCCATTTATAATATTCTGGCCCTAGCTATTACTGACTGATGGTAAACAAAATTAGTTTATAAAGAAAATTACATGTATCTTCCAGGCTAACCGTGGGACTTATATGAAAGAAAAATTATGTGAAGGAATGCAGTAATAAATCTTTCATCATGCCTTTCTTTAAAATTAAAAAAGTGAGGGGCGCCTGGGTGGTTCAGTGTGTTAAGTGTCTGCCTTCGGCTCAGGTCATGATCCCAGGGGCCTGGAATCAAGCCCCGCATCGGGCTCCCTGCTCAGCGGGGAGCCTGTTTCTCCCTCTCCCTCTGTCTGCTACTCCCCCTGCTTGTGCACACGGGCTCTGTCAAATAAGTAAAATCTTTAAAAAAAATTTGTAAGTGAAATGGGAGGGGTAGAAAAGAAAATAGGGAGAATTTCTGTGAGAAAGTTGCACTTATATTTGAAGCCAGCCTGAAAGGGAATATAAACTAGGTAAAGCTTTAGCTGATTCTCAAATTTTCAGAGCCTATAACTTGATTTTATAATGTGTACACCACAATGTTACACTGTCCATAAATATAAAATAAATACCTTAAAAGTAAAATGGCTTCAACAAACTGGGACTTTTTTGCGGGGGAGGGACACTCACCATATTCTTTAAAATAACAGAGGATACACAGGGTGTCTGTCATAAAAATTAGAATAGGAATCACTGCTTGAAAGGAATTCAAAGAATGAAAAGAAAGCTGCCAAGTCATAGGATAAAAGTCCAAAAAGCCATTAGCTGGTCAGGAATGCTGTACCAAAGTGTACAAAACAAAATTATTAAGTTGGGGGGGGGGGGAAGGCTGAAGTACTGTTGTAGGCCAATCAATGACAAAAATTAAAAGAATCCTGTTTGCCCAAAGAACACTAAAACACAGAAAGGGTCTACCACACAATCTGAAAGTAAGGCTTTTCTTTTATGTCCCCTTCTAAGAGTTCTTGAAATCATGAATGCAACAAGAAAAATATCTAAGTCAAAGTGTTGAGATCTCCAGGTATAAACTACATTGAGTTCTAGGACTTCTAAAGCAGGACAAAAATACAATAATGTTGATAAACAAAATTCAAGTTCAAAAATAGACAAAATTATTCTATGGTACTAGACATCAAAATAGTGGTTTCCCATGGGATGGGGGGGTAGTGTTAATGACCACATTAGGACACAAGACAGTTTGAGATTTTGATAATGTTCTGCTTCTTTATAATGATTACACAGGTTTGTTTATATTGTGAAAATTCACTGAACTGTAAACTTATGAGAACTTTCTGTATTACACTGTAATCATATTTACATTTTCTTTAAAACAGGAAGCAAAGGACATTTCGCCCTCAGAAAATGAAACATTACTGCAAAAACAAACATTAAAACTTTCTATTTAGTGGACACAGTTCAGATTAAGAATTACAGGTTTGGTGTGAGTACAGTAAGATACAGAAGTATTATAAGGTTCCTCAAGGGCTATCAGTAGATAAATCTCACAAACACACACACCTTTCTCAGGAGAAAAAAATCCTGGCACCTCCCTCTATAATACTGTCAAGCTAAATAAAGCATTACTTCACCTTATTTATGAAACACAATAAACCTGCTTTCTAATGGGGAAGTGTATAAGAACTACAAGATGTATTCCTTAAGCTTCTGACCAGTTTTAAAAAAAAGAAAAAATCTAGAAAGAAAAGTATAAGTAACTGGCAGAATACAATTAGCAATTGTTATTTCCTGGACCACTTCAGTGCCATTTTGCAAAATCAACTTATTCCTTACAAAGTAAGCAGAATTCCGGTAGTAATAAAAGGTGTAAATTATGTTCCAATCCCTTTAAATCTCATCCCAATCCAAGGTAGAAAGAGATTCCACCCCAACAATTTCTTCACCTGCAATTCTCTTTATGTGATCCCCAAGCACAGGACACACATTTTTTCAAATGTTTATTTTCAAATATTTATTATGATTTCACAGTCACAAAGTTAATCTCGTTTTTCTTCCTAGCATTAATGTAATCATAACAATCTGTAAACAACACAAAATATTAGTCATTATTTAATAAAGTAATAGCTTTGGAGCCTTCACAGTTTTAAAATGTAAGTAAGTAAAAATAGCTCCCCTTTTTTCAAAATTTATTTTAAGATCTTGAGTAATTATTTTGTAAAGAAAAACAAACCCTTCATAAGCAATAAAAACTTTAGATATTGAAAATGCTCTCCTTGGCACGGATGGTCTCACTAATGCTCACCTGGAATTTCTTACTGATTATTAAATGTCAGTACATGTGCCACACTGCTGTTCTTAACAGTTGAAAAGAAAGGTACTGAGATTCTGTAACTAGAGTCCTAGAACTGCCAATTAGCACTTTTTCATTAAATAGAGGCATATGATGTCAAACTACACATTACTATTTAATAAAAGACACCTTAATCACACATCCTAAACTGTTGATCTTAGCAGTTTATTTCTAATTCCACAAAAATCTACCAAAATAGTTTTTCTCTTTATAGCCTCTACTACTGTACTCTTAAGTAGTTTCATATTTTGTCCAGTCAAGAAAGGAGAGGGGCACGTGGCTGGCTCAGTCTATAGAGCATGCGACTCTTGATCTTGGGCTTGTGAGTTCGAGCCCCACAGTGGGTGTGGAGATTTGCTTAAAAATAAAATCTTAAAAAAAAAAAAAAAAGGAGAAATTACTTCACTTAACCTTACTTAATTCTGTGGTATGGGAAAAGAACTTAGAATTTGGGCTGACAAGAAAAGGAATTATAAAACACTGTTTTGTACAGAATGAGCTTTATTATCCTCAATTTGTAAAGTGCTCTTAAAAATCAATATGAAAACAACTATCACAATAAAAAGATACCAGGTGAAAAGATAGTAGATGTGCCTTAAGAATCTTCTAAAAAACAATACTAACATTTTTTAAAAGTTTGGAATAAAAGTAAAAAAGATTTAAAATGTAAAAATGAAACACAAAACAATGAGCAAATAAAGGATTATTTAACAGAGCTGAGACGATTACCAATTTGGAGGAAAACATTTATACTCTCACTTCACACCAATACCAAATGAGGTAAACAGTTAAATTTATTTAAACTAATTTATAAAAACTAAAAGAGACAGTATTAAATCAGTATTGTTTATTTATTACATTTCCAGTAGAGGAATTTCAGAAGTTCAAAGTAGAACAAAATTAGGTCGAAAGATTTGATTAACATTAATTTCCAAATTCTGTTTATCTAAATTCACAAAAGAAATACATCTATTAATCATGTTTCACCTCGGTAGTAATCTAAGAAAAAAGTGGTATGACTTACACCCCATGAAGTTTTTGTAATACTAATATAGATAAAGAGCAATAGCCACTTCAACATAAATATAAATTGATCCTTTTGGTAAACAGTGTGACAGATATGTTTTAAAAGCCTTTAAAAATACACCTAAAAATCACTTCTGGTGTTGGCAATATACAAGAATACTATATACAGAAAATTATCTTATATATAAATGTTCTTCACACTGTTATTTATATATGCAAAAAATTAGAATAGGGCAATGATACATCTACACATAGGACATCATACAACCACTTATAATTATGGTTATGAAGACTCATTGTGAGAATGGAAAAATGTTACCTAACATTAGATTAGAAAGCAGAACATGGTATTAAATGTTTTATTTGCAAGTATATAAAAGATGTATTTTTTAAATAATGTAAGAAGTACATGAAAATGTTAATATGGTTATATTAATTCCTCAGATTTAAAATTCCCAAGTCAGCCATTAAAGTCATTAAAACACACACACAACACAGTTTATACTTAAATCAAATACTATCATTACTCTAACAATGAAGAGAGAAAAAGAGTTTAAATTAACATATTAAAAGAGACTGAAAAGGCAAGCAAAGCAACAAAGAAAATCCACTACAAAATGAAACATTTCTCACCTCAGGACACTCACCAGTGCTAAGGACGGAGACTTAGTATTAGCATTCAAAACTATAGAACTGAATTATATGAACTGGTCATTGACAAATTCTAATTATTTGCTTCGAAAATTCCTTTATTAATAAAGGCGCTAGTCTTTAGACAACTGCTTATCACTGATATCAAATATTAAATGTAAACGGAGCCTTATCTGGGAGGTAATCCCTTGAAATAATAAATAAGGAAATGAAGAAATAGATAAAAGCAATAAAATAAAACAAAGGAAATGCCATACACAACAGCATCATTTTTATTTGGTTTCAGACGAGTTCTGTAAGTCAATTTTCCAGAAAACTGAAAGCATTAATTAACAAAGCTTTGAAAACATTTACTCATAACCATCTTTTAAAAAAAGACACCAACTCCTTACTTCCTTAAACACAATACACAGAATAAAAGTTCATGATTAAGATCATCGTGTGACACACCATGTACTACACTGTTCTGCAATATTGTGATTCCCTCACAAGTTAATGGTAACAGGACTGTATGTCTCTGTGCAATGGCCTTAAAACACTTCTTCTATAGTTCCATCTATTTTTTAATAGCTTTTCTTCCTTTTCCCTTGAAATAAAATAACATTTCAGCTGTCAGTGTGCCTAACTCCAACAGCCAATCCTGTGGCTTATCATCTGCGGGCTATAAAATCAGGTAACTAACCCTGTTGGTGCTGCAAAACTTCTTCACTCAACTTAGGAGTTTCTGAAGAAAAACCACAGGCTTTTGGTACTTGATTACAGTTATTCTGAAGGCTCAGGATTCCTGCTGTTTCAAATGGCTGAGATCACTAACACTCAAAAAATGTTGGTTGAATTACTGAATATAACTTACAATGGAGTTCCTAATAATAATAACTGAATAGTTTGATAGTCTCCTCAGGAAAAGTTACTGAACTCACTTGTCTCTGACAAAACAAAAATTACCTACCTAAATGAGAAAGAACAGCTGAAAAGAAAAAAACAGAAAGAGGTGAGAAGGACAAATTCAAACAAAATAGCAAAGTCTATACTTCCATGGTGTTAGAAGTCAACACTTAAAAGACTTTGGGAAATACTCACTGATCAGTACTTTTAAAGTATAATTACAGTGGTTACCAGAGTATTTAACCACAGAAATTTGTACCACAGTGTATACCACATCTATATTAAATACTACTTTAAAAATCAAAAACTCTTCCAGCAAATATTCCTTGCAGTTAAATCCAGACTGAATTTTCATATGAAATTAGCTAGGTTTTTTTAAAAAGCACCTGCAACATATTTTCACTGACATTTCTGGTCAAGTCATTTCCTATCTCTCTTGGACACTGGTTCAAGAGGTGAGAAATAAAATTTATATTCTTGATGTAACTAATATGTAACATAGGTATCAACACCATATAGTTTACAAAATTATAGGTCTATGGAAATTAGCATTGTTTCAGATCCCAAGAAAAAAATCCAAGTGAGGACAGATCAGTACTGTATTATCACTGTTATTAATTTCCTCTGGTCACTGAAGTTCATCAGCTCTCACAGATCACTTTTATGACAATTTGAGAAAAGGGAAAATAAATTTCTTAGTTATTTAAGTTTTACTCAAGCAAACTCAGATCACGTGAGATACATGCCTCTTCCTCCTTAGATTTTCTCAGTATATTTCTACCCAGTACCTCAAATAAGTACTAGTCTCTAAAAGACTGGCCTCTTGGGCGCCTGGGTGGCTCAGGTGATTAACCGTCTGCCTTCGGCTCAGGTCATGATCCCAGAGTCCTGGCATTGAGTCCTACATCGGGCTCTCTGCTCAGCAGGGAGTCGGCTTCTCCCTCTCACTCTCCCTCTCTCTCAAATAAATAAAATCTTAAAAAAAAAAAAAAAAGACTGGTAACTCTCAAAATCCACTACCAAAAAGTTTATAAAGCAAAGTTGTAAGAAACATGTATTATCGCAAGAATGAGATGCACACAGGAACTACCTAAGGCCCAATTACCAAGCAAAACTTTGTAGATATCTTTGCAAAGGCCATTACAGAATTGTGACCTTAGAGTCCATTGTCATTTTCACAAATTTTCTACTTCTAAAAATAAAATGTACTCAGCAAATGTTACTTAACAAGAGCTTTACCTAACTAAAGAATTCACAAAATTTCAATTAAGTATCAAATTCAGTTGCTGACTTTCTATGACAAGTGATATCAAGCAATTTTTGAGATAACTGGAAACCATTTAAAAAAAGTTTTAAGAGGAAAAAATTGCCTGGAATTACAGATTCCAAATTCTGGTCAACTCAAATTGCCCTCCAACCATAATGAACCTGCTGCCTAGTCTTAGATCATGGCTCTCTCAACCTTCTACCATCCTCTCCTTTCTATGCAACTTCAATTTCATCTCAGTATCCAACTACACAGTCCCCTGTCTCCTTTTCCTCTTTCCCACATCAAACCTCTCAAGACTTTCATTCCCCAACGTTCCTACTTGAACTATTACAAAAGAAAACCACACTGCCCAAGAGTTAAGTCACTTTCATGTGACTGATAAGTAATACTGCTAGTAGGTTTGGGGGGGGGGAATTAAAAAAAAAAATCACAAAATGCTGCTTAGCAACTTCTGAGTTGTACATTTGTTTGTATTAACTAGTGATATACCTACCACTCTTCTGCTGAGTTCACTAAATTGCATAGTCAGAACTATTTACGCTGATAATTTTTAGAACTTCTGGAAAACTGGGGCGCCTGGGTGGCTCAGTTGGTTAAGCGACTGCCTTCGGCTCAGGTCATGATCCTGGAGTCCCTGGATCGAGTCCCGCATCGGGCTCCCTGCTCAGCGGGGAGTCTGCTCCTCCCTCTGACCCTCCTCCCATCTCATGTGCTTTCTCTCTCATTCTGTCTCTCAAATAAATAAAATCTTAAAAAAAAAAAAAAAACTTCTGGAAAACTACCATACACATACTTGGATTATAATTTAGAAAATATAAGTATCACAAAATATAAGCATGAATATAAGGATAAATATATAACACAAATACTAAACATAAAAATATAAAGCTCAACTGATACATCCTTGTTTCTTTAAATCCTATTTTACATGGATTTCATTTTGGTGCAAAGCTAACCAGTATACTAAATCTCTAGGACAAAAATAATGCTATCCCTCAAGATACTTTCACAAAACCATTATCACCAAAAAATCTGTACAAAGAATTTTCTTTTTAAAAAGCAAATATGCATGTATCTGTCAAGACAATAGGCATTTATCACTAAATAAAAATTTAGCTGAGTAGAAAAATTTTTACTGATTGCTAATGTTGTGATAGTGTATCTTAAAACACCACTCCACTTCCTCCTCTTCGTTAAAAAAAAATACATAGAATAGTACACAGCTACTGCTAAGAACGGTTACAGAGATTTAAGACTGAGTAAGGCAACTTGGCAGAGTAACAGGGAGCGTTTTACTCTATATACTTCTCTGTATTAAGTGTAAAGGAAACACCTTCATAGCTTAACAAAAAATTATGAGTGGATTACCTAGTTATCTGACTAGCTTTGTAATTAACTTCCCACTACGAATACTAAATAAATTCAAAGACTGTTCAAGAATATGAAAAAAAAATACACTGTAAATTCATTTCTGGTAAGACATCGAAAGTTGGAGAAAAATTAATTTTATGTCAAACTTATTTAAAGAAAAACCAAACCTTGATACCAAAGTTTATGAAGATAAGTTCGGTTTTAACTAAAATTTTGATTTAAAACATTCCACTATTACTTTAAACATGTGACCCAAAACCATCCTTGAACATCAAAGATGGCAACCTCATAATATAGTAATCAAAATCATATCGATAATTATGAGTTAATAGGCACGCACAAAAAGATTAAAAAAGATTTTATTCTGACATCAGGTATTGTCAGAGATATAAGCGCTCCTTCCAAATACTGCCAAAAATTATTGTAAATACAAAGTCAGTCAGAATCATGAGGAAGTTATCAATGACCAAGTAAGTGGGAGTAAATGATGCCCAGAGAGAAAAAACAGAAGGCGCTTAGTTTTAAGCGTCTGAGAATGGCCAGAGGAGAAAGGTACTGCAGCAGAAACAAGCGACAGAATTGGTTAACAGGTCTGGAATTCTTTAGAAAATGGCAACAAGGGGAAAAACTGACATGAACGTTTGAAAGTAAGAGCAACAGTATCCAACGGAATCGTCACGACTGCGCGAGAATGGCTCTGAACTTCCAAGGGAGCGGGACGGGGGTGGAACTATCACTGCGCGGGGGAAAAGGAGCCGGGGCTGAGGGGTGCAGACGCTTCTGCAGGTGGCGGAGCGCCCGCAGGGGGGTGGGGAGGAGGACCGTGTCGCCTCAATGGGGTCAACGTAGTCCCCTCAGGACTAAAGGAAGCTAACCTAACACGTCTCCCGGCACCAAGAGGCACTCGCTCCCGGCCCCTCCCTAACAACTTGCCTTGTAGAAAGAGCTGTGGGTCCCAGGCCCCCGGAACCCAAGGCTTCGCCATCCAGGACAACTGCTCTGCCAACAAGGTCCCGCGAGAATCGAGAGATCTCGCGATACAAACCCACTAGCATCTCGCGAGTTTCCTCTAGAACCAACATGGCGGTACAGGGAAATCGGCCTTTCGGAACTTGGAAAGTGCTTCATTAACGGACTGGAGAATGTGTAGAACAAGGAAACAGCAGAAAGGCTTTTCCGCCTTTTATTTCTCATCTATCCCCCCTAGTAAAGAAAAGCGGTAGAAAACCCTAAAACCTCCAAAGATTACGGTTATACCACACAGACAACATCCCTTTGCCTCAACCAGCCTCCCAGCCTGTCACGTGGAGGCAGATTCTCGGCGTGCCCGTCACGTGGACCGCTCGCTACTAAGCGAGCGCGCGCTTGTCCTCCCAAGAGCCCTCCCCGCCCCCCTATCGCCCGCGCACACGTGCGCGCGCACCCCCACCCCACGTGGGGGCTTCGCCGTCGCTGCCGCCGCCGCCGCCGCCTCCAACCCACCCCCTCCCGGCACTCAGCTCTAAATCCGGGTTCCAAAGTCGATGGTGCCCCGGGTTCCCTCCTCCTCCATTCTCCCTCCCCCATGTCTGGCCCCCACCACATGCCCCGAGCGACTGCTCACCTTTCAAGCGGGGCAGGGCGCCGGGAGCCACTCGGGGAGGCGCCGCCGCCGTGGCCGCTCTCTGCCCCCGCCACGGCACTTGCCCGGGTGGCCGCCGCAGGAAGCTCGACAGCGGCGCCGCGGCGCTTCCAGGTGGGTCCCCGCCTCCCGCTCCTGCCACTTCCCGCAGCACCAGCGGCTCCTTCCGGTCCCCTCCTCTTTCCTCGCTGGGACGGACGGGCGGGCGGCGGCGGCTGCAGGCGGGCTCACTACACCGCCTGCTGGTAACCGCGGCCCGTGCAGCGCCGGAGGCCTGGGAGATGCCTAGGTCCGCCCCCGCGGTCAGCCCTCCTCCCTGCACGAGGGTTGGTCTTCTGAGGGCAGGGCCCAGTTCATACCCTGCAATAGTCTTAACTTGGCCCTTTGCTTCTGTAGGGGAAAGGCGTCACTGTAGCCCCGCTGTTGGAAGTCCGCTCCATCCTGCCCTTTGTGGCCTCTTGAAAAATTTGGACACGCTAGCTCCCTTAGCGGTGTGGTCTCAACTATATATGGATATTATATATGCTCTTGCCTACTTCATCTCCAACCACACGACCCCCAGCTCACCCCTTTGGCTTTGTGGCTGTTCCTACAACGCGCAGGTCTCTGTCCAGTTCAAGACTTTCAGCTTGCTTTTGCCTCTGACTAGAACTCTTCAGTTAACTCGTTGATGTTCAATGCGTACTTCAACTCCCTTCTCGAAAGTCATTATCTGAGGCTTCCAGACCACTTTATCCAAAGGAGCACGCTCACACCACCGCTCTTTCTTTCTTTACCTGCGTATATTTCTTCCTAACAGTTATCACTTACAGACTTTGTCGGTCTCCTGCCACCAAGAAGGTGAGATCCATAGAGGCAGGGACTTTGTAACTTTTGCTTATTGCTGTGTCCCCAGACCTGTGTCAGGCACAAAGAAGTCTTAATAAATACTATATTAAAACATGACAACAGGGGCTTGTGGCTGGCTCACTCGGAAGAACAGGCGACTCCTGATCTTGGGGTTGTGAGTTTGAGCCCCACCTTAGGCATAGAGATTATTTATATAAATAAATAAACTTTAAAAAAATAAATGAAACATGTTAACAAACTACATTGGGCATGCAGGAAAATTAAAGCCCAATAAACATTCATGGAGATAAGTACTTCCCTTGGGTTCATAGTTCCATTGACACTCTCACCATTTATGAGCTGTGGAAAAGCTGAGCTAAATCTCCTTCCCTGTCTAAAGTTAGAAAATTATATTCCAAAAAATATAAAATCCAGAAGCCATTTTAACTGGAGCTCTCCTGCATTTGTCAAGTACTGCTACTTCATTGCTTTTGTTTTCCTTGTCTTTGGAACTTTTTTTTTCATGCAAGTGGATAACGTGCCTCCTTTTTTTTTTCTTGTAAGTTATTAAATGGTTGAATTGACTTTTTATATTTGTTTTAGTTGAGAGTTCAACTCAAGATAACATCTCCTTCCAGACAAAAGGTGACAGGTATATTTTTATATTAACACATCAACAAGCCTTTACTGAACCTAATTGGTTCCAGGCCCTATTCTAGGACTAGAGTCACAAAAATAAACAAGGTTTCCCTACCTTGCTCTATATACTTACAGAACCAAGTTTTTTGTATAATAACCGTAACAACCATCTCTTCTAGAATCCTATGCGGCAGGCAATATGCTATGTACTTTTTATCACTTATCCTATTTTAATCTTCCAACAATCCTGAGAAAGATACTATTAATGTCTGGCACCAAAAGTTACTTCTCAGATACACTTCAGAAATGAAGGACTTATTACCAGCAGCCAGGAGTGTTCCATAGACAGCCATGAACTGTCAGCCCCTTCTGGTGTTGTTCAGTGTCACACCTTTTCCCAAGGAGGCCACATCCAAAATGACTGATCAGTGTAGAGCCACTAGTAGTATCTATCAGGACTGTTGAAACGGGGGGCGCCTGGGTGCCTTGGTTGGGCGTCTGCCTTTGGCTCAGGTCATGATCCCAGGATCCTGGGATGGAGCCCCACATCTGGCTCTCTGCTCAGTGGGGAGCCTGCTTCTCCCTCTCCCTCCCACTTCCCCTGCTGTGTGTGTGTGTGTGTCCATCAAATAAATAAATAAAATCTTTAATAAAATCTTCCTTGTTGGAAGGACTAGCCCTCTCACCTCAACATGGGACAGTTCTAGTGGATCATCCTATCTGTAGAACAACTTGCATCAGCTGATGCATTCCATTAAGATTACATCACGGCTTGACTTCTTCCTCTGCCCAATTCTTCCCTAACCTCACAAATGATGATCCTAAGAGCATTTCCAAATTAATCTGCACACCAATCATGTAAGTATCTGGTTCCTGGAGAACACAACCTGTGACTCTTCACATTTTTCTGATGAGAAAAATGGGCTTAGAGAGGTTATGTAATTTGAACTGCAGAGGCTCTATGTAGAGATATAAATATTGTGGGAACAGAGGAGGTTTGGGAAAGGCTTTTTACAAGGGTTGGCATTTGAGTTATAGCATGAGTTTGCAAAGCAGAGAAAAAAGACTTGTCAACTGAGGGAACTGCATGAATGAGAGTGTACAGGAATGTGAGAGGGGAACTACAAGTAGCCCCAAGTGGCTGGGTTCTAGGGTCTTTGGAACAAGCACTGAAGAAGTAAGGGGGAAAAGACCAGTTCATTGATGGTAAAGAAGATAGCAAAGGAGAGAAAACTGTAGGCTTGGGTGTTGATCCTGGCCAAGTAGAAAGGGCTAAGAGTCCCTCAAATCTTCAATTATCTAAGAGAGGGAAAAGGAGCTCCCTTGCTCTCAGGAGGAAACACAGCCAAGCTCACTGGTGAAAGTCACTCCCTAATTATGGTATATCCTGTTTGCCCTTTGTTATTTTCATCTAGGATCACAGAATACTGAAGATGGAAGAGACTTCAAGATCATCTAATTCAGGGGTTTGTACAATTTTACTGAAGCACTGGCGTTCCTTTTATAAACACAATCTTATGCCAGAATCCAATATATATAATCCAAATAAAATGACCTGGGAATTGGCAACTACTGACACCTCCCTTGTCCCTTACTATGGCCTTTAAGGCACTGCCTCAGAACGTGTTTGGAAAACCATTGATGTAGCTCATTCATTCGTTCTTTTACTTTTTCTTTTTTTTTAATAGACTTGATAGGAGCTATACTGGTGCTGGAGATATAGTACTAAGCAAAGCAAGCATAGACCCTACCCTTACAGATCCTGTAGTCTAGGGAGGGAGGTTGACATTCAAGAAATAATTACACAAATACTGTACATAAGTTCAAACTGATAAGCACCATGAATAAAAAGTACAGGTCACTATGAGAGTATGTCCATAATACCCCAAAGTACATGTTCTAAGGTCTTTAGAAAGAAGAAAAAGGGAGGACTTCCTGAGGAAGTAACATTTAGGCTGAATGAGACCTAATGTATGAATGTGCATTTAGGACTTAGTCAAAGGGTGTGGAAAACATTATACAGAGAGAGAAGAGTTGATGCAAAGGCCCCTATGAGAATGGAACTTACAACTACTTATTTGCTTACTACCAATACTACTACTATGACGAGAGATAAGCTACTTTTTCTATGTATATAAGATATGAAATAATGTATCCTAATTGCTATTGTTTTAGATCATATTTTCCATGTCATATTATTCAGAAGCCCCAAGTGGTTATGTAATTTATTTAGCCATTTTTCTTTTTGGGGGTATTAGGCTACTCTACTTTCATGCTATTACAAATGACTGGTTTGATGAATGCCCTTATATTCAAATATGTATCTAGATATTTGAGGGGCTAAATCTTCAAGATTTGGGTAGCTGATTGAATGTGTTGGTATGTTAAAAGAGAGTCTAGGATTCCTGGGTTGTGTGACTGGGGAGATGGAGGTGTCATTGAGGACCACAGGACTTTTACTACTTTTAGTAAAAGTAGGAGCAGGCTTAGGGGTGGAAATGATGTGTGCCATTAGGGTATACTGAATTTGAAGTAGCTCATACATCCAAATGAAGCTGCCCAGGAGTCAGTAGAATATATGTGTCTGGGATGCAAGCCATAGGTCAGAAGTGGAAGTACAGATTTGTGAGTCTTCAACATATAAGCAGTAACGGGAACCTGGGTCTGGATTAGGTTTTCTAGGGAGAGCACAAAGAGTGAGAATTGAAAATGTATGTAGAACAAAACCTAGAGAAACTCAAACATTTGGAGGCAAGGAAAAAAAGAGACGACTATAGAGGAGAAACAAGGGGCCAGAACAGTAAAAGAAAAACTGGATAGAACGGTACCCCCAAAACCAGGGAGGAGGTAATTTGAAAGAGAGTCATCAACATTAAGTTATTAGAGAAATTTGCCAGCCATCTATTTTGTGCCACACACTGTGGTAAGCACTAGGAGTAAACAAGACAAATCCTTTTGGTGCTTATTGTCTAGTAGGGAAGATGTTGTTGTACACCACCTAAAAGACCAAGATATTTGGCATACTTTTAAAAAAATTATACCTTGCTTATTTCTAAAAACACGTGGCTTACAAAAAATTAATAGGCAAAATCAAATTTAAAATAATTAAAATGGGAAAATTCGGACAACAAGAAAACAGAAGAATAATGCACAGAAATACATATTCTAGGGTCCTGAACACTTACTTTTTTTTTTTTTAAGATTTTATTTGACAGGGAGAGAGAGCACAAGTAGGCAGAGAGGCAGGCAGAGGCAGAGGGAGAAGCAGGCCTCCCGCGGAGCAGGGAGCCTGATGTGGGGCTCGATCCCAGGACCCTGGGATCATGACCTGAGTCAAGGCAGACGCTTAACGACTGAGCCACCCAGGCACCCCCTGAACACTTACTTTAATTCTGGCAGATGTTGTAATAAGGAAAAACAAGATCAGTTATGATAGTCTCAGTATCCATAAGATAGTAACAAATCAGTTGCTCAGAGGAAGAGTACTAAGACCAGAGATAAATTTGTCCTACAATTTCTCAAAACAAGACTGATAGTGAACTGTATCTTCAACAGCATCTTTATAGTAAATCCAACAGCTAATTTTGTGGGGCTCTTTATTACAACATCTCTTCACCTAGGCTAAAGGCAATTTTTTAAGCTTGGAAGAGGTAAATAGCATAGCCCAGGTAAGAAACTCTTACAGTCTAATTTAGCACAAGGAAAGATTTAAAAGTTTCAACATTTATTATATCACAGATCCTGAACCACTATTCTTTCATTTTCTACAATTCATTTACAGGGTGAAGATTTTGAAAAAGTCCCTCAAAAGGAATCTAGAATGAGAAAATCATCATTTTGCAACCTGTAATGAAAGCACTGACTCAGGCAGTACTCATCAGTAGATAAAAACTATTAGTGGAAAAGTTGATCAGTAACTTTACAATGGAAGAAGTGGGTTCTCACCATCTGAACCCAGATCAATCCTTGTATCATTAAAAGTGGAACAACCAAGTATTGTGTGACTCCCTCCTACTTCCTTCCCCTTGCTTCACCAGGCTGATAAATTTGTTAGATGGTTATATTGGTGTCTCCCAATGAACTGCCTTTTGGTATTCAGGCCTTCACATAGTTCCCTCCCAACAAGATAGCAGAAATGACACTATGTCAGTTCCAGTCCTAAACTTTTAGAAGCTGCAGCATTTTCTTTCGCCCTTTTGGAATCCACTGCCATCCAGTAAGATAGATCAGGCTGTCCTAGAGAGAAGCCACATGCAGAGCTCCTGGATGATAAGATCCTAGAAAGACAGAAGCCTTGATGGAGATGAATGTTGTGGCTCAGCCAAGAGCACCAAGGCCCCAGTTTTGTTAGGAGCCTTTTTGAACCTTCCAACAGTGTGTCTGCCAGCTCAGTGCAGCCTCATGAGCGACTCCAGACAACCCACAGAATCATGAAAAATAATAAATCCTTATTTTAAAAAAGTTTTGAGGGCTCTGTTACGCTACAAAAACATAGTCTTCAACCTGAGTAGCATCAGGACTGGTTAGCGAACTACACCTGCTGCTATATTCATGAACAGTCTCAACCTTCAGTGTCCACAGGTCCTTGGGCAGAAGTTCACATGGCTGAGAAAGAAAACTGACCTTAAACCCAAAGGGCTTATCTGATAAATCTACACCTGAATAGTGGCTATCATAATTATGCCTTCATAATTTTGCCAGGCATGAGTTAGTGAAGTCATTATCTACTTAGAAATTAAAGCCATGTTGGGGCATGGACTGGGATCCTAGACTTTCTGCCATTAGTGACATGTAAAAAGCACTGTAGGACTGTGTTATCTGTCAGGGCATATTATCTGCCCCCCAAATTGAGGAGAGAGACACATTTACTATGTACTTTATATCTTTTAAAGCATTTCCTTTCACAACAACCCAAGAAGGCAGAGACTCATTTTGCACATGAGGAAACCAAGGTCAGGAACTTGTCAAGGTTATACATACAGCTAGTAAGTGGCAGAGTCCGTGTTCAAATATGAGCAACTTAACTACAGTAGATTGATTGCATTAATAGCTTTAATCGTTCATCTCTCTCTGTATCCACACTTTTGCCATGTGACTTTTCAGTTCCTCTCATTAAAAGTAGGTTTTATTCCCACCTCCCTTATTTCTGGGTTTCACCATGTAACTTGGTTTGGCCAATGAGGTATTAGTAGATAGGACACATACAGAGGCTTGAAAACAACTTGCACCTCTGCCGTGACCAAAAGAACTAGCCTGGTGAAGAACACAAGAAACAGAGCCCAACACAAATGAGTGAGCTCAGCCAAGGTCACAAGACCTGCCTCGCCAATTCCCACTGACTGTAAATTCATGAGTGAGCTTAGCTGAAATCAGCCAAGGCCTGATTAGCTGAACTCCGCAGACTTGTAAAATAACTAAATGTTTTTGTACACCACTGAGTTTTTGTGGCTGTTACATAGCATTATTGCAGCAAAAGTAACCAATACAGGGGCGCCTGGGTGGCTCAGTCCGTTAAGTGTCTGCCTTCAGTTCGGGTTGGGATTGAGCCCCACCATCAGGCTCCTTGCTCTGTGGGGAGCCCGCTTCTCCCTCTCCTCCCCACTTGTACTCTCTGTCTCTCCTTCTCTCTCTCTCAAATAAATAAAATCTTAAAAAAAAAGAAAGAAATTTACTTGTGACTTCTGAGAGAAGAATAGGTTTTGGAATCAGACACATCTGGGTTTGAATTCGGACGCTTAGTTGTGTGTGCCTGGGCATATTAATCTGTAAACATGTTTAGCCTAGTGCCTAACATTTGCTAAGAATTCAGCATTAGTAGTAATTAGTAGTAGTTGTGTTATTATTAAAACAGTCTTGAATAGCCTGTTGTTTTTTTTCCCCCTGAAGAAATAGTTCTTACCTAATCCCCTGACCTGCAATCCTTCAAAATGGTAACAAGTATATTCAAACTTCTCACCTTGGAGAGTTAGGGGAGTAGCTTCAAAATACAGGGAAATTGCCTCTTTCTGATACAATTAACCACACATAATATTCCAAAGTTTGTTACAAAAATGGTAATGCTACTAACGAATGTGACTAATCCTATAATCTGTTTCAAAAGAATGCAGGGAGATATTATAGAATGGTGAATAACAGCACTGTGATGAAGTTACATTGCCTCTAGTTGGAGGAAACTTGTAACCTCTAGTTGGAGTCCCCTATCTGCCATTTCTTTGCTGTGTGATTTGGGACAAGCCACTTAACCTAAGTCATAAGGTTGTAATGAGGATTAAATATAAGTAAAGCACTTTAGTAGGTTGACTAAAACATCATAAATATCCAATAAATGGCAAGCAGTATTAAAAACAAACTTTTTGATTATCTCCTAATGCCAAAATTACAATAAACACTGGTAATTCAGAGATAGATCAATAACATTGTTGAATCCATGAAGAGGATCATACTCTAATTATGAGGCAGGAGAAAACTTAAAACTAGATATATCTTTTAAAAATTGAAATACATCTTAATGATTAAGCTCATCATTTCATTAAACATCAAAACTTTACATACTATACCAAAATGACTTATTTTGCATACCTCTGATGAAGAAATAACAGGAAGATATTATAATATTAACAAACTTTATACTTTTCATTCTTAATATCCATTAAATAAGTTCAACATCCAAGTTATAAATTTTAAAATCATTTTTATTGAACTAATTATAACAACACTGTTTTAGCTGGTGGCAGTTGCCCCACACCAAAACAAACCCATTGTGAATGCTATTCAACACTCAAAGTAATCCAGTTTTTTTATACTTGGAATATAGCTAAACTTTTGACATCACATAATCAGGCAAATAGCGGTGCATACTGCATACTGTATTATCCAAAAAGACTTTATGCATTTCATTAAAAAAAATCATTTTGCAAGTGGCTTCAGCTTTATCAACAATCTCATCAACACATTCCATACTTCATGCTCTCAAAATAAAAAGTGCCCTAAAACTAACTCTAAGTTTTTTACTGATTTTAATGAATACTATCCAGGGTTATAGGAATTAAAGTTTAACATTTTACAGTATAAGAGGCAATAAGTTACGGATATATGCTGACACAAATTCCACTCAAACTAAATACATCCTTGATACATTCAAAAAGACATACTGTAAATATTAATATGCTAGTTTATATGCTGCAGTGCAAAAGAAGTGACACCCTAACGTTTCCTGAGCTTTAGGAAATTAACATTTTTCTGACTACAATTCTCAATTTAAAATAGGCTCTTTATTATATGAAGCCATGTCAAAACTATACAATTAAATTAGGGTTTTGGAGAACTGAAAAGATTGGTCAGAGTTATGGTGTGTTAAGGTAATGAAAAAGTTTCCAAAGCAAAAGTATTTACAAAGCTACAAAGGATAGTATGGATTTGCATGTAGTATAAAGATCAAAGATAACCTACTGATTACCAAATGATCACAATTATCCCTTCTCTTTCAAAAATATTACACTGAAAGACTTTATGGTAAGTTATCTAGCATTAAATATACCAACCTGTAGTATATCACACATTTTAACACATTCTTCCATAATGCCCAGTAAGAAGGAATAAAATATTAAAAATCAAGAAAATAAACATGCTTTTAGGAATGTTTTTGCATGTGTATGTGAGAGGAAATGAAAATGATTTCTCATTAGAACTCTATACCCTCAAAATTACAAAGACCGAGTTTCTACTTCAATTTTTTCTTCTGCTTGTAGTATATCAGGGTCAACGTGAACAACTGGAGGTCGTAGAATAACTTCAGGCCCTCCACCATAAATAGACTGTAGAAAATTCCACGTTTCTTCAGAAATCTGACCAGAATCTGCTCCTAGAATTAAGTGCAAATAGAAAGAGTAATATTTACAAACCTATATATTCATATTGCAAAACCTTCATAATGTACCCCCCAGCATGAATCCTCCAGGGATAACTGAGTACTAAGGGAACACGAATTTCCAGACTACCAGCCCATTATGGTCTTAGTATTTTTTCCTAGCTCCTATCAACAGCCTTAAACCTTTCCTCAGATAACAAACACTGGCAGCTTTTCTACTATTTGTCCTCCTTCATATATGAATTATATCATTAGGATGGGTAAAAAAGTGGCACAGATGGCTAGTAATGTTATATTCTTAACAGTGACAAATGGCTTAAGTATTAGTCAACTTACCTTGCCTGAGCATCACATTGCCACATTTAGTGACTGCAATTTTAGTGTTATCAATAGGACCTGGAGGATCTAAGTCAAAAGGAAAAACAAAGGATCAAAATGCATACTTTTCAAAGAAATGTACCAAAGAATTACGTATTTCTGTGCCTGAAATAATTGAGGGATGTAACTATATAATCAAATTGATTATTTTGGGGCGCCTGGGTAGCTCAGTCATTGGGCGTCTGCCTTCGGCTCAGGTCATGATCCCAAGGTCCTGGGATCGAGCCCAGCATCGGGCTCCCTGCTCCACAGGAGGCCTGCTTCTCCCTCTCCCGCTCCCCCTGTTTATGTTCCCTCTCTCGCTGTGTCTCTCTCTCTGTCAAGTAAATAAATAAAATCTTTAAAAAAAATTTGATCATTTTGTAGTCAGATTATTAGAATTAATTTTTTTTTAAATTGTATTCTTTTTTAAGGGTTTTATTTATTTATTTGACAGAGAGAGACAAAGCGAGAGAGGGAACACAAGCAGGGCAGGGGGGAGTGGGAGAGGGAGAAGCAGGCTCCCCGCCGAGCAGGGAGCCCGATGCGGGGCTCAATCCCAGGACCCCGGGATCACGACCTGAGCTGAAGGCAGACGCTTAACGACTGAGCCACCCAGGTGCCCCTAGAATTAATTTTTAACCATCTTCTGAGCCTCTTCCTTTTGGGTCTTAGTTCCCTCCCCCACCCCAAATAGAACCAAGAAAGAAAAGGAGAGAGGCTCTCTCACTACCATCTAAAATCTCACTTTAACTATCCATTTGATGACCACAGGTTGAAATGCACTTTTAATGTTATAAAAGAACAATTCTTTTATAATTTAAAAAGAAATCATGTAATTCCTGAGTTATTTCAGACTGTCATTAAACTAAAAACAATAAAAGCATTATAAATTGAAATGTTAAAATATATCATTTTTTAATTTAAGGGGAAAAAAAACCTGTTTTCCCCCTGAATACAAAAGTACAGTGCATGTTTATTATTAAAAGCTGTAAAACAAGGGGCGCCTGGGTGGCTCAGTCAGTAAGCCTCTGCCTTCGGCTCAGGTCATGATCTCAGGGTCCTGGGATCGAGTCCCGCATCAAGCCCCACATAGGACTCCCTGCTCCGCGGGAAGCCTGCTTCTCCCTCTCCCACTCCCCCTGCTTGTGTTCCCTCTCTTGCTGTGTCTCTCTCTGTCAAATAAACAAATAAAATCTTTAAAAAAAAAAGCTGTAAAACAAAACAAAAAGGCACAAGAAGAAAAAATATTGTAATCCCATTACAGAAAATAGGCAGGTTAAATATCTTTGTGGTCTTTTTACCTTCGCGTATGTTTGCCATTTTTTTTAACTATGAAGGGTTCAAACTATGAATACAGTATTGTAACCTTTTTCATTTATCAAGAACATCTTTTTAATTATCACATACTGCCACAAAAATTATTTTTAAAGTCCGCATAGTATGTTACTGTAATGGTTAAACCATTATGTAACCAATCTTATTGTTGGGTGGATTTTTTTTAACTTTTCAATATTAAGATTGCAGACTAATTTTGTTCAGTTCCTTTATTCCTGCTATGAATATGCTGTAAGTCATGAAATAGGTTTAAAACAACTAACCAGAATATAAGCTAGAATGTTAGATCCCTGAGGGCAGGGATCTTTTTCTCTCTCTTTTTTTTTTTTTAAGATTTTTATTTATTCATGAGAGACAGAGGGGAGAGAGAGAGAGAGAGAGAGAAGCAGAGGGAGAAGCAGGCTCCCAAGGAGCAGGGAGCCCGATGCGGGATTCGATCCCAGGACCCTAGGATCATGACCTGAGCCGAAGGCAGATAGATACTTAACCATCGGAGCCACCCAGGCACCCGATCTTTTTCTCTCTTATTCACTGGTATAATCCCAAACGCATATAGATATCCAAAAAATATTCGTCAAACAAAAAATCAGCAATGAATTTCATTTTTCAGTTAACTACTTACCTCCATCTTTACCCTTCACAAAACTTTCCCATTCTCTAAACCACTGCATACTGATGCAATAAAAAGTAGCTGGAGAATCCTCCTCTTGGAATGCTCTGTTGAGCTACAGGGAGAAAAAAATCAGTCACCTAATATCTAGAACTTGTTTATAGCAGAACAATACAACCATTCTACTTCAGCATTTGATAAGGCCAATACCTCATGAAGAATGTGATGCACATTGATGCTAAGTTATCTTAGTACCACTGTAATACCTATTAGTAAGCAAGTCAGTCTAGGTTATGTCTCAAAATTTCCAAGTACACACACAAAAGAAGAATAAGACACTGGGTAAGTCAAAATGGTCAAGGCAAGTCTTCAAAACAATAAATACTCCACGTATTTATTAAATTTAAATATACTATATCCACTGTCTACCCTTTACTTCTGTTCACTTAAGATATTGGTGGACATGTTGTTACTACAAACACAATGCTGCAATGAATAATCTTGTACATGTCGTTTCACAAACAATATACATACATGTATAGGACAAATTCTCAAATGTGGTGGAACTAAGGTCCCTAAAGATGTTCCACTTCCTCTTCTAAGGCCGAAGGAAATGGGTATGTGACTCAACTAGGCAAAACTCTACTAGAAATGGAAATCTTCAGGAGTCATCTAATGGTGAGAATGAAGTCACTCCTATGTCAATTTTGTTAGCCACATACCCAGGGCTAGCTTGGTTCCTGAAATTCTGGACAATTCAATTTTTCCTTTTGATAAATTTCTTTTTTGCTTAAGTTAGCCAGTGCCTTCAATTAAAGAAGCCCAAGTGAAAGAATAACTGATATAGAAAGAAAGATAGAGGAAAAAGAGCCTAAGGAAAATGAAGGGTATCTGAAATTTACCCAACTGTACTAGGTGTGAAAAGACAGTGAGACTTCTAAAAATATTTCATTATGGGTAACTAAATGCCTATGGTACTATCCAAGGACAAAGACAGCCAAGTCCAGATAATGTCGCTCCTATAATCAAATCTATTAAAACCCTGTCATTGTCCCCAAAGATCCTTACAATAGCACAGAAGTATCTCCATAATCTGGCTCCATGATTTGACTTCATCTTCTAATAACTTTCTTCCTCATTTATTCACTCATGGTCACAAAGACCTCTTTGTTATTCTCAGAACCAAGCAGTTACTTTCCTGTCTCTTAAAGCTTTTGCATGACTACCCCCTTCTTTTCACACATATCTAAATACGTCCCTCACCTCCTTCGAGTCTTTATTTAAATGTCACTTTCTCACTAAGGCCTATCTTGATCACCCTATTTAAAAATGCACCTGACACCTCCCTTCATCACTGTACTCACTGTACTCTTCATCCCTCTTGTTCTGTTTTTTTTTCCTTTTCCAAAGAACTCATTACCTTTTAATATATCCTGTATTTTTTTTTATTAAATATAAGTTATTTATAACTTATGGGCAAGGATCTTTCTGGGATACAAGGTAGTTGTTTCCACAGAACAATGAAAGGCAATGAAAAATGTGGCTGTCTGATGGTTAACACATAAATCAAAGCATGTCTGTCTCAAGGTACAGAATTAAAGTTAGGACTTTCCATGATGCACAACTTATCCCTAGAGAACTGAGATTCCTGAAATGTAATATCAGACTGATTCTACCAGATGAATCCATTTAATTCATAGCATTACTGGGTTTGGATATTTTTAGGACTTCACACTGGAGTATTTCTTATGTGTCTAGGTGGGACTTTTTAAATATTAGGTAACTATAATTACCTCACTAATTTAAAGATACATGTTTTTTCTCTAGTTCTGGGAAATTTCTCTAAACTGTTGCCCTAAGTTGTTTCCCCCCTTCTATTCTCTTCTAAAATACCTATTAAAAAACACTGGATTCTATGTCTATCCAATATTCAAAACTTTTGATTTCCATCTGTTTATCTTTGTGCTTCATTTTAGGAGAAACGCTTCGCAAGATCTTTCAGAACACTAATTTGCTCTTCAGCAGTATTTATGCGGCTATTCAGTCAACTCATCTACTGAGTTCTGCTTTGTTTTTATGATATAATATCCTTACATATCTCCCTGAGGAACAATTGTATTTATTTTAAAGCATAATTTAAGAATTCTATGTATTAGAAGCTATCTAAGATAATTCCTTCTTCAACTGACCTAAGTTTCCGTATTTACTGCTCTATCCAAGCAGAAACCTTTATGCTTGCTGCCTTGTACAATGTAAAGGGCAGAATGCTGAGGTTATTACTGGTATGTCACTTTCAAGCTTGAAGCCTATGCAGTCATTTCCTATGGCCTTTGGTTTGCTTCTTCAGTCTGATCCTATCTACTTTTTTAATTTTTCAGAAACTACTTTTCCAGTCTACCAAGGGCACCGGTATCTGTACTTCAGTGTTAAATTTTATACTAACACATAGTTTTGTTTAAAAGAGGGGGGAGGTTCAGTAAATTTATAGTTTTGCAACCACCACCACAAACCAGTTTAGAACACTTCTAACACCCCAAAGAGTTCCCCTGCACCATTATTCTACAGTTTCTACAGTCCATCTCTTGTTCTCAGCCCCAGGAAACCACTGATTTACATTGTCTTTATTATTTCCCATTTTTCAGATGTTTCATATAAATGGAATTTGACATCACATAGCCTTTTCATGTCTATCTTCTTTCACTTGGCATAATGTTTCTGACATGCAACAACCATGTTGTTGCATGCATCAATAGTCCAATCTTTTTTTATTGCCAGTAGTATTCTATTGTAGAGCTACCATATTTTGTTTATCTATTTGCCAGCTAACATTTCAACTGTTTCCAGTTTGAGTCAATTATAAGGAATACTGCTATGAACATCTGGTATAAGGTTGTTTTTTTTTTAAAGTAAGCTCTACACCTAACATGGGCCTTGAACTCATCACTCCATGATCAAGAGTCACATGTTCTGGGGCGCCTGGGTGGCTCAGTCGTTAAGCGTCTGCCTTCAGCTCAGCTCATGATCCCAGGGTCCTGGGATTGAGCCCCGCATCGGGCTCCCTGCTCGGCAGGAAGCCTACTTCTCGGTCTCCCACTCCCCCTGCTTGTGTTCCCTCTCTCACTGTGTCTCCCTCTGTCAGATAAATAAATCTTTTTTTTTAAAGATTTTTTATTTATTCATTTGAGACACAGAGAGAGAGAGAGAGAGAGCATGAGCAGGGGGGAGAGCAGAAGGATAAGGAGAAGCAGGCTCCCTGCTGAGCCAGGAGCCCCATGTGGGGCTTGATCCCAGGACCCTGGGATCATGACCTGAGCCAAAGGCAGATACTTAACCATCTGAGCCACCCAGGCGCCCCAAATAAATAAAATCTTAAAAAAAAAAAAGAGTCGCATGTTCTACCAACTGAGCCAGACAGGCGCCCCCTGTGTACAGGTTTTTGTGAACATAAGTTTTCATTTCTCTGGAGTAAATACTCAGGGGTGACATTGCTGAGTCATGTGCTCAGTGTTTATTTAACCTACAAGAAACTGCCAAACTGTCATTTGGCATGTAACATTTTGCATTCCCACCAGCATATGACAATTCCAGTTGCTCCACATTCTTGCTAGCACTTGGTATTATCCACTTATTTTACCCATTCTAAAAATCGTGTGATTTTCATGATTTTTAAGTTGCATTTTCCTAATGGCTGCTGATAGTGTACCTTTTCATGTGTTTACTAGTCATACCTTCTTAGAAATAATATCTATTAAAAAAATTTTTTTTTTTTTAAGAGAGAGGAGGATGCAAGAAGGAGAGGGAAAGAGAATTTTAAGCAGGCTCCACTCCATACTCAGCACAGAGCCTGACAAGGGCCTCGATCTCACAACCCTGAGATCATGACCTAAGCCGAAATCAAGAGTCGGATGCTTAACCAACTGAGCCACCCAGGCGCCCCTATTTTCCTTGTTTTTAAACTGAAACATTTGTCTTGAGTTGTATGAATCCTTTATATAGTTTGGATATAGTCTTTTGATGACGTGTGATTTACAAATACCTAGAACTTACACTGGATTTGGTTCTAGCTTCCTAACCTACAACGTTTCTCCCAGTAACACCATTCTCGGTCTTTTCTCCTTTCACTATTCTTGGTCCTACTGAATGTCTAATTCACTGAGATAATATTCCACATTACTTCTGACTATGGAACTTATTTTACACAAAATAAATGAAGAAATAGGCTCACATCCCATGGGAGTCACTGACCTTATCATGTGGCATCACCTAAAAGCTGCTGGCCTATTGAAGACTCAGTTTTTGCATACGGGTGACAAAACTTTATGGGGTTGGTACTATCCTCTATGCTGTGGTAAATGATCTAAACCAGAAACCAATATATAGTGTTGTTTCTCCCATAACCAGAATACATGAGGCTAGGTACTAGATAAATAAAGTAGGAGGATGTATCCACTAGCACCTAATGACATATTCCCGAAAGCTTTGCTTCTCATCTCAACTTTGGCCTCTACTAGTTTGGAGGTACTCGATTCTAAAGGGAAACAATGGTTTTACTGGACTGAAAGTTGAAATACTCCTCTGGTTATGTATGGTTCCTCACATCACTGAACCAAAAGGCAGAGTGGGTTACAGTACTGGCTATATAAAGGGTGAAATAAAATGACCACTACACAACAAGAGCAAGGAGGATTATAGCTGAAAACCAGATTAAACCCACTGTATTCGTTTCAGAGGGCTGCTGTAACAAATTACCACAAACTTGGTGCCTGAAAACAGCTATTTCATCTCCCAAAGTTCTGGAGAAAAGAAGCCCAAAATCAAGGTACTGGCAGGAACATACTTTAGGGTAGTTAATTAGGGGAAATTCTGTTTCTTGCCTCTTCAAGCTTCTACTTTGTGGCTGTATATTCTAATCTCTGCCTCCTGTCTTCATATGGCTTTTACCTTTTCTGTGTATCTCTTCTGTATGTCTCTTTATAAGGACATTTATCACTGAATTTAGGGTCCATGCAGATAATCCAGGATGACCTCATCTCAAGATCCTTAAATTATTTACATATGCAAAGACCCTTTTTCAAGTAAGGTCACATTCACAGTTTAGGTCAATTCACATAGATTAGGACATGGAGATACCTTTTTTGGGGACCACCATTCAACCCACTGCAAGCACCATTCAGTATTTCCATACCCAGAGGTTAAAAGCTAATAGACAACTAGAGAAATCTAAACCAGGCAAGATTACAAAGACCTCAGATTCTTCTGAAACGATGGTCTGGGTTACTTTACCAGGTAAACACGACCACAACCAACTGAAGTGCCGATTAAGAAAACAGGGAATATGGAACGGGTAAGTGATCAGCTGTAGACATACATTTCTTCCTTACCGCATATATGTATCTCTAAACATTTACCAAATCTGTAAAAAATTATCAATTTACTTTTCAAGTTTTTTTAAAGATCTTATTTATTTGAGAGAGAAAGCACGCACGTGCGCACGAGCGAGCACAGAGGAGGGAGGGCAAGGAAGAAGCAGGCTCCCCACAGAGCAGGGAGCCCGAGGAGGCGGGGCTAGATCCCAGGACCCTAAGAGATCATGACCTGAGCCAAAGGCAGATGCTTAACTGACCGAGCCACCCAGGCGCCCCAATATTCTTTAAATTACAGTATAAAAGAGAGACTGTGACTGAACTGACTGAACTAAAGATGAATGACAAACATCCAAAAGTGGATATAGTGACTCATAGAACTTTGGGTCTCCCAAGTTTAGGAAAAGGTAAGTGCAGCATGTATTAGTACATGAGCTAGTTGCGAGGTGTTAAATAGAAACATGATGCTGTTGCTACTGCTGTTGCTTACATGTATGAATGTGTATGAATGCTGAGCTGACAAGAGGCAGACTTTACTGTACGGCCCATAACGCATCATTTCCATTCATTCTTAGACTCTTCTGTGAAGAGGAGAAGCCTACGTTTTCCAGGATCCCATGCCAGTAGTATTCCAGGTTAGACACTATCAATGGTATATGCTATATATGGAAGTCAGGAAAAGAAATTTTTTCTCCCCTCTGGTGGGAGCTGTGACTGAGGCATCCACAGATGGCATAAATAGGATTTTGCCACCACTTCCAAGAATCCTTCACTTGGTATCATAGGCTAACCTCTTTAACAGCAGCATCTTGCATTTTATGAGCACCCTCAGAATAACCCACCAGGATCCTGAGATTAGCAGCTTATCAGGCTTATTAGATTTCTGAGCATTCGCCTGAGATTTACCAGTGGCAAGCAGTAGAGATAATTCCCAGAGTTTTTGCACAATTTTTAATTTTTTAGCTTTGAAACAATCTCAAACTTACAGGAAAACTCCAATGTAACACAAAGAAATTTTCTTTCCTCAGACCACTGGCAGTAAGTTGCTAAACATGTTCCTTTCCTCCAAACATGGTGCATATTTCATATGTACAAGGACATTTTCCTACACAACTAACACAAATAACAAAAATCTGGAAATAAACATTGATATGAATCAGCCATTTCTCCAAGGAAGGCTGGTACCTTTTAGTGGAGAAAGATGTCAAGAAGCCAAAACCTGATGAGAGCTAGGTATGTTTAATCCTACTGAAATTATCATTGCTCCCAGCCCCTTTTAATAACAAAGTTAGGGAATTAACATATGTACATCATTTGTTTCTATACATGTATACGCACACACATTTGTACCTATGTATGTATGTATGTATGACCATGAGTTCACAAAGGTACCTACAAGTCCAACCTAATACTAATAGCACAATCCATTTCAGTTTTCTCCCTCACCACATTTGTAACTCTCTTATTTGACAATGAGAAATCTGGCTCTCATTGTACTTATTATTTAATAAATTCTATATATGGAACCAATCCCTAAGTCTATCACCCAACATCCCGTAATCCCCAGCCAACATGGGTATCCGTTCTCATCTTGCCTGGGCTTCAACACCCTTGACTGGGTGCACACCACATAAGAAGCTTTCCTTAACCTGTATAGGCTCTGAAACCCTTCAATACCCCCATTCCTACCTCCAGCATGGCAGCCTACCCTACTCCCAGATTTCCTGAGTCAGCAGTGGTCTTCTTGACCTTCACTGCCCAGTCCTTTCAGTAGTCGTTTAAGTCTTTCTTTGCCTATATTCTTATTATACTCAAAATACTTAGAATGGCTCCTTTCCCCAAGCCCTAACGGATATAGTCATTAGCCATTTATTTAAGCATTCATGGAATGAACTATTTTAAATATTCAACAAAAATTTGCCTCCTTAGGTTTAGGAAACAAATGAGGCCCAAGCACAATAAACAAATCGATACCTATACTATCTTCCTGTGTGTGTGAAAATTTCTTCACTTTAGGCAACAGCACACACAAACAAATCCTAAATCCATGAAAAGAAGCAGGTGTATGTGTGTATGTGTAAACGTGTGCTGGGCAGCCGTAACATGAAACATACTGTTCATCTGTCTATTTAACAACTTCCCCTTTTACTGAATCTCAATTTTCTCTTAAAAAATTACCATCCCTCCACCAATACAGTCTTAGTAGGGTTTTTTTTTTTTTTTTAAAGATTTTATTTATCCATTCGCCAGAGAGAGACACAGCAAGAGATTCCGGGAACACAACAGAGGGAGTGGGACAGGCAGAAGCAGGCTTCCCACTGAGCAGGGAGCCCGATGCAGGGCTCGATCCCAGGACTCTGGGATCATGACTTGACCAGAAGGCATACACTTAACATCTGAGCCACCCAGGTGCCCTCAGTCTTAGTAGGATTATCAATGCATATGCCTCTAAGGTGACCCAAATTCTAGGATTCCCTACTGGGGATTTGGGTCATAATATACAGTTGGAGCTATGCTACTGACAATAGCACTTTGAAAAGACTTACTTCTTGCTACCTACATAATTGGAACTGTACTAGTTCGTGTCCATAAAACCTGGTTGTTTAACAGTGTACATAAAATAGGGGCACCTGGGTGGCTCAGTCGTTAAGCGTCTGCCTTCGGCTCAGGTCATGATCCCAGGGTCCTGGGATCGAGCCCCGCATCAGGCTCCCTGCTCGGCGGGGAGTCGGCTTCTCCCTCTCCCACTCCCCTGCTTGTGTTCCCTCTCTTGCTCTCTCTGTCAAATAAATAAATAAAATCTTTAAAAAAAAAAAAACAGTGTACATAAAATAATAACCTAGGGATGCCTGGGTGGCTCAGTTGGTTAAGAGTCTGCCTTCGGCTCAGGTCATGATCCCAGGGTCTCCATCTGCCTGCTGCTTCCCCTGCTTGTGCTCTCTCTCTGACAAATAAATAAAATCTTTGAGAAATAATAATGATAATAATAATAACCTAGACTGGTAATATGCTATAATTAACCAGTAATACTATGACTGTTTCTCCTCTTTAATTACTTACTTTATTACTTTTCAATGACTTCATTTTGCCTCTCTGAATTAGTGCATGTTAAATGTTTCTTTTTTCTCAACCACTGTGATGTTTTAAAACTTCAGAGCCTAAGACCCTCAAATAGTTCTGAGCCCACAGAAAGAACCTGAATTTGCATATGGATGGGTCATTCAGTCAACATATACACATTTAAATGATTCTGAGTAGAGTTGGCACACAATGTTACATTTTAGCTTCAGGTAGAGGACAGTGATTCCGTAAGTTTATACATTATACTGTGTTCACCACAAGTCTAGCTGCCATCTGTCTTAATCCATCCCTATTACAGTATCATTGACTATATTCCTTATACTGTGCCTTTTATTCCTGTGACTTATTCATTCCATAACCAGAGCCTGTATCTCCTACTCCCCCACATTTAGATGGTTTTTAATTTACTTGCATGTTGATCCTTTTCAAAAAGTAGATAATCTGATGTATTTTAAAACTGCCAAAGACTAATTCCACTGTATTGGTAACTGTGAAAACTGCAGATATAGTTTACACTTCCTTAAAAAGATCAAACAGATTATTTCTAAAAAACAAAAACAAAACACCCAAAAACAAGCAAACAAATAAGAAAAACCTAGTTGTTTAGCTCTTCCTATTGATTATGTGACCACTTTCGGATTGTTGCTTGCAATCAAGGAATGCTTCATAATATACTCATTTTGAAGGGTATATTTGTAAGTATAGACAGTCCCACAAAACAATACTATATTTCACAAAAAGATGGAAGTAGAGAATGCAGTCTGGGTATATGCTTTCAGAAAAACACTAACTAAAGAAAACCTATAATCTGCCATTTCAGTAGATTACTTGCAAATGCCAATCCGTAAAACAAAATTTATTACCAACCATGAAAATAAAACCCCACAAAAGAACTTAACTCACTAGAATTTTAGTGACCTGTCTCTCACTGTTATACACCCAGAACACTTAAAATCTATTACAACTCTTTCATCTAATCATTTCATTAATATAATATAGTTAACATAATAATAGTTCTACTAATTGTCTGTTCTTTATCCTAGATCACATTTACAATTCAAAAAGCATCACTTTACCCGAATAAAAATTTCCAATTCAGTTTTTCTTCTTTTTTCAATTTTCTCCACCTCAATTTGGCAAGTGTGACAAATGTACAGATGGTTGACAGCTGGTCCTCCTCCATACCTAAAGCATGAAGAATTTAATCATTACGATAATGCTGAAGAAAGTGGATGCTCTAGGAAATTTGTCTCCAACTTTGAGTCAATGGCTAAATCTCTAGTAAAGAATAAATCCCCACAGAAAAATTCTCAATCATAATTAAACTAATGTAAAAATCATATGATTATAACAACTTGATTTTGTTTATCAGGGTCAACGACTCAAATTTATTGACTAACCCGCTTTATATTTCAACTTTCCCTTACGGCTATTTCTGCTACCAAATATGTTAGTGGCAACAACACAAAGTAAAAGAAGTGGCTTTCAAAAATTACAATACAACATAAATCATAGTTCAGTGCAGCCATAGTCTTAATCAAGTTTTAATCAGAAGGAGGCTTTTGCTGGCCTCTCAAGAATTTTTTCAGTATTTAACTAAGAAAACATAGTAAGGAAATTATATATGAAATGTTTTAAAATAAAATTTAAAACTCTAAAATTTCAGAGTTAAATATCACCTATGCTTTTACAGAGACAGACAATTAGAACATAAAAATTAGGATTATATTATCTAGATTATGGCCACATTAACTACAAAGTCTTCCTATTCAAACTTCAGAATGAATAATGATGGAAAACAGGATTTTCTACATAAGCAACATAAAGCACAAGGAGCATATGTGAAATAATACAATTCCCTTTTAACAAGTTTCACCAACTGATTTTCACAATACCATACTGTCTGATTTTAAAAAACAAACCTGCTATATAGGTTATCCCAAATGTTCTGAGGCAGCATCAAAACCAGGTCTTCAATGTAACCAGCTTTTCGTGGAGGAACACCTAAAAAAGTTCAGATGGGTGTGTCTCATTCTTAAATTCCTTTATACAACTTTCAAAGGTAAAACGCATTTCTAAACTGATTAATCACTGGCATTTTTAAATCATTTTTCTTAAAAATTAATAAGCATTTCTGGTGATTATGTTCCTAAAAATGAACATATTTCTTGAAGTACAGAAAAATCAGCTAACCAAGATCTTCAAGTAACTTATGTAAATCTTTACTAAACCTTTACTATGTACTGGGAGAAATCAAAGAAAAATAGGAGACAAATCTTTCCTTCATAGAGCTTGAGCTAGCAAAAGAACTGAGGCATTTATATACCTAACTATAATAAAAGGCAGTCACAAATAAATACCATTAAAAGTTTATGGGGAGATTCAGAACTGGAAGAGCATTATGTTAGTAGTTCAAGTGGGGAAATAATAAGAGATAAATTCACATACAGAAACTTTCAAGGTTTAGGTTTCTATATCCACTACAGGATATTCCTACTATCTCTTGTGGTTTCACTACAAAAATAGTCAATTAACAAGAATATTGAGTCTTGGGCGCCTGGGTGGCTCAGTCGTTAAGCGTCTGCCTTCAGCTCAGGTCATGATCCCAGGGTCCTGGGATTAAGCCCCACATCGGGCTCCCTGCTCAGTGGGAAGCCTGCTTCTCCCTCTGCCTCTCCCGCTGCTTGTGCTCCTGCTCTCACTATCTCTGTCTCTGTCAAAAAAATAAATAAAATCTTAAAAAAAAAAAAAAGAATATTGAGTCTTCAACCATGAAATTTAATCAAGGTGTCACACTAAGGTGTTATTTTTCATGGGTACAAACACGAACATAGCCGATCACAAAGGCTTAAGTTATATGTAGCAAATACGTATATGAAGCTTTTTTGTTAAATTTCAAATACATTTTCATACTCAGGAAAAGAGCCACCTATTAATTTAGACAAAAGGGATAAGAATCATGGACACAGCTGGCAGCTGAATGCCTTTCGGCCGAGAAAAACAATGTGTAATAGAAGTGCTCACTGTACCATAACTGGCTGTGTATATCTCTGCCTCTACTATGAAATTAGAGTTTAGAGGACAGAAATAGTATCTTTGGTATTCTCAGGGTCTAGCACAGATACTCAATAAGTATCTCTTCAATGAAGAGGCTACAGATGGCCTATAAATCGAAGAAAAAGCCAATTTCTGGAACTAGAAAATTAAATACATTTAAGTTAGACTGAAGATGAAGAAATGAGAAATAAATGGAAGAGGAAAACTCTTGATTCTTCCTAATTTGTAAATTATTTTTTTTTAAGATTTTATTTATTTGAGAGAGAGAATGAGAGAGAGAGAACATGAGAGGGGGGAGGGCCAGAGGGAGAAGCAGACTCCCTGCCGAGCAGGGAGCCCGATGTGGGACTCGATCCCAGGACTCCAGGATTATGACCTGAGCCGAAGGCAGTCACTTAACCAACTGAGCCACCCAGGCACCCCTAATTTGTAAATTATTTAACAGCAAACCCCTACCACTACTTTTCATTACAAAATTTCTTACCTCCATGAATACAGAGAAAATCATTATTTGAAATAGGGCCAGGCTCAGCAAAGGTCTTAAATTTATTTAGCCACTGTCGAGAAATATAAAATTGAAGGAGACTTGGCTCCATTATGTTCAATAAATTTGAAATCCTTCGTCTCTCTTTTTGTGCCTCTTCACTGCTTTTCCTGTTAACAACAACGATTCATTAAACTTAATATGCATTTTACTCCATCAGACTCGTAAATGGATTTTTCCTCTTCCTTATTAGACTGAGCACACACAGTAATACTATGACTCTTATTAGGCTTGGGACTTATTCAAGAGCAATATACTCTGTATCACCCCCCCCAACTACATTATATACCCCTAAAGGGAAACACTGTATCATAACTACTGATGATCCACCTAACTACTGGCACACAGTAGGCATTCAAATGTTTGTTAATAAGATCTAAATAATGTTTTCTTCTTTCAGTAGCTAGTATTTAACCTTTTACAAGATACTGAAAAATACCAAAGATCCATTTTTATAGTAATACCTCCTTTATTAGCTATTTTAGGAGAAAATTTGGTACTTAATTCCTACCATCAGTGCCTAATTTATCAAAACTAATCTTTCTAAAACAAAATCTATTCCTCTGCCCTTCAACTAAATGATTTAACATTTTCCTAAGAAAAGATCATTCTGCATGCAACCTTTCACTTTACTCACAAAATGAAATAAAAATAAAACAACTTTTAATCTTTACTCAGTAATACATTTTGAAAGTCTTAGAAGTTATAAACCCAAAGTGAGATGTTCTTCCATATTTGTCAAAATAGCCTATCCATGAGAATTACTTCCTTACCTGTAGAAAAGAACATAAGCTTCTGCATTTTGTACAGTAGATTCTGAAACTTCAGTGACACTCTGATCATCAAATTCATACCAGAGATTATTTAAATTGTTTCGGCAGTAGGCAATATAGTGTCCACCTGAATTTGAAGAGAAAAAATTTAAATAATTTCAATAATACAAAATTAACATAAGAATCAAAGTACTTTTTTAAAAAAGATTTTATTTATCTGAGAGAAAGAGAGAGAGAGAAAGACAGAGAGCACAAGCAGGGTGAGGGGAAGAGGGAGAAAGACAAGCAGACTCCCCGCTGAGTGGGGAGCCCAACTCAGGGGCTCAATTCCAGGACCCTGAGATCATGACCGCAGTCAGAAGCCTAACCAACTGAGCCACCCAGGCGCCCCAAGAATTAAAGTACTTTTTGAATCCTTAGTTCTTAGCAGAGACTGAGATATGCAAGAACTATACTCATATTTTTTTCCAGTATATATCCTCACCACCACCACTTGAAATGAAAATAAGGACAAAAATATAATCTTTAAAAAAAGTGTAAAAATGATGTTAACGTCCTTATTAAATTTTATACAAAATATAATTTCCAGTATTTCAAACTTCATAGCAAAATTATTCAATTTCCTAAAATTTTCTGCCATGTTTTTGACAACCAAAATAAAATTAAAATTAAAAATATATCTATTTTTACATTTTTCTTTTATTTACTCAAGTCTTATTTAAGAGATCAATTTAGATGGTTACTTTTTTTTTTTATCTAGACATATGTCAAACCTATATACTTACTACTTGCAGTTCCATGATGACAAATGACTGACAGAAGATCATAGGTAACAATCTGAACTGGACTATCTTTAGCAAGAAATGGCTGAAGATCCAGACCTTCCAGTGGAAATGAAACATGGGTACTGATTTTGGTGGAAAACATCAGTTCATGTCTGAATCTTTTAAGATGGATGCATAAAATCTAAAAGATAAAGATTATTCAAAATTCTATTGTTTTGTATGCTAGATAAAGGAATCTATTATATATAGATATTGAATTAAGTGTCAAGGTTAAACATTACCCTGCCATTATGATAACCTGATTCCAGAGATACTGAAATATAGAAATGGTGAAACCTGGTACTTCCTAATAAGTTCACAGCTACTAGCTTTTCTAATTTTATATTTTATAACCTTCAAGATCCTACAAGGTCTGATTAAACTATGGTCAACACAGTTTTACATATAAGGGCACTTATTTGCTATGTAACTCAGTATCTTAAAAATGGATAATCCTAATAGGGTATATAAACACAGCAACTGGTCAATAGAACCATTCCATTCTTCAACTATGCTACATGGTATTATGTTACAGTCTTATGTTCCTACAACATAAACTTAACTATAATAAAGCCCATACCTCAGGAAATTTTTGTACTTTACAAAACTTTACTCCATTCCTTAACCTGGGGAGGAACAAAAAAAAACAAATTTAAGTAAACCTGTTTCCCATATGAATCTACAAAAGCTTTAGTTCAGTTTTATTTTGTTTTTTGTTTTTTTTTTTAAGTACACTGCACACCCAGTGTGGAGCCCAACTTAGGACTTTGAACTCACGACCCTAAAATGAAGACCTGAGCTGAGATCAAGAGCCAAACATTCAACTGACTGAGCCATCCAGGCATCCCTAGTATTTTTAAATATACAGCAAAATCTTTTAGAAAACACAAGGACAAAAAATGCTCACTACTGAATTATATGCTACTAATTTAAAAATACATAATAGTAATGAAACACTGGAGTCCCTTTTGTAAAAAAAAAATATTTACAATATCAGTAATAAAAATTTAGGGAGTTGTTAATTCTCTGATGAAAGTTATCTTTTTAAACAAATGTGCTAGTGTTATGGTCTGGCTATGCCTTTATAACATCCAGATACCAAGTAAAACTGGGTAAAATAAAAAACCAATTTTATAGAATTGGTTGATCAGGTCAATATATTTTAACTTTTTTTTTTTAGTTTTTTGTTGTTATTGTTTTTTTTTTATTTTTAAAGATTTTATTTATTTATTTGACAGAAAGAGAGAGCACAAGCGAGGGGAGCGGCAGGCAGAGGGAGAGGGAGAAGCAGGCTCCCCACCATGCAGGGAGCCCAATGTGGGCCTCAATCCCAGGATCCTGAGGATCATGACCTGAGCCGAAGGCAGATGATTAATTGACTAAGCCACCCAGGTGCCCCTTTGTTGCTGTTTTTAAGTAATCTCTACACCCAATATGGGGCTTGAACTCACAACCCCGAGATCAAGACTCACAAGCTCTACCAACTGAGTCAGGTGGGCACCCCTGTAACTTTTACTTTTTTTTTAAATATATATATAACCTTTATTATTATTTTTAAATTGAGGCATAATTGACATGTAATACTGTATTAGTTTCAAGTGTACAATGATTCAATATTTGTATACATTGCAAAATGATCACTACAATAATTTTAGGTAACAACCGTCATATATAGTCACAAAATTTTTTCTCTTTTCTTGTAATGAATGAAAACTTTTAAGATCTACCATCTTAGAAACTTTCAAATATGAAATACAGTATTATTAACTATAGTCACTATGGTGTACATTACATTTCCATGATTTAAATTATAACTGGAAATTTGTACCTTTTGACCTTCTTCACCCATTTTGCCCATTCCTCACTCCCACTTTGGCAATATAATCTTTATTCTTAAATGTGGAAACACATAACTTGAGTTCAAGGGTGGTTATTATTAATGATCAATATTAATGTACACTTGACAGATACCTACTTTGGATTTGGGGCAGATGCAAGGTTCTTTTCCATCTTCACTATTATCTTTTTCCTAGTTAATGTTTTCAAGGAAAGTTCCCCCTCCAGGCCACTCCCTCTTCAGCTATTAGCTACAGCTTCCAAGACAAACTAATAAATACTTTCCAATTCATTAGATTTTTCTTGTAGAAAGTACAAAGCAGCTTTTCATCCTTATTGGCCAAACAATACGCCATTTTTTTGTCATGAGAACCAACAGTCACAGATCACCATTTCCCTAGATTTATTGCTAAACAGCCAGATGTTTGTTATTATGAAAGTTCTAGTTATTAGGACACCATTATTCTTCTATTACAGAGATTCAGAAAAACTCTCCAGTTCACACAAATAGATCTGTCTTCAATTCTATTACTTTTCTTTTCTAACTTACCACCAAGAAGCCTTAAAAGTTTAAATTATTACAAGACATTTAAAAGGCAACTAGCAGATGTAAAGAAATACCGTACTTTTCTTAACTTTCTATTCTGCCATCATACAACAGGTAACATCAAAGTTGGTATAACGTTTCTGAATTTTCTACAGATTTGAAAACTAAGTACCTTTATAGTCACTGACTTCCTGAATCTAGTCTGTTAACATGGTAAGTCAGAAGAGAACACTGTCTTATTTATGATGGCAAAACTTATATAATCAAACTGTATGTTACATATCCTAATATATCTTTTATACCATATTTAGAAAATGTTTTATGGAAAATTACACACTTATTTTATCTCAAAATATATATAAACTTCCACATCTTAGATAAGCCTATTAAATTTATCAAACTTTTACCTAAAATTTGTTTTACAGAACAACCTGTCTCTTTATTTTTCTAGGACAAAGTTTACTAGCCTTTATTTTTCTAAGTAAGGTGCAAAATTAGCCTCACATACCCAATTCAAATGAACAAGAAAAATACCATTTATAATACAAAACATGCGATTCAAAGCACTGTCAATGACACTTACTTTTTGCATTTTTCACAACTGTACATATTGTCACCTGGAAATAGAACATATCTGGTCATTCCTCTCAAAATAAAAGTAATTTATTTTCTTTTGGTTCTGCAATTCTTGGGAGTTTGCCACATGCTGATTTTGCAGCACAGTAACACAAGGCTCACATTTTTTAGTCTCTGCTCAACAGTCAGTTCATGATATTTACCTTGCCTAAAATACCCTCAGCTCTCTCTCTTTTCAACCTTGAAGGCCTATCTCAAGTAACATCCTTTCCATTTATTCACTCAACGAACTTTACTGACTGCCTGTTACATATGCCAGCAAGGTGCCGAACACACAAAAACAGTGGAATATCTTAAATATTATGGAGGATCTCAGAGTACTCCATATATACAAGTCTTTTATATGGGTTGAATCTTCCCTTCGTTGAATCCCAGCGCCTTTTTAAGACACCTCACCTACCATATTGTCTTATACTACAGAAATTTGTATAAATTATTTCAGGATATGATTTATGTTACTTATGTTACCATAGCAGATACTGGCAACTATGTTGATAGGGGCAAGTACTATTTAAGCCGCCTTAAAACTTAGCTTTTTTATATACATTTTATATTTAGTCCCACTAGTATTTGAGATCACTCACAAATTAGCCAAGGTTGAAAACTGTTTCATATTTACCTTTTAGTTCATCTCTGGCGAAGAAGGCAGCAAGACAATCTTGCAAGGTTACTATTGGACCCCAAAACCAGCTAGGAACACATGAGACAACAAACCTGAAACATTATCGACAGAAAAAAAAAAAAGCAAGTGTTCTGCCAGTACAGCAGAAACAGCAGTTTTAACAATCAATTAATACAAAGAAAATACATACATACCTCTTCACATATTCCATGAAAAAAGCTATCCACCCTTGTGGAGCATATGCCTCGCCACATGATCCTGCTTTGACTATAGAAGTTGGGTGACTGGATGAATGCAGCTTAGCAAGGTCTTCCTTGCCGGGAATTGGCAAGGACAGATCTTGAAAGGTCTCGAGGGTTACAGACACCTAAAATTGTTCCGTGTTTAAAATGGAATGAAAATAATCCAACACAAACATAATTATAAGAACAAATCTTAGACTGCACAAAGCAATTTATAAGCAAAAACCGAAAAAAAAATCACTAACAGTAATGGCAATAGCAAAAATACTTGCTCTGAACCAGGTGCTGTTCTAAATTTAATCTTCACATAAACCTTATGAGGTAACTACTAACATGCCCATCAGTCGAGGACACTGTGGCACAGAGAAGTACATCCAGACACTATAGACTCAGTACCAAACTCTTAAGGACTACTATGGTATTTATTTTCGGAAATGACCTCTCATGATAGTTTTTAAATGTTTTTTTAAAAAAGAAGTAAAACCTGCCATGTAATTCTTAAATAGCTGAAAACATTTCAGGATGATTCCATTTAAATATCTGGTACCCAAATAGCCTACATTAAAATGATCCTATTGAAAGCCCTTGGATTTGACTTACAAATCTAACACAATAATTAAAAACTTATTTTTGAGGTTTTTTTGATATAAGTCATTTTATATTCCTTAATTCTGAGATTTAGAGATATGATTTTAATTTATGCTCGTATCAATCTGACACTACCTTTATTATCTGAGCCCTAATCTTAACATAAGAAAATATTTATAAGCCACACCACCAAATGTAGAAGATACATTCACAGCCTTGTGCCTGTGAATAACAAGTTTCCCAGCATATTAATTTTGCCAGCCTTGGGAGAATATGCATGTGTTATCATTTACTGTTGCTGAGCAACACATCACCTTTAAATGTGACCAGAAATGAAAAACTGAGTTAATTCTTGCTTCTAATGCATACCTGTCCAATGACAAGTCAAGACCCATCCTTTCAAAATGTTGCTATTACTTCCAAAAAACAAATTCTACTCCTAGAATCAATTTATACTGATGTAAACACAAGAAATGCATGTATAACCCTCAGCAGCAAGGAGAAAAAAATTAAACATTTCATTCCATTTGTCAGGTTTTTGTTTTGTTTTAAAGAGCATTTGACAGAAATTCCCTGTGCATTATAATTCCCTCATACTCACCCTGTCACAAGTCAGACACTGCACTGAACTAATAATTGTTCCATCAAATATGTCTGAAATAACACTTCGGTATTTCTTATGCTGTTTTTTTCTCTTTGGAGATGATGCAGATTGAGCTAGGATTGAAAAACAAGTGTAGAACATTTTTTTTAAAAATTAAGGTAGTTCAAGAAAAGGGGAGTATGTCAGAGGGGGAGACGAACCATGAGAGATGATGGACTCTGAAAAACAAACTGAGGGTTCTAGAGGAGAGGGGGGTAGGGGGATGGGTTAGCCTGGTGATGGGTATTGAGGAGGGCACATTCTGCATGGAGCACTGGGTGTTATGAACAAACAATGAATCATGGAACACTGCACCAAAAACTAATGATGTAATATATGGTGATTAACATAACAATAAAAAAATAAAGCTAAAAAAAAAAAATTAAGGTAGTTCCTTTAGCATTTTTCTCTGGAACCCTTAACAATAAAATTTACTATGCTAATGGAATTTTGTCCAAATACCATTCAAGAGAATTACTTAAAAAAAAAAAATCCCTAAGAGAAACCAAGATGAAATAGGGTGTTTGGTCTCCTCAGCTCGACTTCAATCAGAATAATTTTGCTTCTACTTATTTGTTTTTGCATCCAAGTAAGGCCTTATTTGAAAAAAGGATTCTATAACTAAGTTTTGAGAGTTTTTTAATATATTTTGGGCACAAGCCCTTTGTCAGCTATGTGATTTACAAATATTTCCTCCCAATCTTATTTTTTCAATCTCCTAATAGGGTCTTTTGCCAAGAAAATTTTTAATTTTTTCTTTTATGGATATTGCTTTTGACATCTTTAAAAAACTTTTTGTCTAACACAAGGTCATGAAGACTTCCTCCTTCCTATATTTTTTCCTAAGAGTTTTCGAAGTTTTACATTTTATAATACTGGAATTCTCATACATAGTCAAGTGGGAACGCAAAATTATACAGCTATTCTGGAAAACAATTTCATATAACATTAAGCATAAAACGAATGTAAAACTCAATAACCCCATTTCTGCGTATTTACTCTAGACAAACTTACATTCACACAGAAACCTGTACACAGATGTTTATAGCAGCATTATTCATAACCGCCAAAGACTGGAAACAATTCAAATGTTCCTCAGAGTGAATGAATAAACAGTAGTATAGTCATACAATGAAATACTACTCCGTAATAAAAAGGAACTATTCAGACATGCAACATGACTGTATCTCAGATGCATTACACTAAGTGAAATAAGCCTGTTTCAAAAGACTATGTACTATATGATTCCATTTATATGACATTCTGGAAAAGGCAAAGCAATAGTAATAGAGAACAGATCAAAAGGGCTACAGTTTGGGGAGGGGTAGGAGGATGATCTGATTACAAAAAGGTAATATAAGGGAATTCTTTGGGGGTGTTAAAACTCTTCCATATTCTGTTTGTGGTGGTGGTAACAAGAATCTATGCAATGTGCTAAAATTCAGAACTCTACACCAAAAGAGTGACTTCTACTCTATGTAAATTTGTGCCACACACACACAAAAATTTCAAATCATGGTTGTATAAAATTATGCTGTCAATTTTAAAGTATTGAATGATATTTCATAATTAACACTTTAAATTATCAAAGCAAAGGAATCCGCGTTAACTGAAACTTCTACCTTTTTTGTGTGTGGGTGCCAATCCTGGCCACAAATTGCCTGATTTAGGAGGGCTTGCTGATAAACGTGGATTAACACCTTCATTTGACGGGAGGATCTGTGATGTAGACAGGTCATTCAAATGGACATCAGTAATATATTCTGTAATATTTAAAATTTGTATTATTATATCAAATAGTAAAATTATCCCACTTATCAAACAATATTAACTAATTTAATGGTTTCTTCACTTGAGATTTTGAACACAATTCACATTAATAAATGACAAGTGAAATATTTGATAGACAAGGTCCTCGCTAAGCAAAATAACAGTGATTTTCTGCCTAGGAATCCAAATAATGTTTGTAACACATTACTGCTGTAGGCAATTCAAGAAGGGAGCAGTGGAAACATAAAGCCAAAGAAGATTATATTTGTTCTCATTTAGTATTTTTTAATATTTGTGATAGTTTTTTTTTTAAGATTTTATTTATTTGACACAGAGAGAGCGACAGCGAGAGAGGGAACACAAGCAGGGGGAGTGGGAGAGGGAGAAGCAGGCTTCCTGCGTAGCAGGGAGCCCGATGCGGGGCTCGATCCCAGGACCCTGGGATCATGACCTGAGCTGAAGGCAGACACTTAACGACTGAGCCACCCAGGCGCCCCAAATATTTGTGATAGTTTTTAAAAAACTTTAAAACCATGTAGGAGAAAAAAAGGTCATTCTCTCAAATTAACATTATAATCAAAATCTAAGAAGAAATTTAGGCATAAAGAACAAATTATTTTATTCCTACTGTGATAAAAGGAAATACATTCCTTTATCAGGAAAGGGCCTTTTTTAGAAGGAAATTATGAGTCAGGAAAATAGAAGTTTCATGACAGCTATCTTGAGAGTTTGCCATTTGAATCCTAGTATATAACACAGACTCCCCGGCAAGGGACTGTGCTCAATCAGTATTTGAGTGAGGAAAAGAGAACTGCTCATAAAAGATCCTAAAACAGAATGACTTCAGGGATTTTTCCAGATAATGCAAAATAAGTGATTTTTATTACTTTCACATAGGGCATTTCTCATGATTTCAACCATGACTAAAAAAAAAAAAAAAAGACTACTTAATACTGGAGGAAGAGGGGAGCCTGGGTAGCTCAGTAGTTAAGCATCTGCCTTCAGCTCAGGTCATGATCCTAGGGTCCTGGAATCGAGCCCCGCATCGGGCTCCCTGCTCAGTGGGAAGCCTGCTTCTCCCTCTCCTGCTCCCCCTGCTTGCATTCCCTCTCTCGCTGTCTCTCTGTCAAATAAACAAAATGTTAAAAAAAAAAAACACAGTGGAGGAAGAAAGGGTAGGAGACTTACTCTAGGACTTCCTGAAGAGAATAAAGTTAGTATTATCAAAGACAGGGATTGGCAAATGTTTCCTGTAAAGGACCTGATAATAAATATTTTAGGTTTTACACGCCATATATGGTCTTTGTCATATTTTTAAATCAGGTCTTTGTAAAATGTAAAAGCTCAGATCCTTAATCTAGGTCATCAATTAGTCACTATGTAGAAGAACAAGTCTGCTACGGAACAATACAGAACCACTATGTCCCTTAATCAGGCTTTTGACAAGGAAGGCCTGAACAGAAGTCTACAGCAGGCTAGGCTAAGTCTTTCAATACTGACATTTCATGTATTTATTGACTAAACAACTTCTAAACACTTCTAAACAGAAGGTCACTATAATTAAGGAGCCTAACATGTTTTCCTGACTAGAATGCATTTATGCGCTGTACACAGGTGAACCACTAGTATTCCCGTACTCAAGGAAATATCCTCTTCCTCAAGAAGGAATTTTGGGTTCATTCAATACCAATAAATTGTTTAGTAGTTTCATTCATTAGAAATTACAGAAGATAGGGCGCCTGGGTGGCTCAGTTGGTTGATAGACTGCCTTCGGCCCAGGTCATGACCCTAGAGTCCTGGAATCGAGTCCCGTGTCAGGCTCCCTGCTCGGCAGGGAGTCTGCTTCTCCCTCTGACCCTCCCCCCTCTCATGCTCTCTCTCTCATTCTCTCTAATAAAATCTTTAAAAAAAAAAAAAAGAAATTACAGAAGATAAACCTTTTTATATTACTTGTCTCTCACTTATTTTTAAGATCAGAGAATTTAAACTTCTGATGGTTTTTTTATGTGCTTTAAAAAACTAAAGACCAGGGGCACCTGGGTGGCTCAGATGGTTGAGCGTCTGCCTTCGGCTCAGGTCATGATCTCCAGGTCTTGGGATCGAGCCCCGAGTCAGGCTCCCAGCTCAGCAGGGAGTCTGCTTCTCCCTCTCCTCTGCCTCTCTCCCTGCTTGTGTTCTTTCTCTCAAGTGAATAAAATAAAACCAAAAAACTAAAGACCACATTAAGCCAGATAAATTAACTATTGAAGAAATGAAAGTAAAATGCAAAGCAACCCAACTCAATTATCTTTCATCTGGCCATTTGCTCTCTTCAAAAGAACACTAACTAGCATTATGATATAATCTATCATAACAGGGTTCATTATAGTTAAACTCCTACATCAAAACATATGCCAAATATTTCATAGCTGATACGACTCCAATGTCAGCAATCTAAATCGAAAAGTGTGTAAGATTACAAAATTGCAATTTAGGTTATTTTGCTTATTCCCCAGGATCTTAACAGAATATGCATAAAATGACATTAATTTAACACTCATATGTGACTACTGCTAACTCTACTAGCTGAAAGCCCAAAAGTAACCACTATTTAATTCCTCTTTTCTTCAAACTGAATTATATAATGTGATGTACTGCACACAAAGTATTAAGCTAAAGTTACTAATCAGCCTATTCTGCTTTTATTATGTTAAATAGACTGTGAACATTAACACGTAAATCAGAATGTGTTCTGATTTTACTCAGATGCCATGCTGATTTTCCCCCCAAACATCAGAAAATGGTGAGTTATAATCTTAAATACAAATATGCTAACTTGCACGCATTGTCCACGAATGAGACACTACTATTTTCAAAGTATTAAATTGTCACCTGAAGCTCTGCTGTGTATTTGCACTTTGACAGTTTCCTGGTTGTTCAAGTCGGCTGTTTCAGATACAGAGTCTCTATCTTTATCTAATTCTCCTTCAGAATTTACTTTATTAATCTTATTGCACATCTTCTCTTTTTGCCAATCTTTTGACATTTCAGAATTGTTCTCATCGTCCTGAATCAACATTGTTGTTTCATTATTATCTTCAGAAAAGCCTCTAGAGCCATTTTCATTTTCTGCTTTATCACTGCTGCTACAAGATTCACAGGATTGAAAATCTACATCTGATTGGCTCTTGTCTTCTTCCATGGTCTCCTCAGTCGTTATAGTTTGAGGATCTTCCTCAACTTCCATGACCTGTTCTTTTAATTCTTCATGAAGCAGATCCATTAAACATCGAAGGAATTCTTGAGCATCCTAATATATAAGCAACAGAGATATTACCATTTCATTAAAAATATGTGCACATAGAAAATTAAGAAAAAAATACATAAAATGTGCTTATAAACTGATTTCTGTGCAGGCATTATACTGAGGAAACACCAGGCACTGAAGGGATGGGAAGCACTATGTTCTAAAAATTTATGTAGGGGCGCCTGGGTGGCTCAGTTGTTAAGCATCTGCCTTCAGCTCAGGTCATGATCCCAGGGTCCTGGGATCGAGCCCCGCATCGGGCTCCCTGCTCGGCGGGAAGCCTGCTTCTCCCTCTCCCACTTCCCCTGCTTGTGTTCTCTCTCTCGCTCTCTGTCAAATAAATAAATAAAATCTTTAGAAAAAATAAAAAAATAAAAATTTATGTAAATAAAACAGAAGTAATTTAAAAACTGAAGATGATCTAGAGGTAGGCTTTTAGTACTGCTATTTTTTAAAAATGGAGAAGACATAAAAAAAACATAGACCTGGGATGCCTGGGTGGCTCAGTCGGTGAAGTGTCTGCCTTCGGCTCAGATCATGATCCCAGGGTCCTGGGATCGAGTCCCATATCGGGCTCCCTGCTCAGCGGGGAGTCTGCTTCTCCCTCTCCCCATCCCCCACTCACGCTCTCTCTTACTATCTCTCTCACTCTCTCGAATAAATAAAAAAAATCTCAATAAAAAAAGAAAACACGGACTTGCCTCATAGGACAATTAGAATTCAGAGATGTCCTAAATTCAAATATTTTATAAGTTTGGCTTAAAATTAAAGTTTCATTCAATCTTGTACTATACTTCAAAGAAAAATCCCTGACCAACTTGGAATGCTTTTTGAAAATACAAATCTGTGGGTAGAGGGGTATGCAAAATGGGTGAAGGGAAGTAGAAGGTAGAGGCTTCCGGTTATGTAATGAATTAGTCACAGGGATAAAAGGTACAGCAGAGGAAATACTGTCAATGGTATCATAATAGTGTTGTATGGTGATAAATGGCAGCTACACTTGTGATGAGCAGAGCGTGACGTGTTAGATTGTTGAATCACTATGCTGTACACCTGAAACAAATATAACACTGTGTGTCAACTATACTTCAATTAAAAAAAAAAGAAAAAAGAAAATACAAATTTGTAGACCCAACTCACATCCACTAAATCAGTGTCTGGTGATCCAGGAATGTGCATCAGAAAAAATTAAAAGGGAACAGGTATTGTTTTGAAAAAGAAAAATATGTGGGGGCCAGGTGTTAACATTAAAGGAAAATATATAAAGCTACAATAATTGAAACTGCCCTACTTCAAAAAAAATACAAGTCAATGAAATGAATTAGAAAGTCCAGAAACAGAACCTATAAAATATTAACATAAGCATAAAAATTAATAAAGAAGAAACTTTAAAAATCAGATAAGAAAATTCTTAAATTTGTAGTTTGGTACAATTAGTAGTAACTGTGAAAAATAAAATTTGGATTGTAACACAAAATAAATGACAGATGCAGAGAATTAAATATTTTGAAAATAAAGCAGGGGCGCCTGGGCGGCTCAGTCATCAAGCATCTGTCTTCGGCTCAGGTTGTGATCCCAGGCTCCTGGGATCGAGCCCCGCATCAGGCTCCTTGCTCAGAGGGAAGCCTGTTTCTCCCTCTCCCATTCCCCTTGCTTGTGTTCCTGCTCTCACTGTCTCTCTCTGTCAAATTAATAAATAAAATCTTTAAAAAAAAAAAAAGAAAGAAAAGAAAGCATAAAATATAGGTGGAAATTTATCTCTAGATGTGTAACTTTTTGAAGCTAAAAGCACTAGAAAAGAGACATATTTCTCAACCCAAAATTTAACAATTTCTAGAAAAATATAAAATTATAAGAAAGGTGGAAAAATATAAACTAAAAATATGACAATAGGTTATTATTCTTGGTAAATAAACACACAAGAAGTGATGACCTAAAACAATGGACAAATAAATTATAAAGGAAGAAATACAAATTACTACATAAAAGCATAATGCATAACGGCATTGTGCTAACTTTAATTAAAGATTAATGTTATGAATGAAAAAGAATGAAGACTTACCTGCTGAGAGTAGCCCCGAAATGTTGGATTTACTGTTTTAATTCCTTGAAACAGAGTAGTGGGCACAACAGAGCCTGGCCTGAGTAAGAAAAAATTTTAATGAGAAATTTGTGACTTTCACTTTTCATTTTAGAAATTTAGCAATCAAGAATCCAAGCTGTTAAAGTGTTTCAAAAAAAACCACTAAAAATTGCCCAGTATTATGTTTCATAGGCTCACCAGAACAGCTTACTAATGACACTCAAGATATGTTTTATTGCTCTCCACCTTAATGTAATGATCATGCTCTACTATGATTTTTCAAAAATACTTATAATTACTTAAAAACAAAATTTTAGTTACTTAAAATTCCTGGGATAATAATTAAGATAAATGTACCCAGTACATTATCTAAACAAGACTTTTCTGAATTCCATGTTTTTATTTGAGTACAACTGACGTAAGATTTTAAAACCAGCACTGAGTAACCATGAGAACAAAAATGAGAAGTCAACCAAATTGTGAGATTTAACCACTTTTACAATTCCGTACTGACACTTCTGAAGTTTGGTAAGCTTTCAGGAATATTAAGTTTAAAGTACAGAATCAGGTCAAGGAAGCTTAAAACACAGCAGTTAAGGGGTAGTTCTAGCTACACAGAAAGGAACTTAGAAATATGAGAGCCTGTAGGAGCACTGGATAACACACAGGGGGGATAAATGACAATGGAGGATTCAGGCTCTTTAATATTAATATTAGAGATATAAATGACATCTACTTCATATCCCAAAAGAACTCATTAAAATCATCCTCAATTTTTTTACAAAAAAATAAATTCAAAATGGATTAAAGACCTAATTGTAAGACCTGAATCCATGAAACGCCTAAAAGAAAACATAGCTTAGACATTGCCCTTAGCAACGTATTTAGGGATATGTCTCCTTCGGCAAGGAAAACCAAAGCAAAAATAAACTATTGGGACTACACTAAAATAAAAAGCTTGCACCCAGCAAGGGAAACCATCAACGAAACAAAAAAGCAACCTAGCAAGTGGGAGAAGATATTTGCAAATGATATATCAAATAAGGGGTTAATATCCAAAATATATAAAGAAGTTATACAATTCAACACCAAAAATAAAACCAAACAATCTGACTAAAAGATGGGTAGAGGACCTGAACAGACATTTTTCCAAAGACATACAGAGGGCCAACAGACACATGAAAAGATGCTCAACATCACTAATCATCAGGGAAATGCAAATCAAACTCACAAGGAGATATCACCTCACACTGCTCAGAATAGCTAGTATCAGAAAGAAAGAAAGAAAGAAAGAAAGAAAGAAAGAAAGAAAGAAAGAAAGAAAGAAAGAAAGAAAGAAAGAAAGAAAGAAAGAAAGAAAGAAAGAAAGAAAGAAAGAAAGAAAGAAAGAAAGAAAGAAAACAAAAAAAAGAAAAGAAAGAAATTACAAGTGTTGGCAAAGATGTAAAGAAAAGGGAACTCTCATGCACTGCAGGTGGGAGTGTAAATTGGTGCAGCCACTCTGAAAAACAATACAAAGATTCCTCAAAAAATTAAAAATAGAAACACTATATGGTCCAGTAATTCCACTACTGGTATTTACCCAAAGAAAATAAAAACACAAATCCAAAAAGATATATTCACCCCTATGTTTACTATAGCATTATTTACAATAGCCAAGATATGGAAGCAACAGAAGTGTCCATCCATAGATGAATGGATAGAGATGTGGTATACATACAATGGAATATTTATTCAGTCACAAAAAGAATAAAATCTTTTCATCTGTGACAATATGAAAGGTCCTAGAGCGTATTATGCTAAGTCAAATAAGTCAGAGAAAGACAAATATCAAATGATTTCACTTATATGCAAAATCTAAGAAACGAAACGAATAAAACAAGCAAAAAAAAAGGCTCTTAAAAACAGAGAACAAACTGGTGGTTTGTTGGGGAAGCTGGGTGAGGGGGATGGGTGAAATAGGTGAAGGGGATTAAGAGGTACAAACTTCAAGTTTTAAAATACCTAAGTCACAGATCGAAAAGTAAAGCATAGAAAATGTCAGTACTATTGTAACATTTTATGGTGACAGAAGGTGACCACACTTATGATGAGCATTAAGTAATGTATAGAATTCTCTAGTCAATATGTTATATACTTGAAACTAGATAAATTGTATGTTAATTATACTTCAATTAAAAAAAAAGAAAAGCCATTCCCTTTTCCTAGGACATTAAAATCAAAGTAGTAACAAATTTTTGTCTCACTTAAGAAATGTTCTTAGTAGGGGGTCATATATCTCAAAGAAAACTGAGGCACTCAGGAATATAAGAATGTTAAAACTTCACTAATGAAATTTTTACATTAGAAATCACTAAAGATTTCAAAGTCTTACAAGGTTTTCTATTATTTTTCTTAAATATTTTTATTTATTTATTTGACAGAGAGAGAGAGGGAGGGAGCACAAGCAGGGGGAGCCACAGGAAGAGGGAGAGGGAGAAGCAGGCTCCTCACTGACCCTAGAATCATGACCTGAGCTGAAGGCAGACACTTAACCGACTGAGCCACCCAGGCGCCCCTTACAAGATGTTTTTTTTTAAAAGATAGCTTTGGTGACTGTTTTCTTACAGGAAAGGTTGAGCACTTCCCAGGAACCTTTAAAAAGGACTAATGACAAGGGGCGCCTGGGTGGCTCAGTTGATTAAGCATCTGATTTTGGCTCAGATAATGATCTTGGGGTCCTGGGATTAAGCCCTACTTCAAGACTCCTTACTCAGCAGGGAGTCTGCTTGTCCCTCTGCCCCTACGCCCACTCTACCTCTCACTCTTTCTCTCTCTCAAATAAATAAAATCTTAAAAAAAAAAAAAAAGGACGAGAGTGCCTGGGTGGCTCAGTTGCTTAAGTGTCTGTCTTCGGCTCAGGTCATGATCCTAAGGTCCTGGGATCGAGCCCCACATCTCCCTCTCCCTCTGCCTGCTAATTCCCCTGCTTGTGTTCTCTCTCTCTCTCAAATAAATATTTTTTAAAAATAAATAAAAATTTTAAAAAGGACTAATGGTAAAAGCACCTTTCTAAATAGTTCTAAAACAAAATTAGTAAAATATTACATCAATTATTCTTCTAATGCTACACTTTAGAGCAAGTAAGTGTAAAGAGAAAAATGAACATTCATGTTAAGTACCTATGGTCTGATTTTAGCATTGTCAGAATGCCTACTCCTGCATTACAACTCAAGCGTCAGTAATCGCAGCTTTAGCAATTCAACACTAGATGTCCAGTCCAGATACTTCAAATGGATGTTCAGTTTGAAATATAACATGCCCTAAAATGAACTTGTCTCAAATCTACTTTTTTCAGCTCTATATATGTGCACCTGCATCCTTTTAATATTTGATATTCATTTAAAAACATAATAAAGAGAATAAATATATTAAGTACATACCTGCTTTTATGCCACAGTTCTGTCATCAGTTTGAGATAACTTTTACAAATGGCTGGTTTCTTATCTGTTCGAGCTAGTCCTCCACAATCAAGAAAAAACTGTGTCAAAGGTGGGCTAATTAAAAAAAAGAAAAATGTTGAAGTGGAATCAAAGCTTAATACTGACTTCCAGGCATGCAATGAATTGGCAGCACATAGAGCCACATAATCTAGTATTACTTTGCTTCCTTTTACAGCTTCACATTCACTTCTTCATATTCATGTTCAACCCATTCAAATCAAATTTGACCTCACCATTATAAGCCTCCTCAATGCTGCCAGATTCAGTCAACACCTCTCACTTCCCTCTTAATAGCATTTATTTACAGGGGACCTACCCCGCATTCTTCAACAACCATTCTCTAACAATGATGAATTTTTCTGCTTTTCTTCTTTACCTCTGGCAACTCTTTTCCCTCTTTATTGTTCTTTCTGCTCTTACCAGATATATAAATATCAAGGTTCCTCAGCATTCGATCCTATAACTTTTCCTGTCTTCCTTATATACTCTTTTCCTGGGGTGACCTTAAATTTTCATGCTCATGCCAAAGACAGTCAAATTTAAGAAAGGCAAATGTCTCATCTAAACTCCATATTTATAGCAAATACCCAAATTTAACATAATCAAAATTTAACTTTCAAGTGAATCTATTCTTCCTCCAAGCTTCTATATCTAAGTAAGTGGTACTACTACCTACCTGGTGGCTCAAGTTAGCATTTAAAAGGCAATATTGTCTTTTATGAGCCTGATTAGCTGGAGGGAACCTCTGTGAATCTATTCAAATAGTTACAGGAAACGGAATGGACAAAGGACGAAACCCTGACCTGCAACAAATTGGCTATCCTAAAAAGATATTCCATGCAAGTGGAAATGAAGAGAATGGATAGCTATATACTTATATTACACAAAGCAGACTTTAACTCAAAGCTGTAACAAGATATAAAGAAGGGCACTATAAAATGTTAAAAGGATCAATTCATCAAGATGAGAATATTTGTAAATATTTATGAGCCCAACAGAGGGGCAGCTAAATATACAAAGCAAGTATTAACAGATCTGAAAGGAGAAATAAAGAGCAATACAGTAACAGTAGGGGACTTCAATACCCATCTTCAATAACGGATAGATCTTCCAGACAGAAAATCAAGAAACACTGGACTTAAACTACATGTTAGACCTGATGGACTTAACAGATGTCTACACAGCATTCCACACTGCCCCTACCTACTTTGTAAAACTATGATTAAGAAAAAAGAAAATCTGGGGTGCCTGGGTGGCTCAGTTGGTTAAGCCGGCCTACTTTTGATTTCGGCTCAGGTCATGATCTCAGGGCCCTGAGATCAAGCCCCGTGTCAGACTCTGTGCTGGGGCATAGAGCCTGCTTGAGATTCTCTCTTTCTGCCTCTGCCACTCCCCCACCCCACCCCCACCCCTGCTTGCTTCCTCACTCGCTGAAAAAAAGAAAAAAAAAGAAAATCTGAACACTTTGACTTTTCCACCTATAGAAAAGTATAAAATATTTTCATAGCATCTCTAAAAATGATGAGAAATTAGTTCAAGCAAATGTCTAGATGTAAAAACAAATACCTTGCTCAAAGACACACAACTACCTAGGGTCTAAGCCAGAATGAGCAGTCTCAGGAAACCAAAAGCATGAACAGAGTAACCCCACTGGGACAACAATGGATTATGTCCCAACCCGGATTCTTGCCTACTCTACCTTGGGGATTACTTAACAAGAAAGAAAAAATAACTTTTTCAGGACATGTACATAGTTTTAGTTGATCCACATAATATTCTAAATAGGACCATTTCAGAAAGTGAGAGGGAAGGAGAAGAATGCGTTGAGGAGGATGAGGGAAGTACAGCCAAGGATTTATGGGATCCTGTTGGCTAGGGAAATTGAATAGAATTAATTCTTTCTTGCATTACTATTAATGTGTATTTCTTTCTTTTCTCCTCTGACTGCTCTTTTTTTTTTTTTTAAGCATACTACAGCAGCATGGTTTCCCTCCATCCAACCAGGCCCAACCTGCTTAGCTTCCAAGATTAGAAGAGATCAGGCACTGTCAGGGTGGTATGCCCATATACTAGCAGCATGGTCATCTGCTCAAAGAGTGACTTCATTTTTTTTTTCCTCAAAGAGTGACTTTAAAAAGTTATACAAACAAAGCTTATTTCACTACTTACCAGTTAGAAAGAGCCTGCAAAGCTGCATTCATATAACAAGTATTTCCAATATTTTTTAAACCTGTAAGACCTATTAAAAAAAATCATAAATTATGTCATCATTCAATAATACAATGACTTAATTTTACAAATGTTTACTGAATATGTAAATATATATGGTACTTATTATGGTTCCCAAACTATGTTAAGAAAATACAAACTAGGAGTGCCTGGCCGGCTCAATGGGTGGAGTGTGCGACTCTTGATCTTGGGGTTCTCAGTTTGAACCCCACAATGGAAGTAGAGTTTACTCAAAAAATTGAAAATTAAAAAAAAAAACACATTATGGGGCGCCTGGGTGGCTCGGTCGTTAAGCGTCTGCTTTCGGCTCAGGTCATAGTCCCAGGGTCCTGGGATCGAGCCCCATATCAGGCTCCCTGCTCAGCAGGAAGCCTGCTTCTCCCTCTCCCATGCCCCCTGCTTGTGTTCCCTCTCTTGCTGTGTCTCTCTCTGTCAAATAAATAAATAAAATCTTAAAAAAAAAAACACATTATAAAAAATATATATTCTGGAAATACAAAATAACAACTTGAACAACTCAGACCTCAGGCTTAAACTAGTGTTAATTTTCAGATAATTATTTAAATACACATTTAAAACATTAAAATTCCCTTGTATCAATTACAAAACACAAAATCTGTGCTATATTATATACAGATAGTTTATACTAAGAATTGTGGGCTTTGGTAAAGTGATGTCAGAGAAACCAAGTATCACTCAAAGCTGCCAGTCTGCTTTCCTTGCAAATGAAATTTTACAAGACCAAATTTTTTTTCCTTTTTGGTCATTCACATCTTTAGAGTCCCTTTCACTTCTGGAGTTCGAAATTTTCACATTACATAGTTTCCTAAAGAAATGGGCAGTGCCATACAAAGGTGTGACAGGAGAATTATTTTACCTCTTGCCTTAAGTTCATCTTCTTCTTCCACTTCTATGTCCAAATCATCAAATACAGCAACCAGAGGAGTTTTTAATGTTGTATTACTGGGTATTTTAAAATCCTTGATAACAGAAAAGACAGCTAACTTGAAAAAATCCTTTATGTTAAAATTTTTTTAAATTTTATCTCATATACATCTACAGTCTAAAAGTTAAGAGATGTTATTTTAAAACTATTAAGAACAAACTCTGGTATATCAGAATAAAATTTACATTTATATCCTGAAATCAATAAGGATCTACACTAGGTAAGAGCATGTCACTACATCTATATTAAAATATGTACTTGAATAACAAAGCCACTTGTGACTTTTCTGAATTTAAACACAATTAATTCAGTGAATTCCAATCCAAATCAGTGAATTCATATTACGGCTAAAAAAAAATCTAAGTGCAATACCCTACACTGTCTTTCCAGATTTTTCTTTTTACAGGAAAAAAATACTTAAGTTTTTCTATCATAACACACCAACTTATCTGCAGACTTCTACAATCTCTCCTGATACTTGCTACCATACTTATTTTGCATCCTTCTGCGCATATGAAATAGTTCCCTTGTTTTAAACAGTAATAAAATATTAATTCCAGAATTAATTTCCAAGTACTGGCTTAACTCAAAGGTCACAATTGGTGATCTGTTGGTCAAACGCTAGCCCACACTTAAAAAACAAAAAAAAAGGGACAAAGCCTAACAAAAGAAAAACTTAGATCTAATATTTTAAAAATGGGGAGAGCTCACATAAAACTCGGATTATGCAAGATCTCTTGTAATAGAAGATCGAACTATAGTGAACCCATTTAGCAACACTCAGTTAAAGGAGGAAACTGAAGAGCAGCATGCACTTAGCATGTGCTCTGCTTCTCCAACTTATTACAGCCTTATTCCACCTCTACAATGCATGTACATGTACTTTTATACCCACCCACTTTATACATTTATTTACTTTACTTTCCTGGTATCTGTAGATACTGAACATTTGAGTTGGCCCCATAGTCTCACTTATATTTAAGTATAGAGACTTAAAAAAAAAAATCACTTAAAATTTTACCTCCCAGAAAAAATTTCTATTTAAAAATCTTATTAATGACCTTTGAATGGTTTCGAATACTATTTTTTTTTAAAGATTTTATTTATTTATTTGACACAGAGAGAGACAGTGAGAGAGGGAACACAAGCAGGGGGAGTGGGAGAGGGAGAAGCAGGCTTCCCGCAGAGCAGGGAGCCTGATGTAGGGCAGGACTACTATTTTTAATTAATGTTCCAATGAATTGGGTTCAAACAGCATATAAATTTTATAGTAGGGGCGCCTGGGTGGCTCAGTCAGTTAAGCATCTGCCTTCGGCTTGGGTCATGATCCCAGGGTTCCGGGATCGAGCCCTGCATTGGGCTCCCTGCTCAGCGGGAAGCCTGCTTCTCCCTCTGCCTCTGTCTGCTGCTCCCCCAGCTTGTGCTCTCTTGCTCTCTGTCAAATAAATAAATAAAATCTTAAAAAAAAAAATTTATACTAAAAAAATTTGTACAAATAACATTTTTTATTCTGAGTAATTTCTTCAACAATGGGATCAGGAAGTTGCATGAAATTAAATTCATGCCTTTTATGTGTTATAAATATAACTCACTAAAGAATTATTTACAAGCCATCAGAAAAGTATCAGTATATTTATTCAACCAGATTCAACATTCATTAAGAGTATGAAATCTCAGGGTGCCTGGGTAGCATAGGAGGTTGAGCTACAGACTCTTGGTTTCGGCTCCGGTCATGAGATTGAGCCGCACATCGGGCTCCACACTCAGCACGAATCTGCTTGGGTTTCTCTCTCCCTCCGGCCCTGGCCCTCCCCTTTGTGTTCTCTCTCTCTCTGAGATAAATAAATAAATCTTTAAAAAAAAAAAAAAAGAGTATGCAGAAATGGCAACAGACAGCTGTTTTAACTTACTTTTCTTTCGTCAGGGATGATTATTTTGTCAATGTGTTTTTATTTATATTTCTCTTTTGTGAACCATCTGCACTTATTTTTTCAACCACCTTTGAGTATTACCCTTATAAATTGTTATTAGTTCCTTATGTGATTAAACTTTTTGTTACCACATTTTTGTTAATAATGCAGGAGTGTTCACGAAAATTTACTTTCAAACTATAAAGGCATTCAAAAAAGACAAAAAACACATTTCTGAATAATAAATAAATATCAGTGGGAGAAATGGTAATGGTAATGTGGTGATTTACCCATTAGAGCCATTCACCATGAAACTAGAAATGCAACAAGTTACACCTTGTCTAAAACCTATTCAGTTTAGTTACAGAATGTGTATGGCAAGCGAATTTATTAGCATAAATGTCTACTATCAAAATGTGATACAAAGATATAAAAGAAAAATAGAAGAGTTGGTACCAAGGAAGTAAAGTATAGAAATACAATGTGATTTTTATGACACAGGAGGAAAAAGCTCAGTAATGTGTTAATTATTAAACCATACAGAGGAAATGAGCAGAGTAAGTTAGAAGCCACTATTCTAATTTTTTCATTTCCTTTTTCCTATTTTTACACGACCGGAAAATTCTCAAAATTAAGTGATCAATCTTTGCAAGCCCACACATATTTCGGAACCAAAGGTCAATGCTAAGCTTTGAGATATCCTATCTGGTTTTTGATAAATTAGTAAAATGTTCTTAGTAATATGAATGGGGGTAAAGAGGGGAGAGAAATGAAAAACAGGGAGCTGAATTAGTATTTGTAATTCCCTATCAAAGAAGGCCTGCCCCCTCTCCTAGAACCAGATTGCTAGAAAAAGATACACTTTTTAAACTAGTTTTGTTTTTTTTTTTTAAGTTTTAAAAACACAACAGGTATCACTTCTCGGCCTTTTGGCTAAGATCACAACAGGTGCTTTTCCATCTTCAGACAGGTGGGCTTCAATCTTACCATAACCTATCATTCTACAAAAGAACAAAGGCCAGCCTCAGTGTTTCAATCGAGGAAAAAAGGCACATTACATAAATTTTTAAAGTACAAATTAGGTAGAGTGGTTTTAAATTACAACTACATGACAAATTCTGAAATCACTACCTGAAAATGTATGATATTTTAATTAAATAAAGTTAGATTATTACCTGGACACTGTTTTCTTGTGTTTGCTGAAGTGGTCTTACATGAGGCAAAGAAGGCTGAGTTCCTAATTTCCTATCCAAAAATACTTCTTTGCTGCAAGCATAACACCATACTCGAAGAGTGGTAAGGTTCACAGTTAGATAATGCTTTGTCTCCTATATAATTTCACAGGAGGGGAGAAGAGGAACCAAAATTAGATATAGGTGAAAACATTTCAAAAGATCGTATAAGGGGGCACCTAACTGGCTCAGCTGGAAGAGCACTGGACTCTCACTCATGACTTCAACCCCCACCCTGGGTGTAGACATTACTAAAAAAATAAACTTAAAAAAAACATATAAGAGGGGTGCCTGGGTGGCTCAGTCGGTTAAGTATCCAACCCTTGATTTTGGCTCAGGTCATGATTTCAGGGTCATGAGACTGAGCCCCGCATCCAGCTCTGCGTTCAGTGGAGTCTGCTTCTCCCTCTCCCTCTGCCCCTCCCCTCATTTGCTCCTGATCTCTCTCTCTCAAACAAATAAATCTTTTTAAAAAATCATATAAGATAAACTGCTGGTCTTTGATGAATAACAATATACTCAAAAGAGATGAGTTAAAACTGGAACACCAAAAACACATTCTTCGGGTAAACTGCTAAAGTACAGTGAATAGTAACAGTATCTAACCCTACTTTAGAAATTATTCTATTGTCATTTTTTACCACTGTTCAGCATGAAGACAAACAAGAGTAAGATTCTGTTTTGCAGTTAGCAAGTTAAGTGTAATACAAGAAAATAATTGACAAAAGCACAGTAACAATTCTAGAAGATCAGAGTAGCAAAACAATGAGCCCAATGACATGAGTCACAGCAAAAAACCGCTCAAGCAATAGTGAATGTATGATCTTGGATATATAAAGCTCCAGCCTTTCTCAACTGGAGTTCTGCAAGAAAATTTGTGCCCTACAGAAAATTATTTTAGTAACTATTTTTTCAATTCTCCTAAAAATGGTACATAGCACTACCATTCTAGATGCACAAAAGACAAGTAATGTATGTATAATGATGCCTGAGGGCCTTGGGATATTCAGGCTTAATTAATTCTCTCGAGGAACCCTGACTGAGGATAATTCATGCTATAGAAATATCAATGTGAAGAAAACAGTTCATTCTCAAGAAACTTACAGTTTAGAAGGGGAGTTACTATAAAAGAGGCATGCCAGAATTACACACAAGCACCAAACCACCAGGGTGAAGTAAAAAGGGAACTCCAGTTAAGAGAATGTGCAGAAGATAATAAGAGTTGAGACCTGAAGTTAGCCAGGTCCTATATCAAGTGGAGGCAACCTCTCTTAACTTCAATCTTCACATCTCCTAAAATTCCAACTATCATCTTCATAAATCAGGTGGCATATTTCTTAAATCATTACTCTCTTAATTAGAATCTCAATCTAATATTGATCTTAGCAATACCCCTCCCCACCTTTTAAAAAGTATAAGCTAAGATTTAACTCCTCTTATATGAAAAAGGGCAAAATTTTGAACTAAAACTTGAAATAATGTATTCGCTTTCCGTATCCTTCAGACTCTCTTTAAAAAACATCTTGCATGAAAATTTTCTGTACACTGGGTAATATATGGAATTGTTGAATCACTGTATTGTACACTTGAAACTAATATGACACTGTATGTTAACTAACTGAAATTAAAAATAAAAGCTAAAAAGCAAGCAAGCAAATAAATATATAGATAGAAAAAAAAATTCTGTATCATACCTGAGAGTGTATGGTGCTGTGATCTACTTGTGATTCACCACAACCAACATATGAACATCTATTCTAAAATAATTATACAAAAGAAAAATAAGGCATTTTACAATATGTGTAAATGAACAATAACACTGCAATTTCAATTAAGTTTTGATCACACGTTTTAAATCAATGACTAAGTGACTTTACATAGTAAATTATTTTAACCAAAAGGTATTAGGAACAGAAGAATTAAGTGAGAATATTTCTAAGCTAAAAGCTAATGCCACCTCTAATAAAAGGCAAGCATAAAATATTTTAATGATTTACTAAAACTCCGCAAAAGCAATGCAAGTTAAAACCCAAAGTTTACTTGTTATCGGTAATGAATTTTTTCAAGCATATTCATTTATAAAATCCTTTGAATGTCAAAAAATCTTAGAGTTACCCTTATTCAGATATAAATTTTTATAATACTAAACTTTTGAAAAGGAACACACACATACCTCCAGGCATGCCCAAAGATTTGGTCCTCTGACTTTACAATCCTGACAAGTACCCTATGAAACAAAAATCACAGACGACATTATCATTATATTGACACAGCCAAACACATACAATTGACTATCATATAAAAAATTAGAGCTCATGAACACACAGTATTATAGTAATTTATTTAAAAAATACGTATTTGGGAGTAAAATGAATAATTTTTTAAGGAAGGAAAAAACTCTATCTTACATGAGATTTTTGTATTAAGTCTTCTTTCGTTATTTCACCAACTGAATCCAAATGTGGACAATGATTTCGAAAAGCTGCCATTTTGTTAGAAATTTTTTCCTGTCTCCCAAGTATTTCCAAATGAGGTAATACCTACAGGACAAATAACCAAAAAATGTTAATATAGTAAAAATAATTAAAATAAAGGACAGGGTGCCTGAGTGGCTCAGTAGGTTAAGGTCTGCCTTCAGCTCAGGTCATGATCTTGGGGTCCTGGGATCAAGCCCCGCATCAGGCTCCCTCAGTGGGGAGTCTGCTTTTCACACTCCCTCTGCCCCTCCCCCCGGCCCCCCACCCCACCCCACCCCACCCCCACCCTACACCCCCCCATGTGCATGCACAGGCGCATGTGCTCTAATAAAGTCTTCAAAAAAAATAAAAATAAAATAAAGGCTAAAATAATAAGCATATGTGTTTACAAGTCTACCCTAGAATATATTTTTCAAAATATACCTAGATTACCTTCATAATTTAAAATGCACATTGACAATTTCTCTACAAAGTTAACATTTTATTAAGACTGACAACTATGAGGGCTCCTGGGTGGCTCAGCGATTAAGTGTCTGCCTTCCGCTCAGGTCACGGTCCCAGGGTCCTGGGATTGAACCCCACGCTGGGCTCCCCACTAAGCTTCTCCCTCTCCCACTCCCCCTGTTTGTGCTCTCTCTCTCTCGCTGTCTCTCTCTCGCTAATATACAAATAAAATCTTAAAAAAAAAGATTGACACCTATGTATCAATGTAAATTTGTTTCTACAATACTTTTGCTACTTTTTCCCCTTTCTCTCTCCCATTTCACATTTTAGAATATAAATAAGAGAAAAAATTTCATTTATTCAATTTACGTACTCTTATCTTTTTTTTTTTTTTTAAGAGTAACCCTTAGGCTGTAATAGGAGTTAAAGGGAAAGAATAGTCAAATGGAAACATTTCTTTTCACACTAGTAGCAGCCCGTAGTGATGATATAAATGAAACTGGTCTGGTATGTTAGCAGTATACCAAGATGGTCACAAATCACAATTTCTCAACGTTGGCACCACTAACACTTTGGGCCAGATGTTTCTTGTGGGAGTTTGTACTATGCATTTTAAGGTAATTAGCAACATTTTTGCTCTACCTATTAGATGCCAAAACACCCTCCCTATTCTGAGCTTTAACAACTACAGTATAAAATGTCCTCAAAGGGACAAAATCGTCCCAAGGTAAAAACCAAATTATCACAAGATCCTTTCAACAACCCTGATGTAGAGTACTACTATTATCTTCATTTCATATAAGGCTAAGAGAAGCAAATCTGACTGACTTCCCATTGTTAGCGTTTGGCAGAACAAGGATTTCAATCCACCTATGTATCTTATGGGTAAGAGCAAGACTGTGGAGTCAAATAGAATTGAGGATACCAAGAAGAGTAGGATGGCATAACTAACTTAGGGGCTATTTTAAGGATTAAATGAGGTAGTACACGTGTCAAGTGTGTAAATACACAGACACACACAGTACTACGCATACACAAGCACATAAAATTTTATTAGGCACTCTGTAGCATCCCATTGTATACTTTTTTTTATATGACCAGTAAGGTCTCATACCTCCCTTCCCCATATGACCACAAGTTTAAGACTTAGTTTCCCACATCGATTACAATTTTCCTAATATTCTTCAGGAGTTTCCTCAATTCCATTAAAATAAACAGAAGGCAAAATGTTTTGCAATCCCAATACACTTAACTTCCTCCAAGATATCACATTATAAGTATAACTTATGAGAAAAAGGATAGGAATACTGTTCTGTCACTAAATTTTATCTATCTCCACTGCAAATCTTATAAAGAGCTAACTGCTACACAGCATTCAATGCATAGAAATCTTTTTTTTTTAAAGATTTTATTTATTTATTTGAGAGAAAGAGAGAATGAGAGATAGAGAGCACGAGAGGGAAGAGGGTCAGAGGGAGAAGCAGACTCCCCGCTGAGCGGGGAGCCCGATGCGGGACTCGATCCCGGGACTCCAGGATCATGACCTGAGCCGAAGGCAGTCGCTTAACCAACTGAGGCACCCTCAATGCATAGAAATCTTATGCCTGGTTCAAGTAAACCCAGTGATTTCCAAGAAAAAGTCTCAAGTTTAAAATTCAGTACTTCTAGATCTTCTTTGGATGTACATTCTTAATAACAAGGCTTTTCATGCCCTTAGTTTATCTTTGGGGTTTGAGAACACTATTTGGGAACAAAATAAGAAACTTAGGAAAGAATAAACACTTATAAAGCTAAAATATTAACACATTAGTAAACACATTAAACAAAAAGTTTCAATGAAATCAAATGAATCCAGTATTATCTTGCAACCTACAAAATACAACGGGAAATCACCCCGGGGGTTAATAGTGAATAAATAGTTATTTCTAAATATTACATTATTACATAACATTAGGGATGCCTGGGTGGCTCAGTCCGTTAAGCATCTGACTCTTGATTTCAGCTCTGGTCATGATCTCAGGATCATGAGACTGAGCCCTGCATCAGGCTCCACACTCAGCAGAAAGTCTGCTTGAGACTCTTTCCCTCTGCCCCTCCCCATGCTCCAGACTTTCAGATGCATGAAGTTAAACTTAAAATAACTGTTAATATTTTCTATTTCTTATTTATATTTTAGGAAGAGTCTGGCAATCTTTCCCAAGTCTCACTTCCTTTTGTGCTTAGATATTTCTTCCCTCTCATCCAACTACCTCTACAGCCAGCCATTATGGAGTAACAGGAAACAGATTCACACTCTCAACTTAATTAACTAAAAAGCCAGACAAAATATATAAAACAACAGTTATCAGACATCGGACAATAAGCAACGAGGCAACTACCCCACCTTACTGCCTAGAAAGAACTTCTAGGCCATAGTATACATAGGAGAAAACCCAGACAGTCTAGCAATCTCCTTGAGTTGAAGGGGCAGTACTGAAAATGCAGAGAGGCCAAGGTGGCTAGAATTCACAAGGCAGAGTAACAGAGAGGAAGGAACTAAACACAGAGCAAATAAACTCATGAGATTTGTAGAGGGCTACCGTCAGGTTTTTAGCTGAGAACTGATAAGCATGCATGTGCATGTGATTAAACTACCCTAAACAAGGGAAAGAACTACTGGAAAGGAGCAGGTAGAAATATCCTCACAGCCAACACAGATCTGTTTGTGCCCCCATCAGTAAGTTTAAAGCCTTCATAATACTGAAGGAACAAAGTACTCAGAGGCTATCACCCCAGTAATAGGAAATAAAGTATCCCTAGACTAAAAACTACTTTTGTTCTGCCTTTAAAAAGCTCAAAACAATTATTACAGTACCAAACTATTCCCAAGGCACTTAACTGTGTCCCAGAACAAAGCTAAGGATATTTAAAGGAATAAAAAAAAAAAAAAAAAAAAACCCAGCACCAGACAAGATTTAAAAAATGGCAATGCCTGGCATCCAATCAAAAATTACAAGTCAGGAATGCAAGCTGGTACAGCCACTCTGGAAAACAGTATGGAGGTTCCTCAAAAAGTTGAAAATAGAGGTACACTATGACCTAGCAATTGCACTACTATTCACCCCAAAGATACAAATATAGTGATCCAAGTGCACCCCAATGTTTATAGCAGCAATGTCCACAATAGCCAAACTTTATCCAGATGAATGGATAAAGAAGATGTGATATATATATATACACACACACACAATCGAATACTCCTCAGTCATCAAAAAAATGAAATCTTGCCATTTGCAAAGATGTGGATGGAACTAGAGGGTGTTATGCTAAGCGAAATAAGTCAATCAGAGAAAGACAATTACCATAGGATCTCACTGATATGGGAATTCAAGAAAGAAGGCAGAGGATCATAGGGGAAGAGAGGAAAAAATAAGACAAGACGAAATCAGAGAGGGAGACAAACCATAAGAGACTCTTAATTGTAGGAAACAAACTGAGGGTAGCTGGAGGGGAGGGGGGTGGGGTGTTGGAGTAACTCGGTAATGGACATTAAGGAGGGCACGTGATGTAATGAGCACTGGGTATTATATAAGACTGGTGAATCACTGAACTCTACCTCTGAAACCAATAATACATTACATATTAATTGAATTTAACTTTTTTTTAAAGATTTATTTATTTATTTGAAAGAGAGAGAATGAGAGAGAGAGAGAGCACGAGAGGGGGGAGGGTCAGAGGGAGAAGCAGACTCCCTGCTGAGCAGGGAGCCCAATGCAGGACTCGATCCAGGGACTCCAGGATCATGACCTGAGCCGAAAGCAGTCGCTCAACCAACTGAGCCACCCAGGCGCCCTAACTGAATTTAACTTTTAAAAAAAATAAAAAGTACTGAGAAATAATCTTATCCAGCACAAATGTACCTCTCCTGTCCACCTGCCCTAGCTTTCAGGGCACCCACCTGCTGTCTTAAGCCCACTCTCTTGAAATACCCCTGTGCTATGAAGATGTCCATGGGGCAGTAACCATATTTATGTTGCTCTATACTGTATCATATTTTGTCATCATTCAGTTATAAAATCTTTTATAATTTAAAAAAAATTACAAGATATACAAAGAAGAAAAATCAGATCCACAGCAAGAAAAAAAGAGATCCAGAGATAATACAGATGACAGGATAAAGGATACCCATTTTATTTTTTATTTTATTTATCAAAGTAGGCTCCAGGCCCAGCTGGAGCCAAACACAGGGCTTGAACTCACGACCCTGAGATCAATACCTGAGCTGAAATCAAGAGTCAGACACTCTACTGACTGAGCCACTGAGGTGCCCCAAGGATACACGTTTTAAAGAAAAACTACACTGCAAACTGAAATACAAAAAAAAGACTGAGAAAATTAAAAAAGAGTATCACTCAGCTGGATGCAGAAGTCCAAATTTGATGAAAAATAAAATCCTACAGATTAAAGCAACACAACGAACTCAAAGCACAAGACACATGAATAAATTACACCATGGCACATTAAAAACAAGTTGCTTAAGGGGGCAATGCAGGCCACTGGCTTCCCCACAGCACCCTCCATGGGGCTGCCTTGCAGGATAGGCGCGGCTAAAAATCAACCAACCAACCAACAAGTTGCTTAAAACCAGTAATAAAAAGAACATCTTCAAAGTACCCAAGAAAGGCCAATAATGTATGCTGGAAACAATGCAAGCCAGAAGACAGTGGAGCAACATCTATACAGTATTGAAAGATCACTGTCAACCTAGAATTCCATACCTAGAAAGACAGCTTTCAAAAAAAGGCAAATAAAGACCTCTTACAAAAGTGCTGAAAGAGGGGCGGCTGGATGGCTTAGTCAGTTAAGCATCTGCCTTGGGCTCAGGTCATGATCCCAGGGTCCTGGGATGGTGCCTGCTTTAGGCTCCCTAGGCAGTAAGGAGTCTGCTTCTCCCTCTCCCTCCACTCGGACTCATGTCCTGTCCTGCATGCTCTCTCTCTACTAAATAAAAAATCTTTAAAATAAATAAAAAATGCTGAAAGAACTTATTACCAGCATACCTGCACTTTAAAACCTACATATATGCTTCAATATTTTTTTCATGCTCATATAATCAAATACAGAAATAAAGACCTATATGGCCTTTTTTGGCAATACAGATATCCCTCACTCTCAACTTTTTCTTGGATACACGTCATGATGCATGCCCTGCATAAATTATTTAATTAATTCTTCTATAGATGAACACTCTCTGTTTCCATATTCTGCCATTAAAAATACCCATATGATCTTGGGATGGTTCAGTCGGCGGAGTGTGTGACTCTTGATCTCGGGATTCTGAGTTTGAGCCCCAAGTTAGGTGTAAAGATTACTTAAAAAGGGGTACCCGGGTGGCTCAGTTGGTTGAGCGACTGCCTTCGGCTCAGGTCGTGATCCTGGAGTCCCGGGATCGAGTCCCACATCGGGCTCCCTGCTCGGCGGGAGTCTGCTTCTCCCTCTGACTCTCCCCCCTCTCATGTGCTCTCTCTCTCAAATAAATAAATAAATAAAATCTTAAAAAAAAAAAAGATTACTTAAAAAAAACAAAATCTTAAAAAAAAATCCATATAATCTTAATACAGGCCAGTTTGTAAAATCAGATTTTGCAAGATTATATTTCAAAAATTATACAACTTACATTTCCACTAATAAAGCCATTTTCTGCACAGCAACACCATTTTCTCTACTAACAATAAACATCATTGGTTTTTTTACTTTTGCCATTTAATAGGCACATTGTTAGATTTCACTAGTACTTTAATTTGCATTACTTGACAACCAGTGAGTTTGAGTATCTTCTCATAAGTTTTATGGCCTCCTAGATTTGCTCTTTTATTAACTACTCCTTTGAATTTTTTTTTTTTTTTTTTTGTCTTCTGGATTCAAATAGAATTTCTACACTGCAGGGGCACCTGGTGGCACAGTCGTTAAGCATTTGCCTTTGGCTCAGATCATGATCCCAGGGTCCTGGGATCAAGCCCTGCATTGGGCTCCCTGCTCCGTGAGACACCTGCTTCTCCCTCTCCCACTCCCCCTGCTCTTGTTCTTTCTCTTGCTATGTCTCTCTCGGTCAGGTAAATAAATAAAATCTTAAAAAAAAAAAAAAAGAATTTCTACACTGCAAATATTTTTTCATACTATTAAGTTTTTAATTTTGATGAAATACACAAATTTATCATCTTAGCCATTTCTAAGTGTATTCAGCAACATTATACAACATTCACGCTGTTCAACCAACATGGTCCAACATTCACATTGTTGTACAACCAATCTCCAGAACTCTTTTCATCTTGAAAAACTGAAACTCCACAACCATTAAATAGGAGCTCTCCATTCAACCTCCCACCAGCCCCTGGCAACCACCTTCTACTTTATCTCTATGAATTTGACTAGTCTGGGGGTCCAAAGAGGTTTTTCAGAGGAATTATACAGTATGTTTTTGTGATGACTTTATTTCACTTAGCCTAATGTCCTAAAGATTCATCCATTTCGTAAGCATGTCAGAAATTTCCTTCCTTTTCCAGGCTGAGTAACATTCAGTTGTGTGTGTGTATATACCACATTTTGTTAATTCATTCATCCATCACTGAACATTTGGGTTGCTTTCACCTTTTGGCTATTGTTAATAATGCTGCCATGAACACAACCATACAACTATTTCTTCAAATACGTGCTTTTACTTCTTTAGGGTAGATAGCCAGAAGTGAAATTGCTAGATCAGGGTTGCCTGGCTGATTCAGCTGGTAGAGCATGCAAGTCTTGATCTTGGGGTTCTGAGTTTGAGTCCCACGTTGGATGTGGAGACTATTTAATAAATAAACTTTGAAAAAAATAAATTGCTGGATCATATCGTAATTCTATTTTTCAGTTTTTGAGGAATCACCATACTATACATATACATATATACCAGCAGCCATAGTGGCTGCACCATTTTATATTCCCAGTCCAATGCACAAGGGTTCCAATTTCTCCACATCCTCACCAACCCTTACTTCTCTAAGTTGTTTTTTTTTTCCTGGTTTTTTGATAGTAGCTCTCCTAATAGGTGTGAGGTGATCTTGCTGTGGTTTTGATTTGCATTTCCCTAATGATTAGTAATGTTGGGTATCTTTTCATGTATTCATTAGCCGTTTATTTATATACCTTCTTTGGAGAAATGTCTATTCGACTCTTGTTTTTTAATTGGGTTGTTCATTTCTTTTTGTTGTTGAGTTGTAGGAGTCCTTTACATATTCTGGGTATTTAACTCCTTATCAGATATATGATTTGCAATATATTTTCACCCATTTCATAGGCTGCCTTTTTACTCTCGACTGTGCCCTCTGATGCACCGTTTTTAATGTGATATAGTCAAATTTATCTATTCACCTTTGTTGCCTGTGCTTTTGTTGTCATATCCAAGGAATCACTGCCAAATCCAATGTCACAAATGTTTTCTTCTAAGAGTTTTAGTTCTTATGCTTAGGCCTTTGATCCATTCAAGTCAATTTTTCTATGCGGTATAAGGTAAGCATCCAACTTAATATGTTTGCATGTGAGTATATAATTTGCCCAATTCCCTCTGTTGAAAAGACTTTTCCCCTCTTTGAACAGTCTTGGCACTCTTGTCAAAAAAAAAAAAGATCATCATATATATGAAGGTTATTTATGGACTCTATGCTATTCCACTAGCTTATGTCTGTCTTAGTACCAATACTGCTAACTTTCTTACAGTATCCTTTATCATTAAAGGCTTTAATTTTTATAAAATCAAACACGTCTCTTACAATAGCTTGAGTTTCTAATCTTAAAATTTCCTAGTCCATATAGCTAAACCTGTAGAATAACCTTAACTAGTTTTTAAACAAGGCTTTAATTCATCTGAGGTTTATCTTAAGACGGGAACCCAATTTTATTTTCTTCCAGATGGGCAGACAGTTGTTCCAGCACCACTTACTACACAATCTACCCATTACCTACTGAACTGTAATACTATCTTTACCTTTATTACACTTGCACATATTTCTGGATCCTTCATTTTGTTCCACCAATCTACTTATGCCAATACCATATTTAATCTGAATACACAGAATGTAGAGTATTTCAATAACTGTAAGACATTCCTCATTCACTATTCCTTTTCAGTTTCCTTGGCTATTCTCTGAATATACTAGAAAACACGATAGTTTTACCTCTTGTTTTCCAGTATTAATACTAATTATTTACTGTTTTAATGCATTTACTAGAATCTCTAAGGCAATGTTAAATATAAAAATGTTTAAAAAAAGTGATTTTGGGCAACCATTTCTGGGTCCTTGCTTTAATGGTTTAGCCACTTAGGATATTTGCTGTAATTTCCTCCTATTCTTAATTTACTTTGATTTTTTAAATTAGAATTCTTTTTTAAAGTAAGTTCTAAGCCCAATATAGGGCTTGAATTCATCACCCCAAGATCAGGAGTCATATGTTCTACTGACTGAGCCAGCAAGGTGCCCCTAATTAGAAATGGTCAAGATTTTTATTTATTTATTTGAGAGAGTGAGGAGAGACAAGGAGTGGGGGAGAGGCAGAGGGAGAAGCAGACTCCCCACTGAGGAGGGAGCCTGATGTGGGGCTCAATCCTGGGACTCCGGGATCATGACTTGAGCCGAAGGCAGATGCTCAACTGACTGCGCCACCCGGGCACGCCAGAATTGGCCTTAATGAACTTTATTAAATGTCTTCTCAGCAGCTACTGATGATTTACTATATTCCTTATTTCATCCATTGATATGATCTATTAATAGATTTGATACGAATGATCCTTGCATTGGTATGCCTATGGGTCAAAATGTACTATTAGTCTGTTGCTTCATATCTAGATTCTATTGGTTAATATTGTATTTAGAAATTTTGCAAGTGAAATTGACCTTTTTGGGTAACATTTTTATTAGGGATAAAAGTACATGTGCTTCACAGAATACATTCAGTAGCTTTGCATCTTCTTTACCATAGAAAAGGTTTTATTTTTATTATTATTACTGTATGTTCTTTATAAATTAAATGAAACTCAGCTGTGAAATTATCTACTATGGTGCCTCTTTGCAGGACATATCTTCAATCATCTTTTGACCCTTTAGTGGGAATGGGTCAATTCAAGTTTTTCACTTCTTGGATCAAATTTACTAATTTATATTTTGCTATTAAATCATGCATGCCCTTGGGGCGCCTGGGTGGCTCAGTCGTTGGGCGTCTGCCTTCGGCTCAAGTCATGATCCCAGGGTCCTGGGATCAAGCCCTGCATCAGGCTCCCTGCTCGGCAGGAAGCCTGCTTCTCCCTCTCCCACTCCCCCTGCTTGTGTTCCCTCTCTCACTGTCTCTGTCAAATGAATAAATAAAATCTTTAAAAAAAAAAATCATGCATGCCCTCTCAATTTTCAACTTTACATCATAGCATGCATGTAATCTCAAGAAAATTGCATAACAGTCCATTAATCTCCCCTATATCCATGTGTCTTTGATATTTCCTTTCTCGTTACTAATCTTGTGCATTTTTACTTGATTTTATTTTCTTCTACAGGGGTTTATCTAGTTAATTGGTCTTTGCAAAGAACCAGCTTTGCGATTTATCCTTTCCACTATTTTTGTTCTGTTGTTTCCAATTCCATTAATTACAGCTTTATCTTTAATTTCCATGTCGTACTTGGTTTTGGTTTTATTTTCTTAATCCCTAAATATGAGTACTAAATTCTCTTTTTTTTCTCACTTAATAAAAGTATTTAATTAGTATGCATTTTCCTTTAAGTACCAATGTTGGTGGGGTGCCTGGGTGGCTCAGTGGTTAAGCGTCTGCCTTCAGCTCAGGTCATGACCCCAGGGTCCTGGGATCGAGCCCCACATCAGGCAGAGCCCCACATCAGGCATCGGGCTCCCTGCTCCGCGGGAAGCCTGCTTCTCCTTCTCCCACTCCCCCTGCTTGTGTTCTCTCTCTTGCTGTGTCTCTGTCAAATAAATAAAATATCTTAAAATAAATAAATACATACATACATACATACATACATACTAATGTTGGCCAATTAAACGGAAATTTTCTCATTGCTTTCTAGATAATCTTAATCTTGCTTTTTATTTTAGAATGTTTTAAGTCCATCATTAGAACAGATACATAAAAGGTACATTCACAAATGAATACTACACAACAGTCTGACCACTTGAAATGGATGGATAATTTATCAACAGGGATAGATCTAAAGTACATAATGTTGGATTGGAAGAAAAGAAAGATACACAATGATACGTACTGTATGAAACCACTAAAGTAAAAATTTAAAACCTGCATTATAGCACACTGTATCTGGACGTAGACATCCTATAAAAATATAGACATTGAAGGTTATGTACTCTGTTGCCTCAGAACAAAGAAATGGGGACTGGGGAAAGATTAAGTACTCTCTGTTCTGGTGTCTGGTATTAATCTTTTGGTATCTAAACAATTTAACAAGAACTAGTGCATATAAACAAAAGCTCATAATTTGTACCCAAGGCAATTTAGTATTCCTTACAATTAAACATAACACTATCAAAATAGAATTCCCTTAATACTCTCAATTAATTCACTATGGTAACAAAATCATTCTTTTATTCCTTCTTCTGATAAAGATTTACTGAGAGTAGGCTATTTAGACACAAGAGGACAAGGCAACAGAGGTTCTAAGCTACTTCAATTTCTTCTCCAGTGTATACCAAAAGAAGGCATGCATGCTTTCACTCTGGTCTGACAGTCTGCCCAGGGAAGACAGGTACTAGGCATTAGAAAAGATAGACAACACAAAGGCAGTGAAAATAAATGTAAATGAAAATGCCTTTTTTTCAGTATATAGATGTAGATCCCACAAAACTCTGAGATTCCTTTAGGAGCTTGTGATTCACAGGATGGGAATCACCAGGGAGCACAAGAAAATTCAAGCTCTGCATGGAAATGAAGGCTTTTCATAATTGACCCCAATTTGTCCTTACCTTTTCAATCTTTTATCTGGCAACCTTTTCCGCAACCTTTTCCTCTATCTACCCTAACTAGACTTATTTGAAATTTTCTCAGCCTTATAATGATGGCAATAACCCCAACTAAAAAATGTTCCTGGACGAATTCATGTCTATGATGTACAGCTCAATTGCCCATCTGCAGATTCAAAACTGCTTCTGAAGGTATTACTTTTAAGCAGGGGGAAGGAGGGAATACCTTGGCAGTACAGTCAAGTTTCATGCCCAAAATTCTACCTTTGCCATCCAAAAAAACAGAAGAGCACATATTCAAATTTTAGGAAAAGCACAGGGACCTGTGTCATTAATATTTGTTACACATCAGGACATAGTTGGTGACCTAATAAGAACCTTTTAATATTGAGAAACCGCCTGCATTCCATTGCCTCGTCTATTCTAAAAGGTAAAGCTATTTATAGAGTCAGATTCAAGCAACCATGAGAAAAAATTTATGTCAGGAAAACTGGTAAATAATTTAATAGTCATAGAGAAGATTGATATGAATCCAGAAAGTCTTTACTAGCAGGTGGCAGAACTGTTGGTATTTTTAACAAAACTCTGAATAAAGGCACAGAAGGCAGGCTTGCGAAATCTAGTTATAAAATTTTAAAAATTAAGTTTTTTAGGGGTGCCTGGCTGGCTCAGAAGAGTATGCAACTCTTTTTTTTTTTTTAAAGATTTTATTTACACATTTGAGACACAGAGATACAGAGAGAGAGAGAGCACGAGCAGGGGGAGAGGCAGAGGGAGAGGGGAAGCAGGCTCCCCACAGAGCCAGGAGCCCAATGTGGGTCCCAATCCCAGGACCCTGGGATCATGACCCAAGCCGAAGGCAGACGCTTAACCATCTGGGCCACCCACGTGCCCCTGACAGTAAAAGGTTGTTTTTCTTTTTTTTAAGATTTTATTTATTTATTTGACAGAGAGAGAGACAGCAAGAGAGGGAACACAAGCAGGGGGAGAGGGAGAAGCAGGCTTCCCACTGAGCAGGGAGCCCCGATGCGGGCCTCGATCCCAGGACCCTGGGATCATGACCTGAGCCAAAGGCAGATGCTTAACGACTGAGCCACCCAGGCGCCCTGACAGTAATAGTTTTTAAAGAAAAAATAAATTATTTGGAAAAATGAGCTAAAATTAACAAAGATGGTCATACCATATCCTATATTAGGGTTCACAGAATCTACTGTCTAAAGTGACACTAAAAAAAAAAAGAGTTTCAAGTATTTAGAATCCAGACTCTAGGAGATGCATGGAACAACAGTACAATTCTTACTCAATTTATCAATAGGTTTCAGGATATAAAGAGTAATCGGTCTTATTGTATTCACAAACTAGATTATATCTGGAAATTTTATTTATGAAGAATACTAAAAGCTACAGGGGCGCCTGGGTGGCTCAGATGGTTAAGCATCTGCCTTCGGCTCGGGTCATGATCCCAGGCTCCTGGGATCGAGCTCCACATCCAGCTCCTGGCTCAGTGGGGAGCCTGCTCCTCCCTCTGCCTCTCCCCCTGCTTGTACTCTATCTCTGTGTCTCGAATGAATAAATAAAATCTTAAAAAACAAAAAAAGAATACTAAAAACTACAGAATAAGAATACCTTCCATAGAAATCCTTTAAAATAAATAATTTGGAAACTATCTTATAAGACAACACTGTGGCTAAGAGTAGTTTCTGGAGCAAGGCTACTTAGGTTCAAACCCAATTTCCCTATGTCCTAGGTTTGTAACCAGGGTTATTTCTCTGTGCCTCAATTCCCTCGTCTATAAAACTGAGATAACCATAAATATCTACCTCATGGAGTTCTGGAGTATATATAAAGCACGTACAAAGTGCTGGGGCACCTGGCTGGCACAGTCTGTTAAGCATCTGACTCTTGGTTTCAGCTCAGGTCATCATCTCATGGGTCAGGAGATCTAGCCGCCTCCGGCTCTGCACTCAGCAGGGAGTCTGCTTGAAGATTCTCTCCGTCTTCCCCTCCCCTGACTTGAGCATGGTTGTGTACACACTCTCTCAAATAAATAAATCTTTAAAATAAATAAATAAATAAAATAAAATAAATACATATAAAGTGCTTTGAACAGAGTGAGACAGTAAACAATAAAATATTAACTACTATGTAAAATAATTCAAGTATGGCCTTTTAGACAGAAGACAAAGGTTGGCAGACTTGATATATGTGTTCCAGTTATTTGGACATAATGATCCTTTAAGTATGAGGAATCCTTTTTTTATGTAACTGGAGAAAGTTAGCACTAGTAAACCCAATCAATGGTGAAGATTTTCAATGATTAGAGCTATCAGAGATCCGGAAGTGGGTGGAAAAACTCCCTCAACTCCCCTTCGTTTGATAGGATAATTCTGAGGCAGTTCTACAAAAATCTCCACAGGATTAAACTACCCCCCCCCCCCGACACACACACACACCAGATCCCATTCATTGGCTTTTTTTCCCTTCCTTAAATCTTTACCCACTCCCTCACTGCTGCTTCCAGCATCTCACCTGCACCCATTTTTTTTTTTTAATTTAAGTAAGCTCTACTTAACATGGGGCTTGAACTCATGACCCCAAGATAAAGATTCACATGTTCTACCAACTGAGCCAGCCAGGTGCCCCTGCACCAATGTTTTTATCTAAAGTCCTGCTTTCAAGATAGCACTTCAGAGAAACTACAAGGACCACAAAAGTAATGCTATGGACATCTAGCTCAACCTAAAGCTGCCCAAAGGAATCTCCTGGTCTCAGTCTTCTCCCAATTACAGTTCATTCTGCATTCATGTGGAATACATACCTCTTCTGATCAAACACCTTTAATGAATGAAGTCTTTCATAATTTGTCTTTTTCATCTCCGATTACTAACTTACATAACCCATAACTTACTATCAGCCAATTGTTCTACTAATCCTGTGCTCGCTTCGGCAGCACATATACAGATTGTTCTACCAATCCTTTCTTAAATATAACTCATATCTTTCCAGGAACCCAATTATCTTTTTATTTTAGAAATATCCTACAATATTCCCCTGTTGAAAACCTTTCAAAGGTCACTCATCTCAAATACCATCTCTACCAAGACTCAATAACAAGTAATGTCTCCCTCACCTAAATTCCTGGTTATAATACTCATAAGACACTTACAGTAGTAATGGAAAAAAAAAACTATCCTACATGACCAGAAGTCTGACTATACTTCTTTGAAGACAGAAACAACGTTTCATTATTTTTATTTTCCAAAGGGCTTTCCCTGGTAAACTCACAGGTATTTACTTAGCCTTCTAAAATAACTTTATTTTGATACATGCACAATTTTTAAAATATTAGTTCTCAGAGCACCTGGCTGGTTCAGTCAGTAGAGCATAGGACTCTATCTCAAAGTCATGAGTTCAAGCCCCACGATGGGCATAGAGCTTACTTTAAAAACATAATAATAATAAAAATAAAAGTTCTCTTAACATATATACTATACATATATATACTATACAAAATTCATGCTCCTTTTTATAGATGATTATACCACTGTACTTATCTTGGAATCTTTGGAGCTATCCTATTTATCAAAATGCTCTTGCCATCACATGCAGACTTGAAAAAAAAAGTTTAAAAACTATACTAAAGAAAGAACTGTTACTGGGGCACTGCCTGACTCAGTTGGAGGAGCATATCACTCTTGATCTGGGGGTTGTGAATTCAAGCCCCATGTTCAGTGTAGAGATTACTTAAATAATTACTTAAAAAAAAAAGCTGTTACTTATTACTTTTAAAAAGATACCCATATTTCAACTTTCTCACCATAAATCTTTCATCATTTTTGTACTTCATGCTCTTGTAGTCTTATTTTATAACTCACAGTGCTTTAATGTCCACAATAGCCAAACTGTGGAAAGAGCCAAGATGTCCATCGACAGATGAATGGATAAAGAAGATGCGGTATATATACACAATGGAATATTATGCAGCCATCAAAAGGAATGAGATCTTGCCATTTGCAACGACGTGGATGGAACTGGAGGGTGTTATACTGAGTGAAATAAGTCAATCAGAGAAAGACATGTATCATATGACCTCACTGATATGAGGAATTCTTAATCTCAGGAAACAAACTGAGGGCTGCTGGACTGGTGGGGGGGTGGGAGGGATGAGGTGGCTGGGCGATAGACATTGGGGAGGGTATCTGCTATGGTGAGCGCTGTGAATTGTGCAAGACTGTTGAATCACAGATCTGTACCTCTGAAACAAATAATGCAATATATGTTAAGAAAAAAAAAAAGAAGGTAACAGGAGGGGAAGAATGAAGGGGAGTAAATCAGAGGGGGAGACGGACCATGAGAGACGATGGACTCTGAAAAACAAACTGAGGGTTCTAGAGGGGAGGGGGGTGGGGGGATGGGTTAGCCTGGTGATGGGTATTAAAGAGGGCACATTCTGCATGGAGCACTGGGTGTTATGCACAAACAATGAATCATGGAACACTACATCAAAAACTAATGATGTAATGTATGGTGATTAACATAACAATAAAAATTTAAAGTAAAAAAAATAATAATTCACAGTGCTTTAATATCTATCTGAATTCCAATTTTTATCAAAGGTTACTTCAGCAAGATTATTTCAGGCTTTAAGGAAATTCTGATCCTTACACAATTTTGAAATGCTTCTGTCATGGGAAAAGACTTTTACTTCTTGGCATTCCTAATTTAGAGGCTTGGCATGAGGTTCAACTAAGACTGCACATGTGAAAGGTCATTGAAAATTCTAACAGCAATACATAAAAATTAAAAATTATCTCCTTAACTCAGAATTTCAAATATTTAAAATAAACTACTACAATCTAATGCCATTAAACTGCACTGTTATTTGGTTATTGGTAGTTTATTAAAGACAAAAAAGTGAAAGTTGGCAATAAATGAGATCAAAAATAAGATGTAATCTTAAGTAGACTATCCCTCGTGCATACAGCAGGTCAAATATTTTATTCCTGGAATATTTTTCGTATAATCCTTTTCTTCCAATCCCACCAAAGTAAATGAATTAACACAAACCTACCAACATAACTATTACTACTACCTTCTTATAAAATTAGCATCATCTATCAATAAGATTCCTACTTTTTCCCTTATTTATATTAATAAATTCATTAACAATATTTGTATTAGGTTCAAGTCAAATAGCTTATTATCTGATTTGATCAGACCTTCCCAAATGATAAAATCGCCTCAACTAGAAATGGATCGAAAACAGCCTCATTATTTTTTAAACAGGTTTTTCTTAAAGAAAAAACAATCTAATTAAACTTTAAAAATTATATAATTCTAAATATCTATTAAGCAAGAAGTCTAGAGATCCTTGTGGTAAAATTCATCCTCAGTTTAGAGCCTATGCATGCTCCTGCTAGGATTTTACCCTCTGGCCCAATTTTCCAGGCCTAACACTAATTATAAGAGAATGTAAACCCTAAAAATGTTTAAGTTGAGTGCAAAACACCTAGAAGATTCTCAAACAATAGTTCAACTTGCACCCTGTAAACATTCAAATGAAGAACATTTTGTACTTGGTAAATATATACGACTAAAGGTCTGGAAAACTATACAGTATGGAAATTCGACACAAACAAAAGCTGCAGATGGACAGACTGTACGGGATGACCTCTGAAACAATATGGATCAAATATTGGTCGGAGAAAAATTCCAGGGACGATGACACCAGGGATTTTCCCGTTAATAACAACGAATAACGGGGCTTTGGGGCTGCATGAATAGGTCCGATCACCTCAACTGCGCTACAAAGCGAAACCAAGACCTAGGAGCCAGCGCGCTGCGGGGCTTTCAATCGTCTGCGCCCACCGTGGGGGGCTGGCAAATCGGATGGGACACCGTGGAAAGGAGCGGGGCCCCTCTCAGGGATTCGCTTAGCCTCCCGCTTCCCAGGGGAGCGCCCCCTGGGGGACCCTTCCTCAAATCTGCAACTGACTTGCGTCCTTCGCCGATCCCCGCCGTGGCGGCCACCAGATCATTACTGTAACGCAAAGCACAGAGACCTAGGCCTTCATCTCTCCCGCGCGCCCACCACCACCAAAGACTAAGAAAAAGAGGCCACTGCAGCGGCCGCAGCCCCAGAGCGCGGGAGCGAGAACCGAGACCGGCTCCTGGCGACAGGCGAAGCGCCCTTCGGCCCCGCGCCCCTCCCAGGAGCGCCGCGCTCACCTCCACGGCCTTCCCCGCGGACCCCGCCAGCGCGGCCAACGGTGGCCTGCGGCCGCACCTCCGCAAAATCCTCTCTCACTCCCCGGGATTCGGAGAGGGGAGGCGTCGCATCAGGAGGGCCGGGAAACGGCTCCGCAGCCCTGCCCGCAGGGTCCCCGCCTCCCGCACCGGCCACTTCCCGCAGCAGCCGCAGCTCCTTCCGGTGTCTCCGCGGACGCCGCAGGCGTCTGGGGCGTCGCGGGAGGGCGGGAAGGGGCGGAGCTTTCGAGACAACCCGCCCCACCCCTGGGGCGTGGCCGCGGTGGATGGGCCCAGGTGCGGAGACCCTGGTGTGTCCTCACCCCTGGGGCTTACAGAGGAGCTCCGTTGCTGGGACCGAGTACTTGCAGAGCAGATTCAGGCTTCGGGCTCTTGTCATTTTTACACATGTTCTCCCCCTCTTCTACATTCACACTATACGACCTTTGGCAGGTCTTGTTTCAATGCATTAGAGAATTTGCATTAAGGCTGGCCACTGAAGGGCCTCAGGTTTCCGACCTTATGCAAAGAAATATCAGACAACATAACTCAACGCTGTTTTCTCTCCTCTTTCTTCTCCCAACTTCTTAGGGCTTAGATTCTCTGAACGTAATTGCTTTTCCTTTTCCACATCTGCAAAGGAGAAATTCATCTCTCTTGTTTTCCCCTAGGCCAAAATCAAGATCAAATGAAATATTTATTGAAACCTTAGCATCTGCTTAGTGCCTAGAGTACTGAAAGAGACATGCCTTCTAATTAATGTAACTTAAAATTTCTTCGATTGATTACTACGCAAATAAAAACAGTTAAATTAATGAAAATTATTGTTAAAATTGCCAATTTCAATCTGATTATCTCTAACTTTATAGTTTCCAAAATGGGAGGATGTAGCCAAGTACTATGCAAAATGATCAATCTCCATCAGAATCAAGTAGAAAATATGCGAGCTTCTACTTCTATTTTTATGATAAAAGTGTAAAAAAATGAACTTTTGCTAGCTATATAGGAATTGACACCAATACCTCGGTTTGCACCACAAATGGTCACCTACCTTAGTTCACTGAGAGAGGATGGAGGTTTCACAATTTGGAGGATGCCTATGACACTACCACTCCTTTTATTTTTTCAGCATATTTCAAAATATTACATTTACATATTACAGGATGTAGGCAATGTGGTTAATTTTTATTTTAAAAATCAAATATCTAAATGTTTTAAATATTACTCCTTTGTTAAGAGATAAGAGTGATCATGAAAAACATTTGTTCTCTGATGTCTTGTTCTCTGGTATCAGACTTAAAGGAGAATTGTGTGGATTTATTTGAAAAAAGACAGTGTTGGGGCACCTGGTGGCTCAGTCGGTGAGGCATCTGCCTTTGCTCAGGTCATGATCCCAGGGCCCTGGGCTCCTTGCTCAGCAGGGAGCCTGCTTCTCCCTCTTCCTCTGCTGCTCCCCCTGCTTGTGCTCTCTCACTCTTTCTCTCTGTCAAATAAATAAATTTTTAAAAAATTTTTTTAAAAAAGAAAAAAGACAGTGTTCTAGATTTTCTAACATTTGCTGTGATAGCAAGAGGCTCTCATCAATATGCTAGTTGCAAATTTTTTTTAATGTGTACATTTAAATTTAACCAAAGTAAAAATGGTGGGGGAGAAGAAATGAAGGAAAGGAAGAAGAAAAGAAATATGAGTAGGAAAAGGGAGAAAGGAAGACAATTAAGTGGTTATATCAAGACAAATACCTTCTCCAGGGGTACCTGGGTGGCTCAGTCGTTAAGCGTCTGTCTTGGGCTCAGGTCATGATCCCGGGGTCCTGGGATCGAGTCCCACATAGGGCTCCCTGCTCAGCGAGAAGCCTGTTTCTCCCTCTCCCACTCCCCCTGCTTGTGTTCCCTCTCTCACTGTGCCTCTCTCTGTCAAATAAATAAATAAAATATTTTTAAAAAATAAAATAAATTAAATTAAGAAAAGACAAATACCTTCTCATTTTTGCAATTGAGTAATAGCAAGTGAAAATGGCACAAAACATACATTTGATGTTCATATGCCTGAGACTGAATAAGCCTTGACAAAAGCTATTCCCCTAGTCAGACATACTATTACCAGATACTCCAAACTTCGATCCCTCATTCACCTGGCTAACTCCAACCCTGATATTCCTTTTTTAAAGATTTTATTAATTTTGTTTTTCATTTTTAGAGAGAGTGATAGAGAGCATGAGCGGGGGGAGGGACAGAGGGAGAGGGAAAGAGAGAATCTCAAGCAGACTCCTCACTGAGCGCAGAACCCAACATGGGGCCGGATCTCACAACCCCAAGGGATCTCACAACCCCAAGATCACAACCTAAGCTGAAATCAAGACTTAATCGCTTAACCAACTGAGCCACCCAGGCGCCCCTGGATGGATAGTTCTTGTTTAAAGCAACACTATTCACTCTGTTCGTTATTCCTCATTTCAGCATCCTGTTTGTTTCCTTCAGAGAATTTATTATAAATTTTAATTATGTTAAGATTTTTGTGTGTATTGAATTTTTTGCCTATATCCTCGGAACTGTAAAGCTCAGTGAGAGCAGTGAGTATTTCTGTCTTGCTCACAATATTCTCATAGTCCAGCATTGAAAGACTCAAATATTCGTTGATTCTCAACTGGGGGTGGTGGGTATTTGCCCCATGGTAGGTATGTGGTAAAATTCCTGAGGAGGACTGGAGGAAGAGAAATCAGCTACATTCCTTTGCATTAACATGACAGGAGAGTCCAAAACATCATTAGTGCCACTATTGAGAAACCCTGATTTAAACTGAGGCTTTATAATATGTTTTTGGTTATTAGTGACAGAAACTCAAACTGTTGTTCCTAACGTGCTAAACAAGATGGATTTGGTAGGGGGCAGGCAGAAACCAATTTTATTGTTTCTCATTATTGTCTCTGAAAATCTCTGAAGATCCCTCTCTGTTCCTAGGATAAAACCTTAGGCAAAGACTTTAGCTTTCCCCAAGTAATTAAAAAGTCCTAGAGTCATGTTCTAATAATAAACAAATGGTCTTTTCTCCCTGGTATTAAAAAATCCTGTCCAGTGCAACATCAAAAATCCCAGAACCCTACAGGTAAAAAATTATCTGCCATTCCCTCCCTACCCTTCCCCCTGACTGGCTTTTCATTTTGGGCCCCTCTCGGATTGAAGAAGACAGGGACAGAAAGGATCTTTCCTGACTAGAACAGTTTTGGCCTGAAGTCATTGCCGTCTGGGTATAGTTGAGGTCTGAGGCTGATCTTTCTCTTCTGGAATCATCACTCACCTGCAATCTCTTGGCCAGCTGTATATCTTATGACATATGCCTCAGTCCTCTGGTTTCCAGGGATCCATCCAAAGGTTAGGATCATCTCACCCATGAAGACAGTCTTATTGGACAGCCTCTCTCAAGATGATCCAATCCAGCTCTCTTACATGGGGTCCTCACTTGGTCCACAAAAAGCACATGTGTATCTCACAGAAGTATGTGTTATTCCCAATCAGCTTGTGTGCATCTTTTGCTTGGAAGCAGTCTTAGCCAATTGACTTAAGACTTTTCAAATGAGAATCAGTTACCAAGTCTTGTCTGTCTAATATGCCAAAGGACACATGTCATCTTTTCAAAATGGTCCTCCTAAAGCCCTTCAGACTTGGCTTGAGATGAGGGGGAAGCATCTACCTCTCTACCCCCCATTATAGTACCTTGATTTGGATAGGAAGGTGTTCGACATTGGCTTTTGAGGCCTCTGCCAAGAAAATCCGTTTTTATCTATTCACAAATAGGGTAAGGGTTCAGTTTACTCTAGCTTGGGGATTCTCAAAGATAGCACTACTGACACCTTCGATTGAATAATTCTTTGTTGTGGGTTATGGTTCTGGTGCATTGCAGGAGGTCTAGCAGCATATGTAGTAACCACTAGATGCCAATAACACCTCCTCCCACTGGTGACAAAATCATCCCCACTTGAGAATTACGGCTTTAGTTTGGGTTGGTGCTTCTCAAACTTTTTCTGATTATCAGATTAGATCATTCAGAAAATTAGGTCGATAGACAAGAATGCTTACAATTAGAGGTTTCCAGCAGGGATCACCATCTGGGCATACTGTAAGTTACTTGAAGCACATCAGTGGGCTGGGGTACACCACTTGAGATGCTCTTAGGCAAAAAAAGGGGGGGATGGTTATTGGCTCTTTAAATACAAGGAAGGCTAACTAGAACTGGGCACTCGAACATTACTAGGATTCCCCAAGATCTCTTCATCAGTCATTTCTTGAATTTGCCATCTTGCAATTTTCTTTTTTTTTAAAGATTTTTTTATTTATTTGAGAGAGAGAGAACGAGAGGGAAGAGGGTCAGAGAGAGAAGCAGACTCTCCGCTGAGCGAGGAGCCCAATGTGGGACTCAATCCTGGAACTCCAGGATCATGACCTGAGCCGAAAGCAGTCGCTTAACCAACTGAGCCACCCAGGCGCCCAGCCATCTTGCAGTTTTCTCCAAGAACAGAATTCCTAGTTTAAAAAAATCCCAAATAATGGGTTTATTGTCTTCACCTTGGTTAAGTGCTGCTCAGAAGCATTCAGCCAGAGGATTATGGTCTTGGAAGAACAAAGCAGCTCCAATGACAATTATGTGGTGGATGGAATGAAAGTTTCCAAGAGAGAAAATAAGGGGCCAGGTCAACCCAATATTATTAAAAAAACAAAAAACAAAAAATCCTGATACTGGCTTAAAGGCTAAGTAAAAAGATTTCCGATGGGCCAGAGGAGGAAGGATATTTTTTAGACAGAGGGAAGAACATAGGCAAAGGGATATCAGCAAGAGATAGTATGCTAGATATGGGAACCTACAAGGGATCAATTTTACTAGATCAGAGTTTGAGGGCAAGGAGTCAGGGAGTAGGCTAGACAGAGAAGGCAGATCATGAGTGATTTTGTCTGCTAAGTAAACTTCTTCCTCTAGAGATCTATGAAGAACTTTAAGAAAGGAAGCAACATGATGAGATTTATATATTGGATTACTTGGAGAGCTGTGAATGGCATAGATGGAGGGAGACTACTGTAGAATACAGACAAGGGAGTCTAAGGACCTAGCAGTGGAGGTGGCCATGAGAGCTACTTAGGAGGTAAAACCAATAGATGTACAACTGACTCCACGGGGAATTGAACCTAGGAAGATTTTTCTGTACAGATCCTTTTCATTTTTGCATAGATTATTTTGATAGTTCCATGTCTGACTCTAGTCTCTCCTCTAATCTAATGCCATTATTCTGAACACAACTCTAAAACATAAATCCAATTGTGTAACACTTCAATGATTCCTTGTTGCCCCAGACGTTTTTTTTTTTTCTCATCAGGGGCCTAGGGTGAGATAAGCAAGGTGCCTCAGCTGCGATATCTAAGGACCTTGCACTTGCCTGAAACATAGCATCTGTGTACTCTAGCCACCTTGCTTGCCTTATCCTAGCCCCTTCCCTTCGTGGAGTCAGTTCCACCCAAATTTACTCCTCTTATCTCATCTTTTGTTACATGCAGTCTTCAGGCTCGTCTGGGATAGTTTTTTTTTTTTGTTTTTTTAAGTAGGCTCCATGCCCATGGGGGGGCTTGAACTCAGGACCCTGAGATCAAAACCTAAGCTGAGATCAAGAGTTGGACACCTAGGGCATCTGGGTGGCTCAGTCAGTTAAGCGTATGCCTTCAGCCAGGTCATGATCCCAGGGTCCTGGGATCAAGTCCCACATCCAGCTTCCTACTCAGCAGGGAGCCTGCTTCTCCCTCTGCCTGCCGCTCCCCCTGCTTGTGTGCTCTCTCTCTCTCTGTGACAAATAAATAAATAACATCTTTAAAAAAACTGGATTCCACCTGGGGCCCTTGGGTGGCTCAGTCGGTTGAGCATTTGACTCTTGATTTCGGCTCAAGTCATGATCACAGGGTAATGGGATTGAGCCCCACCGTGGGCTCTGTGCTGGGTGTGGAGCCTGCTTAAGATTCTCTCTCCCTCTCTCTCTGCTCCCCCCCCTCCATGCTCACACTCTCTCTCTCAAATAAATAAATAAATCTCTTAAATAAAAAATAAAAGTGAACTCCACTTATCCTTCAAGGGTCACCTCCTAGGAGAAGCCACCTTCTCCAGGCTGTTTGGGAATATTCCTTAGTGATATTATACTACTAATTATAAATTATACCTTATAATGTCATTATTATACATTGCAATGGTTTGTTCACTTTTCCATCTCCTGAACCAAACTGTGGGCAGGGATTTTATCTTACCTATCCTAGTATATCTGGCATTCAACACCATACATGGTATAATGTAGAAAATGAACAAATCAATAAACATGCTATTGAAGATGAGTGACTATGAAAATATGAGGGAAATATAAAATATATTTTCTAACCTGGGGAGAGAGTAATTTTCTCATACTTTTCAAAATGTTCATCATTTAAATATATAGATAACAGATGCAACTCTTTTAATTTTATTAATTTTAAAAACAGAACATGGGGGGCGCCTGGGTGGCTCAGTCGGTTAAACGGCTGCCTTCGGCTCGGGTCATAATCCCAGAGTCCTGGGATCGAGCTCCGCATCGGACTCCCTGCTTGGCGGGGAGCCTGCTTCTCCCTCTCCCTCTGCCTACTTGCTCTCTCTCTGTATCTCTCTGCCAAATAAATAAATAAATAAAATAAAAATAGAACATGGTTTTCTAGACTTTTGAAATATAAGGTTTCTAAATGTGCAAAATAGGAACTCTTGTTTCCATGTGCTTTAATTTTAATTTTACTGTTTTTTGTCTTAAAGTAACTTTGAAATAAACTTATTTACCTAAGCTCTTACTAGAGAAACATTTGTGTTGTCTACTGATTATTTTACATTTTGATGTAAATATCTAATAGAATACATGCTTCTTACTAGAGTAGCATGGCATTTTGACAACTACTGAGGCAGTCCAGGGAGATCATGTTCTTTTTTTTTTTTAAGATTTTATTTCTTTATTTGACAGAGAGAGAGCACAAGCAGGGGGAGAGGCAGAGGCAGAGGGAGAAGCAGACTCCCCGCTGAGCAGGGAGCCCGCCATGGGCCTCGGTCCCAGGACCCTGGAATCATGACCCGAGCCGAAGGAAGCCGTTTAACCAACTGACCTACCCAGGCATCCCGGGAAGATCATGTTCTAAGTCACCCTTTGGCATCAGATCTTTAGCTTTTACCATTTTCCTAAACTCTTTAAGCCTCGATGTTTTTGTTCTAAGAAATGACAATAATAATTTTTTGAGGGTAACATCTTTGTTGAGATGTAATTCACACAAAGTATACAATTCAAATTTTTTTAAAGATTTTATTTATTTATTTGAGAGAAAGAAAGAGAGAGCAAGCACATGAGAGGGGGGAGGGTCAGAGGGAGATGCAGACTCCCTGCCGAGCAGGGAGCCCGATGCGGGACTCAATCCCAGGACTCCAGGATCATGACCCGAGCCGAAGGCAGCCACTCAACCAACTGAGCCACCCAGGCGCCCCATACAATTCAATAGTTTTTAGTATATTCACAGATTTGTACAACCAGCACAATCTAAGTTTAGAATACTTCACTGCCAGGGGCACCTGGGTGGCTCGGTCGGTTAAGTGCTGCACTCTAGATTTCAGCTCGGGGTCACGAGATTGAGCCTTGAGTTGAGCTCTTTGCTCTGTGTAGACTCTGCTTGTCCCTCTGTCTCTGCTCCTCCCAACTCCCCGCTCTCAAATAAATAAATAAATAAAATCTTTAAAAAAACAAAACAAAACAAAAGCAGTCCCATACCCTTTAACAGCAATCTCCATTTTCCCACAACCCTTCCAGCTCTAGGCAACCACAAACCTACTTTCAGTCTCTATAGATTTCCCTGTATTGGACATTTCATATAAAGAGAACTATATTATACATACATATATATATCTTTTATGATGGGCTTCTTAGCATGTTTTCACATTGTAGCATGTACACCATTCCTTTTTTATGATCAAATAATATTCCATTATATGGATATACTACTTGTTATTTATCCACTCATTAGTTGTTGGACATTTGGGTTGTTTTCACTTTTTAGGTATTATGAATAATGTTGCTATGCACATTCATGTACAAGTTTTATGTGGATATATCTTTACTTTCTTTTGTGTATTATCTAGGGATGGAATTGCTGGGTCACATGGTATCACTATGTTTAATATTTTGAGGAACTGAATCTGTAATATTTGGATGTATACAGTCACATTCTAAATTAGCATCTGGAACCATAGTCTGAGTTCTAAATGCCTTGGTCAGCTTAATTCTGACTTGTGGAGGAGTCTGCCAAACACTTACGGGTGGTTAATGAGAACAAAGATAATAATGGCCAGTATACACCCTTTGGCATTGTATAGATTTAAAAGGAGGCCCCAAGTTATTTCTGGAGACTCTGCCAGGTTTTAGCAGTTAATGGAAAAAGTAATTGCATATAAGAATTACCTAAAATAATTAATCTATTTAATTGTTTTTAACTAAAGTGCTAGACTTTGGTCAGGCTTAATGTTTCTACTTGATAACTGCTGTTTCCACCGATAGTTCATGAAGTTCATTGGCCATATATTAATGTGAGCAGTGATCCTAAATACCCTAAATGAAATGTCAGATATACACAATCAGTGCATTAAATCTGACTTGGGTGCCTTCTGCATGTGACTCATTCCTAAATGCTGGCTTTTTTCTTTTAGGGCCCTTTTGTGGGTTCCTCAATGAGTGCTCCTCTTGCTGGGACCTCTTACTGTATTATTTCTTACCACTGGGGACAAAAATTTGTGGTTAACCATTTGGATAGTCCACTTAGCTCATGGTTCAAAGATACAACCTCTTAAGGTCATTCAAGTCTGGCTATCTTCTGTGGCATTCACATGGCCCCCAGGATAATTTTTCTTGCAAAATTGTAATACAGGCCACTTCCACTGCAGCCCTCTCTCTGCTCTGCTATCAAAGACCTCTTTGAATAGTCTATTATCTTTATACTTTTCAGGCGACATAAACTACAGAGCACAGAGTCAAATGGTCTGAGTTTGCAGCCCGTGGGTGGCTCAGTCAGTTAAGCATCTGCCTTTGGCTCAGGTCATGATCCCAGGGTCCTGGGATCGAGCCCCGCATTGGGCTCTCTGCTCAGCAAGGGTTCTGCTTCTCCCTCTCCCTCTGCCTGCAGCTTTGCCTACTTGAGTTCTCTCTTTCTCTCTCTGTCAAATAAATAAATGAAATCTTTAAAAAAATTGTCTGAGTTTCTGTAAGTTCTTTCACTTGGCTTGAGGTGGGGGTAAGATGGGATATTCACTCTCCTCTCCTCACTTTTGGGGAAGGGGGAGGAAAACACACAGCACTCCAGAAAACTGTCTCTTAGGCATTTTCATTTTTCAGTCTTCTTTGATCAATTCTGCTTTATCATTCCCTGGAGGTATGTGAGGACTGAGGATTGCTAAAGGGGCTTCATGTTATTCCTAGCATGCCCTGTGTGGTTGGTCTAGCATCCTTTTTAAGAATATTTAGACACTTGGCATCTATCTCTCTCTCTCTCTTTTTTTAAGATTGATTGATTGATTGATTGATTGATTGATTGATTTAAGAGAGAGAGGAGGTGAGAACGAGAGAGAGCATGAGTGGGGGGGGAGAGGCAAAGGGAGAGGGAGAAGCAGATTCCCCACTGAGCAGGGAGACAGATGCAGGCTGGATCACAGGACCCTGAGATCATGACCTGAGCCAAGGGCAGATGCTTAACCGACTGAGTCATCCAAGCGCCTGGTATCTATTTCTTTCTTTCTTTCTTTCTTTCTTTCTTTCTTTCTTTCTTTCTTTCTTTCTTTCTTTCTTTCTTTTTTTCTTTCTTCCTTCCTTCCTTTCTTTCTTCTTTTTTTTTTTTTTAGATTTTATTTATTTATTCATGAGAGACAGAGACAGAGAGAGAGAGGCAGAGGGAGAAGCAGGCCCCCCGAGGAGCAGGGAGTCCGACACAGGACTTGATCCCAGGATTCTGGGATCATGACCCAAGCCAAGGGCAGACACTCAACTGACTGAGCCACCCAGGCACCCCCCAGCAGGTATTTCTTTTCGCTTTGGAGCTTCTGCCAAAGGTGATGGAAAAGTCCCACTGAATATGACCTACATCTTAGAAATTTGTGCCAGGATTGTTCTAAGTTCTTAACCATTTTTTGGTATCTTGCACCCCTTTGACATTCTGGTAAATGGTAAATTAGGGACCCCCTTCTCACATAACATTTCTACATGCATAAAACAAAATGTATAGGATTACAAAGGAAACCAATTATATGGCAATAAAGTTTTATCCTCAGATCCCATGGAGTTACTTCTCAAGTTAAAAATTTTCATAAGAATCTTAGTGCTTTACAAGAACTATTACATTTATCTTCCTAACACCCCAATGAGGAAACTGAGGCATCAAGATGTTAAGTACTTGGCCTAAGACCACACACCTAGTAAGAGGTGGAGAAAGGACTTGAACGTGGGCAGTCTAAAACTACAGCATTATTTTGGTACTATACATATTGGATCTTACAAATTCATTGATGGTTGACTAATGATTCCCCTCACTTTGGGTGAGGGACAGACCTTTAGATTTAACCAAGCCCCATTTTTCTCCTGGGCCAGGATAACATAAGACATCATATCCAGGGGTACCTGGCTGCATCAGCCAGTAGAGCACAGAACTCTTGATCTCCAGGTTGTGAGTTCAAGTTCCATGTTGGTTGGGGGTAGAGATTATTAAAAAAAAAATAAAATCTTAAAAAAAAAGGCATCATATCCAAATAAGAGACTGTGCCTCCCTGATGCTGCATCCATATGGAATACCCTGTCCTATGGTTTAAGCCACTATTTGGTTTTCTTTTTTCTGGTAGCTAACAGCATCCTAACTGATGTACCTACTAACGACTAAGATTGTGTATTAACCTTAAGAATAAAATAGTCAATTATTTTACCAGCAAAAATAGGCTTATTCGGGGATAACAGAGAATTGCAATTTGAGACAAGCAAGGTATGGCAAAGCCATAGGCAAGTCTAACAAACACAGGAGAAGAACATTATCTTACAGAAGAGAAAGATGGGAAGGGTTGTTTTGAGCAAAAGTCCCTTAGAGAAAAGCAAGGGTTTGGGATGATGATGGTTCCTCCCTGGCTGGGTTGCCGTAGTCGATTTCTTGTGGAAGATGCAATGTGTATCTTTCCTGTTGGGGCCTGTGACTGATGACTCTTTCCCTAACTGACATTGAGTGGTAAAGCTTTCCCTTCCAGCTTGTCCTTATATCATCTTGAGTCCACTTTAGTGAGGTTTCCCTTCATTAATTTTAGCAATTAAATACTCTGCCAACCCAGGAGAAGGGAGACTTGGAGCAAATTACATTGATTTAGAAAAGTAATGAAAATATGGTATTTCTTGTTCGCTTGTTAAAGAGCAAAATCCATAATGGGTATATACTAATATCTCTTTCATAACATTTATTGTGGAATTAAAAGAGATCATGTTCTCAGTAAAGTTGCTTTAAGTGGTAGTTATAATTACTACCGCTCTTCCCGTTATGCTGAGGGTTTGGAAGTTGTGGGAAGTAGGGAGGAGGCAGCAGAAAGGAGATTGGGAGAATAAACAAAAAACAGACTCACAAATTCCAGGTTCTTCAGATGTCAACAGTACCATTTACTTTATAAGTGCAAAATATTTTCACATAGATTTCTGCACACTTTCAGTTATTATTTATCTAACAATGTCACACATAGCATTGTCATTCTCCCTCCCTATTTCCCATTTGACTAAACAGGAATTTTGAAAACTAACAGAAATGATTATTCATTCCTGTTCCTTAGGTAGGAATAGTAAAAACTGCTGTCACGTTTTAGTTATCCTTACAAAATTGTTTTGACATTTCACCACAAATATGCTCAGCAATTGGAAGTTTTAAATCCGCAGTTTTGGTGGAATGTTTTGGCTGAAGACTGCACATGGAAACAGCATCTTTTTTTGTTGTCGTTCTCCATTCCCCCACCCCCCGACCCCCCATTTGTTTACTGTGTGTTAGAACCTCAGAACAGGGTATACATACTCTGCCTAACAACTCATAGTTGTCCATATTTACATACTCTAATTCAGTGGGAAACATGGAGAAAAAGAGTAATTGAAATCAATAACTTCATCATACAGGGTTAGAATGCCTCTTAACATTCATTTGTTTAAGTGCTGCGGATATATAGTAGAAGTTCTTAATCTGGGATCCATGTATTGCTTTGGGGCGTCTGAACTTGAATATACTGTATATATTTTTTCTTTTAAACAATGTATGAGCGTGTCTATGAGCATTTTTCTGGGGTAATGTCCCCTAGTTTTCACCAGATTCACCGAATAGTCCTAGATCCCTCAAAAGGCTACGAAATACGATACCAGTTAACAGCATTGTAAAAACGCAGTTTTTCTTAAGTGGTCCTTAGATCCTTTTAGCAAGGCAGAAATCTCCTGCCCTAAACAAAAATGGCGGGAGCGGCTTCACACGTAGCCCCTCACGCAGAAAGGCTAGAAGGCCCCCGCCAACATTCTTTCCACCTTCCCAACGCTGACCCCGGAAGGACTCCGCCCCCGCGGCCAGGCGGCTGCTCAGCGCGGGGCTGCGGCGGGGAAGCAGGCTTGGGCCAGCCTCACCTGGCCTGGAGCACCAGGTACAAAAGTGGAGGGGGCGGGCGTTGGGGCGGGTGGGGTCGCTACGCTGGCGGGGCCGAGGCCGCGGGACTGGGCGTGGTGGGCGTGGTGGGGCGCGGGCTAGGGTCCCGGCCTTGGCCCTCAAGATTCTCAGTGCGGGTGAAGGAACAGAAAGCCAGGGAAGTCCCAACGCCAGGGGGAGGCCCTGAATCAGGGTGGGCTCCCGACCGCTCCGAGTCTGACTGAGGGCCTGGGCGGGCGATCCTGCGGGAGGCCCCTTTTCTGGTCCCTTGGTAAAGAACGGAGACCGCTGAGGAGACTGCTGTGGGGGTCGGGGGTGGGGGTCTTGTTGGAGGTAGGTGCCGCTGGTTGGTCCATGTTTCTGTTTGAATGCCAGTGGTTTGAGCAGGGAGTGGTTTTTGAATGGGGGAAGATTACGCTTTCTTTGCAGGTGCTTTCAGAGAATAATGCAGCATTGGGAGGATTGTGGCGTTGGGACCCTTCTGTAAATAAAGTTGCTCAACATTTATATTCTGGAGGGAGGACTCCAGAAGATCTTGCTCTTGCCCAGACTTTCATTATTACTGTTCTTTCATGATTGCAACAAAGCATTTTTGCTGTGTTTTTCTGAGTTCTGTTGTATGGGTTTAGGCTTCACGTCAAATTTTTTTAGGGTATTTCAGACTTTCATTTTTGCTGAAATTATAAAGTCCAAGCTGTAGAATAGAATTTTAGGTTGTTTAAGAAACAAACTCACACATTTTTAGCTCCGCAGTGGTTAGCTGGAGAGAAGCGAGTAATATTACATAATACGGTATTTTTGGTGATGTTTTAGTCTCTCTACAAATTTGAATAATTAAACTGCCTTGGTGTTCATCTTAATACTTATGAAAGCAAATGAAATGATTAGTTTGGTTTTTTTTTTACATTATTCAATTGTTAAGTTTAGAATCATTCCCTCAGTGATTTTAAGTTAAATGAGGTAGTTAGAATGCAAAAAAGGAGATTTGTCAGAACTCTTGTAAGAAAACCCCGGCAGCTTAAATTGAAATGTTTGCTTTATTTTCTTTCTCCTCTGCTTAAAAAATTCGAACCCTCTATTATGGAGAAAGTCACTTTGAGTGAATTACTCAGTTTTTTTTTTTTTTTAATGTAGCAAAGATGGCTTAATGATCCAGAATCTATTTAACTACTAAAAATGTTTCTCAAGCAGTTGTCAGTTTTGGGGGCGGACAGGATAAGTGTGCTTTTTTTTAGTGTAACATTTAAAAGAAAGTGACAAATGTAGGTGCTTAAAAAATTAAATATTTGAGAAGACTTATGAAAAGGAGTGATTCCTTGCCCAACCCCCCTTACACCCCTAGTCTCATTCCCCAGAGGACCATTTTTCTCTTGTTTGTTTCTTCATGGATTCCTTTGTTTTCTCAGTAATATGTTTATGTCAAAGTTTGTTGGTTGGAATAAATGTACTTCAATTAGAATTATACTGAGCCTGAACATTGTAATTAGAATATGGGGGGGGATTAAATTTATACTCTGTGAGTGTCACTAGTAGGGAATAAGGTTAGTGTCAGTAGCAGTAACCCACCTTGAGAAGTATTACTGTGTTTGGTTTGAAAGGGAACTACTGCTTAATCAGTGGTTTTGATACTTGTGTGAAGAAAAGATATTAACAAAAGGGTAGTTCGTTGGAGTCTACAAAAAGAGGAGAGAGATACGCAGAAATAAAGGACTTAAAGTATAGCTAGCCAATAAGCTTTTTATAGAGAGATTGCTAATGATTTTTATTTTCTCTTTAGTTATGTTTATGTGGTCCTATTCAAGGAAAAGAAATACTAGATTTGGCAGATGTAAACATTCTCGTTACTGGAGAAGCCTACTCTCTTGTGTACCAGAGACCTGTCTCAGGCTTTTAATTGGCCTAGATAAAATATTCCTCAGGATCCATTAATTTTGTACTCACCAGGCAGCCTTTTTAACTTTTTTTTTTTAAATTTAGCTCCTTACAGTTTTTTATTTTAGAGAGGGTATGTTTTGATGACATGTATAAGTATTCTTTTATTGGATAGTATATTTCCTTATTATAAATGAATAAATTTGTAAGCTAATTCATACATCAATACTATGTGAATTTGTTTAGTGTATGTCCAGCTAGATACAAAGATAAAATTGAGTTTCTGGCTTTGAAAAGCATGGACCCAGAGCCTGAACCATCATGTTTCTATGAAGGTTCTGCTACCTTTAAGGGCCTTTCTAAGAGATAGCTGCTTTCTCTGTAGACATCTGACTTCTCTTTCTTTGGTTTCAATAGAAATAGGTATTAAAACAATATTAAAATTTCATAGCATATGTGTGGCATTTCTTTGAAGATCTTTAAAATGGGCTAGTAGAAGAATAAGTCCCTGAGTTCCGAAGTTCAGTGAACTGAGTTTACTTTCTAGCCCCAAGGGTCCTGGTTCTAATCAGATTCCCTTGTAGGAAATAGGTGAGAAGAAATCAGTTTTAAATTACTGTTTAAAAGCCGAAATGTTTAACCAGAAAAAAGAGAATCTAGAACCTGAAATTTTCTAAGGAAAATGTGTTACCTGAACTCTTAGTTCAAATCTAACTCATTTTCTTTTTGGGTCCTTTGGTGATTAATAAATAAACTTTTAGCTCAGATAAATTTGGCTCATAATTTTCTTCAGGGAAGTATATCATGAATAATTAACTGCAAAAAAAAAACTGATAGAGTTAAATATTCAATTTGTATCTTTCATTTAGTGGCTCATATGTTTTTATGTTTCATTTAATGAAGATTAGAAGAGGAGTCATGTCAGAAGAAACAGTAAGCGAATCACAGTTTTCCTTGAAGACAGCAGTACTAAGAGTGTTTGATCTTCCTCTGTCTTGGTACTATTCTCTCTCCCAGGTAAAAAAAAAAAAAAAGAAAGAAACATAAAGTTGAATAATAAGTTTCTTGCTCAGAGCATAGTATTTTGTTTACAGTATTTAAATTTCAATTGAGGTTTTAAATGGTTCAGTCAAAATGTTTATTAAGGTAATTTAATACTTAACTTGGTTTTTATTTCATGGTTTCTTGTTGTTATCATATTAAGAACTTTTTAAAGGAGATTGTATTACTTTAAAAAAATAGTTCTGGGGTGCCTGGCTGGCTCAGTTGGAAGAGCAAGTGACTCTTGATCTTGGGGTCATGAGTTCGAGCACCATGTTGAGTGTAGAGCTTACTTAAATAAATAAATTAAATTAAAGTAGAAAAAATAGTCCTTTTTTTTTTAAGAGATTTTTTATTTATTCATTTGAGAGAGAGCAAACGAGAGCACGAGCCGGGGGGAGGGTTAGAGGGAGAGGGAGAAGCAGACTCCCCACCGAGCAGGGAGCCTGGTACCTCATAAATGAAATTATGTAATATTTGTCTTTGGGGGACTGGCTTATTTTACTTAGCATAATGTCCTCAAGTTTCATCCATTTTGTAGCATGTCAGAATTTCCTTCTTTTCCCAGGTTGAATAACATTTGATTTTATGGACATAAACCACATTTGGTTTATCCATTCATCCACTGCTGGTCATTTGGGTTACTTCCATCTTTTGGCTCTTGTCAATGATGGTGCTATAAACATAATTGTATGAATATCTATTCAAGTCCCTGCTTTCAGTTCTTTTGGATGTATACCTAGAAGTGAAATTGCTGGATCATACGGTGATTCTATGTTTAATTTGTTGAGGAACTGGCATATTGTTTTCCATAATGGCTCCACCATCACTTTTTATTTCTACCAGCAGTGGACAAGGGTTCCAGTTTCTCCACATTCTCACCAACACCTGTTATTTTCTGGCTTTTTGATAGTAGCCACCCTAATGGGTATGAGTTAGTATCTCATTGTGGTTTTGATTTGCATTTCCGTAGTGATTAGTGATGTTGAGCATCTCTTCATGCACTTATTATCCATTTGTATATCTTCCATGGGAGCAGTCCCTTTATTTTTAATATTTGCTTCTAATGCAATTTGTGCTTCATTGTACTAAAGAAAAAGGTACATATGGAAAGTGGCATTTAGTTCACTAAAGTTATACCAAATATCATCAAATCCAAGATGATCATTTTTGACATTTCAATATTTGTAAAACTTGCTTACATATTAAAATGAATAGTATCTCAGATGGGTGAAATATAGTGTAATTTTACATGTGTATAGGAAAGGATGTTGCACAGTTAAGAGGTATGAGAATAGTAATTACTACCTAGTGGTCACTATATTTAAGACATTATTTATGTCCTTTATACATAAAATGTCTGTAATCCACTAAGTAACCCTGGAATTTGGAAATCATCTCCATCTTACAGATCTGGAGGCTTCAAGAGCTTCATCAACTTGTCTAAAAGGGCAAATAATAGGGGTACCTGGGTGGCTCAGTTGGTTAAGCATCAGATTCTTATTTTATTTTATTTATTTGAGAGAGAAAGAGTGTGCAAGCAGAGGGAGGGAGAGGGACAAGCAGACTCCACACTGAGCCCCACGCAGAGCTTGATCTCAGGACCCTGAGATCAGGACCTAAGCTGAAATCAAGAGTCACTTGCTTAATGACTGAGCCACCCAGGCGCCCCAAGCATCTGACTCTTGATTAGGTCTTGATCTCAGGGTTGTGAGTTCAAGCTGGGTGTGGAGCCTATTTTAAAAGTGCAAATAATAATGTGAGTTTTTAACTCGTACCTCTGTGATCCCCAAATCCATTTTTTCTCTTTTCCTTTCTCTCCTTTTTCAGGACTACATGCTTAAAAGAAAATTTGACAAATATGGAAGAGAATTAAAAGAGAAAAAAAATTATCAACAGTTCTTTTATAAAAGCTTATTTGCTATACCTTCTCTAAGTCTTTTATTTTTGTAAATATCTCTCTGCCCTCCACTCCCCAGACCGCTCCCCCATTTGAGATTATAAAGTTCTATATTTTGAGCATTTTCTGTTATTAGAAATGCTTTATGAATATAGATGTACTATAGTCTATTGAATATTTCTCTGTTTTTGTGTTTCTGGTTTGTTTCAACAGTTTATTATTTATATATAAGTCTGTCCAATTTTTAGATTTTTTTATGATAGTGTATTTCTAGAGATGAAAATATTGAGTCTAAATATTTGGTATTCTTTTATTGTATATGTTATCATACTGTTTGGATGACATTTGGAGACTAGCAGCTCCACTGTATGTAAAGCACTGTGCTACACATTTTATATTAGGTACATTTACAAATTTATTTAATCCTTACAATGATCCTAAAGTAATATTATTCTTTAAAATGTATTATTTATAAATGTGTATTATTCTTTAAAATGCTAATACATTTATATGGTTCATATATCAAAACCACACACACGTACATATACATACATGGAGAGGTTTTACTGTCTTGGTCCCCATCTACTTCCTACAGGTAACCATTTGGATTACTTGAATATCTTTTAGGGTTTCCTTAATCACATATCTGCAAAAGCAATTATATACTTATTTTTTCCTCTTTCTTATAAAAGAGGAAAGCATGGAATGAGTTTTGAGTACTAAGTACCATGGGGCTCCTGGGTGGCTCAGTTGGTTAAGCAACTGCCTTTGGCTCAGGTCATGATCCTGGAGTCCCAGAATCGAGTGTGACATTGGGCTCCCCGCTCAGCAGGGAGTCTGCTTCTCCCTCTGACCCTCCCCCCTCTTGTGTTCTCTCTCTCTCAAATAAATAAATAATATCTTAAAAATAAATAAGTAAATGTCAATACTAAGTACCATGGCCGAGAGTAGAGAATGTATCATTTAGTTTACCTGCACTACCTATGTTCCTGCTTTTTTATACTTAAATTATTTCCTGGAGATCTTTCTGTATTAATATATATATAGATCTTTTTCTTTTTTTTATTCATACAGCTATGTAGTATTTGTATACATGAACATTTGTGTCATTTCTGATCTTGTACTGTTACAAACAGTTATATAGTGAGTAAGTTTGATACACCCCAATTCATACAGGCATAGGCGTGGGGTACAGGTATAGGCACAGGATAAATTTTTAGACTTTGAATTTCTGGGCCAAAGAGTAAATGTATTTGAATTTTGATAGATACTATTAAATTGCCTTCTGTAGGAATAGTATTATTTTGTACTCCCCAAATTTGGGGAGTTTTGCCATTCTGGTAGGTGAGAATGGTATTTCATCATGATTTTAATTTTATATCTTATATGTTAAGCTGAGAATCTTTTCATAGATTTAAGAGCAATTTGTATTAATTATGAATATTTTCAAGGCTTTTGTTTGTCATTTCTAAGTTGCTCTGCAGATTGGCTATACCAATGCACAGTCTTCATCAATCTTAATCATTTGATGATGTCTTTTTTCACAGTCTAGAAATCAGAGTGTTAGTTTTTTTAAATGTTTATTAGCATTTGGTATTTCTTCTTTAGAAATTACTTTTGTATCCTTTGCGTATATGATTCTACTATACCACCTACTTTTCAATGCTAAGAGTAATTTTCTGAGGCCAGGTGTATCGGCCAACTTGTTCCATGAGATATTTTTAAAAATAATATAAAGAGTCATTGCAGGTAAACTTAAGGATACATTTTTTACTCTCAGCCATGGCACTTAGTATTCAAAACTCATTCCATGCTATCAGTGCCCTAAGATAGGTCAGCAAATTACAGCCTCTAAGTGAAATCAAGGCCACCACCTGTTTTTGCAAGTAAAGTTTTATTGGGACACAGCCGTACTCATTTGTTAATGTATTATCTGTGACTGCTTTTGCACTATAACAACAGAGCTAAGTGGTTGCAGTAGAGATTATATGTTCCACAAGCCTAAAATATTTACTACTTGGCCTATGCCGAAAAAGTTTGTTGACTAAGGAAAAGCTCAGAGCTCTTGTTCTGTAACTTTAGAATCGGATTGATTTTTTTAAAATAAAAAGACATGTAAGATTTTTTTGTTCATTAGTTCAGCCTCCAAAAATTGAGAAGCCATGTTGGATGCAATTCAGTTATATATTTAATTGCATAGTGAGATGTCATCTGTGTGACTGAAGCAATTTTAATAGATGATGGAAGACATACATGGATTTAAACACCTTCGATGATGCATCTTGATTCATGTTTCACCACTGTGGAATTGTGTGATCTTTGGCAGGTTACTTAACCTCTTTGAAGCCAATTTATCATGTTTGACATGCAATAAAGATGAGTGAGCACCCCAATAAATGTTAACTCCTATTATATTTACCTGTCATTTATTTAAGGAATAATACATTTTCCAAGTATTTGTTCTTTCATTTAGTGAATACATACTCTAAACAAAATACTTAAGTCTCTTTTGCTTCTGTAGTTTTCTTAAGGATTATTTTGGTATCCTTAAGGTCATTAAGATGGTATTACTTTATCGTGTTAATACAAGCAGATTCTATTTTTCAGCTGGAAAACACAACATAAAGAGATAAGTAGTTTAGTTGATTCTCCAAATTCAGAGTGTTAAGTGAGAAAGACAAAGAATTAACTGAGCACTTAAAAAATAAAAATCTGTCTAAATGCAGTGTGGCTTCCTGAATTGGTCCTGGAATAGAAAAAGAACATCAGTGGAAAAACTGGTGAAATCAGAATAAAGTCTATAGTTTAATAATGTTGTACTAATGTTTGTTTTTTTTGTTTTATTTTATGTTAATTTTTTAGTTTTATAAGATGTTAGCATCAGGAAAATCCTAAGTGATGGATTTTCAGGAAAATCCTAAGTGATGCAAAGATACTATCTTTGCAGTTTTTCTGTAAATCTAAAATTATTTCAGGGTGCCTTGGTGGCTCAGTCATTAAGTGTCTGCTTTCGGCTTAGGTCCTGATCTTGGGGTCCTGGGATTGAGCCCCATGTTGGGCTCCCTGCTCAGCGGGGCATCTGCTTTTCCCACTCCCTCTGCCCCTCCCCTGCTTGTGCTCTGTTTCTCTCAAATAAATAAATAAAATCTTCAAAAAAAATAAAAATATAGGTTCAAACTGTTGAACATTTTTTAATTAAAATAAATTAACATTAAATAATAGCTCACATTTTTTAATGCCTGCTATGTGTCAGATATTACTTTATGTATGTTATCTAAACAAAACAACCCTATGAGGGAGATGTTATTCCTGTTTATTCAAGAGTTTACAGTTTGCATGTAGTGTTTTCTAGTTATCAGAGAGATTCACTCAAAGTATACCTATTAAGCCTCTACTGTGTTTCGGTCAAGATATAAAGTGGTGAGCAAGATCTAGGCATAATTCTTAGCCCTTACTGAGCTTAGAACCTCAATAAAGTTTGTAGAAACTGCCCTTTCTCCCCCAAAGAAAGGTGTAAGTACTGTGTTTGAGGAATAGATCAACTGAATTCTTTATGCTGAAAAAAGGGAAATAAAGTTATTGGAGCAGGAAACTGGTGCATGACTATTCTCTGTCTCCAGAGAACATTAGATGGTAGGGGACTTGACAAGAGCATTAAACAATAGCATCAGGTTATGAAGTGTGAAATCTGAGCATAAGGAGTCGTTTTCTTTTCCTTTGTATTCTCAGTGTCTGGGCCATAAATAGATGCTCAATTCATGTTGAGTGAATAGGACATGTGTCTAGTTCTCATTTGCCTGGAGGTGAGGAAATGGACTGTATCACCATAGAAAGCCCCTCTGAGCTGGGATTCTGAGATGCTATTTCCAATGTTCCAGGCAATGATATAGGAAGCAATTGACTTCCCTCTGGGAGGGAAAAAAGCAACAAAACAAGAATTGATAGGCAAGAGTAATATTAGAGACTTTCAAACGTTGTGTTTTCTAGATTACTTAGGATAAACATTTTCTCTGGGAAATTTGTTGCTTTTTTTGTCATGGAAAAGGTTTCTTTTTTCATGAGATTATGACTGTAAACTTCAATAGGTCTTTTATATAAAAATAATAACTAACATATAAACAGAACTTGGATCTTAATAAAAGTGAATTGATTTTTATTGTATTTGAATTTATATTAGTAAAGAACATTATATGTCTGATGGAGTAGTTTTAATTTCGTATTTATATCATAGTGGTTCTTTAACTTCAGTGCCCTTGGATATAGAACTGACGATTTTTTTTTTTTAAGATTTTATTTATTTATTTGACAGAGAGACACACAGCAAGAGACACAGCAAGAGACACAGCAAGAGAACACAAGCAGGGGGAATGGGAGAGGGAGAAGCAGGCTTCCCGCTGAGCAAGGAGCCTGATGCGGGGCTCAGTCCCAGGACCCTGGGATCATGACCTGAGCCGAAGGCAGATGCTTAACAACTGAGCCACCCAGGTGCCCCTAGAACTGACAATTTAAGCAGACACTATCACTTAACTGTGATTGGGCCTTTATTAATAGATTATTTACTTTAATGGAGGTCTTAATTTTCTTATCTTACATTTACTTCTGCAGTAAATACTAATTTTTACATTTGATCTAAGATTAATATTTTTTTGCTAATGAGGTCATGGCGGTTTATAAAAGATACTGAAAATTAAGAAGATGTTCTTAATAATAGCGCTACTTTTATTTTTAATTAAAAAATTTTTTTAAGATTTTATTTTTAACTAATCTCTATACCCAGTGTGGGGCTTGAATTCACAACCCTGAGATCAAGAGTTCCATGCTTCACTGACTGAGCCAGCCAGTTGCCCCAATAATAATGCTATTTTTAGAATTTATTTTATTATTGGGTCTTTGGCATCCAGATTGAAGGAACTGTTGTTTTTTTTTCCCAAATCTCATTTAGTTGGTCTTAACACTGAAGGTATGGTTCCAGAGGGAAAAACAAATCTAAAGAAATAAAAACTTATGGGGCTCCTGGGTGGTGCAGTTGGTTAGGCATCTAACTCTTGGTTTTGGCTTGGGTTATAATCTCAGGGTCTGCAGATCCGGCCCTGGGTCGGGCTCCACACTTGGTGTGAAGTCTGCTTGGGACTCTCTCTTTCTCCCTCTGCCCCAGTTCTTTCCCTCTCTCAAATAAATAAATCTTAAAAAAAAATTTGCTAATGCCTGTAATAGAGACATTGCTTAAGAGAATAATTCTTAAAGTTTGTGAAGGGAAAAAAGTTTGAGGTGGTATTGGAATGTTCTATATTTTCTGTATTTCTATATTTTCTATATTTTCTTGATAGTTTTGAAGGAATTTAAATGGACTTGGAGGAAAAGTAGAGTAAGGATAGTTTTAAATTTTATGTTAGATCATAGTCACTGAGGCCACATGCTAATGGCAAATGCAAGTAAATCATTTCTGGTATTCCAGAAAATGAGCAAATTTTTTTTTTAAGATTTGATTTATTTATTTGACAGAGAGAATACAAACAGGGGGAGCGGTAGGCAGAGGGAGAGGGAGAAGCAGGCTCCCTGTTCATCAGGGAGCCCGATGTGGGCCTCGATCCCAGGACCCTGGGATCATGACCTGAGCCGAAGGCAGATGCTTAACTGACTGAGCCACCCAGGCGCCCTGAAAATGAGCAGTTTTTATGTGTAGAATCCAGATGTTATTTTAAAAACAGATTTATTGAGGTATAATTGACACACATTGCACTGTCTGTATTTAAAATACAATTTAAGTTTTAACATACATGTGTATATTATACCTGTGAATTCTTTTTTTTTAATTTTATGTATTTATTTGTCAGAGAGAGTGAACGAGCGCAGGCAGGCAGAGGGAGAAGCAGGCCCTTCTGAGCAAGGAGCCTGATGTGGGACTTGATCCCAGGACCCTGGGATCGTGACCTGAGCCAAAGGCAGACACTCATCTGACAGCCACCCAGGCGTCCCTATATCTGTGAAATTCTTGCCACAGTCAGGATAATGAACATATCCACGATCTCCAAATTTTCTCATTCCCCTTTGTAGTCTCTCCCTTTGCATCTCCCTAAGTCCCCTCCCTCACTTTCCCCCAGGCAACCACTGATCTGCTTTTGATCACTATAGATTTGTTTGCATTTTGTTTTATATAAAATGGAATCATACAATATGTACTTTCTTTTGTCTTTTTTTCTTTCACTTAGTCTGACTTTGAAATATATGCATGTTGCGTATATCAATAGTTAATTCTATTTCATCACTGCATAGTATTCCATTGTATGGATATACCACAGTTTGTTCAGCTGTTGGTAGACATTGGGTTGTTTCCTATTTTTATTTTTTAATTGTAAGTAAAGCTGCTAAGAATATTCCCATACAAGTCTTTGTATGGACATATGCTTTCATTTCTCTTGGGAGTGGAACAATTGAATCATAAGATAGGGATATATTTAATTAAAAAAATTTTTAAACATTTTAAAAAAATTTTATTTGAGAAAGAGAGCAAGCAGAGAGGGACAGAGAGGGAGGGAGAAGGAGGGAGAATATGGAGCAGACTCCTCACTGAGCAGCGAGATCATGATCTGAGCCAAAAACAAGAGGTGAATGCTTAACCAACTGAGCCACTCAGGCACCATGAGATATATTTAATTTTTTTAAAAAATGCCAGACTTCTTCCAAAGTGGCCATATCATTGGTATGGCCAGTCTTTTCATTTTAGCCATTCTAATAGGATAGCAGAATCTCATTGTGGTTTTAATTTGATTTTCCCTAATGACCAGTAATGTTGAACATGCTTTCTTTTTTTTTTTTTTAAAGATTTTATTTATTTATTTGACAGAGAGAGACACAGCGAGAGCAGGAACACAAGCAGGGGGAGTGGGAGAGGGAGAAGCAGGCTTCCCGCTGAGCAGGGAGTCCGATGTGGGGCTCAATCCCAGGGTCCTGGGATCATGACCTGAGCCGAAGGCAGCCGCTTAACGACTGAGCCACTCAGGCGCCCCTGAACATGCTTTCATATGCTTATATGCCATCCGTAAATCTTTGCTGATGTGTCTATTCAAAGCTTTTGCCCATTTTTTAATTGGGTTGTTTTGAGAATTTCTTATATACCTTGGGTATGATTCCTTTATCAGATCTATCATTTGTAACTATTCTAGTCTGTAGATTGTCTTTTCAACTTCTGGAAAGTGCTATTTATGTATGGATGGATGTTTTTAAACATTTATTTTAGAGAGAGAGCTGTGCAAGCAGGAGACAGGGCAGAAGGAAGGGAGAGAAAGAATCTCAAACAGACTGCCTACTGAGTGCAGAACCCAGTGCAGGCTTGATCCCATGACCCTTGAAATCATGACCTGAGCTGAAATCAGGAGCCAGAGGCCTAACTGACTGAGCCACCCAGGCACCCCTAAGCAATGCCTTTTAAAGAGCAGAAGTTTTGAATTCTGAAGTCCATTTGTCAACTTTTTTCTTTTTTTTTTTTTTAAAGATTTTATTTATTTATTTGACAGAGAGAGACACAGCGAGAGAGGGAACACAAGCAGGGGGAGTGGGAGAGGGAGAAGCAGGCTCCCCGCCGAGCAGGGAGCCCGATGTGGGGCTCGATCCCAGGACCCTGGGATCACGACCCGAGCCGAAGGCAGCCGCCCAACCAACTGAGCCACCCAGGCGCCCCTTTCCTTTTTTTTTTTTAATGGATCAGGTTCTTGGTGTCATCTCTAAGAAATATTCGCCTAACCAAAGGTCACAAAGATTTTTTCGTATGCTTTTTTCTAGAACTTTTATAGTTTTAGATTTTATATTCTTGGAGTTTTAGGTTTATGATCCATGAGTGAATTATTGTATGTAGTGTGAAATTATATAGTATATAGTCTTTTGGAATTGGCTTTTTTCACTTAACATAATGCATTTGAGATTCATTCACATTGTTGTGTGTCTGAATATTATGACCTTTTTCATTGCTGAGTATTCATTCCATTGTATGGGTGTACCAGTTTATCCATTTATCTGTGGAGGGACATTTGTAGGTCTTGGTGGATTTCTAGACTACATAGATTTTCTATGTTTTCTTCAAGAAATTTCTTCCTTGAGAGACACCTGGGTGGCTGAGTCGGTTAAGCGTCTGCCTTCAGCTCGGGTCGTGATTCCAGGGTCCTGGGATCGAGCCCTGCATCGGGGCTCCTTGCTTGTTGGGGAGTCTGCTTCTCCCTCTGCCTGCTCTGCCTTCTGCTCCCCCTGCTTGTTCTCTCTCTCTCTCTGACAAATAAATAAAATCTTTAAAAAAAGATATTTCTTCCTTGAATTTACTTTTGACAAAAATAGGTTGACTGTATTTGTACAGGTTTATTTCTGAATTCTGTTCTGTTGCATTGATCTATATGCCTATTGTTTTGTCAATACCACACTGTTTTAATTACTGTAGCTTTATAGTTAATTTTGAAATTGGCTAGAGTAAGTTCTCCAACTTCCTCTTTTTCAGAGTTATTTTGGTTATTTTAGTTCCTTTGCCTTTCCTTATTTTTTTTTTTTTTAATAATAAGCTACCAATACCTACAAAAATTTTTGCTGGGGGGTGCCTGGGTTGGTTAAGCATCTGCCTTTGGCTCAGGTCATGATCTCGGGGTCCTGGGATCGAGCCCCGCTTCAAGCTCCCTGCTCAGCAGGGAGTCTGTTTCTCCCTCCCACTCAGCCCCTCCTCCCTGCTCGTGCTCCCCCCCACAAACAAATAAATAAAATCTTTAAAAAATTTTTTTGCTGGAATTTTGATTAGGGTTATTTTGGTTTTTGTACATCAGTATGAAGAGAAACAACATTTTATAATCCATGAACATGATGTATCTCTCCTTTTATCTTTGTTGATTTCCTTCATCAGTGTTTTGTTGTTAACTAGCACTGATTTTTTTTTAGATTTATTGCTAAGTATTTTTTTCTTTTTCTTTTACTAGGTGCTATTATAAATGGTATTGCTTTTTAAATTTCATTTCCAGTTGCTTATTGCTGTTATTGACTTTGTAGCCTATTTATCTATCAGTTCTAGGAGATTTTTAGGTAGATTTTTTGGGATTTTCCATGTAGACAATCAAAATTGTCTGCAAATACAGAGTTTTACTTCTTCCTTTCCAATGTGTATTCCTTTTATTCTTTTTTCTTGACTTTTTATATTGGCTGGCACTTTTTTTTTTTTAAGATTTTATTTATTTGACAGAGAGAGAGACAGCGAGAGAGAGAACACTAGCAGGGGAAGTGGGAGAGGGAGAAGCAGGCCTCCTGCCGAGCAGGGAGCCCGATGCGGGGCTCAATTCCAGGACCCTGGGATCACGACCTGAGCTGAAGGCAGACGCCTAACAACTGAGCCACCCAGGCGCCCCTTGGCTGCCACTTTTAATATGATGTTGGTTCTGGTAGCTTCAGGCATTCCTTGGCTGTGGCAGCATAACTGTAATCTCTGCCTCCCTCTTCACATGGCTTTCTCTTTTGTGTCTCTCTGTGTCCTTTAATCCCTTATAAGGACACTCATTTGATTTAGGGTCCACCCTAAAACAATGTGATGTCATCTTGATTCTTACCTTAATTACATGGACAAAGATTTTCTTTTTAAATAAGATTATAATCTGATATTCAAGGTAAATGTGAATATTGGGGGGACACTAGTTAAGCCACACACCTTCTAGTCCTAATTTGCTGAGTTTTTTAAAAACCATGAGTGGATGTTGAATATTTTCAAATGTTCTTTTTGAATTTATTGAGATTATATTATGGTGTTTCTTCTTGGTTTGTTATTATGGTAAGTTACATTGATTGATTTTTGAATGTTGAACCAGATTTGCATTCCTAGGATGTACACTACTAGATCATCTATAGTATTCATTTTATATATCACTGGATTCGATATGTTAATATTTTGTGAAGGATTTTTTATAAAATCAACATTATAGATACTACCCCATAATTTTTTTGTAATGTCCTTGGTTTTGATATTAATAATAATGCTGGCTTCAAAAAATGGGAAGTATTCCCTCATTGAATGGAATTGATATTTCTTTCTTAAATACTTAGTAGAATTTGCCGTATCATTTGTTAAAAGGTTTTATTTAACTACATATTCAGTTTCTTTGCTATCTATTTCTTCCTGAGTGAATTTTGATAGTTTCTGTTTTTCAAGAAATTGGTCCATTTCATCTAAAATTGTTGAATTTATGGGCATAGAGTTGTTTATAGTAATCCTTTTCATATCTGTAAGGTCTTTAGTGATGACACCTCTTTTATTTCTGATTTTGGTAATATGTGTCTTTTCTCTCTCCCTCTCTCTCTCTCTCTCTGTTTGTTTGTTTTTGGTCAGACCGGTTAGAGCTTTGTCAGTTTTATTTTTTCCCCCTGAAACCTATTGGGAGTGAACCTATTGGTTTTTTTAAACACTTTTGTTTTTATTGATTTGTCTTTCTATTTCATTGATTTCTGTTTAGTCTTTATTACTCCTGTCTTCTGCTTGTTTTGGATTGAATTTGTTCTTTTTTCTAGTTTCTTAAGGCAAAAACTCAGATTATGGATTTGATATCTTTCTTCTTTAATATAAGCATTTAATGGTATAAATTTCCTTTGGAAATTGAAGCTGCATCCCACAGATTAAGTCTTTTGTTCTTTGGAAGGTATAGAGAAGGGTATTGATGCAGTTCATGCCCCTCCACAAAAACTCCTGTTTCCTTCCAGTTCTACACCATTAGGGAGACTTAGGGCTCTAGCAGTCTTTTCTGTGAGTAGAGCCTGATGGGATTCATGAAGATAAAACCTGCAAAAAGTATGGATTACCCCTATCTTTGCAGCATCCCCCCTGCTCCCCGGGGGTACTTTATCCTCTCTCACCAGTGCACACTGTCTTTACCAATTTACCAGGCAAACTAGCTGAACTCATTTTACTGATGTCCTGCTGTGTTTTATCTCTGCATGCCAGAGCTTATGTCCTATCTCAGAGATACCTGTGTCTCTTTAGGGCCAGTTGATTGCCCTTTGACCTCAGCATTGTGATGGGTCCAAGAAAAAATGAAAACTTGCCATTTGTCTGGCTTTTTTGTTATTGTGAGTTTGGAAGTGACACTCTTTCCAGTGCTCTACACCTCAAGACTATGGCTTTATTTTATTGCTCTCCTGTATTTTTTACTGTTGATAGTGTCTGTCCCCTAAGACAAAGTTAATTACCTCTTGCTCTGATGTTGATACTTAGTGTATACTTATACTACTGTATTTATCACACTGTACTGTAATTATCTGTGAATATATTTGTCTCTACTATTAGCACCCTGCTTGAAGGAGGCAAGATGTGTGTCCTCTATACCTAGTGCTTCCTGATCATTGAAAGGCATTGATATTTGCTTGTTGAAGAAAATTGCAGTAAGATTTTAATTTTAATTTTCATAGCACAGTGTGGTACATTGTAAAATGCTGAGTAAATATTTGTTGAATAATTCATGCATAAAAGGGCTTATTCAGATAGCATTTAGAAATTGAGTTAATTTGGGGCTCCTGGGTGGCACAGTCTCTCTCAAATGAATAAATAAAATAAATCTTAAAAAAAAGAAATTGAGTTAATTCATGTTTGTCCAGATTTCCAGATAGTTTAAAAAAAAAGTTGGTTTGTTTTAAAACTCTGAATTAGGGGTGCCTGGGTGGCTCAGTTGGTTAAGCGTCTGACTCTTGATCTCAGCTCAGTTCTTGATTTCAGGGTTGTGAGTTCAAGCCCCACGTTGGGCTCTATGCTGGGCATGGAGCCTACTCAAAAAACAAAAACAAAACAAAGCAAAACTCTGAATTAATTATTCCTGTAATTTAAAATCTTGCAATGATTCAGACATTTAGTTGCAGGAAAATCATTAGTTCAATAGGTTTTAATGGGGTTGAATCATTTTGTGTTCCTTTTGACTTTTGTGGTAATATTGTTTACCTAAGAACTTCAGAAAGTAATAAATAATACATTTTGCTTGTTTTTAAAATTCAGGTTGGGCTAGCTGTCATTTAAAGAGTGTGATATAATATTCTCTCGGTAGTACTTAGAACTAGTACTAATATAGTATTCACTTTTAGCTTAAGAATAAGTTTTGTTCTTACATCTTTATTTTAAGTGAACAAATATAAGAAGCTTTTTTCAGTCTACCTGCATCTTTTCCAGATAAAATTTTCACCAGTAGCAAAAAAGTTGTTTGTGGTAACTGCAGTGAGTGCTGTATCTGTAATTTTTCTGGCCCATCACTTTAAAAGAAGACGTGGAAAGAAGAAAGGAAAAATACTACCATGGGAACCAGAGCACCTTGTACTTGAATACACTAAAAGAGCAGCATCAGACAAAGGTATGTGGAGATAGCTGAATTAAGTCTACAAAGGAAATTTTATATATAAATCATAACTGGAGTGATTTCAGTGTGTTAGTCTCTGAAATTCCTTTCCTTAATATTTAACTCACAGATAATACAGATTCATTTTAGAAAGATTAGAACATACAGATAAGCAAACAAAAAATTAAAATCACCTGATGTTCTGCTACCCAGAAGTAATGACTGATAGTACTATGGCATATATCCATTTCTATTTGCATTTAAATATATTGAGACATAAAATTCTATATTATGTACAAATAAATGGTATATAGTAAAATTATGATTATACCTTTGTAGCCTGCTTGTAAAATATTTGATAATATGTAAGAATGTTTTTCTAGGTCAACAAATGTATTTCTATGCTATTATTTTTAATATGTACCTAGTGTTAAATTTGTAAATATATACACCAATTTATTTAAGCAGTTCCCTCTTGTTCCCTTTAGAATGTGTTTTTTGCTTTGCATATACTTGTCTGATTATTATCTTAGTATATAAGTAGAAGTAGAATTGCTGGTCTTTAAAAGATCCATAGTTTTTGTTAGAGATACAGTACATACTGCCAAAGTGTATTAATAACAATAATTTCTTGAGCATGCTGAATTTCTTTTTTTTATTTTTAATTATTTTTAATTTATTAGAGGATCACATGCTTTTTAAAAAAAAATTTTTTTTTTAAGATTTTATTTATTTGACAGAGAGAGACACAGCGAGAGAGGGAACAAGCAGGGGGAGCAGGAGAGGGAGAAGCAGACTCCCGGCTGAGCAGGGAGCCTGATGCGGGGCTCGATCCCAGGACCCTGGGATCATGACCTGAGCTGAAGGCAGACACTTAATGACTGAGCCCCCAGGTGCCCCCACGAATCATGTGCTTTTGTGATTAATTTATCTAGTAAATAATCAATGAATGACTATTTTGTGCCAAGTACAGTGAACATTACAGTAATGATGGCTCTCACTTAATGAGATTTTATTAGATCTCAGGTGTAGTACTAAATGCTGTGTATTCACTTCATTATTTTACCTTTAGCAATCCTATGAATTAGGACTACATCCTGTATTAGTGTTTAAACATAAAGAAAACTGAGATAAGGAGAACTTAAGTGACCTGCTCAGGGTCATATAATTCCAGGAAATGAGGAGTGTCTTAACTGTTGCATTAAGATGAACTAAGACACAGCGTCTGCCATAGTTTAATAGATAGATGGTTAGGGGAGACAGAACTATAAAAACTAATTGTAATGTGTAATTTAATTCTCAGGAAAGGAAGTGCTTATATTTTGTTAAATTTATTTATTTATTTTTTGTTTTTATTTTTTTTTAAAGATTTTATTTATTTATTTGAGAGAGAGAGAATGAGAGACAGAGAGCACAAGAGGGAAGAGGGTCAGAGGGAGAAGCAGACTCCCCGCCGAGCAGGGAGCCTGATATGGTACTCGATCCCGGGACTCCAGGATCATGACCTGAGCCGAAGGCAGTTGCTTAACCAACTGAGCCACCCAGGCGCCCTATTTTTTTATTTTTTAAAGATTTTATTTATTTATTTGACAGAGAGACACAGCAAGAGAGGGAACAGAAGCAGAGGGAGAGGCAGAGGGAGAAGCAGGCCTCCCGCTGAGCAGGGAGCCAGATGCGGGGCTCGATCCCAGGACCCCGGGATCATGACCTGAGCCGAAGGCAGACACCTAACGACTGAGCCACCCAGGCGCCCCTATTTTGTTAAATTTATAACTTGAAGGTCCATAATTGCCAGTATTTTTTTTAAAGATTTTATTTTTAATTAATCTCTGCACCCAACATGGAACTTGAACTCATAAACCCAAGATCAAGAGTTACATGCTCCACTAACTGAGCCAGGCAGGCACCCCTAGTTGCCAGTATTTTTATACTGATTACAATAGATCAGTCAAATATTGCTCTAATTAATTAGGTGAATATTTTATTCTTAAAGAAGCAGAATTTAGCAGTGTTAAAAGCAGTTGTGAAGAGATGTAGATTTTAATAATGGTGTACATTTAATAATTTACACAATTGAGTGAGGTGACTTTTAAAATTAGAAGCTTTCTGAATGAATATAATGTAAACTTTTACTGAGATTTTACCTGAAATTTATCATTGGACTAATACTTCTAATATTATTGATATATTTGTTTGGTAGGTTCAAGTTGTTCCAGTAGTAGACAGAATTTGACATTATCTTTAAGTTCTGCCAAAGACAAAGGATCTCAGTCTTGTAACTATGCTAATGGAGGACTTTTCAGTAAATACTCAGGTTCTGCACAGAGTTTAGCCTCCGTAAGTAACGAAAATAATTTATTATTTTATAGATCTACTTTTGTGTCTATTATCTATTTGTTTAAATGTCATATAATTATAGATAGCTCTTAGTATGGAAAGAATCTTAAATTATCTGGTTTTGTCCGTTTTCTTAAAGCAAGTAAAATTTTCCTTTTGCTGAATAACCAGCCAGTTTGGTTCCACTTTCTTGAGTAAGTGATGTGGACACACAGGATCCTGTAGAATAGTGTTGATGTGGAAGTATTGCTTTAAAACTAGATGTTCTGCAAAAAAGCTGGAAGATAACAGCCAGACTTTGTACTAGGTCACAAAATGATGAGCCTGAGTAGGTAAAAGTGTGTGGCTTGCTGAAGCCAAATGTGGAGTTTCTCACCTTGTTCTTTGGAGCATTAATATAGTATTGATTGACAAGTGAGAAATAAAGTTAGTATTGGTGAAATTTAATATAGTTAAAAAATTTGTTAAATAAGTAGGATATACATTTACTACTAAATAAAGAAGAGGCAAAAAAAAAATGTATAGTGATAAATGTGTCCCTGATCCTCTTGGTTCTCTTCCTTAGAGACAAACAACATTGGTAATTTCTTAAATACATACTTCTGGGAGGGTATGCCTCTACCATCATGTATATTCATTATTTTAAATAATTATTGAACACCATATTCTGTACCTTCTATATTTTGTTGGAATATATAGCTGCCCCATTCTTAAGTGCCTAAAAATACACTAAATTTTTAAAGGCTATTCTATGGTAGGAACATCTAGATCAAAGGCCTGCAGGCTTTTAGTTCCTCTTTAAAACTGAGCAGGATAATGAAATATATGCCCATTCTATAATCTGGATTTACTCTATAATCTGTCAGACAAGTGCCTCTGTTTTGAAACTTTTCAACTGAAAGTTGAAGCTGTTCTTCTTAACTACTAAGTAGAGAAAGGGGGTTTCATGATAAATTTGAGTAGAAAGTCTTTAGAATCACTTTACTGTACTTGCCTAAGCTGACCTCATCATTCCAGTGCCAGAGCTATGGACCCAGATTTCTGCCTTTTACTGAGTGCCCAAACAAGGAACAGATGTGGAAAGGAGGGGACAGGGTCCATAAAACTTGGTAATTGGATATGAGAAGTGTGGGAAGAGAAGTTAAAGATGACTTTCTGTTTTCTAGTTTGGGAAATTATGGGGATGGAAGTATTATTAGTGAACCTGAGAGGAGGAAAAGTTTTTGTTTTGGGAAGATACAGAGCTCCTTTTTTTTTTTTTTTTTTTAGATTTTATTTATTTATTTGTCAGAGAGAGAGAGAGCACAAGCGGGGGAGCGGCAGGCAGAGGAAGAAGCAGGCTTCCCGCTGAGCAAGGAGCCCAATGCAGGACTCGATCCCATGATCCTGCTTAACCATCTGAGCCACCCAGGCACCCCCAGAGCTCCTTTTCGATATAGTCAGTAGAAGAACTGAGTAGAATCCCCAAATATTTCCACCAGATGGAAAAAAGGGCTAGATTTCTTTATTTTTATTTTTTAAAAGATTTATTTATTTGTTTTGAGAAAGAGAGAGCGCCCATGAGTGGGGAGAGGGGCAGAGACAGAATCCCAAGCAGACTTCCCGCTGAGCATGGAGCCCCACACAGGGCTTGATCTCATGACCCATGAGATCATGACCTGAGCTGAAATCACGAGTCAGACATTTAACTGACTGAGCCACCCAGGCGCCCCTAGATTTATTTAAAAAGGACACAAAACTGGAAGTAGAGACTAGGTAGTCATTTGCATAGAGGTGACCTAAATGATTGGCTCAGTGCATCTTGCTAGAGAAGGGAAGATGATAGAGGCTTTTTCAATTTTAGTTATTGTTTAGCAGAGAATCGGCATTGTTAATAAATTCTAAAAAGGAAATAAGCTAGTTACCTCAAACCAAAGTAAGTGTGGATAAAATTTATAAGTAAATACTTAATAAAACAGTAAACTATAAAAATAACTGCTTGACTTTTTTTGGAAATAACTGATTTTTGTTTGAAATACTCTTTGTGTATTATTGAGCAAACAAAGGCTTAAAATTCTTAGGGTCTTATGACTCCTAGCTGAATATAATCAGATTTATTTCTTCAGGTAGGAATTACATGGGTTGTTTTACCAGGAATAGGATTTATATAAATAACTTAAAAATATAAAAGATGGCAAAATAGTGTCACAAAAGAGATTTTGAAGTAACTTTTGTCGATCTTAATTTTAGGTCCAGAGTGTCAATTCTTGTCATAGCTGTGCTTGCGGCAATTCTAACTCCTGGGACAAAGCAGATGAAGATGATATTAAACTTGTTAATATTCCTGTGACCACTCCTGAGAACTTATACTTGATGGGTAGGAATAACATAAAAAAGTTTTAAGATATACTCACATTTAAACTAAAGAATGATGAATTATTTTAAGGAAAGCAACATAATTTTGAAATTTCTTATATCTGTTGAATCTAGTGTACATAACAAAACCTATTATATTAGTTTCTGGAGGATGCTCTAACAAATTACCACAAACTTGGTTATTTAAACAGCAGAAATGTATTCTGTCAGAGTTTTGGAGGCCAGAACACCAAAATCATCACTGGGCTGGAAGCAAGGTATCATTAGAGCTATGCTTCCTCTGGAGGCTTAGGGGAATATCTGTTACTTGCCCTTCCCGGCTTCTGATGGCTTCTGGCTTGTGGCCATGTGACTCCAATCTGTACCTTCCATCATCACCTCCTCTCTGTGTACCAAATCTCCCTCTGCTTCTTACTGGGACAGTTGTGATTGGATCTAGGGTCCACCAAATAATCTAGAATAATCTCCCCATGTTAAATTCCTTAATTTAATCACATCTGCAAAGACCCCTTTTCTTTGTAAGGTAACATTTACAGGTTCCAGAGACTAGGACCTGACATCTTTGGGTGGCCATTATTCAATCTGCTACACTCATCTAACCTGATTTGTTGATTCTTTTTTTTTTCTTTTTAAAGATTTACTTATTTATTTTAGAGAGAGAGAAAGCAGTGGGAGGGGTAGAGCAGAGGGAGAAAGAACCTCAAATAGACTCTGCACTAAGTGCAGAGACTGATGCAGGGCTTGATCTCATGACCCTGAGGTCATGACCTGAGCCGAAACCAAAAGTCAGATGCCTAACTGACTGAGCCACCCAGGCACCCCTATTTATTTTTATTTTAAGTAGTTCCATGCCCAACCTGGGGTTTGAACTCATGACCCTGAGATCAAGAGTTGCATGCTTTACTAACTGAGCCATCCAGTCACCCCCAAATCAAGCAACTTTTAAAGATCTTTTTCTTTTATATGTCTAGAAAAATTAAAGTTTTGAAATATTTTCGTTTTGTTTGAAGTACATAATTATTTTGGTAAGACTTTTTTTTACTTGGAGAAAAAGAAGCACATACTCACCTTTTTTCCCCCCATAAAAGCTGTCTAGCCGAGGGGATATGGAATTTCTACTTGAACTGTAACCCTTGATGGGTTTTCCAACAGTCTTGTAGATTTTTAACTGAGCAATTTATCCATCCAAATCAACAAGTTGGTATCATGTAGTTTAAGAAACCTTTTGTTGGGAAAAAAGATGGAAAAACTTTATTCTATGGGGTGCCTGGGTGGCTCAGCCGGTTAAGCATCTGCCTTTGGCTTAGGTCATGATCCCAGCGTCCTGGAATCGAGCTCCACATTGGGCTCCCTGCTCAGCAGGAAGCCTGCTTCTCACCACCACCTCCCCCCTCCCCCACTTGTGTTCCTGCTCTCGCTATCTCTCTCTCTCTCAAATAAATAAATAAAATCTTAAAAAAAAAAAGAAAGCATATTGGTTATTTCTCTCTGATTTTTGGTTGACTAGAACTATAGACCTAGAATATATTGGGAAATTATAATTCTGTTATGAAATGAGGTGAACATAAAATTATTCTTTAGTGCCAAAATTATAGTCAGACTGTGCCATTGTTGATAACTATATGAGAAAGACTCTAGCCCATAATAATTTTCTTTTGGCATTGGTTTTTCTTATTTACAATTATTCTGTTCTTAATTCATAGGTATGGAGTTGTTTGAAGAGGCATTGCGTCGATGGGAGCAGGCTCTCACCTTTCGAAATAGACAGGCTGAGGATGAAGCCTGTAGTTCCATTAAATTGGGTGCAGGAGATGCCATTGCCGAAGAAAGTGTAGATGTAAGATTTATCTGAGAATGGCCTTTATAATATTGGAAGAATTGAGCAATGTTTAATGTTGATTCAGTGTACTTTTGTGGCATTTAATACAACTGTTTCTTTTTTTTTTTGTCTCCCTTGGGATTATGTGGGGGTATGTCTTATTGGGCTTTTTCTGTTCCGTGAATTATTAAATCCCAAATTTGCAATTCATAATCAAGTTCCCTGATTTTCCAAGAATATGTAGGATTAAGCTAATATGATTTCTAAAGGAATTTTTAAAAGTCTGTTTTATACTTTATGTTTAATTAAGTGGTATTATGTTCATAAAAGTCACATAGAGTTTGAACTGGACTGGTACTTATCATCTTGGCTAGTGCATCAGAATCATCTGAAAGGCTTGTTAAAACAGACTTGGGTTTCTAATTCAGAGGCTGGGGTAGGCCCTGAGAATTTGTGTTTCTAGCAACTTCCCGGATGATACTGATGCTGCTGGTCAGGGATCTTACTTTGAAAACACCTGATCGAGTCCCACCGTTAAATTTACAGATAGAGAAGCTGAATCCCTAAGAACTGAGGTGACCTGGCCAAAGGCCCAGCTAGAACCAAGCACTGTAACCACCCAACAGTCGTTGCGCATCATTCCACACTTTCTCTGGCCTTTCATTTAAGTGAAAGGTATTGAGGATTTTAATGTTTGAATCTAATACTTGCTGTGTGTACTTTTTCTCTCCTTGTAGGATATTATTAGTACTGAATTTATCCATAAACTTGAAGCTCTGCTGCAAAGAGCATATCGTCTCCAAGAGGAGTTTGAAGCTACCCTGGGGGCATCTGATTCTAATTCCCTTGTTAATGATATCGGTAAGATGGGTATTTTATATGGTTTTTATGAAATGTGTGAATTTTTTCTTTTATATTCTTGGAATCATTTGCTTAAGGGTATTAATATGATTACATATTTTTTAGAAAATAGTAAGAGAAAAAGGTTCTATCATATTTACTGTTTTTTTCTTTCAGTTTTATTTTTCTAGAGTGAACTTAATGCCCTTAAGATTTAATGTCAAATGCTTACCATAGGTAGGATTGTGACTTTGTTTTAAAATTATATTCTAAGGGAAAGAATCCCAGTCCAAGTGTTGGAGAGAGGAAGAAAATAAACAATAATAGGGCACCTGGGTGGCTCAGTTGGTAAAGCAACTGCCTTCGGCTCAGGTCATGATCCTGGAGTCCCGGGATCGAGTCCCGCATCGGGCTCCCTGCTCAGCAGGGAGTCTGCTTCTCCCTCTGACCCTCTTCCCCCTTGTGCTATCTCTCATTCTCTCTCTCTCTCAAATAAATAAATAAAATCTTTAAAAAAAAAAAGAAAAGAAACAATAATATAAAAATGGGACAGAGACACATCTCAAAAATGTGCATGTAGCTCATGGCATACATTTAAAATATTTTAAGTGATTCTATTTCTTGGACCCCATTTTAACTGCAGGCTAGATTTTCATATCAGCAGTCAGGACATACATTATTATATACCATTTTATTTTATATTTTCAAGAGAAAAGAACTTTGGAAAAGACTTCTTAAAGTAACGTCTTCATAGGGATGAATGATTAAATTGCTTCCTTGAAGTCTGTAAATGTTGCAAAGAATGAAGACAAAATTACATTGCATCTCTTTTTGGTAAAAATGTATTTTTTTTAGGTTTGAGGGGAATTGTTATTTAGGTAAAAGATTTTATTCATATTAGAATTAAGAATTACTGTGTAGGGGTGCCTGGCTGGCTCAGTTGGAGGAGTGTGTGACTCTTTAGGGTCATGAGTTCGAGCCCCACGTTGGGTATAGAGATTACTAAAAAAAAACTTAAAAGAATTATTGTCTATATGTCATAGTATTATATGAAGCCTCTTTGTATTAATTTGCTCTTTCCTTTTTCATACTATATTGTCAACAAAATTATTCATTAGGTTTGAGTATTTTTAAATAGTTTCTCTGTTCTTATCATAGGCATAATGTTTTGACATGTGGAGGTTACAGGCCAGGAAAAAAGTAGACAGTAGTCATGTCAACAAATAGAATTTTTCAAAGCCTTCTTTTTATATTTATAGTTTTTTTCTACATGGTTTCTTTTGTAACTTATTATATTGACATTTAGAAAGGACAGAGAGAAGGAATTCTAAAAGAATTCAAGTGTAACAATGGAATGGAACAACTGAAAAAGATAGAAAAGTAGTTAAGTGGCAAGGAAAACCACAAAGAAAAAGGAGTAGGAAAAAATTATAAGTGTAAGGAGGGGAGAGGAAAAGAGCCCCAAGGCTTAATGTCTAATTCTAGGAATGGAGGCTTTGCCCTCACTGTTCTAATTGTCTACCTACAATTTCTTTCTAGCCTCATGGTAAGGATCATGTAGGTGTGTAGTTCTTGTATTTGTTACTCTTGTAATGTGCGTCTCAGATTTGGCTCTGTTTAGCATGCCCAAAGTTTCTTTTTTCCACTGACCATGGAGGTTGGCAAAGTCCATCTCTGATTTTTTTTTTAGGTTATCAGGTTATAAAGATTTCTTAGGTGCTTCCCCAAAAGGTCTGCTTTGGGTTCACATTGTTCTGGACAAGAAGTCCCCTAGGCAGATGGCTTAATTTCTAGAGCCTTCAGGTTGTTTCTGAGTAAATTGTTAATTTGGAACTCTAAATGGGTAGGATTTTTATAGTGGAACCCATAATCAATCCATAAATTTGGTTAGCTTAGGTTTGGAATAAATTCCCAACCCAACCCATATCTTAACCTGGGCTGTCACTGGCTTCTAAGCTGACTGGCTTTTTCCTGCAGTGCCTTGTCCTGTTATTGCCCTGAGGATTCCAGTTGACATGAAGCTGTTATATTTTGTTCCTTCTTGGGAGTTCTTTGGAAATTGTTCTCTTTTTGAAAGTTTCCATTTTTGAACTTCTGGACTGAAACAACTCAATCTATGGTCAGGATTCTGGTAGGAGAGTACCTCTGTTATATCTGTTAGTTGATACTGATCAGAATTGCTTAGAAGTAAGTTAGCTCTCCTTATTCTCTAAATCCAAATTCATTTTACACATTTAATGTATATTACTGGGGGCAACTTATGGCTAAGAGTCATAAATAAAGATGTTAATAAATAACTTCAGAGGTTCAGGAGTGAATTTAAACCAAGTATTGATCCGATTTCAGTGAATACTTCACTGTTTCGGAATTTGCTTTGTCTTATTTGATGAAATTATATTTTTTTTTCTTAAGAATTTGATAGGTTTTCAAGGTTAGAAGATTTCTCAGCAGTCATTTAATTTATCTCCTTTCCCCTCTGTCCTGTACTTAATAACTAACACCTGCAATTGCTTGCATATTACCATATGCAGGGCCCTTTGCTGAGCACTTACATACATTGTAGTTTCTTCTTTCCCTGAGGTACTACACTGAGTGAAAATTATCTCACTTAATCTTCACAACCACTTAATATAAGATAAATAAAGTTATCATCCTCATTTTTCAGATGGGGAAAGAGGAAAGGAGATAGTAATTTCCCTAGAGTTGCATGGCTATTAAATGACAGAACCCATATTTGGACCCAGGCAGGCTAACTTCAGAGTTCATATTCCGAACCACCACGCTAGATTTCCTCACTACTTTATAAGACAGATACCTTCCTTGAATGGGATGATTGACTGTGAACTCTGTGAGCAGAGTATGCCTACTGGCAAAGTTCCCTTTAGGAGATATAATCGTGGAGCAAGCAGCCTGGAAACCCCACAGCTGCTAAAGAAAGGAAACATTTCTTGTGGTAGTAATTATTTATTTATTTATTTATATTTTTTAAAGATTTGATTTATTTATGAGAGAGAGAGCATGAGCAGGGGGAGGAGCAGAGGGGAAGGGAGAAGCAGACTCCCTGCTAAGCAGGGAGCCCGACTTGGGGGCTCGATCCCAGGACCCTGAGATCATGACCCGAGCCGAAGGCAGACGCTTAACCGACTGAGCCACCCAGGTACCCCAGTATTTATTTATTAAAAAGATTTTATTTATTTATTTGAGAGAGAGAGAGAGGGTGTGCAGATGCATGAATGGGATGGGGGAAGGGCAGAGGGGAAGGGAGAGGAAGAGAAAAGAATCCCAAGCAGACTCCGTGCTGAGTGAAGAGCCCAACATGGGGCTTGATCTCATGACCCTGAGATCATGGCCTGAGCTGAAACCAAGAGTTGGACGCTTAACTGAGCCATTCGGGCGTCCCTGTGGTGGTATTTATTTAATGTGGATCTTCCTTTCCTTAAAAAATTTTTCCTTCTTCCATATGTGTGTGAGGATCTGAGATTAACTCTTGCATCTTTCTTCCTCTCTCAGGCCCCCTAGGCACTCTAGACATATTCACTCATTTTGTAGAAGGAAGTTATCAAGGTTTAATCCAAGGACAAAAGAAGAGAGCTACTATTCTTACCTGAGGGAGATAGTGCCAGCTGAATTTAAAGTTTCTATTTATTTATTTAGTAATCTCTACATCCCATGTGGGTCTCGACTTCATGACCCTGAGATCAAGAGTTGCATGCTCTTCCAGCTGAGCTAGCCAGGGCCCCCAGTAGCAGCTGAATTTAGTATAGTATTTTAATGATTACTCTAATGGAGTGCCCTTTGGCCTGTATCTCCATAATAACCGAAAGCAGAATCCAGATTCACACTAAATGGGTTCAATTCCTGGCTTCACCATTTAAAAGCTGTGTGATTATATAACTTGTCTAAACCTCAGCCTCTTTATCTGAGAAATGGGCATATAATACCTATTTTCAAAATAATTATGAGGATTAAATGAAATAATACATAAAAAGTGCTAGGTATAGGGTAACAGTGTTTATTGGGTTGGAATTTGGAACTTCTCTGGGACACTCAGGAAGACTGTGGGTTTTTTGATGTTCTTATTTTACCTTATTCCTATATTTGCTAATTTCAAGGTATTTAAAATTTCTTGGGTGCCTGGCAGGTTCAGTTGGTAGGGTGTGTGACTCTTGATCTCAAGGTTGTGAGTTCAGGTGCCATGTTGGGTGTGGAGATTACTTAAAAATAAAATCTTTTTTTTTTTTAAAGATTTTATTTACTTACTTGAGAGAGCAAGAATGAGAGAGAGAGAGAGCACATGAGAGGGGGGAGGGTCAGAGGGAGAAGCAGACTCCCTGCTGAGCAGGGAGCCAGATGCGGGACCCGATCCCGGGACTCCAGGATCATGACCTGAGCCGAAGGCAGTCGCTTAACCAACTGAGCCACCCAGGTGCCCAAAAAATAAAATCTTTAAAAAAATATAATTTCTTGTCCAGTGATATCATCTTCCTCCTGTCCAGTGATGCTATAATTTTTTCCATTAGTTTTTTTTGTCATTTTTTAAAAAGATTTTATTTATTTATTTTACAGAGAGAGAGAGAGAGAGAGAACACAAGTAGGCAGAGCGGCAGGCAGAGGGAGAGGGAGAAGCAGGCTGTTCGCTGAGCGGGGAGCCTGACGTGGGGCTTGATCCCAGGACCCTGGGATCATGACCTGAGCCGAAGGCAGCTGTTTAACTGACTGAGCCACCCAGGCGCCCCTTTTCTGTCGTTTTCAGTGGGCCTTTGGGAAGAAGGAGAAGTAAATGCCTATGCCCTACTATCTTGAAGTAGAAATTCTGGACATTATAATCAGAGCCCAAGGACTGCATTAGCTTTCAAACATTGCTAATGTTGAGCTTATAGTTACTAAAACTTGTAAGTTCTTTGTTACTGTTAGATTTGTTGTTAAGCTATATCTTCTCTCATTTATTCTTGTGCAGTTGTTTTGGGCCCAAGTTTTAGATGTTATATTTATTATTCTTACTAAATTGTCACTTCTGAGTCATCATTCCGAATTGTTAAGATCATTTATTTAGATTTTGATTTGATATCCCTTTCATCTATCAGTCTCTAGTTTGGTCAGTTTGGTCTAGTTGGTCATCAGTGCTCTCATCGAAACCATTAACACAAAATATTTAAAGGAAAGCTTGTTACCTTCTACTCACGACACTTCTGACACCAAATATGTGTTTCCCATATGAAGCAATTCTCCAGTTCTCTTTAGACATCAACTGGATGTCGTACAGTTTAATTCAGTTCTGACACTAACTTTCCAGAGTTTACACAGACCCCACAGATGAAGGGCCCTGCCTCACAAGACTGCCCTCCACTCACATGCCAATTACAAGTCCAGGTTCCCCAGACTTCTGACAAACCATCAGTAAATCAGGAGTTCTGCAGTTCCCTCCTTAAGTTTGACAGTTTGCTAGAACAGCTCACAGAACTTAGGGAAACACTTTACTTACTATCACCAGTTTATTATAAAAGGTGCTAACTCAGGAACAAATGGAAGAGATGCATAGGACAAGGTATGGGGAATAGGCCCAGGGCTTTTATGCCCTCTACAGGTGCACAAGCCTCCCAATACTTTTTTTTTTCAAACATTTTATTTACTTATTTGACAGAGAGAGACACAGCGAGAGAGGGAACACAAGCATGGGGAGCGGGAGAGGGAGAAACAGGCTTCCCGCCGGAGCAGGGAGCCCAATGCGGGGCTCGATCCCAGGACTCTGGGATCATGACCTGAGCCACCCAGGTGCCCCAAGCCTCCCAATACCTTGATGTGTTCTCTAACCTGACAGCTCTCTGAACCCTAGTTTAGGGTTTTTATGGAGACTCCATTATGGAGGCATGATTGATTAAATCATTGACCATTGCTGATTAATGTGATCCTCAGCTCTTTTCCCCTCAGGGATTGGGTTTGGAGCCGAAAATTCCAGCCTTCTAGTCGTATGGTTGGTCCCTTGGCAACCATCCCCCACCTCCAGAAGTCACTCATTAGCATAAATTCTGGTGTGGTTGTGATAGGAGATTATTATGAATAACAAAGATGCTCCCCTCACCCCCATCACTTAGGAGATCCTAAGAGTTTTAGGAGCTCTTTGTCAGGAATTGGGATTGAATATATATTATCACATCACAATATCACATCTTAAAGTGGGCAAAGCCAGAGCCAGGGATCTGAGGTATGATACTTTCAAGTTGCCTTATGTCGCTAAGAATTATCAAGACACTGTTGGGTTCAACGAGCAATAAATTCAACTGATTCTACTTTGACATTTTTTCATCTTGATCACAAAAAGATCATGGAATACTTATTTATATATCATGCCAAAATGAGTGTGTATTTATATACTTAACCATTAATTTAGGAAAATGTAAATTTTTTTTTTTTTTAAGAGACTAATATGGGGACGCCTGGGTGGCTCAGTCGGTTAAGCATCCAATTTTGGCTCAGGTCATGATCTCAGAGTTGTGAGATTGAGCCTGCTTAAGATTCTCTCTCTCCCTCTCCCTGTGCCCGTCCTCCTACTCCCCCTCTAAAAAAAAAGGCTAATATCAATTCACATTTTTGGGGAAATATTGCTGATACTGAGCTATTTTGTAGGCGAGTATTTGCCATTAAGTCTTTTTTTTTTAAGATTTTATTTATTTATTTGAGAGAGAGCATGAGAGGGAGAGCACATGAGGGGGGAGGGTCAGAGGGAGAAGCAGACTCCCTGCTGAGCAGGGAGCCCGATGTGGGACTCGATCCTGGGACTCTAGGATCATGACCTGTGCTGAAGGCAGTCGCTTAACCAACTGAGCCGCCCAGGCGCCCCTTCTATTTTTTTTTAATGATTTTATTTATTTATTTGAGAGAGAGAATGAGAGAGACAGGTATAAGTCTTTATACTCACTTGTAAATCATCTTAGTTTTAGAAGTCACGTGTCAGGTTTTATTGACTACATAGAACCTCAGCAAAACTTATTTCACTAATTTGGAGTTCAAAATATAAACAGGGACTCTATTTAATTTTACATCTGCACTATCTATAGTAGTCTGCCAAGTTAACACTGTAGACAATATTACGAGGAGGACAGTTTAATTCCTCCTCAGCACGATTCTTTCAGTATGTTTAGCGTTTCTCTTTTTAGATAACAGTGTTAATTAAAAGTGAATTAAATCTATTCTCTTTTTTAAAGATAACAGATCCAAAAACTTTTGAGTTGTTGGTATTATGAATTATTTGGTTACTTTAGGTAGGTGAAGTTAATAACAGTTGAAAAAACACATAGTATGATTCTAGCATTGGATTATGATAATGGTTGCACAACTCTATACATTTACTAAAAGTCATTGAATTGTACATTTGTTTATTTATCTATTTAAAGATTTTATTTGAGAGAGAGAGAGCACAAGTGGGGGGCGGGGGGCAGAGGGACAAGCAGACTCTCCACTGAGCATGGAGCCTGATCCCAGGACCCTGAGACTATGATCTGAGCCAAAGTCAGATGCTTCATTGACTGATCCACCCAGGAACCCCTGAGTTTTACATTTAGAAAGGGGGAGATTTATGATATGTAAATTATATATCAGTAAAGCTATTAAAAATACGGTATGGTTGGGGTGCCTGGGTGGCTCAGTCGGTTAAGCGTCTGCCTTCGGCTCAGGTCGTGATCCCAGCGTCCTGGGATTGAGCCCCATATCAGGCTCCCTGCTCCGAAGAGAGCTTGCTTCTCCCTCTCCAGCTCCCCGCCGGCCCCGCTTGTGCACCCTCTCTCGCTGTCTCTCTCTGTCACATAAATAAATAAAATTTTTTAAAAAAAATACAGTATGGTTGTTTTAAGCTAATTTTTTTTAAAGATTTTATTTATTTGACAGAGAGGATGTGCACAAACGGGGAGTGGCAGAGGGAAAGGTAGAACCAGGCTTATCTCCAAGTGGTGAGCCCGATGTGGGACTCAATCCCAGGACCCTGGTATCATGACTGGAGCCGGAGGCAGATGCTTAACTGACTGAGCCACCCAGGCGCCCCCTTTTTAAGCTAATTTTAAGTAAGTTTTCATGAATTTGAATTAGTGCACAACATCACTTTATACTAAAAATTTTGAATAATGCAAATCCCAAAAACTTTTTAAAAATTCATCAAGAATCACTTAGTTTCAAAGCTTTGGGCCTGGTGAATTATAAACTGTTTGCTATAGGTGGTGTCACTTCAGCTGGTAACTGGAAATACTAACTATCCTTTATAAATGTCCTATGAACCATACTAACGTTTATCGGCACAGAAACTTCTGCAGGTGGTTTTAGTGATTCTGCTATTATTATTACTTCTGTTGTTAAGTTTAGAGCCTTTTTTATATTTTGTAATATTGTCATCCAAGTGGTCATTAAATTTTAAAAGCACTGAAAAGGTCAATAACTGCTGATATTCTTGCTGTTAATTTAGTACTGAGCATGCTGGAAATATTGGCACTAGCAGAATTAAAGCAAGAGCACACTTTTATTTTAAAAATTAAAAACTTCTGGCAACTTGGCTAAAATCACAACCTTTGAGGCACCTGGGTGGCTCAGTCGGTTAAGCGGCTGACTCTTGGTTTCAGCTCAGGTTGTGATCTCGGGGTCCTGGGGTTGAGCCCTGCATCGGGCTTTGTGCTCAGCCTGGAATCTGCTTGAAATTCTCTCTCCCTCTCCCTTTTCCCCTCCCCCTGCTCTTTCTCTCTTTAAATAAATAAATAAAATCTTAAATAAAGTTACAACCACTAATGTACTCCTAAGCCAAGCTGTCATCTGTGTTAAAATAGGAAATACTTTTGATATTTGGAAAGGGATAGCATTACAAAAAACTTCCTACAAATACTACAAATGTTTTAAAAGCATTCTTTAAAAAATGTTTTTATTATAGTCATTTACTGTGCTTTAAAACTATGCTTGAAAAAAGAAATACAGCACAGTTGCTGTGATCTACTTCAACCCCTCTTATATTTCTTCCTGTAGGAAAATAACTTTGAATTAGGCAGGGTTTTAAGGCATGAATTCCTTGCATAAAATATAACCACTCTTTATTCTCTAATTCATCTTTTGCAGTGTTCTGTCCTGGTATTTCCTTAACCATTCTGAATTAGTAAATCATTATTGGATGTACAGTTGACCCTTGAACAATACAGGTTTGAACTGCTCAGGTCCACTTATACATAGATCTTTTTTAGTAAATATGGTGTAGTACTGTAAATGTATTTTCTCTTATGATTTTCTTAACATTTTCTTTTCTCTAGGTTATTTTATTATAAAAATACAGTATAAAATACATATGCAAAATATGTGTTAATCAACTGTTTATATTATCAGTAAGGCTTCTGGTCAACAATAGCCTATTTGTTAAGTTTCGGGGGAGTCAAAAGTTATATTCAGGTTTTCAACTGCGTGGGAGTTGGCGCCCCTAACATTCATATTGTTTAAGGGTCAGCTGTATTTCTATATTTGCTCTTACACATCAAAAGTTTGCTTGGGGCTTAAATGATAATTATTTGTTCTATTACTCCGACTATAAAATGAAATGAAGATTTGAATTCTCTAATAAAAAAATGTTTTACTTATTGAGACTGTTCAGTGTTAAATGCAAGGAATTGAAATCACTAGAGGGCAGCACATTATATCTACATATTAAAAGCCTATGACTCACAAATGCCATTCTGTGCTACTCCTAGCCCTGGAAGTTAAATTTAGGTCACTACATTTTTTTTTCTGGCATGTTTTGTATACACCTGCTACTGTAACTCAGAGTGAGAGCATGGATATGATGCACAGACTTGAAATAACAGTGTAAATTTCCGTTAGTGTTTAAGTTCTTCCAGCTAACAGCATCCGTAAGCATTATGTTTATATGTAGTTTTTCAGAGAATTGTTAAATTATCATTTAGTTATTGTAATTTTTGAAGGTACAAACCAAAATAATCCAATATGATTTCAATTATAGACAGTATAGCTTAATGATTAAGAACATAGGCTCTGGAGGTAAACATGGGTTCAGGTCCCGGCTCTAGGACGCTTAGTAGCTAAGAAACCTAGGCAAGCCCTGACCTTTCTTAGACTCAGCTTCTTCATAAGTAAGATGGAGGACTCTATTAGGATCAACTTCATAGAATTGTGAAGATTGAGTGAGATAACTATATCATTTTATTATTTATTTGATTTTTTTCCTTTAAGTTTTTATTTAAATTCTGGTTAGTTGACATACAGTGTAATATTAGTTTCAGGTGTAGAATTTAGTGATTCATCACAATACCCAGTGCTCATCACAAGTGCCCTCCTTAATACCCATCACCCATTTAACCTATTCCCTGCCCACCTCCCCTCCACCGACCCTCAGTTTGTTCTCTATAGTTAAGAGTCTGTTTTCTGGTTTGCCTCTTTTTTTTTTTTTTCTGGTTTGCCTCTTTTAACATGTATCATTTTAGTATAGGTACATGGTAAACACTTGTTATCTATTCATATTATAGTCTAGCATTTTTATGAGGCCTTTTTTTTAAGATTATATTTATTTATTTGAGAGGGAGTGAGAGAGAGCACAAGCGAGGTGAAGGGCAGAGGGAGAAGCAGACTCCCTGCCGATTGGGCAGTCCAAGCTGGGGCTTGATCCTGGGACTCTGGGATCATGACCTGAGCAAAGGCAGATGCTCAACCGCTCAACTGACTGAGCCACCGAGACGCCCCATGAGGCCTGTTCTAAGATTATTTTAAAGTTGCGTGGTTACAGGTAGATTGGTGTCACATGTTCATAACTTGTTTTAAGGGATATTGTTCACTCATATTCTCCAGACAAGATTCATTGTTTCTGGGAATTAATTTGATTTTTCTCATGTTAAAGTGGTAACTTAAATTTGCATTTCCTGAAACAAGGTATTTAAGTCATGTTTAAAGTTACTTGTTTGAGGCGCCTGGGTGACTCAGTCGGTTAAGCATCTGCCTTTGGCTCAGGTCATGATCCCAGGGTCCTGGGATCGAGTCCTGCATTGGGCTCCTTGCTTAGTGGGGAATCTGCTTTTCCCTCTCCCTCTGCCCCTCCCCCCTGCTCATGCATGCACTCTCTCTCACAAATACATAAATAAAATCTAAAAAAAATAAAGCTATTTGTTTGAGGGGCATCTGGCTGGCTCAGTTGGAAGAGCATGCAACTGTTGATCTCAGGGTTGTAGCTCGAGCCCCACCTTGAGTGTAGAGATTACTAAAAATAAATAAACTTAAAAAATAATTTATTTGAGAAAGTAAAGAAGATACTCTTTATAAATATACTTTTTCTTTGTGTTAGAAAAGAAAATGTCATCCTGAAGGACAAATACTTTGCAAAAGTATTTATTCTAGATATAGCTAAAATTACTGGCTTTCTTTGATTCCTGATCTTGACATATGCATAGGAGAAAAACAAAAAACAGTAATGGAGATACTTTTTGTTAGCATGTATAATTATTTAGCAAATTCTCTTGATTCTGCCTCCATGATATAGTTCTCATTCATTCTCTTTTCTCTGCACCCTCATTAAAGTTTGCTTGGATTTAGTAATCTCCTGATTAGATTCCTTCTTCTGGTCTCTCTCGCATTGGTACATGTGTACCTTGTTTCTAGAGTTATCCTCTTGGTGCAGAGCTCCCATCTCTCTCCCATATACTCCAGCCAAACTGAACAAAGTCTCTTCCAGAACTGAAATTCTTCTCTAAGATTTTAGTCATATAATCAACTTCAGGTTTTTAGTAAATTTTTCTTCTTTTTCTTTTTGCATTCTTTTTCTGATACTGTTCCTTTGCATAATTCAACATGCTCCGAAGCATTTTTTTTCTGCCTATAGAATATAACTCTGTTCAAAACTACTTCCTCCGTTCATCCTTCTCTGCTTTTTCAGCCGGAGGAAACCTCTCATACCTTTCTCTGTTCCATAATAATATTTGTTGTTCTTAGTGATACCATTTAAAAACTCCTCTGTCTCTCTGATTTCTGAATAAACTGAGAACACAAAAAGAGCCTGATATTGATTAAACAATAGTTTTAACTTTATTTGGAACTTTTTTTGCTAATGTCTGGATTGGAAAATGTGGTAAGGCTTCCTACACTGTCCTCCCTTCCCCTCAAAAAAATTCTCTGGAGAAAAGCTGAGAATGCAGAGAAAATGCCTAGCACACTTAGCCAGTTGCATAAGAATTCCCTGCCTGCCTTATAATCCCTGCAAACACTCTGTCCAGCTCAGGAGAGTGCGATCCAGCACCAAAGTGATGGGTTTGCAGACCTAGACCTTTCTCTAAAAGACTTGAGAGAGAACAAACACTAATGTACACCAAGAGCCATGCAGTGAACAATGACTTTTTCCCATTTACTTCTGTGTAATGGCATTCAGGTTCTCAGCATTAGCTAAGTTACTCTTCCTATAGGGAGGAGCAAATAGAGAGGTGAAGAGAATAACTTAACGTGTTAATCCTGTATAACTTCTTCCTGGAAGAAGATGGGAGTGGAAGTCGCATCTGAAATATGAAATTGTGGGACGTTTAATGGTTTTCTCTGTGGAATTGGTTATTTTTGACAGTAAATTACAATTTTTTAAAAAGATTTTATTCATTTATTTGTCAGAGAGAGAGAGCACACAAGCAGGGGAAGTGGCAGGCAGAGGGAGAGGGAGAAGCAGGCTCCCGCTGAGCAGGGAGCCCGATGTGGGGCTCGATCCCAGGACCCTGGGACCATGACCTGAGCTGAAGGCAGACGCTTAACTGACTAAGCCACCTAGGTGTCCCAATTACAGTTATTTATGTACATATCCAGTCTCTTATATCAGACCATAAACTCCTTGTGGGCAGATGGAATAGTTAATTCTCTTCTTTTCAATGCCTGATACTGTGGCTTCACTGTATCACCCTCACTTTGGTCTGAGGGTCTTAACAAAATGTTTATCAGAATTACCTCTGTAGTTTTTCAACAACATGGATTCCTAGGCTCTGCTCCAGATCTATTGAATTTGAAACTTTGGGGTTTGGATTGTGAAATACATTGGTATTTCATAGTTTAGTAGATAATTCTCATGTGCATTTCTAAGAGGTCTTTCAAGTGATATATAAATGATAAACTTATCATTAATTTTAATTTTACCACATTTATCATCTTTCCTTTATGATTTGTACTTTTTGTGTATTGTTTAGAAGATATAAAGAGAATTGTTTTGTATTTTGTTTGGCAAGTTTTAAAGTTTTTTTTTAAATTTTAATATACAGTGTTATATTGGTTTCAGGCGTACAATGTAGTGATTTAGCAATTCTGTACATGACTCAGTGGTCATCATGATAAGTGTGCTCTTAATCCCCTTTCCCTGTTTCACCCATCCCTCCGCCCACCTACCCTCTGGTAACCATCAGTTCTCTGTAGTTAAGAGTCAGCTTTTTGGTTTGTCTCTTTTTTGTTTGTATGTTTCTTAAATTCCAACATGAGTGAAATTGTATGTATTTGTCTCTCTCTGACTTATTTAGCTTTATACCCTCTAGATTCATCCATGTTGTTGCAAATGGCAAGATTTCTCTTTTTTATGGTTGAGTATATTTCACTGTGTATATATATATATATATATACCACATCTTCTTTATCCATTCATCTGTCAATGGACAGTTGGCCTGCTTCCATAATTTGGCTATTGTAAATAATGCTGCACTAAATATAGGGGTGCGTATATCTTTTCAAATTAGTGTTATCATATTCTTCGGGTAAATACTCAGTAGTGGAATTACTGAATCATGGGGCAGTTCTATTTTTAATTTTTTGAGGAACCTCCATACTGTTTCCCACAGTGGCAGCACCAGTTTGCATTCCCACCAACAGAGCATGAGGGTTCCTTTTTTCCCACATCCTTGCCAACACTTGTTGTTTCTTGTGTTTTTGATTTTAACCATTTTGGCAGATGTGAGGTGATATCTTATTTTGGTTTTGATTTGCATTTCCTTGATGATGAGTGATGTTGAGCATCTTTTTATTTGTGTGTTGGCCATCTAGATGTCTTCTTTGGAGAAATGTCTGTTCATATCTTCTACCCATCTTTAATTGGCTCATCTGTTTTTTGGTGTTGAGTTGTATAAGTTCTTTATATATTTGGATAGTACCCCTTTATTGGATATGTCATTTGCAAATATCTTCTCCCACTCATTCGGTTGTTTTTGGTTTTGTTGGTTGTTCTCTTTGTGGTGCAGAGACTTTTTATTTTGATGTAGTCCCGATAGCTTATTTTTGCTTTTGTTTTCCTTGCCTCAGGAGGCATATCTAGAAAAATGTTGCTATGGCTTATGTCAGACAATTTACTGTGTTCTCTTCTAGGGTTTTTATGGTGTCAGGTCTCACATTTAGGTCCTTAACCCATTTGAGTTTATTTTTGTGTATGGTCTAAGAAAGTGGTCTAATTTTATTCTTTTGCATATAGCTCTCCAGTTTTCTGAACACCATTTGTTGGAGAGACTTTTTTCCATTGGATAGTCTTTCCTGCTTTGTCAAAGATTAATTGGCCATATAATTGTGGATTTTCTCTTCTGTTCTGTCTGTTTTTGTGCCAGCACCATTCTGTTTTGACTACCATAGCTTTGTTGTAAATTCTCTTGTCTTTGGTGTGGTCTTTTCTCTATGTTTAGTTATGGAGAGTCTGTTCTGCCAGTGTTCGGTCATTTTCTGGGTTATTTACATTGATGTGGGTGTTATCTAGGGGTATTTGTGGAACAAGGTAAGCCTAGGCTCCTTCTACTCCACAGTCTTCTCCAGAAGTTCTCTGAAGTTTTGTTTTTTATATTTAGGTGTTTAGTCTGCCAGGAGCTGATTTTTTAAACCTATATTATTACTATTTTTTTAACATTTGAATAAATTGTTGCCTCAGCACCATTCAATGCATAATATATCTTTTTCTTAATGATTTGAAATGCCCCTGTCCTATGTCAAGTTGTCTTATGTGTTGTGTGTCTTTTGTGGACTGTTCTATTAGTCTGTCTGTCCCTGCCTTGGTTTCACAGTGTTTTCTTTACTGTAGCTTTATTTAGTTTTATTATAAGTCTTGACACCTGGCAGGGTGAGTCCATTCACTGTGTTCTTTTTTAAGAATTGCTTTGCTATTCTTAGCCCTTCGCTTTTCTATGTGAAGTTCTTAGGACATCTTGTCAAGTTTCATGAAAACCTCTCTTGGGATTTTGATTATTACATTGCATTTATAGGTCAGCTTGTGGGAGAATTTATCTTCATAACATTAATGTTTCCATCTAGAAACATGGTATGGCTCTTCATTTCTTTAAGTCTTTTATGTTTTTCATAACTTTTTATAATTTCTTTCATAAAGGTCTTACATATTTTCATTCCTAGAGCCCTTATAGTTTAGTTATCATTGTACATGGTATATTTTTAAAATTTACATTTACTGATTTTTTTTCTTGTCATTATCTAAAATGTTCCTGATATTTGTATTTGAATATTATCAACAACCCTTCTGAACTGTTATTATTTCTGCCACCAATAACTTGTTATAATTTCTTTTGGAATTTTTATCTGGAATACATACCTATGAATGATAACATTTATTTTTATTTCTTTCTTCTCAACACTTGCTTTCTTTTTCTTTTTCTCTTCTTCTTTTACACACCCTCCCCTTTCCCCACCGCCCGTCTTACTACTTTGGGTAGATTCTTATGGTTCTTTCTGCCTCTGAAGAGAGCTATGTAGAAAGGACTATGAGTTAGCTGTCCTGCCACACAGAATCAAACACTGTGCCCCTGTTGCCGTGGCTCCCCAGTAAGGTACAGAAGTGTTGATGGGTTGGCAGGGACGCGTGAAGACTGTGAAGGCAAACGATTGCTTAAAAATCAACTCGGTACTATTTATTTAACTTTACTCTTTGCCTTATATGTGATGGTATTCAGATGAAATAAGGAGTAAAGTCCCCGTCTTCAGGTTGCCTCTGGTATGACTGGCCATTTAAGACTTATTTTTATGAAGCAATTAGAGAGCAATATAGGTTAGTATATGCCTCAGTATTGAGCTATTTCATAAGACTCAGTCTAAACTCCTTCCACAAAGCATAAGATCCTTCTTTTAACTTTTCCTTCCCACCTCCATTCTTTTTTGTACTTCCCAACTGAAGTGCCCTTGGCCTGTTTAAGAGCCTAAGATAAGAACTTGAAAGTAAACAGATGTGGTTTGGGACATGTGGTTATCTTTGGTTATCTGCTACTGTTTGTTTTTGCTGAAATATCTGAGTGTGTTTTAAATTCATTTGGAAACGCATATACATATTATGAGTATCAGGTAAGAAGATATGTATAGTACTTCATGACTACATTATTTTTCCTTTTAAGTAAATAATTTTGTAAACTTTGAAGAGTGGCTGTAAATGGATGGTAGATTTACAAATGTTTGTTGTATTGGGGCACCTGGGTGGCTTAGTCGGTTGAGCATCCAAAACTTGGTTTCAGCTCAGGTCATGATCTCACAGGTTGTGGGATCAGCCCACTGTCTGGCTCTGCGTTCAGGGCAGTCTGCTGGAGATTCTCTCCCTCTGTCCCTACCCCCATTTATGCACATGCTCTCTTGCTCTCTCTCTCTAAAATAAAGACATCTTTAAAAAAATTGTACTATTTTGATTCAAAATATACATCTATGCTACATATATAATTTTGTACATATCAAATATTGCACAATAAAAGTATATTTATCTTTCATATTGAACAGGAATTTGTGTTATTCATTCTTTTGGGAAAAATTAGACTTTAGTTGGTCACAACAACTAGTGAGATTGGTAGACTATGGGATTAAAACCTAACATCAAGGAATGATTTATACTTTAGGAGACTTCTGTTATTATCATGCAGGGTATGCATTATTACGTGGTTTGGTAGTTTATTTCAGTAACAGCACATTCAGGATTAATATTATTCTTTACTCACTTTGCTTAGGCTATTAGGACTGGACCAAATTGCTGAATTTAATACTAGTATAAAATTAAATCTGATTAACAACAAATGAAGCTTCCTAGCAGTTTCTTGGGGACATAATTTAGTTGATATGCTTTTTTTTAAAGATTTTATTTACTTGAGAGAGAGAGCACGAGTTGGGGGAGGGTTGGAGGGAGAGGGAAAAGCAGACTCCCCACTGAGCAGGGAGCCTGATGTGGGGCTCTATCCCAGGCAAGATCATGACCTGAGCCAAAGTTAGACACTTAAGCAACTGAGCCATCCAGGTGCCTCTAGGTGATAACAGTTTATGGAAATTCAGTTCAGACTTGTTAATTACACTGTAATTAGATTTATTCTAAAATTAATTGGGCTTCATAGTTTGCTTATGTTTTCTATAAAGAGTAGTGTGTATTTGCAATAGCTGTATTAGCAGGCAAATCTGAAGCCATGAGTTTGATAAATATTGTTTTTTTGGCTGAGCAAAGAACTTTGAGATTCTTTCATACTGATGTGTAGGAACAAATTTAGCCCTTAAAAACAAACCAGGAATTTTTATAGTTTTGCAGTATTGCTTTGCATGTTTCAGATACGTGTTTCGGCCTCATTATAATCTGTTTTTTGAACAGAATGAACTCCTAGGATCTTAGGTCTCAAGTATTTATTTAGCAAACATTTGATTGCCCAATATATGTCAGAAATAAGGCACTGGAGAAATAAGGATGAAGATTTCATCCTTGCTTTTAAGCAACACAGAGTCTATGTAGGCATTAAAAAATTATATAGCACAGTGGAGTAAATACTATAATAATGTGTTTAGAAAGTGCTACAAAAACACCACAGAAAAGCATAGATTATTCATCTGGGGGCTCAAGGAAGTCTTCACAGGTGTGACACTTGAAGAAAGATCATTTGAGAAAGGGGCATTTCAAGCAGAGCAAACACCATAAATTAAGCCTGTTAGGTCTTGGGAATACAGAATACGTAGGAGAGTGGTGAGAAGTGAATCAAGAATAGTGGGCAGGAGATAAATCACGAAAGTCCTTGTTTTGTACCTTTAGGCAAAACGGAGCCACTGAGAATTATAAGAAGTCATAATCAAATTTATGTGTTTGCAGGAGACTATGAAAGTGTTGACTGGTTAAGTTTAAATATTTTATTCATCTTTTTTTTAAAGATTTTATTCATTTATTCATGAGAGACAGAGAGAGAGAGAGAGAGAGAGGCAGAGGCAGAGGGAGAAGTAGGCTCCCTGTGCAGGGAGCCTGATGCGGGACTCGATCCCAGGACCCTGTGATCATGACCCGAGCCAAAAGCATATGCCTAACCGACTGAGCCACCCAGGTGCCCCTTTATGCAGAGGATTTCATTGAGAGAGTGGCACATCCTATAGGAAAAATTAGAGGTTTTTCCACACTAGTACTGACTGCACAAATTCTCTGGCAGAGAATAGGAAAACTGTAAAGTGGGACCTCCTGACCACTAGGGAGATGTTATTCTTCTCTTTTGATAAGTGGCCAGATAGAACATTTAGCAGTATTGAAAGAGCTTGGCAGCAAGAGGAAATACCTCAACCTATGATCTTGAGTCAAATGTCAAACAACCCAGAGTTGACCCTCTAAGACCTTCTCCTTTTCCTTTCATGCAGAATCACTGTGGTTGGAGAATAAACTCCCCGAGGGTTTATTTTTAGGGGGTGACATGAATTACAGGCTTCATTTGACTACTCAGACTTCTAAATATACAGGGTACAAATTGCAGAACATATAAAAAATTTGGATTAGTAATTTCCTCTAATGTTTTAAGGCTCATACTCTTAATTTCAAAATGTTTAATAATACTATAGACTACTGTTAGTCAAAATAGGTTCAGAGCTGAAAGCAACGTAATGAAAATCGTTGGGGTGCCAGAAACGAGAAATTCCTGCTCCTTGCCTTTGCCTCTTTTGTATTTAAGTTACATCTTATCAGCTTGGATTTCTCAGTCCAGGACTTCACCAACACGAAAAGGCCTATGTAGCCCCTTGGAAAGGGCACTTTTGTGATAAGAAAAAGGTTCACCTTCCTCCTAGAAGATGCAGGCCCAGGATATGGGCTGGATTTCTGCCCTGACTTGTCTCATTGGCCAGTGTGGCCTTTGTGTAGTATACAGAGTGACCAACTCTTGCTAGTGACCCTGTTAAAGCCTCTATAACTGCAGACCTAACCTTAATTACTTTTTTAAAATATATTTTTTTAAGATTTTATTTATTTATTCATGAGAGACGGAGAGAGAGAGAGAGAGAGAAGCAGAGGGAGAAGCAGGCTCCCAAGGAGCAGGGAGCCCGATGCGAGACTCGATCCCAGGACCCCGGGACCATGACCCGAGCCGAAGGCAGACGCCCAACCATCTGAACCTTAATTACTTTTTGTTCCACTTTGGGTTATCCAGTCATTTCTTCTGCTAAAAAATGGTAGAAAACGCTGTTATTCCTTTTTCTTTCCTTCTATAATTCATTTTGCATTGGCAGCTGTATTTCCCAGTTAGGAATCACAGTTGTTATATTGGGCAGTCATGGCATATAAGAAGTTTTGGTAAATAGGGAATGCCAGGGGTGCCTGGGTGACTCAGTTGTTAAGTGTCTGCCTTCGGCTCAGGTCATGATCCCGGGATCCTGGGATCGAGCCCCACATCAGGCTCCCTGCTGGGCGGGGAAGCCTGCTTCTCCCTCTCCCACTCCCCCTGCTTGTGTTCCTTCTCTCGCTGTCTCTCTCTCTGTCAAATAAATAAAATCTTAAAAAAAAAAAAAAAAGGGAACGCCAGAGACAACTGTTATGGAAATCTCTTCTGGGTAGATCAATAGTATCAGGTTGTTTTGTACATGTATTGTTTCACATAGTCAAAACTATAAGTCATTACACATCAAGAACTGATCAGTTTTTTCTCTTGTTTCAGTGGATTTTACTGTTACTCTTTTCAGTATTAAGGTACATTGAGGAAAAAATGCAGGAAGTATCATCTCCTGCTCTCTTAGTTCTTTTACTTCCTAAAATTATGTTGGTTTAAATTTTTGTATTCAACTTTTTTTTTCCTCTGAAACTATATTATAGCATTTTAAAACAAATAAAAATAAAAAGCTGTCCACAGTATAGCTGGGGCAGGTAGTCATAGTCATATAAGATGGACAAAGAGCAGCAGTAGTTTTCTAGATTTCTTAATTCTTTTACCAGACGATAGCAGACTGTTTGGAAAATAGCTTGTCTTGTCGGCAGCAGGAACTTTTCCACTTTTAATAAAACCATAGAAAAGACAAGGTTCCAAATCATATTTAAGTTGCTAAAAATCATCTGGAGAATAGCTGTTGACATAGAAGTCAGATGACATTGAGACATTGGCAGCCTTCCCCTTCTTTCTGGTGTTATAAAATCCACAGTGGACAGCCTGGATTTTAAAAGAAGAGTGGCATCTTTGGAATCTCCACTAGAATCTGCTGAGATTAAAATAGACCTGATGGCTTCTTAAGCGACAGAAAATAGAATGTGCCTAGGGATGGCAAAAGTGAGACATGCAGAAAACCCATTTGGACTAGTTTAAAGAACTAGATCTAGGCCTGAAGTTCTAAGTTCCAAGGTTGAAATGTCTTCTCATTTTTTCTTTTTCTTTCTTTCTTTTTTTTTTTTTTTAAAACTTTCAAGCAAATTCTGCTTTATGAGATTGTGAAAGAAGGAGCAGGGCTTGAATCCAGTCAGATTTTTGGCCTAAAATGTGTGACTGTTGAGTTAAAAGTAAATATTATACTTTGAGTATCCTTCCAAAGAAGAACATAGTTTATGTCTATGCATGAATGTTTTAAAAGTTCTGGGTGATTGAGATAGGTAAAGCAATGCTTTAAAAAGTTTTAGGTTTGGGGCGCCTGGCTGGCTCAGTTGGTAGAGCATGCTACTCTTAATCTCAGGGTCATGAGTTCAAGCCCCACGCTGGGCATAGAGCTTGCTAAAGAAAAAAGAGAGAGAGCGAAAAGAGCCACTGTCTGTTCAGAGTCAATGTGGTAACTTATAGTATTTTTTATATTTAATCCCCCAATTATGTGAAAAGTATTTTAGGTACTTCTAAAGTTAAAGGTTAGGCATTATGGGGCATAAGCTGCATATTTTAGGTTTACAAGAAATTGCAAATTTAATCAATTTTTTGTTTGATCAATAAAAATCAAAAATTTACAGCTGAGTATTGGAAAAACAAGAATTTTAACAGGGCTCTGAAAACAAGTAAAAGTAATGTAATAGGCAAAATGATTCAGAGGAGATACAGGAGAGGCTTTTTAAAATAGGGATTTTCACGTCTTAGGGATGGTCACTTTATATAACAAGTTCTATTTAGTTTATTTCAACAAATATTGAAGTGTTTGCAATGTGTTCAGTGCTCTATTGAGAACTGTAGCAACCATCAGAAAAAAAAATGAAGGAAAAAGAAAAAAGATGAGGAAGTCCATGAATAGTTGTTTCAGTCCAGCTGGAGAGACAGGCTATATATATATATATATATATATATATATATATATATATATTCAGGCAATTTTTAAGTAAAAATTCAGATAGTGTAGGGGTGCCTGGGTGGTTCAGTTGGTTAAGCATCCAACTCTTGATTTTGGCTCAGGTGGTGATCTCAGGGTCACGAGATCAAGCCTCATGTCAGGTTCTGCGCTGGCTGTGGAGCCTGCTTAAGATTTTCTCCCTCCCTCTGGCCCCCTCCAAAATCCCTCATATGCTCCCACACTCTCCCTCTCTCTAAAAAAAAAATTCAGGTAGTGTATTAAATGATACTTACCTTTTATGTAATAATATGAATAGCTAATATTTATTGAACACTTACTTTACATGTATTAACTCATTTAATCCTTACACAACTCTATGAGGTAGATTTTATTCCCATTTTCCAAGTGAGGATACTGAGAAATGGAGAATATAAACTTACTCAAGGTTGTTATACAGCTAAAAAGAGTCCGAATTTGAATCCAAGCAATCTGGCTCCAGAACCCATAATTTTAACACTTTTGCTGCACTGCCTTATAGAGAAGCAAAAAAATTAGATAATTTTTGGAGGATACTTAATGGGTGATAGTACTTGAGTTGCGTATTATAAAACAGCATGTGTTTCTGGGTAGCATGGAGCAAGGGAGCAGAAGGAAAAATTTATGTGTTGGAGAAGATACAGAAGGAACCAAAGGCTTGAAAAGAATGCATATGGCAATAGTAATAGCAGTGAAAAATTATTTAGCACTTACTATGTACTAAGTACTATGCCTCCATGAATCTCATTTAATCCTTATGACAACTGTATGAAATCAGTATCGTTATCTTGATAACAAGTAGCAAAGCTGGGATCAGAATTGCGATCCAAGTGCTACATGGCTGACTCGAAAGCCCAGGCTTTTACCCATTGCATTATTACTAAGGCAAGTGAGAGTACAGTGAATAGTATAGTATATAATATAGTGTAAGTATAATAGTATTAGTATAGTATAATATATATAGTATATAATATAGTATAATACCGAATATACTATATGGCATATAGCACACATTATCTAATCTATAGTATGGTAGTGTATAATAATAGGGTAGTATATAGTATAGTACAGTCACAGCTCAGGGGTCTTTTATTAATTAATAGAAAATAAGATTAGACAGTAGGGTGAAGAGAAATTATGGAAAGCTTTGAAAACCAGATGAGGAGCCATTGAAGATTTTGATTGGAAAATGGCTTTTTTTGTTTTAGTTCCAATAAAACATTCTTGTGAATAATTAGACTATTCCTGCCTTACAGTTACACATATTAAGTGTAATAGCCTGTGAAAGCATTTAGCACTACTATTAGACACTCAAAAAATGTGAGTTGAATTTGAATCCTGTAAAGGACTTGTAAACTCTTTGCACTGAGATAAGATATGAGAAAGGAATGCTCTAACAGTTCTGTCCAATAGAAATATAATGTGAGCAACAAATGTAACTTTAAATTTTCCAGTAGGCACATGAAAAAGTAAAATGAAAGAGGTGAATTTTCTTGAACCCAATTTATATTAATACGATTTTATATTTTTGGTACAAAGTTTTCAAAGTCCATTGTGTGTTTTACACTTACAGCACATCTCAATTCTGACTAGCCACATTTCATGTGCTCAATAGATGCATGTGGCTAGCACCTACTATGTTGGGCACCACAGCTCCATAGTTTCATAGCATGGAATCTGGTGTCATATGACCTGTTTTGAATCCTGCCATTCCATTTCTTAACTGTGTGAGTATGGACCATCACTTAACATTTCTGTATGTTAACTTCTTGATATATAAAAAAAGAATAATAGCTACCTCAAAGGATTATTGTGAGAATTATGAGATAATGTATGTAAAGCATGTAACTTGGTTTCTGGCAAGTAGTAAGTGCAAAATAAATGTATATTGGTTTCATCACACTCTTTTGTTGTCATTAAATAGCAAGCATTGCTTAGTTTCCATGTCTTCTTCCTGCAAATAGTTAATTATTCCCACCAGAACATTCCCACTTAAAATTCTAAACCAATCATTAAATAGCAAAGAAATATTGATAAGCCAGGAGGAGAAAGGTTGTGAGTGGTAGCTGCGTGGAATTTGAGTCTCCCACAACTACTTGTATTCCACTATGGGGTACAGATAAATTATTTTCAATTTGCTATTATACTTAACAGACTCATCAGATCTTTTGACTTTTTGAACTTGGCATCATTATAGGTACTTCCTGTATCCGGGAATAAAATGTATGTCTAATAATTTATAGCTTTACTGCCAACACTGAAATACTTCATTGTCTTTTCTGCTTTCAGCCATTTGGGGGCAAGATATAAAGATACATTGTTTTCTTTGCTTCTGTGTAAACCCTTAGAGGAAAGTGCACAAAACAAAAAAGCATAGTGATTTATCCCACTCTCTTGTGTAACTATCATGTAGATCAAAAAATAAAGCACTGCAGGGGAGCCTGGGTGGCTCAGTGGGTTAAGCATCTGACCTTGAGGTCCTGGGATCCAGCCCTACATCGGGCTCCAGGGCTCCCTGCTCAGTGGAGAGTTTGCTTCTCCCTCTCTATTTGCCCCTCCCCCTGTTGATGCTCTCTCTTTTTCTTTTTCTTTCGTATAAATAAATAATATCTTTAAAAAAATACTTTAAAAAATAAAACTGCCAGAGCACCTGGCTGGCTCAGTTGGTGGAGCATGCGACTCTTGAGCTCAGGTTTGTGAGTTTGAGCCCCACCCACAGTGGGTATAGAGACTAATTAAAAAATAAAATCTTTGGGTCGCCTGGGTGGTTCAGTTGGTTAAGCGTCTGTCTTCCACTGAGGTCATGATCCCAGGGCCCTGGGATCCAGTCTTGCATCAGGCTCCCTGCTCAGCGGGGAGTCTGCTTCTCCCTCTCCCTCCGCTGCTCCTCCTGCTTGTGCTCTGTCAAATAAATAAAATCTTTAAAAATAAAATAAAATCTATTTAATTTTAATGATTTTATTTATTTGAAAGAGAGAGAGCATGAGCAGGGGGAGGGGTAGACAGAGAGGGGAGAGAAGCAGACTCCCCGCTGAGCAGGGAGCCTGATGCAGGATCCCAGTGTGTCCTGGGATCATGACCTGAGCGGAAGGCAGTTGCTTAACTGACTGAACCACCCAGGCGCCCCAAAATAAAATCTTTAAAAAAATAAAATAAAAAAGTAAAACATTGACAACTCCCTAGAAGGTCCCCTTATACCTGGTCCCAGTCGACACCCCTCCCCCACACACCTAAGACTAACCACTGTCCTGATGCTCATGCTAATTACCTCCTGGCTTTTCTTACAGTTTGATCAACTAAATGTAGTCCTGATCACTGTAGTTTAATTTTGCTTGTTTTGGATTTTATATGAATGAAATTATACATATAATTCTTCACTCAACATGTGAAATTCATCCTTATTCTTGCATATAGCAGGAATTCATTCACTTTTATTGTTGTATGGTATTTCGTTGTTTGAATATACCCCAGTTTGTGTATTCTATGGTAGATGGACAATTGTGTTGTTTTTTTTTTCTAGTTTGGGGCTGTTATAAGCAGTGTTTTTACCAACATTCTTTTGCATATATAACCATGTATTTCTGTAAAAAACACCTAAGGATAGAATTGCTAATCACAGAAAATGCAGTCTTGAACTTTCAGAGATACTGCCAAACTCTCCAAAGTGATTCTACTGATTGACATTTCTACCAGGGGTATGTGAGTTTCCATTGCTGTACATCCTTAACAAAAAAAAAAAAAAAAAATTGCCATTTTTTCCAATTTATATTATTCTGTTAGGTGTGTAATGATAATGTGGTTTTTGTGTTTTTCTGCTAAGAAAAATTTGGTAAGATGTTTCTGAAAATATTGACTAACATGAAGCCATTAGTTTTCAGTTTTCCATGCTGTCCCTTTCTTTCAGTACCACAATCAAGAATTTATACTTTTTAGAAAGAGTATTTTAAAATTTAATTTGATTCATGAAAGCAGATAGTTTGAGATATTACTCAGTATTCTTTCTTTATAATTTTTATTGGCTTATCTAAAAAGTAGATATATTATTTCTCTTCATAATTTAAGCTGCCATTCCAGGACTCATAACAATTACTGAAATGAGAGGTATGGTCTGTGGTTTACAAAAGTATATTTAATGAATAAATCTTTCCAGTTCCTCTGAGCCATTTTTCTTTGTTAGGGTGTTGTGTTTTTTTTGTTTTGTTTTGTTTTGGTTTTTTTTTGAGTAAAGTACTAGCTGGTCTGTTGAGTGAAGTAAAACAGACTTTTAATAGCTCATGGGTAATGTCTGAAAGGTAAAGTGACATAAGATAAATGTCTGTGTTCCACTCTGAAAATAGCAAAAGTCATATGGAACCAAGATTTAACTTAATTGACTAATTTAATCCTGCTTTAAAAGTGGTTTGGCATAATGAAAATTGTACTGTGACTTCATTTTGCACAATTAATATTAACAATGGAAAAATAAGATAAAGGTTTGAAAGTTGTAAATGCCAGTTCACTTTTGTAAATGATTTATCTCTCAAAGTTTGTGTGTGCATTTTAAAAAATCATGTGTGCACTGAAAAGAAAATAATGGGAATTTTTCTGGATAATTGAATGTCCAAAAATACCAATCTTATTATAGTTGTTTATGAGCATAAAACCAATTATGTTGTTTCGTTCTCAAGTTCAATGAAAAATTTAATTTCTAAAAGAACATATATTTTTGAAAATAGAATAATTTACTTATAATTACTTCTGATTTTGTTCCATTAATACTCATTTAGTGGTACAAGGATTTTAAGCTGTGAAATTAGGTACTTTAAAAGGATTGATGTAACCTTCATCTGGAAACAATTACAATTTTTTTTAAAAGATTTTTTAAAATTTATTTATTTGACAGAGATACAGCGAGAGAGGGAACACAAGCAGGGGGAGTGGGAGAAGGAGAAGCAGGCTTCCCGCGGAGCAGGAGCCCAATGTGGGGCTCAATCCCAGGACCCTGGGATCATGACCTGAGCCGAAGGCAGACGCTTAACGACTGAGCCACCCAGGCACCCCTGGAACCCTGGAAACAATTATAATTTAAACTTGGAAGATAAATGGTTGAATTGTCAAATGTAGGCCTCCTAAATATAAAGTAGGGGGAAAAATGCGTGTATATTTATTTTCAGTACCTAGTAGGAATGAACTTTGTACCAGTTATGGCTTACTTGCTTTTCTACTTGGCTTACAGTGTGGAATATAAATTGGTTGCAAAACTTGAGTTTAAACTAAATTAATGGTTTGCATTAAAAAAAAAAAACTCTACATTTCCTGTATAGAATCACAAATGTCCATGTTTTCTGGTACTTGAGGGTTTTAAATAGGACTTGGAAAATTCCTGGTAAAGTTAATGAACTTTATTTTGGGAAAAATGATGATGGAATAGAAATTTGGATGAATGAAAGCCAAAGAGATTTCTGGTTCCTTTTTATTTTTCTTAATTTATTTTTTTTTAGGATTTTATTTATTTATTTATTTGACAGAGAGAGAGACAGTGAGAAAGGGAACACAAGCAGGGGGAGTGGGAGAGGGAGAAGCAGGCTTCCTGCCAAGCAGGGAGCCTGATGCAGGGCTCGATCCCAGGAGCCCGCGATCATGGTCTGAGCCAAAGGCAGATGCTTAACTACTGAGCCCCAGGCACCCCTCTGGTTCCTTTTTAAAGAAGATAAAGTATCTGACAAATTTAGCAGATTGAGGGTCAGTAAGAAAAATTAGTATGTATTTTGTTCTTTGCTTTTTCATACTTGTGATAAATTTTAAAGGATATCAGTTGTTTGCTACAATGTAGACACATCTGTAAGCAAGTTCAGTATTTATTTGAAAACTCAATGTTAACAGATTCCCGATGATAGTATGTGAAGATTTGATACCCACATTCAGAATGTTGCATATGTTAATAGGTAGACTGTCTTGGCATGGCTAGATAAACCATTTGCCAAAGTATTTAAATTTTTTCAGCCCTTATAATCATTGGGATGGTTATATTTGACCCTCAAGTAGCCAGAGCAAACATCGGGGACCTAACTCTGATTGTTTTTGGCCTTTCAGTGTTTTAAAGTAAGTCTTAAGGACTGAAGAACAAATATATATATATCTATACATATATCTATATACACATATAGATATATATATCTATATAGACATACAGATATATATATCTATATAGACATACAGATATATATGAGAGAGAGAATGAGCAGAGGGAGAGAGCATCCATAGCAGACTCCCTGCTGAGCACAGAACCCGACTTGGGGCTTGATCCTAGGACCTGGGATCATGACCTGAGCCAAAACCAGGAGTCAGCTGCTTAACCAATGAACCACCCAGGCTTAACCAATGAACCACCCAGGCACCCCTAGAGATACCTTCTTGAATAGTTTTAATCAGTTTATCACAAGTTACTGGCCAGACAACATTTTATGTTAATAATTTATTGAATTTGAATGAACCTACTCGTTCTCATGGTTTGGGCAAGGTCACTTGCAACTAATTTGCTCTGTTTCAGACTTCTCTGGTATATGCTGATTTTATAATGTATGGCAGATAATCTAACTCTAGTTATATACCAGTTTAAATTATTACATATCCAAAAGCTTGTTAAATCTGATATTAAGTTTAATCCCTTTTTAAAGTAAAAAATGTCTGCTTTATAGTACTTTCTCCTCTGCTTGGCAGTGTTTCAGAATCAGTTAAACAATGAATACACTTTGAGAATCTTATCAGATTATATCCCATTGGTTTGTATTTACTGTTTTTCTTTTAGGTTCCAGTCTAAATAAAGACAGAAAGACAGGAAAGAAAGAAAGAGAAAGAAGGACAGAAAAAGAAAAGAAAGAAAGAAAGACCAGACCAGACCTACTATAGAATGTCAGTGACAAGGAATATCAATTTCTTAACTTTTCTTCTTTTACTTTTAAGATAAAAATACAGATACCACCATGAAGGGGAGTATGGATGAATTTGGCCTGCGAGACTCCTTGAGTGTTGCATCAACTGATTCCTTTGCTTCAGCAACAGAGGTAGGACAGTATGTTCCCAGTGAGAATTTCTCATTCTTTTTCACCCAGAGAGTACAGTTTTGCCACTGTGCTGTAATTCAGTTGCCATTTAAGTAATATTTACTATGTGGTAGATACCAGGTTACAAAGATGACTATAACATGAACATGAGTTTGCACAGGAGCTTATAGTCTTTTTAGAGAGGTAAACATGTAAACACATACTTTAGAGGTACACTGTCATATACTGTGGATTATGGGTGAGGCATATAAGTATCTTAATGGAAAGTAATATCTTATATCAGGACTCTTAAAAATGTTTAGATTCCTTAGCTTAGAAATCATACTTCTGGATTTTTTTTTTAAAGATTATTTGTTTATTAGAGAGAGAGAACACTCAGTAGAGAGGGGCAGAGGGAGAGGGAGACAGAAACTCAAGCAGACTCCATGCTGAGTGCAGAGCCCCACTTGGGGCTCTGTCTCATGACCCTCAGATCAGGATCTGAGCCAAAACCAAGAGTCAGTCACTCAACTGACTGTGCCACCAAGGCGCTCCTAGGTACTTCTTTCCAGAAGGTGATCAGATTCAAAGATTTATATATAAAAATAATCACTATGGCATTTTAATAATAATGCAAAACTGGAAATAGTCTAATGCCAAATTATGGTGTATACATAATTTGAAATATTGTAGTGCCAAAAACATGTTTCCATTTATTTTTAATGACACGGGAACATTCGTTAAATGAAAAGAGTAGTACGTAGGGCGCCTGGGTGGCTCAGTTGGTTAAGCGACTGCCTTCGGCTCAGGTCATGATCCTGGAGTCCCGGGATCGAGTCCCACATCGGACTCCCTGCTCGGCAGGGAGTCTGCTTCTCCCTCTGACCCTCTTCCCTCTCATGCTCTCTATCTCTCATTCTCTCTCTCTCTCAAATAAATAAATAAAATCTTTAAAAAAAAAAAAAAAGAGTAGTACGTAAAGCTTTATATAGAGAGTATGATTATAATTTTGTAATAAAAACAGAAAAACATGTATGTCGTATATTGTGTAAGTATTTAGGCAGAGAAAACAAAGTCTAGATATAAATACACCAATGTGTAAACAATGGTGATCAATGAATTATAAATTTATAGGTGATTTGTTTTCTACTGAGATTTAAATTTTGTATCAAAAGAGAATGCTTGCAGAGTGCTCATCTTTTTATAATTTTTTTCTACTTAAAACAACTTTAAAAATCACATATGCTCAATTTTATCTTAGAATAACTTTATTTTTATGGTAGATTTTGGATATTAATGCTGTCTTTTTTCATATAAATAGTATCCACATCTGTAATTCATGCTGTAGCATAGAAAGCTTTAATATTCCAGTATCTTGTACCCTAAGCCTTGATTCTGCCTTTTTAATTTTAATTTTATTATTTTTTAAAGATTTTTTTTAAAAAAATTATTTATTAGAGAGAATGTGAGAGAGTGAGTGAGTGGGGGGCAGGGGCAAAGGGAGAGAGAAAATCTCAGGCTGACTCCGTGTTGAGTGCAGAGCCCGATGTGGGGCTCAATCCCACGACCCTGAGATCATGACCCAAGCCAAAATCAAGAGTCCGATGCTCAACCAACTGAGCCACCCAGGCACCCCTCTGCCTTTTTTAAAGCTGTACTGATCATAATCTTTAATCCTCTCAAGATTTTCCTTTGTATGTATATGTATATTTTAGTTATTGCTTACAGTAGCATCTCCTGAATTGTTTACATTTTTCCTTATATTTTTATATTTGTAAGTTTGCAATAGATAAAACATATCTACTTCTTTTGTAGAAAAGATATTTCTCTTCCCTTTTACTGTTTGATATAGACAGCTTTATCTTTCTGTTCTTTTTTAAAAAATTTTTTCCAGCTTTATTGAGATATAATTGATATATAATATATAAATTTAAGGTGTACAGTGTGATGATTTGATACATATATATTGTGAAATAATTACCATAGTAAGGTTAGTTAATACGTCCTTCACCTCATAGGATTATGTGTATATGAGGGGGGGGATGAGAATGTTTAATGTTTACTCTCTTAGCAACTTTCAAGTATATAATACAGTATTGTTAACTGTAGTTGCCATGCTGTGCAGTAGATCTCCAGGATTACTTCATCTTCTCATGGGAAGTTTGTACCCTTTGACCACCATCTCCCCATTTCCCTCATTCAGCCTCTAGCAATCACCATTCTACTCTCTGTTTCAATGGATTTAGCTTTTTCAAAAAGATTTCACATGTGAGTGATAGAATACAGTATTTGTCTTTCTTTGACTTATTTCACTTAGCATAATGCCTTTGAGGTCCATCTGTCTTGTCACAAATGCCAGGATTTCCTTCTTTACCATGGGTGAATAATATACTTTACACACACACACACACACTCATACACACACATTCCCCTACACACTCTACATCTTCTTTATCTGTTCATCTGTTATTGGACATTTAGGTTATTTCCATATATTGGCTATTGTGAATAATGCTGCAGTGAACATGGCAGTGCAGATATCTCAAAATAGTGATTTCATTTCCTTTGGATATATACCCACAAGTGGGATTGCTCGGATGATATGGTAGTTCCATTTTAATTTTTAAGGCACTTCTGTACTGTTTTCCATAGTAGCTGTAGCAATTTACATTCCCCCCAACAGTGCACCAGGTTTCCCTGTTGTCCTTGTACTTGCCAGGATTTGTTATCTCTTGTCTTTTGGATAATAGCCCATTCTAATGGATGTGAGGTGATACCTCATTGTAGTTTTGATTTGTATTTCCCTGATTAGTGATGTTGAGCACCTTTTCATGTGCCTTTTGGCTATTTGTGTCTTGTTTGGAAAAATGTCTATTCAGGTCCTCTGTCCATTTTTTAATTGGATTTTTTTCTGCTATTGAGTTCTTTGGGTTCCTTATATATTTTGGATATTAACTCCTTATCAGATAGATAGTTTACAGATATTTTCTCCCATTTAGTAAGTTACCTTTTCATTTTGTTGATTGCTTCTTTTGCTTGACAGAAGGTTTTCAGTTTGATGTAGTCCCACTTATTTTTGCCTTCATTGCTTGTGATTTTGATGTTATATCCAAAATAGCAGTGTCAAGACCAATGTCAAAGAGTTTTTTCTCTATGTTATCTTTTAGCAGTTACATGGTTTCAGGTCTTATGTTTAAGTCCTTTTTTTTTTTAAGTAGGCTCCATGCCCAGTGTGGAGCTTAATGCAGGGCTTGAACTCACAACCCTGAGATCAAGACCTGAGCTGAGATCAAGAGTTGGAGGCTTAACCAGTTGAGCCACCCAGGCACCCTTACGTTTAAGTCTTTACTGCATTTTGAGCTAATTTTCTGAGTGGTGTAAGATAGGTGTTCAGTTCATTCTTCTACATGTGATTATCCAATTTTCCCAGAGGCTATTGTTTCCTCATTGAGTATTCTTGGCTCTCTTGTCAAATATTGGTTGACCTTATATGCAAGGGTTTATTTCTAGGCTCTTGATTCTGTTATGTTGGTCTATGTGCCTATTTTTATACCAGTACCATACTGTGTAATTACTATAGCTTTGTAGTATAGTTTGAAACCGGGAAGTATGATGCCTCCAGTATTGTTCTTTCTCAGGATCACTTTGGCTCTTTGAGATCTTATGTGGTTCCACACAAATTTTAGGATTGTTTTTTCTTTTTCTGTGAAGAATGCCACTGGAATTTTGATAGGGATTGCAATGAATCTAAAATGGCTTTATGGGTTTTAACAATATTAAATCTTTTGACCCGTGAACATGAAGTATCTTTTCACTTTATTCACTTCAGTTTCTTTATCAGAGTCTTAAAGTTTTCAGTGTACAAATTTTCACCTCCTTGGTTAAATTTTTTTTTAAAGATTTTATTTAATTATTTGACAGAGAGCAAGTGAGCACAAGCAGGGGGAGCAACAGAGAGAGAGGGAGAAGCAGGCTCCCCAAAGAGCATGGAGCCCGATGAGGGGCTCGATCCCAGAACCCTGGGATCATAACCAGAGCTGAAGGCAGACGCTAAGTCACCCAGGCACCTCTTCTTTGTTAAATTTATTCAAAGTATTTTATTCTTTTTATTACTATTATAATAGGGTTGTTTTCTTAATTTCTCGCTCTCTCTAAAATTTTAATTCCAGTATAGTTAACATACAGTGTTATATTAGTTTCAGGTGTACAATATAGTGATTCAGCAATTCCACACATTACTCAGTGCTCATCATAAGTGTACTTTTTTTTTTAAGATTTTTTATTTTTATTTATTTGAATGAGAGAGAAAGCAGACTGAATAACATGAGTGGGGAGGGAGGGGTAGAGGGAGAGGAAGAAGCAGGCTCCCTGCTAAGCAGGGAGCCTGATGTAGGGCTCAATCAATCCCAGGACCCTGAGATCATGACCTGAGCAGAAGGCAGACGCTTAACTGACTGAGCCACCCAGGTGCCCCAGTAAGTGTGCTCTTAATCCCCTTCACTTACTTCACCCATCTCCCCATCCACCTCCCCTCTCATAACCATCAGTTTGTTCTCTATAGTTAAGAGTTTGTTTATTCGTTTTGTCTTTTTTTTGTTTGTTTTGTTTCCTAAATTTTCATATGAGTGAAATCATGTGGTATTTATCTTCTCTGACATATTTCACTTAGCATTATATCCTATAGATCTATCCATGTTGTCGCAAATGGCAAGATTTCATTCTTTTTTATGGCTGAATAATATTCTGTTGTATGTATATATACTACATCTTCTTTATCCATTCATCCATTGATGGACACTTGGGCCATTTCCATAATTTGGCTATTATAAATAATGATACATTAAGTACAGGGGTGCATATATCTTTTCAAATTAGTGTTTTCATATTCTTTGGGTAAATACCCAATAGTGGACTTACTGGATCATAAGGTAGTTCTATTTTTAATTTTTTGAGGAACCTCCACATTATTTTCCACAGTAGCCGCACCAGTTTACATTCTCACCAGTGGAGCACGAGGGTTCCTTTTTCTCACATCCTTGCCAATACTTGTTTCTTGTGTTTTTGATTTCCGCCATTCTGACAGGTGTGAGGTGATATCTCATTGTGGTTTTGACTTGCATTTCCCTGATGATGAGTGATGTTGAGCATCTTTTCATGTGTCTGTTGGCCATTCAGATGTCTTCTTTGGAGAAATGTCTGTTCACGTCATCTGCTCATTTTTTATTGGATCATTTGTTTTTTTGTTGGTGAATTGCATAAATTCCTTTTATATTTTGGATACTAACCCTTTATTGGATATGTCGTTTGTAAATATTTTCTCCCATTCAGTAGGTTATTTTTTAATTTTGTTGATTGTTTCCTTAACAGTGAAGAAGCTTTTTATTTTGATGTAGTCCCAATAATTTATTTTTGCCCTTGTTTCCCTTACCTCAGTAGACATTATCTAGAGAAATGTTGCTGTGGCTTATGTCAGAGAAATTAACTTCCTGTCCTCTCTTCTAGGATTTTTATGGTTTCAGGTCTCCCATTTAGGTCCTTAATCTATCTTAAAGTTGTTTTGTTTTTTTTCTTTCTTTTCTTTTCTTGAGAGAGAGCACACATGAGCAGGGTGGGAGGGGCAGAGGGAGACAAAAAATTCTAATTCGCATGGAGCCCAAAGTGGGGCTCGATCTCAGAACCCTGAGATCATGACCTGAGCTGAAGTCAAAAGTCGGACACTTAACCAACTAAGCCACCCAGGCACCCCTTGAGTTTATTTTTGTGTATGGTATAAGAAAGTGGTCCAGTTTCATTCTTTTGCATGTTGCTGTCCAGTTTTCCCAACCCAGTTTGTTGAAGAGACTCTCTTTTTCCCATTGCATATTCTTGCCTCCTTTGTCATAGATTAATTGGCCATGTAATCATGGGTTTATTTCTGGGCTCTTATTTTGTTCCATTGATCTGTGTGTCTGTTTTTGTGCCAATACCATGCTGTTTTGATTACTATAACTTTGTAGTTAATTTTGAAATCTGAGATTATGATACTTCCGTTTTGTTTTTCTTTTTCAAGATTACTTTGGCTATTCAAGGTCTTTTATGGTTTCGTACAAATTTTAGGATTGTTCTAGTTTTGTGAACAATGCTGTTAGTGTTTTGATAGGGATTGCGTTAAATTTGTAGATTGCTTTAGGCAATATGGACCTTTTAACAATATTTGTTCTTCCAATCTATAAGCATGGAAAATCTTTCTATTTATGTCATATTCAGTTTCTTTCATCAGTGTTTTATAGTTTTTAGAGCACAGATCGTTCACCTCCTTGGTTAAGTTTATCCCTAGGTATTTTATTCCTTTTGGCGCAATTGTAAATGGGACTGTTTTGTTCATTTCTCTTTCTGCTACTTCATAATTAGTGTATAGAAATGCAACAGGTTTCTGTGTATTGATTTTGTATCCTGTGACCCTTCTGAATTCATTTATCTGTTCTGGTTTTTTGGTGGAGATATATATATATACATACATACATATATGTATGTGTGTGTGTGTGTGTATGGTATTTTTATATATGGCATATATGTGTGTGTGTGCGTGTATATATATATATATATATATATATATATATATATATATATGGCATCATGTCATTTGCAAATAGTGACAGTTTTGCTTCTTCCTTACCAACTTGGATGCCTTTTACTTCTTTTTCTTGTCTGATTGCTATGGCTAGGACTTGCAGTAGTATGTTGAACAAAGGTGGTGAAAGTGGACATCCTTGTCTTGTTTTTTTTTTTTTAAGATTTTATTTATTTGACAGAGCACAAGCAGGGGGAGTGACAGGCAGAGGGAGAGGGAGAAGCAGGCTCCCCGCAGAGCAGGGAGCCCGATGCGGGGCTCGATCTCAAGACCCTGGGAATCATGACCCGAGCTGAAGGCAGTTGTTTAACCAACTGAGCCACCCAGCCGCCCCTCCTTGTCTTGTTCTTGATCTTAGGGAAAAAGCTCTCAGTTTTTCAGCTTTGAGTATGATGTTACCTATTATATATGGTCTTAATTATGTTGAGGTATTTTCCCTCTAAACTTACTTTGTTGAGGGTTTTTATCATGAATCCATATTCTAATTTGTCAAAACTTTTTCTGTATCCATTGAAATGATCATATGGTTTTTATCCTTTCTCTTTTTGATGTATTGTATCATGTTGATTTACTTGTGAATATTGGGCCACCCTTGCATCCTGGGAATACACCCGACTTGATCATGGTGAATGATTTTTTAAAGGTATTGTTGGATTCGGTTTGCTAATAAAAACGTTGGGGATTTTTGCATCTATGTTCATTACAGATATTGACCTGTAGTTCTCTTTTTTGTATTGACTATCTGGTTTTGGTATCAGGGTAATGTAAGCCTCATAAAATGAATTTGGAGGCTTTCCTTCCTCTTCTATTTTTTTGGAATATTTTGAGAAGAGTAAGTATTACCTCTTCTTTCAAATGTTTGATAGAATTCAACTGAAGCCATCTGGTCCTAACCCTTTTGTTGATTGGGAGTTTTTTGATTAGTGATTCAGTGTCATTGCTGGTAATTGGTCTGTTCAAATTTTCTGTTTCTTCTTGATTCAGTTTTGGAAGGTTATATGTTTTTAGGAATTTATCCATATCTTTTAGGTTGTCCAATTTGTTGGCATATAATTTTTCATAATATTCTCTTGTAATCTTTTGTATTTCTGTGGTGTTGGTTGTCATTTCTCCTCTCTCCTTTCTTTTATTTGAGTCTTTTTTTTTTTTTTTTAATGGGTCTGGCTAAAGGTTTATCCATTTTGTTGATCTTTTAAAAGAGCCAGCTCCTGGTTTCATTAATCTGTTCTGTTGTTTTTTTAGTTTCTATTTCATTTATTTTTGTTCTAATCTTTATTATTTCCTTTCTTCTACTGGTGTTACACTTTGTTCTTCTTTTCATAGCTCCAGTAGGTGTAAGGTCAGGTTATTTGAGATATTTCTTGCTTCTTGAGTTATGCCTATATTGCTATAAATTTCCCTCTTACAACAGATTTTGCTTCATCCCAAAGATTTTGGACCATTTTGCTTTCATTTTCATTTGTCTCCATATATTTTTTTATTTCATCTTTGATTTCTTAGTTGACCCATTCATTGTTTAGTATCATGTTACTTAACCTCTGTATGTGTGTTATTTCTAGATTTTTTCTTTTTTTTTTTCCTGGATTTTTTCTTATTGTTGATTTCTAGTTTCAAAACATTATGGTTGGAAAAGATGTATGTTATGACTTTGATTTTTTTAATTTGTTGAGGCTTGTTTTGTGACCTAATATGTGATCTATTCTGGAGAATGTTCATTTGTACTTGAAAAGAATATATATTCTGTTTTAGGATGGTTCTGAATATATCTGTTAGATTCATCTTTTCCAATGTGTCATTGAAAGCCACTGTTTCCTTGTTTTCTTTTTGGATGATCTATCCATTGATGTAAGTGGGGTGTTAAAGTCCCCTACTATTATTGTATTACTGTCGATCATTTCATTTATGTTTGTTATTAGCTGCTTTTTGTATCTGGGTGCTCCCATGTTGGGTGCATAAAAATTTACTATTGTTTTATCTTCTTATTGAATTGTTCTCTTTATGATTACATAGTGTCCTTCTTGTTCTCTTCTAACAGTCTTTTTTTTAAGTCTGTTCTGTCGGGGTGCCTGAGTGGCACAATCGGTTAAGCATCTGACTCTTAGTTTCACCTCAGGTCTTCATCTCAGCGTCATGAGATTGAACTGTCTTGTCGGCCTCCATGCTCAGCACAGAATCCACTTGAGATTCTCTCTCCCTCTCCCCCTTCTGCTCATGCTCTCTCTCTCTCTAAAATAAATAAATATTTCTTTTAAAATCTATTTTGTCTGGGGCGCCTGGCTGGCTCATTCGGTAGAGCATATAACTCTTGATTTCAGGGTCATGAGTTCAAGCCCGACTTTGGGCATAGAACTTACTTTTAAAAAAAATAAAGTCAGTTTGTCCAATGGAAGTATTGCTCGCCTGGCTTTTTTTCCCCCTTCCCTTTGCATGATAAATAGCTCCTCCATCCATTCACTTTCAATCTGAATGTGTTTTTTGGTCTGAAATGAGTCTCTCGTAGGCAGCATACATTTGGGTCTTGCTTTTGTATCCATTCTATCACCCTGCATCTTTTGATTGGAGGGTTTAGTCCATTTACATTCAAAGTAATTATTGATAGGTATGTACTTATTGCCATTTTGTTATTTTATGGTTGTTTTTGTAGTTCTTCTCTGTTCCTTTCTTCTCTTCCTCTTTTCTCTCACGGATTGCTGGTTTTATGTAGTGATATATTTGGATTCCATTCTCTGTATTTTTTGCATGTGTATTACCAGTTTTTGATTTGTGGTTACTGTTAGTTTTGTAATCACATCTTATGCATAGAGTAGTCCATATTAAGTTGATGGTCACTAAAGTTTGAACCCATTCTTGTCTCCCCCCCAGCATTTTAAGCATAGGGTGTCATAGGTTATATCCTTTTATTTTGTGAGTCACTTGATTGAATTTTATAAGCATACTTATTTTTACTGTTTTTGTGCTCCCTACTTTTCTTATTCCTGCATATGGTCTTTCCACTCAAAGAGTCCCTTTTAACATTTCTTGTATGGTTGAATTAGTGGTTACAAATTCTTTTAACTTTTGTTTGTCTGGGAACTCTTTATCTCCTTCAATTCTGAATGATACCCTTACTGGATAGAGTATTCTTTGTTCCAGGTTTGTTTTTGTTTTTTGTTTTTTCTTTCAACACTTTGAATATATCATGGCACTCCCTCTGGCCTGCAAAGTTTCTGGTGAAAAATCAGCTGATAGCCTTATGGGGTTTCCCTTGTATGTAACTGTTTTATTTTCTTTCGCTGCTTTAAAAATTCTCTCCGTATCTCAGAGCGCCCCGGAAACTGCTGCCACATCCTGGGGTCATGATGGGCAGTAAGATGGCGTCTGCCAGCAGGGTCTTTCAGGTAGTCAAGCCACATACTCCATTAATAAGGTTCCCTGACAGAAGAGACAATCCTAAACCTAACATATCAGAAGTTTTGAGATCAGCAGGACTACCGTCTCACTCTTCTTCAATTTCACAGCATTCTAAGGGAAGTAAATCCCCAGATTTGCGGGTGCATCAGGGTCCACCAGACACTGCAGAAATAATAAAAACATTACCTCAGAAATACAGAAGGAAACTTGTATCTCAAGAAGAAATTGAATTTATCCAACGTGGAGGTCCAGAATAATCACTGACAGTGTGGCTGCTGTTTGTTATCAGACAGAAGACTAGTCTTTACAATAAAGGACTTCCAAAATGGCACATGAGAAATTATATAGTAAATAACTTGAATAAATACTCTGCAAAAAAAAAAAAAGAAATCTAGAAAATTTAGATGGACAATTGTATCTCCTAATATATGTATCTTGGTCAGCTTCTCCACAAGCTTACCTAATTGTTTATATGCTTATTAAAGTATACATTTAAAAAAAATAAAAAATAAAAAAAAATAAAAATTCTCTCTTTATCTCTACTCTTTGCCATTTTAATTACTATATATCTTGGTGTGGGCCTCCTTGGGAAGATCTTATTGGGGGCTCTCTGTGTCTCCTGGATCTGGATGTCTGTTTCCTTCCCCAGATTCAGGAAGTTTTCAGCTACTATTTCTTCAGATACATTTTCTACCTCCTTTTTCTTTCTCCTTCTGGGAACCTTATAATGTAAATGTTATTATGCTTGATGGTGTTGCTGAGTTCCCTTTGTCTATTTTCATTTATTATTATTATTTTTTCTCTCTCCTCTTCAGCTTGATGGCTTTCCATTATTCTATCTTCCAGGTCACTGATTTGTTCTTCTGCTTCCTCTAGTCTAGTATTTATTCCATCTACTGTATTTTTAGTTTCAGTTATTGAGTTCTTCATCTCTGAGTGTTTGTTTTGTTTTGTTTTCTGTCTCTTTGTTGAGGGTCTCAGTGAGATTCTCCATTCTTTCTCAAGTCCAGTGAGTATCTTTATGGCCATTACTTTAAATTCTCTTTCAGGCATATTACTTATCTCCTTTTCACTTAGCTCACTTGCTGTGATTTTGTCTTGTTCTTTCATTTGGGACATATTCCTCTGTGACCTCATTTTGTCTAACTCTCTGCATATATTTCTTTGTCTAAGTCAGCTGTATCTCCTGCCCTTAAAAATAGTGGGCTCATGAAAAAGGGGTCTAGTGTCCTACAGTGCAGTGTCCCCTGGTGCTTCAGGGTTGTCTCTATGTGTTTCATGTGCCCAGCTATTGTGGCTGAGCCGCTTTTGCCTTCAGTCCAGTTGTCTAAAGTGGTTCTCTTTGCCTGTTGTGGGCAGGACATGGTCCTTGTGTTTTTCTTTCTTTTAATTTTATTTTATTATGCTAATCACCATACATTACATCATTAGTTTTTGATGTAGTGTTCCATGATTCATTGTTTGTGTATAACACCCAGTGCTCCATTCAGTATGTGCCCTCTTTAATACCCATCACCAGGCTAACCAATCTCCCCACCCCCCTCCCCTCTAGAACCCTCAGTTTGTTTCTCATGGTCCCTGTGTTTTTAATGGGCCAGTTTGGGGCCACCTTGGGCTTGAGTTGAGTCAGAGCAGGTGTATGTTGGAGATGCAGTAGCCCTGAACTGCAGGGTACTTTCCCTGTGTTTTCCCCGAGAAGCTTTCACTTTGGGGCAGGTCCTGCAGTCAGACATGGAGTCTGTTCCCAGTCCACTGCTATCTTTCCCCAGTCCACTGTGCTGGAGCCACATTTGGACTGTTATGTGTAGTTATTTTTCTTTCCAAGGCTGGAGTCACTTTGGAGTGGTGCTGGCCCCTGTCAGGGCTGCTTGCCAGGCTTAGAACATCACTTTGGAAGGGCTCCATTCAAGTGTGTATTGAAGGGGAGAGGACCACAGGAGAAATCAGGGGCAGAAGTGGTGTGTTAGCAAGGTTTGTGCAGTTCTGCTATGGGAGGAGACTTGGATGAAAGCCTAGCAGGAGAGGGTATGTCTACAGGAGAACACCAGGGCAGGGTGTACTGTTAGCAAGTTATTTGTCAAATATTAGTGCTTCACTGGTTACTGCAGGTATCCGTGTATCTAGGCTGGGTGGTGGGGCAGGGAAATAGTGTTCGCCAGCTCCTTTGTTCCTGGAGAATTCTCCCAAAGGTCCCCGCCTCTCCAGCACATGCTCTGAGATTAGTAAACAAATCTCCCTCCCATATATCCCAGGCATTTTTCAAATTGCTGTTTCTATGCTGTATCTCAGTGGGGCTATTTGTTGTGGTGCCTCTTTAAGAGTGGGGACTCAGGGCGCCTGGGTGGCTCAGATGGTTAAGCGTCTGCCTTCGGCTCAGGTCATGATCCTGGGGTCCTGGGATCGAGTCCCGCATCAGGCTCCCTGCTCCTTGGGAGCCTGCTTCTCCCTCAGCCTCTCTCTCTCTCTCTCTCTCTCTCTGTCTGTCTCTCATGAATAAATAAATAAAATCTTTAAAAAAAAAAAAAAAGAGTGGGGACTCAGTTTTCTGTCTTCCTCTGGCTCGTACAGAACCAAGCCTGCTGATTTTTGAAGTTCCAAGTGTTAAGCTCCACCAATTGTTAAGAACTTGTAAAATTTGGATCAAAGCCTCTGGTTGTCTTACTCTGAAGGTTCAGGTGGTTCGAGTGCTTGGTGTAAGGGTCTTTTTCTCTTCCCTCTCTGCACTGTGGTGTCCCTACCTCTCATGAACAGCCCTGTGGGTCCATTTAGCTCCTGACTGTAACTCTGCTCTTCCTACCCACTTTGATGTGGCTCCTTCTTTACATTTAGCTTTGGAGAGTTTGTTCAGCCAGTCTTCAGTCAGTTTTTGGGTTACTTACACTGATGTGAGTATTATTTAGTTGTATCCCTGGGATGAAATGAGCTTAGGATCTTCTTACTCTGCCATGTTCCTCTTAATTTCTCTTTCTGATTGATTGTTGTGAGTGTATAGAAAGGCAACTAATTTTTTTACATTGCTTTTGTATCCTGCAACTTTACCACATTTGTTTATATTCTAACAGTTTTTTGGTAGTCTTTTAAGAGTCTCTCTATATAGGATTATATCATGTGCAGACAGAAACAATTTTACTTTTTTCTTTCCAATTTGGATGCCTTTTTTTCTTTGCCTTGCCTGATTGCTCTGGCTAGAACTTAAGTGCTATGTTGAATAGGAGTGGTAAGAGTGGGCACTCTTATCTTGGTCTTAGGGGAAAAGCTTTCAGTCTTTCACTGTTGAGTACGATACTAACTATGGCCTTTATTTTTTTTTTTAAGATTTTATTTATTTATTTGACAGAGAGAGACAGTGAGAGCAGGAACACAAGCAGGGGGAGTGGGAGAGGGAGAAGCAGGCTTCCCGCTGAGCAGGGAGCCCGATGTGGGACTCAATCCCAGGACCCTGGGATCATGACCTGAGCTGAAGGCAGACGCTTAATGACTGAGCCACCCAAGCGCCCTAACTATGGCCTTTATTGAGGTACATTTTTTCTGTACCAAATTTATTGAGAGTTTTTAACATAAAAGGATGTTCTATTTTGTCAAATACTTTTTATCTTTCTGTTCTGTGGATACTTATATCCTAGATGATTTATAAGGAGAATTGCTACTCACTTTGCATTTTTCTGCTGTGAGGAATGTTATACCTAATTTGTCCAGTTTCCTTATAATATGCAACTTTAAAAAATATTTTGCCAAGTGTTCATTATACTTACTTTGTTGTTTAAGTTACAGAGGTTTGATAGAAAGAATCCTTATGGAAAACAAAATACATGAAAACCACAAGAAGGGGTCAATATTTGAGAAACATCTTAGGAATGCTTCTAGGGTATAAATGTATGATCTTGGAATGTGAATATTCCAAAATAAGTTCTTTTCTAAGAAATGTTTGTTAAATTATTTTTAATTACATTTATTATATGCCAGATACTTAAATTAGAGAAAACCATTTTAACGAAGAAAGTTATTAAGAAAATAAGATGTGAACTCCTTGGGAAGTTAAACAGTTTGTGAAGATTTGAAAGATTTACTCAGAATTACCAGAAAGATTTCTTGCCTATTTAGATTAAGGAAATCCTGGCATAGGCTTTTTTCTAAGCTAGGTCAGTGATTTGTGAAAGTGATTAACAAGATTTTCCTATATAAGCTTTGCCAAACATTGGTTTGGAACTACAGCTTTCTTTCTCTGAAAAGTCTTTTTTTAAATAATAGCTTTACTGAGAAATAGCCCACATACTATAAAATTCATGTTTTAAAAGTGTACACTTCAGAGGCGCCTGGGTGGTTCAGTTGTTAAGTGTCTGCCTTCGGCTCAGGTCATGATCCCAGGGATCGAGCCCCGCATCAGGCTCCCTGTTCTGCAGGAAGCCTGCTTCTCCCTCTCCCACTCCCCCTCTCACTGTGTCTCGCTCTGTCAAATAAATAAATAAAAATCTTTTTAAAAAAAGTGTACACTTCGGTGGATTTTAGTGTACTCACAGAGTTGTGCTACCAGTAACACTTTCTACTTCCAGAACATTTTTTTATCACCCCAAAAAGAAACCCCCACCTTTTAGTAATCACACCCTGTTCTCTCCTACCCCCCGCCCTTGGCAAGTACTGATCTACCTCTGTCTCTGTGGATTTGCCTATTCTGGACATTTCATATAAATAGAATCAGACAATATGTGACCTTTTGGTTTGATGTTCTTTCGCTTAGCATAATGTTTTCAAGTTCTGAAAGATCTTTTTTATGTTAGGATACTGCTGCACTGAGTGCTTCTAGCTCTCCCATCTGTTAAAGAGATTGTCATTTAATAGGTAGAAACTAATACTGCAAAGAGTAATTTTTAGCTGTGGATTCAGTTTTTCTTAGAATTAACACTCTGCAGCATGTATATGTGTTTAATATATAAATTGTAGAGTGCTCTTTATTTTTTTTTAAAGATTTTATTTTATTTATTTGAGTGAGAGAGAGAGAGCACATGAAGGGGGGAGGGTCAGAGGGAGAAGCAGACTCCCTACTGAGCAGGGAGCCCAACGTGGGACTCGATCCCAGGACTCCAGGATTATGACCTGAGCCGAAGGCAGTCGTTTAGCCAACTGAGCCACCCAGGGGCCCCTAGAGTGCTCTTTAAAGAGAAAATTTGAGGAGCACCTGGGTGGCTTAGTTTGTTAAGTGTCTTATTTGAGAGAGAGAGAGAGAAAGAGAGAGAGTGTGCATGCACGAGCTAGGGAGAGGGGCGGAGGGAAAAGAAGAAGCAGAGCAGGGAGCCTGGTGTGGATTCAATCCCAGGACCCCAATACCATGATCTGAGCTGAAAGCAGACACTTAACCAACTGAGCCACCCAGGCCTAAGTGTTGGACTCTTGATTTAGGCTCAGGTCATGATCTCAGGGTCATGAGATTGGCCCCCATTGGTCTCTGTACTGGGTATGGAGTCTGCTTGAGATTCTCTCCCCCTCTAAAAAAAAAAAAAATGAGAGAAAATTTTATTTCTTATAATCCAGATACTTCTACTTATACACTAAATGGAAGCTTGAAGATCTTTTTATTTTTTTTTAATTTTTTTGTTTTTTTACAATATTTATTTGAGAGAGCAAGTGTGAGAGCACGGGGTTGGGGAGGGGCAGAGGAAGAGAGACAGAATCTCAAGCAGACTCCCCACTGAGCTTGGAGCCAGATGTAGGGCTTGATCCCATGACCCTGAGATCATGACCGTAGCAGAAAGCAAGAGTCTGGCACTCAACCAATTGAGCCACCCAGGTGCCCCTTGAAAAGCTTTTTAATACCCACCTCTCTGACTTGATAGCACTTGTTGATAGCAATCCAAAATAATACACTAATTATAATATGCAAAATGACAAGGAAAAATATTTAGAATAATAATAATCTGAAAAGGGAGAGCTGTATCTGCCATTTCATATTTCTGTTTCCTGAATTGTCTTCCTTCCTCTGGGGTCAATTTTGTCTGTCTTGGGCTTTCATTCTTGTACTGATGGTTTTCTTCTCAAATTTGAAAGCTTAATTGGTGACTGGATTGATATTCTTAGATAGATTGTGTGGGTTTGCAGTGTTTTATAATGTTTGTCTTTCCCATGAACAGGAAGACTAACTGGACTCCGTTTACTTCTTTGAGGTCTGTTGATTGGTAGGCTTTTCTTTAGGATAATGGTCTGGAAATAGCCTAGTAGGCAGGATGTACCTCCATACAGAATGAAAAAGGCCTTATTCTGGGAAGCCCATTCCTCACCCTAGCCGACTTACTCTCCCCAGCAAGCCGGGTAACTTTTTTCTTTTTTGAGCGGGAGAGTGGGGTGGGGTGGGGGGCAGAGGGAGAGAGAGAATCCCAAGCAGGCTTCACACCCAGTGCAAAGTCCAACGTGGGACTTAATCCCACCACTCACGATCATGACCTGAGCTGAACTCAAGAGTCCATTGCTTCCCCAGATAATTTTTATTTTTTTTTTTAAAAAGATTTTATTTATTTATTTGACAGAGAGAGACACAGCAAGAGAGGGAACACAAGCAGGGGGAATGGGAGAGGGAGAAGCAGGCTTCCTACAGAGCAGGGAGCCCGATGTGGGGCTCGATCCCAGGGTCCTGGGATCATGACCTGAGCCGAAGGTAGACACTTAATGACTGAGCCACCCAGGTGCCCTGTAAGCTTATTTTAAAAGACTTATTTGGGGGCACCTGGGTGGCTCAGTCAGTTGAGCATCCAGCTCTTGGTTTTGGTTCAGGTAATGATCTCATGGGTTGTGGGATCGAGCCCCCTACCTCCCGCCATCAGGCTCTGCTCTGCACTCAGCGGGGAATCTGCTTCAAGATTCTTTCTCTCTACTCCCCCCCGCCACACACACACACAGGCACACATGCATGTGTATGCTGTCTCTCTCTCTCTCTCTCTTTCAAATAAATAATTCTTTAAAAAAGAGAGACTTATTTAAATGATTGCTTCAGTGAAACCAGCAATAAGCAAGGTATTCCAATAAATAAGAGGCTTGACTCTGGAATCTCTCATTGTTGGATTTATTCATTTCTTATTAATATAAATTATTTTACGTAGAAAGTTTAATTGGAGTCCCACTTTCCTCCTTAAGATTTTTCCCTACTAGCATGTGAACATAAATCCTATTTGTGTTGATAGTGGTACAAAACTTTAAACTATTTAATATCTAAAGAATTTCTAAGTTATTTTAAAATGTATTCATTTTTTTAAACCTCAGAAGCACATTGCCTTTAGCATAATATGTTTTCCTTAAAATATGGGGGAAATATTAAAGCAGAGAATATATAATATCAGATATTGTCATTTCTGTTTACCTTTTTTTTTTGCCTCTGACCTAATAGCCATATTTATACTATCTTAAATATTGCTGATGCTTAAACTTCTTTCTCCTTGGGTTTTTGGAGAAGGCTGATGGGGGAGTGTAATTTGATATTTAAGAGTATAAGCTCTGGAATAAATGCCTGGGTTTAAGTTGGTTGTGGTCACAACATTTGGTTGTGGGACTTGGGGCAAGTTCCTGCTAATATGAATCTCTGTTTCTTTATCTGTAAAATGTGGATAATAACAGTACCTACTTTATGAATTGTTTTAAAGATTAAATCAAATTATCAAGTTAACACATTTAGCACAGCACTGGGTGCATATGAAGTGTCAAAACCACAGCATGGAGAAATACTTCTAGAATGATAGAGTAACAGTCTCCAAAAATCTCCTCCATAAAAGCAATGAAAACACTGGCAAGAATTGTCAAAATCAAAATTTTAAGAACTCTGAATGTTAATGAAAGATATTTCAGAAATTCAAGGGGCTTTTTATTTCAAGAAAAATGGTTGAATCTCCCTAACAACAGTGAACTTTGTGGATTTTTAACTTGATCTGTTCCCATCCCCCTCTCTTCCATAGGCTTGAAAACCAAAAATCTCACAACTGTGGAAACTGCAAAAACCAGGCCTGACAACCACTAAAAGAAACTTAATGATTTTGGAGTTTCACAAAATTATATTTTGACCTATATGGCAGCTCCCTGCAAAGTTCCATTCTCAGGACTTAATCTTTATTTGATCTGATATAGAGCTTGCTCCAAAGGAAAGTCCTATCCCTGTGGCCTTTGTTGAAAACAATCAGTGGCAGTTGTTTAACATTGTAGCTACCTGAGGTGGTGATACCAGTGAGGGCTAATAAGAGGCTGACCAAAAAACTTAAAAGGAAAAATTGGGCAATGAGATTTTAACAGGGAGCTTTGAAAAGTTCCAACATATTCCTGGGAATCTAGAAGGGCACAGGCATGTGCAGGATTGTACATATGTCCAGAAAAGACTATAGAAGTCCCTGACTCCTCACCTCTGGATGACCTTGATGTTCTGCATGAGCAGGGAGTAAAAGTTAAGGCAGAAAAGTGGGGGAAAAAATGATTAATTGGAATTTATCAAAAGTAAAAACTTTTGTGGTTCAAAGGACACCAACAAGAAAGTGAAAAAACAGATTGGGAGAAATATTTGTAAATCATGTGTCTTATAAAGACACATATCCAGAATATATAATGAATGGTTATAACTCAACAGTAAATGGACAAATAACCCAATTTAAAAATGGGCAAAGGCTGGGTGGCTCAGTTGTTAAGCGTCTTGCCTTCTTCGGCTCTGGTCACGATCCCAGGGTCCTGGGATCAAGCCCCGCATCGGGCTCCCTGCTCTGTGGGAAGTCTGCTTCTCCCTCTCCCACTCCCCCTGCTTATGTTCCCTCTCTCACTGTGTTTCTGTCTGTCAAATAAATAAATAAAATCTTTAAAAAAAAAATGGGCAAAGGATTTGAATAAGCATTTCTCCAAAGAAGATAAATAGAGGCCAGTAAGGAGATGAAAGATGTTTTTAATTATAGAGTGGCTATAATGTAAAGAATGGATAATAATAGGGGCGCCTGGGCAGCTCAGTCCATTAAGTGTCTGCCTTTAGCTCATGTGATGATCTCAGGGTCCTGGGATTAAGCCCCTTCAGCTCCTTGCTCAGCAGGGAGTCTGCTTCTCCCTCTACCCTGCCCCCTGCTTGTGCACTTGTATGCTTGTGCTCTCTCTCTCTCAAATAAATAAAAAGTCTTTTAAAAATATAATAATTATTGGTGAGGGTGTGAAAAAAATCTAAATCATTGTACATCACTAGTGGGAGTGGAGCATGGTATAGCCTCTCTGCCAAACAATTTGGCAATGGGGCTCTTGGGTGGCTTATCAGCTCTTGATTTTGGCTCAGGTCATGATCTCAGCGTTGGGAGATCGAGCCCCATGTCGGAATCCACACCCTGCTTAAGATTCTCTCTCTCTGGGCGCCTGGGTGGCTCAGTTGGTTAAGCGACTGCCTTCGGCTCAGGTCATGATCCTTGAGTCCCGGGATCGAGTCCCGCATCGGGCTCCCTGCTCAGCGGGGAGTCTGCTTCTCCCTCTGACCCTCTTCCTTCTCTCGTGCTCTCTATCTCTCATTCTCTCTCTCTCAAATAAATAAATAAAATCTTAAAAACAAAACAAAACAAAACAAAAAAGATTCTCTCTCTCTCTCCCTCTCAAGACAAAAATTAAGAAAAAAATGTTAAACATAGAGTAACCATCTGACCCTTCCTCTTTTAGGTGTATACTCAAGAGAATTGAAAATATTAAAAACTTTTACACAAATGTTCAAAGCAGCCTTATTCATGATAATCAAAAGTGGAAACAACCTAAATGAGGTTGAGGAATAGATAAAAAAAAAGGAAGTGGTATATCTATATAATTCGGCCATAAAAAAGAATGAAGTACTGATACCAGCTACATCATAGATGAACCTTGAAAACACTATGCTAAGTGAAAGAAACCAGACACAAAAGGCCACATACTGTTTGTAAACATGAAGTTTCCAAAGTAGGAAACTCCAGAGACTGAGAATAGATTAGTTTCCAGGGGCTAGAGAGAAGGGGAAATGGGGATGACCGATGATGGGTAAGGGAGTTCCTGTTGGAGTGGTAAAAATATTCTGGAACTAAAAGTTGGTGCTAATTGCAAAACCCTGTGAATATGCTAAAAAAAAAACCCTGAATTGTATGCTTAAAAGGATGAATTTTATAGTATGTGAATTATATCTCAATAAAGCTATTTAAAAAAAAAGAAGATATTACTCAGCCATCAAAAAAATGAAGTCTTGCCATTTGCAATGGTGTGGATGGAACGAAGAGGGTATTACTCTAAGCGAAATAAGTCAGTCAGAGAAAGACAATTATATGATCTCCCTGATATGTGGAATTTAAGAAACAAGGCAGAGGATCATAGGGGAAGAGAGGAAAAAATGAAACAAGATGAAACCAGAGAGGGAGACAAACCGTAAGAGACTCTTAATCACAGGAAACAAACTGAGGGTTGCTGGAGTGGTGGGGGGTGGGAGGGATGGGGTGGCTGGGTGATGGACATTGGGGAGGGTATGTGCTATGGTGAGCGCTGTGAATTGTAAAAGATTGATGAACCACAGACCTGTACCTCTGAAACCAGTAATACGTTATATGTTAATTAATTGAATTTAAATTTTAAAAAATGTTTATTAAAAATAAACCAAAAAACCCCACAGAAAAAACAGGGGCACCTGGGTGGCTCAGTTGGTTCAGCGTCCAACTCTTGATTTCGGCTCAGATCATGATCTCCAGGTCCTAAGACTGAGCCCTGCATCGGGCTCACACTCAGTGCTGAGTCTTCTTGTCCCTCTCGCTCCCCCTCTGTGCCAGCTCCCTCCCCATCCTACTTCCAGCTTGCATGCCAGCATGCTAGTGTGCATGTGTGCACGTGCACACAGGTACTCTCTCTCTCTCTCTCAAATAAATAAAATCTTAAAAAAAAAAAAAAATGCAGGGGCACCTGGCTGGCTGAGTTGGTAGAGCATGCAACTCTTGATTTTGGGATTGTGAGTTCAAGCCCCACATTGAGTGCAACGATTACTTAAAAATTTTAAAAAAATCTTAACAAAAAAAACAAAAACCCCTACAGCGTGCTATTTAAATGGATCATCTGGTATTGAAAAATAAAAATCACTCCAAAGCTTTCTTGCTTAGCTGGCTACTCTATAGTGTTTGCAGTTGTTATTTTTTAATGAATTGTCAGAAGACTGGAATTTCATCTGTAGCGTTGTTATGCTAGCCAGAGGTGCATGAGTATTTTTCAGTTATACAAAGGTTAGTCAGAGCTGGCTATGAGAAAAAATTCCTTAGAATTGGCCAAACTGAGATTGCAGTATTTTTGTAGGAAGTTTTACTCCATTTGCAATTGTGAGTTCTAATACTTTGAAGCATTCGTTGGATGATAAAATCCTTCCCTTTTTTTCCCCTCAATGCTTCATCTTCAGTTATTCTTACTGAACTATAAGATACTGCTTTTCTGTGTATCCTATGGATTTAAGCTGTTGAATTCAAAAGCTTGTTACAAAGTTTTACTCATTTTTACAACTGAATTTTGAAATAAAGTGAAGTTAGAGCTCAGTAGCTGTAAAATCTTATGGAATGATTTTTATGGTTTAATCAAATTGAGTATGTTTTGATGTTAGCAAGATCCTATTTTCTAAGTTTTTCTTCTTATATCAGTGTAATCTGTTGTAACCCACTGTATTCTTAGCTTGCAGAACACAGAGAAGGACGACATGCTTACAGTCTAGAGTCTCTCTGCCACTGCCCTTTTTATGAAGAAGCCATGCATTTAGTTGAAGAAGGGAAAATTTACTCAAGAGTGCTTAGGTACCATTTCAGTTATGCTTTTGTTTATGAAAAATATTAAGGTGCTGTTGCTATGTTGGTGTAATATTTATTAAAGATGTTTATGAAAATGGGGGAAATGTCTTTTAGGCTCAAAAATTTTTTTACATTTTTGTCATTATTGAAAAGACATGTGTTTTATATTAAGGTCCTGAGGTTAAGCCTTATTTGAGTCCAAATTTGTAGTGGGCTTGATCTTGAATGCAGTTTAACAGTTGTCTTCCCTGTTTATTACATAGAACTGAAATGTTGGAGTGCCTAGGAGACAGTGATTTTCTTGCCAAACTTCACTGTATTCGACAGGCTTTTCAGGTATTTTTTTTTTAACATTAAGTGACTTCACCTAGCCACTCATCCCCACCCTCATGCTATAGAGTCCAGCTGAATATAAACAGGACAGCTCTTTGCTCTTATTATCCTTATTTTTAATGGCAAGTATAAAATCTACTAAGTTTATTTTTCCTGCCTGCTAGTTCCTTCATTTGTCTTTGTCCTCTGTCATGGCTTCCCAGGTCCACCACACTTTGTTAAACAGGGTGTTCTGATGCTGGAAATGGCTGCTTAAAATAAAAATCCGCTTATTATCAATTAGTATGCTTTCTAGATTGTTTTGTATTTGAATCACTTGGAAAATCATTGATTTCCTAAAATGAAATAAGATCACTTAACAAAAAAGTTATCTTTATTTTTCTACATTTTAGGGACTATATAACATTTATTTTGGATTTTCTAATATTAAATTGAACAGAATTTAATTCATATTTACTTCCCTTTAATCTTTTATGATTATAGGTTTCAAGAGCTCTTTTTAAAACCTTAGTAAATTACAACTTTTCTCTGTGGTCTACCTGCGGACATAGGGCCACACGCAATGCATTGACTGTATTAGGGTCGTTTATGTGTAGATGTGCTATAGAGTCAGATGTCCATTCAGATTAATTATAGGTTTCTTTTTTCTTTGGGGTTGGATATTTTTTCAGGTAATACTTTCAGAAACAGCCAACAGGATATTCCTTGCTGAGAGTGGAAGGAAAATTTTATCAGCATTAATTGTGAAAGCACGAAAGGTAAACTTGTTTTGTTGGCAAGTTTTTTACTGTTGATTGCTGGAGATTACCATACATTACAATACATTGAATTTTTAATAGAAGAAAAAGTTTTTGTAGATCATTGCAAAGGTTCACATATTAAAAATAAATTACCTAGGGGCGCCTGGGTGGCTCAGTTGTTAAGCGCCTGCCTTCGGCTCAGGTCATGATCCCAGGGTCCTGCGATCGAGCCCCACATCAGGCTCCCCGCTCAGCAGGAAGCCTGCTTCTCCCTCCCCCACTCCCCCTGCTTGTGTTCCCTCTCTCGCTGTGTCTCTCTCTGTCAAATAAATAAATAAATCTTTAAAAAAAAATTACCTAAAGAGCATTGACTTCTACTTGGGTTGATTTAGTTTCTATGTATGAAGTCAACACTATTTTGATCAAGTTGTTGCTCATATGTTATTCCCAGCTTGCTGTAAAGTCTGTGAATGTTGTATGGGGATTATCATTAGATCTGATCCTGTAACCACCACTATTATTTCCTAATACCTCTTCACTTACCTCCCTCAAATCCTGCTCAGTGAGGTTCCAGGAAATAGTGTAGATCTCAGAAATCTGGAAATACAAATTGAGCTGCCTCTTACTCTTATTCATGGGACTGAATGGGGCAGAGCAATCATAAGAACTTCATTAAGACTGTAAAGAACAACTTCCCTTTATGTAAGGTCTGTCCAGATGTTGAGAAAAAAATCAAGTAAAACAGGCCTTCCTTGAGCCATTTGAACACCTGGTTTTCTGACCCAATCCTTTTGAACCTCAATTACCTCATTTGTATAATAGAATTATATTTATGATACACTATGTCAGAGGGTTCTTATGATCATTAATTAAATGATAAGTGGGAAAGCAAAATTTTTTTAAAGTGCAAAATAAATGTAAGGTGATATTAACTACTTGTAATTCCCGGTGCAAATCTTACGTTGCTTTCTTGACCTTCCCATGACAGATTAAACCCAGTGATTTCACCTAGAGTTCCTCCAAGAGGAATAGAACTGCATCAAAAGCATCACAAAGTATCTGCTGTAACCAAGTTTTCATCTGAAGGACTGACCTAGATAGGCAAACATATTTGATTAGTAAGCAGTTTGCTTACATTTTACTAATGTTGAAACAACAAAATATTAAACCAAGTGAATATGACATACCTTGAAAATGTATTTTAATTCAGTTACTTAATAGAATAAAGATCTAACAAACATACTTGAAAAGTAACTCATTTACTTTGTAGGCTTGGGTCTTGTTATAAAGTTGAGTTTAGGATTAAAGTGTGTTTTCTTCTGCAGAATCCAAAGAAGTTTGAAGATGTTTTTGATGAAATGATCTATTTTTTAGAGCAAACTGATCACTGGGATAGTACTGAAATGGAACTTGCTGCTAGAGGAGTAAGTTTCAATTTTTTGTATATTCATTCCCCTTAATTATGTACATATAATATTTAGATAATCTGAGGCCACTGTTTCCTTGTCCTTGTTAAATGACAGTAAAACCAATTATGCAGTAGTGGTTATCACAGTCATAAACAATAACAACACAGTCTTTATACTTTTGGGTAAAACAGTTGTTTAAGCCCTTCCTTCCTTCATTCCTTCCTCCCTCCCTCCCTCCCTCCTTCCCTCCTTTCATCAGCAAGAAGGCCCCAGGAGGGTGAGTGGTGGCCTGGGCAGGGATGGTTTTGAGTGGGACAGCAGACAGCTTAGAGGGAGGAGTGGGGGATTGGCTACACAGGATTAAACAAATAATCAAATATATTGAGAATAATGGGAGCCAGGTTTTGCACTCTCAGGGAAGGAAGATATAAAAAGCTAAGATTGGAGTAGGAGCTGTCCCTGTGAATTTGTAGTTTACTGTGTGTGTGTGTGTGTGTGTGTGTGTGTAAAGATGTGGAAATAAATATAAAGGTTTGCATATTTAGAAGCATATGAATACTTCCTAGTTCTGTTCACTAAGAGTCTGGGAGCAGCAACACCTCAAAAAAAATTACTCCTAGCACACAGAGGTTGGCTTCTAAGTACCACTGTTCACTAAAAGGAACCTAGGACTCCTTGGAAAAATGGCTGATTTCAGCACTGGGATAGGAGAAATACATAATGAGGCTGGAACATTTTGTTGTAACAGAAGCTTAAAGAATGAATTTACAAGGGCTGAAAGGCTTTCTAGGCAGAGAAAATAGTCGGTACAAAGACAGAGAGACATAATCTTTCTTTTTTTGGTGTTCCCTCACTTGGTGGAGGGATTGGTATCCATTCAGTTGTGCAGGCCAGAAACCTGGGACTCATCCTTTACACCTCCTAGTCCTTGCCTACCATATCGTATTTATGTCTGAGTTTTGTCAGTCTTTTTAGTTTCTTCATCTTCTCTCTAATCCTGCCAGCATCGCTGAGCCTGAGTAACTACTCTTTCTCCCTGGACTGCCTCAGAGTCTTTGCATTGCCAGATTCCCTGGCTACTCAATCCTCTACGCAGTCACCCTCTCTCCTCTCCATTCCAATCTCTACACTGCTGCCAAACAGTCTTTAAAAAATGCAAATCTGATCATCCATCTCCCCTCTACCACTGCCCCTCCAAAATACTGGATAAAATCCAAAATTATGCACGTGGACCTAGCCCTTCCTCCTTGTCTCCAGCCACTTGCCCCTGTGCCCTTTGCTATAGAGGCTACAGTGCACTTTCGATCGTTTTCTTCAACTCAACACCACTGTGTTCCTTCTTACCTGAAACACTTTAACAGGTATTTCCTGTACCTGGGATGCCTCACTCCCTAAAGAAAGCCCTCTCTGGGGTGCCTGAGTGGCTCATTCATTAAACGTCTGCCTTCGGCTCAGGTCATGATCCCAGGGTCCTGGGATCAAGCCCCGCATCGGGCTCCCTGCTGCTCCCTCTCCCACTCCCCCTGCTTGTGTTCCTCTCTCGCTGTGTCTCTCTGTCAAATAAATAAATAAAATCTTTAAAAAAAAAGAAAGCCCTCTCTGACATCTAGTCTAGATTAGAATCTCCATCATAAGCTCTCATATTCCCATGTCCTTTTTCCTTTACTGGGTTTATCACAGTTTATAATTGTGCATTTGTGGCATTATTTGTTGCTATCTGTTTTCCCACTAAATTCTAAGCATCTTATTTGGTTGCCATGGAAGTCTGAGCACCTGGTACAGCATGTAAGACAGCATGATATGCATGACTGAATGAAGGAGCAAGAGGCTCATGATGTGGTGGGGAAGATAAGCAGATATCCCAGGAGCTATAGAACAAAGCAGATGGAGCATGGTGGATACCATAAGCAAAGCATAGACAAAGGACTCCTAGAATGCAGTGAAGGAGAGATTAAGGGATCTAGGAAGGAATGGCTGTTACGTGAATTACAGTTTCTGGTGGTGAGTTGTTTTCATATTTGTCTCTCTTCTTCCCCTTTTTTCGTCAGGGATATAATCTGAGTCAACTATAAACACCCTGCTGTTATAAAGCATGAAGCCCTGGTTCAGACTTTATTTCAGCCCTACGTAACAATAATTTGTGTTTTAACTCATAATTTAATGCAGGTGAAAAATCTAAATTTTTATGATGTTGTTCTGGATTTTATATTAATGGATTCCTTTGAAGATTTAGAAAACCCACCCACATCCATACAGAATGTAGTAAATAACCGCTGGCTAAACTCCTCCTTCAAAGAAACTGTAAGTGGTGGTTTACCTTTTTCTCAACCATTTAAATTTGATGAGAAATGGTCAGAGCTGGGAAGATCAATAAGATTTACTTATATATCTGCCTATACAATGACTAGTGTGGAAACGGCTCAGTCTTTGATACTGGGATCAGATGTGTATGATACACAACATCTTCAGATGAAATTCCCTTTGGCTCTTCTGTCTGTTCCTGCGCCTACCTGGAGGACTAATGTTTCTTCAGGTCTCAAACTCAGGCTTCAGACCAGATCAGGCCTAACCAAAAATGTAACTGAACTGTCTCTGTGACTAACCTAAAATACAGCAGTTGTAAAAAGACAGTATGTATTTTTTTAGAGGAAGATATGGAGATTTATATTCCCAAATACTATCAAAAATTAGGGGAGGAAGGGGCGCCTCACTGACTCAGTCGGTAGACAGTGCAGCTCTTGATCTCAAGGTTGTGAGTTCAAGCCTCACGTTGAGTGCATTGAGTACTTAAAAATAAATTTTTTAAAAATTAAAAAAAAGGGAGTAAAAGAAATAGGCATATGTAAAAATAAAACAGGTTTAAACTCTATCCTATACTTTGAATGTTTTCAGTTTCTGGTTTTTTTTTGTACTCAGATCTCTATTTGACATTGTTTTTTTGTTGTGCTTTAAGTATGTACTTGGAAGGAAGTAGGTAAAATAGATATTCATGCTGCAATTAGAATGCCTTTAAAAAAATGTTCCAGCTGCCTATTTCACAATTATTTTGGAAATTTCTGATATTAAATTTTAAAGCATTTTTAATAAATCCACTTTTCACTCAAAATATGTTTTAACCATAAAAGTTACATGTTCTCCCATTTCTTAACTGATTTGGTAAAGTGACCTTGATCAAAGTTGGGCCATGCCAGATTTCCTTAAGATCCACTTGGGTATTTTAGGTTACCTAAATTAAGGTTGTATTTCTTAGTTCTTTATTGGAATAACCGTTAGCTCTACCCACAACTATTTCCAGCAGTACTGTTCTTGAAGAAAAAAAAAATACTGTGTTGTCTTCATTATTATGCATAAAACAGCCGTTGTATATGTGTATCTGTATACACATATTTTCACTCTTTTCCCATTGGAACAGAACTGGAGAACTGAGAGTTGAATTATAGGTAACCAAGTTTCTTGGTGCCAGAGCTCAGCCTTTTTCCTTCAGTGGCTTTGTATTTAATTTAAAATTTATAAAAACAAAATACCTTTTCATTATTTATTCACAAACAATAGAAGGAACCGGGACTGGTTAAAATGTTTTGAACACTTTAAACCCATAAACCTATGAATTTCTAATAAAAATCACTCCTAATGCAAAGTTTATATAGTCATAAATGTAAGTCTTGCTTTTTCTCTGTATATATTTAGGCTGTGGCTTCAAGTTGTTGGTCAGTGCTGAAACAGAAAAGGCAACAGATGAAGGTAAACTTCATTATGCCTTCAACTTCTTTTTTGGGTAATATGAGGCTCCTGTCAAAGAAACTGCAGAGTCAGTTCTCAAGTGGGGATGGCAGCTCATAGGGACTGTCCCTCGAGCTGGAAGAGTGACTTATTGATACTGGGTTGGCTTCCCCTGTTTTGAATTCCTTCTTCCTCTTCCTTAACATTCTGTATAGTTCTCAGTAGAGAAAATTGAGGCATGCATGGGATTTCTACTATGTGAGAGAGGGTTTAGGGTTAGAAATGGCTCTGATAGAATTTTTAAGATAATTCTGGGGACCATGTATGTGAATAATTCTTGTTTAAAATGATTCCAGAGGGCAACTCTCTCAGGTCCCCTCCCTCTTTGGGAGCTTTGTACTCTATCATTCAATAAACATTAAAAAAAAAAAAAAAGATTCCAGAGACCCTGTGTTTTAAACAAGCTTTCCAAATCAGGATTCTAAACTCTTAACATTTGGGAACCACTGGTTTGGGGCTAGGGAGCAGACTTGTAGACTTGGGCTTGATTCTTAAACTAGCTATTATGACCTCGGGCAAGTTCCTATCAGCTCACCTCCAGTTCTCCTATTTGCAGGTGAAATTGGTGCCTGCCTCATAGGCTTGGTGTAAGAATGAAATAAGATAATATCAACCAGCTTCATTTAAACATAAAATGAAAAGTAAATATAAAAATGAGCTTAATAAGTAGTAGTTTCCATAATAATCATGATAACATATATAACTGTATGTCTTCTTAGCATAAATCTTATACCTTAGACTAGTCTTCTGTCCATATCCACAGATTACCTATATATCTCACCTCTTGGGGAACTATTTTCTAGACCTGGAATGCTGTACTCTTTCCTCTGTATTTAAATATATCTTACCTCTTGTTGAGTTCAGCTCGTGTTATTACTTGGGGAAGCCTGTCTCTTCTGTCAGCTCATGCTCATGTTCTACCTGTCTGAACTTCTACTACAGTTAGAGTCTATGCGATTTAGAATTTTAATATATGCAGAACCTCTCAGACTAAATAATAACTTCAGTGCATCCTTCATAACTTTCTGGCCTTCACTGGTTAGCTCTGGGTGACTTAGGACAGGTTACTTAACTCCTCTGATGTATCACTTTCTACAATGTTAACATGACCTATTTTTCAGGAATGTTTTATTAGATTAAATAGAACCTAGCACATCATCTGGAATATAATGAGTACTCATTAAATGTAATTGCTGCTAGAGTATATATATTTTTTAAATGGAGGTTTAGAAGATGTTTTGGGGCCTATAAAATAGAAAATAACCCCTCCAGGAGACAGAATCTTAAGGCATAGTTATCCCCAGTTGATGCTGTATGACAAATCCCACAGGATTTTATTTAACAAGGGAAATTCAGAAAGTTATTAGTAAACTTAGAGAGGTTCCTGAATTAGAATTATATGTATTATTATTGCACAAGAAGAGGTAGTAATTACACAATTAAATGCTTCAATAATATCTGGTTCCTCAACTAAAAATTAGGGTTCTAACAAGCATATTTTTGTGCTTAGTCATTTAAAAATCATTTTGGTCTTTTTCAGGTAATTTAATTAAGTGATTGAATGGAACTGTTTAATAGCTGAAACCATAGTAATCTCATTCATCCTAAAAATTATACTGCTAAGGAACACCATAGCATTCTTGTTATTGCTTGGTTGTAACACTGGTATGATTACTTTTTTATGAAGTATTTTTATGAGGTGAAAATGCCTTAAGAAATAGTGTTCCTCAGCACATTTGAAACTGTTGGCTAGGATATGAAAATTATGTAAAACATTCTGTGACTCTAAAAGTTACTTATAAGCTTATTTACTTCCTTAGTAGGCCGGCTCATCGTTAACTCTTGGTCTATCCTCAAAAAGAGCTGATCATATGATGGATAGCAATTTAAGTTTCTCTGCTAGAGATAGCTAATTCAAGAAGGTAAAAATAACTCAATTCTCCTTTACTTCCCAACAGATCCCAGATGGATTTTTTGCCCATTTTTATGCCATTTGTGAGCAGATCAGCCCTGTCCTCGCCTGGGGCTTTTTGGGTCCTCGAAATTCTCTCTATGATTTATGTTGCTTCTTTAAGGTATGTTCAGTCATTGAATCGTCTCTTTTTTTTTTCTAAATTGAAAAGTGGATGAGGCTTTATTCTGTTTTGTTTTTGCTTTTGTAGGAAAAAGAATGTTAATGAGAGGTAGTTATAAAAGTCACCTAAATTCAGTGTTTAAACGCCAGTGGAACATTATTATATAGATCTGGTGCTTTATCCCAGAGTAGATTCAGCAAGTCCATTCACCTTATCAAATCCTTGTATAATGGATATGTGCTTTTGTGTGGTGTGATATGCAGTTTTGTGTGGGTGTTACCCTGTTACAATCAAGTTGCTACAGATAGTTGTTCTTCACCTCTGGACTCTTTTGAAATGTACAAAACAAATAATAATGTGTCTTTATTGCACATGTGGGCAATTTAGAAGTTCTGGTTTAAGGTAACATGAATGATAAAACCCCAGTTGTGAGAGCTAACATGGGAGTTTAAGGTCATATCCTATCATCAGCAGTTTGCCAAAACACAAGTTACAGCTTCTTGCAGAATTTTCTGCCTGGCACAGTGCCGAGAAAAGTCTCATTATTTCATAGTCTTGAATTTAGGCTGAGTTTCAAGGAGCAAATAAAAGTAAACATAATCAAGTATGAATTTGAAAGTTTTTGATGTTTGAAAGTTTGGATTTTCTTTTTTTTTAAAGATTTTATTTATTTATTTGACAGAGAGACACAGCGAGAGAGGGAACACAAGCAGGGGGAGTGGGAGAGGGAGAAGCAGGCTCTCCTCTGAGCAGGGAGCCCAATGAGGGGCTCGATCCCAGGACCCTGGGATCATGACCTGAGCCGAAGGCAGATGCCTAACCGACTGAGCCACCAGGCGCCCCTGAAAGCTTGGATTTTCACTGTTGTTCATTTAAAAACTTAAATTATTATGTTTATGTGCTGTTAATGTAACATTTATATAAATGTTTAGGAAATATTTATTTTACTATCATTCAAAACTGATCAATTTTTGACTCATGTTTTTTTGAACTCCCAAAATGTAAGGTATGTGTTTAGTGGGAAGAATTTGGACTGGGAATTAAGTTTGTCATTAATGAACAGCCTGACTCTGGGCAAATCATGCTCTGTCCTCCTTTTCTTCATCTATAAAATGATGGGGCTTGACAGGTTGATTGCTAATTCATCCAGGTACAGAGTCAAGCAAATCTATGACGTGTGCCTTCCTAGTACTTCTTAACTCTTGATTTCTGTGGGATAGAAATTAAGTATTTCTGTTTTTTGTTGTTTGGAATTACTTCCCCCCCCCCCATCATGGCATAACAGCCTGTGACTTAGTGGTGTACAACTTGCTTAAAATGAGTTTCAGAAAAAAAGAAGGGGATTTTGCCATTTTCAACAACAGGGTTGGACCTACAGGGTATTGTGCTAAGTGAAATAAGTCAGGCAGAGAAAGACAAATGCCATGATTTCACTCATATGTGGAAACCAGAAGACAAAGCAAATGAACAAAAAAACATATAGGATCATAAATAGCACAAAGTTGTGGTTGCCAGAGGAGAGGGGATTGGGAGGAGGGGCAAAATAGGTGAAGGGGAGTAAGAAATACAAACTTCCAGTTATAAAATAAATAAGTCACGAGGATGAAAAGTACAGCATAGGGAATATAGTCAATAATACTGTAAAAACCTAGTGTGGTGATGGGTGGTAAGTACACTTACTATGGTGAGCACTGAGTCATGTGTAGACTTGTTCAGGTGTTGTACACCTGAAACTAATAAAACACTGTATTTCAACTGTACCTTCAGTAAAAGAATGAGTTGCAGCATAAGTATTAACTTACTGAAATGAAATATCCTTCAGATCTTCCAGTGGTTTGAGACCTGAAATTTTTATTTTTCACGTATCTTAAGTTTTTTCTATACAGAAAAATATACACTTAAAACTTAAAAGTTAGGGCGCCTGGGTGGCTCAGTCGGTTAAGCGTCTGCCTTCAGCTCAGGTCATGATCCCAGGGTCCTGGGATCGAGCCCCACATCAGGCTCCCTGCTCGGTGGGGAGCCGCTTCTCCCTCTCCCTCAGCTCCTCCCCCTGCTTGTGCTCATGTGCTCACTCTCTCACAGAAATAAATAAATAAAACATTTTTTAAAAATTAAAATAAGAAAAACTTAAAAGTTACAGGGGTACCTGGGTGGCTCAGTCAGTTAAGTGTCCCACTCTTGGTTTTGGTTCAGGTCATGATCTCAGGGTCATAGGATCAAGCCCCGAGTGGGGCTCCACAGTCAGCACAGAGTCTGCTTGAGATTCTCTGCCTCTCCCTCTCCATCTGCCCCTTCCCTGCTCGTGCTTTCTCTCTAAAATTAAAAAAAAAAAAAAAAGACCAAAAAAATCTTAAAAGTTACAACTATTGGAAATAGTTTACTCTTCTGTCTTAGAGTAGTACCACTATTCAGAGGTAACATTGAAAGTGTCAGTTATTGAGAAAGAATTAATAATAGCCCCTTACATTTAGACAGTGCTTTAAGGTTTACAGGCATTTCCCACAGATTTTTTTTTCATCATCATGTCAGCCCTGAATAGTATAAAGGACAAGTGGTAGTATCCCGTATTTTACAGAAAAAGAAAATGAGACCTAGGAAAGGTTTAATCACTTGTTCAAGGTCCCTTTTCCAATGAGATATGAAACTAGTACTGGCATTCAGGCCTTCTGACTCCTAATTCAGTGCTCGTTACAATATTGGTAACTATTTAGATCAATGTAATTTTGGTCTGATAGTGCCAATTTGTTTTATGTTCATTTTCCAGAATCAAGTTCTTTTCTTTCTCAAAGACATTTTTGACTTCGAGAAGGTGCGCTATTCCAGTATAGAGACTTTGGCTGAAGACCTCATGCAGTTACTTACTCGCCGCACCGAACTGTTAATGGCCTATCTTGGAGCTGATGCACTGAGGCATACAAGTAGCTGTCTAAGTAGTCATGGTCATGTTATGTCCAGTGGCCTGTTGGAAGCCAAAGTACAATAAGTACCATAAAAACCATACAATTGGAGTGTGCTCTGAGATAGTTCAGGTAACTATTGATTTTGTACCATGTATTACGAGGAATTGGGGGGTATGGACTCAGGGAGGGAAAAGACAGCTGGTAGAGAATGAGTGATCGCACTGTATTTACACAGACGTTCTGTCAGTTGAATCCCTGTGTACTGTATCCAAAGTGGCGCTTTCTTGTCTTTAGGTAATAATTTAAGTCATGAAATGCTGTATATTTTATAGAAATATTGCTTGAATTGAAACCAGTACTTGGGAGTTAGTTGATTTGTCGTCCCAAAGCTGTCTGCAAAGTCCAGTATCCTTCTCAAAAGCTCTGTTTTTATACTTTGCACCTTGAAAATATACACTTTAGCCAAGACCTTCGTGGCCCCCTTATGTAAGAATATATTACTCCTAGTGTCAACAAATTTAACTTTGCCTGAAAATGTATTTTTCATTGTAAAGTTATTTATTATTCAATCAAGTTTAGGCAGTAGTGGTGTTAATATGTACTGCTTACATTACTGCTTGTGCATTTGCTCATGTTTGAATCAAAGAAATTGTAATGGCTGAGTATCATTATAAAACATTTAAATGAATTGACTCTGAGAAGTTTACATTAGATTTACTCAGTTTCCAAAATATATCATTGTTGGTCCTATAAGTTAGAATAACGAGACTGAAGAAATTTCTTTTATCTTTTTATAGATTAGAGCATTTTCCCTTGAATGATTATTGATTAAAAAGATAACATTTATTAACTATGAGAGGTAATTAAGATTTTTTGTGTGTAGTTTTGAAACTATTTCCCAATATCTGAAGGTATTAATCTGGATACAGTAAAATAATTTCTCCTTTCTCCTTCTGTAGAACTTATAGCACACTGGGAATTTGTCATATTATGCCCATATTTTAAAAATACTCACACTTTGAATCTTCATGAGGTTTTAAAGGTTTTTTTCCCCTGAATATAGAACAAAATATTTTTTAATGGCATGGAGGTATATTTCTTGTCCTTTATGATAAATAAATGAACAAATGAGTTGTTCATATGAGTAGGGTTCTTCAGAGTATATTAGATACATTCAGAGCTGTGTTAATTTCGTGTCTAAATCATATACCACTTATTTAAAGTGGCTCACTCAGCATATCAGCAGATTGGATTTATTGATTTTGCTCCTAAGGTGGGCTTTATTTATTTCAAGAAGGAGTTACCCAGAAAGATCTAAAATATTTTTTAAAAATGAATTTTTAGATTAAAGTGCCTAGTTTCTGACTAAGGAATAGAAAAGGAAAAGTGAGGGAGAAAAGCATAATCTTTTAAGGTTTTAAATTTACATTTGTGCCACATTTATGTAATATTAGTTACAAATTATGAGTTTCAGAATCTTCATGCTCTTTGCATGTACTGTGTCCCATAATGTGTGGGTTACAGCATTAAACAGTATGAAATATTGCTCTGATATTTAGCTCTGGATGTTTCTTACATATATTCTTAATTTAACAATTGGCTATTCACAATTCTTATTATTGATGGAGGAATAGCATTAGAAGTATCAAAGCTAAAAAATTCCATTATGTGTTGTTTAATTTTTAATTCATATCTTGTATTTTTAGCTTCTTGTTGAAGTACCATTGGCCTTGAATGATTCACACACGTGTGTATGCATGTACACATTCCCATCATTGTGTAGGCAAGACAGGTATTGTTTATATTAATTTTCTTGTGGGGGGGCTAACTGTTTTAAGCTGTGGTTTTATAAACAAAGCTGTAAGTAAACTTTTAATTACTTTTTTATTTGAGGACGATATTATTTGAAATCTATTTTGAAGAATTGCACTATTTAATAATGCTGCTACTACATAAGATAACTCTGAGGGATTTGTTTCATCAGATAAGATGAATGGCTTTCCAGAAGGTGTTTTTTTTTTCTCTTTTTTCACTTCACCTTAAAAAAAAGTTGCCCATATTCAAGAGGCTGGTTTGTCAAATTCAGTGTTTGAATTTGATTAGCTTCTGGTCAATTACATAGCTACTACTTCAGCAGAATGCTTTCTTTGTGGCCTTTGACAAAAGAGACAAGAGTGGGGCACCTGGGTGGCTCTGTCCGTTAAGCGTCTGCCTTTGGCCTAGGTCATGATCCCAGGGTCCTGGGATTGAGCCCCGCATTGGGCTCCCTGCTCTGCGGGAAGCCTGCTTCTCCCTCTCCCACTCCCCCTGCTTGCGTTCCCTCTCTCACTGTATCTCTCACTGTCAAATAATAAATAAAAATCTTTAAAAAAAAACAAAAAAACAAAAGAGACAAGAGTGACCAAATAGAATTTCAGGGTAATAAGAAAAGAAAAAAAAAAAAACCCTCTCTATTGTAAGGGAAGAAACTTGAACTTTTTAAAAGAAACATCTCTTAAAAATGGTTCTGACCACAGCAGAGTACTAAGGACAGAAGTACCAATTTCAGTTTGCCTTGAAATTGGGTTAAGCAACTAAAGCAGTGTTATAAATAATAAAAAATGATTAAACTAGTCTAGAGTTTTTTAGGAAAAAACCCTGTTAGACACTCACGCTGGTACTGTCAGAAAACCACCTTTGCCACCACCAGTCCTACTACCGACCATCTTCCTGTGTACGTGATAATCGGGGGGCCTTGAATTCATCCTGAGAAAATGGTTTTTCCTCTTGTTTTCTGGAAGAAAAAAGATCCGTGTTCAGGTGATTTATGTTTGGTAACTTTCTATTTTGGTTTCTCCACGTTTTTGTTCAACTAAAAAGCTAGTAATTCTTCATTTAAGGCTTACAGTATGTTTATTAAATGTCAAAATGAGATTTTTTTTTAAAAAAAGAAGCCAAGTTTTTCATACGGTTATAGTCAGCTCCAAAAAACTTTCTCTCATAAAATAGTACTGTTTATTTGCATCCATTTATTTTTATTCTATTGTTAAATTACCTGACTTTATAAAAAATATTTACATACTTTTTCTTGCCTTAAGATGTAACATTTTCACACCTGAAACTAATGTAACATTGTCAACTATACTTCAATTAAAAAAAAAGTCACATTTTCTGCTTAAATGATTACCTAAAGAGTGCTTACTTGCATCACAAAAGAATTTAGTTTATTATTCCTTTAAACCTATGAAATAGGAATGCCAAAGTAACATTTAATATACTTCTTCTCTGTGACCTTTCATAATCAGAAATTTTAAATTATGTTCATGACAATTTGCTTTTATTTTAATGTGAACACATATTAGGAAATTATTTGGAATATACATTTCAAAGTGATTATAAGAATTAGGCTGAATTCAAATCTTTTGTTTTATGCTTGGATTAATTACATTTAGAAGTTTCTCTGTGAGACTCAAGAATTTGTATAATCTGTGATTAGTGGAAATAGGGGCATTCTTTCTTTGTTCCTAATGATTCTATTATGTTATGTTTTGCTTAGTTTGGAACAACCATGTATTGTCCTTACTTGGCTGATATTAGTAAATGTGTCTATTTCCTAAATGTAGGGACTGTACTTAATAATTTACAGGTGAAACACTACAGTAGCAGAAAAAAAATAGCACTGGCTCTTTAGCTAAAATAAGCACTGTAACATGGATGTATTTCTCCTACTGCCAAATAAAACAGTGATGGTACATCTTCCTGATGTATTGACTATGTTATACAATGCTTATATATATATATATATATATATATATTTGCAAGATCACACTGGTCTCATCAGACCCTGTCATATGGGAGCTCTCGGTGTTCGTTAGACCACATACATGGGCACAGAAAATGCCGATGACCGCAGAACTGTTGGAATCAAGTGCCAAAGCACATGGTCTCCTCTGTGGATGAAGTGGGAGAAAAGATATTTCTGTGATGAGTGAAGCCAGAGTACTTGTGTTTTAATTAATAAAGTGTTTGGATTGGGAATGCCATCAAACACAATATACATTTATCTAATTGATGTTCGTGCACCCGTCCCTATTCAGACTTCCCATTTCCCCCCACTTCCTGGTCAGAGTCCACATACAAGGAGAGGGGCTGCTGCCGGGCCGGCCGTGGGGGCACCAGATGGCAAGGCGGCTTTCCCTGGATAGAAAAACAGTCCAAAGCACCCCAGTCTGTGGGCACTCTTCCCAGCGAGGAGACAGGGCTGGACATGGATGGGAGGCTGGAGCAGCACCTCAGCCTCCTCTTCTGTTTTCTTTGTCACCTACCATCCTCCGGGCTGTCCCATGCCATCCTCTTCGATCCCACTGCCCGAATGCCATGTTTTGTATATTTTAAACATCTCTGGGTTTCGGGGCACCTGGCTGGCTCAGTCGGAAGAGTATTGACTCATGATCTCGGGGTCATGAGTTTGAGCCCCACGTTGAGTGTAGAGATTACTTAAGTAAATAAATAAAGATAAGAACCTTAAACATCTCTGAATTTTTAGGTATGTTTAAAATACGTCTCTATAAGCGTCTCCGTGTCTTATTGTTATATTATTTGTAGGGCTTTGCTGGAAATCTCTATTAACTCATTTGGTTCATCCACTGTCTTCCTTACTGTTCTTATGCCACTTTTGACTTTTATTATATAGTATTTCTTTTCATACCCGGTATTCTGTGATACTTTACCCTGCCACCTCTTCTCCTTTGATCTCCCTCTCTCCTCATGCTGCTGACATCTTTGATCATGCACAGCTCTTGTCTGCTAAGGTGTTTTTTTGTTTTTTTTTCCCCTACCTCTAAGTAACCTTCATCGTTTGTGCAGGGAAGGACTGAATTCCAGTACAGAAGAGTAAAGCAGACCCTCCTACGACGCTTTATTCTTTACTGAAAAGCCACAGCAAAGCAACTGGTACATCAAATACCACCTCAACCTTTTGCTTTTAACTGTCTCTTATGTGTGTCACAAAAGCCTTTCACAAAGTACATTTATATATAGGAGATTACAGAACTTTTATAATTTGCTATGTTTGAAATAATACCATAATGCTTGAATATAGAGGAGCACTTTGACATTTGCAAGCACTTGAAATATATGATTTCCAGAACTTTGCTGTGTGGGTGTTTTGTTTTGTTTTTACAACACTGTGAGAGAATAGGCCTACGGGCTTTAAAAAGGACTAGATCCTTAATGTGGTAAGGGGTGGCTAATTTAAAAAAGTAGGTTAAAGCAAGCGTGTTTGTTATCTACTGCTGCATAACAAATTATCCCAAAATTTAGCAGCTCAAAACAACAAACATTATTTCACACAGTTGCTGAGGGTTAGGAATCCCGGAATGGCTGTTGCTGGTGGTTGTGGCTCAGGGTCTCTCCTGAGATTGCAGCCATTTGAAGGTCTGACCAGGACTGGAAGATCTGCTGTCAAGATTTGCTCACTCACATGGCTGTTGTTGGGGCGTTAGGTCCTTGCCATATGGGCCTCATAACAGAGCTCCCTGAGTCTCTTTAAAACTACTGCTGGCATCGGGCGCCTGGGTGGCTCAGTTGGTTAAACGACTGCCTTCGGCTCCGGTCATGATCCTGGAGTCCAGGATCGAGTCCCGGGATCGAGTCCCGCATCGGGCTCCCTGCTCGGCAGGGAGTCTGCTTCTCCCTCTGACCCTCTTCCCTCTCGTGCTCTCTATCTCTCATTCTCTCTCTCTCAAATAAATAAATAAAATCTTTAAAAAAAAAAAAACTACTGCTGGCATCTCCCAAATTGAGTAATCCAAGAGGTATCAAGGCAAAAGACCCAGTATCTTTTGTAACCTAGACTTGGAAGTGACATACCATCATACCATGCTAACATATCGTGTTATAGTGATCATACAGACCACCTTTTTGACACAATGTGGGAGGTGAATATTAAAAGGTGGGATCATTTGGGGTCATCTTAGTGGCTGGACACCACCATAAGGAATGATAATACACTATATCTAGTTAAGGTAGACCTTTTTCTTTGAGCAGTCTTGATGTAGGGTCAAGGCCTTTACTTGGAATATGGATCCATTCAGTGTTCTGAGGTACCTTTGTTGTATAAACTGCACCGCTAAATCATCTGGGATTTCCAGTTTCCCTTACTTTTGAAGGAGAAAAAATTTACATGAAAAGCAATGTATCTGAAACAAATAATGCAACATATGTTAAGAAAAAAGAAAATAAGATAGCAGGAGGGGAAGAATGAAGGGGAGTAAGTCAGAGGGGGAGACGAACCATGAGAGATGATGGACTCTGAAAAACAAACTGAGGGTTCTAGAGGGGAGGGGGGTGGAGGATGGGTTAGCCTGGTGATGGGTATTAAAGAGGGCACGTACTGCATGGAGCACTGGGTGTTATGCACAAACAATGAATCATGGAACACTACATCAAAAACTAATGATGTAATATATGGTGATTAACATAACAATAAAAAAATTTAAAAAATGTATACTGAATCCCCCTAGTTTTTATAATTTTGTACCCAATTTTATATATTTGTCTTTCCCACATCTAGCTCGATGGTAATTTTTATCATCTATTTATCAAGTCTTTAAAGCTTTCATCCTAGCTTTTATAAAACCATAACTCATTTTGCCTTTATATTTCTGCCTTTTGTAATGTTGATGTCATTTCGATAGCATGCAACTGATACAATCAAGTGGGAGAACAAGCCCAAGTGACTCAGGTATATGAGGTATATGAGGAATGTTCATACAAATTGGCAAATCTTTGATTTCCAATAGTCTTAAACTTAGCTTGTCCAAACTAAGCTCCTGACTATACCTGTCTAACCTCCTCCTGCCAGTCTTTCTCATCCCAGCAAATGACAACTCCATTCTTCTAGGCTAAAAACTTGGTCCTCACACCACGTTGAATATGTTGCCAAAATCTACCAGTTCTACTTCTTAAAATGTACCAAGAAAAAAAAAGTGTCGAGCACGTCTCACTATCTTCACAGGCATCACTGTGGTCCAAACTCCCATCACCTGCCAGCCCGGCTATTTTGGAAGCCTCCCAGCTGGTCTCCCTGCTTCATTTAGTGTATTTGCAGCACATCAGCCAGAGTGAATGTGTTAAAGATATGTCCGATCGTGTCACTACTTCGTTCAAAACACCATGGCCACCCACGTTAAAGGCCAAAGTCCTTCCAACGTTGGGCAAAAGGGTTCACCAGCCATGTCCTACCCCACTCCGCTTCCTCTTTCCCCCTTTGCTTGCCCAGCTTCACCCGCACAAGCCTCCTTGCTCTTCCTAGAACATGTCAGGATCCTCCTCGGGCTTTTTATAATCTTTCCCTGGACCCCTTTCCCCCATGTGTTTCCAGATATTTACATGACTCATGTTCTGCATCTGCAGAGATTTACCTAGCTCACCATCTCACTTTCCTTAGGAATGATCTATAATGAGGCTGTCCCCTCAGTATCCACCTGCCCCATTCACGGCTTTCCCTACTTTCCTGCTCTGGATTTATCCATCGTGCATATCCCTGAGTACATAGTTTATTTGCTCATTGTCTGCCCCCTTCCACAAAATGTCTCTTCCATGATGGCAGAGCTTTTTATTTGCTTTGTTACTGCTGTATCAGTATCTAGAACTGTGTATTTGTTGAATGAATGAATGAATGAATAATGAGTTGGCAAAAGAAGAAACAGGCCTTGCATGCTGTGGGTAGCTATCAGAGTTTTGTAGGAAAAAATGGAGCACTCTGTTTAATCTGGTGAATCCACTGAGTGGATATGTGTTAAGAGAGCTTCTACTCATTACTTTAAGTCATGAAAATAAATGTATCCTTAGAAGTTGAAAAGTGTAGGGAGAAAAGGGGTGGAATGAGAGTTTATAATAGGGGACACTGACAGATTGGGAGTGAAAAAAAGGTTTCTCTGAGAAAGCATCATCTAAGTGGACAACAAAAGCTTATACCGAAGTTAGGTAGGTGGGGAGTGGGGGAAAGAGGATTTCATGCAGGGAACAGCTTGTGCAAAGGCCCTGAAGCTGGAAAGTTCCATGAACTAAAGAAGGTCAGGATGATGGTATTGAAGGGAGCAAGGGGGCGGGGTGAGCTGGGTCATCCACCCACCTGTCTATATTAGATTAAGTTTAAACAGCTGTTTTAATTACCAATCTGGAACTTTTCTCTAATTGAAGAATGAATAGCTTACACCTTTTAAAAGAATTTCTATCCTGAGTAAATAATGTATGGGGATGGAGTGGAGAAGAAAAGTTACAGCTGAGAGTTAGAAAGCCTTCTCAATACCCCTGAAAATATAGCCTGAGCACCACATTCTGCCCAGAGCTCCAAGTTGGAAGTGGTTGTCCATGGTGTATCTCTGTGGATGCTAGCTCAATTTAAATTTTTTTCTTTTCTTTCATCTATCTTTTATTATTTATTTTCTGCATGCAGCGAAGAACTGAAACTCTCCCCCACCAGAAAAATTTCCCCTCTGGATGAGCATTTCGGGTTTTAATATGGGTTGTCTGATGGGTTTATTTGACAGGCTTGAGGTCCAGGTTGAAAAGGCCCTTGGGTGCTAATATTCGCAGGTGCCTTTATGTAGGTTTAGAAGGACCAGAGATGACTTGCCCTCAACTAAGGAAAGGTGGAAGATTATATAAGTATGATTTGCTTTTAGGTTTTTTGTTTTTTTTAAACCTCCTCCCCTCCCTTCCCCTTCTCCTTCCACTTTTCTCTATCACCACCCTCCTTGGAGTTAAAGAGGAGAGCCAAGGAAAGGACAGCCACAGGCAGACAAAGGGGGCCCGGACTGCTGCCCTATGGTCTCAGCAATAAAAGAAAAATTGGCCCAAGGTCATGCTTTGGGTGAAGACAAGGTAGTGGCTCGGCGTCTTGGTTAGAAACCAGGACTGGAAGAGTCGCCCAGAGAAGTGGGCCCCAGGGCAAACCGGCTGTGGGTGGGGGGAGCCAGCTCCAGCCTGACTACGAATCCCATTCCAACAGCACTCCCTTCCCACTGGGGAGGCGGCCTTCCGTCCCCGGCCCCTGCCGGGAGGTGGAGGCTGACCCCATGTGAAAGGCTCAGCGATCCAGAGTCGGGCGACACGCAGGTTCTGGCGGAAAGTTGGCAGCCACCGCCCTCTCTCCCGGCTCCCTCCCCGACACCCCCCGCCCCCCGCGCCTCTCCGGGCGCTACGGCGGGGGTGGGGGTGGGGGGAACTGGCCTAGTGTTCTGGAACAGCTGCAGCCGGCACTGGGCCCGCCTGGAATGCGGGGACAAGCTGCGCACCAGGACTTTTATGGAAACTTGCTGGTGGAGACGGCGGCGGCGGCGGCGGCGGCCAGAGGGCTCCCAGCGGCCGGAGCGGCAGCGGCAGCGGCCGGAGCGCCCAGACCCCCGCCCACACCCAGGCGCAGGACGCGCACAGCCTCTCCGCGCGCAACGAGGACACTCGCTTGTCGCCGGCTCCTGGCGGGTGAGAGGAGTCGGGGAACGTGGGGCGGGGGCGGCGGGGGCCCGGAGGTGTCGGGTCCCCCCTGCCCCCCTGCGGGGACGGGGGCCGCAGGGAGAAGCGCCCTGCTCCCGGCTCCTGGCAGGGCTGCGGCCGCAGTACCCGAGCGCGCGGGGCTGCTGCCAGCTGTGGCGGCGCGGGCGGCCCGGCCCCAGCGAGGGGCGCCCTGCGGGCTCGGCGGGGTGGCGGCCCAGGTCTGCGCGTCGCCCTGCGCTCCTGCTTTCAGCCCCGCTCGTGCCGGTCGGCCGAGTTGCGTTCGGGTGCTATCTCCACTCCTGCAGGGAAGAGCGAGCGAGCGGAGTGGGTGCAGTCCCTTCGCTCTACCCTTGGGGTCCAAGCAGGTATAAAGTTCGGTGTCGTCCCCCACTCACCACGTGCCCCCAGCGCGGTCTCGGTCTCTGCCCGCGATATCTGCTGTTTGTTTTTTTAAGATTTTATTTATCTGACAGAGAGAGACACAGCGAGAGAGGGAACACAAGCAGGGGGAGTGGAAGAGGGAGAAGCAGGCCTCCCGCAGAGCAGGGAGCCCGATGTGGGGCTCGATCCCAGGACCCTGGGATCATGACCTGAGCTGAAGGCGGGCGCTTAAGGACTGAGCCACCGAGGCGCCCTGATGCCTGCTGTTTTTTAAGAGAAACCAGTCCCGGTCTGTCACTGCGGAGGCTGAGGAGTAAAATGGGATTTAACAGCCTATCGTCTATCCCCCTCCCTCCAAAGTATGTTTTGGGGCGATTTTGTCCGAGGTGGGATGTTGGGGTGGCGCAGCTACAGTTGGAAGTTGGAGTGCAAAACGTGGTCACCTCTTGAGACCTCCCTTGTCCCTATGCTTTTTGAAAATGCGAAGCCATTCCAACTGTAAACTGTGAAACGCTCCACAATGCTAAAAATGTATTGGCATTTGAAAGAAAATAACCGAGTTGAGAGGTTAGTTGATTATCGCAATGGCTTCGAGGTCTTCATTTGGTATTTATTTAAGGTCCATAACGCGAACAAAGAGTTGGGGGGAGGGTGCGGTGGAGAGAGAGCGAGAACAAGGTAAAAATAGCATCAAGAGATGTCCTAACAAAATGTCTGTCCTAGGGAAAGAGGCAGGTAGAAAAATGTAAGTAAGCCTTAAGAAAGAAATAGTTCCATTTGCAAAGCAATGGGAGCATCATTCATCAGCTAAATTTTCTTAATGAATTCATGTAACGGGCCCATTGGCCTGCGAGTCACAACATAACTATGTGTTTGGTAGTACCATTAAGTAAACCTGAGTATTTATACCATCTTAGTCACACGTCATTAAGCGAATCTCATTATCCCCCCGCCCCCCGCGCCCAGACCTTGTACAGCTTAAAGAACTGCCATAAGAAAACTCAAAATACACGTAAGTCTCTGAAATTCTTTTGAGTTTGAGGTGTGCGAAAAATGAGGTGTGGAAAAGTGCATGATTGAGCGACAGTTTTCTGGGGAGATGTGTTTGATATAAATGAAATTTGATTATTTAATATAATTAGTTAAGATTCATCCTCACAGGTATTAGCCCCCTATTTTTCAAGATCTTTTATATTTTGACTGGCATAATTTAAATAAAAATGTGGGGAATTGTGTATTTTATCTGTAACAACTTCCTTAAGGAGCCCTGAGCAAAAACCACAACAAAATTCTTTTAAATCCAGTTTCCCTCAACACAGGATTGGTGTAATTCAGTTTTAATAGAAGATTCACATTTCTACATCCATTTTAGGCTGAACTGTAGTGAATAGCAATTTTTCTTGCTCACTTTCAATGGAATCTGTGCTATTTTTGAAAATTTGATATGTAAGATTGATCATTGTCAAATATATGTCATCTTGAGATGGCTGGCTATATTTAGCATCAACAGAGGAATATGTTATCTAGGCTTTTGAACAGTATTTTTCCCCTGAAATTATACTTGAAGTATTTAGGTTAGGGTTTCATTTGTGAACAGAATGAAAACTGAGGATGTATATTTTGAAGAGATTAATTGGAGATTTAGATTGCTTAGAACCCGAGTGACCTAAAATGACATACTTCAATTAGGAAAAAAAAACTATTTTTGAAACACCCTGAAGGCAAATAAAGGTATTGTTTAAATAAAAACACATGCCTACAAGAAAGAAAACAGTGCAGTAAATGTAGAAAAGGATGTAATAGACGGGCAGATGTCTAAAAGTTTTTATGGAAGAGATGAGTCAGTACATTTTATAGTATATAGGCCATATACACACAAAAAATATCTTGGTAGTCTAGAGGGAAAATGACCTACAACATTCTTAATAATTTCACCTATTTCTGTTCTTGTTTAATCAATTTGTGGTTTATATTACCTGTGTAATTTCTTTCATGCTCTCTTCTGGTTTTGTAATTGCAAAATTACATATTCTTTACATACACTTGGAATTGTTATATTTTCTCTTTCTATTTAAATATTCAGTGCATAGTTTGGCTGGACTTAGGGTACTATACTTTCTACACTCTAGGATGAGTGGATTTTTACCCTGAAATCCAACTTACTTCTAGTAAAATTTGTTTTTTGTTCTAAAGTTAATATAACCATATTATATTTATGGTTAAAAATGATCAAGAATGGAAAGGGGGACTTTCAAAACAGGACACATGTACCGTTAGTGTTTTGATATGTTTCCTCCTTTTCCCCCGTGCACAGGAATTTTTTCTTGGTTGCCGGATCTCTGGGAAGCCGTGTGTGCAAGCCCCGGGTGCAGTATCTGCCATCCAGTAAGTGTTCAGTACCCCTTCTTTTTCTCCCCACACCTCCCTTTTTTTTTTTTCCTTCTTGTCCTCTCCTCCCTTTTACTGTGAGATTAGAAGGCAGATTGGGGCTCCCTGGGCCACATTTTGAGGTTGGTGAAATTCGACTTCTGCCTTCTTTTCTATGCCTCTTTTTTGTCCTTTCCTCCCCCTTAACTGTGCCTCCTTCTTTCAGGCCAAACTAGGCCTCCCTTTGTCTCTCCATTTTCTCAGTGCTGCCTGTTCCTTTAGATCAGGGGCCACAGATTAGCAGCCAGAAAGCCACCTGCAGCCATGGCCATGCTTACAAATTCGTATATTTTATGATAAGGATTTCTAGCGTCTCCTGAAAAATTGGGTCATTTCTGCATAGCAGCAGTACCCCGGGACTGAGCACTTGCTTCCCCCTCAGGGCACACATACCCCTTCTGACACTGTCGCCATCATTCCCTGTTACCTTACAACCGGCTGTCACTTGCTCACGTTACCTGTCAGTGACACTACCTTACCTTAACTTCCATTTACTTTGCCTGACCCTAGACACTGGAGTATGATGCAGCAGTCCCCAGATGTCCGTATGAGGCAAGTCTGAAGCCGTGATAGGATGGAGAGTCTGGACCCGGCATCAGGGACCTGCACTTGAAATGTTGTAGATATATTTGGGTCAGCAATCCTTCTCTTAAATAATGTGATCATGGCAATGAGAAGAGGTTAACATTCATTGACACTAATTGCTCATGTCAATTGGAGCTGGAAGAGACCATGTATACTAACTAAAACATTTTAACTGGTGGGATTTCAGAAAGCGTAGGGTAGGTATTTCTGGGGAAGAAATCTTTCGCAGGAACTCTTAAAATACTCCTCATCTCTCTCCACCCTGGAAGTGTTTAGGAGAGTTTTTTTTTTTTAACCCCTAGAGATTGGCCATAAAGAGGAGCTAACTACTCTTCCTCTTCTGCCTCCTCACCCTCCCTTTGTTTGGAGCCAGAGGCCTGGGTCTGCCCGTTCCCAGAGAGGGTGAGGAGGCCCAGTCTCCTCCAGAGAGTACCATGTCCATGTGCTTGTGAAACCAACTTCTGGTTTTTCATGATACCTAGCTTAATGTAAACCCACTCGATTTTATTTTCTATTCATTCATTTATGCATCTTCATCGTCAGCCCTCTTTTTGGAGCTGTTAATCATAAATTTTACTTGGACTGACTTTGGATCAGACCATTTACCTGTTACCTCTTTGTCATTCATCCACTTGCTCAAATATGAATTGAGTTTGTACTGTGTCCTAGTTGTTGTGTGAGACACCAAGGATAAAGAACAGAGTAGAGCAGCATTCTTTTAAGGGGCTTATAGTATGGTGAATGCTCTTTGGAAACTGTCACATACAGTCTTATGAGTGCAAAGTGTTATATATTGTTAATACAGAAGAATATCAAAGCAGGTTGAAAATAAGATTCTTGGTTATCAGTGAGGAATTGTTGGTAGGAGAAAAACAATCTCACTATTCCAAACAGAAAAAATATTTTTGAATTGTGATAAGGTTAATAACTGGTTTTATATTTTTATTTATCTTTTAAAATTAAAAAAATTATTTATCTTCTAAAATCTTATTTACTTGACAGAGAGAGCACAAGCAGCGGGAGAGGGCAGAGGAAGAGGGAGAAGCAGGCTTCCCGCTGAGTAGGGAGCCCAATGCAGGGCTCGATCCCAGGACCCTGGGATCATGACCTGAGCCGAAGGCAGACGCTTAACCGACTGAGCCACCCAGGCACCCCTTCTGATATTTTTAAATTATAAGGTTATAATCTTCATTAACTAAATGTAATAAAGCTACATTGTATTTAAGTGTATTTTTCTGCTAAAGTGAAAAATGATAAAAATTTAGGCTCACATTTTATAAAGCTCAAAACATTTTTTCCAAAGACTGTGAAGAAATAGGTTTTAACATTTACTTGTGGTATATAGTTAAGTGTTCTAAAATCTTAAAGGGGTGCCTGGGTGTCTCCGTCAGTTAAACATCTGCCTTCAGTTCAGATCATGATCCCGAAGTCCTGGGATCGAGTCCCACATCGGGCTCCCTTCTCAGTGGGGAGCCTGCTTCTCCCTCTCCCCCTACTCCTGTTCATGCTCTCTTGTACACCCTCTCTCTCTCAAACAAAATCTTAAAAAATAAAATCATCTTAAAAGTTGAGACAAAGAATTTACTTGAGTTTAATGAAATGCAGATTTAAAGCTGTCCGTCTTGACAATTCTGTTCCTTGAGAAAGGAGATAACATTAACACAATGAAACGGTTATTATAAATGATAGCTATGATTTAAAATTCTTTTCTTGATTCCTGCATTATTTGCTCTCCTGGAATATTTTAATTGCATGTCTAAAAAGTCAAGGAAAATTAATAGAAAATACAGAGGTCAGATCCAATGAAATTCTAGAACAGAAATATTAGATGCATATTTTTTGATCCATTGTACTTAATATTACATTCTACTATGAGACTTACATATTGTCTCACAGCTTGAGCTTCATACCTTAATATTCAACCTGGAAATTATAACAGCCCAAAATTATACTCTAGAACACATTTTATTAGGCTATTAAGTCATTTTCAAAAGCTTCTTGAAGCTTATCTCACTAATTGCTATGCCTGTTGATACCAGTATTAATATTACCATTGGGTATATTATATATATGTTTCATGTACTTAAATTAGATAAAAATGGAGAATGTAAGGTGAAATGAGTAGTTGAGTAACAGTCAAAAAACCTGGAGTCTACTTCCTTGTTCTGTGGCTGAACAACTTACAACCTGGACAAGTCACTGAATCTCTTGGTGCCTATTTTTTTATATGGGGTTGGACTGAGTGATTTTTTTTTTTTAAGATTTATTTATTTGAGAGCGAGCACGTGAGTGGGCCCATGTGTGCGAGTGGGGGGAGAGGCAGAGGGAGAGAATCTTCAAGCAGACTCCCTGCCGAGCACAGAACTGGAGACCCAGTTCAATCCCAAGACCCATGAGATCACGACCTGAGCCAAAACCAAGAGTCGGACGCTTAACCGACTGAGCCACCCAGGTGCCCCTGGACTAAGTAGATCAAGTCTAAACTTTCTTAATAGGACATTCGGGAATCTTCCCAGTCTGCCCAGCCTTTCTAGTTTCACCATGGATTTGCTGGGTAACTAACCTACAGCTCCCGAAATTTGCAATGGGTCATCAGGCATTGGTGTTTTTGTTCACGTTGCTTCTTTTGTCTGAATGTGTGGAATCCTATTTATCTTAAATCCTATTTATCTTTCAAGGTTTAAATCAAATGTCACCGTCTCTGTGTAACTTAACCCCAACCCCCTCCTTCACCCCACCATTGTCTTTTCCACAACTTTTCCATGTTTCTATAGCCCTGTATATATACTGCTATTATACCACTTAATACTTTGTATTATAATCATTTGTGGTCCCATCTATTTCTCCCAACAAAGTTACTTGATTTCAAAAGTTTTTTCATACCTTTTGTATCCCATTGCCAGAGTACGTTCTCCTTTTCACAAAAATACGGTATTATAAATACAGACCAAATATATCAAATTTGAAAAAAATGCAGCCTTTTTGATAAATTGTATAGTAATATGCTATAGGCTATAGTAATATTGCAATACACTCTCTGAAACCTATGATGGGTACTTAGTTGTCTTCATTTGACATGAATGATTAATATGTTAGAACGGAATCATTAAACCCCTTCATCATCCCAGCCTTCTGTATTATGACCAAGCTCTTACTGATGAGCTACATGTTTTACCTTATCCTTTGGTGTTTTCTCTCTACACATTCTTCATAACAATTCATCTGGCTTGCCTGCGATCTTAAAACACTTGGAACCCTGCAGAGGGGCTGAATTGTTGTGTTGCTGCTGCCCCCTGAAGGTGGCCAAGAACATCGCATCTGCCTGTGCAGACAGGAGAAAAGCCACTTCAGACTAGATTAGGAAAAGGCTCTGAGATTCCCCATATAAAATCCTTTGGCATTCAGGTTACTGACTATAGGAATTAAGTTATTAAAGTAACTTCATTTAGCATTCTAAAACCGTGAGGGCGTGCTCGGTCCAACTACTCCCGTCGAGGAATGAGAACTGACATGATTTGATAGAACATTCTTTCCTATAATTCAGCCAATCTCAGAATGTGGTTTCAGAATCCCTGGGAGTCCCCAAGACCCTTTCAGAGCCCATGAAGCCCTTCCTTTTCCAATTATATCTCTGTATGAGGCCATATCTTTAAATACTTCGGTCCGAATAACATATCACAATTTTGAATGCAGAAGCAGGTATGAGAATGTATCTGTCTCTTTTTTTTTTTAAGATTTTTTTTTTAAGTTTTTTTTTTTATTTATTTGACAGAGACACAGCGAGAGAGGAAACACAAGCAGGGGGAGTGGGAGAGGGAGAAGCAGGCTTCCTGCTGAGTAGGGAGCCCGACATGGGGCTCGATTCCAGGACCCTGGGATCACGACCTGAGCTGAAGGCAGACACCCAATGACTGAGCCACCCAGGTGTCCCTGGAGGCATTTTTCTTTAACATCAGAGAACTTATTTTTATATGTGTTCACATTTTCAGATGTTATTTAAATGAATCATTTTCTAACTAAAAATGTTAGCCTCATTATATTGGTAATTATCTTTTATCCCATCTAGACTATGAGCTCCATAAAAAAGATATTTTAGGGGTGCCTGGGTGGCTCAGTCAGTTAGGCGTCCGAATCTTGATTTTGGCTCAGGTCATGATCTCAGGGTTGTGAGACTGAGCCCCTTGCTGGGCTCTGCACTGGGAGTGAAGCCTACTTAAGATTCTCTCTCCCCCTCTCCCCTTCTTACTCCCTCTCCCTCTCTAAAAAAAATAAAAGGAGAGATACTTTATTCTCTTCATCTTTGTAGTGCCTTATACTATGTCCAGCACATTGTAGAAAGATAAGTTTCTTGAGTGAATATTCATTTTAACTAGTTTAATCTTCTCCCATTTATTCTTTTTTTAAAATTTATTTTCTTATTTAAATTCAATTAGCCAACACATAGTACATCATAGTTTTTGATATAATGTTCAGTAATTCATTAGTTGAGTATAACACCCAGTGCTCATATCACGTACCCTCTTTAATGCCCATCATCCAGTTATCCCTTCCCCCCCAACCACCCCTTCCGCAACCCTCAGTTTGTTTCGCATAGTCAAGAGTCTCATGGTTTGTCTCCCTCTCTGATTTCTTCCCAGTTTTCTCTCCCTTCCCCTATTGTCCTCTGCACTATTCTTTATATTCCATGTATGAGTGAAACCATATGATAATTGTCTTTCTCTGCTTGGCTTATTTCACTTAGCATAATCCCTTCCAGTTTCATCCATGTCCATGCAAATGGTGGGTATGCATCCTCTCTGATGGCTGAGTAATATTCCATTGTATATATGAACCACATCTTTATCCATTCATCTGTTGAAGGACAGCTCGGCTCCTTCCACAGTTTGGCTATTGTGGACATTGCTGCTATCAACATTGTGGTACACATGCCCCTTCTTTTCACTGCATCTGTATCTTTGGGGTAAATACGCAGTAGTGCCATTGCTGGGTCATAGGGTAGCTCTATTTTTAACTTTTTGAGGAAACTCCATACTGTTTTCCAGAGTGGTTGCACCAGTTTGCATTCCCACCAACAGTGTAAGAGGGTTCCCCTTTGTCTGCATCCTCGCCAACAACAGAGGCGAGGATGTTTCCTGACTTGTTAATTTTATCCCAATTCTGACTAGTGTAACGTGGTATCATTGTGGTTTTGATTGGTATTCCAATTTATTCTTTTATAAAGTTTATTTTTAATTAACATATAATGTATTATTTGTTTCAGGGGTACAGATCTGTGATTCATCAGTCTGACTTCCAATTCTTAATTCTATGACACTCTTAACCTATATCTACGAAATAACATGCAAACCACCTACTGTGTGGTCCATTATAGGGATTCAGTTGTTAGTTTCCACACTTCTCCTTTATCAGTATAGAGACTCCAGGTCTTTCTTGAGATGTACTGTAGCTTTAAAAATATCCTTATGTTTTATTTTCATATGTATCTTAATTTTATTAATGATTTCATCAAATGAGAACTTAGCGATTTTCTTTGAGTAGTTACTTTGAAGTCTTCCCAAGACAGACTAAAAGGCAAGAATTAAGGGTTTTGATTCTGAGGGAATAGGAGGATGGTCTGTGTGGTACCTAGGATGTGGTGGTTGCAGCTGCAGTAGGATTTAAAACACCTAGGAAGTACTTATGTGTTATGCTGCAAGAGATGTACTACAAAATAAATGAAACAGACTTTGTATTGTTGAAGATGATGGAAAAAGTGAGTAATTGTTGAAGCTTCTTGATGGGTATATGAGGGTTCATTATATTTGTCTAATTTTGTATATGTCAGAAATTTCCTTAATATAAAAGTAAAGAACTGATATGTCTGGGATGTTTAACCATATAAAAAATTTAAAAGTTTATACCAGGTATACCTAGAAGCCTAAGCACATTTAGAGGTGTCAGACTGAAGGAGAGAAAACATTCCTGCTTAGGGTTTAGTGGAGAAAATCACGATTTCTATTATAATTAGTTTGGGAAAATATTTCACTGGTAAAAGTGGCTTAAGAATTGTCTTGAGGGGTGCCTGGGTTGCTCAGTCGTTAAGCGTCTGCCTTTGGCTCAGGTCAGGATCCCAGAGTCCTGGGATTGAGCCCCACATCAGGCTCCCTGCTCACTGGGAAGCTTGTTTCTCCCTCTCCCACTCCCCCTGCTTGTGTTCCCTCTCTCACTGTCTCTCTCTCTCTCTCTGTCAAATAAATAAATAAATAAAATCTTTAAAAAAAAAAAAAAAGAATTGTCTTGGAAGGGGACACCTGGCTGGCTTAGATGGAGGAGTGTGACTCTTGATCTCGAGGTCGGGAGTTTGAGCCCCACAATGGGTGAAAAGATTACTTAAATAAAAACTTTAAAAAAAAAAAAAGAATCCTCTTGGAGGTGGAAATGAGCTATTGCATGTGTATGTTAGGTGAGAGGTTGAAGGAATGGGAAGGGAAACCAGGTCTGAGAGAGCCTGAAGAAGTCCTAACAAGCCTAGATGAGAATTTTAATTGCGATCCATGCTGCCCTGTGCAGTTAATAGCCTCAGAGCTCGAGTGATAGCAGCACAGAGGGGTAGGGGATGCGATAGTTGAGTAGGTGAGCCTGATGAAGACATAAGGAATGGTGACTTGTTACCCTATTAGAAACCAAAGGAATCATGGCTAGAAGTTTCTATGGGAACTTTTTTAAACCTCATTTTACTAATCATGAATACTTAAAATCATTATTCTGATAATATGTAATCAGTTAAGAACTTTGAAAAAACTGCATTAAAACAGCTTCCCTATAGAAACTGAGGTAACTTTATGTACTCACCACACTTGGGTTCTGGGACCTATGGAAAAGACTTGATACTCAAAATGTTTATCAGGATTCTGAAGAAGAGAAAACTGTTAAAGTGGATACTTTGAATTTTATAGCTTCTCATCTTGTAAGTTTATTAATAAAAATGACAGTAATACATGTGAATACTAAATATATATGAGTATTTCTGGGAACTATAATTATATGAAATTGAAGGAGGGCTTGGGGTCTCTGTTCTAAATTGGCAAATTCCACATGAGTTTATAGGCTGGTAGGTGAAATGTTGACTAATAGCATATTAAAGAGCATGAACGTGGGAGGCAATGATAAAATTAGTCTAATTGAATGGTATTTGGATTTTGAGACTATGTTCCCAAAAGATGAATTTGAAAATCTTCTGTAAATATCCAGTAGCAGATTTTAACATAAGTACAAACAGTTCATTAAGGAAATAAAAGTTGGGTCAAAGGAATGGGATCTTTTAGACTTCTCAGTTTTGATGATTACTACATGAATATTAAAAATCTTTCTGTGATAGCTTTTGGGGGTTTACTTTAAATTATAATTTATTATTTAATGACATTGAGGCAGGCACTGGAAAGGAACCAATCTGCTGTAATCTGGGAAAGGAGCATAAAGTCTACCAGATGTACAGGTGGACATAAGAGAAGTACAAAAAGTAGTCTGAGGATGGAGGTCATTATCTTGGGCATCTAACTGGAAGGTGGGGGTATGGTGCATGCTGCCTTTCAGTTCTGTATCAGAGATGGTTGATGTTAGAACTCTGTGTTGGGGAGCCTGGGTGGCTCAGTCCATTAAGCATCCGATTCTTTTTTTTAAGATTTATTTATTTGACAGAAAGAGCACAAGTAGGCAGAGAGGCAGGGAGAGGGAGAGGCGGGCTCCCCACTGAACAGGGAGCCCCATGTGGGACTCGATCCCAGGACCCCAGGATCATGACCTGAGCCGAAGGCAGATGCTTAACCAACTGAGCCACCCAGGTGCCCCAGCATCCGACTCTTGATTTCAGCTCAGGTCATGATCTCTCAGGGTCGTGAGATCGATCCCTGTGTTGGGCTCCACATTCAGCAGGTAGTCTGTTTGAGGTTCTCTCTCTCTCTGTCTCCCTCTGCCCCCCCCCACCTCCCTCGAATGAATGAATGAACGAACGAACGAACGAACAAACAAATCCTACCTGTGTCTGTAGATAGTAAAGCAGACTGGACCATTAAAAATCCTGTTTCAAGGCTTTTGTTGAGAGTTTTGGCCAAGAGACTGTTAACAGCATGAGACTAGGGAGAGCATCTGCTATTCATTGAATTGTATTTCTCAATGCTCAGCAGAGTGCCTGGCACATAGCAGATGCTTAATAAATATTTGTGTAATAAATGGTGTGTTCTATTTATATTGTATTCCTGCATGAGGAAAATCATAATGATAGTAATACATTATATCCAGACAATTTTTAACTGTTTCTAAAGTGCTTCACCTTGAAGTTGGCAGGATTTACGTATGCAGTAAACAATTATTACATATGTCTTCTGTATGCCAGGCACATGCCACAGGCTGTGGACACAGTAATGCATAAACTACAGTCTGTACTCTCAAAGAGCTCACATTCTGGTAGAGAGGGAGTCAAGAAAGTGGTTCATTACCATACGTTATGGTAAATGCTAGAGTCAGGGTAAGCATGTGGGTGCAATGTAAATACACATGGGAGAAGCACATAATCCAGTCTTGTGGAGTCAAGGAAGACTTGCTGGAGAAAAATGACTATCTATGACCTAAAAGATGAGTAGGAGTTAGCTAACAGATAAGGGAATGGGCAGAACTTGAGGCTGAGGGAGCTAGCTGTGCAAAGGCTTGAGGCGTACCAGTTTTTCCATGTGGGTGATAGGAAGATGTAGACAGAGATGAGGCTCACGAGGCAGTGCAAACTACCAAAGTGTATGACATCACCGAATAAAAAGTGTAGAGCGAGAAGAAAAGGGCAAAGACTGAAACGTGTGGGCAGAGAGCATCGAAGAAGCGGAGAGAGTCCGAGAAGCTCTCAGAGGAGACAGAAGGAATGGTCAGAGACATGGAAGAACAGGGAGAGCAGCACCGTGGAGCTGAGGGAGGAGGATTTCAGAGTGAAGGAGTGGCTGAGAATGTCAGATGCAGTCTTGACATTCTGAAGGGGGGAACTGTCCATTTTATGGGGCAATATAATGAGAAAGGCATTGTTGTTCTTATTTTATATATGAAACAAGTTCACGGAAGTAAAGTGGCTTGTCCAAGACCATGCATCTAATAAACAGTCCAAACAGAAACACTAATACGAGTTTTCTGGTTCTAACTCCAGTGTTTCCTCCATCATCACCGTCTGCTTAATGTGTTGAGAAAATCAGCAGTTAACTGAGAACGTGTCATCAGGATATAATTCCGAACATTTTGCCTCAAAGGTCCTTAAGCAATAAAAGCTCTAGTAGAATATTTTGGAAGACTTCAAAATATATGTTTTTTTTTATTTTTTTATTGTTAATCACCATACATTACATCATTAGTTCTTGATGTAGTGTTCCATGATTCATTGTTTGTGCATAACACCCAGTGCTCCACGCAGAACATGCCCTCCTTAATACCCATCACCAGGCTAACCCATCCCCCCACCCCCTCACCTTCAAAATATATTTGTATTAACCTCTTGCCAAATTTAAAAATTCAGGGGTTTGGAAATTTTGTATGGGAGAGGGTTTATGAAAAATTAGGACAAGATTGAACCTGAATATGCAATTTTTAAAAATTGAAGTTTAATTAACAGTGTTCTATTAGTGTCAGGTGTACAACATATTGATTCAATAATTCTATTCATTATTCAGTGTTCACCATGATAAGCGTAGTCACCATTTGTCACCATGTCACCATGTTCCCTATGCAGTGCTTTTCATTCCCGTGACTTACTTATTTTATAACTGGAGTTTGTACTTAATTCCGTTTGTGTATTTGGCCTATCCCTCTACCTGCCTGGTAATTACTGGTTTGTTCTCTGTTTTTAAGAGTTTACTGGGTTTGTTTCTTTGTTTTTTAGATTCTACATATAAGTGAAATCATAGGGTATTTGTCTTTCTCTGATTTACTTGACTTAGCATGATGCCCTGTAAACCCATCTGTGTTGTCCCAAATGGCAATATCTCATTCTTTTTTATGTCTGAGTAATATTCGTGTGTGTGTGTGACTTCACATTTTCTTTATCCATCCACCCATTGATGGACATTGGGTTGCTTCCATATCTTGGCTATTGTAAATAATGCTGCAGTAAACATAGAGGTGCATTTATCTTTTTGAATGAGATATGACAATTAGAATGACAAGCACTGGAATCTCCATACCATTTTTCACAGTGGCACCGGTTTGCATTCCCACTAACAGTGCCCTAGGGTTCCATTTTCTCCATATCCTCGCCAACACTTATTTCTTATCTTTTTGATACTTAGTCATTCTGACAGGTGTGAGGTTATATCACTGTGTTTTTGATTTGCATTTTCCTGATGATTAGTGATGTTGAGCATCTTTTCATATGTCTGTTGACCCTCTGAACATCTTTGAAAAAATGTCTGGGTCCTCTGCCTATCTTTTAGTCGGATTTTTTTTTGGTGTTGAATTGTATAACTTCTGTATATATTTTGGATATTAACCCCTTATTGGATATATCATTTGCAAATATCTTCTCCCATAGAGTAGGTTCCCTTTTTGATGGTTGATGTTTCCTTTGCTGTGTTTCCTTTTTTGTTTTGGTATAGTCCCAATAGTTTGTTTTTGCTTTGGTTTCCCTTGCTTGAGGAGGCCTATCCATAAATATGTTGCTAGGGGCGATTTCCAAGAGATTACTGCTTGTGTTTTCTTCCAGGAATTCCATGGTTTCAGGTCTCACATTTAGGTCTTTAATCCATTTTGAGTTTATTTTTGTGTATGGTGTAAGAAAGACAAGTTTCATTCTTTTGCATGTAGCTGTCCAGTTTTCTCAACACCATTTATTGAAAAGACTGTCTTTTCCCTCTTGTATAATCCTGCCTCCTTTGTTGTAAATTAATTGACCATATAGGTGTGGATTTATTTCTGGGCTCTCTATCTTGTTCTCTTGATCTATGTGTCTCTTTTTGTGCCAGTACCATACTGTTTAAATTACTACAGTTTTGTAATATGTTTTGAAATCTGGGATTGTGATACCTCCAGTTTTTTTCAAGATTGCTATAGCTATTTGAGGGCTTTTGTGGTTCCAGACAAATTTTAGAATTATTTGTCCTAGTTCTATAAAAAATGCTATTAGTATCTTGATACAGATTGCACTGAATCTGTAGATGGCTTTGGGTATGTTTTGGAAGTTTTAATGATATTAATTCTTCCAATCCATGAGCATTATTTCTTTCCATTTGTTTGTGTCATCCTCAATTTCTTTCATCAATGTCTTATAGTTTTCAGCATATAGAAAAATTAACTTCCTGGGTTAAATATATTTCTAGGTATTTTTTTCTTTTTAGTACAATTGTAAATGGGATTGTTTTCTTAATTTCTCTTTCTGCTATTTTGTTATTAGTGTATAGAAATGAAACATATTTCTGTATATTAATGATCTGGAATTTTTATATCAATACACATTGACCACAAAAAATTATGATCATTTACATATTAAGCAGCTATTATTTAGTCCAAGACATGGTCCCTAGTTGGCTGATATATGAGAGGGAGGCAGGTTGGGCAGAGTTGCAGGTCATTGTGCCCTTCTGGGAGGAAGGCCTGAGTAGGACATTGTGGAGTGAGGATGAAGGGAGGGTGGTAGGAGACAGAAAGGAGAGGATTTAAGGAAACTGAAAATGTTCAGCTGCAGTTTAGCATAATGATCCATTCCTTGACAAATGTCAGTACTGTTGGACTCCCTTCCACAGGAACTTCCTTTATGAATTTATGGTTCAGTGTTGAGATTCACTAACCTGTGTGACAATCAAATAATTTTTGAACATTTCAGGGGCTATGTCATGACTTTGTTGGAATCACATATACTTTAAAAATCCCTCATAAAACCAAAATCCCCACTGTCATCATACAATTAAAAGTGAATTTGGTTACTGTAGGAGGACACTGTTAAATAATGTTCTGCTAGATAAATTCAGAGGCCTTCTATACTCTTGGCAGTTTAGCAGAATGATGAGAGAGGTCATTCCTTAAGAGATTGACATACATGTGAATATTGTTACTTGATTTTTCACTATCATTAATTACAACAAAAGGAGTGCCAACTTGCATGTTGCTGACTTGGGCACTTTTAAAATCAGAGAAAACGGTACCTGACCTTATCACAGGTAAATGAATTCACTAAATGAATTCTAAACCACAACCAGTTGAGTTAACTGCTTTTCATTCAGTACTTGAGAATCATTTAATAACTTAACTCTGGGGTCTCCTTAACTCAAAGTAATTCTAAGAGAATAACTGCTAGCACATATCAATTTAAGAGTAAATAAACTTACTTAAATAAAAACTGTGCTCACATGGGGCAAAATACCAGCACCATGTTCTACTGCCAGTTGCCAGCTCAAGACTACAAATTCATTAAATGTAGAGAATACTATCAGTCATGTCTTTTGAGCTTCCAGTATATTTCTGCTGCTCAGAATTATGGTTCTCAAATAATTTAACTATACTAGTAGGTTAAGCCTTCTAAGCTGGTTGGTATTCCCCTCCCTCCACCAGACACAACAGTTGTACTATTTTTTTGGCATCAGCATAATACAGTGTTAGGTAAGACTGCAGACCCTGTAGTCAGTCTGCCTGTGTTTATCCTGTGTCCACCACTCATTAGTTGTGTGGTCCTGGGCGAGTTACTTAACTTTCTAAGTCTCAGTTTTCCTATCTGTAACAATTTACAGATTGTTCAAACCTATTAGATAAACTCAAAGATACTATTCTCGTCTTAATATTTTAAGAATTTTATTTTATTTTTTTTAAAGATTTTATTTATTTTGAGAGAGAGGGAACACAAGCTGGGAGAGAGGCAGAGGGAGAAGCAGGCTCCCTACTGAGCAGGGAGCCTGATGTGGAACTTGATCCCAGGACCCTAGGTCATGACCTGAGCTTAACCGACTGAGCCACCCAGGTGCCCCGGAACCACTTAAGAATTTTAAAATTACTGGGCTTGGAAATTTTGAGAGAGGGTGGATAATAGTTTTTACCTGAAAGGGTTATTGAGGGGAGTGGATGAAATAATGCTTGTTAAACACTTGGCACATTACCTGGCACACAGTAAAGGCTCCATAAATGTTAGCTTGGATTATTATCATCATTTTATTCATATGTGATCCAAGGATGTATTAATGAGATAGTTTTGATAAGAACTGTGGAATAGAATTCTTTCTTGTGAAGTTAATGATCCAAACGTAGTCAAATTCATACCTTTAACTTTAGCACAGAAAGACAACTGGGTTAGCAACTGGAATATAATGCTGTTTCTACCAGGCAGAGTCACACCTTTTAAAAATAATAAAGGAATCCTGGGGTGCCTGGGTGGCTCAGTTGGTTGAGCCTCTGACTCTTGATTTTGGCTCCGGTCATGATCTCAAGGTTGTGGGATCGAGCCCTGCATCGGGCTCTGCGCTTAGTGTGGAGTCTTCTTGTCCCTCTCCCTCTAAATAAAATCTTTAAAAATAATAAAAAATATAAAGGAAGCATATAGATATTTGCCTGCTTGATCTTGAAATTTTTTTTCTCTAACATAAAACTATTTAAGAGATAGGAATTCCTACTGGTTTGTAATCTGCACCTTAAAAGACAAGTCTGTAAGACAAAAAGCCAATAAACTTATTTTGCTACAGCTTTTTTATCATCAAAATGCAGAACAGAGCAAACTCAGCAAAGGATCACTTGCTCATATTTTCTTTAAAAAAGTTAAAGTTAATACTATTCAAATTTTCACAGACTTTCAGAGTTCAGAATACTGACATGCTATTTAAAAGACTATTTTCACTGGTTTTACTCATACTGAATTTAAAAATTAAACTTACTTTATTCTGAATCTATAAATAAGTCAAGATATAATTTGAAGATTTTTAAAAAATCAAATGAAGGTAGCTGATTCATTTATTCTCCAGGACTGTTCTTGACAGGCTAATTTTTCACCATCACCAAACCACACAATTTTCTTTCATTTCACCCCCCCAAAAAAAATTTTTTTTCTCTGAAGTTCCCTCTGGCCAGTTAATTTAGCTAAATTTATCAACCCCTATAATCCTATGTGAGATTGCTCAAAATTTCCTTTTACCCTTTGGTATTACTCTTTTAGATTACACAAATAATATATTAATGTGTGCTCACTGGCACGGAAATGTAGTTTTTTACTGAAGAGGGTAAAAAAGGTAGTGAGGGAGACCATGAATAATGAAATTAATCAAAATTATGGGTACCTACTGTTAGGTATTATTCTAGAATTTTTCACATATGTTATCTAATCCTAACTAGGAAGCACAGAATTGAAATTTGGATTTAGGTGTGATTATCAAATTGTAATCAAAGTGTGAGGTGATAAAGGCTCACCTATGTTGTTACGGAGGCAGTGAAAACAGTGAAGTAATATATATGAACAAATTTGAAAGAAACATTCACAAATCTTGACAATCTATCATAATTTAGGAGATCTAAAAGAAGAATGAACTGGAAATAATTCTAAGGTTTGAGAAGCTATGAGAATGAAGGGTAAATTTTATTGGTTGTACAAGAAGAAATCTCTAATAGGTAACTCTAGATATGACCGAGTGATTCAGGTAATAGCTCAGGACTAGAGCTATTTGTTATTTTTATCTCAGGCACACAGAATTAGATTACTCACAAACCTTGGTAATGACACACAGTCATGCATGGCCTGCTTTTATTAGGAAAGTATTGTTAATAATGTAATCATCCACAGGCTCACTGAACAACAAAAGTTAGGATTTTGTTAATAATTACATGGAATCCTGTCCCATCCACCTCCATCATATTGTCTTCTTCCAGAGAGAAAACTTTAGCCCCAATGGCTTCACTGGAAAGTTCTTGCAAACATTTAAGGAAAAAATGATTATCAGTTGTACATGAGGGAAGTCTTATAGAAAATTAAAGAAGAAATACTTCCCAACTCATTCTATGAGAGCAGTATTACTCTGTTAACAAAAGCAGATGTTACAAAAAAATAAAACTACAGACCAATATCTCCGATAAACATGGATGCAAAACTTAAAGTTTTATCAAATTGAATTTATCAGTATGTTTATGTTAAAAGGATACCTCTCCCTCTCCCACTCCCCTGCTTGTGTTCCTCCTCTCGCCATCTCTCTCTGTCAAATAAATAAATAAAATCTTTAAAAAAAAAAGAGAGACTCAAGATGTCATTACAGATTCAATGCAGTCCCAATCAAAATCTCAGCAGGCATTTTTACAGAAATTGACGACCTGATTCTAAAATTTATATGTGAATTCAAAGGACTCAGAATAGTCTAAACAAGTTTAAAAAGGAACAAAGAGTTACACTAACTTTTTCAAGGTTCATAAAGCTCACTAATTAGGCACCTGGGTAGCTGACTCGGTTAAGCATCCCACTCTTGATTTTGGCTCAGGTCATGATCCCAGGGTCCTGGATCAAGCCCCGCATCGGGCTCCCTGCTCAGCGGGAAGCCTGCTTCTCCCTCTCGCTCTTCCCCTGCTTGTGTTCCCTCTCTCGCTGTCTCTCTTTCTGTCAAATAAATAAATAAAATCTTAAAAAAAGAAAGAAGTTATACATCTACCATAAGGCCTAGCCATTATACTTTACTTACTTGAGAAATAAAAAAGCATAAAAAAAAGACTTGTACATGAATATTCATAGTAACTTTATGTGTAATAGTAACTGTAAACAACCCAAATATCCATCAACAGATGAATGGTTAACAAATTGTGGTATATTCATACAATGGACTAATATTCAGTACTAAAAAGGAATGAACTATTGATACATGTAATAACATGGATGAATCTCAAAAATAATTATGCTGGGTAAAGAGGCCTGACAAAAGAGTACATACAATCTGATTCCATTTATAGAAAATTTAATCTGCAGTGACCAAAAGTGTACCTGCCTGGGGATGGGGGTGAGAAAAGCAAGAAATGAAGGGAGTTAAGGGGTCTGAGAAAACCTTTGTGGGTAATGCATATATTCTCTTGATTATGGTGATGGTGTCACAAGGACATACATATGTCAGCTTATCAAATTGTGCATTATTTATTTATTTATTTTTAGAGATTTTATTCATTTGAGACAGAGAGAGCAAGAGTATGAGCAGGGGAGAGGCAGAGGGCAAAGGAGAAGCAGGCTCTCCGCCAAACCAGGAGCCAGACATGGGGCTTGATCCCAGGACCTGGGGATCATGACCTGAGCCGAAGGCAGATGCTTAACCATCTGAGCCACCCAGGTGCCCCAAATTGTGCACTTTTTAAAAGTGTAGTTTATTGTATGTGTATTAGTAAAGCTGTTAAAATTTTTTAAGCCAATGGATAAAATTCTGAAAATTACTCAATTCAGAAGTAGGTAGGGAAAGAGTAATAGAGGAAGAAAAAGGCAAACAAGAATAGTAAAATGGTAGGCTTAAGTCTGTGCATATAAATACATTAAATGTTAATGGAATAAATGCTGCAATTAAAAGATATCAGAATTGGTTTTTCAAAACAGCAAGGTCCAATTATATGGACAAATATAAAGTAAATGCCTAGAAAATTATATACATCATGCAGACTAAACTTAAGAAAGTTGGTGTGGCTATTTTAATATCAGATAAGTTCAAGACAATGAGATCAAAAGGAAATTTCATACTGATGGAGTCATTTCAAAAAGAAGATATCATAATGCACATGCACTTAAAAGAGCTTGAAATTACATGAAAAAAATAACAGAATTAAAGGAAGAAATAGCCAATTCCACATAGTTGAAGACTGTTAGAAGAGCTAGCCCCCCCCACACACACACAAATTAGTAAAGACACAGATCTAAATAACACCATCAACTACCTTGAGCTAGTTGATATTTATAGAATAATATACCCAGTAACAGCAGAATAAAAATTCTTTTTTTTTAAAAAAAAAGGTTTTATTTATTTATTTGACAGACACAGCAAGAGAGGGAATACAGGCAGGAGGGGTGGGAGAGGGAGGAGCAGGCTTCCTGCCAAGCAGGGAGCCCAATGCGGGGCTCGATACCAGGACCCTGGAGATTATGACCTGAGCCGAAGGCAGATGCTTAACTACTGAGCCACCCAGGCACTCCAGAATAATTCTTTGCAAGGGCTCTTGATACATTGACCACGCTATTCTGGACCATAAATTTATAAGGATCTTTTTTTTTAAGATTTATTTATTTGAGAGAGAGTGTGTGTACATGAGCAAGGGGAAGGGCAGAGAAAGAGAAACTCAAGCAGACTCTATGCTGAGCATGGAGCCCGTTGCAGGACTTGATCTCACGATCCTGAGATCATGACCTGAGCTGAAATGAAGAGTTGGACACTCAACCAACTGAGCCACGCAGATGCCCCTATAAGGATCTCTTAATGCCATGTGCCTTGTCCCTTCTATACCCTGAATCTTGGGAAAAGGAGCTGAAGGTTATTCCAGTTTATTACTTGCCTGGATTGTGTCAGTATTTTTTGAGGAGCAATTAACATGCTGTTTCTGTTTACAAAAATACATAGCATATTAAGAATTAAGTAATTAAAAATTGTTATTCAATACTAATCTATTTCTTCAGGTGCAAAAATACACAAAACTCTAAAATCACCGTGAGACCACATACAGCAAACATGAATGATATTTCCCAAAAGGCTGAGGTAAGTCTCCAACGTTAAAAAAAAAAAAGGGGGGGGGAACGTAGGATTGACTATAGAGCTGCGGAAATGGTAGAGCTGCTTGGTGGGAAGGTCATAGTTCATAATGACCTAGTGTCAGGATAGAAAATGTAAAAGCTAAAATTCACAGGCTGTTCTTGGGCCCAGTATTTTCATTTGGATTCTAATCTTGGCAGCATAATTATTAAATTTGTGAATGATGGTGAAGTGGATGTGATAGCTAACACCTTGAACAGAATTTTAATACCTTGATAAGTCTTAGAAGTTATTTTTTTTAGTATTTAAAAAACTAGATTTGATGTATATCTTTAGGAGAAAGCAATAATTCACTCTCAGGAGAGGCTCCTTCTCAGCTACTTCTTCCAGCAGCTGCAGCAAAACTTCTCTTCGCCTTTTTCTGGCTCTTGGCTGTACTTGGAGTTGTAGTAAGAAGAGTTCAGTTGCTGACACCCCAAAATTATGAAGTTTAAAAAAACCTTAAATGGCCAATGACACCATAAGATGATAATAAAATAGAGGCTGGGTATGCCACAGATTAATAAGTAACTTGCCATTATCACTAGGAGAAAAGGGTTTGATGTTCTGAGGCACCAACGTTTTATTTACTGAAATTTTTTAGCAATCTGCTTAATTTTTGAAACGATGAAAATAATTGGCTTTCCTGGTTTTACAGTGGAGGGAAATCTTTCCTCCAGTCTTTTACTAGATTCCTCCTTTCCTGGGAAGCTCTTTTGCCGTCTCAGAGGTCAACCTACTTGGAATGATACAGCCTTTTTACACATTTTTAATGTTGGTGTACAGAGGTTCTAGATGGGTTGTGTAGTAGTCAACCTCTAAATCACTGCTTGTATGTGAAGACCCTGGCACATCTCGGCCATACATGGGAATAAAGGACTGCCCTTCAGTTTTATTCATATTTGATAGGGAAACAAGCAAGAGCATTGACATATGAAGTAGGCTTTAAACTTGAAAGCCTAAACTTTTGCCTTGTTTTCACTTTCACCTAATTTATTGAAATTAGTCCTGGTATCTTTTAAGTAAGAGATGTCAAATCTGAATTTTTAATAATGTAGGAAAATATATTGTTTTAAATTAGAATCCAGTATTCAATTTTTATATTTTACTAGCCTTCAGTTTCAGGGGAACATACCTACAAAATGGAACTTCTTTATATTAATAAGTTTTTATTCATATTTTCTAAATTTCATTTTTCATACTTAGACTTTAGAAAATAATCAGATTATGATTGTACAAATGTTTCAAACTCATTTCTATTTTGTTTCAATAAGTATTTCTTATATTGCTTATTCTGATCTATCTTTACTTGATTTCTTCCTATCTTATTTTTTTTTAACTTTCTTCTCTTTATTTTCTTCTAACGAAGATTCTGCTTTCTTCATCTAAACCTGTCCCAAAAACCTATGTGCCAAAACTTGGCAAGGGTGATGTAAAGGATAAGTTTGAAGCCATGCAGAGAGCCAGGGAAGAAAGAAATCAAAGGAGATCTAGAGATGAAAAACAAAGAAGAAAAGAACAATATATTAGAGAGAGAGAATGGAACAGGAGAAAGCAGGAGGTTATTTTATTTTATTTTATTCTTGTGCAAAATTAATTTTCATCTTTTTAATTTACACATTATTATTCACATTAACCATATTTTATATTAACTATAAAATAATTTTCTGTATTTATAAGTTAATTTCAAACTCGGTATATAATATAATTTAGTCTAAATTTTGGACATGTTCATATTTATTTAACTATTTAGATTAAAGAAATGCTTGCTTCTGATGATGAGGAAGAGGTATCTTCGAAAGTAGAAAAGGCTTATGTCCCAAAGCTAACAGGTAAGAAACTTGAGAGGGAAATAAATTGCAAAACGGGAAACATAGCAAAATATCAAACATGTTTCATATGTTCTTAGGAACTGTTAAAGGTAGATTTGCTGAAATGGAGAAACAAAGACAAGAGGAACAAAGAAAGAGAACGGAGGAGGAACGAAGACGCAGAATTGAGCAGGATATGTTAGAGAAGAGGAAGATCCAACGTGAATTAGCAAAAAGGGCTGAGCAGGTATACACTAAATATGAAATTGGTATTTACTTCAGAAACTGACTGTACAGAGTAAAACTAATTAGTACATTGCCTAATTAAAATATTTTAATATAACACTAGCTTCTTAAATAGCAGCTAACTTGAAAACAAGATCTTAAGTACAAATATTTATTATCAAATGCCAAAAGGATAAGGGCAAAATGTCCTTATTTTAAGGTTGAATGCTGTACCGTCTTGTCATTCAGTCCGTATTCCTTCCATGGACCACATTTCTTGTTTTTCCTGACACGTTAGAGGTTTTTACAAAGACGTAAGGGCAGTTTCACATAAACTATCCACAACGTGCTGGTCTTTCAATAGTAATCAATAAATACTTATTGGTTATTATTACACATTAAGGCATAATTAGGATACCTTGCCACTCAAGAATTTCAATCAAATCGTATTTTATTTAATAATGTTATTGTCAGCTAGCTTAATAACTTTTTTGTTTTTTAAGATTTTATTTATCTGTTAGAGACAGAGAGAGCATCTAAGATGGGGGAGCTGTAGGGCAGAGGGAGGTGCAGGCTCTCCGCGGAGCAGGGAGCCCGATGTGGGGCTCGATCCCAGGACCCTGGGATCATGACTTGAGCAGAAGGCGGACGCTTAACCATCTGAGCCACCCAGGTGTCCCAGCTTTTTTTGTTTTTTAAGTTGGTGGTAGGAGAGGGGAGAAATATGTGACAGCTATTTGCTTTAGATAGCCATTATTGATGCCCATAGCTGCAGGGGACAAATTAGAAGGGAGAAAAAAATTATTACTATGATTTTATATAGTTTCTTTAATGGATTTAGAATTTCTATATATTTTAGTTTAAAGCATGAGAAGTAAGAAGTTGGTGAGCATTTTTAAAATACACCAAGAATCTGGGGGTGCTCGGGTAGCTTAGTCAATTAAGTGTCTTGCCTTTGGCTTGGGTCATGATCCCGGGGTGCTGGGATTGAGCCCCCCATCTGGCTTCCTGCTCTGTGGGGAGGCCTGCTTCTCCCTCTGCCTGCCACTCCCCCGGCTTGTGCTCTCTCTCTCTCTGTCAAATAAAATATTTTATTTTTTAAAGATTTTTTTTTTAGTACATATAGATGAAATGTCATGAAACCATTTTAGCTTCTCCTCCATCTCTCATCATTAACAAATTAACATAGTCTTCACAGTATAAAAACATTTTTATTGTGAAATTGTACTTGGCTCTTTTTTGCCTACTCTTTTAAGTGCCATAAATCTACTTGCTACACTCCTTTCAGTTTCCTACCTTTCTGAAAATAAAAATGACAAAGAAGGCAAAGCATATGCCATACTTAAATGTAAAAGAAATTTATTTACCCAGATTTTGCAAACAACTACTTTCTGTGGCACAAATAGCCACTTATGACATATGCCAGATGAATTATAGAAAAGAATTGGAATTTCTTATATTTTATCACTTTGTACCTCTTTATCTAAAGAAAGGATGACATGTACTTTATCTCTGCCATCTCCAGTCATCCAAGATGAGAATTTTTTTTTTTTTAAGATTTTATTTATTTATTTGACACACAGAGAGAGACAGCTAGAGAGGGAACACAAACAGGGCGAGCGGGAGAGGGAGAAGCAGGCTCCTGGCTGAGCAGGGAGCCCGATGCAGGGCTCGATCCTAGGATCCTGGGATCATGACCTGAGCCGAAGGCAGACTTTTAATGACTGAGCCGCCTAGGTGCCCCAGAGAATTCATTTTGCAATGAAATTTCACCCAGGAGTACAAATATAATAAATATTATAGATTTTATGTTGTAAATATAAAATATATTAGCAGATATAATTACATTTTTAATATAAATTATAAAATAGGGTAATAAAATCAGACTAAAATATATAATTAAAATATAAGGATTTGACAACAAATAGTGGGTACGTGCATGGGGTTAGTCTACTTATTTTGAGTCTTATATACTTTTTCAGAAAGCACTAACTAGACTCATGAGACTTTAAGACCCACTACAACTCCAAGAACTGAATATATAGGCAGTGATTTCTCAAAGAAAAACTATGTGTGTGTTGAAGAGGTGAGTTTAAATATGATGAAGACATGGGATACTAAGAGAGGGAGACAAGGTATCAAGGAGAAAAACCCCAAAAAACACTTCTTTAGTAACTCCAGAAACTACATGGCAGGGTTCCTTAGAATCCTGGTTAATGAAACTTTTCGCTTATTACATTATTTGAGAATATGTAGGTAGAGCAAAATAAACAATAGTAATTTTATCTTACAAATATGGAAAGTCCAATTTAAAAATTTAAGTACATTTTCTGCTCAAGTCTAATAAAATTGAATATATCTTTGAATTTAAGAAGTATGATGTAGGTAATAAAGAAAATCTTAATGTTGGGGCACCTGGGTGGCTCAATTGGTGGAGCATGTGACTTGATTTTGGGGTCATCGGTTCGAGTCCCACATTGGGGGTGGAGTTTACTAAGAAAAATAAAGTCTTAACGTTAATTTGAAAAACCCACTTGTATAAGTCCATATTCAAGAATGCTTGAGAAGGGTTTCCTGACCCAGGAGGATAACTACCAGATTCTAGATCCTCTTATGATGAATTAAAAATGGGTATACTTTTTATACTGGATGTTAGAATCAAGGACCAATAAAACTTGGGGGAGAATCTTAATTCAGTATAATCTGGTTATCTTTGAGGACACTCTGACAGGCAAGGTTAACATCTATCAACTTAGAAAATAAGAATTTATTGGTAGGGGACTGGGATGTTGAAAATAAAGGGGACAAAAGGAAGTTCCTCTGGGAAGGAGTAAAAGGAATTTCCTTTTCATAATCAAAAGAAATAGTTGGGAAGCAGTTTTTCAGTGGTAGCTTCTGAGAGCCAACACTATAACAGAACTGAATGTCTCAGTTCTCTGTGAATATACTGACACCATGGCCACTCAGACAAATTCACCTTTTCCTTTGTTTATGGAAACCCAATGAAAATAAAATTGTTAGTGGCTTAAAATGAGCAAAGAAGAAAGCATACAACAACGAAACAAAAGCCACTCCATAATATAATTTATTATCTTATCATAAGCTAATAAAAATCTGAGAGGTTTTAGTAGCAAGTAAAAGAAATTTGGAGTTAAGAAATTTAGAATTTATCTTTCCTATACTGTCAGTGTCTGGCTTCTCACTGTATCTCCTAGAACTTTTTATTGAGAGACAAATGTGATTTGTCAAGGAATTGTTAGCATTCTTTGGAAGGGAAATACTTTTTTTTTTAAGTTTATTTATTTATTTAAAGTAATCTCTACACCCAGTGTGGGGCTTGGACTCATGACCCTGAGATCAGATGTTACATGCTCTTCCAACAGAACCAGCAGGTACCCCTGAAAAGAAATAATTTTGTAATTATTTTATTATGGCTTAAAATTTTTCTTAGTACAATACATCATTCAATAAAACCTTCACCACTTACATAGCAAATCAGTGTAATATATAATTGTGCAAAAGAAATCATTCTAAACAAAACTTAATAAAATTATTAAAATGTAAAATAGATTTATTTTTAATAAATTATTCAGAATTTATTTTTCAAGAAATTTGGTATCTTAATAAAATGTATTAATTCTCCCGTGACAGAGAATATAGAAAAGGAAAGTGAAATGATGAAGAACAGGGACTTAGCCAGTCCAGTTCCTCCTATGAGCCAAGGTACAACAGAATTCCCTTAGACTGCATAAGGAACAAACCACTTCCAGACTCTTTCACTGATGTTAAAAATCACGTTAAAACAATAAATAATATGAATGTTTACTTTCTAACTTCTCCCATTTTCCCACTGCTTATGTTTCCTTTTCCTGAGATCTCAAACATTGCATTATTTAAATTGCCTAGCTTCTTTCTCATTTCTGTTTGTTACATACGTTAGCCTGCCACTCGAGCTACCCTAATGGTGTTTCTTATGAATAATGTCCAAGTTGAGACCCCTTCTACTGAATGAGGGCCTTTCTTTCCTAGATGTGGTCAAAATAGAGAGTAAACAATTATATCGACCAGAATTCTTGTCCCTTCTAAACCAGCCATGTGAAAGTTAGTGCACTGCATTGTTTTACCGTCAGTTATATTTTTGCCATATATTTATATTGCAAAATATAGTCATGATTATTTGATTACTACTGATAGGTTTTACTTTGGCTGGGGCAGAGACTGAGAATGGAGAAATGTTTCTGTATCTCAGTTTAAATTGCTAATTTAATTAATAATTGCTACTTGTAAGCTTACAGCAGGTCATAAGAATTTGGTCCATTATTCAAATTCCAGAATTACAAAGGTAGGCTTTAATTTTTTCTTAATATATTCCCTAGATATTGATTTGATGTCAAAATACAAAAACTAATATAAGGTTTAATCTCCACTTAGACATAATAGGCCAATTTGGAGAAACATAAAAATATTTCAAAAATTATAAATTTGAAAATTTACTGTAAGTCACAGCTAAATTACTTTTCAGTTGTATATTTAAAAGCAGAAAGCAGAAAGCAGAAATTCAGTGTAATGTAATGATATGAAATTCTCATTCAATAGATTGAGGACATAAACAATACGGGAACTGAATCAGCACCAGAGGTAAATGGACATTTCCTTTAATGAAACATCACCTAAAATTATCTGGTTCACAAATAATCTTTTAATTAAAAAATGAAAAGCATTTTTATTTTTATTATAATTATAGCAACAACAACAAAAAGGACAAAAGTATTTTGCAAAGCAAGATCATACTTTTGCACTTTCAAACCCTAGCTTAGTGTCTTAAAAGTATGGAAAAAAAAAAAGTATGTTTTTGCTTTCATGGTTAGAGACACAAATCTCAGATTGAGATACTCTGCCAAGACTGTGTATTTCTTGAACTGTTACTAATGGTTGAGATTGTTGAAAGCTAACATTTTTTAAAAGCAGGGTTTTTTCCATCATTTGTCTTCCTCTTTCCTCAGAGTTCTTGATAGTTTGTTTTGATTATCACATACTAGTATCTAGTAACATGAAGGAATGTTCAACAACCACAAAAATGTTAGCTAATTCCTTTTTACCTAACAGAGAAGGTTAAGCATAAGTCAATTTGATGGTGTGCCTAAAACTACAGCCACACAAATTGGAAGCAGTTTTATTTTAGGGACATGTGTTACATATTATAACTTACTTTTTGGAAAAAAGTTCAGAGGTAACAGTAGATTAATAGAATTAATTAAAATGAATTTGAAAAACAGATTTAAGAATATTTTACTAGGACCAAATGCCGATGAGTATGGTCTATAAATGTTTTATAAATAACTTGGAAATACTGTTTGTTTTTCCTCACTAAATAATAGTTTTATTAAGTAGTTAAAAACTTGCATGGAGAAAAAAGTCCTATGGAGAGACTTTCTGTGTGTGTTTAAACAGAATCTATCCACCATCAAATTGATTTAGAGTACACTCACATGCACATCACCTTTTGTGGAACTAGTGCACGGACAGCTAAATTCAGATGATGTCATGCAGTTTTATCAAACAGCTGTATTAACACCACCTTCTAGGAAAGAAGATGCTCCTTGAACCTTGTCAACAATGGATTTCAGTTAAATTAACTCAATGTACAATGAGTTCAGAGAAAGAACTATTGAATAGAAATCTGTAAAAACTATATATAAATTTTTGTTCTTCATAAATTGATGGCAATGTAATGAAACTCACCAATAATGGAGGCAAGATCCCATGAAACCTAAATTTTGGTTAGCAAGAAATATGCTAATTTTCTATTTTATAAATTAGGAAGGAGACGATTCACTACTTGTAACAGTGGTACCTGTCAAATCACACAAAAGTTCTGGAAAGATGAAGAATTTTGAGGATCTAGAGAAAGAACGAGAAGAAAAAGAAAGGGTCAAACATGAAGAAGATAAAAGAATAAGATATGAAGAACAACGGCGATCTCTCAAGGAAGCAAAGAGTCTTTCATTGGTCATGGTAATTTTTATTTTTATTTTTTTTAGGTACAAATCAAAGCAGTTAAGTTACTAGCATTTCCTTTTATGATTAACAGATGTGTTTGCACAATGTTTCTTAGGATGATGAACTAGAAAGTGAGGCAAAAAAAGAATCTCTTTCTCCTGGAAAACTGAAACTAACTTTTGAAGAATTGGAAAGACAAAGACAAGAAAACCGAAGGAGGCAAGCTGAAGAGGAAGCAAGACAACGTTTAGAAGAAGAGAAACGTGCTTTTGAAGAAGCAAGGCGGCAAATGGTAAAATAAATATATATATAAAACATATTTTAAAATATATATATATATTTTTAAAGATTTTATTTTTAAGTAATCTCTACACTCAACATGGGGCTCGAACCAAGAGTTGCACGCTCTACCAAGTGAGCCAGCAGATGCCCCTATATGTATTTATATATAATGATATATATAATATATGATATATAACCTACAAATGATATTTTCTATATGTCATATAAATGTTATATATAAAAAATGTAATTTTAGGGAAGGAAGCTGGCTTTAAATAAAATTCATTCCTATAAATTCAAGGAGATTGTCTATATAAAAGGGTCTGATTTTGAAACTGTACATATTTCCTATATAAAATGTATCTGTATTATTTTCTAGTTTCCCTTTATGATGGGACATTTTACCTAATATGCTTTAAATTTTTATTTTTGTTATAAATTATAAATATGTAAAATAAGTCAATGAACCTGGTTTCTCTTTATCTGTTAATTCAGCCTGCAGTGTTTTTAATGACAGGGTACAGCACATGCACACTTTCAAGTCTAATCATAAGTGTACACTTAGTTTTAGTCCAGTTTTTCAAATAGTTGAACTTATCAAAATAAATTTACTATGGAATATGCAGTTTGTCATATAAGGTATGTAGGTGTGTGTGTGTGTCTAGAGGTATGGAGTATAGTGGTTAAGAGCATAGTTTCTGGAACCACACTGCCTGGATTCACATATCTCTTGTTTATTTAGTGTGTAACCAGGGACAAGTTATTTACCCCTCTATGTCTTAGTTTCCTTATTTGTAAAATGGTGAAAATAATTGTGTCTACCTCTTAAATTGTATGTGAGTTAATACAGAAAGCATTTAAAGTAATGTCTGGCATATTAATATGTGCTGTAAAATGATAACTATTATTAATAACTATATCAATAAAATTGAAATAAAAAATACTGATTTCAAATCTCATTATAAATTTTTTGAATTTTAATGGAATATCTATAATTTTTAAAAAGTTTCAGAATTTCTTGATCAACTTTCATTAATGATGTCCTAAGGACTGTATCTACAAAAGTTAAATTCTCTAGACATTTGTTTGAAAATGTTATTACCTCTGGGTAATTATAATTGCATAATATGTACACACTTTAGCTACCAGTGGTGATCAATTTCGTGAAAATAGAAATATCAATCAAATCATAAATTTCAATAAATATTTAATTATAATTTTAATTATAAAATAATAAAATTTGAATTTTATAAAACATAGTTCCAGGTAATCTTTTATCTGATTAGTATAAGGAAAAGTACCATAGTTCATAGTAAAATATCCATGAAAATTACAAAATGAGAACTTTTACTACAAAAGAGACTCTATAGATATACTTGAAGCATAGTAAGTACACACACGCATTTTATGTTTTGTTCTGGAAGAGTTAATATTTATTAGAACTCTTAAATGACCCCTTAAATTCTTTCAAACACTCAATTTATCTATTTAAAAATTTGACTTTCATGGGAACTGTTATTTAACTTGAGTACATCTTTATTTGGAATTTCTCCAAATTTGAATACTTTATCAGATAAGAAATTATAAAGGAAGGGAAATTTGGTCAAATATATTAAGGGCAAGAAAATATTTGTGTGTGAGGTGGCCAATTCTGTGCCTTTTGATTGATAATTCATTCCTACCCTTGATGAATCTCAGTTCTTAGTAATGAGTTGTTTCTTGGTTAGGTAAATGAAGAGGAGGAAAACCAAGACACAGAAAAAATTTTAAAAGGGTACCGCCCTGGTAAACTCAAACTCAGTTTTGAAGAAATAGAAAGACAAAGGAGAGAAGATGAAAAAAGGAAGGCAGAAGAAGAAGCCAGGAGGAGAATAGAGGAAGAAAAGAAGGCATTTGCTGAAGCAAGGAGAAGCATGGTAAGATAGAATATAACTGGAGAATGCCATTAGGATTCAACTTTTTTAAGAGTATGTTAAGAGGGGGTGCCTGACTGGTTCAGTCAGTATTGTATGCAAGTCTTGGGGTTGTGAGTTTGAGCCCTATGTTGGGTATAGCGATTACTTTAAAAATTTTTTAAATTTGGGGTGCCTGGGTGGTGCAGTCAATTAAGCATTCAACTCTTGGTTTTGGCTCAGGTTGTGATCTCAGGGTCTTGACATTGAGCCTGTGTCAGGCTCCACGCTCAGCACAGTGTTTGAGACTCTCTCCCTTTGCTCCTTCCCCCTGTACTCAGATACACACTCACTGTCTCTCAAATAAACCTTAATTTTTTTTAATTAAAAAAATAGAGTATGTAAGAAAAATAATTAAACTTTAGATATTATTATTTCTGGAATCTGTCGAAAGTAGGGATAGCAAATAAGCTTTAAAGTCTCCTATGGCATTAACACCTATCAGTTAAAGGTGTTTGCTTCAGTGTAATGTTGAGAAGGTTCTGATTAAGTTGCTATGCCTGGCTTAAAGGATTGAATATTATCTTCCTTCTCTGGGAAGGCATGTTTTCCAGAAGTATCTAAGCAGAGATTTTCCTACTCTACCTTTTCTTCCATTCTCTCCATTCTTCTTTCCCTTCCCACATTTCCTCCTTCACTTCTTCCCTCCCTCCTTCCTTTCTTTCCTCCTTTCATTTCACTTTCCATCCCATCCAGTACATATTAAATGACCAAAGCCATTTAATCACAATTATTTAATTCTCCAAAATGCTCACCCATCACTTCTGGATATTGTTACCAAAATTAATTCCATCACAAAGTTACACCCCCTATACCACTTTTTAATGTTTGTAAAATGTACAGTTATCTCACAAACCATTTTCAAGCAAGTTGACCTATAAATGCTGCATCTCCTTCTTGAAACATAAAAAGTACGTTCTACGCCCAACATGGGGCTTGAACTACAACCTGACGATCGAGAGTTGCAGGCTCTACCGATTGAGCCAGCCAGGTGCTCCCCCTCTTCTTGAAACATTTTAATTGGCTTCAGTGATATCATGACCTAGTTTTCTTCCTATGTCTGGGGGAGCTTCAGGCACATATATCCATGTGTTTATTTGGCTTCATTACCCATCCAGATGGTCAAATCAAAAAGTTGGGAGTCTTAAAGACTTCCACCTTCTCATTCATGCCTCACATCCAGTCATTCACTAAGTCTCATTCATTCTACCTTCCAAATCACTCTAAAAATCGATCAGGTTTTCCCTCATTTCCACTGCCATTGTTACCCTTCCTTGGGTCACCTATCTCCTCCCAGGTCACAGTTATCTCTAGCCTCAAACCAACTCCTATTTAATTTGCTTTCTTGTCTATAATCCATTCTTCTTTGTAAAGACAAGAGTGATCTTTCTCGCTCTCTCTTTCAGGTAAATTTGTGTTACTATTTTGCTTAAGAATTTTCCACTTCCCTTAACCAAAAATCAAAAAATTTTTTAAATCTAAAAATTTTTAAAGAAATTTCTTTATAATATTGTCCTAGTATATTTTTCCAGTTTCATTTCTTTATTCTTAATCTGCCATCTTTGTTCTGGACATACTAAATTTCTCCCAATTTCTTCAAAATACTGTGCTCTCATCCATCTCTGGACCTTCATAAATGCTGAATGAAACATGCCCCCCTTTCCTTTCCCCATGCTCTGCTGTCTCCTATTCATATTTTCCATTTCCTCTGGGAATCCTTTCCTGAGGACACAAGTTCCAAAGACGTGTTCTTTCTGTGCATTCTTGTGGATTTTGTACTCCCCTGGTGTAGCACTAATGTATTGTTGTTGCTTACAGCTATTGTTCTCACTCATGAGGCTGAGACTGTTCATCAGGCACATGGCAGAAAGCATTCTAGCATAACAAATTTCCTATAAATGTTTGTGGAGTATATTAAAACTATCTTTCTAAAGAATAATTCTTATTTACTTGCTCAGTAAACGCTACCCCTGACATAGGGCTTGAACTGACAACCCCACGATCAAGAGTTGCATCTCTACTGACTGAGCCAGCCAGGTGCCCCTTAAAACGATCTTGTGTGTAAAACTGGGTAATCCTTGTTTCACAAATGATTTCTGCACAGAAAGCCCATAAACATTGTGAAGGCACTTAATTTTTGGAGAATAAGCAGGTTCAGAAGTGATAGACAAGAAGTAGCTGTGAAGATCAGGAGATCTAATCCTAGGGGCAGATTTTTAGGCTGAAACTGCCATGATTCACTAGTAGAAAAAGTGTAGGGAAGGAAAACTGCATTAATCCAAAACTCTAGTTTCCTAGAGATATTTCTGTATCAGGAAAGAGAAACTTTTTCCTTCATTTATGTTGTTTTTTTTATCCAGGGCCATATTTTAACTTTGTATTACAGCTCAGTTAGCTTATATATTAATAAAAATTTTTGGCAATCTTTGGATTGTAAGACCACGTAAACATTGTTTCTGAGTTGAGTTTATTCTTTGGTAAAGCCTGTCATATATAAAACAAATAATTACCCTTTGCCTTCTTATTACCCTATGTCTTCTTTAGCCACAGGGTCTTAATTCAGGCCAGACGTTTATTTTCTACTCTCAGGGGATAGAAAAACAGAATTAGGTAATTGCTTTTCATGGTAAAATGTATTCCAAGTCAGCGATTTAAAAGCGAAGTTTCTATTTGCAATTTAGGGATTGCCTTTATTATAGGGAATGATAATATAATAAAACTGCCATTGGGGGACTCCTGGGTGGCCCAGTTTGTTGGTTAAGCTACTGCCTTCGGCTCAGCTCGGGTCATGATCCCAGGGTACTGGGATCAAGTCCCACATGGGGCTCCCTGTTCAGCGGAGAGCCTGTTTCTCCCTCTGCCTCTGTCTCCCTCCCTCCCTGCTCATGCTCTCCGACAAATAAATAAAATCTTAAAAAAAAAAAAAAACTGCCATTGGGAGCTTACTATTGGGTATCAGACACACTGTAAACGTTTCCAAACTTTGTCATGACAACTATATGAAAAGTTGTTACAGATAGGGAAACTCACAGAGGCTGGGTAACTTGCCCAAGGTCACAACTTAATGGCAGTTAGATATGTAATTCGTGAAATTACAAAAAGATAGTCTAAATCATTATTTATAATTTTATTAGGTTTTTGAAGGTTTGAATCCCACCTTTGCCACTTAGTATTTGTGTTGACTCTGGAAAAGTTAGTGCCTGAGTTTCTCATCTATAATGGAGGGTATTAATAATATCTATTTCATAGGATTACAGGATTAAATAAATCAATGTAAAGTGCTTAGAATTTACATGGCAGCTCTAAGTATTAACTATTAATTAACCGGACAGTAAATAAATTAGTACAAAAAAATTACAGCATTAAGAATGATTTTTACCTGATTATGAAAGAATCATGGGTTATCTAATTCATTCATTCAAACCATGATTTAATGGAAATGCTCTATTTTAATTAGCAGAATGGAAATTCATTTTAATTCAATTCAAAGTGTTCTCCGTATCAGAAAATCTTAATATCTAATTCAAATTACTCATAATACAAATTCAAAGGATTTGTGTTCACTGGAGCAGAAAACAGATGGTCACCATTTCCTCTGTAACCACAAAATACCTTAGTCTTATATTTTCTAGTAATTTCTCCCTTGTTTATTGTTTTATACTTTTGAAGAGATTTAGGTCTCCAAATTTTTAGTTCAGTGTGAAACCTTTCTATTCAAGTAATCAGTTTCTACAAAAAAAATTTCCTTTTTAGTTTGTGTAATTTTGGCAAAAGTAATAAAAGAATTATTTTAAATAGGTAGTAGATGATGACTTCCCAGAGATGTATAAAACAATTTCTCAAGAATCTCTTACACCGGGAAAACTGGAAATTAATTTTGAAGAATTACTAAAACAAAAAATGGAAGAAGAAAAACGACGAACAGAGGAGGAAAGGAAGCATAAGCTAGAGATGGAAAAACAGGAATTTGAACAACTGAGACAAGAAATGGGAGAGGTGAGATTTTAAGAAATACCATTTATATTCTTCAAATATTTATTAATATAAGTATTTTACATGTAGTATCTTACAATAACTTTTTAAGTAGTATTATTCACATAAAGGACACAGCATACTATGAGGCGCTTGGTACAAGTTTTGGCATAGTTATGAGCACTTTCTAGCCTGCTATAACTCTGCTTCTTTCTTACTAGGTTAAAACATATATGATTGCAAGTGACTAACATACTACTATAGTACCTTAAGTAAATATTTCTTCCTATATACCTCACAATTATGTGGTTACATTATGATGGAGAATTGTTTCCTAAAGTGCTTACTATGCCCATTTTTTTATATTTATGTTCCTTGAAATAAACAAACTGATTAGTCAAAATAAAATTACAAGAGTACCATGGATACCAATAGGAACATCAGTTTGGCAAGTCTTTGAATCATTTTATTTTACTCAATTAGAACTCTCATGGTATTTCAGTATGATTTCTCTAGTATTGAAGTGAAATAAATACATTTATCTACATAAATATAGACTGTACAGGGCAGCCTCGGCCCTCACAGGACCCTGTGCTTAGACAGGCTGTGCATAAGGTTTAATGTTCTAAGGTTGTCATCTTGATTTTTAATTTAAAAATTGGCTCAGTTGGTTGAGCGACTGCCTTCGGCTCAGGTCATGAACCTGGAGTCCCGGGATTGGGTCCCACATCGGGCTCCTTACTCGGCAGGGAGTCTGCTTCTCCCTCTGACCCTCTTCCCTCTCATGCTATCTCTCATTCTCTCTCTCTCAAATAAATAAAATCTTTTAAAAAAATAAAAAAATAAAGTAAAATTTAAAACTTAAAATTTAATTAACACCGTAATCTTATCTTTGAATTTGTGTGTTTAAGTGAAAGCTGATTGGACAATGGAGCATGTGCTAGACTTTTGAGCCGTGGCTCAAATCTCCTGCTGTCCCCTGCCTCTCTATGGTGCATTTTTTTTCCTATCTCCTGATGCCCCAAGGCCCTTTCTAAACGGTTCCTTCCCACAGCTGCATCCCTCCATCTGGATGGCCAGTTGTGTAGGCAGAAGAGGGGAGATAGAAAAGGGGGGCAGCATTCCACTGTCACCCTCGGCCTCTGATGGGGGGTAGCTCTTGGTAGCAACATGAACAGGGTCAGGGATCAGCACACAGCCCGGTGACTTGGGGTGAAACAAGCAGTGGTTGTCCCAGGCTCTAACTGGCAGTGATGTGGCGTGTTTGGCAGGCAGCTTGGTGGGGACCTTTTGCCAACTCCTGATCTAGGCACCAAATGGGATCCTATGCAGAGGTTGCAATCTCTTAGAAGTTGCCTCTTTTGTCATGGGTTGGGGCAATGGACCTGTGGGGATATTTACTTCCTTGCCCCAATCAAGAGACTATAAATACTATATAAATATATAGGTAATAATATCATGAATATGCTGTAGGAAAATATTCCAAGGTCTAGCCTTATTTTAAAAATGTAATAGCGGGGCGCCTGGGTGGCTCAGTCGTTAAGCGTCTGCCTTCGGCTCGGGTCATGATCCCAGGGTTCTGGGATCGAGCCCCATATTGGACTCCCTCCTAGGTGGGAAGCCTGCTTCTCCCTCTCCCACTTCCCCTGCTTGTGTTCCTTCTTTCGCTGTGTCTCTAATAAATAAAATCTTTAAAAGAAAATTTTATTTTATAAAGGATGACGAAAATGAATTGCCTAGAAAAACTTGTAAATTTTATTAGTTGAATCATTAATTTTGACCAGAATGTTTTGGGAACCAACGATGGGAGGTACATAACAAATTTGTTAGGTTTCTGGTATTTTAGGAGTTGTCTCTTTTCACCCACATAGACTAAAAAGTGAAGGTACTGTAAGTTCTTTTTCCCCTTTGGTTGAACCAAAAAATTAACCCTCATTTCGAATCATCCACTGTGACCCCACCCCTCCACACCTTCATTCCCCTTCTCTACTAACCCCTCCCCACCCCTAGAATTCTGTCTTCTCCAGGAAAAGTATACCGGGAATAACTGCATTTTTTTTTTAACATTTCATATAGTGAGATTAGGGTTTAGTGTAAGAAGTATACAAAGAACTAGTAATAAACTGTGAAAAGCCAAGGGAAACCAGAATAAAAAGTATTTAAGATAAAAAATGGTTTAAAGAATTGGAGCCCAATTTTGGTAGACTCCTTTTTCTTGGCAGAATATAAAATTGAGACTAGAAGTGATATGTTATCAAATGTAGGGATTTTGCCAGGCTGTACTGTATAAAGAGTTCATTCAGTTAACTTGAGTATTAAAAGTGATATTTATTAGGGGCGCCTGGGTGGCTCAGTTGTTGGGCATCTGCCTTCGGCTCAGGTCATGATCTCAGGGTCCTGGGATCGAGCCCCGCATATGGCTCCCTGCTCCACGGGAAGCCTGCTTCTCCCTCTCCCACTCCCCCTGCTTGTGTTCCCTCTCTTGCTGTGTCTCTGTCAAATAAATAAAATCTTGGGGGGGAAAAGTGGTATTTATTAGACTATCGTCAAAACAAAGGAGGAACTTTAGGATACTCTGGCTCTATATAGAGATTAAAAAATCATGTCCAGGGGGCTAAGTGACAAGGCAAAAGGCCACATGGTATCAAAGTCAGAACTAGAATTTATATCTGACTCCCAGCCCCCTGTTCTTACATTTCTTCATCTTCCCCTAAACATGCATTTTCCTGTGGTTCCTGGTATAAAGATTTTATTTGACAGAGAGAGACACAGCGAGAGGGAACACAAGCAGGGGGAGGGGGAGCGGGAGCGGGAGCGGGAGAGGGAGAAGCAGGCTTCTGCTGAGCAGGGAGCCTGATGCGGGGCTCAGTCCCAGGACCCTGGGCTCATGACCCGAGCCGAAGGCAGACACTTAACGACGGAGCCACCCAGGCGCCCCATAATCTTGATATGCATATTTTAGTTTTAGGACGTTATAACGAAATATTAAATGAAGTTTTGAGCCATATCCCATAATGAAATATTTTAAATAAGATGTTATCTAAAGTCTTAAATTTGTAGCATTACTTTTAATCAGAAATTTAGGCGTTGTATTTAGGGAACAGGTTAAGCTTTATTTTTGGCTTCAAGTAAGAAATGAACACCTTTTGGATGGTTTATTGTACAAACTGATTTTCTGGTATTTAATATATAAAAATATATTTTTTAAGGAAGAGGAAGAACATGAAACCTTTGAATTGAGTAGGGAATATGAAGAATTAATCAAATTGAAAAGAAGTGGCTCTATTCAAGCCAAAAATCTAAAAAGCAAGTTTGAAAAGATTGGACAATTGTCTGAAAAAGAAATACAGAAAAAAATAGAAGAAGAACGAGCAAGAAGGAGAGCAATTGACCTCGAAATTAAAGAGCGAGAAGCAGAAAACTTTCATGAGGTACACTGTATTTAACAGTTACGGTATAGTAATTATGAATTTAGAAATGTAACATTGACTTTGAAATAAGTTTTGGTACTTACGATTAACCATCGGTATATATAATAATCTAGGAACTAAATAGCAAAAGCACATTAAGATCTTAAGAGACTTTGAAAGGTTGCCTCAGTCTAGCATTGTTTCAAAAATGGCTTTTATTAGAATTAAATAGCCTATAGTGAACATCACTCTGGAAAAAATACTTTAAAAATATTTATGGCACAGGACACCTGGGTGGCTCAGTTGGTTAAGCATCTGCCTTAAGCTCAGGTCATGATCCCAGGGTCCTGGGATTGAGTCCCACATCAGGCTTCCTGCTCAAGGGGGAGCCTGTTTCTCTCTCTCTCTCCCTCTCCCTGCTGCTCCCCCGCTTGTGTTGACAATAAGTCTTTAAAAAATATATTTATGGCACAAATTTTAGTTTGAATAATTAGAACCAGTCTACATATGGGTTAAAATAACTCGAGATTATTCGTACTTAAAGGATGACGCCAGTAAAGCTTAATGATCTGCTCAAAGTCATGCCAATAATTCAGTGACAGAGCCTAAATTAGAATTCAGAGGACATGAATTTGGAGTACCTCCAAATATTAAAAAGGCAATTACTAGATGACCCATAATGTTCCTTCCAACCTAAGGTCTAGTTCCATGGTTATGAATATTGCTTTAAATATGATCTGGAGAATTTTTTCTGCCAGAATTGCCATTTTATAATACTTAACAGCATTTAACTTGTTCTTCTAGCAATGAATTTTCATCAAATAATCAACTAATAGAGGTGTGGGAAGTTGGGCAGGCCTTCAGAGACTGTTAGAAGACAGAATGAAGAAACTGATGCCAAACATCCATGCACCTATTTTTCTTATATAGGCAATTATTTTAGAGCTTGTTTCAGAATTTCCTTCAGTTGGATGTGGTATCCTGAAGCAATTTCTTAGTACTGTGAAATATAAATGGTGAGATTTCCAGACAGATCCATTAAAAGTCTAAGTAGTTTAGAAATTATAGCTAAGGTACTTTAGAAACCCTGAATTAACTGTACCTACAAGCCCACTCTACTAAAACCTCCCTCAAAAGCCACCAGTGACCTCATTATCACTGTTTTACAGACTCAACGTTGTTTTAATAGTTTAAACTCTGCACTTAGATTATCGCTTATTTCCATGGTTTCCAGCTCTTACCCTAAATAGATGACTAACCACCTACTTCAACTCAGTGATTTCCCCAACTTCCAGCCACTGCCTCTTGCAGTTGTCTTTCCACTTATTCTACCCGCAAACACTCGTCTGCCATTTGGCCATCAATATGTTTTGTTGGATGAAATTCATCTCAAAGACAGTTATTAGCGAAGAAGGGTGAGGAAGGAAATCATGAAGTGGGAAGTAACAGAAATTGCATTTTTTCTATATTACACAGGAGGGTGTAGAGTGATGGACAATCTTGTGACAAGGGAGTATTTTAATAGTTTTAAAATGTGTAACATCCCCATCCTTTCCTGTTACTTAGTACTATCAGCCAGCACAGTGTTGGTTAAGCAGATAAATACACTGGGACTCCAGTGATATTGTATAACCTTTACACTGGAAGGAAAGGGTTCTAATTGTCAGGAGACTGTTATTCAAATAAAACTTTCATTTTTCACAAATTAGGGGATAGTGAAAATCTCCACATCTGAGTATAGCACAAATATGTAAACCAAACATGAGTCATTATTTTGTGCCTATAAATGACAACATAACTATTAATGCTTTAGTTCTTGTTGGTTTCTAGAAAACAAGCAATTCTTATTCTTGGCCCATTTTCATAAAGGAAGAAGATGTCGATGTCAAGCCTGCAAAAAAAAGTGAGGCCCCATTTACTCATAAAGTGAACATGAAAGCTAGATTTGAACAAATGGCTAAGGCAAGAGAAGAAGAAGAACAAAGAAGAATTGAAGAGCAAAAGCTACTACGGATGCAGTTTGAACAAAAGGAAATTGATGCGGCACTACAAAAGGTAGCAGGCTTACATACTCTATTTTTCAAATATGCTCTTAAAATATTGAGGGATTAAAAATAATTTTTAATAGCTTTCAGGTCAGTGTAATGTTTTATAAAGTACACATTGTAGTAGGCATATTTACATGTTCTTTGGGAAGCAAAAACCCATTCACTCATGAAATTTTATTGCTAAACCGTTGTCCTGAAAATGCTACTTTAAATGCCAACTTGAATGTGCTTATATTTAATATAGAAAAGAGAAGAGGAGGAGGAAGAAGAGGGTGGTAGCATCATGAATGGCTCTACTGTTGAAGATGAGGAGCAAACGAGATCAGGAGCTCCGTGGTTCAAGAAGCCTCTAAAAAACACATCGGTTGTAGACAGTGAGCCAGTTAGATTTACTGTTAAAGTAACAGGAGAACCCAAACCGGAAATTACATGGTGGTTTGAGGGAGAAATACTGCAGGATGGAGAAGACTACCAATATATTGAAAGAGGAGAAACTTACTGTCTTTATTTACCAGAAACTTTCCCAGAAGATGAAGGAGAGTATATGTGTAAAGCAGTCAACAACAAAGGCTCTGCAGCTAGTACCTGTATTCTTACAATTGAAAGTAAGAATTAATCACTTAATCTAGAACTTTTATTCTATTTAAATTTTTTTCCTTTAAAAAAAAATCACTTTTCTTCTTCTCTTTTTTAGCTGACGACTACTAGCTCCCCTTCCCTCTCCCTGGAACTTTCTCCCCCCCCCACCCCCGACTTTCTTACTACACCCATGTTTTCTGTGGCGGGGCCAAAACGGAAACCAGAAGTGCCACTATGTTGACTTTTTATTCCTTTTCATAACAGTCTTCAAAACACAAGCTCATCTAAGGAATAACTTCTTCCTTTCCAAATGATCACCAGATTCATCGCCATATTATGCAGAAGTTAAGGTGTATCTAATGGGGTAAAGTGGAAAATTTACTCAATTATTAAAATACATTATTTTGCATGAAAGAATGTCATTTATGAGCTATTTTCACCTAAAATTAGTCCAAGATAGTAAAGACTTAATGAATTTGGAACCTATCAATTTGAGTTTTCCTTAATACATCATTTTCCTTGTAGCTTCAAAGTCTTTCTGAAGCAGAGAGGGGAAAGGGGTGCCAATTCCTTTCAAGGGAAAGGGGGAGCATGGAGAACAAAAGGAGGACTTTAAAAACAATTGCCAGAGAAAATTTAATGGAAACCACTGCCTACAGAGTTCTGAATGTTGAGAATATTAACATGTACTTTTCAAATGTGTGTAATACATATTCAAGCTTATAAAGCAAATTTATGTTGTGACCTTGCCTGAACAAATTATCTTTTAGTGAGAAAACTTTGTATCAGTAGTTTATGCAGGAGAAAACACTTTTAACATAATGAACGATTTTAAGATCTAAGGAAAAAAATGGCACAATCTTCAATTTTAAAATCTGGTCTTCAAGTTTGTAAATAATTAACTACCATGTTCTAGTACCAAGTTGTTTTATATTTTAGTTTTCTGGAAGACAATTTTACAATGTAAACTCAATAAAGTAACTTCTGTATTAAAAAATAAAGTCAATATTTTAGAAAAGAAAAACACTCCTTTATAATATTGATCAATGTACATTTATTTTTTTATTGAGGAAACCATAATCAATACAAAATTACAGCAATCATGTGCCCTTTTACATACAATGTCATTAAAGCAAACTCTAAACCACAGTTTGTAAAGTATTCAATTTACCTCAAGTCCAAGCTGCATCTCCCTAAGACACTGTTCCCATCACAGTAGCCATTTTAAGCCAATCTTCTTTTTACACACGGGTAGTTTCTGTAGAGAACACTTTTCTCAGGACGAAAATGCATCGAGCATGCATAAGAAAAAATATATATATATATGCGCAAATACATTTAAGAGTTTCTATAGGGCTATCATTGAAGAAAATAAAACCTTCGGATTTGCTTCTTAAAAGCACCAATTTAAAAAAATCCCTCAAATTTATACTGTGGCAAGAAAACTCAAGTGACTAAACAAAAAATGTTATTTTCAGAGTCAAAATTATCTTTAGTATTGTTAAAATACATTTTAAAATGAGGCAGAATTTTCAGAAAATAAAAAGACATCCTCATTGATCATTTCTACATCCTTATTCTAGACAACAGATGTTTGCAGATAGAGCTGGTTCTCCTGGCAGAGTATTCAAACAAATGTTATCACTTCTGCATATATTCCTATTTCCCTCTTAAGGTACTCTGCTACTCCTACCCAAACCCACCCTTATGAATTAACTACCAAGGTATTTGTCTAAGGAAATATTTTATGTTTATAAACAACTAGTATCAAATCACTAGTTTTAGTATTAAAACCATTTTCATTAGTTAAAAATAAAAGTATACTTTTCATTTCTAAAAGAAACATCAAACCATAAGAATTCTACATAACACCACACTAAAATATCTTTAAAAAATGAAACATTGTCAAGTTTTTAAGTGCTAAATAAAATAAATCAGTTCAATTTCAATCTAAACATTGTTTCTACCACTCCTAACATCCATTGCATTCAAGTCAACTGGCTCACCTTTTCCGCTTTCCATTTATTTCAAGGTTAAGATTAGCGCCATTTAAAAAAATGCAGTATCAGTGAAGGCTTATGGTAATGAATAAAAAAAACTCTTGATATAGAAACAATGCCCCAATTATCTATTAGCATTCATCTGTATTTTATAAAAATGCAAACTACAACTAACCAAAACTTGACAGGCTCTTAAGGTTCAAAGAGCTCCTTTGTATTATCAGTCTTAACATACCTATCATTGACTATTAAAATAATACATACACACACATAAATGTGGTGCAGTAACTATATAACTTACAAAATTTAACAGTTCATGGAACATTTAAGATCAAGCGAATAGCACTTTAAAATGAAAAGTGATCAAAAGCAGGTACATTACACCCTATACCATATTATGTATGGGAATACATTTCATATTTCTCAATTATGATTTGCCAATTTTACCTTCTACATTGAGCCCTTCTATGGTCCATGCTCATCGGCTCACCAATGGCATACACTCAAAGGATTCCTCTTTATGGGTAACTATCTCAGGACCTGATTTTATGAGCTATGATTTGGTGCTTGCAGCATCTTCAGCACTGTGTGTGAAAATGAAGGCAGTATTTTTGAATATTTTTCTTTGTTGTAGAGATAAGCAGGAGTTTTTAAAAGGATCAGCACATTTTAGAAACTGAATAAACAAAACTGATATGATGCTGCTTTAATACATTCATCTTAACTCAAAATATGTACCAGTTAAAATCATCTATAAGAACACAAACATTTTAAACTGGCAAAAAAAATAAATGCAGCGTCAGTTATTTAAGTATTATAAATCAGAAAAATACTGGTTGCTATACAGATTATGAAAGGTTATTTGCTATACAGTTAACATTTCACTGATGCACATGCCTTATCAAAAACATACTGCCAGTATTCCTTATAATTTTTTCCTTTTTCAGTGTATATAAAGATTATGAAAACTGAATTGTCTAAAAAAAAAAGTCATAATGAAACTCTGACCCATAATGTCCTTACTGAATTATTATACTTCAAGAATGAGAAAAAAATAAAGACTCCATAGCTTTGGAGGGCAAAGAAAATGTCCTGTCAATCATAAAGAGATTGTGAAGGCTGTTGAAGTTTCTAACCAAGTGATTTCCTAAATCTAGAAAACTGTAATTGCCCTTTCTTAATTTTAACAATCCCTCTATAGTTGGGAAAAGATTACAAAAAGTTTGGATGTAGTTCAATTATAGCAGCAATCTACTCATCATTTTTTTGTTTTCATAAAAAAACAAAAAAACAAAAAAACAAAAAAACAAAAACCATTACCCAGAAATGTAAACAGTTGTTTGAACAACTTACAGACTTTCCACTGAAATGGTAGCATAAATAACAAAATACATTTTGGGGAAGCAGTAGCAGATTGCTTTTGAATTACACAACCACAAAAACCTCACAGGGACAACATTAATGTACTGAAATATTTATTTATATATGTCCTTAGGTTGTGCTTACCTGTTGCTTTTTGCAGCAGAACCTAAGGTGGAAGGTCTGGGAAGGCACTGTGAAGTATAAATAATTGCACTGTTTGCAATTAATAAAGATTTTAAACCTTAAATGAATCAAAATCAACAGCCTCCAATTTGTGAGTTATGATACTGAATCCAACTGAACTATTTCTTCAGTTTAATTAATAAATGCACCACTTTCCTAAAAGGTCATCTATAAAACAGTATCATGCAAAATACTGAAATTGTTCATGTCAATAACCCTACTCTTAAAGATAACACATAACTAACTCCTTATTAAACTTGAAAACTAGAACTATATATCCATATCTAAATAAGGGCAAGGGAAGTCACTCCAGGTTCTATAAAACAATCAAAAACATTTCAAAATATCTATAATGAACTGAACTGCTATTTTCTACCCTGTAAGTAATCTCAACATTTATGTCCTTGTACATCTCCCTTTATATTCAGAACAACTGGTGCTCCCCACCAATGAAAGAACTAATATATATTTATGAAATGGTGTTAAACTGCTACATTGCTTAATATTTGCAAACTGAAAACCACTTCTGTCTGATACATTTCAAGTCTTTCATATTAATATAGAAGATATGCATACGGTACACTGAAAAACAATATATTTTAGGAGCACCAATGAGTAATACTATTCAATTTTAATGATCAGTTTTCTTTAGCTATAGCTAAAGCATATCAAAAATACTTACCCATTAAGCTCACTTAAAAAAAAAATACAGACCTATGTATTATTCTATGTTAAATTAAGAAGCAGTTATGGTTTTCCAAGATATCAGCACTGTATTCCAACATAATATTCACACAAAGTATGGCATTTACATTATGTGGAACATTGACAAAAAGATACTGTTGCAGTTCATCAATTTGTCATTCTGATGTACTTACAGTGCAATGCTCCTTGAAGGAACACAATCAAGGATGATACACAGCACAGTCCTCCTCACCCCTACAGAGCTAGTTCTATACTGGCTGGATCAAACCTGCACTTCAACAGACAATGGCAAGACAGACTGTATTTGCATGTAGTCTAATATATTAATATGCAAAGAGCCAACAAATATGCAAAGAGTAAACAATGGATTTCAACAAAATATCAGAACTTCAGCATGAGTGTTATAGAGTAATAAAGTGATTTCAAGTACATAAAAAATTTAAGTTGATTCAATGATTGGACTTGTGCATTTACAGAACAAAGCTTATCTATACTGCAAAAAGAAAAAAAAAAAAGAAAGAAAAAAGCTTGAACATTTCCATACCCCAATAATGTTTCAATGGTAGATGCACTGTAGCTATACTTTTTGCATACTATTCACTTTTCTACCCTAAATTTAAAAAGAAACACACTAATATTGTATACATTGAAAGTTTCTTTACATGAAAAACTTCTTAATCAACTACTCATATTCACTATCCGAAAACTGTTTAAAATTAGTTATGCTGAAACAGTCTTGGAAATCAAGTAATTATTAAATTAAGAACAGAAAGGTTAACTGTTATAGCAGCAGTACAGATCTGAAACAGTGGTCATGTATAAAAGGAAATTTCACTGTTAATGCAATGGAAGTATGCCAAAAGATCATTGTACACACATGCAGGTTTTAATCAAACAGAAGGAAAAAAAAATGAAGATATCAGGATTACTTGTGCTGAAACAGCCAAATACAATAAATGGAAAAGATCCTCCAATCTACTACTATACTGCAAGGGGGAAAAAACATGCCAGTGTTTAAAAACTCAATTAATATTTCATGGGGAAAGCTTATATATTTGTGTATATGTATCTTAATTTATCATTGCTAAGAAATTATGAATCCTTTAAATACCCACATATCCAACTTACCGACACAGGAGGTTTCATATCATTTATTGTAAAGCACAAAACAGGCATTTTAAAAGTGAAAGTATACATTGAAAAAGTACATTTATATCACAAAGCATTGACCACATAATAGTTGCAAATACATTTGCTGGAATGTGTACATCTACACTAAATACTAAAAACAAACCAATTTTCATTTCTACACAGAAATATTAACCTCCTATCAGTAGTGATAGATATTTTGTACATTTTCAAAAAAAAAAAAAAACACTATTTTAAACCAAAAACAAATTAAGATCTTCATCAAGTCGTCTGCATCCATATATTTAACAAAGGTTTTTTTCCCCCACACAATGAAGCAAATACTGTATTGTCCACTTCTTATTATTGGCCCTGTGCAGAAGAGATACATAAGAAATACACAAAAAGTTAAAGAAAATCCTTTAAATGGAGCTAACTCAGGAGTGAATCCTTTAAGAAAGAAAAACTGGTTAATATAAATGGTGGTGGCTTCTTGCATGATTTGCAAATCCCTGGGGGAAAAAAATTTATTTTTAAAATCAAAGGCATTGTAGAAATATTCAGCACTCAGATGCCAGAAAGCATTTATAAAAAAACAAACAAAAAAACCCAAACAATACACCACGGTACTTCATTTAGTTATGCTATGCCAGATAAAAATTAAAAAGGCAAACATAATCCCAGACAAAACAGTAAACATGCAGAAAACATGATTGGAATAGAAATCAACACTTTAGCAAGTTTAGTATACCTGAGGTGCTGGAGGATGCTGTGGCATTCCCTGGGGACTTGTCTGGGCATAGTACGCTGCTTGTTGTCTATAGTACTCAGCCCAGGCTGCACTATAATCTGGCTGACCACCTGGTGGAGCACCAGTAGGAGCAGGAACTGCTTGACCTTTGAGAAAACAGAACAACTTTGTTGCTGTAACCACAATTAAAAGCCCAAAAGAATCTCATTTCTAATAAAAACAATACCTTGCTTCTTGTAATATTCCTCCCAAGCTTTTGAATAATCTTGTGTCTGCCCTTGTTGACCTAAAAAAAACCCCCTAAATTTTAATACAAAATTATATCCACTGTAAGTACAGGTTATAAAGACAAGCACAGAGGGTCAGAATTGCTCCTGTTTTATTTTATATATTCATTAGTGTCCTATTTTAGATATTCATTAGAAAACTACTCTTGTAATTAAAAAAAATCAGAATGCTGTTTCTTTTTGCCTTATTAATATTAATAACTTTTAGTTCTAGAGTATCACTATTAAGAAAAAGCAAAATCGAAACCGTGACATAGTTTTAACTAGGAAAGGAGAAGATTTAGATATCTTGATTCAATACAAAATTTATAAGTATGTTCTAAAATGAGTTTGGAAAGTACTTCAAGTAAGCAATCTATGGTACCCTGGTACTGATGTTGGGCACAGGGATGGGGGAGACCATGATTTTTTGTCTTATTCATTTGGATGTTACACTACAGATTTTAAATAAAATGAAAAATCCTTGATGGAGAAAAAGAACATTTTTGACAAACAAAAAACACCTGAAAGCTTTTAAAGGCTTTATTAAGATCTGGTCAAGATTTTTGTTTCCTTATTATAACCTATAAATTGTGTGTACAAAGACTAATCTTCAAGATACTCTTTAATAAGATGTTAAAAGTTTCAATACAATGTATTCAAATCACCAACAAAATTACATTAAAAGTAACCTGAACAAAGGACATAAAGAACAATTACTGGAGAGGTTCAAAGCGACAAGATCAATGAAACACAAAACTCAACAGCTTTCATGAGCAGCTATTTTTCTAGGCAGTGTTAACTCCTGAATGACTAAAGAGACCTAACAACCTAAATACGATGCACAAAACTGGCTCTGGATTAAAATCATCTTAACAAACTCACACACACAGCTACAAAAACACTTTTCTGACAACCAAGGAAATTTAAATATGGTCTGTATGTTGATAATATTACTGAAATAATTTAAAAGTATGCAACTTACTCTGTAAAGGTTCAAGGCACAATACGTACACATGCACAGACACAAAGTACATATGGTAAGCTTTTAAAAAGTGTTGAATTTGAGTAGAAAATATAAATATGGGTGCCTGCTGTACTATTTTCCAATTTACTGAAGGTATGTAATTTTTGGAGAAAAAAGTGTTTTTCGTATTTTCGTATTTTCTTATTTAGCTCCTTTGAGAATTTTATTTAGCTTATAATTACTTGACCTGATGGAAGTATGGCTAGACAAAAAATACTGAAGCATAGACACAGAAAAAGCTGTTTTTATGTTTACTGGATGTTGTCAACAAGGTAACTTTATGTAGTTGCAGAAATTAGTGTCTATCAGTATCACAAAACTGGCTGAAGAACAGAAGCAATTCAGTGAATAAAATTTTTAACATTTATGAGTAACTTTAAAAATCCAGGAAAACCTCCCCTTCTATAAAATATAGGCAACAGCAGAGAAATTCCATGTAATATAAACAAAATTCTCTTATTTTTGCGTTCCCTAATCATCTTCAAAGAGTAAGTGAGTTTAACATTTTGATCCTATGAGACACAATTAAAGCCAATCTGAAACAGGTTTCAATATTTAAGACAATTGCCAAATACCCCAGGGTATCAACAGTAATAAAACTACACAATGTGTCTTACAAACTGTACACTTGAAAACCTGCTGACTTAAGGCCAAACTTGGGTTAAGACAGCAGCAATTTCTACTTTGGGTTTATAAAAAGGAACTGATCATTGTTAGATGCTCATTTTAGAGGCAAAATAACTAAGATGGTAGAAACAGGGAGACACATTAAGAAAACTCATCAAACTCAAATGTTCCCTACCCTCCCCCCAACTCAAATATTTCTGTGGGAAGTGAAAGGTAAACATACTAGACTCTAAGAAAAACAAACACTTGGTAAGTCGTAAACACCTCACACTCCTTTCTTGAAAGTGTCCAAGGAAAAACTTAACTCATTCCCCCAATCTGGTGGACAAATGTGATTCATTTTGCCCTGCTGAAAGTAAAGAAAGAACTCTTCCTATCTACTTGGGACTTGGCTATCCCCTAGCCTCTTGTGCCCCTCTGCCCCTTTTAGGAATGTCCTTAGCTGGCTCCCTTTATCCTTAGTTCAAAAACTGTTGAAGGCCAGATAGCTTAGTTTATACTTTAAAACATTACTTAATATTTACATATAGGATTACAATATATAAGGTTTTACTTTCATTTCATTGAAGAGATGAGACTTGTCCAAGTTCACATGTAACATTCCTGAGCCAAACCTGTTTGAATAGATTTCACTCTAAATTCTCTCTCTAAACACCTGCATCTTTCCCACAACCACGTTCCCCACCACACGACCTCCACCACCCATCCCCTGGCCTTTACACCAAAGGTGCAGTGTCCACCGTATCAGCGCTTAACATTATATAAGGGCCTTCCTCAACTCCCAACTTTTCCAAAAATGCCTTCACTAGCCCTCTTCCAAAGGGCAACTGTCAGTCTCTACTTTGAAATTCTGCTTCATCTCTCTTTAGGGTGTTTACTTATTACAAAAGTTCCCTTCATTCTAGCTTCAAAAATACCTACTCTTCCATGTTGGCTGCCATTCCTTATTAAGACTTAAAATTTCCTTCATTAACCCTCTAATAAATTCATCTTTATGAATTTCTTTCCTAAATTCTGTTGTTGTTAATCCTAGGAAATTTAGAATTGTTTCAGAAAACGAAACAAATTTAAAAACTTAACTCCTGTTTTAAGAGATTTATTTACTTATAAGTGAACAATGACAAATTTATAGTGTTAGTGGGTATTTTCTGTTAACAGAAAAAGCTGAAATTTGCCTTCAAAAGCTAGGACAGCCTGCCTAGTTTGGTAAAGAGGGCACTGGATTGGGAATTAAGATGTCCAGAGTCCTAGAAAATCACAGCTCTGCCACTGGACTTGGCCTCTCCCAATAGGGGACTTAGATTTGGAGATAAAAGATTTTTATCTCCCTAATATTTTATTACTTTCTTCCCTTTCATTTAAAAATCTTGAGGGCATCTGGATGGCTCAGTCGGTTAAGCATCCGACTCTTGATTTCGGCTCAGGTCATCTCAGGGTTGTGGGATCAAGCCCCACATCTGGCTCCACGCTCAGCACAGAGTCTGCTTCTTTCCCTCTGCCCTTCCCCCTGCTCAAGCACCTCTAAAATAAATAATCTTAAAAAAATAAAAAAATTTTGAAAACTGTCTCAGTAAAGCATGTGACTTGATCTCGGGTTGTGAGTTCAAGCTCCACGTTGGTATACGGACTACTTTAAATACATACGCATGTACATACATACATAAAAATCTTGAAAACTGAACTATATTAGTTTTATGCTTTAAGGTCGCTTATGCGCAGTTGTCATAAAAGGATCTTAAGGACCAGTAATGCATCTAAGAGAAATTAAGGTAGTTAAGCAACCAATCATTTAACAAAAGAACTTTTAAAGGAAAAAATAAATTGACTTTGTAGCTAACATTAAAGACCTGGCAACTTAACATTATTTCCTTTAAGATTTACATGTGAGAGAATCATTAAACTAATCCTTTGCTCAATAAATTAACAGCTGATCAATGTCATGCTATAGAAAAACACATAACTGGAAAAAAAAAAAAAAGGTGGGGGTTAAGGAGGCTCTTAGGCCAAACATAGTGTTATTTAACTATTTCTGTAACATTTTTCTCCACAAAGGAGTCAACAGAGTCCAGCGTAGTATCTATAAAATTAAAATTTTACAGTCAGCAGAGTAAAGGTAGAAAATGAAAAATTAAAAGAATGGCAAGGTGAAAAGTCTATCCTTAAAAATCTGAATGGTAATAAGACCTCAAAGATTACATTCAACATGCATCCCTCACTTTGGGCAAGTAAAATATTAAGAATGCTAAACAGTAATTAATGGCCATGCTGCAAATGAATGATAAAATATACTAAAATACAAGTTGCACTAATTCCCCAATAATTTTCTAGGTCCACAAACAGGCCTATTTTTACTTATTTTAATATTAACGTAGGGAACATCTCTGGTTTATTAACCACTGTGAAAATGTAAGTTGGACCCAATGATATTTAACTGCAACAATTTAATTGCAAATGCTCAAATCTTTAAAATGGTGACACTATTTCATACAAGTTATTAGAGTGACCATAAGTCCTGACAGAATACCATCCTCAGTTATTCTCAAAACTATCCAACTCTGGACAATAAATTACGTGATCACCCTAAATAGAATATACTGTTTTGAGGAAAAACAATTTTTCTTTAAACAGAAATCACGCTGTGTAAAACATCCTTATCACCAGGCAAATGTATCCCACACAAAAAAGATTAATATAACTACCCTTCTGGAAATTTTTCTTTGTGTAAGATGACAAAACATCCATGGGCAGACACTGAAATTTAGGTTGAGAATCTCAAACAGACTGTATCTTATGAGAAAAATTCTACCATCTATACCATCTATAGATTCGTTCTATTCCAGTGAAGGGTGGATAAGTTTATCTGTTTAGCTTTCATTTGTGGTAAGTGGCTGTGGTATACATGTGTTAATTTTAAATGACTAACACCACAAGCTTCTAAAAGCAAAAACTATCTGTTCAGAAATACAGTTGACCCTTGAACAACTCGGGGTTATAGGCACTGACCCCTGTACAGTTGAAAACCCACATGTAACTTTGACTTCCCAAAAACTACTAATAGCCTTCTGCTGAGCAGAGGTCTTACAGATAACATAAACAGTTGATTAGCACCTATTTTGTATGTTTACATATTATATACTGTATTCTACAATAAAGTAAGCTAGAAAAAAAATACTAAGAAAACTATAAAGAAAATTCATTTACAGTACTGTAAAAAAAAAATCTACTTCTAAGTAGTCCCGCTAAGTTCAAACTTATGTGGTTATTCAGAGGTTAAGAGTATAATATCAAGTTCCAAGTGGTCCCAGGAAAAGGCCAATTTGGGAGATAGACTTGGGATTTATGCCCTCTAAGGAGTTCAAATTCTGCTACCACTTAGTAGCTGTACATGTGACGTGTTAGTGGAAATACAGTTCTTTTCATTAGTAACAGTTTGTAGTAATATACCTGGCAAAGTACTTGATTAACAACTGTATCCTCCATGAGAATAAAACCAGAAGGGCAGGGGCTCCTGCTATTATGCCCATAATCACATTCTCAGCTCTTCCACTATGTTTGGCATGTGGTATGTGCTCTACAGTTACTGAATGGAAATGGCCTTTCTAGGTGACTTTTTCTTTTTCATATACACAAATGTTATTTAAGTAATTAATGTACTATGTCACTGTCAGTTTTATTTTGCAGCAGAAAATAGCACACACAACAAATTTTTGCTTGGCACTCTATAATTTAACCGACGCCAGTTAGGCTACTATTATATGTAACTATCTTTGACAAAAGTGCAAGTAATACCCAATGTTATATGTGCCAATGGGGCAATTTTTAGTTTCAATTATTAAGTGGTTGACACATACATTTAGAAATAAAATTTCCTTGTTATGTGACACAAATTAAGAATTAACTGTAACCCTGATACACCCAAAAGTTCAGTGATTTTAGAATGCGTTCAATTATTCTCCAAAATTTAAAAGTTAAAAATAAAAAGTCCCAGTAACAAAAACATGATACAAACATGGTTTTCTCAGTCTTCATCCTTTCTAATGTGATATTTACTAAATGCTTCAACTGCAGTTTAATTAAATGTATAAAAAAGAAATGTAGAACATACCCATTTTCTTGTAATACTCTTCCCAAGCCTTGGTATAATCAACCTGTCCAGCTGGAGCTGGATTCTGCTGATCTCCTTAAGAAAAACAAAAAACAACAAATAGTAAGATTAAGGGTTTCAGAAGACATTCTTGGCTCTTTCCTTCTGTTCCTTGAGTGGAGAAACTGGGAGCGGCCTGTCATAGGGAGTGAGGGTGCTGTGTGGTAGTGGGATTCCTGCTCGTGCCAAAGACATAGGAAGCAGGGGGTATAGAGGCAGTCAAGAGAAAATTTGTCTATACACAATGGAAGGAAGAGTAGTCACATTGAGCATTTAAGTAAATTCATTGGTTAAATAAGGAAACACACTGAAGATAGGTCTTTCACCATTTATATATAAGCATGGAAAGGGAAAAAGCTAGAAAGAATCCTGAAGTATTATAATGGAATTGCAGGAGATACAATAGCCTTATATACATATATAGATTATTTATGTTGTTTCATATATGTGTATGTAGATATACATACAGGTAAATTTCTTAGCTCTGTATGCTGAAAGGATTTAGAAGCAATGATAGCTTAGTAGCAATGAACACACTGAGTTTGGTTTCTTAGATGATGGTATTTACTAAAAGGAATCAGGGCTCCTTGGAAAAATGGCTGATTCTAGAGCCCAGAAAGCACAAAATAAGCATCTTATTGTGCAAGAAAGTAAGGATGTGCTTAAAGAATAACAGACATGTCAAAAGGATATAGGAGCCATCTTGAAGGTACTCCTGATTAGCCAAAGCTAGGGCAATCTGATAATCATATAGTAAAGATAGTTTAAAACCACAGCATGTTGAGTAAAACAGGAGTCCATACTGATAGAAATAGGAAAAAAACTTCTTCCTTATAGTACAATACCACCTAATAACATATAAAATGATGTAAATAAAAATTATCATCATAGCTGTAGCTGAATCAAGAATGTGTTATCAGAGAAGTTGATATGAGGAAAAAAGATAATCTCAGTATAATTCTCCAAAAATATTTATTAATTTCAAAGAGAAAAATGCTATTTTATAGTCTAGAAACCTGGCAAGACACCAACATGACCGATGGACTATGGTTACCATCTCCAGGGATGAAGCAGGTCAACATTATACGACCCCACGATATAATGCACCAAGAGCACAGCATTATTTAGGAGGTACTGCCAACTAACAAGTAGGACCTCATGATCATGACCTCATCTTTGTGAGAAAAAGTTGAAGGAACCTATGTTGATTTGATCATCATCTCGCAAAACAAAAGGTCTATACTTTTTTGCCAGATGGGACCCTGGATCAGAATAGAGAAACTGATGGGACAACTGGTGAAATCTGAGTAAGGGTTTTACATTGGGACAGTAATGATGTATCAAGGTTAACTGTTTTATAGCAGGCTGTATGATGGTAATGTATTTTTGGAGTAATACAGAAAGAGTACTTAAGGTTACTGGGACTTCCTGTGTACGGCCTGGTCTTACATGGTTCTCAAAAACTACTGGTAATGGATATGGGCATGTATGACAGGGTAATGGGACAAATCAGAGGTGAGAGGTAAAATATTAACAGCTAGGTTACCTGGGTGTTCTGTAAATCTATCTTACAACTAAAACTTTTATGAAAGTTTGCAATTATTTCAAACTTATTTTTAAAAAGGAAAGTCTGCTCACTGAAGCTATAATTAAATATTGGAAATTTCCAAACACAAGTTTCTACTTCTACATACAAAATAAATTCTTTAATTACCATAGTTACCTTGTCCATTGGTTTGGGTTGTAGTTGGTGCACCAGCAGGAGCTGCAGGTGGTGGCTGTGCTTGCTGTTGATAATAGTGAGCATAATAGGCAGCCCAAGCTGCTGAATTTGGATCCGTTCCTGCCTTAGCTAGAATAAACACAAGTTCAAGGTTTGCATCTGAAGTCCGTAATCTCTCTCTCTCACCCACACACTCTAGTAAATAAACAGACCCCCAAATTAACTGGTATCAAAAATAAATAGTAAATGGGACGTTTTCAATTCTATTACTTTAACTGTCATCATTAGCATTAATCACAGAAAAGTGAGGTACACAGATTAAGTGACGTTCTTAGAGAACTAGTTGAGTGGCAGAATTAGGATAGGAATAAAGATCTTTTGTCTCCAAATCCAATGCTTTGCTTCAAACCATCCCATGGCCTTGGTTTCTTCCTAAACTGGTTTTGCCTCAAGCACAGCCGTTCTACATGACAGATGACTACAGGAAAAGGATTTCTAGGAACTAACCTGTACAAGAAACAATTATTTTAGAACTATGAATTCTGTCCTGTCTTGCTTTCAATGTAGAGACAACATAATCTTGAAAAATAAACAAGATTTAGCCATATTTCATCTCCTCATATTTCACAGTAATTATCCTAAAACATACACTTGATGTTACTGCCCTACTTGAAATTCTTCATTTATTCCATAGAGTCTTCAGGGCTGTTGAAGCTTTTTTTAAGTGCAACATTATCACTCAACATCTTTAATGATCTGACCCCCTGGCTTATCCTTTCCATTCTAGCCATATCTTCCCCCATTTGTCAATATTTTTCCAACACTCAAGTTCTGGTCACAGTAAACTGCTTGTACTTTTCAGAAGTTGCCACGTTCATTATCTGGCCTTAGACCATGTTATGCTTTCTCTGCACTTGCACCCTCATTTCATCCTTCATAAAAAACTCATGCAGTAACAGTTTGAGATCTCTCAGTCAGAAACAGAAATCCTCTTCTTGATTCTGTCCTTTATATCAAGAATATCATTTGACACTATAGATAATGTCTTTTTAAGTTTATATTATCAAGAAAAATGTAATTTCCTTTGCCAGAGTCTGTATCTATGTGAAATCTGTTTAGCCTTTATCCCAAATGGGCAGCAAGTCTCAGGTGTTTAGTAAGTTTGAGAGAAAAGGAGCAAGGATTTCTAGAATGATACAATGTCTAAGGTAATACAATTTTAAGGCATGATCCATCCTCCACAACATCCTCAAGTAATAAATGTAGTGCTTTTCTAAGTTGAATGTTTGTCTTAATTGTGTCATTACCTGTATATTAATACAAATATTTCACTTGACACCATCTCTGTCTAGAGAAACTGAGATAAAACAGACTTTAGGGGCGCCTGGGTGGCTCAGTTGGTTAAGCGACTGCCTTCAGCTCAGGTCATGATCCTGGAGTCCCGGGATTGAGTCCCACATCGGGCTCCCTGCTCAGCAGGGAGTCTGCTTCTCCCTCTGACCCTCTTCCCTCTCGTGCTCTCTATCTCTCATTCTCTCTCTCTCAAATAAAATCTTTAAAAAAAAAAAACAGACTTTAGAAAATGATACTTGTACTCCTGAATGTGTAGAGGGTATAAGAGAACCAGTCTCACAGTTCCATATAATACAAAGAATTTAATAATTATTCAACATGATTATCTTTCACTTATCATACTATAGGTAAGAAAAAAGATACAGAGGGATTAAAAAACTTGTTTACTATCCCAATTACTAAAGTTGTAGCACTAGGGCTTATCTAGGTCTCTTTCACTCTGAATCTAATTTCTTGACTACTACATAAATCCTCAACAGCCCATTTATTTTTCAAAGAAAAATATTTTAATTCAGAGAATATGGACTTTGTCATTATGGGGCCACATTTAAACACCAGAATGTTAATCAAATTCACTAAAACAGTTTCATCTAAAAAAGTAATTTTGGGGGGGGGGCGCCTGGGTGGTTCAGTTGTTAAGCATCTGCCTTCGGCTCAGGTCATGGTCCCAGGGTCCTGGGATCGAGTCCCACATCGGGCTTCCTGCTCGGCGGGAAGCCTGCTTCTCCCTCTCCCACTCTCCCTGCTTGTGTTCCTGCTCTATTTCTGTCAAATAAATGAATAAAACCTTATAAATTAATAATAATTTTGGTTTTTACATATTGCTAAGTCTAATATAAGCAATATCTAACCCCAGCTGCTATCTTTTAGCTAAATGGGTTACTTCTTTTTCCAAAGGCAATGCTGCAAGCCATATTCATCAACCAATTCTTACAGTGGTGACTTCACTACTCCCACTGGGAAAACTTGACTGTGATAGAGACTACTTCTGATTCCCAACATTTTTCTCAATCATGTTACTGACCCAAACAGTGCTCATAAGGTGCAATCCTGCAGATCCAAGTTTCCCAATATAAATTCACCCCTTAACTTGCTCAAACTCTTGAATCTCTTAAATTATGTGATTTTTCTGCCTAATCACACCATCCCAGTTAGTTTACAAGAGGGAAGGAAAAGTCTTTTCATTCTTAAGAGATGTTTAAACTATTATACATTAAATTATATTTGACTCTCAGTCATCACAGCACTGCTAACACTTAGAGTGCACTTTTCTGCTATACAATGTAAACTAATCTTTGCATACCCACATCCCTGCACACTCAAGTTGTTTCTTGAGTGAGTATAAGTTGTGGTTATTTGCTTACTGTCATGCTGTGCCATCATATTCCAAAGAGCACACATCCTATGAAATTAAAATATGTTACAATATAGGGCCACATTTAAATAACAGAATGTTTAATTAAATTCACTAAAACAATTTCATTTAAATTAATTATTTAGGTTCTTTTAAGAAATAAATACACTAGTGTGGAAAGGAATCCATAATTCAGTACCTTCCTTGAAACTACTCCAGTGAAAGAGGCCTAAAAGATAGGTAGTAGATGAGAAAGAAGGATCATAAATAAATGTTAATTGGTTTCGATGAACGCTCCTTTGACCATCATGGAAAGAAAACTAGAGGATGGCAGATGCAGTAACAGAATAGAATGTACATATAAAATCCAGTTCTGAACAGAGAATACATTTAACTAAATGTATTTTTTGAGTTCTAACATGCAGACATTAAACACAGCCCTGATTTTTACGAATATGTGAAATTACCATATCAGGAATATGAAAACATCTTATATATCTTATTTGAGAACTTCAAAGTTTAATACTCAAGTATTAAATGCTCCATTAAACACTCACATAGTTCTATAAATAAACGTACACTACTCTTTCATGGATAACGTCACAATTGACACATTATACATTTGATGGCACTGGTGTTTAAAACTATGACGTTGTACTTCTTCCTGTAGTTTTGGCCTTTAGCACTCTGCCCTTACACTTTTAAAGGACAGAAAGCCAAATGCAAGTAAAAAAAGTTCATTGAAAACAGACCATATTCACACCAATCTTATATAACGTGGTAAAACCAGAAACTAAGACTCCTGCTGAAGAGTGTTAAGTGCAGAAATACGCACACAACGTAGAGTTGAGACTAGAAAATTTAAGAAGATAACAAGAATGACAAACAATACAGATTACACATGAATGATAAATATCTTTTACCTGGATCAGGAGGGGCCTGTTGCTGCCAGTGTGGATATGCATTTCCCCACCCCTGGGGAGCATAAGGAGCTGGAGGACCACTGAAAAGATAGAAATCAATATAAAAATACAATTTACCAAAAGCTAGAATCTTTGGGGGGAAAACCCCAGAACCAAACTCAATACTTACTGAGGAGCAGGGCCGGGTGGTCCTGGATTATAAGGTGCAGGGTTGTATGGTCCCATTGGAGTTCCAGGCCCTGGAGGCCCAGGAGGCCCATGGGGACCTGGGACACCATGGGGCCCATGGGGTACAGGCGGCCCTAAAGGATTTACTGGGCCCTATAAAAAAGCAGAAAGATGCAGAAAATCAGAAAAATGGTAATGGCTGAACAATTCAAAGGCCAAATTAACCTTCCATTCCTACCCTTTCATATAGCCACAAGCAACATATTTTAGATTTTCCTTCATTTTCTCATTCATGTTGCTTAAACTCTTTACCATACTGAGACATGTAAATTCATTAAAATCAACAGCATCAGCAAAGAATTGAAACATCTCCTTTACCTTCCATTCTATTCCTTTGACTATTCCCTTTTCTGTTATTTCCCTTTCCTTTTTTAATTCTTTTACTACTCCTTTATCATTTTAATCATGGATGCCTATCAAATATGTTGTCTCTAGCTTTTCTTTTTCTGCATCCATTCTACATTTATTTTCCTAACAATCAGACAACCACCTTGACGATATATTCCCCAAATTGCTTAGGGCTTATATTGTGAATTGTCTACTGGGTACTTTACTAATAAATTAACAATTCTCACTCAAAAAACTATCCTCTTCACAACCTTTGTGTCACTGAACTCCATTTACGTGAACAATTTAAATTCATTTCCTCTTGCTCTTTATCATTTTCCAAATACCGTATCTTCATATTCATATCACACCACATAATTAATAAAGCTCAGTTGATTTTCCTCTTCATAATCCAACTTGTAAAGACCACTAGACTAGATTTAACTGTCCTAAACACAGCTTTCATGCAGTTAATACAGTTCATGATGTTTTGGAGCAAACTGCTTAAACCACATTTGGTTGTCTATTTTCGCACTACAAAATAATGAAGCTAAACTTCAGGACTTTTAAAATCCTTTTTATTACTTTATCCCTTTAAATCTCTAACTTGTCATTATCACTCACTTCTACTATCCAAAAACCATCCCTTCTAAAAAGTAAAAAAGGATTATTGAAAAAGTATTAATATTTTTATAGGGCTATGTGCCACTCTTTTAAGTGACACACACTTTATTTAATCCCTACAAACCCATAAAGGAGCTACTGTTATCCTCATTTACAGAAGAAACGAGAGGCAAACGAGTATAAATAGCTTACTCCAAGGTCACAAAGTCAGTAAATGACTCAGAGTATTCTGAACCCTAACATGGGACTCCAAGAGTCCATGCTCATAACCGCCATACTAAACTGCTTCTCTATAACCTATCTTTTTGCCCATCAATCCAGAAGAAACCTTGATCCATGCAATACTAAGCACTGTAAAACCCAAAACCAAGATGTGTTCATTTTTCTAGGATCAATCTCTGCCACTACCATGTCCAAAATTATTTTTGTTTTTGAACACTTATTGTCCATCCCATAGAACTTACAATGTTTTTATGTATTTTTATAATACATTCTTTTTGTTTTTAAGTAATCTCTACACCCAATGTAGGGCTTGAACTTACAACCCGAGATCAACAGTTGCATGCTCTACTAACTGAATCAGCCAGGAACCCCTATGAGACATTCTTTAAGCATCTTTTGTACATCTATATTTGTCTTTCTCTGAAACATACAGTGTCAAACTTCTTTTCTATCCCATCCACAGCATGGCAAACACCACGGAGAATTTTCCTAAGAAATTCTAATTGTTATTAGTAACTTACGATGCTCCCCTACGCCCTATAGTAAAAGAATGCGGTAAAACACTAGTAGTTCCTCATTTATAAGAAAGCACAATCAAGACTCTCTATACATTTTTTTGTACTACCACCAGGAAACTCTTCTAAAGGAAAAATTTCCAAATTTGGCCATGTATCAGAATCACCTGGAACATCCTTCTAAAATTAGATGCTGGGCCCTGTTCCAGACATTCTGAATCAGAGCTGTGTGGTATGTGTAGAGGTGGAAAGCATTCAAGTAGTACACATCTAAAACTCCTTAAGCGATTGTCAGTCTAAGAGTTGGATTTGTAAATTTCTACTCTAAAGTGGGGGATGCATATAACTCATATTTACCTCAGCAGGGTTGAGTAAAGTAAGCCCCTTATTAAATACTGAATTCTCATTAACTATGTCCTTCAAGTACACTCTATAACCCTCCACCAACCCTAACATCGTATCTGCAAGTAACGCTACCCATTTCTTATTTATCCACACCCAAATATGAGGTTCTGAATACTTATAAATGTGTATTTAATTAGGTTATTTTTCACTGCTGGAGAATCTTTTCTATGTTATATGTAACCATTATATGATGAAACCTATAATCTTAGACTAGAAATTGGCATTTTTCTGTATAGCCATTATAGGAACATGTGAATTAATGTCTTATTTAACTAAGAGGGCCTTTGTATAAATTGAGGTTGGTTATCTATTTATGTATTTGGTTTTTTTAAACTGTTGTGTGTGTGTTTTAAAGATTTTATTTATTCATTTGAGAGAGAGCACAAGTGGGGTCAGGGATAGGGAGAAGCAGGCTCCCTGCTGAGCAGGAAGCCCCACATGGGGTTCAATCCCAGGACCCCAGGAACACAACCTGAGCCAAAGGCAGATGCCCAACCGACTGAACCACCCAGGCGCCCCTATCTATTTTTTAAGTAAGCTCTATGCCCAATGTGGGGCTTGAACTCACTGCCTGGAGATCAAGATTCACATGCTCTACTGACTGAGCCAGCCACGCACCCCTAGAAATTGAGGTTTAAAGCATACTCACACCAATCTTTTCTTCTATAAGTTGCCGCGCATAGTCTATTTGCTGTGGAGTGCCACGAATTGTAAATAATTTCATATTAGGATCTGCATTAGGTGGAGGATTTCTCTGAAGTTCTATTCTTGCACCAGACTGCTGGCTTATGCTTTTTATGGTTTCACCTCCTAAAATCAAAACACATTAATTTCTCTAAAGATTCAAAGGATACAAAAGGAACTATCCAAAAGAAAATGGTCACAAAAGGGCCATTAAAAAAAAAAGTTTTGAGCAGTATCCCATCTGGCCATATTTTTGGGGGATTTCCCATTTATTTTACACTTTAAATCAAGTTATATAAAGCATTCATACTTCTCCTAAAACGCATTTAAGTTTTAAGACATAAATCAGTATACCTACACCCAACCTTAAAATGAATTATAACAAAAAAAACTGTAACTTAAAATATCTGGCTCAAATAAATTGCTTTTACAAGTAACATAAACTAACACACTTACAAAAAATTCTAAATTTTAATAAGATATGAATCAGGAAAAATTTCTTACACTAATAATTAAAACTGTTGGTCCCCTCTCTAGAAGCCAATGTGATTCAAATCCCACTTTTATTTTATATATAAGGCCCTTCATTTATGTTTTTGTTAGAAATCAACATAAGATACAGCAAAGGAAAAATCACTGCTACTGGTTTACAACAGAAAAAGCATATAGAAAAATCCGGCCATGTGTTAAATTTTTACCCACACATCAAAACATTAATAAGAGTTTAAAATACATTGCCTTTTCCTATTATTAATCCAGTTTTCCCAGTTGGTACAATGAAATTAAATTCCTGTAGTCCACCAGGTGGTCCCATGTTCCAGTTGCCTTGACCTCTACCTCTTCCTCGACCACCAGGTCCAGGTCCACCAGGATTACCAGCCTAAAAAAGAGGAAGAAGGAAAGTCAGCATAGAATCATACTCTTCTTTCCATGATAAAGTCATCACATGTCTATCTTCCACAACCTTCATTTTCCTATACCAGAAATTCAAGAGGCTGGGAGATGACGTGGCCCAAATAGTCAACAATACCCACCATTTATTCTTTTTATACTGGGATGAATAAGACAATTCACGTAGCTACCTTCCCTACCTTCCCACTCCAAGATGTCTACCTCAAAGCAACTTAAACTTTCCAGTTATTAACAAAGTATCCTGACAGATTCTGATATAAATAAAACTAAAGGGGAGGGGGGACCCTTTCAGACTTGAAGGAAAACATTTTTTAAATAAAAATGAAACAATGAAAATATTAACATCTGTCAAACCTGAACACTTCGAAGAAGGTCTGTAATAATTTCTGCAGCATGTTGACATCGGTCTGGAGGTCCCGTTATTTGCGCTATTCTATCAGGTGTTGTTCCATCATCTTCAAAACCAAGAAACAAATTGGACTGAGTTAGCAACAAATGTGTGTTAAAAAGTTAATTGCTACTAATACATAGATAATGAAATATATGTACTCACCTGGCTTAAACTGAATTCGAACACCAGCATCATTTTGTATTTTTTTTATCATCTCTCCATTTCTTCCTATTACAATGCCAACAGCAAATCTTGGAATGGGGACCTTATACAAAGATGACTAGGTATTAAGGAAAGTAATTTCCTGAAAATTAATCCACCTCAAATCATAAAAGTATATACAGTATTATGATTGCATCAAATAGGGTAACAAGATATACATTCTGCACTCTAAGGCATAAATTATGGGGGGGAGGGGGGACGGTTGGCAGGGGGGAGGGAATCCACATATATTTATCAGTTAGCATACAACCATTTCTGCATGGGTATTTTTACTTACGTCTATCCCTTCATTTCCTCCTATTCTTGACCCATACTCATTTCGAACTTCTCTGAAACCACCTTGATCACGAATTAACTCTAACACCATTTCCTTGGCTTGCTGAAGTACAAAAACACAAAACACCCAACTTACAAAGCATGTCTCAAAACACTAATTATTCATATGTGTTTTGCCCATTCTGCCCCCAGATCCTTCTATGTAAGATATAAACTTAAGTTTACCTGAACTTTGTATGGGTCTCCTGTAATCCTAAGAGGTTTGTCAGCACCAGTGTTCTGAGGTCCATCTTGAATCATAACCATTTTAACTCCAGCCCGCTCCTATTAATCAAAGAAATTGTATGTTTAACAAAAGGGGAGTGGAAGGAAATTGGCTTCAAAACAGATGAAAAGTAATTTTACAAAGTAATACCTGAAGTTGTTTAATAGTTTCTCCCCCCTTTCCAATAACTAATCCTGCTTTGCTAGCTGGAATCATGATTTCTTGAACTGCATTTCCTGGTCCATCACCATGGTGGAAGCCAGGGGCTGGTCTTCCTTTTTCAACAATCTGGTCCAATAACCGTTTTGCTGATCTGTTAACAAATTAGGAGTCAAACAAAAAGTTATAGCATACTCAAAAGGTTATTCAAACAGAGAAATAAAAAATAACTTAAGCAGGTACTTCTCCCATCCCAATTCAGGTTTAGGTGGCTTAAAGCTAATTTAACAATTTTAATTAAGAGAAAATGCCATCAAGAACAAAGAATGAAACTATACAATAAATTTTCTAGGTATGTAATTTGCAGTATTTTTGAGGATAGTCCTAAATTTCCAAGAAGTAGCACTCTACTTTTTTTCCCCACTCTACTTCTAAAGTTATCTCAGAATTAAACTATTTTGCCAATTAACTAAATGATGTATTTCCAATTTTAAGACATCACTTTGGTCACTCACACATTAAAATTTATTTATCCATTCAAAAATACTTAAGAAATGTTAAGTACATACCAGGTGCTATTCTAAGTAATAGAGTTACAACACTGAATGAAACATACAGGGTTCCTGCTGGTTTAGCTCACCTTAAGTAACTAAAAACAACGTTTGGTTACGTGCTATAAACAAAATCAAAACAGGGTAAGAGGGACAGAATGTGTGTGCATAAAGGTATGCTATTTTATGCAAAGCAGACATAAAAGACTTTACTGATAAGGAGACATTCTGACAAAAATGTAAAGGAAGAGGGAAAGTAACTATGAAAATATCAGAGGGAAAATGTTCCAGAGAGAATTAAGAGAAATTGCAAAGGACTCAGATGAGAAGCATACTTGGTGTGCTGAAAGAATAGAAGCTAAATGGGGTTTGAACAGAGTTGGAAGAAGAATGGTAAAAAACGAAGTGAGAAAGGTGGCAGATAAATCAGGCCATGATAAAGATGCTGACTTTTACTCGAAGTGGTGAAGCATTAGAGGATTTGAGCAAAGTAATGATATGAACTGATTCACATTTTAAAAAGATCGTATGTCTATGCTACTAAGAATAGACTATTGCTGAACAAGGCTAAAAAGAATGGAAACATGTTGAAATATAAAAAATGGTCATAGACAAGGTGATAGTATAGAGGGTGGCAAGAAGAGACTGGATTCCAAATAAATTATGAAAAAAAAAAAGACCAAAGAGTTGCTTATGGATAAATGAAGGACAAGAAAAAGATAAATGTAGTTTTAAAAAGATTTATTTTAGAGTGAGTGCCCATGTGCAGGGATGGGGGTGGGGAAGTGGCAGAGGAAGAGGAAGAGTCTCAAGCAGACTCTGTGCTGAGTGCGGAGCCCAACCTCACGACCCTGAGATCAAGACCTGAGCTGAAACCAAGAGTCGGGCGCTTAACTGACTGTGCAACCAGGTGAGGTGCCCCCTCAAAAAGATACTAAGTCAGCAGCTTGACAGGAATCTAGAATTTAGAAAAAGAGAGCAAGGCTGAAAATAAAAATTTAGGAGTACATAAAATTTATAATATGTAAAGCGATATATTAAAGTTTATAGGGGCGCCTGGGTGGCTCAGTCGTTAAGCATCTGCCTTTGGCTCAGGTCATGATCCCAGGGTCTGGGGATCGAGGCCACATCCAGCTCCCTGCTCAACAGGAAGCCTGCTTCTCCCTCTCCCATTCCCCCTGCCTGTGTGTTCCCTCTCTTGCTGTCGCTCTGTCAAATATATAAAATCTAAAAAAAAAAAAAAAAGTTTATAAAAGAGTAAATAAAGTCATCTAAAGAGTACATGTAGACAGACAATAGGAGGACTGAATTTTGTGGCACTTTCATACTGAAAGGCCAGGAAGATAAAGTTGGACAACCAAGAATGCCTGAGAAAGAGGAGCTAGGGAGGGGATATCTCTAGAAAAGTAGTTCACTGTGTCAAACAATGTTGATAGGTGGAATGATGCAGAGGCCATTTGTGATCTTGAAAAGAACAATTTTAATGGAACCACGGGAATTAAAGTCTGATTCATACAAGTTCAAGACAAAATGAAAATAGATGCAAATGATATGGCAAAGAGAACTACCCCTTTTAAGGAGTTTTATTGTGTAAGTAGGCAGAGAAATAAAAATGTGAGGTTCAAGAACAGGTTTTGTTTTGATGGGAGGGATTTTCAATCATCTTTATACCTTGTTAGAAATTACCTAGAAAATGGGAAAACTAATAGTGCAGGAGAGTATCAGTTCTATTTAGGGGCAATGTCCTTCTTCAGCAGGAAAGAGGGGCTGGCCTCAGGCATATGATTTCATACTTACTGGACAGATTCAGGTGTTCCAGTTAGCATACAAGATCTTTCTGGAAGGCCACCACTGTCTACAATTAAAAAACACCAAAAATATTTTAGGCCAAGAAAAGATTACAACATCATTTTTAGTATTTACTTAAAAAAAATATCCTAGTTTTCCAGTCACTCTGAAAATAGCAAGAGAACGTTACCAGGAGCTATCTGTATTTTGCATCCAGATTCTTGTTGTATGCGTGAGATCTGTTCACCACCTCTGCCAATTACTAGGTAAAGAAAAAAGAAAAAAAATTATTTGCTAAAAGACTGTAAAGTATGTTTTGATTGTTTTCAAAGCTTTAAAAATTAGGCTACTTACTAAATCCAACCATTCCATCTGGAACTTTGTATTCTTCTGTCATTACAGACCTGCTAACAAAAGACAAAAACTAACGTTTTCCTTCAAAGAAAGAGAATTTGTTTACATATAAAAGGTAATCTAATAAAAATGGACATCTAATGGCTTAAACTAGGTTTTCAGGCACATATTCATAGTCAAAATACAGCTTGAGTAGTTCAAGTCAGAATCTTAAGGTGAGACATCAAGTGACGAGGGTATGGTAGATGAACAGTCTGAAGGTATGAACTGCAAAGGAGTTGGGGTGGAGTTCAGGGAATGTTTTTTTAACAATTATTTTCATTCACTTTAGTTCTTCTAATATGTGGCTAATTCTTCCCATCCTTCCAAATTACAAATGCATCTCACTCAAAAGGAAAAATGATCATTCTGTATCAACTTAAGTGGAGAGAAATGAATATACAAAAAAAAATACAGACACATATTCACTATACGCTAACTTCGTTGTGTTTTTACAGACCGTTGAACTAAATCTTGCAAAGTACTCTTTGAAAAGCATTTCACTATACCTTTGCTGCTGATGCATCGGTGGTAACTGTGTTCCAAAAGCTACCAAAAAATCAAATAAAATGAAAACTTTTAAGTTCACACATATTTAATAATACAATCCTATCAAGCAATACTTTTTCCCATACACATAGAGAACACCACCTTTGAGAGTAAAATTGTATGCAAAATACTTAAATAAACATTGACAATGGGTAAGAAAGTCGGTGAAATAGCAGGTATTTTTAGCAATGACACAGAAACTGTTCTTTCTCAAGGGGCACAAGCTTAGGTTAAAAAATGGAGTTATAAAATAAATTGAATATGAAAATAATTTAGCAATCAAATCTTATTACTATATACCTGGACATAATTGAAGTGGGAGATTATGAAGACAGGAAGTAATATTTACAAAGACATTCATTCTAAAATATTCATGGCCATCAACTAACTCCAAAGACACCCAACAAAATCCAGGCAGAAAACCCTGATATTAAAATCCAGTTACTGGGCGCCTGGGTGGCTCGGTTAAGCAACTGCCTTCGGCTCAGGTCATGATCCTGGAGTCCCGGGATCGAGTCCCACATCGGGCTCCCTGCTCAGCGGGGAGTCTGCTTCTCCCTCTGACCCTCTTCCCTCTCGTGCTCTCTCAAATAAATAAATAAAATCTTTTAAAATAAAATCCAGTTACTTTAGCTTTTAACCCAATTTAAAATACTTACAGTCATTTTGAGGAGCAACTTTCTTAGCATCTGGTTGATCTGCAAAATTAAGAGCCTTTTAACTTTTTGCCAATAAATACAAATATAAGACTTAGCTAACCAGTGCCCAAGCAAGAATAAATATCAATGTAAACACTTATTGAAATAGCTGAGGATAATTGTTGATCATTTGAACCAAAAGTGCCAAAACTTATCCCAAACTCTTAGTAATCAAAAGAAACATTACATTTCTTTCATTCTTTTCATGTTTAAAAGATGCACAGACATTTAAAAAAAATTCTTTTTGATTGTATCAAATCACTGACCTTAATGTATGTTAAGCACTTTAGAATGATACAAGACAAAGTATTTAGGTCCATTACTAGCAAAATATCACATGCTAAAGGCTAATGATGCTTCCCACTGTAGGAACTGAAGACTGGAAGAAAAACAGAACCTATCAAAATGTGAAAATTTGACATATCAAAGTTGAGTGTATCTGACAGTGACCACAAGGCTATGCAAAATAAATAAATAAAAAAATCACATTACAAGGCAATCTCAATCTAAACTATTCTATTGTTCCTAACCAAACATTTCACGGCATACGCTTCAGCAGAAAAACTCAAAGCAACTACATGACTACCTTCATCTACATCCTTTACACAGATGAATACAATGCATACCTTAGAATAGACAACCTACATCTGAAAAGTACTACATTTTCCTCCCCCCTTCAAACTTAAATGATTAAACATCAGAATGTTGTGCAGCAAAAATTCAGACACATAATCCAAGAATTATTTGTGTCCATTTAAGAATCCACTGGTTTATTTCACGTTTACATACTAAACACAGGTAATAAATAAAAATTCCTGCCTTTAAAAGGAGAGGGCATTCCCTCCCAGTGTGTTGTACTGCTCGGACTTGTCCAAGAGCCATCTACACATAAAATAAAAAGAATACATTACATACAACATCTGAAGCATCATTAGCTCATTTTTTTGTATATTAAAACCTCACTATAAATGTGAAAGACACTTAAATAAAAGGAAACCAAGTACACCTGGTCAAAAGCTACAAATACATTCTATAGGCTCATTCAGAATCCTCCTTAAAAAAAAAAATTAAGTAAATAAAAGGGCAAAAAGAAAATGTATCAAAGTTCATACATCTAAAACAAAAAAAAACTTGCAGACTTCTAAGTTCAGAAGCTTCAACAATTACGTTTTTTTAAAAAATACAAAGCACTGTAAATCTGTTTTAAGCCACATTTTGAGTTAAACCTGAAACACAAAACAAGGTACTAAAACAAAAAAAGTAACATAAAAAAAGGTATAACCTGCAACACACTACAGTAGCAAGCTATAGCAACATCAACCTTTAAAGTCAAATCTGAAATAGCAAAACAATGAAAACATAGCATATAAAGATTAATTCACGTATGATGAGAAAAACCAGTGAAATGTCTTCTAAACATTTTATATTTTTGTTCTTTTCAGTATATTAACAAGATGTCTGTGCAAACTGTCAATCTGGCACAATCCTCAAAGAGAGAAAATGTTGTTTTCTACTAAGACAAAACTGGCTGATTGACTCAAAATTTTACCTACCTTGTCTAAGGTCTCCCCCCCCCTTCCTCCTGAGGCCAATATAAACCTTACAATTTTAAGAACCTTATTATAAAAGTAATGTTTTAATAAAAGAACATTTGAAAAATATTGAAAATCACCTTCAACTAACCTGTGTATAAAACAATTAAAATACTTATGACTATAACTTACCTCCATCTTCCAAAGGTCTTTTTTGTCCCCCATAACCATAGTCATTTGAATTCAGTGATGTACCAGCATCACCTCCAATTTTTGCTGCAATCTTAAAAAACAAAAGCACACCATCATTAAGGATAACATATCTACTATACACTATTCAGTGCTGTATTTCCTCATACATACATATGGTAAATATCTAATACAAAAAAATTCATTTCAAAGAAAAACAAAAATTACAGATCAATGTATCACTACCAGTAATAACTTCAAAGAGTTAAAACATAATCAGCTGGAATTAAGCTTCTGATAAATCTCTGTAAGAACAAACGAAGAAGTAATCAGGAATCTTCAGAATCAACTGACCAATAAATAAATAGCTTTGGGGAAAATGTGGTCCTAATTCTATCTTCTCCATGGCTCTTTCCCATGACTCTTCAAAAAATGTGTTGTAGGCACAGAGAATGTGAACACCTTATGGGATTCTAAGACTGTGTTGTCTAATAAGGTAGATGCTAGCCACACATGGTTATCTGGCTAGCCCAAATGAAGTGTTAAATACACAAATGGATACTGAAAACTTGAATCAAATATAAAGAGTGGAAAGCATCTGTTTTTGTTTTTTTTTTATATTGCACACATGTCAAAATGGTAACGTTCTGGGTATGCTGCATTAAATAAAATATATGATTTGCATCATATTTCTATCAGACAATCCTGTTCTACAGGAACATGGGGGTGGGAGAAGTCTGGGAGGCTGTACCTCTAAGAAAAGTCTCAGCTACAGATTCTTAGACTTTTTTTAGAGTGGGGCAAATAATTGCTTGCACTTAACTAAACATCATATAAAAAAATAGCAGCCTCAAGTCACAAGGCAGGACACAACCAGTGGGTATTTACTCCATTTTTCTATGGAAAGAAATATGGAACTAATACTGCTGAGTGCCAGCAATAGGCCAAACTCCATACTATATGTTTTATACTCATTTTGTCACTCAATCATCAAACAACCCTAAGAGGTGAGAATACTTCATGAGATAATGATCCATTTTACAGCAGAAAAAATCTCAAGAGGGAACTTAACCAGGTTACATGGTAAGTCAATGGTGGAGATGTCCCAATTTCTACATAGCTCCATGCTAATTACTCTGAAGGGGTAATCACCAAAGGTGAATGATACGCTCATTGGAGGTTCATCAGATTATTGTTAATTTTGAGTATGTTTGAAATTTTCCATGTTAAAAAATTACACAGAAAATTCGAACTTCTGTTGCCTAGAATTCCCCCAAAGGAATCCTGATGTGGAACTAAACCAACTGCTTCATGCTTCATTATAATTAGAAAACTGGAAAGGATAAGTATATTCAACGACTTGAGTCTTAAAATCCACTTACATATCACTTAAAATTGAATATGTATCAGTTCCCAACTGTACCTCCCAGGGTTTCCAGATTTCCCTTTTCCTCACAAAGCATATCAGGATTAACTATTAAAATGCTTGATTTAAAAAAGGCTTTGGGGGCACCTGGCTGCCTCAAAGAGCATGCAACTCTTGACCTCAGGGTCCACATCGGGTGTAGAGATTACTTGAAAAAAAAAAAAAAAAAAGGCTCAATCTAACCTTCCTTAATCATCCTTTCACTTTCTCAAAAGCCTATTCCATGTCTTTGAGCAATTAATTAAAATCTTATTTCTTTTCTGAAAGAAATACCTGAAAACAACTGCTTTTCCACCCTTAAGTTTTAAAGGCTTAACATCTGAATTGTTCCTTAGAACTTAAATACACTGCCTGGCACTGATTTTAGAAAAGAAAGCCAGACAGGATAGTAACTACTGATGATCTTAAGCTGTGAATACCTTCTGCAGTTAGCTTTTATAAATGCTGCATGAGTTTGCACAACACCACTCCCTGAACTCCCAAGGAACTTCCGCATATAGAAAGGATACTTATTTATACCTCCCTATTATCCATTATTCATTGAATAGTTCTAAAACTATCCAAATGAAAATGAAAGCTTCATTCAAAAGAATCAGTAACACCATTTTAAAAATTCAGAAAGAGTACAAAGACATTAAGAAGCGCTCTTAGTAAAAATACTAACAACCATTTTTTTTAACACTGTGCCCTCCTACAACAGAGGAATTTTTTATCATGATCAAGCTTTGCTATCCTGTCACAAAATATAGAAACAAACAAAAAAAAGCAAAAACAAAAACAAAGACCCAAAAACCCTACTCAAGTGTTCGTTTTCAGCAGAAATTATTGGTAACTGAAAAGTCAACAATTCTATTTTATAAAATTTTCATTGCATTCAAACATAATGCAGCCTGAATCACTTTAATCAAGGAAGAGATTTCAAGAATAACTGAGTACTTAAAGACTAATAGCTGTTTAGAAGCTAAAGAATCAGGGCTGATACTCTTGCTTCATTTGTGTTCTACCAATCATGGAGTCCCAGCCTGATTCACTTCTATCTTCATAACGTCAAGGAAAAAAAAGGTAGAGAGATACATTTTGCTTTTCCAGTATTTCAGAGACAAAACTGGTTTAGTGTGATCACCAAAGTCCTAACCAAAGAATCCCAACCCCATCCTTTGGAGTTACAGCTTGAAATACACAAATATAAATCTCTCAAGTGGTTCCTAAACTAGAGAAGCAATCTGGTGCCCCTGTGCTGAATTTAGCTCAGAGGGTATTTAAAAATTTGGAAATTTCACATTTAAAAAATAAGCCATTGGAATTCTCTGGAAAAATGATTGAGCAACTTGGTCTAAATTACCAGATGGCAAAATGAGCTAGGTAGTAATCATTTGTCCTGCATTAACAAAGAACCGTCCAGTTAAAAAAGCCAATAGCATCGGGCGCCTGGGTGGCTCAGTTGGTTAAGCGACTGCCTTCGGCTCAGGTCATGATCCTGGAGTCCCGGGATCGAGTCCCACATCGGGCTCCCTGCTCAGCAGAGAGTCTGCTTCTCCTTCTCACCCTCCTCCCTCTCATGCTCTCTGTCTCTCATTCTCTCTCTCAAATAAATAAATAAAATCTTTAAAAAAAAAAAAAAAAAGCCAATAGCATCCCCATTAGTACACAGCTTTCTGAGGGCAAGAAGCTGTTCTTATACCTCCTCCTTCCAAGAACACAGCATAATACACTGGACAAAGAAAAGAAACTTAAAGTTAGACGGGGATTTTGGAAATATAATCCAGCATGCTTTTAATATAGATAAGGAAAAAGTAGTTCAGACATTAACCTAACTTGTTTCGTCAGTCCAAGTACTCCTCTCTGTATTCCATTTATATATATCAGACAAGCAGCTACAACTGACATATGGAGGCATCTTCAAATGTAATCAGAAAGGGAAATTCAACTCAAAAGCTAAATTTAGGAATCTCAGGCTTAAGATCAATTCTGTAAAGAAACAATCAAATTATTACAGCAAGACATCTATAAAAATCATATCATTACAGCAAGAGCATTGAGGCAGCTGACCTATTGGCATAAAAAGTGAGTACAAGAAATCCACAGTTTGAGGACAATTTCTGTATTTAAAAATTAAGCCATCTAACATAATTAGGAAATTACAGCTTAGCCAAATAATGAAGTCCAATTTTTAATTAAAGCATGGCAACATGAAGTCTTTCAGAAGTTGTGTCCATCTGTACTCACCTCAATTTCCACCCTCTTTCCCCCAACCATCATTATCCTCCAGTGACTTCATTCCTGGGTTCCTGTCATTCCAAAAACCCTCATACCTTTGCACATGCTTCTTTTCTCCACTTATCAAACTTTCACTCATTCTTTAATGCCTTGCTTAAAATATCAGTCCTTTGGCAGTTAGGCACCCCACTCTTTGGTGTTGTGTACAGTGCCTGACTCACAGCAGGAACTCTATAAATGTTTACAGAACACGTGGATAAATTAACGGTGCCCATTTTTGTCTACTCCTCTCTGAAAGTATTAATCAGATACTACTATTCATTTGCATTTGGTTCCTTGATTGTATCATCACTTCCTAGGGCAGAAATACAATTCACACATTAAAAAAAAAAACTCTAATATCTAAGTACAATGTGCAGCACGAATTAATTTCAATACATTGGTCGAATAAAATAATTCAGGTGAGTCTTTCAACCAATCTAATAATAACCAACAATTTATGTCATTATATATGTGTTTCAGTCGCTATTCCAAAAATGTGAAAAAGCTGCACAATTAGTATTAATGGTGACTTTTTTGTTGACTTTCTGATCATACACAAGTATAGGTAAGTTTAATTATAATGTGTTCACATTATAAAAATAAACGATTTGTTACATTATTACAGAGTTTACGCAGTTTGACTCAAACGATGCTTTAATGGAACTGGAGGGTGAAAAAGGTTAACAACGTTAACTCCTAACGCAAACAAAACATACCACAAAATCAGTTTCTGATTCCCGTTCGCTTAACGCTGTAATCTAAAAATGTCTAGCACCTAATATGAAAAATGTCGTAACGAGAATAAAATTATTTTGCTTACATATAACTCCATACCTTTTAAGTTATAGTTACGTTAAGGGACCATCTAATAAAGTTCAAATTAAGTAGCCTTTAAATTTCCTGGAGTAATTTTTTTCTTTTTAAACAGCTTTCGTTTGGAAAAGAACTGCCTTCAAGGCAAATGTACGCACCTACGTAATACAAAGAGGTCTGGTCAGTTTACGACTCTGAACAGAGAGGCAGATTCAAATTGAAACTTCGGGTATAATAGGCCTGAAGCCATTTTGAGAAATAAGGGGAAAGGACTGGTAACACACTGACACATAAATCCTGCTCCGAGGAAGGATTCCAACACGGGATACTAGTGCTCTCTTAAGTCTCTTCCTTGTAGATAATGAAAGTGAATGATACCGAAAGATTAATTTCGACAGAGCTCGAATGAGCTGGAAACTGTAAAGACTGCTTTACTGACATATCCCTCCCTTATTATGGCTCCTGAGGACAGACCCTAGTCCTCTCCCAAACTCATTACCAGAACCTTCCATACTATTGTGTAAAAACTACGCGCGCTTTATCCCATGGAGGAGAATGTTCACTCTGAAAAAAAGAAAATGCCAAGCTAACTCCTCAGAGAAAGAAGCGCGACTGCCGCAGAAGCTAAAGACCTAAAGCCATCTATGCGTAACACGCGTTGGGGTTCTAAGTGGCTTAGACACCAAGATACACAAAACCGAGCTCCAGCCTCCAAACTCTATCACCAACGTGGGGAACCATAAGTCTCCTCACATTTCAGAGCCCGGAAGGGCACTTCTTTCCTCTTCCTCATGAGCGAAGAAGTAGCGGCCTACACAGCCAGCGGCCAATTACCATGAGCGTTCGGGATCCCGCCGCGCGGTCCAGACTTACCTGCCGTGCTCTCTGCAGCGCATCTTTGAAAGCATCGTTAACTCCTCCACCACCACCGCCGCCGCCTCCACCACCAGCTGAGCCAGAAGAAGGTGGAGGCACTGTTGAGTAGTCTGCCATGTCTACGCTATAGTGGCCGCTGCCGCTTCTTCGCAGAGACCTTCCCTCAGCCAACTGCTAAGAAAGAAAGAAAATGGCGGCCGTCGAGCCTGTATCACATTCTTGTGCGACCATCGTGCCGTAAAGGGGCGGAGATTGAAAGGAGAAAATCTCGCGGTGTTTTGAAGCAACGAACTGGTGTGGGGGTGGAGCTAAAAAACAAGGAGAAGCAGAAGGATGTCGCGAGACTTGTGTTTAAGATATCGCGAGAGTGGGATTTATTTTGGCGCCCCCTCTACGCGCATTCTCTTGTTGAAGCCGTGTTGCTTGTACTTCCGGGGTGGTGGGTGATACTGGCGCGGTGACCCCGGTTGGCGTGCGTTTCTTAAGACCTGAAGAAAGAGTAGTTGTTTTTTATTGGTTGCAGACTCGGGAAGGGACTGTGGGTGAATTTTGCGCCAAGGGTCATTCTGTGTATCCATGGGAAAGGGAGTCACGTTGACAGGCGTAAGGGCGACGCTACCGTATCTCGAGAGCGCTGCAACCAGGAGTGTGCCTGGTAGAAGCGCGCCCGGGACGCCAAGCGGAGATGTTTCCGAAAACGTCCGCCCGGCCTGGCGGGATCTCGTCCTGATTTTCAGGGTAGTAAAGTGTCCCTGTATTTTACTTATAGATTGGCAGGTCTGTTTTATCACAAGTGGGGTGAATTCGGGCTAGAGGCCTTTTAGTTCTCGAGCTGATTTCGGTATTTTTGTGTAATGTGGATGAGGCTGTGAAATCACGACTGCCCTTTGCCTCTTAAAAACGTGATTGTTCGTAAAATTCCGTTGTGACTACACTTAATAACCTGACACTGTATGTGTCCAGGGCCAGTTTTATTGAGGTCATCTTATAATTAACAACAACATCCATCTTTTGACCAAAATTGACTTTGTGGCTTCCTTAAAGTAGTTTACCCCAGCCCCTGCCTATGAGAACCCAAATGTAATGTTCTGAATTGTCATCCCGGGACTGGATAACTTTTTAAGTGTGTGTATTTTCTGTTATCTAAATGAACATTACCAGTTTTGGCATTTTATGTTTTGTGAATTAGGTCTAAAAAAGTACTTTTCCCATTGCTAGTTTTAAGAGTAATTGGAAGAGATGTGTGTTGCGGTCTTCCTGATAACTACAATTAATGTGTCTGCTTGTTCAGGGCCCTAAGTAAGTCAGGTAACTAGACAGATGCATGCATATAGCTACAAGTGGGCGGTCATTTTCCTCCAATGAAGCTTTTCCTATCGTCTTAACCATTAATAGCTCTGATTATCTTCTTCAATGTTCTTACCTATCCCTTTACATTTGGAGGGGTGAGGATTTGTATTTGGAAAAGCAGCAAATGTATTGGACTACAGATTTAAGTATAACTGGAAAAAAAAAGACAAAGCATTTTTGGGGGTATTGCTAAACAAAATTTTTTCAGTTCTGTTTTGAGAAAGTTTGTCCAACATGACATTTATTAATTAATGGATTTTTTCGTATTTTATTAATTGGACATATACCAGTCCTTCTGATCAACGTAATGTTAACCACAGAGTGATATAATATACCTCCAAACAAACTTTATTTCTATTTTCGTTGTGTCTAAATATTCAAAGTAAGGCCCTTCATCTGTAGTTTATTTGTAGACTCTCCTGGAACCAGGGTGGGAACCAGTTGGAATCAGTTTAGATCAGGATTTCTTAACTCCAGCACTGTTGACACTGTTTGAAATACCACTGTGTACTATAATATGTTAGCAGCATCCTTAGCCTCTATGCATACATAGATGCTAGTAACATAACACCCCCCCACCCCCTGCCACAAATACACTCAATTGTCACAGCCAAAAATATCTCCAGACATTGCCGATGTCCCCTGGTAGGCAAAATCCCACATTGAGAACCACTGGTCAGCCTTCATTCCTGCCCCTTCCTCTCCATTGGGAGGACCTATTTACCATACTTTTGTGGTATATTCCAAATTCTATTAATTTTCATTTCTACTACTCCCAAGTTACCATCACCTCAGTCCTGGACTGCAATAGTATTCTACTTGGTTTTTGTGCTTCCACCTTTAAATCTCTGCAATTTGCTTTTTAAAATTATGAAATTATAGGGCACCTGGGTGGCTCAGTTTGTTAAGCGACTGCCTTCGGCTCAGGTCATGATCCCAGAGTCCTGGGATCGAGTCCCACATCGGGCTCCCTGCTCTGCAGAAGCCTGCTTCTCCCTCGGCTTGTGTTCCCTCTCTTGCTGTCTCTCTCTCTCTCTCTGTCAAATAAATAAAATCTAAAAAAAAAAAATTATGAAATTATAAAAATATGTAATATACATATTTGTACATGTTTTGAGAACATGTAAGTTCTCAAAAGTAACAAGGATCCATTACCAGTACTTTTGAAGGTCAAGCCTCTACCTGATTATATTACAATTGTTTCTTCATATAGCAGCTTGAATGATTTCTTTTAAAACAAATCAGATCATCTCATCTTTGTCTTCCTATTATATTTTTTTTCAGATTTATTTCAGAGAGCATGCATGGTAAGGGTGGGCAGAAGGGTAGAAGGAGAGGAAGAAGGAGAGAAGAAGACTCCCCACTGAGTGGGGAACCTGACACTGGGCTCCATCTCACAACCCTGAGATCATGACCTGAGCTGAAACAAAGTTGGACACTTAACTGACTGAGCCACCAAGGCGCCCTAAGTATTGCACTTTAAATCCTATCTCCTAGAGTGGTGTAAGGGCTCCATATGATCAGGCTACCATCTCAAAACACTCCTCCCTTTCATTCTTCACTCACCTTGCTGTCCAAGATACTTCCTGCCTTTGGGATTTTATATTTGTTTTTTCTTCTGTCTGGCCTGGATGCTTTTATAGACTTTCACTTGGATGATATGTCCTCATCATTCGAGGCTCAGTTCAGATGTCACCTCCTTAGGCCATCTCTGACCTCTAGTTGTGCCATTCTGCAATCACTATCCCATTACCATTTTATACCATTTATCTGAAATTACATTCTCTGTGTTTACTTGTTTATTGTCTCTTTTCCTTTAGAATTTAAACTGGAGAACAAGGACTGTCTGTCTACCATTGACCAGTCCCTAATGCCTAGTCAGCGTTTTAGATATTTGTTCAAAGAATGCATATTGAAAAAAATCTGCCTCTACATTTTAGTTGGTTTTATGACCTTGGGCAAGTAACTTAGTCTCTGTGTCTCAGATTTCTCATCTACACTGATGATCATAACTTCCTTTACTGTCCTCAAATGAGATATTTGTGAGCTCTTCAGAAAGTGCTGTACAAATGGAAACTAGTAATAAACATGTAATTCAGCTTCTGGCATTTTATAATCAAGAAAGGATAATCCGTGTACATTTTTTAGATTGCAGTTATGTTCAAATCTTAGTTTTGGTAAACCCCAGGATCCTGCTAGAGCAACTGAATTGTGGGAAAACTAATCAGTGACTTTTGGTTAGACTATGTGAGTAGGGGAGTGGCAGGCAGAGGGAGAAACAGGCTCCGCTGAGCAGAGAGGCCAACTTGGGACTCTATCCCAGGAGTCTGGGATCATGACCTGAGCCAAAGGCAGATGCTCAAAGGACTGAGCCACCTAGACAGCCAACATCAGGCTTTTCTTGACTAAATTTATTCCCTTTTGCAATGTAAATTTCTTAAAAGTGGATGTATCATAGCTAATAATCTAAAATTGGTTTATTATGCTTTGAGAGATTGGCTAAATATTTGCCTGGATTATATTTTATAGTCAGACTCTTACCACAGAAATTGGTATTTCATATTTTATCCTTAGGATGAAGCAAAAGTTGGTGTTTTTGAACTGCCAGAAGTATAGTAGGGAGCATTTAGATTTACCAAATAACAGAGTGAAAAGATTAGCAAATGTAATAAAAGTTGGACTATTAAATGCACTGGCAAGTTTCTTCTTTTACCTTCTGACTTACTGGTTACCAAATGACTATGTGATTTTTTTCTTAGCACAATTTTCATTTTGGATTTATTAAATCTGTGAGATAGTAACATTATTTTTAGCTGTTGGAGAAAAATAGTCCATTATGGATTTTTTAACAGGCTTTTTTTTTTTTTTAAGATTATTTATTTATTTATTTGACAGCGAGAGACACAGCGAGAGAGGGAACACAAGCAGTGGGAGAGGGAGAAGCAGGCTTCCCCGCGGAGCAGGGAGCCCAATGCGGGGCTTGATCCCAGGACCCTGGGATCATGACCTGAGCTGAAGGCAGACAGCTAACAACTTAGCCACCCAGGTGCCCACCCCTTTTTTTTTTAAGATTTATTTTAGAGGGAGAGAGAGTCCCAAGCAGACTCTGCTGAGCTCAGACCCTGACAAGGGGCTCCATCTCATGACCCTGAGATCATGACCTGAGCTGAAACCAAGAGTGGGATGCATAACTGACTGTGCCACCCAGGCTCCCCTTAACAGGCATTTTAGAGTGACAAAATTGGACAGGCTTCCTGCCTCAACTTTCTACCGATCACCTACCTCCTAACAACTCTTGGCCAGAAGGATCTGATAACTTCATGCTATATACTGTGTGTCATTTAAACCAGGCCAGTATTTCCTCAGTATACAGTAACAACAGATTCAGGTTAGATGTGAGAAGAATAGTGGCCACTTCAAATTAAAGTAAATAGTCCAGGATGTCATTAGGGTGTTTGATCATTATGTTTGTTATTGGTTTAATGACTTTTATATCCCTCTTGACTGAGTTTTTAGAATTCTATTTCAGACTAAGGTGTGAATGGAAGCAGTATATATTAGCATTTTTTTTAAAGATTTTATTTTTGTGAGAAAAATAAATTTATTTTAAGAGAGAGAGCATGTGAGTGCATGAGTTGGGGGGGAGGGGCAGAGGGAGAAGCTGACTCCCCACTGAGCAGGGAGCCTGATGTGTGACTTGATCCCAGGACCCTGGGATCATGACCTGAGCCAAAGGCAGATGACTGAGCCACCCAGGCACCCATATATTTTAGAGAACAAAGTTGTTAACACAAATTAGCTGGAGAACAACAGTTTGACCAGTGTCTGAAACTGGAGGCAGCCCCAGATAGTGGAAAGGACTCTGGACTAGGCCCAAGAGGATCTGTGTTCAAGTACAACCCATGTGCCCTTTGGTAAGTCACACAACTTCCTTTTACCAGCATACCAAAAAAAGAGGGCAATTTAATCTGTTTCTGAAAAGTAGCCAACAGTAAAGGATAATAAAAAGTCTTATCTTTTTACACTGTGACTTCTGTTATCCCTTTCAGAAGTCAAGATACTATCCTCTCACCCTCATTTATTAGAAATTTCTTATCTAATTTGGTTGCCAAATTTGATAGCGTGTCCTGATTGGAGGGCTGTAAGAAGACTGAAGAATAACTAGGATATTGCTTATGATCATTGATTTGCCCTAAGTCCAGACTTTTATTATCTTCATCATTCTCACTTATCCATAACTGCAGAGCTCCCTTTTTGTCAGGTACACTTCCCACCTCTTCCATTTTACTGTTGCCTGGTAATTTCCATTTTTCCAGAAAGCCTGTCGAGAACTCTAAAATTTAAGGATTCTTATTTGTTGTCATGTACTACGTCATGGCAATAATAGCATAGTATCATTTGGAATTCCCACTAGATTGTAAGGTCGGTGACAATAAAGGCTATGTCTTTTTCTGTGTTTTCACTGATTAGCACATAGCTTATAGTGGCTAGTGCTATATACTGGGTCCTATTCTTAAGTGCTTTATCTGTATTTAATTCATTTATTCTTATAATAGCTCTATGAGGTGCTTATTAAAATCTCCATTTTGCTGGGGTACAGGTAAGTTAACTAACTTGCCAAAGGTCACATGTTAGTGATCTGAACCCAGGCAACCTGTGTTGAAAGAATGGAAGAATCTATAAAAAGTCAAGTAATGAAATGGATCTCTGTAATTTCTGTGGTGTGGTTCACAACTTAGTATTTCTTACTTCGATTTTAAAAATACTTGCATTTGTTTTTATCAAGATATATGCCAAAGTTCTTCATGAGAAGGCAGGTGTTAATGTAATAAAAATATTATATACAAGATTAAAGAACCCATGTGTTATATAATAGGATAGAAGCTTGTTTTTCTGTTAATTGCATTGGTTGGATTAGTAATATGCTTTACTAAAATATATATAGTGCTCTGTGCTGTGTGTATGTGTGAGAGCGTATGTGTATACATATATATTTGGTATGATTAATGTTATTTTTCAAATACATTATTTAGGGGGTTTATGTGTTTGTAATCCACATCACTAGATTGTAAGCTCTTCAAGAAAAGAATAGTATTGCTTAATTTTAATTTTTCCTCTGTATTACCACACAGCATCTATGATTGTGTTTGTACTGTTGGCATATTGGATTCCTCTACAAAATAGCCCACCTTCCCAAAAAAGCATACCAAGAGTTTTAAAATCAGACTCTTAATGAAAATTAAAATTCTTTATAGTTTAATCTTTTAGAACAATTAATGCTTGAGACAAAGTTTCTTTATGAAAATAAAAATTTCCTTTGCCCTTCAGTGAAGGCAGAGGGCATATATGGGGGAAGAGAAAGGGGCTTGCTAAGGTACTGTTTCCCGACTTTACAGGGTTCTTCAAATTTAATGAGGGAAGGACCATCTTTACTGAATCATACACAGGGCCTCTTTGAATATATAAATAGTGTTTGGGTAGCTGTACACATCTTTTGGCAGGCTGTGTGTAAGCAGGATCTGTCCTTTGACCAGGATCAGGGGAGATACAGCACAGAATCATAAAATATATAGGAAATTGAATATCAATATTTAGTGAAAAAAATTCAGAGCTGCCTGCCCTTACTGATATACCATAATGCTCCCTTACTGTAGGGATAATGCTGGGTTGAAAATTTGGTACTCCTGACAGCATCTGTCTCAAAAAACTGGCTTTACCACCCAGTTCCTGAGTAATTTTAGTTAAATCTATAGCATACATCCCAATAACTTGGAATAAAGCTGGTATATAATGCTGCAGAATATAATATATAATGAAACTATAGAATATGTGTAATATATATGGTTTCATAATTTTTTTGACCTGTGAAAGTTTTTAAAAATTTTAATTCCACTGTAGTTAACATACAGTGTTATATAAGTTTTGTTAATTTACCTTGAATTAGTCCTGTACTTATTTGCTACGTGTATTTCCAAACCTGTGTCTGCAGATATCTCCAAGACTCATTTTGTATGTTGCTTAAAAACCCAAATGTCTAAAGTAAATTGATATATTTACTGTTCTTCTTCTCCCTTTATTTTGTGGTCAAAACATGTTTTATTTTTTCTCTCCCTACTTGGATCATATATTTATATATCAGTTCCTTTCACTTCTGTTACATTTATCTTTTTCAAAAAAAAAAATTTAGCCAAATAAAGATCAAAATTTAAAATCATCTTTTTTCTTTTTTTTTAGGATTTTATTTTATTTATTTATTTAAGAGAGAGAGAGAGAGAGAGAGAGAGAGAGAGCACAAGAGGGGATAGGGTCAGAGGGAGAAGCAGACTCCCTGCCGAGCAGGGAGCCGGATGCGGGACTCCATCTAGGGACTCCAGGATCCTGACCTGAGCCGAAGGCAGTCGCTTAACCAACTGAGCCACCCAGTGCCCTAGAAGCATTTTCTGTTTTTGAACCCTATCAGTTTTTTGTTGATCTAAGCTAGGGCAGTGTTTCTGAAACAAGGGTATGTTTGAGAAAAACTGCATTATCTGGGTGTTTTTTAAGAATGTGAATACTTGGGCTCCACCTGGGCCTAATGAAACTTGTTTTAGGAAATCTACATTTCTTATTTAAAAAAAAAAAAGCATCACAGTTGATTCTTAGGCTTATCAGTTTGAAAACTGCCCTCTTATGCAAAAAGTTTAATAAATACAGAATTTAGCTTAATTAAATTTTATTTCCCCAGCTAGACTAGTACATGTTCTGAACACAGAGATCTTGTTCTCTCCCCTTTTCTCTCTGTATAAAAGAGGGCTGGTTGAGGACTGGATCTTACTCTTTGGTTTGCCCAGTATGGCTTGGTGCCTTTATGTTGGTAAAATCTTAATATCAAATTGAATTGTTTGTTATCATAGTTACCACTTCCCTGCAAAGCTATAGTTCAAATTGTTGAATATGTGGTTATGAATATTGGGGGCTTTTGAAGCTATCCAGCATGGAAAAGAAGCTTCACTCAATTTTTCTTAGGATAGCAGACTTAGAAAGACCTTGAATATCATCTGATCTGTTTCTGTCATATTATGGTGGAGGAAATTGTGGCCTGGATTGCTTGAGAGCCATGCACAAAATGACAAGATTAATTGCAGAGTCAACACTAGATTCCTAATCCAGTGCTCTTAATTTCATCAAAGAACTCTGGAGCAGCAGTGATTGGGTTAAATTTCAGTTGGAGGTTTTCTGCTTAGATTCTTCTTCTTAGGAAAGAAGAATCTTTGCAGAACCAAAAACATCTTGATTTTTGTAATCAGGACATCTACCTTTACTCATAACACTGATGCTTTGAAGTAGATTATTGAAAGAGGATCTTTGCCAGTGAAATCCTTAACTAAAGATGGGTGGGTATGAGATGTAAAGCTCACTTGGCATATAGTTTTGTTGTTGTTTTTTAGTGGAACTTTTCTTCTCTGTCCTGACATTTCCATGTCTCTATTTATAGCAGTGATCTCTTTGGAATTTGCCTTCTGATTCTGTTTGTTCTTTTATGTTGCTTCATATTAACTGATATTCTCACTTCATTTTTGTTAAGATATATTTGAAAGGATTTGAAAAAAGAAGGAATTAAAATTTTTAAAAGGAGCATCTGAAATTGTTATTTTTCTTTGATTTACCATAATCATTGTTTATAACAGGTCATCTAATTGTAGTACCTAGTGATACAAATACTGATTTTTCAAGATAGAATGGTAGTTTATTTTTTAAATTTAAGATCATATGAAGCCTACAATAAATTTCTTTTATCCAGGACAGGTAATGCTTTTAGATTCTTAACCTTGCTCTTTAAGGATGTACTTTGATACAAGTGAAGACCAAGAGATTTTTACTTAGAGCCTTTAAAATGGTAAACTCCTTAAGGGTGGGAACCATTTTATTTACCTTTGTGATTAACATAATACCTGTCATCCAGTAGGTGCTTATTTATTCGATTCAGTAAAAATGCTGGGCATTGTTCTAAGTGCTGGAGATAAAGTAGTAAACAAAATAGACAAATATGCCTACCCTCATGGAGCTTATTCTAGGGAGTGAATGTTGAATGAAACCATGAATCACTGCAAAGACTCCATCTTTGTTTTCAGAGAGTTCTTTGCATCAGTCTAACAGAAAATATTCTAGAGTTGTGAGTTCGAGCCCCACATTGGGTATAGAGATTACTTAAAATCTTTAAAAAAGTAACCTGTAGTTTATTAAGTAATGGGTTGAAGAGTTGGAATGGAAGAAACTTAATGATCAGATCATTCATTCATTAAACATTTACTTCTTGAGTGGGCATATGTAAAATTATTTGAAATACTCACATAATTGCCAGTTATTGTCATCCTGATTCTCATTCACTTGTGTTCTGTGTGCAACCCTGTGTAAAGGCCTCAGTTGATAGTCAAGCCACAACCAGGGAATTTCATCTCAAATCAGATGCTACTGAGTGCCTCTGACTATGCTGACCAGCAACTCCATATTCACTAAAGTTCTAGTTGTTTGCTTGTTTATTGTCTGTTCTTCACACCAAAGTGTGAGCTCCACAGAACATCTTGTGTATTTTAGTTAGCACTGAATCCCAAGTACATAAAATAGCATGCCACAGTGTGTTTTAGTAAATAGTAACCAATCAGTCCCTGAGCACTCAAAATACAATTAATTCCCTTTTATTGGCATAACCTACATCTAGTCTTCACACTACTCAAAAAATAAAAATCTTCAACTCTAATATTCTTCTCTTAAGAAGAACTCTCTCTCTTGTTTACTAATCTATTCTATCTGTTCTTCTGTACTTCCCTTTTCTTTCAATCTCTATTACTTCCTGGCCTTAGTTTGCCAGTCCCTTCAAGAATTCCCAACTCTCATTCCCCTTGTCTTTCAGTAGTGTCCACTCTTTAAATCCACAACTCCTAATCGCTTAAAATAGACACTGGAGTTAGATGAGCTTCAGTTCACCATTTGTTACCTAAGTGCTAGGTTATTTAACCTTGCCAACTTTAACCTTTTTTGTTTCAGTTAGTTCATTTGTGTTTAAATCTGTTTTTATTTTTAAATTAAACTCTACACCCAACGTGGGGCTCAAACTCACGATCCGAAGATCAAGAGTCAATATGCTTTATTGACTGAGCCAGCCAGGCACCCCCTGAGTTTCAGTTTGTTTTTTGATACCCTAAGCATTGCTTTGAAAATTAAAAATGAGATTATTGTAACCAGATGCTATTTCCCATAAGTAATGAAAACCCGTATTAAATAATAACCAAAAAAATCCAGGCATAGAGTGGCCCTATGGCTGGTTGATTTACAGCTCAGCAATACATGAGATACCCATGTTTTTTTCATCTTTGCCCTCTGCCATCCTCAGCTAGTGGCTTAATGCTCCTAATGATTGCATAAGGGTTGCCATGGTTCCCAGTGTTATGCAGTCATAACTGTAAAGTGGAAGAAGAAAGTTTCTTGTCTTTAAAAGCAAGGAAACCTTTCTACTATCCTCTTCCCGTGGACACCAATCGGACTAACCTTGTGCTGACCAAAGCTGAATCACAGGCTTACTCTAGCAAGTAACCAGACTTGGTTCTGAATAATTAAGATTCATCTCCTGGGGATAAGGGAGAGGGCCCCACCTTCCTAGTAATAGTTATTATTACTAATGCATTTGTGAATCTTAGGACTCTGTCCTTGGAACTTTTTTCCCCATCTACATTCACTGTAGTATAAACTCTAGCCTCAAGGTTTTAATTTCACCTCTACTCCCAATTTTTTATCTTCCGTCTGGACTGCTTCTATGAATATTAGACTCCTATATCCAACTGCCTATTAGATACTACCATTCATAAGTTTAATAAACATCTTAAACTTAATATGTCCAATATTGAACTCCCCAATTCCCCACCCCTCAGCTCTTCTATCTTCCTATATTAGTCAATAGCAATTTTGTTCTTTCCATTTGCTGAAGCTGAAAAATCTTGTAGTTATTATTGATTTCTCTCATCCCACATTTGATTCACCAGGAAGTTCTATTAACTCTACCTTTAAAATTAATAATACCTCCACTGTTACATCATTGTCCAAACCACCTGAATTATTGCAATACATTCTTATTGGTCTTCCATCATTGCCCACCATACTTTCCCACTCTTTTCTTAAAATAGAAACCAAAGCAATCCTGTCATTCTGCATAAAACTCTCCAATGGCTTCTCATCTTCCCTCAATACAAACCAAAGTCTTTAGCAGCCTACAAAACTCTACACCATCTGGCCCCTTATTATTTCTCTGAATGTCCCCACCCCATCATTTTGACACACCTGCACCTTGAAGATGCCTGGCATTCTTTCACCTCCAGACTTTTGTACTTTGATTTTTCCCTCTACCTGGTTTCAACCCCCACATCTATACGTAGCTTTCTCCCTTTCCTCTTACAGGTCATAGTACAAATACCATTTTCTCTGTGAAGCCATTTCTGCCCACCCCATCTAAAATTTTAATTCTTGGGCGCCTGGGTGGCTCAGATGGTTAAGCGTGTGCCTTCGGCTCAGGTCATGATCCCAGGGTCCTGGGATGGAGTCCCGCGTCAGGCTCCCTGCTCCTTGGGAGCCTGCTTCTCCCTCTGCCTCTCTCTCTCTCTCTCTCTCTCTCTCTCTCTTTCATGAATAAATAAATACAATCTTTAAAAAAATAAAAAAATAAAATTTTAATTCTTTTATTTTCCTTAGCTCCTACCATCATCTAACATTGCATATAGTAGTTTTTTTTTTAAATATTTTTAATTATTAAGAAATCTTTATAGGAATGCCTGGGTGGCTCGGTCAGTGAAGCGGCTGACTCTTGGTTTCCTCATGATCTCAGGGTCCTGGGATTCAGCCTGGAGTGGAGCTCCATGCTCTGCACAGAGTCTGCTAGAGATTCTCTTCCTCTTGCTCCTGTTTTACCCCTCCCCCTACTCTCACATGCTTGCTTTCTCTCTCAAATAAAAAGATCTTTAAAAAAAATCTTGATAGGGATGCCTGGGTGGCTCAGAGTTAAGCATGGGCCTTCAGCTTCCGGTCGTGATCCCAGGGTCCTGGGATCAAGTCCTGCATTGGGCTCCCTGCTCGGCGGGAAGCCTGCTTCTCCCTCTGCCTGCCACTGCCATTCCCCCTGCTTGTGCACACTCTCTCTTTCTCTCTCTCTGATAAATAAATAAAGAAAATCTTTAAAAAAAAAGAACAAAAAATTCTTTTAAAAAATATCTTCTATCTTCCCCATTAGAACATAAAGTACATGAGGCAGGAATTTTTGTTCATACTGTATCCCCAGTACCTAGAAAGGTGCTTTGGCATATGGAAGGTCCTTAAAATGTTTGTAAAGAAATGAGTGTTTAGTCATCATGATTTCTTGGTTTCAGCTGGTCCAATTTAGTAATCTTACTTGTTTCTGATCAATTTCCTTCCTATTTCTCATAACTGCTATGCCAGACCATCACCATTCTTATCAAATGCTCTTTTATTCTTTGCTCTTTAGTAGTGGATTTCCTTTTTAAAAAAATTTTTGGGCACCTGGGTGGCTCAGTTGGTTAAGCGACCACCTTTGGCTCAGGTCATGATCCTGGAGTCCCGGGATCGAGTCCCGCATCGGGCTCCCTGCTCAGCGAGGAGCCTGCTTCTCCCTCTGACCCTCCCCCCTCTCATGTACTCTCTCTCTCTCATTCTCTCTCTCTCAAATAAATATTTAAAAAAAACTTTTTAAAGAACATGGATAGCATCTATGAACTTCTTGTTCTTCCTAGTCCATCCTCTTGTCTTCAAATTTATAAATTGGTCCTTAAATATTTTCTGTTAATCTCAGAGCCTACTTCTCATTTTGTTCAAATTTTATCTACTTATACTCTTGGTACCAAACCCTCCAATCTCTCTGAACCTTACTTAAACAATAATTTCTTAAGTATTTTTATATATCTCATTTTCCTCTACATTGTTTTCTTCTTCCCTTGACCATCTTAAAATTCCCTTGACCATCTTAAAACCTCCTTTATTCCTCCCTTATATACAATTCTCTTCTTTCCTTCAGATGACTTTCTTGAAATGTTTAAATTTACTCTTCTATTTTCATGCCCCTCTTGTTCAGTTCCCTGGATTCTGGCTTTTGCTTTTCATTGCCTATAATTACATCTACTTCAGAGGATTGTTGTGAGAGATTAGATGAGGTTATATTTTTGTTAGAATAGTGTTTGCACATAATTAATGTTTTTTTGAGTGCTTACCATGATTACCGATAACTCTTGAAACCAAAATCACTCTTGTGGGTACTCTTTTATTACCTTTCTTGACTTTCCTGTATCCTTCATGAAATGCTCCTCCTTTTGATTTTGGGACACCAGTGGTATCAGGATGCTTTCACCTTCAAGTAACAGAATTTCTCTAACAGTAAGTCCAATGATGGGTGGTTCCAGGATTGATTCAGAGATGCAACAACCCTATTGAGAACCCAGGCTCTTGCTCTCTTTACCCTCTACCATTCTCAGTGTCACAGATGTTTATCTTCAGGGTTGTAAGATAACAAGCATTGTGTTTTGATTTTCCAAAAGTAGAGAGGCAATGCTGGGGTTTCTCCTGGGCAGGTATTTCTTTATAGGGAAGACAGTCTGCCTGAAGTTCCCCAGAGCATTTCCCTTACATCTCATTGGCCACCCCTACACCAATCACTGGCAAAAGGAAATGTGATTACTATGATTGATTTAAACTAACCATGAGTCACTCCCCCGGGACTGCGGAAACTCCCCCTTCCTTGAGTTCATTATTTTGGAAGAAATTGGTATCTGTTAAGCAAGAAAGAAGTTAGGGATGGCTATTTGGTTCATAATCAGTAGTATCTGCCATTGCATTCTCACTTGGTCTCTGATTGCTCCTTCTCAGTGTTTTTCATGGTCTCTTGATTGATGTGCCCTTTAAATGCTGGGTATCATAAAGTTCTGTCTTTGATTCTTTCAAAAATTATTCCTCTTTTCCACTTTAAAATACCACCTGTGTTATAATATTTTCTAAAGCTTTATTTTAGCCAAGACTTTTTTCCTAAGCCCCAATTAAGAATATCCAACTCTCTCCTGGACATCTTCATCCACATTCAATTCAATTAAATATTGTTTTACTAGGTTTTTGGGAGTCAAATAAATCTTCGCCCTATATGATCTTACATTATAGTTGGGGAGTTAGCCAGAGAAATGAGTTGTTATAACATAGATAGTAATTAGGAATGCAGTCTTAGCAAGCGATAAAATTTACCAAGTATACAAGTAACGTAGATGAATGGGTGATTAGTAGGGTGGTAGGCATGTTCTGGTGGATCTCCTTTTTCCCTTCAAATGTACTCTTCCTATATTCTACATTCTATACTGTCAGTAGTAGCGCAAATGAGCACACCTTTGTTTAATCTAGAAACCAGGGCAATCTAAAATCTTTCCAAATCCCCAGATACAGTTGGTTGACAAGTTGTACACATTCTACTTTTATTACTTAAATTTACCCATTTGTCTTTTTATATCCTAGTCATACTTTAGGTCCCTGTAATTTCTCACTTCATTGAATTATTTACTTAGTAAAAGTTAATTGAATAGCAATGTATTATAAGGCTTTGTACTAGGGGAAAAAAAAGTTGTAGAAAAAACCCCCAAACTGGAACTCTTCAAGGGATGTTACAACCCTGTGGGTGAGGCATAAGCACACAGATAGTTATGTAGTTGTGATAAGTGATAGAGTGGAGATACTGGGAAAAATATGGAACTAAAGGTCAAGGGAACCTAATCGAAGCTGGCACTCAGATTTGCCCAACTAGAGGCTGAGTCTCAAAGTGGTAGTAAGCTCCATGCCCAGAGAGAAGAGTGGAAAACACCCACACCATTTTCTTTACACATACCAAAGAAATATCACTTCAGAGACACTACTTTGGGTGACTATATTTAATATCGATGTTGCTCAAAAACAGTTTTTTAACTGATCATCATTAATGTAGAAGATTAACAGTAGTAGTATATCATACAGTTGATCCTTCATTATTCACCAATTCTGTACTTTTTTTTTTTAAGATTTTATTTATTTATTTGACAGAGAGAGACACAGCGAGGGAGGGAACACAAGCAGAGGGAGTGGGAGAGGGAGAAGCAGGTTTCCCGCTGAGGAGGGAGCCGGATGCGGGGCTCAATCCCAGGACCCTGGGATCATGACCTGAGCTGAAGTCACAACGACTGAGCCACCCAGGCGCCCCAACTCTGTACTTTCTTATTTGCCCTCACTAAAATTTATTTATATCCCTGAAATCAGTATTTGGGATGTTTTCCCGGTCATTTGCAGACATATGCAGAGGCAGAGCAGCAAAAAAATATGAATCCTATGTTCCCAGCTGAGGTCCAACAAGGCAGTGCTTAGACTTCTTATTTTAACGCTCATAACAAGCCTTTGTGATCTATTCGTCCATTTTTGTATTTTTTGCACTAGTATGCATTTTGTTGGTGATTTCACTCTTTAAAGAAATGTTTCAACATAGGGCTGAATTGCTGTCTAGTGTTCCGAGGCACAAGAAGGCTTCGATGTGCCTTATGGAGAGAATTGATATGTTAGATAAGCTTCATTCAGGCATGAGTTACAGTGCTATTGGCCATGAGTTCAATGTTAAATTGAATGAGGTGTCTTGAAACAGAAACACACATCAAACAAGGTTATGTATTGATGAGTTGACTTAACCCTGCCATTTCCCTTAGGGGCAATGGTTCAGTATTCGCTAATTCAGCATCCATGACAACTTTAAAGAACATAACTATGGCAAATAATGAGAATCGACTATTTTGTGGGTAAATTTGATTTTGGGTAATAGCCAACGTCATTTATGGCCAGGGGGAATGGGTTAGATGAGGATGGTTAAGCTGGACAATATGGAGGTCTGATTATTAAAGTCTCTGTCAACCTTTTAAAATATTCTGCCCTTGTGATAAACAAATAGCTTACTCACCACCCTAAATATTCTAATATATTCTCCTTAGCAGACATGCCTAGGTTGAGAACAAGCTTACAGGTTTTATTTTACCATCAGCCAGGCTGATGTTTTACAGTGAAAGCTGTGTTTAATAGTGAAAACTTTTTTTTTTTTAGTTTTTTAAAAGTTTACTAGATACAATAAAATTTTATTATGGTGTATGCTTACACTTCCCTCTTCCTCTAGTCAAGAATAAATTGTATAAAGCAAAGGTTAGCAAACATTTTTTTTGTTAAAGGCCAGAAGTAAATGTTTAGGTTTTATGGGCCGTGGTCTCTGCCGCAACCCCTCAGCTCTGCCCCTGTCTTGCAAAAGTGGCAACAGATACTAGGTACTATTACATATATTTGTATTGTAAACTCCTGATACTGTTTTATCTTTCATGGCATATAACACAGTAGCACCTCAATAACAGTTGCCTTGACTTCCTGATTTAGCTTCCATAATAAAAAGGCTATATTTTAAGATATTTAAAAGTCAAACGTTAAAAACCATCCATTTAAAATTAAATTATTCTTGGGGCACCTGGGTGGCTCTGTGAGTTAAGCCACCAGCTCTTGATTTTGGCTCAGGTCATGATCTCAGGGTTCTGGAATTGAGCCCCAAGCCCGGAGTGGAGCTCCCCGCTCAGAGGTGAGTCTGCTTGGTTTCTCTCCCTCTACCCTTCCCCCCACTCGCATTCTCTCTCTCTCTCAAATAAATAAATCTTTTAAAAAATAATAACATTAAATTATTCTTGAATCGTATTTTTTTTTCTTATCTTTAAATGTCCTTCTTTGAAATTATAGCAGTTTGGACTTGTATTTGGAATTAGGCAGTCAATGGCCTAATTTTAGTGTAGTTGGTGAATACTATAGAACATGTTGGCTTATTTTATACATTTCCTAATACTTAACATTTGGTAGGTTGCAATAAAGTCTTTGAATCATAATTAAATCACAGTAACAGTGGTTTAATTATTATGACTTTATGGATGCACTGTGTTATAAAGATATTTGGTAGTTTGGGTTAGGTACTGGTTTAAATAAAAGAAATCAATTTAGAGTTATAAATAGTTGGAGAGCTAAACAGACTTGCTAGATAATCAGTTTATTGCAGTTTTGGCTAAGATTCTTTTTTTTTTTAAAGATTTTATTTATTTATTTGTCAGAGAGAGAGAGAGCACAAGCAGGGGGAGGGGCAGAGGGAGAAGTAGGCTCCCCGCTGAGCAGGGAGTCCGATGTGGGGCTCCATCCCAGGACCCTGGGATCATGACCTGAACCGAAGGCAGACGCTTAAGCAACTGAGCCACCCAGGCGCCCCTTGGCTAAGATTCTAACAGTTCAGTGAAATAGCAGCCTGTGTTCTTTCCTGCCTCTACTCTGTGCTAGACTTTTTCTTTGTATTACTTGTCTTATTCTGAGGAACCGTTGGCTTCACTGTAGCCACAGACTGCTCCCTTTTGTTTTCCAGCGGATTCTGATGCCTTCTCTGACTCCTCATGAGAGGAGAAACTTTAGAAAAGAATGAAGTGAAAATCACATAAGTTTCTCATTTCCTAGTGATGCTTTTACTTTCAACACTGAAAGTATAGGTACTAAGTGACCATGTGTAAATGGAGCCATTCCCACTACTTTAAATGTAAAGTATCATTTCAAAAAAATACAAGTGCCTTTTTTAAAGATTTTATTTATTTGAGAGAGAGAGAAAGCATGTGAGAGAGAGAGAGCAGGAGCAGGGGGAGGGGCAGAAGGAGAAGCAGGTTGCCCTCTGAGCAGGGAGCCTGATGAGGGGCTCAATCCCAAGATTATGACCTGAGCCGAAGGCAGACGCTTAACTGACTGAGCTACCCAGGCGCCCCTCAAGTATTTTTTTCTTTCTTTCTTTTTTTTTTTTTTAAGATTTTATTTATTTGTCAGAGACAGAGCACAAGCAGGGGGAGAGGCAGAGGCAGAGGGAGAAGCAGGCTCCCTGCTGAGCAAGGAACCCGATGTGGGACTCGATCCCAGGACCCTGGGTCCATGACCTGAGCCGAAGGCAGCTGCTTAACCGACTGAGCCACCCAGGCGTCCCTCAAGTATTTTTTTCTTAAAGATAAAAAATGGAATACTAGGGGCACCTGGGTGGCTCAGTCGTTAAGCGACTGCCTTCGGCTCAGGGTCATCATCCCAGGGTCCTGGGATCGAGCCCCGCATCCGGCTCCCTCCTCAGCAGGAAGCCTGCTTCTCCCTCTCCCACTCCCCCTGCTTGTGTTCCCTTTCTCTCGCTGTGTCTCCCTCGGTCAGATAAATAAATTAAAAAAAATCTTTAAAACAAGTGAATACTATTTTTCAATGTAATTGAGGTAAAATTGACAAAATTGTAAGATACTTGAGATAATTTGATATATGTTTACATTCTGAAAGGATTCCTCCCCTCTAGTTAATTCATATCCATCACCTCACATATTTACCTTTTTTTAAGATAGTAAACATTTCACAAATCTGCATGTGATCCTTGCACAGGGGCCTTGCTAATCTTTCAGTGTTATTCCAACGATAGTGTATGTGTTGCTGAAGTGAGCACGGGGATACTATTTTATATAAGTAAAAATGGACTTTTCTTTAGAGTGCATCTGTTAAGATTTTATTTCCCATAAATGCACATGTGAGAGATGTGTATGTGTGATACTTAAGTTCATAGGTTGAGATTTCTGAAAAATTGGACTATAGCACTGGTGATTTGTAGAAACCTCTATGTCTACACTGGCTAATACAGTGGCCACTAGCCACATGAAAGCTAAGGACCTGAAATGTGGCTATCTGAATTGAGATGTTGTATAAGTGTAAAATTCGTACTGGATTCTGAAGACTTGGTGCCAAAAAAAGAGTGTAAAAGATTATTATTATCGATAGGATTTAGAAAGAAAGAGGGGGATGGGAAGGGTTTTCAGTTTGGACCGAGAACACAAAGCCCAGTGGAAAAGAGCATAAAATGTATGTGATACAGCAAAAAAACTGGTCAGATTATATGGCAGAGGATTTAGGAAGGCTCACATTAGGAAGCTGACAGAAAAAGTCAGAAGCTGACTGAAAAAGTCAGATTGTTGAGAGTTTTGAATGTCATTTTTTTAATGCAATAACAACATTATTATCTTTATAATGATTACATGTTGTAATGATAATATCTTAGATTTATTGGGTTAAATAAAATACATTATTAAGATTAATTTTACTTTTCTTTTTACTTTTATTAAAATGTGGATTCTAGAAATACTTATATGACATATGTGGCTCACTTTATATTTCTGTTGGACAGCATTGCTCTAGATTATATGATCTTTCAACATAGTCAGTGTTATAATCAAATATCAATTTACAAGACCCATTTAAAATGACCTAGAATTTGGGGCGCCTGGGTGGCTCAGTTGGTTAAGCGGCTGCCTTCGGCTCAGGTCATGATCCTGGGGTCCCGGGATCGAGTCCCGCATCGGGCTCCCTGCTCGGCGGGGAGTCTGCTTTGCCCTCCGACCCTCCCCCCTCTCATGTGCTCTCTCTCTCTCATTCTCTCTCTCAAATAAATAAATAAAATCTTTAAAAAAAATAAAAATAAAAAAAATAAAATGACCTAGACTTCTATAGTTTTTTTTTAATTCTCTGATTCAGTATTAAAAAGTAATATAGAGAACACTTTATTTTAACTAATTCCAAAATGCTAGGAAAGTATGAGATTAGCTCACTGTATATTCACTAGTCCTCGAGTAAGTTTTTCAATGACTTCTTGTAAAAAAGGGTACAAAGAAGGGAAGTTGTTACTGGCTATTTTTTTTTTTAAGATTTTATTTCTTTATTTGACAGATAGAGACAAAGCGAGAGAGGGCACACAAGCAGAGGAGGTGGGAGAGGGAGAAGCAGGCTTCCCGCCGAGCAGGGAGCCCAATGTGGGGCTCAATCCCAGGACCCTGGGATCATGACCTGAGCCGAAGGCAGACGCTTAACGACTGAGCCACCCAGGCGCCCCATTGTTACTGGGCTATTTTATTAGGATACTTTTTTTTTCCTTTTTTAAACAAGGAAAGCCTTGTAGGAAGGAAATCTTTTTTTTTTTTTTTGAGTAGGCCCCACACACAACATGGGACTTGAACTCATGACCCTGAGATCAAGAGTCACATGCTCTAGTGATTGAGCCACCCAGTGGCTCAGAAATTATTTTTTAAAAAACAAAATATTTCTGATTCTTGGTGTCTTCAGATAACTCTAGTAATTTTTATAAACGTTTTTTTTAAGATTTTATTTATTTATTTGACAGAGAGAGAGAGCGAGCAAGAGCAGGAACACAAGCAGGGGGAGTGGGAGAGGGAGAGCAAGCTTCCTGCCAAGCAGGGAGCCCAATGTGGGGCTCGATCCAAGGATCCTGGGATCATGACCTGAGCTGAAGGCAGACGCTTAATGACTGAGCCACCCAGACACCCCTAAATTTTAATAAACTTCTTTTTTTTTTAGCACAAATTTATTTACTAACCAAAGGGATGATCCTAATTAAATCAACACTTTGAAATAGATGCATGTAAAATGTTTGTGATAAAGATAATTGAACACAGTAATGAAAAAAAAAGCAGTATGGAGATTTGCTCATTGAACTGAGCTTGTTCATCCTCACAGCTAATTCCTGTCCACAATGATGATGGAATTCTTATTCTACTTTTCATAGACTGAAGTACAGGTGACATTATTCATGACGCATTCCACCACTAATTTCCCATTTTCCAATTTTCTTGTGATTGTGCTTTCCTTCCCATCCCATTCCTGATGTTGAACCAACGCGCCGTCTGTGAAGTTGCAGACAGTCTCAGTTTTTCTGCCATCAGCTGTAGTTTCTTCAAACTTCTCTCCCAGGTTACATGAAAATTGTGTTGTTTTCAAAGTGCTCTCAGTTTTTATGGTGAGGTTTTTGCCGTCAGAAGAGATGATACAATCTGGTTTGGCCATTGCACCCACTTTTCACAGAGCCATTCCACTCCTACTTCCTTCATGTATTCTTCAAAGCCTTTGCTCTCCACTAAGCGCCATCTTCCTACCAGCTGCTGAATGGTGGCCATGATGGGTGCAGGCTGGCAGGCCTAGCGAGCAGAGCAGAGTGGGGCATTGGGAACGTGGCTTCCTAATTTTTATAAACTTCTTAAAGCAAGTTCATGTTATTTTTTTGAAGGCATATACTTTTAAATTTTATTTATTTTTATTTTATTTATTTATTTATTTTTAGAGAGAGAAGAGAGGGGAGGGGTAGAGGGAGAGAAAGAATCTTAAGCAGGCTCCACACCCAATGGGGAGCCCAGTGTGAGGCTGGATCTCATGACCCTGAGATCATGACCTGAGCCCAAATCAAGAGTTGGACGCTCAACTGACTAAGCCACCCAGATGCCCCTGTTTATTTATTTTAAAATTTTATTTTTAAGTAATCTCTACCCCCAACGTGGGGCTCAAACTCACAACCCTAAGATCAAGAGTTGCATGCTCCAAGAGTGAGCCAGCCAGGTACCCCTGTACTTTTAAATTTTGTTGTAAATCTTTTCTTTTGTAAAGGCCCTTAATTCAATAAAATTAAATGTGTATATTCAATTATAGTGCTTTCTGCAGGAAAAGTACTAAAATCAAGCAATGACACAGTATTAAAACTTGAAAACTTTAGGAGTTACCAATATAACTATAGTGATAAAGTGCTGGGAAATTCCAATGGTACAGACAATAGTCCAAGGAGAATTATGACTGATAAAAAAGCTCTTGTTCTCTTTTTAGGTTAGTTTAACATCTTTTATTGTTACTCTCGAAGCTTACAAATATTAATGAAACTTTGTCAAGAATGTACCTTAGAACCAAGAAAGTAATTTCACTAGCTTCAAAGTAAACTGACACTTAAGAAATGTCAGGGATGGGGTGGCTGGGTGATGGACATTGGGGAAGGTATGTGCTATGGTGAGCGCTGTGAATTGTGTAAGACTGATGAATCACAGACCTGTACCCCTGAAACAAATAATACATTATATGTTAATAAAATTTTTTTAATAAAAATAATAATAAAAAAGCAATGTCAAATACCTGGGACCCCTGGGTGGCTCAGGTGGTTAAGTGTCTGCTTTCAGCTCAGGTCATGATCCCAGGGTCCTGGAATTGAGTTCTGTGTTGGGCTCCCTGCTCAGCGGGGAGTCTGCTTCTTCCTCTGCCTGCCACTCCCCGTGTTTGTGCTCTCTCTCTCTCTGACAAATAAATAAAATCTAAAAAAGAAAGAGAAAGAAAGAGAGAGAGAGAAAGAAAGAAAAGAAAGAAAAAGAAAGAAAGAGAAAGAGAGAGAGAAAAAAAGAAAGAAAGAAAGAAAGAAAAAGAAAGAAAGAAAAGAAAGAAAGAAAAAGAAAGAAAGGAATGTCAAATACCTTTTAAAAGAAAGTTTGTTTTTGGGGCTCCTGGCTGGTTTAGTCGGTAGAGCATGCCACTCTTGATCTTGGGGTTGTGAGTTCGAGCCCCACATTGGGCATAGAGGTTATGTAGAAAAATAGTTTTTTCAAAGACCCAATGAATTAACCCTTTTTGAAGAACATGAAGGAGCAGTCATTAAGTTAAAAAAATGACATTCAAAACTCTCAGCAATCTGACCATAACTTCTTTTGTCAGCTTCCTAATGTGAGCCTTCCTAAATCCTATGCTGTAATCTGACCAGTCTTTTTGCTGTATCACATACATTTTATGCTCTTTTCCATTGGGCTTTGTGTTCTCGGTCCAAATAGAAAACCTTCCCCATGCTCCTCTTTCTTTCTAAATCCTATCAATCTTTCAAGACCCTGCTCATATTTTTCTTTTATAAAACTTCCCCATACCAGCCCAATTAACATTTGTATGTATTTTATTTTTGTAAAGCCCTTTCACATATTTTCTCATTCTTTATGTCAGTCTAATGAGATAAATGATGTTATCTATTTCATAGAATAAGGGAACTGAGTCTTAGAGATATAGTCATTTTTCCAGAACTTAATATAGATACTAAATAGTGAAGCTAGGAATATTAGAACCAATTCCTCTCATTCCAAGTTTCATCATCTACTCTCTATGGCTTAATGGTCCCTTAAGTCCTGTAACAGTTACATAACACACTTACTTAAAGCCATTAATTGTTACCCTATGTGTATCAAACTGTTTAACTTGATTGTTAGCTGTAGGCTTGGAGGGATATGTACAGATTGTTCATGGGGAAGGGGGAATAAATGGAAAGGTGAAGAGAGCTGAATACATTTTTTTTTAAGGATTTTATTTAATCATTTGAGGGAGAGTAAGAGAGAGAGCATGAGAGCAGGGTTGGGGGGCAGAGTGAGAAGCCGATGCCCCGCTGAGCAAGGAGCCCAATGCGGGGCTTGATCCCGGGGTCCCGGGCTCATGACCTGAACCAAAGGCAGATGCGCAACTGACTGAGCCACCCAGGCGCCCCTGAATACATTTCTTGATAATAGAATCAAAGAGGTCATTAAGAGCTCTTCACCAGTCTACTTGCTCTTCTGAAAGCATTATACTTTTTTAAAAACTGATACCTAGCCTTGCTCCTTTTCCTCTACCTATTTTAGTGCCAAATTTTTAGTATAATTCTTAAAACAGACCTAAACAGTGAGGTCTTCCCTGACCATCCTGGGTAAGGTAGCCCCTCTCCAATTCCTGCCTTAGAAACATTTAAAATTTTTCTTGGGCGCCTGGGTGGCTCAGTTGGTTAAGCGACCTGCCTTCGGCTCAGGCCATGATCCTGGAGTCCTGGGATCGAGTCCCACATTGGGCTCCCTGCTCAGCAGGGAGTCTGCTTCTCCCTCTGACCCTCCCCCCTCTCATGCTCTCTTTCTATCTCATTCTCTCTCTCAAATAAATAAAATCATTAAAAAAATAAATAAAATTTTTCTTCAAAGCACTTCAAACTATCTAAAATTCTATCATTTCTTTATTAACTTGTTTCTCAGTTGTCTTCTCCCACTAGAATATGAGTTGAATGAAAGTAAGGATGCTGTGTATCTCTTTCATAGCACATAGTAAGCACTTGTAAATATTTGCTGAATGAGATACTTTATTCATGGAAAATGTTCACTATGATAATATCCATCTTTTAAAACGTTTTATAGTACTCATCAAATACTATACAATATGCACTCAAATTCTGTTGACTGTTTAATTCCAAATACGAGTCCAAATTACTGTAATAACCTAAAGAAGGACATTTTATAGTTAAGAAAAAAATAGGATTTCTAGAACATTTAAATAGGGTTTAATGTCTTACAGACACTTGCCTTAAGTTTACTTATTGTCTTATAAACCTAGATGGAGTAAGAAATGAATCTCTTTAATATTTTTCTATTTTTTTCCCTAAAGATAAATTTGCATTTGTAACAGTGACAAAATTTTTAGGTATTGTAACTCATGCTCAAAGTCTAAGGTTTTTCTAAAATTTAGCATCTGAGTTCCAAACTTACGACAGAAACTGCAGCAACAGGAACGAGGGCTGGTAAGATCTGACTCTAAAATCAAAGATACATATTTTAGGGGGCACTTGGCTGGCTCGGTCAGTAGAGCACGCGACTCTTGATCTCCAGGTCATGAGTTCAAGCTCCTCGTTGGGTGTAGAGTTTACTTAAAAACAAAACAAAACAAAAAACATATTTTAAGAATACAAACATTGTACCTTTTTCACATTTATTTTAAAATTTTTAAGTAGACTATTTTTTTTAGAGCAGTTTTAGGTTCACACAAAATTGAGTGGAAGGTTTCCCATAAACCTCCACACATGCACAATCCTCCCACCCCATTATCAATGTCTCCCACTAAATAGGACATTTATTTACGACTAATGAATTTAAATTGATACATCATTATCACCCAGAGTCTATAATTTACATTAGGGTTCACTTCTGGTGTTGTACATTCTATGAATTTGGACAAATGTGTAAGGACATGTGCCCACCATTTCAATATTATACAGAGCAGTTTCACTGCCCTAAAAATCCTCTGTACTCTACCTATTTATCCTTCCCTTCCCACTAACCCCTGACTACCACTGATTTTTTTTTTTTTTTTTTTACTGTCACCATAGTTTTACCTTTTCCAGAATGTCATATAGTATATAGCCTTTTCAGACTGGTTTCTTTCACTTAGTAGTATACATTTACAGTTCCCCCAATGTCTTTTCATGGTTTGCTAGCTCATTTCTTTTTAGTACTGAATAATATTCCATTGTCTGAATGACCATAGTTTATCACATTCACCTACTAGAGGACATCTTGGTTGCTTCCAAGCTTCCAAGTTTGGGCAATTACGAATGAGGCTGCTATAAATATCCATGTGCAGGTTTTTCTGTAGACCTAGTTTTTCAGTTCCTTTGAGTAAATACCAAGGAACATAATTGTGGGATCGTATAAGTGTATGTTTAGTTTTCTAAGAAACCATCAAATTATCTTCCAAAGTGTACTATTTTGCACTCCCACCAACAATGAATGAGAATTCCTATTGCTCTACATCTTTGCCAGCATTTGGTATTGCCAGTGTTCTGGATTTTGGCCATTCTAATAGCTGTGTTGTGGTATATTTGTTTTTATTTGCATTTCACTGATGACATTTGATATGGAGTATCTTTTCATATGCTTATTTGCCATCTGTATATCTTTGGTGAGGTTTCTGTTAAGGTCTTTGGCCCATTTTTTAATGGGTTTATTTTCTTATTGTTGAGTTTTAAGAATTCTTTACATATATATTTTTGTTTTCTTTTTCCATTTTTATATTTAAATTAATTAATAAACATATAATGTATTATTAATTTCAGAGGTAGAGGTCAGTGATTCATCAGTCTTATATAATACCCAGTGCTCATTACATCACATGCCCTCCTTAATGTCCCTCACCTGGTTACCCCATCCCTCTACCCCTTTCCCCTCCAGCAACCCTCAGTTTTTTTCCTATGATTAAGAGTCTCTTATGGTTTGTCTCCCTCTCTGATTTTGTCTTCTTTTATTTTTTTCTCTCTTCCTCTATGATCCTCTGTTTTGTTTCTTAAATTCCACAAATGAGTGAGATCATATGATAATTGTCTTTCTCTGATTGACTCATTTCGCTTAGCATAATATCTTCTAGTTCCATCCATGTCGTTGCAAAAGGCAAGATTTCATTTTTTAATGGCTGAGTAGTATTCCATCATGTATATATATCACATCTTCTTTATCCATTCATCTGTTGATGGACATCTGGGCTCTTTCCATAGTTTGGCTATTGTAGACATTGCTGCTATAAACCTTGGGGAACAGGTGCCTCTTCAGATCACTATATTTATATCTTTGGGGTGAATATCCAGTAGTGCAATTGCTGGGTTGTAGGGCAGCTCTGTTTTCAACCTTTTGAGGAAATTCCCTACTGTTTTCCAGAGTGGCTGCACCAGCTTACATTCCAACCAACAGTGTAGAGGGTTCCCCTTTCTCTGCATTCTTGCCAACATCTGTCATTTCCTGACTTGTTAATTTTAGCCATTCTGACTGGTGTGAGGTGGTATCTCATTGTGGTTTTGATTTGGATTTCCCTGATGCCAAGTCACGTTGAACATTTTTTCATGTGTCTGTTGGCCATTTGTATGTCTTCTTTGGAGAAATGTCTGTTCATGTCTTCTTCCATTTCTTGTTTGGATTATTTGTTCTTTGGGTGTTGAGTTTGATAAGTTCTTTATAGATTTTGGATACTAGCCCTTTATCCAATAAGACATTTGCAAATATCTTCTCCCATTTTGTCACAAGGGAAATAATGTTCTTTATATATTTAGGATAATAGTCCTTTATCAGATATGTCCTTTTTTTTTCTCCCAAGATTTTATTTAAATTCAGGTTAGTTAACATATAGTGTAGTATTGGTTTCAGGAGTAGAACTTAGTGACTCACATAAAACCCAGTGCACATCCCAAGTGGTCTCCTTAATGCCCATCACCCATCTAGCCCAACCCTCCACCCATCTCCCCTCCAGCAACCCTCAGTTTGTTCTCTATAGTTAAGAGTCTCAGAAGGGCCAAATGCACCCCAATGTTCATAGCAGCAATGTCTGCAATAGCCAGACTGTGGAAAGAGCTGAGATGCCCTTCAACAGATAAATGGATAAAGAAGATGTGGTCCATATATACAATGGAATATTACTCAGCCATCAGAAAGGATGAATACCCAACTTTTACATCAACATGGATGGGACTGGAGGAGATTATGCTAAGTCAAATAAGTCAAACAGAGAAAGTCAATTATCATATGGTTTCACTTATTTGTGGAACATAAGGAATAACATGGAGGACATTAGGAGAAGGAAGGGAAAATGAAGGGGGGGGAATTGGAGGGAGAGATGAACCATGAGAGACTATGGACTCCGAGAAACAGAGGGTTTTAGAGGGGAGAGGGGTGGAGCGATGGGTTAGCCTGGTGATGGGTATTAAGGAGGGCACATAATGCATGGAGCACTGGGTGTTATACAGACACAATGAATCGTGGATCACCACATCAAAAACTAATGATGTATGGTGACTAACATAACATAATAAAATAAAATTTAAAAAAAGTCTCTTATGGTTTGCCTTCCTCTCTTTTTTTTTTTCTTTTTACGATATTATTTATTTATTTGACAGAGAGAGACACAGCGAGAGAGGGAACACAAGCAGGGGGAGTGGGAGAGGGAGAAGCAGGCTTCTCGCGAGCAGGGAGCCCAATGCGGGGCTCAATCCCAGGACCCTGAGATCATGACCTGAGCTGAAGGCAGACGCTTAACGACTGAGCCACCCAGGCGTCCCTCCTGTTTTTATCTTATTTCATTTTTCGTTCCCTTCCTCTATGTTCACCTGTTTTGTTTCTTAAGAATTCCCATATGAGTGAAATTATATGGCATTTCTTTCTCTGATTGACTTATTTCGCTTAGCATAATACTAGTTCCATCCACATCGTTGCAAATTCAGATGTCTTTTGAAATATTTTCTCCCAGTCTGTGGCTTGTTTTCTCATTCTCTTGACAATATCTTTTTCAGCAGAAAATTATAATTTTAATGCAGTCCAGCTTATCAATTCTCTTTCATGAACTGTTCCTTTGGTATTATATTTAAAAATCATTGCCAAACCCAAGGTCATCTAGATTTTTTTATATGTCCTAGGAGTTTTATAGTTTTGCATTTTACACTTAGGTCTGTGATCCATTTTGAGTTAATTCCTTTTTTTTTTTTTTAAAGATTTTATTTATTTATTCATGAGAGACAGACAGAGAGAGAGAGAGAGAGGCAGAGGGAGAAGCAGGCTCTCTAGGAGCAGGGAGCCCGATGCGGGACTCGATCCCAGGACCCTGGGATTATGACCTGAGCTGAAGGCAGATGCTTAACCATCTGAGCCACCCAGGCGCCCTAATTCCTTTTTTTTTTAATTTTATTGAAAACTTTACTTGAAAAAATAAAATTCCAAATATTCTGGTGAGACAAACCCCTGTTCTTGCTTTGAGGTTTGTGAATCAGGCTGTGACATTTTGTCGGTAGCCTATTGACTTGAGGTGACTCGAGGTCACTCGAGGTGAGTTGGGTTTCCTAGGGAACCTGCAAGGCTTGGAGCTTTTCTCTGCCCTTGGCCTAAGGGACAAAAGTGGGCTAAGCTAGTTTTTGTCATGCTGGGAGGCTGGAGTGAGGGTTCTGTCTGGGCTGGGGGAACCACCGCTCTTCTGTTCCCCATGGCAGTGTCTTGGGCTTCTTCAGAAAAGAGGAGTCTGAAGTGGAAAGACAACAAGGGTGGGTGGACTCCCCAGGATGGGTCTCTGGAGGTAGATGTGATCATGATGATGCAAGCAAGGCTAAGACCTCAGGTGAGCAGACAAAGCCTGTGCCTTTGAAGGCTGGAAGCTTGCTCAGGCCCTAGGCCAGGATGCATGCCCTTTGGATGGTTCTTTTGGAAATGAGAAGGCTCCTGGAGTTTTTCTGCTCTGCTTACCCATCTGCGCTCTTGCTATGGGTGGGGAGCTAGCAGCCTGCTTGGGGCTCCTGGTGCCAGGCTCACTGCAGAGGGCTGGGGAGGTAGAGCAGGGGCCACTGCTGTCCCCGTACTTCTCTCAGGGGAGGGCCTTTTGCTGGCTGACGCCTGAGCCTAAGCTTGACAAGGGCAAAGACCAGACAGGTGTCCCAGGAGTCTTTGAAAGGGTGGTGGGGACTCACTCATCGGCCACAACAGAGAGGGCTCTGAGCTCACTCAGTCTGGCCTCGTTCTCCCTCTGCCATTGCTCATCAGGGTGTCCAGGCTGGTCAAGCTGCTGGGTTAGGTCTCCAAAGATCTTCTGCATTTCAGAGTAGTACCCAACCTAGGCTCGGATCAGGGCCTCAAAGCTGGGCTGGATGGAAGTAGTCAAGCCGGCTGTGGTAGAACCTCCGCAAGTCATCCAGGAGCTGCTTGTTGTTGGCCTCGAAGTCGTCCCGCACAGGCCACAGCTCTTCTCGGGCCTGGTGGAGTTTGGCCAGCGTGGGTACCGTATTCTTCTCCTCGTATTTCTCTACCTTGGCCTGCAGTCTCCAGTAGTCCTGCCAGGCCTGCTCCTGCCGTTTCACTGCCATGTTTAGGCTCAGGAAGACACTGCCGAATATTTTAAGGGTTCAGTCATGGTCTTTTGAATCTGGTTCACCTTTTCCTGGTTGAAGGTGTCCATCCGCTTCCTGGCTGTGTCCAGAGCTGTCACTATGTTCAGGAAGTCATGGTCTTGCTCGCAGAGGGGATTGGAGAGCAAATCCAAGGATATCTTCCCGGCAGATTTGGACATGGCCAGGTCAACAACAGTGCTCTTCTTCATGTCCTTCTGCAGCCTCCTGGTCTGCTCCTCCAGCTACTGGGGTTTTCCATATTCCCTCTCAAAATCTCTCTCCACTGTTTTGGGGACAATCTGTTTCTTGGGCTGCCCAGTGTTGAAAGGAATCCAGCTCATGGTCCCGAACCTGGCCCTGACGCCGGGGTCCTCAGCTGCAACTGGGTCCTCAGGGCATTTTGAGTTAATTCTTGTGAAAGGTTTAAGGTCTGTGTCTAGATTCATTTCTTTGCAAGTGGATGTCCAGTGTTCAGCACTATTTGTTGAAAAGACAATTTTTTCTCCATTGTATTGCCTTTGCTCTTTTGTCAAAGATTAGTTGACCATATTTATACGTGTCTATTTCTGGGTTCTCTATTCTGTTCTATTGGTCTATTTGCCTGTTCTTTCACCAATACCACACTGTCTTTGATTACTGTGTTTGAAATAGTCAATGTATTTGAGATTTGCATTTGAAATACAATGAATGCTATTTATGTGAAAGTTTAATGATTTTAAATTTTAACAGAGTCAAGATGAGTAAGTAGCAATTATTAACTGGGCTATTTGGAAAGAGCCATTTATTCTTAGTTTGACAGCTGTTGTGTGTGGATGTATATAAAAAAGTAAATGTAAATAAGGACATTTTATTATTCCTATGGTATGGTAATTTTTTTTCTAGAAAAAAATTCTACTTCATATGATGAGATCATTGTCATCACAATAGTAGCTAACATTTTCATAGTCCTCATTATGTGCCAGTCACATTTAAGTGTATCACACATTTATCTCATTTAATCCTCACATCAGCCCTTTGAAGTAATATTAATGCTAATCCCACTTGACAGATGAGGAAACTGAGGCACAGAAAGGTTAAGTCAAAGACCACACAGGTAGTAAGTCGTGTTGTCAGAACTCTAACCCAGGCAGTCTGGCTCCAAAATCTGTGTTTTTAACCACTACACTATTAGTATTCCCTGGTGCCACCCTACCAAATTTTATAACCACGATTCAGCTATCTAAAGCACTGTGGGAACAAGGTGTAAAAGAGCCTTGGTTTGTTTATTCTTGGATAAGAAGTACTGGGGAATGGAAGTCACAACTTACTAAAATTAATTACTTGATGAGAAATTTCTGGACTAAATATACCCATTTAAGAATTAAATATTGACAGAAAAAGTTTCCAACAGGAGCATTGGTAAAATATTAGAAGTCATCTGTCTTTAAGTATTTAAGTGATGATCTGAATTTCAATAGTGATTTCTTCTGAGACTCTGGAAGGCATTCTGCTTTCTTCGTACTAATGTATTATAAACTGAGAAATGATTTGTGAATTGGAGGAAAAAAACTTTTTTGTTGTCTATTAATAAAGCCAAAGTAGAAGGTGAAGAAGGCATCAGTTGAATGACTACTTATGTACTTTAAAGATTTCTTATGTGTGATAAAGTGCTATTTTTAGCTCTCATGATCTAAACATATATAATATTTTAAACTGTGATTATTTAATCAAAAAGGACTCATACTTCTGTAAAAATTATCTATAATTACTATGAAAGCATAATATCACAAATAAGGAAGATTTGTTGAAGTTTTTGGAAAAAAAAAAGTCATTAGAATGTTTACTTAATTCTGGCCCATGTCTCCCTAAGATAGAGTGACACACTTCCTCCACATATATTATTGGGCACAAAAACTGTTAAACTGTGTTTAAAAAAAAACAACTTTAATAAACATACTTAAGTTTTCTGATTTGGTTGAAAAAATTAAAATCTCTTAAAATACATTGTAACTTACCTTCAGTTAGAGATGAATCACCCCTACCCCAGCATGAGAATTTAAGCTTGTAAGCTGTAAACATTAAGGAGAAAATCTCTTTGTAATTTTCATTATTTATTTACTTACTTATTTTTAAAGTAAGCTCTACACCCAATATGGGGCTTAAACTCAGGACCCCAAGATCAAGAGTCACGTCATGCCAAGTGAGCCAGCCACACATATATATACCTATAAAATCATATAAACAGGATTTATGTGATTTTTTTTTTTTAAGATTTTATTTATTTGACAGAGACACAGCGAAAGAGGGAACACAAGCAGGGGGAGTGGGAGAGGGAAAGCAGGCTTCCCAAGGAGCGGGGAGCCCAATGCGGGGCTTCATCCCAGGACTCTGGGATCATGACCTGAGCTGAAGGCAGACACTTAACGACTGAGCCAGTCAGGCACCTCAGGATTTATGTGATTTTTAAACAATATTTCAAACAGACTATTATGTAGTTTTTTTGGCTTTGCTTTTATTTTTACTTTTTTTTTATTTTTTATTTTAAAGATTCCATCTATCTGAAAGAGAGAGCACGAGTAGGGGGGAGAGGGAGAAGTGGACTCCCCGCTGATCAGGGAGCCCATTGTGGGACTCAATCCTGGACTCTGGGATCATGACCTGAGCCAAAGGCAGATGCTTAACCGACTGAGCCACTCAGATGCCCCTATTTGTACTTTTAAAAATATTAAATGAGGCTTGTTCTCTTCTCAGCTCCATTTTCCCTAAAAACTGCCACTACTTTTCCCTTTACATACTATTTTTGTCATGATAATTATTATTTTTTTATTTTTTTAAAGATTTTATTTATTTATTTTGCCAGAGAGAGAGAGAGAGAGAGAGAGCACAAGCAGGGGGAACCGCAGGCAGAGAGAGAAGCAGGCCTTTTGCTGAGCAAGGAGCCTGATGTGGGACTTGATCCCAGGACCCCAGGATCATGACCTGAGCCGAAGGTAGACCATTGACTGAGTCACCCAGGCGTCCCTCGTGATAATTATTTATAGGGATGATAGTTGGTTACACACCCCCGTTAAAAAAAAAACCAAAAAACCCTACACTTATCTCATAGATGAAAAAAACTTAGATGAAAAAAACAATGTAAAGTGACTGTGTAATGGATTTTTAACCCTTAAGTGGTAGAGGACACAGCTCAGTCTGAAAAAGTAAATATAAGAGCAAAATTTCTCTGAAGCACTATGTAGTTTAATAATTATATCAATCCACTACTCTATTGCATCTAATTGCAATGAGTATATTGGTATACTTAATAGTTTTTTGTCTTTGGATTATTTCTAGGGACAACTTTCCAGGTATGGTATTTACAGAGATTTTAAAATCATTTTTAATAATTGTTCCCAGGGTCCCCTGGGTGGCTCAGTCAGTTAAGGGTCTGACTCTTGATCTCAGCTCAGGTTTTGATCACAGGGTTGTGAGTTGTTCCCAAATGGTTTTTAAAATTATTTTTATTATTTATTTTTAATGGATAAACGGGTGTTTATTTTATTGTTACCCATTTTGAACTGCCAATTTACATCACATATACTTTTTTGTATATCTCAGTTCTCTAGGGCTGCTAAAACAAATTGTCACAAAGGAGACATCTTAAAACAACAGAAATTTATTCTCACACTTCTGGCAGCTAAACCAAGGTGTGGGTAGGGCCACACTCCTTTCAAAGGCTCTGAGAGATAATCCTAGGAGAGTAGTATAGATCTACACATTTTAGGAATAACTTCTGCTTGAGTGTTTTTCATTCTTTTAAAATAAAAATGTAGTGGATTTTATTTTATTTTTATTATTACTTTTTATTTTTAAGTAGGCTCCATACCCAGCATGTAGCCCAACATAGGGCCTGAAGTCCCGATCCTGAGATCAAGACCTGAGCTGAGATCAAGAGTTGGATGCTTAACCCACTGAGCCACCCAGGTGCCCAGTGAATTTTAGCTCTTAAAAAAAAAGGATGTTTTTCCTCTATAGCCTGAACGTACTGTTTCCTTTTTCCTTGGGCCTACCTTGTTTCCTGGGATCCATGTTGCTTTTTTTCTGCTCACTTGACATTAAAACAGTGGAAGAGTAGTCAGGCTCACCTGGCTCTGGGTATGAGCTGGCCTTGATCCCCGTAACCGTTCCTCCTGATGCTGCCATATTTATTTTCTTTACTGAAGTATAGTTGATACAAATATTGCATTAGTTTCAGGTGTACAACATAGTGATTCAGCAACTCTATATGTTATGTTATGCTCACCATAAGTGTAGCTACCATCTGTCACCATACAACACTGTTATAATACCACTGACTATATTCCCTATGTGGTACCTTTCATCCCTGTGACTTATTCATTCCATGCATATAATATCTTCTTTATCCACTTGTCTATGAATGGATACTTAGGTTGCTTCCATATCTCGGCTATTGTAAATAATGCTGTAATGAATATGTGGGTGCATCTATCTTTTTGAATTACTGTTCTTGTTTCCTTTGAATACATACCCAGTAGTGGAATCACTGGATTGTGTGGTATTTCTATTTTTAAATATTTGAGGAAGCTCCATACTATTTTCGACAGTGGCTAACCAATATGCATTCCTACCAACAGTGCACAAGGGTTCTCTTTTCTCCACATCCTCACCAACATTTGTTATTTCTTGTCTTTTTGATATTAGCCATTCTGACTGGTGTGAGGTAGTATCTCATTGTGGTTTTGATTTGCATTTCCCTGATGATCAGTGATGTTGAACATTTTATCTTGTGTCTGTTGGCATTGTTCCCAAATGTTTGAAAGAATAATTTACACAACTCATTTTATCAAAACCTAGCTAGATTGTTTTATATTATTTAAAATTATAATTGCTTCCTTTATTAACTTGAAATTTCAAAGTTGAGATGAATTCTTGCTTTTCAAATTTAGCTCTATGATTCTTTTTGTGTGTATGATATTTGAAGAAGTATGAAAATCCTTTATCACCCTTCTCTTGATATGTGGAAAGTCAGATTTGTTTCCATTTGTTAATATGTAATGCACTTCTCGGAAATGTGAAAGATCTAGTCTTTGGGTTCTAAAATCCTTTAATATGTCAAGTCCTGATAATATTTCTAGCTACCTGAAAATGATTGAATCGGATAAGAATCTGTTTTTTCTTTCCTCCCAGCATTACCCACCAGAACAATTCAGACTTTTCATAAATAGTAATGTCAGTGTTCCTTTGGTAGTAAATATTTAAAAGAGGAATTAATTCTAGAAAAGGTTATTTTTATTATATTTTTACCCTACTCTAGATGCTGATCATTGCACTGGACTTTAACTTGCAGTTTTTTTTAAAGCAGGAGTTTTAAGGTGACTTTGGATATTAACATTTTTCCCCAAGTTGTTTTGGATTTGAATGGATAACCTTTTGACATTGAGTATTCCTTGGTGGGACTAAAAAATTTGCTTGAATAGCTAGCTGACAAACCTCTGTAACCTGTAAATAGGCTAGACAGATGCTATACATTTCTAAAACCAAAGTATTTTTAAAGGAGAGTTTTGGAAAAATAGGAAATCCTAGCTGTCAAATGTACAAAGATGAACGTTCCGAAAGAATTGCTGAATCATGAATGTAAAGCTGCTTGGCATATAGAGTTGGTGTTCCCATATCTTTAAAGGTTAACACGTGATCATTAACTTTTCATCATATTCTAAACATATATGTACATTTACTTTTCCTTTACATGTTCTGTTTTTCTTTTAAGCTTACAGATTTAAGGTATTTATAGGGCTCTGTGCAATTCTTTTCACATTTTCTTATTAATCCATCTTTCCATATTAGAAATGGGAACATTTTTGAAAATATAACATAACAATATAGGAGATAAAAGATGAGTAATATACATTGAAAATTTTTCTCATAAGTATCATATATATATATATATATAAAAGCAGACATTGAAAGGGTATATAAATGATAGGACATAAACTTTGTTAACAAAAAAAATACAAAACTACAACAAATAAACATAAATATCTATCAGAAAAAAAGGACTAGAAGGAAATACACTAACATTTAGCAGGGATTACCTAAAGTGGTATGATAGGGAGGTTTTTATTTTATACTTTTTTCTTCTTTTTTCCTTCTGTGTTTTCCAAAATCTTCAGCAATGAGTATTGCTATTTATAATTAGGGAAATGTGTTTTTAAAAGAAAAAAATACTTCTCATATATCACTGCCCCATAAATAGCGTATCCAGATTTTAAGATGATCCAGTCAAGGTCTTATAAGAAACATGAGTATTTACTGTCTGTAACCTGATACTTGTCTTCTATCTTTCCTGCAGCACAAAAATTCTTTAAATAGTGACCCTAGGAATTGGGTGGAGGCGGGGGGGGGGGGGGGGGGGGGGAGTGGGATCTCATTCTGTTTTTGCTGAAGTAACTAAAATGATCAGATATGAAGCTTTCACAAATATTTAGTTTGCCAGAACTATTAACTCTTGTATACTACAAAAAACTAGTTAAAACCACTAGCTAAAATAATATTTGAGTCCCTTATTGCTTTTGATGTGTATGATATGTAGCCTTTTACAATGTGAAATTGGCATATTGACTTCCTGTCATTGCTAGATCCCAGGAATTCTAAAAATGACACAAATTATCTGAAAATTTTAATTTAAACAAACCAGATTTTAGTATTGTATATCTTACATTTGGATAACTTGAAATTAAAATTAAAATACCTGAAATAAGTTCAAGGGTACCTTTATTTGTACAATACTTTTAATTTATTTTAACATAGGATGCCTAATGGCTGTAATTATTTTTGTTTTTTCACCTACAATAGAGTAAATAAATATGTAGTTATGACCTGCTATGCTGAAATATTGGTTTTTGAATCCACTCCCCTTCTTAAAAAGGAAATAAAAATGGGAGAGCCAGAAGGAAAATGAATAGTTAATCGTGGAGGAGGAGAAAACCTAGCTCAGTACTTTGACTAGAGGCAGCTGGGGAAGTGACGTCCTGTAGCATTTGCTGTTCTAGAAAGTACAGAGACACGTAGTGAAAATGGGAGGATCTAGAAGGAGGCTGTCTCCTGTGTAGTGTATATTTATCTGTAAGTGAGCCTTTGGGGAAGGAATTAAATACAGAGACGCGGTTTGCTTGCTGCCTTAAGACAGCGAAGCTGAATTGCTGATTTGCTTTAACTTTTAAAATACCCAGCTTGGTTTATTTTTCTTAGAATCGTACTGCTAAGACTGGGGACGCTGTTTTCTTTCACAAAGGGAAATCTAAGTTCATTTCAAGGCATTCGAAATGGGGAAAGACTATTATTGCATTTTGGGAATTGAAAAAGGAGCTTCGGATGAAGATATTAAAAAGGCTTACCGAAAACAAGCCCTCAAATTTCATCCGGACAAGAACAAATCTCCTCAAGCAGAGGAAAAATTTAAAGAGGTCGCAGAAGCTTATGAAGTACTGAGTGATCCTAAAAAGAGAGAAATATATGATCAGTTTGGGGAGGAAGGTAAGTATTCCGTGTATATCTTTTGGTCTCTCCAGCTCTGTCTCACTCTCTCTCTTTTTCCTCCCCGCTCTTTCAGCCTTCTGGTTATCTTTAAATTAAATTCTCAGACATCAAAGTAGAAAGACAAATAATGGATAAAAATAAGATTTTATCTTTGATCATCTGAATGAATATTATTACATAGCTGTGAATGAAATGTACTTGTTTGCCTTTTTCTTGATTTTGGCATTTTGTAATATATATATCTTCTGCCATTAGATTTATAATGTTAACATTGTATATTTGAAAAGAAACATTACATTCCCATACCCATTAATGAATTGTGTCAAAATTATGCAACCTGTTTTGTTTTCTAATGAATTTTCTGCCGGAACCACTAAAGGTCCTTCACTCATTTAAAATGTTAAGATTGGCAGTTCAAATTCTGGGTAGTTTATATTTTATTCACAAAAACAAAACAAGTTTTTTGCCTCTCTGATAAGCAATTTAATTTAGATTGAACAAGATAGAATCGTCTGTCTGAGAAGCAGAAGGCCCAGGCATTTAGCTCTGGTTGTTTTTGGCATTCTGCCTGGAGAGGAAAGAATTTTCCTGATGTCATAAAATACCAGAACAAGTTTTTAGCTTAATTGTAAACAGTAATTGTGTGCCAAGAAAATGAGATCTCAGAAATACAGTTTTTGACCTAAAATGGCCACCTCATTAGAACAGTTATTGATTTACTTATAGGTCACATTATGTCTTCAGAAATTTTACTACCTAGGTATAGAGGAAAGCATGACAACTTCCCTTTGCTCTTCCTGCCATACTTTTCTTTCATCGTGAGATCAGAAACTAGTTGAGTACAGTAAATGGGGGTTATTAAGATTATCCCTTTATTGTTCTGTATTTTAAATTAAGTTTGTCCATCATTTCCATATAAATGTAGCTATAAAGTAGGACTATTTTAAATTTCTAATTAACAGCAACAACAAAAACACTTTAATTCCTACAGATTCTGGGATTTTCAACATTTTGAATCAGGACTAAGTTACTTCATTATTAATTTTTTTCTCCCAAAATGTCCTCTTTTAAATCATTGTAGTTACGAAAACCTTTTTTATTTCTTTGCCTCCTTTATCGCATTTAGCATAAAGTTTTCCTAATCAGATATATGCTAAAATACAGTGAAGCAGTAACTGCTTATTTTGAGTTAAAAAAACTAAACTTATATAAGCAGGGTGATTGTGTAAAGGGTTTTTTTTTTTTTTCCTGTCTTTGTTTTGTTTTTCTTTTTGATTTGAGTTGCCAAAAATTGCAATTTCTGCTCTTGGTTTTGGTGTGATGAGGACCTGCAGTGTCAGGTTCTTACAAAGTCAATATAGAAAAAGGCAAGCAATGACCAGTTCAATTCTGCCTGTCCCTTATGGCCTTACTAATCAAAATACTATGATTTGGTTCATCTTGAAAGCTAAGCAGGATTCTGAGATACTACAAACAATATACTCTTTCTAAAGAAGTTATTTGTGATTTTGTAAAGAAATCCACAAACATTCCCCTGTAAAAGCAGATAGCCCTTGCTTAAACAATATCTCACTGCTAGCTCAAGTTTGTTTATAACTAAGCCATAGGATTCAGTGTTTTCTAAGGATATTTATCTTCAGAATTTTCAGGTCATCAAATGAGACATTTTTCTTGGCTTAACATTACCTCTTATTAGTGTTTTTCTTGAGTGATGTTTCTCTAGGTTGACTTTTACTGATCATTATCAGTGAATGAATTTTTAAAAAATGAAAGCAATATCATCTGTGTACCCTGAATCTTTTTTTTTGTTCTTGATTCAGATAATTGATATAAGCAATAGAGGTAATAGGGAAGAATAAGTGTTTTAAAGCATTGAAATATATTCAGAAATACTCTCTAGTTATGAGTTACTTGAGAATATATAGTTAAATGAAAACTATTTGACTATGTTTTAGAAATTACTCTTTCTTTACAAAAAAGCATTATGTTTATTTGCTCTTTATTCAGAATAGCTCATTTATACTTTGGAAAAATCCCTTTTAGGTATACTGTTTAAATGGGAAAACATTTTTTCTCTTTGCCATTCATTGATCAGTTTATGCCTGCAGGGCTGGTTCCATCACCCAATGTGTTTCTCCAGTAGTAACAAAATACTGAATTTTAGGACTGTGGGTCTATTAGTAATTTATGTAATATACTCCTTACCCCCCTCCAGTTATTACACTGTCTTTCAAGGCCTGGGACAATGGGAACAGGAACCATGAACTGAGAAGTGTATGAGTTGAAGAAGCTAAATTTATATAGTTAGAAAGTAAGAGAACCAGTGATCCAGTTTATTCATGTTTTGAAAATCTCTAATATCCACAATTTTAAAGGCTTGGTTTAAAAAAATTTGGATAAAAATAGAGATGTTTTAAATTTACCATATGACCCAGCAGTTCCACTCATAGAAATCTATAAAAGAGAAATGAAAACATAGGTCCACAAAAAGACATGTATGTGAATATTCATAGCAGCATTATTTGCAATGGCCCCAAACTGGGAACAATTTAAAAGTACTATCATTAAGTGAATGGATAAACAAAATGTGGCATATATGTAAACACACACACACACACACACACACACACACACACACACACTTACATGCTGGAATACTACTTAGCAATTAAAAGGATTGATATAATAAAACATGCTGCAACATGGATGAACCTCAAAAACTATGCTAAATAAAAGAAGTCAGATGTCAAAGGCTACATATTCTATGATTCCATTTATATAAAATTTGTAGAGAAAGAAAGCAGATCAGTGGGTTGCCTAGTGCTAGAAGTGGGAGCAGGGGTTAGCTACAGATAGAAACAGAGAGAACTCATTGGGTTGATGGAAATGATTGATAACTGGATTGTGATGGTAGCTGCACAACTCTACAACTTTATTGAGATCACTGAATTACATATTTGCAATGGGTTAATTTTATAGTGTGTAATAAGCAAAGCTATTTTTAAAAAGAGAGGAATGTTCTCCATAGTTGCATCATTTGAAAACAAAAAAATACAACTACGTAAATTGAAAATTGGATTTTGAACCTGTCCCTCCCAGAAGGTTTTAGGTTTAGTTCTGAATTGTTCAGTGGATGTCAACAAAAGTTTGTATTAAAAGACTGCAAAAAAAAAATCTTTTAGTAACACATCCTTACAGTAACCTAGTTCTCCCACAGTTCTTTTTCCTTATGCCTTTTTTTTTTATTTATAGTTTACCCAATAACTTTCTTTAAATACTGAAAGGTAGTATTTATATGATCAAAGTTGTGTTTAGTATATTAATCTATACCAGCTTGCTTCTTCAGTTCTTTAGTTTCCATATTTAATCAACTGGATCTCTTTTTATTTACTATGTATTTTTAAAAATAAGTTGGATTTTTGTGAGTCAAAGCTGCTTAAAGGTTCTCATTATGCTAGTAACTCTGTAAGTCTTGCTATAAATCTAGATTTTTACATATCCGATCTCCTTAGAGTGTGAGTTATTAAAGTCCTGTAATTTTTTTCTTTTAAATCCTAATTCTTCTCCAATGCTGCTTCTTTTGACACACTTTAACTACTGGAAATCATGGTTATAGATAGTATACCGAACATATATTTGTTTTTGGATTGCAAATTGGTTGGTTGGTTTTAAATAATAGCAGTCTTGCTACAGCGTAGGCAAATGTTGATTCTAGAGCATATTCCTTGATCACACAAAGTGATGATGGTGTCTAGAAAACATTTTGGAGAGCAGAGGGAATCCAATTGAATATTAAAATTTTCCATAAGCCGTCAAAATGTATGTAATAAAGAGTTGACTGCATAGTTGATAAGATGCCTGTTACAATTCGAGTGCTAGGCAAAGCAGTACTTGCATAATAATTCATGTTATACTGTTGAGAGTTTTGGTAGGATTTTTGCAGTCATTTATATAGTAGCCTTGTCCTTTATCTAAGCTATGTACTTGACTGTTTAGTGTCAAGGAAAACCTCAAAGCTTCATTGGAGCCTTTTTGTCAGCTTTGATAAATGCCACTTCAGACTGTGAATCTTCTCAGGAGCTCTGTAATCCTGATTGAGTTACCATTTTTTGGCAGAGGGAAGAGGTTTTAGGGAAAAGCCAAACCCATAATACAATAACTTAAGATGTTATTCCTTCTTTTCATGAATTTATTATGAGTCCAAACATTTAGATATTGTCTTGTAGAGAGTTAGATTGGGCAAGCTAATTTACTCAATTTATGTTATTAACTGTCTGTTAAACTATTATACTCTATTATATTTGTGGGATGGAAGATGAAACGATTAAAGTAATTTAGGCATTTGTTTAGTCACACTGGTCATGACCTTGAGTTATATATGTAACCTATCATTTATAAAAATCTGTCTCTAGCTTTTTTTTTTTTAACATTTGGAGTTATAACTGTACCACTAAAATTTATAAAAAGAAGTATGTATGAGCTGCATGTTAATATCCTTGTTCTGCTTATACCTGCCATTCTGTTTCTATAAGGGATATCCTAACTGCTCTTTGGATATATCATTCAATTCATATTTTGACAGTTTTCAGATTATTAGACTTTTCTTGGTCTCTCCAGATTTCTATTCATGGATGAAGGTAAAAATGTAAACATCAGCTGACACTGTTGGATGAAATAAGAACATATGTATACCTTTTAATGGAAGAAGCCAAATAGAATAAAACATGCAAAACTAAGTCTCTTTGAAAGCATGCTGAGTATAATTTTTTATTATTAAGTCTCATATGTGTATGTGTGATTATACTTTATATTGCTTTTGCTTTTGCCTCTTCTCTATCCTGATACTCAAGACACCTTTTAAAGTTTAAATAGACTTTAAGAACTAGTTCATTCTCTATTCAATAAATATGAGCCCCTATCATTTTCACCCTGTATACATGAGCAATGCAAAAATGAATAAAATATATTTCCTGCCCTCAAATTACTGTTTGAACATATTAGAATCTCTTAGTTTAATCCCTTGGATTTATCACAGTTTTAAAATTTTTAGATTTTCTTCCTGCTTGTTTCCTTCATCAGGAATGCCCATAAGGCTCATTCAAAAACTTTGCTACTACTGTAACAATATAAATCCTTGTCAGTATTGATCCCTTAAAAGATCACTGTACTAATGTTTTGTGGGTTTTAATAGAAACTTTCTTTGGTATATAATGGAAAATGCTGCTTCAAATATGTGATCCCTTGTGAGCTACATATTACTTAGTTGAACCTTAAAGAACAGGATCGGGGTGCCTGGGTGGCTTAGTCGTTAAGTGTCTGCCTTTGGCTCAGGTCATGATCCTGGGATCGAGCCCCACATTGGGCTCCCTGCTCTGTGGGAAGCCTCCTTCTCCCTCTCCCGCTCCCCCTGCTTGGGTTCCCTCTCTCACTGTCTCTCTCTGTCAAATAAATAAATAAAATCTTTAAAATAAAGAACAGGGTAAAAAGGTCACTATCTTGGTGTCTGAAGCAAGTTGTCCACAGTAGACAGAAATAACCAGTCCAAAGGACTTACATGTCAAGAGGGTTTACAGCACTTGATTTTAGACTTTTTTCTACATGCTGTTGAAATTAATGCTATCAGATGGTATGCCTAGATAAATAATTTTGTTAGCTAGAATAGGGATAATAATCTGGAGTCTAAAAAAACATTTTTCATTGGGTGTCCTATTATCATCTTTCTGCCACAGAAAGAGTTCTATTTTAATTAATTCTTAATAAAAGAACTGAAATAAAGCTAGTTAGTATGAATATGGCATTTTATATTATTGATTATACTCACTGATTATAATGGCACTTAAAAACTTAGGTTATGCATTTTGCATTGATTACCAAAGACCTATTTCAATTGACATCTTTTGAAAACTTATATTTATAGACTTCAGATTGTCCAACTAGTTTATGAGATAACAGGTTCCTGGTTTTATTTTCTTATTTACCAGTGGAACAAAGATTCAGGAATAAACTGTCACTAAAGATGGGGGTTTGGAGGAAGAATTTGAAAGCTAAAAATTTAACTTAGGATGGAATGGTCAAAAATTAGGTAGCTGTTCTGCATTGAGTGATAATGGCATTTCTGGCCAATATTAATAGATTGTAACCTAAGTTGGCCAAAGTTTATTAGTAATACAATTTTTGCAAGTTTAACTTTCAAGAGTTGCAAACTTTTTTCTAATCATGTTTATCTGTTCACTTAGGGTTGAAAGGAGGAGCAGGAGGTACTGATGGACAAGGAGGTACCTTCCGGTACACTTTTCATGGCGATCCTCATGCCACATTTGCAGCATTTTTTGGAGGTTCCAACCCCTTTGAAATTTTCTTTGGAAGACGGATGGCTGGTGGTAGAGATTCTGATGAAATGGAAGTAGATGGAGATCCTTTTAGTGCCTTTGGATTCAGCATGAATGGATATCCGAGAGACAGAAATTCTGTGGGGCCATCCCGCATCAAACAAGATCCTCCAGTTATTCACGAACTTAGAGTATCACTTGAAGAAATATATACTGGTTGTACCAAACGGATGAAGATTTCTCGAAAAAGGTTAAATCCTGATGGAAGGAGTTATAGATCTGAGGACAAAATTCTCACCATTGAGATTAAAAAAGGGTGGAAAGAAGGCACCAAAATTACTTTTCCAAGGGAAGGAGATGAAACACCAACTAGTATCCCAGCAGACATTGTTTTTATCATTAAAGATAAAGATCACCCCAAATTTAAAAGGGATGGATCAAATATAATTTACACTGCTAAAATTAGTTTACGAGAGGTAAGTTAGTAGGACCTGGGATTCTGAAACCAGACAGAATTATGCATCCGATCTTAGGGAATTTATGTAAATAATAGCTAATATTTATTAAATGTTTAGTATAGGGCGCCTGGGTGGCTCAGTCATTAGGCGTCTGCCTTCGGCTCGGGTCATGGTCCCAGGGTCCTGGGATCTAGCCCCGCATCGGGCTCCCTCCTCCGCGGGAGGCCTGCTTCTCCCTCTCCCACTCTCCCTGCTTGTGTTCCTTCTCTCACTGTGTCTCTCTCTGTCAAATAAATAAATAAAATCTTTAAAAAAAATAAAAAAATAAAAAAATAAATGTTTAGTATACGTTATTTTTTAAATTCTCATAAGAACCCTCCAGAGGTAGTACTACTATTATCTCTCTTTTATGGATAAGATTATATTTTCTAAGTTTAGTTACCTGTACTAGCAATTTAAATGCCAACTTGAAGTGCTAACCGGATTATGTACTATGAAGCCTAATACTGGCTTAACAGTTTTTATAGGTATGGTTTATGAGATATGCATTGTAACTGAAGTCCATGTATAAGATTTTTTCTAAAATTGTTAATTTGGAGTAATAATTATATAACAAAAAGATATTAATTTAAGATAATTTATAAGCATACTGTTTTAATATGAGTCCTTATTTGTTCTATTTTTAGACACTATTTTTCAAATTGCATTATAATCCTGCAAACATGGCCATGTCAGTTCCCTGCTTAAAATTCTTAAATGATCCCACATAGTATCTACCATAAAGTCCAGACTTTTTAGCTTAAAATGAAGGTCATTTTAAATCTGATTTCTACCCATAAATGTTTATGCATTTCCTAAGTTTGCTCTGCTATTATCATACATACATTTATGTCATTGTCTAAATTCTAATCAATGAAACACTGTTGTTCCTCACTCTGCCTCAAAACCTGCTACTGGTCCAATGTTTAGCTCAAGCATTCTGTACTCTCAGAAGCTAAAGGCGGGGAGGGTAAGCTGGGTGCCCTTTGTCTCTTGCAGACTTCTGCACCTCTGTGCTCATGTTATACTGTATTATTATTACCGGTTTGCTTCTGAGTTCCTTGTGCATTCCCTGAGGTGGGGTCTGTGTTCGTGGTCCCTAAGCTCAGCATCTAGCAGGAATGTGTGGCATATAGTAGACACTCAGTAAACATTTGTTGACTAAACCAATAAATATATTATTTTTATTTTTATTTATTTATTTTTTTTAGAGGTTACTGCTTGTGTTCTCCTCTAGGATTTTTTTAAAAATTTTTTTATTGTTATGTTAATCACCATACATTACATCATTAGTTTTTAATGTAGTGTTCCATGATTCATTGTTTGTGCATAATACCCAGTGCTCCACCAATAAATGTATTTCTTATCCTAACATTTTTCCTTCCAAAGAGTAGGTAGTTGCTCTTATTCTATGCCTCTCATTCCTAAATTTCTCCCTCTTTTCTTGTCCAGTTCCATCCCTGCATCTTGAACATTGTAATGGCAACCTCGAACATTCCATTTCATTTAAAGGCAATGTGGAAGACATCCTTTCTCTTTCCTTTTCCTTCCCTTCCCCTTCTCCTTTCTTTCTTTTGTAGTATGTCTGATCATGCATGTCCTAAAGGGATCTTTTAATAGGGAAAAAGTCTTACAATTATTGATATTCTTCTAGAGGTTAAAATTTTACCTTAGTGGTTTCATCCTTCACACCTAGTTTTTGTTGTTGTTGTTGAGTTTTTGAAGTTCTGAAGTTTGTTAATTTTATTTGGTCTATTTCAGGCATTGTGTGGCTGCTCAGTTAATGTGCCAACAATGGATGGAAGAACCATACCTATGTCAATAAATGATATTGTGAAGCCTGGAATGAGGAGAAGAATTATTGGATACGGGCTGCCGTTTCCAAAAAATCCTGACCAGCGTGGCGACCTTCTAATAGAATTTGACGTGTCCTTCCCAGATACTATATCCTCATCATCCAAAGAAGTACTTAGGAAACATCTTCCTGCCTCATAGAATGAAAACCTTTGTTACCCATATTTTGATAAGGCACTGAAAATATAAAAGGACTGGCAGTTTACTGATGTAGATGTGAATTCTGTATAAAGATGTGTAAATTATTTTGAGGATTCATTAAATTGCATGAATAGAGACGGGTCAAATAAATAGGCAAAAGGGATTTTTACAGTTAGAGATGAAGAAACAACCATTCACTGTATTTTATTTCATTTCTCCCAAATCAGAAATTTTTTAGTATTTTGCTTACATGTAAAATTTGTTTTTGTGGAGTTAGTAGATATATTTCTAATAAAGTACTAGACTATCCAAGTACTTTATTTCTTTTATCTTTACATTATCAGTATGATAGTTTCTCATTTATAATGGAAATTTAAGTTCTTAACTAACCTACATATGTGATATGTATTTCTAGAAAATAAAAACCCAAGTCATTTGGAAATGTGGTTAACTAGATTTAAATCTCCATCTGAAATGCTGCTATAGGGCTGGGACCCATAAAAGAATATCCTAATGCATATGTTTTGATTTTTAAAGTATGCTATAGCATTTCCTACTAACATGGTTGTAATGTTCTTAAGGCAGACCTTTTCATCATAGAAAGGAAATTAATGGCAATTTATCTCCTGTGGAAATCCCAATTGCCTGAATTACTGATATTTTAGAAATAGGCTGTTTTTAAAATGCCATATGTAATTTTATGCAAGTTGACTATATATCTTGGACTTAATAAATTATAGGCACATTTTATTGTCCATTAGTTTAAAATAATTTGTTTAATAATAAATGTGTTTTTAGAGGGAATATTGTTACTTAGAATTAATTTTCCAATTACACAGTCTTCTATAACTTACTCATCATATGCTATATGTATCTTATGCAATTTCCCTAAAAAGAATAAACTACCACTATGGTGTTAAACCAAAATATGGGGAAAATAAACACTAACTGCTGCTTATGAATGATGTTGCTACTACTTGTTATGCATATAAATATTTTACTTTTTCATATGTATAGACTGCATTTCTTAGGTGTTTTAATTTTTTAAATATATTTACGTTTAAAAAATATTTTGTTTTCTTTTTTTTTTAACCATAGTAAGAGTGATGTCTTGAAACAAAATTTTTGGTTCAAAAGTAGCTTTCAGGACGATTGATATATGTACAAGGTGAACTGCATCCTATCACCCTTTAGCAGAGTACAAGGGTTCTTTTAGTGATTCAGTAAATAGGTTGTAATCACCACATACTTTATAGCCTTACTGCATTGTAATTGACATGCCATAAAACTACCTTTTTAAAAGTATATAGTTCAGTGGTTAGTATATTCACAGAGTTATGTAACCACTAAGTCTAGAACATTTTCATCACCTGAAAAAGAAACTCTATCCATCAGCACTCACGTCCTATTCTTCAGTGCCTGGTAAATACAAATCTACTCTCTGTCTCTACAGATTTGTCTATTCTGGGCATCTAGTACAAATGGGATCAAAGAATATGTGACTTTTTTTCACTTAGCTTCTTTCACTTACCATGATGTTTTCAAGGTACATCCATGTTGCATCATATATCAGTACCTTGTCCTTTTTTATGGCCAAATAATGTTCCATTCTATGGAGATACCACATTTTGTTTATCCATTTATTAGCTGATGGGCATTTAGGTTATCTCCTTTTTTTGGCTGTTGTGAATAATGCTGCTATGAACATTTTTGTACAAGTTTTTCTGTACATAACTTTTCAATTTTCTTGGGTATATATCTAAGAATAGAATTGCTGGGAATAATCACGTGCTTTAGTTCCAAATGGAACCTGGCTGGCTCAGTTGGTAGAGCATGCAGCACTTGATCTTGGAGTTATGAGTTTGAGCCCCATGCTGGGTATAGAGATTACTTCAAAATAAAATCTTAAAAAAAAAAAAAGAAAATGTTGAAAATGCCAGAGAATTCAGCTAATCATACTTACTATTCCACCTAATTCATAAATAGTCCCTTACTGGCTGCTCAGTTAATGTGCCAACATTAATTTGGTTCTCTCAATGACAGTTAAAACTCCTTAGGCAAGTATAAACATCACAACAGTTTTCTCACAGGTCTAAAGAGATAGAGCTGAAAAGCATCAGTCAAGAGTGGTGGATATGATTTCTATATTAAACCCACTGTCAGGTGCCTGGGTGGCTCAGTTGGTTAAGCGACTGTTTTCGGCCCAGGTCATGATCCTGGAGTTCCAGGATCGAGTCCCGTGTCGGGCTCCCTGCTCAGCAGGGAGTCTGCTTCTCCCTCTGACCCTCCCCCCTCTCATGTGCTCTCTCTGATATAAATAAATAAAGTCTTTAAAAAAAAACTGTCATTTATTGCAATTTTTTTGATTAAGCATTTTCTCCCAAGTTAAAGGATTTATAGATTTGGTGGATGGATAATCTTTGGATTAAAAAGTATTTTTTTAAAGTACAGAATTATTCTTCTAGTAGTAAAAAAATTAATTTTCATTGCTATATAGAAACAGTATGCCAGTATCTTTCTTGCCTTAAAGGATACTGATAATGCCTTAGCATGTAGTTGGTGCCCAATTTTTATTTGTTGTGTTGAATTAATGTAAAAGAGTGTAAAGTTTCCTTATCTATGTAAATTGTGAAAGTACTTTTGATTTTATTTACTTATTTATTTAGTGCTTTTGATTTTAAAATGTTCTCTTTAAATTCAGGGCGCCTGGGTGGCTCAGTCGGTTAAGCGACTGCCTTCGGCTCAGGTCATGATCCTGGGATCCTGGGGTTGAGTCCTGCGTCAGGCTCTCGGCTCAGCGGGGAGCCTGCTTCTCCCTCTGACCTTCTCCCCTCTCATGCTGTTTCTCTCTCGCTCGCTCTCTAAAAAAAAAAAAAAAAAAAACTTAAAAAAATAAATAAATTCAGTCACATACTTGGATACCTGAAATAGTTTTGCAGTACTGGAGATGCCAGTAAGCTAACTGATAGAGATGTTTATCTTTCCTACAAGAAAAACCAGATTGCTTATGCTTTATAATTAGGATGTTTTTAAGCAAGGCGTACACTGTTGTGTTGTCAACTGACCTACCAATCTCAAATGTGTTATATAAAGCCACTTCACACATTTAGTTCATTTACTTCGCTGCCTCTGAAAGCATCTGAGTTTGTGATCCTTTATCTTTTAGCTCATCACTCGTGCCTATTATTAGCCTTTCTTGGGGGCAAGGAATTGAAAATACTTTTGTTTGCTTACTTTTTAAGAAAAAAACCCTATAATTTGACTAGTTATGATGGATAAAATGATATTAATATATGTGATTGGACTTGGTAAATGGCTTAGAAGTAATTACTCTAGGGCGCCTGGGTGGCTCAGTTGGTTAAGCGACTGCCTTCGGTTCGGGTCATGATCCTGGAGTCCTGGGATTGAGTCCCACATCGGGCTCCCTGCTCAGCAGGGAGTTTGCTTCTCCCTCTGACCCTCTTCCCTCTCGTGCTTTCTATCTCTCAATCTCTCTCTCTCTCAAATAAATAAATCTTTAAAAAAAAAAAGAAGTAATTACTCTATCCTCATATTAAGGACTATTAACCTCACAGAGTTAAGGTTAAACATTACCCATAATTTAATAACACAATATTTATCCAACAATGTGTAACGTAGTGTACTGCCTACATACCTGGCTTGTATATATATATATTCCCACTTTATGGAGAATTATAGAAAGAAATGTGATTTGTTACTTTTAAATTATAGCTTAATCAATATTTATTTGAATTGACAAGTTCTATAGGTTGAATATTTCAACCTTTTTATCATTTCTCTTTTTTTCTGTGACATTTTTAATTCATAAAATTCATGAAAGTTTTGGAGCTGGGAGAATTTTAGAGATCACATTTTCTAGATGAGGAAGTAAACCCAGAGATGCTAAGTGACTTTCCTGTAGCTAAAAAGTAAGCTTGTAAGGGAATTCTGAGATACCTTGTTTCTTATTCTCAGTAACAGTTCCTACCTATATATTATGATGTCCCCTGTTGTTAAATTTCCAAGACTAGGGCGCCTGGGTGGCTCAGATGGTTAAGCATCTGCCTTCAGCTCAGGTCATGATCCCAGGGTCCTGGGATCGAGTCCCACATCGGGCTCCCTGCTCCTTGGGAGCCTGCTTCTCCCTCTGCTTCTCTCTCTCTCTCTCTCTCTCTCTCTCTGTCTCTCATGAATAAATAAATAAAATCTTTAAAAAATAAAAAAATAAAAATAAATAAATTTCCAAGACTAGGTCAAATTCTGTTAAAGTACATTTACCTACTTCTTTGTGCAGTCTGTATAATTCAGTACATTTGAAATATTTTGAGTCATTTATGAGCATGTAGAATATGAACCTATAATTTGATGGTGTTAACTGGAAAACTTGGAAGATTAATTGTGAAAACTGCTATTTTTTTAAGGGAATTAAGAGCTCAGAATTGAAATGTATCCATCATTAACTTAAAAAATGTATGCCAGGGTGCCTGGGTGGCTCAGTCGGTTAAGCAACTGCCTTCAGCTCAGGTCATGATCCCAGCGTCCTGGGATCGAGCCCCACATCGGGCTCCCTGCTCAGCGGGAAGCCTGCTTCTCCCTTTCCCACTCCCCCTGCTTGTGCTCCCTCTCTCGCTGTCTCTCTCTCTCTGTCAAATAAAGAAAATCTTTAAAAAAAAATGTATGCCAATGTTATTCTCAAAATACTTCAAGGCCACATCTGAGCTTTTAGATAAATAATATAAACTAAATTAATATTTTTCCAAGTAAAAAAGTTACTATCCAAAATATATGATATTATATCATTACAAAGAGAGAGAGAGAGGTGAGAGGTGTTGAGAAGAGGAAGAGGAAGGAAGAAAAAAACCCTGCAGATTTTAGTGAGAAAAATTTGTAATGAGTACAATACATATAGAAGCTCTACAATCAGGACGCCTGGGTGGCTCCGTTGGTTAAGTGACTGCCTTCGGCTCAGGTCATGATCCCAGGATCCTGGGATTGAGTCCCACATCAGGCCCCCGGCTCAGTGGGGAGCCTGTTTCTCCCTCTGACCCTCTCCCCTCTCATGCTGTTTCTCTTTCTCTCTCTCAAATAAATAAATAAAATCTTTAAAAAAAAAAAAGAAGCTCTACAATCATTTGCAAATATAGTAATCTCTCCCAAACTAAAAATTGATAGGTACATCTTCTCTGTAGCTTTTAGAAATTTGGCTTGTATGAATGCAGTTCTTGAGCCATTCTTTTTTTTTTTTTTTTTTTTTTAAGATTTTATTTATCCATTCATGAGAGACAGAGAGAGAGAGAGAGAGAGAGGCAGAGGGAGAAGCAGGCTCCGAAGGAGCAGGGAGCCCGATGCGGGACTCGATCCCAAGACCCTGGGATCATGACCTGAGCCGAAGGCAGACGCTCAACCATCTGAGCCACCCAGGCGCCCAGTTCTTGAGCCATTCTTAATGAGAAAATTGTTTTCAATTTTTTTTCTTATTTTAAGTAAACTCTACGCCACACATGGGACTCAACTCATGATCCCAAGATCAAGAGTCACATGCTTTACTGACTAAGCTAGCCAGGCTCCTGTCTTATAGAGATAATTTTAAAAAGAAGAAACTGGAGGTTGGATAAAGAAAAGGAGAGTAAAGTAAATGGACGAGGAAAGTAAGAAGTTTTGGATACAGCCTTAAACATGGAAAATAAAACCAGAGGCAAAGAACTCCATTCCTGTTTCTGTTAAAGGGATGGCACTGAGATAAATATGAAAAATCTGGACAGAAAGTAGTATTCAGTTACAATAGGTTCTGTATTAGAGAAGAGCTTGAGAAACATTTACATTTTTTAATAAGTTAAAAGTTAGACAATATTTTACTTTATTTTTTTATTAAGAGTTTTTTTTAAGATTATTTATTTATTTGAGAGAGAGACCATGAGCAGTGGGAGGGGCAGAGGGAGAGGGAGAAGCAGCCTCCCCGCTGAGCATAAAGCCCAATTTGGGGCTCAATCACAGGACCCCGAGATCATGACCTGAGCCGAAGGCAGACACTTAACTGACTGAGCCACCCAGGCACCCCTAAAAGTTACACGATATTTTAAATCAACTATATATTTTGCATCTCTAGGACTGGGTATGGAGGGGTTGGAGAAACAGGATTAACTGAGAATCATAAGATCTGAAAAGTATTAAACATTTAGAATGAGGTTAGGCTTTTTTTCTTGTCTTCTTAATGTGCCTAGTAGGCCTGACAGAGCAAAAACAAATTTGAAGTGGGAGTGGGAGATCCTGAAACGTTTCTAGTGAGCAAGGAATGATAAACCACATATTTATTACTCATTAATTAATAGGCTATTGGTCTCTGTTTTTATTTATTTTACTCATTTTTAAAAAAGATTTTATTTGAGAGAGAGAGAGAGAACATAATTGGGGCGAGAGGCAGAGAGAAAGGGAGAGGGAGAAGCAGACTCCTGACTGAGCATAGAGCCCAATTCGGGGCTTGACCCCAGGACCCTGAGATCATGACTTGAGCCAAAGTCAGATGCTCAACTGACTGAGCTACCCAGGTGCCCCTCTCCTTATTTAATACAATCTTAATTTTAGTGAACCTAAAAGCTAACTTCTCAGGGTTGTGCCTAAAACAATTATTTTCCGCAACTTCCTCAGCTAATCCTTTCTCTTCCACAAAGGTTTCAGAAACAACCCTCTCAGATGGGGAAATTATATTGTACTGTGGTTTTTATAAATTACACTCCCTTACTTATTAAAGCAAAATTGAAGGGTGCCTGGGTGGCTCAGTTGGTTAAGCGACCGCCTTCGGCTCAGGTCATGATCCTGGAGTCCCGGAATCGAGTCCCGCATCGGGCTCCCTGCTCGGCAGGGAGTCTGCTTCTCCCTCTGACCCTCCCCCTTCTCATGTGTTCTCTCTCTCTCATTCTTTCTCTCAAATAAATAAATAAATAAATCTTTAAAAAAAAAAGCAAAATTGAAAATGGGCACAGCCAACTTCAGAGGCTTAATTACACAATAGGAGTAGTTTTAGGGGCACCTAGGTGGCTCAGTTGTTAAGTGTCCAACTCTTGACCTCAGCCTAGGTCTTGATCTCAAGGTCATGAGTTTGAGCCCCGTGCTGGGGCTACTTAAAAAAAAAGGAATAGTTATAACATTTTATGCTCCTTTTTTTTTTTAACTTTTTAAAATTTATTTATTCATGAGAGACAGAGAGAGAGAGAGAGAGGGGCAGAGGGAGAAGCAGGCTCCCAAGGAGCAGAAAGCCCGATGTGGGACTCGATCCCAGGACCCTGGGATCATGACCTGAGCTGAAAGTACACACTTAACCATCTGAGCCACCCAGGCACCCTTTATGCTCCTTTCCCAGAGTATTTGATGCATAAATTTTGGAGGACATTTTTATTTTTATTTTTTTTTAAGATTTTATTTATTTATTTGAGAGAGAGAATGAGAGAGAGAGAGCACATGAGAGGGGGGAGGGTCAGAGGGAAAAGCAGACTCCCTGCTGAGCAGGGAGCCCGATGCCTGACTTGATCCTGGGACTCCAGGATCATGACCTGAGCCAAAGGCAGTCGCTTAACCAACTGAGCCACCCAGGAGCCCTTGGAGGAGATTTTTAGAAGTTAAAATTGGAACCCTGAGCTGATAATGGGGCATTAGTATTATTTAAAAATGAGTTGCTGGGTTATATAAGTTTATTCTCATGAAGTTTAAAAAGGGTATACATGATGACCAAGTGGGATTTATTCTAGGTATGCAAGGCTGGTTTAGTATTTATAATTTCTCTAATACATCCTTTTTCTCACCTCCTTTGCACTGTTGTTGGCAAATAATAGCATGTTATAGTCACAAGAACACATTTACCTTGTTTTATACAATTACTTTTTAAATCAGTTAAGAAGAAGAAACACACATTTATACTGTCTTTTATAATTAGATAATTACCTTTGCCAATGCTCTTTGTTTCTTCATGTGGATTTGAATTTACTGACCTGGTCTCTTGGCTTTCAGCCTGAAGAATTTTTGACAGATTTATTGTAAGGTGGGTCTGCTATCAACAAATTCATTTGGATTGTGTTTATCTGGGAATATCTTTATTTTGCCTTCATTTTTGAAAGATAGCCTTGCAAGATACAAGATTCTTGGTTGACAGATTTTTTTCTTTGAGCACTTTGCATATGTTATTCCACTGTCTCTGGCCTCATTATTTCTGGTTATAGGTCAGCCAATCCTATTGGGGTTACTTTGTGAATAATGAGTCATTTATCTCTTATTATTTTTGAGATTATCTCCTTGTCTTTGTCTTTTAGCATTTTTATTCTCATGTCTGTGGATATCTGTGCTTATCCTATTTTGAGTTTGTTGATATTTAGATTAATGTTTTTCAATCAATTTGGGAAGTTTCCAGCCATTATTTCTTCAAATATTTCTTCTGCTCCTTTCTTTCTTCTCCTTCTGGTACTCCAGTTTTGCATATATAGGTATGCTTAATGGTATTCCACTATTCTCTGAGGCTCTGTTCATTTTTCTTCATTCTTTTTTTTCCTCTCAATTCTTTTGATTGCATAATCTCATCAATCTATCTTCAAGTTTGGTAATTCTTTTTTCTGCCAATTCAAATCTACTGTTGAACCCCTCTAATAAATTTATCATTTCACTTACTGTCCTTTCAGCTCTAGAATTTACATTTGGTTCTTTTTTATAATTTCTCTTTATTGATACTCTTCATTTGATGAGACATTGTCATCATATCTTCCTTTACTTAATCATGGTTTCCCTTTTTTTTTGTTGTTTCTTTGAACCTATTTACAATGGCTTCTTCTAAGTTTTTGTCTGTTTAATCCAACATCTGGTTTCTTCAGAGGCAGTTTCCTTTGCCTTTTTTTCCTGATGTATGGGTCATATTTTCCATTTCTTTGTATGTCTTGTGCTTCTGTTGTTGTTGTTGGATATTAGGCATTTTAGATAATATAACAACTTGGGTACTAGTTCCCACCCCCCTCTAGGACTTGTTATTTACTTGTTTGGTGACTGGCTGAATTATTTTAGTCAAGTCTTTTTCCCCCGTAAAGTAAAGCCTCTGATGTTGCTCTTCATGAAGAGGATGAAGGCTTGGGTATGCTCACAGTCACCCTGGGATAACTGTTTTTGGCAAGGTTCTCTCTCTTTCCCTGACCACACCCAGCGGTTAAATTACACTAATTGCTGACTGATATTCTATTGTTTTCAACAATGCCTTTGGGTCATAAATTGCTGGCAAACCGATTAAGTCAAAGTAGGACTCCTTTGAAGGGATAGTTCTGAAATTTTCTTTCAGATGTGTTCTGACCCCTGGAGGGCTCCGCCCATTTGTCTCTTTCCTCTTGTCTCTCTGACAAACCTGTGCTGGGGGGTAGGGGAGAGGTAAGAACAATGATGCTTTTTGGGGGAAGGTGACACCCCTGCTTTAGAAGCTGAATACTGGGATGGGGGTAATTTGGGAGTAACCCCACGTCTCTTTAGCTTGTCTCTTCCAGCATGGAAACCTGCCCCTTGGGCCAGTTTAAGGACACTGAGAGTTCCAATATTTTCAGCAGAGCTGTCCCCAAGGTAGAGCCTCTGTCCCAAGAAGGGGGGGCATTGTGGTGGAAGAAGGGAGTCTCCCAACTCTCGCATTCACCGGAATTTAGCCTAGCAACAGGTAGCTGGGGCAGGATGAGAGATGATGAGGTCCTGCCCTTCCCAGGAAGATCATCCTCTGAGTGGATTATAATTCTTCAGATTGGAGAAACAGGGATATTCCTGGCTATGGCAGTCTCTAGTGGAGCTTCCATCTCACTGAGCTAGAAAGGAGAAGGATGGAGTAGATCTTGGCCAAACACCACAGATTGTCCCTATTCTTATCAAATTTTAATAGATTTTATTGAATAAATGTTTCTTCATTTGTTGTATGCCTTTAGAACCATTTCCAGAGATCTTAAATAAGTGTTTAAATTTTTTTTCCATCAGTTTCACTGGGGAGTAGGTCTGCATAACTTCTCATGCTATCTCATAGTTGAGCCCCACACAGTTTAAACCTTGATGGATTAAAAAAAAAAAAAATTGTTTCTTGAAAGGGTGATAGGTATGTTGCTTCTAATATTTTTAGTTGTTCATATTTGTGTAATTATCAAAATGCCTAAACTACTAATAATGTGTTGTTTTTTTTAAGATTTTATTTATTTATTCATGAGAGACAGAGGGAGAGAGGGGGAGAGAGAGAGAGAGAGAGAGAAGCAGAGGGAGAAGCAGGCTGCCAAGGAGCAGGGAGCCCGATGTGGGACTCGATCCCAGGACTCTGGGATCATGACCTGAGCCGAAGGCAGACGCTTAACGATCTGAGCCACCCAGGCGCCCTTTTATTTATTTATTTGACAGAGAGATAGAGCGTGCACAAGCAGGGCGAGTGGCAGGCAGAGGCAGAGGGAGAAGCAGGCTCTCCGCAGAGCAGGGGGAGCCTGATATGGGACTCAATCCCAGGACCCCGGGATCATGACCTGAGCAGAAGGCAGTCGCTTAACCAACTGAACACCCAGGTGCCCTAATAATGTGTTTTAACAAATGACTTCGGAGAAAGAGGATCAATGTATCTTCATTCTTTTTTATAAGTAATGTTTTTGCTTATTTCTGAAGTATAAGCTGAAATAATTAAAGTACATAAAAACATAGGGTGGCCTATTTAAAATATGACCCATGCAAGAAGGCAGGCAAAGTGAGGTTGGAAAGAATACTACTAGGCATCAGGTTTTACCAATAACTAACATTTGTGACCTTGGTCAGGTTGTTTAACCTCACTGCCTTAGCTTTTTCTTATTGGTAAAATTAAAAGTTTAAATAAGATGATCTCGAGGGACACCTTGTTGGCTCAGTCGGTAGAGCATGTGACTCTTGATCTCAGGGTCATGAGTTCAAGCCCCATGTTGGGCACGGATCTTGCTTAAAAATAAAAAAATAAATAAGTAAAATAAGATGCTTTCTAAGTCTTCGGTAACTTGAAAATATTGTATTCCTAACAAGGAATATTAAAGAATGATGACTTCTAAATTTTATTTTAAAATTGCTTATTTATGGAAGGCATTTGATGTAAGGAGCACTGGGTGTTCTTTGCACCTGATGAATCACTAAATTCTACCTCTGAAACTAGTAAAAAAATTGCCCATTTATTTATTTTGCAGGGAGTCAAATTTTCAAAATTAGGATTTTTTTTTACTTAATTTTTTTTACATTATGATGTATCTATAGAAAAGAGACTGGAAGAAAACAAACCAAAACATTTAAAAGTGATGATCTCAAGATGGTAGGATTCAGAGTAACTATTTGCTTTCATCTTCATTTTCAAATTTAAAACATTTTCTCCAAGGAGCACATGCTATATTTTTAGCCATAAATTTGTTTTACAATTACCCCTGTTTAAAGTATTGTATTAATTGTAATACTGATGATTGTTGTTAGATGACAATGACACTAGATGAGGTCTATCTTCCTGTAGATGAAACTGCCTTAAGTGATTGTACCATAAATTTAATTCACTAGAATCTAGTTTGAACTCATGGGCGAGAAGTTTATTTGTATCATTGACAACTGTAGAAGGTCCTGTACATTTCCTAAAAGAATAAAGTACTGGTACTAATCTTAGTACTAGTACTAGTAATAGTGTTAGGGTGGAAAAGAATAATGTATGCCTTTTATAATTCTAACAAGTCACAGTATATGATGCAGGGAATTTAAATTAGGTAATGTTATTGTTTCATCAAGCTTTGAAATTTAAACTATTTATAGGATTAATATGGTTTTAAAAAATTGATACAGGGAACAAAATTAGAAAATTAGTTTGCCCACCTCTCAATTATTCCTCACTTAACCCTATTTTTTTCTCAAAGTTGTTACTAGGAATAATAATCATAGAAGTTTAGAAACTTTAAAATATCTATTAATAAACTTGTTAGAATTCATTTTCAAATATCAACCTACATTAAAACGTAGTTTAAAAAGTTGGGGTGCCTGGGTGGCTCAGTCGTTAAGTGTCTGCCTTCGGCTCAGGTCATGGTCCCAGGGTCCTGGGATCGAGCCCCGCATCAGGCTCCCTGCTCAGTGGGAAGCCTGCTTCTCCTTCTCCCACTCCCCCTGCTTGTGTTCCTGCTCTCGCTCTCTCTCTCTCTAATAAATAAATAAAATCTTTTTTAAAAAAAGTTAATAAACCGTGTGTCTGGGTGGCTTAGTTGGTTGAGCAACTGCCTTCCGATCAGGTCATGATCCTGGAGTCCCAGAATCAAGTCCCACATTGGGCTCCCTGCTCGGCAGGGAGTCGGCTTCTCCCTCTGACCTTCTTCCCTCTCGTGCTCTCTACCATTCTCTCTCTCACAATAAATAAATAAATAAAAATCTTTTTTTTTTAAAAGATTTTATTTATTTATTTGACAGAGAGAGACAGCGAGAGAGGGAACACAAGCAGGGGGAGTGGGAGAAGGAGAAGCAGGCTTCCGGCGGAGCAGGGAGCCCGATGCAGGGCTCGATCCCAGGACCCTGGGATCATGACCTGAACCGAAGCCAGACACTTAATGGCTGAGCCACCCAGGCGCCCCAAATAAATAAAAATCTTTAAAAATAAATAAATAAATAAATAAAAAGTTAATAAACCACAAAAATCTCATAAACAAGTAAAACTATTCTGTAATTCAAAGGAAATAAAAATTCTCAAATATTAGGCTATTTTCTAGAGCTATGTAATGTATAGTATTGTTTTGTTTTTTACTCTTTGCCAGCAAGAATATATTGCTTACATTTGTGCATGAATGTTTATACATATCAGTTTGAACCATATGAAGTTATATTCAATTTTTTTGATCTATAAAAATAGCAATATGAAATTAGCTGAGTTTTGACCTATGAAAATAATTTCATATACATATACAAAGTTTCATAAAACATCACCTATCCTTCCTAGATGGAATGACCTAGATATTTTCTATTTTACTCCAGTTCATTAAATTTTTTTCTGATTGTATCCCACTACATTTATTTCATGATTTACATTTGTGAACTAACTCTACAGTTTGAAAAACACTCATAGATAGGTATTCTGATAAGGATATAAATGTAGTGATTGCCAAAATTTAAACTTGTCAGATAGTTTAAGTTCCCTTTTATTTTTACAAAATTCACTTTTATTTTTTTATTTTTATTTGTATAAGTAGGCTCCCCACCCAAGGTGGGGCTCAAATTCATAACCCCGAGGGACGCCTGGGTGGCTCAGTCGGTTAAGTGCTTGCCTTCGGCTCAGGTCATGATCCCAGGGTCCTGGGATGGAGCCCTGCATAGGGCTCCTTGCTCAGTGGGGAGCCTGCTTCTCCCTCTGCCTGCTGCTTCCCTTGTTTGTGCTCTGATCTCTCTCTCTCATTCTCTGACAAAGAAATAAATGAAATCTTAAAAAAAAAAAAATTCATAACCCTGAGATCAAGAGTCACATGCCCTACTGACTGAGCCAGCCAGGCACCCCTATTTTTTATTAAATCCACTTTTAAACTACTGACTGAAAGGTTTTTTGTTTGTTTTTTTCTTTAAAGATTTTAGTTATTTATTTGAGAGAGAGTGAGAGAGAGAGCACAAGCTGGAGGAGGAACAGAGGGAGAAGGAGAAGCAGATTCCCCACTGAGCAGGGAGCCCAACACGGGGCTGGATTCCAGGACCCTAGCTGAAGTCAGACACTTAGTGGACTGAGCCACCCAGGCACTCCCTGACTGGAAAGTTTTAACTCATTATTTGATTGTTGAAATAGAAGTAAATATTGTTTTTCTTGGTCATGAGACAAATTCTCATAAAAGACAACTATTTCAATTAATCTGTGGTGGAGTTCATTCCCTTCCTTCCCCCAGAACTTAAGTATATATGTAGTAATATAAATTTCTATTAAATTTACCATATTAAAGGCCCATATCAGCTATGACAACATTCAGATTTCCTTCGAATTCTGCTTATACATTATTTTAGCAATTCATTTTATTAGTTGGTAACATTTTAAAAAATTAAATCTATAAACCAAAGACCGTATTATAAAAATCTTACATATAGAGAGGTATTTGAGTAAGAAACAGAAATGTCTTAAATTTCTCAATTTATTTAGAATATTCAGAATAGATTTGAGTGAGCTTAATTCTGATGTGTTGCTTTACTCTGATTTAAGGGAAGATAAATGAAGCACACTTTTACTTAAATTTTTTTTTCAATTTGCTTTAAACTTTAAAAGAGGGCATGTGTTGAATGGAGCACTGGGTGTTATATGCAAACAATGAATCATGGAACACTACATCAAAAACTAATGATGTAATGTATGGTGATTAACATAACATAATAAAATTAAATTTCAAAAAAGTGAATTTAAAATTGGCTTTTAAAAACTTCCATTCTCTTTGCCAGCATCACAACCATTTCAGGACTATATATGAGAAAATAAAATACCATTTAGAGTGTCTGACTGAATTCTATTTTCACATTTCTTAATTTTATGGTAATCATCAGTGACAACAAAAATAATGCAGGGAAATGTTTCCCAAGTTGTTGTATTCAATGGTTTTCATTTGTGAGCATTAAATGTAATCTTGATGTTTGAGGGGGTTGTACATAGTTTTTACTTGTAGGCTGTTGGAGGTCATAGACCTTTGGGTAAGTGTCCTCTTTATTATTGCTATTTCAGTTCATGGTGTGCTTCTGGGAGAGAAATGAATGGGCCACATACATATATCTCTAAAGCAGCAGCCAAGAAATTGTCTGATAACTGTTGTTTAGAAATATTAGAAATTATTAGATAAATAAATTGCATCAAGTGGTTGTGTGTGTGTGTGTGTGTGTGTAATTTCCAAAGTCATGAAAATATTTTTTCAGAAAAACTAAAATCTTCTTTTCTCCAGAAAAAAAGCAATCAAGAGCACTTATTAGTTGACTAAGTATATTTGGAAGATATTAGCCTTGTTAGGTAAATCATACATAGTGCCTTAGCCAGGGTTCTCCAGAGAAACAGAACCAATATGATAGATGGATGGATACATAGATGATTGATTGATTGATTGATTAAGCAGAAGAACCAGGAAAGCCAGTGATATAATTCAGTCCAAGTCCAAAGGCCTGAGAAGCCAGGGGCTGGTCTAAAACCTGGAGTCTGAAGGCTCTAGAACCAAGAGTTCTGATGTCCCAGGGCAGGAAAAGATGGACATCTCAGCTAAGAGCTTTGCCTTTTGTTCCCTTGCTGCCCTCAACAGATTGGATGGTGCCCACCCACACTGGTGAGGGCAGAGCTCTTTATTTAGCTGACTGAATCAAATGCTAACCTCTTCCAGAAACTCCTTCACAGACACACCCAGGAAAAATGTTTTACTAGCTATGTTGGCATCCCTTAAGCCAGTCAAGCTGCCGACACAAAATTAACTATCACACATAGTGAGCACTTAAAGTATATGTTATTACTATAAAGAAGAATGCTTCTTGTTTCCCACTCAGAGCACACAAGGAAATCATAATTGTTTCATTTATTACATATATTACCTCATTTAAAGAAATAACCTATCTGGCTCAATAGTAAATATTAGCTATTATTAGTCATAGCATCTTTTCATTTGAAAGTAGACTTAGAATCCTTATTTCAGGCCTTAGTGCCAGGATTTATTCACTCAGTATTAAACATTTAAGAGCAAACTATATGCCAGGCATTAAATTCATGAGGATTTGTGGGTTTCTACTTCCTGGCCAGGAGAGGAAAGCAGCAAGAGCTCTCTGATAATCAGCCCTAGAGAAAATGTAGAGCTAGTTGGAAACAGAAGGAACTGTATAGAGATTTAGGCTGTGCTGAACGAACTCATTTGTCAGGGTTAATAGATGGCAGGCTGGTGAGGCAACGATGAGAGGATTTGTTGGAGGAAAGCTTAAGTCTGCTCTTGTCTTTTTCCAGCACTACCTTGTAATAGACATTACCCACAGCTTTACACCCAAAATTGGAGGCAACAGCCCAGGTTGCAGACACTGATATCTGCAGAGTGTTACCAGGGCAAAGCCTTGGTGTCAAGAGGTGTTGATGAAAACAAATGTAGACAGACTGATAGTCCTTGGATGGCCATTGCTCCTTCCTTCCCTTCAAAGCCCTTGGGCCGGTGAATTACTTCTCCCAATGTGCTTCTTACTAAGGATTTAAAGGTAAACTTCTGACAAAGGAGTTGCCTAACAGATAAGCAGCACACCAGAATGATCAATAGTATTGAGGCAGTGCCTGGGGCCTTTGCCTTTAGGCTCCTCCCAAATCCATAAATTCATTCAACTAGGGTCCTGGTTGTAGGCTCTTTGTCAATTTACGTTATCAGCTGGAGCAATTCAGGGAATGTGGCCAAACAGATACCAATTTTCTTTCCATTCAAAGTGGACAATTAAGCAAACTGTCCAAAGTTCTTCACATTGGGGGGATTTCCCTTCACCACATCTTTCAGGGCCATCCCCAGTACGTTGTAATGCAGCAGCTTTCCATTTCTGGCTAGTGCCAGCATACTGTGCAGATCCAGGCCTGTGTGTTTTCCTCCTTTATAACTAGTCTTTACTTGGCTTTGCCATGTCATTTATACGTAATGGAATGTATCATTCTATTAATTCCCTTAATAATAGAGTACATGTTTCAACTTTATGACTTGGTTGACCAAGTAACACTCAATGCATGAGGAGTAGCTCAGGTTTTGTAATCGTTTGGTGTCCCACGATGAGGGGATGAGTATCTACCAGCATCCGTCAGTAGGTCAGGAGCTGCTCTTCAAAGAGAAAGTGGTTGTTGGCCTCAGAGGGCATGCCTGTACTCCAAAATCCTAAGGGTTTGCCTATGATTCTTATATTGGGATTTATCCAAGGCTCCATCAATCTATACCTGCTACAATATTCCATATAACCTTGAGCTGAATTTTGAAAAGGGGGCTATCAGGCTGCCATGTTGGGAAAGAGCTTTCTAAGAGTACCATGAACAAAGGGCAGTAGTAGTTAGGAATCTGCCAGTGCTCTAACAGGGCTAAAATATAGGTTTTGATCTGGGAGAGGCAGGGGAATACGTGGGGAACTGGCAATAGATGTATGCTATCCTAGGGTAGTTGTGTTTTATCCTATAAGCCAGTGGTTCCCAAATTTAGGGTGAATCAGAGTCACCTGGAGAGCTTGTTAAAACATGGGTGGTAGTTTGGGGATGGGACCTGAGAATGTGCATTTATAAAAACCTCCTGGGTGATGCTGATGGTCTTGGTCTGGAGACCACACTTTGAGAACTACTGCTACTAGAAATAGAAAAGAAATAACTTTTTTTTTTAAGATTTTATTTATTTATTTGAGAGAGAGAATGAGAGAGAGCACGAGAGGGAAGAGGGTCAGAGGGAGAAGCAGACTCCCCGTCGAGCAGGGAGCCCGATGTGGGACTCGATCCCAGGACTCCAGGATCATGACCTGAGCAGAAGGCAGTCGCTTAACCAACTGAGCCACCCAGGCGCCCCAGAAATAAATGGTTTTAAATAGGAAAGTATCATAATTAGATTTAAGTTTGCTAAGATCATTCACAGGTAGAGATATAGCGATGGATAAAGAAGATACAGCATAGGAGAAATGAGACGAGTTACAAGACAAAAATGATTGTGTTAAGAGATTATGAGGGCTTGAGTTAAAGTTAACAATAGAAATGGGAAGGAAGGAGAAAATAATGTCAAAAAATATTTAGCATTTTTTAAAATGCCAGATACTATGCGTAAACATTTTGCCATGGATTTTTATGGTACTCTGGATCTTTTCAAAGCATTTGAGATCCTGGCAGAGAAGAAAGTGCTATAATGACAAAGGATGGAATAAACTTTCTTTGGGGGAATATATTTAATTCCCAGAAAAGAAATGTCAGTTACAAACTTGAAACACATCAGCAAAACTGAATCATCTTTTATATTAATAACCACAAGAATGGTAAATTTTTAAATGTTCTATTTAAGTAGGAATAATCCATTTTCACCTTTTAAATGATACAGACTGCTAAAACGTTAAAGTAGTCCCATAATGTTATACTGAATCATAGAATTTTATCATTTTTTTAAGAGTTATATTACTTTTATACTTAAAGGAATCTCAGATGGTTCCGTCCCTCTCAGTTCTGTTTAAAACAAACAGGGGCGTCTGCACGGCTCAGTCGTGAAGCGTTTGCCTTTGGCTCAGGTCATGATCCCAGAGTCCTGGGATCGAGCCCCGCATCAGGCTCCCTGCTCAGCGGGAAGCCTGCTTCTCCCTCTCCCACTCCCCCTGCTTGTGTTCCTGCTCTATCTCTCTCTTTGTCAAATAAATAAATAAAATCTTTAACAAACAAACAAACAAAACAACCAGTGAGGAAACTAGTGTCCAGAGTTGTTAAATGACATGCCCACAAGCTCATTAGTGATAGAGCTTAGACTAGGTTTCCTCACTGCTGGTCTGGTGTTCTGCATTAACCACATTATTGATTATTATCAGTTGCTCACAAAATAAAATTCCAACTTCTTCCTGGTAGTCAAGACAATATATAATCTGGTACAAACCTGCTTTTTCAATTATATATGTTCAAACTCTAACCCTAGGGACAAGTTTGTAAGATAAATCATTCACATCTACTTATGTTTGGCCTCTGTAGGAAGAAAGCTCCTGAGTTTTTCTCCTTGTATGTTCCTTATATCATTCTAATTTCATCTGTCAAAATCAAGCTCTACCTCAGATGTGAGACATTCCTGATCAGAATCAATCTTTTCCTCATTCTTCTTCCTTCCGGCAGACCTTATTATATTCCACCTTGTATAATTTACAGTTATGTTAATCTTCCTCACTAGAGTGGGTCTTCTTGGAAATTGACTTTTCTTCCCCAGTCTTTAAGTCAGGCTTAATGCAAAACAATTCCACAATAAGTGTTGGATTGGATTTATGCTGAATAATTTAAATAGTAGACATTTTGTAAAATTTATATAGTATTTTTATTTAATATACATGTCCAAGAAAGCAGATAATGCAAAATGTTTTGAAGCAGAAGAAATTGTTTATTTGTCCTAGAAGCAATTTGGAAGAAGTAGACTATGTTTTTAAAAAATATTTAAGTAAGCTCTACACCCAACATGGAGCTTGAACTCACAACCCTGAGATCAAGAGTCACAGGCTCTTCCAGTTGAGCCAGTCAGGCACTCCAGAAGTAGACCATTTTGAATTAAATATTAAATACAATGTATCACAAAGATAGATTGTTTGATTACTTTCTCATATGGTTTATAACCTGAAATACTCATTTGCTAAATAAATGTAGTTTAGGATTTGATTTAATGAACAGATAAAAATGTGATCAGCAAATGTGAAATTTCCTATTATTATACTTTAAAATGAATGGAATTGCAAGTGTTTTTAATATTTCTCTTATAACTTATATTCACAATTTAAAGCAACTTTTCTTAATCCAAAATGTTTGGAATAAAATGTTGATTATATCGAATAATTAAAATATACCATATTCAGATAGCCTATTTTCAAAGTCCGAGTACAATGAAATATGCTGTATGAAAACTGTTATCAAACACAAAACACATATTTGATTCAGAAAATACTACAGGATCTTACAGTATGTCATTCATTTTCATTATGAATATCTATTGTGTTAGTTAATAATAACTAATATTTCTTAATTATTTACTATGTGCTGAGTACGTTACTTCATCTGCAGATGTTATTTCATGTAACCCTCTTATTTACCGTAAGAAATAAATATCTTTAAGCATGAATAATTAGCCAAGAGGGGCGCCTGGGTGGCTCAGTTGGTTAAGCGTCTGCCTTTGGCTCAGGTCATAGTCCCATGGGTCCTGGGATCGAGTCCCGCATCGGGCTCCCTGCTCGGCGGGGAGCCTGCTTCTCCCTCTCCCTCTGCCTGCTTCTCTGCCTACTTGTTCTCTCTATCTCTCTGCCAAATAAATAAATAAAAATCTTTAAAAAAAAATTAGCCAAGAGAGATGAAAAGATTTGCCCCAAATCATTGTCGACTATTATCATATAATAGCGTGATGACTTCAATCAGTTCTCTTAATGTAAAACTCATGCACTTAATTGGTATCCTGAACAGCTTCCCTGATTTATAACAGTTGTGGAAACTATAGAACATTATACCATCTCTGTAGAACATTCCCCTATGGCTGATTTTGTCCTTTTTAAAAACATATATTATTTTTATTTGTTTACTTGACTTTTGAAAGGAAAGTGGAAGGCAGGATGCCCGCTTAAAAATTCCATTCAGATTTTTTAGGTTGTATCTATGCCATGCTCATCAACATTCTCTGCACTCTGCTTGGCAGATATAAACTTCAGCCCTGTCTCTATTATAAAATTATAGCAAAACCTGAGTTCTATTATTTTAAATGACTGAGGTTATAATGATTAGTTTACAGATAAAATTCTTAACTTAAAAAACTTTCTGGGTAAATTCAGTGTTCTTTTTTTTTTTTAAAGATTTTATTTATTTATTTGAGAGAGAGCATGAGAGGGGGCAGGGTCAGAGGGAGAAGCAGACTCCCTGCTGAGCAGGGAGCCGGATGCGGGATTCGATCCCTGGACTCCAGGATCATGACCTGAGCTGAAGGCAGACGCTTAACCAACTGAGCCACCCAGGCGCCCTAAATGCAGTGTTCTAATTTTAATGAACAAATGTGGCAAAAATATTTGGATAATATTTACTAGTATATTTTTCCCAATAAAACCAAGGAACAAAATGAAAAATGCTTGGCCATGTTTGAGAAACTACCACTTCCATGTATAAATTTAAAATGGAACAATTGGAGACAATTATCTCATCACCAGCTAATGACTCTCAGGTGCTCTCAGGTGCTTTCACATTTTCCACCAGCGAATGGATTGCAGCGTTCGTATTTTTGATATGTAACATAATTACTCCAGAACTTCAACTCTTAGGTGAGATATTTTTCCTTAGAGAAATTATATCTTTTTGTCTTTACTATCTCAACCTTAAAATTACTGTAATAATTATTTTCAAAAGATTATTTAGGTTATTGCTTTTACTGAAAGTATGTTTTACTCCATCTACTCTTTTGGGTTCTGTATGAAGGAAATTATCTGCCCAACTCTGAAAGAGTCCTCAAAGGCTTGTATGTTAACTAATTACTCCTACTATTTTCAGTTTTGTATAGTTCTTAAATGAGTAAAATATATGACTTTTGTATGTGGCTGCTAAAATCCATGCAGCTCCTCCATATGTATGTTATTATAGAATTTGTTAAATTAGCTTACCATTCACATCTGTTCTTGCTTTTTCACTGTTTTATTTACCATAACCTTGGTGATGCAGAGTAATTTGGACTCCATGCCTGAGGGCTTCTTCCAAGTATCCCTTGATGAGATAACGTATGTAAAATACTGAGCTCCCGAATGCACATTCTCGTTCATCATTTTACTAGTGTAAGGAAAACTTACTGAAAAATAGTAAAAGTTGATAAACGAAGACCTTCAAAGAATTATGTTTGATTATGTATAGGAAATACTACCCTACTGAAAGAATTTCAGTACCCACCTAGAATGGCCTTACCCTTCTCTACACTCCTTTCTGTTGCCCAGCTCCTCCAAGATGTAATGTCTACTGTCATCTACTCATATAATATGCTCTGTAGACTACCTGTATGAGAATTACCTGGGGGTGGACATGAGAAAATGTGGATTGTTGGAGCCCATCCCAGATGAACCAGAATATCTTAGGATGGGGCCTGGACATCTGCATTTTAGGTAACTCTCTCCTCCTTCACTCATAATTCAAATGCACACTAAGTACCCACTGTAGTTAGTCCTACTGATATCCTTGAAGCCCCTTTAAGGGTATTAATTCCCTCCTCTGAATCCCTGAGGCATTTATCTTTCATATATTCACGTAGAGCACTGCTTTCTTTCTGTTTTGCAGTGACTCTGAGAGAAATGAAATATATGTATATCTGAACTCTAAGTCTTATTCTGTGGGTCTCAGGATATTGTGTTTACTTAAGGTTTTAATTCACATTAACTTCTTTTTTTTTTAAAGATTTTATTTATTTATTTGAGAGAGAGAGAGAGAGAGAGAGAGAGAGAGAAACAGCATGAGAGGGGAGAAGGTCAGAGGGAGAAGCAGGCTCCCCGCTGAGCCGGGAGCCCGATGTGGGACTCGATCCCGGGACTCCGGGATCATGACCTGAGCCGAAGGCAGTCGCCTAACCACTGAGCCACCCAGGCGCCCCACATTAACTTCTTTAGCCAGGTTGTGAGCTCCAAGTTAATGTATGAGAAACAACAAATAATCACTAGAAAAAATATGATGAACTTAGCTTCACGAAAGAATACTGAGCATTAAGGCAGACACACAGTTGATGCTCAGTGAACACTTATTTATTATTGATTACTAACTTTATTCTTCCCACTATATCACTTTACCTCTTTCCTCTTCCCACTTTCTAGTTCTCTATTTCCAATTATTCCTAACAAAATTTACTTGAATTTCAGCTAAATAAGAGTTATTTCTTTGCCCACTTATCTTCAGTTGTTCATTGTTGCCATGCAACTATAAAGCATGCTATCTTCAGTTCCAGGAAAAATTGCATATGGCTTGACAAATCCCGCGTTTATTTTCTCTCAAGTATTTGCTTACTGGATACATATATAACTAGAAGGGGGAGGGGAAATTGTTGGGGGGAGGGGTGGACAGTGTATGTTTCTTCAGCATACCTTGTCTTACATGTTGTAATTAGAGGCTATATTTGCTGAGCAAAACAAATTAGTAAATTTATCTTTTTTTAGTTTTTTTTAAGATTTTATTTATTTATTTGACAGAAACACAGCGAGAGAGGGAACACAAGCAGAGGGAGTAGGAGAGGGAGAAGCAGGCTCCCCGCTAAGCAGGGAGCCCGATGCGGGGCTCGATTCTAGGACCCTGGAATCATGACCTGAGCTGAAGGCAGTCACTTAACCGACTGAGCCACCCAGGCGCCCCAGTAAATTTATCTTATGATTCATTTGATGACTACATGTTTTTTTTTTTTTTTAGATTTTATTTTTTATTCATGAGAGACAGCGAGAGAGAGAGAGAGAGATAGAGAGAGAGAGAGAGAGAGGCAGAGGGAGAAGCAGGCTCCCAAGGAGCAGGGAGCCTGATGCGGGACTCGATCCCAGGACCCTGGGATCATGACCTGAGCCGAAGGCAGACGCTTAACCATCTGAGCCACCCAGGCGCCCGACTACATGTTTTCTTATAAACAAGTTAATATTGCTTTTGGCAGACATTTAAGGTTATATTAATTTAATCTTAGAATTTTTTATGATTCGGGCGCCTGGGTGGCTCAGATGGTTAAGCGTCTTCGGCTCGGGTCATGGTCCCAGGCTCCTGGGATCACGTCCTGCATCGGGCTCCCTGCTCCTTGGGAGCCTGCTTCTCCCTCTGCCTCTCTCTCTCTCTGTCTCTCATGAATAAATAAATAAAATCTTTAAAAAAAAAGAATTTTTTATGATTCATTCATATTTGATTTTAGAGTTGATACTTTTAAGCTGTTAGAAATGCCAAATGCTGCTGAGTGGAAATACTGTAGATCAATAACATGGGTTGGACTGTAACCCTTGATGTAAAGTGCAGACTTTACTTATTTTTAAGATTTTTAAAATTTCCTTGACAGAGAGCAAGAGAGCACAAGCAGGGGGAGCAGCAGCGGGAGAGGGAGAAGCAGGTTCCCCACTGAGCAGGGAGCCCAACATGGAGTTCAATCCCAGGATCTTGGGATCATGACCTGAGCCAAAGGCAGACACTTAGCTGTCTGAGCCACCCAGGCACCCCGTAAAATGTAGACTTTATACTTTCGATTAATTGAAGTTAATTCATTTATTTTAGGTAGTAAGAAAAGTCAATTTATTTTATCAGTCATACTGATTATCTGTTATATACATAACAATATGTGAGAATCTGGAGAGGATACTAAAGAGGAATATGAAACATGGTTTCTACCATCAAGGAACTGTGTGGTAGGTAGACAATTTACCATATGTGAAAAAAGTCAGCATATATGCAAATACAAAACTCTCTTGTAAAGAACTATTTCTAGAACATTAGATTGTACTTTAGGAATTCAGGAAAGTGAGGGATTAGGTGGGCTGGTGTGCCAGTCTCTCTAGACCAACTTTAATCTTTTTTAGCTTTTCCTGGTGGCATCTGCAGCCTGGGCTATATAAACAGAGACTTTCTTCCCTCCGGCATCTGGTTTAGTGTTGACTCTGAATAGGTGATCTGAGGGAGGGAGGAGAATGAGGTCAGGGTAGGTACATTTGTGGGGTCTAGGGCAAGAGTACAAACGGAGGCCCAGATACCGTATCTTAACCATTGAAAACTAATTGCTTAAAAAAAAAACAAATTGTCAAATAATATATGTTCTATCCTTCTATTTTTCTAAAAAAGGCATTTATTTGAGAGAGAGAGCGAGAGAGAGAGAGAGAACGATCAGAAAGGGCAGGGAGAGGGAGGGAGAATCTCAAGCTGACTCTGTGCTGAGTGTGGAGCCCTACGTGGGGCTCAATCTCATGACCCAGAGATCAAGACCTGGGCTGAAACCGAGAGTCGGATGCTTAACTGCACCACCCAGGTGCCTCAACATCCTTCTTTTTTTAACCAATATATTTTCATAATGATCTGAAAGTGAAGTACAAATTTAGAGTTCCTCAGTTCATCAGAGTTCCACACTAGAAAGTAAGAACATGGGGAGAAAAGGGTCTCTGCCTGCAGTCTACCTATTATATTCTTACCCAGCTTCACCTCCTCCCATTGACTTTCCTTGGCAAAGAGCTGCTCCTTGACTACCCTCAGGCACAGGGTTGTGCCCACCAGCAGTGCTGGCTGTACCCTAGGAAAGCCTATACAGTTTCTGGAAGGAGACTTGGGGCCACTTTGGCAGGGAAATCCGGGGTCCTGGGTATCTAGAGCATGGTTTAGAAGGGACAGCATGAGTTCTGGGTGGCCACGGCCCCTTGACTCTGTGGACTCCATACTTTGTAGGGTTTTGTGCCTCTGAAGGAGAGCTGGAGCAGGGGCTCCTTTTGCTCAGGTCTAAGAGTATTGGGTCAAGCTGTTCATTTCCTTAGCTGCTTTTCTTCTAGATTGCCTCTGGCTAGAGGCCATTCAAACAAATGTCACAGGTCCTCTCAAGTTGTTTTTGTTTACAAAACTTTTAAATTCCTCACTGCTTTGGACTTTGGTATAGAAATGGCCCCGAGATACCATACTATGTGTTATGAGTATATCTTAACCCCACCTGCCCAGTCCCTTTGTCAAACCATCACCAAATATTCTTTTTTTTTTAAAGTGAAATGCTTTTTTTTTTTTAAAGATTTTATTTATTTATTTATTTGAGAGAGAGAGAATGAGAGACAGAAAGCACGAGAGGGAAGAGGGTCAGAGGGAGAAGCAGACTTCCTGCTGAGCAGGGAGCCCGATGTGGGACTCGATCCCGGAACTCCAGGATCATGACCTGAGCCGAAGGCAGTCGTTCAACCAACTGAGCCACCCAGGCGCCCATCACCAAATATTCTTAATTTGAGTGTACCATCTGTTTTCTTCTGGGACTGTGGCTAATACAGTGGTTCCTTGAGTGAGATTGTACATGAAGGTGAAGTTAATGTAGGCCTCAAGGCAAAGAAAGATAGGAGTTAGAAATTAAACAGAATTGAAAGACTGTAGAATCCAACCTTCCTACCCTATGCCAATACTTTTGCTCTGTTTGATATTTTATTTGACACAGCTTAAAAGCATTCTTGGAAGTTTTTCTTAATTTCACACCCTCTTGTTTTCCTTCACACTGCTTGGATATTGAGATATATACCTGCCATATACCCTAGGGTGACTCACCTTTCTTCCTACTTTTCTTTAATCAAACCTCAGTGAGCTTTTTATTCATACGATATTTTGTGAAAGTTATTTGGCTTTCACTTGATGGGAATGCATCACTTACACATTAGGTTTTCTCTATCTTTTTCTCAGCACAAGACAAAGTAATAAATATTATTTGGTCCTATAGCCATCATAAACACAAAGGCAAATTCAAGCTCTGAGATCCTGTGGCAGTATTCTCTTTTCAGGGAATATGAGCCAGGATATGTTTATATTAATTTTTAAAACCCATATGAACTGGGATAGGTTTATACTAATTTTAAGTCAAAGAACATAACATAAAACGAAAATATTAAAATTATCCTAAAGAATTAACAGATCCCCTTCCTCCCTCAGGACATCTGCTAACCTTAATTTGAGAAACATGGATTTTCAGGACTGAATTGATGTGAGAGATGGGGAAAAAGTTTGGTATGATGACTCAAAGATGTCTGGTTTGGATTAGAGTACATTATCCTATTTTCTGAAATCAGGAGTAAAAAAAATGCTTTGAGTGAAAAGGATGAGTTTGTAAAATCTCATTTTGAGTTTCCTGCAGTACATTTTCTTTGTGGTAGACTGAGCTGCAGATATAAATTTGGAGGTCAACAACATCTACTGAAACCAAGAGAACAGATGTGGTCATTCAGGGAGAGCATGCAGAAAAGACGGCCAAGAAAAATAATAGCCTCAGAAAAAACAGTTCCTGGAAAGTAGCAGTTACCAAAGGGAGAGAGGTACATCAAAAGAGAGGCATGTTTTACGAATGAAATGGTCAATGCCGTCAGATACTCTAAAAGGTCAAGTAAGATAAAGACTGAAAAGAGTTAATTGTATCTGATGATCAAGAAGTGATCAGCGTACAAGCAATTTCAGTGGAGTGGGGGCAAAGTCTGATCACAGTGAGCCTAAGAGCGAAGGGGGAAGTGAGGAAAAGCAGCCTATAAGTCAAGATTATTTTTCCTTGGTTGTGAAGATGTAGCTGGAGGCCACTGCAAAGGTGGGACTTGAAAACAGTGTAAAAGATTTTGGGCTTCGGACCACCAGTGAGTGGCACCAGATGGGGAGAAGGACAAGAGTCAACGTGTAGCTTAAAAATAGAGATTCTAAGAATCGTTCAATCACGATGTTGTACACCTGAAATATAGCACTATACGTTAATTACACTGGAATTGAAAAAAAAAGATCCTAGAAAAGTGGAGAGTTCAGGGCAAGGGTCAAATAAAAAGAAGAGATTTCTTCGGAGTTGGGAGATGGGAAGTGGGTGAATGGGAAATTGAGGGAGCTCACACATTGAACAGAATGGCTCCAATTTTCTCTGTAGAATAAGCGGCAGGGTCCCCTGCAGAGACCAAGAAGAGCGCATGACTTGGGGAGAGCGCTGAACATTTGGGAGAGAAAACTGCCCGGGGCGGCGGGGAGTAAAAAGGGTTACTGCGAGGCGCTGAGGGCCGGCTGGAGCGTTTGACTATGAACTGAACGTGGCACCAATCTCAAAACTTTCCCTTCCAAGTCCGCCGTGCAGGGTGTGAGGCGCCGAGAAGGCCGATGAAGGTTGATTTCTACTTAAATCCCAATCCTGTGTGAGTGCCTACCTCAGATTCGTGAAAAGCACCAGAAAGGTCACTGTGTTTGTATTCTAAGACGTGTTGTTCTGTAGCTTCAGCATCTCAAGGCTTTTACGGAAATCGAACCTTTTTTTTTAAAGGCGGGGATATTAGATGCAGGAACGGGCCCAACTCTTTTTCTCCCCAGATCTGCCCGGAGGGAGGGCAGGTGGCCGCTGCCGTCCAGGTGCCTCTTCTCGCGGCGGAGGAGGGGGCTCCTGACCCGGCGCCGCCAGGCGGAAGCACCTCTGCCATTGGCCCAGCGGCGGCTTTTACCTGAGCGCAGCCCCGGGGCCCGAGCGCAAAGTCCGCGATATCCAGCCGGAGAGGAGGCGGTCAGCAGCGCAGGTGGGCCCAGGCAAGATGCTCCAGGGGTTTCGGAGAAAGGTGAAAACCAAGTCCAAGGAGGCCGCCCAGCTGGTGAAGGTCGAGCCGGCGGGCGCGGGCGGCGGCATTCTCCCGGACCCCCCGTCTCCCACACGCAAGCTGGTTTTCCACACGCAGCTGGCCCACGGCAGCCCCACGGGCCGAGTGGAGGATTTCACCAGCATCCGGGAGCTTTACGCCAAAATCGCGGGAGTGTTTGAGATCTCGGCGTCTGAGGTAAGGGCTAGGTGCTCAGGCTCAGGCTCAGGCTGGCGTGCGCGGCCGCCCCCTCCTCCCGCGCGCCCCCCGCCTCTCCCACGTGCCGAGCCGGCCTAAATTGGCTCCGGCTGGAAGGGCGCTGCGGCGCTGAGCCCCAGGTCGGATGCAGCGCGGAGTCCGCCTACAGCGTCCCGGGCGAAGTGAGGAGGGAAAAGGTAAGTCCGGGACCCGAGAAAGTCGCGTTCCCCAGGCCCCTGGCTTCTGGGAAGCTGGGGGCGACCTTTCTTCCTCATGCAAATGAGTATGCTTTACGTGTCCCGGAGTTAGCCGTTCCGGGTTTAAGCGCCTCCCCAGAGTGGAGATCTGACTGAGCAAGTTAACACCCTCCACTTCATCTGGACTTTACTCTCCTTCCTCTGCTGGGGGGAGAGGGTCACGCGGAGCATCTCCCAGATTAAGGAAGGGTGAGAAAAGTTCCTGCCAGGTGATAGCTAACTGAGGTCCACTTAGCCCCTCAGGTGGCTTGTCTAGCGCCAAACACCAGAGTCCCTTTGGTGGTATTCCCAAGAAGTTGATTATACCAAGGGTGCATAACGGAAGAGAATTACAGCTAACTCCATGGGATTAGTTAACAAAACTTTCAGAGGGAAAATCGGCTCTCAATTTTACACCCTATCCTTTAAAAGGGGCTGAACTTCGCATTAAGTAGATTGACTGCATGCGTGCTTGGAACTGAAGTTTGCTATGGGCGTGATGTTGAAAGCACTAGTTTATGTGGGTATTTATGGGACTACTTTATTTATGCTTACCTGAGCGAACTGCAGATGCAAGAGAAGTTAGCCTCAGGAAATATTTTGTCCACGTCTCAAAGAAAAGCATGAGATGTTGCCCTGGACTCCAGGGAGTGCAGAGAGCTAGCTGCCTTTGAATGGCACAGAGCTGCACTTGGATTTCTGTTCTTTAATGTTTATCAGGTCTGCTCAAGTAAAATTGAGGTCGCGGCAGAATTCCCAGGGTAGATGAAAGAGAGCTTGAAGTGTAACCTTTTGTGCTTCCAGGGTTCCCAGAAACTAAGGGGCAAATCACAAACCCATTTTGTGAATTATTTATATTGACCTGGAGTAGTAATAGTGTTTTGCGTTCGTATAGGACATTTCAACTCAAAAGGCACTTTCACGGGAATAATGTCCTTTTTTCTAGGAGAAGCAGGTGGCGTGTAGTTCATTGGGTAGCTAAGAACAGGATTTGGAGACACCTAAGCCTGGATGTGAGTCCACGTTCTACCACTTGCTGGCTGTGTGGCCTTGAACAAGTTTAACTTCCCTCACTTTCAGCCCTGTATAAAAGATAAGAAAGGGGGTGCCTGCCTGGCTCAGGTTGTAGAGCCTGTGACTCTTGGTCTCTGGGTGGTGAGTTCAAGCCCCACGTTGAGTGTGGAGATTACTTAAAAATACGAATCTTGAAAAACAAAACAAAAAACAATCCAGGTGAGAACTTCTACCTTGAAGGGTTATTAAGACTGGAGTTCATATATAAACTTATCAGACTGCATAGTACATGGTCCACACTTAACAAATTGTAACTAGTATTTCCAATACCTAGCAGTTAAGTGAGTTGCCGAGGCACAAAGTGATTGAGGCTTGGCCAAGGTCACACAATTAGCAAGAAAAAAATCTGGGATGTTATTTAAACTTGCATCTTCTGGTTTCTAAGCTAAGTGAGCTTGTTAGCATACTTAAAACTTTATCTCTTCTATAACCAGGGACTCCAGATTTAGTTGCTTTGCGTTAATAGCCTTCCTCATTATTCTGAGCTCAAGGTGCATGACTTGATTCAATCCACTTAATTCTGGAAGAAAAATGTTGATATCACTGCTTCAGAGAGGAAACAGGCTTTGAGGTTCACAAACTTTTGCAAAATTATACATAGTAAGTAGCAGAGCCTGGGTTTATACCCAGGTGTTTGTTTTTTTCATTTTCTGACTCCAAATTCCATGAACTTCTATTCTGTATTGCTTCCCAAGTTTTCCAGGGTGTCAGTGATAGCTTGGCAACCACTGTCAGTGTTTTCAGTTTCCAATGCACTGAAATAGATAAAATTCAGAGATAATTTAATCCTTCTATATCAAAGTTCATGTATTTTTTGTAACTCCCAATATATATACTAGTATACTTACACATATAACATTAACGCGAGTTTTCCATTTGGATTAGGAATAGTTAAGTATGGGGCTCCTGGGTGGCTCAGATGATTAAGCATCTGCCTTTGCTCAGGTCACGATCCCAGAGTCCTGGGATCAAGCCCCACCTCGGGCTCCTGGCTCAGCGGGGAGCCTGCTTCTCCCTCTGCTCCCCCTGCTCATGCTTTCTATCTGTGTGTCTCAAATGAATAAATAAAATCTTTAAAAAAAATTAAGTATATCCAGGATAAAGTATTTGTCATCATAGTATAGTATGTCTTAAGTATCTCAATAGTTAATTTTGAAACAAGTAATTTATTGAAACCACTCTGGTGAGATCCCATTTCTCGTCTCATTTCCCCAGCAAGGGTAATTGTGGTATAAACTTTGGAGCTGTCAGTGGGAACAAAACAATTTCCCCCTCTTAATAGATTCAATAGATTGTTAGCTCAGAATTCCTGTCTTTTTTTCTAGAGCAGTGGCTATAGGGTGATAAATAGCTCTGTATGGAGTTGAACCTTCTTTACTAAGGGTGAGGGGAGGAAGGGAAGGACTTGCCTGACCTGATTTCAGGTGTGGCAGATTTACTGGGAGTTCATAATGTGCCCATGGCTGTGCTAGTCATGTAAGTAAGTCTACAGGGTGGTTGTTCCATTCCCCCCCTTGGCACTGAGGTAGGGGTTCTTTTCATTTTATAAAGCTAAGTGAGGATCTAAGAAGTTAAGCCGCTTGCCCAGAGTCACTGAGCTGGTATGGGGCAGGGCCAGGATTTGAATGCAGGTTTCCTGGTTCCAAGTCCATTACATAGTGGCTATGAGGTTTTAGGTAACTGCATTCAAATTTCAAATACAAACCCAGGAAACCTTTTTTTAAGGTTTTATTTATTTACACAGAGATAGCGAGAGCAGAGCACAGGGAGTGGGAGAGGGAGAAACAGGCTTCCCACCGAGCAGGGAGTCGTTGTGTGGCTCGATCCCGGGACCCTGAGTCACCCAGACGCCTCCAGGAAAACTTTTTTTAAAACAAAGCGTCTTTTCAATTAAAGCCTCAGACCCCACCACAAAAATATTGCCTCAAAAAAATGCTGTTGTGAAACTAATTTGAATTTCACCTATTTCAAGGTCCCTGAAGGAGGAAACTATGAATCTAAGCTATGAATCACTTGCAGCCTGTGGTCATTACCTTGAAACAGATGGCCAATTATACAGAAATCCCTTTGAGCTGATACTTTTTTCTAAACAACTAAATGAGCAGTTCAGTAAAAAGAAAGTAAATCTTGCCTAAAAGAGCAGTTAACTTTTGTAAATGCAGGGACACTTTTACAAAAAGTTTAGTACCATCTTTCAAAATATTCAGGTTATACAAAGGAATTGATCATTAAACTCGAGCTTCAGTCGTAACATTTGTTGAAGGGGCATTTTGAATATGTGACCACTGTGATTGTTTGGCAGTAGTTTGTGCCATGACATGTTTTCTTAGTTATCTTTTATGTGGAAAGACTGTAGAAAATGGTAATTCGAACAAGCTTTTAAGGAAATCAGTTTTATAGTTAGATACCTCACATGTCCAGGAAATGAAAACTCAGTGTCTTTAAAGATTTAATTATTGGGATGCCTGGGCGGCTGAGTTGGTTAAGTGTCTGCCTTGGGCTCAGGTCATGATCCCAGCGTCCTGGGATTGAGTTCTGCATTGGGCTCCCTGCTCAGTGGGGAGCCTGCTTCTCCCTCTGCCGCTCCCCTTGCTTGTGCGTGCTTGCTCTCTGACGAATAAAATCTAAAAAAAAAAAAAAAATTTCCTTTGACTTGGTTGTATTCGTTCATGTATATATATAATAGTTCATTGAATGGGTCAAGCAAATGTGGCTTCTTAATACATAAAGCAGTCCAATAAAGCAGTATTCTTGGGAAGATGAGATTTTAATTTGAGAATTGTGATTTTAATTTCAAGCTTTATATACAACAGTTTATAAATAACATTTATGCTGTGATTTCTCTCAACAAAACAAATCTTCCATTTTCACTTGCCCCTGTCTCCTGCTGTTACCCCATTTCTCTTTTCTAGCTAAACTCAAAAGTTGCTGTCTCCAGTGAGACATATCCTATATCTTCTCTCTGATCAAAACTCTGATAACTCCCCATCTCACTTCCAGCAAAAGCCAAAATCTTACAATGGGCTACAGGCCCTGTTACCTCTCTAATATCCTTATTCCTTCTGCTCCAGCCAGTCTGGCCTCCTAGCTATTTCTTGAACTCTGGAGCCTTAGGGCTGTTGTCTTTACCAGAGCCTTTTCCTGCAGAATGCTGTACCTTCTTTAAGTCTGCTCAAATATCACCTTCTCAGTGAGGCTGGTACTGATCATCCCATTTAAAATTTCCCTCCTCACTTAATTTTCCTCCATAGCATACTCACATCCTATGTATATTTAACTTATTTGTCTTTTTCCTCTCCCATGTAGTAGAATATAAGCTCCACAAAGGCAAGGATTTTGTCTATTTTGTTTAGGCCCCCAAAGGGCCTAGAACCGTACCTAAAATGTGATTGGAGCTCAAGTATTCATTGAATAAAAGAATCTTCACACAGTAGTTAAAATCCTGTAGCTTCAGTATGCAGCTTTAGTACCAGTTTAATAGTGATGTCTTATGTAGATGTTAACTTTTCCTGCTGTGGTGTGAAGAAAGACTTAGCTTTTGATGGAGGTAGGCGTGAGGAGCATCGCTCCTACCTTGAAGTGGGTGGGGAGTAAGAGGGTGAAATATGGACACGAAAAGGGTATGGAAACTGATTTGTGTGCAATTCTTGCATCTCTAAAAATTCCAGAAATTATGAAGTTGGGGGCTCTGTTTACAAGCAGAATCGTTTCCTAGCTGAACTAGTGTATGGGGAGCTGCCTTGTAAAGCTTCCCAGAAACGGCTTCCTTTTCAAGTTGCTGGCAACAGCGCTGAGCTCTTGTGAAAGTCAATATTCCGTATTTATGTGGCACTTCTGGAGAACATGAACTGCACTGCAGACTTTATCATTTCCCAGCAATGTGGATAACTGGCAAGTGGAACTGTGTCTTTCTGCTTCACAGATGGGAAATCCAGGAAGACTAGAACAAAATGAGGTGCACTGACTTGTATACAGTCCCTCCTAGGAACAACAAAAACACACCAAATGAAGGAATTTAGGAATCCAGTGTAAATTTTAGCATTGAGCTATGAGGACTGTGAAGCAAGCCCAACAGAACTGAATAGAAAGAGTGTAAGAGTGAGAAGAGCAGCCCCTGCAATCTGGGAGCTGGCTTGACACTCACTGGTAGGAGTTGGCTTCTCCTTTTGGGCATAAATGGTTTCAAAGAACATCAAAATCAGATAAGAGCATTCTGTGACTGATGGGGCAAGTCAAAAGTAAGACTACCTGGGGGAGTCAGGCTGGCTCAATTGGAAGAGCCTATGACTCTTGATCTTCAGGTTTTAAGTTCAAGCCCCACATTGTGTGTGAAGATTACTTTAAAAGAAAATCTTGGGTGCCTGGCTGGCTCAGTCGGAAGAGCATGTGACTCTTGATCTCAGGGTTGTGAGTTCAAGCCTCACAGAGTGTAGACATTACTTAAAACTTGAAAATCTTGGGCACCTGGGTGGCTCAGTCGTTAAGCGTCTGCCTTTGGCTCAGGTCATGATCCCAGAGTCCTGGGATCGAACCCCGCATCAGGCTCCCTGCTCGGCGGGAAGTCTGCTTCTCCCTCTCACACTCCCCCTGCTTGTGTTCCCTCTCTCGCTGTGTGTTTCTTTCTGTCAAATAAATAAAATCTTAAAAAAAAAAAATTGAAAATCTTAACAAAACACACCACTCTAATCCTGTCCAGACAGAAACCAGAACATGAACGTTTTTCACACCACAAAAATGACCAGGTGTCCCCCTTGCTCCCCAGATGAGATGACTGATACAAATGACTGCTGTTCCTTCAGTAATCATAGCTTTAGCTTTGGTAATTTCTCCCGCCTTAGAGATAGGTTTACTAAGATAGCCCTAGAATTGCCTCACTTCCTGATGGCACCCTATCCAGAGCAAACCCATGTTTCCTTGCACGTGCTCCCAAGTCCTTCCTAGCATCCTCTTACTAAGACCCCTCCATGGTTCCCCACGGCATGCTGTCCCCCCTGATGCAAGGAACAATAAACTAGAGGTGAGAAATCCTGCTGGTCCTTGGCTGGAGGGCGTTGACAGTTGTTACTATGAGATTATTACTATACTGACTCCAAAGAGGCACCCAGAATATGATTTTTCTGATCTTGCCCATCTTTTTTTAATATTTTGATGGTCTGATCATGCCTATTAGAAACCTTCAGGGCTCTCAGTTACTCCCCGTCTTATTCCTTGCTGGCTGCTATAACAATATCACTGGGTAGCTTTTCAACAACGTAAATTTATTGCTCACAGTTCTAGAGGCTGGTGCATGACCGCTTTCTGGCGAGGCCCCCTTCCTAGTTCATTGTTGGCACCTTCTTGCTGTATGCCCACAGGGTGGGGAGGTGCTGTAATCTCTCTGGAACCTCTGATAAGGCTCTAATCCCATTCACAAGGTCTACCCTCAAGGCTTAAGCAACTTCCAAAGGCCCTACCTAATAATGCCATCCCTTATAGGGATTCAACATTTGAATTTTGGAGGGGGAACACAAATATTCAGACAAAAGTACTTACAAATAACCCCCCACCAGCTGAACAATGTCTCTTATTCCTCCCTCTTGAGTTCTGTCTTTTGCCTGCTGCTCTAATCTCCTCTCTTAACCATCCCCCCTATATTCCGGAATATTTAACTGTTCATTTCTCTGTGCCTTTTCTCCTATGATTCACATTTTTTTTTTTTTTTTTTTAAGTAGGCTCCACACCCAGTGTGGAGCCCAGCACAGGGTTTAAACTCATGACCCTGAGATCAAAACTTGAGTTGAGATTAAGTTGGATGTTTAACTGGCTGAGCCACCTAAGGGCCCCATGCTGTTCTCATTTCTAATAGCTCTTATTTACCTCTCCAATCTCAACTGTCACCTCCTCCAAGAAGCCTTCCTTGTGAATCCATCAGCCTAGATTAGGTATAATATCCACTATTGCATGATTTTAACCTAGCATTAGCAAACTGAATTGAATAGTTATTCCTCTCTCTCCCAGGACGGTTGGGGGGAGGGAGGGCTTGGACTTTTTTAAATCTTGTCTCTAGAGTAGCTAGATGGTTTAGCTGCTCCGTCAAAGTCTGATAAATAAAACTAAATGGTGGCTACAGTAGGAACTGAAGATGTAGATTGTGAGACTATAAATGTCTTTGAAGCTGTATAGATTTTATTCTGTAAGCAATGAAAACTCAAATGTTTTTCAGCAGAGGAATGATCCCTAACTTCTGTTTTATAAAGTAGAGATACAATTTACCATTCATTTGCTATGTTTGTCTTATAAGTGTTTGTTTTGTAAGTTGAATAGGATATTTTCCGGAATTGTACAGTACCATCTGATAAATTCTAAATATGTTACAATCATTATATATGCTTACTATCCCTCGTGGGCATCAGCTTCATTTTTAGATGAAAAACTCAAAACAGAAACCAATAACTTATTTTGAGAAGTGGTAGAATCTAAGCAGCTGCCTTGTAGACCTCATTGCTATCAGGAAGATAAGAAATGAATAAAACTGTTGATTTTTTTTTGGAAAAAAATTTCCTGGAAATCCCCTGAAGTTAGCATGTGAACAATCCTAGAGTAAAGTCTGAACCCCTGGGCAGAGGCCAACCACTCTCCTAGCCTGCTACATCAGAGGCTGATGGCTGGTCTCTTTGCCTTCCCTCACTCCCTCCCACCGCTCCCATCCTGAGAGGACATGAAAGGCTCTTGCAGATTGCGAGAGATGGAACACTCATATTACCTTAGGCAATCTGTATGTATGTATGTGTTTGTATCACGATGTATAGGGAGGTAAAGAAGCTCAGGACAGCTTCTGCTCCATGTTCCATGGAGAACTGTAGAATCATTCATGCTGTCCAGGTGAAAGCAGTAGCTTTAGACTTTGGAGAACCAAGAGCAAGTCTGTTTATCCTTCACCTTCCATTTCAGCCTCTCTTTCTCTCCTCCCCCCCTCCAACTTCTCTTCTTGACTGATTAATGCCTCTCATCCTTTTGATTTTGCTCCTTTAAGGTTCTGTTGTCTCATCTCTGTCTTTGTTTTGTTACCGCTCTATTTTCTGTACCCCATTGTGTCTCAAATTCAGACTCCCTGAGAGTGAGTCTCTGTGTTGGCAAGTCTGGGTACAGAACAGGTGGGACAGCACCTGTGAGCCTGTGGATCAGGGGCTCATCTCTAGTCCAGCCTGTAGGGCATGTGGAACAAAGGCAGGTGAGTGGTAGTTAAGGAGTCATGTTGGAGAGGATTGTGGGCATGACAGGTATTCTGAAGACTACTTTAACTAGGGGAATGGTAGATATCTTCCATAGCCTGTCCAGACAAACTATTTTCAGTTCCCTATGACTTTTTTAGCACATTTTTTTGCCTTTAAGTTTTTTTTGTTAATCACCATACATTACATCATTAGTTTTTGATGCAGTGTTCCATGATTCATTGTTTGTGCATAACACCCAGTGCTCCACGCAGAACGTGCCCTCTCCAATACCCATCACCAGACTAACCCATCCCCCCACCCCCTCCCCTCTAGAACCCTCAGTTTTTCAGAGTCCATCATCTCTCATGGTTCGTCTCACCCTCCGATTTCCCCCCTTCATTCTCCTCCTTTTTTTTTCCTTAACATATATTGCATTATTTCAGAGGTACAGATCTGTGATTCAACAGTCTTGCACAATTCACAGTGCTCACCATAGCACATACCCTCCCCAATGTCTATCACCCAGCCACCCCATCCCTCCCACCCCACCCCCACTCCAGCAACCCTCAGTTTGTTTCCTGAGATTAAGAATTCCTCATATCAGTGAGGTCATATGATACATGTCTTTCTCTGATTGACTTATTTCACTCAGCGTAACACCCTCCAGTTCCATCCACGTCGTTGCAAATGGCAAGATCTCATTCCTTTTGATGGCTGCATAACATTCCATTGTGTGTGTGTGTGTGTGTGTGTATGTGTGTATATATATATATATATACACACATACATATATATATATACACACACACCACATCTTTTTTATCCATTCATCTGTCAAAGGACATCTTTTTTTTTTTAAAGATTTTATTTATTTGAGAGAGAGAATGAGAGATAGAGAGCATGAGAGGCAAGAGGTTCAGAGGGAGAAGCAGACTCCCTGCTCAGCAGGGAGCCTGATGTGGGACTCGATCCCGGGACTCCAGGATCATGACCTGAGCCGAAGGCAGTCGATTAACCAACTGAGCCACCCAGGCGCCCCAGTCAATGGACATCTTGGCTCTTTCCACAGTTTGGCTATTGTTTAGGACATTTTTTTTAAGTAAGCTTTACACCTAGCATGGGTCTTGAACTCACAACCTCAAGATCAAGAGTTGCATGCTCTACCAACTGAGCCAGTAAGGCACCACCCCCCCAACACCGCTGCCCCCCCGCCTTGATATTTATGCATTGTTCTCCCTGGTACCTGTGAATCTTTCCCCTTCTCCTTCGCTATTAACTGTGTTAAAAGATGAACTGAGGTATATTAAAAATCCTAAGGGTTATTTGAGCAAAATCGATTGGAATTGAACAGTGCCAAACCAGAAGTGATTAGAAGTGTTCCACAGATAGGAACTAGGGGCAAGGTTTTTATAGACGAGATGTGGAAACTAAAGCAAAGAAAATTTGTTTGCATTATTTAGGAAAGCCTAGTTCACTGTGATTGGTTATCTCTAGGTTTTGTATTCTTTTTTTTTTTTTTAAAGATTTTTATTTATTTATCAGAAAGAGAGCACACAAGTAGGGGAAATGGCAGGTAGAGGGAGAAGCAGGTCCCCTGCTAAGCAAGGAGCCCGATGCGGGACTCGATCCCAGGACGCTGAGATCATGACCTGAATCTAAGGCAGACGCTTAACTGACTGGGCCACCCAGGCGTCCCTCTAGGTTTTGTATTCTTAACCCTGAGGCATTTACAGGTTTATATTTTGGTTTGCTTACATGGGCTGCTGAGGTATTAGAACCACCTCAGGGGGCACCTGGGTGGCTCAGTTGGTTGAGCGTCTGCCTTTGGCTTGGGTCATGATCCCACCTGGGATCGAGCCCCGCATCGGGCTCTCTGCTCGGCAGCAGGGGGGGGGTGCCTACTTCTCCCTCTCCTTCTGCCCACCTGTCTGTCTGTCTGTCTGTCTCTCTCTCTCTCTCTCTCTCTCTCTCTCAAATAAATAAAATCTTTGGGAAAAAAAAAAAACCACCTCAGTCTAAGAGCCTCCTTGTTTAATTAAAGAACTTTTACTTACACTCAGGAGTCACTACCCAGAGCTTCCCCCACCTCCCCCATCTGCACCCCCACCTCAAGGTTTCTTGCCTCTCCTCTGAGCTTCCACAGCTCTTACAGACTGAATAACTGTTGATTTACTGTGTGTCCTTTCCGTAAGATTGAGAGCTGCTCTAGGCAGGTACTAGCAGTTAGTATGAAGTAAATTTTTTTTTTCATGTTTAACTTTTTATTATGGAAAACTTAAATACATGCAAAAGAAAATAGTGTGATACCTCCCAGGTGCCCAGCTTCAACAATTATCAGCACTTGCCAATATTTTTTTATTCCTCATTTAAAAAAATACTAAATATAGAACAAGTAGATAAAAACACATAAAACGTACTTTTTTAAAAAAAATTTTATTTATGTGACAGAGACACAGTGAGAGAGGGAACACAAGTGGGGAGGTGGGAGAGGGAGAAGCAGGCTTCCCACGGAGCAGGGAGCCCGATGCGGGGCTCGATCCCAGGACCCCGGGACCATGACCTGAGCTGAAAGCAGACGCTCAACCTACTGAGCCACCCAGGCGCCCCAAAACAAATGTACAAGTTGAACATCCTTGTAACCACACTCATGTCAGAAGATAGTCCTTGCCAGCCAACTCAGAACCTTCCAAATGCCTCCTTCCATCTGTCCCCCACAAGTAACCACTATCCTGACTTATGGTGATTAATCCCTTAAAAGAAAATTTTATTGCCTAAATGTGCTTTCCTAAAGACCATAATCTAGTTTTGGCTGCTTTTAAATGTCTTTTGAGTCTTTTTTTTAATGTATGGGTTCCTTCCGTTCTGTTTTTTCCCTTCCAATGAATTTGTTGAAGAAGCCAGATTATTTATTTTGTGTGGTTTTTCAGGGTGTATTTTGCTGCTTCCATCCCTGAAGTGTAGCTTATCATCCCGTCATTGTATTGCTTGTAAATTGATAGTTGTATCTTAAGACTTAAGCAGATGAGGTTTGATTCCCAGTCCTCTCCACCCATGAGACAATATCAAAAGTATAGTTAAAATTTTTACTGGTTGGGGCGCCTGGGTGGCTCAGTCATTAAGTGTCTGCTTTCGGCTCAGGTCATGATCTCAGGGTCCTGGGATCGGGCTCTGCATCAGGCTCCCTGCTCGGCGGGAAGCCTGCCTCTCCCTCTCCCACTCCCCCTGCTTGTGTTCCCTCCTCTCACTGTGTCTCTCTCTGTCAAATAAATTCTTTAAAAAAAAAATAACATTTTTACTGGTTGAACTAATGAAATCCACAGGGAAAATAGGTAAATTTTTACCTTTTAGGATGGCTTCAGTATTCCTCCTGGAATAGAATCTAGCCCATTTTGAAAAGCCTCTTCTATGTTGTCTGTGCAGTGAAGCAATGGTGACTTTCGACAACTTTTGAATATATGGCTAGAACTATTTAGGGGCCCTTTATCCCAGATAAATCTTGCTAGCCATACACTTGGCAGAGCCAGATGGACTCCTTCCTACGTTGGAATGCTAGCAAGAATTTTAATTCTTCAAAAGAAACCCCTGGGGAGATATTTCTTCCTGCTATGTGTATAGAGAACCAAGTACTTAGGGAAAAGGTTGATGCCCTTTAATAAGAGGTGTTTATCCTATAAAAAACATATTTTCATCATTTGTACATGTTATGAATTTATAGCAAGAGAGTATAATAGTTTTAAAATAGAAGATACACGTATTAGGCCTATTGAATCTCATTAGAAGACTTTGATTATGGGGCATCTGGGTGGCTCAGTCACTAAGCATCTGCCTTTGGCTCAGTTCATGATCCCAGGGTCCTGGGATCAAGCCCCGCATGGGGCTCCCTGCTCAGCGGGAAGCCTGCTCCTCCCTGTCCCACTCTCCCTGCTTGTGTTCCCTCTCTCGCTGTCTCTCTCTCAAATAAACACACACACACACACACACACACACTCACACACACACACACACACACACACACACACACACACACACACACACTTTGATTATGACTTTGCCAGTCACTGCTCCAAATCTTGAGATACATCAGTGAGCAGAAGCACGATGTAGAGGAACAGTTTCAATTCTCTCTCTCTCTTTTTTTTTTTTTTTTTTTTTTTACTATTATCATTTTATTAAGTAAACTCTACCCCCAGCATGGGGCTTGAACTCATGACCCCTGAGATCTAGTCACTTGCTCTACTGACTGAGCCAGCTAGGCACCCCTCAACTTTTTTTTTTTAATGGCTAAAATCCAGGATGATCCTGTAGATCATATCCATCTGTAAAAGTTCTTAAGTTGTAGTGTTAACTTTATGTGGCCTTAAAGGGATACACAGTAGCAAGGTTGAGGAAGTGATAATTCTGTTTCCATTCTTGAACCAATTCACATATCCACATACTGCGTTAATATAGTAGTAGTTTCTGTGATTGGCATTAACACAATGTCCTTGGTGATCCAGGTCCAGAATCTTAATTTAACTTCTTGCAACTTCTCACATTTGATACTAGCAGTTCTGGGTGTGGCTAGGTATTAGGTGCTGGTCATGATTCCTGTTACTCTTTCTCCTGTTTTCTTTATACTTCCCCCTTCCTGTCTTAATTTTCCTGTCTTTATGTGGAGGTGAGTTGGGAAAGGGAAACCTATCTTGAGAACTAAGAAGGGAATTTTTGTTGAATATCTGCCCTTACCATTTAACTAATGCCATCCTATTAGAAATGGCAGCTCCTACCCAAAGCCCTATAAATGACTAAAAATGGCAGCTGGAGCTCAGAGCAAAAGTAAATTATTCAAGTCATGAAGTTTAAAGGGATGCCTTTTTTTTTTTTTAAAGATTTTATTTATTTGGCAGAGAAAGCGAGAGAGGGAACACAAGCAGGGGGAGTGGGAGAGGGAGAAGCAGGTTTCCCCGCTGATCAGGGAGCCCGATGCGGGGCTCGATCCCAGGACCCTGGGATCATGACCTGAGCCAAAGGCAGACCCCTAAGGACCGAGCCACCCAGGTACCCCTGAAGGTATGTCTTTGATCTTAGGTTTGTCTGGACCCAAAGCCCATACCTTTTCCTTTTACACAAGTGGTTCCTAACCTTATTGGGCTCAAAGTAACACCATGTTTATTACCCTGAAATAAAAATTTACCTACCTGTGTGTGTAATTGAAAAAAAAATTCCTTAACTCTAATATTCATTTTTAGGGAGAGCATGTACATGTGCATGCAGGGGGTGGGGAAGGGCAGAGGGGGAGAGAAACAGAATCTCCAGCAGATGCCCCACCAAGTGTGGAGCCCCATGCAGGGCTTGATCTCATGACCTGAGTGAGCTGAAGTCGAGTGTCAGATGCTTAACCGACTGAACCACCCAGGTGCCCCTTAACTCTAATATTAGAAACAAATATGGATTTCAACATGGGGAGAAGTATCTTAGAAGACCTAATGAAGCAGTTAGGTGCTTGTACCTATTTGTAGTGAATAAGTTTGGATTTAAAGAATAAGACAATATTCAACTGAATGTTGTTGACTTTCTTTACGTAACGTATAAAGAAATAAGGGATAAATAATATTTGTAGATGTTTGTAGAATTACTGTAATGTAGCAGTAGCAGATACTTGAATTTTCAGCATAAAATATAACACGAATGGCATTGTCATGAGTGACTTGATTTTCTCAAATGATAAATAGTTCTTGGTAAAGTTCTGCACAAACAGGTCTTTTCCTTGATTTACATGGTAATTACAATCCAGGAAATTGATAACCAAAAATACTTTATCTGTAACACAGCTAGGGTTTAGGCTTAAATCTTTTTGTTTTCCTCTTCCCAGTGTGAAAGTCTGGGAGGACATTTGAAAATCATATGGAATGCTGAACAGCTCTTAACTGAGCTGGGCTTCTGTGTTAGAATTCATACAGTATCCCTACATCAGTGGTGTCACACAATCATTGTAACAACCAAAAAAGCCTCCACAAAATTTCACATTGTTTTATTAGGGCCAATATCACCCCTGCCCACCAGCAACATTGCTTTATAACCAGTTGCTTGAGATTAAGTACTTGACCTACGCTGTGAAGTTAGGTGGTAAGAGGGGAAAAAAAAATGGGAAAGCAAGAAGGGAAAAACCAGCAGAAAGACTAATTGGTTTTATACATTCAGTTTTAGGATTAATCTTATAGGATTGTAATTATGCAGAGTGAAGAGTGGTTGGTTAAATTTGTGACATTTTAGGCTTTTATAATATCTCAAAGCAACACATGTTGCTGTGGCTATTTGACAGGTTCACAGGGTCCTATGACAGATGGGGAGTCAAGGTGGCATGATAGAAAAGCTTTCAGGACCGTATGATGGGGGTGGGTTTCAGGGTAGAGTAGCATGCCCTGGGTTTGACTCCTGGAAACGCCACCTTCTAGCCTAAATTTTCTCACTGGCAAAATGTACAAATAATACCTGCCTTATGGGATTTGTTGTAAGAATTGGATGAGATAGCATGTTAGGTATCTAGAACAGTGGTTCAATAAATATTTTTTTAAAGATTTTATTTAACATAGACACAGTGAAAGAGGGAACACAAGCAGAGGGAGTGGGAGAGGGAGAAGCAGGCTTCCCGGGGAGCAGGGAGCCTGATGCGGGGCTCGATCCCAGGACCCTGGGATCATGGCCTGAGCCAAAGGCAGACGTTTAACGACTGAGCCACTCAGGCGCCCCAATATGCTTTCCTTCTTTTCTTTAAACAAGATGCATTTTTTTTTTTACAACTTTTTGGATACTTCTTGTAATTTTTTAATTTTTCTCATCTAAATCAGTACATTTTTCATTCTCCTACCCTTGGCCAAATCCCCCCAAATAAGGAAAACACATATAAAAGTGTATCCCTATTCGTGATCTTCAAACTAAGTTATCTCCATGTGGATTTCTGTGTTATAGTAACTAATCTGGACCTTTCTGATGAAGTTTATTTTAGAATAAACTTCAATAAAGTTTAGTATAAAACCTAATAAATGATTTAAATCAACAAAATTGAAGATCTCAGTTGAGAAATAGTAAACATACCAATTTATTTAGAATTGCTTTGTGTTGCACTTGTCAATGTTTATTTCTCATGTGCCAAAAATAACTCTTTAATAATATCCATATTTCTTTGTGTCCTCTTTCTAGGCATAGAGAATACCTGCAGCAGAATTTGTGTCATCATATAATTGTATTTTTACCTCTTCTCTCACTGAACATGTAGAGCTCATTTTCAACTCTCCGCACACTCAAGTCTCCTAGGATCTTAATTGTGCTGAAGTCCTAGACACTGATACTTGCTTCCAAGAAGCTTCTAGGGAAGATTACTTAGATGTTAAAGGATAGAGGAAGAACTCTACCCTTGCTTTTCTTCAACATCCAAGCTTATCTTTTTCCTTTTAACCCATGCTGTCTTTAGTCATTCCATTCTGAAATGGGAATATGCTTATTTGATCTGCTTAATAGAAGATCTATTATAAATAGGTGGCCAGATAATTTATATTCCAAATCCAGACACTTCAGAGAGTTATGGGGATGATATTAAGAATTACTCTGATGGGGTGGTAGGGGGAGCCTGGCTGGCTTATTTGGTGTAGCATGAGACTCTTGATCATAGTCTTGAGATCAAGCCCCACACTGGGCATGCAGCCTACTTAAAAAAAAATTACTCTGGGACAGCAGTGGTAAACTGGGACCTGGAGTCTGCCTAATTGTAACCAAATTGCCTACTAGAAAAGGAGAAAGAAGAGAAAGGTAAATTTCATACATTTGCCAGTTAAACACCAACAATATACAAACCAGTTTCCTGGGCAGTAAGGAAGTTTTTGAATTATAGGCATTTGGGGAGGGGGTGGGGAGAGGATAGTGTGGTTATAAAAATAGAAGCAGAGAGAGAGGGTGCAGTGTCAGCACCAAGCCTGGAGCCAGGGAATGCTGGTACTCCTCGTCCTGGCTCTGGCTGGGTGACACATACGTGGGAGTCGAGGATAGAACCCCGGGGTAGCCTGCCCGCTTCTTCAGGAAGCCTCCTGACACTGCTGGGTTCTCCTCCCCTCTTTAACTGCTCTGCCTGCTCCAGTCCCAGGAGTTTTATAGGCAGGAATGGCAGTAATCTTGGCAAGCAGAGACGGGAAGAAGCTGCTTAGAGCAGGGGGCAGGAACTAGTAATAAACTACTCCAGCCAGGGTTGTGCCTATGTGTCTGAGTCTGTGGCATCATTCTGTTCTTGGCAGCTCCTTTCCACCTTTTCCCAGTCTCTGTTCTTGGGGCTCTCTCTCCCTGGGGTGGGAGATGGTTCAGGATTAAGCAACCTGAGCCTAGAAGAATCTTCATGCACACCCAGCCACCCACGCACATGCACGCCTGCACTCTCACACATATACTTCCTCTAAATTCAGGACTGCCCTTACTTGTGTCACACCGGCCCTACCCATAGAAGTGTTGTTTTTTTTTTTTTTCTTCTTCAGTGTTTCTCAGACTTGCTGATGAACAATTTAAGTGTCTCAGGTGGTCGATGAGTTTGCCTTCCCCCCAGTCCTTTGTCACCTGTCGTCTAGGGAACCCTGTAGTATACTTTATTCTGTCACCTTTCACGCTATCACCTTGTACGTTTTCCTGTCTTTCCAGGTGTCCTAGTTTAGAATAAATATCAGTTTGTCTTTCTCTCAAGATGTTTATAGCTTCTCAAATGGCCCAATTTTTTTCTTAAAGTGCTCATCTCTTTCAGAATTTGTTTTAGGAAATAGTAAGGAATAGACCCCCTCCTCTGTCCCTCCCACTTGACACCTCCCTGGTTTACCATGCTTGCTTTCCAATTTTCCATGATTTATTTGGGTGGTTTGTTTTTTAGTATTTTTTTTTTTTTTTTTTAAGTAAGCTGCACCCAACATAGGGCTCAAACTCACAACCCCGAGACCAAGAGTTGCATGCTCTACCGACTGAACCAGCCAGGCATCCCCATTTGGGTGGTTTTTAAATACCATGTGTTGTAGCCATTTCATTGTAAGGGTTGTAAGTCTGCTGCCTGGGTTAATACGGACACACTGCTACATGAGCATTCTGCTAAACACATCTCAAAATTTTGATTAGGGTCCCTTTTGAGATATGGCCATCTTTTATAAATTATATTTGTATATTTGGTAAACTGGAAAGCTTAATCATAAATCTCTTTATTAATATAATCTATAATATTTCACAAGCCACCCTACTACATTTTTCTTAGATATAAAATGTCTCCTTGTTATAGTCTCTCTCTGTCTTTTTATAGTCTTTTCCATTTTAAGTGTCAAATAAGAGGAGGCGTTTAAGAAAAGTATGTTTAGAAAGCTGGAAAATTGGAGACAGCACCTGACCAGGGGAATAGCAGTGATTTATGATGTCTTTAAAATTGGCGTGTAACCTTGCAGCATTATTAGACTAGGATAAAGTTCTGACTGGAAGAATGTTGTGGAAAAGGATGACATATATAGCCATACACATTGGATTTATCTTAGTCGGTTTAGTATTTCTGTAATGTCCACAAAGGCAAGACTAAAACCTCTCCCTATCCTTTTAAACTTGTTTCAAGAATTGCTTTGAGATTTTTGACTTTCTTGGACACATAGTTGCTTTGGTTAGCTTTCATTAGCAAAAGAAAATGTTCTTTTGGTTACTGTGGGAAGTCATTTGGTAGATTAACACATATAAATCTGCTATTTCCTTTTTTTGGATAAAATTATTTTTGTCCTATTTTGCTCACTAAAAAAGTGGTTGTACTGAAGAAGGAAGACTACAAAGGATGATTCACCTCTTATTTAAGACTTGCCACCGCTGACCCAGGGCAGCTAATTTAGAAGTGAATCATTTATAGAAAGTTCTACACAGTTTGAGGCAGGGCTTTGTACAATAGCCTCATGAAGATCTAAATAGAGCATACAGTATCAGATTTCTAAATATCTGTCTTGTTGCCAATTTTATCTTTTGCCAACGGTGAAACTTATTTCTAGTTGACTATAGCCATTGACAAGGTGAAAGGGGCACTATGTATATAAAATCAGGTATATTTTAAAAACAAATCTTAGAAATTTAGTACATGCATTATGCTGGGAAAATAATAAGCTTGGGATTTTATTTTATTTTGTAAAGATTTTATTTGCCAGAGAGAGGGAGGGAGAGTACAAGCAGGGGGAGTGGCAGGCAGAGGGAGAAGCAGGTTCCTTGCTAAGCAAGGAGCTCGATGTGGGACTCGATGTGGGACTCGACCCTAGGACCCTGAGATCATGACCCGAGCTGAAGGCAGACGCTTAACCATCTGAGCCACCTGCCCCCCCCCCCCAGGCTTGGGATTTTGAAAGACTATTTATAGTACAAGGAAACAAATGCAACTAGTCAGTTTCAAAATTATTTAACTGGAAGAAATCATTTTAAACTTATAGTAAGTCAATGTGTTAGTATTTTGACATTTACTGATCATCTAATATGTTTGATTTTTATTTTATTTTAATTTTTTTTAAAGAGTTTATTGGACAGAGACACAGTGAGAGAGGGAACACAAGCAAGGTGGAGTGGGAGAGGGAGAAGCAGGCTTCCCGCGGAGCAGAGAGTCTGATGTGGGACTCCATTCCAGGACCCTGGGACCATGACCTGAGCCGAAGGCAGTTGCTTAACGACTGAGCCACCCAGGTTCCCTTTTTTTTTTTTAAAGTCCAATTACAAATGGCTCCTTTTTGCCATCTATTTTAACTCCTTTTAGGAAGTGGGTGTTTTATAGATAAACACTATTCTTTGGCTCTATATAGAACACAAAATGTAGAGTTTCTGCACTTGTTTTAAATTCAAAGCTGAGTTTATGTTTACATCACAGTTATAGTATCGTGGATTAGAAAAAGCCCAGAAGTTTGAATTCTTGTTTTGTCCTTCATTAGCTATGTGACCTTAGATAAATCAATTAATGGGTCTGAGCTGGTTTTCTCCTCTTTACAGGGTGTAGTGATACCTGCCCTCATGACTTGACTCACAAGGATTAGTTGAGCTGATGCCTTGGAAAGTGATCAGTAACTTAGGTCTCTCTCTGTGGATATAAGATGTTAAGAGTGGTAACATTGCAGGGAGAAGAACTCGGACATCCAGGGTTGGAATATCATTTGTACCAAATACTACTGATATGACCCTCTAAGCCTTTATTTTATTTTTTTGAGATATAATTGGCATATATTATTATTAGTTTCAGGTGTACAATATAATGATTCAGTATTTGTATATATGACAAAATGATCACCACAATATCCAGTTAATATCCATCAACACAATAGTTATAATTTCTTGTGATGAGAACTTTTAAGATCTCTCAGCAACTTTCAAATATACAGTACAGCATTAGCTATAGTTGCCATACGGTATATCACATGCTGAGGACTTGTTTATTTTATAACTGGAAGTTTGTAACTTTTGACCACCTTCACCTGTTTTGCCTACCCTGTTACCCTCCTCCCTTCCCCGGCAATTACCAATCTGTTCTGTATCTTTGAGGTTTTTTTTTTTTTTTAGATTCTACATATAAGTGAGGTCATACAGTATTTGTCTTTCTTGGTTAGATTTATTTCACTTAGTATAATGCCCCCAGGGTCCATCCATATTATTGCAAATGGTGCCATTTCTAAGCCTTTTTTTTTTGGTCTTTTTTTTTTTTTAAAGATTTTATTTATTTATTTGACAGAGAGAGAGGGAACACAAGCAGGGGGAGTGGGAGAGGGAGAAGCAGGCTTTCCGCGGAGCAGGGAGCCCGATGCGGGGCTCGATCCCAGGACTCTGGGATCATGACCTGAGCCAAAGGCAAACACTTAATGACTGAGCCACCCAGTTGCCCCTTTTTTTTAGTCTTTTAAAAAAAGGAGAGGGGTGGTGGTAATATAAAACCTCTCACCTACGATTACCGTAGAGAATAAAGGAAGTAATCTGTGAAAGTACCTGGTGCATGTAATGTTTCTTGAACCTTGAAGTTTGATTTTATTTTTCCATTCTTTCAGATCTATCTCCTTAATTCCTTCACTTTCCCAGTACTTTACTGTAAGTGGGAACCAGTATCTAATCTGTGTACAGCTAAGAGGGATAAGCAGGTGCCCCAGTTTATGACTATGATTGAAGAATTGAGTTGTAGAAGTTATTTGATACATATACCACATATTTTTGGGGAACCATATAGCCTAAGACACTCAGAGCTTTTTGAAAGTTTTAAAAAATTTTTAGTAGGCTCCACACATGCCTAACATGGGGCTTGAACGCACAACCCTGAGATCAAGCGTCGCATGCTCTACTGACTGAGCCAGCTGGGTACCCTGGAAGAGTAATGAGTAACAGTTTTGTCACTGGCTTGGTTAGAGCTACTCCCTTCTGTTCAAGCATTCAGGGTAAGTGGGCAACCCTCTCCCCTCCCCTCCATAATTATTTTGTTCTTAGTTTCTGAGCTTAATTCCTGCTATTTTAAGGGCAATTAACTAGATGGAGGTAAAATAATCTCTTTGTTTTTCTCTTATTGAGGAAAAAGTCTTTGAGACTTAGATAATGAGAACAGCCCAGATAAAACCATGGTCGTTAACACAGGAAACAATCCAAGTGGTGTTCTTATGTATAAAGATAAGGTATTAACTCCTGATGAAAGTATGGTTTAGTTGGGGTGCCTGGCTGGCTCAGTCCGTAGAGCATGTGACCCTTGATCTCAGGGTCATGAGTTTGAGTCCCGTGTTGGATGTAGAGATTACTTAAGGAAACTTTTTTTTTTAAAGTATGGTTTAATTATTAGATTTGTCATTATGTACTTTATTTTCTATAATAACATCGATATTTCTATAATGCTTACTTTAAAAAAATTTTTTTTTAAAGATTTTATTTATTTGACAGAGACAGCAAGAGAGGGAACACAAGCAGGGGGAGTGGGAGAGGGAGAAGCAGGCTTCCTGCTGAGCAGGAGCCCGATGCGGGGCTCAATCCCAGGACCCTGGGGTCATGACCCGAGCTGAAGGCAGATGCTTAATGACTGAGCCACCCAGGCGCCCTGTATAATGCTTATTTTAGAAAGCATGTAAAAAAGTAGCGAGGTTCTTGGGATAGATTAAGATGTAGGAAAGTAGTTGTATTAAAATATTAATCCTGCTACTTTGGATAACCTTCAAGAGGTTACATTTCCAGTTACTTACATTTAAAATCACACACACAAATAATGTAATGCCAGCTACACAAGCCCATAATTTCTTCCAGAGGTCTTTGGAACATGTGGAATTTTGGGCCAGCTCAGTTCCTGTTTAAGGAAGGCATTAAACAAAAAGTTGGAAATGGGCTTCCTTTAAAAAAAAAAAAAAGGCATTTAATGTGTTTTTAGAGAGATCTGTAACCTGCTTATGGGCCAGAATATCTTTTGAAACACCAATGACAAATGATCTATTTAACCTTACTCACAAAGCACATTGTAAAGTATATAATGGAGAAAAAAGGCAATATTAATTTGTATTAATGACTCTATATAGTTGTTCAGACTTATCACCCTAGCCATATTGAGTTTTAAGGGTGAATAATCATAACCGCCCGATAAGAACTGGAAGATAAACCAAATATTATGCATGGTAAGAACACTGTCCATGAGTTATTCTTCAACCACAAAGTTGAAGGATAATGTAATTTATGGGAGAAAATGAAATCCATCCTGGTGATGACATTAAAAAGGAGCAAAATCTGATCTCTTCACGAAAACTCATGCAATTTAAGCAGCTTTCAAGCATAGGTGTAAATACTACTGTTCAAGAAGCACTTATATTCCAGGAATAATAATAATAACCTTAAAAAGAGCTTTTTAGTTTAAAAAGTACTTTATATATAGTCTTATTTTTTTTTTTTTTAATTGCATGATGTAGACCAAACTTTAATAATGCCATGATGTATGTGAGAACTATGGAGGTCAAATGACTTGACTGAACTCACTGAGAGTACAGAATTGGGACTAGATTCAAGTCTCTTACATCTTTTTTTAAGTTTATTAAAAAAAAAAAAAATCTCTACACCCAATGTGGGGCTCAGACTCATGACCTTGAGATCAAGAGTTGCATGTTCTTCTGACTGAGCCAGCCAGGCACCCCAGGTCTCTTACCTCTTAATCCATTAATCCTTTTTTTTTTAAAGTGACGCACACACGCACACACGCACGCACACACACACACACACACACACACACGGGTGGGGAGGGCAGAGGGAGAGAGACTCTTAAGCAGGTTCCACACCGGGCATGGAGCTCCATTTCACAACCCTGAGATCATGATCTGAGCCAAAATCGAGTCAGACACTTTACCAACTGAGCCACTCAGGTGTGACCCTCCCCTTCCTTTTTAATTTTTTTTGATTCTATTGGAAGGGGGAGTCACTTTTCTGTGCCTGAAATTTTTGATGGGAATAGGATGTGAAATTACGATAAGATGCATGTAGTACCTCAATGTACTAAACACAACTCACCATCTACCTTACTAAGTTTAAGGATAAAATGAGATAGTAGGTAGAAAGAACTTTTAAACTGAAGAATTATAAACTGAAGAATTATACAAAGTATAATGATTCAGGAATTCAGTTGAAAACAAAATCTAATCTAGAATGGGTTGATGAAATTATTGGCTTGTGTAACTAAATATTCTGAGAGAAGACTGTATCAGACAGGATGTTGATCTTGGGGTCATGAGTTTGAGCCCCACATTGGGTGTAGAGATTACTTCAAAATCTTAAAAAAAAAAAAAAAAAAAAGCCGAGGATGATAGAAAATGTAGTAGACTTTATTGGATGGGGAAGATTTTGATATAGACTGGATTTATTTTTTTTTTTAAAGATTTTGACGGAGACTGCGAGAGAGGGACCACAAGCAGGGGAAATGGGAGAGGGAGAAGCAGGCTTCCTGTAGAGCAGGGAGCCTGATGCGGGGCTAGATCCCAGGACCCTGGGATCATGACCTGAGCCGAAGGCAGACGCTTAAGGACTGAGCCACCCAAGCGCCCCGACATAGACTGGATTTATTTATTAAAGATTTTATTTATTTGAGAGAGAATGAGAGATAGAGAGCACGAGAGGGAAGAGGGTCAGAGGGAGAAGCAGACTCCCTGCTGAGCAGGGAGCCCGATGTGGGACTCGATCCCGGGACTCCAGGATCATGACCTGAGCCGAAGGCAGTTGCTTAACCAACTGAGCCACCCAGGCGCCCGACATAGACTGGATTTAGAAGTTGGGTTTTAGCTATTTTAAAATTTTAGCATTTTTTGGCCCAGGAAATGCCATGTGCAGATATATGGAGATGGGAAAAATGCAAAGTATAAAATTGATAAAGACAGGATATTCTAGAACTGAGCTGCCCCATATGGTAGTTAGTAGCAAAATACAGATACTGGAGGGCACTTGGGTGGCTCAGTCGTTAGGCGTCTGCCTTCAGCTCAGGTCGTTAGCCCAGGGTCGTGGGATCGACGTTGGGCTCCCTACTTGGTGGGAAGCCCGCTTCTCCCTCTCCCACTCCCCCTGCTTGTGTTCCTGCTCTTGCTATCTGTCAAATAAAATCTTAAAAAAAATATATATATATATATAGATAGATACTGGACACTTTGGCTAGTTCAAGTTGAGTAAGATATTAAAAATTTAAAAAATGTAAAATATCTCAATTTTATATATTTGAAACAATGTATTAGATATATGGATTACATAATTTGAATAAACATCTATTTTTACTTTTGTTAATGTAACTATTAGAAAATTTAAAATTATGTGGCTTGTTCCATGTCTGTTGGGCAGTGCTGCTTTAGAAAACGGAATAGTCAAGAGTTTTCCATTTATCTTTTATTTTCTTTAAACCCAAAGTATTTAATTATCACAAGGGCTCAAACTTAAGGGCTTAATTCAAGAAACAACAAAAATGACACCACAGCTTAAGCTACAGAGTCCTAGACAGGAATGAAAAAAAGGACAGACCATCTAAAAAAAAACAAAAAGGCAACACAAGGAGAGAGGCTAGACTGTCCGGAATCTTGGCTGGAGACCTGATTTGAGTAGGTTTCTTGCAGATACTTCTTAAAGGCTGTGGGGTTTTTCCAGAGCTCGGCAGCATGTGTGTTCAAAGGGCTATCGATGTTGGGTTCTCCTAGCAGGCTCTGGATGGACAGCAGGATGGTCCTGGCATCATATAGGATAGATCACTTGCCCTTCAGGATGCCCAGGCAGATGTTCCCCTGGATGTCCACGCTGGGGTGGTAGCAGGGTATGAGGAACTTCACCGTGTGGGTGCATTGTAAGGGTAGCCCCTGGCAAACTCCAGGGAGAAGGTGTACCTCAGGTCTTCATATACTGAGTCAGGTGCTCCATTTGAAAAAGTGGTCTGATTCAGGGAAGGCAGAAATTTCTGTGTCACAGACATTATGAAGGTCATCAGCTCCTGCTGTAGCCTCTTGCCCATGGGGCCCTGCACAGCGCCCCTGCTGGGCTTGACTCCTTTGTGGGTGGCGGCGGCTGGTGGCAGTTGGGTGCCACTTCTGGGAGGCCATCTGCTGTCTGGTCAGGGAGACGAACTTGGAGAGCACAACTGCAACCAGAATATTCCATTTATCTTATAAAAACGGACAATGGTAGTAAAGCACTAAATATGGATACCTCAAAAGACATTAAGGATTTCATTTTACAGTAAAAAACACCAGAAAAGTTTTTTCTAACGGATGACTCACCTTATAATATGATACCTTGCCATGAGTTTACTTTCTTTTGATTTAGTTTGTTCATGAGAAGGTATAGAAAATGTCAAATACTATGTCTTACTGTCTTTTATCTAGTATACTTACAGTGGAAGCAAGTATTTCTTAAAGGAACACGGGTATGACCTGAACAGTGCATCATTTTTTTTTTCTATCCTAACAGTAAACACTTACTAGCTGTGTTAATTGGGTAAAGTCGTAATTTTCTCATCTGCAAAAAGAGGATAATAAAACCTAGTATACATGTATATTGTATCAAATGAGGTAAGTGAACATATATTGTCATTGCCACTCAGATACAAACTGAGTGGGGTGCTTGTTAGCCATTGTAGGAGAAAGAGAACAAGATCTCCTCTCAGGGTGAGGATGACAAATACATGTGTTAAACCAATAGGACTTCAAGGCAAGATGACTCAGACAGTTGAATGAGGTATTAGAGTTAAATGATGTGAATGAAGTGGAAAGATTGATTCCACCTGGGCTGTCACATTTGAGCATAGACTCAATAGACGAGCATTGGGGTGGAATGGGTTGGGCAGGCATTTTAGATTTTGGATTGAGGGAAATGTATGAATGAAGGTAGGAAAGCTCAAGATATGTATTTGAGGTTCCTTTTGGTTTAAAATATTCATGGCTTTTTGATCTCTTCCAGTTGACTCATGTTGCCTTACTATACCTCAGTGCAGCGTATGAGCCTGGGATTTCCTTGTTGTATAGGGACTGTCCATCTTTGCATACATAGTGGGCAGCACAGAACCTGGCAAAAAGCAGCTATTCAGTAGATGATTGGTGGGTGGATGAATGAGCAAGAATTTTGCAGCATTCAGAAAGCACTGTATCACTTATTTTTCAGCGCGGATTTGTTTGAACTTCTAGCCCTTTATCACATATTTAACAGATATATTTGTTGATGGTTGTGCGTTGAGATCCCAGGAGCGTTAGGTTTTTATTCTCCCATGGAGATTTAACCTGAAGTCAGGGAGTTTTAATTACTTGCTGTTGCAGAGGGCTTGCACTCTACCTCTCAGTGACCGTTACATTCCTGCAGGTTTTCAACACAGCTTGTGGAGCTCTATTCTGTGAAGGATGTAGCTGGCTCCACTCCTTCCAGAAAAAAAGATACCTTGTCTGCAAACTTTTGGCTGTCTGGAATGGAACATTATTCTGCAGGGGAGGAAGCACAATGAAAAAGGGTCATACCTACAGGAAATCTAATATTTGCTCTGCAGTGAAATGTGAAAAATTGAAAGAAAGGAAGCAGCATAGTAACTAGAAGTCCACTTTGTGTGGGACTTCCTTTTTGGGGCGTTTCTCCTGCCCTCTTACATCATCATCATCATCATCATTATTTTTAAGATTTTATTTATTTGACAGAGAGGGGGGTGGCAGAGAGAGAGGGAGAAGCAGGCTCCCTGCTGAGCAGGGAGCCCACAGGGCTTTATCTCAGGACCCTGGGATCATGACCTGAGCTGAAGGCAGAGGTTTAACTGACTGAGCCACCCAGGCGCCCCTCATCATTATGTTTTAATGTTTTATTTCCTAACTGGTAAGTTGCTTTTATATTAATGGTGTTTGGGATCCACTATGAACACATTAACAGATTCACTGTTTAAAACAGCACAAAACAAAACTGTTTCTTCTACTTCCCATCATTTTTTTGAGAAAGGAAATCAGAAAAGCAGTTTACTATGCATATTCCCTTGCCCCTCTACCCATGTTATTAATGATTTTTGCAAGTGGACTAATTATACCATTGATTTCGCAGTTAGAATAAGGAATAGGAGCCATTCTTTTTTTTTTTTTTTAATTTTATTTATTTATTCATGAGAGACAGGGAGGGAGAGAGAGAGAGGCAGAGGGAGAAGCAGGCTCCCAAGGAGCAGGGAGCCAGATGCGGGACTCGATCCCAGGACCCTGGGATCATGACCTGAGCCGAAGGCAGATGCTTAACCATCTGAGCCACCCAGGCGCCCCAATAGGAGCCATTCTTAAAGGACTTTCTTTCCCCCTGTGAATTATACGATTTTTACACTAGCGTATTTGCAAAAACTTACAAATCATAAAGCCGAATATATTATGTCCTGCCCAGGAACACAAAGAGTTAAATCAAATATCCACCAGTTAGCACAGCTCACCATGGATGAAAAAAGGAAAGGGTGAGGACAGCAGTTTTTCTTTGTAAGCCTTTATTCTTTGGTACCCAGTTGCCTCTTGTCCTCATCACTAGCTCCTTTCATACACTTCTGAGATTTGATCAGAGTTTTGCTGACCGCGCTGGACCTTTAGCTGTGTAACAGAGCTCTTCCAATTCAGACACGTTCTGATATGGCTTAAAGAGCCATTTAATAAGTAGTAGTTGCACCATTTCCGAACTTTATGAGGCTTATGGATGTGTTAAGGCTTACGTTCCGGTGGGAATCGGGAATGGTGTGAAACCCGGGGATATAGGGAGAGGGTTGAAAGGGAGGCCTGAAGCAAGGCTGAGGTTTGGAGGAAGGGCTGACAACATCTGTGGCAAAATTACTTGATGATAAGAGTAAAAAAAAAAAAAATTTCATTTAGCCATTTTGGTATAAGACAGCCATATTAAAATGTTTTTGGGGGTGCTTGGGTAGCTCATTCGTTAAGCATCTGCCTTCGGCTCAGGTCATGATCCCGGGGTTCTGGGATCGAGCCCCATACCGGGCTCGCTGCTCAGCAGGAAGCCTGCTTTTCCCTCTCCCACTCCCTCTGCTTGTGTTCCTGCTCTTGCTCTTTCTCTCTCTCTCAAAATAAAAAAAATCTTAAAAAAAAAAAATGTTTTTCTTTGGGACATAGGTACTCAAGAAATGTTTGTTGACTTAATTTTTGAACCAATGGTGTGTTTTCAACACTTCCTCCTCCTGTTCTGTAATTTTGTATTTAGGCCCCAGAAATTACCCAAATCATGGTGGACAAACTTAAGAGCTGGCCTGCAGATTTTAGTAAAATGAATCCTATTTTTGAAGGAAAATGAGGTTCAATAAAGACATGAACATGAGTCTCTTTAAAGTCTCTACACAACTTTTTTACTATTGCAGTTTTTCATGCTGTTTCTACCTTCATGTGAATTTGACCAAATTGCATTTGTCTCTCCACACCTCAGTTCCTTTATTTTGAAAATTAAGGAATTGGATTAGTGGTCTTTTAAGGTCTGTTTTAGATCTCTTCATTTTGGTACCTCATTCATTAATCACTTTTCTCAAACACTATAATGCAAGATAAATAATTTTCCTCATTTCTAAAAAATCAGTTTTCAAAAATAGTCTTGCCTATAATTTCATTGTGGTAAACATGTCATGGCCTTGCCTTTGGGAACACAACTTATGGTTTTAGCATTGTAAATGGCAGATAATGTAAGTGTTTAAATCACTTCAAAGTTGGTATGATCTGAACTCAGAATCTTGCTCTTGACAAATACAGGCTTTGTGACCTCAGGCAAATTACTTTCTTAGCCTCAAATTCCTTATCTATAATTTGGAGGTGATAATGTATTTATAAAGTCTTTCTGAGGATTAAATGAGATCATGGCTATAAATTGTTTAGAACACAGCCTTGCCTATAGGAAGTACTCTGTATATATTACCTGAGGTTAATGATGTAACTTCTTAGATCATAAATTGAGGACTATTTCACTCAAATATTAAACTAATGACCAGAATGTTTCCTGATGGAAACTGAGCTAACCTATTTCTTTCTTTCTTACAGATATTATATTGTACTTTAAACACACCTAAAGTTGATATGGAAAGAGTCTTAGGATCTCATGTAGGTGTTGAAGATTTCATATTTGCCCATGTGAAAGGGATCCAAAAAGAAGTGAATGTATATAAATCTGAGGATTCACTTGGTCTCACTATCACAGATAATGGTACTGGTTATGCTTTTATAAAGGTAAGTCTTAAAAGAATAATTATGTGACCTAACTGAGGGTAATAGTTAAAATCTACCAGGTCAAAGAAATCTTCAGAGTGAAAGCTGGCTTAGCAGGGATGGTTTGATAAGGTTTCATTTAAAAAATGTTTCAAAGACCTCATTTTTTGTTTACCCTTTCCTTGAATTTCTTTCCTTCAGTTTAAACTTCCTCTAGAATTTAGAACTTATTGAAAAGAAAAGCCTGGTCCTGGTGCCCACTCATCCATATGAGCTCTTGTAGGTCTGTAGCTCCTTAATATCTGATGACTTCCGTGTTGATTTCCATTGATTTTTTTTTTTTTTAGGGTTATTTCCAAGTAAGAGTGTGTGTAATATATATATGTATTATAAATATAATTTAAAAAAACGTAATCTCTATGCCCAGTGTGGGGCTCAAACTCACAACCCTGAGATCAAGAGTTGGATGCCCTACCAACTGAGCCAGCCCGGCACCCCAAGTGTACACATTTTTGACAACTTATTAAATGTTCAACATTTTCTAAACTGTAATTCCTTTATTTAGATACAAAGAGAGCAATATAGAGCTGCAAAGATGGGAGAAGGAGGTTTGAAATAGTATGAAAAGCAGAACTGAGGAGTAGTAAAAAGGAAAATAGATTCATCTCTTTGTTTTTTAGATTTTATTTATTTTTGAGAAAAGCAGGGGGAGGGGCAGAGGGAGAAGCAGTCTCCCCTCATCTTTTTTTTTTTTTTTAAAGATTTTATTTATTTATTTGACAGGGACAGCAAGAGGGGGAACACAAGCAGGGGGAGTGGGAGAGGGAGAAGCAGGCTTCCCACCGAGCAGGGAGCCTGATGCGGGGCTCGATCCCAGGACTCTGGGATCATGACCTGAGCCTAAGGCAGATGCTTAACGACTGAGCCACCCAGGTGCTCAAGATTTTCAAGTTTTAAGTAATCTCTACACTCAGTGTGAGGCTCGAACTCACAACCCTGAGATCAAGAGTCACATGCTCTTCCGACTGAGCCAGCCAGGCGCCCCTGCTTAGTAGATATTTAAGAGATGAAGGGGGGTGCCTGGGTGGCTCTGTCCTTAAACGTCTGCCTTCAGCTCAGGTCATGATCCCAGGGTCCTGGGATTGATCCCCGCATCGGGCTCCCTGCTCACCAGGAAGCCTGCTTCTCCCTCTCCCACTCCCCCTGCTTGTGTTCCCCCTCTTGCTGTCCCTCTCTGTCAAATAAATAAATAAAATCTTTAAAAAAAAATCAAAAATCTATTAAGCAATTGTATAACAGCTGACTTCTATTGAATGATTATGTACTAGATACTGTTTCTCAGTCCTCACAATTCAGTTTGATACTATGTTTTTTCTTGTTGTATAACAAATTTTTAATGTATAGCTTACTGTACTCATACCTTTGTAACCACCACCGGGCTCAAGGGAAGCTTCATTTCTAACACCCAGAATTCTCTTGGGACTCTTCTCAGTCACTCTGCTTCCCCCACAAAGGTAGCCACTGTTCTGATCTCTATCACCATAGTTTTGCTTGAACTTCATTAAATAGATTCATGTACTCTATTGTTTCTGGCTTCTTTTGTTCAATATGATGTCTGGGAGATTCACCTGTGGGTAGGCAGTATTATTAACCTATTTTAAAGATGTAGAAACAGGATCAGGGAGGTTAAGTAGCTTGCTGCAAAGTTACGTAGCTGAAAAATTCAGGATTTGAATTCAAGAGATCTGGCTCCAGAGCTGACATTCCTATCCATGTCACTAAGAATTAGTTATAAATTTCATAAACAGAACATGTTTCATGTTTTTATTTTGTCTAAATCTTTGCTGATGCGTTGTCATCATTAAAAAAGTCTTAGGGAAGCTATCTTCTTAACTGTAAATAGTACTTTATTTAACTTCCCATTTGATAGAATGGCTATTTTTAGCTCTGCAAAAGATATGACTGTGCTGAAGGTCGAGTGGTGATCAAATGGAAAATCGTGAGTTGGGAAAGTCATGTGGGATTATCTGGGGGAAGCTCAGGACATGAGGCACATGCAGCAATGCCTTTCTAATGTGAGCAGGGAAGGGTTTAGAAGTTTCGCAAGCACGTGTGGATTTTTTAGATCTTAACCTCTGATGTTCAGAGCTTGTATTTATTTATTTTTAATGCTTCCTTGAACATGTGCCTGCCTCTGTACTCATTACTAGTCCTGTGGAGACATCATGATGGCAAAGAGAAAGTGGAGCATAAGCCAATTGCTGACGTATAATTCAACTTAGAGAAATGAATAGCCTGTGTACATGGTTAATATGACTTTAAAAATTGAGGGGGTAATTTAAAACTTATTGAAACATTGTAATAATACAGAGGACTTTCATAATACCCTTTATCCATTTCTCCAATTTTTACCATTTGCCACATTTGCTGTTTTGTTTGCTCTCATACACACGTGTATATGTGTGTGTATATATATACACATAAATACAAATACGTATAATTTTTCTGAGCTATTTGAAAAAGTGGGTTGTATGTATTATGCCTATTTAGTCCTTACTATTTCAGAATGGAGTTACTAAGCACAGGGTTTTTCTCTATATAACTATAGTACAATTGTGAAATTCAGAAAATCTAGTATTGATAAAACTGCAGTGTGGGGCACCTGGGTGGCTCAGTCGTTAAGCGTCTGCCTTCAGCTCAGGTCATGATCCCAGGGTCCTGGGATCAAGCCCCACATTGGGCTCCCTACTCTGCGGGAAGCCTGCTTCTGCCTCTCCCACTCCCCCTGCTTGTGTTTCCTCTCTCGCTGTGTCTCTCTGTCAAATAAATCTTTAAACAAACACAAGAACCTGCAGGATGGACATTGGTTTAAAATTATTTTATCAGTTGCCAAATATCCTCTTTAATCTGAATGTACATATATAAACAAAGTATTCAGAGGTTACTTGGAATAGGTTTTTTCCTGCCGCTTTCCCCACTAAGTGGTTATTATTTATTTGAAATACTGTTGAATCTATTTGCTTCTCTTTGAATTGAGTTTCCCCCTTATCCTTGTTTTCATTTTTTCTGAATACATAAAATACTAACATTCGAAAGTTAAAACTGTATTAAAAGACCTTCAGAGATCTGTCACTCCCCTAGCCCTCTATCCCATTACTCATTTCTCCCACTCCTTATAAGTAATCATTTTCATTAATTTTTGGCTCACCATAAGCAGAAAAAGAAACATTCCAAGAGTTTGTATGTCATTCTTGTTCAGGGACTGTGTTATGTTTTCTGTATGGTTCCAATTTTAGTGTATGTGCTGCTGAAGTGAGTGCTTGATATCCTTTCAGTAGTGGTTAGAAGTCGGTATATTAGAGTAGGACAGTGTGGTATAGATTCAGACAAGGGTAAAGAGGAAGGATTCCATGATGAGGGAGGCAGTGCAACGTGATGCATGGGAGCATGGGCTTGGGGCACCTGGGTGGCTCAGTCAGTTGGGCATCTGATTCTTGATTTTTGGCTCAGGTCATGATCTCAGGGTCCTGGGATTGAGCCCCGTGTTGGGCTCCATGCTTTTTTTTTTTTTTTAATTCATTTGAGGAAAAAAAAACATGAGCAAACAGGAGCACAAGCAGAGGGGAGGGGCAGAGGGAGAGGGAGAAGCAGACTCCCTGCTGAGCAGGGAGCTGGATGCAGGGCTAGATCCCAGGACCCTAGGGATCATGACCTGAGCTAAAGGCAGATGCTTAACCCACTGAGCCACCCAGGTGTCCCAGGTTCCATATTTTTTTGTGTCTGGGTGTGTCTTTTTTTTTTTTTTTTTTTTTTTTTTTTTAAGGAGGCTCCATGACCAACTTGGAGCCCAACCCAGGGCTTGAGCTCATGACCCTGAGATCAGGCCTTTGTCAGAATCAAGAATCCAATGCTCTACTGACTGAGCCACCCAGGTGCCCCCAAAAAGCAGTTTTAAGAGGGAAGTTCATAGAGATAAATGCCTACCTCAAGAAACAAATCTCAACCTAACTTTATACCTCAAGGAGCTAGAAAAAGAACAAATGAAGCCCAAAGTTAGTAGAAGGAAGTAAAGAACAAAGATGAGAGCAAAAATAAGACTAGGAATATCCGGGGCACCTGGGTGGCTCAGTTGGTTAAGCATCTGACTCTTGATGTTGGTTTAGGTTGTGATCACAGGGTTGAGATCGAACCCCATGTGAGGGGGTTGCTGCTTGGGATTCTATCTCTGCACCCCCCACCCCACTCTAAAAGAAGGAGACTAAAAAGACAATAGAGAAGATCAATGAAACTAAGAGTTGGTTCTTTGAAAAATAATTGACCTTTAGCTAGATTCACCAAAAAGGACTCCAATAAAACCAGAAGTAAAGAGATGTTACACTGGATATCACAGAAATGCAGAGGATCATAGGTATAACTGTTCACAGTAGTTTTCTAACATCTTGGACGACATATAAGAAATGGGTAAATTCCTAGAAACCTACAACCCACCAAGACTGATGATGAAATAAAATTTGAGCAGATGGATTTAATCTCCTTGATAGTAATGAAAAACTTCCCAACAAAAGTTTAGGACCAGATGGCTTCACTGGCAAATTCTAGCAAACATTCAAAGAGAAGAATTAATACCAGTGCTTCTCAAATTCTTTCAAAAATTGGAAGTGAACTCTTCCAAACTCATTTTATGAAGTCAGCATTACCCTGATACCAAAACCAGACAAGAATGCCATGAGAAGAGCCAGTATTCATAATATAAATGCAAAAGTCCTCAACAAAACATCAGTCATATTCAGCAATACATTAAAAGAATCATACCTCATGACCAAGTGGGGTTTATTCCAGGGATGGTTCAACATCCACAAATCAATGTGATAATCATAATTTTTATCCTTCATTTTGTTAATGTGGTTTATCTCAGTAGATGCAAAAAAAAAAAAAACATTTGATAGAATTCAACATCTGTTTATGGTAAAAACTCTCAACAAAGTGGGTATAGAGGGAACATACTTCAATGTAATAAGGGTCCTATAGGACAAGCCCACAGCTAACATCATACTTAGAGGAAAAGCTTTCAGCTTTTCACCACTAAGATCAGGAACAAGGCAAGGATGACCATTCTTGCCACTTCTATTTAACACAGTATTGGAAGTTCTAGCCGGAACAATAAGGCAAGAAGAAAGGTATCCAAGTTGGAGAGGAAGAAGTAAAATGGTCACTGTTTGAAGATGATATATACAGAAAACTCAAGACTTTATCCAGAAAACTGTTAGAACTAATAAATTCAGTAAAGTTGCAGGATATAAAATGACATGCTAAAATCTTCTATTTCTATATGGTAATAATGAACTATCAAAAATTGAGAAAACAGTTCCATTTACAGTTGCATCAAAAAGGGTAAAGTACCGAGGAATAAATTTAACCAAGGAGAATAGCCTATTCAAAACTATAAAATGTTAATGTAAGAAATTGAAGACAAATGAAAAGCTATACCATGGTCATGGATCAGAAGAATTGATATTGTTAAAATGTCCATACTACCCAAAGTAATATTAGCCAGTGTAATCCCTATCAAAATTCCAATGACACTTTTCATACAAATAGAACAAATAGTCCTAAAATTTATGTGGAACCAACCATAGAAGACCCTGAATAGCCAAGCAAGGTTGAGAAAGAACAAAGCTGGAGGCAGGACACTCCCTGATTTCAAAGTATATTACAAAGCTATGGTAATTAAAACTGTGGTATTGGCATAAAAACAAACCTTGATCAATGGGGCAGAATAGAGAGCCCAGAAATAAACTCTTGCATATATGGCCAATTTATAACAAAGGAGCTAAGAATATACAATGGAGGAGGGGACACTCTATATTTTTATTTTGAGATAATGTTTAATAAGTGGTGTGGGAAATATGGGATAGCCAGTAATGGGAAAATTGGATAGTCACATGCAAAAGAATGAAACTGGATCATTATCTCACACCATACACAAAAATTAACCCAGAATGGATTAAAGACTTGCATTTAAAACCTGAAACCACAAAACTAGAAGAAAAGATAGGCAGTAAGCTCTTAGACATAGATTTTGGTGATTTTTGAACCTGAAAACAGAAGCAATAGAAGGAAAAATAAAAAGTAGGCTATTTAACTAAAATAGATTAAAAAAAAATGGGCAGAAGATCTGAATAGACATTTCTCCAAAGAAGACCTACAGATGGCTAACAGCTACATGGAAAGATGCTTTATGTCATTAATCATCAGGGAAATGCAAATCAAAACCACAGTGAGATACCACCTTGCACCTGTTAGAATGGCTGTTCTCAAAAGGACTAGAAGTAACAAATGTTGGTGAGGATGTGGAGAAAAGGGAACGCTTGTGCACTGTTGGTAGGAATGTAAATTGGTGCAACCACTATGGAAAACAATATGGCGTTCCCTCAAAAAATTAAAACTAGAACTACCATACAATTCAGCAATTCCACTTCGGGGTATTTATATGGGGAAAATGAAAATGCTAATTCGGGAAGATAAATGAACCAGGGATGCCTGGGTGGCTCAGTCGGTTAAGTGTCCAGCTCAGGTCATGATCTCAGGGGGGTGGGACAGAGCCCCACATCCGTCTCTGTACTTCGTGCAGAGTCTGCTTGTCCCTCCCCCTCTGCTCCTCCCTCTGTGCACGCTCTCTCTAAAATCATAAAGACAAATGCACCATGCATTTGTGTATGGTGTTCATTGCAGCATTATTTACAGCAGTCAAGATGTGGAAGCAACCTAGGTGCCCATCCACTGATGAATGGATAAAGACGTACACACACACATACACTGGAATATTAGCTGTATAACAGAAAGAAATCTTCCCATTTGTGGCAATATGGATGGACCTCAAGGGTATTATGCTAAGTGAAATGTCAGAGAAACACCTATATTGTATAATCTATCTTCTATGTAGAATCTAAAATATATATGTGATTAAAAAAATTGAATTAAAAGACAGTATGGTTCTCACAGATAAAACTTTTCAGGTGAAAAGACAACAGACTAAAACATTTGTGATTTTAGATTTTACAAGTCTCAATTTCCCAGATCATGACCTGAGCCAAAACCAAGATTCAGACGTTTAACCAACTGAGCCACCCAGGCGTGCCCTTTGCTTCTGAATTTGATTCCCCTTATGGTGTTCTTCAAGTTTCTTACACTGCTTTTCCCATCTCTCCATCCCAGATCCCTATCTGCTACCTCTGATGATTACCCATGCTTTGACTTTTTTCTCGCCCACCCGGATTCTTGCCTGGCCCCTTGCTCTGACTTCTGGTAACTGCCTTTCTTCCTTCGGTCTGGACCCTCTTCTAGTGACCTCTGTGGCTACTCATAGGTCCAGGACAACCTAGATTTTTGTTACTCTGACCTTTAATTTACTGGTAAGATTTATGTGTGTCTGTAAAGTTTTCCATTTTTCAAAATTTTATTTATTTAATCTCTACACTCCACCTAGGGGCTCAAACTCAAGACTCTGAGATCAAGAGTTGCATGCTCTTCTGACTGAGCCAGGCATGTGCCCTGTAAATTTTTCATTTGATTAATTTTATATACTGCTTATTTTTAATCAATTGTGACAAGTCTTAATATGTGGTGGGACACTGAAATTTATATGGTGTCATTGATCAAAGGAAAAAATAGGTTCAGAAGGTATTAAGAGATAAATTAGAATAAAAAGGAAGTGGAAGTTACATAGATTTTCACATTCTCGAATGGCTTAATGGGTAGATGACAGGATATTTAAGTTTTTTTTTCTTTATACTCTAGTTTTTTATTTTTTATTTTTATTTTTTAAAATATTTATTTGATAGAGAGCAGAAGCAAGGGGGGAGAGGGGCAGAGGAAGCAGGCTCCCCGATGAGCAGGGAGCTCGACACATGGGGCTCGATCCCAGGACCCTGGGTTAATGACCTGAGCGGAAGGCAGACACTTAACTGACTGAGGCACTCAGGCGCCCCTCTAGTTTTCTTTTAAATCTTGCTTATTTTTCTGTGACCCTTTAGATACTCCAGTTGCACTTATGGTGTGTTGTAGTAACTCTTAATTCTTTTAACTTATAATGCTAATATTGACTCCTAATAATAAAACAATACCGGTCAGATTATGAAATTTCTCATTTTTTTAATATTTCACTTTTTGTAATGATAGTGAACTCTGAATTGGCATTATTTCTTTTGCATGAAGCATATTAATAGTTACTATTATAATGAAAATAGGAATGTTCTTAAAATTGGGGAAAAAAACCTATTGTGAGTTTTGGTATATATTAATAAAACTTTAAAAAGTCCGACCTTCCCAGAATGGTCTTGTACAATTCTCTTTTTTCTGTTGATATTATTATGGAGATGCTGGGGTGCATGAGATCAGTTTTCCTCTTAACTCTTAGACGCAGTGGTTACCCTGCTGATTCAGAAGGTGTTATTCTTCCACCTGGTAAGAGTGGGGAATGCACTTTTTTTTTTTTTTTTTAAGATTTTATTTATTTGACAGAGCGAGAGAAGGAACACAAGCCGGGGGAGTGGGAGAGGGAAAAGGAGGTTTCCCGCAGAGCAGGGAGCCCGATGAGGGGCTGGAGCCCGATGCAGGGCTTGATCCCAGGACCCTGAGATCATGACCTGAGCCGAAGGCAGACGCTTAATGACTGAGCCACCCAGGCGCCCCCACATGCTTTTATTATATATCTAGTAGCCTCTAATATTTCTGTCCTATCCACCCCCATGAAGGATTTGTGACTCCTGAGGCTGACTATGGATTTTCTTTTGCCCTGTTCCTCACTACTTTGGAAGAATTAACTTTGCAGGGCTGTTATCTGTGCAGTTTTTTTCTGGGCCTCTGATCCCTAAAATCCTTCTCTAAAATCTTAGTACTGTCTTAGGGAGTCTTAGGTCTCCTTTTGAGACTCTGAGCTATAGATTTATTGTATAGAAGTAAAATAGATTTAGGAAAGACCAATTCGAAGTTTTCCTGAGTCCTAAGTTCTCCTGACCTAAAAGGTGTAAGTGAAAAATGATAGTATAGTATCACTCCTACTGGCTGCCTAAATGGTAACCACACCTGTGTCTTATTAGTTAATCGATGTTCTTAGCTGAGGTTGTACTAATTCTTGAATCATTACATTTGTAACTAAGGTTTAAAAAATGTAGCCAGTAAAAAAAAAAAACAAAAAAACAAAAAACTTAAGCTCTATTCTCATGTAATGGGTTTCATTTTGAAATGATTCAACAACCATTTTCGGAGGGACTTTGTGCTAGACACAGAGCACGTAATGGTGAATAACACCATCTGTCTCCAAGGATATTATGGTTCAATAATGGACATTGAGAAGTAAATGAACAATTGCTCGATAGTATGCTGAACTGGCAAATTACGATTTTCCCAAGCTTCAATTTTTCTAATCTGTGACGTGAAACTCTCATTAAGGTTGTTAAAATTAAATGAGATGGCAAATGTAAAGTGCTCAGCTTAGAGCTCAGAATATGTGGCAAAACCTATTAGAGAAGCATGAGAGTGACACCCTGACCATTCTTGGGGGAGTACCCCAGGGGATGTCAGAAGTTTCTCAGAGAAGGTGTGATGACTGATGGAGCATAATTCTAAATGAGGTAAGATGGTTGTCCTTTGTTGCTTGGTCTTTCATCTTTAACTGAGCCTTAAGTTGTGTTGTTAATATGTCAGTGTATTATATATAATGTCTCAGGAGCATGAAAAGTAATGTTATGCAGTTCCATTTTGTATTATGTGTTATCCTTAATTTTCTTTCTTTCAGAGAATTAAAGATGGTAGCCTAATTGACTCTGTTAAAACAGTCTGTGTGGGGGATCATATTGAATCTGTAAATGGAGAAAATATCGTTGGGTGGCGTCACTATGATGTTGCAAAAAAATTAAGGGAATTAAAAAAAGATGAATCCTTTACCTTGAAGTTAATAGAACCTAAGAAGGCATTTGGTAAGTTGGGTGTGGGTGTGTATGTGTATGAAGTGTTCCCTTCCCTGGCTTGTCTTTTTAAGACAAGCGTACTGAGCTGTGATGTCATGTGATACAATATATCCATTAAGACTATAGAGAATGACAGCACTGACAAGGGAAAACAATTATTCGAGGAGAAAAAAGTTGTTAAAAAAGGACAATTTCTGAAAGACCTTTGGAGTTACAAAGTCTAATGTCCAGTGACTTTGTGGCTGTTCCAAACTCCAAGGAGAGCACATTGTATTACATTTATCTTGCTCAGCAATAAAATTCTTGATTGAGCTCTCTAAGCCATAATAACTGTTGTTCATGGACCTCAACAGCAAAAACTTCAGTTACACACAGAATTGGTATTTAAAATAGTTATCTAGTCTATTTTAAAGACTTCCTTCAATACTTTTCCTCCATTGGCATTTTGAATTTGGCAGCATGGTATGGTATGAAATTACTTCCACTTTGGTGTGACATCTGTACTTGCTTGGTTTTAGCCATGGCAGCTGTGTCCCAACTGTTCAAACCAGAGCCATCTCCTCTACAGGAGAATGTGCCAGCTTCTCTCTACCCAGCACTATTTTAATAAGCCAAATGACCGCCTAATGTTCATCAGTGTTGAAATATCTTCAGCAGAATCATTCTAGACTGCCCTTACTCATCCATGACCCCACCCAAATTATGTTCGTTCTTTTGCTCACAGTACATAAATAATCCTTATAGTTTGTCTTTTTATTTTTTTTTTAAGATTTTATTTATTTATTTGAGAGAGAGAGAATGAGAGATAGCACGAGAGGGAAGAGGGTCAGAGGGAGAAGCAGACTCCCTGCTGAGCAGGAAGCCCGATGTGGGACTTGATCCTGGGACTCTAGGATCATGACCTGAGCTGAAGGCAGTCGCTTAACCAACTGAGCCACCCAGGCGCCCCTATAGTTTGTCTTTAATGGGTGTTTTTTCAGGGTCCTTACAGTTTGTCTTTAATGGGTGTTTTCTCAGGGCAATTATTAAAAATGATGGGAGAATGCAATAGATCTTGGTAATTACATTTTCCCTCCCTTAGCAAGTAAGCGACAGATACTAGCCATATGGAAATGGAAATTCTTCTCTACTTCCAAGTGATTCTGTGCCATTTAATAGAAATACAGTAATTATATGACTTGGGGGAGAAAGAGTTCCATAGAAGGTTTAAGAAAAGAATGCCTTGCAACTGATCGATGTATAAAATTGTTGAATCACTATATTGCACACCTGAAGCTAATATAACACTGTATGTTGACTATACTGGAATTAAAATAAAAAATCCCGGGGTGCCTGGGTGGCTCAGTAAGCATCTGCCTTTGGCTCAGGTCATGATCCCAGGGTATTGGATTCAAGCCCCACCTTGGGTTCCCTGCTCAGCAGGAAGCCTGCTTCTCCCTCTCCTACTCCCCCTGCTTGTGTTCCCTCTCTCGCTGTCTCTGTCAAATAAATAAAATCTTAAAAAAAAAAAATTAAAAAAACCCAAAAGAAAACACTGGGTGGCAGGGGGAGGGGTGAGGAAGAATGCCTTATGCCAGTGCTGCTCCTGGAGGGATCATTCATTCTAGGAAACAATACTGTACATACTGTGATTCTGCATGGAGTACAACCCAGCTTCTGAGCTTGCTTGTCACAGAAGGTGGGCAGCACTCAGGTTTCTATCTAGCGCTCGTTTTGAAGTGGCTTTGTTTGCTGACCAACGCCTTGGGTATTATAACATATAAACCACTAGGATGTAAACAGTTTGAGATATTCTTACTTGATTTAGACTCTTTGTAAATCAGTCATTCTCTTGGTACAACTCAAGGAGTATAAATTTTTTTCACCTTCTACCGTGTAGTTTATTTTTCAAAGTTAATCTTTTTCTATTTTTACCTATTGTCTGCATCTAAATCTTGTGGTCCCTGTATCTTTATAGAAAGTTACTGATACACTTTAACTTGGATGCTAGGTTGGTATTAGTTTTGGATATTACAGAGATCATTGTATTTAGCTATTGTTGCTCCATGATTAGGTTTTCTCCTTCAGTGCCCGAGACACATGTGTAGATGGTTGCCGTGCTGCACTGCCTTATGTGCCTGGCTACTATTTTTTTTTTAATTTTAATTTTTTTAATTTTAATTTTTTTATTAACATAATGTATTATTTATTTCAGGGGTACAGGTCTGTGATTCATCAGTCTTACACAATTCACAGCACTCACCATGGCACATACCCTCCCCAGTGTCCATCACTCCCCTGGCTACTATTAAACCTGCTCTCTGTTGCCTCATAGGAATTTCATGTACACATTTGAGAAGGACAGTGGGTAGGATTTTCCTAGTGGGGGTGTATTGTTTTAGCATCCCAAATTCTGGTGGTGCTGTGGGTTAGGATATGTGGAAATTGATTTTGGAGCAGTGATAGGTTTTTATCTTCCAAAGTTCCTATGACAGCTTAACACAGCCCAACTTAAATCTGCTGGACTATATGCATTTCCACTCCAGGTTGGTACTTGACTTTGGGCCACAGCTTGGGGATTTCTCTCTTAGAAGTAGGCTTTCCTGCTCTGCCTATAATTCAGCCCTCAATTTTGCTGCTTTTTGCCTTGAGATAAAGGCAATGCTAGTTTGTTTCTCATCCTTTGACTTCGTCCCAGTGCTTGGTGCTTTTCTTGGAAGGGGAGTATCCATTAGGAGGTACTTGAGGAATCTAACTTCTCCCAGTTCTCTTGGTTCTAATTTTTTTCTGCTTCCTTCCTTCCTGTGTCTTCTAGCATTATCATTGATGAATTGATTCAAATTCCTAGTCCTTCATGATTATCTGACTCTGTTGTGTTGGATTCCTACAGGAGAAAAGGGCCAACGTAGGTGAGGCAGAATGTTCTGGTCTCTGCGATCAGCTAGGCCACCTAGGCTGAAGTGAAGTCATTTCTAGGATTTTTACCAAAAGCTTTTGAAATAGCCATACACTCTAGTATTTTGACATTTCCTTACCAACTTCCCTAAAGATTTAGCCTGGGGAGTCACGTGGACTGTGTCCTAAAATGCACAAAGGAGTGTACTTGGTTGCTTTGCAGTGGTAGAACAAGGATGATGAACACAACTCTGGATAGGGGAATCTTTACAGTCTGCTCCTATTTTCATTTTTAGGTCCACCACCAGTCACATCCCATTTCCAGGGGCCATTATATATGCCAAGATTCTTTTTGAGAGCTATAGAATAAATACTTTCTAGTTTAATGAAAAGGCATTTTTTTGGTAAACTTAACAAGTAGGTCTCAGAAACAAAGACTGTCAGTCATGCCTTGGGAAGGTCAGGAACGAAGGCCATTTCGGGAATGTATGAACCAGGCACCTTTCATGGCCCTGGTCTGATTAATTCCCTCCAGTTATTTCCTATCTTCGTGTTACTTCACTCAGGGTTCAAATTCCTGGGAGAGCAGGGGAAACTGATTAGGTCATGTCCCATCTTGGTAGTGGGGAGGCAGGCATGGTTAATAGGCTCACCAAAATCATGCAGAACAGTGAGGGAGAAATTTCCTTTTGGGTAGGAAAAAAGTAGCAGATGTCCATTTTGCCATTTCTCCTAAGCTTTTATACCTTGTTTAGTGGAGTGTGTTGGTTTTCTCTTGACTTTGAATCTGACTCTACCCATGCATGATACGGTCAGTCTGGGTATATTAGAATGGGTCTGGAGGGAGGCAGGGTATTGTCAGTTGGCTTTGGGTGTCTGGTCTTACGGATTTTTTTTTTTTTTTCCTGTTTGGTGTTGGGTGCTATGTAAATGGCAGTTTGGCAATGGACTCTCTAGAGATCGTGATGGCAAATTTTTTTTTTTAGGATTTTATTTTAAGTAATCTCTACACCCAACGTGGGACTTGAACTTACAACTCTGAGATCAAGAGTCACATGTTCTACTGACTGAACCAGCCAGGCTGCATCAAGCTTTCTTTAAGGGAGAGAGTTAAAAGCCACATTCTTCTTGGTGCTGGCCACCGGATTTGGAAAGGGCAGTAATCCAGATTTGGACTATACTTCTGGGAAGGTCCTTCATTTATGTCTCCCACAAATAATTTATTAAGAATTTTCTGTATTCCAGGTACTCCATTAGGCACAGTGGATACTAAGAAAGACGAAGCCATAGCTCCTGCATTTTGAAGAGCTCACAGTTTAGCAAAAGGCTGTTACTGATTGAATTGTGCCCCCCTAAAATTCTTGTGTTGAAGCCCTAATCACCACCACCTCAGAATGTGACTGTGTTTGGAGATAAGGTCTTTAAGGAGGCAGTTAAGTTAAAATGAGATCATTAGGGTGGGCCCTGATCCAATGTGACTGGTCGAAGAGGAGAAAATTTGGACACACATACACATAGCAGGAGAATGCCATGTGACCATGAAGACCTGTACAAACCAAGAAGAGAGGTCTTAGAAAGAAAGCAACCCTGGGGATGACTTGATATCCAGCTTCTCGGGAACAGAGGAAATAGATTTCTTCTGTTTAAGCCAGGTGGTCTTTTGTGGCAGCCTTAGGAAACTAACACAGAGGCCAGTAGGCTTAAAGGAAAATTAACAGTGCAAATTCTTTGACTGTGGCAATATGAGCTCCCTAATAATCTAGAAGGTATAGGTGGAGTATCTTAGCTGTCCTTTGGCCTTAGGTAGATGGCAGGAACATACTGATGTTTTCATTGAATAGATATTTGAACAGTTAGTATATGCTGGTATTAGAGTGTTAGTGGCTGGCATAATAATAGTTCCTTGAGCATCCACCGTATTCCATCACCATACTACTTGCTTGGTATATCACATGAATAAGATCTAGTTCTTGCCTTCAAGAAGCTCCTATCTAGTGGGAGGAAATGAACATGAAAAGAAATTCAATAAAGAAAGTTAGCAGTGCTAACATGCACTAGAGGCATAAAAGTGGGCGACATCAAGTCTACCTAAGGAGTTGAGGAAAAGCTTCCTGGAGAAAAGATTTGAGCTGAATCTTAAGAGGTGTGCTCAGTGAACAAATTAGGGAAGGTTGTCCCAGGGAGTAGGAATAGAATAAGCAAAGGTGTAGAGGTATACAGCAGTATCCTATGTTTGGGAATATCATGTATGTCTGTATGATTGGAATAGAGGTTCTAGGTGGTTGTGTGGCAAGAGTTGAAGCTCAAGGGTCTGTAGAAACCAAATCAAGAGCCTTATATGTGAAGATAAAAGAGTGGGCAATGAAGGGTTTTAAGCAGGTGATGAGACTTGGCTTTTAGAGAGATATTTTGGAGACTGTGTCAAATGGGTGGGGGTGGTTTATAAGCTCGTGTGGCCACGGAAATCCATGAAGATTCTATTGTGTAGGTTGAGGAGAGAGAAGAAATCTGAATGAAGGCAGTAGCAGTAGGTATGGAGGTGAGAAATAGTTCTGAGGAATAGACTGGTGTGCTGGAGCCATTTGTGCACATCTCTTCCAAACTCCATGTTCAGTGACCTCACATTGGTGGCTTGAAACTGGCTATGGTGTGGGGTATTTACATCACAGACTCAGAAAGTACTGCAAGTTTGGGCTTTTTTTTTTTTTTTTTAAGCCTGGAGAGCTGATGGTTAAACACTTAGCTGCATACCACTGAATATTAAGAAGGTAGAGTTGGAAACTCATTGAATGTAGAGGTAAAAGAAAAGAGATTGCAAATGATAACCCACAGATTTGTGGCTTGGGTAAGGGGTGGAATGGAGTGTTTTTTTTTAAGATGAGGAAAACTAGAAGAGAAATAGATTTGGGTGAGGACTTAGAGAAGAGAGACTGTACTTACAATATAATTTTAGGCTCGATGAGTTTGAAACCTGTGGGAGAATTTAGTTGGAAATGTGTAAGAGGTAGACAAGTGTTGAGAACTGGAGCCTAGGGAATGGGATTTATGAGTAATTTGAAGTGTGGAATCTGATCGCTCAAGGTAGTAAGAAAAAGACCAAACCTGGAGCTGTGGCGGAAGGCCAACATTTAGGGAGTAGAAAGAGGAGGAGCCAGCACAGTGAGGAATGGCCAGACATGGAAGAGACAGGCTCTGGATGGCCTTTTCCCAAACACTCAAGAATCCATTACTTGACCCAAGAGCAGGTGCTCCACTCAGCTTTTCTAAGTTGGTGGTCGGGCTCTGAGGGAGAAATAAAGGCTACTTTAAAACACACCCTCAGATTCTCCTGTGTTGATCAGAGTTTAAATCACTGTTTTTCATCTAGTGGATTTCAACCACTGTGTTTAGAATAGGGAGTAGAATAGAATTGAAAACTTCATAGTTCTTTGTGCCTAGTAAGGGTAGGTAACATTATACATGTCAGTTAATGTTTTTTTGTATATTTGTGTTTCAGATATAGGTGTGTGTGCATCTGTATAATTATGTTATGATATAATGTGTTTATTTCTCACTGTGGGTCATAGCAAAAAATAAAATTTGGAAGCAACTGGTTTAAGTGATTCCCTTGTTAAAAATTTGTAGTTTGAGGAGTCTTTCCCATACCTAACATGGTTTCTCCTGGTCAGCTGCTTTCTAATCCAAATTCTCTGCCTTCTAGCCATGAGTTGATGGCAGCCTTCCCAGTTCTTATCAAGTATCGGGTGGAATGTCTCTGGTGGTATTTTTTTTTAGGGCATGGCTCACTTCCTTTCCCTTTTTGCCAATGAAAAGGAACATGTCTCCACAGTGAGCTCAACACTGCAGGGTTTGCCCTGTAAACCTAGACTTTCCCAGGGCTATGAAAACCCACTCTTAACTGGCTCTAAGACCAGAATAGTTCAACTGGTTTGCTTCCTATGAGGTCTTGTAATTGCAGAAAAATAACTGTTAAATCTATGAAACTTAGATTGTTTTACTTGGATGAGTCTGTATTTATCCTGGAGAAGTTCTTTAGTTTGTAATTGTTGCCCTTTATGGAAAGATGTTTGTAGGAGGCCTGAAATGTTTTTGTAAATTGTTTCCAAAATCAAAGGGAGTTGAAAGAAAAAGTTTATCTCCTAAAGCAGTGATAGTCTTTATTTTGAGGTTGGGTTTTGTAATAGATCTCTGGGCTATGTCTTCTTTTAGAGAGTTCATTTCTGTGCTATGTGTCTATCAGAATAGGATGTTCAGTATGTGAAGTACGTCTGAGTCCTTTGAGTCATTCACAGCTGGAAAACTCGGACCTCATCTTTGTGATTCAGCTTCACTGATGTACTCATTTTCAAAGACGAAGTCTATTTGATATTAAGAGAGAAACTTTGGCTTTTAAGTTTTAGATGACTTTTTTGATAGTATTTTTTAAGTATTTGAAAATATTTTTCATGCTATTTCTAGTGAAAAAGTTTCAACTAATAAATGCTCTTGGTGCCTTTTCATGTTTACTGAATTCTACAAAATATACTGGGGAATATGATAAAAGTTACTAAAGAGGAAGAAAGCATAAGTAGTTAAGTATGTAGACTGTCATATATGGGCTGTGTGATAATGTGGCATTAGATGAATTAAACTTTCTGTGGCTTGGTTTCTTCATATAAAAAGTGAAGATGGTAATAGTATTTATCACATTGAGGATTAAATGATTAAACACATGAAAAAAATCATAGACTAGTCCCTGACACATAGTACGTGTTCAATAAAAGTATTATTATTATGAAGGTGTAGCCTTTCTTTTCTTTTTTTTTTTTTTTTAAGATTTTTATTTATTTGACACAGAGAACACAAGCAGGGGGAGCGGCAGGCAGAAGGAGAGGGAGAAGCAGGCTCCCTGCTCAGCAGGGAGCTCAATGCGGGGCTCGAACCCAGGACCCTGGGATCATGACCTGAGCCAAAGCAGATGCTTAATCGACTGAGCCACCCAGGCACTCCAGGTGTAGCCTTTCTATAAGTTCATGAACAGCAATGCAGGTGAGTTGGTTATAGCAGGTATTTGTTGGGAACTCTGTCACAGTTGCAGATCATGGAAAGACAGATGATGACATCATATCTCATATCAAATAATGAGATATATCCATATGTCTTTATAGTAGCTACATGCCATTCAGTTTTCTAAGTACTTTCTAAGTAGGAAATCACTTAATCCTTTCAACCATGCTAAAATATTAAGCCATTTGTTCAAAGTTTTAGAGCCAGCTAGTGTGTGATGGAGGCAGGCTTCTAACCCATGCAGTGAACTTTCAGAGCCAGCTTGCTAACAGCTGTTATGGATAAGTCCATATGTTTGCTGTCCTCAAGGAACTTACGATTTATATTTGTAAGGAGGTAGATACATTAAGAATCAAGTAATTCTATTATTAGCAGTAATAGCTACCATTTATTGAATGCTTATAAGAAGCAATAAAGAACATAGGCTCTGAGACAAATTGGGTGTAATTCCTGTCCTGCTGCTTATTACCTATGTGATTTTTGGAACAGTTACTCCCTTTGTTCCTGTTTACTTATCCATAAAGAGTTGTGAGGATTAAATGAGTTAATATATGTAAAGCACTTAAAATAGTGCTTGGCACATAGTGCTATATAAATGTAAGTCATTCCTAATAGGACTACTATTATGGCCTGTTTTAATCCTCATGCCATTCTTGAGAGGGTTTTTCAGATAAGTAAACTGAGACTTTGGGCAGTTAAATACCTTGCCGAAGTCACCCAGTGGTGGACAGGAAGTGCAAGTACAGTACTTAATTCCTGTTTGCTCCTGAGGCTTGTGTTCTTAACTGTGTATGGTACTGCCTCTTTAGAATACAACGTGAAATAGGACACGTGCTGTCATACAGATTTAAACAAAGTGCACTTCAGCTGAGAGCTGACTTCTCCATGACTGGTAAGGGTTCTAAAGCTTAGAGTTCTAGGGCCTGGGAGAAATGATAAGATTGGGAAGGAACTTCCCCAAAGAGAAAGCCATGGTTTTTGGTAGGTCCCAACAGTATCAGGGACTAGTGTCCTATTTCCATGGAACTCTCCATGAGAGGTGACAGGACCCCTGATAGAGCTGCATACAGTATTAGAGTCTTAAGAACTGTGCATGAGGCGCCTGTGTGGCTCAGACAATTAAGCATCTGCCTTCAGCTCGGGTCATGATCCCAGGACCCTGGGATGGAGTCCCGTATCAGGGACTTCTCCCCTGCCTGCTACTCTTCCTGCTTGTACATGCTCACTGTCTCTCTATGTCAAATAAATAAATACAAAAAAATCTTTAAAAAAAACTGTGCACAGCCTTGCAATCTGAGGTGAAGGACACCCTGTGTCCTGGGCTTGGGCTGCAAGTGGACCCACTGACTTGGACATGGAGTTTCAGGGTAGGGTTTGTGTTGGACTGAGCACATTTAGCTCTCTTGTTCCTCAGAGAGGAAGATAGATTTACATAATAAAACTAAGAGTTTCTCACCAAGCCTCTGGAGTGGGGGCTCAAAGTCTGGTTCAATCTGACATTTCTTATACCCAGAATTATGGAGTAAAATTTTAAATCCATTTCAGAAATTTAAATTGGTGTTCAGAGAAGGGAAAGATATGAGTAGGCTGGAATACGTGAGAAAGATTCCTAGAGAAGATTGCATTTGAACTTGGCCTTGGCAGATGGAAAGAAAAGTATAGACAAGGAGGGTTTTCTGTGGGAAGTGTTGAGGACAGTGAAGAGCCCAGGCTTGTAGGAACTTCAGCAGATCAGGTTGCAAAAGCAGTTTCTGGGTTCTTTCTTTTTTTAATTTTTAAACTTAAATTCAATTTAATTAACATATGCTGTATTAACTAGTTTCAGAGGTAGAATCCAGCGATTCACCAGTTGCATACAACACCCAGTGCTCATCACTTTAAGTGCCCTTCTGACGAAAACAGGGAGACAGATCATGGGAGACTCTTAACTACAGGCAACAGACTGAGGGTTGCTGGAGGGGAGGTGGGTGAGGGGTTGGGGTAGATGGGCTCTTCTAAGAAGAGCTTCAAAAACTAGGTGGGGAATCTGAGCTTGTTTTTGAGGATAATAGGGAGTCATTTAGGTATTAGAACTGAAGAATGACATGATGAAATAGATTTTGGGGAATTAAGCCTGGAAAAACAACGTGGCCGTATTTTATAGAGGAGAAACTGTGTAGCAGTGCCTGAGTGAGGGATAAGGGCTGGGATTAGGGGCAGCAGCAGGCATTTGAAGGAGAGAAGAAAGCCCGAGTAATACTGCCAAGGCAGAATGGCAGTTAGGGGCTGGACCGATGCTGCTTAAAGGAATAGAGAGAAGAGAAGAGGAAGTTCAGAAGCAAATGTCACTCCCAAGATGTCTATCCTTGGAGCCTGTGTAATGAGAGTGATTAGAAATGAGGCAATTTGGATGTGGAAATTGGGGGAAAGTCAGGGAGAGATGTTCAATTTTAGATAGTTTGCATTTTATCTGACAGTGCATGCAACTCTCGTATTTTTTGGCAAAGGTTTAAAGTCTTTACAATGATAAATTTTGGGGCTAGAACATGCCACTTAATCATCTTCTTATGTCGTAGTTTGTTCTGCCCTTCTATCCAGCTAGATGTTGATTTTGCATTTACCACAAAGTTACTATGGGAGAAGATAAATGAAGAGTTACAGTTTCTTTTGTGGGGGTGTGGCCGATGGGTTAGATGAATACTGAGTGTAACTGATAAATGTGTTTTCAGTGTAAAGAGCCAGCTGAATAAGGACTCAGGCTAAATATGCACTCTTCCTATTCTAATTGTAAACTGTCATTAAAAGAAAATTCATTAAATGACATTTTTAATTAACAGAAAAGTGAAATTATAATCCATAATATTAAGAACTTTGTAATCGAGGTTTCCCAAGACACTTACCTTAAACAGTGATTGGCTTAGAACTATAATGTTTCAGGAGCATTTGGAGTTAACAACTGTGAATAGAAGACAGATGACCATTTTCAACTGTTCTTAAGCTTAGTAATAGCAGTGTAGGAGGAAGGGGGCAAAAATGATGCTAAAATATAAGTGGCTTCCTTAATAGGGCTGAATAGTGTGAATATAATGTAACTTATTAGAAAAACAGCAATTATGTCAATAATACATATTCTGCCAGAGTATTTGTACAATGGGAGTTGTCATAAATTACAGGAAAACGGATCTAAAAAATTGTGCTCAAAATTGTAAGAGTATGTTTTCAGAAGTTAGATTATCCCTTTTGTGTATGGAAAATGATAAATGAAAAGGCAGATTATAAAATAATGGGTGGTAATATCCCATTTCTGTAAAAACGATCTTTAAATGTAGAAGAAAAATGACTTACAGTGTATGTATATTGAAATTTAATGGTTGTTTAGGTGGTGAGTATGACTTCTTTCTTTAGGATTCTTGTATTTTTTTCATTTTAAAATCTAAAACAAACAGACTAACTTTCATAACCAGAAAATAATAATTTAGAAAAAGAGGCTAGCATTTCTAGCCTAGGAAGTAGGGAGACTAATCATTCTATTTTTAGTGGCTTTATAATTTTTAACTATATGATTCTCATTTTTTTATTTTTTATTTTTATTTTTATTTTTTTTTTAAAGATTTTATTTATTTGACAGAGAGACACAGCGAGAGAGGGAACACAAGCAGGGGGAGTGGGAGAGGGAGAAGCAGGCTTCCTGCCGAGCAGGGAGTCCAACATGGGGCTTGATCCCAGGACCCTGGGATCATGACCTGAGCCGAAGGCAGACGCTTAACGACTGAGCCACCCAGGTGCCCCTGATTCTCATTTTTTTAAAGGATTTTGAGAGAGAGAGAGAGAGAGAGAGAGCAGGGGCAGGGGGAGAGGGAGAAGCAGAATCCCTGCTGAGCAGAGAGCCGGATGCGGGGCTCAGTCCCAGGGCCCTGGGATCATAACCTGAACTGAAGGCAGGTGCTTAACCAGCTGAGCCACCCAGGCGCCCCTGATTATTCTCAATTTAAACGCTTTTCTTTAATATTATAAATGGTTCTGTGTTAGAAATGTGGTAGAATATTCCATTGTATCAATTCTTTAAATTGTTAAGATTGTTTTGGTAACTACTTTTCATACTTTTTATTGAAGGCTGGTAGAAAAATATGTAGTAAACCAATAATACAAGTGAAAAATAACTCCTGATTTTTTTGAATTCTTATGATAAAATCATACTGTGGGATAGAATAAGTTTAAAAGGATAAATGCGTTTTAGCCAGCCCTTAAGTTTTTTGCCATCATATTGGAGTCCAGAGGTTTGTAATCTTTTTTGCAATACAGTCCCCTCCGGATTAAAGCTAAAAACCTCTTCCCAGAGGTACACATTGACTTTTGCCTGTAATTTCAAGGAGTGTTAAAAACAGGGCTGAGTTTTTCTTAAGTGACCTCCTAACTAAAGAACAAGATTTGGGTCACAGTTATTCCATTTCCCATAAATGTCATGCACTGTTTAGTTTCATCAGAGGAACAGTTAGCAAGTGTGTGTGTGTGTGTGTGTTTTATGGGGTTGGTTTACGTGTTGTCAGCCCTTTTCATCCAGTGGACAACTGATGCCTTGTGCATGTAGCATCCATTTCGTTCTTTTTATCTGCCCCAGCATCCTACCAGCTGAATTAAGAAACAAAACAAAACCTCATAAGCTATTCTAAAGGAGTCTGAGAAATGTTGATGAGAGGAAGGACACATGGAAAAGAGGAATGTACAGTTAAAGTTTTAGATTCTGGGACACAAGCTAGATTTTAGGTCAGCTGTGCTGAGAAGTGTGTGTTTGTGCATGTGCGTGTTGGGGTTTGGAAGTAGGGTAGGGAGCACTTGAGCTGTTTCTAGACAGTTCCATTTGTGTATGTCTAAGCATTGGAAGGCCTGTTTAGAAATTGCCTCACTGCTTAGATAGAATTCTGTATTGTGAGATGTCTTTTAGTTGGAGACAGTGGAAAACCTTACCAGACTGGCTTGCGGCAAAAAAGAGAATCTTATATATCAACTCCATGAGTGATGCTGGCGTTAGCCAAACTCTGTGTAGGGCCTGGATAATGTGATCAGGACCCAGTTTCTTGCTCTTTCTGTGCTCCTGCCTGAGGTATCAGTGTCATTATTCCTATATGATCTTAAAGTTAGCTCGACACTATGTCCCAAGATGGTGGTCAGCAACTCTTGGGACTCTGTGCTTCCTTATTCATGTAGAACAGAAAAGGAGAGTGTCCTTGTCTCAGAATTTCTAGCAAAAATTCTCAGGTTCATTCTGACTTAACTGACTTTGGTCACATGCCCACCTCTGAAGTAGTCACTTGTGATGAAGGGAATCCATTAGGTTTTCCATCCCTAAAGCTGGGAGCAGTCAGCTTCCCCTGAACCACAGTGATCCTCAGGTAACTGATGGATACTGAGAAGACAACCAATGGTATGGACGCTGGAGGACCTCCATTACTGAGTGCCCCTGTGAGGGGTTGGGTTTAAACTCAGCCACTTTGGAGAATGAATTTAAATGAGTTTAAACTCAGCCACTTTGGAGAATGGGAGGGTCATGTGTTGTTTCCACCCTCCTGTAAATTGAAGAGGGGGGGATATCATAGTTTTATGGAACTAGTATCCACCCGCCTGTAAATTGTGTGTGTGTGGGAAATTGTAGTTTTTATGGAAAAGATTAAATAGAATAAAAAAGAGACCTCTGTATTTGAAGTGACAATTTTCTGAACCCTCTTAGAAAACCAGTGCAAATATTTCTGATGGTGAGGGAGTTCGAGAAGAGCAGATTGCCCTCTCTAGGTTGAAATGTACCAGAAGAAGCATTCTATAATACGAGCCAGGCCACCGGACTGAGCACATTTTATACATTAGCCATGCGAATGTTTATTTTATTTATTTTTTTAAAAGATTTTATTTATTTGAGAGAGAATGAGAGCACAAGAGGGGAGAGGGTCAGAGGGAGAAGCAGACTCCCCGCTGAGCGGGGAGCCCGATGTGGGACTCGATCCCGGGAGTCCGGGATCATGACCTGAGCCGAAGGCAGTCGCTTAACCAACTGAGCCACCCAGGCGCCCTAGCCATGCGAATGTTTAAAACACCACCATATTTAGGTGTTTATCTCATTTTCCGGATAAGGGCTTATTCACGTTCTCACAGTTTGTAAACAGAAGAGCTGGGTTTTAAACTCAGGTTTTCTTATTCTGAAGTCCATCTTGTTCCCTGAGCAAGTGTTGGATGTAGCTGTGTCCATCTGTACTCACCTCCCGTTAAAATCCTGGCTCTGTCCCTGCTTATGGAAGTGATGATCCATACTCTACCCATACCCAACTAGGGCCCTCATGGGACCAGAACAGACGTCGTTCTGGGCAGAAGTTTTCCCCACCGTGTCACCCTGTGTCAGTTGGGGGATCTACACCATGTTGTATGTGTGCCTTCTGAAAATGGGACTTTAGTTTGTCAGCCCCTCTTATTTCTCTAGAGGTTAGGGTGGGACTGGCGACAGACCTTTTCTCTGCTTCTCATTTTCTCCACTTGACCTTGAAAATGCCAGTTAAAATGGAGTATCATAAAGAATGATACAAGTGTGTATAAACATCTTATTTTAAAACCTATATATTCTTGGGGCGCCTGGGTGGCTCAGTCGTTAAGTGTCTGCCTTTGGCTCACGTCATGATCCCAGGGTCTTGGGATCAAGTCCCATGTCGGGCTCCCTGCTCTGTGGGGAGCCTGCTTCTCCCTCTCCCACTCCCCCTGCTTGTGTTCCCTTTCTTGCTGTGTCTCTCTCTCTCTCTGTCGGATAAATAAGTAAAATCTTAAAAAACCCCAAAAAACTATATATTCTAGTTTTTTTTTATGTAAAAACCCCATTCTTTGCATGGAGGACACAAATTGGAGTTCTGTGAAGTCTTATATAATTATAACCTTAATGCATGCCTACGGGTTCTGTTTCATTTTTAAATAAAAACTAGATATGTGAAATGCTGAACGTTTAAAGATATTTTTCCTAATCTAGTGTTGTCTTGCCCACACCTAATTTTTTTTTTTTTTTTTATCTTGGCCTCATGGACTCTTTCCAAGGCAGTTAACCTACTTTTCCTAGCAATAATAACTCCTTGGTTCACACTTATTTCATCAGGGCATGTACTTTTAAATTAAATTACATAATTAGAATAACAGATACAATCGCCACAAAAGGGACTTGGGAACAAATGTGACTGCTTCTTGGTGCCATCCACCTCAACTGTGGGAGCAGCCATGTGCCCACAAGCCGTGAGTGTTGTGTGCCCTACGTGACCAGCTGTCGGGTAGTCCGTATGCTTCACCCGAGTGAGGAGCCCTGAATCTAGTGAATCCAGCTAGCGGCAGGCTGGTTACTAGTGTGTCTACCGTATGAACTGCATCCCTCTCCTCACTCAGCCACAAGAGCAGCCTCAGGTAAACTTGTTCATGGAAAGTGAAGGGACTTGGCCTGTTTGCTTAGACATGCTGAGGCCAGCACCCCAAAAGTAGGCTAGGCCAGACAAGAAACATTCACAACCTTTAAAACATTCAGTACGGAAGTACAGAACTTGTGTTCCACCCCCCCACCCCCCCGGCTCTGGGTGAACCATCCTGCCTGTTTTCATGTATAAACTGGCTGATTTATGTCCCCGAATCATAGGATCATAGAGAAACATGGCTTCTGTTTCCTCTGCTGTTAAGTTGGCCTTTCTGGAGACTGGGCCAAGCCAGGACTTAAATTTTAACATTTGGTGCCACCGAGTGGTTGGTTTTGAGATAACCACTCATGCAGAAGGACGGTTTGACAAATAATGACTGAAAAAAATATCTGGGGTGAATAGGCAGAGCACATAGGATTTTTAAGACAATGAAACTACTCTGAATGCTACTGTCATGGTGGATCTATGTCATGAAATTTTCCAAACCCATAGAATGTACAACACCAAGAGTGAAACCTAATGTAAACGGTGGACTTTAGGTAATGATGTGTCAGCGTAGGTCTCTTGATTGTAACAAACATACCACTGTGGTGGCGAATGGTGAGAATGGGGGAGGCTGTACATATGTGGGGGCAGAAGGTATATGGGAAATCTGTCTTTCAGTTTTGCTGTGAACCTACAATTGTTTTTAAAAAAAGCGTATTAAAATCTTCCATTCTACATTTCCCTTCTAGCTACTGGTGTTTCAAGTAAGAGCAAGGTGTAAGATAGAACATCATCTAGGGAGGTTGGCTGACTTCTCCAGCATTGATGACAGTCCCCTGATAAAGTTCCCACATTCCAGAGGCTGGGTTCTTAGCTTTGTAAATCTCAGAAACTTTTATTTTTTCACTATTCCCAGAGTTGTTCAAATTTCCAGGGTTATATCATGCTCACTAAACTTCCAAGAGACTTGTTAAGTCAGAATGCTAGTGTAGTACTTTACAATTAGAAATGTATATGTAGTGGGAGACCAAAACACAGGTGTTAGCTGAACAGTTCATTTTCTGCCATGTAGGAAATTTATATGGGAAGACAGATTATACTGAATAGGTTGCTTGGTGAAGTCACAGTGGTGGGATGTGTGTGGTATAGGGAGTGGTGGGGGGTGTAAGGTGGTTTTTCTTGAAGGTTAGTATCAAGCTGAGACTGCCTTTTTTTTAAGATTTTATTTGAGAGAAAATGTGCATGTACGCACGTGCAAGAGCAGGAGGAAGAAGCAGGCTCCCCGCTGAGCAGGGAGCCCGATGCAGGACTTGATCCCAGGACCCTGGGATATTGACCTGAGCCAAAGGCAGACACTTAACCGACTGAGCCACCCAGGCGCCCCAAGCTGAGACTGTCCTGAGCACTTTAGGTCTATGTGTGACTCAGAGCTGGCAATATGTTGCTGGGCGGTGCTGATGACAGACTGGCCTCATCTTTGGGCATTCTTTTGGAAACTCTATGCTGAACATCTTGCTTCCATTAACTCATTCTTCCCTCAGGGCATAGTATGACTGGCAGGGCAAATGCTGTAGACTTGCCAATAACACTCTGGTCTCTGGAGAATCTGGTCACCATGATTAGCATTAGCATAATCAGCCACCATTTATAGGTTTTTGCTTGGGAGAACTGGTCTCTTTATTGCATGATAATTTTTAATAATTTCATTCTCAGAAGATGACTTGTTTTTTGTTTTGGTGATTGTGTCCCCAAGTGCAGGTTAAAGTTAATAGGTAAAATCCTTCATCACTTTGGAGTAGATTCCCAATAGCAAAACAGTACTTGCTGAAGGCAGGAATTATTCTAGGTTCCAAGTCAGTTGGAATGCATTTCTGCCATCCACTTGATGTCTGTCTTGAGAGCTTTGTACAGACCTCACTACCTACTTGCATATTACCAGCCTGTCCCGTGGTTCCTCATTGGAGCGCCGTTATCTCCAGTTCTTGGTATGGCCTCTCCCTGCCCCCATTTCTGTCCCTTGTCCCAAACTGCTGCCACATAGAGTCCTCAGGCGGGAGTACTTGGGGGATATTTGCAAAGTTATAAATTGGTAGCCTGTGACTAGAATCGGATCCACAGATCTTTTACTTTTGCGAATATGTTGTTTTTAAAAGTTTGACTTACTCGACAAAACTTCAAGAGGAAAAGATTCACAGAGAGTTCTGAGTATCCAGTTTCTTTGTGTACAAGTCGCACCAGTTACGCGGGGCCTATATTTCCACAGGGCAGTAAGTTATTGGAGTGGCCTGGAGAGGGCATGAACCTTGGAGTTACCCTCAGGCCCCACCCTACCCTTTCACTCATTTATGTTACTACTTGGTCTTGGGGAAGGGGGTGACTCTTGGTGCATAGGAAAAACAAAAAGCACCACAGGCCTAAGGAAAGCAGTAGTTTTCCATGCATTTTTTGCTTGTTCTTTTGCCTGCCTTCTGAGGGGAATTCCTTCCTAACTTGTTCCTAGCCTCTATAGAATCCTGCTTCTCTCAGTATGACACCTCTCAATATATCCCCTGTGGTTGCAAGAGGGGCGGTGTTGGAGTGTCATTGGGGAAAGCATACAGACTTTGGGGTCACAAGACCTGGATTCGAATCCCAGCTCTGCTCCTTACTGAGTTCAATTTCCTTTTCTGTAAAAGGAGGGCTATAACTTACCTCATGGGTTGATACGAGTATTAAATGGGATTTTGTGTATAGAGCATCATGCCGAAGGTAGGTGCTCAAACAGTAGCACCTCCATTCCTATCTTCAAGACATGACTTTTCCTTCTCCATGACCTTAATGAAGTCCAGCTGAACTTCTGCCCCTGCTCTCCTGTTGCTTATACCCCTTTAATCTTATAATAAGGCTAATTTTTAGTCTTTATTCCTTATAACTTAAAGTCTTTCCCAACTGTACACTTCATATAGTTCCCTTTTCTTTTTTGTAGCCAGACTGTATGTAGAATATAAGAATAATGATGGCAGGTGAATTTATTTTGTTTAGGAAATTCTATAAGAAGATATCTTCTATCAGATCTCTAATTGTGTATATAGTTTTATGATAGAAATTACATTTGCTTTTATAGCAGTCTGTTGAAATTCTGAGTATACACACCTTTCTCCCTCCATTGTATGTTTATAGAAGTAGAGCCAAGGTCAAAAGCTGGAAAGTCATCAGAAAAAATTAGTACTGGAAGAGAGACACTTCGCCTGAGATCAAAGGGTCCTGCCACCATGGAAGACATGGTAGGTTATGTTTATTTAATTCCCATTCTGCTTGGAAATGTGTGGATGTTCATGTTTATTAGAGCTGGAAATAAAGATAAAGCCACAAAGTTAAACAAAATACCATATACTCTAATTAAAGCATGGACTTTAATTCATTGCCTACTTAAACAATATGAAAATTATTGAAAGCATATAAGAAGGAAATGTAGAAAATAGGTACAAGAGAAGAAATTGTGATCTATAGCCATCTTCAGCTACCTGCAGACATTTGCTAGAATCTGGAGACATCCGGACTGGCTCAAAAACTTAGCCAAAGTTCTCTGAGAGACAAGAGAAAGTCTCAGAACCACCTGTAGTAGCAGGCATACTTAAGATTTTGATAATGAAAGATTATATTCATGAACTCCAGTCTCCTCAGGTAAAACATTTTGTAGTCATCTTTGACTCTTCTCTTTCAAGTTCCTTGTCCCTTCCATCAGCAAACCCTGGTGGGTCTACCTCCACAATAGACCAGAATCCAGCAACTTCTCACTACGTCTGCCCTCATCACTCTGGCCCAAGGCACCTACATCTTGTCCTGAATATTGCAGTCACCTGTATTCAGTCTTCCTGTGTTCACCCTTGCCCTCTCTCTTTCCCACCGTGCTCAGCACAACAGCCAGAATTAAAAACACGAGTGGTTGCTTTTCTGTTCCAAACTCTCCAGTGGTTTCCCATGCCACTCAGGATAAAAGCTAAAGTCCTCAGAGTGACCAACATGATCTGACTCTGGATTTCTTCTCTGATCTCATTTCCCACCACCCTCCTCCTGGCTCTCGCTGCTTCAGCCACATGGGCCTCCTTGCTGTCCCCAAATACTCCAGATACATCACAACTCAGGATCTCTGAACTGCTGTTCCCTCTGCCTGAATGCCTTGCCCATTTAGGGGCATGGCTCTACTGATTCTTCATGTTTCTGTCCACATATCACCTTATCTAAAAGGCCTTTGAGTATCTTGCATAACAAGTAATTCCTGCCACCCCTCCCCCTGCCCAGTCTTGCTTGCCCTTAATTTTCTTTAAAGCCTTAAGCACAACAGAACATATTGTATCTTTGTTTCTTGTCTATCTGTTTAGTTCCTTTGTTCACATGTCACCCCAGCACCTAGAACAGTACCCAGCACATCAAAGGAGTTCACATCTTTGCTGAATTAATTAATAAATGATGCATTTAAACTTGAGAAGGGTAGGGTTTTGCTGATTGACTCAGTTTTTGAGTGAAAAACACCAAAAGGGGAAGAGAGAAATGGAGGGAGGAAGGGTGGAAGGAGAGAACAGTAGGGGTTAAGGGAGGCAGGGTAAGGACTCAAGGAGGCAAGCAGTGGTCTGCTCACCCAGTGAAGACAGCGGTGATGAAGTTGTCCCGTAGGTGGGGATGGGGGGTGGGGGCAGGGTCAGGCGTGCGTCTGAGGCTAGGGGGAGTTCCTGCAGGCGGAGGGTAAAAGTGCCAGACCCGGCTAGCTGTGTGTTCATATTGCCCTAGGATTCCCCATTTTTTTTTTTTTTTTTTTAAATAGAACAAATCTACACCTTTATTTACTTTTCATTAAATTTAAACCCTTGAGGGGTACAGCATCACACGGATTCTGTGGCCAATGGCTTTAGCAGGAAGGTTGCTTTGGAATTTGGCACGAACCATGCCACTGTTTCCATAAGCACGAGTTACTTTTCCCCAGATTACTCTGGTTTTGTTTGGTTTGCCACCAGGAGTCACTGTGTTGTTCTTTGCTTTGTACACATAAGCACATCTCTTGCCTAGCTAGAATTCCGTTTCATCTCGATCATAAACTAACCTTTGATTTTAAGAAGAGCTGTATGCTCCCTCTGGTTCCGGAGACCTTGCTTATAGCCAGCAAAAATGGCCTTGGACCACAGCCTTCCAGACATTATTTGGCATTATAGGAGTCCTGTTCCCAGCAGGCCGCACTTATTTGCACTCAAAGTTCAGCAACAAAAGCTCCCCTCCTCCCCATGTTTTTGAAGAGCAGAAGAGTGAGACCGGTGAACAGGGAGGAGGCCATTTTCCCAGAGTGGGATCCCAGAAGTTGTTGGGTAACAACTTCCAGGGTCAGTCATGGGGAGCAGACACTCAAGGAACCGTGAGGCCAAGGTTGTGCTTTTGAATGTTTGAGTCACCCAGAATATTGTCAGCTGCGGGGGGAATCCAGAGGAAGACTCTGAGTTGGGTACCTGGGTACTGGGTAGTGAATGAAAGGATTGACGTGGAGGCAAATGCAAGGAAGAGACCTGGGAGGGCCAGAAGCATTTTGCAAATGAGATATTTAAGAATTGTGAGGAGAGGGCACCTGGGTGGCTCAGATGGTTGAGCGTCTGCCTTTGGCTCAGGTCATGATCCCAGGGTTCTGGGATCGAGTCCCGCATCGGGCTCCCTGCTCAGCGGGGAGCCTGCTTCTCCCTCTGCTTCTCTCTCTCTCTCTCTCTCTCTCTGTCTCTCATGAATAAATAAATAAAATCTTTAAAAAAAATTGTGAGGAGAGCAACATGGTCAGTTTTGCATTTTAGAAAATCCCTTGGTTCTAGTGGATGGATTGTTGAGCAGGGTAAATTTGAGGGGGTGAAGTTTGCAGGCAGGGAGAAAAATTAGAAAACTTCTGCAAATACCAAAAAAATGAGAGCTGAGCCCAGGCAATCAGAATGTGAGTGGAGAAGAGGTGATGAGATCAAGAGCTATTTAGGTAGAATGGTAATATATTGATGTCTGATTGTATATGGGAAGTACTGATATTTGTTATGGAAACTTATAATATGGCTGGTTGATATAAAGGTGGACATCCAAGTTTCTTAGCATAGCCTGTTGCTTTACACAGCACATCCAAAATATACTGTAAAGAAGGCAAGAGTGGTATATCGTTATTGTTTTTAAGGCTTAGTTCATATAAATAAAAACATGAGAAAGTTGTAATAATATCCTCAAGGAAATAAAAATTGACATTTGTAATAAAATGCATATTTCTAATAAGTTTGGAGAACACAAAGCAACATATATTTATAACAATATTAAAAGTACTATGAATTTCTTACAATCTAATCTTGAATTCTACATTTGCACTGATAGTTATTTCACATCTTTGGGTAATTCCTTTTTCAGCTAGGAAGCTATTTAAAACCAAGTATTAAACTGAATATAGAACCAGACTTTGTCAACATTAAACCAAGATTTTCAAAGAATAATAAAATGCATCCATTCATTCTTTTCACTGAAACCTTTAATAGTTTTAGGAAGAACAAAATATTTTGGTACCATTAATACACAAAAATTACTTAAAAATGGTTGTTGGGGCACCTGGATGGCTGTCGGTTGAGCATCTGACTCTTGATTTCAGCTCTGGTCATGATCTCAGGGTTGTGAGATCGAGCCCTTCGTTGAGCCCCATGCTCAGCGAGGAGTCTGCTCGTCCCATTAGCTCCACCTCAGCCCCTCTGCTTGCACTCTGTCTCTCTTTCAGATAAATAAGATCTTAACAATAACAAAATGATTGTTTCATCATTTTATCCTTATTTTTATTTTTTGTGTATTTTAATAATGTATATGATATATTAATATAGTAATGTGTATAATTTATGAAAGACACATACTGTTAAAAAATGATTAAAGAGGAGGTGACTGGCTGGCTCAGTTGGTAGAGCATGCAACACTTCATCTCGGGGTTGTGAGTTCGAGCTCCATGTTGGGCATAGAGCTTACTTTAAAAAGTAAACAAAATACAATAAAGTGTTATTAAAATTAAAAAGAATCATTAAAGAAGGTAAGTCACATGATACAAGCAAACTTTATCCATGATGTGGACAGTCTCCTTTCAGAGAATTGCAAAATGGGGTAGAAGGCAAGAAGCTTTGATAGGATAAAGATTAAAGAACAAGTAAGAGAAAAATAGAAAATATTTGACCGGCTGGGGCCACATAGTCTCGTATGGGGTGAGAAGTCCCAGAATTGGCTGTGTTTGGAGATTGGCTGATTGGATTATACTGTGTTTCTGATTAAGCAGATTATTTACAGGGCCAGGGAAGTTAGATAACATGACACCTTGGACAGAGCAGCTCCATCTTGGGCCTACAAAGTTATTTCGACAATACAATAAAATTAAATAAAAAATAATAAGAGTATTTGTTCAGAAATGTTTGGCTCACTTTGGGGTGGGCCAGTAAAAGGTTTGGAGACCCTTCATCTGCAAGATGAAGGCTAAAGCCCTTTTCATGGCACACAGGACCCCTTAAGATCTAGTCCTGTCCGGCTGTACTCTTTATCAGACTCTGTGACCTCACATAGACGTTGCGTGTCAACTGCAATGCTTTTTTTTTTTTTTAAGGATTTTATTTTTAAATAATCTCTATACCCAATGTGGGGCTCGAACTCACAACCCTGAGATTAAGAGTCCTATGCTCCACCAGCTGAGCCAGCGAGGCGCCCTGTTGCATACTTTTTTTTTTTTTTAAAGATTTTGTTTGTTTATTTGACAGAGAGAGACACAGCGAGAAAGGGAACACAAGCAGAGGGAGTGGGAGAGGGAGAAGCAGGCTTCCCGCTGAGCAGAGAGCCCGATGTGGGACTCGATCCTGGGACCCTGGGATCATGACCTGAGCCGAAGGCAGACGCTTAACGACTGAGCCATCCAGGTGCCCTGGTTACATACTTCTATTTGCAGTGCCCTCTCCTGCTTATCTTCCACCAGTGTATCTTTGAAAACAGTTTTTAAGTCACCTTCTTTCTCAAGTCTTCTGTGAATCTTAAGAGATTTAAATTTACTTAGCCTGTGATGCCTCTTACATCCTTTAAAAAATTTTCCTCATTATTACATAGTTACTTATTTTCACAGGTTTGTCTCCCCTTCTAGATTGCCAGCTACTTGGAGTCTCTGTTCTGGCTTTTCTTCTTTGGTGTTAACCAAAAGTTAGTTAACACTAACACCAAAAATAAGTATTTACTGTCTTGATTTGTATTGAGTTACAGAGCACATGGTAGATCTGTTTCCATCCAAATGAGCTGATGTACACAACCATGAACTGGCTCCACATCAGATTTCATGTAAAAATAATATCTTATTTCTCTTCTCTTTGATAAAGCCCTCTGAAACCAAAAAAAAAGCAATTGAAAAGATTGATGATCTTCTTGAATTGTACATGGGAATTCAAGATACTGATTTAGGTAAGATTATACTATTTTTTAAGTTTTACATTTCTTAATTGAATTTAGTGCTGCTTTGTGTCTTGCATTTATACTCAGTGATACTTTTCAAGGTAAAAACTGTAAAGTGATGAGAAAAACATAATGAAAATAAGGATATAAAACATAAAAGAATAATGAAAAGACCTGGCCCTTTCCATTTACTAGCTGCGAGTCAAGTCAACTTTTCTAAACTTCAGTTTTTAATCTATAAACTATAAACTATAATAATAATAGCCTTCCTTCATAAGCTTGTTTTATGGATTTAAAAATTATATATGAACAAATTTTGTAAATGACACATGTGGAATGTATTTGATACATCAGATCTACATTGATTAAATTATACATTATGTACTGTATGCACTTAATAGGATTACTGAGATCCTGTGAGCATTGAATCAAACAGGAAGAAAAAGGACACACCTGGTGTGTGATGGATCAGGGCAGTTGAGCAGTTGAATTGCTGGGTATTATGTTGTCACTAGGATGTCAGGGAGGGTCTTGATTTATCAATTGCAAATAACAAAACAATAACAAACCGAATTCCAACTGACTTAAAGGATAAAAGAGGGGAAATGTTTTGCTTCTTATAACTGAAAACTTCAGAGGTGGATCCTGGCTTCAGAAATGGTTAGATCTGGAGTTCTCATGCTATCATCAGGATGTGGTTTCTCTTCTTTCCACTTAGGCTGCATTTTAGGCCCCCCTGGTGTCCCCTGGCACCTTCAGACCCTCCCTCGTGGAGTCAAAATGATGGCCATGGCTCCATCCTCTACACCTTAGTGTAAAGCATGATGGGAAAGAGGGGAGGGCCTTTTCCAAGTCATTCAAACAAAATGCTGAGGATTGACTCTGACTGGGCTGATGGACTCAACTAAGGCTGGGGGTTGGTTGGGTCTTGGTCAAATGCTCTACCTCTGGAGCTGAGAGTGACTGAAATACTAGGGCTGAGCTGGTGAAAAATCCTGGCCCCTCCCATGTAGGAGCCAGAAGAAAGTGCCCTTGAGACGGGCAGAGGGATGCTGGGTGGTGAAAGAGTAACTGTGCACTGCGGTGGTGGAGCTTGTGTCTGCATGCACCCGTGTGTGCGCTCAGAGTGTGTGTGTGTGGATCAGGTACTTAATACATTTTTTTTTTAAGCCAAAGACTTGGACTGTTTTGTTTCCCTGCTACCAGGTGTAAAGTATTTTACTCTAGCTCAGGTAGAGCATTTGAAACTCATTATTCCTTTTCTACTTCAACTCATTCTTCCTTTTTTCTTATAGAGTCTGTTCTTATGTTTTTCTTGCCTTTCTGAACTTTTAAAATAAAATTTCTGTGTTGGATATACAGATGCTGTCTGCAATTGAAGAAATATTAATACTCTTTTTTTCTAGTTCCTTGATTCAAAATATAAAATTTGCATAAAATAGATACTTGCTCCACACGGACAAGAAGTTCAAGCTGAGATTATCCTATAGAAAGCCAGCATCTTAAAACTTTTCTACAAAAACTTTTCCTCATCCCTTTTGCGTTTGGAAAGACAGATTTGTGTAAGTGAGGTGGGCCTATGAAAATTATGCAGATGAAAGCAAAGGGGATTTATGAATGGCAGGGCTCTTAAATGCAGATTAGACAGTTTGGAAAAATATATATCGCTGTTTAGTTGAGAAGTTTTCAAACAGTGTAACTGACTATCATAAGATTCGGAAACTTAGCCTATCAATGCTAGATCTTGAACTCAAATTTAGGAGAACCACACTTTTCAAAGGGGAGAATTTTAAATAGTCTTTAGAACTTAATTTTGGGTATAGGCCTTATAGTTAATTAAGTGTAAATTTGGAATAAATAAATTAGTTTTGTTCTTTTATTAAATATATACAAGTATACATGGAAGAACAATAGACAGTGGAGTAATTCTAAGTGAATTAAGGAGCAGTTCTTTAAGAACCCATTTCTTTCAGTCTGACAAATTCAGGGCACTAAACATTCCTCATAAATTCCTTGTAAATGAACTTGTAATCCCATTGTAAAGTTAATTAATCATCTGTAGCAGATTCTTCCAATGACACGGAAAGTCATTATCATTATACATGATTAGCAATGTGATCAGTCACCTAGGGACATAAAGTTTAAGGAAAAAAGTTTGAAGAATGTCAACCATTGTTAAATTAGGAATTTCTGTCATTACTCAGATCTGATTAGCATGAAATAGAAACCACAAATGTGACACCGATTTAATAGACAAATGAATATATTTGCTTGTTTTTATGTCTCAGTGTTCTTAGCTTTCATAAATGTTAAGTCTTAAGGCAGATTGCAGTGACATCATGTTATTCCGGAGTTTTTAATATAAATTTACATTAAAAAGTGAAAAAGGTAATATGGCAATAAAATGACTAAAGCCAAAACACTATCTTCACAAAGCTTTGGGGTTGTATTTACCACTTGAAAATGGAAAATAATTGAAATGAGTTTAGGAAGTAACCTTGCAGATGACAGTGCTTTTTTTGGTTGTAAAGTTAAGCTATGAACTGAATTTTCAACTTTTCAACATGTGTTGCCTTGGAATGTTATCCATGGCTGAAAAATGGATTCTGGATTTTGAGTCCTGTAACATATTGTAGGAGATTGACCTAACTTAATGAAAAAGTTGTATCATATAAGTTTCCTCATGAATATTTAAGGCAACTGTGTTAATTATATATAGAACTATAATATGTCCTGATGATACCAATTTAGGAGTTTGGAGATCATCCTAGCCATGTCAGAATTTTAGGATTTCTAATTTATTAAGAGATCCAGAAATGTGTGGAAAAGAAATTTGAATGATCTAAGTAATTTTTTCTTATAAAACTTTTTTTAGCTCCTTTAAAAAAAATACAATAATGGCATTTAAATAGAGATAATTACATTTCTTCTTAGGATGATTTTCTTTCTTCCATGAATTCAAAACAGTGAATACTGTAGAAAGTCATCCTTCTCAGATAAAGCCAATGATTTTGGAAATAGATTTTCATTAACAAAAAAACCATATTCAACATTGGTGGTGTTTTTGATGTTTGACTCCTGAGTTCTTTGAAATGGATTATTTGTGAAAAGTCTATGGGAAATAAATGCTAAAGATCTCTCTTAGAAGGAGATACAACTACAGATGGTTAACAGTGGTTAACAGTGTTTAGGACTAATCTTTATTTAATCCTGCTATGTGTCATTTTATAGATTTGAAAACAGATTCAGAGACATTTGGTTACTTGCCCAAAGTCAGCTAACAAATTAAGAGCTGAGTTTCAGTTCTGGGATTTTTTAATACCAAGATTTTTCATCTGCAGTAGTATCTTATGTTTAAATGTTCAGTTTAAGTATTTAAAAACTTAGTGGGAAATATAGATTGACCTATATCCCCAAAATAAGTTTGTTAATAAATGATGTAAAAATTGTTCAGTTGCGGAAATGATAAAAAGATATTTTCAAAATGGCCAGTAGAGGTCAGCACCTAGCTGCTAGATGTGGTATAACAAGTCTATATTCTTTCAGTGGATTTTTTTTTTTTTTTTTTTTTGGCCAGATTGCATTTGGGTGTTAAATATTACTGCAGTGTATTGCAGATCCATTATAGGTGAAAAGCATTTTAGTAGCTGTCATGTTAATGTGATATAACTTAATAAAGAGTGCTTCTTTTTGGTAAAAGCTTCATTTTGATTTTCTCTTAAAGATACAGTCTTAAAAAGGATAAAATTATACCAATTTACTTCTTTAAGAGTGTTCAAAATATGTGTTTATACTTTATTCATTAGCAAAAATTTGTGCATGTTTTAGTGCATGCTCCATTCTTAATTTTGAAAATTCATATAGCAGATTCCTTACTGTTTTTTAAAAGATTTATGGAACACTGTGTTACATATAGTATTTCTAACACCTTAACAAAGCTGCCTAGTTGGTATTTTTGTTACTTTTAGCAGATCAGGAGTTCCTTGAGGGCATATACTGTACTGCTTTTAATCTCAGCTCCTACTACAGTACTTCTTCTAGAGTAAATATTTGGTAAATGTTTGTTGACTGTGTGTTGAGAGGCACCAAAATAGTGAATTCACAGAGAATATGAGTCCTAACTTCATAAGTTTGAAACTTTAGCCCTTGGACAAATTATTAAACTTCGAACCTTAAATTCCACATCTTTGTAAAAGGGGTATAATAAAAACCTTAAAGGGTTGCCAACACATTAAATTAAATAATATGTATAAAATTCCTGTCACATCATAAATAATAGGTACAGCTATTATTTTTAGGGATGATCACTAATAATGATTACTAGTAATAATGGTAGTGGTAGTAGAGGTAGGACTGTATACCTGGAGGTCTGACCAACTCTGGGACTGTATTTAGTGTGGAAGTTTAACTTTTCTGCTGTACCAGCATGAGTGTATGAGTGAGATTATACAGTTTTTTGGATTGTGAGGTTGTGGTATGGGCATCTGAGACCATCATTTTTCTCATTTTGTAACTAAGGAACCCCAGCCAGAGATTGCAAGTCAGAGTAGGCAAGGTCCAGAATATATCGTTCCTGGGCTCAGTGCTCTAGACAACGCTGCTGAGCTTCCCGAGGTACCATACAGCCATGTACCAAGTTACTTCTTATAGTTAAGCAGGTGTGTGTATGTGTGTGAGTGGGAGATTGGCTGACTCATTGTCCATCAGTGAACATCTGATTCTGGTCTTTGTGTCCCCCCAGCATTTAAGAGCATCATTCCTCTGCACTGTTAGTTTTTGCTTCTGAATGTAGATTTTCTTATATCTTATGTGTGCATCTTCTTTCTTCTTCTGCTAGATTGTATATCACCCACATGTTAGTATAATCTTTAGGTAACTGTCTCAATAAATGCTATCTGTGGAGCCTATGAGAAATGTTTAAAATGGTAGGCTTAGCAAAATTCTGAACTCAAGTCCTACTTTTTTGCAATACTTTTTAAGTTTTGGTTACTCTTTTTTCCATAGCCTGGCTATAGGACCAGACCTCTAGGTTTTGCTTTCTCCAATGCATGTTAACTGTGTCAGTGTAAAAATTATTAAATTATAATTACAAAGCCACCTCCTGTCCTGTGCATCTACCAGCATGTACAGTGTATAAGACACTGAACTCATTCCTATGGGCATAAAAGACTGAGTAGGCTATTCAAGATCTGTTGGGAGTTTATTCTTTTTCTTTTTTTTTTTTTTTTAAAGATTTTATTTATTCAAGTGAGCACAAGCGGGGACAGAGGGAGAGAGAGAAGCAGATTTCCTGCTGAGCAGGGAGCCTGTCACAGGGACTTGATCCCATGACCCTGAGATCATGACCTGAGCCGAAATCAAGAGTCAGATGCTGAACCAACTGAGCCTCCCAGGCACCCCTAGGATGTGAACATTTTTAAGGATTTTGATAGTACTGATTGTCAAATTATTTTTCAAAAGCTAAGTTTACGAAGTCAACCCTGTGTGTATCTGAATATTTGTTTCACTATATCCTGGCTAACATTGGTATGCCATTTAAAATATATATAAAAGTTGTAATAAACTTGGCCAAACCCTTTGGAGCTGAAGCTGAAGGCCTTCTTCCTCTTTGAAGTGTTTGTTTGGATTGACAGTAAATGCAGAAGCTTTTGGGTCAGGGCTGAGGCCTGAGGCAAGGTGAGAGAGAGAGGAATAATGATGAGAAGGAATCCATTCCTCCTCTCTCATAACTGCTTTTTAAAGGTATTTTTGGAGCAATCTTAAACATTGAGAAAAGTTATACATACAGTACAAAGACTTTTTCCCCTTGAGCATGGGAATAAATTAACAATATTTATTGCCCCCAAATACTTTAGTGCATATTTCCTACGAACAAATACATTCTCCTAGCTTACCACAATATCAATTACCAGGAATCATGAAATTAACACTGATACATTACTATCATCTCTTATTCATATGTTATGTTTCACTAAATACCTTAATATCCATTGTAGCAGAAGAGCATGTTCAAAATCTTATGTTACTTTTATTTATATCAATTTAGAATAGTTTCCCACTCTTGATTTTAATGACCTTAATGCTTTTGGAGGGTGCAGCTGTTATTTTATAGCATATTCCTCAATTCTGATTTGTCTGATTTTTTTTTTTCCCCAGAATTACGTTTAGGTTATACCTCTGGCAAAAATATCAAATGTGATGCTGTATTCTTTTCAATTACATCTTATCAGGAGGCATAGGATTTGTTCTAGTTCTGATATTGTTCATGTTGATGACTTATGGTGGTATTTGCGAATCGTCTCCATTATAAAGTTATTCTTTCTGTAATAAGTATTTGGTGGAGAGATATTTTGAAACTATGTAAATATCCTGTTCCTCATGATGCTACCTTCCTTCTGTCCGTTTGTCAGTCAGTTATTACTTTGGGCCACATCTCCTCCTTTCCCTTTAACCTGTTAGTACAGAACTGTTTGAGACAAGGCACAGTCCTTAAATGCTCTTAAGAGCCCTAGTGGATTTTAGCTGAAAGACCAGACCTCTTGGTTCATTCAGAGAAATCCTACAACTGTTGATTTGTTCAACCTTAACCTGGGAGGAAAGGAGATGCTGAGCTTTGGTGTTTCTTTTTTACCTGGAGGTTCTTTACGCAAGTCCTAAATCACATCCACACTGTCTCTTTCCAGTTGCTGGTGCTTATAAGGGACTGAGAACAAAACAGCTGAGCCTCATGGGCTCCCAGCCAGTTGGGGCAGGTCCCATGGGAATGTGTACTCCTGAAGATGCTGGTTCCCCAGACATAAGAACTGGGACTTGGCAATTTACTAGAAAAACAGAACAAGAACACCACTTTCACTTTCTGTCTCAAACTAGAGAGGGGCTCAGGAAAAATTACCTCGATTCCATGAGTAGACCGATACCTCCTTCTTCTCCCTAGCTTGATTTTCCCATTGCCAACTTGTATCCTTTGTCTTTGTTCTTTGGAGGGGCGGGGAGTACTAGGTTCTATCATAGTTTGGAATGGGGTGCTGGTAGAAGGGGCAGAGAGAGCTAGTGACTGTGGGCAGGTGGAAGAGGGATGATGTACTCTGAGATTCCTGGCAGGGTTACCCACAGGGTTTCCTTTCTGGAGCCAGAGGAGTACCAGTAGTTCTTGACTGATGGGTTCCAAGGTGGAGGAGAGGCCAGGGGTGGCAAATCTGGGTGCAGTGGACAGACTGTTTAAAAATGTATTTGCTACCCTGATAGATGATAGTATGTTACTGTTATAGCTTGTACTAGAAATAGATCTATGCATGTTACATTTAGAAAGTAATTTTCCTGCTGCCATTTTTCTCACTTCTCTGATGCTGTCTCTCATGTATCACTAATTTTTAAAAAATTGTTTTTGATAGCTACCACAATGTTTGAAGCTGGAAAGGACAAAGGTAATCCAGACGAATTTGCTGTGGCACTTGACGAAACTCTTGGAGACTTTGCGTTCCCAGATGAATTTGTCTTTGATGTTTGGGGAGTCATTGGTGATGCAAAACGAGAATGATGATGACGTGGATGATCCATCTCTGGAGAAATGAACCATTCTTTTAAAAAAAAATCCATAAGATCTGTTTTTAGACACTGTTACAGACTCTGGTTTGGTCTTATGAGTTTGGAATACATTCTTTGAAATATAATTTTGGTTTCTGGGTACCTTTTAATGCGGTTGCAGTTGTGGTATGCTTAAATCACCTAAAGTATCAATTTTAATATTCATTCAAGAGTCTTTTTAAAGTAAGTTTTAGGGAGTATTTCTAGAGAGAGGATTTTGCTCCCTATTAACATCGTGTTTTCTTTTCCACATGTAAGTAGCTGATTGCAATAGCTCTGTAGCTCATTTTTAAAATCTTAATGCAGTGAGACTGGGATTAGAGTATGGTTTGCCTCTGAGCATCTTCACTTTGTTATACCGGCCTGATCTGGGTATGTTCAGGAAGTGAAGTGTGAATTATGACCACTGTGGGTCCAGAAAGCGTTTTTTTAATCCACTGAATAAGGGGAGGACAATTCCTAAAACCTCTTGATGTCTATGGCCTACTTTCTTCATAAAACAAGGATTGATTGACTTTTATATTTTTGCTTCTTTGTAATTCCTCCTTTTAAAAAACTTGTTAAAATCTATTATACTGTGTATGTATTTGCCTGTGTGGAAGAAGGGTAGAAAAGGCAGGGTAGAAACCACTTAAATTTGATTTTTTTAAAGCAGTTCTTAAACCATTCTTTTTCCACTCATACCCACTTTTATGTTATCCTTTATAAGCACTCCAGGGAAGGTTTTTATAGTCTTTGTAGAACTTTTCTTTTGAAAGATATTTACTCAGAAAATAACTATGTTTGAGAACATTTTTTTTTTTTTTTGGGTGAAAGAGCAATGCTTTTAAGCCCCCTAAACTTTAGAGGAGATACTATCAGAAATCAATTTCCCCCAGTGGAAATAAAGGAGGATGGGAGGAATTGAGAAAATATATTAGTCTATTATTTTAGAGTTCTAACATACTTTCTCTAAAACCTTACATTATTGAGAAAATTGAGGGCAAATGACTGTCTTATCACTCTTATTTGACATTTTATGGATGTCAGAGAATGGAAATGAATGGTTTCAACATAGATCACTTAATAAGGCAGTGCATGGTGTGACCAAGCATTCTTCTAAAGTGTTAGATGGAAAATGCTGTGTGCTGCCATGGTGATCGGAAATAATGACCCGTGAGGGCTGTATTCCAGGAAATCAGGAGCAGTTCCCTTTTCATGGTGAGTTAATGCTTAGATAACTGTTGTTTTCTGGTGCAACTTTACTTTTACTGACATCCACTCCTCTTTCACATAAGTATAATGTTTGAAGCAGATACTCTTTGTCTCATTAATCTGAGACCTGTAGAGAAAGCCCTGTTTTAGTCATTAATGTGTAACTAAAGGAGTTTACAGAACATGGATTGTCTTAATGCGCTTGCCCATCATTTGAAAATGGGACCCAGCTCAGGCTGTAATTTGTTACTTGTTTCATGGATTTCTTTTGGAGCTCCCCAAATATCTATTAATTCTTTTTTAAAAAATTATTTTTAATTTTTTAATTTTTAATTTTTATTTTAAGGTGTCTACTGATTCTTAATACCACCTCTCTTAGAAGGACACACAAAGAAAGAGTTGATATTTTTAAAGGTGAGAAAGTTGAGGCAGGCCCATAAAAGCACTTTAGTTTAACAAAAAAAATTTCCTGGCACTAGATGTTAGATTTGAAATGATGAGTCATTATTTATTGTTGATATCTTTTTCTCCTTCCTTTTTGGGCACGCAGGAAGGTTGACACTGATTTTCTGTGATTTATGGAATCTCATATTCAGAAACTGAACTGTGCTCACCATGAGTTTTCTGGAATTTTGATGTGTAAGGTACCAGTATCCATGTACAGCGGTAACTCTACTTGCCTGTTAGGGTTAAATAGTAGTTATCATCATTCAGGGCTTCACCTGGGTACAGGTACTTTAATCCTAATAGGTTTTTCCTTGAAGTGTCTTTGTCTCTCACCTCTATTGCTAAGCTGATAACAAGGTCAGTTTCTTTATGTCATTTTGTTCCGTCCCTGAAAGTGTATCCGTTTGTGAACTTTGTGCCTTTTGGTAACTCTCAGTGCACAGAAAGAGCAGGGTCTCATTTTAGTTGTCACCGTCTATGATATGGGCTACCCTTCTACTACAATGAGACCAGTCTTTTTTTTTTTTTTTTTTCCATTAAACATGCTATTTCATTGATACCACCAAACATTTCCAGAAGGCCTCTCTCATTTTCTTTTGTTCTACAGGAGTTTTTTTCCCCCCAGTGGAGGAGGATTATTTTATTCTTGATTTCCTTCCATGCAAAATTGCATCTTTCAGGGGTCACTAAGCACACACTGTGTATTTTCTCTGTGGCAGAGTATGCAGGTGGGGACTGAATTTTGGGCTTGATGGGGCCTTGAATATTGCTTGCCCCTGATCAAGTGTACATATTCTGATGATTATAAATAGGTACATTTTGGGCTTCTGTTACATTTCAAAAATATAATTAAATAATTACATGATGTGAAACTTTAAGAATTCAATTGTAAAAGCTGTAATCAGTTAACCTCTCCTTGGGACGGCTATATCCAATATTGTAATGTAAACAGGTAATTAGAAATAATTTTGCCAAATGACTAATTTGCTGTATTTCCCCTTATAACTTTAACGATTTTTTTTTTTTTAATTTATTTGAGAGAGAGAGAAAGAGAGAGAGCACATGAGATGGGGGGAGGGTCAGAGGGAGAAGCAGACTCCCTGCTGAGCAGGGAGCCCGATGCGGGACTCGATTCAGGGACTCCAGGATCATGACCTGAGCCGAAGGCAGTCGCTTAACCAACTGAGCCACCCAGGTGCCCCCCCTTATAACTTTAACAAAGAGAGATTTTCCAAGTGAAGCACACTTTCTTTAGGTCCATGTTATTGCTAGACCTTCATCAAGTCTAGAGAGAGCCTTCCTGGCATCCTTCAGTTATCATTGCCTATCTAACATAGAAGCAAAATGAATTTTATCTGCGAATAGAGTTTTCAAAATAATGGTTCTTCTAAATAGGGCACAGTTATCTGCCAAAGATGTAAAAGATCGATCATATAATAACCCTTTCACCCTCTGATACATCTTAAAATATATGGATACTGATAGCATTGTTATTATTCTGGTGGTGGTAATGGGTTAGAAGGACAGTCAGTGTTTTACCCAAGCTATGAAAGAATAAAAAGATAGGAGATGCTGTTCAGCTCACTGTCCCAAGAACAAGTGCTCTGTGTAAAATGCACATTTATTAACTTCTTGACACAGATTGAAAGGGACATCAGAGTAATTACAAGTCCCTTACACATACCATGGTTATAAAATGTTTCTAAGATTGTGAAGTATACAAATGGCACAGCCTGTCCTTACCTCTTACCTGAAATCCTAGTTCTAAGAAATGACTCATGGTTATTATCTGCTGGGAGGGTGAAAATTGAATATGACACCTTTATCTCAATTTGAAACATTAAGCCTCTATAAAACTTAGTATAGCCATAGATATTTTTAAAGCAGTAACAAAATAAATTTTCTGATAGTTTTAAATATTTTATATTTTGAACTGTTCATGCCATACAATGATATTGACTATATGTAGGAAAAATAATCTGTTTTTTTGGGGAAAAAAAACTTTTGTCTTTTGTAAAAATCATAGCATATACTTTAAAATGTTTTTTGAGATTGAATTTTGGAAATTTATTAATTTGTGAAATTATAACATTTTATTTAAAACACTATTTCTACTTGTAGATTGTACAAATGTTTATTGATTAAAGAGTGAATTATTGTAAAGGTATAATTTATAATGTTTAAAATATAACTCCTTAAAATAAACTTTTCATGAAAAAAATGAATGTTTTTATGAAAAAAAAAGATTTGGGGTTTTAAATGTTTGGCTTTTTAGTTTTATTTAAATAAATGATTCAGGGGCGCCTGGGTGGCTCAGTTGGTTAAGCGACTGCCTTCAGCTCAGGTCATGATCCTGGAGTCCTAGCATCGAGTCCCGCATCGGGCTTCCTGCTCAGCAGGGAGTCTGCTTCTCCCTCTGACCCTCTTCCCTCTCGTGCTCGCTATCTCTCATTCTCTCTCTCTAATAAATAAATATAATCTTTAAAAAAAAAAAAAATAAATGATTCAGGGGATAACTGTAATTGTTTAGGTCTCTATTTTTTTTTATTTTTAAAGGTTTTTTATTAGAGCACAGGGTGGGGGATGGGCAGAAGGAGAGGGAGAAGCAGACTCCCTGCTGAGCAGGGAGCCAGACATGGGGCTCAGTCCCAGGACACTGAGATCATGACCTGAGCCGAAGGCAGACGCTTAACCAGCTGAGCCATCCAGGTGCCCCAACCTTTATGTTTTTAATACATTTTTGGTATATATTTTTTTCTCAGTGTAATCTCTAAGGTCTCTTAGTTTTAAAATCCCAAAATTATATATTTTGATTCAGTAAAAATATATGAGATATGCACTGCTGGAGTACTCTAAGGTAAAATAGTCATAAACTGTTTCTGTTTATAAAATAGAGGTTTACCCAGTGTGACATTTTTCTTCTTCATTCAACCAATTTTATGGCAGTAGTTTCCAAACAATACTGTGTAGAAGAAATATCAGCCTGTAGCTCTTAGGTGGTTATGCCTTTTGGATTCATTATCTCCTTGATGCATTTTGAAGGCCCTATCAGAGCTGTTAGAAATCCTTAAAAATATGCTGATTCCATATGTTTGGGGGTGGGGTCCAGGAATCTGCATTTTGATGCATCCTCCAGATGATTCCAATGGAAGTGAATCCTAAACCTTTACTTTGAGATCCCCGACAATCAGGACCAGCACTGGGTAGGAACAATAGACATGACTTCAAGAACTCACCATCTGTCAAGATAAGAGACTTAAAAGAGCTCTCCAAGAAAATTAGGTAAGTGCTAAAATGGATGTAAAATCATATGGGAAGAAGCTATGTATGACAGTAAGAATTCCTTTAATTTTACCAAGTGGGTGATTTTCTAAATGTAAATTGGTATGCTAGAAGAATTTGTTCTTGGAGAAGTAGACTTCCCAATTGGTGCACTATGGATTAATCCATGTGATAGTTTTGCCTTTGTTTGCATGCAATTTTTGATGCTTACCATTGATACAAATAAATATTGGCTATTTATCTTGCCCTTATTAGGTATTCTCTTCTAGTTTTGTAGATGAGGATCCTCTTAGACAATGGTTTTTATTTTTTTAATTTTTAATTTAAAAAGATTTTATTTATTTGAGAGAGTGAGAGAGAGCATGAGAGAGGAGAGGGTCCGAGGGAGAAGCAGACTCCCCACTGAGCGGGGAGCCCAATGAGGGACTCGATTCTGGGACTCTGGGATCATGACCTGAGCGAAGGCAGTCACTTAACCAACTGAGTCACCCAGGCGTCCCTAGAAAATGGTTTTTATTATTTATTTATTTATTTATTTATTTATTTAGGATGTTGTCCACTTCCTATAGAACATTTCCAGTTTTTTTAAAATTTTAAAAAATTTTTTGATTTTTTTTAAATTTAAAAATTTTTTTTATTATGTTAATCACCATACATTACATCATTAGTTTTTTTTTTTTTAAAGATTTTATTTATTTGAGAGAGAGAGAATGAGAGATAGAAAGCACGAGAGGGAAGAGGGTCAGAGGGAGAAGCAGACTCCCCGCTGAGCAGGGAGCCCGATGTGTGACCCGATCCCGGGACTCCAGGATCATGACCCGAGCCGAAGGCAGTCGCTTAACCAACTGAGCCACTCAGGCGCCCCACATCATTAGTTTTTGATGTGGTGTTCCATGATTCACTGTTTCCGTATAACACCCAGTGCTCCATGCAGAACATACCCTCTTTAATACCCATCACCAGGCTAACCCATCCCCCGACCCCTCTCCCCTCTAGAACCCTCAGTTTGTTTCTCAGAGTCCATCGTCTCTCATGGTTCTAGACAGTGGTTTTTAGAGTGGAATTGACATGAATGATAAGATCTCTCTCAATGGGAGTAACCTCAGGGGATGCTGTGGTTTTGATTATGGAGACTCTAAGCTTATAAAAATGCTGCTTGAACTCTCCTTGTGTGATTTTTCTCTTAGGTTGCTTCATGTTGGGGGTAGAGTGAATACGATTCATGCTTCATTATCTTATGTGTCATCTAAATATATGTTGGAAATATTATTTGCGATGAAAACAATTGTAGATCCAGTGAATTAATTTAACTTTGAAAAAGTGGTTTCTCTAAGTTAGAATTTCTGCCCCCCCATTCAGATGTTATTATAAAAATAATTTGATATAATTTTATTTTTATGGCTTTCCATGAAAAGTAAATAGAGATATAAAAAATGAAATAAACCAAACTCGTTCTTCCCCATAAAACAAAAGGAAAACTTTCTCTTCTGCAATGGCACTGGAGAAAAATGAGGAAATAAAATCCTGCAAAGTTAAAGAATGGTGGAAGAACCATAGGATACCTTAGCTTTGGGAAAGGGAAAGTGGGAACAATGTAGCCATCTTCCTGCAATGTCCTTCCCTCTTCTCCTGGCTCTTCTCTACCCACCCTTCATCCATGGGGTTCCCCAGGCCTCAGACATGGGTTCTCTCCCCCACTCCACCCTCTTCTTAGAGCACTCATCTCTTCCCATGGCTTTTAGCATCTTTAGTTACAACTCCCAAACATGTATCTCCAGTTTGGATCTCTCTTCTGAGCTCTGTACTCAGATATTCAACTGCTTCTCTGACATCTCCACTTTGTCAGAACTTTAACATGTCCAGGATGAAACTTAAATTTTTTTTTTAGGAAAGGGAGAGGGACAGAGGGAGAAGGAGAGGGTGAATCTTAAACAGGTTCCATGCCCAGTGCGGAGCCCGACGTGGGGCTTGATCTCATGACCCTGAGATCATGACCTGATCTGAAATTGAGTGGGACACTTAACCGACTGATCCACCCAGGTGCCCCCTCCCCATTTTTTTGTCTTGTCTTCTTCAATTTTCTCTGACAGAAAGTGGCATCATAATTCACTTCACTGCTTCTTTCTTCACCTACTATGTCTAATTCAACAGCAAGTTCTTTTTGTTGTATCTCTAAAAATGTCTCCCAAATACCTACTTTCTAGTTTCTGTGGTACCTGTTTAATCCATGCCTCCTTTCCATCTGGGAGGCTGCATCAGGCTCTGCACTGCTGTCCCATCTTCCACTCCTGCCTTCCTCCACCTGATAATGCGAGTGCTCTGAAAATGTTGATTGCAGGACGTGAGTGCTCAGCTTTCTTGAAAATGAAAATGTCAGGGTCTCATTGTTTTCTTCTCTGGAGGGACTTAACCTTATGCTCATTTTTGTCTTTGAGGGAAGGGGCACTAGTTTTTGGAAGATTCAGCTTCTGCTAAAGGGCTCACAGAGACTAAAGGCTATGGGGGGGGGGGGAGGTAGGTGTGTGTGTTTGTGTGTGTATGTATGTAAAAGGGAGAGAGAGATCTTTAAAGGTCCAAACAGGAAGATTGTGCCTTGTTTTCCTGCACGCTTGTTATGGCTGGATGGAGTTATTAGACCAGCCAGAACAAGAGCCTTCCAAAGATTCCTGGTGTCTCATCATTGCAGAGGCAGTAAAACGCCCAGTGAGGGGTGGTGTTTGAGTACCCAGTGCCCTTGTGGAAGCTTGAGTCATTGAGCAGAGCCCATCAGCCTTCAGAGAATCAGCACTTCCCATGCCCTATTTGTTTCTATCAATGTTTGTCCATAGTTTTGCCTGTTATTGTCCAGCGAGGACAGTCACCACACCAGCCCAAACCTCTGGCTTATTCCTGTGGATGCCCTGTTCTCGGATCCCTTTTTTTTTTTTCCCCCTTTTGGAGTGTTGGGGAAAACCTTTGCTTTTGTACTAAGGAGGCTAAACTGAACCAGCACAAGAGCTTTGGCATGAACATGGGCATTTTTCTAGATGCTAATGGGATCACACCACTTCCCTTCCAGCTTTTTATAGTGGTCTTCAAAGCCCTACCCATGTCATTATCATGCTCATCCTAGCTCTGTGCTTTGGTTACACTGACCTTGCTTTTCACTTCCAAGTTTTTCCTTTCTTAGAGCTTTTTCACTTGCTGTTTTCTCTGCCTTGAACCCTTCCTCCTATTTGCATGGCCAGGTCCTTGTCATCCTTCATTTATTAGTGTAAATGCCACTTCTTTGGCAAAGATGTTTTTGATCTTCTTCCTCTCCATATTCTTGATTTCAGTCCTTGTTTGTTTCCATCCTAACTCATTATTTTAAATTATTAGTTTTTATTCTGTATTTCCCACTTGAATATCAGTTTCTTGGGGGTGGGGTTGTTTATATCTCTCCCTGCTACACCCTAGGCACTTAGCATGGAGCCTGGTACATATTAAACACTAACAAAATAATCATTAATGAGGAACTTCAACAAATATCTGTTGAGTGCCTACTGTGTGCTCAATTGCTGGAAGTAGATCAACTCACCTAATCTTCAGCAACCCCCTGAGGAAGGTAATGCTTATCTTCATTTTAAAGATGAAGAAACAGGTCCAGAGAAACTAAATAACTTGCTCTAAGGCACATGTTTGGTTAGTGGCAAAGACAGGATTTGAACCCAGCTTTAAGTCCTGAGCTCTCTCCCAAATTGATCCTGTTAATACTTTACCAGAGCAATGTTCTGAGTCACTCAACTGAAGAAAGCTGTGGAGGGGATTAAAGCTGGGAGAACAAAGTTGTAGATTCAGTTAGCTGCTGTTGTCGCCTGAGTAAGGGAACAGCTACTCCGAGGTTAGGCCAAGAATCAGACTTAAATGGTTAAGTGATGGATTTTAGATTAGAAACCATGTGCTAAAAGATTTTAGTGGTTTTTTAGGTTAAAAAATTTAACTGGCAATAGTTAAGTCTGGATTTTTAAAAAACATTGTAGTCGCCAGCATAATAAGTTCTTTCTGGTGTAACTAAAGAAAAAAAAAGATTAGGGAAGTTCTTGACCTTTCTTAGAGAATGAGGATCAGTCTTAGAAATCCTTCAAATCTGGTTAAATGACTTCATGGTTCAATTGTTTTGACTTGGGTTGTGGGTATTTTGCTTCTGGAGTCATTGTTGTTTATGTTTCAGAAAACTAAGGGGTGATTACTGTGTTCTTTAGTTTTTTTTTTAATATTGTGAAACAAATTTGAAAAAAGTAGCTGCTTGTTAGCAAATGCTCTGTGGGCCATTTACTGTTTGAGAATGTAATTAGCATTTGAGGTTTCATGGAGCATGGAATCTCATCATTAACCATTTTTAAGACTCTAAGATACTTGAGTTCTGAGAAATGAATTGGAAAGTTATATTGCTCAAAAAGTCCATTTCTGGACAAAAATTCTAATTTATAGCCAAAGGGGTGAGTTTACAGAGATAATTATAAATACCCTGAGTATGTTCCCTATTCAATTCTTTTCTGTACAGAAGAGTGGTCACTTTCAACATATTAACTTATGAGATGTTGAATAGGGAATATTTTTGAGGCTTCCTATGGTAATTTAAAAAATGAAATCAATCATGTACCTTTCCAGAGGATCAAATATTCATTTGTAATTGGGACAGATTTATTGAATTCCTATTTAGATGAGGTCCAAGGGGGCGCCTGGGTGGCTTAGTCATTAAGTCTGCCTTTGGCTTAGGTCATGATCCCAGGGTCCTGGGATCGAGCCCTGCGTTGGGCTCCCTGCTCCGAGAGAAGCCTGCTTCTCCCTCTCCCTCTGTCCCTCCCCTTGTGTACTTTCTCTCTCTCTCTCTGTTAAATAAATAATCTTTAAAAAAAATAAATGAGTTCCAAGGTGTGCCTGTGTGACTGTCAGTTAAGTGTCCGACTCTTGATAACAGCTCACGTCTTGATCTCAGGGTCGTGAGTTCAAGCCCCCTGTTGAGCCTTCTTTAAAAAGAAAATGAAGTCGGGTGCACCTGGGTGGCTCAGTCATTAAGCGTCTGCCTTCAGTTCAGGTCATGATCCCAGGGTCCTGGGATCAAGTAGCAAGTCAGGCTCTCTGCTCAGCAGGAAGCCTGCTTCTCCCTCTTCCACTCCCCCTGCTTGTGTTCCCTCTCTCGCTATCTCTCTCTCAAATAAATAAATAAATAATCTTAAAAAAAAAATGAAGTCCAAGGAAATTCTGAAGAAGATATACTGACTGAAATAGAGATAGGTGGCATTTTCAGGACTGATCATTCTAAAATTCTATGGAGGATGTCTGTGACTCTTCTTTTTGACTTTTTTGATAAACATTGTTAATCACCTTGGTGTAATCTTTTAAGATAAATTAATTAGCTTCCAGAAAGATTCCTCCAGGTGATCTGGTGCTTAGAAAGAGACTACCCAGCTCTCTACCACCTTGTCACTTGATGGCAGAAGGGAATTCACTAGGCAGTTTAAAAAATTTACCTCTCTGACCAGTAGGTGGCATTGCCTGCCCTCGTGGCTACCTCTTTTCTATCTGCTTATGTAACCCTCAATACCAAGTCAGGTATTTTATGTTCTTCTTGTATCTGTTCCGACTTGTCCAGCCTGATTTTCGAGCTCATTTGTGATTTCACTAAGGATAATTTTTTGACAATGGAAGTGTCTTTGAAACCTAGATAGCTTCTCCTCAGAATCTTGGAGTTTATATCACGTTGTCTAGGAGAGTGTTCAGAGTGAATGACTAATTCTACAAAATCAACCAAGGCTCTTCTAGATCTGAGAGGAAAAGAAATGACTGAGCACTGAAGTACTGTAGGAGGTGATTATGGTTAATATCCTGTGAAAGTTATAGACAGCTTCATGCCAAGCATAAAATTAAATAGGTACATTAAAAACTTTAAAACTTTATTCATGACTTCAAAACTTTTAGACAAGGTTCAAGCAAACAATTGTGAATTTGTTCTTTGCCTAAATAAACCAAGCTGAGCTTCTTTGCATTTAGTAATTAATATGGGTGTGGATGATTCATATCATGAAAAGACCTTCTTTCCAGTGAGATAGAATTCTGGCCAGAGATTGATTCATATACATTCAACAGCTGCCAGTTAAACTAACTTTTCTTCTCTCAATGTTTTTTACATTTAAGTAATTTGCCAGAACTTGTGAGGTACAGTACTTTGTATTTATCATAGGATATTTTCCCCTTAATTGTATATCCTATTATCAACTGATGTTATTATCCTATTATTAACTGATGTTATTCAGGACACTCATTATCTACAGTTAAATGACATTTGCTAGAAACAGAGTTTTTAAAGTTGGAATTGTAAATTTTCCTATAATCGTGATAATATAGAAGTGCTTCCTTATAGGCCATGCTTGTCAATTCAGGTCCAGGGTCTCTATGAGTGATTTCCTGCTGCTGTATGCAGTAGAGTTGCCCATGAAAGAAACAGCTGAATCACAAATCAACACCCTCAATTAAAAATATTTTATCTGGGCTTTATAACTGGTCACAGTATAATAGAGGCTCACAGGGAATAGAGATGTCAAAGCAAAGAGGAAGTTGGAAGCAATCAGTGGCTTCTAGAGAATTTCCCTTTATTAGACCTCCTGAAAAGCCTTGTTGTAAGCATTAGTCTTATTTTAAATGTCCAGATTCTTCATGTTGCTTTGATAGTAAGGATTTCATAATCTCTGGAGCTTAGTAATTGACTCCAGGAAAAGCATAGACAATTAGGTGGTGAATGTCAGCCATTAATCTATTGTTAGATTCCTTAATGTAGCTGATTTGTGGCTCATTTTTGCACTTCTGTTTACTTCCTCTGTCCACAGTGTTTTATTAATATGGCATGTTCCAAATGGTTGAAACCAAATATCCAAACCAAATGTTGGACTTGGATTTCACTAGCCTGTGAAAGACCATGTCTCTGATTGACACTCGTAGGAGTCTATTATGTGCCTCATTTTCTGCAGATCTGGAGGATTATGGTTCATCTCTTCAAGCTCTCCAATTCGAGCCTCTGTCGCAATTGCCTTGGAGAGAGTGTGCCTCTCCTGATTGATGACGTGGGACCTCTCGTTGTCCTTGGGTCTCTCTAGGTTGAATTTTATGTAAATTATCCTATTAGTCAGGATTCAGTTAGAACACAACCCCCTGCACTGTTTTACGCAGAAAGTGATGTAATGTGGGGTATCAGGCCCCAGAATTATTAGGACTCGAGAGAAGTCTCTAAGCTGAGGAGGCAGACACAAGGATGAATTCCCAAAGCCTTCCTCCCCAGCTGGGTTGCTGGTGGAGCTGCTGCCATGGTTAGGAAGCTGTTTCTGCTAAATCTGTAACAGCTCTGGGGTCATACCACATCCGCTGTATCCGCCACAGCACAAACAATGCTGCATGCCCTGCTTCTCTCCCAGTAACCTGCTTCTGAATTCAAATCTTGAGTGCATGTGATTGGCAGAACTTAAGTCCTATCCAGAATCTGTAGCTGCAAGGGACCCTGGGGGAAAAAGTTTTTTGTCCATTGTAGAATCAGAAGGATAACACAGTGAGATTGGAATAGATGTTGAGCAAGTCAACCCATGATATTTGCTACTACCAATAGTCTGTATTTAAGTCAGACTTCTATTTGAGCAACGCAACTTCTCTAATTGGTAAAACAAACAAACAAAAAAAACAAACCAGCCAGGCTTTTTTGGCATGATGCATAGTAAGCAGATAGCCAGAACATATTTATATAGATTGGTAAACTAGTTTTAAAAAATCTACGCTGTCTTCTAAAAATAAAATCAAATAATAAGAAATAGCTAACATCTTTTGTTGAGGCTTATGTGAGTTGGTGAAATATTGGACATAGGATAAAACAGTACCACCTAGCAGATCCTATTGCCTTAAGACAAAATAATCTATGTTAGAGGATTTTGTTCTTGAAGACATGAAGTAAAGGTGAGCTTTGTAGATTAGTTGTTGAGTTGCTTGGCGTGAGGGAGCCTGGTGGTGCACTCCTTTCTCTGCATTTCTCTTTGGTGATATGGCACATTTCACAGCTGCTTATGAGTTGGGGACTCAGTGGGCAACCATCCACTGTATTTTTGTTTCATTTGTATTTTATTTTCTCTATTGGGTGACTGGAATGTTCCAGTTTTCTTTTCCTTTAAAAAAAATCCTTTGTTCCTACACAAATGGTGGTTTGCTTGAAATAATTTTATTAAACTTACTTCATTGTTAGAGTGTCTTGATGCAAAGGATATAGACAAATCATATTAAGGAACTGATAGACTGTTAATTGATCTAAATGAACAAATGGCTTTTTTGCCTCCCTCTTGTTTATTTTTATTTTTTTTAAAGATTTTATTTATTTATTAGCGAGAAAGAGAGAAACAGCATGAGACGGGAGAGGGTCAGAGGGAGAAGCAGCCTCCCCGTTGAGCCGGGAGCCCGATGTGGGACTCGATCCCAGGACTCCAGGATCATGACCTGAGCCGAAGGCAGTCGCCCAACCAACTGAGCCATGCAGGTGCCCCCTCTTGTTTATTTTTAAAGCATCTTTTCAATGAATTACATATTTCTTTCCAAATTGGATTTTATAAGCAATGCTAAACGGTAGTGATTTTTCCTTTATTTGTTCTAAGTACTAATCTAAGGGAATACGTATTCTCCTTTAATTATTTGTCACTGTCTCTTAATTAGTATAATTCCATCCCTGATTGTTTGATTGTTGAGGTACTAGTTCGCCATTCTCATAATATGAATTTTACTTTTGTTTTAAAAATTGTAGATAATTGGGGCACCTAGGTGGCTCAGTTGGTTGAGCACCTGACTCTTGATGTCGGCTTGGGTCATGGTCGCAGGGTCCTGAGATCAAGCCCTGTGTCTGGCTCCATGCTCAGTGCAGAGTCTGCTTGAAATTCTCTCTCCCTCTCCTTCTGTCCCTCCCCCCTGCTCGCTCTCTCTCTAGAATGAATATTTCTTTAGAAAAAATTTTAGATAGTGTTTTAAATGTTCTGTACACCGAGAAATTCATGCTGCTGAAAGTGTCTTGGCTCTAAGATAAAGGTTCGTGAAAATATCATTGTTATATCTTTTAACATGCTACAAACAAGCCCTGCACTTAGAATTTTATTTTGTCTAGAAAATGTTGTAGAATGTATAACATTTTCAGTTTTTAATCAGCCTATCCTTCTTGCAACATGGTGGTAAAATCTTTTGTATCTAGTAGCATCAGATTCTTTTTCCCTCTTTTCCAATTCAGACTCTTTTATCATCTACAACAGAGAAAAATAGTTAATACATGTAAACAGATTAATATATTAAAGAATAGTAGAGAAAAATGGCTCATAATGGGAGACAATATTGCATAATGAAATACTGCATAAGGAAACGGGTTGAAGTCCTATAGACTTGGATGCTAGACTAGCTCCACCACTTACAGGTTGGATAAATTACTCCTCCAATGTTCCTTTTCTTCATATCTTAAAATGGGAATAATACTACTTGTTATTGAGGTCATTGTAAGCATCACATTAGATAATACACCTAAAATGCTTGGCATATTATCTGGAACATAGTAAATATTGAATAAATTTATTTATTGTTGTTGATATACAGCCAGGTAGAGTTTTCACAAGCTGGTGGAGAGGTTTCTGAATATGATAGGAGCTAGCTAGAAGTGCCTGATTTGTCTTCTCCTACCTTCCCATTTATTTATTTATTTATTTATTTTTGAAAGATTTTATTTATTTGACAGAGAGATAGCAAGAGCAGGAACACAAGCAAGGGGAGTAGGAGAGGGAGAAACTGGCTTTCCACGGAGCAGGGAGCCTGATGGGGGGCTTGATCCCAGGACCCTGGGATCATAACCTGAGCCACTCAGGCGCCCCCTACCTTCCCATTTAAATAATCTTGAAGAATGTGGAAAACTTACTTAGCAACAATCTTCCTTACTTGAGAAGGAATTTCCACCATAGGTAAAATATATAACTTTCTGGAAAAAAAAATTACCCAAATGGATTCAATGTGAGTAGAAAACCTGAATAGTCCAATAACCATGAAGGAATTCCCTTAACCTACTAAATGATTCTGTGCAGACAGAAAAGGTGAGTTTTTTATTTTAGAAAAAGTTTCCATTTTATAGAAACTGTTACACAGCATAGACACACCATGCTAAAATTTTATCAATTCCTTTACAAGTATAACGTAATACTGCTCTAAAATTTGGTAAGATTTGAATACTTGAACAGAGATTTAGATACAAAGATGATTATCATGATGGAATATCATTAACATACTGTATGCAGGGGCATCTGGGTGGCTCAGTGGGGTTAAGTGTCTGCCTTCTGCTCAGGTCATGATCCCGGGGTAATGGGATCGAGCCCTATGTCGGACTCCCTGCTCAGCAGGAGAGTCTGTTTCTCCCTCTCCTCCCTGCTCCTGCTCTATCTCTGTCTCTCAAATAAATAGATAATATCTTTAAAAAAATTAAAAAAAAATAAAACGCTGTGTTCAAAAGTCAATGTCATGAGAAAATGTATACTGTTTATTTGAAGGGGAGGGAACATAACTTTATATTCAGTAGGATCCATTTTGTTAAAAAACATATTTTTGGTTTAAGTTTTTGTTTTAATTCCAGTTAGTTAAAACACAGTGTTATATTAGTTTCAGGTGTACAATATAGTGAATCAACAATTTCTTATAACACCTGGTGTTCACCACAAGTGCCATCCTTAATCCCCATCACTTATTTCTCCCAACCCCTTGCACCCTTCCCCTACAGTAACCATCAGTTTGTTCTCTGTAGTTAAAAGTCTGTTTCTTGGTTTGTCTGTCTGTCTCTCTCTTTTTCCCCTTTGCTCATTTGTTTCTTAAATTCCACATATGAGTGCTTAGCATAATACACTCTAGCTCCATCCATGTCGTTGCAAATATCAAGATTTCTTTCTTTTTTTTTATGGCTGAATAATATTCCATTGTATAAATATACCACATCTTCTTTATCCATTCATCAATTGATGGACACTTGGGCTGTTTCTGTATCTTGGCTATTATAAAAAATGCTGCTATAAACTTTGGGGTACATGTATCCCTTCGAATTAGTGATTTTGTTTTCTTTGGGTAAATACCAGTAGTGCAATTGATGGATCATAGGGTAAATCTATTTTTAACTTTTTGGGGAGCCTCCATACTGTTTTCTACAGTGGCTACAGCAATTTGCATTCCCACCAATAGTGCAAGAGGATTCCTTTTTCTCCACATCCTCACCAACACCTGTTGTTTCTTGTGTCATTAATTTTAGCCATTCTGACAGGTGTGAGATGATATCTCATTATAGTTTTGATTTGTATTTCCCTGATGATGAGTGATGTTGGGCATCTTTTTCTGTGTCTGTTAGTCATCTGGATGTCTTTGGAGAAATGTCTGTTTATGTCTTCTCATTTTTTATTTTTAATTTTAATTTTTTTTTAAAGATTTATTTATTTATTTATTTGAGAGAGAGAATGAGATAGAGAGAGAGCATGAGACGGGGGAGGGTCCAAGGGAGAAGCAGACTCACTGCTGAGCAGGGAGCCCGATGTGGGACTCGATCCCGGGACTCCAGGATCATGACCTGAGCCGAAGGCAGTTACTTAACCAACTGAGCCATCCAGGTGCCCCTGCTTATTTTTTAATTGGATTGTTTTTTTGGGTGTTGAGTTTTATAAGTTCTTTATACATTTTGGATACTAACCTTTTATTGGGTATGTAATTTGCAGATATCTCTCCCATTCCATAGGCTGTCTTTTAATTTTGTTGATTATTTCCTTTGCTGTGCAAAAGCTTTTTATTTTGATATAGTCCCAATAGTTTATTTTTGCTTTTGTTTCCCTTGCCTCAAAAGACGTATCTAGAAAAAAGTTGCTACAGAGTAAAAAAAAAATATGAAACAAAGGTAATATTATAAATACTAACAATAGTAAAATCTGGGCAGTACAATTGTTCTTGCTTGTACTTTATTTTCCAAATCTCAACAATGATTATATATTATTTCTAGAGTCAGAAAAGGAATGTTATTCAAAAAGAAGACAGTGGCTATATCAAAATGTAGTCATGAAAGATATAATAAAACATAATATTTATGAAAAAAGATTGGTTGGACAATTTTGAATGGTTAACTTTGTCCTCAGAGAGCTTTGGGAAGCTTCTCCTTTAATTTTTTTTCTTCATTTTCTATTTAGCCCCTTAAAAAATTAAAAAGAATTTTTTAAGCAAATGAATTGTATCTGTTAGAAGTTGTGGAGGAACTGAATTTGGAATTTAACAGTGTTCTCTAGGTGATGAGTGGGCTTTCTGTTTTAATTTTTTGGTCTGCTTCCCATAATGTGACAAAAATGGAAGAAGGCTGGTTTATTGAAAATTCAAAAGCAAGTAACTTCTATCAAAAGATTAAGGTAGGAACACACATTCAATAATTAGGAAATGTTAGACATTTAAAAAGGATTTAACCAACTGCACCACCCAGACACCCCAGCTAAAAAGGATTTAATATAGCAAATAGGAAAATTTTATATGTAACTTGGATTTTATGTTTCCAAGTTAACAAATTGAATTTAGAGCTATAGAGATATCTATTTGCACACAATAAACACTCAAATAGTACATGAAAAAAATTTGTTTGAAAGCTATATTAATTTATACTCTACTCACCTCATGCTCCAAAGAGGTTTAATCTGAAGAATTCTGGAGTATTTATTGTCCTTTTTGTTCTTTGTATTAACAGATAATATCCTCTTTACTGTGTAAGATTATTGTAGCTTTTTCAGTATTCTAAACTTTTAAAAAATTTATTTATTTGAGAAAATAAGAGAAAGTATACGTGCACAGGCAGGGGGAGTGGCAGCCGGAGAGGGAGAAGCAGGCATCCTGCTGAGCAGGGAGCCCGATGCGGGGCTTGATCCCAGGACCCTGGGATCATGATCTGAGCTGAAGGCAGATGATTAACGACTGAGCCACCCAGGTGCCCCAATATTCTACAACTTTTAAAATCATTGGACTTGAGGGGCACCTGGGTGGCTCTGTCGGTTAAGCATCTGACTCAGGTCATGGTCTCAGGGTCATGATATTGAGCCCTATGTTGGGCTTCATGTTCAATGCAGAGTCTGCTTGAGATTGTCTCTCTCTTTCTCTGCCACTCCCCCCACTCTCATACTCTCTCTAAAATAAATAAATAAAATCTTTAAAAAAAAGATTCTCTCTCTTTGCCCCTCGCCACCCTGCTCTTTCTCTCAAAAAAAAAAAAAATCTATATTACTTGAATTTCAAAATTTGGTATTACAAGGATTGGTATTATAAGGATTATTCAAAGATTCTGTTAGGAATTTGTGGATAATATTGGGTCACATGTGTTAAATGCTAGCAATAAATATATTAATTTTAGGTTTTACTTTGAGAGGAAAGAAAACACTTTTAAATAATAACTAATATAATAAAATATTCAGATTCTGAAGATACTGTGAAGGGAAAAATTACTTGAGATTTTAATACTCAAACATTGTTAAGATTTTATTATGCCTACTTCCAGTAGTATTCCTATTTGTTTACTTACACATTTTAACAAATTGTGATCATGCTCTATAGCTTTAGATCTTGATTTTTTTTCATTTAATAATATAGAAGGTGTTTCTAATGTCATAAATGTTTTTTCCACAACACGGTTTTAATCATTAAGTCTTATTCCCTCTGATGACTGTATCATAATTTATATACGTTGAAGATTGAGGTTTTTTAAAATAGCTTGTCAGTATTATAAATAACATGGTGATAGAGTTTTTCTTTTTCCCATTAAGGGAATACAAAATCCCTGAAACACATACACATTAAAAAAAAAAATCCATCAATTTATCATTAGAAAAATATTTTTAAATTATTTTCTCTAAAAACCTTAAGGTGTAAAATAGAAAACTTGATTTTTGTTATATCTATTTTTATAAATTTATAGTCTGAAGGAAGATATTTGAGAGAATGGGTTCTAAGGTATCTTAGAGAAATTATAAAAAGGTTAATTAGAAAGAATAATGTGGTAGGCAGCCTTCTAAGATGGTGCCCAATGATTCCCACCTATTGGTATTCATGTCCTTGTATAATCTTCTCTCCTTGAGTGTGGGTTGGACTTAATGACTTGGTGATAAGCAATAGCTATGGCAACGATGATGATTCAGTTACAAAATATGGTGACTTCTATCTTGCTAGAAGATTGTTTTTGTTGTCCTCTTGGCCTGCATACTTTGATGAAGTAAGCTGCTGTGTGGGAGAGGCATGTGTGACAAGGAAATGAGAGAAACCTCTGGCCACTAGCTAGCAAGGAATTGAGGTCTGTAGCCCAACCGTCTGGGGGGAATTGAAGGCTGCCCACCAGCACTGAATGAGTTTGGAAAGTCGATTCTTTCCCAGTTGAACCTTCAGATGAGACTGTAGATCCTGGGCCAAACGCATGACTGAGAGACCATGAAGCACGGGATCCAGATGTGCTGTGCCCAGACTCACGACTCACTGAAACTCTGAGACAATAAATGTGCACTGTTATAAGCTGCTTAGCTTGGGGGTAAGTTGTTACGTAGCATTAGAAAGTAACACAGATTTAATTAGAAAGAAGGGGCAAGAATAAATTCAAAGATCATAGAAAAGATGCAGATATAAAGATCATAGGAAACACTGCAACTTTTACTTTTTCAGGTATCTTCAGCTGAATGGATAATAGTGACTGTTTTCTTTTTACAATTATTTTTAAGCTATTTAATAAAAGAGCATTTCTATAGAAAAGTTAGCAGATATGGAAAAGTTCAAAGAAAAAGTAAAAGTCACATATAATTTTATCACCCAAATAGAACTACAATTATTATTTTGGTGTACAGTTTTTAGTTCTCTCCCTATCTCTACAAAATCAGGACAATACTTCAATAATGTTTTATAATCTGGCTTCTAACCTAAACACATATTACATTTTCCATTTCGTATTCTTCCACACATCTTTTAAATGGCTGTATAGTTGCCCATTGTATGATATATTACAATTTATTTAATGAAACATCTATTATTTGACACTTATTACTATATTTTAGTAATAAAATTTGGACTATCCCAGAAAAGGTTACATGGATAACGTTTGTGTTTTGTTTCATGCTGTGCTTTATTTCAGAGACATAAATGATACATTTTCAGAGCTAAAGGAGGACATAATTTTTAAAGCTAGTTCTGCCAGGCAAACAGCACATTATTCTCCAGAAGATCTCATCAGGGCCATTTCCATCCAGTGTTAAACAAAAAGGCTTAGATAATTTAACCAAGTGACTGAGTAGTGGAAATAAGCTTAAGAAGTGTTAAGCATCTATGACCTCCTCATTTAAACAAAGCCTTAGTTGGACTGCAGGGGAAAAGCGAATCATCGTTTGAAATATAGCTGTTGTAAGGAAATGGAGAAATGTTATAATAAAATACTGCATCTGTTGGCTTTAGCAGACCTGGAAGGATCAACCTGCTGACCTTTGTCAGTGGGGGGTGAGATCTCACTGTGGGTACTAGAAGCAGCAGGGACGCACGTCATGACCACGTTTCACATTTAATACAGAAGTAGTGCACATAGCTTTTTCAGCCTTCTTCCTTACAGTTTTTAATCTTGCCTCTTTCTCTGTTGTCTGAAATCAGTCTAAAAATAGTTGGAACATTTAAAAAAATTTAACTGTCTTCCTAAATGTTTCATACATCATTGGTTTTTGGCAGGTCATTCTTTTTAAATTCAAGCTGCAAGTAAAATTGCCAATAAATGCTAAATTCAGGTTTTTTTTTTCTTGTTTCCAAATACATTTCACTAAGCATAAGAATTAAATTAGCAAAATATGGGTAGTCCTATGTCTGATGCAGTGTTTTGTCTAGAATCTAGATTATGTATTATGTATTAACACCTTCTCCAATCCTAGAGATTCTATGATTTCATTTGTAAGTGATTAGAAAAATTACTGTGTGACTTCTAACCCTTGGGCTAATGATTTTCATTCCCCTCTGACCACGTGCCTCCATTCTAATGAAATCTCTCCTTCTGTATTTGCTTTTTTTTTTTTTTAAGAACTTATTTTTAAGTAATCTCCATATCCAATGTGGGGCTTGAACTCACAACCCCCAAGACTCACATGCTGTACTGTCTGAGCCAGTCAGGTGCCCCTCTGTTTGCTGACTCTGTGTCCACACGATTGGCTGTGCCTGTTCTTTCAGATGGAATATTGGAATTTGAAGGATCTCAAGGCACTCTTCTCAGATGTAAAGATCTGGACCCTGTGTTTTAGGCCGGAAGTTCTCCCCTTGCTCTGAAAGCTTTGAGACAACAGCTTTGTTTAATGGCTGCTTTACCAACTTCTCTGGTTTATGAAACTTTTGGGTTTCTTCCCAGGAAATGTACTATACAAAGTGAAAAGGTTTTTAGATTGCTATCTGTCTGTCTATCTATCTATCTATATCTGTGTGAAAATTCTTGTGGCTTTGAAGGAATGTCTGACCTCTTACTGCATTGGAATTCCCATAATGCTGTGCATAGAGTGAAGCTGACTCTGCATTTCTTTTTTTTTTTTTTAAAGATTTTATTTATTTATTTGAGAGAGAATGAGAGATAGAGAGCACGAGAGGGAAGAGGGTCAGAGGGAGAAGCAGACTCCCCGCTGAACAGGGAGCCCGATGTGGGACTCGATCCCGGGACTCCAGGATCATGACCTGAGCCGAAGGCAGTCGCTTAACCAACTGAGCCACCCAGGTGCCCGCTGACTCTGCATTTCTTAATCAGAACTGAGATTGACATATATCCTAGTGTGTATGTTTCAAAAAAAGATTTTTTTAAGCTGAAAAGCAAAGCCCAAGTATTTGAAGGAGTAGAAAGATTAGAAAAGGAGAATCAGAAATGATGATTTCTTTTTCCCTAAGTAACCTAGAGAAGTTGCTAGCTTTTTAAGGAAAAAAAAACAACAAAAAAACAAGTAAGTGGGGGATGTAGTGGGGATTTTTAAATGACTAATTTTTGGTATGTTTTATTGCCATAGGGAAGAATATGGGTATTTCTTGAACTAAGTATATCAAATCTTGGGAATGTGCCTTCATGTAAATCCTACTTTGATAATCCAAAGAAATCTTGGGATCTCAGCCTTTTTACCTTCATAAGTCTATAACCAAGCCATATCACATGCCTGGAGAGCACATGCCTTTCTTTTTTCTTTTATTCCCTTCTGCTAAATTACTTTTCTCTAAATATCTATTCTTTTTTAACTTCAAGAGATTATTGAGTACCTATTATGCAAGGCCTATGTTATATCTCATGTTGGGTGGAGGGGAGACATAAAGGTATATTTTTGTCCTAGGGAACCTTAACAGTGAGACTGAGCCCTAACTCTAGCACTAACCCTTAGCTCTGGACAGCAAGGTGTAGGACTCACGGTTGGTTCTAGATATCATTCTCATAACTCTGAAGTTCTTTTTACCAAGCATTCTCTTAATTGCTGTTTGTGATTTTGTCACTTCCTGATTTAAATTGCCCTTTCTGCCTCCTCAGAACTCATTTCCCTGACTGAGACTTTTTCGCCCTTATCTTTATAGTAAATGTGCAGAAGTAAGGTTTTTATCAGAAAGGAGCTTAATTCTGAAAGCATTAATTTCGAATTTATGTCTTACTAAGTTTAGGAGTTCCCTGAGGACATAGCAATTGAAAGTCTACATTTAAAATCTAATTTAAGGTTTAAAAATAAGAGATACAAATGTAAATTATATCCCTAATTGCTATAAAGGGAATTGTGGGTTCTTAACTATTTGAGACTAAAAAGTACTTCTATTAAATTCCAGACTAATAAAGTATGTAAATCATAAAGGTGTACAATAAGGATAAGAAAGGGTTGACAGAAAGTTCATTTTGAATGTAATTGTGATGGTTAATTTATGTGTGCCTTCTATGATGTGGGTGGGCATCATCCAAACAGTTGAAGGTCTAAATAGAATAACAAGATTGACCTTCCCTGGAGTAATAGGAAAAAGTCTCTGGTAGACTGCCTTTGGACTTCATCTGTACCATTGGCTTTCTTGGGCCTGCACTTGCTTCAGACTGGAACTACACTGCAGATTTGGACTTGTGAGCCTCTGTACTCATGTGAACCAACTCCTATAATTGTGTGTGTGTGTATACACACACATCTTACTGGTTCTGTTTCTCTGGAGAACCCTAATACAGTAATGTACAAAGCATTTGCTAATCATATGCTTATTTTGGCACTTAGCACAGTGTAGATGCCCAATAGGTCGTTGACTAATTGATTTATTAATTATTATGCTTACAGGCTTCACAGTCAAAAAGTTTTGGACTCTGGCTCTTCTACTTATTAGCTGTGTGACCTTGGTCAATTCTGTGGCTCAGTTTCTTCATCTTTAATATTAGAGTAATGTTAACTCCCATATAAGGGGGTTGTGAGGATTAAATAAAATAGAGCAAGGAAAGGAGAGCAGAAGCTTTCCTGTGGCTGGCATTCCTATTTATTCGACAGTACATGGGACTGGGATGTGGTCTGTAGATGCTCTCAGAAAAGACAATGGCCTACATGGTGTTTCATGGTTCTCCAGTGGGCCCAGTTCAGCCTTCCCTCTCTGGTGAAGCTAAGTCATAACAGGCCAATACTCTGAAAATAGTGTTTCTGAACTCCTGTAGTATAAACATTTTCTTAATGTAACACTTTTTTTTTTCTTGCATTATTCCATCAACCAAGGAAACGCATAATGATAAAAAGCTTCTAAGGATTCAGGAACACTTTTAAGTGAATTTATGTAAGAGACTCAGATACTGCCCAAGGCCTCCATGCCAGATGACATGAGGCTTGAGCTCCCTTGCAGGGCCTGTAAGAGGCGCAGCGCTGCTCCTGTGTCTTGAATTTCCCGCTCTTGAATTCCTCATGCTTCCCTGTACTTCCACTTTTTTGCTGTTTGGGATGAGCCCTGGGTCAAGTCCAGAAGCTCAGCCTGTTGACCATTTGCCACAAAAAAATTAACCATAAAGAGTTTTGTGAATGTGGTAATTTTCCTGAAGATCTAAGAGGTTCCTTTACTCCACAGCCTGTGCCATCTTGCTGGCTCTGCCCTGTTTTCTGCCCAGGGCCTTTCAAAGTCCACGCTCTTGCCAGGATCCCTCCCAATGATCATGTGCCCCAATGAGTGGAGTTTTCCCTCCCTCTGACAGCTCTCTCAAGAGAGTGTGTCCCTACTAGATCAGCCTGCCTAGCTTCCCCAGTCTGTCTGACATTGTTACTCATCAGTAAAAACATTTTTGGTTTTGTGTCAAACGGTAGTACATATGTGTTAGGCATGTTGTTTATACAGTCCACAGGCAGGGCTCTCTGCGTTTATGTATTTAAGGTCTCCTGGTACTAATTACAGTGGTCAAGGGGCCCCAGGACCCAACAGACTGGGGACCACTCATAAAAATCTCTCTACTGTTGATATTTTATGAAGATATTGTCCACGGATTTATTTATATTTTCATTCTTATCTGCTCTTCTTAAGTTAATAAAAACCTAAAGTTCATCCCACTAAAAAAAAAAAAAAAACAAACTTGTACATATTTCCATTTATCCTACATTTGCCCCCACTTAAACTTTAAGCATGTATTTCCTTTATTACATTCCAGGCTTTAGTGAACACATTCAGTATACTTCAATATTTTATGGACATTGATCTTTTCTACTTTTGGCTTTGGCCATTCTGTCCTGAATAATGCTGATTTGTCCCCATGTTTTAGCTTCCAGCTTTTATGGTACCAGTGTGGGAACATTATAGACAGTCAATATTTCCAGTTGCCCTCATGTCAATACCATTTGCTAATGGTATTGGTATTAGGGAGGCAACTGCCCATTTTCTCCTCTCTGGGTTGTTTAGGAGAAAATGCTGACATAACATTAATAGAGATTCTTCTATGAAAGATTGTTTTGTAGTAAAGAAAACTTGGAGATTTCAATCTCTTCTAATCAGTAAGCAAAAATTTTGGCCCATTGGACAATCTTAATTTTTGTGATATAAATAGGCACTAGTTAGAACCAGGGGTGTAAGCACTATTTTTATTTCCTCTGTTTGTCATTACTGAACCCTCTTAAAGATTTTTCTCCTCCCATGAGAAAACACCATACACCCAGCGGTTTAGCTCTGGACCAAAGAATGCAGTGATGACTGGTGTGTGCAGAGTCAGCAGCTACAGGGAGTAGATTTTGGGTTTAAAATCTAACATTCAGAAAATACTTATTAAACATCCACTGTGTACATACAAGGTGCTATACTGGCAACATTCCTGGTCCTCAGGGGGCTTATAGTTTAGGGTGGAGATCAGACAAGACCAGCAATCAGAAAACAACTCTGATGCAGAGCAGAGCGGTAACCTCCTGAGAGGGCGCAGATGGGACTCCTGAGAAGGGGGAGAACTCACCCTGCTGGAACCAGGGAAAATTTCACAGGTGGAGTCTTAATGGCACCTTACAAAGTGGCCAGTAGTGGGTCAGGGAGAGCGTTTGACACAGAAGGCAAGGCATGGAGGTGGGAAGGTAGAGGATAGGTATGAGAGCAAGCGATTGTGTGAAGAAAAGTACTGAAATTTCAGTCCACAATGGTCGGTTGAGTCTGATGAGGGAGGATCTTTAGTATGAGGCTAAGAAAGTTCTGTGATCTCTGATTCTTCTCCAAGCCCTGTAGTTCTGTTGGGTCCTATTTTATAATAGCAGGTGTACTAATGTATACTGGTTAATCTGTTTATATGCCTACTAATTCTATTACTTTGTGACTAATTTGAAGTCCCGGTAAGTCATTTATTTATCTTTTTATTGTAGACACCTAGCAGGACGTCTGCCACATGGAAGGTGCTTAGTACATGTGAAATTGAAGCCCATCTTAGGTTTTGTTTTATTGCTGGAATAGCATTCATTACCTGAAAAGACCTCTCCCTCCCACCTTCCCTCTTCCCCCCACCCCCCCATCTCACACACACACACACACACACACACACACACACACCCCACACTTTTTTTTTTAAAATATTTTATTTATTTATTTGAGAGAGAGAGAATGAGAGACAGCACAAGAGGGAAGAGGGTCAGAGGGAGAAGCAGACTCCCCGCCGAGCAAGGAGTCCGATGTGGGACTCGATCCCGGGACTCCAGGATCATGACCTGAGCTGAAGGCAGTCGCTTAACCAACTGAGCCACCCAGGCACCCTACCCCACACTTTCAAAAAGAAGATTTTGAAAATTGACTTTTTCTTCTGAAGGTTATTGATTCCCAATTTTCTTACTGAATTTGGCAGGATCTATTTTGATATGAGTTGCAGCTTTAAAGACTGCAAAAGCTGTTGTCAGCTTGATGATTGTATTTTATATTCTCAACTTTGGGGGGCAACAGTGTGTGAAAGATTTGGATTCTCAGTTGCTTCAGAAAAGGCAGATTACTGGCAGCATTCACTCTCGCAGTATTAAATAGAAGATATATATATAACTTTTGATGGTCCTCATTTCTATAGAATAAAGTCCAAAATTTTGCATGGCATTTAAGACCCATAGCAATATGCCCAAAGGAGTCTCTTGTTTCTTGCTGTTCTCTCTCTTGTGTCTACATTTTAGCTAAAGAGAACCCCTCACCCTCCTCAGGCTCTGTCATCTCTTTCTTTTTTTCTTTTTAATTTTTAAAAAAGATTTTATTTGTTTATTTGACAGAGAAAGACACAGCGAGAGAGGGAACACAAGAAGGGAGAGTGGGACAGGGAGAGGAAGGCTTCCTGCTGAGCAGGGACCCCGATGCGGGGCTCGATCCCAGGACCCTGAGATCATGACCTGAGCTGAAGGCAGACGCTTAACGACTGAGCCACCCAGGCGCCCCTCTGTCATCTCTTTCAATCCTCCTATCTTTGTGGTGTTCCCTCTGCTGTATATACGTTAGTGATTGTAGCAAATAAACTTCCCATCCTCAGGGGCTTAATATGATTAAATCATACTTATTTTTGCTCAGATAAGTGTGGAATACAATCGCTCCTAGAGGATGTCCTTTCTCCACATGTTTTCAGGGATCCAGGTTTCTTCCATCCTGTGGCTCCCCCAGGTTCATACCACGACTCCAAATGTTGTCCTCATCATCTCCAGTCTAGCCAGCTGGAAGGGAAAAGGCATGAGGGTCAAGAGTCAGGGGGCCAAACAGGCCAGGAAGCAACTGATGTTACTTCTCACATTTTATTGGTCAGAACTGACACATGGCCATGTCTAGCCACGATGGAGACTGGTAAGCATAATCTAGCAGTGCCCCAGGAGAAAAAGGAAACGGTTTTTGATGACTTGCTAACCAGTATCCTCCACAGTATTTCCTTCCAGTTGCAAATTATTCCATTCTTCCTTTCTTTCATAGAACATACCCATTTCTCATAGGCAACCCAAAGACCTATGAAGTCAGTGAAGTGGCACAAAGTTCAGATCTTCAGATGATGGACATAGTGTCTGGATGGGGCCTCTTGTGGCAATCTGTCAATAAAAAGGTGGTTCATCCTTTCTCTCTCTCAGGGTACAGTGGTGAATCAGGGGCAGGATAACGCTAAAAAACAAGCAACTCCCCCCACCTCTCTTTTGGAAAACAGAAGAATGCAAGTCTCTTGGCAATTTCTAGTTTTGCTAGTATATATAAAATCCTGAACAGGCATTGTGAAGGTATCCTGCCTTCATAAGGTGGGGTGGGGAGTTCCTTGATTAGATTCTGATTTTGCTGTCCTGGTGGAACTCCCTTGTCCATGGCCCTTGGTCCACCCTCTGGAAGGGTCTTCCATGTCCTCTTTTCCATGGCCACACCTGAAGAGGACATTTGGGAGTGTATTTTTCTTGAAGGCTATACAACTTTCACAGCCTGCGTCCTGCTTGTGCAAGTGTGAGGTCCTGAGGATTGTTTTAATGCTCAAGTAGTCCAGGGCTTTTTCACGTTGGGATTATGTTTATTTGGCAGTACAATTCACTCAGAAACTTAGAAGGCTTTCGATCTGGTAGCATCTAGTCAGTTCCATGTGCCAGTAAATATACCCAAAGTTTTGCCTCGATGTCATTCTCAAGTCTTATTTATTTGCTTTTTTGTTCCCAAGCCCTTCCTTTTCAATTTAATGGTGGCTACCCTGAAGCCAATAGGTTTGGGTGAGGCCATACCATTAATGTAATCTTTGTAATAACACTGAAAATTTCAAACAATTCATATTACTCTTATTGATTGCTAATCATATTTCAAAGAGTAATATTAAAATATATCATCCTCAGTAAATTAATATTCACTTAGAAAATCTTTTTATAGGTAAAATATAACATGTAGAACTTTCACTTAAAAATACAAATTTTATGAAAATTTTAAGAATTTTTGAGATTTTGGATAAAGATATATTTTATTATAAAAAATATTCCTTAGTTTGAACATTGTCAGAAAAGAGTACCCGAATTCCTCTGAAACCACTAATTCTTTTTTTTTTTTTAAGATTTTATTTATTTATTTGACAGAGAGAGACACAGCGAGAGAGGGAACACAAGCAGGGGGAGTGAAACCACTAATTCTGTTTAGCTATCCAGTTGCTGTTTTCAATAACATTAGTAAGAAAATACACTTACAGTTTTATAGTACAATCATATGTCAAGTAATTAGAATAGAATAAATGTTCACATAGATATTAGGTTGAATATTGTTTACATATTTTTATTTTTTATTTTTTTTTTAAAGATTTTATTTATTTATTGAGAGAGAGAGAGAGAATGGTAGAGAGCATGAGAGAGAGGAAGGTCAGAGGGAGAAGCAGACCCCCTGCTGAGCAGGGAGCCCGATGCGGGACTCGATCCCGGGACTCCAGGATCATGACCTGAGCCGAAGGCAGTCGCTTAACCAACTGAGCCACCCAGGCGCCCCTACATATTTTTAAAAACAGTGTTCTTTCAGTCATTTGAATTAAAAAAATGAAATACTTCAGACGCCTGTATGGCTCAGTCGGTTAAGCATCTGCCTTTGCTCAGCGGGGAGCCTGCTTCTCCCTCTGCCTGCCACTCCCTGTGCTTGTACTCTCTCTGACAAATAAAATCTTTTAAAAAAATGAAATACTTAAATCTTGTGCTCCAAAAATGTTTGGAAACTTTTTTTTTTAAAGATTTATTTTAGAGAGTGTGATGGGGAGGGGCAGAGGGAGAGGAAGAGAGAATCTTTTTTTTTTAAATTTTTTATTGTTAATCACCATACATTACATCATTAGTTCTTGATGTAGTGTTCCATGATTCATTGTTTGTGCATAACACCCAGTGCTCCATGCAGAATGTGCCCTCTTTAATACCCATCACCAGACTAACCCATCCCCCCACCCTCCTCCCCTCTAGAGCCCTGTTTGTTTTTCAGAGTCCATCATCTCTCATGGTTCGTCTCCCCCTCCGACTTACTCCCCTTCATTCTTCCCCTCCTGCTATCTTCTTCTTTTTCTTTTTTCTTAACATATGTTGCATTATTTGTTTCAGAAGTACAGATCTGTGATTCAAGAGTCTTGCACAATTCACAGCGCTCACCATAGCACATACCCTCCCCAATGTCTATCACCCAGCCCTCCCACCCCCCACCACTCCAGCAACACTCAGTTTGTTTCCTGAGATTAAGAATTCCTCATATCAGTGAGGTCATATGATACATGTCTTTCTCTGATTGACTTAGTTCACTCAGCATAACACCCTCCAGTTCCATCCACGTTATTGCAAATGGCAAGATCTCATTCCTTTTGATGGCTGCATAATATTCCATTGTGTATATATACCACATCTTCTTTATCCATTCCTCTGTCAATGGACATCTTGGCTCTTTCCACGGTTTGGCTATTGTGGACATTGCTGCTATAAACAATGGGGTGCACATACCCCTTCGGATCCCTACATTTGTATCTTTGTGGTAAATATCCAGTAGTGCAATTGCTGGATCGTATGGTAGCTCTATTTTCAACTTTTTGAGGAACCTCCATACTGTTTTCCAGAGTGGTTGCACCAGCTTGCATTCCCACCAACAGTGTAGGAGGGTTCCCCTTTCTCTGCATCCCCGCCAACATCTGTCGTTTCCTGACTTGTTAATATTAGCCATTCTGACGGGTGTGAGGTGGTATCTCATTGAGGTTTTGATTTGGATTTCCCTGATGCCGAGCGATGTTGAGCACTTTTTCATGTGTCTGTTGGCCATTTGGATGTGTTCTTTGGAAAAATGTCTGTTCATGTCTTCTGCCCATTTCTTGATTGGATTATTTGTTCTTTGGATGTTGAGTTTGATAAGTAGGAAGAGAGAATCTCAAGCAGACTTCCCACTGAATGTGGAGCCAGACACAGGGCTCCATCTCATGACTCTAAGATCATGACCTGAGTCAAAATCAAGAATCAGACACTTAGGGGTACCTGGGTGGCTCAGTCATTAAGCATCTGCCTTCGGCTCAGGTCATGGTCCTGGGATCGAGCCCTGCTCCCTGCTCACTGGGAAGCCTGCCTTTCCCTCTCCCACTCCCCCTGCTTGTGTTCCTGCTCTCGCCATCTGTCTGTCAAATAGATTAAAAAAAAAAAAAAAAAGACGCTTAACTGACTGAACCACCCCAGGCACCGCTGGAAATATTTTTCTAATTTTTAGCAAAGAAATCTATCCCAGTGACTTTAGTAATAGTCATTGTAACCAAATGCAATTACTATTTTGTGATCTTAATAGTTCATAGGACTTAAGTATGTTTGAAGGTGTGATGAAGTAGCCCCATCTTTCCATTTGGTTATGTGGTTTGAAATCATAGCTCTGACTATTGGACATTCTCTTGATGAAACCATGAGGTAGTGCATTCTTTGGGAAATATATGCTGACGGATGGGAAAAATAATCTTAGGAAATTCTGCTTGACATATTGGTCAGATATCATCTGAACGAGTAACTTTGTGGCTTCGTCATGTAAAAAATATTCACAAAACCTGTCTGAAAGTCCTCATATTTCCAAAAAAAAAAAAAAAGCCAAACAAACAAACTTTAAAACGAAGTAGAATAAAGCTAGTAACATCCCAAGATTCTAGTTATATTACCAAACTCCCTGTGGTTAATAAGGTAATGGAACCAAACAGATATGGGAACAAAATTAATTTATACTGACACAATTCTTCTAAGAATGCATACCAGTAATCCTTGGATTTAGAAGGCATAATGAAAGAAGGTACCAATAAAATAAGGCATTTCAAGGCTATGAAAAAGACTTTCAGAAGGAAGACTGTATTTCCAATAATCCAAAGTACTTCCCAGAAGCTTGAATGACCCAAAATAGGGTTTACAAAGATTAAATTGTAATAAAGTGACTGAAAATGAAAGAGAGCAGAAGAAGATCCAGTTAAGAATACTAGTAACCAAGTGTAGTAAATCTTTGGGCACTTTTTCTTAGAAAAAGCCCGATTTACAGTGCTTTTGTTGGCATGCATTAAAGTTGTTAGAAGCCCAGTTCCAAGAGGAATTACATATATTTCTGAAGCTTGGATTTTCCGCACATCCTTTAGGCATGGAGTTCATCTGGATGGGAACCTCTCAGAGATGAAGGCAAGGCCCTTTTCCATCTTGTTGCAGGAGCACTTTGGGAGTTTGCTGCTGCTGCTGCATTGTCCACAGCTCCTAGAGGGTGGCATGGCCCTTGAATACTTGTACTCTGATCCACGTTCCTTTGCATCAGGACTGTGTTTCCTCTAATGATGAGTGGATGGAAGTCTCGCAGTGGTGTCAGGGACAGTGGGAGACAGTCCTACGTCTTCAGTCAGGGCCCTCACACCCAAACCCCACCACAACTAACTTTGTTAGCCCCAGTGAAAGTAGCAAAGCTAGGTTTCAGTGGGCTTTTGTGTTCAAATGTTTTTTTGCAAAATTGTCTGAAAATTTGGGCTCTAATAGTTTTCATATAGCCTTCCTAGTCAGATCACCAATTTCTGGACACTCAATTGCTGCTTGCAAACTGGCCAATTATTTCCTGAGCTCATTTCTTATAATACTTTGCTTGACATACAAAGTAAAAGTGAGCCCACAGTTATTCTCCTGCCAACCACGTCCCCTAGAGTTACAGTCTCAGTGGGCATGTGGTCTGCTTTCCAAGTTATCCCAGGCAAGTTTACCACAGGTTTTGTTACTGTGTAATTTGGGTGTCCATCTTTACAGCTCTGTGATAGATTCCTTTATAATAAGTCTTGACATCCTCTGACTTTATTTTCCAAAGCTCTTTTGACTATTATATGTTCTTTGCAGCTCTATATGAATTTCAGACTAATCTATTCAATTGCTATGAAAAAGCCTGCTGGGATCAGGAACTGAAGCTGGAGAAGTAGGTGGGAAGGGAGGAGAGGAGAGGAGAGTTGGTGGAGCAGGGAGGTCACTAGGCAATCCTCCTGAAGCCCTGGCCTGGTGGACAGAGCTTGAGGGGTATCTGCTGAAAGGTCCATAAAGAGGATGGTGGAGGTCTGTGCAGGGCTGTGATCTGGTCCTTGTGGTTGCCTCTGTGAGTTTGCAGTTGGGTATCTGGTCATGGGTTGCTGTTGGTCAGCAGGGCAAGCAGATGGGAAGAACAGCTGGACCTTGGAGGCAGAGGAGGGTGCAGAGTGGGAAGAGCAAATACAGATTGGCACCTCTTTGCTTCTCTGCATCTCTTTCTCCTCACCTCTAACCATGATGACCTTTAGAGCATAAAGTGTGCTGCTTCATTTCACTTTCCAAATCATGTGCAAGTTTCTAACCCAGAACCAAACAGGGAAGAAGGTGAAAAAATGTAGTTCCAACTTAGACAGAATAAAACCATTTTCTTTTTCTCTCTGTGTCACTATCTTCATCCGACCAGCCACTAACTCCTCTTGATTCTACATCATTATTTCTGCATTATAAACCATTCCCTTTTCTGCCATTGTTCTTTGTAGTTTAATCGCTCATACATTTTATGTCTGGATTACTGTAGTAGCCTCCTAACTTGTGATTACATCAAATATGGTCATGTAGGTTGTGCACTGTGCAACTTCACAGGTGCCATTCATAGACCAGGCTTAATGGCTCTCCCTAGAGTTGTTCAGGGAACAACATGCAGAACTGTACACAGTTCCATCTCAGGTCTAGTCCCGCTTCCTTCAGTAACTTGGGTCATCCTTTTATTTATTTTTATATTTTTAATTTTTAAAGATTTTATTTATTTGACAGAGACAGAGAGGGAACACAAGCAGGGGGAGTGGGAGAGGGAGAAGCAGGCTTCCCGCTGAGCAGGGAGCCTGACGCGGGGCTCGATCCCAGGACCCTGGGATCATGACCTGAGCCAAAGGCAGACACTTAATGACTGAGCCACCCAGGCGCCTCTGGGTCATCCTTTTAAAAGGCAAAATGGACCCTATCATTCTCCTGCCTAAAATTGTTAGCCTCCCATGACCTTTGGTAAAATTCAGATTCCTTAGCATAGCATACAATCCATTCATGATTAGCAGATGAGCATAGGCTCTGGAATCAGAATTTCTAAGTTGGAATTTTATCCACTTCTACAATATATGACCTTGGGCAAGTCACTTAATCTTAACTGGGCTTCTGTTTCTTTAATTGTAAAATGGGGGAGGAGGGTGAGAATAGTCCTTTCCTCATCAACTTTTGTCAGCATTCATTGAGATGTAAAGATATATTCCTTCTGTAGTGCAGTCTCTCTCCATTGCCAGTGCCCACCCCAACTCTATGTTTGTTCTGCACTGAACTCCTATACTACTAGTTCTCCTTGTTGTGCCCCATCCTGCCTGTGAATCTGAATCACCATAACTGAATCACCCTTTTTCTCTTTCCCTGGCTAGAACCTCCTCATTCTACAGGACTCAGTGACTCATCACTCCCTCCTGGCAGCCACCTCGGATTGCCTCAGCCTCAGTGATGGTTCCCTTGGGCTGTCTCAGTGTCAGTGCTTGATTATACCACAGTGAATTCTCTTTTTCTGTCTCCCCCGCTATACACTATAGACACTCTTCCCTGCTAGACTATAAACTCTAGACCATGTTTTGCTTGAGGGTAGGAACTGTTTTACCTGTCCTTGTATCCTTAGTTCCTAATGTAGCACTGACTAAGTTTTTTTTTTTTTTTTAAGATTTTATTTATTTATTTGAGAGAGAGAATGAGAGATAGCACGAGAGGGAAGAGGGTCAGAGGGAGAAGCAGACTCCCCGCCGAGGAGGGAGCCCGATGTGGGACTCGATCCTGGGACTCCAGGATCATGACCTGAGCCGAAGGCAGTCACTTAACCAACTGAGCCACCCAGGTGCCCAGCACTGACTAAGTTTTTAAGAATGTTTGTCAGCAAGTTCTCAAAAATGTTTATTGAATTAATGGTGAGTGATGAGGGCTCTAACAGGTATTGTTATACTCTATGGAGAGAGATAAAGATGATGGAATATTTTGGGACAATGCATAATAGCAAGAATTTTAGAATTCTGAAGGTTAGTGATTTGGTAGATTTCAAAGTATGTATGTTGCTGTTAATAGAAATTCAAAAACTGGAAATTTAAAAAAAAAATTTAATTCAATTAATTAACATAATGTATTATTTGTTTCAGGGGTACAGGTGTGTGATTCATCAGTCTTACATAATACCCAGTGCTCATTATAACACATACCCTCCCCAATGTCTATCACTCCGTTACTGCATCCCTCTACCTCCCTCCCATCCGGCAACCCTCAGTTTGTTTCCTATGATTAAGAGTCTGTTACGGTTTGTCTCCCTCTCTGCTTTGTCTTGTTTCATTTTTAAGAATGGAAATTTTCTTAACAGAAAGAATGAATAAGGACATTTTTTGGTTAAGGCATAGTTTACTACTATTTGCTCAACATCCATTACTTTAAGACCTCTTACAGATATTGAAACTCACAACTATATGGTCAATTAATCTTCAACAGCGGGAAAGAGTGTCCAATGGGGAAAAGATAGCCTCCTCAACAAATGGTTTTGGGAAAACTGGACAGCAACATGCAAAAGAATGAAACTGGACCACTTTCTTATACACAAAAATTCAAAATGGATTAAAGACCTAAATGTGAGACCTGAAACCATAAAAATCCTAGAGAACACAGGCAGTAACCACTTTGACATCAGCAGTAGCAACTTCTTTCTAGATATGTCTCCTGAGGCAAGGGGAAAAAAAGCAAAAATAAACTATTGGGACTTCATCAAAATAAAAAGCTTTTGCACAGTGAAGGAAACAATCAACAAAACTAAAAGGCAACCTATGGAATGGGAGAAGATACTTGCAAATGATATCAGATAAAAGGTTAGTATCTATAAAGAATCTATAAAGAATCTATAAAGAACTTATAAATCTATAAAGAACTTATAAAACTATATATATATAGTTTTATATATAATCTATAAATCTATAGATCTATAAAGAACTTATAAATCTATAAAGAATCTATAAAGAACTTATAAAACTCAACACCCAAAAATGAAAATCCAATTAAAAAATGGGCAGAAGACAAGAGCAGACATTTCTCCAAAGCGGGCATCTAGATGGCCAACAGACACATGAAAATATGCTCAACATCCCTGATCATCTGGGAAATACAAATCAAAACTATAATGGGATATTACCTCATACCTGTCAGAATGGCTAAAATCAACACAAGAAACAACAGATTGGTGAGGATGTGGGGAAAGGGTAACCCTCTTGCACTGTTGATGGGAATGCAAACTGGTGCAGTCACTTGTGGAAAACAGTATTAAGTTTCCTCAAAAAGTTAAAAATAGAACTACCCTATGATCCAGCAATCACACTACTGGTTATTTACTCAAAGAATACAAAAATACTATTTCAAAGAGATACATTCACCCTGATGTTTTTAGCAACATTATCTACAATAGCCAAATTATGGCAACAGCCCAAGTGTCCACTGATTGATGAATGAATAAAGATGTGGTGTATATATACAAGGGAATATTACTCAGCCATAAAAAGAATGAAATCTTGCCACTTGCAACAACATGGATGGAGCTAGAGAGCATTATGTTAAGTGAAGTAAGTCAGCCAGAGAAAGACAAATACCATATGATTTCGCTTATATGTGGAGGTTAAGAAACAAAACAATTGAGCAAAGGGGAGAAAAAAGAGGCAAACCAAAAAACACTCTTAACTATAGAGAACAAACTGATGGTTTTCAGAGGGGGAGGTGGGTGGGGGGTGGGTGAAATAGGTGATGGGGATTAAGGAGTGCACTTGTGATGAGCACCAGGTGAAGTATGGATGTGCCAAATCACTATATTGCACACCTGAAATTAATATACAATGTGTTGAATTAAAAAAAATTTAGCACATGGGTGAGCATGAATGGGTGGGGGGGTGAGGAACAGGGGGAGGAGCAGAGGGAGAGGGATAAGCAGACTCCATGCTGAGTGGCTGAGTGCACAGCCCTAGGTGGGACTTGATCCCATGACCTTTGATCACGACCTGAGTGAAATCAAGAGTCTGATATTTAACCTTAACCAACTAAGCCTCCCAGGTGCCCCCTAACTGGGATTTAAGTAACAAAAATATTGAATAATGCATTAAAAGTTCTTTGAAGAGTATTCTGTTTGTCAGTGGTTAATTGTATTACCAAAAAACATGAAGTAGCTATCCTTGGGAAATTATGGACCAAAATCCTAGGAACTACCTGTTAATTCTAAAATGTCTGTATGAGTTCAATCTTTTTTTTTTTTTAAAGTTTTTATTTATTTATTTGAGAGAGAGCATGAGAGAGTGAGATCATGAGCAGGGGGAGGGGTAGAGGGAGAAGCAGATTCCCTGCTGGGCAGGGGGCCCGATGTGGAACTTGATCCCAGGACCCTGGGATCATGACTGGAGCTAAAGGCAGATGCTTAAACTACTGAGCCACTCAGGTGCCCCTCAATCATTTTTTTTTTAAAGATTTTATTTATTTATTAGCATGAGAGCACAAGCAGAGGGAGGGGCAGAGGGAGAGGGACAAGCAGATTCCCTGCTGAGCACAGAGCTGGAGGCAGGGGCTTGATTCCAGGACCCTAAGATCCTGACCTGAGCCGAAGTCAGATGCTTAACCGACTGAGCCACCCAGCTTCCCCAAGTTCAATCATTTTAACAGTGGACCTTGCCTTAGTCAGTAGTTTATACCTGATGTTTCTCATGGCAATCTTTTAATAAAGAACAAGTAACACTCTGAGGGTTTTTTTTCTTTAAAATTTCAAATTTTCCATGTACTGAATATGCTTGAAATAAAGTACATCTGTTAATTTTTTTTTTAATTTTTAAATTTCTGGATCAATAATTAGGTTTCTTAAAGTTTGAAATGAAAATGTCATTGTGTGGACTAAGTATCAGAGGATATTAAATCTAAGCACTTCTGTGGGCTGTAGGTGTTGACCTTTTCCAAAAACCTGTCCCTTCTTCAAATAGGTTCTTGATTTGATATGAGGAAAAGTTTTAATAAATATGGAAATGATCACTCTCAACATCAGTATCATGCTTTGTTAAACTTATGACTCTAACTGCTATCCAATGCATCACAACTGTAAGATTAAAAAGAGTGACTTGCGTAAATATTTTTGCATCTTACAAATGAATAAAATCTCACTAAAGAAATGGGCAAAGGCATATCAAAGGAGTCAGAAAAGAAAAAATTAAAATGGCCAATAAATATATGGAAAAATTTTAGCCTTACTAGTAACAAAATGCAAACCAGCACAATAATGAGATACCATTTTAATCTATTTCAATAGCAAAAGGTGTGAAGAAGTGGGTATTTTCGTTCATTGCTATTGGGAGTGTAGATTTGTAGTCTTCTCTGCAATTTGATAGTGTGTGTGAAAGCCTTTAAAAATGCTTTTAGCTTTGACTTGGGAATCCCACTTGTGGGAATTTGTTCTAGGAAAATAATAGGACAAATGCAGAATGGTATACCTTTAAGCATATTTGTTGCAGCTTTGTTTTTGAAATGGCATTGGGTGGGTAACCTGCTTTTGCCTGGTTTCTGTGTGGAGGGACAGACATTTCTGGAAACCTTCTGGAATCCACTGCACGCTCCACTCCAGGGGAAGAGGAGCAACTTGCTTGGTTGTGCTCAGGTTCTGCTGCTTCTGTTCTGGCACTTCCAATCACTCTGCCTGCAGAACATCTGTCCTCATTGGCTCTCTGCCAAGTGCAGCTTTTATGGGGAAGGCCTCCCCACACTGGGGAAGTTTTCCAGCTCTACCTGTGTCTGTCTAGGAAACTCTTGAACTCCAGATACTGTGGTGGGAATCTCATTGGGTTGCACCCCTGATGCATGTCCTCCATCCAACTTTTATAAATATATAAAAAATAAGGCTTATAAAAAATAAGGCTGATATTTTGATTTCTATCTGTCTGACTCCTCTCTAGTGATCAGTTAGTATTGAACCAGAGCTTCCTGACACCCCAAGAAATAAGAACAACAACAAAATAGAATTTGGATATCCAGAACTTGGGATTGATTAAAAGGATATGGCTGTAAAGTTGGAAATGATGCAGCGATTCAAAATAATTCTGTTGATTTATATACTGATAAATGAAGAAGATTCTAATATAGCATTTTGCATATGAACACACTTATTATATATGTATGTACACAGCTCTTTTCCTCTCTTTCTACCCCTATATTTTCTAAAGCTTCTGTAACTACATACAAAGAGATTAATTGCATTTTTGCCTCTGTATAGGCTGTACTTATGGCTGTGTTTTCCGTGTTTATGGGTGGCTGGTGTGTGCTTTCCCTTCTTTTGTTTCACAGGGAGTTTCCCTGATGGGGTGAGCAGGAAATCTGGAATTGGGTCAGCTTTTCCCAGCTGGACACCTTTGTTACATAGACACCCCTCATAGGATGCCTGGCCACTGGTTATCTGTGGCTACTGGCTTCACCCTCCTACTTTCTCGGCAGAGCCTTACCTGGTCAAAAAGGGGCTCACCTGTGGGCCCAAATGAGGCAATAGTGTCATCTTGTTCCTCTACTTCCCTGTTCTGTCTCCTGCTCAGGAAGCTGAAGCTGTTGTCTGAGGAGAACCAGTGCCTCAGTCATCCTCGTGCTGTTGGGGGTTGGGAGGATTCTCCTACTCAAGAGAATAAAACTGTGGATAATACCAAGTCCAGAGTGAGATGATGCACAGAATTACCTCTAATTTATGGAGATGCCAAAATCATCATTTGTAATGGTTCCTGGGAATTGGAATTTTCCAAATGAGTAAAGTTTCTAGATAGCTAACATCTACTCCTTTAAGAGCCTATATTCTTTTTCTTTTTCTTTTTCAAGATTTATTTATTTATTTGACAGAGAGACACAGCAAAGAGAGGGAACACAAGCAGGGGGAGTGGGAGAGGGAGAAGTAGGCTTCCCGCCGAGCAGGGAGCCCGATGTGGGGCTTGATCCCAGGACCCTGGGATCACGACCTGAGCCCAAGGCAGATGCTTAATGACTGAACCACCCAGGCGCCCCTACTATTTTTTTAAAATCATTTTTAATGGATATCTTACTGAAGGGCTTTCAATTTATTTTCATAAACATTCAGCATTTTCTTGATGACTCAGTCTCATCCTTATAAAAAACATTTTATTGTGCTGTAGAATGGTGATGTTCTCTGACTACATTAAGCCATGTAGTCTTGAAGAGCAGCTCCTGGTTGTACTTTTAAGGTCACACCTGTGTTTTTTAGATGGTTGGCCTACTTCCCCCGCTGAAAACTGTTCCATCGATGGTCTGTGTGCTCTGGTTGAGACCCTGCTATGCTGAATTAGCATTTGTTTCGTAAGGGCTCTGATTAGCATTAAGATTTAGTATCTTGTGACAGACACATTTCTGCCGCTGTGAGGCCATTTTCATTTGGTTTTGGGTTTGCTGTTGGGTTTCAGCCACTGTGGTTAAAGTGGTCAGTAATCAGAACTATGGTTGAATGGGCCATTCTTGTATTTTACAAGATATCCATTCACCTTTTTGACAATCCAATTAAAATTCATATTTTCCTTGACAAACAGGCTTCCTCATAGATTAATGATCACTTACATTATAATTGTAGAAACTGTGGTTCAACAAATGAAGTCAATATTCTAATCTTGTTTATAATAAAATTGAAATGTTTATGAATTTCAGGTTCTACTCCTGAGGCTGTAAGACTGGAAATCACAAGCTATTTGTAAGAGAATTCTGAGGAGACAATTGAATGATCATGTTCATTCATTTTAACTCTGTTCAACTTAATTTTTTGAAAGGTTTATTTATTTACTTAGAGAGTGCACGTGCATACTGGAGCACACACGAGCTGGAGGAGGGAGTGGGAGAATGAGAGAGAAAGAATCTCAGACTCCCCGCTGAGTGCAGAGCCTGAGGTGGGGCTTGAGATCATGACTTGAGCTGAAACCAAGAGTTGGACGCTCAACTGACTAAGCCACTCAGGTGCCCCTCTAGTCAACTTAAGAAAGTGATTATTTTATTGGTTTTCCATCACCTAAAGTATAAAATGCAATTTCTTTAACATTCTATCAGTTAGTTTGGCTACCTAAAAAACACCCCAAACGTAGTGGTTTAAAAAGAAAGTTTCATTATGTTTTATGATTCTGTAGCTCAGTGGGCAGCTCTTTTCGTCTGAGTCAGCTTGGCTAGAGATGGATGGTCTAGGTTTTCCTCAGGTATCTGGGGTGGCTGAGATGACTGGGGCCTCTCTACATAAGATCTTTTATCTCCAAGGGGGGCTGGCCCAGGTGGCTCATACAGTGGCCAGAAGGGCTTCCAGCAGCAAGAGAGGGCAAATTCCAGAGCACAGGTAATTTTCAAACTCTGCCTCTGTTACATTTACTGATGTCCCATTGGCAAAACTAAATCACACTCGCTCTAGTGCATGAGTACAGAGTTGTAATTCATCTGGGTCATGACTGCAATGGTTTATTATAGCATGCTCCAAACTGCTATTCTAACCCTGCAGTTCCCAAACTGGCTGAGATGTCTGGAACACCTCAGGGCGTGTTGTGGGACATTTAAAAATTTCCAGGGAAACATAATTATACTCCATGACTGTTGGACATCATGCAAACGATGAGCTAGACGTAGTCCACAGTGTCGACATCATAATGATACATTCCTTTTGGTGCTGTTGTATCTTTGCAAAGCTTGGTTTTTGGTGGTTGCTGTGATAAAAAGCAAGTACAACATGAAAATTACTGCAGAACAGGGAGTGAGGGTGGTGGTGCCCAATTTGATTCCAAGATTGCAGAAGTGGTACAGTGCCAGAAGGTGCAAAGTTCTTATTATTAAGTAAATGTAGTTATTCAAGGATGAAATAAAATATTTTAAAATATGTAAAAGTATATGTGTATTATTATTCAAATTGCTGGGGCATGCATACTTACAAAGTTGTTTGGACCTGACTCCCTAGGAAATGAAACTATTAAGTATTTCTTTTGGTCTAGGGGCACTGTGAAAAAATTAACAAGACACTAAGGATGCTGTGAGCCGGGAAAGGTTGGGAGCTGCTGTTTTAACCTCATTTGCTACTGCTGAAAAAAAAAAAAAGGAAGGAAAGCTAGTTTTGGGAAAAGGTGAATGGATTCAATTGTGGAGATGCTGAGTCTAAGGGCCTAGTGGGCCATTCAGGGAAAGGTATAGAGCTGGGATCCAGGCAGGAGGTTTAGAGCAGAGCTAATTCCATCCCTGAATAGTCATGTGCAGGCTCTCTTTCTGATTGCTTTGGATATTGTATAAACTCAAGAATTGCAAAAGAAAAAGGTAGCGTTCTTGAAAGGGAAGGGACCTAAAAACCAAAACTTGAAACTGACCTGCAAAACAAATGTTCTTGGTTTAATGTTTTTGCAAATGTTAAATGGATGCATTTGAATTTCCTTCTTACATCATGTTTTATTGCAAAGGTTCTATGGGAGAGCCATGAGGTTTACTATAGTAGAGAAGGAGAAGTGAACTCTTGACCTCTTAGCCAGGTGTTGTGCAGATAGGGGGTTTGCTTAATTACTTTATTTCCCATTTAGCACATCACTAGCTGAGCCCAGAAGATCCAGATCGTAGAGGGCCATTCATTGAATACAGAGGACACCCTTATACACACTTAAGGCTTCACAAGATTAGCATCAAGAAGTAGGAGGATATGATGTTAGGAAAGTAAAGACCTCCCTCCCTCATACATGTACCTTTTTTGGCCAAGGAGACTGTAGAATGGAATAGAAAGAGAAGGTAGTGATTTGTGTCTTGTAATTTTCCCCCATGGCTTGGGGGAAATGAGAATAATAGAACAAAGAGGAAAGATATTGCCCATTTCCAAGTTGGGGGCCGTAGAAAGCTCACTTTTGTCCTGTTCACTTGTACCAGCTTGGGGGTATGACCACAACAACTTAGCTATGCACCACAGACAGGAGATCCTATGGCTTTGTTTTCCTATGCTGCTTCCAATTCCATGTTTCGTAGATGATGTGAGGAGAGCTGGTAGGCCTTCCAAGGCACCACCTGCCAACCCTGCCCTGTCAAGGCAGGTGTACAGACAGGCCAGTAGACTGGGTGAGGATCAGAGTAGTCACTCCACAGTCTGTAGCCAACATAGTAGGGGTGAAGCTGAGCTATGCAGAGGTGTTAGAAGTGTTACTTGGTCCTGACCAAGCAAGAGGCCCCCAATGAATAATGGTTGTTGTCTTGAGATCAATAGTAACTTCCTAATGCATGCCAGTGACCCCCATGAGCCTAGGAGGCTCTTCTCTCAGGGTTGTAAAGACCCATCATGATATTCCTTCTCAGATATTCAGATGTCATCTCAGGGAGAGAAACAGGGGAAGGAGGCAGCTGTTGAGGGCCAGCATTGACTACATAATTTTCTGGGCCCAGTGCAAAATAAAAATATAAGCCCCTTGTTAAAAAAATTAAGAATTTTAAGGCTGCAACAGAGCATTAAACCAGGTGTGGGGTCCTTCTAAGAGTAAGACTGTGCAACTGCACAGGTCTCAGATCTATGAAACTGGCCCTGTTGAGAGCCTCAACATATTTTTCCCCTAGAGATTCTCAACACTGCCCAAAGAGATTGTTGAAATTATCAGATTGGATTAAATTTAAACTGCATTGGACATACAGTTAATTCTTTCCCCATTAACCAGCAAATGGGAACCTGGGAGAAATGCCAGATTAGTTTATGGACAATCAAGACATTACTGAGTTCGGTTGAGTTACATTAGTGGCTCTTCTGTAAAGACATCATTTTCTCCTTTCTATAGGAGAAAAGTTTCTGTTTAGAGAGGTTAAGGGATTGCTCAAGGTCATCCAGGTAGGTAGTGGTGAAATAAGATTTAAACCCAGGTATGACCCCAAAATTCAGACATGTTTCCACTCTTCTGATGTGAGAGCTAAATCTGAGAAATTGAACTTTAAAGTGAGATTTCTATTGAAATGTACTTTTTGAAGTACATGAAGAGTATAGCTTATCACCAGTAGGAATGATACTGTCCCCTAGAGAGCATTTTGGAAAATTGAGGGGTATTTTGGTTGTCTGAGAGGATGCTGATGGGCAAAGGCTAGGGATATTAGAAAGTTGCAATTTGTAGGACAGTCCTGCACAAGGAAGAATTGTTTGATATTCTGCATAACTTTTTTCTTTAATTTTATTATGTTATGTTAGTCACCATATAATACATCATTAGTTTTTGATGTAGTGTTCCATGATTCATTGTTTTTGTATAACACCCAGTGCTCCATGCAGTACGTGCCCTCCTTAATACCCATCACCGGGCTAACCCATCCCTCCATCCCCCAATTTCCCCCCCTTCATTTTTCCCTTCCTTCTCCTAATGTCCTCCATGCCATTCCTTATGTTCCACAAATAAGTGAAACCATATGATAATTGACTTTCTCTTCTGACTTATTTCACTTAGCATAATCTCCTCCAGTCCCATCCACGTTGGTGTAAACGTTGGGTATTCATCCTTTCTGATGGCTGAGTAATGTTCCATTGTATATATGGACCACATCTTTATCCGTTCATCTGTTGAAGGGCATCTCAGCTCTTTCCACAGTTTGGCTATTGTGGACATTGCTGCTATGAACATTGGAGTGCATATGGCCCTTTTCACTACATCTGTGTCTTTGGGGTAAATACCCAGTAGTGCAATTGCTGGGTCATAGGGTAGCTCTATTTTTAATCTTTTGAGGAATCTCCACACTGTTTTCCAAAGTGGCTGTACCAACTTGCATTCCCACCAACAGTGTAAGAGGGTTCCCCTTTCTCCACAACCTCTCCAACATTTGTTGTTTCTTGTCTTGTCAATTTTTGCCATTCTAACTGGTGTAAGGTGGTATCTCAATGTGGTTTTGATTTGAATTTCCCTGATGGCTAATGATGAACATTTTTTCATGTGTCTCTAAGCCACTTGTGTGTCTTCTTTGGAGAAGTGTCTATTCCTGTCTTCTCCCATTTTTTGACTGGGTTATTTGTTTTTTGGGTGTTGAGTTTGAGAAGTTCTTTATAGATCTTGGATATCAGCCCTTTACCTATAATGCCATTTGCAAATATCTTCTCCCGTTCTGTGGGTTGCCTCTTTGTTTAGTTGACTGTTTCCATTGCTGTGCAGAAGTTTTTATCTTGATGAAGTCCCAAAAGTTCATTTTTGCTTTTGTTTCGCTAGCTTTTGGAGATGTATCTTGAAAGAAGTTGCTGTAGCCGATGTCAAAGAGGTTACTGCCTATGTTCTCCTCTAGGACTTTGATGGATTCCTGTCTCACATTGAGGTCTTTCATCCATTTTGAGTTTATCTTTGTGTATGGTGTTAGAGAATGGTCAGGTTTCATTCTTCTCTATATAGCTGTCCAATTTTCCCAGCACCATTATTGAAGAGACTGTCTTTTTTCCATTGCATATTTTTTCCTGCTTTGTCGACGATTATTTGACCATAGAGTTGAGGGTCCATATCTGGGCTCTTTATTCTGTTCCATTGGTCTGTCTGTTTTTGTGGCAGTACCATGCTGTCTTGGTGATCACTGCTTTATAATATAGCTTGAAATCAGGCAACATGATGCCCCCAACTTTGTTTTTCTTTTTTAACATTTCCTTGGCGATTCGGGGTCTTTTCTGATTCCATACAAATTTTAGGATTGTTTGTTCTAACACTTTGAAAAAAGTCATTGGAATTTTGATTGGGATGGCATTGAAGGTATAGATTGCTCTGGGTAGCATAGACATTTTAACAATGTTTATTCTTTCGATCCATGAACAAGGAATGTTTTTCCATCTTTCTGTGTCTTCTTCAATTTCTTTCATGAGTGTTCTGTAGTTCCTAGAGTATAGATCTTTTACTTCTTACGGTTTTTGGTGCTATTGTAAATGGAATCATTTCTCTAATTTCTCTTTCTACAGTTGCATTGTTAGTGTATGAGAAAGCAACTGATTTCTGTGCATTGATTTTGTATCCTGCCACATTACTGAATTGCTGTATGAGTTCTAGTAATTTGGGGGTGGAGTCTTTTGGATTTTCCACATAAAGTGTCATGTCATCTGTGAAGAGAGAGAGTTTAACTTCTTTGCTAATTTGAATACCTTTTATTTCTTTCTGTTGTCTGATTGCTGTTGCTAGGATTTCTAGTACTATGTTGAACAGTAGTGGTGACAGTGGGCATCCTTGTCATGTTCCTGATCTTAAGGGAAAGGCTTTCAGCTTTTCCCCATTGAGGATGACATTCACTGTGGGTTTCATTCCTCTGCATAACTTTTGATTGCCTCACCTGTCGCTTGGGTAGGTGAAAACTTGTTTATAATTATGAGTCTAGAACCTAATAACATTTTACATTACCTTATCTTTTGTATGGTTTAAAAATAGGCTGAATTTTCCATAACTAAAACAACTACAAATGGAAGGAAGAGTATACTTGATTTGTTTCAAACTTTATCAAGAGATGTTCTGCATTTTGGAAAACCACATTGCCCAATGGCCGTGTTGCTTTTGGCATTTGGATCGTCAATACAACACACCTTAATTTGTTAGTAGATGTCAACTTTCCATAGATTTCACATGTAGATGCATTGACTGCTTCATTAATCTTTTGGTATGGCTGTGTCTGAGCATACTGGCATATACATTATTTTATTATAAATTCTACTTTTTCTCCTTTGTGTTCTAGTCAGGGCATTTTTTGGTTTTGTTTAAAAATTGTATGTGTAGGAGTCTCCGCCGAGAGTCACCGCGGTTTCCTGCTTCAACAGTGCTTGGATGGAACCCGACACTCGTACCCCACCCGGGCCGGCCGTTCAGAGCCAGCCGTCCGACATTTCTTCGTTGCGCCCTCGGACCGCTCAAAGGCCCCCGCTGCTGCTCACCGCCACTCGCCGCCGCCTTTTCTCAGCCGCCGCCATGATGACCGCGTCCCCCTCGCAGGTGCGCCAGAACTACCACCAGGACTCGGAGGCCGCCATCAACCGCCAGATCAACCTGGAGCTCTACGCCTCCTACGTCTACCTGTCCATGTCTTTACTTTGGCCGCGATGATGTGGCTTTGCAGAACTTCGCCAAATATTTTCTTCACCAATCTCATGAGGAGAGGGAACATGCTGAGAAACTGATGAAGCTGCAGAACCAACGAGGTGGCGGAATCTTCCTTCAGGATATCAAGAAACCAGACCGTGATGATTGGGAGAACGGGCTGAACGCAATGGAGTGTGCATTACATTTGGAAAAGAGCGTGAATCAGTCACTACTGGAACTGCACAAACTGGCCACTGATAAAAGTGACCCCCATTTGTGTGACTTCATTGAGACTCATTACCTGAATGAGCAGGTGAAATCCATCAAAGAATTGGGTGACCACGTAACCAACCTGCTCAAGATGGGGGCTCCCGAATCTGGCATGGCAGAGTATCTCTTTGACAAGCACACCTTGGGAAACAGTGATAGTGAAAGCTAAGCCTTAGGCTGTCTTCCCATAGCCACAAGGGTGACTTCCCTGGTCACCAAGGCAGTGCATGCATGTTGGGGTTACCTTTACCTTTTCTATAAGTTGTACCAAAACATCTACTTAACTTCTTTAATTTGTACCATTCTTCAAATAAAGTAATTTGGTACCCCCCCCCCCCAAATTGTATGTGTAGGTAGGTTACAATTTTGTATGGATTTCATTTTAGGACTGTATAAGGGCACTGAAAAATATTTGCTATAGAAAGGGGTGAGTCTAACAGTTTGAGAACCACTGAGGTGGGAGACATGAGTATTTCAATCAGTAAAGAGCAGAGTTATTTTTGCAAGAAAACCTTGGCATTATTGACTTTCCCTGAAGGGCTTATTGGCTGTGAGGGCAATAGCACTGAGCCTGGTGTGAAAGAATTATTAAATCTTTTAAGAGACTATATTCTGTGTGTTAGGAACAGAATCAAGATATCTGACCTAATTTAACCAAGGAGTAGGGTTTTTCAGGTGACCTCTTTTTTTTTTTTTTTAAGTTAATTTTTGTCCTCTTGGCTGGACAAAGTTGTCCTTTTCATTTGAGGGAATGACCTTGGCAGGAAGAAAAGAGAAAAAAACTCTTTTGACTCAGGTTTATTTTTTTCCTCTTGGGAAAAATATCCCTTTGAAGGTAAAATATCTGTGAGACATTCATACTGCAACTCAAAAGACTCCCTGTTACTAATTGTTATGAGAAGGCTGGCAGCAGGGGGGCTTCGGGCAAAATGTCCCAATCTACTGAGTTTCTTGCATGACCATTGCTTATGTAACTCCAGGATTCTGCCCTTTTTGTAGGGGGGATGTCTTACCACCTATTATTAACAATATTATATACCAGTTAATCATATAAAATTGTTAATGAAAAGGTAAAAAACTATACTTTGAGTCAGAGGGAGTAAATTCTTTGTTTTAGACATTCAGGGCCATGCCATGTAGTGACATCTATTACGGTAATTAGGGAAAAATTTTTCTCTCCTTCTTTTGGACCCTCTCCCTTCTGGAATCCTGCCCCTTCTCAAACTGCCTTCCTGCATGGGACAGTGCTTGTCCAGGGACTTGCGTCTGCTCAGTCTCTGGTCTGGGTGATGGTTATTTGAACTGGGTCAGGAAAGTGCCTCTGGATCTTCTGGGCAGATATCCACCCCAGTGTAAGCTGCTTGGTGTAATGATTCAGAGCCCAGTCTCTGGAACCAGTCAGCCAGGATTTCAGTTCTGGCTCTACGGTTAATAGTTGTCTGACTTAAATTCTCTGTCTCAGTGTCCTCATCTATAAAATAGGAATTATAATAATACCTAATCTGAGGGTTGTGATGATTAAATGTATTAATATGTATGAATGGGAAGCAGGGAGGAAGAAAAACCTCTCTACCACACTTAACACATTTAAACGGAAGAATGTTCTTGGTTGGTGTTTTATTGCAGATTGGTTGAACCTAAATGACTTCTTTGATCTTGTGGATGGTGGGTCTAGGGGAAGAGCTGGATAAATGCAAAATGGAAGGAGTCGTCAACTTGGGCTTTGGATCCAGGAGTGTCACTCTTCTCAAAAGCCACTGAAGTGTCCCCATTTCATTGAGAGTAAAAACCAAAGACTTCACAATGCCTACAGGGTCTTGCCTCATCTGGACCCCTGTGACCTCTCTGACTTTGTCATCAACTGCTTACTCTGCACTCCAGCCAGCCAGACTGGCCTTCTTGCTCTACCTCTGACATGCCAGGTGTACCCCTACCTTAGGGCTTTTGCTCTAGCTGAGCCCTGTGTCTAGAATGCTTTTCCCTTTGACATCAGCATGGCTCACTCCTGCACCTCTTTCAAGTCTTTACTCAATTCTCACCTTCTCAATGAGGTTTGTCCTGATCACCCTATTTGATATCGAAAACTGCCTCTCAACCTCTACTCAGGCACTTCCATTCCCTTTTCTGAGCTCTACTTTTTCCTCATAATGCCATTGATCTTTTAATAAACCATATAATTTACTTAGGTATTATATTTACTGTTTCTGATCTGTCTTTCTCTACTAGAATAGCAATTTAAAAAGGACAGGATATTGCTTTTCCACTCATATCCTTAGAGTCTTGAGTTCTTGGCACATAGGAGGTATGTACTTAATAAATATTTATGGAATGAATGTATGATTCACCCATTGAGGCTGAGGACATTGCTGATCTAATCATACCAGGGTTTTCCTAGCAAGAAAGAAGGGAGAATAGCTATTGAATGGGCAGTTAACAATATCTGATGTGGATTCTAAAATGTCCGGCTGCACATTGGGGAAAATTGGACTATGGACTAATCGAGGAGTATTTAAGTCTTTTCCCAAATCTGGTATGCAATTTAAATGGGAGCTACATTTTATTTCCCGAACTTGTTTTAGTTTTAACAAGAAGAAGAGTAGTGTATTTTCATGGACTGTATGAAAGTGGTTGCATTGAAATGGTTTTAGTCTTGCAGAGATGCCATATTACTAGGGATGGAGTGATGTAGGAAATAATGTGTAAAGACACATGGTTCCTGGCACAAAGGAAACACTCAGGAAAGATCTCAATTTTGCCTAGGGCTATTCTTACCTTTATTTTTTTATTTTTATTTTTTTAAAGATTTTATTTATTTATTTGACAGAGACACAGCTAGAGAGGGAACACAAGCAGGGGGAGTGGGAGTGGGAGAAGCAGGCTTCCTGTGGAGCAGGGAGCCTGATGCGGGGCTTGATCCCAGGACCCTGGAGATCATGACCTGAACTGAAGGCAGACGCTTAACGACTGAGCCACCCAGGTGCCCGAAAATACTTTTAATAGTCCTGGAGATGTTGCAGTCATTGGGATATTTACTCCCTTGACAATGGAGGGTCTAGATTGACAGCCCCTGGATGCTGGACTGTGATGAAGGACAAGGTATTTCATTTATGTTCAGGGTTACATAGGTTTGGGATATAAAGTATTCAACTTGAGCCTTGGGACATACTCATTCAGGGATGGGTCCTGCCTCTTTCTTCACAAAATTTAATTCCAACTGTAGGGAACGTTATTTTCTGAGAATGGTTAATCCTCACACTGTCTTTCCACATGAATAGAGATTATGGATTAATTTTTGGCTAATACAGTATGCCAAAGATAAAAAGCACTTCACTCTGAAAAATGGAAATATAAATTAAAATAATTTAAATTAAAAAATGGAGCCAGGCTTAAAATAATGGAAATCTGGGCGCCTGGGTGGCTCAGTTGGTTAAGCGACTGCCTTCGGCTCAGGTCATGATCCTGGAGTCCCGGGATCGAGTCCCACATCGGGCTCCCTGCTCAGCAGGGAGTCTGCTTCTCCCTCTGACCCTCTTCCCTCTCGTGCTTTCTATCTCTCATTCTCTCTCTCTCTGAAATAAATAAATAAAATCTTTAAAAAAAAAAATAATGGAAATCTTCAGGTGCAAGAAATGTAGAGGAAATGCAAAGCTAAAGTGGCAAGGGGGTGTAGTGGGGAAGCTGAAGGAGAACTTGGGGTGGTAGATCTGATAAAGTCCTTTTGGGCTGTAGTCTGGAATTTTAACACTCATTCAAAGTCAGGAGATGAGGTCTCAGGACTGTACAAGATAGGGAACTGGAACTGAGACCACTGCATGGAGTCAGAAGGCTTGCAGAACTGTGCCCAACCCATTGAATGGGGACTAGACAAATGTGGCTCACCAGCCCAGGAAAGCTGGGAGTAGCATCCTGATTTATCATTCTTGTGGGATGTCAAGTTGAAAAATTAACATAGGGTGCCTGGGTGGCTCAGTTGGTTAAGCGACTGCCTTCAGCTCAGGTCATGATCCTGGAGTCCTGGGATCGAGTCCCACGTCGGGCTCCCTGCTCAGCAGGGAGTCTGCTTCTCTCTCTGACCCTCTTCCCTCTCATGTTCTCTGTCTCTCATTCTCTGTCTCTCAAATAAATAAATAAAATCTTAAAAAAAAAAAGAAAAATTAACATATACACTGATTTAAAAGCTGAATTTTAGCAGAGACAAATGGGAAATTGTTCTCTAGAGATGACTACAGATCATACATGGGACTCCCACAGGAACAACCCTGCTGAAGATAAAAGAAATGGCAAATCCCATAAGGAAAGGTCACCTAGGAGGGGAGCCAGCAGATACAAATAATAGAATTAATACCACAGGAACTGGAGGTAATAGAGCTATCTAAAATAGACTTTATGCTTAGTATATTTAACATTTTTAAGAAGAAATAACAGAGCTGGTAGAAGAACAAGAGAGTATGAAAAATGAACCAAGAGATTAGAAAAAAAACTAAGTAGAACTTTTGGAAATATGAGACATTGGAATGAAAATAGATTAAAAAGGTTAGACATAGGTGAATATAACATTAGTAAATTGGAAGATAGATTTGAGAAAATCATTCAATATAGTATACAGAGAGAAAATCTGAGAGAAACTGAAAACTTCCTACATATATCTAATAAGGTCAAGAAGAACAGAATAGAGAAAATGAGGAAGATGCAATACCTGAATAGAAGTGGTTGATAATTTTTAGAATTGAAAAATAGAATGAATTTTCAGGTTAAAGGAGACTATCAGTCTTGGTCAAGATAAAGCCAAATTTCTATCTGGAAAGCATTGTAGAACATCTGTAGATCAAGGACAAAGAAAAATCTTAAAGGCTTCCAGAGAGAAGAAACAGAGTACTTATTAAAGGCAATTAGACTGAGAGTGACTTCTCATCAGCGTTAATAGATGCCAGAAGGAAATGGAATATCATTTTTAAAATGCTAGTGGAAGTTCTATATATTCAGCTAAACTATAAACTGACAGATTGTTGGAGAGTACCGGTCTCAAAAACTTGATCCATAAATTAAAAAATTTTAATTTCATGGTTTCATCTGGAGATTTGTTTAGCTAAGGAGTACCAACAAGGGGTAGATGACTTTTAAATCGCTTTTGTTTCTTTTGTGTTTCTTATTCATTTGTAAGCCCCAGGGAATAGGATGAAAATAAGAGGATGAACAGAAGCAATTCCTTACAATAACGCAAGTTGCTGTCTTTATTGTAGACAGAGGAACAGATTATTTATATGCATGCAAAAACCACTACTTTTGTCTTGATTTGGGCTATATTTACTCTAAGGCTTAATATTTGTCATTGGGAGGTGAATATGTATGCTTTTGAGCCAGTAATTAACCATGGATGATCGGGAAGTATAAGGCACAATTGCCTCTCACAGTTGTGGGAAGACTCCAAAAACCAGGCGTGAGCTGCCAAAACCTACCTTGAATGGCTGTAAAGTAGTCCCCAGTGATATTCTAGTTTGAATAACTCAGATTTAGGGAAATATTCTGTTGAGTGATTACTGTATCTTACAGTTTACTCAGAGCTGGGGTAGGCGGAGAATTGGAGGATGTGCCCTAGAACAAGACCAATTCTTTTCTTTTTTATTTTTTTGGCATTTTCTCGTATTGTTTAGCTATTTGCACAACCTCGTTGTTTTTAACGGGGTTGGGTGGGGGCATTGTGATTACTGAAACTCCTTGTTCTTTGTCCTGGGGGAAGCCTGGGAGGAGCCATGCTTTTTCAGGAGTTGGTGGAATGGGACATTCTGGCAGTGGGCATTTCATGGAAGGATAAGAGGGAAGAGAGCAGGGAGGTCCCCATACAAACACAACTGCTAGATTTTAAAAAGATGGTGAGAACAAGACCAATTCTTAATGGGTCGAGGATGAGGTTATCCAAAAGGAGATGGAGAGTCTCAGTCTGGGGGTTTATTGAAGACAAGGGAGCAAGATTAGAAACTAGGATGTGACCACTGGGACAGCACTGTGAAGAGTTTTAACTTTTATGCTTTCCCTTTAGGTTTTAATGGCAGTCTTATTTATCATGTGGTTGAAAACATTTACCTTCCACATTATAATTTCCTTTGGCTATACCTAACCTGTTAATAAAGTCTGATCTATCGGTACAGTGCAGAATCCAGAGATAGGACAGTAAAAGGATGTGCAGCCTGTCCCACAGTCAGCCATCTCTGTCCTGAGACCCACTGAAAGCAGTAGCATCCTATCTAGGAGGGCTGCAATTCAACAGTGGTCCCTGCTAGGCTTAGAGCAGAGCAGGGGAGCACTTGCTGTATAGCAGGAGTGGTTGCTAAGTGGATGGCTTGGCTTGCAGGTGGAGGAAAGTGGCTCTGAAGGGCTATTAAACTCTTAGAATGATAGGGGCACCTGAGTGGCTCAGTCATTGGGCGTTTGCCTTTGGCTCGGATCATGATCCCAGGGTCCTGGGATTGAGCCCCACATTGGGCCCCCTGCTCCGCGGGAAGCCTGCTTCTCCGTCTCCCACTCCCACTGCTTGTGTTCCTGCTCTCACTATCTCTCTCTCTGTCAAATAAATAAATAAAATCTTAAAAAAAATAACCTCTTAGAATGATAATTTTTTATTCCAAAAAAAGTAAAAACACAACAACACCCAACAACAAAAAGCACCTTACAGTCTTACCACCTTAACATAACTTTTCTTATATTTGCATATTATCTTCTACTTCTGGACCACTTGTGTCTGTATTCCTAATGAGATGTAATCATATTGTTCATGCCATTTTGCCTTTTGTGTGAACCTGGGTTTGAAATTTTAGGTTTATCAGTTAGTAGCAGTGTGGCACTATAACCTCTTTGAGCCTCTTTCTTTTTTGTAAAATGGGAGTGATAAGAGATCCCACAAAAATATTTTCAGGAGGGGCTAATTGCTGGGGATAGGAAAGTAAACAAATGCAAGCCCTGTCTCATGAGCTTACAGCCTTGTTAAAGGGAGCCACAGTAACTTACTTGTACAACTGTAAAGAGGGCTCTGGAGTGAGGTTCATGGTCCTCTGCAGGTATGCATCACAGGGATTTGACTGAGTTCCTTGACCAGGGAAACTTTCCTGAGGTAGTAAAATTTGAACTGAAATCTGGAGGACAGGAGGAGTTAGACAAAGAGGTGCAGAAGAATGTCCTGCTCCAGAGAACAGCATTAGTGAAGCGCCTGTGTGGGTGGGAGCAGGCAGCATTCGGGTGGCTCTGAGGCCAGTGTGCTTGGACAGTAGGGGGAGCGGGTGTGAGAAGCAGACTGGCATGGCACGGTAGGGCCAGAAAGAGCAGAGCCTGGCAAGAACCTCCTGGCTATGGGGAGTGGATTGAGGGGCCAGTGTGGAAGTAGGTAGGCCAGCAAGGAGCTCCTGCAGTACTCCCCAGCCAGAAGAGGAGAGGCCGTGGTGGAAATGGTAGAAGAGTGAATGGATTCAAGAGATATTTAGGAAGTAAAACCGCAGGAGTTGATTAGAGGGAATGAAGGGTAACAGTTTAATGAAATCCTTTTGTGATAGAATCAGATGGTTCTAAAATGGCACACATGGTTGTACCACCTAAAAAATAGTTTCCTTTGAAGAAGGTGGCTTTGGAAAAGAATGAATTGAACATGTATAGACATTAAGTTTTCTGATATAATTGCAAAAATAATTTTTAAAAACACATCAAGCCATAGCTTCAGAATATGTAAAGTACCACTTTAAAAAGCCACATATGATTCAAGTCAGTTATTATCAGGATTATTAAGGTTTTATCAAATGATAATTTATATGGGTGGGAAAATGAGTAGAAGTGAGACTTCTGAAAATATTTGATTTAAATAAAAACCACCTGAATTGGTATAGGACTGGAAGGGATAGCTTTTTTATTTATAATTATTTATTTATTACTTATTTATTAAGGTTTTTTATTTATTTGACAGAGACACAGTGAGAGAGGGAACACAAGCAGGGGGAGTGGGAGAAGGAGAAGCAGGCTTCCTGTGGAGCAGGGAGCCCGATGTGGGGCTTGATCTCAGGACCCTGGGATCATGACCTGAGCCGAAGGCAGATGCTTAACGACTGAGCCACCCAGGTGCTACCCTGGAAGGGATAGCTTTTTTAGAGCCAGTCACAATGTAATGGAAAAGGTGTGTTTGGGGGTAGTGTTTTTTTGATAGACGACTCAGTTGATAAGAGACATAGGGATATTATGTATTTTGATTCACTTAGCAAATATTTTTGGGGGTTTAGATATGACTTTATTCACCTGATATAACGGCACTTGGCGTGAAGTAATTCCAACATGGACCAAGAGATTTGCTCAAAAGATAAAATGTAGTGTAATTTTCTTTACAAAATGATTCACAACGGCCTTGAAAATACCAAGTTCTCCAGCTGTCCTTAAAATAGGCAATTTATGAACACAAATGTTTTACACACATTTCAGGAACATTCTGTAATGTAAACATCATGGCTCCAGATACCATCAGTAAGCTAATGACTCCTACATTGAAATCTCTAGCCCAAATGATTCCCCTTAATTTGACACTTGTATATCTGCTTAGCAAATATTTTCTAGTTCCTACTAGAAGCTGCTGCTGGATACTATGCAGATTGTGGATAAACAGTGGTGAACAAAATAGCAAGGTTCCTATCCTCATGGGTTTAGTGTAGGAGAGTGTTAAGCAAGTAATCTCACACAGGAATGTATCTTTCTAAAAAGTGCTTTGGTGGAATAGAGATGGGTAGGGCAAGACAGAACAGTGTAGGCGATGGCTTTACATTCAGTGGTCAGGAAAGGCCTTGTGAAGAAGGGAATACTCTTAGGCTGCGACCTGGAGAGTGAGAAGGCAGCCAAGTGAGGAATCTGTTGGGGAAACTGAAGCAGGTGGAGTAGATGAGCTGGCACATTTGAGGGACTAAAGGAAGGTCAGTGTGACGGGAATGCTTGAGTAAGTGGATTTGTGGATATATATATTTTTTAAATGCTGGCAATAAATCAAGGCAGTCAGATGGTGGGGAAGGGGTATTGGGGAGAGGCAAATCAGAGGTGACTTGACACTACATTAGGGAGCCCAGATTTATATATTAAAACTCTGGGTCTTTCTAAAACATTTTTTTTCCCTCATGTAAACTTTGTACTGCTATCTGTCACTTGATCAAGGAAATAGTTAAGTACTTTCTCTAGGTAAGTATTCGAAGATTATCTGAAAGTGAAAATGCTTTCTCTGATTAATCTTGCTCAGTCATCTGATTGTAGGAGAACATTTTGTGTTGCACAGTTATTTGCGTTCTAGTCACTTCTGGCCTGGGTTATTTAATATTCCCGACTAATGAGACAGTTTGTGTGCTTGAAAAAGCAGAATGGGAAACACAATTACAATTTTATAATTAACTTAGATCTTACGTAGTGTTCTTTTGTTCATATAATATTAGGTTTTAAAAAGAATCAGGGGTTCTTGTTTATGAAGCCCAGTCTGATTTTCTTAATTATTTTAAATCTTACTATGATTCATTAACATGTTGTACCATCATTAATCTAATTCATCCAGAGTTACAATGTTTTGCATTGCTATGCCTATCTTAACTGTCATCAAATTCCTTTGACCAAAGGATTTATACCAAGTCTTACTCTTTTCTTAGTCTTAGTGTCTTCTATTTTGAAGATATATTTTTCATTGTTTCAAGAGTATTAGGTATACATGGTAGAGCCCAGTTTTTATGACTACTGTATTATGGCTTAGTGGTATAGTGGAAACAGACATGGGTGTGAATCCCAACCCCGCTATTTACTGAGCTATGTCATCTTTGGTTAGTTACATAAAATTTCAAATCTTACTTTTCTCATTTGTAGAATGGAGATAATTCTTCTTCACAGAACCCATAGAACAGGGTTAAATGGGATGTGTGTAAAGCATCGCATAGTGCCTGTCACTTGGTAGGTGCTCAACTGTGTATGTGGTCTTTGGCAGATCAGATGTCCTCACTTAGAACTGTATTTCAAATAGCTCAGGTAGATTTGCACTGGTTCATTTGTGTTCTTCTCCCCAGTCCCTTTGTGTCCAAGGACACATTTATTTCTCTCTTGGGATAGAAGGAAGTGTTTCTGGGGAGCACAAGCCTGGCTGTGGCTAGAGGGAGCAGGAGAATGTTACACTATCTTGATCCAAAGGCTCTGCAGCTGGGGTTGGCAACTAAGGGAAGTCTAGGCCAGCATTTAAATAAAAGGTCCTAACCTTGAGAAAGAAAGTGTGGTTGGAAGCTAAATTCAGAAGTGCAATCCAGGCTATAGTCAAGAAGTCAGGTCATCCATTCAAAAAAACCTTGACTGAGAAACTGTCATATGTCAGGCCCTATGCTAGCACTGAGTTCACTGAAGTGAACAGAGCATGGTGCCCCAGGGTCTTATGATGTAGAAGGGGAGCCCCACAGATACATTACTGTATGGAAAGTGCTGTTATTGTGGTGCTAAGGAGGGAAATAGTACAGGATCTGAGATTTTGAAGGAGAGAGAACGGTTCCATATTTCTGGGAGAGAGCTGGGAGACAAAGGGTTTCAGAAACCCACACCTGAGCTAAGAATGAAATCAGTAGTTTAACAATTAATAACAAGGATAGGAGGGTAAATTGTGGGTCAAGTAGTAAAGAATACTAACACAGCTCTGAATTGCTGTGTTTCTGTTCCTTAAAGGAGCCATGCGAGGAGCCAAGCAAGCAAGGCAATGAGATTGGTTTTGATAATGCTTGTGGGGTGCTCCTGGGAGGGTCCAGTACTGCTCAGAGAACAGAGAGACCCTGCCTGATCCACCAGGGGAATGAAACCTTGACCTTGTTTTCAGCAGCTTGAAAGAGAAATGGTTTAAACGGGTATGTAGCTTCTGTTGGATGTAGTCTAGAGCAGGATAAGATTTACCTACAGACTAATAAAAATTTCTGCTTGATTTTGTGGGATGAGAGAAATGTCAAACTGTTTACTTTTTACCCTGGAAATTCTAGTGGACTGCTGTGTTTGGGGACATTTTTGAAAATTGGCTAAGTATTCTAAATCTTAAAAGAAAACCTCCCCAAGGCTTTTTTTTTTTTTTTTTTTTTTTGGTGGTGGTGGCTGGGGGCTCAGAGGCTGTATAAATTGGTTTATTCTGTTGTCTGGCAATGTCTGGCTGTACAGATGTAGCATGAACTTGCCTCCAGATGCTGAGATATATATAGGACAGTATATAGCTCATCTGTGGGAGCCAGGAGCTCTGTCATTTGTTCAGTTCTGGTTATCGTCATTCCATTTATCTCCTTTTCTTTAAAATGCACTCTCAGGAGATCCAGCTCTGTGATTATCTGGGGGAAGATGCAGCTGAGAGAGTAATGCTGGAGAGACTCGATGTATTTACCATCTTTCTCTGCAGCCAAGGTTTGTCAGGTTTGATTCCTAGTAAGGATTCACTTGAGAATAAGCAGTAACATTGCCTTGCATTTATACCATGATTACAGTATAACCATGTTCCAAAATTTTCTCGGGTATCATAATTCTGGGAAAGTGAGGATTTATATAGGAAAGACTTTAGTTCTTATTACAGTTTATTCCTATAGTGCCTACAGTTCCCCATAACTAAGTCCATAAAAATCTGGAAAATTATTTGCACAGTGAGGCAGAGGTACTCATTGGTTAAATTATTAAAATCTATGAATGTAATTTAAAAATCATGAGGATATTTTAAAGTCGGCATTTGAGTATATTTTTTCCTTTTGGATAGTTGCATAGAGAGCTCTGTTATCTGGCTTGTTGCTTGAAGACACTGTGTTTCAGGGTGATTTGTTACACAGCAGTAGATAACTGAAACAGTGGATCAAATAGCACCTGGTTCATGAAGGGCAGCTGGGATTTTGCAGAAGCATTTAGTCTCAATTGGGCCCAGTAGCCAAGCTAGGAGTGGTTTCTTAAAAGGTGAGTAGTTATCAGCAGTTGAGGACCCTAGGGGTCTTTGCTGTGATTCTTTTATTAGGGTTTGCCAGAGACTCCATAACATGTCTTTGTTTACCATAGACACTTGAGGTTCTCCTGGATTTACTGGTAATGAGCAATGAAGGGAAGCATGGAATGCATCAAAGCTAGGACCTCCTGCAAGGTCCTCCCCCCGCCCCCTTTTAATCTAACTATACTCACCATGCTATATTCCCAGGACTTATTTATTTTATAACTGGAAGTTTGTACCTTTTGAGTTCCTTTACCCGTTTTGCACACAATGTGTGCACTCCAGCATGAGCTGGGTGAGGGGCAGAGAGAGAGGGAGAAGCAGACTCCCTTTTGAGTGGGGAGCCTGACAGGGCTCATTTCCAGAACCCTGAGATCCGACACCTAACCGCCTGAGCTACCCAGGCACCCCTTCATTCCTTCACATCCTTATCCATGCTTGTTGTTGCCATGATTTAATTATTTTAAAAGATTTTATTTATTAGAGAGAGAGAGAGAGCATGAGCGGGGGGGGGGGGGCGGGCAGAGGGAGAAGCAGGCTCCTTGCTGAGCAGGGAGCCCCACTCAGGGCTTGATCTCAGGACTCCAAGATCATGACCTGAGCTGAAACCACGAGTCAGCTGCTTAGCCGACTAAGCCACCCATGTGCCTCTTGCCCTGCCTTTTAATGTTTACGAATTTATTGGCTGTAAAATAAGATCCCATTGTGGTGGTAATGCATTTTGCTGATTGCTAATGAGTTTGAGCATCTTTTTACATATTTATAATTTTTGTTTTCTCTCTTGAGACATTTGTGAATTTCACCCATTTTTCTATTGGTTTATCTTTCTCACAGATTTTTTTGATGTTATTTATGTATTTTGGGTAGAATCCTCATTTGCTTGCTTACCTTTGGCTAGAAAGAATGGTGAGCTTATAGTGAAGAAGATTCTCTTGTTAAGGGGTATCCTGGGTATTTCCCTGGGGCTGTTTTCCCTCTCCATTTAGTTCTTGCCTCATTGAAGAAATTGGTGAACTTTACCCAGGACTTGGTGACCTCGCCTTTTGTCCTAAAGATTGCTTGAGGAGTGGGGGTGGGGTATGGGGTTGGTGAGAGAACATGCAGGGGGAGGAGACATACCTTGATTCCTGGAATCTTCTATTTCTCTTTGTCTAGTTCCTATGTCAAATGCTGTCTTGAAGCTATGTTCCCTCCTTTGAGTGCTGCTGGTTTTTAACATGTATCTGGTGTTCATTTTGTTAGGTTTGAAGTGGGCAGGGGTCTGCTTTCTTGCTTTTTTCTACCATTTTACCATGGAATTCTCTGACACAACTTTTTAAGGCTGCCCTTGATGTTCATTTTAAACTGGTTTCCTTAGGGTAATTGTATTGGAGAGAAGAGATTATTTTTACCCTTGACTCTGTTTCTCTAGGATGGCCTTGTTTACTGATGCAAAACTCCACTAGAAGATGGTGGCGGTGGAAGTGGGTGCCAAAAACTAGACCGTGTAGAATAAAACCTCTCCCTCTCCCCATAATTGAAAATTTCTAGCCTGAGCCAGAAATCTTTTTTTTTTATTAAGATTTTATTTCTTTATTTAACGAGGCGGGGGGCGGGGAGGGAGAGAATAAGCAGCTAGAGCAGCAGACAGAGAGGGAGAAGCAGACTCCCTGCTGAGCAGAGAGCCTGACTTGCTACTTGATCCCAGGACCCTGGGATTATGATCTGAGCCAAAGGCAGATGCTTAACTGACTGAGCCACCCAGGTGCTCCCTTAGCCAGAAATCTTAATCCAACCATTTAGAAATAAACTCAGGCACTTTTGACATTTTTCTTACACCTTTCAGGTTTTAACTCAGTCAAATATAGGACTTGCAACACCTCCCTCCACAGCTTTTTTTTTTTTTGCCTCTAACATTGCTGCTAAGCTTGGCTTGAGGAGAGGTGTGAATGCCTTTGCAAATAAGTGGGAGATTTCTGTGCCTCAGCCAAATATGTTCAGGTCTTTTTTGCTGTCTCTTGAGAAAGTGCTTGTCTTGCTGAGCCTTCAGTGTCCCCATCCATTCTGGCATCCACAGACTTGTTACCCTTTACCCATCCAGTCCTTCACCTCAGGTCCAATCCCACATCCTTTCATTCTTGGCTGCATGAATTAGTTTTCTGTTGCTATGCAACAAATGACCATAGACCTAATGGTATAAGACAACAGTCACGTGTTCTCTCAAAATTTCTGTAGATCAGAAGTCTGGGCACTATTTAGCTGGGCCCACTGCTCAGTGTCTTACACAGCTGCAATCAAGGGGTTGGGCAGGTTGTGTTCTCACCTGGAGGTTCTGGGGAAGCATCTACTTCTCAGCTCACACTCGCTGTTGGCAGAATTCATTTCCTTGTGGTTATACGACTGAGGTCCTCATTTTCTTGCTAGATGTCAGCCAGGGGCCACTCTCAGCTTCTAGAGAGTGGTCCCTCAGGTGCTTGCCCTGTGGCCCTCTCAAAAGGCCGTCCTCACTGCATGGCTGTTTGCTTGCTCAAGGCCAAGAGAAGACTCTCTTTCATTTCTAATCTCTCCCCATAAGGAAGGGCCTTTAAAGGACTCACCTAGTTAGGTCAGCCCACCCAGCATAATCTCCCACTTGATTAACTCCAAGTCAGCTGATTAGGCACCTTAATTACATCCTCAAACTCCCTTCACCCTTGCCATATAAGATCACCTAATCATAGTAGTAAAATCTCGTCATATTCACACACAGTACTCATACTCAAGGAGAGGAAGCATACGGGGCAGACATAGGGGGTGGGAATCTTGAGACTATCTCAGAAGTCTCAGAATCTTGGGACTCTCAGACTATGCTGTGGGACCCTCAGGGCTCTAGTTCTCTCTGCTGACTTCTGTGTCTCTCTTGGAGTCTGGGGCATGGAATTTTAGATGTTCTGTTGTGTCACCCAGGGACTGAGAGGAACCTCAGGGCTCTTTCCAGCCTTGTCATGCAGTCTGTCATTCCCCTCTGTGGCCACAGGCCTGCAAGGCAGAGGGCTTCTCACAGAGCTCTGTTTCAGATCCTTAGGTTTAGAGGGAGAGCCACTTCCCTTATTTTCCTACAAGTCCTGGCTGAGGTGGGCAGAGAATAGGACTCTCATATCATTTCTAATTCTTTTCTTTTTTTGCCAAATTCTTGCCACCCCCTCCAATCCACAAAACTTTTATTTGCTCTCCTCATTGGCAGATGGGGGAGAGATAGAAGAGAAGACTGGTTAACTACTCTTCCAGGTCTTTTCCTAATGGCAAGACCTCAGCTCCATAAGCTTTAAAGCTAAAAATTAACTTCTTTTGTTCCTATTTGCATATCATCTATGGTCTAGCTTTCAGGTAGCAGAGGCCAGGATTAGTTTACAGAGGGGTGGGAACTACAGGGTAAACAAAAGGATTACAAGGCTATCTCATGGCCCCCCCTTCCCCTATTTATGGGTTAATACTTCATATATAACTGCCACATTAATTTCTAAAACAGTCTCGGTTTTCTAAATCATCCTGAGAATTGGATTAGTTCCATGTGAATTTTTATGCCTCATCTATGTATTCTTTATCTATGAGCATTTTCCCCCTTCTCTGAGCAGGTGGAAACCCCAGAGAAGGGCAAATTGAAACAGTTCTAGAAATTAACAAAATGTTAATTAAGTTTCCCCTTGCTGAGGGAAAAGCTGAACTTGGCAGTGTTTCAGGGAGAATAAAGGACTCATGCTTATACTAATTAAGAGTGTTACTCAAGTGAAATAATTGGAAGGCAATGCAAACCCAAAGCTTAGTAAACATAAAGAATGGTGGTGAGTTGGAATAAAAGTAAATGGGTAGAATGATGTGTCCAAAAAGCCGTTGGTATTTCTCACCAGAATAGTTAGGATAATTTTACACTCAGCTACTAACCACCATTTCCCTCCATCCCCAACCCTCAGTACCCAGGCTCGATTGTCATGTAAACAGTCTGCTAATCTTGTGGCATTAATGCAACTCATGGAAAAATCTCAAAGGAGAATGTAGTGACCTTGGTTGGCCTGTTTCCTTAACCAGATGGGGACATCGTCTGGCTGCTAATTCACCAGGCAGAGCTTTGGGGGGCACTGCTCCTCTCACCTGCCCATTTTCAGTCTTCCTGATTGCTTTCTTCATGTTCTTTCATCTCATTTCCAAAGGAATAGGTTTATCTTGGGCAAAGTCATCTCATCTCCACACAGATCATTTCTGAGTGCTCATTTCCTCCTGATTTTTACTTTACTTTTTTTTTCTTTTGAATTTATCTTTGCTTTGCCTGGATAGTATGACCATTTTGGCGAAGAGCAGATTTTTTTTTTTTTAAGATTTTATTTATTTATTTGAGAGAGAGAATGAGAGAGAGAGCATGAGGGGGGGGAGGGTCAGAGGGAGAAGCAGACTCCCTGCTGAGCAGGGAGCCCGATGCGGGACTCGATCCTGGGACTCCAGGATCATGACCTGAGCCGAAGGCAGTCCCTTCACCAACTGAGCCACCCAGGCACCCGAAGAGCAGATTTTTATCTTTGTATCCCCAGTGTCTAACATGAACAACAGGAACATAGTAGCTGCTCATCTTGTTGATAATATGAGCACATGAATGAAATATTTATCTACTTATCTATCTCCCCATTAGATAGTACCAAACACACTGCCTGGCACATAGTAGGTTCTCAAGCGATGTTTACTGAGTAAATGAATTACAACCAGGGGCTTACTGATGTATCTCAGCATACTGCAAAAGAATAATAAGCTCTGAATAGAATTTGAGAATATACTACCACAGAAGTAGGTAACAAAAGGTTGCCAAGTTGGTCTTCAAACAATTACTGGGAAATGGGGCAAGAGGAATGCAGTGAGGGATAATTTTTAAGAAACTATAGGTGAGTGTTCTTGTGATGCAAACTTTACAGAGTCAAGCACATTTCTGATTTGAAGCAGAGAACAAACACATCATCTCTTTCCTTGAGATGAAATACAAACGCTAAATGCTCTCTTGAAAATCATTATGAAATCCTTTCAACCAAATGGCCTCAGGGAGTTGAAATCGAAGCTGATATCTGAGTCAGACAGTGGAAATAATTTTCATTAGCAGAACTACTTGTGCCACTGCTGATTTGGTAAATACCTCAGAGCACATCCCATTTATTCCCCCAGTGGATGACCTTAATTTGCTTCAGCCAAAATGAACAAAGAAATGATGAAGAACAGAGCCTGTTTCTTTCTCAGTGATATGTTCAGGTTTGAAAATCAGATGAGATGCTGATCTTTTTTTTCTATCTGTGTTTCCCTCAACATTTTCCAAGCTCTTTATTCTTTCCTCCATCTTTGCCCACAGTTTTAAAACACATTTTAATTATCTGGATATAGTCATTTTTCCTGCCATTTTAACCTTATAGAATCTGATTTTCTATTTCTAGATTAACTAAGATGATAATTAAAACAAAACAAAACTAAGGTGATAATTAGTTTGATTCCAGATGTGTCATATTTTTCTTCTTGTTAATCCAGATGTCCAAATTGATAACAACGTATCCAAATTTGAGCTGCATCTCAATTTCTTTGAAGTATTGTTATGTATTGGGAAGACCATAGGTTTCAGGATCAGACATATCTGTTTAACTCCTGACTTTGTTACTTCAAGATGTGTGACCTTGAGTATATTTCTTAATATTTCCTGATTGGAAAAATGTGAAAAAAAAAAAACCAACTACATCATAGGAATTGCTTGAGATTTAATTAAATTAAAAGACCTCCTTAGTAAATGATATTTTTTTTTCCCCAAGCAAACACTTCAACTAACATTGGAGTTTAATGTTGATTCTCTAATCTTACTTTTAAAGAGCCTTGCTAATGACTAGATTTAGCATCAGTAAATGCAGCAATAATTAGCAATAAGAAATTAAGATTTTGTGACACTTAAAAATGATATTTTGGTGATATAGGTCTATTCTCTGCAAATTGAATAGTTGAAAAGAAAGTGATAATCCATATTTAATACAATATTTTATTTTACTAATGAGGAAAGTGTAATTGAACAAGAAGTTGATCGACTTGGCGAAGATCACACAGTTAAGTCTGATTAGATTAATGGATTCCCAGTTAAGGGTTAATATACTACATCCAGTGATTTCTCACTACTGTCCTCCTTCCTTCATATCATCTCCATCCTACTTCAGAACCTCACTACTTCTCACCAAAACTAGATCAAGAACATCTTACTTGGCATATCTGTCTCCAGGTTGCTCTTCTCTCCAACCCATCCTCCAAAATTGGTATGGTCAGATTAATCAGATTGTTACATTATCCTGCTGAGATACCTCTACTGGTTCTCCATTTTCTATTAAGTCATTTCCAAACTCTTTAGCCTGGCACTCAGTGTCCTTCACAATATGGCCTCATGTTCATACATTTATTTGACAAGTGGTATTGAGTGCCTACTATAAGCCAGGTCTAGGTTCTGGGAATATAACAGTGAACTAAACATAATCTCTGCCCTCACAGAGTTTATATTCTAGTTCAGTGGTTCTCAAAGTATAGCAGGGGATCTGGAGGAGCTCTGAGACCCACTCAGGGTATCTGCAAAGTGAAAATTACTTTCATGATGATACCAAGACATTATTTATCATTTTGACTCCCATTTTTTTTTATGTGTATGCAGGGAAGTTTTCCAGGGCTACCTGATATGTGCTATTATAGCAGATTGAATGTAGAAGCAGATGTGGTAATCTAGCTGTCTTTTATAGGTCAGAAATTAAGGAGGATTGCAAAAATATAAAGCAATGCTACTCTTTTAATGATTTTGTTTGAAAACACTTTTTCCATAAAAATATTATTTACATTAACATGTAATGGGTTTATTTTTGTTATTTTAAAATGCATTAATATTTTAAAATTTATTAATTTAAATTCTTTTGTTTTTTCAAAAACAGCTTTATTGAAATATAACTGTTATATAAAATACTTATATGTTTAGTGTATATAATTTGATGAATTTGGATATATGCACATATCCATGAAACCATTGCCATAGTCAAGGTAATAAAAACATATTCATCACCTCCAAAAGTTTCCTCCTGTCCCCCTTCCCCTGTTTTTGTGGTAAGAACAATTAACATGAAATCTATTCTCTTTACAAAAGTTTTAAGTGCAGCAATATAGTGTTCTTAACTACAGGCATTATGTTGTTACAGCAGATCTCTAGAAATTATTCATCTTGTGTAACTAAAACTTACTACCATTTTTAATATAGCAGGTATTTATAGATGTATCCTATATAAACTAAAGCTCTTTGGGGCCCTTAGTAATTTTTAAAAAAGATTTATTTATTTATTTGAGAGAGAGAGAGAGAGAGAGAGAGCTGGCTGGGGGAGGGGCAGGGGAAGAGAAAGAGAATCTCAAGTAGAGTCGCTGTTGAGCATGAAGCCCTATGCAGGGCTCAATCTCATGACCCATGAGATTATGACTTGAGCCACAATCAAGAGTCAGATGCTTAACTGACTGAGCCACCCAGGCACCCCAGCCCTTAGTAATTTTTAAGAATGTAAAGTGGTCCTGAGACCAAAATATTTCAGATTTGAAATTCTAGTTATTCTAAAAATAAGCAAATAACATAGAGCCAGTATAATAGAACGTCAGATAATAACAAAGGTCGTGAAAAAAAAAATGCTGCTGGGAAAGGAAATAGATCAATTGGATGATCAGTAAGGATCACGATCTATGACCTGTGCTCTGGTTAAACTGAATCACCTAACCTTCCCTGAACACAGTCCATGCTTTTCTACTTCCATGCTTTGTAGTGCTGTTTCTTCTACCTGTTTTGTCTTCCTTCCCATTTTCATTTTTTTTTTTTTTGACAATCAGTTAAAATTTAGTGAGGACACGTGTGTGGAGGGGTACAACGGGGTCTTCTCTATTCAGGTAGACCTCAGAGCCCATGCAGTCCAATCTCCCACGGAACAAGAGTGCTCTCTAGAATATCTCAGAGCTGGCTGTCCAGTCAAGATGTGTATACCCCACAGAAACAGGGTTCTCAGAGTAGCCCATTCCACCGTCAGGCACCTCAGGTGTTCACATGTCCCTCCTGGCAGCCTCTGACATGGGATGGGGTGGGGGTGGGAGGACGCTGACCCTCCAGACCAACTCTCGGGACGAGAGCAACTGAAGTGGAACCGGGACAGGAAAAGCAATAAGTTAAAACCAAGAACAGCCCAAGACATGGCAGGATGGGTGGAGGCATCACAGGGGTCCCAAGAGTCTCTGGCTTAATGGAGGCGGCGTTAGAGAGGAGGGGCTGACACTGCAGTTGCAGGCAGGCAGGGGCTCAGAAGGCTGGGTTGTCGATGCCCCTGGGTTGTTGGTGCACCCCAGCATATTCTTCAGGACTGAAGCTGTAGGGAGGGGGTGGTTCCATGGGGGGCAGGACAGGCTTCAGAATAATCTCGCTGTAGGGGGGCGGGGGCTCAGAGGTGGGCATCCTGACCCTCTCTCGGGGGGCAATGGAGGGTGGCTCCGGGGGCCCCTGGTGATCCACTGGGGGGCCCTGCTCCTGTTCTCCACAGCTGCGACAGAACTGCTTAGCCAGGCAGCAGACACACAAAAGGGGCAGAATGATGAGGAAGGTGATGACGAAGATCCTCAGGGGACTGGAGAATAGCTCATATTCTTAGCAGCAGTTGTCACCACAGCATTTGAATCCTTTGGGGCAGGTGAAGAAGAGTCCACATTTGGCTGCAGCCTGTTGGGGGCTGGCCAGCAGGCCGAGCAGCAAGGTGGGTACGAGGCCGGGGACCCAGGTGTCGGACATCCTGGCACGGGGGCCAAGGAGCTTCCGTGTATAGGGGGAGGAGGGCCCCATTTTCATTTCTTAAATATCAGTTCTTTCAGGGCACAACTGAGATGTCCCCTGAGCCATGATTCCTTCTCTCATTTTCTTCTAACGGAAGTGATTTATATTTATCTCCCTTTTATTGTTCCTAGCCTCAATGATAATATTTTGATCTTATAACACTCATAATTTTATGCTTTGTACAAATTTTTAGTTATGTGTGTACCACTCATACCCTTGTCAAGTTTATGCAACTTCTTAAAGTTGGGGACTGTTTCTTTCTTTTTTTTTAAAGATTTTATTTATTTATTAGAGATCAAGCGAGAGAGAAACAGCATGAGAGGGGAGAGAGTCAGAGGGAGAAGCAGGCTCCCCACTGAGCTGGGAGCCCAATGTGGGACTCGATCCCAGTACTCCGGGACCATGACCTGAGCCGAAGGCAGTCGCTTAACCAACTGAGCCACGCAGGCGCCCCTTTTTTTAAAAAAATTATTTATTTATTTGAGAGAGAGAGCATGAGCGGGGGTAGGGGCAGAGGGAGAGGGAGAAGAAGACTCCCTGCTGAGCAGGGAGCCCGATGCGGAACTCGATCCCAGGACCCTGAGATCATGACCTGAGCCAAGGCAGATGCTTAACCGACTGAGCCATCCAGGCGCCTGGGACTGTTTCTTATTTACCTGAGTACAAACCTTCTTTGAACCAGTGAGGCTTAGGTTCAGAAATAACAGAAAACCTCTAAATAATAGTGGTTTCATCAAGATGGAAGTGTATTGTTTCTCATGTAAGTCAGGCAGTGAACAGTTCAGGGCTCGAGTAGTGAGTCTTGGTATAAAAGTCTTTAGGGCTGGTAACTCCTTCCAGCTTACTGCTCTAGTATCCTAAGATTGTGGTCCTCAGCCTCTAGATAGCAGCATCATTGTTTCAGTAGGAAGAAAGGAGAGATAGACAAAGATAAGGGGGCTAACAATATGTATCAGCTCTCTGTTAAGGAAGGTTCCTGGGAAGCTGCTAAGGTGACTCTTCTATTTATACCCCATTGGTAGAGCTTAGTCACATGTGCATACCTAACTGCAGAGGAGGCTGGGGAATGTAGTTTTTTTTTTTTTAAGTTTATTTATGAGAGAGAGAGAGAGAGAGAGAGAGAGAGGGCTCCAGAACGTGTGTGTGCATGTGCATGTGTTGGGGGAGGGGCAGAGGGAGAGAGAGAATCTCAAGAAGACTCCCTGCTGAGCGTGGAGCCCAAGGCAAGGCTTGATCTCATGACTCTGAGATCATGACCTGAGTCAGTTGCTCAACCTACTGAGCCACCCAGGTGTCCCAAGGCTGGGAAATCTAGTCTTCATTTTTAGTGGTCTTGTGCTCAGCTGTGGACAAAGGGGAGAAAAAATATTGGGGGACAACTCTCAGTGTCTCTTACACTCACTTCTCAAAGTGTCTACCATAGGTGCTAATTCCAGTTAAAGGCTTAATATTAACTAGCAGGTAGGTAATACCGAGCTTCAATTTCAGAATTATTTGTTGGAGAATGAATACAGGGGGACTTTTACTCATTATAATTTGCTTGTTTTCTTTAAAGGAGGTATTAGAAGTGATTAAGGAACTCTACAATCTATCTTTTCAAACTGAATTATGACAGTGTTCATCAGTTGCTCAATTGCTACCATTAGGCCAGGAAACCTTTTGTAGAACTCCCACTTTGCTGTTATCACCATTTCACCTTCTGCTTACCCTTCCCAATAGTGATAAAGACTTCATTCAACCCTTTCTTGCCAGAAGTGTCCCCAACCTTTCCTGTGTCACGTGATACCCTGGCCTCAGGTTTTCCCTATAGACTTATCACCCAGGAAAAATACCTCCTAGAGGGCACCTGGGTGGCTCAGTCGGTTAAGCATCTGTCTTTGGCTCAGGTCATCCTGGGATTGAGTCCCATACTAGGTTCCCTGCTCAGTGGGGAATCTTCTTCTCCATCTATCCCTCCCCCCTGCTTGTGATCTCTCTCTTTCTCTCTTGGGTAAATAAATAAAATCTTTAAAAAAAAAAAAAAGAAAAAAATACCTCCTAGAAAAAACCCTGGTGTCTTGCTCAAATTATTAGGCTTAGTATGCATATTTTTCCACATAAAAGTGGATAAAAGAACATTTATAACTTCAAAGTACTAAAAATATTGGAGCATTGAACCTATGCTCTGTATTTGTTTTCCAATTTCTTCTCACTGCATGCATATTTTTGCAAATAATGGAAACTTTAAGTTTTGAGCATGGATCTTTATTTATACAAAATGTTTCACTAGGATCTATAGAAGCATCCTCTGACCACCTCTACCCTCTCTTCCACACCTTTGCACGCACAATATCTACATCTGGTTTTTAGCACTTCCAGGAAGCAATCACTCCTTCACAAAGAAAAGTCTTGAGATTTCTACACCATTGGAGTTGTACTTAAAATGGTCCATCTGGTCTATAGTAATTGTCTGTAAATATAGAAACTTGCAGTTTTAGGATTAACCCAGAGGTTAATTCTTTGAAAAAGTTGAAATAAAAAAAGAGAACTTGTTAGAGATGGCATTTACTGTGCTTGTTGTTAATTTTTTTCTTTTTTTTTTTAAAGATTTTATTTATTTATTTTGACAGAGAGTGAGAGCACAAGCAGGGGTAGGGGCAGAGGCAGAGGGAGAAGCAGGCTTCCCGCTGAGCAAGGAGCCCGATGTGGAACTTGATCCCAGGACCCTGGGATCATGACTTGAGCTGAAGGCAGACACTTAACTGACTGAGCCACCCAGGTGTCCCTTAGTTTTTCATTTGTACATGTCTTATTCTCTTTAGACTATATACTTCTTGAGGACTATGCTGAAAAAGTGTCTGAAACAGCAGTTATAAAGTGAAACAGAGTTGCCATTAGCTGACAAAAATTAAGACGATGATGATGAAATGGAATTTGTTTTACCATGGAATGAAATTTTCACAAAAAAAATGAACACTATAGAGGACGTGTTCATCATCTATCCATTTATCTCACAAATACTTATTGAGGGCCAACCACAGTGCCCAGCACTATGGTAGATACTAGGAAACAGTAGAGAGCAATATTGATATAGTCTCTGTCCTTGTGGTATGTACAGCCTAGAAGAGAAAGACAAAGAAATAAATGTAAAATATGATGAATTCTTGTCATAGAAGCACAGATTGGGAGTACTCAAGGTGAGGGGGCATTTAACCTGGTTGTAGTCTTTATGGAGTTTTTACATACAAATAACTTATATTCTTCTCATTTATAGGTGAGGAATTAGTCTCAGAAATTAGCAAGACCCAGGGCACCTGGGTGGCTCAGTCGGTTAAGCGTTTGCCTTCAGCTTGGGTCATGATCCCAGGGTCCTGGGATCAAGCCCTGCATTGGGCTCCTTGCTCGGCTCTTCTCCCTCTCCTTCTGCCTACCACTCCCCCTGCTTGTGCTCTCTCTCTCTCTGTCAAAGAAATAAATAAAATCTTTAAAAAAATATAGCAAGACCCAATATCCTGTAGGCTCAGACCTGGGCTTGTGACTCTAAACCCAGTGTTCTCATCACTGTCCCACACAGTAGCTAGAGTGCCAAGGGGTATGACATCTGTGGCTGTGCTGTGTCTGCTCCCAGTCTTTTTGCCCTCACCCCAAGCTTATAGCCCCCATTGGCATCAATTAATCATTGGCATCCATCGCAGCTGCCTGGAATCCATGTGGTGTTCTGGCCAGCATGGCCCTAAGTGCTCTTTAACTAGGGCTGGTAATCTAGTGTTCATTCTGGGAGCAGCCCCTGCAATTAGGAAAGGGGCCAGGGGATCTTTCAAGCAGACAGAAACTAAAGAAACTCAGCCAAAAAGCCTTATTAGGATGAGCTATCATGCAGCAGTATGCTCAGTGGTCTGTTTTCCTGTCCTATTAAGTAGAAGTCAGTTGCTTCAAAGAGAAAACAACATTGAAGTGTCCAAGTTCATTTTATTTTATGTTTAGTACTATTGAGTTGGACAGAATAATGAACACTGCTCTTGCGCATTTTCCTTTATCATTTTGAATACTCAACTGAATACCCAACATTCCCTGATTCTTCCAGAAAAACTTCTTTCTTATGAATTGTTGAAGCTCTCAGAAATTTCCAAGAGTCTCTCAGGGAGTAGTGTGCTCTATTAAAAACCTGGTAAAATTGAGGAGGTAGTGATAATTATTTCCTTGATTTGTGGTATAGTAGAAAGACCATGGACTTGGGGATCAACCTGAATTAGCTCTTTCACTTTCTAGTTGTGTCAATTTGGGAGAGTTTCTGGACATCCTTGTGCCTCAGTTTCTTCAAAGGATGGTTGTGAGGATTAGAAGAAAGATATGTAATGTAGCTAGTACAGTGTCTGGAATATAATTGATCCAATAAATGGGAAATATGATGGTTAATCCCCCCCCTTTTTTCCCCTGAGAACTCAGTGCAAATTCTAGTATCTCTCTAAACCTGACTTTTCTGGCAATGCTAGCTCCTCAGGACCTTTTCCTTTATTATAAATTTATTTCCTTTTTATTTATTGAGGTATAATTTTCCTAGAATTATATTGTTTCAGGTATACAACATAGTAATTCAACATTTGTATGTATTGCAAAATAGTCACCACAATGTAAGTGAAATAATGTGGTATTTGTCTCTCTCTGTCTTATTTCACTTAGCATAATACCCTCAAAGTCAATCCAGGTTGTTGCAAATGGTAAGATTTTAAGATTTTATTCTTTTTTTATGGTTGAGTAACATTCCATCGTGTGTGTGTGTGTGTGTGTGTGTGCATATATATATATATATATCTTTATTCATCCATCAATGGACACTTAAGTTGTTTCCATATCTTGGCTATCATAAATAATGCTGCAGTGAACAAGGGGTGCATATGTCTTTTTGAATTAGTGTTTTCATTTTCCTCAGATACCCAGAAATAGAATTGCCAAATTGTATGGTAGTTCTATTTTTAATTTTTTGAGGAAACTATATTGTTTTCCATAGTGGTTGCACCAAATTACATTCTCACCATCAGTGCACAAGAGTTCCCTTTTCTCCACATCCTCACCAACACTTGTTATTTCTTGTCTTTTTGATAATAGTCATTCTGACAGGTATGAGGTGATATCTCATTGTGGTTTTGATTTGTATTTCCCTGATGAGTAGTGGTGTTGAGCATATTTTCATGTGCCTGTTGGCCACCTGTATATCTTCTTTGGAAAAATGTATAGTCAGATCTCCTACCCATTTTAAATTGGATTTTTTTGTTGTTATTTAGTTATATGAGTTCTTTATAGATTTTTGGATATTATCTCCTTATCAGGTACAGATATATGATCAGCAAATATCTTTCATCCAGTAGGTTTCCTTCTTGTGATGGTTTCCTTTGCTTTGCAAAAGCTTAGTTTGATGTAGTCCCACTATTTATTTTTTCTTGTATTTTTCTTGTCTTTGGAGTCAGATCAAGCCCCAAAAACCCAAAACATTGCTAAGATTGATGTCAAGTAACTTACAGCCTAAAGCATCTAAGATGTCCTGGTATGTAAGCAGTGCCTGGTGTTGGGGACTTTGGGGATTATAGTATGCAAAAGTCAAAGCAGACAGTCATGCACAGTAGATCCTCTGCTATCTACATTCCCACTTCCTTTGTAGGAGACTTAGGGAATTAGCCCAGTCATTGAAGGTTTATAGGGTCCAAAACTGTAGTGGTGGGGTTAGATACAGACAGTGTAGATGATTGTAAAACATCAGTGAACATGTGGATCTTAGGACAATACTTCTTAAACTCTCTGTACCCTCTGTCTCAAAATCATCTGGAGGACTTACAATAAATACAGATAACTAGAAAATCTGGGGAATGGATCCTGGGGATATCCATTTTAAATAGGATACCGAGAGGATCTTGTATACTTTAAGGTGAAAGAAGAGTGGATAATTCATATTAGATGCCAGGTTGAGAGCCATATCAGAGTCCTGATACGAAGGATCACTGACCCTGTGAAGAAGTTACCTTTTCCTCACTCATTGAAGAGTGGTTTACAGAAAGCTGGTTATGTGAAAAAGAAATCTGGGACGAGGCTTTTGTCCTGGCAGTAGGATTGCAAGATCTCTGTATGGAAAGAGAGTTGAGGTTTCTGGAATAAGAATCAAGGCAAAAAGAATTCCAAGGACAAGAAATGAAGCAGAGAGACTAGGGATTGGGCAAGATATGACAGAGGATTTTTAACAGGGTTGCCTGTTTACCTCCCACTCTCCCCAACTAGGCTGTGGTCTCCCTGAGGGTGGCATTCATAACTTCTTTATCTACATTTCTTTTGTACTTAATATAGGCCTTAGCACAAAGTAGGTGATTCTGCTTTGAACGTAAGATAGACATTAAATGACTCACTTCAGTCAAACTCAGCAAACATTAGTTGGGTATCTACTCTGTGCAATGGCTTAACAACATGGTGGTGTTGTATAAAGTCCTTGTATAAAATATAGTCCTTGCTCTGGAGGAGACCAAGAGGTAAAAAAAAGAATGACCCAATTACAACGTTATAGGAGATGTTGAAGGGGAAATTATCTCGGGAATTGAGAGGAGAGAATCTTTCCCTGGGACGTAACAACTGGCCAGGATGTGTTCTACAGTAAAGGGCTTTCCAAGTGGAGAAAACAACCAGAACAGAGGTAGGAAGGAATGAAAATGAAGGTATCTTGGGAGGTGGTGTCTGGTCTCTAGTGGGTGAGAGCACAGCGCAGATCATGGGTAGTGGGTTCTGGACCTTGTGGATCATACTAACAAGACAAGGTTTATTCTGGAAACATTTGGATTTGTCAAAGTGTTTTAAGGGGTGGAATCATACAATTCAACTTCTGTTTAGAAGCTGAATGTGGACTGCATGGTCTGGAGGAGGCAGAGAGGCTAGAACAATCTGGGCAGGGCAGCAGAGTGAGCAAAAGTTTAATTAAATGAATTACTGCTGAGGTACTAATAGTAAATAATGGTTTAAGACAGGTACCCTCTGAGTGAGCAGTTTGCCTTTGAATAGGCTCAACACACCGGAGGAGCTGTGAATACTACAATAGATTTACCAGGTTCTAGGAGGGCACTTTTGGTTGTCTGTTATTTATTCTCCCCACTCCACAGCTGGTTCTTGCTAGCTGACCTGCCCTGAAAATGAAATGCAGTGCTATGATCTGGAGGAGAATTCACAGGCTCCAGGGGACAGGTTGCTTTGTGATTTTTAACAATTGACCAGCATGAGCTCTTTCTCTTTACCTTGAAGAGTTCCTCCTCATGTCAAAGCCACTACAAATGAACATTATCTGTCAGGTCTCAAACCACACTGAGTTTTGAGAACAGAGCCAGCAACTTGTCTTTTCCTGAAATGGTATTTGGTCTCAGGACCAGGATTTACAAGCCCAATTGCTGTTATTATATGGATTCTTATTTTTTTTTTTAATATGGAACGCTTCAAAAAATAAATATGGAACACTTCACAAATTTGCGTGTCATCCTTCTGCAGAGACCATGCTAATCTCTGTGTCGTTCCAATTTTAGTATATGTGCTGCTGAAGTGAGCACTGGGTTCTTTTTACCAAGTTGTAGTGTCACATTTTCTCAGCTCTGAGAAAAGTTCTTGTTTGGGGGTCAGTAAATGTGTTAGAAAGTTGTGTGAGTTAAAACAAACTTAAAAAGTTATTAAAATTGTTCTCTTTTTCCATTCTTTCATTCTTTCCTATCTACCCCTTCCTCACGAACCCAACAAACATACTCTCTCTGCAAATAAACTCTGTGTTTAGAGAATAACAGAAATAACACATCATATGGTCTGATTTTGCCTGGATTGTGTAGTATTGACATACGAGAAGGAAGGTTGGATCAAAAATAAAAACACCTGGGTTATGTTTCTTTCAATGGCATTAACTAGATGTGTAACCTGGGGCAGTTTACTTCACTTTTCCCAGCCTTAACTGCTATAATATGAAGGAGATGGATTATATTCTATCTCTATAGTTCCTTCTAATTCTAAGAATTGGGGATTCTATAAGCTACACTGGAGTGATGACGTATTTTTTCATGTGAGTGGGAACATCTTGAGTGGTGCTTTGAAAAAGTTGATTCACTTGTGGAATGCGCATTTTTTTTAAGATTATTTATTTATTTGACAGAGAGAGACACAGCGAGAGAGGGAACGCAAGCAGGGGGAGTGGGAGAGGGAGAAGCAGGCTTCCCGCTGAGCAGGGAGCCTGATGTGGGGCTCGATCCCAGGACCCTGAGATCATGACCTGAGCAGAAGGCAGATGCTTAACAACTGAGCCGCCCAGGCGCCCCTGGAATGTGCATTTGTCAATTGCTTCTTTGGTATCTGTTTTTTCATTTCTACAACAGCCCTCCTTTTTTTCCTTTAGGGATATGTTTTACTTTGGTTAGCTATGCAGCCAGCATGGAATGGACACCATTTCTGACTCCAGAGGTGGATCCTGACTGGCTTAAACCAACAAGTGGGTACCATTCCCTGGGTGATGTGGTTCCAGGATGAGCAACTAACCAAATTCAGAGGGGCAAAAATTCTTTTCAATGGGGGCTCCCAGGAAGGAGCTTCCTTTGTCTTCTGTGAGAGGTGGTGAAGAGCTTTTCCTCTGCTGGTGTTGTGGGAGAAGTGAGATCTGGAATTACTGCTGCCGTGAGAGAAGCTGAGCAGAGCCCAGAGAATCCCAAAAGAGTCAGAGCCTGGTGACTCTGTGAAGTTCTGGGTCAAACCATGCCTGCAACAGCATAGGACCTTTAAAAAGCTTGTGAGCCAATGAAGTCATGAAGTTTAAGACAGTTCAACTTGGTTTCTCTGTTGCCATCAACTCAAAGATTCGTAATTTGTTTCCTTAAGTGAAACTTAAGATTTCACTAAATATATTTCTGAATACTATTTTTTTACCCCCTGAAATAAAGAAAAAAAATGCTTATTTCTGCATTTTTTTACAGGCAGCTCCTAAATCATCAAATGCAAAATGTTGAAAACAACAAAAATTTAAGAGTCAATGCGAGGTACATAGAAATAGCTTTATAAATGCTTATTGAATGAATGAAAGTGAGAATAAATTAGAGGAAAGATAGTATTTCCTGGGTACAAGGGAAAGGGTAGGTAGGAAAGTAGTTAGAAGGTTTTTTGGGGAAGGTATATGGGATGATCATAAAACCTAAACAGCTGGAATTTTCCATTTTCTTCTCTCCTGAGATGTTGCCTAATGTGTTTTTTTCCTTTCATGTTAGAATTCAGGGAGAAAGAAGGACCTCGGGTCGGACCTGGGGAGTGGCTTGGGCTGCAGGGGACACCAGGCCAAGGGCCCCCACAGCTGTGGTAGCTTGTGGGGGAGGGAAAGTGATGCCCGTGGTCTTCCCAGATGAGTTGGAGAACAGTAGTTCCAAAGAACTGCTGGTTTATATTTTAGCTCTTGCCAAAGGGTTATGAAAATAGTGAAGGATGCTTAGACTACTTAATATTCAAATTGCTGTCTGGTTAATCATATTTAGAAGACTGAATTTCTGGGGGCGCCTGGGTGGCTCAGCCGTTAAGCGTCTGCCTTCGGCTCAGGTCATGATCCCGGGGTCCTGGGATCGAGCCCCGCATCGGGCTCCCTGCTCCGCGGGAAGCCTGCTTCTCCCTCTCACAGTCCTCTGCTTGTGTTCCCTCTCTCGCTGTGTCTCTCTCTGTCAAATAAATAGAATCTTAAAAAAAAAAAAAAAAAAAAGAAGACTGAATTTCTGGATATCTCCTTCACTCCTTATCTACTGACCTTTAAAACATGATAGTGCCTGGAAGCCTGGGTGGCTCAGTGGGTTAAGCCACTGACTCTTGATTTCAGCTCAGATCATGATTTCAGGGTGTGAGATCCAGCCCTTCTTGCTGGGTGTAGAGCCTGCTTAAGATTCTCTACACCTTCCCCTACCCCCTCCTCCTCCCTAAAATAAATAAATCTTAAAAAAAACCCATAATGCAAACCTATAACCCTGGGAATCATCTATGAACCTTTAAATTACAGTGATTAATAGCATTTGAAACTTCCTCGGGGAATAAACAATGGCACCAGCAAAAAAAAAAAATTCTGTTTCAGTTCAATCTATTGATTAATCTAACAGGTGTTTTATGAGCACTTAAAAAGGTGTCTAGTTAGCAGGGAAGACTGATAAATCAGTACTAATCACAAAGTTGATGAGTATTATAGGAGAGGAAATATAGGGATTATAACAGAGCAAGGGCTCTAACCTAGAGGAGGGTAAGGAAAGCCTCTTCAAGGAAATGATATTTAAGCAGAGATCAGAGCAGGTGCCAGTCAGATGAAGATGGGGAGAGAAAGAAGAAGAGTGTTGCCTCAGTGAGCCAACGGCTACAGGGATGGAGGCACCTGTGAGGACCTATGGGAAGTTCAGAATGGATGCAGGGAAGAGGCAAATGGTGAGATAAAGCCACAGAGGCCAGATTTTGTGAGTCTCTAGGGGCCAGGTGAAGGAGTTTGGGCTTTAATTAAAAGGGAGTGGGAGGCTGCTGCAGGGTTTAAGCAGGAGAGCAACAGGGTCAGATTAGCATTGAACTTGGACCACATCTGGCACAGGGGCATGAGACCCCCTCCCTCCAGTTCTGTTCCTTTTTGCGTCTGCACTATCACCTCCGCATCCTCACTAACTACTGCCTCTTTCCTTTTAAAACACTGGAAACAAGTATGAAGTGGGCACTGTTTGTTTCTAGAACTGGTTACATCACTACTTTTGTAGCAATTTGTTTTTCCCAGTAAATCAAATCTTCTCTCTCTTAATTATAGTTTGGGTTTTCAGTAGCTCTGACTTCTTGTAAAGCAGCACTGGTTTTCAGCTCTTAATCCCATCAGGCAGGCATGGGTTCGATAGTCTTGTCTGGGACTGGCTTGTACTTGGCAAGCAGCTGCCGGTGAGGCTCATGCCGTGGCTCGTTTTTCGGGTGTTCTTTTTTGCAGCCAGAACACAGTGCCACCTGGCTCTTCTCTCAGCTATGTGAAGCTGCCTATTCCTGCAGATACCGCTCTGTCCTCTCTCCTTCAGTGGCTCTCCTCCTGGGAATCAAATTAGCCTCCAAAGGTATGAGTAAGTCTTTAGTCCCTTCTTGCAGCTGTTGTGTCCACCCCAGGGCAAGTGCATTACATTGCTTGCTTGCTTTTAAAGTGTTGAGCCTTCTTTCTTGGTCTGTTTGTAAATTCATAGAGCCTCTTATTGCTTCTAGAGCTTTGGATACAGTGAGTGCTGGATAACACCAGTAGAATGACTGCAAGAGGAAAGATAGTAAATTCTGAGTCTGGACTGGAGGGTTATTAGAATCAGTGGTTGGCTGAGAAGAGCTGACAGCTGGGTAGAAAGATGTGAACATTCGTGTTTGGTAACTTGAAGAGCACCTGTTGGATTGGTAACCAGAATCACTGCTCTGAAGTCTACTCAGCACCCAACTTGTTGACTGATAAGGATATACTTCTCCACATCGTAGGACACCACTCAACAGAGAAGGCTTTCACAGGTCCTTTACTGGGCAGTTCCTCCCCCAAATCTCCAATATTATGGAAAGGTTCGAATGAGATAATCAATATAAAATACTTAGAGGAATGCCAGGTATGGTTGAGCAATCAGGCACATGTTATTCTTACTATCGATGTTGCAGTCACTATACAGAGCAGCTTGGCTCTGTAGGTGGAGCCAGGATCACTTTTCCTGAAAGCCTATAATCCTTTCACTTACTTGCTGAGCCACTGAATTATGCAACAACTATTTACTGAGTGTTTCAACGTACCAGAAACTAATGCTACCTAGTTGAAACAGGTGCATAAAATTTGCTTTGTTTTCTGAGATTTTGGTTTTCTCTTGAGGCATGTCATTCGTTCAAAAAATAGTTACTGAGTATTAATGGTGTGGTCACCTGCTGTCACTTGTGAATCAAGGGCAAGGGGAGTTGATATTGATGGAGTAATGCATGTTTTTCTGCTTTATCTTAAGAAACTATCATCTACCATGTCTCTGTTTATTCCCATTCCTTACTTGATTTTTTTCTGTAGCACATTGCACCATCAGACATATATATTTTGTATTTTATTAATTTAGTTGTTTATTTTCTGCTTCCCTGCACTACAGTATGAGCTCCAAAGGGAAGAGTTTTTATCCATTTTGTTCTATGCTGTACTCCCAATTCTGAACAGCGCCTGGCATAGGTGTCCTGTGATTTTTGAGTGAAATCTGCCCCGCTCTGAAAGCTCTGTCTCATGCTCTGCTTTTGCCATCTTTTCCTTAGACTCTTCTCTAATGGCTGGAGTTGTCTGGTAGAATATCTGGCTATTTTGACTGATGTTGCCTTGCTCTGTAGTGCTTTGCTAATCACACTATCAAGGTATCCAAGTATCTTGGAAAGAAGGCAAAGTGGCACCTGGCCAGTAACTTACTAACCATCTTGAAGATTGGTTTATTTCAGAATCCATCAGGAATGATTCTCACCTGGAAATAATAACTTTTATTTATTTATTTTTAAAAGATTTATTTATTTGAGAGTGCACGTGTGCAAGTGGGAGATGGGCAGAGGAAGAGAATCTCAAGCAGATTCCCCACTGAGCAGGGAGCCTGAGGTGGGGCTCAATCTTACCACCCATAAGATCATGACCTAAGTCAAAACCAAGAGTCCGATGCTCAACTGACTGAGATACTCAGGCACCCCTGGAAATAATAGCTTTTAAACACATGCTGGGCACCTGGGTGGCCAGGTTGTTTAAGTGTTTGACTCTTCATTTCAGCTCAGGTCATACTCTCAGGGTTGTGGGATCATGGGATAGAGTCTTGAGTCAGGCTCTGTGCTCAGCATGGAGTCTGCTTGTCCCACTCCCTGAGCTCGTCCGCTGCTCATGTGCTCTCTCCAAAATCAATCAATCAATAAAAAATCTTAAACACATGCTTACTATATACTGTATCAAATGCCTTACCTACATTTTCTCACTTAATCCTTACAACATATCTCTGAGGTCAGTATTAGTATCTAAATCTTACAGATGAGAAAATCAAGGCACAGACTGGTTAAGAAAATTGAAGGTCACACAACTAATTAGTGTCCATGCTGGGATTTGAATCCTAGTCTTCCTGACTACAAGACTCATGCACCAACCATGAGGTTACCCCTATTCTCTGTTTGGACTTGCTATTATGGGCTTCTGTTTGTATATTTGTACCAATTCGTTGATCTTAATGGAGGCAACCAGACTGGCTTTCATTGATTCCCGAGACCAGTAGCTATTCTGCTTTGCAGACATTCTTCATCTTAGTGATAACAAGAGCATATTTTAAATAACAAACAGTGGTACGTAAGATTTTATTTTAAAGATCACTATGTTAAAGTAATAGTTTCCAATAACTTAATTGATCAGATAGACACATAATACATGTGAACTTGATAGGTGCCCTTGAGAATATTGCATAGAGAATTTGGAATTGTTGATTGGTCCTCAAGATAAGGAGACCAAAATCTCCAGCAAGGTGTTGTGCAAGACTGTGGGTGCACACGTATATACTTTTGTGTGTGTGTTGATATGTGTGTGTGTGGCATGCATAAAGTATAATGATACTGATTTATAGAGAGAGATGAAGATGACTTCACTACCTCCCTGGAAGAGTAATTTTAATCAGTGCGAAAAGACTTTCTGAGCAGGTTATTTAAGCTGCCACTTAAATGTTTTCTGACATGGCCCACGTTAGAGCTTTTATCAAGTTATTTGATGCACCTACCTTTTATGGGTGATTTATTAAAAAAATGGAGAGAGCAAGATTGCATTTAGTCTGATGAAGAGATGCGGCAATGGTGGAAAAAGAATCCTCCCTTCTATTTGGGAGAGTAATAGGATCAATGCAGGAGACTGGGAAGGTGGCATCGAGAGCCTGGAGAGGGCAGCGATGAAGGGCATTCATGTTAGTGTGGTGGCCTCACTGGCAAAACAGGGCAGCTCATCAGGGGCTGGTGAATGGCATGGGAAATGACTCAGCCATTTCAGTAGGAGGAAGGCTCGGGCTTGGATCCTTCAGTCCTCCCAGTGGTAGCTTAGAGCCCTGAAAGTCAGGGTCTTGCCTTAATAACAACAATAACTCTTAGTATAATACTTACCGTGGGCTAAGTCTTTATCCAAGTCCTTTGCATGTATAGCACCCAGGTTAAATTATTTGTCCTGCTTGCCTTAAAAAGTGGCTGAAATGGGAATCGAATCCAGGTAAACATCTGAGTCAGTGTGCATCACTGCTGTGCCATATGGCTTTTCTCCCATGCCTTAATACTAGTTAGGTTTCCTTGTTCAAGATGTGTAGATCACATAGGTGAGACCCTCACCAGCTGCTTTTCAAGTACACACCGTTATTAATTGGTAGGGTAAGCGGACAAGATTACTATAGATATCTACTTGCAAAGTGACTCTGAGAGAACTCTCTCGCTCATGCCAGATTCAGAAGTTATTCCAGACCTGTTTACTTGAATGAGGAATGAAAGAATTTTGCTTATAATCATTTGAGGACATCACCTTTGAGTACTGTGCACTTGAACAACTCATTCTAATGACAAAAGTGAGAGACCATTTATAGCCATAAGCTGAACTGCGTAACGCAGGCTGAGAAAATGAAATATTTCATATCACAGCCAGGAAAATAAGGTTTCTTTGAAAAACAAAACAAAGCAAAACGTAACGATATTTTGTTGAGAACCAAAAAAGTCCAGACCCCTCACATTCTCCTCCTCCTCAGCAAAGCCAGGCTCTGCTGACACTCCTCTGATTGGTTTATTTTAGTACATTAATAGTTCTTAATGAACCACCTCTCCTCTGCTTCCACCTTTAAAGAACTCATGTTCCATTGAGGGAGAAAAATAAAGCAGTTTACTCACTCTCCCTGATTCTCAGAGCTTTCTGGTACTGATTTCTCTCCTTTTTGCTAGAGAAAATAAGATGCAAAAGTAGAAGCTGGTCCATGAGGCTTGGAAAAGTGGGATGCTTTCTGAAAGTTAAGCCAGCAGTCAAGAACCACCCATCAGAAGATGAAAGAAAGAGCAGCTAGCTGCCTGGTTGATGGTTGTAGCAGTTCATATCCATGCAGGCCTAGACCCCCTGTCTTACCTGTGGTCAGGTCTCCCACCCACCCTGAGGAGACTTCTATCTCTTGGCCCTCTTTGGGCCACACCTCCCCTTTCTGCACCACCAGGGCTCCACCAGGAAGGCAACTGTAGTGTGTCTCTTTGAAAGTCAGGAAAGGGGCGCCTGGGTGGCTCAGGCATTAAGCGTTTGCCTTCGGCTCAGGTCATGATCCCCAGGGACCTGGGATGGAGCCCGGCATCAGGCTCCCTGCTCAGCGGGAAGCCTGCTTCACCCTCTCCCACTCCCCCTGCTTGTGTTCCCTCTCTCGCTGTCACTGTCTCTGTCAAATAAATAAATAAATAAACAAACAATCTTTGAAAGTCAGGAAAAATACATAGTCAAATAAAAGAGATTTAGATTGCATCAGGGTAATAATTCCACTAATTTATTTGTGTAGCTCTTAGTATAGAAAACAGATCTGAGTACAAACAGAAAGAGGATTAAAGAAAGTGTCATTAAAATTGGTTTTTAAAAAGATGTCTGAAAACGAAGACACATTTGTAGTAAGATAAATAACTGTGTCCTGGATTCATCAACAAAATGAGCTGTGGAATCCACACAATGTTATTTACTGTTTTCAGGGGCACGCGTGGTTTCCAATTGGTTTCTTGCCTTCAGTTGTCCTTGCCATTTTGCACTGAGGGGCATCTGATTGTCTCCACCACAGCCTGAGTCTAAGCAAAAGCTTATGGATGGACTGATTGGTGTTCCTGATGTCCTTGAGAGTGGACATACTGGCGGCATGGGGAAAGTGGGGAGAGTCTCATGAACACTTCATTTGTTCTAAGAATTCCAACTCAAATGCAGCTTCTGATCATGCAAACAGGATTGCTTTAGGACAAGTTAGAAAGAACGTGTGTGTGTGTGTGTGTGTGTGTGTGTGTGTGTGTGTAGGGAGCATAGTCTATCCGTCTCTCTCTGTCACACACACACATACACACACACGTTGTGTTGCTGCTTTGTATCATTTTTACCCTTCAGCCTGAGAATAGAAACTATCAGGATTTGTTGATTCATGTTGCCGGTGATATAAGGTAATGGGTGAGTAGGGGAAAAGCTTCTAAGTGTGTGGGAACGCAGCCTTTTTCTTTTTCAGATGTCCCTTCCTTCCACACTTTGATTTTGAAAAGCCTGGAGTTTGTTGAGAGAGGAACTAATCTTTAAAGGCTCTCCATGTGTTCAGTGATACTGTATTGTGAGTAATTCTCTTAGTGAAGCTAAGCTTCTAATGAGGCTGTGGAGAAAAGAAGTAAATCCCAATCCAGTGATGCCTTGTTGCATAGTGCCTCAGAAAACAGCTAAGGACTCAAAACAGTCACTGCTCTTTTTATTTTAGGAAACTTTGCATAATAATACTAATAAAAAAAGTTTCATTCTGAACAGAAAACAAAGAATAAAACCAGAGCCATTTCCTATCCAGCCGATGAAAGGAAATATCAGGTGCCTCTTGGGGCTCCTCCCCCCCTCTTCCTGTAGACACCTGATTGAGGCAGAGACCAAGTCCCATTCTTCTACCTAGGCCACAACTTGTGTCAGATCACTCCATTTTTACCATGTTGTGGTAACTCCACTTGCTTCCCCTTACCCCTTTGGAACCACGGGTGGAAATAGTTGTCTGCTATTGTGAGGCTCTGCAAGCTTTATCATTTTGCGATGGGTACTTTACCTTGCTCACTCTTAAGTAGGACCTTTCTTTTTTTTTTTAAGATTTTATTTATTTATTTGACAGAGAGAGACACAGTGAGAGAGGGAACACAAACAGGGGGAGCGGGAGAGGGAGAAGCAGGCTTCCCACTGGGCAGGGGGCCTGATGCGGGGCTCGATCCCAGGACCCTGGGATCATGACCTGAGCCGGAAGCAGATGCTTAATGACTGAGCCACCCAGGCACCCCTGAGTAGGACCTTTCTAAAGAATTTTCCTTTCCCCTTTTGAGTGTGTCATCACTTTCTTGCTGCAGTCCTACCTCTATCCTGCTCAGGCAAACAGAGGCACTCGCTATTCCCCAAACATACAACTTTTTCTTCTCTGTGCCCTTGTGATTTAATTTTCTTCATCTAGTGCTAGGGACTCTCAGGTTTGGAGGGTCCTATTTAGTGATTCGCAAGTTGAATGTCAGACCCTCCAGTCCTGTCTGTATATGTCTGCAATTGTCTTGTCTTCGCTTAAATATTACTGGTGGCAGGAATTCATTGCCTTTTAAGGCAATAGTATTTATTCCTACAGTTCATTCAGTGAACATTTTTACTGCCTAGCATGAGCCAAGTGCTGTGTATGGTCTTACCCCTCAAGAGGCTCATAACGATGAGAGATGAATGTATGAGTAAGCAGTTATGGTATAGGATGCATGTTACTTTAGAGATATAGTGCTGTGCATGGACAAGTGATCACCCAGTCCTATGTTATGCACACAGGAAAATCTTCATCAGCAAGGCAATGCACGAGTTGAGACTCTGGAGGATGAATAGAAACTCTTTAAGCAAACAAGAGTGAGTAGGACACGCCAGAGGAAAGGAACAAGATGGGAACATGTACGGGCATTTAAGGGAGCTTTGTGTGCTTGGGCAATGACAGTTGGGTATGGCTGATGAGTCAGAGAGTGGCAGGAGAAGAGTTCTTTCTCATATGTGTTCAAAATCTATCAGCACAAGGGGTGCCTGGGTGGCTCAGGTGGTTGAGCATCTGACTCTTGGTTTCAGCTCAGGTTGTGATCTCAGGGTTGTGGGATCAAGCCCTGCGCTGGGCTCCATGCTTGTCTGTCTGTGCCTCCCTCTCTGCCCCTCCCCCTCTGCCCCTCCCCCCTGCGCAGTGCCTGTGCTCTCTCTCTTTCTCAAAAAAATACGTAAAATCTTTTAAAAAACCAGCTCTCCCAAATCTACCAGTACCATACTTATACAGAATGAGTCTAATGCATCTTCCACCTGAAGATATTGTATTTCTTACTCTTTAGTTACTTCTTGGCAGTTTTGCATGATTGCCCCTATTTTAGAGATGAGGAAACTGAGGCTTATCAAGGACACACACAAGTGATGGAGTTAGGATTACAAGCCTGCAGTCTGATTCCAGTGCCTGAGCATGAAGCCACTGTGCCATGCTGCTGTACTCCTTCCGCACTGATTCAAGCTCCTATGTTGTGATGGTAATTATCTTCAGGTCACTCTCTAGCTTGTCAGTGTTTGGTGGAAGAATGTCCAGAACTGATAACGTCCTAGCATTAAAGGAGTTGTTTGGCCAGTGCAGTTTCAAGTGGTACCAGTGCCTCCATTGTTGCAGAGATTGTTCTCATAACGATGGAGACAGAGACTACATGGCCTCTAGGTGGTCATGTCTTACAGGTAAGTGACGATCAGTTCACAATCAACCAGCATCACCATGTCAACTATTCCCCAGCTTTGCCTACCTAAATACTTCCAGGTCTCAGTTTAAATGTTACTTCTTGACCCTCTAAACTAGTTTGGGTCCGCCTGCTGTATGTTCTCCAAGTGCCTCCTACTTTCCCACATGTGAGGCTTATCACAATGCATGGTAGATACTTATTTATTAGTTTCTTAGTCTCTAGACTATTAGTCTCTGTTTTCTAATCTCTTAGATGATTTTTTTAGAAGATTTCATTTTTTTAAGTAATTTCTACCCTCACCATGGGGCTAAAACTCACAGCCCCGAGATCAAGTGTTGCATGCTCCACCACTGAGCCAGCCAGAGCCCCCTTCCCTGGTAGATTTTTAAGCTACTTAAGGACAGGGGCCTTGTCTTGATTGCCATGGAATTCCTTTTAGTGTCTGATAGGCATTCAGTGTGTAATTGTTGAATAAATCCTTTTTCCGATATACTGTTGTTTCTATCCCTCTTTGACCCTAAGGGTCAACACTCTCTTGACTTTATCTGGCAGCACTGACTTAGTTTGCCTATTTTGAACTTCGTATAAGTGGAATCTATGAATTCTTTTGTGTTTGGTTTCTTTCGTTCAACATGTCAGGTGTATTATTTTCAATCTCTGTCACTTCCTACCAGAATTCTAGGATGGCCTCCCAGACTTTTTACCCCCGCCCCTGCTCTGTATGTTCTGCCTAATTCTCCAGATGGAATTTGTTGAATTTTATTCCTGTGATTAGGTTATGTTATAGAGCACCGCTGACTTTAGAAAGGGAGATTATCCAGGCGGGCCTGACCTACTCACATAACCCTTTAAATGCAGAGTCTTCTCTGGGTTGGCATCAGCTATCTAGAAAATGGCCTCAGTTCTCCAACTGCAAGCAAGTGAATTCTTCCGACAACAAAAGTAAGCTCAGAAGTGGATTTTTCCTCAGAGCCCCAAAGAAGGTGGCCAGCACCTTGATTTCAACCTTGTAACATTGGGAGTGGAGAACCCAGGAATACCATGCTGGACTTCTGATCTACAAAACTGTGCTTTAATGAGTGGCATTTTTTTAAGCTGCTAGGCTTGTGGTCATTTATGACTCAGAAATAGAAAATTAGTACAGTCCTCCAATTCTTTACTAGTCTGTATACAGTAACCTTATAAAACAAGTTGCTTCGTTATATACACATTTTGTAGTTACTTTATTACACGGGACTCATCAGGAAGTTGTATTGCTTAAAACCAGAAATTTTATGGATGCTTTCCTAAGATTGCCTTCTGGCCAAGAGGTGCTTTTTTTTTTTTTTTTTTTTAAGATTTTATTTATTTGACAGAGAGAGACACAGCAAGAGAGGGAACGCAAGCAGGGGGAGTGGGAGAGGGAGAAGCAGACTCCCAGCTGAGCAGGGAGCCTGATGCGGGGCTCCATCCCAGAACCCTGGGATCATGTCCTGAGCCGAAGGCAGACACTTAACAACTGAGCCACCCAGGCGCCCCCAAGAGGAGCTTTTGACTACACTAGCTTTATTAGATTTTAAGATGATAACAGTGTTTTGTTTTTTTCTTTTTTCTTTTCTTTACATCCAGGCTATTAGCTCAATTGCTATCAAAAGCTCTGCACTGGGAGCCTGGGTGGCTCAGTTGGTTAAGCGACTGCCTTCAGCTCAGGTCATGATCCTGGAGTCCCGGGATCGAGTCCCGCATCGGGCTCCCTGCTCGGCAGGGAGTCTGCTTCTCCCTCTGACACCCCCTCTTGTGCTCTCTCTCTCTCTCTCATTCTCTCTCTCAAATAAATAAATAAAATCTTTAAAAAAAAAAAAAAGCTCTGCACTTACCTGGCAATATATAAACAATGAATTCTAGGTACTCATTAGTGAATTTGAAACCTGGCTCTGCCAATTATTAGTTGTGTGCCATGGACAACTTACCCCCTTGTCAGCCTCAAACTCTTCATTTTAAAAGTAGGCTTGAGTACTTACCTGGTGGGCTGTCTCTGAGGCTTGGAGATGGGGTGGGGGTGTAAAGTGTTACTTTACTTCTTCGCTCTCTCTATTTATGCTTGCTCCTTTATCCCTTTCTTTTTTGAAGGTAGTTTTACTGAAAGACATTAAAAATAAAGGCAACAGTAAGAAACCTTTTCTTCATTAGTTTCTTTTGTGAATTCACTTGCCTATGCAGGAACTTGGTAACGGAAGAAACACCAAGAAGAATTATTTCCTGCCCTCAGGGCCTAACCCTCAAAAAGAGATAGGGTGGGCTCACGTACATAATTTTCTTATTTTTGTGTTTCCCCAGTATTCTCTTTTTCTGATCACAAGGGTGTGGTTCCTTTAGGAAGTGGGATTGCTCTAGTGCTTTTTATAAAACGAGTGAAGTCATCTTTCCACTGTGAGCTATCCTTGGAAGGGAGAAAGAGAATGGGAGGGAGAGATGCATTATTTCAAGGTAGTGGCCCATGAGTGACAGCGCTCGCTGCTCGTGATGTGCAGGAATGTTTCTGTAACAGAGCATATAAACACAACATTCATGACTAAGTGTGTTGTAGAATGGAAAAATCAATGACTAGGAAAGAAACTGTCATAAACAAATACCATGACTGGCATTGGTGGCACAGAAGGATCATAGGCTTGATGTAAAAGGTGGAGAAGATGCTCAAGTTATTAGAAAGAATCTAAGAAAATCAGCTGGAATTTTCCTAATTGTTTACCAGAACATATAGATGAGAGACCTAGTCTGGTGTAGTTGAATTTGGCTGCTGTTAATAGAAAATTTTACAAAGCTTAGGAGATCTTTACTATTTTTTCCCCCCTAAAAACCAGTGGAATTATAATGTTTCACTTGGGAATTGTGTTTGAAATCTGAATACAGATGTGTGTGTATGTTTTAATTTCCCATCGACACAATGTTTACTTCAGAAAGACAATCACTCTGGATGCTTCCTGGATTCTCACTAGTTTTTCCACAAGAACATTGTCTTGTATTATGAAACAGAGCAGCTGCTGGGATCTTTAACAGTTTTTGGAAAATTCTTTAACTTTTTTTTTTTAAAGATTTTATTTATTTATTTGAGAGAGAACATGAGCAGGGTGAAGGGCAGAGGGGGAAGCAGACTCCCCACTGAGTGGGGAGCCTGATGCAGGGCTCGATCCCAGGACTCCAGGATCGTGACCTGAGTCAAAGGCAGACACTTAATTGAGACATCCAGGCGCCCCAACTTTTTTTTTTTTAACAAGGGTTTCTACAGGGGTGAGAATTTTGTTTTAGTGTTAGAATCTCTTCTCTTTGAAGGGAACCTGGTTAACTTGTATGGGTTGAGGGGTAGGAATAAGAGAATAGAAGTAGAAGTAGAGGTTGTATTGCTGACATACATTGCTGTCATGGTAAAAGGGGGATGAAAATCAAAATAATGAAATATTCTTATTTTGCATTAGAAAGTTAGACTCCTGTCAATAGACCAGGTTTTCGGTATCAGATGACCACAAATTTTATACTATACCTAATTCACGATAACTGAGACACAATTCTAATCTGTACTGTATAAAGCTTTCTTCTTCATTTTTTTAGATTATTTATTTGAGAAAGTAGAGCATGAGCAGGGGGGAGGGGCAGAGGGAGAGGGAGAGGCAGACTCCCTGGTGAGCTGAGGGGCTCCATCTCAGGACCTTGTGATCAGGACCTGAGCCAAAGGCAGACACTTAACTGACTGAGTTACCCAGGCACCCCTGTGTAGACCTTTCTAAACTCTTAAGTAAATCAAGTAAACTGGGCACTCTATAACCAGTCTTATAGCATTTGACTCTGTGTAATATAGGATTACACTATAGTTTTCAGATATTTTTATCATTCCCTTTTTTTATATCAAGGCATAATTTATAAAAATAAAATATTTGAAACTTTTAAATGTTCAACAATATCTATATAGTAAAATGTGGTATATGCATTACATGTATTTTAGAAGAATATTTAATGACATTGGAAAATTTTCCTTATACATTAAATGAAAAAGAAGTGTTCTAAGTATATGTGTTTCTTTTTTTCTTTTTTTTATTATGATGTTCAGTTAGCCATTGTAGAGTACATCATTAGTTTTTGATGTAGTGTTCAATGATTCATAGTTACATATAACACCCAGTGCTCATCACAGCATGTGCCCTCCTTAATACTCCTTAATACCCATCACCCTGTTACCCCCTCCCCTCACCCCCTTCCCTTCTGAAACCCTCAGTTTGTTTTCCGAGGTCCATGGTCTCTCATGGTTCGTCTCCCTCTCTGATTTCTCCCCCTTCAGATTTCTCTCCCTTCTCTTGTGGTCCTCCATGCTATTGCTTATATTCCACATATGAATAAAACCATATGATAATTGTCTTTCTCTGCTTGACTTACTTCACTTAGCATAATCCCCTCCAGTTCCATCCATGTCCACGTAAATGGTGGGTATTCATCCTTTCTGATGGCTGAGTAATATTCCATTGTATATATGTACCACATTTTCTTTATCCATTCATCTCTCAAGGGGCATCTCGGCTCCTTCCACAGTTTGGCTATTGTGGACATTACTGCTATGAACATTGGGGTACATGTGCCCCTTCTTTTCACTACATCTGTGTCTTTGGGGTAAATATCTAGTGGTGCAATTGCTGGGTTGTAGGGTAGCTCTATTCTTAACATCTTGAGGAAACTCCATACTGTTTTCCAGAGTGACTGTACCAGCTTGCATTCCTACCAACAGGGTAAGAGGGTTCTCCTTTCTCTACATCCTCACCAACATTTGTTGTTTCCTGTTTTGTTAATTTTAGCCATTCTGACTGGTGTAAGGTGTTATCTCATTGTGGTTTTGATTTGTATTTCCCTGATGGTTAGTGATATTGAGCATTTTTTCATGTGTCTGTTGGCCAGTTGTTTGTCTTCTTTGGAGAAGTGTCTGTTCATGTCTTCTGCCCATTTTTTGACTGGGTTATTTGTTTTTTGGGTGTTGAGTTTGAGAAGTTTTTTATAGATCTTGGATATCAGTCCTTTACCTGTAATGCCATTTGCAAATATCTTCTCCCATTCTGTGGGCTGCCTCTTAGTTTCGTTGACTGTTTCCATTGCTGTGCAGAAGTTTTTATCTTGATGAAGACCCAAAAGTTCATTTTTGCTTTTGTTTCACTAGCGTTTGGAGATGTGTTTTGAAAGAAGTTGCTATGACCGAGGTCACAGAGGTTACTGCCTATGTTCTCCTCTAGGATTTTGATGGATTCCTATCTCACATTGAAGTCTTTCATCCATTTGAATTTATCTTTGTGTATGGTGTAAGGGAATGGTCCAGTTTCATTATTCTATAATCTCAGTCTTTGGGTATTGGCTGAGACTATCTTTCCCTTTTTAAAAAAGATTTTTAAGTAATCTCTACACCCAACCTGGGGCTTGAGCTCAAAACTCCAAGGTGAAGAGTTGCTCACTCCACTGACTGAGCCAGCCAGGCGCCCCAGATATTTTTATCTTTCCAATTTCTCCATTCCTCTCTTTGAATCAAGTTAGAATAAGAGAAAAGATCTTTATCTCAAATTCAGGTTCTCTTGCAGTGAGATTTGTTAGACATTTTTGAGAAAGGTTTTTATACAGATTTGGAACAACTTAAACAAATTTGGGAAATTTATCTAAGGATTCCTGTTTATGTGTTCTCTTTTCCAATTTGTAAGTTTTCCTGTAACAACTTTTTGGGCTTCTGACTAGACAATATATCTATATGCCACTTGCTTCAAGCAGTGTAAGAAGCAATGTAGGGGAGGCCTCGTGGGCTCACCGACCTGTGGGCTGGGGGCTACTGGGCATGGAGCCGGGTGCCTGCTGCAGTGGGTCTAAAGAAATCCTTCATGAAGAAGAATGATCTTAAGGAACCTAATGGTTTCAGAAGCTCATGAAAAGAGGCTGCTAATCCTAACATCTTCAAAACAAGATCTATCACCTCAGATTGCCAATGTCAGTGAAATGAAGCATTATCATTATTTGGCTGCTGTGCAGCTTTCAACAATGGAGCGATCACATTTCCCGTTCAGAAGGTCCTTTGTTGGCAGCAGCTGTATGGAATTAAAACCTGGGAGGCAGTGCTTCAGTTGAGGAGGGATGACTTCTGAGAGACATGTGGAATCCTTTCTCCCACTGATGCAGAAGACAACTACACTGGCACTTAGGTTTGGTCTGTGTGAGGGCTTAGCTTGCCTTCTCTGAAAGCGGATCAGGACCCCTGAGTTTGCAACCTGTACTGTGGCAGCAGTACTTGCAGGGACAGCGGAAGCAATTTTCACTTCACTGGAAAGAGTTCTACCTCTTAATGATTGTGTTATGGAAGTTTTCAGAGGAGGTAACCCCATCTGACTCTTGGTTCTGTGCAGCTTATAGTGACTTTATATAGATCCTTTGCTAGATGCCTATTTTTAATGCAAATGTTTCTAAAACTTTATTGGCTTCTTGCCTGCTTCGGCAATTTTTAGATTTTGGGCCAGTGGTGGTTAGAATCCAGTGCTCTCACTGCTGTGGGCAAGCAGTGCACTAATCTTAAAGGCAGCTGGATGTTGTGAAGAGTAATGGCTGAAGTCAAGCAGTTCTAGGCTACATGCTGGCCTTGCTCTTTCCTATCTGTATTAGTCAAGGGTCTTCACAGAAACAGAGTCAATAGGATCTATCTGTCTGTCTGTCCATCCGTCCGTCCATCCATCCATCCATCCATCCATCCATCCATCCATCCTTCCATCCTTCTTGATTTATTATGAGGCATGGGCTCACAATCTGCCATCTGCAAGCCAGAGCCCCAGGAAAGCCCGGGCATAATTCTAAAAGCCTGAGAACCCCAGTCAATGGTGTACATCCCACTCCAAAATCAGGAGAAGACAGAAGTCCCAACTCAAGCTGGCAGCTGGGAAGGGGGCAAATCCTTCCTCCCTCTGGTTTTTTTTTTTCTTTTCAGACCCTCAAAAGATTGATTGATGCCTACCCACATCAGGGAGGGGAATTTACTTCCCAGAGTCCACCCATTAAAATACTGTTCTCATTGGGAAACACCCCTTATAGGTGCACCCAGAAATAATGTTTAATCTGGGCACCCCACTGGCCCAGTCAAGATGACACAAAATTAACCATCACAGAAGCTGAGTGACTTTTAGGAAACTTACTACTGCTTTGTACCTCAGTTTTTTTTCACTGAAAATGCAGAGATAACAGCTACTTTGTTATACTATACTAGGGATCAGAGACGGTTTATTCAAAGTGCCTAACACAAGGTCGGAAATTTATTTCTTTTCAATAGGTTTTTGTGAAGGGGGATCAATCAATGAAAATAATTTTGTTCAAAAACAGCACATGCTTATTATAGAAAATTTGGGACAAACACAAAGAAGAAAATAAAAATCTCATAATCCTAACACTGTTAATCTTTTAGTGGATAATATTTTCCCATTTATATCTTCAGTATACGTTAGTGTAAATCTTTCAATAATTAAGTTTTCTTCTAGTCTGTCAATTTTAAGGATTGCACAGCATTTTGTTGTTTGGGTACACTATAATTTAACTATTGTGTGTATATGTTTTGCTACTACAGACATCCTTGTATATGCATTTTTGTGCATATGCAGTTATTTCCTTGTGGTAAACTAGAAATAGAATTGCTGGGTCAAAAATTGTGCACCTTTTAAAGGTATTTGATATAACTTGCTTAATTGTCTTGCCAGTGCTGCTTCAGTAGACACTCTCACCAGGAATGTATGGCAGTGGCCATTTTTCCTTACCCTTTCTCAAAAGTGGCATGTCATCTGATTTGCCTTGAAAAGCTGTTAGTGAGATTAAAATTTGTTTATTGATCTTTTGTGTGTTGCTTTTTTCTTTTTTGAGTTGCTTTTGTGTGTCCTTAAAATTAAAAAAAAATTATTTTTTTTAGAGTCATTTTAGGTTCTCAGCAAAATTGAGTGAAAGTTGCTGAGATTTCCCATATATCTCCTGCCCTTACACATACATAGCCTCCCTGATTATCAGCATCACTGAACAGAGTGGTACATTTTTTGTAATTGATGAACCTACAGTGACATATCGTCATCACCCAACGTCCATAGTTTGACTTAGGGTTCACTCTTGGTGTTGTATATTCTATAGGTTTGGACACATGTATAATGGCATGTATTATGTTATTATCGTTATAATATCATACAGAGTATTTTCACTGCCCTAAAAATACCCTGTGCTCCACCTATGCATCCTTCCCTTCCTCCTGACCTCTGGCAACCACTGATCTTTTTGCTGTCTCCGTAGAGTTGATTTTTTCAGAATCTTGTATAATTAGAATCAAACAGTATGGAGCCTTTTCGGTTTGACTTCTTTCACTTAGTAATATGTATTTAAGGTTCCTCCATTTCTTTTCATGGCCTCATAGATCATTTCTTTTTAGCAATGAATAATATTCCATTGTCTGGATATACCACAATTTATTTATCCATTCACCTACTGAAGGGCATCTTGGTTGCTTCCAAGTTTTGGCAGTTATAAATAAAGCTGCTATAAACATCTGTGTGCAGGTTTCTGTGTGGAAATAAGTTTTCAGCTTCTTATGGTAAATACCAAGGAACGTGATTGCCAGATTGTATGGTAAGAATATGTTTAGTTTTGCAAGGAACTGCCAAACTGTCTTTTATAATGGCTGTACCATTTTGCATTCCCACCAACTATGTATGAGAGTTCTTATTGTTCCACATCCTTACCAGCATTTGGTGTTGTCAGCATTCTAGATTTTGGCCATACTAATAGGTGTATAATCATATTTCATTGTGGTTTGAATTTGTATTTTCCTGATGACATATGATGTGGAGCATCTTTCATATGCTTATTTGCCATCTGTATATCTTCTTTGGTGAGGTGTCTGTTAAGGTCTTTGACCCACTCTTTAATCAACTTATTGTTGAGTGTTAAGAGATCTTTGAGTTTTGGATGGATGACAGTCCTTTATCAAATGTTTTTTGCAAATATTTTCTCCCAGTTTGTGGATTGACTTCTAATTTTCTTTGCCTTTTGTAGAGCAGTTTTTAATTTCAATGAAGTCCAGCTTATCATTTTTTTCATTCATGGATCATGCTTTTAGAGTTGTATCTAAAAAGTCACCACCATATCCAAGGTGAGCTCCTTGAGGGCCAGGGCTGTGTTCTTTGTACTCTACAACTCTGAAACCCCAGTATAAGCACAATGTCACACATTTGGAACACAACCGGTGTTCCAAAACTGTTCATTAAATCAAGAGAAACAAGGTTCTCATGTGGTAGGTCCAAGAGTACTGTTTATAAAGTGTTTTAGGAGCAGTGTGGTTAAACAAATATTTGTGAGCTTATCTGGGAATCAAACCTTCAGGTGCAACATGCCTCTGGAGGAAAGAACGCTGGGATTTTCATGTTTATTTTCAGCGCTAAAACGTTAGTTTTGCTCCCAAATTCTGAAGGATCCATTGTATTCTTCTGAGATTGGCACAATTCCTCCTGGACTCAGTGGAGATCATATGCCCATGGGAGAGAATCTGGCTGCATGTGAATAGAAGATGTTGGAACAACACTAATAAATCTCAGCGTGGAAACAGTTTGCATGTGCAATAGCTTATTCCCGTCATTCAGAGTTTCCTGAGTGACTGAGAGTCTCCAAAGGTAGAGCACATCCCGCGATCATTTCCACACAGTGCTGAGCTATTGCCAAACTCTGACCCTTTAAATGTCTCATACAACACCCGGAGAGTTTGTGAAACAATGCTATTCAATTTTCTGTATCATTTCACAATATTAATTGTGATTCCTAATATAGGGGGATACTGAGAATGTGCAGTTGGCTCACAGTCTAATGAAGAACACCCTTAATTTTCATTCCTCCTGAGTGTGAATTTTTCAGCAATGATGCAGCACTAGTGGGTTCAATTTAATCAAAGTTTTCCAGAATCTTTCTTGCTGAGGAGTGAATCACTGCATTTTCTGGTGAATTATGGGAGGAACATACATGCATTTTCAAGTTTGCTGTGTGCAATGTGATATGTTGTAAGACAATCACGTGAGATTTTTCAGAAGTAGTTTGGTTTCTTTTCTAGCTCCTAAAATCTGTCTTCAACATATATTCTGAATCTCATTTCTTGTTCTCACTTTTGTACTTTGCACTTCAGTGACATAGTATTTGGCATGCCCCTGAAAGCATCATACACAGTGGCTGCATCAAAATTATATAGAAGAGGCTTAGGGTAGGCAATCTGGTTGGAATAAGGGACTAGATCTTTACCTTGGAGTTTCATTTACATAGCAGGCTCACTGTTTATGTGGAAGAATATGATCTTTGGTCCGAGCTGCCATAATCTCTTCTTGAGATGTTGCAATAACCTCCTACTTACATTTTTGCTTTTATAGTCTATCTCCAGTATATCTTTTCAGCCTGGTCTCTTATTCTCACAGAGTTGACTAAGTGGTCTAGTTAACATAGAAGTCAGATCATGTCATTCCTTTGCAGAAAATCCTCTGATAGCTTCCCATTTTCACTCCCACTAAAAGCCAAACTCCTTACAATGGCCAGAAAGGTCCTATGCTACCAGGACTGCTGTTCCCTCTCAGTACTTTACTTCTCTTGCTTACCCTGGCCTCCTGGCTGTTCTTTGAGCAGGCCTAAATGTTCATAGCTTTTTCATGGACTTTCTTATTGTCTGGACTGCATGTCGTCTGGACACCCACATGATACCTTTCCCGCCCGTCATCTACTTCAACACCTTACTCATCTCACTTGCCCTCTCTACTCCATTTGACATTGCTTATTTTCCCCCCACTTCTCGAAACTATTCTCTTGGCTCCTGGACACTGCATCCTCTTGGAATTATTCATACCTGTTTGACCATTCATTTTTGGTCTCTTTCATGGGCAGCTCCTCGTTTGTCTCCCCTTTCACTGCCAGGTGTTCACTTCCAATCCCCAGTAATTCTTGTCACCTCTTATTTTCCTGAGCAATATTATCCTCTCTGAGGTTTTTATTTTTAAAATTTTCTTATTTTAATTCCAGGTAGTTAACATACAGTGTTTAATTAGTTTCAGGTGTACAATATAGTGATTCAACAATTCTATACACGACTCAGTGCTCATCCTGATAAGTGTACTCTTAATCCCCTTCAGCTCTTTCACCCATCCCCCCAGCCAGCTCCCCTCTGATAACTGTCAGTTTGTTCTTCATAGTTAAGAATCTGTTTCTCTCTAGGGTTTTTATTTACCATTTTTGTGCTCATAAACTCCCTAATCCCTTTCTTAAGCCCAGCTCTCTCTCTCTTGAGATTCGGATACATAGGTCTTGCTATCTGCTGAACATCACCATCTAGATGTCTCATGGGCACCTCAAAATCAGCATGTTTAAAAGGAATCATCTTCTTCATTCAGTGGGCTCTTCTGTCCATGTTTCCTATCTCAGTAGGTAGTATCATCTAGGTAGCCAGTATTCTTGACTCTTCTCTCCCCTTCCTCACAGCCAAATATCAAATTCTGCTGACTGTATCTCTCCAATAGTTCTTAGATTTGTTCCTTCTTTTTCAAACTTCTTACCTATAATGGGTTCAACGGTGGTCCCCAAAATATATGTTCAAATCCAAATCTCTGGAACCTTTGAATGTTACCTTATATGGAAAAAGAGTATTTGCATATGTAATTAAATAAGGGATCTTGTGATGATATCATCCTGATTATCTGGGTGGACTCCAGATCCAATGGCAAGTGTTCTAATAAGAGAAAGGCAGGAGGTGAACTGTGACAGAAGAGGAGGCACAGATACATGGAGATGAAGGCAATATGAAAGTGAAGACAGAGGCACCTGTGAGGCTCAGGTGGGAAAGCATCTGCCTTCAGCTCAGGTCATGATCCTGGGGTCCAGGATCGAAGCCCAAAATCATGCTCTGTGTTCAGCAGGGACCCTATTTCTCCCTCTGCCTGCAGCAACCCCTGCTTGTGCTTTTCCTCTCTGTCCAATAGAAAAATAAAATCTTTAAAAAAAAAAGTGAAGGCAGCAGATTGGAGGCATGTGGCCATAAGTCAAAGAGGTCAAGAAATAATGATGACCACAAAAAGCAGGAAGAGGCAAGGAAAGATTTTGGATTTACAGTTTCCAGAAATGGGAGGCTGTGAAAGAATAAATTTCTGTTGTTTTTAGCCACTCAGTTTGTGGTAAATTATTGTGGCCGCCATAGGAAATTAATACGCTACTTTAGCCAGTTCAGATCTTTGCAGTCTGTCTTGGATTAGTGTGATAGCTTCCTCATGGTCTCTCTGCCTCTGGTCTTAGCCCTACTCAGTTGTATTTTCACTGTGCAGCCAGAGTACTTATACTCAAGGCTCGATTTAGCCTTGTCCTTTTCATGTGTCAGTCTGTTCATTCCCCTGCACCTGTCACAGACTCCTCTGTAGATTTACCACTTGTTCAGTCTGCACCACTGTGCCCCATTGTCTTTTTATTCCATTGGTCCTGTAGACCCTCACACTTGGATCAATCCTGCCAGCAAGTGTGTCTACTTCTGCATTAGACTATTGGAAAAATTCATATAATTGTGTGGATTTTTGCTGCTATATTTTTGTGGTCTCCAATCTCAGGCCTTCAAAACTTTTTGATAATCTGGTCAGCTCCCTCTTCTGATGGTTCCCAGTGACTCTTCTAAAACTTCAACATTGCCCTCAAATCTCTTTTGCTTTGTTTTGTTTTGCTCATGTCCCCCCCCTCCCCCAAACTAATGGATAAGCTTACCTTGCCCTTCATGGGAGAAACTTCATGGTTCTCATGATAATATCCCTCAGCTTCCTGTCCCATCCCCATCAGGTTTCATAGCATTATCTCAGCTTTCTTCCAGTTTCTGAGAAAGATGTATCCCCTCATTCTTGTGCTGGTGATTTTTTCTATTCTTAAAACAGCAACAACAACAACAACAAACCATAACCAGGACTCAATTTATTATTTCCTCTTTGATTATATTTTTAGCTCTTTCTATGGGCTCCTTCTCTAGTGCTGATAAACATGCAGACATATTTCATGTTTTAAACAAACCAAGTCCTCAACACTTTAAAAATTATGTGAACTGACTTGATAACGTAAGAAAAATTTTATAGGGATAAACTAAGTTGTCATAAAAAAAGAAGTAGAGCCTCAGCCAAGGCTTTGAAAAGAACTCTGAACTTTTCTTTTGTTTTTGTTCCATTTTAACCAAAGAGGAAAAGAGACAAATTAAAGGACTATATTAAGTGTCTGCCCATGTTACCAGCTATTTGCTGATAATAACTTTTCTTCTCTTGTGGCTGGAAGGAAGGATAAATTACTTTGCTTCCATCAACAATTCCCACCCTTGCAGTCCTGATTTACTCAGCACTGGCCCCTACTAGCACCGTCTGCTACTGTCTATTAAGGAGTTTGTCACCTGCCTCATGGGGTAGTGGGAGTGGGGAAGAGCCCTGAAAGGAAGAGATGCCTCAGCAGAAACTTAAAAAGAAGTAGGAATTTTCCACACAGTGACAGGGAGGCAGGAGGGTCAGAGTGAGACAGTCAGAAAAGGAGCTGTGGTTGATGGAAGCGGAGGTTGGGGTAAGGCCATAGGTGGACAAAGTCATGAACCAAAGAAAGAGGGTAGCCTCTGGAAGCTGGGAAGCAAGTAACAGATTATCCTCTAAAGCTTCCTGAAGGAAAATAGTCCTACTGATACTCTAATTTTAGCTCTGAGTGACCCTTTTTTAGTCTTCTCCAGAACTGTAAGATAGTACATTTATGATATTTTAAGCCACTAAGTTTGTGGTAATTTGTTAAAGCAGTAATAGGAAACCAAAATGCTGGGCTTTTAGTTAGAACACAGTATGAATTTCCTTTTTTAAACCTAGAGCTTAGTGACAAGTTGTTTTAGATCTTATCCAGGGAACTCTGTCATTTTAAGATGCTGTGACAGGCTCACCAAAGCAGCTGAGGGCTTACTCACCCCAAAGCCACCATGACTGACTCATTGTCTTATGGACTTTCTCTTAGACTCCTCTCTTCCCACCTTCTTTACTTGCCTTCATGTTCTCTGGCCACCATGTTGCCCAATCACTTGTCCTGACCTGCACCTAGGCTTATGAGTTACTTTCTTGCTATGACTTAGTTAATAAGCCTTAGAATTCTCAGCTTCTCCACTTGGTTTAAATGTAAGCACATATTAGTCCTTTCTGGCTTAATGCTCCTTGTCAATCTGAGAAGATAACTGGCTTTATGCATAAAGGTCCTCAACTCCTGGTACCCTATTGGGATCAACTAATCCAATCACCAGTTTAGGCAGTATTCAGATGCACGCATTCCTGTTTCAATTTACAGTTGTGCCTGAGCATTTGACTGTGTTTGCTGTTCTGTTCATTCATTTGTGAAACAGTAATTTGTTGAACAACTACTCCGTGCCAAAAACTGGGATAGAAACTAGGGATATATAGATAAGATATGGTCTGCATCATTAAGGAGTTCATAGTCTAATGTGGAAGACAAACATAGAGATAATTATTAAAATGTGGTAAGGGCAGAGATGGAAATATGCATAGGCTGTCACTGATCTCAGAGAAGAGAAGCTTTTCTGGGGTGGTGGGAGTGGGGAAGAGTCCTGCAAGGAGGAGATGCCCCGGCAGAAACTTAAAAAGAAGTAGGAATTTTCCACACAGTAACGAGGTGTGTGTGGAGGAGGGTGTGAATGCAAAACACATAGTGATAGGGGTTCAGAATAAGAAGGGACAAATTAAGCAAAAGCATAGGGAAGTAAGGGAATGTGCAAAGAATAACAAGCAGTTGAATCTAGTTGGAGTATCGAGTGTGAAGCAGAGAGTTGGAGTGGAGAAGTTTGGAGAATTGGCAGGGGCCAGACCTTGGGGGACCTTGCATGCTCTGGACTGAGCTTCAACCCTGGCTAGTACCTGGCTGTCTGTCTTTAGAGTGCATAAGAATTGTCCCTTCAAGTCATCAACACTGTTCAAAAACCTGGGGATCAGCAGTGAGCAAGAAGACAAAGCTGCCTGATGCAGGTGGATTCATTGAAGGGCTCAACTTTTTTGCTTCCATGAAATGGATCTCAGATATTGGACTTTTCTAAATCCTGATCCAGGAGAATCAAACCATGAATAGCCCCACTGCGATGTTGTGATGCTCAAGAAAAACACTATTGCAATAACTTAGTGCTTTTCTACCCACATTTAGATGGCTCTTGAATGATTCAGAGGGAAAGTTTGGATGGGATATGGTTAGAAGCTGTTTGGGAAGTTCCCTTTGAATGGTTGAGTAATATGAGAACAGCCATTCATAGATGACTAAAGAATGGGCATTGGAAGCTTCCTTCCCTTAATTCCTTCACTGGCTCCCATCACCTTCCTGCCCCTGAAACCCACTGCTTTCCAAGAAAATGGGGCTCAACCATTTAATCCTTAGGTGGAAATTTGGGCTGAAGATACTTCTAATTCCTGAATAGCACTAGATTCTCTGCAGAACTTCCCAGATGCTAAATGATAGGCAAATTATTTAGGTCTTTTAATTCCAGGAGGCAGGGTAGTATAGCCGAAATAGCATAAAATGTGAAATCAGCCTTATCTGTGAATATTTACCTACTTTATACCAGGCACTGTGTTAGGTGCTCAGAAAACAAAGAATAAGACCCTGTGCCTGATTTCGGGAAGCTGACCGTCAAATGGAGGAGGCCGATAATTTTAATAACAATGTGGTAATGAAATGATAGAGCTCAGAGGATACTGTGGAGCAAGAGATGAGACATTTAGCCAAGCCTAGAGTGAGGGCTCACGAAGAGATAAGCTCTTAGCTGGGACTTGAAGTTTGGGAAGAAATTAACCGGGAAAAGAAAGTGAGGTTAGGGAACATTTTATTTCTCTCTTTTCTAATCTGTGTTTCATTTCTTTTGTGTCTTACCACAGGGTCCCTTTATGGTCCGTACACATCAGGTTTGTGGTCTGATAGAGTCACTGTTTCCATAACTTCATTAAGTTCTTATTTGATTGGAATGAAAAGATCACTTATTTCTGGATCAGATGATCTAAATCAGCAGTTTACTAAGGGTTTCCTAATGGATCACATTCAAAGCAGAATACATTTATTTACAAGGACCTTGTCCTTTGAGGTGATACCCAAGCAGCCCATTAGCTTTGTTTGATGTCTCATCAGTACACAGGCAGTTGTTTGGGGATGCAGTATGGGCAGGGTGGAGAACCACAGATGTGGCCTATTTATGGACCAGTGTGACTGTTAGAGAATGAATGGTCAGTTGATCTTGATCTCGCTCAGTTCCTAGAGAATCACAAGCTCTCTCTTCCCCCTTCTTCCTCACGCCACACCCCTGACCCCAGAGTGATCTCTCTTTTTCTTTTGATGGTTATTTAGCATACTTAACAACCCTTTTGAGAATCTGATGAAAACCAAGACTCTTTATTTAAGAAACCGCATGAGATCAGACAAAAGTGATTAATGAGTGCAGAGATTTCCCCCACCACCTCCCTGCCTCACAAATAGAATCCTCAGTCTAAGTGAGTCGATTTTTTTCTCCTCCTTCGAAGATTTCTTCTTGCAGAATAGAAACTAGTTGTTCTACATGATAAAGTTCCTAGAGAGAAAGGGAAGAAGGGATGGGTAGAGAAGGAAATGCTTTAGGCAGTGGAGGGTTGGTGCTGGAGGAGTAGTTTTCCCTGCGTTTTTGAGGAGAGAGATTCTGGAGTAACTGCAGAAAAAGAGTAAAATGGGCAGGAGAGCAAAAGGTATTTTTGTAAGTGCTTTTACACATTGTGAGTTTGAGTGCCTTTGAGTAATAAGAGTAAAATATGGAGTTTCTTAATTATTTTTATTTACTTTTGCCATTGCACTGTGCTTCTTGGATGTGACTGGGCTTTTAGAGTAAATCACATCATGGGTACATATGCATCCTCACATAATTCTGTAAATACAACATTGAGGAAATTGTGGATCACCCAGCACCCAAGCCTAGCTGTAGGTATCCAAGTTAAGAATGTCTGCCTTGGTGTTTGGATTAATGAAATAATCTGCTAATTCATCTCCCTATCACCACTTTCCCATATTTTCTCTACTATAGTCAGATTGCTCTTAAAATATAAATTGGATTATGTAATTTTCTTGCTCAAATCCTTTTAATGGCTTGCCTATATGCATAAGTTTCATGGGCTGAATTGTGTTCCCCCAAATTCATATGTTTAAGTCCTAACCCCCAGGACCTCAGAATGTGACTGTATTTGGAGATAGGGTCTTTAAGAAGTAATTAATTAAAATGGTGTCATTATGGGCCTAATCTAATATGACTGGTGCCCTTCTGGAGAGGAGATTAGGTCCAGAGAAAAGACACATAAAGACACAAGAAGAAGATGGTCATCTACAAGCCAAGGAGAAGGCCTCGGAAGAGCCTTGCTGACAACGTTGCAGACATCTTGATCTTGGACTTCAAACCTCCAGAATTGTTTCTTTTTTTTTTAAAATTTTTAAATTAACATATAATGTATTGTTTCAGGGGTACAGGTCTGTGATTCATCAGTCTTACACAATTCACAGCGCTCACCATAGTACCTACTCTCCCCAATGTCCATCACCCAGACACCCCATCCCTCCCACCCCCCTCCACTCCAGCAACCACAATAAATTTCTGTTGTTTAAGCCACCCAGTCCTAGCAAACTAATGTAGTAAGTAAAATCCAAACATTTTACAGTGTCTTACAAAGTTCTGTGTAAAATTTGATCCTGCCTAAATTCCTCTTGCTTTTTTAACTCTAACCATCATGTCTTCTGATGACAGGACTTTAAAAAAATTATTTAATCTTCATGCTCATTTTTCCTTGTGTCTAAAGTCATTGTTCCCTCATTACCTTCCCACCCTCACCCCTCTGTGTAGCTAGCTCATTTATATCCTTTGTCTCTCAGTTTAATTGTTACCTCTGACCATCTCTATCCTTCTGCCCCATTTATGTATGTATTATGTTCATATGTATTTTTACCTTAGTTTTTTGTTTGTTTTCTCCATAATAGTTAACATAGCTTGAATTATTTTATTTTGTTTATCTCACTAGAATGTTAGCCCCATGGAGGTAGGAACTCATTTGTTCTTGTTCATCCTTTTTTTTACCCTAGACCAAATGCTACCAATTGCTTCCATTTCTAAGTCCAATCAATACTCATATTGTTCACCTTACTTAACCACTCAGCAGCATCTAACAGAGTAAACTCTTCTCCTGCTGGCCAAACCGTCTTCCTTGACTTCTGCTGCATCCATGCTTGCTTCCAACTCTGTGGCCATTCCTAACCTCCTTTTCTCCTTTCTCCTTATCTTCTGGCTTGTAGCAGTTCTTTAAGACTTGATCCTAGCTAGATTCCACCTTATTGTCAACTCTCTCTAGTTTTCCCAAAATGCAAATGAATCACTGCCCATGTTAATATCTATAGCCTAGATCTATAGCCTAGTTAAGATGCTGGAGAAACTTCAACTTCAACATACCCAAGTCAGAATTTATAATCCTCTTTCCAAAGCCTGTTTCTTTTGCAGATTTTGTTGTGTTGGAGACTGGCACCACCATCCAACCAGCTGTGGAAATTACCTCATTCCTGTTTCCAGTCTGTGATTAAAATCCTTTTGGTGTTGCTGCCTAAATATCACTAAAGTGTTCCCGTATATCTCTTTATCCCTGCTACTCTTGCCAGGTCCAAGCTACTGACCTCTTCCCTGCACTGTTACTGCAATAGTCCCCTACCAGTCTCCTGGTATTAACTCTTGTTTGTGTCCTGTCTGTTCTCCAGTGCTACATCCAGAATTATATTTCAAAAACACAAATCTAACCATTATCCTGTGTAAAGCCTTTCAAAGGCTCCCCATTGCTCTTAGGATAACAACTAAAAATATCAACATGTCCTTCAGGCCCTCCATGTCTGTTTCATCCCAAGCCTCTTCTATCATTCATCTCCCTTTTGGTCACAACTGTTTTCATTGGTTCCTGAAATGGCTCTTTCTCTGCTCCCTCTTTCCTTAGGACCCTTCTCCTCATTCCTCCCATTCCCCTGCTCACCCCACCTCATACCACTTCACTTAGATCACTTCAACTTGTTCTTCAGATCTTTGCTCATCAGGTCCACTTCCTAAATTTACTTTCAATGCACAGAATGAAGGTTGTAGTGATATTTGAGTGATTAGAGAAAGTACCTATACTGGTTAGGCTAAGGATAGAATATTATGCAGCAACAAATAACCTCAAATCTAAGTGGCTTAAGAGAACAAAAGCGTATATCTCCTTCATGCTACATTTTCATCACAGACTACGAGAGGAAGCTTTGCTTTCCATAGTCACTTAAGAACCCAGGCTGATGGAAGCTCCATCAACATATGTTCCATGGTCCCTCTGTCAGAGAGAGGGGAATGTGGGGGTATGTGTCATGACTCTTAAAATTTTAGCCTAGGGATGTTACCTATCCCTTCTATTCATATTTCATTGGCCAAAGCAAGTCATATAGGTATACCTAATTTCAAAGGAGATAGAGACTATAATCCCACCATATACTGGGAAAGAGAAAAGCTGGGCATATTCTGTGAACAACACTGTAACTTCCAAAGCAACCCTCCAGGTACTCAGAAAGAAGCTTCTGTGAGTCAAGGTGTTGTTTTTCTTTTCTTTTTTTCCCCATTGAAATCTGGACAGCCTACTTAGACTCTAAGTTCTGTAAGGGCAGGGACTATGTTTTGGCCCTTTTTGTATTCCTAGTGCAGAGTGTCTGACATGTAGTAGGTAGTTACTAAACATTTACTGGCTTAGTGAACAAATGAATAAGTAAGAGCATTTAGTGATGGCTGGTTTTATTTCATTTTTTTTTTTTTTAGAAATAAGTAGACTGAGGTAGTGTTTCCAAGAACATACCCAAAGTCTCAATAATTAGTGTATTCTCTTCATTTGGAATGAAGAAGCCAGTGATCAAGTGTCTGGTCCTCTTCTACTATTTTCATTGTATGCTTTGAATCAGACATTTTGAAAGGAGAGGATATTATCCAGAAGTCCTGCTGCCTTTATTTTCTGTTTTATTTATGAATTCTTTACTTTATACATGCCAAAGATATTTTAAGCTATTCACTATTATTTACTATTTGATTAAAAACATTTTCAAACATAGCTTTGCCCTTTTTCTGATTGATAAGATTTGAACTGATTCCTTTTCTAGAAGGATGGCTTCCATCTGAATGGGAAATGTAATCCAGATTTGAAAACAAACAAGTTAAAATGAACATTTTTTTTCTCGTTCCAGAATTCAGGGTTAAAAAAAGAAGGAAATATGAGAAACACAAATGTTTCTGAAATTTTATTGAACCGTATTTATTGTTGTTATTAAATGGGCTTCCTTTAGATATTTTCAAGTTGAAACCATCAAAAACAGGGTGAATGGCCAGAGATTAGGAGATGGTGGAGGTCTAAACTCTTTGCCAACAAGTTCTTTCCTGGCATAGAACCTAAATGGGGCCAGCATGCTGGAGCCTCATAACCTTCACTTCCTTCATAGAACACTTTTGTATTCTTCGGTAAATGTGTTCAAGAAAGGGACTCTAGTCCTTGCATCACATGTTAAACAACTGGTAGTTACTGACCACTCCATCCTCAAATTTGGTCTCATTTTATTACTTAATTCCAGTGGTGCACTGGTAGCGTTGCTGCTAGGTGGTTACTGCACTTAAGTAAATCTTAAATCTCAGTAGAAAACAGTCTGATTAAGACAAAGAGGATAAGTATCTTGTTCTTCTATTTGTCTTGCCCCAAAAGACCACGATTAAGAAATTATAAAATAGGTTCTTTGGAAATAGACTGATCTCCTAAATGGAACTGTTGATGGGCAATTCAGTGCAATAAGAAAATCCAGTGGAGTTGTCATTCTAGGTGTCCTGTTTGTCTTCAGGATGAAAAGTTTGGTTGTTAGTTTTCAATTTGAGAGTATATTTAGAATTTTCCTCCTGATGGCACAAGCTGACTAACATTACTATCATATGGGCTATTAGTGTTACATGGTACATACATCCTGTTGGTAGGGGATAGAATTCTTTTAGTTCCTGGCATTTATCTGGTGTTGGGGGTATTTGGTTAGACCAATAATAAGTTCGTGTCTCCTTGTATGATCATAAGCTGCCTTCTTTTTTTTATTTCTTTAAATTTTTTATTGGTATGTTAATCACCATACATTACATCATTAGTTTTTGATGTAGTGTTCCATGATTCATTGTTTGTGTATAATACCCAGTGCTCCACGCAGAACGTGCCCTCTTTAATACCCATCACCAGGCTAACCCATCCCCCCACCCCCTTCCCCTCTAGAACCCTCAGTTTGTTTTTCAGAGTCCACCATCTCTCATGGTTCGTCTCCCCCTCCGATTTCCCCCCCTTCATTCTTCCCCTCCTGCTATCTTCTTCTTTTTTTTTTTTAACATATATTGCATTATTTGTTTCAGAGGTACAGATCTGTGATTCAACAGTCTTGCACAATTCACAGTGCTCACCATAGCACATACCCTCCCCAATGTCTATCACCCAGTCACCCCATCCCTCCCACCCCAACCCCACTCCGACAACCCTCAGTTTGTTTCCTGAGATTAAGAATTCCTCATATCAGTGAGGTCATATGATACATGTCTTTCTCTGATTGACTTATTTCACTCAGTGTAACACCCTCCAGTTTCATCCACATCACTGCAAATGGCACGATCTCATTCCTTTTGATGGCTATAAGTTGCCTTCTTGTTTGCCTTTTCCATCGGATTGGGAGATCTTTGAGGGCAAGAATGATATCTTCTGTGTTTTTCAATTTATTTTATTTATTTATTTTTATTTATTTGTTTTTTTAGTTGAAAGAATACATTTTATTTTTTAAATTTATTTTATTTAAATTCAATTAACATATAGTATGTTATTAGTTTCAGAGGTAGAGTTCAGTGATTCATCATTTGCGTTATAACACCTAGTGCTCATTACATCACATGCCTGCCTTAATGTCCATCACCCAGTTACCCCATCCCTCCACCCACCTCCCCTCCAGCAACCCTCAGTTTGTTTCCTATAATTAAGGGAAATTAACTATAATCAGTTCCTTATGGTTTGTCTCCCTCTCTGATTTCATCTTGTTTTATTTTTCCCTCACTTCCCTTATGATCCTCTGTTTTGTTTCTTTTTTTTTTTAAAGATTTTATTTATTTGAGAAAGAGAGAGAGAGAGAGCACGAGAGGGGGGAGGGTCTGAGAGAGAAGCAGACTCCCTGCTGAGCAGGGAGCCCGATGAGGGACTCGATCCTGGGACTCTGAGATCATGACCTGAGCCGAAGGCAGTCGCTTAACCAACTGAGCCACCCAGGCGCCCTCTCTGTTTTGTTTCTTAAATTCCACATATGAGTGAAATCATATAATTGTCTTTCTCTGATTGATTTGTTTCACTTAGCATAATACCCCCTAGTTCCATCGACGTCATTGCAAATGATAAGATTTCATTTTTTTGATCGCTGAGTAGTATTCCATTGTATGTATATATACCACATCTTCTTTACCCTTTCATCTGTCGATGGCACCTGTACCCCAGTGTTTATAGCAGCAACATCCACAATAGCCGAACTATGAAAAAAGCCCAGATGCCCATCGACAGTTCAATTGATTTTAAATTGTAACTTGAAATGCTTCATGCAGCTGGGACTGTTCCTGGGTAACAACGATGCAGTGGGTTTAGGGACTGACCTAGTCAGAAATTCTGGGTTTAGCTGCTAGAGGCCTTTTCCCTGGCCTGTATGCCTCACCCCTCATCATACACTGCATAACTGGGCCTTGGGCCATTAACACCTTGGCTCTTGGGCTTCTATCAGATGTGTTGGGGGTATCTTGGCCTGTGGTGTCATTTTCATGATCTTTATAACCTCCTTCCTTCCTGACTATTCCTAATCTCCTGTGGGTACTGAATATATGCTTGATGAATGACCAACTGAGGGTGTGTGTGGATGCCTCAAATACCTCTTGTGCTGCCGTTTCAAATTTCCTGTCGCTATAGTCTCTCCTTTGGTATTTAGGCAAAATCTAAGAAGACCTAAATGAAAGTCCCTTACCTGAGAGAGACATCACTGTTGTTCATATCAGCAGAGGTCAAAATGATACAACCTGGAACAGAAACAATTTGATGGGAGAAGGGAGGATGGGGCATTAGAAAGTCTCAAACAAGGGCCCTTCCTCAGGATGTAGGACTGGAATGGGCTGCGGGGCATAAGCAGGGACCAGTGTGAGGATCCTGAGCACTGAAGAAGTACAGATACTATTGAAAGGGGGAACAATGAAAATGAGGGGAGAGGGTTGCCAAAGACCTATCGCTGCTTTAAGGTTTGCAGAGGGAGCCCTGATTTATTCTGCCCATAGCAAAGATTGTGTCTAAGGAGATCATGAGCACAGTGAAAGTGAACTCATCAAATGCAGGGTCACTTCGTGGCCTGTGAGAGTCCTGATTGTCTAAGTTACTCCTCATCATAGGAATGCTTATAAAGCAGGGTCAAGGTCATTTTGGAAATAATGAATCAAACAAAAAAATAAAAGAGAAAGTACCCCCACTAGCTAATTGTTAGCTTACTGGGCACTCATAAACTAAAAGCTTGTTTGCTTTACTGAATGTGGTGCAGAATTAAAAAATAATAACGAGTTCACACGTAGCACTTTCTAGTTCATAAATCACCTTCATGTACTAAATCTTTTCAGTATTCCAATAAAGCAGGGCGGTCTGTTGTTATCCCCTATTTACAGATAGGGACACTGAGGCTTGGGGCAGTTGCTTAACTTGCACATTTACATGGCTGTTAAGTGGCAGACGTTGAGACCAGAGCCCAGGCCCTTCTGGCCTGAGATCTGCATATTCTTCTGTGTCAACCTGCCTAAAACCACATTTCCCAAGTGAGCAGCTCAGGCTTAATTGTCCAGGGCCTTTTCTTGCCTGGCTGTCCTAATCTAAACATTTCTAGAATTACTTCTTGAATTCAATTTTGACCTTGGCAAAGTTTGTTGTTTTAGGTAAAGGTTGTGAAGGTTTAAGCTGATAGTAAGTAAATTATGGATTTTATTTCTCAAATCTGGTGTTTATGAAGGTTTACCTGATTGTAGCTGAGGTTATGATATTTACATAGTGTTTTTGTGTGGGGACAGAAGCAGATGATAGTGCTGAGAGGTATTTATCCAGCTTGCAGAAATTCAAGGCCCTGTTGTTGTCTTGACAATGTTGTGCTTCTTCAGTCCCTGTATTCTCAGAAAGAGAAGTTACTTAGGGAAGTATATGGCACCCTTTGGCTGAAACTTGGCTGTTTCCAGCGGGAGCTCTAGGGTCTTCCACCAGTCATGTGGGTGGCCCTCACCACTGCCTCAATATACGGTCAGTTTTGCTTACTTCAAGTAATTATCATTATTAATTACTAATAATGGGTGCCACTTATTGAATGACCTCTCTGTGCCGGGTTCAGTGCTACAACCATATATACATGAACTCCGATACTGAAAACCATTATATAAAGTAAACTTCATGATCTCCATTTTATTGGTAAAGAAATTGGAGAGGTTAACTGAGTTTAAACTGACTTAATTTTACTCTTGTGTCTGAAATGTTAGTATGGGTGATTCTATAACAAATTAAAAATGTACAGAACTTTATTAATTCTTGTACACCACAGTGGATAAATTAAAGACCTCTCCTAGTGATTGTGACTAACTGTGGGACCTCTCTGAGCATGTTATTATTCCTCAGGCCTGCTACTCCAGGGGTGGTGGGGTGTGTGTGGCTATACCGGGGGTCTTTTCTTTGGTGGGGGCAAGCTGTATAACACTGACTTTACATGGGTCCCTTTGAGCACCCCCATTTTGATTGGTTGAACTTTTCATTTCCTATATCACTTCTGGATCAGTGAATTGAAAGGGTTCATGCTTCTACGAAAAGGTAGTCTTCTTTTTCTCCCCCCCCCTTTTTTTAGGAGAGAGAGAGAGAATCTTAAGCACGCTCCATGCCCAGCACAGAGCTGGACGCAGGGCTGGATCCCACGACCCTGACATCACGGCCGGAGCCAAAATGGGGTCGGATGTTTAACTGACTGAGCCACCCAGGTGCCTCGAAAAGGTAGTTTTAGACCCAAAGGATTTGTTTACCTTAGAGTATGCCTGTCAGGGAGGTATACTAGCTCCTGAAATGAGCATCTTAGAGTTGTTTGCAGTAAATGCTAGCCTGCTCTCCTCTATGAGTAATTTCTCTCGGGAAGTGACTTGAGTCTTTGGAAACATCTGGCTCAATAAACACACCATCCACACAGCTGGGCTTAGGGAAAGTTGTGCTGGCGAGGCAGCTGTGGTAGAGCCGTCTTGGGCCCCGGCTGTGACCTTGGCAAGTTCACCCAGTTTATTAGTGCCTCCATTTCCTTAATTCGAGTTCAAATATGTAACACGAGTTTCAGCTGCGTGGGTGATGGACCGCAAATCCTCTAATGCTCTGGAATGATCCCTAAAAAACAGCTCTGTAAAATATCTTGATTTCTGAACAGTACAGAGTGAGCGTCATCATTGGCCAGTACTTTTATTTGAGTAATTTTTTTTTCTGGTGGAGAGAATGGGAGACCTTTGGCTTCTCCTGGTGCAGGTTGCAATGAAGCCCGCTTCCCTCTTGTCTCTCTTGAAAAGACTACTAAAAATGACACTAACACCAAGCAGTCACGTGTAGCAGATGCACTGCATGACTGTTTGGGGGTAATGGAGAGGGTGTGTGGGGTTGCCACATCTCATCAGAGAGAAGTAAGCAGCTGAAAAGGAAGGATTAGCCATCATTCTGTTCACAGTCTCTGGCCGCCTCCTCCCACTGGTGTCTCCTCAGGGCCCCACCAGCATCTCCCCAGCTCAGGCCTTTCTCTTGCCCAGCATCTCCCTCCTTTATCCATGTCCCAGTAGCCCAAATCGGTGTCTACCCCTTCTTGCGGGGGAATACCACAATGTTCTGCCAATTTATGGTAAAGGCCATTTACCTCTTCTCTGTTTAAATCTCTCTCTTCTGCCCAGGGTGAGGATGATGGGGCTTACCTTTAATAACCAGGCAAGTTCATTAAGGTATTTTCCCAAAGGAGAATAAGTCTAGTGTGTGGAAGAAGTTTCTTTTTTTCTTTCTTTCTTTCTTTCTTTCTTTCTTTCTTTCTTTCTTTCTTTCTTTCTTTCTTTCTTTCTTTCTTTCTTTCTTTCTTTCTTTCTTTTTCTTTCTTCTTTTCTTTTCTTTTCTTTTCTTTTTTTCTTTTCTTTTGATTGTTGTTGGTTTTTCATAGCAGTTGGTTTACTCTATGAATATATTCACCTTGGTCTCCCTAACGCAGCAGGCAGAGTGATTATTCTGATCACAAATTAGATTTGTGTCCCCTTTCCTTAAAACTTTTCACAGTTCAGAGTCAGATTCAAAGCTCCTATGGCGGCCTTTGGGCCCCAAAGTGCTGTTGTTCCAGGTTTCCTCTCTGACTTCTGACCAGCCGTGACCCTTCCCTCACTGGGCTCCAGCCAGTGTGGCTTCCTGGCTCCAGGCAAACTCCCTGGCGCTCCAGGTCCCACAGCCTCCCCTCACTTCTTTCAGGACTCTGAAGGTCTTAGGATTAGGGAGGCCTTCTGTGACTGCCTGGTGAAATTGCACCCTCCACTGTTCCTCTACCCCAAAATATTATTATTTAATCATTTGTATATGTTTATTTTTTGTTTCCTGCACTCAAATGAAAGCTCTAAGAGTAGAGTTTTTATGTTTTTTTTTTTTTTCTGGCTTAGTGTTCTTTCCACATGTCCTATAACAGTGCCTTGCATGTAGTAGTCTTTGATACATATTTAATGAATGAATGAATGAATGAATGAATGTGTTTAGCCAACAGATATTTCTTGAGCACCTACATGTGTCAGAGCCTGTGATATCTATCTCAGCAGATTATATTGTGAGAATTAGTTATGCAAAGGTCCTTCCTTAAATGCAGCATTCCCCAAGTGTAAAAACATTGTTACTTCTGTTCTCCATCTCCTCTTTCATTTTCCACCTCACTTCTAGGTACCCAGGAGGCCCATTGTTCTATAGCAAAAATTGGTAGACTTTTGCTTTAAAGGGCTAGAGGGTAAATATTTTAGGTTTTGTGAGCCATACCGTTTCTGTCTCCACCACTCAGCTTGGCTGTTGCATCAGGAAAGCAGCCATAAGCAGTGGGTAAAGAACGAATGTGACTGTTCCAACAAAACTTCGGCCTGGAGTTTGCTAACTCCTGCTGGAAATTTCACAAATTTCTTTCACAATCAACCCCAAATTGGTTAGTGCACTGTCTGGTATCTTTCCTACAGTAATTGATATTTTAGGGGGGATCCTGAGGGATCCTGAGGGAGAAGGCTTCATTGAACAGGGACCATTGGCTAATAGTGGAATTTAAGGAATCAGCAAAATCTGAGAGGGAAGATCACACTGGGGAAAGGGAACTTTCCCAGTCAACCTCGAACTATATTTCTTATGCTTGAGAAAGGCCTACCCTGTTCCTCAGTAGTAGTCTCAGGAGACCGAAAACAGAAAACAAATGGGGGCAGGAACCAAATCATTCTAACTTTGACTAGATTCAAAGTGATGTGAAAAACAAGCATTCTTTCATGATCAGATTTTAATATATTCACTAGGGGTGATCTGTGCCATTGGACAGTTTAAGGGCTTCCTTTGCCAGGATTATTGTACATTTTGTAGGAAGTGTAACTCGAAATATCAAGCTGGATTACCACCCTGGTGTTGGGCAGCTCTCTCTCAGGCTCAAGTTCCAAATTGTCTGTTTTATGGTTTATTTTTCATGGCTTTATTTGCCAGCAAAAGCTGTCTTCGGTGAGCATGCTTGACAATACTGCTGAATTTCTGGATCTGCAGCCTGGCTCCAACCTTTGTAGCCATAAGAGAGATTGTATTAATTTAAATGTTAGGTCACAGGCAAATCAGTGTGTCCCATATGTTCCCTGTCTTGTGCCAGCTCTGTTAATTTGAAACATACTGCTGTGTGGCAGGGCCAGAGCAAATTTTTGGCTACTCAGTAGGTATGTGTATGTGTAGTGTTTTTTTGTTAAAAAAAACAAAACAAAAAAACAACTAAGGGGAAAAAGAACTGATGAGTCAAAGTATTTCACGAAACTGAATTTCCACGTATAGATTACAGAGAAAATGTGCTTCATTAGTAGGAAGCTATTGTATTCTGGTAACCAAAATTAAACACATATTTAGGAAATGTTCCATTGCTTTTTCAGGATTATAAATTCAGTATGGGCTACATGTTACTATTTTTTAAAAAAAGTTTTTAGTGTTTATTCTTCTTGAGTGATAATCAGCTTTGAAGAGGATGTTTCCTAATGAAACTTTGGACAGTTATGTAATGCCACTGTAGAGATATGGTTTCTTTGGTTTCGTACAGCATGGGTTTTCTTGTCGCAAGGTTAAATGAAAACACATAAGAAGCACATATTTGGTAAGAAGTGGAGGGACTAGAAAAGCTGTGCCAGAAAGGAGAATTTATTTTGGAACATTGTCCTGTCCAGTCAGAGGGGAAAATGGGGGAAGGGCGAGTGAGTGTTTTTTGGAAGAAAATTACTTTCTTAGCTTATACTATTTGTAACCAGTTATTCCAAAGAATTATAAGGTTATCTTTTGGTCTGGGTTTTTTCTTTGGCCTGCTGCATTAGCTTCTTACCATGAAAAAAGAAACATTTTGAAAAAATATATTACCTGGGAAGTAAATTTCTATGTCTACCTAATGATAAGATTACAACTATGTACACTTCAGAGAGGAGTTTATCAGAACCATCACTCCCCACATCTCAAATTGCTTTACTTCTTCCTCTGCCTCCCTTTTTCCTTCTTCACCTTCTCTATCTCCTCTCTCCTCCAACTCCTCCCCTTCCTCCTCCTCCTTTTTTGTTTGAATCTGTTAATAAAAATAGTAACATTTGACCGATATTTAGTTTTAAAATAAGATTTTATATAACTAGACAATTCACATAGTGTTGGATGTTAGATGCAAAGCCAGATAGTTCAGTTAACATGAACACATGTCCTTCCTATTTCTAGAACAAGATGTATTATGTAAAACCCTGATTGTTTTTTCTCTTTTAAATCCAAGTTAGTTCTATTATGTTAGTATCAGCAGATGGGTTTAATTTGAGTAATTTTTCACTTTGGATCACCTCATGCTTTTTCCCGGGAGCCATAACTGAGAATGATCTCATAGAAGGGATTGCATACATGATACTCATTAGGCTTGTTTAAGAACTTGAATGGATATGCCCAGTTGATAATAAAATTAGAAAATAAACTAATTAAACATTATCAAAAACCCTATCCAAACTCTTTCAGATCTCTGGATATTATGATAAGAGCTAAATCAGATATTGTGACTAATATGTTACTTGGAATTTAAATTTAGGGATTTGTTGTTGTTGTTGTTGTTAGCAAGTCTAACCTTTCAAATCATGCATATTTTTTAAATAAAGCTTTTATTTATTTTAAAAAGAGAGAGAGTGAGAGAGCACATGTGCATGAGAGAGGGGCAGGAGAGGGAGAGAGAATTCTTAAGGAGACTCCATGCTGAGTGCAGAGCGTGATGTGGGGCTCGATCTCACGTTCCTGAGATTATGACCTGAACCAAAATCAAGAGTTAGACGCCAACTGAGCCACCCAAGCACCCCTCAAATTATGTATATTTAATTTAATTAATTTATTTTTTTAAAGATTTTGTTTATTTATTTGTCAGAGGAAGAGAGAGGGCAAGCACCGTCAGGCGGAGCACAGGCAGAGGAAGAAGTCGGCTCCTTGTGGGACTTGGTCCCAGGACCCTGGGATCATGACCTGAGCTGAAGGCAGATGTTTAACTGACTGAGCCACCCAGGCATTCCAAATTATGCATATTTTAAATAATATATTACTTTTCATTTTGATTTAGAGATTTAACAGCATTTTAATCTTTATTATTTAATTTGCTTATCATGTCAACCTTGTGAGATGGGCATGTTTATTGGAATAAACAGCCCTCCAAAGTTAATCCAATCTCTGGCTCACGGTGTGAGATTAGACCTGAAAAGCAGAGGGAGAATTGACACTCAGGTGTGATTACTAGGTTGTGACATTGGGCATGAATTTGTGTGTTGTATTTCAGAATGAATAGAGGTGGTGGCTTCTGTAATCTAGAGCTAATCTAATGAAAACGTTAAAATGGCTAAAATACTACCTTCCTCTCATGGACAGTTACCTAACACAACATACTACTGAGAGTTACAATGAAAAACAACTGATATATCATCTTCCTTGCTTTAACAAAACAAAATTAGTTTCAGTTATACTTCCTATATTGAAGACTATTTGTGGAATCGTGGTGTCGACGTTGAGTTTGCAGCTCTGCATGTAGACACTGCACCGGCATCTGATTTTTACCTTTCCTTCTAGCCATGTGGGAGGCACGGCTCTCTGTCCCTGTGAAGCCAGGTATGGTATGTGACCTGCTGTGGCCAATGAAACATGAAGAGAGGGAAGGTCTGGGGGGAAGCACTCAAGAGCTGGCTGTGTTTCTCTGTGCTCTCTTTCCTTCTCCTTGGCAGTCACCGAGGCACATGTTGACGTGGAGATGCCATTACACTGAAGCAGTCAGGAATGCCCAGCCAACATGTGGAGGACAGCTGCCCTGGAGAGCATCCTGGACTGGTGATAGACTCTGAACAAGAAATAAGCCTTTGTTGTTAAGTCACTGAAATTTTGGTTACTGCAGCAACCTGATCAATTAAAAATGAAACTGAGCTAATATAGCTCTTTTAATTCCCCAAAGGTTCCCACTGGGCCATGGCATGCTATTACCCCTTTCAAACATGCTATTTTCCTCCCACAGCACCCCCAAAATCAATATTTTTGAGTAATATATAACTATATCATACAGTTATTGGATAATTTGTAGAGTCTGGAATTATTAAGGACAAATTATTCAAAATCTCTTTTAAATTACTTTTTCAGTGAGGTCAAGCCAGTTAGTTTACTTCTTGAGAATTAAAAAAATATCTAGCCAACCTGTCAATCAAATTCTACCATTAATTATCAACAACATCTCTAAGATAAGTGTATATGTCAGTGAACTAATTCAAAGCTTATTGGCTATATATATATATTTATATTCTATATAAAATATGTTTATACATATATATTTAACGATTAAAAGTTATGGTGAATGTTTTATAACTTTTCTTATAATATGCAGAGTGCTATTGAAACAAATTACCTTTCCAGGAGTCTGATGCCTTTCAGAGGAGAAGCAACAAACCAGATCATAATTCCTATGCCATGCTGGTAGTGACTATATATATATATATTTGGCTCTGTGTCCATTCATTCTTTTTTATGGCTGTGTAATATTCCATTATATACATCTACACATATATATGTAGATATATACACACACATATCTATATCTATATAGATATATATCTATATACCTCTAGCTCTATCTATCTATCATCATCATCTATCATCTATCGCATCTTCTTTATCCATTGAGTAGAGTTTTGATGGGGAGAACTTCCCTCTAGATTAGGTGTTGCTGAGAAATGAATCATCCATTTATAATTTTGCTCAACTGATGATTAGAAGTATATATCTTACTTTTATAAAGTTTTATACATTTTATAAAAATGTCTGACTCTGGGAACACATTGTTAGGGGCCTTGAAGTTTAAGCTTTCTTAGTTTAAATCATTTCCATGGGCATCGGTAAGGGAGACTGAAAAGGAGAGGTTAGAAAAAAGGAGGGCATGGCAGGAAAAATGGGGGTGAAAAACCCTGGATGGAGAGTTTCAAGGAACAAATAGCCATCAGGGACATATTCCACAGAAAGCCTAAGTGATATAAGGACTGGAAAGAATCCTGGTAGATACAAGGTCATTTCTGACCTTGTTGCACATGGGCAAATATTCTATATTTCTTCTTTCACTCCTCTGGAATAGCTCCTAAACCCTACAGGAGTATGGCAGGTGAGGCTGTCAGTTGGCAAACATGATTATGTGTCTTAAGATGAAGGAAGCTTCCTGAATTCTGAGAATATGAAAGAAATATGAATATGAAGAAAGTTTGGGAAACTATCCTATTACATAGAAGACCATTATGCTGTTTGATTAGAGAGCCTTGATAGCAGCTACCTACATAGCCGCCTACATAACTGGCTAATGTGCGGTGATCACATTTTTGTAGATTTTGCCCCACGATGAATTTCCTTGAACATGTTGACATATTTTTCCTTTTATGTATTTTTCATCTCTAGAAGTCTCATTGGGTTTTTAAAAAAATCTCCCATTTTTATCCTTCTCATGTTTGTATTTTCCTCTCCCTCTTGAACATAAGGATCATAGTTATATTAATGTTCTTTTCTGCTAATTCCAACATCTCTATAATTTCTAGATCTGTTTCTGTTTGATTTTTCTTCTGATTGTGGGTCACATGCGACTGGTATTTTTAATTGGGTACCAGACTTCTGGAGTTTTATATTATCAGGTATTAGTAGATTTGATAATATTCCTCTTGGTGGTGTTTCAGACTGTTCTTGTATGTAGTTAAGTTACTTTAATCAGTTTGACCTTTTGAGACTTGCTTTTAAGCTTTGTTAGGGAAGATCCAGAGTAATATTTAGTCTAGGGCTAATTTAGTCTCACTACTAGGGTGATAACCTTTTTGAGGACCACCCAATATCTTGAATATTAGGACATCTTTCAACCTCCAAATTGGATTGGACAGCCTCCAACGAGAATGGAGGGAACATAAAATATTCCCAGCCTTGTGTAAGTTCAGGAAATTATTTGGTTCTTTTTATTGGTTCTTTGCCCAGCCTTGGCAATTTCTTCTCGTGAATGCTGTGATAGTCATATTATAACTGTCAGGATTGGAGTAGGGGGACCCCTCTCCACTCTGTGCCGCTCTCTGTTCTTTGGTATTCTTTTCTATGCCTTCTACCTTTCTTGGCCTCCCTGTGCTCTGATCTCTGTGTTGTCAGCTGAGTGATACCACTGAACTCTGGGTTACCCATGCTCTGTGCTGCCGCTTGGAAATTCTTCTAGGCAATAAGCAGGAGTCATCTCAACTGTTTCTATTTTCAAATTTCATGTTGCCTCTTGTCCAATGTCTCAGAACTCTTTTTTTCCATATATTTTGTTTGGTCTTCTAATTGTTTAAGGTAGAAGGGTAAAGCAGTCCCTGTTACTCCATCTTGGCTGGAAGTGAAATTTCCCAGCATGCTGATTTCTGATTGATGGCTAAGAGTAATGATTTCTTCACAAATGCTCTTAGAATTTGGTGTTTCTTAAACACATAAACAAAGGCTTGCCATGAAAAGAACTTGTTTTCTACTTCTTCCCAGGTCTAAATCTCCCACAATGGAACATATTTTCTTCTTATTATGTTGAGTGAATTTGTTTTGTTTTGTTTTTAAAGAATAAATTTTCAGGAAGATCTGCAGAAGAGCTGATTGAAAGAGTAAGTCCCGATAGTCCTTTGCTTTTTGAAAGGAATATTCTAAACAATAATTAGTTTTCACTGTAGAGTGGTTTTCCTGTAAGAGCTCTATTGATTATAAAATGTGTTGATGAACAAATGCAGACTACCTATGTACCTATTAGTTTATCCATATATTACTCTCCTGTGTTATTATAATCTATTAAAAACCAACCAACCAACCAATCAAATGTGAAATCATTTTCATTTTATGTGTTCACCGACTACAAAAGAACTGAAATGAACTGTAAATTACAAACCAGCAGTTTTCTAATTACTGTAGTCCCGTTGTAACTGTTATTTGTACAAGTAATTCCAGCTCTTGTTGACTTTGGAGTAAGGAATGATATAGTGAGAGGTTCTGAAGCAGCACTCTGTCCAAGGTGCAAACATTGCAGATGTATGTTCTGAAACTGAATGAAACATCACTGAAGATTGAAGCTTACAGAATATCCCTATGAAACATTTCTTTTTCTATTGAGTTATTTTAGAAACAAATTTCGTGGAATCCACTCTTTCTGCCCTGGTTATTTTTATATGGAAATTTCAGAGTGAAAAAGTCACTTCATAGTTTTGAATAAATTTCAGGCTAGAAAGGGATTATTTCACTGAGGAATTAGGACAAAGGAATGCTATATTGGCCGGATACAGAAAATCATTCTTCCTTTATTTGTCAAATGTGTATTGAGGGTCCACTATGTGTGCGACACAGTGCTGGGGAATTAAAACCAACCAACCAACCAACCTACAAACCTTATTTTCTCAAAAAGAAGTGACTACTTTGAGTTTTATTGCCTTTTGAATTGCTTATTTAATACTAAACAGTGGATTTTTTTCTTCCCTTGATGCATAGAAAATGTGGGACAGATGGTAATTCTTCATGATATGACATAATTTGATCTCCAAGGTTTTGTTTTCATCTATCATTACATTAGTTTTAGCTTTTTTTTTTTTTTTTTTGCCTCTCAAAAAAGAAGGATTCTTTTCCATTAGCCATACTTGTTAAAAATTTAGGGCTACTTTTAGAGTTGAAGAAAAAGCTGCATTATGTAATAATATGTTTTAGATTTTAAAAGTTCTAGGCATCCTTGCCTGTTATTTGGCATGGTTCTGCTGGGCTTTGTTAAGTTCAGTTTCTATACTGGCTTTAACTTCTTATGTATCTTGATCTCATCTCTGACTGCCCACTCTTTTTCTCTGGCTTTCTGTCTGCTTGATTGTTCCAGTTTGAGTCCTAGCTCAATTAAACTCTTCTGGCTCTTGAATCTCTGCATCACTTCCCAGTAGATGATTTGTTCACTCCTGGCACAGAATTTTCTTTGGTTGGCTGTCCTGGTAGTGGTGAATCATTCCCCTACTCCACCCATCACTGCTCTTTGGTACAAGCCTAAAAAATGTGGCTGTGTACCTGGAGGAGTCCATAGCCAGGACCAGGTAAATGCCTTTAGCTACTTTCTTCCAAAAGGAGTTTGCTACTTACAGTGCTTTTGTATTGCTCATGCTTTCATTTTGCATTACTACTTCTGAAATCCTTTGGGCCACATATACATTGGATTTATCCAGGATCTCACAACTTGGCTCTGAAGAGTGAAGAATGGAATCTCAACTCACTATCAACAAACTCATAGTTTATTTTGGTCAGTGTAGCTCCACCACTTTGAAGCCACCAGATCCCATTTAAAGATCTGTCTTACTTGGAGTACATTCTTTTAATGTCACATCTATTTAGGTATTTAATTAATTAGAACAGTGAAAAAATTTGCTAGTTTAGATATCTTATTCATTTTCTTAGAACCCTAACCAATAAAATAAATCTAGATGATTGAATCATCAAAACCTTATTAGAATACCTTAGCAAAGACTAGTAATTATTGATAGTTGAGTAAAATAAGTCAGAGTACATATATTGAAAACCCACTCTATGACCAGCACTGTTAAGTCCCTGAGTAAGACCTGGACTTTGCCCTTTTGGAGTTCATAGTCAAGATGGGTAGATAGACCCTCAACAGACAATTTCAAGAAGATGTAGAAAGTGTCACAGTACTACCTATGCCCAGTACACTTGGAAAGGGCAGGAGGGGCATCCAGTCCAGTCTGGAGTTGGAGCAGTTGGGACAGGTGAGGAAGAAAGGTTCTTAGAAGAAGCAATGATTGGACTGAGTCCTGAAGAGGAGTAGAGTTATCCAGGTAAAGAAGCTAGGGCAGGGAATTATAGGAAGAGGCACAGATGACTTGCTCTGAGTAAGAAAGACTTGATCCCTTACCTTCTAGAGTGAAATGATTTTGTTGTAATCTTATGTTATATCTTAAAATGTATTTGAATTTCGTGTAACATGCTATAGTATGTCCATGTTAGTATCAAGCATATTTTAAATTCTTTATAATTTTAGTATAATCATCATTCCAGGAAAATGCTCCATATTTATCCTGTGATTTTTTTTTACACCCCTGGCAAATCCCATCAGTTACTCTTGTGAAAATTAGAATCTCAGTTTAAGAAGCTTTGGCAAACACTTAAGAATGTTGATTATAGAATTAGACAGACCTAGTTTGAATTCTGACTCCATCTCTTCCTAAATGGACATATTACTTAATCCGTCTTAAGCTTTAAATTAATTTCTTCAATTATAAAATGGGGATTCTAGGAGATGGAAATGAAAGCATGTATATAGAGAACCTGTTATAATATATCACTTGGTTCATGAATGGAGATTATATGGACTTCTTAAAGTTGGGGAACATGTCTGTCTTTTTCTTCCTTTGTATGCTCAGCACAATGCCTGGCACCTAGAAGATAGACAGTAAAAAGTTACTAGATTGATAAGGCAAGCATTCATTATTTAGTAATGTTAAGACTGCTCATTTTAATGTCAACTGAGAAGTTTAGAATAGTGCCTTGAATGTACTAGGTCTCAATAAATATTTCCTAATTGCCTGATTTGATGAATGACTTCACTTGGTGCTTATCCTCAGAAAATGAGGACTAAATAGAACATGGACTGTATAAATCCAAGACGAATCCCGTATCAACATACTATGGTACTTGTGCTCTGCTGTCTATCATGAGAAAGGCTATAAAATGTACACGCAGAGAATCACACAAAATAAATATAGAGGATAATGAGTGAAGCTCAGTTCAACCACCACTCAGGTCAAGAAATTAAACTTTGTCAGACTCTTCAGGAGCCTCTCTGTGCTACATCTCAATCGCAGTGCTCTTCCTTCTTCCAAAGTCATCACTGACTTTTACAGGAATCATTTTCTTGCAGTTCTTGATGGTTCTATCATCCAAAGTGCATCCCTAGATAAAGTAGGATAGTATTGTCAAATAAGAGAAAAAAGATGTGTTTTTTTTGAGTCTCCTTTAACCTACAAATTCTACTTTTATCCCTATTTTTCCCTTATAAGTTTTCTTTTGAAGAACGTGGTCTGTTTTGTTTGACCTCTAGAGTTTCTCACCATCTGGAGTTTACTTACTGAATACGCATGGTGCAGTTCAACTAGTTCTTTTGTTCCCTATATTTCCTGCAAATTGGCAGCTGGATCCAGAGAAATGATCAGACTGAAGTTCTAACCCTTTGACAAGACCATAGATGCTGATGTTTTCTTTTTCTTTTCTCTCTCTTTTTCTTGAAGTATAATTGACATACCACATTATATTAGTTTCAGATGCACAGCATGATTCAATATTTGCATATTCTGCCAAATGCTCACCACAATAAGTCTAGTTAACATCTGTCACCATACATAATTACAGAATTTTTTTGTGATGAGAACTTTTAAGATTTCCTCTCTTAGTAACTTTCATATATGCAATACAGTATTATTAACTATAGTTGCCATGCTATCCATTTACATCCCCATGGCTTTGTTATTTTATAACCAGAAGTTTATACCTTTGACTTCCTTCTCCCTCTTTTCTCATCCACAGCCTTTGCCTTAGGCAACCACCAATACATTCTCTGTATCTATGAGCGGGGTTTTTTGTTTTGTTTTTATTTTTTAATTTAATTTTTTTTTTTTTAGATTCCACATATAAGTGAGATCTTATGGTGTTTGTCTTTCTCAGTCTGACTTCTTACACTTAGCATAATGCCCTTGAAGTCCATCCATGTTGTCACAAATGGCAAGATTTCATTCTTTTTTAATGGCTGAATAACTTTCATTTTACATATATACCATAATTTCTTTATCCATCCATCCATTGATGGACAGTTTTCCATATCTTGGCTATTGCAGATAATGCTGCAGTAAACTTGTGGGTGTAATTATCTTTTCAAGTTAGTGTTTTTTTCCCCCCTTTGGATAAATAACGAACAGTGGAATTGCTAGATCATATGGTGATTCTATTTTTAATTTTTTGAGAACCTCCGTACTGTTTTCTTTTTTCTTTGTTTTTTAAGATTTTATTTATTTTTTTGTCAGAAAGAGAGAGAGAGAGAGAGAACACAGGCAGGGGGAGCAGCAAGCAGAGGGAGAGGCAGAAGCAGGCTTCCCGCTCAGCAAGGAGCCTGATGCGGGACTCAATCCCAGGACCCTGGGATCATGACCTGAGCTGAAGGCAGCTGCTTGCCGACTGAACTAGAACCTCCATACTGTTTCCTATAGTGGCTGTACCAATTTACATTTCTACTGATAATGCTTGAGGGTTCCCTTTTTGTCCACATTCTTGCCAATACTTATTTCTTGTCTTTTTTCATAATAGCCACTTCTGACAAATGTGGGGTGATATAACATCATGGGTTTGATTTGCATTTTCTTGATCATCAGTGATGTTGAGTATCTTTCATGTACCTGCTGGCCATCTGTATGTGTTTTTTGGAGAAGTGTCTATTTAGATCTCCTGCCCATTTTTTAATTGGATTGTTTGTTTTGCTGATTTCTTTCACTGGGAGGTATATCCCAATTTCATCAACTTGATTTTCACCAAGTTTTGATTTCTTTGATGTTAGTAGCTGTTGATGCTTAAGGCCTTAATTTATTAATTTAATGGAGATATTATAACTTTATAGTTTCTTTTTCATCTCATAAATGAAACACTTTTATAAAGCAATGTTTTGTCTTTTCAAATCTTTGTGTGCCCATTGTTTCAATTTGTGTAAGAAAAGGAGATAAATCTTTTGATCACTTATCATGGCTGGATCCCCTTTTAAACCATTGTTTAAGCTAATAATTTGTTCTTTATCATCTTTTGAATTTCTAAAAATATTATGGTAGACTCATTTAGTGAGTTTCAACCCACTGCAATTCTTTTCTTTTTTTGAAGGTTTAAAACTATGGTTTACTCTGTACAATGGCATAGTATGAAACCCATATAATTGTGTGTTTTTAAAAAAATTTGAGAATAGTTGACATACAATGTTACATTAATTTCAGATGCACAACTTAGTGATTTGACAAGTTTATACATTATGCCGTGGTCACCATAAGTGTAACTACCATCTGTCCCATTACATTGCTATTACAATATTGACTGTATTCTTTATGTTCTGCTTTTTATTCCTATCACTTACTCATTTCATAACTACAGGGCTATTTCTCCCTCTCCCCTTCACCCATTTTCCCCAACCCCCGAGCCCCTGCCCCTCTGTATTTATAGTTCTGATTCTGCTTTTTGTGTATTCATTTTTTTAAGATTCCATTTATGAGTGAAATCATATAGTATTTGTCTTTTTCAGTCTGACTTATTTCACTTGCATAATCCTCTCTAGGTCCATCTATGTTGTCTCAAATGGCATGATCTCATCTTTTTTATTGCTGTGTACTATTCTATTATATATGTGTGTGTATATATGTAAATGTATATATATATATATGTATATATGGGTGTGTGTATATATATATATGTATTCCACATTTTCCTTATCCATTTATCTATGGATGGACACTTAGGTTGCTTCCATGTCTTAGCTATTGTAAATAATAGCTTCAACAAACATACAGGTGCATGTATCTTTTTGAGTTAGTGTTTTAGTTTTTCCTGGGTGGATACCCAATAGTGGAATTATTGAATTATATGGTATTTCTATTTTTAATTGTTTAAAAACTTTTTTAGATTTAAACTTTATTTATTTAAAAGATTTATTTATTTATTTGAGAGAGAGAGGGTGGGACGGGGGGAGAGAGAGAGAGAGAGAGAGAATCCTCAAGCAGTGAGTGCAGAGCCCAACACAGGGCTCAATTCCAGGACCCTGAGATCCTGACCTGAGCTGAAATCAAGCATCAGATGCTTAACTGACTGAGCCACCCAGGTGCCCCTAAATTTAAAATTTAAATTAATTAATTTTATTTTAATTCCAGTATATTTAACATACAATGTTATATTAGTTTAGGTGTACAGTACAGTGATTCAGCAGTTCTGTACATGACTCAGTACTCATCATGGTAAGTGTACTCTTAATCCCCTTCATTTATTTCACCCATCTCCCACCCACCTCTCCTTTGGTAACTATCAGTTTGTTCTGTATTGTTAAGTGTCTGTTGTTTGGTTTGCTCTTTTTTTCTTTGTTCATTTGTTTTGTTTCTTAAATTCCACATATAAGTGAGATCATATGGTATCTATCTTTCTCTGACTGACTTATTTCACAATACACTCAAGGTCCATCCATGTTGTTGTAAATGGCAAGATTTCATTCTTTTTTATGGCTGAGTAATATTCCATTGTGTGTGTGTGTGTGTGTGTGTGTGTGTGTGTGTGTGTGTGTGTGTATGCCACATCTTCATTATCCATTCATCAGTCGATGGACATCTGGGCTTTTTCCATAATTTGGCTATTATGGAAAATGGTGCTATAAACATTGGGGTGCATGTGCCCCTTCGAATCATTATTTTTGCATCCTTTGGGTAAATACCCAGTGGTGTAGTTGCTGGGTTGTAGGGTTGCTCTATTTTCAACTCTCTGAGGAACTTCCACACTGCTCTCTAGAGTGGCTGCACAGCTTGCATTCCCACCAACAGTGCAGGAGGGTTCCCCTTTCTCTGCATCCTTGTCAACATCTGTTGTTTCCTGAGTTGTTAATTTTAGCCATTCTGACCACTGTGAGGTGGTATCTCATTGTGGTTTTGATTTATATTTCCCTGATGCCGAGTGATGTTGAACATTTTTTCATGTGTCTCTTGGCCATTTCTGTGTCTTTGGAGAAATGTCTGTTCATGTCTTCTGTCCATTTCTTGATTAGATTATTTGTTCTTTGGGTATTGAGTTTGTAAGTTCTTTATAGATTTTGAATATCAGCCCTTTTTTTTTTTAAAGATTTTATTTATTTATTTGAGAGAATGAGAGAGAGAGCGAGCACATGAGAGGGGATAGGGTCAGAGGGAGAAGCAGACTCCCTGCTGAGCAGGGAGCCTGATGTGGGACTCGATCCTGGGACTCCAGGATCATGACCTGAGCTGAAGGCAGTGGCTTAACCAACTGAGCCATCCAGGCGCCCTTGAATATCAGCCCTTTATCCGATAAGACATTTGCAAATATCTTTTCCCATTCTGTCAGTTGTCTTTTGGTTTTGACTGTTTTCTTTGCTGTGCAAAAGCTTTTTATCTTGATGAAGTCCTAATAGTTCATTTTTGCCTTTGTTTTCCTTGCCTTTGGAGAGGTGTCTAGCAAGAAGTTGCTGTGGCCGAGGTCACAGAGGTTGCTGCCCATGTTCTCCTCTAGGATTTTGATGGATTTCTGTCTCACATTGAGGTATTTTATCCACTTTGAGTCTATTTTTGTATATGGCATAAGAAAATGGTCTAGTTTCATTCTTCTGCATGTGGCTGCCAATTTTCCCAACACCATTTGTTGGAAAGGAATTTTTTCCATGGATATTACTTCCTGCTTTGTCAAAGATTAGTTGACCATAGAGTTGAGGGTCCATTTCTGGGTTCTCTATTCTGTTCCATTGATCTATGTGTCGGTTTTTGTGTCAGTATCATACTGTCTTGATGATTACAGCTTTGTAATAGAGCTTGAAGTCTGGAATTGTGATGCCACCAGCTTTTGTTTTCTTTTTCAACATTCCTTTGGCTATTCAGGGTCTTTTCTGGTTCCATACAAATTTTAGGATTATTTGTTCCAACTCTGCAAAAAATGTTGATGGTATTTTGATAGGGATTGCATTGAATGTAGAGATTGCTCTAGGTAGCAGAGACATTTTAACATGTTTATTCTTTCAATCCATGAGTATGGACTGTTTTTCCATTTCTTTGTGTCTTCCTGAATTTCTTTTATGATTGTTCTATAGTTTTCTGAGTACAGATCCTTTGCCTCTTTGGTTAGGTTTATTTCTAGGTATCTTATGGGTTTGGATACAATTGTAAATGGTATTGACTCCTTAATTTCTCTTTCTTCTGTCTCATTGTTAGTGTATAGGAATGCAACTGATTTCTGTGCATTGACTTTATATCCTGACATGTTGCTGAATTCCTATATGCGTTCTAGCAATTTTGGGGTGGAATCTTTTGGGTTTTCCACATAGAGTATCATGTCATCACAAAGAGTGAGAGTTTGATGTCTTCTTTGCTGATTCAGATGCCTTTTATTTCTTTTTGTTGTCTGATTGCTGAAGCTAGGACTTCTACTACTATGTTGAACAGCAGTGGTGATAGTGGACATCTCTACTGTGTTCCTGACCTTAGGGGAAAAACTGTTTTTCTCCATTGAGAATGATATTCACTGTGGGCTTTTCATATATGGCTTTTATGATATTGAGGTATGTTCCCTCTATCCATACACTGTGAAGAGTTCTAATCAAGAATCGATGCTGTACTTTGTCAAAAGCCTTTTCTGCATCAAATGAGAGGATCATATGGTTCTTAACTTTTCTTAATATTAATTAATATAGATATTTGCAAATAACGTATAAGATAAAAAGCTAGTATCCAAGATCTATAAAGAACTTATCAAACTCAACACCCAAAGAACAAATAATCCATCAAGAAATGGGCAGAAGACTCAACAGACATTTCTCCAAAGAAGACATACAAATGGTCAACAGACACATGAAAAAAGATAAGCCCATTTATATTCAGAGTAACTATTGAAAGAGATGAATTTAGTGCCATTGTATTACCTGTAAAGTGACTGTTTCTGTATATTGTCTCTGTTCCTTTCTGGTCTATGTTACTTTTGGACTCTCTTTGCCTAAAGGATCCCCTTTAATATTTCTTGCAGGGCTGGTTTAGTGATCATAAATTCTTTTAGTTTCTGTTCGTCCTGGAAACTTCTTATCTCTCCTTCTAGTTTGAATGACATCCTTGCTGGATGGATAAAGTATTCTTGGCTGCATATTTTTCTCATTTAGCACCCTGAATATATCATGCCAGTCCTTCTGGCCTGCCAGGTCTCTGTGGATAGGTCTGCACCAGTCTAATGTTTCTACCCTTGTAGGTTATGGACCTCTTGTCCTGAGCTGCTTAAAGGATTTTCTCTTTGTTTCTGAGATTTGCAAGCTTCACTATTATATGTTGAAGTGTTGACCTGTTTTTATTGATTTTGAGGGGGATTCTCTGTGCCTCCTGGACTTGAATGCCTGTTTCCTTCCCCAGATTAGGGAAATTCTGCACTATAATTTGCTCCAGTATACCTTCTGCCTGCCCCCATCCCCACTTTCCTCTTCTGGGATCCCAATCATTTTAATATTGTTTCACTTCATGGTATCACTTATCTCTTAAATTCTCCCCTCATGATCCAGTATTTTTTTTTATCTCTCTTTTACTCAGCTTCTTTATTCTCCATCATTTGGTCTTCTATATCACTAATTCTCTCTTCTGCCTAATTTATCGCAGCAGTTAGAGTCTCCATTTTTGATTGCATCTCATTAGTAGCCTTTTTGATTTTGACTTGATTAGATTTTAGTTCTTTTATTTCTCCAGAAAGGGTTTCTCTAATGTCTTCCATGCTTTTTTTCAAGCCCAGCTAGTATCTTTATAATTGTCATTCTGAACTCTAGTTCTGACATCTTACTAATGTCTGTATTGATTAGGTCCCTGGCAGTCAGTACTGCCTCTTGTTCTCTTTTTCGAGGTGAGTTTTTCTGTCTTGTCATTCTTACAAAAAGTGTTTGCTTTTCTATTTGTAGAATTGCAGCAATTCTTAGGGCTCAAGTTGAGTTTGCAGGTGTTCAGAATGATTTGATAGCTATCTAGCTGAATTGCTGGGACCAAACAAAACTAGGGTCTCCTACTCCTCTGCCACCTTGGACTGGAAGTCCCAATTTTGTGTATCTTTTCAAAGAAACAGATCTTGGTTTCATTGATTTTTTCTATTGTTTTTCAGTCTCTGTGTCATTTATTTCTGTTCTGATCTTTATTATTTCCTTTCTTCTACTCACTTTGGGCTTTGTTCTTCTTTTCTTACTTCCTTTAGGCATAAGGTTAAATTGTTTATTTGAGTCCTTTTCTGTTTTTTTGAGGTAAGCTTGTATTGTTACATGCTTCCCTCTTTGTACTGCTTTGACCATGTCCCAGAGATTTTGGACCATTGTGTTTTCATTTCCATTTGTCTCTATATATTTTGTTATTTCTTCTTTGATTGCTTCATTGACCCACTGCCATTTAGCATCATGTTACTCAGTCTCCACATATTTGTGGTTTTCTTCTGGTGATATAGTTCTAGTTTCATCCCATTGTGGTCAGAAAAGATGCATGGTATGATTTCAATCTTCTTAAACTTATTGAGGCTTGTTTTATGGCCTAATATGTGATCTATTCTAGAGAATGTTCCATGCACACTTGAAAAGAATGTGTATTTTGTTGTTTTTGGATGGAATGTCTGTATATATCTGTTAAGTCCATCTGTTCCAATGTGTCATTCAAAGACATTGTTTCCTCATTGATTTTCTGTCTGGATGATCTATCCATTGATGTAAGTGGAGTGTTAATGTCCCCTACTATTGTAGTATTACCATCAATTTCCATGTCTGTTAATGTTTGTTTTATGCATTTCGGTGCTCCAGTGTTGAGTATAGATATTTACAATTGTTATATCCTCTTGTTGGATTACTCCCTTTATCATTATATAGTACCCTTCTTTGTTTCTTTCTTTTTTTTTTAAGATTTTATTTATTTGAGAGAGAGAGAATGAGAGATAGAGAGCACAAGAGGGAAGAGGGTCAGAGGGAGAAGCAGACTCCCTGCTGAGCAGGGAGCCCGATGTGGGACTTGATCCTGGGACTCCAGGATCATGACCTGAGCCGAAGGCAGTCGCTTAACCAACTGAGCCACCCAGGCACCCCCCTTCTTTGTTTCTTGTTACAGTCTTTGTATTAAAGTCATTTTGTCTGATAGAAGTATTGCTATCTTGGCTCTTCTTTTTTTTCACTTCCATTTGCATGGTGAGTGTTTTTCCATCCCTTTACTTTCAGTCTGTATACATCTTTAGGTCTGAAGTGAGTCTTTCTCAGGCTGTATATAGATGGGTATTTTTTTTTTAACCACTCCACCACTCTCTGTCTTTAGATTGGAACATTTAGGCCATTCACATTTTTAAAAATTTATTTTATTTGAGAGAGAGAGAGATCGGGAGAGAGTACAAGCAAGGGGGTGGGGAGAGGGAGAAGCAGCCTCCCCACTGAGCACGGAACCAGTGTGGGGCTTGATCCCAGGACCCCGAGATCATGACCTGAGCTGAAGGCAGATGCTTAACCGACTGAGCCACCCAGATGACCCTAGGCCATTCACATTTAAAGTAATTTTTTATAGGTATGTAATTATTGCCATTTTTAAAGTTTGTTTTTGTACTTCTTCTTTGTTCCTTTTTCTTTGCTTGGTCAGTTTGTGATTGATGAGTAGTTATAGGTTTTGTTTGGCTTTCTTTTTATTTTTTGTGTATCTATCATAGGTTTTGAGTACATACTTACCATAAGGTTCATTTATAACATTCTAAGTAAATAGTATTCCATATTGATTTGATGATCATTTAAGTTCAAACACATTCTTAAAAAAATAAAAACAGAAAGAGAAAAAAAACTTTTTCTTTTCCTTTTGCCTCTTCCCTTCCCTTTTTACTTGATTCTTCACATTTTATGTATATATTATCATATTCTACATCTTTTATTCATAATTTTCTTATGTCTAATTATGGCTATTTCTTTTCCACTAAAAGAAGTCCCTTTAATATTTCTTGTAAGCCTAATTTAGTGGTGATAAACTTCTTTATCTTTTGTTTGTCTGGAAAACTCTTTCTCTCCTTCAAATGTGAAGGACAATCTTGCTGGGTAGAGTATTCTTGGTTGTAGGTTTTTTCCTTTCAGCACTTTGAATATATCATGCCACTCTTCTTCTGGCTTGCAAAGTTTCTGCTGAAAAAATAGCTGATAGTGTTATAGGTTTTTCATTTGTAGATAACTTTTTGTTTCTCTCTTGCAGCTTTTAGGATTCTCTCTTTATCTTTAAACTTTGACATTTTAATTATTATGTGCCTTGGGTTCATCTTGTTTGGAACCCTCTACAGTTCTTGGACTTGGATGTCTATTACTCTCCTTAGGTTAGGGAGGTTTCGGTTATTATTTCTTCAAATAAATTTTCTACACCTTTATCTCTCTCTTCTTCTGGGACCCCTGTTATGTGAAATTTCATTTGCTTGATGTTGTCCAGGACACTTCTGGGACATTTTTCTTTATTCTTTATTCTTTTATTTCTTTTTTCTTTATTCTTTCCTCTTTTTGCTGTTCAGCTTGTCTTCTTTCCATTACCCTGTCTTCCAGATTTCTGATATATTGTTTTGCATTCTCTAATCTACTATTGTGTTTTTTATTTCAGTTATTGCATTCTTCAGTTCTGATTGGTTCTTTTTAATATTTTCTATCTCTTTATTAAAGGTCTCACTGCGTTATTCTATTCTTTTCTCTAGCCCAGTATCTTTATAATGATTACTTCAAATTCTTTATCAGGCATATTGCTTATCTGTTTCATTTAATTCTTTTATTGAGGTTTTTTTTGTTGTTGTTCTTTCTTTTGTAGCATATTCCTTTGTATCCCCATTTTGCTTGACTTCCTGTGTTTGTTTCTATGGATTAGGCAAAATGGCTACTTCTAAGTTGAAGGGGGGAAGTGGTCTTTATGTATGGGGACCTCTATGCAGACTGTGTATGGTTGGTGACTTTTGCAGGCTGACTGAAGCTGTGGCTGTATATGTTAATTACTCTTTTGAACAATGGGATTTTACAAAAAGAATAAAGAAAAAGAATAAAATTAAGAAAAATGAAAATAAAATAAAAGAAGAAAAGTAAAAAAGAAAAAGGAAAAAGGAAAAAGAAGAAGAACAAGAAAGAACAATATCAAAAAGAAAAAAATGAAAATAAGACAAATTTTTAAAAGTGTTCAAAATAAAACAAAACATTCAGAAAAGAAAACACAAAAACTCACCACAAAACCATGGCTTGTTTTCTGTGCCCCAGCACCCCAAGGTGGCTAGCATGGACTTGTGGACCCTGGGCTCGCTGAGGTTGCAAGCTCACAGTGAGCTGGAACCTTTCTCTGGTCTGGGCTTTTAAGGTAGATGGGGAAAGAACATTCCCATGGTTCCTGGGTCCTTTTAAACTGCAATCTTTTTTTCTGTGTCCTAGCATGGCTAGGGTTGGTGTGGGCCAGTGGACCCTGAACATCCTGAAGTTGCAAGCTCTCTGTGACAACTAGACCCCCACATTATGGTGTCTGGAGACCCTGTTTTGGTCTGGGCTTCCAAGGTGGGGTGGGAACATAAACCTTGTTGTTCTCCAGTCCAACTGACCTGGAGAGCCTTCCCATAGTTCCTCCACCTCTTGGCAGAGTTCTAGGGTTGTCTTTTTATATGCTAGTAGTTTTTTTAAACCGCAGGTTTTCTTTTGTGCTCAAGGACAGAGGAATCTGTTCTAGGCCCCTCAGTACTATCCCTCCCCACTGCCATTCTCAGCATTGGGGGTGGGGTTTCCCTTTGTTACTGTGTCTCTGTCTCTCTTGTTCTCTTGCCACTTTCTTTGTCTTTGGTTGTTCAATAGCTGTTCAGTCAGCCCTCAGTTCTTTTTCAGGAGGAATTGCTCTATTAGTAGGTGTATTTTGGTGTGTTCTGTGGAGGAGGTGAGTTCAGAGTCTTCCTACATCACCATCTTGAGCTGGAACTTGCAATTATTTTCCTTATTAAAGCTCAAATTGCCCCATCATTGACCAGTGATACCTCTTCAAAATTGGTTCTTGAGTCCTGTTGATAGCTTCCTGGCTCTCTGGTATGTTAAGATATTCCAGGTTCTTCTTGTACAATTTCTGTCCCACACTTGGAATCAGCAATTTCTTCAAGAAATTCTGGCTTCTTTCAATGGGAATTTATTTCATTAAAAGGAATTTTACTACTGTGTTGATCAGTTTCTAGGCTTCTTCAGTGGACAGTTAGGACATACATACAAAGTATGTGTGTGTGTATGTTTGTGTACGTATATATAGATAAATGTTTTTTATTAAAATAAAAAACCTCATGGAGTTGTTTCAAGTTTAGTGCTTGTTTTCTGTACACAAGCATTTTTAATGAGGCAGAGTAGAGAAGCTGGTTAATAATATGCCAGCTGACTCTGCAACCACTTGATTAAATAATGAATCCCAAGGGCTTTCAAATATTTGATATAACAATGCACAATTACCTCTAATATGTGCATAATGCTGTTAACAGGATAGCATTTCTTTTTTTTTTTTTTAAAGATTTTATTTATTTATTTGTCAGAGAAAGAGAGAGCACAAGCAGGGGGAATGGCAGGCAGAGGGAGAAGCAGGCTCCCTTCTGAGGAAGGAGCCCAGTGTGGGACTCTATCCCAGGACTTTGGGATCATGACCTGACCTGAAGGCGGACACTTAACCAACTGAGCCACCCAGGCGTCCCTCAATAGACATTTCTTTTTTTTTCTTTTTTTTTTTAAAGATTTTATTTATTTATTTGACAAAGAGAGAGAGCACAAGCATGGGGAGCAGCAGGCAAAGAGAGAGGGGAGAAGTAAGCTCCTCGCTGAGCAAGGAGCCCAGTGTGGGACTTGATCCCAGGATCCTGGAACCATGACCTGAGCCAAAGGCAGATGCTTAACCAACTGAGCCACCTACGTGTCCCCAGGATATCATTCTGTATATTTGAAACTTCCAAATGTTTAAGTGGAAAATGTAGAAAGACTGCAGGGATGTTTATTATAGGTTATGCTTTGGTTTTGTGATTCAAATTAACCTATCTTCTTATAATAGTATTGTGCAGCTATAGATTATTATACAGTTATTTAGTACAGTGCTGAATAAAATATCAATTCTGTACTCTCTAGCTACTTGTTAATCATTTTATTATTCCCAGCACCTACTATAGTGGGCTTGGTGGGCACATAGTAGCTGCTTAACTAACATTTGTGAAATGTGTAAGTATTGGTGCTGGTAATATACCAATGAGTAAGTTGTGCTTTCTTGGCTCCATCCTCAAAACATTATTTGTAGGCATTGACATTAATTTTATATACTTTATTGGATCTGTTTGACCTGAGATAGCAAGTCAATTAAGCACTTTAAAAGCTTATACGTGGGCCTTAACCTGAGAAGCAATATTAAGAGGCTCTCAATATTATCATCAGTGTCTGTAAATTTCCTAAATACAGTCTGTCTGTGTTTTGTACCTTGAATTTTTTCATTACATCATAAAGGTTAATTTGGTGAAACAGACGATGGAAATGTGTTTTAAGGCTAACACTAATTAAAAATTAAAGGGCCATGTTGATGAATAAAATATATAAATTGCAATGATATTAGACCTGGAATTGGAGATGATGTTAATATCTTACATTTTTCATTAAATGGCTTTTAATTAACTCCTAAGAGGGTAGTCACTCTGCAAAGCCATGTAAAATTAGACCAGTGAGTCGCTAGGAGTTTTTTTAGAAAGTTTTTACTCTGCTACTTTTTCAGATAGAATTTTTCTTTTTAGCGTAAGACTAAATTATTGAGTTTATATATGAGTTAAATTAACTATTTCTCATATCCTTCTTGGCTATGAGGATATTTCTTTGTTTTTTACCTAGTGACTTCTAACATTTTGGTATTTTTAATATTGGGAAGCCATAAAATGGCTTGACACTTTCAGATTTAGTAAAGCTGAAAAGGGAGAGAAAAGGGGAAGAATGATAGTCTCACTGTGTGTAAAGATTAGAGGGAAAAAAGATAACTTGACTCTTTCCATTTATCTTTCTGTTTAAATACTGCCCCAAGTGAACGGACATTGACAGTGGACCAGAGATCTGTTGTTTTGCTATTTACAGATATTTTTCTGCAGAGCTTTGGAACTCAGAATTTTATTACTTGCTACCAGAGTCTTGTGTTTCCTTGGGAACCTTTTAAATAAATAGAAAGAAAGAATACAACTTTAAAGGTCAATAGGAAGTAAACCATCCTAGGACTGTGACTGATACAAGATAAAGATAATTGATAAAAAAGAAAAACCTAATGATCTGATAAAGGAACTGATATACCAGTAGGGCTTCTTTTGGAATGTGAATAAAATAGGTGCAGATGCTTTAAAATGCAGTGTGTGTTAATTGGAGCAATTGATCAGTTATCAAAACTTTTTGCAGATGGTAAAGATTTTATAAGATTTATTTATAAGATTATCTACTGAGTATAGCAGAAACTGTGTCCTAAACAAAGGCAAGCATTTTATAGATAGAAGCCTGTCTAGAAATACTGCTTCTCAGTGTGGGAGCATTTGGAGAGTTTTAAAATTGTAGCTGATGAGAACACAGGTATAAATAATACTACCAAGTTGTCTGTATTTATCTTTGTATTGAGGAAAATGTAGTGAGACTGAAGAACTTTTAGGTATGGTACCTATGACAAGTATAACATCAGAAAATAGTCTATTTTTCCATGTTGATAATAATCTTCAAAGGTTTAATGTAGAATGGTCAAAATTAGTTAAGTGATGGGGCTCTTTGAGTGGTCATGATTTATATTTATTATAATATTATAAAATTTAAATCCAAGGTGGCAACATTTTACAAGGATGTGAGACTTAAGTCTATTGGCAACATTTTACAAGGATGTGAGACTTAAGTCTATTCCTTATAGCATCATCAGGAATTGGTTTGTGGTAGAAAGTGAAATAGAATACATGCCATTGACTGAATGTACTCATGGCATGGACCATGGACAGTTCAGTCACAGTGACTCAGATCCCTAGTCAATGGTCTGTTGGAGGTTAGATACCACAGTTGTGGCATTATGCTATAAAGATTTGTGTGTAGTTTTCTTTTCTTTTCTTTTTTTTTTTTTGCTTAGTATTTTTCTTTTTTTTGTTAAATTTTAAAATTTAAATTCAATTTAGTTAACATATACTGCATTATTAGTTTCAGGGGTAGAATTCAGTGACTCATCAGTTGCATTTATCACCCAGTGCTCATTACATCAAGTGCCTTCCTTTATGCCCGTCACCCAATTATCTCTTCCCCCCCACCTCCCCTCCAGCAACCCTTGGTTTGTTTCCTAGAGTTAAGAGTCTCTTATGGGTTTGCCTCCCTCTCTGTTTTCATCTTATTTTATTTTTTCCTTCTCTTCCCCTATGTTCATCTGTTTTGTTTCTTTAATTCCACATATGTGTGAAATCATCTGGGATTTGTCTTTCTCTGACTGAGTTATTTCGCTTAGCATAATACCTTTTAGTTCCATCCATTTCATTGCAAATGGCAAGATTTCATTCTTTTTGATGGCTGGGTAATATTCCATTACACCCCCCCCCCACATCTTCTTTATCCATTCATCTGTTGATGGACATCTGGGTTCTTTCCATATTTTGGCTATTGTGGACATTGGTGCTATAAACATTGGGGTGCATGTGCCCCTTCGAATCACTATGTGTGTAGGTGTGTAGTTAGGAAAGAAATTGTTCTTCATGTTATCTGAGGAAAAATTCTGCCTTGACTCATCAATAAGGAGAGGAATAAAGACTGATTTGACAAGATTAAATATCAAAGAACCATTTTATTACCCCCAAAGGTGGGGCTTTCCATATACTCTGTTAGAAGATAAGGCTTAAGTCTGGAGCTGAGGCTTATTACTTTCTGGCCCCAAGTGTAGCTTTTGGGGCTACTTGTTTGATGGTGCCTGGTAGACTCCTGTCCACTCATTGGCATGGGAGACATGAAACATATTTTATACCTCAGTGGCCAGAGAAGCAGAAAACCATTGAGAGACAAGAGCCAAAGCTGTGTTGCCCTTTAAAATAAGTTGGTTTTTATTGTATATTTACTATACAGGAAATAATACAAAAAAATGGTAGAGCAAATACCCATGTACTTAACATTCAGCTTAATACATAGAACTTCTGTACTCCCATCTCTCCCTACCTTCTTTCTCATCACCCAGATATGAGCAGTATCTTGATTTTGAGGTTTCATTCCCTTGCTTTTGTCTATAGCTCTAGCAGATACTCATGTATCCCTAAACAATAGGTGGTTTACATTTCACACTTTTCAATTTTATATAAAGGTAGTCCTGCTGTATGTATCCTTTGGTGACTTGCTTTTTGCTCAACAATCTGTTCTTAAAATTCATTCATGTTGATACATGTAGTTTTTTTATTCTCTCTATTGTGTAATATGCCTTTGTATAATATAAACACTGCATTCATTTCCATGTTGCTGGACAAAGTAGACAAAGGGGTTTATTTCCTTTTTTTTCCTCTGCTAAATTAAGCAAGACTATTATTTCTGTAGAATGCCCACTGTAGGCAAGGCACTGTTCTAGATTCTGGGTGTACCTCAGTGAGCAAAAGAGACAGAAATCCCAACTCTTATTGAACTTTTATTCTTGTTGGAAGACACAGACCAAAAAAAAAAAGGTAAATTATATGATTTGTGAGAATGTGGTAAGTGTGATAGAGACAAAGCAGAGACAATGTTAAGGGGTACTTGTATTGGGAATGGAATTGAGATTTTAAACAGGTTGATCAGAGATCTCATTAAGAATGTGGATAGTTGAAAACAGACTTGGAGATGACAGAAAGAACTATGAAATGATCTGGGGAAGGAATGTTCCAGGCAGAGGGAAGAGTGCAAAGACCTTGAGGGGGGTGCTTCTCTTATATTTTGTAAATTTCTCCTGGTGCACATGTGCAAGAGGTTTTCAAATGTGTTACTAGGCACGGAACTTCTGGATCATGGGCTATGCAGTTATGTACATTATTAATTTGACCAGTGTATTGGTCTCTGTGGATTAACTGTTGGAACACACAATCTGCTCTCTCTTTAGTTTCCTTTCCCGTTCATTTCATCTTCTCCTTACATTAGTTTGGAAGTTATACACGTTATTTCTATTCATTTAGTGTTTACTCAAAACATTTTAACATGCATACTTAACAAGTCTAAAGTTGATCACTAAAAGTACTATCTTTGCGAATAATATAACCTTAAACACATTAACTCAATTATGCCTCATCATTTTATATGCTATTTTTGTGTGGTATTTTAGTTCTATTTTTTTTAAAGATTTTATTTATTTATTTGACAGAGAGGGACACAGCGAGAGAGGGAACACAAGCAGGGGGAGTGGGAGAGGGAGAAGCAGGCTTCCTGAGGAGGAGGGAGCCAGATGTGGGGCTCAATCCCAGGACCCCAGGATCATGACCTGAGCTGAAGGCAGATGCTTCACGACTGAGCCACCCAGGCGCCCCTAGTTCTATGTTTTTTTAAAAAACTACTAGTTAAACACTATTGTTATTGTTTTAGACATTTATACTGTTGATTTAGCAATCAGTGCTTATTTGAATTTCTCATATGTTTTCTGATTTTTTTCTTTCTTTCTTTCTCTTTCTTTTTTTTCTTTCTTTTTTTCTTTCTTTTTTTCTTTCTTTCTTTCTTTCTTTCTTTCTTTCTTTCTTTCTTTCTTTCTTTTCTTTCTTTCTTTCTTTCTTTCTTTCTTTCTTTCTTTCTTTCTTTCTTTCTTTCTTTCTTTCTTTCTTTCTTTCTTTCTTTCTTTCTTTCTTTCTTTCTTCTTTCAAGATTTTATTTATTTATTTGAGAGAAAAAGAGTGAGTGAGAGAGAGAGAGCACAAGCCAGCGGGGAGAGGCAAAGAGAGAGGGAGAAGCAGACTCCCCACTGAGCAGGAAGCCTGATGTGGGGCTGTATCCCAGGACCCTAGGATCATGTCCTGAGCCGAAGGCAGACACTTAACTGACTGAGCCACCCAGGCACTCCTATTTCCCAATTTCTTTATTTATCATTCCATCTTATATCTCAGACTTTAATCTGGGATCATTTTTTTCTCCTTGCAACACATTCTGTAGAATTTCCTTTGTTGGGGGGAGAGTGTTGATCACAAACCCTCTCAATTTTTGTCCATCTGACTTTTGGGAAAAAATTATGGGCTGGCTTGAGCAGTTGAGTTGTATTTGTATAATATAGTCAATGCACAAATCACTTTCCTTGGATTAAACAGCCTAGGTGGCAACATTAAGGTATCATCTGAAATGTGTATTGTTCTAAATGAAGCCACAATGGAATCTTCTGGAAACTTGTGCATGGGGGCAATTTAGTCAATATAGAAGGCTATCTGGTTCCACATGCCTCTCTTTATGGGAAATAGTAACTCAAAAGCACATCTGTCCAGGCACAAACTCTGTAGGCTGCAGCCAGAATTGTTGGGGAAAAGCATGACAGTTTTGGGTCCTGTGTGATGAATTCCAAAATATTCCCCAGATACCTGATATATTCTGCCAGTTTGTGGGTGAAACAAGGATTAAAAAAAAACCTTTATCTTTAGAAGCAATTAAAATTTTTTTATTTTCTTCTTGACTAAAAACTAAACTACTGTGACTTTAAACTTCATTGGTTTTGTTACCACCTTAATTAAGGAAGAAGGAAGAAATGTTAGATAGGGCAATGTAAAAAACAGAATTCTATGAGTAAATGATGAATTCTGACAAAATCTTCTTTACTTGCATGATTAACCTCCTTTCTCAATCTTAAAATGAGCCATTTTTCATTTCTAACAGTTTTACAATCTCTCTACAGTCCAGTCATCCAATGTCCTTTTAATACCTTTTAATACCAATCATTCAAGTTCGGGATCATTTTTATATTTTACTTTTTTACAATTAATGCTTGATGAAGCTGGCCAACATTCAGAACTTAGTTTGACATCTTCAAAGCAGGAGATACTAATAATTTTCTTGTTCTAGTTCTTCATGCCTCTGTGTATAAATATGTAGATGTGTTTATTAGATAATGCTTGAAAACTAATAAAATGTTAATTCATAGAATAAGATTAGATATCTATTTTTGAAAAAGGAAGTAAGGGCAAGGTGTCTTAGAGTCCTCTCATAAATCAGAGTTTGTAAGACATTTATTTTCTTTTTCAGCACATTAGCTAGGTTGTTTAAACTATCTTGGGACCAACTTAATTCAACTTTCATAAATATTCTGGTAGTAACTGTCAGCATCAGGAATTTATAGCAAAAGAACTATATTTTCTAACAAAGATTAAGACAGATGGATCTGTATTTTATACCTTTTATAATGATTCACTTCATTTGCCAACTTAACAACTTATCCAGCTGCTTTTGATCAGCAGCTTCCATATTATTGGTGTATCAATTCTTGCCTTTTTTTTTTTTTAGTGCCAAAGGGAGGAAAGTATAGATAAATAATCAGAATTTATATACTTTGTGCTTTAAAATTTTCAAGTATCCTTTCTTCATTTCTCTCCTGAATTTTGGCTTTTAATTGTGAACTGCGTGACCCACCTCAGTTTTGTCATTTAGAAAATGGATATAATCAATAATTGTTGTACTTAATCCATAGTAATGCTGTCAGGACTAAATAAGACCATCACATAAAACACTAAGGATATTTTCTGGCAAATAGTAAGTACTTAATAAATGAACATGGTTTTTGTTATTATTAGTACTGGAATAGTAGCTGAAGTGGCATGGGCTGAAGACATTGTAATTGAGGAGACAAAGGTATTAAAAGGACATTGGATGACTGGACTGTCCACAACCCAGAAGGGTGGTAGGAGAGAGGTAGGTAGTCTAAATTGTTTGCTAGTGTCTTTGGTTAATCAGAGAGGTGTGGATAGAGACTGGTAAACAGCAGTGATGAGGAATAAGAGAGGCATGATCCTTAAAGGAGCATGGATTTTTACTTGAAGGAGGAGGAGCAGAGATCTGGATGGGAGCATTGGAAAATAAGAAAAATGCTGATCCCCAAACCCATGCCTGGTATATATGGCAAAATGGGCATTTGCTCCTCAATGGGCTTTTGGGGAGGTTGTGTACTTGTGGTCCATCCAAGTTTCAGTGTAGGCAAGGTGTTGGAAGATATTGAGGATGTTGTAAAGGTATTTTTACTCTGAGAGGAGTTCCTCTGAGACAAAATAAATAAGTTTTAGAGGAAGAGGAACATCATGGTTGGTTTAGAGGAAAGAAGTCCAAAGCGAAATGGGAATGAAACTGTGGGAAAGGAAAGCTGACTAGAGGGAATTGTATCTTGGATGATGATCAAGAATAACATGTGTGTGAGGCACAAGGCTTCCAGAAGGAATTAGACCTGTTTTTTTGGTTCCTGTCAAGATGGGGAAATCAGCCATGAAGAGGGAATGGGACTAAGGCTATTTGAACTGGTGAGTGTGGTGGCTGGAGCCTCAGGTGGCAGGCTACCAGAGGCAGTGAGAGGATAGAGGGAAGTTTGCAAGTTATGCTCTTGCCTCTTCCTTATTTCCTTGGGAAAATCAATGTCCACTCCTTCACCACAGAAATTGGCAGCCACTGTCCAGAGATAATAAAAGAGCAGCACAAAAGCTCTGTTGGGGTGAGATGTGGTTGAAAGCAGCCATGGAAAGACCAGCTGCCCTTGGGCTTTCACTGCTCCATTTCTTCTCCCTCCAAAGGCCCAGGGATGATAAGTTACAATGTAGGCAGACTTCCTCCTTTTAGTGGTGTTTGTAAGTATTAATCAGAGGATCTGCCTGTGCAGTGACAGTAAAGGGGAGGGTCAGGAGAGGTTTTATGGTGCCTAGAGCCTTCTATCTTCCTGTCCTCTCACTTAACTCACTGGGACTGACAAACTAATGCCTGGCCTTCAAGCTATTCTCATGACACAATTCTGGATGGAATAGCTAATGCTCTTCTGTTCACAAGCACACAAAACAAAACAAAGATACTAGAACCCTGAAAAGTAGAACTATTATACATGAAAGACAATAAACTGAACACCATATATCATCTGAAGCAGTATTATTGCAACAGAATGTACCAAGAATTTAAAGCATGCATGATAAGTATACTTATTAGTAATATGAAGCAAGAATAAGAAGTTATAAATAGGAACTAAGGGGAAATATTCGGAATGAAGAATGTGGTATTGAAATAAAGTATATGAGCACTGGGATAGGTATCAGCAAGGACATAGCAGAAGAATGAATTAATGAAGATAAGATTGCAGAACTTACCCAGAGGGAGCAAGATAGAATAAAGAGAAAAAAAACCCACCAAGAAATATGGAGAAGTGCAAATAGGATTGTACCAGTTGATAGGATTTCATAAAGGAGGGAGGAAAAAAAAGAGAATAAATACTTGAACAAACAATATGGTTTAATTTCTCATGTTTAAAGATAAAAAAAATCCCAACGTGAAAGGGCTCATACAGTGCCAAACAGGATAGAGAAGGGAATATCCACACTGGGAAATTTAATATCAGAATATAGGAACATTAAGATGAAGAGAAAATTCTAAAAGCTTCCAGAAAGATTCCCCACCAAGGAAAATGGACCAGACTGACACCACTTTTCTCAACACCAACATTAGATATCTATCTATCATCTATCTATCTATCTATCTATCTATCTATCTATCTATCTATCTATATCATCTATCTATTATCTATCTTTATCATATATATACATATATATATATGAAGAAGAAATAGTCTTAGGCATTGAAGGAAAGTAACTGAATTAAAATTCGGTTTTATCCAGCTAAATTGTCATTCAAATATGAGAATATAATAAAAAATACTCTCAGCCTGCAAGGTCTTGTTGCACAACCCCCCACCAATCTCTCTTGGAGAAGACCTTCAAATCAGAAGAGCTTTGGGGGCTAGGAGTAATAAAATAACATGTACTTTTAATATAAAAAACAAAATCCAGTATCAAAGAAATAAAAAAGGGGAAGTACAATACAATGAACCAGGACATTTTTTGGAGGGAAAGATATCAATGTTGATAACTTTAAGAAATCAATAAGGGTAGGGGCACCTGGGTGGCTCAGTCGTTAAGCATCTACCTTCAGCTCAGGTCATGATCCCAGGGTCCTGGGATCAAGCCCCGCATCGGGCTCCCTGCTCAGCAGGGAGCCTGCTTCTCCCTCTCCCAGTTCCCCTGCTTGTGTTCCCTCTCTCGCTGTGTCCCTCTCTGTCAAATAAATAAATAAAATTTAAAAAAAAGAAATCAATAAGGGTAAATAAATAATTCTTCCAATAAAAGCAAGAACCGTAAGGACAAAAATCATGTTTACCTTCTTTTTTCCTTCTTAAAGATTCAAGTATAGTTAGCATACTGTGTTATGTTAGTTTCACAGTATAATGATTCAACAATTCTATACATTTCTTGTGCTCATCAGATGTTTACCTTTTAAACCAACAGAAGGAAAGTAGTTCTGTCCGAATGGAAATCATGGAAGGGGAGAAAAGAGGGAGAATACAATAAGTAAGAAATATGAAACAAGGTGGCTGGAATATATCTGAATATAAAATAAGAACAAATGATTTAAGATCATCAGTTAAAAATTTAGCATCTCAGATTGGATTAAGAAAACAAGATCCAAGAATATGTGCTCTTCATCAGACACACTTAAATAACACAGAAAGAAGGACTGAGAAAGGAAAGAGTAGCCAACCACAGGTCAGAATAAAAGTGGGGTAAGTAGCTTAATAATTGACAAACTAGAATTTAAGGCAACAAAATGCCATATTCCTAATAATATAATTTATGTACAGGTAAAAGGGAAATTAGAGTACATGAACACATATGTACTAAAATGCCCTGTTAGAATGTATAAAGAAATAAGTGGCAGAATTTGAGGGAGAAACAGATAAATCAATGATCTAGGTGGAGATTTTAACACAATCTTCTTAGAAACTAAGTAGTCAAGAGAAAAAAAGGAAAATTTCTGTAGACTAAAATACAATTAATAAATTTATTCTATTAGATATATTGAAGACTATGCACTTAATCAGCAGAGACTACATATTCTTGAGCAATCAAGAACCGTTATAAAAATGTATCTTGGGACACCTGGGTGGCTCAGGGGGTTAAGCGTCTGCCTTCAGCCCAGGTCATGATCCCAGGATCCTGGGTTGGAGTCTTGCATCAGGTTCTTTGCTCAGGGAGGAGTCTGCTTCTCCCTCTGCCTGCTGCTGCCCCTCTTTGTGTTCACACACTCTCTCTCTCTATCTGACAAATAAATAAAATCTTAAAAAAATATATATCTTGTATTAGACCCTAAAGGAAGTTTCAACAAATCTCAAATGAATAATAGCAGCTATGTTCTCCAATCTCATTGCAATAAAATTGGAAATTACCAACAAAAGGAGAGCTCAAAAACAAAATAACAAAACAAAACCCCCACCTTATGTTTGGAAACCACACAATTATTTTATTATTTATTCTATTATAAAGTTATTCTTGAATTAAAAAGGAAACTATATAGGAAATTAAGAAATACTTAGCACGGAATGATAGTGAAAATACTGCGTGTTAAGACCTGTGGGGCAGAGCTGAAGAAGGACTAACTCTGATGGAGATTTATAACTTTAAATAGAGCCAATAGGTGGGCGCCTGGGTGGCTCAGTTGGTTAAGCGACTGCCTTCGGCTCAGGTCATGATCCTGGAGTCCCAGGATCGAGTCCCACATCGGGCTCCCTGCCCAGCAGGGAGTCTGCTTCTCCCTCTGACCCTCTTCCCTCTCGTGTTCTCTATCTCTCAAATAAATAAATAAAATCTTTAAAAAAAAATAAATAGAGCCAGTAGGAAACAATACAGGTTTAAAACAGACAAGATTAGCATTCAATTCTAGAAATTGGAAAAAGAGCAAACACAGACTAGAAGGAAACAATAAAGATAGAAGCATAAATGGGCTGTATATTAATTATAATAAAGCTTTCTAAAATGAAAAGCTGTTTTTTTGAAAAGGTTAATAATATAGTCATATCTCAGACAAGAGTCATCAAGAAAAACAAATTCAGATAAGCACAGAACAAGAAGGCCCATGCGAAACCTTCATCTTTTTTTTCATGTGCCCAATGGAGAAGGAGATTGCCTGAGATTCACAGGATGGGTCATCTTGCTCATGTTATTAGAAATCTCCTCTGCCGAGGAGATACAGACATTTACACACCTCGTGTCCATGTGGAGAGATCTGTCCACCTACTACTCCTCTCCCCAACCTCAATTTTATCAATTTTTCCAATTTTGATTCCTCTAAGATAGGATTGTAATGGTATATTGCTGGCTTTACCAGCTGAAAGAAAATTGCTTTTGGTGGTCTTTACAAACAGGTATACAGAAAAAAAAATATTGACACATCAATAGCTGAATACCAGAGATGTGTTGATTTGCTTTAGGAAGGAAACAATTTCTAGAACAGCAGTTGTGTTTGGAGCCATCACCCGTTTAAGTTTATGAAAATTCACTGTCATTTTCCAAGATATATCTGTCCTCTGTAGAGTTTAAAAAGGTGAGGTGAATGTGGTATAAAGGAAATCACTACCTCTGCATTCTTCAAGTCCTTTATGATGTAATTAATCTGCAATTTCTCCAGAAATACAATATTGAAGATTAATATGGCATTTGCTAGTTTTTATGGCCTCAGGATTACTTAAGTAATTCTAATGGACAGTGCCTTAGGGGCTGAATCTCACTTTTTTTCTTTTTTTTTTGGTTGGTCATTCTTTAATCATTCAAGCTTTTGCGTGTTGAATGCCTCCCATGTGAACAGAATAATGACTTCTGTTTTGGCCTAGAGCCAGAAATAGGAGGGAAAACCCTGAGCAGGTTCTTACTACTTTGTTGTGGGTGGTGACCTCACAACACTTACATATTGGTGCTGATAAAGGCAGGGAACCTAAGCAATTTTCACTAACCAGATCTTCAACCTTCTGATGTATTCATTTTGGTGAGTATGACAAATTCCAAACAAATACACACTAGATGAAATGCACATTAAAATCCCAAGGCAGAAATGTCTGTGAGCTGAGATAAGTGTTTGGTGTAGTTTATGTCCAGAAAACCCTCTGAGACTTGACTATAAGTGCAGGCAAGAATGATGAGTGCAGGTTTAAATCATTCCTTTCCACTCCAGGCCAGTCCAGGCCAGTCCATTATGGCTTCCTTTTTTTTTTTTTTTAAAGGATTTTTTAAAATTTATTTATTGAGAGAGAGAGAATGGTAGAGAGAGAGCATGAGAGGGAAGAAGGTCAGAGGGAGAGGCAGACTCCCTGCTGAGCAGGGAGCCTGATGCGGGACTCAATCTGGGACTCCAGGATCATGACCTGAGCCAAAGGCAGTCGCTTAACCAACTGAGCCACCCAGGCACCCGCCATTATGGCTTCCTTAAACATCCATGCCACCCTCTTTCTTCCCCACTCTTCAGATATCATATACAAAGGACAAAGTCTGTTCAAAGACAAGCATTCCAAGTCATGTGAATCTATCATACTTTCATTTTACCGTGTCTTCCCTTTTGATTCAGGACAACAACATCTTTTCTTGCCTTTCTTTTGAGTAGCCTATAATACTATCTTCCCAAATAGGATTTGGGGTGTTCTTTACTATTCTTTCCTCTTGCATCATAGAAATATATCCTTAGATTATTTCAAATGATGAGCTCAAAAGAGTCTCAGCCTCTTCTCCATGACTCACTCCTATGCATTTCCATTTGACTTTTTCCACCCTTTGAGGGGGATTTGACAGCTTTACTCCAGGTCACCCTGAGATTGTGTATGGTCTGCTTTTGATAGAAAAGTATTGTTCATTCAGTCAAGCCAACTTGTTGGTAGCCAAGCAGATGGCACCCTCTGATCACTCACACCTTTTAGATGAATTGTTTCTTAATTTCTTTTTTTTTTTTTTTAAAGATTTTATGTATTTATTTTGACAGAGAGAGACACAGTGAGAGAGGGAGCACAGCATGGGGAGTGGGAGAGGGAGAAGCAGGCTTCCCGCTGAGCAGGGAGCCCGATGCGGGGCTCAATCCCAGGACCCTGGGATCATGACCTGAGCCGAAGGCAGACACTTAACGACTGAGCCACCCAGGAGCCCCAATTGTTTCTTAATTTCTTGAATAACAGAAGACTGGAAGCCAGCCCTATTTGTTTCTCACCTTGGCTTCCTTAACATCACAGGGTTGCTTCAAGTCTCAAGGACAGAAAGGAACTTTTAGCGTAGTGACTAGCTGGGACATGAAGACTTCTATCAGTCATATCAGAGCTGTTTGTTTTAAAAATAAATTTTGTGTCAGGGTTTTCAACTGCTAATATTCATGGTTTCAAGTTCATGACATTAATCTTAAATAAATAAGACAAAACCAGATCAGCACTCTAACAATTAAAGAGTATTTGTTCCAAGTCGTAAAAATGGTTACTGACTTGATGTAGGTTAATTTAGAGACCTTCAGAAATGAGTTTGGATTTCAGTGCTTGAAAATGTCAAATATAAATGTAATAAATTTATTACCATTGTTTTATTCTTCAGGTGATAGTGCTTTGGTAGTTAAAATACAGCTCATAAAATTTATATTTATGTTAAGGCTAATTGATTTTAAAATTTTTTAGAGGGACATCTTCAGAAAAGCACCAAATTGGGGTTGATAAGTGTAGAATATTTAAACCAAGTGATTCAACCTAAGCCTCAAAAGATGGAATTTGAATGACAGGTCAATCAAGCAGTATATCCACACTTACTTGACAAGACATTCTAGAATCTAACATAGAAGTCAAAACTACCACAACAGCAAGTTGGCTAAATGATGTTAATGTGAATGATTATGGAAACCAGTCAGTGTCTTTCGGGAAAAGAAAATCTCTAAAAAGAAGAGTGAATTTCAAGATATCTTTATGGACTTTCCAGTGTTTTCTTTGACAAGCTGATACTTCTTTTGATAGTTGTCATGACTTTCTCTGTTGTTGGAAGTAGGATTTCATAACATTACTGAACATTTTGCATGTTAAATAAAAACTAGAATCAAATAGTTATAATTACCTTGTTCTTTTGGAGGAAATGGTAATTTGATGCAAAAGAATCAGATTTGGAGTGTCATATTTCTAAGTCCGGGTCTCTATTTTAGACCCCTAGATTTTCTTTGATATAGAGTAGAAAGGTAAATTGTTTTTGAATTAGTAAAAATCATTATCTGATTCAACAAACTTTTTTTGTTTCAACAAATTTTTTTTTTAATTTTTTTTAAAGATTTTATTTATTTATTTGAGAGAGAGAGAATGAGAGATAGAAAGCACGAGAGGGAAGAGGGTCAGAGGGAGAAGCAGACTCCCCGCTGAGCAGGAAGCCCGATGTGGGACTCGATCCCGGGACTCCAGGATCATGACCTGAGCCAAAGGCAGTCGCTTAACCAACTGAGCCACCCAGGCACCCTCAACAAAATTTTTTTATGTTGCAATATTGATTTTTATTGATGACAATTTGGTAGCAGGACTGAACATTTGAGTTTCTTATTAAATCAGACTGAGTTACTGTGAATTTAAAACATTTAAAAAACTTACAATGTTTAACAAATTTTCTAGTTTTAGTTCTAGATGCATACAAGTGGAGCTATGCTTTAGCTTGGATGGAGATAGATTTTAAGTGAAATGTAGCGGAATGTCCTAGATTTTACATTAATCATATTTGGGAAATGTTTTTCTCTCCTTACTTACAAGCAATGTATTTTGTAATGAAATGTTAGTTCATTGTTATCTCTAGGTTGCTTGCTGATAGAAATTAGTTAATAATGAATAGCCACACATTCCAAAAAGACCAGCCATGTCAGCATGTAGACTCTGAATAAAGCTCTTTAGAAAATGTTAGCAAAGTTTTACAAATTCCCATGTACAACCTGAGAAATTGTTGAACCATGTCATAACATATATAGTATGTATATCTCAATAAAACTGAAGAAAAAAATCTCTGGACCATGTTTGGTGACAAGTCAGGATGAGTTTTTCTCTGGAAGACTCCTTGACCTCTAGTGTAAATAGATTTCTTTCTGGGTTCTCCTAATCCTCTATACACAACTAAGTCCTAAACATGTCTGAATCCTAAAGTCCACATAACGTGAGTTCCCAGGTTAGGAATCCTGATGCAGTTATTAGAAGCATATTTGTATCAGTTAGAATGCTACAGTGATTTTTCTGGAATCTTTTTGAGAGCAGAACTATGCCTTCTACCCTTGATGCTAAGTCTGTGGCACATAGTAGGAAGCTACATGAACTCTTGACTAAATAAATCCGTTTATAAGCTTTTCCTCAGAGAGATGCTTTTTTTTCCTAATTGTAAAATCTATTTTGCTTCCCAACATTTTAATCCATTGTGTTGTTGGAAAGTACTTCCATTGACAGTCCATTAGAGGCAGCACTGCCTATGTGGAATCTTTGCCTGGCGATGTCCCCAGCACACCATTTAAGAGATCCTTGTGTGTAAATCTTCATTGCTCATTGAGATACTGTTTTATTACTTCCCTCACGAAGGATTAAAGTGAGATCAAATATTTATTTTCTGGTATTTGGGAGCCATTTAAAATAGGTGTTACCTATTTTTAATCCTTTCAACTGCATGTTTAAGGAGACAAAAATCCTTTATTTTAATGAATAAGAAACTGAAATGCTGGCATGTAAAAAAAGTTGTCCAAGACCTTACCAGCACTAGTAAACAGCGGAACTAAAATTTGCAGACAGGTCTGCCTCTGCTTCATCAAGGGCCCCAGACACTGTTCACATAGCCATGAGGGATGCTGAAGAACCCTTAAATCTACTTCCAGGAATGCATTTCTCCCTCTTTGAGTCCCGCATAAACCAGGAAGCTCTGAACTCAATGAATACTAGTTTTAAGGAATCAATTAACTCCAAACTTAAAACAATTCTGAATTTAAAAACATGTAGTAAATATTGATTAGTAAATGCCTATTGTTCTGGATAAGAACTATATGACATAAAGGATGGACAAAGAAATGGAAAGAAAGCAAAAATAATTGAAATTAAATAATTGAAGTGTAAATACAGACTCATTGAGCATGGTACTAACATTGAAACCTGGCTTTGTCAACTTTAAGGCTAGTGATTGTCTTACAAGTTGCTGTGTGGATCATCATTCTGTTTTAAGACTCTGAAGATGGAGGTGTTGAGCAACTAATGGTTTCTATTGTGTTTTGCATCATTTCAGTCTGGTTTTTGGAACTATAAAGTTGGTATTGAAAGGTACACAGCCCTTTGGTTTAAAGATGTTTTATTTTAACACGTATTCAGGAAAGTCAGTTTCCAATTATGGTAAAGCTAGAGAATTAGCTTGGAAATTTCTGTAATTTATTTTCACTATGGAATGAAAAGAAGAAACAAAGCATAGGAGATAAGGTCATTAAATTCAATTTTTTTTCTTTCCTTTTTCTTTTTTTTTGATAAGAAAACTGAGACACAAGATAGCTGAATTAGTTGATTACATAGTTCATTAGTCCAGGGCCTGGTTAGTTCCATGTCTTTTGATTTCTGACCTAATGTACTTACTAAGTAACTGATATATGTGTTTTTCAACTAGAGGATAAAATGCAAGGTAACTTTCGAGTAAAAGATAAAATTTCTTTATACAATTAAAGATTTAAAATAAAATGGTTAAGATAAATTTCAAATGTTCCTACATACTGAAAAGACAGTGCCTTTCATTCTTACTATTGACTCAACAGACATTCATTAGCTTTGTTTCCCTTCCAGTTTGGCCTGGACCCAATAATCAATTTTTCCAAAAATTCTCACCATCATTCTCAATTCCCTTAAGACATTTACTGTCCATTCACCCCTTTTCTAGGCCCCCTGTTATGGATCAATGATCTGTCTTCTTGGTTCCTGCCTCTGGGTTTCTGAGAAGTGCTCAAAAAAGTTGCCTAACCATGCTGATGGTGTCATTACCAGGGCAAATGTTCCAAACTCAACTGGGCCTCTGATGATGCTTAGCAATTCTATTCTTAATCTGTGGCAGGGTCCCTTTTCTAGTCATATATGGATTTTGTAAACTGTTACTCCTTTTTTCAAATCCCCAACCTCATCCTTGTCCCCTGCCTGACTATATGGTGCTTCCACTTTTACTCAGAACATCAAGGCCGTCAGATAAGCATTTCCTCAGTATTCCTTCTATTCACTTCTGAAATTAAATATATTTTCTTCATCTTTCCTTCCTTCCTTAGAGGAAGCATAGACGTGGTCAAGAGAAAGGGCCCTGGAGTCAGATAGCATCTCAGCTCTTCAATCTAGTAAGTGTGTGACTTTAGGCAGATTCCTTACTCTGTGCTTAAGTCTTCTCTGTGTGATGGGTGTAATAACAGTATTTACCGCATAGGCTTGATATAAAGAGTAATGAGGTTTATACATACATACATACATACATACAAATACATAGAATGCATGGTGCTTGGCACAAGGTAAGTGTACAAGTTAGCAGGATTAGTTTTATTGTGATTTTTGTTATTGCCTAGAAAAGAAATTGTTCTATTCTTTCCTCAGTTAACTCTATCTCCTTTAGGATTTTGAGCTATATTTTATATCCTTTCTCTTTTCAGCCCATCTCTCCCCAATGCCATCTTCTTTTAGTTTAAAAGTAGGCGTACCTGGGTGGCTCAATCAGTTAAGCATCTGATTCTTGGTTTTGGTTCAGGTCATGATCTAATGGATCATGGGGTTGAGCCCCACATCGGGCTCCGTGGTCAGTGAGGAGTCTGCTTGAACATTCTCTCCCTCTGCCCCTCCCCTGACTCATGTGCTCTTTCTCTAAAATAAATAAATAAATCTTGAAAAAAAGAATATCAGTAATAAGCTTCTATCTTTTTAGTTAATATCTAACTGTAAACCTTATCCTGACCTTAACCCTGCCTTATTCTTATCCTTCCATTATCATACAACTCTGGTAACTCCAAGTAATTTCTGAGCTTCCATGGAACTCAAACCCAGAATTCATGGTTGAATGGGATGGAAAAATCAGCTAATTTTGAGATGCTATCATTATATGACTAAAGAATGTAAAACTTACTCTTTTTCATCATTAAAAATGAATTCAGGAATGTCAGCAAGTGGTGGAGCAGGAAGCTATGGACACTCCTTTACCCTCTGAACATAATAATTCACCAAAGTTCATGGATATCTTCCTTTTGTGAGAAATCCAGAAACCAATTGAAAGACTCCTATTCTCCAGGATAACATAAAACCAGACTCATTGAAGCCGGTAGGGAGATTCAGGACACCTTCTTGCCAGAATCCCTATCCCTGGCACAGTGTTATACACAAATCAGTAATTATGATAGACCACATTAACAGAATGAAAGATAAAAGTCACATGGTCATCTCATACATGCAGAAAAAGCATTTAACAAAACTCAACACCATTTTGTGATGAAACTCTCAACAAATTAGGAGTAGAAGTTTACCTCATTATAGTAAGTTTGTATATTAAACCCTGTAGCTAACATCATACTTAACAGTGTAACAATGATAGCTTTTCCTTTGTGATCAGGAACAAGGCAAGATTGTCCACTCTTGCTGCTTCAATTGGACATAGTATTAGAAGTCCTAGCCAGAGCAATTAAGCAAGAAAAAAAAGCATCTGAGTTGGAAAGGAAGAAATAAAGTGATTTCTGTTCACTGATGACATGATATCTAATATAAAAAACCCTAAAGAATTCACACACACACACACACACACACACACACAATTGTTAGAACTAATAAATGAATTCAGTAAAATTTCAGAATACAAAATCAACATATAAAAATCAGTTACATTTCTATATACCAACAATATACTATCTGCAAAGGTAATTAGGAAAATAATCCTATTTATAGTAGTATCAAAAAGAACAAAATATTTAGGAATAAATTTAACCAAGAAGGTGAAAGTCTTATACTTTGAAAAACAGAAAACATTGCTGAAACAAATTAGCAAAGACATAACAAGAGAAAGATATCCTGTGTTCTTTTTAGTGGAGAATAGTACTTAAAAGCCACGATCAGGGCATTAGGTGCACTCAGGGTCATTGCAGTATTACTGCTCCTAGGCTCTCTCAGTGGACAGAACTAGATGATATATATGTGTGTATACACACACACACACACACACACACACACACACACACAGACACCCACACAACTACATCCTCATATATGTGTATATACATATATACACATTTATAAACATATTTTGATATATATTTATATAAGGAAAATCATGAATTGACACAGATATCTCCAATTCCAATCCAATACCACATGGTTCATTCTAGTTTTCCCCTTTCATATTTGTACCTCCTTTCTCTGATGATGAGATACCTGGCTCCCTTTAATCTTAGTATTTTATTCGTTAATAGATATTCATGAAAATAATCTCCCACTTCAGCTGACACTAATTTCCTTTCATGGATGTTCTCTTGGCCCACTCAGACTCTGACACTACATGTCAGGCTCCCTACTACCTTTCCATGGGCTCTAATAATCCATGCAAGCCTGCTCTTTCCCATAATCCCCTTCACATGGATGCTCTCTGCACACTGCTCATACTTTGACTTTCCATACTGGGTCATCCTTTATCCCATGCTTTCCTCATCCCATCTCCCCTCCACATGATTTCCCTCCTTAATCTGTTCAGATAATGATACCCCACAATACTCTGCCTCTTTAGGTAGATGCCCTTCTCACCCTGGCTAGGCTTTAACATCTTGCTCAAGGTTACCATGGCTACCTCCTACTTTCAGCATAAATGACTAACTATATTGTTATGCCCTCACTTATGGCTTTAGAACAGAACTGATCAGGAAAGGAAGGGAAGGGAAAGGGAAATGGAAAATTGTACCCACTGGAATTTATCCCTAATCCCAGTTTCTGCAACAGTGCTGATCAGTCTTAGTCCACCTTGCCTGCTCATTGAATCATGTATCTTGCCAGTTGATCATGATTTCTTACTAATTCCTGCTTGTGGTCTGCTTGGCCCCTGTATATGCTCACTAAGCATGTCACTGACTTAAACTCTTCCAGTGCCGTGTCCTTATCTCCCTCCAGGCTGCAGATAGCTGTTCAGGATCAGGTTTCTGACTCAACTCACTTCTGCCACAATCACAACTGTTCTCAGGAAGAAAGGTTAGATGCATGGTACCAAACCAAGAATCATCTCTGAAGAGTAGTTGTTGAAACTACAGCTGTGGAGGAGGTTTAAAATAAGGAAAAAGAAGAGGAAACTAGATAATGCCTTGGGAAGAGTGTTTATGTGTTTATATTTAGGGAACAGAAAGAGAAAGAAAAGGAAAGTTAAAGAAGAGGTATCTTGGACTAATCTACAGCCTGGTAAAAATTGAAGTAATTGGCCTAGGTGACTAATTTTTTTATTTGACTAAATTTTTAAAATTTGACTCAGTGTGTGTCCTTAAATAATTTAAATTGGAAGTGTAGTGGTATTATTATAGAACTGGTGTAAACTAAGAAATATGACATTATAGAATAACTTGTTACAATAAAAATGACTCAGTAGGTTGAGTCAAACTAAGTGATTCATCTATACAGCTTGTCAGATCATCTGACAACCATTTTGCCTGACTTTAGAGTTCAAGTTACAGAAAGTCTTGCTTCTTCTGTTTTAGTTAACTTTTGGGTGGATAGTTTGTTATGACAATAGCAGTCTTATGAATTCATTATAAAAAGCCTTGTGGAAGAGAGGCTTTGGACAATAGAGCTGTCTCTTAGATTGCATGGCTGGTTATTTGCTGAAAACAATTTTTTTTTGCCTAGGTGACCTTGTTTAGATTGGCAAATTCTCTGGAAATGTGGGTAGCGTGTATATTCATTTTATTCACCACTGTATCCCTATTACCTAATATACTGTCTGGCATATTATAGATTTTCAAAAAGTACTTGTGAAATTATTGAATGAAAAGAGATTGTTCTACACTTCTTTGAGAAGTCATCATCTGATGGTAAGAAAAGTAATTATAGAACAGTTTTTGAGACAGTTGTAGGAAAGCAGTCATGGGCTAAAAAATTTCCAAGACAACATGGAATCTAAAAAACAAAACAGATAAAGAAACAAACAAACAAAAAGCAGAATCAGACCTATAAACACATAGAACAAATTTATGGTTGCCAGAGAGAAAGGGGATGGAGAGAGGGGCAAAATAGGTGAAGGGGATTGGGAGATACAAGCTTCCGGTTATGGAAGAAGTAAGTCATGAGGATGAAAGGTACAGCATAGGAAATATGGTCAATGGTATTGTAAGAGTGTTGTATGGTGACAGATGGTAGCTACATTTGTGGTGAGCATAGCATAACATATAGAGATGTCAAATCACTATGTTATACACCTGAAACTAATGTAACATTGTGTTTCAGTTATACTCAAATAAAAAAATTTAAAAACTTTTTCTAAGGCAATCCTCAAGGAACATGAATATGGAATATATTAAAGATTTTATCTGTAACAATGCAACAAGTGTGTTCCCTTTATAGAAGTAGATAAAATTTTTTATTGTGCTTATAATTTAAACCTTTCCTATTCAAGCTTTGACTCCCTACAGTGGGTCACCTTTCAGTGCAAATGCTTTCCTCATCTTATATCCTCTCCACATGGTTGCCCTCAAACAGTAAATCACTAAGAAACAGGTAGCTGGATAACATAACATTTTGAAGTCCTTTTTAGAAGCACGTAGATGCAGGACATCTAGCAAGACAGTTATGCTGAGTGGATCTTCCTTCACTACCCCAGCACACACACAGTATAATTTCAAATAACCGTGGTCATAAAACCACCCCATTTATAAGAAAATTATTGCAGTGATTAAGTAGTTTAGTAATAATATATCTTCCAGATGGCTTAATGAGAATTACTGTAAGGTGGTTATTTTCATCATAATTTTTTTACCCCCATTGTTACATTCATCAGATAATAGCCTTTTCAATAGTTTGGGGTTTAACTTTTTAAGAAAATGGCACTTGAACAAATATTTCCCATATGGGAAGAAGGGGACTAACCTATATTTAGCTTATGTTCTTTTCCTAGCAGTATGCTATTTAATCTTAAAAGATTTATCTTTCTGTTAAGTGAAGCATAGATAATAATTAATCAGTGTGTTTCATTAAAAGAAGTCAGTTATAAAAGACCCTTATAGTTAAAAGCTAGGGTTCAAGAGTGGACAGATCACCTTTAAATTCTGGCTTCTCTGTTTTCTAGCTGGGCTTTTGGGCAGTTTATCTAATGTTTCTTAGGCCAAATTTCCCCATTAATAAGGTGGATTTAATAATATTGCTTATTTCATTGAGACATTTAGAGCATTCAGTGAGAAAATACATGTAAAGCAGTTAGCTTAATACCTGGCACATAACAAGTGCTCAATAAATATTAATATTTCTTTATTATAGAAGGCTATCTGGCTTCTCTCACTTATTTTAGTGCTTTCAAGGTTGTTCCATGTTGTAGTACATATCCATACTTAATTTCTTTTTACGATTGGATAATATGCCTTTGTGTGAATATACCACATTTTGTTGATTCATTCTTCAGTTGATTAACAGGTGTTTCCATCTTTTGGTGATTGTAAATAGTGCTGCTATGAACATTTGTGTACAAGTTTTTGCCTGAATACCTGTTTTTAGTACTTTTGGATACATGCCTAGAAGTGAAATTGCTGGATCATATGGCAATTCTATGTTTAATTTTTTTTGAGAACTACAAACTGATTTCTGCAGTGGCTGCACCATTGTGCATTCCCATCAGGGATGTATGAAAGTTCCAAATTTTCTACATCCTCACCAAAACTTATTATTTTCTGTTTTTAAAAATGATGGCCAGCCTAGTGGTCTAAAGTGTTTGTGGCTGTTTACATGTCTCTACTAGACTATCAGCTTTTCTGGGGGATGATCTAAATCTTATTTCCTCTTCTCACATGTTGAACAATAAATGAATTTTATTTATTATTATAGAAATCCCAGACTTTAAGGAGTCTGTGATTTAGTGGGAGATGTAAATGCATAAAGATGTTTAAAACCTGCAGGAGGAGCCCTAGGGGAGGATGTGCAGAGTACAAAACGAGTGCAGAGGGAACACAGTTGGATGACTCTTCCTGGGGCACTGTGGGAAGGCTTCACTGAAGGACTGACCAGTGAGCTGAGTCTTTGTGAGGAAGGAAGTTGTCTAGGTAGAGAACTGGGTCAGTGGCATTCCAGGCAGATGGAAAATCATAGGCAAAAGCAGGCAAGTGGGAAAGAGCATGTTGCATGTAGTTTTGAAGAGAAGCAAAAGGATATCTCAACAATGAAAATACTATTTATTGTTTATTTGAAGTGTCAACAAAGAAAGAAGTCTTATCTAAACTGCTATCAGTTGTATGTAAATTAATAAAAGAAAAATAACCAAATAATACAAATATGCCAAAAAGATATGATAGAATAATGGTAGTATAGAGCAATGACTACATTTCAGCACTAACTGGCTCTGTGACCTTGGGCAAGTTGGTGACTTAGTGAAATAAAAGGGCCGGAATAGATGGATTTTAAGATTCTTTCTAACCTAAACTTCTATGAAGCAAAACAAACAAGCAACTGATTCCACAGTTTTTTTTTTTGACTGAGAAGTCTGGTAAAGTTAATCAAATCATTTAGACTGGTTCATGTGTATGGAAGCAAACACAGACATTTTGCTCATCATTTCCATATGGCCTATTGGTAGCCATTATGGGGCATTTTGCCTGGAAACTTCCCCTCAAAATATTGCAGAGAATAGAGAATTGAAACAGCATGTGACAATGAAACATTTGTTAGGGTGGTTTTCATTTGTGTGTGAAAAATCAGATTTATCATGTCCTCTATTATGTACTCTACCTTCATCCTTCCTTAAAGATGTCAGTATACCTTCACACAAGTGAACGCTTTGTCACGTATATTTTACCCTCTTGGGTTTGCTTTCTGATATTTTTTCCAGTAGTACATGAATCAGTTGACCAAGAGATTCTTTTGAAATTTGGCCTATCTTCACATAGGCCAAATTTCCTAATATGTTAGCTCTTAGCTGCTTCTTTTTCTTTAGCCCTCCTGCAGGCTTCTTGACATTTTTTTTTGGTATTTTGATTTCATGCTTGTAAACTGGACACAAATTTTCCACTGAGAACATTGGACAAAGGCTGACGGCCTCACTGCTGCTTATAACAAAATGTTATATCTCAACAGTCATGGTGATAGCTTGAAGAATGCTTTCAGAGGAGTGTAGTCTATCATGCAGATCTATGTTATTTTTCTTCTACTGAAGCACCTCAAATATAATTTAATGAAAGAAAACACAGAGATGTTTCTGTTGGGAATAAACAATAGCCTTTCACAGTTACCACTGCAGATCTCATTAGTAAAAGAACATGTCTTTACTGCTGCAAATGAACAAGAAGCCTGAGTTTTATGTTTTCTAAATATGTGTAACTCCTATAAATTGACTACTATTGCAAACCGACCTAAGATCATTTAATTACACCCTGTTTTTAGGTTTCTTTGGTAATTAATGATAACCACTTAAAATTTTCAGGTGGGTGAGGATGAACTACCTCACCCAAGCCTTGCTAACATTGCAATGAACTATGTCTTAGACCAAAGTGGGCCACAAAAATAGACATTTAGTAAACAAACATTTATTAGCCAACAGGCACAAAATACTTCATAGATCCTGTGCTGAAGAAATCTCAAGTTTCTGATCGTTGTGTTGCTCTGCACCACCTTGGAAGAATGGCTCTTTGAAGGAAGACACAAGGGCATTTTAGAAGCAAGATGCTGCTTCTGTTATGGTTGATATTAGGCAGTCAAAAATCCTCTAATAACTGGACCCAGGACCATCTAGAGATCAAGTCACAGGCACCATCCTGAAGGTTGAAGCTAAAGATCTCACTAGATTCTTATACTCTGCTCATTTAAGAGTGGTAAATATTTTCAAAATATTTTAACCAATCCACATACCTTGAATCCTCTAAATTTATCAAATGAGGATATATTTCTAACATTCAGTTTGCTAATGGACAAACCACTGATTTCACCTGCAACATTCTATTTTTGACATGAAGTATGCTAATTAATAAAACATTTGATCATCCCTGAAGCTGGTAATGGGAACACTTGTAATAGCTACCTCTGGAGTATGGCTTTAAGGGGGTAAAGCTAGCTGGCCTCCTCTGGAGTACAAATTCCTAATTAGAGCATCTAATTGTACCTGGCTTGTAACTGAACTAATGATGTGATACTACACTGTCTATGCTGAAATGCTTTAAAGAAAATTACAGACAACCACTCAATGATAACTTGTGTGTTAGTTTCCTATTGCTATTGTAACAAATTACTCAGAATTTAGTGGCTTAAACAATATAAATTGATTATCTTACAGCTCTGGAGGTTGGAAGTCCAGAATTATCTTGTGGAGCTGAAATCAAGGTGTTGGCAAGGCTGCATTCTTTCTGGAGGGTCTAGGGGAGTATCCATTTCCTTGTCTTTTCCAGCTTCTAGAGGCTGCCCACATTCTTGGCTCATGGCACCATTGCTCCGTCTTCAAAGCCAGCAATGGCTGGTGGAATCTTTCTCATGGTGCATTATTCTGGGTCTCTGCTTTCATCATATTTCCTTCTTTGACTCTTCTTCCCCCTCCCCGCTACCTTCCTTATAAGAACACTAACCCTTGTGATTTTTGGACCCACCTTGATATTCTTGAATAATTTTCCCATCTCAAGTCCCTTAATCACATCTGCTGAAGTCCCATTCACAAATTCTGTGGATTAGGATGTGGACATCTTTGGGGAATCATTATTCTGTTTGTCACTTTCTGCTAATAGTCTAAGTAATTCCTTTAATTTTAATTTAACTTCAATTATGGAGTCTATAGGGAGAATAGAAAAGACATGGGCTTTGGACCTGACAGATCATGGTTAAATCTTGGCTTCTTACCCAACAGCTGTAAGCCATGGGAAAGGAAAATGGAACTATATATAATATAAGGTACGTTGCCATGAAGATTAAATAACATAATGGGTGAAAACCTGGCCCAGTGCCTGTCATATAGGAGACACTAAATAAATGTTAGCTCAAGGTAGCTATCATGATCATTAGCAGAATTTTAGAGTTAGAAAGAAACTCAGAGATCATTTCTACTTCTTTTAGCTGCAGAACTACCTTTTATGGTCTCAAACAAAATCTTTTTTTAAATTGAAGTATCAATGTTCAAATAGAATCTTACATAGAATTTCATGAAAAGCCTCAATCTACAAAAACAATAAAAGCAACAGATAGGTCCCTTAGGTGCAATAAGTTCCTTTCACCTTGTCCTCATCATGCTTCTCCTTCTTTTCCTTCTGTTTTCACTTCTTCCTTTTCTTCTTCTTTTTGGCAGATAATCTTTGGCAGTTGCCAGAGCATTGGTCTCTAGTCTAAGGATAATAGCTTTGAAGCCATGAATCTAGTTTGATCTCTCATTTTGCACTGAAAGAGAGGCACAGAGAGGGGCACCTGTGTAGCTCAGTCGGTTGGGCGTCTACCTTCAGCTCAGGTCATGATCTCAGGGTCCTGTGATCGAGGCCCATATCAAGCTCCCTGCTCAGCGGGGAGCCTACTTCTCCCTCTCCCCTCTGCTCCTGCTCTCTCTCTTACTCTTTCTCTCAAATAAATAAATAAAATCTTTACCAAAAACAAAAAGAAAGAAAAAGAAAGGCACAGAGAGGTTAAGTGACTTCCAAGGTTGCCCAGCTACTCAGTGGAAGAAGAGGTATCAGAATTCAGTACTCTGGATTTAGTTCAATGTTCTTTCTCTATATCATGTTGGAGGTAGATAGAGTGACCAAAAGCTGTTACCGAAATGAAGAATTTTAAGAAATTTAGTTAAGGCAAAATATCCTAAGTGATGGCAAAAATAAAAGGAGCCTTTCTTCTACCACAGAATCTGGTTTTGTATATTGCAAAAACAGTCCTCAGAAGTAACAGAATTTGGCGCTTGATCAGCACCACATAAAAGGAATGTTGTTTGTGAGATGTACTAGATTAGAACCAGCTTCTCTACAGTGAAATAATGTTAGAATTTTGTTTGAAGCTGGGGTTCTCCACAAAGATTTAGAGTTTTGAATTTAGTTTCCAGAGAGCTGGGGTTCTGATGAAAATCTCAGAACATGCTTGTAGGACAAGGCAAGTGCTACAAAGCAGAGTGTGACTGTCTTCTGCTACCCAACAAGGCTAAGGGAGACCAGATGTCTTCATTTTCAACTTCCCTTTCAGCTCTGGGTCTGAATTCTCTCTCTTCCAAATGCTCTGGGGTGTTATAAATGAGATAGAATAAACTTCCTGCCAATTTTTTCTATGAGACCAGTTTTAGTCTAGCCCATCCCTGAAACACGAAAATTCATTTCTTATGGACTTAAAAATTCAACAGTCCAATGAAACAGTGTAGTCCTTGTCCAAAAGTGCAGAACTAATTAGGTTAGTAGTTTTAAAATCAATGTCATTTAACTCTGGTATAAACAATATTTAATTATTTCATGAATAAGCATAAATATAAACATTGAATTATATTTTTTCATGGTTATACTCAATGTGATATCTTGGTCATACTTCAGGTATGCAAACAAAAGGGTGTCTATTGTCTGGACAATAAATTCAATCCATGGTAAAGACTCATTCACAATAAAATTGGTTAGCGCAGATTATTTAAAAACACAAATATTATTGATGATTGTTAGAACCTTCAGCAGGAAAACTAAGGGTGAGTTAATTTTCTTGCCAAAAGAACTTGTTCATTTCATAAAAAAACAAAAACACATCATATATCCAAAATCTACCCATTTGATCATTTGAGTCTATTTTTCATTCTGACTGATTACATTGTTAGTGTCACCTACTACTGATGAATTGTCTGGGAGAGGTGGCTAGTGAAACACTTGAGACTGTTTTTTCTTTTTAACATTTATCAATTTATCAATATTGATTTCTCTTAAGAGGCAATCTGGCATGGTAATATGATAGCATAAGCATAGCATTTAGTTAGCTAGGCTTGAGTGAGAGTTCTAGCTTTAGCTCTTACTAGCCTTAGCAACTTAACAACTTTAGGAAAGTTCTCTTATCTGCAAAATAATAATATGTGCCTTGCCTGGTTTCTGAGAGTATTACCCAGAATACTGATATAAAAGTGTCTTGTGAGATCTTATAGAATGCCAGTTTTTGCTTCTCTAATATATATCAGATATCGGTTCTAATAAGATTTTTTTCAGTAAAAAGTTAGAAGCTACTGCAACCTATTATTTCATCTTGGGATGGTAACAGACTATTCCCCCTATTCCTTATGTCTGTGATTTGGTTTATGTTTCATGTAGAACTAGCTGTCACCTCTTCTTTGTAAGGTCTGAATTAGTCTTCTGTGTAGAACATTTTACTCTTATTCAATTATTCCAATGCTACAGAGTTTCTTCACTTAGGTGAACCTTAAGACTTGAAAATTTCCACTCACTTGCACCTTGACTTTTGACTTTTGTCTGTCTCCTTGCGATCTTTTTCTTTTGATTTTCTTTCTTAAATGATTTCCTCCATCCTGATTAAGAGCAATTCAAGCAAGATGTATATGGAACAGGAGGGAGAAAGCCATCCATGTAAAACTATCAAATGGGTTGTTTGGGTTGTTTATAATTATTCATCTAAGAAAATAATTGGTAAGAAAGTCATAAAAATAGTTATGTCTCTGATATGACCAAAAGCATAGTTAATATACAAAATGCATTTGATATTATAACCCAGGGTGATAAGTAGGAGAAAATGATACTTAGTGGGATGGAAGTTAAAATAAGGAATCTAATGGTTTTGCACCCAATTCTAATGTAGAGGGTTGGTTTTTCCACACCACCAAACAATTCTTGGACACCAGCTTGGTGTCTGACAATCCAACTCAATTCTGACATTCATTTTCTACCTAAAGATAGTGTCACATCCACAGATTAAGGGCTCAGTCCCACAAGACTGTCCACTAGCCCCCAACTTTAGACACCAGTCACAGGTCCAGGTTGTCACTTGTGCTTCTGACTGAATGGATATAAATTGGAGTTTCCAGTGACCACTCGCCCAACACTTGGGTTAAATTAATTTGCTAGAGTGGCTTGCAGAACTCAGAGGAGCATTTAATTTACAAGATTACAGGTTTATTATTAAAACATATAATTCAAGAACAGCCAATGGAAGAGACGCATAGTGCAAGGTATGCGGAAAGGGTGAAGAGCTTCATGTCTTCTCTGAGCACACCACTCTCTCCAAATCTCCATGTGTTCAACAACATGGAAGGTTTCTGAACCCTCTCCTTTTGGATTTTTATGGAGGCTTCATTATGTAGGCATGGTCGATGAAATCATGGCCATTAGTGATTGAACTCAATATCCAGTCCCTCTGCCCTCCCCAAAGTCACCTCATTAACATAATAAAAGACAGTTTTATTATGTCTTTGAATAATAGAGATATTATCATTCCAAGAGCTTTAGGAGTTCTGTGCCAGAGACATAGACAAAGACCAAATATATAGATATTTATTATAAATCACAGTATCACACTATGTTAGGAAAAGATTTGCTAAAGAGGAAAGAAGAGATATCCTATATATAAAGTACATAGGTGGAAATCTACTATGGTGTTGACATACACTGTTGAAATTATAATTAAGATTAAAAATGAGAAGATCATAGAAGAATTAACCATTTTGAGATTATATTAAGTGACGATCTGAGCAAACAGATAAAAGTGATTAAAGTGCCTCTAATTCAAAATACAAGATTGATACTAGGTTGGATGTCATACGATTGCTATAACTGTCAAGATATATGTTGGAAGTCTTCTTTGGCTAACCCAAGAACATGAAGAATGTTTGACTTGCATTGCTGACAGTTTGAAAGTTTTGTTTCCTCAGAAGTATGAGAATTGGCCCAGTTAATGAAGGGGTTATAACCAGAACTGTATGCCAAAATAACCCTGTCATTTTAGTGTCTTTTGGTGCCCAGATCTCTGGGCTTATAAATAAATGTTAGATACAAGAGAACAGAATGTTTGAAGACACATTAAATAAGATAATGCATGTAAAACACTTAGGATAAAGTTTTGGATAGATATTAATTATTCTTAGAATTCCAATGTATAGAAGCATACATGAAAGGGTCAATGTTTCTAGATCATTGACATTTTTTTAAAAAGATTTTTATTTATTTTAGAAAGAGTGAGAGTGAGAGATATCCCCGAGGGAGAGGGAGAATCAGACTTGCTGCTCAGCAGCAACCCGATGTGGGGCTTGATTCCAAGACCCTGAGATTATGACCTGAGCCGAAGGCAGATGCTTAACCAACTGAGCCACCCAAGTGCCCCTACCCACTTAGGTGGCTCAGTTGGTTAAGTGTCTGACTCTTGGTTTTGGCTCAGGTCATGATTTCACAGTCATGGGATCAAGCCCACGTGGCACTGCACTCAGTATGGAATCTGTTTTGGATTCTATCTTCCTCTCCCTCTCCTTCCCCTTTCCCTGCTCACACACTCTCTGTCTCAAAATAAAGAAATAAAATCATTTAAAAAATTAAAAAAAGAAAGTTAAAGTATTTTGTATTTAACAAAACTAAATGCTTTCCTAATTTGTTAAATATAAAATATTTTGCTTAAATTTCAATTTAGTTGATTACTAATAAAGTGAACATCTTTGTACAGGTTTATTGGCTCCTTCTTTCCTTCAATTTCTTTTTCATGAATTTTATATGGTTTTCTATTGTTATATGTATTTTTTCTGGCTGAGTTATAAAAACTTTTTATATAGAAACCTATGAAAAATTTATGAAGATATAAATTTACAAACATTTGGACAGTTTGTCATTTTCTTGAAAATTTTTATATGGTATTATGTATAGAGGTTTTTATTTTTTATTTTATTTATTTATTTAAATTTTATTATATTATGTTATATTAGTCATCATACAATACATCATTAGTTTTTGATGTAGTGATCCACAATTCATTGTTTTTGTATAACACCCAGTACTCCATGCAGTACGTTCCCTCCTTAATACCCATCACCGGGCTAACCCATCCCCCTCCCCCCTCCCCTCTAAAACCCTCAGTTTGTTTCTCAGAGTCCATAGTCTCTCATGGTTCATCTCTCTCCCTCCAATCCCCCCCTTCATTTTTCCCTTCCTTCTCTTAATGTCCTTCATGCCATTCCTTATGTTCCACAAATAAGTGAAACCATAGGATAATTGACTTTCTCTTCTGACTTATTTCACTTAGCATAATCTCCTCCAGTCCCATCCATGTTGACGTAAAAGTTGGGTATTCATCCTTTTTGATGGCTGAGTAATACTCCATTGTATATATGGACCACATCTTCTTTATCCATTCGTCTGTTGAAGGGCATCTCAGCTCTTTCCACAGTTTGGCTATTGTGGACTTTGCTGCTATGAACAGTGGGGTGCATATGACCCTTCTTTTCACTACATCTGTGTCTTTGGGGTAAATACCCAGGAATGCAATTGCTGGGTCATAAAGTAGCTCTATTTTTAATTTTCTGAGGCACCTCCACACTGTTTTCCAAAGTGGCTGAACCAACTTGCATTCCCACCAACAGTGTAAGAGGGTTCCCCTTTCTCCACAATCTCTCCAACATTTGTTGTTTCTTGCCTTGTCAATTTTTGCCATTCTAACTGGTGTAAGGTGGTATCTCAATGTGGTTTTGATGTGAATTTCCCTGATGGCTAATGATGATGAACACTTTTTCATGTGTCTGTAAGCCATTTGTGTGTCTTCTTTGGAGAAGTGTCTGTTCATGTCTTCTGTCCATTTTTTGACTTGATTATTTGTTTTTGGGGTGTTGAGTTTGAGAAGTTCTTTATAGATCTTGGACCAGCCCTTTATCTGTTGTGTCATTTACAAATATCTTCTCCCATTCTGTGGGTTGCCTCTTTGCTTTGTTGACTGTTTCCTTTGCTCTGCAGAAGTTTTTGTCTTGATGAAGTCCCAAAAGTTCGTTTTTGCTTTTGTTTCGCTAGCCTTTGGAGATGTATCTTGAAAGAAGTTGCTGTGGCTGATGTCAAAGAGGTTACTGCCTATGTTCTCCTCTAGGATTTTGATGAATTCCTGTCTCACACGGAGGTCTTTCATCCATTTTGAGTTTATCTTTGTGTATGGTGTTAGAGAATGGTCGAGTTTCACTCTTCTGCATGTGGCTGTCCAATTTTCCCAGCACCGTTATGGAAGAGACTGTCTTTTTTCCATTGCATATTTTTTCCTGCTTTGTTGACGATTATTTGACCATAGAGTTGAGGGTCCATATCTGGGCTCTCTATTCTGTTCCATTTGTCTATATGTCTGTTTTTGTGGCAGTACCATGCTGTCTTGGTGATCACTGCTTTGTAATATAGCTTGAAATCAGGCAACATGATGCCCCTGGCTTTGTTTTTCTTTTTCAACATTTTCTTGGAGATTCGAGGTCTTTTCTGATTCCATACAAATTTTAGGATTCTTTGTTCCAGCACCTTGAAAAATGTCATTGGAATTTTGATCGGGATGGCATTGAAGATATAGATTGCTCTGGGTAGCATAGACATTTCAACAACATTTATTCTTCCAATCCATGAGCATGGAATGTTTTCCCATCTTTTTGTGTCTTCTTCAGTTTTTTTCTTTTTTTTTTTAACAAGAAGATTATTTATTTTTCTTAAAGATTTTGTTTATTTATTTGAGAGAGAGAGAATGAGAGATAGAGAGCACGAGAGGGAAGAGGGTCAGAGGGAGAAGCAGACTCCCTGCTGAGCAGGGAGCCCGACGCAGGACTTGATCCCGGGACTCCAGGATCATGACCTGAGCTGAAGGCGGTGGCTTAATCAACTGAGCCACCCAGGCACCCTTCTTCAGTTTTTTTCATGAGTGTTCTGTAGTTCCTAGAGTATAGATCTCTTACCTCTTTGGTTAGATTTATTCCAAGGTATCTTACGGGTTTTGGTTCTATTGTAAATGGAATCGTTTCTCTAATTTATCTTTCTACAGTTGCATTGTTAGTGTATAAGAAAGCAACTGATTTCTTTTTTTTTTTATTTTAAAGATTTTTATTTATTTGACAGAGAGAGAGAGACAGCGAGAAAGGGAACACAAGCAGGGGGAGTGGGAGAGGGAGAAGCAGGCTTCCCGCTGAGCAAGGAGCCCGATGCGGGGCTCGATCCCAGGACCCTGGGATCATGACCTGAGCCGAAGGCAGACGCTTAACGACTGAGCCACCCAGGCGCCCCAGAAAGCAACTGATTTCTGTGCATTGATTTTGTATCCTGCCACAATACTGAATTGCTGTGTGAGTTCTAGTGATTTGGGGGTGGAGTCTTTTGAGTTTTCCACATAAATTATCACGTTGTCTGCGAAAAGAGAGATTTTGACTTCTTCTTTGCCAATTTAAATACCTTTTATTTCTTTTTGCTGTCTGATTGCTGTTGCTAGGACTTCTAGTACTATGTTGAACAATAGTGGCGAGAGTGGGCAACCTTGACGTGTTCCTGATCTTAAGGGAAAGGCTCTCAGCTTTTCCCCATTGAGGATGATATTCACTGTGGGTTTTTCATAGATGGATTTTATGAACTTGAGGAATGTTCCCTCTATCCCTATACTCTGAAGAGTTTTAATCAGGAAAGGATGCCATATTTTGTCAAATGCTTTTTCTGCATCAATTGAGAAGACCATATTGTTCTTCTCTCTCCTCTTATTAATGTGTTCTTTTTTTTTTTTAAAGATTTTATTTATTTATTTAATTGACAGAGAGAGAGAGAGACAGCGAGAGAGGGAACACAAGCAGGGGAGGGTCAGAGGGAGAAGCAGGCTTCCCGTGGAGCAGGGAGCCCGATGCAGGGCTCGATCCCAGGACCCTGAGATCATGACCTGACCTGAAGGCAGTCGCTTAACCAACTGAGCCACTCAGGCGCCCCTTATTAATGTGTTCTATCACATTGATTGATTTGTGAATGTTGAACCACCCTTGCATCCCGGGGATAAATCCCACTTGGTCGTGGTGGATGATCCTTTTAATGTATTGTTGGATCCTATTAGCTAGGATTTTGTTGAGGATTTTGGAATCCATATTCATGAGAGATATCAGTCTGAAATTCTCCTTTTTGATGGGGTCTTTGCCTGGTTTGGGCATAAGGTAATGTTGGCCTCACAGAATGAGTCTGGAAGCTTTCCTTCTGTTTCTATTTTTTGAAATAGCTTCAGGAGAATAGGTATTATTTCTTGTTTGAATGTTTGGTAGAATTCCCTAGGGAATACATCAGGCCCTGGACTCTTGTTTTTTGGGAGGTTTTTGATCACTGCTTCAATCCTGTTATGGGTTATTGACCTATTCAGGTTGTCCATTTCTTCCTGTTTCAGTCTTGGGAGTTTATAGGTTTCCAGGAAGGCATCCATTTCATCAAGGTTGCTCAGCTTATTGGCATATAGTTGTTGATAATAATTTCTAATAATTGTTTCTATTTCCTTGGTGTTAGTCGTGATCTCTCCCCTTTCATTCATAATTTTATTAATTTGAGTCCTTTCTCTTTTCTTTTGAATAAATCTAGCCGGTAGTTTATCGATCTTATTAATTCTTTCAAAGAACAAGCTTCTAGTTTGATTGATCTGATCTGCTGTGTTTCTGGTTTCTAAATCATTAATCTCTGCTCTAATCTTAATTATTTCTCTTCTAATGTGTGGCTTAGGCATCATTTGTTGCTTTTTCTCTAGTTCTTTAAGGTGTAGAGTTAGTTGGTGAATTTGGGATTTTTCTATTTTTTTGAGTGAGGCTTGGATGGCTATGTATTTCCCCCTTAGACTGCCTTTGCAGTATCCCATAGGTTTTGGACTGATGATTTCCATGAATTGTTTAAGTTCTTCTTTGATTTCCTGGTTGACCCAAACATTCTTGAGCAGAGTGGTCTTTAGGTTACAAGTGTTTGAATTTCTTCCAAATTTTTTCTTGTGATTGAGTTCCAGTTTTAAAGCATTGTGGTCTGAGAGTATGCAGGGAATAATCTCAATCTTTTGGTATCGGTTGAGACCTGTTTTGTGACCCAATATGTGGTCTATTCTGGAGAAAGTTCCATGTGTGCTCGAGAAGAATGAGTATTCTGTTGTTTTAGGGTGGAATGTTCTGTGTATATCTATGAGGTCCATCTGGTCCAGTGTGTCATTCAAAGCTCTTGTTTCTTTGTTGATTTTCTGCTTAGATGATCTGTCTATTGCTGAGAGTGGAGTATTGAGGTCTCCTACAATTAAAATATTATTATCAATATGACTCTTTATTTTGGTTAACAGTTGGCTTATGTAGATGGCTGCTCCCATGTTGGGGGCATAGATATTTACAACTGTTAGATCTTTTTGTTGGATAGACCCTTTAAGAATGATATAGTGTCCTTCTGTGTCTCTAACTACAGTCTTTAGTTTAAAATCTAATTTGTCTGATAATAAGAATTGCTACCCCAGCTTTCTTTTGAGGTCCGTTGGCATGGAAGATGGATCTCCATCCCTTCTCTTTCAGTCTGGATGTATCTTTAGGTTCAAAATGAGTCTCTTGTAGACAGCATATGGATGGTCCTATCTTTTTATCCAATCTGTAATCCTGTGCTGTTTTATGGGAGCATTTAGGCTGTTCATGTTGAGAGTGATTATTGAAAGATATGAATTTATTGTCATCATGTTGCCTGTGAAGACCTTGTTTTTATAGATTGTCCCTGTAAATTTCTTTTCTATATCACTCTTGAGTTCTTTCTCCTTTTATAGACCCCCCCCCCCTTAATATTTCTCGCAGGGCCAGCTTAGTGGTCACATATTCTTGTAGTTTCTGCTAGTCTTGGAAGCTTTGCATCTCTCCATCCATCCTAAATGACAGCCTTCTGGGATAAAGTATTCTTGGCTGCATGTTCTTCTCGTTTAGTACCCTGAATATATCTTGCCAGGCCTTTCTGGCTTGCTAGGTCTCTGTGGATAGGTCTGATGTTATTTTGATGTTCCTCCCTCTGTATGTAAGGAATCTCTTCCCCCTAACTGCCCTTCAGATCGTTTCCTTGGTTCTAAGATTTGCGAGTTTTACTATTACATGCCAGGGTGTTGACCTGTTTTCCTTGATCTTGGGAGGGGTCCTCTCTGCCTCTAGGACATGAATGTTTGTTTCATTCCCCAGATTAGGAAAGTTCTCAGCTACAATTTGCTCAAATATATCTTCTAGTCCTCTCTCTCTCTCCACCCCCTCAGGGATCCCAATTTTGACATTGGAATGTTTCATGGCGTCGCTTATTTCTCTGATTCTGTTTTCATGGATTCCGAGTTGTTTTTCCCTGGCCTCCTCTTTTACTTTTTTAATCAATTAATTGGTCTTCTAGGTCACTAATTCGTTCTTCTGCCTCGCTTACCCTAGCTGTTAGATTATCTAGATTAGATTGGATCTCATTGATAGCATTTTTAAGTTCTGTCAATTCAGCTTTCATTTCTGCCCTTAGAGACTCTATGTTGCTATTAATTGATTTCTCCATTTTAGCTATTTTCTTCACAATTGCTAGCCTGAATTCCGTCTCCAACAGACTGGTTATATCTGAATCCATTTGTAAATCTGTGGCTTAAGTCATAGTCTCTGAGTCTTTTCTATTTGGGGGGTTACTCCTCCTACTCATTCTGTTGAGGGTGGTTGAGGTAATGTATAGCGTCCAAATTATTGACCACAACCCAAGCAAGATGCACCTTTTTTCTAGGGACCTTAGGGTTGTCAGCCTCTTGTTTGCCCAGCCTGTCTTCTGGGGGAGGGGCCTGCTGCTGTTACTCAGACAACCCTGTTTGGGAAGAGTTGCCCTACCCCCTGTGGCAGGGGATGGGCTCAGTGAAAACTGTTTTTTGGGGGGCTTTTCTTCTCTGGCGGCTTTCCCTGGCCGCTTTCTGTGTCTCTTCTGAGAGTCAGAGCAGAAGAGACCGTTTCCAACCCTCTGCCTCAGAACAGAGAGACCACAGTCTGTTCTTCACTGAGCTCTCCAGGCCACATTATCTCTGTTTCTGTCTTTTCTGCTATAAACTGCAGCATCCTGGGTTGTGTACCCCTCAGCAGTGCTCCCAGTCCTTGCCTACAGGTCTGGGCACATCTCTGCCCTTTGTGCTTCTAAAACTGCCAGCTGCCCACAGTTCACATGCTCGGCCTGCCGCTCTGGGTTTCCGTCCAGGGAGCTGCCCTAAAGTCCTTTCCCCGCTACTGGTCTTGGAGTCTGTTCCCTGTCCCCAGCATGGAAGGCTATCACTCACCGGCGGTGTAGGATCCCCACGGCCAGGCTCCCTCCCCCTTCCATTTATCGTCTGATATCTGCCTGTGGAATCATGGCTCCCCACTTCGTACCTCGAAGCCAACTGCCTCAATACTCTGTAGAGATCCAGATCTATCTTCTTACATCTCAGGCTGATTTAGTGGTTGTTCAGAGTGGTCTGCTAGATATCCAGCTCAATTCCGGGGACTGGTTGGAATAGGGTCCCCTACTCCTCTGCCATCCTTTCCCTCCTTGGTTTTGATTTTTAAGTATGAAATTTACTTTCTTTATGATTTCTGTCTTTGGTACCATGCTTAGGAAGGCCTGCTCCCCACTCATTTTTTGGTGAATATTCATCTACTGAAGTATAATTCTTGTGGGTGTTAGAGAAAGCAGAATTTCTCAACTATCTTTTTGTTTTTAACATTTTTGTCAAGGAAAGCAAACTTTGGATTAGAAATATAAAGTGTACATTAGAGAGAGAAAACAGATTTTCAGGAGGAATGAAGAAGTTGGTTAAGTAACTTTTGCTTCTTTTGCCTTGATGAATCAGGCCTTAGCATTCTGGGACAACCAGCAAAAGAACCTGGAAAGCCCCATAATTTTGATTTTCTTCTAATAGTTTGGGAAGAACTAGAGCAGATAGAATGGCAATGAACAAACATGGTTTTGATTTTCAAAAAGAGGCAGAGGGAGATTTTGCAGATGTTAGACTGATGAGCTTAGTTCAGGAAAATTTTTAGAATGTGTTATTAAAAGGATGCTTCTTGTGATCACTAGGAACCAGTGTGGGTTCCCTAAAAACAGCTCATTTCTGGGTTACATTAATGCTTTCTTTTATTAAAAATTAGAATAGAGAGGGGCGCCTGGGTGGCTCAGTTGTTTGAGTGACTGCCTTCGGCTCAGGTCATGATCCTGGAGTCCTGGGATCAAGTCCCGCATCAGGCTCCCTGCTTAGCAGGGAGTCTGCTTCTCCCTCTGACCCTCCCCCCTCTCATGCTCTCTCTATCTCATTCTCTCTCTCAAATAAATAAATAAAATCTTTAAAAAATTAGAATAGAGAAATGGCATGTTTCTCACTACAGTCTTATAGACATGGTGGAGAAATTTGAGTTGGATGTTCAATTAGATAGATGTGTAACTGTTTGATGGGCTAAACCCAAAGTAATGATTAATGTATTACTTCGAGCCTAAGGGAAATAGGACAGAGTTCTTCCACTAGCTTTAAACTGTTCAAATTTTATCAATGACCTCAGAATAGGTATTTGATACTTGTTGAATTAGCATTAGACAAGTAGTAGGAATGTACTGTGTGAAAAATGAATATGAAAATATAGGCAAGATATACTAAGTTAAAGTTTGATGAAAATCTAAATTAATTTTTTTCACTAAATAAATTGTGCAACTGTTAGATCGAGGAAATATGACTAAGAAGCTTATCTACAAATTATTTAGAAGATGTCAGTAGCTTTAGTGTAAATCAATATATGGTCACCGAGAAAATAACAACTCTATTCGTTGTTACATTAGGAAGATGATCATGTCTAGAATGAGGGAAGACAGTAGTTGTTCCTTATTTAATATTGGCCAAATTGCACATTATGTATTGTGGTGTCAACTATTGTACACAAATAAAGAGAGATTGATGCACAGTAAGAGATGCATGACCAGCATGGGGGAACTGGAAACCATGCATCAGGATGATGGCTGGAGGAATATGAGAAGAAAAGACTCACAGAAAACCTGAGAATTGCCCTCAAACATTTAAAGAGCTATCATGTGGTGAATGTAGAATTAAGTCCAATGGTGATAGGTTTCAGGTCAACATAGTGAAGAATTCTACAGAGTTCTTCTGAATTGGAGAAACTTTTTTTTTTTTAAGATTTATTTATTGGAGAGAGAGAGAGAAAGCAGGGGGAGGGGCAGAGGAAGACAGAGAGAGAATCTCAAGCAGACTCTGTACTGAGTGCAGAGCTTGATCTCAGGACCCTGATCTTATGATCCAAGCGAAAACCAAGACTTAGACACTTAACGAGCTGCACCACCCAGATGCCCTGAGAAGCAAGTTTTAAAAAATGGGCTAAACAATTACCCAGCCAGAGATGCTACAGAAGAATGAATAGTTTGCCCAGCAGACACTTTAAAATCTGAATTTCCAACTGAATGAATTTTCATTTTTTCCAACACACAAAAACATTGAGAAGTATTCCTTAGGCCTTCTGCCTTCATCTAATAAGAAGTTAGGCTGCATTTACAGCACATGTGATTGGTGACCTTGGGCAAGGGACTCTAAGTAAACTATCCAGAGCAGGTCCCTGGAACAAGCCCATGCTGTCCAGACCTCTGGGTCACAAGATAAACTTAGCCTTTTGTGGCTAACTCCATAACCACATTCATTTGAAAACGTGACCAAGGCAGGCCATTAGTTAAGTTTTGCAAGTATGGTAAGTATAACAAGTATGGCAAGTCTGGAAAAATAGCTTGAATTAACAAGCATATATTCTGAAGTGCTTGGATTAACTTTAGCCTGAAAAATCTTAATTTCTGTTTATGGTTTTAGTCACTGCAGCTTTAGTATTTACGCTCTTCAATCATTTCAATTACCTTAATTCCCTGAACAAAACCACATCTAGTTTGGTGCCTTTAGTTTTAAAAACTGAATTCATAATGACTGAGGAAGATCATTGCTTGTTATATTAGCCTCCTGAGAGCACTGCTTTGGGAAAGGCTGGATGGGATGTGCCTCATTTCTCATGGTTGTTCTCTGTATACAGGACACCACTATTTATGGGGGTGGAGGTTGGGACACACAATGACAGCATCACTGTAAATGGGAGAAATAAAAGCTAGGAGTGCATTTCTTTCCTGTTTTTGTGCAGGGAGGAATGGAGAGGTGTCAGTACAATTTGAGGGTTAAAGATCATTTGTGAGGACTGAATAAAGTAATGTATATAACACAAGACTTAACAAATGCCTGATACACAATAAGCATTCAGTAAAAGATAGCTATTCTTAGGATTGTCATTGTCACTATCTAACCAGATGGTGTCATGTCACAGCCCCTTAGAATTACTTAGCTGACTGGGGGGTCAGGAGGACCCTTATTCAGAGAGCACAGAGTGGTTGGATTAGGGCTCAAACCTGATCAATTTTCTAAGAAGTGGGAGATAATTTTCCTATTAGGGTTCTCTAGTCTTGATCTGTCCCGCCAGTATAATCCTTGCAGACCCTACCCTTTAAGAGCTCATGAATTAGTTTGGAGTTATGTTGCCACAAGCCAAGGACTACCTCTGACTAGTAGAAGGTAGAAGAGGCAAGCATTATCCCATAAAGCCTTCAGAGGAAGCATGGCCTTGCTGACACTTTGATTTCAGATTTCTAGCCTCTAGAATTGTGATGTAATAAATTTCTGTTGTGTCAGGTTTCCCAGATTATGACATTTGTTACACCAGCCGTAAGAAAATAATACAGGTAAGGGATACAAAAGATGAAGAGAAGGAAGGGAGAGAAATAGAAATTTCTATAATTTCATCACTAATGAAAATATGATTAGTAGGGCCAAAGGTATTATTTATTTATTATTTTTTAAGCCAAAAAGGTACTGCTTGTGGATGATAGAAACCTTAATTTTTAGGTAGAATAATAAAACTAATGTGAGTCATGGCATTTGAATTTTGGATTCTTCTGCATTAGAACAATGTCCTAGTGAGACTAATAACAAGGCCTCATGTGCTTCAGAGTGGGACTTTATGATTCCAAGAAATGGACACCCACAAAATTTATTTAATTGCTGCTGACACAAGGATGATGACAAAGCCAAATTCAAATACCTTGTACAAAATTTGGTGGTAGTTAGTTAGAACCCTCCTTCACTTGGCAGTGGAAAGGAAAAGCTTCAGATGATGTGTGTCGATTGGGTTCTGAGTAGGTGACATTTTCCAAGGAGATACATTTTGATAAATGCTCAAGGGCAGCTCACTCAGGTGCAGATCAGAACAGGCCAGAGCTCAATGTTGACACTCAGTGGTCTGATTTCCCAAAAAGTATTTTGATGATGGCTTATTGGTATGTGGAAAGGTGTGGATGCCTATGAATGAAGGGGGATGCACGCTCATCAGAATGCTCACCTGTTGTGGTTGATTGGAAAAGAGGCCTCATCAGGAATTGGAGAGCAAGCTAGTCAGCTACAGAGCACTGCCTTGTTTTATTTCTAGACTCTAGACCCCACATTTCTCATTGCTCTTGGTTGGATAATGGAGCTAAGCCATGGTGATGGTATGCTTGGGTTGAAATCCAATCATTGACATTTTGCTGTATCTTGCAAATTCTACTTAATGGCCTAGAATCAGACCTGGAAGCAACCTGAGAATATATCTAATTGAATGTCTTAATTTGACAAATTAGGAAACTGGGTCCAATAAGATGATTTGGCCAAGTTTATGTTGTCATGATGCCATGTTTAGAAGCTGGGTCTTTTAGCTTTCAGTGTAAGCTTTATCCATAATATAGTGCCCCTTTCTTTTCATTCATAATTACAAAGTCCTTATATTTTATTAGTTAACCATATTATCATGTTGAATGGAGGCAAATGTGAAATTGCCATTGTATTCTTTTCTTTTTCACCATTCAAAATTTATTTGGTATTTTAGTTGGTATGACACTTGGTTGCATTGTCTTTTTACATTATATGGCCATGTACACTATATTCTGACATACATGGTACACAAAGTAAGATCCTTTAGGACAGTTATGCACAATACATGCAATATTGAATTTATACATTGGATCCCAGGATGTGACTGACTGGAAAAGATGGACTAGGCATGTCGGGTGTTGGGGGAAGGAACCCGAAGTGACAGAACACACAATAAACACATATCTGGTGTGCAGAGGAACCGCAGCTCTGGCAGTGGAACCTCTGAGACGGTGGGGCTAACTTACGTTAACCAATTTAGGGCTACAAAGACAGGTATCATCCAATATCAGGATACAGCTGCAGGGTTTGGTGAACCATTCCTATTTGGAACTTTAGGAAACTGACGTTTTTTCTTAGGCTATTTTAATATTACTTGAGTAACAGATCAGATAATAAGGACAATATACACAACCTCCAACTAAAATCCTGCTATAGTCTAGACAGTGAAGTGGTACATTAGAAAACTTTAAAACTGCAGCTCCTTTTGGATCCCCCAAAGTGTATCTGCACTCTTCTTCAAACGGGCCTCCTCCTCAGAAGTCAGAGTCACCTTCACAACATCTGAAATTCCATTCTGTCCCAAGATGCAAGGGACACTAAGGAAGACATCATCTTTAATTCCATAGAGACCCTTAATCATGGTGGAAATTGGATGCACCCGCCTAAGATTCTTCATTATACTTTCGGCCAGATCTGCCACAGACAGTCCAATGGCCCAGGAAGTGTAGCCTTTCAGTTTGATCACCTCATAGGCACTGTCAGCCACCTGTTTGTGAACTTCTTTCCACTGTTCCTTATCTGCATCAGTGCCTAAGTCAGGGTGCAGATTCTTCAGTGAGACACCAGCAATGTTCACTCCACTCCATACAGGCACACTGGAGTCTCCATGCTCCCCAAGGACCCACCCGTGACAGCTTAGTGGGTGAACTCCCAGTCTTTCCCCCATTAGGTAACGGAACCGGGCTGAATCCAGATTGCAACCACTTCCAATAACACGGTTTTTGGGAAAGCCACTTATCTTCCAAGCCACATAGGTCAAGATAGCCACTGGATTGGAAACGACAAGCAACTTGCAGTTTGGGCTATATTTTATGATATTAGGAATGATGAATTTAAAGATGTTCACATTACGCTGGACCAAATTAAGACGGCTTTCTCCCTCTTGCTGACATGCCCCAGCTGTGCTAATAACCAGCTTGGAGTTTGCAGTCACATTATAATCTTTGCCAGAGACAATTTTTGGTGTTCTAAGGAAAAGGCTGCAGTGCTGGAGATCCATCATCTCTCCCTTCGGTTTGTCTTCCATGACATCAACAAGAGCAAGTTCATCTGCCAACTCCTTCATTAAGATACTGATGGCACAAGCCATGCCAATAGCACCAACCCCAACAACTGTGATCTTATTCTGGGGGGTATGTTCTTCCTTAAGAAGATTCTGAATCAGCTGATCTTTGAGAGTTGCCATTTTGGACTTAGAACCAAAAGGAATCGGGAGTGCACGTCGGGCAGGCGGGCGTCAGCGGCACGCGAGGTTGAATCCGGACTCGGCGGCAGCGGCTTCGACCGTATTCTTTTTTTTTAAAGATTTTAGTTATTTATTTGACAGAGAGAGACAGCAAGAGAGGGAACACAAATAGGGGGAGTGGGAGAGGGAGAAGCAGGCTTCCCACCGAGCAGGGAGCCCAACATGGGGCTCGATCCCAGGACCCTGGGATCATGACCTGAGCCAAAGGCAGACGCTTAACCAACTGAGCCACCCAGGTGCCCCCATTATATTCTTTTCTATTTTGAAAGTTTTATTATATGTAAAATTTATTATTGATTATTAATTAGGATTGAAATTGAAGGTGTGAGAATTAGTTCCAGTGTACTACTACCTATTTGTGTGACCTTTGATATGTTACTTATCTTCTCTTGATTCACACTATTCCTGCCATACTTGAATAGTTATGAAGATTTGTTTTAATCGTACATTATCACAAATAAAGTTTTATATGAAATCACTAAGTTTTGCTTTCTTTTTGTAAATGGTAAACTGCATAGTGTCTATTGAGCTCATATGCAGACCTTCCTTCATGATTATAAAGAAACACAATTTATTGAGTAAACACTAAATGTGTGATGCCTCATTTAACACTTAATCACAATCTGATGTATAGATAAGGTAAAGACCTATGTTCTAAGAATGACATAACTGCCCAACATCTTAGAGATTGTTAAGTGATGGATCCAGAATTTGAACTGTGCTATACCCTGAGAGTTCCTGATGGTAACCATTCTATCATTTTGCCTTCTTGTGGATCAAAAAAATTGTATGAGTTCTACACTAAAAATAATTTTTTAAAGTTAGCATCAGAATGACTTTTAAATTAAATTAAATTGTTTACCAGTGAGAAGTGACCCTTAGGAATAAGGTGATATGGTTCTTAACCCATTTGAATTCTTGATTCACTTTCTAATAAAGCTATTTTCAAAGATTCTTCTCCTAAGTATACACACATATACCCATGCACACACAGATACACATCCATCCAAAACAAACTTTAGAACATTTTTATAGGCTCACTATCTTATATTCCTCTATTATAAAATAAAGCCACAGCTACACTGAAAACTGTTTTTATGTGCAAAGATATAATGAAAGATGTTGCTGTGCATTTCCACTCATCTTAATGATTGCTATTGCCAACATAATTTAATGATTAGAAACTGCTATTTATGAAAGTCAGGAGAAATGTTTTGTTTGAAAAATAGCTTTTTTGGGGGAGTGGTCTGCAAATAGGCATGGTCTTTGTGTGTGTGTGTGAGCTAAAGCTTTAGAAAGCTTGGGCAAATCATTTTTGGAGTGTCCCACAATATTTCTGAAGTGACCCTTTGAAGAGTGAAATCTGCCAATCTCAGTTTATAGATTTGAACTGAAATCTGACTGCAAGTAAAAGCACTTAATTCCCTGCATTTCTAGTTTCTGGTTTACTATGGTGAACAGCTCTGTGGTTGTTTCATCAAAAACTTGCCTAATTTATCAGGGAAACTTTCCTTTTTTATGTAACTTCCCTTGCACACTTTTTTTGACACTAGAATTTTATCCATTTGTTTTATAATCTTTTCCTTCAATCTGTGCTTTCATTAGATTTCAAGTAAGGAATAGTAGGTCTTTTATTTCTGCCACGTGGTTAGAATTGTTTGGATATATTTTTCATATTCAGAGCAACAGAATAGGAGTACAGGAGAATTGATAATCCTGGAAATGACTGAATAGATACTTAAGTGCAAGCATAATATGTGGTTCAATTATTTATCATTTAGATGCCTTTAAAAGACTATTCAATTCTGACTGTATTGCTTCTCATTTTTTTTTTCAATTTCCCTGAAGATAACCTTATACACTTTTTTCTACTAAATGTCAAGAACTTAATTTGATAAAATTATATATCATGGAAATAAAGTTATTTATTCATTTGTGGCTCAATACTCATGTAACTTTTAAAAAATTTTATAATTAACCTATGCATTTGATAATATAGAAACCTATCAAAGGTTTTAAAATGATATCCTAAAAATAGTGATGTTTTACATTTTCAGAGACATATTTCAAGATCACTCTATATATTAAATCTTCACCCAAACTTAGGTAAACCCTAGACAAGAATACATGTGATAGACAGAAATTGGCTGATTATAGTGAGCTTGAACTTGATATCAATTCAGAAAGTGTATGGAGGAAACAGGCAATAAACAAAAAAATGATATTAGGTAGCAGTGAGTTGGGAGCATGAAACCAGAGAATTTGATGGAGAGTATCTGGTGTTGCATGGGGATACTTTTGATTGGAAGACAGTTGGATTGTCAGATAAAATATAGTACTCCCAGTTAAAGTTGAATTTCAGATAAACAATGAATTTTTAAAAAGTATAAGTATTTCCCATTACTAAATATTATTTGTTTATCTGAAATTCAACTTTACCTGGGAGACTTGTATTTTCACTAAATTTGGCAGCCCTACAAGGAAGACCTCTCTGAGGGGTGAAGTTTGAGCTGAAAATTGGATGACGAGAAGGAGCCAAATGTCAAAAGATCAGTGAGGAAAGCAGAGAGAGAGAGAGAGAGCAGAGAGAAAAGCAGGCAAAAGCCTGATGTGTTCAAGAAAAAAAAATTAACTGTGCTTGGGAATGTGGCATGAGATAAAGTTGGACAAGGAGGTGAGAGATAGATTAAGTAGGGCCTTCTAAACAAGGGAAGATTTGGATTTGTTCTATATGCTGTGTAATTAGCCATTTGAGGATGTGAGTGGGTTGTGTATGTGTAGGGAGGATTGGGGGTGATATATGTGGCATACTACTGATTTATAGTATAAAAATGTACTCTAGAGGATGGATTATAGGGCACTAAGTATGGAAGCAGAAAGCGTTGTTAGGAGGTTATCACGGTGATCCAGACAGGAAAGGATGGTGGCTGGGGCTTGAGTGCTGACAGTGGAGATGGAGAGAAATGAACTGACGCTGTTCATTTATTTTTCATATGTGTTGTAAATAGAGCCAACAGAACTTGCCAATGGACTTGTTGTTGTGGGTAAGGAAAAGAAAGAACCCCATCACTACTTTTAGCATGAAAGTTCTTGGCTCAGTGTCTGGCATTGGTAAGCATTCAATAAATGCCAATTTTATTAGAATCCTTATATATGGGAAATTAAAGTTATTTATAGCAAGATCCAAACTAGGGATGCCATGGACTTATTAAGATGTTTTGGCAATTTTAGTTTAACAGAAAAACTAAAATTCTTAATGTAATCTCATTCTGTAGTCTCAAATCTCTAAAGCTTTAAGGCAAATATAAGGTAATATATTTTAAAGGTACAATAGCTGATTATTCACTCTATCTGAGCAGAGATTCTCAATCACAAAGCTATAATATCAGACTCTGGCAAAATGTGTGTATAGCTTGAAAAAGTATATTCAGTACGTAAAAGTACATAAGTTTACATCTGAAATAAAAAAAGAAACCTTTTGTTTCAATAACACAAATTATAAAAAAAATAAAATTTAACAGAATCTTCGTTGGTGTGGATACAGAAGTCATAGTGATTCTCAATTATGGCACTCTCTTGGGGGACAATATCACACAACCTCTGGAGATAGAGACAAAAATGGCTAATCTTCTCTGCTCTGGGGGGAGCTCAAGGCATTCCTTCCCTGCCCTCCAGAAGGAGACAAAGACAAATTGCAGTTATGAAGGTCATGTAAGTGTACAAGGGTGTACAATATAGTCAAAGTTCTTTCTTTTTCATGATTCATTATCTTGCCTTTCTTATCTCCCATGCTCTTGGTGTCTAGGAAGACTACAGTTTCCTCCTGCTTGGGATGATCGTAGTGAAGTCTTGGGGAGAAGTATGCTGTCTTTTTTTTCTTTCTTTTCTTAACATTAGAGTAGAAAGATCCTATAGCCAAAAACTACTAGATGAGGCTAAGAGTAAAGGGGTAGTGGACCAGACTCCTAAATGTCTATGTTTGTCTAGATCTTATTCTAAATGGGCTAGAAGGATCCTTGAAACCCACAAGGCACAGCTTAACTCAACAAAGAAAAGGAACTGAGTGATTTAGAGTTGAAAACTTAGTTAATAATAGAGCACACATTTACCTAAAAAGTTCTTGAGCAGTTTGTATACTGTAGGATTTAGAATCAGTCCTGGTTTTGAGTCCCAGCCCAGCACATTCTAACTAGGGCATTGAGCAAATTACCCAAGCTCTCTGAGCCTTAGTTTGTTCATTTATAAAATGAGAATAAAAATGAGCATCTTCATGATTGTTGAGAAAATTCAATGACAAAATGAGTATGCTAGATGGGCACTCAGTAAATTGTTGCTATTATGATTATAACTTAACTAAGTTCCTAGTTAAATTTCTTTTTTGGAGTCATGAAAAAATGAGGCTTTCAGAAACTAATTGGAAGAAAAGACTTTATAAATCAGTTTAGAAGTAATATATTTTATAGAGAACACATATATAGAAAAAAAGGAGACCTGAATTCAAATGGTGTACATCAGGGAGCTTTTCTTTTGGAGTAATTCTTCTGGGTTATATTCCATGGTTGATTGAAGGAATAGTAGGAAAACAACTTTAGGGTAGAATCAGGAATTTCAACAAAATATCTGGTTTGGGGCGCCTGGGTGGCTCAGTTGGTTAAGCGTCTGCCTTAGTCTCAGGTCATGATCCCAGGGTCCGAGGTCGAGCCCTGCATCGGACTCCCTGCTTGGCGGGAAGCCTGCTTCTCCCCCTCCCACTCCCCCTGCTTGTGTTCCTTCTCTCGCTGTGTCTCTGTCAAAAAAATAAATAAAATCTTAAAAAAAAACACAGAACAAAACAAAAACAAAATATCTGGTTTGATGTAAACCATATCATCATCTTAAGAATGAGCATAAACCATATGCTGGCTAACAACATAATAAAAAAAAAGTAAAAAAATAAACTAGGCATTTTCAGAAAAAAAAATGAGCATATAATGACTTCAGAGAACACTTCTGTTATTTTAAAAGAAGAAATTTAAAAAGTTGTATATTTGAATGAATATAAAAATATACATAGATACTAGATTAAAAAAGACATTGATATTACTTTTAATTCAAGGTCCTAGAGTGTTAGAAGACATCACTGTAATACTTAGCACACTTTTCAATGGAGTGGCTCTTTGAATGTTGGCAGAAACTATGAGATGCCTACCAAAAGCTGTTCTACTTCTAGGAGCAAGACATAGAGCTGCACAGCTACCCTTTGATTTCAGCTTCCCTTCCATACTGTGGTTGGGTATGGTCATATAACCATGTTGTCTCCAGTGGGATATGAGCAGAAGTGAGGTGTGATATGTCCAAGCCTGGCCTATACAAACTTTCATATGTGCTCTTCCATGGGCTTTCTCGTGGGATCCACGAGATGACAATATCCAGAGTGACTATGGAAGACTTCTGTTGAAGACAGCAGTGCTTTTGGCAGCCCAGGTGAATGACTAGATGGAAAAGACCTACCACCTTCCAAATTATCAGTCCTGGACTTGAATGAGAAAACGAACAAGAAACAATGACAAAAATTCCACTGTGTCTGAATTATTGTATTCTGGACTTGTTTGCAGTTTGGCCTTCTATAGACTTTTGGTCAAAGTGGTGTTTTATGTTAATTCTTTGAAGTTCACTGATCTGCTGCAAATAACAAAGATAGAGAAAATACATTTAAAATATTAAAAAAGTCATACCTTGAAACAAAGCAGACAGAAATGAAAATGGAATGAAAAGAAATGAGGGGCTCCTGGGTGGCTCAGTTGGTTAAGCGTCTGCCTTAGCCTCAGGTCATGATCCCAGGGTCCTGGGATTGAGCCCCGCATTGGGCTTCCTGCTCCACAGGAAGCCTGCTTCTCCCTGTCCCACTCTCCCTGCTTGTGTTCCCTCTCTCGCTGTCTCTCTCTGTCAAATGAATAAAAAAAAAAACTAAAAAAAAAAGGAAAGAAAAGAAATGAAAATTTAGACATGTTCTAAAAAGAAGGGGAATCACCTTTCAGAAATATAATTTTCTTCCACTGAGAAAAGCTCTAAAATTTTAATGTTCCCACACTTTGGGTCAATGAACACTATTACCTATGAAGGGTGAAGAAGTCTAAACAGAAACCAAGAACTCATTAAATGCAGATCCCTTCTCTAAACTTTCCACATGTCTAGTTCATTCTCTGGCTCTAGTAGAAATGAAGTGGCCCCAATTTTTTAAAAAATTAAATATTACCCAGAATAAATATTATACTTTGATCATAGTCATAAAACTGAATATCAGAGTACAACCCAAAGACATTGAGTCAGGGATAGATTCATAGATTTATGTTTAGAAAGAGTCACTTGAAAAGTTCTGGAAAAAAACTTTCTTCTTTCTCCTCCAGGAGGTGGCTGTTAATCTGGGGTCAGGCTATGTTTAAATATGCATATTTATTTTACTAAGTAATTCACTTACAAACTTGTATTGAGCACTTACTATATGCTAAGTACTGTTAAGACCTGAGTATACATAGACCATGAGGCCTGGCTCTTTCTCTCCAGGCATGGGCAGACAAATAAGTACCCATTGCAGAGCACATTGGGAAGGTCATAAGGAAGCTTGCAATGTAAAGAGGCAAGTGATGTGGGCAAAGAGACAAGTGTTTCTACATGCAGAAGCCAAATAAACTGTTGAATAAATTTACCAGATTAGCTTGATTCTTGTCCTGTTGCTGCTAATTTTCAAATTGATAACTAATGAAGAATACAAAGTGGGCCATGCACAAATGTCTAGGCAGTTGCTTATAGATATTTCTGTGACTAGCTATTTAGAATCAAAATAAGGTCAGTTTAAACGCCCTCCAATAGAATGCCTGTCAGTAAGACTTTCTGAAGACTACAGTTACAAATGGCAAACGGGCATCCTGGGAACAAATTGACCAGTAGTGTGAGCTTCTCTTCCCTTGCTTAACTTAGTCATTGTTTCTAATGTTTTGAGGTCTCAAAGAACCATGTGAGTCAATGAACCACATGTAACCAAGGACAGAAGGTTCTGATTGAAGGCTATTTTTTTTTTTGTCTTTCACAATATTAAAACAAAAGATTGAAGGACAGAACCTTAAAGTTGAGAGAGAGAGAGAGAATTTCTTCATTTAGATACTAATTGAAGTATCAAGATACTAAAATGACTTCCTCTTTCAACTTTTATCTACTCACAGTAATGCTTTGTTAACATGAAATGTACTTACCCTGCTAAAGGGCTTTTCCAGTTATTTATTGCTGTGTAATAAACCATACCAAAAGCTAGTGGCTTAAAACAACACTCTTCATTTTGCTTACAATCTGCAATTTGGGCAGGGCTTGGTTGGGATGATTTATTTATTTATTTTTCCCCACATGATGTCAATGGGAGTAGTTTGACTGTGGCTAGTGGATCCAATTCCAAGACCACTCATTTCATGGCTAACAAGCTGATGTTGACTGTTGACTGGTAGCTTAGATGTGAAACAAGTCTGAGGGCCTTCTTTCCTTTCCACTTGGGCCTCCTCCTTGGGATGCTTCAGTTTTCTCAAAACATGGTATCTGGGTTCCAAGAACAAGAATTCCAAGAGACGGAACATAGAACTGCCTCTCTATTAAAGTTCTATCCCAGATACTATCACAGCTTTATTTATACAATCTATTGGTCAAAGTTGATACAGAGCCTACCCACATTCAAGGGGACATAGACCCCCACCTCTCTATTGGAGGACTGTCAAAGTATTTATGGACATCTTTATTCTTCCATTAATGCCAAAGCCGAGTCTGATTTCCATCTTTGTTAAACATTATGAGAGTATTGGGACCAAATGCAGTGAAATTGGAGAGTCATACTAAGGAATAAATGAGCAAGGAGAATAAATCCTGATACAGTAGGTTTTTGCATACATAAATGACTTTTGCTGGGGTTTGATTAACAGTACTCTCCCCAAATGCTACGCTTTTACTGTTGCAGAGATATAGGGACAGAGATAAGGGGTAAGAGAGATTCTTTTCAGCTCAATTTCAGTGAACTCACCGTTCTAGGAGTTGTTACCTTTGTCTTTCTTCCTATGCTTTTATCTTTGGCTAACTCCAGATTCTAATTTTGTTCTCTCCTATTTATTGCTTTGTGCTCATTTCTCAAACTCTGATGATTGGCTTTTCCCTGTATTTATTTAGTCCATACAACCAACTCTATCCTTCCCACCTTTCTTTTATCTTTCTTCATATCTACTACTATAAATAAAGAGCAAACGTGGTGACAATGGTTGTCTACTTAATCTGATTCTCAAAGAACATATTGAGAAGACAAACGATTGATTTAAAATGCTTTATCATAGGAAAAACCAAAACAAATGGGAATATCTTGGCATCTTGAGCCAAAAATCATTTCCTGTTAGAATCATTTATTTTATGAGGCAACCTAATACTACTGTGTACCTAGACACATTAAATGTACTTTCGGCTCTTTATTTGCATCTTGGAGATCCTTGTTAGCTTTATGTTAATTAGGACCTTAAGGAATTTTGGTCAGTTGCATCATAGCTCTTGCCCTCAGAGGGATTTTAAGTTAGTTTAAACATGAAACTAGATTGCTCTTAAATTAATCTAAACATTAAAAACCCTTTAAAACTTTGAGTGATTACCTTAAAGCTTTTCATTGATGATACATTCATTTTGGGATTCTTACTTTGGTCTTAATTTACCAAAAATGATTTCATGGTTCATTTCCAAAGGAAAAAAAAGGAAAAGCAATCAGCTCAGCCAACTTTATTTGTGAAACAAGGAAATAAAGTCTTCTCTTAAAAATGAAAAAGAAAAAAGTAATTTTCCTTCTTTCTCCATTTTTCTTTTTTCTTAACAAATAATACAAAAGCAAGAAAGATAACAAGATAACAAGGTTATTTCACATCATTATTTGCTGAAAGTCAAGTTCTAGAAGTACATGTTCCTATCTTCTTGCTACTTATGTTCAAAATGGAAACCCTTTGATTAGAAACTCATAATAGAGCTAAGATCCCTATTAGTTAAAAACATGCTCATATTATTTTTTTCTGGACAGCTTATACTCTGGCAGCACATGAAGCTACACTTGATTGGCTGAGCAGGGGAAAAAATATCCCTTTTTTGATCAAAGATTGGGGCTGGGCCTGGGTCCTAATTAGGCTTAGTACTGACCGCTTGTGATGTAACTTAATGTAATAGGCAAAATTAAATATTCTCTTTGGCTAAATAAAATTATTATGTTAAATTATAGGAGAAAAATTTATGTCTTAAACCATATATCTTTTAAAATATAATGAGCAGGGTAAGATTTTTTACTGTTTGGTGAGAGGATCATTCATTCATTCACCAGCACACATTTATTACATATCATTTGAGGTAGTTTTGAGGCCTCTAATGGGGACCATTAACTAGTACCCACCTTCCTGACTAGGTTTTAAAAAAATGAATTCGACAAAAGGTCAAATATTTATTGGCTGCCTGTTGTGGGGTAGGCACTGTTCTAGAAATTGGGCTATAATTACTGAGGAAAACAAATACAAATTCCTGGTCATGTGGTTGGTTGCATTCTACTAAGAATAGCTAGATTGAACACAAAGGATACTCTTTATTAATGATAAAGTTGGAAGAAGTGGCTTAGTGTGAGACTTGAATCCTGGGATTAGTCAGACCTTCCCATACACCCATTCCCAGGCAGTGCTAGACTATGATAGGCCTCCTTATGTAGGGGCAGACCTGTGCCAACAGATAGCTCCCTAGAGGAAGAAATGGGGAAAATGCTCAATTTTCCCCAAATTCTTCAGTCTGATAAGTCATTCCATCTCCCTTGGGTGAAGTGAGTCAAGGAGAGAAGTGAGGTAAGTTTTAGGGGGTATTAGAGGTATAGGGCAACTAGGTTCCCTTTTAAATCTAATTCTTGCTTTTTGGGGTGCCTGGCTGGCTCAGTCAGTTAGCGTCCCACTCCTGGTTTTGGCTCAGATCCTGAACTAGGAGTCACGACATCGAGCCCCGAGTAGTGCTTTGCACTTGGCTCAGCGTCTGCTTAGGATTCTCTCTCTCTCTCTTCCTCTGCCCCTCCCGCTTGTGTTCTCTCTCTCTAAAATGAATAAGTAAAATCTTTAAAACAAAATATCTAATTGTTGCTTTTTCATTGCACATAATAGATGTGAGATCAAGGCCAGGGAAAGAGCAAGGGGCAGTAAGCTTCCACTCCAGGGAATCACAGATAATAGCAATATTCAACAAAACATCTCATTTTTCAGGTGAGATAAACTGTACAGTGTTCACCAAGTAACTATGATATGTAAGGCATTGTGCTGGGCAGCAACAGGGGAAGAGAGAAATCACGACACGTACCAGCCCTCGAGGACCCTTCGTCTTGTGGGAAGCCAGACATACATCAATAACAAAACTATACTAGAATTTGGAAAAAGTGCTTCTGGGAAGCATTTTGACAATAGGAATTGTGAAGTCTTCCTTTAGGAATGCATTCGAGCTAGGCTTTGAAGTTCCAGATCAAATGTTATTTTTTCCACAGAGCCTCCTTTGATTCCCACAGCAGGAATCAACCTCTCTCTCCTTTAAATTCCTACTGCAATCTACCTATCCTATCATCCCTTATTGTGTTTATTATTCTATACCTCACCTCCCAGTTAATTGTCGTGAGTCAATTATTTCTCCTTTATACCATAAGCTCATTAAAGCCAGGGAGCATGTCTCACACACACTAGGTATTTGAGAAGTGTTTCTCAACTGAATAATCAGTAGACCTACAATGGAGACAGTCTGTTGAAATGGTTACTACTATCCCTCTCCCATAATTTATTTTTCTAATGGAATTGAGGTGGTGACATCTTCATGCCTCACCCTGCGTGTGATCACGGACACACGAGAAGAGGTCAGAAGAGGTTACCCCAATCACTTGTTTATATGCCTAGTCCATGTGATCGAATGTTCATTTACCCTGGTTGTTCCATTCTGAGTATCTGTCACTTATGGCCCTTCTTATAGGATAAGGAGAATTTCTACCAGAATTATTATATGGACCTGGATCCAGAGAGAAGCAAGAGCTGTATGTTTTTGCAGCTGCCTTCTGTGAACAATTTGGTAGTATGAAACTCCATTATGCTCTTTCAACTCTTGTTATTTTATTTGTAGCTCCTTCTGAGATTTTATGGCCTATGCATGATTTGAATGGCACAAATATAATGAAAACCAGATTATAAGAGTGCAACTAAAACTTTTAGAGAAAAATTACCTGGAGCTGTTTCTTCCAAATTCTAGTCTATCACCATTAAGATAACAGGGAAAGATTTGCTGCATATTTACTCAGTGGCCCCAAATAACAGGCAAACAACATTTGAATGCCACTCTAGAATCCCAAAGGAGTGTAAGTTTTCAAGGGCTTGAATGTGTGACTGAAGACTTGGCGAGGCCAAAAGCTGGTGCCGGCAAAGGCAGAAATGCTGAAAACCCCATTTCCACGCTAGATTTCTTACTGGTCTGGCCATCTTTGTAAGTGTGGCTCTGGTCTGAGCTGGCAAAATTTCTCTGGGTTTCACTTTACTTCTGAAGTCCAGGGTTTCAATAGTGTGGTTTGGCTCCCAATAGACTGCATTGAGGGCTTTGGATGAAACTCCTTATGTTTGAGGCTGTGTGAATTGAATCTGATGAAAAAGCATTTGGGACAACACTTCCCTCCTTTCAAGTTCCCCAGCCCCGTGGTAACTGTCATTTCTGCTGTGCTGGGTGTAGTCTTCTAGTCTTGTTCTTACTCACCGCTATGGTGTTCTTGTTAAAGTGAGGTTTAATTGATTTTATAAAGATGCTTCTTATAAAGTTGCCTTACTTAGGTACTCTATGTCCCGATGGCATGGAACTCAAATCTCAGTTTCCAGTGCACAGTGAACATTTTCCAGGATAACTTGTAATCCTGGATGATTCTGTGGGACACTTAGGAAAACTCATTAGAGTGGAAATTATCCACTAGGGAGTAAATTCAGTAGGCCTGTGGTCTGATTAAGTTAAGCTGCTCCAAATAAAGAACACAAAGAAATGCACATCAGTATTCTCAGTCTTCCAAAGACTCCCCAGGTCTTTCTTGCATTCATGGCATTAGTCAGTGTAAATTATGTGCCTGCAGTCTGCTGTGCTCTAGAGCAATGGGTGATTCTCAATCAGGGGTGGTTTTGCCCACCGGGGGACATTTGCAATGTCTGGAGATATGTTGGGTTGTCACAACTGGCAGGGATGGGATTAGGAGCAAAGGGTTGAAAATGGCATCTAGTGGATAGAGGCCGGGATGTTGTTAAATATCCTACAGTATACAGAACAGTCCTCTACCCCTTGCCTTCCAAAGATTTATCTGATCTAAAATGTCAGTACTGCCTTGTGAAATAACCCGCTCTAGATAGAACTAACAAGTAATCTTGATTCTTGTTCTTAATGAATTTTTATATTATAGCTGGGGGGAGAGTAAAAAAGAACCAGTGGGACATTTTAATAAAGAGTTGTAATTGCAGTTAAGATGGTATTTCTCTGAAGGAGAGAGAGCAAGACAGCTACTTTGATCTAATAGATGTCTGAACCTTAGTGGGGTCATAAGGAGTTCAGGCTAGTCCTCAGTGTTGTAAATTCAGAAATGAAATTTCAGCAGTTTGTCTAGGGCAGTTGGACATCCACAAGAGCTTCTACTTTGCTGCAGTAGTCAATCCTTTAAACTGGACAATTTTCAATGTAAATTTATATTTCTGTGTTTCTTTTGAGTTAAATGCCATTTGTTTGAAGAAATCTATGAAGGAGAATTTTCCCAATGGGACAATCACAAAATCGAGAATGTATTTTTTAGATCTTGGCTCTCAGGCTACATATGACTTGTTGCCTGATATTTAGCAATATCAATACAAAATTTCAGGCATTTACAATAGGTCAGACACTGCCAGGGCTCTTTTGGGTTTCAAATGCTTATGTTTTGGGGTGCCTGGGTGGTGCAGTCGGTTAAGTGTCTGACTCTTGGTTTCAGCTTAGGTCATAATCTCAGGGTTGTGAGATGGAGCTCCGTGTAGGGCTCTGCACTCAGTACAGAGTCTGCTTGAAGTTCTCTCTCTCTCTTCCTCCTCCCCTCCCATTCGTGCTCTCTCTTTTTTTTTAAATTCTATTTATTCACTTGAGACACAGAGTTACAGAGAGAGAGAGAGAGAGCAAGCGTGAGCAGGGGGAGAGGCAGAGGGAGAGGGAAAAGCAGGCTCCCTGCTGAGTCAGGAGCCCGATGTGGGGCTCGATCCTGAGACCCCGGGATCATTACCTGAGCCAAAGGCAGATGTTTAACCATCTGAGCCACCCAGGTGCCCTGCTCTCTCTCTCTTTCAAATAAATAAATAAATCTTTAAAAAAACCCCAAGAAACCCCAAATGCTTATGTTTTAATGATAGGTGTACTGTAAACCTCTGCCTACATACAGCACTGTGGCATTAATAATCAGGTGTTAAAGGAGGTGTGCAATCCGAAGAGCTCCATCCTATTAGCTGTGCTAGCTTGAAGGTTATCACACCACATCTCTTAAATTTTCTCTTTATTCCCACTGCTACACTCCCCATGCCCCCTTTACCCACCAAGTTTTGCCTCTCATTACCTTTCATCTACCACTATGGTTCTACTTTCCTTTTTGGTTTCCTGCATCTATTTCTGCAACCTAATATACATTAACCTTCCTAAAGATTAATGTTGAACCTGTTAGTCCTCTGTTCAAACCCCTCCAATTGTAGAGCACTGCCTACACATTAAGTCCTAATTCCAGTCATCCAGTAACCTCCCTATCCTGTCCCTAATTTTTCTTTCAAGCATGTGTTTTCATTGCTCTTCACACATTGTATGATTTAGCCGGAAAGAACCACCTGCCATTTCCCCGCATGTGCTGCACTGTCCTGCTTTGGGTGTTTTCATTTGCTCTGTTCCTTGTGCAAGGTGTACCTTCTGCACCCCATTACTGCCTGTACATATCCTATTCTTTCTTCAAAGGTCACTTCAAATGCACTGCCTTCACATTTATTCAGCTTGAAGTTCTTTGCTTCTCTGAACTTCTTTCTCTCTTTTTTTCCATGATACAAAGTACTCTAGCTCTTGAGTTATTAGCTATATGTTACTCCTTCTGGTGAAAAAAAGAAACTGTGTGAGAAGGAAAGATGCAGCATGATGTAGGGTAGTGCTTCTCGAACTTCACTGTACATACATCACCTGGGAATCTTGTTAAAGCCAACCAGGTTTGAGTCAGTAGGTATGGGCTGGAACTTGAGATTCTGCATTTTTAACAGGTTTCTACCAGTTTCTAGGTCGATGCTGCTGCTACTCCATGGGCCACGCTATGAGTAGCAAGGGTGAATAAGCTTTGGAATAATGCCTATGAACAGAAAGGATAGCCATTGCCTAAGCCTGTGGCAGGTTAGCTGCAAATAACTAGCAGGCTCTGCTGTGCTGAACAGATCTTCTAGGATTTGAGTATCACAATTTTGGGTTGCATTTTGGGCCTCTTCTAGGATTTGAATATTACAGTTTTGGGTTGCATTTTTGGCCTCTTCTAGGATTTGGATATTACAGTTTTGGTTTGCATTTTTGGTGTGTCTTATACAAGTCAGTTTATTTCCCTAAGCTTTAGCTTCATCTTTTGCAAGATGAGGGTAATAACATGCTTGTCAATCTCTGCTGTCTCTAGCCTGGCCCAGCAGCTACTATTTACTTGCTGTCTGCTAGCTCAGTCCTCCTAAATGTATAGCCAGTTAGAAGTAATTCTAGATCTTGTTTTGGATTCCCCTCTCAGTTATTAAAAGGGACTTGACAATGGTGCTTTGTGGTTTCTATGACTAGTGTCTGGGTTGGGGGAATCTTGGTACAGGGGACACTTGGGTGAGTTTTGGACTTCAGCCTTCTTACATAATCTTTATCATGTGTGACTTCAGAGGGTCTTCTTTCCTGGTATCTGATTTTCACTTAGTCTCCTGCTGGAACGACAGCCTGACTTTTAACTCCTGTTACCTAGTTATGGCCAATCCCTTGCCCTTAGGGCAAGCCCTGCTCCGGCTCTTCTTTGTACCAACTGGAATGGGTTTCCTTGCTCTTAGGCTGAGGCCTTTGTTGCCTACACTTTGCCATGTCAAACTGTTCTCAGTGTTTTATATATATTAACTCATTTAATGATAGTGATAGTTCAAGGTAGGTTCTTTTATCCCCACTTTATGGGCGAGGAAATGAAGATTCGGAGAGGTTGAGTGATTTTCTCAAAGTCACATAGTAAGTAGGGGAGGCAGAAGCTGCAAAAGACACAATTTCTAATTAAAAACTCATTTTACTCCTGTCACTAAAAACTGTGCACCGACTATAGAGGACCCCCTGTGAGGAATCCAGATCAGTATTTCTCCCCCTTTGGTTGAGAATAGGGGTGAGAGGAGCCACCCTGAACTCCTTTAGGAGGTTGTATAGCTGGAGGGCTGTGCCGTGAGAATGCTAAACCTCTTTTCATTTTGCTGTAGAGTGATGCCATAGATTGATAGAGGAAGGGGAAAGTATTTTCTTTTTGTTGACATTTGGGAAGTCACGACAGCTTCTTGAGAACTTCCAGTTGTAAATCACTTGCACTGGAACAACTTGCAAAGTGAAACTAGAAGTGTTTGAGACTTAGAGTATACTTGTTTTAGCTAAATGCTCTCGCAGATGGTTGGTTTTAGCCAGGACACCATACAACAGTATTACTTAATACCTTTTTCCTTCCTCTTTCCCCTTTCATTTTTCTTGCCATTATTCTTTATTCCATGGGCATCTAAATACTTAGGACTCTGTTATAGGCACATGAAAAGAACTGACTCCTCAGTTTTTCAGTGTGACATAGTTACTTTTCCACTTAATCATTTTTCCTTTAATAAATTGTTTATTTCTTATTTGTGATCTGTAATAAATAGGTGATAATTTTTAGCTTCATTTTTTAAAAAATATTTATTTATTTATTTGAGGTGGGGGGGAGGAGCAGAGGGAGAGGGACAAGCAGACCCCATGCTGAGCACAGAGCCTGACGTGGGGCTTGATCCCACCACCCTGAGATCATGACTAGAGCCAAAATCAAGAGTTGGTTGCTTAACCGACTGAGCCACCCTGGCGCCCCTGGCTTCATTTTTATTGTGGTAAAGTATACATAACCTGAAATTCATCATTTTAATGATTTTAAAGTATAAAATCTAGTGACATTTAATACATTCCTAATGTTGTACAACTGTATAACACTACAGTAGTTCTATATTGTTTTATCACCGCCAAAGGAAATCCCATAAAGTAGTGACTGCCCATTCTCCATTCCTCTTGGTCCCTGGAAAACACTGATCTTCTCTCTGTCTTTATGGATTTACCTATTCAGGATATCTCATGTAAATGAAATCATGCAATAAGAACCATTTGTCTGGCTTCCCTTAGTTTTCACATAGCATTATGCTTTACAGGTCATCCATGTAGTATATATCAATACTTCCTTCCACAAAATGGCTGAATAATTATGGTCCATTGTATGGATATACCACATTTTGTTTATCCATTAATCAGTTGATAGTCATTTGTATTTTTTAAATACTTTATCTTTGTAATATATTTTGAAGTCAGGAAGTGTGATGCCTCCAGCTTCATTCATTTTTCTTTTCCTTTTTTTTTTTTAAAGTAGGCTCCAGGGTGCCTGGGTGGCTCAGTTGGTTAAGCCACTGCCTTCGGCTCAGGTCATGATCCTGGAGTCCCGGGATCGAGTCCCACATCGGGCTCCCTGCTGAGCGGGGAGTCTGCTTCTCCCTCTGGCCCTCTTCCCTCTCGTGCTCTCTGTCTCTCATTCTCTCTCTCTCAAATAAATAAATAAAATCTTTAAAAAAAAAAAAATAAAGTAGGCTCCACACCCCAGTGTGGAGCCCAGTGTGGGGCTTGAACTCATGACCCTGAGATCAAGACCTGAGCCGAGGTTAAGAGTCAGATGCTTAACTGACTGAGCTGCCCAAGCACCCATCTTCATTCTTTTTTCCGAAGATTGTTTTGTCTCTGCCTCTCCTACCTATCTCTGTGCAGTCCTTTTATCTTTTGTTGTGGACTTTTTCATCCAGTTTTCAGACTTTTTAAAGAGGAAATTGTTCACTGTGTAGCTGTAGATTTGTGTCAATGGGAAGAACTGGGTTCAGGGTCTTCCTACTGTGCCATTATGAACCATCTGTTCTAGTTACTCTTGTATTTGCCAACTTCTATTAGAGTCATAATTGCATTATTTTTTTTTTCCTTTTTGCTGAGAATGGTAGTGTTGACTAAGACTAATGTATACTAAGTCTTCTGAATTGCTAAAATAGCTCATGGCTCTAGATCTGCTATTGTGTGAATTGACAATGCAATCTTGTTAGTCCCGTCATATCCTTGAGGCAGAAATGATCCCTCTGTCTCCCTTGTGTAACTGTCTGAAGTGCTAGATGTTTGGGTATACATATCAAGTGGTGAGGGCTGAGCCAATTTAACATGCTGTTGGCTCTCTCAACCGCTGGGGAAGTTTGGCTTCATTTTCCATGCTGTTTTTTTCTCAAGTATTTTGGATTCCTTGTCAATGATGCAGCTTGGTGTTCTCATTAAATGGAAATTTCTCTTGACAGATGGATACAATTTTTTTTCAGATGGATACAATTTTATTGCCACTGACCTAATTATGATTTTTTGAGAGTGTCTTATAGGAAATGTGGAATTTGCCACAAAGTTAAAGAACTCCTAGCTACCCAAACTACTCAAGACTATTTAAAACTGTTCAAGCCCATGGAGGGGGAGAGGAGGGAGCTGTTAAATTCACCGGTAGGTTAGTGATTATATAAATAATATTAAAGCTTCTATTAGTGCTACTCCATTAGTTTAGGCAGTACACATATCCCCATGCAGACAACTGATATCTCGTATTCTTTAAAAAATATTATCATAGCTTCTCCCTGGGACCTTTCTTCGATACTTTGATTCTCACAGATCCCTGCCTACTTCTACTCCCCATAGCATGTTAGCTATTATATCCCTGGCTTTAGATAGACCAAGTTTCTAGTTTTCTGGTTGTTTTTGTGAGTGTGCCTCTTATCCTTGGTGAAGGATGATGAATACTCCTTGAACATAGCATTTTTATTTTGGTGCCTTACCATGCCTAGCATGATGCAAAACATAAAGTATACTCTCCATAAATACTTGTTGGATTGATTCATCTATCTGGACACATATCAATGCATATATTCTCACATGAGATTTTTGACAAGACAAAGCCTCTTCCAAACTTTAATTTCTTTGAAGGAATCTAGGAGAAAAGACATTGAAGCAGAAAGACTTCAATTAATTTGGATCTTTGAGAGGTAGAAGGCTTTTTGATAACCCTGGATAATCTACTGAAAACCCATTTCTTGAACGTCTCTTAAAAATATACTCATTAGCTTTTCTGTCTTAATAAGTGCAACATACATGTAAGTGAATCTGTTTTTGATCATTAAATTTTTTTTCTTAAAGTTCGGTTAGTCTCATGCCCATGAAGAAACTGAGCCTCACAGAAAGTAAAGTCATATATATCCCACAATTTAAAAAACAGTGTATCCTTGAATGAAGGCTTAATATTAAGAAATTAAGAGACATGTTTTCGTTCCTTAATTTTACAAATATTTATTGAGCATCTACAATGAGCTAGATTTAGTTTTGGGCTTTGCTGTCCTTTTCCTTGTGAGGCTTATATTTTTGTGGAGGAAAACAGACCATAAATGATAAACATAACAAATAATTAATTATCTTATATATTAGAAGGTGATGATCATAGGAAAAAAGATAAAAATAGAGGTATAAAAGTTTTTTGTTTTTGTTTTTAACCTCTGGGAGCAAAGTGCAGTGTTAAATAGGTGACAGGGTACAGGTAATATTGGTTATAGTTTCAGAATACAGGTTACTTATACTCATTCATTTCCTAATTTAACAAATATTTATCAAACACTTAACTATATTTAGTCACTGTGTCAGGAGCTAGGAAAAAGGGACCAAGTCCTTGATTGTGCAGAGCTTGCATTTCAATGGGAGAGAGATGTTAAATAAATCCACAGACACATATATGATCACACTTTGTGTTAAATGCTACTATGACAGAAAATAACTGGAAGGGGCCTATTTTATGTTAAAGATTGAGGACAGCCAGGCTGTCTGAGGCAGAGACAGGGACTTGTAGAACATAGAATATGGAATAGAACTTGAGGGATGGCCTAACAGCAGAAAGCACTGCAGATGTAGAAGTGAAAAAAAATGAATGATGAAAATTCAGGTATGAAACATTGCTTGTATGTATTTGTGGAATATTTTAAGTAGTTAGAAATGAGAACAACTTAATTTTCAGGACAGAGAATTTAAAATGTATTCATTTATGGGAGAGGTCTGCATGTTTGACTCTTCACTTGGTCTTCCTTCCATCCAAATTCTGTCAGTGTCTGAGATGTGGAGTAAGATTTCCCTATGGCCTGGAGACAAGCCACAGGGGATAAATGAACTGTATGGCATCTTTATGCTTTACTTAGTGGGATCATGTGTGGTGAGGAAGTAGTCCCTACACGACTTTGGGTTAGATACTTACCTCCTCTGAACCTCAGTCTTCTTTTTAGAAAACAGAGGTGGTGGGGCACCTGGGTAGCTCAGTCGGTTAAGTGTCTGACTTGGTTTCAGCTCAGGTCATGAGCTCAGGGTCCTGAGATCGAGCCCTGCATTGGGCTCTGAGCTCAGCCTGTAGTCTGCTTGAGATTCTCTCTTCTTTTCCCTCCCCTGCCCCCCTTCTCTAAAATAAATAAATCTAAAAAAAAGAAAGAAAAAAGAAAACAGAGGTGGTAACAGAATGCTGAGTCATTAGATAAAGGCTGTTTTCTATTGTATCCCCAGTAATTCACATGGTGTCTGGTACATAGTAGGTAAGAAATAGTCTTGGAGTACATAAGTATATTTGTGAAGAATATTGAGGAGAGCAGTTGGTTTTATATTTTATTCCTAAACACAGCATATTCAGTGCCTTCCTTTCTCTAAAAGCAGCCATGTTGAGAAATGGATGGCTTGTCTGATTGACTGTCTGGCTTTGTTGTGCCCTATGGTGAGGTCTCCTAAAAAAGGGAAGGAACTCTGTTTCTCTTTCCACTCATGTCTATGAGAAGAACTTGAAAAATCTAAGTCCTTGGTCTCTTAGGACCTTAGAAAGAATTCAAGTGGCTTAACAAATGTGAAAAGCTCTGGAAAATTTTAAACGCTGAAGTCAAATGGTGTGTCTTGACTTTCTGAACACCTTTCTCAAGCTGTAGCTGCCTTACATACCATGAAGCCCTCCCCTAGAAAGCCAGTAAAATCTGGGCCCAAGGCATTTTCTCATCTCACCTCTTATAGAGCTTGTTTGTTTCCCTAAAGCTTGTTTCTTTCCCTCCTTTAAAGGCTCCGAGAAGGGTGTGTGTTTTTAAGTTTATCTTTAAAATGTCTAATAGTCCTTGTTAGCCCACTTGAAGTTTGTGAAGGATATAGAAAAGTGTGACTGGCTATGCTTGATCCTGTTTTTGCTTGTATAATTCATAAGGGCCATCCTATTGTAGTTTGGCATAGTTTTGTATTGTTGTCAGTCAGCACTTATGTAATACTTTATAATGGAGAGTGCTTTCCAGCCATTTATTACAGAAGCCTCTGTTATCAGTGACAAATAGTTCTAGGAGGCTGTTCATCACACAGATCTATCTGCTTTATGGATTCAGTTAAAACATTAGAGTTTGCCAACACTCTCTAAGAGGCCTATTCAGTACAATAACTTTTTTTTTTTTGGATAGTCATGGAGTTTTCAAAACTCTGGGTAAAAAATTTGTTCTTTTGGTGTGCATTTTTGTATTGGGCAGAGAAATTGTGTGGAGGTATTACTGGAGGATTTGATCAGCTCTAGAAAGGAAAACTATGGAACCTCTTTTTAAGTCAACTATCTGGTAAAATATCGAAGTATCTAGAATTGTTTAGGTGATTGTTTCCCAAGAATAGCATGGTATTTAAGCTTTGGAGTCAGATAAGCCTGGGTTCAAATCATTTTCCAATTACTTATTAGATGACTAAGTGAGAAGGAACCAGTCAAATTGCTGACATTGGATTTCTCACTGTGACCCTGGGCAATTATTCTACTTAATGGCCCTGAACCTGATTTTCTTCTGCTGTAAAAGAGGGAGGATGCTGGTTTTTTTGAAGAGTGATCCTCATTGTAAAACCTGGAACAGTGCCTGCCTATAGTATACCTTTGTCCAATGGTTCTTCTTTCCTCTCTTCTTATTCTTCTCTTATTATCTGCCATCTCACAAAGAAATAGCAATAACAAAGAGGTTAAGTGGTAAAGGAAGTCAAAAGTTAAAAAAAAAAAAGAAAAAGAAAATGTAATCTTCTGGTTGGAAACCTTCCCAGACAGCCAGTTTTCTGCTGGAAGTGTATTTCTTCTTTTCTCCTTGAACATCAGTATGGGAGAATTTTTTTCTATTATAAACCCTATCCTGGTAGGAAGTGTAGAGTGTTCAGCATTCACAGAGGACTTTCTAAATGGTAGGTATGCAGAGAACACTGTTGGGAGCTCTTAGGAATGGAATTTGAAAGACTCTGGAAAGGGACAGGTCACACAAAGGAATTTCCACGCACTCTGCACTCAATGGATGTGTAAACTGACCCAGGACTCCTCTGTGTCAAGACTTAGGAGGAGCTCTCCCTAGGGCTAATCAGGTACTCCATAGGAAGTAAGGGTGCCAAAGCTGCATCCTGGGGTGTCATGTGCTCCATTCCTTATTAAACTCCACTTCTCCCCTCACTGACCAAAACTACAGGGTCTTGGGCCATTTCTATCATAAGACACAAGGGAAAGCAGAATTGGCTGTCTCTTTTGGGACAATGACTCAGACCTCAGGGATGTATTCGTATTTTTAATAAATACATCAAGTACCTATTGTATAGTAGTCCTCTTCTGGGTCCCGGATAAATAGAACTAAAGGAGACCTGGGCCCTGCCTTCAAGGTGCTTCCAATATGGGGGAGACAGACATGTGTTTGTATTGGGGCATAGGAGAAGACAAGGTCAGAACATGGAGAACTCTGTGGGCCTCACTAAAGGAGCATGGCTTGCCTTTTTTCAGGGTAGGGTTTTGAGAAGAGAAATGGTTTGCTTGGTTTTCAGTTTCATTGCAGTGGTCCAGGAGAGAGAAAATCAAAGTCTCCTGGCCGCCTGCAGGGCAGTGGCAAGAGCACAGCAGGCCTCAGCTTCCTATCCTGCTGCTTTTCTCATTTGTAAAGTGGGGGTTTTAACATCTACTGACAGAGATGTTGTGGAGATGAAAGGAGAGTGTGAAGTGGCAGCTTGCCACCAGGGTGACGGATGACTGCCTCAGTTTCTCCATTGGGATCAGTCTCTGGAGCTGAGCAAAAGGGAGAAGCACAGTTTGAAGGAAGTAAACACTCACTTTTCTACCCTCTATACCTCCCTTTGTGTCTAAGGAAACAGCCACTGTTGTGGGGAAACCCTATCAATGAGAAGTTCCCTCCTCTCTCAGGCCCCTTGATCTGCAGGGCTCAACAGCCAGTCTTTTCTAAAAAATGACAATTTATAATAAAATCAATTTAAAAAAATTATAGTCACTCAATGAATGAATGCATGAATGAACAAATGAACCAACAAGTGGACTTTTAGTCTGAGCTCTGTTTTTGTTATGACTTAGGACGCCCTCCCTGAGTCTATTTCCCAACCTCTAACTGGGCATTAGACTATGTATGGTCTGACAGGTTTGTTTCAAGAATTTAGTAAGATCATGCATGTGTGAGCACCTCCAACATTCTAATGAGCAATAGAAATGTCTTTATTGTCATATATCATACCCTCAAAATGTCCCCAGCATAAGAGGCCTTTGGCCGAATGTTGAAAGGATAAAAGTTGTCTATTTGATTTATTTATTGTCCCATATCTTATATAAAAAATTTGCATGCCAACAGGTACCCAAGGGCGGTGGGTCTCCATATGGTAGGTTGTGTTACTGGTTCTGATGATCTGTCTCCTTTTGGCATGTGTTTGACGTTCATTGGTTTTTACTAGTTTGGATCCTGACACTGCTCCTGTTGGAGGTGGCACCTTCCCCTGCTTCCCCATCCTACCTGATCGAGCTGAGATTTCAGACTGTGCCTTTTGGATGCAGTCCCCATTTCCTTGTCTTCCATTCAGCAGCCCCTCTGTACCAGGAATCACCAACTCACTTGTTTAAGGGAACAACACACTTGTGTGAGTACAGCAAAGGCCAGCTAGAACAATACAGCAGGGCTGGAGCCCTTTAGATGGGGTGACAAGCTCAACTCCAGTCCTCCTGGTCTGCTGGAGGAAGTAGTGGGACTCCTGGATTTCTGGTGCCACACGAATCACCCACTAATTTGACTGTCATTTGTTTTTATCAAGTTCCTCTTTTAAAGTGCAGGTGTCCTTGAAGGGTAAATCCTGATGGTCATTTACACCCTGATGAAAATAAATTTCATTATATAATTTAAAAACAAGAAGTTAAATGGGTGGTGATCTGTAAATAATTTCCATACTGACTAATGTTGTGGTGTTCCTAATTTCCTTCATTTAAATGTTGCCAATAAGGAATTTTCTTGGAGGCTAGTACATGAAACAACTTATGATTAACTGAAAATAATGCCTCTTAAGAAACTTTTCGGAAAGCCTGGATTAAAAAAATTTCAAAGTAACATGGCAAGGTATATCAGTAATTAACTGAATTTAAGCAAAATGTTTGCCATGATAAATGGCTGGTTGACAGGCAATTACGTGAAAAGTGTACCATTTGAGTGGCATTGCTAATGATATGATTTGTGATAATGGCTGGCCCATTGGATTATATCATTATGGATTACATCATTCCATTACACTTTTAGGGTAACTATGAGGACAAATTTTCTTTTTTAAGAATTGTTGTGTGGATTAATTGGCGAATTCCAAATCTTAAGGAGAGTTGTAATGCATGAAAATATGAAGTTTTAGCTTTGCAATAGAATTTAAGATAATTTGGCTATAATATTTGCTACCTCACAGCTCTCCAGAGTGAATTTGTCCAATCTGGCTAGCTGGGTTTACACCTTCATCTCTTTATGGGTTCTCTTTACAAAGTTTGTGTTCAATATATTTGGTACTCAATCAAAGGAAATGACTTTTCAAACAAAAAAAGACTTTTCTTTGGTCTTGTGTATGAGAAGCTGTTTTCCCTTTCTGGAATTAACAAAAAACTCACTATGAAAACAAATGGACCAACAAGGGGACACTTTACCAGGTCAGGAAGGAGGAACTGAATGCAGATTTAAAATCTATTAATGGGGTTGATAGAAATGAATTCTGCCATCTCCATGGACTAAAGAGATTGATGAGGGTGGAGTGTGAAGACATAGGATTGAGAAGGGGAGAGAGGGACTTGGAGAGAATTTGGGATAGGCTAGTCAAGACTGGAGACTTAGGTCACCTCTTGCAATTTATCATAATTACTTGTGTAATAAATGGTTATGAATTGTTTATGACATGCATGGTGTAAGAAATATCATATTTCTCTCTGTTAAAATCTAGCTTCCAGTTTCTTTTCCAAGGTTGGCAAGAAGTACAATTTTATTTTTTGAGATTCCTTCTTCCGCCTTTGGGTTGAATCAGGTCCCTGGGGCTTATGGAGTCTAGGACAAATGGAGGAGAGGTCAGGGGTTGGTTATGGTGACCGCTGAGAGGCTCCTGATCCAGGCTTTATGTGGTCCTTTCAAAGACAGGGATGCTGCTGGGTTACCCATTCACTTCATGCCAAGCTCATTTTTTGACGCCAATGTGCTTAGTGCTGACACCTTAGGCGTCCTTGTATCCACTCCCATTGAGGTGTCCTGCCACAGCCAGGGTGTGGGATATGGACTGGATCTAATCACCCCTTTTTTTCCCTTCCTTATTCCCTCCACAGCCATCCCCCTTTTTAAACTTAGAGTTTGGATCACTGCCCCTTCTCCAGGAAGCATCAGCCTCTGTCTATCACCCTCTCAGTTTACCTGGCTTGGTTTTCTTACTGGGCCTACACATTCAAATACACAACCATCAACAAAGTTCCTTAGACAAGGAGCTACAAACTCTGGAACCCATAAGTCTGTTCCTATAAAAGGAAAGTCTTTATTGAAAATAGAGCTACCCTACAACCTAGCAATTGCACTACTGGGTATTTACCACAAAGATACAAATGTAGTGATCCAAAGGGGCACCTGCACCCCCATATTTGTAGCAGCAATGTCCACAATAGCCAAACTATGGAAAGAGCCCAGATGTCAGATAAATGGATAAAGAAGATGTGGTATATATATATACAGTGGAATACTATTCAGCCATCAAAAAAGAAATCTTGCCATTTGCAACGATGTGGATGGAACTAGAGGGTATTATGCTAAGTGAAATAAGTCAGTCAGAGAAATACAATTATCATATGATCTCATTCATATGTGGAATTTAAGAAACAAAACAGAGGATCATAGGGGAAGAGAGGAAAAAATAAAAGATGAAATCCGAGAGGGAGAAAAACCATAAGAGACTCTTAATCATAGGAAACAAACTGAGGTTGCTGGAGGGGAGAGGGGTGGAGGGATGGGGTAACTGGGTAATGGACATTAAGGAGGGCATGTGATGTAATGAGCACTGGGTATTATATAAGACTGATGAATCACTGACCCTTACCTCTGAAACCAATAATACCTTATATATTAATTAACTGAATTTAAATAAAAAAATAAAAGGAAAAGAAAAAAAGGAAAATCTTTAGTTTTGCCAGCAAGTCCACAGAAGCAAGTACATATATATACATATATTTATATAAGTAAAAAATATATAGCAAGTATATATATACATGTATTTATATATTTTTATATAATAAAAAATTTAAAAATTAAGACATCAATTTTTCACTAGCTCACCTTGTTAGATTTGTTTAATTGTATGCTCTTCCCATTACTCTTAGTTCTGATAAGACAAGAACTGTGTCTGCATACATACCATTGTTTCCCCAGTACTGAGCATGTAGCAGTTACTCAATAAATATTTGTTTAAAGAGGGGTGCCTGGCTGGCTTAGTCGGTACAGTGTGCGATTCTTGATCTTGGGATTCTGAGTTTGAGCCCCACGGTGGGTGTAGAGATTACTAAAAATAAAATAAAGTAAAAATCTTTAAAAAATGTGTTTAAAGAAGAATAAGTAGGTAAGCTGAGGGGGGGCCACAAGGTTGTAAAATAGAGAATGTTTTCAGAAAATGTTATGGAGAGTTAAAGTTTTATTGACTCTTCTAGAACTTAAAATAATGAAGGGACATGAACTTAAAATAATGAAGGGACATGGCCAGAATCAGAAAAGACCTCTGCTTCTTCAAGGACCCAGCAAGCTGAAATAAAGTGAGGTCTAGATATAGGACAGAAGAGTGACCTAGCTTTGAGGCTTAAGTAAGGTCGATGATGAGCTGGATTGAAGGGCAGGGAAAGGTTGAAAGATATGCATGCTCATTTCAAACACTTGCTGAGCTGAGTGAGTCATTTTCACCTATGTGTCTGTTATATAGCTCATCTCTATAGAAATTTTGTCTTCTATAGTTACTGACCATAGTAAAGTGGAATATACTCCTATATATAGGACTAAAGGAGAAATCAGTCCCTGAATCCTTTTTTGATTAACAATAACTTAATTGTGACTATAATCACAGAAAATTACCAGGTGAACTTCTATTTGTCCTAAAGGAACTTGTTTTGTCTGTTGCTAAATTTACATTTTCTCTTTTGGATGCTTGAGGAACTAGAAAAAAGAAAGTGTATGCTAAAATATTTTCATTTATTCACATGTTCAAAAATATTTCATGACTATTTGTTATGTTCCAGGATGTAAAAGCTTGTAAGATGTCATTGCTGCACAATGTCCACAATAGCCAAACTGTGGAAAGAGCCAAGATGTCCATCGACAGATGAATGGATAAAGAAGATGTGGTATATATACACAATGGAATATTACGCAGCCATCAAAAGGAATGGGATCTTGCCATTTGCAACAATGTGGATGGAACTGGAGGGTGTTATGCTGAGTGAAATAAGTCAATCAGAGAAAGACATGTATCATATGACCTCACTGATATGAGGAATTCTTAATCTCAGGAAACAAACTGAGGGTTGCTGGAGTGGTAGGGGGTGGGAGGGATGCGGTGGCTGGGTGATAGACATTGGGGAGGGTATGTGCTATGGTGAGCGCTGTGAATTGTGCAAGACTGTTGAATCACAGATCTGTACCTCTGAAACAAATAATGCAATATATGTTAAGAAAAAAAAAAGAAGAAGAAGATAGCAGGAGGGGAAGAATGAAGGGAAGTAAATCGGAGGGGGAGACGAACCCTGAGAGACGATGGACTCTGAAAAACAAACTGAGGGTTCTAGAGGGGAGGGGTGGGGTGGAGGGATGGGTTAGCCTGGTGATGGGTATTAAAGAGGGCACGTTCTGCGTGGAGCACTGGGTGTTATACACAAACACTGAATCATGGAACGCTACATCAAAAACTAATGATGTAATGTATGGTGATTAACATAACAATAAAAAAATTTAAAGAAAAAGCTAAAAAAAAAGATGTCATTGCTGCAATCTAGCATGGGTGAGGGTGGGGAGGGTATTGATGGTGTGTGTCATAAGAAGGAGAGATTAAACAAGATGTAGAAAAAACTATAAAATAAGGTTCTACGATAGGACCATATCGGTGGATTCACAATTAGGCATTCAGAAAGAGAGATTATATTTAACAGAGCGATCATGGAAAATTTGACAAAAGGGGGCAAAGATCTGGATATTGAGTGATTTAAATAGGTAAAAGTAACAGGGAAGAAGGCAGAAAGATATTTCAGATAGAAAAATGAAATGGTCTTTTCTCTTGAATAGCTTTGTTTTCCTGGGAATCAATTGAGTAAACATATTGATAGTGGTGTGGTTGCCCTACTGTGATTATTACCTTTATTTATATACTGTGAATTTCAAAGCCTGGTTGGCGTAATTTCCTTACTATTATGAAGGCCTAGAAGTGGTTTGTGGTCTTTTGGGAGGGCAAGATTTCCCAGAAAAAATAGTGGTGAGATTCTTAGATTTGGAAAATATGAGGCATGCATTTTTTCTCTGGTTTTGAGTGATTCCTTCCAGTTAACTGACTGATCTAGGAAGATGGCTGTTACCCTATCCTGTGCTTTAGACCTTTCTTTTTGAACCTCATCCTGCAGAAGTTCATGTCTTAGGATTTATTACTTTTTCCAAGTCAAAGAAAACAAAATCTCACATTACATAATGCAAGAGCATTTTTTTAAAAAGGATTATTTATTTTTTGAGAGAGAGAGAGCTTGAGCACGAGCTAGGTGGGGAGAGACAGAGGGAGAAGCAGACTCCTTGCTGAGCTGGGAGCCCGACTGGCAGGGTGGGGTTCGATCCCAGGACTTCAAGATCATGACCTGAGCTGAAGGCAGATGCTTAGCCAACTGAGCTACTCAGGCACCCTAAGAGCATGTTTTTATTTATTTTTTACCTCAAGTTAGGGGGCAGGGTAACGTTTCTTTTTTGAGATACATTCTGCTAGAAAATGGGAAGTGCTACAGATTTGAATACACAAATATTTAAAATATCTTTATGTACTTAACATAATAAAACTGTAAAATTAAATAAAAAGGGAAACATATCAAATATGATAATATTATTTTTAATATATATGGGGTAAATAGTAAATGATGATCAAAGTTCTGAGATCTAAATAGTGGATGGTTAAAAGGCACTAACAGGAAAAGCTCCTTAAAAGAAGAAACATAAATGACCAAGGAATATGTGAAATAATCTTTGGTACAGCCAATAATCAAATAAATGAAAATTAAGATGAGAATGAGGTTTCATTTTCACCTATTAAATTAATAAAGATTTAAAAATTGATATTTTAATATCAAGGAGGGAGTGAAAGAAACAATTGCCTACACTTTTGAAGGACAATTTGGTAATATATATCATGTTTTTGACCCATTCCTTATTCCTGACCCACTCCTAGCTATATTTTCCCTTTTCTGGAAATGTATTCTAAGGAAATTATATTTAAAGAACAAAAAAATAGAGAAATTATAAGTCTTATGCATGCCTCCTGCAATGTTATTTAACTTTGGATTCAGAAAAAATTGGGGCCCCTGGCTGGCTCAGTTGATAGAGCATGAGACTTGATCTTAGGGTTGTAAGTTCAAGCCCCATATTGGGCACAGAGCCTACTTAAAAAAAAACAGTGGATTCAGCTGGTGTTCTTCTTCCTTTCCTTTTGTTGCATAAGACTTGTATGCTGTTTGTCTGCTCTTATTTTCTCATATTTAACATGTCTCTTCCTGAATGTTGGGGACACTTCATGTAACCAACCAAAGTCCTCTTTCCCTGGCATTATGTTTATACTTTTTCTACTGATGGGTTCTTTGTTCCAACAGCAACTCTTGGACTAAGCTCTATTTGTTTATAAATTATCTTATTTGTTTCCCTAGTCAATTGCTTTCTGGGGCAAGCTGTGTTAGGATGTAATAAGTCTTAATATCATTTGCAAGTCTCTCCCACAATGTGGTTAGTCCATACATGCAAATAAATTTGGCTGAATTCAGCAAAAACATCAGGTTTCATTATTCTATGTAATGAATAACTCACTTGATGGCATTCTCAAATTTTTGTTTGTTGGATTTAGCCATGTGTGTATATGACCTATAAGAATTGTTAGCTTAGATCTGGGACCGCTCGAGACGGCGGAGGGGCTGGTACGGATGGTTTCCGCCCGCGTTAGCCCTTCCAAATTCGCCCGTCTTCTTGGTGCCACAGCACTCGGAATAACTTTACGAAAGCAAAGATATTTTGCATCTGCCCTCCCCGCTGGAAATGGCCACTGTGCTCTGTAATAGAGCCAGACTGGTTTCCTATCTCCCCGGATTTTGCTCTTTAGTTAAAAGGGTTGTCAATCCCAAAGTCTTTTCAACTGCAGGATCTTCAGGTTCTGATGAGTCTCATATGTGGCCCCTGCACCTCCAGATATATGCTCTCGAACAGTATGGCCTGATGAAACTATGGGACCATTTGGACCTCAGGATCAGAGATTCCAGCTTCCTGGGAACATAGGTTTTGACTGTCATCTCAATGGGACCACATCACAGAAGAAAAGCCAGGTTCATAAAACTTTACCTGATATTCTAGCAGAACCTTTATCAAGTGAAAGACACAAGTTTGTGATGGCACAGTATGTGAATGAATTTCAGGGTAGTAATGCACCTGTTGAATAAGAAATCAGCAGTGCGGAAACTTACTTTGAAAATGCCAAAGTAGAGTGTGCAATCCAGACATGTCCAGAATTGCTGCGAAGAGATTTTGAGTCACTGTTTCCAGAAGGAGCTACCAACAAACTAATGATTCTGACTATAACACAGAAAACTAAGAATGATATGACTCTTTGGAGCGAAGAGGTAGAAAATGAAAGAGAAATGCTGTTAGAAAAGTTCATTAATGGTGCTAAGGAAATTTGCTATGCTCTTCGAGCTGAAGGCTATTGGGCTGACTTTATTGACCCATCATCTGGTTTGGCATTTTTTGGACCATATACAAACAACACTCTTTTTGAAACAGATGAACGCTATCGACATTTAGGATTCTCTGTTGATGATCTTGGCTGCTGTAAAGTGATTCATCATAGGCTCTGGGGTACCCATGTGGTTGTAGGAAGTATCTTCACTAATGCAACACCAGACAGCCATATTATGAAGAAATTAGGTGGAAACTAACAGTAATGTCAAATTATTGGCTGTACTATTTATACGTACCTTTTGGGTTGATCTATAAACAGAAGCTTCAGTTTTTTAAATTTACTTATTTTTAGGTATTTATTTCGACATTTATGGGTTTACAGCATTGGCAAATGGTATATGATTTTTAAATCTCAAATGTTTATTCATACTATCATTGAATACATGTTGATCACATCCACATTGTATAGAATGTGGTAGTTAACGTGTAACCAGGACATGATTTCATTATTTCTTCCCTTTATTGGAAAAACCTGTTTTATTTTTCTCTAAAATCGCACATTTGGATCTGTTTTTTCACTGCAATATTTTTAAAATAAATGCAATCGAGAATTCTAGAAAAAAAAACAACAAAAAAAGAATTGTTAGCTTATATAAAAACTTTATTGAAGGTTTTAAAAAGTTTTAAAAATATTTACTACAAAGTAAATAAAATTTGCTTTGGCACTTTAATCTACTTAACACGGCTAATAAATTTTAGAATTTTAATCTATAATAAGCTTCCTAAAGCAGTCACTTTTGTTCCGCACATACAATGAGAAAGACCAGTGTGTGTTTTTTTCTTGTCTTTGAACTCATCTGGACACACTATCATGAAGAAGTATTAAAAAAAAAAATAGTCTTGGGGCGCCTGGGTGGCTCAGTTGGTTAAGCGACTGCCTTCGGCTCAGGTCATGATGCTGGAGTCCCGGGATCGAGTCCCACATCGGGCTCCCTGCTCAGCAGGGAGTCTGCTTCTCCCTCTGACCCTCTTCCCTCTTGTGCTCTCTGTCTCTCATTCTCTCCCTCTCAAATAAATAAATAAAATCTTTAAAAATAAATAAATAAATAAATAAAAATAGTCTTGTATTGAGCAAACATCAGCTTGATTTATGTAAAATTATTATTAGGCCATTTTTGACTTATAAAAATGGCAACAGTATTACTGATAATTATTTTCATAAACTTGCTGGTTTTCTCCCTCTAAATTTAATGTTTTCCTTACAAATCAGAAATTAAAGCACCATGCTCATTCACTTCTAGAAGTCCATTGGGTCAATAGTGGGCTTCTGCCATTGTCTGGTTAACTGAATTGTCACATTTTTGTACCTTGTATTGCACATACCAGTAAATACATATACATGGTTTCTGGAGGGTGACTATTTTACTTTTCAGAAGTGGACCCACCTGCAAATTCAGCTCAAAATGAAATGCATCAGTAATAATTTGGACACCTTTGTTTTGGTAAGGTCAATAGTACTCACATTTCCTGGGTCTATTTCCTTGGGCAAGTCTTGTGAATGCTCTTGTGTTCAGTCCACTTCACAAGATTTATTGAACTCCTACTGTAATGCCAGAGAATGAGCCAGGTGTTGGGAATCCAAAGATGACTAGGATGTAAATATGTGATAATAGTATCACATAGTGCAGCATTAAGGGTTAAATAAAGTTGAAGTGCATCTGTAAGAAACCTCCACAGTCATTCCAATAGCAATGAATTAATTCAACAAATATTTATAAAGCACTGCCATAAGCCAGGCCCTGCATTAGGCACTGTGTATCTAGTGAGATACAGCCGTGAACAAGACACACATTCTTCTTGGCCCCTTGGAGCAAAGCGCTAAGTGACATGTATTTAGCAATCAATATATAGCTATTTGTAATAGTCTTCAATTTGTTTTGCTCACTGCTGCAGGTGTGAGCTCTCTGGAACAGAAATCTGATTATGTTACTCTCCTTGCTTAATAACCTTGTGTGGTGTTCTTGTTGCTAATGAAAAAAGGCCAAATTCCTTAGTATGGCTTTGTATTCTGATCCTAGATGAATTTTCCAGGCTCTACTCTTTCTTATGTGTCCTAGGCTGTGGGCAAACATGAGTACTTACTGATCCCCAAACATATCATATGCTTTCATGCCTCTCTATGCCTTTGCTCACATGTTCCCTTTCACCTGGAAAGTCCTACCTACCTCTGATACCTGCACACATATGTTCTCCTCACTTGTTCTTTGGGCAAGCTCCTATTCACTTATATGTCACCTGTTCAATGACCTCCCAAAGAAAATTCATTCTGTTTCTGTACCTCTTTGTCTAGTCATCCACTACATAATTTATTCCTGGTATTTTTATGTGAGTTTCCTGGGCTAGAACTCTCTCTGAGAACTCTAAACTGGATGCATCTTAAGCTTAAACCATCTTCCTTGCTGAAACATTCTCCATTCTACTACCTAGGACATTACTTTTGTTTCTCAAAACAAGAATAAAACGGTGTTCCATCTTTACAAGAAATTCTATGCATAAGCTCTCATTAGAAACTTAGAACTACCTTGTGGAGCACTTAGGGTAAGTAGAATTGTGTCCAGTTTACAAACAAGAAATCTGAAGCTCAGATCTGTGATGTGATTATTTCAAAATAATCAAGAAAGTGCCAGGACTATGATTGTTTCACACTCTCATCTCGGTCCACTGACATCCATTTTCCTATCTGTCTACACCAAGGAGTTCATAGAATTCTCTTTCCACAAAATTGCTGTTGTAGCAGAAGTGGGACCCAAGCCATGACTTTTACACAGGATTGCATAAATAGTGACTGAATAGAATAGGATTCCTCTCTGTCGCCCTTGTTTCCAAGTTAACCAAGAGCGTAAGCGGCATGTGATGATTTGTGTTCTGATTCTGTCAGGTGGTCTTGCTGGTCTGTCTTTGGCTATAGCCTGTGGGTCCTGAGCACTCCTCCGTGTGAACTGGGACTTCCACTACCACTGCTGCCCATTTCTCTTGCCTTAGGGAAATCATCTCTCAGCACCTTCACTTCAGCCACTCCTCTTGGACAGGTGTTGGTGGCCCAGTTCTTAGAACGGGGAGTATTTATCCAGAGAATGAGATTTTGTGTCTATAAAAGGTAACCTGAGGACACTGGGTGGGCCTCACCCTGCAGAACTCAAAGTCAGCACTTTCTGGCAGTGATCAACTTAGGGCTGCATCTGAGTCTTTTGATATCCTCTTACTTTAGGATGAGTTTCCTATATTTTGGTGGGTATTTTCTACTCAGGTTGGGCAACTCTGTTAAGCTTAGTGTATGAATCTTGAACCTTATACCACAATCCTCTTCATTATTTTTCCAAGGAGCTTAAAGGGTCTGATGCATGTAGATATTTCATTTAATTTTATTTCAACCAACACTTATTGAGCACTATTATGTCTCAGGCACTATGCTAATTATAGAGGGTTTTCTTTTCTTGAGATGGCAGGGAACCTCGACTCTGTGAGAGTCCAAGAATTTGTCCTAGGTAACAAAGTCAGGAAGTGGCAGAGCTGGGGTTGAAATTTAGGCCTGTCTGACCCTGTGGCCTCATGTTGCTTCCCAGGATGATCACCTCCATGATCTGTAGCCACTTTAGATTTCTGAGGATTTAGCAAGCACGAATGACAGCACCCTAAAGCTAACATTTTAGAGTTTACCGGGGTACTACTCCTGCTATGGCTGCAAGTGCCGGTAGAATCTATAAGATTTGGAGGACACTGTCAATGGCAATAAAAGGCAGTTCCCTGTGCATAATTAAGTTTTGCTCCCCCTCTTTAACTACAAATGTAGGGGAAAGACTTTTTTATAACTTAACTTTCTAAGTGACTTAGACATCCTTGAGCGCTTCTTATTTTCTCTACTCTCATGAGCCCTCTAAGGACTAACATGTTAAAAATTACGATTATTCTTTCCAGATGTTGGAGTTTTGATTGCAAGTAGAATAGGAGTAGCTAAGTGGTGGTGGAGCTGGCGTTGCCTATGGAAAATGTTCAGACAACACACGAAGACCTGCCAAGTCTCTTGCAATGTTTTATTTGCGTTGATGTGTATTTGGCTCAATTGGCTCTGCTTGAGGTTGTGGGGCTGATTTGAATGACCAGGCAAAAGAACTCTGGGGGTCTCCCTCCCCATTCCTGTGATTCCTGAGTTTTGTGGAGATTAAAGGTATCAATTCTGCATTTAGGTAAGAGAGTGAGCAAAATATGTACTGTTGATGAGTATGTTAAGTCTCTTAAGAAATTGTTTAATTTGGAAAGTAAATGAGATAACAGATTGGAGGGAAATGCAGAGTGTTTAAATGAATACTTGCCTCTAAAATTACCACTGTGTAATTTAAGAAAATCACGAATTCACCATGAAATCATATTAATTCATCAAAATTTATCTTCTGTCTTAAAAAAAAACGTAGAGGTCTTACTCATTTTACTTACTCAGAGATTCCTTGCCTTCCTTAAGAGTATGCTTCTATTTATTTCAGGGTAACTACTTAGCCTGCCTTTCCATCTCACTTGGATTTCCTAAAGAGAACCAAATTTTGATCCATTAGGTCCCCCTGCAGAATTACTTTGTGGGTTTAGAAGCTACCATATATCAGTAAGGCTGGTAGCAATTTTGACTGTGACCTTGTTTCCATTTTCAAGTAAAAGGTATTTCTTATACATTCCATTTGTTGCAGAAATGTGTTTGTTACCCAATTTTGGTCTAATTTCTAAATTTGTCTTAGTCTTTTCAATCATGAGAGAGGAGGGCAGATATCACAAGGGAATGTGGACTTATTCAGTTCAGAGATAAACCTCTACCAGAGAATCTTGCATTTGTCTTCTGTTTTCTGTTATATGTTATCAGTACCAAACTTAAGTTGTCCAGGTGATGTTTTTGTCACTCTAAAATCACCTTCAACTTTTCTGATATTGGGAAATTATTTTGTGTAACAAAATCAAACTGCAGAAAATTTTCTTTGTGTATAGTTTTGTTGAAATAGTGGTTAGCAAATCCCAGACATCTTTTTGGAGTCTCTAGGAATTCTGGACTCAAGAAGAAAGAACAGTTTGGAAAACAATTTTACAAATTCAATTGTATTAACAAAAGTCTTCCAATACAGGCAGCATGACAAATGGAAAAATCTGGAGTCAGACAAGTCTGGGTTTGTATCCTGGTTCTGCCCCTTACTAACCATGTAAGCTCAGCCAGATTATTTCATTTGAGGAGCTTGTTTCCTCCTCTGTAAAATGATAAAGTGAATATATCCCTTTCAGAATTATTATGAGAAATCAACATATATAAATTTAGACAAGAGAAGGCTTCTCAATAATTGGAAAATATTTAAAAATATAATATGAAAATTGTTATTGCATAAGTTAAATTTGCACTATGAAGCATGCTACCCACATAAGGCAAAAGATTAATGCTATGCAGCATAAAATGTGGATATGGATCTTTCTCCCTATTACCGTAGTTGTAAATTATAATACTAATCACTGTCATTTATTGTGTTCTTACTCTGTACTAGGTGTTGTATAAATATTATGTCATTTAATCTTCAAAACTATTCTATGGGGGTAGTTTATGTGATTCCAAACAACAAGTTTAGCTGAAATTAAGGTTTAAAAAGTAATTTAATTTGTCATTGTACAGACATAGCCATTGGATTTTTATAAAAATAAGTTAGGCTAAATCAGCTTTCCTCACAGACCTTTGAAATTAGTCTAGTGATCTAGTCAAGTAGGAAAAGCTCCAAGAAAAAGTTTTTTTTTTTTTTTTTAAAGATTTTATTTATTTGACAGAGAGAGAGCACAAGCAGGGGGAAGCTGCAGAGGGAGAGGGAGAAGTAGACTCCCCACTGAGCAGGGAGTCCAATGTGGGGCTTGATCCCAGGACCCTGGGACCATGACCTGAGCCGAAGGCAGACGCTTAACTGACTGAGCCACCCAGGCACCCCAAGAGTTGTTTTTTTAAAAAGATATATTTATATATTTATTTATTTGAGAGTGAGCATGATTGGTGGGGGCTGGAGGAGTAGAGAGGCAGACTCCCCACTGAGCAGTGAGTCAGATGAGGGTCTCAAGCCCAGGACCCTGAGATCATGACCTGAGCTGAAGCCTGAAGGCAGACTTAACCAGCTGAGCTACCCAGGTGCCCCTCCAGGAAAAAGAGTTGTAAATATAATGATTGTTTTATTTATTCATTTTTCAAACAGGTATGTGTTTGAAAAGATAAATCCTAGGACCAACTATCACATTTTCTAGGACTGTGAACAATATGAATCGAAAGGTATTAGTGAGTTCCTTGAAACCAGAAGCTGTTTCAAACTGCCCATTACCAAGCACAGTTGCTTGAAATAGGTACTTAATACCTACTTAGCAGGTACTTAACATAGTAGGTACTTAATGGTGCTTATTGAGTGAAGTTTTGTTGAATAAATAAATTAGTTTTTAATATGGAAAAATATGCCTTTTTGAAGGTCTTTAAGATAATTTTTTCTCATTAATAATTTTAAGGCTTTTTTTTAAACGATTTTATTTATTTATTTATTTGAAAGAGACAGAGAGAGTGAGCAAATGGGGAGAGAGGGTGGAAGGGATAAAGGGCAGAAGGAGAGGGAGAGGCAGACTCCCAGCTGAGCAGGGAGCTCCACTGCTGGGCTCGATCCCAGGACCCTGAGATCAAGACCTGCGCCAAAGGCAGACACCTAACCAACTGAACCACCCAGGTGCCCTAATAATTTTAATCAAAAATGTTTTAAGTAGTTGAATTTAAAGCTATTCTGAGTATTTCCAAATGAACATTGGATTTTGTCATTTTTTTTTAAATTTTGAAAATATTTTTTAAAAGTGAGAAAATGCATATATAAAAAATTTCATATTTAAATTATGTATGTAAGTACATGAAATGCTGTATTTATAAAACTAGCTATATCATGAGTAGCCAAAGAAAGAGAAATGATAAAATTTGAAACATTCTGGTGAGCTTAAATTTTGAATATAATCTAGTTTTTATGATTTCTATTAATGCTCTCTGGACTATAGGCAGAGTAAAATAAAAAGAATAATAAAAATAGCTAGACTATTACAGTGCATATAATGTTGTAAGCCCTGCAAAGTGTTTTATATGCATTATATTTCTTAATCCTCACAACAACCCTGTTAGACAAGTATTGCTATCTTTCCTATTTTACAAATGGGAAAACTGAGGCATGGAGGTCCAATGACTTGCCCGAGATCACATAGTCAGTAAGCAGCAGAAACAGGTTTGGGGCACAGCTTTCTTTGAGTCTACATCCTGCAATCCTACTTGTCTGTTGTGTCCAGAGCTTAGCCTGAGCTTGGTGGGTACAATTCCTATAGGTACTGGGTCCCCACTGTGTGTAGAGATGGGGTCATTGATCAATATATTGAGCCCAACTAGCAAATACAGTTGCTCTTTGAACAACACAGGGGCTAGGGGTATTGACCCCCATGTACTTGAAAATCCTCTCATAATTTTGACTCCCCCCCGAGTCTTAACTATTAATAGCTTACTATTGACTGAAGGCCTTACAGCTAACATTCAATTAACATGTATTTTGTATGTTATGTGTATTTTATACTGTATTCCTACAATAAAGTAAGCTGGAGAAAAGAAAATGTTAAGAAAATTATAAGAAAAAGGAAATACACTTACAATACTGTACTGTATTTATATATAAAAAAATCCGGGACGCCTGGGTGGCTCAATTGGTTAAGCATCTGCGTTTTGGCTCAGGTCATGATCTCAGAGTCCTGGGATGGAGCCTAGCCGTGGGGCTCCCTGCTTAGTGGGGAGTCTGTTTCTCCCTCTCTCTCTGCTACTCCCCCGTCTCCCTGCCAACTCCCCTCTCCCTGCCACCCCTGGCACCCGCTTGTGCTCTCTGTTTCTCTCAAAAAAAAAAAATCCATGTAGATGTAGATCCATGCTGTTCAAACCATGCTGTTCAAGGGTCAAATGTAACTTGTTCTCCTTAAAGTGTCCAAAATTATTTGCTCTGGCAAAGGTAATATCCACATACCTTCTCAAGAGAATCAGATGAGGGAACTCCAGATTAAAAGAAAATGAATGTGTGCAAAAAACAAAAGCTCCGTTTTGAAACTGAAATTTCAGTGTTTTTTCTGAGCTATTACAGAGTCAAGCTGAATACTGAGGAGCCTCACAAACTGTGGGGTTAGTTTGCTGATTTAGCATTATTGCTCAGTCCAGGCGTTCTCAAGAAGCACAACGGTTTAGATATTTCACCCTGTGCTACCAGACCATAAACCGTGGTGCTGCTGTAGTTTGGAATCTGTAATGGCCCCTGAAAACCAGGGCGGCATCATTTTTCTAGGTTAATTAATGTAAAATTCCAATTCCATTTGCGTTATTCCAAATGGATCTTGTGTGAGAGCAAGGAAATTTAAACTTTTTTATTTATTTTTTTTTATTCATGAGAGACAGAGAGAGAGAGAGGCAGAGGGAGAAGCAGGCTCCCAAGGAGCAGGGAGCCTGATGTGGGACTTGATCCCAGGACCCTGGGATCATGACCTGAGCCGAAGGCAGACGCTTAACTATCTGAGCCACCCAGGCACCCAAGAGCAAGGAAATTTAAATACAAAGATGATTTTTTATGCAACATTAGGTTGGATTTTTCATTATATCAAAGCAAACATTAAAATTAAAAGGACTACACAATAATTGTAATATAAATATTTCCCCCCCACTGCATTTATAATGTCTTTTTTTATACTACATTAACCTCTATACTATAACATATTTCAAACAAAAAACAATAATGGGGTGGCAAGGAGAGGAAATTCTACTTCTTGGCAAAGTGAGATTGATTTTGAAAAATGCAAGTAAGTAAGTTAGATATCTGCTCACACACATTTAAGTATACTTTTCTCTAAATACATTCAATTAGCTAAACCCAATTGCCGTATCTTGTGTCTTTGTATCTTTATTTTTATAATGATGTGAATGGAGTTAATTATCTTATGTTTCCTGTAGTAGTACTTGAGAAAGCCAGACCCAAGTAGAATTGCCAAAAAAAGATATAGTATTTTAATAACTATGCTGTCAAAATGGCACCCATGTTTATTTGGCTACTGTTCCTCAGAAATAACTAAATGGATTTGCAAACTTTTCAAAACAACAACCACACACACACACACACACACACACACACACACACACACACACACTCACCTTCAGGCTTAGCAAAAGCAAGAGACTTCAGCTCAATAGGTAAGTAATTGTTTTGGAAATTTATGTTTCTAAAAAGGGGAGGGAGCAAAATGCAAACACCATTTCAACCATAGCTAATTGAAAACAGTTGGTGAATGAGCAATTTTGGCAAAAAAAAAAAATTGAGTTGCAACACTTGAAATGACTGGTGTAGAACTCAGAAAGAAGTCCAAGGAAGTAAGTATTTCTTTGTGGGCAATTTATGTTAGCCAGACAACTCTGTGAAGAATGGTAGGATCCAGAAAGTTATTTTCTTTGAGATAAGCAGATGACCAGCCTTTTAAGGCAGTAGTGTTCTCTGAAAAACAAAAAATAAAGAAAACCCTCTGGCACTCAAAAGATATTGACTCTCTGAGCAATATTTTTTTCCCAAGGAGTGGCCTACCCAACTAGGTATAATTATTTAATATTTTAATAATTCAATTCGTTTCACTGAAATGTGATAATACTCAGCACAGGCAAGGGGGAAGGGATGAGGCTCATGGGAGAGCAAATTTTTAAAACCTTTCTGAGGACAATTTGTTAATACTCTCAAAAGCCTTAATGCATGTACACACTTAGGCTCAGCGATCTCACCTTTAGGGAAATTACTCAAAGGAAATAATCATCTATCTAGATAAAAATTGTCAACTGTATGTCAACTAACAAGGAAATAGTTTTTTTTAAGAAAAGGAATTCTTAATCTCAGGAAACAAACTGAGGGTTGCTGGAGTGGTGGGGGGTGGGAGGGATGGGGTGGCTGGGTGATAGACATTGGGGAGGGTATGTGCTATGGTGAGCACTGTGAATTGTGTAAGACTGTTGAATCAAATAATACATTATTTGAATGTATGAAACAAATAATACATTATACGTTAAAAAAAAAAGAAGATAGCAGGAAGGGAAAAATGAAGGGGGGGAAGTCGGAGGGAGAGACGAACCATGAGAGACTATGGACTCTGAGAAACAAACTGAGGGTTCTAGAGGGGAAGGGGGTAGGGGGATGGGTTAGCCTGGTGATGGGTATTAAAGAGGGCACGTACTGAATGGAGCATGGGTGTTATACGCAAACAGTGAATCATAGAACACTACATCAAAAACTAATGATGTAATGTATGGTGATTAACATAACATAAAAAAAAGTCTCTTAAAAAAAGAAAATACAATAGATTCTTTACCAGTGATATGAATTTTCTTCAATTCTACCAAAAATAAAATAAAATCAAATCTGAGGGGCTTTATTCCCACCTTTCTAGTGACTTCCACCAAGGCTACGTAACAGAATTTTTTTTAAACCAAGAAAAAGCCACAGAGCTGATCGTGCTTTGACTTGACCTGTTTTCCAGCATGACTTGAATACAAATTAAGTTCCTACTAAGTGCCAGTGTGGGATCTGGGCCTAGCCCTGAAATGGGTGAAAAATCCAGACACAACTATGTGTTGTCTGATTACACTGATACGAAGTGTCTGGAAATGGCAAATCTATAGAGACAAAAAGCAGATTCAAGGTTGCTCGAGGCTGCCCGGTGGGAATTGATACTGTTTTTAAACAGGCATGGGGGATCTTTTGCAGTGATAAAAATGTTTCAAAACTGGATTGTGGGGTGGGGGGATGGGTTAGCCTGGTGATGGGTATTAAAGAGGGCACATTCTGCGTGGAGCACTGGGTGTTATGCGCAAACAATGAATCATGGAACACTACATCAAAAACTAATGATGTAATGTATGGTGATTAACATAACAATAAAAAATTATTAAAAAAACTGGATTGTGATGAGGGGCGTGCACCTCTGTCAATTTACTAAAAATCCCTGAATTATACAATTAAAACAGATAAATTTGATGCTATGGGAAAAAAAAGGTGTATCTATTCAGGAGAATTCTATGCAGCCAAGTTCTGAGAAATATTTCTTGACATAGAAATAATCATAATATTTTAATATTTTACTAAGGGAAGAAAAAACAGACCAAAAAGATTATATAGACTAGATATCATTTAAATAAAAATAAAATGGCAAAAGATTCATGTGATCTGAAGTGAAACTTGATAAAATGCAAAGCACAGTAGGAACAACATAGTTAATTTTGAAAATGACTGAGATTACCTTTACCTGTGATGTGTTATAAACTCCCTGCTGGAGTTGGGAACTGGGACTGGAACAGTAGAACCTTCTGAGTTGACTCAAAGATATGAATTTATCTGCATGGTTACTAGCTATAGGTTCATATTTGGAGTGGCCCAAACCTCGGTAATGTTTGACAAAGGTATTGTATCGGATCATGGATTAGATTAATACAGAAAAATTTTATACATGAAAATTCTCAAATGATTAATCACCAGAGACATTAAGCTCCCCCCCCTTTATTTTGAGAGGGAGAGAGATGGCAGGGAGGGGCAGAGGGAGAGGGAGAGAGAAAATCTAAAAGCAGACTCCACGCTGGGCTCCACTGATGTGGTGCGCGAGCTCATGACCCTGAGATCATGACCTGAGCCGAAATCAAGAGTCAGATGCTTAACCGACTGAGCCTCCGAGGTGTCCCCCAAGATTTTTTTTATGTGGTGGGAGTTTGCATTCTATAAATAATTTCACCCGTGCTGTCCTTTATATACCTCCTTAGGCCGCGTATTTACTGCCGCTGGCTGTCAACTTGTCTGCCCCTTTGGTTTAGGGGAACTGCCACTTCTTTAAATGGCACATTCTTGAAACTACACATATCACAAACTGTCTGGTGTTGAAATAAACTTATGGGGTGTTTTGGATTTGAAAAATTAGCTTGGATATGAAATCATGATTACATGAAGAGTTTCCCATGCCAGTAGGTGAACAAAGATGTGAGCTGTCTTGGGGGATTTCAGCACTCAAAGCTGTCATGGAAACTTAACTGTGCTCATCCAAGAGACAGAGTCACTTTTCTGTTCCACTTGAAAAGCAATGGTGGGGTCAGACAGCCAGAAATGGAATGGTCGTGCAATGAAGCATGAAGCACATTTTGTTTTACCAGCCTTCACGTTGAACTTGTCAGTAGCATGCAGCAACTACTGACTCGTTCTGAGAGCCCCACTTCTACCTTTTCCTGATGTGTTCAAAGTTCTTGTACTTCAGTCATTTTTGCCAGTGTGTTTATTTATAAGACGTTATTTTACTTCAAAGCAATGTCAAATTTACAGAAAAACGCAGGAAGAGTACAAAGAAATTTCTTCCCCCTGAATTATTAGAGAACAATTGCCTTCTTGATGTCTCATCATCTTTGGGTAAACTTTAGTGTATTTCCTGCCACTGCGGACATTCTCCTAATGGACCACGATAAAACCACCCAAATTAGGAAATTAACACTGATGCATTACTGCCATCTCTCCTCAAACACCTTGCAAGTTTTATGAATTATCTTGAAAATGCCTGTTGTAGTGAAAGGGTCCAGGTCAAAATCTCACATTACTTTCAGCTGTCGTGAGTGCTTCTTTAGTCTTCTTCAGCCTTTTCTCACTTTCCCCTGGATGTTCATGACCTTTGAAGATTATGGAAAAGTTATTTTGTGGAATGTTTTCTTGTTTTCTACTGATTGGGTTCAGTTTGTGTCTTTGGCAGGAATATCACAGAAGTGATGCTGGGTTCTTATTGTTTTGTATCACAATTTCTCTTTGTCCCATTATTGATGATGAGATCATCAATCATTTAGTGATCTTTGATCATTTGATTAAGGGGGTTTCTGCCAGCTTATCTTTGTAATTACTCTTTGTAATTAATGAATTAATGAATATTTTGTAAAGAAGTACTTTGAGAATGGCTAAACTTCCTATTCCTTATCAAATTTCCTTCATTCCTACATTCTTTTTTTCCCTTTTTCCTTCCTATCCATCTCAGTATGGACTTAGGAATTCCTGTTTTATTCGAAGAGCTATTATATCTTTCTTTCATTATTTATTTTGAAGCTTAAATTATCCCTTCATTTCTTTGGGGGAATCTTTTTCAAGCTGGCACCTCCATCCTTTTGACACATCCCATCATACTTTGAACACATCCTTACTTTCTGGCAAGAAGGGATTCCATGTTCATCTTGTATTTTCCCTGCTTCAGCCCTAGAGTCATCCATTTTTCCAAGAACCTCTGATCCCTTTTATTACCGAATGGTATTTAGGAATCAAAATCTTGGTGCTAGGTAAGCTCATTACTGCTATTGCAGTGGTGCTATTCCCAGGCAATATAATATCTATCTATCAATCGATCAATCTATCTTATTAAATATATATATTGATATTGGAACTTTATAATTTACAGAAAACCTAAAATAGTTCTCCAAATAGTCTTAGCTTATTTTACTAAATGAGTATTTTAACTTTCTCTCTAATTTGATCAAAACCAACTAAATTCCTCAATTCTCCATATATATATCCCCCTAGCCATGAACATCGTATTTTTATGTTGACATTATGAGTTTACAGAGATATCTCCAATTCTAATCTAATGCCACAGGATGCATTCTAGTTTTTTCTCTTTTCATATTTGTAACTCCCTTCACCAAGAAATGTGAGAAATCTAGCTCTCAATACCTTCAATATATTTACTTATTTGCTCAATTCTCCTGTATATAACCAGTCTCTACTGCCAAGGCCCCTTGTTCTACCTGCCTTATTTAGGCTCGAAACAAGACACCTTACCCTGCTCGAGCCTTGATACCCCATGCTGCATTGCATCCACATGTGGGGACCCTCCTTACTCCACTTATCTCTGACACCTGTACCTGGCCATCCCTCTACATGGATACCTTCTTTATCTTTCTCAGGCTTTGGGTGCAGTTAGGTGATGGCTTCAGGGCCACGGAGAATCTGCCATGTTGTCCATTTTTTCTTTTCATCTGCATTGAAGCAGAATATAAAATTATTCTGGTGACTTGCATGGCACATAATATCACAGACTCTCTGCCAGTTGTTGGCCATCAACTTCACATTGGGAAAACAACATTTGATTTCCAGGATCTCTCCAGGATCTTGCTATAGTCTGATGTTGGCACCTATTTTTACATCATTCGATTGGTATGCTTTAATTTAATGAATAAATAATTTAATGAATAGAATATAGTGCGGTTTTATAGTTTCCTTCATATAAGTAACAGTAAACAAAGCCTGATTTTTAGAAAATTATAGCTCCTTTTCCTCCATTCATTAAGAATGAAGACTTTGGGAATGCCGGGTGGCTCAGTTGGTTAAACATCTGCTTTTGGCTCAGGTCATTATTCCAGGATCCTGGGATAGAGTCCCACATCAGGCTCCTTGCTTGGCAAGGAGCCTGCTTCTTCCTCTGTCTGCCACACCCCCTTCTTGTGCTCTCTCTCTCTTGCTGTCTCCCACAAATAAATAAATCTTAAAAAAAAGAACGAAGACTTTATAAATGAAAATATGAGCTTCACCCAGAATTATAATATGAATTCCACTAGGCAACCTAGCCCACAAATTTGTGAAATGTTGTAGGGTCTTATAGTATGTTTGGAACCAAGAAACACAGAAGAGGAGGGCCAGCATGAATTTGGCTTTAGGGAGAGGAAATAAAATCTAGTGGCAGCTTCTCAATCTCCCTTTTCATTTGCTGCATTCACTCAAGCAATCTTTATTTCTGATGATGTAATCTCACTTGGTATTTACATTATTTTTTTTATATGAGGCACTCATTGCTTTTCAACACCAATTGATATATATACACTCTATGCCTGGGTAGTTGAGCAATAAATAGCACTGCCTATATTATGCAGATGGAGAGATTAGGATTTGCCTATGTGATGTGATGTAGAGAAATGAGCAATTAACTGTTTTCTTATCAAGTTAGAGAGAAAGTTAAAATTCTCATTTAATAAAACAACCTAGGACTATCAGTTTGGAGACCTATTTTAAATTTTCTGTAAATTATAAAGTTCTAATATGTTTATTGCTTTTGCTAGAGAGCTGGACCCTGCTACTTATGGCTGAGCTTCATATTGGTAATAGACTGTTGGTCCATTTAATGTTAACTATGAAAACAAGTTACTCAGCTGCTTGAAGAAAATACTATGACTGCATTTTGAAAACAGGCACTTATCAAGTAATTATGTTCTAGAAAAATGAGAGATAAAGCCACCATTTTTAAAAAAATGAGATCGTGTTTATATTTTGCTGTTTAGTTTAGCAAATTAATTTGTATCCTAGACATAGGGATGGGATATTAAAGAGTTAAAGTAAAATAGTAGAGGAATAGAAAGGGTTTTAGACTATTAAAGTGTTTAAAAACTATTAATATAGAGAAAAATAATTATCATATTATATGTAATTACATTCTTAAGTGAATTGCAGAGATTTAATTATGTTGGTATTGGAAATACATATGTCAATATGTCTTGTCCCTGGCCTTGGTTCTTGAGTTCAGTCAAGAAAGAATTCAGAGCCAAACTCTTAAGCATGCAAGGGTTTAATAGCTGTTTAAGCAAAAGTATACTCTCAAGTTGGGAGAGCAGGCAGGCCCAGAGGTGGCAGCTGTACTGGGGGTCAGGGTTGTCTTTTCTTTTTATGTTTGGATAGGGCATGAATCATAGCTAGGTCAGTGTCCTTCTAAGGTTGCAGCCAATTATCTAAGGGATTCCTCCTACCGGTGGGGAGATGAAGTTTTTTGTGCTATATGGTCCTTCCAGGAACTGTCATGGCAGCCATTCTCTGCCCAGGGGTAGGAGGGGAGTGGGGGGATTAAAAACCACAATGTAAATGTATTATAATGAAGGTATAGGTTACTGTAGGGTGGTGGTCATAGGGAAGAATGCATGTATATCCCCTGGGGTCTGTTGAGGCTGTTTGGAACTTGGTCTCCACCTTTTTATCAGTTGGAAAGCACTTGTTCCTTGCTCATATCTAGTTAACTGCCTACTCTGTCACATAGACATTGCTGTAGATACTTTGGTTTAAATCTCAAGTATTATCATATTGTAGTACCTAGTATGGTGTTGTGCACATATAAAAGTGAATGTTTCTTGAGTTTCAGTAAATATATATTGGCAATTAGGTAACTATTTACACAGCTTAGTGAAGATTCAAACTTGAAAATATGTGACAGAAGCTTGCTCACTGTCAATGAGAATTCACTTTTAAAATGTTATTAACAAATCTGCGGGTGCCTGGGTGGCTCAGTTGGTTAAGCCTCCAATTCTTGGTTTCAACTCAGGTCATGATCTCATGGGTTGTGAGATCAAGCCCCACCTTGGGCTCTGTGCTCAGTGGGGAGTCGGCTTGAGGATTCTCTTCCTCTGCCCCTCTGTCCACTCTTGCATGCTCTATCTCTAAAATAAATAAATAAATCTTAAAAAAAAATGTTATTCACAAGCTTAAAATCTTAAAAGCATTTTCAAGTATAGAGGACCCACATTATTTTAATAGATTAGAAGTTAACATGGCTCTTAAGAATTAAAATATTTCATAAACATTAAGACAACTTGTTACAGAAAAGGAGAGTTTTCCAAGCATACAAATAGGTTGCCAAACACAAGGAGTTTACAATAAATTATAACCAGAGAGACCATCTGCCCTAATGTATGAGTCTGGTAATTATAGAAAAAAAGCCTGCAGAGAGAGGAAAAGCATGAGGTGGTCCCCAAGGATCATGGAGCTCAGAAGGAAACCAGTACCCAGGACCTAAACTTTAGAGCAACGAGCAAGGTAAGAGAAGAGAGTTGTTGCCTGGCTGTTTGTCCCCACATTCTGATTCTTTAGGGTTCTCCCTGGGCACATTTGTTTATGTTGTGAATCAGTGACTAACAATTCAGTGTTGAATGGAAAAGAAAACAATAAGAACAGCAACAATTAAATAACCCAAGGGATTTCCATTAGTGCTCTTGCAGCTCCTTTCAGGAAAGCTCCAGTCTGTTGGCCTGTTTTGTCCTCTCCCTGGGGACTTTTTTTCTTTCAGATCCTAACCAATCAAACTATTGTATGTGTTTTCCTTCCCCTTAAAAAGATGTAATCACCCATCCTCTTTAATACTTTCAACAAAATGAATAATAAAAGAATTCTTGGAAGGGGAGAAGAAAAGGAGAATTTATGAGAGACAAGCCCACCCACCTTTCTTTAAGAGAGATGACACTTTTTAGAATTGGCTCTTCTTTTTCTTTGAAGAGACACCAAGAGAAAGAAAGGAATCTATGGGGCACCTGGGTGGCTCAGATGGTTAAGCGTCTGCCTTCGGCTCAGGTCATGATCCCTGGGTCCTGGGATCGAGTCCCGCATCAGGCTCCCTGCTCCTTGGGAGCCTGCTTCTCCCTCTGCCTCTCTCTCTCTCTCATGAATAAATAAATAAAATCTTAAAAAAAAAAAGAAAGGAATCTATGGGAATGTGAGATAACTAAGCTCATCTGTCTTTAGTCCTTACAATAAGCTTTGCTGGTTTGACAAGTGAAGGGATAGAAAAAGCTTGTTTGAAGCAGATTAGGGACCCAGACTTCACAACCATCTCTTGCTGAAGCCAGAAATGATTGTAAAAAGAATGAATGGAGTTTATTAAGACCAAGACAAGTATCAAATAACTAAACAGCTGTGTACACATTTTACTCTCCTTATGCATGCAAAGGACTTTACGTACTCCGCAGAGTAGTGGAAGGGAACTAACTTACAGGTGTTTATTGTGTGCCACATACTGTGGTAGACATTTTATTTAAATTATTTCTTCAACTCTAAAATACCTATTAAATTATTATGGCAAGTTACTTATTGAATTATTATGTATTGTTGTGAGGATTAAATGAGATAAAATAAGTCATATCTGGTACATTAAATTCTCACAACAAGCCTATAAATCTCAACAAGGTTAAAGTGACCCAGCCAAGGTCACATAGTTAGAATGCAGCTGAGATGGTGTTCTCATCCTCACTCCCACTAAGTAGTATATGACTACACAATAATACATTTGCTGAATAATTGTCTACCATGCATGTGATAGGAGGGATCTTGGGCCAGAAACTCCAAGCAAAAGTGTGTTATTGTTAAACAAAATCTATTCTGAGTAATAATTTGTAGTTACTGGGAAAAGCATTATTTTTATGCTTCTTCTACTTTTGAAGTACAAAGTTTTGCAAATTGCTTAATTTCCTCTTTGTAAGCTGAGTGCTACAGGCAAGCTATGTTTTCCCATTGGCAAGCTATTTCTAAATCCATATGTGGAGATTAAGTTTGAGGAAATTTGATATCCCAAACTTTGTGTAATGAAGTGAATGTGATACTTATTTGGGAATTTTGTGTTCTCATGATGATTATTTAATGTTTCTAAGCTTTCATAGGTAGAATATTTTAAACCACTTATTTGTCTGATAGAATGGTATGCTATGCAGGCAGAAATGTGAGTAGAATTTAATTTTCATAGAGATGTCAGGGCTGTGGTTTTTAGTCCTAATATTATTTGTGATATTTTTGATGCAAACATTAGGGAAGGTGCAGGAATATCAGGTGAAATTGTAAAGAGCTCGGAATAAAATACTTATGATGACAAAAGTGATGGTTAGCCCATAGTTAATCCAGTTTTAAATGATCTAAATACTACGTATCCTTTCTGTCTAGTTAATTTTATGATAACAACATATTCTGGAATATAAGCTTCAAAAGGACAAAGATTTTCATCAGTTTTGGTCACATCGTATCTCTAGAACCTAGAAGAATACCTGGTATATAGTAAGTGTCCAGTAAACATTATTAAAAAATGAAATACTTAGGCAAAGGGATAGAAGGTTGAGGAACTGAACTCTAGGAATGTAGGAATAGAAAGAATGTTTATCAGAAGAACAGAATATTAAAGGACTGATAAACTATTAATGTAGGAATGGAAATAATTATATAGAATTGAATCTTCAAACGAAATAGAAACATTTCATCATTGTTGGTATTTATATTACAGAGAGGAAAAGAGTGCCTCCAAATGATCAAATATAGTTTGCATAATTCTTTCAGATTATTCAGCTTTGTAATATAACTTGAAGCCTGGCATTGTGTTGCTTCCAGCTTTGCTTTTCTTTTTCAAGGTTGCTTTGGCTATTTGGGGTCTTTTTTGGTTCCATACAAATTGTCAAATTGTTTGTTCTAGCTCTGTGAAAAATGCTGGTGGTATTTTGATAGGGATTGCATTAAATGTATAGATTGCTTTGGGTAGTATAGAGCTCCCACACTATTCACCAGATGAAAAGGATAGTACTAGGATATCAAATGTTAAATTTTAAAGTCTGATTTAAAAAACATATGTGTGTATATTTGTGTTTGTGTGGGTATGAATGAGTGAGATGGGCTGATGAAAGAAAGAATGGAGTGGTAAAGAATGAATAAAAATGTTTTAAGTAGCTCCTAGATTGCATCTTATTTTACAGAACTAGCCACTGACAATGACTTTTCATCAATTTTGCCTAGTGTCGTTTGGCTTTAGCATTATCTGTGATAATATGGTGCTACACAGTTATTTCTTCATTTAATTATTGTTTGTTGCCTATGTCACTTAGACTTTAACCAAGTCGCCACTTTTTCTAGGAGCTTAAATTCTCTGCACTAAATTCTTCCATTATACATACGTAATATTTTTTTCACTAATGATGTGCAGAAAAAAATGAAATAAAAGGGAGCAAAAAGAGTTAGGAATTGGCAAGAAAATCTCAGTTTTCTATGTTCATTGTACTAGGAAAAACATGGCACTTCCTTAATTTGTACTTGAAAACAAAAAAATGCTAAAATCTTTTATATTTTAATTGGTTTGGGGGCCTAAGGATAGGGGAATAAGAAATTTTAAGTAAATTCAAGGAAAAAAATTGCCTATTTCTAGGAAAAAAAGTGTTAAAAGATTATTAAAATACTTTAGACAGTTGATAAGATGCCTCTGTGAACATTAAATAGTTCTTACAAAACAAAATTTTGGTTATTTATGTAAAAATAAATGAGAAACATATGAATTAAATTTCACACAAAATACACATGCCTTAAAAAAATTAAATGTAAAAAAATACTTGGCAAAACTTACTTGGAGTTTGGTAAAACATGAAACGTATTTTGGGTTTGGTAAAGCCACAGACATTTGAAAAGTATCTTGAAATAATCACCAAACCCAAAGTGTTCCTAAGTTAGCCCACTCTTTAGAAACTTTTTATTATGATGATGTCTCTGATGATTGATCACTTATTTCTTTTACTGAAGAAAAAAATCCAATTATGAGAAATTCAAGGGAGATCAAATTTTCTTTTTCCAGTGAATTGCTAGAATTTGAAAACCCAATAATTTAACAGGCATGTTGTTGGCTTGTTTTTAAAAACCCTCAGCAGCACTATTATTACAGTTGGGCTATAATAGTAAAAAATTGGCTTCTCTCCATTCACAGCTCATGTTTCCTCTTGAAGTTTGAGGAGAACTTGAGAGAATATCTCATCTCTTGATCTTTCTCCTTCTCTTCTTCCTTCTTCTTCTCCTCTTCTTGCTCTTCTTTTGTATTTCATTGTTTTCTTTGCGTGTATTTCAATAATGGTACCCCTGGTTGCATGTTGGAAATTGCAAAGTAGGCAAATGTCAACCCTAGTTCTCTACCAGTCTAGCAAAACTATTCCTTCTTTATATTCCTTAGCTTCTCTCTAGGTGCCAGTGTTCTGAGCTGGGCCTACTCTTTACAGTTTCAGCCATACAGACCTACTTAAATATCAACCACTGGGGAGTACCCAAACTTTCCTCTCATCACAGTTTACCTTATGGACAGCCTGCAACACACTGGGGAGAGAGGCGTTGGAAATATATTATCTAATTATAGTTGCTCACATTACTTTGTAGGAGAAGAAAAATGGCATTAGACTTTAGTTGGAAAATTTCTAATAAATTTCCCTATGACTCTTTTGGTGCTAGAAATAGAATTTCATTTGAGCTAGGTTAAAGCAGAAATAGGATTCATGGCTATCTCCTAGCACATAAAGCTAGATCTAGAACCAGGTGCTGCAACACTATCAGGCTCTTTCATTGTCTCATTAACTACTCTGGATGAGTCTGTAGCATTTTTCTCTCCTGCAGACAGGCTTCTTCTACTTCTTTGGTTTACATGGAAGAACATGGCTCATATAATTTCTGAGTTTACTTGTAACAAGTTCAGCACCAGAAGAAAGACTAAATTTTTGTTTTGTTCCAAATTCTCAATTTTAGAGGTAGAACTGTACTGGCTGTAGAGAGCAAAATGGAGTCCCTCATGTCAAGCAGGGGCCTGGGTCAAACAATGACACAAGCAGTTAAAGGTACTGCAGCTAGGAGATATCGCAGGGACCGGCATCAGCAGACACCCCAGAACTGATAAAGAGCAGAACCAGAGGAAGTCTGCGGGACCCCGAAACTGATTAAGGCCCTTCAAAAAGCGGAGGATTTTGGAAGCAAACTGTCAGACTTTTCAGACATGACCCCTGTAGGTCTGACCCTTTAAAAAAGGCAACTGCCCCCGAAGGCTCTGCCCGATGGATCTCTGAACAGAACCGAGATCCTTCACCTCTTGAACATAAGAAGCAGTAAGTGCCAAGAGCTGACCCTGACCAGATGGAGGTCTTCTCTCAACTGCGCACCCACAGACTGACTTTGCGTTTGGTTGGTTAACTTCCTGCATCCTTCAGTTATCTTGTTTGTTGTGAGGTTTGTCTTATGCCCTGCTCTGTGTGCTGTGTAAGAAGTCAAGTTTAATCACATGGTGAAATGTCATTGAATCCTGAACCTGGTTTATAATTATGATTTAACTTTGCTTTATGATTGAATAAAGTTGACATTGAGGAGAGACACAACTCATGTGTGTGCCTTCATGGCATGCTCATGACACTGGCCCAGCTTGGTAGTTACTTTCATACTAGTCAGTTGTGGCCAGGAGATGAGAGTTACAGGTATAACCATGACTCATGGGAGCCATTCTTTTCATCATGTGAGTAGGGCTAGGTGGATGTAAGGAAGTATGGTGCTCAGATAAAGAGGGGCTGGGGGACAACCCAAAAGATATACATGACAAAAGTTGCTCACATTTAAGTGCTAATTTTCTTGTTAAAAAATTAAGATATTCCTATTTATATTTTATTTACTTTGAAGAATGAAGCTCTAATTCAGATTTTATGAGGCATTACAACATGCTGGTAGAGATGCATAAAGAGAAAGGAAATATATAACACTGCTTTTCTTTTCTTTTTTAAAGATTTTATTTATTTATTTGAGAGAGAGAGAGAGCGAGCGAGCATGGGAAGGAGAAGGGAGAGAAAATCTGAAGCAGACACCACCCTGAGTGTAGAGCCTGATGTGAGGCTCTATCTGATGACAAGGAGATCCTGACTGTGAGATCATGACCTGAGCCAAAACCAAGAGTCAGATGCTTAATTGACTGAGCCACCCAGGTGCCCCAAACACCACTTTTCATATCACACTTGTAGACAATTACACAGTCCACATAAAACATCTTTTGTTAAAATTTCATTCAAGTTTTAATTTTGTGTGTTGGAAAAAAAGATTCAGGAACGTTTGATACTCTCATTAAAGGTAGGACATTGTCCATTCTGGTTCCTTGTAGTAACAGTTACTGAATACCTAGACAGTGTGTTAGGTAAGAACACAGAGATGTTTAAAGATAGTCTTTTCCCTGAAGAAGCCCGTAGTTCATTAGGAAGACTAACATTAAAAATATTACACTACATTTTGCTAAGTAGGATGTTAGAAGTACATACTGGGGACAGTGGTGGTACAAAAGATGGACAAGTGCAATGATTTTTTGTGGATTGGGGAAGCTACAGAGAAGAGAGAAGAAAGGGCACTTCAAGCAAAAGAAATATGATTATAGGCATGGATTTATGAGACAACGGTCTGTGAAGAGATCCCAGACAAGATCATGATTATAAGGAGGTAGAAGTAGTTTATAAATAAAAATATCCCTCCCTTTCTTTCTCCCTTCCCTTTCTCCCACCCTCTTACCTTGCTGGAGGAGTATTACTTCCTCTATACCCGTCAGGCTGACTTTATTTGGAATCCTCAGTGCTGCTCAGAAATCACACCCTATTTCTCTAGTCTACTCTCCTAAACAATTATTTCATTACTTTTCCTTTTTCTTCAAACTTTGAACATTTCTTCCTCCATCCTGAGCCTTAGGTAATGACCTTGATGTGGGAAACAAAGGCAGAAGGAAATGTAGCTAAAGTTAAATGTCCTTATAACCTGCAGCCCATTGACAAATATTTGAGGCAAGCAGAGTATACTGTTCCTCCAGGAAGCTCCCAATTGCTTTCATGTTAATGCCTTGCTAGAGGGAAAAACCACCTTAGTTTGACAATAGGAGGGCCTTCAGTAGCCTGTGAGTCTTCTTTAGCATTTGAACATCCTTTTGGAACTTCCCTTCCCTTTACTTCTCCCAACCCCAAGGTATATAATCAGTTTCTCCTCATAATCCTTAGGCAGCTGGGAACAGCCTGCAGCAGCAGCTTTTTCTGTCCGTGGGTCCTGTCCCCATGCTTTAATAAAATAACCTTTTGTGCACCAAAGACGTTTCAAGAATTCTTTCTTGGTGGTCAGCTTCGGACCTCACCAACATTCCAAAATGGACAACAGCCTTACTTTCTGTACTATTAAGAAAATAGAAGCATTCTGCAGAGAACCTCTCTGAGCTCCCACATCACCCACCCACTGTGCATGTTTGCACACATAGATTCTGTGTCCCCTATTTTACTAGGGATAAAGTGTTCACGCTCCTATCTAAGGCTAATCTCCCCCCTCTTACATGAGTTTGCGTCTCTTTCCACTGACTTAAGACATCACTGGAGCAATTCTCCCTTCTCTCTTTATCGGATTGATCCCAAGAACACAGAAGTGGGCTGTTCTTAAAGAACAAAACAAAGCAAGAAATGTCAGGTCTCTTGATCCCACTTCCTCTTTGGCCATTGCCTCACTTCCTCATTCTCCTGTAGAATAAGAGCGCTTGAAATAGTTGTCTATACTTGTAGTCTCTGATGCCTATTGTCCTTTTCTTCTTTGAACCTACTCCAATCATACCTTTACTCCCATCAGTCTACCCATGCTGCTCTTGTCAAGGTTATCAGTGATCAGCGGTGTTGCTAACTCCAGTAGACATTTCTTTTTTTTTTTTTTTAAGATTTTATTTATTTATTTGTCAGAGAGAGAGATTGAGAGAGAGAGGGCACACAGGCAGGGGGAGTGACAGGCAGAGGGAGAAGCAGACTCCACGCTGAGCAAGGAGCCCAATGAGGCACTCGATCCCAAGCCCTTGGGATCATGACCTGAGCCGAAGGCAGACACTTAACCAACTGGGTCACCCAGGCGTCCCCCAATAGACATTTCTTTTTTTTTTTAAGATTTTATTTATGTATTTGACAGAGAGAGAGCACAAGCAGGGGGAGCAGCAGGCAAAGAGAGAGGGAAAAGCAGGCTCCCTGCTGAGCAGGGAGCCAGATGCAGGACTCGATCCCAGGACCCTGGGATCATGACCTGAGCCAATGCAGACACTTAACTGACTGAGCCACCCAGGCATCCCTCAATAGACATTTCTTAATACTCATCTTTCTTGATTTATTAGGACTATTTGACATAGTTAATGACTCTCTCATCCTTGAAACACCTACTTGACTTAAATTCTAGGACATTACCCTCACCTGGTTTTCTTCCTTCCCTGAACTCTGTCAGTCTCCTTTGGCTTGTTCCTCCTCATTGTCTCAATATCTTTGGAGTCATCCATGGCTCAGACCTTAGACCTCCTCTCTAACTGGACTTACTGTCTTGCTGATGTCATTTGGTTTCCTGGATTTAAACATCAGTTATACATCCTTACTTAAGGTGTGTCTCCTGTAGCCATGTCTTTTTTTTTTTTTTTAATCTGGTTTGATAATCTTATTTGGAGTATTTTGGTACACTTAATGTAAAAATATATATAAAATCTTTAGTTCAGTCAACTTTTAATATGTTTTCTCTTGGTCCTACTTGTTTTGTATTCTTTTCTCTCTCTTTTTTCTACTTTTTTTGTATTAATTAAACATTTTAAAAATTATTTCACTCCTCTCCAAATTATCTTGCTAGTCATCCATTATTTTACTATAGTATTAGTGGTAATTCTACACCATACATCCTTAATTTATTAAAGTGTAATGTTATTACTTATATCACTTTCTGGATCTTAGAACACTTGTACTTATATCACTTTCTGGATCTTAGAACACTTTAACACTTTAACTCACTCACTTCTTTCCTTTGGTACTACTATTATGATGCATTTTAATTCAATGTATTTTAACACCATAAGAAATTATTGTTGTTTTATTTGTCCAAGACTCATTTGGATTTACCCACAGATGTACTCTTTTCACTTTCATTATGGAAATACAAGGCTTCCAATTAGGATAATTTTTCTTTGCCCAAAGAATTTTTAGTATTTTCTTTAATGTGGATAATGAAATATTTAGTGTGTTGGTGATGAACTCTTAGTTTTTTGCTTTTCTGAAAATATCTTTCATATTTATTTTCAAGGAACATTATTGCCAAGTACAGTATTCTAGGTTGGCAGTTATTTTTTATTTTTGTATATATTATCCCATTGTTTGTTGAAAAGTCAGTGCTAATCTCTGGGAGTTTTTTATGATTTTCTGTTTGTCTTTGATTTTCACAATTTTATAATACCTTGGTGCCTATGTGTGTTTCCCATTGTCTTTATTCTGCTTGTGGTTTGTAGAGATTCTTAAACCTATGGCTTGATGTATTTCATCAGTTTTGGAAATTATCAACCATTGTCTTTCCAAATATAACCTCTGTTTAGTTCTTTCTCCTCTTCTCCTTCTTGAGCTCCAATTATATGTATGTTAGACATTTATGCCCTGCCCGTATGTCTTTCTTTGCATCAATGTGGATATTTTCTTCTGATTAATCTTCCAATCCACAAATATTCTCTTTGGCTGTGTCTCATGTACTGTTAAATTCATCTTAATTTCAATTATTGTATTTAAAACATTTTCAGAATGTCTATCCTTTATTTTTCATTCTTTTCACTTTCCTTAGGAGATTTCACATCTTTTCACTTAATTTCTGAACATGTTAGTAATAACAATCTCAGAATATGGTTTCTAATTCCAATATTTGGATCCCCATTGGTCTGTCCTGTGTTGTTTTTTTCCATTTGGTTTGTGGTAAGGTCCTTTTTCTTTTTTATTCTTTAAAAAAATTAACTTCTGGGCACTTGATTGAGTTTGCTAGAGTTATCATAATAAAATGCCACAGACTAGGTGGCTTAAACAACAGAAATTTATTTTCTCACAGTTCTGGAGGCCAGAAGTCTGAGATGAAGGTGTCAGCAGATTTGGGTTCTCCTGAGACCTCTTTCCTTGGCATGAAGATAACTGCCTTCTCATTGTGTCCTCACATGGTCTTTCCTCCATGCAACCCTGGTGTTTCTTGGTGTCTCAATCTTATCTTCTTATAAGGACACCAGTCAGGTTGGGTTAGGGCCTGCCCTAATGGCCTTATTTTAACTTGCTACCTTTTTAAAGGCCCTTTCTATAAATATGGTCACATTCTGAGGTACTGGGAGTGAGGCTTTAAATATATGAGTTTTGGAGGATACAGTGCAGCCGTAACAGCACTATTTATGAAATGTAGAGATAATTTGAGGCTCTGGATAATGTTGTTTTTCTTCTGAGAGAATTTACTTTGACCTCTGGGAAGTGGTTAGAAAGGAAGTAGATCACTTTAGTTCAGTTAAGGATTGAGCTGAATATCAGTTGGTCTGCAGTCTTGGTAAGGATTGATCAGTTCCGCTTCACATCTACTTCTAAGATATATGCTTTCATGGAGCCCCCTGAAAGCTTTAACTGTTTTTTTCAGTACCTCTCCTCATTGGTGAGCCTGGAATTTCAATTTTTGTCCCCTCCAGACCCTTAGCTACAGGTTATGAATCAACAAATGCCTCAAGAGGAATAGCAGTATCAAATTTCAGGCTAATTTCTCCATGTTTTCCTTTCCTTGAGCTTCTACTACTGGTAGCTTACTGATGCCTTCAGTAGATTTAAAAAAAATAATATTTCTAGATTTTCTCTTTGTTCTCTGCAGGAGGGTAGGTCTGAAACAAACCAATTCATGATTTTCAGGAGAAATCATAGTCTGAGTCCCTGAAATCAACCATTTGACTATTCATTCTCTGAAGAATCAATCAAATGACCAAGTTCCCAATTTATCTTTTAATAGACACTTGTATTTATTTTAAATATTTATAAAGTTTATAAAAATTTATATTGGATAGGATCATGTCAATACTTTTATAATTTTTAGAAGTTGTTGACAACTTATGGTAGGTGTTGATGAGTTTTCATTTCTCCTTCATAGTAGTTTTTAAAGGAATATTGATTTTGTCTCTGCCTCAAATCCAGACTGCTGACACTGAAATGAAGGATCAGGAATAGGAACCCTCTACTGGAAGAAAGAAGGAGAGTCAGTCACAGCATAACCTCAATTGTCCTCAGGAGTGGGGAGACTAAGGAGCAGAGTTGGGGAGGGCTGGGGCCTGGGGTGAGTCTGGAGATCTAATGATCTTAGAGTCCTGCCTTCTCATAGTCTCTTATTGTATGTCCATAAGTTTCTGACAACTTTGTAAAAACATTGAGAAAAAGTTCTTAGTTAATAGATACAATTGGTAAATTTGACAAATTGGCATTTAGCAAATTGATCCTTAGGCAAAGTAGCTTTCTGAAATTGTTATTAGTTAGGATACAGGATAATATAGACTCCAAGATATGGGGGCATAAACAAGGTTGTAACTGATATCTCTTTCACTTAACACTCTGAACCCAGTGTTGATAAAGCAGCTCCTCGATATTGAGGAGCCAGACTGTGCTGTCCCAAGGTATTGGCCTTGTTCAAATGACCAAAGAAGGTCCAAATCACAATCACTACATCCACATATAGCCAGTGGGGAGGACAAAGCAGGGACAAAGGAGGGCACATTTATCTATTATAAGGACATTAGGCAAAAGTTGCACACATCTTTTTACTTACATCCCACTAACCACTACTTAGTCATATGGCCACAGGTAGGTAGAAGGGAAGCTGAGAAATATAGTTTCTATTCTTGGTGGCCATGGGTCCATTTAAAACAATAACTCTAAAACATAGAGGCCATTATTGTCCTTGTTTTAATAGATAATGAGGGAAAATAAGACCCTGACAAGTTTAATAACTTGCCCAAAGTCACACAACATAATAGACAGTGGAGCCAGAACTCAAATCTAGGATCTCTGTTCTCAGGGCACTTGCTCTTAGTTCCCCACTATTCAGCCCTATTTCATGAACTCTGATTTTTTTTTGCATTTTGGGTGTTTAGAAACTCTTTGTTCAGCCCTTTTCTAGGATATTAAACTTGCTTCTATAAAGGAAGAATACCTTCTTGTATATTTAACATTGTTTTCTTAAGGATAAGCTAACTTCAAGGGTACCTGACTGGACTCAGTTGGTAGGATGTTTGACTTTTGAGCTCAGGGTTGTGAGTTCAAATCCCATGTTGGATGTGGAGATTACTTAAAAATAAAATCTTAAAAAAAAGATAAGCTAAATGTTCTGAAATCTTACATCAGTAAACTTTCTTTACATTCAACTCTTTCTATGCTATCCTTTTTTTTTTGAAATTGACCTTGAAATTCTTTTTTTCCTTATTTCAATTATTTGTACTGACTTTTCTTCACCATAAATTTGCTATTGTTTTAAAGTTCCCTTTCACCTTCAGTCTTCTGTAAACTCCTTTCTAATCTGTTGAAGGTAGAAAACAAATCCTCATAGTATATAGAGATTCCATTATCTTATATGCAATATTCTGAGTTCATAAGTGTGTTCCCCTTAGGCTATGAGTGCCTTGAGACAGTGGTTGTGTGTTATACAGTTGTCACTCCAATGTGGATCTTCTATCTAAAAACTTACCTGGGGCACCCGACTGGCTCAGTTGGTAGAGCATGTGACTCTTGATCTTGGGGTCATGAGTTTGAGCCTCACATTGGGGGTAGGGATTATTTTAAAAAAAGAATTTACTTGATATCTGATATGATAACGAATAGGAATGAACTGCTAAAGTAGAATATGAATGCTTTTATTTTATGAACACTCATAGGTGATATTCTTGATTTTCTTACATGGAACCAACATCGTTCTAAACGATAGTTTATTCTCCTGATGTTTGGAATATATGACATTAAACACTTGTTTAGAAATATTATTGGTTGAGTATTATATTTAGGGTCAGCATCACAATAAATTTAGTTAATTGAGTTTTTCATAACTCACAGAAAGATACAAATCCCAAACTGCAGGTATCACATTATCTTCCTCATAAAGATCAGACACTATCATGAGCAACCCTGTTTATGGTAACTACATTTGTTTTTAAGACTGAAGAGTTAATTTTACCTGGCAGACAGGAGTTCATGATTATTTCATTGATCTTACATGACCATTGCTCAGCCCACATGTTCTGTAGGTCAGGAATTTGATTTCAGTATTTCATCTGGCTTAGTTGGCTCATTCAGCTCTAGTAGTAGGCTCGATTTTCAAATAAGAAACCCATGAAGTTCCCTTACTATTTTTGTTTCTCAAAACAACATGTAACTCAAGGTATGAGCTAACTTCTAAAGCTAATAAGGAGATAATGGCTGGATAGCTACTCTTCGGCTTTTGACAAAGAAATGCAGTTGGAATAAAAGTTGTATATAAAAGCTGATTAGGAAAAGGACCATGGCATTTTATGTGCTGCCCTAGCTTGAGGCTGTGAGGCTCAGTTTGGGTCCCATAGACTTTTATAACCCCTGATTGTCCCACAGAACCATTCAAATAGCTGCAAAGAGAGCCTTTTGTTAGGGCTGGAGGGCTGACCCAAGGTCACAAATTAATCTATTGCTGTCCCCATGCTGCTTTTATCCTTTCAGAGAAACCATTCAGAGCTTAAATGAATAAAACATTACTTTCTTTGATTTCTTCAAAGTACTTGGGAAAGTCTCTGGCTATAATCTCTCTCTAGGTTATCTCATTCATACTCATGGCTTTAAATACCATCTCTTACTGATGACTCATATACCATAACTCTTCCTTGATCTTCAAACTTGCATATCCAACTACCTTCAAGGTGATTCACTTGGACGTTTGTTGGAGTGAATGGATAGTTGGAGGTAAAGATCAATTCAAAATTGAACGTGAGAACTATGAAGTTTCTATTAGATATCAAGTTAAGATTGTAGAGGTAGGAAAGTGACAAGGGCATAGGATGGAGCCCCAAGACTTCTAACATTTAGGAGTCAGTAGAGGAGGGGCCAACAAAAGAGACCACAGAGACACCCAGTGAAGAACACAAGGAATTGAGGCATCAAAAAACCAAGTGAAGATTGTGCTTTAAGGAGTTAGGAGTAGTTTCCTCTCACTTTGCTGGGGGCCAGAGTAAGATGAAAACTATGGAAGTGATCATTGTACTTGACAGCAGGATAATATAATAATATTGACAAGCAGTTTCAGGGCCATGATAGGACAGAAACCAGACTGAAGTACATTCTATCAGAGATTGTCAAATTGGTAAATAAATAGCAAATACTTTATGGCATATAGTTTCCCTTTGTAAGAACAAACAACAACAATAACAACAAAATCCCTCTATACATGCATATATGTTTATATACTTGGAAGAGGATGTGGCTAAATACAGACCACATTATTAACATTGGTTACCTTCCATGAAACATCCTTATACCATTGCATTTCTTATCTAGGCACAATGAATAGTATTATTTACTCAATTAAAAATTAAAAATGTTGAAAAAAGGGAATGGTGAGTAGAGCAGTGGCAACAGAGTATAGCAGGACTTTTTGTTAAGCTTTGCTGTGAAATGGGGTAGAGATATGGGATGAGAGCTAGGGCAAGTGTGGGGTCCAGGAAGGAAGATTTTAGAGCATGTCTGAATGCTTCAGGATGATTACGAGAAGGGGAGAGATTGACCATGCAGGACAGGGGGATTACAGCAGAAATAGTCTGGAGAAGATCCTGCGTTCTTAATCTCTCAGCTGGAAAATTGTCACAGGGAACTGAAGACAACTTGGGTCATTGCTTTGTGAAGTCAGCTTCCCTTATACACCAACATAAAAGTCAAGGGCTTCAGGGAGAGAGAGAGGACTATTATGCTTTCTTCATTTTTCCTCCAATCGCTCTCACCCAACCCTTCATCCAGAGATGTAACTGTGGTCATGTGTTTTTGCCTTTATCATACTTGAATGTTACCACATTTTCCTCAATCCTGTATTTCAATTTCCTACTTCTGTTTTCTTCTATCTACTTAATTTTATACTTTAAGTCTCCTTATGAGTAAGTAGGTTTTATAAATCTGTGTGGATGATTTATCTACTTCTGTTTGCCCTTATTGGAGCTTTTTTCTTTTTTTTAAAAGATATCCTATTACTAGGAATCTCTAAAATCTTGGACCTAGGAAAGATACCTTGTCAAAGGTCACACAGCTAATTATGAGCAGATTTATGTCTAATTGTATTATCCCCTATTCATGTGGACTGATACAATTCTCCATGAATACAAAATCCAGAAGCAAGAGAAATGTGCTTTTCCTCCAATCATGATGTTATCCTTGAGATAAGATGAGGGAATTATTAACTGATTTGTGTATGTTCAATAATATTTTTCTTCTCTTATCCTTATTTTTCACCTCTTCCTGACTACACATAAATCTGCCTGGACAAGTTATGAGCTCATTGAGAGTAGAGACCAGTTTATATGCATACTTATTTTGTATTTAATGATCTAAGTTATTGTCTTTTTAAGGTTTTAATTGACTACCTTGATCTTGAATTTTCTATGTAGGCAATCATATCATTTATAAATAATATTTTTTCTTCCTTTCCAATATTTACCTCTTATTCTTTTCCTCTTATTGCATTGGCTAAGACATCTAGAATAATGGTGAGTAGCTGCTGTCAGAGTGAGGCTCCTTATTTTGTTACTAATTTTAGTGCCATTGCCTTTAGTGCTATAGAGTAACCTTATCTAAGTGTGTACCTGTAGGCCCTGGTTCCCAGAGGGGAGAACAAAGAGTTCAGGAGTCAAAAAATCTTGGGAAACAGCACATTAAATCTGGTCAGCCCCACACCCCTTGCAGGGGCATCACAGAACAAACATGTTAGCATATTTAGGCCCCTGAGAAGTCACCCAGTATAAAAGAAACCTGTTTAATTTGCTTAATAGCTAAACAAATGAACTTATTTGTTCTGTAGAAGACTTTTTCTCTAAACACCTGTGGACATCTCCTCCCTTAATACCAGTTTGAGGATCTCTGCTTTCCTGTTTCACCCTTGAGTATGGTGTTTGCTGTTGGCTTCTGAGAAATACTTTTTTATCCTGTAAAGGAAGTTGAGTTTTCTCTTTTAACTCAGGAATTGGTATTGCATGTTACCAATGACTTTTCTACTCTTATTAAAATGATCATACAATTTTTCTTCTTTATCTCTTAAAAATAATGCCGTTTTATTTATTTATTATTTTTTTAAAAAGATATATTTATTTATTTTAGAGAGAGGGAGTGTGTGTGAGCGTGCACAAGCATGGAGGGGCCCTGGGACAGAGGGAGAGGGAGAGAAGCAGACTCCCTGATGAACATGGAGCCTGGGCTGAGGTTATATCCCAGGACCCTGAGACCATGACCTGAGCCAAAACTGAGTCAGAGGTTCAACTAACTGAGCCACCCAGGTGCCCCAATAATGCTCTCTTTTACTGTGAAATCAGTCTTGCATATAATATAGAGGTTAAGAAGTTAGACTTTGTGGTCTCTACAGTCTGTATTCCAATAGCAGGTCTGCCACTTGCCGGCTGTGTGAAAACTTACAAATAAGTTTCCTGTTTCTGGTTTATAAAAGAGAGTAAGGTAGTATTTAACTAAGTAATGTAAGTGCTCAGTACAGTGCCTGGCAAGTAGCAGTCACCCAATAAATGCTAGCTGCTAGCAATGCCTCTTGCTTATTACCGAATATTAATAGCTCTTAAATAATAGCTGTTAAAAGCCTGGTGACTTTTGGGATGGCACAAATTTGACAGCTTTTTAACTTTACTTTTTAGGATTAGTCCTTTTAGGTCATTTACCTCTTCTTGTGCCAATTTTGATAATTTGATTTTTTTCTAGAATATCATGTACTTTATCTAGATTTTCAATTTCATCTCTATCTGTGATTATATTGGCTTTCTTCGTCATAATTTTGCATATTATTTTTTCTTTCTCTCTCTCTCTTTTTTTTTTAAGGCCGGGGGGTGGGGGAGGGGTGAAGGGAGAGGAAGACAGAGAATCTTAAGCAGGCTCCATGCCCAGTGTGGAGCTCTGCATGGGATTCCATCTCATGACCCTGACATCATGGCCTGAAGCTGAAATCAAGAGTTGGATGCTTAACTGACTGAGCCACCCAGGTGCCTCTCTTTTTTGTTTTTGTTCAGACTTGTCTAGATATTTGTCTGTCTTATTTGTACTAGAAAAAATTTCAATGCCATTTTGCAATTTCTATAAATGTTGCATTTCTACTTTATTAATTTCTGCTTCTATCTCTGTGAACTCCTTCTTTTGACTTCTTTTTGGCTTCCTTCCTTATTTATTTAATAGTTCCTTTAGAGGAATGTTGAATTAACTTGAATTTGATATATCTTATTTCCTAATAAATACATCTGGGGTAATACTATTTTTATTGTACACCCCTTGACTTCATCTTACAGTTGGAATGTGTTATCATTGCCTTTCATTTTAAAATTCTATGACTTCAGCATAAATTTCCATTCAATCTAAATTACTTGGAGAAAGATTTTTAAAGTTTCAAGTGGTTAACTGGATGATGGGGATATGGAGGATGCTTGTTAATAGTATCTGCTTTATAGTCGGTGAACCACACTGTATTATTTCTAGTTTTTGGAATTTATTATGATTGGTTTTATGGTTTACAATATCATTTCTGGTGTCTGAAAAAAATGAGGATTTATGAGGTGCAAAATTCTACATATTAATAAATCAAGTTATTCTAATCCTCTGTTACCTTATTTAATTTTTCTCTGCTTAATCTGATAAATACTCCTGTGGTCACAGTTCTGTTTCTCAGAACTCTGTTTTTTCTAGTAACTGTTAAGGGATCTACTCTTTTTATTCTTATATTTAATAATATAGGGTAGAAGTCTAACACCTGTGTGATCTTTTTCATTTGATGATAACCTTTTAAAAATTACTTTTTTAAGTATGTAGTATTTTCTTTATAACTATGGAATTTAAACATTTCACCAGAAAATATCTAGCTATCCTTCCTGACATTGAAGAATCAAGCCCTTTTCAGGAAAAAAGTTTCTCTCTTATGATTTTGAACCAGTAGGGAAAAGAGTATGTGTGCATGTCTTAAAGATTTTTTTTAAAGATCTTATTTATTCATTTGAGACACAGAGATACAGAGAGAGAGAGAGAGCATGAGCAAAGGGAGAGGCAGAGGGAGAGGCAGAAGCAGACCCCCGCTGAGCGAGGAGTCCAACCGGGGCTTGATCCCAGGACCCTGGGATCATTACCTGAGCAGAAGGCAGACGCTTAACCACCTGAGCCACCCAGGTGCCCCTATCTTGAAGATTTTTGTGTATCTGGAAAAGCACAGTTGGGCTTATGTGCTTGGAAATGACTGTGCTCAGGCAAGATTGGCAGAAGGTGAGGTTGGGGAGATAGGGCCTACATCATGCAGAACTTGGGAAGGAAACAGTTGCCTTTCCCGTGAAGCATATTGTGAAGTCACTGATGCGTGTTAGGCAAGTCAGTGGCATTAATCAAATTTATATTATAAAAAACCATCTGGAAGTTGCATGGACCATTGGAGATAGATGAAAGTGGAAGCAGGGAGACTAATAGGAAGACTATTGTGGTGTTTCAGGTGAGAGTTATGGTATGACTTGGGCTATGTTGTGGGGCAGAGAAGAGGAGAAGAATGGATGGGATTTGGGACTTATACTAAAAGTGGAACCAAATAAATGTACCAATGGATTAGATAAAGGGGATGGGGGAAATAGAAAAACTAAGGAAAGTGAGTGGCTATCAAAGTATTCAGGTGGTAGAAAGGAGATACAGAATTATAATGGAGTATTAGAGATACTGCTAACCATGTCTTACTCATTATTCTCATTCATTCCCAAACATTTGTGTGCTAGTTTGTGTGTTAGGAACTAGGGATGCAAAGATAATTAAGATCCCTTGCCAACTCTCAGTGGGGGTCACAAATTATCCTTTACTTGGTGAGCATAATCTCAGGGGCATGGTGTTCACTAAATGATGTGACCATGACAATGGAGCTATGTTGGAGACCTTGGTATGGGTGGACTCTCCAGCCTCAGCAGAAGCTCAGTTGCTATTCAACTGATTGATGAAGTCTGAGAGCATCCCCCAGTCAAGGAAGATACCAAGGGCTGGCTGCTCAACAGCTACCATGTTCTCTGACACTTATTTGGAAATAACAAACATTCTTGGAAAATAATCCAAATATGGAATTGACAAGAGTTAAAATGTAAGTCAAAGTAGAATACAATTACTATATTCCACTAACAATATCTATTTCTTTTTTTTTTAAAGATTTTATTTACTTATTTGACAGAGAAAGACAGCGAGAGAGGGAACACAACCAGGGGGAGTGGGAGAGGGAGAAGCAGCCTTCCTGCTGAGCAGGAAGCCCAATGTGGAACTTGATCATGACCTAAGCTGAAGGCAGATGCTTAACGACTGAGCCACCCAGGTGCCCCACAATATCTATTTCTATTAAAAACATAATCATATTTATTTTAAAAATTAATATATTTATTACTTATAATACCTAATTATATATAATACATATTGCTTATGGAGAATTTGAGAAACAATGCAGTATAAAAACCAAGCATGAATCTTAGGAATTTGGCTGAAGTTAACTCATGGAAAAAATCCTATGATAAAATTAAAAGGCCTGAAAAACACTAGAGCAACGCAAGGAAGAATCTAAAAGTTTACAGATTTATTTAATAGAAGGAAATTTTATGATTTTCATTGATATAGAAAAAGGACAAATTATAGTGTGATAATCATTAGAACAATCCACTCCTGAAGGAAATTCTCAAGAACATAGGAAATAGGGGTGGAGCAAGATGGCGGAGGAGTAGGAGACCTGGATTTCGTCTGGTCTCAGGAATTCAGCTGAATAGGGATCAAACCATTCTGAACACCTACGAACTCAACAGGAGATCGAAGATAAGAATAGTAACAACACTCTGAACAGAAAAGCAACCACTTTCTGGAAGGTAGGATGTGCGGAGAAGTGAATCCGAGGCGATATTCGGGAGGATAGATGGCGGGGGAGGGGGCCTCCCTCGGCCGCTTCTGGCAAGTGATAGAGCCATGGAGCACAAAATCAGAACTTTTAGAAGTTGGCTCCGCTGAGGGACCTCGCTCCAGTGGCTAAGCGGGGGGTGGAACCCTCGCGGGACAGTGTGGTCTCAGAACCCTCGGGGTCACAGAAAGACCGGGGGTGCCTGAGTGTGGCAGAGCTCCCAGGTATCGGAGTGGGGAAGCCAGCTGCAGAGACGGAGCCGAGGAGTGGGCTCTCAGCTCGGGGTTGCCATAAACTGTGATACGCGGCCCAGTCGGGCCACTGCTTCTCCAGCAGGGACCCAACAAGCGGCAGAGCTGGGGAGACTCCCCTTCCTCCCCTGGGAGGAGCGGCGTGGAAGCGCACCGCAGGGATCTGCTGGGTTTGGAGACCACACGGGGTCGGGTGCCAGAGATAGTTTGAAACCTCAGTCACAGGCCGGGTGAGCACGGAGTGCGGCCGGAGACTGGGGAGACGGGAATGACTGCTTTTCTCTGGGGGCACACTGAGGAGTGGGGCCCCGAGTTCTCAGCTCCTCCGGGCAGAGATTGGGAGGCCACCATTTTCACCCTGGTCCTCCAAAGCTGTACCAAGAGCTTGCAGGGAACAAAAGCTCCTGAGAGAAAACCCAGTCTTAGCCCAGACTCACAAGGGCGGGGCAATTCTGCCTCCGGCAAAGACTTTTGGGAACCATGGCAACAGGCCCCTCCCCCAGAAGATCAGCACGAACAGCCAGCAAGCCAAGACCAAGTTTACCGATCAAGGAGAACGGGAGAACTCCAGCGCTAGGGGAATACTGCACATAGAATTCATGGCTTTTTTTTTTACCATAATTCATTAGTTTTTCAAAGTTAATTTTTTTAACTGTTTTTTTTTGAATTTTTCTTTTTCCCTTTTTCAACCAACATCTTATCAATCCCTTTTTTTAAAAAAATATTTTTTATTTTTCATTTTTAGAGTCATATTTTTATCCCTTCATAGTAGTTACCCTTATTTTTGGCATATATATATAAGTTGTTCTCTCTTTAAAATTTTGAGATACAATTTCTTCTAACAGATCAAAATATACCCTAAATCACTAGTGTATGGCTTTGTTCTAGTCTCCTGCCTGATCACATTCTCTCCCTTTTCTTTTATTTTTTTTAAATCTTCTTCTTTCTTTTTAAAAACAACTTCTTATCTTATTAATTCCTTTTATAAGATCTTTTCTAATTTTCATCTTTACAGTCATCTTCCATCCCTTCATTGTATCAACCCTTATTTTGAACATATATAAGTCTTTCTTCCTTTAAAATTTTAGCAGGCAATTTCTTCTAACAGACGAAAATACACCCAAAATCTAGTGAGTGGCACTGATCTATGCAGTAGCCTGATCATATTTGATCATATTCTGTTTTTCTTTGTTGTTTTGTTCTCTTTTCGTTTGTTTTTATCTTTTTCTTTTTCCTTTTTTTTGCTCTTTCTTCTTTCTTGTCCCCTGGTTTCAGGTCTTTTCTGATTTGTATAGAGTATATTTGCTGGAGACGTTGTTAACCTGTTAGCATTCTGTTCTCTCATTCATCTATTCTCCTCTGGACAAAATGACAAGATGGAAAAAAATCACCTCAGCAAAAAGAACAAGAGGTAGTACCGTCTGCCAGGGACCTACTCAATATGGACATTAGTACGATGTCAGACCTAGAGTTCAGAATCATGACTTTAAAGATACTAGCTGGGCTTGAAAAAAGTGTGGAAGTTATTAGAGAAACCCTTTCTGGAGAAATAAAAGAACTAAAATCTAACCAAGTCAAAATCAAAAAGGCTATTAATGAGGTGCAATCAAATATGGGGGCACTAACTGCTAGGATAAATGAGGCAGAAGAGAGAATCAGTGATATAGAAGACCAAATGATGGAAAATAAAGAGGCTGAGAAAAAGAAAGATAAACAACTACAGAATCACGAGGGCAGAATTCGAGAGATAAGTGATACCATAAGATGAAACAACATTAGAATAATTGGGATCCCAGAAGAAGAAGAAAGAGAGAGAGGGGCAGAAGGTATATTGGAGCAAATTATAACAGAGAACTTCCCTAATGTGGGGAAGGAAAGAGGCATAAAAATCCAGGAGGCACAGAGAACCCCTCTCAAAAATCAATAAAAATAGGTCAACACCCCGACATCTAATAGTAAAACTTATGAGTCTCAGAGACAAAAAGAAAATCCTGAAAGCAGCTCAGGAGAAGAGATATGTAACCTACAATGGTAGAAACATTAGATTGGCAACAGACCTATCCACAGAGACCTGGCAGGCCAGAAAGGACTAGCATGATATCTTCAGAGCACTAAACGAGAAAAATATGCAGCCAAGAATACTATAGCCAGCTAGGCTGTCATTGAAAATAGAAGGAGAGATAAAAAGCTTCCAGGACAAACAAAAACTAAAGGAATTTACAAACACGAAACCAGCCCTACAAGAAGTATTGAAAGGGGTCCTCTAAGCAAAAAGAGAGCCTAAAAGCAGCATAGACCAGAAAGGAACACAGACAACATGCAGTAACAGTCACCTTACAGGCAATACAATGGCACTAAATTCATACCTTTCAATAGATACCCTAAATGTAAATGGGCTAAATGCCCCAGTCAAAAGACACAGGCTATCAGATTGGATTAAAAAACAAGACCCATCAATATGCTGTCTGCAAGAGACTCATTGTAGACCCAAAGACACCCCCAGATTGAAAGTGAGGGGGTGGAAAACGATTTACCATGCCTATGGACACCAAAAGAAAGCTGGGGTGGCAATCCTTATATCAGACAAATTAGATTTTAAAACAAAGACTGGAATAAGAGATGAAGAAGGACCTTATATCCTACTTAAAGGGTCTATCCAACAAGAAGATATAATAATTGTAAATATCTATGCCCCTAACATGGGAGCAGCCAATTATATAAGGCAATTAATAACAAAAGCAAAGAAACACATTGACAACAATACAAGAATAGTGGGGGACTTTAACACCCCCCCCTGACTGAAATGGAGAGATCATCTAAGCAAAAGATCAACAAGGAAATAAAGACTTTAAATGAAACACTGGTCCAAATGGACTTTACAGACATTCAGAACATTCCATCCCAAAGCAACGGAATACACATTCTTCTCTAGTGCCCATGGAACATTCTCCAGAACTGATCACATCCTAGGTCACAAATCAGGTCTCAGCCGGTACCAAAAGATTGGGATTATTCCCTGCATATTTTCAGACCACAATGCTTTGAAACTAGAACTCAATCACAAGAGGAAAGTCGGAAAGAACTCAAATACATGGAGGCTAAAGAGCATCCTACTAAAGAATGAATGGGTCAACCAGGAAATTAAAGAAGAATTAAAAAAATTCATGGAAACCAATGAAAATGAAAACACAACTGTTCAAAATCTTTGGGATGCAGCAAAGGCAGTCCTGAGAGGAAAGTATATAGCAATACAAGCCTTTCTCAAGAAACAAGAAAGGTCTCAAATACACAACCTAACCCTACACCTAAAGGAGCTAGAGAAAAAACAGCAAATAAAGCCTAAACCCAGCAGGAGAAGAGAAATAATAAAGATCAGAGCAGAAATCAATGAAATAGAAACCAAAAGAACAGCAGAACAGATCAACGAAACTAGGAGCTGGTTCTTTGAAAGAATTAACAAGATTGATAAACCCCTGGCCAGACTTATCCAAAAGAAAAGAGAAATGACCCAAATCAACAAAATCATGAATGAAAGAGGAGAGATCACAACCAACACCAAAGAAATACAAACAATTATAAGAACGTATTATGAGCAACTCTATGCCAGCTAATTAGATAACCTGGAAGAAACGGATGCATTCCTAGAGATGTATCAACTACCAAAACTGAACCAGGAAGAAACAGAAAACCTGAACAGACCTATAGCCACTAAGGAAATTGAAGCAGTCATCAAAAATCTCCCAACAAACAAAAGCCCAGGGCCAGATGGCTTCCCAGGGGGATTCTACCAAACATTTCAAGAAGAATTAATACCTATTCTCCTGAAACTGTTCCAAAAAATAGAAATGGAAGGAAAACTTCCAAACTCGTTTTATGAGGCCACCATTACCTTGATCCCCAAACCAGACAAAGACCCCATCAAAAAGGAGAATTACAGACCAATATCCTTGATGAACATGGATGCAAAAATTCTCACCTAAATACTAGCCAATAGGATCCAACAGTACATTAAAAGGATTATTCACCACGACCAAGTGGGATTTATCCCTGGGCTGCAAGGTTGGTTCAACATCCGCAATCAATCAACGTGATACAATACATTAACAAGAGAAAGAACAAGAATCATATGATCCTCTCAATAGATGCAGAAAAAGCATTTGACAAAGTACAGCATCCTTTCTTGATCAAAACTCTTCAGAGTATAGGGATAGAGGGTACATACCTCAATATCATAAAAGCCATCTATGAAAAGCCTACAGAGACTATCATTCTCAATGGGGAAAAGCTGAGAGCTTTTCCCCTGAGGTCAGGAACGTGGCAGGGATGTCCACTATCACCGCTGCTATTCAACATAGTATTAGAAGTCCTAGCCACAGCAATCAGACAACAAAAAGAAATCAAAGGCATCCAAATCGCCAAAGAGGAAGTCAAACTCTCACTCTTTGCAGATGATATGATACTTTATGTGGAAAACCCAAAAGACTCCACCCCAACACTGCTAGAACTCATACAGGAATTCAGTAAAGTAGAAGGATATAAAATCAATGCACAGAAATCGGTGGCATTCCTATACACCAACAAGACAGAAGAGAGAGAAATTAAGGAGTCAATCCCATTTACAATTGCACCCAAAACCATAAGATACCTAGGAATAAATCTAACCAAAGAGGCAAAGGATCTGTACTCAGAAAACTATAAAATACTCATGAAAGAAATTGAAGAAGACACAAAGAAATGGAAAAGCATTCCATGTTCATGGGTTGGAAGAACAAATATTGTGAAGATGTCAATGCTACCTAGAGCAATCTACACATTCAATGCAATCCCCAAAAAAATACCATCCACTTTTTTCAAAGAAATGGAACAAATAATCCTAAAATTTGTATGGAACCAGAAGAGACCCCGAATAGCCAGAGGAATATTGAAAAGGAAAAGCAAAGCTGGCGGCATCACAATTCCGGACTTCCAGCTCTATTACAAAGCTGTCATCATCAAGACAGTATGGTACTGGCACAAAAACAGACACATAGATCAATGGAACAGAATAGAGAGCCCAGAAATGGACCCTCAACTCTATGGTCAACTCATCTTTGACAAAGCAGGAAAGAATGTCCAATGGAAAAAAGACAGTCTCTTCAACAAATGGTGTTGGGAAAATTGGACAGCCACATGCAGAAGAATGAAACTGGACCATCTCCTTACACCACACACAAAAATAGACTCCAAATGGTTGAAAGACCTAAACGTGAGACAGGAGTCCATCAAAATCCTAGAGGAGAACACAGGCAGCAACCTCTTCGACCTCAGCTGCAGCAACTTCTTCCTAGAAACATCGCCAAAGGCAAGGGAAGCAAGGGCAAAAATGAACTATTGGGATTTCAAGATAAAAAGCTTTTGCACAGCAAGAAACAGTAAACAAAACCAAAAGACAACCGACAGAATGGGAGAAGATATTTGCAAATGACATATCAGATAAAGGGCTAGTATCCAAAATCTATAAAGAACTTATCAAACTCAACACCCAAAGAACAAATGATCCAATCAAGAAATGGGCAGAAGACATGAACAAACATTTTTCCAAAGAAGACATCCAAATGGCTAATAGACAGATGAAAAAGTGCTCAACATCGCTCGGCATCAGGGAAATCCAAATCAAAACCTCAATGAGATACCACCTCACACCAGTCAGAATGGCTAAAATTAACAAGTCAGGAAATGACAGATGTTGGTAGGGATGTGGAGAAAGGGGAACCCTCCTACACTGTTGGTGGGAATGCAAGCTGGTGCAGCCACTCTGGAAAACAGTATGGAAGTTCCTCAAAAAGTTGAAAATAGTGCTACCATATGATCCACCAATTGCACTACTGGGTATTTACCCAAAAGATACAAATGTAGGGATCCAAAGGGCTATGTGCACCCCAATGTTTATAGCAGCAATGTCCACAATAGCCAAACTGTGGAAAGAGCCAAGATGTCCATCGACAGATGAATGGATAAAGAAGATGTGGTATATACAGAATGGAATATTATGCAGCCATCAAAAGTAATGAGATCTTGCCATTTGCAACGATGTGGATGGAACTGGAGGGTGTTATGCTGAGTGAAATAAGTCAATCACATGTATCATATGACCTCACTGATATGAGGAATTCTTAATCTCAGGAAACAAACTGAGGGTTGCTGGAGTGGTGGGGGGTCGGAGGGTTTGGGTGGCTGAGTGATAGACATTGGGGAGGGTATGTGCTATGGTGAGCACTGTGAATTGTACAAGACTGACGAATCAGAGATCTGTACTTCTGAAACAAATAATACAATATATGTTAAGAAAAAAAAAGAAGATAGCAGAAGGGGAAGAATGAAGGGGAGTAAGTCGGAGGGGGAGACGAACCATTAGAGAGGATGGGCTCTGAAAAACAAACTGAGGGTTCTAGAGGGGCGGGGGGTGGGGGAATGTGTTAGCCTGGTGACGGGTATTAAAAAGGGCACATTCTGCGTGCAGCACTGGGTGTTATGAACGAACAATGAATTATGGAACACTACATCAAAAACTAATGATGTAATGTATGGTGATTAACATAACAATAAAAAATTAAAAAATTATTAAAAAAAAGAACATAGGAAATAAAACACTGAATTGTACCCCTCTTGAATTCCAAATTGTAATGTCATGATGTAAGAATCATCGTACTCTTAATGATCCGGTACTACATAATATTTCATATCCATATCTCCTGTAAGGTGTGTGTATATAACCTAAGATATATGATTTTTGAAGTAATCTGATAATGAAAGAAAAATGGGTGAAGAGTGTTATAATATTAAACTTCCATGGTTTTAAAATTGCCTGGAAAATAAACTAGACTAGAGTGTTTTAAAATGAGCTTAGAAAAGCCTTAAAATCTCTCTTTCCACTGTCCCACATAGAAAAACCAGCAAATACTATCTAGATTGTACAGAAGCATCAATGGTTTGGTTCATCATTTTATCAATGTTGTAGCTAAGTGGGCTCAGCAAATAGAAAACAGAGACAAGTCTTTTTAAAAAAAAATTATTTATTTATTTATGTGACAGAGAGAGACACAATGAGAGAGTGAACACAAGCAAGGCAGTGGTAGAGGGAGAAGCAGGCTTCCCACGGAGTAGGGAGCCTGATGCGGGGCTCGATCCCAGGACCCTGGGATCAGGACCTGAGTTGAAGACAGATGCTTAACGACTAAGCCACCCAGATGCCCTGAGACAGGTCTTTGTTTTTTTTTTTTTTTAAGATTTTATTTATTTTATTGCGAGAGAGACAGTGAGAGAGAGAGTATGAAGAAAGGGAGTGGAATGGGGAGAGGGAGAAGCAGGCTCCCCGCTAAGAAGGGAGCCTGATGTGGGACTTGATCCCAGGACCCTGGGATCATGACCTGAGCCAAAGGCAGACACTTAATGACTGAGCCACCCAGGTGTCCCTAAAATCAGAGACAAGTGGTATACGTGGTGCTATTTCACCACTGTGTTAAGTGCAAATGAAGTGACGAGTGCATTTTTGATGAATTAATCAACGTTTCAGTCCCCAATTATAAACACCTGTTTCGAACACCAAATCTAGTTTTTCAGGTTTTAAAATTGCTTCTGTTTTAGATAAACATCTCTGAATTTATTATCTAATTTAACTCTTGTACATTAAACAGATAAGTCAGTGAATACCAAAATCTGTACAGTCCCCAACGTATGATGTTTGGCTTATGAGTATTTTTTTAAAAATATTTTATCTATTTATTTGACAGAGAGAGATATAGGGACAGCAGGAACACAAGCAGAGGGAGTGGAAGAGGGAGAAGCAGGCTTCCCGCTGAGCAGGGAGCTGATGCGGGGCTTTATCCCAGGACCCTGGGATCATGACCTGAGCCCAAGGCAGACGCTTAACGACTGAGCCACCCAGGTGCCCCTGGCTTATGAGTTTTTGACTTTGCAATGATGTAATAGCAATATGCATTCAGTAGAAACCATACTTTAAATTTTGAATTTTGGCTAGCAATATGCAATATACTCCTCTCTTGTGATGCTGGGCAGAAGCAGCAAGCTGGAGCTCCCAGACAGCCAAGGAATCACCAGGGTAAACAGCTGATACACTTTCAACCATTCTGGTTTTCACTTTCAGTACAGTATTCAATAAATTACATGAGCTATTCAACACTTTATTATAAAATAGGCCTTGTGTTAGACAATTTTGCCCATTGTAGGCTAATGTAAGTGTTCTGAGAACATTTAAGCTAGGCTAGACTAAGCTATGATGTTCAGTTGGTTAGGTGTATTAAAAGTATTTTTGATTTATGATATTTTCAACTTATGATGGGTTTATTGACACATAACCCCATTGTAAGTCAAAGAAGATCTGTACTTTATCTTGTGCTACATAGCTTGCTGTATTGAATAGTAGTCAAGAACATGGGCTTAGGAATTAGAGTGACCTGGGTTCAAATCCCAACTCTGGCACTTAGCTGTGTGACCTTGGGCAAATTACTTATTCTCTTTAAGCCTGAGTTTCTTCTATCTGTAAAATGAGGCCAATAAGCGTACCTGTTTCACAGGGCTGGTGAGAGAACAAAACAAATTAATGCATGTGAAACAACACTCTTTGAAAGACATTTTTACACATGTTGTTTCCTCTTCCTTACTCCATTCCCTCTTAAACCAACTCCCATATGGCTTCTAGCCACATCACCTGCGCTGAAGCTTCTCTTGTTAATTTCACCAATGACCTCTGTGTTATATTTGTGGTGATTTTTCTTTGTTTCTATCATGCTCAACATCTTAGTGGCCTTCCTTTCTTATTTACATTAATTTCTCTCAAGGTTATTTCTCTCTGACATATGTTATTTTTTTCCTTTTTTAATTTAAATTCAATTAGCCAACATATAATACATCATTAATTTCAGATGTAGAGTTCAGTTATTCATCAGTTGCATATAACACCCAGTGCTCATCACTCTCTGCCATATGGTTTTATTTATTTATTTATTTTAAAGATTTTATTTATTCATTTGAGACACAGAGATACAGAGAGAGAAAGCATGAGCAGGGAGAGAGGCAGAGGGAGAAGCAGGCTCCTCGCTGAGCCAGGAGCCCGATGTGGGGCTCGATCCCCTGACCCCGGGATCATGACCTGAGTGAAGGCAGACGCTTAACCATCTGAGCCACCCAGGCGCCCCTGACATATGGTTTTAAATACTGCCTATATGTCAACAATCTTCAAATGTGTGTCTCCGTATCAGGCTTCTCTTTTGACCTTCAGACTCAGATATCCAGCTGCCTATCTGGTATTTCCATTTGAGTGTCTTCTCATAGACGTCTCAAACTTACCAAGCCCAGGACAGAGTTCTTTGATATTCTTGCGCCCAAGTCCATAACCTAAGTTAACTATCCTAATGAATGGTACCATGCTATCTGTCCCATTATGAAATTTAGAAAGCTGCAAATTATTTTTTTCCTCTTCCTTTATCCATCTCCCATCCAATCCTGTCACTACCATATCCAAAATTTATTTTATATCTATCCGTTCTTTTCTATCACAACTGCCATCACTTTAGTCAATCATCTCTCAACTGGATTTCTGCAGAGCTTGAATATCAGTAGATGTATGGGCCTTAGACCGAAAATTAACAATGTGGCAGATTTCTCTGAATTTAGGAGCAAACGCTGTTTGCAATATAAGGATGTTATTGAAATGCAACAAAATATTTTGAAAGGATTTGTGGATTACCAGTGCTTTGGCAGGCCAGACCCTGAATGTCTGGTTTGTGTCCATAAGACCCAGCATGACACCTAGCTGGTCCCATAAAAGCAAGGCTTTTTTGACATTATGAAATGGGACAGCCTGAGGCAACAAGATACCTATCTTGACCATGCTGCTTCTTTTGCACCTGCTAACTCTCTGAATCAACTGTTAGTCTTCCCCTGACCACATGAAGAAAGAATTTTTTTGGGAAACTCTAGCTAGGTTCATCCATTCTCCAACTGTATGGGCTGCCCCATGCCCCCCTCTAGCCCCTCTCCTTCCTTGCTTACTGGTTCTAGGGGTACAGGAGGAAACATTAAGGCTGGCTGTTCATTTATGGCTCTCAGGAGTCTGAAATATGTGTGTAAACTCTGGAGCAACTAGAGGAATAAACCTGTTCTTTGTTCCATCTTGAGAACTAGAAAATTATCCATAATCAAATGAGCACATCGTTTAGCTAGTTTCTCTGATTCCAGTGTTGCTCCTGCTCATTCATTTTTCACACAGCAGCCAGAAACTGAGTTTTAATAAATTTTAAAAATCGACATATACATCCTGAAGAACACAAATCCTAAGTATAGATTTTGACAAATTATGACAAAGTAATCGCTACCCAATTCAAGAGATAGAATATTCTCTTGAGAGATGGTGTGATGAAGACTTGTAGACAAGCTAAATTTCAAAAGACACGTAGTACATAGGAAGACAGCAAAAAGTTGGAGTCCAAAGACCTAGGTTTAAGACCTGATGCCATAACTACTTTCCAACTTTTCTCATAACACAGCTCAAGGAAAAAAATTATAGTATTTATGATATTTTTATTTAGCATTTAGTATATGATATATAATATTTAATATAGTATTTAGTATGGTATTGTCCAAGTCACCAGACATTTCCACTTTTTAAAACATCAATTCTCTCTTTCTCTCTCTCTCTTTTTTTAATGTGGGACTTGAACTCATGACCCCGAGATCAAGATCTGAGCTGAAATCAAGAGTCAGATGCTTAACCCACTGAGCCACCCAGATGCCCCTAAAACATCAATTCCGAGAACTATATTTGACCTATCAGTGGCATTTGTCACAGTTGATCACTTTTTTGTCCTTTATACTTTCTTTACTTTTCCCCCCCAGAATATCACACTCGTCTGGTTTGCTTTCTACCTATCAGCTGCTTCTTAGTCTTTTTTGCTGTTCCCTCTTTATCAAGCCAACCTCTTAATGTAAGAGCTCCTCCTCTTTTTTCTTACTTACTTTCATAGGTTAAAATATCATCTATAGATGGACAATTCCCAAATTTACATCTCCAGTCTGATCCCCAGGCTTATCTATACAACCGCCTGATCAACACTCTGCATGTATTTCTGACAGGCATCTGAAACTTAACCATATGCCCCGCTGAATTCCTCTCTCCCTCACCAAACCTCCTCTATCCTTAGTCTTACCCTTCTCAGCTAATAGAAACTCCATTCTTTGGTTGCTTTGGCCAACATCTTTGGAGGCATCTCTCACTCTTCACCTCATGGCCAATCCATCAGTAAATCTTCCTGGCTCTACTGCCCAAATGTGTTCAACTGCTTTTTACATTTCCACAGTCTGGTCCAAGCTACCGTCATCTCCTCCCTGGACTATGTGATTACCTCCTAATAAGAGGCCTGAAGTGTGAGAGGGAATCAACAGAGAACACGGTAAGAGAGCTGTTGTGATGGAGGGAATAGCTAGTGGAAGGGCCTGGGTCTCCTCCCATTAGAATACATGCTCCATGAGGGATTTTGGTCTGTTTCGTTCACTGCTATAGTCTGAGTGTTGTCCAATGCCATAACAAGGCCTTAAAAATTATTTGTTAAGTAAATGATTTTTCACTTTTAATGATATTTCGTGACAGGAAACCTATAGATTTCTGGTATACTATTTTTTACAAAATTATAAAATTTTACAAATAATAATTTTTTCCACTGTTACTTCTTTCTGCCTTGACTATCTTGTTTTTTTTTATTCCACCATTTAGTTATGCTTTATATTTCTAAGATCTGTCTACAAACTATTTTTCACTCCAAAAAAGGAAGGAGAGGGGAGGAGGAGAGTGGTATTTGTGATTTTTTTTTTTTTTGAGAGAGAGTGTGTGTGTGTATAATTGTGCACATGAGAGGGGCAGTGGGGGAGAGAGAGAGTCTTAAGCACACTCTCCCTCTAGCACAGAGCCCCGAGGTGGGGCTTGATCTCATGACTCTGAGATCATGACCTGAGCCAAAGTTAAGAGTCACATGCTTAGCGGACTGAGCCACCCAGACACCCCATTTTGTGATCTATTTTTCTTTGGCAACTTGGTATTTTATTCTCTCTCTCTCTCTTTTTGGTATTTTATTCTTAAATGTGCATATTAAGATCTAAAATATTCATTTAAACATAACAGGGAAAATTATAAAAATTTATCTCCAGGAACATATTTTTTCTCTGCAAACATTTATCTTGTCATTTCTTGGGAAATATTTTCAGTCTAATCATAATGTATTTCTTTATTTTGAAATTTTTTGAATTTCTACTCAAAAATAATTAAAAATATTGCTATTAGTTTCAACTCCTAAGTTTCCCTTAGCCATCGATAAACTGTTCTTTAAACAGCAAAAATAAAGTTTAATTGGAATCATACATATTATCAGGTTTTCCTTTCATAAAACAATGAAGAATGACTGTTTTTCAAATGGAAACTTGTTATCTCTTCCCTGTTTTTAATAAGGAAAAGGATAGAAAGACCCAAGCAAGCGTTTATGTGGAATCTTCTGCCCAGCCAGCTCAAAGTAGTTTAATACTCACTTCTTTCCAAAGGCAGTGTGTGGGGAGAACAGGACTGCTCAATGCCAGACTTCTGCCCTGCCTGGCTGGCTGCCTGTGGCTGCTGGGAACAGCCTGAATTAGGGGTCCTCCCAAATACAGTGTTTTGACCGCTCCTGTCTATCCCTCTGAATCACTTGGTCTCCGTTCCTGGGTTTGACAGTGATGCTGGTGGATGACTAACATTATTTTTCATGTTACTCCTAACCCTCTCTATTCTGGAAGATGTTCAGAATCTAGGTTTCAGTTTTTATAAAATTATCTGGAATCTCATAAAAAATACCAAAGATGAACTTTGAGTGCTATGAATCACAAACCCTGTCTTCAGCGCTTGTACAGAGAAAATGCGGGTGGGTCAAGTACTAACACATTCACAGTTAAAATTGTGAATGCTTCAGTAATAAAAAATCTTTTTCTTAATTATTATTCGGTTTAAAAGAAAGTGAATTCTTTTGAGCCATTGGTTGTGGCTTCTAATTCGCAGTTGGTTAATTTAGTTTGAGCCTCCCTCTTCCCCTCATTGCACACATACACACACACACACACACACACACACACATATATTCAAAGTCTGTTTTTGAACTTAGATCCCTGGGAATCACTAGGAAAAAGAAAAAGCTATCAGCTTAAAATGCAATTTTTCATGAGATTTTTTTTAGAATAAAGTATTTTTAAGGATTGATCTGTAGAATTCAAGTTTTTTGCTCAAATAATCAATCTAGTAATAATAATGAAAAGCCCAAACCTTTCTGGACTATTATTTTGAAACTTTGCTTTTATTTTCTAATGTTACTAAAGACCTCCTACCATTTAATTAAGTTCACATTGGACTCCAGAAAAGAGACATTTTATAAAGGCATTTGTTGTATTAGAAAAACCCATGTTTTACACTGGGAGAAATATTGTAACTATATCCATATATAGCAGAATCACTTGTTATTGGATGTAGTCTTAACCCCTTCACATTTGTCATTAGGAAAAGCAGTTTGTTTTGTTTTTATTAATAAGCACACATATTTACAACTGAACTTTTTTCAGAGGGATTCTTTTCACAAAAGCTTGATGTTCACTAGTCTGAGAAGCACTTGCTTTGTCTTTCAAATAGCCTTAAGAATTGATGCTACATGATAACCAGGGAAATATGTAGGGGTAATGTTTTCAAGTGGTGCATGGGGTTGTTGCTGCATATTTCAATCAGAGTAATAATAAACATTCATTAATCATTTACTATAATAAGTGTGAAATTTATTTGCTCAACAGCCCTATAGCTAGGCAAACTTCATATTCAAAGCATTTAGCGATGTGTAAGGCATGGGTTCTGGCCCACTGGAATGGATTTAGGACATGGAGCTAGAGCAGGGTGGCCAGCTTCTGCTATTCTAGGTGTTAGTTTTTGGTTTTTAAATTCAGTGTTATGGGTATAGAGAAAGAAAACAAGGGGTGGGGCCTGGGTGGAGGCTGTGTGTGTATGGGCATTGGGGTGCTTGATTTGCCAGCTAGTTAGCTACTTTGCATGAAAGTATTTTAGTATTTTAAGAACAAAATCTCCCATACTGGTGCATGCTAGAATATTAGCACTAGTGGTGGTAGTGTTATCATCTCAGTTTGCAGTTGAGAAAAATCGACATACAGAGAGATCAAGTAACTTGCTTAAGGTCACAACTAATATGTGATGAAGCTGGAGTTGAACGTGGAACGTTGGTGCAAGGACCTGTGCTCTTAGTCATTGTGTAATATAGCTTCATAGAGATGTGCCTGCTTATCTGCTACAATGAATGGTCTAGGGATTGAGTGGGAGACCAGCAGGCTCTGAAGTGAACATCTGGGCTGCTCGTTTCTTCATCCCTGATGACACATCTTAAAAAATTCAGTTGTGAAATGACCTTCAGAAACCATGAAGAAGAAAATTGCAATAGAATGGGTCTGGAATATAATTTCTTTAGTTTGCAAAAGTATGGATAACTGTTTATATAATTACATATTTTGTATGGAAGCAGGTTGATTTAAAAAGAAACGAGAAAAGATTAAAAAAGTGTTTAATGAGGGCACCTGGGTGGTTCAGTCGGTTAAGCATCTGCCTTTGCCTCAGGTCATGATCTCAGAGCCCTGGGATCCAGTCCCACGTCAGGCTCCCAGCTCAGTGGGGAGTCTGCTTCTCCCTCTCCCTCTGCCCCTCTGCCTGCTTGTCTTCTCTCTGTTGCTCTTTCTCTCAAATAAATAAATAATATCTTTAAAAAAGGCATTTAATGACATTGTAATGTGAGAAATGTTATGAATATGAAAGTATATAAAATGGAAATATGAATATTTCTTACACACTTTTATGTAAGAAATGCATAAAAATTATAATGTGAGAAGATGTGACAAATTCATAAAGTGTTGTCTATCACAGAATGGGTAACAACATGCAGTAATTGTGTCCTAAGTTTTGCTGGATCCTTTGATGCTTACTATCCCTACTGTATACATCAACCTTGATCCCATGTTGGTTTTATTAGAGAGAATAAGAGAATGGCTGCTGTGTGTGGAGTTAAGAACTGAGTGAGGGCCCAGCAGTGTCCTCAATTGTGAGAGAACAAGACCATCTAGCTGCTGGTTGCTCTATAAATATTTGTTCCAAGTACAAATGTTTGAAGATTGGAGATGAAGAGAGAGGAACATGAGCTAACCATTTGGGGCACAGGGAATGTACAAATTCTGTAGTGAGAAGAGTTCTACACTTAAATATTTCCTTTCTCTTTTGAGCATTTCAGTTTTGTTAGAACAGAATGACAGTAATAATATATTCTATTTTCTTTTGACATCTTTGCTGTGGGGTCAGTCAATAGAATTTAATTAAGAATGTGGGATCTGGATCATTACTGCCTGAGTTTGACTCTCAACCCACCACTTACTAACTTTGAAACCATGGACATACTACTTACCCTTTCTGTGCCTCAGTTTTCTCATCTGCAAAATTGGGATAATATGAGTACCTGTCTATAGTACTGTCCTGAGAATAAAATGTGTTAGTGAATTAATACATGTAAAGTATTTAAGGAAGTTCTTGGGTCCGTTGAATGTGCTCAAAAATGTTGATTACTTTGGAAAGTCCAAGTATGCTGGTGATGAGCTAAAGTTTATTTATGAAAATAGAAAATGTCAAGAATTTTCAAAGTGTGCAATATTCTACAAGAACCATCATTAGATGTCTGGGAATGGTTGAGAGAAAGAAATACGTTGCTTTCATTTAATGAGATCTCGTCATCTTGTTAATTACAAAGTAGGAAATCAAGACAAAGTAGCAAAACAGAGGCCCATCTTACTGTGCTTCTGATGATCAACGGCTGTGCTTCATTACTGAGTTCCTGGGGAGAATAAGACATTGGCTCTGCATGAGGTGATCAAATGAGCTACTACAACAGAACTGTCAGATTCAGTCAAACATTAGTTTTAATGAATTCTTCTCATGGAATTGTTCTGAATGCAAGTGTATGCTCTAGCAGAGCAGTGTTGGAACCATTCTAATCATAAATGTGAGTGTACCCATCAGCCACAGCTCTTTCAGCCATGGAATTATTGGTGACATCCTACCACTCTCCCCCTCAGAAAGGAGAGCTTTCCATGTTAGTTTTGCCATAATAACCTGAGGACCATGGCAAATCCCAGCCTCTTCTGAGCCTTGTTTCCCTATCTTTAAAATGAGGAGTTCCATTAGATGTTCTCGATTTGAACTTTCCCAAGCTGTAATTATTATGAGCTTGTGACATTAGTTCAATCAAATTTGGAGGGAACTAGAGTTATCAGGGACTAACTTGCTGGGCTTAGTTGGGCAAGCCCCTTGGACTCTAGAAACTTAGTTTTTTAATCTGTATGTTGAAGAACAGAATACTATTTACCTTCTAGGGTTGTAGTGAGGAGAGTTACAGGGGACAATGGCTCAATGGTAGGCATTCAATAAATATTAGATATTATTGTGATTTATGGTAAAGTTGGTAGTGTATTTTGGAAATTATCACATTAATTCCATCTCATTGTTATTTATACAAAACAGTACACTAGAGCTATGAATTTAACTTCAAGCTTCCAGTTAGGTTACCATGTAGGACATTTATTTTAGACATGAAATGCTAGTGAACATTAATAATAGCAAACACAGCTTGACTCTCTTTTAATTTTCTTTTTTTGTTTTTATTTTTTAATTGTTATGTTAATCACCATACATTACATCATTAGTTTTTGATGTAGTGTTCCATGATTCATTGTTTGTGCATAACACCCAGTGCTCCATGCAGAACGTGCCCTCTTTAATACCCATCATCAGGCTAACCCATCCCCCCACCCCCCTCCCCTCTAGAACCCTGTTTGTTTTTCAGAGTCCATCATCTCTCAGGGTTCATCTCCCCCTCCGATTTAGCCCCTTCATTTTCTCCTCCTGCTATCTTCTTCTTTTTTTTTTCTTAACATATATTGCATTATTTGTATCAGAGGTACAGATCTGTGATTCAACAGTCGTGCGCAATTCACAGCGCTCACCATAGCACATACCCTCCCCAATGTCTATCACCCAGCCACCCAATCCCTCCCAACCCCCCACCACTCCAGCAACCCTCAGTTTGTTTCCTGAGATTAAGAATTCCTCATATCAGTGAGGTCATATGATACATGTCTTTCTCTGATTGACTTATTTCACTCACAGCTTGACTCTCTTGATGCCATGACTGTTGCTGGGCCTGACAACGGTGCGTTGCTTTGCATCCCATGCAGCACTTACTCTGTACAGCAACCCTTTCAGGTAGATGTTGCTATCAATGTTCAATTGCTTTGTATATACCACATAATTTACTCTTTTTTCTTTAAATTTTTTTATTGTTATGTTAATCACCATACATTACATCATTAGTTTTTGATGTAGTGTTCCATGATTCATTGTTTGTGCATAACACCCAGTGCTCCATGCAGAACGTGCCCTCTTTAATACCCATCACCAGGTTAATCCATCCCTCCACCCCCCTCCCCTCTAGAACCCTCAGTTTGTTTCTCAGAGTCCATAGTCTCTCATGGTTCGTCTCCCCCTCTGATTTCCCCCCCTTCATTCTTCCCCTCCTGCTATCTTCTTCTTCTTTTTTATCCTTAGCATATATTGCATTGTTTGTTTCAGAGGTACAGGTCTGTGATTCAACAGGCTTGCACAATTCACAGTGCTCACCATAGCACATAACCTCCCCAATGTCCATCACCCAGTCACCCCATCCCTCCTACCCCACCCCCACTCCAGCAACCCTCAGTTTGTTTCCTGAGATGAAGAATTCCTCATATCAGTGAGGTCATATGATACATGTCTTTCTCTGATTGACTTATTTCACTCAGCGTAACACCCTGCAGTTCTATCCACGTTGTTGAAAATGGTAAGATCTCATTCCTTTTGATGGCTGCATAATATTCCATTGTGTGTGTGTGTGTGTGTGTGTGTGTGTGTGTGTGTGTGTGTGTGTGTATACCACTTCTTCTTTATCCATTCATCTGTCGATGGACATCTTGGCTCTTTCCACAGTTTGGCTATTGTGGACATTGCTGCTATAAACGTCAGGGTGCACATACCCCTTTGGATCCCTACATTTGTATCTTTGTGGTAAATACACAGTAGTGCAATTGCTGGATCGTATGGTAGCTCTATTTTCAACTGTTTGAGGAACCTCCATACTGTTTTCCAGAGTGGCTGCACCAGCTTGCATTCCCACCAACAGTGTAGGAGGGTTCCCCTTTCTCCACATCCCCGCCAACATCTGTCGTTTCCTGACTTGTTAATTTTAGCCATTCTGACTGGTGTGAGGTGGTTATCTCATTGAGGTTTTGATTTGGATTTCCCTGATGCCGAGCGATGTTGAGCACTTTTTCATCTGTCTATTAGCCATTTGGATGTCTTCTTTGGAAAAATGTTTGTTCATGTCTTCTGCCCATTTCTTGATTGGATCATTTGTTCTTTGGGTGTTGAGTTTGATAAGTTCTTTATAGATTTTGGATACTAGCCCTTTATCTGATATGTCATTTGCAAATATCTTCTCCCATTCTGTCGGTTGTCTTTTGGTTTTGTTTACTGTTTCTTGCTGTGCAAAAGCTTTTTATCTTGAAATCCCAATAGTTCATTTTTGCCCTTGCTTCCCTTGCCTTTGGCGATGTTTCTAGGAAGAAGTTGCTGCAGCTGAGGTCGAAGAGGTTGCTGCCTGTGTTCTCCTCTAGGATTTTGATGGACTCCTGTCTCACGTTTAGGTCTTTCAACCATTTGGAGTCTATTTTTGTGTGTGGTGTAAGGAGATGGTCCAGTTTCATTCTTCTGCATGTGGCTGTCCAATTTTCCCAACACCATTTGTTGAAGAGACTGTCTTTTTTCCATTGGACATTCCTTCCTGCTTTGTCAAAGATGAGTTGACCATAGAGTTGAGGGTCCATTTCTGGGCTCTCTATTCTGTTCCATTGATCTATGTGTCTGTTTTTGTGCCAGTACCATACTGTCTTGATGATGACAGCTTTGTAATAGAGCTGGAAGTCCGGAATTGTGATGCCACCAGCTTTGCTTTTCTTTTTCAATATTCCTCTGGCTATTCAGGGTCTTTTCTGGCTCCATACAAATTTTAGGATTATTTGTTCCATTTCTTTGAAAAAAGTGGATGGTATTTTGTTGGGGATTGCATTGAATGTGTAGATTGCTCTAGGTAGCATTGACATCTTCACAATATTTGTTCTTCCAACCCATGAACATGGAATGCTTTTCCATTTCTTTGTGTCTTCTTCAATTTCTTTCATGAGTATTTTATAGTTTTCTGAGTACAGATCCTTTGCCTCTTTGGTTAGATTTATTCCTAGGTATCTTATGGTTTTGGGTGCAATTGTAAATGGGATTGACTCCTTAATTTCTCTCTCTTCTGTCTTGTTGGTGTATAGGAATGCCACCGATTTCTGTGCATTGATTTTATACCCTGCCACTTTACTGAATTCCTGTATGAGTCTAGTAGTTTTGGGGTGGAGTCTTTTGGGTTTTCCACATAAAGTATCATATCATCTGCAAAGAGTGAGAGTTTGACTTCTTCTTTGCCGATTTGACGCTTTTGATTTCTTTTTGTTATCTGATTGCTGTGGCTAGGACTTCTAATACTATGTTGAATAGCAGCGGTGATAGTGGACATCCCTGCCACGTTCCTGACCTCAGGGGGAAAGCTCTCAGCTTTTCCCCATTGAGAATGATAGTCTCTGTAGGCTTTTCATAGATGGCTTTTATGATATTGAGGTATGTACCCTCTATCCCTATGCTCTGAAGAGTTTTGATCAAGAAAGGATGCTGTACTTTGTCAAATGCTTTTTCTGCATCTATTGACAGGATCTTATGATTCTTGTTCTTTCTCTTGTTAATGTATTGTATCACGTTGATTGATTTGCGGATGTTGAACCAACCTTGCAGCCCAGGGATAAATCCCACTTGGTCGTGGTGAATAATCCTTTTAATGTACTGTTGGATCCTATTGGCTAGTATTTAGGTGAGAATTTTTGCATCCATGTTCATCAAGGATATTGGTCTGTAATTCTCCTTTTTGATGGGGTCTTTGTCTGGTTTGGGGATCAAGGTAATGGTGGCCTCATAAAACGAGTTTGGAAGTTTTCCTCCCATTTCTATTTTTTGGAACAGTTTCAGGAGAATAGGTATTAATTCTTCTTGAAATGTTTGGTAGAATCCCCCTGGGAAGCCATCTGGCCCTGGGCTTTTGTTTGTTGGGAGATTTTTGATGACTGCTTCAATTTCCTTAGTGGTTATAGGTCTGTTCAGGTTTTCTGTTTCTTCCTGGTTCAGTTTTGGTAGTTGATACATCTCTAGGAATGCATCCGTTTCTTCCAGGTTATCTAATTAGCTGGCATAGAGTTGCTCATAATACGTTCTTATAATTGTTTGTATTTCTTTGGTGTTGGTTGTGATCTCTCCTCTTTCATTCATGATTTTGTTGATTTGGGTCATTTCTCTTTTCTTTTGGATAAGTCTGGCCAGGGGTTTATCAATCTTGTTAATTCTTTCAAAGAACCAGCTCCTAGTTTCGTTGATCTGTTCTGCTGTTCTTTTGGTTTCTATTTCATTGATTTCTGCTCTGATCTTTATTATTTCTCTTCTCCTGCTGGGTTTAGGCTTTATTTGCTGTTTTTTCTCTAGCTCCTTTAGGTGTAGGGTTAGGTTGTGTATTTGAGACCTTTCTTGTTTCTTGAGAAAGGCTTGTATTGCTATATACTTTCCTCTCAGGACTGCCTTTGCTGCATCCCAAAGATTTTGAACAGTTGTGTTTTCATTTTCATTGGTTTCCATGAATTTTTTTAATTCTTCTTTAATTTCCTGGTTGACCCATTCATTCTTTAGTAGGATGCTCTTTAGCCTCCATGTATTTGAGTTCTTTCCGACTTTCCTCTTGTGATTGAGTTCTAGTTTCAAAGCATTGTGGTCTGAAAATATGCAGGGAATAATCCCAATCTTTTGGTACCGGCTGAGACCTGATTTGTGACCTAGGATGTGATCAGTTCTGGAGAATGTTCCATGGGCACTAGAGAAGAATGTGTATTCCGTTGCTTTGGGATGGAATGTTCTGAATATGTCTGTGAAGTCCATTTGGTCCAGGGTGTCATTTAAAGTCTTTATTTCCTTGTTGATCTTTTGCTTAGATGATCTGTCCATTTCAGTGAGGGGGATGTTAAAGGCCCCCGCTATTCTTGTATTGTTGTCAATGTGTTTCTTTGCTTTTGTTATTAATTGCCTTATATAATTGGCTGCTCCCATGTTAGGGGCATAGATATTTATAATTGTTAGATCTTCTTTTTGGAAAGACCCTTTAAGTAGGATATAGGGTCCTTCCCCATCTCTTATTACAGTTTTTGTTTTAAAATCTAACTTGTCTGATGTAAGGATTGCCACCCCAGCTTTCTTTTGGTGTCTATTAGCATGGTAAATGGTTTTCCACCCCCTCACTTTCAATATGGGGTGTCTTTGGGTCTAAAATGAGTCTCTTGCAGACAGCATATCGATGGGTCTTTTTTTTAATCCAGTCTGATAGCCTGTGTCTTTTGACTGGGGCATTTAGCCCATTTACATTCAGGGTAACTATTGAAAGATATGAATTTAGTGCCACTGTATTGCCTGTAAGGTGACTGTTATTGTATGTTGTCTGTGTTCCTTTCTGGTCTATGCTGCTTTTAGGCTCTCTCTTTGCTTAGAGGACCCCTTTCAATATTTCTTGAAGGGCTGTTTTCGTGTTTGTAAATTCCTTTAGTTTTTGTTTGTCCTGGAAGCCCTTTATCTCTCCTTCTATTTTCAATGACAGCCTAGCTGGATATAGTATTCTTGGCTGCATATTTTTCTCATTTAGTGCTCTGAATAAATCATGCCAGTCCTTTCTGGCCTGCCACGTCTCTGGATAGATCTGTTGCCAATCTAATGTTTCTACCATTGTAGGTTACATATCTCTTCTCCTGAGCTGCTTTCAGGATTTTCTCTTTGTCTCTGAGACTCATAAGTTTTACTATTAGATGTCGGGGTGTTGACCTATTTTTATTGATTTTGAGAGGGGTTCTCTGTGCCTCCTGGATTTTGAAGCCTGTTTCCTTCCCCACATTAAGGAAGTTCTCTGTTATAATTTGCTCCAATATACCTTCTGCCCCTCTCTCTCTTTCTTCTTCTTCTGGGATCCCAATTATTCTAATGTTGTTTCATCTTATGGTATTGCTTATCTCTCAAATTCTGCCCTTGTGATCCAATAGTTGTTTATCTGTCTTCTTCTCAGCTTCTTTATTTTACATCATTTGGTTTTCTATATCACTGATTCTCTCTTCTGCATCATTTACCCTAGCAGTTAGTGCCCCCATTTTTGATTGCACCTCATTAATAGCCTTTTTGATTTTGACTTGTTTAGATTTTAGTTCTTTTATTTCTCCAGAAAGTGTTTCTTTAATAACTTCCATGCTTTTTTCAAGCCCAGGTAGTATCTTAAAATCATGATTCTGAACTCTAGGTCTGACATCGTACTAATGTCCATATTGAGTAGGTCCCTGGCAGATGGTACTACCTTTTGTTCTTTTTGTTGAGGTGATTTTTTTCCATCTTGTCATTTTGTCTAGAGGAGAATAGATGAATAAGAGAACAAAATGCTAACAGGGTAATAATGTCCCCAGAAAATATACTCTAAACAAATCAGAAAAGAGCTGAAACCAGGGGAAAAGAAAGGGAAAGAAAGAAAAAAGAAAGAGAAAGAAAAAAGAAAAAGAAAAAGATAAAAACAAACAAAAACAGAACAAAAGAAAAAAACCAGAATATTATCAAATATGATCAGGCTGGTGCATAGATCAGTGCCACACACTAGATTTTGGGTGTATTTTGGTCTGTTAGAAGAAAGTGCCTGCTAAAATTTTAAAGAAAGAAAGACTTATATATGTACAAAATAAGGGTTGATACAATGAAGGGATGGAAGATGACTGTAAATATGAAAATTATAAAAATTTTATAAAAGGAATTGATAAGTTGTTTGAAAAAAGAAAGAAGAGGATTTAAGAAAAACAGAAAGAAAGAAAAAAGAAAAAAAGGGGGAGAGAATTTGACCAGGCAGGAGACTAGAACAAAGCCATACACTAGAGATTTAGGGTATATTTTGATCTGTTAGAAGAAACTGTATCGCAAACTTTTAAAGAGAGAACAACTTATATATGTATATATATGCCAAAAATAAGGGTAACTACTATGAAGGGATAGAATATGACTCTAAAAATGAAGAATAAAAATGTTTTTTTAAAAAAAGGGATTGATAAGATGTTGGTTGAAAAAGGGAAAAAGAAAAATTAAAAAAAATACCAGTTTAAAAAAAATTAACTTTGAAAGACTAAAGAATCATGGTAAAAAACCCATGAATGTGTAGTATTCCCCTAGCATTGGAGTTCTGCCGTTCTCCTTGATTGGTAAACTTGGTCTTGGCTGGCTGTCCTTGCTGATCTTCTGGGGGAGAGGCCTGTTGCCGTAGTTCCTAAATGAGGTGGAATTGCCCCACCCTTGTGGGTCCGCGGTAAGTAATCTGCCTGGGTTTGCTCTTGGGAGCTTTTTTTTTTTTTTAAAGATTTATTTATTTATTTTGAGAGAGTGAGAATGAGAGGGAGAGCGCACATGAGAGGGGGGAGGGCCAGAGGGAGAAGCAGGTTCCTTGCTGATCAGGGAGCCTGATGCGGGACTTGATCCCGGGACTCCAGGATCATGACCTGAGCTGAAGGCAGTCGCCTAACCAACTGAGCCACCCAGGCACCCTGCTCTGGGGAGCTTTTGTTCCCTGCAAGCTTTTGGTACAGATTTGGAGGATGAGAGTAAAAATGGCGGCCTCCCAATCTCTGTCCGGGAGGAGCCAAGAACTCGGAGCCCCGCTCCTCAGTGCGCCCCCAGAGAAAAGCAGTCAGTCACTCCCGTCTCCCCGGTCTCCGGCCGCACTCCGTGCTCACCTGGCCTGTGATCAAGCGTTTCTATCTCTGGCACCCGACCCCGTGTGGAGTCTCCAAACCCAGCAGATCCCTGCGGTGTGCTTCTGTACCGCTCCTCCCCGGGGAGGAAGGGGAGTCTCCCTGGATCTGCCGCTTGTTGGGTCCCTGCTGGAGGAGCAGTGGCCCGACTGGGCCACGGATCACAGTTTATGGCAACCCCGAACTGAGAGCCCGTGCCTCGGCTCTGTCTCTGCAGCCGGCTTCCCCGCTCTGATACCTGGGAGCTCTGCCGCACTCAGGCACCCCCAGTTTTTCTGTGACCCCGAGGGTTCTGAGACCACACTGTCCCGCGACGGTTCCACCCCCCGCTTAGCCACTGGAGCGACGTCCCTCAGCGGAGCCGACTTCTAAAAGTTCCGATTTTGTGCTCCGTGGCTCTATCACTTGCCAGAAGTGGCAGAGGCCCCCTCCCCCGCCGTCTATCCTCCTGAATATCGCCTCGGATTCACTTCTCCGCACGTCCTACCTTCCAGAAAGTGGTTGCTTCTCTGTTCAGAGTTGTTGCTACTCTCTTCTTCGGTCTCCTGTTGAGTTCGTAGGTGTTCAGAATGGTTTGATCCCTATTCAGCTGAATTCCTGAGACCAGACGAAATCCAGGTCTCCCACTCCTCTTGCTCCGCCCCCCCATAATTTACTCTTTATAATAATATTAGGTAGGTTTTTTTTATCCCTATTAACAGATGAGAAAATGGAGGCTTTCAGAGGTTAAGTAGTGGGGCTGGTTTTCAAACCCAGATGTTTATAACTCCAATGTTCTTAGTCACCATTGCATATTACATGTCATGTCATGTTATGCATGTTCCAATATGGTATCTCACTCATGCTAGGAACAGTACCCCCCCACACTGTTGCCCCCACAAAGAATTGGAATTTCCCCTCCCTTCTTTGTCTACAACAACTATAGGACTGTTTCTTCCTTCATATGTTGTTTTACAAGGAAGATTAGGTCCAAATTCGTGGCTCAAATATAGTGATTCTATAATGCGGATAATTCTAATAATAGTGTCCTGCTCTCTTATTTATATTTTGCCCAGTCTTCATTGATATTTTTAAACTTGAATTTTTATTCAACCATCTGTTTATTAAAATAGCTCCCTTTAAGCCATAGTCAGGTCTTTTGTGGAACAAGACAAGTGAATGAATAAATAAAAAAAAGCCTATTTTCATAGCTTGATAAATTGCTCAATAGGATGGATTAAGGACCTAACAGGTATTATTTGAGAGCAGCCATTGCTTCTGGTTGTTTCCTCAAGTTTTATAAGTACCAAATAATTCAAGTGATAAAATATATATTTTTGAGAGTCAATATTGCGGATTACCTCTGTGAGGTAATAAACATCTTTAAGAATGGCCAAGTCTAGTATGACATTCAATAAATGTTGACTGGCTAGCTAAATATTCTGAATTAATAACTTTCAATGTATGTATCCTGTGAAGTAGTCCTTCACAGGTATTTTATAGCATATAGACAAAACAGAAAGGTGGAGGGGCAACTGGGTGACTCAGTCGGTTAAGTGACTGGCTCTTGACTTTGGCTCAGGTCATGATCTCAGAGTCCTGAGATCTCTGAACTCAGCGGGGATTCTGCTTGAGATTCTCTCTCTCCCTCTTCCACTGCCCTTACCCCCACTGTGCGTGCACACATGCTCTCTCTCTCTTTCTCAAATAAATAAATATAAACCCCCTCAGGCCCCCCCAAAGTCCCAGAAAGGTGGATAATAACTTAAAAAAAGGTAAACAAGGTGGAGGAGTCATATTTCAGTCTAATCATTCAGAGGAAATTCACTTTAATAGCAAATTCATTTCTTCCAGAGAAAGAAATGTGCTAAGATGTGGCAGAGGTAATTATGTGAATAACACTAGGCAGTATGGGTTCTTTGAATGCCTTTACCAGATTGTAAAATTCTCTGTGAATCGTTCTTAAGATCAGATATGATACATTCAAACAGGTTTTATTTATTTTTTAGAGAGCAGGAGAGAGAGAGTGTGGGGGAGGGGCAGAAGGAGAGGGGGAGAGAGAATCTTAAACAGGCTCTCCACCCAGCGTGGAGCCTGATGAGGGGCTCAGTCTCACCACCCTGAGATCATGACCTGAGCTGAAATCAAGAGTCAGACCCTTAACTGACTGAGCCACCCAGGCATTCCCAGATATGATGCATTCACATTCTGAACTATGTTTTAAACTACTTGTATGGTTCTAACTTATACAGTAGTTTAACTTTACTAATCCAGCAGATACTTATTGATTCCCTACTATGTTCCAGATTTGGGCTTGAGATACCTGGGGGAACAAAATGGACAAATATCCTATTCTTACTGTGATAGGCTGAACAGTGCCCACCAGAGATGTCTACATCCAAATCCCTGGAAACTGTGAATATGTTACTTTATGTGGCTAAAGGGACTTTGCAGGTATAATTAAGAATCTTGGGATGAGAGATGATCCAGGATTATCTCAGTGAGCCTGAAATGCAATTGCAAATGTCTTTATGAGAAGGAGGCATGATGGATTTCCTTCATAAGAGGAAAAGGCAATGTGATTATATAAACAAAGACTGGGGTAATGTGATTTGAAGATGTAGGAAGGGCCACAAGCCAAGAAGAATGGGTGAATGCTAGAAGTTGAAAAAGGGAAGGAAAGAGATTCTCCCCTCAGGGCCTTCTGCTGACACCTTGACTTTGACCCAGTGAAACTGATTTTGGGCTTCTGACTTCCAGAGCTCTAAGAGAACAATTATTTTTTAAAAAGATTTTATTTATTTATTTGACAGAGAGAGACACAGCGAGAGAAGGAACACAAGCAGGGGGAGTGGGAGAGGGAGAAGCAGGCTTCCCGCTGAGCAGGGAGCCTGATGCAGGGTTTGATCCCAGGACTCTGGGATCATGACCTGAGCCGAAGGCAGACGCTTAACGACTGAGCCACCCAGGTGCCCTAAGAGAACAAATTTATGTTGTTTTAGCCACCAAGTCTGTCATAATTTCTTATAGCAGCCATGGGAAACTAATGCATTCATGGAAGTTTCATTCTAGAGGAGGAGATGGTAAATAATGATGACAGTAAACAAATCATATAGTATGTTAGAAGGTAATAAGTAATATGGAAAGGAGAGATGGTAGGGCAGGGTAAGAGGGATGGAGAGGGCCTGATCCATGCAGGGGTGCTGGTGAGCCATGGGGTGAGATTTACAGTATAAGAGGAGTCGGCAGAACAGACCTCATTGAGAAGGTGAAACGTGAGGAAAGACATGAGCTGGTAAAGGAGTTAGCTACGTGGACCTGTGTGAGAACTATTCCAGGTAGAGAGAGCAACAGTACAAGTGCCCTAAGACAGGAGTCTGCCTGGTGTGTTTAAGGAAACAGGTGGGGTGATGAAAGTGGGAGGAAGAGGAGCAGGGAGAGCAGAGATGCATAGGTGCGGGCTGATGAGCTGAGCTCTGGTAGCCCCTGTAGAGCCTAATGTTAGGAAGAGGAAACCATTCTACAGATTTATTAGAATTCTTTTCTAGAAGATAACACATAGCAGGTCAATTCAATGAAATCATTTTTGATTGAAAAACAATTATTGATAGGAGAAGCTAGACGAGGACCACAGACACGGAGGCATCTCTTCCACTGGTCCCAAAACACCAAACTGGATTGGAAGAATGAAATCAATCAAATGATTATGTATGCGGGACAGAAGTTTTCCATTGGTTTTGAGTGTAAATATACAAGGACTCTCCTTGAAGCCAACTGCGTTTTAGCTGGTGTCACTGTCTGCTTTTTAGAAATTTTTGATTATTCTAAGGTCCAACTTTCATAATTTTGATGAAATAATTTCTTAGTAAAAGAAACGGTTTTGGATGACAGCATCCACTTTTGGTACAATCTGTATCTGGATTCAATATATTTGAAACTGTGGCAGATTCTGTGTGTGAAGCAGGGGTGTCAAAGACTAGTGGCTAACGTTTAGTTCCAGGGGTCAGCCTCATGGCAGAAGAGCCTGGATTGATTGCTTTGAGCAGATGTCTTGGCAAGTTGAAGGCACCATAGCATGATGATTGCCAGCCTAGTCCTGGCCCAGTGGCTCATTTACTATTCCAGGCACCTTTGGCCTTTCAATGGGAGCGAGGTTCACCCAATGTGTTTTCCATTCCACACCCTGATGTGGTTAAATTCTAAAATCACCTTCAGATGTGGTGTGGTTATGAGCTCAATTTCTCTTTCTTCTTCACATGTTCTATTTGGATTATGTCTACCATGCCAATTCTATCAAAGGCCTCTTGCCCACTTAAATCTTGGCTATATAACTTCATGGCAAATGCACTCCTCAAACAATCTAGAATCATTGCATCAGAATTTTGTTCAAGCTAAACAAATAAGTATTTGTAGAAAAAAATGAATAAACCAATGTTTGAATTAACAGGGACTGTCCTTGCTTTCCCTGGCTACTCTTAACTTTGAACTTTTTGCAGATTCCTGGGCCTGTTCTGGTATTAGATGGAGTTGCATCATCAGACTCAAACCATCAGCCAAGGGGAACTGGAGCAGACCCTGCTCATGGGGTACCTGGGATGAGTCCCAGGCACTTGTATGCCCAGTGAAGTGAATCTTCCACTAATCCCACTACATTTAATCTTTATAAAACAGGCTTCTCTCTTGGTTTCTTATTTTATGCTCTAGTTCCTTGTGTGATTGGTTCTCTGTGTAGAATGCTACTCCAACTGGCTGTTGCTCAGACCACCTGCGGGTATATGGAGGGCCAGTTTTGTTTAATGGGCCAGAGTATGATCAGGGGTTTGTATCCGGGTTCTTCAGAGAAACAGAGCTATTAGGATATATATAGGAATACCTGAATAGAACAAAAACACAGCCTTCTCCAAGGATATGATGTATATAATGTAATGTATGTATAATGTATGTATATATGTAATCTCTTTCTCTGTATGTAGCTCTTTATATATATTTATGTACACACACACACACACACACACACACACACACACACACACACACACCTTAATGGTTTTTCTGAAGAACTTTGACCAATACAGAATCTTAAAGACCATTCTAACCTAGCCTTTTCTCCTCTTTTTCTTTCCTTTACCTGTTGCTCTCCAGAGTGTAGATGGGGCATCTGAAGCTTAGAGGGATCCAGTGACTTGTCCGAGATAATCAGCTGATTGGTTACTGAGGTGGCATGTTGAACTACTGTTGGAGTGGGGAGAGGGGTGGCCTCAGTGATGACTAAGACATTGGCCCTCTGGATACCTGGGATTGTTTGAAGGAATAGAGATGCCAGGAGAATGTATGTTTTTTGAAACAAAGTTTTACCCTCATTCAGGTGTGTTTAAACTGCCAACTGTGGCAGAGACATGCAGAAGTGTTCAGTGTGCAGAAGAGGCACTCTGGAGAGGGAGACATTTCTGTCCGATGATTATCCTCTTAAGAATAAAGCCTCAATTATGTGAAAGAACAAACTCCCAACATGTGTAAAAACAGCAAAGTTTCTATTTGTCAAGGACACAGTGTTCTGATAGCAGTTTTGTTCCTTCTGCTTAGTGAGGACGGGCTCTGACTGACACTCATGAGTGAACTCCTCTTACAGTCAGACAAGTCAAACTCTGAAAGCCAGCACTTTTTTGAACTTTAAAGAATAAATTCATGACCACGCAGGGCTTTCAATTTGATATTTAAAAATTTTACAATAGATGAAACAATGTCAACCATGTGAGAGTACGTTATAATGGGCTCTTAGAAAATGAGACGTGAATCTTCAGCTCTGCCCGGACATGGAACATATTGGGGAAAATATGGGTAATTAATTGCATGATTCAGCCGAGAATGACTTTTCCTCTTCATTTCTTTTTCTGCCTTGTGTGTTGGATAATTTGAGAGTATTTTTTAATTTACTCAGTCTATAATTTTTGTCCACTTCATATTGTCTAGAGAGATATAGTCACTGAGACAAGGGAAAAACACAAATGTATATATAATTATTCAATACACCTCAATGGACACCACCAAAGGAATTGTACTAAGTTTTATGGAAGATACAAGAATACAGAGAACCCAGCCTCTTTTGTCAGTTTAGCAGGTAGAAAGATCTTAATTCCATAAGGGAGAAATTGTTATAGGAATTTATGCACTCACTTACCACATATTTACTCTTGGCATTAGGCACTATGACAGGGGCTGTATAGATGATTAAGATCCAGTGTTCAGTGTGGAAGCTGAGAAAGAAATGCCAAAAACAGGGAAAAAGTACAAGAATATAAAGCTTTTTCATTTCTTTTGTGTCTCTCTCAACTTGTCATGGTGGTGTTTATTTGCTTTTTGATGTTCTAAGTAAATAAAACTCAAAATGTTAAATGATTAGCATGAATTTTATTGTTCATCTCTATATTGTGCAATGCCAATTAAAAAACAAATATCAGAATATTTCTTTTGTGTGGAGTCACCAAAATTACACAGTTTGTAATTTGTGGCTTGTCCTTGGCAGATGCCCCTAGCTGGTCAGAGATAAACTTAAGACAGAATGAAGAAGGTAAGAAGGAAGAAGAGAAATCTCCTCAGGCATGGAGCTGGCTGAGGGGGTGCTCAGGGCACAAGGACACTCAGGGGCTGGACAGACCATCACAGGCACTCAAGGGTCCTGCTCCATGATTTGGGGTGTGTGTGCATTTGCTTGGGCCTCATGGCTACTACTGAGTTCCTCTTCCCATCAGCCAAAGAACCTATAAGCAGCATCCCAGCAGGGGGCTGAGGCCATGGGAGTCAAGCCAGGGGTCCCTTATTTCTATAGGCCTATGACCCCAACCCCTGGTAGATGGACAGGCGCTAAAGATCTTAAACCTCTGTGCCAGGATATGGTTCAGTGCCCGGATGAAGTACAGAGGCTTGCCCCTATCCTGGCCCACACAGATCTCACCTGGAATGGGAATGGCAGCAGCTAGGCCTAAGATGCCACAGGGTGTGTGCCTGACCCCAACCCTACCCAAGCTCATGGCCAGGCCCCTTTGTAGCTGAAGAGTGACAGCAGTTACAGATAGTGATAGAGTTGGGGAGGCTGGCTGGGGTGTGGGACAGGGGACTAGGTCATGGTGGACTGGTCCTAGGGAGGCCCATCCCAGGAAGGTGTGATTGTGCAGGAGCCAGAGGTTTTAAGCCCCTTGTGCATGTTCCTTTGTACCATTGAACTTCACTTAAAAACACAAATTCAAATAAAAAATGATTCAGAATTTCAAGGTGGCACTGGCTACATACCCAAGAAGCTAGTCCTATTCTGGAGTTCAGTTTTTTGATACTGTTTCCATAGCTATGATGGCTCTATCTTTTATGGAAAGCAGTTCTTTCTTTGTGCTGACTTAGAGGAATAGCGAGCTATCAATATTCTCCCCTTCAAGCTCTCTTTACTTGAATTGCAGTTCAAGAGATGAATTTTCAGTTTTTTAAGGTGTGATTTTCTTTACTTTTCCAAGGTCGATCTCATCATCCTTCATGGTAGTTGTAGATTTGCTTTGGATTTGGATACCGGTGTTTTGAAGCTTCATCTCTTCTCTGAATAATAAAGGCAAAAATAACTACCTGCTGGTGTTAATGTGTACATGAGAAGAGCCTGTCAGAGTGCTGGGCGGGAAATCAAATATTATTGTTTTATTCTGCCTCCTTCCAATCATTTCCTTCTTTTTACCTCACAGACTTTCTATTCTGACATATGAAGAATTCTTGTTAACATAAAGAGTTAACACAAACATTAGTGCCAAAAATGTGCCACCACTGGGTCTTGGATATTGTGAAAGAATGTAGATGGATTATTGAAAAACTTTTTGCACTGAAAGAAAAACAATATAGGCATCTGTCCTTCGGGTGGTAAGATTAGTAGAAACAAACCTTGTATATAAAGGACAGAACTTTATGTTTTATTAAACCTAGAGTCAATATGAAGAGTTGGTTGGAGTATGGGTTTTGTGGTCAGATAGCCTTGGTTTTGTCACATGCGCTTGCCATTCTAATCAGGCAAGTTATTTTTTTATGCTTGGGTTTCCACATCTGTAGTACACATATTTTATTTGTTCATTCATTCATTCACTCACTCATCATTCATGCATTCATTTATTCATTCATTCCTGAGCACCTCCTCAGCATGTGCAAAATGCTGAAAACACAGTGGTGTTGGCAAATGTACAGTTGGTATGATGTACAAAGAGCACACTCACTTCTGGGGTGCTGAACCCTGAAGCTTGAATAGGAGACAGGCAATGCATGAGGGATTGAAGGAAGATTCTTAAATATAGGGGGTGAATGAAGGCCAAGGGATAGGGTTCGGGACGTGAGAATGTCAGTGGGGCCGAGGCATTGAGTTCTAGGGCTGAAGAATGAGAGTTAAGCATCGGGGAGAAGTAGCTGAATAAATTAGGAAGGGCCTTGAAAACCATGTTAAAGCATTCAGAGTATCTTAAGAGTGACAATAGCACTTCCCAAACAGTTCTTCCCATTGGGACCAGAGTCCAGAGGAACTGCTGAGCATTGTCCCTTCCAGAAGATTCACAATGCACATTAGTATCTGTTAATGTTCTTCAATAAACAATTCCATTTCACATTTGTTTAATAGCTTTCCCAAACCTAATTAATGCTTTTAAGAAATTAACCTCTTACGAACTGAGGCCCCAGAGAACCTGCTTGAGGGGAAATGATGATAAATGGAAAGCCGTTTCAAGGTTGTAAGTTGGGGCCCAACATAACCATATTTGCAGTTTATAAATGCATAGTAATACCTACCACATATGGAGCACCAGCTACTCTTCAAAGCACTTACTTAATTTAACTTAATTTAATTCTTACAACAAATCCATGAGGTAGGTATTGTTATTTTTTACATTGTTAAGATGAGAAAATCAAGGCATAAAAGAGTTAGGTAATTTCCTAAGGTTATGGAGCTAGTTATAAATGGAGGGCCTTGAGCATGAACTTGGCCAGTCTGGTCTTGGAACCCCTACTCAACAGATGAATCTGACTGCACAGGGTAATGGATTAGAGTCAAACAAGAATGGAGACAATTAGGAGGAGGTTGCTGCCATCATGCAGATGAGAAATGATGGCTACTTGGACTTCCTACATTTGTTTAGAAGATTAAGTATTTTTATCTGAAAGATCGAAGACTTAAATATGGAAGGCAAGAATGTTAAAATGTTTAGAAAATATATAGTAGAATATCTTTATAATCTGGAAAAACTTTTAAAATGTGATACATGGGGTGAATTGCTGGGAAGATGGCAGAATTGGAGGACCCTAAGCTCACCTTGTCCCATGGATACAACTAGATAACACTGATATCAATGTAAATAACCCAGAAAACAACCTGAAGACTGGCAGAACAAACCTCCCAACTAAATGTGGAGAAAAGGCCACATCAGAGATGGTAGGAAGGGGAAGGTGAGGTGGGAAGGGACTTGTGGGCACAGAGAGGGGAGAGAAAGAGACTATCACGCTTGGGGAGCTTGCATAGGGAAGATGAATCGCTGTAACATTTGGCATTGAAAACCAGAGGGGCTGAATTTCATGAACTCTTACAACCAGCAGGACTTAAAACCTGGAATTTTTAAAAATCAGTGGACTTCGCTTTGGAAGAGGGGGGAGGGCAAGAGAGAACTGAGGCCCTGCCCTTAAAGAGACAGTATAATAGTCTGTCTGGAGATAAAATATAGAAGCAGCAGTTTGAAAAATGCCTAGGGCATATGGGAAGCAGAGTTATTTATTAATCTCAGCATGTCCTAGAAGGACAGAGATCACTGGGAGACTCCTTCAGGCTCAAAGGAGCTGGCAGGTAACATTTCCTTCCCCTTGTCCAGCATAAACCTATAGCCACATAAAGGAACCAGTGTGGCACTGACATTCCCTACCTAACTTGCTGACACCATGCCCCCCCACCCCCTGCTGTGCTTCAACGGGTCTGTCCCCTCCAGCCAGGCCTGCCTTGGTCCCAGTGCTGTGGATCCTTTCTCTCAGAAGACCAGTGCAAACCTTTCTAACACATCTTCTGACATGTGCACTTTATGGATCTGCCTCTTCCAACCTGGCTGACCTCAGTCTTGGCAGTGGCAGTGGCAGGTCCCCTCTTATAGAGAACCAGCATGCAAACCTTGCTAAAACTGTGTACCCTGTCCCCATGCATCTTTTGGATCCACCACCTTTAATATGCTCTTGGCTGGAGCCCATCCAAACCAGGGCCACAAGCCTGGTAGTGTGCAAGCAGCCCTGACAGAGGTCAGCACCACTCCAAAGTGACTCCTGCCCCAGGGAGAAGGAAGGATAACCACACACACCAGTCATACTGAGGCCTCAGCAGTGGACTGGGGGAAGACAGCTGGTCTGATGGTAGGTCCCACCCACCAATGAATACTTCTTAGGGGACAACACAGGGAAAGCACCCTGCAGTTTGGTGTGACTACATCTCTAGCAAATGCCTGGTCTGACTCAACTCAAGCCCAAGGCAGCCCAGACTGGTCCATTAACACCACAGGGACCAAACACTGCCCACAAGAGGCAAAGAGAGCCACTGAGATGAATGGATTTGAAGGAAAAATTAGCTCAGCCACAACAGCAGGGCACATGCAACACACATAGAAGATACCTCTAAAGTGCCAGGTTCTGGTGAACAGGGGACTTTGTACTGCAGGGCACTACAGGACATCTTTTTCATAAGGTCATTACTTTCAAGAGCAGGAGTCATAGCTGACTTTCCTAACACAAAGAAACATAGAGAGTTATACAAAATAAGGAGACAAAGGAACATGTCCCAAATGAAAGAACAGAATAAAATCACAACAAGAGACCTAAGCAAAATAGAGATATATAATATGCCTGATAGAAAATTTAAAGTAATGACCATAAAGGTACTCACTGGACTTGAGAAGAGAGTGGAGGACATTAGTGAGACCCTTAACAAAGAGATGAAAAAGGACCAATCAGAGATAAAGAACACAATAAATGAAATTAAAAAAATACAGATGGAATATATATGGAGTAAATAGCAGACTAGAGGAAGCAGAAGAACAAATCAGTGACCCGGAGGACAGAGTAATGGAAAGTAATCACATTGAGCAGGTTAGAGAAAAAAAAATATGCAAAATGAGAATAGAATTAGGGGACTCAGTGACATCATCAAGTGTAATAACATTAACATTATAGGAATCCCCAGAAGGAGAAGAGAGAGAAAAGAGGGCAGAAAATTTATTTGAACAAATAATAGCCGAAAACTTCCCAAATCTAGGGAAGGAAACAAATATTCAGATCCAGGAGGCACAGAGAGGTCCCAACAAGATCAACCCAAGGAGGTCCACACCAAGATACATAGTAATAAAAATGGCACAAAATCATGACAAAGAGAGAATTTTAAAAGCAGCAAGAGAAAAGAAAACAATTACACACAAAGGAAACCCCATCAGGCTATCAGCAGACTTTTCAGCAGAAACTTTGCAGGCCAGAAGGGAGTACCATGATATATTCAGTGCTGAAAGGAAAAAAATCTGCAGTCAAGAATACTCTGTCCACAAGACTATCATTCAGGATAAAAGGACAGATAAAGAGTTTCCAAGACAAACAAAAGTTAAAGGAATTCATGACCACTAAGCCAGCCCTACAAGAAATGTTAAAGGAAATTCTTTGAGTGGAAAAGAAAGATGATAAGTAAGAGTAAGAAAAGTAGGAAATACAAAAGCAGTAAAAATAAATATATCTATAAAAGTCAGTCAAGGGTCTCACAAAAGGATGTAAGGTATGACATCATATGCTTAAAACATGGGGAAGGGGGTGGGGGGAGAGGAGTAAAGAATGGGTTCAGACTTATGTGATCATCTACTTCATATAGACTGCTATATGCATAAGATGTTACATACAAACCTAATGGTAACCACAAATCAAAAACCAGTAATAGATATGCAAAAAATAGATAAATGAATCCAAGCACATCACTAAAGAAAGCCAGCTTATCATAAGAGAAGAGATGGAAGAAAGGAACAGAGAAGAACTACAAAAACAAGTAAGAAAATGCCAATAAGTCCATACCTATCAATAATTACTTTGAATGTAAATGGACTAAATGCTCTAATCAAAAGTCTTAGGGTGATGAAATGGATAAGAAAACAAGACCCATCTATATACTGCCTACAAGAGACTCACTTCAGACCTAAAGACATATGTAGATTGAAAGTGATGGGATGGAGAAACATTTATCATGCAAATGGATGTGGAAAGAAAGCTGGGATAGCAATACTTACATTGGCAAAAATAGACTTTAAAACAAAGACAGACACCATAAAATCATACAGGAGACAATCTAACAAGAAGATATAACAATTGCAGATATTTATGCACCCATACTTAAGCAGTTAATAATAAATATAAAAGAAGTAATTGAGAATAGTACAATAATAGTAGGGGACTTTAACACCCCAGTTACATCAATGAATAGATCATTCAAACAAAAAATCAACAAAGAAACAGAGGCTTTCAATGACACATTGAACCGCATGGATTTAATAGATATATTCAGAACATTCCAACCTAAAACAGCAGAATACACATTCTTTTGAAGTGCACACGGAACATTTTCCAGAAAAGTTCACATATTAGGCCACAAACAAATCTCAACAAATTTAAAAGATTGAAATCATACCATGCTTCTTTTCTGACTATAATACTATAAAACTAGAAATCAACCACAAGGAAAAATCTGGAAAGAGCACAAATAAATGGAGGTTAAATAACATGCTACAAAACAATGAGGAGGTCAACCAAGAAATCAAGAGGAAATAAAAAAATACAAATGAAAATCAAAACAGAATGGTCCAAAATCTTTGGGATGCAGTAAAAGTGGTTCCAAGAAGTTTATAGCATTACAGGCCTGCCTCAAGAAGCCAGAAAAATCTCAAATAAACAACTTAACTTTACACCTAAAGAAGCTAGAAAAATAACATAAAAAAACTCCAAAACCAAAAAAAGGAAGGAAATAATAAAGATTAGAGCAGAAATAAATGAAATAGTAATTAAAAAAATAATAGAACAGATTGATGAGACCAGGAGCTGATTCTATGAAAAGACCAATAAAATTGATAAATCTTTAGCCAGACTCATCAAGGAAAAAAAAGAAGAGATGACTCAACAAAATTGTAAATGAAAGAGGAGAAATAACAACTGACACCACAGAAATACAAAGGATTATAAGAGAATGTTAGGAAAAATTATATGCCAACAAATTGGATGACTTAGAAGAAATGGGTAAATTCCTAGAAACATATAACCTCCCAAAACTGAATTAGGAAGAAATAGAAAATTTGAACAGACCAATTACCAGCAATGAAATTGAATCAGTAATCAAAAAAAAAAACAAAACTCCCAACAAACAAAAGTCCAGGGCTAGATGGCTTCACAGGTGAATTCAACCAAACACTTAAAGAAGAGTTAATACCTATTCTTCTCAAACTATTCCAAAAAATAGAAAAGGAAGAAAAACTTCCATATTCATTCTATGAGGCCTGTATTAGCCTGATACCAAAACCAGATAAAGACACCACAAAAAATAGAAAACTACAGGCTAATATCTCTGATGAACATAGATACAAAAATCCCCAACAAAATACTAGCAAACTGAATCCAACAATACATTAAAAAATCATTCACCACCATCAAGTGGGATTTATTCCTAGGATGCATGGGTGGTTCAGTATTCACAAATCAATCAATGGGATACATCATATCAATAAGAGAAAGGATAAAACCATAAGATCATTTCAATAGATGTAGAAAAAGCATTTGACAAAGTACAACATCCATTCATGATAAAAACCCTCAACAAAGTAGGTTTAGAGGGAACATACCTTTAGAGGGAACATAATAAAGGCCTTTATCTGAAAAACCACAGCTAGCATCATACTCAATGGGGAAAAACTGAGAGCTTTTCCCTTGAGGTCAGGAACAAGACAAATGTGCCCACTCTCACCACTGTTATTCAGCATAGTACTGGAAATCCTAGCTGTAGCAATCAGACATGAAAAAGGAATAAAAAGCATCCAAATTTGTAAGGAAGAAGTAAAACTTTCCTGTTTGCTGATGACGTGAGACTACACAGAGAAAACCCTAAAGACTCCACCAAAAAACTACTAGAACTAACAAAGGAATTAGTGTTGGTGAGGACATGGAGAAAAAGGAACTCTCTTGTGCTTTTGGTCAGAATGCAAATTGGTGCAGCCTGTGGAAACAGGATGGAGATTTCTCAAAAAATTAAAAAAAAAAAAGAAATACTCTGTGATCCAGTAATCATGGTACTGGTTATTTTCCCAAAGAATACAAAAACACTAATTTGAAAGGACATATGTACCCCTATGTTTGCTGCAGCATTGTTTACAATGGAAGCAGCTCAAGTGTCCATCAATAGATGAATGGATAAGAAGAGGTGGTATATTATTCAGCCATAAAAAAGAATGAAATCTTGCTATTTGTAACAACATAGATGGAGCTAGAGAGCATAATGCTAAGAGAAATCAGTAGGAGAAAGAAAAATACTATATGATTGCACTCATATGTGGAATTTAAAAAAACAAAGGCAAAGAAAGAGACAAACCAAAAATCAGATTCTTAACTATAAACAAACAGAAGGTTATCAATGGGGAGGTGAGTGGGGGAATGGATGAAAGAGGTGATGAGGATTGAGAGTAAACTCATCTTGAGCACTGAATCATGTATAGAATTGTTGAATCACTATATTGTACACCTGACAATAATATAACACTGTATGTTAACTATACTGGGATTAAAATTTTTAAAAAAGTAACACAACAATGCTAAAATACAACACAAGAGATAACACTTAAAATATTTAAATTTGATAACATTAAAATTAAAAACAGATTTGACAATTACATAGTTTACAAAATGCTCACCAGGAAGTATGTTACCATCTGTCATTATATAACATTATTACAGTATTATTGATAATATTCCCTATGCTGTACTTTTCATTCCCATGACTTATTTATTTTATAACTGGAAGTTTGTAGCTCCTAATCCCCTTCACCTATTTTGCCCCTCCCCTCTGGCAACCACTTGATTGTTAATCTGTATTTCAGTCTGTTTCTCTATTTTGTTGCTGCTGTTTTTTGTTTTATTTCTTAGAGTCCATGTACAAATAAAATCATGTTTTTATCTTTCTTTGTCTGACTTATTTCACTTAGCATAATACCCTCTAGGTCCAACCATGTTGTCGTGAATGGCAGATTTTATTCTTTATTTATGGTGGAGAAATATTCCATTGTGTGTATATACCACATCTTTTTTATCCATTCATCTAGTGATGGACATTTAGGTTGCTTCCATATCTTAGCTATTGTAAATAATGCTGCAATAAATGTAGGAGTGCATATATCTTTGAATTAGTCTTTTTATTTTCTTTAGGTGAATACACAGAGGTGAAATTCCTGAATTGTATGGTAATTCTATATTGTATGCCTGAAACTAATGTAATAGTATATGTCACCTATATTTCAATTAAAAGTGCAACATAGAAAATAAAAAAATATGCAAAAACTGAACTGCTCATAAAAAATGATAGCATAAAGAAAATGAAAAGGCAAGATGTGGGCGCCTGGGTGGCTCAGTCGTTAAGCATCTGCCTTCGGCTCGGGTCATGGTCCCAGGGTCCTGAGATCGAGCCCTGCATCGGGCTCCCTGCTCTGCAGGGGGCCTGCTTCTCCCTCTCCCACTCCCCCTGCTTCTGTTCCCTCTCTCGCTGTGTCTCTGTCTGTCAAATAAATAAATAAATCTTAAAAAAAAAATAAGAAGAAAAGACAAGATGTGATTTGGAGAAAAAAAAGATATTTTCAAAACATTAACTGATAGAGGTTAGTAACTAGAACACAAAAGTATTAATGAGAAGAAGACAAACAACCCAATAAAAATTTGGACAAAAGAGACAAATAGGTATTTCACAGAAGAATAAATATAAGTGAAAAGGGAAATGTCATTTAGGTCCACAGTGTAATATCATTTTACTATCATCTGGCTGGTAATAATTAAAAAGCTAGACAATTCCAAGCCATTATCATGAATGTGGCCGATGAGGAATTCTTATGCACCATTTAAGGAGTGTGAATTGATACAAGATTTCAGCATTATCTTGTAAAGTTGAGTTGAACATTCTCACACCCTATGACCCAGTAATTTTATTCAAGGTACGTATTCTAGAGAAACTCCCATATAAGGTGAAGGGCATGAGACCATACTCATAGCAGAATATTTCCTGAGAAAAAAAAATTGGAAATAACCCTGAGGGTTATTGACAGAATAATTCAAAACTTTGGATAGCCAAACATTGAGGTATTACAGAAGTTTGTTAAAGAATGAACGACTATTGCATACAATGATATGCACAAATCTTACAAGTCTTGTATGAAAAAGTTATGGACTGGTAAATCATAAGATAAGGAAAATTAAATAATATATTGGTTCATCTGCATATTTGTGTGATAAAACAATGAAATTCAAGAGAATGATGACAAACACACAATTCAGGATAGTGGTTATCTCTGTTATTTCTGATGGAGGGGTACAGAGGATTGGAATGGAGGCAGAAATATACATATAGATGTAGCAATATTATTCATGTTCTAATATAGTTCTTGTTATGGATTGAATTGCTCCCCCCCAAAAAGATATATTGATGTCCTAACCCCCAGTATCTGAGAATGTGATTTTATTTGGAAATAGGGTTGTTGCAGATGTAATTAATTAAGACCATGTCATACTGGAGTGGGGTGGACCTCTAACGCAATATGACTGGGGTCCTTAAAAGACCTCCTGTGAGATCAGAGACACAGGGACGATGGAATACGATGATGAAGGCAGAAATTGGAGTGATGCATCCACAAGCCAAGAAGCACTAAAGAATACCAGCAAATCCCCAGAAGGAAGGCATGGGACATGGAGTAGATTCTCCCTTACAGCCCTCAGAAGGAACAAAACTGCTAACACCTTGAGTTTGGACTTCCAGCCTCCAGACTGTAAGACACTACATTTCGGTTGTATAAGCTACCCACTTTGTGGTACTGTGTTACAGCAGCCCTAGGAAACGAATGCAGTCCTTATATTAGGTAGTAGGTGCCTGGGTGTTTTATTTTTTATAATTCACAATTTTCAAATGTGTGACATATGCTACTTTTCATGTATCAAATAGTTATATAATAAAAATAAAAAGACAAAAGATGTTATTATTTTCATCACTACCAAATCAGGGCATGTTTCTACTATTAATCTCAATGGCAAATTCCAGAAAAGCTTTTCTAGACAGTTTTATTAAAACCATAAAATTCAACTTCCAACACTCCCTTTAACTTTTATGGAATTTTTATTGCAACCTCAGTGTCACTGAGTCCCCGTTTCTCTGACTTTAATTACAATGTGCACATCTTCCGAGCAAAGTGTCCTGCATCTAATTCTGAGTGAAGGTGATTGCCAAGCACACACCTGTCATGGTATGTTAGCTCCGTGCAGACTGGTTGAGGTCAGCTTTGCCTCCATTGAACACAAAGGGAATCCTGAACATCTAAAATCACTGCAAGGTCTCCAGGACACGTGCCCCCAAAGTAAGTGCCTTCCCTTAACATAGAAGTCACACCAGAGGAGGGGCTTTGTAAGCTTTGTTCACACAGCTGTATCGCTGCCACCGAGAAACAGTGCCTGACATGAAGTAGGTTCTCCAAAAATTTCTTGAATGACTATATCAATGAATAGTTTTGTGAAAGTGTCCACTTCTCAGGAGAAGTTCCAATAGCAACTACCACATTTCAGGAGAGTTTATGAGCCATGCCCCAGACCCCACTAATTTTTTTTAAAATCTGTTTATTTCTCTTATCTGTAGAATCACCAGCTCTTCTTCCTTATATAAGCAGCCAAAGGCTGCCTTTGGGAACTTTGAATAGAGGATCAGATTTGGATCCCATAAGGCCAGAACCCGCCCCCCATGTGTGTATATTTTTTCTTTTACCAATAGGTGTCTAATCTTCCATACCAATTAGTGCTTGCTCTGCTACTAGTAACATATTCTTTCTATCTTGAGGAGAAGAGATGTCACTGCTTTAGAATCTTTTATTGATCTTCAAGTGGAATGCGTCTGGATTAAGGAGTGGATTCTAAAAAAGAAACTCCAAGAATACATGCAAAGTAGATAATTTAAAAAGAAATGGAATTTATGGGGAACCTGGGTGGCTCAGTTGGTTAAGCCTCTGCCTTCAGTTCAGGTAATGATCTCGGGGTTCTGGGATAGAGCCCTGCATTGGGATCCCTGCTCAGCAGGGATTCTGCTTGTTCCTCTCCCTCTGCCCCCTCCCCTGCTGTGCTCTCACTCTCTCTCTTAAAAAAAAGAAAAAAGAAAGGATTTATGTAGTATTTTGAAAAACAAATTTCTATTGTTTTAAATATATTACATAATGCATGTTATGATTTGACATTATATTGAGATTTCTTTCTTTACTTGTTTCCCCCCAGTAGACAGAGCAGCTGATGTTAGTGAGGTGCTCCAGTGAGAGATGGAGAATTTTCAAGATCTCAAACTATAATACTGAAAAGGCTGATTGTACCATCGATGAATTCAAACAGCATTTGGTAAGTGTACAGGCACAGTCCTAGGTGAGGGTGGAGATGAATAAGACCTCTGCAGGAATTCATTTCAGTGGGAGAGACAGAAATAAACACATAATTGCAATGTAATGTGATTAAGTGTTCTTAATCATTGAGGAAAAGACTGGTGCTTTATGGCATTCACGTTTTCTGTGTAGTTTATTACAGAGTTGTTCTTTGTTTACTGGCCATCTAGATATAATATTCCTTTACTAACCTTTGATTAGTCAAATTGTTCAATTCCCTCACCATACTTGAGTAACAATTTTACAAGTTATGATCATATCATTAACAAAACCCTCAATATCTACCACAGGGGAAAACTGTGCAATCGTTCTTTTCTATAGTTAATGGCTAATTTATTTTATCTCACTTTAGCATTTTACGATCCTTTTCAATTTCCAGGAATTTAGAGGCCCCTTCTGACTTTAGAACAGAGTAAAGAGGGTTTATTTCCATGTGGCACTAATTTTTCACATAGGTGGTGGAACACTTTACTAAAATAAAAAGAACAGAGGTCACTAATAGATTCCTATAAGTGTTTAGCTGGAAAAATGAGACACAGTAGGTATGGATCAGAACAATATCGGCAAAAAGCAGTTCCAGTATTAAAATGACCCAAATCATAATTCCTAGTGAAGTAGTGGGTATTTCTTCACTTGATAATAAAATGATCTCCACAAAATTTAGATTCAGAACTCTCTGGGTAAACATATCATTAGAAATACTGTCACTATTGGGCTTTTAAAAAAAATCATTAAAATGTTACTAATACCTTATCTGCAGGTGTCCTTCAAGAATACTTCTCATCCCTTTCCCTTCTTACATTCCTTAGAAAGTTAGAAACATAATCCAGTCCTCTGATAGTGAACCCCAAGGCAGTGACTGTTTTCCTTCACAACCACGTGGCTTAAATACTTGTTTTTAACTCCCTGGGGATATCGGCCACTAAGCCCTTTCCTCAAATACACCGTCTCTTTCTTTCTGCCTGATTTCTTGATCTTTTTCGAGCTGGATTTGGGACGGATTCAGTCAGCAAACTACAATGTGACAGTCCAACACGCTGCCACGACAGCTGTCGGTAGGCTTTCCTGACTCTCCTGATTCCTATTTTGCAGCTTTAGAGATGGCGCCTTTAGCTTGAACATGAGTTTGAAACAAAACTTTTCCCTAAGTGGTGGGGCTGCTCCTCTGATGCTGGTGCAGATGCCGTAGCATCCGAGCGCGGAGCCCTGGTCTCTCCCGGTCGGGCTCCGGGCTCCTGGCAAAGGGGGCGGAGAGGAGACAGGAGAGGAAGGGGGGGGCGGAGGTCACCCGCACTCGCCATCCCGCCCAGGCTGCGAGCGCCGCCGGGTGCTGAGCGACCGGAGGAGCCCTGTGCGCCCGCAGGTTCCGCGCTGGGGGAGCGCACGGAGGGACTCGCGGCGGGGCCGAGCAGAGCGGGAGCGGGAGCCGGAGCCGGAGCCCGAGCGGGCCCGCGGCGCTGCGCGGGAGGAACTCCCCTTGGCGGCGGAGCGGAGCCCGGCGCGCCATGGCACTCGGAGCGGGGCGCCCTTCTCCGCCGAGAGCCCTACCGGTGGCCCGGGATGCCAAGGTAACCACCCCTCCAGCGGCTGCATTCCCATGGGTCGGCCTCCGGATGCTCCACCCCACCGAGGTGGAACCCTCACCCGGCCGCACTGGAGGGCACCTTAGTCTGAGCTTGGCAACAAGTTTGGACCAGATGCCCCGAGCTGGGGAGACCTTCAGAGAGAGGGGTATTCCGGCTGACCCGAACTGATTCTGAACTGCGGGTAGAAAGGGTCTCAGGGGAGGGAACCGGACCAACGGAGAGATCTCTTTCCCGTCCGGTGGTTCCTGGCCGGCGACCCTTGGAGTCCCGCACCCGGGCCAGCGCAGGCCTTTGGCGCCCCCCAAGGAGGGAGGGAAACGGGCCCTGTGGCGTTTGAGCAATAGCAGAAAGTTTCAGCAAGTTAGATTTGGGAAGGATGTTGCAAGCAGAGGCTTAGGGGCGGTGGGGTAGTCACCGCGAAAGTTGAGCTATAAGACCCGGAGCAGGCGGCCGTCCTCGGGCAGCCCGGGCGGCTCCACTCCCGTCCGGCCCAGGAAGGCTGGCTCGGTAATTCCCAGCCTCCGGGAAAGCTGCTCGGGGGAAACCGAATTAGCAATCGAGTTAGCTCGAGGCGTATGGCTGTGGTCGTGGGTATGGAGGGTCTGTGACTCAGGCCTCAACACACTACGGAAAGAACGATAAATGAATACAAATGAATACTTTGTATGAGACGTTGCTACCCTGAAGCTGTAACTTGATCAACAGCATGTAGGCAGACGTTCTCACAGGGAGCACGACGACGAACTGCCTCCTTTCCTGTCGCGAGCCAGGATTTCTGCACAGGTGCTAGCTGGACCAGAAAACCTTCTTAGAGACTCACCACTCGACCTTCCACAGGTCCCACATGCGTGTGGTTTGCTGTAATTTGATCTAAAGCTAACAGTTTTAGAATGTATTCAGAGAAGCCCCATTTAACATCAGTGAGTTTGCAGGTCCACTCGGTCCCCTGCCAAAGTTTGAAGAAGATTGTTTTGTCTGCCTGACAAACACTTAGAGAATAATCTGCAGTTTGGGGACAAAGCCCATCCAAGAAAAAAGCAGAAACTTTAAATGTCACTTCGTTATTTAAATAGACGATCATGCTTTTAAAAACTTTGTTGGGTTTAAATCTAATCTTGTTGGTGACTTTGTAAACTTTACAAGTTTTAAGGTGCCTGAGACGGTCAGGAGGAGATTTAGGAGGTACCCATTTGCAGAGGGGCCACAGAGTGAACTGAAGGGAGTCTCAATTTTGGCAGCTTGTTTACCTTGAAGATGAAATGTGGAAGGGGGGGCAGATGTGTGCTGCTGTGGTATGATGCAGCCTTGCTTATGATAGGCCAGATACATCTGAGTCCCACCGCAGGGCGCTGGGGCGGTCAGTCTTAAATGTCAGATGAGCAGTTATCCAGTGCTCACCATTCCTCTGTCTTTATGCTACAGATGTCCGGACTGCAAGCCTGCACTGTGCTGAGAGGGAGATGACTTGAGTGGCCAGCTTTTTTTTTTTTTTTATCTCCACAACAATGTCTATGAACAATTCCAAACAGCCAGTGTCTCCTGCAGCTGGGCTCCTTTCAAATACAACTTGCCAGACGGAAAACCGGTTTTCGGTATTTTTTTCAATCATCTTCATGACAGTGGGGATCTTATCAAACAGCCTTGCCATTGCTATTCTCATGAAGGCCTATCAGAGATTTAGACAGAAGTCCAAGGCATCGTTTCTGCTTTTGGCCAGTGCCCTGGTCATCACAGACTTCTTTGGCCATCTCATCAATGGAGCTATAGCAGTCTTTGTATACGCTTCTGATAAAGACTGGATCCGCTTTGACCAGTCAAACATCCTTTGCAGTATTTTTGGTATCTGCATGGTATTCTCTGGTCTGTGCCCACTTTTTCTAGGCAGTGTAATGGCCATTGAGCGATGTATTGGAGTGACCAAGCCAATATTTCATTCTACGAAAATTACATCCAAACATGTGAAAATGATGTTGAGTGGAGTGTGCTTGTTTGCTGTTTTCATAGCTTTGCTTCCCATCCTTGGGCATCGAAACTATAAAATTCAAGCATCGAGGACCTGGTGTTTCTACAAAACAGAGCACATCAAAGACTGGGAAGATAGGTTTTATCTTCTTCTCTTTTCTTTTCTGGGGCTCTTAGCCCTTGGCGTTTCATTCTTGTGCAATGCCGTCACAGGAATTACACTTTTAAGAGTTAAATTTAAAAGTCAGCAGCACAGACAAGGCAGGTCTCATCATTTTGAAATGGTCATCCAGCTCCTGGCTATAATGTGTGTCTCCTGCATTTGCTGGAGTCCATTTCTGGTAAGAGCCTAACATTTTGACAATTTCTGCTTTCTTCCATTTTCCTCTGTTTAATACAAGGTTTGTTGTCTTTTTCCAGAGTTGTTGGTCTTGATGGGCATCAATCTTTTTTTTTTTTTAAAGATTTTATTTATTTATTCATGAGAGACCGAGAGAGAGAGAGAGAGAGAGAGAGAGAGAGAGAGGCAGAGGGAGAAGCAGGCTCCCAAGGAGCAGGGAGCCCGATGCGGGACCCGATCCCAGGACTCTGGGATCATGACCTGAGCTGAAGGCAGACGCTTAACCATCTGAGCCACCCAGGCACCCTGGGCATCAATCTTTTAAATGCTGGAGTTTACTCCTACTCAAAACTTATTTCAGCACCCAGCTCTGGCTCAGGATTAAGCTACTTATGGTACACATGGTTATTTTCCCACAAGTCCTGAGTTGAAAGAAATGTCTTGCTAAACAATTCTAACTATACTGTAACCTGCTTGCAGAAGAGGATAAAGTAATTTTAACAGAGCAACATAATTTTAATATACTTAATAGGATTAGTTTCTAAAATGTGAAAAAAATGACCAACTATATTGGTCATTTAAATTTTTTTTCATGATGTTCTTGAGTTGGTCCTAGGAACCCAAGCCCAGGGAGGCCCGGTTGGGTCTGTGGGTGGCAAGTCAACATTTTGAGGCTTGCCTGTTGTCATTTCAGGAGGCCTGAGGTGAAACCAAGCAGGGATTTGATCTGTGCTCATAGTCTAGTTATTTGACTCTGAATAGCAGAGAACAGTATTGGACTGGACTCAACTAAGTCTTGGTAGAAAGTGAGACAGACTTTTATGTAAAAGTCATATTAGCTCCTGGGTTTTCTAAACACACAAGACTAGGTCTTGGCTTCCAAAGGGAGGTGATGAGTTGAGATAGTTGGACAGTTGAGGTGAACTCTATGGATAGGTTAGGTGAAGAAATCACTAGTTCACCAACCCAAGAACAATGCCAATGGTCCAGGGAGAGGTGTGATTGGCAGGAAAACCAGGGACCCTCCCTTACTTATCATTCCATTCCTTTAAAAAAATTTTTTTCTTTTTAGTGTAGCCATTCACTATGTTTGACAGCTCGATATTTTTATTTGGAAATCTAAGGTTAAGGAATTAACAACAAACATAAGTCATTTATAGTATCTTGTAGATAGAAGAAAAAAATACTTATGATTTTTAAGTATGGCCTTAAACTCCCTTTATCATTTTACTTTATGATGGAAAGAGTGACAACATGCCATTGAAAGAGAAAAAGAGTCCTCTGTATGCAGCTAGTGATAAGAGTAAAGATGATTTTCATTCCTTTCTCAGTACTGGTGAAGAAATGGGCTAAAGACAGTAATACAGGGGATTCACAGATGGGGAGACAAAGGTAGATGGACCACAAAGGCTGTGATCATCCTGGTGGTATGAAGGTGCTTGTTACTGATGCAGTTTTCCTTGGCCCTTAGTAGGGCCACTGTCCACACGTTGTTGCCAGTGGAGTTTTAATAAACAATCTTGATGATCCTGAAGCACGAGGAAGTTTGTGAGAGCTGCTGTTGCAGACAGATCCCATGGCAGCTGATTTTATTTTACAAAAGGATTTCTGCTTTTTGAAGATTTCTTTATTCATATCATGTCCTCACAATTTGAATTTAGCTGCTTGAATTGTTAAATCATTTAAAATTTTTTTTCATGATGTTCTTGAGTTGGTCCTGGGAACCCAAGCCCAGGGAGGCCAGGTTGGGTCTGTGGGTGGCAAGTCAACATTTTGAGGCTTGCCTGTTGTTTCAGGAGGCCTGAGGTGAAACCAAGCAGGGATTTGATCTGTGCTCATAGTCTAGTTATTTGAATCTGAATAGCAGAGAACAGTTCTATCAGTACATGGAATCACTTCAGCGTTCATTCTTTAAGTTTAATTTATGCCACTCGACAAGGGGAATTCCCTTGGAAGGATACTTCTTTTTTTCCCCTAAACTTTGAAATAGAGTAGCTTTTCAAAATAAAAAGTGAGTGTGAGTAGCACTGAAATGAATTGGGGATTGGAAAGAGAATATGAAGAAGGTGAGAAAAGAGGTACCTTAAAATATTTAAAAAACATTTTAAATGAAGGTCATCGCCCCAGAGAGAACCTGCAAACAATGGAAGAGGGAGCTCAGGGAGAGAGACAGGTGGTCTGGACAACTGAGGTAATCACTTGTGCTTTGGTTTTTGTTTGTTCTCAGTCCCCTTTAAAATTCTGCTTAGTTCTGGCTTTTGACTGAGAAATAGGAGTGATTGATAGGTTGACTGCTATGAGACTATGGAAGGTAGCAAGATTTCATGCTCATCATGGATATTTTGAATTTATGTTTTTCTCTAATTTTTCTTCCTGAATTTTTGGTTTCCTTCACTGTTGAAGTAGCTATTACAATTTAGTTCATATTTTGAACATATTTCTACTGGGAACATAATTTTATTTTTGTGAAACATTTTCCAAGGTCTATGTTCTATTTACAAATTATCAACACACCTATGACACCAGTGGATCAATACTTCTAAAATGCTTTTTAGGTGTGAGAATTATTTCTGTGTTAGATGCAGAGTGGATATACCACAGATACTTCTTGATGGATTGATATTTTATTTGAAGTGTTCTTTGCGTTCCTGGTTTCTTTTGTGGAGACTTGTGTTTTCATAGCACATGTTTCTGACTAAAAGATTTATAACTTTTGTGGTCTGGACACAAACTAGTGCCTTTGGCATTAGTTTAAGGCCATCAGACAGCTCTAAATGGAACCTGAGTAAAAAACTCATGTTTGAGAATGCCAAATAACACCCAGCACTAGCATCTCATTTGAAACATTTCTCTTTTTTCCCTTCAATGCTTAGGAAAAATTGCATAGGTGTTAATGACTGAGCCATCACTCTCTACCCTATATTATAAAAACTAAGAAGTTTTAAAAATGCCTTTGAAATCAAGCTTCTGGATTCCCATAGTTGTCCTATAATGCTGACTAGCTTCCCCTGATGCCCTACTTTACATCATGTGCCTTCTTTCTATGATTGATGAGTATGAATTGTTGGATTTATAATCTGGATGAACATCTGTACCCACTTTTGACCTGTTATCACTGTCATTTTAAGCCTCAAACTGGAACAAAGTTACAGGTGCACACATTAAATGGAGCAGATGAATAATGCTGGTAATAGCGGTTGTGCTTGATAAGATTCATTGTATCGAACCTTGTCAACAGTGGCATAATTTCTAAAACTATTTAAATTTGTAGCTGATGACAAAGGGAATACTTTATTAATTTCGATGATGGTGTTCAACCAATACAAAGGTAAGATGATCATGTTGTTTGAGTTTTCTCTTCCTCTGTCTATTTAATAGACTTTATTTCTTCTTGAGTAGTTTTAGGTTTACAGGGAAATGAGTGGCAAGCGCAGAGTTCACATTATACCCGCTCATGTTCCCACTGACCCCTTTGTTACCTTTATTATTAAGTATTGCTTTGGTGTAGTACATTTGTCACAATTCATGACCCATTCTTCTTGACTAAAGTCTGTAGTGTTTTGCCATAATGTTGTACATTGTGTGAGCTTTGATAAATGAAGATTGACATGTGTCCACCATTGTAGTATCATACAGAATGATTTCATTGCCCTAAAAATCCCCTGTGGTGTTTTTTTTTAAATTTTTAAAATTTAATGTGTTATTTTTCCGAAAGAGGAAATGTTTTCAATAATTAAGATTTAGAAATGTAGTACAAACTTATTAGTTTAAGTTATAGCTCATTAAAATTTTAAAATTTAAACTTTTACAATATCTGATTTTATAGTTTTAAACATGGTGAACTCATATAAATTCATTTAATTATAATCCCAACTGAAAAATGCAAGAAACCACAAGGGGCACTTATTAGTTTACAATTTCATTTAACAACAAATTAATACAAAAATCTTTGAGTCATTGTCTTCTGTGTATCCTAGGTGAATCATGGTTCCTTAATAAATAAATCTTAAAGACATTCTTTTGATGTTCCTAGGGTGAGGAGGAAAAAAAACATTTACCAGCCCTTCAAGTAACATTTTCTTAATATTATTTTTGTCTTTATACAAGTAATGATTCTTCTTAATGTTCTGTTCTAGAATACATAACCCTAAAAGGAACTTATTATTATTGCTATGCTTATTTCATCAGTTTGGCAGAGCAATAAATACTTGTTGACTGGTTGACTGTAACTTAAGTAGTATGAATGTCCAAAGATTGCAAATGATTGACCAGAATGTGGATTCTCAGTTTTGTAGGTAAGAGTTAATTAGGCAAATACTGAAACCAAATGGTAATTTTTAATCTGTTCCCTAAGTCAGCAACTGTAGACACTATTAAACTTTAGCAATCTTTTACTAGAAGGACATACATTTGTTTACTTTCTCTTCAGGGAGAGAGGATAATTTTGATTTGGAAAAAGAAGAGTAAAGCATATGAAAAGTAAATAGATGTCTTATGTAGATGGGTTTACCCAAGAAATGTGTTCTCTTGCATATATAAAGTTTGAACTTGATTTTTTTAAAGATTATTTACTCTTAATGCTAGTGTTTCTAGCCAGTGTAGTTAAACATTTAGTCACTAAGATGTTTGTCAGCAATAAATTAAAAAGTTGGGTAGCTGATTGAAGTTTGACTGAAATTACTACAGGTATTGGCATCATAATGAACAGGTCTTAGAGGGCTTATAGCAAATGATGGGTGAGCCTCGCTCTCACAGGGAAATTACCCTCAGCCAAAGGAAGCTGCTTTGACTGTGGTGCCCCCCCTTTTTATGGTCACTCTGTGCACAGTGACGGGTGGATGCAGAGATATAAAGCCCTGGCCCCCTTGCCTCATTTAGGACATTTCTGAAGGGTCATCCATGCTTCAGAGCTTGCTGAGGTTTTCTTGCAACTGCACTGAGCTCTGCTTTTCCCTTTGCCAAATCCTGCTTCCCTGACCACCTCACACTCCCCCAGAACATTCCCTGCAGACAGATCTCTGTCTCAAAGTCTCTTTCCTGCAAAGCCTGGCTTAGCACAGTCTCTCAGAAGTCCAGTTGTTCATACATTATCAAAACGTAAAGTATATTACAGATAGGTTTACAGTGTGATTTGATTAACATATTGAGCTATGTATAGACCTTTGGAGTTGAATTCCTTCAAGTTTATTATCTCACTCCATGAAAGTGTCTGGTGTAAGATTGGTCCAGTAAAGGTCAATCAATTAAAGAAGATATTGCTAAGCTGAGAATTTTCATAAAAGTCAGTTGCTTTAGATGTGTACAGTGGTGTGGAATACTTTTGGTATTTTAAGTTAATTTACTCTTGGCAAAACATGATTTCCTGTTTTTAAGGAGAAAGAGTTATAAAAATGCCCAAAGATACCATAGACATTGGGAGGGCACTTAAAAACATTGCTTGAATGATTCAAGAGTAAATGAATCAGAAACATGTGGATTAAATTTATACCCTCTTGGATATAAAAATCTTCTGGCTTAATGCGTCTTGGGGTTTTTATTAAGCTCCAAAACATTTAAAGAACAATTCAAGATGTTAATGTGCCCAGAATCTATCTAGGTTGCCAGTTTTAACTTTGTTTAGTCTTTCTTATTTATTTATTTATTTATATTAATTAATTAATTTATTTGACAGAGCGAGAGAGAGCACAAGCAAGGGGAGTGGCAGGCAGAGGGAGAAGCAGGCTTCCTACTGAGCAGGGAGCCCAATGTGGGACTTGATCCCAGGACCCCGGGATCATGACCCGAGCTGAAGGCAGACACTTAACTGACTGAGCCACCCAGGTGCCCCAACTCTGTTTAGTCTTTTTTTTTTTTTTTAAAGATTTTATTTATTTATTTGACAGAGAGAGACAGTGAGAGAGGGAACACAAGCAGGGGGAGTAGGAAAGGGAGAAGCAGGCTTCCCACTGAGCAGGGAGCCTGATGCAGGGCTCTATCCCAGGACCCTGGGATCATGACCTGAGCCCAAGGCAGTCGCTTAACTGACTGAGCCACCCACACACGCCCCAACTTTGTTTAGTCTTATCCTTACAGGAGGTGTATAAAATACCTTCCATTTATATTTGCTTGGGAAGGCATTTCTAGCCACACCAAATTTTAGTTGGTACATCAATGCCATTTTTCTATATTTAGAGAAGACTTCACCCAATAGGAGAAAACTATCTTTTGACATTTCCAAGTATTACTTTTCAAAGCTTGTGTAACTGTCATTCTGTCCCTCCTCTGTCCTGGGTGTAAGGATGGTAATGCCATAGAAGAGTGGATACAATTGTGGCTTCGTGCAGACAGGGAGGTGGTTTTTCTCACTCCTCCTGATGGTGGACCGCCAAAATGGAGTGGCTGTGGTGTGATGGTGAGGGAGACAGAAACAATTGGGTGATATAAAAGGATTCATTTTAGCTTTCTGTGCACAGTTCCAAATCAAGCCTTCTTTTTAAGATGCTGTGGTTATTTAAGTACAGGTAGGGAGGATAGGGTCCCATCCCTACCACCTCTCGGCTGTGACAGGGAGTTACTCTAAGCTGATATTGTACGTCTGTGAACGGGTTATAATACTACGACTTACTTAAAAGTACTATCAGAAAAAATGATTTGACCTCCCTACATCTCATAAGACAGTGGGTGGCCTGTAGTAAATTGAAAATCCAAAAATCCTCAAAAAGTCTATTGCTTTTACTGCCACCCACCATCTCAATTAGAAAATTAATTAATCATCTGTGTTTTGTTCAGGTGTTTTCCATGTTCTCTTTTAAGAAGGTTTGGTTGCAGTGGAAAGGAGCGGAGGGGGCTCACAGCTTCTGAAAACTTTTCTTGGACCTCTCCACCTAAGTTTCGGGTTACCTTTCTTTATTTCACTGTCTCACCAGAAATAAAAACGTTGCCTGATAATCTTTTGCATATTATTCAAATTCAAATACTCTAATATTTTATAATGATAATCATTTATAAGATATTAATTTATAAATTCCTGGGATCAAGTTAAAATTAGCCCCAAATTATTGAGACTGTTATGTATAAGGCACTATGCTCGGGTTGTGAGTAGTTCCAGGGAGTAAGAGATAAAGCTCTTTCCTCAAAGAGCTTGTAACTTAGTGGAAGTAAAAGGCATTCCCTGAGAGCTAAGAGAGTCTTCTTTCTTCCACTTCCCGCCTATGTGACCATAACCACTCTGTGCCTGTTTCCTCATGTGTAAGATAGGTATTATAATGCTTCATTGTGTTGTTGTGAGGACTAAATAAATTCGTATATGTAAGTTAAAATAGTGCCTGACATAGTATCGTATACTGCAGTTATTATACTATTATCGTTATTGTTGCTGTTACTATTAAATATTACTGCTGCCAGACGATACCTTTGTCAATGAGACAATCGAAGGCACTTTTTAGTTATTAAATGAATAATGGATGATCTAGTTGGTGGCTGTGCCTTCCGATTTGGTGGCCCACAATTATTTGTTTATAGGTTTGACAAATATTTATTGAGCATCCTACCATCGTGCAAAACAGTGTTTTAGATACCACAGTAACAATCTCTGTGATTTAATTGTCACAATATCTATGCTGCAAGCAACAATACTTGTAGAAGATGAGAAGAGAGGGCATGTGTAGGAAATTGAAATATGAAGGTATTTGATTGTGTTTTCTGTTATAAGAGAATAACAGGTATTCTTTTGTGAATATATATGGATGAGATGATTTTTGATAACATAAAAGTGAAAAATTTCTATAGTACATCATTTAGGAGGAAAAATTACTGGAAATAAATGTGATCCTAAGTGAAATAATGTAAATTATAAAAACCAAGGAGTGAAGAGTTAATAATGTATATAATTCCTGAGATATAAAAATGTACAAATAAACAGTGTTTGGGACAGACTTTTACCATATCAGAACACAGCAGGTCGTGATAAATTAATAAAAGCTAGGAGAATTTTCAAGTAATGACACATGAGTAACAGAAAAAATAGATCAGATAATAACAATTTAATAATTCAAATCAGTATGTTATACTGTCTTTTGGTAAGAAAAGTGACTCAGTATATAGAAGAGAAATAAATGTGGGTGAAATGAAGCATTACAAAAACCAAGTCTTTCTAAGAATTTATGTTAGGAAAGTGTCAGAAAGGACTGAAAATAGAGAAAAACAGATTGCTGTGAACATTAGTAATAGAAATGAAGAAAATAAAAAAATCATTTATGCTTTAATGTACTTGTTAACTTACTCATTGATTTGCTCATTCGGCAGACTTCTGCTGGGCGGAATGTTGGTTGTTTCTCTAGGTGGACAGTGAAGCAGAGACAGAGACTTGACCTGGGAAAATATTCCTGAGGCACCCTCTAGGAATTGTCTCTTTTAGCTTCATTTTATCCATGGTCTTTGCACTCCTCTCCAACCTCTAATTCATACTTTTCCTTCTCTTTCCGCTTTTATTTTTTAAATTTTAATTTTTTTAGAGAGGGAGAGGAGGGGCAGACGGAGAGGGAGAGAGAGAATCTTATGTGGGCTCGATCTCACAACCCTGAGATCATAACCTGAGCCAAAATCAAGAGTGGATGCTTAACTGACTGAGCCACCCAGGCGCCCCTCTCTTTCCACTTTTAATGTGGGATAAATATAACTGGTTGCATTTTTCTGGCCTTGTGTGGGAGCAGGGCAAAGGGTTAACTGCTGTATGAATTGCTTTAGTAAATAGTGGAGGAACGTCTGGGCCCAAAGATGCATTAATAAGCATTCAGTAAGAACACTGCTGCAGCGGCAGAGACAACAGTAGTTGATATTGTTATTATGATTACATATTCCTTTATTTTGCTGCTTGCATTTATGTTCATGGCAGAGGACCAGAAAACAAGGAAAACAAAACCCACAGGAATGTCCAGGAAGGACTGGGAGACAGATGCAGGAGTGCGGGCGGGGTGGGGGGACGAGCAGGTTCAAGGCAAGGAAGGAGGCAGAAAGCCAGAAAGGCAGGTGTGGGAGTCACAAGTGAGTGGACAGGCACTCCAGGGTCTTAGAAACTCCACTGGAAAGGAAAGGCCTCTCTTTATTTCCACAGGTATCTTTTCCATATTAAGGAACAGTAAATTTTGTGTATCATATTCTCTCAAGCTACTTTAAAAAATGCAATGTTTTCTCTAAGTAGAAAATTTTATTGTAAAAAAGATACAGTAAACTACACATTCAAATTAAGAAAAAAATCTTCCAAATCCCACTCTCTAGAGATTACCACTGTTAGCGTTCTGAGCGCATACTTTGACTCATCTGATACGGAAAAAATATTGGTTTAATTTCTTTGATTAATAGAATAAACTTTCTTTTTCTTATATACTTGGTCATTATCTTCTTTTTTGTGAATATGTAGATTTCTGTAAATGATTTTCAAGAACTCTTTGGATAACAAAGAACAGATAATGCTAATATATAAAAATAATTATAAAATCAGTTTTTGTAAAAGCAGTTGTTTTTCCATGTTCATTGTTAGCCTTTTCATTTAGTATTTTAATTTATAAAAGTAGAGAATGAATCAATAAGTTTTTTTGTGGTTACTGCTTTCATGTTCAGAAATACTTTTCTCAGGCTGAGATGATGTTGGTATTCATCTCTTTTTTTCCTAGCACTTTTGCTTTTTCATTTTTTTGTATTTATGTTTTTAATACATTTATACTTTATTTTGTTTAGTTTGCAAATTAATAATATAAATTTTCTTTTGAATGGTTAGCTAGCTGGCCCAAAATAGTTTATTGAATGATTTTTCTGTAACTCTCTAAAATTCTACCCTTATTATAATTATGAAATTGTTAAATGTGTTTGGCTCTTTCTCGACCTTTTATTTCACCCTACTGATCTGTCTTTAAGTACAACTACCATCTTCTTCACATTTTATTTAGACGTGCATTCAGTTTAGCAGTTACAATGTAGAGTGTTCCCTTCCATGACCATGATCTCCCATAATTGAAATCATTTTCTGAGTAATAATTTATTTTTATTGTGACAAAATTCACACAACATAAAATTCACGATTTTAACCATTTTAAAGGGTACAATTCCATGATGCTTTTTACATTCAAAATGTTGTGTTACCGTCATCACTATCTTGTCTAGAACATTTTCATCATCCTAAAAGGAAGCCCCACACCCATTAAGCAATCATTCCCCATTCTTTGCCTGTTTCCCACTCCCTGAGGCCCCTGGCAACTACTAGTCTCTCTGTCTTTATGGATTTGCCTATGTTGGATATTTCATATAAATGGAATTTTAAAATATGTGACCTTTTGTGTTTGGCTTCTTTTACTTAGCATAATGTTTTCAAGGTTCAAGCATGTAGTGGCATGTATCAGTACATCATTCTTTTTTTTTTTATGGCCGAGTAATGTGCATTTCTATGCATATACCACATTTTGTTTATCCATTCATTAGTTGATGGACATTTGGGTTGTTTCCACCTTTGACTATTGTGAATAGTGCTGCTGTGAACATTTGTATACAAGGTTTTGTTTGAACACTTGTTTTCAATTCCTGTGGGTATATTACTAGGGTGTTTGCTAGGTCATATAGTAATATTATGTTTAGCTTTTTGCGGTAACACCAAACTGATTTCCACAATGGCTGCACCATTATACCTTCCAATCAGCAATGTATGAGGGTTCCAATATCTCTACATTTTTGCCAACACTTGTTATTTTCTTTTGGAACATTTTTTTTATTATGGCTGTTTCAGTGGATAGCCAGTTGTAGTTCATTATAGTTTTGATTTGCATTTCCTTTCTGACTAATTATGTTGAGCATTCATGTATTTTGGGGAAAAGTCTTTTGTGCATATTTTTGTGTTTAAAAAAGTTATATGGGTCTATAATTTCCTTCTTTTATTGTATTCTGCTTTTAATACTAGAATTATACTAGTTTAAAAAACAATAGGGAAATTCTATCTCTTATGTACTGGAATAATTTAACTAACTTGGTTGTTAGCTGTTTTGTGATGACTTGACATCATTTCAGTGTTTTTTTTTTAAGATTTTATTTATTTATTTGAGAGAGAGAATGAGAGAGAGAGAGCACATGAGAGGGGATAGGGTCAGAGGGAGAAGCAGACTCCCTGCTGAGCAGGGAGCCCGATGCGGAACTCGATCCCGGGACTCCAGGATCATGACCTGAGCTGAAGGCAGTTGCTTAACCAACTGAGCCACCCAGGCGCCCCATTTCAATGTTTTTTGATAGAGTTTCAGAGTTTTTCTTTTTTTCTTTCTTTCAAGCTTTTATTTAAATTCAAATTAGTTCACATATAGTGTAGTATTAGCTTCAGGGGTAGAATTTTATGATTCATCAGTTGCATATAACACCCAGTGCTCATTCCATCAAGTGCCCTCCTTAATACCCATCACCCAATTACCCCATCTCCCCACCCACCTCCCCTCCAGCAACCCCCAGTTTGTTCCCTATATTTTAAGAGTCTCTTATGGTTTGCCTCCCTCCCTGTCTTTATTTTTTTATTATCTTTTAAATTTTCCTTCCCCAAGTTCCTCTGTTTTGTTTCTTAAATTCCACAAATGAGTGAAATCATATGGTGTTTGTCTTTCTCTGACTTATTTTGCTTAACATAATATACTTTAGTTCCATTCATGTCATTGCAAATGGCAAGATTTCATTCTTTTTTTAATAATTTATTATTTTTTAAAAAGATTTTATTTATTTATTTGACAGAGAGATAGAGAGAGAGCACAAGTAGGCAGAGTGGCAGGCAGAGGGAGAGGGAGAAACAGGTTCTCCACTGAGCAGGGAGCCCGACGCGGGGCTCGATCCCAGGATGCCCAGGACCATGACCTGAGCCGAAGGCAGTCGCTCAATCGACTGAGCCACCCAGGTGCCCCATGATTTCATTCTTTTTGATGGCTGAATAATATTCTACTATATATTCCATTATATATATGCACACCACATCTTCTTTATCCATTCATAAGTTGATGGGCTTCTGAGCTCTTTCCATGTTTTGTCTATTGGCTATTGACGATAGTGCTGCTATAAACAGTGCATGTGCCTCAGGGTTTTTTTCTGATTTTTGGTTTGAATTTTCTGATTTTTGGTTTGAATTTTCTATTTTGTCTTGAGCCAACATTGGTATTTTGGTATAATTTAACCAATTTTATTGAGAGTATGAATTTATTAGTACATTTTTGTACTGAGAATTTCTTTATAATTGAAGATATTTTTATCTATTAATTTATATTTATCATACATATAAAATTATGTATACATTTATATGTGTTTATTTTACCAATATTTTGTATAATATTTGTATTTTTTCTTTTTAAATTAGGCTGAATTTTCAGAGGGTTGTCTGGTTTAATAGTTTAAAAATTTCTTATACCAACTTGTAAATCTTATTGTTTTCAAATTAGTTAACTTCTTACTATAAGATTTTGTAAATGCTTCTTGGGCATTTGAAAAGAATCTATGTTCTTTTTTTTAAGTGATAAAGTTCAATACATAGGTACTAAATCAATAGTATTTATAGAATCCTGTTTTCTTAAGCAATTATTATTGCAATAATAGCAATAGACTTTTTGAATATTCTGGATTTCATTGTGCATTTACTATTACTGATACAGTCTAAGGAACTTTTAGTGCCATTCTTATGAATAGAATACAGCATCATCATAACATTCAAACAAAACGAGTAAAAATTTTTCCCCCTCTCTGTCATGCCCCCATATCTCTTGGTTGGACTCCAGAATTCTGACATTGAAAAAAAATAATGTGGAGAGTACATTTTCTTCTTATATTTGGCTACCTGTATTCTGATAGCAGCTTTGGTTTTGCTGATTTAGTAAGTATAAAGTTAAATCCAAAGGAAGTCAATGAATGGAAGAACATGGTTAAATTTGCAGTTTAGAAAGCAAACTGATTCTGATTAGTCCTAGGAATTTGCTCCTGACAACTCTGAATATCAGCACCTATAATTGGCCTATCCATCCAGTTCTGCTTGAGGTTTTGGTTTAGAATTTCCCAAGACCTGTGCACCAGGAAGACACTTCTGAGGCTATTCCTCCAGCCTAGCATGTTCTTTGGGTCTGTTGATATTACAAATGTGCTTTCTGGAGAAAAGCTGGAATAGAACTGCATATAGAAAGAACTGTGTGAATGCCTTCTTACTCCTCATTTCCTAATATAAAAGCTTATTTCCAAATTGTAACACAAAAGTAGCAACAGATATCTTTATCATTATGCTTGTGTTCCTTGCAGTGCATGGAGAATCAGTTTCTGATATAGTTTAATCTTCATGTGCTTCTATAACTACATATTTTTATGACTGATGATTTCAGTATTTCTCTTGTACATTATTTCTGCATCAAAAAACTATGTGACATACCAAAGAATTTTTTTTAAAATTCCAGAGTCTTAATAAACTTTGATAGCATGAGGGGGTTTTGAAATGATTATAGGATGTGTGGTGATTCTTTTCTCTACTGAAAGTCCAAAGACAACTAAGGCAGACTGTTTCTTATTTTGAAGGAATATAAAGAATTGCTGGGAAAAAAAACAACAACAATGTACCAAGCAGTTCTAAATGCATGGCAGTTAGAAGTGATCTTTGTTTTTTTAGTTCATCCCTTGAAGCTTATAGCAGGTTGATCTATGGATATGGGTGCTGAAGCCAGTTTGCTAAATGCTGTCCTGGATGGTGGCAAATCCAGCAGTCTGTCTAGGAACAGTTTCCGCTGTGTGCTATTGACCTCCTAATTGCATGCTTTAGGTTTATCTGTATAAGCTAAATGGTAGTAATACAAAGTCATTCTGCTTATTTAGATAGTTTTAGATTGATGTGGATTTCCACATGGTCGATTTAGCACACCATTTATATTTGGCCATAAAGATGAATGGATAACCTCTTTCACCTATATTGACGCCCTTGCCTCTAATACCCCCCTTGTGTATGAACTGACATTAAGATGTAAGCCACAGTGTTGGTGCTATCCTTCTTTTGAATTTCTTCGTTTGTTTTATATGGTTGCCGAAATCTCAAGTTCAAATCAATTCAACTCACCCAGATATTATTTATCTGCTAAACAGTATAAAGAGACAACCAAATAATCAATTAAAAATCATGCATCACAGTGATTTCTGAGTGATGCCCTGTATATTCAAGTACTGAGCAAAATAACAGAACCCAAAGAATCCTGAGGAATTTCTGTTACCCTTCCCTACCCTCTTCCCTAGTGAGGCCAAAACACTAAAAAATGTTTTAGCTTGAAAGATGGAGATCTCTGTTTTGGAAATAACTTCATTTTCCCTGTCTACTGAAGGCCACTCTTTGTGGTGGGTAGAGGGAGAAACACAGCCTTAGGCCTTCCTTCCCAGTGACAGACCTACTACCCCATCCAGCCTGAAGAGGGCAAGGAGGGATGAATATGCTGTGGTTGTAATAATATGTACATACTGTTCATTAAATAATGTTTTATAATTAAAGTCAGAATGCTCATATATAGGCGCGCCTTGGTGACTCAGTCGTTAAATGTCTGCCTTCAACTCAGGTCACGATCCCAGGGTCCTGGGACCAAGCCCCGCATCGGGCTCCCTGCTCAGCGGGAAGCCTGCTTCTCCCTCTCCCACTCCCCCTGCTTGTGTTCCCTCTCTTGCTAGCTCTCTCTGTCAAATAAATAGATAAAATCTTTAAAAAAAAAGAATGTTCATATATAAATGCTGATTGAGTAACTGAGTTGCCAAAGTTACATAGGTTAGCATGAAGTGTAGTCAAGTGTGTATATGCCTGGTGGCTAAAAATCATCTCTGTAGGAATATGTTACTATAGCACATTACGCTGATTCGAATCTGATTTTCCTTTTATTAGAGGAATTATAATTCTAAAATTCAGTGTTTTTACATTTGTGATAATTTTCTCCATGAAACCTGTTCTGGTTATTTTAGTCCACATTTATCTCTTTACGGATAAAATATAGCATCTAATTCTATATAATCTTAAAATTCACACTGTTTGTTTTGTGATTGTCTGATCTCTTAACTGGAAAGGGAGCTCTTTAGTGACAACGTCAATGTCATGTTTCTGCTTTGTTTCCTGTGATGTCTGGTATACGTCTTGGAAAGGCTTAAGGAAAATGCAGCTCATCTTTAGAATTCTTTCATCAGAAATGAAATTAGTGATGAAACATCTTTATAGCTATGTTTATTAAAAACATATCAATGTCACATAAGGATTTTATTTTTTAAAGGTCATTTTTTTTAAAGAATAAAGTTTTGGAAATATAACTATAAAACTCTAATTGTGACGATCATTTTAAATGTAAAGTTCATTCTTGCTTAGAAATTTTGTTTTGTATTGTAAGGATTAATTAATTTAAAAACTTCATCTATAACTCCAGATACAATGGAGACACAATGCTCTCAGCATTCTACTAATATTAACCCATGGAATCCTTATTATATTTTTGCTTGTATATTTTCTCAGACATAACTGTGTGTGCAGTGGGTTCACCCAAAGGATGCAGTCATAGAAGGCTTGATGTTACTTGCATTTAACATCAAGAGCAGTTACACAACTACCTTGGTCATGCATTATAACTGAAATTTTAGTTAAAATCAAAATGCCTTCAGATTTAAGTCTAGATTCATGAGAAAGAGCTCTGATAAGAAGACAGTTCAAAGACATTGAGTTGATTGTAATTTGTGGAGAAAGAGAAACATGATTAAAATGAGGATTATTTTTGTACTCTTATTGTTGTACTGACATAGGCCTGATTTTAAAATAAATCTTTGAACAAATTTGCTAAAACAGCTGCCTTCAATAAATTAAAAAAATTTTTTTTTGCTTCTTTTCTCTCTTCTAGAGCATTGACAATGTCGTTAGTCTCCTACTTTCCCTTGTCCTCAACCTAAAGGGTCCTAATTTATCTGTGTAAATTAAAAATTCCAATTAAAACAAATATGGCAGCTTTGCTAGTTGATATGGAAAATTAAAAATAACCCGGATTTTGGCAGAATTTTTTTACCCTTTGAGAAGTGTTCTTTTTCTTCTCTTCTGTCATTGAAAGGGTAAAGCCCCTTCCGGGAGAGAGAAGTCTTTGCTGAATGTTTGAGGGACCAGTGAGGCTTTGATTAAAACCAGAGGGTGCCATGAGGATTACAACAAAACAAACTTTTATGTTGAAAATATGTTCGTCTTTCACTGAACAGCCTGTTTATTCCAAATGTCTTGCAAAATCTGATGGTTTTGGTATCAGGACACTACTGTCTGCAGTCATACCCAGGCGTGTTTGTAGCTGGAGGATGCCATAGTCCTTGATTTTTATTTATTTATTTATTTATTTATTTTTAAAGATTTTTATTTATTTATTCATGAGAGACAGAGAGAGAGAGAGAGAGAGGCAGAGGGAGAAGCAGGTTCCCAAGGAGCAGGGAGCCCGATGTGGGACTCGATCCCAGGACCCTGGGATCATGACCTGAGCCAAAGGCAGACGCTTAACCATCTGAGCCACCCAGGCACCCCATAGTCCTTGATTTTTAAAGAGAGCCAAAGGTATGGCCTTAGTGAGAATCTGCTATAAAAAAGCAATGAAAACACATCTATAAATATAATATGTTTAGAAATGCTCAGTCATTTATTTAATAAATATTTTTCTTAGTGCCTTCTAAGTGTCAGACAGTGTTCTGGGTGTTAGGCTATGGTGCTGGATAAGACAGGCAATATCCCCTCTCTCATGAAGGTTACATTCTTTTGTAGTGGTGGTTGCCAAGGGCTAGGGGCTGTTTGGAGAGAGAGAGAGATATAGAGAGAGATGGAGAGAGATAATAAGTAAATAAATTAATGGGATGATTTCAAATAGTGGTAAGTGCTATTGTCACTGAAGGTGGGGCTAGGACTCTTAGATTGGATGGTCAAGGAAGGCCTCACTATGAGGTTAGCCCTGGGTGACAAAAAGGAGCCAGCTATGGGGAGATATGTGGGCACGGTGGTCAGGCAGAGGAAACAGCCAGCACAAAAACCCAATAGTGGGGTTGAGCTGTTGTAATGAGGGACAAAACAAAGGCCATTACCTGGAGCAAGGGAGCGCCGGTGAAGGTGGTAGAACTTGAGGATGGAGAGGAAGGCAAGGGTCAGATTCTTTTATGGGCCATGGTGGCTTTGGATTGAAATTCAGTGGGAAACCTTTGGAGAGTTTCTTAACAAGGGAAAGGTATGATCTGTTCCATGGTTTAAGAAGATCACTTTGGCTGCCATATAAAAGAATGGATTGCAATGGAGAAGAACTATAGCAGAAAGTTGTTTGTTTGAAATTTCATTTGACACTTGAGTAACGAATAAATTACCTTTCTAGAATTTATATGGAGAAGTAAAGCAAATAATAAATCACTATTAAATAAAGATTAGCTTGTGAGTAACAAAGGAAATACTTTCAAAGTAATTCTCCTTAAGGCTTGAAGTACAGTTATAAAGGAAACATTTAATTATACCTTATCTATTATGCTTGATTAATAACTTCAATATATCTTCTCTGTTGGTTGAGCAAAGGGCACCTCGATGGGCATTAATTTGGCTGAGAATATGCAGTTATCCATCTGCATTTTGCTCTTGAGATGAAGTTATTTGGCCCACTTTTAATTCTTTTTATTATTATTAATTTTTTGGTTCTGGTTTTGCATAGCATTACACACACACGCACACAAAAATAGGTAACTTCATGTTTAGTTACAAATGGTTTTCTGTTTCTTAACTCTAGAGAAATCAGCTTTGAAATGCCCTAATAATTATTTTAATACAAAAGAGAAATGTTCAGTCATCACTGCATATGTTATTATAATATGAAGGACACACACATACATGCATTTATAGGAAGGTGTGTATTACATGCCAGATGGACCAGGAGTTTATATATCCCTTGTTTAGGGTTTATTTAGGGTTTGACTTTGGAATAAAAGTCATTTTTTTTTGCTATTGATTTTAATACCACAGTTCCCACCATTTAAACTGTATCAAATATGAACAAGGCATATAATTTTATTTTGCAGAGCTTTTCTGTAGGGTCCTAAAATATTTTAAACCTTGAGTACCCTGCAGAAGTGAATCTTTCTGGGAAGAGAAAGACAGCTGGCCCCAAAATAACAAACTTTAGCAAATTCTGACCTGAGAAGAGGCTCTGCTTTCTGAGTCAAGGTGCTTAACTATTCTCTACCTTCTGTTATTGGGAAGGAAGGATCAGTATTCGTTCCCTGTTGAATGGCATAATTAGGACCTCAGTAGGATTTACTAACTTGGAAAACCAGTTTCCAACTTCAGTGCAACATTTACCCATCAGATATTTAGCAGGTACCTATTATATGCAAAGGTTTCTCAATTTATGTTGTTTATACCAATGAGCATCTTCGTCAGCATTGACCCCACAACGTATGACTCTACTGAATCTCTTTAGCCTACCCTTGAATCTCTACTTCTAATTAGGTGAGCTCCTGTAGCCTATTGTAGTATGCAGACATTTCTCACTACCTGAGTTTGGACAGACTAACCACATGTCCTTTGGAAATTACTAAGAATCATTGTGTGCCTCAATTTTAACTTCTGTAAAATATGAATAATAATACTGACTACATCACTGATTTAATCAAGTAACATGATTTTCTACATGATACCTGGTAAGCATCCAGTAAAAGTTTCTGTGTGATAGCTATTATTACTGTTATGACCATGATTCCATTTGGTTGCATAGTAAAACCCAGTGGCAATTTGAAAAACATTTACTGAGTGCCTAGCATGGGCATTTGCACATATGCTACATGGGTGTATAAACATGACTAAAATGGGGTCCTAACTTCAGAGGATTTTGTAGTTTATTTGGGGAGGCATGAGCAGAACCAGCTCTTTTACAAAAGAACTAGTGTGAGCAAGTGCCCATGACCTCCCAAGGGGCAGCTTTGCTGAGAAGCTTTGTCTGTATTTAGTCTCCACCAAGAGACGAAGAGTGGTGAGTTCTTGACCAAAGCCCCCTTGAGTTCAGGTTCATTGTGGTCTCTGGTAGTCTTTGGGTTTAGTGAAGTAGACTCTTAACCACTAGTCGTGAGACTGAGTTCTCTCCCAGGAATGCATTTCTTGTCTTTTGATTTAATTGTTGATTTATAAACTTTGTTTTCTTTTCTTCCTTGGGTTAAATGACGTCACCCTTTTCCTCACTGATTTCTTTTCCATAGACTTGTAGTAAATGCCATTTTAGGTTTATACCTCAGCCTTTCTTTTCATGATGTGCTTCTTAATATGAATGTGTTTAATAAGGTCAGTTCTTCTCTAAGATAGGATCTGGTTTTGGGATTTTGGACCTTTACCCTCAGGGCTAGAGGAGTCTTGGCCCTTCTGTCTTTCACTGGTTAATCAAACCAGGGAAATATGAAGGCTAGTTAAGCCCATTTTCTTCATCAAATCACTTACCTGAATGCAAAGCCTAATTTCTTGTTGATTACATATTTTGTTACTTCTCATTTATTTCTGGGAAAAGTCATGTTCTTTTAAGTGAGGTCATTTTCGTGGTATTATGTGGAAAACCTTGTAAGAATACAATGTCTACTATACAACCATGGAGGAAGGACTTGGCTTTCTGGTATTGCAAATAATAGCACAGAACTTGGTAGTTTGATGGACAAAATAACATAATTTATACTGGAAAGAAGGGAGTGGAATTGGAGCCACAGTTTTACAGTATGCAAGGAAGAAGTTTTCTGAGCTTTGGGTGATGGTCTCCTAAGGGAAGGAGAACAGTCTTGGTGCTTTTGGTGGTCATTTTCAGACCAAGTCATAGGATTACTTACATGTTTCTTAGTGATGTGTGTGAATCATTCGTGCAGTTTGTGATGATTTGCCTTCAATGTGGGATTGATCATGGTTAAAGTATACAGAGGGTGTCTCCATTGCTTCCCTTGATTATGTTTATAAAGTGAAATTAATTTGACCTCTTAAGCTGTTTTTTTATATTAAGTTTGCATAGTGCTCTGGTGGATTTTGTAAAGGTACTTATTAAGTATTTTGTGCATTAATCAATATCTTTGGATTACCCCTGGGGTCTGAGAATCAAACTCCATGAGGGATTTTTAACCTCGTCATGTCATAATCTTGACATTTAACCTCTTCATTTCATCATTTGAAGGCAGGTGATGGCAAGGTCCCCAGCACTCTCGTTCGTGAAACAACTGAGTTCATGCAGAGAGATGCAATCTGAGCTATGCTCACTTTTTTGTTCTGTCTCCTCAGGCAGGAGAGAAGTGTCAGGTGCCGACCATGAGGGCTAACTCCCTTTGCTTTTCCAGCCTCCAGCCTCAGAGACAAGTCCTTCCCCTTTCCATGCCAGCTCTGTTTTTGCTGCCTGCAATCTTTTCAGTAAAGCCTCTTGCCTTCCTGATCTAATTGTGCTCTCTTCCCTGTCTTCTACTAAGGAAATATAATTAAGTAAGAGAAAAACCTCAGAGAAGTTAGAAACCTGAAGTCTGTCTTCCCAGCCAATTCAGAGTGAGAAATATAATAATCACTTAATTAACAATTATAAGGTACAAGGCTGAACTGCTTATTTATTGCCTGTGCCATTCTGATTGATTGGTGCCAATGTTCTACATATTTTGAATATCACCATTGATATGGTATATTTTTATTAGCAAAGTAGTAGATGTTTATTTTTATTTATTTATTTTTTAAAGATTTTATTTATTTATTTGAGAGAGAGAGAGAGAGAGAGAGAATCAGAGATAGAGAGCATGAGAGGGAAGAGGGTCAGAGGGAGAAGCAGACTCCCCACTGAGCGGGGAGCCCGATGCGGGACTCGATCCCGGGACTCCAGGATCATGACCTGAGCCGAAGGCAGTCGCTTAACCAACTGAGCCACCCAGGCGCCCCAAAGTAGTAGATGTTTATTATATTAAATTGGAAAAATACAGAAAAAGACAAATTAAAAATGTAAGCCCCTTTAAAGGTCTTGTTTATTTTTTTTTTTTAAGATTTTATTTATTTATTTGACACACAGAGAGAGACATCACAAGCGGGGTGGGAGGTGGGAGCAGAGGCAGAGGGAGAAGTAGGCTCCAGCTGAGTAGGGAGCCCAATGTGGGGCTCGATCCCAGGACCCTGGGATCATGACCTGAGCGGAAGGCAGACGCTTAACTGACTGAGCCACCCAGGCACCCCAAGGTCTTGTTAATTTCTTAAGTAAATTCCTAGACTCTTTATAATTTCTATGCTATTTAGAATGGTATTTTTTATTACATTCTACTGTTGGTAATGTTAGTTAGGGAAGTGTCTGATTTATCTAAGTTGGTCATATATTCAGCAAGTTGCTGAACTTTTATCAGTTTTTTTTTTTAAAGATTTTATTTATTTATTTGACAGAGAGAGACACAGCAAGAGAGGGAACACAAGCAGGGGGAGTGGGAGAGGGAGAAGCAGGCTTCCTGCTGAGCAGGGAGCCCGATGTGGGACTTGATCCCAGGACCCTGGGATCATGACCTGAGCTGAAGGCAAACGCTTAACCGACTGAGGCACCCAAGCACCACTCTTTTATCAGTTTTAATAATTTATTGATTCTAATCATTTCTAGATAACAAAAGTTTATCTCTTTTCTTCTAATTCTTATATACCTCATTTTCTCCTCAAAGCATTAGCCAGGAATTGCTATACTATGTTCAGAGGTGTTGGTAATAATGGGTATCCGTGTCTTGTTCTGGATCTTAAAATGTATCTATATTTTCTCCATTAAATGTAATGGCTGTTGTAGATTCCTGGATACAGATTTTACTATTTCCTAATTTTAAGTCCTTCATAAGTACTGTGTTAACTTTCTATTACTACATAACAAATTCCAATAAACTTAGCAGTGTGAAACAGCACCTGCTTTAAAATATCATAGTTTTGTAGGTCAGAAGTCTGGGTGGGTTCAGCTGGGGTTGGGGCATCTTTAGGAAGCCATTTTAGATTTTTTTTTTTTTTTTACACAAGTACATACCCAGGCTCTGTTAAGTACTGTTCCATTTTTGTTTATATACTTCCATGCTTTTCTCAAAACATATACACATGTATTAGAGAGACTGTATTCAGAGTATGACTTTGGGAACCAGATTATCTTTACTAATGATTTGACCTTGGGCAAATTAATCAACTTTTTTTAGTCTCTTTTTCTTTATCATTGAAATGGGAATATTGGTAGTACTTGTCTCAGAAGGTCCATAGTAATTATGCAGTAAGTTTTAGCTATTGTGATAATTATTATATTAGTCAAACTGAAATGCTGTTATTTTGTCATCTTTATTTTCTAAACTATAACATAAATATTTTATCTGTAAGCATTCTTAGGCAACGTCATTTTAATGACTGCAAGCTATTCCATTGTGTAGGTATACTATAACCAATTTTGTTAGGGGTTGATTCTATTTTCCTACTTTATAAACAGCACTGAGTTGAGCATCTTGTGGATTTTTGCACACTATTTCTATTTACTTGATGAGAATAGATTCATAGACATAGAATTGGTATTTTCAAGGGGAACTACCTGATGAAGACTTGTGATATATTTTACCACATTGCCCTGCAAAAAGATTGAACTCCCTCCCAGAAGTTTCACTTACTTTTTAAATTATGCAATAATGTTAGAGGGTGAGTCTTAGGGGTAAGTCCCTTAGAGCAGTGGAAGGAGGTGAAATAGTTCGATTCAAAGCTCATGGGGAAGTGGTTGTGATTAGAAGTCTGATTTGGAGTACAGGTTTTGGGGGAAAGGAGAATGTGAAAGACAAGTATGAGTACCTTTGGACTAACAAGGAAATAGGTATTCCAGAAGTTGGAACTCTATATAGTATTCAGATGTGACATACAGTTCAATTTAGAAAACTTTTGATTATTAATATTGCAACAGAATTTTACTTCAGTTAATTTTTTTGTGTCAGTGGTACAATATTTTAAATTAGCTTACACAATAAGTAGACTCTACATTGTTACGGTGAGCTATATTCTGTGAGCTCTAAATGGTAACTTATAAATGAGTGATATTTCAAAAGTTTATGAATTGGGGACTGTCTGCGTGTCATTGTTTAAAAAAGAGATCCAGAGGGTTTTCATTCATTCATTTCATTTTTTTGAAAGATTTTATTTATCAGTCTGAGAGAGAGAGAGAGATCACGAGCAGGGGGGAGAGGTAGATGGAGAAGCCGACTCCCTGCTGAGCAAGGAGCCTGATGCAGGACTCAATCCCAGGACCCTGGGATCATGACCTGAGTCGAAGGCAGATGCTTAACAACTGAGCCTCCCATGCGCCCCATTCATTTCATTTATTTCATTCATGGTAATTCATTAGTTCACATATTGTCCTGGTACACTCCTAACTCTTGGGAACTGTATACCTAGGATATCTAAGAGTGGTATGCAATCCAGCAAAAGTATCAGCACCAGATTTCTGAAGAGAAAATCTCAGCAACACTTCTGGCACACAGAGATCTAGTTGTAACTGACAGCATATAAGCAGTGTATGCGTTGCTTAATGTTGGTGATGCCTTTCTGCTGCTGGTATATAATCACCTGCTCATTAATAGAGAATGATATAGCTTGATGAAGCTAGTAAGAATTTCTCCATCGCTGTACTTGTCCCTTTCAACTCCCACCCCACTCATACCACACTCAGCAACTGCACACACCCAAGACTGGTTATTTAGTTGGTCCCAGAACGTATTGGAGCAGGGTTACTCCACTCTAACAAAATGAAGAAAAGGATAAATGCATACTATCTACAGTAGTATTGGACTTTTATTAGTTCTTGAAGTGACTCCAGAACCAGGAAATCCTAATAATAACAACTATAGTAATGACAAGTATAATAATTATGGTCATGTTTATAAGCAAATACTAGATATAATTTTTTAAGAACTTATTATGTACCTGACACAATACTGAGGGTTTAAATACATTATTTTACTTAATCTTATTCACTTATAAAATTGTTTTAAATTCCCCTTTTACTGATGAGGAAACTAAGGCACAGAGAGATTAAGGAATTTGCTCAAGGCCACATTGCTAAAAAGTGGTAGAACCATGTTTTAAACCCAGGACTCTGACTCTAAAATCTACATTTCTTTTAAAAAAATGTAAGCTTTAAAAATTTTTAAAAAATAGTTTTAGATGTACTGAAGAGTTTGCAGAATTATTACGGAGAGTTTCCATATATTAACTTAAGTAAAGACTTTATTTGGATCAACAGCTTTTCTACTTATGTCTTCTTTCTGTTCCAGTGTCCAATTCAAGATCCAACATTATATTGTCATGACAGCATTCATTGTCATGTTCCCTTGGTCTTTCCTTGTCTGTCATGACCTTGACACTTTTGAAAAGTTCTTGTGTTATTTTGTAGGATGCCCCTCAGTTTGGCTTTGTCTGATAATAAAACTGATATTCTCAACTGCCAGGCCTCTCAACAAAGATTTCTTGTATTTTCTAGATGAATGTATTATTTTTGTATGATTAGTTTACATTTGTATGTTTTGATGGACTGTATCACTTTGAATCCCTAGAATCTTGAGAAGCAAAAATTTGTACAAGCAGCAAAATTCCCTCTGCTGTTCCTTATAGAATTGGAGAGCTTCATGTTTGAAGGACTTCTGCAGCCAGAGTCTCTTACTTGCATTTCCCTTCAGACAGTGCCTTGGCCACTCAAGGGGCTGGGGGTGTGAGGGGTTGTCCTTGAACGTGCTTACATCTCAGCTGTGCGTGCATGATTCTCTCTATGTGGTTCAGATTCCTTCATGCCCCTCACTTGAGCCAGGAATTATAGAACGGAGTTTTCATTGTTCAGACAAGGAATCAATTCTACATTCTTTGTCACAAGACTTCTGTAATAGAGGCTGAAGAATACAAAGTTAGAGAGGTGTACCTTCTTTACAGCTTTGGAAAAGCCACTGTTGGCACTGAGCCCTATAGAGAGGACAGCAACAAGATAAGCCTTCCTTTCGAGAGCTTTAAGCAAGTTGGCAAAGTCATGTCCCATGTATGCAATAAGGAAGTTTGGTTTTCCTTTCGTTGCCTAAAATCTTTTAATGACCTGACATATTTGAAGAATAAGGGCCAAATCCCTTAGTTAGGCAGAGAAGTCCCTTCCACAATACTCACAGCTTTCTTTGCAGTGCTCCCTTGTGGTCTTGATTGCAGGACTTACACAGTTGCATTTATGTTTTTATGAAGGATGAAGGTCCTCCCATTAGAAAAGAGGGGCCTAATAATTCATCTTGACATCTCTAAATGCCTAGTACTGATTTATAATAGATGCTTTATAAATGCTTCTAGAATGATGAATATCTGCATAGGCTACCCCTTTTGTTATGCTTTGTCAGCAGAAATGTAAAGGAGACATTAAAAGTGCTACTTTAATGATCTATAGAAGACAAGACATTTGATTATATCCTGCACGCCATTTTTTTCTGCCTCTCTCTGTGGCAAGACAACCTGACTAGAATTTATCTGCCTTAGTTCCTGAACAGTGTCTTACCACAAAGAGCATGAGAATTACAGTATGATTTTAGATATTACAGATCTTCTCTTGTCCCAGCTTGGATGTTAAATAGCTATTGAGCAAATCACTGATCTCCTTGGCTTTGGTTGTTTTCTTCCCTGTGAAATGAACAAATTAGGCCACATGATTTTTAAGGTCCTTTCCAGTTGCAACCTTTAATCTCTTCTATAATAGAATATTTGTCTTAAATGTCAATCAGAGGGGGACTGTGTTATAACTCCATTCAAAACTCTGCTCTTTGAACAAAATGCTGAGAATTTTTTTACTGCTAGTTATACCTAAGATAACCATCACAGCTTAATTGAAAAGTTCATGTATATCCTCCCAACAGCTTCTTAATGGTATGAAAATGGTATCCAGTCCCAACATGCAAGATCAATATCAGGATACCTAAACTGAAGGAATCCAGGGCTATTGCAATACTTCCAGCCTTACTTGACCTTTGTCACTCTGACATGCTCAAAGTTGTAACAAGGTACCTGCATTGCAATTCCGATGCTAACTGCCTGGAGTTATTTCAGATTTCACAGATTAGGGGCACTGTCTCCCTCAAGACTGCCCTCACTCCAGACACTAGCTGCAAGCCTGAGGATTCCCAGGCCCCTTGCTTTTCTTACCAACTGGCTACAAAATCAGGAGTTCCTACTACTTCTTCAGATTTATTAATTCTCTAGAATGACTCACAGAACTCAGGAAAATACTATACTCATGATTACAGCTTTATTGTAAAAGATACCCATCAGGCTAGCCAGAATAAGAGACCCAGGGGGTGAGATCTGGGAGGATCCCCAACACCAGGCTTCCATGTCTTCAGAATGTTTTCACCTTCCCAGTACATCAGTCTGTAGCAGCAACCAGGAAAGCTCACCTGAGCTTTGAATGTCCAGAGTTTTTATTGGGTTTCATTACCTACGCAGGATTGACGGAATCATTGACCATGTCAATCTCTAGGAGGTCAGGCTAACATCTTGTGGCTCAAAGCCCCAACCCGTCACAGATTTTTCTCGACATCATGATGGGATTATGTTCTGATAAACCCATTGTAAGTTGAGAATATCGTAAGTCAAAGATGCTTTTTATGCATCTAACTTACTAACCATCATAGCTTGGTCTAACCTGTCTTAAACATGTTCAGAACACTTACATTAGCCTACAGTTGGGTAGAATCATCTAACACATAGCCTATTTTATAATAAAGTGTTCAATATCTCATGTAGTTTATGGACTACTGTACTGAAAGTGAAGAGCAGAAGAGTTGTATGGGTAGTTATAAGTGTATCATTTGTTTACCTTGGTGATTGGCTGACTGGGAGCTTTGGCTCGTTGCCACTTGCTGCCCTGCATCACAAGAGAGGATCATACTGCATATGGCTAGCCTGGGAAAAGATTAACATTCAAAATTCGAAGTATGGTTTCTGCTGAATGTGTACAGGTTTGTATTATCATAAAGTTGAAAAAATCCTAAGTTGAACCATCGTAAGTTAGGGACCATCTGTAATTACATGAGTGGTCTTTCCACCATGGCCTGCCCCCATCCTGAAATTATCTAGGGGTTCACCAGGAATCACCTCATTGGCACAAACACCCATGAATTCAGGGGCCCACCATGAGTAATAAAGACACACCCATCATTTAGGAAATTCCTACGCTTTAGACGCTCCCTCCCAGGAATCAGGAAAAATGGCCAGCCAAATTCTTTATTATACCACAATACTGAAAGTCATATAACAATATTTTGTTTGTTGCCTTGAAATCTTAGAAATTGTTCTGATTCAATAGTTATAAATTGGAAGCAGTCTTCTGGAATTGGTAATATGCTTATAAAATAATTTGTCACATAATTATTATACCAAGGAGAACCGTAGTTGACATTGGTTTGTTACTGAGACTATTATTTTTTTTTTTTTAAGGATAGAGAGAGAAAGAGGGGTGGGGTGGGTAGCACGGAACCTAATGTGGGGCTTGATCTCACAACTCTGAGATCATGACCTGAGCCGCAATCAAGAGTACAATGCTTGACGGACTGAGCCACCCAGGTGCCCCCTTACTAAGACTTGTTTATATCAGATGGACAATACACCTTTAAAAAACAAAAATAAATGAATAAAAAAACCCCACCCAGGTCCTGCTCTGTACTGCAAGAACTAGCAAGAACTATACACAATTTAAGTTATTCATTGGACCTAAAAAATTATTGCTAGACCTTTATTTCAAAGTGATATCGTATTCAGTGACAGAAAATTGAAGACAACCGATACTTTTTTCTGAGAGGCTGCTGAAGTATAGGGTTAATGTGGCATCAAATTCAACACCATACTGAGATCCCAGGAGGTAGGAGCATTCCTGAACATCCTCTATTGGCATGATTCATTTCTAGAGATGGTCTAACAGGAGATGATTGAAGTCCACTAGGCATGTGCTGGTGCTTTTGCCTTTTGCTTTATTTGGTGTCATTTGTCAGCAGGAATGATTGACATGCGCAGTGTCAGTTGACAGGTATAACTTATATAGCCCTAACACTCCATTTGCCCCAGATATCCAGGGTTCCAAACAGTTTCACCTGCAGATCTTCCTGAACATCAAGGTGCAGGACAAAAACACCAGTGATTTTATTGGAATGAAGGCAGGCCACCGGCTTTTTATAATAGAGGTCTTCAAGATTGGACAAAGGAAAAGAACGGGGTGACCACATACTGTTTAGCAAGCTACGAGTGAGGCAGTGAGCAATATCTCAGTCAGTAGCATGACAAGGAAATACTTCTGACCAGCATTGTGGTCTGTGAGATACTTCTGACCAGCATTGTGGTCTGTGAGAGCAATGGGAATGAGGTGCCTTCAGTGAAGCAAAAGTATGGGGTCAGTAGTGAAGCAGAGGACATTTCATGCGTGGGTTACAGTAACATTAAAAGGGATGGAATGAACTTGGTGTTCATTTTAGAAAATAATCACGATTTATCCATAAAATAGTTGGAGGACTCAGTCTGCTTCATAAAAGCCAGATATTGCAGGACTGTGAACCCCTTGTTAGGGATAAATGATACTATGGCTGATGTATCCTTTCTAGTAGACCTTTTTGACACATTCTCAGAAGTTTTCTCATGCTTTACTATAAGCCCTAGACTTCGGTTACAGTGGTAGCAGATACAATTCATATTAGCAACTGTGAATTCTTAGGTAAAAGAGATCTGGCAATTAGTAATTTTTTTTTTCAGAAAGAACATCAGCTCTACCTAATAACTATATATTCTGCATTGTAAAAATTTTCTTTTTATTTAAAAGTTGGATTTTTGTGATTTTTAAAAAAAAGCTATGGGAATCTTTACTTAGGAATTTAGATGGCATAAGGTAGCAAGTTTTCATATTTTAGTAAAATTGATTTTTAGACAGTGATTGCTGGTCTCAGTCTTAACTGTAACTAACAAAAGAATTTAGTGCAATTTATTATTTTTTAAAAATTATTAGTATGCTGATTACATGATTATTATTATATTGATTACAGCAGTACATGATTAACTTTTTGAAGCCTGAGGGAAGTAACGATTAATGGAATGCAAAAATGCCATCATAATTGCATCCCTAAAATCATACCAGAAAGATACATCGGTGACATGGTTATGCTAAACTTTCAAGGCCCACGTTTACCACTTTAAATAACTTAGTCTCTTAGCAAAAATAAATAAGTAAATAAGTAAAATAAAATGAATTAAAAAGATCCCCTCCTTACCCTGCTTAAGATCCCAAAACCCATTAAATCTGTGTTCTATTGGATGTTGAACATAATGGTATCATAAACTTGATGTAAGCTATTCATTTATGATGGCCATGTGGCCCTTGAAGTAAATTGGGATAGTTTTGTGCATTATAGAGAAGGTTGTATGCCAGTTAATAGTTACGCACCAACTATTAGCCCAGCACAGTATAACAATAGTCATGGTTTGTGGTCTCCATGGACCCTAAACTTTCTTCTTATTCATTTATTTCTTCAGTTGGTATTTATCGAGTACCTGTTATATACCAAGTATGGAGTGTGGCACTGAGGATAAAGGAGTCCACAAGACAGACAAAGTCTTTTTCTTGATGGGGTTGATGGAGCTGTGGAATCTGCTGCTAAGACAGTTGAAGAATAGATCATGGTTATCTTTTTATTTTCAAAGGGACGCTCATTTCATTAAAAATTCTCATTAGCTAATGAATTATTGTCCTAGAACTTAGAGAATGCTTCAGAAATTCTTTCTGAACTTCTCTAATAATAAAGGAACTTTGCCAGTTGGAAATTTCTCTTTGGAAAAACATAATATGTTTCAGAGCAGATGTTTACTGAAACACCTTCCTCTACAGTCCACTTTTGCTGTTGAAACAGTGTTGCCAACAGTCAAAGTAGTCTTTTGTTTCTGAAAGAGGGTCGCTCCCATACTATGACTAATTTCCAACTAGGTCTGTTCTCTCTAACTCAAAGATGAGTTGCTAATAATTACTTTAGATATGACATGTTAGTTAAAAAGTTCTTGATTAGGATGAAAATGTCTTCTGTGTCTATCATTGCCAATGTTTAAAACATAATCCATGTTTGTTAGCTTAACTATGGGTTTGAGGTAGATAATTACAGCTAGAAAGAACCAGAGTTTACAGTGCTGTTAAAAGCATAGTTCAAAGTAAAATGCCTCAGACTACTTTTATAACAAGGCAGGACATAAAAACAAACACATATATTCTCATACACATGTTATCTTGTAAGATCTAAAAAATTTGCCTATTGATTTTTTATTTTCATCAGTGTCAAAGAACAGAAATGATGGAATAAGGATAATAATTACAAGTGTGGATTAAAAAAAATAAATAAACGGGATCCAAAAGGACATCTGAAGACCAAAAGCGGGTACTAAAATGAAAATTATGCCCTTTATCGTGGAGTAGATATGAAGGAAAAAAAAGGATGCTGAGTTTTGTCTTATTGTCTGCATCACTTTATTAGTAAATTAAAAAAATCCTTCCCTTCCAGGACAGATAGGTATCCTTTGCCCTTGCGTCTTTTTGACAACTATGCTTCCGAAGGACACCTCAGCTGAGGGGTACTGGACCCAAATGACCTACCTGTCACATCTGTTGTTATGGGCACGAGAGATTTGGAGCAACATATTTAATAGCATACATTCCTGATTTTAACAAAAGATACTAGTGAAAGTGCATTAATAGAAATACTGGGTGAAAAAGTGCTAGAATCAGCTAGAAAGAACACCAGATATGGCAGAAAGAAATAAAAACTTAGTGAGTTAAAAATGAGACCTACTAATGCCAAGGAGACAAATACATGCATCCTCACTCACCATCTCCAGCTCTTCAAATCCTGACCCCATCACTTTTTAGTTCTATGACCTTGGGCAAATTACTTAACTTCTTTCTCCATGCTTCAGCTCCTTCATCTTGACATAGGGAAAATACTGCTTTCCTCAAAGAGTTGTTAACAGGATTAAATATGATAATAGTTGTAAAATATTAAAACAGTGTCTGGGGCCACCTGGATGGCTTAGTTGGTTAAGCGTTTGCCTTTGGCTCACGTCATGATCTCCGGGTCCTGGGATTGAGCCCTGCATGGGGCTCCCTGCTCAGCAGGGAACCTGTTTCTCCCTCTCCCTTTCTCCCTGTTTGTGCTCTCTCTGTCTGTCAAATAAATAAATAAAATCTCTAAAAGATAAATAAAGCAGCGTCTGGAACATAGTAAGTACTCATAAATGTTTGTTATTATTTTTGGTTTATCATCTTGTTCATAAATACACAATTATTGGTCTCATTACTGGGAATGGTTTAGTAAAAGATCAGAAGCTCTGAAGCCAGGTAGACAAGTTTAAATCCTGCCTCTGCCACTTACCAGCAGTGGGAACTTGGGCAAGTTAATGTCTCTGTGATTTTGTTTTCTTATCTGCAGTATCAGAAAAATAGTAACTATCCCTGGGAATTTTGTGGGGATGAAATAGTTAAAGTATATAAATTGCCAACAGGACTTTTCCCTTCCCTTTCTTTCCTTTCTTGAAGACATGTTAGGGCAAAGGAATTCCATTGTTCCTATGGGGCCTAAGTCACCCTATTGGACTGGTCTGGTCTTCCTGACTCTCCCCTGTGGCTGGAGCGGTCACACACTGACAGGAACAGTCAATGGCCAGTTGTAGGTAGGTCAGAGCTTTTCTAGAGTTAAATCAAACTCACTGACTAATCAGTGTTAGCTGTTGAGTCTAACAACTTATTATGTAGGAGGTGCAGGGATGGCAGAAGCCCTTTAGCCCAGATGAGGACCTCTTAGACAGAGAAGTCTCTGTTGTAGCATTTTGAAGATATCCCCGCACCCCCTGCCCTTTCTAGGTCCTCAAAACCCTTTTGGGATCTGGCCAGGTAGGAATCTCTGCATCTGTGCTTCTGCCCTTTACCCTCCACAATGATTCTCAAGTTTGACCAGAGATTAGGGACCCTTCCCTAAACAGTAAAATAAATGTTTGATTTATCACCTTAAGAAAATTAAAAATTTTAAACTAACTTTAATTGTAGCAGATTCCTTTAATCTTAAGTACATAGGCACTCGGACAGGCTAGAGATGAATGGTCTCAGAGTCGGAGGCAGTCTTTGAAACACGCGTCCACATAAGCTTTCATTTACTTCTCTTGTTTTTCACTGTAAATCCTTGACTTCTTGAATTTGGGGCTGCGCAGCCTGCTTTCTGCTTAACTCTCCAAAATTCTGCACTTGAAACTACCTGTTTCTTCTTGTCTTTCTTCATCTCAACTGTGGGAGTCTTTTCCCAATTATCCTGTCAAAAGTAGAGGAGAAAGATTTGAAGAAGTTAAAGACATAAGGCACATACAATATAATCGAAGGACTATTATGTGGACATTTTCTCACTATATATTTTACACATGGTACTGATCTAGTGTCTATCAGTGCCAGTGGAATGGTGGCAAATGTGAGGGGAGTATAGAATGAGAGAGTTTATGAGATATAGAGAGATTAGGGAAGGCTTCTTGGAGAAGATGGGATTGGGAAGGGTGGAGGATTTAGACGGGTCCTTCCTGGTGAGGGAAGGACAGGGAAAATGGTGTGTTGTGGCATTTATGAAATATTTGACAAATACAACGAACAAATTGAAATAAGATAAGTGAATAAGTAAATTGTGTCTGGAGGACCAGTTAGGAGCCCATAATAGAATGGTCTGGTTTTTAAGTGATAAAACAGCAAACTTGAGAGGGTTTGAGTGACATCATGTGAGTGGATCAGAGAGCATGTACAGGGCTCCTGCCCCGGGTTTGATATCTGAGGCTCCAGAATTCGATATATATACTGCAAAGCTAATCCATTAAGACAGAGTCACAGATATGGGACTGTAACTGTGCATATTTATGTCTAAATATTTATACATCCATACATATAAGTCTGAATAATTTGGAAATAAGCAGGGAAATGTGATGGTTGTCTTGTTCCACATATTCACTAGGAGTACATCTAATAAGTAAGAAGCTTATTTCTTGTAATGCAGTGGGAGTTAGGACCTATTCAAAGGAGAAACTAGCTGAGATAATCCTGGAGGCACAGATAGGAGTCGTTTGTCTGGATTTTAAGCAATGATTGTTTCACTGCGCTCTGTCCTTGTTTAACTATATAGAGAGCGTAAATTTTATTTCTGACCAGTGCATTTATTTTATTTATTTATTTATTTATTTATTTATTTATTTATTTATTTATTTTTTAAAAAGATTTTATTTATTTATTTGACACAGAGAGAGAGACAGCAAGAGAGGGAACACAAGCAGGGGGAGTGCTGAGCAGGGAGCCCGATGCGGGGCTCCATCCCAGGACCCTGGGATCATGACCTGAGCCGAAGGCAGATGCTTAACGACTAAGGCACCCAGGCGCCCACTGCATTTTTTTTTTAAAGGAAGATCAAGAAACTAGTGTATAAGAGGGGGACAGCCAGGCATTTGCAAGCCATGTTGTATGAGGAGCAGTAGAAGAAATGGAGAAATAGATAGAAGTTAATGTTATTTTTTAACGTATGTGAAAAGGTGATAGCACTTATTCCATGCTGCTCTGGAGACAAATACTAGAATATGTAAATTTCAACTCATGATGATAGAGAATGTTCTACAACTCACAGTTTATTTTTTTAAATTATTTTTAGAGAGAGCGTGCACAAGCGTGGAGGTAGGGGCAGAGGAGAGGGGAGAATCTTAAGCAGGCTCCATGCTCAGTGCGGAGTCTGACTCGGGGCTCGATCTCATGACCCTGAGATCATGACCCTGAGATCGTGACCGGAGCCGAAATCAAGAGTTGGGTGCTTAACTGATGGGGGCCATCCAGGTGCCCCAACAACCCGCACAGTTTAAATGGAAGGGATTCTCCTATGAGTCGTGCTGAGTCTTTTCCACCAGATACTTAAAGACACCTGCAAGGAATTTCTGCTTTATAAAGAGGATTGGACTGGATGAAGGAAACTTTCCTGCTTTCTCAAAGATTTTGTGATTCTGTCTTCTCATGTGAGGCGATATAGAGTTCTGTGTGTTTATAAGTGAAGCATATTCTGTCTCCCTTTGTTCTTGGAATCTGTTCAGTTACATTCCTGCTTTACTTTCTGAAGTATGAAATTGTACCTTGGTGGTAGTGATCACATGAACACATAATTTTTTACTCTGTATCATCTCTAGCTTTGCACTAAGAAATTTGAACAGAATTCCCTGGATCCCTCTGACTAGGAGACATCAATCCTAAATCTTGTTTAGTTGCCCCTGTCTTGTCATCCTTGGCCTATTTTAGGGGCAAGGTCTGTGTATCTGTGTTAATCTGAAGGGAGAAAGAGGAAGGCTTCTTCAGGCATTTTTATGATGGGAACAAGGCCTCAATTCTGCACTGTTTTCTCCTTCCATCCCAACACAGCCTCAGGGTGGGTGGGGATGTTAGCAGGAGAACTGGCAGGAACAGGGCCAGGAAATGCCCTTTTCTTGATGCTGAAACAGATTCTACGGTGTCCTTCCCTAGGTGTGGTTGCTGTGAGGTCTCTGTTCCTTCAGGCAAGTGCTTCCCATAGTGTCTCCCACTCCTCAGAAGGCTTTCTCTACTCTCTCTCTGGGTGACGTTTGGTAAGAAAATCGAGCAAGTACACTGCGGGGCTGTAGGCAGTCTAATGGAGTCATTAGAAGAACAGGCCCTGGACAGGCTCTGATGCTTCCCATGGACTGGTCCCTTATCTTGCTGAACCATACTTTTCTTATCTGTAAGATGCAGATAATGCAAATGTCACAGGGTTGTTAGGAAGATTATTTGACCTATACATAAAAAAGAGGCTTCCTAGCACAGGGAAATACTCAGCTCTAGTTTCTATTGTTAGTATTCATGGCTATGTCTCTCACTCCTATGTGGCACATTCTGGTTTACAAGAGACTTTCTACCTTTCCCATGATTCAGGATCCCATAACTGCTAGAATGACCAGTTCTTCTGGACTCGTGCTGGCCTGTGTTTTCATAGTGGTCAGTTAACCTATGAGGGGTCTGCCGTTTGTCATAAGGATGTTCTCTTAACTGTATAGTTTGTTTTCATTCAGTTAGGAATAACTTATTTTTATTGTAACTTAGTACATTCTCTATTTGGTCTCTAGCGTATATCTTTTGATTGTACTTATTTTACATTTTCTGGAGGTTTTCTTAAAGAAGGGATCGCATGTGACATAACATATATACATTTTATTTATTTTACATTTTGTTATATTTGGTATTCTGGGATAAATGGCTATATTTTATTCCTTTAAAAAGTGTCAGAAAAAGAAGTTAAAACATTATTTTGTAAGTACTAGTAGCTGAGGACCATATGGACAGTTATTCCTAGGAATTCTCGCATAAATCTTTCCACCCAACAGACTTAAAAAAAAAAAATGCAGGCCTGGGAGAAGAGACTGGAATAGCAAATGAAAATGCATGGATTCTACAAATGAACTTTCTTGATTTTGATGAACTTTTTGATTTTTTAGGTATATTTTTTCTTCTCTATGTACTGTTTAGTTTAAAATTTTCCCCATTATTCATTTTATACATCATTTCTTCAGCTGGTCTGAAGGAGCAAATATGCACATAAAGTATGATGGTTGTTTGTCCCATTCCAAAGGGGGCGGTATCTAAACAGCATGCCCTGTTTTCTCATTTCTTTGCAACTTTGACAGTCTTTCAGCAGAGGCAGGAATGTGCTGTCAGCTGGGTCATTGGTTTATCTTCTATCGATACATACATCCAGTAGGAAATAAAAAGTTGCTCTGTACAAGTGTTTCTATTTTGCAGCACCGATCTATACTTTAGGGATGGGCAACATTATGCAGCTATTCTACGCTGGGGTATAAGAAATACCATATGCTCTTGTCCTCCCCCCATTGTGGTATTTTTGTCTTACTAATCTCTAAATCATCTACCATGCTCAAAATACTATTTTAAAAAAATTCTTAATGAGTAGTCAGTAAATGGGAAATGACTGAAATATTGTTACCTTTTATATTTAATGGAGTAGACACTTATAACAATTTAAGTATGGAAAAAAATCATAGTTGTAAAGAAGTATCCTCTCAGAGCCTCTATATTTCAATTTTTTACAGTTTTTTTTAAATCTATATTTCTGGATTTGCGTAAGAGTAATTTTTTCCCCCGAAGTTTCTTGCAGTCACTATTGCAGAGATAAAATATTCTATTTCACGAATGCTATATGGTTAAATCACCACAAATATATTTAACTCTAAAAGTCACCTGTTTAGTTGAGATGGATTCAGTAATTTACGTAAGGTTCCTTTTCCAAAACTGCCATTGCAATTCAATTAAAAAGAAATTTCTCAGGGTGCCTGGATGGCTCAGTTGGTGAAGCGTCTGCCTTTTGCTCAGGTCATGATCTCAGGGCCCTCGGAACGAGCCCCGTGTCAGGATCCCTGATCAGCGGGGAGTCTGCTTCTTCTGCCTCTGCCTCCCCTCCACCCCCCACTCATGCTCTCTCTCTCAAATGAATAAATAAAATCCTAAAAAAGAAATGAAATTTCTCATTTGCAAATACTCATAGGTGCTGTGGTATTTAAAAATCCATCATTTGTACCTAGTTCTTTAATCACCAGTCATCTAAATAACACAGAAGTTCAACTTCTGAAACACGGAGATGGAATGGAACGGTCCCTTGGCAAAGCTTCCAGATGGGACTTTTTCACCATCCAATAAGGCTGGATTGTAACTGCATATTCACAACTAGCCCCTATCTTTGTGGTTATTTAAGTGTCAGACTCAAAGATCAGTGTTTGGATGATAATATTATAAGGGACAGTAACTTGCAAATCAGTGGATTGTACTTCTGTGTACCCTATCATTCCCCAAAGTCACCGTCTCTGAACTAGTGTTCTGTGTTGACAGAAAAGAGAAAAGGAATAGTCTGCTTCTTAGAATAAGGGAACCACATGTGAAAACATCCACTTCAGTGACTAGATGAGAACCGTGTGTAATTATTAGAGACATTGTTCATGTGCAAATGGATGTTGATAAAATTCTAGAAAATGGTTTGGTGTCTAAGAAGTTGGACATTCCACCAGAAATAGTTTTGATTATGTATTTATTTAAATTTCCTTAAAAAACTAGTGCCAAGGAAAATTCAGACAAACTACAGCAGAATCACTATAAATTCAAACTTAGTCAAGTCTGAATAATTGAAGTTTTGATACACTAAAAAAATTGCAAAAACTTAAAATTTTCAATAACCGCACCTGAGATCACAGGTCAGTAAATAGCCCTGCCTATGGCACCTTTTACGTGCCTGTGTTATGCTACAACATTTAACGGTTTGTGTTCTTGCTGGGCTCTCCTCGTAGGGACTTCATTCATTTAATTCATTCAACAAATATTAATTGCCCTACTGTATGCCAGGTGCTGGGGATACAACAGAGAACCAATCAGAGAAAAATATATGTTTTCAAGAAGATTCTATTTTAATGTGAGAGACAGAAATAAAAACTAGATAAATAAGCAACATATATCATATGTTAGATGGGATTTCTCTAAATATTCACCTCTGCATCACTCGTATCTAGCACAATACCTGGATATAGTAAACACTCAAAAGCTACTCACTGCTAGATTGATTTATGAGATAAAATTGACCTATAACATCATATTACTTTCAGATGTACAACATAATGATTTGATATTTGTGTATATTGCAAAATGATCACCACAATAAGTCTAGTCACGTCACCACAAATTTCCCTCACTTGTGGCAAGTACCAATCTGTTCTCTGTACCTGGGAGTTAACTTGTTGTTGTTTGTCTGTTTTAGATTCCACATATGAGTGAGATCTAGATTAATTTACTTTTATGATTACTCAGAGGAACAAAAGCATAATTTTTAAAATTACCTTTGCTTTTAAATGTGAACAGCCACTGGAGTCCTGAAGTGGCCCACAGATGCACATAGACTTGCGGTAGAGGCTTATAGAACTTGCAGAAGAAAACTGTTATCTATGAGTAAAGCAGCCTGGCAGATTTGTTAATTTTGGTAACCTTAACAATGGGTATAATTGTATTGCATGGCCCAAATGAATGGATATTTTATGTCACGATCTACCCGTATCAGATGCTCTGAATTCATTCTAAAAACCTCTTATCTATAGTTTATCTGTACTTTAATTTATTTACATAAATAAACTTTAGTTTTTTTTCATGGAAACATACACATGTGTGTTGGCTTTGAACTTAACTATTCCCCAAAGTAAGAAAAAGTCAATTACTTGTATCAGTGTTTGTCCTCTCTTGGGTCGTTCTATTTGTGCACATTTGACTTGCCATATAAGTTGTCATTTTTGTAGTTCTAATGTCAGTTTGAACTCAAAGGATCCAGATGTCTACATCAATGTTCCTGCTACTGTTCATTTCTTTTTGTCAGTATTTTGCAAAATAACATCACTTTGTGGAATGTGAAATGGATATCTTGCAGCTTAGCTAGTTAAGTTAAACAACTAAAGGACTGAGAAAATATCTGTATCAATGGATTTTGTTATTTTGCTTGTTTTGCAGGTGACAATGGCCAACATTGGAATAAATGGAGATCATTCTCTGGAGACCTGTGAAACAACACTTTTCGCTCTCCGAATGGCAACATGGAATCAAATCTTAGATCCCTGGGTGTACATTCTGCTGCGGAAGGCGGTCCTTAAGAACCTCTACAAACTGGCCAGACGCTGCTGTGGAGTGCATGTCATCAGCTTGCATGTGTGGGAGCTTAGCTCCATTAAAAATTCCTTAAAGGTTGCTGCTATTTCTGAGTCCCCAGTTGCAGAGAAAATAAGTCAGCAAACACCTGGTTTAATAGGACAGTAAGGCAGTGTAGATCTAGGGCAACATTCAGGCGAGTTTTGTCAATATTTCAGTTAATTGGATAGAGATAGAAGGCCTAACTAGAAAATTCAGACCTCAGCAGTTAGTTTGGGGGGTACTTTTGTCAGATTTGGCTGTTGAAATTTGTTAAATTCACTGTACAATTGCATCTTTTCACTTGTTTTTGTCAACTGGAGGTAAACATGATGCGATGATGCCATGGGAGTCAAAATGAAAAAAAAATTTGGCTTATTTGTGTTATTCACGCTTTTGGAATGAGTGACTCTGTTGAAGCCTAAAGCATTTGCATGTTCTATTTGTCAAAGAGCATCTTACTATTGACTTGCACAGTGAAATAGCTGTTTGGGTGTCGTTGCTCTGCAGCTGTTCTTGATAAACGAGGCTCATGAAGTGGAGCACGCTCACTGTTGGGTCTGGTCTGTTATACCCCTCATTATGTAGCTTCAATCAATGTATGTATGGTCATGTCTCATGGGACTCATGGTGGCTTTTTATAGTGACTTCCATGACACCAGGTGTGGCTATCAGGTTGCCTGACCTCGTGAGCCTCCTTAGAATGAGCCTATCCTTGTCATTTTGACAAATATGACTGCTTGCATGTATTATTGTGAAGATAAATTGTTGCTTGAAGGTTTTTTTGTGTGTCATAGATTTACCCAGTTTTCACATAATCTCCTTTTCCTCTGAAAGTTTTAGTGCACAGTAAATAATTTTTTGAGAAACAGTCTCCATCTCAGCACATATCTGGGTGATTTGCCTTATAGCAGTTCCTGTGAAGCTCTGCCGCAGATAATGCAAACAAACAGAATTTAAAACCCCATGATAGGTACAAAGCATATTGGCAAAGAAGCTCTACTTTGAACTGTCATTTCTGTATTAGAGAACAAAAGAAACACAATCTATATATAATATTCAAAGACTATCTGCAGCTAGCGTGTTTGTGCTTTCTATACACACACACACACACACACACACACACACACACGTACACAGCATATCAAAAATTTCTGTTGAAAGCTAGTTCATTAAATCTGTAAGATGGCATCTTCTAGAGCCTATGTTACCTATGTCAAGGGGAAAATTGGCAGTTAGTCAGGAACTTGGTGATCATTATTATGGGTAGCCAAGAGATCAGGGGATAATGATCTCTCTTCAAATTTCCCAGTAATACTTCAAACTTCTTTGCTTCTTTGTATAATTCAACCCCCCAAATTTTAGTGATCTTTGAAAATGTCCTGGGGCTAGCAGAACATAGGGTAGGGAGTTCTGCTTCACAGTAAGGAAATTTATTTCTGTAAAAGATTTATTGCTTTCATTACATGTGGTCCACTTAAAAAAATTAACCTTCTCTGTGAGCCTGATTTCACATTCTCCAGGAAATCTATGTGTTTCAGCTAGACTTAAATTATTATATTCACAAATTTTTGCTTTTGACTGGTAATATACATTGGAAGTTGTTGTCAACTTTTGTGACTTTTGGTAAATTCTTATGAACAAATGAAAAGAAATTAAGCAAATAACCTCATTGAAGATTTAAAGGAAACCACTTTTTTCCAGTGAATTTAAAGAGGGGAAATACACACACACACAGGGGCACATGATATTCTTAATTTAAGACCAGTAAATGATGAATCACACAAAGTTAGGTTATTCTCATGTATAGAGTACATAGTAGTTGCTCATAAAACACTTGCAAAATTGAGTTACAGACAAGAGTTTTTTTGATGCAAAATGGGCATGGACTTGCAAAGTTTTTGTGCATTTTTACTTAAAATGACAACTACATATTGGTTATTTTGATATATATGTGTGTGTCTATGTATATTTAAATATCCAGTGTATATACTTAAAAAAAAAAGCCATTGCAATTTCTGATTGCTGTTACATTACAGGAATGTTCTCATGTGTTTCAAGAGCACTTAAAGCCTAGAGCATTGAGATGGCTTAGAGGAGACATTTATTTCCCACAGCTCCTTAAGAGAGTGTTGGTGTCCTGGCAGCTGAGGCACAAGGAACCACAGCTTCATCCTTCCTTCTCATGCTAGATAGGATGCTGTAGCAAACATTTCCATGTATTGTGGCCCGGGAGAGGCGTGCAGAGAAACTCTCATTCAGGCCTCCCGGCCTCTTCTCTTCAAGGCTTCTAAGTAAATGGCATCATGGTTGTTCTATTGCCATGATGTCACCCTGGCCACATGTATCTATAGTGAGGAGATACTGTGACCTTACTATATGTGGGAATGCATGGGCATGTAAGGTGTTAGGGAATGACAGGGCAGTCATTCTCTGCATATCCTGGAAGGATTCTCTTTATTATCTGAGCACAGGCTTAGGGCAACTAAGTTGGTTTATAATGAGGTTAAACCCAAGAAGTAGACACCAAAAATTGAAAAAAAAAAAAGGAGTAAAAGAATATGCATTTACATTGTGTTAGGCCTTTTGTCCAAGGAAAATGAAATAAAGTGAACACAATATGCATATATCTCACTTCAGAATTTTATTTCTGTTATTATATATATTTCAGTGTAGTTCAGCATCTTATTGTGTGTTGAATAATAGACTGTAACATCCATCAACCACTTTCATAGAAATGTTCAAAGTGAAAATATACTTGTTCCGATTACTAGAAATAAATAGTACAAATAGTGTTCACCAGGTTAACCAATTTTGAAATTTTAAGCTCTGTTTTAAAATTTATAATTAAACTGTCAGAGCAACTGAATTGCCCTTCTCATTGGGTAAAGTAGTATCAACATCACTTCACTTACTATTTGATCATATTACTTCTGGGAGAATTTATTATTCTGGGCACATGACTTGCAAATGCCAGGCTTTTCCTTTTGTTAGTGAATTTAAAAACTGAGACAAAAAAAAGCCAACAGCATATGGGTTTTTATGATTATGAATACAAAGACAGATAATGTTGACTCATAATTAGTTGTAGGTGCATCCCAGTGTATCACACTTTTTACTGAGGCTTTAACTAAGTGACAAATATTCTACATTTTTTTCTAAAGGCTGAAAGTTCCTTTTAATTATTTGTATTGCTGAAGTGCAAAATACCTAAAAGTTAACTCATACACACCACACACGCACGCACACAGATGTATCTGTCTTACGCAATAAATGGTCTTGTTTGCTCATTTTCAGTCTTTAAAAGAAAGACCCACTTTAGCTTTGTGTCTAATCTGAATTTAGATCCCAGATAAGAGCACTTGCTAAACACATAGATGAACTTTGTGTGAAACTTGCCGCCAGCTTCGCCTGTATCACATCATTGCTCCAAATTAATAAACGAAGGTCAGAATATGAAAGATGAGAATGTCCATTTTCTTACTTCTTCATCTGGGTGTCAAATATTTCACCACATGGCAAATAATGTTGGACTTCAACTTGTTACTGAGGTATTTTAACAGTAGATACAATGTGTTATGTGAATAAATATATTTTGTGTTCTTCATACTTGCTGGACTGTATGAGATTAAACAGTGATATGTATATTTTGTGACTTGTATCAGTGTACGACTCATGTAATTTTAGTGTTTTGACTAGTTTAAAACTTCAAACAAATGATTTACAATAAACTTGGACTAGTGTTTATCAAGAGTGGCTATTTTTCGGAAGGTCATATGAAGCTTGGAACTCTTGAACCTAAACTTCCATTTTCATCTATTTGGTGGGAAGATCGCCGCCTGTTCCAACCAGCAGTTCAAACTCCCAGTCCAAACCCTCCCACCGCCTGAGCCCTCCTCATCCGAGCTGATCATCCTTTTGCTTATGGGAGCCCCCTCTTCGACAGACCCCGCTTCTTAAATGGAACCTTCACCTAGTCAACCCTCTCCCCACCCTAACCCTCTCACTGCTTGAACCCCCTCTTCCGAGGCCGGCACCAAAAGAGCCCCCTGCCCATGCAGACAACAAGGATGACTGAATCCCCAGCCACTCGTCCTCTCTCCAAAAAAAAAAAAAAAAAAGAAAAAATAAATAAATAAATAAAAGAAACAGCTTCAAAAACAAACCCCTTCGCTCCCAGCTGGAAGACCCCTCAGTGTCCAAGGTAGAATGAAACATGGCTTTTAAATACCTGAGGCCTGGGTTTGCAAGCTCTGCTACTGGTTAGAAGAATTTCAACTTGTTTTCTTTTATTACCTTTGGTATCTGTTTCCTGCCTGTTGTTGTTGTTGTTCTTGTTGTTGGGGTTCACCCAGGCAGGTCATAAATTTTGATGGGAATCTGATAATTTCCAAAACACACTGACCTAGATGTGTCAGGATAGCAGAGAAATGTCTGTGATAACAAATCGCCGCCCAAGTTTTCATGCCATGAACCTTCAAAGGTTTATATCTCACCCATGGCTCCTGTCCAGTCAGAAGGGGAGCTCTGTCCATTGTAATCACTCAGAGACCTTAGGTGACAAAGCAGCCACGGTTTTCTAGGTTGCTGTTTGCCGTGCTACAGGGAAAAAGGCCTGGTGAATCATGAACTGGCTCCTGGGGCTTCCACCTAGAGGTAAGAAGTATTCCTTTGCTCACACATCTCTGGCCAAAGCAAGTGATGGCCTACCTCCTTCAAGGAAGCAGGTTAGTGCAGGCAATACTATGATATGCCTTGGAGGCGAACTGAAAATAATTGGTGGACAGCACAAATGATTTCCATATTAGGTCAAATATTTTCATTCTTGCCCTTCTAATATAATTCAAACTAGAACTGTTTATTTTAAAGTTTTTATTTATTTAAGAAAATCATGGAATGAAAGCATATAGGATTCATTCTTCTAAGTAGCTTGTAAAATATAAAGATAAGTTAGAATGAACACATATGCTGTTTGCAATTAATAGGAATTTTAGAAGTTAAAAAATCAATATAGAATAAGTGAAAACACTTGTTTTTTTGTTTTGTTTGTTTTTTAGTTTGAGAGAGACAGCGAGAGAGCATGCGCACACAAGAGCAGGGGGAGGGGCAAAGGGAGGGAATCCCAAGCTGACTCTGTTCCCCGCTCAGAGCTCGACATGGAGGCGCTCGATCTCACAACCCTGAGATCACGACCTGAGCCTCAGCTAAGAGTTGGATGCTTAACCGACTGTGCCACCCAGGCACCCTGAAAATGCCATTTTATATATATCCTTATTCATACCAAAGTAGAAGCAGAATTACTGAAATCTAGAGGAACTGTATTTTAGATTTAAAGTGTGCTTTACATTTCCACTTATACAAGCATATAAACTCTTAGAGTTTTGTATTTAATAACATTTGAGTTCTTTTTTAATATCCGATTGGTAAAACCTCAAATTAACAAAATGCCTTCTGTTGTTGTAGTGCTAACTTCCCCATGTTCAATAAGGGAATCCTATACTAGTATACACCTAAATAATTTTAGTTTAAAAAAATGAGATTCTACTAGACATACTGTTGTGTTGTAAAACTTTTGTTTTTTCCATAACCCATGTTGGTACATGCAGAGTATTCTTTTTAACAACTTAATACTCTTACATAAGAGAAGTGTACTATAAAAAACAATTTTCCTATTGAAGGAGAGCTGTTTTTGTTTTCAGTCGTTTCCCTCTTTCCAATTACACTATTTCAATATGCACATCCTTATCCTTTCTTGTGTTCTGTGGGGTTGCTGGGTTAAGGGCACGCACCTTTTCTTTCTTTTTTTTTTTAAGATTTTATTTATTTATTTGGCAGAGAGTGAGAGAGCACAAGCAGGGGAAGCAGCAGGCAGAGGGAGAGGGAGAAGCAGGCTCCCCGCTGAGCAGAGAGCCCAATGCGGGGCTCGATCCCAGGACCCTGGGATCATGACCTGAGCTGAAGGCAGATACTTAACCGACTGAGCCACCCAGGCGCCCCAAGGGCACGCACATTTTCAATATCCATAGAAACCGCCCCGTTGTGACGTGTGTACTCTCCTTCTCTTCTTAAGAAAAGGCCCTATTCCTGACACCACCTACTGTTTATTTCAGCAGTCTTTTTATTGTCACCCATGTGATTGGCAAAAATAAATCATATTTAATATTAGCTTTGTTATGTTACTTGTATTTCCCATTGCTAATGAGGCTGAGCATCTTTTCATACCTTTATTAGTCATTTCCACTTCCTCTGTAAATTTTCTGTTCCTGACCTTTATCTATTTTTAATGTTAATTTTTTTCTTACTGACTTTCAGGAAGACTGTGTATATTAAGGATATTGTCTTAGTCAGCTTGGGCTGCTATCACAAAATACCATGGACTGGGTGCTTAAACAAGAGGAATTGATGCCTCACAGTTCTGGAGGTCCAGAAGTCCAAGATCAAGGTGCTAGACAATTAGACACCTGGTGAGAGCTCTGTTCATAGCCATCTTCTTTCTGTTTCCTCACATGGTGGAGAGAGAGATAGGGGATGGGAGTGTGGGGAGGGGGAGAAGATAGAAGGGAAAGGAGAGACTGAGAGAGAGAGAGAGAGAGAACCCTTGTCCCAAAGGCACAAATCCCATCATGAAGATCCCATCCCTCATGACATCATTAAACCTAATTACTTCCCAAAAGCTCCGTCTTCAAATACCATCACACTGAGAATAGGGCTCACACACATGAATTTTGAGGGGGGGACACAATTCAGTCCATACTAGACTTTATTTTTTATGAATGTTAACAAATACTTTTCTTCCAAGGCTGCCATCTTCTTCTGTGCTGAAGGCATCTTTCAGCATACTAGATGAGTTCTACATTTTTACTTAGGCAGAGCTAAACTTTCATGGGTTCTTTATTTTGTTTCTTGTTTAGAAAAGCTTTCTGTCCTCAAAGATTATAAAAATATCTGCCTCTGTCATTTTCTACAGTTAGAGTTTTGTTTTTTATCTTTAGATATTGTAGTTTTCATGGAATTTATTTATTTTTTTGTGCCATGTAAGATAGGGACATTTTTTTATTATATATATATATATATCAAATGTGTAACCAATAAACCCAACATCATGACAGCAATTTTAGAAAAAATATTTTTTTTGGTTATATCCTTGGAGTCTTATCTGGGGTACCCTTTTATTAGGCTTTTTGAAATATTGAACTTAGCTCACCTGGCCTCTATTACTAATTCAGGTTGAGAATACTAGTCTAGACCACACAATTGTAAAAGTAATACTACTCTTAGGATTCAACAATGACCCTAAGACCTATCATTAGTGGGAAACAGGCTTTGGATTTCTTTTTCTTCAGTAAAGAAATTTTATGTGTATGCCACATAATTTTATGTAATGCTATTTCATTTTTGCCAGATGTCTGATGTGACCAACAATTTCCAGATGGTTAAGTGGGTTCATTATGAGCTATATTAGTCTGCTAGGGCTGCCATAACAAAGTACGACCGACTGGGTGGCTTAAACAACAGAGATTTATTTCCTCACAGTTCTGGAGGCTGGAAGTCTGAAATCAAGATGTTGGTAAGATTGACTTCTTCTGAGGCCTGTCTCCCTCTCTTGTAGGCGGTTGTCCTCTCCCGGGGCCCTCACAAGGTCTTTCGTCAGTATCTAATCTCCTCTTCTTATAACGACACCAGTCCTATTGGACGAGGGCCCACTCTAGTGACCTCCTTTAACCTTACTTGCCCCTTTGAAGACCCTATCTCTAAATCCAGTGGCCTTCAGTGGAACTGGGGAATTAGGACTTGAACATATTAATTTTGAAGGGACACAATTCAGCCCTAACAAGAGTATAGTCTGCAATCCTGAGATAAAGTTACAGTAACTGACCCACACAGGGATTGAGCTTGTTATCACAAGTTTATTATCCCGTGGTTCTCAAATATTGGCATGCATCTGTTTTACATAAAAGACTTGCTAAATGATATTGCTGGGCCCCACCCCAGTGACTGATTCAGTCAGTCTTAAGTAGGGCCAGAGAATTTATATTTCTTTCTTTTTTTTTTTAAAGATTTTACTTATTTATTTGACAGAGAGAGACACAGTGAGAAAGGGAACCCAAGCAGGGGGAGTGGGAGAGGGAGAAGCAGGCTTCCCGCTGAGCAGGGAGCCCGATGTGGGGCTCGATCCCAGGACCCTGAGGTCATGACCTGAGCCGAAGGCAGTCGCTTAAGGACTGAGCCACCCAGGCGCCCCGAAAATTTATATTTCTAACAAGGTCCCGGGGAAGGTCCCAGGCACTGCTGATCTGAGGAACACACTTTGAGAACCACTGGCTTAATCAACTGTGCTAATCAGCCACAGATGACATGATATGAAACATACAAAGAAAAATGAAACTTTTAGACAATGCAAAATTGTACCACTATTTTGGTACTGGCAATTTAATTCCTTTCTTAAGAACTGTTTTTCTCTAACCTGAAACAAATTGGACCTGAAAAATGTCAGAGTTATGCAAGAAGGAGCTAGAAGAATGCAGGATGCTACAGATTGACTTAAGTAAGAGTCACGTACAAAAAGAAAGCAGATGTAAGTGAGGCTATGGTTTAGCTGGTCACATGTCCCTTACTGGTGTCAAAAAGACTTTTGTTGTCATATAGACAGACAAAATTCCCGTAGTAGTCTGGAAATGCTTATGTTTTATCACTAAACAAAAACCTCTTTTTTTTTAAAAAAAAAGGAAAAAGAAAAATGCTATTTGGATTAACTTTACATTTTTTTTCTTCCTTATGCTTCCAATGTTTATAATCTTCTTTGATCCTTACATTTTCCACTCTTATTTGAGTCCAGTTAGTCTTAAAATAATTTCCTACTTCAGTAAAATAAATCCTGAGTCAGTTGTTGGTTTCCAAGGGGAGGAGGGAGTACTGAAGCTTTTTCAGTTTCCAAATAAAATATAATACTAATACTTTTGGGACAAATAAATTATTATAGTGGATTTTATTCAGAACAATTAGAATGACAGTAGAGAATAAATGGACCCAAACTAAATAAAAATACTTGAATTCAAAATCTCATTCTAAAGACATTAAAAATACAGCATCTTTTGTATAAATCCAAGTAAGTAGCATTTCTAAGGTCAGGAAAAAAAAAAAGTAACTACAGAAGAAAAAGCCCAGGCTGAAGTTTCTCAAGACATGATTCCACTCGGGAAAATTCTTTTCTCTCTTAAGAAGAGTATGTCATTTGCCTCTGGGAGACTTACAAAGAATATCAAACATAAACACAGATAAAAACGTTTTAAGTAGTCATTTAGTTTTTTAATATTTATTTATTTGAGAGAGAGTGAGTGAGAGAAAGCATGAGAGGGGGTTGGGTCAGAAAGAGAATCAGACTCCCTGCTGAGCATGGAGCCCTAAGAGGGGCTCTATCCTGGGACTCCAGGATCTTGACCTGAGCTGAAGAAGAAGCTTAACCGACTAAGCCACCAGGCACCCAAGTAGTCAATTATTTAAATATATCATTCTACAATCTCAGAGTAAAGTATACCAATTTGTAAAATTTCAACTGTTAGAAGAGTTGAAAATAACAACAGGATATAATTTCCTGATGATTGTCACATTTGTCATCACTTACGATTATGGTTTTATAAGATTAGTGATTTCCTCAGAGCAATACTCATAAGAAAATGCAAAACAGAGAGCTCAAAAATGTTCTGAGAATTAAATTGTGGTTAGGCAGATATTAAAATTGTCCTGTTGTGATGCTTCTAGTGATACCTTAGAAAATAATGGCATTTCCCATGAGGTAGAATTCTCCAGAAGATCTAGCTATAGCCCTTTGGATTTTACCCTTTGTATGATTTGTGGTACACACCTCCTAAGCCTTTATTAATTGCACTAATCAGCAACTTTTAAGCACCAGGAAGAATTTTCTAAGAAGAACCCTATGTGCCAAGGTCTTGAGGTGAAAAGGAGCTTGAATTTTTGTGGTGGCTGTGGTTTTGTGCTAAATAAACAGGTGTCAACTGATTTCTGTCTCCTACATTCCCTAAACATGTTAGCCCATCCTTCAGGCCTGAGAAGATAGGTTGTTGGTCCCCTTCTGATTTAAGCCCATTACTGCTTATGTCCAACTAAAATATAAATGTATTTTGGACCAGCTTGCCTTCACATGTGAAGAGAACTTATTGTGAATTGTGATTCAATCCAGAATGGAGGCAGCAGTTCATTTTGACCTAATGAAGCATTATCAAGCCTTAGCCTATGGGCTGGCATTTTTGTTATTCACTTGTACATGTGTTTAAGAACTTTTCACACTTCTGATTTGTGAGGAGTAATCATGGAGTGGGATTAAGAGGGAGATGGTTTTAATATCTCTAGCCTCAGAAGAAAAAACTCTGCAGATTTCAAGAATGGAAGATGATCAACCATCACATTACAACATTGCTCTTGGAAATACTTCAACTCTCATAAGTAATACCAGTAATTCTTTACTGGTAAAGATTTATAACCACCCTCTGAAATTTCACATTTCAACTGGAATTCTGAGTAAGTTTTGCAAGTAGGTAAGAGTGTCATTATTAAATTTGTAACTCTTACTACCATCTGAGGGAAAGCTTGTGGTTTAACCTTCACTTGCCTAATGACACTTTTTTTTTTTTATGGAATAGAAGTCATTCTTTGCTCTGATGATTAAGAGATGATACATGGCTGATGAGTCCCAACGTGTAAGCTTCTTGATTTTGCTCTTCATTGCAATTGCCACTGCAGGTCAAGCATCATCCTGGTTTTCCTGATGTCTAGCTGCCTAGCTGTTTTCTTTTTCACCACTTTGTTTCCCAAGAGTCACCATTTTGTCTCTTCATATTGAATTTGTATTTTTTTTCCTAAAAAATAATTATGACTACTTTTCCCACCTGCTTTCAAATTATTCCTTTCCTCGTTGCCTTCAAAATCAGGTCCAAACTATTCAGCATGACAAACAGTTCTTCATTGTCTTGTCTGTAGTGGATCTTTTCTCTAGAGTCTGAGCAGCCTTCTAACCTCTCTTCTCTGAGATTTCTAAATCTCCTTCTATCATTATCAGGGGTACTTACCAATAACTAGCTTGTACCTGAAGACTAACTGGATTTCACCATGAGTAGGCCTCTTTATCAAGTTGTGAAACTCAAATTCTCTTGAGTGGAATTTTTAGACTCATGGAGCTTATCAGTTATCTAATTTGATCCTTACTGTGATATTATTATTCTATTCTATTATTATATTATTTTAAATAGACACAATCTAGAGCTTGAAGAAGTTATTTGCTTAAAAGCACAAAGAGAGGATTAAAACACCAGTCTCTTAAAATCCAGGTTACATTGCTGTCATGAAAAACATTTTAAATGTGGTTGTATAATTAAAATTCCACATGGATTACCTAATTTGTAAGACTGGACATCAGAATCATTAGCAAGAATTCCATTTGTCTAATGTTAACAGTGATTAAAGGAATATGAACAGACATTTCTCCAAAGAAGACATCCAGATGGCCAACAGACATATGAAAAGATGCTCAACATCACTCATCATCAGGGAAATGCAAATCAAACCACAGTGAGGTATCACTTCACCCCTGTCAGAATGGTTAAAATAAAAAATGGTTAAAATAAAAAATGCAAGAAACAACAAGTATTGGTGAGGATGTGGAGAAAAAGGAACCCTCTTATGTTGTTGGTGGGTATACAAACTGGTGTACCCACTGAAGAATGAGTATGGAGTTTCCTCAAAATGTTAAAAATAGATCTACTCTATGATCCAGCAATCGCACTACTACCCAAAGAATACAAAATCACTAATTCTAAGGGATATATGCACCCCTATGTTTATAGCAGCATTATTTACAGAAGCCAAGATATGGAGGCAGTCCAAGTATCCACTGATTGCGAATGGATAAAGAAGATACGGTATATATATATATATATATATATAATGGAATATTACTTAGCCATTGAAAGAATACAATCTTGCCATTTTAAATGACACAGATGGAGCCAGAGAGTATAATGCTAAGTGAGATAAGTCAATCAGAGAAAGACAAATACCATATGATTTCACTCATATGTGTAATTTAAGAAAGAAAACCAATGAGCAAAGGGTAAAAAAAAAGAGAGAGAGAGAGACAAACTAAGAGACAAACCCTGAACTATAGAGAACAAACTGATGGTTATGAGAGGGGAGTGGGGTGGGGGGATGTATAGAGTAGGTGATGGGGATTAAGGAGGGCACTTGCTGTGATGAGAACCGGGTGTTGTATGTAAGTGTTGAGTCACTATATTGTACACCTGAAACTAATATAACACTGTATGTGAACTAACGATTTAAAACAAAAACTTAAAGAAATTTAAAAAATAGTAAAAGAAATTCTATGTTTAGTTATCTACCCCAAATACTACTCATTAAATTTTTTGTTTTGGGGCACCTGGGTGGCTCAGTCGGTTGGGTGTCTGGACTCTTGGTTTTGGCTCAGGTCATGATCTGAGGGTCGTGAGATCAAGCCCTGTGTTGGGCTCCACACTCAGTGGGGAGTCCGCTTGAGGATTCTCTCTCTCCCTCTCCCTTTGCCCCTTCCCCTGCTCAGGCATGCATGCACAGGCTCTCTCCCTCTCTCTAAATAAATAAATAAATAAATCTTTAAAAAAATAAATTTTTTGTTTTTCCAGAATTACACCTAGCCATTTTTAATCTTGATTATAAGTATATTGAATAAATGAATAATCAGGATGAATGTAAATTTTTAAAAGACATTGATTTCCAGTTGATAACTGGCTTTAAAAAATTGGGGGGCAGTCATCTGACATTTCTGATGCTCATATATTTCTACACCAGATGCGAGAGGCCAGCTGGGAAAGGAGGAATAGAAGTGTGAATAGATAAGAAAGGGGGAGATACGTTTTTTGAGTATGCTCCCTCCCAGTCATTGTAGTTGATACACGTTTCTGAATCTTCATGAAACCTCAAGAGACATGTATTATTATCATTATTTAACAATGAAGCCAAAGAAAAAGTACTTTGTAGATTTCTAAAAGGCTTTGTGTATCTATCACATCACAACCATACTATTAAATATTAAATGTTGTAGAGGATTATGTTAGAAAAAAACCCACCAAAATCTAAAAAAACCTTTAAGACAATTGCACTGATAGGGTGTTGGTTGGCAGGACAAGAGAAAAATCTAAGACAGTCAATCTCTCCAGTGAGATCTGTTTAATTTTTGTCATGGGAATGTGAAATGACTTTACTCTGAGAATTGCCGAACTGTGGCAAGCAAATGTGATGCTAGAAGTTTCTACATCCTCAGTTTTAAAAGTTATCTGTATCACTTTCTTTCACTGGTGTAGATAAGGACGGTCATCTAAAGAAAAATCACAAAGACTGGATTATTTCAGCACATGGGGCAGACAGCAGAAGATACAGTTGTAGGAAATCACTATATATTTGAGAAATTTTTGGTATGCTAGAAAGAGTGCAATGTTTATGTTTTCTCTTTGACTTTGGTATTTTGTACCTTCAGGATTTCCGTATTCTTTCAAAACTGTAATGCATAAAAGATAAACCGTTAATTGATGTTGCTTAAACAAAGTTTTCCTTGGTCAAATGTATTTGAGAAACACATTCTAAATCTTTTCCAAGGCGTGCCAAAATCTTCAATAGGATTAAAAACCTATTTAATTTGTTTAAAATTTTGTTTAAAAATGCATTAGCTAGGGCAAAGACTGCATGGACTACTTACTGGAATCCCTTAAAACCATTTTGGAAAGCACAGTTCTTGATAAGAACATAGTTTCTTGCTATTCTTAGCTGTACTTTGTGATATTTCTTTGAGTACTATTATCTTAGATATTAATTACATAAGGAAAATTCTAGAGCAGAAAGCCATACAATAATAAAAATTTCAAGAATCATCAATACTGCTATGTATTCTTTTTTTTTTTTAAGATTTATTTATTTATTTTTAGAGAGAGCATGAGTGAGCAAGCAAGGGGAGGGGCAGAGAGAGAGGGAGAGGAGGATTCTTTTTTTTTTATTTTAAATTTTTTTTTTTAAAGATTTTATTTATTTATTTGAGAGAGAGAGAATGAGAGATAGAGAGCACGAGAAGGAAGAGGGTCAGAGGGAGAAGCAGACTCCCTGCTGAGCAGGGAGCCCGATGCGGGACTCGATCCCGGGACTCCAGGATCATGACCCGAGCCGAAGGCAGTCGCTTCACCAACTGAGCCACCCAGGCGCCCCGGGAGAGGAGGATTCTTAAGCAGAGAGCACAGAGCCCGACTCAGGGCTCAATCTCACGATCCTGAGATCATGACCTGAGTCGAAATCAAGAGTTGGAAGCTTAACGGACTGTGCCACCCACACTACTATGTATTCTTGATCTTTGAAAGAATAAATCAGATGGCTTACTGACTCCCGAACATTCAAATTTACCGTAAAGGAGGATAGCTAGAAAGGATCAAATACAGTCACTTGGGGACTAGATGAAGTAATGCTTACACTGTTGCTTTATTTTCCAGTGTTTATTTGCTTGTTCCTAAGTAGAGATATTTCTGCTCTCACATTCCAAAGCAATGTTTGATGTGGTTTCATCCTTTAATGTCTGAGACAATTATTAACTAAGTGTGAAGGTGTTAAATGGAAGTTAGCTGAGAAGGAAAAGTTTGACATGGATTTAAGAAATTTCTTCTGCCCTGCAGAATACTTTTATCCGGTACCAAATTTGTATTATCCATGGTCGACTCTTAGTCATCCCTCATTCTTCCAGTCTTCTTCTTATAGCAAAGTAAGTAAATGCAAGCATTAGTTAATAGTGAGAAATGTAGGATTAGTCCATGAAATCAGGTTCCTAGCATTAGTCATAACCAAGGGTAGCCCAGTGGAAAGATGTAGTGTATTCAATGTGTCTTTAACCAGTAAAATAGCAAGTAGAACAAAGGAAATGGAGAGAGTATTTTGGGTGTAATATGTTTCTCTCAGGCTAAATAGTTTGTTCCTCTTATATGCCTATTTCGTTTCTTTTAGGATAGGAACCCATGGAGATATTGCAGATTAAATTTCACAGTATGTTGGAAATGTGTGAAAATAATCTAGAGCAGACAAAATCTCCCTCTTGATTGTAATTCGCCATGTTGTTACTGTCAGTTACTTGGAGCAGTAGAATAGCTGATTTGAGCCTGTTATATCACTTGAGGTTTTTGAAGGAGGTTCTGCACTGTTTCCTAGAAATGGTTATTGCTGAGGCACCTGTGTGGCTCAGTCATTAAGCGTCTGCCTTCGGCTCAGGTCATGACCCCAGGGTCCTGGGATCGAGCCCCACATTGGGCTCCCTGCTCCGCGGGGAGCCTGCTTCTCCCTCTCCCACTCCCCTTGCTTGTGTTCCCTCTCTAGCTGTGTCTCTCTCTCTCTCTGTCAAATAAATAAATAAATAAATCCTTTAAAAAAAAAAAGAAATGGTTATTGCTCTTTCTGACTTTCATTGACTCTTCTCCATGAGACTGAAGCAGAAAGAGAAAGTGGGAATGGATATAGTGTTTTCATCACACTGATGGGTAAACCCATGGGACTGAGAGTTTCGGAAGTGGGTCACTTGTCCAATGACTACTGAAGATGAGGAAAAGTTTTCCCTACCCAGTGGGAAATCTCAGTCAGCTGTTGGAGTAGGTTTCCTTGTGACTGAAAGACAATGGCATTTATCTTTGTAGTTGTGATGCATCTACCAATAATTCCACAGTACCTCACACTGTTATTGCTCAATACAAGAATCACAGAGGAGTTTTGAAGGAATAGTGAATTTATTGACTCATGACAGAACATTTTAAAACACAACTTAACCCATATTTCAAACAAAGATTTAAACTAGATTCATGTCTGGTTAGTAGGGTGCAGGATGACTATAGCAGTAATTTGGCGTTGTGGTATCAGTCATGTGAATTTGCAAGGGAGAAACTGCAGGGGCAAAGTGTCTTTGTTAAACACAAGATAGACCTCCATGGAATGAAGATTCTGAGTTAAGGTTTCAGAATTCTCCTGGAAATGTGATTAGGGATCATGTTGTTCCCATGTATCCCACAAAGTATAAAACAAAGCGTCTGTATGGATAGCAAGGCACCAGGTATCTGGGCAAAGATATTTACCAGAAGATTGAATAGTATCAATAAACTAGTAATTTTTTTCTTTTTCTAGAAAGAATATGGACAAACGCATTTACTAAACAATAAATTCACAGTATTCAAATATACCGTTTAAAAGATAGTCATAGTTTTAGGAAAAAAAACCTGATACTTGTCAGAGATACCGGAAAAAACAGTGAAGTAGAAGGGTTGATGGACTATCAAGTGAAGTAAAAACAAAGGATGAGAAAAATTTCAGGTTCGCAAGCTTCCAGGATTGAAGAAGTCAGGCTGCAGCGAGAATGTTGCTTTCGGCCTGACCTATTTGACCTGCTCGGTGAGGGGCCCTGTCCCGATGGCCTTGGTCTGCCTGTTACATATTTCCAGCCTTCCAGCCTTTCTGCTTTCTTTACCCCCTCCTACTTTAGAAGAAAAACAAAAGTGCCTCTTTGTTCTCTTTTCGTATCTTTCTTTTTTTTTTTTTTTTTTTTACCCTCCCTCTTCATTTTCCTTAAAATGCCTTCTTTGATCTTGGTTCAATTTTCAGATAATGTATATTACTAGAAGGAAGAAAAAAAGTGAATTGTGTGGCTAAACATGTTATTTCTTCTACTCTTACAGCTTATTTATCCTGCAAGTAATATTCGAAGAAGATCTGCTTTGGACTTACAGTTTTTATCATTAGCTTGTAGAGCAATTGACTTTATTAAATGCTTTTGGCAAACAAAGGATTTTTTTTCTCCCTTGCGTCCTGGACTTGGCTAAATAAAACCTGTCATGGAAGATCTTTTGTTAAAGATTTTTAATCACTGGCCACTTCTCTCTTAAATGCTTCAGTAATATATTCTTGGAATCATAGTTGTTGATATTTTTGAGATATTGACCATGCTTGTGATTTTTTTAAGAATTATTTTTATTGTTATGTTATGTTAATCACCATACATTACATCATTAGTTTTTGATGTAGTGTTCCATGATTCGTTATTTGCGTATAACACCCAGTGCTCCACGCAGTACGTGCCCTCTTTAATACCCATCACCAGGCTAACCCATCCCCCCACCCCCTTCCCCTCTAGAACCCTCAGTTTGTTTCTCAGAGTCCATAGTCTCTCATGGTTCGTCTACCCCTCTAATTTCCCCCCTTCATTCTTCCCCTCCTGCTATCTTCTTCTTCTTCTTCTTCTTCTTTTTTTTTTTTTTAACATATAATGTATTATTTGTTTCAGAGTGCTTGTGATGTTTTAGAGAAGTTTAAAAAATACCAGGGTCGCAGCAGGCCTATGCTTTACAGAGTACCCAAGTACATTAATCAGTAATAAAATGAACCCAGTCTTGTTGGTGTGTACCTCTTCAATATCAATTAATCATCGCAGTGCATTCTGGAACTTCCTAGGTGAAAAATATTATACTGAGAACTTTAGAAATCAATGTGGAAAATCTTAAAAGTGGGATTAAAGGCAGGAAATTCATTTGAAACATGCTTTCTATTTACAAACTGTCTTGTGCATTGATAAAATAAATAAGAATTAAAGAATAATTATTTAACAGATTAGGCCGGGGATGCTGTTGCAGTTGGGAGAAACTCAAGTGGCTTCGATAAACATGAATGTTTATTAAATCTTAAATTATGGTTTAGAATCCTGTGTCTGCAAAGCTAGAACTGGAGCTATTTCTGAAATGAATACAGAAATTTATCAAATTCAAGTATGTGGAAGATGCCATAAATCCGACAGATTAGAGAATTCAACCCATCTGTTCTCTGAGAGGACAGTCTGGGCCCGAGCAAGAGTGATGAGGACACTCCCCTCAGCATGAATTAAGGCAGGCAAGAGAAATAGGACCTGAAGCAGGAAAGGAGAGGGCCTTACCTCAACCAGAGTTGGGGATTGTGTTAACCCAGGGGTTTTTACCAAGTTTGATGGTGTTTAAGACTCCCTTGAAAGGCAGGAGTGAGCAAAATGTAAACCAAGTCCAGGATTGTTCCTTATGTCTTGAACTGTTTATTGTCAAATGGGGAGAAAGCTCAGAGACTTGGCAAACGAGGGCACAGAGTCAGAGAGTCAGATAGCATGACGATAAGAACATGAAGGGGTGGCTCGTCAGCGGCTGGTTAGTTTCGGAAGTCAGCACATGTGGCAACGAGGGAGAATTATTCTTGACAGTGTTACATCATCTCTGAAGCACAGTATTTGAGGTTTTGTGTATACAACAGTATGGTGTAATATGTATATACAATGAATATAGAACATTAATATGCAGAACAATCCTCATCACTATTTACACACTTTTTCTCGCTTTTTCCTTTTTTTACCAAGCAGGCAGTTCAATCTCAGGTTAACTGTGCAAATGATGTGACTCCAATGAAATAATATTTTATTTATCTATCCATCTATCTATCTGTCTGTTTATTTATTGGGGAGAGTGAGAGGGAAAGAGAATCTTAAGCAGGCTTTACACCCAGCGGGGGTGCGATCTCATGACCCCGAGATCATGACCTGAGCTGAAATCAAAAAGTCAGCCCCACTGACTGAGTCACACAGGTGCTCCCACTGAAATAATATTAATAATTATTCCAGTGTAGGTTCCATTTAATGAGTGGCTTCATCTTCACCAGAACTTTGCTGATGCTTTTAGATATTTTGTTTCATTTACTACTTACAGCAACACGGTGAGATGGGGATTGTTGAGCAATTTACAGATTATGAATCTGACACTGAGAAAAGTTAATAATCAGGCAGCCAGGATTTGAGCACAGGTCAGTCTGATGCTGAACCTAACACACTGTCCATAGAACATGGGTGCACATATACACTATAGATAGATCAATGATAGAGAGATAGACTCACACACATCCATAGCACACAGATATATATATATGGTGCCACTGCATTTTTCTCTCAATTGCGTGACTTCAGAGAAATTGATAAAATATTATGATTAGATTCAAACTGTTCTAGTTCTTACTTTCTGAATTGCTGACTGAGAACCTTTTGGAGAGAAGAATTGATGTCTTGTGGACCTCAAAGAAGAGTAATGAGGAATGCTGATAGCTTTTATAACCCACACTTTACAGAACATATTGGCTAGAGAGAGATACTAAAAATTTAAGTAGCTAATGTTTCGCGGGGTTTAATTATGAATCAGGCACTTTCTATACGTTGCTGTGAGTTGAATTTTATCTCCTCAAAATCCAAATGTTGAAGTTCTAAACCTCAGTTCCTCGGACTGTGACCTTACTTAGAGATAGGGTCATTGCAGATGTAATTAGTTAAGACGAGGTCATATGGGAATACGATGGTCCCTTAACTCAATGTGACTGGCAGCCTTCTAAGAAGAATGCCACGGGGGCGCCTGGGTGGCTCAGATGGTTGGGCGTCTGCCTTCGGCTCAGGTCGTGATCCCGGGGTCCTGGGATCGAGTCCCGCGTCGGGCTCCCTGCTCCTTGGGAGCCTGCTTCTCCCTCTGCCTCTCTCTCTCTCTCTCTCTGTCTCTCATGAATGAATAAATAAAACCTTTAAAAAAATAAATAAAAAAGAATGCCACGTGGACAGGCAGGGCCATCTATAGAAAGAAGATGATGTGAAGACACAGGAAGAAGACAGCCATCTATAACGCCACAGAGAAGGGCCTGGAGCAGACCCTTCCCTCACAGCCTTCAGAAGGAACCAACCCTGATTCTGGCCTTTTAGGCCCCAGAACTGTGAGACCATCAATTTCTATTGTTTCAGCCCCCAGTTTGTGGTCCTTTGTTTTCGTACTGCTAGCAAATTATTACCTCCATTATCTCATTAAATCTTCCCAGCAAACCTATGAGGTCGGTGTTCTCACTGTCTTCAGTGCACCAATGAGGAGAAGTTAAGTGGCAGTGAGCAAGGGGCCCTCTACGCTGTGACGCCAGGTCCCACTTCTGTCACCCATATGCTATCCTGCCTCCACCCAGGAGAAGAGATAGCTGTTTCCCTTGATACTAAAGAGAAGGCAAAACACCCAGAAAATTCCCTGGTGTGAATTAAAGAGATCGACGATAGTTTGCCTTCTAAAGTCTTAAAAGAGTTAATCATGTGCTTTCCTGGGGTAGTGAGGAGAGAGTGAACCAGCTTCTCAGGCGCCAACAGGGTAACATTCCTGCCTGTCCTGATCATGAACATGGGAACTCACACACGCATTCCCGCTCTGGTGTTTATAGTATAAGGAGAAAGCATATCTGGGAAACTTCTTTCCTACTATCCCTCTAGGAGCCCTACATTCACTGGGCTTCTTGGCACAGGTGCTGGGTGAGTGGTCACTGGAACTCCAGGAGGGTGAAATAAGTACCCGGGCCACAAATTAGGGCTCCTCTCAAGATGTGGTACCCCGTAGCTGCATTACATCCAAATCCACCAGTCCTTTTATGAATGACAACTGAAGGATGGGTGGCTAATGCTGCCGGGGAAACGGACCATTATTTGCTCAGATCGTCGTGAGCACTTCCTGATGATTTATCTTTCCCTTTTATCGTTTTGTTTGTACCTTCGGTTTTAGAGAACGGATTTAACCCAGTGTTCATTTTTCATGTTCTAAAGTAGCATGAGTTTAGCTCTAAAGTAACCTCATAAGGAATGCTTCATTTCTGTTGTGGTAAATGATCTTTCAACTTTAAAAAGTGAACAAAACAAAAGGTCACATACATTGCATCCTCTTTCCTACTTTGTGTATATTTATGGTTAGAGGCTGTTAGGAGGAAAACATGCTTTTGTAAATAAAGAGGTTTGGAATCAAAATGAATTTGAATCCTGTTTCACTATTTTGTGTTGTCATATTTTTATCTAAAATTTGAGTCTCTGTTTCTTCCCCTAAAAGATAAGGGATAAAAATCAGTAACTGTTTTTATGGATTTTAAGTTTTAAGTGAGTGATGGATAAGACAAGTTCATTGTAGAGTGCCTGGCACATAGTAGGCGCCATTATTTCCAGTTTCTGTAGCTTGGGAATTGGTGATTTTCAAACACTATTAAGATACATTTGAATATCCCCAGCAAGAGGTGGTGAGCTAGAACCTTATACCTACTAAAACAACAAAAATAAAAAGGTAATAATACCAAGTAGAGGCAACAATATGGGGGAACTGAGAACTCTGAACTGCTAGTGTGTAAGCAAATTTTTTTAAAAGTCTGGAGACAATGAGAAGGTGTTTAACAAAACTAAGCAGGTTCACATCCTAAAGACCCAGAAATTCTATTACTGGGTACGTTGCTGGAGAAATTCTTTTGCATAAGCTTAAAGAAGCACAAATAGGAATGTTCACTGTGGCATTTTTTTGAAATAAGGAAGACTTAGAAACAACTATTCTAATGAATAGACTAGGGAATGGATGAATGAACTGTTCATGTTGTGAGATACGATGCAATGTCAAAGGGATGAATTAGATCTAAATACACCAAAACTGATAGATATCAGCATTTCAAAAGCACAATTTTTGAGGAAAAGGGTAAATGCACTACACTGGATGGGCATGAGAGGTGGTAGAGAGGAAGACAAGTGAAGTTACAGGGATAAAGGAGATCAAAGATGAGGGACCGGGTCTGGAGCAATTGAGAAATGTGCTGTGAACTGAGGGCAGGTTATATCAATCTCATTTTGAAGCCCTAAGATTCATACAATGACAATGACACAGAATAATAAAAGTAGACATGTTACACACTTTTCTTCCTCAAAATACCTCCATTGAGAGCTAATGGAAACAATTTGGGGCCATTAAAAAACAACATTTAAACAAGACTTCTTTTTTTCTGAGGCTTTTCCCCCTCCAGTATCGAATACGGTTTCATACGGGCTCACTCTCGTGCGGCCTTCATCTGGTCCCCATGAACACTTATGCTACCTTTGCCTCTGACAACTCCCAACCATTGCCAATGACCCACTTTTCCTTTGAATTTTCTACCAGGTTTTAGTCAGCATGCCTTTTGTCTTAAAATTTTAAGACACCAAGCATCACTCCATTATACCTCCTAATTGCCAGAGAAACAAATTAAGTTCCCAGAGGAGACTCTGAAAACTGTCACAGCTTGAGCTATAATAACAAAATACCAAGTGGACTAAACAACAGACATTTATTTCTCATAGTCCTGGAGGCTGGGAAGTCCAAGATCAAGGTGCCTGCAAATTCAGTTCTTGGTGAGTTCCATCTTCCTGGCTTGTAGAGGTCCCCCTTCTCAATGTATCCTCACATGATGGGGGGGAAGGAGGGGAGAGGAAGGGAGAGGGAGAGGGGAGGGGGAGGAGAGAAAGAGGGAGAGGGAAAGGGGGGAGAGAGAGAGGGAGGGAGAAGGGGAATCTGGTGTCTCCTCCTCTTCTTATAAAGTCACTAATCCATCGGGGGCTCCAACATCATGACTTCATCTAAACCTAATTACCTCTCAAAGGTCCCACCTTCTACTACCATATAACAGCTCCTAATACATAACATCACATTGGGGGTTAGGGCTTCAGCATATGAATTTTATAGGGATACACACTTTCAGACCATAATAAAAACCATGTCACTAGGCTTGAAGTAAGAAGAAAGTGCTGCCTTTTGGAGAGATAGGCCACATAGCAGAGCTCTATCCAATGAAATCTCTTCGTAACCTCCCTTTCTATAATCTTCAGCAACCTTATAATTCTGTACTCTTAAGGTGGGAAGGGTTCAAGGGTTAGAATTTTCCTCTCTGTGTGACACCTTCTTTGCCATCTGTACACTACCCTAAGGTCCTATTACATTTACTCTCTGCTCTTAGAGGCCAAGGAAACCTTTTTTTTTTTTTTTCATTTTAAAATCTTCATGCTTGCATGCACACTGTCTATCATATAGTAGGTACTTAATAGTTGCTTTTAAACTCACCTGGAGGCGCCTGGGTGGCTCAGTTGGTTAAGCATCTGGCTCTTGGTTTTGGCTCAGGTTATGATCTCATGGGTTGTGGGATGGAGCCCACCTTGGGCTCCTCACTTGGCCGCCTGGCGGGGAGTCTGCATGGATGGTTCTCTCTCTCTGTCCCTCCCTTGGTGCTCTCTCTCAAAATAAATAAATGAATCTTTAAAAAAATAAACTCACCTGGAATAGTACAATACCCTAACTGTCCCTCTGCTTCTACTCTCGTCATTCCCACCATCATTCATTTCCCCACGTAGTAAGCAAAATGAGTCTCTAAAACAGTACATCTGAAAAGTCACTCAGCAGCCCTAAACCCTTCAGTGAGCACCTACTTAGTGACAAAAGCCCAGTCTTTCCTGTGGTCTACAAGACTCTGCCTGACCCGGGCTCCAGCTATTTCTTCCCCCTCATCTGCGCTTCCCTCACTCCTCACCAGGTACACAGCCTTCTTTGCTGTTCAGTCATTGTCCATGCAAGATGCTGCCCCAGGACTTTTGCACTTGACATTTTTTCGGCTTCATAGATTCTTCCCTTAGGTATTTTCACAGCTTGCTTTCACATCTCTGTTCAAATGTCACCTCATCTAAGATACCTTCCAAAACCACCTAACCCAAAACAGCAGCTCACCTCAACATTTCCACCTCCTTATGTGGCTTTAGTTTTCTTCATTGCACTACCTGGCATTGTATACTCTTCTCTGCCTGTTCGAATGGGAGCTCCACAAGGACAGAGATTTTGGTGGTTTTGTTCACTGCTGTATCCCCAATACCCAGAACCGTTTTTGGCATATAGTAGGTATTGCCTGACTGATAGAGGATTAATGCCTTCTCCCATTCAAAGAGGTTGGTTGATTGAGCACTTCTGGCAGAAACTCCTCAGTTTGCCACTCAAGGCTATGCAGGGTCTGGCCCCAACTTCCCTTCCTTTCCTTTTTGCTTTAATTTCTCCTCAATTGCCCTTGCTTTCTTTTTTAAGATTTTATTTATTTATTTGACAGAGAGAGACACAGTGAGAGAGGGAACACAAGCAGGGGGAGTGGGAGAGGGAGAAGCAGGCCTCCCGTGGAGCAGGGAGCCCGATGTGGGGCTCGATCCCAGGACCCTGGGGTCGTGACCTGAGCCGAAGGCAGATGCTTAACGACTGAGCCACCCAGGCGCCCCTCTTTTCTTTTCTTTTTAAAGATTTTATTTATTTATTTGAGAGAGAGAGAGAGGAAGAGAGAAGCAGACCCCCCGCTGAGCTGGGACCCCCCCCCCATGGGGGACTCCATTCCAGGACCCTGGGATCACGACATGAGCCGAAGGCAGATGCTTAACTGACTGAACCACCCAGGCGTCCCAGGTTCATTTTTATTTTTTTGTTAAAGCCCTAAGGATTTTTCATGTTGGAAAAAACTTACCAGCCAAAAATGCTGCAGTACCAACTAATGGATTATACTACTTTTAGTAGTTTGTAAACTTTCATTTTCACTTGAAGATTTTTGCTGTATTTGTTTTCCACCTCAACTATTTTACTTACCATATTTTAAACACTACTTATTCTTCCTGTTGCCAGAGTAACATGAGCTTTTTACATTTTGAGATGCCACTTAAAAAGTGATGGTAGCAACTTCCCCCAGCCAGGTTTCTTCACAGTCATATCAAGATGTAGATCAGAACATCATAGCAAGATAGTAGGGGCTCTGAAAAGACACTATCGTAATAACAATGCTATGTGTTTATTACATTTATTTCATTTTGTCCTGGCCAATAGAGGAAAACTAGATTTTTCAACCATGTGCAGTTAAGAGTGGAAACTATGTTCTGGCCAATGCAATAAATGAAATGTAGCTGGAAGCTGTGTATACCCTTACAGGGCTGGCTCCTAAAACCTCTTGCATCATCCTATATGTCTTCCTTAAGTGCTGGGAGGATGTCATTATGAAGGTCAACCTTAGGAGCCATGTTCTGAAGATGGTGGAGGCTTGGTCAGCTTGGGTGCCTGCATGACTGTTTAGTAGAGGGACACTCTCCCTCCAGCTCCCTGCTACCATGTATTGGACTGTTACATGAGCCAAGAATAAACTTCTCTTGGTTTAACCATTGAGATTCAGAGGGATACTTTTGTAGTAGTCATTTACCAGAATTAACTGAAGCTTTTTATGAACATATTGCTAACAAATGAAGCAGTTTCAATTCATTAGCAGAGAAGAAATTATTTCAAGTATATAAAACATTGAGATGATTTTATGAATTGTCTTAATCCAAAATTTAAAAACAGAAAGTTTTCGGGGGGGCGCCTGGGTGGCTCAGTCGTTAAGCGTCTGCCTTCGGCTCAGGTCATGATCCCAGGGTCCTGGGATCGAGCCCCACATCGGGCTCCCTGCTCCGCGGGAAGCCTGCTTCTCCCTCTCCCACTCCCCCTGCTTGTGTTCCCTTTCTCACTGTATCTCTCTCTGTCAAATAAATAAATAAAATCTTAAAAAAAGTTAAAAAAAATAAAAACAGAAAGTTTTCTGTAAATTGGGTCCTGATAAAAGAAATTGGCATTTTAGTGCAGACTCCCAAGAGGTAAAGCAATGTATACTATTCTGTACATTTTTAGAGATCAATAAACTGAGGCCTGGAGAGCCTCATGCAAGTTTCTACGGTTGGTAAGGAGGTAGTGTGGCTGCAGAAGTCGCGCTTGTCACCCCTATGTTGTATTGGTTCTTATTGCTAGAAGGCACTGTTCAGCAGTTGGGGCGATCATAGAGCTGTTGACAAATCAACAACTATATTCTTGTGGCTGTTAAAACATTGATGCATCCTTTGCAAGAAGAGCAAATGATAATAACTTGAGTCTCATGATAAATCATTTTGTGCAAACCATTCCAGCTTCAAATTGCTTTTCAATGATTCATTATGCATGAAGAACTCTAGTATAAAGTTTGAGTTTCAACACTTACAGAAACTTTCCTCTGGATTCATCTGGAGAAACTGAGTTTTCTTTTCCTGCAAATTGCTTTAGAGCTGCTAGCTCAGCATGGCTCTCTATTCTTAGTGCACATTCAAAACAAATAGGCATTTTGGAATTGTCACACCAGGACTGATGAGCAAAACTTAGCATATCGAATGCAGTGCAGAGATCCAGAGGTATGTCAATCATAAACATTTTTTTTCAGTTCATGTTAAAATCTTGAATGGGATAATTTGTATACAAATAACTAATCTAATTTGAATATAAGTAACCCCTTGTAGCAGAGTACCCTGTCAACTTTCATTTATTCATCAAATATTTTTTATGCACCCATTCTGTAGTAAGGCACTGTTTTAGGTACTTGGGGTTTATTTCTCAAAAAACAAAGATTCTAGGCTTCATTAGAGCAAATTGTGAATGCTTTCCTCAGGGAACAATCCATTATAATGCCACTGGAAGAACCTGGATCACACTGGCTTTTCATTTTTTTCTGCAAGAATGCCAAGCACATGGTATTTGCATGTAATGGGAGGTCTTAGGGAACATTACACTGGTGTGCTCCATTTTGGCTCCAGTCTGTGACACTCCTGGTAACTCTCTTGTTGCTTTTGGGAATATAAATCCCTTCTGAGTCACAAAAGATATTTTCCCCTGAGGAAGAGACGTTTCAAAGGTTTGTGTCTTCCTTGGAGGTAATTAAGATATACTCTTCAGAAAGTTGAAACAATGGAGGGCATGGATGAATCAATGTTTTATGTGTGGATAAAAATGAGATCTCACCAGGAGGTTGTTCTCTCACCAAGAAAAATATAAATAGATCATGTGTATCACATAGTGTGCGTATCATGAATAATATATCACAGGGCACCTGGGTGGCTCACTCAGTTAAACATCTGCCTTTGGCTCAGGTCATGATCCTGGGGTCTTGGGATCGAGCCCCACGTCGGGCTCTCTGCTCAGTCTGCTTTTCCCTCTCCCTTTGCCTGGCACTCCCCCTGCTTGTGTGCACACACACACTCTCTCTCTCTCCCTCTCAAATAAATAAATTAAAAAACACAAACAAAAAAAATTACACACCACAGGTAACTAGATCGGTAATTTTCTATTGCTTGATAGTTAGGCTTCCCATATTCCAAACCTTCCAGAATATGGCCACAGAGCCAAAAAGATAAGAAAATATTCTTTTTAAAAGGATAATTACAGTCCTAACAAGGCCTGCCTGATGTATCCCCTGACCTCAGCTCACCATGTTGAGCTGCACTGGCCTTCTTTCTGTCCCTTAAACAAGCCAGACTTGTTAGCTCCAGTGGATTGGCTGTCTCCTGGAAGGACCCTTTCCCAGATCTGTAAGGGATGGTTGGTTCAGTTTTCTTAATCAGATCTCTGATTAAATGCCCCCTTCTCAGACAGGCATTCCTTGATCAGTCTGACTGAAATACTGTTTTCCACCCACTCTTGCGACTCTATGCAATCAGATATCTTGTTTAGCGTTCCCATGGAACTTATTCCTCTGCCATCTTATTAGTTTGTTTGCTTTTTCCACATCGCTTCACCACTCCAAAAGTTAGGTCCCATTAGAGCAGGAACTTTGTCTGTTCTGTTCTATCCCTGGCATCCAGAACACAGCTGGCCCTTAGAAGGGATTCATGAATATTTGCTGAATGAATGGATGTAAGTTACATTTCATAGAAACAGGCCTGGAGCCACCAAAAAACTGTATTTTGCTGGAGTTTAAAGTTATTTTGTTTATACACTTGTTATTTAAACAGAAAATTATGTCAGACTACCATTATGCAATTGATATTGCTGGAAGTATTTCAATATTTTGGCCAGAATTTAACCTAAAACATAATTTATTCCCACCTTAGTATATGTGAGTATATACTAATACATCTAGTTAGAGGAATACAAACACACAGTGAATTCAGCTGGAAAGAGTCAGCAATAGAGGCAGCCTGTGGTTAATAAGCCTGACCTTGAACCAATTCTGTCAAGGAGTGATTATTGGATAAAAGGTAGCACTTTCATGGAGAAATGGCAGCAGGAGGAGAATTTAGACTTAACCACGTGGCCGTTTAACGACTGAGCCACCCAGGTGCCCCTAGGCAAGTACGGTTTTATCACAAATGTTCTTCTGTAAAGTTCTGAACATCTGGGTATAGAGCTCAATTCCTTCGTGATGCAGAACAGATTAACGGGCAGCAGACATTTACTGCATTGACTTCTGCGAGCTAATCTCTTTATCCGTGAGGGAGATAGACTAATTCTTGCACTTCAGATTTTTGTGGAACTGAAACAAAACTACATACATGGCATTGAATGTGCCCCAAACACAGTAGGTACTTCGTAAATATTCACATATTCATTGATACATTCAAAAAGATTGTGCTTGGTGTAATTATAGAGTTAAAATCAGCTGTTTTTAAAAAAACTATCTTGTGGCACTCAACAGACTTTTTTTTTTAAAGATTTTATTTATTTATTTGAGAGAGAATGAGAGAGAGAGAGAGAGCATGAGAGGGGGGAGGGTCAGAGGGAGAAGCAGACTCCCCGCTGAGCAAGGAGCCTGATGCGGGACTCGATCCCGGGACTCCAGGATCATGACCTGAGCCGAAGGCAGTCGCTTAACCAACTGAGCCACCCAGGCGCCCCAACAGACTTTTTTTTTTTTAAAAGATTTATTTATTTATTTTTAGAGAGAGAGAGAGTGCAAGTATGGGGAGGGGCAGAGCTAAGCATGGAGCCTGACGTGGGCGTGATCCCCCGACCCTGAGATCTTGACCTGAGCCAAAACCAAGAGTCGGACGCTTAACCGACTGAGCCATCCAGGTGCCCTGGCACTCAACAGCCTTACGGGGATTCTTATTATTCAACTATTCTAAATAGTCACCGTGTATGTTTGCACACATGCTCATATACAAACGTGTGCTGGGGATGAGTGAGGAGCACGGTAAGCAGTGGAATGAGAGAAAGAACTAAAATGGGATATGGTAAGTTAGAATGCATGGGAAGTGATTTTCAGTTTTGTACGTTAGAAGTACTGGATGGTTATGTGGGATTATTATTAACCAGAGGCCATGCAGCAGGTTGTTCAACTCACTGACATTCTTAAGACTTGTAAATCTGTGTTATTTCGGGCACTTGACCACTGGAAAACCACAGTAAATGTTTGGAGGATGTGTTTAACTTTTGCTTGCTTCACAACTAATATTCTAATAAACGCTATTCAAATTTTTATATTCCAGTAGAATAGAAGACACCTAATCTTTATTCTTATCCTAAAAGCTTTTATAAATAATATTTATCTCAATGTTAAAAGTGATGTGTATCTATAGTCCCATTAAACTGGCCTAGATGTCATATTAAAAACTGCTAACTACCATGAACAATTAGGGCTACATCTAAATACTTCTGATATATCAGGTGTATTTCAAATCTGCAGGAAGAGAGTGAGTTTCAAAGCCTGCTTCTGGATAAATATTTGGCTCTACTGAAAATTTTGGAAAGGTGATATAATAGCTTTCCATGATAATAGCTATTATTAATAGCTACATGTTTCATTATATTTAATCCTCCTGTATCAGTGAGAGTCGTGATTGAAAATAGAATTCCACATAGATAATTCTACTGAGAAGACTTTAAGAAGGGTGGGGACGGGGATAAGGGAACCAATGAATGATGCTGAGGAGGCTAGCGGCCCAGCAACAATGGCAAATGGTTATGAGTTGAGGAGGCTAGAAGGGAAAAGGAGAGTGTCCCCAGAGTCCAAGGAGAGCTGGAGCCATACAGGAAGGTGCAACTGGCAGAAGTTGAAGTCCTGAGAGAGTTGGCCACTGCCTGAACTTCCTAATAGAAGTGGAGGAGGGATAGGGAAGAAATACCCCAGCTTCTCTGTTTTCCTGCCCTCCCATCTTCTACTGTTAGGCCATAGTACCCGGGGAGTCTATGGATGCAGACCATTGATGTCAGCCTCCTGGGGCACACATTAGGACAGAGAAAGATGCAAAAGGATTAATCACCTCCAGGGGTAAAAGCTATGTCATTAACATGAAGGCACTAAGCCTGCCAAACTACACAGATTGTAAATAATAAGATCAGGACCTGAACTCACACTCTTTCCGTGATAGCATTAGGATTAATCAACTCAGGATGAAAAAGAATGGGTCTGGACTAGCATGCAATGAAGAGGGACAATAGTGGATAGATTAGACAGAATGACAAAAGGAAGGCGAGGAGGGTTAAGGGTGAATTCCAGAAAAGAGACAAGGTAAATAAAAGGTAGTCTCTGAGACAAAGTCAGAATCATTACATCAGATGAAAATGATCCCACCATGATTGAAAGAGTGGTAAACAGAATTTATAAGCAACTGGGATCATATAATAAATCAAAGTTTAAGTGTATGGTAGGTGTTTAATAAATGCCTGTAGAATGAATGAAGACAAATATATTAGTAGTTAAGGTCATGAGGTCTGGAGAAAAAAGGACTAGATGGGACCCAGGCTCTACAATTTAGGTAATCAGAAACAAGGGCCTCATTTTCCTTGTTTGTAAAATTAGACTAATATGGTAACTACCATATGGTAGTTACCAAATATTGTAACTATTGTACGTAACTATTGTATGGTAACAAATGTAGTAACCACCCCAGAGGGTTGTACACTGAATAAATCTAAACTGAATAGCTATAAGTGTATGTATACACACATATGCACACATGCATTGCTCGGTAAAATGCCTAGCACACAGTGGTGTATAATTGTTATCTATTTCATATTCTAACTAGCTCAGTGTTAACCCCAACGATTATAAGAACATCATTCGTAATCATATGTACTACTTTTAAGCAGACTGCATTGAGATGTTCAGAATTTTCTCAGCACACGAACAAACCTATAAAACTCCTCTGTATATCTTAATTGTCTTGAGCACTATGCCCTAAATGCCTTTAGTCATAACAAAATACACATTGACACCACAATAGCTATAGATCAGCAGGTGCTCTGATTTATTACTGAGCACTGATTAACTACATTAGAAGACACAAATGATTTACTATTTTTTTTTAATGTGAAAGGAAAGGTGTTTTGTGATTTATCCTCCTTGGCTTCAATAATGCGAACACCAGTGTTTCCAAGAGGACTAACTTGATGAATGCTTGTCTTCATTTGGGGCACCCAACTTCTGCTGGGCTTCCTGGCACATTTAAAACAATTTTACTGTCTGTAAAATATTATAATGCTGGGCAATGTTTCATTTAATTCATCACTCTATTTTATAGCAATATCACATAGTTTATTTGCATTTGAAAAGCAGTGGAATTTCAGTCTTTTTCCTGGTACATTGACTTTTATAACTTGCATATTTTTGTACTACAGTTGTAGCTGTCATTATGGTTTATTTCATAATGGAGTCTTAAGTTGTATCTTTTTTGACACAGAAATACTTTATTCAAACATGCATTCCATTTGGTTTTTATCTTTATTTTCCCACTTTGACAAAGAAATGCCTTGGGAGACACCATCGGTGTCTCCTGCCACATCCTCTCTGCCCACCTTTGATTTTGGCTGTGATCTGGAGGATACTTCCTTGCTTCCCACTTCCAGCACCATCTGTATCTCTTAGCTTTTCTACCTCAAGGCTTTACCCGGAGCCCTGGGAGCCTGGGATTCTGCCTTAGAGCTGGGAGGTGGGGGTGGGACAGAAGTGTCCCTAGGTGCAACCTCCAACTATGTGGATAAATACATCAGCCTTTCAACAAGAACAGTCATGTGTGTCACTTCTACTCAGCCTTAGTTTGGCAATAAAAGGACTAGTGGAGATGAAAGTAACTTGGAAAGGGCATTCTCTATGCAAGGGAGACAGAGCAACTTAACCACAGCCAATTGATAACTAGTGAGAACAGGCCAGATCTCTTAATTTCTCAAAAGAAGTTAGAAATATTGCTAATTAAAGTTTTTGAAATGAAAAAAATTTCAAAATAAAATATCTTGCTTTTAGTCTGGATTTAGCCTTTGGATTACCAGCTACAAAACAAAATTATAATACCAGTAGCTGGCTTTCCTATATGATAGCCAAACCAGTTAGTAGCAAGTATCTAGGATAAAATGTAGTGAAAACAAGCAGGATCTAAAGGAAAAACACAGAGTCTTATTGAGAGATATAAAAGAATATCTGAAAATTATAAAGATGCAAATTGTTCCTAAATTAACTGCTAAAATTAGCACAATACTAATGAAAATTGCATTTTTTTAGAACCTGAAGGAATTATTATAAAGTCCATTTGGAAAAATAGCTAAACAAAAATAGTTTCCAAAGAAAAACTGGAAGAGATACTTGCTAAAGCAGATATTAAATGTATTACAAGATTACAGTAATTGAAACCCTGTCAAACCACAATGAGGTATCATTCACACCCACTAAGGTGGCAATAATAATAATAATAATAATAAAACAGGAAATAGCAAATATTGGTGAAGATGTGAAGAAACTGGAGGCTTTGCACATTGCTGATGGGAATGTAAAATGGTGAGGCCACTGTGGAAAACAGTTTGGAGGTTCCTCAAAAAGTTAAACATAGAATTACCATATGACTCAGCAAGTCCCTTTCTAGCAATATATGGAGAAGAATGGGGAAGAACTGAAACAGATATTCACACAAAACCTCGTGCACCAACGTGTTGACAAAAGGTGGAAAAAGCCCAAATGTCCATCAGACATCAGTTTGGGCCAATAGTTACACAATTGTGAAGAGGAAAGTTTTGATCAAAGAAAATTATATCCACTCAAATTATAGTTCATATATGATGCTAATGAAAAGATAAATTCAGATACACAATAGTGCAGAAAATATAACTCCAAAAATATGCTTCTCGAGAAATATGTCCAGGCATTCACAAGTCAACAGAGAAATAAATGTTTATAATCCAAAAATGAGGAGTTTGTGGTATTAAAGGAATGGGTTGAGTATAGGAAACATTTTAATACAAAATAAGTAACCAGCAATTATATTAAATATTGCTTTAAAACGTTGTAAATGTTGAAAGTAATTCTTAAAAGAAACAAACATGTAATACTGAAAACAATAATTTGATGTGACTAACATATATTGAACTCCCCAGATTATATCTACTGATGTAGGATGAGGAGAAGTAAAACTAAGTAAATTCCCATTTTACATAGAGTGGGGTAAGGTAAATTCACTATTGATTTTGGTAATCAGAAAATTATAGTATTTTTATTTTTTAATCTTAATGTGACAAGCAGTATATATTAAAGTTGTATATACCTCTGTGAAATCACTGGACTAGATAAAACCCAAGAATAGTTAGACTATGCAACAAAACAAAAAATTAACAGTATATTTTCTTAAAAGAGGAAGTATGAAATAAGAGAACAGTTATTTTAGTTGTGAGAATAGACACAAATGGGTTAATCTCTCCTATTACATAGCAACATTCTCATATTGATTTAAAAGGATATTTCGGATATAAATTGTGTGTAAAGTTTCATCTAAAGTAATGAGGCAGGTGATTAAAAAATGAAGGGATGATGAAAGTTATAAAGCAAGTAGAAACGAATAGCAAAAGAAACAATAAATTTCAAAGAAAGGATAATTCAAGGCAAATTATTAAACAGGATAATTTTATATCAATAAGTATGGTTCACAATGACGATATAATAGTCATGAACCATTTTAGCAGAATATGTATCTTTGAAATAGTTCATGTAAAAAAGGTTTTAGAAGTATACAGAGAACTTGATAAAAACAACTGTGGAATATTATGAAACATGCAACTAAAGAAACAAATTATATCCAAAGGCCAGATATTTCAATAACAAAGTTAATCATTTAAAAATTTGTATACACAAAAAAATAAATTATTATGTACAACCACCTGAATTATTACTAGATACAAAATAAAATCCAAACTCAACTTTACACTATTTAGAGAAAGTAAAGTGAGATTATTTCATATCAAAACATGACATGTATCCAAGGAGCTACTCCACAGCAAATCCAAAACCTTGAACATTTAATAGCTCAAGCAGACGAAATTTAAAAATAATTGAATTAAACATCTAACCAATGAAATTTGAAAATGAGCAGCCAAAGAGTTATTGAAAGTTGAGGCACCTGAGTGGCTCAGTTGTTAAGAGCCTGCCTTCAGCTCAAATCATGATCCGGGGTCCTGGGATCGAGGCCCGCATTGGGCTCCCTGCTCGGCGGGAAGACTGCTTCTCCCTCTCCCACTCCCCCTGCTTGTGTTCCCTCTCTTGCTGTCTCTCTCTCTGTCAAATAAATAAATAAATAAAATCTTTAAAAAAAAAAGAGTTATTGAAAGCATTATGGACTGAAGGGAAAATTCTGTAAGAAAGGTAAAAGTAATTTCATTCCAAAAGTCAGAGGAAGAGCACAATGCCAAAAATGGTACAGAGTATAGAGCAAATAAGGAACCAAGAACTTGGAAAATAGTTAAAACAAGAGAAATGATAAAATCTAAAAAAACTGTTACTTGTCTGGAGGAAACTCAACAATCCAATGTTCTTGAAACGCCTAGCAAACATAACTGGGTTAAAGAAGAAACTACTAAAATCAATAATGAGAAGCTAGATATAGTAGCACATGTCTACATTATTTTTTAAATTAAGAAAATATTATACACAATTCTGTGCTATATATGAAATAAACTGGATAAAGTTGATTATTTCTATTCATTCTATTCATTCCAATTCTCCTACATGACACTCATTGTAAACAACGAAGAGTATTTACAGTGCAAGAAACCATGTTGTTAACTACAGATACTATGTTGTAGAGCAGATCTTGTTCATTTTGCACAGAAACTCTGCATTTGCCCAAATTCATCAAGAGTTTGCATACATTAAATGTGTGCAATACTTTTGTGTATTAGTTATATCTCAATAAAGCTAAAAATGTGAGCAGTATTTAGTCTTTTATAACGGCACAGACTGAATTAGACTTCAGAATCTAAACACTATTACTGTTTACTTTGGTCAAAACATTGTTTGATCTATTATTTGTTTTGTCTCCAGTCACTCTAATAATAATTTTGCATGCTATATCTCTATCTACCTATATGATAATTTATTTGTCATGTGCCTCTACTCTCATCTTTCATAGAGTGTTGTTCATATAAGCCATCCAATATTTGCAAAACTCTTTTAAGTTTCCTTGAAGCAGTTTGCTAGTTCCTAAGATCGAGATCATTTGGAGTGTCTTTGTAAACACCAAAATATACACTTGTTCTGGTAAGATACCAAAGCATGAGCATAAATTTATTCAGTCTTACAGCTTCCCCTAAATGCATTATGCCTCAGAGGTCTTAGCTGGAAATTTGGGTTAAAATAAACAACCTCAGTGTGAAGTCCATGCTTCATTTGTTCTCAGCTTTCCTAAGGCCATAAATAATGAAAGACAGATTTTTAACTTCTTAGTATTTCCAATGACGTCATCAGGCATAAAAGCATGGCAGTGAAACAGAGCATTAGGAAATGAGCAGGCACTTTGTACATCAATAGAAACAACATCTGTTGGATCCTGATCTCTGCAGTCTGTGTTCTTCAAAACAGGTGCTTAATTTTCCTGTGCTAATAAGTCTGTGTAAATTGAAACATTATATCATCTTCATGGGAAGTACTGATTCTTCCTTCCATGGAAACAAATATTTGTTAAACTCTTTCAATATCTCCTAATTTCAAAAGCCTTGTATTAAAACTACATATTAATCATTAAGCTCATGGCAACTGAGTGGCCAATGTTACTTTTATAAGAATAGAAAGCACAATGAGAATTTGAAACTTATATTGGGTATTATTAACTTAATAGCACCTGGCAGTTTTAAGCACAAAAGAATTTGTACTTGGTTTCTTTTAAAAAAATTTTATTATTGAAGTATAGTTGACATACAATGTTATATTAGTTTCAGGTGTACAACTTAGTGATTTGACAATTCTGCACATTACGCAATGTTCTCCATGATAAGTGTAGTTACCATCTGTTATTACAATATTATTGACTATATTCTCTATGTTGTACTTTTCATCTCTGTAACCTATTCACTTCTTTTATAACTGGAAGTTTGTACCTCTTAAGCCCCTTCACCTATTTCACCCATCTCCTTACTTTTTACTCCTCTGGGTAAAAAACAAACTAGTTTGTTTTCTGTATTTATGAGTCTGTATCTGTTTGGTCATTTGTTTTGTATTTTCGATTCCACATATAAATAAAATCATATGGTATTTATCTTTCTCTGTCTGACTTATTTCACTTTGCATAATACTGTCTAGGTCCATCCATGTTGTCATGAATGGCAAGATCTCATTCCTTTTTATGGCTGAGTAATATTCCATTGGGCCTATATGCCACATCTTCTTTATCCGTTCATCTATTGATGGACACTTAGGCTACGTCCATATCTTGGCTGTTGTAAATAATGCTGCAATAAACAGGGGGTGCATCTATCTTTTCAAATTGGTGTTTTCATTTTCTTTGGGTAAATACTCAAAAGTGAAATTATTGGATCATATAGCATTTCTATTTTCCATTTTTTGAGGAACCTCCATACTGTTTTCCGTGGTGGCTGCAACAATTTACATTCTCACCAACAGTGTATGAGGTTTCTTTTTTCTCTACATCCTCATCAATATTTGTTATGTCTTGTCTTTTTGATACTAGCCATTTTGACTGGTGTGAGGTGATATATCATCATCGTTTTGATTTGCATCTCCCTGATGATGAGTGATGTTGAGCATCATTTCATGTGTCTGTTGGTCATCTGTATGTCTTCTTCGGAGAAATGTCTATTCATGTCCTCTACCCTAATCAGATTATTTGTGCTTTTGGTGTTGAGTTGTATAAGATCTTCGTATATTTTGGATATAACCCTTTATTGGATACATCATTTGCAAATACCTCCTCCCATTCAGTAGGTCATCTTTTGTTTTGTTGATGGTTTCCTTCACTGTGCAAAAGCTTAATTTTAGTTTGATGTAGTCCTAATAGTTTATTTTTGCTTTTGTTTCCCTTGTCTGAGGAGACATATCCAGAAAAATGTTACTAAGGCCGATGTCTAAGAGATTACTGCCTATGTTTTCTTTTAGGAGTTTCATGGCTTCAGTTAGGTATTTAATCCATTTTGGGTTTATTTTTGTGTATGGTGTAAGAGAGTAGTCTAGTTTCATTCTTTTGCATGGAGCTGACAGTTTTTCCAACATCATTTATTGAAGAGACTGTCTTTTTCCCATTGGATATTCTTGCCTCCTTTGTTGTAGGTTAACTGACCATATAAGGTTGGGTTTATTTCTAAGCTCTCTTGTTCCACTGACCTATGTGTCTATTTTTGTGCCAGTACTATAGTGTTTTGATTACTATATCTTTGTAGTATATCTTGAAACCTGAGATTGGTTGCTAGAGGTGAAATGGACATAGTAGCTGAGCACATTGGTAGCAGAAGACTACCGTGGGAGGAAGGGACTCCCACTGTGGTACGGTGACAAGTGGACCAGATTTTTAAAGCTGCCCTGGTGCTGTGAGGGCCAACAGTACTGTGGTACCTTTTCTTCCTTTAGGGTCAGGGTGCTTGGCTTTTCTTGAATTCTCTTGACAACTAACCAGTGCCTATGATTCCTACTTCTCTCATTTCCCTGTGCAGCCAACCAACTAGTACCTCATTAACTGAAATAACTTGAGTAAAACTCTATATTTTGGAAAAAGCCTAAAGTGCATGTGTGGGGACACACACACACACACACACACACACACACACACAATTCCTTAAACATTCTTCCTAGATTCTAACCAATGATTTAAAGTGACACCAGACATTTATGAAATCATGAGAGCAGTAACTCTAAATTTGAGACAAGTAATGACATGAAAACCATTCTGAAAGTTAGTGAATTGAATGATTCTCACCAAGGTTAGTTATCTTGTATAAGAGGCAAAAAAGGATAGTATTCATATTTTAAAAAAATAATAGTAAGAGCTATGAAGTATACAAAAGTTAAGTCCTAGATACTTTGACATTTTAAACGAAGTCATGTCAAATATACTCAAACACATTTAATATTATATTAGCAAAGATATTAAGAAACTGGAGAGTATAACTGCCTATAAAATAGAATTATAAAGGATCTTCAGCTTTCAAAACTTGTAAGTTATCTATTAGTTGGAAACAATAAACATAATGTTTACACAGTATTGAATATATGGCCTACACACACAATTGTATTTTCCGGAATAAATTCTGTCAGATTATACTTCATCAATCATAGATATAGGATTGTATGGTGAGTCAGGAATCATCTTAGTGACTAGAATTTGAGAAGCCTGAAGAGATTGAAAGCAAAAGATACTCAGATGCAATGTTCTTACTGCACATTTAAAAAAAAATTTTATTATGTTATGTTAATCACCACACAATACCTCATTAGTTTTTGATGTAGTGTTCCATGATTCATTGTTTGCGTATAACAGCCAGTGCTCCATTCAGTACGTGCCCTCTTTAATACCCATCACCAGGCTAACCCATCCCCCCACCCCCCTCCCCTCTAGAACCCTCAGTTTGTTTCTCAGAGTCCATAGTCTCTCATGGTTCGTCTCCCCCTCCGATTTGCCCCCCTTCATTTCTCCTTTCCTACTATCTTCTTTTTTTATTAACATATAATGTATTATTTGTTTCAGAGGTACAGGTCTGTGATTCAACAGTCTTACACAATTCACAGCGCTCACCGTAGCACATACCCTCCCCAATGTCTATCACCCAGCCACCTCATCCCTCCCACCCCCCACCACTCCAGCAACCCTCAGTTTGTTTCCTGAGATTAAGAATTCCTCATATCAGTGAGATCATATGATACATGTCTTTCTCTGATTGACTTATTTTGCTCAGCATAATACCCTCCAGTTCCATCCGCGTTGTTGCAAATGGCAAGATTTCATTCCTTTTGATGGCTGTGTAATATTCCATTGTATATATGTATATATATATATATATATATATATATATATATATATATATACCACATCTTCTTTATCCATTCATCTGTCGATGGACTTCTTGGCGCTTTCCATAGTTTGGCTATTGTGGACATTGCTGCTATAAACATCGGGGTGCACGTACCCCTTCAGAACACTACATTTGTATCTTTGGGGTAAATACCCAGTAGTGCAATTGCTGGATCGTAGGGTAGCTCTATTTTCAACTGTTTGAGGAACCTCCATACTGCTTTCCAGAGTGGCTGCACCAGCTTGCATTCCCACCAACAGTGTAAGAGGGTTCCCCTTTCTCTGCATCCCCGCCAACATCTGTCGTTTCCTGACTTGTTAATTTTAGCCATTCTGACTGGTGTCAGATGGTATCTCATTGAGGTTTTGATTTGGATTTCCCTGACGCTGAGCAAAGTTGAGCACTTTTTCACATATTTTTTAAATGCCAAGTATTTGAGAGAAAACCAGGAAGCAACTTTCCAAGTTATACCCCAAAGCTACTGGCTAGTATGTGGTCTGAAGTCACAACAATCCAATGATTAGAACAACGTTGTTCCTCATCTCTCCCTATCCACAGGTATGTGTGGTTTCATCCCATTGTATCTGAGCTTGTAAATTTTCCATCCAGTTGTATTCAACCCTACTCTTATGGGACTATTTGATGCAAACATTTAAAAAATAAATTTGTTTGGTGAAGGAAAAAGGTTGGAGTTTTTTTTTTAGATTTTATTTATTTATTTGAGAGAGAGAATGAGATAGAGAGAGAGAGCCTGAGAAGGGGGAAGGTCAGAGGGAGAAGCAGACTCCCTGCTGAGCAGGGAGCCTGATGCGGGACTCGATCCCGGGACTCCAGGATCATGAGCTGAGCCAAAGGCAGTCTCTCAACCATCTGAGCCACCCAGGCACCCCAAAGGTTGGAGATTTAAATGGTTATGACTAATCTCTGTAACTTACAGATATTTGTGTGAACACTTTCCAAGGTCTGTGTCCTGCACTACATGGAAAGCTCTGTGAGGGCAAGGACCATATTTAGTCTGCAAACCACTTTCTCCTCAGTACTTAGCTTAGTAACAAGGCACATACAAGATGGCCAATAAAGATTAGGTAAATTAATGATAATGGAAAATGGTTTTAAAATTTCTCTGTCCAATCCTCCAACCCTGCCATTGCTTATCAGTTGTTAATTCTTTATTTCTTGACCCTTATTGGTATAGTGTAGATAGACATACTGGAATGTAAAGCAAGATAGTAGGGGCTATGAATAATAAAAATGAAGAGGTGCTTTAAAATTTGAATTTCTAGGGCGCCTGGGTGGCTCAGTTGGTTAAGCGACTGCCTTTGGCTCAGGTCATGATCCTGGAGTCCCGGGATCAAGTGCCACATCGGGCTCCCTGCTCGGCAGGGCGCCTGCTTCTCCCTCTAACCCTCCCCCCTCTCATGCTCTCTCTCTCTCTATCTCATTCTCTCTCTCAAATAAATAAATAAAATCTTTAAAAAAAATTTGAATTTCTAGAACAGCAAAAAGAAAAGCTTGATCAATATAATTCTCTCAATATTTTATTCAATTTTCTTGGAAGATTTTCAGGAGATTTAATAAGCTAGAACTTTGATGATCTGCTGCAGTAGACGTACAAGATAGGATTATTTGTTGATTGGACCTAAATGGGACCAAAGATTCCAATGAGGTCCTACCAGCTGCAACGAATTGTTTTCAATATACCATGCTTTTTTCCACAACACACTATTTATCAATGAATTGAAAATCAGACTTCAAATGATAAGAGAAGCTTTTACTTATATACATATATTTTCTATTATCATTCTTTAGCTTTCTTTTTTTGTTTGTTGGTTTTTTAGGGAGAGAGAAAGCATGAGTGGGTGGGCAGGGAAGGGTAGGAGGAGGGGGAGGGGCAGAGGCAGAGGGAGAGAAAGAATCCCAAGCAGGCTCTACGCTCATCCAGAAGCCAGACATGGAGCTTGATCCTACAACCCCAAGATTGTGGGGTTCCCCTGAGCAGAAACCAAGAATCAGATGCTTATCTGACTGAGTAACCCAGGTGCCACCATCTTTCAATTTTTGGATCCTTGCAGGGAGCAATGTTTGCTGATATGGTGGAATCTGGAATGCTTGTCTTTAATTTCAAGAACTAAACATATTTATGATCACTTTATAAAAAGAAAAGTGAGTTTTACTTATAATTCTTTTAATCTTTGGTATGTTGTAGATAATTTTCATGCTAAGAAAATACATTTGTTGCCCATGGCACTGTCATTATTAATATATCTTTTTTTTTAAAGATTTTATTTATTTATTTGAGAGAGAGAGAGAATGAGAGATAGAAAGCACGAGAGGGAAGAGGGTCAGAGGGAGAAGCAGGCTCCCCGCCGAGCAGGGAGCCCGATGCAGGACTCGATCCCGGGACTCCAAGACCATGACCCGAGCCGAAGGCAGCCGCCCAACCAACTGAGCCACACAGGTGCCCAATATATCCTTTTATTATTTTGACTAAATATTTTTAAAAAGATTTCATTTATTTATTTGAGAGAGAGAGAGAGAGAGAGAGAGAGAGAGAGAATGAAGCAGACTCCCCCTGCCGAGCAGGGAGCCCGATACGGGGCTCTATCCCAGGACCTGGAGATCATGACCTGAGCTGAAGGCAGATGCTTAACTGATTGAGCCACCCAGGCGCCCCAAATAAATATTGTTTTTATATTTTACTGAACAAACTGTAAAACTGAAAATTTTATTTACAGTACCTTTAAGATATAAAATCTTTAATTACCAACAGACCTAAATATTTACAAACAGACCAATATATTTCTCTGTAATCTGTTTCTTTCCTTTTCTCCCTGTCCCTCTCTGTCCACTTGTCTGTCTGTCTCTGTCACTCCCTCCTACTCTCTCCTAAACTTCTCATTATTCTACGTTCTGACTAAAATTAAAACATGAATTTTTACAAATAGCTTTCTTTACAGCAGAAGGTGAAGTCATTTGGTGGCACCACTCCTGAAGTGGTGTCCAATCTCACTTAGGTAAATCTCCATCTATTTTGCCAAACAGGTTTGGCTGCTAGGATTGATTTCACGTATCAGGTTACTGGAGAAAACAAACCTGTCAGGCAAGCAACGCTTTATGTGGCTTATAAAAACCTTGTCAAAGTTTGGGTCTTTGAGCTGGCTTAAAAGTGTTTTTGAAATGGTAACATTTTGTTTACATAATCTGTTTTTAATTAATGTGTTTTATATAAATCTCATCATTGGTTCAAGTAATACAAAAATGGACAAAAAAAATATCCAGTTCCTGATTCCCAGCAACGAGAAATGTTTCCTGATTCTTGCAACTTTTTCCTCTCTGGGGAGGGGAAGGAGATAAATATATAGTGTATAAGGTAGATTAAATTGTACTCTCTGTTTTAAATAAGGGCTGTTTGGGGACATGTTAGGCTGTAAGAGCTGAGGTATGAATAATTGACATTATCTAAATAAAACCTGGGCTGTGCCTTCTCCTGGAATTTCTAAAAATCAGCTCACAGAGGGAGAGAAAGGAGGGGAAGGCAAGGGGCTGAACAAATCATAAAGTGACAAGCGCTCTTAAGGAACCCCTCAATGCTCTCATGTCTGACAGCCATGAAACACCATGTGGATGTTTACCATTTAGCCTTGTCCATTGGAATGGAACTTTTGGATCTGGGTGCCAGATCTGATCTTTCCTCAGTTTCCTTTTGATTCGGAAAGTGACATCTCTATACAGTCAATTGCCTAAGCCAAACATTTAGGAGTTGTTCTTTGTTTCTCTCCTTCTGTCAGTCCCATATATAATCCATCAGCAAGGTCTCCTGGCTTTACCTCCAAAGTATTTTCCCTATCTTTTCATTCATTTTTATCCTGACCATTGCCACCCTATACCAATCCATCGTAACCACTTGGATAATAACCCAATTCGCCACCTTCTCTTGCAATCCATCTTCTTCTTCCCAGCATTCATAATGTTGCTTTTAATTCATCAAGCAGATAATTTCTTTCCCTGGAAATCTTCGGTGGCTCCCTAATGCACTTGGAATTAAACATAAGCTCTCTGACATGGCTAAGTCAGGTCTCAACTCAAATGATCCTTTCTCAAAGAGATCTTCCCTGACCACCCTATCGAAAGTGTCTTTTCTCCCTGTACTCTCTACTGCCCCAAGCTTGGTTTTATTAGCTTATCAGAACATATTGCAATGTGATATTAACTCACTAATTTTTTTGTTCACTTACTTATTTTCCATTTTTATCCCACTGAAAATAAGGGTCTTTGAAGGTAGGACCTATGTCATATTCAAGGTCCCCATCCCCAGCTTCTGAAAAGTGCCTAGCACCTTGCAGGCACGGCATATATGTTTGGTGAATGAATGATTGAATGAATAAATGAACAAACTTATAAAGGAAGCACAATTATCATCAGGTACCACCATAAATTAATCAAAAACAGGTCCTAATTCTTTCTGTGAAGTAGGTTTGCTAGATCCAAAGGCTTGGGTCATGCTGCAGACGTGGGATATACGGATTTCAGAAAAAAAAAAAAGAAAAAGGATAAATATTTTAAAATATATGTGGACAAGATAGAGAAATGTAAATTCACTTTACAATTATTTGGATTCAAATTGCTCTGTTCTTAAGTATATTATTTCATCAAATTGATGAATATTATTGAGCTATTACTTTATGCTAGACACATTTTGAGATCTGAGGCATTCAGTACATCTATGTCTAACATAAGATTTGTGGAATCTAGTTTGATAACTGAATTAGAATGAAGGCTGAAATACTTGTCTACACTTAACAAAGCAATTAAACAAATAATTGTCTACACTTAACAAAGCAAATAAGGATTAACGTAGGAATTAGCAGAGTCCTACAAAGTGGATTGTACAAATGGTTTAAACATGACAACACTCAGAAAAAAAAGCCATCTGTGGGTGTTACCTAGCTGTCAGTTTAAGAGAAATTAGAGACAGGATGAAGCCAATAAAAATACCTCAGTTGCCTTCGTAGAAGTTTATACTTGTCCAAAACCAGAGATTTTTGGTTGTAAGAAGCAGAGCAGGAACAGAGACTAGAAATAACAAGGAGTAGGGTTTAAATATTAAATTCGGATACATTTTTCTAGTGATCAGATAATAGTTTTTGGAGAAACATGTTCTAGTACTTGTTGGATGACTATTTTCAGAGTAATTGTGGAGAAACTTCATGCTGTATATTGTATTCTGTACATTTACAGCTTTTCAGAAAAGCATGTGCCATGTTGAGCCCTTTAAAGATAAATAGGTAAAACGCATTAGGACACCAACAGAATCTAGAAAACATGTACCATCATAAATAAGGGAGTGTAGCAAGACAACCCCCTTGTGGCCGGAGAATATTTATTCCAAATGAAGACTAACTAGAGCTAGTTAGATTTTTCTTATCACAGACCCAGCACACTTAAATCGTGGGTTCATTGTACCCCGTTCACTAATTTGATGTCATCATGTTTTTCTGTTTTTGTTTGGTTTTCTTTTCTCTTTCAAAAGCAATTTGATGCATAATACATACGGAAAAGTATATAAATCACCAGTGTATAGATCAATGAATTATCAGAAATTGAACACGCCTATGTAACTGCACCCAGATCCATAATAAGAATATTACTAGCACCCAGAATACTCCCCTTGTTCCTGCTTCTAACCATTATCCCTGCAAGGGCAGCCATTATTCTGATACTTCCACAAGTAGGTTTTGATTATGCTTGAACTTTGGTAAATCACACCATATGTATTCTTTTTCCATCTGGCTTCTTTCACTTGACATTATGTCTGTGGGATTCATGTCTGCATACTGCGTTGTCGATATGGTTCTTTCGTTCTCAGTGCGGTACAGTATTCCATTTTGTGCATACACCCTAATCTACTTGTTCTATTGTTAATGGGCATTTGAGTAGTTTTCAGTCTGGGAAATTGTAAACAGTGCTGCTAGGAACATTCTTGTGCATGTTCTCTGATGAATATGCTGATGAGAATGCAGAGATGCTAGAATTGCTGGGTCATAAGCCATGCATATGCTCAGCTTTCACTGATACTGTCCCGGGGGATTTTTAAAGTCATCGCACCCATTTCTAGCTCCACAACCCGAGTTGCCATTGTGCCACATTCTAGCTAACATGTGGTTGGTCTTTTTCGTTTTAGGTGAATAGTGGTATCTCATTGTGGTTTTACTTTTTCATTTTCTTGATGACTGATGAAGTCGAGTACCCTTGCATATGCCTACTGGCCATTCAGGAAATGCTCATCTTTCAATAGAAAATCACTGCATATGATTTGTGGGTGTTGAAATATTCTGTAGATGAGTTCTCTGTTGAATATAAGAATTGAAAACCTCCTCTCCAAATTTGTGGGATGTATTTTCATTCCCAATGATGTGTCATTTCATAAGAAATCCTCCACTTTAATATTTTTCACTTTATCAGATTTTATGGTTGGCACTTTTTGCATCTTATTTAAGAATGCTTCATCTACTCCGAAGTCTGGAAACGTTCTCATATAATTTTCTTCTAAAAAAGCATGATTGTTTTATCTTTCACATTTAGATTTACAATTCATCTGGAAACTTTTGAGTGTGGATCGAAATTAATGTCTTTTCTGTAAGGCTATCTGGTTAACTCAGAACCATTTATTGAATAAAGCACCATTTCTTATCTGTACTCCAGTGTGTGTTTGTCACGCATCAGGTGACTATGTATGTGTGCCTCTGTCTCTGGACTCTATTCCGTTCAATTGGTCAGTTTGTCTCTCTTTCATCAATAACCCATTGTCGTATTTATGATGGTTTTACAATAGTTTTGTAGTAGTGAGTCCCCAAGTTTTGTTGTTCTTCTTCTGTTCCAGTTATTAGTTTATTGCCTCTTAGTTCCAAATTTATCCTTTATTGCGGAGTTTCTGAAATGGAAACGGTCCCTTTAAATGTTTTTTCCTTGCCTGCTGGCTCAAAGTTCAGTTTTGCCAGTAGAGGGCACTGGAGAGACATTGCAAGAGAGGCGTTCTGCTTCCTGGTTCTGCAAGTTCTGAAAAGTGGGGCTTTTTCAGGGTCCAGCTCCTGCCGCACACACAGCCATTTCAATGCCGGGCCACTTTGGTGCATGGTGGCCTGCAGCCCCCGGCAGCCCGCCGCGTTCCCCCGTATTCCCCCTTTTGAGCGGTTTTGCAGCCCAGGGACTCCAGTGAGACTCCTCTGAGCAGCTTTCCCTAGCACCCAAGGGGGTGAATTTCCAGCCATTTTCACAGTTCCACTGCAGGTACTTCTTTGCCATTTAGTGAGCCAAGGCCGTAACCAGGTCTTGCTCGTACACCTGCTGGGACATCTTCCTGTGTGTCCTATTTCACCCTAAGGGTAAGATTATTCCTGACATCTGCTCTCTACTATGGTTTTTAGTTTTTTTCTTCTAGCTAATCCCTCATCACTACCATACACTGTTCTTTAAATTAAACTTTCCCAGATCTTACTGTGTGGTTTCTTTCTCCTAGTTGTATCCAGGCTGATATAACATCTTTATAATAATGTCTTCCACTATGTGAACATGGTATTTTTCTGTTAGTTCTATTCTTGTAAATCATATGATACATTTATTCCTAATTTTTTCATGTATTGTATTTTATTATTAATTTTGCTGTTGTTCTTATATAAGAATCTAGTAGATTTCTGGCAATTTACCTTTTATCCACTGAGCTTGATAAATTTACATATGAAAGCTAATAGTGTGTCTGTATATTCTTCCTTATTTTTCACATACACAATCTTGCTTATGTAAATAACTGGGTTTATTTTTTCCTTTCTAATCCTTATACTTTTTATTCCTATATCTTGACTTACTGCATGTCTAGATTTGAGGCCTCAAATATTGACTAGAACTGGTAATAACAAATAGTCTTGCTTTTGGAAAAATGTTTCAGTTTTACACCATTAAATATGATGCATGCTGTATTTGTTTATTACCAGCCACGCTATTGGATTAGGGAGAGTTCATTCTATTCCAAGTTAAGGATTTTAAAAATTAAAAAAATTTTCTTTTAAATTTTTAGAGAGTGAGATAGTGTGAGTGCAGGGTGGAGGGGCAGAGGGAGAGGGAGAGAGAGACTCTTAAGCAGGTTCCACGCTTTGCACAGAGCCTGCCGGACAGGAGGCCTGGAGGCTCAATCTCATGACCCTGAGATCGTGACCTGAGCTGAAATCAAGAGTCAGACACTCAACCAACCTAGCCACTTGGGTGCCCCTAAAGTTTTTTTTTTTTTTAAGTTTGGTTAATTCTTTTTTTTTTTAAATTTTATTTTATTATGTGAGTTGGTGTTGGAGTTTAAGTGCTTTACCCTTGAATTAATATTATTATGTTATTTTTATCTTTTTTTATTAATATGCCAAATTACATTGCTTTTTCAATGTAAAAACACCCGTGTTATGGCAATGAACGTGTCATTGTAGGTTGTTCTTCCTGAGACTAAGTCTGAGTTTAAATCAGTTCACTTTTCATCTCTAATACAGAGTAATATGAAATCAATAAATGATAAAGTAAATGTTTAATCATAAGGGAATCATTTAATCATAAGGAAACCATTCATTTTTATTATTTTTATTTTCTCAAAGAGACACTTTTCTTTAAATATGTTCTACCTCCCTTTAGAAAAGTAGATTGTGTCTAAATGGCTATTACTAGGTTCTTCTTTAATCTTTGGGGCTTCTAAGTTGTCATTCATCTATTTCATTTAATTCATTTTTCATGTATATCAAGCAGCTAAGGTATGGCAAGCAGAGAGGGGGGAAAACTACAGAGGAGGAAGGAGAAGGCCAAAGAAGGAAACATGCTGAGAAGGCAGAATAAAATAAGAAGGAACTATGAGATAGGAAGCCAAGGGGATGGCAGGAAAATGAAATCTTCGAGGCAAGACAGTACTGGGAAATAAATGACCCCAAGTTTGTGGCAGGAAGAGGCTGCAGAAGAAGAACGGGGAGAGCCATGAAGGAGAGGGAAGGCAGAACCACACTTTGATTTCCCTCAGGTGAGGTAGCCCTGGCTCCTCGGTGTTCCCGACTGGCCACACGAAGTGGATGATACTCCCTGCTTTGAGAGGGGGTTCCCTTATCCAGCTCCGGGAATATCTCAAGTGACAAAAACAAACAAACAAACAAACAAACAAACAAACAAACAAAACTTTGGCCATTTCAGTCTTTGAGGCCTGGAGTGTAGGATTTAGGGCTTTACTCCAGGGAGGCCCAGGAATGATTTCAACCACTCATTATTGCCACCAACCTAGGACTTGGGAGATGGAAATATCCTCTCTTCATATTTCTCCATCTTCCATTTCTTTCTCTTTAAACAGCCTCTGTATACCTTTTAAGAAGATTTATTTCTTTATCAATAAATGGCATTCTCAAAACTCAATGAAAATATCAATATATTTTTATATATGTGGTTTTTAAAAATATATTTTTAACTGATAAAAGGTATATACAGCAGATCTTGTAAGTACGCTAGTAGCTCAAAAACGATGGCCATGTTACCTCCTAATCCAGCAAAGGCGACATTAATTCATTCTGTGGTTTTTCTGTGCAGGTAGCTTTTTCATATTCTATTGCCCATGGTCTAATAACTAAAAATATTTTAAAAAGAACCAGAAGATTATTATGTGTTTGCCTTAAATTCTTTTTTTTTAATGTTATGTTAGTCACCATACATTATATCATTAGTTTTTGATGTAGTGTTCCATGATTCACTGTTTGTGTATAACACCCATTACTCCATGCAGTACGTGCCTCCTTAATACCCATCACCAGGCTAACCCATCCCCCCACCCCCCTCCCCTTTAAAACCCTCAGTTTGTTTCTCAGAGTCCATAGTCTGTCATGGTTCATCTCCCCCACCGATTATCCCCCCCCTTCATTTTTCCCTTCCTTCTCCTAATGTCCTCCATGCTGTTCCTTATGTTCCACAAATAAGTGAAACCATATGATAATTGACTTTCTCTTCTTGACTTATTTCACTTAGCATAATCTCCTCCAGTCCCAGCCATGTTGATGTAAAAGTTGGGTATTCACCCTTTCTGATGGCTGAGTAATATTCCATTGTATATATGGACCACATCTTCTTTATCCATTCATCTGTTGAAGGGCATCTCAGCTCTTTCCACAGTTTAGCTATTGCAGACATTGCTTTTATGAACATTGGGGTGCATATGGCCCTTCTTTTCACTGCATCTGTGTCTTTGGGGTAAATACCCAGGAGTGCAATTGCTGGGTCATAGGGTAGCTCTATTTTTAATTTTTTGAGGAACGTCCACACTGTTTTCCAAAGTGGCTGTACCTACTTGCATTCCCACCAACAGTGTAAGAGGGTTCCCCTTTCTCCACAACCTCTCCAACATTTGTTGTTTCTTGCCTTGTCAATTTTTGCCATTCTAACTGGTATAAAGTGGTATCTCAATGTGGTTTTGATTTGAATTTCCCTGATGGCTAATGATGATAAACATTTTTTCATGTGTCTATTAGCCATTTGTATGTCTTCTTTTGAGAAGTGTCTATTCGTCTTCTGCCCATTTTTGGACTTACTTGTTTTTTTGAGTTGAGTTTGAGAAGTTCTTTATAGATCTTGGATATCAGCCCTTTACCCATAATGCCATTTGCAAATTGAGTTTGAGAATTTCTTTATAGATCTTGGATATCAGCCCTTTACCTATAATGCCATTTGCAAATATCTTCTCCCATTCTGTGGGTTGCCTCCTTGTTTTGTTGACTGTTTCCTTTGCTGTGCAGAAGCTTTTTATCTTGATGAAGTCCCAAAAGTTCATTTTCACTTTTGTTTCCCTTGCCTTTGGAGATGTGTCTTGAAAGAAGTTGCTGTGGCCGATGTCGAAGAGGTTACTGGCTATGCCTAGGATTTTGATGGATTCCTGTCTCACACTGAGGTCTTTCATCCATTTTGAGTTTATCTTTGTGTATGGTGTTAGAGAATGGTCGAGTTTCATTCTTCTGTATATAGCTGTTCAATTTTCCCAGCACCATTTATTGAAGAGACTGTCTTTTTTCCATTGCATATTTTTTCCTGCTTTGTTGAAGATTATTTGACCATAGAGTTGAGGGTCCATATCTGGGCTCTCTATTCTGTTCCATTGGTTTATGTGTCTGTTTTTGTGCCAGTACCATGCTGTCTTGTTGATCACAGCTTTGTAATATAGCTTGAAATCAGGCAACGGGATGCCCCCAGCTTTGTTTTTTTTCAACATTTCCTTGGCAATTCAAGGTCTTTTCTGATTCCATACAAATTTTAGGATTGTTTGCTCCAGCACTTTGAGAAATGCCATTGTTATTTGCTTAAATTCTTTATTGCACCTCATCTTATTCTTAGGTTGATGCATTGCCTCACCTAATCTCGTTCTGTGTTGGTTTTATGAGCATAAAATCTATGTCTGTTTATGTCCCCAGGGTTTAACACAGAGTGTTTTATATTGGTGCTCAATATATTTTTTATTAAAAGAAGAAAGAATGGATGGGTGAATGGATGAATGAATGAATAAGTAAATGCAAAAGGCTAAAAACTAGTCTCTTTGATTCTGGTCTTGTCCTTTGTTATAGTCAGAAATCTATAATGGCCCCCCAATGGCCTACCTGCTTGTACAACTCCCTCCCCTTGAGTGCGGCAGAGATCTGAAGATGATGGGATATCACTTCCATGATTCATTTATTGTCTTTAAGAAAGAGATTATCTTGAAAAAATTAGGTGAGCCATTAAAAGAAAGGGACTCTTTCTGAAGGCAGAGACTCAAGGCATGAAGGAGATTTGACACAGGGAAGATTCTGCTGCTGACCTTGGAGGATTCTGTTGCTGCCATCTTGTATAAGATGAGTGCAAAGGTTGTTGTCAAGAAACTGAGAGCAACGACTAGGAGCTGAGAGTAGCCTCAGGCTGGCAATCAGCAAAGAAAAGGGGACCTCAGTCTTACACTTACAAAGAACTAAATTCTGCCAGTAGCCTAAATGAGTTTTGCATCAGATTCTTTCCCATAGAAAGATGGGACCACAGTTGGCCAATGCCTTGAGTGAGGCACCCTGAGCAAAAAATTCATTTGAACCATGCTGGGTTTCTTGATCCATGGAAACTGTGCCATAATGAATGTGAGTTGTTTTAAAGCCTCTAGGTTTATGATATTTGTTACAAAGCAAGAAAAAACTAACTCTTCTTCCTAAGACTTTGAATTTTGATCATGCCATTCTTCTGCCTTTAGAATCTTCATATTGTCTTCATGATAAAATCCAACTTAAATAAAGACTTTTAAAATCCTAATCACTTCCCTAGCCTCATTGCTTGCCAGTTTGATGATATCGGTCCATTCCAGGCAGTCTAAAATCCTTGGAGGTCCCTGATGACACTGTGCTCTCTCTTGCTTCACTTCTTCCTTATACTTTGTAGGGGCCCAAGGTGGGCTGCCCCCAAAGGTACCACAATGACATATTGATTATTTTGAATTGAAGCTACTTGGGAAAGAGTTGGTGCAAGGACACTTAGACCTTCTCTGACCCCCAGAAAGCAGGAAATAAATCTCTTACATGAAAAATATCCTCCCTGTACTAAGAAGTAAAAAGACACCCTTATCACCAAAGAGAGGGACTTTAAAGCCAAGAAAGCAGTAGAAATAAACCTCAGTGTGTGTGTTTGTATGTGTGTATATGTGTGTGTGTACCAATCTATAGACCTATAGCTACCTCAGCCCAAATTCCACTTAGAATTCCTTACTAATGAAAGTTCCCAAACATCTTTTTTCTTTATCCTGCCAAGTTCTCACAAATTTATTGTCTCTTTGTCTAAATTGTATAAAAACTGCCTGCCTTTGTCATTTCTTCGGGTCTCAGTTTTATTATTGGGCCTCCCTGTACATATCCTAAAACTTTGTTTTTTCCTTTTGTTAATCTGTCTCATGTCAGTTTAGTTCCTAAACCAGCTGGAAAAACCTTGGAGGGAAGAAGGAAATTTCTTCCTTCCCTACAACTTTGTGTCTCGGTCTAAACTTTGATTTGCTAGCTTTTACTAGTGCCCTAAGCCTGGGTGAGTCCACTGTCATCCTGGTGCCCAGGGGATCTGGTTTTTACCCCTTTTGTAGCACGTAGGACATGAATATAGCTCTCTGTGTACCTGACGGTCTCCCTGAGCACACGACATTCGATGTGAGGGCAGGGTTTTTATCTTACTCAGCATTATCCTTCCCCAGGGTCTAAGCCTGTGTTGAATGATTGAATGTGTAAATGTGAAACGAAGCTGTGCACTGCCTTATAAATGAATTCTGGAGAAGTCAAATCCTCATCTGTTTGTTCCCATGCAGAAAGACTTGGTTTTGAATACCAGCCAGTGCCACCCCTCTGCTCGTGGAATTAGTTTGGCCAAAGTCACCTAATGTCCTTAAGTTTCGTTTGCATACTTTGATAAATAAAGATACTAAGAGTGATGACTGTATGAGATTGTTTCCAGAAGAAATGAGGAAAATGCATACAGTTGCACAGTCAAGTCCATAGTTAAATGTAAAGAAATGTTAGCTATTAGTTTTAGTGCAGGTTTTTTTATTAATTGCCATTTCATGCATTCCTACATAAGGCTACAGAGGGGACCAAAGATCTTTCTCATGTGTTTGGCAGAAATCTTTTTTTTTTCCCTTTCGTTTTCTCTGTCTCTTTGTTTCTAGCAAGGTAAAAGAAAATGACAGGTCGCATGCTGCCTGCTGATTGCTGCTTTGAGTTTCACTTTCCTTTCTTTCAAACAGGAAGCCACAAATCTCAGCAGAACCTTCCAGTCTCCAAACTGGGGCTGCTGGATACATGAAACAGAACAGCTAACACCACATGTAAGCTCAATCCAACTCTTAAAAAACAGGTAAGTGACTTTTTGCCATCCAATGTTTCCTAGCTGTGTGTAAAGAAAATTGCTTGTTTGCCTTTCTTTTGAAAAAGAATTTCAGAGGAAACTTGCTGCTAATGATCATAACTTCCCCTTTTATTTGTTTTGTTTTTAATGAATTTTTCAAACACAGGGAACTCCAGAGAGTAAGTAAACTCCAGTGTAATCTCACTCAGTTCTATCAGATTTTTAAAAATGACTTGCTTTATCAAATTGGAATTGTTTTTTACCCCTGAAAAACAAAAGCATTACAGATAATGTTGAAGTTTTCTGTGAATCTCTCCTACATTCCTTTCTTTTCCCTTCCTTCCCCCTAGGGAAATATTATCCAGACTTTGGGATAAAGTATTGTTTTGCTGGTTTTTATGCGTTTGCTGTATATACGTATATATCTAAACATGATCTCGAGTATAGCTTTGTGTTAACAGTTTATTTTTATTTTTTTATTTTTAAAAGATTTATTTATTTATTTATTTGATAGAGAGAGAGAGAGAGAGAGACAGTGAGAAAGGGAGCACAAGCAGGGGGAGTGGCAGAGGGAGAAGCAGGCTCCCTGCCGAGCAGGGAGCCTAATGTGGGGCTCGATCCCAGGACCCTGCGACCATGACCTGGGCTGAAGGCAGAAGCTTAATGACTGAGCCACCCAGGTGCCCCAACAGTTTATTTAAATAATATCATACTAAGTGTATCATTCTCAACTTGCTTTTTTCCACTCAAGATTAATTTTTTGAGCTTTATCAATGTGGATACAAATAGGTCTAGTTCAGTCACTTTAATGATCTTTAGTATTTCATTGTGTGCATATGCCAAAGTTTGTACATGCAGTCTTCTAATGTCATCCTAAACAATGCTGCTATGAATGTACTTGTTCCCCAAAATGATGTGTGTCTCTCAAAATAATGTGAATATTATTGAATCTCCATATCCCGGTCAACTTGGTATTGCTGGACTTTTGTTTGATGTGAAATGATATCTCATTCTTTAATTTATAGTTCTCTGTTTCTAGAATGGTTGAACATTTTTTGTATGTTTATAATTCATTTGAGTTACCTCATCTGTGAATGTCTTCTTCATATACTTTGACTGCTTTTCCATTAGAGACAGTTTTTCCATTAGATGTGAGATACACACACACACACATACACACACACACACACAGAGTAATATTACTCAGCCATAAAAAGGATGAGATCTTGCCATTTGGGACAACATGGATGGATCTCGAAGGGATTATGATAAGTGAAATAAGTCAGAAAGAAAAATGCCATCTGATTTCTCTTACATGTGGAATCTAAAAAACAAAACAAATGAATAAACAGTATGGGTTTATTTCTGTGTTCTGCTTTTTCTCTTGGTTTTCTATCCTTTTGTTTCATTTCCTCTCTTGTGTTTATGATGAATATGAGTCACTGAATATAAAAAAAATTAAACCTAGAAAGATGTTTTCTTCGTCTAAACAAGATCTGTTTTGCATCTGCCATGCAGTTGGGGACAAAAGCAAACTTCATTTATACTAACCCAATGATAGACTGAAATTACTTAAAGATGGAGTTAAGTCTGTCCACTTCTAGCCCACCCTTCCTTCTTCCCTGTAGCTCTTCAGAATCCTTGCCCACAGGGGTGCCTTGGTGGCTCAGTCAGTTAAGCGACTGCCTTCAGCTCAGCTCAAGATCCTGGAGTCCTGGGATTGAGCCCTCCCACCCCCACCCCCCAAGTTGTCAGGCTCCCTGCTCAGTGAGTGGGGGCCTGCTTCTCCTTCCCCCTCTGCATCTCCCCCTGACTTGTGTTCTCTTTCTGGCTTGCTAACTCTCTCTCTCTCTCCTTGCCCACGGCCTGAGAGGAGGGTTGCCAAGGCATCCTCTTTGCTGTGCTCTATTCTTCTAGCTCTGGGAGTCCAGCAAAAGTTTTGCCCAACATCTCAGCATCTCTGGCACCTCTTCTAAAGCTAACAGATGCTCCTTAGAGAAATGTGCTCCCAAATGCCAAGCTTACCTCTCAGTGTTCACTGCTTTTCCAAATCTTAGCCCTCCAATGCTTTCAAATACATGTATTTACAGTTCACCCTGTGTTCTCATTTTTCTCATTGAAAGAATTGGCATGATGGCTCATGGTTTATTCTGCTGCTGTAGGACCTCGATGTCTGTTAACTCCTTTCATATGTCAGTTTCTTCCTTTGGGAACTGTTTTCTGTATAAATTCCTTTCTCCTACCTTCTAATTCATGGGTTGACCAACTATGGTCTGTGTGACACCAACCTGTTTTGATAAAAAAGGCTTTATTGGAATATAGTCATGCCCATTTGTTCATATATTGTCTCCGTTTTTGTGTCACATTGGCAAAGTTGAGTAATTACGGCAGAGACCATATGGCCCACAAAGCCTAAAGTATTGACTCTCTGTCATTAAGAAAAAAGTTTGCTGATCACTGTTCTGATTCATTAATTTTACTTTATTCTTTACCTAGGCTTCCATTTACTTTGTCTACTGACTTTAAAAAATGTAATGGTATTTTTTATTTCTAAATTATCTATTTTTTATAGGTACCTACTATTGTTCCATTTATATATATATATGTGTATATATATATATATATATATATATATATTTGCCTTGTGTATAAACAAATAACATGTTTTAATTGGGGCCAGAGGAAAAAAAAATAACATGCTGAAGCTAGAAGCAGAAATCTGTGCTTTAAACCACTACGATATACTAACTAGCCTCTCAATCTATTATTGTTTTTCTATCAGATACAGAACAATGGCAGTGACAACCAGATTGACATGGAGTGAGGAGAAAAGTCTGCAGAAGATGCTTGGGAATGTGTCCTTGAGACTTATTTATAAGTCTAGTGTCCACGACAGTAACATTTCTGGTATGCTTGCCAGGTGCACTTGTCAGGGACTTACTGTAACAATAATTTACTTTAATATAAAGACGACTTTTGTGGTCTTTATGCTTGGGCATTATCCTGAAATGTCTGACCATTTAAAAAGGCACAATCCCTCCTTCTGTTTTTCATTTCAAAAGAATAATGCAACTGAAATGACAACTGCAGTTTTAGAAACAGAAACAAAAATTGCTTCTGGATAACTGGTATTTTATTCCTTTAGTCAAGAGATGTTGTCTGTAGATCCAGGCAAAAAGAGACTTTCTAGGATGCTTCATTAAGCAAAGCTTTAGGAGTATATATCCTGTCTGACATCAAGTATTTGGAATGTGAAGTTTTTTGAGTTGAAAGTTTGTTAAATTATATAATCCTACATTCTGATTCTAGTCTTTCTTTGTGTTTGTGGTCATAATTTAGCTGCAAGAACAAGGAAAAATGAGAGGAACATCAGATTTCATGCCATCAAATTTCTCTTTCATAAACTTCAAAATGAAACCTAGGAAGCATAAAAGTTATGAGGTATTACTCAGAAAGTATAGGCAGCTTTGAGCAAAATGAGTTGAGAAGGAGAAGTGGAGACATGGAGAGGGAGAGCCAGTGAGGGTGGGGTTTATGTTGGCACAGTGACCCCTTTTGGGGTCAGCTCTAGGATCTGTAGGGATAGTTATATGAGAGTTTCCAGAGTGAGTTACTGTGCAGGGAGGTTAATTTTCCCTTCTCTTCGCATGATGTTGCCAACCCTAACTCCCAACTGGACAGCTCAGCCCTGGTTTATATAAGCAGACTTTCTGCCTCATTTAGAAGGTAGACTTGGGCATATTTAGCCAGGCAAGTTAAAAAGCTTATTATGCTATGTTTATTTCCTACAGGAACTGAGGATGATACGAACTACATAACAAGATAACAAGAGCCACGAAGTAAGTTAGGTTCTTGGACGATCTGTTACTCATTTTATTTTAGAACACTTCTATAAATGGCATTGGAAATGAAATAGTAAGATAAAAATCATAACTTGGAGTGATAAAAATGAGTTATAATGTTACTTATGTAATACGTTCGAGGCAATTATGGCAACAACAGAGACAAAATCACTACCAACTGTGAACCTTTAAAAATCTACCAGGCAATAGTTTGGCTTTATGTTTCTCTTTGGACTTGCTAGATTCAAAGTTTTCCAGACAGAAAGGTCTAGACGACTATTTCAGGTAATTTGTCCAAAGCCTTTCCCTGGGAATAAAGTTTTTGGGGGAATTTCAGTAAGTTTTAAAAACAAAGCCCCCTTTCCCCAATTTATACATAAATATCTGTATTGCATATATTTTATTTCTCCTTAATATAATCTTATTACTGAAATAATACTCATCTTCATTGTTACTGCTATTTGTTAGATTTGTGTGGTCTAAGGTTCATAGTTTAACAATGATTTGGTTGCTGGTTAATGTTTCTTTACTCAGATATAGATAAACGCATTTTCTTCAAGCACAAAATGCATAACCTTAGACCATTTCAAATCATATGATAGATGTTAATGCCAAGATAATAAGTAATTAAAACATACTTTTAAAAGGAAGGAAAGAAGCAGCAGAATTGTGCTGTTCCTATGGAAGTTTGGCTCTTGTCTTTAAGTACCTACCGCATATTATTTGACAGGCACAGAAATCCCCTGCTAGCCGAACTCAGAGCCTACAAACCCTGTGTAGACTTTATTTCAGAAATTCGTAATCTCTTGCTAGGTCCATTTGGGTCTGGAAAGTCTAGTTTTATCAATTCAGTGAAGTCTGTTTTCCGAGGCCATGTGACTCACCAAGCCACAGTGGCGTCTGATGTCACCAGTATTACTTAAAAGGTAAGTTATTTAAGGATTTCCTGAGGATTTTGTTTTATCAATTACAATTATCAGGTTTGTTCATTTCTTTGCCATTTTCTCTTAGAACATTAACCTCTTCCTGATCTACAAGCAATTAAATGCTAAATCAAATGTAAAAAAGGAGTAAAATTTGATTCAGAATTCCCTCCGTTGTGTTTCACTTTTCATTTTTGTGCATGCAAGAAGCAGTTATATGAAGAATGCTTTTTGGTACTTGTAAAAAAAACAGCACTAAAATTTTAAAAATTTGTGGAAATCTTTGTCCATTATATTAGAAGTCTGTTTTTACTTATGTCCCACATGGTTTTACCTGGATTGAAATTCTTTTCTTTTTTTTGGTAATAAAATAATGAAAATTATGTATTATAACACTTGTCCATTTTACAAGACCATTTTATAAGAAATGATCGTGAAAAGCAAGACAGCAATTCACTTTGGTGGGTCAACCTTCAAAGGGTAAATTTATCAGTGATCCTACAAACACTATCTTATTTGTAAACAAATGTAAGTACTAATACCATTTTTAAAACTGTTACTTTAGATCTACAAATTACTGTGGAAAAACTTATTTCCCTTCTATGCTTGTCAATGTTACACAATCAAATAAAAAAATTAAGGGGAATGAATAGAACATTTCATCATCAAGCTGTATTTTTCTGTGATTGCTACAAGCAAATATTGTTATCTTCTGATTGGAAATATGAGTGCACTGTCAATGCAAAATTTAGCATAAGACAGTAATGGTTCATTTTAGTTTTGTGTCACATTTAATAGCTGAAAACATTTTCTAAGACTTTCAAGAATCACATCTTATTTCTTGATGTTGGCTAGATTCTATCTATTTGACTGACTTTATTTTGGTATCTTAGCCTAGTCTCAGAAGCCAAAGCAAGGTACTGCAATGGCACTTCAATACACTAAGCATTGATTGAAATGTTTCTATTTGTGAAATATTGTGTTGGCAATAAAGACCTAAATACAAATGAGAGCTGGTCTTTTTACTCAGGGATTTCAGTGTAGGTAATAAACAAATAAGTACTATTCAATGTGATAGGTGCTGTAATGGAGGTACTCATCAGGACAGGCTCTATCTCCCTCCTTTCATGTTGAAAGCTCCAAAGGCATTGCTCTAAGAGAAGATGTAGATCTTTAGGTCCAAATGAAATGCAAATACTACTATATAAACTGAAGGAATACAAGACAGAACATTTGTTGGGGAAACAGAGTATTTTATTTCATTTCTCAGAGACCCTTCTCTTTGAAGAATTAAATTTTTTTTAAAAGATTTTATTTATTTATTTGACAGAGAGAGAGAGAGCACAAGCAGGGGAGTGGCAGAGGGAGAGGGAGAAGCAGGCTCCCCTGCTGAGCAGGGAGCCCGACGCGGGGCTTGGGGCTCGATCCCAGGACCATGGGATCAGGACCTGAGCTGAAGGCAGATGCTTAACCGACTGAGCCACCCAGGCACCCCTGAAGAATTACATTTATGAAGTAAACAGATTAATGAAAACTATGAATGTGCCTATTGATCTCGAAATTTTACAATGCACTTTAAGTGTGTAACTCTACTGCATCAGTGTAAGTCCTTTCACGTGGAGGCACCAGTAAGTCCTGTTCATTTAGATCAAAATATCTAATGGTATTGCTCCTGGGCATTGGACTTATGGACCAATGGGAGCTTTTGACTCCAGTACAGATTACAATAGGTAGTAGAGGGCTTCTCATCTGCCTAGTGTGGAATGGGAGATTCGCGATTCAAGTGTTGTCTGGTATCATTGAGAAGTACTTCTCTTTGTGAATCTTCCTGAGTGTTCCAGAGTTATGCCTCTGTGGAAGTATATTTGACCAATAAAAATTTTTCAGAGTTCTGAAAAATACTCTTGGGATCACAATGAGTGTTTTTATTTAGGAAAGAAGATTTGTTAAAGTGGAGCTTCTCAAAGTGGGGTTTGTAGACCCCTAAGAGTCCCTGAGGGCATTTTAGGGGATCTATGAGTTTAAAATTATTTGTGTAATAATGCTTAGATGGCTTTGCTTTATCTAGAGTATTGACATTTGAACTGATCATACACATGTAGTTTTATTTTTTGGGTGGCGCCTTAGCATGAATCAAGCAATGGCACCAAGCTTTATTAGTAGTCACTATATACGTTCCTAGCACTGGCAGTAAACAAAATGCTAGTTTCATTTAAGAATGTAATTGATGACTAAGTAACAACCATTGATTTTATTTAAACTCACTTTTTATTATTTTATATATATATTTTGTGTGATGAAATGGGAAATACATACAAAGGGTTTCTAAGGCATATCAAGATATGGTGGTTGTCAAGTAAAGACACTGGTGCAATTGAGTTGTGAGCTGAACTTTTTTCATGTAACATCCTTTATAAATGAGAAAACAATTGACAGGCTTGATTATTCATACTTAGGTATTCGGTAGACATTTATGGACAATGCACAAAGTTAGCATATCACTACAAGAAAAACAGCCAACCAGCAATGTTTGTTGCCAGTGATAACATCTGAGCTTTTAAGAAAACAAAAATTAGAACTTTGGGAAACTTGGATCCACCACTTTGAGGTTCATAACTTCTCAATACTTAAAAACTTACCTGATGAGATTAATGGTGCTAGTAACAAATATGATGTTTTAATATTGTGTGGTGAAATGTGCCAATGTTTGGAAGATCTTATCTAGAGCCAATATTTTCAAATGACCAAATGCATTGGGTTTATAAGTCATGCATGGATAAAAAATATATTCAACGCATAAGATAGATCAATGAATTTAATGTAGCTGAGTATGAAAATGTCACAGATCCTAGCTAACCTTTGGATAAATTATCACTTATTGAGCTTTGATGCATTATTAATGAGGAATATCCACAATTCTCTGAAAGCTGTTAAATTAAATACTCTCTCCTTTTCCTACTACTATATATACATAAGGCTAAATCTTCTTCATACACTTCAACCAAAATGATATATCACAATAGATTGAATTCAGAGGCAGATATAAGAATCCTGCCATCTTCTATTAATCCAGATAGTAAAGAGAATTGCAAAAAGTAAATTGATCCTGCTCTTTTTAATATTTTTTTTTGGAAATAACTTTTTCATAAAAATGTCCTTTAGGTTGATATTGCAATAGATTCATAATTGTATTTTAATATTTAAATTTTTTTGCTTAAAATTTTTAGTATGTTAAATATCAATAGATATAACCTACATACATAAAATATCTTTGAGATTCTCAATAATTTTTAAGAATATCAGGTGATCCTGAGACCAAAATGTTTGAGGACCACAGTGTTAAAATATTAGCCACTTTCTGTTCTTCCTTTTGTCATGTCTTGAATGCTAGTTGAAGAATGAATTTTTTCCCTTTGATATACTTTGTTTTATAGTATAGGATATATCCTATTAAAGATGGGAAAGATGGCAAATGTCTGCCATTTAGGTTGTGTCACTCCATGGGGCTACATGAGAAAGAAGGAGTAGGTTTGTGTGTGGATTACATACCCTACATCTCAAAAGGCTGTGTGCCAGACAGATAATCAGGTAAGAATTCTCCAATCTCTAAAACATTTAAAATCAGTTTCATCAATTATTTTTAAGTTTTTACCCCATAAGGCAGTTTCAACTGTCATAGTGTTTTCAACATCAACCAACACTACTCTGCTTTAAATGAATAAGTATTCATATAAGTAAAGTAGAGTAACTTATTTTCTACAGCATTAAGATTCTCATATCTGCCTCTGAACTCAATCTTAATTGAATTCTTAATGGGGTGCCTGGCTGGCTCAGTTGGTAGAACGTGTGACTCTTGAACTCAGGGTCATGAGTTTGAGCGCCACACTGGGCGTGGAGATAACTTAAAAAAAAAATAAGGTGATCTCAAAAGAAAAAAAAAAGAAAGAAAGAAAGAAAAGAAAAGAAATACAGCCAAAAGGCAGCATTTTACTCATACAGATCCCAGAAAAAGGACAGGAGGAGATTGTGTTTATTTCACTCTTTATTGTAAAATAGATAGGAAAGTAATAGTTCAATCTCATGCACTTTTTTGATCAATTAGACAAAATCTTGGAACAATTAACCACTTTTTGTTGAAGTGTGATATTATTATACTGTAAATACTTAGGTTTCACTACTTAAATGCTACCTAAATAACATCCAAAGGTTGGCTCTGCCACTAGCTAGATGTGCACCCATAAGCAAGTAACATACTTGTCTCCGTAAGTCTTACTTTTTTATGTGTGAAATGTAGGTAATAATAATGCCCATTTCATAGGGTGCCTGAGAAGATAAATGAGATGATGTACTTTATATTCTCAAAAGGTCAACCATTATTATCCCCTTTCTTTTAGGCATTGGGTATAATACAATCAGCCTCAATTTCCGAACAGTGACTTCCATTGCTTCTCAGTTGTGCTTGATCAGAAACCTTAACTATGTACTCAGACACTAAAAAGCCATGATTAAAAACCTCATTTGTGCCACATACTTTGCTAGTTACTGGAAACACAGAGTTGACTAAGAACATAATTCTTATCCTCACAATCTAAGGAGACATAAGATACAGGGAGGTACAACAGAGCAGAGAGATGGGAGAAATCGTGAGCCTACGAAAACCTTCATTTTTTTTTTTTAAAGATTTTTATTTATTGAGAGAGAGAGAATGATAGAGAGCATGAGAGGGAGGAGGGTCGGAGGGAGAAGCAGACTCCCTGCTGAGCAGGGAGCCTGATATGGGACTCGATCCCGGGACTCCAAGATCATGACCTGAGCCGAAGGCAGTCGCTTAACCAACTGAGCCACCCAGGCACCCCAAAACCTTCATTTTTCATAACAGAGAGGCAGTCAGTTCAGTCCAACATTGAAACATATGGGTAAAAAATAATGAATGTAGCCCTTTACTATATTTTTAATTTTTTTGAGATTTTATTTATTTATTTGACAGAGAAAGAGTGCACAAGCAGAGTGACAGGCAGGCAGAAGGATAGGGAGAAGCAGGCTTCCTGCTGAGGAGGGAGCCCAATGCGGGGCTTGATCCCAGGACCCTGAGATCATGACCTGAGCTGAAGGTGGGCACTTAACCAACTGAGCCACCCAGGTGCCTCCCCCTGTAGGGAGGTCCCTTTACTGTATTTTTAAATCTATCTTCTCAATCCTAGAAAGATTATTGTTCTGTTGTAAGGAGATACTAACTTAAAATTTGGTATTTCTTCTGTTTCATTTTTGTTTCTTTTTCTTCTGTGAAATTAAAGAAATTATAGTATTTTATTTAAAAATGCATTTTCAATATATTTTCCCCTCTCCTTTTTTCTCTATCCATTAGTCCATTTGAGTACACAAAATGTTTAGAGAGGAGTCTTAAATGATGTGTAACCAATGTCAATGGTAGTTTCTTTTTCTTTCTTTCTTTCTTTCTTTCTTTCTTTCTTTCTTTCTTTCTTTCTTTCTTTCTTTCTTTCTTTCTTTCTTTCTTTCTTTTTCTTTCTTTCTTTCCTGGAGACTGGGATTTGAAATTAGCTTTTTAAACATTGTACCTTCCTGAAATATTTCCATTATGGATAATGTAAAGCATGTGTAATTCTCATTTTCACCACTTCTATGAAGTGGTCTTTCTGTAAGAAAGATATAATATTGGGGCACCTGGGTGGCTCAGTTGGTTAAGCATCTGCCTTTGGCTTGGGTCATGATCCCGGGGTCTTGGGATCGAGCCCTGCATTGGGCTCCTTGCTCAGCAGGAAGTCTGCTTCTTCCTCTCCCATTCCCCTGCTTGTGTTCCCTCTCTTGCTGTCTCTCTCTCTCTGCCAAATAAATAAATAAAAAATATTAAAAAAAGAGAAAGATATAATATTACACTCATAGTGGAGAGGAGGTATGGAAGGGTACTACTAATTAACCTGGGTGAAGAGTAGCTAGAGGGAGGACAGTTTTGGGTTGGAGGTTAGTGGTAGTCACATTTGAGGTATGAATATGTCTTAAAGAACTCAGCAAAGACTCTCTAAATATTATCTTATGTTTCTATAACAGTTGAGCCCCAATAAACCAATTATGCCCAATCATCCTACCTTCATCAGCTCTCCATCACTGAAGGACAGGATTCACTGTGTGGCTTATGTCTTAGATATCAACTCTATTAATGATCTCTCCTCTAAGATGGTCGCAAAGTTCAAACAAGTTCAAAAAGAAGTCTTGAGCTGTGGTGAGTCTCATTGTCCTTATCAAAAAACTTTCATTTTGAAATAATTACAGATTCACAGGAAGTTGCAAAAAGAGTTCAGAGAGGTCCTATGGACACTTCACCCAATTTCCTGAGTCCCACATTGGTTGGTGGCAATAGGAGACAGAGATCATTCACATATTTTGTTGTCACATGTGATTTTCAAGTGGCTTGATCTGATAGTCACCTCCCCACATTATGTGACCTGACAAGGAAGATCAAAACCAGAAAATTGACACTGTTATAATGTGTGCACGTAGCTCTGTATTGTTTTATCACGTGTAGATTTCAAAGTAGTGAGTGGGTCTGCCTCACTCACTAGGTGCTTTTCAGTCTGTTGCTTTCTCAGCAATTGGGTTTGTGTGGGAGCCCTTTAGGATTGGGATCTCTGTTCTTTATAGTTCTATGATTCTCCTGCTCTTAATCCCCATTGATTTTCAAAACCAGACATTTTGGGGCTTGTCTTTTTGGTGCCAGCCCCCAGGGTTGGGGTGCCTGATGTTGGGCACAATCTCTTCATTCCTTGAGAAAGAGTTCATATTTTTTTAAATCCCACCTGATTGTGGGGTCACTGCATCTGGAGTGGGGTCCTGGGTAAGCCAGTGTCTCTGCCTCTCATACCCTTCTGGATGTACTGCTTTTGTTTTGCTTGTGGAGGTGCTATTCATCTAGTTGTCAGGTCCTTTTCAGAGGAAAATTATTCCATACGTCGTTGTAAATTTGTTGTGTCTGTAGGCGGAGGTGGGTTCACAGTTTTCCTATGCTGCCATCTTCAATTCCCCCTGCATGGGAATTTTAAAATTACTTTGCCTATTTCTACAAAAAATTTGATTGGATATTGATAGTAATTACATTAAACACATATATAAATTTTGGGAGAATTGACATCTTTACTCTGTTGAGTTCTTCTAATCCATGAACATAATATGTCTATCCATTCATTTAGATCTTCGATTTCTTTCAACAGTGTTCCACAGTTTTTAACATTCAAGTCCATACATAATTTACTAGATTTATACCTAAGTGTTTAATTTTTAAAAATGGTATCATGTTTGAAATTTTGGTTTCCAAATGCTTATTGCTGGTACATCAATTTACAATAGAATTTTGTATGTAGATCTTGTTTCTTGTGATCTTGCTGAACTCACTTATTAGTTCTAGGAAAGTTTTTTCTTTTATTCCTTGGGATTTTCATGCCATTTTAAATAGGGATAATTTACTCCTTTTTAATCTGCATGCCTTTTATTTCCTTTTCCTGTCATATTGTTCTGGCTAGAAGTTCCAGTACTATGTTGAATAATAGTGATGAGAGCACATACCCTTGTGGTGTTTCTGATCTTAGGGGGAAAGTATTCAGTGTTTCACCATTACAAAGATAGCTGTAGGTTATTTTTTACAGTTGTTCTTTGTCAGTTTGAGGAAGTTCTTTATTCTTAGTTGTCTGAGAGTTTTTGTTTCCTTATCATGAATGGGTATTGGATTTTATCAAATAGTTTTTTCCCACAGTTTGATATAATCATGAAATTGATCTTTGCTTTCTTAATATGGAAGATTACATTGATTTTTTGTTTGTTTGTTTTTTGGATTACATTGATTTTTTAATCTTGAGCCAGCCTTGTCTCTTTAGAATAAAACCCATGTAATCATGATATATAATTCTTTTCACATATTATGGAATCTTATTGATAATAGTTTATTAAAATATTTTTATCTATATTTATGAGGGATATTGAGCTGTAGTGTAGGTCTTTTTTTTTTTTTTCCTGCTGTTGTCAGGTTTTGGTGTCAGGGTAACACTGGCTTCATAAAATGAGTTGGGAAGAGTTTCTCTTCCATTTTCCTGAAGGGATTGTGAAGAATTGGTGTTAATTTCTCTTAAAATCTGTGGTAGAGTTTTTCAATGAAATCATCTAGAGTGGTGATTTATTTTTCAGGTTTTTTTTTCCTTTTTTTTTTAAAGATTTTATTTATTTATTTGACAGAGAGAAATACAGCGAGAGTGGGAACACAAGCAGGTGGAGCGGGAGAGGGAGAAGCAGGCTTCCCCCAGAGCAGGGAGCCCGATGCGGGGCTCGATCCCAGGACCCTGGGACCATGACCTGAGCCGAAGGCAGACGCCCAACGACTGAACAGCCCAGGTGCCCCTTTTTCAGGGTTTTTAATACCAAAAATTTAATTTTAAAATAGTTAGCAAGCTATTAAAATAATCTGTTTCATATTAGGTGAGTTGGGATAGTTTGTAATTTTTAGTTCAGTCTATTCCATCTAAGTTGTCAAATTTATGTGTGTAGAATTGTTCATAGCATTTCCTTACTATTTTTTTCTGTCTGTGGGGTCTGTAGGGATATCCCCTGTGTCCTTCATCATATTGGTGATTTATGTCTTTTGTTTCTCTTTGTCACTATTTCTAAAGGTCTGTCAATTTTATTAGTCTTTTCAAGGAGCCATGTTTTTGTTTCATTGATACTTTAAATAGTTTTCCTGTTTTCAGTTTGTTCATTGATTTCTGCTTTTTAGGATTTCTTTCATCTTCTTGATTTGGATATAATTTGCCTTCTTTTTTCTAGGTTTTTGAGGGGAGGGACTTAGATTGTTGATTTTGGACTTTTCCTCTTTTCTATTATAAGCATTGAGTGCTACATATTTTTCTGTAAACACTTCTTTAGTTATGTACACAAATTTTGATATGTTGTATCTTTATTATCTTCCAGTTTAATGTATTTTTTATTTCCCTTGAAACTTCCTTTATGACTCATGAATTATTTAGAATGTATTGTTTAGTTTTTAAGTGCTTGGAGTTTTTCTTGTTACCATTCTGTTATTGACTTACAGTTTGATCCATTATGGTCAAAGGACACACTCTGATTTAAATTCTTTAAATTGTTTTTGAAGTTAAATTATGGCTTAGTCGGTATTATATTTTGGTAAATGTTCCAGGGGTACTTGAAAATTATGTGTATGTTCTACAAATGTTGATTAGGTAGGTTTTCTTGGTTTTTGGTATGGCAAGTGATTCTTGATTATACCTTTAATATTTTGGGTATTATACTATGAGACCCTGGATCTTATTTATTTATTTTTCTTTTTAAAAAATGATTTTATTTATTTGAGAGAGAGAGCACAAGTGGGGGGAGGGAGAGGGACAAGCAGACTCCACTTCAAGTGCAGAGACCAATTCAGGGCTCCATCTGAAGACCCTGAGACCGTGACCCAAGCCAAAATCAAGAGTTGGGTGCTCAACTGACTGAACCACCCAGGTGCCCCTGGAACTTATTTAAATCTTGTGTTTTAGCAGACCTCTTATTACACTCTGCTTGTGGAAGTAAAAGTGCAGGTTCCCCATTAGGCCTTGGTTGACACCTCTGGGGGAAAGCGAACTTTGTTATTGCTCCCCATATGATCTTCACTGATACCAAAGGAGGCTAGGAGTCTCCTTAAAGCTGGGGGAATGGTGATTATAGTTTCACTTTCTCAGTTGGCCTCCTTGGACCCTGGTAAGGAGGGAGGGGCACCCTATTGCTGATGGTGGGGGTGGATATCCAGGATCCCCAAGGAACTTCCATTGATACCATCAACAGGGACATAGCACAGTACAGGTATAAAAGTCCTGGCTCCCTACCCATTCTTCTTCTATGATACTGTCCTGGCGGAGTGTGGAGGATAGAGAAGGGAAGAGACTTCTGTGGATGGGACTGAGGCTCTTTCATGGTGTTTGGCTGGGATAGTGTGGCTCTTGTGTGAAAGTTTTCTATCTTGCTAGGTTGCTCTTCTTCTCATGCTTGGCAAGAGACAACAGACTTCCTGCCGTCTCCTTCCTTCCCTTCCCTCCCCCCTTCCCTTTCCTCTCCCTTCCCCTTTTGTTCCTTTCTTTCCTTTTCCTTTTACCAGCTCCAGTTGGTTTTCCCTAGTGGTGCACTTCTCCAGCAGCCAATATAGGATTTATGGAGTTAAAAGAAAACCTAGAGACCTCACCACCATATTGTGATTGTAATAATGAACTAGCAAAATGAGAAATTAAGAAAATAGTCTTTTACATCAAAAAGAATAAAATATCTAGGAATAAATTGAACCAAGGAGGTGAAAGACATACATACTGAAAACTATAAGACATTAATGCAAGAAATTGAAGAAGACACAAATAAATAGAAAGATATTCTGTACTTAGGGATTGGAAGAATTCCTATTAAGGTGCATATACTCTCCAAAGCAATGTACAGATTCAATGCTGTCTTTATCAAAATTCCAATGGCATTTTTTACAGAAATAGAATGAACAATCCTAAAATTTGTATGGAACCACAAAAGACCCCAGATAGCCAAAGCAATCTTGAGAAAGAAGAACAAAGCTGGAAGCATCATGCTCCCTGATTTCAAAGTCTATTACAAAGTCATAGTGATTTTTAAAGTATGGTATTAACATAAAAATGGATATATAGATCGAGAGAACAGAATAGAGAGCCCTGAAATAAATCCACATTTTGGTCAGTTAATTTATGGCAAAGGGCCCAATAATATATACAGTGGGGAAAGACAATCTCTTCAATAAATGATGTTGGGAAAACTGGACAGCCACATGCAAAAGAATAAAACTCAACCGCTATCTTACACCATACACAAAAATTAACTCAAAATGGATTAAAGTCTTGAATGTTAGACCTGGAATCATAAAACTCCTAAAAGAAAACATAGGTGGTAAGCTCCTTGCTGTAGGTCTTGGAGATGATTTATTGAATCTGACATCGAAAGTAAAAGCAACAAAAGCAAAAATAAACAAATGGAACTGCAGTAACCTAAAAAGCTTCTGCACAGCAAAGGCAACCATCAACAAAATAGAAAGGCAGCCTACTGACTGGAAGAAAATATTTGCAAATCATATAACTGATCAGAGATTGATATAGAAAATATATAAAGGGGCGCCTGGATGGCTCAGTCAGTTAAGCGTCCAACTCTTGATTTTGGCTCAGGTCACCACCTCAGGGTCCTGGGATAGAGCTTCAAGTTGGTCTGTGCTCAGTGGGGAGTCTACTTGAGGATTCTCTCTCCCACTCTTTCTCTGCCCCTCTCCCACACCTTGCTCTCCCTCCTTATAATAAATAAATTAATCCTTAAAAAATAAAATATATAAGAATTCACACCAATCAAAAACAAAACAAAACAAAACAAAACATAAAAACAATCTAATTAAAAATGGGCAGAAAATGAGTAAACAGCTTTCCAAAGAAGACATACCAGAAGGCCATCAGGTACCTGAAAAGATGCTCAACATTATTAATCATCAAGGAAATGCTAAATAAAACCACAATGAGTTATCATATCATAACTGCTAGAATGGCTGTTATAAAAAAGACAAGAAATAACAAGTATTGGTGAGGTTGTGGTAAAAAGGAAACGCTTGTACACCATTAGTGGGTATATAAATTGGTGTAGTCATTATGGAAAATAGCACAGAGGTTCCTTAAAAAATTAAAAATAGAATTACCATACAATCCAGCAATTCTACTTCTGGGTATTTATTCATGGCCACACCCCATGAAATGAAAACATTAACTCAAAAAAATATATGCACTCCCCCACCATGTTCATTGCAGCACTATTTACAATGGCCAAGATATAAAAACAACCTAACTGTCCATCAATGGATGAATGGATAAAGAAGATGGAGTGTACACACACACACACACACACACACACACACACACACACACACACAAGAATATTATTCAGTCATAAAAAAGAATGAAATCTTGCCATTTGCAACAACATTGGTGGACCTCAAGGGCATTATGCTATGTGTAGTAAGTCAGACAGAGAAAGATGAACACTGTATGATCTCTCCTATATGTGAAACATTTAAAAGAAAAAAACAACAAGCTCATAGATACAGAGAACAGATCAATGGTTGCCAGAGGTGGGGGTTTGGGGGTGGGAGAAATAGGTGATGGATGAAGGTGGCCAAAAGGTAAAAAGACATTTAAAGAAGAGAATTGTTGGTCGTTTATACTCTAGAGCCTTTTGTTTAGTATATCAATAGAAATACCACTTGATACAGAAAAGCTGTGCAGCTTAATGTACAGAGGATTGTCTTATTGACTAAGTAAATCTAGAATTTTTAATAGTCATAATTTGATCTTGAGAAAGTTAACTTAAGTGCACTGGACTTTAGTCTCCTATATATTGGGAATAAGTTCTGAATCTAAATATTGTAATAAACATGAGATGTACTCAGTGTAAGTATAAGCATATACAGATCTACTTCAATTTACAATGGGCTTATTGTAACTTGAAAATGTGTTTAATACACCTAACCTACCAACACTGTAGCTTAGCATAGCCTATCTTAAACATGCTGGGAACACATACATTAGCCTGTAGCTGGAAAAGTCATGTAACGCAAAGCCTATTTTATAATAAAGTGTTGAGTATCTCACGTAATTTATTGAATGCTATAGTAAAAATGAGAAAGAGAATGGTTGTATGGCACAGACTGGTTGTAACTTTATGTTGCTTACCCTGTGGTCACACGGCTGACAGAAATAACCATACTTCATATCTCTAGCCCCAGAAAAGATCAAAATTCAAAATTTGGAAGTATGGTTTATACCAAATTCATAATGCTTTTGCACTATTGTGAGGTCAAAAAATCTTACATTGAACCATGCGAAGTCAGGGACTGTCTGTATAAACATGTAACAGCTCTGAAATTATGCTGGGTTTGGGATAAGACTGAGTTACAAAGTGCTAAGGTTTGGGAAATGATGTTTTTCAAGGACATCTGGCCACACCCCATGCTGGGTGACAAGGCTTTGTTCATCCAACTGGGCTGATTTAGAGCCTCTAAGAAGACCTTGCATTAATTCTGAAAGAGAAGAATTCCATTTTAGCAGAAGTTGGAAAGAAATTATATGTGTCGATTGAGAACTGCCTTCTATACAAATCAGGTTTTATTTAATTGGCCAACCTTGCTAGTTAATCTTCTGGGACTTGGATGAAAGGAAGATGATAAAAGCAACCGTTTAATAATAGGGATCACAAACACAAGAGATATGTAAAGGGAAAATACTAAAAGCTCCGGTAAAGAAGTCTCTCAGGGGTATCCTTGAATGGCATTTGGAAATCTCAGTTTTATATTTTTTTCTGGGGAAGCATTTGTTAGTAAAGCAGAACTTTGATTCGGTTAGAAGCCAACTGGGAGAGGACAAGGGGTCCTTAGTAGAACTGTGAAATCAGTGTGCTTTGCTTTTACAAATACTCACACATAACCTTCCTCAATTTCTGGGGTTCTTTTTCAGTCCTTAGTGTCCAGCAACCACTTTCCCCCTGCTCCCCCTGATCACTTTAAAACACACTATTTGGAATAGTAGATGATTGCAATGCAGTATGAATTTAGTTGCATTTAGAAATGATCTCTCATGCTGGAAGAAAAAGATCATTTCTCCTATTAGCAGAACTTCAGGTTCTATATTGACATTTACTAGGGTTATTTCATTCTTTAGGAGAGCTGCTTTCACTCATACTTAATTACTGTGTTGAAACATTGCTGTTTATGATACAAAAGAACTGATTTATCTCTTTGATATAGGTACAGCATGTGTCCTCTTGCTTCCTAAAGCGACTAATTGCAGTGAATTTCTTCAGGACAACTTTTTAAACATGGATAAACCTATGACTTCCCAAAGCCAGGTAAAGAATATATTTCTAACTAGGCATTATTGTAATAGTGTTATAGTATGTGTGTGTGCATGTGTGTGTGCGTGTGTGCACGCTCATACTACATATTCACAGGTAAACGAAGACATGGATCAATTGCTTAGTTAATTCAAGTTTATGTCCCACTTTAAAACAATAATTATTTACATTATAATTATATTCAGAAGAGAACTACTTATCAAGCTATTGCTTTTTCAGTTTCTTTCTTGAATTATATTTGAATTCAGTCAATTTTCAGATATGAGTTATGCTTATTAATTTTTCCACAGATAATGCATGTCAGCAAAATGCTAAATGATCCTATTTATAATACCTTTGTGGTTGAAAATTATACATCAGAGTGGAAGCTGGACCCTTTAAAGAACACTCAGATCCTCTTTGTGCTGAGGCAGATGTTACGGGTAGCAGAGGACTTCTTTGAGGACTTGCCTTGAGGAAACAGGTGATCTGGCCCCCTTATGCCCCTCTCATAAAGCATGGTGCTTTGTGAAAATCGCAGAGTTCTACCTCACTGGATGGCTGATGCCCATCAGCTTGCTCTAGACCTGACAGCCATGTTAGGATATGTGCTTTGTTTCTATTCTTTTTTATTTTGTTTTCAGACAAAATTGTAGGAATGTTCCAGCTCTCCATGTTCCATCAGTTGCCTTGGTTCTGATACTTGGTCCAATCCTGGATTGGCAGGCCCCAATGAGAGTCGGTCTCTGCTGACAGCCTCCTTATGACTTATGCTTTCATTCGTGTTTTGCCTTTGATCCCTGAGAGCATCTAACTGATGGTTTCTTCTAGGATCAGTCATACCTCAAGCTCAAAGGTCAACCTTGAGCAGTGGTGGGCCAAGATATGCCCTACCACAAACTACCATTTGAGATTTTAATTTCTGTGACATTTTTCTCAACCTTCCCAGCAAAATTGACTATCCTCTTACTTATTTGTCGTTAGCACTTTATTTAGAACTCTATGTGAGTACTAATACTTTGAATAACAATTTAAAAATGGTTACATGGATATCCACTTCCCTAGATTGTGAGTTCTTTAAGAAGCAGAGTTTGGATTTTACATACCTTTGTATTCACAGAACTTAGCACAGTGCCTAATAGCGAGCAAGCATGCCTGCCATTATGCATCCCTCCCAACTTTCCCAGACTGATAACATGTACTGAAAATTTTTCTCCTTATAGAAGGGAAGACTGGAAGAGAACGAAATGCTGGAGAGAAGAAGTGAACATAGAGGAGGGAGAATGTTTCACTTGTCTCTGGATGAAGATATGAATTTAAACTAATTAAAAAGAACAGATATTTCTTAAGGACTTATGTGTTATTTCTGTGAAAAAACAAAGTTTCTTCCCTTAATGAACCCATACCTGATTTTCATTAATTGAATTCCAAACCATCCTAGCCATGTCTCCCAAGTAGAGTGATCAAATGAGGTTACAAGTGCAAGTCAATAAGAAGGTTATTTTATACAAGTGCCCCCAAATGATTTGAAAATCCTCTGGGTAGCTGTAGAAGTTAGGACCATTAATAAAGAAAAAAGGAATTTCAGAAGATAGGTTTTAGATTTTTCTCCCTAAAACCTTAACTCTCTTCTCCCAGTTTCTTAGTATTTTTCAAGTGAATATGTTTAGTTCAATAGTTATCTATATTAAAGCCATCTAATATACTTTTAGTCAGAATTATTGTCTTCTTTGGCAAGCCCTGGGTATGATGAGGGCAAGAATTACTTAGGGATAGTTTTGGAAAAAGAACTATTTTCTAAAGCAAAGCTACAGGTAAAGCTGTGCTCCAGTGAATGTTCAGGAGCCATGATTCAGTGGAAGAGATGGCTGGGGTCTTTAAAAGAAGGAATAGAATGGTCACAGATACTGAAGAGTAGAGCCAGAAGTAGATATTGGAAACAAAAGTAGAGTTCCTGCCAGGATGATTATGAAATGGATGTAGGGAGCAACAAGTCCAAAAAGTAAGATGGGTTTGTCTCCATGTAATCCACGATAAAAACAAGCCACAACCATTGTTGATTAGAAGACTGAAGGTGATTGAAGACCCACTACTGTGCTTCACCACCTCTAAGGCCGTAACTCATCAATCTCCAGGTGGAGTCAGCAAAAATCTGGGCAGAGTAAGGTTTTGATAGATGCCAAATTAGATTCAAGGTGGAACTTCTTTACTCTGTTTGAAGGGGTAGTGTAGAATACCCTCGTGCAGGAGATGGAGACCTTGAAAGGAAGAGGAGTAATGGAGAGATCAAGAGAGATAAACAATGAGGGACTGTCCAGGTGAATCAATATCATTTGAGAGTATAAATACTGAGGCTAAGTTTCCCTTTTTGTATTACAAATGACAGTGTTAGGTAAAGGATGTCACAATTCCTAATTCTCTAATGCTGTACTACTTTGGGAATGATTAAACATTTTAATGGAATTAAATGTATATTTGGGGGTTAGGCTGGAAAGGATTGGTAAGGGGTGCCTCAAAAAGGGAGAGACGTCTCTTTTATCTGGGAAAGGACCTTTCCTGACTTTGAGGATTCTGCTGATCTCTCTTTACCATCCTAACAGTAGGACTTACCACTTTGCCACACTTTAGAGGCCATCCAGGATTTTTGAAAGTTTACATAATTTAAATTTGAGCTAGAAGTACAGTACAGCCAAAGTCATTATTTTTTACCATAACAGTGCTAAGGGACATAGTGGATAAAGCATAAATGTAGTGGGAGGTAGAATATCACCTAAAGTGAGAGGGATGTTGTAGACACTTTAAGCATCAATACTAGAGACTGTGTGGTGGGTGGGTGGGTGGGGTGGGTTGTGGCATTAAAAAGTGACTGTTTTGAATTTAAGTGGGTCTATTGACAGAGGAATGGATAAAGAAAATTTGATATATACATTTACACACACACACACACACAGACACACACACTGGAATATTATTCAGCCATAAAAAGGAAATTCTGCTATTTGAGACAACATGGATGGACCTTGGGGGCATTATGCTAAGGGAAATAAGTCAGAGAAAGACAAATACTGCATGATCTCACTTACATGTGAAATCTTAGAAAGCCAAACTCATAGAAACAGAGTAGAATGATGGTTGCCAGGGGCTGAGGGGTGCAGGGAATGGGTGATGTTGGTTGAAGGGTACAAATATCCAGTTATAAGATGAAAATGTCCTGGGAATTTAATGTACAACATGGTGACTGTAGTTAACAATGCAGTATTATATATTTGATAGTTGCTAGGAGAGTAGATCCTAAATGTTCTCACTGCATGTACAAAAAAGGTAATTATTTGAGGTAATGGATGTGTTAACTAACCTTATGGTGTAACCATTTTGCAATAAAGACATGTGTCAAATCATTGCATCGAGTACCTTAAATTTACACAATTTTATATACCAATTATATCTTTTTGTTTGTTTTTTTTTTTCTGGGGATTTTTATTTATTTATTTGGTATTAAAATCCACTGGTTCTTGAGTAACACATGAAGTCTGAAAACAATCAACTTTCTTCAGTCTTATTTATTTTTATTTTTATTTTAATTAATTTTTTTGGTAGTTTCAAGTTTTCATTTAAATTCCAGTTAGTTAACATATAGTGTACAATGAGTTTCAGGAGTAGGATTTAGTGATTCATCACTTACATACAACACCCAGTGCTCATCACAACAAGTGCCCTTCTACTCCCCAGCACCCATTTAACCCATCCCCCCGCCCACCTCTCCAGCAACCATCAGTTATCTATAGGTAAGAGTCTGTTTGTATCAATTATATCTTAATAAAGTTGGAAAAAAAATAAAGTCAAAGTGGCTGTTTCTGACAAAAGTTTGTAGCGTTGTACAAATTCAGCCAGCATCCACTTATTTAATAAAATACCGAGAGGAGTATTATGGTGGGTGATGTGTAAGCCTGTGTCTTTTTTAGAAAGCTAAATTTAAAGATTATATGTTGCTTTTTCATAAAAAATGCAAGTTCATATTGAATACAACAAAACTGATTGAGAGACTCAAGAAAGCCCCCAGATGCTTCAGAGACCAGCTGACGAGTAATCATCTCGAAGTGACCAAACTCAATCTGATGCTGAAGTAGCTACTTGATAGCACAGCTGATTGAAGTCTTCATTGGTGTTGTAAAAGCTGGGAGAATTTGGATGTTCCCAAATCCCATCCCAAATGTGGTGAGTCTCTGGGCCAATTTATAGAGAGCAGATTTAAGTAGATCTGATTCTTGCCATCAATCTGAGCAAGATGGAAACTTGCATACTAGCTGCAAATCTTTGCAAAATCTTGTTCTGAGTTGGAGAAAATGCAGACCGCTGGGCTCAGCCAGACAATGGAATTAGGATTATGGCCAATATCCATTGCTCACACAATGGATTTGAGCTGTTCCAGGCTCCAGGATAGGAATGACAGTGGAAGCAAAACTGCAGGTAGAGATTGTAGGAATGGGGGTGGAGATGGCAAAGAAGAAGAACAAGCTATGTTAAATAATGGTGTGTAAATATAATTGTCAAAGTTATTAAAACAATTGATTTCTTTTGAGAGAGAGAATGCGCATTCACAAGCAGGGAGAAGGGGGAGGGGCCGAGGGAGAGCGGGGCGGCGGGGGAGAGAGAGAGAGAATCATAAGTAGGCTCCATGCCCCGCCTAGAGCCCCATGTGGGGCTTCATCTCACCACCCTGAGATCATGACCTGAGCTGAAATCAAGCCTTGGACACTTAACCAACTGAACCACCCAGGCGCCCTCCAACACAGGTTTTTAGATGGGACCTATCACACCTCTGAGCTCATGTGAGGGGCCGGTGTCTTCCAAAAGCTCAAGGAAGGGAGAGCTGGGAATATTAATTTCTGGAAGGTGCTTGTTTATTCAAATGCTACAATTTATGAGCAAGGGCTACCTGAATTATTGGATTATTTGTGTGTGTAGGGGAATGAGAGGCAGGTTTGAAACTGTGTCTTCAATGCCAATTCTACAGGCTCTCTTAGAAGAAGATGAGCTAAGTACAGACTACCAAATGATGTCTTCTACCATCTCCATGTCTTGTTTCTTTATTATTAAGGAGCTAAGCCTTTTTTATTTCCGTTCCATTGATGATACAAGCAGTTCATCAAACATGAAGATTCCTGGTTTCCTTAGTGAAGTGATGGCTGTTTGCCGAGTGATGTTAGGCCCTCCAGCTTCAGTCTGAGTTCTTGAGATGGTCTGCAAAATGAGAAAGAATCTCCTGCTCTTTTAAGTCAGGGAACAGTGGGAGGACCTGACCATGGCAGGGTGTTCAGATGGTGGTGACATGGTCTTCAACACCTGCTGATCTCCAAAAGACTTCTGTTTTACCTCAGTTGATTCTCTGTTTGGGATTGCGGCTCCTCTGTCATAGATTGTCAGAAATCTGTGGGTTTTTGCTGAAATCGGCCTGACCCCCAGCAGCACAGAAAACAGAGGACCCTGATGAGAGTAAGTTGACAGCAGAGAAGTGGATGAATTTGAGGCATGTGTCCTGGAGTTGGACTTGACAGCAGTTTTTCTGTATTTCGACATACAGAAACTGAATTTTTCTTTAAAGAAGTCACTTAAAAATCTAGTGAGCTGTGAGGTTTTCTTCTCTCTGACTTCAATTCTTTTATTTTCCTAATATTTTTATTTGACTCGACTGTGAAAACTTAACTGGTTCAGTTCCTGTTCCCTGGCAGGTGGAGGCTGGCACTCTGCCATGTGGGCTGGGCCTTCACTACGGTTCAGTTTCCTTTTCTCCGAGTCCCTGAACCATGGAGGTTGCTGAAGAATTTTCTGTATCTGCTTAGCTGTCCAGACAGAGCAGCTACACTCAGCCTCAGTCCTTGTACAGGTTCTACAAACAGGTAAGTGACTTGCTGCTTTCCACTTTTCCTAGCCACTTGCAAAGTAGTCTTCCTTTTTAATTAAAAAAAAAATCATTTAGAATGAAAAACTAGTTAATGATTTTTCATGCTATCTGCTTATCCTCTTTTTACTCATCTTATGTGTAATGTAGAGTAAATAAGAGGCAGAAATGCAAGCTTTGTGACAGTATATGTTACCTGTTTTTCAATATTTAATGGAAAATATATTTGATTTTCTGCTAGATTGAGAAGCATGGCAGTGACACCTCGTTTGACGGGGATGCAAGAAAAGAAGCTGCAAAATTATTTTGGAGGAAAACAATTTACCCTTCTATATAAACCTAGTGTCCATGAATTCTCTGGACATAATTTGGACAGAAATGCTGTGACCAAGGGCCTACTGTGATGGTGATTTATGGTGGACATTATGTTTTGGGGGCCTATATAAAAGAGAGTTACAAGAAAGATGACAAAGTTCCCATTGTCCTTCTTGCCTTTCAAAGGAATGAAATTTCAGAATGCAATATAGGAACATATTCACCATCTATATTTCTTTATGAATATCATAAAGGATGGGATGGTTTCAAATTCCTCCTTAATCCGAAGCAAAAAAAAAAAAGTGACTATGAACTTAGATGCAATTAAAGAACTTGGACTGCTTCAAAATCAACCTATTTCCTTTGAGGAATGTGAAGTTTTTCGTTGTGAAGGTAGGTTTAATCAGATAATCTTATATAGAGCTCTCTCCTGAACATTCGGCGGATTTGAGGCAACTCATCTCTTTAAGGAAGAATGTCCTTATCTCTGGGTGACCAAGACTGAAACCTGGCCACACACTGTTTGCTGAGACCCAGCTGTGGTCAAAAGTAGCATATATAGAGTTCTGGAGTGTGTTTGTGTGGGGGAAGGGGTAGGGGGAAGGTGGAAGGAGAAGGGGGAGAGAGAGAGAGAGAGAGAAAGGGGCAGCAGACTTAGATTGTGAGATTCTCTTGGAATGAAACCAAAGCTCAAACTTCTCTCAATTGGTACTAGATCCTGCAGTTTCCCATTGTATCTATTATATTAAAAGACCAAAATGAATTTACTTATTTTTCTGCTAAAGGACATTGTTTCCAATATTTGCTGTTATAAACAATGCTTTTGTAATGTATTTGTGAATATAACTGTGCACAAAAATACTTCTTTTATACTTTCCCAAGAGCATTATAGAAATGCCTATTTCCTTATCTTCTTGCCAATGTTTGATATTATCAAACTTTAGAATATTTGCAATTTGATGGTCAAAAGATGGTTTCTCATTTTCTTCTTTGCTTATTCCTGATTACTAGCAAGTCTATGTGTATTGGCCATTTACATTTCTTCTCTGAAATAGTTATTTATGTCTATCCATTTAAGGGAAGGGACCCTAGGAATAATATCCCCTGAGTATTTTCATGTTCCAAACTCCTTGTCTGTGGTCTTTATACTTGAATGATCATCAGAGTATGTAATTCTTTGGGGGATTTTGTACTGTTTCTACAGGATTGATGTTGCTGTGGAAAACCTAGGGCCAGACTTACTTATATGTTTTTGTTTTTTCCCCTTTGAATGATTTGATCTTTCTCCCTGGCTGCCTCAAACATCTAAAAAATTTTTTGTTGATGTCTGGTCAATTTACTTGGATATGTCATGATGTTGACAATCCTGGATCAGTTAAGGAAACTTTTTATGGAAGTATAACACATAAACAGAGAAATGCACAGTTGATAAATGTACCAATTGACAAACTTTTATAAATTAGACACATTAATATAGCTACTACTTGGATGAAGAAATAGATTATTATCATCATTTCAAAAGACTCCTTGTTGATTCTTCCTGGTTATTACCAGCCAAAGGTAACTACTACTTTGGCTTGTGTCGACATTAATAACTTCTTCTTTTTGAATTCTATATAAATGGAATCATATCAAAATATGTACTCTTGGGTGTCTGACCTCTTACATTCAATATTACATTTGAGGGATTGAGCTAAACAAGGGAGTGGATTATAAAATCAGACTTCTACAAGTCAGATATCTTACGTAGTATTAGGTTTGACTAATCATTTCAAGGATAAAGGCAATCAGAAATCTCAGAGAAGGCAGAAAGGGTACAAGATTATTCTTTGTGGCTCCTAGGTCCTTCCTTTGCATATTAGGCATATGCTTTCTGGATAAAAGAACAGGCAGGATTGTTTTATGAAGTTTGTGGGCCACCTTACGTATTGAAGAGTGGTTACGTTATGGAACATTTATATGTTAGTGCTATAGATTGAATGTGCTCCCCCCACCCCAAACTCATATGTTGAAGCCCTAATCCCTGATGTGACTATAGTTGGAGAAGGGGCCTCTAAGGAAGTAATTAAGGTTAGATGAGGTCATAAGAGTGGGGTCTTAATTCAATAGGATAGCAGTTATATAAGAAGGGCCACCAGAGAGCTCACACTCTCTCCACAAACATACAAGGAGAGGTCATGGGAGAACACAATGAGATGGCAGCCACCTGCCAGGAAAGAGAAGAGGCTTCAGGATGAAATCTACCTTGCTGCACAGTGATCTTGGACTTCTCAGCTTCCAGAACTGTAAGAAATAAATTTCTGTTGTCCCAGTTCATGGTATTTTGTATGGCAGCCTGAGCCAACTAAGACAATCAGCTCACATGACAATTCCCATGAAGACATGCCTCATAAATCCATAGAGGCTATATTTATTTATTCTAAGTAATCCTTAGCCAGGAGCATCCTGTTAAGGACATTCAAGAGATAAGTACTTTCCTTGTAGGAAATATCATTAGTCTATTTACCTGGAGATAAGATCATTAGCATATTTTCAAAGAAATTAGGCTGGGTCACTTTTCTTTTTTTCCCTGAGTGTTAACTTGGTAAAGTGAGTGAATGCATCTCAGGACAGCTGCTTTAGCTCCCTACCTCCCTACTGATTCATCCATATTATGTGTGTTGGAGTCATTTGTTCATTTTCATTGTCAAATAGGATGCCGGTATAATGATTCCATCATACTTTTTTTTTTTTTAAGTAGGCTCCATGCCCAGTGTGGAGCCCAACTCGGGGCTTGAACTCATGACTGTGAGATCAAGACCTGAGCTGAGATCAAGAGTCAGACACTTAACTGAGCCACCTAGGTGCTATTTTAAAAAAAAAAAACAAAAACCTGCTTTTTTTTTTTTTTTTTTAAATAAAATTACTGTTGGTGGACATTTGAGTTTTCCAGTTGGGGGCTATTACAAGTAATAGTGCTATAAGCCTTTTTGTACATGTGTTTTGGTTCACACATTTATATTTTTTGAAGAATATAAATATAAAATTTCTGGGTCATCGGATTTGTGTATGTTCAGCTTCAGTGGATACTGACAAAGCTTTCCAATGTAGCCATACCAATTTCCACTGCCACAGCAGTGCATGAGAGTTTCTGTCACTTTTAAAGTTTTCCCAACACTTTTTGTTATAATATGTAGCCATTCTGGTATGTGAACTGTGGCATGACATTTTGTGACTTTGGTTTTCTTTGATTAGACTAGTCAGTAATTTATTTATTTTACAGTTTAAACCAATTACTATATTAATTTATCCTTTTTTCAATTTATAAAATGTGTCTTGTATTTTTGTTAATTCCCTCTTATATTTCTAAAGTTTGTTTCTATATTCTTTTCTGTTTCTATTTTCAAAACTTTCCTTCTTTCTTGTTATTAGCCAAGTGTACTTTTATCACAAGGTTGATATAAAGTGTTTATATTATTATTTTCTTTATATTTACAATTTTGATTTTTAATTTCCTTTTGGATGTTAAAGAAGTTCTTTGTAAAATTCCAAAAGGTTGCTTTTCTCTTTGTTTATACTTATTCTTTTCTCCTTTTATTATAGTCATTGTATGAAGTCTTCAGTATTTTTACTTTCGGTTATTTAAAGAGGTTTTCTTTCCACATGTATAGCCATATTTTTAAATGTTTCACATAGTATTCTTTTGTAGTGTAGAGAATTGCCAGCATCACTACATCTGATCCTTTCAGGTTTTTTTTCTTTTTAAGATTTTATTTAACATGTATTTACTTTATTTTATTTTATTAAAGATTTTATTTATTTATTTGAGAGAGAGAATGAGATAGAGAGAGAGAGAGAGAGCATGGGGGGGGGAGGGTCAGAGGGAGAAGCAGACTTCCCGCTGAGCAGGGAGCCCGATGCGGGACTCGATCCCGGGACTCTAGGATCATGACCTGAGCCGAAGGCAGTCGCTTAACCAACTGAGCCACCCAGGCGCCCTCATGTATTTATTTTAGAGAGAGACTGAGTGAGTTGGGGGAGGAAAGGGAGAGAGAATCAACAGCAGACCCTATGCTGAGCATGGAGTCCAACGTGGGGCGCAGAGCCTGACCTGGGCTCTATCCTACCACTGGGGGATCATGACCTGAACAGAAACCAAGAGTTGGTCACTCAACCCACTGAGCCACCCAGGCACCCTGCAGCTGATCCTTTCAGTTTTAAATCCACCACCAAAGAGTGTCTCTTCTTCACAGAAAGTAAGTCATTCTGGGCCTGAGTCTCATTGGTTCACATAAAGTCCTCAGCCCTCCCCTGAACCACTCACTGTGCTCTGATTGGGTGAGGGATGGAGTCCTACATTCTCTTTGGAGCCGGAAAGAAAATCAATTGGGCTGAAAGTTCCAGGAACCCCAATTGTAGATAGTAGGTTTTGGAGAGAATTTGGTGTCTGTGATTTTTTTCTTGTTTGTATGTCTCTGTACCTTATCCCTTTCAGACCTCTTGGATTATGGAGAGGAACTATTTTAAAGTATTCCCAGTTTTTCCCTGGCCTGTCCACACCTTTATGCCTTGCTTCTCTGATTCAGAAAGGACCCCAGTTTTCATTGCCCATGTTGGAGCAAGCCACATCCTACTGCTGAGTAATTGTGTGAGAAGAGATCTGTGGACAATCTAGTTTTACCGTGTCCATCTTGCCTCTAGCTCTAGATTCTCCACATGAGATGTTAAGGAGATTTGCCAGAATTTTCTCCACTTGCTTTCCTTATGTTGTGCTGTTGTCATGGAAAAGCTGCTTCTGTATTTTTCCCTAGTGAATGCCTTGACATTCAGTTAGCCAGTCATTCAACAACTTGTACTTTTCATTTTTCTTTGATTATTTCCCTAGATTTATTGGACGAAAGAATCATGAAAGGGATTACTTAGTAAGTCAATGTTTTAATCTTCTGTTTTTCTGTTTATTACCTTAGACTTATTCTTTTATAGATTCTGTCAAATTGGTAGCACAGATTATAACATAACTTGTGGATCATCAAGAATAAACTATAATTATATTTATAATCATAAGACTATTTGATAATACCAATGTTAAAACAGAAAGAATGCTGAGTAAAGGGAAAACATTCCTAATGTTTTTATATACTCGAAGGAAAATAATTATTTGGCTGCATGTCTACATTTTTGCTAGACATCTTGAAGTTACAGTTTCAACTACTTTAGGGAATTGCTTTGGAAGGGGTGGCTGGTAGGTGGAGAATACTTACATGAACTTCAAGAACATGTTAGAAATTATCTACTTCCATAAACCTCAAAAGTCACATGTTATGTTGTGCTTTTTGAAGTTTATTATTAATAAGTTATCTTCATACTTAACACAGTTCATATTTATTACAAGGTTTATATGTGTCTGGTTGCTTAAATCTGAAAGGTTTTATGTCTGATTGGCTTTGTTATAAGTGTTATTTTTGCTTTTTTCTTCTTTTATATAGTAGGTTTTGAAGTAGGATAGTTGCTTGTCCTTTTAACAGGAAAGCAAGTTGCTAATCAAAAATAATTAATAATATATAAGAAAAGAAAACAAATTCTAGGACAACTTATGGTAAGCTCTTGTGATCTACCCTCAGTCAATTGTCCTGTCTAAACAGACTCCACAAGAGATTACCGTTTGACATGAAAACTTACAAACCACATAGAGACCTTGTTCACCAGATGCGGATTCTGCTCCTGGGTCCAAATGGGGCTGGGAAGCCTAGCTTTTCAACTCAGTAAAGTCTGTTTTCCGAGGCCATGTAACACACCAGGCTCTGGTGGGCTCTGGTACAACTGGAGTATCTGACAAGTTATGTCCATTCAAGGTTATTCAGCCTTTGCTTCTTTGTTCAAGTTAATTAGTTTTGAAAAGTCTTTTGCTGATGGACTTCATTCCATGTAGACTTTATCTCCGTTTGCAATTAAAAAATGTACTCTTAAAATTGCTTTTTTTCTCCTCTTGTAGTACAGGACATATTCCATTAAGGAGCTGAAGGATGGCAACTCCCTGCTGTTTATTCTGTGTGACTCAATGGGGCTGGGTGAGAAGGAAAAAGGGTTGTGCATGGATGACATAGTCTACATCTTAAAAGGCCACATTTCTGACAGATACCAGGTATGATTGGGCTAATCATTGAGAAATTATAACTGATATTTAAAATGTTTGTTTTTGCTCACTATTGACAACAGCAGATACTAGTCTAATTTAATGCATTGCCATTTATTTTCTTGAACTATTCTTGTTCAAGGTCATTTGTTCCTTTTTGATATTTTATTTTATGAAGAATTAAAACATCCGAAAGACTCTTCTGTCATAGCTGTCATAACAACTCTGAATGTTGTTATATATTCAATTGCCTTTGGCTATGTGAAACAGAAATCCAATTACTCACATAGGTCATTTTTCTTATGTAACAGAAGTCTGAATGTAGGCAGCTTTGGGTCAGTGTGGAAGCTCTCTGAGGTTATCAATTTCAAAAGTCCATCTCACTTTCTCTTATGAGACCCTCAGTATGGGGTGCTTTGTGTCCCCCTAAAATTCACATGCTAAATCCCCAGTGTGATGGTTTTTGGAGGTGGGGCCTTTGAGAGGTAATCAGGTCATGAGGGTAAATCCCTCATGAATGGGATTAGTGTCCTTACAAGAAGAGGTAGGAAAGAGATGATCTTTCTCTCTGCCCTATGAGGACACAACAAGAAGGTAGCTGTCTACAAATCAGGAAGAAGGCTCTCATCAGACACCAAATCAGCTAGCACCTTGATCTTGGACTTTCTAGCCCTCAGAACTGTAAGAAGTAATTTTTGTTCTTTATGGCACCAAACATGGTAATTTGTTATAGCAGCCCAAGCTGACTAAAACATGTAGCTTTCATCCTTATGCTCTCCAGATGTTCGCACTGAGCACTGTCTGTGTTCTAGGCAAGAGGATGGGGGATTAAAGAGAAAGCCACTTTAGTCTGTCATTTTTTAAAACTTTCTAGTCCTTTTTATAGACATGTAGATTTTGAATTAATCATTAATTTACTTTGTTCCAAATGAATAGTCAATTGTGCCAGCATCTTTCATTGAATGTCTTTGCATCTTTTCCCTACCAAATATAGGGATTGGTTTGTTCTATTGATGTATTTATCAATTCCTTTATGATATTATTTTTATTGCCATATCATTTAATTTTTTTAATTACCATAGCAATCAACTATGTTTTGATACCTCATTGGACAAGTCATATTCATTATTTATTTCTTGCATTTGTTTTTCTTGACTATTTTCTTTTTTTTTTTTAAAGATTTCATTTATTTATTTGAGAGAGAGAATGAGATAGAGAGCATGAGAGGGGAAAGGGTCAGAGGGAGAAGCAGACTCCCCGCCGAGCAGGGAGCCCGATGCGGGACTCGATCCCGGGACTCCAGGATCATGACCTGAGCCGAAGGCAGTCGCTTAACCAACTGAGCCACCCAGGCGCCCCCTTGACTATTTTCACAATATTATTTTCCAAGTGAGCCTGTTTGTGTTTTGATTGTTTGTGTTTGATTTGTTGGTGCTTTGATTAAAATTACATTAAAATTTTATATCAAAATTTGATTTACATCTTCACATATCCAGTGTTCTTATCCAGAAACACAGCATGTTTTATTTTTCTATTCATGCAAGGACGTTTCATTCTGTAGTATAGCATTGTCTTGTGGAGGTAAAGTTTATTTTTAAATATTCTTTTTTTAAAACAACTTTATTATAGAGAATTTTAAACTAACACAAAAGTAGACAAAACTATTTAATGAATTCCCATTTACTCAGCTTCAACAATTTTTGACTCATGTCCCATCATCTGTGTCTATCCACTTTCTCCTTTCCTGTATTACTTGGAATCGAATTTAATACATCATAACATTTAATCCATAAATCATAGCAAGTACACCAGAACTCTGATGACAAATACCTAACCCACCCTTACTAATCAACTAGTACCCAAACCACATGCAATTAGTTTTGGTGTACTGAAATGTAGTTTAAATTCAAGTTTACAAAATAAGGCAGAGTCAAAGAATCCATTTTCTTTCTCTGCCCCTTCAAATACATTTTTCCCTTTTCTTATAAGCAACCATATAAAAATTTATGGTTTACTTTCCTTTTTCAGTACATAAGAAAATACTTACAGATTTGTGGTTCTCCTCTTTTTAGAGAAGTCACGAAATACTCTATGTTATTGATATATTAGAATCTTGCCACTACAAATAGTCCTGAAGTTAATAGGCTTGCACATGCATCATTTTGTATTTTTACCAGTATACCTGTGACAGATTCCCAGCAAGAGGGATTGCTAGTTCAAGAGTAAATGCATCTCAAACCACTTTTGGCCCTTACATTCTGTGTGATGATACCAGATTTCTTTATGAACGCTCTCACCTCCACCACATTACTTCTATCTAGAACACTTCCGTCCATATGCTCATTCCCTTTATCAGACCAACTCCCCCTACTTTGTAGCTCCCAGATTACATGTCCCTTTCTTGCAGAAACTTCACCTGACTGCATGAATGGGCTGCTAGCTACTTGCATAAACTGTCTTCTCTATAGGATTGTTAGCCTCATAATATCAGAGACTTGCACACTGTCTGATATGTGCTCATGAATATCTATGGAATTAATATGTTGCTTTATGTTTACCTTACAGTTTAATTCCACAAAACCAATCACACCAGGTCATAGTAACTATATTGATTACCCATTGCTGAAAGACAGAATCCATTGTGTGGCATTTGCGTTCAACATCAACTCTGTTGAACACCTCTCCTGTGACATGATGCGAAGATCAAAAAAATTCAAAGGGAGTTGATAAAGTGTGGTGAGTCTCATTCCACTTTGCTATTAAGGGTAATTAGACTATATTGTAGAATGATTTTAGAACAGGATGAAAAATTTGAGAAATTGCATATATGAATCTTCCCTGGCCCATCAGTGTGGTTCAAGCAAATCAAGCACTTGATAGCTGTATGACTTCGTGCCATGACCTAAACTCTCTATGTCTCAATTTCCTAATCTATAAAATTAGTATAACAATAGCACCTATCTCAGAAATTTATTATAAGGATTAAAGAAATCCATATATTTGAAGAGTTTAACACAGTCTTCACTACCTGCTACCACTGTATCCTAACATGAATTAATTTGCCAGAAGTTCTAGATTTCCCCTTGGGCCTTAAATGATTAGAAATGGAAAACAGTATTTCAGTAAGAAAATGCGGCAGGGAAGTAAGATGTTAGGTAGGGCGGGGTAGCCTAAAGGTTTTGGAGAAGGTAAACAGGATCAGGGAATTAGGGTGCCCCATACTGGCTTTTCTTGGCTTTATTACCCATTCTGTCTGGGAAAGAGCCAGTTTATCACAACTTTGATTAAGTTAGAAGCATGGAGTGATTTACTTGCTCACTGAAATTTGAGACTTTGCCAGGGAGGGGTGCAGGGAGCTGCCTGCTAACTGTGACAGAAGAGCAATGTATCTGTGATGCTTTGACACATGCTCTTTCCTTCTTGAGGATTCTTCTCCCCCATCTTGTTTATGGGATCTCTTTTCTCTAGTCTCCATAAAAACAACTCTTTGGACAGGACAGAAGACCAGTCAGCAATATTGTAGCATCAAGAGTTATCTCTTCAGTTATCTTTTCCAAGAGGTGCTGTCATTTGAAGCCTCATTTCTTACCATGGAAAGCAATGAAGGGAATTTCCTCTGTCAGACGAATTCCAGGTACTGATGAGTACTTGAGCGGGCTATTTTTAGGGGTGGTGGGCCTTCCCAAATCTCTGAAATTGCTCCATAGATAGCCTGTTGCATAACTGATAGCTGATTAACTGAAACATACTGATGCTGTCTTCCTTCCTTCCTTCCTTCCTTTCTTTTTTTCTTTCTTTCTTTCTGATGCTGTCTTTAATGATCAAAGTGACACGGATCTGTTCGGCCTAGGTGTAGCACATGTGGTTTTGCTCACTCTTGTGAATAGCATGGATCTGATTACAAGAGGTGACCTTAGAGACATATACAGATGTATGCCTGTGAAGCTCAAGGTAATTAATGATGTTCCTCTTTGTAGACCCATTTTCTGGGATATGTCACTATAATCACATGATATTACTGTGAATAAAAATAAAAATGGACACCTACTGAACTTAAGAATTAAAACAATTGCTTGGGTAATTTAGACTTATGTCTCAAGATTTAAAAATTAAATATATATTCATCTTTACAAGGACACAGATCATTCCATTCATTATAATTTAACCCAAATAGGTTCAATTCAACAAATATTTATTGATTGCCTTTCATAATCGAGTCAGTGTGATAGTCTCTAACCAGATACACAGAAAACTAAAACAATTTCTCTGCACTCAAAAGCTTATAATTTTATTAGTGGAGGTGAGGGCATGGGGGGGTGGGATAGGAAAAAATCAACAGAGTATGAGTATGATAAATCTCACGAAGAGACTCAAAATCAAAAGTTTAGAGGAGGAAAATATTGTGTTAAAGGGGATGGGGAAGATTTCATTCCTGGAGTGTCACTGGGAAATAGCTTTCAAAGAGGAGGAGGATTTCAGGAGGTGAAGAGACAAAATGCGGAAAAAATTCAGGCTATGAGGATAGCCTAAGTCAATACCTCAGTGTAGGAAGAGGCAGTGTGAGTGGGAAGCATGGGGTCATTCAGTTTAGTGGAGGGCTGAATCCTTGTAGGGGGAGATAAAGAAGTTATATTTGCATGAGGTGACTTTACTTAATTAGGTGCATTATGGGGAATCATAGCAAATTTTTTCTCTTCTTTTAAGTTTTTATTTAAATTCCAGTTAGTTAACATACAGTGTAATATTAGTTTCAAGTGAACAATATAGTGATAAACATATCCATATATCACCCAGTGCTCATCACAACAAGTGCCCTCCTTAATCCCCATCACCTGTTTCCCCCATCCCTCCCACCCCCTCCCATCTGGTAACCTTCAGTTTGTTCTCTATGGTTCAGAGTTTGTCTCTTAGTTTGTCTCTCTCTCTCTCTCTCTCTTTTTTTTACCCTTTGCTCATTTGTTTTGTTTCTTAAATTCCACATATGAGTGAAATCATATGGTATTTGTCTTTCTCTGACTTATTTCACTTAGCCCAATACTCTCTAGGTCCAACCATATTGTTGCAAATGGCAAGATTTCATTCTTTTTGATGGCTGAGTAATATTCCATTATATATACACACACACACATATATATATGTATGTGTACACACACACACACACACACACACACACACACACACCACATCTTCTTTATCCATTCATCAGTCGATGGACACTTGGGCTGTTTCCACAATTTGGCTATTGTAGATAATGCTGCTATAAAAAGTAGTGGTATAACCAAACTGAAGCTTCACAAAAATTAATCTGCTACCTACATGCAGAATGAATTGAGTCGAAAGGAATCTGGACTTGGGAATACCGGTTGGGAAGATGTAATGATAGCTAGTATTTGTTGAGCACTAAATATGTGATAAATTTTCTTATTCAATACTTACAACAACCTTGTGTCATTACCACATTTTGTAGACGAGGAAACAAAAGCATAGAGAGTAAAGCATTCGCCAGTGTTTTTGACAGTGACAAGAAATAACAGAGCCCTATTTTGAACCCAGGCAGTGTCATTCCCCAGATAAATTAGTCTAAGCAGGAATTAAAATATCATTATTAAACTAGTCTAGTAAATTTGACTAATCATGAGAATAACTTTTAATAGGAAACAGGGAAATTACAGACTCTAGCATAAGGGTATTAAAAATGCTTCAGTTTCAAAGTAATCTATATGGAACTATTAGTTATCTTTCATTTCTAATTCATACGGAATCTATTATGTGTATTCTTGATGAAAATTTGTAGTGATACTGGAGATTGACTTGTGAAGCTCTTTAAGAAAGTATTTATGGGATCAGATCTCTACCTTCATTTTCCCCAACAGGAATACTATTGCCAAGCTCCTGTTTTTGTTATTGCTTTCACAATATATATTGACCTAAAATAGTCTTTGTCACTGTTTCTGTATTGCAGTTAGAGACAGTCCATGGAGAACTTGGATTTGCTCTTTCTGACATCTTGGTGGTTTGTAATTATACTTCAGAGTAGGAGTTGGACCCTATAAAGACATTCTGATCCTCTCTGCCCTGAGACAGATGCTGCGGGCTGCAGATGACTTCTTAGAGGATTTGCCTCTTGAGAAAACAGGTAGATGCATTTGGTGGTATCAACACTTGAAGGTGTCCTATATGGCTATCCCTGCTTGGATCTATCTATTGGGTATGTGGCAGTTCACTGTGTCACTGTAGGTCACTGTCTTGTGAGTAGTCCTACCCTTTAACTCACTGGCTGGATGTGTTTTTTTCCCCTCACATTTCCTGATTTCCCACACTTAGGGTACACCCTAGAGAATTTGCACTACTTCTCGTTCCCCCATGTCTTAAGATAGAATCTTTGAAATGAGGCACCTCTGTCATTTCTACTGTCTGAACACCCCAAGTTGTATCCTTGCTCTCTTCTCTCAAAAAATATGCTTCTTTGCTTGGGACCCAGAAATGAATTGGATCAGCATTGTTCCTGATCAGATGTGATCTTTGATTACTTGCTGCTTTCTTGGGACTTATGTTTTTGCCTTTTTTGCCTCGACTTTTTTGACGTGTCTCCCACCTCAGAGTTCCTCTTAATGCCATGTGGTCAGTGCTAGGTAGATGTATGTGCCTTTCATATTTCTGGCCTCAGATTTTAGCGTTACATGTATTCTCTCTCAAATTCTCCCAAGAATATATGCGGTACTGTTTCAATCAAAGATCAGACAGAAGTTTCAGTTTATTCTCAAATCTTATTTTAGTCTGTGAGAAATCAAATTAGAATATCATATCCTCTTTATTCTCTCTCACTTGCAAACTACTAAGAAACTCTCGGGTTACTACTGATTCCACCATCTTGGTTTCTCCATGTCTTTTCTTCTTCATGGAGCATTAACTCCCTAAGTCAGGGCTGGTTGGTTTAGACCCCCCAGTAGCCCAGTGTTCCTCCTCCTTCTGGTTGCTTTTCCCTAAATAATCCAATAAGAATATTTTGTTTCTCTTTTCTCAGAGATCAAAGAAAAGGAATAATCAAGTGTGTAAAAGAAGGAAAAAATATGTGAACCCTTCACATACTAATAATATTTATCTCATCATAGAAGATTGAAAATTGAGAAATAAGAAAACACAGGAAAAAGAGAAGTAGCTGAAACAGAAGGGACATGTTTTATTTATGTCTGGGATGAAGATACATATATAAAATCATAATACCTGCAACTAATGAGGAACAGTGGGCTTAAAGCCATTAGTGGTGGGAAAAAATGATCATAATTTTTTTGGATTTATGTTCTGTATCTGTGAAAATCGAAAGTTTCTTTTTACAAAACCTGAATTTAACTTAAGTGTGTGTGTGTGTGATTTTGGAAAAGTTTTTTTTAATTTGTCAGCGTCTTCTGGTCTTCACCCACATCATCTTAAATTTGTCTTCTTGTTTTATTTCTAAAGTATTTGATCTTCTCTTTGGGTCTCCAGTTAATGTTATATTCTTTAACCTAAAGCCATTTTTTTGTTTGTTTAATATCCGAAACCCTCTTCCGAGAAGTGACAATATTCGTAAGAGTTTAAGAGGATTAAAACTGACAAAGACTATAATTTGATTTTTCTGTCAATTATGACTATTTTAGTTACAAGTGACAAAACCTAACCTGAATTACATGATAAAAAAATAATCAAACTATATAAAAGGCTGGGATTGAACTTAACTGCCTCAGAAATGGTTGAATCTAGGGATTCAAAAGCTATTCTCTCTTTCTCTCTCACACACATGCATGCACACTCACACTCACACGCACGCACGCGTGCACACACGCACACACACACACACACATTCTGGTTCCTTCTTCGTGTCTATTGCTGTCATTCTCTCAGGCTAGCATTCTCCATAAATCTTAAGCCATTTGAATCCAAGCTTCAGGTTGACATTCATTCAGTCTTGTGACCCAAAAAGGAAGAGGGCTTTTCTTTTCCAGTTTCACTGTGAAATAATCCAAAAAAGGACTGCAGTTGATTTCGTTCAAATCATATGCCTACCCCAGGAACAATCACTTTATCTGCAGAAGAGAGAGAAATATGATCATCCCATCTTAAGTCATACTTTCCCAGGAAGAGTGATTTGTTATTAGAAGAAGGGAGTTAATCATGGACCTGGCCACTGTTGGATTAACTGAGCTGGAGGGGCACCTCAATATGTATCTTATGGGTTAGGGAAGTTTTCTACCTAGTTTCTCACTTAGATTATAAAGAAAGTCTTATTAATAAGTCTAAAATGACTAACAATTACTTTTAAAAAGCTTTTTATTAAAGTAACGTGTAGACATAAAAAGTACACAGTTCATAATTATATGGCTCAATACATTTTGATAGACTTAACCCATGAAACTAGAACTCAGGTAAGAAACAGAACACTCTAGAAGTCCCCTTTAAGCCTCAGTCTAGCTACCTAGGATATCCACTATTCTGACTTCTAATTGCATAGATTAGTCTTGTCCTTTTTTATCCCTTACATAACATTATGCACTATTTACCCTTTTGGGTCTGACTTCTTTCATGAGATAGTGTATTTGTTAGATTCATATTATTGCACATAGGTAAAGATAGTTTATTCTCATCTATCCTATTATCGTGATGTTAATGGGTAGTTCTAATACTCTCCTTATAGGTCAATAATACATTCCATATGTGTTGCATTAAGCATTTTTCTGATTTATAGCTACATAGAAATAAACCATATGATTTTGGGTCTTTCCAATTTTGTATAATAATAAAGATTCCATAATGGAAACATACTATATTTCAATTTGTAAGTATAGATTGAAAATGAGAAGTAGCATCATGAAGAATTTGACATTATCCTAAAATTTACAGAGTAGTGTAAAGGGTCAAACATAGCCAAGACGTTCTTGAAGAACGAAGTGGGAAAACATGTATAAAGAGACATATTAAGAAATGTAAGTTGACTGTGGTGCATTAATAAATTAATGGAACAGAATGGAGAGTCCAGAAGCAGACTTAAACATGTCTGGACATTTGTTCTATGATAAGGGTAGCATTACAGATGAATGGAAAAACAACAGACAATTCATAAATGGTCTAGTCAATTGGTCATCCATATGGGGAAAAATAAAACCGAAGTCCTCACATCATACACAAAAGTCTACTTTAGTTGGACTAAGTACCTAAATGCTAAGAGGCTTTTAGAAGATAAAATAGAAGGGTACTTTTATGACTTGGGGGTAAGGGAATATTTCTTAAGTCATATTTCTTAAACCAGATACAAAAAGCTTAATCTCAAAAGAGACTGAAAATTCAACTACATTGAAATCAGTAACTTTTATATTCAACAAATCCCATTAAGATAGTGAAAAGACACAGCAAAATGTGGGAGAACATATTAGCAAAGAACTAATGAAAGGGTGTACAAAGAAATCCTACAGGTCTAGAAGAAAGCTAAAATATAAAAGAAAATGAACCAAAGACTTGAGAAGGTGCTCTAAAGAAAAAGGAAATTCAAATATCCAGTACAGAAGAAACATGTTCTATATCTATATCATCTATATCTATATAGATATAGTTCCAAACTAAAATAATTTGATTCTTTTTACTTTTTTTGAAATTTAATTGACATATAAAGTACACATATTTAAGGTGTAAAATTGAGTGTGGTTTGACACATGAATACACCTGTAAAATAGTCTTGACAGTCAAGATAACAAATATTTCTAACCCCGCCTCCAAAAAAAAAAAAATGACAGAGTGACTTTGTAATCCATTCTCTTTATTCTACCTCTTGTTCTGGTCCTCAGACAAACCACTGGTTTGTATTCTGTCACTGTGTTACTTTTCATTTTTTAGAATTTGTATGCATGAAATTGTACAGAATATACTCTTTTGTGTCTGGCTTCATTTATTCAGGGTGTTTTGAGATTCAGCCGTGCTGTTGCATGTAACAATAGTTCTTTTCATTGCTGAGTAGTATTTCATTTTGTGAATATGCCACATTTCTTTATCCATTCACCTGTTAATAGACTCCTTTTGGATTGTTTCCAGTAAAGGACATGCTATGCAGACAGACCCAATGAACTAGCATTTTGACTCTCAGTTACATATCTTAAGGGTACTTAAGTATGCATCAAAATACTTGTATAAGAATTTTTGTAGTAGCATCCCAACTGGAAGCAACCCACATGCCCATCAATAGTAGAAAAGATAATAAATTGTGGTATATTATATAGAGTACTTCATTTCATATAGCAAAGAAAATTAAAGAACTATAACTATATATATCAGTGTAAATATTGCAAATATAATATTGACCAAAAGGATAAAGACATGAATGAATCTATACATTATGAATAGATTTGTGTAAATCGCACAAAATTTCTGAATAAAAGAGAGGAAATGATGGTAATTACCTTTCAAAGGTTTGGAGTTGTGAAGAGTCAGGGGCTCACCTACTGGTTCTGCAGAAGCTAAAAATGTCCTTTGTTTTAAACAGGGTGGTGGTAAAATGGATCTTTGCTTTATAATTATTTTTAAGTTGTACATTTGTATTTTATGTACTTTTCTGCATGTATTATATGTTTCATAATTAAACAGAAAAAAATGATAAGTGATATCATATACAAACATTAGAATTAGACAAAACTGGGTCTCTGCTACATAATATGTGAACTTTAAGAAGTCTCTCATTTTCCTATCTTACAGATGATGGTAACACTTTATTCATAGATATGTTGTAAGAGCTAAAGTAGATAATAGATACAGCTAGATTATCAGTGCAGGCACTTAGAAACTCAGGTGCTGATGGACATTGCCAATCTTGTATAACAACAAACTGATAAGTTACTATGTCTCTCTATTGTAAATTTAATTTTATTGTAGTTGAAAACAAAGGTAAGACTTGGACTTTGATAGCTCATAAAAAAATGAAAGAGACCGAAAGCCAAATTATCAGAGTTTTTGCTTTTGGTTGTTTGATATGCGATTTTTTATAAAAAACATACCTTTGGCTTCAAAAGCATACTGTAACTCAAATTCATTTGCTTTATAATAGCAAATAGAAACATATTAAATGGCTTGGTCACGCCTGCCCCCTACTGGTTAATTTACAAAGTGGAAAGGATGCTGAAGGTTGAATTTGAAAGCTTGAATAGAAACTGCTGAGGTTTCTAATTCTTAAAAAATCTATCACAACAGACAAATTTTCAAATGTGTTATTTTGTTAAAGGTACGCAACATTTAAATAGAAGATAATTTTCTCCTGGTGTTGAAGATGTGGTAGTACTTGGAAATGCTGTGGTCTGCATTCTCTAATGTTTCTGGCATTATATTAGACTTATTATGTATGCATATTTGCATTTTAAGCTAAACATTAATGTGTCCTATTTTAGCATTTTTGCTAACCTCCAGAATAGAAATTTAATAGGTAATACTTAAGGCTTATGGTGACCAATGAACACACAAAATGGGTACTTTTGCCTTTTGCTTTTCATAAATGTGACCCCCAATTATATTACTTTTGGATAATGAAGTCTTGAACCCACTTATACAGGAATTGATTTGTATAGATAAATCACAGTTGTGGGGAACAGGAGAAACATTATACTTCAAGTGCCATGTTCTGTCAATTTTAATTTCTATTTGATTTAGGATTACTACATATGAACCAAGAGTTTGCAAATTAGTTACTATAACAAATTGCTATAAAATCATGAAAATATGCCCCGTTTCCATGTCAGTGCTGCCTGCATTGAGATTTACAGTGGATTCCTTTCAGCTACATAGTATTGAGTCCAACCCTTTCTTAGGACGGTTTTCCTAATCTGGACATATTTGATCTCAGACCCTAAAACAAGAGCTCAACTGAGTGACTTCCTCCTCTTCACTGTTTCGTGCGTCCTCCTGCATCCGTGGAGGAGGCATACTTTGGGGGCAGTTACTTAATTTCTCTTTGCCTTGTCTTCTCATCTGGTAAATAGGATACTTTACCTACATTGATTATTTTGAGGATTAAATAAGAAAGTATATGTAAAGTACTTTTTTTGAAAAGCCTCTGAAACACAGTAAGCACTAAATAGCTGCCTTTGACCATTATTCATTTTTCCCTGATCTTGTATAATATTCCTCTCCCGCTCCCATCTACCACCTACCAATAAAGAGTTGTTTTCTCTGCCATTGGCCTTCTGCGGACTCTGTAGATACCGCTCAGGCATTACGACACTCTATGTGAATCACCTCGCTACATGACTGGGTACATAGCACACAGCTTCTTGTGGGCAGGAGTCCACACAGTACAGTTTCTGTGCATAGTAGATGTCCAATAATGTTTTGGGAGACTAAATGAAGTGATTAGAAAACATATGAAGGTTGATGGAATGTACCTTCTGATTCATTTAATGCCAGTTGAGAACAATAACAAAAAACTATTTTTAAATGTAGGAAACTAAAGTAGGAAAAGGCAAAGAAAGGCGGAACTGAAGCCATTACTCCTTTTAATAGTCAGTCTTAATGGCTATCTGCATTCTTCAGACTCCGGCAGAAAATAGAAGGAACTTCAGGTCGTTTAAGCAATGTAATTTAATGTAGAAATTTGGCTACGCAAGTGATGGAAAGCCGAGAAGTCAAACGAAAGACAGAGAAGCAAACCATAGGTTAGCCAAGTATGGGAGATGAAACTTTACTCCTACCCATCTTCAGTGTTTTTAGCTGGAGCTCTTTAACAAAAGTCAGATCAGCAAGAGAAAAAAGTTTATTAACACATGCACACTGCACATCATGAGGGAGAGACCTCAACGAGTAACTCAAAGCTGTGGCTTAGAAAAAGATATATGCACCCCTATGTTCATTGCAGCGTTATTTACAATAGCCAAGATATGGCAGCAACCTAAGTTCCCATCAGTGGATAAATGGAGAAAAAATATATATACAACAGAATATTACTCAGCCATAAAAAGAATGAAATTTTGCTGTTTGCGACAATGTGGTTGGACCTAGAGGGTATTACGCTAACTGAAATAAGTCAGACAGAGAAATACAAATACCATATGATTTCACTTAAGTGTGGAATCTAAAAACAAAACGGGGTGCCTGGGTGGATCAATTGGTTAAGCGTCCAGCTGTTGATTTTGGCTCAAGTCATGATCTCAGGGTCACAGGATTGAGCCCGGTGTCTTTGAACTCCGCACTCAGCCGGGAGTTTGCTCCAGGATTCTCTCTCCCCCTCTGCCCTTCACCCCACCTCTGAAATAAATAAACAAATCTTTAGAAAAACAAATGACCAAACAAACAAAAAAAAACTATAAACAGACTCAAATACAGAGAACAAACTGATGGTCAGAGGGGTTGGGGGTGGAGGGTGGGCAGATGAGTAAAGGGGATTAAGAGGTACAAACTTCCACTTATAAGATAAATAGATTGTGGGGATGAAAAGTACAGCACAGGGAATATAGTGAATAATACTGTAATAACATTGGATGGTGACTACACTTGAGCATTGTGTAATGTACAGAATTATTGAGTTACTATGTTGTACACCTGAAATGTATATAACATTGTATGTCAACTGCAAAAAAAAAAAACCACACACACACGCACGCACGCACGCACGCGCAAACGCAAAGTTATGGCTTACCACTCCAGCTTATGTAGCATCTTAAATGAAGAACAATAAATTTGTAGGGAAATGACAGGAGAAGGAAAGCCGTTCTAGGTTTCCAAGGACGGCAAGCTGTGGGATGGTAAGTACATGGGAGGGCACTCATCGAGTAAGGTTTGTTCGCAGATTGCCCTGGGCTGATAGGAGACTGTCTCCAGTAAAGGGAGAATTTATAGCTTACCTTTAGGCAGAAAAGGGGAGGAGAGGGAGAGCTTTTCTTGGGTTTCCTGCTTCTTAATTGCCTTTAGCTCAAAATAGTTTTTATGTCCAAGAGGCATATTTTGGGGGTGACGTATTCTAATTTCCTTCAACTAAAACAGGAAGCCGCTACCACCCTCAGGGCGGTAAGAACAATGTGACAAGATAGAGTTCCTAGGACCAAGAGGCAAAGCTCTTTGGGAGGAAGCTAACAGAAGTGGGAACTTCCTTGTGACAAGTGACACTGCTCTGGGTGGGGCTATCCCAGGAAGCTAAAGCCAGGAAGAGGATGCTTTTGCTGCCAGAGGTCATGCCCAAGAGTGAGAGAGGAGCCCAGGGTCTCCCACGTCTGCCCTCCCATCTCTAGCAGGTACCTTGCACTGGCCAGACCCAGATATAAACCCACTGAGGTGGGAGCCTGGAGAAAGCAGCCTGCAGAAGTGGGCTTTTCTTTCTTTTCCTTTCCTTTTCCCTTTTAAGAGATTATTTATTTATTTGGATGAGAGAGCACAAAGGGAGAGGGAGAAGCAGACTCCCTGCTGAGCAGAGAGCCTGATGTGGGGCTTGATCCCAGGACCCTGAGATCACGACCCGAACCGAAGGGAGATGCTTCACTGACTGAGCACCCAGATGCCCAGAAGTGGGCTTTTCTATGACACTGGGTGGAATGAGGTGCCTGCCTGAGAAACAGATCTGGAGGCGAAGGTGCAGCGGATCATCCCATACCTCTTTTCTTCCCCACAACTTACATTGCGACCTCTGGTCTTCTCTCCATTCCTAAACACAGGACAAATGTTCATGCTTTCACTACTGCAGCATGGCATGCAGTCTCTATGTTTCTTCCTATTGGAATTTAACAAATTGTTCAAAGCCCAATTTGACTGCATTTTGTAACTTTTCTCATGCTATCAGTTACATAGAGTATCCCACTTGTACTTTATAGTACTTTGGTTATATTTCCTTTGTAGCAATAATTTTTGCTTTACAGTATGGTGACTTATGTATGTATCCTTCTCTCCTAATATTAAAAATATTTTTGGCTAATGCTTGACCAAAAAGCCCCCCTGATTCAACACTTTCTTTGATGCCAAAATGTGTGGATTGTGAGTTGTATCCAAAGGGCATTACCTGAAGTTGTTTGCCTCCATCCATGGCCCAGGGACTACAGTGCCAGGATGAATTTCTATTAGTTCAAGACACAGGAAAAGAACTTTCTTCCTGAGGTATGGGGAGGTTGAAGCTACAATGGATGTCAAGATTTTGCTCTGTCTTTAGGAGAATCCATTGTTGGCATGAAACTAATGTAGTTAGAAAAATAAGTACATTGAATTTTTTTGGAAAAGATTTTATTTATTCATTTGAGAGAGAGACAGAGAGCCCACAAACAGGGGGAGAGGGAGAAGCAGACTCCCCACTGAGCCAGCTGGGAGCCCAATGTGGGGCTTGATCCCAGGACCTGGCGATCATGACCCAAGCCAAAGGCAGAGCTCAATCATCTGAGCCACCCAGGCGCTCCAGTACATTGAATTTTTTTAAAGACTGTTGTTTTCTTCGAAATACAGAGAAGATTTCTATCTCTTTTTCAAGACAAGGCTCCAGAGGGTGAGAAAGTTATGGTCAGTATGTTTTTCCTTTACAAGTGGTATGGAGGCTGATTTAGTAACACCAGTATTAGGGTTGGTCACTATCTGCAGGTGTACCTTCAAACTACGTATTTTCCAATGTCTCATACTACAAATTTCTCAGTCTTCTGCGAAGAGATAATTCACCTGTTCAACAATTTTCCCTATTAAGCATCGATGTGCCATGGACCGTGCAAATGTTTCAGGAGGGTTATCTGCACAAAGTTTGGTTACGGTGATCTCGGGATGGTGAGGCGGTTCCTTTCAGGGTGTGGATAGGGGCTATCAAGGGCCCAGTTTGGATTAAAATGATACCATCTAACTGAATCATAACAATGCCAAGGGCATGCATTTTAACAGATAGGCCTTAGTTAGTCATTCCAAGATCTCAGTATCTAGAAACTTGCAACTATTTTGTGATACCACAGACTTGAGATAGTCTTCAAAGTCTCAGACTATGGATTTGTGAGACTCCCTCCTGTACTGCTGTAATTTTGCTTCTTTTCCAGGCATATTTTGTTTTTAAAACATTTAGCACTCATCTGGGCTACATTTTCTATGCATTCCATATTTCTATGCATGGAAAATATGCTTATCCTGAAAATCATGTAAATCGTAAGTTATAAGAATGGACTCTTATTTGTATCTGAGAAAATGGATTCCTTCCATCCTTCAAGATTATTATTCATGAGATTCTCTACAGTGTAGAGTATTGTTCCAGATTCTAGAGTCTGAGGAGGTAGCATTAAAATGGGACTTTGGAAGCAGGGATTCAACATTTTGCTCTATCGTTAAGTTGTTCTGTGATTTGAGGTTAATTTCTTTACTTCTGTAAGATTTAGTTTATTTGTAAAATTAGGAGCTTGGACTTTACAAGATTAATTCTAAGCTCTTTTACAGCTCTGAAATTCTATGATATTATGATTTAAATATTTGCATATATGGGGCAGGCAGCTAAACCTCTATGAAGTACCCACCTCTGACACATGAGGTCCTAAGTGATATAACCTGATTTTGCAAGTATCTTTGATGAGCAAATGGTGGGAGAAATACAGAAAGACACTGGCAACCTATAGGTTACAGACCATCTTTCTGTGACTTTCACCTCACCTTTCCCTCGTTTTCTATTCAAAACAAGTTTTATCACAATTTGCGGCTGAGTAGAATCAAAGCAGGACATAAAAATCAATCCATGTTTATTCTGTTTTCATAGATCATTTAAAATTACCAAATGATGTGCCAAGGATCTGTAATTGGTCCCGGCGTGTCATTTGTGGGCTCAAATGAGGAGACTGTATGTCCAGAGAAGTGAGAATACCATTTCATTACTCCAGGCAGGTGAAGTCTGTGCAGACAGGAAGAGACAAGCTCATAATCCACAGTGAGGCCCGGCCAGTGGGGAAGGCAGGAGAGTGACAGATGGAGCAGATAGGAAGGGACAGGCAGATTGGAGCAACGAGGACTCGAGAGGCTGGGAACACATCTGCACTGGGAAAGAATCATGGGAATGCAGGCCCTGGGAGCTTCAACAGTGATCCTTGATCAGGATGATGGCTAGGTGGCTCTGTCAGCTGCTAATTTCATGTTTTCTCTTTTTTGCCATTGGTCACAAAATGAATCAGTTGCATTAAGAGCCAGTATCAGTCATAAAACGACAACACATTAACTGTTATTTTCCCTGCACAACATTTATTACTGTTGTTTTCCCTTAATGCCAGTTATTATAAATACATTGCAAAAATTTAGAATAATATGCAGGATTATAAGACAAAGACTCACAAGGGCTGATCGTAACCCGTGCACTCTTTTCAATCGTCATTTATTAATTTATATGATGCTTCAGAGTGATCAAATCCCCTCACCAAAATCAAAGATTAAGGACAGCCAAACTACGCTTAAAATATCTAAAGAAATATGTTGTTTACTTCATTCTTCCCAGGTGCCTGCCAAAAAGTGCCTGGATATTCAAAGAGATGGAGAATCAGGTAGCTTCTTGGCTGTATAAGTCACCAGTGAAACCTGCCTACATTTCTGAGAGTTCTTCCTAAAAATGACCCATTACAAGCGGCTCCACCTAGGCTTAAATGGGCGACCCGCTGTTTTAATGTGGTGTTTCCTAGCTGGAGCTGTAGAAACGCATCAGAAAGGGCACTCACACTTAAATGTTCAGTGGATTTTCAATCAAAGTTCCAAAGTCATTCAGCAGGAAAATATCACCTTTTCAAAAATAGTGCTGGAACAAATAAATAAATGCAGGGGGAAGAAAGAGACTCCAACCCTTATCCCACCCCATATACCAAGGTTAACCCCAAATGGGCCATAAAGTTAAATGTAAGAGCTAAAATTATTTAAGAAAGCTTAAACGAAAATCTTTATAATACTGGATTAGACAAAGATTTCCTAACCAGAACCCAAACCCCACATAAAACAAAAATTGAAAAATGGACTAGATCAGGGGCGCCTGGGTGGCTCAGTCAGTTAAGTGTCTGCCTTAGGCTCAGTTCATGATCCCAGGGTTCTGGGATGGAGTCCCACTTTGGGCTCCCTGCTTAGCTGGGAGCCTGCTTCTCCCTCTCCCTCTGCCACTCACCTTGCTTGTGCTCTCTCTCTCTCTGTCAAATAAGTAAATAAAATCTTTTAAAAAAAGAATTATAAGAAAAATGGACTAGACCGAATTAAAGATGTTTTCTTTTTGAAATATCTATGTCAACAAAGAGCCGATAGCTAAAAATATAAGCAAAAGACTTCATCCAGAGCATATAAAGAACTCTTACTCAAAGATAAAAAAATTTTAAATGGGCAAAGGATTTGAAGAGATACTTCACAAAAGTGGCCAATTACATCACAACCCATGACAAAGGCTGACCAACACCAGCAGTTGTCAGGGAAATGCCATTGAAAACACTGCACTGCCTATGATTTATCTTATAGCAAGTCCTGCCTTTAAGAAATTAACATTACACTGAAGGCTTCTACTTCCATAATTTGGGAGAATAAGCATTCTATGGTTATTGAGAAGCAGCAAGCAATAGTGAAGAGATATAGAAGTAATTGGGTTCTGAGTACTTTGTCATAGAGCTCAGTATCTGCATGGAAATATAATAAAAGGGCCGAAAAAGGGTATCCAATGGCATTTCAGACATGAGTAGTCATCATAACTTCATACTCTCTCCGTGGCATTTCACCTGCCAAAGATCTCCTTGGGACCAGATTCCATTCTCAGGTAGGTCATAGGTTGGACTCTTCTGTGTCACATAATTGTATTATCTCTACTATCACAAAGTGAATCCCTTTGACACTCAGTGAAAATATAATCTACTTTATATTGTAAAGACATCTCTCAGGATTTCCAGCCTAAGGTCACTTTTTCTTGGAATGAAACAGACAGCTTTATCATTTGGCAATCCTAGTAGCAAAAGTGTTGAGACTATTATTTACTTTTAAAAAGAGATTAAAAAAAAAAAAGTGCTGCTTCTGGTTTTAAGGGAGTAGCTTGCATCAGAGCAAACTTCCTGTCTTGAAACAAGCAAAAAACACTGGATACAATAAAAAAAAGGAGTCAATAAATGAAAATGGCTATTTAAAAGCACAGGGAAAAACAATAAAAACATTGGAAGGTAACCAAGACAACCAGAAATAAGAAAGAAAAAAAATACAACACTGAGGTAAGGTCTTCTTCCTCTGCAACTTTTGCCCCTTGAGGTACTTGCTGATGAACAGATTTGAAGGTCAAAGTCTAAATAAAAGAGGCTTAAAGCTTGTTGTAATGTCACCTGGTTAATGATGTAAAATACCCAGGCACTCCTGACTTCACCTGCAAGGTCCTGAAGAAAAGGGAACCACGGAGAAGTGAAGCCATCTTTCTAGTTGGCTTTTGCCCTCATACTATTTTATAAAATGAGTAAGGATCCTACTCTGAAGGACCTCAGCTTGTTTTCTGTGGAAATACCTGGAGCTTCCCAACTCTTTGTTCAGAATTAGCCTCCAGAGACCACCACAGGGGGAAATGTCCAGTACAAGGCCTTCCCTTTTTTGTGTGAATAGTTTAAGGTGAACTAATCCCCCATGGAAACAACAATAAAAGAAACCCAAGAGTCTTGAGACCAACGTCTGATGAAGAAAGGATTAAATGTACAAAGATGGAAGAACAATGAATTTAGAGGAGTGAGGGGCTGGCTGCATTGGTTCTCATGTTTTTTTCTGGAAACTGGTTCCTGGGTATCTGGTTGTAGAGACCACCAAAGGTCTCATAGCACCTCACTCTCTCACCAAAGTGACTTTAGGGTAGGAGTCAGCAAACTTTTTCTGTTGAAACTGGGTAGTCAATATTTTCAGTTTTTTGGGTCATCTGGTCTCTGTCACCGCTAGTCTGCTCTGCTGTTGTCGAAGGAACGCAGCCAGAGACAAAACGTAAATAATGAAAACGGCTGTGTTCCAACAATTTTATTTACGGACACTGAAATTTAAATAAATTTCATCTCATTTTCATGCATCATGAATTACTATTTTCTTTTGATATATTTTTTTTCACCATTTAAAATCTAAAAAACAAGGTGATGAGGATTAAGGAGAGCACTTGCTGTGATGAGTGCCTGGTGTTGAATGGAAGTGTTGGATCACTAGATTGTGCACTTGAAACTGATATTACACTGTACATTAGCCAACTGGAATTTAAATAAAAACTTTAAAAAATAAACAAAATATTTAAAAAATCCCCACTTTTCAGTCATAGGCTGTACGAACACAGGTGATGGGTGCATTGGACCCCTGGCTATGGTTTTCTGATCTCTGTCTTAGGGTTCAGGATCCTCAGGAGTTTTGGTACTCTTTCTCTGTAATGAAGGCATTATGGTCATAGGGAATTTTGGGGGAATACTCTGAGGACAATCTGTTCCTGGAATCGACTTCAGCTGCTAAATAGCCACATTATCAAGGAAGAGAAGATGGCTTGTTAGTTTCATGGTTATTCTCAGTGGAGGCTCCAGAAATAACTTGCTTGATTTTTCTCCTTCTTCAGAGTAACAGGCTCGAAACATGAATGAGAAATCATTCAATATGACATGCTTTACTGTCAAGAAGGTAATGTGGAGTGAGACATAATTTATGTTTTTGTCGTTGAAATTTTACATTTGTTAATGAATGGCTTCTATTTATGAACAGGTATAAGACCACTAGATTCCTGCACATGTGCCGGGGGGCCATCAGTAAGGAGGCGAGTGACTGGCTGTCTGGCTGAAGCAACATTAAACATACTGACACGTATCTTTTATGAGTCAAGCCAGGAACAGTCTGATAAATGCGAAAAAAAAGAAAGGCAAAATGGCAGTAAGATAATAAGGGCATAGGATAGTACGCATCCAATTGTAAAATTGTTGTAGTTCAGAGATTTATACTCAAGTGAAAAAAAAAAAAAACCCAACCAGAAATCTATCCCTAAGATTATAATAAGTTTACACAAATCTTTTTAATGCAAATGAGAAAGCGTTAGAAATGAATTTTAGGTGGACATAAGGATACCCCATTCCAAGGCAAGTTTCCAGTTTTGGAAAAGAAAATCAAACCTGATGTTTATAGCAAATTTGGGAAATGGTTTTCTCACCGCTATCAAAAAACAGCCTCCTGTTTTTCCCTGAGAGAGTACTTTTAAAAAAGGCCTTAAGTCTGCGGAATTTCGCTGACATAGAGAAAAGTTAAGGCGGAACATACTAAGACAACAGTAAGAGGTTGCTTCAGAGAGGGTGTCTTTGGCAAGAAATGGAGTATTTGAGTGAAAAGATTCACAGTACTGGCTCTCAAATCACGGTAGAGTTGTCCTAGTCCAGCAGCAAGTGGGAGTTTTGCAAAGGCCATTAACTGAAGGGACCAGTAGATGGCATAAATAAGTCAGGATAGACTCAGAGGCTCAAGGAAAGGAAAAGAACATTCTGGCAGCTCCTTACTTTTATGTCTAATGCTTCTGTCTGAGTTGGACTATTTGCCTCTCTGATCCTAGCACTCTGAGCTATTGTTGCGACTTTAGCTCACATTCAAGAACGGTCCCACAAACACGTCCTGAGGTACTTAGGACCAAACCTCAATGAACTGACGAGATCAAGAGAATTATATTTACCAGCATTATTTTCCTATACCCCCATGCTCTTTTTCCTTTCTAACCCCTTCTTTTCCTTCTTCCTCTGTCCCTCCCTTCCTTTATGCCTCAGGAGCAAATAGGTGAGCCCCTTATACTCTGCTCACGATCATCACCTGTTGTAAAACCCTCTCATTTTTAAACTTTTTCCCCCTCTCTTCCTGGACTTCCAAACAGGTGTCCCCCATAGGCATTCATGTGCATGTATTTGATATCTACTCTTGAAAGTGTATGTACACGGGTGACATATGTAGTGTTTTATACATGTTTATATTCATAATTTTCACAAATGACATTATTTGTTGATTTTTTCTTCCTCATTTTTTCACTGAACGCTAGGTTTCTGAGAAACGTTCGAGTTGCTGTTACTTCTAATTGCTATCTATGATTATTCCATGGTATGCACGTACTACATTTTGATTGGTTATTCCTTTCGTGATGGACAAAGCTGGGCCTCGATTATTTAGGGGTTATCTTTAGTTTGTGTTCTTTCCTTACTTAGCACATTGTCAGACTTTAGGAAAAAACTACATTTTGTCAAATGGCTTCTAAAAATGTGATAAACAGTGAATCAGACTGAGAAAGCAAGCTGTGTGTTTTAGAAAAGCATTCTGAGGTCAGCACAGATCTGCTCTGCTCCTTTAAGGCTACTATTAGAAGGACTTTCTGATTCTCATTATTCCTATTTTTTACATTTTTTACTAAGCATAAGGAGGAAAATCAAGGAGATATTTATGTTCATTCCATTCTTAAATTTATTTTCTCTTGTTCTAACAGTGGAATTTGAAGAGAGAACAAAAGCGAGAATGTTATAAAATTAAAATAACTGGTTAGTGTTTTATAACTAACATCACAATCATTTCTCACCTGACTCCTCTCTACATACATAATACTTTTTATGGAAAATGCGTATGTGCTCTGCAACATTAAACACCAGTAAAATATTTATGCCAGATAGATGGGCAATATGGTAGAGTGGAAAGACGAGATTTTTTGGTATAGACCAGGAGGGTCAAACTTTTTCTATAAAGGCTGCTATGGATGAATTGTGTCTTCTCAAAATTTGTGTTGAAGCCCTAACTCCCCATGTGACTATATTACAGATGGGGTATTTAAGAAGGCTATTAAAGTTAAATGAGGCTGTAAGAATAGAGCCCTGATCCACCAGAATTGGCGCCTTTATAAGAAAAGGAGGAGACAATAGAGCTCTCTCTCAACCATGTGAGGACACGGCAGGAAGGCAGCCTTCTGCAAACCAGGTTAAGGCTCTCACCAGAACCTGACCTGCTGCCACCCTGATCTCAGCCTTCCAGCCTCCAGAACTGTGAGAAAAGAAATTTCTGTTGTTTAAAATACCCACTCTATGGTATTCTGTTATGGCAGCCTGAGCTGACTTATGCTAATGCCCAGATAATCAATATTTTAGGCTTGTGCGCCAGGACCAGCTTACAAAGCTTATCCTGGAATGCCTTTCTAAGAAGGTAACAGTTGACTGAGAAATCAATAATGAACGGGATCCAGTTATGCAAAATTCAAGGTGTTCTTGGCAGAGCAAACGGTAAGTGCGAAGTTCTCAAGGTGGTGGAGGTGGTAGCCAGCTGGTGGTGGGTAAGGTGTGCTCAGGACCACAATGGACCCAGTGTGTCTGGTTTAGAGTGTGAAAGTATGAGACATGTGGAAAAAGGAAGGAGAATGAGGAGGGTAAAGTCCTGGCGAGAAGATGGAAAGAAACTTGGATTTTCTCATAAGGGTTGTAGGAAGATTTTGAGTGTGTGCATGTCTGTTCTGTGTTTACCTTCGTGTTTCTTTTGGACACTTTGAAGCCTGGAAGTAATTTGATCTGATTTATGTTTTTTTTTTTTTTTTTTTTTTAAGTCCCTTTGACTATTAAATGGAATAGAACGTGGATGCCCAGTTGGGAGTCATTTATAAACCTGCAACATTGGTGCTGGAAAGAGTGGGTAGATTTCAGGTCTTATTTCCATGTGGAATCATCAGGATTTGTGGATGGGTTACGAATGGAAAGCAAGAGAAAGACAGGATGACGCACCGTGTTTTGGTTTCAACAACTCTAAGAAGTATGGTGCAATTCACTAAGATGGAAAAAATAGCTAAAGAATAGTCTTTTCCTAAATGGTGGGAGGCAAGAGTTTATTTTGGGAATGTTGCATATGGGATGTTATTAGAAATGCATAGAAATACCGAGTAGGTAGTTATATGTACAAATCCACATCTCAGTTGAGAGGGTGGGTTGGCATGTGGTCTTCAGCATAGAGATGCAAGAAAAGCCATGGGACTGAAAGAAAAAGCCCAGGGCATCAGAGAGCAGGGAAAGGAAAAGGGGGGGGGGCGCCTCAGGACTGAGCTTTGGTAACTTTAGAGGCAGAGCAGAGGAGAAGGAGCCATCAAAGGGCACCAAGTAGAAGCTTCCAGGAAAGTAGGAAGAACATTTACCTCAGGATAGCAGTTATTATAGAAATGAAGATCAGAGAGGATTTCAAGAAGCAAAGAGAGGTTAGTTGTTTCGAGGATTAGAGGTTAAGAAGGATGAAGACTGAGCATGACCACTGGGTTTGTCAATGGTGGTTGTCTATGGAACCGACAAGAGCAGTTTCTCTTCTAACAGGAGGGGAGAGAAGCCCTAATGGACAGCGTTGAGGAGAGAATAAGGGTATGGATTTGGAAGTTCAGAAGGAAGATAGCGCAAGCATCCAACTTGCCTCATGAGACATGAGACTGAAGCTAATCTCTGCCGCTTTTACTAATTGAACGATCTGGGAAAAATCATTTAATTTCTTTGAATCTCATGGTGTTTCTCTGTAAACTGAGTGTGAAACAGCACACACAGGTTTGTCATGAGGATTAAGTGAAATAATGCAAGAAAGTGCATAATGCACACGATAGGCAATTTACAAGTACCACTGACTTTTTCCTCTCACATTCTAGTCGTTCAATCTACCCTCTTCTTCAGGAAATGAAGGTCTCCAATGTAGATAGTCACAGCTGGCTTTTCCAAGCGCCAGGGAACTCTGGTGTTGTGAATACAAAAACTCCTAAAAAAAAAAAAAGATTCTGCTGCTCTGGTTTCCTTACCTGTGCATGATGTACACTAAGCATAAAGACCTCCATCTCGGTTCCTGGAGGCCACCCATATGGGGGAGCAAGAGGATGTTTGCACCAGATCCTGAAAACGCTCCTTGGGATCTGTCAAATGTTTCTGATCTGAGGTCCATCCATATCTAAGGTGTACGTGCCTAGGAACTGAGTGATGATAGAACACTTATAAGCCAAAGATGATATATTTTTTTCCCAGAAAAGCAAGATTTGGTGCCGAGAGGTTCTAGGAGCCCCGTTGTGTGTTCCTATTTAATTGCATTGCACATGTGCTTATGCCCATAATAGAAAAATGGGCTGAAGGAGCCAGTGAGTGGTTTCCCTCAGTCTTCAACAGTATTTCTTCCTCCCAGGAGATTCAGTTTCATAGCAGGCGACGCTGGTACCCACAATCAAAGGAAAGTGAGTTATTCCAACTGGGAGACTTGCCACATTCAATTTACCTTCTTTTAAACATGTGTCCTTATTTCTGTCTACTTCTCCACCCTTACACCTGTCACTAGAAAAAAAATAGTCTCCTTAAGCTTCATAATTAAAAAATGCTTTACTGATTAAAATATTTGTTTATGTAATAATGATAATAATAACTAATTACATCTAGCTTGATGAGTTTTATATCATGTTTCAGCCAAGTAGGGCTCAAAACAGCTGAGCTATTAAATCCTGATAAATGATAATGGAAAGGACTGCTCAGCCTTAACTATAGTGATGCTACCAGCAGCGTTATAATTATAATTTCCTGTTTCATTAAGGGCCATAATTTGCCATTGGTTTTATGTAAAACTCCATCGACTTCAATGGGAATTCCTTATGTACAGCAAAGGGAAAATATGGCTTTTGTTATTTCCTTGAATGTTCCTAAAACATTTAAACTCTAATTCTTTACAGTGTGATGGGATCATCCTATTCTACTTTATTTTCTGTAAAAAGTATACATAAAACTACTACAATTCTGCTTAGAATGTTTATTGCTTTTGGACAAATTCGGTGTAGAATCATATTTTCTTTTCCTTTTTTTTTAAAGATTTATTTATTTATTTTGAGAGAGTGAGAATGAGAGAGAGAGAGAGAGTACATGAGAGCGGGGAGGGTTAGAGGGAGAAGTAGGCCCCTCGCCAAGCAGGGAGCCCGATGCGGGACTCGCTCCCGGGGCTCCAGGATCATGACCTGAGCTGAAGGCAGTCGCTTAATGACAGAGCCACCCAGGCGCCCCTAGAATCATATTTTCAAGAGAACTATAACACAAGTTGGGTCTGAGGTTTGATATAAGTTCAAGAGAACAATCTTCATAGACTCTACAGAATCCCTTTACTCATACTTCATCCACATTTCACCCTGTTTTATTGTTTTTGTTTATTTGTGTGTGTGTATATGTGTGTGTTGATAGTGTCTGAGGTCTGTGAACTTCCTGAGATATGTTTGCATGAGATATGAGATATGCTAAGGAGGTGAATTCTGTTTTCCTCCCAAATATCCACTCACCATTCCAGTCACCCTATCTCCTACACTCTCCACCTCCTTCTCCACTAATGAACACAGTCTCTTGCACCTAGAAGCCTTCTATTATAGGGCACAACCACATATATTGTCAGGCCAGCATTTCGCTTGCCATTAAAGCAGTAGAAACTTACTAGATCTCTTATCAGTATTCCTCATGTCTTACTCCCTCTCCTTCCTTCCTTCCTTCCTTCCTTCCTTCCTTCCTTCCTTCCCTCCTTCCTTCCTTCCCTCCTTCCTTCCTTCCTTCCTTCCTTCCTTCCTTCCCTCCCTCCCTCCCTCCTTCCCTCCCTCCCTCCCTCCCTCCCTCCCTCCTTCCTTCCTTCCTTCCTTCCTTCCTTCTTGCCTTCCTTTTTTTCCTTTTCTTTTCCTCTGTCAAGGGCTTGATATTCCTTAATGAGAAGTTTGGACATCCCCATATTGTTAGTTAAAACAAAAGCATGAGTAATTTTCATTGTGGGAGGGAGCATCCATCTCCAGCTCTTGCTGAGCATCCTGGAAGAAGGTCCTGCAGATGGTGGTTGTCTGGGGAGTCTATCTTTAGGAATGGAGCTAACTCCGGGCCTATGCACAGTGTTGGGGGTGGGGGTGGGGAAAATGAGTCATGGTTCTCCTTTGCTTATGATTTTCTAAAACAAAGTATACCCAAACGGTTCAAGGTAAATGTGGTTTCATGAGCATGCATCAGTCTGGGTGTGCCTAGGGATTTCAGCTCTGCCACTGTCTCACCAGGTGAATGGGGACAAGTTACCCAACCATTCTGGGCAAAGTTACTATTACAAGCCGAAGGTTAAGAATCAAATGACACTAGGTCCTGTATCATCAGTTATTGCTGCTTAACAAACCAATCTAAAATTCAGATATCAAACAATAATTTATTCCTGCCTATGTGCTCATGTGGGTCATGGGGATAAATAGATATAGGGTGAGCGCAACTGGCTGGTTCTGCTCCAAAAGGCAGATCCAGCTGAAATTGCTTTGAAGGCTGAGCTCAGATCTGCTCTACCTGTGTTTATTCTGGGCCCAGGCTGAGGGGGCAGTAGCTAATCTGGGGAAGCTCTTCGTATAGTGAGATCAAAGGCACAAAGTAAAGCCAGGCTCCCAAGCATTTGCCAAGGCTCATTTTGTGTCAGGTCTGCTAACATCCTGTTGGTCAAAGTAAGTCATGGGACTTTTTCTGAAGTCATGGTATAGCAGGGAAGTATATTTCTTCCATTGAGGTGGGTAGGGAAGAAGAATATTGTGAAGAATAAGATTATAAGCAGAATTATTTTTTTCTAGATATTTATGTTTCCATTGTATGTGTTGGTACTTCCAGAAAGGAGGGGTTCCATAGAATGCATTTTGGGGGGAATTTTTTAGTTGTGGAGACGGGATTCTAGGGATAAAACAAAGCTTTGACGTTACTAATCAAGTAAACACCATGAAAAACTTCCCTATGTTAATTTCATTGTTTCTGTCTTTTAAAAAATATTCATCAATTGATTTGTTAATGTTTATGGGCTGGGCAAAACATGAGGCTCAGTGCTGTTGGGGTCCAGAGAGGGTACATGCATGGCAAGAAATTTGAGGTAGACTCTCTGAGGGAAACATTACTACCCCATTTTATGGAATGGTGTCTTATTAGAAATAGTAGCATAGCGGATATTAATTTGCACAGAATATATAATCATTTGTGCAAAAATATAACTTCCTTTTCCTATCACTGAACTTAATTTCTCTTCCAAGCCGTCTTCCCATCCGAAGGCAAGAGAGGTGTTTATTTTCCTCCTTACACTTACAGGTACATTCAATCAAATTCAGGGATTCTTCTTTTGGTGAGGGATCGTTTCAAGTTTCACCTAAAAGGAAATCAAGATTTTCTCCCTCCTCCTTGTTCTCTTTGATTGTAATTCCCAGTCCCGGGGCAATGACCCACTGCTGTGGTGTCAGTGGGCAGAGGGGCCTGCCTTCTGCTGGCATCTGTTGAGGTAGTCTGACCACCTATTGGGCCTTCACAAGGTGTCATCCCTTTATGTCTTCTGAGTTTGGAAGTCAAGTGCATAATACCGGACTGAAGGTAAATTCTCCCTTCCGGATTCTGAGGATCCTTTGGTGTACTTTGTTTTTGCAAACTCACGCCACACTGGAGATATGAAAAACAAAAGCAAACAAAAAAATGTTGATATTTCTCAGCATCCTGTCGGGGCACATGCTGAAGCCCGGTGAGGATGGCTTAGAGTGTTTCTCTTGGGTATCTCTGTGTAAATGCTCTCCCTTCTCTCCTAGGATATTCCCCATGACTCCAGAAGGGTAATGAGTCATATTCCTCCCAGTCCATAGATCCCTCAATTTATCTTGGCCTTTGATTATTCCTCCCCCCAAGGCTATAGGTAGGGCTTAGGCCAGTGGGCCACTAACAAAGTTCCTTCTCCAATTCTTCTTTCATCCAAAGGTCTTGGATGATCTTTATTAAGTGGTATAGCAGGGATGCCACAGATGCCAAGGAAAAAGTGTTTTCCCATATTATTTTAAATATTTCTACTATTTCCCATAAATTTACCAAATGACCTGACTTTTTGTGATCTTTGAAGACAAGAATGTGACCTCTTTCTTCACCAATCCTACTCATCCTAGAGGTGATGAGCTGCCCTAAGAAAAGATGGTCACAGGGCAAGAAGGAAGGAAGAGACAACATGACAGTCAGTATCTCCCTGTATCATCCCTTCTCAACAGTTTTAGGAAATGAGAAAATCATACTTCAACAACAGTCATGGTTTGCAATGGTAAGACTCCTCAGTGTTTTCAAGTATTTTCACAACATCATCCCATTGAATTCTCACAGTGGTTCTCTGGGGTGGAGCTGAGATTCGCAGCTGTGGAAGTGTGGCTCTGCTCTGTCACTTAATGAGCTGTGTCTCCTGGGACTGTTGCTTTCGCAGGGGTAGAAAATCTAGGTATCCATGCAGCTGGAGCCACCTTGGGGAAAATGCTGCATCTTTTCAAGCATAATCCTTTGTTCCTTTTTTTTTTTTAATTCGTATATTTGAAATTGCTAAATAGCAGTGTATATTTATTGAGGCTTTGCCAGATGTACTAAAAGATGCTTCTATTCATAGAGATTTAGACCCTCAAAAACTTCAAGGATTCAACCTAAAAGACAGAGCTATTTAAGCTCACAAGCATATGATTCTGTCTTCTCCACTTTCTGCTTGCCCACTCTATTGGCTCCTAAAGTCAGGTGTCCTCAGTGAGCCTAAACCTAGGCTCAGCCTCCTGCATAAGTATATAAAAAGCCTGCGAGAAAAAACTGAAAGAAAAATTTCACTTCGCACTGTAAATCATTATTAGGGCACGAGACCTTCGGAAGTTCATAGAAAGGGAAGCAAAGTCATTCTCTTGTTACAAAGACTGGTGTCTAATAGAGCCTAATTCAAATCCTGTTCCCACGATGTATTTAAACCATGTGACCTCAGGCAAGTAACCAAACTTTCTGTTCACTCATCTCTAAAATGGGAGTAATAAAAGCAAATACTGCATTGTTTTATTAGGATTAAGTGAATAAATATAGGAGTTAGACCATTTGTGGTTTTAGACAAAATATGGCTCTGTATTGCTATGGTATAACTCCTTATGAAGGAAGTGGAACAATTTCTTTTTTTCCTTTCTTTCTTCCTTCCCTTCCTTCCCTCCCTTGTTCCTTCCTTTATTTGAAACTATCATTTTCCATCATTTTTCTGATCAATGAAGATTGTTTTGATTGGCCCAGTGTGTCCTCCACCCCCAAATTTACTGATATTTCTTAATTTTATTTCTATATTTTATTTTATTTTTTTAAGATTTTATTTATTTATTTATTTGAGAGAGAGAATGAGTGAGAGAGAGAGCACATGAGAGAGGTGAGGGTCAGAGGGAGAAGCAGACTGCCTGCTAAGCAGGGAGCCCGATGTGGGACTCGATCCCGGGACTCCAGGATCATGACCTGAGCCGAAGGCAGTAGCTTAACCAACTGAGCCACCCAGGTGTCCCTATTTCTATATTTTACAAATAAACTTTTTTTTTGGAATAATTTTAGATTTAGAGAATGTAAAGATAGTAAAATGAATGTTCCATATACCCATTAGCCATTTTCCCTTAAAGTTAATGTCTTACCTAATCATGGGACTTTTGTCCAAACTAAGAGATTAACATTGGTATATTACTATTAACTAAACTAAAAACTCTATTTGGAGTCCACCAGTTTTTCCTTCAGTATCATTTTTCTATTCCAGGGTCCAATGCAAGATATTGCATTGCATTTAGTTAGTTCTATTTTTAAGAGAAAATATATATTCATAAAATATAAATCTTCAGAAAAAAATGAAACCAACCACCATTGATTTGTTTATAACACACTGATTTTGATAAATTAAGCAAAAGTGGCAAGAAATTAGAAAGTTTTGATTCTTAGGTCCCATTAATATGGCTGTATTCTATCTGTAGAATGTGCCAACCCACTTTTGTGTTTCTAAAATTGCTAGAGAAAATAAGTAGAGTGAGGTCAGAAACTATGATTATTTATTCAGTTGGGATCTTTTCAAGAGAGATATGATATACATTATAAATGCCATTAATTATGTACAGTCATTTAAGTGTTTCTATTTTAGTTTAATTGGGATAAATGCTACTTAGTTTTAATTTGTGTAAGTATAATACAAATAACACACAAATTATCTTGTTAGATCATAGTTTGACATTCACTTAATTTTTGTTACTTAAATACTGGTTGATCTTGGTAAAGTTATTTAACTTTTTTTGCTTAAATTTGATCATATAAAAATAAAGAGATTGATTTAGATGGTCTTGAAGGCCCGGTTAATCCTGGAAATCCTGTTTTATTTTATTGTATGTTTTGAGTTATATTTTCCACATTTTATTTATTTCATATTTATTTTCACAGTAAATCGTGCATGGCTTAATTCTGCTAAATATTTTTCTTAAATTCTCTTGGAAAAATAAGTTTTTTTGGAGGTCTTCACACACTTTGATAACTATAGAGCATTACATTTGTCAATGGATTAGACCATTTGGTTTCAATAGGTGCTGGTAAATTTAAGGATTGCTTTTTTAAGGCTTAAGACGAACACTCTGCTCAAGGATAGATGAGGAAGTGTGGTTTGGAAATGATGCCTCTACACAAAGAAAAGATGTACAGCTGTCCTCAGAGTCTCACAAGAACCTCAGAGGTATCTCTGGGCATCATCTTCTAGTCTCAGTGTAAATACCAAAGAGTGTCATTGAGAAACCACAGCTTTGGCCAGCCAAAGTTCAATTTCCTTCTACGCTTTATCCCATTTTTTCTTCTTTTACCATAAGTATTGTACTTGTGTTTTTAGGCAGGTCCGTTGAAAGCGTTACTTATGGCTTACAAAGTAGCATTTTTGGTCTACCATCCATCATCTTCCATAAAAGCCTGACGAACTTGTGGAAGGTTTTAGTTGAGACCCCGCTCAGATTTGTACGTGACCTGGAAGTATGTCACATAGACGTCTTCCAGGTGGACCTCTGACCTTTTATCAAGTGCAGAGAGGGCTTGCTGTAGTCTTTTCAGTATTCATTATGCCACAGAGTTTATTACATGAAATTTCTGTTTACATTTTGTTTGAGCTTTCAACTGATTCTGAGGTTATAAATTGAGTAATGTTTTCCTGAAGGGGGTGATGTTTCCAAGAGTGATCCTCTGGGTTTGGAGAACTGTACTGTAGCATTTTAGACTCTGTCATTTATAGAGTATAAATCCTTCCACTTATTTTTGAAAAGTGGCTTTACAAATGAGTTTGATGTTTGAGACTGAGCGCAGTTATGAAAATCACACTTTAGTTTCATTCTGGCTGGCTGGGATTAGCCTAACATGCATATTTTTCTAAAACATGTCCCATATCTGACAAGAAAGTTGAACCGCTATGATTGCTATCATAACAGGATATTTAATAATCTGTCTGTGAAATGGAAGTAGTCGTAAGTTAACTGATACTATAATACACTTGTTTGATGCATAGTGCGTGGTTAGATTCTATCCCATAAGAAAGACTATCCATTTTACTACCCTTGTTGCTAAACATATTAGATGGTTTTTCTGTCACCGAACATGGTGTCTAGTCATGTTAGAATGGCCTGCAAACCCTCTAGCACCTGGCGGAAATCTGCATTTTCCACTGCCTTGGTATGTGCTCCTGTCACTCAGTCCTCTGTGGGTTTCTCAATGTTCTTCAACTTCCTCTGGTTTTTCCCACCTCCATAGTTGGCTCACATCACTTCCTCCTCTGGAATGTCCATGTCTGCCGTCACAGCTCTGACATCTCACCCATGGTTCGGGATTCCGTTGACCTGCCACCTCCATGAAGCTTGTGCAGTGTCCAGCCGTCCCTGACAAGTTGTGGTTACTGAACACGTGTTCATTCTCTCCTTCCTTCTTCATCTCTTTTTTCCAGTGTATCCTCCCAGTCCAAAGTACATTTTTCCTTTTCAAGCATCTCGTATTTCTGTAGTGGCAGAACAACTATTCTCCCAAGTTTAATTTTGTATGTGTTTTCCTTCTTCTAGCCTAGAACATGCTTGCTGGAAGGAACCATGCTTTGTTCATGGTCTCTCACCGGGCCTGACGCTGAAGTCTTTGCTCTTCTCCTTGCAACAAACTTTCCTCCTTTGACAGCAGATCCATGCTGGTTTGTTTGGTCAGCTTGTATTTGGGCTAGTTCTGTGGGGCACGGCTCTTCTTCTATTAGATGGTAAGCTCCTTGAGAGCATGTTTCACGTCTGAGTCCTCTTTTTATCCTCAAAAGTACAAGGACAGTACCATGCACATAGTTAGTGCTCATTAAATCCTTACAGAGTAAGAGAAATAGCCTGTTCAGCCAGTGTGCAGGACTGTAGCATATTCCACAGTTCCATAGAAAATGACATTTACTGTCCACTTTTAAGTTTTTTTTTAATTTTTTTTTTTTTTTTTTTAGTAATCTCTACTCTCAACATGGGGCTCGAACTCATGACCCCAAGATCAAGATTCACATGTTCCTCTGACTGAGCCAGCCAGGTGCCCCTACTGTCCACTTTTTAGAAGAGGAATATATCCCATTAGGTTAGAAACAGAGAGAGAATGAAGGGGGGTTGTGATGTAACTTAGGTCACATTCTAAACCTGGATGGGAGGAGGCTGGTGATGTTGATAAGGTTTGGAGAAATTAGCCATGATTTGAAACATTTAATTGTTTCAGGAAAAAAAGTGATAATCCTGTTACCCTTGGTTTAAACTCTGTTTCTGAGCTGCATGACAGTCGTGTTTGTAATATTTCTCTAGTCACTGAGGCTTTTCCTTTTCCCATTTTAGTGTGTCACAAAATGTAGGGCTCCTTAAAAGATCAAGAAGTGGGATCACCATGGGATAAACAGAAAATTGGCTTCAATTATAATTTTTTAAAAAGATTTTATTTGAGGGTGAGAGAGAGAGAGAGAGAGCATGAATGAGGAGAGGGGCAGAAGGAGAGGGAGAAGCAGACTCTGCGATCAGCAGGGAGCCCGACTTGGGACACGGGTCTTGATCCTGGGACCTTGAGATCATGAGCTGAGCAGAAGGCAGATGTTCAACCGACTGAGCCACCCAGGCGCCCCCACTTATAATTTTTTATTTCATTTTTTAAACTTACAAAATTTTTTAGTCAATTTACTTAAATTAAAAAAATTACCCATTTCTTCACCGCCCCACCCCTAGCCTCTTGCAACCACCAAGCTGTTCTCTATATTTATGAGATTAGGTTTATTTATTTATTTATTTTCTGATTCCACATATAAGAGAGACATATGGTATTTGTCTTTGTTTGACTTATTTCACTTAGCATAATGCCCTTGAGCCCCAACCATGTTGTCACAAATGGCAAGAATTCATTCTTTTTTATGGCTCAATAATATTCCATTATGTATATATATATCACAGTTTATCCATTCATGAGTCAATGGACACTGTGGTTGTTTCCATATCTTGGCCCATTGTAAGTAATGCTGCAGTGGACATGTGGGTGCATTTGTCTTTTTGAATTAATGTTTTTCTTTTCTTCAGATAAGTATCCAGAAGTAGAATTGCTGGATTATATGGTAGTTCTATTTTTAATATTTTGAGGGAATTCCGTACTGTTTTCCACAGTAGTTGTTTTTCAATTTACATTCCTGCCAACAGTGCACAAGGGTTTTCTTTTCTCCACATTCTTGCTAATACTAGTTATTTCTTGTCTTTTTGATAATAACCATTTTAATAGGTGTGAGATGATAGCTCATTGTGGGTTTGATTTGCATGTCCCTGATGTGTAATGATGTTACACATCTTTTCATGTACCGGTTGGTCATCTGTATGTCTTCTTTGGAAAGATGTTTATTCATCTTCTGCCCGTTTTTAATTGGATTTTTTTTTCTTTTGAGTTGTATGAGTTCTTTATATATTTTGGATATTAATCTCTTATCAGTTATTTGGTTTGCAAATATTTTCTTCCAGTCAGTATGTTTGCCTTTTTATTTTGTTGATGGTTCTCTTTGTTGTGCAGAAGCTTTTGGTTTGATGCGGTTCCATTTGTTTACTTTTCCTTTTTTTGCTTTTACTTTTGGTGTCAGATTCAAAAAATCATCACCAAAACCTATGTCAAGGAGCTTATCACTTATCTTCTAAGAGTTTTATAGTTTTAGGTCTTACATTCAAGTCTTTAATCCATTCAAAATTGATTTTTGTGTATGGTATAAGATACTGGTCCAGTTTCATTCCTTTCTATGTGGTTTTCCATTTCCCCAACACCATTTATTGAAGAGACTGTCCTTTTTGCATTGTATATTCCTGCTCCTTTGTCATAAATTAATTAACCATATGTGCGTGGGTTGATTTCTGGACTTTTTATTCTGTTTCACTGATACTTGTATCTGTTTTTATGCCAGTATCATGAAGTTTTAATTACTACAGCTGTGTAATATAGTTTGAAATCAGGGAGTGTGATGTCTCCAGCTTTGTTCTTCTTTCTCAAGATTGCTTTGGCTCTTTGGGGTCTTTTGTGGTTCCATATACACTTAATCTTAGGATTGTTTGTTCTATTTCTTTGAAAAACACTGTTGGAAATTTGATAGGGATTGAATTGAATCTGTAGATTGCTTTAAGTAGTATAGATGTTTTAATAATATGAATTCTTCCAATCCATGACCACAGAATATCTTTCCTTTTACTTGTGTCTTCTTCAATTCCTTGCATTAATGTCTTGTAGTTTTCAGTATACAGGTCTTTCACCTCCTTGGTTAAATTTCTTACTAGGTATTTTATTCTTTTTAGATGCAATTATAAATGGGATTGTTTTCTTAATTCCTCGTTCTCATAGTTTGTTGTTAGTGTAAAGAAACACAACAGATTTTTGTGTATTGATTTTGTATGCTACAACTTTACTGAATGTGTTTATCAATTCTAACAGTAAAGATGGAGTCTTTAGGGTGGGTGCTTACATATAATAGCATGTCATCTGCAAATATTAACAGTTATACTTCTTTCTTTCCAATTTGGATATCTTTTATATCTTTTTCTTGCCTAATTGCTCTAGATAGGACTTCCAATACTAAGTTGAATGAAAGTGGCAAGAGTGGACATTCTTGTGTCCCTGATCTTAGAAGAAAAGCTTACAGCTTTTCACCAAAGAATATGATGTTAGCTTGGACTTGTCATATATGGCCTTTATTGTGTGGAGGTGCATTCCTTTTATATCCACTTAGTTGAGATTTATTATCATAAATGGATGTTAAATTTTGTCAAATGCTTTTTCTACATCTATTGAGATGATCATATGATTTTTAGTCTTCATTTTGTTAATGTGGTATATCATACTGACTGATCTGTGGATGTTAAACCATCCTTGCATTCTGAAATAAGTCCCACTTGTTCATGGGATATGATCCTTTTAATATATTGTTGAATTTAGTTTGCTAATATTTTGCTGAAGACTATGCATGTGTTCATCAGGGATATTGGACTGTAAGTTTCCTTTTTGTGGTATACTTGTCTGGTTTTGGTATCAGGATAATGCTGGCCTCAAAAACCGAGTTTGTAAGAGTTCTCTCCTCTTCTATTTTGGAAGAGTTTGAGAAGGATTGGTATTAATTCTTCCTTAAATGTTTTGTAGAATTCACCAGTAAAGCTGTCTGATCCTGGACGTTTTTTTTTGTTAGGAGGTTTTTGATTACTGATTTCAATCTCCTTGCTAGTAATTGGTCTGTTCAGATTTTCTATTTCATCATGGTTCAGTCGTGGTACTTATGTTTCTAGGAATTTATCATTTTGTCTAGGTTGTCCAAATTGTTGCCATATAATTATTTATAGTAGTCTCTTATAATCTTTTGTATTTCTGAGGTATCAATTGTAATATCTTCTCTTTTATTTCTGATGTTATTTATTTGGGTCATTTCTTTTTTCCATGGTAAGTCTAGGCAAACTCTTATCAATTTTGTTTATCTTTTCAAAGAACTGGCTCTTAATTTCATAAATCAATTTACTGTGTTTTTAGTCTCTATTTCATTTATTTCTGTTCTAATCTTTGTTATTTCCTTCCTTCTAACTTTGGGTTTTTTTCTTTTACTAGTTCCTTGAGGTATGAAGTTAGGTTGTTTATTTGAGACTTTTTTTTTTTGTTTCTGAGGTAGGCATTTATTGCTACAAACTTTCCTCTTAGAACTACTTTTGCTGCATCCCATAAATATTGGCATATTATGTTTCCATTTTTGTTTGTCCCAAGGTATTTTTTGATTTCTTTTTTGAGAAATATATTTATATATTGATACATGTTTTTTAGAAAAAGCAACTCCATGAGGCAGGTAAGGCCTGTGGCTCGGTGGGGTTTAATGATTCATCATGACACCTAGTGAGTAAGTTGTAGGCTCTGAGGCAAAATAAGGCCTTAGGACTGCAAGACCAGTGTTCTCCCCACTCCATGGTGACCTCCTCTGTGAAATACCCTAAGAATGGGAAACATACACATGCAGCTCATTAGAGATGGAGAAAAGCATTTATTTAAAAAACCAAAAGGAGCCCTGGAATAGTCACTCACTCTATAGCAGCATTTTGCTTCATTTTCTCCAGGATCAGAACTACTAGAATTGTTTTATTGTTGATAAGATTGTTTCCATGATTTCCTTTATTTTGAAAAAAAATGATCTTTCATCTAACTAAATTTTTGGCAGCTTGTGACCAAGATAAAGTTACCATATAACTAATCTTTTTGGAATGGGAAGTCAAGGACCAGATAAAATTAAATGCCTTTGACACTATCACCCAAGAGACCAGTGCTTCATTACTGATGAGATGGTAAGTCTCTGAGTTTAGTCCTGTGTACATTCTTAACCCACTGCTAATGCCCATCTACCGAGCATGCTTCTTGTCTGGCCTCAGTGCCCTAGTTGCAAAGCAGTCCGTGGCTAACTGCTTTGTCTTTTACTTTCCCTGAAGGTCATGCAGGCAATAGTGGTGCATTCCTGTTACTGGGAAGACAAAGATATAGCTGTATTTTCAAATGCCCACAGTCATGCCATCATTTTTCACAAAAGCAAATGAAGATTTGAATTCCGAGGCTTGTGGGGTTGCACTTGGGTTTCATTATGGCTGGTGTGCTGATGCATCCATGCAATCTGTCTTTCTTTTACAGATGTGCAGTCCATCACAGAGCAATGTCACTAATGAGCCTTCTAAACAACCAGAACCACACTTTTTAATAAGGATTGGAAAATGAGAACTACGATGTCTTGCCTGTTAGAGAAAAAAAGGAGTGTGAGAGATATACAAAGTCCTGCCTCATGTAAATTGGTATTTGCCTTTTCAAATGACATGTTTGTTAGTCAAGTATACAGAGATGTCTTAGGCAGGTACTGGGGAGAGCCTTAGGGTCTGCTGGTGTGCAGCAAGTAATCAAAAAAAATCTGAACTTGGGGTGGGGCGAAGTGATGGTGGGAGGAAATAAAAGCTGTTGCACGTTGTTTTGTCTTTCTAAAGATTCTTTTATTCCCATGATGATAAACCATAACACTGACTGCGAGAACACTACCAACATTTCACTCATTCTATAGAATCTGCCTAACTATATACTGGAATGAACCGCAGGTGACTTAACCTGATAATTAATTATCAGTAGAAAGGGGCTTTAAAAATACAGAGATATGAGGACGCCCAAGAGTTAAGGGGTCATTTGTCCAGATGAAAAATAGTAGACAAGCGGGGACCACATTGTCAGGACCCAATTTAATCCTCATTCTGAAGACCAACTTGATCTTAGCTTAAGAAATGCTTTGGGCAAATTCTGTTGGAGAAATGTGATTTGGAGGCCAAGCATCTCATACAGTGGATATGGGTTGTTCAATCTGACAAATGGAGAAGAGTATTAAAAGAAACAAACACAGAGTCAAATTCCTTTAGAGATCAGGAAGTAGCATTATGTCCATTTACTAATAATCAAAAAATGGTCTTTGTAGCACAGAAAGTCCCTGAAAACTTCAGGGTAACTCTAACCAGTCTCAATTACTGATTCGTATTATACTTTAAGATTAGTTCCTGGGTTAGGAGTAAGAAAGCTGCAATTTTTTTTTCTCTTCTACACTGGGAAACATGAAAGACAAACAAACAAACAAACAAACAAACAAAAAAACCACATGCAGTATTTTTAGTACGCTAAATATGAAATACTTTATACAATGAAATATTAAAGGTAACCATTTCTTGTTTCTTTTCATCTGAACATGATTTAAAAAGGGGATAATGTGATTATATTTTTGAAGAGGAGGAAGCAGAATTTCTGGAAAATCTTATGCTCAGCTTGGTTGCTTTATTGATAAGAAAGGAGGACGTGTGAATGTATATTTTATGAGTACTGCAATTATTAAGCACAGACGGTACATAATGCATTAGGCTTTATGTGAATTGCATTGGATTTATCTTTCTTTTAGAGCATATTTTAAAAATGTTTTACTGCATCTATTATAACCCCTTATAGCTAGGGTGTTACTCCATGGTAATAGTGGTTTAGCATTTTAGAGCAACTTGTAAGATGTGATTCAAGGGAAAGAAATGTCATTCAGGCATGCATAATCAACAATCAACATCTCTCGTCTCCCCATTTTCCCTTTTCCTTGAGCAATGCTTCTTTTTCTTTTGTAATCTTCTAGTCAGTCAAGTTTACTGACAAATCTGTGAAGAAAGTGGAATAATTATAAATTAATAGTAGGAGAAATAAACAGATCTAAAAATAGTTTGTAGAGGTAGAGCCAAATGTCTCAGTCCGACAGAAGTAGCATCAAGCTTGAGAGTGTGTCGTATTCTCTGACAAAGTGAAGCCTACTCCTGATTGCTCTTTGTTGAGAACAAACCACCTCTTGCAGGCAACTGGAGTTGGCTTCCACAGCCAGACTCAGAAAGGGGACCATCGTGGAAATTATGCACCAGCCACCTGTTTTCCCTTAATCACTGCCTGCATATTAGCTAATATATTAGCTCTAAATTTATCTTAAGTTCATTCATAAGGATAAAACCTTTGGAGATTTTTCAGAGTTTTTTAAACTTCTAATTAAAAATTTCCATATATTCTCAAATCTGGCATAGCATTTGTCAGTTTTAGCATTAACCTGACCACATGGCTTTATCATCTGCAGCGTGAAGAAGCCATATCCTTTAATGCTGAAATAATCTAAATGGAATAATATGATTCATCCTCCCAATAAAAATTTTCAGCTGTTTGGATGTTTATCATGGTATAGAGATGAGTATCAGAGCCTCCATTTGGATTAAGTTTGCATAACTAGAATGTGCAAAGCTTCCCTAATTTTTTTTCCTGGCTTTGCTATTTATGAGCAATATATTGCATATGAAGAAAATTTAAAACTGTTTTAAACAATCCAAATTACACTGTAGATTTGAGTTGGGACTCTCAGCATCATCTGTTTGCCAAATCAAGCAATATTAAGGTCATCTTAGAATTATACTTTTCTGATCAATCTAATCCCAAAGTTTCAAGCACATAAAGTGTTATCCCAGTGGTGTCTGTTATACACAATTTGATATAAAGAAAGAGATGTCTAGAGTCAGATGTCTGACTGCAAGATTCCAAGTTATCTCATTCACCTGCTCTTCTTTCCTACTGTTCTTTCGTGTAAATTTTGACGAAGGTTGGTATTCTGTTTTGTGCACAGGGAGATTTGATTGGCAGGGGAGGACATGCCACCATTGAGAAAGGAAAGATAGCAGCTATTTCCATTACCATTTCTATAACAATCATCTTCTAGTAATAATGCCCACTGTGATAGGACATCAGATTGTGCATAGGCCTGCCTGTTGTCAGCACATTTCCAATGTTTAAATTCCATGGTGGCCAACACTGCCTGTTTTACTTACTGCTATAAAGCCACTTGGCTGGCATAGTGACTGGCACGTATTAGGTACTTAAGACATATTTATGGAAATGAATGAATGAATGATACAGCTGTTCTTTGCCATATTTGGGTATTTACTCAGGGTGATTGCATAGAGTGGACATCTCTGTTTCAGTTACTGTGACTGTGTAACAAACCCAAAGCTTGGTGATTTAAAACAACAACATTCAGGGGCACCTGGGTGGTTCAGTCAGTTAAGCATCTGACTTCTGATTTTAGCACAGGTCATGATCTTGGTTCAGGTCATGATCTCGGGGTCATGGGATCGAATCCCACATTGGGCTCTGCGTGGAGTTTGCTTAGAATTCTCTCTCCCTTTCCCTCTGCCCTTCTGCCCTTCCCTGCTCAGGTGTGCTCTCTAGCAAACAAACAAATAAATAAAATCTTAAAAAAAATAAAACAACAACATTTATTTTGCTTACATAACAAGAATCAGCAGTCTGGGTTCGGCTTGTTGAGAGCACCTCATTTTCTTTCCACTCATCACGGCGGAGCCAGTACAATGGTTGAGGGCTGGAATTATCTGAAGATTTCTGACTCAATGTGTCTGAGGGCTGGACTGGAACGATTCAAACTGCTGAGGACTAGAACAGCTGGAGCTCCTTGGGCATTTTTCTCTTTCTCCTTGTAGTCTCTGCTGAATTAAAGTTTCATTAGAGCCTGGCTCTTATAGAGTGGTTTGGAGGTTCGAAAGCATGTGTCTCAAGAAAAAAAAAGCTGTATTATCTTTTGTAGCTTGGTCTGGGAAGTCACATAGCATCATTTCTGCTATACTCTGTTGGTGGAGACAGTTACAAAGGTCCACCCAAGTTATAGGGGAATACGCATAGATCCCACCTCTTGATGAAGGAACATGAACATCATCTTGTAAGAACATGTGGAATGAACTACATCTGGGTGTAGCCATTTTTAGAAAAATACTATCTGTCACAATTCTCAACCTCGTGTTGTTATTTTACTTGGAGAGTATAGGAGGATTTTAAATCAGAAATCTACCAATCTCTCTTTTCCAGAAATGAAAAAGCAACAAAAACTTAAATAAATAAAAATCTTATTATTTTTACAAGACCACTTAGGGTTCTGGCCAACATGAATTTCCCACTTAATGTTTCCAGGGAGATGCAAGATTATTTACATTCTACCAACCCTGAAAAAATTTTGTTTTGATTTTTGGTAAATTCTAGTTCTTAGAAGAGTGGAGAAAGTGGAATAAAAACATTCATAATCTACTGTCTTATTATCTGAAGAGCATGAAGTAAAATATTATCTGAAGAACATGAGAATTTTTTTTATTATGTTATGTTAATCACCATACATTACATCGTTAGTTTTTGATGTAGTGTTCCATGATTCGTTGTTTGCGTATAACGCCCAGTGCTCCATGCAGAATGTGCCCTCTTTAATACCCATCACCACCCCCCTCCCCTCTAGAACCCTCAGTTTGTTTCTCAGAATCCATAGTCTCTTATGGTTCGTCTCCCCCTCCGATTTCCCCTCCTTCATTTCTCCCTTCCTACTATCTTCTTTTTTTATTAACATATAATGTATTATTTGTTTCAGAGGTACAGGTCTGTGATTCAACAGTCTTGCACAATTCACAGTGCTCACCATAGCACATACCCTCCCCGATGTCTATCACCCAGCCACCCCATCGCTCCCACCCCCCCAACCACTCCAGCAACCCTCAGTTTGTTTCCTGAGATTAAGAATTCCTCATATCAGTGAGGTCATAGGGAACATGAGAATTTAATGGCAAACTTCAGAACCATATTCTGGTATATTATCAGCCAAATTCCAGCCCAATCCTTGAAAACGCCACTGCCCTGTGATAGTATGCGTTATCATCATACCCGTGAACTTTACAAATTGTGCTCTACAGACCATTGTATCTCTGGTCAGGAAAAAAAAAGGATTCTTCACCACAATTATAGAGTCGAGAATAGCATCTGTCAGATCATATTGTAAATAAAGGTTTATTGAATTCGTGTACTACTCATATAAGTTAATGCAGTAGCTTATAACAGAGTCCACTGACACTGACTGCAGTAAAATCAGAAAAGGATTTTTAAAGCCCACTTATCTATATTCTGTTAGTTTTTACAATTTCAGAAAATATTTTAAAAATGATTTTTTAATTTCTACATTTGAAGTACATAGCATAAAAAGTTCTCCAATTTGAATTTCAAGAAATCATAATGGGAAGGCAAGAGTCCTCGAATGATGGCAGAGAGTTAGGTTTAAGTTTCTATCAAACCACAAATTCTGCAGCCCAGGCACATCATTTAACCCCTCATGGACTTGCTTTTCAGGCCGAATAACTGAATGAATGGCTAGATGAAGAAATGAAAGAATTGTTAATGAATAGGCCAGAGAGAAAGCTCATAAGTTCCAATCCATAAGAGATTCTCAAACATGGCCGGGGTGCTAGAACCTTGGTGAAATAAAATGGAATGCATTTATCAATACTTCTCAGGAGAAATGTGGATAAAAGGAATACAGCCCTTTGACAAGCCCCTTTGGTGGGGCATGAAACCCAACAAGGGCTGGAAACAATTGTCTTCTAAGGTGGTAGGGCTTTGGTTTTGTGGAGTGAAGACTGTAAACCAGGTTTAAAGCTCTCAATCTGTGGGCCTTAAGAGAAGAAAAGTTAGGCTCTGTCTTAAGGGGATGTCATTCTCTACTTTCTCCAATGCTGTTCAGCCTTCCCTCACTCCCTTCCTTCCCTTTCTCTATCAGCTAACATTTATCGGCCACTTACTTTGTGCCAGGTGGTGTTTTTAAGAGCTTTCTATATAGTGACCCATTTATAAATAAATGTTGGACACTTGCTTAATGAATATTTATTAGCCTGCGTGGGCACTATGCTGGAGCACTTACATGTTACCTTGTTTACTCAGAGACTCTCACTTTTGTCCTCTTCTGGGTCTTGGTTTAACTGAGATCCTGTGCTAATGAACAGGAACTTCTCTTAGAACTCAGTTTGTTCACTTCTTTAGGTTTTCTTTGATCAGTCATCTCTTAAGGTCCTTGACCGGTTGAACTCCCAGAAACCAAAACACCAAAACACCAAAAAAAAAAAAAAAAAAAAAGAGGAGGAACAAGATATCATCTCATGACCACTATAGGGAAGAGGTTAGTTTCTTTGCAAACTAAGATATTATGTTGGGTGAGGTGAAGTACCACGGCATTATGGCCAGAACCATAACAAAAGATAAAACTAGCAAAATGTCAAGATCGAAGACAAAACCGGAATGAGCAATTAGCGATTGAGTGATTCTGAGATTAGGAAGCTGAGATCATTGAAATGGATGTTACTAGAGTCTGAATATTGGTTAAGGAAAATATCATATGAATTTCAGAACTATTCAGACTTTGGACAAATTATTAAGTCAGATGTATCACGCAAGTATGGATTTTAAAATAAAAATGATTATTCATGTTTTTCCAGTAAAAATCATGTCTCCAGTGAGGGAGCAGCCTCATTTTATTTTTCTTTATGTCCCCAGTGCCTAATGTGTTGTTGGTTTGCAATGGGAAGTCAAGTAATATTTGTGAGAGAATTAATGAAATTCATTTGCAAAAACATTAAGAACACACAAGGATAACATTAAAAATCAGAAAGAATTAAAATTTAAATCATTTTTCATTAGGATATCACTCTAGATCTCTAGTTCATATTGTGGAAGTAAAATTTAAAGATTTTCTGATTGCTTTCGCATATTCTTATTTCTTCCTTTATTTTTTCATTCCATACCTTTCTGTTAGCATTTGCCACTATCTTTGCCTAACATAGTGATTTTCACCTGTGGATTCACATTTAAATAACTGTATCTGTATTTCAGAGGGTTGATGAAGACCTCTGTATTTTGAAAAAGGGTCATAGATCATTGTCATGATCTTCCCTTGTTAAGAACCACTGGGCTACATTACCTTTTCCCACCTCATACATGTGGCTAATTGCCTCTTGTTTTTTGAGATTTAGCAGATGGTTAAGAATCAATGTAATAAAAATTTTTAGGTTTTCCTTTTTTTTGATATTTATGAACAAACACAGACGGACAATACCAGTCAGAATAGACATATTTGAGAAGCCTAAAGTGCATTAAAATTTTAAATGGATGTTACCTGGTATTATAATTCATGTTGATAGGGACAGATATTGTCCTTTTATTGCACATCAACTTTAGCATATTAATATGAAGCGGGTATGTCCTGAGGAAAAAAAAATCTCAGAGTTTTACAGCATTAAATATAGCATTCTATGGAGTTAATATATGAAAACACACATGGAAATAAACTATTACCTATTAAGAGTGGACTTTCATTCTCAAGAGAAAATTATTTGTAAGTAAAGAACTCTATAACATTCTCAGAGAATCTCACCACCTTACAAATTGTAGTAATGTATGGTTTAATTAACTAGTTTAAAATTCCTTTTTGGTAGAAGGCATAATAAAAATACATCAACCCTCATATTCAGAACCACTTATCAATATCAGCATGATATTCAAAATTAAATAGTGATTTAATGATGCAAGATATATCTTTATTTTCTGGAATGAGATGAAGTACGAATTTTAGTTCATAGACAGTACTATTTCCAACAAATTAAATAGTTGTAATTATACTTTTAACATCTAGAAAAATTTTATACATGCCTCTGAGGTAAGGGGGTTAATTTTATAGTCAGGATTCTGAATAAAACCAATAGTCTTGATGAAAGCATTCTACAATTGTCAGGAAATGGTCCAGTTTAAAGACTTAATGGTATAGAACTGAAATTAATGCTTATGATCATTAACTCCAAAAAATAATGAATAAAGGGTTTGGTTCACCAATGAATAACTGAGTCTCTAGCTTTTGACTGGTGCAATATAGTTGATTTGCATTTCTACTTTTATATATGATTGTGTTCATATTATGAATTTTGCAGCTCTGATAAATTTATGGTCATGAACAGGTATTTTTTTAGCCATAATTAACTACCTTATTGTTTATGATGGATCAGTAAATAAGTACATTGAGCCTTGTTTTAAGCCTAGTTGAGAAAACAAAAGAAACCTTGTTTCTTTTACTCATATTTTAATCTTTCAACAAAGCATGATATCCTAAAATTGTCAGGATCTAATGATACAGATATGGGTAAGCTGTGGACTTGTCCTTCAAGGAACTAAAGGACTAGTCTATTGATGAGAGAATTTGAAAAATAATTACAAAAGAATAAAACAACACATATTTAACAACCTTGCCTTGGAAGGATGAAGAAGATCTGACAGGGAGATGATATGTAAGCTGGATTCTGTAGCATGTGTTGGTATTGACTAGATTGGTTGGGAGGAAAAATGGACATTGCTTTGCGTGGTCCCAGGGGCCCAGAGATGAAGGCCATCTGAGCAAGGGGCAGGGGGCATTCATGGCCAGGGACACAGCCCAAGCAAAGGCACATGTGTGTGGACACTTATAGACCAGACCATCTGAACAGTATAACAAGGTTATCATAAAGAATTGCTGCATTTCCAGTCAAATCAAAGCAATTTCTTTTAGAATGAAGCTAGAATGAAGGTAGAGTGTCAATTCAACTAGAATTTCGACATCTGTATTGTAAGGGAAGAAAAAGTTTGCCCTAGCTCTCCTAGTGTCCCTGGCTGGATTTAAAAATTAAACTAACAAAGAGTAATAGGCGATACATATTCATACAAATTTTATTGAATTTTTACATGTTCATGGGATCCTTCCCAAGAGAATGAAGACCCAAAAAAGCGACCAGAGCAGAAAGCTTTTATACCTTTTAGATAAAGAAACAATAAATTTGTGGAGAACTGACAAAAGAGAGGGGTTTGGGCTAAAGATAGTAAATGGTGAAGTAACTAGGACAATAAAGGTTAGTTCATCAAGTTTTTTTGCATAGATTTCTTGGCCCTAAATTTCCTGACTTGGGTAGTAAGAATGTCTTCCTTCCTCCACAAGGCACAGGATGCCTTTCACATTGAAGTTTTATGACCTGTTTCAGGGAAGAGAGGTAAAGTGGGGAGGTCAGAGTGATTTTCCTGCTTCTGCAATTTTCCCAAACTCTTTCAGCTTAAGATAGCCAATATGCTAAGGTGCCATATTGGGTAGCATGTCCTAAACCCTATCAGTATGCTAAAGGTCACTTGCCTTCCTGTCCATTGGCTCTTGTGCACATGCAAGTGGTCACTATGTTTGCAGCAGTTAGCACCTTTCAGATCTTCTTAAAAAACCAACTCATGCCAAAACATCAATTTTCTACTGAAGATTGACTCAGACTTCTGAAGGGGAAATGGGGTCGTTGTGGTGGATTTGAATTCATTACAACAAAGCAAATCATTTTTAGTCATTTTTTCCCCAAACTCCTTGCTTTGTCAAGTCAACGAATGGGAAGAATGATGGGGTAAGGATGGCAGTAGAGGGTATCTACAGTCCCCTGCCCTTACTGATCACACACAGAAACTCCTGGCTTTGTTATTTTTTATTTCAGTGCTTTCCTTTGATTGCATAGCTATTCAGCTTTATCCAGCTCCTGAGATTAAATTTAGCTACTCAATCCTCTACATAGTAGTTAATGAAGCACATTGTTTGGCCAGTTGTCTAGACCCCCACTCCTAGGAAACAGTTTACCACTTTTTATTGCATGATAATTTTTGGAGGCACGCCCGAAAACGATATATTTATACATTTATTTCAAAAATTTAATGTTGAATAATATTTGGTGGATAAGATTTTGCCCATCTTATTATTTATTGCTTGTATCTCAAGGCCCTACTTGTGTCCCTCTCACTGTTACTCACATAGATCTAAAAGGTCCCCTACTTAGGAACTACTACTGTGAGCAAAATTACTATGAGCACTTACTTCTCTACTCAGTTAATTAAGTTACCAGTTTAATTCAGATATTTCTGTGTGGCAAACATATCTCAAGTTGAATATCACGTTAGAGAAGAAGTCTGTATAGTCCTTGACATAAAGTCCATGGTACATGTGTATGAGATGTGTGTGTCTGTGTGTGTGATAATAGAGCTTATTTAAATAACAGAATGGAAGTAAAAGTGTGAGGCCTGGGCTGTGATGTGGTACGGTCTTAAACAGGTCTTAGAGAAGAACCCAGTGGGAAGAGAAGTGAGGAGCAAATTAAATTCCCAATGGAAACCTCTCCCACATTCACTGATGTTCCCCTTCCCTCGGATACTCAAGATTATAAGCCTCTTGAAGGCATTTACTCTAGCTTGTTTGCCACCATGTTCTTTGTATTCCTAGTACCTCAACTTAGTGTCTAGTAGGTGGGGCCACTTAATATTTATTTATGGAGTGGAGGAAATATGGTTGAGGTGGGAAAGACAGGTGGTTAAAAGTGCTGGACTCCCAGAAGTGGAACAGAGATGGGGAGGGGTGAAGTCACAAGCGCCTTCTGCGGAGGTGAGATGTGGAGACAGTGGGGGTGTAGGCGGGGCAAACGGTGCCCTCGGTGGGCAAGAGGGAGTTTTCCTTACTCATCAGTAGTCTGCTGAGATGATTCCTGCCACGATAATTGGTTAGAAGGGATCACTCATTTGAGACAAAACCTCAAGGGAAGGGATTATCAAATTAGATCAGAATTTGCTAAAAGGAAATCCAAGTGCTGTTTTTGAAAAGAAGTATTAGTGGATATTCTTATCTCTTGGCAAGAAGTTGTAGTTTGACCTACTGTTATAAAATTAAACTCACCCTTTTTTTTAAGACACTGATGACACTATTGAATCTGATGAAAATTTTATTTCATAGACACCATAAGTCCTGTTAACTGGAGGCAGAAGTCAAGGGCTAAAACTATGCCTAGGCTCATACCAGTAAGAAATAGATGCACAGGGCATGCTTGCTTAAGAAACTGGCTAGAATGAAGTATTACCTGGGAAGGATGATGGTGGCCTCCCCTTGTCATTTATGGTCCTCATTAGTAATTTTACGGACCCCACGCACACTAAGAATACGCTGAGGAGCAGGTGGAGGTTTGCCTGTGGGTTCCTTCACAAAAAGAACACATGTAATTTAAATTCCCATTTATTCATGCTTTGCCTCCACAAAAGGTTTGGAAGCAGGTTAACAAACAGCTATCATAACGTAATGGTAAACAGAATTAAGAAGAAAAACTTAGAAGCGAGAAGTTATAAGTAAGAATAGATTGAGGGGACTGCAACAAAGTTTGCACCATCTGTTAGGACTGAAATAGTTGTTCTATCTAACCTTAGATTTTGTTGCAAACTTCCTGGGAGCCAAAGTGAAAAGGAAAATATGACCACTTATTGTAAGTCTTCTGATAAGAAAGGACAAATTGCACCAAATACTCAAGGAAAGCAAAGCTTTTCCTAGAACTGAATTTCAAAACAAGTTTTTCATCTGGGGCTTTGTTTAGAGGGCATTTTGTGATGTGGTATATACCATTAATTGTATTTCTCTGGAGTGATGGATTCCATATGGCTGTTCCCTGTGATTACTTTCTATACAAGCTGAATCAATGCTAAAGTGAAATTCAGTGAAGGCATTTCTACAACAGGCTGTAATAACATGATCTGAGTGGACAAGCTTCTATGGCCCAGAAATGAGCAAAGGATGGTCCCTAGATCAGTGATCTTTGAACCTAGAAGACTTTTGGGAAAAAACAAACACAAAAACAAAAACAAAAAACTACATTTTACCCTCTTCCTCATCTTTAGGGTTAAATTTGGAATTTCCATCTTAAGTTTAAATTGTTACAAAGTTTGTAATTTATGGTACGCTGTGAATGCTGATATTTAAAAAATATCTCTTACACACTGGAATCTAACCAACACAATATGAAACACATCATCACCCACATATACAAACAATATAAGTTCCTTTTGACAGTTATAAATTATACATCATTTATCTTTGAGCTTTTAATTCTATCCTATTTCTCCCACAGGATTTAATCCTCATGCAAAATTTTTATCTGCAACTTTCTAATGACCATTCAAAAATATTTCTATGCAACAAAAATGTGTACATAAATAGTTTTATTTTTTAAATTCCTTTGACTGTAAGTTTTAAATGTTGAAATTTGTACTGAATCGAGGTTATACAATAATTATTAATGGATAATGGGTCAAAAACATACAGATATAGGTTCAAATTTTGATGAGTAATTGTTAAGCATAAAGAGTAAAATACATCTCAATGGGATTATTGTAAGATGAGGGAAGGATACCCTGTTCTTTTCTAAAATGACAGTTGTGAAAGGGGAGGCAGGAATGAAAAACTTGGGCCAGAAGCATTCTCTTAGGAAGATCAATTTTAGGAAGTAACATTATATATAGAAATTAAAGGTAAAGAAATTGAGTCCCTTAAATTTTTTATGCATATTATTCCTTGGAACATTTTTTACATATTCCAGTTTTAAAATGTCTGGGTTTTAATTTTTTTTTTTTTTTTTAGAGCGAGAGAGAGCACACGCGCATGTGTGCATGAGCTCGGGTTGGGAGGGGCAGAGGAAGAGGGAGAGAGAGAATCTCAAACAGACTCAATGCCCAGTGCAGAGTCCAACACAGAGCTCCACCTCATCCACCCTGAGGCTGTGACCTGAGCCAAAACAAAGAGTCAGCCGCTTAACCGACTGAGCCACCCAGGTGCTCCATGGATTTCAAATTTTTTTTTATCATGGTGCACTTACATGGGGCAAGACTCTGTGGCTCACATAACTTGCTGTCCTAGGGGCCCAGGGGATTCTATATCAGAGCACATGTGTAGGCACAGTAAGAACTGAGATTGCCAACTAAAATCCTGAAATAATGCTCAGTAAGTTTTAATGATATGCTTCATTTGGTTTATAAATACCAAACTTAGAAACTGCATAGTTATTAATAAGTTCCTTTAATCATATTAAAAATAAAAGTTTTTGGAATTTTATATCTTTCACTATGAACTTGCCTTTTTAGGATTAATCTGTGGCTCTGCAGGAAGACATCATAGCCCAACAATGGACCTCAGGACAAAGTTTGAAAATTACCAACCTTTGTAATGGATGGTCTGCACGGTTTCCAAACAGTCTTTATAAATGTTACCTTTTTTAAACTGAGTTAATAATAATTTGACTCAAAGGTTTGGTTTCTATGTATTTTCCTTTCTTTCTGACCCCTCCCCAGCACACTGAAGGCGTACCTCCCTAGGTCATACCAAAGAAAACAATGACTCAAGAAAATCTTTTCTAAGTGCAAGTCAGAAAGATCCAGAGGCTTGCCTACAAAGCTGATTTTTCTGTTCTCAAAGACCATATAAAACTTGGGTTAGCATAGACTCTGAAACCAGGAGTTTTGGATTCTAATCCTCCCTCTACCACTTCTAACTGTGTGATCTTGACCAAGTTATTTAACCTCTCTGTAACTCAGTTTTCTCATCTGTAAAATGGCACTTAAGTGAGTTGATATTTGTAAAAAAAGATGCATAGACCAGTGCTTAGTGCATATTGAGAGGTATATAAGTGCTTGTTTATTTAAAAAAGTATGTGTACATATAATATTCTCATAGCATTTTATACTTTACATACCATTCTCATAGTAGCTATACTATTTAAATCCTTCATTATTTTATAGTATATAAATTTAAAAAAAAATATAGCTTGTTCCTTGTCCTAGACCAAAGAACTATTAACAACTTTGCAACTCAAATCCACGTGTTCTAGGTCCACATGTAGAAGTTTTGTTTTATTTTTCCTAAATTTATAGCTGAATTCCCTTTACTCCTTGACCTGTTTTGTCACTTGATTTTCTGATATTTAAAGTTTGGGGGTGTCTCCCTGGGTCCTGGAATTGAACCCCATGCTGGGTTCCCTGCTCAGCGAGGAGCTTGCTTCTCCCTCTCCCTCTGCCTCTCCCCCTGTTTGTGCTCTCTCTCTCTGTCAAATAAATAAATAAAATCTTTAAAAAAATATTTCTTCTAAACTTTGAACTTACAGCACATTTTCAGGGACTTAAAGCAGACATACCTATGACTGAAACTTTGCCGGGCTTTTCACCATCCTAGTGGCTAGACATTACTTTTGACTAGGTTTTTCTGGTCCCTGGTCACACGCAGATCAGTTAAAACTGCCACCCAGGAAAGGAAAGATCACCTCAAACAGTACCAGGTGACACTTGAAGTAGAAGGCCTCTTCCACCCTGATTGCATTGTCTAGGACTAAGATTTTCCCAGGTTTCTGGATAAAAATTGTGGTTAATAGAGGACAATATGAATATGCCAAAAGGTCATTTCTGCTTCAAGTTCTGCTGATACAAATCCATTATGTTCTCTCTGATTGGTCATTATTTTCTCCTATTGTTCAAACTAAACTTTAATTATTTTTTACTGTTTCACTTTGTTAAAATAAAATTAACTAGTCCAGAAAGAGAGAAACCTTTTAGAATTTTTTCAAATTTCTACTATGTTAATCTGGAAATTGTAGGTCTGAGTTTGGGGTGGGGGAGATCTACCAAAGATCTCTCCACTCTATTTGATTGAAACTGAAATGTCTCCCAGCCATGTGTGAACTTTGGATTTGCTCAACTTTTAGGTCCCTGAGTTTTTGCTCAGTTGGGAAGTTCCAACTGAATGCAAAGCTTCATGTATCGCTTAGAATTCAATCACAGACTTGAGATTTTTTTGTGCTCTTTCTCTTCCTAGCCACTTCCTTTCCAAAACTCTGCCCCACATAGTCAAGCTACCCCAATCTCAGTGAACTCTCAGGTCTGACTCCTCAATTCTTGAGCCGGTCCTGCTCTGCTTGGGCTCCCCCCCTCCTGTGCCATGTCTTTAGGCAAAGAGCTTGGGTGATGAAAGCGCCCATCTTGTTTGTTTCCCTTCTCTTAGGGATCAAAGTTCTGCATTGCCTGTTGTCTAATGTTTAAAAATTACTGTTTCATGTATGTTTCTGGCGGGAGGATGGGTCTGGTACTTCTTACTCCATCATGGTCCGTCTGTTGAATCAAATAACGAAACTTTGGCTTGTGCTTTGCATGCCTTTTTTTCAAAAATTATTTTTCTACCAACCTGTTTTTATTACACTTTAAAAGTCTATCAGACTGTGAGAGAAGGAAATAAAAAAAAAGCTGCTTTTAACCACAACATTTTAAACTTTCATGTGCCTACAACTCACCTGGGGATCTTGTTAAAAATTCAGATTCGGATTTAGCAGGTGTGGGGCTGAGGCTTTAACAGTTTTCCAGGTGATGCCCATCCTGCTAGTCCACGGATCACATTTTGGGTTGCAATGCTCTGTGCCGTAGGAGGATCAACTTTCGGACCCAGACACATCATGTATATTGATAAACAGTGAGTTAGATTTACTGAAGGAGCAAAACCAATGAAGAAACATCAAGACAGCCCAGGTAAGGAAAAGGGCATTTGTTCTTTTCTTCTTCCTTTTCTCTACCCAACCCTGGAGCAGCTGGTATTAAAGGGAGGAACTGAGAAGCGATTACTCAAAGAAGGAGTCAGGGTCCCAGCTCAAGGCTATATTCTAGCAAATGGCTGGCAGCACATGAAACCCTAATAGAGTTTGAGCTTTTAAATGCTGAAAGTGATAGAATTGGCCCAAGATAACATCAAAGACAGGCAAAATATACAGAACATAACTGAAAGCAATGATTAGTTAAAAAAGTTATTTCATATTTATGCTTCTCAATATTAAGACGACTTGACAAAGTGGTTATGTATATACAACACTTGCCTGGAGAAAAATTTTCAACTGCATTTCAAAGTTTATACAAAAATGAAATAAAATCATGCATAAAATTATTTTAAAATGTTACCATAGAATTGTGCTTGTATATTCAAATATTTAAAACATCCTCTTTATCCAGAGCAAAACACACACACACACACACACACACACACACACACACACACACCAATTTTTATAATAGAGCCAAGTCACTACTTTTATGAGTGGCATCTCTGGTCATAGACTCCAAATTGGTCTCTTTATTTCTAATGTGTTTACTTTTTTTGAATGCAAACTTGTTCAGCTTGAAAGTGATTGGGAGATGCAGTGAAATCTAGGTAATAGAAGATATACAATGCAAGGCTGATTAACTCTAAAGAGAAAAGTTATTTTGTGATACTGAATAGGCAGTAGGATTGGATGATTTGTAGATGCATAAATTGAATTACAATTATTGCCAAAGGCAAGCGGCACTGTTAGAAAACACATCAAAACAGCAACCAAACGAGACACACTGCCAGTGTTTTTAATGGGTGTCTCAATTGTCCGTGGAGTCGCTGTTGAGAAATAAGTTGAGAATAAGAGTTGAGACTTTTTTCTGCTGTGCTGCAGACAAGGGAACTATTAAGATGTACATTCCATTGACCTAGAAAACAATGCATGTTTTTGGAGTTGAAGTGAACCAGCTCCTGAAAACTTGTGAACAAGCGTGTGTGTACATGCGTGCACGCACGCACACACAGGGAACTTAAGCTGTGGCTATCTTTTTGATATTCAAGATAAGATATTTGTCCATCAGCCTTCAACCAGAAAGCTGTATTCCCTAACAACTGCTCAGAGAGAATACGACTTCTCTTTCACAATTCTGAAATTGAAAGTTCTTTGTCAACTTTCCTTTAGGAAAAAGAAAAAACGAGAACTAAAATTTTGTTAAGATGAATGAATCTACTTCTCTTGAGCTTGACTTCAATTCTCCTTTTTCTCAGTGAGGCTTTTTCTGGCTGCCTCGGCATAAAATGGTCTGTTTCACCATCATTTTAACTCATTAGCTTCTTCTTTTATTTTTTTTTAAGATTTTATTTATTTATTTAACAGAGAGAGACACAGCGAGAGAGGGAACACAAGCAGGGGGAGTGGGAGAGGGAGAAGTAGGCTTCCCACTGAGCAGGGGGACGTGGGGCTCGGCTCGATCCCAGGACCCCTGGGATCATGACCTGAGCCGAAGGCAGGCGCTTAACGACTGAGCCACCCAGGCACCTTAACTCATTAGCTTCTTATCTATATCATTATTTGTCATTTAAACACTGCTTTGCATCAATAATTAGTTTTCCTTGTGTTATTTTCTCATAAAGCTCTTCCAGGGTAAGGAATTTTGGGGTATTTCATAGTACTTTCCATGGTGCCCAACACCCAGTAAATATTTAATAATAACCGCTACCATTCATTGAGTTTTAAGTACCTGCTAGATACTGCTATATTATTCACATTTTCCAATTAATTTTTATGCTACCTCTGTGAGGTGGCTATTTTTTCCATTTTTCTAAATGATGAAACAGACTCAGAGAGGTTAAATGACTTGCTAAGCCCATGCATTGGGTTAGAGTTTCGGTCTGACTCCTAAGTGTTCATTCCTGTGATATCCGGCCTGCCTGGTACCCACTATATGTGTTAACTGACAGTTCAGGAGATCAGATTCGAGGATGAGCTTTGCCTCTGAATAGCTCACTGATTTTGCATTAGCCAGGTTATTTCACCAGCCTCAGTTTCTCTTGCTGTAAAGCAAAACTAAATCCATAGAGCCTACATATATGTTTAGAGGAGAACTAACATTTATTTAGTACCTATTATATGCCACAAAGTATACTAATCACCTTCTTACATATGTTCATCTCACTAAATCCTCCCAATGTCCCTAAAAAAGATATATTAATATATCTATTTTATAGCTGATGAAGGTGAGAATTGAGGAAGTTTAGTAAATTACCTAAAAATATTCAGCCTGAAAATGAGAGAGTAGTATCATTGTCTTTCAACTTCACCATGCCAGCAACTTGAGGAAAGCTACTGTTGAGTTAATTTTGTTGTAGACACTCAATTTTCTATTTTGGGAGGAAAGATGAACATCATTAATCCCCTTTATTCCTCTCTTGGTCTCAGATTAGTCTCACTTTAAAAAATACCCTCCCTATCGGATGCAGAGAAAGGGGAACCCTCCTACACTGTTGGTGGGAATGCAAGCTGGTGCAACCACTCTGGAAAACAGTATAAGGGTTCCTCAAAAAGTTGAAAATAGAGCTACCATACGATCCAGCAATTGCACTATTGGGTATTTACCCCAAAGATACAAATGTAGGGATCCGAAGGGGTATGTGCACTCCGATGTTTATAGCAGCAATGTCCACAATAACCAAACTGTGAAAAGAGCCAAGATGTCCATCAACAGATGAATGGATAAAGAAGATGTGGTACACACACACACACACACACACACACACACACACACACACACACACACAATGGAATATTATGCAGCCATCAAAAGGAATGAGATCTTGCCATTTGCAACGACGTGGATGGAACTGGAGGGTGTTATGCTGAGTGAAATAAGTCAATCAGAGAAAGACATGTATCATACGACCTCACTGATATGAGGAATTTTTAATCTCAGGAAACAAACTGAGGGTTGCTGGAGTGGGGGTGGGGTGGGAGGGATAGGGTGGCTGGGTGATAGACACTGGGGAGGGTATGTGCTATGGTGAGCGCTGTGAATTGTGCAAGACTGTTGAATCACAGATCTGTACCTCTGAAACAAATAATGCAATATATGTTAAGGAAAAAAAAGAAGAAGAAGAAGATAGCAGGAGGGGAAGAATGAAGGGGGGGAATTGGAGGGGGAGATGAACCATGAGAGACGATGGACTCTGAAAAACAAACAGGGTTCTAGAGGGGAGGGGGGTGGGGGGATGGGTTAGCCTGGTGATGGGTATTAAAGAGGTCACGTTCTGCATGGAGCACTGGGTGTTATGCACAAACAATGAATCATGGAACACTATATCAAAAACTAATGATGTGATGTATGGTGATTAACATAACAATAAAAAATAAAAAAATACCCTCCCTATCAGAAATGTATAGTTTAGGGCAGAAGTTAATAGTGCCAAAGTGGTTGTAATAAAAAAGATGCAAAGTTGTCAATGTATCCATCTCTAGATACAATGGTAATTTTTATCACCTTTGAGATTCAGAAAGTATAGGCAATATTTCAAATATCTACTTATGGCAAATATTATATAGAATGTCTTTGAAACCATTAAAATTTTCCAGTTTTCCAGTTTACAACTAACATTTGTAGTTATCTTTAACATGTTAAAATGATTAGTATGCCCTCCTAAGGGCATGTAGTAAGGCATCCACTTGTTCTTTAGATCTAACTTTTTTTTTTTAACCACAGGTTTCTAAAAAGAAAGAGCAACTAATTATTTAGGGATGGATTTGGGTATTATTATTGTTAGTTTATTTTACTCACCCCAATCTGGCATCTGACTTGCTTTCTCCCTTCCCTACCCTCCCAATTTCATTATGAGGTATTATGTCTGAATTCAGAGGGGTGAGCTGCATTTATGCTGCTGTTAAAATAGTGTAGACTCAGAAAAGCAATTTCCTGTTTAGGCGGAAAGAATGAACAAGCCCATAACTATTTCTCCCGGGATGTGTCCCAGTGCAATTTTCACCTTGAGTGAAACCTTCAGGCCAAAATCTACAAATAGTGCCAGAAACTTTTTGGCTTAATATTATACAGCAGTTAAGACTACTATTATTTTTTCTCTTTCACCAGGTGAGTTTACAAATTAGGTAATGACCAGGAAGTTTTATTGTTTGCCTTTAGGTGAAAATGTTTTATTGGTCATTAAGGCAGTTCTACAGAAGAGCCCTCTTAAAAAATACATACAAAGGAGTTCTCTCTGTCCCGCGAAGGTCATCCCAACTGCTAATCTCACTTCACTGGAAAGGCCTTCCGTACGATTGATAAATAGAGAATGTGCTTATTTCAATTTCTCCCCAAGTCCTAACAGCAGGTTTCTCCTCAAGGTGATAGTAAACATACAAAGTGAAGAACTAAAGCAAAACCAGCCTTTACCCCGTGTCATTGAAATGACTTCTTTATTTTGCCAATGAATATAGAGCCCAAGAGTTACTTCAGATCCACATGGTAGTGTAGTTGGGATAAACTGAAGCATATGCAATTCTTAAGAACTGCTGAGATGCTTACTGAACAAGAGCCGGAGGTCTTCTGAAAAAATCTTGAGACAATGTCTACAAAACCTGGAAGTGAGAATGCTCCCGTCACGCGTTAAATCTGGAAAAATGCTACGAGTGCAAGTTTTTTACAGGCTACCCATCCCATGCCTGCTTGACTCAAGCCTAGCTTTGAACACTATTTTGGCCATAATTTATCTGTTATGAAATCCGTTCATAGTGAATTTTATGAAAGGTAGAGCACAGCTCTGTTCTATTCTGCTGTTTCCAGGCGGATGTCTTAGACCCTACTGAAACAGGTCTGCCCTAATTGGCCTCCTACAGGTCTATAACACCCTACCTGTACATGAAGGTAGAATTTGAGGATACAAAGTTGTGGATACCACTCAGTAGGTTGAATTTATAATCTTCTAGCACTCTATTCACTATCTTTGGCAGAAATTCCACCTCTCTGCCGCCTGTTGTTAAAAACAATCCATTTCTTATTCATTCTTGGAAAGCATGGGATTCAGTCTCCACCAAGGGTTAAACTTCATAAACAATGTTCAAACTAAAGTTACCTGAGGGAGGGAGACATATCTTGAATTAATATAGCTGATCCTATAAAGAGGGCTCTTGGCAATTGCATTGATTTCATTTTGCTGAGAGTGATTTTGAGACATTAAAAAGTAATTGAATATTTTACTCCCTTTACACAGTCTAAAACATCTAAAAAGGACAAGGATATTTAGGAGCCGTATTATGGAAAATAATATATACTCTATAGTCCCAGGTAAATACTTTTGTGCATTTTCACTCTGCTGGCTTTGCAGATTATATATCAACGATGAAGATATGTCTTTCTTGTTTTCTGGGGCTTTTTTTCTCTCTCTTTAGTTTTGCAAAGAGATACTAGCACCAGTAAGTAAACTCTGTGTATCACATTCTGAGAGAATAAATTTCTAACTGTGGTCAATATATTTCCTGTTGTGTTAGGTTAATAGCTCCTTTCCATTGTTTACTCCAGAAAATGCATTTCTCCAAGGTCATTCCTGTTTCATGAAGTTATTAAAAAAAACAACAAAAAAGTAAATGCATAAAAAAGTTACCACAGGTATGGATGTCACCGCCAATGTGGCTGATACTGCTGTTGCGATTATGGCCACGCATGCTTGCTGGTGACCACTTTCTTCGCCTGAGTCCTATAAAGCCACGGTGAACAGGATTAGGTCTGTAAATTATGCAAAAAATGCAATCTTTTGTTAGATGCAAATACACACATTTCTTTTCTTTCAAATAGCCCATTCAGTCTCTCAACCATAGAATCAGGGGCACTAAGTTCTGTATCCAAGTGAGGAAGAGGAGAATGAGTCTAGCGGAGTCTCCCGGCCTGTGGCTGCTATCATCCCAGCACATGGACAGGAAACAGCTGCTGGTGTCATTGAGTTGAATGTAGTGGTTTTGGCTTGAAGCTGTGGCTGGGAAGAAGAAACCCCCCTTATTTGAAATAAACAAAAATTGTAAGAAATCTTATTAAATTTTATCTTTAATTTTATGCTTTCATTCTACTTGGGAGCAGTAATTTAAGATTGCTCCCATGGTGTTATTTAACACAGTTCCTTGACTATTGCAAGCGGGTGTAGGACTTGAGAACATGGGGTGGATTCGAATTTGATATAAAAGATAAGTTTAATCACTTAATTGCTATGCTAATCTCCGTCCAAGTCCATAGCGTCACTGGATCACTGGTGGTCTTGCATTTAGATGTATATTCCAATTTCTATACCCAGGACTGTAAACCTGAACAACCACTGCTGGTCCAATAGTTCTGGAGACTTAGGCTGTTGGAGAGAGGAGAGAAGTCTCTCTTCTCTAGTATTAGAATCAATCATGGTCACATCTTGGCAATTCTTGGTCTTAACTCCCAGTGCCAGAGCTCCTTAGAGACAAAGCTATCTCAGCACGTGCGCGTGCATGCGCGCGCGCGCGCGCGCGCGCGCACACACACACACACACACACACACACAGAGGCAAACAGGTAGCACCAGAGCAGGTGGGTCAGGGGCAATTTCCTCTGTAGCCATGTGAAGTGCCTGAAATCTTATCAAAGAAAACTATCATTCATTCAACAAATATTATTGTCTTCTATATGCCCTACACTGTTCTGATATTGCAGATAAAGTGATGAAAGACAAAGTACCTGTATTCTAGTCAGAGACACAGATAATAAAGACTGTAACTTCAGGTAGAGGCAGATCCTACCTGAAAAGCAAAGTAAGGGGATAAGGGGTGACAACTGGTTTGGAGGTGTGGTCAAAGACAATCCTTTGTAAGCAGTGACATTTGGACAGCCATGGATAAAGGAGTGAGTCATTGAAGATCTGTGATAAGAGTGTTCCAGGCATAGGGGACAGAGGTGTAGAGGTGTGGGGGAGGAGCTAGCTTTGCGTGCTTGAGGAACAGCAGAGGCAAGCATGGCTAGAATGTGCTGAGGCAGAGTGATAGCAAGGAGAATGTGAGGAGGATATTCTAAATACTCTAGGAGAAATTATGTGGCTCTGACGATGGTGGTGTTCATGAATGCAATAGGAAATAGTTCAGATTTAGGAAATGTTTTAAAGTGGAATCAGAAAGTCTCATAAGGTGTGAGGAGAGAAAAAGAAATGGTTGTTCCATTAACTGAGATAAGAAAGAGTACGGATGAGTCTCTTTTTTCCCTTCCTGGAGACATCAAGTGTTCTTTCGAACATGCTAAATTTGAGTAGCTTTTTTGACATGCAAATGGAGATTACAAACAAATACTGACTATTTGTGTCTGGAGTCCTGGGGGAAAGTTGGATCTGGTGATGTAAATGTAAGAGTCATCTGCCTGTTGACAACGTGTAACTACAAGTGACTGGATGTGATCATGGAGATAGAGGAGACAGAGAGAAGTCTGGGGCATGATACCATTGGAGGTCTAGAAGAAAGGAAGAAACAATTAAGATGTCACATTGTTAGGACTGATCATGCCGATGAACATGTCTAATCATACTGATGAATGTTCAGATCACAGAGTGCATCAGAAAACTATTTTACCGAAAGTCCAAACTTGAGCTATCATGGACAGAGAAAAGAATTCTCTATAGTTTTGAATTAAAGCAATTGTAGAAGAAAGCAAACTTTCCAAAGTAGATGGGTTGAACGCCAAAGATCAAATGCATAATTAAAACAACCTCAGTGTTCATCTTCCCCAAATTAAAGATTTAGACCTGAATTTTCACCACATCCCATGATTGAAAATTAATTCCCAAAGAATGTTATTTGGTACTTATTGAATACACAAAAATATTTAAGTTAAATCTTAAGAGAGAGCTGTATGCATTTTTTAATTCTTATTTTGAATTCAGTAATTTTTAACGAATCTTTCTGTTGTTTTTTTAGTACCGAAGTAAAAAAATTCTTTTGAGCCACGGTAATAGACTGAATTCTAAATCCTATTTCTGAGGTTCACAGTATGCAAAAAGCAGTCAACTTGTTCCTTGTTCAGGATAATGTCTTAACAAGGCTTTTTCTTCTATGGGTACACTAAATTATAAATGCTCCAAGCAAATTGTCTAAAGAGGCATCTCCCTTTTTCAGGGTCCTTTGATAACGTAGCTTTAAGAACAGGAAAGGGGGCATTTGAAAAAATGTAAAAGAAATTCCATGGTTACATTAGACAGAGTTATTTCCTTACCTCTGAATTTGCCCTTCATTTATCCAAGAGTTGTTTACAAGGGCTGAGAAGGCTGACCTATCTCTCTGTTCTTTAATTCTTTTCTTTATGAAATGGTGTAATCAAACAAGAATGTACATAGCATGGGGAGTGAGTGGTAAACAACCATTGCTTTGTTATCATAGTTTATAAAATTACAGAATTTCTCAAGAGATTTGCATCATTGTTTGGTGCAAAGCATTTTCCCATTAATTAAGAAATCGATTCACTTTCAGAGATTCAGTAATCTATTTTAATTATTTCCTCAATTGTGTAAACTCAAATGAATGAAAAGGTAATATAAATTTCTTTGACCTTGAATTCATTTGAAAAAAGTTTATGTCCAAATATCTTTTGGCGTATATTGTGTATACTAGTCTAGTTTTAATTGTGCATTGTGGCCAGTACATTCTTAGTAACAAAAGCTGATGCTACCTTGTGCAATGTTATGTAGAGATGATAGATTTTAAATATAACTGCTATTGGAGGCACAAAGGGAGAAGTCCAATGAAAACATGGCTTATCATCATTCTTGAGGATGGTTGATGTGTTTGAAACTTTCTCAGGATCCCCCGAAAGCACCATTTATCTTGGGATTTGATTCCATGGAGCCCATGGAAACTAGAAGAATATGAACTACCTGTGAATTCCCTCAAAACTTATGGCACTAGATTTGATATCCCGGAGCTACTTTTCAGACTGCTGCATCTTTGATTCCTAGGATAATTCCATTCATGTGTTTTCTCTGTAACATTTCCTATTACACAAATGTTTAAAAATCAGAATGAGAATTACTGATGTTACAGAGGACAACACAGACAAAAATATTTCATATCTATCTTATGTGCTTATGAGACACTGTCTTATATCCTATTTGATTCCCTAGTGCCATAGATGGAATGTTTGTGTCTCCCCAAAATTCATATGTGGAAATCCTAACCCCATTGTGATGGCATTAGGAGGTAGCTGATTAGGTTATGAGGGCAGAGCCCTCATGAATGGGATTAGTGCCCTTAAAATAAGAGACTCCAGAGAGTCCCACTCCTCTTCTGTTATGTGAGGACACGGCAAAAAATGGCTGTCTACGAACCAGGAAGTGGACTCTTACCCAGCCTCCAAAACTAAGAGAAATGCATTTCTGCTGTTTATAAGCCACCCAGCCTGTGGTATTCTGTTATAGTAACCCAAACAGACTAAGACACATAGTTAACGAATAAATATCTTTTTCAACTTTGTTTTACATATGAGCATTTCATTACTTAGGATAATGCTACCTGCTGTTGTGGATTAGCTTGAAATCTCAATGGATGAATAAAATAGAAGTTTATTTTCTTTCTCACATAAAATTCAAACTGGGTATTCTTGATTGGCAGGCAGCTTTCCACATTTAGGGACTCAAGCTCCTTCCATTTGTTTGGCTCACTCACTACTTTCTCCGTTTGACTGGCAACTGTTACACATTACATCCACTGACAACAGAAGCCAGAACCAGCTCCATGGCACCAGTGACATGCTAAATGGGGCTGAAAACTGTGTGGTCCATTATTGACTGACCATTTTCTGGGAACATCTCTACACAATGGAGGGGAAACCTCAGTCTTTGTCCTTCAGACTTATCTGTCTCAAACATCCTTAACATATGCCAAAGTGATAGTTTTTCATTCAGAACAATTTTGTTAGGTCCTTACTTTTAAGAATTTTTTAAAAATATGGAACAATCTGATGAAAACTTTTGGGTGAGAGTGTATTATTTAAAGGGATTTTTTTTTTTTCTTTAAAAGGAGTCTTTCTTTTTTTTTCTTCCTTTTGGAGTATTTAGTTTTAGAGTTAGTACAGCATTGATTTCCAAATGATTTACTCATACAAATGTTCAGCAAAGGACCCAAGTCAGTTTAATCAAGAGACAGTGTCTTGTAAATTGTGATCTGAATTGAATGGGGGAGGTGTTCTTTTCTCAGACATTTATTCTCAACTTCTATCTGAACTACTGGATTTAGGAATTTACTCCATTGAGCTTGGAACTTTCTAAGAGCCACACAATAAAATGCAATATAAGTATTCCTGTACTATAAATGCTAGTATCCTTTAAGATTTTGCCTAGGAAAAGGCTCTTGTAAGCATGGGAGTCAGTATGAAGGCCTGAGGAAAGAGAGTATACGTGGAGGGGCTGAGTAGGATGTGGGAGATGGAAGGATAATGCCACTGACAGCTGTTCTCTATTTTCTAATTGTGCTAAGTGTCAGCTGTCAGTGGGACTGTTGATTTGGAGTACAGTGAACAAATGTCAGTGGATAAAGAAAAGCTACTATTTTATTCTCCTGAAGTGCATTTCAAGTGTCTACTATTTGCCAGACATTTTGCAAGAAATAAGAGCTTACAGTCTAGTGTAATTAAGATTTAAGATAATGAAAATATGTTGATAATATTGGCAGTTTCAGTTTCATTTAAAATATTTTGACTTCAAGGGCACCGCATCTGATGGTGATTTTGGCTCAGGTCATGGTCTCAGGGCCCTGGTCTCCCAGTGGTGAGATCAAGCCTTGTGTCTGGCTCTGTGCTCAGCATGGAGTCTGCTTAAGACTCTCTCTTCCTCTGTCCCTCCCCACCCCGCCTGCTCTCCTTCTTTCTCTCAAGTAAATAAATCTTTAAAAAATATTTTGACTTCAAGTAATATAATCTATGTATGTAATATTTTTATATTGTACATTGATATATTTATATGTAGCTAGCAATAGGATGAAAGAAAGCATAGTGGTATTCCTAGACTCCAATGTAGTATCTGGCACATAACACATACTCAATCAATAATACTGGATGAATGAATAAATAAAATAAATCTGGATAAAAAATCAGGAGACTCCAGTTCTTACTATGATTCTGCAATGACTGGCAGTGTGACATAACCAATGACTCCCTATTTCACTTTCCTAATCTATAAAATGAGATAGGAATACCCATTCTATCCATCTAACAGTCTAGACAGTTCCTTGGGTAGGAACGAAACAGCAGATATGTAAAACTTGTGAATGTTTCAATAGCTGATAAATAGTCAAAATGGAGAAGATGTTTATTTGACTAAGATATTTCCATATTCTCTTTTAGAAATAAGATTTCCGATTGGCACATGTCTTAGGGAAATGAAAATCATTTTATTTTAGAAATTTAATTATATCACCATCAGGCAAGTATACTTTGTGAAATCTTGGAACCTAGCGTCTCTTAGAAATGTAGCCTAATGGCAGTGACTGGGGGCCCTGGAAAAATCTCAAGTACATCAAATGGTATCTTTCCCCCTGTCCTTTTCTACTCATGGACAGATGCTTCCCAGGGTAAATCCTTGGTACATATTTTTTCAACCTGGATTGCCTGAGAGAACAGACTAAGAGGGAAGAGGTGCACACTCACAAATTTGAGACTGAGATGAAAGAGGCATATTTTATTCAAAGTTCAACATCCACTTATTTTGAGGATAGAGGTATCTGTGTTGTGACTCATGCATGCTGTGAAAAAAATGCCAAGTGTCTTGATAACTAATGTTAGTAAGGAAAGATTCCCCAAGAGGGGGCAGAAGCTCATGAAATGCTAATCTTTGAATACAAGAGCGAGAATCAATTTTAGATCCTAATCTTTTTGGAACATTTCAAAGGACTTAATATTTTGGTTAAAAAAAAGAAATTTATATATTCTGAGAGTAATGATAAACACTTTTCTTTATTACTATTCATCTTTGAGGTTTTCTTTTTTTCTTACTGCTTTGGCTTTCCCGTTTTGCTTTTGTCTTCATGCTGTCCCTCATCTTCCCTCTAAGCTTTCAGACTAAACATGGTATTCATTTCCTTTCAAGCTTTCAGATTAAACATTCTATTTACCTTAAAAAAATCTGGTTGTGAAGGTACTCCTTTTATGCTAAGTGTTGAAAATCCATAAACTTTAAGCCAGAAGGACAATACTTCCTTCAATAACCCCTCATTTAACAAGTGATTTTTTTCAGAGCATTAAAAATGTCATAAAAAGACATTTCCCCTGCCATTGAGTGTATGATGAGTGGCGTATCTTGAGAGTGAATGGAAGAACCATTTTATAAAGTCTAAAGAACAAATACTCAGGCTTAGTTAGGGACCGCACAGTAGCAAGAAACACAGGGCAGTTCACTTGGATGACAGTGGATCAAATTAATTCTGCAAAATAACAAGGTCAGACACGGGGAACCTTCATTATAAAATGCCTTGGAGTGAAGGCTTAGCAAGAAGTCAGTCTTGCATAAGTATAAAAAGCCAAACTGTTTTTGAAACTAAATTGCTGGAGATGGTTTATTTTTATGTGATGATTTTTTTTTAATTTTAGACCTTTTACTTGAATAGAAATATTGATTTGACTAATAGGGCTTACATATTTGTTTCCTCTCAAGAAAATAATAACTTCAAAGGAAGAGGTGAGTAGGACCCAAAAGAAGCAATCACAGACCACAAGCATAGAATAATTTCAATAACGTTAATTTGAGTACAAAAATCGAGTTAACAAAACCGTAGCCTCCTTCAATTTGTAATTCAAACACACAAAAATGACTTGACTTCAATAAGCAAGGCAAATTCACACTTACTTGGAAATTTCCCAGGTACTTACAGAAAGTCAAAGAGAGGACTTAAAGGAAAGAAAAATGTGTCTGATTAATAATTAATAAAACTATTGTTGATTCAACGAATGTTGTTGAATAGAATCTTTTCAACATCTTAAATATGTCTTGATGTTAAATGCAATGTTGTTGAATAGTTTCAGAAGAAATGTTGGCTCTGTATTAAGAAATCTGCATTTAATACATAGCTAGATGGATTTAATATCTTGGTATTAGCCAGTCTTGAAGGAAACTAGCCATTTCCAAATTCATATAGTGTGCAATCTGCATGTTTTGAGCCTGGTAAGTGTAGCTATAGAGAATACATATTTTTAAAAAAGTAACCATGCCACTTGCTCTTTTAAATTGCTCTGCTGAATTTTTAAAAGTTTTAAAAATGGGTCCTTGTACATAGAACAGCAACTGTTGCTCATTCTGTCTTTGCCTCTACTTCGGCAAAGGGATATTTTAAAAAGGAATACATTAGGAATACATCAAGATACATAATGCAATGGGAATGTCTTACCTTTTTTTTTATTTAACCTTCACTACAAGCATTTTGACTGCCCTGCTGAAGACAATGTCTCTCACAAAACCTTCATGGCCACTTATCACTGTGGCCTCATTCTTAGATCCATCAAGGCAATTGGCAAGGACCAAAAAATATGACCGCCTATCCCTTGCTGGAATAAGACAAGGGTTGTGGTTGAAAATGAACACAGCTGAATGATTTGTAAGAATGTGGTATGGCTGAGCTAGTGTGAAAAAACACTGCTTCGGCTACATTTCCCTTGATCCTCTTTCCTCTGTGTCACCAGAATTCAGGAAGCTTATTTTGGCTAATAATAATAGCGATGTGAAACACAGGCACAGAAAATTGGGATCTCAAAGATGAATGGGGAGGACTGGTTTCAGAAGTTTGAAAGATCGAAACTTTGGGTAGAATGTATTCCAAACCAATTTGAGGTTAATCAATTACCATAAAGTTGTGTGCCAAATGGTCTCTGAGAATTTTGAAACATAAGCTGAACACACAATTGTTTTACATCACTAACAGCCAAATTCATTTTTAAAGCATGCAAAAGAGTGTTGTGGGAATTTTATAGTTTCCTTTCTGTTTATGTTCTTTATTCAAATATAAAAATATATAAATAATATACTTAATTTATATCACATATATTTACATTATTACGCCAATTATAGACATTTATATGTGTATAATTTATATACATAAGTTATGTTTGATTTATTCAAATACACGTATATATGTTAGCAGAATAATATACTAAATACTGCTGAACCCCGTTATCCAACCCTAAGAACTAAAAGATCACCATGACTTGCATCTACCTATGTATAATTTACTATCTCATCCTACTTTCCACCAGAGAAAACTGGATTTATACTGGCAGTTTCTACACTAGTATAGGAAACTAACTATAAAGATAGTTATTTTGGCATATATAAATAAACCAAAGGCAATATCTGGTCAAATTTTTCTTGTGTTGAGATTTATTAAAATGGCTTTATATTTTATGCAGTCTTATAGGACAATTCTATTCAACATATTTTAAGACACATCCATATTTTTGTAAATGTTGTGCTTCATTTACCCTAACTATTTTCTGATATTTGATTCAGTAAATAGAACACCGTTTATTTGTCTATTCCTTTGTCAAAGGACATTTGTGTGGCTTCCAGCATTTTGTTATTATCAGTACTGCTGTTTTTCATATTTCTGCATGTTTCTTCTTGTACACATATGCAAGAATTTTTCTAAGATTTGTATATAAGGGTAGAAATACTGGTTTGCAGGGCATGAGAATGCTTGTTAAACTTTACAAGATAATGTCAACAGGTTTTCTGAGAATAAGTCCAAATTTGCATTCCCACCAGCAGTGTACAACAGTTCCTGCCGATCCACAGCCTCCCAGATTGTCATATTTCTTAAATTTTTGGTACTCTAGTGGGTAAGCATAAAAATTACAAATGACTTTATTAACTGATTAATAATCGCTATCTCATTGTAGTCTAAATTACATTTCATTCATCACAGCATTTAACACATTTTTATTGAGTGCCTACTATGTGGCAGGTACTGTTGAATGCGCTGTGGATCCAGCAATAAGCAAGACAGAAAAAAAAAACCTGCCCTCATGAAGATTAAGTTCTAATTGGGCAGAGACTGAAAATGAACATAATAAATAAGTGAATTGAGGTCACAAGTGCCACTGAGGAAAATTAAGGGAGGTGGAGAATCTGGGAGTAGAGGGCCAGTTGAAATTTTAAGTAGGGTTGATTTTTGTGAGAGAGAATTTGAGCAAGGACTTGCAGTAGTGAGGCCTTAGGGATGCCCAGGGAGCAGCCAGGGCAGGCAGGAAGGATCCTGGTATGTTTGAAGAATAGTTACAAGGCCATTACATCAGGAACTAATTGAGGGAAGAGAGAGCGGTATGAGATGAGTCTGAAAGGTAATTTTGGGGCCAGGCCATCTAGCATCTTACAGGCTACTCTAAAGATTTTAGCATATACATGGTGAAGTGTGAGTCTATTGAAGGACTCCGAGCACAGGATTTACATGTCCTGAGGCCAGAGGTAGAGGTAGGTTCAAACAAAGGAGGCCAGTTAGGAGAGGATCAGAGAAATGTGAAAGATGATGGTGAATTGGACTATGGTGACAAAAATGGAAGTGGTGAAAATTGAGGAGAGATATACTTTTAAAATATTGGTGATGGGTATTAGAGAAGGTATGTACTGCACGGAGCACTGGGTGTTACACACAAACAATGAATCATGGAACACTACATCAAAAACTAATGATGTCATGTATGGTGATTAACATAACACAATTAAATAAAATAAAAAAATATTGGCTCTTTGTCCTTGAACATGGGATATCTCTTTATTTATTTAGGTCTTTTTTTTTCTTTTTCTTTTTTCTTTCTTTATTTTTTTATTATATTAATCACCATACATCATTAGTTTTTGATGTAGTGTTCCACGATTCACTGTTTGCGTATAACACCCAGTGCTCCATGCAGAACGTGCCCTCTTTAATACCCATCACCAGGCTAACCCATCCCTCCACCCCCCTCCCCTCTAGAACCCTCAGTTTGTTTCTCAGAGTCCATAGTCTCTCATGGTTCATCTCCCCCTCCGATATCCCCCCCTTCATTTTTCCCTTCCTGCTATTTTCTTCTTTTTTTTAAACATATAATGTATTATTTGTTTCAGAGGTATTTAGGTCTTTTATAATGACTCTCAATAATGTTCAGTTTCCTACACTCATATCTGTATATCTTTGCTTTTGCTGTTATTGTAAAGAGCATCCCCCTGTCACTTCTCGCTCTTGCTTTCTGCCTTAAACATTTTTTTCAAGGGCTCCTGGGTGGCTCAGTCGGTTAAGTGTCTACCTTCTGCTCAGGTCATGATCCCAGGGACCTGGGATGGAGCCCTACTTGGGGCTCCTTGCTCAGTGGGGAGCCTGCTTCTCTCCCTCTCCCTCTGCCTGCCACTCCCCCTGCTTGTGTGTGCTCTCTCTCTCTCTGTGTGTCAAATAAATAAATAAAAATCTTTAAACATGTTTTCAGTTTGTTACTTGTGTGAGATATCATTTATTTTTGTGTAGTGTCTTCATAACATGGTAAACCCTGCTAAATTCTTATTAATTCTAGCAATTTGTCTATAGATACTTCTAGGTATTTTATGTGGTCAATTACATCATATATAAATAATGTTTTCTTTACGTATTCTTTAAATATTTATGCTTTTAGTTTGCCTTTCTTACTGTACTGAAAAAGGTCCTCAGTAAAATTGGAATAAAAGTTAGCGATATGGGCATTCTTGGCTTATTCTTGATTTTGAAGGGAATACATTTCATATTTTACCACTGAGAGGATATTTGTGGTAGAGTTTTGGCACTTATCTTTTATCAGTCTAAGAAACTCTCTTCTATTCTTAGTTTTTATTGGCTCGCCACATGAAGAGATGCTGAATTTTATAAAATTTCCACATCTCTTAGATGATCTTGTGCTTTTCCTTTTAAATATGTTTATGTAGTTCAATAGATTTGCAATGTGAAAGTATATTTGTATTCCTAAGATAAGTCAAACTTGGTCTTGTGTATTTTTTATGTTATTCTGGATTCCATTTGTAAATCTACTGTTTAAATTTTTACATCTATATTCATAAATGAGATAAAGCTATGATTTTCCTTGCTAAAACTGTTTTTGTCTAGTTTATAAGTAATACCAGTATTTTTATTTCTCAGATTTCAAATCCACTCTACAGAATTTGTATACACTGAAGTGGTGACGAATACTTTAATACCTCGGTCCTTACTTACTAATACCCTACTTAGTAATATCTTTACTTAATCACAACATAACTTTAATACCTTACTAATACGTACAATATGTGGATTTCCTACATATTGACACAATTCAAAGATTCGTGTTAGGCCACTTGGATATTTTAAGGTAGCAGATATTTGCCCAAGCTAATGAAATCAACACTCAGTCAGTATGTATTATGTCTGTTGTGCTTTTGTAATTCATAAGGGATGATTAACTTATGTTTACAGATAAACAATGCAAGAATTATTATTCTGTGGGGCTAAGGTGTTGCAATCCAATTCCTACAAGAATGTGATGTTTTGAACATATGAATGTTAAATCAGAATCACTGTGTAAAGTGTATACTATTTTATTGTATATATATATATTTTTTTTTTTTTCAAAATTTTTGTGTATATACTAGTTTCCAGATGTCCGCCCTAGCCATCTGGGCTCCTGTTACCATGTCTCCCTGCTTTTAGGTCATCTAACATTTTCAAGTTAACTGAGTCTTATTTATAGTGATTTGACTAATTCACTCTAAGGTCAGAGATCTTTTCAAGCTGTGATCCTCTTTAAGTTGTTATCACTTCTACTGAGGGTTCTAGAGGGGAGGGGGTGGGGGGATGGGTTAGCCTGGTGATGAGTATTAAAGAGGGCACATACTGAATGGAGCACTGGGTGTTATATGCAAACAATGAATCATGGAACACTACATCAAAAACTAATGATGTAATGTATGGTGATTAACATAACATAAAAAAAAGTTATCACTTCTAGATTTCACCAGACCACAGAAATTGTTAAATAAATAGAATGATTAGACCCGAATACTTAAAAACAACAACTTAGAAGAAAATTTGAACTAATAACTTTATAATACCAAGAAGTTGATTAAATGGATCACTTTTTTTTCTTTGTAGTATTATGGAGTTAAGAATTTGCTTTATGCGATGGCCTGGTTTGAAAATTCCAGAGATGTATTTATTTGACAACTCGATGAACTCCCTGTGCAGGATTACCGGATAAAAATGCAAGATGGGTACTATTTGGGACATATACTAACAAATATTTGCTTCTTATTCAAATTTACCTGGGTGGCTTGCAATTTTGTTTGCTAAATCTGGCAACCCTCTCCATAGGGGAATTAAAAACAAAACTAGTTTTCATAAACACAGTGTATAAGTTTAAAGTAGCACCCAGATCATCTGACTAAGCCTAATATGTAATTGCTTCAAGTGGTTAACATCTGTTCTAGTTAGTCAAAAATAAGAAAGCAACACAAGTCAATTAGGGGAGTTTGTGTACATCCTTTCTACACATTTAAAGTAGAATTTTAGACAATTATTGGTACATGGATTCAGTTTGTAAGATATGGTATATCTTTTACATGTGAAATGGAAATATGTGGGATGATAAGAACAGGTGAGAGAAAAAGGAGTTGCTAGGTCCTCTCCTGACAATGACTGGGGGTGAAGACTCCTTTCAGTGGTGTGGGGGTAAGTTCACTTTGAGCAACTAGCTCAAGACGCTTGGACATTCACAGATGTATTAGACATGGATGCAAGTGAAGGAAGAAGACAAAACTCTGAAACACAATTACTTGGAAAATTGGGGTCCAAGGCCAGTGAATAGTTTGGTTAAAAAGTGAATGAAATAATTGATAGTTTCAACTTGTCCCTATAGTTACCAGACAAGACCTGATGCCCTTACCTGCCCATTCTATAATCTGATGAGAAATCCTTGGATTATTCTAAAGAGCAAGTATGATAAATGCTCTTTCTATTGATACATTTTGTTTCTGAGAAGTTTATTTTCCAAGCAGAATCAAGGAATAATTCCCATTTCCATAAATAAACTTGAAATTATGTTGAGAAGAAAAACCCCAAATAACTTGAAAACCATTTTAGGAATTTGTGTTAAACCAAATAGAGAAGTCACGTAATGACTGAAGTGGTTTTTTAAATGGCCATGGGCTGAGTATGCAAATTATCTCATATAGTTAATTACTGCAGGTAGTAATGTAATTTGAGCAGAGAGGAAGGAAGAACTTACTAAGTTTTAGTGATTAAGCAGATTTTTTACTATGATTTGGTAAAAGCCATCTGCCTACCAATATGACTCCCCACCTTGGGTTTAACTCTCATTTATGAAAATCAAAGCAAAACAAAAGGTCAGACAAACACAGTATGAAATAATCATCAATATTATGTTTCCCACTTTAATTGTATACTTATGTTAAATTCCAAAAGAATATTTAAGATAAAGTGCCAAGTTGCCGAATATTATTTATGAATACCAATCTTTATTTTAATATTATCTTTTACTAATGTGCCTTTAATTAGAAATAAAAGACTGCTTAGGAAGTTGAATATCAGTCCAGTTTCAATAATTAGTCATGTTAGTTGATGATGAAGCTTCCGTATTTTGAGTAGCAAAATATTCTTAAGCCTTCTGGTATTAATGTTAATACTAATTAAAGAGCACTCTTGCCAATAAACAGCAAATGTTTCACTTTCTAAACTCATTCGTGTTTTTTGAAAATTATCTTGAATTGGATCTGTCATTTCTTATTTCAAATACGTATATATTTTTATTTGTTTGTTTAATTACTTTTTTATATTTTGTGGGTTTCTTCCATATTTTATAATGATTTTTCTCTGCTCTCAATGGATTAATATGTGATACACTAAAATACTTAGGGCAAATCACCTGTTAGGATAGGGTTTATAGGTACTATGGATTGTGCAAAACCATTTGCAGTTGAATAATATTCCTTACATATTAATATAGAAGCTTATTATCTCTCTAATATGCATCACTTTGGCTGGGAATAAACTTGTCTGTAAAGAATATTATTGAGCAGAAAACACATTTTGATTCTAGCAGTCTCATTGGTCAATTCCCAGTGCCAAAAAAGTCCGAGAGTCTGAGTGTTTTTTGTTCATACCTCTGAATAAGGGGTGGAAAGAAACTTTTCATCAGCTCTTTAGTTCTCCAAGCTGGAGATCTAAAGATAGCTTTTTGGTCCATGAATAAATTTCCAAGGATTTATTTGACATTTAATAAATTCTGTGTGCTATGCTGGGTAGTTCACAGCATAGTCTATGTCTTCAGAGCTTTCCTATTTATTTAAAAAAGTCACAGGTTTGTGACCAAAAAATCAGATGTACATTTAACTGCATTAAAGTGAGACACTGTACAACCATGTGTCTCTCTATTGTGTTGCAAAGTGCAAATTCTTCATCTGGAATTTTATACTCTCCATAGTATAACCACACCACCTTCCAAAGTTTTTGGTCCATTGTTTTCCTGCATACAGATTCCACCATAGTTTGACCAGGCCCTTTGTAATTAGTTCAAACTACTATTAGCCAATGTTTTGATTGCTCATCATGTGTCAAGTATTTTCCAAGTATGGAATCATCTCATCCTGATAACAATTCTACAAGGTAGTTACTACTGTAACCCTCACTTTATAACCTGGAAAAAACAAAACAAAAAAAAAAAAAAGGAAAAAAGAAAAGCAAGGCATGAAGATGTTAGGCAACTTGCCCAAGGTCACGGAATGAAAGGTTGGCACTCTCAGCAGGTGAACCTCAGGTGGCTGGTCCCAGAGCGTGAAGGTGTAATCATGATGTTATGCCTCCTTCTTGCCTGCTCTTCTGCTTCGGGCCTTCTGTTCTTGTTGTTCCTCCTTACGATGCCTCTTCCACCATTAAAACCTTTTCTTTTTATTGAATTCGTACTCATCTTTTAAGGTTGTTCTCAAAAGTCACCTTTTCTGATTGACCATACAAAATGTACTTTTCCTACCATTCTGAACTCCTCTATAGCACTTTGTTTAACTCTTTTCAGCTATTTATTTTTGCACTTATCTGCATTGTGAGATTATAAGCTTCTTGACTGTATCTTAATTCGCTCATTTATTGAACTGAATGAATGAATTCATGTATTCATTCAGTTCTGTCCCTGTGCTAGTCTTTGCAGAACATGGAATAAGACAGAGTCCTTGACCTCAAGGAAAACCTTTTAGAGTAATTTCAACAAATAATTACTATAGCAGTGGGGCCAGTGCAATGACAATAAAGAGCAAACATAGCAAAACCAGAAGTTGGAACTGAAGCTAGCTGGTGACTGGGGAGATGGAAGACAAGGAAAACTTTTAGGATTGTTGCTATAGAGCTGAAAGACCGGTGTTGAAATGATTGGCGAAGAAATGGATGGTATAGTCCTCAGTGCCACGAAACTCTGCTCCTGCACATAGTAGGTGCTTAGCAAACATTGGCAGAATTTACTCACATTGCAATCGTTACATTCATTGCCCTGTTTGTCATTCATGTGGTCTGCTTCCATGCAGACCCAGTGAGAACAACCTTGAAGCCATTGATCAGAAAAGACTTTATAGAAATGAAAAGTTTCAGCTTTTTTGAAGTTCTCTGTTGAGCAATCTCACAATTGCACATCACGGTTAATAGTTTGGCAAATATTATGGGCTTTGTAGTCTTTATTTTCTTTAAAACTGTCTATTTTTTTAGGGATTGCTAGATAAATACATGGCAGCCCTCCACACAGAGTGTGCACAACAGAACATTCAAGGATAAATCCTACCAAGCTGAGGGGATAAAAGAATTTTTAAAAAGTCAACTTGCATTTCAGGTGGTTAGTCTGGGCAAAAAGAGAATAGGAACAGCTTTTATTTAGCCCATTCAATAATTCAAATCACTGGAGAACAGTAGTGGTATCATCCCCAGGCAGCAAATTCTCTTATTTATTTTTAAAAATAATTTTTTATGCCAATGGTCTACTTGTATCATCTAATGAAAGCCAAAGATCAATTCTTCCCTGGTGAGTGCAGAGAGGTGGCCAAATGTGGCTGCATCACAGGTGACATATGTCAATACCTGTGGAATTATAAAAACAGGCAGTCAGAGTTGGCTCTGGTATTTTGACATAAAAAATGTATTATAAAGATATGAGAACATATGTGCTCTCTATGATCTTTGTACCAGGAAGAGGGTGAGTAACATTTCCAGTCTAAGAGCACTCATACTTTTTTTTATGATATTGTGGAAAATTGAGTGTCTTCAATAGTGATTGTATGTATAAAATGTTTACTTGAAATTTATTTAAATGACTTTCCTTAGCATAGTATTAAAGAAAAAGAACAGTATTTTCCATGGCATATGCCCACATTTGTGCTTTAATCATAACAGCCTCATTTTCCAAAGGTTTATTTACATAAGTGCTTTCTCTGTAAATGTTACATTAGGAAAAAATACACACATTCACATAACCTTTTAAATCAACCACTGCTGGCAAAATGAATGGAGGAGACCCAAGAAATATGCCAAAAGTGGTTTGGAAAGGTACTTAGCTTTAATGCTGTTTGTAAAATTCATTTTAACTTTGATGCCTGATTGCTTTGCAACCCTTTTTCAAGATTCCATCTGGCACCATAAGTGTAGTGGGGAATCTGTGCTGAAAAGGGAGTTTGGGAGGTGTTAAGTACATTGCCTCATGGGGATCTTGGACTAAGCTTTTCAGGCAGAGGTACTTTTGACTGATTAATATCTGGTGAAACTGACTTTACGTCTTCATCTTGTGCCCTGGAGACCTGCTTTACCAGAGTAGGCTCTCACTTCAGCACCTTTTTAGGGGATGATAATGAGACCAAAGGACCCCCTCCTAACATGGTGAAAGGTATTGTCCTCAGATATTTAGACTCCTTTTCACTTTCTAGATGCATTTTTTTTTTAATTTAGCCAAGTGTGATTGATTGATTGATTGACTTATAAGTAGCTTCACCTCCAGCGTGGAACCCAGCATGGGACTTGAACTCACGACCCTGAGATCAAGACCTGAGCTGAGATCAAAAGTCAGATGCTTAACCAACTGAGCCACCCAGGTACCCCTCTAGATGCACTTTTTAAAGTTGCTGATGAAGTTGACCAACTGTTTTGATCTTGAGCGGATAAAATCTACAAAGATAAAGCTAGAACAACAAAAGTTATGAACGTCCTAGTAACTGAGGGAAATTTTTAATGAGTTCTTCAAATTTTGTTCAGTTCTCAAACTCGCTTTTATCATTCTGATGTCATATTTTCTAAATCCATTGGGTGCATTTTTTTCTTTGTCTGGCATGGACCCAAATGTAATTGCAAAACTACAAAACAAAGTAATTTACTTTAGCTGTGAAAGTTCCAGATTATTTTATAAACGCTTTACCTTAGAAATATAAATATGTTTAAAACTGAGAGAGATCCCAGCAAACCTTATTTCAGTCACTTTTAATGCTAACTTTCTGAGGGCAATTTAAGAAAATTCTGTCTATAGTATATCCTCCCACCACCCTCCCTGGGGGGCAAAATTCTTTTTCAAGATTATACTACCATCTGTTTTCATTCATTTGGTATTTGGTTGCAATTGTTTCACAGGGTATATTTTTGAATAATAATTAATAGAAGTAAATCAAACCTCTCAGAGAAATAATTCTCATATGTGGAATAACAAAACCAGATGAAAATATGACTGGAAATATCAAGTTATTTTCAAAGTTAAGGACTGGAGATTTTGCCTTGTGGCCTTGATCAAGGTCAATAGGACTCATGTGAGTAAGTCTTGGCAAAGGGCTCTAAAATGCTATCCCTAGCAAGGATCTAAGGAAACTGGAACCAGGTTAAAAAAAAAAAAAAGTCAAGAAAACACAGGGGTATGAAAGAAAGAAAATCTCAGAAACCCATTTTTTTTTTTTTTTGTAAAAGCTAGCCTAACATGTTGTATTAAATCATTCAGTATTTTTGGCAGTGTATTGGAAGTAAAATTTTATACTCCAGAGCAACCATGGCTAATTCTTCTACCTGCTATCCCTTGGTTTCTATATTTTTTCATTGGTGTTTTCTTTCCTTGGCTCTGCTGAATTCCTCTTGGGGAAGACCAATGAAGAGTCCAATTTTTCATTATTCAATATGTTCTAAAAATCTCATCAGCATGCTGGTCTCACTTTTGAAATCAATGGAGTCTCAGCCCCCTGAAGAGGTATATAACTAAATGAGAAACAGCTCATGGGAAAATGACAGGGAAACCATTTTATCATACTAATGTACATTTCAAATCCAGATGTAAAAACATGATGGACAATAGAGGCATAACTGTTTGACAAAGGCCATAATGCAAAGAAACATATTATGTCAAGAATTAATTTAGTTCATATAACAAACGTCTCAATTAGACAAGGGGGGAAGAAAAAGAGGCAAACGTTAGCGTCATTAAGTTAATGTAATTAATGTTTAGTCAGTATGATTCAGCATGATTCAATACTTATTTGAACTCCTCAGCTAACAAGTAGTATACCAGGTTCTATAATTTTTTATTGTCATTGACTAGAAACAACATTTTCAGAATTATAAATAGTACGTTTGATCATGTTACATTATCGAAGTTTATCTATATTATCTGTATTTTATCATAGAAGCATGATTATTTCTGGGAATAATCAGAAAAATCTGGTTATTTCCTAAGAACGTTATTTCCTTTGTAGGTCTGGTTCAGTGGAAAGGCTCATTCCCTGGGGCTTCTCACTTTTTGCAAGACTGGGAGTAGTATTGTCATTCTCCAAGACTTTCAAACTCACACAAAAACTTTTCAATATGAGAGTGGAACCATTTGCTACGCAGTCTGTATCCTTTCTATCATTTACTTTTCATTTACATTTATGTAAAGTTACATAAATTTACATAAGTATAAAAATGCAAATTTTCATTCACATTTCAGGCATTTATTGAGGTAAAACGACTCCTATGTTTGAGTCATCCCCATCCCTTCACTTTCTATTATCCTATATGATTTCACCAGATCAATCACCCCAGATATCTCAATTCTCATGGCTTCTTATTTCCTCTATGCCCACGTCTCTCCTATATATTTCTCTCCAGGGACTTATCTCCACAGCCCTATCCTGAACATTGCCCTCACCTGAAATGGATTAGAAGGCTTAAACTCTGTTATCTTTCTTGCCAATTACAGCACCATTTCTTTTCAGACACCTTCCCAGCATTCCCCACACTCTTGTTCTTTGATCTTGTTGGGCATTCAGTCTCTTGACGTCCAACTTTGTCTTCTAGTTCTGGACTTTAGGTATTCCCTCCTCTTCTCAACACTCCATTCACTTCAAGTGTCCTTTAGCTAACAGCCTCAGGTCCTTTGCCTCCCTGACTTTCTACATCATCCCCTAAAATCCCCTTGCAAATAAAAAACCATAAAAAAATTGCCTTCTCCTTTCCTACTCCTGTTAGATTTTAAAATCAGAGGCAATCACACTTTAACAGCTGCTCTCTGATTTATTTCAACAACTATCCTGATCTTTCCATCTGTACATCATGCACCTTATCTTGTTCTTCTGCAAACTTAGAGATAATCTTGACTTCTATTTCAAAGAGAGAAGAGTCTGAGCCACCAACATGACCTTTCTTTATTAACTCCCGATCTTCTTACAAATATGTCTTATGTCTGCCTCTAGCTTCATTTTCTTTCCTTCAGTCTCTTAGACAGACTGAGACTAATCCCCAATTCCTTTCCATCCACCCTTTTTAAAAATCGGTATTAAGAACAAACTAAAGCAAAGATGCATCTCCAGATTACACACCACCTTATATGGCACCAGTTTATCTTAACAATAGTCTGTGTATTTCCCTGGTTAAGTGACTTAGCCTGGCAAATTTGGGTTCATCAATGTTGAATGGCCAATGTCACACTGCTAGCGGTAGAGCCCCAACCCATTTCAAGTCTTTCTCTTCCCTCCACACTGCATTGTTAGCTATGTTTTCATACGCAATCTTCCAAATTAAAATTACTCTCCTTACTCATTGTATCCTTCACAGTGCTTAGCTTAGTACATTACACGGTATTGGTGGAATCTCGGCTTCAACCATGATAAAGTAATCACACTGATTCAGTGCTTTAAGTTCTGCACTTACAAGGTATAATCATGGAAGCTCTACTCTTGGTGTCCAATTTACAGAAATGTAACAGAAGATCCTTTCCAATGGCAGTCCAGTGGAGGTTGGCATGATCTTTTGAATGCTTGAAACGAAGGGGGGGCGGAATCGGAGGGGGAGACGAACCATGAGAGACTATGGACTCTGAGAAATAAACCGAGGGTTCTAGAGGGGAGGGGGGTGGGGGATGGGTTAGCCTGGTGATGGGTATTAAGGAGGGGACGTACTGCATGGAGCACTGGGTGTTATACGCAAACAATGAATCATGGAACACTACATCAAAAACGAATGGTGATTAACATAACATAATAAAAATAAATAAATAAATAAATAAAAATGAATGCTTGAAATGAGTAATGGTTTACATCACTGAACTATAAAATTGTACTGCCAACTCCTAATGACTTTCTTGACTGTCAAGATTTCCCTCTCGTTCTCCAAATGCCTTAAATTATAAAAGAAGAAAAATCTGAAATACTAAAGTCATATTAGAAACTGCACCTGGAGAAAATGCTTCCAGGAGTCATAAAATCGCTAGGTTATGCAGATGAAACAATTTTATTTGAAAAAAAAATCATAAAGAGAACTTATGCCATGAATCAAAGTATCTAAAAAGAGATAGGAAAAAAAATCACTACTTTTTTTTTCAATTTTCTATTCCATTTGGGATAAATATTTATCAGATACATTAAAGAAAAGTTTTTGTCCAGATAAACTTTGCATATACAATTGTGAAATTATTTGTAGATGCTGCTTTTCAGTCATATTGTGGATATTGCTTTTCAGTATAGCAGTGGAATAGCATTTCTCTCATTTGAAGTATGAAAAGTAATTTTCCTGCTTTACTTTTCTTTCCTGCTATTTTTTTTAATATTATTGCCCTTATGTACCCTGTAAGTGTCACATTTGATTGGATGCATTTCCATAAGCTTTTCTAGACTTTGTTAAATGTGTATCTCTATTTATTTTAAAGGATAGATGACAACAAAAAGATTAAATCCACATGTTAAATCCAGGTTCATCTGAGGAGAAATACTTCAATATGAAGCTATTAGTAGTGCTCTGATGGAAAAGTGATACCTGTCTTATTTACCGAGTGTTATTCAAGGGCGTTACAGGTAAATGCCTGTCCTAGGAGAATGTAAAGGAAAGAAAACACATATCAGCACAAGTTGGGTTGTATTTTAAAACCACCCTGTGCAGTTTGAACCAATTTACTAATTGCCTAATATGGCATACAGCATAATGGGAGAAATGCTAGAAATCCCAGCCATAAAACTGATGTCATTAAACCATCGTAAGCAGAACACTGTGCATCTTTGTCCTATTAATGTGTATAATTAGAGGCCCCTTGTTCATTTCATGGCAATTATAAAATTTTTTCCAATTGTACCAGCCAGATCATTGGCATTCCTTCACATTCTGTAGTATCAGCTCACGAGATGGATTAAATGGGAATCACTCAATGTGATGTAAAAAAGGAGATCAAGAGATGAAACAAATGACTCTCTTTTGCTATCAGTTTGGGAAAACTGATGAAAGTGTTGGAAAGAAGTTGGCCAGATGGTAAAGTGTTTTATCAGAGACTAAATGACAGTGAGGTGGTTTGATATATTCAGTACTACCTGCTAAACCATTAAAAGAGAGAGAGCAATAAAATGACATGTAACCTCAGAAACATTTGCTTGTTTTAGGTTTGGGCATTCTTCTTTGAACTTATTCCTTTTTTGCTTTGGTGGAATTAGGGAATGAGATCTGGTTTTTCATGTCATAACTGCACTTTGAACTAGACTAATAGCTAGTTAGGTTCATCAGTAGAAGTAGAATTTGCCAGTACCATGTTCTGTAACTTAAAAACTATTCTCTAGAGAGATTATGTGGCAGATGCAGGCTTATATATGTTAGAGTGAGTGATTCATTTGCTGGAGTTTTATGGAAAGAATTTCTTGGCTATCTGGTATGCATTTAGACCCCTCTTTTCTCTATTTGTCAACTCTGTGACCTGTTTACTTGAAATTTATTCATATAATAAGAATATAGGGATGCCATTTGGAGAAAATCCTACCCACATAAACCCCTTTGTCTTCACCTAATTATATTTCATTGGATCCCATTGAAAGAGGAGTATTGGAGGCTTTTTTGTGGACACAATCTGTCTTCTCCACCTAGTTCCAGCCAACGTCTCTAATTCCTCCCCAGGCCTCTACGTTCAGTGTTTGTCCTCGTGTGGCCTACATTGCCCCACTGTAGCAAGAATTCCTCATCTTGATATCTGATCGCCATTGATATCTGGTCAAATTCCTTCTCCCCTGCCCAAAAAAGGGGAGGGGCGCCTGGGTGGCTCAGTTGGATAAGCATCTACCTCTGACTCAAGTCATGATCCCAGGGTCCTGGGATCAAGTCCTGTATCATGCTCTTTGCTTGGCGGGGAGCCTGCTTCTTCCTCTGCCTCTGCTCCTCCCCCTGCTTGTGTGCTCTCTCTCTTTCTCTGACAAATAAATAAATAAAATCTTAAAAAAAATTCCTTCTCCCCACTCCTTAGTGTCTGATCACCCTGGCCTGACCTCAGCAAGAGTCCTATCAAGTTGGTTTACCAGACTCTTCCCTTATCCTTGATGTTTCCTCTTAGTACATTTCTATCCACTGACTTCCACCCTACCACTTGGCTATAAATTTCTCCTGTCCATGCTGTATTTGGAATTGAACTCAGTTCCATACTGGAGTCTCTTTCTACCTATTTTAACAGTTCCTGAATGAAATGTGTTCTTACCACTTAAAAAAAAAAAAACTTAAAAAACCTTTGCAAATTGTAGATAACTGTTAGCAATGAGAAAAAATTCTTGTCAAAATACATGCCAATAAATTGTGTCAGGTGGAGACTTAGTTGATTTTTCTCACTCCCCACCCCTCAAATATTACTGTGAAAAAAGCCAGTTTTAAGTCATTTGCAAGTTTATTTCAACACTCCTTTATTCCACATAAATTTCTAGTTCTTTGATTTCTTTTTTGGTAGACATGCAGGTTTTTTATTTTTGAGAGAGAAAGAGAGCGAGAGAGCATGTGAATGGGGGAGGGGCAGAGGGAAAGGGAGAGAGAGAATCTCAAGCAGGCTCCCTGCTGAATGCAGAGCCTGATGCACGGACTCTGTTCCAGGACCTTGAGATCATGACCTGAGCCGAAACCAAGAGTCTGACCCTCCACTGCCTGAGCCACCCAGGTACCCCAGACATGCATGTTTTTAAAGACCAATCTCATATTGGGTGAATCATATTACAAAAGCAGCTAGAAATTGAAGGAAATGATGGTAAATTAGATTGTAGGGCACCTGGGTGGCTCAGATCGTTAAGCATCTGCTTTTGGCTCAGGTCATGATCCCAGGGTTCTGGGATCGAGTCCTGCATTGGGCTCCCTGCTCCTTGGGAGTCTGCTTCTCCCTCTGCCTCTCTCTCTCTCTCTCTCTCTCTCTCATGAATAAATAAATAAAATTTAAAAAAAGATTACTTGTAATTGATCACAGTCCTTATAATCTCTCTGGTATTACTTAAGGTAAGTATGCCTTAGTTTTGGGGATAAAAACTAAATATTTGGTTTATAGAGCTTGCTTCAGCAGCACATATACTAAAATTGCAACAATACAGAGAAGATTAGCATGGCCCCTGCACAAGGATGACATGCAAATTCGTGAAACGTTCCATAGTTTTGTGATGGTATCACAGGTGCAGACGTATGTCCAAACTCATCACATTGTATACATTAAATATGTGCAGGTTTTTGTGTATCAATTATACTTTAACAAAGCTATACAAAAATCTGTGCTTGTTATAAAAACTGATCAAATCCAAATGTGATCTGTACCTGAGTTAATAGTATTGTACCAACTTCAACTTCCTCGTTTTGAAAATGTATTATGTTAAAATAAAAAACAATACTTAAAAAATATTTGGTTTAGGGGGGTGTTTATTAGATGCCAAGCACTATGTAATTACCATACTTGGTAAATAACTTGCCATCTCTGTATCTTACATTTTTATGGGAAGAAATAAGATATTGAATTTAATTTATATCAACTCAGTTCTTTTCAAATATACCTCTACTGTAAGTGTCCTAGAGGTGCTTTAATTAAAAAAAAATTCTTGTTATTCAAGTTAAATATATTTTGTGTAGTTTGCTGAGGTTCTTATGGAAAACAATTTCATAATTGCAGGGTACTTCTCAGATTTGTATATAAACAATAATCAATTATCAACATTTCTTCTGGTTATTTCCAGAAGATAGTGCCTTCTTTGAAGAAATAAACTGGTTTTTACCAATAGCCTTACTCAGATGTAGATATATTTAGGCTTTCATGCCAGTGCCTTAGCCTTCACTAGTACTGAGTAGTTATGCATAATGAAGAGAAAATATTTGCCAATGGAAAACATGTTGATATAATGAAATATGCATTCTGGCTATTAAATTCAAGAAGACTACATATGCAGGCATCTCTTTTGAGGTGATGTTTTCATGCTCAATTGCAATTATTTGAAATTCTTTTAAAGAAGTTGTTATATTCATAATTACCTTGACTAAGTATGAACAATAAACAGATGCTTTTCAAAGACTTAACATCACTAAACAATTTCTTATGACTTTTCTTAGAGAAAAGATATGTGTATTTCTTTTGCATATGTAATGGTATGGCACCTTGAAATGGAAGAGACAATGTATTAGTCAGTTAGGGCTGCTATAACAAAATACAGACTGATTGGTTTAAAGAAACAGAAATTCATTTTCTCACCATTCTAGAGGCTGGAAAGTCCAAGATCAAGGTGCCAGCAAATTTGGTGTTTGGTGAAGGTGTCCTGGCTTGTGGACACCTCCTTCTTGCTATGTTCTCCTATCGCCTTTCCTTGTGCAGGGAAGGTGGGGGGAGAGACAGACGAGAGAGAGAGAGAGAGAGAGAGAGAGAGACAAAGGGTGGGAGAGAAAGAGAGTGTGAGCGAACTCTGGTGTCTCTTAGTGTAAGGACACAATTCTGTGGAATCAGGGACTTACCTTTATGCCCTCATTTAACCTAAATTATTTCCTTAGAAGCCCTGTCTCTAAATATAGCCACATTGGGGGTTAGGCCTTCAACATATGAATTTTAGGGGGATACAAGCATTCAGTCCATAACAGACCATATAATTCAACTCTGATGAAAACTTTGACTCTGGGGCGCCTGGGTGGCTCAGATGGTTAAGCGTCTGCCTTCGGCTCAGGTCATGATCCCAGGGTCCTGGGATCGAGTCCCTCATCGGGCTCCCTGCTCCTTGGGAGCCTGCTTCTCTCTCTCTCTCCCTCTGTCTCTCATGAATAAATAAATAAAATATTAAAAAAAAAAGAAAACTTTGACTCTGGGTATGAGCATTTTGTTACAAATTGGCACACTTGCACCTTATAGAGAAACTGATTCTAGCTTCATGAAACCATCTGTAGTGCAAATATAAGACATATTTACATTCTGTTAATGAAATATGTTTCCACAGTGCAATGCAATTGGTGAATTCTGATCTATTGTTTCTTTAGTCTGAAATAGACCCTTGTATTGGAGCGAAAGTATAATATTCACTTACATTACAGCTTTTCTGAAAAAAAAAGTTTATATTTCTCCATTTCTGTGACAAAACCCTTTGAAGAGTACTTTTACTGATAATCAAAATGAGACTCTAATAATACAGCTTATTGTACTACAAAAGTAAGAATTTAGTTAGGAACTAAGTGCCAGTTGATATCTGTTGATTCATTGTGATTGTATCCTCCAAAATATCTACAATGCAAGGCCTGTAGAAATGCATGGTTATTATAGGCTATATGTCTGCCAAAGTGAGACTGTATCAACTGATATATTTTTACATACATTACATTTTAAACTTCTTTCCAAGGTTTATACATGAACACACTGAGTCATCACTTTGTTAACAGTATCCTATACACCTCAGTGTCTTCTGCTTTATTATTTTCTCTTGCCTATGACATGAAATGCAACAACTCATCTTAAGCCAAGTCATATCAACCTTCTTCCTTCTTACACTGTCACTTTCCACAAGATATATGGTAAAGCATAAATGAGAAAAAGAAGTGAGCCCCCCCAACCCCGAATGACTGAGATGTATTTGAATAGTACTATAAAATTGTTTACTCTTGGCACATTCTAAAAAAATAGAAATGTTCTTTAGAAGCAAAACTTTCACTATTTGCAGATGACATGATATTATACATAGAAAACTCAAAAGACTCCACCAAGAAACTATTAGAACTGATAAATGAATTCAGTAAGTTCATGGGATAAAAAAAATCAATGTACAGAAATCCATTGCATTTCTATACACTAATAATGAAGCAACAGAGAGAGAAACTATGAAAGCAATCCCATTTACAATTGTACCAAAAATAATAAAACACCGAGGAATAACCTTAACCAAGGAGGTGAAAGACCTTACTCTGAAAACTATAAAACATTGATGAAAGAAATTTGAGATGGCACAAATGGAAAGATTCCATCCTCATGAACTGGAAAAACAGATGTTTCTAAAATTTCCATACATTTTAAGTAATCTACAGATTTAATGCAATCCGTAACAAAATACCAATAGCATTTTTCACAGAATTAGAACAAATACTCCTAAAATTTGTGGGGAACCACAAAAAACCCTGAATAGCCAAAACAATCTTGAAAAAGAAAAACAAAGTGGGAGGTATCACAGTTACAGATTTCAGATTATACCACAAAGCTGCAGTAATCTAAACAGTATGGTACTGGCACAAAAATAGACACATATATCAATGCAACAGGACAGAAAGCCCAGAAACAATCCCATGATTATAGGGTCAATTAATCTTCAACAAAAGAGGCAAGAATATGCAATGGGAAAAAAAGACAGTCCCTTCAACAAATGGCGTTGGGAAAACTGCACCATTGTCTTATACCATACACAAAACAAACTCAAAATGAATTGAAGACCAAAATGTTAGGCCTGAAACCATAAAAAATCATCCTAGAGGAGAGCACAGGCAGTAATTTCTCTGACACTTACTCTACCAATTTTTTTTCTTGATATGTCTCCCGAGGCAAAGGAAATAAAAGCAAAACTAATCTTTTGGGACTACATCAAAATAAAAAGCTTCTGCACAGTGAAGGAAACAATCAACAAAACTAAAAGACAACCTATTAAAAGGGTATTTGCAAATGGGCTGTATGATAGGGGTTAGTATCCAAAATATATAAAGAACTTATACAACTAAACTTCCAAAATACAAATAATTCAATTAAAAATGGGCACAAGACATGAACAGACATTTCTCCAAAGAAAACATAAAGATGGGTAACAGACACATGAAAAGATGCTCTATATCACTCATTATCAGAGAAATACAAATCAAAACCACAATGAGCTATCACCTCACACCTGTGAGAATGGCTAAAATCAAAAACACAAAAAACAAATGTTGGCAAGGATGTGGAGAAAAAGGAACTCTTGTGCACTGTTGGTGGGAATGCAAACTGGTGCCGCCACTGTGAAAAACAGTATGGAGGTTCCTTAAAAATTTAAAATAGAGCTACCCTATGATCCAGTAATTGCACTACTGGATATTTACCCAAAGAATACAAAAACACTAATTTGGAAGGCTGTATGCATCCCTATGTTTGTTGCAGCATTATTTCAATAGCCAAATTACGGAAGCAGTGCAAGTATCTATTGATAGATAAATGGATAAAGAAGATACAGTACATATGTATATATATATGAAATTGAATATTACTCAGCCATAAAAAAGAATGAAGTCTTGCCATTTGCAATGACATGGATGGGCTAGAGAGTATAATGCTAAGTGAAATATGTCATCCAGAGAAAGACAGATACCATCTGATTTCACTTATTTGTAGAATTTAAGAAACAAAACAAATGAACAAAGAAAAAAAAGAAAGAGAGAGAGAGAGACAAACCAAGAAACAGACTTAAATATAGAGAACAAACTGACGGTTACCAGAGGGAGGTGGCTGGGGGAATGGGTGAAAGAGGTGAAGGGGATTAAGAGCACACTTATCATGATGAGCACTGAGTCATGTATGGAATTGTTGAATAACTATATTGTACACCTGAAACTAATATAACACTGTATGTTAATTATACTGGAATTAAAATAAAAAACTTAGGAAAAAATAGAAATGTTCTTTATACTTTAGTGCTCAGTGGTGATTGTTTTTTCCTTAGGCATGTCTTTCCAAATGTCTCTCAAGTTCCTAGTATGGGTATCAATACATTACTGTTGTTTCTGTGGTCTGTTTTTTATTTCTTTTTATTGAAGTGGGGGTTAAATGCTATTGCAGAGTGTATGGAATTGAAGAATTACATAAGCATGTCTGCCAATGATCTCAAAAGACTACATTCTCATTTAGGGTTTTGAAAATATTTCAAGGACTTCCCGTCCCATTGTTTTCCCAGAAATTGACCATTAGAATGATGTTCATACTTTCTTGACTTTAGAAAATACTCCTTTTGGTCTTCTAATAAATTATGTGGACTCAACTGCTTTTTGGCAACTTTCCCATATTACTTCTATTGTTATGATGATTTACAAAAGGGAACACATAAATTGATACACATGGAGACCCCATTATTGTGGAGTTCCCATGCAAATGTTATTTATTGGGAGCCAATCACTAAGAATTATAAGAAAAATAGTTGGTATTGATCCAGCTATTACAGCTCCTGTAATTATCATACTCAGCCATTTAAATCACAGCTATATGCAGCCAAAGATCTACGAACACAATTCCCCATAATATCATTGAAATTCAGCAGACAGACTTTGGAGCCTGACAAACCTGAATTTAAATTCCAGGTTCACTACACATAAACTTAATCTTCTGGAAATTACTAATGTGTCTACATTTTCTCTTTCTTCACTGGAGGTTGATGAAATTAGAGATTATGTGTATAACCACCTAGTACAACTCCTGACAAAATTTTGAGAGTCAATAAATTGTTAGTATTATTTTTGTTATGTATCTGTGAGGATAGGTTATTGCTTGTTCTTCATAGAAGTATTTAGTCAAATTTAGTCTCTAGCTATGTAGGACTTTGTAGGAAAAATGCACAGTATGAAATATTTGTTATTTTTTATAAGATCAATGTGGAAATCTTAAATGTTTCAATACATTTGTACTTATGAAATATTGCCCGATATAAATTCTATCAAGTATATCAGAAGGCAAAAGTGGAGGCATACCAGTTAGTCCAAATACATCGTGATGATAATTTGGGAAAAGGTGCTGGCAATCAGATGGAAAGCTGTAGATGGATTTGAGAAGTATTTGTAAGATAAATTCAAGAAGATTTGATGACAGGAAATAGTCTGCAGAGGGTAGGTTCAAAGTAAATTTCTAGGTTTTTGGCTTAAACAACTGTTTGTGCTCTCATTTAACACAAAACAAAATGACAGAGTAAAATCAAGTTCAGGAATAAAGTGAATTCAGTGTTTTTAATACTGATTCATAACTGGCATGCAATAAAATTCATAAATATTAAACGTTCAATTTGTCGTGTTTTGACTATTTCAAGCACTGGTGCAATCACAGCAGAAAATAATATCTGGAACATTTTCATTACCTCAGAAAATTCCCTCATGTCTCTTTCCAGTTGATTTCAACTCTTCTCTAGGCAATGATTTTATGAATTCTATTATCATCGATTGGTTTTGTGAATCCTCATACTGTGTATAAATGGTATCATGCTGAATGCATTCTTCTGTCTGGGCTTTTCATTATAACAAAATATTTTTGAGAAAGTTGCGTGTATTGGTAGCTCATTCTTTTACATTGCTGAGTCGTATTCCATTGTATGAAACTATCCCAATTTGTCCATTCTCCTACTGTCAGGCTCGTGGGTTGTTTCCCGATTTTGGCTAGTGTGAGTGAAACTGATATTCTTATACAAAGCTTCTTGCAGCTATATATTTTTATTTTATGTTAATGTCGAAGAATGGGATTGCAGAGCTGTAGAGTAGATGTATGCTTAGTTTTCATAAGAAACTGGCAAACATTTCTCCAAAGCGTTTTCCATTTTCCACTCACAACAGCACTATATGAGAGTTTCAACTGTTCCACATTCTGTGCTGTATTTAGTATATCTTGTTTATTTGCCATTCTAGTAGAAGTGAACAGATATCTGTGGTTTTCATTTTAATTTGTATTTCCCTGATCACAAATGATCATATTTCATATAGGTATTTTAATCAACATTTGTCAAAAAAACCCCTTTTATTTCCCAATTTATTCGGCAATTGGCCAACTTATTCAGCAAATGAGTCTGTTTTTGAACTCTGTTCTGTGCATGGATCTTACACTGATACCAGTTAGTGTAAGGTTTGAAATCAGTTTGTATAATTCCTTCAACTCTTTCACTTTTCTTCAGGAGGATTTTCTAGATTCTTTATATTTCCATATGAATTTTAAAATCTTCTTACCAATTTCTACCAGAAAACCTGTTGGGATTTTGTTGAATCCATAAGGCAATTTAGAGAGAATGAACATCTCTAAAATACTGCACCTTCCCATTCATAAAATGGCAAATCTATCCTTTTAGGTCATCATTAATTTCTTTAAACAATGTGTTTTCTATTTTTCAGTATACAGGTTGCATCTATCTTTTACTTGATTTAGTTATAATACTTTTTATGTTACTTTAATGGGGTTGTTTATTGCTAGTAGATAGGAATGCAAATCATTTTTATATATTTATTTTGAATCCTGTGAGCTTGAGCAATTCCTTTATTGGTCCTAGTCATTTTTTTGTAGACTCTGTTATAGAGTTTCATATGTACATAATCATGAAATTTTCAAATAATGACAGTTCTTACTTATTTCTAGTTTTTATGTCTTGTATTTATTCTTAAACATTTTTAGTTTATTGCACTGGCTAAAACATCCAATACAGTGCTGAATAGAAGTGGTGCGACAATATCTCAGCCTTTTCCCTATCTTTGAGAGAAAGGGCTTAGTATTTCATTATTAAATATGATGTTAATATTAGGCTTTTCATAAATGCCCCTTCTTGGATTAAGGAAGTTTTCTTCTATTCTTAGTTAGAGCGGTTTTTTTTTTTTTTAAATCATGAATGGGTGTAGAATTTTGCCAAATGCTTTTTACCTTTCTTGAGAAAGTCATGTGACCTCCTCTTTCCTCTTTTATTCTGATAATGAATTGAGTTACATTGATTTTTGAATGATACACTAACCTAAATTTCTGGAATAAATTGTATTTGACCATAACATACTATCCTTCTAATGTAGGGATAGATTGGATTCATTAATATTTTGTTATGGATTTTGTCATCTGTGTTTATTAGAGATATTGGCCTGTATTTTTTTCTTGTAATACTTTAACCATAGGCTTATTCTGGTTTTATAAAATGGATTGGAAAATGTTCTCTCTTGTACTAATTTCTGAAAGTTTGTGTATGATAGGCATTATTTCTTTCCTAAATGCTTGGTAGAATTCAACAGTGAAACTGAGTCTACAGTTCTTTGTGGGAAAAATTTGATATTAATTTCTTTAATAGATATGGGTCTCTTGCATTTTCTATTTCTTTTTGTGTAAGATTAAATTGTCCATTTCATCTAAGTTATCAAATTCATTGGCATAAAGTTGCTAAAAATATTCTCTTATAATCATTTTAATAATTTTAGTATTTCTAATTACTTCCTCCTTTTCATTCCTGCTGTTGTTAATTTGTGTTCTTTCTCCATGAAATACAGCAGGCTAACATGTTAGCTTTCAAGGAGGGTAGAAGTCCTTCCAGCCTTTGACAGTAACTTGAGTAAATTTTTTAGCAGCCCCAAATTTGCCTAATTTTAAATTAACAATGATCATTTGCTGTATTACCAGCTTTTCTCCTTTTCAGCTATCTCAATCCATTAATACTTGTACAGTATTTTTAAATTTCTTGGTGCAAATTAGTCTACAGAACTAATACTTGAAGAAGCATAATAAGTGTTAATTTCATTAATAACTAAAATTTAAATATACAATATTTCTTTGCAATTGAGAGGTACTTTGGTACATTCACGTTGATATTACCTGCACTATTAGGTAAAACTAGATTAATTAATTTATTGAGCCATTTAGGAATAATTGCCCCTTAAGATAACTCTTGTGTAAGGTACTAGAAACATAATGATGAATAAGACATAGTTCCTGCCCTAAAGGAGCTTACAATTGAGTATTGAGAAAGACAAGTTACTATGATATTATGGTTTACTCTAATAAGCAATGTGATAAAAATAGGCAGAAAGAACATAAGAGGAGGTGACTTAACTCAGTCTTAATTAGGAAAGGCTTCTAAGGGGAGGTATCATAAACTCAATTCTGTGGAATGAGTAAGAATTAGCTAAGCTGCTCCCAGATTCCTGTCTTTCAGAGACTGCAAAAATATGATCTATCATTATTCACAGATTCTGTATTTGCAAATTTGCCTACTTGCTAAACTACATTTGTAACCCCAAAATCAATACTCATGACATGTTTACAGTCATTTACAGACATGCACAGAGCAGTGAAAATTTTGAGTGGCCCAATGTCCATGTCCCTGTCCCCAGCTGAGCTCCTTCATCCTGCATCAGCTCTCATATTGTAAACAAGTGTCTTTTTCACTGTCTATTTGGTGCTCTATTTTCTGCATTTTTGTGCTTTTTTTGGTGGTGATTTCAGTTTAAAATGGCCTCAAGCATGATGTTGAAGGGCTTTCTAATGTTTTCGCACACAAGAAGGCTATGATATGCCTTACAGAGAAAATACAAGTGTTGGATAAGCTTTGTTCAGGCATGAGTTATAGTGCTGTTGGCTATGAGTTTAATGTTAATCAATCAACTATATTTATCAAGTAAGTAAGGTGCTTTTAAGCAGTAACACACATAAAACAAAGTTATGCATTGATTGGTTTTTGAAAAGGTTGTGATCAGAAGCTCACAGGAGCCTAAGCCGGTGTTTCCCCCTAGGAGCAATGGCTCAGTATTCAATTATTCCATTTTTGCAACGACTTTATAGAGTACACCTAGTACAGATAATGAGAATTGACTATAAATGTCTTCTGTTTTAAGTTACCAAGTTTTACCATCTGGGTTTTCCAGCTATCTGAAAATAGAGCATTTTTATAAGAACTCTGGTAAGCTGAAACGGCATCAAGCAAAGAAGTAATTGCCATTCATTGATATGGAAATATTTTTGAGCATTTCCAGACCTAAAAAATAACCTCTCTGATACCTTTAGCGAGTAGGTTTTTCTGATACCTTAGGACATATCTTCTTAATGAATTCACAAAATCAATTGAGATAAAGCACAAATGTTCACAGACCAGTTCAAAGCTATGGAGTCTTTTTTTTTTATGTTATGTTAATCACAATACATTACATCATTAGTTTTTTTTAAAATTTTTATTGTTATGTTAATCACCATATATTACATCATTAGTTTTTGATGTAGTGTTCCATGATTCATTGTTTGCATATAACACCCAGTACTCCAGGCAGTACATGCCCTAATACCCATCACCAGGCTAACCCATCCCCCCACCCCCCTCCCCTCTAGAACCCTCAGTTTGTCTTGATGCTGAGCTGCTACGTGTGGTTCCTAGGGAAGGAGCTTGGTGGGGCCATTCTGCTGCTCCAAGTGCCTTGCCTCTGCAATGGCCCGCTGCAAAACACAACACAACACAACACAACATAACACAACACAGAACACAGAATGCTACTTTCAATTTTTGATTTTTTTTTTCCATAAAAGCAAAAATCCTCTTTGGATTTCTTTGGGTTAGCAACAACAGGTATTAATGTAAGTCTTTTATAAAAGCAGATTGACATAATGTGGACTTCTGATATCTGTAATTGGTGATGCAGCAATAGATAACTAATGTAACATATCAAGTCCAATGATAGAGCTTTTTTAGAAGGCCTTTGTAATCTTCAAACTAAAACCCATGGGAGAACATGTCTAATGACTCATCAAAAATATTTGGGGATAGAATAAGTGCATACATTTGCAAGTGGATATTTATTCTGGAATCAGCATTGCTCTCTAGACTGTTTATTTGAAATCACTGTGTTTTAAAGAGATTCTGAGTAGTTTTCTACTTGGAAGAAATTTCATGTGCCAAGGGGTGGCTACATCAGATGCCTTCGGACTTAACTTGGTTTTCAGGATCTCTTTTAGCAATGTGTTGTGGGCAACATACCAACATTAGGAAATACCTGCTTTGTGGATTTAATGTTGTATAAATCAATGTGAAAAACCAAACAAACAAGATTACTCTGGATATGTGGAAAAAGGAGTAAAACTTGACAACCTAAGATCTCTGTTTGGTTTGCATCCTCTACAATTACTCTATGCTTGTTTTAGACTTAAGACAATAATTATTATTTAAGTTAAAGAAGAACTTTGCCTCATTCTGATTAACACACATAGGTGTTGGGTGAGCCATGGTGAAAGATTAAATTGTTGGCTTTTTATTGGAAAGTCCCATTTAGTTGGTAAAAGTTTCCGATTGTGTATAAAAATAGAAAATTGCTGTTATCGGTCACAGGCATTCTGCTGGGATTAGATGAATGGCAGCTGCAAAACCACTGTGAGACGCAAAAACAGCATTTTAGCCTTCACTAAAAAGACTTTGGGTCTCACTTTCATTGTAGCTCTGGCCCATGTCTTGCTGCCAGCTCAGCTGTTAAATTACTGTGATATTGAAGAACAAGTTGGGGCTATCTGTGTTGATAAGGAAAATAATTTGGGAAGTCCAGGTGCTCATTCCCCACAATGGCACTTTAAAAGGATAGTTGAAGAATAATAATCATAATGCTCAATTGTTCGCTGTATACACACATATCTTAAAAGATATAAGAAAAGTAAAGTGTTTTACCTGTGGAATGAAATATTTAGTGAAAAATTTAGAAATCGTGCATCTCAGAGACAACACTGATTCTGGAAATCAAGTGGTTATTTGGCTTGGAAGAAATAGAAGGATAAAAAACATGTATTTTTAAATTTTAACAGATAACTGAAACATCATATACATCAGATCTTCCAGGATTCTATTTTTAGGTCTTACTAATAGTCAGATTTTGGAGTTTGAGCACAGCAACAGGAATCTTGGCACTTACTTATATATTCTTTGTGGTTTCCAATATTGCTCTGGAAATCACAAGAGATGTGACCTATTTGAAATTTAGTTCTGCTTAGACATAAAGTCACAATTCTTGCTTTCATCTACCATAGAAATGGGAAGAAAGCATGGCCTGGGAAGAAATTAATCAAGTATTTTGTTTCTATTCCCTTTCCTGCCATGACTCTGCCCCTCTCCTCCCAGGTCAATAATTTCCACTGGGGGTGAGGGGTTATGGCAAACAGACCTTCAAGCCATTGGTTCAAAAAAAAAATGAACTAATGGCTACAAAAATAGCAAATTTTGGAACTGGGGAGGGGCTACTATTAGGTCTACCCATTTAAAATTTCCACATTTTAAAAGTCTCAATAATGCTCATATTCCTGAAAACCACAAAGTGGCTTAAATCAGATTTTATTTCCTCAAAGTAATCCACAAGGAGCCTGAAATAGAACTACATTCTAATGCATTATAGTTTAATAGATGCATTATTATTTAAACTGACTGTATTTTATTTTATTTTTTCATAGAATTAGATTCAATCTAGCCTTTGGTCTACCCTGCTGGAAATTTTCTTCATTGGAAAATCTATTAGAAACTTTGATCTGTTTTTGAATATACCCAATAACCAGTTCAGTTCACTGATCTGATTCTAAAATATAAGCATATGAAAAGACTGAAATAATTGGTTTGCTTTGAATTACACAGATTAATATGGATAGAATGTTTGGAAGTAATAGGAAAGCTGAAAATAGTGTGAAAAGATTTCCTTTAGTGGTTTCTTTGTGCTGGAAAGAACAATAAATTTGTTTTTATCTCTGAAACCAAAGATCACCAATAAAAGATAATGAAATAATCTTTTTTTACTATAAAGATGTTTAATTTACATATATGTTAGTTTACTTAAACTTTTCAAAAAGATGAATATTTTAATTTATCAACCATATCAATACATAGTTAATTAAATCAAATTAAATCAATTAAGCAATTGAATATATTTTAGGGATAAAATCTGTTGATGAAGTTTTTAAATTAAACTATTTCTGTTTTTAGAGCAGTTTTAGGTTCACAGCAAAATTGATTGGAAAGAACAGAGTTCCACATACTTCCTGTTTCCTCATACCCACAATCTCCCCTACTATTTACATCCTGTACCATATGCTACATTTGTTACAATTGACGAACCTATATGGATACATTACCAGCCAAGGTCCATGGTTTGCTTTTCAGCAGGGCAAACACTTTCCTAAACAGATACATTTTAACATAGGTACATTCATACATACATATCTTTATTCTCATGATATCCAAAATTTTTAAAAATATTCCTTTCATTATAAAATTATAACAAAGACTGGACAGTGTTTTGATTACTCTGGAAAGATGTAGTTCAGTATAAACACAACTTTGGAAGTCATCCAGAAGTTGTGGCAATATCTTCTAAATAGTTAGATGTTCTTTCATTAAAGGTACCAGGTACTCTTAAAAGGACCTGGTGACGAGTACAGTACAAATCCTAGACAGGGAGTTGAGAGGGTATCTTCTCCGTATTGAAGATTGAAGTGGTCCTTACTCTCTTTGACCTTATCTCTTGCAATGGAGCATAGCCTGAGTGGTGCTGGGAAGGGGGATCTGGAAACCGTGCCTTATGTGTGATGAGACATCCTGAAACAACTACTGTTTGCTTGTGTTCTGATTCCCTGCTCATATTATTTAAAGCTATGTTAACTGGTATTGGGTGATATTCTGTGTCAGAAGTCTTTTAGTTAATTCCTAATCTAGGACCAATTGATACTGACCCTGTGGCCATGTAGCGGGTCCTTGAGTCTAATTAACTCAGGTGGACCTGACAAAAATGGTTTTGTGAACCTTCCAAGGGAGAGCCAGACCCTGAATTATGATGCGACCTGACCCTAGAGGATAGACTGAGTGTGCCCCGTCCCCCGCACCATGCATGTTGAAATTTTAATGTCCAGTGTGACCGTATTAGGAAATGGGGCCTCTGGGAGGTGATTAGGCCATTAGTGTGGAGCCCTCATGAATAGGAGTAGCGTCCTTATAAAGAGACCTCAGAGCTCTCTTTCCCTGTCTTCAATGTGACAGCACAGCAGGGAAGCAGCCATCTGCAAACCAGAAAGCAGATCCTCACTATACACCAAATGTACTGGTGCTTTGACCCTGGACTTTCCGGCCTCCAGAACTGGGAGAAATAAATGTTTATTGTCAAAGCCACCAGCCTATGGCATTTTTGTTCCAACAGTCCCACAAAACTAAGACTTTATGCTTGCATAAACAACCAGTATTTCTGGATCAAATTTCTATTTTTTTTTAAAGATTTTATTTATTTATTAGAGAGAGAGAGAGCATCAGAGAGGAGAGGGTCAGAGGGGGGAGCCCGATGTGGGGCTTGATGTGGGGCTCGATCCTGGGACTCCAGGATCATGACCTGAGCCGAAGGCAGTCGCTTAACCAACTGAGCCACACAGGTGCCCCCACAGATTTCTATTTTTAAAAAACCTCAAACTGCAACCTTCATCAGAGCATACATAACTTCTCCCATGACTCAATGGATGTCTTATAAATGTAGTAACACAATGTACACTAGTGATTAAGCAAATAGGTTTGGAACCCCATACATCTGGGCTTTAATCCGAGCTCTTCTATTAACTGTGCTGGGGAAAATTGCTGAAAACACTCAGGTTCTCAATTTAGCCATAGGATGACTTCTACTTGATAGATTATAATGTAAATAAGTTATTTGTAGACTAAATGAGAGCATGAATACCACCTTGCATAGTTAATATTAAAAAGTGGATACTCCATAAAAGTTATTTTCCCTTTATTCCATCATTTAGGCTATTAATTTATTTTTTTAATAATTATGCTTTTAGTGCAATGAAAGAGAGCTCTGTGGGCAGTGCATTTCTGAGCATTTCTATATCATATCTACAAACTATAAATAATGATGATATAGAATGGCTCAGTATGATGTCACAAGGGGATGTCTTGCTATCTTAATATTACTACTGCAATTACCTCAGTCATTTGAAAACCAAACAGGGTAAATTCCATAGCGCCTCTATTTTATGACAGATTTCAAGACAGATTGTGCTTCAAAAATGAATGGGGTGATTTTACTGCCTTTCATGCAATTTCGACAATCAATATAAAGCACTATAATTTTTCAAACTGTATGTATTTGCTCTTGATGGTATTTTCAAAAATTTCCAAGTTGCCTTTCTGTATATTCAGAACACGATTTGATTTTTGATACGAGATGTAAATTCTTCCATTTTGGCCCCCAGGATACTGAAAATTGACAGGTATGACAAGCTGTGTTGCCAGAGACTTGGAGAGTTTAAATGAAAGAACAAAGTTATTTTTTGGCCAGTTGCCATTATAGTCCATCACTATAACTGAATTAATCCCCCAAAAGATCATAGTTTTGATTTTGCATGGAAAATTTTAAAAGTCAATAACTTTGTACATAGCACTTCCTTCCATTTCATCTGTGTTCTTTTAAAAAATTTTTTATTATGGAAATTTTAAACATAAAAAATAGAAAGAATAGCATGATGAATCCCCAAGTACTATCACTGAGCTTCAACAAATATCATTTTACTATTTCATTTTATCTCTCTTTTCTACTTTTTTTCCCCTTCCTTGAGTATTTTAAACAAATCCTCGATATTAGGTCTCATATCATTTTAACCATAAACACTTTAGTACCTTATCTCTAATACGTAAGGATTTTAAAAAACAATCATGGTGCCATTTTCATTAACTAAGAAAATTAAAAATTATTTATATCCTCCAATATCCAGTCTGTGTTTATATTTTTCATATTGTCCCCAAATAGTCTGTTTTATTGTTTTTGTTCAAAGGGATAGCAAAACAAGATTTACACATTGTATTTGGTGTCTATCTCATAAGCTTCATAAACTATAACCTCTTCATTTTTATTTTTAGATTAAATATATATTTTTTTCTATCTTCAAATTATCTCTCCCTGTAGAAAGTAAGTAAAAATCTTCTAAGGATTATTTTTTCCACAAGAAATCTGTGATTAATTGGAACAGAAAATATTAGGATTTTTTTTTGTAAGATAAAACTCATTCACTTATTCCAAAGGTAGTTTGGGGCTTCCTATGTGCCGGGTAGTGTGCAATGTAACTAGGATAGGATGCTGAACAAAACAGGTACAATTACAGCTCTTCTGAAATTAAGTGTTGAGTGGGAAAGAAAGACATGGAGTCAGATGTTAATATGCAGTGTGCAGTAGAAACGCAGGGCACTGTGGGAACAAAGGAGGGAGAACCTGCTCTAGTCTAAGAGTTGGGGGTGTTTGGGTTGAATCATGTCCCCCCCAAATTCATATGTTGCAGCCCCAACCTCGGATGTGACTGTAATTGGAGAGAGAGCTTTTAAGGATGTAAGGTTAAATAAAGTCTAAGTTTGGGGCCCTTACCTATAGGACCGATTTTCCTGCAAGAAGAGGAAGAGATACCAGTGCTTGCTCGCTCCCTGTGAGTGTGTGCAGAGAAAAGGTCATGTGAGGACACAGCAAGAAGATATCATCTACCTACTGAAGGGAGGTTCCTCACCAGAAGGGAACCCTGCTGGCACCTTGAGCTTGGACCTCCACCTTCCAGAACTGTGAAAAAATGATTTTCTGTTGTCTAAACCACTCAGGGTGGGCTATTTTATTATGGCAGCTTGAGAAGAATAATACAAGGAGTAAGAGTTGGAAAGGAGCAGCAGAGGTCCTTTCTCACCACTCAACCCCAACGTGTGTGAGGTCTGAGAGAATTCCTTAATTCATTCATCAACAGTACTGATCATGAATCTACTATACCAAGGGCTAGGCTAGGGCGTGTGTTGGTGGGACAGATCACACATGTATCCTGCCCTCATGGGATGTGTAATCTGGTGGGCCATATAGACCTTAAGCACATGGTATCAGCTGTAAATTCATCATTACAGATTACATTGAATCCAGTGAAGGGGAAGGGTAGAATCCTAGGGCAGAAATAATGGGTTGTTGTGTGGGTAGGCGGGTGTGTTTGGTGGGGAGGGATGGGGAGTATTCACAAGGCTGAGGGAACGCCTCCAAGAAGAGGGGCATTTAAAATAGAGCTTGAAAAAAGAGTGGGAATTCAGGGAAGGTTCAGAGAAAGAGTATTTCAAGCCTGAGGACAGAATAGACTTTGATACATTTGAGAAACAGACAGAAGGGATGTGTGGAGAGTGTAACAACAAGAGAACAAAGAGCTAGGAGGTGATGCTGAAAGGAGGGGAGACCCAGACCCTGCAAGGCCTAGGCAGTCATGCTTCCAATGTGACAGACAATCCAGTGCGAGACACTGAAGGGTGGAGAGCAGGAAACTGCCTCTCTAATGCAGGAATTAAGAAAATCCCTCAGGCAGCTCAATGGAGAACGATGTCCAAGCATGAACAAGAAAGCACAAGATTATAGGAATGAATACAGAGGGCAGGGTAAATGACTTAGAGCAGCCCACATCTTGGCAGAAACTGAGGACAAAAGATTCATATTTTGTTCAGCATTGTCTCTAGCACATCTGTACCCAAGCACTTAAAACATGGCTAGAGAAAGACCATCCTGACTGTTCCCACTTTATATTTATGATTATAACCTCAAGTCAGCCTTTAGAGCTTCCTGCAAAGTCAACTGCCTTTCTCTGGTCATTAGCTTTTCACTCTCCTGGTTCAGGGATCTGCAAACTATTTCCTGTGAGCCAAGACCAACTCTACCTGATTTTGAAAATAAAATTTTATTGAAACACAGCCATGCTTATTTGGTTTTGGCTTTCTGTGGCTGCATTTACACGACAACACAGACATTGAGTTGAGTAGCTGTGACGGACACTGAATCATTCACAAAACCTAGAACAGTTAATATCTGGCTCTTTGTGACAAAAGTTTGCTGATCTTTGTCTTAGATGGCTATTAGGTATATTCTTCTCTGTCTGCAAAGCTTTAACCCTCTTTCCCAATCTTTACTTTCAGTTGAAAGCCTTCCTTTTTATTTCAAAATGAGATTGGAGAAATGCTTAGGAAAAATGTCACATTCTTCCAACACCAAGTATATATCTTCTTTCAGCCACTATCCAATTTCCCCATTTTCTGCTTTCCTTTGATCTTGTCTACCTCCATGAGCGTTTGAAGGAGTTATCTACATTTACTATCTATGTTTCTATTTCTTCCATTTTGTAACTAGGTATTTTAATAAGAATGTTCTTGTCAAGGTCAGTAATGACTTGTTTGCCACCCAATTTATTAGTCAATTCCAACTTGCCTTGTAAATACCATTTGACAAAATTCATCATCTCCTCTCTCTTGAAGACCTTTCTTACAGTTTTGAAATCTGTTGATTATGCTCTTTCTTCACTGTCTTCTGATTTTCTTTGTCCTTTTCCAGCATTTATTTTTCTTCCCCCCCTTTTTTAAAGATTTTATTTATTTATTTCAGAGACAGTCAGAGAGAGAGAGAGCACAAGTGAGGGGAGAGGCAGAGGGAGAAACAGACTCCCCATTGAGCGGGGAGTCCAATGCGGGGCTCCATCCCAGGACCCTGAGATCATGACCTGAGCTGAAGGCAGATGATTAACTGACTGAGCCACCCAGGCGTCCCTCTTCCCATCTTCTGTACATCATTGTTCCAAGACTTATTTCTCCATCCTCCCCTCTCTATACACACAATGTTAGTGCTCTTACCTACTTTCTTATGGGAAGTGCCATCTCTGTACTGATGATTCTTTTTTTTTTTTAGAGATTTTATTTATTTATTTATTTGACAGAGAGAGAGCAAGAGAGGGAACACAAGCAGAGGGAGTGGGAGAGGGAGAAGCAGGCTTCCCACCAAGCAGGATCCCGATGCAGGGCTCGATCCCGGGACCCTGGGACCATGACCTGAGCTGAAGGCAGACACTTAATGACTGAACCACCTGGGCACCCCTCTGTACTGATGATTCTTATATTAACTTCTTTGAATTCCAGATTTATATTTCTGTACCAACCTGTCTAGTTGACATTATAAATTAAATTTTTTCCAAATACAAATTTTTAATTTCCTTCTAAAAATCTACTGCTCCTTATTGTGGTGAAAGGCACCACCAATCTTCTAGTTGCTTGGACTAAAGGCTGTAGTTTTTTGGGGGAGGGTGGTGGTTCTTCTTTTCTTTTGTATCCTAAACTCAATTCATTAAAATATCGTAACAGATTTGTCCAAAATGTATCTAGTATTCAGCCACTTCCTGATACATCTACTTCTATCACTTTATGCAAGCCAACATTATCTCTTATCTGGATTGTTAAAATATCCTCTGAGATGGTCTCTCTGCCAACAATCTTGTCTCTCTGTCCTCTCTTCTCCACACAGCTGCCAGAGTGATACTATTTAAATACTCAAAACTCGGGGTGCCTGGGTGGCTCAGTCGTTAAGCATCTGCCTTCAGCTCAGGTCATGATCCCTGGGTCCTGGAAGCCAGCCCCGCATTGGGCTCCCTGCTCTGCAGGAGGTCTGCTTCTCCCTCTCCCACTCCCCCTGCTTGTGTTCCCTCTCTCGCTATGTCTCTCTGTCAAATAAATAAATAAAATCTTAAAAAAAAATACTCAAAATTCTCCAGAGACTCCATGGGCACCCACCCATATTAACACCAAATCCTTCCCTTGTACAATCCAGTCACAACAGGAAACAAATGGCATATTCGAATTCACCGTTTTTGGAGATAATCAAGGGTCTGTTCACAAAGCTATGGGCAAGGTAAAAGAGGAACCTCAAGGACTAGTGGGCATAGGACAGGACCACGGGATCAGTGACAATAGAGGCCATTACCATCCCTTGGCCTGAAGGGCTGACAGAAGGAAGCTATTTCGGGACCTCGGAGAGTTCCTTTTCATAAAAGGAAAAAAACAAAAAATTAATAAATTAGAAAATAGAAAAAAATGGGAAAAATGCTAAATATATTCTAAAGGTAGCCCTTTGAAAAAGTAAAACAAATAGTGACTGCCCGAAAGACTCCACCAAAAAATTGCTACAATTGATACAGGAATTCAGGATGTCGCAGGCTATAAAGTCAACTCACAGAAGTCTGTTGCATTTCCACACACCAATAGTGAAGCAGCAGAAAGAGAAATCAAGGAATCAGTCACATTTACAATTGCACCAAAAAACATAAGATACCTAGGAATAAACCTAACCAAAGAGGCAAAGGATCTGTACTCAGAAAACTATAGAACGCGCATGAAAGAAATTGAGGAAGACACAAAGAAATGGAAAAACATTCCATGCTCATGGATTGGAAGAACAAATATTGTGAAAATGTCTATGCTACCTAGAGCAATCTACACATTCAGTGTAATCCCTCTCCAAACACCATCAACTTTTTTCACAGAGGTGGAACAATCACCAAATTTGTATGGAACCAGAAAAGACCCCGAATAGCCAAAGGAATGTTGAAAAAGAAAACCAGAACTTGTGACATCACCATTCTGGACTTTAAGCTCTATTACAAATCTGTAATCATCAAGATAGTATGGTACTGGCACAAAAACAGACACATAGATCAATGGAACAGAATAGAGAACTCAGAAATGGGCTCTCAACTCTATGGTCAACTAATCTTTGATAAAGCAGGAAATGGAATCCGATGGAAAAAAGACAGTCTCTTCAACAAATGGTGTTGGGAAAACTGGACAGCCACATGCAGAAGAATGAAACTGGATCATTTCCTTACGCCATACACAAAAATAGACTCAAAATGGATGAAAGACCTCAATGCGAGACAGGAATCCATCAAAATCCTACAAGAGAACACAGGCAGCAATCTCTTTGACATGGACCAAGGCAACTTCTTACTAGATACGTCTCCTGAGGCAAGGGAAACCAAAGCAAAAGTGAATTATTGGGACATCATCAAGATGAAAAAGCCCTGCACAGAGAAGGAAACAATCAACAAAACTAAAAGGCAATCTTTGGAGTAGGAGAAGATATTTGCAAATGACATATCTGATAAAGGGTTAGTATCTAAAATATATAAAGAACCTAACAAAATCAACACCCAAAAAACACAAAAAAAATCCAGTTAAAAATGGGCAGAAGACATGAACAGACATTTCTCCAAAGACATCCAGATGACTGACAGACACATGAAACAATGCTCAACATCACTCACCATCAGGGAAATACAAATCAAAACTACAATGAGCTATCAACTCACACTTGTCAGAATGGCTAAAATTAACAACACAGGAAACAACAGGTGTTGGTGAGGATGTGTGGAAGAAGTTGAACACTCTTACACTTTTGGTGGGAATGCAAACTGGTGCAGCTATTCTGGAACATAGTACTGAGGTTCCTCAAAAAGTTAAAAATAGAACTACCCTATGTCCCAGTAATTGCACTACTAGGTATTTACCCAAAGGATACAAAAATACTGATTCAGAGGGTTACACGCACGCTGATGTTTATAGCAGTATTATCAACAGTAGCCAAATTAGGGAAGGAGCCCAAATGTCCATCAACTGATGAATAAGATGTGGTATATCTATCTATCTATCTATCTATCTATCTATCTATCTATCTATCTATCTATCTATCTATACAATGGAATAGAACTCGTCCATAAAAAAGAATGGAAACTTGCCATTTGCAATGACATGGATAGGGCTAGAGAGTATTATGCTAAGCAAAATAAGTGAGGTAGAGAAAGACAAATACCACAGGATTTCACTTATATGTGGAGTTTAAGAAACAAAACAGATGAACATATGGGGGAAAAAGGAGAGGCAAACAAGGAAACAGACTCTTAACTATAGAAGAAACTGCAGGTTGCTGGAGGAGAGCTGGGCAGGGGGATGGGTTAAATGGGCTATGGGTATTAAGGAGGGCACTTGTGCTGGGCACTGGGTGCTGTATGTAAGTGATGAATCACTAAATTCTACACCTGAAACTAATATTATACTGTATGTTAAACTGGAATTTAAATAAAAACTTAAAAAAGAAGAAAGAAGGAGAGTATTTAGGATTGGTATAGAGGTAAAAAGTCTTTTACTTTTCATTTTCATTTTTTAAAGATTTTAAATTTAATAACCATATGCATATTTTATTATCTAAAAGCCATAAACTCGAAAGATGTCCTCAAATACAGTAAGTGGAAAATGTATTCTATATTAACTTAATTTTTTAAAAACTAATTATGTGAATGATATTGTGTGAATTTACATAGTTATAGAGTTTTGGAATGACACATATAAAGATTTAAAAATACATTTAAATAAAAAAGCTTAATGTGACCAATTTCTAGACAAATTTATAGAAATTTAGGTAGGTAAGGAAATAATTATTAACATGCCTTTGTGAGAAAACTACTGGTAGCTAAGTTGCTGATGATGGAAATTCATAGAGTGGTTGGTGGAAAAATATGTAATTTACATTTAATTTTTGAGAAAAAACTTAAGAAATATATACAACACTTATCGTGGCTACAGTTGATGTTTACATTTAGAGTACTGCAAAGTTCCACTGATTCAGCACCAACACCTCACCTCAGCCTGTCACTGACATCAACCAGACCTAGTCCTCCTACCAGGAAATAGGATATTTAGTAGTTAGTAATAAGTGGAGTATTGTCAGAAAAAAAGAAATTACTATTAGAAAATGGTAAAAAAAAAATCATAGATGGCATAGTGGTACAATAGTATGGACACAATTTTTGTTGAGAACTCTAAATGAATATCTACTAAACTGTTTGGGAATCTAGACTCTTCTGACCATGATAAATGGGAAGGGAATTTTAAGTGGCCTTTGAGGTTCTGCTTGAGCAGTTTGACTATGAACTCAATGAACAATTTCAGTTCCTCTTATAGTGATGATGTAAGAGAAGAAGTAAAAGCAATCCAAATGAAGGAGAATATTAACCCTAGAGGTAATCTCCAAAGACCCAAACTTGGTCTGACCTACTTCATGTGGTGGACTTATGGCTGTTATGGAAATATTGAACCCTTTAACTCTGGACACTTACCTTCAAAGATTTACTGAAGGATCTATTCTAGTAGAGATATATCTGTATATAGATAGAGGTACAGAGAGATATGAAACATATTTTTTTCATAAAGCGCTATTAATCTGTGATCCTCCATATTTACCCAAGTCAAGTCATTTTTTATGATGAAGAAATTGAGGGGGCTATTTTCATACACTTGTCCACAGAATTTAGAGTGAAGATATATTCTCATGTAAGATGGGGAACATTAATATCAGCATGTAATGAGAATATAATTCTCTTTTGAACATATATGTAGTATGAATTCTTGAAATGCAAAACCAGGAAACTATATTAATTATGTTAAATATCAAGTAGCACTGAAGTGTTTGCTTTGGTATCTGTTTGTTTTCTGCATATGAAATGAGTTGATTAACTAATCTGAGGTTACATAGTTTTGGTACAATTGAACTGATCTTGAAATGAACTGCTGTGTGTTCAAAATTATGCTCTATTGGGGCGCTTGGGTGGCCCAGCTGGTTAAGTGTCTGCCTTTGGCTCAGGTCATGATCCCAGGGTCCTGGAATGGAGTCCCACATTGGGCTCCCTGCTCAGCGGGAAGCCTGCTTCTCCCTCTCCCACTCCCGCTACTTGTGTTCCCTCTCTCACTGTCTCTCTCTCTCTCTCTGTGTCAATTAAATAAATAAATAAAATATTTTAAAAAATTATGCTCTATTATCTCCCTGAGTACAAAGCAGAAGAGATCCCTCCAGTCCAAGTTTGGCTTGAGCTGAGAATTATCTGGCAGAAGTTTGAAATGGAATTTAGGCTACTACATAAAACAAAAAACCCACAAAAACCAGTCTTAGTTACATTCTGCATGAGTAAGCAAAACATATGATGAAAGTTAATTATTTCTCCAAAGCTTGAAAGGTTGTAGAAGGAAGGTAATTTCAGTTCTCAAATTGGATATATTTTCTTAACCTAATGAGACTGGATTTTAGATCTGGGCCAGTGATTTCTACTTTACTTTTCATTTACATCTCAGTTTTTCCAAGTATTGTAGTGGCAGTCTACCAGAAATATCCTTTTCTATTTAGAACTATAAATTGTCCCTTTCTGGAAGTTAAGTTCTAAAAAATAAAATACAATTCCAGAATTATAGGCATGTTCAATTCTATTTAATGAAATATGAAGAATAAGTCTAAATAATGGATGTCCTTTTGTTTCCCTGAAGAACACATGTAAATGTGAAAGCCATACTTATATTAAAATACCTAAATACTCCATATTGTATATTCAATTATGAAAACACTATATATCATATATACTAGTATAATGAGATCCAATAATTAACTGAGGTAAAATAGTACCTCCTCTAATGCAGTTTTTGGTTCCAAGAACACCCCTGAAAAATAGAAAATATTGCAATTAGGTAAGATTTAAAAGAATCACTTTCCACCACACTGCAATATCATTTGTTTTTTTTTGTAATACATCTATTTTGTCAATTCCGTCTTCCTTTATTTGATATTCTCCATTTTAAGGAGCAAATCAAAATAGCTTCTTATTTCATGATTATTAATACTATGAAGAATTTCCTAAAGATCTATTAGTTTTTCATGTAAGATTCTGAAGCTTTTATGTTTATAAATATTCCCCAAACCAATAGTCTGTCTAATGTGTTATCCATCATGTATTTCTCAGGAAACTGGTGATAATAAATTAAAATTTACTTACAAACCCTAGAGAAGAAAAAAATTGACCTTCTACCCAAACACCAACTCTCTTACCTATAATTACATTTGCTTAACTGATCTCCCTGCCAATAATCTTGCTTTCTGCAGATCTCTGTCTTACACTGAAACTAGAATAGCTTTTCTAAAGACAAATCTAGTACTATTCCCCAACTTAAAATCTTCTAACTCCGAGATAAAGGGAAACATTTTACCATGTGTCTTAGCCAGTTTGGGCTGCTATCACAGAATACCCTAGACTAGGTGGCTTGTAAACAACAGAAATTTATTTCTTACAGTTGTGGAAGCTGGGAAGTTCAAGATTAAGAATACAGCAGAATTGGTGTCTGGTGAGAGCCCACTTCCTGGTTCCAAGTCTTCTTGCTGTGTCCTCAGCTGGCAGAAGGTGTGAGAGAGCTCTCTGGGGTTTTATTTATAAGGGCACTAATCTCATTCATGATGCTTCACCCTCATGACTTAGTCACCCCCCAAAGTCTCTACCTGCTAATATAATTATATCGGACATTAGGATCACAACATATGAGTTTTGGGGGGACACATCCAGTCCATAACACTGTGGTTTACAACGACTTACACAATTTGCCCCTGGACTACCTCCGCCACCTTGTATCTTGACACCCTTACAGTGTAAGTTCTGGTAGGATTGAATATATTCTCATTTTTTGAGGGTAGATACATGTGTCAAGTTTTAGGCATTGAAAATATTTAGTTCTTACTAACCCTAAGCACAAAATATGGCAACAAGACTTGAAGCTGGGTAGAAAAGCAGAGCAATGTTGGATTCTTTTGGACTACTTCAGTCTTGCCTTATTTTTTTGAATTAACGAGGTGAGTGTATAGCTTTAAAATATACCAGCAATCCATGATTTGCATGCAATGAATACCACACTTACCATATATTGATGGGTTACAGGAAACTCCAAGACCAGAGGTACATTTTAGTCCCCCTTTCCTAGGTATCCAGGAAACCAATGACTTGTATATTTCTTCAGTTTTATAAAAACCTCAAGGGTGATTACAGGAGGCTGATTTGAAACATCTGTGATTGAGTAGTATGTGTAACATTATGTAAATGGCTCTAGGATTAATTAGGGACCTATCTGATCTAACATTTTACTTTAGTATTTGAAAAAACCAGCACATGGCTCCTGTTGATATGTGTCGGCATAAAACTCCGACTACAAAGAAGGTGGCTATTTTCATCTTTGACATTGTACTTGCTGTCCTCTCCACCTTCCTCAAACTCTGAGAAATTAAGCAGGCCTTTGTAAATATTTTCTAACTTTTCTTCAATACATGATACCCAGAAACAAAAACAAAAATGGGGCACCAGTTAATCCCCTCCAATAGAATGTTCCTCAGTAGGTAACTCACTAGAAACCCAAGAATAATGGTTCATAGAAGTATAAAAGATCTCGAGGAGAGATGTTATTTTAAACCTTGTGAGGGAAAATATGATTCTTCTCCTTAGCAGTAAGGAAAGCTGACCTTTGTGAATTGCCTATTTTAATACTTTTAATGTGCATCTGGTACTTGGATGTGTTGGCGGAAGTAAAAATAAGAGTGAGCAGAGCATAAGTGGATAAGAATGAATGTAGGATGTTTTGAATTGCAAAATGCCCTAGAAATGCATTTTTAATTATCACTTGAGAAATACTTCTTTCACGTTGGTATTATTTGTTGCAAACATATTCTCTTTAGGTAACAGAGTTACGTTAATGACTGTTGAAATTCAGCAGATATTGCTGGGTACTCCTCACTGTATTCATGACACTGAATTATGCTTTCGTGATACCACTTTCATATGTTGTTTAGGGATAAAAACAGGATAAGGAAAATTGCTCCCAGCCACCACAGTAAATTTTCACCGGAACAAGTAGGCAGCTATGGTAGATGACATTGGCATTTACTTTAACTTCCGAATACATAATTAGAATGGAAATGGTTTATGTCATATCCCCAAATATTGTTCTGTTTTAGTATCCTTTGTACTGAAATATGTTTCCTAAGATTAGTATATTCTGTGTCAGTATACTACAGCTTAAACAAAATCAATACTTCTGATATTTTCTATTTTGATATATGATGACATTGGCACGCGTCCAAAAACTTATTCATGAAGTGGCTAGTATTTCAAATGTCATTATATGCGGATAAAGGTGACATAAGATTTTTAATCTCTATACTTAACTTTGCATTTTCTCTGCAGATTCCATATATTTTTTCAAATCTCCCAAACAACTCAGCAACAGAAATTGTAGTTAAAAATGACAGTTGACATTGTAAAAAAAAAAAAAAATTACATGACTGCAAAGAAGCCCGGTTCAACTCAGTATAAAATGTGGTGCTAATTCCATACATGTGTTTTATCCATTTAACTTTTTTAAAAAAACATTTTTTATTTATTTACTTGAGAGAGAGAGGGAGAAGCACACTTCCTGCTGAGTGGGGAGCCTGATGCAGGGCTCGATCCCAGGACCCCGAGATCATGACCTGAGCCAAAGGCAGACACTTAACCGACGGAGTCACCCAGGCACCCCCCGTTTAACTTTTGAGAAAATATTTTTAGGAAAACCATATTGCTGATTATCATGTCAGAACCCAAAATGTAACAGTAATCAACTGACTTAGAATTTGTATTTTAACATGAAAGTCTTGTCTACAGTGAATGTTCCTGATTGCAATCTGCCGTGAGGTTCATCAATTCAGGCCGTTCTCTTAGTTGCTTCTTTTAGAGGATGCTGCTGAATAATTGTACTTCAACTTCATGGCAAAGCTAATTTTAACTTGAGGCCAGGTTTTAATGTCAAAAGGCCAAAATATAGCCTCAAATAAAATGAACCATACTCATAGTCTACAGAATTTTCTCTTGCAATATTATAATATTGTGCAGTATTTTTTACTATTGTGGAAATATGGGACTATGTGAGTTTTTATTTCTCTCTCAGTAATTTTGCATTAAAATTTTGACATAAGAAACCAGAAGATTGAGATGTTAGTTCTGACTTTGCCACTTTGTAAGTTTGTTACCTTGCCCAAATCATATTAATGCTTCCAGACCTTAGTTTTCCTAATTATAGTGTGAAAGAGTTGGATAAGATCATCAATAAGATTTAGTTAGTTCTCAAATGTTGTAGTTTTATAACAAGGAAACTGCTTATGTAGGAAATTAAAAAAAAAACTGTATCACAAAATTTGGTATTACTTGTCATGTGATTTTAAAGTGAGATCTTATAAAAATTTTGTTGACAATGAAATCAAAGCTACTTTCTTGAAATTTAACTACAATAATCCTATATGTTATATTTTTGTTAAAGGATAATAAAACATTATTTTTTCTATGGAAGTATATTTTAATGAGAAATATATAATTTGGTTTTTTTTTTGAAGGACTTGATATGTCACAAAGATTTACCTTTTTGGATGATATGTTTCATTTTTCTATCTACAATTAATATTTTGTAAAACTTAACTCTTGAAATAAGGACAATACATAAGTCAGCAGTTGAATGTGTTATTAGATTTGATTGTGTAGAATACGGTGCCTATTTTTGTCATCTGTGGGTGATTGTAACACATAGTCAGGATGACACTAGGTCAGGAGAGAGGTAAGCAATTTAACACCCAAAGGGATCTTTGTGCTAAATCAAACCCCTTTGTGCCAACTCAAGTAGAGAGCTTGATTTTACTTTGGGAAATGTAAAATTGCCTAATCATCTAAAAGTAAAATGTCCTTAGAAGTAAAAGTAGTCTTTAATCTGATAATTATAAAAGTGCCAATCACTGGTTACTCTATACACTTTCAAGTATTCTTTGGCTAATATAACATGGAGTTTGTTTATTTTATTTTTGTTCAATTTTGTTCACATTTTTGTTTTAAACATCATTCAGCGGAGCAATGATTTCAATGAACTCAACTCTATATAGCAGAGCAGTTTGCTTCTGCCTTTATCCACACTGAATTCCAGTCAGGGCAGTTTCTCTTTGGATCTATGAGAGATTATATCCACTTATGTACAGTCCTAGAAGAGGGGCTTTATTTACTGCAAAGAAATCTATGTAATCCCCTAACACAGCATTCCAGTCAGTCATTGCCACATATACTACACACTCATGGTTAAGTTGAATGAACTTATCTCAAGAGTAAGTCTAAATGTTTTTCAGAAATCATTAAATCATATTTTTGATGACTATTAATCATTTAAAGATTGGAAGCAATTTCTAAGAGTGAGCCTCAGAGAAATACATTTGAAAAGTCAAAATCAACTTATTCTAATGACCTTTGAAATCAGATTATATTAGAATAGCAATTTAGTAAATCACATGCCTCTTCATTGTAGATGAAGATATGAGATAAAAAAGTAGAAAAAAATTTTGCTCTTGGGGCGTCTGCGTTGTGCAGTTGTTTAAGTGTTGGACTCTTGTTTTTGGCTCAGGTCATGATCTCAGGGTTTTGAGACTGAGCCCCATTCAGGGTGGAGTCTGCTTAAGACTTTCTCTCCTTCTCCCTCTGCCTCCCCCCAACTTCTCTCTCTCTCAAACAAATAAATAAATCTTTTTAAAAAATGTTGATGTTATGGATAACGTTGTTTTGGGAAAATGCTCAATTTTATATCCTGATTACCCTTAAACCTGGCTTTGGACCTCAGATTGTCCTCTCTTAAAGCATTTGAAATCAAAGAATCTGAGAAAGACCCACATAACATATTAGAAATTAATGCTTCCAGCTTTATGATTGATTGGATATTCTAAAAATAAACAAAGAAACAAACACACCTTCCTTCTCCAATACAACTTGATCCTGGGTAAATTTTAATATGCATTTGTATTTAAATGAGTGACTGAGCTTATAAGAAAGTAAGAAACATTACCAGGGACCCTAAAATAGGAATAGTTTGCTGGAACCAAACCAGTGAGCATTAAGTAAACAAAATCTAGGAGTTGTTCCTAAGAATAAATGTATGTATCAGTTACCTACATCTTAAACATAAATGATATAGCATGTAGGTAATTAGACATTATCCTTAGGCCACCAAATTAGAGAGAGATAAATAGCACACCCCTGCAATAATCTGGGGTAATATAAAAAAGCTACACATTAGCAAAAGGGCAGGTTACCAAAAATTTTCTGAACAGCAAAAGGAACATACAAAAACACTGGTCTGTACCCTCTCAAAAAAGTGAAAGGTATGATCTAAAAATAATGATAACCATCAAAATGATAGTTTTATTTCATAATTTACAAATATTATACTTCTCTCAGGTGACTCTGGATTTCAAAGTTTTACAACCCATGTCAACTGAGAGTGTTGAGATAAGAAATTAACTTAAATTGGTCCCAAGCAGTTCTTCTCATGACATATAAATCCTCTCAGGAGGAAAACAGACCCAGAAAAATCTAGGAATTCTAACAGATTAAATTCTGTAAAACATTCATTCAGATTAAAAAATACTGAGTACTTCAGAAAAGAAGCCATTATGTTTGAGATCCTGCAGAAATAACACTATAGATAAAGATATCGAAGGACTTCATATATTAGAATTAACAGATTTAGAATATAAAATAATTATATATAAACTTTTTTAAAAAAGATGGCATAAAAATAACAATGTATAAGAATTTATCATAAACACCAGAAAGATTTGATTTTAATTAAAAAGAATTGAAAATGGAAGAAAATAAATTTAAAGTGAATAGAAGATGAAACAGCAGGTTAAATAAATCTGTAGAGAATATTAATGAACTAGAAGAAATATTAAGAAATTATTTAATCTCTAGCAGACAGAAAAGGAGATGTATGAAAGGTAAAAGATATATAGAATAGATGGAGATGGTCCAACATTGATATGATTAGAATTCCAGAAATAAAGAATAAAATAATGACAAAAAATTAATGTCAGAAGAGAATGGTTGGTAAGTTTTTAGAAATTTACATGATTGTATCTGACACAAAAGTCATTATGAATACTAATAGGATAAATGAAAAGAAGTGAAATACTTTGATACTTGATACTTTGTAGATGAAATAGCTATACCATGCCCAAACAAAAACAAAAACTCCACCAAATATTTTTAAAAAGCCACAAATTATCTTCTTATGACCCATAGTTATATTGACAACTGATGTTTGAAGAGTAATACTGTAATCTAGACAATAATGGAAGATATCTTCAAAGTGGGAAGAGAATTTCTACGCCCAGCAAGACTATTTTCTACAAGTGAGGGAAAAGAAAAGAAAAGAAATTTGCAACTAAACAAAATTGACTTTACTATCAATAGACCCTTATTAAAAGAACTCACAAGCAAATGAGGTATGCATCTCAGGAAGAAAGAAAATGATCCTAGAAGAATGTCTGAGATTAAGAAAAAATGGTGAGAAAATAAACTAGTAAACATGTGTGTAAAAACACATACTTGCCAATTGTATGAAATAATAATACTGATGTATAGTTTGGGGGAAGTAAAAATAAAATATCACAAATTGTGCCATATAAAACATTCAAAGTTCTTGGTATTTGAAAGGAGAATTAACATACTGATTATATTTAGAGTTTCTTTACATCAGGCACTTATGATACAATTGTAAATATAACTCATAAAAGAATAGAAATAATATGATAGCACCCAAATGTGTAGATTTAAGGAATATGAAAAATTAACAAGTGAAAACCCTTGGAAAACTCCTCCAAAAAAATGCAATAAAGAAAATAACACATATAAAAGCAGAATAATAGAAAGCTTAAAATAAAATGACATAAACAAGGTTTAATATATCAGTAATCAACTGTATGCAAACTGAATGTTCTCTTTATATGATGGAAACTGTCTAGGGCAGTTTTTAAACCAGTTATAGTTATAGGTTCTTTACAAGCAATAAACCAAAAATGTGAAGATGCCAAAATGTTAAATATGAAAGGATGGAAGAAGTCATATAAGGTGAATACCAGAAATAGCATAGATGTTATTAAGAGAGGAAAAAACAGACTTTAAAACAAAAATGTTATTCAAGACCAAAGGAATCACGACATAATAGGCTTAATTCACCAAGATGTATTAATTCTAACTTGTATGTAGCTAATAGATAAAGCAAAAGTTGATCAAACCAAGTGGAATTTGAAGAATATGCTTAGCAAATTTTATTTAATAATAGATCTTTTCCTGAAGCCAACAATCGAAGAATATAAATACTTCTCAAATACTAATGAAATATTTATAGTTTGTTTTAATGAATGCTAACCCATTAAAAAAATCTCAACAATTTTGATTTTTTAAAGATTTTGTTTATTTGACAGAGAAAGAGACAGCCAGAGAGGGAACACAAGCCGGGGGAGCGGGAGAGGGAGAAGCAGGCTTCCCGTAGAGCAGGGAGCCTGATGCGGGGCTGGATCCAGGACCCTGGGATCATGACCTGAGCCAAAGGCAGATGCTTAACGACTGAGCCGCCACCCAGGCGCCCCCAAAAATCTCAACAATTTTTAATAAATTGCTATCATACAGATAATATACTGACCACAATTCTATAACATTAGAAATAAGTGAGAATTAACTTGACTGTGGGAATTACTTCATATTGTAGACATATATCAAACCATCATGCTATATACCTTCAATATATACAATTTTTAATTTGTCAATTATATATCAATAAAGCTGGAAAAAAATGAAGTGCCCAAAACTCCAAAAAAATAAGAAATCAGTTATAAAATGATATTTAATAAAGTTTATTTCTATATTAGGAAGTTAAAAATATAATTAAATAATTATTGGATGGATGAAAATATCAAAATGGACATTAAATAAAAAATGTTTCCTGCATGATAGCAAAATATAGCATATTAACACTAGGTAGATGAAACTAAATTGATTAAATAAAAATGTATAGCCTTTACCACTTATATTAGAAAATAAAGAAGACTGAAAATAAATGAGCTCAGTGTCCAACTTTAGTTAGAAAAAGAACAAAGAGAATAGACCTAAATACAATTAGAAAGACAAATCTAATAAAGACATGAATAGAAATTAATGGAATATAAAACAAATATACAAAATAAAAGAACCACTAAGCTAAAACAATGATTGTTAAAGTACCTATAAAGCATCATACTTCCTACAGGTTGACAAAAATAGAAAAACAAGAATGAAAATACAAATAACATCAAGAATTAAAATGACAGCAGAACTCAGGATACAGCAGAGATTTAAAAGATAATAATAGAATATTATAAACAAATCTATGCCAATATATCTGAAAACATATGGAGTGGGAAAACTTCCTAGAAAAGTGACTTACCAAACCAATTCAGAAAGAAATAGGAACACTGAATAATCTGAGAGGCATTAAATACGCTGAATCAATTAACAATATCCATAAAGGTAATACCACTAAATGTTACTCACAGATGGTTTTACAAGCAAATCTTATCATTTATATGGAAGAAATCTGTTTCATCTGGAACAAATTATTTACAGAATAAAAATAGTAGGAATGTACCCCAGCTTAATTTATGAAACTACTATAACCTTGATTTAAAATTAACAAGTAGGAAAATCATATTCAGAAAACAGGTGAAATCATTAAAAAATAGTCAAATAGAATGCAGCGGTATATAAAACATCTATTACATCATGACCTGAAAAGCATGTCTGATTTAGTATTATGCCTTCTATGTAATTTTCTTGTTGAAAGATTACAGATAAAAATCCTACGATCTACAGTGTAAAACAAAATTCAACATCCATTTATGATAAAAAAAATTCTAACAAACTAGGGCCAATTGGGTGAACTATCAAGAAATGAGGTTCTGTTTGGCTGGGGGCATGGAAATTGCATATACATATCCATAACCTTCCTCAGAAAGGGCATTTGAGACATCCCTATCTTCTGGCATATTTTAGCATGTGCAGTGGTAATCACCAGGTTATATAAGATTACCTTTTTAAAAACATTTTTTTCTTGGAAGTGTAACATGCATTTGGAAAGTTAAAAATCTTAGGTATAGGGGCGCCTGGGTGGCTCAGTCATTAAGCATCTGCCTTTGGTTCAGGTCATGGTCCCAGGGTCCTGGGATGGAGCCCCGCATCCGGCTCCCTGCTCCGCGGGAAGCCTGCTTCTCCCTCTCCCACTCCCCCTGCTTGTGTTCCCTCTCTCGCTGTCTCTCTCTCTGTCAGATAAATAAATAAAATCTTAAAAAAAAAGCAACTCTTATTTATACTTGGACTCCTATCCACTCCAAGTATAATCACTCTCCTAAATTTTGACTTCTATCATCATAGATATAAGAATTTATTAATCTGTTTTTCTTATGAAAAATAATATTGGATATCTTTTCACTATTGTAGCAACCTGCATATCTTTATTTTTTTTGTTCAAGTTTTTTTTTCTATTTTTTATTGTCATAAGAACACTTCACATATCTATCTCCTTACCAGTTTTTAGGTGCACAATACAGTATGGTTAACTATAGGCACTGTGTCGTGCAGTACATCTCTAGAACTTACCCATTTTGCATAACCGAAACCTTATAACTGTAGAATGACAATTCCCCATTTCCCTCTTACCCCAGTCCCTGGTAATCACCATTCTACTCTCTGCTTCCCAGTTTAACTATTTTAGTTTCCTCATATAGGTGGAGTCATGCAGTATTTGTCCTTCTGTGACTGGTTTATTTCACTTAGCATAATGCCCTCCAGGTTCATCCATGTGGTTGTAGATGACAGTATTTTCTTCTTTTTAAAGGCTAGATGATATTCCATTTTGGCATATGCCACATTTTCTTTACCCGTTTATCCACCAGGGGACAATCAGATTATTTCCCTATCTAGACTATTGTGACTAATGCTGCAATGAACATGGAAAGGCAGCTCTCTCTTCAAGATCTTATTTTCAATTCTTTTGGATGTATACCCAGAAGTGGGATTGCTGGATCACGTGGTAGTTCTATTTTTAATTTCTTGAGGAACCTTATGTTTGCAATAGAGGCTGCACCATTTTACATTCCCAAGGGTTCTAATTTGTCTATACCCTAGGCAACACTTTTCATCTTCCTCTTCTTTTTAATAATAGTTATCCTATTGTGAAGAGATAGTCATTGTGGGTTTGATTTGCAAGTTCCTGATTTTCCTGATGATTAGTAATGACGAACATCATCATTTCATACATCTGTTGTCAAGTTGTATTTTTTCTCTGCATTTCACAAATTTTGATAGTTGTATTTTCATTTTCATTTAGTTAAAATACTCTTCATCTTAATTTATATTTCTTTTTTAGCCCATGAGTTATTTAGAAGTGTGTTGTTTAATCTCTGTATATTTTAGGATTTTCCAGCTATTTTTCTGTTATTGATTTCTAGCTTAATCCCATTGTGGTCTGAGAGCAGATATTGTATAACTTATATTCTTTTAAATTTGTTAATGTGTATTTATGTCCCAGATTGTGCTCTATCTTGGTGAATTTTCCATAGGAGCTTGAGAAGAATGTGTATTCTGCCGTTGTTGGATAAAGTAGTGTATAGATGTCCATTTTATCCAACTGATTGATGGTGTTGTTAAATTCAGTAACGTCTTTATACTGACTTTCTGCCCACTGGATTTGTCTATTTTGGAGAAGGATGTTGAAGTCTCCAACTATAAAAGTGGATTAGGCTATTTCTCCTTGCACATCTATCAGTTTTTGCCTCACATATTTTGATGCTCTGTTGTTAGGTGTATACATGGAAAGTATTGTTATATCTTCTTGGACAACTGACCCCTCTATCATTATGTAATGCCCTCTTTATCCTTGATAACATCTTTCTTTGTTCTGAGGTCTACTTTGCCTGAAAGTAATATAGCCATTCCTGAATTTTCTTGTTTTTTGTTTTTGTTTTTTTTTAAGCGTCAGCATGGAATATCTTTCCCCTTCCACTTACTTTTAATCTTTCTGTGCCTTTACATTTTAAGTGGGTTTCTCATGGACAACATAGAGTTGGGTAGTGTTTTTTGATCCACTCTGAGAATTTCAGTTTTTTAATTGGTGCATGTAGACCATTATTGATATAGTTGGATTAATGTCTATCATTTAGTTCCGGTTTTCTACTTGTCCTTGTTTCTATTTTTGTTCACCATTTTTCTGCTTTTTGTGGTTTTATATGATCACTTTATATGATTTCATTTTCTCTGCTTTCTTAGCATATAAATTCTACTTCTTTTTATATATGTCTTTAGTGGTTGCCCTAGAATTTGCAGTGTACACTTACAACTAATCCACATCTACTTTCAGATAATACTCTACTGCTTCACAGGTAGCATGAGTACTTTATAATAAAGATAATCCTAATTCTTCACTCCTGTCCCTTTGCTGTCATTCACTTTGCTTATTCGTAAGCATGCACAGGCATGTGCGCGCGTGCACACACACACCAACATGCAATCAGATATATCACTGCTACGGCTATTTTAAATATACCTATCTGTTAGATTAGTTGAGAATCAGAAAAATGCAAGTTTTTATTTTACCTTCATTTATTCCTTCTTTTCTTTCTGAGTTTTTGAACTATATAATTTTCCCTTTCTCTAAAGAACTTCTTTTTAACATTTCTTAGAAGAGCTACTAACAACAAATTCACTCATTTTTTGTTTGAGAACACCTTTAGTTCTACTGCATTTTTCAAAAGCTAATTTCACAGCGTAGAGAATTCTAGGTTAGTGCTTTGTTGTGGTGGTTTTATTTTCTTGCTTGCATCCTTTCTGAGAAGTAGGATCTAATCCTTATCTTTGCTCCTCTATTGGCAAGGTTTTATACTCTGACATTTAAAAAAATTTTTTTCTTTCTCTTTGATGTTCTGTTGTTTGAAAATGATACGTCTAGGTTTAGTGTTTCCGGCATTCATGCTGGTTGGTGTTCTCTGAGTTTCCTGGATCTGTGGTTTCATGTCTGATGTTAATTTGGAGAAGTTCTCAGTCATTATCGTTTTAAATATTTCTTCTGTTTCTGTTGGGAAAGGCAGTAATGTGCACAATCTTTCAACCTCCACTTAGCTGCAGAAGAATAGGCCTGGGGCCTGGAATACTTCCTTCCCAAGAGATGAAGAGCCCACGCAGCCTGTGCTGGGCTTATTATCTTCCGTGGTAATGTCTTTTCCTGTTTCACGTTCAGTGTATGCTCTTTTGTCCTGTTTAAGGGTGTGAGTCATATGGCACCTGGACAAACCCACTGCTGTATCTGTCCCCTGTGGAGAGTGGATGAGGTCTTTCCACCCAGACACAGGATGGGTGTTTGCACACGAATTGCCCTAAAGCGGCTAACAGCGGACAGGAGAGATCAGCTGGCCATGGAAGACAGGCACCCACTGCTGAACCTGATCCTTCTCTGGCTGGTTTCTGTGTAAACAAAGCATTGTTCCATCCGGGGCTTAGTCAAGTGTGTTCTTCTTGGTGACTCTGATATGAAGATGTAGTGGATGGAAGTGTTTTAACTTCTACTGCTGGGGCTTGGCACAGTGCTGATCATTGCAATCCTTCATAGAGTTGGAGTCCTCCCCCAGGATTAGTAACTGGTACACAGGATTCTGTTCAACGCTTTTTTCCCGTCTTTTTCTGGTATTTCCATTATAGGTGTATTACACCTTTGGTAGTTGTGCCAGTTGTTAGAAATTCTGTTTTCTTTGTTTTTTCAGTCTTTTTTTTTTTTTTTTTTTCTATTTTCAGTTCTGGAGGTTTCTCTTGAGCTATCCTCGAGAGCAGAGATTCTACCTCAGCTGTATCCAATCTACTAATAAGACCATCAAGGGGCGCCTGGGAGGCTCAGTCGTGAAGCGTCTGCCTTCAGCTCAGGTCATGATCCCAGGGTCCTGGGTTGGGGCCCCACATCGGGCTCCCTGCTCGGCGGGAAGCCTGCTTCTCCCTCTCCCACTCCCCCCCTGCTTGTGTTCCCTCTCTCGCTGTCGCTCTCTCTCTGTCAAAATAAATAAATAAAATCTTTAAAAAAAAGACCATCAAAAGCATTCTTCATTTGTGTTAGGTGTTTTTTTTTTTCTCTCTAGCATTTCTTTTTGGTTCTTAGGATATCTGTCTCTCTGCTTACATTGCCTATCTGTTCTTGCATGCTGTTTATTCATTAGAGCCCTTAGAATATTAAGCCAGATGTTTTAAATTCCTAGTCTGATAATTCCAACATCCCTGTCATATCTGGGTCTGCTTTTCATGCTTTCTCTGTCTCTTCAAACTATGTTTTTGCCTTTTAATATGTCTTGTAACTTTTTTCTTGATAGCTGAATATGGTGCACTGGACAAAAGGCACAGCCATAAATAGACCTTTAGTAATGTGGTGGGGAGGTGGGGAGGAGACGAAGCATTCTGCAGTGCTCTTATTAGGTCTCAGTCTTTTAGTGAGCCTGTACCTCTGGACCATGGACATCACATGTGCTTCTCATTCCTCCTCACCCCCTTAGGTGGGACAGAATGAATAGAGGGGGTTGGTTTTGGGTGTTTCCCTTTCTCCATGTGGAAGAGTACATCTAGCTGGAGTTGGGTATTTCCCTTCCCCGAGGTCAGTTAGGCTCTGATAAAATCCAGCTGATTAGAGGTTAAATAGTTTCTCCTGTGGGCAGACCTTGTTAGGAAAAGAGGGCTGTTGGGCATTTCAAAATGGTTCCCTTTTCTTCCCTGTCAGAATGTTCTGGAGGTTTCTCTCTGATATGCAGAGCTCCAGGAGGTAAAGCTCACAGAAGTGTGAGGTTGTTTGATAACTGGATCCCTCTGGAGTTTTAATCTCCCAGTTTTGTCCACACTGGCCACTAGCAGTTAATCAGTTACAGGTCAGGTTTCTGTACACGGCACTGGTTTCCATGGAGGTTTCAGCTCATGGGTTTCTGCTGAGGTAAGTTGTGATTTTCAGTATTTGCCTGTTGATGTCTCCAACTTTATGGGTATCAATTTGCCCTGTCATCTCAGTTCTCTTACACATCCAGGAAATGTTGTTGATTTTATTGTCAATCAGCTTTGTCATGTTATTAGGGTGGAGAGGCAACTTCCAAGCCTCTTACATGCCGGACTGGAACCCGTAGGCCTGGCTTGGTTGTCTTTAATCTGGGTTTAACTAGTGGAACTTGATGTTCATGAAAAGCATGTGACCCTTCTCATGGAATTAAATTACTTTTTTGTTCCTCAACATACACGAGGCTGTTTTGCTTAGCAGTTGTGGACATGGGAGGCATCCAAAAAATCATAGTCTCTTCTCCAGTATATTTCTATTTGTGGTTAACAGTTTAAATAGAACTTTCACGTGCACATTTGATCTTGCATCAGTGAGATTGGTTAGGACCGGCATTTTATTTTACAAAAGAAGGTATTGAAAGATTGATTTGGGCAGTCATACAACCTTACTTATTCAACTTGAATGTCAGCGAATTCTATACAACTACTATATTTTATTTATCTTGATCACCCCAGTGCCTAGCAAGCTCCTGGCAGATAGTTGGTGTAATTAATGATTGATGAATAAAAGAATAAGTAAAGAAATAAATACGAAATTAGAAACTAGACTTCTAGACTTTTGCTCATTCCATTTTACTAAGGGGGTTTTAAATTTAAAAGCATTTTGAAGCTTTATGTCCCTGTCATTAGTATTTACTACCATATTCCCAAAAGATACCCCTGGGGGATATATAGTGCAGAAACACAATAGTATCAAGTTTTGAATTGCTTTGTAGCTGACTACTGTGCATAAAATTCATGCCCAATTTTATCATTTTGTAAAAAAAAAAAACAAAACTTGTATTTCTTCAATAAATGTTTCAATCTCCCTTGCTTAAATTAGATCCAATTTTAACTTCAATACTTTCTCACACTGAGTATTCACTTGCTCATTCATTTAAACTTATGTGTAGGCATTACACGGATGCTACATTGATATCTTGCCTTGACTAAATGGATAGAAAAGGCATATTTATTAGGTGGTAAATATGATTACTCTTCATTTTAAATTTCCACAAAGGCATATAAAGTAGTAAGGAGATGTGTGGTATGTGCTATGTAAATTTCTATGGATATACAGTAAACTGAGTCCTGAAAATCTGAGATGTATTTTATTTTGGGTAATTTATAACTTAGCGCTGCTTCTAGTGCCAATCAAAATGACAACTGCAAATTCATGAACTTGATCTGAGGAGAAGAGAAATCCCTACAGATGATTCAAGTAAAGGGAGAGTAGAGAAAATGAAATTTGTAGAAACTAGGTGTTACTGTCCATTATAGTTGCTAAAATTACCTCTGAGTTCTCAGAGAAGGGACAGAAAAAGAGTGCCTCAGTGTTGGCTAATAATTTGGAAGGATGTAAAATAAGATTAGAAGAGGAAAATTTAAAGTCCATATAACAAATATCTGTGAGCTGGAGTGACACATTTTCTCATCCAAAAACAAAGAACACCTGAATAGAAACTTTAATGGAAAACCTTAAACTTTTGGAAAATTAGTCTGTCTGTCAAACTTCATAATATGAATTAGGTAAGAGTTTTTGCTTGCCTCAGGGAGTAAGAGGGCTATTGGTTTTAACTAATGAGATTTCATGGAAATAGATGAATTCAAAAAAGAATAATTGCTCTAATATTTTTACCCTTCTTAATGGTTAGGATCAAGAAAATTACCTATCCATATATATGTGTTTCTCAGTGTAGGCCTTTTAAAAAATTTAGAACACTAGAAAGAGACTGCACATTCAAAGAAATTTTTACAGTTTCTAAAGTACGGTGCTGGAACCTAATGGGGAGTGAGTCAATATATGTTGGATTGAGGGAGAAAGAAGAAAACGATGAAGGGGTGTGAGGATAAGAAAAATGAAAAGAGAAAGAAAAATGGGAGACATTATTCTAGTAGCTCTGAAGTTGCAAGTTAATACATTACTGGTTTCTAGGTTTAAAGTTTATTAACACTTGAGACCTCCAAAAAGTTGTCAGATTCATTTAGAGTACAGATTTTTCAGACTTGAAAAATTTGATAACTGGGTCCCTCTGGAGTTTTAATCTCCACGTACCCACTTAACTTACCAACTAGCTCAAGAAAATGGCTTGATACAGTTAAATCTCCTTTACAGATCTTTCCTGGACACAGCCGATGTCTCCTCTAGAAGTAGCCTAACATTCTTATTCAGCACTGTCATGAATTTCTTAATGGTTTTCTAAATATGCATATATCCCTAAGTAATACATAATGTTGTCTTGAATACTTAAATCTTTATATAATTGGTTTCAATGTGTAACTTCATTTTTTTTTTCATCCAACATAGTGTTTGTGAGACTTATTTATATTCATTCTTTTTGCCTGTGGTATGAATACCATGTCTATGGTATGGTATGAATGTGAGATTTATTTATATTCATTCTTTTTGCTTATGGTACCAACATTTATTTATTCATTCTTCCGTTATAAACATTTAAATGGTTTTTCTTTCTTTTACTCTTTTTTTTACAATGCTATTTTATACATTCTCTCAAGTGGTTGTACCAATTCCCAGTCCCACCAGCGATGTATAAATATTCCTGATGCTTCTCTACTTTGCCAACATTTGATATTAAGCAACTTTTAAAATTTTTGCCAACCCAATTATTGTGAAATGGTATTTCATTGTGACCCTAATTTTTTCTTAATTACTAATAGAGTGTCATTGCATATGTTTATTAGCCTCTCTTGTGAATTGCCTATGCATCTTGTTTTTTTACTGTTTTTAGGAGTTAAAAAATATAGCTATCTGTATAGTATACTGTACAAGTACACATGAATATAAAAATTCAATATTTTTTTCCAATTTTCAGGCTCTTTCCACTTTTGTAATATCTTAATGAAAATAATTTTACAATTTAATTCAGCCAACATAAAAATAAACTCATAACCCAGAATCTTATCCCTATTAGATTCTGTATTACCTACTGAGACCTACAGTCCTCAGTCTATAACCTCTTTAATCTTTTTCCTCTTTTTGCCTTGCCTATCGCCTTTACTGTCTTGCTTTTTTGGTAGAAGTCTGAAAAATCTGTACCCTAAATGAATCTGACTCTTCATATTCAACATTTACACTGGGGTTCCTGCCTACAGTGGAGAAAAAAAAACACACAACCTAGAACTCACGGTTCTCTCACCCTGCTGCTCTCATAGGCAACTATTTCCTGCTTTCTTCTTAAATTTAAAATACTCTCTTATCCATCTTCACTCTCAGCTTATGAACTTACTTATTTCACTAAAGGCAGAGAAACAGTTGGAATAAAAGGGCCACATACTTTCTCCATCACAACCCCCAGGAAACTTCAACTGTGTCCAGAGTTCCTATGTCACTCCTATAACCACATCATGCTCTTATCTAAATTTAAACCTTCATCGGACCCCCCCATTTGATCTGCTCAATTATCTTTCTAGGCTGTCTGCCCTTTTGTGTGTCATCAATTTTGCCTCTTTACTGGATCATTACTATCATCATACAAATAAATAATACTTCTTCATATACTTGAGAAAAAAGTCTCTCTGAACTCTACTTCCTCTCCAACTAATGTTCCCTAGCCCCATTTCTCATCTCCCTTTTATGACTAAGTTACTAAGAAAAGTTGTGTGTAATTGCTTCTCCAATTCTCTCCTTTTATTCTCTTGTTTTAAGGATTTTATTTAGAAAAATTCAAACATACACAGAATTAGAACACGATAATGAAATCTTATATTCCTATCACCCAGATTTAACAATTATTTGCCATACTATCTAGATATTCCCTTTTCTCTCTTTTAGCTTAAGTACATAAAAGCATATTATTTTACTTCTCTAGTCACTTCACCATAATGACTTTTGTCAAGGTCAACTATGACCTCTACATTGCTAAGTCCAATGGTCAATTCTCAGTTCTCCTCATACTTGCCTTTCACCATTTTATAAAGTTGATCATTTGTCTTGTTGCAACATTTCCTTCACCTGCCTTCCAGTGTATCCTGCTTCTCTGGGTTTTCCTCCTGTTACACTGGACACTCCTCTTCAGTTTCACTTTCTGGTCTTTCTATAAATGGAGGCCTTGAGGTTTAGTTTCTTGGCTTCTTTTGTTCTTGGCCTAGATTTATCCCTGGGCGACCTAGCGCAATCTTCTGAATTTAAGTGCTGCTTAAATATCTAATGATTTGCAGTTATATCTCCAGACCAGTTCTCTTCTAAACCTGACTCATATATTCAACTTCTTTCTTGCCAGTATCCCTAAGATGTTTAATAGTCATCTTAACTTTGTTCCAAATTTTACTTGCAATCCTTTCACCTCTTGTCAGCAAATATCATCCTTTATAATCTTTGAAAATAGTATCTCCACTAGCCTAGTTTCTCATTGTTTTTCTCCCACAACCAACACAACCTGATGCTCTTGGTTCTACTTTTGAACTGGACTTCAAATTTGAACAATACTCATCATCTCCACTGTTACCACATTATAATTTCTAATGATATTATTATAATAGGTGTTTACCTGGTCTCCATTTATGGCTTACTCATAATCATGTTACTCATTCTATAGCAGATAAAGGAATCCTAGAATATAGAAGAATATGCGTGTACTATGTATATATAATCTATAAGCTGCATCATGTCACTTTTTGGCTCTAAATGATTTTTATTCCCATCAGAGTGTAGGCATAACTTCTTGCGCTTTGCTTTATTTTGCTTCACACATTTTTTTCTTTCTTTCTTTTTTAAAGATTTATTTATTTATTTTGAGAGAGTGAGAATGAGAGAGAGAGTGCACAAGAGAGGGGGGAGGGCCAGAGGGAGAAGCAGGTTCCTTGCTGAGCAGGAAGCCTGATGTGGGACCCGATCCCGGGACTCCGGGATCATGACCTGAGCCGAAGGCAGTCGCTTAACCAACTGAGCCACCCAGGCGCCCCCCTTTTTTTTCTTTTTAATGAATTGAAGGTTTGTGGCACATTTTTGTAGGCACATTTTTCAAACAGCATTTGCTCACATTGTGGCTTTGGGTCACATTTTGGTAATTTTGGAAATATTTAAAGTGTTTTTATTATTTGTTATAATGGTCTGCAATCAGTAATCTTTGATGTTACTATTGTGATTGTTTTGGGAAGTCACAAACCAGGCACATGGAAGATGGTTAACTTAGTAAATGTGTATATGCTGATTGTTCCACTGATTCCACTGACCAGCTGTTCCCTCATCTCACTCCCTCTCCTTGGACCTCTCTATTCACTGAGACACAATAATATTGAATGAAGTTAGGCCAATTAATACCTCTATGAGGGCCTCTAAGTGTTCAAGTGAAAGGAAGAGTTGTATGTCTCTCCTTTTAAATCAAAAGCTAGAAATGATTAAGCCTAATGAGGAGGCATGTCAAAAGTTGAGACAGGTTGAAAGCTAGTCCTCTTGAACCAAATAGTCAAGTGTAAATGCAAAGAAAAATTTTTAAAGGAACTTATACATGCTACTTTAGTGAACACACAAGTGATAAGAAAGTGAAACAGTCTTATTGTTGATACAAAGTTTGAGTGATTCAGAGAGAAGATCAAACCAGCCACTACATTCCCTTAAGCCAAAGCTTAATCCAGAACAAGGCTTTAACTCTCTTAAATTTTATGAAGGCTGAGAGTGGTAAAGAACCTGCAGAAGAAAAGTTGGAAGCTAGCAGAGTGGGCTCATGAATTTTAAGGAAAGAAGCCATTCCCATAACATAAAATTGCAAGGTGAAGCAACAAGTTATCCAGAAGATCTAGCTAAGATCATTAAGGGAGGTGGCTACACTAAACAGCAGATTTTCAAGATAGATCAAACAACCTCGTATTGGAAGGAGATTGCCATCCAGGGCTTTCATAGCTAGAGAGGAGAAGTCAGTGTGTGGCTTCAAAGCTTCATAGGACAGGCTGATTCTCTTGTTAGGGGCTAACACAGCTGGTGACTTTAGGTTGAAGCCAATGCTCATTACCATTATAAAAATCCTAGGGCCCTTAAGAAATAGGCTAAACCTACTGTGCCTGTGCTCTATAAATGGAATGCTAAAGCCTGGATGCTGGTGCATCTGTTTACAATATGGTTTATTGAATAAGCCTACTGTTGAGACCTACCGGTCAGGGAAGAAGTTTCTTTTTAAAATCTTACTGCTCATTGACAATGACCCTGGTCACCCAAGATCTCTGATGGAGATGTACGAGAAGATGAATGTTGTTTTCATGCCTGCTAACAACATCTATAGCATATGCATCAAGGAGTAATTTTGACTTTCAGTTCTTATTAGTTAAAAAATAGATTTCATAAACCTATTGCTGCCATAGATATTGATTCCTTTGATGGATTTGGGCAAAGTAAGTTGAAAACCTTCTGGAAAGGTGTCACCATCCTAGATGCCATTAAGAACATTCATGATTCATGAGGTGAGGTCAAAATATCAACATTAACAAGAGTTTGGAAGAAGTTGATTCTACCCTCATAGATGACTTTGAGGGGTTCAAGACTTCAGTGAAGAAAGTAATTGAAGAGGAGGTAAAAATAGCAGGGGAACTAGAATTAGAAGTAGAGCCTGAAGGAGTGACTGAATTGCTGCAATCTCATTTTAGACTTTGATGGATGAGGACTTGCTTCTTATGGATGGGCAAAGAAAGTGATTTCTTGAGATGGAATCTACTCCAGATGAAGATGCCGTGAAGACTGTTGGAATTACAGCAGAGGACTTAGAATGTTACATAAACTTAGTTGGTAAAGCAGTAGCATGGTTTCATAGGATTGACTCCAATTTTGAAAGAAATTCTGTGGGTAACGTGCTATCAGATAACATCACGTGCTACAGAGAAATCATTTGTGAAAGGAAAAATCAACGTGGCAAACTTCATTGTTGTCTTATTTTAAGAAATTGCTGCAACCACCCCAACCTTCAGCAACCACCACCCTGATCAGTCAGCAGCCATCAACATCTAGGCAAGACCTCCACCAGCAAAAAGATTATGACTTGCTGAGAGCTCAGATGATGGTGAGCAATTTTTAGCAATAAAGTGTTTTCTAATTAGGGAATGTACATTATTATTTTAGACATGATACTATTGCACATTTAATGGGTGACAGTATAGTGGAAAGATGATTTTTATGTGCACCAGGAAACCAAAATATTAATTTGATTCACTTTATTGAGGTGTTCTGAAATCAAACCCGCAATACCAAGGTAAGCCTATAAAAGCCAGTCTTTCAAGGCTTATAAGATAAGCATGCATTTATCCTCCATGCCAGAACACTTTGAGGAGTGGAAGAAGACAATAAAACTGATTCAGAGGATAGGATTTTGAAATATGCTCTTGTGAATGGACAAATTGTATTAACCATATTTGTAGATATAAAGTAATTATACTCAAGAAATATTTTTACAACTAAAATTTTCTCCCCAATCAGTGGTTGTTAAAGCAACATTTAAGAACAAAATATCTTACCTAAAAATGATCATAACCTGAATAATTATTCTTACACATTTTCACACACTTTAGCCATGGCTTAGCTGTAACTATCTCTAATGCTATGTCACTGGTATTTTTAAGTAAAAAAACTTACCATGACTTTATTAATTTTATTTTTAAAATATTTTTTCAAGTATTCCTTGAATGTGCAATGTATCATTAATTTGAAAGTGATGATATTTTCAACGTGTTCTTGTTTGCAAACTGTCAATAATTTCAAGCTACCAAAATCTTTAGACCTGAAATTTTGGAAGGGGCTCTGTTTGTTGAATACTTCACATATTTTTAATTTCTTGTTTTGAAAAAAGTATATCAACATCTAGAGGATTTTTAAAAAATGTTCAATACCATTGCAGGATCCTTAGCTTTATTGACAAAGCAGTTGTTCAGAGTCAAACATTTCCAAAATATTATGTGGGCAGCAAAGGATTAAGTTACGTACTCTCATGTAGAATTACCTATATCTATTTTTATATGGAGTATTTAACATTAACTTACTCAGGAAAGTTTTGTGGTAAATTAAGCTATATGCATATGTGTATGTGTTTGTAAATTTGATAATTATAACTCTTGTTTTATTTTCAGAACATTGCTATTTGTTTGAATGCAAATGAAAGTTATATGTGCACTATACCCAATTTAAGAATCTCTTTCTAGAGGGGGGAGCAAGATGGCGGAGGAGTAGGAGACCTGGATTTCGTCTGGTCTCAGGAATTCAGCTGAATAGGGATCAAACCATTCTGAACACCTACGAACCCAACAGGAAATCGAAGAAAAGAATAGCAATAACTCTCTGAACAGAAAAGCGACCACTTTCTGGAAGGTAGGCTGTGCGGAGAAGTGAATCTGAGGCAATATTCGGGAGGATAGACGGCAGGGGAGGGGGTTTCCATTGGACGCTTCTGGCAAGTGATAGAGCAGCGGAGCACAAAATCAGAACTTTTAGAAGTCGGCTCCACTGAGGGACGTCACTCCAGTGGCTAAGTGGGGGGGGGGGGGGTGGAACCCTCGCAGGACAGTGTGGTCTCAAGACCCTCCGGGTCACAGAAAGACCGGGGGTGCCTGAGTGTGGCAAAGCTCCCAGGTATCAGAGCGGGGAAGCCGGCTTCAGAGATGGAGCTGAGATGCGGACTCTCAGCTTGGGGTTGCCATAAACTGTGATCCGCGGCACAGTCGGGCCACTGCTCCTCCAGCAGGGACCCAACAGGTGGCAGATCTGGGGACACTCCCCTTCCTCCCCTGGGAGGAGCGGCACAGGAGTGCACTGCAGGGATCTGCTGGGTTTGGAGACTCCACACTGATTCGGGTGCCAGAGATAGAAATGCTCGGTCACAGGCTGGGTGAGCAATGAGTGCGGCCAGAGACTGGGGAGATGGGAGTGATTGACTGCTTTTCTATGGGGGGGCGCACTGAGGAGCGGGGCCCCGAGTTCTCAGCTCCTCCAGGGTGGAGATTGGGAGGCCACCATTTTCACTCTCATCCTCCAAAGCTGTAGGGAAAGCTTGCAGGGAAAAAAGCTCCCGAGAGCAAACATGAGCAGATTACTTAGCCCGGACTGCCAAGGGCGGGGCAGTTCCGCCTTGGGCAAAGACATTTGGGAACCATGGAAACAGGCCCCTCCCCCAGAAGGTCAGCAAGAACTGCCAGACAAGACCAAGTTTACCGATCAATGAGAATGGCAGAACTCCAGCTCCAGGGGAATACTGCACATAGAATTCATGGCTTTTTCCCATGATTCTTTAGTCTTTCAAAGTTAATTTTTTTAACTGTCTTTTTTTTTTTTGAATTTTTCTTTTTCCTTTTTTCAACCAACATCTTAACAATCCCTTTTTTTAAAAAAAAGTTATTTTTCATTTTTAGAGTCATATTCTATCCCTTCCTAGTAGTTACCCTTATTTTTGGCATATATATATAAGTTGTTCTCTCTTTAAAATTTTGAGATACAGTTTCTTCTAACAGATCAAAATATACCCTGAATCTCTAGTGTATGGCTTTGTTCTAGTCTCCTGCCTGATCACATTCTCTCCTTTTTTTTCCTTTTTTTTAAATCCTCTTCTTTCTTTTTCCAAACAACTTCTTATCAATTCCTTTTATAAAATTTTTTATAATTTTCAATTTACAGTCATATTCCATCCCTTCATCATATCAACCCTTATTTTGTACATATATAAGTCTTTCTTTCTTTAAAATTTGGGAGGCACTTTCTTCTAACAGACCAAATTACACCCAAAATCTAGTGTGTGGCACTGATCTATGCACCAGCCTGATCATATTCTGTTTTTTGTTTTGTTTTGTTCTGTTTTGTTTTTGTTTTTATCTTTTTCCTTTTTTTTTTCCCCTTTCTTTTTTCTTTCTTTCCCTTTCTTTTCCCCTGGTTTCAGGTCTTTTCTGATTTGTATAGAGTATATTTTCTGGGGACATTGTTACCCTGTTAGCATTTTGATCTCTCATTCATCTATTCTCCCCTGGACAAAATGACAAGATGGAAAAAATCACCTCAACAAAAAGAACAAGAGGTAATACCGTCTGTCAGGGATCTACTCAATACAGACATTAGTACGATGTCGGACCTAGAATTCAGAATCATGATTTTAAAGATACTAGCTGGGCTTGAAAAAATCGTGGGAGTTATTAGAGAAACCCTTTCTGGAGAAATAAAAGAACTAAAATCTAACCACTTGAAATCAGAAAGGCTATTAATGAGGTGCAATCAAAACTGGGGGCACTAACTGCTAGGATAAATGAGGCAGAAGAGAGAATCAGCAATATAGAAGACCAAATGATGGAAAATAAAGAGGCTGAGAAAAAGAAGAGATAAACAACTACTGGATCATGAGGGCAGAATTTGAGAGATAAGTGATACAATAAGATGAAAAAACATTAGAATAATTGGGATCCGAGAAGAAGAAGAAAGAGAGGGGCAGAAGGTATATTGGAGCAAATTATAGCAGAGAACTTCCCTAATGTGGGGAAGGAAACAGGCATCAAAATCCAGGAGGCACAGAGAACCCCTCTCAAAATCAATAAAAATAGATCAACACCCCGACATCTAATAGTAAAACTTACGAGTCTCAGAGACAAAGAGAAAATCCTGAAAGCAGCTCGGGAGAAGAGCTATGTAACCTACAATGGTAGAAACATTAGATTGGCAACAGACCTATCCACAGAGACCTGGCAGGCCAGAAAGGACTGGCATGATATATTCAGAGCACTAAACGAGAAAAATATGCAGCCAAGAATACTATATCCAGCTAGGCTGTCATTGAAAATAGAAGGAGAGATAAAAAGGTTCCAGGACAAACAAAAACTAAAGGAATTTGCAAACACGAAACCAGCCCTACAAGAAATATTGAAAAGGGTCCTCTAAGCAAAGAGAGATCTAAAAGCAGCATAGACCAGAAAGGAACACAGACAATATACAATAACAGTCACCTTACAGGCAATACAATGGCACTGAATTCATATCTTTCAATAGTTACCCTGAGTGTAAATGGGCTGAATGCCCCAATCAAGAGACACAGGCTATCAGATTGGATTAAAAAACAAGACCCATCAATATGCTGTCTGCAAGAGACTCATTTTAGACCCAAAGACACCCCCAGATTGAAAGTGAGGGGGTGGAAAACCATTTACCATGCTAATGGACACCAAAAGAAAGCTGGGGTGGCAATCCTTAGACAAATTAGATTTTAAACCAAAGACTGTAATAAGAGATGAAGAAGGACACTATATCCTACTTAAAGGGTCTATCCAACAAGAAGATCTAACAATTGTAAATATCTATGCCCCTAACATGGGAGCAGCCAATTAGATAAGGCAATTAATAACAAAAGCAAAGAAACACATTGACAACAATACAATAATAGTGGGGGACTTTAACACCCCCCTGACTGAAATGGACAGATCATCTAAGCAAAAGATCAACAAGGAAATAAAGACTTTAAATGACACACTGGACCAAATGGACTTCACAGACATATTCAGAACATTCCATCCCAAAGCAACGGAATATACATTCTTCACTAGTGCCCATGGAACATTCTCCAGAATAGATCACATCCTAGGTCACAAATCAGGTCTCAACCAGTACCAAAAGATTGGGATTATTCCCTGCATATTTTCAGACCACAATGCTTTGAAACTAGAACTCAACCACAAGAGGAAAGTCGGAAAGAACTCAAATACATGGAGGCTAAAGAGCATCCTACTAACGAATGAATGGGTCAACCAGGAAATTAAAGAAGAATTAAAAAGATTCATGGGAACAAATGAAAATGAAAACACAACTGTTCAAAATCTTTGGGATGCAGGAAAGGCAGTCCTGAGAGGAAAGTATTTAGCAATACAAGCCTTTCTCAAGAAACAAGAAAGGTCTCAAATACACAACCTAAACCTACACCTAAAGAAGCTAGAGAAAAAACAGCAAATAAAGCCTAAACCCAGCAGGAGAAGAGAAATAATAAAGATCGGAGCAAAAATCAATGAAATAGAAATGAAAAGAACAGTAGAACAGATCAACGAAACTAGGAGCTGGTTCTTTGAAAGATTTAACAAGATTGATAAACCCCTGGCCAGACCTATCCAAAAGAAAAGAGAAATGACCCAAATCAACAAAATCATGAATGAGAGAGGAGAGATCACAACCAACACCAAAGAAATACAAACAATTATAAGAACATATTATGTGCAACTCTATGCCAGCAAATTAGATAATCTGGAAGAAATGGATGCATTCCTAGAGATGTATCAACTACCAAAACTGAACCAGGAAGAAATAGAAAACCTGAACAGACCTATAACTACTAAGGAAATTGAAGCAGTCATCAAAAATCTCCCAACAAACAAAAGCCCAGGGCCAGATGGCTTCCCAGGGGAATTCTGCCAAACATTTAAAGAAGAATTAATACCTATTCTCCTGAAACTGTTCCAAAAAATAGAAATGGAAGGAAAACTTCCAAACTCGTTTTATGAGGCCAGCATTACCTTGATGCCCAAACCAGACAAAGACCCCATCAAAAAGGACAGTTACAGACCAATATCCTTGATGAAAATGGATGCAAAAATTCTCACCAAAATACTAGCCAATAGGATCCAACAGTACATTAAAAGGATTATTCACCACGACCAAGTGGGATTTATCCCTGGGCTGCAAGGTTGGTTCAACATCCACAAATCAATCACCGTGCTACAATACATTAACAAAAGAAAGAACAAGAATCATATGATCCTCTCAATAGATGCAAAAAAAGCATTTGACAAAATACAGCATCCTTTCTTGATCAAAACTATTCAGAGTATAGGGATAGAGGGTACATACCTCAATATCATAAAAGCCATCTATGAAAAACCTACAGTGAATATCATTCTCAATGGGGAAAAACTGAGAGCTTTCCCCCTGAGGTCAGGAACGTGGCAGGGATGTCCACAATCACCACTGCTATTCAACATAGTATTAGAAGTCCTAGCCACAGCAATCAGACAACAAAATAAATCAAAGGCATCCAAATCAGCAAAGAAGAAGTCAAACTCTCACTGTTTGCAGATGATATGATACTGTATGTGGAAAACCCAAAAGACTCCACCCCAAAACTGCTAGAACTCATACAGGAATTCAGTAAAGTGGCAGGATATAAAATCAATGCGCAGAAATCAGTGGCATTCCTATACACCAACAACAAGACAGAAGAGAGACAAATGAAGGAGTCGATCCCATTCACAATTGCACCCAAAACCATAAGATACCTAGGAATAAGTCTAACCAAAGAGGCAAAGGATCTGTACTCAGAAAACTATAAAATACTCATGAAAGAAATTGAGGAAGACACAAAGAAATGGAAAAACGTTCCATGCTCATGGATTGGGTGAACCAACATTGTGAAGATGTCAATGCTACTTAGAGCAATCTACACATTCAATGCAATCCCCATCAAAATACCATCCTCTTTTTTCCAAGAAATGGAACAAATAATCCTAAAATTTGTAGGGAAACAGAAAAGACCCCGAATAGCCAGAGGAATGTTGAAAAAGAAAAGCAAAGGTGGCGGCATCACAATTCCGGACTTCCAGCTCTATTATAAAGCTGTCATCATCAAGACAGTATGGTACTGGCACAAAAACAGACACATAGATCCGTGGTACAGAATAGTGAGCCCAGGAATGGACCCCCAACTCTATGGTCAACTAATCTTTGACAAAGCAGGAAAGAATGTCCAATGGAAAAAAGTCTCTTCAACAAATGGTGTTGGGAAAATAGGACAGCCACATGCAGAAGAATGAAACTGGACCATTTTCTTACACCACACACAGAAATAGACTCCAAATGGTTGAAAGACCTAAATGTGAGACAGGAGTTCATCAAAATCCTAAAGGAGAACACAGGCAGCAACCTCTTTGACCTCAGCCACAGCAGTTTCTTCCTAGAAACATTGCCAGAGGCAAGGGAAGCACGGGCAAAAATGAACTATTGGGATTTCATCAAGATAAAAAGCTTTTACACAGCAAAAGGAACAGTCAACAAAACCAAAAGACAACCGGCAGAATGGGAGAAGATATTTGCAAATGACATATCAGATAAAGGGCTAGTATCCAAAATCTATAAAGAACGTATCAAACTCAACACCCAAAGAACAAATGATCCAATCAAGAAATGGGCAGAAGCCACGAACAGACATTTTTCCAAAGAAGACATCCAAATGGCCAACAGACACATGAAAAAGTGCTCAACATCGCTCGGCATCAGGGAAATCCAAATCCAAACCTCAATGAGATACCACCTCACACCCGTCAGAATGGCTAAGATTAACAAGTCAGGAAACGACAGATGTTAGCGGGGATGCAGAGAAAGGGGAACCCTCCTACACTGTTGGTGGGAATGCAAGCTGGTGCAACCACTCTGGAAAATAGTATGGAGCTTCCTCAAAAAGTTGAAAATAGAGCTACCATATGATCCAGCAATTGCACCACTGGGTATTTCCCCCAAAGATACAAATGTAGGGATCTGAAGGGGTATGTGCACCCTGACGTTTATAGCAGCAATGTCCACAATAGCCAAATTGTGGAAAGAGCCAAGATGTCTATTGACAGATGAATGGATAAAGAAGAAATGGTATATATATACAATGGAATATTATGCAGCCATTAAAAGGAATGAAATCTTGCCAATTGCAACGATGTGGATGGAACTGGAGGGTGTTATGTTGAGAGAAATAAGTCAATCAGAGAAAGACATGTATCATATGACCTCACTGATATGAGGAATTCTTAATCTCAGGAAACAAACTGAGGGTTGCTGGAGTGGGGGTGGTGTGAGAGGGACGGGGTGGCTGGGTGATAGACATTGGGGAGGGTATGTGCTGTGATGAGCGCTGTGAATTGTGCGAGACTGTTGAATCACGGATCTGTACCTCTGAAACAAATAATGCAATATATGTTAAGAAAAGAAAAGAAGATAGCAGGAGGGGAAGAATGAAGGGGGGAAATTGGAGGGGGAGACGAATCATGAGAGACGATGGACTCTGAAAAACAAACTAAGGGTTCTAGAGGGGAGGGGGGTAGGGGGATGGGGTAGCCTGGTGATGGGTATTAAAGAGGGCACGTTCTGTGTGGAGCACTGGGTGTTATGCACAAGCAATGAATCATGGAACACTACATCAAAAAAGAAAAAAAATCTCTTTCTGTATTTTCAACGTAGAACGTTGGTACAATAAGGCTGTTCTTCAACATTTGTATTTGTTTTATTACTGCAGTGCTAAACTTTCTAACTGAATTAACAAAACAACTTCTACAAGAATTCTAGCTATTTAACACTTAAAAGAATTAACTTTGGAGAAGTTTATTTTTGCCCATAAATTATATGAAAATTTCATATCATTATTGGAGTTAAAATTTTCTGAAGCATCAAATAACACAGAAATGAAACTGGAATTTTTACTTGCTGGTGAAATTCTTTTGCAGCCATCATTTTGCTCTTCATCACAAGAAACTTGTGATTTAAAAGAAAAGGCACACTTAACAGAGTCACATGTAAATGAAGATTCTGCAGTTACCAGCACTAAATCATCATCTTGAATGTAGTCTTCTTAAGAAAAGAAAAACACGAATGTGTAAAGTAGACAGTAAGAGATCTCCAGCAGATTCTTCTTCTGGTTTTCTTTGTGGTCAGTGATCTCATAATGGCCTCCGTGGAAGATGATCAATGTTGAGAAACAGGAATAGGAGCAGGGTCTCTGTACAAATGTTACAAGTATTTTTCAATGTTGGAGCTTGGGAGATTGCACAAGTCTATGAATAATGCGAAAGGAAACTTTACCCTGAGGATCTGGAAGTGTGGCTGCCATTGAGTACCATGCTCTTCTATAATGCCATAAGTATGAAAAGAACCATTTTCTTCCACAGGACTGATTGTGAAAAATAAAAGATCATAATTTATGTACATCCTGATAACTACATAATAGTTAATCCTGTGCTGTTTAGTTTCTACCAGGCACTGTTGAAAATAATTTAGATATATTAATACATGTTATTCTTTTTTTTTTTAAAGATTTTATTTATGTATTTGAAAGAGAGAGAATGAGAGAGAGAGAAAGCACATAAGATGGGGGGAGGGTCAGAGGGAGAAGCAGACTCAGCAGGGAGCCCGATGTGGGACTCGATCTGGGGACTCCAGGATCATGACCTGAGCTGAAGGCAGTCGCTTAACCAACTGAGCCACCCAGGTGCCCCTACATGTTATTCTTAATAACCCTGTGAGGTAGGTGTTGTAAATCTCCAAATTACAGAGGAGGAAACTGACAGCCAGAGAAATTAAATAGCGTGCATTGGATTACATGGCTAAAATGTGGAAGATGTGTACTAAACCTTGGTGCTATGGATTGAATTGTATCCACAGTGGGACTGTATTTGGAGATAGGGACTTTAGGAAGTAATTAGGTTAAATGAGGTCATAGGGTGGGGCCCTAATCTGATGGGATTTACTATGTTCTTATAAGAAGACGGGAGGGGGGAGATACCAGAGATCACTTGTGTTTTCTCTCTCTCTCTCTGCCAGGTGAAGATATAGCTAGAAGGTAGATATCTGCAAGCCAGCAAGAGAGCTCTCCCCAAGAACCTAATTGGCCTGCACCTCTATCTTAGACTCCCCCACCTCCAGAAAAAAGAGAAAGACATTTCTGTTAAGCCATCCAGGCTATGGTATTTTGTTACAGCAGCCTGAGTAAAAATAATCTACCAGGCAATTTGGCACCAGAGTTTGTGCCTCTTACCATTAAAAACTCCAGGTGCTGCAATGACGTGTCCAAGTCTCCTCAAACTTGTATTCTGGAGTGCCCAAGTCAGCCGAGTGAAATGTGCAAATGAGCGTTCTCCTATGTACTTGTTTCCTAGGGCTGCTGTAACAACCTAGCACCAACTCAGCGGCTTAAAACAATAGAAATTTATTCTCTCACATTTATGGAGTCTACAAGTCTGGACTCAAGGTGTCAGCAGGGCCCTGCTTCCTCTGAAGGCTCTAGGAAAGAGTTCTTCCTTGTCTTCCATCTTCTGGTGACTTCAGATATTTTTTGACTTGTGGCAGAATAATTCTAGTCTAAGTGTCTGTCTTCACATGGTCTTCCTCAAATGCCTTTCTGGGCACCCTCTTCTCTTCTTACAAAGGTACCAGTCATTGGATGTAGGGCTGACCCTAATCTGGTACGACCTCATTTTAACTTAGTTATATCTGCAAAGATACTATTTCATGTTCTAGTTGAACTTGAACTGGGGGGGACACTAGTCAACCTACCATCATATCTCAAGGACGCCTAGGTAAAGAATTAAGAACTACTTGCACCTCTAAGAAACTAGGAAAGGGACCATTTTAAATGAGCCTGCCTGCCTTCCTCCTTCCCTTCCTCCCTCCCTCCCTCCCTCCCTCCCTCCCTCCCTCCCTTCCTTCCTTCCTTCCTACCTACCTACCTACCTACCTACCTACCTACCTACCTACCTACCTTTCTTCCATCCTTCCTTCCTTCCTTCCTCTGGATTTGCTGCTCAGAAGGATTAGGCTGGATTCTATCTTCTTTTCCAGAGAAACAAGAAATTAACTTCTTCCATAGTTCCTGTGTTTTGAAGAAGGGGTTGTAGGATTTAGAGCTATGTATGTGGCTGGAAGAGAACTAATTTCAGAGAACTAATTTCAGAATTAATTTAGAATTAGGGTCACTATGGTACATGTGAATCCCAGAACCTTCTCTTCAGCAAATATTGTGTTGGAAAAGCTGATTGAGCTTCAGGAAACAGCCATATTGAGATTTGTTAGGGAGTTTTTCTCTTTCTGATAAATATTTAAAACCATAGGTGTTATTTTTTTGGAAGTCATCCTGAAAGTGTTGCCATCTGCATTTTTTCATTATGGGGTTGGAATAAACACACATACATTGCTAGGAAAGATAGTTTGTACAACATTTACTTATTTTGTTAGCTCCCAGATATAAATAAGAACAGAGTATAAGAAAGTGAACTTAGAACAATTAAGAACTTAAAAAGATTTTGAATAAATAAAGGAAGCTTAGAGGCTGAGGGAAAAGGTCTACAATTTATGAATATTGAATTACAGATTTGAACATAATACCTCAAAATATCTGTGTTGTTTAAGATCTTGAATGTTGGAATACAGTGAGGATGGACAAAAGTCAGAGTGGTAGACCAAGAAAATCTTAATGGATGGAGCCAAGGCCAGGACATAGCTGCTTTAGGAGCCCGTTCAGAGTCAGCGTATTTTCTGAGAAATGGACAGGTGTATGAACTGAAAGTTCTGTGCCACTAAAGTAGGTACTATTGCAGGTCCAGGTCGCTTTGCTGTGGTTAATCTCTGATTAAATGGAAGTGAGGAGAGCATATCCTTCTCTGACCTATGAATCCATGGAGACAAGTTGTTTTTCATCTTGGAGAATTGCTGGCACTTTTAGATGGGCTATCAAAGACTCTAAAAATCTGGCCCCACTGCTAGCAAGGCCTGTCCACTGGGGGTAGCAGGCTCTAAGGGTGGAGGCAATTGGAATCACTTGGGGGAGGGTGGGACTCCGTCAATTGTGGATTTGAGCCTTGAATGATGCCATTGGCAACAGGGGAGCTCTGACAGGATTGATTTAAGGACAGAGTATAAGCAACTCTAGGGATTTGCGTAAATACTTATGTGGAGAGTGAAGTCTGGGAAAATGAAAATGACTAGAAGTAAAGGTCTAGCGTCTGCAAGACACTATAATCTAAGCATGACCGTCAATGGCATCTCACTTTTGCCATAAAGCTAGTGAGGCATTAGGAGGTTCTTCATGACAAAACAACGCATATTAGGGCAGGGCCAAGGTGGTCAATAGCTGAGAGGTTGGAGATAAGCTTCTTGCATTCGACGTCTGGCTCTATTATTTACTAGTTTGTGAATTTAGAAGGTAAATTAATCTCTCTATGCCTCAGTTCCTTTTACTTGCAAAAGGGCGCACAATAATGCTTTCTTCATTGGGTTGTGAGTTTCAGGGTCTCAAATTATTAAGTACTTAAAACAGTCAGGCCCATAGTACAGGCTGTATATGTATTTAGATAAGAGTCAACCAAGGAAATGGAAGAGAACAAAGAATTGTGTTTTTAAAAGGATAAAAATAAAAGGTGAGAGGCTGAATTTGTTAGCATTTCAGGGACATTGTTCATGGACTCTGTGAACACGGATTGCACACCTCCCGTGTGTCAGATAGGATTGGCTGGTTGTGGCTCTAAACCAATAAGCTCCAGCAACAGGTGAACTGATCAGAGGGGTACTGGCATCTGTTGTCTTCCATGATTCAGAATTGCCACTGAACCTCTGCCTGGACTGATGGCCAGCCTGAATGTTTCCCTACCCAGCTAGAAACAGGCAGTCCTCCAGCCTTAAGGAGTGACCCTACAGATGAAGAGCCTGAAGCACGGACTTTGCCCAGGGCCACACAGCTCCTAAGTGGAAGAGCTGTGTGTTCTTTCCCAGGCTCTCCTCGGAGGGTGCTTAGGGCATTGCTAGCAGGGTAGTGATACCTGAAACTGACTATGGCACCAGACATGTCAGGAGGTTGTATTAAAGAAACACATGTATAAAGCCTCATAATAGGCACGTTATAGGCTCCTGTTAGAAGGATGTCGCATTTCTTAAATAACTCTCCTCTGCTTGTTCTCTTAGAAATCCAGCCTTGGTCAAATACAGAGCACTGTGAGCAGGGCTTCTGGGATGCTGCAAAGCATAATGGCTCGGCCTTCAGGCTCTGGAGACCCTACTCCTTGTATTCAAATCCCAGCTCTTCCACTTAGGAGCTGTGTGACCCTGGGCAAAGTCCGTGCTTCAGGCTCTTCATCTGTAGTGGGAATGATAAACACTCTTCACAAGAGTGTTGTGAAGATTCGATGAGTTAACACATGTGAGACCTCCAAATGTTGCTTAGGGCATAGTAAATGACCTTAATAGATGTTAAACACTACTATTAATATAATAGTGCAACAAAAAATAGTATCAGGAAAACTTCACAGATAGTTCAAGATACAACACAAGACTGACAAAGTCAGATTTGCACTTTCTGTAAGGGCTTTGACACCAGAGCCCTTTCCCTACTGATCATCACTATCAATGGCTCCAGTGGGACCACATGCCGGAAAAGGCTGGAGTAAGGATTGTGGTAGCAGCAGTACTGAAAGTTAAAGCAGAAAGCTCATCAAGGATATATATATATTTAAAGTAGGCTCCATGCCCAACATGGGGCTTAAACTCATGACCCCAAGATCAAGAGTGGCATGCTCCACTGACTGAGCCAGCCAGGCTCCCCAAGGATCTCCTGGATGTAGGAGATTCTGAGGTTAGGGCAGCAGGCTCATTGTAAAAACCTACCACCTGGTGAGTCTGAAATCCAGTCTTCTTACCACAGCCTACAGTGTCCTACTTGATCTCTTTGCTTGCCTGCCTAGCTCTGTGGCCTTGTTTCTACTTTCCCCACCAACACCCTTCATTGCACTCTGCCTTTTCTTTTCCTCACATATCTCAAGTTCAAAGCTCATTCCAGTCCCAGACTTTTGAACTTGAAATTGCCTCTGCCTGACATGTTCAGCCTCTAGAGGCTCTCCTCGCCGGGCACTGCTCACTCAGGCCAGGTTTCCCTGAATGCTTATTGAGAAACCCCCAGCAGAGACCTTAGGCATTTTCAATCTCACTACTTTGCTTTCTTGTCTTCTCTGTATTTATCCTCATGCAAAATTATCTTGTTTATTTGCTTACTTGTATGGTGAAAGCATGGATTTTGTCTCAACCATTATTTTTCTTCTGTCTCTAGAAAAGTGCATGGCATACAGTAGGGAATCAATAACTATTTGTTATGGATGAAAAATATTCTGGCTGCTCAGCAGAAGGGGATTGGAATTTAGAGGTAAACTATCTTCAGACCCCACAGCTGAATGGGGCGGACAAAGTCAGGCATGGATATTTTCAGGACTTTTCACTCCTAGGGTGAAGTTTTCTGTCTATGCATGAGATTGGTTCATTTTAAAAAGGGGAGTACAGGCCTGTAATCCTCCAGGTATAGTTTGGACTGAACTTGGCAGGTTTATGCCTATCTTTTCTCTGCTTTCCATTTCTATTTAAACATGCAGAACTAAAACAACATTAGTTAGTAGGTGAAGGGAAAAAAAAAAAGGTTTTGGGAGCCGTCTCAGTTTTATATGGATTTTTAACATTTTGTTAATGTAGTATTTCAAATTCATGGATAACAGATTGGCTATTCAACAAATGATGCCGAGAAAACTAGTTAGCCTTTGGGGGAAAAGTGTAATGAAAATCCATACCTCACTGAAATCAATTTCAGATAGAGCAATGCATGTAATATTAAAAAGTAAAATTTCAACAACAGTTGAAGAAAATAGAAGTGAATATTTTAGAATCTTTGATAGAGGACAACTTTTCTGTGCAGGACATCAAGCCAGGAGCTGTAAAGGAAGTGGCTGACAGAGTTGCCTAGAAAAACATTAAAAGTTTCCGTAAGGAAGAGTAGGTCCCATAAACAAAACTAAGAGACATTTACAAACTGGAAAAACATGTTTACAAAATAACATTAATGTATTTAGAGATATATTCACACACACATATTCACACACACACACACACACACACACACACACACACACACACACACACACACTCACAATTCAGTGAGAAATCACCTAACCTTCCTAAGGCGGCTGGTGCTGGTGGCCCCTCATGAGTCACCTCTCTTCTCCTTCATTTCCTCTTTGCCTGTGTATTCAGGTTCCCACTAGAGAGGCTAAATTGTCCCCAGAAACATGCTTTGAATGGTCTCTGCAGCTAGACCAAGAACATCTGACTCGGTCATGGTCAGTGGGATCTGAGTTGAGATCTGCTGGGCCTCCTAGGATATGCTTTTCCCCCTGATTAAAAGAAGCTCAGAATAAAAGAATAAAAGATACCCTTTTTCTTTTTAACTCGACATTGCTATGTCTGCCTGGGTGCCGCATTTTGCTACATTTGAGGGATAAGCCAAAAGTTTTAAGCCTAAAGACCAAGCTTGTATGCTAGGGAATTCAATTCCATATTTAATTTGAGAAATCATGTTAAAGGTGGAACATGATTTTGTACTTTATCATTCTTTTAAATGTCCCTATCATTTTTCTTTTCTAAACTAGAAGCCTAGGCGGGTTACATCTGTCAATAGTCTTTGAAGTTTTTTTTTTTTTTTAATCATGAACATGTCAAATATTTGAATTAACTATCAGTCAGAAGGCTCAGCAAAGAAGTCCACCGTTTGTGGATCTGCTACCAGCCAGCGCATACTCTGCGTGCAGTTGGCAGTCTCAGGGTTTTCTAACCCGTGAGCCACATGGTACATGCAGCGTTTCAGGCATCAGGAATCCCTGGCAACCAGGCCAAATGGCAAAATAAATGCCCATTGTCCTAAACGAGGCTGTTGTAGCTAACTTCATGCACTTCTGATCCATGTTTTAATCAGCTAACGAGCTGATGGCCTGTTCCACTGGCCCATCTGTGTTCTCATGTTCTGTGTTCTCTATGACACTGCCCTACTTCGTCCTTGGGCTGCCCTCCTGTACCTCCCATACCTCCTGTACCGGATCATTCACAACGTCCTCTGGAGGTGCTCCTCCATAATTGGCAAACTCCACTGTATCCTCCGTGGACATCTCCATGTTTTCTCCATTGTCCTGTCTTCACTGATAACTGCCTTCTTCATGCGTGCACCACTTCTGCCCTTTTTCTGTTTACTTCCCTTACCCAACATAACTCATGGCCAGGAATGAGGCTTTGGTGACCTCCTTTATCTCCATTATCACCTCCAGCTCATGACTCTTCCACTCTGTAAATAACGCTAATTCTTTCCCCCCAAGCCAGCGTGTTGAGGACTGTGTTGCCTAGTTTACTATCATCACCCCATATACATCTTCAGCTCACAGGGTGAACCCTTCAGTGTCTTGGCTTCTCACTGCATTGGACATTCTCTTTTTCTCCGCTTTAACAGTCCACTCTAGTGGGCATCCCTAACATCATGTCATCACCTCCAATTTCTTTTCCCCTAAAATCAGTCATTCAGGCCTCACTCTCTTTACCATGTCCTCTTATATGTTCAGCTTATTTATTCAACCATCCCTTTTCAGCTGTTCAGTCCTATCTATATCCCATATCCATTCCTATCCATTCATGACTTTATTTGTCAACAGCTACCTTTCATACCTCATCAGCCAGGTTAAATTGCATGACTCATCATTTCAACAACACCCTTGCCAGTTATCTTATACTCCTTTTCTGTCTTTTTTTTTTCCCATCACTTTCACCTGAAATTGTCCCAAATTCAGATCAGCTTGACTGTTTCATTTTTTCCTGTTTTCACTTCATTAACCATCAGCGCTTCTAGCTTTATGTCCTCTCCTTTATCCCCTCCCCAAAGTTTATTATCCAAATTCTCAACATAGTTGCCTAAATGTTTTCATTTCCTTCCATCCAATTTACTCATTTAGTCCTGTCAGTATTCTGACCTCATCCTGCCACCAAAATAATACATGTTAAGACCACAAATGATCCCCATCTTCCTAAATTCTTCAGACAATTATTAGTATTTATTTGTACTTTCATCAAGATACCGTGGTTCTGACTCACCAGTCTTGAAGTAACTCTCTTTTCTTGGTTTCCATGTCAAGATATGCTTTTTCCTTCATTCTTTTCAGATCACTATTTTCTGCTTCTTTGTGGGAGTTCCTTCTTCTCTACCCACCCAACAAACACTGATATTGCCAAGGGTCAGTCTTAATTGATCTATTCAAAGTTTATACTATATACTATACTATAATTTTATACTATATGATATAACCTATATCACTAATACCTATGGATTAAAGTTTTCTCAGTATGCAAATGACTCAAATATATGTCTCTAGATTTACCTATCTCCCAAGTTGCTGACAAGGATATACAGCTGCTAGTTGAGATCTACTTTTGGATGTGGGGGAGGCACCTCAAACCAAATATGTCCAAAACTGAACAAATGATCTCTATCCATCTCCCCTAGAAAACAAAAATAAGCACAACACAGGTTCTCTGCCAGTGACACCAACATTTGTCTAGTTGTATGAACTAGAAATCCTCCAAGTTCTGTGCATAATGAAACCCTATCAGTTTCAACTTCCACACAACCTAGGATGCCATCATTCCTCTCTAGGAATACTATCTGATGTCATAACCACCCTCTCTTCTATTTTTGCGACCATCCCACCCAACACTTTTTCCACATGAACCCAATTAGATAACTCGTTGTTTAAAACAATGGCTTTGTCCTTTTCTAATTAAAAATATCTTGAGTGGCCCATAATTATATTTTGTGTCTATCTGATATCTCCTTTTCAGCCTCATTGTATACCTGTCATCCCAAAGAGAAAGAAACTAGTCAAGATGAACTAAAAAATTTGGCCTGAGTAAATTCTAGGATGGCATTGACATTTCCTGAGATGGAGAAGAATGTACAAGGGGCAGGGGCTATTATTATTAACTTTGTTGTTGTCATTGTTTGTAGTGGTGGAAATGTCAAGAGTTGTTATTTTTGGAATACCTATTAAACATCAAAATGGAGGGGCATCTGGGTGGCTCAGTTAAGCGTCTGCCTTCAGCTCAGGTCATGATCCCAGGGTCCTGGGATCGAGCTCCGTATTGGGCTCCCTGCTCAGCGGGAAGAGTCTGCTTTTCCCTCTCCCTCTGCCCCTCCTCCCCCCAGCTCCTGCTCTCTCTCTTAAGTAAATAAATAAAACCTTAATAAAAAAATAAACATCAAGGTGGAGATGTTAGGTAGGAAATTTATTAGAGGATTTGGGAAGAAAATAGCAATGGACGTACTGTCTTGGGAGTCATTTTATGAAATCACCTATGAAGTATTAATAGAGAAGAGCCTCAAAGACTGAGCTCTTAAGCAGGGAAACAATTAGAAATCTGGATGAAGGGAAGGATCCAGCAGAGGAGAAAAATAAAGAATAGCCAGTGAGATAGGAGAAAAAACAAGAGTGGTGGTGTCTCAGAAGCTAAGTGAAGAAAGAGTGGATAACTGTACCTGAAAATCCTGATTCCAGTAATTTGAGGACTGGATTTTATAATATGTAGGTCATTGGTGATCTCTCTAAATGCAGTCTCAGGGGAATGGTGGAGGTAATGTCTTGATTAGATGCGTTTAAGAGAAGTGAGAGGTGAGGAAGTTAAATCAACAAATAGTAAATTTCCACAAAAGGAGGTGTATCTGGCTATTCACCAGTGTTCATAATAAGAAGACATAGTAGGCTCTCAATAAACATTTGTTGAAGAAATGAATTAAGTGGATAAAATAAGGGAAGGGAAAGTCTATTTTTTAAATTCCAGTTTTCTTTATATGTTAATACATAGTATCTTTTTTAATTGTAAAGGAAAATCAACTTTTGATTTTGGTTTACAGTTATATGAATTTTAAGACATGTATGGTTTCCACCATTATCAGGATATAGAACAGTTGCATCATCTCAAAAGACTCCATCACATTGTCACTCTGTAGTCACACCCTCCCTTCATCCCTTTCCATTGGCGACCATGGATATGTTCTCCATCACTGTTATTTTGCCTGTTAAGAATGTCCTATAATGGAATCATTTGGTATGTAACCATTTAAGACTGGCTTCTTTCAGTGAGTCTTTGAGAATCCTCTGAGTTATCATGTGTAACAATAGTTCATATTTATGGTTGAGTAGTATGCCACTGTATGGATCTACCATTCATCTATTTGGAAATAGCCCAAGTGCTTTTCAAATTTCGATTTGTTAATTAGCAGATAGTCTTTCTGTATAATAACTTCTATAGTATTAAGTTTCATATGGTATCACTAAGAAGTACCATTATAGGAAAGGATAATTAAAGGAATTTTTTTCTCTTAAAGAAAAGCTATTTTAGATTCTGTCAGTTTGCAATATGACTAGAACCATTTGTGACATTGTAGGCACAAAATGCTCTTGAGGTTAAGATAGTGTTTTAAGGCCACTATAGAGAGACAGCTCTACATATTTTGCATTACCAGTGATACCTGAAATATGTTTCTCTACTTACTTTCAAAGCCTGTAAGACTTTATGTATGAGTACATGTGTAATTCTTTTCACATAAAAAGATGCTTCAACAGTCAGCTCGTGTTTAGAGCCTTGAGAGCAGTGGGTTGTTTCTTCATGAGTCTTCCATCTTTCTGTAGTTGTAATTGTATTTAGTCGTATTTATTTAATTGTATTTCATGTACATTAAGAAAGGTGCTAAATACACATATGTTGGATTTCATTTATATTTATTTATTTATTTAAAGATTTATTTATTTATTTATTTGACAGAGAGAGAGACACAGTGAGAGAGGGAGCACAAGCAGGGGGAGTGGGAGAGGGAGAAGGAGAAGCAGACTCCCTGTGGAGCAGGGAGCCCGATGCGGGGCTCGATCCCAGGACCCTGGGATCATGACCTGAGCCAAAGGCAGACGCTTAACTGTCTGAGCTACCCAGGCAACCCTGATTTCATTTATATTTAAACATTATAGAAAAATGTTTTTAAATGTAAAGATAATACTAGGGGTAGAATGCTCTTGGGATATAGCAAAATAAAGTGGAAATCAATCATTCATTTAACTCCATATAGTATCCTATTGTAATTTTGCTTACAAGCTGATATGGAAACAAATGTGAGGATCTACTTAGGAACCTCACATTTCCAGAAACAGCTATGGGGGAACTAGAGAAATATGCTATAGCTAGAAGACATGGGAGGGATGCAGAAATGGAATTCAGACATGATCATGTGCCTTCATTTGTACCCATAGGATCATAAGTCTAGGCAAAAATATGTAACTGCACTCTCATGCACGACAGAGATGAGTGATTCGTTGGCATGTGTAATGTAGACACACCCCTGGGGAGTTAACCAGCTGTTCTTATCTTCTCTTAAACCGGTTTGAGTTGGTGATGGCTTGAAGCCATCTCTTTGTTCTTTATCCATATAATTTGAAGACAGGCCAATCTGTTTCCATGAGGTGCATTAATGGAAGTATAATCCCTTTTAATGCAGGCTAAAGCCCATCAAGAAAAGCATATCCCCACATTCCTGCTCAGGGCTACCGTATCCTCAGGATGTTTGTGTGGAGCCACCATTAGTATTTAGTAGGAGCTGGGCATGTGCATCAAGAAGATAATATAGTACCTGAGAATTGGAAAGAGCTATATAATATTAGGGTTTTCTTGTGGAATGGAAATAAAAATGTTTGAAATCTTGGTTTAAGAAAAAAAGTATATTCACTTTAACTGTCTTCTTTGGTGGTATTTATAGAAACAACCTTTATTCTTCTCCAACAGCTTTCCTAACTGTGGAAAAAATAAATGATCTCAAGATAATGCAATGTAATATATAAAGCCTTAACCTGTAATTGACCTATGTACCGTTCAAGTACAAATAGCCATTTGGCTGGACTTTTGGAAGGGGTTAAGGTGGACCACTTAAAAATTTGCTTTCAGTTGAGGACAAAGTAAAAGATTCTTTGGTGTGTCTCTGGGCATATGCTTGTGCATACATGTATGCGGTGATTCTGTAGCACGTGAGGAGATGTAGGTAAAACAGTCAACGATCTCATTCAAATAAGGAATGTTTTATTTTCTAAGTGTTGATTTGCTCAAAGAGACTGTCTTTTCAAGGCTGTTGGCTTAAAAAAAATTACAACACATGTTTCAGGACTTTCTTCTTAAATTCCTCTTTCTGGTCCTAGTAAGATAAAAATAATTTATTTTTAAAAACATCCTAATAAACCTGTGATTGATTAAAATGGGGAGATTCAAAAAATTCTAATTATCTTTCCCCAATTATCATTAAGCTTAGCATGATGAGGCTTAATGGCCTCCCTCACATTTTTTAAATCGACTGCCCCAGATCCTCACATTCGAATTCAATAAGCACTCCTTGTTTGAAGTAGAACTGTATTTCCAATAGAAGGTTTCCTTAAATGAGATCCCTAAATAAAAGGGAAAGTTTTCCTCTTTTCCCCTCCAAGGAGGTGGTGGGTGTGGGGCCTGGGTTGGGAGGCCTTATAAGCTATCATGTCCCAATGCTGAACTGCTTATTGGATAGTTTGTAACACTTAAACAAGGCGGCACCACCTTTCAGAAATCATGTCTTTAGAGACTCCATGCACTTTGTTAGAAGCTGTGTTGTTAAATTCAGATAAATCAACACTTGCTTTTACTGAGGATTGTGTCTTTTCATTTTAGTCTATACTGAATTCAAGGTAATTAAATTTTTAAAATTTAATTTTCTTTCTTTAACACCATATGTGCTGTTTTGATTGTGCTTCTGTGAGGACATTTCATTTCTAAAAAGTCAATCCTATTATTTAAGTCTACTTAAATTTGTACAACTCTCCATTACTTTTTTTGGAGCTCTCTTTAGTAAACTCTAAAGGGATGACTTGTCTATTTATATTTCCATGATTTTTGAGGTAATTCATTCTGAATATTTATTATATTGTCATATATACACAATAAACTGAAGTGTTTTTGTTTTTGTTTTTAATCTCACGATTTTCTAAAAAATGTTTCTATCAGTGGGGTGCCTGGCTGGCTCAGTAGGTAGAGCATGTGACTCTTGATCTCAGGGTCGTTAGTTAGAGCCCCATGTTGGGTGTGGAGACTACTTAAAAAAAAAATGTGTCCATCAAAAAATAAGCTAAATTTTAAGTATAACAAAACAAAACAAAACCCATTTGCTTCAGTCTCAGATCTATTTATTCTTTCTATGGTTGATCCCTTCCAATTTTTTTCTCTTTGTTCTTACTTAAAAACAAAAACCTTGCTTTTTCTTTGACCAGGTCTCCTTTTTTTTCTTGTTATGCTTCATTTTTTAAAATCTTTTATTTTTTCCTTTGTGACTATTAGTGGAATTTTCAGCTAATAGTTTGTTAGGTTGGAAAATACAGGTTCATTCAATTTCTAAATCTCTTGCTTTTAAGGATTTCTCCAGCAGGTGGTACTAAAACACTGTAAAAAGATAGAGTCACAACTCCGCAATTTTAGTCACCTGGAAAAAAAAAATCTCTGCTGGGTCATGAGGTTGTTGCATGTAAAGAAGGTATGTTTGTGAACAACAAACATTTTGCACTTGAAAAATCTTAGCACTGCATACATTTAAACTACTACCCATAGTTTAGTCAGACCTTCTCTTTTGTACAAAAGAAATCGATATTCTTATAGAAATAGTAGTTTATATGAATATGTTTATCTCTGTAGGGGAAAATGAATTGAGACAATCTTTGTCTCCAAAGAGTTTGCTAAGTGTTGTATAAAATATTATGTCAAATCTGCATAAAATCAGAATTAAAAATGTATTTATTAGTATCCATATGGTTATGTTCCCATTTTGACAGGAGGGAATTGGTACCCATACTCTAACGCCTATTAGTGTTAATGGGAATTATATGTGTAAATCCCTAAGTCCCAGCGCATTGAGATGAAAATCTCCGTCAGGATTTTAAAATCTGCATTTGTATTGCTTTTGGTTATGAAGAAACTAAAAGTACGGTAGTTGTTCTTCTATCTTAAAACTTGGTAAGGGATAAGTTGCACCTGAAACAACAGACCTTGAAGTGTTATTTATTCCAGTTAAACATTCAGTTTTAGTGTGATGATCCATTCGGAGCCAAAAACTAGAGAGGTTTCTCAGATTGCCAACCCTGAGTTCTGGAATGTAGCCATCCCCAAAGAGCTACCACAGCTGTTCCCATAGTAGCAGAGAGGTTGCTCCTGGGTCTCGCTTCCAAGAAGAAATATCTTCCTTTCGAAGCCAGTTCTAGCACATTAGAAACAGCAGAGCTTTCTTCTCCCTCCCAACCCTTATCTTTGCAGCTCCTTCCGCCTCCCCCGCAGTTGGGCTGTGCCGTCTCCCGGGCACCTGTTGTTTCTGGGATCTTTGGAACACCACCTGAGTTTGAAGCTGGTCCCCAGGGACCCTGTAAAAGTAGGTTTTTTCCAGAATACCCCAGGCCCAGGCAACGGGGAGTAAATACCAGCTGTACTGCAGCAACGGGCGCTTCCTGACTGACACTTCCGGTTTGGCACCTCCCCAGGAAAAGGAAGCGGGGCTTTTGACAGTTGCGAGATCTTCTGCCCTATAGATCTAGAAGATTCTTGGGCCAAGAAGGAAGCCCTTCCATGCAGGAATGCAAGGAGCCAGCCAGTCTTCTCAGCTGACCCTCTTCCGCAGCTCTGCTTTTCTGAGCTTTGGCCTGCCTGGCTGACTAAGAAGCAGGATCCCTTGAAGAGTCTATGTGGTCTCCATCCAGCTGGTTTCTCTGCCTCCCTTGGTCCCAAAGGCTTTCTGGCCCTACTTAAAAGTCCTTCTGTTCTTGAAAATGTATTTCCAGTCACTGGAGACTTCAGTTTTCTGCACTGGATAAGTTGATTAGCCAATATTTATTGGGTATCACCAATGTGGCCGACTATATGAGGGACTGGGGAAAAGATCCTCATTCTTTTCCAATTTTCTCAACCCTCTTGATTCTGACTAACTGGGGCTTTGAAGTAAACTAGCCTTTTCTTTCCTTTCCTTCTTCTGGGCTGGCTGTGTCGACTGTTTCCACCTCTGCTTGCAGTATTTGCCCAGGTGACAGATGTCCCATATCAATCTGACCTTCTGTGTTTAATGAGAGGGTTTTAAAATGCATGACTGGAGTCAGCGTATACTATAGATAGGTAATTCCCTCTGGTTTGAGGAAAAGATGAAAAAAAAAAAAGTCTTTTATGTTACCCTGAAAATTCACTCTCCTTTATATCTTGTTGGTTTTTAATTTCTAAAGCAAAAGAAAAAAAAATTTTTTTTTCTTTTCCATTTCATACTCAAGACAGACTGGAGAAGTACAACACCAGCACCATGTGGTTAGTAATGATTTGCTTCGCTGATAGAGCAAATTGGTTGTTGACAATGGTTGACTGCCACGGACACTGTCTAATAAGGGAAAGAGGCGTTTTATTGATTATGAGACAAAAGTACCCAAACTGGGTTTTGTCCCTTTAAATTTTATGGACTATAAAATGGAGACCTTGTACCTTTTAAATTTGAACTTAGTCTGATATTACAATTACTTTTACTATTACTCTATTCATGATCTCGAAAAGGGTGTACATATCCACAGGGGAAAAAAATCCTACTCCTTCGCAGGTATGTTGCTAAGGAATACTTGCACAAGCGCGCATGCAGGGAAAAATTCAAAGCAAAAGATAAATGTTTAAGGGGAGTTCTGAGGTCACGGCTAAAAATTTTTGATTTGAAGTCATTACTCCAAGTCGAATATAACAATATTTCTTTAGCACAGGATCCTCAATCCATATCTCATTTACCATATTTAAATCCTTAATCCTCTAACACCAATTCAAATAACAGTGCTCTTACTAGCTTCCCAGCTTTGGGTCACCATTCAAGGAGAAGTTACAGGCAGTGAAATCAGAAGAGCTTGCTGACAGGTAGGTAAAGGATGTCCAGGCAGGCCTGCATGGCTCATAAACAAGCAGAGCTTATGAATTATCTATTAAACAAATGTTTTCTGAGTACTGTGCTAGGCAGTGGGGGCAGTGACCGAAAAAATCCCGATTCTCAAAAATTGCCACTGTTTCCACGGGACTCATGGTCTGGGAAGGCAGGTTGATACAGAGGAAATGACAGGACCTAATCACAGCCATGAACCGAGTAATTCTGAATGTCATGTGCCTGCTAAGCACCTAATATACACCATCTCGCTAATCTTCACAACAGCCTTATGAAATATACATTATTATCTCCATCTTACCAGGGAGGCAATTAAGACTTAGAGAGATTACGGCACCTGGCTAAGGTATTCCTTATTAAGTGACAAAGACATCACTCGAACCCAGGATTGTCAGGCTTCTGAGACTGAGGTCTTCCTCCATGCCTTGCTGTTCCTTCTCTTGGGAATTGAAAGGATCAAGTCAAACTTTCTGCCAGGAACACTGAGGTGAACAGGTAAGATTTCATGGAGAAGGCCTTTCTTGGGACTGGGGAATACGTTTTCTTGGCACATCTCATTAGCTAACTTAAAAAGGAAGTGTTGGAGTGTTGCTAGGTAGTTTATATTTTATTCCATTGCAAGTTGGAAAAATACCTTGCTTCAGAGCTTTGTTTTTGTATATATTCTTTGTGGGGTGGATCACATTACAGGCAACTTGGAGAAAATGTTTATAGTTGTACAGGCTGAGAATCTGGTCCTTCCCCAACACACATTTTAATGTATAGCAAAACACAGCCACAATATAGTCCTGCTGTTCATGAAGCAAAGCTTGATTCTGGGACGTATAAACAGGAGCGTAACTATAGAAAACGTGGGTTGATCCTCACTGTCCTTAGCATTTGCAAAGCTTTGGTAAGAGCCTCATGTTTAGCACTGACCAAAGACATTTCAACAGATATGTGGAACCTGGAGAGAATCCAGGGGAGAGAGCAGGAATGATGTAAAGATTCCTCATGCAGAGAAGGCTGCCTTGCGTAAAGTAAATAATTCAATTCAACAAACGCTCATGTGCAAAGTACCCTGGTGGGAAAAGCACAGCCCAAGAGGGCTGGGTCCACATCTGTTTTATTAATTAATATGTCCACGGTTCTTTGCCCCGTTCTAGGTACATAGTGGCACTTCAGGTCTTATGTGATGAATTAGGGCCTTAGAATCGAGTAGGAAGGCAAAAATAAGGGCAGGTCTGCAATCCAAAGAACAAGAGGTAAGCAGTACAATAAATGCACAAAGAAGGAAGAAAAGGATTCATTTTTTTTAGAAAAGATTTTATTTATTGTGAGAGAGAGAGAGTGAGGGAGAGCGAGTGCAAGCCAGGCGGGCAGCAGAGGGAGAGAGAATCTTAAGCAGGCTCCATGCTCAGCATAGAGTCCAATGCGGGGCTCCATCTCACGACCCTGAGATTATGACCTGAGCCAAAATCAAGAGTCGGGCACTTAATGGACCGAGCCACCCAGGCACCCCTAAAAGGATTCATTCTGACTGGATTATCACTGAAGACTTCATGGAGCACTTCAGTGTTTGAGATAGGCTTTGGACAATGGGGAAACTTTCCACAGGATAAAGAGAATGTACATTTCTGGAGATGGGGTCAGTCTGTGAGGAGAAGTAATGTTACGAGTTAATGCCGTCCGTGGAATGCAGAATGCAAGAGCTACAGTATGAAGTTCATGGGGGAAACTGAAACAGAAAACAATACTGGAAATTAAGTTGATTTCAGGTTACAAAGCCTGGAACGTCATGTTAGGAATTTTGTACTTTAGGCAGCGGAGGAAATGAGCACGGATATTTATTGAACTATGGTAATACCAAATTTTATAGTGAGTAAATATGCAATTTACAAACATTATCTTACTTAATCCTCAAAACCAAGCTGAGGCTTAGGAAGTTGAAGTAATATTCCCAAAGTCACCTATCGGGCTAATCGCATATCTGCCTGAATCTAGATCTGTTTGACTCCAGAGCAGGGCTAGGAACTATTATACTAAACTGCTTTATTATCAAAAGCTTTTGGAGGAGGAAGGGATATGACTGAAACCACATCATCAGTTTAAAGGGTGCAGTGGAAGTAATGAAACCAATAAGAGTATTGCAATAGTCCAAGGAAATATCATTTAAGGCAGAGCTATAGAAATGACAGGGGCAGTGAAAAGTGGAACCTGGCCATGTAAGTAATGTCAAAGGTAATCTAACCAGGCCTCAAACAGTTTGAATTTGGGGATGTAGTTGTCATTAATGCAAACAGCAAAAGAATCCCAATTCTTTCTCCTTTTAGACACATTGAATGCTTTTTCTGTCTTTTTGTGGTTGGGTGGATTCACCTGGTTAATTAGAAACAATAAGTTATACATGGGAGGGAAGTGCATTATTCTTTGCCTAAGTATTTAATCACCAATGACCCTCCAAGAGCTCTCTCTTTTCCTCTGTCATTGTGACTTGCAATTTCTGAGAAGGAGAGTTCTCTTTCAGCCTGGTCCTTGAGTGGCTATAAGGAGCAAAGACCCTGTTGACCCATGACAGGCAGGTTCTATGAATGACAAAACACAAAACAAAAGAACCCCACTCTTGTTATAAACCACTGAAGTTTTAGGTTTATTTGTTACTGTAGCAAAGCTCACGCTGACTAGTATAGGGGATGAGGGAACTAGCTAACATTTATGGAGCACTTACTATGTGATGTGTTCTGCTCATGAATTATCGTATTTAGTTCTCAGAAGGAATGTAGTAAGTAGATACCATTATTTTTTTTTTTTTTTAAAGATTTTAGTTATTTATTCATGAGAGACAGAGGAGGAGAGAGAGAGAGAAGCAGAGGGAGAAGCAGGCTCCCAAGGAGCAGGGAGCCTGATGCCGGACTCGATCCCAGGACCCTGGGATCATGACCTGAGCCGAAGGCAGACGCTTAACCATCTGAGCCACCCAGGCGCCCAGTAGATACCATTATTATCTCTAGATTTCAGTGAGGATCTGAGATATGGTGTTGTTAAGAGAGTTTGGCTGATGATTTCTTAGCCAAACACTCAAGCCAGGATATGATCATGTCTAGGCAATTTCCCCTGCCCATGACAACATTTTTATATATCATGTTACCCTTTCATCCTGTTTTCTGGTCAGGATAACTGGATAATGGTTATACAACATTAGTTGAAGAGGGAATAGGTTTCTTGAGTATGTGTTGAGAGATTATTATATTTAAAAATATTTTTAGGAAGAGCTGGAACTTTTAGAAGCAGAACATTTGGCAGTTTTATACAATGCTTGAGAGAAATGTCAAAGCTAGTGTGGTAGAAGAATCATGCCCCCCGCCGCCCCCCCCCCCCCCCCCCGCCGCCGCCAAGATGTCCATATCTTAATCCTCAGAATCTGTGAATATGCTATTTTATACATCAAAGGATTTGGCAGGTGTGATTAAGATAAAAATCTTGAGGTGGAAGATTATCCCGGATTTTCTGAGTGTGCTCAAAGTAATCACAAGTGACTCTCTAAGAGGAAGACAGAAGGTGATATGATGATGGAAGAAAGCAGAGGTCTTAGAGAAAGACTGGAAGATGCTTGATTGTCAGTTTTCAAGGTGGAGGAATGGGTAGTGAGCCAAGGAGAGCCGGTGGCCTCTTGTAGTGGGAAAAGGCGGGGAAGCAAATCCTCTCCCAGGCCTTACAGAAGGACTACAGCTCTGTCAACCTAGTTTAAACTTCTGATTCCAGAGCTGCGAGGTAAGAACTTTCTGTGGTTTTAAGTCGCTAAGTTTGGGGTAATTTATTACAGCAGCGATCGGAAACTGAGACAGCGGTAATGGTAGACTTCGGATTTATCTAAAGCAACTTGCTAGTTGGGGGATGGGCGAGGTTGTTCCAAGGGGGAATGTAGCGTGAAATGAGAGGGCTAAATACTGACCCCAGGAAAATTGTAAGTTGTCTTTAGGAGGAACTCAAGGGAAGAGGACGTAGTCAGTGGCAAATAGGAAGTGGGCAGCTCTATAGGAGGAGAGTTAGAAGTGGGAAGGTTGCAGCTCTGCCATGAGCTTCGTGCTGCTCTCTCTGGAAGAAATGGTGACATTGATTCACAGACCAATCACAGCAACGAAAACCTAAGAAAAATAGGACATACCTATATGGAGCTCTGGCCCAGGCATCCCAGTACTAATAACATAACAACGATATTTTATTGACAGTTTACAGGATGCTGAGGACTGTTCGTTCTAAGGGCTTTATATTTGTTAATATTTTTAAACATTGTAACAGCCCTCTAAAGCGGGTGCTATTATTAGCTGAGTTTTGTAAATGGGGAAATGATTTTGTGACAAAGTAGAATTTTAAGTGAAAAATCTAAGAACCCAGGCAATCTGGCACAGAGTCTATATTCCTAACCCCAAAGCAGATAAATATTTAAGAGAAATACAAAAGAATGACCATGGTAAGTTCAATTCTGTTAGTCCATTTAGTAGATACATAACCTTGGAAAATTTTTTTGTCCTTTTTTTTCTTGTTTTTAAAATAAGTACGATAATAGCAGTACCTATTTCATATGGCTGCTAGGAGGTACGCTGTACCAGACCCTCTTGGTTGTAGATAGTAGAAACCCAACCCAGAAAGGCTTAAACCACCCTCTCATCCCACTGAGTAGGAAGGGTGGACTTCTTGCAAAGGCTCTGAGGTGGTTCCCAGATGGGCAGAAGATCAGGAACTCTTGGAAAGGAGAGAAACGAAACTCTTTCTGTGGATCCGAGCAATTCAAGTGTCATCAAAGCTTTTCTCTGCTGGTCTCTCATCCCTACGTCTATCTGCATGTGAAATTTGTCCTCTCCTACAGAAGAATGTTTCCCCCCATTCAGTGGGGAACAGGACATTTTGGACTTCTCAGGCTCTCCCCGGCCCCCTTCATGAGGACAGGCCCATGATTTGGCCCATAGATATTGCTCAGATCTTATTTCCTTCTGCTCTTCTGGCTCCTCCCACCAGCCATACTGTTTCCTTCTGTCCTGTGACACTACCGAGCATGCTACCATTGCTGGCCTTCTACTGGAATTCTCCACCCCAGGGTAAAAATAGTGATGCTCAATTATAGAGTATTTATTATGTTCAGATACTGTTCTATGCACTTTATGTATAAATAAATTCCTTCAATACCCAGCATCCAGCCTCTGAAAAAGACGCTATTTTATCTCCACTATACAGATGAAGGAAACATTCATAGAAAGGTCTTTTACTCAATGTCACACTGTTAATCAGTAGCAGAGCCACATTTGAGCCTGGGGAACTTGGCTTCAGAGTCTGTGTCTTTATATTTCCATTTTTACTTCCTGCAGGACTCTGCTCAAATATTACCACCGCAAAGACCTGACCACCCTATCGGAAATAATAGTCTTGGTCCTTTCTATCTTTTTTCCATGATCTGTTGTCTTCTAAGTATTTTATAGGCATTTGGCCATTATATTTGTTGGTATTCTCCACTATCATGTAAGTTCAATAAGCAGAGTCTTTTTTTTTTAATAAAAATTATTTTAAAAATTGTGGTATCGTTAATACACAGTGTTATATTAGTTTCAGATGTACAATATAGTGATTCAACAATTCTGTGCACCCGGTGCTCTTCACAACAAGTGCCCTCCTTGATCCCCATCACCTAGTCCAACCCCCCCCCCCCCCCCACCCAGAACAGAGCATCGATTGGTTTGCTTAGCCACCTGACACATAGAAACATTCCAATATTGGTCAGATGAATTGAATGAACTCTTGTGTGCTTACTATGTGCCAAACACTATTCTAGATGTTTGGAGTGCATCAAGGATCCTTGCTTTTGCGCAATTCACATTGGATAGGGATTTTGGGGAGCGAAAACAATAATTATAAAAGTAAATTTTTTAGTTTGTTTGAAGGTGAAACATTCTATGAAATGGGAAGGAAGTAGAGCAGGGAAAAGGAGATTGGGAATGCTGCTTAGGAAGCCTGTTGCTAATTCTACACGAAGACCTAAGGTGAGGGAGTGAACCCTGTGGATACGGAGGTCGGGTGGGGAGAGCATTTCTGGCAGCAGATATAGCCAGTGCAAAGGCTCTGAGGCTGAGTTTGATTGGAGCGTTGTCAGGAGTGGGGCTGAGTGGAGTGAGGAGGAAGTCAGAGTGAGGAGTTGAGGTGAAGGAGGTCAGAGGCAGGGGGGAAGGGAAGAGCCAATTCACCAAAAGACTTGAGGCTAACTGTCAGTACTTGAAAAGAAATGATATGGTTTTGCTGAATAAATAAATAAATGAGTGATTATTTAAAAAAGGAAAACTATAACATGCTGGGTCTACTTAAAAAAAAAAAAATCCTTGGAATGACTGAGCCCCTCTGCTTTGGGCTTATGTCTCTTTCCAAATAAATCCCATCACCATGACCAAGAACCTAAGTAGCAAGGTTAGTTCACATTTGGTCAGTTGCCCACTTCTCAGAAAAGTAAAACAAAACCCAAAATACTTTCTGGATAGACAGGTGAGTTAATATGGAAAGTGGTGATTCAGTTTAGTAGCATTGACTGAGATAGGAGGGGAAAGAACAGTTCCCCGACAAGTCAGAGTGGGGTCCCAGATATGGCTCAGGACAGTAAATATTAGCTAGGGAATAATCTGGCAAACAGTAAATTCTAATTAAATTGTAATGCTCTTTTATCTCTTTTAGTCATTGAGAAATATTCTGTTTGTACTTATGGCATCAACGTCAGATTATCTTTCATTAAACTCACTGTTCCAGGCACTGGGGACATAAAATTAATTGACCAAGATGTGCCCTCAAGAAGCTCACACTCTAGCGAAACAAAATATAAACAAATCACCTTAATCCGACGTGCTCCCTGACATAATGGGGAATGCGCTGCCTGCTATGGGGACATGCCGGATGGAGCCCTAAGCTTATTATTTTCACAAATCAGAGTTTCATGAAGTATTGTCTATGAACTGCCTGTGTCAGAATCACCTTGCGAGCTCTTAAAATGCAGATTCCTGGGCCCATCCCAGACCTATGGAACGACGATCTCTAGGGATAGAGCTTAGGAATCTGGTTTTATAACACCACTCCTAATGACTCTTACCCACACTAAAATTTGAGAATGATTGCCATCTCTTCTTCCTTTCCTCCAGTGTTGTCTGGTAACGGTGCTGAGCACAAAACCAGCTGCAATGAGCAGGTTTATAACTTCCCTGAGTCACAGGGGAATTTGCATGGTAGGTCATTCTGCCACAAGGCACACAGATCTGAAAATTCGGAACTGAAAATGGAACAGTACAGGCCCCCGAGCTACGCTTCAGATTTGTAAGCCAATGCTGTGGTTGCCTGTATTTAGAAACTAAATATTACTGTGGGTGATAGGCTTCATTATTTTTTTATTGTCCATTGTGACTTAATTATTTTAAAAAACGCTCAGCTTTTGAGAAAATCCAAAAGAGAAAGTCCTTCTTTGACCACTGATAAGCCAACTGTAGTTTTCTTCAGGGTCAAATAGACAGTCATCCAAGTTAACCTGATTGCCTGACTGGGGGGCTGGTGGCTCAACCAAACTGTTCACATTAAAAGAAAGAAAGAAGGAAACTTTCTCTCTTTTTCTCACTCTCTTTTGTTAAAGTTTTGGACGTAGACATTACTTATCTCCTTTGCAAAGAATTTATATCTATTATCTATGAATTCAATTAGGGAATCAACTCTGATGATGGTCAGCTCAGTAACCCAGACCTCTCAAGCTGTGTGTCTCAGGATTACATGGTCCTGTCTCTTTTTCCTGTGCTCATTTCCATTATCATAGTCTGTAGCCCTCATGCTCCCAAATTTAGCTTGCTTCGATATATTCCTAGTGGTTCCCTTTGCTTTGCTTTTACCTAGCTGTAAGATTCAGCAGCGCTGCCTGATAAATATGCCCTGAAGTATCACTTGCATAATGTCAGTGTGTTACTTAGGCTTCTTCAATGAAAGAACAGAGTTTTCCTCTGACCGCTTTACATATCTAGTTATTGGAAGAAAGTGTCTACTGTCTTAGTCTTCCTTATGACTTACGAGGTTTCATGACCTGCTTCTATCTACAAATTCCCTCTTTTTAACTCTTCTCCCCTGAGCAGTCCTTCATGCAGTCGGTGTGATTGGCTCACCTTATAACAACCATCAACGGGGCGCCTGGGTGGCTCAGTTGGTTAAGCGACTGCCTTCGGCTCAGGTCATGATCCCGGAGTCCTGGGATCGAGTCCCACATTGGGCTCCCAGCTCAGCGGGGAGCCTGCTTCTCCCTCTGACTCTCTCCCCTCTCATGCTGTTTCTCTCTCGCTCGCTCTCTAATAAATAAATAAAATCTTTAAAAAAAAAAACAACTATCAACGTTCATATTGGCGGATCATTTATTACTGGCCTGGGTACCTATCCTGATGCAGTCAGTTGTCAGCTCAGTGCGAGGCACTGTCCATCTTTGCTTCCTGAGCAGGAGCCTCTGGATGAGAGTGCCTGTAACTTTCAAGCTCAATAACCTAACTCTCTATTACAGCGCCGTAAAAATGTTTAAACTTTCTCCCCCTGGATTTCAGTTTCCCTGATAACACTGACTCTCCCTAAATCTTCACTTTTATTGCTGACTACTCTCCGATGAGTGCTCACTGCCCTACTTAGACCAGTTTTCTTTAAATTCCTTCCACACACTGTACACGTTCCCACCTCTGCACCCTAGCCCATAATGCGCATTCTACCAAAGTGATGCACCTCAATCAGTTCCTGCTATTGACACCTTACTCATCCAGCAACAACTCACCCTTTATTCAAGAATCTGGTCCTACCTAACCTTCACAGAGCTTCTCCAAGAATTTTGTCCCATGTTGAGCCTCCCTTTTCTCATTAGTTTTGGACAATCTAAGTACAGTCTTATTATCTATACCTCGTTATTCATGTTCTTTATTTGGTGTGTGTCTTTTACATAATACTTTGTTCTCTAGTCGGCTTCTGTGTGTCAGTATTGGCTTTGCATTGGGCTTCTTGGGTATTTGGACCATTTATTACTATGCTTGTACGGCATAGTGCTCTATCCACTTCTAGACACATAGCACCCAAAGAGCCATTGTATGGACAATGTGCAACAGGATAAGCAATTGTTGAAGAGGAAATTGCCCAAATTCCTGCTACAAGGGTGATGATCAGTAATACCTACCCAGAAACTATCATGTTCATTGGTCAACATGAAAATTATTTTCAGTATGAATCCCCATCAATGAGTAATTCTTTTTACTAAAGAGGATTTTTTTTTCCTTCTTCACTAGTGCACCTCAAAAAGGTAAATCTTGATCTTGTTAAAACCCACAAACCAGAAAGAAAGTCCCTTGAATGAAGTAGAGGACCTGATTCTAGTGCCAAATGCTATGGGGTGAGATTACTATTGGGCTTACAGAAAAGTGACAGTAGATCTATGACATGCATAAGCAAAAAGTAATCCAGATTCAGTTGATTCAAAAACCTCAAACATTGCTGAGGTTTGTTTGTTTTTTTGTTTTGTTTTGTTTTTTTACCAGTTCCTAAGTGAGCAAATTAACACCATAACTTCTGTTGTGGTCCTCGAAGCTGCCTTATTAATTGTGCCTGGGATATCTGTATAAGAGTGTCATTCTATATGTTCCTTCTCATATAAACCTTTCTGATTGAACGTTAGTTCTTACTAAAGATTCTCTTTCGAGCATTCTTATGTATAGGTGATAGAACTAGACGGACCTTGCTCAGATCAGGACTTTTTCAATTCAATTTCAATCACCAAGCACAAAAGGTAACTTACTGGCTTGCGTAAGCTGGAAATCAAGGGTGGATCTAGTTTCATGCAGGTTAGAATCGAGGACTCTAATGATATTATCAGGCTTTTTTCTTCATCCCTTAACTCGTCTTCTTGCTGTGTATCAGTTTGAATTTTTTATATTCCAGATGATCTTTTCCCATGCGGTTAGCTAAGGAGGCTACCAGAGGGCACAATTATCTGTTTCCAGCTTAATAACACTAGAGGAAATAGATATTCTTTCTCTAACCTTTGTCTTCAGAAAAGACTGATTGGTCCTGCAAGACATAAAGTTCCTAAGAACTAATTGCCAAGGCACTGCGTTTTATGATTAGTCCAGTGTTGGCTGTGTCCCTTTCTCCTAAGACCCCGTCACCTCCAGTGGCCAGGGTGTGCTGGGCACCATGTGTAGTGGCACCATAAGATTACATGTGTTGAAGGGAGAATTCTCAAAAAAAAAAAAAAGTGATGTTGGCCATTCAAGTATGTCTACAATTATGACCTAATAGTGGAGATTACATTGTCCAGATTGAGAACAATGAGGGAAGCAGGATGCACTCTGACATAGAATGCCATCCTAACAAGATTTATTTTTGCCTTGTGGTACTTTGTAAGATTGTATTTTACAATTTAGTAAAATTTCATCCCTCCTCTTTTCTTCAGTGTGATCTTACCACTTCCCAGTAAAGAGATGGGGTCTAACTCCTTCCAGCTGCCACGTAAGTCTGGACCATAAGCAATAGAATGGGGCAATACAGATGCTGCAGGGCTTCTGCCATGGTCTCTTGGTGTGCTTGTGCTTGGGATGTTCCTTCTTAGAACCCAGAATCCATACTGTGAGAAGCCCAAGCCACATGGTTTGGCCCCATGTACATGTTCTGATCTGTAGCTAAGCCACACCTTTGAGTGATTCCAGCCCAAGCACCACCCATGTGACTGAAATAACTCTTGGAAGTGTATCCTTCAGCCCCAATATTTTTGGGTCCTGGTCATTTGTGTCCCTCTCAGCTGAGACTCCAGACAAGAATCTGGGGAAGATAAGCTACACCACTGTGTCCTGGTGGAATTTGTGACCCTCTAAATTAGTGAGCCTAATTAAAAAGCAGTTGTTTTATACCACTAAGTTTGGTTGGATTATTCTGAAGGAATAAAGAAGAAGAGCATATTTCATGCTTTAAGTGCCAGCATGGGTTTTGGCAGAGGACAGAGAATGTATTTCCCTCCTGATATCTGAAACACAATTACTCCAGATGAGAAACATGTATTCTGAAAATAATATTATCAAAAAGGAATTTACAGATAGTAGTAGAGACAATCAGATATATTCTTTTAAAAGAGTGAGATCTTAATTTTGTGATCTTAATTCAGTGAAGGATATTAATTAGTGGAGAGAAATGTGAAATAAAACCCAGGATAGGGTGATTAGTGATCAACACCCACTTGGGAGAACAATGAGATGCTGACTTGATTGACATGTATGGACGGGAGTAGAGATGAATTTCATAACAAGACAATGTATTAGGGTCTTGAATGCTCTGCTAAGAAGTTTAGATTTAGATAAGGATTAATAGGAGGGTGTTAAAATGTATTCTATTTGAAAGTTATACACCAAATACGGTAAGAGAGACTGTTGTAACCATGTTAAAAAGACATAGAGTGAGGAGTAGGAGAGGAAACATCGGTAACAATCTCAACATGCAGTGCCGAGACTCTGCAAAAAATATGAAAAGCGTTGAGTACATGTAGACATGGTGGAAGAAAATAAGATCATGGTCTGGCCGGTTGTAATTCGAGGTTAATCATAAGTTCCTGCTTCCTATAGATGACTAATCTTCACAATAATTCCAGAGCATTGCTACAGTTGGTGGTGAGGGGCAGCTGGGAAAAGAAGCTTATTTTGAGGGAATTTTCAGTGTTAGTGGTTAGTATATAATTTTTAAAAATAGCAGAGGAAACAAAGATGTTTTCGTTTGACATATTTTTGATCTTAGGTTTTCACACCAGTCTTGTCATTCATGGTTCTCAAACCAAACTAACAGAATATGTTGTACTTGATGTAGTGTACTTTTAGTTTAGGACTTTGAAATCCCTCCACTAGCTATGGGATCTAGAGCAAGTAACATTCTTAGAACTTAGTTTTAATATTGGGAAACTATAAATGGACTATTTCATTGATTTTTGTGGAAGAATCAGATAAATTAATAGACGTGAAATGTTTTTGCATACTATCAAGTGGTATACAGATAAGATTCTTAAGATGAAACTATTTTAGGAAGACTTATAAGAATCAATTAGAATATTTCAGTTATATCAAAGGAGTACATTATAGAGATAAAACCTCTGAGAGGTATATATACTAGACTGGTGTCCTGGATTCTATGTGGTGTCATCAAGAACGGTGAATTAGACCAAACTGAAGGTTGGGGGACATCACTGGATGTTGGGTTAGACTTGACCCATTTTATAGGACGAGGAGTCAGAAATTGGTGCAGAGGTAACAAAGTATAGGTATCCAAAGGTAAGAAATGAGGAATCAAATAAGGTCAGTCAGAGAAACAGATTTAGATAGACTGGAGGAAGTCAGAAAAATATCATTGGGTATTAGTAGTAGAGTCAGAGACAATGGTGTGACCAATTTGCTCTATCCATTGGTCCTCTTGGTGTGGGGCTTTCTCTCCAAGGGGTTAGATGCCCAAGGGGGCATTCTCTAATATTAGTTCTTCATTATGAGCTGCATCTTCTTCATTCCCACAATTCTCAAAATTGCTATACCTCATAGTTTGAATAAGAGAATCCTGTTCATGTCTCAGGCTTAGAATCTGAGAGCTAAGGAATATAAAAGCTGTTGTCCTAGTTGGCTCATGCTCAGCATCACAGAGAGAGCCCTCTAATTATGAGGGCATGTGACACCATAGACATCATATATAAAGTCTCTACTTTGTATCAGGAATCCCAAAGCCTGCAACTATAGTTTCCTTTATCCTTTTGCAATCCTGTTGCCTCAGAAGTCCTTCTACCACCTTGCTGTCTTCTTTGGATTATTCATTCTACCAGCTTGGGTCTTCACCCTTCCTTTGAGCCTTGAGAATGTCCATCATCTTTTGATTCCAGGTCTCCCAGAGCCACAGGCCACCCTTGCTCTACTCAAGTATTTTAATTTGGTTCCCGTTGTCAGGGTCAAAACCTTGAAGAGATTAGTCAGTTATGGCAGTTACATCTCCTGTTAGGTAGGTGTTAATGTGGTCAGTTATGTTTCAGGTCAAACATTGAGGTTATCTCCTGTTTCCATATGTTATTTGAGGGACGGAGCAGAATTTCATCATTACCAAGTAATGCTGTGTATCTGAAAGCAAACAGAGATTGGATGGTGGGTACAGTTTATAAATAAAAAATGCAAAACATAACTTTTCCACTTGCAAATATATATTTTTTTAATTTCTGGCGTGGGATTTGAATTACATTTCAAGGTGAAATTAAAGGAAAAAATCCTTGAATTTTAAAAAATCATCTTTTCTATTTTAGAATGAAAATTCTAGATTTACAGAAAAATTGTGCAGATAGTACAGTGTTCCTAAATACCCCAAACTCAGTATATTCGTTACATTGAGTGAATAAATACTGATACGTTATTATGACGTGAAGTCTGAAATTTATTCAGATTTCCTTACTTCTCCTCTACTGTCCTTTCTCTGTTCCAGAGTTCCATTGAGGATACCACTCTACATTTAGTCACAGTCTTTTTAGGCTCTGTTGATTGTGATAGTTTCTCAGATTTTCCATGTTTTTGATGACTTTGACAGTTTTGAGGAGTACTGGTCAGGATTTTTGTAGATTGTCCTTCAATTGGGATGTGTTTATGTTTTTCTCTTTATTAGACGGGGATGGGATTATGGACTTTGGAGAAAAAGATCACAGAGATAAATTACCATTCTTATTGTGTCCAGATTACAGTCTAGCAAAATGACTTATTGTAGGTGTTAACCTAGATCACCTGACTGAGGTTGTATTTATCAGGTTTCTCCACTGTAAAGTTACTCTTTTTTTCCCCTTTTCCATAATATGGTCTTTGGAAAGAAGTCTCTATGCACAGTCCACAATTAATATGTGGGGAGTTAAGGTTTAACTCCTTCAGGAGTCATAATTACATGAACTTGTTTGAATTCTGTTGCATGCAAGATTTGTTTACTCTCCTCCATTCATTTATGTAATTTTTTTTAAATATCTGTATGAACTCATGGGTTTTATCTTATACTTTGGGCTACAGTTCAATATTTTATTTAATAAACTTATTTTTTTAGAGAAGTTTCAGGTTTGTAACGAAACTGAGTGGTACATTCAGAAAGCTCCCATCACCCTCGGTCCTTACACATGCACAGCCCCTCCCCCATCAACATCACACACCAGAGTGGTATATATGTTACAATCAATGAACCTAAATTGACATATGGTTATCACCCAAAGTCCATACTTTACATTAGTGTTCACTTTTGGTGGTGTAAATTCTATGAGTTTTGACAACTGTATTAGAACATGTCTGCACCGTTATGATATCATATAGAATAGTTCAACTGACCTAAAAGTTCTCTGTGCTCTGCCTATTTATTCATCTCACCCTCCTGCTAATCCCTGTCTCAACCACTGATCTCTTTTCTGCCTCCATAGTTTTGCTTTTTCCAGACTGTCCTATAGTTGGAATCAAATGGTATGTAGCCTCATCAGATTATCTTTTTTCCCTCAGTAATATGGGTTTAAATTTTCTTTGTGTGTTTTCACAGATTGAGAACTCACTTCTTTCTAGTTCTAAATAATGCTTCATTGTTTGTATGGTATCACACTTAATCCATTCACCTACTGAAGGACATCTTGGTTGTTTGGCAATTAAGAATATAGCTATTATAAACAGCTGTGGGCAACTTTTTGGTGGATTGAAGTTTTCAGCTCCTCTGAGCAAATGCCGGGGAGTGTGATTGCTGGATTGTATGGTAAGAGTATGTTTAGTTTGCAAGAAACTGCCAAACTGTCTTATGAAGTGGTTCTAGTATTTTGCATTCTCACAGCAATGAATGAGAGTTGCTGTTGCTGCACATCCTTGCCAGTATTTGGTGTTTGTCAGTGTTCAGGATTTTGGCCATTCTAATACTGATATCTTATTTTAATTTGCATTTCCTTAATGACATATGCTGTTGAGCTTTTTCCATATGCTTGTTTGCCATACGTATAATCTTTATGGTGAGGTGTCTGTTTAGGACTTTTGCCCATTTTTATATCAGGTTGTTCATTTCCTTATTGTTGAGTTGTACAAGTTCTTTGAATACTTTGGATAACAGTTATTTGTCAGATATGTCTTTTGCAAATAATTTCTCCTAGGCTGTGCCTTATCTTTTTATTGTCTTGACGGTGTCTTGCACAGAACAGAATATTTAAATTTTAATGAAGTCCAACTTATCAGTTGTTTATTTCATGGATCATACCTTTGGTATTGAGTCTAAAAAGTCATTGCCAGAGCCAGGGCCCCCTAGATTTTCTCCTATTTTATCTTCTAGGAGTTTTATAGTTTAGCACTTTACATTTAGATCTATGTTCCATTTTGGTTTAATTTTTGTGAAGGTGTAAGCTCTGTGTTTAGAGTCTTTTTTTCTTTTTTTAGATTTGGATGTACAGTTGTTCCAAGACCATTTTTTAAATAAAGACTTTATTTTATTAGAGAGAGAGAGAGAGAGTATGAACAGGGGGAGGGGCAGAGGGACAAGCAGTCTCCCTGCTGAGTGAGGAGCCTAATGCAGGTCTCAATCCCGGGACCCTGAGGTCATAACCTGAGCTGAAGTCAGATGCTTAACCAACTGAGCCACCCAGGTGCCCCTCCAGGACCATTTTTGGAAAGACTTTACTTTTCTCCAATGTGTTGCCCTTACTCCTTCATCAAAGATCAGTTGTGTTTCAGCTTTGGCTAACGGGAGCTCTTTCCATTTGACATATTCCCATCATTAAAAAAAATTTTTTTTGAGAACTCCCTTACCTTCTGGCACTACAAATACTCCAGGCTCATTTAGTATGCTTCCTACCCCATTCCTGGAACAGCCATTTCTTCAAGGAGCCTGGGTTCCTTTTATTGGAGAATGGAATTTGAAACCAAGATCTATTAGATATGCACATTGTTACTGGGCTATCATTGTTTTAGGCCCTCTTAGATGGTGGAGCAATGAAATAGATGTGTGTCTATCAACCCATGTATACACACATATGCATGTGAACACACACACACTTCTGTATGTAACTCTGTACCTGTATTAAGCTAGTCAGTTCATACTGATGTCTCTAACTCTTCTAACACATTACCACATATATCATTCTAGCCTTCTTCCCTTGCTTAACTGTGACTTCTCACTCCAAAAGTGAGAAACTTTGCTAACACCATCCATCTTATTTTTACTTAATTGTTCAATTCTGGTACACATGTACAATGATTTCAAAATAGTTAACCCAGGGGTGCCTGGGTGGCTCAGTCGGTTAAGTGTCTGCCTTTGGCTCAGGTCATGATCCCAGGGTCCTGGGATCAAGCCCCACATTGGGCTCCTTGCTCAGCAGGGAGCCTGCTGCTCCCCCTGCTTGTGCTCTCTCTCTCTGTCTCTGACAAATAAATAAATAAAATCTTAAAAAAAAAAGAATTGTTAACCCATAACTCTACAGAAAATTTTATACAATACAGTGTTATGCACATTTCTTTTCTTTCCCCCTCCATCTTACAGACTACTTACTTCCAAAGTTCCTTTACTTGGCAACCTTTCCCCCTACTCCATTTGAGGATGTATCATACATTTGTAATAGAGTTATAGTCTCTTGTCATATTTTGCATTATATCATGGAATCCCCCAACTTTCTACTAAATGGTTTTTTAAAAAATATGCACACATTAAGTTTCACTCTTAGTTCTGCAAATTTCTATGGAATTTGACAACTGCATAGTGTCATTACAGCATCATACATAACAGTGTCACTGCACTAAAAAAAACCCCTTTCCCCTACCCATAGACCCACCTGCTACTTCTCCCTGGAAACTGCTGATCTGCTTATTTTCTTTAAAATTTTGACTTTTCCAGAACATCATTTACATGGAATTATATAATATATAGAGTTTTCAGTCTGGCTTCTTTTACTTAGTAATATGTATTCAAGGGTCACCCATGTTTTTGTGGCTTCATCGTACATTACTTTTAATCACCAAATTGCATTCCATTGTATGGATATCGCCCAGTTTGTTTATCCATTCACCTATGGAAGAACATTTGGTCATTTTTGTTTTTTAGTAACTATGAACAAAGCTTCTATAATATTTATGTGCAGGTTTATGTAGACATTAATTTTCAAATGAATTGGGTAAGTATCTAGGCATACAATCACTGGATCATATGGTAAACTATGTTTAGCTTACAAGAAACTGCCAAACTGTCTTCCAGAGTGGTGGCATTGTGTTCCTACCAGCAACAAATGAGAGTTCCTGTTGCTTGGCATTCTTGTCAGAGATGGATATTGTCAGCTTTTTGGATGTTAGCCATTCGAATCAGCATGTAGTGCTAGTTCATTGTTGCTTTAATTTGCATTTATTTAATGCCAAGTGATGTTGAGTATCTTTTCCTAGACCCATTTGCCGTATGTATAACTTCTTTGGTGAAGTGTCCAGATCTTTTGCCCATTTTTTTAAATTGTGTTTGGCTTTTATTGTTGAGTTTTAGAGTTCTTTGTACATTTTGGATACAAATACTTTATCAGATGTGCAATTTGCAAATATTTTCTCCCAGGGTATAGCTTGTCTTTTCATTCTCTTAACAGTTCTTTGCAGAGCAGAGGTGTTTAATTTAAAAAAAAAAGTCCAATTTATCATTTTTTTCTTTCATAGTTGTGCTTTTCTTGTTATATCTAACAGCTCATCACCAAATTCAAGGTTATAGAGATTTTTCTCCCTGTTTTCTTCCAAAAAACTTATGGTTTAAAAATTTTATATTTAGGCCTATGATCCACTTTCAGTGATCTTTTTGTGAAAGATGTAAAGTCCCTTTCTAGTTTTTTTTCCTTTTAATACAGATACCAATTGTTCCAGCACTGTTTATTGAAAATATTGCTTTTTCTCTATTCAGTCACCTTTGTGCCTTTGTCAAAAATCAGTTGACTATATGTGTATGGGTCTATTTTTGGAATTTAGCCAAATATACATTCAGAGGACACAGTCCCCACAAGACTACTCTCAGATACCAGCCACAAGTTCAAGGGGTCCCTAGGACTACCCTTACTTCAAACCAGCTGGTTACTCTTATTGCTAGTCTTATGTGTCAGCTAGTGTTGTTTACTCAAACACTAGTATGGATGTTGCTGTGAGAATATTTTGTATATATCATTGACATCTGCAATCAATTTACTTTAAGGAAAGGAAACCAGTCTCTATAATGTGGATGAGTCTAATCCAATCAGCTCACCTCCTTAAGAGTAAACACTGAGGTTGCCCAGAGAAGAAAAATTCTGCCTCAAGACTCCTGCCTGAGTTTCCAAACTGCGTCTGCCCTGCAGATTTTGGACTTGCCAGCTACTGTGAAATTTCATGAGGCAATTTCTTATAAAAAATTCTCTCTCTCTGTCTTAATGATCAGTCAGGGGTCCCAAGAGAAACAGGGTTTATATATATAATACAGGTGTAATATATACAATACAGTTACAAATTCATGGTGTCCCCATGACCACTCACAGTTTTGATAATTCACTAGAACAACTAACTCAGAACTGGACTATACTAATGATTCAAGTTTTTACTACAGTGAAAAAATAGAAATTAAAATCAGCCAAAGAGGGGCGCTTGGGTGGCTCAGTTGGTTGACGTTTTTTAACACTGGATGTTATACGCAAACAATGAATCATGGATCACTACATCAAAAACTAATGATGTATTGTATGGTGACTAACATAACATAACTAACATAACATACCATCTGCCTTTCAGCTTGGGTCATGATCCCAGAGTCCTGGGATCGAGCCCTCCGCTGGGCACCCTGCTCAGCGGGGAGTCTGCTTCTCCCTCTCCCATTGACTCTCCCTGCTGCTCCTGTGTGCTCTCTCTCTCTCAAATAAATGAATAAATAAAATCTTCAGAAAAGTCAGCCCAGGCAAGAGATGCACAGGGCAGGGTCCAAGAAGGGTCCAAATGTGGGACTCCTAGTTGTCCTCTCCCCATGGACTCATAGGCAACATTACCTCCTCTTGGCCACAGTGTGAGACAATACACATAGAGTATTGCCAGCAAAGGAAGCTCACCAAAGTTTTCGTGTCCAGAGTTTTTATTGGGGCTTGACTTTATACTTCCTCTATTAGCTGACCTTTAGTCCCCAGCCCCTCCCAGAGATTGAGCTAATACTGTTGGTCCCTAGTTCCTCAGGGGTTCAGAACCAATATGGTGTGGCTCAAAGCTCTCATGATGAATTGCACTGTTTGGCTCTCTGGTGGCCAGTCTCTGAGCCAACAAAGGCACTCCTATCAGGCGGACATTCCAGAGACCTGGATCTCACCTTTCAGAAGTTGAAGGCAAAGCTCATACCTCTCTTTGGGCAAAGTTAATTCTTCATTACAGATCACATAAAAAAAATACATATATATATATATATATGTGTGTGTATATATATGAATTTTAAATATCATGAAACAGAATTTTTAAATATGCCTGGTAGTGATGGTATTTATCAGTGCTGAAAAAGCACACACTTTGAGATTTTTAAACAACTTACAACTTTTTCCTTTTCTAAGTAGATTATGTTATAATATGTTTAAGCATTTTGTAACACAAACGTTTTTTAACACTGGATGTTATACGAAAACAATGAATCATGGATCACTACATCAAAACCTAATGATGTATGGTGACTAACATAACATAATAAAATAAAATTAAATAAAAAAATAAGATGTTTAAGAGGGTAAATTTTTGTATTTAGGCATTTTCGTTGTTGAAGTCTTTATGTTATTACATGCTCGTCTTTATAGGCTCTTGTTTATCTCTAACATTGTAGGAAAAAGAAGAGCCCCACACATGGTCTTTCCTTCATGGGTGTATTCTTCCAACTGGGGTCGTAATCCGGGAAAGCAGGCTCATTTTGGGGGGTGGCTCTTTTCCCATGAACAATGAGAGGCGTAAGCTACAGCAAAGGCCACATGATGATGTGTGTGGTGTTCGCGGACTGTGTTGCTTGGGTGGTTTCAGAGAAAAACACTTTCTGAACATAGGATTTTTCACTCTCCCCCTATTATCTCAGGCTGCCCCTGCTGTGATTATGTCTGATTCAGTAGTCTGTAATACTCTCATCTCACTTGGAAGTGTTGCATACAAATCATCCATTAAAACGGTAGACTAGAAGATAACACTGAATTTAGTTTTAAGATTTGGTAGATGCCTTTTCAATTTTGTGTAGCTTCAGGGGAGGCATCCCTGCAAACTGCTCTCATTTAAAGCTTCTTTCATTTCCTCACTAATTCATAAATTCATTTTCCATTAAGCACAACTTCATTATTTCCTTTTCCCTTTTGTACACTGTCACAGTGAAGCAGGGACCTGAAAGTTCTTTAATCTCATGGGTAGCAACACATTTCATTTTTGAATCATTTTGTCTTGAAAAAGTTCCTCAACTAGATCTAGGCTAGATGAAATCTAATCTAGTCTTAGCGGACGATCTGTTTCAGGTCTTAGCCTTCTGACTCAGGTTGTCGTGGAATGAGAAAATAGGATCTAGTTTAAGCTTGGTCTTACTGAATATATCAAACTCTTGAAATAAATTTCTTATATTTATGAAACTTTCCTTTCTAATATTTCTTGTATTCAATAGTTGTCTTCCCTTATTTCTGGTCAGAAATATTATTCTGTAAATGGCATCGATTGCTTAGGGCATAGAATTAATGAACATTAGTTCATTCACATTAATTTAGAAAACATTACATTATTACTAGTCCTATGATGATTAGATTTAAAATAATATTAAGAGTAATACAAGATAATTTATATGCCATTTTATAAAAAGGTAAATATGTTCACCCAAATTTTAGCATTGTAGTTTTTTAAGAACTAAATATTTGCAAATATGTTCTGAACTTGGAACTGTTTTGAAAGTTATCAAGTAAGTGAAAGACATTCGTAGATTTTTACACTGACTTTACATCTTATACTACAACCTGGAATTTAATATTAGGATCACTTTATCTGTAAAAGTTCATTTTGTTTGATATTTGGCTGTATATTGACTAGTGAGGATTTTAACTAAACTATTCCTACCATGCTACATTTATGGGGTAGAACTCTGGGCTCTCAGTCACCCAATCATTTGTTTATGTTCTGTGGTAACATATTCCCTTGGTTTGCCTCTTAATGAAGCTCCTGAGTCCTCTTATATTGTTGTTTTTACAGAAGAGCACTAATTATATTCCTGGATTGACTGAATGCAAAGGGATATTATTTTATATATAATAGGTACTTAAAGTTTATTCCCAGATAGAGTACTACTCAGTATTTCTGAACAGCTCAAGGGACAGAGTCAATAATTGTGGATGAGTGACAGTAGAAAGATGTGAAAACTGTAGTATATCACTTCCATACTCTGTAGTCTATGCTCTGTGGGGTCTCCCAGATCTTAATTGGTGTTTTCTGAAACAGTTTAAAAATGTACGGTGAAGCTATATTAGACTAACATCAGCATTTTGGTTTGTGTGTATTTTTTTTTTTTTTTAACAGCAGTACTTCTGAAAACATTTTCTATATTAAAAGAAGTGACAGGCTGATTCAGGGTCAGTGGTGGAGTTGAGTAATGGTATGGGTAAAATATACGGGGTTTTTCAAAAATTTTTATGTATGGAATGCCTTTATTATTTTATTTTTTCAAGAAGGCCCTATTACCACTAATCAGAATAGTAGGATTTGGTATGGGAAGTACTGATATAGACATGGATTTTTAAATCTACCCCTGGATTAAGATTTAACAGCAAAAAATAGTTACCTGGGTTATATAGCCTGGAACTTTTATGGTTTTAATGCTTTTACTGAATTGTTCTTTGGTGTGATTTTTCATTGGCTTACACTCAAAGATACTTGAGGAAACGGTCCTATGAAATTCTTTGCTTTGTCTAATGTAAGGATATTATTATGCCAATATAGATATTGGCAAGAGCATAAAACTTATGACAGATTGCCAAAATGACCTCAATAATATTTTCCATTTCCATATACTCTTGTGCAATGTGACCTTGTCACTCCACCATTAAAACATGGATCCATTTCTTCAACCCCTTAAATCTGGGTGGGCTTGGTGACTGACTGCTTTGGTAGAAGTAAACTGTGTGACTTCAGAGGTTGGGTGGTAAGAAGCCTTTCAGTCCCTATCAGGGTCTGTTGGATTGCTTGCTTTTGGTATGCTCCCTCAAGGACCCCAGAACCCACATCGTGTGAAACCCAAATGACTTGGAGAGGCCATGAATGAGTGCTTGGCCTAAGGCCCCTTTCGATATTTTAGCGGATAGCCTTGTCCAATGGCTGCAGCCCCCCAGTGAGCATTTGACTGTAGTTTTATGAGAAACCCTGGGTGGGAGCTACCTTACTGAGCCCAATCAACCAACAGAAATGTGAGAAACAAGAATAAATCAGTTTTTTAAAGGCACGTTTTGGAATGGTGGTGTTACATGGCAACGGGTAATAGGACAGAACTTGAATGAATAAAACACTCCTGTTTAAAGTTTTTACCTCCATTTTATGACTGTAACCTTGTTTCTCCTTTGACACGACTCTAGTACGTGCTTCGCATTTATACTATCTAGTTTCTATTTTATCCATCTTTGTAAAGTGACTGAAATTCATTTGTAAGAAGTTTGTACACAATTCTTTGTGTGTAAAATTCACATCATGTCCAAGTCAGAAATTATATATATTAATCCACTTGCTTGTTTTTTTGTATGTTATAAAGAAAGCGCAAGCATGCTAAGAAACAACATTATACTCCTAGTCTCAAGGAAATCGAGATTTGGTGAGCAAAATAGAGCTTCGTATTCTATTTGTCTCTACAAGTAGAAAAAATGTTTGGCTATGTATTCATCTTATTCAAGCTCTGCATGCAAATCTACTTGGTAAAAAAAAAAATCACACTTGGTAAAAAAGAAATCATGCTAAACATGTCTTATACTTTAGCACATAGAAGAATAAAGAACTATGTTTCTGACCTCTAAGGCATTCTTTATCAGAATGATGAGGTATGCAGATGAGGGTGACAGAACAAGATGTCTGAATTCCTAAATTACTAATAGAATTCCTAATCCATTTATCTCAAAAATTTTCACTATCTAGTTTACTAAATATGGAAACTAGAAATCACCATTTTATATAATAACAAAAACATCTTATTCTTTTTAGGAAACAATGGTGAACATTGAAATAGTATAAAAAATAGGTAAAACCAAATTCATTTTACCTGCGAGTAACAGGCATTTATTAAAGAATATTTCTCCTTTCCTATTGATTCCTGTATTATTTTTTTCTCAAGTATTAAAATAGCTCATTTGCTTTTGCCTCTAAAGAAATCAAGACTGTGTTTTAAGGAGCATGGTTTCTATGGTTTTATATTCAGCAGGAGCAAAGTGTCCTGAACAAGGAACATGAAGTGCCTAAATAATGCCAACAAAAATTTCTCTCTCATTTAGAAGAATATATGGAAAGCTGAGAATACCAAATTATCTTTGTTTCTGTGTGGTGTTTATAGAAGAGATTCTATTTTTCAAGTTCATGTAAATGCAAATACTATTTATATTTAGATAAAAATATATTGATGTACCTTTGCACAGGAAAGCTATTTTCATCAAATTGTAGGACATTAGCCCCACTGGGGCAGTGATTTTCCATGTACTGAGCAGTGTAGGGCCTGGGCCGCACCCCTGCCCCAAAGAACATTATCAATAATGTAAAGCACTTGAAATTCTCTCTGCCATTACCTACCAGCTTCACAGTGCATGGCAGTGACCTTTGAGGTTAGGGGTTGTGAATGGGGCAGGGTGGGAGTCGGGAAGGCGAACTGGAAGGGGGTAGAAAATGGAGACAGTAAACCTTCAATTTGGCTTCATCATTACTGAATTTTTTTTTATTGTTTCCTTGCTGTTTCAGAAATAACTTGCTGATAAATCAATACTATGGACATCCTCATTCTGTACAAGAGATCTGGGTCTTTTTTGATCAGTTTGGTTTTACCGTGAATGTTACCACCTGCCTAGAACTGTTGCTGGCAGCCAGTAGGTGCACAATCCACATATTGTTACCCCAGGTTAGAATAATAAGAGCCAGTCCTTCAATGTCACTTGCTGTATGCTAAGCACCAGAGTAATGATCGTCCATATATTAAGTGATGTGATTCTCACAGAAACATCATAAGGCAGGTATGGCTGTTATCTCTGTTTCCTAGATGAGAAACCAAGCACCGTCCTGCCGCTTTCAGAGCTAAGTCCTAAGATGTGAGAGGTGGCTGTTTACTGACACATTCCTTTAGGAGTGTCTGGGAAATTGATCTGAGTGGGAAGATGAGATTGGGGAGCATTTTGGTGGTTCTGCAGAGAAGCTGGAGGCACTTGAGGAACACACAACCATGTTGTTTTGAATAATTACTTTCCCCACTCAGGTCCCATGCGGTCTGGCAGAAAAGCCTCCTGCATAAGATTGAGGGAAAGATGTAGTTGGCAGGATTGCCGAGTGGGCTGAAGTGACAGAGTAAATGACCTTACGAGAACAGTGCCGCGCTCCAGGAGCCAGGATGCACGGAAAACCGGAAGGATTCGGGGGTAATTTGAACAATATTTGCAGGGATGGCAGCAAACGTTTTCTTTCTTCGCAGCATGCTGCAGTAGCGGGGGGTCCTTTTTAGGGCTCTGTTCTTATCACCTAAAACTTCCAAAGCTTAACTGACTGCCAGGATAATTAGCCCCCCTGCATACTGGAGATCTTTCTAGATCTACTTCGGATACATTAAGGAAAAGAAAGAAAATAATAATTTTCAGGTTGAACAGCCTGGCCCTTAGATTCTGATATATGGCAAATCGTAGCCCAAAAGGAAATGAAACCACATTTCTTAAGGACAATTTGGAAAGAAAGCTATTATTTTCCCCTTATTTTTAAGTGCATAAAATTGTAATATACATTATAGATTTTATTATTTACCGTGCCCCCAACTGGGGGGTCGGAATTAGAATCATGGTACACGGGCACCGGAAGAGATCCATTGCAGCTCAACCAACCCTCTCATTTTATATTAAGCGTAACTACCATCCAAACCTATGATGCGTAACGTCTGAATGAAAGACCAAGTAAAATGTCTGTACTTTCAGATTGCCTACTGATCTTAATGCTTGCTCTAGCCTTCAGTCTAGGGTATATGATTCAAATCCTTTTCACTTAAAATGCTCAAGGAGATTTGTGGATCTCAAATCCATGGTATGGTTTCACTGAATACTTACCAGAAATAACAAGGAACCTCTACATCAAAGAAAGGGTTATAGCCTTTTGTCTTATCAACACGAGCCCACGTCTATTATCGGAACATAGGAAAAAAGATAGCATTGAGTATTTCTGACAATAAAATCGGGCTATATGGCATAGAGAACATTCCTTCTGAAAGATACTGAAGTCTTCTACTCTATTACTCCATTAACCCAAATTGCATATCAGCAATGCAATTTATGGTCCATCCTCAGTATGGAATATTACTCAGTCACTAAAAAGAATGAGTGAGCTATACCCATTAGTTTTCCAAGTGAGAAAAAAACAGGTAGGAGAGAGGTTTTTATAATGTAATCTTCTATTAATGATTTGAACATGATGATATAAATGAAGAATATGAAGACTATATAACAGGTAATTAAAATGAATTGCCTAGCTGAGGGCGTGAATCGGGACAACAGAAATAAATGTGAAGGAAATGGCAACCAAGCCAAGAGAAAAGAAGACAGACATTGTACCTTAAAACATGTGATATGCATGCATTTCACATTGCATATGCATGTAGAAAAGACATATCAACATCCTATGTTAAAAAAACATGTCATCCCCCAGAGGATATAAACAGGATACTGCCCTCCTACTATATATATGAGTTTATGGCCACAGAATGGTGGAACTTTCTATCTGAAAGTGTGAGCCAGTTCCTGAGTTCCCATGGGGGAACAGAAGGAGCTGGGGCTTTCACTTTGAAGACTGACTTTGCAATTTTCTAGCTACGTGACATTGAGTACTTTTCACATGGAAAAATGAGGATAGAATTGCATATGTTACTGTGAGAATTAAATGAGATCATGCAATGTAATAATGGATCAGTGTAATCTGTATCAACTTTCAGGAAGTAATCTTCTCCCCCCGCCACCCTTAAATGCCTTCTCTAAGTTATTTCTCTCATATCTGTAATCTAAAACCTAGAAGCTTTAAGTTCATGACAATTTCACAATGACTCCTACTAAGTGCTCTGTTATCTTGTATACTCTGTGCTATAGCTCTAGTAGATTGGGGAAATAATAAGGACCAGATTGATCAGAGAGGCTTCATAGAGGGAGGTTTTGAATGATGGGTAGAATTTGCACGGGAGAAGACATTCCAAGTAAAGGAAACACCTGAACAATGGGTACTCTCTCTGGATCCATAATTTGTGTTTTCTTCAAAGATTTCATGTTGGAGAAATTAGAGAATAATGTTGATCTATAGAAAAGACTCCTACTGTGTAAGGCATCAAAGATAGGTCTAAGCTAAATTGAATAGGTAGAAAATTAAGAAATGCAGAGTTATTGTCTAATTTTAGGGGAGTGGCATTGAATTGAAAGGGACTGAAGAAATGATGTTAGCAAATTAGTAAATATCGTTGTTGGTTATGCCTAGCATGTAGATGTGGAGTATTTGCTCAATGTTCAAATCATTAATAGAATTCAAAGTATTGAATTCTTTGATTGGATCTCTTGAGATTCTATAATTTCCTTTCATCCCCATTTATTTACCAAGAAAAGACGAGTTTGTAAATCAATATAACAGAATTTGTGATTTGTTTTAGGGATTGAGGAGATTGAGTCTAAAATCCTAATATTTGTCTCACTATCAAACAGGGAAGTGAGTGGTACATGAGGAATAACAGCCAAATGGAAAATAAATCACACTATTAGTGGTTTTGTAAGCTTCTTACAAATCCCCAAAGGTCTTTCCTGGAAAAACTAAGTTGTAGCCATAGGCTACCTTGGTAGCCTAATTCCTCTGTCTGCTGTACTTCATCAAATTGAGGTTGCTGGGCCATCTCTTCCACTGAACTCCTTAACAGTTAGAGACAAGCACAGAGAGCTTTACCTGAGAAAGCCAGTTCACTGAATGGGTTTCCAGTGTGGAATACCTAAAGCAAAAGTCAGACTGTCCAGAGGGTCCAGACCCTCCTATCAGTCGTGTTACCATAAGGCAGCAGAAGGCTGTAACATTGATTCAGGAAGCAAAAAAGAGAAAAGGTACCTGCCATTAATGAAGAACAAAATTAGGTATAATGAATGTCCTGAGCATGGCCTAAATAATTGCAATTCATTGTGATGAATGTTAAAATAGGTTAAGTGCTAGATAAAGTGGTGACACAAACATGGAAGTGATTAATTCCTTGTATGAGTCCAGGAAGGCTTCATAGAGAAAGACACATTAGGGATAACTAAATGTTTGTCAGGGTAATGATTGTAACAAGGAGGAAATTCCAGGAATTGGGCATTTGGTAAACCATGGTAAGTTTTGGCAAAGAGAAACAGTTTGGTGTGACGGAAGACATTTTTATAGGGAAAAGGTGAAAACTGGGGCGGTAAGCCAATATGAGAAGGTCTGAAATCTCATTGTTGGAGGAAGTCATCAAGAAGACTTGACATCTGATTGACCTGAAAGCTAGACCTGGGCAATTGTAGGCTCCTTACCCCTTCGCAGTCCTTGGAATGTGCGTTCTGCTTGTCTTCACTGCTCCCAGAAGCTGCCTCAACATTGCAGCCTTGAGATAGGAGTGTGGTGTTGAGACTATCTGGATGGTACATGTGACTGAATCCAGGTAGGGCCTCTATATAAACTTTTAAGATTTGGTGGGTGGGTGTGGAGATCTACTCATTTGTGACCATCTGAGACAAATCTCCTAAGACAAGTCTTCTTGCTTATTGAAACTGCCACCTCCCAATCTGGAGTCACCTGCCTCTTTCTTCGGTCTCTCCCTGTCCTCCATATATGGGGGCTGGTTTCATAATATACCCAGGAAGCTCCCAAGGAGGTTGCAAACAGCATCCTAAAGAATACAAGCTTTATCCAATGATATCTATGGGACGGTTGATAAAAAGAAGATCCAAAGTTAAGGTCTGTCCTAATGTATGAATAGTTGCTTGTCTCTAAAGATGTTATTACATAATTCCATAATATTCCCTATGGTAGCTATAATTACAAAAAATTATCAATAAACTTATGAAAAATTATCAACAAACTTGGTGGCTTAAGATAATATACATTTATTATCTCACAGTTCTGGCAGTTAGAAGTCCAAAATGGGTCTTCCCAGGCTAAAATAAAGGTATCAGCATGGCTAACTTCCTTCTAGAGGCTCTAGGGAAGAATCCGTTTCCTTGCCTTTCTCAGCTTCTAGAAGCTGCCGGCATTCCCTTGGCTTGTGGACTGCTTCTGTCTTCAAAGCCAGCAATGGCTGGTCCAAATGTCTCAGGCTGTATCACCCTGACATGTTCCCTTTTCTCCCTCCCTCCCTCCCTCCTTCATCTATAAGGCCCCTTGTGGTGACATTGGACCTGCCCAGATAATCCAGGATAATCTCCCTATGTCAAGGTCAGCTGATTAGCAACCTTAATTGTCCTCACCATGTAACCTAACCTAATGGTAGCAGTCACAGATTCTGAAGATTAGGGCGTGGAAGTGTTGGTAGGGCTATTATTCTGCATACCATACATCATTTGTATATATCGATTGAGCAGATTTGTTTTCAATATCACATTCTTATGACACTGTTCTATAATGACAATGATAATAATGGGCCATAGGCTTAGCATATAAGAGATCAGAAGATATAATGAAAATTTATCATGGATTCTCTAAAAATGTATAGGCATACTGGCAGGTAGCTCATCTTTCTTGAGAAAATGACTCGGCAAAGCAGTAGCTGCATTCATTTAGATGACATTTTATTTGTTAGAGCAAGTATTGACAGACTTCATTTTAATAGCTGGAGAAATTAATTTAAAATCACAGCATTTAGTGTATTGGCATACTTCTATAGGTAGGTGCAGACAATTACATATTTTTGAAATAAAATCACTGCTTCTACCTTTTAATGAGAAGATTTGAGGATAGACAGAAGCCATACATTTAAGCAGATATGCTTTAATAGATAGTAGAAAACTGTCAGAAAATAGATCCACTGTGAACATTTCTACAGTTCTCAGTGATTTCTTTGTTATAAATAACATTTTTAAATGTGTACTTTTCTGAACAGAAAAAAATAGCAATTCACTTTCTGAATACTTTCATATTTACAATGCCCTTTTAAAAATAGTAAAAGGGACTATTGTGATGTGAACTATAATATTTTTAAAATTAAAAGAAATAACTCAAATACACTAGCCTAATGAGATAACAATATTTTTCACTAACTGAAAGGTTGTAGAATAGAATACCTGAGCTTTATATATACACTATTTTTACATTTGCAGCCATGAACAATATTATAATTTGGCACATTTATGTATTACTAATTAAGCATTTGAAGTTATAACCTATGAAATAAGTATAGAAACAGCATATACCCATTATGACGTTAACCTAAAAAACAGAATATAATTGTCATTTTATTTGTGAAGTGTTGTGTCTTTTTTAGAATATTAGGAAAGAAAATGGATATAACAAACATAAGTCTAAGTTGTTTTAGAAGTTTAAGTTCAGAACAATTCACACAATGGCAAAATATGTTCATTCATATTTTATCTATAATTTCTCATTTAGCTTACAAAAAAGCCAAGTTTACTCAAAATATATCTCATGCTTATAATAGCCATTTCTTTTTTCCTGCTTTACATTCTGCCCCTTCATTCTCTCATATTCCACTTTCTGTAACAGAGCTCATTACCAAGGTGATAAGGGACTAGTTTCAAAGGCAACATGTCACAAAAATAGCAATCCAGTCATTTCCTTCAGGACATTCATATATTTCTTGTGCTAGAAGGAAAACCTTTCCTTGGGTGCAGTGATATCACTCCTGAGAAATCAATTACTTTTCACATATCTGCTATACTATTTTGACATAACTATGTCGTGTAGGAAAGCAAACTACAGTTATATGGTACATAATTATGGTATCTTATCTACAGTTTCTACACTGTAAACAGAAAAACTGATTTAAAATAGTTGATTAGTAATTAATAATTGGATAATTGGTTCAAGTCATTTTTATACATTGGCTATCCTCCATAGCTTGGCTTTTTTATGTGTAGCAACAGTTATCCATAGTTCTCTATTTTTATCTTAAACATCCAAAACAACAAGGGACATTTTTGAACAATCTATAATATTCTTCTTGGATCTAAAAAAGAAAAGGAAAAAAAATGGTAAACATAATTGCAACAATCACATCGAATTATTTTCAAATCACATTGTTATATTTGGTTTTCAAAAGTATTGTTTTCTCATCATCTGTCAGAATATGTTCAAATTAATAGAAGCTATGTTTACATTCCTAAGAACAAGTTTTGTTTGAAAGTCTATTTCCATATGAACAGCTAGGTGTTTCTGATTTGATATTAAAGTGTACTGTATTGAGGCTGTAAAGACTCAACATAAATCTGTGAGAATAAGAATTTTTATCAATTTGGTAACTGAGGCTACATGAATATGCTGTAGGGTTGACCAAAATTAAAAAACAAACAAATGGGCAAAAATAAAATAAAATTGCTTACTTTTCTAGATAAGACACACAGGAATAAGAAAATGAACATCCCCTGGAAGGCATTGCTGACGGTGAAGAGGTAAGCTGTTACCACTGATGCGTGCACAACATGGAGGACCCCAAAGATCCAGGTGGTGCCAAGGAGGAATAGGAGAGCAAGGGCTCCCCTGGCACAAGACCTAGAACATATTTGAAATGTGTCAGTTAAGAAAGCTACATATCCTCAACACACCCCTAACCTCCTCCAATTATGTGGGAAAAGAGTTTGTGGTACAATGAAGAAATCTACAAAGACCACAAGGGATTTTGAAACTGACAAATTATTCTAGCTTCACAGGATAGCCTTCTGGGTATGTTACTGCTCTGGGGCAGGGATGTGCTTCCAAAATGAAGGCAACATTATTAAAATATGGTATTTTTCAAGGAATTTCCTTAATCTTAAAGTATTTTTATCTAGTGTACTGTAGTGTATGTGCTTTGATTTCAAATCAAATGTTGCAATAATTCCTGAAGGTAAGACATATATCTGTTAGGTGGTATTTTCCCTAAGAAACCTTGTAAACTATACTGCGTGGACTTGGGTCAGTAGGTGTGCATGACATCAAAGGAAGCTTCTGCTTTCCTTTCAGGTATAGTCAAGAAAGGATAAGAGAGAAAACTAGATTTTTTTTTCACTGTTGCAATACAGTTATCTCAAAATGAATTCATGTCAGAACACTGATTTCTTAAAAATTAAAAAAGAAACCGTATTTTCAATTTATTGCCTATGACTTTGGTCAAGCAATATTCGGTCCTGCTCACTGAGGACATTGCTTTGAAAATGAGGCAACTAATGATTATTTTCTCACTCATTCTTTGTCCAATCATTTCATACTGCAGAAGATGTTTTAGCAGTATACCTCAGAAAATGAGTCATTTTCAACTTTATTAAAACCAGCACACTACATGAAGCTATGAATGGTGAGGGGTAAAAGAAAGTAATCGATCAAACGTTTGCTAAATCCGAACTATAAATCTTGTGCGAGGTTTGAAACTACAGGAGTGTTTCCAAGCAACACAAATGTTAGTCGTTTCTAATGTTCCCTATAGCGCACTTCAGTTTTTCCTGAACAAACCATTTTCAAGGTCTCAATAAATCAGTTTTAAAGAGAGGGCTGGAAAGGAAAGGAAAAATCATGGCAGCATGCAAACTAGGAGTCACAAGAAACACAGTTACTAAGCTCCAAGGAATGTTTTCCAAAGAAAATCACTAAGGTCTATTTTTGCCCTATAACACAGCCATCATCTTTTCTTTCAAAGGGGATTATGTTGGAAAAGGTTGCTTTACTTACCACTTAATATGTGGTGATTATAATCTTATTATAAAACATATTAAATGCTATTTAACAATAAGTATTTTAAATATGGCAGAAGAAAGTACAAAAAATAATTTTAAAAATAGTCCTTTCAAGAAATATTTGTGCCTTAAGTTACTAAAGCTTTTAACTACTAAAGAAATAGAGTTAAAGAGACATTTACCTTATGTTCTCATAGCAACTAACTTCTGGTTTCAACCCTGCAGTGTGACGAAAAACTTTGTATATGATAAATCCAAAAGCCAAGAGATTAACCTGAGAAAATAAATCAGTTTCAAAGCAGAGATAATTTTCATAGTCAATTAGATACATATGAAGGAAGTAAATAAATACTAAAGATTTCAAATAAGATAGAAACTAGAAAATGGTGGGATTTTTATGCATATTACCAAGTAAAAACCCTCTGGTAGATTTAAGGAAGCAAATCTGTGGCTGATCTTTATGATAGCACTGAAAATTGTTAGTACAAATGGTAGTGCAATTTGCCAGATCGTATTAAACACCCTGTTCAAGAAACTTCTTCAGATGTATGGTCACGTCTGCAGATTGATGAGTATCATCTGCTGCCAATTATAGGATTCATATACATATTAAGTTAAATTTTGGTTTGAAAAACTTTGTGAACATTTGAGAAATCAAATTTTTGTTCATTAAATTATATGCTGTTTCGAGGAGAAGTGTTAGCGATAATTCTGTCAACCTTTAAAAAATTAAACTGGAAAAAAGATATTCAGAGGAATTAGAAAACCCAACAAAACACCTTCAATTTCTATTGCTAGAAAATGTTATGAATGTACTTTCTTTTGTATGGTTCATCTAGCTATGTCTCCTAATATTTATGCTCAGATTTCCTTTCCCTATATTTAACCTTGGAACTTTCAAAATATTAATGAAATAAATGTTTGTTTGGAGGTATATACTTTTTATTAGTAAACATTTATCATTCTATTATTTATATTTCCCATTATGGGCTAAGTAGAGTACATACAATTTTCACTCCTTTTAAAGTCACTGCATTATGAAAAGTTTCCCCTTTTCCTATATTTTTGGAAAACCTAAAGTCATATTTGTAGTGCCAGAAGATTAAATATTTTGAATGTATATCTACTTTAATATGAGAATACTAACAATTAAAAATATTAAATATAAAAATAATTTGTAGATTGAGCCTTTATTGAATTTATTTTATTAATTCAAACAGATTTTTTCCAAAGCCATTTTGTTATAATAGCAAAGTGCAATAATTTAATTTTTACCTAATTCTTACACTAGTATTTCAAAAGCTTATAGTTACAAAAAAAGTTGGTTTTTTCCTTCTGTAGTCTAAGGAGTTTCATATAGCTTCTCAAAATTTATTAATTGCTATTACAAAAAGCAGTATGAAAGAACGGGTCAGATAATTTCATGTTGTCACTTCTCCATGGAGAGGTCCTTCAGAGAAAATCTTAAAGGAATAAGGGTCTATTCCCTCTTCCTGCTTCCAAGTGTCCATCACTTCTAATTATATGATTAATTAATTCTAACTACAGTAATTCTTCCATACACAGGAAAGACTTCAGCAATTGCAGGGGGTAGAGAAAGCCTATTAAAAGTGATTGCATTGATAGTCCCCCCCATCTTAGGCTCAAATAACTAACTGAAATGATAATTTAATAATATTTAATTTTGTAAGGAGTCTTTACTTATGAAAGAGGGATACATAGTATCTTCTAGGTTTTTATAGCTATAGCTTCTTTAAATGAATTTGGAAACAGCAATTGTACTTAATTTTGTAAATATGAGTATATATTTTTTAAATAATAAAAAGTATTAAAAGTTGGTTAGTATAAATATGTCAAACCATTATTGGTTTGAATATTTGCAAATAATTTTAGAGGTAGTTATATTGAATTTGTTATCTCAACAAAGAATTCTGAGATAACTTTAACCAAAACAAATTGTTCTCTAGATGCATAATTTTTCCACATGACTGATTGTAATATTAAAGTTTCTTAAACTCTTTTCAATAAAACTCGTTTGAAAAATAGTTGCTCATACTGCTGTGTCTTCTCAGAAGTCCATATACGTTTGGAATGCTGTTCCACATCATCAGCTAAAATAGCGAAGAGCAGCCACGGAACATTCCCTACGGGTGATACAGTTCTGGAAAGCACCTTTTTCTGTACAATAGGGAAATGTTTACATACTTGTAAAAACCAGGCACTGCTGGATGAGCAGGAGACTAATTCTTACTCCATAACCTCATACTTTCCCCATTATAAGAGAAACAGATTAAAATATTTTTACCAAAAGGTGTTATGGTTTTATGTAATAAAAAAATCACAAATACACTGATTTTATTATCCATATTCATTGGTACTAATACAAATATATTAAGCATCTTATATGTATTGTAAACATTTTATAAAGGGTCCAAGTCTCTGGCATGGTGGTGAGGAGTGGGTACAGATTAATGAACACAACAGGCATTGTCTTCTGTTCTCATAAACTTATTAAGAAAATATATAGTAAATAATGACATAAATACTTAGAAATCTACAAACTGTGATAAATGCTATCAAGTCACAAATTTGGATCATGAGGATAGACAGATTAAGATAAAGGTTCAGGAGGTACTTCTCTTAGGTTTCGTATTTAGACCAAGACCCAATAAATTCTAATGCATTAGGAGATCCAAGAATCCATGAGGCCTGAGAGAGTTGAGGACATTGTAGATCTTGAAGGAATTAGCAAAGGTACCTGGGGTGGAGTCAACAAATGGGAAGTATGAGAAGAGGTGGGTGAAGTAGACAGGGATGGGAATATTACTTGGATTTTATCTTAAATGCAAAGGATTTTAATTTATTCTTTCACTCAAGAACACTTATGTACTTTAGGCTTTTCCTTAAGGAACTTGCAGTATAATGGAAGAGATGACCAGTCAATAGGCAAGTCAAACACCGTTTAGTACGTGCCCAGCGACTGTTTAAAAGAAGGGTAAAAGAACATAGGTAATGACACCCTCATATGTGATTTCTAAGCCAGCCTCGAATGACCAGTAAAGCCAAAGGAGAGCAACCCAGAGAAAGTAAGTGATTACTCAGTATATCAGTGCAGACCTATCTCTGCACACTCACTTCTTAGGTGATCGGACCCAATGGCTCCAAATATCATCCTTACACCCTGATTGTTTCACTATGTCTAATAGGCATCAGGAGTTGAACATGTCAAAAATCAAGCTACTGTTCTTCTCCCCAAAGAAACCTATTTTTGCTTCAACTTCCCTCACCTCAAAAAAAAAAAAAGCTATCTCATCCTTCTAGCAAATCAGCCTTATTCATCAGCAAACCCTTCACCTCCACCTTTAAAACATACTCAGAAGAGGACTACCACTTACTGTCTTCACAGCACCTATCCTGGGAGAGGCCACATTGTGCCTCAGGGCTATCGCAAAAGCCCCTAATTGGTCTCTCTGCTTCTATCCTTGCCCTCCTACAATCTGTTCTCATTACAGCAGTCAGATGGATCCCTTTAAAAATTTAAGTCAGATCATGTCCCTATTCAGAACCCTCTGATGGCTTCCCAGAGCACTCAGAGTTAAACCTAAAGATCGTATAATGCCCTCTGGGTTTGAAACGATTTGGTTCTCACTATACCTCTTCTCTCCAGTCTTACTTCTCTCTCCTTTGATCATGTCTACTACGTTCACATTGGATTCTCTGTCCTTTTTCCAGCCCACCAGCGTGCCTTAGGGGGGCCGTACTTATTGGGCTCTCAGCTATTCCCAAGGCAAATTCCCTCACCACCTCTGTTTAAATGCCACCTTATCTACATACTGCCTCCCACTGTTTCTTAAAAACTGAAACCCAAATGATAAAATCAGACCTGAGTTCAATTCTATGGAAATACAGACGATGCTGGTATTCTTTACTGTTTTGGACCCTGCAAATTCTGTATGCAAACATGTTCTTCCCTTGGCTGAGTCATTGGAACACTGAAAAAAAAAATTCTCCTTGATCAAACTATAGTCAGCCTCAACCTTGGGCTTCAGTGTCCATCTTTGAAGAATTCAGTTTTAGCAAGAATCCTGCTAAGTCAGCTTAGAGAGAATCCTACCACTCTTGATATCTGGTCACTTTCAATATCAAATTAAATTCCTCATCCCCCACCCTTGATATCTGATCACACTGGCCGGCCTTTCAGCAAGAGTACTGTTAAAGTAAATTTACCAAGAATACTCCCTACCCTCCCCCTCTGCTCTTAGTAATTTTCCATGCACTCCCCTCCCCACACCGCACAAACTGATCCTTGGCTATAAATTCTCAGCTGGTTTTGTTGTAGTCCTAGCTGGGCTGAATCTCTCTCCCCTATTGCAATAGTTTTGACACCTATCACAGTAGTCCTGAAAAAAGTCTCTCTTACCATTTTAACAAGTGGCGGAATAGTTCTTTAACAAAACTCAGAGCAAATGCAACATCATAATATTCAGCAAATTCGGGGTAACTGGAAAAACTTTTATTTGCAGCTTTTACACTGCCTGTATTTATTCTCTCTTTATCTATAAATATATAAGCTACTCTAAACCCTTTTTTAAATAGAGTGAAAAACTATAACTAATCAGTATCACCCAAAGGCACATGACTTTATTTGCTTAGAGGTGGGAATTAAGTTGAAACTCTGCATTTTATATGTTATGGAAAAGTATTTTCTGGAGGGGATGTTTTATGAACTAAGTACAAATAGTCTGAGATAAGATAAAAACAAAAGTTCAAAACAAGCTTATATAGAATTAAAGAGTATTTCTGATGATAAATGTTTGCACTTATTCCAGAAGTCATGACTTTGAGGCTAGAGAAATATATGCATTTTAGGTTAAATAATTGGAAAGGTACTACTAGCATTGTGTTTGCTGGCAAGGCTACCTCGATAATAACTGACTTGAATACTTGAGCGATTCTTTCAAATACAAGAAAACTCATTAATATGAACCTTAATTAAGGAAATGGTGCCTTTAAAATGACTCACACTTTTGCTCATTAATATTCACCTATGTGTGCCAATTTTATCAGTTGTGGTTCCCTTATTATTTTTCTCTAAATATTAGTGCCACAAAAGCACAGGGGCTAATTAATGACTTGCAGATGAACAAAGTCATTCGTTATCATTTTTGTTTCAATTTTTACAAAACAGATTTAGCTTATAGATTAGGAGTCCTTAATACTTTTCTAGGAATAAGCAAGACAAGAATGTTAGGGGCAAACCTAAGAATTCTGAAATTCACCGCAGCACTTGAGTATATAGAGAATGAAAACAGCTGTGAAGAAAAAAAAATCATTCAAGTCATGAAAACTTAACCCTTGAGAGAAACTAGTATTTTAAATTTAAAATCATTCCCCTGGCATGATTCATCTTAAGGAATATTTCTTACCTTCATTGATAGATGCAGTTGCTTCAAAGTCTGGCACACAGGTGCTGATGTTTGACAGAGTGCATTAAAAATTTTTAAGTGCCTTGTTTTTTTAAACAAGAAATTTAAATAGATAAGCTGGAGAGAGAGAGCAGGAGCTAATTCTGAAAGATTTAGACCTACAGGTACATTCGACCCAAGGGCTTCAAATTCAGGCTTCAAAATGAAGCATCCCAATCAGTCATTTTTCTTTTCTTAGTCTTTTTCTCAATAATTGATGAAGCCATCTATATGCTGATGTCAGATCTCACCAAAAAGAATGAGAAAATTTCTCTTACAGCACTTTTAGACCCAACTTTAATTTTTCACATATATCAAACAGAGTCTGGTTCATTTAAGAATGTGTCATGATCACAACTACTATGTCCTTTCAAATAGTTTTATTACCTTTAGATTAACTGGCCTAGTTAATTCTCTTCTGCCATGGACAAAGGGTGGATTTCTACTAGCCTACCAAGAGGGCATTAAAAACAACCCACCCCCCCAAAAGAGTGACCCATTCTCAATCCCTAGATCACTGCAGAGATGGCTCAGTAGTTTTCAGTTGAAGCTTTTAAAATGAAAAGATATCATCTCTTAGAGAAAAATATCTACTAGCAACATTGGAATCAAGTTTTGTCTTCATTCTGATTTTCTTCTTTTGTTATCAATTGGAATCACATCTTTAAATGCCTTACTTACAATGCTAATCCCAAAGAGTATCAGAAAAAGTGGGGTATGTACTGAGCAAAAAAAAATGTCCCCCCTTCCGAGAAAACAGGCACAACTAACATGTGGAACCTGTGAATACACCAAAAGGGATGGTGCAGATAGAATAAGGTTATGGACTTGAAGATAAAGAAGTTATCCCGGATTATCCTGTTGGGCCCAATGTGAGATGTGAGCCCTTAGAAATGAAAGAGGAAGGCAGAAGAGATTCAGCAGCGAGGTGCTACATAAGAGGAGGCAGAAGGGGAGGTCAGAGAGAACTGAAGACAAAGGGGGTCGTCAGGTCAGGCAGGAAATACGGGAGGCCCCTACAAATTGAGACTGACCCCTGTCCAACAGCCAGCAAGGAAATCATTCGCATGACAGTAAATTTGGTCAACGACCTAAATAAGCGTGGAAACAAATTATCCCCCAGCACCTCCAGAATGGCCAATGCCTTAATTTTAGCCTGGTGAGACTCGAAGCAGAGGAAACGGCTGAGCCACACTGTGCCCAGACTTCTGACCTCCAGAACTGTGAAATAATAGATTTGTTGTTATAAGTCACCAAAATTGTGGTAATTTGTTATGACAGCAACAGAACTAACTCAAAGTAAAAGACATGTAAATATAAATTGTATATATATATATGAAATACCCTATAATTAGTGTTTCCTATATTTTAAATAAAAACTTAAAATCCAGTTTAAAAGAAATACTAATTTATCAATAACTCATATTTATTATTGATGTTCTAGATATTTGGTGAGTAATCGATTATATAAAATCTTATTTGTGGATTCTGTTTCTGTGTTTTTTAAAGAGATCACAAATTATAACTAGTATAGGACTTCCTCTTCAGCAAGTCGTAAATACAGTTTGTATTTTCAAGTACCTGTCACATTTTCTTCTGTATAATGTACACCTTTATAGGCCCTTTTTGTAGGGTTGCTTCATTAATGAGTAAAAATACAGGATACCAGTTAAATTTGAGTTCAGATATACAACAAAAAAATTTTTAGTATAAGTATCTCCCATACAATATGTGGGGTACACTTAAAACTAATTTGCTATTTATCTGAAATTCAGATTACTTGGGCATCCTGTGTTTTGTATGGCAACCATAACTTCATAGCTTTAAAATTATTTTCACACCTGATCCTTTTTGTAATCTGAGGACACCAGCTTCTTAGTAGAAAGCCCCAAGGACATCACCCTCTCCGCATATGACAGTTTGAAAAGAGATCTCAAAGAGGGGGTAAATTTTCAGATGCTGCAATTGTTGTGGAACCTGGACATGTGTGTATGTGCAAAGACTGATAAAATGTCCTTAAAGTATGTAGTGGATAAAAGCTCATATAAAAGGTTTGAGCTCAGTGAAGAATACACCCGGGCTAGGCAGGACTCCTTCCCCTTAGAAAACCCTCGGTGTGCACAGTGAAGCTGTGCTGGGAGGCAATGGATTAGACCAGCACCTGTTAAAAAAAAACTTTTGTTAATAAACTAATGGCTAGAAATAAAATTTCCAAAGCTTAGATGTGAAATTGCATTAGTATAAATTTAGTGAAAACTCTAAGAAATTATGATGCCACAATATTTGTTGACCTGCTGTCAGAATCATGTAGTGGACTAACTTCCCCCCCACATGCCCCCCACATGATGCTGCTAGGGAGCATCTCTCTCCGAACATCATGAGCCTCATCTTATTTCACATTCCCGAGGCTCAGGATTGAGAAGCCTGAGGAATATCTACAGACCTAAGAGATATTCCACAGCTCAGGTTATCCACACTTGGCTCGGGAGAGAGGAGAACAGAGAGACATGAGAGTGCAGTCTACAATTCTAGGAGAAAAATATTAAGAGTAATCTGAAACATACTGAAACATCTGAAACAATCTGAAAACAAATATAAATATAAATATAAATAAATAACCTAAACAGGTTCTAAATATTATCAGAGGACAGTATCCTTCATAGAACATCTGAGATATTAACAGCATTCATGGTACTAATAACTTGAGGTTTATACTTTAGAAGATAGCAATGCTCTCCCACCAAGCATCGACTGCTGGGGTATACAATTGGATGAATGGTTGTTCTGGAATAAAATAGCATTTTGCAGGTAGTTACAAACTAGTGTAACATTGAGATGTGAGTCAATGACAAAAACATTTATTGAGCATTTTTCTATGTGTCAGACATTATTGTTAAGTGTTCTTTATTTTTAATTCATTTCATCCTCACACCAACTTTATGGAGTAATTGTTCTCATCATCATCATCATTAATTTTTTCACATTTACGGCAACAGAGGCATAGAGAAGTTATATAATGTGCCCAAGGTGACACAGTTAGGAAGTGTCAGAGCAAAGATTCATACCTAGTAGACAAGTTCTAGAGGATATGCTCCCGCACTTTAAAAAACTACCAAACGACAGAAGAAAGGCCAGTAAAGAAAAGCTAAATTGACATCTAAAATTACGTGAACTTAACTGCTGAGACATTTATTATATTATCTGCTAACACTTCGTTTTAGAAATGGTTAAAAGTAGGAGGGTAAAACCTTAATGAGTAGTGATATGGTTAGCTGTTTGGCATTAATGTGTTCATCGAACTTAGTCAAGACACCAGTGGTGAAGGCCTTGTAAACACCAGTAGGATTTAGTGTGTTATGCCAGTGATCCCCTAACAGAGACAACTGTCTTCACTGTTCTCTGTGGTCAAAGGATCTAAGAATGTGATAGTCTTCCTGTGCTGGTGAACAACAAAGCTTTATCCTTTTGAGTTTGGGTACAGTCACTGGGTTCATGTTAGTGGTCAAGTAGAATGCCTTAAAATAATATACTGGGGCACAGGGGGGGCACATTAGAATTCCCTTTGATCTTTTTTCCAAGGAAAAATTAAGGTTTACTCTTTAAAATACTGGTTTAATCTTTAAAATATGATACTGGTCTCACTTTTTCAATGTCATATAAAGCCGCATGTCAGGTACGAGCCATTCAGCGGGATGAATATTTGTTCCTAAAGGTAGAGAGGTTCACCCTCTTTTGTTACCTTATGGTCTACTGCAACATACTATATATGTGCCTGTTAAGTGGATTTTCAGATCACATTATGTAGTTTTAATAAAGTAACCCTAACTAAGTAAAAAATCAAGACCTCAAATGTTAACTACATTGTGTGTTAAAATTAATCCTGATAAAGAATATACAAATGAGACAATGACAGAACTGATATTTTCCCTACCCCTAGAGTAAGTTGTCAGCTAGCCAAGCTGTAAGACCTTACATGTAAGTCAACCAAGTTAAAAATACATGAAGATCTAATCAGATTTGATAAAATGTTATTTAAAAATTCAAATTATTAAGAGGACTATTTGAAGTGTGCATTTAGATCCACAGTTTCAATCATGTTCAAAGTCATTCATAATCAAGACAACACATCATTTCTCTAAAGTCAGTAATACATTTTTAGCAGGCTCTTTTAATGTTTTCTACTTAGAGTTTTAAAAAGTCATGTACCATTGGAAAGCAGCTTTGTTCTTCATGATGAAATAAGTTAACCGAAATAATATCTGGAAAATAATATGGCACAAATTTAAATGCATTCCATTTATAAATTTAAATACACATTCCTCTTAGTAATATTATTACAAAATGCAATTAGAAAGCGTTACTGAAGATTTGAAGAAATGAATGTTAGAGCATTCAGTGTGATCTATTACATAGTCTCACTAAAGTACAGATTTAATGCCTCTTTGTGAGGTATCAGCTCTGATAGCCGTTAAAACCAAGTGTTAAGATGAACTTAGATCCAGACCTTTGGATTGCTATAAAGTATAAGCAATGTTTCATTTAAAAAACTAATAATATTTTAGTGAGAATTATTAAATTGAAGTATTGTTATCTTTAATATTTTGAATTTGTATTTTCAGATTGTTTAATAATATACATTGTATATATATTATATAATTCACATATTAGTAAACTAGTAAGTGTATACCATTTTTCAAGATGTAAACATTTATTAAGTTACATATTTTTTACTGAGGGCTCTTTAGTCAAAAACATTTGGAGATCATTGCCTTATATAATTCAGCAGTTTCAAAAAAACAACAGATGCTTCCTCAAAATAAATAGAATAAATGGACTCAGAGCCACACTTCATGGATTCGAATTTTAGCTCTGATACTGACTGGTCAATTTATTGAACTCTTTGCATTTTGCTTTCCTTCTATGTAAAATATGGATAAAAGATTAATATTTATCATCTAGGGCTGGTTGTATGTATTAAATAATATAAAGCACTTAGACTAGTGCTCAATATATAAGTTCTCAACAAGCATCAATTATCACTAATGGCTATTATGTTTATATGGAAATATGTTCTTCTGAATTGTCTCAATATTTGACATGCCCAATGGTAAATATAATATATTCACTTCACAGTTGGATAAGAATGATTTTGTGATGTAGTCTCATTGGACCTATAAATAGCACCTTATGTCAGATCTTAGATCTTTCAGTCTTTATTTTGGGCAATATGATCTCAATAGAAAACAGATGATCTCTTTCTACTCTCAGGACTTTCCTTTAAAATAATGTCAGCAAAATAAGGTAGTCAGTAATAATGTAATCAACGTATGAATGTAATATCATTCAACAATAAGTCAAACATTTATTGTTCATATAAATAACTTCTCATTTTTTGTTGAAACCCCTCTAGGGGTAGAACTGAAATTTCCAGGTCAAAAATCTGGCTATCTTCAAGAATTTTATAGAAGAGGTAGGAGTATTTCAAAGGGCAATCCACAGATAAAGTTACCAGATACCTTAAATATAAGAAACAAATTCTTCATCAATCCAGTATGATATTCTAGGATATTTTATGGGGGAGGATAGTTATCTTTTCTTAAATCACTCTAGTATAGAACAGAGGTCAGGAATATTTTTCTGTAAAGGGACAGGTTGTAAATAGCTTAGGTTTTGAGGGCCATATGGTTTCTATTACAACCACTGAACTTTGCCATACCATTAAAGACAATACACAAACAAGTGAATGTGACTGTTTCCCAGTAAAAAATTATTTATAAAAACAGACTATGGCCATTGATGACTCTTGGTCTAGAATTCAAGATCCATAAGGGTAAGGACTTTTTTCTATTTTATTCACTGACATATTCCCAAGGCCTAAAACAATGTCTGATACATAGAAAATGCTCAATAAACATTTGTTGAATGAATAAAAGGATGAAGGATGTTATACCTAATATACCTATACCATTCTTTATGGCCTATGTAAAAGAACATTCATCCACTAATTTGATCAATCATTTAAAAAATTATACATTTTTTTGTCTCACATCTTGCAGATTTTGGCAAAACAGTATCTTATTAGAAATCTATTATCCATAGATAGATATAGCAATAGTAACTGAGGGATATATTACACATTATCAAAATGTAATGACCCTCTAGGAATAATTTTGCATAAAGGGAAAGGATGAAGTTACACCTCCTTTATTTTATGGGTGGGTACCTTGGGCATATGCAATATTTTGCACCTAACAGAAATTACAGACCCGTGGATTTTATGATGTGTATTTGTTAAACACAGTCTTGAGCACACAGGTAGGTCACAACAAATGTCTTAATCACAAATAGGCAGAATACTGCCTCATTAGGAAAATATCTTCCCACATCTCTTCAAGTAATAGCTAAATAATTGCTCTATTTTATTATGGCTAGAAATCCCATCCCAATATATAATCACCTTAGGCATTAAAAAATTCACACTTCGTATTTTTAACATGTTTCCATTAGGAATATTTCAATAGCTGAATTTTATTTTTTTCGGTTTTTAGAAGAGTAATTTACTGTCTCTAAAATAGAAGCAAAAGGTGGAGGGAATTAGAAATGTATAAGCATGATTGATAAAGTGATTCCATGGGTGTAAGTGAATTCCATGGGCTTATTTTTGTAGCTGGTTTTAACTGTAGATGGTTATAAGCCATAGCGAGATATTAGAAAAGGAACAAAGGTGAATGAAAAAAACTACATATGAAGAACATTTACAACAGTTGTTCCATTTAATGTGACAATGAAAACCCAGTGATGAAATCTCCTTTGTTAAGATATAAGCAAGGAAACGTGTTCCTTGTGTATACTTACTGTAGAAAGAGAGGATAGAGGTTAGTAAAAAATACACACACACACACACACACACACACACACACACACACACACAGGGCAGTTGACTGTTACTTCCCATTTATTTTTTTTTATTTATTTTTGTTTTCATCTATACATTTCTTTTTTATTGTTATGTTAATCACCATACATTAGTTTTTGATGTAGTGTTCCATGATTCATTGTTTGCGTATAACACCTAGGGCTCCATTCAGTACATGCCCTCTTTAATACCCATCACCAGGCTAACCCATCCCCCCCACCCTCCTCCCCTCTAGAACTCTCGGTTTATTTCTCAGAGTCCATAGTGTCTCATGGTTCATCTCCCCCTCCGATTCCCCCCCCCTTCATTTTTCCCTTCCTATTATCTTCTTCTTCTTCTTTTTTTTTTTTTTAACATATAATGTATTATTTGTTTCAGAGGTACAGGTCTGTGATTCATCAGTCTTAACACAATTCACAGCGCGCACCTGGGTGGCTCAGTCAGTTAAGCATCTGCCTTTGGCTCAGGTCATGATCTCAGGGTCCTGGGATCAAGCCCTGCATTGGGCTCCCTGCTCAGTGGGGAGTCTGCTTCTCCCTCTGCCTCTGCCCCTCCCTCTGCTCATGAGTGTTCACGTGTGCTCTCTCTCTCAAATAGATAGATAAAATCTTTAAAAAAATAAAGTTATTGCCAATTTTATTTTTATTTATTTATTTATTTATTTATTTATTTAAAGATTTTATCTATCTATTTGACAGAGAGAGACACAGCGAGAGAGGGAACACAAGCAGGGGGAGTGGGAGAGGGAGAAACAGGCTTCCTGCTGAGCAGGGAGCCCGATTTGGGGCTCGATCCCAGGACCCTGGGATCATGACCTGAGCTGAAGGCAGACGTTTAACGACTGAGCCACCCAGGTGCCCCAAGTTATTGCCAATTTTAAAGGTAAAGATAGAAGAGACATAAGATTGTCCTCCAATTATTAAAAATTTTCCTTTTTTAACTTTTGAAGGATGCTTTTATTCTTATAATTTCATTTCTTTTTTAATAGTAGCACTGTATATAGGGTTGGCATCATTATCCTTGTGCACATTATCTTTGTGTTAGAAATCCAGGGCACAGAAAGAACCCATGGTGTACACTTTTTACCAGTCAGATTGCTTTTGAAAACCTTTCACATTATTTGGCGAGGACCTCATTTTATTCAGTTAAACGTAATATGCCAATGTTAAAATTCCAAGTGAAACCATGTCATAAATAGATCGATGTAGACAGACACATACAGCAATCATTTCTAAGGAGAAAAGAAATGAAGGAAAAGTGATGTGCTATAATGAATGCTTTATGTATTATCTTTTCTGAGAAGACTTCTCAAAATAATCCCATTTCCATGATGGTGATGATTTCTTTAAATTTCTTTGGGAGAAAGGAATGAATATTTTTGACTAAATACTGTGCTTTGTGCATCATTTATTTATTTAACCAGCAGAATTACCTGAGTAATTACTACCTGGTAAACCTCAAGGATAATATAGTGAGAGAAAATCCATAAAGCTTCTCTCTCAGAGCTTATAGTCTCCTGGAGGAGACAGATATGAATCAGTTATTAATCAGTTATTCACATCAATACATGTGTAATTATAAATTGAGGAAAGTATTTTTTTTTTAAAGTGGATTTCTCTGAAGGCATCTAATGACAACAAAATACATTATAGATCCGTGAGTCAGGGAGGACTTTCCTCAGAAAGTGTTGCTTGAATTGATAACTTGAAGACAAACAGGAATTACCTAGACGGAGGGATGGTGGAGGGCTGCGATCGGGAGTGTTTTAGGGCAGAGGCGCTGAGATGGGGAGGTACATAGAACCTCTCAGAAACTGTAAAGCCACGTGATTACAACACAAAAGCCCATGGGAGGGTCGTGGGAGATGAGGCTGATCAGCAGGTAGGGGCCAGAACATGGCACTCCCTCCTAAGTAAAGTGTCTACTTTATCCCCGTTTGCTGGCCACAGTATTTTTAATGTCGGTAGCCCAGTGTTCTGTTCAGTTTAGCATTTATCTGAATTATTAAGATGAGCCCAGGGAAGTTTGGTAAGCTCCACTTCCACCGGGACATGTCTCTTGGGGCGCTGTGTGAGAGTCACATGTGCAGTGACCATTTTGACCTTCACAGGGGCTCAAATATGGAAGACAACCAGCAATATCCCCCCTCTCTTTCCAGACCCTATCCAGATATGGTGTGAGCATCACCTTCCACTCAAATACGTGAGTGGTTAGGGACAGCTGCCTTCTTCCTCATCAGGGGGTAGTGGCAGAAAGATTCAAAATGGCCACATTGTCCAGGCACATGGTGCTCTATTCCAAATCACCGGTGTTGTGTAGAAAAAAAAAAATTACTTTTGGAAATAGATTTTTGAATAGAGCTGTTTTATAGGTCCATCAATAAAATGAAACCAACTTGAGTGATTTTTATTACCTACTTTCATTCCTAAAAAGGTCCAGATTTTGGTGACTGATAAATGAATATGGTCACCTTATGGAAGGCTTTGTTAAAAGTTTTAGATTTGACCCCAAGAGCAATAAAATCAAAAAAGATGTAATTAAGGAGTAAAGAAATGTTCAGATTTGCTTTTCCAAAATATTACCTCAAGCACACTAATGTGTTGTCTTAGACTTGTTTGTTTACATGTCTGCTTGATACGCTTTTTGTGTCTCCTCTCCATTTATATCCCCTCAGTTACTAGCACAGCCTTATCTGGGTCTTTAATACTTGATAAGGTTTTGACCTATTCTGAAATATTCAAAGTGTTGTCCCTGTTTTTTCCCAGGTTTTTTCTTTTCATACTACCTGTACTTTTATTTTGATTTAATACTACCTATATTGATAAATATTAGTAAAATAAAATCATAAAAATTTTTTTAAAAGAACTCCAAAGACTTTTTTTTCTAAAAAATGAATCTTCTAATTAGAAATATGAAATTAAGGACAATTAAAAATGAGTGAAGCATTATACTCAGCTTTCAGCTTTTTCTTGAGAGAAAATGAAAAGAAGGAATTTGAACAATTAGATGTCAAACAGGGCATTGGAATTACTTGTTGATGAATATCAATTAATAGAACAGTAAACCTCCAGACTCTCTGTATTCTGCATATTGATCTATAGTCTGATACAGTCATGATTTTAGGTAGGGCATTTTGGTTAGCTGTTGGATATTCTTGGCAAGATTTAGAGATAAAACAAAATAAAATGGGGGGAGAGATATTTATTTTGGACAAGATTTCCCTCATTTTCAACAAGATGGAAAGTAATTTATTTTGACACCTTCACTAAGTAAAATAAACAATTGAAATTTTATGAATAATTTCTAGAAGGTCTGTAGTTGCTAGGGTCCTTTACAACTTACCCTAAAACCATTTGTGGAATCTGGAAGATGGGGACACGTTCTTCATGCACCTAACAAAATCTGCTCTGTTCAAAAGGAAAGGATATGTAGTAGTGAAAACTGCAGAATGTGACTCTGGAAAGCATGAACTTGCCTCCACCACTCAGTAGCTGGGTGATCCTGAGTAAATTGCTTCACTAATGCTGCACTAAGCCTAAGTTTTCATTTAAAATACAGACAAGATGGTGGCTGTTACCCAAATAAGTGTGAAATAAGCTCTAACGAGTAAAGGCTGTGCCCTAACAGTGAACAACTTGAGCTTTCTTTTTGATCAGATATCATTGCGAGCCATGTTTTATTTTGTTTTATCAGAAGGAATTTTAAGTGTTCCTTTCTTGGGAAACTCTGAAACTAGACATGACAACATTTTCCTATGAGAAAAAGAAATCAAGACAGAGCCACACAGATAGTCCATTCTCTCAGAGTAAGTCATTTGTATTTTGCAGAGAATACTGAAGGAGACCAAGGGATATAATAAATACTTAGAGGGAAGATTAAATATTTTCTCATGTGTAGAACAAGATCTCTGCACATGCTAATAAAGACTGATTCAAAGGGCTCACTTTTGTTGCAGACCAGCTTCAGGAAGTGTTTTACGCTTGGAGGAAGATCAGAGGTATCACAACGATCAGAACATGTACTGAGCTTTTAGCCAAGTTTAAGGATTTTTATGAATTCTTAGTAAGTAGAAGCTTAAAGTTTTATCTGTTGCTTACATAAGAATGTACATAATTTGCTTTAGTGTAACAAGTTCTTCTCAAGGAATTGGTGTACTTCTTTAAAAAGTTATAAATAGCAGAACCCCCATAGGTATTTATAAATAGATAAGTTTATAGTTACTAGATCTACTGAAAATCTAGTAAAACATTATCTCTCAGTAACGGCTATCACTATTTTTATTTTGTTGTACTACCAAAGCTTTTTGTGAGGATTAACTGAGGTGTTAAAAGGGTTTTGTAAAGATTAAAAGACTATACAAATGTAAAATGAATAATGATTCTAATGACATCTTGCACGACCAACTCACTTTCACCATATCATGATGTAACATCCTTCACTGTAAAGCTATATTTATTCAAAAAATACCAGTGATGAATTTCACCTTGGCCAGTTTTTTCTAATTGGGCTTGAGAGACCTAAGGGATTTTTTTCAATATATTATTTTGGATCTCTAATTTCTATAAAGTTATTCAATTTTTATGAAATTTTTTTAGTAAAATCCCAAGGAGATTTTCTGTGAAGGGATTTCCAGTTAAGAATATAACTCCCATATATGAGAGTACATTGGAAACTACAAATGTATTATTTATGTTAAGTTTTTTTTTTAACTCGTTCTTTTTAAAATTCTAGCTACCTATTGTTTCAAGAAGGTTGGAATAATACAAAAATGTAACAAAATGTTACAGGCACTGAAATGCTTATTAATATATAATATGAAGAAACGGTTAGAATTTTAAAATGCCTTGAACCACAGAGGTCACTAAAAGATGCATCTAACAAATATGCTGCCATTAAATTAAAAGATGTAATTAAAATGTTGATGCTGTTATCCACAACATGTAAAATTTACCATGGTTAGTGTTTCTAATACAGCTTCAATGGGGTTATCTGAAGGACATTGCCCAAACTATGATTTTAATTCTTTTTCTTATACTTTTGCTGTTTAAAGAAAGCTGCAAAATGCACTCCTATAAAAGCTGCTTAATATCCAAGTCTAGACTAGTATTTTCTAATAGAAAGAATCCGGGATAACATCTTGCATGGGATATGTGGTCGTACTGGAGACTTCTTTGGTTGTCATGCCTAGGCAGTGGTGGTAGTGGTGTTATTATAGGCATCTGGCGAGTAGAAGCCAGAGATGCTGCTAGGCTCCCTGTAATGCACAGGATGGGTCCTCCAACAGAGATTTGGTCCAAAGTGTCAATGGTGCCATGATTGTGGAACCCTGGTCTATCATAATCCTTCCCTTGGGTTTACGTATTCCAGTTCAGGTATTTAGACACTATAGTGGACAATAATATCTAGTGTTGACAAAAATGTCAGAAAAGGGACATTCTCAAATATTATTGGTATAAGTACCTATTGAAGTAAATGTTTTGGAGGCAGTTTGTAAATTTAAAAATCTGTCTCTACTTGCATTTCTACTTTTAAGAAGCATTTCTTAACAATTTTATATAATGGATATATGTAACTGTATTGGAACAGGAATTCTCTGGGCATGCAGTCTTATTTACAATAAGGAAGTATTAGAAACCAATTAGATGTTCATCAATAGGAAGTGGTAAAATAAATTAGAGCATAATATGGGTAATATGCAATGATAAAAATGGTAGAATTGTATATTATAACAAATAAGGATGAATGTGTTATATTTATTTCAGGTTATAAATGATTCAGGTTTTTTGAATTTGTCATCAATTTCTTTGCCTAAATTTATATAAATGTGTATGTGTGTGTGTGTTCATGCGCGTGCACATACCAAAGGTCTGGAAGGATGCAGAGCAAATATTAAGAAAAGAGTAGTCATGAAAAATATGAGTGTGGGATAAAATATCCACTTGTTAGCTTGCCTAGTCTTGTAATATTTGCATTTCTTTCAAGCTTGGGCAATTTGTGAAATTAAAAAATGTAATAAGAATAGCTCATATAATAATAAATATACATAGACATTGTTGTGTAAGGGGTATGTGAGGAATTCACTTTTGAGGAGGTTTTAATAGGCATTTCCTGGTGAAAGGGAATTAAGAGATTGAGGACATAGGAAGAACCATTAGAGGAGGCCACTACAAAGAACTGAGTGGAATTCTGGGCAAACCTAAAGAGAAGGGGGTAGGAGAAGTAATATAGAAACACTCAATTATAAGGGTCGCGATTTAAATTCAAATGAAAGCTCACATTTTTTAAAAGAAAAGGCCTTATTTGGACATAGCGTAATTAGTATTTGCCTCAATCAAGCAAATTCTATTGTTTAATACTGAACATGTCTATGGGAAACTTCAATTTCTACTTAAAAGTTAAATTATTTTCAACAACTCTTTTTAATATTTGTGTACTTGAATCTAATTGCTTGTGCAGTTTTAGTTGAAAGGATTCAGCATTAAAGACGAAAAATATTGAAGAAAGAAATGAATTATGGAAATTATCTTCAGTTTGCAGCTTGCTTTACAAAGATTTAGAAGCCTCTTTTTTGTACAGCTCAATCTTTCAAAAGCATGGCTAGGGCTTTTTATGTATAGTTAAAATCTTAACATTTTAAATGTAGTGATTCATAGATAGAATCCGTGGGGTCATTGGTTCATACTTCAGAATTCTAAGAGCTCCTTAATATTAATGAGTCAACACCTAAGGAAATACTTTCATTTCATCAGTGCAGGGAATGTTGCTGCTCAAACAAATACCTAAATCGCTAACACTTATCAGAGTAGATTAAAAGCGTGAATATTCCTTTGAAACAACACACCTAGGGGTAGAAAAAGCCACCAGTGCTGATCTCATTCAGTTCTTACTCATTTACATATTGTCTTAAAGGCATTTTATATTATAATCTCCAACCAGACATGCTCCAGGGTTTCCATTCATAAAAACAAGCAAATATCATTTGCAGGACCTAGTCCCTACTCCGTGGAAGAAATGCAAGGATTCCATGTATGAATGACAGGTATGGCCATTGCTCTACAGAGACGTGCTCTGGAGTACGGGTCTTCCCAGATTTGTTTAGAGAAAGTCACGAAACCAATTTAATCCCTCACTGAAGCCTAGGCACAATGAAATCACCACTAATCATCTATTTATATTTGAATGTTCACTTACATTTTGTCTTTATCCTGTTTTTCTTCTATTAAATTTTTATTGTTTTTCTTAAAATATTTTACACTTTGTGTTAATTTCGGTTAAACTTTCCCTGGCAGAGTGTACTAGAGACTTTTAACAAATTCCAGGAAGTAACAGGTACGTATATTATAATCATATCTTGTTGTGGTTAAACAAATGCTGTCATATCTTCACCAATATTTTAAAAATTAGGATCTATGCTTAAATATATATATATATATATGTATGTATACACATACACACATATACACACTATATTGGCCAAACATACATTCCCTTGCATACAATTTTTTTGCTGTGCAAACCATGGCTTTAAAATTCGTCTTTATTTTTTGGGGCACCTCAGTGGCTCAGTTGTTAAGCGGCTGCCTTTGGCTCAGGTCATAATCCCGGGGTCCTGGGATCGAGCCCAGCATTCGGTTCCTTGTGCAGCGGGAGGCCTGCTTCTCCCTCTCCCACTCCCCCTGCTTGTGTTCCCTCTCTGCTGTGTCTCTCCCTGTCAAATAAATAAAATCTTAAAAAAAAATAAAAAAATAAAATTCATCTTTACTTTTTAATACAAAAAGCATAAATGAGAGAGCCAAAAATGTCCTCCAAATGATTGTGCATTTTCCTATTTTAAATTTAAAGAATGGATGCTTTTCCTAAAACATTTCATTTTGCCTTTACCATAGCCTTGTTGTGTGTAGGGCTGGCCCTGGTATCTTTATTTTATGTATTAGAAACCCAGGACACAGAGCAGTCACATTGCTTAAGGATCTCATGGTGTTTCTTCCTGCCTCATTCATTACTATGGTTTTTATTAACAGATTAATTAAAATACAGAGATAATTACTAAAGACTTACTAAATACTTCTATATTCTGGGGTGACCAAAAGGAGTCAGTTTTATCGTCTAGGATTCATAGAGAATGCAATGTGAATGCTGCTCTGTAGAGAATAACTGCAATTTACTGAGTGGAGGCCAGTAAGGTTGTGCACCACAATGACACTGATTATTGAGCAAGATATGGTCAGTAAATGAAGAAACTCTGGGTGTTTGGAGGTAGGGGATGCGTAGTGTAATGCACACAGAAAATTACCGTGTGCAACAAAACAGAGCACTGAAAGCACTATGGAGGGTTTGAATAAAAAGTCTATGGAAATACATTGGAGAAAGAGATTAGTTACAAATCTGGAAAAGTTTTCATCAAGTCCTGTATTAATTAATGATAAGATTTCAGGCAGAACTGTGCACAGGGTGGTAGGATTACTGAGTGCAAAGGACCAAGAAGATATTCAAGAACAGCAAGTATTCTAATAAGGATGAAAGTTTTGGAGGAGCTGTTTTGTGGGGTTAAGCAGTGTGGGGAAAAAAAAGCTGAAAATAGGCTGGGTTCAGCTACATCACGAGAACTTGACATTCCAGCGTATGGAATTTGGCCTATAGGCAAAGGGGAATATCAGCCCTGGAATTAAGAAAGCAGGCCATGGCAACTTCATGAATATAAGTTTCAGCTCAGATACTTACTAGCTGTTAATCAAGCTGTGTAATCACTTTACGCCTCAATTTTTCCACCTTCAAAATAAAATAATTATGCACACGCGCGCACACACACACATGCAGCCATTTTTGAATTGTTTAAAGAATTAGATTAAATGTGCTAACAACACATGGAGAAGAGAATGTTTATCTTAGTGTCAGGAACATAATAGTGTTTAACATTAATGTTATTTTTTATTGATAGTTGCCATTGTTTGAGCTGAGTTTGGGGCTGTTTATTATGGACAGGTTAAAACAAAATCGGAGAGAATGGCAGCAGAAAGATAGGTCAATAAGGAAATTGCAAAAGAGGCAAGGTAAAATGAAAAGGTGGCTCTAGTTTCAAGTTTCAGTAGACCTAAAGCCTTGAGCCAATCTCCTAACATTTTGAATCAAATCCTATTTTTTGTTAACTATAAAATGGAATAGATAATAACAATGTGGGTGATTTGTGGAGACTATTAGCTCTGAGTAGTAGCTGCTTAATAAATTGTAAATTAAAAAAAATTCCTGTTATAAATACTAGAATATGAGGAAGGGATAGCAATAGTTTGATCCTGAAAGTGGAGAAGAAATGGGTAAGTTTATGGAAGAAAAACTTGTAAATAATTTGTGGCATCTAGACTAGGATGTGATGAATCCATGAAATGATGACTCTTGACTATCCTTTTTATTTTTTGGATTATTTATTTATTAATTTATTTATTTGAGAGAGAGGGCATGCACAGATGAGTGGGGGGGAGGGGCAGAGGGAGACAGGGAAGGAGAGAAGCAGACTCCCCACTGAGCATAAGCCCAACCTGCGGGGCTGGATCCCAGGACTTGAGATCATGAACTGAACCAAAGTCAAGAGTCAGATGTTCAACTGACTGAGCTGCCCAGGCACCTCAGGTTCTTGACTATTCTTAATAACAGACAGACGATGATAATTTTGTTATTTCTGGCATTGTCTTATGCACAATGGTGGCCATTTTGTCTGTGCCCTCTGTTTACCTTCAAGGGAAATCTGATAAGTTTTTGGGGCTTCTTGGTAGACACTTAAATTCACATTAAGAATCCGCTGTAAAGCCAAATTTACTTCTTGCCCCATCTACAAACAAGTTCATCTTTCTCAATGAAGACTTGTTGAATGATTGTCATGCTCATATTGATCTCTCCCACATCTTATCAGTATCACTTATATTTTATTATATATTGTTCTTTGTTATTTGTTTTGTCTTGCTTTATCCTCATTGATACTATAGTGGGCAGGGGATAATTCTGATATTTCCTTTGTTCTCCCATCATGCCCAATAACAGCCAATTAACCTGGCAAACTTAATTACATGGCTTGGCATCCTTACCTACCAGAGTACACCCAGACATAGGATAATGATTTTTTTTTTTTTTTTGAGAGAGAGAGAGAGAGAGGCAGAGGGGGAGAGGGAGAATGAGACTCTTAAGCAGGCTTCATGCCCCGTGCAGAGCCCAACACGGTGCTCCATCTCACAAGCCTGAGATCGAGACCTGAGCTGAAATCAAGAGTTAGAGGCTTAACTGACTAAACCACCCTGGCGCCCTGGGATAATGACTTTCAATTCAGTAGATCTATGTAGACGAGCGTGGGGCAGCATAGTTGGTTCTCAGATGCTGTCCCTTCATTGATAAAGCTCAACTCCTCTGTTGTTAGAGGCTAGAAGGGCCTGATTATCTCTCGCTGATGGAGCTTCATGACATCACTTCGGTTTAGTTTGGTTCCTACTATTGCTGGTAATCTTGGCTTATGTGATGGCCTCCACTTAGATAGTATATGTGATTTTCTTGGTGTTTATAGAATTTCCTTTCCATCTTGGCCCCTTCTATTCTTCAGAGAAGGACAGTCATGCCATCATTTAACCTCACCTTTATTGAACCCATTCTTTTAGTTGTGTATAATTTTGCTTTGACCTGGCAACCTTCTGGGCAACCCTACAACTTTTGTCCATTTCTCTAACTTTTCCTGAAGTTTTATGTGTTCCTTCCTCATTTTATTCCTAGGCATGGTATCTAATAATCCTTTCCTTCCCTGCTATCAAAAAATACTCCAGTAGGCATGCAGTTTGCAGGAAACTCCAACAAAAATAGGTCTAGTCTCTATATTCAGATTTGGCCCAAAGTCAGGGGACATATGTCAAGCATAAAAATTGGCTCTTTATGCTCTGCTCTTATATATCAACGAGATGTGAAAATCCAGTCACACTGGCATTTGATCTGGGATCAGAACGATAATTTTACTCTTACTATATTTCTGCTCCCATTCTCTACAAACCTTTCAGAGTACTTGTCCACACCTTGTCTTCCAAAAGACAGGGGAGCCCCTGCCTGTTTTTCACTGGCAGCTAAAAGAAAAGCTTTTCATAAAGAACACTGCTCTCCTCCAAAGGTCAAGGACTCTTTTTTTTTTTTTAAAGATTATTTATTTATTCATGTGAGAGAGAGCGAGAGAGAACACAGAGGGAGAGAGCACAGGGGGAGAGGGGCAAACAGACTCCCCGCTGAGAGGAGAGCTCGATGTGGGGCTCGATCCCAGGACCCTGAGGTCATGACCCTAGCCGAAGGCAGACGCTTACCTGACTGAGCCACTCAGGTGCGCCCAGGACTCCTAGTTTTAAACCGCTATCCCTGACCAGGGGCCTCCATCTCCACTCCTCTTACGGGGCTACAGCTGGTCCTACTGTCTCTTTATCAGACCCGTGGAAGTGTCAGACCCAAACTGTTAGTGGCCCTTTTTCAAATGTTTGATGCCCAATATTTCTTTTACTTCATTTCTGAACTAAAGATGTATACTATTCTGGGACAACAGGATGTATCTCACCTAACATTGTCTCATACAGCTGAATAATAACATTGACAACAACATATAGCTGAATAATAACAACAAGAAAAAACCAGTAATAACAGTGACAATAATAATAATAATTAGCCACGATTAGCCCAGAAAAGCAGGAATAACTAGAATAAATGAATTCACTTCAATTCAGTAATTAAGGAATTTCTGCTGCTTTTAAAGATACTAAAGAAGATAAACATTATTCAGTTTTAGAGTAAAACTGAGGGGCCTCATCCATTCTTAAGTAGCCTGACCCTAAGGTTAAATGGAATGATTATCATACTGAAACTATGGAAGATAAATAGGTCCATTAATTCCAGACGAGGACAGTGTGATGTTATTCATTTAGGCTTCTAGGAAAGTTAGCAGGACTCATTTTTAGATAAGCCCATCTAAAATCTGTAGACTTCACTATAAGATAATCTAAAGTTATCTTTTCCCTTACATAAGCAAAAGTAAAAAACAACTTCAGGGAACACTTTCCATTTCTTACTTAAGAGAAAAATACTCCTATTTTTCTTGTTTTGACTATAATTTCTGGCCCACTACTTTTCATCTTAATTATAAGAATTACTGATCCAAAGAACTTTCACTTGTACAAAACAATATCAGAGACGGTCCATTCTGTAGAGATGGAACCAGGAAAATCAGAATATATAGAGAGTGTGTTTACACAAAATATTCCTATCAGGACAACACATGAAAGTATATGGAAGGGACAACATTCAGTCTATATTCTCATGTGGGTTGAAAATTTTGGAAGTATAATAAACTAACTCTGAAATTGTTTTAGCTGAAATCTAGCCAATGGTTTCTTTTTATATTACTGGATTTGTTGGGAGAATTATAAGCAATTTTCTGTGATGATGAGGAAATATAGCCTCCGAATTCACTTTATTTCACCCATACCATTAAAAACTAAGCCTTGGTGAAAATTCTCTGCTTTACCTTTCAAGTCTTTCTCCATTTAGCAGCTTCCTTACAACCACAAAAACACAAGGGGAAAGAGTGAGGGAAAAAACAATTCAAAAAAGATAGCTAGCTTATGGTCAAAACATCTGGGACAAAGTTGTCCAAAATGTTGTCACAGCTCCTTTGCTGACAATTCATTCCATTCTAGAGCCTTGTCAGACCTCCCAGGTTCATTGACAGACTCTTATATTCAGAATGGCTTTGAAAACTTACAGCACTTAGAAATGCTCTTGAGACATCTAAAAATGTCTTTATTTAGAAAGGAACATATAACACCTGCCAAATTTGTAAGTTTGAAATCACTTCCAATAAGAATTAAAAGGCCCTCTTCCTCACTGAAATGGGACTATCAATATATGACTTGTCTGCTCATGAGAAATAGTGGGTTCTTGTCTCTGATGTCGCAGTTTAGTTTAAAATCACTTTCATGATGACAGGGTGCATGAGGATGATAAAACTATAAAGATGACAGTCTAATCTTCAAGGATCACTGATCATTGATAGAAGATTAAATACTGTAAACATCTGAAATGCCAGATTATCAGCTGCTTGGCAAACTCTCAGTATTGAAGTATGCTCAGACATTACTGATAAGTGAGAAATGCTTTTCCTATACGTTATGCAGAAATATCTCCTCCTCCTCCAGGAGGGGCAGATGAATTGTAATACCTCTGAATTTAAGATATATATATATATATATATGTGTGTGTGTGTGTGTGTGTTTATATATGTGTTTATATATATGTTTTTCTCAATCATGATGAATATGTATAAAATGTTAATAAATGACATACTGTATTGTGCTCAGAATTATTGTTTTCCCTCAGAGTAATGCCCGATTGCTGTGAATTTTAATCATCACTTTTTGGAATTCCAACCAATGTTAAATATACGTACAAGAATGATTAGACATGCTGGTCCTATAAAACTCCAAATAAAGTTGTTTTCTGTGCTAAGCCAACATCTGAAAAGTAAATAATAAATCTATAAATATGTTTGTACGTACTTCACAAAGCAGCATTTTCAATGATACATGGAGCATATTCAGAATTGCATTTCAAATACTTATGAGATCATCTTAACTTACACTTTGGTGGTGCCATAATATCTATATCCCAATGATGCTGAAAATCCAACTACCACAGCCGGGCTGAGATAGCCAAAGATATAAAAATTCTTGTGCAGAAAGCCCTTGTTGTAGATGACGCCCACAACAATGAGATAGAGGTGGATGCCTTCAATGCACATCCATGCAAAGGCAGCTAAAAAGAAATAATGCAGCAGCCCGGCAATGATTGAACAGAAGAGCTAGAAATCAAGGAAAGAAAGAAACCATAAGCATTGTTTGCTTTCACATTAGCATAACACAAAATCCTGACTTTCTCCTCAAATTATGCCACTTGATATAATGCTTGATCATGTTAAAATATCCTCTCATCAAGTGCCAGTTTTTTAAGATGTCCCACTTCCAGCTGAGCTTCATCAATGTGAAGCCTCAATTGTGAAGAAATCCCGTGATAGAACTAAGTTACTGTTCTTGTCCAGAGAGTTATGCTTTTATACATTTATATCATGTGAGAAGTTGTGGATTTGTCACATGTAAACCATGATATCTTAGTGAATGTGTTATGATTTAAGTTAATTTCTGTTTTGGAGATGCCTTTCCTCTCCTTAATTTTATTCATGCTCAAAGAATGAAAATTATTGCTAATACTATGGTAAATGAAATATAATAAGTGTCTTGATTATTGTGGCAAACATTAAGTTTATAAAACAAATGATGATATATTTTGCAAAAATATCCATTATGGAGTCACTTTAAGTTATAAGATTATCAGGCAAATTTGAGATGGATTTCAGTTAGATATTATTTATTAGTACTTCACACATAGAATTGGAATTAGGCTTATAAGAAATAACAGAGGAAGAAGTACAGTTAACACACTAATAGAACTAACAATATCTATTGCTGGAAAGAGAACATAATACACACTTACATGCCTATTGCACTTAATCAAAAAGAGTACGATCCAAGCATAATGAGATTATATACTAAAATATATTGGGAGTACTATATAAGGTTGAGAACAGAAAGGTCACTAGTGATCAAAATTTGGGAACTACTTTAGTCAGGAAGTAAGATTGACATATGGCTTGAAAATGGGAAGAACTTGAGAGGTGAAACAGAATTGAAAATAAACACTCTAAGGAATATTTTGGGGTAAGGGTAATGGGGAGATGAAACTGAAGGAGGAAATAGGCACTGGAGGATAGTGGGTGGTACAAAATTGGCAGGTGTCAGGACTACCCCTGCAAAATAAAAAAAAAAAAAATGAAGTTTATAGTTTAGGGTATACTATTTAAAATAGATGTTTGGTGGCATCTACTTCAGAAGAAGAACTTGATAACTAGGCATTAGTGTCAGTATTTGAAAGATTTCTAACAGGGATGGAAATATGGAGGCAACTTAATGTCTTGTGGTCCTGAGGATACACTTCTCTAGTCTCTACCTGCATGGAGGGCAGCTGACCTAGAGCTCTAGCTGCTGTGTTCTTTCCCACAGGCTGCTACACAGAGGAGTCCCCTGCCACGTGACTCTGGCTCAAGGTCTTCTCAAAGGACTCCTTGCAACCATGCTGAGCTTTCCTGAGAACGGCACTGCTGTGTAAAATGCTTCCACCTACTACTTGTCCTTTCTTCCTTCTCTCCTTTACTGGGGGTCAGACCTGCATCTTGGTCGGATGGCTCTCCAAGTCTCTCTCTTCCCATTATCTCTCAGCCATTTTGCCTAATTAACTTATTGCACGTTGAATTCCATTTTAATGTCTGCTTCTAGGAGGACCCAGATTAACACAATATAGAAATTGTTCTGTAAGGCCCTCCATCAGTAACGGGGGGAGATAGGTAGTTAGGAAAGTGCAGTGACTAGGTGGAGCCAATTTGTCATATTTCAACCTGTGAACCCACTGCTTTTCTATTCAGTCCCTGTGTTAAGATAAAATTTTTATTTCTAATTCTCTTTTTGTCCCTTCTGCCTTTGTTTAATGCCCACGTAAAAAACAAAGCAAAAAATAAAAAAGGCTATTTCTTCAGTATGTTGCTAAGTTTTCATTTGTCCCAATGATTCATCATAACAAGGGACATTGTGCTTAATGAAATTGAAAGGCAGGTTTTAGGTATGTTAGCATTAGCAAACTTAGAAAAGACTTAGGAATAAAGTATATGGTACATTTGCCCTTTAAGCTCTTAATTATAATTCGTGATTCTATGACATATATATTTAGGAAAGTACAAATTTAGAAAACAAAATAGAGAGTAAGAGAGAGCTACATACCTTATTAGTATTTGTATTGATCCCAACAAGAAAAACTAGTTCAGCAAGGAATAGGTTACAGCAGAGATTTTTGTGAATTGTTGTTCTGGTGCTTTGAATTTCACTGAAGAACCAGAAGGTAAAAATGCATATGGAAAGGCAAATCAGTGAAATAATTATTCCTAGTTGAGTGATCCTTGTAAGAATATTATAATCTTTAATACCCTAAGGGAAAATAATAATAAAGCTGTTAAGAGAATAACTCAGTAACTTGTCAAAGGAACTACAACATATAATGAACTTCCTTTTTTGGTGAAACATTAATCAAAATGTTCATAAAATGTAAAAATACAAATGTGCATTTAGATGAGAAAAATTTTGTACCTTCGAAAATGCTCAATATTCAGGGAAATCTGATATAAATCATGTAGCACTTTAAAAGTTCTGTAATTAGTGCTTTTTTTTCCTGGGCATAGTATATATTAGTGTATGGTTTAACAATGTTATCGTCATCAGTTTCATGATATTAGAAAGGCAATTCATTATTGTAATGTGAAAATGGTTAATTAAAACAGATTTATCAGTGGTGATAACAAGTCTTATTTCTATGCAGCAATTCATCTAAAACACATTAAACAACGGTATCAGAAATGCTGAATATATAGAATATCAAAACAGTAAAGTTGTGAGACTTTGAAATGGGAAAAGTTGGTTTTATTCTAACCAGATGAATATTTATATCTTATACAGAGAGTAGAGGCTTCTTTGCTTACTTAACATTCAGGAAAAAAATCTTTGTGACTGACATTACGGTTAGGCAGATTTATTTGGCCACTTTATATATTTGATGGATTCTCAGTAGACATGGAAATGAACTGTAATTTAATGAAGATTATGATACAGTGATATAAAATAAGAAACTGTATAGTGTAAAAGAAAGATATTATGGATGCGAAAAACAGCATACACCTACTCGCTGTAGAGAGATCTTTCGTGTTTAAAAATCTTGTACAGTTCTACATTATTAAAACATTGTAATAATTATAAATGCGCTAGTACTTATTGACCTGGTTTCAAATATTTTTAGCTAATTTGTAACTGGTAAAAATAAACTTTCAATACAAAGGCAAAGGCCCTTAAAGACCATGATACATGAAAATGTAAGTGGTTTTTAAAAGCAACATTAAAAATTAAGAGTCAATGGACAGGTATTTAATGCACAACCTACTAGCTATCATAGACTAGGTAGGTCCTAGACAAAAAAAATAACCTAAAATCCAGTCTAAATATGTCATACAAGGCAGGTAAGAAAACAAAGACTAAAAAAGATAGTTTTGGGGTTTTATCAGTTAACTAAATATATTTGCACCCAAAGAAACATAAAAAATTAATTCTCTTGCCTGATGTATGTAAACACGAAAAAAAAAAAAAAACAGGCAGGTTTATAAATACAAAATGATGGAAAATTGTCTTACAATGGAAGAACCAGAAGACATCAGAATTGCAAAATGTGTCAGGTGGTTACAGCGGCATGAGGTGTGGGTCTCATTTGAGGACAGCAGCTTGCAGCCCTCCAAAGACCAGCTGCCATTCATCGTGTCAGACGAGTAGCTCCAAAATGCACATTGACTCCTATACTTATCTGTGGTCTGAAAAAGAGACATTTTACTGATGGAAAAAAGAGAAAGAATTATACATATAGCATCACACTTCTCATATTTAAAATACCATTTCATGTATCAATATAATTACAACCATGCCTAAAAAGTAAAGCACAAAATCAATGCTAATAAACGAGTGCTGGCGTTCTGTGGAAGAACTGAAGTTACTGCAACAATGCTATATTTTATCAATTCCTGTGTCACAAAAGTTGTGAGAATTATGTATCATCAAATGAGATCATTTAGAATAGTGCAGGACACATAATTATCATATGATCTTTATTTGATAAATGTTTACAGAGAATATACTGGGTATTAGTCATTGACCCAAGTACTAAAAATACAATACTGAACAAAACAGAAAAAGTATTTGCACCGCTGATTTTAGATTCTCATGAGATGAGAAATTATTAAACAAGAAAAATAAACCAGGGGAAGGAGAGAGAAAGTAGTTGAGATTGGTCGGAGGAGGACTTTCTAAGGAGATGATATTAAAGGAAATACCCTCAATGAAGTTAGACAGAGAGAGTAAACCCTAAGACTTGGGAACAGAAGGTTCCAGATGGAGTGGAAAATGGAAAAGTTCTGAGTTGAGACTGGATAGGAATCTTCCAGAAACACTGGAAGCCAGTATAGTTCGGGTACAGTGAATGAGATAAAGAGCAGTTGAAGACAAGATCAGAGATAGGGTCTGATTGCATAGACTACAGGATGATTGTTTAATAAATAGAGTTCTCTCTATCACATATTTATATTAAGTGATCATAACATAATATTATGACAACTACCTCCTTTGAGGTAATGGAGAAGTATATACTAATTGGTGAAACTGCAAATAAATTATCAGGGAATCAGGAAACTGAGGGTGTTATATATGAGATAGCTTCTATTTTTTTTAGGAAAACAATGGGATCCAAATTTTGTTCTCAGAAAGAGGGAAACCATGAATTATGTAGGTCTGTCATCAAAAGAAAATGATAAAAATTCATAGGAGTCATTAATTTGAATGGGAACAAGATTTGAACAGAGAGGAAGATTAAGGATAACCAAGTTTTCCCATGAATTTTGGTGAAGAATTTTTATTTAAATGTGTGTTGTGTTTTGTTTTGTGATTGTGTCAGAGATTGGTGAAGTGGGTTGTCCTTGGCATCTCTTTAGCTGCCGAAACATTCCACTAGTAAAAACTGCAGAAAAACCCATCAGAGCATGTGAACGAACAATGTTTTAATTCTAGTGTCAAAAGGTCAGTTAGCATCTAAAAATATCTAAGTTTCGTTTCCGTTCTTAAAACATTAAAACATTTCACACCCTCTTCTCAACATAATGCCTACCAATGTTTAGGTTTGAGCTACTATTTTCTTTATCTTCTATATTTAGTTTCTCTCTACATTAGATGTCTTTATTTACAGTGACACATTTGTATTGTGTGTAAGCATATATGTTCTTTTAGTCCCCTCCCTCCCCCATAAATATGCAAATACAATTGTCCAGCTTCAGGGGTCTCCAAATGGAGTATCAGGGGTACCTTAATCACATACTAGGACTGAAATTCTATCGAAAGTCCAAGAAACCATCAACTGTAAAAAAGCAGCAAATAATCTATGATCTTTAGTTTCCTCATTCATTTTTAGGTATATAAAAAACCCAAATACTTAATTCTTTCTAGTGTTTATTATGATAGGGTTTTAATTACATATGAGCTTGAAAAAGATCTGAAATAACCATAAAGGAATAAAATGGTCTCAGCTAATTTCTTTATGAAATATTGTAAACTTCTCTGTGATTTTATTTTAATCAAAATTTAAATCCCTGCAAATATTATTTTAAATGGCAATTAGTAATCAAACAACTCTGTCATTACACAAATGACATTTATCTCTTTGGCTCTGATACATTTTTATAACTCATTCTTAAAAGTTATGGAGACTTCCAAAATGAACAATGTAATTAAAAATAAAATTAAAATATAACAATTTCAGAGAATCAAATGTGTAAAATTCCTTGATATTTATTAGAAAGATTACAGAGCACTGAAAGTACAAAAATGTTTTATAGAAAAATTAGTTGAAACTACTCTTTTAATTTTTAAACTCAAGAATTCACATACAATTAAAGTGACAATAAAAAAAATGTTCTCTTCTCTAAATGTTTCACACTCATAACCAATAGTCACCAGAAAAATAGCTTACCTTCATGTGACTTAATGTAAATGTTATTTTTTCAAGTTCATACAACGTGGGTGGGTTTGAGCTAATTGAGACAGAAATCACTGAAGAAATGACTCTTTCTTCCTCTTCAGAATTATCAGCACTTTGAGGTTCCAGTAAGTTGTCAGATGATGAAAACAAGGGACCGATACTCTTATAATATAAAAATGCAACTGCAACATTGCCTATCAATCAAATAAGTGTATTTAGTGAAATTCTTATAAAACAAAAATATATTTAGGCTCTCAAAATAAACATAAAAATTTAACAAAGGTTTTTACTCTAAGGCCAGTCATGAGAATACCTAGACACTAAAATGTGGATCATAGTAAGTGCATGTCTATATAATCAAATCATATTAAGACCTATTCCCTGACCTCCATGACTGTGAAACTGATCACGGACGGTAGCATTCCCTTTGCACAGGCTATATTTAGGAGAAAAATAGTCCTAGATAAATGTATATCCCACTCCTGACTAAGAACCAAGGTGTGAAATGTATTCACTTAAAAGATTAAAATTTGGAGTTACTACTTTGCTATGCAAAGATAGGAATTAGAAAGATGTTGGAAGAAAATTATCACTAACTTGGAGTATTAAGGAAGTTGAGAATTAAACAAGTTGTCAGACAACACTGAGTTCCACCTCATGCCCACTGAAATGTTTCCTCTTTAATATTGATGACATACTGGTATGCAGTCTCCAGGTAAGAAATTTACTGCCTTGCCAGACAGCTATTTATCTCTGCCCCTTGACACTCCACAAATGCAGTAAATCAGCATATAACCCAGTACTAGAAATGCAACCTGATCAGTACAGATTATCATGTGACTATTTTTCCCTTAGCCTAGACATTACACCTATATTAGTGGATCTCAAATTGTCTTGGTTTTTGAAGCAGCTCATTATTACTGATATTAAGTATGTGAACAACTCAAAATCTAGATCTATTGTCTTTTTAAAATTGCTGTTGCCACTTAGGTCATACACTTCCTCTATCTGTTGTACAGAATTATGGACATTAAATTTAAACGACTTTGCATTCAGAATTTATTCTTGGAATCAAAAGTTCTGTTTTCAGTCATCGTTCCTAGTTGTGTGGCCATGGATAAACTGCTTTGAACTTCAGCTTCTTCATTTATAAAATGATAATAGTAATACTTTAGCTACTTACTAGGCTAAGGTGGAGACTAAATTAAATAATACACGTGTTTTCTGTAAAACTTAAGGTCCTATATTAATATGATTATTGTTACATTTTTAAACTAGAAACATTATATATTTGCTTTATTTGCTGGGACAACTTACAAAGAACTCTTTTATATTTGCTTCCTCAAATTTGTGACTCCAGAATAATGTGAAAGGCATAAAGTCATCAAAACCATAAATACAAATGTTGATTCTATCATAAAATACGAAGAACTGTGCCCTCTAGCTGCCATGTTGCGTCACTGCGAGTGTGCACCTAATCTCAGCAGGTCCGCGCAGAACCCCTGAGCGCCAATCCTAGTCCCCAGCGCGGTCTCATTTCCGCTCCGACAAGGTGAAAGAAACTACCATGAACCAGGAGAAACTCGTCAAACTGCTCAAGTGCGCATTGGTGGGAGAGAAACTGCTCGCCAAAAGAAGAGGATGGTCCAGAGAATGGCGCCGAGGGATGATAAAAAACTTCAGTTCTCCTTAAAGAAGTTAGGGGTAAGCAATATCTGTGGTATTGAAGACGTATGTTCACACACTAAGGAACAGTGATCCACTTTAACAAGCCTCAAGTGCAGGCATCCCTGGGGGCGAACACTTTCACCATCACAGGCCAGGCCGAGACAAAGCTGCTGACAGAAATGCTACCCGGTATGTTAAACGAACTTGCAGAGTCTGACCAGTTTAAAGACCCGTTAAAGCTCTGACCACATGATCTGTGGATGGAGAAGCACCACTTGCTTCTGCAGAGGAGGATGATGATGAAGTTCCAGATCTTGTGGAGAATTCTGATGAAGCTTCCAAGAATGAAGCAAACTGAATTGAGTCAACTTCTGAAGAAGATAAAACTTGAAGACGTTACCGGGAGCTGCTACTGTATATTAGGACAGTTTTTTAAAAAATTCTGTTCATGTCTCTGATAAAATCTAGATCTCTAATATTTTTAAGCCCAAGCCCCTTGGACACTGCAACTCTTTTCAGTGTTTGCTTAGACACAATTTGTTCTTTGCAGCTAATTAAGCTGAAGAAGCCTGGGAATAAAGTTTGAAACAAGGTTAATGAAAAAGAAAAAAAAAATCTAAAACAAAGAACTGTGATACAAATCTGAGTCCTTCCACATGACACACAACGTCACAGTAATAAATAATATTTTTGGATATTGCTATGGTTATGTGAACTAGAAATTGCCAAAATCTATCATGATTCATGTTATCTTATCTAAAAAGGTATCACAAGAAACATCGCTAAGAGATTGCTGAAATCTAAGTATATTAGATAAAAGTATTTTCCGTTAACTGCCAGCTTAAGAAAACTTGTATCGAAGAAAGAAATGAAGTTAGTCTAACATGGCTGGGCTAGTGACATTATGAAGAGTCCACGTGATGACAACTAGCCCAGCCTTTGCTGTGGACAGACCAGGGCCTGAAGCAGGATCTGAAAACCTTTTAGGTCAACTTGAGTTAGTCCAATGGATGAACCAGTTCATATCACAGTGACTTCTCAGAAGTTGCAGTAGGAGCTGGTCCAAAATCAAATGAAGCCCCGAAAAGATAAGATGGATCTTTTAAATCTATTAATCACTCCTATCTTTTCTCAAGGAAAATATTTAACATCAAATTTTTGACTTTGGGTAAAATGTGATTCTTGCTGCATAGAATGCTCCAAAATCCCTTCTTAGCTCCATTCTGAGTATTGTTTCAGTATTTGTCCATTCTCATCATTTGAGCCTCTTCTAATTGCCATGATTTCTCATTAATTCTCGGCTTGATTTAGCTTTTTTTTTTAAAGATTTTATTTATTTATTTGAGAGAGAATGAAAGAGAGAGAGAGCACATGAGAGGGGGGAGAGTCAGAGGGAGAAGTAGATTCCCCGCTGAGCAGGGAGCCCGATGCGGGACTTGATCCCGGGACTCCAGGATCATGACCTGAGCCGAAGGCAGTCACTTAACCAACTGAGCCACCCAGGCGCCCCTTGGCTTGATTTAGCTTTTAACTCTCTTATCAGATATGTACCTTCATTCAGTAAATGAGGGGCTTATTTGCTAATGACAGGAAGTAAAAATTCAGTCTATAAAAAAAAGATTAAAAATCCACCTGTTCTTCCATGAACCTCCCTATTTTCCTAATAATGACACTATGCAGATTTTAACTTGAAGCGTGTATTTTATTAATGAATATTTATTGGTAAATAAATAATCACATGTAGACATCATAAAGCAGATTTTATCAGTTTGTTAGACTTCTCTCTGTGTTTTCTTGAGAACTGACATTATGGTCTCTTTCAAGTGTCAGAGTTTGCATGAGTGATCTTCAAATATAACAAAGCTATCATACATTCAGACAGGATCTCTTTGAGAAATTAATTCCATGACAATTTCATCATCTGTCACTATAATAAGTATTTTCAACGGCTCTATTCTTAGCTTCTAAACACTACTCAAATTGTCTTTGAAATTTCAACAGTGTAACACAGTCTTTGGATTTGCTCCTAAATATTATATGTGTGCTTGGTTAATTAGAATATGATGTAATAGGGTAAAAGCCTTGGATTCAGTGGTAGTATGGCTTAGTTATTTTTTCTTTGTTTTGTGGCCATCTGTTTCTTACCATTGTATAAAAATGACAAGAAAAAATGAAGAGGATAATATCAATGGGTTAGGAAAAAAATCCCACATTAGTGTTGTACAAAATTTTTTAAAAGGATGTTCTTCTGAGAATGAATGTGCAGAATATTAAAAAAATAGACACAATATCCATTTATGAAATGATGTCTATACTAGAGACCATACTGTGTTATTATATATAATTTCACTTATATTTATGACCACCCACATATTCTTTGAGAATCTATTATAATTCACATTTCACTTAGGTAGTATATTTTGACCTATTTGAGAATGATAACAATTCTTCTGTTGGCAGAGATTTTTTTTTTTTCTAAGTGCATTGCGTTAAGAGAGCAGATACACGGTTAAAATAGCTGCTTCCTTGCCCTTGATTAGGTGACAAGGAAAAGCTGGTCAGGGTTGATTTCTTTGTTAACTTCCTCCCTTCTAGTACTGGCTCTGTATTATTTGTTGATGTGCATGGAGAAAAATCCATTAACTTCATTGTGCCTTAGTTCCATTATCCATAAAGTGAGGAAATTAGGGTAGGTAGTCATCAAATCGCCTGCTAGTACTGGCATTCCATTTCCCAAGAAATCCTGCCTTTAGTTGAGAAGTTTATGGTACAAAGACGAAGAAATGGCAAGTGGAAAAGAAATCCAAACCTAAAACACCAACTTTTTGTCTTTGGGAACATTGTTTGTTTTCCTCACCCAATTATAAATTCAGCCTCCAAATAAGGAATATGAAAGATTACTGAAGAAGAAATAGTAAAAGAATCCTATGCAAATTATAGCACCTATAATTGCTGCAAAAGAAGGAATAAAATCACAGCTCCTCTATATATTTCATTAGAATCTCAACAATATCAAACAGCTTCAGTGACTGGGCACAAGACAAGAAGGACATAGATATTGTCAGCTAAAATTCTCACCATGTATTGACATCCGACTGAAAATCTTGAGTACAAAGTCAGAAATTCTGTATATAAACATCAAATATTTTCTATAGGAAACCACACATTATGTGTACATCTGATACAATCAAAGGCATGATAAGTATTTATTGCAAATTACTGACATATTGAATATAAGACTATCAAAGTCTTACCATATGAATCATATGCAGCTTTTCTCTTTGGAAATATATTTATATAATCTCCATCCACATTCATATAGGGATGAGTATGTTCGATGTGATATGAATCAAAAAAGAAAGTTTTGAGAGCTGAAATAAAACCATGAAAATCATAAATTCTTTGAAGTTAGTTTAATCAATGTATTTGTTTAATGAGGGATAATTTTATCCATCATTATTGTATTTTATCCATCATTATTGTATTTCAACATTTTTTGGCAAGTAGAATGAGCATATTTTGAACATGCTTAGACATTATAATTTATATCTTAAAAATCTGATTCAAGTTTTAACTTTTCTGATTGCACTGTAACACTCATGGTTTAATCTTTGTTGGATTAAGTAAAAGACAAAATACATATGTACACAAGGGAGCCATAAATTATAATTACTAAATCAAAGACAAGCAACCACAATGTCTTAGAGGGTGGTATCTATAATAAAATTTACATATATGGAGAGTGATTGAATTAAATTCTTGAGTGATAATTTCTTTACCTGGGATTGTTCACCATTTTTATTCAAGAATATCACAGACATGCAGGGATCCTATATATTAGTCATAATGCTTGCTACTTTAATTTGGATAAGTGGTGAATCATGATATGAGATGGTGATTCTTGCATACTTATTGCTGCATAGCAAGATGTCACCCACACAATATAATATAGATGTATGCAATGATTATCAGAAAAATTTCTTTGTTTCCTCAGAGCAACTTTATAGGCATCTTTAATTTGATTCAAGATTCTGAATGTTTTGAATAGGAGATTGCATGAAGCAGGAAACATTCTAGTTTGCTAAGTTGATTGCTTCATATCAGAAAATCTGTCTAGAACTATCTTTGGCTAAGGTAGATCCTAACAAGTCATGAGATGACTAACTCAAAATGACAAGGGAGTAATGTACTCTGAGCATTTAAATGCTAGACAGCTCAGGAATAGGACAAGGTGAAGATTGTAGGAAGGAGGCAATATTATGTATTCATCCTTTTTACTCATACTTCATTCATATTACTCTTGTAATGTACATTGCCATTCATTTCTGCATTGATGAAACAGGTGACAATTTAATTAACAGTATTTTAAATACTTTCTTTCCCTTTTGAGAATGGCCTGTTCGGCAAACACTATTGTTTTGAAATTGACCTTGGCTCCTTACCTATATCACTTGAATTAGTATCGAACTGAGTGGTCTTTTGGAAGTTCTGAGATATCCTTAAGGTAGCCTGTTCAGCAGCATGCATCAGTTTTGTGAGATGAGTTCTTCTATGATTCATAGATAACTTGTCCCAAACTATAAATACGTCCTTTTGAACAAAATTATTCACAGTTTTTACAAATTCCTGTTGAAAAAAAAAGTGTGTCTTTTAAAAATGTTGGAATCCATGAATCACAGATGTAAGGAAAAGTTTAAAGCTCAGTTATATTGAGTTAAAGCTCAACATACTTACAGTAAGAGTTGAATTAGAAAGGGTGTCCTTGGCTGAATTAGTGCTATTCATGGCACCCAGTAATGGGGATGCTTTAGCTAATATTTCTATATATGTAATTATATCCATCGGTGAAAGATCTTTCACAGAATCTCTATAGACTTCTTGTAGCAAAGCCACAGGTTCCTTTATGTGTCTAAACTGTACAAAAATGAGTCCAGAAAAAAGAAACCAATTTAGAGTACTACTGGATCTTTTTAAGAATAAAGGCTGTATGTTAAATTTATTCTAAGTTTCGTTTTCTTGTGCTAATTGTTAATAAGTTATCAGACTACACCTAAACCATAACATGCAGCACTGAAACTTGAAATTATTTATAAAAGGTTAGCAAATAAAAAGTATAGAAATTAGAAAAGAAACAGAATGTTTGAATTAATAACTTTTAAAAATTAGCTTTTTAAAAGTTATAATATATGATAATGTATTTTGAATTAGATTTTAATCAACCAGAGAAAATTCTTTACAATGTGATATATTGGAAATTTGTTTTTAGCTCACTGTTAGTCATGTTGAGAGTCACACTTTCAATCACATGACAATTCTGTGAATGTCCTACTTTATTTATTCTTTGAAACATTTCCTTTGAAGTACAAAATTTCCTTGCATTCATTATGTCTTCTTAGAATGTGGGAATGGGCCTGGGGTCAAAGTGTGTTTTTATTATTTTATTCATCAACTTTCTTTATATGTTGAAAACAAAATTCCTGGTATACTAAACAATGAAAAAGTAATATACATTAAATATCTCAAAGTCTTCCTCAATACTTTGGGGATTTTCAAACTGATCGTTCCTGTGACTCAAACTACTTAAATCTCTATATGTAAATAGTTTCAACTCTACATGAGGATCAACTGGTTGTTTTTTTATTTAAAATGTGACGTAGGAAGGATTTTAATGGAAACCAAAATGTCAAAATATAATAAATTCTTAATCTAACTAGTTTACTTACTTTTGTTAACATTCTATCAATATTTGCAGCAATACAGGCATTATCTAGATGGCAGTTCGCACTCACATTTTCTGTAAAAAAAGAAAATAGATTCTGTTTTTTTTAAATATTTTTTCCTGGGGTGCCTGAGTGACTCAGCCAGTTAAGCACCTGCCTTTCTGCTAAGGGCGTGATCCAGGAGTCCCGGGATCTACCCCCCCGCATCGGGCTCCCTGCTTCTCCTTCTGCCCCTCACACTGCTCATGCTCATGCTCTCTTGTCTCTCAAATAAATAAATAACATAAATAAATGAAATATTTTTTCCTAAGATGATTATATTGATTCCAATAATTTTACTCCCTTATTTAAATGTTAAAAACACATTCTTAACACCTGAGTTTTATTTTTTGTTTTACTCGTTAACATTTGCCTTTTTAATTATTTAAAAAAGTTATTCATAATGAAATACACGTTTATTTTCATTTTATTCATTTATTTTTCCTTATTTATTTTTATTTGTTATTTGTTTTTATTCATTAGGATACACAATATTTTATGGAAAATGGAAGACTGTAATTACCCTGCATGTTAACTACATATGTTAATACATAAAACATATGGTCTACTTCTTCCATTAAGTAGAAACGATACTTTTTCTTATTTCATTATATAGATAATAATGGAATACTGGCACATTTCTGGGTGCCTGGGTGGCTCAGTTGGTTAAGTGTCTGCCTTCGGCTTAGGTCATGATCCCAGGGTGCTGGGATTGAGTCCCACGTCGGGCTCCCTGCTCAGCTGGGAGTCTGCTTTTCCCTCTACCCTTCCCCCCTGCTCATGATCTCTCTCTCTCTCTCAAACAAATAAATAAAATTAAAAAAAATACTGGCACATTTCTTAGAAGATGTAGTTCTTTGTATGCTTTACTACTGTGTAGCATTATATTTTATATAGTTCTTCGATAATACATAAAATATAATCATATGACTTACCTTGGCAGTAAGTGCCATCATTAGGTGTGAACTGTGCTTTTCCTGTGGATGTCTGATAACCTTCCTTGCAGGAGCAATTATACCCACCATCCACATTTTCACACACTGCTTGATCTCCACAGGCAGCTGATTCACTGCACTCATCTATATCTGGAAATATTTGAAAAATTAAATTTTTTATTTAGTACATATACAATTGGTACCTTGCTGATACAGTTATATATGGTTAATGATTTCATCAAATTTTATAAGAAAGTAAGGAAAATTCCATCATTTGGAAAACAACAGAGCAAACTTAGCTGCATATATATTTTTTTTAAACCCTGATTTGGTCAATCCATTTTGAATGGATTTAATGAATATTAAAAAATGTCATTCATGGATCAAACTCTTGAATTATTTTCTGAGTAGAATGATTCATCCACAAAGTCATTAAAATAACTTCCATCATTGACAATTTAACATTTAGTCCTAATTGAATAAAGACCCAATTTTTTTTCTTTTTTTTTGTTTTTTTTAATTTTTTATTGTTATGTTAATCACCATATATTACATCATTAGTTTTTGGTGCAGTGTTCCATGATTCATTGTTTGTGCATAACACCCAGTGCTCCATGCAGAACGTGCCCTCCTCAATACCCATCACCAGGCTAACCCATTAAAGACCCAATTTTTAAAATACATCTAAAATTCTTTGTTTTCTACTATTAAACTAAATTTTAGATTGTAACAGCTCAGTTTAATCTGGAGGATAAAAAAGAATAGCCCATTTTCTTTCCAAAGCTTCATTTTTGCACATAAGTTATTCTAAAAATTAGCAAAATGTGTGATTCAACTCCCTTAAAATTTTACCACAACTTATTACTTTTGTGCAGGTTATATTTTACTATGATTCTGAATACACAGTCGTCATAGATAAAGTAACAAATTGTACAGAATTAAGTCTTAGATTTTCAGTAGTCATATATCAGAGTCACAGTAAAAATGTTAGGTTTTAAGCTCATATAATTTATATTCTTAATTTAAAATTTTACATACTGCAGTGAAATATGTCTTAAAGTTATAAATACAGTATAAATACTCTGCCAGTAGGCAGAGTTCCAACAGGGAATGAGTCCAAGGAATGGAAGAGTCCAGATCATTACCTTAAGCTAGTGCAAAGATTTTTGTGTTCCCAGCCTGGCTCTGACATCTTAGAGATACTCTATGTTAGATTAATGAATAAACCTGTAATCTTAAGTATAAAATTTGATTTTTTAAAAAAACTAATAGAGTGCTACAATACTGTTTGCCATAAAAAAGGGGAGTAATCAAAGTCCAACTTAAAAGGTCATCTAGCTAGTTATCTTAAAAGTAATTGATCCTAATTTTTCACTTCAAAAATGCAATGAAGGCACAGAATAACATTAAAACTCAAACCACCAAAAACTGAAACTGACAGCAGCCTCTTGGTAGTTCTTGAAGAAATGTCCATTAGCTAGAAAGGCAATGGTACTAGATTTAAGAAGACAATTCATAGGCCCGAGAAAGGGGTAGAAAACTCCTTGTTCTTCTGCCAAGCCTGTATATTCATAATCTGTACTCCCCAGAGAGCCAAGTATACTACTTTTCAAGAAACAGGAATACTATCCTAGCACCCTCAACCTCTTCCTCTGATTTCTGTATATGTGTGTTTAGAGACTGCCACTCCACACACACACACACACACACACACACACACACACACACACACACACACACAATAAAGTAGGGGATAAGCAATAGCAGGTTGATTCTTAAGATATAGTGAACCGCCAAGGAAAGCATTCCAGGTAAGGATAAAAAAAAAGAAGCTATGTGGAAGTGCAGACTGGGGTTATTATTTTTCATGAAATCCATGAGGTGAGAAAAAATATACAAGAAAACAAAAGACTAGTCTTTCTGGAGCAGGGCTGAAGAAGTAGCATGTATTATACCCAAATGGGGATAACACCCCAATGAAGATGTGAACAGACCTATGTGGTATCATAAATAGAACAATTTATTTTATGAATAAGAAACATGTTTTATGAATGCCCACATTTCCTATTTTTAGATGTCTTATATGGCTAACAGGAAATGAGGTGCTGATTTCTCTCAATTTTAAAATTATTTAAAGGTGCAAATTTTCTTGGGAATGTTGTCCCAAACCCATCTCTAAGCAACATACAAATATTTTTTTTAAAGATTTTTATTTTTTTATTTGACAGAGAGAGAGGGAACACTAGCAGGGAGAGTGGAAGAGGGAGAAGCAGACACTCTGCTTAACAGGGAGCCCGACACAGAGCTCCATCCCAGGACCCTGGGATCATGACCTGAGCCGAAGGCAGACGCTTAACAACTGAGCCACCCAGGTGCCCCAGCAACATACAAATCTTGGCAAACTCAACGTCCATCCTCTCTCTTGTATTCTGGACACAGGGGTATATAATCTTGTTGCTCAGAACCAACTGTGTTTTAGTTTTTCTCTGTGCATCCTCCACATCCGTGGTGCTTGTTGGGTTTCTGCTCTAGTTCAAGCCTTCCTACCACCACTCACTTAGCTAGTTATTATCCCAAAATGTCAGCCTTGGACCAAGTAGGGAATTTCAACCTCTGAATTCACCAAGCAACAAAATGGTAATCTGTAAAAAAAAAAAAAAATAAGGAGGTAGTCTCCTGGGAGACCAGCATTCAAAATTAGGATTATGCAAATTTTAATATTCTGACTCCAAATGTTATACAAGAATATTAATTAACCTACCAAAGTAATGCTTTTCAAATCTTAATCAACCCATCAAAGTCATGTTTTCCAAATTGTTTGGACTTTTCTTGCTTATACTTTTTGATTTTATAACTTTTTACTCAAATGTGGAAGTGAGGTTTGCTGAATTTGATGTCCCTCTCTCTCACTCTGTTTATTGAATCTAACCCAGTGACTGGTTATGCCTCTACTTGTTAGCCTATCACTCTATGCCCCTTGCTACCTAGTAATATAGACAGAATCATAAAATATTGAAAGAGTATGCCATGCCAAAATGAACATGACTGCTATTTTGCAGCGAGATCTAAACCCACTTCTCTGGCAATCTCTTGCAGGGCCTCATTAGCCGGAATCGAATAAAAACACTATGTATCCTTCTTCCTACAGGTAAAGGCCCTGTAGAAGATTTTAATTCAAATCCTAGTTATAATACTCATTAGCTTTGTGACTTTAGGTAATACTATTAAAAATACCTTTTACCTTAAAAGAATTCTTTTTTAGAACAAATGAGGAAATATATGTAAAGGTGTTTTGAAGTTGTGCCCAAGATATAATAGGTCCAGTGATTCTATTCATATTGTGTGTTTTCTCATAGCAGGAGCCCTGTGAATATGTAGGTTTGGAGAAAACAGATCAATAATGAGTGTCTCATTAGATTGCCATGTCTTAGTATTCCCCAGATATGTAAAAGAGGAAAAGAACCCCCACCTCATCTTAATAAAAGTTAAATTGCTATTATGTAATTATTTCAGTCAGGCTAGAATTGACATATCATATTTAATAACTGATCCACTTTTTCTGCCACCAACCTAACACTCAGCTTAATACTAATAATTTGATTTTGCCAAATGTAAGCACATCATAACAATCATTTGCTTGTTTTGCACATCAAAAAATTCACTCTCTCCTTTTTCATTAGTAAAGTTATGCTTGTTTCTCATGTTTACAATGAGCCAACCCAGCAGCAGTTTATCGTAATCTTCTTTCAAAACATGATCCTATGGTTGTTTTGATTCTTATCATTTTCATCAATAACTGAATTGTCTAATGTTTAACTCACAGACTGTGAAAAAAAAGATAACACATTCAATTACTGAAAGTAATTTGCAAAGACAAAACTGAATGTTAATATTACTCAAAGCCAGAAAAAAAAATCTGAAATTATCAGCGTACCCAAGGCAACAGGACATACAAAATTATAAGCAGTAAACCCTGCTCTTCAGCACGTGGTAAATGTGAAGGAGTTCTTGGGTTGTACTCATTTGGCCTTGGGAGAATTCACTGTCTTATTGGATGCCTCGGTTTTCCCATTTGTGAAATATGAGTCTGGAACCAGGTCTCTCGGGAGCTAGGGATCTGAAATTCTGTTTTACTGTAATTCCAAGGGAAAGCCAATGTTCAGGATGCTAAATTTCCCTCAAAGCCTTCTGCAACAAAATTACCTTCTCTGTGGACAACAGTATTTGAATACAGACTAAAGGTAGATAATTTTGCTTGGGTCATTTCTTGCCCTGAATTGGGGTTTTTCATGATCTATTTATAGAGGTTCTTAATGAGTATAATTACCAGACATGTTAAATTTAAGGATAAGCTAAACTTTCAAATCAGACACGATACAGTACAAGGTGATATACTAACGTAAAAAGAAACAGAATTATAGTTCTCGTTCAAATTCCCTGAAGATTATCATAGCGCATAATGAAAATTACTATAGGACTAGAGAGGGGGAAAAAAGAAATAGTTGTTCTGCTGCTCAAAAAAGCTTAATCCTTAAGGACAACAAAATTGGTGAGAAATAACCATTTTCCAGAGAATGAATTTTTCAGTGAATAATCCATCAAACAAAACAGGTAGAAGCTGAAGGACTCAATATTGGGTGCTGGATTTTAATATAGTTCTTGTGTTTACTGATTACTTAAAATAGCTAAAAAGGGAATTAGCCAAAACTTATGCCCATTCCACAGTATCTCAATAATAAATGAGTATTGGGAGAAAGAGTCTGAAATTACAAATATGTTATACTTCCATAAAACGTTGGCATTCAATCATCTCTTTGTGTGTGAGTTCCCTCTGTGTCTGTGATTCCGTTTTTTTCTAATGCAGGAATTCTCTACTTGTAGGGAACACAGACAGAGAAATAGAGCCTTTTGTGAATTGAGGCATATTAAAAGTAAACACACTCAGATGAAAAGACAGATGTCTTCAAGAGACAAGAGGGAATGGAGAGCACAGTTAAAATTGTATTAAATTCCAGTGATTAAGATGTTGTAAGTTCTAATTTCTTCACTAACTGGAACAATTCTAGTAAAGCTTACAGAGCTCTATAATTAGAACTTAACAACTAAAGGTAAAATGCATATTATACACACATAACATTCTAAGAAGACTAGCAACTAAAGTAGGGGCTTGAGAAGAACAAATAGTGAGATATTACAAGTTTTCTGGACAGAGCTTCATAGATTACTTCCTGAATATACTGTAAAGTTATATACTATAAAACTTTTTGCTGAAAACACTAAAGATAAAATTTATCCTTCAACACAAGGTGCCTGGGTGGCTCAGTCAGTTAAGGGTCTGCCTTTGGCTCAGGTCATGATCTCAGGGTCCTGGAATCCTGCCCCACATCGGGCTCCCTACTCAGCGGGGAGCCTGCTTCTCCCTCTCCCCCTGCCCCTCCCCCCAGCTCATGCTCTCTCTCTCTCTCAAATAAATAAATAAAATACTAAAAAAAATATCGTTCAACAAATATTGTCCTCTTTTCTCATATTTTAAATCCTTTATGCCCTTGCAAAAACATGATCCACTGCATTTGCATGATTCAGATCAATGCATAAGATTTAGATGGCCACCCATTTTTGCCTCCTGTGCCTTTCCAGATACAAGACTGTGATTCTAATCCTCCCTTTATCCTAAACATGTGAATCTGGAGTAGCCTCCACATCCTTTGGCTATCAAATGAGAATACATTGTTTTCTGTTTATTTAGCAGAGTAAATGTTGTGAAACCATAAGTACATGAGACAAGATAATTTCTTTGATACAGACATTTCACTGATAAAATTTCTTTGAACATTGTCTCCTAACTTATCATGTGTTAATAAGAACATTGTTAGATTTCTCCTTAGCTTACTGACAAGAATCTCGGTAGGGACCTAATCAAAGCCTTCGATGTGATCTAGATTAACTTCGCTATCTCTCTTTTATCTAACTATGTAAAATAGAAGCAGCACATTACCCTTGTCCACGTTGCATATAGTCTTGGTTTCTAGTCTAATTTCTTCTCCTGGCCAATACTTCACTCTCAGGGCCTCAGTTCATGTATTAATTTTGCAGATTACTATCGGCCATATTAAATTAAGCTAGTTGTTGGTAAATTGGACAGTTTTATATAAACCATGGAGAAGATGATTTATAACTTGCTTTCAAAGTTTAAGTCTTTGGCTCCAGAGAATTTGCCTCTGAAAATTGTTCATCTTGTTGAATTTACTAAACAATCTTTTTTTCTCAGACTGTAATCCAAATATTGTAGGATCTGGTATATCAAATGCATGACCAAATTATAATAGAAGGACATTTAAAAACTTCTAGATACTCTCTTCAGACTTAGAATAATTTCACATAGGGATTTAGTTGAAATTATTATCATTCCAGAGGACATTTTAGTAAGCCTGAAGTGATTTTCTAAATAGGACTCTATTTAGAAACTAAAAACATTAGTTTTTCTGAACATTAATAGTTACACTTCATGCAGGTCTTAAGTGTAACTACCTTTCAGCAGACAATACTAAAAGCACTAGAACAATTCTTTTATAACTAATGCCTTTCTGAATATTTTCTGAGAAAAGGTGGAGCCCATTTCAGAGTGCATATTTATAAAAGCATCAATATCTTGGCATGCAAATGATAATTTTCTTGAGTCAACATATAAAAGTGTAAATATTTATTCTGTTGTTTGTCACCATGCTAGATCTCATACTTTCATGACTTTTTTCTCATAAACTGCTCGATTTTCTCCCCCAAAACATTTTCCTTACATCCTTAGATAAATATGCCATAGTATCTGATTATATAGCATTAGAGAACTAAAGGAGTTGATGAAGTTTCTTTTTTTTTAAAGATTTTATTTATTTATTCATTTGAGAGAGCGAGAATGAGAGAGAGAGAGCACATGAGAGGGGGGAGGGTCAGAGGGAGAAGCAGACTCCCTGCTGAGCAGCGAGCCCGATGCGGGACTCGATGCCAGGACTCCAGGATCGTGACCTGACCCGAAGGCAGTCGCTTAACCAACTGAGCCACCCAGGTGCCCCAGTGAAGTTTCTAAAAGTATTGCACAACTAGGGTACACTCAGGGACTGGTAGAATTTGGTCCAGATAATATCTAATCTCTGGAGGTAATAAGCAGTAAGAGATAGGACAAATTTAAGTTAGGTAGTCAAACTTACCTATGCAGATGGTTCCATCATTAGTGATAAACCTGTCCTGGTTACTGCTGGATCTGAAACCGGGGGCACACATACAGTAGTAACTTCCCTCTGTGTTAGTACAGTTGGCATTTTCACCACAGGGCTGGGTCAAATTTCCGCACTCATTATCATCTGTGGAAATATCAATTTAAAACATTATTTTTATATAATTGAAATTAATTTCTAATATTTTCCACCAGTATTTGGGAACTGTGACTGTTAAATAGTTTAATGTAATGCGATGTCAATATTTAGGAAAAGTTAACAGCACACATTCCACACTTATTTTTATTTATAATGTGACACTTCCTTTGTAGTTGCAAAGCAAACAGAATCTATTACTTCTGAAAACAATGAACACAGTTATGGAAAACATATCAGAACATGTTCAAAATTTTATATGTAATTTAATAATAATGACGTCAATACATTATACTCCTTTGTAAATTTATAATACTCTCTATAATTAGTCAAAAGCATACCATAAGTTAAAACATCATATATTACAAATTGACATGTTCTAATCATGTACCATTTATTTTTATTACTTATTCCCTAGAAGAATTTTGCATTACTAGGTTGACATCTCTTAACTTATTAATGAATTTATTCATTAAATACTATGTGCATTTTATTGTCCTATAGAAGAGCATACAAAAAAACTTATATCATAGTCCATGGTCCTTACCTTCTAGAATTTAATACAGTTTGTCAGAAAATATATAGGTTCATAAGCCTGTGTAAAAATCAGAAAGCAAATTTATACTACCCATCAAGTAAATAAAACAGAAAATAAGTGCTTTTCAGAAGTGATCATAATAGGCTGGAGGACGAAGAGAATATCTTCAGGTGACATTAAGTCTTGTGGGTTGAATTATGTCTCACCAAAAGATATGTTCAAGTCCTAATCCTGTGTCTTGTGAGTATGACTTTAGAAACAGGCCCTTTGCAGATGTAATCAAGTTACGAGGTTACACAGAATTAGGTGGGCCCTAATCCAGTGGCTGGTATCCTTATAAGTAAATATATGAGAAATTTGGACATGAAGACACAGGGGAGAAGGCTCTGTGGAAACAGAGGAAGGGCTTGAAGGGATGCAGCTGCAAGCCAAGGGATGCCAAGAACAGAATAGCTGGCAACCACTAGGAGTTAGAAAGGATTCTTCCCTAGGCCATTTGGAGGGAACATGACCCTTCCAACACCTTGATTTCAGACTTCTAGCTTCCAGAACTGGGGATGCTATGTTTGTGTTGTTTTGAGCCTCCAAGTTGGTGCTAGTTTTCAAGGCATCCTTTGGAAACGAATGGACCCGAACTGGCCAATCCAGGGTAGGTAAGTATTGGTCAGAGAAGACAGGTCATGGAAAGGAAGACAGAATGTTGGGCAAAGAAGCAAGCATAAGGTAACTGAAACACTTCTGAAGTTAGAGGGAAGCCAAACTGGGGAGAACAGAGAGAAACCATAGGGGAGTTGCTCTAAAAACAAGTTTGAAAAATATCTTTAATTTTTATCCCCCATTTTTATCAAACCAAGTTTAATTTCTCCTTAAGGATGAACTGTATGACATTTAATTTGTACACAGGCTATTGCAGACATACAGTGATAAGTAAGAGTTGGAGATTTTTCCAAATGTTTTATAAATATGAATTCACTGAATCTTTATGTAAGCTCTAGGAAGAAGGTACCATTGTTATCCCGTCTAACTGCTGAAGAAAAGAAGGAATAGAGAGAAAAAGTAACTTGCCAACATCACACAGCTATTCAGTTGCAGAGCCAGGTAGTTTGGTTCCAAAGCCTGTTCTCTTAACTGTTCCATCCTGCTGCTTCTGTGAGACTTATTTTAAAATGCCAAAATGTAAAATAAGAATTTATCAAATGAATTATGGGTCTATTTTGAGAGATGGAAAGATACTGAGGTAGTGACTTCTGAAAGAAAATGGAGACTTTATTTGCATGCTATTTTTTTTTTTTATTTGAGAGACAGAGAGAGTATTCGTGGGAGGAGGGGCAGAGGGAGAGGGACAAGCAGCCTCCCTGCAAGCCGGGCTTGATCCCAGGACCCTGAGATCATGATTTGAGCTTAACCAACTGAACCACCCAGGCACCCCTGCATTCTATTTTTTTTTAAGATTTTATTTATTTATTTGAGAGAGAGAGAGAGAGAGAGAGAGAGAGAGCACAAGAGGGGGGAGGGTCAGAGGGAGAAGCAGATTCCCTGCTGAGCAGGGAGCCCGATGTGGGACTCGATCCCGGGACTCCAGGATCATGACCTGAGACAAAGGCAGTTGCTTAACCAGCTGAGCCACCCAGGTGCCCCCCTGCATTCTATTTTTAACTTAAATTTTATTTCCACTTACTCATTTTCAAACACTAAGGATATACGTATAGATGTTAACATATGGTAGAAACTAGGGGTGAATTCCTCTCTTTTTTCAAAAATGACTACTATGGACAGGTCAGGTAAGATTTGCAAATCCTCTCCTTTCAAGATATTCAACCTATATAGTTCTATTCCATAACTTTATTTTAATATTTATATGCTTTATCACTTTGACTTATTATATTAATTATAATAGGCTAAGTGCTATAAATGTATCCAAACATATAATGGCTCAGTACAATAAAAAGATTATTTACTGCTCTAGTCAGAGACCAAGGTTAGTGTTCTGGTCATTCTTTAACAATGGTTCAGGGACATAGGCTTGTTCTATCTAATGGCTCCACCACCCCATAGGGCCTCCAGGCTCTCTGTATTGATCCAGGTAGGGAGTTAGGGTAGAATAGGGCATAAAAGAGACCATCACTTTGGTCCACATTCTATTCACCAGAATTCATTTAAATGGCCACACTTGACTATAAAGGAGGCTGGTGGCCATAGGCCAGGAAGAACAAAGAAAAGATTTTGACTAGTCAGAGCTTTCTGCCATATTTATTCTTTCACGAATACAATGACATTTGAATAATGAAAGCAGACATATATGAATACCAAAAAAATTTACCAAATATAAGAAAATCTAGTTGATTAATACCAAACATGTGTAAATTAATTGACTGGAACACAAAAGGGAAGATAACATTGTATTTTTGAAGTTACTGTAATTTCCTTAATCAATAAATATCATTTAAATTAGGCATATCCATTGCATTAATAGCTTTTACTCTTCCCTTGGCCAATCACTTATTTTGTATGTTTTCGATTTGTTTTGATATTTTGATATTGTGCCTCTGATGGAGGCTCAAAGAAGAACCATGGCCCTGCCTCTGCCCTTCAGAATCTGGGCATCTTGACAAGAGGCAAGGGGTAAGCAGAGAACAGAGAAATGCATATGTGGTGAAAGAAGACTCTGCAAGAGTAAATGATGGCCTCATTCCTTTTGCTCGGGTAGGGAAAGAGGGCAGAAGAGATTTATGGAGTCTGGAAGGATGAGGTTTTCGTGCATTACATTTTTATATAATTCTATTTGGACATAATTTTACATATTATGGAACTATTAAAAAATGTTATGGAAGGAGAAGGAAATAATGTAATTGATGTCTTTTCACCTCCCACCTGACTACAGGGTAGTTTCTTACCTTACGGCATCCATGGGAGCACGTTTTAAGACATGGTTGTCTGACATGATTACTACCATTCACTGAAGGCTCCCAAAGAACCAGGCATTGTACTAAGCACTTCATATACATTATCTGACACTCGTTTTTAATCCTCATATAAACCTAATGATGCAGACATGATTCCTATTTTACAAATAAAACTGAAATATAAAAAGTTGGATTACCTTGCCCAAAGGCACACAACTAATAAGTGGCAAAGTTTGATTCAAGACTGGAGCTTTCTGAATGTCAAAGTGATCTCATTTTTCTTAAATACTACATTATAAAAGAGTTCATAGTGGTAATAGCTACCATTTATTGAGTGTTTATTATGTGCTAGTCACTGTGATAGAAAGATTACTGTAAAATGGAAAATACGTTGTGACTACCTCAGAAAATTGTCACGAGGACTAAAGAAATTGATGTTCAGACAATTCTTAGAGTGGTGCCTAGCATAGTAAGCACTATGTACAGGCTGTTAATCTCCTTATTTAAAAAATATTACTATTGCTATTTAAATTGCTAGAAATCTGGTCCTGTTAACACCCTGCTTAAAATTCTTAACAGCTACCTGGCTTTAGTATGTAATGTTATCTCTTCTCTATGTCGAAGGGAGCTTCTGAAATCTGGGAGCCAGTTTAAACCACTTATCTTTACAGAGGTATAACAATAAAGATGTTTGTAAAGACTTTATAATGTAAGATCTTACAATTAGTTTTCCCATAGTTCAATTTTTAAAATTTAAGTAATTTATTTTATTATTTTTTAAGATTTTATTTATTTATTTGAGACAGAGGAGAGAGCAAGCATGAGCAGGGGGAGGGGGAGAAAGAGAGGAGTCTCTCCTGAGCAGGGAGACTGACACGGGGGTTCGATCCCCAGACCCTGGGATCATAACCTGAGCTGAAGGCAGATGCTTAACCAACTGAGCTACCCTGGCACCCCAAGTAAGATAAATTTTGAATGGCTTTATATAAACTGTGCTGAAAGTTAATACTTTATGAAGAGGTAATACTTTATTAACTTGTGTGTATTTAATTATTAATTTATTCTGTATACAAGATATATTCTACACCTCTAATGACAATATATACATATATACTCAGAGCAAGCATATATGTTTATGTATGTATACACAAAAAACTATTAAAATTAACTGAGAGTAGCTCACAAATTGAACGCAATCATTTAAATCAAGTAAAAGAAAAATATTTCATAACACGGGGTTTGATTCAATGATTTAGTTACTCAAATATTTATGGAGTCTCCTAGTTCCCAAATGTGAATATGGTCTATACTGGGAAATAAGTAAAAATTAATCAAAAAGTCAGGATATGTGCCCTGCTGTCAGAGTTCACATTCTAAAGCAAGTTAACACAGGAGCATATAATTGAGTTCTTATTAAAATAAAAGTTTCAATTTTTATCTCAAAATTTGACTCCTTTTACAGCATACTGGGAGAAGTTTATATTAACTTTAAAAGAAATTGTGCTCTCAGATCAGTTATTGGTAATATAGAGAACGAGGAAGATTGTATCCCTTGTGGTCTATAGCTGAAAAAGGATATGCAAAAATACAGAGAAAAAGGACTCACTCGGTCTGAGGTATTGGTCAGAGTCCAAGAAAATGAGACACTTTATATCAAGTGATTATGTTTCTAAAAATAAATTAACACGGCAATAAGTTATTGGACTCCAACACATTTTTTAAAGTCTTGGGTAACATTATTAATAGGCAGAAAAAGGAGATTAACAATGATTTTTGTGTCTTTCTCTACTGTGTGGTTTTGGAGCACTTGACCTCTTAGCTTTCTTATCAAGAATTGGGAAATAAAAGTATTTTGTTATCTCTTGCCCAATCTTCTGGACTGGATATACAATAAGGACTAATTCCCTAATGGTCTGAGTCAAATCTTGTTTCATAAAATAGCACTTACCTGAGAGTAACCTCCTCTCTTCCCCCAAGATAGTGGAGATAGGCAAGAAATTATATTCGTGAAGTAATATATAAGTTTCAAGTATTTAAATAGCCTTAAACTTTCCAGTGTCCAACTTCATAATAATTAATTTTCAAGGAGAAATTTTTTTTGGATGGATATAATATAGGAAAATAGAAGCCTGCTTCTTTTGTGCTCTAATTTCCATTGTTCAAATCAATTGACCAGTTATGTTACCCACTCTCTGTAACTCTATATTTAATCCTTCTTGTGGGATGATAAAATAAATATTTAGATTAGAATATCACTTGAAAAATTCATTGTTACACCATTAAGTTGGAGATAAATTTTTTTAAAATTTATCAAAAACTGTTAAAGAGAAATATTAACATTCCTTCAGCAAAAATTTTTCATGGTCCATGTCGAACACACAGAGTTGAACACTGCAAGAACAAAAGCATCCTCACCCTGTAACCCAACAGGATCCATGGCTATTGGAGAAGATGGACAAAGGCCCAAATTATTGCAGTGTGTGTAACAAACACAAGGGGTATTTAGTAGTACAGTGGTAACTCAGAGAGGAGAACAGTTCCCTGGGCAAGTCTTCAGGATAGAAGAGTGAAGGTTATTTACAGGAAAGGTTTAGAAGAGGAGGGGATGCTGGAGCCAGGCACTGAAGTATAAGAATTTAGACAGACTAAAGGTGTCCCCAGTAATCCTTTCAAAGGAAAGAGCTTACCTCAAGGCCTGGAGGCCTGCACCAGCAGCATACTTTACAACACAGCTATGTTGTTGAACACTGGGTATGAGGGTAGAGGGTGAAGGGCAAGACTCTGTGCAGGTAGGCATGGCCTAAACTCAGAAAAACACTTGCTAAGAATTTGGGACTATATTCAGTGGGTAAAAAAAATGTCCATCATCAGATTTATGTAGTGGAGAAATCTGATTAGATTTGAATTTCAAAACAGGTTTGGAAAGATAAGGAAAATTAGCTAAGATCCCAGTAGACCCGGCAGAACACTACAAGACATGAAGAACTAACCAAAGCAGAATCAAGGAGAAAGTGGGGTAGGCTATATTTCAGAAATATTTAGGGGTTAAAAATCAGGGATGTGGGGAGAGAAAGGAAAGCGGTTAAGATTAAACGAGATTAGGCATGAATTGAAAATTGTATCAACTGGATAATGGCTACATGTGGATCTTTATATTATTATTTTTTTTACTCTTGTGTGTTTGGATTTTTGATAATAAAATAATTTTTAAAATATCAGTGGGGATTACAGACTAATTGGAAATGAGTTAGTTGGAGAGGGAGAAGGCAGGGATGACTCCCAGGTTCCCACTGGGAGGAATTTGGCTGATAAATTGATCCACTTACCAGGACAGGGAGAAACAGAAGAGGAGCTTCCTTTCGGGCTAAGGAGGGAGTTTGCTTTTGGACAAAGAAAGATTGAGGTGCCTTTAGGACATTAAGATAGTATTAACAATTGGACAGTCAATCATATAGCCGTAAATTATTTAATCACGAGGTAACACTCAAGGCTCCCTCCTCTTCCAGAGGATTCATCAGAATCAAGAGCCTGGCATTTACTCAGCTCTAGTGCAAGGAGCAAGCTTGCTATCTTTCTTTACACTTATCTCTAGGTGGACCTTGTCTCCTGACTCCATCTGCTTTGATCCCCGTAGTTTTAATGAATGTGGCTATGGATTATTGCACATTCCTTGTGTTGTTGTTGCTGTTGTTCTTCCTATGTTTTTACTTAGGTTCGGCTCTTCCGACCAACTGAGTAATACGGTCCAGAGGTTAGGATGTGAGAGTCAAGAACAGGTACCAAGAAAGCCCGTTAGCTTATTTTCGTTCCCAATGTTGGCCAGAAAAATCTTTGGGGTTCCACATGGTTCAGTCCAGCTTACCAGAAGACCACACAGGAGTGTAAGTAATAAACAGATGTAAATGCTAGAAACATCCTCTCTCAACATACTTTTGGGCAACTTGTTCCTGTGGTTGGTGGTTAGCTACTCATTTTGTTATTGTGGGCTTATATAAAAAAGTAGATCAATGTGATTTATACCTAAGAATCTGAAAGAAGAGAGAAAACATTTCTCAGACATTCTGCTAGGTGGCTCATTTTATTTAATTGTTACAATAACACAATGATTGGTATTATCTCTAGTTTACTTATGACAAAACGAAACCTCAGATGGGCTAAATCATGCATTTTAGAGAGAAAATCTATTGTACACAGTTTCTGTACTTAAGACTAGCTGGCTCTACTTTATATCTCTGCATTGTAGAGTGAGGTGTACTTGGTCATAAAGTGGTCTTCTAAACAAGGCTCAATTAATGGGCATCTAATTCTCTAAATTCAAGAGTAATATCAACTACCCAAGTAATGACACGTTTTTGGCAACAAACCATATCATTATATGACTTTCTGTATAATAAAGTAGAATTTTATAAGTTTTTTGTGGTTTTATAAGACACTGGCATTCCAGGAGCTGAACACAATTTGAGTTTGTGTTCTATTTTTATTAATACATTGACCTCAGTCCGGGAAAAATAATTAAAAAAGAGAAAATATTATCCTCTCTTTTCCAAGCCCTTGAGATATTATTGGCGGGGCTCAAATGGATTATAACAACTTGAAAGCCACAGAACCTTAACAGCAGCATCGGTTCTACACACATTCTCCCTCTGGACATGATTGCCAGTATTGCTCTGTAAATTTGAACACTAAAATGACTATAACTATTATGTGACTCCTTGTGAAACAGGCCCTCTATGTCAAAGGTGGAGCAATGCCAAAGCTTTATTTTTATTTTTTTTTTCTTCCATTTTTCTCCCCAAGGCAGCCTGCTGGGCTCATTTGTTTCCAGTAGCACTGGCAATTTTCTTCTCATGCTCAACGCTCTAATGAACTTAGAAAAATCATCATTATTAGCCTCCTCGATTATGGGCTTTCTGCGGTTTGTACTTTTCTTGGGAATATTAAGGTAAACATATAGGTAAGGGGGAAAACAGGTCAGGAGAAGGGAAAGATAAAAGAACTACAATGGAATTAGAATGGGTTCAGCCAGCCAAGAAAAGAACTGGAGTTATAGTTTCCGCACTGAAATGTTGTCATTACATCCTCTATCTAAGACAAGGAAAAGAAAGACAGAGCTACATTTTTCTTCCCCTCTAGGAATTTCTTCAGCACCTGAATCTTTAAGTGCAGGCCAGAATATGATACACACATCACCCACCCTTCCACATACACAGACTCACATTTGCAGAATTATTAGGAAGACAGATAAAAAATAAGTAAATCCAGTATTGAAGATATTTTTCCATTGTTGATTAGACAACACACAGTATAAACTCATGTTTCCCATGACCAGTGATTTACTAAGTCCAATTTAGTACAGAAAAGTCAGATATATCAAATGCAAAATGTTAGAATTATCATGGTAAGAAAAGTTGGATTACACAAGAATCAAGTTTTTCCACTGGGTATTCATTATTTCAAAGAATTTCCTCAGTGAAAATGTGTTTTTTAAACTGTTTGAAACAATAAATATCATTTCACATTTTTTGAAAGGAAAAGTGTGCCTTTGATTATGGATCAGATTTTTCCAAGGATATTTTTATATGCCCCGCCCCTCACCCCTGCCCAATGTATAGAATGGTCTCTGGCTGTTTTTGCATTTATTTATTTTCTGAAGGAAATCTAACACTTAAGGAGATGTTCCCATTTTATGTTATGATCATGTTTTGGTCCTCTCTTTGTCAGAACTATTAAAACACATTTTAGAGCAAACAAGCAAAACTAAGTATAAGTAGAGTAGGCAGAAAAAGAAAACAAGCCATCTTATTTCTCTAGGCCCTGGAAGCCACTTCTCTTGCTCATTGGCTGCAGAGGGTAGAATAAAAATCCTCATATGTGTGTTTCAAATTATGAATCAATGACTCTAATTCTTTTTTCATTCTGTTGTATCTATTAACTATAATAGTAAAGATGAATAACACTCTTATAGTCTTTCTGGTACTTCAATGATGGTTATAAAATAGGTTTTGAGAAACTAGTTTTATTGATTTTTGTTTCTAATCATTAAAGCAATACATATTCAAGGGGAAAATCAAATCAATGATAGAGAGAAAAATCTTACCAGCTCTCAGTTACCAAAAAAAGTTGCCAGTTAACAAAGGAAAAATGATTAGAATAGTATCAGATTCTCACTAACATAACTGAGAGGCAATGGGATAGCATGTGTAAGTCGCTGGGATAAAATAACCGATCCTATAGTTCTCTAAACAGCTAAAGAAATCTTTCACTCAATAGAGTGAAAAACATTTGTGGAAATGCATGGATTCAGAGAGTAGATCACCCACCCATGTAGTCTGTGTGGAGTAAACATTCAAGATAGTGTTTTAATCAAACAATAATGTAATTTAGTAGACAGGCCTCAACATAGAGGAAGATTAGATTGAGGTGTAATAATGGTAGATACGAGCAACCCTACAATATATAAATTCAAATGAATGATGACTGTAGGATTAGGAATGTGCAAAATAAGAGATAATTGGGATTCTTATATTTACTGAAAGGAAAAACTAATAGTAGGGACATAGTTGAGTTCATAGAGTCGATATCACTTTTGTCAAGGTGAAACTAGGGTACAGTGGTCAAGCAAAGCACACTGCAGAAAGGAAGTGTTGTTACCTAATTTTAGTAAAGTATAAAAATATGGATTTGAGTCTGAGTACCAGGAACAGGTGTTGGGGAGCAAGAATTTCCTATCCCATTCAAGGGCTTTCTAGCTGGATTAAGAATCAGATTGACATAAGGCAGGTGAACAGGAGAAAATCAAATTTAATAGTGTATGTATGGGGGAATCCACCCAGACAGGGAAATGCCAGAGACAGTCAGGCAAAATGAGGTATTTATGTCATTCTGAAATAAGGAGAAAGAGGTTAGGGTCTGGGACTTTAAAGGGAAAGAAAGCAATTCACAGGATGATGAAAAAGAGTAAATTTTTTGTTTGTTTGCTTTAGATTTCAAGTTTTTATTTAAATTATAGTTAGTTAACATATATGGTAAAATTGGTTTCAGATGTAGAATTTAGTGATTCATCACTTTCCTATACTACACAGTGCTCATCACAACAAGGGTAAATGCTTGATGAATGTTTGTTGGGCCACTCAGAATCAGTGGGTCACAGAGGACTTTGATCGAACAGGCCTTGCTAGATTCTTTCCTGTCTACCATACCTAGTTTGTGGTATAACATAGTGACAGCTCTCTTCCTAGAGCAGGTCCTTTATCTAAATTCTTTTTAGGAAGTTAAGGGGGAGGTAAAGAGTTTTTCCTGAATCTACTTGGTTTTGATTGCTTTTTAACTCAAAAGAATCTTCATGCTAAAGTGGCCCCATCTTGGGGCGTTCTGCCCTTGGCCCCTACATAGGAAATGGACTGAAAATTCACAACTGAATTTTCAAAAAAGGAAAGAGGGGTGACTAGTAAATTGCAAAGTTAAAATTAAGAGGAAATAAATGAAACTATAACTAAGTAAAATAAAATACCCAACATGAAATAATTGTGCTGGGATAAAAATATCTATCAAATTTACAAACTGTTACACTAAATGCAAAAAACCTGTATTTCCCATTATAAGACACATTTTATTAGATTAGATTACAGATGAAATTCAGCTGTATTTTGTTAATAATAAATGTACTTAAAGTTTAAAGCAAACTTGAAAATAAATCAATGAACCAAGAAAATAGGGATGACACATTTACTATCAAAGTATATACTTATATCACTGGCAGCCTGATTTAACAATTAATGAGATTGTTTCCTTGATTTTAAAATGCCATTAATTTTATGACACTTGATCAATGTGATAAAATGTTTTGAAAAAAAACCTATATCCAATCTACACTTACTAAAAGTTTAAACATTTATCCATACGACTACATAGTACTCTCTTTACTCTATCATAAAATTGACTCTAATCATCTTTCACATTCCATTCTAATATTATTTGGGATTACCTCTGTCACCCAACTGTACATAGTATAATGATGATATGCTGCCTTCCATAACTTGTGACTATAATTTTTACCTCAATATTTACTACATTTGGGTGTGACAGATGGTATTGAAATGCAAAAACTATTAGTTTTGTCTGTATTTTATTTTTAATTAAACTAGGACTTTGCTTGTCCCATGTCTGAGTGATATTCTTCCCGATGACTGTGTTAATTTCTGAGAAAGAAATGACAAAAAACACAACCGATTTCTCTATCAGTCAATAGGTGCATCTTGATATCAGACTGATTAATATTAAAAAATAGAATTTGTTTAATGTTCAAATCTATGTTATATTTTAATTTTTGGTAGGGCAAAAGCCTAACACTCATTTTTCAAATCCTTTAATTATAGTACAGGACCCAGAGAGCAAAGCATGGGCAGGATATCAGGCTATCTGCAATCAACATTTAATGCATCCCTAATACGCCTCAGTTAGCAGCCTTTTGTCCTTAAAGATTACATTCACTCTCTGTATTCAACTGTTACCCCTGGGGACACTCCTAGGTTTTTTTTTTTTTTTTTTTCCTACATCCTTGATCTCTCTCTGCATTTTAATTCAATAGCTACTAGATATTCCTACTTATCTCTTTCAACAACTCCCTAAATTAACTATGGAAACTTTTATTACCTTCCTCTTTAAAGATGACAGCCATTTTGCCTCCCTCAAGTTCTTTTTATCCACACTACTATTTTGTGAGTCCTTGTGCAGACCCGTGTTGAAGACATCTTTGATTCCTTTCTCTCCCTGTCTTCTCCATCCAAGCATAAACTTTATCTTGACAATGTCAGGATGACATCTTTTTCTTTAGATATTTGCCATAAATCATATCATACATTCTTTAAAAATTATAGTGAAATGTCATTTATGTATTGTTTTATAACTAATATATATATATACATATGTGTATATATATGTCTGTGTAAATATAACATAGTTTTTATTTGTTAAAAGAAAAAATACAGAAATTTAATTTCAATGATTTATCCATCTTATTGGTGACATATCCTTTCAAATCTGACAGATATCTCAAAATGTACAAGATAAAGTACAATAATGGTGAGGACATATTCAAAAATCTGTGGCTATATAAAGCTAATCAAATAAATTTTGATTAATACAAAATATAGTGCCAATTTGCTTGAGAAAAAATGGCCACGGAAGCTTACCTTTTCTTAAGTAAACTTGATATGCAAACCTATGGTATACATAAAAACTTGTTTTCATATTTTATTATGAAAACAAGTTTCTCATATTTTATTATTATAAGTTGATGAACTCCCTACAAATATGTCCTCGATTTTAAACTGAGGTTATCAAGGAAAAACACCGTAAATTATTGATATTTGTATTTTCAGACATTTGTATATATCTCCTACACAGTAGAAGCACAATAAATGCTTGTCCAATGAGGAGATCATAATACTGAGTCTTCTCATTTGCACCCAAATCTGAGTATGTCATACCACTTTTATCAACTTGGTATGCTGTTTGTTTGTTATGCTTGGTATGTTTATCACTTGGTATACGGTTTGTAAGAGTTATAAATCATACTAGCAATCAAAGTGCAACAGACTGTGCTGTTCAGTAAACTGCAACAGAGACTGTGCTGTTCCGTAGGCAACTCATACTCCATATTTCCTTTGTCCTGACCCCACTTTGCTCCTTTGTGCACCTGTGTACTCTTCCTACCTGTTCCCAAACTCCTCTGACCTTGCCTATTTAGGGGTATGTTCACTTCTAGAGTGCTGCCAAGATTCTCTTTCTCTGCCTTTTGAAGTGTCTTTAGTGAGACAGAAACCTCCAATTGGATTTAGATATTTGAGATCTACTTTGGGACTGTGAAAAATAAATCTTGTATTCCTAATTTTCATACTAGCAGGATATATATTTTAAGATAAGTCTGCTTTTATCATAAAGCATGTCACAAAACTATTATTTTATCATTTATGTCTGGCTGGTCTCAAATTATCAGTCACTTGACTGTTTTATAGGATTTCTTAGTAAAAAAATAAAAATAAAATTTATACATAATAAAATCATCGCCCCAAGAAATAATTAAAACATGTAAAGAAACACTGTTTTATGGGGCATATAATAAACATATGGACATATCTTCAATTCTCAGAAGAGTTCATTGATTTAAAACTTGTTGCCATTCAAAAAGAGGTGTGAGTAATTTATAGCTCTTTAAATTGAAAATGATACAAGGTGTAATCAAATATCATGCTTCCAACCCTAAAATAATTGCCTTAAGGGTCAGTTAGAAATTGCCTTCCTCCATCAGTTTTGTAGCCTTATATCACTGGTTAGGTACATTGAGCAGTGTGAAGATGATTTAGCTAATAGTACAGACTCTGGAAAAAGACCTGATGCCTTATTTTCTGGACCAGTGATCTGACCCAATATGGGATGGGAAAACTGATTACATAACTTGAGATATGAATACTTAAGAGCAAGGGAGACTGATTAAAAAACTTTGTCCAACTTGAAAATGAATGTTCAAGATCAGAGTGATCCTGATATTACTGTATAATGTACATTCCCTTATCACTCTAGTGCTTTTTCTAGCTCAGAGTATGCAGTTACTGGATTTTTTTTTGTGTGTGTTTAATAACATCCCTTTATGACAAGCCACTGAAGTCTTAGAGGTATCTCATTTTTATTTCAGACACTATTTCTGATCAAAGTACAAAGCAGAAAAGGTTGCAACAATAACCTTAGAATTAAGTTGTTTATATCCCCATATAGGATGCAAAAATAAGTGAAAACAGCAAGGACATTCTAGGCAGTTTGGATTAGGTTGCGTTCTTGCTATCTACTTAAAATGTTTTCATGTTTATGTTTCTGCAGTACTAATGTTAGCACTGTCATTTTGAAACCTAATAAAATTCTTCCATTTAAGTCCCTTTTTTTTTTCTGAAATGTTTCATCCATCATAGTAAAACTGTGTTCTGTCATGGGGTAATTGCAAATTGGCAAGCCAGAAAGGGCATCTACATGTCCTCATCTCCCTTATCTCTATACTGGGCAGGGATGACAGCCAATTTATTAGTTGAGATATTGTTAAACTCATCAAATAAAATACTATTTTCTGCCTCTGTGATGTTTTCTGTTACAGTATCAGAGTTGTTTCTTTCAAAGTCCATTTACAGATGGCTGTGACAGCAGTTAGTTATGCCCAATGACTTTGTTGTGCAGACTTACTGAAAGTGGGAACATCTTGGTTCTGGCTAAACGACTCATACTAGATATTTTGGGAGCAGAAGGACATGCAATCAGAGTAGAATTCTGCTTAATGGTGTGTTAAGAAATTTTACAAAGACTTTAAATCGGGAAGATAAGCCCCAGTCCCGGATTTATTTACAGCCAGTTGTATTATTTCAGACAAGTCACACAGTTCTATTTTGTGTCTCTGTTTTCTCACCTACAACGTGGTGATATTAATACAGTATTTTCTAAATTTCTGTAGAAGCGTTTTCAGCAATAAATGAGATAGTGAACGCAAATGGACTTAAATAAGTGAAACTGTGAAGCTATTTTATTCCTATTTTAATCTTTAAAAGTAGGAATTTGCCTAAGTCATAATATAAAAATATAATTGAGGCTTATGATTACTTAGTCCAGAGTTCTGATAAAATCCAAGTATACATTTTGGGAGATTCCTTTTTGTAATGTAAAAGCTAAATTGTATTTTTTAAAATCTTTATAATCATCACTCTTAAATATGACTCAAAAAAACCATAATCTGTATAATACTTTGTTCTGAGAATAAAATTTAAGTGAAAAATTAACTGATGATTCACTTTTAGCTGCACTAGAAAAGGAATACTCCTTTGGAGCCCTTACTCCTTGTACTTGCTTGTGTATAGCAGGCAAACCCTGCAGGCGAACATACAAGTAGAAATAATATAGAGCAACACACCAACATTTCAGTTTTTATAGTACTCCTAGAGATACCCAAACAATAAAGTGTTAATTTAAGGGAAAAAATGGAGCATTTCCTGGTCTCACATACCAACGGTTTTGTAGCAAACAATAAAATAATCTACCAAGAGAAGTGTAACTAGAATCTTCTTTTAAATAACTCACTCCAAAGACCAATAGATGAAAAGAAAAAGAGATTATAAGTATTAAAACTACTGGACCCATTTACATCTCTCTCTGAAAATAAGAAAGTAATTGCTAACACTGATTGAGCATTTATTATGTGCTAGGCAGTTGCATTACTGTGTCACTTAAATGTTAAAACAAATCTTTGAAATAATATTGCCCCCATTTGACAGATGAAAACACTGAAGGCAGAGAGACACAAGGCAGCATACAGCAGGACACAGCATCCAAGTGTCAGAGCTGGGTTTTAAATCTGACAGCTGAGCTGACACTGTAAAATATTAGGAAAGTCTTATATTATCTCCAATGAACATGGAGCCGCCAAAAGAACTATTGTCCAATGAGAAAGGAAAGTTTATTATTTCAGTCTGACAGTGATGACAGCACAGAAAAAAAAAAAAAAGAGCTGTTATTTGGAGGCTTGGTTGAAAAGAGCCATCATGAAACTGGGAAAAACACAGACTGAATAGTCATATAGAACAAAGTCTGAATCTTATATGATGCATCCAAATTTTAATTCCCCCATCAGCAAAATGGAATTAAGGATGTCCACTGTACAGTTACTGTGGAGATTAAAAATCCATTATAGGGGAGAGAGAGGGATGAATAGGCAGAACAGAAAGGATTTCTAGGGCAGTATAAATGGTCTGTATGGTACTGTAATGATACTGTTTTTCATTACACATTTTTTCCTAACTTGTAGAATGTACACCAAGAGTGAACCCTAATGTAAACTGTGGACTTTGGGTGATAATGTGTCCACTTAGGTTCAGCAGTTGTAACCAATGTCCCACTCTGGTGGGGGTGTTGTTGATAGTGGGGTGGCTGTGTAAGTGTGGGCTTAGGGGGTGTAGGGACGTTTCTATGCCTTCCTCTCAATTGGCTGTGAACCTAATATTGTTTTAAAAAATAAAGACACAAAGGAAAAAGAAAACATATTAAATATATCCAGGTAGTACTTGGCACACTGGAGATATTATACAAATATGAATGATAAAACATGCTAACTTTTGAATAAATATGTAAGAAAGTAAACAATTATTTTTAATCCACTGCTTAGGTTATAGAATCCTACCTCTGCTATGTAAAGCCCGTTTTTAGCACCATACTGCCTTGTCATGATGAAAAAGCCTGAATTCTCTATCAGTTTGAATTTTTAGGTCTAATATTTATGGTCAAGTCTTCATTAAGACAGTAAATAAAAGCTTATTAATTACCACCTAATTCTACAAATAGAATTAATTGATTTCATTCTAAATCTTGTTGACCTATAAGTTTTCTAGCCTAGCATATTTAGAACAAATGGAAATTACAAATATGTTAAAAAGAATAAAATCCAAAACATGAGGACTTTACATTAAAAAAAGTTTCATTCCCATAGCAAAGCTTTATCATTGAGGGACTGTATCCATTCACCACCAGTACACTGATAGGAATTTGTTAAATTAGAAAGGGAACATGTTGGAAATAAAATGTATTATTTGAAAGAGGAGGAGAAAGGCATTGGCTATTTGGTTTTACAAATGTAATTGCTTACTACCAAAACTTTCTCAAATTCTACACAACAGTTCTGTTTCCTAATTAATTTTTCAAATTGTAAGACCTTTCACATAGTTTCATGGCCAGAATACATCTGCACATGTTTCCCCTCAAATGTTTTTTGTACCACAGTGATATTCCATCTGTTGTTGCCAACTTGCCCGTTCGGCACCAAAAGTGTGGGAAGTCTGGTTGAGAAATAAGCTTGCCAGTGGACCCCGCTCCCACCAGGTGTGGGCCTCGCAGCTCTGAACATCACTGAATTCCGTCGCAAAGCACATATTTCTGTGGTTTTAAAAGAAGCCAGACAGGTGGCACCCTAGGTTGTTAGCATTTGCGTTTTCTCTCAAATATCAAGTTTTCCACTTTACTCCAGATTTAGTCTTCTTTTTTTTTTTTCCTTTGAGCTAGTTTCAAAGCATTTTGAAAAACAGGTTCTTAGTTTTGGTTCAGACTTCAAGAGTTAAAACAAGAACTCCTTTTATCATCTGATATATATCTTTTTAAAGTGAGTTTAGTTTTGCTCCATGTAATGGAGTAAATATCCAGTAACTCCTTTTCATATTTGCATAAGCATTATACATAAGTTGTAGATAGAGAGATTACCTTCATTAACAAGGAAATGAAGGATTCTGAGCGACTGTTCTGCTTATAATGAAAAATATTATTTAAAAACCCTTCACATAAACATATATGGTTTTAAGAGATATTCATATGGCTATACTTAAAGTTTCAAATAAGGGATATTTTTCGAGGAAGTACAATATATTGAAAGATACAATTTGAATAAAATGTAACACATATCAGTTTCTCCTAAGTGATGTGGGATGTAGCATACATGAAAACAGTTCAGTGTCAAGAGAAATAAGAAGGAAGTCTATTTATACAATATTAACTTAAACACATAAAAGACATTTTTCAATGAGTTTTGCTACCTAAAATCTTTATGATGAATTGACCTCGTTGTTATCCTTCTCCACTCGTGAACTGTGCCAAAATATCCATTACTGCTAAAGGGTTTTTGTTTTATTTTTTCACATATGTTCATATTCTATAATTTTCCTTTTCAATAACTCTAAGAAGAGTTTTGACTAATTTAACAAACAAATTAAGGTTAGAGCAACTGACAAAATCTTTGGTTATTCATGAGTTTTAACTTTGATTTCATTATTGAACTATTGAGACTGTATTGACAATAATCTTTGAAGAAAAATATCCTCTTTTATCTTTGCTTGATCATTATACTGAACACACACACACACGCACGCGCGCACCTCTCTTTCAAACACCCTTTACCAGCAGGCAAAACCACAGACCTCCCCCTCCCTGTGACTCTACCTGTCCCATTATTCTTTCAAATATATACACACACACAAGTATCTTTATTATACGCCAGTTCATCGTTCCTAAAAAAGTCTTCTACTTGATTTCTACTTTTGGGGTAACTACTCTGATTTTAAGTTATTATTTAACAATTACCTATAAAATGAGGGAGGAAATCACAACCTTGTATTATGTTTTCTTGTGGAAATTGGGTGAATTTTAGTATTATGATTTATTTTCTACTTTTTCAGGTATTTATTGGCTACTCAGTTGTGCCATTTGGTGTCTCTTTTATGGTGTCTCTTTCAAAAATATGACTCCAAAATTTTAGGAGGTAAAAAAAAATAATAATGAGAAGAATGGAAACACATCCATGATGCTTTCACTTTTATACAATATTATACCCAGGGAAACAGTATTATTGTATTAGTTTCCTTTTGCTGCTACAACAAATTACCACAAACTTGGTGGCTATAAACAACACAAATTTCTTATTTTACAGTTTTAGAGGTTGGAGGCTGAAATGGGTTCAGTGGGCTAAAATGTGGCTAACTGTGGGCTATAATGTGTCAGTGGGACTGAGTTTTCTCCACAAAGCGCTGGGGGAGAATCCATTTTTTTGCCTTTCTGGCTTCTAAAGGCAGCCAGTATTCCTTGGCTCATGCAACACTTCCATTATCAAAGCCAGAAATGGCTAGTTCAATGTCATACCTCTTCACTCTGAAGCTAATACTTCTGCCTCCTTCTTCCACATCTTAGAACACTTGAGAGATTACTATGGGTCCACCCAGACAATCTAGGATAACTGCCCTATTTTAAGGTCACATGATGAGCAGCCTTAATTCCATCTGCAAACTTAGTTTCTTCTTGCCATGTAGCACGACATATTCACAGGTTCTGATAATTAGGTCATTGGTATCCTTGGGGGCCATTATTCTGCCTAGCACCTATTTCATATGGTGAAGAAACACTAACAAAACTAGCAAATAGACTGCAGTGGGCAGGTGATAACATTTGTTTTTCAGATCCTATTACAATCACAGAGAGAAAAAATAAATTAACTTTTTTCTAGCACAAAATTAAAATTGGGAATTTATGTAATTTTTAAGCAATCTTCAGTCTTGACCACCATTTGTTTCTGGATATAACTCTGAGAAGTAGAACTGAAATGGTATCTGAGTTGTAACTCTGTTGGAAGAAATGTTAATTATTGCTTAGAATAAATATCTCATGATAAATTAATGATGTGACAATTATAACACAGAAACAATCATGGTGAAAATCTATAGTTAAAATAAGAAAACAATAAGCAAATAAAGTTGTCAAGTTTCAGAGCCCGAAGAAGATAATCCTACACTAATATCACATTCTTGTTTTACAAATAAAAACTCTGATATGCCTTATGTCACCCAGATGGATACTGAGAAAAGCCTAGATGTAGATAATGACTCAGAGCAACGTGATGTTCGAGTGCAAAAAGAATATGTTTATAGAAAGATAAACTTTTAAAACTTTTTTTGGTACAAAAAGTCTTTTATTATACACACACATAGAAAAGTGAACAAAATAGAGATGCATAGGTCAGTGGTTTTTCATATGGGAAATATCTACGTTATAAATACTCAGGTTGAAAAATAGAACATTAGCAGCATCTCTTAAGACACCCCCTGTATCTATTCCTTTTTTTTTCTAATCCTTAAAAGTCACTTTTTTTTAATTTTTATTTTTTTATTGTTATGTTAATCACCATATATTACATCATTAGTTTTTGATGAAGTGTTCCAAGATTCATTGTTTGTGCATAACACCCAGTGCTCCATGCAGAACGTGCCCCCCTGAATACCCATCACCAGGCTAACCCATCCCCCCACCCCCCTCTCTTCTAGAACCCTCAGTTTGTTTTTCAGAGTCCGTCGTCTCTCATGGTTCGTTTCCCCCTCTGACTTACTCCCCCTCATTCTTCCCCTCCTGCTATTTTCTTCTTTTTCTTTTTTCTTAACATATGTTGCATTATTTGTCGCAGAAGTACAGATCTGCGACTCAACAGTCTTGCACAATTCACAGCACTCACCATAGCACATACCCTCCCCAATGTCTATCACCCCGCCACCCCATCCCTCCCACCCCCCACCACTCCAGCAACACTCAGTTTGTTTCCTGAGATTAAGAATTCCTCATATCAGTGAGGTCATATGATACATGTCTTTCTCTGATTGACTTATTTCACTCAGCATAACACCCTCCAGTTCCATCCACGTCATTGCAAATGGCAAGATCTCACTCCTTTTGATGGCTGCATAATATTCCATTGTGTGGAATGTTCCATTCCACATCTTCTTTATCCATTCATCTGTCGATGGACATCTTGGCTCTTTCCACAGTTTGGCTATTGTGGACATATTCCTAATCACTGTTCAAATTCCCTGCTAGAGGTAACCACTATCTTGACTTTTATGAAATCACATTGCTGCTTGTCTTTATAATTTCATTGCACAAGTGTGGTTACCTAAACCCTATACACATTTGCCAGGGCCTGGAGTTTATAATGCAATATATATTCTATAAGGTCTGAACTTTTGCTTATCTATTTTTACTCCAAATTATATTTGTGAAATTCCCTTATATGGTTTTAAGTGCAGCTTTGTCCTATTTTTTTTTCTGATTCTATTTAATAATTATCCCATTATATGATTCCAATTCAATTATATGACAGTTGATTTATACATTCTACTGATGATGGTCAATTGAATTGTTTGCATTTTTGAATATTAGAAATATTGCTGCTACAACTCTTTTTATGTCTTTTGATGTCTATGTAGTAGAATTGATGTGTTATAGGGCATGCTTAATCTTCAAATATACTAGATAATGCTAAACTGGTTTCCAAGGTGGTTATATCAACCTATATTCATAGTAGCTGTATTCCACTGTCCCCAAATTTCATTAACATTTGATATTGACAATCTTTTAAAATTTTACCTATCCTGGTAGGTATGCAGTATTGATTCACTGTTGTTTACTTTTAATCTCTGTGATTATTAATAAGTGGGAGCACTTTTTCTTATGTTTTCAGGGCATTGGATATCTTTTTTCATGAACTACTTACCCAAGTCTGTTGCCAATTTTCTATTGGACATTTTGCCTTATTACTATTTTGCAGAAATTTTTTTGATCTATTCTATATAAAAGTCATTGATAGATTACATGTGTTGCCTTTATGTTCTCCCACTATACGGCTTGACTTTTTATTAATGACATCACTTGATAAAAAAATCTTAATCTAGTTTCATTTATATTTACTTTTATAGTTACTACTATTCTTTCCTGTATAAGAAATCATTTCTTAACCTCCTCCTGATCTTCTACAAGCTGTTCGGATTTTAACTTCCTATAAAGATGTACAATTCAACTGAAAGTGTTATATATGCTGTAAATAGAGGGCATGCTTTTAATTTTTCTACATGGATATATGATTATTTTATCACCATTTGTTGAAAAGACCATTCTTTCTTCAGTGTCTGCAGTACCTCTCTTATTGTAAATAAAAATAAGCGTGGAAAAGAAATATAAAATTAACTATTAAAGAAATTGAATCTATAATTAAATATTTCCACATAAACAAAACACCAGGCCTTGTATGGTGTACCATCTGGATGATACAGAGAAATAATGCCGTTTCAAAAATTTCTTCAAAGACAGAAAAGATGGAATTCTGTCTAATTATAAGAAGCCAGAAAAATTTAAAAATCTAAAAGCTTTACAAGGACATTATGAAAAAGAAAAATTACAGTTCAACTTCATTCATAAACAATGATGCAAAATATCTAAACAAATTGCAGCAAGTCTAATCTAATAAAATACAAAAATGGGTAATACATGATTGCTAACTTTTATTTATTGCAGCAATATAAAGATTGTTTAACAACTGAAAATCAATTACATTTACCACACCTGTAGTATAAAGAAAAAAAAATGGCATCATCTTAATAGTTAAAGAACAAGGACTTTATAAAACTTAACATCTGTCCTTGAGAATTTTTGTAAGTTAGAAATAGAAGAGATAATACAAACACAATATTTAATGATAAAAGAAACTTTTTTCTTTGAGATTAGAAATGAGATAAAAATGTCTGCTTTTACTATCTCTATTTGTCATTGTATCAGAGGTACAGTGAGGCAATAAAAAGAAATAAAAGGGATAAGTATTAAAAGGAAAAGAAAAATGAAATTGTAGATGATTTGATAAATTATCAGAAATACAAATAAATGTAGTAAGCTCATTAGATACAAAGTCAAAAAAATCAATTGCATACTTTTAAACAGCAATAAAATCAATAAGCTTTTTAATAATAAGAAATAAGCAATAAAATTAAAATAGTTAAAATACCAAAAAGTCACAGATGTCTACAAGTAACCTAAAAAACTGTGCAAACTTTCTACAAAGATGATTAAATACTATTGAGAAATGTTGAATTATTGTAAAGCAGGCTTAACAAAATGTCTTGAAGCAATGGTTTTCAAGACATTGGACAACAGATAGCAAAAGACGGTATTCCCTGTGAGATGAATAAAAAAAAAAAATGAAGTAAGCTTACTGCTTTGAGAGAATTTCTTGCCTATGACCCAGATGGAGCCTCATGAATTCTCTGAGTTGAGCAGATGGAGCTACTAGCCCCAGAAGACCAGGATATCTAGGGTTCACAGGACATGAAAAAAGAAAGAAAGAGCAAGAGAATGAGAGAGAGAAGAAAAGAAGGAAGGAAGGAAGGAAGGAAAGGACGGAAAGAAGGAAGGAACAAAGGAAGGAAGAAAAGCTGCAGAGAGACCAAGTCCTAGATGACTGCAAAGGTTCACCTTGAGGATTCAGCTAAGTACTGACTAGTGCTGCATGTGAAGAACCATCTGAAAGGATAAGAGCACAATACCCCTTGCTCACACAGCAGCAGTTTCTGTTCCCACATGCTAGATGGAAAACGAGACATTAGGTAGAATTTTTTAATAGGGTTAAATTTCAGCAGTTTCTCCCACATGTTCAAAAATTACATAGACATGGAATATTAAAAAAAATGCAGAGATAAAATCTTTAATGTTTGATGTGAAAAATATCCTGCATGTCTGTTTTTGTTTTAATTTAATTTAGTTTTGTTTTCATGGCCCAAGAGCTAAAGATGGTTTGTATAATCTAAAATGGTTACATGCTAAATGATTATATAAATATGTATATAAGAACCTGATTTTGCCCTGCACAGCTTAAAATATTTACCTTCTGGGTCTTTATGGAAAAATCTGCCAATCCTTGACTTAGATGAAATGGAAAAATCCCTTGTAAAACACAAACTATCAACGTTCCCTGAAGAAGAAATAGATCATCTGAAGAGCCCTATATCTACTGAAGAAGCCAAATTTTTAATTAAAACCCTTTCCAGAAAAACAAACAAACAAACAAACAAAACCTCCAGGCCCAAATGACTTCAATGGTGAATTCTACCAAACCAATTCTACATAAACTTTCCCAGAAAATCCAAGAGAAGAAAATCCTTTCCATTTCATTCTATTAGGCCACCATTACCCTGATACCAAAATCAGAAAAAAACATTACAAGAAAACTAAGAACAATATCCCTTGTGAATAGATGCAAAAATTCGAAACACAACTGTGGCAAATTTAATTGCAACTATACATACAAAATATAGTATATCATGGCCAACTTGGGTTTATCCCAGGAGTGGGAGCATGTTTTAACTTCTGAAAATCAACCAATATAAATCAATCAATATAATAACTGTCAACTAAAAAAGAAAACAAATCTGAGGAGGCGGAGCAAGATGGCGGAGGAGTAGGAGACCTGGATTTCGTCTGGTCTCAGGAATTCAGCTGAATAGGGATCAAACCATTTTGAACACCTACGAACTCAACAGGAAATCGAAGAAAAGAATAGCAACAACTCTCTGAACAGAAAAGCGACCACTCACTGGAAGGTAGGATGTGCGGAGAAGTGAATCCGAGGCGATATTCGTGAGGATAGACAACGGGGGAGGGGGCCTCCGTTGGCTGCTTCTGGCAAGTGATAGAGCCGCGGAGCACAAAATTGGACCTTTCAGAAGTCGGCTCCGCTGAGGGACGTTGCTCCAGTGGCTGAGCGTGGGGTGGAACCCTCGCAGGACAGTGTGGTCTCAGGACCCTCCGGGTCACAGAAAGACCGGGGGTGCCTGAGTGCGGCAGAGCTCCTGGGTATCGGAGCGGGGGAGCCAGCTGCAGAGACGGAGCCGAGGAGTGGGCTCTCAGCTCGGGGTTGCCATAAACTGTAATCTGCGGCCCAGTCGGGCCACTGCTCCTCCAGCAGGGACCCAACAAGCAGCAGAGCTGGGGAGACTCCCCTTCCTTCCCTGGGAGGAGCGGCGCGGGAGCGCACCACAGGGATATCCTGGGTTTGGAGACTCCACATGGGTTCGGGTGCCAGAGATAGAAATGCTCGGTCACAGGCCGGGTGAGCACGGAGTGCAGCCGGAGACCGGGGAGATGGGAGTGACTGCTTTTCTCTGGGGGCGCACTGAGGAGCGGGGCCCCGAGTTCTCGGCTCCTCCGGGGTGGAGATTGGGAGGCCACCATGTTCACTCTCGTCCTCCAAAGCTGTACCGAGAGCTTGCAGGGAACAAAAGCTCCTGAGAGCAAACCCGAGCAGCTTGCTTAGCCCGGACTCACAAGGGCGGGGCAATTCCGCCTCCGGCAAAGACATTTGGGAACCACGGCAACAGGCCCCTCCCCCAGAAAATCAGCCCAAACAGCCAGCAAGCCAAGACCAAGTTTACCGATCAAGGAGAATGGGAGAACTCCAGCGCTAGGGGAATACTGCACATAGAATTCATGGCTTTTTTACCATGGTTCATTAGTTTTTCAAAGTTAATTTTTTTAAACGTTTTTTTCTTTTTTTGAATTTTTCTTTTTCCCTTTTTCAACCAACATCTTATCAATCCCTTTTTTAAAAAAACATTTTTTATTTTTCATTTTTAGAGTCATATTTTATCCCTTCATAGTAGTTACCCTTATTTTTGGCATATATATATAAGTTGTTCTCTCTTTAAAATTTTGAGATACAATTTCTTCTAACAGATCAAAATATACCCTAATTCACTAGTGTATGGCTTTGTTCTAGTCTCCTGCCTGATCACATTCTCTCCCTTTTTTTCTTTTCTTTTTTTTTAAATCTTTCTTTTTTCAAACAACTTCTTATCTTATCAATTCCTTTTATAAAATCTTTTATAATTTTCATCTTTACAGTCATCTTCCATCCCTTCATTGTATCAACCCTTATTTTGTACATATATAAGTCTTTTTTCCTTTAAAATTTTAGGAGACACTTTCTTCTAACAGACCAAAGTACACCCAAAATCTAGTGTGTGGCACTGATCTATGCACTAGCCTGATCATATCTGATCATATTCTGCTTTTTTTTGTTTTTGTTTTTGTTTTTATCTTTTTCTTTTTTTCTCTCTCTCTTTCTTTTTTCTTTCTTTCCCTTTCTTTTCCCCTGATTTCAGCTCTTTTCTGATTTGTATAGAGTATATTTGCTGGGGACGTTGTTAACCTGTTAGCATTTTGTTCTCTCATTCATCTATTCTCCTCTGGACAAAATGACAAGACAAAAGAAAACACCTCAGCAAAAAGAACAAGAGGTAGTACCATCTGCCAGGGACCAACTCAGTACGGACATTAGTACGATGTCAGACCTAGAGTTCAGAATCATGATTTTAAAGATACTAGCTGGGCTTGAAAAAAGTGTGGAAGTTATTAGAGAAACCCTTTCTGGAGAAATAAAAGAACTAAAATCTAACCAAGTCAAAATCAAAAAGGCTATTAATGAGGTGCAATAAAAAATGGGGGCACTAACTGCTAGGATAAATGAGGCAGAAGAGAGAATCAGCAATAGAGAAGACCAAATGATGGAAAATAAAGAGGCTGAGAAAAAGAGAGATAAACAACTACAGGATCGTGAGGGCAGAATTCGAGAGATAAGCGATATGATAAGATGAAACAACATTAGAAAAATGGGATCCCAGAAGAAGAAGAAAGAGAGAGAGGGACAGAAGGTATATTGGAGCAAATTATAGCAGAGAACTTCCATAATGTGCGGAAGGAAACAGGCATCAAAATCCAGGAGGCACAGAGAACTCCTCTCAAAATCAATAAAAATAGGTCAACACCCCGACATCTAATAGTAAAACTTACGAGTCTCAGAGACAAAGAGAACATCCTGAAAGCAGCTTGGGAGAAGAGCTATGTAACCTACAATGGTAGAAACATTAGATTGGCAACAGACCTATCCACAGAGACCTGGCAGGCCAGAAAGGACTGGCATGATATATTCAGAGCACTAAACGAGAAAAATATGCAGCCAAGAATACTATATCCAGCTAGGCTGTCATTGAAAATAGAAGGAGAGATAAAAAGCTTCCAGGACAAACAAAAACTAAAGGAATTTGCAAACACAAAACCAGCCCTCCAAGAATTATTGAAAGGGGTCCTCTTAAGCAAAGAGAGAGCCTAAAAGCAGCATAGATCAGAAGGGAACACAGACACTATACAGTAACAGTCACCTTACAGGCAATACAATGGCACTAAATGCATATCTTTCAATAGTTACCCTGAATGTAAATGGGCTAAATGCCCCAATCAAAAGACACAGGCTATCAGATTGGATTAAAAAATAAGACCCATCCATATGCTGTCTGCAAGGGACTCATTTTAGACCCAAAGACACCCCCAGATTGAAAGTGAGGGGGTGGAAAACCATTTACCATGCTAATGGACACCAAAAGAAAGCTGGGGTGGCAATCCTTATATCAGACAAATTAGATTTTAAACCAAAGACTGTAATAAGAGATGAAGAAGTACACTATACCCTACTTAAAGGGTCTATCCAACAAGAAGATCTAACAATTGTAATATCTATGCCCCTAACATGGGAGCAGCCAATTAGATAAGGCAATTAATAACAAAAGCAAAGAAACACATTGACAACAATACAATAATAGTGGGGGACTTTAACACGCCCCTGACTGAAATGGACAGATCATCTAGGCAAAAGATCAACAAAGAAATAAAGACTTTAAATGACACACTGGACCAAATGGACTTCACAGACATATTCAGAACATTCCATCCCAAAGCAACGGAATATACATTCTTCTCTAGTGCCCATGGAACATTCTCCAGAATTGATCACATCCTAGGACACATCAGGTCTCAACCAGTACCAAAAGATTGGGATTATTCCCTGCCTATTTTCAGACCACAATGCTTTGAAACTAGAACTCAATCACAAGAGGAAAGTCGGAAAGAACTCAAATGCATGGAGGCTAAAGAGCATCCCACTAAAGAATGAATGGGTCAACCAGGAAATTAAAGAAGAATTAAAAAAATTCATGGAAACCAATGAAAATGAAAACACAACTGTTCAAAATCTTTGGGATACAGCAAAGGCAGTCCTGAGAGAAAAGTATTTAGCAATACAAGCCTTTCTCAAGAAACAGGAAAGGTCTCAATACACAACGTAACCCTACACCTAAAGGAGCTAGAGAAAAAACAACAAATAAAGCCTAAATCCAGCAGGAGAAGAGAAATAATAAAGATCAGAGCAGAAATCAACAAAATAGAAACCAAAAGAACAGTAGAACAGATCAACAAAACTAGGAGCTGGTTCTTTGAAAGAATTAACAAGATTGGTAAACCCCTGGCCAGACTTATCAAAAAGAAAAGAGAAATGACCCAAATCAACAAAATCATGAATGAGAGAGGAGGGATCACAACCAACACCAAAGAAATACAAACAGTTATAAGAACATATGAGCAACTCTATGCCAGCAAATTAGATAACCTGGAAGAAATGGGTGCATTCCTAGAGTTGTATCAACTACCAAAATTGAACCAGGAAGAAATAGAAAACCTGAACAGACCTATAACCACTAAGGAAATTGAAGCAGTCATCAAAAATCTCCCAACAAACAAAAGCTCAGGGCCAGATGGCTTCCCAGGGGAATTCTATCAGACATTTAAAGAAGAATTAATACCTATTCTCCTGAAACTGTTCCAAAAAATAGAAATGGAAGGAAAACTTCCAAACTCATTTTATGAGGCCACCATTACCTTGATCTCCAAACCAGACAAAGACCCCATCAAAAAGGAGAACTACAGACCAATATCCTTGATGAACATGGATGCAAAAATTCTCACCAAATACTAGCCAATAGGATCCAACAGTACATCAAAAGGATTATTCACCATGACCAAGTGGGATTTATCCCTGGGCTGCAAGGCTGGTTCAACATCCGCAAATCAATCAACGTGATACAATACATTAACAAAAGAAAGAACAAGAATCATACGATCCTCTCAATAGATGCAGAAAAAGCATTTGACAAAGTACAGCATCCTTTCTTGATCAAAACTCTTCAGAGTATAGGGATAGAGGGTACATACCTCAATATCATAAAAGCCATCTATGAAAAACCTACAGCGAATATCATTCTCAATGGGGAAAAGCTGAGAGCTTTCCCCCTAAGGTCAGGAACGCGGCAGGGATGTCCACTATCACCACTGCTATTCAACATAGTATTAGAAGTCCTAGCCACAGCAATCAGACAACAAAAAGAAATCAAAGGCATCGAAATCGGCAAAGAGGAAGTCAAACTCTCACTCTTTGCAGATGATATGATACTATATGTGGAAAACGCAAAAGACTCCACCCCAAAACTCCTAGGACTCATACAGGAATTCAGTAAAGTAGCAGGCTATAAAATCAATGCACAGAAATCAGTGGCATTCCTATACACCAACAACAAGACAGAAGAGAGACAAATCAAGGAGTCGCTCCCATTTACAATTGCACCCAAAACCATAAGATACCTAGGAATAAATTTAACCAAAGAGGCAAAGGATCTGTACTCAGAAACCTATAAAACAGTCATGAAAGAAATTGAAGAAGACACAAAGAAATGGAAAAACTTTCCATGCTCATGGAGTGGAAGAACAAACATTGTGAAGATGTCAAAGCTACCTAGAGCAATCTACACATTCAATGCAATCTCCAACAAAATACCATCCACATTTTTCAAAGAAATGGAACAAATAATCCTAAAATTTGTTTGGAACCAGAAGAGACCCCGAATAGCCAGAGGAATATTGAAAAAGAAAAGCAAAGGTGGCGGCATCACAATTCCGGACTTCCTGCTCTATTACAAAGCTGTCATCATCAAGACAGTATGGTACTGGCACAAAAACAGACACATAGATCAATGGAACAGAATCGAGAGTCCAGAAATGGACCCTCAACTCTATGGTCAACTCATCTTTGACAAAGTAGGAAAGAATGTCCAATGGAAAAAAGACAGTCTCTTCAACAAATGGTGTTGGCAAAATTGGACAGCCACATGCAGAAGAATGAAACTGGACCATTTCCTTACACCACACACAAAAAGAGACTCCAAATGGTTGAAAGACCTAAACATGAGACAGGAATCCATCAAAATCCTAAAGGAGAACACAGGTAGCAATCTCTTGTACGTCAGCCACAGCAACTTTCTAGAAACATTGCCAAAGGCAAGGGAAGCCAGGGCAAAAATGAACAATTGGGATTTCATCAAGATAAACAGCTTTTGCACAGCATAGAAACAGTCCACAAAACCAAAAGACAACCGACAGAATGGGAGAAAATATTTGCAAATGACATATCAGATAAAGGTCTAGTATCCAAAATCTATAAAGAACTTATCAAACTCAACACCCAAAGAACAAATGATCCAATCAAGAAATGGGCAGAAGCCATGAACAGACATTTTTCCAAAGAAGACCTCCAAATGGCCAACAGACACATGAAAAAGTGCTCAACATCGCTCGGCATCAGGGAAATCCAAATCAAAACCTCAATGAGATACCACCTCACACCAGTCAGAATGGCTAAAATTAACAAGTCAGGAAACGACAGATGTTGGCAAGGATGCAGACAAAGGGGAACCCTCCTACACTGTTGGTGGGAATGCAAGCTGGTGCAACCCCTCTGGAAAACAGTATGGAGCTTCCTCAAAAAGTTGAAAATAGAGCTACCGTACGATCCAGCAATTGCACTACTGGGTATTTACCACAAAGATACAAATGTAGGGATCCGACGGGGTACGTCCACACCAATGTTTATAGCAGCAATGTCCACAATAGCCAAACTGTGGAAAGAGCCAAGATGTCCATCGACAGAGGAATGGATAAAGAAGATGTGGTATACATACACAATGGAATATTATGCAGCCATAAAAGAATGAGATCTTGCCTTTTGCAACGACGTGGATGGAACTGGACGGTGTTATGCTGAGTGAAATAAGTCAATCAGAGAAAGACATGTATCATCTGACCTCACTGATATGAGGAATTCTTAATCTCAGGAAACAAACTGAGAGTTGCTGGAGTGGTGGAGGGTGGGAGGGATGGGGTGGGTGGGTGATAGACATTGGGGAGGGTATGTGCTATGGTGAGCGCTGTGAATTGTGCAAGACTGTTGAATCACAGATCTGTACTTGTGAAACAAATAATGCAATATATGTTAAGAAAAAAAAAGAAGAAGAGAGCAGGAGGGGAAGAATGAAGGGGAGTAAATCGGAGGGGGAGACGAACCATGAGAGACGATGGACTCTGAAAAACAAACTGAGGGTTCTAGAGGGGAGGGGTGTGGGAGGATGGGTTAGCCTGGTGATGGGTATTAAAGAGGGCATGTTCTGCGTGGAGCACTGGGTGTTATGCACAAACAATGAATCATGGAACACTACATCAAAAACTAATGATGTAATGTATGGTGTTTAACATAACAATAAAAAATTAAAAAAAAAAGAAAACAAATCTGATTATCTTTAACAATGCAGTAAAATAATTTGACAGAAATGCAACATCTATTTCTGATAAAACATCTTTCTGCAAACTGGAAATAGAAGGAAACTTTCTCGACCTCATTAAGAATGTCTACCAAAAAAAAAAAATCGTCTAAAATCATTTTGACGGCAAAGACTGAAAGCTTTTCTTTAGAATGAATAACAAAATGAAGTTATCTGCTGTCATTGTGCTAGAGATTTTAGCTAGTGAAATAAGGCAGGACAAATAAATGAAAGGCATTTAGGTTGGAAAGGAAGAAACTGTCTTTATTGGCTAGTGATACAATCATCTATTTGGAAAGAACAGTCTTTTTAGACAATGGTTATAAAATACTTGGATACTCATATATTAAAAAAACAAAAACACTTTAATCCATACCTTACCCCATGTATAAATATTAACCAAATGGATCATAGACCACAATGTAAAACCAAACATAGGATGAATCTGTGACTTGTGTTATAAAAAGTTTTTAGATATAGCACAAAAAGCAGAATCCATAAGAGATCAAATTGATAAACTAAACTATCAAAATTTGAAAATATAATCATAGACTAGGAGAAAATTTTTGCAAAGCATATATCTCATGAAAGACATACCCATAATATATTTAAAAAAGCACTAAATATTCACTAGTAAGAAAACAACTCAATAATATTGGGAAAAAGATGTGAACAGACACTACACCAAAATAGGGAATGCAAAGAAGCACATGAAAAGATGTTCAACATCATCAGTAACTTGAGAAATGCAAATTAAAGAGACAATGAGATACCATTAAACATCTAATAGAAAAACTAAAATTAAAATGATGGCCCATTCCAAATGATGATGAGGATGTAGAGGAACTAGATCTCTCATACATTATCTATGGGAAAGTAAAGTGGTTCAAACATTTTGCAAAACATTTTGTCAGTTTCTTATGTTGTTAAACATACACTTACCAAATGAACTAGCAATTCTACTTCTAGGCATTTATTCAAGAGAAATTATCCACATTAAGACTTATATATGAGTGTTCATAGCAGTTTTGTTCATAATAGCCCCAAACAATAAACAACCCAAATATCCATCAACAGTAAAAAATTAGTAAATTGTGAATATTGCTCAGAATAAAAGGAATAAACTACTGATACATTTCACAACATGGATGAATCTCAAAATTATTATGCTGAGAAAAAGAAGCCATATTCAAAAAAGTATATATTAAATGTTTGCATGTATTTAAGACAAATCTAGTCTATGAAGACAGAAATTTGATCTGGGGTTGCCTCAGATCTGGCTTGGGGCTAGGGACAAGATTGACTATGTGGATTACTTGGAGTGAAGGAAATGCTCAATATATTGATTGTGGCATTGGTTACATGGCTTTATAAATTTATCAAAACTCATCAGATACATTTAAAATGAAAGAATATTATTGTATGTAAATTACACCACAATAAAATTGATTAAAAATGCAAATAGCTAAATACTGCTAAGAAACTCTTGAGAAGAAAATAAGGTGGGATGAGTCTACCAGTAAAGACAATATAAAGTTACAGTATTTAAGACCAATGTTGTGCTGATGCAAGGATATAGGGACCAATGAAATAGAACATAGAACTCAGACAGATCCATGTGCAAATATGTGTGTATAGAAGCAGTAGTAATAATAGTAGGACTAGTATGTGTGTATATTGGTGAGTAGTTTGGAGAATAAGTGCTATTTTTCATCTGACACTCCCAGAACCTAGCTATAGACTATTTATGCTAATGAATACAGTGTATACGCAGGTGTGAACTTTACCTGGAATTAATTAACAAAGACTAACCCATTATGTCTTTGTGGTAGAAAATGCTAGCAAAGAAATATAGGGCACTAGGCCAGAAAAGAAATTCATTAAATAAACAAGAATTCAACAAATAATTTAAAAATTTAAAATTAACACTCAAATTAATAGTATTCTCCCCATCAAATTTTGCAATCATGTATATTTCCATAACCCTTCCACTTTCTTCTCTATCTCTTCATTTACCTTGGCTATGTAAAAAAAAAGGTCTGGGGTTCAGCTTCTTTGGCATCCAAAATAACAGGATTTCTCCTTGGCTCTTGGACCCTCACTCATGTGTCAAATCATCAGCATTCCAATTTTCTTCCAGTTTAAGAGTACCCATTATGATCTACATTCCTGACTCTAATCTCTATGTCTACTGTCAGCTCCCAGATTTCTGGAACCTGGGGACTCTTGGTGGATTTTCTTGCTCCCGACAAAGGATCTAGATAGACCATCTGTTGGCATAGCTGAGCCTTTTATCCATGCAACTATTTTTGCATTAAAAATGTACTGCCTGATATTCTAAAAGTGAGAGGCAGTATCTTTGCCCATAAGAACATGGAAGATGAAAAGCTACAATTTCTAAGTAGAAAATTACCTGAATAATCAGTTTCAATTCCCCTCTCATGTAAGTCCTTAGGCCATTGTTGCCTGATATTTCTGTATTTATTATCATTTTTTTCTCATAACCTTACTCTTCAGCATGTATGATATCTATTTGCCTTTGAGAAGGATTCCCTGAGAAACCTTACTGTATTTTGCAAATACGCACAAGACCAGGCTAACATTTATCAAGTACTTTCCAAGTGCTGAAATTTTTAAGTGCTTTACATGTGTTGTTTTAATTGATCCTTACAAAAATTCCTGTGGGTTGGATTTCATTAGTTCTATTTCACCAGTTAGAAAATTAGAGTCAAAGACGTTGATTTTTCTATGTTTCCAAGCTGTAAAACTTGTAGTCAGGACTAGAATACAAGTTCATCTAATGCCAAAGATCTTAACCTTTTTTTCCTTCTAACATCTATATAATAGTATAGTAGTAGTATAGTATAGTTTAGTATAGCATAGCATATAGATTAGATTGATAACTAATATGATGTTCTACGTTTGATTATTTTTGGACTGTTAATATTTACCATCTACCACAAGCCTCAGCGGTATTTAGAATTAGTTATGAGTTAAATTTAATGAAAACACATCCCCAAATATGCCTCACTTAAATCAAGAAAACATCACAGCCTTCTCTAGACCCTGCACAATTATCTCTCCAATGGGGCTAGCCTTTCTAAGAAAGTAAAAACAAATTTTCCTGATAATTTGTAAATGGTTAACCTGACCCTCAAAAATAATAAACATTGTTCGCGGTTATGACAGATACAGACCCAAAAGCATGTCATTTCCTTTTACAACTTAAAAAGCCTTGTTTTCCAAATTCACTTCAAATCCTAAAGTTTGCTATTTAAGTCCACCTCCCAATGCTTGGTACTGAAGTTCCTTCACAAGCTGTTATCTCCCTTTTTACCCCATCCTTGTGGCCAATATTTCAGATCCATGAAGTGCTTGAAGATTTTCAAACAACTCATGCTCTCATTTTCAGAGCCATTAAACATATTGCTGACATATTTTTCTTTCTTAACCTCATTTTAATAAAGAAGACTAATATTAGGACACAGCTCAGATTTCATCCTTTTCCGGCAGTCTTCCTACTATCTCATCTGCGCATGCACCCGGGGGAGCACAAGTGCACCAGCTGGAAGGCATTCCCTTCCCTGATGTGCTACTTCTCTTTGCGCTTATTCACCCTGAGTTCCAACCTTTGTTATTTACTCTACGGACTTTTTCATTTGGCATTTCTTCTGAAGAGTAAGGACATCTTTGTTTCTTTCCAGTACTTAATACTTTTCCTGCTAAGAACAGACACAATAAATATTTAGCTAAAAAAACAAAACAAAACCAAACACTGCTTCTTACAATATAACACTGTTTTCAGTAGAGACCCATAAATCAAGTCCATTTGAGTGTTTCATTGAAAAACAGTGCTGACTTCTACAATTAAAAGAATTTTACTTAATATTCTTAAAGCAGAAAATTTTACAGCCACTGAGGAGTTAAAGCTTTATTTATATAGTAAGGTCAGAAAACTTAGAAGGAATCTTTGGTAACTAGTTTACCATTGAGAATACTAACTGCAGCCTAATGAAATTTATGAGCAGTTCTGAAGAAATATTTTATTTCTTCACAGAATTACAAGGCTAGGAATGAACCAGAAAGGTCACTGGGTTCATCTCTCATGTTTAAATCATCCCGGAGAAATAAAAAGCTGTACTATTTGTAAAAGTAGATATGACAACTTCTCTGTGTACTCATTCCAGTACTTGACACCTTTCACCCTAAAAATCTCTCCCTAAATGTAACCTAAATTTCTATTGCTACAGTTTAAACCCATTTCTTCTTGTACCATCACTGTTCAAGCCTGAGAATAGCAGGTTAATAATCTCCATCATGTGAGCAGCAGCTTGAACAGTACCGTCTATTACTGGAGACCTGAGTACTTCTTTTGTCTCAGGTTGAATAGTCATTTTCCAAAACTGTGTTAATCTTTGCGACAACTCTCCCAATTCTTGCCGAAGGCACCAGACTCTCCCTACAACTGCCTTCTAATTTTCACTCCTGTCCCTCAACAAGCCCTTCCTCCGAAAGCGGTCACGTTATTGTGCAAACTTCAAAGAGGATGGAATAAAAAAAATCTGTCGAAAGTAAAATAGATTAATATGAAGTGACTAATATAGACAAACTGGTTGTAATGGAGCCATGATTGTATTATTCCCATTCCCTTCATGAGGTTTCCAATTGTTTTGTGTCAATTTATCCCACTGCTGATTCAGATATGAAAGTTAAATTGTAACTACCTTTTTAACCAAAAAATGGTTACAATAAACCAACTACTTCATATGATTGATAGGAAAATATGAGTGAATTAAAAGTTATTGCATTGAGTAGGTGCTCAGTTAATGATAGCTGTTGTAAGTAGTGGTATTTCTAGTAGCACTGATGATCTTTTACTCTTTTTAAACACATGAATCGTATTATATAATTGTAATTCTCAAAAAGCTATGAAATAACTAGGAGTATGGTTTTAAAGAAACAAATAAGTCTATATGATATCCTGGTTTTCCTTGATTTTATAAAAGTGACTTCTAAGAATCATGAAAATATCTATTTCTTGTGGTATGAATTAAGTTTAAATAATAACTAATATAGAACAAACTTAAATACAAACTGAAATTATTTAAATTTGTAAATAATCATTCTCTTATGTTCCTAAATGTCCTTAATATGATTGTAGAACATTTTACTATTTTTTTATGTTCCATAGATATTCTAATTAATTTTCAACTTTCACTTTTTACCTCCTTCTTTTCAATCTTCTTTGCAATCTGTCCTACCTCTCTATTTCACTTCTCCTTGAGTTCAAACTTGAGGATCATCTAAGAAATATCACGCTATAATTTTCTTCTTTGAGTTTTACGTAATTTTTGTGTTCATATATTTTAATTAAACATTATTTTTTTGAACTTTTTCCTGAATCATTGCATAATCTTAAGAGATTTTCTCATTTGGAAATCTCACGTATATTTCCCATACTTGCCAAGACGAGTCCAAAATATGTTAGAGCCAGACAACCCCTTGCTTTAACATTCTCCTGTGAAAGGCTGGCCAACAACTCACACCAACCTGGTCTTACAATCAAGGCACAGGCAGGAACATTTGAGAAATCAAAGCAAACAAACTGATTATAGATCATAGAAGGTGCTTTAGCTTTGAGTAACAGAAAACCTATTTCAAAGTGACTTAAACCATAAGGTAATTAATTATCTCAAAAAAGAAAAAGTGCTGCAGTTGAGTGACTACAGGGTTGATTGATCTAGTGGCACAACCATGTCATCAAGGTTCTTTCCTCCTTCTGCTCTGTCATCCACAGAATTGATGCTTTTCCCTTGCGCTAGCTTTCTTCACAGTCATAAGATGACTTACAATAAATTTTGATTTTTAATTCTAATTACATAAGACTAGGTAATTTCAACATCGTTCTCCAAGAAGATACCTAGAAATGTCAGATACAATATGACAATGAAAACAAACATACTGTTAAAGCTACCACTGAGCATACCACAGGGTAAGAGAAATCCCCAGGGGGCAAAAATAAAGAGAAAGACAAAAACGGGGGTGTAAAGCCAAGTCTCAAACAACTTTTTGGGACTGACGATCTTTAATGGCTTCTCCGGGAAAGGAGACAGGAGTGAGCCTGTGCAAGATGGGGCCGGGACTGAAATAACTGCTTACCATCAGGGTCACAAACTCAGCTGTGATAGGATGGACTTTAAAAAGGTGTTCACCAGGAAAAAGGTTAACACAAAAAACTGTATGCTCTGGCTTATGCGATGTGTGGGGGGAAGAAGTCATTTCAGAATTCATGACTACCTGTCTGTGGCTACAGAAACCCCCGGCTGAAAAATTAGTAGAAGGTGATTCTGAGGCGGTATTGAAGAGGGTATGGCAGCCGGGAGAAGTAAATGAATATTCTTCCTTCACAGAAAGAATCTTGACACAGGCATTGCAGGATTCCCACATATAAAGACTGTCTAAAATAAATTGTACAACTAATAGTAAACACACACAAACACAAACAAAACCCCACCATTAGTGAGGACCAGCAGAAACAATAAATAGCAAATTTAGGATCTTTTACAAATGGAATTATTGGATGCAATATATAAAATAGCTATGTTTTTTTTCCCTAAGATTTTATTTTTATTTATTTGACAGAGAGACAGCGAGAGAGGTGGAGAGGGAGAAGTAGGCTTCCTGATGAGCAGGGAGCCTGATATGGGGCTCGATCCCAGGACCCTGGGGATCATGACCTGAACCAAAGGCAGACGCTTAACCACTGAGCCACCCAGGTGCCCTTAAAATAGCTATGTTTAAAACATTAAAGAGATGAGATGGAATTTAAAATATGTGACAGCAATGAACAGGGTTCTATTAAGAAGCACTCAAGAGAGTTTAAAAAACCAAATAGAAGTTCTAGAATTAAAAAAAAATAGTTGAAGTTAATAACTTAGTGGACTGTTACTCAACAGGGTAGATAACATTTGTAAGGAAAGTGTTGATATATGAGATATGTCTGAAGAAATTACCTAACAGGTATCATATATAAACAAAGAGATGGAAAATGAAAGCAAAAGTTTGAGTCACGAAGGACAAAAAGAGAATATTTCACTGGAATTCCAAAGAGCATTAATGAGGGAGAGTCATCATTTTAAGAGCTAGTAGATAAAAATTTTACAGAATTGAAGACAAGAGTATTTCAATTTGGGAAATACAATTCTAAGGAAGAAAAATGAAGCAAAGAATATTTAAGCCTGGACACATCACAGTGAAATTATAGAGATGTTCTTATAAACAGATTATATACAGTGTTATGGATTAAATGTTTGCATCCCACAAAATTCATATGTTGAAGTCCTAACTCTAATGGGATGATATCTGGAGATGGGCCTCTTGGGAATTATTAGGGTTAGATGAGGTCATGAGGGTGGGCTTCTGGTCTGATGGGATCAGTGCCCTCTAAGAAGAGACATCATAGAGCTTGCTGTCTCTCTCTCTTTCTGCCGTGTCAGGACAAAGCAAGAAGGTGACTCTCTTCAAGTCAGGAAGACAGTTGTCACCAGAACTTGACCATGCTGACACCCTGACCTCTGATTTCTAGCCTCCAAAACTATGAGAAAATAAATTCCTGTGCTTAAGCCACCCAGTCTATGGTATTTTGTTCTTGAAGTCCAAGCTAACTAATACATACAGCTATACAGAAAAGATAGATAACCTACAAAGATGGATGACAACAGACTTTTTAAACAGTGACAACTACAAAGTAATACATCATATACCTTCAAAGATCTTAGGGAAAATTATCTGCTAACTCGGAATGTTACATAAATTAAAGAACAAGAAAAAAAATCTGCAGATAATACACTGTAAAATATACCATCAACAGTGAACCTCAGGGCAAAGAATATTGACCCCAGAAGTCAGGAATGGTAGACAGGAAAGAATGGTGAAAAAGAGATGGATAAATAACCAGATAAATCTAAGACAACATTACTACATAAACAGTGCACTTAAAGAGACAGTACTCTAGTGGTTTAGACCATGTTTTTTGGAGCTGGGCTGCCCCTGTTTTAAATCCCAGTCATTAGCTGGCCGATGCCTGGCAATATATCAGTTTCCACATCTGAAAGACGGGTGTTATGATGATTATATGAGTTAGTATAAGCCAACACCGTAAAACAGTTCCTGGCACAAAGTACGCATGTTATAGCTCCTACTGTTTCTAGTATTACTACTTTCACTACAAAATAAGAATGACTAATATGAGGAACAAAAATAATACCCAACTAAAATACTGGACTATAAAAACAATTCAGACAAGAGATGGGTGACTGGTATTGAAATATATAAGTTCTTATATTTTGCCTTGTTAATTATGCAAGCTAAAAATTAAGGATACTACTAAAAGAAAAGAAACAGAAAAGGAAAATGTCTGCTAGGACCATCTGAATAAATTTTGAATGTAGCTATTGAGGCAGGAAAGGCATGTCATCTATGCGAGGTAACAGGGGAGCCTGAATCTTTGGCATGCCAGCAGTCAGGATCAGAAGCCACAGAAAGTGGTGTACAGAGTTCTAATGAAAAGACAGTTTAACTTAAAAATAGTATGTTCATGCAAAATTTTCAAGTCTAAAAGGAGCTGTTAGACACTTTCAAATGTAGAGGAGCACTGGAAACGCTGGGGCCAGAAACCCTTCTTGAAAAAGCATCTTCAATGATAAAACTCGCCTAATTAGAGATATTTTTAAATCCCCAGAAATAGAGAATCAATAATGAAAATTACTCAAGGGAAGCACTAAAAACTTTTAAACGTAAAATCAAGACTAAACTTCCATCGGAATTGTGGTAGAACAGAATATCAATAGTATGAGCTTTGACAAAGTAAAAATAGTATAAGCAAAAAAAAAAAAGGTAAAAAGGGAAGGGAAGGGAGAAGTGTTACTATGATGGCAGTTCATCTTTTATAGCAACAAGCAAATCAGTACTGCCTGAAATTGAAATGGATGGTTAAAAAATTTTCTCAGCACTCTGATTCTATTTATACATTTTTTCTTTACGGTTTCTTTAAAGTTTTTCTCTTGTGCCTAAAAATAGAAATCTGCAATCAGCAATTCTTTCAGTTTCATTTCAATTTCTTTTTCTTCTGTTAACTTCCAGTAAAATGAGAGTGGGCAGCTTTCAGTAAAATAATAATCTTACTGTTATAATGATCTATCATGTCTACATATCTATGTATCCATCTATCTATCAACTATTTCCCTTATCTATAATATCCTTTTACAGGTGCCTATAAAATATGCACAGAATAATGTTCATTAAATACACAAAAGCTGGGGTATGGAGATTTGAGTGATGCTTTGCTTTTTCGTTTGTGCTTTTCAAATGGCTTGGAATTTTTATTATGAGTATATATCACACATAAAAAATAAAAATGTTACTCTAAAATAATATTTATAAACAAATATTAATAAAATAGTACAGTTTATTCCTTATTTGATAAATTTAACAACAGTATCTTAATTTTGACTTTTTAGTTGTTTTGCACAACTAACACAATATACTTCCTGCAATGGTAATTTCAGATTTGTTGATAGCTATTATATAATCTCTCATTTCATATCTAAATGAAGACAAAAGATAAAAATTACACATAAGAACATCCTCTTAGATTGTGGAATATATGAATGGCAAAACTTAAGCAATATACGAAAAATATAATTCACATTTAAGTTTTTATACAGCAGAATAATGACTAATTGACTTTGTTTTTTGGCAATGAAATCTACAACAAAAATGTTAATTTTTTAAAAAGCAGTACGCATTATTTTTTCCTCTCATTCAAACTTTCAAAAGAGAGATAAAATAATATTTTGCAACTAATAAAATTGAGATCCAAATGCAAACTATGTTTCTACTCAAATTCAAATATTTTCCAAGTTGTTGACTCATCATAACTAAAAGCAGCTGGTGTCCTATTCAAAATGACTGCAAACAATCTAAGTTAACACCTCAAAAGATTGTCGAGAGTGGAAAAAAAATGTATCTTGGCAGAGAGATTGGATAAAGAGTCTAAAAATGAATTTGACCATAAGGGAGGTGTTCTGTAGCAATAAGATGCTTTGAAGGAACTTTAATCTCAATACATGTGTCATGAAACAAAATTAGATAAATTATGGCACGATGGTATCATTTAAAATTATATTTGGAAGGAGCTGTCAATGCTATTTTTAATAGTAAATTTTCAATTTCAGATGAATTTTTTTTCACCACCAAGAACATTAGTTAAAAGTAACTACACATCTCAATATCTAAATAGAAAGCACAATAATTATACTTTGCATGCATGATTTGAGACAGCCACACAGTATACATATGACAGGCTGCCATGGTATACTTGTCAAAGAGGACCTCATCAGTACCAGCTGTTTCCAAATTACCATGGGGGAAATGCACCCCAAAATGTGTACAAAATGATCCATTGATACACAGGAAAAATATTAACATTTCTTCATTTATTTATATCTTTTCCTTTTTACAATTCCATTTTGGGGTCTTTCATAATGTATAGTAGTGTAAATATAATTAAAGAATGTACATATATTGGATGTTCAGTCTGCAAAATTCTAATTTACAGCATAATTGCAGGATCCGAAAAAAAATAAAATTCACTCTCATCGATCTAAATGGGATTCATTCCCTGCCAGTTCCAGTTATTTGGTACTTACTGCATAATACACTGTTCTGAGACAATTCTAAGGCAATGTTCAAGCAGTGTTGATTAGGGATACTACTATGGATTGAATATTTATGTCCCCACAAAATGCATATGTTAAAGCTCTAGTCCCCAGTGGGAAGGTAGGGTTTTTGAGAGGTAATTAAGTTGTGAGGGTGGAACCCTAATTAATGGGATTAGTGCCCTTTTAAGAGGATGAAGGGGCTAGAGTATTCCCTCTCTGCCCTGTGAGGGTACAAAGAGAAGTGTTCCCGTTAGACACCTAGTTTGTGGGCACCTTGACCTCGGACCTCCCATCCTTTAGAACTGTGTGACAGAAATGTTTGTTGTTTATAATCCATCCACTCTATGATATTTGTTATAGCAGCTTAGACTGATTAAGACAGAAATGATGATAATTATCTACGGGAGAACATAGGAAACATGGCATCCCTGGAAATATCATCTGGCATGCTGCCCTAGGCACTGGCAAATACTGCTTGGTTATTTTATACAGATAATTTCTCTGTTGCTACCCTTTTCAATATTGCAAGACTCCTGTCATTTTCCTAGACAAACCACCAATTTTTTCACTCTTTTCTCCCTACCACTGAAGAATTCAAAATAACATGTTAGGATGCTCTACATGCCAAACCTTTGCCTGTGCCTATAAGTAAGGTAGAATCTTCTCCTGCTCAATTCCCTGCACTAAGACTGGGGGGGGGGGTCCCTTTCCTGAGCTTGAGATTCCATCCATTTTTGTCTTAATTGAAGCTACTCTTTCTTGTAGTCTTTTCTTTCATCTTCTAGTTTTTCTCTACTCAATTCTTTCCAATAACCTTTACATTTGGTCAATTTCCATATTGGCTTCTCCGTTTACCTTCATAGCCAAACTACCTAAAATAATGTCTTTACTTCTCAGGCACTGCTCAGCCCATTCTAGATTGGATTCACTCACCAAAATTTCACCAAAGTGGTTCTTGCTAATGTCATCACTGATGTCTATATTAAAAGAGTTACTGGGTGTTTTTCAACTTTCACTGGGCCTCTCAGTAGCATTTGAAATTGTGAACTCCCTCTCTCCTGAAATACCCATTCCCTTAGCATTAAGGGTAACACACAAGCTCTCTCTACCTTTAAGGCCATATTTCTAAATACTCTATGCCAATTTTTATTTCCTGTCTGATTAAAGATTTGAATCTCTTAGGACTAATGCTTATTTCCTCTTTATTTTCATTCTATGATCTGTCTTATGTCTCTATAGGTAATCATATTTGTTTCCATGGCTTCCATTAAAACCAACATTCTGCTAAGGACTCCAAAAATTTTCTATTTAAGACTTTTCTAAGTTTCAGACCAATATGTACTATTGTCTGCACTTAGGTATATGAATAGCATGTCAGTCATACCGTGTCCAAAGCAGAACTAATCACTTTTCTCCATACATATTTCCTTTTATCATCAAATTCATCTACATCTACCCAACTGTTCATACTACAAATCTAAGAGATTTCCTTCACACCTCTCTTTCACTGAGAGCATCCAATTCATCATTAAGACCTGTATATCTCTACATTGTACATATGACTCCTGCATTCTTCCAATTTTTTTGTCATTAATCTTGACTAAGCCAATGTTCTGTCTCCCAACCAATACAATAGCCCTACCTCATGAGCCTGCATTCCACACTTTGCTGGCTTCCAATCCATTTCCTTTGTCAAAATTAATGTGATCTTCAGAAATGCAAGTATCTAAAAATAGAATCCAACTTTTTCTATGGATAACATCAGGACCCTACTCCATATGGACACTGACCGACTTTTTAGATACATTTTCTATAATTCCAGCACTTTACTAACTTGTAACTTATTTTTACTCTTGGCATTTGCATCTTTTTATCATTTATTACAGCTTTCATAAGTGCATGCAATGATCGTTCCTACTCTCATTCCCATCCTCAAGCACATACTGCATCAAGCTAATTCCCAGCTCAACCCTCAGCTTAGTTAGACATTGTCTCCTTATGGAGTTTCCATGATCACTCAGGTCAAATGATTAAGTAATCATTCATATAATCTTGTTTTTAATGTTTCTTTATCCTTCTAGAATTCATGAGCGTCACATATGCTTGCTCACCAGTTTACAGTTAACCCTAGAAGGTGTCTAATAAATCAGAGGTGCTCAACTGTATATTTTGAGTGAATGAATGCATGAATTAATGAATAGTAAATTATACAAAAGAACATCCAATTTGATTCAGTCTTACTGCTCTATTAAAAGTATACTTATCAAATGGAATTTTAGATTTAGATTTATTGTTAGGTACTATTTATCATATCATTTAAAATAGCTTTATAAATGGCAACTGTATTTTTTTTTGATCTCTGTAATTCAGGAATGTTGACAAATTAGAATGAAAGTTGCAAAATGATTAGAATTAAAAGTAACAAATTTAAAAGTGAAGAAATTTAAGATATAACTTAGTACTTTCTTGCCAAATTATAAAATGGAAAACAAACAAATGTTATTATATCAAGGATTTAAACACTCAATTTCAGGACATTTTTTTAAAAGTAATATTGACCATCAGCTCCTTGATAATAATTTTGAAATGACAGGTTTAAAAAAAGTGAGAGGAGTAAATTTAGACTTAGGAGAGCCTATTGGGAATTTTCACCACTGATCAAGTGCTAAGAAGTCTGTTTGGTTTTACATTTAAAAATGTAAAACATTTAAAAAAAAATTTAGTTGAGATTAAGTTTCAAAAGGATTCTTTTCATTCTTAATCAATTGAATTTGTTTTTTTTATTATGTTCTGTTAATCACCATACATTACATCATTAGTTTTTGATGTAGTGTTCCATGATTCATTGTTTGTGTATAACACCCAGTGTTCCATTCTGTATGTACCCTCTTTAATACCCATCACCAGGCTAACCCATCCCCCCACCTCCCTCCCCTCTAGAACCCTCTGTTTCTCAGAGTCCATAGTCTCTCATGGTTCGTCTCCCCCTCTGATTTCCCCCCCTTCATTTTTCCTTCCTGCTATCTTCTTCTTCTTCTTCTTTTTTTTTTAACATATAATGTATTATTTGTTTCAGAGGTACAGGTCTGTGATTCAACAGTCTTACACAATTCACAACGTTCACCATAGCACATACCCTCCCCAATGTCTATCACCCGGCCACCCCATTCCCTCCCACCCCCCACCACTCCAGCAACCCTCAGTTTGTTTCCTGAGATTAAGAATTCCTCATTATCAGTGAGGTCATATGATACACGTCTTTCTCTGATTGAATTTGTATTTCTCCTTACAGAGGGTTCAAATGCAATGAATAAATATTTGGTCATCTTGGGTTGACATAAGTTAAGCTGTAATTCAGAAATATAGAACTGAATAAAGATGTCTTGACATATTTCCATTCAAATCTATCCTTATTCAGGATGAGATATATTACATTGATGAATGCTTGGACAACCATGGAAGAGAAGAATCATGATAGAGTAATTCCAATCATTCCTCTCAACCAGTTCCTGTCAGTGAACACACATCACTTCTCCCAGGTACTGAAAATCCTGCTAAGTACTGTCCTGTGAGGTTTCTCTATGGATCTGTGATTTCCCTCATAACTTAAGAATCTACTTGGAGATTATGTTGAAAGGTAAGACACCAAATTCCTACCTTTGAAACAAAGTTGTGCCAAATATTCAATCCTTCTACTCTGCAATATTACTTTCCCTTGTATTTTTCTCAGAATGATCTTATTCAATGAAAAATAGATCTTATCATATTTAATGATCTTATTACATATTTGGTGATCTTATTATATATGTTATTATATATGTACACACATATACATAATAGATATATACCTCTCTATTCTAATAAGGTTATAACAAAGTATCCTGCAAGTCTTTTTAAAAATTGCATAATATTTCAAAGCAACTGCATATATAGAAATATCTATCAGCTATTTTTCTGTGTCTATCTTCATATACTTTGAAATAGCTAATTTTAGCTAGAAATTGTGAGATATAGAATTTGATAATAGATTTGTTCACATTTTTATGTAAACCCTACTGTTTTCAAGCAGTAAAAAATGTGATGGATATTAATATATTTATTAATCAATAACGATAAATAGTCATGGTAAACAAAGTAAACTTTACTGAGAATTCATACTTTTTAAATGTTTCTTTCTATACTTTATATCAGTTATTAGGTACCATGCCTCCAAAGCTAAACATTTAAAAATAATTTCCTTTATTGGGGTGTGTGTGTGTGGGTTTTTTTTACGTTTTTCTTCAGACAAAGACAAAGCAAGCCTAAGATATAAATTAAGGATTAATAAACTGTTAACAAGTAGGGATTAATATGCCCTTATTGAAGATATGTGCTGAAGTGCACACCTGTGTCGCTGTTCACGGAGTCTGAGAAAAGCAGAAGAGCGTTTTGTTATTTTATGTGTAACGTCAGCACAGAACCTAGCCGCCTAGGTGATCTTAATCTGGTTTCCTGAATAGTTTGGGAAAGTAGAAAGAGAATGGACCTACCAAAAACAATTTGGCAGAAAGTGACTGACAGCTTTGTATTAATCACAGGTATCACTTTTGGAGGCCTTTCTATACGGCCAGCGCCATAACTAAGGGCTGTATTTGTATCACCTTCTATAATCCTCAAAAAGTATTTTGACGTTGATAAAACTACTTATATGGTGAAGATGTAGAAACTGGTCCAAATTTGATAGCGTGTAAATGACAGAACCAGGATTTAGGCCACCGGAGGGCTTCTTCAGAGGGCTCCCCTTCTTTCACAGCCCTGCTGCCCATAATAAGCCATAATTCTACTTTTGAGTAGTCTTGGTTGAAATCGTCAGTGGTGTCTGAACCTAAAAAATTGAGGCCCATGTTTTTGAAAGTAGGTCTCCATTATAATGTTTCATCTTCTGAAACCAACTTCAAAATAAATTATAGCCATTCCCTTTCTATATTTATTATCTGTACTTTATATCCTAGTTTTGAATCCTTACCATATGTCAAAATTTTATTTTAAATTCTATTCTCTGAATGTATCATACTTCCATTCAATTTCAAGTGTTGTTATAAGGATAATTTCTTTTCCATTAATAGAGGAATCGATCTACAAATATTAAGGCATTAGTAGTAATAAGTCCTTGGATCACAATTTATGAATCACTGTAATCGTTTGTTAAAACTGTATCACCAATAATTAGCAAGACTTAAGTGTTTTTATCATAATAATGAAATTGTACTACGGGTTATAATCTAAAGCCTTGCTTAAATACTTATACTATACTTATTTATTTTTAAAGCAACCATCTGATTTTTTCCAAAGGATAAGTATAAAGAGATCATTGACTCTAAAACAACAATTAATGCCCCTACTGAAAATTTTCTGACATATTTGTCTACTAATAAACTGAAATTCAAAGTCCAAAGCACATTTAAAAAACCATTCTTCTCCACATGGTATTCCATTATGAAACTGCAGCAATGAACATAACATTAGTTGAACAAACATAACACTATAATCAAGCATCTGCTTGCCTTCCTGCATTGCATATACAGCAGAGATTTGTTGTAGTTTTTCTTTTAGTATTCTCAATAGGTTTCTGTGTTTATACAGGTCCAGGTACTATCTTCAGAACTTATCCTCCATATGGCACCAGGAAATGAGGCATGAGAACCTTTCTGACACAAAGGATATACAATTCTTTTATTTCAAAATATCAAAAAATTGCCATAAATACAAAGCTATCAAAAAAGCATTAGAACCACCTCCGCCTCTGTTTAATCTCATCAAAACTGATTTCATCGTCTGTATATGTTAACTTTGATTCTCAAAAATGCACAAAGATCAGCACATTTCTTCCCTCAAGTTCTAAATGTTAAACACAACTTAATTATATTTTGAATAGTAAATTATTTAAGACTTAGGATGTATTCTTGTTTAGCAGAGGGCCAACAGCATGGAGGTACTGAATAAACATGACCCAAATTTTGGTTCTTATTTTATATCCACCATAGGGAAATAAAGTAGAGACGTCCCCTTGGCTGGATAACTCTGTGTAGATAAGTGATCTGCTTAGTTCAGTTTAAAGAATCTCATGGAGATAATGTATTTGGGTATTCTTTTGGGAAGGTTTACCATATTGCACAATCTGTTTTAACTCTTGTCTGCAATCCATTTTTTCCTGTGTGAGCACACTCTGAGTCAATACTTGTTAAGTAAGCTGTTATTTAAGACACATAAAAGACACTGACACGGTAATTACCTCCATCCTATTTTAACTTCTTAAAAACTACATTCTAAAATTTGTGAATAATATCAATAACAACCTATATTTATATTTTAATGGGTTCCTGTGCACACGCTTTCTTATTTTTGATTTTATAAATATAGCCTTTAAAATATTAGGAAATATAAATTACTGTATTTAATTTATAAATATCACTCTTAAATAACTTAAAGCGCTCCACCTTCAATATAGTAAACCAACTAAATATAATGTCAGTTACATAAAACCCACTTGTTATGCAATACGGGGAGATTATTCAGACACCACACTAGAAAAAAAGTAGTTTCTTCCTTATATGGGTAACAAAGTGATTAATTTGCCAGTTCAATGTGAAGGAATAATTTGGTTCCACGTATGTGTGGTTTCTTAAATCTAGTCAAGACACATGGCCAAAAATTTCAATTAATGTGTAGCAAGGTCACAAAATGAATTTCTTATCACCCCAAAACACTCATACAGTAAATTTTATTTTCAAACCATAATCTCTAAATTAAATCTGTGTACCTAAAAAATACAGTACAGAAACTCAGTCATTGGGTTTTCTCCCTGATAGCATTTTCACAAATGGCACAAGGCTTTGTATGCTATATATAACCTACAATGTTTGCTTAGATTCTAATCTTCCTAGAGAACGTCATTATCTCTTTCCATGGCAAATAAAGGACCAAAGTGTTAATTTCCTTCTTAAAGCAAGTACTAGGTTTGAACAGTTCTGACATTCTATCTTCCAGCAATTTATTTGGGAACTTTTAAACACTTATAAAGAGAATCTCCAAAACCGTATACTAACCAGACTTCTTGGTAATAGAAATAAATGATCTAAACATAAAATTGTGGGGAAAATCACGTTAATATAGAAAACAGCAGCACTCCGCAGTTAAGCCACATAAAGGGACCTGAGCTAGGAATTGAGCTTGTCTGACCAATGACACTCAAGATAATCACATTTTTAATGAAAACTCTTTGACTTGAATATAAAATACCATCATCTGTTACATTTGGGTGTTGAAATTCTTTCTCTATATTCCAATTTCTTAAACTGAATCTTTTTTTTTTCTCCTAATGTCCTCATTCTCACCATCCTCACAACTACACATGAAACTATAGTAATTTAAGTGTTAGTACCTTTTATCTATATTCAATGGCAATGGACCAAACTAGTTAAAGGAACTGAAATACTTCAATAGCCTTGCCTTAATATCTTAATATTCAGGAAGTTACAATTTTCATGCCAGATAAATATGTTGTGTTCTATGTTTTTTAACATTGCAAATGTCTGAGACATTTATATAAATGCTGTATACATTCCACAGTGGTGTTCTCTCCTACAGCTTGACTAACAAATTATACAAATCTATTGTAAATTCAGATCCTTGGGACCAAGATAATGTTTGATGGTTGAAAAACACAGGATATGAAATTGTATCTCAAGCAGGCAGGAAATAGAAAATTATCTGAGATAATACATTTAGAGTTGTTCAAATCATTTTCCCCACAGCCTCCTAAACATGTAATCTTTTTAGTTGATTTCAGCACTGCTAAATGGAATGAAAAGAATCTTTCCTAGAAAAAAAAAAAAGAATCTTTCCTAGAGCAAGGAAGTGAGTAACTCTTGGGAAGGGTTAAAGTAAATTTTTTTTATTAAAACATTTTTGTAGATGGAGACAATATTTTCTCCATAACCTTTATATTTTAGAAGTATCAAAATTCTAATGAAATGATTTAAAGTTATAGAAAGTAAGAGTATTTTATTTCTTCCCATTTCATGTGATCATTTATTCTACTTTAATCAAATTTAGAGCTTGATAAAAAACAAAATGAAACAATAGTCCTTCACTTTGTACACATTAATGCAAGAAAGGTAAAACCTCGTCTTAAATATTTAGCTAAAAATAAATACAATATCGTGTAAAGTTGTATTTAAAAAGGTCACTTCATTAGAAGGAGCAATAAATTTGAGACAGGTGTTTTTAATAACACATAGACTAAAATGCCTCTTTGCAATTAAAGAATTATCAAAGTACTAATATGATTAAAAGTAAAAATAGCATTTTTAAAGTGCCAATAATTTCACACTTTCTAAGATTTTTGTGAAAAAGGCATTTTGGATACATAAGATGCAAAAGGAAATACCATAGTCAACATAACTCCTGGGACTCTATAGATGAAGACCAGGGGGCCTAAAACTAGGGGACCATCACAACGGATTAGTGCCAATATTGCCACTGACTTTGCCTTAACACATGCTTCTTCGTAATTCATGAAAATGCTTAAAAGAGCAATAAAGACGTTAATGAGTATTCAGTCTTTGAGTGATAGATGATCACTCAACATGAAGTAGGAAAACAAAGATAGTATGGGAAAAAGTATATGAAGTTTATGATGCTCACTGATCATCCATGCAAATTTTCCATCTGGCTATAATGGAGTCTCATTATTTATAGCAAAATATTTATAGCAAAATTGGTGAGGGGATCATACCCAGGGTAATCTTGCTATACTGGCCTTTTACAGTGTATAAAATTCAGCCAAATCTGAGTGCTGATTTGTGCAGGTAGAAATATCATCTGTGATATCTTAATACATTCAGCACAGGCAAGGAACAACAAAAATAGTGCACCAACCTGTCAGAATAGCCACTGAAAAACAATCCATAATATTTTATAGATTGGATCCAAGGAATGTGGGTGGTTTCCAAGGATACAATAAAGAATAAGAATTAGTCACTATCCCCAAACAGCCAATATTGTTGGGATTCCCCCAGGGACTACTGAAAAGCAGGTAGACCCCATCCAAACTTACTCCAACGTTATGTATTAATGCAAAAATAAAATGAAATTATAAACAGAACATGAAAAAATAAGCAATTATTCTTAATAGAAATGAGGAAACCTTGCAAAGAGAGCAACATGTACTGTGTCTCTTACACAATGAGTCTCAGCTCATATTTCCAACATGGAAAGTGCCCAATTTCTCCCCTGAGTGCACCCATCATTGATTATCCTGTCCCATTAACTGAGCTGACACAAAGCCATATTGATGCCTGTAAATACAGGTAACCCTCAGAAGGGAGACATTTGGCTCCAGGTTTCCAGCTGAGAGGAGTGGCCCTCTGGTCACTTTCATTCTCACCATTCCTGGCTCATCACATATTCATAAACACACAATCATCAATGTTCTTTTGGAACTGCAACACAAGGATAAGTTCCACTTGTAGCCTTTTGTTCCAGATGTTAGTTAAATGGTGATCATAAAAGCACGTGAATCACAACCCTCTTCCCCACAAAATGGATGTGTACACCATCTTATTCAAAGGGATTTCTCTCAAGAGCATATAACAGTAACTAAACCTCTCCAATAGGAAAGCAAATATACAAATCAAGATTTTATAGCCTTCTTGTTCATTTTTAATAGTTCAAATGACTCTGATACAGTACTGATCTTGCTGATTACATTATATTTAATAGCTTATTTTTCAGCACTGCAATAAAGGGGGGCTCATGGAAGATTGGTCCAGAATTCCTTCCAAGGGTGGAAGCCACCAGAGAAAACATGGAAAAAAAGTTTCATCTGTGCGCCGACCTGTTCATTTGTAGCATCTGCCTTCTCAGAGAAGAACTTTGAGGTCCCATCCTGGCTCAGCAGGAAAGAGTATCAGGATGTGTCCTGGTCATGAGTAGGAGGGAAGTGAGCAGAAGGAGTAGATGAAAGCATTGTTGGCATTGGTCATGCCAGTCCCAGAGATCAGAGTTAAAAAAGAAGCAGAGTGGTACAATGAAAAATGTGTTGAGTTTAGAGGCAAGAGACCAAAATCTATACCTGTTTCACTTTCAGGTTTCAAATAAAGCCCCAAATCCAGGCTATTTACCCCCAAATTGACTGAACTGAAAATTAACTACAATTTAAGTACATGGCTCACATGTCTTCCTTTTTAAAACCAGAAGAGACATCAATAGTGCTCCTAGTGAAATCTGCTCATTTCGCAGAGAAACAGGCTCAGATGTATGTTGTGACTTATCATGAGAATCCCAGTTGAACAGGACTAGAATATTTATAACAAGTTTGGAGACCCTGGCACAGCAATATTAGAATTTATATCAGAGAATCTAGTTACTAGGGCATGGCATACTAGGAAGGCTCCAATTTAGAGGGCTGGGTCTTTGCTACTGGAATATAAGGATATAAGGGATGCATCTAATAATGGGAACTTGAAAAATAAGACTTTGTTTGGAAATTATTTTTAAGATGATAATTAATATCACAGAATTTCTAAAATACACTCCCCCTCCCTTCCTTAGTCTCGGAAAAGGAATTAAATGAAGCAGAGGTTAAATGAAAGTAGATGAATGCAGAAACGAGGCTCAAAGGATTGACAAAAATGTTTCCTGCGGTGGGCATCTATGTTTGTAGGCATCATTCACTCTCCTGATAACAACAGCCACCCAATGTCCTTTCTCTCACTCTGTCCCTACGATTTGAATAGGTTTTCACCCTAGGCTCCAGGAACAGAGCAGCCTGATAGTAAGGCAGTCAGTATATCCCATTATTATTTAAGGGCATAAAGGGAATAAACACTTGAATGTATAAATAAAAGTGACAGGTTATGAAGTAAACTATATTCCCCTTTTATAGCAGGGAATCAATCAATAGGTATTCTTCGAGCATAAGCTGAGAAGTGAAGGTACAAACATCTTTAGTAGAAGAGGGAATTAGAGAGCTCTTTTAATTGAAGATTCATGTCTTTCTTAAGCTCTGGGAAATTGTCAGATCTTTTATTATTTCCTCTGCTAAATCTTGTCTGATCCTTTCTTCAGTAAGACTTCTATTAAATGGATATCAGGTTCTCCGTGTCTAGTCCTGTTTCTTAGTTTTGTTCTCATATTTTTCATCTGAGCTTTTTAGTTCTGCAAGTCATTGGATATTATTTTTCAGCCCTTCTACTGTATATTATCAACTCAATTTGGGAATAATATTGATCAAATGATAACTATATTTTATCGGCGGAGAAAAACACATTAGGTGTGCCTGGCAGGAACCATCGAAAGTATTAGCCAGTAAATTCAGGAAATCACTTGGAAAAACAGACAACGTGGGGACACTGTTATGGGCTCCATATTAATGACATTATAATGTGAAAACCATAGATAAATCACGCAATTAGGACTGGAAAACACATTAGCTCCCTTGTTTCACTTTTGAGATAAAGCATGGAAAGAATTTGGGAGAGGTCTTGGCACAGATGAAGGAAAAGATGACAAAAGGGTGAAACTGCATCACAAAAAGGGTGACAATGCTGAGCTGATCAGCTCAGAATATCTTGATGAAGGAGTCCTGATGTGTTAATAAATTTCATATTTTTAACTTCCCTATTCCACGTGTGATCATCCTGGTGGGAGAGGAAACCCAGGCATGGAGACTTTAGTCTCAATCTTCTGGTGATTTGTAAGCATTGGTTTGCAATACTGACAGCCTTACCAGCTTATTGTCTTGATGCCTCTTGCTACAAAATGAGAGGAACAAGAGGAGAAAAAAGGTACGAGGAATTGAGCAGCAAAGAGGTTTTGAGATATATCGAAGAAGAAAGTATTTTGTGGTATGATAGTTCTTTTGTACACAGAAGCTTATTTTAGTTGTCTTGTTTGTTTGAATGCAAACTTTTCCAGAATCACTTTGAAGATACAAGCTAGACTTTTCCCTTCAACCTCTTTTTTTTTCTTCCTAGAAGTATCATTTTCCAGGCCAATTGTTCTATTTATTCATCTTTCTGTTTGTATTATTGGCTTTTCTCCAATGACTGCTTATCCTTGCATGACCCTCATGTTTTTAATTAAAGAACAATGTTGATTATCACAGGTAGCTTGGCCGAGGTTCTGCCGGCCAGCCATTACAATCTCTTTAGTGCAAGAGACTTCGGAATTCCCTGTATGGGGGGGAGGGGAGAGAACAATGTCCAGGCGTTCCTCCAGGTAGCATAAATGGGGAGTAGGCAGAAAACTAACATCAATTTTTACTCTCACGCATTCCTTCCAGGCAGATGCCAGTTTCCTTTGAGAATATTTTTCTTGGCTTTATTTGGGATTAAACACCAATGGAGAATAAAGAGCCCAGTCAGCGCAACCTTTGGGAAATAATGTCTAAACCAGTCACCTAGACTGCCACTCTCTTTCTGGGAAGGAAATAGGATATCACCACACGTAAAAGCTGCCATTTTCATGGAAAGCCTTCTCTGTGTACACTGGACTACCTGCTTTTGTAGCACTGGCTTCGGCTTTGAGAAGTTCACTCTGAATTTATGGAGTTCTCATGCCCAACTCCCTTGCCCCCGTGTCACTGGTTTTATCGTTAAGTACGCTGGGCTTTAAGGAGGTGGATGAACAGGAGTTCAACAATTGTATCTGTCTATGAGTTTCATCAAGATACTGAAACTTATAAATTGTTTTACCTTCCCTGCACTTACTCCTAAGGTATTTTAAGCATATATACCTCATACTTTTTTCTTTTTAATCAATTGCTTCGATAAGGTAGTGGGAAAAAAGCAGGTTCAAGGTGGGGGGGCTACAACCGAAATAATTCATTTTTGTCTCAGTGAGATTCAGTTTCCTTATTTGCAGACTTACTTCACAGAGTAGTTTGAGAATTATATAAAGCAATAGTTTGAATGTGTTTTCGCTGGAAAATTAGTTAATCTATAAATTGAGGATAATACTAGCTAACCCTTATTTCAGAGAGTTGTTATGAGGATTAAATTTATAAATTCATGTAAAGTGCTTAGAGTGTGTAGCTCACAGAAGGCACTAAAATCAACATCAATATTATTACTCTTTTTGTGAATAAACTGTAAACATGAAAGTTACTTTTTTAAGCATGAAAGAAGACTAAATAAGGAAGAAGAGAAATAATGGAAAAGTGGTAAGCAGGAGACTGGATAATTTGCTTCTGAAATAAGCAAGTATGAAGTCCTATGAAAATGGGGCTATCCCAGAACAAAGGAAATATCCTCAATTTTGCAACAAAAAGTTTGCAATCTTAAAATATTGACAAAAGATCAGAGGTAGAATAAACACAGCAGAAAAATTGGGACTCAGTGACTGACTTTGTGGTACTGGAGGTGCTTTATTATCCTTTTGCTTTTATTTCTACCAGTATTTTTCTTGAAAAGCAACAGAGGATTAAAATGTATGAAAATTCCACATTAGAGCACAATTTCCATTTAATTTTAATTTCCTAGCAGCTCCTAAAGATATGGCTGAACAGAAAGTATAAGATGGTACAGCTGCCATGTTCACTTTGCATACAAGACAAAAACTAATTCTAGAAAAACAATATCCATTTTTTATTGATGCCTTATCATCAGCACACATTATATGGCTTATATATGTGTATATATATACATATATATACAAAAACATACATATATATATATATATATACACACTTTATGAACTGATGTTTTAGCCTGAAGTCAAAACCAAAAATGGTGGTCTTCACTTAGAAAAAAACCAGCACTCTAATAATGTGAAATCTGATGGTAAGTCTTATTTAGAATTAACACAGAATTTTGAACAATTCTTTTTGATTGTTGAAATTAGAACTCAAAAGCGATGTGTTTATTTTTAATTCTCTATCCTGATAGTACTCTGATTCTAAATATGCAATGAATCCACCTAGATAATACTGATTTAAAAATGATTAAAAATAAATGAGACTTTTACATGAAGAAAACTTTTCATGATATTCGTTACAGATTACTTGGGGAAACCTAAAATCATACGTTCATATTAAGCCTTCCTTTAAGATCTCAAATTATTTCTTACTTTGTTATCTCATTAATTCTTATAATTATCATGTACGATAAACATGAAACAGGAGGATTTAAAAAAATGATTTCTGAAACAGTCTGCAAAAATGACATAGTCAAGTCAGATCAGGTAAGTTTTCAGTTATAAAACTGTGCAGCTGATTGAAGTGCCTGGGTGGCTCAGTAGATTGAGCATTGGACTCTTGGTTTCGCTGCTGTCCTGACCTCAGGATTGTGAGATCAAGCCCCGCGGATCTGGCTCTGCACTGAGCAGGGAGTCGGCTTGAGATTCTCTCTCTCCCTCTGTCCACCCCACCAACCCTTGCTTGCAAGCATGTTTTCTTTCTCTTTCTCTCTGTGAATAAATAAAATCTTAAAACAACAACAACAACAACAACAACAAAAACCTATGCAGCTGATCAGCAAAACTCAAATGACACAAGTAGCAAGTGGGACGAGCATTTTCTTTTATTTGCGCCTGCCTTCATTTCCCTCCCACTCCCTCTTTCTCTCCTTCTTATTGCAATCCTCAGAAGGAGGTGGCTCCTGATTTTTAAGTAATATTTAAAGAATATCTGAGGGGCGCCTGGGTGACTCAGTCGTTAAGCATCTGCCTTCGGCTCAGGTCATGATCCCAGCATCCTGGGGTCGAGTCCGAGCCCCGGGTCCCCCCGCTCAGTGGGAAGCCTGCTTCTTCTCCCTCTCCCACTCCCCCTGCTTGTGTTCCCTCTCTCTCTGTGTCTCTCTCTGTCAAATAAATAAATAAAATCTTAAAAAAAATACAAAAAAATAAAGAATATTTGAACTGCAGGTGCTAGATGGAAGAAAGGTAAATAACATTACAGTTTCATCTTCCTTCATATATGATATGCTAGTAAAAATTCTTGAGGAAGCAAATTTTTTTTGTAAAACAAATGCATTTTTGCATACTCCAAATATCTTCTTAGGTAAATGAATACTGACACAAACTTGAAAAAGTATGAACTCTGATGTGCTTCTAGAATCATGTACCAGATTTGTTTAAAGTGGGGTACATATTTCCTTGGGATTTGTTGTACTGAATGGAAAATGTAACCAATCTAAGAAATGACAGTCTAAGTTAACCCAAGGCTTACATTCCAGGATGCATGATTTCCATGAACTTCCTCCAAATAAATAAAATACCTTTGCAAATTCCAGAAATCCTTTTCCTTGTACTAGAGGTATGACCTCTTTCGTTTGTTGACAAGAGAGGTTACACAGTAAAGAGAACAAACTCTACCATAATAATTAGGTGGGATTTCCTCAAAAATATCCATTCCATAAGATGACAAATTCCTTCAACATATAGGAAGAGAAAAATAAAAGAAGAAACCATTATAAAAACTTCCCTTAAGCTATTATTCTATTTTTAAAAGGAGAAGGAAAGAATGACTTGTATCATTTAAGTTTTGCTGATCCCATTTCTATTATGGAAATTACCACATTGTCATTTTGTTAAATATTTAAAACTGCAGTTATTTTTTGTAAGACATAGTTTAGATAGTATATCTAACTGTGTTAACTGATGATACATGACACACACACACACACACACACACATTTTGTACGCTTTGCATTTGTTCTGATGACTTTTGGTGTGCCCATTTTGATGAGCATCCTCTTTATTACTAAAAAACAAACTGTTATGGGAAAAAATTGCATGTCCTTAGTGCTTATCCTGTAACCTGGGCAGAATCATGCTAGTGGATTATTTTAATCAGTATTTCTCCCATATTCTGAACCCATAGACTATTTCTTCTTTGTAACTCTTAGATAGCTATTGTGACATTGTTCTCTCTGCATTTACCAGTGTCACAATGCTCTCTAGTTTATTATGATATCCTTCCAGTCGAATTTTACAGGCATATATATGGTTATTAGATAATGATGAAAAACTGTTTTTTAAGTGCAGAGTATGTCTCCCTGAGTGCAGGCACTGAGACTTCATTATTTCTTATAAAGTGCTTATGATGTTCATATTAGGCATGTCCCAAACTATGAAAGATTTTTATACATGCATACAAGCTGTCAATTACAGCTTTCCTGGCCTTTCCTAGCCTCGCCTGGGGCAACTGTTTTTCGCCTGCCCATTCTGAATCCATGAAACTTCCCAAAACACAGCACCACTTAATGAGCTTGTATGAGAGTAGAGAGAGATAGTCTATGTCTTCCCCCCACTCTCACACCCACACTGTACTGCACCCTTCCCCTTGTTCTTGCTTCTCACCTCTCCCAGCTCAGTTTATTTCAACTCAAGCAATATTATGTTTCATATGTACATAAAGATTCTTTCAATTCTTCCAACCTCCCTTCCCCTTTTTAAAACTTTCCTAATTACCCAGGGGACTTGAGACGTCTCACTCTCTAGATTTATAACTGTGCCCCAGAGAGTAACCAACACTGTGCTGAGAAGCATAAGGTATAACTGCAATAATATATGTCTAAAAGACTAAAATAACCTAAATTTTAGGAAAATCTCATCAACAATTTCAGAAGTCTTTAAACGTACCCCCAAATTTCTACACAAACACTTCTCTGTCTTCTGTCTTAAAATACCCTCATTGTCAGCATAAAGATAAGTGTGTAAATAAATTCCTGTTAACACCTCAGGAAAGTTGTTGAAAATAATAAATACATTCCTGTTAAGATGGTACTGTTTTACCAATTTGGTTTAAAAACCAGTAGTACACTAATTATAGTCAGGTGGTTCATAATATAGTGACATTTTTGGTATTCTGGAGAAGGTTGAGATCCTGAGGGTTTGAGTCCTAGCTTTGTCACTTTAGCCTTGGGAAAGGGAAACTCACTTAAACTTTCATAGTCCTGCTCCTCTCACATGCAAAAAGCTATAAGGGGGAGCTCAACAGAGCTAGTTATAACCAGTCAAAATGGTGTTTGTAAATAAAAGACAGCATCCATACTTTTTACTTCAAAAGAATATTAAGAAAATTAAGATATCTTGGATAGACGTGACATAAACTATAATGAATTATACAAAGTACAATGTTTTTATAGGTTAGGTTGACCCTTGTTCATTTATTCTTATTCTACCTAATGGGGTCATCTTTCTAAGACACACAATTTGTCATGTAACTCAGCTACGTAATACTTGCCAATGGCTCTTCTTTATTAAGAGAATACAGTCCGTATCTTGACATCCTAACTCAACTCCCAATGACCCCCCAGCTAATATACTCTGTGATACATATCCAGCATGAAATACTTGGGGCTCCTTCAAACACACCACACATGTTCAACTTCTGGGCCTTTGTTATTGCTGATTCATTTTGCCTGACTTTGTCACTTTGTCAATCTTAATCAATCCTTTATATTCTTCAATTCTCAGCCTAAATATCACCTCCACTTGGAAAGTTGCCCTGCAGTTGGTTACACATCTCAAATTTACCTGTATTTATACATTTTACAACACTGCATCAAGTTGTTAATATCGTTCTGTAGCTGTCCCTAGATATCCTGGAAAGCAAGGCCAATTTCTTATTTATACTTTAATCCAGGGGCATAGCAATATCTGCTAGGCAGAGGTCTTATGGTCAAACATAGTGACTCGAGTACAGACTCTGGAAACAGCCTTTGGCTCAAATCTTGGCTCTATCACCTATTTGTTGCATCACTTGTGATATTTACTTGGGCTTTCTAAGACTCTATGTCTTTATAGATAATGTGAGAATAATAATAGATGAAGGAGCTGTGCTAATTAATATCTTAGACTCAGTGCATGGTAGATATTAGCTATCCTGATATGAGGGTGATGATGATGATGATGACAATAATGAAATAAAGTCACTACTATTAAAACTTGTTTCTATGGGACCAGGTTATCCAAATTCTAAATGACTTGTTCAAAACTAGCTCTTGGAACAGAGTACATTTAGTGAGGTCTGGTTATTACCATAGCATTTATCTGGCGGGTTTCTGAGGGAGCCAAATTTGATGGAGATGAGGAAGATGACAGTAATGAGATAAAAAATAAATCAACTTTTATTCCTCAAGAAGTAGGCATCCTCTGTAACAAAACTGCTCTCCAGTTATTACTGACCTAATACCAATTTTAGAGAAAGGTAGGAAAAGTGGGAAATCTCATTAGAGATGAAGAGAGCCAAGATTCTTCAAACCCAATATATAACCTAGACTAGTCAGCAGCTGAGAACACAATGTTTTAACTCTAAAAAGTATATTAAATATACTTATGGAGAAAAATGTCAAAAGCCTATCAGTGAATTAATAAAAGATGAAAAAGGTGGTAACCACTGTTTGAACAGTTTTAAGAGGACATTATAAGCCTCATACAGTGAATATTAAAAAAAGTGAATTTATAACATTCTTTAAATAAGGGGTTTAAGTTAAAAAGAACTTGAAAAGAAAAAAAGAAAGTGCCATTACAAATTGTGTTCTGTGTGAGAAGAAATCACAGGCCAAAAGATCTTGAAGTATTTTCTTTTTTTCAACAGAAAGTATTTTCTGCCCTTCAGCTGACTATTGACTTAGGCAGCAGGGGAAAAAAACAAGTGCACTGGATAATGGGAGATGTGTTTAAAAAAAAAAAATCATTAAAAAGATGATTATAATCTGGTTAGCTGCTGAAGGTCCAAATTGTGAAAAATTATTGATGTTAATGACGGTAATCATGACAGTTGAAAAGTATCTAAATAACAAAAAGGCAACACCATTTTAGAAGTATTATGGTACAATTTGTAATGATTAGCGGAAAAGCACACTAATATGTTTGATGCAATGCTTTGAAGGTCACTCGACTATCAACTTGCCATAATGCCATTCAATTAAGTACACAATAAAAATCTAAGATTATTTATAGAAAGAATTTTGTAATGCTTGTAGAGTAGTATATTGCAAATCCCGGCTGTATGTACAAGGAGAAGCGCCTGATCTAATGCACCATTAGCAACTGTTAGCTGTGCTCTACATTTTTTAAACATTAAACTAATTATGATGAGGTTTGGTCTTACTATGTACTGCATATTTAATCTTTTTTAAGAGCCTATCAAATTGAATCACGAGATACAACTTGTTTACGCTATAAGCAAACACATGCCATATTAACAATGTACAACATCCTGGCTTAATTAGAAAAAGTCCATGTTACCTTAAATACATTTAGGAGTATAAAACCACACAGTTCTAATTTGAACTTGTCATTTAATTATATTTTAAAACTAATTTATATGACTTGGAACTGTTTTCTTTCTTTTTTTTTTCCTCCTCTCTCTCTCTGCTACACAGAATGTTTTTCCATTGACCCAGTTAAAACTAGAGTCTACTAAAAATGAAAGAGAGAATCAGGACAGAGTGAAGCTTGAGGGAAGAGGAAGAGTGGTGGTGGAAACCACAGATAAGAAATCACTGAAGTATGATTATCAGATACGGTTCTGTTTATCAAATCACTGGGCCGAACTGAACCCTGCCAGGACCTTTTCCACTGTTACTGCTCTGGATTGTAGCCTCAAGTTCTATAAATGAGATCTACTTTTTCAGAAAAGAATATGTTTTCAAAATTCTTTTTCTGTCTCTCTCTCCAGGGTGTCATGCAGGATATACAAGCAAAACCCTCGAATCTCTTAATATTGTCCTCAAATTTAGGAAGTCAAATACTAAAGAAGGTACCTGAAGGCAACACATAGCAGTTAGCCCGGACTTCATGAACTCTCTGTTCTTCTGTTCCCAAAAGTATTGACTCTGCTCTCTGCAATTTAGTTTTCCAGCTTAAGTTCAAGGACAGTCTTTAATAGTTACACAAAAATAAGATATACATGCTCTTCAAAAATCAATAATTAAGTATAAAATTTTAAGTGGGAAGTTCAAACTTATTGTGGAGTTAATTAAGTTTTTTTTTTTAATCAGTAGCATGAAATCAAATAGTTGAATGTAAAACACTTAATTTCTGGACAAGGGAGAAGCAATCACATCAGAATTTACTCTTTCAAAAAAATCCAAAAGAGGAAAACAATAAAGATTGTTTACCTTCACAAATTGTGACACCATTTCCTGAAAATCCCATGTTACAGTAACAGGCTTCAACTCCATTCCGTATTTCACATTTTGCATTTGGAAGGCAAGGTGTCTTGGTGCAATTTTGAGTGTAGGAAGAATTCAGCAAAGTGGAAAAACCCACTAAGGAAAACAGAGAAATATACTTTTTCAAAAAAAAAAGAAAAGAAAAAGATCCCCCCTCACATTGTTGAGTTAGACTACAATAAACACAAAAACCCTTCTTTCTTTCCATCTAGATAAATGGATTATGAGAATTTCCCAAGGGAGTATTTAGCTAAATAACAGCACAAGAACAAGTAGGCAAAAAGATTAGCACTTTCTTCAATCTGTGTTTATCAAGTAAATCTCAACAAAGCTATAATGTAGTAAACAACCCAGCTCTATAAAGAAAATACCATTCCTAGATGGCCTCTTCACTCTGAGGTGAGATCTTTTTAAAGGGAACTGCGTGATTGTAAAGCAATTTGCCTCCTCTGGGAAAGATTCTGTGAAGAAGTCAAGATGAATTGATTGTTTGGGTCTTTTCAAATTCAAATCGGTATAATTCTAAGATGAAGAGCAACATATCATAACATCCAGGAGGACAAATGTAATTACTGTTTTTTTTTTTCCTGTATTCCAATGTTCTTTTTAAATTCTGCCTTTCGCATCATAAAATTTATGCTACATCTTCTCCCATTAGGGGAATTTAAGATAAACTCAGTATATTGGTCAAAGATTGATCTTTCGGAAACCAACACCATACAGACACAACCAACAAAATGAAGCATAAAAGAGAACAAGACTTTGTTTCAGAGTTACTGAAAACAAAGTTGGAAATGGTATTCTGTGGGCTGTTAGGAAAAGATGAGGAAAAGCCTGGGCCGATCCTTTTTTAGAGTGTTGTCCGGGGTCTTCTCAAGACAAGCCTGCTTGAGGATGGACGGTCAGGAATCATGCAAGTTAATTGTTTGCAAAAACACTCATCTGAGATACATTGTCCTTATCTGGTAACCAGAGATTGTTAAACGTTCGATTCTAAATCCCAGCCTCGCATAGGGCTGTCCAAACTGTCTAAACCAGAATTAATTCAACTTCAAAGATGTGATTTATCTTTCTGCACAACATCCTCAAAATGGTATTTTAAACGAACCCAAAGTCTGGGCTGGCAGTCCCCTTAAAATGCCAGGAAACCTCCCACAGGTGTTATTGGTTTGGCTTTCCCAAATTCCTTGAGGGGCGATCAGAAAAAAAAGGGGGGGCACAGTCTGAGCCTTTGGAGACTTCGGAGGCTTTGTGTTCAGGAATAAAAAGGTGACTTAGTCCCTGGGCCGTGCATATCGAATTCCAGAGTTGAAAGGCCAAGGAGAAAAACATCCTGAGAAGTCCTGCGTCAGTTCTTCTCAGAAACCTGGCCTCCTGCCCTGGGGAGGCGAGTACCACCTCGGAGCAATCCCATGCCCTGCAAGCGAGCTGCCCCACCGTGCCCGCGCCCGCCGCGCACTCACCTAGGAGCGGGAGGAGTCTCATTGGCGGCGGCCGCGGAGCTGGCGGTGGCGGGAGTGCGGCTGGCGGTGCGGGCCGTGTACCCGGGACGCAGCTGGGCGGCCGCGCCAGGGTCCCGGCTCCGGCCCCCATGACGCGCCGCTTCCTCCGGACACTTTCCGGCCTCTTTTGTGTCAGCGTGAGGGTCAAGTCCTCAGTGTGCCGGTCACGTCCGCCGCCCGCCGGTTCCTCCACAACCCCCTGACCTAGTCCCCTGCCTCTGGGCCACCCCAGCACTCTGGCTGACCCTTTGAGGGATCACTTTGCCCCCAGGCAGCAGCGTCCGGGGGTGCTGCCTTGCAACCTTGGGCTGCGTGGCCACAACAAGGCAGAGGCCCATGGAATGTCCCACCGGAGAGAGCATCCACAATTGCAGGAGTCTTAGGAGTACTTCCTGGAGCCTAAATTCCAGGACACAGCGTTCTTTTATTTACTAATACGGTTCCATAAAGAACCAAGGGCCCACAGGTAGGCTGAGCCCTGGCTCCCGAAAATGGGACATTCCTTGCCAGTATGGAGTCCTCACCTTGTGGGGGACTTAGGGTTTCAGAGTGCAGAATAAGGGTACACTCTATTTTGTCTACAGGGTCAGATTGTGCTTCAAATGACTGAGTGAAAAACGAGCAAACAAAAAAGCCAAGTTTCAAAAATACATGCATTTGTCAGAACTCATCAGATGGGTGCATTTTATGGTGTATAAATAAAGTTGATTCAGCCTCAGTTAAGTTGGTTTAAAGAAAAGGAATGACTGATGCTTATGCCATCAAGACAAGTTATCTTCCCTTTAAACAATGGGGCACATCTTTTTCATGCTTCATGTACGTTCTGTTTAGTTGGACAAACATCTACTGAGAATCTACCTTGTATAGAGAGTGTGCTCACAAAGATGAACAAGCCACAGCCCTCACTGGGGCAGTAACTAAATCTGGTCACAATGATACAAGTCACAATGATATCAGACTTCGGGATAGACATAGTTCCCTGGCTCTCCACTGCATTTCCTATACACCCTTTCTAAGCTCCTGAGAGTGGTACCTCAATCCATGAGGGAAGGAACAAAGGTACTGGATTGATTCAAACTCAGTCTATTTTGCTCCTCAGTCATTGCTCTTTGGGGCTCCCTGCTCAGAAGGGTGTTGCAAAAATGAGGACTCATCAGTTACCCAGCTATTGCTGTTCAGGGAGGGAGTCTGTAAAGGTGATTTAAATGCCCTAAATGCCATGAAAAGTAAGTTTGGGATTTTATTCTGTTGTTAATTGGTTTTCTTTGAAAGATTACTTTTTTTTTTGAACTAGACAGTGATTCAGTGAAAAAACTGGCAGCAGTCAGAATGAAGGATATTAAGGAGACATCAAAGACAGGGAAGCCAGAATAGTTCAGGAAATAGACTACAAATGTTTGAACAAAGGTAGGGGTATTTGGATGAAAAAAAAAAAAGGGGACAGAGTCCAAAAAAGGATTAAAGACAAATTGATGTCTGATTGACTTGCTAAGGTTGAGAGACATGTTTGAGACAGAGTGAAGGTTTTCAAGTTGTTTGAGTAGAGGAAGGTTGGAACCATTCACAAAAATAGGAAACATAGGATGAGGGGTGGCTTTGAAGAGAAAAAAGTAATGAGCTCAGTCTTATGATATAAAACTTGAGGTGTTCCAATGACTTGATTCCATTTATGAAGCTAGTTTTCCCATAGTCATGGCATATATTCATCATATGGAGTCATTGAACATAGTCCACATTCAAAAGGCATTCCTGAAAAAATAGTAAAAATACATTATTTTCTGAGACAAATTATAAATTGAAACACATTATCTACTTTTAAAATCATTACCTTAAAATAGTTTACATCATGTATCAGCCACACATGCTTTCTCTTTATGCTTAGGATAATAGGAACATCAATTAAAAAAAATATATATATATACATATATATTTATCATTCTTCTCTATATATTGTTTTAAAATTAACAAAAGTGAGTTAAAATTCAATTTAAAAAATATTTTCCAAACTTCCCTTTTGCTTGTATATATTTTTTCTTTTTTAATAATTTTTTATTGTTATATTAATCACCATACATTACATCATTAGTTTTTGATGTAGTGTTCCATGATTCATTATTCGTGCATAACACCCAGTGCTCCATGCAGAACGTGCCCTCTTTAATACCCATCACCAGGCTAACCCATCCCCCCACCCCCCTCCCCTCTAGAACCCTCAGTTTGTTTCTCAGAGTCCATCATCTCTCATGGTTCGTCTCCCCCTCTGACTTACTCCCCTTCATTCTTCCCCTCCTGCTATCTTCTTTTTTTTTTCCCTTAACATACATTGCATTATTTGTTTCAGAAGTACAGATCTGTGATTCAAGTCTTGCACAATTCACAGCGCTCACCATAGCACATACCCTCCCCAATGTCTATCACCCAGCCACCCCATCCCTCCCACCCCCACCACTCCAGCAACCCTCAGTTTGTTTCCTGAGATTAAGAATTCCTCATATCAGTGAGGTCATATGATACATGTCTTTCTCTGATTGACTTATTTCACTCTTGCTTGTATATTTTTATAAAAAGCAAAATTTTATTCATATATTTCTATCAAAAAATATAGGAGAGCATAAGGGGGAGCATGAAATGTTAAGATTGTTCTTTGTAAAAATCAAAATTGCTTAAAAATTTATTGGAAATAGTCTATTTTCTTAAGGAAGACAATTGAGTAATTTTGGACCCATTGTCTTTACATTACTGAAAAAGAAACCTTTATAATTTTCAATCCAAACAAATATTTTAATTGTGAGAGAAAAGCATATTTTAAAGAAGTATTTTCAAGGAAATATAGACTTTAAGGTAAAAATTTTATCAGTCATCTTCACTCAGATACCACTGAGACATGTCTAACTTTTAAAAATATAGCAATTACTCAGAATTTGATTTTGGCCTAAGTATAACACATGGAAGTTAAGTCATTTTAAGCTGCTTACCCAATTGGTTTTAATGCATTAATTAGTATGAACCCTCATTCTGCAAATTCATGATTAGTTCTGTCTTGGGTTTGTCCATAAGGTGTCAAATTTAACAGGATTTCCTTGAAAAGTTCTTGGTCAGGTTAAAGTTTGCATCGAAAAGTATTCACTATGAAGACCTGGGTTTAGCTCTAACTTTGATCATCAATAGATTCTTTAACCTCTTTGGGGAACAGCTCACCCATTATAACATGGAAATAACAATGCATGCCACATTAGATCACAGTTGCTAAGATCATTCATGTATGTCAGAACTGTCAGGAATTCCATACTTTTTAATACTTAACACAACAAAATATAGGAAATTAGTGCACAATTGAAATAAAAACCTTCTCCAAAGATGTATTTATGATGCCCACAGAGACTGGAAGGAAGAATGTGCGTTGCTTCTAGACCTCCCTCATGAGGTCTCTGACATTCTCTAATCCTTCCCCTAAGTATTAACAGCATGATTGGATGCTAAGTGTTTGACCAGCTCTGTGACGATACTCTAAATATTGTCATTAAATGTCACTGGACTTTTCTCACCTTAAGAAGACTTTGCCACCAGTTTGTTAATTTAGGTATTTCCTCATTCTTTTCATGTTATCTCTGGTCCCACAGGATTCTCAATAGGATTACAATTTACCAAACAGATTTTTTCCACCACAGGTTAATTTTTAGTCAATCCCAGCATTAACAACATATACTTGGCAAAAGGACTATAAAAAGGAAAAAAAGGAAAATTGAGTTATGTGTAAAGTTGGGAAGAGTAATCCAATGGCAACATAAGCAATGTTGAAACCAAGAAAAGCTTTACCAAAATGGGACATCAGCCCCTCACTGTAAGGGAGCTTCCATAAATGTGTAAGGATTGAGTTTCCACAAGGTGGACTTCTTTGATAAGGGTTCTTAAGCTGGTATCTTAGAACTTGAAGGTAAGAAACATAGTTTTGCTTCTTTTTATTTTCTCTCCATGACACCTCACAAGGTGATTTGAGAATGATAGGTATGTAATAAAAGTATGTGCTCATTAAATGAATGAATAAATTCATAAATGTCTAAAGCAATGCACAATAAATTTATCACAAATGGAAATCTTTATTTTTGGAGATCAGCTAGAAATTGTTTACCTCAAAAGTCTTTTAGGTTTCCAGGTACATTTCACGTTATTGCAATACAATCTAAATATCTTGAATTTATATTTAAAGAAAGGCCAGGAAATCCCTTAGCTATTTGTAGAGTAATTAATGGTTCTCAAACAGTAGGGAACTATGGCTTTTTGTCTACTGTTAAACTGATAATCTTAAATAATCGGTATAGAGATGCTACAATTTCAAACTTAGCTATCAGGAAACCTGTGTCTCTCCAATCTATACTGAGTCTATTTAATGTCTGTCAACATTTTATATCAAATATTAATTTTAAGTTTTTAATATATATTCCCACTTAGGCATTTTAATAACTTAACCCCATTATTATAAAACTCAAGTTAGTATTTAAAAGAATGATTTAAATTGAGTTTCTAAAGCTCTGAAGAGCAACACTTGACTGGCTTTATGCTACTAATTTTTTTAGTGGAAGAGGGTGCAAAAAGCATCTGGTTAATTTTCGATGTTGACTGGAAGGGAGGAGACCTGAGTTCCTTCCCAGCCTGGTCATTCAATTGTTTTGTAAGCTTCAGAAAATTCACTAAATCCTTCCATTATTCTGTTTCACATTTGCAAATGTCCCTGTTTTTTTATGATTCTTTCTCTCCTATGACTCATGTTCTTAAAGATTTATAAATTTATAAATTATCACCAACACTTAGGAACTGATATTTTTAAGCAAGGCATTGATTAAAAAAAAAAGAAAGCATGTGTATTATACTAATTATTTGCATTATAACTGACCTCTAAATATTTTATTAATGTATTTTTCTTTGTACCTTTTCCATGTTACAAAAATATTAAACTGTCACTATTTTTTAAAAGGCAGCACCTCTAAAATAGAAACCATGCTAAAATCGTCTTCTCTTTAATATTGCTACACTTTTTAGCTATGCTTTTAACATGTTGCATTATTGATGTAATCATAGTTGATCGTTCTTCTTCATTGGGTTGTCCAAAATAATATCCTAAGAAGTTACAGAATCCGTCAGGATGTGCAAGTAATTTAAATTATTTCTTTAGGTATGTAATACATTGTATTTCACATTACATTTCATCTACTTTGTGTTCTTCAATCACTAGTTTATTATACCTTTTTACAATTCTCCACAACTGCTCAGTTTTTTTAGGAAAATTAAATATTGTAATTATGTACTGTCAGCATATTTTAGCTGCTTGTTATTCACAATCATCCATTATTATTAATACACATATTGAAGATACAAGTCTCTTGTTCAAATCTCCAGGGAACATCATTATTAACTTCCCACCACTTTGAGAATTATCTTTTTATTCTTACTCTTTACTTTCTACTTTGTCACACATCTTTAACCTCAGACAAGATTTAATTTTCTTATTATAATCTGTTTTATTAATAGCCTTCTATGAGAGAGAGCTATTTCAAACTCTAAATAAAATTCATTAGCTTATCATTTGAGTTTATCTCATTTTTAAAACTTTTTTTATTAAAGGTGCATATCACATCATGAGTTTTCACCATATTTCTATCTATAACCATAAATAAATATAGATAGTACTGTCTTCAACCCATTGCTAGTATAATTTTGCCTAAACAGAAATAATTAGGCAAACTCAAAGGTAACCATTTATCCCCCTAAAAAGACATGGTGACAAAAAGGTATCATGGATACATAACTCATGAATTAACATTGTTAAACAAAGGCTAAGATACAGAGTTTAGTTCTCATATGTATTTAAAAATTATTCACAAACCAGTTGCACTACTTTCTACTCCAAAATTCTTTGATTTTTTTAAAGATTTTTATTTTTTTTAAGTAATCTCTATATCCAACATGGGACTCAAACTCACAACCCTGAGATCAAGAGTCACATGCTCTACTGACTGAGCCAGCCATGTGCCCCCAAAAATTCTTAAGTAGTTGTTAATTTTCTAAATTTAATTATACCAAGTACTACTGCTCTTTTTTGTAATAACAATGACATTTTTGAATTGATAATTAAAAATAGATTTCTTTGCCATATGAAATTACATAGACACATTTGTTTTATTCAATGACTTATATGAAAGTGATGAAAATCTAGAATGATGATCAGTTTTGGTGGTAATTCTAAAAACATTTCTTTCTATGTATTAACTTCTGGAGGGGAAAATGTATTTAAAATAGTGTCTTTTTTTTTAAGGATATTACTTATTTACTTGACAGAGACATAACAAGAGAGGGAACACAAGCAGGGGGAGTAGGAGAGGGAGAAGCAGGCTTCCTGCGGGGCTCGATGCGGGGCTCGATGCGGGGCTCAATCCCAGGACCCTGGGATCATGACCTGAGCCGAAGGCAGACGCTTAATGCCTGAGCCACCCAGACACCCCTAAAATAGTGTCTCTTGAGAGTGAATCTTGTTTGTGAAATGTAAACAAAGTTAGGTAAGGTAGGAAGAATAAGGATGTGGAGAAAATTCTCACATTATTTTATTTTTGTGACAAAGATAATTAATGAGCCCAGGACACTGGATGAATGAAGACTTTTTTTTTCATTAGGAGATATTCAGGTATTTATAAGTAACTTTCCTAACATAAATACATATATTTACAATGAAAGGAATTCTAAACTATAATTGTAATAACATTGTTTGGGTGTGAAATTGCTTAGCTGTGAAAGATAGAAGTTGTGGTTAAATTATTATCAACATAATTGACTCTTTAATCTTGAGGTTGAAATTTTAAAGTTTTTTCTCATTTTGTCTAATTAGATCAGAAGATATAAATAAGGTTCCAATGTAAGCAGTTACCACTTTCCTTTATGTAGGTACTTCCTCTCTTAAAAAAAAGAATAAAGCTACATATTGAACACTTTAAGTAGTTTTTATTTTATTTCTATATTAATTTCTACTACTGACCAGATTTCCTTTTATTTATTTATTTATTTATTTATTTATTTATTTATTTATTTATTTATTTAAATATTTATTTACCAGAGAGAGAGAGAGAGAGAGAGAGAGAGAAAACATGTGAGTGGGGGAGGGGTGAGGGAGAGGGAGAGAGAGAAGCCTCAAACAGACTTTGAGCAGGGAGCCTGATGTGAAGCTCAATCCCAGGACCCTGAGATCATGGCCTGAGCTGAAATCAAAAGTTGGATGCTCAACTGACTGAGCTACCCAGGATCCCCGAAGGTGGGCTCTTATTAACCATGACTGACCTTTTCTCCAGGAGTTTAAACATTGCTAGGGGCAACACACCCTTTTCTTACATTCACAGAATCTTTTGTTAAATAAAATCATTATTTACTGCAGGAAGGAGGAGTCATCACCCTTCAAGCATCAAAATATGCTGATACCTCTCCCATCCTGAAAACAACAACCCAAATCAAATTTTCTTGACACACTCAGCTACCTACCACCTATATTCTCTGTCCTCACTTAGAGCAAAATTTCTCAAAAGAATTGTCTGTTCATCTGTCTCCGCTTTCTTGCCTCCTGTCCTTCTTTGTAGCCACTCCAGCCATGCTCTGGCCCCATACTCCACTTGAAAGGGACTCTTATCAAGGTCACATGTGACCTCCTATTGTTGCATCCTTGGGTCAGTTCTCAGTCCTCATCTCAGTTGACCAAGAATAGCATTTGCTATGCCCTCCACATTGCCTTCCAAGACACCCAACACTGTTGGTTTTTCCTCCATCTCATGAAATTGCTCTTCTATAGGCTCCTTCCCTAGTTTTTCTTTTAAATTTTTTATTATTATGTTAATCACCATACATTACATCATTGGTTTTTGGTGTAGTGTTCCATGATTCATTGTTTGTGCATAACACCCAGTGCTCCATGCAGAATGTGCCCTCTTTAATACCCAGCACCAGGCTAACCCATCCCCCCACCCCCTCCCCTCTAGAACCCTGTTTGTTTTTCAGAGTCCATCGTCTCTCATGGTTCGTCTCCCCCTCCGATTTACTCCCCTTCATTCTTCCCCTCCTGCTATCTTCTTCTTTTTTTTTCTTAAAATATATTGCATTATTTGTTTCAGAGGTACAGATCTGTGATTCAACAGTCTTGCACAATTCACAGCGCTCACCATAGCACATACCCTCCCCAATGTCTATCACCCAGCCACCCTCTCCCTCCCACTCCCCACCACTCCAGCAACCCTCAGTTTGTTTCCTGAGATTAAGAATTCCTCATATCAGTGAGGTCATATGATACATGTCTTTCTCTGATTGACTTATTTCACTCAGCATAACACCCTCCAGTTCCATCCACATCATTGCAAATGGCAAGATTTCATTCCTTTTGATGGCTGCATAATATTCCATTGTGTATATATACCACATCTTCTTTATCCATTCATCTGTCGATGGACATCTTGGCTCTTTCCACAATTTGGCTATTGTGGACATTGCTGCTATAAACATTGGTGTGCACGTACCCTTTCAGATCCCTACATTTGTATCTTTGTGGTAAATACCCAGTAGTGCAATTGCTGGATAATATGGCAGCTCTATTTTCAACTGTTTGAGGAACCTCCATACTGTTTTCCAGAGTGGTTGCACCGGCTTGCATTCCCACCAACAGTGTAGGAGGGTTCCCCTTTCTCCACATCCCCGCCAACATCTGTCGTTTCCTGACTTGTTAATTTTAGCCATTCTGACTGGTGTGAGGTGGTATCTCATAGAGGTTTTGATTTGGATTTCCCTGATGCCGAGCGATGTTGAGCACTTTTTCATGTGTCTGTTGGCCATTTGGATGTGTTCTTTGGAAAAATGTCTGTTCATGGCTTCTGCCCATTTCTTGATTGGATTATTTGTTCTTTGGGTGTTGAGTTTGATAACTTCTTTATAGATTTTGGATACTAGCCCTTTATCTGATATGTCATTTGCAAATATTTTCTCCCATTCTGTCGGTTGTCTTTTGGTTTTGTGGACTGTTTCTTTTGCTGTGCAAAAGCTTTTTAACTTGATGAAATCCCAATAGTTCATTTTTGCCCTTGCTTCCCTTGCCTTTGGCGATGTTTCTAGGAAGAAATTGCTGTGGCTGAGGTCGAAGAGGTTGCTGCCTGTGTTCTCCTTTAGGATTTTGATGGACTCCTGTCTCACACAGATTTCCTTTTTATAAGTATTCTTTATTTTACTTTTAATAATTTCAGTATTCTATCATTAGCAATGTATCTTCCAAATATGTCCCTCATTGCCCTCATATTTGTTAGAATAAAAGAAATTTTGTTTGTACTTGTAAGAAAGTACTTGAAAACTTCATATAATGCATAACACTTTAAAATTATGAATCCTCTCTTGACCGCCTTCTTTTGGTTTGTGAAAGCCTGAAATTAATATGCATTGTTTAGACTTTCAGTGCTAAGATTATTAAGGTTGATGTGTACAACTTTTAAGTGATATGTCTTATTTACAGTGTTCGGTGGTCCATTACTATAGCATTTGAGAGGAACCATACGATTATGGTCTTAGAGGTTGTCCTGTAAATATACTAATTTTATTCCATTTCCCTACTATCCTTGTCGATAGAATGGCTTTTTCTTTTTGTTTTATTTTCTTAGAGGACTTATAAGGCTGTCAACAAAATGGATTAATTTTATACCTCTGTCATCATAAAATGTTCTACCCTAACAAAGAGTTATCCTTGCGTTTAAAGTGTGATACTTTCACTGTGCCAAAAATTATTGAGAGATATCGGGTCAGAATAATCTGTTCTTATCAGAATCTTTAAAACCTAGCTTCCTGGTTCATGTTAAGTGTTACATAACCCTGAAGAAGTATATAACTATGATAAAATAACTTGCCCAGATGTAACTTTTAATGTATATTCTCTCTCTACCCAGTAATTTGTTACTAGAATATCAAATCACTCTAGCACTGAATCATCTCCAGATATTACCCAATAGAGGCAATAGACTATACAATGCGTCTAATAATGAACAAAGATACTAGGAACAATAGAGTAGCATATATCTCATATTTCAGAAGTGCCCTGCTATATTTGGAGAATTATGCTCCAGTTCATATTTATCACAGTTCCACCCTTATTGGCTTGTAGTGGCTTCATATGCCCAAGGGATGTCAAACTTCTTTATCTTCTAAAGCCAAAGGCATTGCTTCATCTACTTGGCCTGATCTCTACATCAGGACAGGAAACGTGGCAGAGACCATGCCTGGCTCTCCTCTCTTATATGCCTTCAAACCAGTTGCAATGGCCTATTTCTGTCTCCAATCCTCAGAGAAATTGTTTTATAGTGAATATTTTTTTTTCTTTTATGATTAAAAGAAACTATTCTAATTAATGATTGGAATCAGATTGAAAGAAATATAGTAAGTTAAAAATAAAAGAATGGAACAAGCTTCCATTCTGATGAGCAATTCTTAAGACAAAGACTCTTCACATTATTCTGGTAGAGCTCACTCTGTATTTCCCTTGGTAGCATCAGAGAAAGCTTAGACCTTTCATGAGAAAACACATACTGACAGGTTAACGTATCTACATAAAGATGACTTTTTTTTTTGCATTTAACGAAAATAATAAGTAATTCAGATATTAATGTATTTCTCAATGTTGATTTCATGTGTAACATTAGATATCCTCTGTTCATTCATTAATTCTCCAGCCAACATTACTGAGTGCCTACTATAGGTCATATTCTTTGTGACACTGTAGATTCAAAATTATAGCCTGACAAGCAGAAATATCCCTAAGTCATCCTACAGGCTAATTCTGGGTTTCCTGGACAATGAAATAGCTGGGACTTGAAGATGCCTCTCTGCTTTCTTCATCAGTATGTAACCTGGCTTCCCATGGTGCCGCAAGTTTCCCATGTACTTTCCCAGACAACTCTTGTCAATATCTGATATCAAAATTCAGACTTCCAGTCAACCAAATTAACTGATAATTTCTTCTTCCACAACTGACAAAATTGTTGTCCTACTCACCCTACCAAAAGGCAAAGCAGCTCTCCCCTCCCCCCCTCGCCGGAAGGCACATCTGTATTTCCTGTACAGCAGAGCGGCCTGGACCAGCAGCCCCGTCCTGGAAAGGATGTATGCCTTCTTGTTTATTGCCAAGCATGGGCTTGTGAATTTACCCAGATAGGCGCTTGTCAGGACACACTGTGTGGGTTTGGAGTCCAGTGGAGGGGACTTGGCCCTCTGTTCTCCCCTCTAATAAATAACCCTAAGAAAATTCAGCTTTTTCACAGGGTAGCAGACTCTTGGGAGCCAAGTAATCTGAATTTAGATACTAATTGGCTAACATAAGAGACTCTAGGGCTTTTTGGAGGTTGTTAACTCCTCCCGTAGGTGGCTGGGGTAGGAGAGAAAACTGTCTTTTGATGGGAGAAGGAGAATCTCTAATTTGAAATTTCTTGCTAGGCTACCCAAAATGAATCCCCAGGTTATCTTCCAGGCAGTCCTGATCTTCATACCACAGAACTTGACATGACATGTTATTGACTTCAATAAAGTTACAGTTAAGCAAGGATAAACCAAACATTTAAGCCAAAGAAATCATTGTCAGTAGTGGTACAAAGAATGTCAACTGTTGTGAGGATGTGGCAGGATTGCTGTTTGCCTCCCTAACAGATTTTTTTTTTCATCCTTCCTAATAATGGTACCCTGTATTTGAAGCTGTGAACTTGACCTACCAAGATAAACAAAGCATTTTCTAAGCTATCTTGCAACTGGTGCTGCTGAGACTAAGTTCTGACTATTGAGGTGTAAGCACAGCTTTAGATTTTGCTTTCAGAAATCTTCTTTAAGTAGACTAATTTTTCCTCCCCACTTCTTCTGTTGTTGCTTAAGGTCCAGTGGTCAAAATTGGGATGCTAGCAGTGTTCTTGGGCTAGGAGAAAGAGCCACAGACTGGTGATGGAGGAGTGATAAACCAGAGTCATCCCTGAGGACGGTAGAGCCAAAGCCACCTCCCAGAACTGGCAAAATGGTGACTCCTAATCTTTAATGTGAGAAACATAACTCCCTATCTTGTGTGAATCGTTGTCTTTTTGGGATTTGCTCTTAAGCATAAATAAACCTAATCCCAACTGATAATGTTTTCAGAACTATCGATGTTGGATTTGAGAGAGCTGGGGAAGAAGGACAGTTTTGGGACACCAGGACAAAGGCATGGCTGCCAGGACAGTCTGCAAATGCATTCTTTGTACCAACATAATGTGGGGCTTTCCCCTAATTTGTTTTTGACTCCTAGTTGGTAAAGATCAGAGAGTGTCAGCAAAAGAAGTCAGAGGCTCTGGCAGGAAGTACCAGTAGGATAAGACAGGGGGCCCCGAAACACAGGTTAGGGAATTAAATACACATATAAACATACACACACGTACACATATGAATATATACATAGGTATGTGTACGTGTGTATGAATATATGTGTGTATGTTTATATTTTTATGGACACGAATAAAGCAACTTTTGAAAGAATAACTTCTTTTCATACCTAAGTTCAACAAAAATATTCAAAATTAGAATATTTATTTTCATGTTATTTTTTTCACTAATTTTTTAGTCCAGAAATTAAAACAAAGTTAGGGCAAATAAGTGTTTTCTCGATATTTATTATGGGATATTAACTTCACTGTTATATGTCTTTTATCTTAATTCTTGAGCATGTTGGCTTTATTGTAATAGATCTTCAAGTTGTAAATTAAATTAAAGAGATCCTCCTTGATTAAAATATGAATGCTACATGAAAGTACCTCAGTGTGGCAAGTCCAAATCCAAATGATTTAACTGTGACTCTATTCTTTGAGTGTTTTGCTTAGTCTATTAAAAATAATGACAAACCTTCAAGATTTCAAAGAAATCCATAAGGATTTTGTTCAATCAAAGGGTTGCTGAAACATTTCTAGAGAGTCGACATGGTGGCTTTTATAGATTATGAAGACGGTCATTAAAAAATAAGATGGTATTTATCGGAGTAACATGAAAAAAGCATCCCAGCATGCTGTAAGTGATAATGGGAATTTTTACTAATTTATAACTATCACACGGTGTTTTTGTAACACAATCCTGGGCTTTGAGTGAAGCAAATGGGGCTTATTGATAAAGACTTTTGGTTTCTAAGTAGTTGACATCTTAAGTGAAATACTTAGAACTAATAGCTTAATTAGTAAAATTGTCAGTTCTGGTTTTCCTCTCAAATGCAATTATTAGATAATGTTAGCTTGCTGACATTGATGGTTTTTCATACAAAAGTGAAAAAAGATAACATTGAGATCTTTACAAGAAGTCTCTTCGCAGTTTGTATCAAGCACATTTTCTTTTGCTATACATCAACATAGATTTTGCCTGATCTTTTATTTTACAATTCATATCTTAGAAATAAGATAATCAAATAAGATAAGATAATCAAGTAAGATTGGTCAAAAAATAAATTTGAGGGAGAACATGAAGAAAAATTTGAGGTACACTTTTCTGTTATAAACCAAATGGAGACTCAATATAAAGGTCTAATAAGGACCAAAGTAAGAATAACCTAAAGGTCTCTCCACATTATGAGCACACATTTGTAATGAGGGCCACCATTTCCTATGCTTTCTGATCGTTAATGGAATTTAATTTCTTCATTCCCTATGTCCCCTTGACTTTATTTCTCTACTTTGATTCTTAAATGGTCTGCCTCTGTGTTGCTTTTTTATGTAGGATGCCCCACATTAGGCAGTAAGTTCCCTCAAGGACAAACCCTGTCTGGGGCAGCTATAGATAAGTAATTTTGGTCCTAGCCTAGGCTTACTCATTGGTGCCCACTATGAAAGTCAATTACGGGAATACTGTTACAGCAACAATGCCTAGAATGCCTTGACAAAGGTGGCTTAGCACTGCAAATTCCCTGCAATTGTTAATCAGTTAAACAAACAAACAAAACAAAAACAAGCCCTTAAACTGATTTGGAGAGCAATTTCTTAGTGTTTATCAGCAGCCTTCAAAGTATTTTCATTTTTTGACTAAGCAGTTCCCATTTTTCATGTATATTCCAAGAAAACAGACAAGAAATACCCTGAGATTTTGACAGGTTTTAGGCACTAAGATATTTACAGCCACTTTGACTGTAGCGTTCAAATACTGGAAACAATTTAAAAACTCAACAGAGAGGAAGTAATTAAAGAAACCCTGCCGCAACTGGCCAGTGTTATATTATACAGTTATATAAAACTAGTGATAGTAATAGCAGAGCAAAATGGATATTTTGGTATTTTTTTTTGGTTAATTTCAAGATGCTGATATAAGTGGCATTCTTTAAAAAAAACAGTTTTGAATCATGAAATAAAATGAGAGTAAATACATGATACATTTCCAATGCAATAAATTATAATTGTAAGTCATGGAGTGGAATTGTAAATTTATACTTTCTATTCAAATATTCATTAACATAAAGTATTTTCAGTGAGCCAGAAATAATATAAAGTAAAAAAAAATTGATTATAAAATATCCAAATCAAAATGATATTTGATCTCTTTTGAAAAAGCACTATTTTAAAAAAGTGTCAATATTGTCAATGTTAACTCATGAATCTATTTTTGTGTAGATTGTTCCCTGCTGCTGAAGAAGCTCATTCTGACTCTATACAAGTTAAGAGAGTGATGAAGAAACAGGCTATAAAATAAGTCCAAATACTTTATTCTAAATCTGTCATCTTCAAATAATACAAACCTTAGTTGATAGTTTTAAGAAGATCATTTAAAATAAGAATTTAGAGGGCTTTTTTTTTTTCTGGCTCTACAAACTTTTTATTGATGGCAAGCTGTATATTTTGTTTTTGTTACAATGAACAGTTTCCTGATTTGTCTTTTTATAAACTTTATCATCAATAAATGGAAGTTTGGAGGAAGACTTAACTATATAACAATTTCAGTACTGTTATGTTTGTATTCCATTTATTTTCAATGTCTTTGAAGTAGAGTAAGAATTGTTCTCGAAAAAGAGTTGCAAAATCACAATGCATTTGCCTATTTAGATTCACTGGCACAGAACTATCTAGGCTTATAGATTAGTAATTGATTTGTCTTTCACATTAATCATATCATAGAGTCAGTGATTTTCATCTGAATAAAATAATGATACAGATTTCGGATATTTTAAATGCCAGCATGATGACATAATGCTAAAAAAACAGACCAGTGTAATAATTTTTAAAAATAGCCTTGAATACTGAAATAACTGAACATCAGAGATATTGCAAACAGTGTTTTAAATATTACCTATAAAAACTATTCAATGACAAGGAGGATTAAAATGGTATAATTCCAAGTAAAGAACAAAAAGATACAAAATTACATACACAATAGTATTAACAATAATAAGTACTATGTGGTAAATGTTTTTATGCACCAGCCACTTTAAAGCATCCAGTGGATATAAATTCATGTACATTTTGAGATAACTCCATGAGCTAAATGTGCATTATCTTTTTAGAAATAAAGATCTGAGGCTTAGCAAGAATAGAATGTGTCCAGCGTCATCTATTGGTGAGTGGCGGCGTCTGAATCCCATCTGATAGACCATGGTTTCACCTGTCTTATCAGTGTTGTAAAATTGGTTTGCCAGCAACCCTTAAGAGATTTTTTTAGCATTGCAAACTCAGCATGTAGACACATACATGTAAACACCCACATAACTTTGTATACATAAATATGTAACTTTAAAGAGCACCATATACTGACTTAGTCATCATTTTTAGCTTGTGTCCTAATAATTGGGTTTTGTGTTTTGGTGAAGTAGATCTGTTTCTTCCTGTCAGAGCAACAGGAAAACAAACTTCCTCTTTCCAGAAGTGGTCTTAAGAAGTAGCCAAAGATCTTGGCCAATTTTTTGTCAGAAAAACATGAATATCAATTATGGAAAAACTAGAATTGTTTTCACTCAAACTCACCTAGTATTCTATTAGATAAAACTAAACTGTGTTCAGCTTAACTCATTTACTTGCTGGGAGGTCTGCTTTCTGGCTAACATCCTAGCTGACTCACAAGAATGTCACTGTTCAAAATCAAACATGTTATAGGAAGCAAGTTGCTTAGTGGATAGAGGTCAGAAACGAGTATATCTGAGTTGCGTTCTAAAGGAAATTCCTGGCCTTATCCTCCAATATTATTACTGCACAACTCCCATAGAGGCAAAATCATGGCAGGATCTTAGAAGTTCATAGAACATTTGTTCCTTCACATCTTGAATATTTGTTGAGCACCTAATAGCAACGCACTATTGCAAGGTAATGAGGTAATAGTAAACAAGATGAAGCCTGATGAAACTTATGTCTATGTTGTTTATTGTTGCCCCGTTGAAACGGTATCACCAGTGCCTAGGATTATTTCTTAGATATGCCATTGGAATGTCTAAATTGAGCTTCCTCTCTTTTCCTCCTCCACCTCTCAAACAAACAAAAAATTGGAAACCTTGTCTACTTCTACATTTGAGTTAAGGACAATTCCATCCTAACTGTTACTTGAGACACAAGCCTTAGGATCACCTTTGACTCTTCTCTCTTTTACCCAACATCTAACCCATCAGCAAATTCTGTGAGCTCTGCCTTCAGAATCCATCTAGAAACATTTTACTTCTCACTGCCACAACCACCTTGACCATGGCCCAAGCCACCATCATCTCTCTCCTGGATTTCTCTGTAAGTTTTTTTTTTTTTTTTTTTTAAGATTTTATTTATTTATTTGAGAGAGAGAGAATGAGAGACAGAGAGCACGAGAGGGAAGAGGGTCAGAGGGAGAAGCAGACTCCCTGCTGAGCAGGGAGCCCGATGCGGGACTTGATCCCGGGACTCCAGGATCATGACCTGAGCCGAAGGCAGTCGCTTAACCAACTGAGCCACCCAGGCGCCCTCTCTGTAAGTTTCTTAAATGGATTTTCTATTCTCGTCTTTGGCCTTCACATAATTGGTACTCAGTATAGGAGCCGGAGTGATCTTTTCAAAAATATTACTTGTATAATGACATTCCTCAACTCAAAACCATCACATGACAATCTATGTTCATTCAGAATTGAAGCCAAAGTTCTTCCACTGACACATAGGACCTTGCATGATCTTTACTCATTTTTACCTAATGTTACCTTCTATAATTTCTCTCTCCCTCTCCACCAATCAACTCTAGTAACACTAACCTCATTTGGGAATTTATTCTGACAAGTCCCCCACCTGAAAATGTTTTCCTCCTAGTTTTCACATGGGTTTGTCTATCTCTCAGCACTGACATACTGCTTATGCACTTCAGGTAACGTTGCTGAAACGTTACCTTATAAATGAGACCCTTCCTGACTAATGAACCACACAGCCCTAAATTTATCACTCCTTCCTTTTCTTTATTTTTCTCAACAGCATTTACTCCAATTTGAGAAACTATATATTGTTTATATATTCTTTTCCTGGTAGACTGTAAAAGCCAAGAGAATAGAGACATTGGTTTAATTTGAACTCTTTACTGTTGGACCCATTGCATGTGGGACAGTACCTGGTATATAACCAACACTCAATAAATATTCATTGAATGGTTAAATCAACTAATCAATCATTAAATCCATCAAATTTGAGCAGTAAATGAATAAAGACCCTGTGAATGGCTAAGAGAGAGACAAGATTATTGCTTTCTGGAGTTCACAGTCTAGGAGAAATCATTAAACAGGCAATTATATTTATATGTGTACATGTACATATAAGATATGTCTACAGATTTACATATATAGAAGCATGAATCAGATGCACTGTAGAAGATGGAGTATGTTTTGGGGCACCTGGGTGGCTCAGTCGTTAAGCGTCTGCCTTCGGCTCAGGTCATGATCCCAGGGTCCCGGAATCCAGCCCCACATTCAGCTCCCTGCTTGGCGGGAAGGGAAGCCTGCTTCTCCCTCTCCCACTCCCCCTGCTTGTGTTCCCTCTCTCGCTATGTCTCTCTCTGTCAAATAAATAAACAAAAATCTAAAAAAAAAAAAAGAAAGAAAGAAAATGGAGTATGTTAGTTGCCTTGCCAGGGCTGCCTGCTACAAATTCTTTGTATTAGGGACCAAGGCAATTTCTGAAAGAGCACCTCACCTAATAGAACAGGGCATCAGGCAGACAAATTTTTGCCATTAACAAAGTTGTGAAACAGTCCACAAGATCACTCTCATTTCTGACATCACTGCAGATTTCAGGGGTTCCCTAGATCACCCTCAGTTTTGATGATTCACTAAAAGAATTCACAGAACTCACTGAAAGCTGTTGAACTCACAGTTATAATTTATAAAGGATACAGATCAGAATCAGACAAAGAGAAGAGAGACATGAGAGTGAGTCGGGGAAAGTTTCCCACGTGGAGCTTCTAGTTGTCCTCTCCCAAAGTAGTCAGGGCTAGTGCTAACTGCTCCTAGCAATGGTATGAAAAGATGCACAGAGTACTGCCAGACAGGAAGGTTCCCACAAGCCTTAGCATCCAGAGGATTTATAGAGATGGTTGGCTGCCTATGTGACCAAATTTTCTCTCCCGTTTCTTTGGTTGTCAAGCTGATACTGCATAACCCGAAGTCCCTAACATACATCACATTGTTAACATAGACTCTTTGATGTGGACCAAGGCTTTCCCATAAAAAAAAGAAATACCCTTTTATCAGGCAAGAATTTCCAAGATCTTAGGGATTAACTCCCTGGGACCAAGGGCAAAGGTCAGACTTCTCTTTGAGCAAGGTAAAATTCTTTACTACACACAAAGCTCAATTTGTAAAAAGAACATATTTCTTCCGAGTCTAGCATTTTTCCTGTTATTCAGATATTTTCTCTAGTCCAAGGCCTCTGTGTGCCCAGACCTTGGCCATTTTCTATAAATACAGCTTTCTTTACCTTGGGAGCTTCTTTTCATTTCACTCCATTCACATGTAAGAATGGGAGCAGTCACGTTTCTAGAGGCCTTGTCATCCTGATCATAGAGTGGAGGGTAACATGATCCAATTAAAGACTTTTCTCAGAACTTTTGAAATTGGAAAAAGGGGAAGACTAAAACTCTCCAATGCAAGGCAAAAATTTGAAACTCAGGACTTCTAAGTGGACAGACAATTCTAGTGGATGCAGGCTCTGGAGCAAAATTATGTAGAAGTGATTTACCTAACAGTACCTAAGGAGCTAGGAGCTGACCAATCATTCCCATGCCTCAGTTTTTTCACCTTTAAAATGGGATAATGATAATTTATTGATTCTAAGATTGCTACAAGGATCATATGAATTACATGCAGGGGAGTTAGGACTATTAGTAAGTCCTTTGTGTTAGCTCTTGTTATTGTTGCCAGGAGAGGTGGGTTTTTAGCAGAAGAAAATAAAGAGTATTCCCACAGAGAAAACATGAAATCTGGATAATTTTGCAGATGAATTTTGTCAAATTTTCAAGGAACATATCATTTTAATTAATCTTATGCAAAAATTTAGAGAATAAGAATAAAGAGGCAGCCTAGCCTATAAGCCCTGTATAACACTGGAACAACAAAGCAAGGATCATACCAAAAAAATAATAATAGTCTAATACATCAATGTATAAAAACAGACAAGTTTGAAGTTAGACCAAGAATAAAACTTCAGAATATCTTTAAGTCAATTTACCACATTAGCTGGCTAAAGGAGAAAAAAAAATAACACAGTGGCCTCAGTAGATATAGAAAAGAACCATTTGTTAAAATTCAATACTCATTCCTGATTTAAAAAAAATGAATAATAGAAAAATATGTTTAGATTATAGCAAATATCAGTGTTATGGGGAACATTAGGAATGCTTGCTTTAATCAGGAAGAAAAACCAAAAATGACTTATTTTCACTTCTTTGAAATATTATACTAAAAGCCTGGCTAAGAGAGTAAGAAAACGAAATATAATGTATTAGGATCAAAAAGAATAAACAGAACTTCTATTATATACATATTATTTTATAGCATATACATTTTGAGAAATAATAAAAAAGAATGACAAAATGACTAGATACAAGATGAGTATGTAAAAATTGATTGCATTTTGCCCCAATTAAAAATACCATTTACACTATCAACAAAAGCCCCAACATATTCTGAAATGTATAACATAATTTGGAAGACCTATACGGAGAATATTATGAAATTTTAGCATAAGTCTTCCTAGAAAATTTAAATAGAGTGATGTAATCCTGTCACTGCTCCATAAAAATGATCTATAGATTCAGTTAAATTGGAAACAAAATCTCAAGAGAGTTTTAAAAAAACCAACAATAAAGTCATCTCAACTTTATTGGGACAGGTATAGGTTGGCAACAAGTAAGAAGCTTGACGATATCAAGTATTGGTGTGGATATAGATCAAGTGAAATTTTATATTTTAGTGTATCCACTTAGGGAAAAAAAAAAAACCTACCCTTTAGCAATTGTATTCCTAGGTGTATAATTGGAGAAACTCTTGCACATAAGCCCTGGGAGACAGATACAAAAATGTACATAGCAGTTCAGTTTGTAATACTAAAAACAAACAAAAACCAAAATACTAAAACACAAATACCTGAACATAAGGAAGAGAACTGATAAATAAACTGAATTATACTCACATAATGGAATATTTTTTCAGTAATGAAAATGAAACAAATTATTAAGTCTTAGAAATGTAATGAGGAGAGAAAAAACCAAGTCACTGAAAATGAAATAAAAGTATAATGCCATTTTTATGAATCCCCCCAAAACATAAACCAACCTTCTGTGCAGGAATAGTGCTAAAACCATAAAAAGCAAGGGAATCATACTAAAAAATTCAGGATAGTGTTTACTTCTGGGTGAGAGACAAAAATAAGATACATAGAAGGAATAGACCATATATGTGCAGTGGTATCTAGTTTATTCTTATGTTTTATAGCTTCTATATGCCTGCACAGGGTTTTCATCTGTATGGAATATTTCTTTTTTAAAATAATGAATAAAAATTAAACAAAAGAATGAAGTTGTGTGTGAATAATGCTTGCCGCAAATGAGAGAGGGTCTATATTCCAGAACTACTAAAATCATATCACGTAACTTATTTTTCCTATGCTGTTGACCCATGATGTTCTCCCTCTCTTTAAAACTTTTAAAGCATTTATCATAGTTCTATCCACTCAGCAGGCAGCCAGTGAATATTAATTGATGGCAATTATGACATTTATGCTTATGTTAGGTTCTATTGTATTCTTTAGGCTAATGTTACTTGAACAGTTTTTTCTCTCATTTAACTATCCTGGGGAGGTTGAATTGCAATGAGGCACACTGTTTTTCAGTCCGTGTCAATACAAGTTCCATGATTAATTACACATAAAGAAGAACTTGCTTTTAGTCAATAAATTACACATCTGACCTTTTTATTAGAGTCCATATATTTTTAAATTAAGCACCTTTAAACTAGGAATTGCAATGTGCTTTATGAATATTAATTCATTGGTTTCCATAAAATTTCAAGAGAGGTTGTTAAAATTACTATCCTAACATAACTTTAAAGATTCTCGTTTTTATAAATGTGTAAAATGGAGGAAATTAGCGATCAGTTCTCACAGGAGTGTTTTTGAGTATTTTTTTTAATGCATTATTAATCCTTGCAAATACTTCGTTTGTACTCAGTTAAGCAAAGCAGTGTTAACATTTCTTGATAAGGAAATCTGATATGATTTTATGATAAGAAAATTTAGAAAACACCATCACAGATTACTTCAAACTCAAAAATAAAATACTGAAATAATTACCTCTGTAGCAAAGAGGCGCTACACTCTTAGGCTAATTGCCAACATTTTCTTCCTAGGAGTCATACATCCATACCTAGTGTTTAAAAGCATGGGCTTTGTATTCAGAAAGCCTGAGTTTCAGTCTCACTTTGGCTACTTACAAATTCTGTGATCTTGGTAACTAACTGGGTCTTGGTTTTACTGGGGAATATAAAGCTCAGCTTCATAGTTCTGCATTAGCCTCATAGTTTGCTATGACCATTAAATGAGATAATACGTATCAAGCACACTTCTTGAATGTAGCAATTTTCAATAAATGTGAGCAATTTGCAATCATTATTTCATAATAGACCAGCATAGGAGTATTCCTATGGAATTCTTCCAGGGATCCTTCTGTTGATAATAGATTTGACTAATAAGGAAATAGAGAAGTAATTTTAGGTACAAAATCTACCCTTCTGGAATGAAATAAAATTTATCTCAAAGATTGTATTTAGGACAAAAGCTAGACAAAATTGTGAAATAGGCGAATTGGGTCTCTATTCTAACTTTACCTTCACTTTCTCCGTTCTTTCAATTCGTACCCTTGACTAGGTCTTTCTTCTAGTCTTCTCCCAAACATCAACTACCTTTCTCTACATTTGGCACATTATTGCAGCATGCAATAATGTACATAGCATGCCTTGTTACATTAGCTAATAATAGCTGAACCTATGCAAGGATGTTTAAACTTTTGTACCAAGACACAAGGGAGTGAATCACTTAGGGTGAACTTAGGGCTAACTAGGTCAGTGAAGGATAGATTTTCGCTTTGAGCTGCCCGTCCTGTTTCTAATTCTTGACTTTGATGAGGTAACTAGGGTATATATATCTATACCTAGGTTTGACTATTGGATTATCTTGGCCACTTAGTAAAGCTGTCAAAGTTATTTATTTATTTATTTATTTATTTATTTATTTATTTATTTATTGCAAATACAAATGTAACTGAATAAGCTTTGGACTGTGTTCAGTTCCACTGGCCCCCAAGTTTTCTTTCCTATTTCTTCTTAGAGTGGTAATAAAACCATACCAACTCTTAGCATCAGATCTTCTCAAAGTAACATGCAAAGACTGAAAGGAAATGTCTGTCTTTGTGTGCCCATATTTGTGTTTCTCCTAAACTTTTCTAGAACCCTGCTGCCTATAGATTCTCCCTTAATGTTGTCTAGAATTGCTTCATGCGGTCATTCCTAAAGTGATGCTGGTCAGAGGAATGGAAGTATCCCTTTCAGCTTGGGCAGAGGTGGGACTGGCTACCACTATGGGGAACATTTTCTGTCCTGCCACCTTCTTATCTCCGCATCACCTGGTCTGGGCAAGATTCTCTCAGGATTTCTCACAGATTGAAGCCCTTAGTTCACATTTCTGTCATGGCATGTTAAACATATTTTTATTATACCATGTCTAAGCTGTATGCAATTGATATTAACAGTCTTGTCAATAAAGTGTGAGCTCCTGAGAGCCTGGGCTGTATCTTTCTCAGTTCTGCAGCCCCAGAGGAGGTTCTTCATGTCTAATGAAGTGAATGAAAGACGGAGGGATGGAATGTTTTTCCTTGACTAAAGCATATTTCTATTCTGGAATTTTGTCATTTATCAGAATATTTTATACATATTTATCTTTTTTTTCTTTTTTTACGTTTTATTTTTTTTTTATAATTTTTTATTGTTATGTTAATCACCATACATTACATTACTAGTTTTTGATGTAGTGTTCAATGATTCATTGTTTGTGCATAAGACCCAGTGCTCCATGCAGAATGTGCCCTCTTTAATACCCATCACCAGGCGAACCCATCCCCCCACCTGTCTCCCCTCTAGAACTCTCAGTTTGTTTTTCAGAGTCCATCGTCTCTCATGGTTTGTCTCCCCCTCCGACTTACTCCCCTTCATTCTTCCCCTCCTGCTATATTCTTCTTTTTTTTTTTTAACATATATTGCATTATTTGTTACAGAAGTACAGATCTGTGATTCAACAGTCTTGCACAATTCACAGCGCTCACTATAGCACATACCCTCCCCAATGTCTATCACCCAGCCACCCCGTCCCTCCCACCCCCCACCACTCCAGCAACCCTCAGTTTGTTTCCTGAGATTAAGAATTCCTCATATCAGTGAGGTCATATGATACGTGTCTTTCTCTGATTGACTTATTTCACTCAGCATAATACCCTCCAGTTCCATCCACGTTGTTGCAAATGGCAAGATCTCATTCCTTTTGAAGGCTGCGTAATATTCCATTGTGTATGTATACCACATCTTCTTTACCCATTCATCTGTCCATGGACATCTTGGCTCTTTCCACAGTTTGGCTATTGTGGATATTGCTGCTATAAACACTGGGGTGCACGTAGCCCTTCAGATGCCTACATTTGTATCTTTGTGGTAAATACCCAGTAGTGCAATTGCTGGATCGTATGGTAGCTCTATTTTCAACTTTTTGAGGAAGCTCCATACTGTTTTCCAGAGTGGTTGCACCAGCTTGCATTCCCACCAACAGTGTAGGAGGGTTCCCCTTTCTCCGCATCCCTGCCAACATCTGTCGTTTCCTGACTTGTTAATTTTAGCCATTCTGACTGGTGTAAGGTGGTATCTCATTGAGGTTTTGATTTGGATTTCCCTGATGCCGAGCGATGTTGAGCACTTTTTCATGTGTCTGTTGGCCATCTGGATGTGTTCTTTGGAAAAATGTCTGTTCATGTCTTCTACCCATTTCTTGATTGGATTAATTGTTCTCTGGGTGTTGAGTTTGATAACTTCTTTATAGATTTTGGATACTAGCCCTTTATCTGATATGTCATTTGCAAATATTTTCTCCCATTCTGTCGGTTGTCTTTTGGTTTTGTGGACTGTTTCTTCTGCTGTACAAAAGCTTTTTATCTTGATGAAACCCCAATAGTTCATTTTTGCCCTTGCTTCCCTTGCCTTTGGCGATGTTTCTAGGAAGAAGTTGCTGCGGATGAGGTCGAAGAGGTTGCTGCTTGTGTTCTCCTTTAGGATTTTGATGGACTTCTGTCTCACGTTTAGGTCTTTCAACCATTTTGAGTCTCTTTTTGTGTGTGGTGTGAGGAAATGGTCCAGTTTCATTCTTCTGCATGTGGCTGTCCAATTTTGCCAACACCATTTGTTGAAGAGACTGTCTTTTTTCCATTGGACATTCTTTCCTGCTTTGTCAAAGATTAGTTGACCATAGAGTTGAGGGTCCATTTCTGGGCTCTCGATTCTGTTCCATTGATCTATGTGTCTGTTTTTGTGCCAGTACCATACTGTCTTGATGATGACGGCTTTGTAATAGAGCTGGAAGTCTGGAATTGTGATGCCGCCAGCTTTGCTTTTCCTTTTCAATATTCCTCTGGCTATTCGGGGTCTCTTCTGGTTCCAAACAAATTTTAGGATTATTTGTTCCATTTCTTTGAAAAAAGTGGATGGTATTTTGATGGGGATTGCATTGAATGTGTAGATTGCTCTAGGTAGCGCTGACATCTTCACAATGTTCGTTCTTCCAATCCATGAGCATGGAAAGTTTTTCCATTTCTTTGTGTCTTCTTCAATTTCTTTCATGAGTATTTTATAGTTTTCTGAGTACAGATCCTTTGCCTCTTTGGTTAAATTTATTCCTGGTATCTTATGGTTTTGGGTGCAATTGTAAATGGGATCGACTTCTTGATTTCTCTCTCCTCTGTCTTGTTGTTGGTGTATAGGAATGCCACTGATTTCTGTGCATTGATTTTATAGCCTGCCATTTTACTGAATTCCTGTATGAGTTCTAGCAGCTTTGGGGTGGAGTCTTTTGGGTTTTCCACATACAGTATCATATCATCTGCAAAGAGTGAGAGTTTGACTTCCTCTTTGCCGATTTGGATGCCTTTGATTTCTTTTTGTTGTCTGATTGTTATGGCTAGGACTTCTAATACTATGTTGAATAGCAGTGGTGATAGTGGACATCCCTGCCGCGTTCCTGACCTTAGGGGGAAAGCTCTCAGCTTTTCCCCATTGAGAATGATATTCATTGTAGGTTTTTCATAGATGGCTTTTATGATATTGAGGTATGTACCCTCTATGCCTATACTCTGAAGAGTTTGATCAAGAAAGGATGCTGTACTTTGTCAAATGCTTTTTCTGCATCTATTGAGAGGATCATATGACTCTTGTTCTTTCTTTTGTTAGTGTATTGTATCACATTGATTGATTTGTGGATGTTGAACCAACCTTGCAGCCCAGGGATAAATCCCACTTGGTCATGGTGAATAATCTTTTTAATGTACTGTTGGATCCTATTGGCTAGTATTTTGGTGAGAATTTTTGCATCCATGTTCATCAAGGATATTGGTCTGTAGTTCTCCTTTTTGATGGGGTCTTTGTCTGGTTTTGGGATCAAGGTAATGGTGGCCTCATAAAACGAGTTTGGAAGTTTTCCTTCCATTTCTATTTTTTGGAACAGTTTCAGGAGAATAGGTATTAATTCTTCTTTAAATGTTTGGTAGAATTCCCCCGGGAAGCCATCTGGCCCTGGGCTTTTGTTTGTTGGGAGATTTTTTGATGACTGCTTCAATTTCCTTAGTGGTTATAGGTCTGTTCAGGTTTTCTATTTCTTCCCAGTTCAATTTTGGTAGTTGATACATCTCTAGGAATGCATCCATTTCTTCCAGGTTATCTCATTTGCTGGCATAGAGTTGCTCATAATATGTTCTTATAATTGTTTTATTTCTTTGGTGTTGGTTGTGATCCCTCCTATTTCATTCATGATTTTGTTGATTTGGGTCATTTCTCTTTTCTTTTTGATTAGTCTGGCCAGGGGTTTATCAATCTTGTTAATTCTTTCAAAGAACCAGCTCCTAGTTTCGTTGATCTGTTCTACTGTTCTTTTGGTTTCTATTTCATTGATTTCTGCTCTGATCTTCATTATTTCTCTTCTCCTGCTGGATTTAGGCTTTATTTGCTGTTTTTTCTCTAGCTCCTTTAGGTGTAGGGTTAGGTTGTGTATTTGAGACCTTTCTTGTTTCTTGTGAAACGCTTGTATTGCTAGATACTTTTCTCTCAGGACTGCCTTTGCTGTATCCCAAAGATTTTGAACAGTTGTGTTTTCATTTTCATTGGTTTCCATGAATTTTTTAAATTCTTCTTTAATTTCCTGGTTGACCCATTCATTCTTTAGTAGGATGCTCTTTAGCCTCCATGTATTTGAGTTCTTTCCGACTTTCCTCTTGTGATTGAGTTCTAGTTTCAAAGCATTGTGGTCTGAAAATATGCCGGGAATAATCCCAATCTTTTGGTACCGGCTGAGACCTGATTTGTGACCAAGGATGTGATCAATTCTGGAGAATGTTCCATGGGCACTAGAGAAGAATGTGTATTCCGTTGCTTTGGGATGGAATGTTCTGAATATGTCTGTGAAGTCCATTTGGTCCATTAAAGTCTTTATTTCCTTGTTGATCTTTTGCTTAGATGAGCTGTCCATTTCAGTGAGGGGGGTGTTAAAGTCCCCCACTATTATTGTATTGTTGTCAATGTGTTTCTTTGCTTTTGTTATTAATTTCCTTATCTAATTGGCTGCTCCCATGTTAGGGGCACAGATATTTACAATTGTTAGATCTTCTTGTTGAATAGATCCCTTAAGTAGGACATAGTGTCCTTCTTCATCTCTTATTACAGTCTTTGGTTTAAAATCTAATTTGTCTGATATAAGGATTGCCACCCCAGCTTTCTTTTGGTGTCCATTAGCATGGTAAATGGTTTTCCACCCCCTCACTTTCAATCTGGGGGTGTCTTTGGGTCTAAAATGAGTCTCTTGCAGACAGCATATTGATGGGTCTTGTTTTTTAATCCAATCTGATAGCCTGTGTCTTCTGATTGGGGCATTTAGCCCATTTACATTCAGGGTAACTATTGAAAGGTATGAATTTAGTGCCATTGTATTGCCTGTAATGTGACTCTTACTGTATATTGTCTGTGTTCCTTTCTGGTCTATGCTGCTTTTAGGCTCTCTCTTTGCTTAGAGGACCCCTTTCAATATTTCTTGTAGGGCTGGTTTCGTGTTTGCAAATTCCTTTAGTTTTTGTTTGTCCTGGAACCTTTTTATCTCTCCTTCTATTTTCAATGATAGCCTAGCTGGATATAGTATTCTTGGCTGCATATTTTTCTCATTTAGTGCTTTGAATATATCATGCCAGTCCTTTCTGGCCTGCCAGGTCTCTGTGGATAGGTCTGTTGCCAATCTAATGTTTCTACCATTGTAGGTTACATAGCTCTTCTCCCGAGCTGCTTTCAGGATTTTCTCTTTATCTCTGAGACTCGTAAGTTTTATTATTAGGTGTCGGGGTGTTGACCCATTTTTATTGATTTTGAGAGGGGTTCTCTGTGCCTCCTGGATTTTGATGCCTGTTTCCTTCCCCACATTAGGGAAGTTCTCTGCTATTATTTGCTCCAATGTACCTTCTGCCCCTCTCTCTCTTTCTTCTTCTTCTAGGATCCCAATTATTCTAATGTTGTTTTGTCTTATCGTATCGCTTATCTCTCGAATTCTGCCCTCGTGATCCTGTAGTTGTTTCTCTCTCTTTTTCTCAGCCTCTGTATTTTCCATCATTTGATCTTCTATATCGCTGATTCTCTCTTCTGCCTCATTTATCCTAGCAGTTAGTGCCCCCATTTTTGATTGCACCTCATTAATAGCCTTTTTCATTTTGACTTGGTTAGATTTTAGTTCTTTTATTTCTCCAGAAAGGTTTCTCTAATGACTTCCATGCTTTTTTCAAGTCCAGCTTGTATCTTTAAAGTCATGATTCTGAACTCTAGGTCCAACATCATACTAATGTCAGTATTGAGTAGGTCCCTGGCAGAAGGTAATAACTCTTGTTCTTTTTGCTGAGGTGATTGTTTTCGTCCTGTCATTTTCTCCAGAGGAGAATAGAGGAATGAGAGAACAGAATGCTAACAGGTTAACAACGTCCCCAGCAAATATACTCTATACAATCAGAAAAGACCTGGAAGCCAGGGACAAGAAAGGGAAAGAAAGAAAAAAGAAAGAGAAAAAAAAAAAAAAGGAAAAAGAAAAAGGTAAAAACAAACAAAAACAGAACAAAATAAAAAAAACAGAATATGATCAAATATGATCAGGTTAGTGCGTAGATCAGTGCCACACACTAGATCTTGGGCGTATTTTGGTCTAGTAGAAGAAAGTGCCTGCTAAAATTTTAAAGGAACAAAGACATATATATACAAAATAAGGGTTGATATAATGAAGGGATGGAAGATGATTGTAAAGATGAACATTATAAAAGATTTTATAAAAGGAATTGATAAGAAGTTGCTTGAAAAAAGAAAGAAGAAGATTTAAAAAAAAAAAGAAAAAAGAAAAGAAAAAAAAGGGAGAGAATGTGATCAGGCAGGAGACTAGAACAAAGTCATACACCAGTGATTTAGGGTATATTTTGATCTGTTAGCAGAAAGTGTATCTCAACATTTTAAAGAGAGAACAACTTATATATATATGCCAAAAATAAGGGTAACTACTATGAAGGGATAAAATATGACTCTAAAAATGAAAAATAAAAAATGTTTTTTTAAAAAAGGGATTGATAAGATGTTGGTTGAAAAAGTGAAAAAGAAAAATTCAAAAAAAGAAACAGGTAAAAAAATTAACTTTGGAAAACTAATGAATCATGGTAAAAAAGCCATGAATTCTATGTGCAGTATTCCCCTAGCGCTGGAGTTCTCCCGTTCTCTTTGATCGGTAAACTTGGTCTTGGCTCGCTGACTGTTCGTGCTGATCTTCTGGGGGAGGGGCCTGTTGCCGTGGTTCCCAAATGTCTTTGCCGGAGGTGGAATGATTGCCCCGCCCTTGTGAGTCCGGGCTAAGCAAGCTGCTCGGATTCGCTCTCAGGAGCTTTTGTTCCCTGCAAGCTCTCAGTACAGCTTTGGAGGACCACGTTGAAAATGGTGGCCTCCCAATCTCCGCCCGGAGGAGCTGAGAACTCGGGGCCCCACTCCTCAGTGCGCCCCCAGAGAAAAGCAGTCATTCCTGTCTCCCCGGTCTCCGGCCGCACTCCGTGCTCACCCGGCCTGTGACCGAGCGTTTCTATCTCTGGCACCTGACCCCGTGTGGAGTCTCCAAACCCAGCAGATCCCTGCGGTGCGCTCCCGCACTGCTCCTCCCTGGGGAGGAAGGGGAGTCTCCCCGGATCTGCCGCTTGTTGGGTCCCTGCTGGAGGAGAAGTGGCCCGACTGTCACCGATCACAGTTTATAGCAACCCCGAGCTGAGAGCCCGCGCCTCGGCTCCGTCTCTGTAGCCGGCTTCCCCGCTCCAATACCAGGGAGCTCTGCTGCACTCAGGCACCCCCGGTCTTTCTTTGACCCTGAGGGTCCTGAGACCACACTGTCCCACGAGGGTTCCACCCCCGGCTTAGCCACTGGAGCAACGTCCCTCCGCGGAGCCGACTTCTAAAAGTTCCGATTTTGTGCTCGTGGCTCTATCACTTGCCAGAAGGGGCGGAGGCCCCCTCCCCCGCCGTCTGTCCTCCCGAATATCGCCTTGGATTCACTTCTCCGCACGTCCTACCTTCCAGTAAGTGGTCGCTTCTCTGTTCAGAGAGTTGTTGCTACTCTCTTCTTCGATCTCCTGTTGATTTCGTAGGTGTTCAGAATGGTTCGATCCCTATTCAGCTGAATTCCTGAGACCAGACGAAATCCAGGTCTCCTACTCCTCTGCCATCTAGTTCTGCCCCCTATACATATTTATCTTTAGAGTTCTTCTTGAACACTTGTTGTCTTACAAGAACTCTTCCTGAAGGTCAACTGCTATTAATAAGAACAATGAAATGAAACAAAATAGAATTAGTAGAAAATTCCCTGCTGTTTAAGCATTTGGATCTTTAATTTAGCCTTGTATGTATTTCTAAAATTCCTGAGCAGAAACAGTGAACAGGCAGTGGGGAGAATCAGTACTTCCCACAAAATCAGCCAAGTGTTCTGAAAAAATGTAGGGGTACAAATGCACAGTGAAAAATGCAAGGAATTACTAACTAAATCAGAGTTAAATTTACTTCCTCCCTTTTACCTGACATATTCTACTGTGTATTTTTTCACTTCTTTATCTTTTAAGTGATAGTTTAATATTTCAAAATATTAAAATCATTAATATAATGCTTACCAGTTTTGTAGTCATATTTTTAAACTTGCTAACTTCCTTTGCAATATATACTGTAGTTCAAATGTTTCTTCTTAAATCACTATCTAGTTCCTGATACACTGTGATAAAACTCCTTGTTCTGGTGGGAAGAAGTGACTATTCATTTTGCTAATGTACCTCACATTTGTCATTTTCACTCCTTAAATACTTTGTCACAGGACAGAATATAAACTGTACAGAGTAGGTCTGTGAAGTATGTTTTCATTTTCAGAGTCACTATCTATGATGTAATTTGGAATACTGGAATGATTAGATCAGTCTTTCTTCTCTTTTCTATTACCACCAAAGAATGAGCTTGCTTACTATAGAAATGTCAACTTTCATATTCCCTGATAAAATAAGCACCATTTCCAGGATTTATTTGAGACCCAGATTGCAAGGGTGGGGACTGATTCTTAGTGCCCACTTATATACAGTTCAGGAATTCTTGGTGGTTGATAAGCATGACTTACTTTCTATGGACTTAGGAAAAGTGCATTTGCAGTAGGAAAAACAGTCAGAGGGAATTTGGGTGGTACCCTGTTAATTCAATTAATTTAAGACTGAGAGTATATAAAGAAAGGAAACAGATACCAACTTTTGAAAAAAGAATCTACAGTACCTAGCAAGGTGCTCAGAAATAATACATATTCATGTACATTTTTAATAAGTGAATGTTGAGAAATGGATGGTATAATTTTTTTTTTTCAAAAGAAAACTTTGCTCAGCATATTGAAAAATAGTTGGCAGGGAAATTCAAAAAAAGGATATCTTTGTTAACACAATATATTCTCTTTTAATCTTTCTTTTTTTTAAAGATTTTATTTAATATTTATTTGAGAGAGAGAGACAGAGAGCACAGAGGCAGAGGGAGAAGCAGACTCCCCACTGAGCAGGGAGCCCGATGCGGGGCTTGATCCCAGGACCCCGGGATCATGACCTGAGCCGAAGGTAGATGCTTAACCGACTGAGCCACCCAGGCATCCCTTAATCTTTCTTTTTATCAAATGATGCAGCCAAAGGGAAAGATCTAAGTAAGATGTCATGTGAGTTTAGAAACAGGACCTCAGGAAATCATCTTAAATAGTTTCAGTCAAGTACACATTCATAGCACTTAGTCTAGGAAATATAAAAAAAGTCAGATGGAAGCATTTAAAAAATTATTTAAAGGTTGACTGTGACTAAAGAAATTGAAATATATGTTTATTGAAATATATGTATATTGAAATATACATATAAGGGTATTTTTGTTTTTTTATATCCCACTGAGAAATTTCTAGTTTAGGCTGGATTCTACCCAGTCAGAAGTCTGAATGGTTGATGAGCCATCTTCATGAGGCTTTGAGGTATGTTTTATGATATATGGATTGCCGGTTTTGAAAGTGGAATGTCAGTACTCATACTATGAGTCATTTTAGGAGGTAAAAGCAGGGGCTAATCAGATCTAATAAAAATTTAGCCAAAAAACAAAAAAAATTAAAAACTTTTTGAAACATGATTTTATATAATATACCATCACTAAGTATAAATCACTCCCAAGCATACAGATACTCTGAAGCCATATCAATAAACAATAAAATATTATTCATTGCATCTTTGTTTTGTCTTTTCAAGTCTACTTTTATCTATGTTTATATTATATTTAAGAGAGTAATCCTGCATGGTATAATATATAAATATACAAATATGGGGGAATACTAAAAAATGTAATGGATATGTGACCCTAATGATAGAATTTTGGAGGCAACTGATAGACTATAGAGGTTTGATGGAGCTTCAGAACCTGGGAGGCTTTAAGAAGAGATATCAGGGAGCCTCAAAACTCACTGAAATTGTATGCAAATCTAAGTGCATGCGCTGACTTATATGTTTCTAAAGAGAGCCCGCAGACCTGTAGTGACATTATCATGGAAAACAGTGACTCATTTTCAATTAAAAACAGCCACATGTTATCAATCCCTTATAGATGCAGACTGAAAAATGTTTAAATATATTGGAAACAAATATTTGGTATATATTAAAATGTTTGAGTAAATTTTTAATAAATTGGATTTATTACAAAATAAATAAGGCCCCATAGAGTGATATAGGTTGCAAAAATATATAATTATACCAATTGGCTGAAATGCATCAAATAACAGGTGTGACAACTGATAGCTAACATGATATTTAATAGAAATCCATATGGTGGAATTTCATTTTTTCTTTTCCATTTAGTCATCAAATATATGTGATAGACAGTATTAAATGAAAACAGATGAAATGAATTTCCACATGGGTTCTGCCAAGTTTCATCTCCTCAGTGAGTCCTGAAGAAGTCCAGAATCCATTCCCACAAGTGTGACTGGAATGTGCAGAATCTGTGAATTACTTCTTTATTCTGCCAACTGACAAACTGCTCAGTGTGCAGCAATATGAGGCAATGGAAGACAAGTCTGTTTATTAGGGTATCAGGGTGGTTTTCCCTCTCTGCCCCTCCCTCTCTCCCCTTCCATTTCCCTTCCTTGTCTTCTTGCAGGTCTCTTTCCCTCCATTCCTTTCAGTTCACTTTGAAATTTCAAACTTTATAATGCTCTCAAAAGCTATTATCCTGATATTTTATTTTCATAAATTGTGTAAAAAAAAAGGAGATATTAAAATGCAATACATATGTTCACTATGTTGCGAGTTAAAAGACAATTTCACTTTACTAAAATAAGGAAAGGAGTCACCCAGGAGTAAGTTTTAAAGTTGTACTAGAAGGAGTTCTGGGATCGAGTTCCGCATCAGGCTCCCTGCTCAGCGGGGAGTCTGCTTCTCCCTCTGACCCTCTCCCCTCTCATGTGCTCTCTCTCTCTCATTTTCTCTCTCAAATAAATAAATAAAATCTTAAAAAAAAAATTTTAGCAAATCGTAGTCCTTCCTCAGTCTAAATGCTGATAACCTTTGGCAGTTATATATGGTTATTTCCTGTCACTCAGCCCAAAAGAGGAAATCTACGTTATCATAACCTTCCCATCTAATTGAGCTTATTGGAAGAAGTAAATAGGTTTCACCGTGTCTTAATTTTTGGTACCCATTCAGCTACCTTCATTTCATTCTAATACATTATTTTTCACAGGAAATCAGTACTAGGGATGAAAGAAAATTTTCAAGAGTTAGCATTCAAACGTCTTTGACAACCTCTATCCCTGGCTCAGTTGGTTAACTGACTGCCTTCGGCTCAGGTCATGATCCTGGAGTCCCTGGATTGAGTCCCGCATTGGGCTCTCTGCTCGGCGGGGACCCTGCTTCTCCCTCTGACCCTACCCCCCATGTGCTTTCTCTCTCTCTCATTCTCTCTCAAATAAATAAATAAAATCTTTAAAAAAAATAAATAAACCACAGAAAAACTGATGACATATTATAGAACATGGAAGTTCAGGAGTAGAGCTATAGATCATGTTCCTAAAATACTTATTTACAGGGCATCATAAAGCAACCTTAAGAAATGATTACTTTTTTTCAAATCAAAGAAATATTAATATGAGATATCTAAAAACAATGGTATTAATAGTATTAATAGTATGAGTACATTTCCAGTAAGTGAATTAATTGGCTTTATAATAAAATATGAATATGATTAAACTTGATTCTAATCAACTCTAGAGGTTTTATAATTAGAATATGATTTATTTACTCATATTTGAACCCAGAGAAAAATGAATTCTTTTAAATGTTATAATAATTATATATATTTTGCAGGTCTGATATGCTGTTTAAAATGCAAGTATGACTTGCTAACGACAGGTACCTAACATTTAAAAACTTAAACAATCAATTCCCCACTATTTGCCAAAAATATTTAATGAAGAATAATGAAGAATAAACAAGCAGTGTTAGTTTCCTTGCTTTTACGTATTAATACAGGGAAGAGAACATTTCAATTTTTGTATATTTTAATCTATCCCTTAACTCATGGGAAATTTTATTTTTAATAGAAATCAAAATGCTCTATGATCAACGATTTTTTTTTCATTTTTGAAAAAATGTTTTATAAGAATCCTGAAAGACTCATTCTCTTGGGATCAAAAAAATCTGGATTCTAGCCGTTGAGCATCTTATGATTCTGTCCATGGCATATTTAGCATTAGTTTTCTAACCTGTACGATGGGGATAGTAAAGTCTATCCTGGCTCCCTCATGGCTTTTTTTTTCGGCTGGGGGGAGGTGGTCAAAGGTGGAGAGGATCATTTGAGATAATGGATGTGAAGTAATGTTTGACTTGAAAAGTACAGTTTACCATTTGTATTGTTATATTATTAGTGATTTATAACACTATTGATTTCTGATTCGGACAGTTAATATGGAAATTTATTGCTGGGTAGAAATTTGGGGACCTAAAATCCAATCCATATATTGTACAGATCAAGAGATACTAAGTCTGTGATTTGTTGAGTGACTAGATCTTAAAATTCTTGATTTATTTCACTCACATTATTATGAGGTATCGACTTTATTAATTAATTATTTTATTATTATCAACAGATTTCCCTTAAGATTCAATTCTCTGATAAATCTAGACATTTTATCTGGCTTATGCAGGATGGTTTTACTCCCCAAAATTCATTAAGTTTGGATAAAAATATATCTGGTTAGGGGCTCCTGGGTGGCTCAGTCATTAAGCCTCTGCCTTTGGCTCAGGTCATGATCCCACGGTCCTGGAATTGAGCCCCACATTGGGCTCCCTGCTCCGCGGGAAGCCTGCTTCTCCCTCTCCCACTCCCCCTGCTTGTGTTCTCTCTCTCGCTGTCTTTCTCTCTCTGTCAAACAAATAAAATCTTTATATATACATATATATATATATGGTTAAATTGGCCAAAAAAATACTAATCATCACCATCAGCACAGTAATCCATTATATTCATATAGATTTTTATTTGGCAGTGTACTTTACATTTATAACATCAATCATCCACAAAAATAGTATAGGATAGAAATTTTGGAGTGTATCAATGTTTTGTCCAAAAATCTTTCATTCAGCAAAATTTTTTTCTGTTAAATTTACTGCTCTCCAATAACATAAAAAAATTAGAAGCTGTGTAGTTTCAAAGGAAATTAATTTAAAATGTTGAAACAATATTTTATAGGTGCATTGTAATATAATTAAAATTGTAATATAATTAAAATATGACTAATTCTTGCCCAGAATCCAATAGTCTCTTGTCTAACTTAATTTCCTGCAAGTTGTTCTTAGTTCCTACCTGTTCTCAGTTCCATCATGCCATGTTGGACCCTACAGTCAGCATTATGGGTAGTTCCTAAAGAAAATTTTGGCACAGACATGACATTATAAAAATGAAGATACTGTTTGACCCCACAGGAACTTAATTTGGAAAAGGCTGGGAACTTGACACTTTCTGCTTTTATTCTCTTATTAAATTTAATACTAATATCATCCTCTCAAATAGCATGGGCAGATCTCTTTACTGTTGCATTTGAATGATGTTTTATGAAGTGTTAGCTTTAGAGCAAGTGGAGTGTTGTTATGAGAAGTATATTGGTTCTTCTTGTGATTTATTAGAACAGCTGAAAAATTCGCTGTCCTCTTTAAGGTACACAGCATTTGTGGATTTTTGCTACCAGGAATGGTTTTGGCTGTGTAATAAGAGATACACAGTTGTTGTCCTCTATCCATGGGGGAAAGCACCCAGCAAATGACAAGTATGACACTAAATAATTATTCACAGCATTTGAATCCTAAATGATTTAGTTTTGAGTAGCAATGAAGTTATGTTGTCAAAAGAAATGTCATTCTGCAACGATGATTTCTTAATCTTTGAGTCTTTCTAAATCCCTTCCCTTTCAACCTGAATTTTAACTTAAAGAGATTTTTGAATGCAAATAAAAATGTGTTCAAATGTATTATCAGGGTCTACGTTTTACACATGATTTTCTGAGCATAAGTTGTTTTCAGAGCTCAAAATGAGGGTGGAAAATAATTTTCTCTTTTCTATAGCATAGTGAAGTAAAAATAAGATTATTTGTTATGATACCAGCAGTGTAACCTCATAATATTACATTATATTTAATTGCTTTGTTCAACTGTGAATAAGTTTTGAGGCTATGTTTAAAATAATTGCTTAATTAATTCTTTAAACAAAAACAACTATCTTCTTATAAAAACTGCCCTTTCTATATTTTTTATATGAATTTTTAAAAAAGATTTTATTTATTTATTTGAGATAGAGCGAGCAAATGAAAGATCATGATTGGGGGGAAGAGGCAGAGGGAGAAGGAGAAGCAGACTCTCCACTGAGCAGGGAGCCCAACGTGGGGCTCAATCCCAGGACCCTGAGATCATGACCTGAGCCAAAGGCAGACGCTCAACCGACTGAGGCACCCATTTGCCCCCTTTTTACATGAATTTGATCACTAATCACTTCATTAAAAAAAATATTTGAGATAGTGGGCATTTTAAAAATTGGATATAATAACTTTATGAGGAATTATTTCACATTTATCTGTTGGAAGAACCAAATATATTAGTGACAACAATTAAGTGATTTGCTTTAGCCAATTTTCATAGTGTATCCAGTAAAGACAAATTATATTTTTATCATTTGTCTAGATTTTAGAGTATATTTTTGTTTTGTTTTGCTTTTATAATACTTAGCTACCTATCAGCTACTGAAGAATGAGACAGAAAACATTTTTAGAGTAGTGTAAAATTTAGGTGTTCTTTATTAAAAGACACTACTGTTACGCAAAGTTTCGTTACTTTCAAAAGAACACAATATATTTTTGTAGAGATTTCTGTAGAGATTACAATTTCTGAGTGAGCAAGAAAATGTTGCATATGGCAGTGTCTTAAATGGGAAACTCTCTCGTTGCGGAGATGTTTCTAAAAAAGAGCCACAGCTTGCATTTAGAACTCTCTCAGACATAGCTGAGGATATTTTCAGAAATATATCATTCTTACAGTTCTGAGAAAGCATTGTTACTAGTTCTTTGGAAGAGCTACCATCCCAACTCTAAATGGAATTAAACTCATCAAACTATTCGTGTAGAACACATGTGCACACACACAATTTAAAAACTTTAAATGCTGATCATCATCAAAAAATATGTTCAAGAAAAACTATTGTCGGGTTATGCAAAAACTTAAGATCTTTTCTCTGGAATAAAGTCTAAAAAGATAGGAACAATCTGACAATTTTAAAACATTTTGAGAAGCAGCAAGGGCAGACTATGTTAAAATTTTTGTTAAAGTTTAGAGCAAGAACGAGGACAGATGGTATAATTTACTATATAATTATAATAACTTATGCTTGTATCCTCCATTATGGTTTTCCTGCTTTGTTTCTCAATTAGGTGTCTCACGTTAGTGCTATATAAAACAAAGCAGGGAATTTTTTGCCTGTGTCAGATGAGGAAACTATGTTCAAAACTTTGCCTAAGGGTTAAGCTGGAACTTAAACCCCAAATCAGAACTGAGTATGTTTTTTCCTCATAGTACACTCACACACACTATTCTCATTTTGCTTTCAAGTTCTTTCCACGGAGAATGAGCATGAGCAGTGACCCCAGGTCCCGCTGGTCCTCTGTTCAACGAGGAACCTGTGCTTGATCTTAGGATCCTCATTTGTAAAAGAGAGGATTGAATGTCATGTTCTTCTTTAGCCACTCCCCACTCTCACATCTAAAATGTGAAAATGACTCTGAGAAACAAACTGAGGTTTCTAGAGGGGAGGGGGTTAGGGGATGGGTTAGCCTGGTGATGGGTATTAAAGAGGGCACGTATTGCATGGAGCACTGGGTGTTATACACAAACAATGAATCATGGAACACTACATCAAAAACTAATGATGTAATGTATGGTGATTAACATAACAATAAAAAATTAAAAAAAAGAAAACCTAAAAAAATTAAATAAAATAAAATGTGAAAATGACTTTCAACCCAGAAGGCACACAACATATATGATCAAGGGACATTGCAGATACAAGATATAGAGGAGTCTTTGAGATCTCTAAAGGGCTTTATGTAAGTTAGAGGGTCATGGTCTTAAAGAATCACATTGCTCAAACTTAAAAAAATAACAGAATAATGGAGGTGTAAAGTCATGACTGCTTGATAATTCTTAGAAAACTCTTGGAGAATGAGGGTTGCAAAATATTGAAGACAAATGACCTTATGGTCAAAATGAGATATCGAAAACTGTAAGTTTGTTGATTCTGAGAAATATTGCTGGAGAGTTCATGTTTTGTGAATATTTAGAAAAGAAGGCAGTGATAAGGGGCAAGCATGAATTCTTTACCAGTAGGCACGTTAAATTAACTTTTAAAAATTACAATATGAGACTGGTTGATTAATTTATGTGTGTATGTCACCATAGAAAAACTTTCTTGATATCCTGTGGTCAAGATGAAGAAATCAGTACAGGCTAGATCATAATCAGGTAGGTTGACTTTTTAGGAGAACAAGCAATCCTAAAGAGTATTGACTGATAGTTCAAATTAGCCTGGTAAGTGATCTCTAATGATCGGCCATATGCTACTATCATTAACATTTTTTTTTTAGTATGTATTCTTGTCTATTACTTACAGACCTCTCTCAATATTGCTATGCCTGCCCAAAATTCAGGCTTATGCTAGACCTTACGATTTAATGAAGAAATAATCTTTTAAACTGTTGGTCTATACATCCCAGGCATCCTGGTGAGTAGTTTTTGTTACTGAACCAGTATTTTCTCTTTAAAACAACCAATAAATTGTGCTACCTACATTATTGCCTCCGTATGGCTCCATGTCAGAAGGCAAAGTTAGGACTCTGAGAGACTTCTGATTAATATTGCTAAATCTTCCTATGATGTAAATGTGTTGTCACGAACCATGACTTTAATTTGGTAGTAAATTTACTGCTCTCCCCCAAAGCAAACAAAATATTCCATTTATTTGATTATAATTTCCTTCCCCCTTCAAAATATCTATTTTTGATTTTTTTCCCCAGTAAGTAATTAAATTTTTTTAAAAGATTTGTTTATTTATTTTAGAAAGAAAGAGTGGGGGAAGGGGCAGAGGGAGCGAATCTTCAAGCAGACTCCCCACTGAGTGTGGACCCTGATGTGGGCTTGATCTCACAACCCAAGATCATGACTTGAGTAGAAATTAAGAGTCAGACATTCAGCCCACTGAGCCACCCAAGTAACCCAATAGTTATTTGATTTTAACAGCCTTTCCAAAATGGAGTTGTATTTTACGTATTTTAATTACATGAACGAAGTATTAAAATTTGGGTGTAGACATTCAGAAGAGATGCAGTATGCACAGGCTATTTGGAGTGTTTCAGGAGAGCAGTGTAAGATGTACCCCAAAACAACAGTTTTCAACCAGACCAAGAATTTCACTCTTGTAATACTATACATGGCATTGGAAACTTTATTTCTCACAAAACCAGAATATATTACTTTTAAGGATGTCTGTGTGTTAGTTTTACTGATACATCTTTATGGGGAAAAGTGTCAACAGCTACATCAATAATGCTAAGCTCACATGAATGTCCCATTGACTACCCTACTTTGCTATTTGTAGTATGGAGACAAACAACAGTAATCTATAGCAAAGACAGACATTTAAAATATTTTTAAAAGTAATAAATAACAAATAATCTAATTTTAAACATGAAGTTTACTAGTCTAGCAAAACTTGTGCAACCCAACGATTTCATTTGACATCAACTTTGTCACTGTGGATTAACCTTGAATCTTTCAGTTATATAAAGTATATGTTGTTTCTGAAATGTCCTTGATGTGCAAAGGTATAAAAGTACAAAATCAGTATTATTCCAGTTTATATTACCACACCTTTTGTTGTATGAGCTTCTATTTTAAGTGGCTGGTCAAAATTAATGTGGTTCTTCTACCCAATGGCATTTATTTTGGTTATAAGATTAGAAATGTAAATTTGCAATAAAAGAAGAAAATAGGAAGCTGGTTTTAATGAATATTTTACACATGACTAATTAACAGAATCCCCTACAGGAATTTGGAAGTAATAAGGAATTGACTGAAAATAAATTAAAAATTAATAAAGGAGTCTCCAAACAACTTTGTTTATGAACATTTAACAGTTGCTTTCTTAGTTATGAATATTTCAAGCTGTTTTGTTATTCAGTATGTATTATTCTTGTAGAGTTCATAATTTTAGAGGTGATTAGACAAAAAAGGAGTAACACACAAAACAAAATGTCTTGAAATGATAAAAACCCACCATGGGAAAACTTGCTAATGGAAAAATAATGGCTTAATATTCATGGTTTTTGTCTAACAATACCTGCAAAATGGAGTCTGATTCCATATAAGGATCAAAAACCTTGAAAGGAGTAAAAGACAGCCCAGCAGCTTGATTTCCATGAACAATGTAATTGCTTTTAGAGAAGCAACTTCTGAACAGAAAAAAAAATGCTGCTTTTTGCGAAACATGCTGAAAATTAGTTTAAATGATATAGATTCATTCTTGCGTGTAAATTGGTGAGAACATCTTTCAGAAAGGTATATTATCAAATCATCTTTCTTCAAGTATATTTGGTCTGTATTTATTCAGGCAGCTGAGTATTTATGGGCACTTCCCCTCCATGTTTGCAAACTAAAGGCATAAGTTGAAGAACTCTAGCTGCAATACGTCAAAAGACAAATTTTTAAGCAACTTCAATTTCTTCCCAAAATTAAAAAAGAAGAATCAAACAGATCTAGTAGCAATTATTCCTTCCATTTACCTTCTCTTGACGGAAAACAACACTGAAGGACTTTCACTTGTGGTCTGTACATAAAGGGTGAAATATGTTTGGAAAACATGCTGCATAAAATAAATTTGAATATACCTTTCAGATATATACAAATTATCAGTTGTATTCATATGAACAGATAACATTTTGAATGGTTGAATTAACACAATGATAATAGATTCAAATATTGAGTAAAAAAGAAGCAGCTACAGTTACCTCGAGGATAAGTCATTAATCTCTTGCAATATTAAAATCTCTTAATATACTTAAAAATCAGCAGATGTACTAGAAATATTTCATAAGAAAAAATAGACATATGATGGACTGTTGTAGCCCTGAGAGCATTTCAAAAGAAAAAATTTCTATTCCTGAAGTTAGATATATAAATATTCTTTGATATTCTCCCAAACCTGAAATGCAGCAATAAAAACTCCCACTTTGTTTTGGTTATAATACTACAACATTTTAACAAGAAACAATATTTCCTATGTCACCTACAAATTCTAGAACCAAATTTAATTATAAGTGTTCTGATGTAAGGTGTTCTCATTACTATTAGTTCTACTATCAATCTATCTACAAGATAAACATTTCACTTCAAAGAAGAAGAAAAAAAGACTACTACTTTGTATTGGTGATCAAAATCTGAGTCACTGATGCCTTGCGTATTACTCACTGTAATTTGGGATTTCAACTATTGAGTGGATTTTTTTTTTTTTTTCCTGAAAGATAAAGAAGCAGAAAGACTTAAGTCAGCATGACATCCTGCTTCAGGTGAGTAGATTGCATTTGATCAGAAATGGAGATTTTGAAGGAACACAGAGGAGAAAACCAAGAGAAACGAAGAAAGATATGAGAGAAGAAGAAGGAATCCTGCCTTCACCTACTGGGAGTTAGAAGTTATGTGTGTAATATGCCAAGTTCCTTGGAAATAAATTCCTTGATACTACATAATTGTACCTTGGTTAGCTTTCTTCCTTTAGCCAAAACAGAATACAGCAGGAGGGGACCCTGTGCTTTCCCTGGTGATCTCCTCAAGTCTTCCTCTACTTCCTATCTCGTCTCATCCCCTTTCTTCTCCTTCTTCCCCTCCCCCTCTATTTCCTTCCCCCCTCCCCCTTTCTCTCCGCCCTCCCCCACGGCCTCTTTCTGCTCTCCCTTCTCCTGGTCTTCGCCCTCCTTCTTCTTCCTCCTCTTCTTCTTTCTCTCTCCTTCTTTTCCTTTGCCCTCCCACCCTCATTCTCCTTATATTTTCTCTGGCATATCCTTCAAACTCAGAGAAGTAGAATTTATAATTAAAGCTCTAGAATAAACTTTGTCTTTTGAAATTAGCCAGCAATAATTATAGGCTCTGTATTCTTAGTAATATTACTATTAAGAATTGTTTTTAAAAGGCCAGCACATCTTACTTGGTTTTTGATCTTGTCATATGCAAAAAATTAACTTTATCAGAAGATCAGTAACACATGAATAAAATTTATTTAAGAGCTAAATAAAATTTGCTTTAAGAACATAGATGGTTGCAACTGAGTCATTTAAATAATGGCACTAAAGTTGAGTTCAGATATTCATTTTGATTGCAAAAACAGTTAATGATATAAGAATGTATTTACCTGCCAAATTTTTATTAGCTATAGTACCGGAAATTCCAATTTATCATCTTTAGAGAAGTTTTGAATACTGAAAGAAACTTAGTCTTCAGTAATAGATACATAATGTAATCTAAAGTAAAAAAAACAAAAAAACAAAAAACCCAACAACTTGAAACTCTCAGTTGCAGTTTTATTTGTCATTGCTGTCACTGTTGTATTATTCCTTCCTTGAAAATTCATACAGATCAGCAGGAGTGGGAATGGCGCACCTCGGGTTACAATGCTTTGCCTGGATTCCTAAGCAAACAACAAACAAATATAGACATGCAATTAAAGTTAAATTTATTTTGAAAGATAAAAGTTAAAGATAACTTCTGATTCTAGAATGAGCGAAGGTCTATAAAATTCCTTGTGCATGTAACTCTTCATTTTTTTAAACCTGATTCAGGGAGTCAGTGTAACAATGGGCAAGTAGCTTCTTCTTGAGTGTTTTAATGATATCCTCGTGCCCTGAGTTAATGATCCTTTTCACTTAACAATATATTGGGGACTCTAGTGAAAGAGTGGTCCAAACACAGGCTTGGGAGTCAGGAAAACTGAATTTAGTTTTAACACCACTTTTAAGGTGATTCTGTAATTCTGAATAACTCCGTGAAGTGATAGTATCTCTTTTCTTTAGTCCTCTCATGGGAAGAGTAATTGCTTGGATAATTTAAACTAATATCCTTCAATAATTATTGTATAGTAAGGGGACATAAAAAGGATTGCACCAGTTTTCTGTGATTTTTCTGTAAAGAAACTACCAGAGAATTCCCGATGAACCAACAGAACTGCTGTCTTTATTATTTTCAAATTTCCTTTCCAGGTGGTAAGACTTGGATACATGGCTCTGACTGCTTATACTAGTCTCAGATGGACTGAAAAAGAGTTGAACAATGAACGATTTTTTCCTTCGCTTCAACAGTATCAAAGGCCAGGAAATAAAAAAGGTTAATTATTTTCCAGGCAACCTACTTCCGGGAAGGATGGCATTTGATGACAGGTGCTAGAAATGATGGGAGATGTGTATGGAAACTTTCCCATTCCGCCTGTAGGTGCTTGTTCCTAGAAAGCTACTACATCCCCAGCTATGCTTGTTTAAGGTAGTCTTTTAAAAAGTACTTAAACACTTTCCAACCAAACTATTTATAGGCATACTATATTTAGCAGGTTACATGCTTATTTCATTTTAAACCCATTAAAGAAGTAACCTAGTCTTAATTTGCATATAGTAGGTAGCCATTTATGAAATGCTGTATTTTATAAATTAAATTATGAGGCTTTATAAAGAAAGCCACTAATAATCATCTTTCATTCATTTATAGTATTATAGAAACTAAATAAGCAAATGACTTTCTTAGTGTCTGAAATATTTATATATGTGATATATAGCAGAGTTTTTGGCAGATAGTACTTGTTCAAAATCATGTCGCTTCTTACATTTTTGTTTTTGGTGAGGGTTGGGAGTGGGAAGAGGATGGTGATGTGATTGGAATTATTAGCTCTACAAAAAAGATAGCGTTGGACTTCAAGTATTAGAATTCTTTCAAATCAAAACCACGTGATGACTGAGAAAACCCTTGCAGTCCTATTTTACATGGTAAGTCTTTGAAGATTTTATGTATTTATGTATTTATTTGAGAAAGAGAGTGATAGAGAGAGCATGTGAGTCGGGAGAGGAGCAGAGGGAGAGAGAGAGAACCCCCTCCTGACTGGAGCCGATGCTGGGCTCCATCTCACAACACTGGGACCATGACCTGAGCTGAAATCAAGAGTTGGCTGCTTAACCGGCAGAGCCACCCAGGAGCTCTTACGTGGTAGGTCTTTGCATCAAAAATTTAAATAATCATTGACACAATCAACTGAAAATAGCAAGTCATTTTTTGACAATTTAAGACAGGAAGTATTTGGATTGCAAAAGTCAAAGTTACTCTTTAATCGAACTTCCACTAATCCAGTATTCTTTCACTAAGAAAATATTTGTAACTTATTCTATGGTCATAGAGTTTTCTAGATTGTGGGCATGCAGGAGTGAACAAGACAGTCAGGACTTCTGTTCTCCTGGAGCTCATTTTCTAGTAAGAGAGGCATTAGATACTTAAGTAAATAACCCAATAAATCAGTTAATAAGGGCAGCAAAGAAAATAAAACACAAGATGTGCATGGAAGTTTGACAGATATTGCTAGTTGCTTATTCACTCTTCCTTCATTGCTGAAAGAATATCACTGCTGTTCAAAATGGCAAGAATTTTACCTGTTTAGACATCCTTTGTAGCTAATGGTAGTCATGACACCGTCCTGAATAGTAAAAATTAAGAAGACTTTTGAATTTCTGGGACAATTTTCCTTTCCTTATACAGGTGTGTCCCCTCCTTTGCCGTTTACTTCTTGGTGGAAAGCAGAAGGGTTGGATGGCTGATATGAGAAGCCATGCTGTGACCATGTGAGAAAGACAGGACAATGCCCTGAATTAACTTCACCAATTGCCTATGTTTGTCTCATGCAGGAGAAAAATAAAGTCTTAATTTATTTAAGCTACTCTTTGACTGAGTTTTCTGTTAGTTGTGGACAGATGTGATTCATACTTTATACAGAAATGATGGGCAGTGATTAATATATACTGGATAGTTAGGGAAGGCATTACTGATACATTAATATGATAAGAAGTGTCCATGGCCATAAAAACATAACATATATGAAAAAGCATTCTAGGCAGAGGGAAGACCTAGTATACGATCACATGTCAGTCTTGAGCTTGATCAATGTTGCCAAAGTGTCATGAATTATGATGAAATTCTCTGTGACCATGAAGTAGATGGCTAGAAGACACTGCCTAGTAAGTGCTTGGATGGAAATTGGGTTTGAGAAGGAGGTATGTAAAGCAAGGATATGGAGAAGGGTAATACATTGAAAAAGAGAGTGATTATTTTTTTAGAGAAATATTGCTTAGTGTGGGTAACCAGGCCACGGATCAGAAGCTGATGAGCCGATCCTTTGCTGCATGCACACATGATATATACTATCAATTATTCTTCTACTTATGAACTGGCAATGTATTTATTTTAATGTCAGCAGGCAGACAATATTTGATTTACTTTCTTTCTTCCAGTACACAGTCAAATATATGATTTCCCATTTTAAAGTGGCCTATATACCAGGAATTTTATTTTAAAAAGCTTATTGTATTTAAGTCCACCTATGAGTACAAACAAATCTAAGATCAAAAGTCTAAAAACGAAGGTCAATATCTGAAATTTGAAAATCAGAATCGAATCTAGAAATCCACTCACAAATGAAACTGTGGATATTGCTTTGTTAATGAATGACATGATCTCAGGTTTAAACCACTACACTTTATACTCGTGTGACTAGATTCTTATTATTTTATTTATTTATTTTTTAAAAGATTTTGTTTATTTATTTGGCAGAGAGATACAGAGAGAGAACAAGTAGGCAGAGAGGCAGGCAGAGGGAGAGGGAGCCCAATGCGGGGCTCGATCCCAGGACCCTGGGATTATGACCTGAGCCGAAGGCAGCCGCTTAACCAACTGAGCCACCCAGGTGCCCCACTAGATTCTTTTTAGACTGAGTCTATAATTTCTGGGTCCAGAGAAACGTAAATTCACAGAAAGCCAAACGTGAGTACTGCAGAGAATACCCAAACTGATGTCAAGAAGTCTAGCTGTGAAGATGGCAGGCTGCTATTGGAAGGGTTTATGTATTACAACAGTTAGCCTGATCCGACTGGAACATTGCAGCCATGAAACAAAATATAATCATCAAAGATATCTGGATTTTAAAACAAGTCATCACGTGTTTATTTCATGAACATTTGTAAAACTTTGTTGAATTGTTAAACCTTGTAATCATTCATTTAACATAATTATTAGTTGGGGTTGAACTTAAAATAAATGTTCTTTGCAAATTTAAGCATTAAATATTATTGTTTTGCTTTTAATATGAAAGTCTACTCCTTTTTCCATTTCCTGAAGTAAAGCTGTTAAATACCCTTTACCAAATGATTTATAAATGCAATTTGTTTTTAAATAAAAGTACAGTGGTACAATGATATAAATTATTATCACTAAAGCTTTTAATTAAAACCTAAAATATGTGTGTCACTGTTCAAGAAATTAAAATTTCCGGAGCCTTAATAAGAAAAGCTATTTGTTAAGGGGTCCTAAAGCAATTGTGCTTTTGAAGATAAGACCTAAAATAGCTTCACTTTGGCTTTTTTTTTTTTTCCTATTTAGCTTTTGAATCTTGCTTTCATGGAAATTTTCTCTATTCTTTGTGTGGAAAAACACCAAGGAGGTATCTGCCTGGAAGGGAGGACCTTTTATAAAAACTTAGGAAACTAAAAGAGTTCAGATGAAAATGTGGAGAGTTGTTCCAGAAACCCTGGCAGTAATTCCAAAAAACATGTTTTTTTTTTTTTTTTTAAGAATCTTCAGGGATTTATCTTGAGAGATTTCATGCATTAAACTGTAGTATAGGAGGAACGATTTTGTAGGAACTCATCAGGGGTGCAGTGTAACCAGCAGTATTAATAGGGACTTGATGCTACAAGAACCTGCAGGTAGTGAATGAACAGCTGGGGAACAGTTTGACTCACAGATGCTTCCACATTGGTAGAGGCCTGTGGTGAAATTCATGGATGTTTTACAAATAACAAATCCACTGCTACTCCAGCTGTGCATTCTCAAGCTGTAGATAATGGCGGAGGGTCCTTATGCCAAGGGACCCCAGAACTAAGACAGAATTGCTTGTATAACACAGAGCCCTTACTGGATAATAACTCTTCCTCAAGAGTGAGATCATTCATCTGTCAATATTGAAAGCCAAGGTTCTCATTTAACATCATAGTGAAATGGCAAATGACCAGGGATGCAAAGAGGAACCTTTTCTTTTACTTAAATTTCTGACTTACCCTCCATATTTACCAGGTTTTCTTCCTGAATATTTAAATATACGGAGATTCCCCAGTCATCTCCAACCTCATCCCTTGGCAATTTGTTAAGGCTTAGCATCTCAGCAGAGATTTTCTTCACTAAATAAAGCTGTGTGGAAACGTGAACTATGGCAGTTAAGTGCGTCCAGCACGAAATAACCAAGCAGTATGAAAACCATTATGATGTTAAGGGTCTGGTGGCAATTCTGAATTAGTCATTACCCTTCCCCCCTTTACCCAGTCAACATATGGGGTTGTGTGGGTGTTATTTTTATTAAAAACTAGAAAATTTTATGAAAATACAGAGCTTGCTTTTGTTTTTAAACCCTTTGCAAATAATTATGCTAACTTAAAAAAAATATGCCTGGTCCAGTATCAAAAGCTTAAGGTATCTCATTGCTATTTATCATTAAGAAATTTTGGATTATTTCTTCTACATAACGGCAAGAAAAATGAGAAGTTGGAGATCTGGAAAGACTGGGTTGAGTCAGTGACTTGTAAAGCACAATTCTCCCACAAAATATTGTTAAATTTTAAAGGCTGTAAACCATGCTAATGTTTGTGTTCATTCTCATGAAGAATATTTAAATGTGACAAATTATAAAGGTGATGATGGTTTTTAAATGTCATGAATAATTTTAAAAGCATATCCTATTGTTTCCTGCAACTGAACTTGCAAAAATTTATTTCTTTTTGAACCATTTATTACTTTAGTTTTACCCATGTACTTACAGGTGCATTAATCAATGGATGTTATTACATGTTTCCAGGAAAGTGATTCAATCATTTGAGGGTGACTTATTTTACTTGGGGTTAATTTGTAGGCTGCTCTAGGGCTACATGGCTTTAAGAAGTTACTGAAGGTGACAAAACGAAAATTAACAGCTTTAGCCCTGTATGGCTGTATTCATAGCTGAAATTGAACAAAGTGGAAATAGGAGGCCATTGCAATCCCCAAGATGGACTTGGCTTGAGGCATGTCAGTGTGCTTTGGGTTTTAGCGTCACCGCTGGAGGCTGTTTTTATGCAAGCAAATCACAGGAAGCCTGTGAACCTGAAACATGTGAGTAAAACGGTTTTCCTGGAAGCAATTGTTTATGATTGGCTGCATCTAGCAAGTAATTATGCATTAACATTTTAAAATGCAAGTGATTTGCCAATTTCAGGAGATATAAATATATGTAATTTGTGTCTCACTATCACTTTGCAGTTATTCCCATTTTACAGTGAGGACATTTGTGGTCCAGAAGAGTTAAAGGACCTACTTACATTCCTTGTTCCTTCTCGGGCATAGAAATAGGAAGATTAATATGAGGGCCATTATGATGATCCAAGTTAGAAATAATGAGGACTTGAGCAAGGAGTGTCTTGCAGAAGACAAAAGATGGCGTGGAGATAAAAAATGCAAGCTTTGGTGACTGGAGGAGTGGAATGGAATTAAGGATGAAAAAGACTGATATTTCAAGTCATTGTCTATGATTATAGGAATGTAGAGAACTTTTTTTTTTTGACTTAACTGTTTGCTTTGACATGAATTAGACTTATGGAGGATTTGCAAAGATAGTACCGTTTCTGTACTCCCTTCACCTAGCTTCCTCTAATTAACATCTTACATAGTGCAATTATCAAAATTAAGAAATTTATATTGTTACAATATTATTAAGGAAACTATAAAAACCATTCATAAATGTTTGTAAGTGATAATCTCAGTTAATTATTTGAATAAATATCTCTCCGTCCCCATTTTATTACTTTGTTTGCATTAAAATAAGACACTGAGGAATGCTTAACAGACTATAGATGTTAAGACATCAGTTTGCAATTGATTGGAACTTACCGAGGAACACTCCATTTTTAAAATCTGAAGTTGTTTTGGAGAGAATACCGTGGTGACTCATTTTCTGGTCCTGTGATCTGATGATTTCCAGCTTATTACATTTGACTGCAATGTTGGATACTGTGAGCAATTCAGCTCCATTCAAGTCCATCTTTTCAAAAAGTTTGATAATTAGTTTACCAGGATTATTTCAGACTTCTGCTTCCAGCCAAGATGAAGTCACAGTGAGCAGGTTTACGCTTCTGCCTGAAAGAACCAAAAACTGGATAAAATATATGAGACATTACTTTTCAAGACACTGTGTTTCAGCAGAAGAGGTGTTGATCATCCATCCCCAACTCCCTGCCTATAAAACTGATTTCAACATTGGCAGACAGAGCAGGGAGCTCATCTTTCATCATCTGCCTGGTAAATGCAGGTGGTGTTCCCATTTCCCTACCAGGAGAGTATTAGGGTATCTAGAGGTCAGCTGAGTGTCCATGTTACACCTGGAAGCAAAGAAACTTGAGGAGGCGGTGCAGGTATAACTGGTCACCATTAGAATTTACATCCCTCTCCTCTGTATTAGTGGGGAGAAGAGCCTCCATCCTACCGGGCATCAAAAAAATGGAACAAGGTGGTGTAAGTAGGTGCTAATAAGTAGTTCCCTTTCTCCCCCTCCCTGGTGTCATTAAAGCCCCCTGGAGAGCTGAACTTCTTTGTCCACCAGGCCGCACTATGATACTCTGATAAAGTGGTATGAAGCAGGGTTAGCCACACTCCTGTTTCTCTACAGAACTCCCCCATCTCCAGCATGGTTGCTGAGCATCCACCTCAGGAGGCACAAGGAAGTAGAAGAAGCAGTTGATTCTCCACTTGCCCCTCTTCCCTTCTCATGGTTTCTGGGGGTGGGGGTGATGGCAGAGAGGGCCAGTGCAGAGGTGAGCTTCTCCATCTTGCACCCATAAAGCAGTTTTTGGGCTTGAGTCCTTCCCTTCCCACCTCCTTGGTGGTAGCTGAGATCAGGGGAAATCTGATCTACCCCTCTGCTCAGAGGTAAGGAGGTGGTGGGAGTAGATGTCCTATATTTAATAGGAAGGAACAAGAGGGTCAAGGGGAAGCTAACCTTCCACCCCAGCTTTGTGCAATGCATGGTGGGAGTGAGCGTCCCACTTGTGCAGGAGGAATGCCAGCCAGGCATGTGGGAAGATGGTCATGAACACACAACTGGCCTCGTGTTACACCTAACCTGGGGACTGCCTACTAAAAAAAAGTGAAATAAGATTTAGAGTCTCATAGCATAATGTCAAATATAGCTAGAAAAGAGTAAAAACATAAAACTATTCTTCATACTAAGAACGAGGATAGTCACCCAGGAGAAAATACAATTGACAGATGCCAACATGGAGATGAATCAGATGTTGATACTATCTGACAGACTTTTTAAAGCAGCCATCAAAAGGTGCTTCACCAAGCAATTACAAATTCTTTTGAGCAAATGAAAAAATTGAAAAATATCAACGAAGAAATACCTAAGTATTTATTCAAGCATATATCCGCATGAAGGTTTGCTCAAGAATGTTTATAGCAGCTTATCTGTTCTGAGAAACCAGATGTCCTATAATAAGTGAAAGGATAAACAGGTTCTGGAATATTCATACAAAGGAATACTGCTTAGCAATAAAAGTGAACAAACTATTGATGTGTGCAGTAACATAGGTGAATCAAAATGATTAAACCGAGTCAGAAAAGAACAGAGTTCAAATTGCAGGATTACTTTTACATGAAGCTTTAGGAGATGCAAAATAAGCTATGGTTTCAAAAAGCAGATTAGTGTTTACGTGGGGACTGGGGGGAGCAGGAGACAGGAGGGAGGGAGGGACCACAAAGGAGCAGGAAGAAACCTGTGGGGGGTGATATGTTCACCATCTTGGTTGGTTGTGGTGATGGTTTCTCAGATTATATACATATATAATATATGTCAAAACACACACACATACACACACATATATATATATATACGTCAAAACTTACTGAATTATAACTTTAAGTATGTTCAGTGTATTATTTCAAATTTACCTCAATAAAACTGTTTAAAACAAAAGCAATCCTGCAAACTCCTTTTTTGGGTTACTTACTGAATTGTATTTATTGTCTCCCTGTACAGGTTAGAAAATGGAATCACTGAATTTTGCAAGGAAAAATTTCATATCAAGGTTTCGAAGGTCACAAGAAATATTCCCTGTCAGGAAACCAGAACACGGTCTTTTCTTCCTGTGGGCCACAAATGTCACACTTTGTGTCCCAGATAATGTATCTATAGTATTAACAAAGACATTAATTTTACCATTTGCCATGCTAAATAGTGGGTGGATTAAATTAAAAGGTATGCTCATAGCATATAAAAAATTGTATCTAAACAAGAACACGACTGCAGTCTAAGAGTTAAATTTTCTTTTCTGATAATTTAAAATATTACATGACCATGACTGAAAACATAAAACAACTATTAAACATTTAGAACGTTTAGGATTTAAAAAGTCTGAAGGGAGAATACTTACATTTACCAAGGGTTTTCTTTGTGCTGAGTTTGTGCCAGGAACTTCAAGTGTATTATTTTATTTGACTCACACAGAAATCTGAAGTAGATACTATTACTGTTTACTGCAAAAAGCTGAGAACAAAACAGATTAAGAACTTCAGTCAAGTTAATAAAGATAGACTTAAAAAATTTTTTCCAAGGCCTTTTTATTTCAGAATTTATCTATCCTGCCAATAGATTTCCATCTTGTCAATAGTTTCTGTGAATGATGCATATAAAGAGATATTTCACATAGATACACACACACACATATATATATTCCACAATCAATTTAAATTTTTATTTTGTAATAATATTTGTGAATTTTCTTAATTTAACCATGTTTAATATACATTCAAACTCACTAATCACCTCTTATACTTAAAAAGTAAAATAATAGGTTTAATAGTAATTTCAACCACAATGCTCACGATAATATTGAAAAGATGCAGCGGCTGAACTAAAAACAAAAACAAAAACAAAAAGCAAACCCTCCCCATATGTCTTCCTTTCACATTTCAAACATTCAACTTTATAAATAATAAAAATGTAGAGGATAAATAGAAAATCATGCAGCTGGAAAGAAGCATCAAACTCCCTGTCTTCCTCCCTTCCTTTACCTTTCTCTAAAACACAAGCAAGTGCGACAGGACAGAAGAGGACACCAATTCTTTGAAATCATCATATGATTTCTGCAAAGTCTGAAGGATCAGGTTTGGTATCTCATAAACCACAGCTCAGTTTTGTGGAGATTCCTTTGAGATTCTCTTAATGTAGAAAGCCACACTTCGGTTAGAATATTGTCTTTGTAGTTCTAAAAAAGCAGAAAGTACCCCAAATCATTTTTGAAGCTTTTAAAGGTTTTATTTCAAAAACCAACAATCTAAAGCTACCAAAAAAAAAAAAAAAAAAAAGCCCCAAACAAACACAAACCAACAAACAAAACAAAACTCGCCCTAAGGACCTGGGTGTTTTTACAGTTCCTGTAGGCTTCATGATATCATTAGAAATGTTTCCTTCCAAATGTTAGATTAGGAAACTAAAACAAAACCACAAACCTTAGTGGGTTCTTTTGTGCTATCTGGAGTTTCTCTCAAATTGCAATTGGAATAGGAATAAAATATTGAATATGGAACAAAACAGAAACTGTAAAAAAATTGTATTCTTTCTAACCATTTTGAATTTTGGAGTTGTTCTAAGCAAATCTGATCTTCCTTATTTCAGTATTAATAAACAATGAATATACAATATGAAACTTATATTTGATTATAGGTCACTATGGAAGTATCCAACCCTGGAGGACAGTGTAATGGGTAATAATAAGTAAGAAAAAGCTTCCTAGAGGAATTAACAGGTGATTCTTAAATAAAGGTTAGCTATGTTCTCCAAGGATGAAAAGTAATCCAAGGGCGGGGTGGGGGGTAGGTGAGGGGGTTGGGTAGGGAAGGCACATGAAAGCCATGGTATTTGTAGGGATATTTGTATAACATGGTTGAAGGGGAGGGTGAATGTGGGGAACAGGAGAGGACAACAGAAAAATATGGGACAATATTTTGAAGACTGTTAAATAGTTCACTGAAAGGCTTTCAGCAGAACATTAATTTGACCAGCTGTATGTTTTGGGGGAAAAAAAGTCTGTTTGAGGGACAGATTTGAGACAAGTGTGCCAGACAAATTCTGAAAATATCTCAGGACAGATTGAGTGTTGGGTTTTGCAAATGGAGAGGAGGAAAAGAGTTTAAGAAGCAGAATCCATACAACCTAATGACTGTGGGTGAGCAGAGGGAGAGAAGGGGACAGTGGAGAATAATTCCCTGGATGACTGAATATAAGTAGATGGACAATCATTGCTTAGATTCTCACGACGGTTTTGGGGAAAGATTAAAAAGCTGAGTCTTGGACATTTTAAATTTGATGCACCTGTGTGAATATTAGAAAATGTCTGGAAGGTCCTGGATACAGTTTATGGTATAATAGGAAATGGGATAAAATGGTGAAACAAGAAAAGCAAAACCATACAGACATGTTCTTTCCTTCATGCAATTCACTACCTATGGGAAAATACAGGACAAACAGTTATAAAAAATTAGTGTTAGTGCCGTTGTAGTGTTGCATATGGAAGTAGAATATGTAATAGAAGGTTCCATTGGGTAGACTTAACCTAGCCTGAAGCAGAGGGTGTCAGAACTCTTCACTGTGACAGTTATACCTAGTTTGGCCCTGGAGGTGAACGGAAGTTGGCAAGGTGATGAAAGATGTAGGGATAGCATCACACAGAGGTAGAAGCAACTTTGACCTGTTCACTAAATAAATATGGATGGACAGACTAATCACCCTGGTCTTATAGAAACATGGACTGAGTTCTAAGAACTATGAGAAAACTTGGAGGGAATTCGAGAAGAAAGTGACATGATATAGAGGTTTAGAGCTCAGAAATATTAACAGTTCAAGGTCATATGGGTAGAACTAGATTGTTAGAAAATATTTCCAGGGCAGTAAGGTAAGATTCTGTCTCTCTTTCTTTCTTTTCTTTTCCTTCCTTCCTTTCTTCCTTCCTTCCTTCCTTCTTTCTTTCTTTCTTTCTTTCTTTCTTTCTTTCTTTCTTTCTTTCTTTCTTTCTTTCTTTCTTTCTTTCTTTCTTCTTTCTTTTTCTTTCTTTCTTTCTTTCTTTCTTTCTTTCTTTCTTTCTTTCTCTTTTTCTTTCTCTTTTTCTTTCTTTCTTTCTTTCTTTCTTTCTTTCTTCTTTCTTTCTTTCTTTCTTTCTTCCTTTCTCTTTTTCTTTCTTTCTTTCTCTTTCTTTCTTTCTTTCTTTCTTTCTTTCTTTCTTTCTTTCTTTCTTTTTTCTTTCTTTCTTTCTTCCTTTCTTTTTCTTTCTTTCTTTCTTTCTTTCTTTCTTTCTTTCTTTCTTTCTTTTTTCTTTCTTTCTTTCTTTCTTCCTTTCTTTTTCTTTCTTTCTTTCTTTCTTTCTTTCTTTCTTTCTTTCTTTCTTTCTTTCTTCTTTCTTTCTTTCTTTCTTCTTTCTTTCTTTCTTTCTTTCTTTCTTCCTTCCTTCCTTCCTTCCTTCCTTCCTTCCTTCCTTCCTTCCTTCCTTCCTTCCTTTCTTTCTTCCTTCCTTCCTTCCTTCCTTCCTTCCTTCCTTTCTTTCTTTCTTTCTTTCTTTTTCTTTCTTTCTTTCTTTTTCTTTCTTTCTTTCTTTTCTTTCTTTCTTTCTTTCTTTCTTTCTTTCTTTCTTTCTTTCTTTCTTTCTTTCTTCCTCTCTTCCTCTCTTTCTCTCTTTCTCTCTCTTTCTTTCTTTCTTTCTCTTCCTTCCCCCTTCTCCCTCTCTTTCTTTTAGAAGGAGATTAAGAGAGAGAGCACACATGGCAGGGGGGCAGGAGGGAGAAAGAGAATCTTAAGCAGGCTCCATGCCCAGCACAGAGCCTGTTGTGGGGCTCAATCCCATGACCCTCTGATCATGACTTGAGCCAAAGTTGAGTCAGACTGTCAACAGACTGAACCACCCAGGCACCCCAGACTTTCTTTTTTTATGCGAGAAAGTATACGGTTTTCTATTTTGCCTTGAGTTGTAATGTTATGAGATGATAAAATCCATCCAAGCAGAAGATCAATGATAAACATATTAAATATTAATATAATAATATCAATATTAACTACATGTACTAATAGTGATAGCTAATATTTATTATCTATAGAAAATTATGTTTGAATCTTGGTCTGACTATTTAATGGTGATAAGGTAGTTAGCTAAATTCTTTAAGCTATTAAAGTTTAGTTTTTTTTTTTTTCCAAAACAGGTATATTAAAAGCAGCTTTGCTATGTGGTTGTGTGACATTAATGGCTGTATATAATACATAAAAAGTGCTTAGAAAGTTCCTTTTAACACAGAAGGAGCTCAGTATATGTTCTCTATAATTGATGTTTTTAATGCATACGTATCCCTCAGAGAAGTTTACACATTAGACTATCATTCAATAGCACCTCAATGTAAACCGTTTATCAGATGAATTCCCATCTTGAAATAAACCAGGATGCAGAGTCTCACCTATTGCTAAGATGGAGATAGCGTTTGCTTCCTGTGTTGTCACGTGATGCGGCACGTGTCATCCCACCCCGTTCAGTGTTACAGTGAAATCCACAGCATACATAGGCATGAAGAGTTTACACATGGAAGGAGTCTGTATACCATGGAGTCAAAGTTACCACCTGGTTCTCTGCAGCAGGGTCCTTAATTTTTATTCCTGGAAATATCCTCATTGATACTGGAGACAATCAAAGAAGGAAGTGGAGTTTTAACATTTATCTAACTCAGAGTTCAGAAAGGCTCAAAGAGACTAGAGTCCATTAAGTAGATCCATATAGCTCATCATTGGTCTTAGATATATTTTTTCATATTTAAATCTAGACAACAATCTCTCAAGGTGGAAATTTGTTGGGCTTAATGTAGAGCATGAAATCAGCCATAATACCTGGGCTTGCTAAATGTAACACAGAGGCCTCTGGGGGCAAGGGAGGTTTTGGAGAAGGGCGTAGACCTTTGGAATGGTGACCACTCTGTTGTTGGAATGCCGCAGGGAGTTGCCTTCCCCCGAAGCTTTCTTAGCCCAAACAGCCCCTCTGTGATCTAAGAGATGTATGCATTGTCCCCTAGGCTATGTTTAGTAGAACCTGCAGATTAGCATATCTTATCTTTCCCATAAATCCTCTCAGTTTCAGTAAGACCCCTTATCACACATCGGGTGCTTGAGAAACAGTGATAAGGATTTGTGATTATCCTGAAGGACCAATAAGAGCGGGAGCAAAGAAGAGCAAAGGGTCTTCGTCTCTGATTGTTGACCCCCCCTTACCTTCTCCTCTCTTTCATGGCAAAGTTTCGAGTCATCTTTCATTTGTTGGTACAGGGAGTGCTTGCCATTCCCAGCAGAAATTATCATCCTCAATTATTCCTGATGAATCAGTGTCTCAGAAAGGAAAAAGCAGTTTCCCAATATTACACCATTATAATTGCAAGATACTGGATTTAAATCCCCTAGTAACGCACACATGTATACCAGCCCCTTTCATTTCTGCCTTCTGCTGGTTCCCACACTGTCTAGTCTCCTTTTCCCTACCACATTACCATATATCCAATGCTGTCTTGATTCTTAATCCCTCCCAAGAGTACTATCACCATTAGAGTGTATGTGTGTGTAGGGGTTGGGGGCAGGCTTTGCTAAAGTTCAAAGATTTGCAGGTGTTTCAATAAAGCATGCTAAAGTGATACCATTTTCAAATGTTCCTCAGCCATTTCCCCAACCAGGAATTCATCACTAACTTGCCTTGACTCAAAACCGAATTAGGCTCTGCGCTCTTCTTTTTCAGCCTCACTTTCCAGCACTTCCCTGGTCCCCAGTTCCCAAAACCTTTACCAACAGGTCAATTCAGCCTTGATTTTTCTTTTTCTTCTTTTTCCTTTTTTCCCGCCAGAATATTGAAGCCATGTTCATCATGGTTTTTAAAAAGTTATATTCCCAGGAGGAATTTGTCTTTTCTCTTTGACACATATATAAAACATTTGACTTAGCATAGAATAAAAGCTTGATTCTCAGTAGCTTTAAAAATTGCAGGGAAGAAGCTTAAGGATGTTGACTAATAATGTATAATTCTAATCCTTCTACCCCTACCTCAACCACGTTTTCTTCCACATAAGAATACATGAGAAACCGAAGTGACCTTGTAGGGAAAAGTTTCGAGTGGCTCTAATTTACGCTATAAAGAGTTAATTATGTGAAAATTCGAAGGTAGTCTTTTGTGCAATTTTGCAGGAGATTATAATACCTGCTCCTTGAATAAAGCTTTGAAATGTAAAGATAATTTTCATATCTATTGCCTTGTGTGAACTTTGGCCATTATTATCTTCAGTTGATTTTAATACCAAGGTAAAGTGAGGTACTCATGATTGAACAGCTGGTAAACAATGGAGAAGGGTCAGGACCCAGCCTATGCCTTCTGGGTAGGTATTCTTTCTCCCACATAATGTGGGCCCAGGCGGTGTTGGATGGAGTAGACTATTGCAAATTTTCAGTGAATCTGTAAAAGTGTCTAGCATAGTCTTTAAACCAGGAATAATTTAATATATGAGATTTTCATCCCATTTCTGTGAAGCTCTTTATTGAAAAAGGGTAAGGTTTATGTTGTTTTGAATATATCCATGGATATTTGAGAAAACTGCTACTAAGTGATCAAAAGCTGGCCTCAACATTTCACATTTTTAAAGGATTACCAAGAGAAAAGTATGTAAAGAAAAGTGTCACCTCTAAAAACAAAACAGATGTTTAACACTGCTACCAAAAGGAAGAGGGAAGAAAAAGAGAGAGGAAAGAAGACAGACTGGCAGGGAGATGGGGAAGGGCTGGGAGATCTTTTGAACAGGGTAGGGGAGCAAGAGTGATCTTTCAGTTGAATCCTTGAATAATGGATAGACATGGGTGGGCAATGGACAGTCCAGAGGAGGAGAGCAATAAGATTGAAGATATGAATGCTGGAGTTTGCAGGAGGCGAATGGAATCAGTGTGGAATACATGTTAGGGAAATGTAAACAAAATGAAATCTAGAGCCATTGTGCGGCTCTTGATCCTTATTTACCTTGCGCTGTTTGTTGCATACAGTATCTATTTTCCCTCCTCTGGCTCCACAGATAATGTGGCTTCAATACCATGGATAATTCATTAGCTATACTTCAGTACCTTCTGAGATAGTTTTGAGAAGTGACCTTCCAAGTGGAACTAATTTTAAGACGATCTAAATAAATCTCCTAGGATTCCACTTCTCAACAGTCACAAATACTTTGTGGTTTCATCTGTTCTTCTATAAATTTATTGTAACCCAACTTTTCCCTTCCAAGAGAGTTTCTGAGCACTGACACTGTAGGATAATGACTACTTATGAAATTCTGATTGAGAGAGAAAATTGCCATCATAAGCATACTTCCTGCTCACCAGACTTAAGGATATTTAAAATGTTTTCATTTATGTTGCTCACCCAACCAAATACATTCACACAGGTTCTAGAAAGACTTTCCGTAGCTGAAATAACACCCAGGCAGGGCTTTGCCACTAATAAAATATGTAGGGAATATCGCAGAACATTAGAGAGGTATAAAATGTAGGCTTTTCTAATACAATGACCTAATATGTTCCTATTACAAGTCTTCCTATTATTTAAACAGCTGAACTGGCAGCTTTAAGACCCTTTAAAAGTTAATAGGGGAATTTCAGTGAGACTCTTAAGTCCATATGTGTTTTAATGGATGTTTTAATTACAGAATTTTATGCTGGTTCTTATATGTGTCTAGAATTATATGTTTATAACTGATCATATAAGTTACATTATTGTAAATCCTTATGTTTAAAGTTTTGCGATTGAAATGGCATTGTATTTCACCTTTGTTATTTTTCAGGATGTCTGTAATGTTTTCAGTTGTACAATATACAATATTTTCACAGCTTTCTGAACTCACATAAAGAGTCCTTCCAAACACGATGAAGAAAGTGACTTGCCAAATCTTTTTAAACAAAATGGTCACTTCTCTCCTCTTTCCTTTATGGACTCATGCTTCCCTTCTAGTGTATTTTGGCTTAAAGGAGAAAAGAAAGAAATCTATTTTAGAAATGTTTCAGCCATTTCATCTGAGTTTTTTGACACATATTCATTTGGTATCGACTGCATATAAAGCTATGTTTTTATATCCTATTGGCTTTAGCAAAGTTGTCTGTACTTTTCATGCTCTAATTGTATTTTTTAGGGTTAGACTGAACCAGCATACATAATCATACTATTAAAGGTCTGTGAAAAATCTATAAGTGATTTTTGTTTTATTTTTCCCTCTTTCTCCCTTTCTTCCTTCCATCCTTTCTTCTTTCCTTCCTCCTTTGTTCCTTCCTTCTTAGCTTAAAATAACAGTTAATAACATAGACCCTATCATCTGAAGTTTTATTTATCCAAATGTCTGCAGCTCAAATCAGGTACTTAATGGCAGCACCTCTGATTCAATCTCCAGAAAATTTGAACCCTATAATCACCATAGAATAATAGATAAAAGAAGGGAGTTTTAGCATCAAAACCTATAAAATAATACATTTATTTTAGAAAAGATAGGCTCAGTCTATGAATTCTTATCATGATGCTTATTATCAAAGACATTTAATAAATAATGACTTGATGTCAATATAATTATAGGCATCATGTATTGGAAAAGCTGTGGTAAAAAGCCTTTTCAAGTATTTTAACTACATATAAGTAAATACTGTAAGTGCATTTAGTCAGTTGCTGTATTTTGAAATTTTATGAAATGCATTTTAACAAATGTATGAAATATGAACTATGTTTTTTTAATCATATAGATCAAGGGCTAGAAACAATCTCTCATATAAGGAGAAACCAAAAGCTGTGATGATGGAGAGTTGGGGCACGTTCGTTAGGTGTTGAAGGAAAAGTACTTACACTTTTGCAATCTAATTTTAGAGTACAGAAAATGTGAAAAAGAGTATGTCCAAATTACCGTAAGTAAACTTGAAATCTAGTAATTAAGATTTAAGTCTTGATATGCTTGAAACCAGAGATGGGATTTATCATACTCCAAGAGATTTTTTACAAAGATCTGACTTGGATTTTCACTTACAAAAATAATAGCAATAATCATAATTCTATAGAGAACATTGGGCTCTGGACTCCATTTCCTGAGAAATGACGTCACTATTATGCATCAGTATGCCAAGGAAAAGGAGTCAGTGGAAGGGGCTGGGAGTTGTTGATGAAGAAGGTGCTGACTTAAACCTTATCAGCTTCTTAAAGATTGTTTGGTCTGTTGTTCTGGTTCCTTCCTCAGGAAGCTGAGATATGCATGGCTGCTTCTTAGATGAGTCATCACCAAACTGTGTTGTGGCATGGTAGGGAAGAAGCCTATGTCAGGACATTTGGGGGACGGAAGGACATTCCTGCGTGTCTATGGCTGGTAAGCACAGTTGATTCAGTTCTGCACAGAATGAGGCTGAGGTCAGGGGCTCAGGCCCTCGATGGGCCAATTAACTCTGTGCAGGGATCACTGACTGCATATTTAACCCTGGCTAGCCAGGTGTCTTGCACATATGAGCCACTCATAAGAGACTGGACAAGTTACTATATACACAATAACACAAAAATTCCTCTTAGTCCTGGAAAACCAACTGAAGTGTACTATCATCACTTTGTTGGCACCGATTTCATTTATAGGGAAACCTGATCAGATTCTTAAAAAATTAAAGTCATTTTTCACATGGAATTATCATTTTCAATAAAATAAATATTCTTAAAATCATGTTGTTGAACTTGTTCTCAAAATAGTGGCTTGTGGCCCTAATTTTGGAGGGGGAGGTATGATAATAAATAATACTTTCTCCACATAAACTACTCCTTTGAATTAGATAAAATTAAATACTAAAAAGCTAAAATAATAGCCTTTAAGACCATTAACGACCTTTAGAAATAGTTTAGACACCCTTTTCAGAATTGTAATATTGGTGAAATTCCATTATTGAAATATTGGATTTATCTCTGGTGAGATTATGTAGTAGGTATATGTTATGTAAATAATGTTTGTATTTTCTTTTGGGAAATCACTCTTTCACTCTTAGTCCACATCTTTATGTAGGATGTCCTCAGTTCTGAGATCTAGGAGAAGCCATGGGATTCATGCCTGACCCTTGAAGTACAACCACTAACTTTTTTTTTGAGAATTATTGGAAAAGAGGGATTTTCCCTCTACCATGGTTACTTGGGTAGTGGGATGGAATGTGGAAAATGCCAGGGCCACTAGGAAGAAAGTACCTACCTGAAAATAAAGCTAACATGGAGGAAAGCATGGCCCTAGTGGGGAGTGGGGTGGGGCAAAAACAAAAAAGTCCTGATGACTTTTTGAGCCCCTGGATACAACCATGCCTGAAAGTAAACTTTTGGACTTCAGAGTTTTATGAAGTCAATAATTCCCACTTTCTTTTTTGTGCTCCATTCTATTTGATATGTCTATAACTTTTAAACTTCAAATAGCTAATTAATAGAAATAATCAGAATCAGAACTTTTAGTTAATGTAACAAATGCTTATTAAACACTTACTTTGGACTTTAGACTTAATCATTCAGCTCTGGTTTTATAGAATCCGATAGAATAATATTTTCATATTCTGTATGATGAAATTATAGTAATACATAAAAAAGTGGAAAAGATGATAAAATGTACATTCATTTAAATAGCATAAAAAGTAACATCTCCAAGCAAAAGGAACATGGAACATTGATTTTTCCCTCTGTTTTTGCAACAATAGTTGTGCCATTTTTGTTTAAAGACCTCTAATGCTAACAAGGGCAGACAGGTGTTTTAAAATGACAATGTAAAATTACATATGAATATTGAAATAATGAGTCTGGAGGGCTGGATGCTTTGTAAAAAATATTTTTTGTAGCATTGATCTGCCATGTTGGCCAAGCTTGAATGAAGCAGCAAGCTCAGTGAACTCAATCACGTGGAATATCACATCTGTTACAAACATATTACATATCATTACTGGTACCTTTATATTCGATTGATTTTTATTATGTTGCATGAATGGATAGGTTAGTGCATAGAGACAGAGGTCACACTATAGAAAATAACATTTTTATTTAAGAAATACATGATATAATGTTCTTAGTGGGGTTTAATCATACAGTGGGTCACTAATGTTGAAGACATCAGGATGAAATATCAAAACCAACTCCAGGGCAGTCTGGGTGGCTCAGTCGGTTAAGCGTTTGTCTTCAGCTCAGGTCATGATCCTAGGGTCCTGGGATTGAGCCCCGCGTCAGGCTCCCTGCTCAGTGGGAAGTCTGCTTCTCCCTCTCCTTCTGCCCCTCCCCTCTGCTCGTGCTCTCTCTCACTTGCTCTCTCTCTCAAAAAAAAAGAAAGAAAAGAAAAAGCCCCTCTAATTTGAGGAGGAAAAAAAGCTATTTTCATTATGAAGCATTAACATCCCAATAACTTAAAAAAAGAGGAAACTTCAATTCTAGTTTCTCTCTCCTTTCTACTTTGGCTTTCTAAAATACATCATATTTGTTGAAAACCACAAAAAAATTTAAGAGATGAGGTACGGTGCCAAAGGGTGAGTGGCTAGAATAAAAGTTGAGTATACTTTTGATACTGTCTTTTGTGTTGTTATTCTTTCCTCAAGGTCTCCTATGAATGAGAACTCTTAATAGAGAATAAAGTGGCATTTTTTTTTTTTTTGGTCTCTTCCTTCCATCTTTTATATTATGACATTATGTCATGTTTTCTTTCAAACTTTCCCTGTCAACTTGAATAGTTAGTAATGCAGAAGTTTCTTTTATGTGGCTGCTGGTGTGAGGAGCAGGGTCATAATTCAGATGTTATGTTTTCCTTTGGGTCAGTGCACAACTTTCTTTCCTATCTAACAAACAAATGATGACTCTAGATCAGAAAGATGAAGATCAAACTCAAACACCCTAAATGGATGAGTTTCCTTTTTCCTCTTACAAAAGAGGAAATGCCACTTTCCCACCCCTTCCTCTGAAAATGCACTCCTCTCCTCCTGGGAGTTACAGAGAAATAGGGGTTCACAACACGCAGCTCATCAATCTGGCCATGGTGTTTTCTATCCCTAAATTAATATGCCTCTTGACCTCACTGATAACCCTTTAAGGAAGATTTAAATCTATTTCCTCAGGGTCCAAATCAAAAGATTTTTGTCTAGAATAAATCCGAGAGTCCTAATGACAAAAAGAAATTCTTCATATACAATCAAATGAGAAACAACAACAAAACCTTACAAATAGAATGAGCTTTTGTCTGATTATGAAGACAAAAAGTGCGTGTGTGTGTGTGTGTGTGTGTGTGAGAGAGAGAGAGAGAGAAAGAGAGAGAGAGGGAGTGAGGGAGGGAGAGAGAGGGAAAGAGAGAAGAGAGAGAGTTTTGATTCCTTTGTATCTCTTGATAGGTGGATGATGTTTGCCTAGGACAACTATCGTGGTATTACAAAACTGTCTCCTCAACCATGTCATATATTGCTAACTACTTGGTTCATTTTGTTTAGACAGAGTAATAATTAGTTTAAACACAAATCTGAGCCCCTGTGTTGTTTTTTCTCCTCTGTTTCATGATAGTATGAGCATGACTGTAAGAATGACAGCTCATTATTTCATGTGAAATAAAGCCTTCTCATATCTTTAAACACCAACCATCATCACCATAAAAATGAAAACTAACTACACTAAAAGCAACTCAATGAACAAAGGGCAGACATCTCTGATGCACAGTTTAGAAAAAGAAACCAATTTGGAATCCGAAAAACCTGAAGTTGGCTCGATGTTTCCCCATTTATTGAATGGCGGAAGCTCTTCAATTCTAAGAAGGGAGAAAAGGAACCATGGGTATTCAATGAGGCAAAGTTATTAAAACCCATGGCTCATACCATATACATGCAAAAATATGAGTTCTTTACAATTTCATTTGAAAAGACTTTTGAAAGTCTCCTACGTGCCAGACACAAAGCCTAGCAGTGTGGGTAGGACAGGTGAGGATGTGGTCCACTAGGAGCGACTGGTCCCTGCAGAGCCTGGCCCCGGAGGGCACCACCAGCTGCTAGGCAATAGTAGCAACTGTGCCTACTTTTGGTCAGAGGCCTCTTTCTCTTTAAGTGAAGACTTTTCTCAAGGCTCTGTTCTCTACCCTCTTCTCTCTCACATTTCTTCCTTCTGTGGCAAAATTGTTTATTCTCATCTCAATTCTCTGGAGCTCATTTCCAAACAAAAATTGGAGTTTTCTCCAACTCTCAAAACCAACTCCATGAGATTATGGATCTTGTAATTGGAGATACAGAAATAGGAACTTCTTCTCTGCCCAGAGTGTTTCCTTCTGACATCGAGGTTTTTGTTAAGGACTGTAGCATTCATGCCACTCTCCCAGTTAGACAGTTATAAGAAGGGAGAGAAGTACGGTGCAGGGTTTAAGAGTAAGCTTTATGGGGGAAGTCTGCTCAGGTCTAACCCAGCTGTCATTGGAATAATAAAGTAACTTAATACCTTAATCCCATGTTGCTGTGGTACAGATGAAATTTTACAGTTAATGATACTGTATTGTATATCTGAAAGTTGCTGAGAGAGTGGACCTTGAAAGTTCTCATTGCACACAAAAAATTATGACTATTTATGGTGATGGATGTCATTGTGATGATCGTTTTGTAATACCTACAAATATTGAATCATTATGCTCTATGCATGTAATTATATGATGGTACCGGCCAGTTATATCTCAATAAAAATAAATACATTTTATAATATATGTATAGTTCTTTGGATTGTGCATGGCATGTAGTTAACACTGTAAAGATAGTTTATGTTGCAGTAAACACTTTTATTTGCTGTTCTAGAAGTATACACTCAGTATTTGCACCAGGATGGAATTAGGTTTCTGTCTCCTATATTTCTGCTTGTCTGATCACCTGATCATCATGAAACTCTAATCATCATTCTCAAAAATCCAACAATCTGCTGCAACTATATCTAACAGATAAGGATTTTTCTTCTTTACCCTCAACATATTTAATAATTCCTGTGTTTTTGGGACATCCAGGTGGTTCAGTCAGTTAAGCATCTGCCTTGGCTCAGGTCATGATCTCAGGTTCCTGGGATCGAGTCCCGCATTGGGCTCCTTCTCAGTGGGGAGCTTGCTTCTCCCTCTCCCTGCCTGTCACCCTGCTTGTGCTCTCTCTCTCTCTGATAGATAGATAAATAAATAAATAAATAAATAAATAAATAAATAAATAAATAATCTTAAAAAAATAATTCCTGTGTTTTCTGCTTCATGGTAATACTGTTTGTATACTAATCTTATCCCTTTTAATTAGTAATATCTTAAGGTCAAGAAACTGTTTCTTACCCGTTTTTGAACCATCAAATTATTTTTTTTGAATCCTCAAAACAAAAGCTTATTCATTGCAGGGACTGGATTGTAAAACTACTTTGAATTGAGTGAAAAATATTCCTCTACAAGACATTAGAATTGAATCATATGTTACTAAATTTTAAATTGGATGTCCTGCAATTTCCTTTAGTTGTAGCTGCATAATTTATATGAGAAAAAACACTATTTGGGATTTTACTATGTTATTTTGATTGAATACCACTTACTTGAGAATGTGTAGTAAATGGACACAATAAGTTATGGAGTAAGGTTCTGGGGCACCCATGTGGAGTAGTTGATGAATTACTTAACCCATCAATTTTACAGCCCTTTTCCCCCCTGAATAAAAGTACTAATGACACTGGTTACTTGAATTTATTGATTAAGGAATTTAAGTGCATGTTTAGGAGAGAGATCCTAAGATGACTGATGTTCTTTGCTTGGTGTGACCTTTATAATGTTAAGTTTTTTTTTTTTTAAAGTTAATACAGGATTGTTAGGATAGGGGAACATTGCAATGTATGCTCTGCACTCAGTGTAATATTAGGAAGGATGACAGAGTAACCCAGAGAAGAAGATGGAGAAATGAACCAAAATCTGGCAGAGATACAATTTCTCTGGGGTTGTGACATGGGGAATGAGCACCAACAAAGCTTTTGCTAACACTTCCACTTGGGTTTGTATATCATAAGAGATACCTGACGTTCCTTCTCAGCTTCCAAACACAGTTTCTTATCCTATGGTGGAATCATGTAGTGTTCTCTGCCTGGAGCCACTATCAAGTTATCCATTTATTATTTCACTAATTCCTTTCCCCAATATATTTTAAGCACCCACATCTTTCATACATAACAGCAGGTACTGGGGGTAGAATGATTAATGAGATAGGGTCCCTGCCCTCACAGATTCAGAAACAGGATTAATTTTAATTAATTAATTAATTAAAGACAAGATTAATTTCAATACTCTGAGATAGTCTCCCTCCTAGTTCCAAAGTAATTATACTTTCCATTCAGCCCAAAATGTGAAAAGTGGTGAGTCTTGCTTTATGAGTAAGCTTCCTGGTTCTGTAGATGTTATGTTGGCCTTTAGCTCTAAACTTCACAACAATTGTGTTTTGTTAGATTTGGGGAACTGTCCTATATCATCTCATTTTCCATTAACAGTTTTTAAACCCAATAGTTTTTGAAAACCAATAATATCTTGTCAGCATTCAAGAATCATCTCAAAAACTCAACTTAGTAACAAGAGCACTGAGTAGTATGTTTTTCTTCTATTTGAGTGTATCTCAGGATCTGCCCGTAGAAGTGAGATCTTGGTGTGAGCACTGGCAAATTTTGAAAGCATGTTTAGCCTCAACTTTTGTGGAGATGTTCCTCCTCTGACAAGAGGTAGCTGTTTGGGCACAGGAACTGATTATTCTTGAAGTGGCTCTTGATAGCTTCCTAGCTATTTTGCTAAATTTTTTCAAAAGCTATACAAATTTAGCTTTCTTGGAATAGGGGTGGAAGAAACATTCCAATAGTAGGATTTCCTGAAAGCACAGTGGAAGGTATCCTGATACTCTAATGAACACTTGGTAGCCACAGATCTGGTCCCGCAAATCTTTTGTACTAATGATTCAATCTGCATCTTCACTTCCTCAATAACATCCACTAATGCAGAAGATGAAACAGAGAAATGACACTTCAACAGAATGGAAGAAACAGAAAAAAAAAGTATAGTTGCTGAGCTGTTTAAAGGGAAGTCAAAAAAACACCTTGTCTTATTTACCACACTGCTAGAACAGTTGGAAAAAAACCATAATTTATCCCAAATAGTCATGTCTGGTAACTGAGCAGTGTAGTGTAAATAGCATCAAATTTAAAGTGGAACAGAATTAAGCTTAAATTCCTGCCCCCACCCCCCCGCCCACAGCACTACTTTTGTGGGACATAACTTACAGACCTTCACTTTCCTCAGCAGTAAAGTTGGAAAATATAATACTTACTTGTTAGAAGTCTTAAATAAGTACGTACTATACTTAGTACATAAGTACTAAATAAGTATGTACTATACTGATCATAACATCAGATGCACTTGATAAACAATGTAGTCCTCACTCTCCCGATAAAGGAAAAAGAAAAAAATATAAACCAACTATAAAGAAAATTTTGCAAAATACTTTTTTTCCTATTAAGATAAATAAAACTGTTGTTTGTGAAGAAATAGCTTTTAAAAACCATGCCAAATAATTAAATAGGGAAAACAGTCTTATTCATTTCTAACTGTTCAAGAGTGGATTTCTGAGCAGCAAAGTGGCTTTTATTCTATTTTTGTCCCTACTGGGATAAGCATGCTTTCAAATGTATCCTATTGATCAGGAATTGTCTTGACTCCCATGAGTAATCTTTTCCCAGCTATGTCTATATAAGTAAACAACACAAAGACTTACGAAATTCCTTCAGTTATTAGACCATATCCAAGAGTTCCCTGGCTTCTATTTTGAACTAATATGCATCAGTGGTGGATACAGAAGGAACATCCAGGTTAAATATAGCTGTCTCTTAAAGAGCTGACCTGAAGAATTGAACACATTGTGGTTAATGGTGACCCTCCCTGCACTTTGCTATTGGGTGTGGATTTCAGTGAAACTTCATATCCAGTAAGACCTCCCTGGGGAAATCAGTTCTGGACACTGGAACTCTGCCTTCAGCTAGATGGGGCCATCTTTACAGATACACTCCATCAAGAGTCTCCCAACGGTAACCCCCATTTGATAAAGTTGAAGAGATATGTCCTCAGATCACCCCGTCTAGAGAGCAAAATAAGAAAATAATAGTAGATATTTGTTATATTGGGAAAAAGTACACATGTGTGCCTCATGTCATGAATTCTTGGCAAGAAGTCTTTTAAAAAGGCTTCACTAGATATATAGAAATATATGTCTATTCACATTTGTCATGTTAGAATTGTTTCTGAAATTGCATCATTTATTTCTGGGTTCAAGAATCACTATCGGCATCTTCATGACAGTAAGTGTTTATATGGCCCTTACTATATGACAGACACTGAATATACAAAGGCCTTTACATCTATTAACTCATTTTAATTCTCTCTCCAACCCTAATGAAGGGAGTATGATCAGTTTCATCATTTATGAAGGAAGAGTTGGCTGAGACCCAGAAGAGGAGCCAACTGAGGTCATTCAACTGGTGTGGTGTCACCCAGATCTTTAATTGTTCTTCTACCTCAAACAATCTTTTCAAAAAGTTACTTGATTCTAAGAAGATGAAAACAAAAAGGCTAAGTAAAGCATTCTTCCAATTTAGCAGGAAAATATTTTACCTGGGAAGTTCCTTCTGTAGTCATTCAACCATTTTGTGTGTGTGTGTGTGTGTGTGTGTGTGTGTGTGTGTCTCTCTCTCTCTCTCTCTCTCTCTCTCTCTATATATATATATATATATATATACATATATATATATAAACCAGATAGCTGAGTTTTTTTGGGGGGGTGGGGGTAGAATTTAGGAAAAGGGTATAATTGTCACCTTCCTGGTTAGAGGCAGTTGGCAGATTGGTTGCCAACATTTTAAATCCTCCCCAAATTACTTAAAAATAAAGAAAGCATCACCCAGTTATCCCACTCCCCCACCCACCTTCCTTTCCACAAGTCTCAGTTTGTTTTGCGGAGTCTCATCTGGTTTGAATTTAGATAAAAAAAATAAAGAAACCACTGTTTTGAATATTAGGACATGGCAGCATCTGTAGACACGGTGGCTTCTTTCTATTCCGCACACAACGATTGAGTTCATTTTCCATAGGTATATGAAAGAATTGATCACAGAGATGGGAACTGACTAACCCAGAAGTGCTGTAAGAAAATACACTGTCCACTAATAGAAAGTATGTCTGCAGTCCTTGAAGGATGTGATGACAGACTGCAAGTATTTCTGTGGACAAAGCAGCACCTGTCTATTCTATGTTAATAATAAAGGGGGTTATGGACAGGGTATTTTGGCTTCGAGTACACTTTAAGAGGTAAGGAGAGAATATACATTGGAAGGAGAATAGATGCAAATGTTCTCAGAGAATACTGATTAAGGGAAAATGACTCCCAGTGTGACAAAGCAGGTATGGGAGAATTTTATTTTATTTTATTTTTTATTTTTATTTTTTAAAGATTTTATTTATTTATTTGAGAGAGAGACAGAGGGACAGAGAGCGGGGGAGGGTGGGATAGAGGGAGAGGGAGAAGCAGACTCCCTGCCAAGCTTGGAGCCCATGACTCTGAGCTCAGTCCCAGGACCCTGAGATCATGACATGAACCAAAGTCAGCCGCTTAACCAACTGAGCCACCCAGGCCTCCTCTAGAGAATTTTAGACTGTATCAACAAAAGGTTAACATTCTCTCCAACTCTTCCTACCAGGACACAGATCCAAATACATGTTTTATGTTGTAATTTTGAATTAGACGAAGGTGACAGCTATGTTCTAGCCATGGTCTACAATACTAAAATGACTTGTCTCTATTATTGTCATTCTCATGTTACCTTTTAAAAATATTCTTGCAAATATCTAAAAATTATACATATCATTTAATTTTTTTTTCATTTTTAAATACTTATTTCTCCTGAAGATTTTAGGCATTCTGATCTCCTGCTCCATATGCCATTCTGAGACTCCCTATACCAGAGCCAATTTTTGGTTTTACTTTATTTCATTTGATAGGAATATTTTTATGCATTTTTATGTTGGAAATTGTAGTTCATATTCACTTCCATTAACTATTTTCAGAGAATTAATTTAGGGTTTGTTCCTAGGTGGGACTTTCAATTGGTCTTTGCAGTTAATTTGAGTTATTTTTTTTTCTTGCAGAATTTGGATTTCCCTTTAAAAAGATAAAATGCAGTAACAATCAAAATGGTGCGGGGGGGAGAGAATGAAGAGTTTCACTAAAAGGTCTGCTCCAATTTGTTCATATACTTCAGGACAGTATTTAAAATGTTGTGTTTCCAGGCTTATTTCATATTTTTGAGGAATTGTTTTTTTACAATAGTTAAAAGATTAATTCACTTTATTTTCCTATTGTATGTGCATATTTTATAACCAATTTTTTTTGTCACTTTACATCTTTATGCTCTCCGACAAAATGCATGCTGTGGAGGACAATCTCTGTTGGGGCTGCATGCCACACCATCCCACATTAAATATCACTGCAATGAAAGGTGAATGTTTACAAATGCATGCCAATTTAATGATGCAAGGCATGTTTTATAGACTCTAAGTGTTTTCTGTTCTGGTTTTCATATAAAAATTATATAAATGAAAGAAATAATTTTTGAACACTTGGCTTACAGTTTTGACCTTTATATATATAAATGTTCCTTTTTTTTTTCTTTCAGTGGTTGGAGAATAATTTCTCCAAATGCAGAGCCTTACTGTAGTAAAAAAAATATGCTTAGAATACAGCATGATTATTATATAGTTTGATTTCCATGATAAATATGCAGCCAACAGTAATTCTGTATAATGAAAACAATCTTGGAGATTTTTTAAAGGGTGATTTCCATACAAACTCAATGCAGTATTTAATTCAAGGAGCTGTGGGCCAGGGTAAGTTGGATCACGTATGATAGAGAATCATAGAATGTTGACCAGTTAGAATGGTAATAATGGTAAAAGGTGAAAGAATTGGATCTAGAAGAGAGAGTGGCCATAACAATAGTATCAGGATAAGTAAATTCAAACTTGGTTTGAATTTATATACAATTCTTATATACAATTCATTTTTTTTAAGTTTATTTATTTAAGTAATCTCTACACCCAACACGGGGCTCGAACTCACGACTCTGAGATCCAGAGCCTCACATTCTACTGACTGAGCCAGCCAGGCACCCCTACAATTCATTTTTTAATTCATTTATTTAACAATCATTATTGAACCCCTGCTTGGTTTTAAGCACCATGCTAGGAGACAAAGTGCTAACTAGAACAAACCCATTATCTGCCCTCATAGAACTTATAACCTGGACTACTATAATTTCTGAGCCATGATATTTCTGGACTAGCTAAATACCTATAAATTTACTGTGCTAGAGTGCATCAGGGAAATTGAAATGTTCCTTAGACAATTTAATTAAAGCTGGAAAAGTGGAGAGCCAAGATTTATGAGCAGAAACACAATGTGCCAGTGCATATTCTGGAAGTCTCCATAAGTCTAAAATCAGTCATCCCCAGGACCAGCAAGCTCAGACTTAACTTCCAGGGACCTATGCTTTAGGGGCTTCTGGTATTATCTTAGAACAACCGTCGTAATTTTTTTTTTAAGATTTTATTTATTTATTCATGAGAGACAGAGAGAGAGAGAGAGGCAGAGGGAGAAGCAGGCTCCCAAGGAGCAGGGAGCCCGATGCAGGACTCGATCCCAGGACCCTGGGATCATGACCTGAGCTGAAGGCAGACGCTTAACCATCTGAGTCACCCAGGCGTCCAACAGTCGTAATTTGAGGAGGCGGCTGAAACAGAAGAAGGGAGTAATTACATCATCGGACATTAAAAAAAAAAAAAAGAAAATAACAATAAAACTCTAAAACTTGTAGACAAACAACTAGTTCATAACTACTCATTTCACTCCTTTCCCCATGTGCAACAGAAAGAGGACAACACAAGTAGTGAAGCACGTGGGCTCTACCACCAGACTGCCAGGTTTTCAGCCCTGCTCTACCACTTTCCAGCCGTGTGATTTTAGGCTATGCCTCAGTTTCTTCATTTATAAAATGGTGCCGGCCGCACCTTCCTCATAGGGTTGTGAGAATAAAACGCATGAGTATCTATACCCCTGCTTAGAACAGTGCCTGGCACAGTGGTCCGTAGCTTTTGTTATTGAAGTCACACAGTTAATGGGGGTAAGTTTATCTCTAGGTTCATATTTTCTGATTATCCATAAACCCCTCCTGTGGCTAGCTGCTCTCTGAAAAAAATGGAAAAAACAGAGGAACCGTGATTGTCCTAGGCAAGACGTTTGGGTCCAGTGATAGCAAGCACTCACCTCTCTGAAGTCAAAGGAAGTAGAATGTGAGTTTAGATGCGCTTCTCTCCACCGTACTTGAGGCTCTTGGACTAAGAGCAAGAGAAAAACGGGGAGGTTCGGAGATTCTCTTTTACAGTGATTTCACTTTGTTGTTCCCGTTGTTTAGAACGATGCTTTGGTCTTAGTAGCAAACAGAAATATAGTGTGATTTACTTAGAGTAGTGGTTCTTAACCGGACGTACCATCCCTTGGAGGTCGTACGGGACATGCGGTAGGGCATTTTGCTCTTATGGCAAGTGGAAGGATACCTCTTATCATTTAGTAGGCAATTGCCAGGGATGCCGGAAGCTCTGGAGGTGTACAGAAAAGTCCTGCACAAGGACTGGTCGAATGGTCCTGTCTGACTTTCTTTAATGCTCCACTGAGTCTTCAAGGAAGGGAAAGACCTGTTCATTAATAAGCAAGCCTAAGAAAATCAAGTATTTTTGTGAATCGTTTTGGTACACGCAGATTTTTTTTCATCTTGCAACTACTGTTTAAATTGAGGAAAGATGGTACTTGGTTATGTTAAAAACTTTACCAAGAATGGTTCGCCATTTCTCACAATCACATCACCAATGGCGTTGTGTTTCTCTGGTTTTTGAAGCAACGGTACAACAAAAATGAATCAATTTGCATTTTTTAAAAGATCTTATTTATTTGAGAGAGAGAGAAACAGCATGAGAGGGGAGAGGGTCAGAGGGAGAAGCAGGCTCCCCGCTGAGCTGGGAGCCCGATGTGGGACTTGATCCCAGCACTCCAGGATCATGACCTGAGCCGAAGGCAGTTGCTTAACCAACTGAGACACCCAGGCGCTTTTTTGCATTTTTATCGGTAGCATTCACAGTGATACCTATAGGAGTGAGCATTTACGTATTTCATTATGACTGCTTGCACAGTCATGTCTAAAATGTACAGATTGAATGTATGATATTTTGTTATAAATTAATTTACTTTTCTCCATTAATGATTTATGTTTTTGAATTGTGTATTGATAGATGATAATAACTCTGAATTTCATATTGGGAGAGTAAAAGTGGCACTATAAAAATATTTGTTATGTAAGAGAGGTATTGAATTGGTTGGGTCAAGAACCAATGGCCTGTAATCTTGTACCCAAAAGGATAGTTCGGGATACTGAAAGTTTCTAAGAATAGCTCTTTCTGTAACATATTTTTTTTTCTGCAACATTGTATGTTCCAGACTTTTCTTGTCTCTAATTTTCATTTGTGTGTGTGTGTGTGTGTGTGTGCATTTCTAATTATAGAAAATCAGCGAGGAAGTTAAAGATTTCACTAATTTAATTTATTGTATTCACAACTTGTTTTGTTTTTTCTCTTTAAAAATAAACTGATAAAAATACCAAAATACTAGAATATTTCATTGATTGATATCTTCTTAACTTTTTAGATAATTTGAGAATACTATTAGACACTTACATTTGTGACTAGCTCCAGCAGGCAATGATGATGCCGGGAAAACCAGAAACCTGATTATTAACCAGAAATATGATCACTCAGGTCATTCAGTATCCATTTATAAGTTTGCTTTACAAAAACAATACTCCATCAGAAAACCACCATCCTTTAACTCTCTGATTATATTGTCATGTTTTTATAAACTACTCAGCAAAAATTCCAAATTTAAATCTTTGCAGTGATTCAAAAAACTCTACACGTGAATTTCTATTTTCAATTCCTATAATAGTTTTATAGACGAAAACAAAGGCAATAAAGCCAGCCATAGGATGTTGTGAAGCAATCATTACAGAACTATGGAAAATTGATTATATAGAACACCAAAACTTTTTAGAATTGACTTTATAAGAAAAATCTTATTAAAAAAACCACTATTGACGGAAAGGGAAATATGAAAACAATAGAAATATACATGACAACTAGTGAAATAGAAAATGGAATATAAATGTCATATTAAAATGTGAACTAATAAAACGCAATATTACTTGTTTATATTACTATGAGTATCTTAATGGAGAGAAAAATCTTGAAATGGCAAGGAGATGAACTGGATGCCTCAGATTCGTTTTCTGTGATTATTAGTGAATAATTATATTCCATCTCAGAACCGTATCTTTCCCTGTACTTGCATGTGTGCTGTGCCCTTTCTCTGGTAAGGTATTACCCAGCAACACCATGTATTCATCCAGACTCAAGAATAACAGACTTCAAAGCCATAGACCTTAGGCTGGCAAACCACAAAATCTAGCAAAAACCCAAACTGCTTGAAGAACCGGTCCTGAAGTCAAGAGAGAGCTCCTTTCTGTTCAGACACCTTCGATCTATGCCCCCAGAGTATTTTATTTGTCCTTCTGTCAATCTTTGTGTAATGTTCCTGACCATTTCTTAATCAATAATTGTTACCTTTACTGTCTCTCCATCATCATTCAAACCTCTGTCTAGAACTCAGCCTCAAGAAAAAAAAATCCTGCAAGAGGGCAACCACATGGATGGATCTGGAGGACATGATGCTAAGTGAAACAATCCGGTCACAAAAGGACAAACACAGAATGATTCCACATCTATGCAGTATCTGAAATAGTCAAACTCATAGAAGCAACAAATTGAAAGTGCTTGCCAGGTGCTGGGGTAAGGGCAAAGTATGGAGTTACTAATCTACAGGTATACAATTTCAGTTATGCAACATAAGTAAATTCTGAAGATTTGCTATTCAACATGTTTTTAGACAACAATACTGTATCATACACTGAAAAATCTGTTAAAAGGGTAAATAGCATGTTAAGTGCTGTTACTACAATAAAAAATAGAATTCCATAAACCCCTTACATTTCAACAGAAGCTCATTAAATACAGAAATTCAAGCCTGTTCTTTTAGTCAACCTTAGAGAAAAATATCCACAGAAAATCCTGCTGATAAATAACTTCTGTAATGCAAAGTGAACAAAGTATCATCATCAACAATAATATAATATATATTAAATATATTAAAGAGAAATATATATGTATATGTTATATATTAAAGAGAAAGCAAGCTTTCACTCTTGGAATACTTTATAATCTAGTTGCTCCTGATGGTGTTTTTACATGACTAAAGTAAAATGATTCAAGCCATAATTCAAATATTACATTTGAAACTGTTTCTGGTAAATATTTTTGTTCTATAATAGCATATATGATAGAGAAAATTCCAAGTCAGGTAGGCTTAGTTTGTTTACTTGGAAAATATTTAAAAATGCTTTGGAGATTAAACCCATAATTTACTAGATTATGTTGTTGTAGTATCTCTATTGTATTGATTGTGGTAATAATGGATCCTAGGACAAAATATTCATGGGAAAGTTTTTTCCATCTCCCCATGTAAATGCTCACCACCCCCTCTGCCCCCTGCCTGCTTTCCATCAACTCTAGCCATCCTGAGTGCCATCTTCATCTACCCAGCGAATGTATCTAAATTTCATCCTCATGATAGAATCAGAAGAATTTGTGAGAAATTAAAAAAAAAAAAGTGGATGCAGAAATACTGAAGTAAAGAGGATGTGGAATATTTCCAAAGCAGGTCTCTCTTCCGGATGCTCTCTGCAGCCTGAATTTAAGGTCAGCTTCCCAGTGGGACTTAAAGGGACTCAAATGCTCCTAACCATGTTTGAGCAATCGATGGTGACCAAATAGCTGCTGTGTTTGCCCACATTTTCTCCTGCACTGGGACCCAACTGCTCTCTCCTTAGGTCAGAAGGAAAGCTCTGATTGATCTCATTGGGAGCTTTGCCAGGGAAAGGATAATAGTATTGGGTTCCCGACATCAAACTAATTTTTTACAGAATAGCCAAGAGTCAGATTACCATCTTCAGCAGCATCGTGGAGACTAGAGAGAGAATAAAAACAAAGTGGGTACATATTTGAGAAGAATGATATTCTGGGCAATTAATAAATTGCTGTAAAAAGGTAATCCTACTGTGCATTGCCCAAAAATAAATGTGTTAAGAAAATGAAAAGTTATGAGAATCAAATAATACCTGAACTATTTTATATTTTAAAAATCATGAAGTTTTTTGAGACCATTTTATCTAGAAAAGCAAGGATGCGGATGTGTGGATGTGTGTGTGTGTCCAGGACATGGTCAGAAACTTCTATTTTTCATGTTTGAAGTGTGGATCCATGAACATCTCCATCCTTCATCTCTACCAGGAAAGTGTCCCCCATTCCCACTGCTGGTACACATTATTTGATAGGGTTGGGTCTACCGTGATGTTTTTCCCCCATGATGCCGCATACTATTCTCTTGCTTTCATGATGTGGTGAGAGAAGTAATGGGGAAGGAGGCTGCTGGGCCTCATGATTTCAATGACATTTATTTGGCCCCCGATAAATGTAACTATTACTGGCTGTTCAGATTTTCACTTGTTCAGAAATTAATATGAAAGAGTCTAGAAATAACTTTTCATTCTTCTAAGAATCAATGTTCCAGACTACATGAGGTTCTTTACATTTTGTCCTTGCAGATACATGCTCATATGATTTTATGTAAATACGACACTTAGAGCAAATTATATACATGCTTGGAACTTTGAAAAAGGAGTGTTTTGTTTTGTTTTCTGTTTCACCTCTTTTTTTCTTCTCTCCTTTTTTGTATCACCTCTGACCCACTACCACAACTCATGTTCACAAGTTCATGTTCCTCCAGGCTTATAAAATAACAACAAAAAATAAAGGTCTATCTAACATCTCTATCATCTATCACTATCTATCTGTCTATCTATCTATCATCTATCTATCTATCTATCTATCTATCTATCTATCTATCTATCTATCATCTATCTATCTAATATCTATCTTTGTACTAATCATCTATGTGCAGTCATGTAGAGAATTTATCTTTGTCATTATTTTACAGACTTAGGATCTCATAAAGACTCTTCAGAATCTTACTCTCTTCACTCAGTGCCAGTGTGAAAACTGCCATTTCAGACAACACCACGGGGTGAGGAGGAGTATAAAGGCACAGTAGCCCCGCAGAGGAAAGCACTCATCTACTCTTTTCCACTGGTGTCCTTGGCAGGAGACGCGGGGTCATCTGAGACTACTCTAATTAGGAAATTTGGCTCCAAGGTATCTACTACTCACAGTGCTGTTTTGGGGATAGAGCTCACTGTCTCATTTAAAAGTACAGAAACCTGTTCATCTTGTTTTGAGTATACTTTCCTGCAAATGCCCAGGTCCTGGTGGTTGGGCTGGACCTCATCTCTTGGCAGAGCCCCCATCCTCTTTTCCTGGGCTTGCACACTAAGCTGGACACCGGCAGACCTCTTTTGTAATAACCACTTTGGAGGAAGAGGTTTAATTAACATAATGCAGCCTGGCAGTAGTCGATAGCATATGGAAAGCTGAAAATTCCCGCGAAGCCCGGCCTGTTCCATGTCCTCAGCCTCACTCATGCTCAGCGCAAGGGCAGGGAAGGATCCTTCTGTCTGCAGCTGCGGGGGGCCCTGTCTCATGACCGCTTTCAGTGCTGTGAGCACCATACTTCTGGCAATCTGGCCTCTCCCTGGGTTCTTCGCCCCCATCAGGTAATGGGTTTTCTTCTCTTTGATGCACTCTCAGCAGAATAATCCAATCCCTCAATTACCCTGAAGTTGGAAACACACATCACTGCTCTCCTTTCCTCTTTCATGTGTCTTTCTCAAGTGGAAAAACTGCAGTAACAACAAAAAGCTTATTGGAAGACACCAGGAAACCTTCTGCAGCTTTCAGTTACTAAACTTTTTGACTCCCTCCTAGGAATAGGGCCAACAAGGTCTCTACAGTGATTGCGTTTTACAACCAAATATATCATGTCCATTTCCTTTCTATTAAACGAATGTTTCGATCTCATACAAATAAGACGAAGACGGCATTATACGGGCTAAAAACAACCACCCTCCCAAATGTTTTCAGGCATCGGTAAAGGAAGACAATGCAAATTTAGTACGAGACACAGAGATGCTATAATAGAATGTCACTGAAAGATCAGAATTGATGGAGAAATTCGACCCATTTCCTTCAAAGAGAAGGCTGCATTTCAAGAGAAGTTAATAAAATCAGAAGACACTATTAAGATAACGAAAACACCCAAGCGTTGGTGGGAAAATGAATTGAATCTCTCAAGTTTATAAAGCAGACTTTTATTGCTAATCCTAGCCCAGTGACCTTAGCACTGCTGCTCCAAGGACCTGGGTGGCCCACAGTGAAAATGACAGTGCCCTGGTCCCCTTTCTTCCTTAGATTTAAAGGTCTTGGCTTATGAAGTCTTTCTTTGTTATCTTTAAAGCAAACTAGTTCCTTTTCACTACAGGTCAGAAATGCGCGTTCACAGCCTGATCTATTTTGCGCAAATGGAGGATAATTCTCATTTGAGCTATAGAGTACTCCAGTGCTTTCCAGGGGCTTACACTGGACCTGGGGATTACATGGTTCTGTTTTGTTGAAATGTGATAGTGCCATACCCACCCACCCAGGTGTGTTTGTACATAGTACACTATCTGGCAGACATCTCTATAAAGTCTAACAATAATCCCTGATGATTCCTTAAAATTCCTCTTTTTCCTTCCAAATATATTTTTTCTTTTCAATCTATAGATGTTTTTAATAATTGTATTTCCTTATTTATTTTCAACCTTACCTCCTAGTTAATCAAATTCTGAAAATTAAGTAAACAGGGTTGGAAATAGCAGACTGCATCTGACTTTATTAAATAATTTAATTAAAATTTTTAAAGATTGAGTATCTTTGTTGAAATGGACAAAAATGCTGAGAAAGACTAGATGATTTAAGAAGGGGCAGAATTAAAACCTCTCTCATGGTAGACTGCAAAATATAATCACACATTCTCCCCATTCCTGTCCACCCCTTTGAGTATGGGCTGGTGTTGGGCTTCTCCTCGGCGCATAGAATCCGGCCCGTGTGAGTCACGTGACCTAACATCCCGGGCCCCAGGTCATTTCGTAGCTCTCACCGTTGCCGTTTCCAGGGTCGGCTTCTGGGCATGCAGCCTGTGCTGTCTCACAGCTGCCCCTACTCAGAGGGGCCCGCCCTTGGTTTAATGCTCTGCTGCTGTCATCTTTAAACTCTTAAAAATGTTTAAACCACAGGCCCCAAATTTTCACTTTCACTGGACCCCGCCAGTTCCGTAGCCAGCCTAGCCTTTTTGAAGCTCTGAGATGACTGTGATCTGAAGAAATCAATGGAGCCTCCTTGAAAGACCACCTGGGAAGAAAGACTCACCTGTTTCAGCGATCCCAGCGGAGCTCAGCTGCTGGTTGACTCAGAGTTGAATGCAGCTGCATGAGTGAGTCCAGGTTGGACCACAGAAATATTGTTCCGCCAACTCAGGCGGTTGTGAGCAATAAGAAATTAAGGTTGTATTAAGCCAGTAAATTTGGGGTGGTTTGTTGCATAACCGAATCTCAAATAGTCACTGTAGGAACATCTATAACTTTAGAAGAATAGATTTGAATTAAAATACGAAGACAGTTTTTCACCACATTAAACCGTTAGATTCTGTTTTGCTAACCAATATTAATGTATTACTTGTGAAATCAAACTAAACAATAAGTGGTTGCTTTAAGCTTTGTTTTTGAATGGAGAATACATAGACACTTAAAATCCATAGACTTCAACTTGTGGTCTGACTTAATGCTCGATTATTGGCAATGAGATTCAGACACATTATTATACTGAAATTTGCAGGTAACGCCTACTTGTAGTGGTGTTTACATAGATTTTTTAAAAAATATATAAAGTTTATAGAAATAGGAGTTCAAATAGCACTAGGAAAAAATCTTTATACAATATTATTTAATAGCCAAATGAATGAGAGAAAATGGCATTGCTTTAAAATTGTCATAATTTAAAAAGAACAAAAAGCAAAAGTGAAATAGATGGGACATAGCTCTAAAACTGAGTTGAGACAGAGTGTAGCAAGTTGACACAATTAAGTATGATTCAAGTAGTGTAAAATCTAAATATTTTTAAACCCTTTTTATCAAAAAGTGAACACATCCTCATTGTTTTTTACATGTTTTCTAAAGAAATTCTTGATAATTAATGTAAACTCTTTCCTCAGTTCTTCTGAGCCCTCAAGTCTTAAAAATGATACTACGATGATGGAAATAAGAACTGTTGCTACAATTAAAAATAAGGACAGTTAAATTAGGTCAGTCTTTGGTCTGTTAAAAAATAATTACGAGTCTGAATCCTTTCTAATAGTATTATCTTGAGACAAAGGAGGTAATCTATATGATTCATTAGTATAGGGCTGTCTAGACATTTTAGATTTTCTCATGTTTGAAAATCAAACTCAGTAGTGAATGAAATGGAGTGCAAATATTTTCAACATAAGTATTTTGGTATTAAGATAAGTCAACAATCTGCAGCACAGGCATCGTCAGGAGCATGGGTCACAAAATTTTGTTTGAATATATTGCCTTTAATGTTCCTGAGCTTATTGAAATAATAGCTTCCTTCAGTACACATGAATCGCTTTGTAAAAATAACATATTTGTATCCACTTAGGAGAAGCAAGCCCCATGTAGAATTACTGAGATATTCTGAATAATAAAATAAATGTTTAATTTAATTTTATTTATAGGTCTTTATGATTATCCATCTAAGAGGCTTCTGTTGTGCACTTGAAATCTCAATAATGCCTTCTTAGTCCAGCACGTTAGCCAATCTCACATAGATACTTCTCTGTATTCTAATTCACACCTAAAGCAATGATCCCAGGCCAAGATGAAAAAGTGAAATGCTAAGGAGTCTGTTTTGATTCTTCTAAATTGTGAGCAAATAATGCAAATTATTTTTCAGGATTGATAGCACATTGAGTAAGTCTATACAAAATAGTTATATATTATTTAAAAATGTTTCTTAATGTTCCTGGTGGTTGAAGCCAATCTATGTTTATAAGAACTTTGCTAGTTTTGCAGAGTTGTGAAGTATGGAATATGTCAACATAAATAGTATTACATTTGGTATTTGTTAGCTGAATACATGAGACAAATTCTGAAGCGTGAATAAAATATATGCTGGTGTAAGGACTTTTCATTGCTTTAGTAACTCAGAACAGTAGGATATAAAATTTGAAACCAAATTCCTATATCCAGCCAGTATTCAAAATGGTGTCCAATGGCCTAAAATAACATAATATTCATATAGAGGAAAATGCTTTAATAAATTGTAGCATAGCCATAATGCAATACAACAGTGAAAATGTTTGAACTGGAGCAATAATGTTGAGTCTAAAGAGCCACTGCAGGTGATAAAGAATGTTACCATCACATAATATTTTTAAAAAATGAAAAACAATGCTATGTTTTGTTTACAGAAAAATACTTTCATAGTAGAATTATGAGAATGTTTAAGGATAATAAAAAATGAGGTTGTTATCTCTGGAGTCTAGAAAAGAAAAGGAATTTGATAGTAAGTTATACACAGAAGCTTCAAATGTATTTGGAATATTTATTTCTTATGTTGGTTGGTTAGATATTACAGCTCTTCATTTTATAATTGCTAGTACTTTTATGTTTGCCTGAAATATTTTATAAAAGGTTTTAAAGGCAATGTATCAAACATCTACTGCCATAAAACACTAAAGAACAACCTTAAATCTCAATGTCTTAAAACAATAAGCATTTACTAAGTGTACAAACTCAGGGTATCATTCCTATTTGGCTCATCTAGGCAATTTTCGGGTCCTAGCTGGGCTCATTCAGGTGTTTGGGGATGAACTTGACGTTACTGGTATAGGCTGGTCTCAGTTTGTAAGACTAGGGGGACTCAGCTATCCTCCATGTATCTCTGGTCTTACTGAGCATGTCTTCAGGGTGATGGTAGCAGTTCAAGAGAGAAAACAGAAACCTGTAAGGCCTCTTGAGTTTTGGTCTCACAGTTCTGTTGGTCAAAATAGGTTACGTGGGTGAGCCAAGAGTCAGAGAGAAAGATCACCACATATTCATATGTCAAAGAGTGTAAGTCCAGAGAGATGAAGGATTTGAGCCATTATTCAAGGCCCCGGTCTGCTCTTAATGCCACAGTTATTCATATCTGTCCCTTATGCAAAATATACTTACCCCTCATCCGATCACACATAAGCTCCAACTCCAGGATCTTGTGACCTACATCAATTTGAATGTAGCTACTTTTAATCTGGTGTCTTATGAAACAAAGAAGACAAGTTTTCTGTTTCACACACACCCAGCATACAGGTGGTGAAGCAGCAGCAGGGTGATAACAATAAATGCTGCTCTTTGAAAAGACAAAGAATCTGAGGCTCTTTAGGGGTCACTCATCTCAAAATTCTGAAAGTGCACTGTGCAATGAGAGCCAGGCCCTCTATTTTGGGCTTGGAGAATGTTCTTAGGTCCAGTTCTGATACCTAAGAAAAGCTTTTCATTCTGTTATTCTCTACAGCCTTTAGCTCTACTCTCTGGGATATTTTTTTTTATTTTCCATGAGCTCCTTTGGTACATCTAAAGACAGTTGGGAAGTTTACTCTATGAAGATCATCCAAAGCTTGTTTTTGGTCATATACAATTAGGGTTCTAAAGATGTATCTGCATTTTGCAAAATCTCAGTCCAGTTTCTATCAGCTGGATTGTCCTTTTACCAATTCATCTCTCTCAAAAATGTTGAGTGGATTTTAAATAGTTAATCCAGTACACTTCATGATCCAAAGCCACATTCCCTATTCTTTCTGAGACGTGCATCTCTCTCTAGACCTGTTTATAGTGCTTGGGTTGTACAGGCTGTTATGGAACTAGGACATTCATTTCTTAGAAGCCCTTTTGCCAGGTGAAAGTGTTATTAACTGCTTAATCCTTTCTGAGGTCATAATAAAGGGACCCATGGCATTGATTTGGCTTAATCGCTTAGGCCATGTCTAGCATGAAAGGCTAGAGATGAGAAACAGTTTTATCTTCCAATTTAGCAAGTTCTGGCCCTTCTACCTTCCTTCTATTTGCATACTTCCAGTATCACTTTGAGCTCATCTCTTGGAGTACATTTTCATATATAGTTAATAAGAAACAACTACTGTTTTCAACTTTTTGACTGGAAATCTTTGTGTTCAAGATTAAATACTTATTAGTTACATTTTTAATATTGTAAGTTAAAGCAGCTAAGAAGTTTACTGCATGTTTTTGCAACTACATAACACACCACCATATTTTAGCTTTCCTTGGCAGCTCTCTTAGCATTTTTCCAACTCCCTTTTAAAGTCTCTTCATTGTACTTACAGCCTTCATCTGCCACTCTATCCCTAAACCGATGTCACATATTAAGATTTTTGCTGCAGCATCACCCTACTCCTAGTACAAATTCCTACATCAGTTTTTCTTACTACAATAATACTCAGTGGGCAACTGTTCCAAAAGTAAGTGACAGTAACAATCTTACTATTTAGCTGATGAGTCTGTGTGCTGGTGATTTAGATTTGACTCTGCTTGGAGTTCTTTAGGTTTCAGACTCACTCCCATGGCTGAGGGTGTGCTGACTGTTGGTTAATCTAGGTTGGCTATGGCTGGAGTGACTCGGGCAATTCAGCTATATTCCACATGTCACTTATCCTCTGACAAGCTAATCTGAGCATGTTCTCAAGGCAGTGACAGAAATACAAGTGTGCAAAGACTCATGAGACCCAGAAAGAACTGACACACTGTCATTTCTAATTGTATTGGCCAAGACCAAGTAACTATGAAGTAACTATGAAGTTACTTGGCAAGAGCAGGGAGTTGGCAAAGGTAAAATTCAGGGCTGTTTCCACATTCTATCACATATAACATAGTCTTATCATCAAAACTAATTTATGGATTTACCTTGACAGTACTTATATGAATTACTTTTGTAGTGGGGAAAGCTTTCCCAAATTTAATTTTAAACAAAACCATTACACTTACTCCTACATAACAGTTTATCTTTCCAAAGAATTATCTGTATTTCAGAACAGAATCATAGCTGAACACACTTGAAACATTTAGACAGGATTTTAAAAATGCATTTGTAGACTAGTTACTTTACAACTCAAAAAATTTCCCCATGAAAAGTAATGATATGAATCTTAAACACAACAGAATTATTTCTTCGAGAATTAACTGCCAGTTTCAAAACAACCTTCATGTAAAAGACACCCAAAAGTCCATATCAAAATGTACTTTTTCTGAAAATGGTTCTGTGTTGTAGAAATGTGTAGTACATTAAAAATGTCTGCAAGCTATTTACTACTCCTTTCATGAAGAGGTGGAGTGTAATTTTCATCACCTTAAATCTAGTTTGTAGTGACTTCTTGGACCAATTGAGTGAAATAAAAGTGACATTCTGGGATTTTTAGGGCTATGCCATTAGAAGCTTTTAATTTCTATCCAGATATATTTTTTAAAGATTTATTTATTTATTTCAGTGAGAGAGAGAGAAAAAAAAGAGCCTGTGTGCATCTGTGCTGCCTGCAAGCGAGGGGTGGGGGCAGAGGGAGAGGGAGAGAGGCAGACTCCCCACTGAGCATGGAGCCTGAGCTGGGGCTCAATCCAGGGCTTGATCAGGGGCTTCATCCCAAAACCCTGAGATCATAGCCTGAGCTGAAAGCAAGAGTCAGATGTTTAATCAACTGAGCCACCCTGGTGCCCCTCCATCCAGATCTTCTATAATGTACTCTCTCTGGAGCCCTAAGACACTATGTAAGAAGTCCTTCTATCCTAAGATTGCTAAGCTAGATAGACCACTTGTAGGCACTTTAGTAGACAGTTCCACAAGAAGCCAGACTTCCAAACATCCCTGTGAAGACCTCCGGTCATGTGGGTAACCGTATTTGACCATCTATACCACCTTTTGCCAGCTGAAGAGCACCAAGTAACTTCAGGCAATGTAAATGAAGAATTTTCTGAGTCCTGATCTAATTCCTGACCATGAAACCATGTGATATGATAGAATGACTATTGTTTTAATCTAATTTTTTTTTGGGGGGGTGCAGTAATAGATAACCAGAACAGAATTTAGCAGCAGGAAGTAGGAAACTTTGAGCACAGGTGACAGTTAGAAGCTGGAAAAAAAATTGAAGAAATTTTTTGAAAGTTGGAAGAGCCTTGAAAAGACTATTAGTGAGGGATTGAAGGACCATAAGTAAAACATTTAGAGGTCAGAGCAAAAAACACACTTTTTATGTAGCAGAAAGAAATTTGGCAGCTCTGTTATCGACAGTAAGATGGAAAATAGAAAGGTCACCAAATGAACTCATTGATCTCGCTGGAGAGATTTCCAGGCAGAATATAGAAAGTGCCAACTGACTTCTTATAGGTCCTTAAGATAAAATATGAAAAGAGGAGCAAGCTATAGATAAAATATTTCAGTCTTCTAGCAGAATTTAGAGGAAACATAAAGGAGCTGGGACATGCTAGATCTGAAATTAAAACTGTCTCTCATTCTCTATTTCTCTTAGTAAAATATTCTCAAAGTAAAATGTGATCTTTGGATAAAGAAAAAAATTAAGAGTGGGGATGAAAACCTCTTTATAAATCATCACAAGATTTAAGGGTATGATTTGTAGACCCCTTTTTTTTTTTAGACAAAAGGATTTCTAGTAAACTTAAAGATGTGATTTCACAATGGTCTCCCAGGGCGGCCAGTGATGGAGAGCAGCGTGTCTCAAGGCAATGTGTGGGTATATTTTTTGAGTGAATTCCAATAAAGCTTGTAGAAAACCCACAGAATCTTTAAGAGAATTATACCACCAGCTTGGACTGAAAGAGACACTGATAGTACAATAAGAAAAGTGGCTTTAGGATTCCAAACTTCTACAAAAACAAAGCAGGATGAAAAGGCTACATAGTGTAAAATACTGGCCATTTTTTTTTTTAATGGAAAAGGAAGGGTGAATTCAAGGACATTATAAAGAACCCAGAGAGCAGAACCAAAGAATCACTTTCGAGTTCCATTAGGAGGTTCCTAATAGATGCATTGTCAACATGTGCCCAGTTGTATTTCAGAATTTCTATGAACCATGACTGCTGGTGGTTCTTGTTCTCTCTCTGCTCCCAAGAAATGGAGTGTTTATTGTAGTTATCCTATGCTACCTCATCAATGTTTGTTGGATGTATGTGTGAGAGGGTCAGATAACTTATCTCATTAGTTCACTAGGCTTTAGATTGAGTGGAGTCTATGAGGGGATGTACTAGGGAAAGCACACCCAGGGAGCCTCATCCACCCCTGAAGCCATTTAGATGATAAGATCCTTGAGCCCTGAGCATTATACTATAATTTGGTAAGACTTTAGGATGTCTTCAGAGGACATGAGCATATTTTGGTATTTAAAGAAATATACATAATTTGTAACCAGAGCTGGGACTGTGACAGATTAGACATGGCTACAAATTATTTGACACTTCTCTTGTGGGTGTGGTATGTATTTCCTTTGCATTGAATCTGGGCAGCTTCTGAGCAATAGATTATGGTGGAAGTGACACTGCATTGGTTTCAGTTCTGAGTCTTAAAGGACTGGCGTCTTCTACTCTCTGGCTCTTGGAATGCTCTCTCTGTGGAATGTCAAGTATTACATAAGAAGTCCAACTATTCTGCCATGAGAACACCCAAGTAAGCCATTGTAAGAGACCACATGAAAAAATATAGGTGACCATTTCCCAGTTTTTCAAAGCCTTCCAGCCAAGCACCAAATTGTGAATAAAGTTGTTTTAGGTAACTCTCTTCTCAGGTCCTGTCTGAATGTTATAGCATGATAGATATTGAATGAGAAACACACAACTGGGCCCAGGAAATCTATAGAATCATGAGAACTAATAATTATATTTTTAAGTCATTATGTTTTGGAATAGATTTTATTTTATTTTATATTTTAAAAGATTTTATTTTTTTGTGAGAGAGAGAGAGAGCACATAAGCAGGAGGGAGGGGCAGAGGGAGAGGGAGAAGGAGAAGCAGATTCCCTGCTGGGCAGGGAGCCCAACGTGGGGCTTAATTCCAGGACCCTGAGATCATGATCTGAGCTGAAGGCAGATGCTTAACCAACTAAGTCACCCACGCACCCCTGTTTTGGGATAGATTTTAAGCAGAAGTATATGGCTGGAACAGAATTTAGATACATTCTAAGCTGGACTTGATTTAGATAATCAAAATCCTGGAATTTGAACTTGAGCTCAGTATTATAATGAGATGATAGTTTTGGGGGTTTTGAAAGGGCACTGAGTATATTTTGAAAATGGTAGAAATATAAATAATTGCAATGCCAGTCATCAGACTGTGGTAGACTAGACATGGTTGCAAATTCTTTGCTACTCTTCCTATTGAGAGATAGAGTCTAATTCCCTAGTAGAATGTAGCAAAAGTGACAATCTGCAATTTTCAAGGTTAGATTGTAAGAAGAATTTATCCTCCACCCATCTCTCATGAAATAGTTCCTTTAGCAGTCCAGAGAGATATGGGAAGTTTGACGATCCTGAGAATATATATGCGAGTGAGGTCATGGGTAGATGCTTTGGTGGACAGTCCCAGGTATGCCCAGTCTTCCAGTCATCTCTACAAAGGCTCCAGACAAGTGAGTGAAGCTATTGTGAACCCTCAAGATCAGCCCATCTGCCAGATGAATAGCATCCTGTAACTATATTCAACACTATGTGGAGCAGAAAAATCTTGCAATTGGGCCTTGTTCAGATTGTTGAATGATCAAAAATATAACAAAATTTGTTATATTTGTCAACCTTTAAATGTTGGAGTGATTTTTTAAGTAAGTAATAGGTGACTGATGCAGAATGTAAATCATACAGAAGAGTAAGTCAATTCAAACCAGAATTTATGTTTAAAGATGAAATAAGAAAGTGAAACTACCTCAGGGACATTCTAAATTTTCTTCAACAGATCTTTATAGATATCGCTGTGTTATTGAAGGAATAGAGGAAGATAGAACCACATCTTATTTAGTGAAGTTTCTCCTCTTTCGAAGAAAAGAAATATTGCATTATATTTCACAGCCATTTTGGCCTGAAGCTCTCAACTCTACAAGTTGTCTTTAACACAAATCAGCTGTACTTAATTCCCTAGGTATAGGCTCTCCATAGGCCCATGAATTACAATATTAGCACATTCAAAACTCTAATACACATTCTATTACATTAAATCTTCATGTCCAGTATAACCAAGAAAAGGAATATCCTACCCAAAGTCCTTCAGAATTAAACCATTTATACCTCTCTGAAATTAAAATCACCCTCTAAGTGATTTTGAACTCTTTGGGTTCTTTACTTTCTAACTCCTATATTTAGGAGTTACAAAATCCTACACAGAAAAGTAAACAGGAATATTACCTGCTTTCAGGATGGTATCACTTGTAAATTTCCCTAGAAGTCATTACTTGCTCCCTCTTCTGTGCTCTCTTTGGAGATGGCAACGCTTCAAATCTCTACCATCTTAGTACTTATTACATAGGACCACAATTGCTGGCTTCTGTGCTCTTCCTAAAATATATGTTACAGAAATGCATGAAACAATGCTTGCAACAAAAGGGGAGATCATTTTACATAAACTGTGTGAAACATATTTTTTTTTCCTAATATCAACAAATCTTTAAAATTAGGAGAGAGCATCTTATTCATTTATATGTAGATTAGAATGCTACAATTTGGGCACATAGAAAGTCAGGGAAATGAGTTGAAAGCAGGAATTACTTAATTGGCGTTAAGAAGAAACAGAGAAGAGTAATGAGAAAAATAATAAGTAAAGAATTTTGAGTTTCTTGAGTTATTGAAAACGGAAGAAAGGGGACTAAGCAGGTGGTTGGAGAGAAGAGGAAGCTTCTTTGAGTTCCTGAATAGAATTGGTTGTTGATACCTCTGAGAGTGCTCCAGGGATCATAATAAGTTTTATTTGCAAGTAAGTCCTGCAGACATTCATTTTCCATCTTAAATCACCAAGCAACATGAGAATAGACAAATACATCTTTTCTGAATTGCTATTTTCAAGTCGACATTTGTGGCTGCCCTCATCCCCCCGCACCTTTTGAGGAAAATTCATTCTATTGCTAAACAAACTAAAACCAACTTCTAGACTCTACCCTGAAGAGAAGCGATGAATGGGTCATCCCCAGTCAGAATGGGGATATATCAAGTACTCAATGACATTATGGTTGAAACTCCTAATGGTGATTCAGAATGATGTTTCCTCTAATAGAATGTGCAAGAATAAATACATAATCAACTCGAGGCATTAAATATTCAAAGAAGAATCAAAACAATTCTTAATATAATTTCAGTCGTCAAGACTGGATTATGAAGAACAACTTCTGGAATATATATGAAGTTAAATTCGGGTCTCTGCCATCTGATTGCAGCTGTGCAGCTGGAATACTGCTGAGTTTAGTTAAATCATTTGTGTTAATTATTATTTCTTTGTAAGGCCTTCTGAATTTCAGCCCTATGTAGAAGCAATGTGATATTGTACAGTTCTACATTTTTATTTTGTTTGAAAACTAAGACATGTGGATTCAGCTACTATATCTTCAAAGTCTGTGGCCCATGATATTTCATGCTAGAAAGGCTAACAGTGACTTCAAATTCAAAGTAGTTCTGCTCTGCATTCTGTATTAATCCTGGTTTTGAATGGAAAGCTAGTACAACCCCTTGGCTACAGTGTCCTGGGGAAGCTAACTGAATAATCAGTAGACATTAAGAGATGACCCATTAAGATCATGCTCACAGGTACTTTAGTGAACTCGGGAGAAATAGCTGTCCCTTTGAAGCAATCTGATTGCAAAATCAAAAAGAGCCATTTGGGAAACCCTCTATAAAACTGAAATTTCAAAACCACTATCTGGACATTGTTAGCTGCCATTTGGTGTTCCTAAATTCTGAGCGCAGACAAAGTTTTCTTCAATCTTTATCCAGATGTAAACTTATTCTTGAAATCAATGTATCAGTGTGTTTATGGACTGAATACATCCGATCGCCATAGTAATATGTTCAGTTTCTGTTATGAAAATAAGAATGAATTGCATAGAAAACAAGTTATTCAACAGAATTTGATAGTTTAACATGTTAATTTCTTCTGGCAGTGGAAGTGTTGGGGGGAGTGTGATTCTACCTAATAACAGATTCTGGCATTTAGAAATTGTGGCGATTACCTAAAAGATCATGTTTCTTCTGCAGTGACTAGCTTTTACCACCCTTCATTATCTTTTACTCTTTCAGGGATCTTTTTTAGACGAGATCTAATTTAGGATTTTTATAAGTTAAAGCATCATATTAATGGTAGCTAAGGTGACAGAGTCTCTTGATTTTTGCCAGTAGGAATATATATTTGCAGTAAAAATATTCTTGGGAAAGAAGGGACTATTATATGCTATAGAAAGAAAATTTGTTCTTACTTGGTTTCCTGGGTACTTGAAAGGAAAGGTAACTTGAAAAAGAGCCAAGATATCTTAATGAGTGAAGTATTCATTTAAAAGAACTGATTATTTTACAAATTTACTGAAATTGAGTTGAACTAGGGACATTTCCCCCTTCAATTTGTATGAGTCCAGACTCTAAGATATAACTTTTACATTTAATTATTAGATATTTCCTTTCTAATTATTTGTCATATGTAGTATATTTAAATATGCCATCTTGAGAATTCACCTTGATTTAAGCAAAGCCAGTATAAAACTCCGGACAATACTTTGGTAAGAGATTCATAATTTCCCTTAATAAAAAGCATTAGTCCATGACTTGATTAGACAAATTCAATTCGCATAAAACTTTCCAGGACACATCTATTGCGTAGAAGGAAGGTAAGCTTTATTTTATTAATGAATCTATTCTAAACCCTTGATCATAGTTTGGTATGTGATTTGTGTTTTTATTCAGATTTTAATTATTTGGAGAATCTAGCATTCCAGAAATATAATCTGCTGCTTTGACATTGTTACTAGTTTACTCTTCAATTGCACAGTTAGGTACTTGATTCTCTTTATTTTTTTATGGTCTATTATTATCTGACTCACCTGACTAGTCAATGAAGCCTGGTAATTTAAAATGAAAGTTCTTCCATTTCACAAGAGATAAAATAACATTCTGATAATTTACAATCATGGTCCAAACAAAGGAAAAATAGGAGATGTTTTCTCTGGATTCTAAAATAAACTGCATATCTATGAACAGGAAGTAGAAATGCTCTAATTCGGTTTCAAAATTATAACATCAAGGTAGTTCTTAAGACAACCATATGCGTGCATAGTGGTTCTTAAATATTTGTTGAATAAGTGGATAACCAGCAGATTTTAATAAATAAATAAACTTCTGTTGCTTTATATTTTAACAGCCACAAGCAAGGATTATTGTTTGTTGTTGGTTTGGGTTCTCCATGAAGCAGACACCAAGATGTAATTAAAAGTAAAATAAATTCTGGGGTGGGGGGTTGGTGGGGGTGGGAATGGCTATTAAAGATATAGGAGAGGTACAAAAGGAGTAGGCAGAGAGAGCCTGTAATGGGGGTGTGATATCTGTGAAGGAATGAGGGCAAAGAAAAAGATTGGATAGGAAGAGCCCCAAACTACAAGGAGCTCTGAGGAAATCTTGACCAGCCTGTTGGGGAGTCCCAGGACAATGATTTCTCATTAGCGTTTAACTGCATTAGCAGGAATGCCTTAGCTCTGGTTCCGCCACCATGTTCAATTTATGGGAGTGACCAGCAAGAATGTGCCTCACCCTGAACATTGTGGTAGATCCCAAAGGTATGGCAGATGGAGGCTGTCCTCTGACAGTATTCCTCATAATGGGTTCTCCCTTCAAGGGAGACTGAACACTCCTATGACAGCCACAGTTTGTGTCCTCCAAAATATTTAATTATTCAATATAGGGTTTTTGATCCATTGAGTTTCCTGAATTTATGTCCATTTTGTTCTCTGATATCTTAAAGACAGTATCTATCTGTTATACTCTCTGTTCATTCTCTTTTCACCCATGGGGCAAACCCAACATTCAATCACACACTCTTAATTCTGCTGTTCATGGATTATACTAGTTGTAACAATGGTAACAATGGTCTCAACAAAAATAAGGGCTAGAAGGCAAGGAGGAATACATATGGGTGAAGAAAATGGCGGATTCAGACCAGAAAATGTGTCAGAGGGGAAAATAACAAGCCTTACTTTTGTGATACTGGTAGAAAAGCAAATGATGATGAAAGTTCTTTAAAAACACAATAAGTAGAGTAAAGGCCAGAGAGAGAGGGTGTGTTTGTTAGTGAGCAGTCTTTTTATAGAGGGTGCTCCAGTAAGGGGATTGAAGTGAAAGAAAGAAAAGCACAGTCGTGCGTGGAGGAGTCGTCCGGGCATAGGCGCTAGGCAATCAAAGCTCTTGAACTAAGCACATGTTTAGTCTAGTCAGAGAAAAGTGAAGAAGCTTCTGTAAGTTGGATGGAATGAGCAATGGGGGTAGTGGTAAGAGAAGAGCTAAATGGGGCAGCTGTCGTCAGGGTAAGCAGGGAGATTCTCCTGTAAGGTCTTGAATTTTATTCTTAGTCAAAGGGCAAACATCACAATTTCCCACAGAAGAACAACATGCTCTGATTTAATGTTTTAAAAGGATCACTCTGGCTGCTATGTGGTAAATGGGCTGGAGATATTAAGGATAGAGCATCATAAACATCAGGGAGGGTCACTATGTAAGAACAGAATGTCCAATTCACCAAGAAAATATAAAAATTCTAAACATATATGTAATTAATACAAAGGCTTTGCAAAATATGAAACAAAAGTCCCAGGAGAAATTAGAAAGATTTGTATAATTATAGGGAATTTCAGTACATTTTTTTTTTTTTTTTTTTTAATTTCAAAGAAACAGACAAGGGCGCCTGGGTGGCTCAGTCGGTTAAGCGTCTGCCTTGGGCTCAGGTCATGATCCTGGGGTCCTGCCTCATGTTGGGCTGCCTGCTCAGTGAGGAGTCTGTTTCTCCCTCTGCCCCTCCTCCCACTTGTTCTCTCAATCTCTCTCTCTCCTTCTCAAATAAATAAAACCTTAAAATAAAAAAACAGACAAAAAATCAGGACAACAAAATTTATCTGAGGGAGATAAAAAAAAAATTCTGCATCTAACAACTAGAAAACTTTTATCGGACCTACATGGAACATTTACAAATACCGATCATGTAAATAGCCCAAAAAGCAGACCTCAGAAAACTTTGAGGTAATATAGGTATGGGATAGGTATATGCAGATCATATTGTCTGATTACAAAATGATTAAGTTAGAAGTACATAGCAAGAGATATATGAAAATTTCCTGAATACTTAGAAATTACACACCAATATTTAAATAAATCATAATTGAAGAAGAAGTCCTAATGGGAATTTAAAATTACCCAGAAGTAAATAATAAAAAAACACACTACATATCAAAATTTAGACCGAGGTAGGCAAAGCTTTTTAAAATCAAAACAAAAATATATGGCTGTTAAAAAAAAAATTACATTTTACAATGTTAAAATTATTTTATAATATGCTGGTTCATGTCTTTTTCATGCATTTTTTAGTTGGTTCTTAAACCTCAAATCCACAAAGTTCTTTGTATGTTACTAGTATTAATAATTATTTAAAAGATTTTATTTATTTATTTATTTATTTATCTATCTATCTATTTATTTATTTAGAAACAAGAGGGAGGGAGAGCATCTCCAGCAGACTCTGCGCTGAGCATGGAGCCCCACATGAGTCTGGATCCCAGGACCCTGAGATCCTGACCTGAGCAGAAACCAAGGGTTGGGGGCTTAACCTACTGAACCACCCAGATGCCCCTGATAGTAGCAATTTGTTTTTACTCGTAGGCATTTTAAGTATTTCCTAGTTTTAACTTGTCAGTTTTACTTTCTCTAGTATTTCTATATCTAGAAAAAAAAGAAATAATTTTATTTTCTAAATAAATAAATAAAATCTTTAAAAAAATTATTAATACCAGTAACATATGAAGAACTTTGTGGATTTGAGGTTTAAGAACCAATTAAAAACTGCGTGAAAAAGACATGAGCCAGCATGTTATAAAAAATATGTGATTATGAAAAAATATATCAAAATCACAGTGAAATACTAGCTTATATTTATTCTACTCAAAAATTTTCTAAAAATCTGACAATACTAGGTGATGGAGATATGGATCGACTAACTTCCGTATTTTAGTGGGAATGTCAATTAATACACCCCCTTTGGAAAAGTAGACACTGTCTTGTAAAATTGTACTTTTTTTACACCCTACAACCCTAGGTTTGTTTTGGGTCAAATTACCTCGACAGGAGGAGGCAGGGTTTCTGGAGCAATGCTTTGTTAAGCCTGTGCACCTAGGAGAAGTTTATAAGGGAGTTGGGATGGAGAATAGGGAAAGCTGGGGAACCGAGCAAGGATGTAATAGAGGTGATCTCTCTGCAGTCTTTCTTGCCTAAACGCAAAGTAGCTGGTATTTGTACACTTTCATTGACTCCCAGCTATCTCAGGTGCGGAAGGGGTTGGGGAAGGGGCACAATCCAGGCAACTCAGCTGATGCTGCACCTATTTTCCAAGAGCAATTCTCCAGGGCAGGTTGCAGTTCTAAGCTTTTGGCCACAACCAGTAAAAGGAATCCCTGAAAATCTGGGTAAGTCAGTCGCAGCATCTCCCACAACCTGAGAGAAACTTTCCACATGTACAAGATTGTTCATACATGCATTGCTCACAGTGGCCAAAAACCAGAAGCAATCTCTGGGTTTACTGATATGAGAGCAGATATACCAACTGTGGGATAGTCACATAATGGAATATTATGCAGTTGTCAGAATGAATTAACCGCAGCCTCATACAACAATCTGGATAAATTTCAGCAACATAAATATCAAATAAAAATAAATTTGCATATACTGAAAAACCCTTTATCAAGTTAATAAATAATTAAAATATAGAATAATGCATATTGATGAGTTTAAAAAATATATAAAACTATAGAAAGGAAGTGATGAACAACAGCTCTTGATGGTTGTTACTTGGGCTTAAGAGAGGCTAGAGGTTGGGATGGAGGATGGGGATATCTAAAATCTCCACTGAGTGCCAGTTTTTATACTGAATGGTAAATTCATGAGCTTATTACACTATCAAAACCAACAAATGAGTAAAATGTAAGTAAATTTCAAAAAGTCTCTGTATGAGTGAGAGTGTAATGAATCAATAAATAGGATTATTAAAATTCTGGGCGCCTATAAGATTAAAGAAATAAGATTTTCTAATTATAAAATAGAGTTTCTGTTTAAGAGATGAGTTAAGGATAGTCTTAAAATTTTGTTTTGAGCCACTGGAAGAATGATGTCTTTTACTTAGGTGGGAATATTAGAAGGAAAGCAAATTTGGAAGCAGGTGGATGGCGGGAATCGAGATACTGGTTTTCCATAGGTGAAGTCGAAAATGCTTATTCAAAACCCAAATAAATATATCAGGTAGGCAGTTGAATTTTGAGACTGTAGTTAGAGGGACAGTTCTGGACTAACAGTACTATTATAAGTTGCTACTACATATGTAAAGCAATACAGCTGGAGAAGATCACTCAGGTGGTGAATGTAGAGGAAGTGTTAAGATCTGAGAACTAATGCTTGAAACACTGCAACTATTTTTTTTTTAAAGATTTTATTTATTTATTTGAGAGAGAGAATGAGAGACAGAGAGCATGAGAGGGAGGAGGGTGAGAAGGAGAAGCAGACTCTCTGCTGAGCAGGGAGCCCGATGTGGGACTCGATCCCGGGACTCCAGGATCATGACCTGAGCCGAAGGCAGTCGCTTAACCAACTGAGCCACCCAGGCGCCCGAAACACTGCAACTATTAAAGGTCGAGAAAAAGAGGATCAAGTATACTGAGGTAGGAAGAGGTTTAAGACAGAATGATCTTCCAGGAGTCAGGTGAAGAAAGCAGGTAATTCGTTGTGTCAAATGCTGCTGAAAGGTATAGTAAGGTAAGGACAAAGTACTGATCATTGGATCGTCAATGTGGAAGTCATTGGTGTCCTCAATAGGTGGTTTTGGTGGAGTAGTGGTGTAGATGCAAAGAAGATGGGAAAGAGAGAAGTTGGGGGTGGGGGGACAACAACCATAGAAACATCTCATTTAATGTGTGTCTAGTGGAAACAAGATTAAGTTGGTGCTCTGGCCCATTTTCTTTCCTTGATAGAGTCAGTTTCAGCATTAGAAGTAATTGCACATATACAGATTTTAAAATCTAGAAAGCACCCTAGAGATGAATTAATGCAATTCCATCATTTTGCCCATGAAATACTTGAGACCCAGAAAAATAACACTAGTTGCATGAGAACATAAAGCTTATGAGTTAATGAGAGAGCCAGACTGAAATCAAAATTTTCTAAATCTTAATTCAAGGTTATTTATATCTTACTGAAAAAGTCAGCTAGGTTATAATTTTAATTTTTTTCATGCAAGCGGGAATAAAATGTATTTGATTTAGCTACCAACATAATAGAAAGCTTGGCTGTTGGACTTTATATAAGATGTATTCAACTACTTCATTTCCAGGTTGTACCAAGTGCCACCACTTTAACCCAACCAAGTCCTGCTCATCATTCTGGTTGCAGCCTACATGTCAGGAAGGTAAAGTCTCTGCCCCCAAATTATGTAGCACAAAGCCAGATATAATACAATTTGTTATTATTCATACTTTTGAATTATGCATGAATTTACTTCTTCTATTTGCAGGAATAATGGAGACGTTATAAGTATATGAGAGCAAATCACTCCTAGCATCTTTGAGGACCAGGAAGAGCCCTTTTCTCCTACTAGTATTTTTTTCTTCAGTTATAAAAATGCAAATATAAGTTGAAAAACTTAGAATTGTCTTGTTTATTACTTAAACATTTAACCTGACAACCGATTCAGTCCTTGTCAAGGGGCTTTTGCAGCGAACAATATAATATTCCAAACAATTACAGATAAGATATGTACATTTTGTGAAAATATTAATTTATATGTACATTCAGGTCAGGATACATATCCACTTATGAGGAATTATAAGATAATTTCTCAGTCACGTCAACTGAAGGTAAAGGGAAAAGCTTCTTTGAAGAAATAATGTGTCACGCTCTTTGGGTGTTTTCATTCAGAAGAAATATAATACCCTAGCAATATTAAAATCCCCTAGAGTGTGTGATATGGCTAATGTCATCTTTTTCCCTTTCTCTCTCTCTCTGACTCTGTTGGAAGTCATCCAATGAGAAAAGTAAGGATTTGTTCCTTTCAGTGCAAGAAAGAGACAACTAAAGCTTATCCGTTACTGGAATTGGAAGTTAATGCAGTGCTCCTTAATAATACTCAGGGCTAGAAATCAGTACAGGTCCTAGAGTAGACTTCCCTTTGAAGAATGAATATACTGATTTCATTGGCATAATGTACAAAAAGGTAGTTATTTGCTAATTCTCTTCATCCTCTTTTTTGGTATCAAATTGAGGCTTTAGCATGTATTTTGAAAATCTTTGTCTTTAATATTTTTTCGTTAGCTCTAGATGTTTAGTGTATTTCAAAGAAAGTTTAATATGCTTGGATTCATTTAGACTGAATTCTGTTTTTTTTTTTTAAGATTTTATGTATTTATTTGAGAGAGAGCACAAGCAGGAGGCAGAGGGAGAGGGAGAAGCAGACCTCCAGCTGAGCAAGGAGCCTGATGGGGGGAGAGGGGTTGCTGCATTCCAGGATCCTGAGGTCATGACCTGAGCCAAAGGCAGACCTTTAACTGACTGAGCCATCCAGGCACCCTTATACTGAATTCTTAAAACTGTTAAGTTTTGATATTTAAGAAGACTGAAGAGACCTATTAAAGCCTTCACCTAGTGAAAAAAAAAAAGATTGTATTTTACTGAAGAAAATATTCATTAGAATCTTTAAAATTTAAGTGGTCTTAATATAAAAAATAAATCCATAAATTAAAATGTATATTTTATTACAGAAATTTTAATCCCTTTTCAAGATGACCGAGCAATCAAGGGAAAAAGATGGAGGGAATTAGTAATTTGGGGGCAGCTATATGCACCTTGGTGCTGGGTGCCTTTTGCATATGTCCTATTTAATTCTCACCTTAAAATTTGACAATAATATTATTGAACACATTTATCAGGTGGGGGGACCAAAGTTTAGAAAATCTAAGTAATTTGCCCAAGAATAACCCCAAAAAACTAATTTGCCCACCAAAGATCTCTGAATCTAAATTTCAACCTTGCTACTATAGAGCTATACCAATGAATGAATTAATGAATAAGTAAATACATTACCAAAAAAAGTTCCCATAATCACATTTAGTATAGATCTTATTGTTTTTGTATTATTATCTAATTAATTCTGTCTTCCCCACTGGAATGTAAGCTCTTTGAGAACTTGTAACTTACCTATTTTTGTGTTTCCATAGGATTTGGTCTAGAGAAAGGAATCTATCTATCTATCTATCTATCTATCTATCTATCTATCTATCTATTATCTATCTATCTATCAGTCATCTATCCATCCATCCATCCATCCATCCATCCATCCATCCATCCATCTACAGGAATGATTGACCAATAATCAATGTTTACTCTTTTGCCCTCTGATGTGGAACTGAATCAAGCTTCAAATACTATCTGTTTTTCTTTCAAAGTGTTACAAATTTGAACTTTCTGGCTTGGCTGGCTAATCTATCAATTATTTCAAAGGTAGCATTAAACACTACATTTTCTATTAATGTACATATAAATCATTGAAAATAAAACTCTGTGTGTGTATATTGTATGAGCACCCATAGTGTTTTTACATCTCAATTTTTAACTATATTCCACACTACCACATAGTCTTATTCTAGTTTATATGTTATAAAATATTCCACTAAATGGATGGTCATGCTTTATTTAAATATTCTCTTATTACTAGGTAAAGATGTTGCAATATAACTATTTCCTGTAAGTCTTTTCTTCAGGATATATTCCTAGAAATCAATACCTGAGTCCAAAGACTGTGAACAATTTGTAAATTGTTTAGTTTGTAAATAATTAAATAATTTGTAAATTATTTAGTACCTTAATGTTAAGGATTTATTATTTTAAATATTTAAGTATTAATGTTTAAGGATTTATTATTTTAATATTTAAGTATTTAACGTTAATGTTTAAGTATTTGTTATTTTAAATTAGTATGGTATAAGACCTTCACATCCTTTTTTACTCATTTTATTTCTTTTAGAACATAAACTTTTGAACAAAGATAAACAGTAAATTTGTTACCTCATTTTACATGACTAAACCTCTTTTGTTATAGAAAGGATTTGAATAAGTTCAGTAATAGTGTCTCCCCAAGAATATAGATTGAAGCAAATTATTTGATATCCAACATATTATCAGAATTCATGTACCTATAATCAGAAATTCTGATGAATGGCTAATTTAATTTATCTTTGAAAGTCTTCTGTGAAATAACACATTGCAATTGATTCCAACATGTAAATTACTATTCTTTGGGGGGAACAAAAGAATCTTTAGGTTTTAGAAATGACAGTATTCTTTTCAGAAAAAAGGAGATATTTGTAATGTTTTTCAAATATAACACATTGCCATTGTTAATTGATAATTTTTTATTAATCCTAAGCTAGAACCTACATAATTAATTCATTAGTGAGTATCTCTGTATCACCAGGGATCTAAGTTTAATATTTGTAGTGAAGCAATATTGAAACAAGGGAGGAAAGAACCTGAGATAGGACATAGAAGAACTAATATATGATCCTGGCAATGCCACTAATCAGCCATAAAGTATTAGATTTTCTTGCCTAAACTCCAACTTTGATTGTCATGGATTAGTGAGACACAGGGGACAGAAGATAATGCTCAGCACCTAATCACAACAGGATGTCTATTAGGAAAACATCAGTATAAATGATTTATCCTAAAGAGCTACACTTGCCATCCTCAGTATACCAGTGACTAAGAATTATCTATCTCCTTAGGACCATCTCACCCAAAAGATGAACTATTACTTGAGTCTTGGTATTGAGCAACAGAAGTATCTGAAAAGTTGTAACAGTAAGGAGGACCTCATAGATTTGTAGCCTATATTTAGAGTATCTGAAATACCCAGAACATATCTGAAGAGACTGGGCAATTATACTAAAGAGAGTGAGCAGTTACGCTAAGGTGATCTCAAAATGGTAGTGCCTTGAGTCACCTCCCAGGAGAAAGTGGAAATCCTCTATAGGGGAACTCACATTTACAATGTGCCTCATGGAAAATGTGCAACTTGCAATCAGAACTTAGTAAGTACATCTAAGAACAAGGTCAATTTATTCATTAATTTGTTCAATAAGTAGTTATTGAACATGTGCTATATATCAGGCATTCAGCAGTGAAGAAAATAGTTGAAAATCCTTATTGTTATGGTGTTTACATTCAAGTGGGGAGAAAGAACAAGAGAACAAAATAAACAAGACCAAACCGAGGGAGACAAAACATAAGAGACTTAATCATAGCAAACAAACTGATGGTTGCCGGAGGGGAGGGGGGTGGAGAGAAGGGGTAACTGGGTGATAGACATTAAGGAGGGCATGTGATGTAATGAGAACTGGGTACTATATAAGACTAACGAATCGCAGACCTGTACCTCTGAAACCAGTAATATAGTATATGTTAATTAAGTGAACTTAAATTAAAAAAATGTTAAAATAAATAAATAAATACTAAATAAATAAAAACAGACATGAGAAAAAAAATAAGAATTAGTTCACAAAATACATATACAAATAATTTTTTAGGAACATTCCATTTCTTTCTATAGCAGGGTGAATTTTACTCTATGTAAAAGCTTCAATAAACTTTTCTTAAAAAAATAGAGAACTAAAAATATAGAGAGAGAACTAAAAATGCTCTCTGATGGTTATATTATAAAACATATAAAGGATCAGAGTAGAGATAGACAAAGAGAAAGATCCCAGGCCAACAGGACAGACATTGACTTCATTCATTCATCATTCAACAAATTATTTCTTAGTACATTGTATGTGTCAGGTACTTGTTTTAGGCATTAGGAATACTGCAGTAAATAAGATAAGTAAGGTCGTAGTTCTCATGGAGGGGAAAGGCAATAAACAAAGAAAAAAATCATTCCGGAGAGGAATATTTAATGTTGTAGAGATATGTTCATACCTTATCAAACTAAAAATGATATTTATAGGAAGCAAATCACTATAAAATAAATATTATATATATTATTTTATTATTAATGTATATTTAGAGATCTATTATATAACATAGAATATTGTATATAAACACACACACATACATATACCTAAGACTAAGAGGCTATTTACTATAATATAATTAATATTTATTTCTAGGTAGTGAAATTATGAGTTGCTTATTTATTTCTTGTGGTTTTTTTCTATACTTTCCAAATTCTCAATGATAAGTATACATTCCTTTTACCATCAGACAGATGTCTAGAGGGATATATACCAAACATTACTAATAGTTAACTCTTGGTAGCAGAATATGGGGTGATTTTGACTTTTCTCACTGAACTTTTCTGTATTATGTAAATTGTAATGGATTTCTGTTTTTCAAAAAGAGTAAAGCTACTTAAAAAAAAATAAAACATGTTAGATGGTAGTGAGTGTTAAGGAGAATACATATTGCTGGTTTTACAGATGGAGGATGGCTCCAGGAGCCAAGGAATTCAGCCAACCTCTATATCTATCTATCTACATCTACATCTACATTTACACCCACATCTATATAAATGTAGAATAAAACCACAATGGGATGACATTCCCAGCAAACTGGCCAAGACAAACCACACAGTACTGGTAAGGATAAAGTATAACAGAAATGATTGCTCATTGTATTAGTTTTATTTTGCTGCTATAACAGATTCTCACAAACTTAAAAGGACATAAATTTATTATTTTACAATTTTGTGGGTTATAAGTCCAACAGGGTCTCACTGGCCTAAAATGTAGTTGTTGGCAGGGCTGCTTTCCCCTCTGGAGGCTGTAAGGAAGAATCTGTTTCCTTGCCTTTTCCACCTTCTAAAGGGTAAATTCCTTGGCTCATGGCTGCACGTTGTCGTCCTTCGTCAAAACCAGCAAAAGTAGGTTAAATCCTTCCCATGTTGAATCAACTCTTCTGTCTCCCTCTTCTACTTTCAAGGGCCCTTTTTTGTTGAGTCCGCTGTAGGGATAACCCAGAATAATCTCCCAGTCTCAAGGTTCTTATTCATACATTTGCAAATTCTTTTTGTCATGTAAGGTAACACATTTACAAGTTCCAGTGATTAGGACATGGATATCTCTGGGGTGTGAGGAGCAGTATTATGCCAACCACTGAGGAGAACATTAATTAACAGAATTATGAAAAAACAATTTGCATTACCTAGAGGAGTTCAACAGGCACATGTTCTAAGACTTAGACATTTTACTTCTAGGTACATACCCTAAGAAATTCTTTCACATATTCATAGGGAGACATGTACAGAATGTTTTTAGCAGAATTGTTTTAATAGCCCCAAAGTAGAAAAAATCCAAATGCTCATCAATGGTAGAATGGATAAATATATTGTGAAATATTATAAAACAATATTATACAGTAGTATAAATAAATGATTTAACAACTATAGGCATCAACATTAATGAATCTCCCAAATATGATATTGAGGTGAAGAAACAAGTCATAGAATACATAAGGCATGATACTATTTATATAAAATTCAAAACATTCAAAATTAAACAATATATTCTTTGTGGATGTATAATTATTATGTTATAAATAACGAGAGAATTTTCAACCTGAGATGGGCCCCCATACACAAGTGTTTTCTTCATTTTTCTTTTTGTTGTTTGTGTGTTTTATTTTTATTTTATTTTTATTATTTTTAAGTATTTTATTTATTTATTTGAGAGAGAGAGAGATCATGAGCAGGGGTAAGGGTAGAGGGAGAAGCAGACTCCCTGCTGAGCAGGGTGCCCCATGCGGGACTCAATCCCAGGAGTTTGGGATCATGACCTGAGCCGAAGGCAGACCCTTAACTGACCGAGCCACCCAGGCATCCTTTGTGCTTGATGTTAAATCTTTCTGTAAATTGTGTTTTTCTTTACTTTTTTTTAGGATGCAAGGTGTCTTTTATAATAATCTTAAAAAAAGATTTGTTGGGATGATCTTAGCTTTATTATATATAGGCCTATGTCTTTGGTCCAGTTATTTCATTGAGTTTCAAGATTAATCATTTATATAATGGAGATAATTATATTTACCAATGTAAAAACAAAATTAAATAATTCATGTAAATGTCTGATAAACAACCCATAATATGAAATAATCCCTTCCTTAGGATTGATATAGTCAGTAATTATAGAAGAAAAATTTTATATATCTGCACATCAATGAACTGAGGTCATTAAACAGTTAAGACATAAAAATAGATGAGCTGCCATGATGGCAGAGCAAGGGATGCTTAATTTTGAGCAAACAAAAAGAATGGTCAGGTTATAAAAATTTTAAAAATTGTTATGCTCAACATTTTTGTGCATTTTTAACAATGGGTCACAGGTCTCTCTTAGTCTGGGTTCCCTTTCTTCTAAGACCTCACAAATATTCTCTATTTTACTTCCCAAATATTCTGAGTCTCATTATTAAATTCCATTATCCAAAATAATCCAAATATTTCCTCAATTAATTCAACAAGTATTTATTGAGTGAACCATTGTTTCAGATACAAGGGATACAACAGTGAACAGGCCATACAAAGTCTTTGTTCTGATGGAGTTTAGAGTCATTCCTGTGGAAGGGGACGGAACATTAACCCATCATTATCGATTCATTCATCTGTCCATATGCCTCTCTGTGCATCCATCCGTCCATCCATCCATCCATCCATCCATCCATCCATCCATCCATCTATCCATCCATCCTTCCATGTGTACAATGAATTTAGTTACATGTGACCATGATGGTGGAGAATGAACTGGATAATAAGATGAAAAGTAAGAATAGTGGGTCAAGGGTTGGATAATGACAACAGGGCACGGAGAAGGTTTTTCTGAAGAGCTGAAGAATGATGAATTGACTGCAGGGAGGCAAGATAGGATTAGGAAACCATGTCAGAAGGTGTGCTACTCTTCTTTACCCTGTGTCCACCCCTTCCCACCTGATGTGTTCTTTGGGAGACTGACAAAGACTGTATGAGGAGGCACGTTGCCCTCTGACATCCAGTGTTCAGCCAATGGGGAGTACTAGCAGGAAATCAGCGTAAAGTGGGAGACTGACATGTAGGGGATTTGTAATTTCCTGATCAGTCTTTGTGAGCTGGCTTTATCCTACTATAAAAAGTCGAAAGTCCCATCAGCTGGCCCTAACCAGCCCGCTTTCCCTCTCTCCTTACTCTTTCAGGCCTGGAGTGATAAAATCTCCCACTGTCCCTATCACTGTCACTATCCCATTCGTTGCTACTTTCCTAGACCCTCCCCAAGCCTTTGCAAATCGTCTTCTCAATTAGCTTGAGGATGCCATCTCTTTCCTGCTGAGGTCCTGACTGATGCAGAGGCCGCTGAAGTAGACCCTGGGAGCAAAGCAGGAGAGAGGGGACTAGAAGTGGGTATGGTGGAAAGAGGTCACATCCCGTATATAGTTTGGAGATACAACCAGCTTGATGATAAACTGAATGTTATATCTTAAGGGAAAAAAGGAGAAAGACTCCCATGTTGGTTGTCATCAAGTGTGTAGATAGTGGGACCATTAAAAGAGAGAAAGAGCGATGGAGAAGAAGCAGTGGAGAGCTGGTGAGGGGGAGAATGGAAAGCAGGTTTTCCTTCTTGAAAATGTTACATTTGGGATTCTTTGGCTTTCTCCTTTCTACTCTTGTCTTCAGAGAGTGGAAGTTTAAAGGAGATGGAAAATAGTGGAAGGGGGCCATGCTCATGGGGATGGACACTGGACCATGACATCAAGGTCAGTATTTCTTTTAAGCCAGGTATGGAGTTCAAAGGAGAGGTCTTTTCTGTAGATATAAATGTGGTCATTGTCAGCATACAGATGCTATTTAAAGCCAAAGGATTTGATAAGATCCTTTATGAAGGATGCATGTGTCTATTCCTTAAAACTTGCAAGTTCTTAATAAACACATCTACATTCTTGGTCCACTGCCACTTAAAAAACTCTTCTGTACTCTATATAGTTTAGGGATTTCGGAACTATGGGCCTCTATAAACAGTGACTAAGTTCCAAATTATTTCTATTTTTCTATATCTTTGCTTTCTTTCCTGAAATAATTATAAACAGCCTTTCTTCCTACTCACTTGCTTACCTTAGCTCTCAAATTTTATAGGAGTTACTATATTTTATCTCACTCTTCTTTGTATATTTTTCAACTTCTCTCCTTCTCTCTGTTACTCTTAAAACTTTTTTTTCTTTCAGTCAGCAAATATCCTCGGTCACAGCATAATGCACAATGCTTCTTTAGCTGCCTTCTCTCCCTGAATTCAAATTTGCAGTTTTAATTTTTTCTTCTATTTTTATGTTTTATTCTGTTAAGTTTTTGTTTTCTGAACTAACAAATTGCATCATAATGGATAGGTTGGCTCTAGAATTCCCTTAATTAATTCTCTGCCTAGAAAAAAAGCAGTATTTATTTTCCTTCAGAAAAGCCCATCATTCTGAAAGGATAATAATTATTTTTTACCTGGAATACTACCAGGAACTAAAACAAAACAAAACAAACACTCTCCCTAAGGTAGCTCCTATTTTTTTTTAAATAGTTACTCCTTATTCTATTTCGTCTATGAGATAAGCTGGGAAATGATCAATTTTGAGGCTTTTCAGGAATGGAATTGTATCTTTTTTTTCTTCCACTGACTTTTATGGGTTAAATTTAGAGATTCCTTGGTAATTGTGGATCCACTGGGGTGACCAACTGTCCAGGACTTTTTCCCAGGACTTTTCCCAGTTTTCACACCGCAAGTTCTGTGTCCAGTGAAATTCCCTGGCTCCTGGCAAACCAGGATGTTTAGTCACCCTATAATAGGTCAGACTGTCTGAATCACTTGAAAGCACACAGATCCAATGCAGAAAGACAGAACTTTCTTTTAGGTAACTGGAATGATTTCATAGTAACAATTATGTATGTCCCTGATAGATTTTTGATTTATGAGGATGTGGTTCTTAGAAAATAAACTCTTAGATTAATGACGTCTTTTTCTCATGTTTTCATTCTGATAGAAGAGTGTAATGTATTTCTTTTCTGGCCTACAATTGTATGTATGATTTACATGGGTCAATATAAAATGATATACATGGGTCAATTAAAAAATGTATGATTTACGTGGGTCAATATAGTATAGTGTTTGGGGTACATAACCAAGCAAAAACAAAACAGAGCTAAATTTTAATTGCCCAAGCTTGGCAAGGGAATGGGTAGGTTTTAACCCATTCCCTACCTACTGTCCCCTTCCTCTTAATTCAAAGTGGGGAAAACATTTTTTTAGGAGAAAAGTGTCAGAATTTGCCCCTTTTTCTTAAGATAAGACATATTTATCTATGAATAAAGCTACAATATACATGACTTGGTGGAATTTTTCATTAAACCCCCTGGTTGTTTTCTCTACATTGTTCAAATAATCAGAATTCTGAGTCAGAACTGAGGTTTGGCTTCTTAGTTTAGTCCACATTAAAATGACATGCTTGTGCTAAATTCTAAATCCCTGTCTTCTCTTTTAAGTTATCCATTAGAATATTTTCTGATTAATAAGTATACTCAGAGAATATCAGGTATCCAAAGACAAAATACGGTCATGAGGGCCAGGTTGTCTTTGAAGAAACTGGATTAAAAAAAAAACAAACAGCAAAAGAGACCTTTGTTTGTTCTTTTGCACAGCCCACTGATATAATGATGCATGACTATTGGAGTCTATAGACGTTGTTTTCTCCTTTTAAAATTCTCTCTCCCCCTCACGAATCAATTTACTGCTTGGCAAATAAACACATAATGTATAAAGCCAACTTACAGATTGATAAAATTGAAAGGAGAGCATGAGTTTATTGGCAAGGGACCACATTTCCCCTCCATGACAGCTCTGGTGGTGGAGAGCTGTTTACAATGTTTGGTATATGATCCATTACGTCTGCTACATTGTGAAGGAATGAAGATATGGTTAAATGGGACCAAAAAAAAAGCTCAGGAATCCAAATCCTCCTGCATCTTTTCCCCATTCGCGTTTGATTCTTTTTCACAGTCTTGTCAAAATTGGGAATTGATTTGTTCTGATAAGAGTAATTTCAGTATATAAAGCCACTGCAATTATTTTACCAAAGTGCTATTAAGGTTCATATTTGTTAACAGTTTTCATTATGATATTTATATGAATGATGGAAATAATTGGTTGCACTTCAACATCAAAATAACATTTCACATACTTATACACATTTTAAGGGTCTCTTTTGTGAGTTCTTTTGTTGTGCCTGTAGACTTGGAGGGCTTCTCTGTGAAGTAAAGGCCAGATAGATGTTGGCTTAATGTGAACAAGTCTCCTGACAACAGTAGATTTCTAATATAGAATTTTAATATAGAATGTTGCCTTATGAAGTTATAGATTTCCTATAAAAGTAAATGTTTGAGCAAATGCAGGAAGATCCTCTGATGGGAGTACCATTATGAAATTTCCACATTACTTCCAGGACCAAACTAGATGTCCTCAAAAGTCCTTTTCAAATCTAACATGCTAACTTCTCAATAAGGATTCCATAATAGATATTTACCACAGTTGTATATGACATATAGTCAACCTGACACCAACACAACTTTAAAATTTGAAAATGATTTTGGCTGTTTCTGTGGAGGTAGATGTGAGGATGTTAACCTCTCTTAAATGTAGTGAGTGATGTGCTTTTTCTTGAACATTGTCTTTTCCCTTGTACTGTATGGTTCTAATAAATATATATATATAAAAAAAACCTGTCTGGAGCTTTTTTTTTTAATAATTCATGCTCTTTTTCATTACAAAACCAAAAAGTCAACTTAAAAACTTAGTAAAATTTTTATGAAAGCTGGAACCTATAATAACTTTGGATTTTTAAAGAGTGAAGACAACAACATTGCTTCCTTACATACCTCTTTTCAATAAAAACCAATTTAAAAATTTACATTTTTCAAGGAGGGATGATTCCCACGAACAAAACATAAGTATGCATCACACTGTGCCAGGGTGGACGCCTGTCACTCAAATCACTGTCATGCCACGAGCCACCCTGATACAATCAGAAAGGAAAATAGAGTTAGTTAGATGGGTTTACAGAAGGATGTCTGCATGAGTGGCAGTTGTTTGTGCTATAACCACATTATGTGCACTCAATTTTTATTATAGAACAATTGCTTCTAATAACTTTTATGTTCATGATCAATGTGTCATAAATTCACCTGAATTTCAAAAATGACCTAAGAAATCTAAAGAATTGCTCTTCAGTTGTTTTCTCCCAATATATTCAATAATGACAATAAAAAAAAAAGTAACTGATTTGAGCAGGTATTGAACGGTGGATCCGACAATCTGTGAGATCTCAAATATGTGGCTCAGTCTACCTGGTTCATGGAAGACCTGCCATTATGTCCAAAATGATTATCAATCATCGGCTGCACAATATTGTCTGCTATAAGTGGGTAGTGTGATTAATAGCAGCAATTCAAGCATGATCTGGAAAGCTGTGATCTTTATTGACTAAGTGAACTGGTGACTCTCTCTTTTCATGTTGTTTGTACTCAATTTGTGCTGCTTTCAGTTATTGGTATAGTCTATTACTATTTCGGTTATGATATCATTCCACATTATATCCAATCAATAGTAAATGTCACGTGAAGCAAGAAACATGTTCATTTTTCCTGTAGAAATATCTTAGCCTATTTTTGTCATCTTAAGTTTCATTCAGCAATAAACTGATAGAAATAATCTAGACTTGATGATCAATTTATTTACATATGTAACAGGCTTTTACCTTCATATTTATAAATATTTCTTACATCCTTACCACAGACTCTAGGTTTTCTTCACTGCTGATTCCTTTATGTTAATACTGATAGTGACCACATTTTCGGTGGAATGAAAGCAGAAAACAGACAAAATATTATTTTAGAAGAGTGTACATTTGTTGACCGTCTTGGAAATCAGCTTCTACCTCATTTTTGTCCTGAGCATATATTGTTTAATCTTTAAATATGAGCTGTATATTTACATATAAGCATGCATACATATTGCATTGGTTTCTACTAGAAACAAATCTGATTTAAATTTGAATTGAATTAAATGTCTTTCTGTATTTAGTCTGAAATGCCAGCGGTAATTAGCCAAAAGAAATACAGTGTAGTAGGTAAGAACATGGGCATTGGAGCCAGACTGTTTAGGTTTAAATTTGGTTAAATCATTTATTAGCTATATAATATTAAGCTTCATCATCTAAAATTAGTTGTTGGGAAATAAGATGTATTAATTAAAGTTCTAACTGTTCTTAGAACAGTTTCTGTTTCATAAAAATTACTCAATTACTGTTAAGCTCTTATTATTAGTTGCTATCCTAGTGAAGGTATCAAAACTAGGCACCTGGTTATATGTGTTTGGGCTCGTTATCATACGAAAGGCATTTAGAGTTGAGACTGGAGGAGTCTGGCTAGTGAAGAGAAGTGGGCTAAGAGAAGTAAGCCTAAGAGAAGTAAGCCAAGACTACGTGTAAGTGTTCAGACAGTATTTAGAGGTTTAGCCAGAACGTGAGACTAAGAACTGCTGACAAGATTGGAGGAAACGAGGAGAGTATTCTGAAAATCCAGTGCAAAAAATATTTCAAAAAGGAAAGAGTGATCAACTCTTTCCACTGTGAAGAGGAGGTGATGGTAGGATTAAGACTTGTCCATTAGTGTTGGCAACAGGGTCACCTTGAAACAGCAGTTTTGTAATGTGCTGGAGTGAGAAAGAAGCAAGGACACAGAAAAGCGATGGTACTGAGCACAGACAACAAATTCTAGGAGCAGAGAAATGTGTCAGTAGGTAAAGGGGACCAACAAAGTATAAGAATTTTTTTTTTCAATTTGGAATTTGTTATAGAGTATTTACTCACTAATAGAAATGATTCAGTAGATATTGAAGTTGATGATGCAAGAGATGAGGGGATTGGTTGCAGGAGCAAAATCCTTCAAAACATGCAAAGGACTGAGTTATAATGTTCTAATTAACCATCCAGTGTAATTTGTTGTTGTTGTTTATTGTCTTCTTGGCTCCTCAAATAAGAGGCTATGAAGGCATTTTTTTCATTTGTTCCACCTACAAGAGGGCTAGGAAACAGGCATATAATAAATATTTGTTAAACAAACAGGCGCAAATAAATGAATGAAAACATAAATAAACAAAAATAAACAAATGAAGCAGTAGTGTGGCCTTAGATGGGAGGACAGACAATTTCTTCATTGTCACAGGAGGGAAGAAAAGCATATAGGAGCAGATGGATGTAGGTTAGTGGAGTTGTCGATCATAACACACAGGTGTTCCTATCAGTCTACTTCTATCATATTACTGAAATATAATATGCAAAATTTACTTCAAGGGGGAATAATGAGAGATAAATTTAGGGAAATCTTTCAGAGAATAACCAAAAAAGACAATGAGACAGTAGGAGAAGACCATATTTTTTGAAATGATTAGAGATTTGATTTAGAAGGTCAAAAATCTGACTAATGATTTTCAGAAAGAAAATAGAGAAAAGAGATGGAAGAAAATTATCAAATAAGTATTACAATATATGTGTTAAAACAATGATTATTAAAATACATATTTGTCATTAAATTTGCATAATCAAAAGGAGTAAATGAAGAGCTCGAAGCTTGTAGAGAGAAGAAAAATAAGACCGTTATTATACAAAGTTCACACATAGTCAAGAGGCTCTCAGTAGTAATGGTAGTCAGAAGACAAAAAGAGTAATGATTAAAAAATTCTGAGGAAATCTTGGTTTTATCATAGAATTCAATACTGGGAAAAATTATGAATCCAATGTGAAGATACAAAAAATACACAATCAGATATGCAACTTCTCAAAAAATTACCATCTTTGCACACGTGATCAGGAATTTACTAAATTGAGAAAGTTAAATAAGAAAGGACAGGAACATGAGATCAAAGAAACTGGAAATCCAGCCCAAAAGATAGGCAAAAGATGGTCAAGAAAAAAAGGTCCAGGACAAGAGCTATGTGTAGACCATAAGAATAACCAATTCATATTGGAGCAGAAGATATAAGTATTCAGGAGCAAGAGTTCTGCAAATAAATCTAAGTGATAAATTCTAGAAGGTATCTGAACATTTGAGAAATTGCACTTAATATCTACTGGAAATTATAGATGAATATAGATGAATACAAGGCAATTTTTAGTAATAGGAGAAACTACAAATCATACAGGAAAGAAAAAATAAATATGTCACTTGATTTAGCAGGGCATTATTTTTGTACATTCAAAATAGTATGAATATTAAGTAAATAGTAGGAAGACTATGTTAGAATGATAGGTGGAAAAAAAATCCAGAATGGGATTATTGGTGTAAAAGGACTAAATTTGTATCTACCGTAAAAAAAAGTCATTAGATAATATTTAAAATGCAGAGTCAAGGGCACCTGGGTGGCTCAGTCGATTAAGCAGTCAGTCGGCTTTCGATTTTGGTTCAGGTCATGATCTCATGGGTGGTGAGATCAAGCCCCACCACGGGCTCCACACTCAGCTGGGAGTCTGCTTGGGATACTCTGCCTCTCTTTCTCTCTCTCCCCTCTCCTGGATCATGCTCTCTCCCTCTCTCTCTCTCAAATAAATAAATCTTAAAAAAATAAAATAAAATACAGAATCAATCAGTGGCAATATATGAAAATCATAAACAAATTTTAAGATAAATACAAGAACAAGTAGAAGGGAATACTTTCCTTCGGGGAAAACAGAAGGGCAGAGCTGCTCTTTTACATGAATCCTTAACACTTGTATTATTTCAATAAAATAACTTGCGTATAGAGTTAATTTGAATGCATGCACACATGTGTATAACCACCCCACTGGCTATTCATGGAGACTTCAAAATAAGGTCTGGACATACTCTGTATATAGTCATATTTAAACTTATTTAAAATGTGCAATTGATTAGTAATGCAGACCTAGGCTTGTCTCTACATACATACAACTATACAACAGTACTCACCTAGAAAACAGGCATGCACACACACACACACACTCACATCATGCTCAGTTAAATGACAATTAAGATTCAACTGCCTGTGTTCAAACCCAGTTATCCTAATAACTGATCAGTGGTTGGCAAATGTAAATGAATAGAGAATTATAAGCAATTTTGATGGCTATTTTAAGTTTCAGATGCTTATATCTTTTGTATTTACTGTAAGAAGGAGGAACAGTGGTTAAACAGAGATTTTTAAAATTGAAATGAAATGTATAACTCTATTGTACAAGTGGATGACTTTTGACAAATAGAGTGATACATTCAGTACACTAATTATGAGATAAAAATTTTCATCACCCCAGAGTATTCTCTCATGCCTCGTTCCAGACATTTCTCACCCTCCCAAAGACAAACACTATTCTGATTTCTATATACATAGTTATACCTGATTTTGATTGTCGTATGAAAGGACTTGTATAGTACATCTGGTTTTGTGTCTAATTTCATTTACTCAAATAATGAGGTTCAGATTCATTTATGTTTGTTGAGTATAGCAGATATAGACTATTCTGCTCTGAGTCCGCCAACAAGAAAGAACTCACTGCCCAACTGCAAGAATTGTGGTCAGCTGATAACCTCTACCCAAAGCTCCTTCATGATCCACCTCAGCTTTGAGTCTGGGTTACAGTTTCTTTGCGGGCTGCTCTCATACAATGGCACGTCAAGGCAGAAGTAGGTGAGATCATGCTGTTACTGAGGTGGCCTCCAGCCAATGGCAGTAAAGTCTTGGTGTAAGACATTTACACCCTATGCAGAGCCCCTCTTATGGGAAGTCTTTGCTCACAAGCTTCCCACTGAGCTGGCAGAGAACTTCAGGACTGGAAAGGCATGAAAAGTTCTGATCAATCAAGTTTTCTCTTCCCTCTTTCTTCAGGTGTTACTCTCCAATAATTTTGTGCAGTCCTACCTCCTCAGTAGTTGCTTCCCAACGGACCTAGCCTGTGATCATGGATGTGTTGTTCATGTGATTTTGTTGATGACTAGTGTTCCATTGTTAGAGCACCTCAGAATTTCTTTATCCATTCTCTTGGACTTTGGAGTTGTTTGTGGGTTTTGGTTATTATGAATAAAGCTGCTCTAAACATTCTAGTTCATGTCTTTGTTTATGGACTGATATTTGGAATGATCTGACCACAGGGGAGGTATATAGTTAACTTCATAAGAAATGGACAATTTTCTAAAGTAGTTGAATCATTTTACATTCCCAGCAATATGGGAAAGTCCAAATTGCACCATATTTTTGTCAATATTTGTTATCGAGAATCTAAATTTTAGCTATTCTAGCAGGCATAAAGTGATACTTTGTGATTTTGGTTTGCCTTTCTCCAGTGATGCTAACGTTTTCATGTGGTTATTAATCATTTCTTTATATTCTTCTGTTAAGTATCTGCTCAAACCTTTTGTCTCTATATTCGATTGGGTTGCCTTTGTTTTTGCTTATATTTTGGTACTGACTTGTAAGCATTTTTTTTTTGTTGTTTTTTTCTTTTTAAATTTTTTTTATTATGTAAGCATTTGTAAACTTTCTTTCTGAAAATCATTTGCAGCGGGGGCACCTGGATGTCTCAGTCAGTTAGGCATCCAACTCTTGATATGGCTCATGTCATGATCTCAGGCTCTGAGATCAAACCCCCTGACAGACTCCTTGCACTGGGCATGGAGACTGCTTGGGATTCTCTCTCTCTCTCTCTCTCCCTCCGCTTCTCCCCTGCCCTCCCTCTCATGCTCTCTTTCTCTCTCGAAATACAAACAAACAAAAAACAAAAAAAACAGGAGGAAAAAAAAATTCTTTGCAAGTATAGGTAAGGTAAATAGTGTCTCCCGGAATGTAGCTTGCCTATTCATTTTCTGTTACTGGGGTTTTGGTTGATGTTTTTTAAAAAAATTGATGAAAATATTTTATCATTGCTTTATTTCATGATTATTGCTTTTGGTGTTCCCTTTAAGAAATTTTGCAGACCCACCAGCTGCAAAGATGTTCTCCTGTATTTCCTTCTAAAAGAAGTTTTATGGTTTTAACATTTACCTTTAATTTTATGATCCATCTCAAACTGATTTTTGATTTTGTATATTTTGGTATATTTTTTCCTTCTATCTACTTGTTCCAGTAACATTTGTTGAAAAGATTTTTCTTTCTTTAATAACTTGTTCTGGAGTCTTTGCCAAAAATCGATTGTGTTGTTCTATTTCCAGACTCAGAATACTGTTCCTCTGACATATTTGCCTATCCTTAAGCTCACATCAAACTGGTATATTATTGTAACATTAGAGTGAGTCTTGAAATCAGTGTTCATCTTCCAACTACATTTTTCTTTTTAAATATATTATGGCTATTCTTGGTCATTTGCATGTCCATATGAATTTTAGAATCAATTTCTCAGTTCCTACAAAGAAATGGATATTGATCAGGATTGCATTAAAAGTATGGACTAAATTGGGAAGAATTGACATCTTAATCATTTCCAACTCATGAGTATGGCATATCTTTCCATTTATTTAGGTCTTTAATTTCTCTAAAGAGCATTTTATAATCTTAACTATAGATATCTGCTCTGTCTCTTGTTAAATCATTTAACGTAATTGTAATATTTTATGATTTTGATATTATTGTAAATGGTATTCCTTAAATTACATTTTCTAAATTTATGCTGGAAGTAATGGAAATATAATTGTTTTTGGAATATTGCCTTGCTAAATCCACTTTTTATTTCTGGCAGCTTGATTGCAAATTTCTTACAATTTTATATGAAAAATAGTATCATGTTATCCGTGAATAAAGAGTTTATTTCTAGTGTATTGTTGAATAGAAGTGTGGCAGTGGGCATCCTTGCCTGTCTCTAATCTTAGAAGAAAACATTCAATATTTCAATATTAGATATATAATTACGGTGTTAGCTTAAGTTTATTCAAGAATGCTTTTCAGATAGAGGACATTTTTAGTTCACTGAGAGCTTTTCAAAATAAAAAAATGAGATGCTTAATTTTGTCAAGTCATTGTCATTTCTTTTTAATAAGACATTTGTAGAGATATAACCCCCATATAATAAAATTCATGCTGTTGACATTTATAATTCTGTAGTATTTAGTATATCCACAGTGTTGTGCAATCACCTTCACTAATTTCAGATCACTTCCTCACCCTGAATTGAAATCCCATACCCATTAGAAATCAGTCCCCAGACTTTTTGCCCCAGTGAAGATGTTCAGTGCCATGTAAACAGAGGACACTGGGTATCATTCTTGTTTCTGCTATAAAGGGGAAAGAATCCAGTCTTCACTGTCAAGTGGATTGTTAGTGTGGGTTTTTTGGTAGATGTCCTTTAACAGGTTGACACAGGTCCTTTTGATAGCAAGTTTGTTAAGGATGTTTATCCTGAAAGGTGTCAGATTTTGTTAGATGCTTTTTCTGCATCTATTGAAGTGATCATGTGGTTTTTGTTCTTTCTATCAACATGGTGTATTACATTGATCAATTTTCAGATGTTAAGCCAATTTGCATTTCTGCAATAAATCGCACTTTTTCATGGTCTATATTCCTTTTTATATGTTGCTGGTTTTGCTTTGCAATAATTTGTTGAGGATTTTTATGCAATAATCATAGGGGATATTATAGTTTCCTTTCCTGATGATGTCTTCGTCTGATTTGGGTATCATGGCAATACTGATTGACCTCATAGAAGGAATTGGGAAGGCTTCCCTCCTCTTTCATTTTTTGGAAGATTTTATAAAAAATGGTATTAAGTCTCCTTTAAATGTTTAGTAGAATTTACCAATGAAGTCATCTGCACTTGAACTTTTCTTTGTGGGAAGTCTCAAAATTACTAATTCAATCTCTTTACCTTTTATTGGTTTATAGAAATTTTCAAAAGATCATTTTAAGGCAAGGACTCATGTGAGAGTAGTTTATTGTAAGGAGACCCCAAAAGTCACTCTTCAGGGCTGAGGAAGGGAGAAGAGGGTATGTTAATGAGTTGGTCACCACTGTGGGCTATTGAGCCTCAGTTCCTCCAGGAATTGAGGGAAATGGAATAGAAAAGTCCTCAGCATTATCACATCCAGGGCATGAGGATGATGAAGCATTTATTTATCCTGAAACTCTAATGTATCATTGGCTGAGGGTTGCTCATAGGGGCACTAACTTTTGGATGCTTCTAGCAGAAGGGCTCTGCCAAAGTCCTCAGGCAGGGTGGACATCATTTGCAAGTCTGGAAAGGTGAGCACCTAGAGGATATGAGTCATGTACCAAGAGTGTCTGGCATATGTTTCAAGGCATAGTGTCTGTTACTATAACTCTATTACACTCTGCTTTTCATTATAGATTCTTATCTACAAGTCTGTCACCACCAAATTGTATGCTTCTTTAGAATTTTATGTGTTAAACATTTCTCACATGTAACACTTCCTTTCCATTTTTAAGGCTACTGTCCTAGATAAGGCTCACAATGATCTTTTTTTTTTAAGATTTTTTATTTATTTATTTGAGAGAGAGAATGAGATAGAAAGCATGAGAGGGGAGAGGGTCAGAGGGAGAAGCAGACTCCCTGCTGAGCAGGGAGCCCGATGCGGGCCTCGATCCCGGGACTCCAGGATCATGACCTGAGCCGAAGGCAGTCGCTTAACCAACTGAGGGCTCACAAAAATCTTGACTGGATGGTTACATTAGCCTACCAACTTTTTATCTCCCCTTCTTTTCTCAGATTCAAGGGATGATTAAGAGACTCAACTTCTTTTATCTATCTGTCTATCTATCATCTATCTATCATAAGCATACAGTGCTATGTTAGTTTCAGGTGTCTAATGACTCAACAATTCTATACATTTGTCAGTGCTCATCAAGATTAAATGTACTCTTAATCCCCTTTATCTGTTTCACCCATTCCCCCACCATCCTCCCTTTTGGCAACCATCAGTTTGTTCTCTGTGTTTAAGAGACTCAACTTCTTGGTTAGAAGAGTAGCAAAGAATTTTGCAGTCATGTCTTTTTTTTAAAGCTTTTATTTATTTATTTGACAAAGAGACAGCAAGAGAGGGAACACAAGCAGGGGAAGTGGCAGAGGGAGAAGCAGGCTTCCCGTGGAGCAGGGAGTTCCATGTGGGCTCCATCCCAGGAACCTGGGATCATGACCTGAGCTGAAGGCAGATGCTTAGCGACTGAGCCACCCAGGCACCCCACTGGCCCATTTCTTGATAGAACCAAAGAGCTGCTGGTTTTGAGTAAGGCCCAGAACAGTAGAGAGATCTGCAGCAGGTCCAGGCATGATCCAGCAGATCCAATGGGGTTTACAGTGGCGGTGGCAGACAGGGATGCCCTTAGGGGCCCTTGGGAGTCCTTGTAGGTGAGTTGTAGCACAGGACCTTTGGAGTTTGGAGCAAAGCCCTGCTCTCCCTGCAGATAAACATTTCTTGACCTGTTACTATGCTCTGTAGCCCCAAGAGAATTTGATAACAGATCTAATTTTAAATGAAACACAAGTTAAATATTTTTTTTGTATTGTAGACCTGAGTATTTCTGTTATGAAGAAATAGAGGAAAACAAATCTGATGAGTATGTTATTGGAGTTCTTTAATTGTCAGAAATTTTATAAATTATAATAACCATGAATTAAATCTTAAGTCAGAGTTATTTTCATATGGCCCTCCAAAACGATTTATGTGAATTGTAGTATATATTATAGAAAAAGCTATGTGACATTGGTGATGAATAATTTTTGATCTGAGAATAGAATCTGTGATTTGAAAATGGTTGAATCATTATGAAATGAGAGCAAGTCAAAATCCATCTGGATATGGATGGGAAATATCTTATTTGTTCTTTGAGAGACAGGAACTGGGCAATATTTTCTCATACTAGGAAACTTCTTTCCTTCTACATTTAAATATTATCCTCCATCCAAGGTTTTCTTTTTATTTTCTATGCTTTTAATAGGGAGGACATTTTCTAGAGTAGAAATATAAAATCAGATATTACTTGGAGTATATTCTTGGTCAAACAACTTGGCAGTCTTTGGTAGTGAAATATAATCTGTTCAAGGTCAATGAACTCTGTCAAGAAGGGTTTTGGTGATTTTTGTGTGAGACGCTAAATATTTCATTGAAAAAGTAGGTTCCCTTAGGGAATGATTACCTATTAACACTCACCTCAGTTTCCCCTTTGAAATGTAAGGTATAGAGGATACACTTCGAACAAATACTGCGGACTTACTTTATTCTTACTTTTGATTATCAGCTATGTGGTGAGACTATAAAATTTCTCTTAGTTATTACTATTTGCGCAATGTTTATTTCACAAGTAGGAAGAAGAAAAGAAACAACAAATGTACATTTTAATTCTTCATAATTGCTTTTCAATGATTATGTGGTTACTACTTCAAGAAAGCTTTATAAATGAGATAATTACAGAAATATTTGATATAAGGCAATTTTTCTTAATATTATTTGGATGTCTTTGCATGTTAAAATAATCAAATAAAAAATGCCTCAGACTTTTTCTGAAATTTAAAAAGCGTTAGGTAGCAACAATAATGAAATCTTTCTTTTCCTTTTGTCTCCCCACCTCCCCCCAACCGCCCGACTCCAAGAAACCAGAATACTGTGTAGAGAGAGAAGATGTTGAGCAGATCTATGAGTGAGCTTTGTATACTTTCCTTTTTTGTAACATGTTGCCACTTCTGCTATGTTATCTTCTATTAGCTATATCCAGTGAGCTTTGGTTACAAAAATGTGGGTGATAACAAGAAAGAATTTCAATAGTTAAAATGTTTAAATATATACCTCAGTTTGCATGCTGCCTGTTCTCTCTTGACTATGTTTTCCCACTGCTGCCTAAGTGGGAGTCAAACAAGTTCTAAAGTTATTATTATGTATGCATTGATGTATACATGAAGCTATTAACACAGAAATCTTTGACAGGGCAAACTTGTAATGACTTCCCTGAAGCTGTTATCTTGAACTGTCTCTAAATTTTCCTTTCCTCTTTGTTGGACAGATCTTTCTAGGAAAAGGGCATAACATATATAGAGTCAGAAAACATTTAGATTTTGCCTTTTTGTAGGTTCATAGCAGCCAAACTATTTCATTTAAAAAGTGTGAAAAAAATAATGCTTCTGGGCTAAGAATATATGCCAAGTTTACACCAGTATCACATTTTTTATGGCTGATTTATAAACCTCTCAAAAAGGATGGAAATGCTGACACATTAATAACTCTGGCAGAATAAGTCCTGCACACTTCGGGAAAAAAAAATAAAGAAAAGAAATAAAATGGGCAATTCCAGTCTAAAGAATGGAAATTTCTTAAAAAGGATGGGAGATATTTTATGTTTTGCACAAAGAATCTCACTTTTTATACTTGTTTTGGTAAGAAATAAGTAATTATAGATTATTTTATCTTAACAACAAGTATTTACTATCATTTTACCTATCCATTTAAAATAATCCAATATTAGAATGGTATTCAAAAAGATAAGTGATAGTTTTAATGCCATTAAACATGTTTTTTTCTTTTGAAATAATATGTTAAATTTGAATACTATAAACCTTAAATTATAATGAAGGAAGGCAAAAGTCTTAAATATAACCATGGTAATCCCTCCATTTTTATTTTTTATTTTATTTTTTATTTTTTATTTTTTTAAAGATTTTATTTATTTATTTGAGAGAGAGAATGAGATAGAGAGACAGCATGAGAGGGGAGAGGGTCAGAGGGAGAAGCAGACTCCCTGCCGAGCAGGGAGCCCGATGCGGGACCCGATCCCGGGGCTCCAGGATCATGACCTGAGCCGAAGGCAGTCGCTTAACCAACTGAGCCACCCAGGCGCCCAATCCCTCCATTTTTAAATTAATTTAGTAAAATATCAAATATATTTTGAGTTTCCTCAGCCACCTTGAGATTTCATGAAGGTGAATGAGAGATAATTCTTAGGAGGACATAATATTTGTAAAGACCATGTTTTGAGTTTCATTCTCTCCTTCATCCCCGTGGCAAGAGAATTTCTTGCCCTCTTTCATCAAGCTTAGGGTGGAGATATTCTATGGAGGTCCGCAAAGAACTTACATGTGACCCTCTGCCATTAAAAGGCAAGGACAAATGATGGTCTAACTCCCACCTACAAACATCTAGGATTAATGTGGCTTGACTCACAGCCTTGGTGGTTGATCTGATTGGAGCACTGTTCTATGGGGTAACTTACAAGCCCAGACTTGGGTGAAGTAAAGATGAATGAGTTATTGTCAATTAGATGAGGACCATTAGGAATAGACCATGTGCATGGTCTTCATAGGTCTTGTCTCATTGGGCTGCCTAGAGTGGAGGCTCCAGTAAGAAGAAATTGGCAGTTAAACACCTAAGGGCTGAGGAATGAGTACTAAGCCATCACCTTCGTCGTTTACCTGGGACAAGAACACTGCTGGAGAGAAAAGTCAGCGGATACCTTTTGCAGGGTCCACGAAAAGGCAAGTCCGATCAAGTCAAACCACATGGGCTTACCGGTGTTTTGAGTGATTTTTGAAGGCTAATACTCTAAAACTGCAATTAGTGAAAATTAAAATTATCAACTTGGAGAACGGTCAGGACACTTTGCATTGAGAGGCCTCATACGGCTTTATTGTCAGAGAATTCTACCTTTGAGTCTGGTGGTACCAAGGATTAGAATGAATAATCTCAGACAAATTAATTAACCTCTTCAAACTACAGCTTCCTCATCCATTTTGTAAAGGGGCTAACAATGCTACCTAACGCCCAGAGTCAGAGTGAGGATTAAGTGAGACAATGAATGCAAAACATTTAATCCAGTGTCTTGTAAGTAGTAAATTCCCAGTAAATCTTAATGACATTATTATCATTATATTGCTTGTCATGCAGAGCAAAACACCTGGGACCATCAGGGGGGCTGTGTGAGAAGGCAAAAATTGCGGAGGAGCCTTCCTCATTTACAGCTGGGGGGCACAGATGAACCCTTGACGTTTCAAGAAGCCTTGTAAGCCAAGGTCATTTAAACACTGAACTTCCGATGTTTTGAAAGATCTAAAATGCACTTTTTTCATTAAAATTCTCAAGCTTCCTGCAAATTGCCAACTAGGAAGAAAACAAACAAACTGCCATTTCTTGGAATGCCAGCAATAAATGGAAATTCCACAAAAATATCTGTGTCCCCACTGGGAGTATGGCACCAAAAACAACATCCGCTGTTTATTCTCGGGACAATTTGTACCTTGCTAGAAAATGACACAGGGACTCCCTCACTCTCTTCTGTATTATTTAACTTGGAGGGCTCTAAAGTTCATCACCTCTCCATCTGAACTCTGTTCCTGTCCGTGTCACAAACGGTGTCATCAGCAGGAAGCTCACAAATGTCTGTAATTAAGAAACAACTTTACTCCCAGGTGCATGTGCAGTCTGTCTATAAGAAAAGATGTTTTTCACCATGTGAACACTCAGGCTGTAGCACAAAATTTGGAACAATTAAATGAAAAATGTGTGTCTTGTTTTTGTGAAGGCCTGTCAGTGGCTTGCAGGGAGTCTGCATGATTGTGGTTGTGGACACATGGCTTTGAATCCCCGGTCTATAATTTACTGAGCATTCACGCTCCTTTCATATATAAATATTTGGCTTGGCAAATCTGATTTCTTTTACCACCAATCCCCGTGATTCATTTTCTGCAACTATGTGGCATGGGCCCCCTGCGGAAAGCCTGATATCTCCTCCTGCTGTTCTGTCCACCTGTTTAGAATTTACATCCAAAATTCATCTAAAACATACCATTTTCCCCCTGGAGAATAGCGAGTTAATATATTTACAAATTCCAGATGAACTAGATATGTTCTGAGGGCTTTGCAATTTCATATTTTGGAAACTACACTTTTGATGGAGCTGGCAATGTCTACTTTCCAGAGGAAAATCAAAACAGAACCCCCTCCTAAAATAAAGCCCAAATGAAACAACACACCAAAAAGAATTCCTCCTATGCACGTTTCATGAAACATTATCTCCCCTTTTCACCATGGTGTTCAACATGCCAGAACCAGACACAAATGATTATATGCATTTTAGATTAGATTTTTCATAATAAAAACAGACAGAATTAATTTTCATGGGAATTAGGCAATTTTTTCTGAAGTTCTGGGCTACCTGGCTCCTCAGGCAACTCTCCATATATCAGAGCTCAGAGCTCAACTTCCTTCTTCCTTCATCCTAGTAAATTGCATTAGCATAGATTACTTTGGAGTGAACCTTGTATGGACTTCTTTAATCAACGCCAGGAGACTCTTGGTGCTTGTAAGCTTATTCATAAGTTTCTCTGTTCTGTTTCTTGAAATAGTTTTGATCAAGGGACTCAAGTAGGGGGCAAGATGGCAGAGCTTCTTTAATTTAATATGCTCCTGCTAGAAAGCTCCAGCTTCTGGAGAGAATTCTGAGAAACAGATGTCTGCCTTCTAAAGTGAAAAACATGCATCTGTTTCTTAAATGTCAAAACAATAACAGTAAAGTTCCAGCAGACACACGTTAAGGTTTGAGTGGGTGTCCTACCACTGTAGAGCTGGGCCTTATTTTTACACAGCTGAGAAATTCCCCAAGAAAGCACATATATTATCTTACCTGTGCACGCATGCAGTATGGGGAGAAGGCCAGAAAAAGGAAACTGAGAATGAATGATGTGGGCAGGCAGAGATTACAATTTATGGAAGAGGAATTGGCTTGGATAATAGAAGTTTGTGATGCAATTATGACTATCTCTTTAAATAGCCCCCTTCCACCCCCACCCCACCCCCCTGTTTCTTTCCATCACTCTATTTTAGACTTACCTGAATTCATTTAGTCACAGTTCCCCTATCTCTCCATCAATACATCGTTTGGTTTCTGTTACCTGTGTATCAGTTTGTTTTCTTCTGAATGCCTGCATTTACGGAATGTGGTCAGGAACTGATAGGGTCCAGAATAAACTGGGTTGATTATTTCTTCCTGTGCAGTACACAAACTGGCAGGAAGGAAATCCCACCTTTTTTCCTCTTCAAAGATAGTGTGTTCACTGTTATATAAGAGAGGACAGATAAAAAGGAGGTTAGCTAGAGTGTCAATATTTCCTATATGGAATGATAAACATTTTAATGTAATTAAGCGTTAGGATTAATTTGTTAATCCTTGTATTTTCCCTTGTTCATTCAAGAGATGTATCTCTAATTAAATTTCCCTTTGGCCACACTAATGAAAAGAATATCATCTAGAACTCTAGCCATAGTCAGCATGTGTGGGCAGTAGCGATAAGGCTGGGTAATTGCAGGATTAATAATTGGCTTTTTATTGAGGCTGAAAGCTATGCACTGTATAGAAACTGACCGAATTACTTGAAATCACATCTATAGACTCTTTGCTTTGTGCTGTTTGCTTTGTACTGCTTCTTCTAATAACTCCCTTTTCCCTTTTTTGTGTTTCTCTGATTTGTGCAAGCAGGGTAACAATCATGCTACAGCTATTCAATTGTTTCCAGGTCATTCTCTTACTACTGGTTTTACATAACCCTCATGAGCAAGAAGTGCAATTTAAACTGCTGCAGCAGTTCTTTGATTAAGAATACCGACTTTTAATATCCCCAACTCCGTTCCCTTATTTATAGTGCAGACCCCGGAGTCATTGCTAATGTGGGTAGGTAGACAGGCATCCTTTTCAAATCTTGCAGGGATGAGAAATAATCTTACAACCATGCTCAGAGCTTGTTAGCAGGCTGCTAATATATACAGTAGTACAATTTTGTATCTTTTCCTTGATGGAACTGAGATGGGGTTTGGGGTGGGTAGTGTCCCGAGGAAACATCATCTATCTACTCTCTTCCCCTTCTTAAATATGGAAACAAAACCTTTATGGCTTGGTACAAATTCTTTCTTAGAAAACCCTACTGATCCAGTCATCAGTCAGGTCACTTCATAGTAATCAGAGTGTGCTGGAAAGAACCCTGATGCAGGGCAGTGGACTTCACTTCTTTGCATGACAAAGGCTTCTACACTCTGTGTAACAAGGTCTATTCCCTTGACTTCAGTATTCATTATCCAGTTATCTGAAGACTGAAAATGGGTAATATGGTTAGGATGGAGGCAAAATCCCCAGAGACTCCCAAGCCCTACAAAGTACTTTCTTTTTTTAAAAAAGAGAAAGACTGGTGTGTGGTAATTTCTATAGGAAAACCTGATTATGAAAGATGATAAAGTGGACCGTGTCTATGAGAATTAATTATCCGCTCTAACCAACTGAGTCAACTCTTCACCTGGTTAGTTGTAACCACTGCCCGTTCTTGTTCTTCTGGTGATTCAAGTCAGAAAGCTTTTAGGACCTACGATTCTCTGCAGGCTCTGCTTTTGTTAATATTTGTAGAGCCCTAAAATACTGAATGGCTTCTATGAGAGTTTAGGTATATTATTATTCTTATTTTGGGCAGCTTAATCATTTAATATTCCTTTGCTATCTTCACATATTAATATTTATTAGCATTATCTACTTAGAGCTTTATTTCATACTTGGGGGATACATTTCCTAACATCATTTACATAGTTAGTGCTCATGATTTCCAATGCATTTAGCAAAAGAGATTAATCTCTGTAAGTAAAATGTAAACTAAGTACAGTTAAAAATGAGGTGCCGAAATTCAAGGGCAAGTGAAGTGCATGCGGTTCTTTCAAACCACAGATTAACAAAGTATGTTTTTACGCATCATACTTTGACTACAGTTTGACTTTTAAAAATCCTGTTTGGATCCTTCATGTGAGTGCAACACAAAAGTTTCTTTTGTTTTTATAATCTTTGCTCATGGTTTACCCTGATGAAAAGAAATGGTCTTCAAAAATTATTTTCTGCGAATTTCCGTAAAGAATGTGATTTATCCTGCACTATGTGTCCATTAACTATTACTGTTTTCAATCTGTCAGCTCTTCAACAATCTTTTCCTTAAATTTGTATGCAAAGCTTGTAAAAACATCTTATTGATTCTTTTATTATTCAACATGTTAATTTAATATTTTTTTGAAAGCTAATAATATCTAAATGCTGAAGGAAAATGGAACTGTTTACAATTCAGTGAGACAGAAATATATCAAATTTAAAAATTTTTCAGAGTGTAGGAGATCATTTATTAATATAAATGTTTAAAGATGATCCATGTAGGGAGAAAGAAAAGGACACTTTGCAATCATAGTTCTCTTTGTGAAGGCAGGAAGTAACTTAAAAAACACTAAGTTATTAAAGGAGAGAATTAAAAAACCAAGGTGGACCTCTGCATTATAGATGCCAAGGAGGATTATATCCAGAGCTATGTGTTATCCTAAGACAAGAGTAGGAAGTCTGCTTTCTTAGAGCCTTTAATTCTATGAGCAGAATTGTTAGATCTAACTGTAGGCTGATGAGGAGATTATAAATGTACACAGGCATGCACACACACACATTTGTGAGTGATGGTGGGGGTGGTGTTGGAATTGATGTACTTCATTACTTTTTAACTCATCTCATGACAAGAACAATTGCCAGTTCTGAAATAGTCAAAGGGGCTAGAGGCAGTTACGGAAGTGATGCTTGGCATGGTCATCTGATTATTTAGAATTTGCATGATATAAAAATATCAGACTTTTTTTTAGGTGTGCCATATGTCTAAAACTGAAACACATAAATACACACACATGCACGTGCATGCACACACACACACACCCCACCAGATAAATAAACAAACGTAACCAAACAACGGCAAAACAACAAACATAAACATAAGCCAGCCAATGGCTCAACATAATTTTTATTTGACTAGAATTTGGTTAATGGTGTTAAAAGCATTAAAGTCATGATGTCTATTATTGTACTGGCCCTTTTGCTTGGCATAGAGAAAAACTGTTCCACAAATTATGCAGTATTACCAGTAATTTCCATCATCTATGCCTTGAGTAGTGTAATCCACAGCCATTGCTGGGGGAAAAATTCTAAGTCAAGGGCTGTCTGTGGGTCAATGATATGAACAGCATTGTTAAAAAATGCTGAACAGAGAAAGGGACTAATAAAACAATAGTGCCCAGAAGGATTTTTATGGGTCTTCGTCCCAGAATAAATAAATCAAATATAAATTAGAAGAACAGAAAAGATAGATTTCACCAGGACTTTAGAGGAGAGGCTTGAAGGAAATACTCGGTTAATTGGCTCAGAAGAATGTTGTTATGTTTGGAGTTGGAGTAAGTTGTAGGGGGGTAGTCAATAACTAAAGATACTATTAAAGATGGAGGCGGATGAGTGCTTCCGTAGAGAGCAATCTAATTCCAGCCTTAAAAAAGTGGTTTCAGTTTTATGTTGGAGGTGATCCTGAATAGTGCAGACTCCTAAAGAAACAGTATCAAAGCAAAGGTAAAATAAGTTCTGTACACTTCTGGGTAGCATACCATAAAAGAGATATATTGTAGAAAATTTTACAGACAGCAAAATATTAATTTTAACTTATGCTAGTTATTCTATACTTTTTATGGAGAGGGAGATCATTGAAGAATACAATTATTAAGGAGGTTATTATAGGTCCAGAGATGATGTCATTGGAGCGTTAAGTTGTGACTTCTGGCAGACCAGAAAACATAGATTATTGCAAGAATCTTTTAACCTCTTTGAGCATCCATTTCTGGTAAAATCAGGAGACTAAAAATAATTTCTAAGAGTTTTTTAGATTTAAAATTTTATGATAGATAAGCTAGTAATATTGCAAATAATGGATCTGTGCATATTTCTCCATTTTGGGTTACTTTTGTGGAGAGTTAGGGATGGTTTCAGTATTTTGGGACTCCTTGGGTCTAAAGAAGTTGGTAGCTCCACTGACTGTGGGGAAGGTGTGGACTTCTTCAATTCATTTCAGTAGGCTTATTCTTTTCTTTGGTTTTGTTTTGTGTGTGTGTGTGTGTTTATTGAATTGTTTGTTTTACTATCCATATTTCTTTTGAGAATGAAACTTTTGGTTCCCAAATAGCATATTCATATCAGAAGGGAAAGAAATGTGGTGAAATTTGACAGAATTATAAAAGCCAACTCATTTTGCTTTCGATGTTCCTGTGGTATTACAATTTTTTTCCTTTTTTTTTAGAGAGAGAGATAAAGAGAGGAGGGGGAGGGGCAAAGGGAGAGGGAGAGAGAGAATCCTAAGCAGGTCTCCACACTGGGTGTGAAGCCTGACACGGGGCTCGATCTCACTACTCTGAGATCGTGACCTGAGCTGAAATCAAGAGTCAGATGCTTAATTGACTGATTAATCCAGGCGTCCCCCTGTGGTACTACATTTTTACGAATGAAATGGGAAGTAGTAGATCTTGTTGATATGATATTAAGGCATTTAAAATAGACCTGATGGAACTTAACTTGAATCCTTCTTATAGGTTCTGAAGGGAAATTGCAGTAAGAATTTTTGTCACAATAACCAACTAACTAGAAAGCCTGAGGCAAAGGAAATCTACAGCCAACTGAAGTAGGTTAAGTTCTTAAGTATGAAACTGTTATAGGAATAACATTCCTTATAGAGGTTGGCTAATACTGTTTCAAAACAGTATTTGTTTGTATGATGTTTCTTTAACATCAATGGCAAAGTTTATCTTAATGAAGTCGGTAGGCATTTTATTTTCCATTGATAACACCTATGCTGACCTAACTCTTTTGTATATCTGTAGCATCTCAAAGAAACAGAGATATTGAATTAATAGTCACTGTTTTGGATATTGGCTCGATGCCCTGGCAAACAGGAATGTGTGTGTGTGTGCGTGTGTGCAGGCACATGCACATACACAGTTTTCTCTGTGCTCCCCCTCATTTTACCTTAGAACAAAACTAGTCCCCTCTGATTCAGAATAATTGTTACCTGGAAGTCTTGCCCCACACATGTATTATAAAGACACAGAGAGAACCCAAATCTAGTATATATCAATCATATGCACTCTCAAATCTTGCATATATTTTCTTGTGCCTGCTTTGTTTTTCTGCTATATTTATTAGCATATGGACCATGCATTAAATTTATGGCAACCTTCACTTCAGGAGCATTTTTCTGTCTTTATCTCTATCTTCGTTCTTCCTTGCTTTCAATACCCATCATCCCTTCTAGCTTAGTTTGGTGTATAATCCTCTCCACGTGCTTTCTTTACCATTTAGCACCTGTATTATAATTATGGGCTTAATTTTCTGGCTCCACGCTAGAATAAAATGCCCTTAGAGTTGACTTATACAAGGGGATTTTACTTGCAATTAACAGAAGCAATACAAACTGGATTGAGGAAAATAGAGGAATCTAATGTAAAGATTGAGAAATGTTTAATGGAACCCAAGGGCTGGAGTACAGCAAGTTTTCATCAAGAAAAACAGGCATAAGGGTCTGAAACTCTAACCGAGGTCAACTGAGGTTTTTCTCACTCTTGTCTTTGTTTCTTGGTCTTCATTTCCCTCAGTATTTTCTCTCTTTGTAAACCATCCTCATGACAGAATACAATATGGCTAACCTGGAGCTCAAGAGTCTACACATTATAGTTCCAGCTCCATGGAGTAAGCCTCTGAACTCCCTTCCCAAATTTGCTGGGGAGAAAATTTGATGATTCCAGCTTGGACTGAGAACTCACCACTACTCTAATCAGCCAAACTCAGGGAGCAGGGCTCAAAACATACACACGACTGCTGAGTGCCCACCATTACAGTAAAAGTTGGACAGAATCTCTTTATTAGAGTCCAGAGACAATATTGTATTGTTGAACCTCCAGCTGGCACAACCTTGGCACATACCTTTCAAATGTTTTTGAATAAATGAATTGGGAGAAAAATCAACCCTCTCTTATATTCACTAGTATTTGTATTCCTGAATAAGGATTTCTCAGGTTTTAATTTCTTTGCCATAACCAGAAAGGGCAATTGGCTTGCCAGCACCATGATGGCATTCTAACAAAGTTGTTTAAAATTTTTTGCTGGATTAACAATTTTCTGGAGTCACATTAAAAAAAATAACATTTTTTAATAGAGGAGAAATATGTGATTATTGCCATATGCTCATTTTAGGATGGGGATAAATGTGTTATTACCTCTTTCTATCTAGATAGAGGAATGGTCCAATTTCTCCTCTCAGACTTGCAGCCTCTTTTGCATTCTGTTTTTTCAGATATGTTTACCTGAAAATGTAAGTGACATTCCAGTGTTTTCTACTTTGAAGTTTCAGCTGTGCTTGAAAGGTCTGTGGCTGCCATTTCAGTGGTTTGGGCAATTTTTTGTTTTTTGTTTTTTTTCTGATAAGGAGCAACAACATTATTGCCATAGACATCCATCAATATTACCAACATTTTCTTAGAAAATTCACTCTTTAGTTTAGAAATCCTTACATTTTTATCAGGCAGTGCTTGCAACTAATATATGGTTACATCAAATTTATAAATTTAGAATAATAATACTAGAGAGAGCGATCTCTAATGATATTAGAGATCTAATAATACGAGGGTTTCTAAGAAAACTATTAAGTATCTGGGAACTATGTAAAGATAAAGAATAATTAGAAATAATATTGCAAACAGTCACAGTATAAGCATATTATATTAAATTTGGGCACCAATCTAGATGACTAGGTTGTAATTATTTTTAAATACTCGTTACAATTCTAAGCTTTACAAGATTTGCATAAATAAATTCTGTGAATTTGAGGCAATTCCTGTGGCTAAGACTGATGACTTCAAAATTGCTAAGTTTTATTTACTAATACCAGCAAAGTTGCATATTCCTAATATTAAAGGGCAGTCTACCTCTTCCCAAAATTTTTCATCTGAAGCTTAATATCATAGGAATGTATTTAAAGGTCACATTAGCTTGTATTCCCTTGGCTTCCACCCTTTGAATCATGTAGGAAATTAGGACAGAGTTGATTTCCTGTAGCTTATGAACAGTCAAAATACACAGCCTGTGCAGATGGTGTTAGCTTGCTATTTAAAAAATCCGCTACTCACTTAGACTGAGTAATCAACTCAGGAACCACACCCAGATCCCAGCACCCACTGTAGAAAGACACATTCAAGGACATGAACAATCCATCTATTGTTTTACAGAAGCACTTTTTTTTAAGTCCTAAGAGTAAGGCATCATAATTAACAAGGGCAGTGGAAAGTATGTTTCAGCATTAACCAGGGAATTAAGGTTCTTAATTCTCACTAAAAAAAGAAATGGCCAGATTTCTCCCCACATATATATCCACATATAAAAAGGAAAAGAGAAGTTTGAGGTAATTATAACTTTCATGTATTCTCCAATACCAAACTTTGTTTTATCCTCTGAGGAAAATCAGGTGTCAGTCTTTGTATTTCTATTCAAGTTGCCTGAAATATTTAGAATTTTGAGTTATCTCAGCTCTTCTTGGTGAAGCTCTAGAAATCAAAGAGACGATACAACTGGACAAAGCAACAACTTTACAAATCTTATATTACTGGGTGAAAAATGAATTCTGATCTGCTCCTGTTTTTGACTGGGTGCCCCTGTCATGCCTACACTAGGGACTGGCTAAAGACAAAACAGAAGGGATAGTAAGTACAGAAGCTCTAAAGTAGGAGTAGGCAAGATCATGGCATAGATAAAAACGAAGGCATGAAGGAGCTTGATGGCCATGGTGAGACACTGGTACTTTATCAGCAGTGGGCAGTACGGGAGGTATTAGAGCAGGCGAGAGATACAATCTAATGTTCATGTGATGAAATGATCTTTGGGTGAAGTCAAGAAATTGAGGGTGGTGGGAAGTGGGAGTAATAAAGTTGAAAAAAGATGGATGGTGATTTAGACTAGGGTAGTAGCAATAGAAAAAGAGAGAAGCAAATAGATTGAAAATATACTTTGGAGGCAAAGTGAATATGACCTCTATTATTAAGTCAGACCATGAGGTAAGTGGTTACTATTCTTTATCTTTATATAATAGATAATTAATATTAGCATATATTTAATAAAAACTTTTTTAATGACTAACTACATTTGGGATAAAATTTAAAAAATTCCTTATCAGATCTCACTAAGTCTCTGAACCTAAGTCAAGTTCATTGGGCTCACCTTTTGGCAGTATCTTTTCATTCTTCTAAATCTAGCTATACTGGAATTTTCATAATTACTGAATCTATTCTATTACCCTCAGCATCTTTGCACATGATGTATTTCTGAGTGGAACATCTTCCTTTCTCTTCAGCTAAGTAACTCATTCTTCTACTGATTTTATTCTAAAAACCTTAAATGTCATTTCTTACCAAAACTTCCCTGAGATTGCCTTTTTTTTTTAAGATTTTATTTATTTATTTGACAGAGAGAGAGAGAGAACAAGAGAGGGAACACAAGCAGGGGGAGTGGGAGAGGGAGAAGCAGGCTTCCCGCCGAGCAGGGAGCCGAGATTGCCTTTTTTTTTAAAAGATTTTATTTATTTATTTTGACAGAGAGAGAGAGAGAGACAGCTAGAGAGGGAACACAAAGCAGAGAGAGTGGGAGATGGAGGAGCAGGGAGCTTGATGCGGGGCCCAACCCCAGGACCCTGGGATCATGACCTGAGCCAAGGGCAGATGCTTAATGACTGAGCCACCGCGGTGCCCTGAGATTGCTTTTTATATCTTTAAACCACACCTTGTATTTCTTCATGGTCCTTATCATTCATGACTTCTCCAGGAGTCCATACTATATATAGATATATATAGATAGATATTTGTCATTTTTGCTTCCTTAGTTCCTAGCCTAGTACCTAGAATTAGTGGGAATTCAATAAATATTTTGGCTAAATAATTGTCCATATCTTTCTTTTCATGAATCACAATATACATTAGTCTATTAAAGACTAAAGGACTAGAGTTGTCATGTATTTACACACATACACACACACACACATGAATACACACACACCCCTATATATATATGAGACACACACACACACACACACACACACACAATTATCTTTGTTTAAACTAACATCTCTTGGTGTTTTGTGTTCATGGAGTTCTTTTTCTTACATTGACTATTATTTTGTAATGGGAAAGTAAAACATACTTGGAGAAATGCCATGTTAGATTGTGAGTTTTGTGGGAAATCTTATTTTTTACACAGTTTTAACCAGTTAATATTAAAGGATGTTATTTCAATTTTCTATGGGCCTGGAGAGATTATTTTTAACCTCTTTATGCCATAGTTTCCTCTGGCAAAATGAGGATAATATCAATAATTCTTTCATTAAACTGTGAGTGTAAGTGAGCTCACACATATATGAACAGAGTTTAGAATGAGGCCTTGCATATAAGAAGTGCTCATTAGACATGAAGTATTTTTATAATAAGTAATTTGCTACAATCTAATTGTATCTTTGGGGGGATGAGATCTTAAATTATAAATAAACCTATAATCCAGTTTCCCTTGAAATGTGTTTTCTAAAAAACAGTTTCATACCAAAACATAGAAAACCTTGAATACTGTTTAAGTTCCAATTCTCTTTCTTTTCTTCTAAAATATTTTCATCAAACAATTTTTTATTTGCTTCAATTTCTGTAGAACCCAAGACACATACATACCAATGTGCTAAAATACATGTTTTTGGTTACCTACATTACAGTTATATAAATTATGATGAGACTAATATAATATTTGATGTAGGAAAACATCAGAAAATTTTTTTTTAAAGATTTTATTTATTTATTCATGAGAGACAGAGGAGGAGAGAGAGAGAGGGAGAGAGAGAGAGAGAGAGAAGCAGAGGGAGAAGCAGGCTCCCAAGGAGCAGGGAGCCCGATGCGGAACTCGATCCCAGGACCCTGGGATCATGACCTGAGCCGAAGGCAGACGCTTAACCATCTGAGCCACCCAGGTGCCCAACATCAGAAAATTTATCTGTAAAAAAAGAACCGACTAGTATGGATTTTAATAACATAAAGCTGCTGAGGTTTTCATAAAATGAACTTGGAAGTTTTACTTATTCATTTACTTTGGTAGCACTTAGCCTAGTTTAATTAAGCATTACAATTACCATCTATTTTCTAAGTTTGCAGTGATTCATAAATTAATAACGTTAATGATAGCAAGGGAAAAGTAATAAAGAAAACATATTCACATTTATTAAATGCCTATATTGTGTTGTATAAAATACAGCCTCTATTCTGCTTTGACTACTATTTGTTCCCACAACCTCCTTGAGGTTTGTTTTCATTTTTCTAATGCCTACTTTCTTGTAGCTCAACGTGTTTATTTCTTATCTGTTTTGTCACTTATTTCTCTTGCTAAGTCTCCATCCTGCCTCAAAACTTTGCAATTCCAGTGGGGTATGGTTGAAAATACGGGATTGCAGCTCTTGTCTGAAAAGGCAGGATAATTTAAATTCCTAAATCATCCAATTATCTCTGGAAAGCAAATAAACCAATTCTCTTCTCCTTTTGGACACAGGATTATATAATAAACATTGAAGGCCTTTGTTTTTTATGCTTATTTCTACAATTTTCACAGCAGAACATGCCCTAATTAATGCACCTTTCTTTAGTCTTATCACATTAACCCATCACAACTGAAAATGCATTCAATCCTTTTCCAGTGAGAGACAACCCAACCACTACAATAAATCCTCCGAGAATCGAACAATTTTTGTGTTTCTTTCATTTTGAAGTGAATGTTTTGCTCAGAGGAAATTTTGTTTTGATTCTGTTGATCCATAGATGGGGATACTAGCAGAGATCTGACGTGTAAAGAAAGCTTTATTAGTTTTATAGGCTGCCATAATAAAGTACCACTAACTGGGTGGCTTCAAACAGCAGAAATTTATTCTCACATTTCTGGGGGCTAGAAGTCTGGGATCAAGATGTTGGCAGGGCCATGCTCTCTGAAGTTTCTAGGGAAGAATCCCGTTCATGTCTTTCTCTTAACTTCTGGTGGTTGCCAGCAAAACTTGGCGCTCCTTGGCTGTAGACAGATCACTCAGTCTCTGTCTCCATTCTCCTATGGCGTTCTCTCTTTGGGTCTGTGTTCCCACAAAGGAAAACCATTCCTCCGTCTGTCTCCTCTATTCTTAACATTATACTCACAGCACTCCTGGGCCACCCAGCCTGCATGTCCATGCATGCGTGCCTATGTGTTGGAGGGGAGTCCCAAACCAAACAAGTCTCAGATTCTTTGGATACCAGCTGGGTGTCCTATAATTTAACTGAATTCTAACACTATCTACTTGGAGTTAGCATCAAATCTCACAGGTTAAGGGCTCAGTCCCACAGACCGCCCTTTCCCCTTCCCCACTTCAGATACTAATCGTAAATCTAGGTTGTTGTCTGTACTTCTGTGTGGCTATGAATCATAGGTTCCTGTGACCCTCTCCACAGGTTCAATTAATATACTAGACCAGCTCACAGAATTGAGGAAAACTGTTAACTTGCTCAATTACTGGTTTATTATATAAAAGGAAGTAACTCAGGAACAACCAGATGGAAGAGGTGCACAAGGCTAGGTACATGGGAAAGGGACTTAGAGCTTCCATGCCCTCTCTGACCCCCCCACTCTCCCAGCACCCTCACCAACCCAGAAGTTCTCCAAACCCTGTTCTTTTGGGATTTTTATGGCAGCTTCATTCCTTAGGCACGATTGATTAAATCATTGGTCAACCTCCAGTCCCTCTCCCCAACTCTAGGGGTGGATTTAAAAACGTTCCAACCCTCTAAATACCCAGTTGGTTCCCCTGGCAACCAGTCCCAACTTTAGGGGTTTTAAATTCACCTCAGTAACATAAACTCGGGTGAAGTTGAAAGGGGCTTGTTATATGAAAAACAAGACACCCATTTAATCTTTATTGCTCTGAAGCCATTTTAGGAACTGGAAACAAAGCTAAGTATTATTACAAAAGATGCCTCTCTGGTTCTTATATAGGGAATTACAGTGTTTTAGGAGCTACATGTTAGCAACAGTAGAGGATGACCAAATACATATTTTGTTGACCTTGAAAATAAAACCACCAGTTGTTTTACCAGCAAATTGCGTTTACTGGGAAATGGCAAAGGGATTGCAATTTGGGACATGCAAGCTATGGCAAAGCCTAGGCAAATCCAGAGAACACAGGAGAGGAATATTACTTTACAGAGAAAAAGGAGAAAGTTGGAAGAGGCTGCTTTGAATGAAAATTTATTGGAAAAAAGTGAGAGTTCAGATGGTGACTGTTTCTGATTGGCTGAGTTGTGGCGGTTTCTCATTGGCTAGCCTGAACAGGCATGGGTGGAATCATCCTTCCTCACCGGGCGTCGGAAAGTAGGCTTCTTCCTATCTGGGATGAGAGAGCTCCCCCTGTCGGCCTCCTAAATAACTCTATTTTAAAAGAAGTTTCTTTTATTCAGTTTAACAATTTTTTATTATAAATCAAAATACTCTCAATATCAAGAGTCCACATTTTCTTATTAAGATACTAGTCATATTGGATTTATGGACTACCCTAATCCAGTATGATCTTGTCCTAATTACTAATTATGTGTGACCTTATAATTGAGAGTACAGTATTCAACTCTGTACACAAATCCAAATTCAGAATAATCTAAGTGACTCTAAGGCATTGTTCCAATGAAGGTATATTTCTGCCTCCTTCAATTAATCAAACCGACACCAGATATTCTGCAAGTTTTTTGACATATAAGGAACTTAAAATTGGTTTCTATTCCAAGAAAACAAAAAATTTGGCAACTAAAGTAAGCAGGTCAGTGTTGAAGGGAAATATATGTTGTTTAGTCTGTGCATTGCCTTTTTTTTTTTTTTTTGCATAGTTGCTTTGTGGTGTGCCCTTTTAATAATTAATTGGTTATCTGGTTGAGTGAAGAAGATGACAACATTCAGAGAGGGTGTGCCTCGTCACCTGATTCCTAGGGGCTTCTTTAATGAGAATGAGTGATGTGGGCGGAAAGGATTTGATGAGTGATCACATCAAACACAGTCATGTTCAAACTCCAGACTTACTCTAGGAGGTTCAATTTCCCATTCCCAAGTCTTGTCACTAATCCCCCAGTCTTGCTTATTCCAAGATTGTTAATGTCTAATTGAGCATGGTCAAATCAGTTTTCAGTAAAGTAGAAAATAAATGAACCCACTGCAAGACTATCACTTTCTATAGTCCTTAGAAGGCCATTCCTTGGTGAAGTTGCAAGATCTAAGCAGCATACTTCCAACTAGAATTGGTGCAATTTGTTGGGCTTTTTGTAAACCTAGAGGTTTTTCACCCTCAATGATGAAGTCATAGGAAATGCTTCATGGGACCATATTGTGGACAGTGGGACAGGTGACAATATGAAAATAGTAGCACATATGTAGATTGAGCGACTTCCTCATTCACATTTCTGCCTTTAGGGCTAACATGTTATACTATTGGGAGTTGATCGGATAGTGCCTAGTTTATCATGGACATTTGCTGGTGTCCTTGATGAGGCTCAGGATATGCTATCTCAAAATATGGCATATTGTATAGCTTAAGCTGAAGGAATTTAAAACAAATCAAAACAAAACAAAACAGCAGAAGAAAGAAGGTCACTCTGATACCCACCCTCCACCACCCACCCTTCTTCCCTGAAACAAGCCATAAAACTCCCCTGTGAAAGGTGCTTTCTCTACACCAGGAAGAGGGAAGACATTCTTATCATCAGAGACAGGGAATTTCAAGCCAAGACATCTGTACAAACAAACCTTGTTAAACTAACCCTTATATTTTTAGTTACTTCTTCACCATTTACTACCTCTAGCCCAATCCCATTTGTCTTGACTATTCTTCACAAATTTATTCTTGGTCTTAAAGGCACAAAAGCTTCCTGCTCTGGTCATTTCTTCAGGTCTGCATTGTCTTGTGAAGCCTCCCATGTACATGTAAAACTTTAATAAAGTGTGTATGCCTTTTCCCTGTTAATCTGTCTTTGTCAGTTTAATTTTCAGACTCAGCCAGGGACCCTAAGAGGGTCAAGGAAACCTTTCCTTCCTACATCTTGTTATCAAGCATTCAGTCTCCAAAAATTCTCAATATCAAGCCAAGAGGTGCATATCAAAAGAAGAATGATTATTTCCTGAAGAGAGAATGTTAGCTCCTGTCACTTCCCTGATCTAGTTGGTCAACTGTCTCCCCACCTGCCAATCTTATGAATTATACTTTTCCTTCCAATTATTTACAATTCAAGATAAGATAATTTATCTCTAATAATAGCAAGTGAAGGATTCTAATACAAAAATCAATACCAGGAGCTAAACATTTGGTAGGCATGTGGCTTCAGGTCAACAAAGGAAGTAGTAGAATATGAACTAGCATTTCAGTCTTTTGGTTCATTTCAACCTAGTAACCAATTCCAAATGCTCCACATTTCCAAGGTTATGTTGCCCATAACCTACTCTTGTTACTGATTTTGATAATCATTATGGTTATCTGATAGCAATCAGAAGCAAACTCTAGCTAGCTTAAACAAATTTTAAGATAACTTAAGTGAAAAGAGTAATTTATGGGGAAAAAACTGCACAGCTCACAGAGTTGAAGGAGGAACTGAAAAACCATGCATGTCTTTAGGCAAGACATCCAGGGACAGAATGAATAAGATACCTTGGAAAATTTGCAGAGGGGTGTCTTTGGTTATGCAACTTCAGGACCTGAATTAATGACTATCTTATGCAAGCCTCTCTCATTACATGTTTTCAAATTAAATCACAATCTCACTTCATGAACTCTGTGACAAATTTTTCATTATCCATGTATGATTAAAGTTCAGAAGGTTTTCATGGACTGTGCCTGATAAGGTTTTCTCAATGATATTTGTATATTCAATGCGTGAATTTATGAACATCTCTGATCCCTATTTTTAGACTCTGTGTCTATAAAAATAAAGGTGACATTTAATCGTAGCCCATATCATTTTACCCAGTATGCAGACATCTTATTTTATTAATATTATGTCAGATTTCTTCTCAGTAGTGATTATTTTGGAGATTTGTTGTTTTGTAAAATGTTACATTTCTCCATTTTACCACTGACAATGAAAACAAGATGGACATTTACATGAAATTGACATATTTAAATATACCCAGAGAGAAAAATATTCTTACAGCAATATTAATTCCACAAGCTTTAAGAAATGTATAATTTTACATTTTTATATAAAAGCTATATGGTAGATAAATCTAAGCCCTAATTCAAAATATATTCTTTATGGAAAAGCTCAGGTTCTTATCAGTCAACTGATTCACCTTTCAGAAACTTTTTAAAAAATGTGGTCAAAGTTTCTGTAATAAAATTTATAAATCATTTCTTCATTTTGAATACTGAATATGAGATAATGGAAACTTTTCCCCTTTTGATTTAATTCTTTAAAAACTTCTGATAAAAAAAATGTGCTGATTCTTCCATAGAGGGATTAGAAACTTTTAAACTGAGAATTTAACAATCTCTCCTTTCCTAACCCCCATCAGATTAAATCTCTTCCAGTGGCTATTTATAAAAGGCAGATCACTGAAAATGCAAAGTAAAATAGTCATCGACTTGCACTCAAATTATCTGGATATTTGTGAATGTAGACAAAATATAAAGCATAACTGCTTCACAGTATTATTGTTGTCAATATCACTGTGTTCATCCATAGGAAGAACCAAAGGCAATTTCTGATTAACTGGTTGATTTAAAATGCTTGGATTTTGACAATCAAAACATGTTCCATTGACTTTTTCAGGCATGTAGGAATTTTTTTTTGAAGTTCTTTTTATTTCATGCTCTAAGTTCTATAAAAGCTAGTATGACTACTGATGGTGCTTAAACTATTTTAGAGAATAATTTAGGCATGAAGAACTTCCAAATAAAAAACTAAAGATGTTTGGAGTGCTCGGCTCAGTTGGTTAAGCGGCTGACTCTTGATTTAGGATCCGGTCATGATCTCAGGATCCTGAGATGGAGTCCCATGTCAGGCTCCCCACTCAGCAGGTAGTCTGCTTGAGATTCTTTCCCTCTGCCTCTCCCCTCGCTCTCTCTCTCAAATAAAATAAATAAATCTTTAAAAAAATTTAAATATGTTTGTTTTCTTTTATTCACTCAGTAATTCACCAGGCATTTATTGTGTCATTAGACCTTTGTGTCAGGCATTGGGCTAGAACTTGGGAGTCAAAGCTTTTAAGAGAGGCTAACTTAATATAATTTTTTATTTTTATTTATTTATTTTTATTTTTAGTAGCCCCAACACAGGGCTTGAACTCACCACCCTGAGATAAAGACCTGAACTGAGATTAAAGATCGGCGGCTTAACTGACTGGCCACCCAGGCGCCCCTAAATATAATTTAATTAGAGAGATGGATATTACCAAAAACTTGCATTTTTCTCAGAAGTAAATCTAAATACTAGTTGATAAATACTTTTCCCAGGTACTACCATGGACTCAGAATGAAGACAATGGAATCTTCCTCTGAGGTTTAATTATCATCATTTTAAAGGATATCAATAACTAAGTTTGAACATTAAAAGTCTTTTTGTCTGTTCCTTCTTAGACAAAATTAAGCATTCAGTTGGAATATATATTTAAATATCTATACATAGAAGTTATTAATTCTAATGTGGATTTACAATCTGATCAATTTGTTTATTTTGTTTCTATGAGAATGTAGAAATGAGCACAGAAATAAATTCTTTCCAGTGGATACATTGTTTAAAATTTTTGTGTTAAAGTCAATGTTTTTTGAGTTAAAAAACTTTATTAGAGCTTAACATCCTAGATTCCACTCCTCCACCCCCCACTTTTAGCTCCAGACAAAATAACTGTTAGCATTCTGTCATGCTTGCAATATTATTAAGGATTTTGGAATAATCTCAGGGGTTTGTAGATGTCAAAAATGGTAAATAAAAATATTTGTGAAGCTCAATGAAAGAATTAAACCCATCTTTTTCTGAACATTTGAAACTTGGGTTTTATAGTGAAATTCAGATGGGAATATACACTGAGGCTTAAAGGCCGATTTCTAATACCTGCTGATGTTTTTAGCAACGGGCATCACCGAGGACCAGCTGAGACAGCTTCATCAGTTGGGCCCAACATGTTTCTTTCCAATTCTAGCATCCTATGTTTGGTTAAACCACATTTCTATGTTCTCGCTGTATCTCTGCACATGTAGCCTAAACCACTGCTTTTGCCTCTGACCTAAAGCCCCTTTTCTGCTGTTTTGCCTTTGTCACCTGGGAATTTCCACCTGGGAATTTCTATGTCACCTGGGTATTGAATGGGGCTCTAATTTCATAGCTTGGGAGATGAAAGTGATATAGCTCTTATGAATATACACAAGGTTACAGAGAAAAAGCTACAAGGATTCTTATTTGCATAAAAATACTCTATTATAAGGCTTCTTGGGAAAAAATGATGAAGGTTATTTTGGGGTTGTTGTTCAGTTCCCTGGACAGGCAGGATTAATGTTCTGTAAAGAAAACAAAGCACAAGGTGTGTGGGCGAACGTCTAGAGCTTATAGCTAAGAAAGAAAAGACATGCACTATAGAAAAACTATCATTATTTGAGAGGAATGTCTTTTAAAAATCATATAATAGATTTGCATGGAGAAAAGAGTTAAATGGTCATGAAGAATTTATTAAAAACAAACAAGTAATAATATAAGTATGATATATTGCTCCATTAAACATTTACTCCAAATGTGCTCTTCAGAGGAGAGGATAGAAATATTCCTTTCTTTAAACTCTTGGTTATTTCTGTTCCATAACTTTAAAAAATACACATATTTGTTTATTAACCTGTTAATTTTCACACGTGCAATGCAGATGAAGATTTGTTCACTCAAGTCCTTATTTCCTCTTTTCCTGAACACACTTTTGAAAGCTTTATTACTGCTTTAAAATTCTTTTGTTGGCTAATTCAGTAAAATTGTATAGTTGTATCTCTAATTTCTTTCTTTAAAATTTTTAGTAACAGTATTATTTCATTTAACTTATATACAATAAACTGCACCCATTTAAAGTGTAAAGTCAAGTTACAGAGCATTTTCATCATTTCTGGTGGATTCTTTGTGCACCTTTGCAGACTACAACTCCTTTCAACCCCTTTCCCAAACAATAATCTACTTTCTATCATTATATGTCAGTTTTCATTGTCTTGAATTTTATACTACTGGAGTAATACAGTACGTGCTCATGTCTGGCTGCTTTTATTTAACAAAATGATTTTTAATTTCATTTATAATGTTGAGTGATTTAGTACTTCTTTCCTTTTTGTTGCTAAATAGTATTCCATATGAACATATCACATTTTGTTTATCTTTTCATCTGTTCATGGACCCTTGAGTTGTTTTAAGGGCTTGGTTATTAGTAATAACATAATAATTGGTATTAGTCTGAATGCCAATGAATAGAATTTCTGAGTTGTATGGTGGGGGTGTATTGGACTCAGGAAATTCCAAACGGTTATCTTAAGTGGTTACGCCATTTTTCTTTCCAGTAAGAATTCCAATACCTCCACATGCTTGCCAATTCTTGCTATTGTCAATCTTTCTAATTTTAGCAATTCTAACAAATTTCTAATCTCACTGTAACTTTAATTTCCTTTTCTAATTAATGATATTAAATCTCTTTTTAGGTGCTTCTTGACCATTCATATATTTTCTCTTAGGAAGTATGTTTTACAATGCCCATTTTTATTGAGTTGTCTTAATTATTGTATTATGAATTATTAAAATGTTCTCAATACAAGTTCTTTTTAAAGATATATGCATTAAATATTATGTAAATATAAATAGGTATTAGAAATATTTCCCTCGTTTTGGATCTTGCCTTGCATTTCCTTAAGAATATTTTTTAAAGAAAAAGTCTATAATTTTGAGAAAATCCATTGTATTATTTTTCTTTTATTATTTGTGCATGTGTCCTAAGAAATATTGACCTTCTCCAAGATTGCAAAGATTTTCTTCTAAAAGTTTTATACTTCTAGTTTTTATTATTAGATTTATAATGTATTTTGAGTTAATGATTGACCATACAACTGTGGATCTATTCCTGGACTTTATTCTGTTGAATTAATTCCTTTGTCTATCCTATTTTTTAATACCAGAGTCTTGACTAATGTATCTAGATAGATAATAAATATTGAAACATGATAGCATCTCTATTGTTATCCTTTCTTTCAAAAATTGTTTTGGCTATTACAGATCATTTGTATTTTCATATATGTTTTAGATTCACCTTGGCCATCTGTATTTGAAAAAAAATCACACTGTAAGTTTGAAAACGATTGTGTTGAATCTATAGCTCAAATAGAATTGACACAGCAATATTGAATTTTCCAATTCATAAACATAACTGTTCTTTATCGTTTTCAACATGTACTTATATTTTGCATATTTTGCTAAAAATGCTTGAGTAATTATGTGTTTGAATTTCTTGTAAATTAAATCATATTTTAAAAAATGAAACCTAGTATGGGCATGAAGTATGATACCATTTAAATAATTTTAAAATATGAAAACAACATTCATATATTTTAATTTATAATGGACATGTGGTAAATTTATTTTAAAAACATACATGGAAGTGATAGACACCAAATTCAGGACAGTGCTTACTCTTGGAAAGAGAAGCTAGGGATAAAAATAGAAAGAAGTAGAAAGGATTTTAGCTGTATTTTAATCTCATGTTCCTTTTAGATCTCTGTAGCGTGTATGACAAAATAAATGCCTACCATTGTTTTCAACAGCTTTCTGAATGTTTAAATACTTCATAATTAAAGTGAGAGAAAGAAGGGTGAACATGAAGAGAGATACAAATTGGATTATGGGAGAGAGAGTATTTCCTTGAACCAATGTGGCAGCTTTGGAACTGAAGGCATTTTGATTAGATTCCAGATATACTTAGGAGAAAGGATCAGTAGCACTGTTGTAGGAAGGAAGTCGTGATCAATTGTATGACATGATATCCAGCTTCTAAAGACAAATGCATTTGAATACCAACAGCTCTGTTAGTGGCAACTGGAATCTTATTCAAGCACTAAGGGTAAAAATGTCAATAAGATAATCAAGGCTCAAGGTTGATTCCAAGTCTCTGTCCATTTAATTTTGTGCCAACATGGCTGAATGTGGCTGGGTAAAAGCACACAATCATGCTGACAGGAGTAATTTTACATTCATAACCTTAAGTAGGACCTTCATGCTGCTTGATCTATTTCCTTAGTTTAATAACTCATCTTGTTGGCTTGTTCTGTTCAGAATCACAAGATGCTAAATGTAATCTACACCTGGATCCCCAATGCGTCTCTCTCTCTTTCTCTCTCTCTTTTAAAGCTCTTCTCCTGTTCCTCTGAAAAACTTACCTAAATCAAGTCTTCTAAACAAACCTTTTACCCTAATCTCACTTTTATTTTAGAAAAACAAACAAAAAACAAGTTGTAGTAATGTGGTCTGAGCTCCATTAACAAAATATTATTGTCTAATATAAGTTATATTTCTGCCATTCCTGCTTCTTTCTTTCTTTATTTGAGAGACAGAGAGACAGAGAGTGTGAGAGAGAGTACAAGCAGAGGTGAGGGGCAGAGGGAGAGGCAGACTGCCCACTGAGTAGGGAGCCCGATGAGGGCTGGATCCCAGGACCCTGACATCAGGACCTGAGCTGAAGGCAGATGCCTAACTGACTAAGCTACTCAGGTGCCCCCCATTCCTGCTTCTGTTCAGTCTCACTAGGAGAGATACCATCTCTGCTTCTCAAGACCAATCCCTTTTATCAGTGCTTCTGATTTCCATTCTCTCTTTCATGATTTCTTTTCATCAGTTAATTTTCCGAGTCCTTTACTTTAATACTTTTTGTGTTGATTTATTACATGCAACCTACAAACACTCCAAACTTTACATTTTTTAAAAATCTTATCTCCTCTAGATTTTCTCTTAAGCTTCTTTCCTTCATGTGTAGACTTCTTAAAGAATAGTCTTCTCTTTTATTTCCATTTTGTCACCTCCTGTTATGCCTAGGACAATTTCAAGTGGCTTTTTCTCTCCATTACTTCATTAAATTTCTTTAAGGAAGGTGCTCAATGACCTTCTAACTGCCATATCAAATGGAAAGGGCTTTCTGGTCTTTATCTTATTCTATGCAGTCTTATAATTGACATTTCTTCTTGGACTCTTATGATTCTTCTTTGTCCAACTTCCTCTAGCTATTAGGCTATTGTTTTTCTTTTTCTTTTTTTTTAAAGATTTTATTTATTTATTTGAGAGAGAGAATGAGAGAGAGAGAGAGAGAGAGAGCACATGAGAGGGGGGAGGGTCAGAGGGAGAAGCAGACTCCCCGCTGAGCAGGGAGCCCCATGCGGGTCTTGATCCCGGGACTCCAGGATCATGACCTGAGCCGAAGGCAGTCACTCAACCAACTGAGCCACCCAGGCGCCCCTAAGCTATTGTTTTTCTAATAGCTTTGAAGATCCTTCTTCTCCCTCCATTTAACCATTTTTCAATTATTGGCTCATTGTTTTTTCCCTCCATATATTCTTCCTGGGCATTTCAATATGATTATCTAAAACTTACATGCTGTTGACTCTAAAGTCCAGATCTTTGAATTCTCTCTATGCTTCATATATATGCTTTAGTTTGTATATAAAATGGTTTTTTGGACATTACAATTGGACATCACATAAGAACCTCAAAATGAATTTTCTTACACTGCACTAGTCTTTTCTTCCCCAATTCCAGGCCCATAAATCCTTCTCCTGTACTTTCTACTACTTATAGTACACCACTAAAGATTTTAATTGCCAAGATGCGAAACTGGGAATTTGTCTGGATTTTTCCCTCAATATTGACAATTGTCAAGTATTGCCCAACTTTGCCCCTCAACATACCACGATTTCTCCTGTTTTCCCTAGCTCTGATGCTATTGTAATACCTTCATATCTCTGACCTGAATCTGCAATAACCTATTGCCCCATGTTTTCCTCTTTTCTTTCTGCTAGCCATCTTTCACATGATCAGCAAGATGATATGATATACTAAGAACACAAATACAATAATAATTTCCTGCGAAGTCTCTTAAATAGTTTCCCGTTCACAATAGGCTATGTGGTCACACTACACAGGGGCATTCACTATTCCCAATGTAATGCTACTATTTTTAATAGTTTCTATTTCCTGCCTCCAACCTCAAACTGTAGCAAAATGAAAAATGGCTACTGTTTTACGGGATGCTGCCTGTTGATACTGTTAAAAGATAAACTAGAGCATGTTACAAATTTTTAAAGTTTTATTTGAGCAAAAATTGATCCAGATTGACCAGTGTCAAACAGGAAGTCGTTAACTCTCCACTAAAAAGAACTCAGGAAAAGACTTAAACAGAAAGGGGCAGAAGCAAAACAAGAAAGTTATTTGGCTGTAGCTTAAGAAGTTGCCTTATTTGGGAACGTCTAGTTGTCTGTGGCTGTTGTCCTTAGGTTTTGATTTTTTAATCTTGATGCATTTTTAAGATTTATTTATTTATTTTGGAGAGAGAGAGAAGCAGGGAAGGGGGCAGTGGGAGAGGGAGAGAACGAATCTCCAGCAGATTCCCTACTGAACACAGAGCCTGACTCGGGGCTCAATCTCATGACCCTGAAATCACAACCTGAGCCCAAACCAAGAATTGGATGCTCAACCGACAGCCACCCAGGTGCTTCAATCTTAATGCATCTATAAGCTTAGGCTTTGGTTTGCTTAGTAGGCTGCTAAGGTACTAAAATCACCTCAGTCTGATGGCCTCTTTGTTTAATTAACAATATGTACTTCAAGGCCTATGACTGTTTTCTCTCTCTCTTTTCTCTTACTTTTGCTTGTTTTCTCCTTTCTCTAACTTTTAACCTGAACAATGTTGACCCATCCCTGAGAGCATCAAATTTTAAAGAGAATTTTCACCTCTTGAAGTCATGACCCTTCTTTCTTTCTCCTCCCCCAAACTGGATTAGCATTTCTCCTCCACTGAATTATTGCGTTCCTTGACTGTTTTTATCACAATACTTATCCCATTGCCTTTATTTAATATCTTTACATATGCCTTTTGGATTAAACTCTCTAAGAGTATAGATAAATTCTCATTCATCTTTTTATCCCAACATAGACTATAAAGTGAAAATGAAGGGTGCCTTTTGTGATAGGCAGAATTTTAATTTGCTCTTCCATATTTGCACCCTCTGGTGCACCTTTTATAATCCTTTCCCATTGAGTCTGGATGAGACCATGAATATGATGGATTATCACCCCCATGATTAGGTCCCAAATCAGTTGTGTTTTAATTAATCAAAAAGGGGATTATCCTGGATGAGACTTACCTAATTATGTAACACTTATAAGGAACTGGGCTTTCCTAAAGTCAGAGAAATTTTCCTGCTGTCATTGAAAAAGGAAGCTCCATGAATTCGACAGCTGCAAGGAAGTTAATTCTAGTAATAATCTTGTGAGCTTGGAAGAGTACGCAGAAGAGAACTCAGTCCAAGACAATACTTCAATTACTGCCTCCTGAGACCTTGAGCCCAGGACCCAGCCAACTATGTTATACTTCTCACCCACAGAAACTCTGAGATAATAAATTTGTATTGTTTTAATGTGTTATGTTTGCAACAATGTATTGCACAACACCAGAAATGGAATAGGCTTTTTAAAGGCGACACTGCTGAAATAGCTGTAGTTTGTTGAGTCGCTCGAAAGAACTATAGTCACAGGAGAAGGCTCTCCCTTTATAGGATTTCTTGTGGTGGCCATGGCAACGATGGCAGTTGCAGGAAAACTATTGGTGAATAACCAACAACAGTAGAATCATAGGTGGCATGATGATGGATTTCCTTCCAGCAATGACCGAGTGAAGGAAAGCAATAGCAAACTGTGACAGCAGCTAAGGAGTAGGAAAATAAGAAAGAGTGTTTGAAGCAGGGAGTATCTTTAACAGTAAGGTAGAGAGGCCTAAAGCAAACACTTTTACTACTTATCTTTAGGTTCCAGTTAGACCAAGGACCTTTTGAATCTGGGAAGAACTTACGGCACTTAATGGCATTTTACTCTAAATATTAAAGAGTAAGGCTTAAAGGAATAAGATACAAAAAAGTACTTTACAACACAGCATAAGACGTAAGAAAAGGTCTGGAGTTTGGGGTGTTACTAGTACGTAGGATGCTGTGCTGGAGTCTTTAGAAGTTGATAGGAATACGTTAAAATTAATTCAACTTATGAAATTTTGTTGCAAAGATACACAGGGAAGTAGGCTTAGAAAATAGAATCATTTATATACACTCAGCAAGGTTTTAGGGAGATCTGATAGGTTTTCAAGACAAAACAATTCTTCTTATTATCCTGACTCAGCTTTGTTCTTCTAATTCTTTTTTCTTACTCTCTCTGTTTTTGATATTTCCTTCTTCCTTGAAGTTGAATCCCCTAAACGTTAATGTTCCCCAAATGAATCTTCTAAACTGGGTAACTCATGATAATCCTATTCCCTCTGCTAATGATTGGGCTATGAAGGGTATAAGAAGAAGGGTGAATGGAGGTATTCTGGAAAGGTTTCCTTCCACTATTAGAAGTATTTCCTTGAACAGTATTAGAAGAAATGGTATATCTACTTTTTTTTTTGTATTGTTGGCTCTGGAATTTTGCTTGTTAAACCACTGCATGCATTTTGCTTCCAGCTTGAGACCAGAGCCATGACAGAGCATGAGGCACTGGGAAGTGGAGCTGGAGCCTTAAAATATTTCCCCTACACCACACCTGCTTCTGGATTTTTTTCTGGAAGAAAATATAGTTTCCTTATTATTCAATCCAGTTTGGGACAGAGTATTTTATTAGCTGCAGTCAGCATCCAAAGTGATAATAGTCCAAATGTTTTTTGGCTTCTAAGCCACTTTACTGTCTTTGTCTCTCTGTCTGTCTCATAATTAAAAACCCTGAGAGAGAAGATATAATTTATTTACTAGTCACTGTGTGGTACAGAGCACCTCTCACAAGCAAATTTTTCTACTTGGCAGGATTCATCATAGGTCACTGCCTCCACGTCCATGTTGACATCAGAATTTGATCTCTAGAATAGTCAGGTATAGCCAGATAAACGGAGCCTCATTACAATTCACAATAACTTCCATAAAGGACAAGCATACACCTGCATCACATTACAGAGGTGGACACTGGGAATGACGGACTGTTTCAGATGTCATGGCGTGACCAGGAAAGATGTCCTTTCGTAGGACAATCCAAGAAATCTGAAGATAAACTTCTCATTCAGTTGGTTTCTCTAGGTTAGCTTCAAATAAGAAACTTCCAAGTAAGATAAAGAAAAAAATGGTCTTACTCCACTGAGGCCTTTACGATGGTCTTTAATGAAAAAGAGAAATCTCTTTAAAGTTTGTTTTGCCTTTGATCATAGGAATGCCCCCTCAGATCAGCCATTGCGTTAAAATCTATAGCAACAGAGTAGAAACATGGAAATGAGATGACCCGTGATGCTTGCATGTTCATTAAAATTAAGAAGGAAAAACTGCCAACCAATGTAAAATCAAATGCAACCCTCTATTATTATTCTCCAATATTTTTCCTCAGATTTTTCAAGAAAGGTAAATTGTTGAGCAATTTTCATCAATTATATAGATATTTATGCAAACTTTATATATTATCTTCAAAACTAAAAGCAACTCAAGTTTCTGCTCTAGAAGTCAGGACTTTTTAAATTATAAGAATAGAATAATATAGGAAGCTCATTTTCTGGATTATAGAACAGAGAAAGAGAGACCCAAGAATAACCTAATCATCTGTGCATCAGAATAAAACATTTCATGAAGCAACATCTCTTTCTTTTTTTCTCCTTCTTTTCCTGGTTTTTTTTTTTTTTTTGGAGTCAATATACTTGACGGAACAATGACTTTGTGAATATGAATGAATTTCCAGTTGGCTGATACATAAAATCACTACAAAGTTGATCTGATAAATGATTATTCAAAACCCAAGAGATTTTTCACATAATAATAGAGCTCTGGTAAATAAGAGTATGTTAAAAGAGTAGGTGTTTTCTACAGGAAAGTTACTCTGTTCATATGTTGTTTCCATTCTTCTCTGGCAAAATAAATGACCACCTGAATACTAAATAGTATCAATTTGGTTTGATGTTTTCTGACAGTTGTATTTGAAAGAAACATTATGTAAACCCATGCACGATAGTGGGAGATGAGAAAAAAAAAATGATGCTTAGGGCAATCTGATGGTATTCTCTAATATATGATGTTGTTTGTATCTCTTCTTTGATTATCTTTATGTCCCAATTATTAGCAGCCATTAGTGCCCCCAGGATAAAGGAAAGCAAAGCAAAACAAAACAAAAGAAAACAAAGACCTGTCAGTCTGCAACTGACAGATAGGTCTTCGAGGTTACAGATGGATTTATTGGTTCTCTGTTTGGAAATCTTTCAAAAAGACCTGAACAGTTTCCTGCCTGAAAGAGGCTGAGGACTGGGCACCTGGAGGCCTTTAATAATGATGATGGTAGGAAGGCATGATAGTTCTGAAGTTAATTGTCAATGTGAATTTATTGGGTACTCTGGCTCAGAAAGAAACTCCTCTGGTGAGAGAAAGGAAAATATAACACTTCCTGAAGAGGTTACAAAATGTTTTTTAAATTCTATTCATAAAGGGTATCAATCACCCTAAGAAATAAAGCCTCATTTGGGCTCCATTGAACAGTATGAAATAAGTATTGTTGCCCATTTTTTGTTTCAATTTCCATACTCCATTTTATAGTTTGAAAGACTAAAAAAATTTTTTTTCTTTTTTTTGGGGGGAGGGGTATGGTATGATATGGTCCTCTCCTATTTTAAAAAATTATCTGATTTCACAATTTTACTAAATGCAAATAAGATGCGTCATTCACAATTTCTAACTAAAACAAACACCTGTTCATACCCACTCATGAGTAGTGTATTGTGGGCAGTCCTGGAGCTACCATTCTCTATTTATTACTTTTTTCCCTATAACATCGAACTCCTATGTGCCAAGCAGAATGCTAGGAGCCAGTGACTCAAAAGTGATAAATATGAACGTGATCTCTTTATGTGTACTTTTTGGTGCTTAGGATCTTTTGGGGAGGCCAACAAATAAGAACTAAATAGGCAATTACGACAGTGTACTAAGTGCCCATTTCTAGTTGAATTAACTGTGCGTTATTTTTCAAAGCATTTGAACTCTCAGAGACTCGACTACTTCATCCATAAAGTGAAATTATGAGTTATTACCCGGGTAAGAACAATCAGTGTGGAGAAGCTTTTTTTCTGGACTCTTCAAACTGTAACATCTATGATGCAACAAAATAATAACTTCCATGAATACCTTATGAAGCTTCCAAAATCATATCTGTAAAGAAAGAAAACTGACTTAAAAAAATTGAATACACTTTCACAGAAGGTACTACTAAATGACATTGGTAGCTTCAACATTTTAGCACATTTCAAGCTTTGGTATCAGAGTCAGCAGAATATGGTACGAGTTCTGTGCATTTGCCATGTCTTCAAATAAAAGATAATACATGTATGACAACTGCCAATATGTGACAGCATCTTCATCTTTTAAATTTTCTAATTTACATTTTCTTCCTATATTTAATTTAAACAGTATTAAAAATCTGCTGCCATATAGGATAGAATGTCATGTATCTGGAATAATTGACATGGGTTGCAATATTACTGAGACAGAAGAACACTGACTAGTCAAAGTCGATTTTAAAGTTAATTTTAAAACTATATTAAGCATCTTAACAAAAGAATAAGATAAATCAGTAATGTGGTGTCATTATCACCACTATTATAGAAATAAAGAAACTGAAGTAGATGACAACTTAGGTCAGTTCTGGTGATAATAGCTTTTGGTAGTTCTAACTTTCTCATAATGCTATAAATGAAATAAAATAACGTATGTAACCGTAATTTGACAATTATAGTGTTTTGTTTAAGTGTCCAGTTCAGGCCACCTGATGGTCAGTTCTTTCTTAGCTGATCAGCTAAATAAAACAAGTGCTCAATTCAATCTTTCAAAGCAGTTTTACCTCTTGTAAAAATGATTGTGCGTGTTACTGCATTGACTGATTTTTAAGATACTGCAAAGGCACAGCAATAACGCTATTTGGGGGATCAGAGCTGAGGGTCTTCGGCTAGCGTGTGAAGGAACGAAGCTACTTCCACCCCTCAGTGTTCTCTGCTAGACAAGCCTAACTACTACAGAGCGGTTGGAGAATTCCTCGACCTATCACAGAATGTTCATTGGAACACATGCCTGGTCATATTTTTAAATTTACATGGGTTTATGGAATTTGGTAGAGGAGAACTTGAATCATGTCCGTTACCGCAGTTTTCTTAAGCACAAACTTAAGTGAGGGAATGGACGCTGCTCAAAGAAATGAAGCTGGCCAGAGAAACAATGGGTGTTTTTTTTAAAAGAAATCATGAGCGTGAGGAGACATCTGGCTGAGTGGACTAAGCTAGCAGCAGATATGCTTGGGTGAAAGAGTGACGTTTCTAGGCACAGCGTCTCTAGGAGGCAAAGGCTAGGATAAAGGAAGAACCGACTGCTCTGCAGAGAGAATGAAAAGAGCTGATAATCCAAATGAAATGGCAATTTCTGACTGAGAAAAGAAAGGAATATACAGGATGGCGGTTTAGAGTAGGGACAACATTGGGCCATGCTTATTTTGGAGTTATATTTGAGAATCTAGCCATACCACTCAGGATCATTTAACTAAACAAGCCATCAGTAACTTTACTTCAGATGTATATAAACTAGAAAGAAAAAAAAATTATCATTCGTTAAGTGTCTACTTCATGTCAGACATCTGTTTATGTGTTATGTCATTTACTCTGTCAATTTATTTAACCAACATGTGCCTATAATCCACTAGGCATACTGTTCAAGGCATTGGAAGTACAGCAATGACTGAGATTGAGGAGATCTTATTCTTGTGAGGTTTACAATCTAGTAAAGTTGAAATTAAAAAGAAAAAGGAAAATTAAGATCATTTTTGATGGCATAAGTGTTACGGGAAAATGATAGCATAATGCTGTAGAATGACTGGGGGATCCCTGATTAGAAGCATCAAAGGTTACATTTAATACAGATCTGGAGAATGAAAAGTGACATCAGAGCAACATCATAAAGGAAAGAAACAAACAAAGAAAGGAAGGAAGGATGGAAGAGAGAGAGAGAGAGAGAGAGAAAGAAAGAAAGAAAGAAAGAAAGAAAGAAAGAAAGAAAGAAAGAAAGAAAGAGAGAAAGAAAGAAAGAAAAAAAAAGAAAGATACCCAATTGTATCAGATTCTGTTGAGAGTGTACACAAGACAAAGACAGAAAAAGTGTTGTCAGATTTAGTAAAATAGAGGTCATGGCTAACTTTGACAAAACGTGATTGAAACTGAAATAGAATAAAAGTAGAGTGGAGAGAGTTTATAGAAAATTCTTAGCGTTGCTATGACAGAAACTGGGGGTAAGGCAGTAGATGAAAAGAAATTGTGGTCCAAGAGGTAACTTTTTTTTTTTAAAGATTTTATGTATTTATTTGAGAGAGAGAGAATGAAAGAGAGCACGAGGGGGAAGAGGGTCAGAGGGAGAAGCAGACTCCCCCGCCGAGCAGGGAGCCCGATGCGGGACTCGATCCCAGGACTCCAGGACCACGACCTGAGCTGAAGGCAGTCGCTTAACCAACTGAGCCACCCAGGCACCCCAACTTTTTTTTTTTTAAGATTTGTTTATTTATTTTAGAGGGTGGGGAGGGCCAGAGGAAGATGGAGAGAATCCTGAAGCAGATTCCCTGCTGAGCGGGGAGCCCAAGGCGGGGCTTTATCCCAGGACCCTGAGATCATGACCCCAGCCAAAAACAAGACCAGGATGCTGTAACCCACTGAGCCACCCCAGCACCCCAAGAGGTAACTTTTTAATGTTGGGAGATTAGAGTTTAATGATAGGCATCAACTTGGAGTAGTAATGTCACAGATACTGATAACGATGAAATAATCACAATGCTGATTTATAATCTGCCAGGTGTTTTTCTAAAGGATTTACCTGAATTATCTAAATTTATCCTCACAACATTCCTTCAAAGAAGATTCTATAATGAACGCTGTTTTACAGAGCAGAAAACTGAGAGACAAAGATAAACTACTTTGCAAGGTTATACACATAGTAAACGCAGAGCCATAACTTGAACCCAAAACATTTGACTCTAGAACATATTGTTGAACTTTATCAAATGCCTTATCTATGTCAGTTTGTCATAATTTATGTTTTTATTTTTGTTTAATCAGTTGACATCGTAGACCAAGTTAATTGATTTCATAGTGTTAAACTAATATTGTTATCCCGAATGCCTTAAATTAAGCGATGCTGAATTCTCTTTTTACATATTGCTGAATCAGATTGCTAATTTTTTTTTAAAGATTTTATTTATTTATTTGAGAGAGAGAATGAGAGATAGAAAGCACGAGAGGGAAGAGGGTCAGAGGGAGAAGCAGACTCCCTACTGAGCAGGAAGCCCGATGTGGGACTCGATCCCGGGACTCCAGGATCATGACCTGAGCCGAAGGCAGTCGCTTAACCAACTGAGCCACCCAGGTGCCCCCAGATTGTTAATATTTTATTTGGGAGTTTTGCATCTATATCCATGAATGTAATTTTCCTTTCTCATTCTAACCTTGTCTTATTTTGCTGTCACGTCTATGTAGCTTCATAATTTGAATTGGAGAAAGTTTTTATTTCTCTATTAGCTAAAAAACAAGCAAGCAAACAAAAAAAGTGTAAAATTTCATTTACTTCTTTCTTCTGTATTTGATAAACTTCATCAGGAAGATATTAGGACAGAGAGTCTTCGTTTTGGAAAGTTTTTAAATTACTGATTTATTTTGCTGGTTATAAGGCCAATCAAATATTTTAATTCTTCTTAATCTGCTTTGGAATTATCAGTCTTAGGAACTATTATTGCCTCCATGTTACACCTAAAGAACATAGGGTTAGAGAGTTTATCACTTCCCCAAGGAGACTCTGGCGGCAGCTTGCAAAGGCAGAATTTGAAGCCAGGCAGCTGATTCCAAAATCCAAACTTTTGATGCTTCCACGCTGCACTGCCTGCTAAGTTTGACACTTCTAGAAATTCATCCATTTCATGGAAGTTTTCAGTTTTTTAAAAACAAAGATATTTATGTTTCATTTTTAAACACTAACGACTATGATTATGATTTTATTTTTATTACTACTTTTGCATGTGTACCTCCTTCCTTTTTGTCTTACTCACCTAACTAGAGATTTATAATTTTTATCAGTTGTCTCAGAGAACCAACTTTTGGCTTTGTTCTACTTTATTGTGGGTTGTATTCTATCTTGTTGATCTCTGCTGTATCCTTTCATTCATTCCGTCATCTTACTTTTATTTTGCTATTTTTTTTCTAATTTAAGTTACAAGTTTAGATCATTAATATTGAATTTGCCTTCTAGCATAGGGAAGATTTCACATAAAGAATCCTCGTTTAATTTAATTTAATTTTTTTAAATTTCCATTTTGATTTCTTCTTTGGTCAATGAGTTCTTAATAATCTTTTAAAACACAAGGTTTTCTTATTTTGTTAGTTATTATAGCTACTTATTTTGATTTGTATATTATTTCTTTGTTTATATTTTTAATAATTATGCATTTAAACATATAGTATCAGTAAGGGTCAATTCAGGAGACAGAAAAAATATGTTATTTGAGTAAGGGACCTTCAAAATGAAGAATTATTTACCTAGGACAAAATGATTAACTACAAGGGCACCTAGGTGGCTCAGCCGGTAAAGTATCTGCCTTTGGGTCAGGTCATGATTTCAGGGACCTGGGATCAAGCCTCACATGCATACATCCAGCTCCCTGCTCAGCGGGGAATCTGCTTCTCTTTCTGGCCCTCCCCAGGACTCGTGCTCTCTCTCTAAGAAATAAATAAAACCTTAAAAAAAAAACCTCAAAATGATTAGCTACCAAAGTAATAAAGAAAGACTGAAAGGTGTCCCTTCACACCAACCAAATATTACTGCTTCTCCTGAATGACACTTTCTCAATGAATGGCATCATCATTTACCCTGAGGACCAAGTTAGGAGCCTGGATCCAGTCTTTTTTGTAAATCACCTTCTTCGTCTCATCAAGTCACCATGTGGTGAAGAGTTGAGGTCCATCCAATACATTTGCACACTGCCACCTGGGTAATATTTTAGAAATGTAAATTCAATAAGTTTTCTCAACCCTTTATCATATTTCCATGCCTCTTTCTTTGCTGGAGGATAAAAATCTCTAATCTGATTTCTAAGAAATCTTTATTCTTCTGCTCATCCTGATTTATCATCCACTTCCTGCCTTTTTTACACTGAATTACTTGTAGTTTACTAATGCACAATGGGTTTAGACATTTACTTTCCCTACATTCTATCTTGCACAAGATTTTTAAATATATTGGTTCTTTGCACTTGGTACACTCAACTTGGAACTGACCTACTCTCTCCCGCCTCCTTCAGACAAATTTGCACTTGAGTTATAAAATTCATACTAGCTATTACATCAATTCAGAAATCTTTCTTCTCCTCCTTCTGGGATGGGGATTAAATGTTCTCCCTTAGTGTCATCATCATATCTGTATTATAGAATTTATCCCACTGCACTCTGTTATTATCTCCAATTTACAGGAATAAAACCGAGAATCAGAGAAGTTGAGCTGTTAACTCCAGGTTGCATAGCAAACTATAAATTAAATTGTACTGCTTGGCGTTCCCCTGTTCTTGTGGTGCTACTATCTAAGGGACAGAGAAAATCCAAATCATAGCATGCATACAGGTGACGTAATTCTAAAGGAAATTTTTAGTTAGGAATTTTAAATGTTTTAAAAAGAAACACAGCACTGTTTTGAAAAAAATTTGAAATTGTACTCAGGAACTTACCATGTAACATCCACTCCTCTCCACAGCTTCCTGGGCATAGCAGTTGGAAAAACACTGCCCTACTTGTTTTTCTTGTAGTACCAGAAACAATACAAACATGCACACCTAACAAATCATCTGTGAGATAATGACAAGGGAGTAGACAGCTGAGGAAAAACAGGAAACAATCCCCAAGGTACTTTAAATATTAATCAAAACAAGTTTTCCTTGGGAAGACTTACCGTGAAGCTAAGATCAACAGAATGAGTCATATCCAGTCCAGAATGAGCCAGGGGGAGGGGAGAGGAAAGCGTCAGTTTAGGATTCATTCTACTATTGGGAGGAAGGTTATGCAATTATAAGAAGTATAAATTATATCAAGCACCACCAAATGATATGACATATGTTGTACAAACTATTCACAAGTTCTATGACTTTGTTATTCAATCATATTTATTTCAGTCTTTATGGGGTTATTTGTCCACATACTTGAAGCCAGTAAAAACAGGTGACAGATCAGTTGTAAGGAGTTCTGATTTTGAAATCACAGTATCCCCACCCCCCTTTCAGAGAAGACCTTATTTTGTAATGTTTAAGAGGGTATAATTTACAGTGAAGTGAATATAGCTTCAAAACTCAACTCCGCTATTTACCAACTGGTGACCTTTGGCAGTTTGCCTAAGTTCACTAAGGTTAAGTTTCCTCACTTCTGTAAATGTAAGTAATACTATCTACACCATATAATTGCTGTGAAGATAAATAAAACTAAGTGTCAATTATGAAGTGACAAAGAAGTGACAAAAAACTCAAAATAGCTTGTAGAAAAGGAAATATACTTATTGGCTTTCATAACTCTTAAGTGTAACAATAACTCTGCTTCGTGGGAAGCCTGATCCAGGGTTCAAGCAATGTTACTAGGTTACAAGGTTCTGGTTATTCTCTCTTAGCACATTCCTTTGTACTGGTGCGTTCACAGCCGTTCTTCCATTTGTCATGTAAAAATGTTCTTGCCGCTCTTCATATCCCTTTCTATTTATCCAGTAGAAACTGCAGTATAAAAGATAGATCTTAGTTTTAGATATATTTACCAAAAGTCATAAGATTCACTATTTTAATTGAACTGTCTGAGGTTATATGCTGTCCTTAGAGCCATTTACCATCATGAGTGGAATGCAGTGACCTGATCAACTTGGGCCCAAATCCCATTCTCCATCCTAGAGCATAGAGTTGACAGGTCTCCTTTCTGATGTCATGAGCCAAAAGGGAAGGATGAATCTCTGGATAAAATAGAAAGGATGAAGACCCATTCCAGAACAAGAGTGAACGGATTCCTGGGAGTGGCTGCTGAGTAACCAAAATTCCACTCTTGCTAGAAAGAGGTTAACTCTGTAATTGCATGCCTGAAAGTATCAATGTGTGATGATATGGAATAACAACCAACTGAATAAATAAAACCCTAATCTTTAACACTTCCTTCTCTCCAAGCTTTTTGGTGTCAAGAATCATGGTCATAAACAGCAGAGTTCTTTAATTTTGACTAGATTTTCATTGAAGTTTTTCTTGTGGTTAGTAGGGTAGCATTTATGATTCTTTTCCTTAAACAATGAAGATGATCAAATTAAAAAAAAAACAGAAATTAAAAATAGAAAACCTTCTTTTCTTATATGTTAGAAATAATCCATTACTCTTCTTAATTATATTGGATCAAATCAGTAAAGAAGACGAAAGCAGATACTCATTGGGGCTTTTAGGTAACGTTCAACTGACTGACAGAAAGAGAGTCCCAACAGTGTCACCAAAGTAGGACACATTCAATGGGTGGAAGTGCCTTGTCTGCGTTTACTTCTCTAAAGTAAATGAAAGTTAAGCCAGTCTTAGAACAATGGTGGCAAGTTGTCCTAGATCTGTCTATGAAAGGGCAGTCATTGCTAAGCTGAGGCTTCACTACAGGCTCTGCCTAGCATCATGCGTTTCAATCTGTTATGGTGTTAGACAAAACTTGTCCGGTTCACACTGGATTGCAGACAGTTCGAGATGTTTTTAACTCAGCGTTGTAAATTGCCACTCAAGCCACAAATGACATGGTTTCTCCAGCTTTGTCTCTAACTCTTTCTGCTCCAAAGACCCCACATCAGTTTCTGGCAAGCCTGCTATGATGTGGAAGTAATACGGATTGAGGTACGTTAATCAGAAATATTTTTAAATCTTCTGGTTCATGACAGAACAGGTAGGCTGAGTATGTGTTTTCACTTGCATGATGGAGCGAGTGTGCTGACTCAGCCGAGACTGATGTGTAAATAAGTTGGCATGAATTGAACTGGTGCTGGTACTGGGTAAATCACTGAGTTGGTTGGAGACTTAGCTCCTCGGGTATTTGTAGTTTGTAAGTACAATAGTGCTATGATGGAATTTTAGTTACACTACTTAGAATAGCACAGGTCCATCCATAATGAAAAGGAATTAGCTGACATCTACACAGAATTAGGATGCTTATGTGGATAGCATAATTCTTCTTGCTTTTGGTAGGAGGAAAGAGTGGGAAACATTTTGTGAACTTAAATAATTTGGGATGTTGGATTGCATTTTAGGACCACCTCGAGAAGTATAATTTATCCTATTTTGACTAAAATTTAACTTCTATGGGAGAAAATATATCATGATTCAGGCCAAAAAGATAAATGACAGGAAACTGTTCTCACTTGTTATTTTCATTAAATAATTTCTTAAAGGAAAAAAGCGTTTCCTTTAGGTTCTAAGACGTGCGCATTGAACCACCATAGGACAAGCCATTTGGTTGTGTGTGCGAGACCCTTGATCATGGTAACCTTCAGTCACTGCACTGATGGCCTGGTTCCTCTCGGAGAGGGTTGAGAATAGGACCCTACTCCGGCATTCCTTTGTGGTTTAAAGGGCAAACAATAGCTAATCCCTCTTTTTGTCCAAAAGGCTTGAACTGTCACTGAGTCCTATTCCAGATGGAAAATAGCACTGAAGGTTTTAGGCATTTTCAGAAATGTAAATATTTCTTCAGTGTCTGTTTTGATTTGACCACAACTTCAACATCGAGTTTTAACTTTGGAAATTTAGATCAACCACTATTCACCATAATTTTATGAGGCTCCACCCTATGTATGCAAAGATTTCACTTTTCTAGACCACTGGGGAACAGTTTGGAGGAATTATTTCATTTGACATGATGGAGAGTACTCTGGAGGACTGGAAGCAGAAAACTACCTCACATGGTTGAACATTGTGTGCTAAGGGAGTCATTTGTTCATTTCAGTCCCCTCCAGGCTCAGCCCAAGTGTAAGAGGATATCTCAGAGATTTATCAGTGACTGTTAGCAAAGGGCACTGTTACAATTAAATTAGAATTTTCTAATTCAGCCTGACCAATTAAAATGCATTATCATATTACCTTACGTTTTCATAAAGTTTTGTGTCTAAATATATTAAACTATCCTTTGAGCATTAATTAAAGAACACAACTCGCTTAAGAGTTACCATTTACCTTCTGTGTTATTTGCCTAAATAAAAGCGATTCTGCTTCTTACTAGAATAAAAAAAAAAATAAGAGTTACCGTTTCTTATGTTGGGCTGTTATTTTCATGAAGCAACATGAAGCAAAAGATCCATTCATTTGAACGCTCGTCATTGGTGAGTCACAGGTTACGACAGAAAGAGGACTCGACTGCAGATTTGTTCTGTGTTAATGATTCCTGTCTAAACCACTCCCTTATATCCTGGTCTTGTTTTCTGACACTGGGGAAAAAAAAAGTCAACAACCATGCGGTTGAATCATAATTAAAGTCTGAGTCCTTAAAATCGCTCCCTTAAGTATTAAATGTATTTTTCTTTTACCTTGATCATTAAGTGACTGTTTTCAAATCAATCTTTTGGAACATACTGTCAGACTGACTGACCCTATTGCGGTGAAGTGCATGGATGAGGGTTTAGAACAAAGACCGTCTGCCTTGAGCACCCCCTCCGCACCCCACCCCCGGCAGCCTACACTGCAAGGCAGAGACAACAACCATTCCTTCAGTGTGACTCTTACCCCCGCTGTTGAATAGTAAGAAAGGCACTTAAGAAAGATGAAAAGTGATTCTGACATTTTACCCAGATGTTGATTAACAGCTACAGACAGTACAAATAAAAATGTTTAATCACAGTTTTAAAGAGCAATATAAATATAACATCATCTGACCTTTGGAAAAAAGGAAAAAAAAAAGACCTTTGCAAGTGTGCAGTTTTTACCATTATCACAAAAGCCACACCTCTTCGATGTGTTGTGTGTTGGCTTTAGTCCAGAATAACTCTCTTCCTGCTTGTCTCCATAAAAATATTAGAGTTTAGTTTTTCTGACAGTCCATTTCAAACACAAGAATGTTCCAAGGAGCTCTAATGAAATAGTTTTATATTGTCTATTAAAAGTCACATCATATGTGCTGAGAAAAGTTCAATTTTTCCTCAGAAACGCCATTATATATTATTGGTCCAATATGAAAAAAATGTTTAAACGACTCTCTCTATATATTGACTTCTAAGAAGGCCTACTGCGACAAACTTTATCAATGGTTTAAAAAGTAAATTTAACTATTTTTTAAAAACTAACATACAAAACAAAACTTTTGCAGATCCTTAACTACCCCACCCACCATTCTTTGTATCTGCAGTTAACGACTTCCCCAATCCTTCTCATGTCCTGTTCTCCTCCCATAACCTCGTTCCTGAAAAATAGAAGAAACGATATTTTACTGGTTTGTATCTATTTATTTCAAGATGCAGTCTTGTCAAAATGCACATTAAAAACTATTTATCTGCCTCTGTAGAGTTGGTCGAAAGGTGTATATAAACCATTGTTAATGACCTAGCTCTCTTGTGCACATGAAAACTTGAAAAGAATCCTTCCCCAACCCCCAGTTGCCAGATGTCGTTTTTCAGGACAGTTTTTTTTTTCCTCAAGAAATAGATTCAAGACTTACAAGAGTGCAAAGCACTCCCCCAAATGAATCTTACAAAAAAACTCCTTGCAATTAACATATAACTCTAAATGTCAGCGAGCCTTATGTTCCTAAGGTCTGGTTATTGGGTCACCAAAGAGCAGTCTAGTTAAATCTGTTTCACTAAAACTGCTTAATCTTAGAAAAAGGGACTGGTTTCATAAACACCACTTTACAAACGTAATTCCCCATTACAACTTAAAAGATACATAGAATAAGCAACTAAGTTACAACAAATCTCATGATCACATGCTGCTCTTATTCCAAACTGGTCTATCTAGTAAAATAAAGTGTGATTTTATTCAAGGCCTTGTTTTAATTGTGGGCCCCAGCCAGAAATGGGACCCAGAATGGGCTTTCAGACAGAAATCTCTGAACATAAAAAGGTTAGGATTGTTCACAGACTTTATTTACATGGGAAGCTCGTTCGTCTGGCAGGTACCATCCCCCACCCCTTTCCTTTCCTTTAACATCCCCGTTGCTTTCTCCTTCAGCTTTGTTACCTTCATTCTCATCTGGGTCACTGCACAGTGGTGGGTTTTTCCTGGGCCTAAGGAGATGCAATTGTCTGTCACTAGCTCAAAGCTATTAATGCTTAGTGGTATTCACCGTAACCGTCTTCCTGAAGGGGCCACTGCTCTTTTCCAGTGTGTGTATTTAATGTGATCATTACAAATGGACCATCTGTGCTATTAGGTTAAGAAGTAGACAGGTCTTGTGGCTAAAGGATGCTTTAAAACCCCAAAGGTGAAGGAAGAAGGTGTGAGAAAACTTAGTTGCTGTTTTACAACAGCAGTTTTGGGGGAACTAGGTATTGATGGGGAAAGGAAATGGAAGAAACTGAATGTTACAATCGCTGTTTAAAAACAAGTATTTCTTTTAGGTACTTCACACTGAATGTTGATTCAGGATGGTGCTCTTATTCACATCCAGTATCACTTGTTCCAAATCCTTTAATCCAGAAATCTTCTTCCTTGTGACATCTGGGCATGTGCCATTTCTCTTACGTGGACTGCCCTTCTCCTTTCTCTGTCGCTCCACAGCAAATGCTACTCTGAGAACAAAAGGGACTAATGATGGATGTCAGTGTAGAACGAATGATATGAAGGCATTTCTAGCAAAATAAAGGGAACAAGAGCCTCAGGGTTGGGAAGGCAGATTTTCCTTGGTACTTAGAGTATATAAAGCTAAATACAGTATGCTAGCATTGGCGGGTTCATGGACCCTCAACCCCAGATGGCTCTGATTTATCCTGAGCAGAAACAGTATGCTGCTGAGAGGGAGCCTGTTCATTTTCCACTTGAATGGAATCTGAAAGCAGAGAAGTCTCACAAGAAACTTGAGTCTCACAAGGTTTCAAACCAAATTTTGCAGACTCAGGAGTGAGGTCAACTGAACTTGATAAAATTGTGTGCTTTGGTTTTTTTTCCTATCTCTACAAATGAACCATCTGTGCTAGTATACCCAGTACAGGCAGAGAATCATGTCTTATTCAAGCTGTCCCCGATCCCTAGTTAGCAATCACTGTAAGCAAAGCCGTCTGAATGCATTCTGTGGGGGTGGGAAAGGACACTTACCTCCTTCTCTGTTCTCTCTCACCTGTCTCTTGACCTCATAGAGGCTGATTACTCCTTGGTAAGTATACTCTTTCTCACTATTCCCTCGACTACATTAAACTGACATGGAGCTTGTCAGTGTGTTGCCTCAGGAAAAAGTGCCATGTACTCATTGACACTGGACCTATTAGATACCATTTGATAGGATCTGAGGCTTACTCGGTTGCAACGGGCGGGTATTCCAGAGAACCGTGGGCATAGTGCTACGTGTGCGCTGGGAACAGTTGCTCTGCTTCGTTAGCAGGGCGCTTCAGACTATTCTTTTTGCCTTCACTTAAACCCCACTGGATTCCTTTCTCTTAATTTTTTAAATGTCTGATTAAATATTTAAATTTTGAATGTATTTCGATATTATTCATGCATTTGTCTTAGCCAAGAGTAGTTATTTGGAGTTAGATAATCTAAATACTAAAACATTTCTTTTCTCTCTCTCTCTCTTTTTTATTTTTCATTTGGAATTTGCTGTGATATAATTATTGTGTTTGGTTGATAAAGACGTTCAACATGTTTAGTTGTAGCTACCATATAATAACTTTTCCCTCAGCCATCCCCTCACAGTTTTCCTCAGCCTTTGCACATGGAACGCTACAGAAGTGCTGTTAAATAAATAAACTATTGTCAGCCATTGCTTTAAGCCCTTTAACATGTATTAAGTCATGTAATCCTCCTAACCATCAGTAAATGGGTACTAAGGTGATTCTCCACATAGAGATTAAGTCATTTGACCAAAGTCACAAGCTAGTGACAAGAATTCCATGCAGGCAGCTCAGCTGTGGGGTTTGTGCCCTTAACCACTGTGCCCCTCCAGTCCTGTGATTTCTTTCAGGATTAATTTATTTTAGCCTGTTGTAGAGTGTTCCGGTTGGTTTTATATAGGACTTGTTACAGGAGCAGACAATCTTCTTGTGTTCTTTTAAATGGCTGATTCCACTGGAACTACTTCTCCGTCACTGAAGGAAATGTCTTAAAATTAAGTGGTAAAGGAAAGCTCTTGTCACAAACACAATCCATTAAAAAATACATGCATCAACTCTACTTGCACAAACAGCAAAATAAGACTTATTTTTCCCAGATCATATTAGAGAAACATCAAAATCAACAAGACGAGAGCTAAGTTGACAGACTCAAAAATGGTTTGCATTGAAAACAAGAGTGGAAAGTAAATTTGGACTGCATATTCTTCACTCAAATAATTTCTGCTGCCTTTGTTATTGTTGAAGGAACGTAGAGGAAGCAAGAATTTCAGACTGGGATGTTCAAATTAAGCTTGGGATCTTACTGCCTTGATTGTTCTTTCTAAGATTTTTGGAAAAAAGATAATAAATTACCACTGGATTTGTTGTGATTTCATGAGGATGCTTGCCTTTGATCTGTTGGTTGAGTCCCCCATCTGGTGGCTGAATTTTTCGCGAATGCTGTGGCAGAGGAGATTCTAGGTCTGACATTAGCCTCAAGCATGCTTTTCTAGACCTCTGGGCCTTCAGAATAAGTTCTCTTTGACTTGGAATTTTTGTTTAGAAATATTAAATGTTTTTCTTTCATTACGGCCTTAGTGAATAATTAGTTCCTAAAGGATTGAAAGTTTCTATATCGTATACCATATTGCTGGGCTCTTGTCACAAATGTTTCTCAAATTGTGGTCTGGGATCAACTCATCAACTGGGTGACTTATAAAATGAAGATTCTTGGACCTCATCCTAGATCTACTTACTCCCCTGGGATGCATCCTCTGAGATGAAACTCAAGAACCTATATTTTAAATAAATACTGCGGGTGGCTTTCACATACTAAACACTAGAGCATCTTTGGAAAGTTCTTGTCCTCTTTTTTTTTTTTTTTTTTTTTTTTTGCTATTACTAATATTACTCTGAGGTAGGGGAAAACTTTAAAATACTAAATAAATGAAAATTAGTACATCGGCATCAGTGAAGAAAAAGGTTTTGTCTTCTCCGAAGGATCCTGAAGGCAAGAATGCTGTCTGTCCTTGTCCATAAGCCAACACATCTGATATAACTCCTTTGGCAGCCTCTTCAAACATTTTTGGAGGAAACTTATAAAATTATACACACACACAAAGTCTCTTTACCTTTTTTTATTAGTCACATTCCTCCATGCCCTTTTCTGGAAAAAAAATCTGACAGAATTTTTGTGGACCTGCCCTCTTGCAAAATAGAAAATTTCTCCTTAAAGAATACTGTCTTTAAAAAAACTAAATGTGACCTTTTCCTTCGAATCATTGTTTCCTATTTACCAGTACTGACAGCAGGTGACATCCTTTGTACAGGATGAAATGACAGAGGCCGGCACTAACCTGGTGAACCCTGCACAAAACTTAGGATGCAAATCCAAACATTTGAGAGGAGTCTGCCAATCAAAAAAATCTGTGAGTGTATGAACAGAGTGTCTTTTTCTCATCAAACAGAGGACCTGAGCACCACTTGTCTCAGCTGGATGCCTTTCCTTGTTTCTCTTATATGATTAAATTGTAAACAACAGATACTTTAGGGTGATGAAAACACATTCACGTCAATGTGAATTTAAAGAAAAAAACAAGGTTTTCCGATTTCAGTCTACCTGTTTCCCAAAATAATGCAAAAGAAAACATAAAGATGAGGAGGGGGAGCAAGATGGCGGAGGAGTAGGAGACCTGGATTTCGTCTGGTCTCGGGAATTCAGCTGAATAGGGATCAAACCATTCTGAACACCTACGAACTCAACAGGAGATCGAAGAGGAGAGTAGCAACAACTCTCTGAACAGAAAAACAACCACTTTCTGGAAGGTAGGACGTGCGGAGAAGTGAATCCGAGGCGATATTCGGGAGGATAGACAGTGGGGGAGGGGGCCTCCGTCGGGCGCTTCTGGCAAGTGATAGAGCCGCGGAGCACAAAATAAGAACTTTTAGAAGTCGGCTCCGCTGAGGGACATCGCTCCAGTGGCTGAGTGGGGGGTGGAAACCTCGCGGGACAGTGTGGTCTCAGAACCCTTGGGGTCACAGAAAGACCGGGGGTGCCTGAGTGTGGCAGAGCTCCCAGGTATCGGAGCAGGGAAGCCGGCTGCAGAGACGGAGCCGAGGCGTGGGCTCTCAGCTCGGGGTTGCCATAAACTGTGATCTGCGGCCCAGTCAGGCCACGGCTCCTCCAGCAGGGACCCAACAAGCGGCAGATCCGGGGAGACTCCCCTTCCTCCCCCGGGAGGAGCGGCGCGGGAGCGCACCGTGGGGATCTGATGGGTTTGGAGACTCCACTTGGGGTTGGGTGCCAGAGATAGAAACGCTCGGTCACAGGCCGGGTGAGCACAGAGTGTGGCCAGAGACCGGGGACATGGGAGTGACTGGCTGCTTTTCTCTGGGGGCGCACTGAGGAGCGGGGCCCCGAGTTCTCGGCTCCTCCGGGGCGGAGATTGGGAGGCCGCCATTTTCACTGTCATCCTCCAAAGATGTACTGAGAGCTTTCAGGGAACAAAAGCTCCTGAGAGCAAACCCGAGCAGCTTGCTTAGCCCGGACTCACAAGGGCGGGGCAATTCCACCTCCGGCAAAGACATCTGGGAACCACGGCAACAGGCCCCTCCCCCAGAAGATCAGCACGAACAGCCAGCAAGCCAAGACCAAGTTTACCGATCAAGGAGAACAGGAGAACTCCAGCGCTAGGGGAATACTGTACATAGAATTCATGGCTTTTTTACCATGATTCATTAGTTTTTCAAAGTTAATTTTTTAACTGTTTTTTCTATTTTCTTTTTTTCCCATTTTCAACCAACATCTTTTCAATCCCTTTTTTAAAAAAAACCTTTTTTATTTTTCATTTTTAGAGTCATATTTTATCCCTTCACAGTAGTTACCCTTATTTTTGGCATATATATATATATATATATATATATATATATATATATATATATATAAGTTGTTCTGTCTTTAAAATTTTGAGATACAGTTTCTTCTAACAGATCAAAATATACCCTAAATCACTAGTGTATGGCTTTGTTCTGGTCTCCTGCCTGATCACATTCTCTCCCTTATTTTTTTTTTAATCTTCTTCTATCTTTTTTCAAACAACCTCTTATCGTATCAATTCCTTTTATAAATCTTTTATAATTTTCATCTTTACAGTCATCTTCCATCCCTTCATTGTATCAACCCTTATTTTGTACATATATAAGTCTTTCTTCCTTTAAAATTTTAGGAGGCACTTTTTTCTAACAGACCAAAATACACCCCAAATCTAGTGTGTGGCACTGATCTATGCACTAGCCTGATCATATTTGATTATATTCGTTTTTTTTGTATTGTTCTGTTTTTGTTTTTAATCTTTTTCTTTTTGTTTTTCCTTTCTTTCTTTCTTTTTTCTTTCTTTCCCTTTCTTTTCCCCTGGTTTCAGATCTTTTCTGATTTGTATAGAGTATATTTCCTGGGGACGTTGTTAACCTGTTAGCATTTTGTTCTCTCATTCATCTATTCTCCTCTGGACAAAATGACAAGACAGAAAAATCACCTCAGCAAAAAGAACAAGAGATATACCGTCAGCCAGGGACCTACTCAATACGGACATTAGTACGATGTCGGACCTAGAGTTCAGAATCATGACTTTAAAGATACTAGCTGGGCTTGAAAAACCCGTGGAAGTTATTAGAGAAACGCTTTCTGGAGAAATAAAAGAACCAAAATCTAACCAAGTCGAAATCAAAAAGGCTATTAATGAGGTGCAATCAAAAATGGGGGCACTAACTGCTAGGATAAATGAGGCAGAAGAGAGAATCAGTGATATAGAAGACCAAATGATGGAAAATAAAGAGGCTGAGAAAAAGAGAGAGAAACAACTACAGGATCACGAGGGCAGAATTCGAGAGATAAGCAATACGATAAGACAAAACAACATTAGAATAATTGGGATCCCAGAAGAGGAAGAAAGAGAGAGAGGGGCAAAAGGTATATTGGAGCAAATAATAGCAGAGAACTTCCCTAAGGTGAGGAAGAAAACAGGCATCAAAATCCAGGAGGCACAGAGAACCGCTCTCAAAATCAATAAAAATAGGTCAACACCCCGACATCTAATAGTAAAACTTACCAGTCTCAGAGACAAAGAGAAAATCCTGAAAGCAGCTCGGGAGAAGAGATATGTCACCTACAATGGTAGAAATATTAGATTGCCAACAGAACCTATCCACAGAGACCTGGCAGGCCAGAAAGGACTGGCATGATATATTCAGAGCATGAAACGAGAAAAATATGCAGCCAAGAATACTATATCCAGCTAGACTCTCACTGAAAATTAAAGGAGATATAAAAAGCTTCCAGGACAAACAAAAGCTAAAGGAATTTGCAAACACGAAACCATCCCTCCAAGAAATATTGAAAGGGGTCCTCTAAGCAAAGAGAGAGACTAAAAACAGCACAGAACAGAAAGGAACAGAGACAATATACAGTAAGAGTCACCTTACAGGCAATACAATGGCACTAAATTCATACCTTTCAATAGTTACCCTGAATGTAAATGGGCTAAATGCCCCAATCAAAAGACATAGGCTATCAGATTGGATTAAAAAACAAGACCCATCAATATGCTGTCTGCAAGAGACTCATTTTAGACCCAAAGACACCCCCAGACTGAAAGTGAGGGGGTGGAAAACCATATACCATGCTAATGGACACCAAAAGAAAGCTGGGGTGGCAATCCTTATATCAGACAAATTAGATTTTAAACCAAAGACTGTAATAAGAATGAGGAAGGACACAATATCCTACCTAAAGGGTCTATCCAACAAGAAGATCTAACAATTGTAAATATCTATGCCCCGAACATGGGAGCAGCCAATTATATAAGGCAATTAATAACAAAAGCGAAGAAACACATCGACAGCAATACAATAATAGTGGGGGACTTTAACACCCCCCCTGACTGAAATGGACAGATAATCTAAGCAAAAGATCAACAAGGAAATAAAGACTTTAAATGACACACTGGACCAAATGAACTTCACAGACATATTCAGAACATTTCATCCCAAAGCAACGGAATATACATTCTTCTCTAGTGCCCATGGAACATTCTCCAGAATTGATCACATCCTAGGTCACAAATCAGGTCTCAACCGGTACCAAAAGATTGGGATTATTCCCTGCATATTTTCAGACCACAATGCTTTGAAACTAGAACTCAATCACAAGAGGAAAGTCGGAAAGAACTCAAATACATGGAGGCTAAAGATCATCCTACTAAAGAATGAATGGGTCAACCAGGAAATTAAAGAAGAATTAAAAAAAATTCATGGAAACCAATGAAAATGAAAACACAACTGTTCAAAATCTTTGGGATACAGCAAAGGCAGTCCTGAGAGGAAAGTATATAGCAATAAAAGCCTTTCTCAAGAAACAAGAAAGGTCTCAAATACACAAACTAACCCTACACCTAAAGGAGCTGGAGAAAGAACAGCAAATAAAGCCTAAACCCAACAGGAGAAGAGAAATAATATAGATCAGAGCAGAAATCAATGAAATAGAAACCAAAAGAACAGTAGAACAGATCAACGACACTAGAAGCTGGTTCTTTGAAAGAATTAACAAGATTGATAAACGCCTGGCCAGACTTATCAAAAAGAAAAGAGAAATACCCAAATCAACAAAATCATGAATGAAAGAGGAGAGATCACAACCAACACCAAAGAAATACAAACAATTATAAGAACATATTATGAGCAACTCTATGCCAGCAAATGAGATAACCTGGAAGAAATGCATGCATTCCTAGAGATGTATCAACTACCAAAATGGAACCAGGAAGAAATAGAAAACCTGAACAGACCTATAACCACTAAGGAAATTGAAACAGTCATCAAAAATCTCCCAAGAAACAAAAGCCCAGGGCCAGATGGCTTCCCAGGGGAATTCTATCAGACATTTAAAGAAGAATTAATACCTATTCTCCTGAAACTGTTCCAAAAAATAGAAATGGAAGGAAAACTTCCAAACTCATTTTATGAGGCCACCATTACCTTGATCCCAAAACCAGACAAAGATCCCATCAAAAAGGAGAATTACAGACCAATATCCTTGATGAACATGGGTGCAAAAATTCTCACCAAAATACTAGCCAATAGGGTCCAACAGTACATTAAAAGGATTATTCACCACGACCAAGTGCGATTTATCCCTGGGCTGCAAGGTTGGTTCAACATCTGCAAATCAATCAACGTGATACAATACATTAACAAAAGAAAGAACAAGAATGATATGATCCTCTCAATAGATGCAGAAAGAGCATTTGACAAAGTACAGCATCCTTCCTTGATCAAAACTCTTCAGAGTATGGGGATAGAGGGTACATACCTCAATATCATAAAAGCCATCTATGAAAAACCTACAGCGAATATCATTCTCAATGGGGAAAAGCTGAGAGCTTTTCCCCTAAGGTCAGGAACACGGCAGGGATGTCCACTATCACCACTGCAATTCAAAATAGTATTAGAAGTCCTAGCCACAGCAATCAGACAAGAAAAGGAAATCAAAGGCATCCAAATCGGGAAAGAGGAAGTCAAACTCTCACTCTTTGCAGATGATATGATACCGTATGTGGAAAACCCAAAAGACCGCACCCCAACACTGCTAGAACTCATACAGGAATTCAGTAAAGTAGCAGGATATAAAATCAATGCACAGAAATCAGTGGCATTCCTATACACCAACAACAAGACAGAGGAGAGAGAAATCAAGGAGTCGATCCCATTTACAATTGCACCCAAAACCATGAGATACCTAGGAATAAATTTAACCAAAGAGGCAAAGGATCTGTACTCAGAAAACTATAAAATACTCATGAAAGAAATTGAAGAAGACACAAAGAAATGGAAAAACGTTCCATGCTCATGGATTGGAAGAACAAACATTGTGAAGACGTCAATGCTACCTAGAGCAATCTACACATTCAATGCAATCCCTATCAAAATACCATCCACTTTTTTCAAAGAAATGGAACAAATAATCCTAAAATTTGTATGGAACCAAAAGAGACCCCGAATAGCCAGAGGAATATTGAAAAAGAAAAGCAAAGCTGGCGGCATCACAATTCCAGACTTCCAGCTCTATTACAAAGCTGTCATCATCAAGACAGTATGGTACTGGCACAAAAACAGACACATAGATCAATGGAACAGAATCGAGAGCCCAGAAATGGACCCTCAACTCTATGGTCAACTCATCTTTGACAAAGCAGGAAAGAATGTCCAATGGAAAAAAGACAGTCTCTTCAACAAATGGTGTTTGGAAAATTGGACAGCCACATGCAGAAGAATGAAACTGGACCATTTCCTTACACCACACACAAAAATAGACTCAAAATTGTTGAAAGACCTAAACGTGAGACAGGAGTCCATCAAAATCCTAAAGGAGAACACAGGTAGCCACCTCTTCGACCTCAGCCTTAGCAACTTCTTCCTAGAAACATCGCCAAAAGCAAGGGAAGCAAGGGCAAACATGAACTATCGGGACCTCATCAAGATAAAAAGCTTTTGCACAATAAAAGAAACAGTCCACAAAACCAAAAGACAACCAACAGAATGGGAGAAAATATTTGCAAATGACATATCAGATAAAGGGCTAGTATCCAAAATCTATAAAGAACTCATCAAACTCAACACCCAAAGAACAAATAATCGAATCAAGAAATGGGCAGAAGCCATGAACAGACATTTTTCCAAAGAAGACATCCAAATGGCCAACAGACACATGAAAAAGTGTTCAACATCGCTCAGCATCAGGGAAATCCAAATCAAAACCTCAATGAGATACCACCTCACACCAGCCAGAATGGCTAAAATTAACAAGTCAGGAAACGACAGATGTTGGCGGGGATGTGGAGAAAGGGGAACCCTCCTACACTGTTGGTGAGAATGCAAGCTGGTGCAGCCACTCTGGAGAACAGTATGGAGGTTCCTCGAGCAGTTGAAAATAGAGCTACTGTACGATCCAGCAATTGCCCTATTGGGTATTTACCCCAAAGATACAAATGTAGGGATCCGAAGGGGTACATGCACCCCAATGTTTATAGCAGCAACGTCCACAATAGCCAAACTGAGGAAAGAGCCAAGATGTCCATCGACAGATGAATGGATAAAGAAGAGGTGGTATATATACACAATGGAATATTACGCAGCCATCAAAAGGAATGAGATCCTGCCATTTGCAACGACGTGGATATAACTGGAGGGTGTTATGCTGAGTGAAATAAGTCAATCAGAGAAGGACATGTATCATCTGACCTCACTGATATGAGGAATTCTTAATCTCAGGAAACAAACTGAGGGTTGCTGGAGTGGTGGGGGGGTGGGAGGGATGGGGTGGCTGGGTGATAGACATTGGGGAGGGTATGTGCTATGGCGAGCACTGTGAATTGTGCAAGACTGTTGCATCACAGATCTGTACTTCTGAAACAAATAATGCAAGATATGTTGAGAAAAAAGAAAAGAAGGTAGCAGGAGGGGAAGAATGAAGGGGAGTAAGTCGGAGGGGGAGACGAACCATGAGAGACGATGGACTCTGAAAAACAAACTGAGGGTTCTAGAGGGGAGGGGGTTGGGGGGATGGGTTGGGTATTGAGGAGGGCACGTTCTTCGTGGAGCACTGGATGTTATGCACAAACAATGAATCATGGAACAGTAAATCAAGAACTAATGATGTAATGTATGGTGATTAACATAACAATAAAAAAAAAAGACATGGCAACTTTGAGAAGGCAGAGAAGCTACCGTGAAAATCTCCTTTCCGGGGATTTCTTTGCCAGGAAGGACAAGGAAAGAGTACTCCCACTCCCATAAATAAACTTTATCACAAATTTTTTTTAAAAAAATAAAACATAAAGATGCCTTACCTTTAACAACAACAACAGAAAATCATCCGCATACAGAATTACACATTCTTTCTTTACTGCCATTGCTTTCCAGTATAAGTAAAACATTCCTTTAAAACTTTGTCAAATAATTTTCTAAGTCAAAAATTTTCTTGGCCAATGCCTCTGCGCTGAAGGTAGGTGATTCCATTGGGTCTTTGAAATCTAGGCGCAGTCACATCTCTACATATTCCCCCCATTGTTTGTTTACTTTTACCTCTTGCAGACATGATGGGAAGCAATTGATTTCAGGGGTATGGTATTTGAAATGAAAATTTCCAAAGACATGAATATTCAGGCTATATTATGGTCAAGGCTTAGGGAATGAATAAAATACAGAGTAATTTGTAATTAATGTTTATTTAAGTTGACATTTAATGGCTAGATATTCTAAAAGGATAAACTAATATATAAAGATAAAACTGGATTATTGAGGATTTCCTAGACTATGAGCTTCTTGAAAGATTATCTTATTTGTCTTTTTTTTTATCCCTGTAGTAGAGCACACTGTCTAGAATTCAGATTATAGAAACAGACAAGATGAATTTGTAAACTAGTTCTGCTACTTATTATATGTGTTTGGTTAAGTTACTTATGTTTTGTCATGTACATAATGGGAATAATAATAGGACTTACTTCATAGGGTAAGTATTGAATAATGTAATAAATGTAACTCTTGACACTTTTCTTCACATGTTCTAAACTTCAGTGTTAATTATTGCTACTTATCAGTACAGAATGAAAAGGGTTAATATTTAAATCAAGGATTTAATACTGTCAGATACACTCTAAACTCTCTTAGCTCTGGATTTTTTCCAACTGTACATTGCTTCCATGTTCTTTTGCTCATCTTGATCTTTCTGATGGAAATGTCTCTTATAACTATTTCCTAGTGCCCCTTATAAGGGAAATTCTTACTTACTGTTGAAACGTGAACAAGGATTAACAAAACATTGTTTTCAGAAGCTTGAACTCAGAAATCAACACAATGAGAGATAATAAAGCCATATAGAGCCACCTTAGAGACCAGTTCCTAAGTCAGCAATACTTGAGTGCAACTTAATGATTCCCCCTAAAAAAATTTTGCTCTCAAAGGGTTATTTGGCAATGTCTAGAGCCATTTTTGTTTCTCACAAGTTGGGAGAGAATTACTCTAAAAGGCAGAAACCAGAGATGCTGGTAAACATCTTTTCTTTTTTAAACATTTATTTCATTGATTTCACAATTATCTTTCTTTCTCCTTCTTACTCTGAAGTTAATGTGAAACTCTTTCTCCAGTTTAAGGTAAAAGCTGAGATCATTGATTTGATCCTTTTCGATTATAAGAATTCAGTGACACAAAACTTCCTCTAAGTACCACTTTAGTGGCACCCCACAAATTTTGATATACTGTGTTCCCATTTTCACTCAGACAAAATAATCTTTAACATCTCTTTCACTTCTCTGACCCATGATTATTTACAGTATGTTATTTAATTTGCAAATATTTAGGAATTTATCAGAGATATTTCCATTTTTTTATTTCTAAATTATCCAATTGTAGTCACAGGGCATGCTTTTAATAACTTGAATGGATTTAAATGTATAAAGACCTCTTTTGTGGTCCGGGATATGATCAGTCTTGGTAAATATATTGTATGCACTGGAAAAGTATGTATATTCTCTGTTGTCATGTAGGGTATCCTATTAATGTCAAATGAGTAACATAGTGAATAGTTTTGTTCACCAGTCACTGCATAACAGTGAACTTGTCAAGGTAAAGGTTAAATTGTAGATTCCTATCTAGGAAGCCATCTCGTTTTGTCCAGCCAATCTCTTCTTTTTTAGTATCCCTCATTTTGGGAAATTCTAGTCCAGCCGTCTCTATGATTCAACCAAATGTTAACTATTTCAAGAATCCTTCTTGCTTTCCCTTCTAATAGTATAAGAGCTAATAGTATTTTTTATATTGATAGCATATTTAATTTTGTATATATTTATTTTCATGTTCTGTTGTATCTTAAAAATAAAGACATGTTCTTATCTATGTGCATATTCTTAGCAGATGGTAGAGAACTTGGAATATTCATGTTTCCAAACAGTGTTGTGGAGTAGAACTGTTATCTCTTAAAGCTTTGTGTTTATCTTGATACATTTGCACAAAAACTGATCTCTTTTTGATTAAATAGATTCCTTCTAGAGTATTCCAAACCAGTGACCAACCATCATTACTTTGAACACTTCTAATCATTTGTAGCTTGTTATTCCTGTAATTAACTTAATTCCTGCTTGGAGAGTTCTATTATCATTTCTTTCTTATGTTATATTAAAATCTGCCTTGTTATTTACATCTAGAAAAAAAGATGCACCTTCTTGTTTTGTATCTTTTTCCTTGATTCTCTTTATTCATTCCTTTATCATGCTAGAATTTTCAGTCCTTTTATCCACTTCTTCTCTATGGCATAGCCTAGTGACTATCACCATTGTAGTTATTTTACACCATGTGTAGATGCATGCTTCAGGTTGTCAAAGTATACTCTGAGGTACACAGAAATGTACCCAGTTTTCCATGTCTGGTCTGATCATAAGTTCTCTTGTTCTGAACACGTTGCTTCCATATTATCGTCACAGAAAGAGCAAATAGTGGGAGAAATGAAGAAACTAGGGGCTGCCTACTTTTCTAATACTTATCTAGAGCCACCATACCTGTCTTTGCAGGTTGCTCATTGCACAAGTGTGTCCAGCTAAGGGAAAAAGTGATGAGTAAAGCCAAATTTCCACTCTGTTGGTCAAATCTTTTACTCTGTTGTAGGGTTGTGTCTTTCCAGCATAAAGGATGCCTTCTGATGTAACCAAGCTGTGCTCTTAGGGTTTGCCCATATCAGGAGAGAGACACTTGTGGCCAGTGCTGTATATTCTCATCTCAGCCCTCTTCACATCCACCCCTCACATTACAGATGACAAAAAATGATGCCTAAAGTGGCAAAGCTACTTTACCCCAAACCATACAGGTAGTAAATATTTTGCATGAAATGCATTAAGGAAATCAGATGCTAGTAAAATCTCTTACTTTAGTTTTTCCCCTATGTTTGGAACAAACATAAGGGAAACATTTAAACAAGATTTTAAACAAGATTTTGTGAGCTTAGATGATGTTTCCTATAACATGAGTCCAATGCTGTAAAATAACCTCTAATCCTAATAACCTGAACATGAAGTTGTCAGATGGGAAAGTGCAGGACATAGATATTATAGGAATAAAGGGTACACATGATGGCTTGAGGCAGATAGATTCATTGTTGTGGTTAAATCCATATTTCATCTTAGGACAGCTTCACTATTGCTAGGTTAGTGGACACAGATCATATGCTGTAATAATTTTTACCATAGGTTTCATAGAGACATCAGAATAAAAGTGGACATCACATCATACTCAACCAATAAGTTACAAAGTAAAGTGTATTAAAAATTAATTTTCTGAATTCCATTGTATTTGCTATATTAGCTTTATGTATTATTTCATTTTCTTTCTGCTATAAAATTCATTAATTTTAATCCAGGATTAACACAATAAGAAGAGGAGAATTGGTTTTCTGTAGCATCTTCCACACTCAAAGTATCCTAATGTACTTTATAAATAATGAATGAGATGCTTTTAGAGTAGGGAGTCTGTAGGCAAACAGAGTAGCCATTGTACAAAGTGGTGATAATATTAAAAAAAGAAAGACAAAGACAAAAATGAAAGCCTTTTCATGCCGTCTTTTGTTCCTTTAAGTTTTGGTGAAACTTTTAAGCAAGTTGTTATCTGGGAGTAAATGTCATGTCTAAAGAGAGAGATCAGGGGATGGCTATTAGAAAAATTCATTAATCACGGTTGTATTTGTAAGTCATGATAATCTATTTATTAGCCTAAGTAAGGCTCCTAGGCTTTTTCACTTCTAAAACTTATCCTTCTATAAAAAAAAAAAAAAAAAATTGCCTGAGGTCGAAACTTATACCAAGCAATGCAAGAGAGTTTAGAGTTCTTAGAGACTTGTAAAATTCAAACATATTGTCTTTTACTACAGGGAATAATATGTATATTAAACTAAGGTGAATTTATTCCCAAACAAATATTTTTTAAGCTGAAAACAGAACTCAGTCCTAACGAAAATGAATGACTCTATGAATAACAGTTTCCAATTTATAAGCCTTAGTATGTTTCTCTCTGGTATAAATATACAACAAATTGAGAAAATATGGCAGGAACTTGAAAACCATGATGAATGAGGGAGCCACAGGTGAACTTGGAAAAAGACAGTTCCTTTCTAGACCAAATTCCCTGAATCCTTTAAATTTACTCTCTTTTAAAGTGACCCTGCAAGTTAAAGAAATTTCATTTGCCATTTCTTCTTTGGAAACATAACTCAACTGCTTGAAGCCTGTCTACTGTTTCAAAGGAGAAAAAAGTCATATGGGGAGGGAAGATTAGGCAGGACAATGTTTTTCTACAGCTGTGTGTGTTAATTTAGAAAGTTAATGCATTGACATTCAGTACTCTTGCCAGAGGCCTTATCTGAAGGAACAGGTGAATCTAAAAGGAATTCCAGCTGTGTGGCTGAAGCTGAGTGGAAGCCAGACAGGATCAGGCTTGGCCGACATTCAAGTGTTAGAGTAGCTGTAGTCCAAGGGGTGTGCATTACAGTTGAAGAGAGGAGCCAGAGGGGTTGTAGAGGAAATGTCTCAGAGAACATGTCCATGGGGCAAAAGGGAAGTCAGAGGAGATGGGATAAGAGTTTCAAAGCTGAGGTACTCAGAACGAGATCCCGAGGCAGCCTGGGAAGTGACACTAAAACAGTACCTAGAAGATGTGGTCTGAGGGATTACGGTACAGTGGTGATGTGGGGTCAGCAAGCTTTCTGTAAAGGGCTAACGAGTAAATGTTTTATGCTTTGTGAGCCATAGGGTCTTTGTAGCATCGACTCACTCCGCCATTCTAGTAGCAAAGAAACCGTGGATAATGTGTTAAGTGAATGGGTGTGGCTGTGTTCCAGTGACACTTTACCTGCATGCAGAGATGACTGTCCGGATTTGGCCTCCAGGCCTTAGATGGTCAAGATTTGATATGAGCAGCAGTGCTGATTTAAAGCAATCTGTAGTCGGACGACAATCGTGTCACAAGGGCAAGGGACACAGGGCACATGTGTGGTCCATACAGACTCCTGTAGCCTGGGCATTCTCCACTGAAGCAGTGTTGCTGGAAGACTAAATTGGGACTGGTCTTTGGTAACCAGGCCTGGTATGGTCTTCGGGTACTGGAGACAGGAATTTAAAAAGATTCGAAACATGAAGTGAAGAACACCAAGGGAAAATTGACTTATTTTAAAACTTTGCTCTTTACCTTATGGTCATCTATCCAGATAAGCACTAAGAACTCTTGCTTAATCCTAGGGAATGTATGAATACAAATAATGTCTTCGCCACTGTGGTGGCTGAGATTCTGTTTTGTTCTTTATATTTTAAGTTTTGATAGCTGTATGCATCTCGTTTATGGGTTAAGGTGCTCATTGACAGGGCTACTAGCATATTCTCCAGTATATGTATTTTCTTGTTGTTATGAGAAGGGGTATCTGATGAAGTTGTGATATATACTAGTGACAATTTAAAGTAATATATTGCCTGACTGAAAATAGAATCAATGTGCGAGCATATGTGTGTTTAAAGGGTATGAAAATATACAACAGACCTTTATCCATTGGGAAAAAAATCAGTGCTCAGAGAACAAGGAGAAAACAAGGACCATTAATAAGCTCATCAGTTTATATCTGAGGCTCAAAATAAACTCCAAACAGAGGAATAGCCAAATAGATTTTTTGAGGCCTGGAGGTAAAGGATTTTTATGTTGAGATATACCAACATAGTTGTAGTGAGTTGAAAATAACAACTTTGAGTTATTGTTAAAATATTTTTTATTTTTAAAGATCTTTGAAATATTTGTGTTTTGTTCATAAAACAGTAGATATATATATATATATATATATATTCTCTTTATTTCTTTTTTGTTGTTGTTGTTCTTTCAGTTGCAATAATTCTCGGTGATATCTAGGGTCACATCATCCACTCTTACAGAATTATATCAAGGACTTACATCTTAAGGTCTTTCTCACAAATTATGTTTCTGCCTGGAAAGAAAACTTTCCTTAGTATGTCAATACTTTAGTTCATTCCATTTACCTGACTTTAATTTGTATGAATGAACATTGCCATTATAATCATCATCATCACCATTTATCATATCAGACATGGGTAAAGCACTTTAAACATTATGTCTCTTAGTATTTACAATGATTCAAGGAAAGAGATGAGAACACTAGATTGAGAGAGCTTAAGTATCTTGCCAAGGTCACCAGTTGGCATGTGGCAGAGCTAGGATTTGAAACCAAATCCAACCGACTTCCATAACTATTATACATAGTAATATATACATACATACATATATATAGTATAACTAATAATAAAAAATGTAATATTAATACTAATTGCTTACCCATTAATTGAGATAGAACTCTGAATCTGATGCTTTTTCTATCACAATGCAATCATAAATCATCAGCTCATGGTATAGAAGAACTCTACACACCTGCTTCTGATTTTCAAAGCTGCCTTCAGTATCAGTGATGATTGTGTTGTTCAACACAGTACAAAATGCCTCTGGCTTAATAACTAAGTCTTCCTTTCCCTACTTTATTTTGCTTCTCAGGCAGTAAATAGGAATTTGCTTTTAGTGAACACTGAGCTGTGTTTCTTGAGGTATTTAGTCTTCATCTACCATTTATGTTCTATAAGGAAAGATTATGTTGGTGATAACATCCTTGCAATGGTAGGAAAGGAAATCAGACAGCTTCCTTTGAATATGAATCTTTTTTATGTCCATTCATTAATTCTTTGTGCTAATATTTCCTGAGTATATATAATGTACAAGGTGCTATTCTAGGGCCAAATTGAGTAGTGAACAAACAGGCAAAGCCCCAACTCTTACAAGGTTTTAATTTGGTGCATAGAGACAATAAACAAATAAATGAACAAGTACTATGAAGAAAGAAAAGCTGGATGGAGATGTGATATTTTGCCTATCTTTCTCCAATCCCCTAATTTACTTATATAGAATCTTGCATACATGGGGTCTAAATAAACTCGAACCGTCTTATCTCTGATTCTCTAAGGGGCTTCTTAAATATGCATTTCTTTCTCTGTAACCTTTTTCATGTCCCTCTAGGACATTGACTTTGAAATGTTGTGAATAATACAATTTAAGAAGGAACTGCATATAGGAAAGTAGGATGGAAAATCTGCACTGTCCTATAGCTGTCCAAAGAAACATACTTTTAATGGCTTTTCAATGCTCCTAAAAAATGAACAGCCAGGGCGTCAGATTTCCCCATCTAGAAGTTACATGATTGAAATCCCATGTTCCCACACAAGGAGAAACTGTGGTTAAAAATTCTCATGTATGTATGTATGTGTGTGTGTATGTGTTATGTGGCTTGTCTGACTCCAGCTGGAATATAGATTTGGTCCTAAGTCAGAAGAGAGTAATAAGATTGTTTTAAGGTTATTGATTTTAAAGATGGCAGGGGAGAAATTCTGGGCTATTACGTTCTTGAGTCCGAAAGTGAGAAACCTGTCATAAGAAAATAGGATTCAAACGTATCTGAACAGGCTTGGAGATTGATAGAGGAGTGCCTAGAAAACTGTAAACAGTAGAGCATGGAGGTGCATCATTCCAGCTAGGGATGGCATTTGAATGGTGCCATTAATGTGCAATAATCTATGAGCCAACATTAAGCATAAATGATTCACAGAAGTGAAAATACTCAGGTCCAGGTGCAAAATTGACATTCCTTAAGGAATCTGTTGAGTAACTCCAGATGCTTGTATTGAGGTTCCCTTGTAATTAATGTAACTTTTCCAGTTTTTTAAAAGCCTTAGACCTCACATCGGCTTGACTGTTTTAAAGCAACTTAGGTTTTCTTGTTTGTTCTGAAAAATATTAAATGCTCATATCTGCGTTAATTCAAATTTACCCAATAAAGGTAGACGTGATGTGTTGAGACTTTTATTAACTTAAAACTTTTGAGCTTTTAGTTTAAAATAAAATCATGGAGTGTAAATAAATTTGTGTTCATAAAAAATATTTCATATGATTTCATAGGAAAATGGGTTCTATGGGAGAAGGATAGAAGAGAATTTATAAAGACACCAGATCTCCAAGGATGTTAAATTGCCATAATATGAAAAATTAATAGTTAACAAAAGAACATTATTTTAAAATACTAAGGATATTAATTTTTAAAAACTCTCTCATTCCTGAAATATTTGGAGAAAAATGTTTAATGCATAAACTAAGCAGGGGTACATTTGTTTCTATTTTGAATGTTCTCCCATGGAGATTTGGCCTATCTTTTACACATACAAATATAAGCTGCCAGGAATCCTTAGGCATTAAGAGGATTTGAGGTACTTCAACATGGAGGTGAAGCTTATAAATATAAGACATTAAAGTCTTGAAAATATATCACCAGAGCCCAATGTGGGAAAAAAAAATCTAATGCCATATAAACTTAGGATTTTTCATGAAATCCTGAATTGTAGAAAATTATTTACAGGGGCGCCTGGGTGGCTCAGTCGTTAAGCGTCTGCCTTCGGCTCAGGTCATGATCCCAGGGTCCCTAGGATAGAGTCCCACATCGGGCTCCCTGCTCGGCGGGAAGCCTGCTTCTCCCTCTCCCACTCCCCCTGCTTGTGTTCCTGCTCTCACTATCTCTCTCTCTCTGTCAAATAAATAAATAAAATCTTAAAAAAAAAAGAAAATTATTTACAAAGTAAATCACTGTGTTTTGGAAAACCTTAAAAAATAATAATAACTAAAACACATAAATGCACAAAACTAATATTGTCATATTCTGAAAAATGTGGGAAATAAAAGCCCTTCAGAATGTGACATTGGTATCCTGTTTATTAAAGGAGAGCACTAGAAATTTGTTCTCAAAGAATTCTGTATGAAAATTATATTTGAAGGAATTAAAAGGTAAAACAAAAGAGAATGGAAAAGCTACTCTCAAGTTTCTCTTCAGGAACTTGTTTTAACCAGTTTGTAGTTGATTGATAAGACAGTCATGCAAACTTTTATTTCTCTAGGTTTGGACTACATTCCTTTTTTTAATATTATTTTATTATGTTATGTTAATCACCATACATTACATCATTAGTTTTTGATGTAGTGTTCCATGATTCATTGTTTGCGTATAACACCCAGTGCTCCATTCAGTACGTGCCTCTTTAATTTTTTTTTTGTTATGTTAATCACCATATATTACATCATTTGTTTTGGGCGTGCCTCTTTAATACCCATCACCAGGCTAACCCATTCCCCCACCCCCCTCCCCTCTAGAACCCTCAGTTTGTTTCTCAGAGTCCATAGTCTCTCATGGCTCGTCTCCCCCTCCGATATCCCCCCTTCATTTTTTCCTTCCTACTATCTTTTTTTTTTCTTTTTAAACATATAATGTATTATTTGTTTCAGAGGTACAGGTCTGTGATTCAACAGTCTTACACAATTTACAGTGCTCACCATAGCACATACCCTCCCCAATGTCTATCACCCAGCCACCCCATCCCTCCCACCCCCCACCACTCCAGCAACCCTCAGTTTGCTTCCGGAGATTAAGAATTCCTCATATCAGTGAGATCATATAATACATGTCTTTCTCTGATTGACTTATTTCGCTTAGCATAATACCTTCTAGTTCCATCCACGTTGTAGCAAATGGCAAGATTTCAGTTTTTAGGATGGCTGCATAATATTCCGTTATATATATATATATATATATATATATGCCACATCTTCTTTATCCATTCACCTGTTGATGGACATCTTGGTTCTTTCCATAGTTTGGCTATTGTGGACGTTGCTGCTATAAACATTGGGGTGCACATACCCCTTCAGATCCCTACATTTGTATCTTTGGGGTAAATACCCTGTAGTGCAATTGCTGGGTCTTATGGTAGCTTTTTTTCAACTTTTTGGGGAACCTCCATACTGTTTTCCAGAGTGGCTGCACCAGCTTGCATTCCCACCAACAGTGTAGGAGGGTTCCCCTTTCTCCGCATCCTCGCCAACATCTGTCGTTTCCTGATGTGTTAATTTTAGCCATTTTGGCTGGTGTGAGGTGGTATCTCATTGAGGTTTTGATTTGGATTTCCCTGATGCCGAGCGATGTTGAGCACTTTTTCATGTGTCTGTTGGCCATTTGAATGTCTTCTTTGGAAAAATGTCTGTTCATGTTTTCTGCCCATTTCTTGATTGGATTATTTGATCTTTGGGTGTTGAGTTTGATGAGTTCTTTATAGATTTTGGATACTAGCCCTTTATCTGATATGTCATTTGCAAGTATCTTCTCCCATTCTGTCGGTTGTCTTTTGGTTTTGTGGACTGTTTCTTTTGCTGTGCAAAAGCTTTTTATCTTGATGAGGTCCCAATAGTTCATTTTTGCCCTTGCTTCCCTTGCCTTTGGCAATGTTTCTAGGAAGAAGTTGCTGCGGCTGAGGTTGAAGAGGTTGCTGCTTGTCTTTTCCTTTTGATGAACTCCAGTCTCACACTTAGGTATTTCATCCATTTTGAGTCTATTTTTGTGTGTGGTGTAAGGAAATGGTAAAGTTTCATTCTTCTGCATGTGGCTATCCAATTTTCCAAACATCATTTGTTGAAGAGACTGTCTTTTTTCCATTGGACATTCTTTCCTGCTTTGTCAAAGATGAGTTGACCATAGAGTTGAGGGTCCATTTCTGGGCTCTCGATTCTGTTCCATTGATCTATGTGTCTGTTTTTGTGCCAGTACCATACTATCTTGATGATGACAGCTTTGTAATAGAGCTTGAAGTCCAGAATTGTGCTGCCACCAGCTTTGCTTTTCTTTTTCAATATTCCTCTGGCTATTCGGGGTCTCTTCTGGTTCCATACAAATTTTAGGATTATTTGTTCCATTTCTTTGAAAAAAGTGGATGGTATTTTGATAGGGATTGCATCGAATGTGTAGATTGCTCTAAGCAGCATTGACCTCTTCACAATATTTATTCTTCCAATCCATGAGCATGGAACGTTTTTCCATTTCTTTGTGTCTTCCTCAATTTCTTTCATGAGTATTTTATAGTTTTCTGAGTACAGATCCTTTGCCTCTTTGGTTAGATTTATTCCTAGGTATCTTATGGTTTTGGGTGCAACTGTAAATTGGATCAACTCCTTAATTTCTCTTTCTTCTGTCTTGTTGTTGGTGTATATAAATGCAACTGATTTCTGTGCCTTGATTTTATATCCTGCCACTTTACTGAATTCCTGTATGAGTTCTAGCAGTTTTGGGGTGGAGTCTTTTGGGTTTTCCACATAAAGTATCATACCATCTGCAAAGAGTGAGAGTTTGACTTCTTCTTTGCCGATTCGGATACCTTTTATTTCTTTTTGTTGTCTGATTGCTGTGGCTAGGACTTCTAGTACTATATTGAATAGCAGTGGTGATAGTGGACATCCCTGCCGTGTTCCCGACCTTAGGGGGAAAGCTCTCAGCTTTTCCCCATTGAGAATGATATTCGCTGTAGGTTTTTCATAGATGGCTTTTATGATATTGAGGTATGTACCCTCTATCCCTATACTCTGAAGAGTTTTAATCAAGAAAGGATGCTGTACTTTGTCAAATGCTTTTTCTGCATCTGTTGAGAGGATCATATGGTTCTTGTTCTTTCTTTTATTAATGTATTGTATCACATAGATTAATCGCGGATGTTGAACCAACCACACAGCCCAGGAATAAATCGCACTTGGTCGTGGTGAATAATCCTTTTAATGTACTGTTGGATCCTATTGGCTAGTATTTTGGTGAGAATTTCTGCATCTATGATCATCAGGGCTATTGGTCTGTAATTCTCCTTTTTGATGGGGTCTTTGTCTGATTTTGGGATCAAGGTAATGCTGCCCTCATAAAAATCAGTTTGGAAGTTTTCCTTCCATTTCTATTTTGGAACAGTTTCAGAAGAAATAGGTTTTAATTCTTTTTTAAATGTTTGGTAGAATTCCCCTGGGAAGCCATCTGGCCCTGGGCTCTTGTTTGTTGGGAGATTTTTGATGACTGCTTCAATTTCCTTAGTGGTTATAGGTCTGTTCATGTTTTCTATTTCTTCCTGGTTCAGTTTTGGTAGTTGTTACATCCCTAAGAATGTATCCATTTCTCCCAGAAAATCTAATTTGCTGGCATATAGTTGCTCATAATATATTCTTATAATTGTTTGTATTTCTTTGGTATTGGTTGTGATCTCTCCTCTTTCATTCATGATTTTGTTGATTTGGGTCATTCCTCTTTTCTTTTAGATAATTCTGAACAGGGGTTTATCAATCTTGTTAATTCTTTCAAAGAACCAGCTTCTAGTGTCGTTGATCTGTTCTACTGTTCTTTTGGTTTCTATTTCATTGATTTCTGCTCTGATCTTTATTTTTTCTCTTCTCCTGCTGGGTTTAGGCTTTATTTGCTGTTTTTTCTCTAGCTCCTTTAAGTGTAGGGTTAGATTGTGTATTTGAGACCGTTCTTATTTCTTTCTTTTCTTTTCTTTTTTTTTTTTTTTTTGAGACCTTTCTTGTTTCTTGAATAAGGCTTGTATTGCTATATACTTTCCTCTTAGGACCACCTTTGCTGCATCTCAAAGATTTTGAACGGTTGTGTTTTCATTTTCATTGGTTTCCATGAATTTTTTTTAATTCTTCTTTAATTTCCTGGTTGACCCATTCATTCTTTAGTGGGATGCTCTTTAGTCTCCATGTATTTGAGTTCTTTCTGATTTTCCTCTTGTGATTGAGTTCTAGTTTCAAAGCACTGTGGTCCGAAAATATGCAGGGAGTGATCCCAATCTTTTGGTACTGGTTGAGACCTGATTTGTGACCTAGGATGTGATCTATTCTGGAAAATGTTCCATGGGCACTAGAGAAGAATGTGTATTTCTTGCTTTGGGATGGAATGTTCTGAATATATCTGTGAAGTCCATTTGGTCCAGTGTGTCATTTAAAGTCTTTATTTCCTTGTTGATCTTTTGTTTAGATGATCTGTCCATTTCAGTCAGGGGGGTGTTGACGTCCCCCACTATTATTGTATTGTTGTCGATGTGTTTCTTTGCTTTTGTTATTAATTGGCTTATATAAGTGTCTGCTCCCATATTAGGGGCATAGATGTTTACAATTGTTAAATCTTCTTGTTGGATAGACCCTTTAAGTAGGGTATAGTGTCCTTCCTCATCTCTTATTACAGTCTTTGGTTTAAAATCTAATTTGTCTGATATAAGGATTGCCACCCCAGCCTTCTTTTGGTGTCATTAGCATGGTAAATGGTTTTCCACCCCCTCACTTTCAATCTGGGGGTGTCTTTGGGTCTAAAATGAGTCTCTTGCAGATAGCATATCGATGGGTCTTGTTTTTTTTATCCAATCTGATAGCCTGTGTCTTTTGATTGGGGCATTTAGCCCATTTACATTCAGGGGAACTATTGAAAGATATGAATTTAATGCCATTGTATTGCCTGTAAGGTGACTTTTACTGTATAGTGTCTGTGTTCCTTTCTGGTCTATGCTGCTTTTAGGCTCTCTCTTTGCTTAGAGGACCCCTTCCTATATTTCTTGGAGGGCTGGTTTCGTGTTTGCAAATTCCTTTAGCTTTTGTTTGTCCTGGAAGCTTTTTATCTCTCCTATTTTCAATGACAGCCTAGCTGGATATAGTATTCTTGGGTGCATATTTTCTCATTTAGTGCTCTGAATACATCATGCCAGTCCTTTCTGGCCTGCCAGGTCTCTGTGGATAAGTCTGCTGCCAATCTAATGTTTCTACCATTGTAGGTTACAGACCTCTTGTCTTGAGCTGCTTATAGGATTTTCTCTCTGTCCCTGAGACTTGTAAGTTTTACTGTTAGATGTTGGAGTTTTGACCTATTTTTATTGATTTTGGGGGTGTTCTCAGTGCCTCCTGGATTTTGATGCCTGTTTCCTTCCCCACATTAGGGAAGTTCTCTGCTATAATTTGCTCCTATATACCTTCTGCCCCTCTCTCTCTTTCTTCTTCTTCTGAGATCCCAGTTATTCTAATACTGTTTCATCTTATGGTAATCTCTCAAATTCTGCCCTCGTGATCCAGTAGTTGTTTATCTCTCTTTTTCTCAGCTTCTTTATTCTCCATCATTTGGCCTTCTATATCACTAATTCTCTCTCTGCCTCATTTATCCTAGCAGTTAGAGCCTCCATTTTTGATTGCACCTCATTAATAGCCTTTTTGATTTCGACTTGGCTAGACTTTAGTTCTTTTATTTCTCCAGAAAGGGTTTCTCTAATATCTTCCATGCTTTTTTTTAAGCCTAGCTAGTATCTTTGTAATTGTCATTTTAAACTCTAGTTCTGACATCTTACTAATGTCTGTATTGATTAGGTCCCTGGCAGTCGGTACTGCCTCTTGTTCTTTTTTTTGAGGTGAGTTTTTCCATCTTGTCATTTTGTCCAGAGGAGAACAGATGAATGAGAGAACAAAATGCTAACAGGGTAACAATGACCCCAGAAAAATACACTAAATCAGAAGAGACTTTCCAGAAAGTGGTCACTTTTCTGTTCAGAGAGTTGCTGCTATTCTTTTCTTCGATCTCCTGTTGAGTTCGTAGGGGTTCAGAATGGTTTGATACCTATCTAGTTGAATTCCTGGGACCAGATGAAATTTAGGTCTCTTAATCTTCCGCCATTTTGCTCCTCCTCTCTAGATTTTGACTAAATTCTTATGTTAAATGAGATACTTGTATTTAAAGGATAACTTTGCTCTTTAAGCAATTTTATATGGATATTTAAATAACAGTGTATTTCACATTTAGAATGAAGATATAATAGTTAGATTTTTTATTTTTATTTTTTTAAAGATTTTATTTATTTACTTGAGATAGAGAGAGATAGAACAAGCTGAGGGGAGCAGTAGAGGGAGAGAGAGAAGCAGATTTCCCGCTGAGCAGGTAGTCTGATGTGGGGCTCAATCCCAGAACCCTGGGATCATGACCTAAGCTGAAGGCAGATGTGTAACCAACTGAGCTACCCAGGAGCGCCACAGATTTTTTAAAATGAAAACAAAAGAAGAATAAAAATTAGGTCTACAATTTAATGTAAATTACCATCAGCATGCATCGTCCCTCTTCCTTGATTTATTGACTCATTAAAAATCTATTTCTTTTCTTTTAAATCTATTTCTAGCATTAACCCTTTTTCAAAATCCAGTTCCAAGATGAGAAAAGGTATACCTCTGTACCCAGCAGACCCACAATCTGGGATGAAAGGGGAGTACTCACAAATACTTTTTTATTTTGTCGGTAAATGCTAAAAGATTGATGATTAGGGAATTACAAGGGCACAAAGTTTGGCATACCATCTTTACCTTATGGATATTAAGGAAGATTTTGTGTGGAGAAGGTGATATTGAGTTGAACTTGAGGTATGCCTAGGGAGTTGGCCAAATGAAAGAGGGGCAGACAGGAATTCTAAGCAGAGAGAATAGTAATAAAGTGAGGAGCAGCAGATAGTGTCTTTTCTATCTTGCCATGTTACTGTATAATCACTCCAGTTCAAAACTAATTATTCTATTACTGAGAGAATATTGTATTCTATTATAAACATTATAATATTTACTGAGCATCTAGTATGCACCCAGCACTATGCTGGATGCTGGGGTGATAGAGAAGGTCTGTAAAATCCTGCCCCTATTAACAAGGAAGTTAATTACTGAATGGAAAAAACAGATCAGTTCAAGAAAAAAGTGTTAAGAATCATCAAGGTGATACAGATTAAAGCAACTAAGACTTTGTATCCTATTATAGCAAAGCTTTACTGGATTACAGGAAGATGTTTCTCTTTATGCTTTAATAGGCAGAAGATGTTTCCCAAGTTTGATGTTTTGTTGTATACCCTGCTGATTTACAATATGAAAAACATGCTCTCTGTTTAGAAGGCAACTTGCAGTTTGGGGCTGGGGGAGAGCCTTTTCCTACCTCACTTGGTCCCTTTGTTGTTTACTTCCTCGCTTGCTGCTGAATTCTTCACAATATTTTTATCACATAGTCTCTTGGAGCAGAGATGGATTACGTAATAATTCATGATCTCTACCTAAGAGTTGTTGTTAGAAAAACAAAGGGAAGTCACAAACATGATACTTGTACTTGAAACAACTCTGCCACGCAGTTTGGCACTAGAATGTGTGATCTGGTTAAAGGATAAGTCCAGCTCTCTTTTAAACCAGTTGACTGAGTTTATTTTGGGGGGACTAACCATACAGATGATTTCTCTTTATACTAAAAATTTTTCAAATGTAGACATATTCTTAATCTCTTTACTGGCTAATGGGTCGATCTCACTATCACACCTGCTTTAGTTAGGTATGCACACACTGAAATCATGACCTGTATATGATCTAAGACATTAAGTAATTATGTTACATTACTTAGATAAAAGCCTCAATCTGCTTTGTCAACCACTACCATTATTTGAGAGGCCTAGGAAAGTTAAATTATGAACAGAAAAAGACACAATTCACATCTCGCATTATTTTATAGTCCTTTGGGTTCTGGTAAGGTTGAGCGGTCAGTGGCTCTGGCTGGTGGATATCAATGACCCCATTGGAAATTGTTGGACGATGAACAAATGGTTAAGACTCATATCTTTTTCTGGATGTGATAATTGAACTGAGGTGAATCCCTTGAGCAAGAAGATTAGATGGGCTAGAACTAATAGTGAAGGAAACTCTATTTTCCGGTTTATTCCAACTTCACTCTAGGGACGTAAAACTTCAATTTACTGGCTGAGCAAAGGTCATGAGGTGATGTGCAAGCAATGTTACAGTCAGATTTCAAGGTGTCTGGAGTGGGTATCATTTAGAATCCAAAAGCTTAGGGTTAGAGTAGGATGATTTCAAGTATCAGCAGCAAATTTGTACCTGTGCTCAAAATTTAGCTTGGAAAAAGCAGTTTCTCTAGTAAGAAGTCTATAAATAAAAGATATGCACTGAGGACTGACAGAATATCCCAACTGTGATAACTAAAGTTGATGTCTTTTTTTTCTTACTGAAGATAATATTTATTTTTAAAAACTTATTTGGAATTAAGCACAATTACTTACCCAGAGTTCTTTACAATTACTCTCATTTGTTCATTTATTCTTCCATTCATTCATTAAAAATATGTTTATTGAGACTCCATTATGTAAACCAGAGCTGGAGATTCAGGCATTAAAAAGACAGGCTTGGCCCTAGCTCTCCTAAAGCTCATATTCAAGGAGAGCACATGGGCAAAACAATTAATTTCATAAGTGGTCATTAAATTACAATTGAGATTGGAGATCCTGAGGATGGTAAAGCGTGCTTAGAGCATAACTGTGGGAATCTGATATAGTCTGGGGTTAAAGCATGGTTCATTGAGACAAGAAATTCCACTGATCCCTAAAGGATGGAGAGATGTGAATAAAAGAAGTATGAATCGATGGAAATAGTGTTGTACAGAAAGCAGCATATGCAAACCTCCTGAAGTGGATGGCCCGGGGAAGGCCAGGGTCTCAGGAGATAGAGATAATGGAACACGATAGGTGGGTAAGGGAGCTCCCACTCTGCTGTGCTTTCTATTAGCACGCAAAGGGCATGATCTTTATTTTAAGAACAACAAAAACATATAAAAGGGTTTTAAATAAAGATTGACATGGCCATATTTTCATTTTAAAAGGAGTGCTCTGGGGGCACCTGGGGGCTCAGTCAGTTAAGCGTCTGCCTGCAGCTCAGGTCATGATCCCGGGGTCCTGGGATCAAGCCTCGTGTGGGGCACTCTGCTCAGTGGGGAGTCTGCTTCTCCCTCTCCCATTTCCTCTCCCCCTGCTGTGCTCTCACTCACTCACTCTCTCAAATGAATAAATAAAAAAATCTTAAAAAAAAAAGAGTGCTCTGGATGCAGCATGATGCTTCTGGATTGAAAATGAGAAGAGTAAAGAAGACTAGTTAGGAAACCATTTCTATAATTCAGAGAGACACTAATAGAAGCTTGGACTAGGGTGATGGCACTATAACTGGAGAAAATAAACAGAAATGGGAGAAATTTAAGAGGTGAAATGGACAGGATTGGGTGATTAATTGAAAATGGGGATGGGCAAGGATGGTTTGAAGAATGACTTCCTTTTTTAGGTTCTGTGTAATTAGGCACAGTGTTACTATTTATTGATTAAGAGAAAACACTGAGGAAGGAAGAATTTTGGGAGCAATCGTTGATAAACTTGAATAAATTAATGATCCATAAACATATTGCATTCTAACAAAGTAGATGAAACAAAATATTCACGTTTTGATAGCACTTTTCTGTCACCTGGGCAGTGACCAATATGTTTAACACAAATGTATCTCCTTTCATGGATAAAGTAACTGATTACAGCTCTGGGGAAAAAAAAAAGTTAGAGGAAACTAATTTTTATTGAGCAACTACTATGTCCAGACACTATCCTTTTTGGGCTACGTATCTTACTTCATTGACTCTGTACACCTATCCTAGGAGAAGCAATTACTATCATTCCTATTAAAGAACAGAGACTAATGAAGCTCATTTAAATTTGCCAAGTTTTCACAGTAAATGGCGGAGTCAGTCTTTATAATTCCATGTCTTTTCAACTCTAAACCACATGCTTATGGAAGCAGCAAATATGTATCAAATGCCTACCCTGAGAATTTAGCCTTCAGGCTGAGAAATAGACCTGTAAGGAGGCAAGTACAATTAGCGAGAAGGGCTAAGACATATCCAGATGCTCAGGAAACATTTGGAGGAGTAGCCTCTAAGGCCATCACGGGCATATCAATTAAAACTGTCTGAAAGAGTTATCTTCAAGTATACGACCTGAAGAATGCAGAGTCTGGAAGTCTTTTCACTGTACTTAAAAATATTTTCAAAATGAAGGAAATTGAATATCTTTAATTCAAGTTATCTAGATAATTACATTAATTGTCCATATTGCCTAAATTTTCACTTTCTACTTCATTGCCCACTCATGCAGTTGTGACTTCAGAAATGGAAGTGTTACAAGACGAATGATCTTACCATGTGGCAGAGAACTAAATGTAAATTGATTTTATAACAATATGATTTACCAGTAAATGATATTCAGCTCTTTTGTGTAATCATCTACATGTACTGATCTATGACACTTTGATCATACCTTCCATGGTTTCTCTCTTTATTCAATATATTTGGCTTTGTCTGTCTTCCTTCATAGGTTATGGACTTTCATTTTCAATTTTATTTTTCTGTGTAACAAGATTTCAGATTACTTTGTCTTTATTGTATCCCTGAATCATATAAACACAAAGTATATGAATATGCCTTTTTAAAAAAGATTTTATTTATTTATTTATTTGAGAGAGAGAATGAAAGAGAGAGAGAGCATGAGAGGGGGGAGGGTCAGAGGGAGAAGCAGACTCCCCGCTGAGCAGGGAGCCCGATGCCGGACTCGATCCTGGGACTCCAGGATCATGACCTGAGCCGAAGGCAGTCGCTTAACCAACTGAGCCACCCCGGTGCCTTTGTAGTTTCAATTTTCCTTATTTGGTATTTGTGAATATTGTTGACTTCCATCCACATCTCTTCCGCCCACATGTTTATTTTGAAGACCATGTAGTAAATGAGGAGCACAAAATTCTACTAAGCACCTAACTACATTTCTGGTCTTGCTTTGCTATCTTCAGCTAGCTTTTAATCTCCATGAATGTTAAATGACTTTCAGTTTTTAGAATGAAGTATTATGGTACATTGCCAGATACATGACTGTTAAAACACCCACAGACTTTTGGCAGGGAATAAATCAGTGAATGTTCGTATGGGTGAATGGTGTCTTAACAAGGGAACCATATGTGTTCCAATGAAAGGTTTTATGAAACCAGAACTATATATGTTCCAAGGAAAGGTTTTATGGAATGATATATGTAATTAAAAGAGTAAATATATATAATTAAAAAAGAAAAATGTATTGAGAAATTTCTGCCACCCGAAAACTTAGATTTTTTAGAATGTGAAAGCTACAGAGCTTCTTTGATAAGTAAAGGGCAGCTTTCCTTTATCTCTGATGGCTATCTCTGGAGTGGCCTTATGTCCACGTGAAAACTTGCACATGTAATAGCAGCTTTCTCATAACTGCCAAAAACTAAAAGTAACCAAGATGTCCTTCAATAGCAGAATGGATAAACTGTGGCATATTTACACATGGAATATCATTCAGTGATAATAACGAAATGGGCTGTCAAGCCATGAAAAGACATAAAGGTAAGTTGCTAAGTGAAGGGAGCTGGTATGGAAAAGCTTCACACTGTATGAACAAGACTACAGAGATAGTAAATATATCAATGATTGCCAAGGGTTTGGTTTTGGGGAGATTGGAATAGGTGAAACAAGGGATATATCTGGGGGGGGTTAAAATTATTCTTCATGACACTGTAATCATGGATCCATGTCACTATGCATTTGTCAAAATTCATAGAATTGCAGAGTATAAAGAGTGAATCCTCATGTACACAAATTAAAAAAATATTTAGGAGATGATGTATCTGTGGATGGAATGTAGAATGTGGCAAAATAATCAACCATACTACAAATGTATGAAACAACCTCACTAAAAGAGGTAAGAGAAGAATACACTAACATAAATAACTCTGGAAACATGTGGTATCTTTGAAACTAAAGGCAAAAAACAAACAACAAAAAATAAGTGCACAAAAAACCAAGCACTGTACTCTTGTTGATACCATTATGCATACATACTGGGATTGAATAGCTCATTGATTTGACAGCAGATGCTGCAAGATTACATATCAGCAAGGAGAAGGAGATAAAATGCCTCATATGGTAATGCATTGGAATTGGAGACATCAATTGGAACTTATTTTGACAATACAGATATAAATTGTTACATATGAAATTTTTATAGATATGAGCATATACATGGGTTAGTACACACATACCACACACACACACACACACACACACACACATTTCTGTGTTTTGTCTGAGAGGGTTTAGAAGCAAAAACACCCAAGTAGCAATGAGCATACCTATGCTCAAATCTTGACTTCTAATACGATTCTCCAATAAAAGGAACCAAGTATCCTAGGAGAAAGGAATGATTCTAGGAATGGGTGGGAAACACACAACATGAGCTTAGTGCATCTTGTAGTGACAGAAAGTAAGGAAGTTATAATTAAAAAAAAAAAACACCCTTAATTATGGGAATATGTTGAAGGGACACAGAAAATATATTGGCAACTAAACAGTTCCCAACTGGTTAAAGCAGGAACAATTTGAGCTACAAAATAAAGTAATACTGGATTATCACCCAAAGTATAAAATAAATACCCATTAGTCCATACTTACATTAATAAGTAATTCAGCAACTACATTAACAGGGGATAAGAGAAAAATTGCCATGCAGAGGAATTCCAAATAATTTATATAGATAATTTGTCCTCAGAAGGTGGTGCAGGCCACACATAGTGAATTCCTTCCCGAAAGTACAATCTGGAAAGGGGGAAAAGAGTAACTTTCCCATGGAGAAACCTGATAGACACTATTTCAGTCAGGTGACCAGATTCAGTATCGACAGTCATGTTGACCTTATATACTCTTGATAAAATGGTACTTTTGCTCTGTGGTCTTTTTCGCTAAAACTCATTAGCCCAGTCTCATCATGAGGAAAACATACGCCAAAGCCTAACTGAGGAACACTCTACAAAACACCTGATCAGTATTCCTCAAAGCTCTCAAGTCCATCAAAATCAAGGTTAAGTCTGAGAAACTTGCAGACAAGAGGAGTCTAAGGAGGCACAACTACTAAATGTAATGTATCCTTGATGAGAACCTGGAACAGAAAAAAGACAGTAAGTAAAAACTGAAGTAATCTGATAAATATGGACATCTGTTAATTTAGCAATATTGGCTCATTAGTTGTAACAAATGTACCTTTCTAATGTAAGATGTTAATAATAGAGGAAGTTGAGCATGGAGTATATAGGAATTCTATGTATTAGTTTTGCAACTTTTTGGTAAGTCTAGAACTACTCTAAAAGTTTATTTTAAAAATAATAACAAATTTTTGTCATCTGAAAGCTTGGACTTGGAAGTTGACAGGTACAAAGATTGTTTGAGAAATAAAGGAAGATTCTCTCTCTTTTCTGAGGTTTACCTTGAGATAGAGATCTAAAAGAAGAAGAGTAATGATAATTTCTATATGTTTCATATATACAGATATGTGTGTGTATTTAAGTAAAAGAAAAAATAATCATGTGATAAATAATATCTACATAGTTTCAGTCTTTAATTCCTGAAAACAGTAAACACATTCTTAAACCATTCATTTATTCATTCATCTTTTTTTCCACTCAGCAAACATTTACTCAGTGCCAACCATACAGTCTGTGCTCTTCTAACATCTGTGGGAAAGAACACAAGCAAGATTTCTGCCATCACAGAACTTAAATTATAATGAGGGAAAAGGGATAATCAACAAGTAAATATAGCTTTAGGTCTTACATTTTCAATGAGGGAATGTATAGGATGTCAGAATAGTTTGGTAGTCTTGGAAAGGCCTTTTTGAGAAAGTGCTATTTCAACTGAGACCTGCAAATAGAAGGAGTGAAGCACAAGAAATAACTGGAAGAAGAGTGCTGGATACAGAAGAAACAGCTTAAAAATGTCTTGGTAGTTGGAACAAGATTGATGTGTTAAAAGAAGAGCCTATACAAACTAGAGTAGGTGGTATCTCTACACTTAACACCTCCTCTCTGTTCTTTCAATACATCAGTCTTGTAGGAGATAGAGGGAGAATGAGAGAGATGTAGGAAACACTGATGGTTTTAAGGGTAGAAAGGCTTTTATTACAGAGTATTAAGAATTGTTTGAATGACTGAAGAAAGACTTAAGTTCTAAACTTTAGAAATGATTCTCAAGCTACAACAGGGAACCCAGCCACCATGGGAACTGTGCGTCTTCTAAGATCAGGCAACATGACTACAGAATTCCATTCCTACTGGCATGATTCAGAAAAATATTACTGCCAGATCTAGAATCAAAGCTCTCTGACACACTCTACGAAAACTAAACGGACACCTCACACTTGAAACCCTTGAATATAATGGCTGGCCTTTGAGAACTCTACCAGTGGTTCTATGGCAGAAATAAATCCTCTGAAGATTCTGCCTGTCAGGCAGAAGCAGCAAACCACTAGGAATTCTGCCCTCCCATGAGTTTTGCCTCTCAATCCACATGAGAAGGCATTGATTTATTCAAAACAAAAGCCCATTTTTAATCACAGGTTCCAGGAAGTCTGTTAAACATAATTCGCTGTACACACTCTCCATTGTGGGAAGCACATTGGAAGTAGAAAGGGCTGATGGTTTCAAGGATAGCAAGTGATTGTGTCAAATGTTACTCCAAAAAATTGGGGCTGGAGATATGCCAATTGAATTAGAAAATATAGAGCTCATTAGTGCCCTTGACAAATGCAGTTTCTGTTAGAATCATGAGAATAGAATACACTAGTTAAAGACATGCAAAGAAATGCACATGAATTAAACTCTAAGCCAAAGCATTACGAGAAATCAAGGATTAGGTCCTAACACTCAACTCATGGCTTCCCAGCAGACATTTAATGTGAAGGTTCCGAAGAGGGCAGTTCAAAGATCATAGAGTCAAATTGATGGGCTAGAGGTGGCTTGCCTTCAAAGTATGGCTATCAGTGTTTTATTAAGCTAAGCAAATCCAGAAACATGTTAAGAACTGGATATGTCTTTATTTCCCCAGCTGGCCAGGTTGACAGTGAGAATGTAGACAAGCATCAAGTCCAAATAATAAAGATAAAGTTTCAAAGTAGATAAACAGTTTATTCAGGACTTTTGGAACCAAATGGGACTGTTTCTAGTAAAGGTACAGAAAAGTTTCCATAAGAGGATCATGAATTGATGGTTTGTATATCAGGGCTTTCTTCCCCACCATGTGAATGCTGCATGATGCACAAGTGAGCATGACTGTGGCTAAAAGTACCTCTGTTTTGGCAAAGAAATATGAAATGATTAGCTGTATGTTGAAGTAAAATATTTTTTCCTTCTATGCTGCCTCTCAGGGTGGGATAAATAAATCAACAAAGGACTTTAGTTCAGCTTTGGTTTAATAAAGCAGTTATTCATAGGATTCTACTTCCAAAAATTCATGTTTTACCCAATGGAAAAAAATATTCCAAGATGCAACATATCATGCTGTCTACTGACTCCAAAGTAAATACAAACATGTCTACATTCTGTAAACACAAATTGTAAATTGATCCTCCCTTTCACTACATATCACAAAGTTTCCAGTCACTTCTTTATCTCTGTCCTCCACTAAATGATTTGCCCCCCCCAAAAATCGTCATTTGACTTTAGAGGTCCTGTTTGAGAGATAACTGAGTGTAACCTTCACATGAGAACTTTTCTTGGTTTCCTAATTTCTATTATGAGTGGCAAAAATAGCATCATACTTTCTACTTATTAGACAATGTAAACAATGTTTCTTTTATTTCCTTTCTTTTTTTTTTTAAGATTTTATTCATTTATTCATGAAAGAGACAGAGGGAGAGAGAGAGGGAGAGAGAGAGAGAGAGAAGCAGAGGGAGAAGCAGGCTCCCAAGGAGCAGGGAGCCTGATGCCGGACTCGATCCCAGGACCCTGGGATCATGACCTGAGCCGAAGGCAGACGCTTAACCATCTGAGCCACCCAGGCGCCCTCTTTCTTTTTTTCTTTTCTTCCCTTTTTCCTTCCTATCATTTGGCTAGTTCTTTCTTTCCTTTTAACCCATGGGCATATGTCCCTCTATGAATTTCTTCCCTATCTCTCTTTTACTCTAACCTATATTAGGGTATTCTCCTTCCCTTTCTTTCTTCTTTCTCCAGACAGATTCCTTTTCTTCCCTTCTTCCCCATTGCTCTCCAGTGTCTTCCTCTTCCTTTACTTCCCTGCTCAGATGACATTTCACAGAGGAAAGCAGAGAAAGCTTCTATCCAGTATCCTGAAGGAAAGTGTGTCAGGATCACTTTTCATCTGTGGTTTGGTTTCCTTCTGCCCTGAAAAGTATTGTCATAGGATTTGTGAATGGTGAAGAGATCACTGATGTAAGTCTGCACCACCAGTTTTGTTTCTTTGACTTTTATCTTTTCCTAAGTTATATTTCATTCCCAAAACCAAGTTTCTTGCATCTAGATCATAATGAATTTTTTTTGTTTGTTTATCCCTTAAAAATACTAGCGTAAGATGCTACCAATCACTAAAATAACTGACTTTTCAGGGATAGTGAAATAGTCATTTCAGGGCTTACCCAGTAATAAGTCTAATAACCTGAATAATCTTGATTTTTCTTATAAGAACTTAAAAAAAAACCTCTTTTCCATAAATAAAATAATTCAGATGTTTCCCCTAAATGATTATGGTGGTTTTCTTATTTATTATACTATATTAACATACAGATATGCAATCTTTAGATTTTTTTTTTTTTGGTAGTTTCTCATTCTATAGTGGACTTTTCTTAAAGAAAAACCTGTGATTGGCAGATTTAAACATGACTATATTGTCTCTTTTCACAGGTTACCAACTTCTGCAATGGATTTTTTTGAGTGTGACATTCAGAGTACCTCATTACAAAGTTATGTTAATGTGAAATTAGTTTTCTTTCAACATAAGTATTCAGTTATAATTATAAATATAAATTCCTGAGTAGCTGTGGTCTCTGGGCCTCAAATTTATATGAGACTGTAGAACCCACAGAAATTAACTGAAGACTCCCCTCTGTCATTTTTTTTTTTTAACAACCCTCAATGGAAGCATTCAAATAAAATGTTACAGTTAACACATCCAGAACCAAACTGTTTGGATATCATTTTGTAGCTGGTCTTTGGAAGGTTTTGTCATATTGTCAAGGTCACCTAAGTAAGAGGTAACATAGACATTATTCTTCACAATATTCACTTTCTTTCCATTTTTCTATTGTTTCTTGATTCAGCTTTGAGGACTGACAGGTATACAATTGTCAAGAACTAGCAAAGCAAAATAATGAAATAATTATATTTTGAGTGATGAAACTGTTGTGAATACCGGTGGAAATTTCCTGAAGGCAATAGCCCACACTGCGCTTCTCTCTCAGCTTCCTCCTGCCCCTTGTCTTTCTTCACTAACTATAACCAATATCCAGTGTTCCTGGTTCACTACAGCAGAAGCTTGAGAGGACTATAGCTGTCCCCAAACTCCCCGCCCTCCCCACTCTCCCCCACTCCCACTCCGTCCCCTTTTTCTCTTTCTGTCTTATCAAAATTGAAACTCCAGAGCAGCATATCCACACTCTCAGTCATTCTGTGTCATGCTTGTGATCCTCTCGGCCAGTCCCTCAGCAAGTTAAATTTTGAGGAGGCTTGCTCATGTAACTTTTCACCAGATAGAGTGAGCATGGCAAAACAGAACAAAACAAAATGGTGACTCCTTTCCTAAGTTGAAAAGTTTACCTGAGTCCATGGAAGAAAGGAAAGTGGGTTGGCAGACCAATGTCCAAAACCCACCCAGCCAATGAAAACCACTTGTGTATTACTCCTTGAATAGTACAGATTTTATTGATCATTGCTGACATTATTATAGATTATTTTGTTTTTCATTAGCTCCAGATGCAATTTTGAATTTTCAATTTGGCTGCTGGTTTATTCAATGTAGACATTCTTCTGAAAGGTAAATTATGGTGTGTATGTGTGTGTTTTTATGTCTTTGAATTTAGGATAAGCACTGCAAAGTGGATAAAGTCTTGAGGATGTTAATTGTCATCATTTGCAAACATGTACACATAAATGGTGAATGGAAAATAGCAGATAATTACATGGAAAATAAGCACGTGATACTATGTGGAATCTTGTATGTCAACTAAAAGAAAAAAATACACAAAGGTAAAGAAAAACCCAAGCCCTACATAACTGGCTCCTCTCTCAATGAGAAGTGCCTCTCCCTTCTGTGGTGAGCCTGGGCCCATAAATAACAGTAGCATTCTGGTGCTGAGAGAAATAATGTGTCAAGAGCCCTGGGGTTGGCATCAGATATTCTGGGCTTAGTGATATCTCCATCACATTTAGATTGTGCATGAACCTGGGCAAGACGACTGACTCTCCTCCACCCTTGGTTTTCTCATTCATGAAAAAAAAATGTAGGTTGAAATCATTTTGTAAGTTATAAATCTATGATAATGTAACATTTCTTTTATTTTAATAAGACCAAACCATTGACTGACTAATGAGTACGACACTCTTCGACCTCTATACAGACACTCCTCACTTGAGATTAGAGGAAGAAAGAAAATTAACTCAATCCCCAGGAAAAGTGGTTTAGCTTTCTTGGCTGATGTTTACTGTAGGAAAGAGGGTTGACTGGTGTTTTGTTTAAGGGACACATTTGGCAGGCACTGGGCTTGACATGACATCTGGGTGTGCTTTGTTTTGTTTTCATTAAGCCCACACTGCATTTTAGAGGCCATGTGAGTAGGTAGCCTTATGCTAGGTCATAGTACAAGCAGTTTATACCCATATTCCTTGTATTAGGCTCCGTGACACTGTTATGTTGACTTGCCACCCCCTTTAGGAGGTTGAGTTTGGGACCTCGTCCTTCATCAAATATTCATTGTCTCTGTGAAAAGCCCCAGACATTCCAAGGCACCAGAGAACAGAAGCATGAGACTTGATATATGTCTTCTAAGATTTGGCTAATGCTCTGATTGGGAAGCAAAATTAAGTAGAAAAGAAATTGCAATATACAGCAGTGTTCAATAAATTCCATATGCATTAAGAGAATAGTGCTGTGGGAGCAATTTTATCCAGCCCAGGTGATGAGGAAGAACTAGGTGGAGAAGAAAATAACTCCGAAGAGTGGGAGAAACTGTGGAGGGCGGGGAAGGAAAGGTTGGGAACAAGAAAGCACTGCAGACACGGAGAATGCCAAAAGACTCTTGGAGGCTCTTTGAAAGAAATTTACTTTCTAAATGCCTGGATGCATTTGTGTTACCATCAGGCAACCTTTCTATTTTTACATTGCAAATCACAAATAAAATACCCCAAGGGATCAACTGATATTAAATGTAATTGCTATAAATATAATAACATACTAAAATACTGTCCTGCTATTATTATCTATGCTGGTACGGTTAAATATGTATTTAAAAATAACCAAGATTTAATTAAATTAGATTAATCAGAGTGGCAACACTTACATTACTACCTGTTGTATTACGTTAAGAGTTATGATGCTCTCAGTCAATGACCATGACAAGTCTATTAAAAAGCTTTCAATTATAATTTAGTATCTGTAATATATAGGAACTGAAAGCATAAGGTAGTCTTTTCCTCAATCAGATCATACCTGAACTGAGCATAACTCCTGGTTGGTTAAGACTGATAGTAAAGAGTAGTAAAAACAGTTCTGAACAAGCAACTATAAGACCTATGTTTTGTTCTGAACTCTGTCCTTATCTAACTGGGAAGTTTTGATTCATGATTCCTTGAGAACAATCTTGACACCTTACTGATTAAGTGGATGGAAAATAAATATAAGCCTTGAAGTGCCTTTCAAAAAACGGCAGGGTTGGCAACGGAACCAGAAATTTCTGGAAAGTTTCTGGAATTTCTGGAAAGTGACCATCTCTAAACCAGGAATTCACCAACTTTGTCTACATTGTTTATACTGAAATTTCTTGCCTTTCCAATGACACAAAATTGGCATTGGGTTTTTTACTAACCACGCTGTTCTGGCTCAGTGTGAAAGGAAGGCTATAGAGAAAGCACCATGTACAGAAGGAAAACTGTGGATGTGTTGCAATCATTGGAGCCAATGTCTCTAATTCTTTTGGGAGTCTGAAGCTGACCATGGCGTAAAGAATTACAGGAAAGGGATCCATCTATTTGACAACTGTTTGGAGCAGGATTGGTCACATGCATGAGAGTGGTCCTTTTTCTGTATACTGTAATCACTTATAAGATATAGGGCCATACTGCTCCGTGGAATCTTAAATGATGTTGTGTGACAGCCAGGGTTTTTCTTGCAGGTAGCAGAGTACATTCCAAATAGTTTAAGCAAGAATGAATTTACTAAGGCATAGTTGATAGTTTATGGAACATCAGAGAAGTCAGAGAACCAGATTGTGTTTCACGGAGTCAGGAAAAATGCTCAACCACACCATGGAACTCTTTTAGGGGAAATGACCGTGAAGTTGATACCCATTCTTAGGAAACTATGCAGCCATATGGATGCCCATATTCCACCATGCTGTCCAGAGCATCTGATTTCCCTTTGACTGGTTGCCATGTTATGCAGGTGCACTGATTGGAAGAAACTGATCACAGTCCTGCAGCCTCACTGGAAGGGAGTCAATGACATTTGTGTTTAACTTTCTGGTCTAAATAGTAAAGAAAAGGAAACTAGACAAATGTTGGAACGTATGTTAAGTGAGCCAAATATCAGCGTCCAATACAAGTAATATCAAATAATAATAATTACAACAACGGTCTAAATGTATTTAGCACTTATTGTCTGCAAAACCTTGCTCTAAGCCCACTAGTTGTTTTATAAATTCAATCCTTAGGAACAAATTGCAATGTAAGTATTCACCCACATTTTACAGAAAATGAGGTTTAAGAGATATAGTTAGTTGTCCCAGGTCAAATAGTTGCTGAATGGCACAGCTAGACAATGGATCCCAGCCACCTGGCTCCAGAGGCCATGACCTTTTAACCACTATCACCCACTACCTCTCATGCACAGAGGAGGACACCCTGACAATGAGGGAAGGAAGGAGTGTGGCAAATGTTAACTGTTAAATAATCAAAATCAGCCCAACTTTATTGGCTTTGTTAAATGGATGGGCTTTGATCTAGAATTTGGCCCCAAACTGGAATGTGACTCTAGCTAGGACAGAGAGCAAAGCTACCAAGCAGAGGAGTTTTTCTCTTCTAGGACACAGTAAAGTTTGTGCAGCTTGGCTGTGCTGTGCAGGAGAATGAGGAGCGTTCTGGCTATTTCTATTCCTTCCAGCCCTGCCTTTTGCTTTACTGACATAAGAAACCTTGACTGGTGGCATGGCAGAGAAATGTGTTCAGGAAAGGTCAGGGGAGATTGTGTTCTGCCTCTTGACATCATCAAGAAAATCTTTGGCCTCATTGTAATTACAGATCTTTATCAATGGCCAGGAGAGGAGACAGTGAGGATGCAGTTTGGTTTCCAAATCCCAGGCTGATTGTGGAACATAAAAATGGAGAAAAATCATCTCTGACTTGTAAACAGAAAATCTGAAATGGTAATCATTGAGAAAAAACAAATATTGACTCAGTATAACAGTTTTTATAACTACACTTTAAAAATGCATCAGACCAGATTTACTAGAACAACAGTGGCTGCCCTTTCTTATTTGATGTTTTTATTGTTTGATTTTGATGTGAAATTTTTGTCCTTTGATGTCTAGATTGTCAGGACACATATGCCTGTTAATTACTTTATTTAGAAATACCATTGTTCAGATGTTAACATGGCTCATGTTTGGACTTCCTGGGGACAATAAGGCTCTCTAGGGGGTACTTTGCCTGATGAAAATGTTGTTTCTGAATGATCATTCCTTCCTGGCATAAGTCTCCTAATAAATACCACTAATGAGCATATTAAATATGTTTTTTCCTTCATTATGTGCTAGGTCACCCCTGAACATATCACAGATTCATTTTACTTACAAAATGGAGCCATTTATTTACTCTTTAGGCAAGAGATTTTCTGTTTAAAAACAATTTTATTTTTTTTTCCTATGGGATGACTACAAACATTAGAAAGATATAAATCTGAGTATCAAACATTACAAAGATGTAAACTTGAAGAGGAAAGAAATTACAAAATAATTTGCAGAGAAGATAATAAACGTTTCAGTAAGGTCACAAACAAGATTTTTTTTTCTTATTTCATAGGTAGGGAAGAAGATTTTTTTAATATTTAATGCCATGTTTATGGAACATTTTATAATCATAATGCTTTGCCTTTAATAAATACATTTGAGCCAACTTCCACATTTATTCAAAACTAAGTTAATTTCTTGTGGTCTGTCTTCGAATTCCATGGATTTCCCACATCAGTTAGGATTCTTTATGTGCACACTATATATGAAGGAGTACCTACAAATTAAGGAGATTTTTGCTGGATAGGATAAAATACTCATGGATGATTCTCAAACTGTATTCCAAAGGAGTATAATTTGAGAAATGCCTTCTGTTAGGATAGCATAGTTACAAGCTATGCTTAGCATAGCATAGCATGGTTACAGCAAATGTTTTCATGCTGATAAATGTTAAAAGATAAACTGAGGCTTAATATAATTTTAAGAGTTTATTTGAGCAAAAACTGATTCCAACCAGACAGGGCCAAACCTGAAGAGTTCAGGAGCACTTCACCAACAGGAGCTGAGGGAGAGACTTTATAGAGAAAAGGTGGAAGCAAAGCAAGGAAATTATTTGCAATAGCTTTTTTTTTTCTTTTTTTGAGCCAGAGTAGGGGCAGAGAAGCATGTTTCTCACTGAGCAGGCAGCCTGACATGGGACTTGATCCCAGGACTCTGGGATCAGGACCTGAGCAGAAGGTAGACACCTAAACGACTGAGCCACCCAGGTGCCCTCTTTGGCAATAGCTTATGTGGTTGCCTTATTTGGAAAAGCCTACCTGGTTGTCTTTGGTGATTGATTTTCCTTAGGTTATGGTTCCTTACCCTTGAGCCATTTAAAGGCTTAGGTTTTGGTTTGCTTAGGTAGACTGCTCAGGTACTGGAACCACCTCAGTCTAACGGCCTCTTTGTTTAATTAATTTAACCTAGGGTAGCTGCATTCCAGAACACTGCAGAAGGAAGGACTCTTTCACTTTCAGCAAGTCAGTCATTCGGAAGGATAGACATTCCCGTTGCTGTTTGCGCTCTCATTTTCCACGGTTTTTGTTTTAAAACCAAATGCCATTAACCGCGTGTACCAACTTTTAAAAAGTTCATATGGTTTTTCTGAAGTCAGATTTCTATAGTCTCTATTCTGTTGTATGATGTGATGTCAATACAAATACAGCTGATAGTAATCGAGTTGCTTTGGTGAATATTTTTTGCTGCATTTAGGTTTTTTAATGCAAAATGGAACATAATCTCTTTCCTATTTAGGCTCTATATCTCACAAGTGAATAAGGAGTTCAGAAAGAAGACCACAATCTCTTACTTATTTCCACCCTATAGAGGGTACACATCAGAAGGACATTGGGGGTTTGGGTAAGTCATATTAAGGGAGAATTTAAGTCGCATATTAAGATTTAGATGTATGAATTATAAGGAGAAATTAGAAATACTTTTTCTGTTTTAATCAACAACTATCCAGAGAGACTGCTCCTGATTAGAAACTAAGACTTCCTTTTACTAGCATAGGAAATCTAAGAAGACAGGGGGAGAGAGTTCCTTGCTGTGTTTCATCGTTCAACTGGCAGTCCCTTGAATGGTAGCCAATAAAAGCAGGCTATCACTATTAGCACCACTCATTACATAGCTAGAAAATATTGATTACTTGGTTTTCAAGAAAATTACACAATAAATTCAGACTTGATCCACCATTCCCTTTCTCTATATTTGTTCTGATTTGCTGTTGAATCCATTTTTTACACATTCAAAACTGACTGTTTTCCCCATAGAGGAATGTGGGTTACACATAATGAACAGGATCGAATTTGTGTTCAGATTATTAATGGATTGGTAACAACTGTTACTGTGCCATGCTTCTCTCAACAGCTGTTTATATTTTATTTAAAATCTGTAGAAACATTTCCATGTAGTCCCTTGATCTGTATAATAATTTCCTTTAGTTCCAAGCCGTTGAGGTATCTTTGAACCCACGAGGCACTATTCATCTATTCCTTTAGGACAGGTCCATTTTCATCATAAAAAATGAACATCACGAAAAATGAACTTTGAAGTCAAAGTGAGAAAACAAAGGTGGGTGAACTCTACAGGGTGATAGAATGAAAGTCGAGGCAGCTGCTGAAAACGATCAGTCATTATTGTTCCAAATCACTCTTGATTTGCACCAGGAAGCTGCCTTAGTGCACTACACCAAATCTTTTCCGAAGTTATCTTTTGTGTTCATTCGCTGCTTACAGCCTCTCTAAAAATTCTGCTCACTGTTTGTCACAGTCAGGAACAAGTCTGTTAAGCTCCCCCTAGTTGATAAGTAGGCGTTGTTACTTATGGATATCCTGTTGTGCTCGCCTCCCATAGTCTTGAATTTTCTTATTGTTCAAGCCAGAGTGATCTCAGAAGAGCATTCTTTGTAAAATACAATGTCTACTTAAAAATTTGTCAATGTGCTTCCAAAAATAACTTGGATAGGAGTCCAAATGACTGTCCTCTCCACATGCTTCATTGTGATTAAAGTAAAACCAGAAAAAATAATCTTCAAAATGGGAAAGGGAGGCACAGCACCATCCTGCAAATTGCTATATCACCTGCAAAATGCCATGAAAGGCCCTCCTTTTTGAAGCAAAGGATGAATAAGGAAATGTGAGTCCATAATATGCAAGTGGAGGAAAAAAAAGATAAAAGGACAAAAGATTTTACTGTGGTGTCAATGAAAGGGACAGAATAAGTTGGGGTGCGGTGGGGTGGGGTGTAAGGAAGGAGAAGACTCGATAAATTCCAGACTTCTGAGAGAGCAGGGTGGTTTTGGGTTGGCAAATTTAGCCAATGACTTTTATCTAGTAAAATCAGAAGGTGGTCATTTTTAATCACTTTATATAGCAGTCCTTGTTCTCTGGTGAACTCCAGAATGAAATTGAGGAATTTCTTGAGTCATATTTAATATTGCTCCCACATCATGCTTTACAGTGAATATTCCATACATTTACTAGAAATCAGAGCATGGGTTTGCATAACTTTTAACATCTTTATGCCTTATTTGTACAGGAAGTAATTCTTCCTTGCATGAGGAAAATTGCAGTTCCATCAATGAAAGGACGTCAGAAAGACTGGGTAGTTGAGGAAATGAGGCTTCAGGCTGCAAAAGGAGATGTATGACTACTATCTAAACAAAACCGAGAAAAAAATGGCAAAATATTTCAGAAGAGGAATATGTTTAATTGCGGCCCCAGGAGAAGCAATTTATGTGCCAACAAGTTATGTGGGTTTTATGTGCCTATTAGTTTGCTATTCAATTAAAAAATGTGCACTTACCATAGCAACACCCATCTCTCCTGATACACAGGCTAATTTTGAGTCATGCAGAGCACCTTCTCAAAGCAACACACAAACAAGCCATCAGATTCCAATAGATGCAAATTTCTTTAAAGCATATCATTGAAACAGATGTGCTGCAAATGCCATTTTTATTTTAGGAATGCTTTTTGTGTTTCATGGTAATGATAACTCTAAGTTATAAAAGGGCTCTTTAAAAATCAAGCTGCAAAATAGTAAGCACTATAAACTAACAAGTGATCTTTAAAAGAGAAATATTTCCATTTATTAAAGAGTCAATTTCCTAAATTAATTGTCCTATTGGTTATGAGTAATTAGATTATCTTCTATTTTCTCAAAATATTTGCTTCAATTTTCTTTGCATAAGTATAATCCAAATATATTAATGAGAAGAGATGGTAAAAGAATATTTGCTTCTTTTCATCTGTCTTTATTTTGAAGGATCAAAACCTAGTAAATATTCTAGTTATTAAAGTGGTTATCACATCGATAAATTGGACAAGACCTATCTAAGGGCTTTCAGATGGCTTCATATGAATTGGGTTGATTTTCTATTTCAAAATATTCAGTTTGCATACAAATTTTTATATAATTGCAAATTCTCTCTATTATCATTCGTATATTAAGAATAAGCTCTTGCTGACATAATTAGGTAGCTTAGTGGCAAGACCAGTGGTTCTACGTCCAAAGTGTTTGAGTTTGATTATATATTCTACAGTTTAAAAGTGGCAGACCTTAAGCAAATTATTTGGTCTCTCTTTGGACCTTTTATTGATAGGTTGTAAAACTGGGGTAACTAATCTAATAAGGCTGTTGTTGGGAGGACGTGAATTACTATACTTGTGTCATAGAATATGTTTGTAATAAATGACTGCTCTTCGCAATAAAGGTTAGGGCAACAATCTAATATTTTTATTAGTTTACAGAACACTTACTTAAATAATTTAAAGCTCAACTTGTATACTACATAAAGCAGTATACATAGAAAACTTGTCTACCAAATAGCTTTTGATGACAAAGATAAATTTATTTCCTACTTTTTCTGTCAAAGTTATGTTAGCTAAATTCTCTGAGCTTTAGTTCCTCCTTTAATAAAATGGAGATAGCATTGTCTAGCCTTCAAGGATTGTTATGAGTAGTCAATGAAATAAGATAAATCGAATTTCAATGTGGTGAAAAGCATATGGCATTCATTCAATGAATGAAGTTTTCCTTAATACTTAAGGCACAGTTTGGCAATTTCTAGTAACTTCCAAAATGGAGATTAAGTCAATATGTCTAAATATTTGTAAGATATTGGATGTTTATAGAAAAAGAGCAAATTAAATCTGAAATTAACAAGAAAAAAAAGAAATACAAAATTAGAGCAGAATCACTGAATTTGAAAACAGGATATCAATAGAGAAATAAACCAAAAGCTGAGTCTTTGAAAAGATCAATAAAATCAATAAGCTTCTAACCAGACTAATTAAAAATGGCAGAAGATACAAATTAGTAATATCAGAAATGAAAAAGGGTCATCACTACAATCTATAGGACATTAAAATATAATAAAAGAATATTAATGAACAGCTCTATCTATGTCCACAGATTTGATAACCTAGATAAAATGAACCAATTCCTTGAAAGACACAATTTGCTAAAACTCACACAAGATAATAAAAGGATAATCTGAATAGGCTAAATCTATGAAAGAAAATGAATCAACAATTAATAATCTTCCAAGCCAGAAAGCACCAGGCCCAGATGGGTTCACTGGTAAATTCTATTAAACATTTAAGGAAGAAATTATATCAATTCTCTCTATTATCTTTTAGAAGATAGAAGCAGAGAGAATACTTTTTATCTCATTCTATGAGGTGAACATTACCCTAATATCAAAATCTCAAAAAGGCTTTAAAGGAAAACTACAGACCAATATCTCTAATAAACATATATAAAAAATGCTCCATAAAATATTAGCAAATCAAATCCAATCATGCATAAAATAATGATAAACCACAACCAAGTGTGATTTATTGTAGGTATGTGAATCTGGTTCAACATTCAAAAATCAATTAGTGTGTGCTCTATCACATCACAGGCTAATGAAGAAAAATCACATATTAATAGCAATAGATGCAAAAAAAGCATTTGATAAAATCTAACTTCCATTCAAAACTTTCAGCAAACTAGGAATAGAAGGAAATGCCCTCACCTTTATAAAAAAAAGTCTACAAACCCCCCCACATCTAATACCATACTTACTGGTGTAAAACTACACACTTTTCTGCTAAGATGAGGAAAAAGGCAAGGATATTAACTCCCATCACTCCTTTTCAGCATTGTATTGAACATCTTAGCTAATAAAATCAGATGTCAAAAGGAACTAAAAGGTGTACAGATTGGGAAGGAAGAAACAAAACTGTCTTTGTTCACAGATGATGTTGTCATCTATGTAAAAAATCCAAAAGAATTAACCAACAGAACAAAACAAAACAAAACCCCTCCTGGAACTAATAAATGATTATAACAAAATTGCAGGATATAAGGTTAATATATAAAAGTCAGCCTCTTGACTATATCTCAGCAATGAACAAGTGGAATTTTAAATTAAAAGCACAATATCATTTTTAAAAATTATTTATTTATTTATTTATTTATTTATTTATTTATTTATTTTAGAGAGAGAGTGCACATGTGGGTACAAGTGGGGATGAGGCAGAGGGAGAGGGAAAGTATCTCAAGCAGACTCCCCACTGAGCGTAGAGCCTCATGTGGTGTTGGATCCCACATCCTTGAGATCACAACCTGAGCCTAAGTCAAGAGTCAGACACTTAATTGACTGAGCCACCTAGGCACCTCAGCACAATATCATTTACATTAGAACTCCCCCAATAAAATGCTTAAGTATAAGTCTAATAAAATATGTCCAAGATCTATATGTAAAAAAACTACAAAATTCTGATGAAAGAAATTGAAGAGGAACTAAATAAATGGGGAGATATTCCATGTTCATGAATAGTAAGATAAAAATTGTCAAAATGTCGGTTCTGCTTAACTTGATCTATAGATTCAATGTAATGCTAATCAAAATCCTAGCAAGTTATTTTGTGGATATCAACAAATTGTTTCTAAAGTTTATATTGAGAAGTAAAAGACCTAGAATAGCCAGCACAATATTAAAGGAGAAGAAAAAGTTGTAAGACTGACACTACCTAACATCAAGACCTACTAGAAATCTACTATAATCAAGACAGTGTGGTATTTGCAATAAATATAGTAATGGAACAGAAGAGCTCCAAAACAGACCCATGGAAATATAGTAAAGGAAAGGAGCAAAGCTAATACAATGGAGACAGTTCTTTCCACAAATAGTGCTAGAACAACTAGTAATCCACTAGTAGATAAAACATGAATGTGCAAACCATCTTTACATCCTTCCTCAAAATAATTCAAAATGGCTCCTAAGACCTAAATGTAAATGCAAATCTATAAAATTCTTAGAGGATAACATAGGAGAAAACCTAGATGACTTTGAGTTTGGTAATGACTTTTTAGATACAACACCAAAGGCATGATATATGAAAGGAATAATTGATAAAAAGGACCTCATTAAAATTAAACTTCTGCTCTGCAAAAGACAATATCAAGAGAATGATAAGACAAGCCATAGACTGGGAGAAAAGATTTGCCAAAGATATGTCTGATAAAGAACTTTTATCCAAAATATATAAAGAACTTTTAAGAACTCAACAATAAGAAAATGAATAACCCTACTACAACATGGACAAAATATCTGAAAAGATACATCAACTAAAAAGATACACTGATGGCAAGTAAGTATATAAGATGTTCAACATCATATGTTATTAGGGATTTGCAAATTAAAACAGCAATGGGAATGATTACATGCCTATTAAAATGGCTAAAATCCAAAACAATGACAACACCAAATCCTGGTAGGAATGTGGAGCAACAGGAACTCTTATTCATGAGTGGTGGAAATGCAAAATAGCACAGCCACTTTGGAAGACAGTTTGGCAGTTTCTCACAAAACTAAACATACTCTTACCATATGATCCAGCAATTACACTAATTCGTGTTTATCCAAATGAGTTGAAAACTTACATACACACATAAAACCTCTACACATTTATTTATTGCAGCTTTTAAAAAATAATTCTCAAAAGTTGGAAGCAATTGGGGGACAGAGCAAGATGGCGAAGGAGTAGGAGACCTGGATTTCGTCTGGTCTCAGGAATTCAACTGGATAGGGATCAAACCATTCTGAACACCTACAAACTCAATAGGAGATCGAAGAAAAGAATAGCAACAACTCTCTGAACAGAAAAGCGACCACTTTCTGGAAGGTAGGACATGTGGAGAAGTGAATTCGAGGCAATATTCGGGAGGATAGATGGCGGGGGAGGGGGGCTCCATCGGCCGCTTCTGGCAAGTGATAGAGCTGCAGAGCACAAAATCAGGATTTTTAGAAGTTGGCTCCGCTGAGGGACGTCGCTCCAGTGGCTAAGCAGGGGTGGAAACCTCACAGGACAGTGTGGTCTCAGGACCCTCGGGGTCACAGGAAGACCGGGGGTGCCTGAGTGCGACAGAGCTCCTAGGTATTGGAGCAATGAAGCCAGGTGCAGAGACAGAGCCAAGGCGCGAGCTCTCAGCTAGGGGTTGCCATAAACTGTGATCCGCGGCACAGTCAGGTCAATGTTCCTCTAGCAGGTACCCAACAAGAGGCAGATGTGGGGAGACTCCCATTCCTCCCCGGGGAGGAGTGGCGTGACAGCACACCACAGGGATCTGCTGGGTTTGGAGACTCCACACGGGGTCGTGCGCCAGAGATAGAAACGCTCGGTCACAGGCCGGGTGAGCACGGAGTGCGGCCGGAGACTGGGGACATGGGAGTGATTGACTGCTTTTCTCTGGGGGCGCACTGAGGAGTGGGGCCCCGAGTTCTCGGCTCCTCCAGGGCGGAGATTGGGAGGCCACCATTTTCACTCTCATCCTCCAAAGCTGTACCGAAAGCTTGCAGGGAACAAAAGCTCCGGAGAGCAAACCCGAGCAGATTACTTACTCTGGACTGACAAGGGCGGGGCAATTCCGCCTCCAGCAAAGACGTTTGGGAACCAGGGCAACAGGCCCCTCCCCCAGAAGATCAGCAAGAACAGCCAGCCAAGACCAAGTTTACCCATCAATGAAAACAGCAGAATTCCAGCGCTAGGGAAATACGGCACATAGAATTCATGGCTTTTTTACCATGATTCTTTAGTCTTTCAAAGTTCATTTTTTTAACTGTCTTTTTTTTTTTAATTTTTCTTTTTTCCTTTTCAACCAATATCTTATCAATCCCTTTTTTAAAAAAAACATTTTTATTTTTCACTTTTAGAGTCATATTATTTCCCTTCATAGTAGTTACCCTTATTTTTGGCATATATATAAGTTGTTTTCTCTTTAAAATTTTGAGATACAGTTTTTTCTAACAGATCAAAATATACCTAAATCTCTAGTGTATGTATCTCTTTATTCTAGTCTCCTGCCTGTTCATATTCTCTCCCATTTTTCCCTCTCTCTTTTTTTAAATCCTCTTCTTTCATTTTTCAAACAAATTCTTATCTTATCAATTCCTTTTATAAATTTTTTTATAATTTTCATCTTTACAGTCATATTCCATCCCTTCATTGTATCAACCCTTATTTTTTACATATATAAGTTTTTATTTCGTTAACATTTTGGGAGGCACTTTCTTCTAACAGAACAAAATACACCCAAAATCTAGTGTGTGGCACTGATCTATGCACCAGCCTGATCATATTTGATCATATTCTGTATTTTTGTTTTGTTTTGTTCTGTTTTTGTTTGTTTTTGTTTTGTTTTTATCTTTTTCTTTTTCTGTTTTTTTTTTTTTTTTTTTCTTTCTCTCCCTTTCTTCTCCCCTGGCTTCAGGTCTTTTCTGATTTGTTTAGAGTATATTTTCCAGGGACATTGTTACCCTGTTAGAATTTTGTTCTCTCATTCATCTATTCTCCACTGGACAAAATGACAAGACAGAAAAATCACCTCAACAAAAAGAACAAGAGGTAGTACCGACTGCCAGGGACCTACTCAATACGGACATTAGTACGATGTAGGACCTAGAGTTCAGAATCATGATTTTAAAGATACTAGCTGGGCTTTGAAAAAAACATGGAAGTTATTAGAGAAACCCTTTCTGGAGAAATAAAAGAACTAAAATCTAACCAAGTTGAAATCAAAAAGGCTATTAATGAGGTGCAGTCAAAAATGGCGGCACTAACTGCTAGGATAAATGAGGCAGAAGAATCAGTGATATAGAAGACCAAATGATGGAAAATAAAGAAGCTGAGAAAAAGAGAGATGAACAACTACTGGATCACGGGGCAGAATTCGAGAGATAAGTGATACCATAAGATGAAATGTTAGAATAACTGGGATCCCAGGAGAAGAAGAAAGAGAGAGAGGGGCAGAAGGTATATTGAAGCAAATTATAGCAGAGAACTTCCCCAATTTGGGGAAGGAAACAGGCATCAAAATCCAGGAGGCACAGAGAACCTCTCTCAAAATCAATAAAAATAGGTCAACACCCTGACATCTAATAGTAAAACTTACGAGTCTCAGAGACAAAGAGAAAATCCTGAAAGCAGGTTGGGAGAAGAGATATGTAGCCTATAATGCTAGAAACATTAGATTGGCAACAGAACCTATCCACAGAGACCTGGCAGGCCAGAAAGGACTGGCATGATATATTCAGAGCACGAAACGAGAAAAATATGCAGCCAAGAATACTATATCCAGTTAGGCTATCACTGAAAATAGAAGGAGAGATAAAAAGCTTCCAGGACAAATAAAAGCTAAAGGAATTTGCAAACACGAAACCAGCCCTACAAGAAATATTGAAAAGGGTCCTCTAAGCAAAGAGAGAGCCTAAAAGCAGCATAGACCAGAAAGGAACACAGACACTATACAGTAAAAGTCACCTTACAGGCAATACAATGGCACTAAATTCCTATCTTTCAATAGTTACCCTGAATGTAAATGGACTAAATGCCCCAATCAAAAGACACAGGTTATCAGATTGGATTAAAAAACAAGACCCATCAATATGCTGTCTGCAAGAGACTCATTTTAGACCCAAAGACACCCCCACATTGAAAGTGAGGGGGTGGAAAACCATTTACCATGCTAATGGACACCAAAAGAAAGCTGGGGTGGCAATCCTTATATCAGACAAATTAGATTATAAACCAAAGACTAACAAGAGATGAAGAAGGACACTATATCCTATATAAGGGTCTATCCAACAAGAAGATCTAACAATTGTAAATATCTATGCCCCTAACATGGGAGCAGCCAATTATACAAAGCAATTAATAACAAAAGCAAAGAAACACATTGAGAACAATACAATAATAGTGGGGGACTTTAACACCCCCCTCACTGAAATGGACAGATCATCTAAACAAAAGATCAACAAGGAAATAAAGACTTTAAATGACACACTGGACCAAATGGACTTCACAGATATATTCAGAACATTCCGTCCCAAAGCAAGAAATACACTTTCTTCTCTAGTGTCCATGGAACATTCTCCAGAACAAATCACATCCTAGGTCACAAATCAGGTCTCAACCGGTACCAAAAGACTGGGATCACTCCCTGCATATTTTCAGACCACAATGCTTTGAAACTAGAACTAAATCACAAGAGGAAAGTCAGAAAGAACTCAAATACATGGAGACTAAAGAGCATCCTACTAAAGAATGAATGGGTCAATCAGGAAATTAATGAAGAATTAAAAAAATTCATGGAAACCAATGAAAATGAAAACACAACTGTTCAAAATCTTTGGAATGCAGCAAAGGCAGTCCTAAGAGGAAAGTATATAGCAATACAAGCCTTTCTCAAGAAACAAGAACGGTCTCAAATATACAACCTAACCTTACACCTAAAGGAGCTAGAGAAAAAAACAGCAAATAAAGCCTAAACCCAGCAGGAGAAGAGAAATGATAATGATCAGAGCAGAAATCAATGAACTAGAAACCAAAAGAACAGCAGAACAAATCAACGAAACTAGGAGCTGGTTCTTTGAAAGAATTAACAAGATTGATAACCCCCTGGCCAGACTTATCAAAAAGAAAAGAGAAATGACCCAAATCAACAAAATCATGAATGAAAGAGGAGAGATCACAACCAACACCAAAGAAATACCAAATTATAAGAACATATTATGAGCAACTCTATGCCAGCAAATTAGATAACCTGGAAGAAATGGATGCATTCCTAGAGATGTATCAACTACCAAAACTGAACCAGGAATAAATAAAAAACCTGAACAGACCTATAGCCACTAAGGAAATTGAAGCAGTCATCAAAATCTCCCAACAAATAAAAGCCCAGGGCCAGATGGCTTCCCAGGAGAATTCTACCAAACATTTAAAGAAGAATTAATACCTATTCTTCTGAACTGTTCCAAAAAATAGAAATGGAAGGAAAACCTCCAAACTTGTTTTATGAGGCCACCATTATCTTGATCCCCAAACCAGACAAAGACCCCATCAAAAAGGAGAATTACAGACCAATATCCTTGATGAACATGGATGCAAAAATTCTCACCAAAATACTAGCCAATAGGATCCAACAGTACATTAAAAGGATTATTCACCACAATCAAGTGGGATTTATCCCTGGGCTGCAAGTTTGGTTCAACATCCGCAAATCAATCAATGTGATACAATACATTAACAAAAGAAAGAACAAGAATCGTATGATTCTCTCAATAGATGCTAAAAAGCATTTGACAAATTACAGCATCCTTTCTTGATCAAAACTCTTCAGAGTACAGGGGGTTCATACCTCAATATCATAAAAGCCATCTATGAAAAACCTAAAGCAAATATCATTCTCAATGGGGAAAAACTGAGAGCTTTCCCCCTAAGGTCAGGAACATGGCAGGGATGTCCACTATCACCACTGTTATTCAACATAGTATTGGAAGTCCTAGTCACAGCAATCAGACAACAAAAAGAAATAAAAGGCATCCAAATCAGCAAAGAAGAAGTCAAACTCTCACTGTTTGCAGATGATATGATACTTTATGTGCAAAACCCAAAAGACTCCATCCCCAAACTGCTAGAACTCATACAGGAGTTTAGTAAAGTGACAGGATATAAAATCAATGCACAGATCAGTGGCATTCCTATACACCAACAACAAAACAGAAGAAAGAGAATTTAAGGAGTTGATCCTATTTATAATTGCACCCAAAACCATAAGGTACCTAGGAATAAATCTAACCAAAGAGGCAAAGGATCTGTACTGAGAAAACTATAAAATACTCATGAAAGAAATTGAGGAAGACACAAAGAAATGGAAAAATGTTCCTTGCTCACGGATTGGAAGAACAAATATTGTGAAGATGTCAATGCTACCTAGAGTAATCTACACTCAATGCAAACCCCATCAAAATACCATCCACTTTTTTCAAAGAAATGGAACAAATAATCCTAAAATTTGTATGGAACCAGAGAAGACCCCGAATAGCCAGAGGAATGTTTAAAAAGAAAAGCAAAGCTGGCAGCACCACAATTCTGGACTTCCAGCTCTATTACAAAGCTGTCATCATCAAGATAGTATGGTACTGGCACAGAAACAGACTCATAGATCAATGGAACAGAATAGAGAGCCCAGAAATGGACCCTCAACTCTATGGTCAACTCATCTTTGACAAAGCAGGAAAGAATGTCCAATGGAAAAAAGACAGTCTCTTCAACAAATGGTGTTTGGAAAATTGGACAGCCACATGCAGAAGAATGAAACTTTACCATTTCCTTACACCACACACAAAAATAGACCCCAAAGGGTTGAAAGACCTTGATGTGAGACTAGAGTCCATCAAAATCCTAAAGGAGAACACAAGCAGCCACCTCTTCGACCTCAGCTGCAGCAACTTCTTCTAGAAACATCACAAAAGGCAAGGGAACCAAGGGCAAAAATGAACTATTGGGACTTCATCAAGATAAAAAACTTTTGCACAGCAAAAGAAACAGTCCACAAAACCAAAAGACAACCGACAGAATGGGAGAAAATATTTGCAAATGACATATCAAATAAAGGGCTAGTATCCAAAATCTATAAAGAACTCATCAAACTCAACACCCAAAGATCAAATAATCCAATCAAGAAATGGGCAGAAGACATGAACAGACATTTTTCCAAAGAAGACATCCAAATGGCCAACAGACACATGAAAAAGTGCTCAACATCGCTCGGCATCAGGGATATCCAAACCAAAACCTCAATGAGATACCACCTCACACCAGTCAGAATGGCTAAAATTAACAAATCAGGAAACGACAGATGTTGGCGGGGATGCGGAGAAAGGGGAACCCTTCTACACTGTTGGTTGGAATGCAACCTGGTGCAACCACTCTGGCAAACAATATGGAGGTTCCTCAAAAAGTTGAAAATAGAGCTACCATATGATCCAGCAATTGCACTACTGGGTATTTACCTCAAAGATACAAATGTAGGGATGTGAAGGGGTACGTGCACCCCCATGTTTATAGCAGCAACGTCCACAATAGCCAAACTGTGGAAAGAGCCAAGATGTCCATCGACAGATGAATGGATAAAGAAGATGTGGTATCTATCTATCTATCTATCTATCTATCTATCTATCTATCTATCTATCTACATATATATATATACAATGGAATATTATGCAGCCATCAAAAGAAATGAGATCTTGCCATTTGCAACGACGTGGATGGAACTGGAGGGTGTCATGCTCAGTGAAATAAGTCAATCAGAGAAAGACATGTATCATATGACCTCACTTCTATGAGGAACTCTTAATCTCAGGAAATAAACTGAGGGTTGCTAGAGTGTGGGGGTTGTGGGAGGGATGGGGTTGCTGGGTGATAGACATTGGGGAGGGTATGTGCTATGGTGAGTGCTGTGAATTGTGCAAGACTGTTGAATCACAGATCTGTACCTCTGAAACAAATAATGCAATATATGTTAAGAAAAAAAAAGAAGATAGCAGGAGGGGAAGAATGAAGGGGGGAAATCGGAGAGGGAGACGAACCATGAGAGATGATGGACTCTGGAAAACAAACTGAGGGTTCTAGAAGGGAGGGGGGTGGAGGGATGGGTTGGCCTGGTGATGGGTATTAAAGAGGGCACGTTCTGCATGGAGCACTGGGTGTTATGCACAAACAATGAATCATGGAACACAACATCAAAAACTAATGATGTTATGTATGGTGATTAACATAACAATAAAAAATAAAAAAAATAAGTTGGAAGTAACCAAGATGTCCTTCAGTTGGTGAATAGATAAACTGTAGTCCATCCATGCAATGGAGTATTTTTTAGCACATAAGAGAAATAAATTATCAGTCATGAAAAAAGTAGAGAAAACTTAAATGCATATTACTAAGTAAAAGAAGCCACAATGAAAAGATTGCATACTTTATGATTCTAACTACATAACAGTCTGGAAAGGGCAAAACTATGGGAATAGTAAAAAATCAATGATGCCAAAAGCTGTGGCTAGGGGATGGGGTGGGCAGGGATGAGTATGTGGGTCACTAGAATTTTCAGAGTAGTGAAACAATTCTGTATGATATCATTTAATAATGGTCGATATATGTCATTATAACTTTATCAGAACCTATAGAATGTACAACACCAAAAGTGAAACCTAATATAAATTATAGACTTAAGGAGATAATTATGAGTCATTGTAGGTTTATAAATTGTAGCAAATGTACCTCTCTGGCAGGGGATGTTCACAGTGAGGGAGGCTGTACATGTGTGGGGACAGGGGACACATGGGAACTCTATACTTTTCTCTCAGTTTTACTGTGAAGATAAAACTGTTCTAAAAAATAAAATTTATTAAAAAATGGAAATATCCTGGAGGCCTGGGTTTATGATCATGTCAATTTTAATCTAATTATTGAAGTATATCAGAGGCTGCCAGTCTATTTAATTTATTATGTCTAGTTTTGTTTATGAGAGGAATACAGGAAAACACTGAAGCAAACATATAAATACTATGAGAGAAGTATAAGTCTGTACTTTAATACACTTGGACATTTTCTAACCAATAGACTCTCAGCATTATAAAAATCCTTGAGAAAAATCTATGAGTATTTGGATTTTAATAGTTCAATGTGCAAGGCATGAAATATCTTTTAAAAATATTAATATGCTTTTGTGATGCTGTGCATATAGAAATATAATTTCACATTAAATAAGCATATGTGAAACACTTAAAAAGGAGCAGGATTCCTAGTTATGAAGATAAAAACATGGATAGGAACACATTTGTGCTGGGTCTTTTCAGACATTTTGTCTGCTTGTTTGTTTTTACTAAATGCAATTGGAATTTATTGAGAATTTTAATCAAGGAAATCACATGATTAGATTTATGATTTAAAAAGATTACTCAAGGTGCTGCATGGAGAATGTAGTCTCAATACAATGCATGAAGACATGGTGTTGGACAACAGAGGAAAAGGAGAGTTCAGGCTGGTTAAGATTTAAACAAATCAGTATAAGACAAAAGTGAGAGATGCAAAGAAAAGGACAAATTAAAATAAGTGCATGAGCATAATGAAATAAGCATCAGAAACATTAAAAACCTAAAAGAATTGCCACTAAAGACATAATTGGTGACATGGTTAACAAACATGAAATATTCCCTGATCATGCAGAGAGAATGGCCAAAAGTGAATCTGACAAAGGAAAAGATGAAAGCTATGGCTGATAATGAAATGAAATTTAATTTGAATAAGTCTATCTTAGAAACAAGCTAATTGAAAGTGAAGCAATAAATAATGATATAAGCCATGGAGGAGGGGGAAAAATAAATATACAAAATAAAAGGCTGAGTTGTAAAATAAATCCACAGAGTTCCATACATAGATACAAGTTCATAAAATATTTTACTTTCCATGATAAAGGAAAAAAATCATATAGATGCTTAAGAAAATAATAGCTAAGTTGCAAAGGCTAAAGCCTCCACTCTAATAAATGCTAGAAGAGTATCCAAGAGGTATGAGATAAAAAAGGCAGTAACCCAAGGATTTTATATATAGCGAAGTACATGAGAGTAATAGGGAAAAAAAATCAATATACAAGAAAGAAAATCAGAAAATAAACTACACACCCAAAATTTTATAATAATTGTTAAGAACTACTCTTGCTGACCAAGAGATGCTAAATAAATGCATATGTTCATACAGACTGACAGGACACAACAGAATTAGGGCTGGGTATTTTTCCTTTTCAGACTTTGGACCACAGATTAAAGAATTTAGTATCTATTAGCTAGACTTAATAATGTATGAGTAAATGACTCTCCTTTCCTCAGCAGTTCTTTCTCATGTATTTTGCAAGTTCTAAGAAATTTGTTTATAAATTTCCAGCTTGCCCCCCATTTGGATAGAGTATATTGCAAATTTGAATTCCACCTAGATAATAACCAACAATGTTCTAATCCAGTAATTGTTTCAGTGGGCTAAACTGTTTAACTGGTTGGAGAAGAATTATCCAAAAACACATTTTTTTCTCATTTTCTCAAATCCTAAAAATTAAAGTAGATTTGAGAACCATCTTTAAGGAACCTGAACAATGACATTCTGCATCTTTAAAACTCATAAAAATTGCTTGAGTCATTGAATTTTTTTAATTGTGAGAAGTCCATAAACTACTCTGTTGAAGACATTTTCTATGAGGAATTCTACTTTATATCTTTTTACTATGATATGTGAAGTTTCAGTTCAGGATGTTTAAACATAATTATATCATAATTGTATGAGAAAAGCATTTAAAATCTGTCAATGAATCTGGCAAAATTTTAATAATGATAAATGAATATTTAAAAATATTTCTAATATTCTATGTCACTTTTTATAATAAAATTATTACATTGATTGTATAAGCACAAATCTGATGTTTGAAAAACCAGGCAATGCGATTTCAATATATTATTTGATCTGAATTCCAAAAATAAGCAGAAACAATAGAATTTCTCAAATGATAAAATTTGGTAATTCTGGGAAGTGTAATATGAGTAATAGTTTTCCATTTTGTACCTTTCTATATTTTTCCTATTTCACAATAAGGATGGGTGATATAATGAAAATTTTCTTTACTAAAAATATAAAAGCATGGCGTGCCTGGGTGGTTCAGTTGGTTAAGCGACTGCCTTCGGCTTAGGTCATGATCCTGGAGTTCCTGGATCAAGTCCCGCATCGGGCTCCCTGTTCGGCAGGGAGTCTGCTTCGCCCTCTGACCCTCCCCCCTCTCATGTGCTCTCTCTCTCTCTCATTCTCTCTCTCTCAAATAAATAAAATCTTTAAAAATATATATATAAAAGCATGGATATGCAAAGCGTACAATTTTACCTAGATATTCTTAAAGAACCAATCTTTAGTACTTACAGTACAGACATCAATGATTATCATGAAACCATAATTATTATAACAAATTGGTATTAGCACAAGTATAAACAAACTGACCAATTAGATAAGACAGAAATTCCATACTTACATAACCACTCAATTTATAATAAAGACAATACTGAAATATAGTGAGAAATGAGTGATCTTTTCAATAGTATTGGGTCAAGTCCATATCTATATGTGATTAAAAAGTATCTCGGTCCTTATGCTACACCAAATATTCAATTCTAGATCAATAGCTAAAATAAATGTGATAATATAACATACATATAAAGAGAAAATATAGTAGAATATTTTTGTAAACTTGGGGTAGGCAAAGATTTTTCTTAAGCAGGACATAAAAGGCACAAATCATTTAAAACAAAAACACTAATAAATTAAACTTTAATAAAATCAAGAAATGCTGTTTCTCAAAATATACTAGCGAGACTTCCATACTGCTTGCTGTCTTGATATTGGGGCTAGTGATAAGGTATGTTGGGTTTGAGAAAAATTGTCATGCCATACTTTTAGGTACTTTTCTGTATATATATTTTACTTCAATAAAAAGTGAAAACATGTAAGAGCATGTTTTTCTCTCTCCATAATAAAAGCATCAGAAAAATGTAGATCCTCAGGTTTGGAAAGTACTCTGATCAAACATTTAGACATTCATTACTACACTTCAGAATTTTTAATTTGACAATGCAATATGAAGTATTCCTTTTAAAAAGCTTATTGAGGAGACATTCACCAAAAGCTTATTGAGGAGAAATTCATCTAAAGTAAAGTCACCATTTTAAAGTAAACAATCCCACGGCGTTTAGTGCCTTCATGATGTTGTGTAATCACTACCTCTGTTCAGTTCCAAAATATTTCCAGCGCACCAACACAGGACTCCACAGCCGTTAAGCAATTTCTTCCCATTCCCACCTACCCCCAGCTCTCAGCAACCACCGATGTGTATCTGTCCCTGTGGATTTACCTTTTCTGGCTATTTCATATACATGGAATCATACAACATGGGACCTTTCGAGTCTGACTTCTTTCACTTGGCATAATATTTTTGAGGTTTATCCATGTGTAGGATGTATCAGTATGTCATTTTTTTATGGCTGAACAATACTCCCTTGTATGCGTATAACACAATTTGTTTATCCATTTATCTGTTGATGACCATCTGGGCTGTGTTCTGGCTACTGTGAAGAGCACTGCTAGGAACGGGCATGTACAATGTACTTGTTTGAGTGCTTGTTTTCAGCTGTTTTGGGTATGTATCTAGGAGTTGAAATGCTGGTCATTTCATATGGTCATTCTGTGCTTCATTTCTGAGGAACTTTCAAACTGTTTTCCACATCAGCTGAACTGTTTTTACATTCCTACCAGCAATGTACAAGGATTCCAAGGCATATTAAGTTTTACTATTTTATATGTTTCGTATTGAGATAAAATTACATTTAGGTAAAATTTACCTGCAGTGAAGTGCAAGGATATTAAAAGAACATTTTAATGAGTTTTGACAAATGTATAAAACCATGTAACCAGCATTCTGATCAATATAGAGAATGTTTCTATCACCCTAGAAGATTTTCTCATATTCCTTTTTATATCAACATTGTTCTCATTTCTATAGTCCAAGTCTTTTCATTTTTATTGGTGCTAAATCGCTCTTTGTATGAGTCTATAATTTGCTTATGCATTTTTCTGTTTATGAACATTTGGGCTTTTTAGTTTGGGGTTATGAATAAAGCCAAAATAAAAGAGCTTTTTCTTGGTGTGTAGATGTTTTCCGTTTTTTGGGCAGGGAGGTGGTAAATACCAAAGTGTAGAATTGATGGGCCATAGGGTAGGTATATGATTAACTTTACAAGACATTGTCAGTTGCCAAGGTGGTTTTAACATTTTATACTGCACCAGCAACATACCAGAGTTCCAATTATTCTTCATGCTTGACAGTATTTATTGTTGACAGTCTAAATTTTAGCTATTATAGTGCATGTAAAGTAGTATGTCATTGTAGTTTTGATTTGCTTTGCTTTGATGACAAATGATGTTGAGCAATTTTTCCTATTCTTTTTAGACATTTGTTTATTAAGCTTTTTTGTAGGCTATCTGTTCAAGTCTTTGCTCGGCTTTTATTGGTTTGTTATTTTATTATTGACATGTAGAGGTTTTCAATATATCCTGCATAGAAGTTCTTTGTCAGGTATACATGCATTATGAATATTTTCTTGCAAATCTGTGGCTTACCCCTTAATTTTCTTAGTGAATCTATCTGAAAAGAAGTCTATTTAATGGAGCCCAATTTATGAATTATCTTTCCGTTTTCTGTTTTTTCTCTTTCATTTATTGTCGAAGAAACATTTTCCTAAAACCAGGATATGATCTCCTATCTCTTCTCCTTTAAACTTTATAATTCCTCCCTTATATTTAGACATCATTCTCAATATTTGTGTGTGGCTTGAGAGAAGGATTGTGCTTCATTTTTTTTTCATATGTTTATATAGTTGTATCAGTGCCATTTGGGGAAGACTTTCTATTTCCCATTGAATTATTAGACCTTTTGTCAAAAAAAAATCAATTAACTATGTAAACGTGGTTCTATTTTTGGACTTCTTTTTCTTCTCCAGTGATCTCTTAGTTTATCTAGATGAGAAACATGGAAGATATTTTCGCTAATATCAGGAAGAAAACAACTATGTCAGTATCATTGCTAGTACAGAATTTATAATGGAGATGGGGCATAAACTAATAACTATTCACTAAATTATGCTGCTTAACCAGAAAATACTCCCCCACTGCCCAGAAAATAGAGGCAACCACTGTTCTTACAATTTTTCACCACGGAGTAATTTGGTCTGCTTTGTAATTTCATATAAATGGAATAATGCAATACATACACTTTTACTCATTACCTTTGTAATGAGAGAGACTGGAGCATATTTAAAAGTTAATGAGATGATCCAGGAAAATCAAGAACTTAGTCTAGACATCAAGAACTAAAATGAGATGAACATGAATGATGGATGGTTTCCGATATCTGACAGAACTACGGGAAATGTTTTTTGATGATGACTGTCATTTATTTGTATTTATATTTTGAACTTGAAGTGATGAGAACCTTGATGTTTTTGCCCTTGTAGCTCCCTCCACCTCATCTTCCCTTCCTCTTTGTCTCATCTGATAAAACATCGTCTCATTCTTTAAGATGTAAGTGTCATCCATAAAGGTTTTACTATTCCAAACTGTGTAGAAGTGATTGCTCACTATTGTGTCTCTTTTGCTTCAAGGATAAGCATAACAGCTTTTTACCCGCTATTGACAAAATGTCTCCTTCTTTTTGAATCTTTTGAAGACAACAGCTGTGTCTCCCATGTCTAGCATGTAACATATGTTCAGTAAATAAATGGGCCTACCAGATTTTCATGTATGCATAAGCAAAGTCTAAATGTGCAATTCAGGCATGCGGTGATTCATTCATTTCTTCATCCACTCAGAATGGCCGTAGAGAGTGAAAAAGCCTCTGAAGTCATTACTAGAACTGAAATCCCTGGCTTTGCAACCTGTTCACTGAGTAACCTTGAGCAATTTACTTACTCTCCCAGTGTCTCAGTTTCCTCATCTGAAAATGGGGATAATAAGAATACCTAATTCAGAGAATCATATTGAGGAGTAAGTGAGTAATGCATAGAAGTTGCCTGCCTGCCTGACATTTCCTAACATGGAGGGAACACTCAAACAAGTTAGCTGTATTAATTTTTATTCAGAAAACCTGTTGTGGGCTTTCACTACAGGCCAGACACTGAGCTACCATACAGTGTATGTCAAGGAACTCATGATCTAATGTGGGAGATAGATAACATGATGAATAATAAAGAGTATGAATGGAATCCTACAGGAGCACAGAGAACAGTCAATATCCTGGCTAATTAGGAAAGGCATTATTTGAGCAGGCAGTTGATGGATACATGACTGTATGCCAAGCTAAGAATGAAAAAAAAAAAAAGAAAGAATGAGAGGACAAGGCAGTGCAAAAAGATGGAGCATAATGTGCAAAAACATGGCGGCGTGAGAAAAGCTGGGATACTGGGGAAGGCTGAGAAATGGAGACAAATTTAAGTCGCCACCGAAGTTGTCACATGCAATCTGGGTAGGAAGAGGGGCTGACTTGAAGTTAAGGAAGCCATGTGCACGTGGCAGTCTTGTGTATAACTGAATATAACACTCAAAGCACAGACCCCCTTCATTAAACTCACATAATGCTTCCTAGAGCATGGCCAAGCATGGGCTTGTATAAGGTACTATGGGATCAAATAAACTCTTTTTGATACAGCTGAAAAAAGAAAGGGCAAAAATTGGATATGTTACATCAAAAATAAATCATACTTCTATGAGAGCTGCTAATTTTCTGACCCAGTCAAAAGATTCAGTTTAAAACTAATAAAGTAGCAGGAAAATAGGCTGATTTAAATTTCACCTTCTCTTACTTCATATCCAACCCCTATTAGGAGTGCTAATATCCACAGGACCATAAAATGGCCTAAAGACCTCTTGTTGGAGGGATAAAGTGAGGATAATGAGGGTAAATTTAATAAATTGCAACTGGAAAATCAGGAGTTATTTGAGAACTCAACAGAACTTTGCAGGTTTCCTATATTTGAACCACCCTTTATATTTAAACTATCATTTTAGTGTAAGTTTTCTATATAAAATAAATGAACTAGAAATTATTCCAAGTTGGGATGAAGTACAAATGGTGAAGCAGACAGATTTAGCCGCAATGTGAAATCCATTTTCAGACATAGCTAAATTCCAACACCCATGTTTCCACATAGTTATTATTTTATAAGGAGGAAATAGAAATATGATTTGCTATGCACAGATTTTTATAATGCCATCATAGTGTAGGTGGGATTTTTATATTTCAAAATTTTCTCTTTTGCTGGTTTAGTCAAATTATAACTGAGCAAATGCTAGTTATAGCAATGCTAGGACAAGACTGATGTGATAAAATTGAATTTTTAAGTAATTGATATCCTTCTTTCTGTTGCTGAAGGCTACTACCCTTCCAAATATATTTTAACTAAACAATGCCACATTCCCTGCCCCACCCTACCCCCGAAGCAATGTTGGATCACAGAAACACAGAACACCATATGGATTATCTATTAATAAGGTGAACATGGGGCTCTTTCCCCACTTTGCCATTTACTAGCTGAGCGTGGAGTCTTAGGTAATTTAGTTAAATTCTCTACGCTCATTTTTCTTGTCTATAAAATGGAGATAATCACAGTACCTGCCTCATGAGGTGGTTAAAAGCATTTGATGTGCTAGTTATAAAGCACATAGAGCAGTGCTTGGCTAAAGTTTGTGCTCAATATATACTTCCTTTTAGCTACATTTATGTGCACACCTCTTCAGACAGCAGGTGTACTTGCCCTCAGATGCAGGATCTGTAAAACTCTTCTGCTGTGTTCACAGGAGTCATCAAACCCAGCTGTCCAGGCCTACTCCACAGCCTACAGGTCTTTGAAGGCCCACATTGAGCTTAGGGCTATCTCTTTATGGAAGAACTCCCTAAATTTCTTCCAACCTGCTCCTCCACCCAGGATATTTTATCTCCTAATTCCTTTCTATGTGTTTGCAATAACAGTTACCCAACTTTGCACTTGATTCTGGATCATGTATATATTTTGTCTCTCCCAACCACTCTACAGGATCTTCATAGACATGGGACTTAACGATAATAATAGTTAGCATTTATTGAGTCATTGATATCTGCCAACGATGGTGCTAAATATTTGACATATATAACCTTGTCTCTCTCCCCTGAAGGACCACTGATATAGGTACTGCTATTTCCATTTTATAGACAAATAAATTAAGGTTCAATAGTTAAATACATTACCCAGCCTCCATAGTTTATAAGGGACAGAACTGTGATATATGTGCATATTTGCTCTTAGGCTGAGATATCCAGAGCCTAAGATACATAGCTTCTGCTTCTGCTGGTAATTTGAGCCATACAAAATGGATAATATTCAACTGTTTGGGAACTAGAAAAACTGTACATTTCATATGTTATAACTAGCCTTATTCTGCAATACCCAAAGTGGTTGTTTAACAAAGGCTTGGTATCCTTTTAATTATATGTATTCAGAACTTCAAATTTCCTCTAAATAGCTCCCCGTCTCCACCATTACTTGATATTCCCCCATCTTCTTCCTTCTCTGTTTTGAGCCAATCTTCTGGGATATAAACTCATTTCATTGAAAATAATTGAGACCAATTGAAATCTCATTTCTTCTTTTTACCAGTCAGTATTCTCATTTTAACTGATAGAAATTCCTCACTTTCTACTTACACAAATTCATATAATCAGTAGTGGAACAAGCTAATTTGTACAAAAATTAATAAAAAGCAAATGCTTTTCCAAGCCTCATTCTGGTTAAGCTATATATATATATACATATATATGTGTGTGTGTGTGTGTGTGTGTGTGTGTGTGTGTGTGTGTGTGCACGTGGCAGTCCTGTGTATAACAGAATATAACACTCTTTTTTTTCCCACTCTGAATCTTTCCTAGTAACAGGGCCATTCACCAGTTTCTTTTGCCATTCTCCAATTGCTGAGAAACCATAGCAAAATATAATTTGACCCTTCACTGCCTTTCAGTACACAGGTAAGAGACAGTAAGATGGCAACTGTGTCAATTACATCCTCAAAGAATGCTATATCTCTGCAAAAAGTTATTTTAGCTACTTATGAACAATCTATGTACAAGTGGAGAGAGAAGGGAAGGGTTCCAGTCCACATTCTATTGTTAACTAGATACAGGATTTGGGGCAAGAAATTTATGCTCTTGAACTTGAGTTTATTTTTGTGTAAAATGGGAGCCATTCTACCTGGCTCCCAGAAAGATTGTGCAGGATTGGATTATGAATTGCTTTATAAACTGCCAAACTCTACACAACGTACTATTTTCCCTCCAAACTCTCAATTTATGTCCGTCCACCTTACTTTCCTGACTTGTGCCAAACTTGCTGTTGATCTAACATTACGAACCAGAAATTACCATGAGAAGGCCCTAAACTGTATCTGACATGTATCTGCATCACTGTGGTGCCTAAGTCTATCACTTGAGCCTGCCCTTGACGTTGTTATAGTGGAACTACATACAGATATGAGGGATTTAATAAAACTTCACTTTCAATTTTTTTTTGAGCATGCTTTCAAGTTTCTGAAGAAGTTAGCTCATCTTTAAGCTAGTTAGAGTGAATAAAATTTTGAGAATATTTTTTAGAGCTTGGATTAAATTTATTGCTATTAAAGATTAATATATACACCTCATGCACTCTTTCAACTTTTTATTTTCTTCTAAGTGAAGGAAAACATCTTCTTTGTAAAAAGTGAGAATAATTTTGTGAATGCCCCAAAATATGCTTTTTATTAAACTATATTTTGTGTCAGTTTGAAACTGCTGGACTATGCATACTACAGATGCGATTCCCTCCTGCTCTATGCAGAGGGAGAAGAGTTTGAATCCCTTTGTCACCTGATGGATGTGAGTGATTTTCCTGAGCAAGCACTACTTTTCTTTCTAGAAGAAGAATATAGTTAAACATATCAACTTTGATACACCTCCTTTAACAGTTTCAAATTGGGCACTGCCACTTTAATAACCCACACCTGGTTAAGATCCCCGTTCCATTGAATTCACACTGTAGTAATGAGCCCTGAACATCAGGCAGAGAACGTAATGAGAACAATGCAATTAATCACCAAATCGTGCTCAATTTCAGTAACATGAAAATTTCTCTTACATTTTTTCTCCCTAGAAATGGTATTTTATGCAGTGGAAAGGTAGGCAAGGTTTCAGTGATGAACAAGAAAGTGTCCTCAGATAAAAACAAAAAGCTAATGGTCAGCAGGCCACATGAAGGTGACCACATAAATTAAATACCTATACCATCTGTTATGGACAATTAACAGGAATTAAGTGGCACACATTTCTAAAAATATTTTTCTTCACAGCATACAGAAGTACATCTTATGAATTACATTTCTGAGGAAGAATATAAAAATTATTATCAATTAGGAAATCTTATTAAAACATAGGGAATCCTTTTCTTATTAAAGAAGAAGAAATTCACAGCCAAACTTCTTGCTAGGTGAATCTACTGTTTTAATTAAAACAAAACAAAACAAAATAAAAACCCAGAAAAACAAAAACCAGAAAACTGGCCTGGATGTGTAGAGATTTGAGTGCACGTGAGTCACTATTTGTGTGATGTAGAATCACTCAATTTCTCTAGGTCTGTGTCCTCACCTGCAAAACATAAAGCAATGGGACAGTAAGTATAGGAGAATTTAATAGAGTTAAATTCTAAGCTTTGTGGATTCTGGGTATCTGAAGAATAGAAATTGAGATGGATATTAATTTATCCCAATCACCTGTCTCTTGTAGAATTCTTAGAGCAAAGGGAAAGAAGATGCACTTGTGAAGATTTTTTTTTTAAAAAAAACAGGCTATCGGCGCCTGGGTGGCTCAGTTGGTTAAGCGACTGCCTTCAGCTCAGGTCATGATCCTGGAGTCCCGGGATCGAGTCCCGCATCGGGCTCCCTGCTCGGCGGGGAGTCTGCTTCTCCCTCTGACCCTCTTCCCTCTTGTGCTCTCTGTCTCTCATTCTCTCCTTCTCAAATAAATAAAATCTTAAAAAAAAAAAAACAGGCTATCATTGCTGTCATTAAATTCTGACAGATTACTTACATTATATTGGAGACATACGAAGAATACCTAAATCTCACACTTTAATATTTGAATAGGACACGGTCAGTTGTCTTGATATTGACACAAAGCCTACATATTTATTACTGCACATATTTCTGAAGAAGACAGTTCATTAAAGACTATCATCTGAACAACAGGTGCAATGAGCTCGCCCGTAAAATTAGTTTATATGCACATTTCTGGCAATAATAGAAATAAATTGGGCATTTAGGCACTAGCTATGTATTTTTTGTTGAGACACTCTTCTTCAGTAATCGCAAAAAATAAATTTTAAGAACATTTTTAGAGCTTGGATTAAAATTATTGTAATTAGAGACTAATATATACCTCATGTGCTCTTTTAGCCTATATTGTTTAGTTTCTTCTAGTTAGAAGTTCCTTCGTAAGAAGAGATATTCCCTCGCTAATAACAGTATAATTTAGCAGCTATATGTGGTATAAACCTTGTTCTTTTCATTCACTTTGGAAACAGTTTAGGGTGAAAGGCCACTGTCCTTTATAGAGTGAGCACATTTTTGAGATAAAAACGACAATGTGTTGGGGCGCCTGGGTGGCTCAGATGGTTAAGCCTCTGCCTTCGGCTCAGGTCATGATCCCAGGGTCCTGGGATGAGTCCCACATCCGGCTCCCTGCTCAGCGGAGGGCCTGCTTCTCCCTCTCCCTCTGCAACTCCCCCTGCTCATGCTCTCTCTCTCTGTATCTCTCTGTCTCAAAGGAATAAATAAATAAATAAATCTAAAAAAAAGGCCAAGTGTTTTACATAATTTGCAGACCAGTTTACATGATTGCATTCCTAATTTTATTTTTATTTTTACAGTTAACTTTAACTTTTATTGAGATACTGTCAGTATGAGGATGAAGTTCAATGAGTGTTTATGGCTTTAGGATGACAGGAAGAGAGAGCTATATGCTTTACAAGAGTCCACTTGAAATGATGAAGGTATTGGGAGTACACTAAGTTCTTCTTCATCCATGAATGATTTTTCTAACCTCACAGATTTTCCAGACCTAAGGCTGAGATCCAATATTACCTTAATGATCATTTTGTTGCTCATGAATATCTTATTTACTTATATTAAATCAAATTAATTAACATATATTACTGGTTTCAGAGGTAGAGGTCAGTGATTCATCAGTCGTATATAATACCCAGTGCTCATTACATCACGTGCCCTCCACATTCCTGATTTTAATTTAACAGTGTCATGAATACTTTTTCAGTTTCGACTAAAGTAACCAGGCAAGACCTCCAAATGGGTCGAAGTAGTGATGGACATAGGGGATGGCTGCTGACACATTTAAAGTACACCTTAGAGCTTAAGTTTGATGTTGTCAACTAATTTCAGGCTATCTTGAATAGAATGTTTTATTTAACTTAAGCAGATAATATGCGAAAGCATTTTTTAAATATAAAGACTGAATAAAACACTTTAGCATTTTGTTGAACACTAGATATGATGTGCCATGTACTCTGCTACATAGCGATACTACAGTTCCTATAAAAAAATGGGGGTAATACAATTGTTCAAACAGACTCGATGGGATGGTTACATGCAATACCACACCATCACACCTGTGAGAGAGATTGTCTTATCACCATTTCACAAATGAAACAATGGAAGGTCAGAGAAGTGAAGTCATTTGCCTAAGGATACATAGCACTGGACATTTAGCATTGGAATTCAAACCTAGGCAAGTGGTTGATGTCATCATTTTTCCATCCACCAGAATATTAAAGAACTTCAAAATATTTTGAAAATTTACATATTATGTGAGAGTTGTTTCAGCAATTTTTAAACCCAATTTGTTGTTTAAACCCAGTTGTTTCAGCATTTTTTAAAGGCAACTTTCCCCTTTATGAATAAATTAGGGATTAGATTAACAAGATGATCTCATATTATTTTTAGGACTTTCAATACTTAGTCCTAGGAGTGTGTAGGGACTCTACAGATAAGCATCAAACCTTACTCCTGTTAGGTGGCATACTCATGTGCTATTAAAGATTTTTTATTTTTTTTAAAGATTTTTTAACTTATTTATTTGAGAGAGAGAAATAGAACAAACACACACAGGGAGAGGAGGAGAGAGAGGCACGCTCCCTGCAGAGCAGAGAGCCCTATGTGGGGCTCAATCCCAGGACCCTGAGATCATAACCTGAGCTGACGGTAGATGTTTAACTGACTGAGCCACCCAGGTGCCCCTATTAAAGATGTTTTAGTAATGGGTCACAGTGTACATAAATACTATTTTTGGAGATGTGATAGGTTGAAATCATGTCTGTATTAATTATTAGTGTGTATCACTTCCTATCAATCTCTAATACATTTAAAGAAGAAGAAATGAACTGGAAGAAATGGAAGTTTTCTCATAGGTATAATAATGGTGTCATAAGAAAGACACCCCTGGTGGTTCAACTTTGAAAATGTCTTCTGGAATAATGACTCTAATTACATCCACTTTGGTTTTATTTCAAAATAAATAAATGATAATAATGTCTTAATGCTAACATAACACCAATACTGTTCATTTCTTTTTCTCCAGAAATGATTCTAACATTACTGTGATGATTTCCACAACTTTTGAGAAATCCAGAAAATGTTTCTTTTTTTTTAGAAGTTTACCAGTATTCTAGTATTTTTTTAAAGATTTTATTTATTTATTTTAGAGAGAGAGAGAAAGAGTGAGAAAGCATGAGAAGGGGGAGGGTCAGAGGGAGAAGCAGACTCCCCACTGAGCAGGGAGCCCCGGGGACCTGACCCCAGGACTCCGAGATCATGACCCGAGCTGTAGGCAGTCGCCCAACCAACTGAGCCACCCAGGCGCCCACCAGTATTCCAGTATTAATCATGATTTTTTTTTTTTTTAATGCCCTTAACATGGTCCCATTTCTTTATTTTCATGCTTGGCCTCATGAGACAAGCCACAGGCAGATTATGATGTAATACAGTGCAGCAAATGTTATTAAAAGTGGTAAAATAAAATGCTGAGTGTGAACCACAGTCATGGGTTCTTTATGTGTTTTCACAGGTGTAAGTCTTTTTCAGGAATTTTCTTAAGATTAGTTAATGTTTTTTATGAATTCTTAATAAATGTTTTAATATTCATTAAAATAGTAATAAGGACTATTTTAAAAGTCAGTTTTGTCATTTCCCGTCCCAAGGAGAGCAAACACTGGGAATATCAGGTAACTGGCTCTCTCAGTCTAGATAATGGGGTCAACCTTATAAATAAGATCTTAAAACACCTAGAATAATTCTTATAATATCTGGTTTCTGTCCATCATTGCATTTCCAAGAAGCTTATAAACTTTATGGAAATGACCTCAGTAACCAATTTACCGTCTCTCAGAAGTAGGTATAGGATAAAATATTTCAACTGCTGCTTGAGACCAACTTCTGGGTGTTTCCCTTCTGAACTCCAACGTTGAGCCTTGGCTTATTTAAAGAGCACAGTATTGAGTTCAAGGTTGTGATGAGTAGCTGTCCAGTTACTTCTGATTTTACTTTGAAAGTGGCTTATTAGAACATATGAAGACTCTTGTGAATGGAAAGGTCTTGGAGAGGCCGTTAAACACATTGCTCCATTACTTTGCAACACTACTCCTGAGCTATCCCAGAAATATAACCAGTCTTAAAAAAAATCTGTGAAGACAAAGTTTACAATAGAGATTAGATTGCAAAATCTGTGAGGGGAGATAGTGGTTTTTTTTTTTCTTTTTTTAAAGATTTTATTTATTTATTTGAGAGAGAGAGAATGAGAGATAGATAGCACAAGAGGGAAGAGGGTCAGAGGGAGAAGCAGACTCCCTGCTGAGCAGGGAGCCCGATGCGGGACTCGATCCCGGGACTCCGGGATCATGACCTGAGCCGAAGGCAGCCGCTTAACCAACTGAGCCACCCAGGCGCCCGGAGATAGTGTTAATCTAGTTTACCATTAAATACCAAAGTGAGCACTCTATTAATGTTTATTGAATACATGAATTAATGAATAAATAATGACAAGATATATGACCATACACTGTGTTGCAAGCACCATTCTATGAAAATTGTGCACATACATTCATTTAATTACCAGGGGCTAATAAATCATTAACAATAATAATAAATGGAAGGAAAGAACATTTAAATCATTTTTCTTATAATAATTCAAATTGTTAACAATTTTGTTAGGTAATGTTTCCTTCTGCCTGAGCTAAACACTTTGTGTTCTCTCTCTCTTTTTTAAAGATTTTATTTTATTTATTTATTTGAGAGAGAGAGAGAGAGAACGTCAGTAGGGGAGGAACAAGGGAGAAGGGAATGGGAGGAGGAAATAATCTCAAGCAGACTCTGTGCTGAGCGCAGAGGCCATCATGGGGCTCTACCTCACACCCTGAGATCATTACCTGAGCCAAAACCAAGAGTCAGATGCTTAACTGACTGAGTCAGCCAGGTGCCCCACTTTGTGTTCTTTTCATTCTCTTGCTCTTTGAAGAGTGGAAATTGAAAAATATTGGGGTAATAATACTTCAAATATCTCATGAATGTAAGAAAAAACGTATGCACTGTGGGAACTTAATATAAACATTATTTCTATAAAAACATAAAGAACATTAAAAGATCAAATCATGGAAAAATTATTTGTTATATTTACTTAAAAATACCTGTATGTATTATTATCATAGACAATAATGTAAATTTTAGGTGCATCCTCTTTAAATACTTCCATGTATAAGAGATGGACAGTTTTAAGGCAGGTGGGGGATATGATAAGATTATTGGGGGAAAATAGAATTTATATGAATAATAAAAATACAAATTCTAAAAGTATGAGAGGACCTATCATATAAACAGTTGAGTAGAATAGTTATAAGTATTCTCATATTCTATAGCTTTTATTATGCAAGCATCCAAAATCTTTTTCCTATTTAAATACATTATTTTCAAAATCACAAAAATATGTTGCATAAAATAGTTCAACCTCATGTTAGCAGTGTGACATACGCATTTTTCTCTTTAATGTGTAGTGCATTTAGTGGCTTGCAAATTGTTAATTATGGAGCTCTTTTTAAAAAAGCCGGTGTTTCAAAGCATATTATCCCCTCAGTCTATAATTGCCTGTAAGGGGTGGCTAATAACAGTCCATTTTAAAAATGTATTGCTGGGGGGAGCAGCAAACAATTTTTGGCTGGGAGAACCATGAATGTTCTTTTGGAAATCATTGGTTGCTTATAACCTGCTGTTATACCCACTCATCCACTATGGACAATATTGTGCAAGAGTCTGATTCTATTCCCTGACCCCACTCACATCTTTCTTTCACTTCTATCTGTTAAGACCGATTTAATGGTGACCTGAATTACAAGAGGAGGTGTACTTCTCACATTTCTTCTCACTGTGGAGAGGTTTAAAGAAAGATTTGGGTAATTATTCAGACACTATCACAGTCTTTTCAAGTTCAGTCATTTACCTTTCAGCGTGGAATTGGTCTGACCAAAATCATGGTTTTCTTGGAGGAAGAATGGTCTTAGCTCTGGAAAAAACTCTGATTACCATGGTAATGAATGTGAGAATTGAAAACTTCAATCCTTTAATTTTAAAGATGGAGATAACATACACATACAACGGACTATAAACAAGTCAGCACTTACAGGCTTACATGCTGTTTATTGTTAGAAAGTGAAAGCCAATATGTTTCTCAAAAAAGACTGTGCACTTGTCCCTGAATTGGCTGTCAGTCTAGCATCATGTAAACTCTGTTTACATTGTTGTCATCTGCTCTTATTTTCCAAAGACCTTCATCATTAGTTGGATTTGTCTTTTGTCATCTTACAGCACAGGAATACCATCTGGCCAAACTTTGGCTATGAGATCTTCAAAAAGACAAAGACATCTGATATCAATGGTTCCAAACAAGTTGAGCAACAAAGCTCACATCGCAATGTATGCACCTTCCCTTTCTAATAAAACCAAAGGCATGCAACACACTGTCTCTCTGCCCCCTCCAATGTGCCATTTGAAAGGTAAGAGCCTAGAAGGAGTCACTGTCTTAGCCTTTTCTTGTTCATAGCAAGTCACCAGCCAGGGCAAAATGGGAGCTGTAGCTCTGAAGTGCAATGCTACTTTGGAAATTCTACTTTGAGAATAAGCTCTATGTTTATAGCTACATTCTGTCAATTCAGTCCTGTTGATAAAACAGTTCTTTAATAGTTAGTCACAGTGGTGGCATGAATTTTAAAATAGACCTGCCCCAAGGCATATCAATCTCTCTCTCCTACAAGTTTGAAAATTCGGAGTTATTACGTTACAAAGGGAGGGATGCTCCTTTGAGAATATATGGCATCCATCTACTCAGAAGACCTACGAATATTTGTGAGACTGTCTGATTCAATTTCAAGGAGTTGTGTGCTTAGGCCTAATGGATTGAGGTCATGCTGAGCAATTTACAAGATGTGTCCCTTCGCTGCTGTAAAAGTTCAATATTTGTTCAAAACTTTCATTTCTATTCAATGTTCAAATCAAAGTTGAAGTAGACACATTTTATATGAAGTTTGAAAATAATTTTAAATGTTCTTTCTTTCCACTACACCAAGGGAAAAGCATCCATCATTTATAATTCAGTTGATTAAATAATCATTGAAATATCCATGAAATTTATATATATTAATATGCTGAATTTCTAAACTTAAAGATTAGGTTTTTAACTGAGATCACGTTTTGCAGTTGTGATCTATGCTATTGTTGGTGTAGTGATTGTTTTCTTGAGTGTTATTACTAGCTCTTTCCAAGAGAGAGCAGTAGTGAATTGCATTATTTGTGCTGGCTCTAGAGTTTTACTCGAAAGTACTGATTTTCATTTTCAACTTTATAACCTTTCAACCTATTGACCATGAAAAATGCTCTGACACAACGTGACACATATAAATGTTTAAAGTCTAAAGGGTAATTATCTATATTCATAGTTAAAACTGTGCCTTGATTTCACAATAGAAACCATATGTTCACTCAAAACACTTTCAATAGGTTAAATAACACCCAGATTAACCCTGAGTTAGTTTACTGGTTAAAATAATAGCAGCATCTTCTTCCAATTCAGTAGTTCATTTATCATCTCTGATCAAGGCACCGGACATGAACTTTCAAGATTTAAAAGCTTAAGTTTAAATAGAAAAAAGAAGCAAGAAAAAAAAAAGCCTACAGATGTTTAAATATCCTCTTTCCTGACCTTATCATTGTCCTATCTGTTCGGGTACTTAATACCAGCTTTGAGAGTTATTACTGAAAACTACATTCAAGTTTGTCTTACATTTAATAAAATAAAACCATTTTCTCTCTCAAGTCATGAAGGCAATAACTAGTTGGTTTTTCCCTAGCACCTTAGCCATATGGGAAATGATTGAGATCAATTGATCAATTATTGAATTGTTTGAAATGCAAATTGCCTCAGACCTGGATCAAACCAGCAAGGAGGCCCAGTATGAGGAAGGTGGAGCTCTGTGAAGGTCAGGCTAGAGCATCTTGCTTTTCCTGTTAGTCAGATTTTTGAGGCTGAGTCATATGAAGGAAAACTTCTCACAACTTGTAAATAAGCCAGCTCAAATATATCTCCTGTATCACCCTTGCAATAATTGATTATCCTGAAACTTTGAAATCACCGCAGCAGAAAATTACAAGCAGAAAACAAAATTGTATATTATGGAAGTAATGACAAAGGAAAAAGACACTGTAGGAAAAAGAAAAAAAAAAAAAGGACAAACAGGGAAATGATTTCCCAGCGTGTACAGCTCAGCATTCGTCCTCGTCCTGCTGGTTGCAAGCCACTCCTCGTCCTGCTTTGTAATGTCACAGGTCCTTGTCAAGCTGCAGACCTCACCTCCAGTGAACAGATGATCTACAGGGGGCTTCATCAGAAAGGGCCTTTCTGTCTCTGAAGAAGTGACATGTCTTCCTGAATTTCTATTCAAACCCCTGGAAACAGCATAAAAGCATAGTACAGGAAGAGCTAGGAGGCCTGTAGATGTTTGGTTGATATACTTTTTCTGATCACAAAATTATTATTTTTATGACTATTTCTAAAATTACTTGGAATTGCCATTCCTCTTTACAAAAACAATGCAAAGGCTGTAGGACTTGGGGAAGGAAGTATTCCCTTTGGACTTAAATGAGTTCAATCTTCATAGGCAAAAACCATGAACCCCAGTGGGGGGCCTTGACTGAGCACTCCCTCCTTGAAACAGAAAAAGGATATCCTTTGGCATATAAAAACCAGAAGCTCTGTAGAGAACCAGCCTCTTTCTTTGCCTTGAAACAAATAGCATTCTAAAATGTTGCAGTTTTGCATCCACCATGGGTGGATATACTCTAAACAAGTGAGCAGAACCACTCACCCTTAGAGTATCTGGCTCTCGCCCAATTTATGCTCTATGTATGAGTTTTCATATGTTTTCCTTATCCACTTTTACCGTCATTGATGCATCATTTACCATAAAGGTAGGACTTACTAATAAATCTCTTCTGTGGAATGCTAAAAAGAAATCCTAGAGGTCTTTCATATTTAATATCTCAATGATTCTGCAGCCTTCATTTTGTCATACTGTAGATTATTGTGGATAAGGCTTGCTTGGGCTCTAGTGTTATTTATCAACAAGACTCTGAGTGCATGAATATAAGGGAAATTTCTTAGCATTTGCATTGGAGGAATATGGAGGCTCTTGTCTCAGTTCCAGTTATTGAAAGTTAACACCAAGGCAGCAAGGCTTCTAAAGCTACTTACACTCTCAGTAAGTTCCCAGCAGTGGCTGCTAAAGCCCACGGATCCAGAGGTGGTAAGAAAACGTTTATGTTGCATTATCGGCTCAAAGTGACAAAAGGCAGGTAGCAGTGCCAGGGTGAGTGTTTCATTAAATTTTCCAGTCGGTGCCTTAGCACTTGGAAAAAAAGAAATGGTACATGGTTAATGTTAATATGTGAAAGCTTACGCTCTGCTGATCTAATATAAGCCGTGCCTCAGTGGTGGGAAGAGACGTCGGAAAGTTTGTGTCAGAGAAATTCTGTCTATTCGTGTGTAAGTTCAAAGCAATCTAAATGTGGCCCAGAGTTGGCTTACTAGGTTTGCTGCTTATTTTACCTTATGGAATAAAAAACAATCAGAATTATCAAGAAAATGAAAAGGTAAATGATAGTGTACCAAAAAGGAAAGAAAAAATGTTCAAACATTTATTATCGTTTAGCAGGTTTGGTGTTTATCAGGGGCACCCATCTTGGTAAAAAATTCAGCTATGCAAGAGTTGAACTAAGCAGTCTTAAACCTAATGCAATATTCTGGGGCCCCTGGGTGACTCAGTCGGTTAAGCGTCGGCCTCTTGATTTCGGCTCAGGTCATGATCTCAGGATTGTGAGATCGAGCCCGTGTTGGGCTCTGTGCTCAGCGGGGAGTCTGCTTGGGATTCTCTCCCTCTGCCTCTGCCTCTGCCCCTCCTCCGCCCTCAAATACTAAATAAAATCTTTAAAAAAAGAACAAAACCTAATGCAGTATTCTTTAGACAACATGGTCTAAGGGTGCTCCTGACTTAGTTTGCGCTTTCTGGGCAATCAGAAACTTCATTATGATATTTCCATACTGTCTTTTGTGTCCTGTTCTTATATCCCAGGGCCCAATAGTTCTGGATTTAATATAACCCCTAAAGAGGCTTTTAAAGAGAATAGTACATTTTAATGCCTATATTATTTAAACATAAATATATGTAATAATTTCAAAATATATGCTGGGAAGTTCTGCTGTTGACCTTTTCTTCTCCTCATTGGGCATCTCTTGAAGACTGCTAATCCGCCTCTGATCTGACTTCTCTGGAGCTGTTAGGCTGATTGTTTTGATTGTTTTCTCGGCTTTCCCCTGACCTCATTCCTATGTACCATTTGGTTTGAGCTTCTTAGTATTTGCAACGCAAATGCTCAAAGTGAACTTCCAATTCAGTTAAGGAAGTCTTGCTCCTTTCCAAAATGTTCAAAAAAAGCTGGCTGCCTGCCTTTACTTGTTAACTGAGAAGCTGATTTTTGTCTCTAAGCTGGTCCTGCAACTGTCTTTCCAGCCTGCTCCATGTCTGTGTTCTTTCTCCTACAAGGAAGTTGAAAGGAAGAAGTGAGCTGATCTCCAGGGTGGAAGAAAACGCTTCCTTGTTGGAGACAACTCAAAACAGCTCTCCCCTCCAGGGGCGCCTTGTCATTTCCTATGTAACATTAACATGCTTCTGAAGAAAGAGGGGTGAGGTGTTATTGCTTAACCACTTCATACCCCAAATCATCTGGGGCAGAAAGTCACTGTCTGGGGCACAGAGAGGAGAGAAGTGTTGAAGTAAAAAGACGCTGTGCAGGAACATCAGAAACTACTTGCTTTTTTGATTAATTCACTCAATATTTATTAAGCAACAACTTTACAGATCTAATATGATAAGCACGTCAGGGGATTAAAGATGAATTAGATATAAAACCTGTCTTTAAGTTTTAAATAGAAAAAAAAAAACAAATAGAGAAAGCAATCAGATGTATTAATAACTTTGGCACCAAGCAGAAAGACTCAGTCAGGGTCACCGGAGAGCAAACCCATTGGTGCCAAGGAGGAGGCACGGGGAGGTAATGAGAGAAGGCTTCCTGGAAGAGGCAGTATTTGATTTGGGCTCTAAGGGTAAGAACCCTAGTATGGGGAGGGAGGAGTTTGAGGTTCAAAGGAGTTTGAGTTTTAGTGCTAAAATGGTCCTGCACATACAATAATATATGATTCTGTTTTTCATATTGTCTTTCATATGAAGAGCGAACAGTTAAAAAATAAGTTTTTCATATGTATTTCATATGAAGAGGGAACAATTAAAAAATAAGTTTTAAGAAGTAAGTTTTGAAGAGTTTGCCTAAAGGAAAGGGACTTAAACTTTATTTTCTAGGGTAGTCTTTCTTCAACTGTTAGAATCTCCTGGAATGCTTCTTAAACAATCATATTCATAGACCCTTACACTGCATCTTAAGTACTAAGCCAGTAACTCTGGGTAGGTAGTCTGGAGTCTCAGGTTTTAACATACAAAAGTTATTATTAGGTCTGCTAGGGATTGGGGACAACTCATCCAAGGAGTATGGAGCGCTTGAAAATTTTCTTTCGTTCAACAGATAGTTAACTGACTATCTACCATATGCCAACTGTGCACCGGGAATGGAGTGTGCAACAAGGAAAAGCCCACTCTCATGGAAGAATAAAGATCTTTTGGCTGCTATCAATGACACAACTCGAGGAATTACTGTAGTTCACTCCAACTAGTTACAATCATCGGTTAAGCTTCACGTGCTTCATTTACTGTGCTTATACTAGAGACTATCATGAAAAAACTTACAACCTTGGTTAAGCAGAATATTACAAGTTGTGGATAATAAATGCTATAGAACGTCAAGGAAGGGGGGATCTTAGTGAGATTAGGGAGGTAGACAAAGATCAGAATTTAGGCTGAGCCTAAAATATGGGTAGGATTTGAGACACTAAAGGACACTGCAGGTGGGGGCAATGCCAGGAGTGATGGTAGGAAGCATTATGAGATGATCTGGCCTAGAGAAGTGTTCACTTTGGTGACTTCTGAACATTAGACTGAGGTTGGATAAAATTGGGGGTAGGGGTGCATTGACAACAAAGCAGAATGATCAGAAAAACTGCCAGAAAAGCTGAAAGCATGGGGTATTTCTCATCAGCAGCATGCCAGAGGAGGCATGCATATGATGTCTTTGCAAGGATAGATAGATTAGTGCACTGGGGGAAAGGCTGGGGTGAGGATGTTGGAGGAGGATGGAGAGGGAGTCCCAGAAGCTAAGAGACTCTAAAGTCAATCTTATTGGGAAACTAGAAGCCTAGGAACTCCACCTTAACACTTTACCTCTCAAATTCCCAGCAAGAAGGATAATATTGTCCCTGTTTTCTCTTAACGGAAGCACACCTGATCATTTGTTGAGACTCTTCCCTAGCGTTAAACTCATGGAGGGACTTATCATGTGAATTCTCACTGAAGTGACAACATAATACATATGTAGTATAATGTCTATATCTTATATAGAGATACACTAAGTAAGCAATAGGATAGACAATACTATCAACAATGATTTTGCCAAGGCCAGTAATTATTTTTCAGGTGATTATTCTTTATGTTAACTTTTGATAAAAATTAGGGCAAAACGTAAATCACAAGAAAGGAAGGCATCATTAAGGGAAGTCAAGCTAAGAGAGTTCAGAGATGTTGGCACCCTATAACGTATTTTAGAGGACCTGAGACTGAATTCCACGCTCAGTGATTAAATTTTAGATATTTGTGTTACTGTTTGCAGAAAGGTCCATCCCCATGAGAAATTCAAACATCAGAGAGCAACACCGTGCCTCCCTTGTGCACTTTCGGAATCTGATGTGTACCCTCATGGAAGGACGGTCATTCTATGAATCCCCAATGCTTTCCTTAAGAAAAAGATTTTAACATACTAGCTTGGATGACAATTTAGTTAGCACAGAGTTCTCTGTGTAAGATAATTTATTTGTACCTAAAATATTATGAAAGTGCACATGTCTTCTCCATAAGAGGAACTCAGTGTTAGATCAGAATTGCTTCTGATGTTAAGTGGTGCTACCAGCTGATTGGCCCACCAGGAGAAGTTGGCTACAAAGTACACTCTTAAGGAAGAAGATGAATCGACTTGCATGATAGAGTTATTTAGTAGTGTCCATTTTTACACCTGAGAACTCCTGCCAAAGACAACAATTTAGATTCAGTGGAGTTGATGTTAAACTGTTCTGTCTGACAGTAATTAGCCAAAGTATTTTATTGCTTCTTGTGGTTGTTCTTAGCTCATGATATAAAACCATGTCATCACTATAGAAGAGGATACTTTTCTTCCTTTTTGTTATTGCAGGTGGGCTGGTGTCCAACTCATCTAAAAACAGAATCAAGTTCTTTAAATGTAAGTTAAAGAGAAGAGGGGCTATGACATAAGCCCTTTTAAAAACTATATAAAATTAGAATTTGATTAGTCCAGAGACTCTTTCTTCTCATCCTTCTTCTGACATAATATTACAATATGGGGATATTATAATATAATAAAATTTGGAGCACCTGTCTGGCTCAGTCAGTTGAGCATGTGACTCTAGTCCTCAGGGTTGTAAGTTTGAGCCCCATGTTGGGTGTAGAGATTACTTAAAAATAAAATCTTTTAAAATGGTAATATAAAGCATGGATATTCAAGGTTCTATGCTGCGATCAATAGTTCCTTAAAGGCATTGCCTTCTTCCTTCCTGCTTGTTGCAGAAGAAGCTGATACTCAGGAAGATGGCAACATTGCAGGCACTGATATTATTCTAAGCATCTGTGCTTGTAATCTAAGAACAATTGTCAATGACTTTGACAAGCATCTATGGGGTCAAATGCTAATGAGAGACCATTGAAGGCTCTGAAGTGTCTTGTGTTGTTAGGTTGGTGAGATGAAAGAGTGTAGAATGATCAGCAGTGTGAAATTTTTTCCTATAATGTACTGACTCTGAGACCTCAGGCTGAGAGACATGGCCCAGATGAGGTAACATTTTAAGAAGATACCTGGAAAACTAGGGAGTCTATATTTGAGGATAGAGCAAGATTCCAACACGTTCAACTCCATGTTGAAGGTGAGGTATGCTACACTTTTGAGTTTTTCCTGGGGGAAAGAGACATGGAGAATTAATTAGAGTAAATAGTGTGGGATGGATTGGAACTATCTGTCCAAAAGTATGTCTAATGCATTTGGCAGTTTTATGTTCTTCTCATGACAGCTATTTAGCTTAAACTGACTGATCAAGTGTTCTATAGCAGATAGAGTTTCTATGCCCAAGAAGAAAATAAACTTGAATTCTATAAAAGAATGGTAAACATTAGCTAGGAAAAAAAAAAGAACAATTTTCTTACCTAGTTCTCACAATAATTGAGATTTTCTAATTTCTGTCATAGAATCATGTCATTAATCGCCATGACCAGGTAAACAATTATTGTTATCCCCGATAGTCTTAAAATATTCCATTGAGATCTAATAACACTTCTAAAAGGTAATTTCATTAGGCAGTTTGAATTTAATAAACATCTATGTAACTTTCTTTGCATTGTTATTGACATTTTATTTTATTGCCTTTACAATGTCATTTAACTTCTGGGCAAAATGTTTTGAACCAAAAGATAGGCTGATTAATCAATCCAGTGCCCACAGGTATAGGACTATTGCCTTTCTCCACTTTGTTGCTGTGTGGTGAATAGAGAAAAACTCTCCAGTCAGAGGGCACTGAAATTTTTTTAACCTTATATTATTATTTATGGTATCCTAAAGCTCTTACTTCATTTTTGTTCTCAAATGGAGATATCAATATTAAGGAGCTTAAAGGACTTAAGGTAGAAATGGCCATTTTTAATACTGCCCAAGTTGGAGATAAGTAGGCAGCCAGCATTTATTAGTCATTAAATAAAACTGGTTCTTTAATAAGACAACTATAGAAATGCTCACTCCTTATTCCCTAATGTTCCACTTGCTAAATGACTGCCATTTAATATAACAATTTGTAATTATAAATGGATTTGGCTACTTTTCCTTCTTTGATTAACTCTATAGATCTGTAGAATAACCCATACTGAAATTCTCTTTCAACTGCAAGTTTCGTTCTTTTTTTTAAAGATTTTATTTATTTTGAGAGAGAGAGAGAGAGTGTGTGTGTGTGTGTGCAAGCAGGGGGAAGGGCAGGGGAGAGGGAGAAGCAGACTCTCCATTAAGTAAGGAGCCCAGTGCGGGGCTTGATCCCAGGACCCTGAGATCATGACCTGAGTCGAAGGTAGATGCTTAACCGACTGAGCCATCTGGGTACCCCATCAACTGCAGGTTTTCTATCAATAATAATTTGGTAGAATTATTGCCAACCCTAATATTTAGGTTACATATAATTATCACGGAGAGACATACAATTTATCAATCTATTAAGTTACAATTAATCATTGTGGGTTTGTAAGTGGATCTTACCTAGAAGGAAATAGGCATGATATGGGCCTTATCAAGATTTAGATCACCCAAATAACCAATAAATCTATCATGACATGCTCAGCAAATGCAAATCACAGAAAGCCATTTCCATATCTAGCCAAGAGTCAACAATTAAAATATCTGCTAACACCCAGTGGTGAGGTTGCGGAGAAATGTGAACTTGAGAGAAGTTTAGCAGATTAGTTAATTTGCATTAACTTACCATTTTCCAGATATTTGCAGAGAATTTAATTTTAGTGCTAGGGAGTTATGTCCTCAAATTGTCTGCGGGGTACAAAGTCGGGGTTGGGAATATCTTTTGCTCTTTGGATCTTGGCATTATTTTCCTGACAGTCTGCTGTGTTGACCTAATGCTCCAATTATCTGTGATATGAATAGGCTTTTTTGGGGAGTCACTCAGTGAGGTGTAAGTTCCGAGAAAGAGGGCTGGTCTGTGGCCGGTCAAAGTAGAATTAAAGTAATAAAGACCCAGTCTGAAGGCCTACGACCTCAGTAAAATGCATGTTGGGGGATATGTGGGTATGAAAAGTTTCTTTCAAGGGGAATTTTGGTGAAAGGTTATGTAGTCTTTCCTATCTCTTGCACTGTGCCAAGTAGTAAGTTATTGTCTCTCAGCTTCAAATCCACCTTCCCATATCCTGCTTTGTGATGTTGAAATTCTGAAAACCATACTTTTTCTTTGCCAGCAGACTTTCTGTTCATCTCTGCCAAGAAGGAATGCTGAAAGGAGACAGCAAGTCTGGCAGAGGAATGCGTGCCTTTCTGCCTACTGCCTTGGCCTGTTTCTGTTTCCTGTTCTTGTTAGAGTCACCCTAGCAACACTTCTCCACCCCAGGAACAGCAGTGGACTGCAATCTGCATGTTTTCCAATGTGGAGAAGCAGTCCTGCCACCCCTCACAGCCCCCAGCAGCAGCCCCCTCCTCAGGGGTCTAGGTTCTACTCCGGGGGGGGGGGGCCCACCAACTCTAAGCTCAGAGATCTCCGCTCAGCAGCACCTCCTGTCAGTGCTGCGGGGCCCCCTATCTTACATTCTGTATTTCCATCATTCCAATCCCTTAGTTTCTTCCTCCAGTCTTAGAAATTATATCTACTTCCTGAAGTTCCCACCTCACGGATACCTTGTTTTCTTTTTTGCATTTTCATTTTTAATACTTAATTAACAATTCTTTGTATTGAATTATCTCTATTAAAATAAGTGGCATTGTTTTCATTCTGTGTCTGGAATGGAAGAGTGAAGCAAATTAATCAAAATTACTTTCCTTCTAAGGGTGTTTCCTGCTCCTCATTTAAGGGTAAGCAATCAAGAAAGTTACCAAAAAAAATAGCATATAGAAAGAAAAATAAATAATATTGTAATTTTGTTCTTAGAAAATCATATACACACATAGACAGACACTCAATAGATAGAATTTGATATAGATGTAGATATGTATTTATATAGAGACAGTGTTATGAGTTGGATTGTGTTCTTCCCAAATTCAAAGGTTACTCTAGAACCTCAAAATGGGACCTTATTTGTAAATGTAATCATGTATGGTGAGGTCATACTGGAATGTGGTGGGGCCCTAAACCACTATGACTAGTGTCTTTATAAAAAGGGTAAATTTGGATACAGGCATGAACGTAGGGAGAATGCTATGTGAACATAAAGACAGAGATAGAAATGAATGCCTCTTTAACCCGAAGAACCCCAAAGATTGTCACAGTTAGGAGAGAGGCATGGCAGAGATTCTCCCTTTCAGCCAACAGAGGGAACCAACCAACCCTGCCTACACCTTGATCTCAGCTGTCCAGTCTCCAGAGCTGTGAAACAACATTTTCTGTTGTTTAAGCCACCCAGTTTGTGTTACTTTGCTATGGCAGCCCCAGCAAACTGAAACAGATAAATTATATATGTTATAAGTTATATAAGTTATAAAACACACACGCACACACACACACACACACACACACACACACACCTCAAACTAAAAATAGCATGTTTTGAAATAGGGAGAAAAATTAGCAAGGTGGCATGTCTACAGTGATTTGATATGGGTTCTTAGCTGTGTATATTGATATAACATAATTGAAAACTAATTTCTAGTCTATTAGCTTTCTCCAATTGAGCGCTCATGTTATTGTGATATACAGAAGGCAGAAACAGGTAGGATCCCAGGCAAGTAAATCTCTGGAAAACAAACAATTTCTATTGAGATGACTGTGTTCCTGAACTCACATCTGGTGGTTTTTCATCCGTGCAGATCTAACTGTAGAGTCATTGCTTTGGTAAGCACACTAAATCTCTCTAGGTAGCCTTGATGCTGAAAACCTTAAAAGCTCCAACAGTCTAATTAGGTCAAATCCAAATTCAGCCTCTTCGACCATAGTCCTGCCTGCACTTTTCCACTATACTTCTGCATCACAGTGTATTTTCCCCTAAAACCATTTCAAATCTGTCCTAATCTTTATCTTTTCTGTCGAATTCCATCCTCAAGCACTTTACTTCCTAAACTCCCCCCACTTCCTCCACTGTTTCTTTCCACGATTGATGGATCGATTGGTTATTTAACCTGATCATCCAAGGTTTCCTTTTTGGAAAGACAATTTTCTTCCTGTGTTCTCACCTCCACTGGCAATTCCAGGTTCATTTTGCTGAACCCAAGCCATCCCACTGCTTTAGTTCTCTCATATTCAGTGTCTCCCTCTCTAGTGCCAATAATGTGCATCTCCTAATCCTAGAGGGTCTTTCCCTTTCCACGTTCCTGATTAAGGTGTGTTAATGGGGCTGCATCAGTTATGGAACTAGTCATAGAATAATGGAGAAAGATAATTTCACTCCATTAAGGGAATTAGAGATAATTTACTCTCACGCCTTCATTTCATAGATGGGTTTTTATTTTTTAAGCCATCTTTTGAAAAATCTCAAAATCACCTCTGAAGCAAACCTACAGATTAACCTGTATAGATTTACGAAAGAAGTAGAAATAATCCAGGAAGAGTCACCAAGGAAATCCATGTTTTGAAATTTGGACTAGATATTACTTATTTTTCAAAACATGTTATTAGGCAAATATTTATTGGCTGGAATGCATAAGGCATTATACTAAGTGCATTACATGGACTACTTCATTTAATTCACTGCCAATTCTATGAGGTATTATTATCATTCCCATTCTAAACATAAAGAAACTGATGCTTAGCTTAAGTAACTTGCCTGTGGTCACATAGATGACAGATTTACCAGTAAGTACTTGAACTCCATTCTGTCCAACTTCAAAGTTTATACTCTTAACATTACCATCAACACTACACTAGCACTAAACTCAATCAATTTCTCCTGAAAATATGGTTAGATTACAAGTGACTGTGTGTGTGCCTCTGTGAGTCATATGTAGGTAGTGAGGAGAGATGAAGGAGGTGGGGGGAGGGACCCTCTTCCCTCTTGTGCCCTCTATCTCTCATTCTCTCTCTCTCAAATAAATAAATAAAATCTTTAAAAAAATTTTTTTTCCGGGCTTTTCCTTTCCATCTTGAATGTTGTTAGAATGCCACAAACTTTCAAGATCAATGTTACCTACTTCAGAAAGGGTAATAAACATACAGCCCTATAGTCTTCTTCGTTGTTCACATTCTGTTAAGAAATCTGAAAAGCCTAGCTGTCCCAGAATTGCTTTGTGCCTCTAGGGGAGGAAAAAAACTCATTGGACATTAAGTTTCCCTAAGAAATACATTTTCCTTGGGAATTTGCTACTAAATAGTTAAGTGGCTTTGGCAAGTTTGACAGTAATGTCTGTAAACCATTGTTTCCTCATCTGCAACATGAAGAGGTGGGGTTAAATTAGTATTATGACTCTGGCCAGGTCTAATGTTACATAATAAATACCATAAAATGTCAGTAGAATTGATGCCTTCACTCATATAAGACTCACACCAAGTCCCTAGGTTTTCCAGATTTTGTTTGTGGTGAGCAGAGAAGAGGAAGTTAGCTTTGAGACACACATCACTTATCTTCTGGATTGAAGACAGATTAGATTTCAAAATTTCCATGTTCTCATTCTCTATTCTTTCCTGGGAAAATGGCTGAAGGTGAGCACAAGGGATATAATTGAAAAAGGAAAATACTGGTGGCAGACATACTGAGAAACCTGTTCAGATATTGAATGTGACCAAAATGTTATTTCCCAATGTAAAATGGATGCTTGAAGATGATATTATTGAACACTTCTGGGTTGAAAAAAGACTGCTTAACAATGTGAATGCTTCATAGTGTAAGTCTACAACCAAATCTTAAGTTCCCTATCATCACAAAGGTGATAGAATGGTGTTCCTTTAACCCCATCTGAACATCTTTACTCAGAATTTCCATGATTCTTTGTAGCTTCATACTAACATGGACTGAATTTTGTCTTTTTAGGAACACAGGAGTAATTACCATGTAAATAAAAACAATTACTCACAAATCATGACAATAATGTATGTATATATCCGTTAGAAGTCAACCAGAAAAGCAAAAGTACTAAGACACACACACACACATTAGTTGCTTTATTTATATATAAATATATATATATATATACATTATTGTGTGTATATATGTATGTGTATGTGCATGTGTGTATTTTACCTTATGCAGTTGTGAGAGTTGGCTAAGCAGTCTCTGTACAAGGCTGTTGTCTTTGCAGCTGATGCTGCTGAAGCTTAAAGTCTACCAGGCAGGCAGTGGGAAAAGGAAGATTAGTTCAAACTGGGAGTGAGCAAGAACAAACCTGAGCCCACCAGCATGAAGCAGATTGGGACGGAGTAAAACTCGCATTAGTCTTATTAATAAGTGAAATAAGTGAGTCAAAGAAAGACACATGCCATATGATTTCACTTATATGTGGAATTTAAGAAACAAATCAAAGAAAAAAAAGACAAACAAACAAAAAACCCAGACTCAACTACAGAGCTCGAACTGGTGGTTACCAAGAGGGGAAATGGCTGGGGGGATGGGTGAAATGGTGAAGAAGATCAAAAGTACACTTATCTTGATGGACACTGAGAAACGTATATATTTGTTGAATTATTATATTGTACACCTGAAAATAATATAACACTATATTCTAATTATATTTCAATTAAATAGAAACACACACAAAAAAACAAACACCTCATGTCAGTCTTGTTACCTCTGATCTTGAGGGTTTGGGTGTCCTGCAGAGGCTGGGACCCTTCATCATAGAGCTAAAAACATGCACCTGTCCCAGAAGACAGAAAAGCTATAGGAAGATGTAGGGAAAGGTGGAGCACCTGAAGACCTAGTATGTGCCTCATGCTGACATGAGCCTGATTATCAGCACAGCACGCAGAGGCTCTAAAATGGCTGATGCTTCACCTCCACCCTCCAGACCTCCTACCAGAATCTCCCTGGTGGCCAAATTTACCCAGAAACAGGAAAGGGATTTTTGGAAAATGAAGTTTAGCCTAGCCAAGTTGATATACTATAAAGCCATCATGATGCACTGCCAAGATACTTAATTGACAAAAGCAATATATTGCCAAAATAAGAATTCTACCTTGTTGAACACCTATTGTGTAATCATTTCCAGTCCATCTAAAATGTATGTTTTGCAATTTTCTTTGGTGTGAAGCTATTGTGGGGAAGCTCTGTTTTTCACTTATGAATGTCTTTATTTTTCCATCACTCTTTAAAGGCAATATCACTGGGCATAATATTCTAGCATGACATTTAACTGATATTAGCCAATATCCTAACACAGTCTTCTTTCATTCTATTATTTGTCTAATTGCTTCTCTATCTTTTCTTTGTTTCCTTTAAAGACCTTCTCTTCTTGTTTGTGTTATAGAGTGTGGCCATGTTGTAAATGGAAGTAGAATTTTTATTTTTCAGGCTTGAATTTTTTTTTTTTTTGTCTTTCTGGATCTGAGGATTGGTTTATTTCAACAATTCTGGTAAACATTTTAGCCTTCATCTTTCTGAATAACACTTCTTTTCCCATTTTCTCTATTTTATATTTGGAAATTATATTTCTTCTGTGTTTCAACCTTTCTCTCATAACAACATTTCCTTATTTGGGCTGTGCTCTTGCTAATTTATTCATATATATTTTCTAGTGCACTATCTCTTCAACTCTGCTTTGTTGTTTAATCCATCCACTGAATTTTTTATTTCAACCTTAATACTGCTCATTTTTAGAAGCTCCAATTTAGTTCTTTTCAAATCTCTTTATAATTGTCTGTTTTCTGTGTTGTTGTTTAGGCTTATCTTTTATTTCTTAAAACATATTAAACATAGTTATTATATATTCTGCATTGGATACCTTTAGTATCTTCAGTGTTCGGGGCTCTGCTTCTATTGTCTGTTGCTGCTGCAGGTTGGGTTCTCTGAAAGCAGATGCTGAGATTACATTTGAGGTAAAATTTATTTATTAAGGGTCGATTTGTGTGAAGAGTAGGGAGAGGAGGTCAAATTGTAGTGCAGGCTCCATACAAACATTGGCCAACATGATGAGTAGCTGGGGAGTGAATCTAGTCTGTTGGATTCAACCTGGGCAGAAATGGCTGCGCCTTTATACCTTCACCTTGCTCTATCACCAGATGCAAACTGCTCAGGAAGGGTGTGCCTTTGAATGAGGCTACTCTCTAAAGCTGAGGTGGAATCTGAAAGAAGCTGTCTGCCAACCTCATCATGGGCAGCATAACCTTCCTTCAAGGAGTTCTGGGCATGTTCATGTCTGTCACAGTTGTTTTGGGTAGTTTCCACTCATGTTGCCTAGTAAATTTGTAGTTTGTTATTTTTGACAGTAACTGCCCAGTTTCCTTGATCTTTAAATGAAGGCATTATTTCAGGTTTGAGTTAAGGTTGTTTCGTTCTATAGAAGATATATGCTTGCTTTTAGTAGTCACCTGAGTACACGATCAACTTGGGACTATTTAGAGTTTTGCCAAGCCACAAAGTTTTCATACATTTCAGATACAAAAGCACAGGAGCCCTGAATTTTGGTTATAAATTTCCAGAGCAGACTATTTTTCTCCCTTCAACAAAGGGCATTGTTCTGATATTCCCTTGTGAATGGTGGGTTTCTCATTTATGTTGAGTGTTTCCCTTTAGATTTTCAGCTTTTATGAGATTGTCTCCTATAAGATATATCACCTTCAATGGGCCCAACCTTTTAGGTTTCATTTTGTATCTCAGTGCCCCCAAAGCTATCAAAGTGAATTTAAGTTATTTAGTGTTTATCTGAAATCCTCAACTATCCTATTTGCACATAATTTCTGGCCCCTCCCTGTGTGTTTTCTTCTACGCTTTTCTCATTCCCCATCAGGAGAATCATTTAGGGAGAATCATCATTGACTGTAATGCTGGAAACAATGTGATCTATATACTCTATTCAAATAAAGATTGGCATAGCTCAGATATTACAACTCAAAAATCCAAGATAATGTAATTCCAAAGTGTCAAATGGATATTTCCCATAATTTTAATTCAATTAGTTAAGACAATAATAGATTTTGATTATGATAGCAACTTCCTAATCATATAAAACAGCTTTATTTACAAATGACAACATATTTTTTACCAGGTCACCACCAGTTAATTGATGTAATTCCTACTTTGGGCATTATTTTTTATCAGCTACCCTACTTTGAATTTTATCATTTCCATATCTCATCATTGAAACCATTTTCCTAAATCACTGAATTAGAGCATATGTTTTCTATTCCAAATGTCCTAAATATTTTTCCTATTGATCTTAACAGGGAACTACCTGATGGCTTTTGAAAAGAATCTTTAATCAAAATGTAAAAAGCCTACGGTTTGTTTTTTTTTATATGTTATACCTATATAATATGGCAAAAATCACACTACCACCTTGCAGGCTTATGCCATGTTCATTAAACAGGATGAATTGCACAGATGTATAGCTCATTTTTTTGCATTAAAAGCTAGGTATTAGCCAAATTTGTGTATTATTAACTCTACTGAACAGAATAACTATTTGCAGACAGTAGCCAAAGAAAGAGGTAATAGTTAAATAAATTGTAAATATTGGTTACTCATACCCCTCTGCAGAATGACATCATTTGAGAAATTGTGTCAGCTGTGCATATCAATTGACCTCTAGTCATGCCTGAGGTCTGTAAGATTCTGTATTGTCCTCACCCATGTCCTTGTCTTCGCCTCCTAACTTTATTGACTATTGTTTTCCTTTGCACTGAGTTGAAAGGATGACAGCACCTGCCTCCAACAAATATATACAGAATTTCTTTTGTACTTACAAATTGGAGATAGAATGGAGAAGTCTCAGAGTTTATTTTCTTGCTGGCTGATTTCTCATGAGGCTTTCTTCCTTTTCAGGAAGTGTCTGGATATAACTCAGTAGGTGGACTATAGACTATTATCATGGCTGGTAGTAGAGTATTATATTAATGCTATGAACAGTTTCCTGATCCTAGATATGAGGGGAAAAGAGAGATCACTTGTTGGCATAAGGTCGAGGCAGGGGCATCACGGGCATATTGCTAAATTTTATGCAGAGTATTTTTACTTCTGAAAAATCACTTAACCTCTGCTTTGGTTTTTCTAGTTGTAAAGTGGGGTGTTGAAGAGGTTATACAATTAATATTTCTAAAGTATTCTTAAAATGAAAAATGCTATGCAGGTGTTAATTATCTTGTCATGTTATTATTAATAGTAATTTAGGTAATACATTTTAAAACACAACCATCATGCCATTTCGCAGCCCAGTGAGCTGTTTTCCCTGAATAGCAGGCATATGAGTATCATATAGATTTTAACATTTATGAAACAACTCCTGTATAATCTCTAGAGGTAATCATATCTAAACAAGTTGAAGGATTACATTACATGAAGAGGAAAAAAAACACCCTAAAACAGTAAAAATACATGCAGATCAATAAACCAAAACACACTGGCTGTGTGAGTGCAGCACATATGTGTTCTGCGCCAGCCAAGAGAGACAAGGGTTGAAGGAATATTATCTTAATGAAGGAAACAGGTCAGTGATCTCCAGTTTATTTTGACAAATTCTACTTTCTTTTTATTTTATGTTTTATTTTGACAAATCCTACTTTCTTCTGTCAATTCTCTTCCCCAGAGGCCTAACAGGAAGAGAACTTCAAATAGCTTTACTGGTTTGTGCAGTCAATAAACAGAACATATGGGAAGATAATACCACAGGGTATTAACAGCTCATGGGTTATGTAAAGGAGAAACTTCTATGCATAACACTTATTAGTGTTCTCCAGAGAAACAGAATCAACAGGATCCACACACAAACACACACAAACATATATATATATATAAATATATATGGAGAGGAAGAGGGAACAGGAGAGGAAGGGGGAGAAAGAGAGAGATTTGTTTTAAGAATTGGCTCTGGAAGGCAGCTATGCTCACCACTAATTCTGGAGGCCAAGAAGTCCAATGATGAATCTGTGTTCTTCCTGGTTCCTAGAGAACCAATAGAGCCAGTTGTGTAATTCAGTCCAACTCCAAAGACTGGAGAAGCAAGAGTGCTGATGCCAGAGGGCCAGAGACGTCTGTCCCAGCTCAAACAAAACAGCAAACAGTCCCTTTGTCCGCCCTTTTGTTCTATTCAGGCCCTCAATGTATGGAATGATATCCACCCACATTGGTGAGGGTAATATTCTTTACTCCATTGAATGATTCAAGTGTTATTCTCTTCCAGACACACCCATAGGTAAAAGTTTGACCACTATCTGAGCATCCCTTAATCCAATGAAGTTGACACATAAAATTAGCCATCACACACTGTTACAGACATTAAGAAAACATTAAAAGTAACCGATAATCAGGGGAGTCATGTGCTTTCTATATCTGAGAAGAAAAAATGCCCTTTGATCTAAGAAAAAATGCCCCTTCTTAGAATTCCTAAGGACATGTAGTGGGTAGTCTATGGTAGGGACCTTGAAAAGTTTACTAGACACTTCTTATCAGAAGGCATAGATTTGTGTAGATTAAGGTTTGTATAGATTAAGATAGGTGGGTAAATACTTCTGGAATGTCACTAGAACCGAACACAGAACCCAATACTCTAAGCTTCCCCTTAGATGAATTTCTGCCCTTTCTGTCTTGATATAGCATTTATTTGAAGCACGAATTTTGCTTCCTAAGATTCTATTCTATGCTGCAAATCATGATGTTTGTACTTATGGACAAATAAAAGATTATATGATATGGATCCTAGCCACAAGCTCCTTACTGCCTAGAAGTGGAGATGAGGTATGTGCACAAATAATTGTATGATTTAGGTGTTTTTTTTTCTTCAAAAACTACCATATTAGGTAGCTTTTGTTGTATAATAAATTACCCCAAAATGCAATGGCTTAAGATATCAGCCATTTATTTAACTCATAATTCCAAGAATTGACAATTTTAGGCCAGATTCAGCTGATCTAGACCTAAGATAACTCAAGCATTTATAGTTTGCTTTAGCCTGAGGGTCTCAGTTCTTCTCCACAAGATGTCTTATCCCCCAGCGGGCTAGCCCAGTCTTTTTCATATGGTAGAGTGCTCTAGAAGTATAAAGAAAGAGAAAAAATGAAAAGTGTTAAGTTCTTTTCAACCCTTTGTTTGTGTCACATTTGCTACTGTTCTATTGGCAAATATAAGCTAAATGGCCAACCAGATTCATCTCTTAATGGAAAGAGCTGCAATGTAACATTACAAGGGCATAAAAGGTAGGGAAAGAATCTGAAGCCATTATTGTAATTTGCCAACACTGAGGGACAAAAACAGACTCTCCTTGGAATAAATGCCAGAAACCATTTCCGAGAATCTTGTCCCTCAAGAACATACTTTCATAAATTAATGTAGTTCCTCTTCCCTAGACCCCTTTTTCCTTGAGATTACAAGAAATTTCCAGGGTGTATAGTCATGGCACAGGGGTTATTTCTTACTGTTATCTCCAACAGGTTTGCTGGATTTAGAACTAAGTTGTACTCCCTTGAAGTTTAGAGAGTCTCCACAATCTCTTTCTTCCAAAACAGTTGTCTTCCATCAACACTGAATAGAGTTCCCACACACAAAGCCTCTCTTCCTTCCATGGATTGACTCTTGAATTATATATCATTGCAAGGTAGATAGAGTTGAGCTCCCTGATCTGATTGCTGTGTCTGTTTTTGCTGCAAAATTCTTAAAGTTGCAGGTGAAAAGAAACCGCTCTCTATGTTACTTCAGAAAAGGATGCTTAAATCTAAATGTCCAAATTGGTGCTTGTACTTCTGGTGTTATAACTTTTTATATTTACTCACACATGCATATCACCAGAAAGCAAACCTACCCTCTCAGAATTTCAGAACTATCATGACTTTTTTTTTCCAGTGTAATTTCTAGCAAAAGTTCAAGAACATCATGATGTTTTTATCTTAAGTGTCCTATTGCTCTGACCTGTCTCTAGACCTAGTAATAGGGTCATTCTGGGTCATCCCAATAGGTTGTTTGTTTCTCATTGACTGGCCTGGAAAAAACAGTATTTTAGGAATTATCAAAACTGACTGATGATTAGAATGAGACTTTGAGCCCAAATGAGAGTGCATGTCTTCAGAAAACCCTTCCAGCTATATTGAAGTCTGCTTTTTTAATAACTGAATCTGGAGATTGTGATCTTGTTCATTCTTCCCCGAATCTCCTGGGGATTCCAATGCCTGCTTTCTAGGTTCCTTTCCCAATAGCTTCCATTTTGTCAGGATCTCTCCCTATACCTCTACCAGCCACAAAACCAATTAATAACTAGATATCCACATCATTAGCCTCCCAAGGCTATAAAAGTAGAATGGGTTAAGTTGTAAGAGAGCTCACAGCAGAGAAAATTGTTCATGGTAGAAATAGATTATTTGAAACTGGGGAAATCAGGAAAGAGTTCATGAAAATTGTTATTTTACTTGTTTTTGATTTGGAGGACGTATAATCTTTGGTTATTAAGGAAGAGGAAAAAGGGCATTCCTTGAGTAGTTAAAAGTGGAGCAAATGCTCAGTTAATGGAAGTTTAAGCTGTTTGGGCAGAAGAAAGTTCCGGAATACTTTGGAATTTGTAGTTTTTGAAGGGATAAAGCAGGTAATAATTATTTCAGTATTGCATAGCAAAACCTCCTGTAGTACTTGGAGTGGTAGGCTAAGAAGTTGAACTTTTTCTATAGGGAATGATGATAGCGACAAGATCAGAAATATGGTTTAGAAATAGAAATTTGGAAATAGCTTGAAGACTGCACTGGACAAAGCCTATGGATGATATGGAATTGAGCTTTAGGAAAATTATAAAGATAATGCAGGCAAAAAGCTTTCCAGTTCCCTTATTTGTTTCATGGGAAGAAGAATGTTTCCTTTACTTACCTTGAGGATTGAGTAAGATATTTTACTCTGGCACCTAACATTGAGCTTGGCACTTAAAAGAGAAACTGTGATAATGGTAAGTTGCTACTTCAGGCTTCAAATTACCCTAAACAGAATGCAAATCTTACTTCTAAAAAAAGTGATTTAAATTTCATAAAGGGAAACTCTTCCTACGACCTTAAAGGACTTCTTTTGCTTTTTTGTCCTTTATATTTGACACAATTTTAAGTTCTTAGAAAATACTCGCTGAATGGAAATATGTAACCACATATCACACAATTGTTTTTAAGCAGAAGTATCCATAATTTGACACCAATTCAGATTGTTCCAATTGTGAGCAACATGTACTTTAAATGTTTTAATCTGTACTAATATACGGGTTTTCTAAACTCCTCCATTGTTGAAATCGCCTCACAAATTTAGAGAGTAGTTAAAGTCAAAGGAAGTTCCTTAACTGCCTCATTCCAGTTGCTGAACCAAATTTCAGAGTCCATTTTAGTTCATTTCATCCTAGGCTTTCTGCATAAGTTCAGCAGAAGTGAATTATCTGCAGGAGGTCAAAATATAACCTCATATCCTTCAGCACACATAAAAAAAACTGATCTGGCCTGTTTCTTTATGCTCTCTTACTTACCCTGACTTTTGAGACCTTATTGGCTTTTCCAACTTGTCTTGCCTCTAGATCCTTGCTCAGGTGTGCTTTTGTGACTTTGTCTTTGTTATGTCATTTGCATACTATTTGCTATTTGCTCTCTTTTGTCTGAGCTTCACAGCTATTTTTCTTACTTCCCTCTGACACCCTGGATGCATATGACCCTTACTGGTTGGGACAGTCCTGTTGATCTTCTACATGGGGTAGCAGATTCAGAGATGGTTAAAGACTTGGCTCTGTGTTAGGGCAAGAAATATGAGAAGTACTAGAATTAAGAATTGAGGCATTGGACCACCATATGTACCAGTGGAACTTCTAGGTGGCAGGACACATTGACAGAAATAAGCTTGGCATAGACAACGTGCCTCAAAGGGTGTTGCTTATTGGTTTTGTATGCTCTGGGCACTGGATTGTTGATTGTGATCATAATTCAGAGCCTACCCATTCCAAATATGGCTATCTTAGCCATATCAGCCATATTAGGTTTGTGTAGGTAGTCCAAATGTTTAGCAGACTCATTTGCCTACAGAGACCATGCAGTTATCATCAATAAATAAAATGGGTGTTGTGTCAGAGAAAATAGCAAGTGGAGAGCACGGAGATGAACCAAGAGGACACCATGGAGAGCTGCCAGCTACCGCTTAGCCCCAGCCAAGTGCTCCGAGAGGAAATTAATTCGGAATATACTTACTTTCTGAATTTTTCAAAAGAAGATAGAAATCTGCGGTTTCATGTGCCTTAAGTATATTTAGGACACTGTAGGGCCAGTATTCTCTATGAACTCTCATCCATAATAATAAAGAAAAGGGTTGGAATTTTACAAAAGTGATACTCTATTAAATTAGGGATATTAAAATTAAATTACATAGAATTTACTCAACGGTGTAAGCATGCATATATTTACAAAAATTATAATATTATACTATGGAGTTTGTTTTTTAAGGCCAATTATTTTATCCCATAATGGGATAATGTTTGGAAAATATTAATATAACTTATTTTTTATTCCTCCTAAATATTTTCCTCTGTAGTGTTCTCTTAAGGACAAGCCAAGAGACTTAACTCTGGGAAAGATGGATATACCAGTTAGGACAATAAAATCATTGCTAGGTTTTGACTGTCAAATTAATCACTGAAGTCACTAAGAATTTCCGAGTCCTCTGTGTGACAATGTTCGGGAAAGCTAAGCATTACTGAGAAGAGGATTTTCTAAATTCCTTAAGCTCCCATTAACATATCAAGAGCCAGTTCTGATAGAGTCAAGCTTGAATAGTCAGTTTTATTCTAAGCCACATAGAGAGAACTCAAAGAACTCTGGATATGATGTAATAGAAATCCAACCTGCCAAAATAGGATGTGAGAAGTTGTCAGGATAGGAAATGAGAGAAATTCTGTGAAACTTTTAGTAAAGGGAAGAAGGAGCTGGTTTCTTTTTCTTTTTTTTTAATTTTTTTAAAAGATTTTATTTATTCACTTGAGAGAGAGACAGACAGACAGACAGAGTACAAGCAGAGGGAGAGGTAGAGGGAGAAGGAGAAGCAGACTCCCCACTGAGCTGGGAGCCTGACGTGGGGCTCAATCTCAGGACCTGGAGATCATGACCTGAGCCAAAGGCAGACAGTTAAGCATCTGAGCCACCCAGGTGCCCCTGGTTTAACATTTTTCTAAGGGAATCCTCAAGATGGTATGTGAGAGAAATACCTAGATTAAGACAGGGGAATCTGGGAAAGGACAAAACCCTCCTTTAATAGTACCACATTATTTTGGTACCATATCTAACGTAGCAAAAATTTTACAAAGGCTTATATACCTCAGGTAAGTATCCAAAAAGTAGCATTCCAGTTTCCTCACAGCCTGCACAGGTAGAATTTCAGTGTAGAGGATGTAAGAGGATCAGAAGATTGATATCTTTTTATGGTCCAGATGAAGAACTCATGGTGTAAAAGGTTCATGAACAGAGGCAAATGGCCACAACCTTGAACTTCCACAGCAGATATCTGCACATCACTCTTTTGCTGGCTGGCATCTTGGGTAGATTGGAGTGGGCTAGGGAAAAAAAATCCTCAAAAGATTAAGCTTTTACCTACAACAAATGGAGTCTATGCAAAAAGACTGACTCGACCCTTAAGAACCTGAGCAATTTCACTTGGCAATTTTCAGTCTTTAGTTCCTTCATCACTACCCAGTGGGTCTGGAATTTACAACCAAGATTAAGCAGTTGGAAGTAGTAGTTATTTTCTTGCTACCTTAAAAATGGTTTAATTGCTGACTTTACCGTATCTTTAAGGGATTAGAGAATTTCAGGCTACTGCAATTGTTTCTGGTGGGAAATTAGTATATTTCTTCTTTTTTTTAACACCTATTTGTCTTAGGCTTTGCAGTTGTGCCCAACACCAGTCTTACCTCATTTCTGCTTTAAGGTGACTTTTTCTAAAATCAAGGCATCTTGCACATAGCTATATGACAGGAGCATGGGCAGAACCTCATTTTTTTTTTTTTTAAATTTGGAGTGTGGAGAATAATCTCACATACAAGACTTGTTTACAAGTCCCTATTTAGCATTTCCCTTCACCTGACTCAACTTAAACAGTTTGGTCCAGAAATACGGACATTATGGTGCTTACATAGTGACAGTATGAAAAGGTTCTCTTATGGTAATAGCAGATTAAGAAGTTTCTGTGTTGTCAGTTCCTGACTACATTATGTAGTTGATGTTAACATGACATGTGACTATATTGAGTACGGGGCTTGGGTGGGGAACAGTAGGATGTTGGGATGTTTGAGAAAAGTGGCCCTTCAGAACTAGGAAACTGTCATAGTAGAGAAAATATGAGTGGGAGGAAAAAAAAAACAAGCAATGAGCAACCTGTATGAACAGGCACTTTACATAAAAGAACATTAGAATGGCCAAAGAAGATGAAGAAAAGGAACACTTAAACATCATTGGAATTAAAGTTGGTATGACCACTCTGGAGAGTGATTTTGTGGAAAATAATACTGTGAATATGTGTATACTCTATGTCACAAAATTTACATTGCCACCTACAGTACATATTCTAGAGACATTCATGCATATGATCAGGGAGACATATACAACATATTTTCATAATTGTTTCTATTAATAAGAAATTGGGGGAAATATGTTAAAATTATTCAATGGAAAAATTAATGTAAAACTCTAGATAGTTAAATAGATTACTTTCTCCATATATATATATATATATATATACACACACGTCTATGAGTGTGTATGTGTGAGTGTGATATATATGTGCATATATATGCAAATTTGACAAAATAGTAATAATTTCCAATTTTGAATTATTGTAACATGAGTGTAAATTATATAATTTTATTTAATATCTATTTTTTAATTCCTAAAGATGATTGGTGGAATCAGAAATTTCTAATGTTTTTCAGCCTTGGAAAAAAATAATAAATCAGGATTACATACTTAGTATCTTCCATTTCCTTCTAAGGAAAATTAATCTTAAGATGTTTTTCAAGATGGGCCATGGTAACAATAATTCTACTCTTTTATTCTCTTCCCCAAAGAAATTTGTCCCTAATTCCTTAAAAAGCCAAGAAAATGAAGGTGACAGCTTTATCTCCATGCTTCACTGTAGGCTGGAGTAGCTGCTGGCATTCTCATTGGTCAGTAATTAGCTAAGGCAGCTCCTGCAAAGGTATATTCAAGTGAATGTGATTCTGGGTAGGTGTGGTAGCCAGTCACCACTGAATAGCTTGCGAAAAAACACTTCTCTCTATTTTTTTAAAAGTATTTGCTCCTATTTTCATGATCTTCGTAAACGCATTCAGAATTCAGAGCACAAAAAAGAATATATGTAAATGGCTTTTGGACAATACAACTCTGAGAATTGTGCTCACGTGTCTATGCACTTCACACTTTCTTTAAAATACCTTAGAAATGAGTGGAAGCAGTTGGGTTGCTAAGCTCCATGGGGTTGAGAACAGTGTATGGCGTCTAGTAATGGTCAGTTAATAAGTATTTGTGGAAAGAGGGAAAATGGTAGGAAATATATTGTGAATATAGGTGGAGGCCAAAGTTAGATCTAGTCCAACTAGCCTCACATACAGAAAATGAATTGCTTTGCAGCTTTAAAAGGTAGCACTTACCTCATACAGCCATCTTGAAAATTTGGGCTAAATTACTCTCAAGGTATGGTGCTGGGAGAATTGGATGGGAAGGTGTTTGAAGGGGAAGTTGTTGGAAGAGATGCAGAGGAGAGAAAAGATCATCTGGAAGCTCCCATAAGGCCAGTTAATTTTCAGTTCATGTTATATCATTTACTTATGGCAGGTGGTGATCCTCTTTTCTTTAATAGAAAAATAAATTTTGGTTGCACTCCCTAATGAGTGCATGTAGACACACACACACACACACACACACACACACACACACACACACACACTGATGATGTGGAGTTTTGAGTACATGGAGGACAAATGCCCTTATATTCAGTGACATATACCTCTCTAGGGGCTGAACTTTCAATTCTTATGTTATGATTCATTGTCTTTGGATAGAAACCTGGGAAAGTCAAATGTGAAGTAGGGCACATGGGTCCAAGGAACACATTATTTTAATGTTGTATAGAATTGTGACTTCCTAAGCAAAAGGTCTTGTGACTCACACAATATTGGGCCTGAGTCACAAGGTCCAGGGCTTGCACATAGAGATTTGTGGCTACAAGTGTACATAAAACTTATTTGCTGCTTCTCTCCAAATATTCCTGGGATGAAAACAAACAAACAAAAATGCATTTCTTTAAAAGTAAGGTAATGCATTTTCCCATTGCATTGCTACATGAGCATGGTATGTGATTAACTGCCTCAAGAGACCCGAACATTCACAAATTCAAACTTCACAGCTCTGCTAATTTCTTCATTTTCATGTTTTCATCAACATTATACTAAGGAGAAAAAAATAGTTACCATTATCCATATGAATGTCACTTCATTTTCCCTATTATAACTTTTTTACTTAATCCCTAACCTGTCATTAAGGTCAACTGAAATTACACATGAATATAAAATAATCAGAAATCTAGGTGTGAAAAATTGGATAGATATTTTTTTCTTTCTAAATTCGGCTTCTCAGAAATAAGAATATTTTTATATCTATGTTTTCTCATGTTTTTTTTTTTTTCTTTTTGCTTGCTTGTTCAGTTAGTGGGCAGGCTGCTGAACAATGGGACTTTTCCATCTAAAATGTAGGAATACCCTATGATTCCCAGTCGCTGAGATTGCGTGCTACACTGAGTTTTAAAGAGTAACTTACCTTGACGGTGCCTGTTCTATATTAAATTTTATGTATAACAATTAAATTCCCTTCTGAGCCATCTGGTTTATTGGTTCTTTGAATTGAGATTTTTTCAACTTGTCCTCCCAATTTACCCATAGTGGGACCAGATTCTCTCACTCAGTTTTTCATAAATGCCCGGCATGTAACCAGTCCAGCAAACTCCCTGCTGATGGGTCTGTAATGTGGCTCAGATGTTTAAAGCTAAATATCTGTACATCAGACCTCACGAGGAAGCATGCACGTCTCTAGTTCTGTTCACTCAAGTAAGTTGGGTCATGATACAATTTTCAGAAAAATTACCTTGCTGGAAACTGGCTTGGTTTAGAAGTTAGTTCCTCCTGTTTTTTTTTTTTTTTTTTTGGTTATAATTATAGTCTGGTAAGAATCCTCTGCTATATGTGTTATAGACATCCTTCATTAATTCTTTAAATTGAAGATAATTAGTCCTCTTTTTCTAGTAATTTATATAAAAAATAAAATCATTTTTAAATGGCTGATAGAAAATCAACATTTCCTTCAAGCTTTTATTTTAGGAGTTTCTTTAGGTCATCAAATTGAGGGAAACTATTCAAGTACAAAAACCAAATTACTTTCTAATGAAATTTATATAATTTCCTATTCTTCATACACTTAAGCTAAATAATAGAATCTGTAGCATAAATAATACATCAACTCAATTAAAAGGCAAGCTAGTTGGACCTTCATGTTAGCAAAACAACTGGTTGAAAGTTTAATATTTCATTAAAAATAACTTCAGGTTTTTATTTTTGTACCATGTAATTTAAATGCTAACAATAGAAAATCAATCCTGTTCTACATAATTTATAGTCTTCAAATGTGTTATATTTTAGTTTATTCTTTTATCAACATTTAAAACAATTATAAAATACAAAGAAAAATAATCACTTACATATAAGGACTACCCGGAATTAACAATTGTGAATTCTGTGTCATATTTTCTTTCTGCTTCTAGTAAAACATTACATATAATATAAATATAAATAGTATATAATTTATATATACATATTATACATATATGTTGAGGTGTTATTGATGAATGACATAAACAAAAATCTTTTCCCTCTTGGAAATTATTTCTAGTAGGGAGGAGACAGAAAATAAGCAGTAAGTGTAAATTCTATCAGCTAAAAGGAGATGAAAAGGACTGAGAGTGCCAGGGTGGGACTTGGTTTACTATTTTAAATGGGATGAGCAAGTGGTGGTAGGTCCATGATGTGAGAGAATGCGCCATGCAAATAACTGGGGAAGAATGTTCCAGGAAGAACAAATAGCTAGTGAGAGCCCAGAAGTGAGAGGATTGTGACACCAAGCAGAAGGAAAGTACGTGTAGAGTAGAGTTGGCCATTAGAGAGACAATAGTAGACAGAAACAGAGAGATAACGAGGGGCTCAGATCATGTAAGACTTTGGAATGATATGGTCTTAGATATTAACACTTTGCCTCATGTCCCCAGCTCCAGTCCCTTCCTCTTTTCTGAGGCAATCACAATAATGATCTGTTGCATGTATTTATCATCTCCATTCTTATTGTTTAACCATTTATATATCCTAAAACAGTATACAGAATTGTTTGTGTGTAGTCTTATATACTTACAAAAAACAATTCACATTATTAACTCAGGCCTCTTACATAAGATCTTTCTGTATTAGTAGGGATAATCATAGTATCTACAATGTAGATATGGTGTAGTCTATAGAAACTGCTTGTGCTAAAAGTCTTAAAATTGTACTTTATGTAGGGTAATAGTTTGCTTACATGTAAAATGCTTACAAGAATAGCATGTAAAAAAGAGTCAAAGAATATCATGATTATGATATTACTAATAATATTAATATCATTATATTGTAATTATTATTATATTAAAGGGACTGTTTTCTAGGTCTTAGGTTATTTTCTGGGTAAGTTATGCAGTGGCCTCTATTGTGCATCACTTGCTCATATGATTTGCCCATTTCCTATTTGAATGTTTATTTTTTATTCTTATTTATTATTCATATCTCCTAGATATGAATCTTTTTTGAGTCAAACATTTTGTCAATATCTTCTAGTCTTTTGTCATTTAAATTAGTATATGGCTCAAAGGGGCACACGCACCCCAATGCTTACAGCATTATTGTCAACAACAGCTGAATTATGGAAAGAGCCCAAATGTCCATTGACTGTTGAATGGAGGAAGAAGATGTGGTATATATACAACGGAATATTACTCAGCCATAAAAGAAATAGTGAGATCTTACCATTTGAAGTGATGTGGATGGAACTAGAGGGTATTATGTTAAGGGAAATTAGTCAGAGAAAGACAAATGCCATATGATTTCACTCATATGTGGAATTTAAGAAACAGAACAGATGAACATAGGGGAAAGAAAAAAAAAAGAGAGGAGGCAAACCATAAAAGAGACTCTTAACTATAGAGAACAAACTGAGGGTTGCTGGAAGGGAGGTAAGTGGGGGGATGGGCTAAATGGGTGATGGGTGAGTACTTGTTTGATGAGCACTGGGTGCTATATGTAAGTCATGAATCACTAATTTCTACTCCTAAAACAAATATTACATTATATGTTAAATAAGTAGAATTTAAATAAAAACCTGAAACATAATAAATATATAAATAAATAAATAGGCATCATTTACTGTAATATCTTTATCTTTTTTATTATATTAATCTTTTATTGTGCTGCCATAGTGCAGTTAAAAAATTTTTCCCTTTATATAATCTTTATATCTTATTTAAAATAGTCTTCTTATTCTGGGGTTAAAAAAAACTTTGACTTAATATTCTAAAAGTTTTGAATTTTCTTCCTCACTGAGATCGTTAATTCAGAAGAAAATTTCTTTTCTTCCCATGTGGAAAGCTCATTTTTGTAACCAGTTATATTGAGAAATCCTTTCCCCAGTAATTTGCAAGGCCACTCCTCATTTACTCAGGTGACTGTTTTGTGTAAACAAACTGTCCCTTTTGTTTATGAAGTTTTTGTGGGCAGAGAATATTAGTTATTTGTCTTTGTATCCATAGTGGCTGCGTGGGCCATTTAGCAATGAAATATTTTAAAAAGAGATGTCATTTAAAATGGATCTTGACAGAAAACTTATAATTTATGAAGAGCAAATGTCTAGGACATATATTTTCACTAAAATTAGTTCACTAAATGTGTCTGAAAGTAAATACAAAAATGTGAACTATTGTCTTTACCACTATGCCTTTCTAAATTTCTTCAGGGCTTAATTTTGCAATTTTATGTATGAATAACTATTAAGCATGTGATCTGTAATGTTGTATACCTCATGTTAAAGGTGATTTTCATGTATTTACTCATTTAACAAAAAAACAATTATTCAGTGCTAACCTGCGATGGGCTATAACTCAAGACATGGGATATAAAAACAGTCGGGTCATAATGTCTACCCTCACACAACTCAGTCTATCCGGAATGCGAACACACAAGGACATAACTTTGATATAATTAGTACTATAAGGAGGGGGCACTATGAAGGGCAATGGCACGTAGTGAAAGAAGGGGGAGTTTTGCAATGGGGAGTCAGAGAAGTCTTCACCAAAGTGATCATGTTTGTAATCTCAGTAAGAAAATTTAAAGTTCACTAAGTCTAAAAAAGAAATGTGCTTTCTTCCTAGTGGGAATGACAAGCACAAAGGCACAAAAGCATGATGGAGCATGACATGTTCAGGAAATAGCAGTTGACCTTTTATAACTAAAGCAAAAATGTCAGGAGTGGGGAAAAGAGTTGGAGATTAATCTGGAAAAATAGATTGGGGTCAGATTTTGAAGAGATTGATAGGAAGTGGTTGGACATAATTCTGTAGGCAAGGAGTAACCATTGAAATTTTGAAATGGGCAAGTCAGGTGATCAAACTTGTAGTTCAGAAAAGAACTGATGTCAGGCTGATGGATTGATTGGAAGGCGTCTAGACCAAGACTTACTTAAGTTTATATTCATAGACAAAACAAGAAATGGACTTCCAGATTTCTGTAATAAACTCTTAAACTGGTCTTCTTGTTCTATCTTTGCCTCCTGTAATACAATCACAACACAGCAGAAAGAGCCATTCTTTTGTAAAAAAAAAAAAAAAATCAGGTCGTGCCACTTCTCTGCTCAACTCTTGTAATTGATTCTTCAAATCATTCAGAGTAAAATCCTTGTGATCCAAAGCTTACAAGTTCATAGCCCTTGCCTGCTCTCCCTCACCACTCTTCCCCTGGCTCTCTCCATTCCAGAATTCCTGGCCTCCTTGCTGATCCTCACCCATTCTGGACATATTCCCATCTTAGGACCGTTGCCCCACAAATGCAGGGTTAATTTCTCCACTGCTTTTAAATCTTGGCTCAAGCGTCATCTTCTTCTTGAGGACTTTTTTGGTCACCCTCTTTAAAATTGCAAACATCTGTCTTCACCTAGCAATCACAGCCCTCTATATCCTGCTCCACTTGTGTGCCCCAGAGCATTTGTCCTCAAACATATATATATATTATATACATATAATATATATTACTTATATATATAACATATATTATTTACTTTATTATGCTTATTGTTCTTCTCTCTTGCTAGAATTTAGGGCATAGATTTGCTATTTTGTTCAATAGTGTATTCAAAAGTGCCTAGAATATTGGCACATAGCAGGGTCTCACTAATTAAAATTTGTAATGAATGAAATGATGAGAGCTTAAGATAGTAAGATGTCGACAGGGGAATAGTTGGAGTGAACAGTTTTAAGATAAATTCAGTGGAATTTGAATGAGACTGTTTTAATACAGCCATTAAAAGGATGAAAGATTAGAATCTGTCTCCTATTTCTCGTTTGAGTCAGTGGATCATAGTGCTATTAGCCTACATTCTTCTCTTACTTCTAGTATTAATTTTATTTTTTAAAATTTATTTAAAGATTACTTAGTTATTTATTTGACAGAGAGAGAGAAAGAGACAGCAAGAGAGGGAACACAAGCAGGGGGAGGGGCACAAGGAGAGGGAGAAGCAGGCCCCCGCTGAGCAAGGCCCGATGTGGGACTCCATCCCAGGACCCTGGGATCATGACCTGAGCTGAAGGCAGACGGTTAACGACTGAGCTACCCAGGCGTGTCCCTCTAGTATTAATTTTAAAACCATGTGGGGACTGAATAAAAATAAATTAAGGACAAGTTTAAACTTTAAAAAAAATCTCTTATTGGGGCGCCTGGGTTGTTAAGCATCTGCCTTTGGCTCAGGTCATGATCCCAGGGCCCTGGGATCCAGCCCTGCCTCGAGCTCCCTGCTCTGCGGGAAGCCTATTTCTCCCTCTCCCACTCCCCCTGCTTGTGTTCTCTCTCCCACTCCCCCTGCTTGTGTTCCCTCTCTCATTGTATCTCTCTCTGTCAAATAAATAAATAAAATCTTTAAAAAATAATGAAAAAATAAAAAAATCTCTTATAATCTCTAGTAATTTGAATATACAGTGTTGTTTCTTTAATGTCTGATAGATATTTTACCTTGGAAAAGAGATAGAGAAAGAGAGAGAGAGAGAATGAGAGAGAAAGTGAGAGAGATGCTTTCAAGTTATCATCACCCTCTTCAACTATTATGTCAAATAAAGGGGAAATTAGATCATTTTCTAATTTATCTCTAATTTAAATTACCTTCCAGTGCTCTTGTTTCCTTTTCTTTACATTGGGACCATTGTCCACTTGATACTGGTTACATCATTGACTCTGAGCTCTTACAGAGGTGCAATTACTTGCTCTGGCAATAGTCTGGTGTCCTCCGAGAGCATAGGATCATGACTGTTTTACTCTGAACAGTGTGGCCTTGTGGAGAGAAAAAGAGGAAAAAAAAACCCCACCAAAAAACAAAACCAACTTTGCTCAGGCTTAGATTAAGTAGAACTGTTTTGTTGTTGTGTTTTGTTTTTAATTAAATTAATTAATTAATTAATTTCTTTATTTTAGATTTTTAATTTATTTATTTGACAGAGAGAGAGAGTGCACAAGCAGGGGGAGCTGCAGAGGGAGAGGGAGAAGCAGACTTCCCGCTGAGCAGGGAACTGGATGCGGGGCTCCATCCCAGGACCCTGGGACCATGACCTGAGCCGAAAAGCAGATTCTTAACCGACTAAACCACCCAGGCGCCCCTGTTTTTAATTTTAAAAACCTAATGAGAGAAGAACAATGTTTAGTCCACATGAAAATAGCCCGGTGCCCAGCGAAGGAGCTATGAAAGGGGACTTATCACTCAGCAGGGCACCGTGGTGTTTGTATTTGAGTTTACTTGCTTCCATAGTAGCAGCCAGAGAACAGGTGGGTTGACTTTGATGTCGAATATGCACCCATTATCTTGTAAATTAAATTCTTGTCCTATTTGGCTGTATGGGACCAATGACAGAGGGAATTTGAGCCAAATAAAGACTACCCAAAGAATGAAATAATCAAAGAAAAAATATGGAAAATTTTGTTTAAAAATCCCTCTGTAAATAATTTTATATTCTAAGTAGAACTGTTTTTAAGTTCCAGCTTTGTTAGTTTATTAGTAATGTGCCTGAAACAAATTATTTCACCTCATTAAGAATCAGTCCCTTCACTTGTAAAATTATACTGTCTTACAATAGTGTGTGAAGATGAAATGCGATGTTTTTCAAAATTGTGAAGTGCAATAAAAGTGTAAGATGTAGTCACCATTCTGAAGAGCATGGTGTCACAGAAAAGGTATCAAGTAGAGAATTTCATGTTACTTGGTCTCCAGAAAACTAGTTGGTAAAAGAAAACTTAGTTTTACAAATTCTTTTTTTCCTAACCAAACTTGTTGCTAGGTTCTAGAGTCATTTTTTCCTACTGAACAGCCATAGCCTGCATTGTCACATTTATATTTTTGTTTTACAACCTGCCTTGGAGTATGATCACTTAGGGACCCCTCTAAACTTCATGTGAGCTCATACCAGGATATTTCCTGTGCAGATACACTGCCCAATTAGCATCTCTAAAGGAGTTAAGTGTTTTAAAAATTAATCAGCGACTCTAATTTCACCTTCAGAGTATTTGTCAGAATCTGATAATGTGTAGTCACTAATATAACTTCATACTATTTCTTATTAAATCTAAGATTTGAGTTTTCTGTCTTGATTACATGCTTGAAAATTTCCATAATCGGTAATCCCTTCATTTTTTCCCACAATTTTCATTGCTAAAGTCCTTCCCACATTACATAAGTTAAAGTCAATGACATTTTTTTTCTTTTTTGTATTTAGAAAATTAAATAATGGGAGTAATAAAACATTATAGGCAAGAGAGGACTGTTTTGACCCTCAAAGAACAAAGGTATTAATGCAAGACAGTTTAATGTAGCAGTAAGGACACTGAAATGAGTCACCAAAGATTCAGATTTGGTCCTGAATCTGTCATTAGTTAGATTCTATGCTAATCATTTTACTTTTTTATGCCTAAACTCTCTTACCTAAAAAAATATGAAAATAAACCACATCATTGGTCAACATCTTTACATACAAAATTCAACGCATATTCCATGAATATCTGATGCCTTCCTGGAATTAGATGACAATTAGTGTGAAAGAGATATTTTTAAAAAATCCGCTCATGGGATGTTAGCCAAAGATGCATGGCACAGACATCATCCTGGTAATTTGTAGTCATTGGAGAAGACACTACTTCTTAATTGAAACAGAACTCAAAATATCAGCTTAGAGAGCCACTTCAATTATGTTTATAGTATTCTCTTTCTAGGTAGTAAAAAGTCCAGTAGCCAGCAGTATTTAAGAGCATGCATTTCCACCGGATTCCCTGTGAAACTACTTTTGATTTGAGGGTCTGTCAGATGAGAATTGTTGTGCTTTATATACTTTGTTTATAATTACTTTGCCCATTTCAGTGCCCGTGAACAACTCTTTACAAAACTACAATGAAAGTATCACAAAACTTTCCATATCTATTCCTCAAGGCTGTTCTGTTAATTCTGAACCAAAGAAAAAATCTGGTATCTCAATAATAACAATGCACGCAATGTATTAATTATTTATCTGAATATCAGAGAGTTTTGAATAACTAGGCAATAAAAGCAATATGCCAGGGGAAGATGAGAAAAGTAACAGCAATTTCATTTTGAACCAATTCTGCTAATGTTATTATTCTTTCTGGAAAAGCTCCCTCACCAAAGACTGCATACTGAGGCATTCTGGCAGAACCCAGATGGAGTGGATGACAGGTACAGCAAAAAGTTTCTATGCCCGTTTTTTTTCCCCCCCCTGGGAAACCAAAACAATTTCCACATTAATAGATGTCAGTATGGCTTGTGAATAAAAACATAAACAAAAAATCAGAGTAATGGTGTGGGTTGTTTGTATTTTCTTTTATAGGGTCATTATTTCACTCAGGAAACATCTATTGACAATTTGCTACATACCAGGTATCGCACTCTAACTTAGATCTCTTCATAGGTTAGATCTGGGTTATTACTCTAAAGGCTGCTCAGTACTTTTACCTAAAAAGAATTATCATTCCCCCGGCATCTTCAGTTCAGCAAGTGCTATCTATTGCTGTTTATTTCTTGATGGTGACTCCGTGTAATGTCACCCTATATTGTGCTTCTCAATAAACTTAAAACATGTATTGATTCCATCTTGCTTATTACCAACACAAAAGCTATCCACATATTTTGTTATCATTTATCATTTCTGCCTTGTCCAGAGCTTTCTATTTGAGATGCCGTAAGCACAGTTTCACAGCTTGTGGACTTGTCACGCTCTAAGAATTGATTGTAAATTACTCTACCTTGTCATGTGGTATTAATTACAACTCATAGTGTGTTGGAGACATTGCTCAGGAAGTATAAGTGCTCAATAAAACTCTTCTGAAAAAAAGATTTGGAGTTTAGAGATGAGTTGACCCCACAATTTACATTTGCATGAAAAGTCTTTTCTCCCCAACTTTCTGTTTTGATACATTTCAAACCAAAAGCAAAGTTGAAAGAATAGTATGATATAAACACCCATATATTCTCTAGTTATATCTACTAATTGTTAACACTTACCACTTAAATTCTCTTTACACGCACAAACATATATGCATACACACACGTACATTTTTGCTGGACCATTTTTAAGTGAGTTGCATAAACCATGACTCTAAATACTTCTGCATACATAAAAACTTGAATTAAAAAAAAGCATGAGGATATTTTTCCACATAATCACAATAACTGCATAATTAAAACTCTCAAAGATTTTTAAATTGATAAAACAATGTTATCTATTGTGCAGTCCATTATCAAACGGCCTCAGTTTTCCCAATAATGTCTTTTATAGCTACTTTGTTGTTGCATTGAGCCAAAAGTCAACTGAGAATAAAATGTGATAGTTGACTATTATATCTCTTTGTCCCTTTGATCTAAAATAGTAATAGTAATAACAGTCTTTAAAAAATCACTTATAATGTTGAAGCTTATGAATAATATAAACCAGCTGCTTTTGTGATATAAAATTTGTGTTTGTGTAATTGTTGTCTCATGATTTAATTCAAATTAAACATTTGTGGTCTGAACGTTACATACCACAGGTAGCTCCATGTAACTTACTAGGAGTCATGTAATGTCAGTTTGATCTATAGATGATACTTGTTTATCTACTGTAAAGGCAATTTTTTCCCATTGTAACTATTTTTTAGAAGATTTTATTTATTTATTTGTGAGACAGAGAGTGAGATCATGAACGGGGGGGGAAGGGTAGAGGGAGAAGCAGGCCCCTGCTGAGCAAGGAGCCCGAGGCAGGGCTCGATCCCAGGTGCCTGGGATCATGAGCTGAGCCAAAGGCAGATGCTTAGCCAACTGAGTCACCCCGGCGCCCCCATTGTAACGATTATTTTTAAAAAACATTCTATTTAAATTCTAAATCTAACTAGTTTTTTTTTTCTTTTTGAAAATTTACTAATGGTTTATAGAAAAAGTTGGTGACTTCTTTGCAATCTTGACACGATTTGTATCTGGATATATTCATTACTCCTCTTGCACTAGGCCAATTAGTTACCAGTAAGCCTGTTCTCCCATGATTCTAGGTAGACCCCATAAATTCTTGGGCATGTAGTTGTGGAATCACTTTTAACTTTTGATCAAATGTGATATCTATTGAATTTTCGTATACTGATTACTTCAAGCTGGTAAAAATCAAGCCAGGATGAATTACTGGTAATTCAGCAACACTGAATTGGAAAGAAGTTGATATTATATTACTAATTCTAAGTTTATCTGCTACATGATACAAAATTTAAGCATATTTCCCAATTCTTTTTGGGGGAATTAAATCTTAGTAACAAACAAACCCAAGACTGTTGTTGTTCCGACAGCATTAATAGAGGTAGTAAATAGGCAATATGATTATATGCTGTTTCCTTAAGTAGTACTTTTTCTGACCTGCTAGTGTAATTTCTAAGTTGTTCAGCTTAAATATCTTTTCAGGAAGAGATAACATAGTTATTCAGTAGGTTCAATACATTCTTTTCTTATATCTTAAATTATTAGGGATTAAAGTGAACTTAAGTTTTTTTTCTTTTTTTCTTTCCAGACTTTTGTTTGCTTGTTTGTTTTTGTTTTTTTAAGTGAAGAGTTTATGGAGTTGTTTTGTTAACACATCATCTTTCTCTCTAGGTCAGCTTTCGAAGCCAGATGAATATATCAGCATGGCCGGGAGCTCTACCATACTTAACTGCTCTGACCAAAAGAACAACATCTAGAAATAGGATACAGTATTACAAATAAAATAATAGAAATACAATAGGTATTCTCTTTTCTGTAAACATTCTATATCTTGCCAAGAACTTCATCAGTACTAGGAGAAAATGTAATGAAAAGATTTCTGAAAATCCTTGTTCCATAGGGGCATTCTCTTTTTGCCCATAAAAATGAACTATTTTCATTTTTTTAATGTGGGAAGACAGCCAAATGCCCTACTGGGTTTGATCTTCTCTATTTCAGAGAATTATCTGGCTTCAGTAGGCCAAATTGACCATTTAATATGTCTTCCTTTGATTAACAGATTATAATCGTGGATTATATAAATTTACTTCTTCATTTGTAGGATGGGGAATATATTTTATTCAATTAAGAATAGAAACAAAATTTACACCTAGATTTAATCATGATCTACAGTGGAACAATTTTCCTAGAAGAGAGGGGATATTAATAAGAAATAACAATGCCTATTAATCAACACGAGGTCCATGCTTTAATCTGATTCCTCACCATTGGACATTTGTTGCTTTTCAATTAATAATTTCCAGAAATGACTAATTTGACCAGGTTTATGATATTTCTCAAGTAACCGAATCATAGCCAGAGTTTAATTTCTATGCTGAACTGGTATTGATAGTGAATTGTTATCTTGAAACAGTGAAAAGTAAGACATATTTCAGGTGTATTCAAGTGAGCTAGGGTTGATAGACCAGGAGACATTTCTATTCTGTGCCTCTTTTGTATCAGTAATTTATAAGCTTGATCAAATGACCTGCGAGTCTTGGTTAAGACCCTCAGTGCGTGAAACATAAAAGAGTCCATACACTTTGTTTTCTAGGGTTTAATAAAAAATAGGCAAATTTGCTTGGGGCTTATCATCTATCCCCAATGTTGGTATGAATAGTAAAAGACATCAGCTCTACATGTCTGTTTGTCCTGGAGAGAATGAAAGACCCAAATAGAAAACCAGCGTGCTTATAGGGCAGATTGTCCCAGAGTCTGTATGGCCGGTGCTCTGTGAGAAATCAAACTCATCTGTACCAGTGAAAAGTGTTGGCTCCCACCTGCTAGTGTATCATTCAGGTACACATTGTAAAAGCAATTCATGACTAAACACAATAAGTGTAATTATTCATGTCCTCTCCTGGCAAAATTATGTAGTGGAAACATGCTATGAGAGTTCTCTCTTTTGCCCAAGTATTTTTCGTTGAAAACCGTTTTCTTAGTCTCTTTGCTGTGTTAGATTCTTCACCTCTTTATGGGAGCACTCTGAGTGGTTCACTAAATGAAAACGATTTGTAGGAAGGGGCATTATAGTGTTAAGTATAAATGGGAAATCACTCTTTAAAATGTAAGGGTTAAAATTTTAGGATTCTCTATCCTATATTTATATTCCTCAACCAAACAGTTAATACCACTAGTTCCTGATTGTGTTATTAACGGGCTTTCTTTTTGATATGTTCTTTTCTTTCTTTTCCTTTCTTTCTTTATAAATACAATACAGTGTCTCTAGCTAAAACAGAAATGAGTAAATCACAAATATGAAATGTATTCCCCAGCCATGAACTTCAAAAGCAGCCAGTGTTCACTACAGAGGCTGAAGTTTTTATGTTTTAGGAGCACTTGAAGTTAATGATTTTTGAGCAGCTCTGAATAATTTGAGCTAGTTTTTTTTCTAATTGTTTAATGTCCCATAAATGAACTATTGCTAAAAATAATGCCATGCTCACTTCTAAGTTTTAAATAATTTTTGCATGGATGATGCTTGTAATTTAAACAATATTATATAAATTAACAATCTGGGGTCTAAAACACCTTTCAACCATTTTGTTAACATCTCTGTCATGGACATTAAAATAATTTTACCTTTTTTCAGATCAGCCTTATATAGCAATAACAGTATCATTTTATTTTTTGTTTAAGATCAAATACTGATCGGGAATATAGTTTGCAACGATATTGCAAGGATATTTATCTTTTTCAAAGAAAGTAATATTAATTCTGTTCTGCTCCATAGGCCTTGTTAAGTTATTCAACAGAGGACGAAGGACTTTTTTTTTAAGAAAATACAAAGAGCACTTTCAGTTTACCAATTGTTCTGTCATTAGGGGTCCAAACTGTTGTACACTTTTCTTGGATCATTAGGCAAACTTGTAATAAGATAAAAAAGAAAAAAAGTCTGGAACAATTTGTCCATAGTGGTAAAACTATATCCGTGGTATTAAAAGCTCCTTAGTGGGCAGGGTAGTTTCAGAATTCCCATGTGATGTATACCACTGCAGATGAGGTACTATGAACATTTCTACAGATGGCTGCTTACTGTGTAAATTAATGACTCAGTAAGGATCATGCCAGTCACTGGCAGCTATAATTATAGATCAGAATAAAATCTTGCTCTACAAATTTGTTCAACCAGAGAACTATAGCACAGACACGAGTTTATTTAAATTCTTTAATTATTTACCGTCAGAATTTGTGACACATCTGTGATCCAACTTGCAAACACTAATAGGAAAGATATAGCACCATGTTACTAGCATAAAATAAGCAAGGTAATTAAAAAAATACAGGAAAGAAACACCACAAAGCAACAAAATCAAACATCCATCTCCAAATACAATGGGTTTTCAAAGCAAATGGATCAACTAGCAGACCAGTCAGCATGGGCATTTTGAAGGATCCAATTAAATATGAAGCTGATACTTCTTTACATTTTTATAACCTTAAAATTAAAATTAAAATCTAAGTTAGTCCAATCAAGCCCTTATTAACTAGTTGAACGCAGAGTTTATTTCAACTTCAAGGTAACAGCTGAAAGTTTACTTAAGACAAGCATATTTACACTTAATGAGATTCATATGAATTTTCAGCTTTTATTTGAAGAGTTTAGAAAAACACCAACCTTGAAAAGCACATCTGTTCCTGTTACTAGTCCTAGAAAACAATCCCCTTCCTCCTATTAACTACAAGAAACAGAATTCTCTGGAAAAAAAAATACATGGCAATTGATAATCTTTTATTTTTTTTTCCCAAGGTAAGCTTTAATCCTGTCCTTACTAAATTAAAGTAAATCCTAATTAAAATAAACTAATCTGAAGCTCTCTTTCATTCACAATAAAGGAAGAAGAGGTAGACTAAGATGAGATCTGCTGTGATAATTTCAAAGCCGCCAGTGTTCTCTTTGACAGGAGGATAACATTAGCCAAACCCTCTGCCCAATGTTAAGGAATGTGGCCTTCTCTCTTTTCATGCCAGTCTGTCAATGGAGAGATGATTAAGCTATATACATCTTTCTTCACATTCATTAAGAAGTTGGGTAGCACGATGTTAAGGAACACAGGCTGGAAGTCAGGACCTTGGTTTCTGCTAGAATAAATGATTGTCAGCAAAGCACTTAACCTTGGTGAACCTCGGTTACCTCATGGATAAAATGAGAGGGTTGGTCCAGAAGACATCGAAGGTGTCTCTTTCAGTTCTAATAGTTAGTCATTCTATAAAACGGTGTATATACAAATGAAGAGAACCGACTTGTTTCTCCGGATAATTCTGGCCATTTAAACAAAGCTTATCTCAATGATATGGATGCTCCAAGCAAAATATTCTGCCTTACTTTTCCATTTCACTTTAAAGACACAAAAAGCCCTACTTCTAGCTAGAAGAGGTATGTGCCTTTGTGGTGTGCTTTGAGGCACCTGGGAAATCTCCATAACTCACTAAAGGAAATTTTCAGCTTTAGAGTTACTCTTTCATGTTTAGATGGCAACATTTTTCTGTAGGTTTTGAAATTGAAGTTGGTTCACTGTTGGTTTGTCAAACTGGGAATGTGAATGTTCATTGCAAAGGTCACTACTAAAGTGCAAGTACATATTTCAAGTCATTTGACAGGGAACCCTGTTTTGGGGTCCCATACAGAAAGATTTAGATGAATAGGGAAGGGAATATTACCCAAGGAAATGAGACTCATTAGGAACACTGCGTTAGGCATAAACAGACATTAATCTAGAAAAGCAAGAATTGGAACTCTGTGTTTCAAGATGTTGGAGGTACACACCACCCATTGGGACATGGGTTATCAACCTAGTCTGAGGAAAACTTAATTTTCTCTGCTGATTGAATCATAAGTTTCTAGCAGGATTTGATTGTACTACATTCTTTAGTCCTCTAATTAAAACAGGGGTAGAAAATTGAAATGTGGCCAATGTAAATGGTTTAGCAGTAAGGATTCTTTTAAAGAAAGCAATAAAGCCAGAGGAAAAAGTGGACTGATGATTGCTACTTAACACTTGGGTTTGGTATAAGAAGGACAACAGATTAATGGAGACAATGGCAAATGACCCATCTAAAAGGGGCTACTTGGGTCTTCAGTTTCAGCAAATATACCCACATGATTGTTGGCTCAGTGCTGCCATGTCTACTGAATTTTTACAAGAAACCTTAAATCTGGACTTTTATAAGCAACCCTCCATTTTTCTCTCCATCTTTTTTTTTTTTTTTAATTTGGCAGCTATTTCAAAAGAAGAAAATGTTTGAAATACTTGCAGGTCAAACAAAATACATCTGTAAGCTGCATTTGGCCCAAGGGCCACCAGTTTTCAACTTTTGAACTAGAGCTCCATCAGACTTATATGTATGTACTGCTAAGAAGCCAATACTCCTCCTTTAGTAGAAAAGAAGTTGAATGCCCAAGTCAAAAACTTGCCTAAGGGCACACAGTAGGCTATCCTAGCCTGATTTCCTGGGTTTTGGACTGGTACTTAATCCACTGTGACAGGCTTTCACCAGTTAAGGTTTTTTTTTAAATTAATAATATGAATGCAAAAGTATATACAACTTATAGAATCAAAGTTCACTCATTAATATGGATATAACATAAGACATATTAATAGAGAAAATGCCATATACTCAAAAATTTAAATGTGGGTATTTGAATATTTTGAAAAATTATCACGCATTGTGTCTTGCTAATATGTGCCATACTGCTAAATTCTTTTATTTATTTATTTATTTGGTTTTGTTTTTCATACTGCTAAATTCTTAAATATGTTTGGAGGTCAATTAGTAATTTCTTTCTAAGCCAGATAATGAGAAGGTTTTAATTTTTGTTCATTTTCTTCTCACCAGCCATAACTGGAAAGTATTTGGCATATTTTTCCTTTTGCAGATTGCCACAAGAGAGATAACATTGAGTCTGATTATGTCATTGCTTTGTAACTGCTCTAAAACCAAACCATGAGAAGAAAATAGAATTTAATTAACTCATAACTCATAATGGCATCAATAATGTGAAAAAAAGTTCAGTACTCTTAAAACGCCCCTAAACCAAGTTTGTTGATTAAGGGATATTACTGCTTACTTTTCATCATAGTATCTGTGTATAGCTAAACTAATACTATAGGGTAGTGGTGCTCAAATATTTTTGTCTAGTTTCCCATAACTAAAAAATACATAACTTAAAAAGTATATGATTACATATCTATATGTATGTTTATTGAACAATTATTTGCATAGCACCTAGCACAGGTCGGACACCAGGGATATAGTGCTGAGTAAGATAATTATACCCTCTTCTGTCATGGCTTTTATAATCTGGTGGTTGATATAAGCATTGAACAAATAATTGTTGAAAGACTTGTTAACTGCGGAAATTGCTAATTAGGAAAGAAAAAGACAATAATACAGAGATTAACCGTGTCCCTGTTGGGGTGAGGGTTGGCAGTTGGGGTAGAAGGCTTCCCTGAGAAAGGGGCATTTATGTTAAACCTGGAAGACAGAAATGCTAGCCAGACCAGGGATTGGTGGCAGGGCATCCCTAACATCCATAAACCAGAGGTGGTATTCTGAATAATTATTCTTTAATGTGGCCTTATTCAGTATCCTCAGGCCTATCAACAGTACCGCATTCCATTATTGCTCTGCAAAATGACAGAGCAAATGGCCAAGACCTTGCGTCGGACAGACTGGGTTCAATTCTACTCATTGCAGAAACATACAAATTGTGTAAAATCTCTGCATCTGGTTTTCCTGCTTATTGAAAGAAGACATAAGACCTTATTTCTTCTCCAAATATTTTTAAGATTAAATTAAGTAAAATATATTAAGGGGTTCAACTTTGATATACAGTGCTTGTTAGTATCTCACATATTCTTTCCTGTAAAGATGAAAAACCCTGAAAAGTAAGACACTTGTTAAAATAATGCTGATAGACAGTGAAGTAGAGTTAGGGACTTCTCAGTACAATGGAATTTTATCCTTACATTTACCTGTAACCTCTGTCTGTCTTATTTTATCTTTAGAAAGGAAATCTGCTTGGAAAGACAAAAAACGTCATTTGTTTAGTGAAAGACATTGTACTGGGCAATTTCAGAAGTCTCCTTTAGTCTTTACAAGACTGGATATTAGGTATCCTTTCTTCCATTTTACAGATGAAGAAACTGAGATTACTAATGTTAAGTAATTTGCCCAAAGTCAGAATCTTATCAAGTAGCAGATGGAGATTTAAATTTAAGTTGCCTAAACCAAAGGCCATGTTCTTAAAATTCTGGGCTCGATTTCATGGAGTAAATATTTTAATTTTCTGTGCATGTGGATATAACTTGACAAAGCCTAATAAGTATTACACTTGAATTTTATATTTGAAATATAAAAAATATTTATTTTTATGATATAAACATCAGACACTATAATTCAAAAAACATTTTCTCAGCTCAGTATTAGCATTTCCTCAAGGGAGGGGTGCAAGAGCTGAGTTTCAGGGTTTTTGTTTGTTGCTTTAAAAGGGGTATAGATTTAAAAGGAAATGAATTTGAGAAACACTGGCATGGAGGTTTTCCTCAAAAACACCGTAGGAATTAAGACAACAGTATTTATTTATTTATTTTACTCTCCCTGCCACTTGAATAGCAAATTCTTTGAAATATAATATCTGCAACTAAATAAATTGAGGTGAAACTGACGTTTAAATAAATGAAAATTACTTTTCTAAATGTTCTTGGAAATACATATCAAGAAATATAATAACATTTAAAGCATTTGCTTTAAGTATTTTTCTTCTGGTCATCTCTCAAAAAGAAATGATAGAAAATGTGAGAAGAGTTATATACATGAAGATGTTTATTTCAATATTATTTATTAAGTGAGCAACTGGAGTCAACACACATATGCAACAACAAATAAATGATTGACATATAATTAATTCATTGAAATGGATATCAATTATTTAGTCAATTAAAATGATAGTCCTAAAGCTATTGGCAAAATAGGTCATACTTAATATATAAAGTTTTTTTGGGGGGCGTGGAGGAAGTGGGATATGGAAGTGCATGTATTAAGATTTAACTATAAAAAAACAGAAGTGCAATAAACTGTCAACAAAATGATAAATAGTTGTACTGTTGGATTAATATACGGGCACTTAAATAACTTTAATTTTTTATAAAGTAGCCAAATTACCTTTAAAATCTTTAAACTATTTAAAATAAAAGCTCACAGTGAATCTTAGGTATACAGAGCAATATGATCTCCAAAATCGCCTATCAGTTAGTTAGTTATCTATCAAGCTAATCTTTCTGCTTTTACATATACCTCGATGGTGACGGTCTTATTTCAATACATTTATCTATGTGTCCAGTTCATGTCTCAGCTTATAGGCTAATCAAGACCTGGGATTGTATCATAGCCATCTTTGTACACTCAGTGCTTAGCACAGTGCCCTCCATTTAGTAAGTTTCAGTGCATTCTGCTTAATAAATGAATGATTCACTGTATCTTAATGGCATACATATGTTCTCTAGTGTAGATACAAGGGCTTGGTGATAAAAAGTAAGTTTTCTACGTAGTGGAAAATTAAGTTTACTGACTATTTTGCCCCTAACAAAATAATGGATTCAGGCAATGATTATCAATCGGTAGCTAACAAACACAAGAAAAGGCAAAGAGGTAGACCTTATTCGTCTCCTGACGAAAGTATACACCTTCAATGAAACATTCTTGCCTGAAGTTGAACCTGAAACAGATCAAATCTCAAGACTGAATTACCAGAAATATAATGAATGAAAGCACATTAAACAACATCATAGGGATTCAGTTACCAAAGTCCAGAACATAAGAACTCTATTGGAGAAATGACCAGTTTCCCCAACAAATAAGTTGCAAAATAAAGAAAAGAATGAGTGGAATTTGTAGATTAAAAGGGAGCTAAGAGACATATCAATCAAATGCAGACCGAGGAGTTTGTTTGGATCCTTTTTCAAGCAAACGAACAAGTAGATGAACAAAACAAGAAAGGGAAATTTGAACAGGTAATTTGATATCATTAAAAGATTAATGCTAACTCTGTAATAATTGCATCATGGTCCCTTTAATTTTTTTTGTTTATTCTTGTCTTTTAGAGATGTATACAGACATATTTATGGATAATATGATGTCTGGGTTGGAAGGAGGAGGAGGAAGGGTATAAGTGATCATGAATTTCTAATTACTGAATATGGGTGATAGGTATGGGAGGTATACTATTCTTCATTGGTACACGTTCAAAATTTTTATAATAAAAAGTTAAAAAATGGTTTTAAAATAATTCAAAATAAAACCAAACAAAAAATCCTAAGAAAAACTGGTTTAGGTAGGAGTAACTAATTGATTCATCTAAACTGCTTCCCAAGAAACTGGCTGATAAAAGCACTTTGTTTTGTACATGATTAATACATTTCCATCCAATGATTATGATTTCTTTCAATTATTTAGAGCACGTAGGAAAAGTGCAGAATATATCCATACATGTATGCAAATGAATGGATGACTGTTAAAGAATCACTGGTCTTAATATCACAAATTCCTCTTCATAGGAAAGAACTAACACTTTGATTTTTTTTTTTTTTTTTTTTTTTTGGTATTCAATTATTTGTTGCTCATCTGCCTCTCTTAGGTACTCAAAGTTTATTCAAAAGATTCCCCAAAGGCTTCCTGTAGAACAGTCATGTCTGGAGTAGAGTGCAGAGTTAATTAGGTGAGCCAAACAGAAGACAGAGATTAGCATCAAGTATAGTTAACCATGTCTACCATATGGCTAATTGCCACATATGAAGAAATGATTAAAAGTAAATTCATGTTCCAATTTTACTGTAATTTACAGAAGAGCCACTATGCAAATGGTGTTAGCCTCTGCAGTATTTTATTTTATATTTCAGCTTAGCTGGGCCACAGTGCCCAGATGCGTGGTCAAACATTATTCTGGATGTTTCTGGTTTGATATTTTTGGATGAGATTTACATTTAAATTGATGGACTCTGAGTAAAGCAGATTGTATTCCATAACCCCATAAGGCTTCATTCAATCAGCTGAAGGCCTGAATAGAACAAAAGACTGACCTGCTCCGAGCAAGAGGGAATTCTGCAGCAGACAGCCTTCAGACTTGAACTACAGCATCAGCTCTTTCCTGGGATTCCAGCCTGCCAGCCCACTCTGCAGATTTTGTACTTATCAGCCTCCATAGTCTCGTGAGCCAATTTCTTAAAATAAATCTCTTTATATATATACATAGATATAGCCTATTGGTTTCGTTTTTCCGAAAAAACGCACTTCTGTGTTGACTAACACAGCCTCAGACAAAATTTCAGACATAATGAAAGTTAAAGTTTATGACTAAACACATAAAACCTTTTTCACAGTAGGAATCTGTAAGATAATATTAGTTGTAGACTGTAGCAGCTATATATTATAGAATTCCTACCTTCCCTTTAAAAAATCTTACTTCTCAAACTTGTCTGAAATATTATAGCGCTCCATGATTATTACTTAGTGTACAGATTTTTCTATTTTTGTTAAGTTAGTGGTTTTTTTTTTTTTTTGGATTATATTCTTTTTAAAGCAAGTCACATTTTGTCCATTATGAATTGTTAAGAATACTTAAGTTTTGATGTACTCTTAAGATATGCAAGATTAAAGACTGGAGCAAGTAAGGCACAGTAATAGCTCACAAATGCACAATTTTACTGGATTACAGTTTTTGAGTCAATCTATGCAATTTATTTAAAGAATATAATTACCTCAAATTCCTGATATATATATAAAGACCATCTTAGTCAGTTCAGGCTGCTATAACAAAATACCATCGACTGGAGTGGCTTGAACAATAAACATCTATTTCTCACAGTTTTGGAGGTTAGGAAATCCAAGATCAAAGTGCTGACAGATCTGTGAGGACATTCTTCCTGGTTTGCAGATGGCCTTCTTTTTGTTATGTTCTCACATGATCCCTGGTGCATGCTCAACAGAGGAGGAAGAGAGAGAGAGCGATCTCCTGTCTCTTCCTCTTTTTATAAGGTCATTAATTTCATTGAAGTCCCCACCTCCAAATAACATTATTTTGGGGATTAGGGCTTCAACCTACGAGTTTTGGGGGAACACATACTTTCAGTCCAGAGAAAAGGTAAATAAAAATTCCAAGCAATCAAGATAGATCAGTAACTTTCGAATATATACTAATTATGTTAATTTATTATCTCATAAAATACTTTAATGCTTATATGGTGCTACTATATAGATAATAATATAATAATACACAAGTGCACGTGCGCGCACGCGCGCGCACACACACACACACACACACACACACACACACACACACACACACATGGAAGAGAGCCTTCATCCAACCATGCTGGTATCCTGATCTCGGACTTCTAGGCTCAGAACAGAGCAGCCCAGAAGGATTTACACTTACCTCTTCCCATCTCTTATGAGAAGAAGTTCTACCCTCATATTTTGTTATCTGGGCTCCTGTCACCACCCATTCCTTTAGGATCTCTCAGCGTATTAAAGCAAGTTGCCTTCATAAGTGAAATTCTGGTGCTAACTGTTAAGATAGAGATTGATTTCACCTCATTACTCAAATAATGATAAAGTTATTTATGTCATAGAATTTTTGTATTTTTTGATGAGATGGTGCTTATAAGGACATCAGCACTATGACTGTTGATAGAGTAAGTTCTTAGTATATGTTAATTATTTTTTCTGTTAATACTATTACTAAACAAAAAAATATAACTGTGATTATATCCAGAATGGAAGCCTTTGTGGTGAGAGAGAAAGAGTGAGGAAGAGAGCTGAGAGAATGCAAACTAGGTCTTATGCAATAAAGAAATAAACATCAGAATATCTGGCTTTAATTACTTAGCTCAAGGTTGTGTGCGACTCAGCTCTTTGTCTTTGGAACAGGAATATCATTAATTCTTACTTCTTAGTACCCTTGAGAGAAAAATGTTTTTCAATATCCATTTAAATTACTGAAGATGCCTAGATGCTGTGGATGACTGGAGAAACAAATTTATTTCCAAAGTATTTCTTGCAGACTTTTGGGAAATTGGCGGGGAGTGAGGGGGGTCCATGGGTAGAGTGATAAGAGCCTTGACTGAAATCAGTCAGTAAGCTAATTTTATTAGGTGGGTGAAATGTTCAATCACTTTATTTAACTAATGAAGAAACAGAGGCTATTTCCCTCCTTCCCACACTCCTTCCCAACCTTCCTCTCTTCATTCCTTTCTGCTTTACCTCAGCCACCTTTCTTATGAAATGAGTCATATACGTCAAACAATAATAGAGACCAAGAATACACAGATGACTAATTCTTTATCTTCAGAGCTTACAATCTAGAGGTAACTATATGCAAGGGAAAATAATCTCTCCAGAGGTGAGAATTATGATAGAATTATGCACTCAATACTAAATTTGCATGTGGCAAAGCACCTGGATTAGCAGAAGTTACAAACCTATTCTTTCAAGGAGGTGATGTCGAGCTGAGTAATGATGTGGAAATTATTGAGGGTGGATGTGAGAAGCAACAAGAAAGGGTTTCCATGCAGAGGGGGCCAGCTGAGCAGTGGCACCGAGTCAAGGGAAGTCACTTCGCTTAGTGGAGCGTATAGAAAAAGAGTTCTACAGGCTGGTTTGATGAGTATGAGAGAAAAGGGAGCATTTGAAGCTAGAAGATTGAAAGGGAGAAGAGGGAAGACTGAAGCGAAGGGCTGGCTCTTCAAAGGTCTAACATGCTGCACAAATAAGCTTAGAATTTATTTTGTAAGTAATGGGAATTTAAATAAATATTTAAGAAGGAATGTGTCATACTTTGCTTTGCATTTCTGAAAGATTATGTTTATTGTACAAAAGAGAAAATGTTAAGAAAGAACAAACCTAGAATCAGGAGGAATTACTAGCCTGCAGATACAGTAACCAAGATGAGAAATGATGAGAGAGTGCGTCTGAAGAGGGAGATTGGTGGCCAGTACTGAAAAGGAGGACATCTCTGTGGTTTCTAAGTTGGATGACATTTTTACTGGGTGCATACAATTGTATTCACTGACAGAGGGGAAGAAAAAGGCAGGGGAGGAACATGACTGGAGGGGAAGGTAACTATACATTTTGAGGACATTTTGAAAAAAATATTTATTTTTGAGAGAGAGAGAGAGTGAGAGCACAAATGGGGGGGAGGGGCAAAGGGAGAAGCAAACTCCCCACTGAGCAGGGAGTCCGCTGTGGGGATGTGGGGCTCCATCCTAGGGTCCTGGGATCATGACCTGAGCCAGACAGATGCTTAACTGACTGAGCCACCCAGGTGCCTGAGGACATTTTGAATTTAAGGAATATACATAGTTGTCTGTGGTACAGTTAAAGGTCTGAACACGAAACAGATTTAGAGTTTTCGCCTCACTCAACTTATGCTGTTTTTCTTCCGATTAACTGCAAATACTTATTGAGCGATTACTAGGTATGAGGTACTTTTCTCTGGGTCATGTCCAATGCCAGTGTATATAGTGCCTTGATATTAGTGTGATGACCTAAACATTAGAAGATTAAAGTAGAACAACCTTCCACAGAGGACAACATAAGTAAGTGTATAGTAAAAATGCTGATTGAAAGCAGTAAGACTTATTTATTCATTTATTCTATTCCCAAATGTATTTCTGAAAATGTCTTTTGTTTCACTGTATTTTCCAAATATTTGCTTAAATTTCATTTTTCCACAGCTAAATTATAAAAGCAAGTAGATTCCTAGATCTAAATTGTAAATTTTCTGGCTCATCTCATAGTATCTATTGAATTTTATATAGAGAAAATGAGATGCAAAATAATCAAGAGAAAGAAAAAAGAAAAATAAATCAATCAATAGTAAGAAGCCTGATTACCAGAGACCATATTTCTATACCATCACTTGATTTCTCTCTCTTCCCTCCCTATTTTCAATAATTCTACAATCTCGAGTAAGTGCAAAATGATAATATTCATTTCATTTTCTGTCTGAGTACATGACCCCAATTTATAACAGCATCCAAATTTGCCATCCATATGCTTCCTTTTAAAGAGATGCAAGCCAAACATTTCTCTTTATAGGTTAATGCAAGTAGTCCATTTATACAAAGGGAGCTTTACAAGTCCTGGAGGAAACCCATTAAAGAGGTCCAGGGATATTACACTGCAGCTTCTTTCAAACACTGAATTTCCATTGGCACTATTACCCTGACAATAGTTTTAAAAATGTCTTATGCAGCCCCAGAGACCTTCCAACATACTTAATAAATGAGCTAAATAATGGTTAGAATGTTTTAACTAAATAAATACCTGACAGGTGCTCTTTACCCATTGGCAAGGATCCACAACTCTAGTACTGAGTGCAACAGAAAGCCAAATCTCCCATTAATCACCCCCCCACTACCTATGTTTTCTCAGAGTTTTCATTAAAATGAACACTTTTAAAATTTAAACCTTGCAGCTCTTACCTCTAAGCTTTGCAGAAATGATTCTTTATTTATGGGGGATCGAGGAAGGTTATATAACACTAGTCATGCTGTAACAAGAGCTTTTGAAGTTTAGTTATATTTTTATGCTTCTGTTTCTTTTCTTAAAAATACGAAGTTCCTAAGAGCATGTAATATGTTTCTTAGAGCTACATGAATTATTTTTCTTTTACAAAGGATAATGCCCTCATAATATCTGCTTTCTTTCATGAAGAGATACTGAAATTATATATATTTTAAGAGCACACTTAAAGTGAGAATAGAGAGAAAATAGAGATTCTTCTAGATCCTTAATGTTTTCAATGTTTCAATATTTTATCTTGCAGAGTTGGTAGAGTGATGCTCAGGAAAAGCCTTTCCTTATACTGTGTGTGTGTGTGTGTGTGTGTGTGTGTGGTGTGCATAAAAACAAACAAAACATAGTAAATATTGTCTTCAGAAGAATTGATCTAGTATTTATCAACAAAACTTAGGAAACATATGAGAGAGAAATAAATTATTTCAGTTAACTCTTTGGCAGAAATCCATGTGCCTGGTATCTCTAGTTGGTTAAAACTCTCCTTTCACGTGTTGAACCTGTCAAAGGCACCTGCAGTGAGTATGGACTCTGCTGTGAGTTAAGCATCTTACTTGAAGTCCTGGGGGGATTCTAGTTTACTTTATAGAAGGTGATACCTTGGTATTATTTTGACTTGCTCCTGTATAAATGACAGAAGCCTTGCCAAGTTGTTATCGGAACTTGCAAGATTCTCTAGCGGCATAGGCAAAAGTTAATATCTATTGAAAATCAATCCAGTTAACTTTTCTGAATATATAGAAGAAACAGGCTCATTGCTTTTCTGGGTTCAAAAGCCTAGAAACCATGGTTAGAAGCCAGAGGCAAAAGTTACAAGCCTTCTCCTCAGAATATTTTCAAAGACTTCACATTTCATTTTCTTGAAGGTCCCCAAGCAGCTCCCAAAAAATTAGCTATTCTTTTTAAATACCAATTTTAATTGATGTCTCCTTTCATCCAAAGAATCCATGGAAAGAGAAAAGAATATCAAAATCATTTACCTTCATTTAAGCCCAGTTCCAGGGAATGCTTGATAAGATTTGAGAGTAGATGGTATAGTAGCAAGTTGAAATAAAGATGAAACAAATATTTTTGATTAAAGTGGTAAAAACAACTGTAAAAACACAAACACCTAGGTTTTAAAGATTTCTTGGAAAGGTATCCAAGTATATCAAAAAGAGGAGGCAATGTTTTTGTAGCTAGCGCAGAACTATGGCCAAATTATAAAAACACATCTCACTTTAATATAATTCATTGGACATCTCAGCATGCAACAGGAAAGTAAGACATTTTAGGTAAATACATAGTGGATTCATGCTTTTCATATGCTTTGCCTTATTTGAGATGGAGTACTACATGTCAGCAGTGTTGGTAATTCTCTGTGTTTGCTGATTGAGTCTTGGGGTCCCCACCCAGTCTCTATGGGGCTTTCTTTGTGACATGAAACACATACCATGTGAATTGCTGATATTTTGGATCAATGGCCATAAATTCAAATGCCTCCAGGAGTCAGAGAAGGAATTATGGTAAGACTATATGTTCTGTGCCAGTTATCAATTTATGGCCTCTCAGTTCTAAATCCACCTTCTGCCGCCCTGCCTTGGTCTTCTCCACTCAGTTTGCAGTGGTCACACCCTCCCCAATAGGAAATCCAGGGGGTGGGGCTGCGAGTGCTCTCTCCCAAATTTGTTTCTTCTCTGAGTGCTCGGCCTCAGTCCTGGGACGGTGGTTGCTGCATCTAGATGCTATTCTTGTATCCTTCAGGTTTCCCTTCTTCACCTTTTAGTAGTTTAATCCCTTGTTACTAGCTAAAAATTTCCATGTTCAATTCTTCTTGGGCAAATAACTGTCATGGTTCTTCTCCTCTGACTTGCCCCTTAAAGATACAAGGCCCATCACCTCCAGTTAACTATTGCCTGGGTAGAATACATGTTATTAGATATTCAGATTTTTCACAGAAGCTGGGATGTTTTCTGTGAAATCTTTTAATTGTGAATATTGGCAACTCATGTAAAAAATCACCAAGTGGACAAAATATTTTGTAAATTTGACAATTTCTGATCTTACTACAGATAAATGAGGAAGCAGATAAATGGATGTAGAGTCACGAGACAGGCAAAGCTTTGGTAAGGATGAAGGGAAGTTTCAGAGAACCTAAACGGTACCTCATAAGAAGGATCCATTAAAACAGAGAGATTGGGAAGGCCAGGCTTTTTAAGAGGACTTTAGGAAGGAAGATTTCTCTCACACAAAATTACTGCCACTTAAAATATTGGTAAGAAGGAGCCCCACAAAATGCGCGCGTGCGCGCGCACACACACACACACACACACACACACAATATTAAACCATATAGGGAGTTGAAGTTAAGTCATTTGAGGCTTGAATTACCCTTGGGAATGGAAATGATTTCCCAATTCACGTTAACATGAGGAGAGTCTTGAGATTGCCTAGTTTTTAAAGGGCAAATTGGCACTTTTCTGCAGCCAAGAATTGTAAAGATTGGGAAGGTCTAGAATAGGGAAAATTACAAGCAATTTAAAAAATATATATATTGTTTTTTAACTACTTCACTTAAATGTGATATGATTTTGTCACTTTACAGTGAGCTAATTGAATATTCAGGAATGCAAGCCAGTTGCAAGGGTTTGTTCTATTTTTAGAACTCTCTTCCTTCACATTAAAAACTGAGAACAAAAGGGACAGCCAGGTGAATAGTGTCTGCTAATCTAGATACTGGCCACTCAACCTTGGCATAATGGTTAACTAACGCACCCTGAATATTTGAACAGTTTAGCATACAGAAGCATAGGGTCAGTGCATCTTTATTTTTCATCCAGGCAGCTGGGCAGAAAATTAGCCAGTTGAACTCCATCTGTCTCTATCTTTTCTCATTAGGGTTTTGAGGAAACATAACATTTTGCAACATACGTATGCTCCTTTGGCTTTTTTAAAGTGTATGAATTATCCTAATGCAAAGGTATGGTGGAAAATATTGTATGTCATGTCAGGAGGTTTGGGTACTTTCTACTAATGCTTGATTTGTAGTGATCTCTCCCAGACATAACATAGACAAAAACTGCTAAGAAAAAATGTTATTTTCATGATACAATGTGAACAGCATAACAGTAATTTGCAAAAGAGTTAAAAAAAGGTTTAATAATAAACATATTTGGGACTTCATATGGAAAAGGAAATAAAAAGCATATAACCATTAGAAAGACAGGGTCCCTGCATTTAAAGGGCTCTGTTTACTGGGGTTGACAAACAAGTATCTGAGAAATTTTAATTCTTACTAGATTGTTGTGTTATAAGAGAAGAATAAGCAAACTGCTAGGGACCTGGATGGCAAAGATGATAAATTCTTCCCAAGCATACAAAGAGGATGGATTGTGATGTGAAAAATGATTAGGTTTTCCCAATGCATAGAAGGTAGCAGTGGTTACCCATTCAAAGGAAATTGTCTGTGAGAAATATAGACTATTTGGAGATAGCCAATGGTCTAGTCATGCTAGAACATGAAGTATTGAAGAAAAATAACCAATGGGGCAAAAAATGAAGGGATTGGTGCCTTGCTAAGGAATTTCGATGTCATTATCTGTAAAATGTTATCACCAAAAATGTTTTCCAGCATCTGAGTGGTTAGCTCTTTATACCTGTGTTTTAAAAGAATAATGCTAGCAATATAAAGAGTGTGTTTTGGAGATAGAATGAACTAGTTCCTGGAAGCTTAGCAGATAGCCCCTTGGAATAAGTTAGGGCATCTGACAATTAGGACCTGAACGACAGAATGAATGGTGTAGATAGAGCATAGAGGACACATTCCAAAGACATTTCAAAGATAAATTTGAGAGGATTTGGTTGATTAGATTTAAGGGGTCAGGAGAGGTCAGAGTCAAAGATGACGGAAGTTTGCTAGCCTGTGTGCCTGGGAGGAGAGGGGCCCCATTACTGGAGCAAGGGAACACAGAGGAGCAGCCGCTCTAGGGCGGGGGTGGAGAGATAATGAGTCCAATTTGGAACGTCTTGGGTTTTGAGTGTCTATGGGCCAGAAGTGCTTCATATTTTCTAAATATAAAAGGGCTTTGGGGGCAATCATCTAAAATAATTGTAATATTAAAATATAATTCATAAATGTCACCCTGATGTAAAAATATTTAGCAACTCACATCATTAGCTCACAAACCATGCTATTTCCAAGAGGCCTATGTATACACTTTAGGTCTAAGGTGTAAAAGTCTATCCATTAGAGAATGAGGCCTAGACAATTACATTTGATTTGACCTACCTCCTTGTACATTTTGGAGACAGAGATTAAAGAAAGAAAATATTTTTTTCTCTATTTTACTATCAAATATTTTGGATATCTCTTATCTATAGATAATTGGCTTTTCAAAAATAAGATTTAGACAAAAAGGTACAAAGAAAAGAATTCAGTAGCTTTAACTAATGGAAATAGAATGAATTACGTATTTTAGTAAAGACTATTTCTTTTAAAATGTCTAAAATCAAACAAAAGTGCTCAGAAATCCTTTCCATTAAATTACTATATTCAGCCTTCTAATTATGACTGCTAGGTATTTGGATTGGATTGCAGGACAAAATAAACAATAGGATTAATACTGAATTACAAATCCATTTTATATAGTACTATTGGATTTGATTAAATCAAGGGTGCTTTAGCAATTAGTAAAAGGACATATAAGATGTTACTAGGCAAACAGTCTGGAAAGCATACTAGCAGGCTCTTAAAACTGGGAGCTAGAGTAGAAATTAGCTGTTAGTTATTTAAGGTCTGTTTTCTCACACGTTCTTCACTTCACCCAAGTACAAAACTCTCTAGAATATTCAACCAATTTGATACACATAGTAAATGACTCATCATCAACTAATCAGTACTTTCTACTTTCTTTCTTAAAACTTTGTGATTCATATAGAATGCCTGGGGAGCATCATGGACCAGCACAGCAGTTATATGCTTATGCCAGCTGATTGTTTGGCTCATCCCAGTGCATACGATTTATAAGAATCTGAAACTTGAACCTAAATTGGCCATGCATAATGATTTCTTCCTCCTTTACAAATCCAGGAATTCCTTCCTAATACCCCATCACCGTTTTTACATGTATTTTCAGTGACAAATAGCAATGCATATTTCTTTCATGTCATCACAGTTCAAAAAGATTTTCATGTATTTTTTCTCATCCGATACCTTCAATGGCCCCAGAGTTATCTGAGAGGCATTATTTGACCATATTTACAGAAGAGGAAATAGTATCAATAATTTGCTTAAGTTCATGTTGTTAACAAATGATGGAAATAACCCTGGAATCCAGAACCTCAAATTATTTTTCTTATCTAAAATATACTTCAGGGGGATGCCTGGGTGGTTCAGTCATTTAGGCGTCTGCCTTTGGCTCAGGTCACGATCCCAGGGTCCTGGGATCGAGTCCTTCATCGGGCTTCCTGCTCAGCGAGGAGCCTGCTTCTCCCTCTCCCTCTGCCTGCTCCTTCCCCTGCTTGTGCGTGCTCTCCTCTTTCTCTTACAAATAAATAAATTAAATCTTTAAAAAATAAAATAAAATATACTTCATGGATTTAGAAAATCTGTAGAATGCCCGAGTGAGGGAATAGCTGGGAATGTTAGTAGTAGAGAAACTTTTCTCAGTGGAGGTTTCTTGTTTGCCCTTGCTATTGTAGGTCGAACATTTCTCTATCTCTCCAGTAAACTTAAGGCAGAAGGATTCCTAGCCCGATAGTTAAAAGATGCTTAGCTCCTGGAGCTCACTAAAATAATATTCGTCCTGTATAAGGTAGCATAGTTTATTTGTGTAGATTAAGTCTTGTTTACACTCAATGTTTAAACTCATTACAAAAGAGTCTTAAACTCTTTAAAAAGCCATTTCTGTCAGCAAAGAAAGTTTGTCTAGGTGTCAGCATATCTGAGCAGAGGGAAATAACTACTCCAGATGTGTGCTCTAGAGCTTCTACAGGAACATCACTGGGCAAGGAGCTGGACCTTGAAAGATGAAAAGAAACTGACTCGCATGCATACCCAGGCCAGCTCCATTTTGCATGAACTAGAGTCCTGGGACTCTAAGTGGGCAGAAAACAATCATTTCTTTATTTACTTCTTTTTGTTTGGTTTTCCTGTGTGGTCTCAGTTTCAGTGAGAAACTAGTAGGGAAAAGAAACAGAGGAAATATTTTGCCTCATCAACAGTGTTCAGTGTAAATAGTTAAAGCGCACTGAATATAATATTGCAGCTTAGTTAAAAAGCTTTTACAGAAAACTCTAAAATTCCCATGGAAAGTAGTGACATTGGCACAGACAATTCTTTTAGATAGCTTTTAACACTGTTGGTGGGAATGCAAGTTGGTACAGCCACTTTGGAAAACAGTGTGGAGGTACCTCAAAAAAATAAAAATAGAGCTACCCTATGACCCAGCAATTGCACTCCTGGGTATTTACCCCAAAGACACAGATGTAGTGAAAAGAAGGGCCATATGCATCCCAATGTTCATAGCAGCAATGTCCACAATAGCCAAACTGTGGAAAGAGCCGAGATGCCCTTCAACAGACGAATGGCTAAAGAAGATGTGGTCCATATATACAATGGAATATTACTCAGCCATCAGAAAGGATGAATACCCAACTTTTACATCAACGTGGATGGGCCTGGAGGAGATTATGCTAAGTGAAATAAGTCAGAAGAGAAAGTCAATTATCGTATGGTGTCACTTATTTGTGGAACATACGGAATAGCATGGAGGATATTAGCAGAAGGAAGGGAAAGATGAAGGGGGTTATCGGAGGGGGAGGTGAACCATGAGAGACTATGGACGCTGAGAAACAAACAGGGTTTTAGAGGGGAGAGGGGAGGGGGACAATCCCGGTGATGGGTATTAGCCTGGTGATGGGTATTAAGGAGGGCACGTTCTGCATGGAGCACTGGCTGTTATATGCAAACAACGAATCATGGAACACTACATCAAAAACTAATGATGTACTGTATGGTAACTAACATAACATAATAAGATTAGATTAAATTAAAAAAAGAAAGCTTTTAACAGAAGGAGATATGCTTCTATAAAATGAATAAGGTAGTTGTCATTGCTCTTCCTTTGTCGACAGATTCGGGTCTCTCCCAGGTAAAAAATGTACAAGACTCTTAGTGTACCGCCTTTGTGGATTATTAACAAATCTCATAGGCCTTTCTTTTTCTTTCTTTTCTTTTTTTAAAGATCTTATTTATTTACTTGACAGAGAGAGAGAGAAAGAGCACAGGCAGGGGGAGCAGCAGACAGAGGGAAAGGGAGAAGCAGACTCCCCACTGAGCAGGGAGCCTGATGCGGGGCTTGATCCCAGGACACTGGGATCATGACCTGAGTCCAGGGCAGATGCTTAACCGACTGAGCCACCCAGGTGCCCTTCATAGGCCTTTCTTTATCTGTTTTTAATGCTTTATTTTTGCTTGTTAGCAAAACATATGTGAAAACCTGTGAAGCCATGTAACCATGTGTATTTTTGATCACGATTCAAATTTCAACTCCTTTCCTTTCTAGTTGTAAAATTTGGGCTACTCGTTTAACCTTCTCAGCTTCCGTTTATTGATATCTAAAGAAGCATGGCCAGTGTACCTCCCTCGTAGGGCTGTGGTGAGTCTTCCATGAAATGAGCACTGGAAAGTACTTATCATGCTGAGATATTGTTCCTTTGTCAGTGTGATCATTCCTTTTATTTATATCCATTTCATAGTTATTCTGTGACCTCTTGGGAATGCAGCAAGTAGGTCAATGATGACTCTCCACTTAGATTGCAGCTATCGACTACTGCCATCGACCAGTGGTGACTCTGTGTGCTGGCATGTCCGGAAGATGCTAACTATGACCCAGATTCCCAAAAGAGCAACAAAAATTTGTTTTGTTTTGTTTACCTTTTAAGTTCACTGCTACAAAGGGCTCAGCAAAAAGGGCCAGGCATTTGCACTTTGATACATTCTTTCTGAATTCGGTTCAAAAAGTCTAGGTAAGTGCAAAGGCTGAAAAGACAAATACTGGAGTCAACTTGTATTTCCTTTTGCTTACTACCCTTCTTACCAAGCCATCAAGTGGAGGCAGATAGGAGGGCTGTCCACAGATGCATCTGACAGGCAGAGGTGTGGTTTTCCAGGTCTTGCTGTGTCCTGGACAACACATTCCTGTTTCTCTAGGCCAGTCCAGCCAAGAGAGGGACAGAGACCGTGTGGCCACAGTGGGCAGGAGGCTGCACAGGGGCTGTCTCTGACTCCTGATGAGCTGAATCACTGCAAGGGGAAGGACACTTAATGAATTTATAGAACTTTTGTAATTATTTGAAATTGTTTTACTATGTTCAGTTATTACTTTCATCATATATAAGCCATGATCCTATTACATTTAAGTACTACTGTAAATATCAGAGCCGTTAATTTTAAACTTGGGTATATTGTTTTATTGCTGAGTCCTCTCTGTTTGCTGTCTTCAAAGATACTTTTATAATGTATTCAATTAAATATTTTGTTTATTCAAAAGAAATCCAATAAAAATTTCTGATTTATTCAATCAAAATATCGATTAAGTGCCTATGTGGATTCAGCAAAAGTAAAGACTCATAACTACTCAGATGGGCCTCTTGTACTGCGGACCCCATAAAGTGTGGTTCTCCAATAAACACCTATTATTTTGGTAGAGAAAATGGTACTTTATTAGTTTCATTATGCCATTAGAACACTACTTGTTAAATGGTTAACTATGAATTTTATGAAATAATCCATAAGCATAAGTAATATGGAAAATTCAAATTTACCCACACATGTCAATTTGTTCCTTTTGTTTTTTGTATGGCAAAAAATAATTAAGTGATTTGTTAAAATAACAAAAATATTAACCTGCCCATTTATCTTCCCAATAATACTTTTTAAGTTAAGCTGTTCTATTTATACATAAATTTTATACTTAAATAATAAACTGTCTCAGCTTCACTGATTTGGTATAGCACAATGTTGAATAGCACCATATTCAAAGTCAGATCGGACTATGTTCCCATTTTTATACTCCAGAGTTGTCCATTTAGTCTTTGCATGGTTTTGTGTATGAAACTAAATCATCTACCCCTCAGTCTTCTCATCTGTCTAAAGGGATCCTAATAATCCCTTCCAAAATAGGGTTGTGGTGAGGAGGAAACGGGATAAATGCAGTAAATAATTCAGTGCTGAGCTTGGCACATAGTGAATAGTCAGAAAATTATAACTGTTGTAATCAAATGTGTAGGCATTTTCTAGTGAGTACATATCTAAAGGGGTTGTTTTCATCTGCATAATGTCATAGAAAGCAAAGTTCCACCAGTAGCTAATTTCTTGGGGTAGTCCTTAAACACCAATTGCTCTAGAAATCCACTAAAGGATCATATGGGTACCATGTGCCTTGGTTCTTGATTTTGAAAGCTGCCTCATTTAGGGGAAAGGAGGAGGAGGGAGAGGGAGAATATAAAGAGAAGAAAGATGGGGAAAAAAGAGAAGAGTTTTCTGTTCCTTCTTGGGTACAATGTTAATTTTGGAGAACAGTTTGAAAGACGTGAAACTTTCTTTGCCATCCTTATACATCGACTTTTCATAAAGGCTCACAAAGCAAGCTTTTCCAGTCTGTACAATGGACATTCTCTAAAAAAAAAAAAAAAAAAAAAAAAAAAAAATTAAGGCGTTTCACAGTAATTCTATTACAGTAGTAGAAACATCAGATAAAATAGAGAAATAGGAAGGCTTGTTTATTTATTCTTTGCTTGTTGTATTTATTTCTAACTTGAGTGTTGCTTTTATGTAGGATGTTTTTACATTGGAGACTTTTTGTACTTAAATTTATAAAGTTGTACGCATGGTGTGTATTTGTGTGTGTTTTATCTTCCAAAGTTTTGCAAGGTCCTTATAAGAAAGGTGTTCTGAAGTCATCTTTATCAATAAAGGTTATAATAAAGCTATCTGGAATATACTTAAATGGAGAAAATATATTCACTTAGATGAATGTTGAATTATTTTTATAAAAATTTCATGTGGAGTTTTTCCTCTATTAATCTGCTAGCACACAAAGGATAAAAACCTGTGACTTACAAATTAAATGCAGAGAGGAATCCATGCAAAATGAGAACAGAAGTTGCAGACCTGGATGGTAGGTCTATACATATGGAATAAGTGCTGTCCTGAAATGTCCAGAGCATGAATTTCTCCACATTAAACCCTTTGTCTTTCATTCTGTTTACTGGACTGAATGCATTTTGCCAGGGGCAGAAGAAAAGCCCTAAAGAAAACAGATCCTGTCTTAGATCATGATGTCAATTCCTTACTCATCACCCAGTCTACTTCCTAATGTCCCTCCTCTTCTTCCCTAAACGGACACCCTGGGGGTAATGCCCTTCAAAGAGACGGCAGACAGTTTCCAGGGAAGCTTCTGGAAGAGCCTCCAGCCTAATTAGGATGAAGATAATTTCTTGTCCTGGCCCTATTTTCTTTCTGACCCTCAACCTAGTCCCCATCTGCTGTCTTTCCAGAGATCATGAGAGACTTTTGTCTCTCCCCTAGAGCAGATTCTCCTTTACTCCATATATTCCCAGGGGTGGGGGTGGGTATAACATTCCTGCAGCTGAAATTTACCTAGGAATTGTTCATTTAGAAAAAGAAAGAGCAGCAAGGCTATTCTGCTAGTGGGCATCGAAGCTTAGAGTCTTTCTGTTCCCTTGAAGATCATTCATTTGGCCCTAGGAAACATTCCACAAATGCAGAGTTAGGGTAATGCATGCTTGAAACTACACTCTTGATTTATAAATCCCATAACACAAAATGCTGTACACAAGGTCACGAAGCAAAAATCCTACATGGACACATAAAATACTCTGGTTTTATTTATTTAAAGAATTAACCTTTCTCTTACCGACAGCTGGAATTTCTATCAGTTCTACTTAACTAAGGGATTTCTTATGTAATTGCCACATTGCCCCACTCAAAAAGAGACACTATCAATTCACTCTGTAGCCTCCAGTTGGTTCTGTCACAAAAATAGGACCCTTGGTTGCTTTTGCTTCATTTTAACAAGTATTTGTTAATTTTTATAATTTGCAGAGTTTAAAGAACAGCAGTTCTGTTTGTGTAAATCACAAGATTTAATTAGAGAAGAGGAAGCCAAATGGTGCAAATAAAAGTCTGTGCATAATAAAATATTAATTGCCTTTAAAAATACAATAGCGCTCCAATATTCTATTACACTCCAGTGGAAAGTGCCGCAAGCCACAGAGCACGGCGCGGCACTCGGCCTGTAATCATGGTGGCCTTGGAAAGCCTTTGGCAACTGGAAAGGCTGCGGCCACCAACCGCCTCTGATGCATCACTGATGAGGGGGCTTGAAGCCTCGCTTCTGTTGGGGTGTGGGACATTTCCCCATCCTCGTTGTACAGCCTTCTGATCTTTGGAGCCTCTTCCAGCACATTCCTGAAATCTGGAGTGCGGGGAAGAATTTAATGTCTTAGGGTTTTTGTTAGGAAAGAATTGGTTGGAGGAAAGGAAGCTAAAGCGAAAGACATATAGAGGAGGTCCTGTTTTGGTTCTGCCCTAGAGGGGTTGCCTCATTCACAGGCCCTGGGACCGTGGGTGCGTAGCTTCGCCTCACGGGGCCTCTGAGTCCTTCACCGGTACAGCGAAGAAGGTGAAGAGCTCAAGGTCCCTTTGATTTTTGAATCATTTCTCGTATTCTACTTAGTATCTCTTTTCAGGATTTTCACGGGAAGGTCAATGTAGAATAAAAATAAACAATGTGTTATCTGACAATAAAATGTACTTTCCAAATAAAGCATACAATAAATATATGTAAGATCTAAAGTAATACCTTGTAATTTAGCATCATGTTTTATAGTTTCAAAGATCTGTTTCATGTATATTATTTATTTGATTATAACAATTTGATTTATAAAAATCTCATAGGGTTAAGTAATATTCTGTGTGAGAGGAACGTGCAAAGTTTAATGCTGAATAAGTATCGTATTATTAGAGCCAACAGATTTAGTTTTTTAAGGAAAATGAGCACGGAGAAACTTAAGTTAAAAGCTGAAATCTGTATTAGATTCCTATGTTATATCTTATGTTTATTTTAACATACCATCTGAGCAAACTTTAGGCTTATAGGGTGGCCAGTGATGCCTTGCAATAAATTCCTTCTCATTTTGCACCGGTATGTGGGGGTGAAGGGTGGGGATCCATTTGACCCCAGTCTCTGCTTGCTCCCCTCAAAGTGGAGCCAGCCAGTACATTCACAGCCTACCCTGGGTCCTAAAACTGAGTTGGAGTGTCCAGGCAGAATTCCTTACTTAGGGAAGAGACCTACCTATCAGAAGTAAAAACAGAGGAAACTCACACCAGCGACATGTCCTTCTGTCTTCAAGATGAACTGAAAGACAAAGATCACTAAGCATCTGGGGAAAACAAGCAACACGGAAAAGAGAAACAGCAAATAAAGAAATGGGAAAATTTGCTTCATAGGAAACAGATAATTCACAGCACAGAGTTTTTAGAGATTCCTTACTTATATTCTCAGAGATACTGAAGAAGTTATGAGGCTATTTAAAAAGATTAAAAAACATGAAAGAGCTCTTAAGAGATTAAAATATGAAAGCTGAAATTAAAATAAGCTAACAGAAGTAGAAAATATTAATAGACAATATTCACATAGCACTGGCCTTGTGCAGGCCCTGTTTTATGCACTTTACATGTATTAAGTTATTTAGTCCTCATAACACTGAGATGAGTATACTTTTATAGCTGAGAAACCTTAGTGGTTAAGTAACACATATTTCCCAGCCCAGTAAGTGGCAGAATTGAGATACAAGCTCAAGTAACAAAAAAACCTGCTTCCAAAACCTGGCAGTTATGCAGTCAACTCTATTTCTTCCCAGAAGGAAAAAAAAAAAAAAAATAATAATGAAAAGTTCCCAGAGGGAGAGAGAAACAAAAAGTCATTTACAGGTTAGTAAAAACCAGAGAGGTATCCAGACTTCTTTTCAACTCTGCTATGAGCCAGAAAGCAAAAAGGCACTCACATTCTGTGATCAAATGGTTTTCAATCCAGATTTTATATCAAACCAAGCAATCAACCACATGTGAAGACAGAATAGAGACCTTTTATGACATTCATGAACTGGAAAAATTGATCTCTCCAAAACTTCTCCCAGGAAGTATCTGGAGGTCTGCAAAACGAAGTAAAACAAACAAACAAAGAAAGGATGCATCCGATACATAGGATCAAGGAAATATCTGACACAACTCAGGGGAGGAGAAGGAAGAAAGAAAGGAACTCCCGGGAGACTGTATGCAGCAGTCTATGAAATAAATTAGTTCCGATGGGAGCAGGAAGTAAGAGGTTCTGGATAGTGATGAATAGGGGGAAAAAAAGGCGAGAAAACAAAAAGTGGAATTTTGGGAAAAAGTGAAACTATGAAGAAGGTATAAAATGTTATAAAATAAAAATAATTTTAGCAGCCCTCAAAATAGCAGAAATGGTTTCAATGTGTTTGAAATATACACTAAACTGAAAAGTGGCATAATTCTTAGAAACTGAAGGAGTATAAGAAAGGAGAACACACTGGATATTGATCTTCAGAACATTCCCTTTACAATAGCCCAGGGGTGATGGAATTGGGCCATTGATCCGAGAGCACCACTGCCTGGGCCAGCAGTGGACAAGATACACACAGCCATAGTCACATCTGTACTGGTTCTCAAATTTCGAATCAATCAGCATTCATGGAAGACTTCCATGTGTTTTCAGTGTAGATTGTAAATATGACCTACATTGATCCATAGCATAAATGTTATGTGTGTAGCTGAGAGAGGTGTAATGAAAAAGAGCATTAGGGAGAGGTGGAGGAAAATGTAGAAGTGTTAAAATACTTACCTGACAAAATGGAGAATCAAGAGACACTTCAAAGTCACTGAAACTAGCAACTGGGGTTTAAAAGGTATCTAGTAGGGGAAGTTAAAATAAAACTGATAATTATCAACCATAAAGAGAAGAAGAAGAGAGGGCAAATGAATTAGATCTTCCTGTATAAGAGGAAGTATATAGACACTTTCCGCTATGGTGTTTATGGAAGTAGGCACTAGAAGAGCTACTTTTAGAGTTACAGGGAGTGGAACTACAGGTGGTAAGAGGTAATAGGGACATTAGTTTTCACCATAAGCTTCTGTGCTCTTTGTTACACTGTGCAGGTGTTATTCTGATAAAAGGAAAATTTTAAAATATTATAATATTTTTGAGGTGATAAGATATGCTAATTCTCATTTCCTAGTTTTCTAAATCTAAGGACTTTTTAATGTGTCAATTTGTGATCAGACATGAAAATGGAACAGGAAGTGTATTTGCATCAATGTAACCAGAAGGTCCGATTCCTTTGAGAGTTGGCTCGTGGATCCCACGGATAAATTCCAAAGATAACACATGATGATGGGGCCAGTGTCTCTTTATGATGTGGGTCAGTATGTTGTCAGTATTGCATTATAAGCATGACATATAATTCCACACATAGTACATTGAATAAAAGGGCAAGTTTTTAATCTTCCAAACGAGTCCCAGATACAAAGAAAAGGCTGATGCCTCCAGTTGAAGGCATTTATTTCTTTTAGTTTTGAGCGTGTGCTAACATGAGATGGGAAGAAGATGTGGTAAAAGGAATCTTTAGCAAAGAACTAGAAAACATGGGCCCTGACTGATCACCATGTGGTGTTAGCCAAGGCTCTGTGCCATTTTTTGTGAGGGAGTTTTCTCATCCACATAGAAAAGGAAGAGAGGAAGAAAAGAAAGCAGGTAGGAAAAGAAGGGGAATGGAGGGTGGGAAGAAGGAGGAAGAAGAAGAAGAAAACAAGGAAAGTAGGTGGGTAAGAGGGAAGGAGGAATTTGACCGGATTGGCTCCAAAGTTCTATTATCCTGAGTGAGAAAGATAGTTTATCTTGAACTAAGATGATCACATCAGTGTAGAGATAGGAGGGGGACTTAGAAAACTCTGAGCCTGAGAACAGAGATGTATATTTTAGTTATGGAGCTTTAGGGAGTAGGGAGTCCCTGAAGCCTTAAGAAGTAGGTGATGGTATTAAAAGAGTTACTAATTACAGTCAAGAGAAACAAAGCGGAGAATGATTGAATGCACTGGAAATTTATTAATACATCAAAACTGTATTAAGCTATATTCAAAGTACTCTCCTGGAAGCTTTAGAGGTTCTAAAAGGCATATACGATATAGGCCCTAACTTAGACATTTACACCTAGATAAAGAGATAAGGTTCTCTGCCTGCAAGATAAACATACAAGAAATCAAAAACATTTGCCAAGTATGTTGCAGACAACTTTCATCTGCTGTAACGAGAGAAGATTTTACAGGGCATGAGGAGCTAGAGATGGAGTTTCAGGAAAGCTGAGAAGAGTAAGGTCTGTGGTGAGGTAAGAGAGCAGTTAATGAGGTAGAGATCACAAAAATTCATCCTACCTTCAGAATTCCCCGTGGGGTTGACGGAGACTCTATTGATGCTTCATAGAAATTCAGCTTCTCAACCTCTCTCTCTCATTCTCTCTCTCTTTCTCTGTCTCTCTCTGTGTCTCTCAAAGAGACCACCTGAAACAATAGACCTGAGTGAGAAGGGACAAACCTTAATATGATCTTTCAGGGAAAGCTGAGTCACTTTGTTTACCTGAGAAACAATACTAGATTTTTATCACTAAAGACTTTTTTTGATCATAGGACTTAACTGTATGGGGTCTAGAGGGAGTTGGGTTTTCCAAATCCCTAAGGCTTTTGATCTTTGGCCCTCCATGTTTATTCTTATCTCATTCTTAAATAGCTTGTTAAAGCCAGGCAAGGGTGGCCAACACTCTGGCTCTTTCCAACACTTCTCCTAGACCTACTCACTTAACAGGTAAGGCATGCTTTCAAGTTATCATAGTGATTTTGCCAGGGATTTTTTAAAAATTTTTTTATTGTTATGTTAATCACCATACATTACATCATTAGTTCTTGATGTAGTGTTCCATGATTCATTGTTTGTGCATAACACCCAGTGCTCCACGCAGAACGTGCCCTCCTCAATACCCATCACCAGGCTAACCCATCCCCCCACCCCCCTCCCCTCTAGAACCCTCAGTTTGTTTTTCAGAGTCCATCGTCTCTCATGGTTCGTCTCCCCCTCTGACTTACTCCCCTTCATTCTTCCCCTCCTGCTACCTTCTTCTTTTTCTTTTTTCTTAACATATGTTGCATTATTTGTTTCAGAGGTACAGATCTGTGATTCAACTGTCTTGCACAGTTCACAGTGCTCACCATATCACATACCCTCTCCAATGTCTATCACCCAGCCACCCCATCCCTCCCACCCCCTACCACTCCAGCAACCCTCAGTTTGTTTCCTGAGATTAAGAATTCCTCATATCAGTGAGGTCATATGATACATGTCTTTCTCTGATTGACTTATTTCACTCAGCATAACACCCTCCAGTTCCATCCACGTCGTTGCAAATTTGCCAGGTATTTTTACGGTACAGCCAAGATCTATAGTTTTCCAGTCTCAGCTCTCCGTTTTAGCGCCACCTGCTGCCATTTTTTTTTTTTTTTTGCTCTGGCAGCTCTAGCTTCCAGTAACACATTCTAGAATACATTTGGCCACACTGGGAATAGCTCCATTCCAACCACCAGGGGGAATCGTAAGTACATGGTATGTGGAGGTCGTTGCTAAATATACCGCATATCCTTTCTACTACATTCTGAGGGTTAGAACTGTCAAGTAGTCATTCCTCACTATGGGGAGGTTCAGAAGTGAAATCCAGCTGTGTGCCCAGGAGGAAGGGGAAATCCATTTAATGGTCCAGATAGCAGTATCTGGCACAAAAGCAGCAATTCTGTGATAGATTGGACAGTACCCGCCACCGATGAAGGGTTGGCATGCAAGTGTTTGTCTCATGTGTCTTCCATCTTTGTCTTCATAGACGCAATGAGAGACACTTGTTAACCAATATTCTTATAGATGTGTAAATGGTTCTTCTGTTTTAATTATACAGACTAGTTTCTAAGCAGTCTAGTTTTCATTTTTTTCTTAATAACCCTCCTTAATAACCCTTTCCAAATAAATTTTGGCTCAACATGACAGTTTAAAATTTAAAATAGGCACGAAGTCATCTTTTATATATAAAAAAAGCCCAGTTTTAGAATATCCCTCACTTTAAAATTCTGCTCTCTGTTCTCTAATTCCACAGTACCCAAATATTTCAGAAGCAATATAATCTTCAGTTTATTTCAAATTTCTGAGCTTTCCCTAGGGCACCTGTCTCTCTATAGGGCATGAATAACTAGGAACTTTGGTCTGATGCTGTCCACTTGGTTAAAGTTCACAGAGGGGAGAAATTGCCCATGTAGAATCTGCAGTTCCAATACTTGTCGCTGAACATAAAAGAACTCAGGCCTCCAGGGTTAATGGTAACATTAGAATCACTTGAGGCTCAGGTAAGAAAATTGTAATTAAAAAGGAAATAGAGTTTGAGATATAGCTGAACTTTATTATATAAAAGTACAGCGTAGCATTTCCTTCTTAACCTTGGAGCCGAGTCTCTGAAGGTGCTGCAGTTTTTGATGCCTAAAAAATACCTTGATGAGGAAAAGGGAGAAGGAGGGGGAGTTAAGTTACCACTGGCAGAGTTCTGCCCTGAATTCTATTGAATAATTAAAGCCTGCTTGCCGCCTATTTTAAGTTTCCCTACTTTTGTTTCACCTTAGCTTGATTTTGCTCGCCTCAGTGCCTGGGCAAGGGGCGTCTGGCCTCCGTCCCTTGGTGGCTGAGCCATCATCCGTCCCCAACCCTACTGAATTCTTCCCAATCCCCTCATTTAGGAGTTGAGCCAAGTAGGCAGAGTGTCTTTAGTTTGGGTTTTCGTTCTGTTTTATTGTGGTCACTAAAATTGCATGGCCTAGGAGCCGTGTTTTCTTATCCCTTCCCTGTGACAGACGGAAGTAAACCTACCACCATCTGATAAAGGTCAGCTTGGAAACACAGCTGCCTGCCGGGCTCCCAGAGTAGGCCACAGTGCACCCTAAACCTTTCCTGACAACTAATACAATTTAAAATCCAATTAAAACCCTTCGCCTCCTCTTTAGATCCTGAAGGGCTTAGGGACCCAGCCTCCTCAGAAACAGCCCACTGAAGTCATCTTCCCCTTCCTCTTTCCATCACTACTTGCTCTCAGCAGTTGTTTACTTCTAGGATTAAATTGAAAAGACCTCAACGAAGTCATTCTGGAAACAAAAACCCGAGAGCACAGACCTCTCACTTCCCGTTTACCCACCTGGGTCTTGCTGTAATAATTCACAACGTGGCATGCAAAACTCCCTCTCTCAACAGGCTCACTGGCTTGGAATCCAAAGTCTGCTACTGCCTGGTTTTTCCCCACTTGTATTCACATGGTTTAAATGGAGTAGCGCCCAGGAGAAATTGATTTCCCTCTGTTGCGTTATACTTCCCTGTTTCTCTGATCTCCTAGCTATGCTGAGTGCCTAGCAATAGGACAATTTTAATAAACACTGTCTAGCACGTGTGCAGTCGGCAAAGATAGGGACCTTCGAACACATCTGCTGATTAGTCCCTTTGACAAGAGGATATTTGGTGTCTCGCACCTGCTGCAGGTGCTAAGGTCCTCAGTAGCCACATGCCCTCACCTGAGAACTCTCTTGCAGCAATGCTTTGCATTTCTCTTTGTTGAACTTCTGTCCCTCTTGATACCTCAGCTATGCCAAGTATTCAGTGGGCCGGAACCACTCGTTCTTTGTGTTTGTGCACATGGTGTTAAGGGATTAAAAGACAGCGAGGAATATTTACCCTTTAGGAAGTAAAGTCTTGGAAGGGTACACTGCTCCGGAATAGCCCGTGACTGCTAATGGTGGTGAGGGGGATCCTTTCACTCCGATGGTCTGGGAGCTGGAGAATCACAAATGTGGCTCAAACCCTTCACTCAGTATCTATTACGGCATCTGTCCTCTCCATGCTATTGTTTGGTGGCTAATGTACAGAGCAATCCCTCTGCAGAAAATTTACATGTACAGAAATTTTGCAAGCACTGAGAGGAGTTTCAAGTCCTCTCAGAGAGTCCACAGGGTTCAGTGAAAATAGAATCTAATCAACCTGTAAAAATTGAAATCCCACATCTATTGCACGACTTGATTTGATTTGAGGTATCTTCTTTTTGATCCCCGAGCAATAAAATGAGTTGACTGTCTCTCCAGGAACTTTATGTGTGTCTGCTTTTCTCAGCCTCTCTTCTTCATTCTTTGCCTTCTTTCAGGCTTTGATTTCTAAAAGCTTCCTAGCTGCTCTTTGGTCCAAGGATAATTCGTCCTTACTCTGGTGGTCGTGGCTTTTCTGCTGACTAAAAACAAAAGAAAACCAGTCCTCATTGCTCCCCTCCTATTTATGATGGGTACTTCTTGGCCTAACCTTTTTTTGTGTGTGTGTGTTCTTTGCCCAAGTCACATAGTTTCCCTCAATTCCCAGGGTTTTATGAGGACTTTGTGGAGAACCATTTCTTAATCAATCAAATTTGAATCAGGGCAATTTCAGAATTCCTTGCGGTGTTTGGGCAAGAATCCCCTGTGCTCACAACACACCAGGCCGGAGGGAAGTTTATGTTTAAGTAAATCTTCCATTAAGTGTTTCAGGATAGGGTTGCCTATAACAGGGAGAATCAACAGTGGATTAAGGCAAATAATCAAAGCCACATAGATTTAATTTTGAAGAGAGTGTTTTGAAGAAGAGAGTTACTCTATATGGTAAGAGTCGAAGAAGGCACCTACGATGGAACAGAGGGTCATAGGTCGTGATTTGGATGGGGAAGTAAGTATTAAAGATGCTTTGGGAGGGGAGATAAAGTTTTTTTCCTAGAATTTTACTTCAGTTTTTATGCAAAAAACCAGTGCTTGCACACATTATGTTAACCCGACTTTGCAATACTTTGTAAAACCTGTTGATTCACAATCGTTATGTTAGCTTCTGCTTCATGAGACATGTTTTCCCCAATACCTTGTCCTACTTCAACACCCAAAGCATATATTTAATTTAGTATATTATACCGTGTTCCTTTATGGATTAATACAAACAGTCCTTTATTCAGAGAAATGCTAAGGCTGTCGTCCATAATGCACTAGCTCATTGTAGGGATAAAAAGAATTATTTTCCAGTCAGGAATATATGAATATAACAGAGAACTCATCAGAATTTTACTATGGAGTCCAAATTCCCCTAACTATTCTAAAACCATTGTATGGGAATATTAGGGAACATGGTTTAGTGTCACTTTGCAGAGCCAGTACCCAAAGCAAGGGTGCCTTCTAGCCAAGTGCGGGTTCAGCTGCGAATGACGAGAGCCTCTGTGAACTGGTACTGCTTCTCCTTTGTCTACTCCTACAGTCATCTCCTTCTGCCACCTGATCACTCGCTCAGTGCTCTGTGTTGCTCACCCGCTGAGCACTCGCAAGATCCCAACCTGGGACAGGAAAGCTGGAGTTCATCTTGATCCACCCATTCAACAACAGAGGAAGGATAGGTGTGGGGTGCTTTGCCCAACTCGGGAAGCGTTTCTTTTTTTTCCTTTTTTTTAAGATTTTATTTATTTATTTGAGACACAGCAAGAGAGGGAACACAAGCAGGGGGGTGGGAGAGGGAGAAGCAGCCTTCCTGATGAGCAGGGAGCCCGATGCGGGGCTTGATCCCAAGACTCTGGGATCATGAGCTGAGCCGAAGGCAGATGCTTAACCGACTGAGCCACCCAGGCGCCCCTCTCTTTCTCAAATAAATAAGTAAAATCTTTTAATAAAAAAATAAAAATAAATAAAATCTAAGATTACTTGTTTGGGCATTTTTCATTTTTTTTTCCTGATTCTATGCTCATATACCCTAGCATACTTTATCTCTCCTATAACATGAGGAGAGATAATAAGAGGCAATTTCCACATTGCTTATCTCTGCTTTAATTACAACATATTGCATGGGAGATATTATTTTCAAATGATTTCCTTTTTTCTCAGTCCTGACTGTTTCTCATCCCCCAGCAAATACTTGCTTAAATGGTGTAAGCCATCTGTAGTTTATAAAACACCTTTAAGCTATTGTTTTAAAGTTTTATACCTTTAATGTTTTCCTATTTATTTCCTGCTGATATCAACATATACCTTGCCAAAACCAATCTTTGGTGGATACTAATATATTCATATTGAACGTTTGATCCAGAAAGTTTGCAGATAATAAGCAGAGTGAACATCTGTGAGGGCTAGATAATTTCAATATTTATGGAGAGTTCACTTCTGTGTTGTAATCCTTATGATGAGTTCAGTTATTCAAGACACTGGACAGTGTGAGTCTTTGCAGTGGATTGCATCGTGGGAGAAGTTTGAGGATCGAGGACTACACTGTTTCTTAATTGGGATTTCATCTGTGTAAGAGAATATTACTTATAAGAGCACCATGCAAAGTATCTATGGGAAGGAGTTGATCTCATACATTTTAAAATTGTCACATGCCAAATGCATTACGGATGTTTCTACTTTAGACAGAAATGGCCAAAAATAAAGCAAATTTATTTCTAGTAGTAAGGCAATTAATGTTTTTTTTACTATGAACAAGATGTCTTGCTGCTTGGCTAACCCTGTGGAAAAAAGAAAAACAAATGATAACTGTGGAATAAGAACAATATCTCATTAGCGTATTCCACTCTTTGTAAAGTATTAGCGCCTGGAAACAATTAGTCACAGGTTCAAGATTCATACCAATGCAGTTTATGGCCAGGAAACTGGTCCAAGGTCTTGCCTTTTTTTTTTTTAAAGAAAGAATTTTAATACATTCCCTACCCTCTCTGAAGCAGTTCCCCATAAAATCAGATAAGGTGAACTGGCTGCCACAGTAAGATGATAAAATGATACATGTTGTTTTGATCTGGTAAATAAATAAGCAATAAAATTTAGATTCAGAGATCTGAAAAGTAGTTTTAGAGATCATGGGGTTTATCTGTTCATTAAACTAAGCCCTGAATAAATCAAAAACAAAATGAAACAACAACAACAACAACAAAAACCCCAAAAAACAAAAAAAACAAAAACCCTCACCAGCTGATGCAATCTAGTTTGCAGCAGATTTAGGATTAAAATCGAGCTGCCATATAGAACCAGAGAAGTACAAATCTAGAAAGCAAGCTTGAAAAAATGGCCCAAATGGGTAGAAATATTAACCTGCAATGACACTTCCTGCTTACGAGCTACTGCTAAAGGATCTCCATTTCTCTCAAGCACATTATTAGTGTTGAGAGAGCCGCTATCCCCAAGTTGTTTAAATTGGTAGGCAAAATCATGCTGTGCCCGAGAACACTATTTGTAGGAAGAGGAGCTGCAAGCTTTTTATTCTCTTATTCTCTTCTACTCTCTTTTTCTGCCTTACAATTTCCATTTGGATTTTGAAATGAATACTGAAGATAATTTATCTTAGAGCAGAAGAAGCACCCTTCTCTTATCTAGAAGCGGCTGAAAAATAATTGAAGAAGGGATCAGAAGATTGGCAGAGCACCATTATTTTGTTTTGTGTTGTTTTAAGCTACCTGCATGTATAAATTTGATCAATTATTAATTGACCAGAATGAGGCTACCAATTTCCACTGCGACTTTCACTTTGTGCCCCACAGGAAAAAAAAAAAAGCTTAACTCTTGTTGAATTTGGAGGTAATGATCTTGCTGAAAGTATTAATGAAACATAGATCCCTCAAAATTACTCAGCACAGGAGTGTTGTGTGGTCCAAAAAATTCTGCCGAACGATACATCTGATAAGCAAATAAGTATCTCACCTCATGGGACCGTATGGTTTCCTCAACACCAAGATGAAAAATAATTCAAGAGCTTATTACCATACACGGGCTTGATATAAATAAGAGGTGCGAAGAATAGATCTGTAGAATAAAGAAATCATTTGGACGAACAAAAATCAGTATGTTACAAACTGTAATGTGATCAAGTAGTCCAAGGGCTATCTGTGGATCTAAGAAGCAGGGACCTATGTCTCCGCATTGCCAACAGCCACCGAATGCCCGACCCACACTTGCTATCTAGTAAACTGTTGTTGAAGTAATTAATTGATTAGCTAATCTGTTATTCACTAGAAAGGAGGCTGTTGGGGCGCCTGGGTGGCTCAGTGTGTTAAGTGTCTGCCTTCGCCTCAGGTCATGATCCCAGGGTCCTGGGATGGAGCCCTGCATCAGGCTCCCTGCTCAGTGGAGAACCTGCTTCTGCCCCTTCCCCTCCCCCTACCAATCCTGCTCCCGTGCTCTGTCTCTCTCTCGCTCACTGCTTTCTGTCTATTCAGGACAACACAAGACAGGCTATTATTTCAATGTAATGGAAGTCTGCAAAGGTAAAATGCTAAATGTAACTGGGCTATCTGTGGACTTGCACTTTATGCTTCTCTTGAACAAAATGCCAGCATCCCTCAAGACTTGCCGATAGACTTTATCTATAGGGTCACTTATGCAAACCTCTGTTCACCTGGGCCATTAAGAGATGAAAGAGTTTATATAAAAATTTTCAGGAGTAGTGGGATTATTTCCCTTCTACTTTGAGTCTTTGCAGTTCTAACTCTAGATGTTTGAAAAATGCATTCTTCATTTCTATCTTTATTTAACCTTAATCCGGGGAGTGTAATTCAGACTTCCTTAGTGACACATTATGGGGATACATATTATTGTATCAGAACAGTGATAATAGGCATGGGGGCAGATGGCATAAACTTGTCACTATCCATCATCCAGCTATTTCTTTCCAGGCCTTACCTCTTCACCACACGGCTGTATTATTCTGGTAAGTGTGTCTTCGTGGCCCCATGGCCCCAGGACGTAAGGCTTTCTGAGGTATAGGTAAATATTGACATACAGGTAAACAGACACATACTCAAGCATTATGAATGCAAACAGTTATCAAATGTTACAGTTTGGAGAGGGACCTGACTATATTGTTCCCTACTTCTCTCGTTCTTTATGGAGCTATTCCAGTTCCGTTCCTTCTTTGTATTTTCTTTATATTTGTAAAAATTAATTAAATTCCATAAATTTCTGATGAATGCCTTCTATGGGTCAAGCACTAGAGTAAACTTTGAGGCTGGATAATGGACGTTTCTGCCCATGGCAAATTTACGATTTATTATACTTTAAAAAATATCAAATTAACAGTTGTGCTTTTTGCTTCCCTCACACTGAGGCCAACTGTCAGTTGCTGCTTATCAGCACATTTGCACTACCATTATCCAGCTCTGAGGAAAGTGAAATACCCCTCGTAGCCATATCTCTATCAAAACTGAGAAAATAGCATGCAGTGCACAAGAAAGATGAGAAAGGATGTTTATTTGTGGAGGAAAGAATATTCTTATGGATCTAATTTACAAACAAGAGTTTCAGGATCATGACTTAAATCACCTTACCTTCCACCTTCACTGAGGTTATTTACCTGCCCCATAGGCATTTGGGTTTGTGATTATTTATCTATTGTTTACTGGCTACTTCTAACTTCTGCCGATGATCCTGCCACAGACGGTTTATAATCTTTAATACCTTCTTTCTTTACTTTTGGTCTACTTTTTTCTTTCCGGTCTCCTCTGTTTTTTTCTTTCTTTCTTTTTTTTTTTTTTTTAGATTTTTTTTTTGACAGAGAGAGAGAGCGGAAGCAGGGGGAGCAGCTGGCAGAAGGAGAGGGAGCCTGATGTGGGGCTCGATCTCAGGACCCCAGGATCATGACCCGAGCTGAAGGCAGACGCTTAACCAACTGAGCCACCCATGCGCTCCTCCTCGGTTTTTTCCTTTGAACTACCTTGGTTTTCTTTTAAAAGGGTTGCATTTTCAAAGATGCCATTAAACAATAAGAGTATTTTTTTTCTTGGCGGACAAATTAATAATAGCATCTTTACTATAATCCCTTTGATTCTATAATTGTCATTTGTTTACAACACATTTGAAAGTAGTGATTGGGTTGTGAGGCTAAATACTATAAAAAAAATCCTTTTGTCTTGTTCATTGGTTTGAGCTCTTCAATTCAAGGAAAGATCATATCATGAAGTGAGACAGACACATTTTATATTCCACCCAGTGAAATAGTCATAGGTATAACTATTCTGTATATGAAGGTGAATATTTTTGTTAATGAAATAGCTTACAGTTTTAGTTTATATCTATCATTTTTGTCCCAGCGTGTTTCAGCTTCTTCTAGATCTCCATATCATAAAGATCTCAAGACTGCTGTTGTCCTGAGTCTTTATAGATGTGATCTGACCCAGACACACAGGAGAAACTAGAAAGGACTGCTTATAGACATATTCAGAATATCTAATCAGTTGACAAGGAAACATACACTTAGCTTTAAAGGGAAGCAGCGACACAACAGCACACTTTGGAGGACAAAGCCCTCATGACATTTTCCGTCCTCGGCTGAATGCAAACTAGAACACCCACACTTATGCCAAAATAGCTGTCTATAAAATGCCATCTGTGAAACTGGATGTTTTGGGGGTGGGCGAGGTGGAGAGAAATAATGCAAGGTAAACCAACATGGGGCAGACATCAGCAAAAGTGGAGGCATTCAGAAATGCAAGCCTTATCTGCAAGTCCTGTGGTATAAACGGCAATGATGTTAACAATTACCCAAAGAAAACATAAATAAATCTTCCTATAGACACAGAACAAAAATGTGTTCAAGCAAATGTACTTCTGTAGTGTCTGGGAAAGCAAAGCTGTTTAGTATTGTTGCAATTATCACAAGCACAATTTTCCTGGGAGTGAGAAGGTTGTTTTTGTTTTCTTAGGTTATTGTGAAGTGCACATTAGTGAGTAAAGGCAGTCCTTTTAGGTAAACACCAATCTCATCTTGTGTGTGTAAACATAGATTTAGGCATTTTAAAAAGTTCATTTATTATCCGGTTAAATAGGGAGTTTGTTGTTTCTTTTAGAACAGGGTGAAGAGAAGTATGCATTCAGGGTATGAATCAGGAGTATCAGGAGGTTTGGGATAAATAGAATGGGTAGTATGAAAATGCTCCATTTGTAGGATCTATGTAGCATAAGCTTCTGAAAAATAGCCCAGTTCTGAATTGGACTAGAAGCGTCATGGTTCTCTACTCTCATAAAACAAAAAAACAAAAACAAAAACAAAAAAACACACAACAAAAACAACAATAACAACAACAAAAAACCCTGTTAAATTTGAACTCTGGCTTCAAGATTTTTATTTCTTACACATGAAAAAAAAAAAAAGAGCAACAATGATATTGCATTAACAGTGGGGCTCAACCCTGGAAGAGGTGCATACTTAGGAGCAATTCATCTAAGTTACATTTGTATTTAAAAGTAGTGAGTACAGAAGTTCATTACAATTATCCTGAATCAAAAGGTCATTACCTGCAATACTAGGGCTTCATCCTGTGGGAATAAGATCAGAAGAAGGCAAAGGCAGGGAAGGCTCTTTATGCCAGAATATGCTATATGAACCCGAAAGGAAAAAATGAAGAAAGAAAGGGGAATTGTGAGTGTTTTTTTTCATGTTTAAAAATTGTTTTAAAAGATTTTAGCAATGAGACCAAGGGTGTAAAAGAATTGAAATATGGTGCTAAAGTCATGGAAGACAAACTTTTAGATGAAAGGAATCTAGAGTTGAAAATAAAAATAAAATTCTCACTTTCTGTCCTTGGCACGCCTTTGAAATTCAGAGCACTCTTCTGGTAGACAAGAATATTAACAATTGGAATGCAAACTGAGTTGGTATAATAAGAAATATCAAAACTCTCATTTTAGTAATCAGAGTCTGAGTCACAGAGGACAGCCCTGCTTGAAGCCCATTAACACATCATAATAACAACCACCTGATGTAATGAAAACAAATGAATTCCAAAGAAATAGAAAATGTAAGATTGGGTCATTATCACACCAGCTAATGAGGAACAGACTTTAGCTGATGTCTTGGGTTCCAAGGAGATTTTTCAGTCCACTGAGGGCATTTTACACCAGGAAATATTTCATTCTGTTTTGGAATTTCTCCTTGGAACATGTTACAGAACAATTTTCTTGCCTACAGCCTTCTTGTTTTAGTTTAGCTAAGCTGAAATCCCTGTCTGTTGCTCATTGCTTTATTTGGAATTTTACAGAAAACAAGGAGGTGAGGGAGCTAGAAGGGAAAAGGGAAGAGATTGAAATGTTAGTGTTCTAACTCACAATGCCCTGGTGATCCAGACGAAGCCAACGCTGAAAGGGTCCTTTTGGTTTTTATTTGTCACATTCCAGTGCTTTATTTGCAGCTTAGGCATTGCTTCTGACAGCCCTTCCTGGTACAGTGAAAGGGATGAGCACCAGCTTTGGAATTTATGTGACTTTGGGTAACACAGGATTCTAATCCATAATATGTGGTGAATAGTAACAATTCATGCATTAATTCCCTACTTGTTATGAGGATGAAATTGTGTGTCTTCCTATACACTTCTACCCAGTTACCAACACCATAGTTAGCTTAGAGCAGTTCACACATGGACCACATACACCAAAGGCCTCCTACCTTCTCTCCTTATCTCCTTTTTTCAATCCAGCCCACCCTCCCCACTATGCTGGAGACATCTTCCTCATATTGCACTTTAGAGCTTGTTTTTGTTATTTTTTTCTTTTTTTTTCTTTTTTCTCCTCTGATCCATTACCCAACCATTTCTCAGCTAAGGGAAAATTCTCACATTTATTACACATCCCTATTGTTTTTTAGACTGAATATAGGCAAACTCAGCTACAAGAATTGAACACTTCTTTTCATCTGGTTGTAATTCCACTCTTTAGAATTTAGTAGAACCAATTCTGTTTTAGCATCCCCAGTGCCTAGATTAATGCCTGGAGCCTAGAAGATGTTTGAAAGTTAGGATAATAAATGAATAAAAGTCATATAGAAATTCTAAAATGCCAAATGAATGTTAACTGTCTTATGCACCTATCAGATCCTCTTTGGGTTCCTTACTATTGTTATCCAATGCTGACACCCTGGAATGTTGCAAGCACATACTTCTGAATTGATATGGATTCAAATTTGAATTTTCCCATTTATTAAGTTTATGTCCTTGGACAAGTTATGGTACCTCTCTCATACTTGGTTTTCTTATCTGTAAAATGGTGACAATAGTACCTACCCAACAAGGCGATAATGCCCACCAGCTCATAAGAAGCCAGTCAGAACTCAGGTGTGTAGTACTTAGTGTAGTATCTGGCTCACAGTAGGCACTTAATCCAAATTCTTGTCTAACTAGTTTAGCCTGTGGACAAATCTGGGGGACCATGAATTTTTTTTTCCACATGGCTTGCTAAGTATCTGCTATGCATTCCACTGTATGGCTGTATTCTGAACTAACCTTACCTGTAACCAAATCGTATATGAAGGCAACAGAACAGTGCGATTTAAAGCTACACAACAAAGATGCCAACCTGCTCAAAACATCCCCCATTGGCTTACCACGATGTCAAAACAAAAAACAAAAAACAAAAAAAATCCCACAATTGACTGTTCAGAAATCTTTTTGTTTTGCAAATACACTCAGGAACGTAAATTATTAAACTGTTATTGATATCTTAATGCTAAGAAATAATGCAACATACTCTCGGAATTGGAATACAACCCTAAATATAGGTGGACCACATAACCTCCTTTGCTTGAGATAGTTCCAGTTTCTGCCTATTTTTTGGTACAATTGTTAATAGTACTCCTTTTCACTCTGGTCTGGGCTTGAATAATAAATTTATGGTCATGCTACCTAAAGATATTTGTCCGATCTCTATCTCATGCTTGAGATCTTTCTGCTATGTCTCTTTCATGTGGCTATCAGTTGGCCTAAACTATTTTTCTGACAAGGAACTTACTACCTCTTGAGGCAGCCAAATACACTGTGGTTTGGTTCTGATAGAGCTTCCTTAAAATAAACCAAATTAGATCTAACTTTCTGCTTCCACCCACTGGTTCTCACTATACCCTAGGGTTATACAGAACAAATGTAATGCTTCTCCCACATGACAGCCCTTCAAATATTTGAGGACAGCAATCATGTCCTGCCTGAGGGTGTTCATTTCCTGGTTATGTGTCCTCATCGCTTAGTTCGATTTTTGCTCATATAACTTAGCTTAGAATTTTATAACTATTCTGATTGTTCTCTGAATGCATTACAGTTTATCTTTATCCCTATCTAAGTGAATTGCCCAGAACACAACAACATAATACAACTGTGGATTGACTAATATCAAGAAAAACAAGACTGGAACCACTATCTTTGGGTACTATGCTTCTAGCAACAAAACCAAATATTTAGCAGTTGTTCTGCTCACCACCTTAAACTATGTTTTGTTTTGTTTTTCCCAGAACTTATTTTCTAAAAGCAAAGACATGTTTCCCTCATTCCAGTATTTGTGTCATTACATGTTAATATTCAGAGAGCAGCATGACGAGTGACCTTCAAAGAAATAGAGCATGGAGCAAACACAATTGTTTAGGAGAGAATTATTGTCACTTCAGGTTCTTGTCTAGGAAGGGAAGGTCTGGATGTTGTCTTCAAGGACTGGAGTGTAGTAGAAGAACCAAAGCCAAGAAAGTACAAGAAACTTTGTGTGGGAGACATTATTAACACAATACTTCTGATATCTTCCCTTTCCGGGGCTAATGGAAGATTAAATTTCACAGGTCCTTATGCCACTGAGCAGGGTCATATGACTAGTGATGGCCAACGGTTTTGACAATGGTGATGAGTATCACTTATGAGTTAATGGACCAAAGTGGAGGTATATAATTTTCCATGTTTCCTTACAGTACCAAGGATAATTCTGAAGCTACATTTTGAAATGGAAGTATTACAATATTAACACAGCCTGAAACACTTAGCTACCACATAGGGACAGTGGCCATGGAGTGTCATCAATTTTTACACTTGCTAAGTACTTTACAGCAAAGTCTGAGTCTATCAACATTAAAGAACCAGTTAAGAAATGATTCTTCACTTCCACTTAATAATCACTTACTATGGGGTAAGACCGTGCTGAGCACTAGATTTTCTCATTCTGTCTTTCCAATGGTCCCATGAGTTAGTATGGGCTTTAATGTACAGATGAAGAATAGAGATGAAGTTACTTCTCAAGCTGTTAGCTGGTTAGTTTGTTTTTGTTTGTTTGTTTTTTTAGGATTTTATTTATTTGAGAGAGAGAGAGCACAAATGCGGGGAGGGCAGAGGGAGAAGCAGACTGCCCATTGAGTATGGAGCCCGCCACAGGGCTCCATCCAAAGGACCCCAAGACGATGATCTGAGCCAAAGTCAGACGCTTAACTGACTGAGCCACGCATGCGCCCCACTGGTTAGTTTTTTAACACGGGTTTATGGTTTCAAGTCTGCGTTCTTGCCACTTCACTATGCTTCTCTTACTATGCATATCTAGGTATATAATTTTGGTGTACCTGTTGTCAAGTGAAAAATTATTATTCTAAGTTTAAAAGAAAATAATTTAATAATTCATTCAACTAGTCAACCTTTCTTTCAATAAGCTTTTATTGAGCAATGATTTTCAGCCAAGTGCAGGTATTAGTTATTAAAATGATTAAGACAGGCCCCTGGCCTCCCACTTCTCTCTTTACTCCTTTCCTCTTGCTTTTTATTACAGGAGAATTCTTCCCTATTCTTAATATTTCCTTCCAGTGAAAAAAGTTCAATTAGTATAAATCTGGGTCTCTAAGGTTTTACTTGCTATTCCTCTGGGGAGGTGGAATGATGTAACTGATTAGCCAATTTGGGAAAAATAGCTAAACTTTTCAGGCTAACTCCACCTTTCTTTCGAGGGGATTTGACTTCTGTGAGCTCAGTTTCTTCTCTGCTGTTCTTTACTGAATTTCCCTTCTGTGAAAATTTCCCTTCTGTGAAAATAGGAAGGCCTGCTCCAGCTCAATGTTGCCTATGCCAAAGCTAGCAAATCACTCTAATTTTGGAGATCAGTAACCAAGTCCATTTGGTGTTCCCATTAGTCAAACTTCTCCAACATAACATCTACGAATACTAAAAGCGGTACATTTGCCTGTTTCCTGTTGGTTTCCTGTTTATGTGTAACAAATCACTACAAACACAGGGGTGTAAAACACACAAATTCATTCTTTCATGGATTCTGTAAGTGAGACATCTGCTTAGGATCTCACTAGACCAAAATCCAGATGTTGGCCTGTGTCATGGTTCTCATCTGTGCTTGGAGTGATCACTCCTGCTAACTGCTTGTAGGGAAAATTTTATTTTCTTGCTGCTGTAGGACTGAGGACCCTGTTTCTTTGCTGGCTTTCCACTGGGTGCTGCTCTCAGCTCATACAGGTTGTCCACATTCCTTGACACATGACCCCTTCATCTTCAAGCCAGCAATGGCATATCAAATCCTTCTTATACTTTGAATGTCTGACTTCTGTGAGCAGCCAGAACAAAACTTTTTGTTTTCATAGGGCTCAATCGATTATGTCAGGCCTACCTAGATAATCTCCTTGTTTTAAGGTCAACTGTGCCGTATAACAAAACCTAGTCATGAGAGTACAATCTATCATATTCACAGTCCCAGAGATGATGCAGTACATGTACACTACAGGAGAGGAGCGCAGGAGATCTTACCAGTCATCTTAGAATTCTGCCCACTACAGCCTCCATCTTGATTTACCACTTTATCTCTCCAATTTTCAAGAAGTGATGGAAGAGGGATAGGTTCGTTTATGGGAGACCTTTCAATGTTTTCAATAGTTTCTTCCTTCCCTTAACTCAGGTGTGTGTGTGTGTGTGTGTGTGTGTGTGTGTGTGTGTGTGTGTAATCTTTTTGATAGAAAACAAAAGATAAGAGAAACTGGGAACACATATATAAAATATGCATACACACACACACACACACACACACACACACAGCTTTCTATCTAGCATCCTAGTTTCTAGGAGAGAAAATCCTAAAGGTTAATAAGTATTGAGGCAACGGGTGGGAGGGGAGAGAAGTAAGAGGAGAGTCACAGAGTGATTGCTTTATCCAGAGTGTCAGTCTTCTCCTTCCTTTCTTCTTGGCACTAGAATCAACTGGTCATCCAAGAAGCATTAACTAGCGTGTCTGGCTCCTCCCTTAAGCCTGGAGACTCAGTTCATTGTTGCTTATTAGACTCTTTACCACAATGTTTATCGTGACTCTTTTCACTCAGAATCTGCCTTCAAGAAATTGTTCAGTTTTCTGAGAATTAAATTCCTAAGATTTAAGGAACCTGGGAATTAATCCTTTCATATTATCTCTTTATTTATTATATTGCAAGTTCCTGACTTAAAAGAAAGTACACTAAGTTATGTAGAAGCTTATGATTTTAGACCTGGCAGGTTAGTTAAGGAAAGGCCATGATTTATTTCACTGACAAGGTCCATAATAGATGGCTGGAGCCCCTCAAGAACAAGTCTCCTAGAATCTCTAGGATCTTCTTAGTACAGTCTCATTTTGCATATAAAAAAGTTGGCAAAATACCTTGTGGCTAGCCAGAAGTAAGAAAAGACAATGATGAATCGAAATACATTTTGTTTTATAATGACTTTCCCGTTCACTGGAAGAAAGCAGCATTTTAATAATTGAATCGAATATGAACACTAAGTTGTTATATAAGATGCTTATGATGAAGTATAAATAAGAACAGAATCATTTTTGCTTATGACATGCAAGCTATCCATTCATCTAAACGTGTATGACCAAGGAGGTACTACCTAAAGATATTCACATCTATTTAAGGGTAGTGCTGCTGGTTGGAGAGAGATTTGATAGTCACTATGATTTTTCTCTATCATTTAAGCCCATGGTATAATAAATGACAACATTAAATTATCAAAATACATGATTTTTTCTCTAAAAACATCCACATAAGAAAAATTGAATGATACTGGGAAATCAACTGGAAATATACCAATGGAGCCTATAATAGTTTCAGACACCTCCTGCTTCAGGTGCTGGTGAAGCAGTATCCATGATAAGTAAACCGCATAGGCGTACCAGTGGTGAGTTGGCAAATCACAGTCCAGGATGAGTGGCGTATTTGATAACAGGAGAGCATGGCGCCATAAAATCAAAGCAAACATTGAGGGCCTTTTCTTTCAGACTTGTTGAAAAGAAATGGAGACTTGCTTTCTTTATCATGTACTCTATGCTGATGTTTAAGGATCACAATGATTTCAGCCAACAGACTCTTGTCAAAATTCCTGGATTGATTCTTCATGTCTATGACTCCTCGTGCTGTGTAATGCTGGTCATGCTGCAGAGCAGAGCATGACGTGCTTCCTGCTGACAATGGGGTATTAGAGCACTGGCTTCACTCCAGTATTAACATGATCATTTCTGGGACCACAGGGAAATCGTACTACCTCTTTATGCTGAATGAAGTGTCTTAAAGAGGCGTTTAATTTATTCATTGTAACAGTTGCTTTTGTTGAATAAATACCAACTGCTTATTAAAAAACTATTTATTGAAGATGAGCAGCTCTATCATAGACACATATCAAATTTATGGTTACTAAATCTCACTTAATATGCTTTGAATATTCTATTGGTCTTTAACATACTGTACCAAGATGACTGTATTTATTCTAACCCTTCAAATAAAAATAGCTGCTATTGAATAAATATGGATTTTTTTTCCCTCTCAGGCTTATTTACACAATGTTAAAAACTATGCAATAGTTACCTACTCTATCTTATTCTTGGTGGTTAAATTTTCAATAAATGTGTTTTTAATATTCAATTGAATATTCAAAATCAACAGGGATTAAGTATCTTGTTAAAACCAAATTAAAAGTGTGAGATATTTATGACATTCATTGTAATATGGCACCCAAAATTCCTCTTAATCTCTTAGTAGGTCTCCTGGGAAGAAGCTAAAATTCTGTTACCAGAAAAAGGATTATTTAATTCACTCCAGAACAAAAGCATGTAAAAGACCTAAACTATCTGGTCAGTGATTCAGTTGCCAAATTGGTAGCTAGGATCTTCACCCAAGAAACAACAAATGAGACAGTTTTGTCTTTTTCAAATGTTCCATATTCTCTCATTCAAGAAGCTGACAGCAATTCATCATGCCTTCAGTGTACTGATAAATAATTGAACTGGGTCATTTCCAAGATGCAACACTGGTATTTTATTATTATTATTATTTTGCACTATTGGTTACGAGATAAGGATAGATTATACTAAGTTTGATAGGGTTTCTCATATGGCAGCTGACATTTCTAGGCCTTACATCCTGAGAAGAGACTGCCTAAGATGTGGCCTTCTTATGCCTTCCTCTAGGCTACGCACTGAGACATCCATAATTTGAATTGTTTTCAACTTATTTCTTGCATTTACTGATTGGTAAAAATGCTAGGTATGTATTTCTGTTTCTTCTTTTCTTTTTAAATCTATCTTTCTGGCTTCCTTTTGAAAACAGAATTATATGAACAAGCAACACAATTTATAAACATAGGATATATAGATTGCAGCTGTTGGAATCCATGTTGTCTGTTCTGGGAGTGTTTTAAGATCTCAAGAAATGAACTGTCTATTCAAGATTGGCATTTTAAAGTAGAAAGTGGAATTCAATTACTAAGAGGAAACAGGATATTTAGGGGAAGAATAATCAAGTTAGTATACCGTCCTATCTCACTGCCATAATAACTCCAGCGAAGGTAACTACCTCCCACTGGGCATTAGGATATTTTTATGAGGTCATTCAACAATACAGATATTATACATATTGCTCCAAATGCTTCCAATACAACTTATTTTGTGACTGTGAGATTTGATTGGAATCATCTTTTGTAAAAGTCATGTGAAGCTCGTTATGTTTTCCTTTATTCTTCTGACCCTCTTGATTGTTATGTTCTCTAGACAACAGCCAGGTGTGTAGTTAGTGTTGTCTAGGGACTTGAGCTTTTTCCTGGCAAACCATTTTACAAAGGTCAACAGAGCAAAAGATTAACCCCGATTGGTTAGATAGAAGCTCACCTAGGCACTTCAAAGGAAACAACAAACTTTTTGGCTCTTTGTGAATTCAGTTATAATCAATGGGATGTAAAGATTACATTCATTCCTGCTTCCAGTCACACCCCCCTTTTCTTTGCATTAGTATTGATTTACCCATGAGCCTATTTAACCATTAAAAGCATTACATTATTCTGAAACCCTGCATTTAAGGGAATCTAGAGTGTCCTTTAAAGAACTAAGAGAACACATGGGTTTACCTCTCCTAAGTTATATTGGATTGGATTCCTGATGGGAAAACCACAATCAGGTAGCTATTTATGCACATGGGGGAATTGTCTGATAGTGATTTTGACAAGCAGGATTGCTGTTTCAATTTTGTGATAATAATTGTAATATAAATAATAATATAGTTATAAATTGTATGAAGCAGTTCTTGTCATAAGCCCTTAACGTACTTTATGTCATTTAATCCTCTGAATAAAGCAGTTGTATCCCATTTTATTAATAAGAAAATTGGAACTTAGACCAATTAAGTAGCTTATGCAAAGTCACACCGCTCTTCAGTATTGACCCTGATATTAGAACCCAAATCTGGGTAAAGCCAAAGCTAATGCTTTTATCCATTATGTTATGCTATTACCAATACTTTAAAATACTGTATTAGTTTTCAAAAAATCTGGTTGATTTCATGTGATAATAAAAGTTGTTGAAGACCCCTTTTCTGTTTTGCGCTCATTATTTTATAGTAATTTAGCCTTTGTCCAGCTTCCTTGAAGCACTGACTAGATAGAATTACCTACCTTATTGTATTCACCACCACTTATATTTAACATTGCAGAAATCCACGTGAGATAGCATTTATTACTTTGGGTGAGACCACAATTATTTGTTTCTCCATAGCTATGCCTGTTTTTGTTTCCCTGGTACCTAAACGTGCACCTGAAATAACACAAAAATTTGCTCAAATGTTTACAGAAGGGAGGGAGGAAGGAAGGAAGGAAGGAAGGAAGGAAGGAAGGAAGGAAGGGAAGAAGGAAGGAGGGAAGGAGGGGGGAGTAGGAAGGGAGGGAGGGAGGAAAGAAAAGGATTAGAAGAGGGACAGAGGAAAGAGGAAAAAGAGGCAAAAAGAACCTGGGGGATAGTGTTGCACCCTGGAGTGTGCTTTAGCTCTTGAATGTCATTCTTTGAATATGTGACTTGACTATGTCTACTTGGCTTTATTATTGTGTGTAAAAAAAATTAGTGAAAACAGATTTTAAAATAAAAATAAGTTACGTCTCATGCCAAATATGTCTTTGATATTGCCAGAGAAACACATTAAGAGCTCATTTCTTTTAATTGAATATTTATTCCCTACTTGGCACAAATCCATCTACTAAGAGGTCCAATACTTATACAGATGCATGTGTTAAATTTACATGGATAGCTCCATTGTTGGAAAACAAAGTGACCAAGTATCCACCAGACTCTCTCTTATCCAATACTTTATGGTAATTTTGAAGAGATACCATAAGAGACAGTGAAACAATGAAATACTCCTATATTAACAACAAGATTTTTGTATCAAATGCAAGTAAACGAAGAACACGAACTAGGTAAGAAGTCCTTTTTATGTTGTGGGCAAAATAGAAGTTCTGAAGCAAAGAGATGGATAATACAGAGGGAAAGAATTTACTTGGAATGTACACATATCACTCAAAGTTTGACAAGTCATCTACTAGAATTGGTTTTCTTTTTTTCTCTGAACCAGATGGCCCCTCCTTAATTAATATAAATGCATGGTTCCAAAGAGTTCATTGCAGTCTCCCCACGGCCCAGCTGCGCCACAAATGATTGTTACTTCTGGGAGAATATATTGTCCTCCTGTTATCACCAGAATTTTCTGAACAACCTTCCTTGCAACTCTGTCTCCTTTTTCTTAGTCTAATTATCTTTCAAAAATAATCAGAATTGTAATTTAAATATTACAGTACATAATTAACCACACTGGTTGACAGAGAATGAGAAACTGTGGCTCTAGGCAAGCATCAAAATTAATATGTACAATTGGGAATACGTCTTGTAGCATAGGAATGTCATCTGGCTAGTACGGAGCGAGGAGCAGAGCTGAGCAGCTAGGGCCTCCTCTGACCATGTCACTGCCTTGGGTAAGGTTGATGAAATCCCAGGCACCATCAGCCTGCTCTTGCTTTCTTCTGGTGCTTTGTTTTTCTGTTTTTTTCTAGGTGAAATTTAACTGCAGCTCCCCAGTGACCACCTCTTTCATCCTCTTAGAAGTCTGGTTCCTTTCACGTGTCAGCCTTGTAGGTATTTATTGCCGTTATTGTTTCTGATTTAGCCTCATGGCCAGTTGTAAAGAGTTCTTGGTCTGGTTCTCTCTGAGGCATAGTCTAGAGAGGTGGCTTAGCTGTGAACCTTGGCTTTCAAAACCTGGAGAGGAGGAGAGGGGGACGAGGGAATGCGAATATGTGGCGGTTGGGTCTCTGGGCTGCACAACCAAGAATCATCTTAAAGCGGCCCAGGTGTGAGATGACGTTAAGCCTTGTTGACTCTCAGAGAACAAGAAGATGAGTGCCCTGAGCACAGCAAAGGTGTTATCTCTGGGTTTTGCCCCAAACTGGACATAACGAGATTTCTGTGATGTTGGTTTTCAGTACCATTCAGCTGGAGGACATGTATCAGGGCTATGCCAAAATGATGCTTGAAATCAGTTGTCACTGGGGCTTGTCCTCTGAAATGAATGCTAAAGGAAAAAATATACCATTACTTCTTCATCTCTTAAGAGAGCAAAATGCAATGGCAGGCTGCAGCCCAGTTTACCATAAGAAAAAAGGAATCGGCTGAACGAAAAGTTGGAAAAAAAGAGGAAAATAAAACAAGGAAAAAAATAGAAAATTAGTGATGATTTGACAATCAAGCAAAGCCTTTTGGTTGGCTTCTTTGTTAACTTTGTGAACTTTAGACTAACCTTTCGCCCACACTTGCAGCTTCCCCTCTGATTCCGCATGCTCACTCCTGCTCTCTATCCTTTTTGGTTGTTGTTGTTATTTTGTTATTCCCTTGCGTTCCATTGTTGTTGTTTCTCAAGAAAGGGCCTAATGTAATGGATCCATTCACCAAATTGTTTAATTGGGTCCATTGCTTCTGTCATGAGAGGAGAGCTGAATGCTGGCATTTTTCTTTGGAATCCTGTGCACCTTTATTGAGAGTGATAGGAAGATAATGGCTCTGGCAGCTATGTTCTGATAAGGTCTTCCCTTAATGACCTTAGAAAGTAAATTAGAAAACATGGCTATAGCTGGTGTTGCTTGAGTAGGTCCATTTGTCTTGCCCAGAGAATGTAAATGCTAGCCAGCATCGTTCAATTAGATGCCAACTTCTTCCTTAGCAACTGAATATTTTTATGTAGATTTCACTTTAAATTGCGTAGGAATGGGGATGGCTGCATCTGACTATAGCCAAGTTTGATACCAAGCTAAGCTGACAATGGCAACAACCATTTGTTACATTTGCTTTTGATTGTAAGTGGCACTAAATATCTCTTTTCTTCCAATATTTTCTCAAAATTAAGATTTATTTGTTTAGTACTCAGAAAACACTCATTTATCCTTGTTTTTTTTAAACAGATGCAATTATAATAGATGACTATTTTTCCAGTATTTAGCAACCAATTTTACAGACAATTAAATTATGCTAACAAGAAGATTAATCAACTTTTAATGTGAAACTGTATTGTTGATTTCATTGTATATGTATTTTATGCTACTATCAAATATGCCAACTAGAAGTTTATGTATATTAAAATACCTATACCCGCTTGCACCCATGGCTATTAAACAATTAACCCACTTTTCATGGGTAATCAACCCACAATAATTTGGTTTGGGTGTTCATTACCCAGATTAATTCAAATAAAAAAGACACAGTGAGGCAGAAATTGGATAAGTGGATACTATCTAATCCCAACTGTCTTAATTTTCCATAGGGATGTCTGAATTGGATTTTGACAAAATACCTCTCTTTATCACAACCCCCCCAATCAAATACAATGTGATTTTTCTCTATTTCTTAAAATAAATTATTCTTCCATGAATTGTGTTGTTACTAGTCTGCAAAATTCTTAAGGACTGAGGTTATAACCCCTCCAAAAAATAGCCCTACACAATTAAAAATTATTTCTATTTACATACATATATATGATATACAAAGCAATAAATTCAAAGCATATATTGGAGGCTTCTTAAAGTTGTAATTAATCACTTTTAGATTCTTAACAAAATTATGAATTCTAGCAGTGATGTTCAGTTTTTCCAATTTTCTTTATAGCTCCCAGCTACTGTCAGTTAATCAGTGGCCAAAAGAACTAAAAGAAAATATATGTCATCTCAGGGTATTAGGTCCATTTTATAATTTAACTCCTCTCAAAAGGTCAACACACCTGCATATTCTGATAATAATATGTAGGAAGATTGAGTATTTACATATATTTAGATCTATCTATATGTACATTTAAAATTAAAAATAACCTAAATGTCCAACACTAAGAGAATTTTAAATAAATTTCAGTATGTCTGTGTAATGCAAGCACTCATTTAAAGTAATATTTATGAAAAATATTTAACAACATGGACAATGCTTATGCCAGTGGTTGTCAACCGTGGCTGGACTTTACAATCAACTAGGGAGCACTTAAAAAAAAAATATGACTAACCCCACCTCTAGGGATTATGATTTAATTGGTCTTGAGTTCGATCTGAGCATGAGTGTACTTTAAAATGTCAGCAGATTGTTATTTTCCATAATAACCAGGATGCCAAGTTGTAAATATAGTATAATTAAACTATGTTAAAAATCTCCCAAATCTTGTTGAGAGTGAGAAGAAGATAAAAAGAGAAATGATTTCAAATAATATGTTGTTGGGTTTGAGTGATATAACTTTGGATGATACTTATTTTTCATCTTGATATATTTAAATACTTTGTATATTTTTGATGAGCTTATATTTATTTTAAATAAAATTAAAGGCACATAGTATTCAAAATACACATTTTAGAAAGCAAAATCTGAGATGTGTACTTAGGACAAATTCATGGGCAATATACTGGCATGAAGATTTATTAGATGCTATAATCTTCCTTCCACATATGCACAAAGACAAACACAATCTCTTGTATTTAGACCATGAATTCACACATGGAAATGTGATGTTACGCCTTGAAGTACTGAGTTTTTCCCATTCATGTGTCTTCTGGTCAGAATATAGAAACCCACATATAAGTGAACACGACATGAGTAAGTAGAAAAACACTGGTGGGTCAGCAAGTAAATGATTTTCAATCCTGAGCTGTTTTACCTGGAGTAAATGTCACATAATAAGACACAGGAAGCAATACCAGAAAAGAGTTTCTGAGAAATATGAGGAGAGTCTCAGGAGAGCAATCCAAACTAAATCCTTTCTCTCCCACCTTAAATTAGAGATGTTTCTAAAGCCTTTCCCATAACAGTAGTATAATACAGATGCATAAATATTTGGTACATGCTGTTAATATTATGTTCTGTAACCACAGTTAAGTCTTTGGGGTTTTGTATAATCATTTTCAAAATAAAGCCTTTATGTTATTTATCATAATGGTTAATTTTATGTGTCATCTTGCCTGGGTCATGGGGTGCCCAGACATTTGGTCAAACGTTAATCCCGGGTATGTTTGTGAAGATGTTCTGGATGAGATTAACATCTGATTGGTAGACTGAGTAAAGAAGATTGCCCTCCCTAGCCTAAGTCTCCAGTAATTAAAGAACTGAATGGATCAAAAAGCCTGATTAAGAGGAAACTCCTCTTGCCTGCCTGCTTTGAGGTGCAACATTGGTCTTTTTGGGCCTCAGCACTTGGGTGTGGAGCCTACCAGCTTTTGGACTTGAACTTACACTATGGACTCTCCTGGTTCTCAGGCCTTCCAACTCTGACCGAAACTACAAAGCAGTCTCTTGGATGTCCAGCTTGCTGACTGCAGACCTGAGGACTTCTCACCCTCCATAATTATGTGAGCCAATTCCTTATAATAAATCTATTCATTGGTTTTACTATTGGTTTTGTTTCTGTGAAGAACTATAGACTGATAACTAACACACTTATTATGGTTATGCAAAAATCATTTACCACCTAACTAAACAGTGTAATTAGATTTCAGTTTAGTCTCTCTGGTTTGAATATTACTAACCCTAGGCATCTTTAAAGAGACTATTTCAAATATTCAAACCCTATAACATCTTGGCCAGTTCTGGTACATAGCTGTGATTCTCATGAATACGTTTTGCAGCATTCATGAGCTAGACTCCCTGATTCGGAATCCAGTATCTTGAAGTTTTAGATATCCTTATTTGTTTTCATGCAACAAATTCTCCAAGAGCTACTATAAGTTTCTTTAGGGTGATTTGGTTGTAACACATAGTTTTTTCTTTGCTTGTTTAAAGAGAAAAATGTCTTTTTTGTACCCTTTCTCTTGAAATAGAATTTTTTCTGAATACACAATGCTAGGTTGAAGTTTTTCATCTTCTTGCCACTGGCAGACATTCCTCTATTGACTTTGGCTACCTACATTGCCACTTTTGTAATTCTGCCATCCAATTGTTTTTTCTTTATTTTGACCTTAGAGAGCTTTTAGATATTTGGGGGTAGAGAGCAAGAACTATTCTACAGTTTTACTACAATGAGTATAGGTCTGAATTTGTTTTTTATTTGTACTATTTGGAATTCATTGGGATTCTCAAAATTTAGAATTGATTTCTTCATTCATTCTGAATAATTTTCATTTGTTAACTTTTTTCCTTTTTTAAAAAAATTAACTTTTTGAACATTGCCTCTCCTATGTTCTCTTTCTTCTTTCATTCTGTGAATTTGGCTACACATATATTATGCCTTCAGACTCTTCTTTTTGTTTCCTCTTATAATACCCTTTTCATGTTTTCTATCAACTTAATTCAGTCTACTGCACTCTTAGTGATTTTTTTTTTCAGCTACATTTCCTGTTTACCAGTTCTCTAGCCAGCTGTGATTTTTAACGTCAATGATTATATATTTCATTTCCAGTAGTTTGTTTGATTTTGGACCTTTGTCAAATCTGCTTGAACTCTGATTCCTTGCTCATCTTTGGAGACCTTCATTTATTTCTTTGAATGTTTTTTTATACACTTTATATTTTGTTTTTGACGACTCAAGTATCTAAAGCCCTTGATGTAAATCTAATACTAATTGTTTCTGGTCTCAGTATTTTTCTCACTCATGGTGGCTCATTTCCTAGTGTATTTGATTTTTTCTTTCTATTGTGAGCCTACATTTACCAGGACTTAATTTGTGTATATCCCAGGAAGCCTAAGTTGAGAATCTTCTTTCTTGAGTGGAATTGTGTTTGTTTCTTTGTTTCTCTCTCTCTTTCTCTCTCTCTCTTTTTTTTTTAGTTTAGTTTCTCATTCAAATAAGAATTATTCAGAATGAATGAAGAAATCCATTCTAAATTTTGAGAATCCCAAATGAATTCCAAATAGTACAAATAAAAAACAAATTCAGACCTATTTAGTGTGTGTTTCAATCGGGCATTGACAGTCTACTTTAAATCAGTTTCTTCTCTTGGAGTTAGTCTCTGACTATAATCTTTCTCTGGTTACCATAAATAGACTTACCTGAGGTGAGCTTATAGTCATTTAATTCTCAGAGTTGGCTATTACTGCTGTTGTTATGGTTACTTTCCCACCTGTTACTGTGGCACAGGCCTCTTCTTGGGCCTTGCTACAGACAGGAGGGTGTTTTTAGTAACCATATCTTAAGTGAGAAGGGGACTCTAGTGAGGTAAGCATCTTCATGTCAAGGAGAGGGGCATCCTCACTTTCACCCTCCTCCCCACGTTTTGGAGATCAAAGTCCCATCTGCCTTTTCCCATGTACTCACTGCCCTTTGACACCAGCCCTAAGTCCTGGGATCCATTTTTACCATGAGGTAGCCCAGCTTCAGTATTTATTTATCATTCTGGCTTCAGAATTCTGCTCCATTATTTCTTAATCCCTGGGTAATTTCTTTTCTTATTTTGAAATTAGTAATTTAGAGTAAATTTGTAAAAATTTACTAGTAAAGTGTTTTGCAGATGGAGGGTTTTTCAGTTGATCTATGTACTGGAATGGTACCATATGGAACCATTAGTAGTATTTCTACACATGAGTGGTCTTAAAACAAGTCTAATTCTCCTTACAAAATAAAACCCCTCATGTATTTGAAAATAGCTACTGAGATGGATCCCCTTCTATCTAAATTTTTTAGTGAGTTAGACTTCCTTCTGACCTATTACATTTCTTCCCATTGGGCATTATTTCAGGTCCACTCAACATATTGGCCTATCGCCTCAGAGTGCGTTTCCGTTGGCTCTATCTATGAACCAAGAACTGAAAAAAACACTACCGGTAGGTGGGGGGAAGCACAGAGCAGAACATCACCATCACCTTCTTCAAACTCTTTCATTAATATTGTTTTTAAAAGTAAATTTGCCTCCTTTGTACAGAAACAGAACAATTCTCTTGTGCTTGTGGTATCTTAAATCCATACATCCTTTTCAGAGTTTTGCTAAGCCATACTTCCCAATCTCATACTTGTAGAGTGGTTTTTACTAAGATGAACACCAGAAATTGATATTTGCCTTTATTAATTTTTTTAAATTTTTTATTGTTATGTTAATCACCATACATTACATCATTAGTTTTTGATGCAGTGTTCCATGATTCATTGTTTGTGCATAACACCCAGTGCTCCATGCAGAACATGCCCTCTTTAATATCCATCAACAGGCTAACCCATCCTCCCACCCCCTCCCCTCTAGAACCCTCAGTTTGTTTCTCAGAGTCCATCATCTCTCATGGTTCGTCTCCCCCTCTGATTTACCCCCGTTCATTCTTCCCCTCCTGTTATCTTCTACTTCTTCTTTTTTTTCTTAACATACATTGCATTATTTGTTTCAGAGGTACAGATCTGTGATTCAATAGTCTTACACAATTCACAGCGCTCACCATAGCACATACCCTCCCCAATGTCTATCACCCAGCCACCCCATCCCTCCCACCCCCATCTTTCCAGCAACCCTCAGTTTGTTTCCTGAGATTAAGAATTCCTCATAGCAGTGAGGTCATATGATACATGTCTTTCTCTGATTGACTTATTTTGCTCAGCATAACACCCTCTGGTTCCATCCACATCATTGCAAATGGCAAGATCTCATTTGATGGCTGCATAATATTCCATTGTGTATGTATACCACATCTTCTTTATCCATTCATCTGTCGATGGACATCTTGGCTCTTTCCACAGTTTGGCTATTGTGGACATTGCTGCTATAAACATCAGGGTGCACGTATCTTTTGGATCCCTACATTTCTATCTTTGTGGTAAATACCCAGTAGTGCAATTGCTGGATCGTATGGTAGCTCTATTTTCAACTTTTTGAGGAACCTCCATACTGTTTTCCAGAGTGGTTGCACCAGCTTGCATTCCCACCAACAGGGTAGGAGGGTTCCCCTTTCTCCACATCCCCGCCAACATCTGTCATTTCCTGACTTGTTATTTTTAGCCATTCTGACTGGTGTGAGGTGGTATCTCATTGGGGTTTTGGTTTGGATTTCCCTGATGCCGATCGAAGTTGAGCACTTTTTCATGTGTCTGTTGGCCATTTGGATGTCTTCTTTGGAAAAATGTCTGTTCATGTCTTCTGCCCATTTCTTGATTGGATTATTTGTTCTTCGAGTGTTGAATTTGATTAGTTCTTTATAGATTTTGGATACTAGCCCTTTATCTGATATGTCATTTGCAAATATTTTCTCCTATTCCGTCAGTTGTCTTTTGGTTCTGTTGACTGTTTCTTTTGCTGTGCTTTTTATCTTGATGAAGTCCCAATAGTTCATTTTTGCCCTTGCTTCCTTTGCCTTTGGCAATGTTTCTAGGAAGTTGCTTCAGCTGAGGTCGAAGAGGTGGCTGCCTGTGTTCTCCTTTAGGATTTTGATGGACTCCTGTCTCACGTTCAGGTCTTTCAACCATTTGGAGTCTATTTTGGTGTGTGGTGTAAGGAAATGGTCCAGTTTCATTCTTCTGCATGTGGCTGTCCAATTTTCCCAACACCATTTGTTGAAGAGACTCTCTTTTGGCCATTGGACATTCTTTCCTGCTTTGTCAAAGATAGTTGACCATAGAGTTGAGGGTCCATTTCTGGGCTCTCGATTCTGTTCCATTGATCTATGTGTCTGTTTTTGTGCCCGTACCATACTGTCTTGATGATGACAGCTTTGTAATAGAGCTGGAAGTCCAGAATTGTGATGCCGTGAGCTTTGCTTTTCTTTTTCAACATTCCTCTGGCTATTCGGGGTCTTTTCTGGTTCTATACAAATTTTAGGATTATTTGTTCCATTTCTTTGAAAAAAGTGGATGGTATTTTGATGGGGATTGCATTGAATACGTAGATTGCTCTAGGTAGCATTGACCTCTTCACAATATTTGTTCTTCCAATCCATGAGCACGGAATGTTTTTCCATTTCTTTGTGTCTTCTTCAATTTCTTTCATGAGTATTCTATGATTTTCTGAGTACAGATCCTTTGCCTCTTTGGTTAAATTTATTCCTAGGTATCTTATGGTTTTGGTTGCAATTGTAAATGGAATTGACTCCTTAATTTGTCTCTCTTCTGTCTTGTTGGTTGTGTATAGGAATGCCACTGATTTCTGTGCCTTGATTTTATATCCTGCCACTTTACTGAATTCCTGTATGAGTTCTAGCAGTTTGGGGGTGGTCTTTGGTATTTCCACATAAAGTATCATATCATCTGCAAAGAGTGAGAGTTTGACTTCTTTGCCAATTTAGATGCCTTTTATTTCTTTTTGTCATCTGATTGCTGTGATTAGGACTTCTAATACTATGTTGAATAGCAATGGTGATAGTGGACATCCCTGCCGCATTCCTGACCTTAGGGGGAAAGCTCTCAGTTTTTCCCCATTGAGAATGATATTCACTGTAGGTTTTTCATAGATGGCTTTTACGATATTGAGGTATGTACCCTCTATTCCTATACTCTGAAGAGTTTTGATCAAGAAAGGATGCTGTATTTTGTCAAATGCTTTTTCTGCATCTCTTGAGAGGATCATATGATTCTTGTTCTTTCTTTGTTAATATATTGTATCACGTTGATTGATTTGCGGATGTTGAACCAACTTTGTAGCCCAGGGATAAATCCCACTTGGTTGTGGTGAATAATCCTTTTAATATAATGTTGGAACCTATTGGCTAGTATTTTGGTGAGAATTTTTGCATCCATGTTCATCAAGGATATTGGTCTGTAATTCTCCTTTTTGATGGGGTCTTTGTCTGGTTTGGGGATCAAGGTAATGGTGGCCTCATAAAACGAATTTAGAAGTTTTCCTTCCATTTCTATTTTTTGGAACAGTTTCAGAAGAATAGGTATTAATTCTTCTTTAAGTGTTTGGTAGAATTCTCCTGGGAAGCCATCTGGCCCTGGGTTCTTGTTTCTTGGGAGATTTTTGATGACTGCTTCAATTTCCTTAGTGGTTATAGGTCTGTTCAGGTTTTCTATTTCTTCCTGGTTCAGTTTTGGTAGTTGATACATCTCTAGGAATGCACCCATTTTTCCAGGTTATCTAATTTGCTGGCATAGAGTTACTCATAATATGTTCTCATAATTGTTTGTATTTCTTTGGTGTTGGTTGTGATCTCTCTTCTTTCATTCATGATTTTGTTGATTTGGGTCATTTCTCTTTTCTTTTTGATAAGTCTGGCCAGGCATTTATCAATCTTGTTAATTCTTTCAAAGAACCAGCTTCTAGTGTTGTTGATCTGTTCTACTGTTCTTTTGGTTTCTATTTCATTGATTTCTGCTCTGATCTTTATTACTTCTCTTCTCCTGCTGGGTTTCTGCTTTATTTGCTGTTTTTTCTCCAGCTCCTTCAGGTATAGGGTTAGGTTGTGTATTTGAGATCTTTCTTGTTTCTTGAGAAAGGCTTGTATTGCTATATACTTTCCTCTTAGGACTGCCTTTGCTGTATCCCAAAGATTTTGAACAGTTGTGTTTTCATTTTCATTGGTTTCCATGAATTTTTTAAATTCTTTAATTTCCTGGTTGACCCATTCATTCTTTAGTAGGATGCTCTTTAGTCTCCATGTATTTGAGTTCTTTCCAACTTTCCCCTTGTGATTGAATTCTAGTTTCAAAGCATTGTGGTCTGAAAATATGCAGGGATCCAATCTTTTGGTACCAGTTGAGACCTGATTTGTGACCTAGGATGTGATCTATTCTGGAGAATGTTCCATGGGCACTAGAGAAGAATGTGTATTCTGATGCTTTGGGATGGAATGTTCTGAATATGTCTGTGAAGTCCATTTGGTCCAGTGTGTCATTTAAAGTATTTATTTCCTTGTTGATCTTTTACTTATATGATCTGTCCATTTCAGTGAGGGGGGGTGTTAAAGTCCCCCACTATTATTGTATTGTTGTCAATGTGTTTCTTTGCTTTTGTTATTAAGTGCCTTATATAATTGGCTGCTCCCATGTTAGGGGCATAGATATTTACAATTGTTAGATCTTCTTGTTGGATAGACCCTTTAAGTAGGATATAGTGTCCTTCCTCACTCTTATTACAGTCTTTGGTTTAAAATCTAATTTGTCTGATATACGGATTGCCACCCCAGGTTTCTTTTGGTGTCCATTAGCATGGTAAATGGTTTTCCACCCCCTAACTTTCCATCTGTGGGTGTCTTTGGTTCTAAAATGAGTCTCTTGCAGACAGCATATTGGTGGGTCTTGTTTTTTAATCCAATCTGATAGCCTGTGTCTTCTGATTGGGACATTTTGCCCATTCACATTCAGGGTAACTATTGAAAGATATGAATTTAGTGCCACTGTATTGCCTGTAAGGTGACTGTTACCTCGTGTTGTTTGTGTTCCCTTCTGGTCTATGCTGCTTTTAGGCTCTCTCTTTGTTTAGAGGACTCCTTTCAATATTTCTTGTAGGACTGGTTTTGTGTTTGTAAATTCCTTTAGTTTTTGTTTGTTCTGGAAGCTTTTTTATCTCTCCTTCTATTTCAATGACAGCCTAGCTGGATATAGTATTCTTGACTGCACTTTTTTCTCGTTTAGTGCTCTGAATATACCCTGCTGGTCCTTTCTGGCCTGCCAGGTCTCTGTGGATGGGTCTGTTGCCAATCTAACGTTTCTACCATTGTAGGTTACATATCTCTTCTCCTGAACTGCTTTCAGAATTTTCTCTTTGTCTCTGAGACTCATAAGTTTTACTATTAGATGTCGGGTTGTTGACCTATTTTTATTGATTTTGAGAAGGGTTCTCTGTGCCTCCTGGATTTTGATGCCTGTTTCCTTCCCCACATTAGGGAAGGTCTCTGCTATAATTTGCTCCAATATACCTTCTGCCCCCCTCTCTCTTTCTTCTTCTCCTGGATCCCAATTATTCTAATGTTGTTTTGTCTTATGGTATTGCTTATCTCTCGTATACTGCCCTCATGATCCAGTAGTTCTTTATTTCTCTTTTTCTCAGCTTCTCTATTTTCCATCATTTGGTCTTCTATATCACTAATTCTCTCTTCTGCCTCATTTATTCTTGCAACTAGTGCCCCCATTTTTTATTGCACCTCATTAATAGCCCCCTTGATTTCGACTTGGTTAGATTTTAGTTCCTTTATTTCTCCAGAAAGGTTTCTCAAGTAACTTCCATGCTTTTTTCAAGCCCAGCTAGTATCTTTAAAATCATGATTCTGAACTCTAGGTCCAACATCGTACTAATGTCCATATTGAGTAAGTCCCTGGCAGTCGGTACTACCTATTGTTCTTTTTGTTGAGGTGATTTTTCCATCTTGTCATTTTGTCCAGAGGAGAATAGATGAATGAGAGAACAAATTGTAACAGGGTAACAACGTCCTCAGAAAATATACTCTAAACAAATCAGAAAAGACCTGAAACCAGTGGAAAGAAGAAAGAAAAAAGAAAAAGAAAAAAAATTTAAAAAGATAAAAACAAACAAAAACAGAACAAAACAAAACAAAACAAAAAAACAGAATATGATCAAATATGATCAGGCTGGTGCATGGATCAGTGCCACACACTAGATTTTGGATGTATTTTGGTTTGTTAAAAGAAAGTGCCTTCCAAAAGTTTAAAGAAAGAAAAAATTATATATGTACAAAAATAAGGGTTGATACAATGAAGGGATGGAATATGACTGTAAAGATGAAAATTGTAAAAAATTTTATAAAAGGAATTAATAAGATAAGAAGTTGTTGGAAAAAAGAAAGATGAGGATTTAAAAAAAAAGGGAGAGAATGTGATCAGGCAGGAGACTAGAACAAAGCCATACACTAGAGATTTAGGGTATATTTTGATCTGTTAGAAGAAACTGTATCTCAAAATTTTAAAGAGAGAACAACTTAAATGGTAACTACTATGCAGGGATAGAATATGACTCTAAAAATGAAAAATAAAAATATCTTTTAAAAAAGGGTTTGACAAGATATTGGTTGAAAAAGGGAAAAAGAAAAATTAAAAAAAAAAGATAGTTAAAAAAATTAACTTTGAAAGACTAAAGAATCATGGTAAGAAAGCCATGGATTCTATGTGCAGTATTACCCTAGCTCTGGGGTTCTGCCCTTCTCTGATTGGTAAACTTGGTCTTGGCTGGCTGTTCTTCCTGATCTTTTGCGGGAGGGGCCTGTTGCCGAGGTTCCCAAATGTCTTTGCTGGAGGCGGAATTGCCCCGCCCTTGCTGGGTCAGTAAGTAATCTGCTAAGTAATCTGCTCGCCTTTGCTCTTGGGAGCTTTTGTTCCCTGCAAGCTTTCGGTACAGCTTTGGAGGACAAGAGTGAAAATGGTGGCCTCCCAATCTCCATCCCGGAGGATTTGAGAACTCAGGGCCCCACTCCTCAGTGCGCCCCCAGAGAAAAAGCAATCACTCCCGTTTCCCCGGTCTCTGGCCGCACTCCCTGCTCACCCGGCCTGTGACTGAGCATTTCTATTTCTGGCACCCACCCCGTGTGGAGTCTCCAAATCCAGCAGATCCCCATGGTGCACTCCTGCACCACTCCTCCCAGGGGAGGAAGGAGAGTCTCCCTGTCTCTGCCACTTGTTGGGTGCCTGCTGGAAGAACAGTGGCCCAACTGTGCTGCGGATCATGGTTTATGACAACCTGGGGCTGAGAGCCCACTCCTCGGCTCTGTCTCTGCAGCCGGCTTCCCTGCTCCAATACCTGGGAGCTCTGCCGCACTCAGGCACCCCCGGTCTTTCTGTGACCCCGAGGGTCCTGAGACCACACCGTCCTGCGAGGGTTCCACCCCCCACTTAGCCACTGGAGCGACGTCCCTCAGTAGAGCCGACTTCTAAAATTTCTGATTTTGTGCTCCGCAGCTCTATCACTTGCCAGAAGCGGCCTATGGAGGCCCCTCCCCTGCCGTCTATCCTCCTGAATATCGCCTCGGATTCACTTCTCTGCACGTCTTACCTTCTAGAAAGTGGTCACTTTTCTGTTCAGAGTGTTGCTATTCTTTTCTTCGATCTCCTGTTGAGTTTGTAGGTGTTCAGAATGGTTTGATCCCTATCCAGATGAATTCCTGAGACCAGACGAAATCCAGGTCTCCTACTCCTCCACCATCTTGCTCCACCCCCCCCGCCTTTATTAATTTTCATCTTCTTGGGTTAAACGCATTATCTCGGCCTCTTGGCTTTCTCTGGAGCCTGAGGTCTAACTTTTTTGTGGTCTTTCCTGGCTTTCAAGGATGTTTAGTTAGTTCATATTTTCTATTCCCCACAAGTTTTCCTCAGTTAAATTTCATAAATTATATCAACATATTTTTTGTTGCAAATTTTAAGTTCCTACCACCAAAGATATTTCTAAAGCCTGTGTGTGTGTTTCATCTTGGCTATAGAATATTAAAGATAAAGTTGTTAAACCAAGGTGGAGATTTAGGTTTCAGAATATAAGAGTATAAGAAATAAGATATGCATATAAATGTAAACACTGCAGGCTGGAAAAAAATGCAAATTCACTTTAAATTTTATAACCACACACAAGTATGTGCTGGGTTGGGTGGTTAAAAATTTATTTAATTACCTCTCACATACATTTAAAATGTCTTTGAAAAATATGACACAACACTGAGGATAAGAGTTGCAGAAAATTCGCTTCATCTCTAACAACTTTTGTCAAAACATTCTTTTCCTTTATTACCTTAATTAATTTGTCACTAATTTTAACTCATGAATTATAGAAGAAAATTTAAACCAAAACACAATTCATTTTAATTGCATATATTAAAATAACTTTATAAGAGGAGAGGATCTTACTCATTCCCTAATTCTACCAGTATGTATTATCTGATTTATTTGTGACACTATTCTAAGTGCTGAAGATAAAGCAGTCAAATCCCTGCCCTCATGGGGCTTAATGGGAAGACAGATTTAAAAAAACAAAAACGAACAAACAATCACATAATTGAATAAGTAATAAAATTAAAAAATAACAATTGAATATGTCAGATTAGAGGAAGTACTATGAAGAAAGAATGATAGTGAATAGGTAATGTCTTTGAGGGATAGGGGCTGTAATTCTAAGTTGGTTGGTCAGGAAAGGCTTCACTGAAAAAAATGACATTTGAGCAGAGCCATAATGCATACTTTATATGGGGAAACACAAAATATAAAAGCCTTAAGGCATGACAATATATGGAGTGCTCCAAGGCATCTGAAATAGAGTAAGGGGGAGATTTTAACAACACGAAGTTAAAATGGAAAAAGTGGAAAATGGCCAGTCCTGGCTATATGATGAAGGTAAAACAAATGGAATTCATTGTTAGATTGGATTTACCCTGTGAATAAAAGAGGGATCAATGATGAAACCAAAGTTTTTGGTCTGAGCATCTGTAATTATGGAATGAGTGATCATTCACTGGGATGGGAAAGACTAGGAGGCTATCATGCTTGCTACAGAATGATCAAGAGTTTATTTTAGACATGCTGAGTTTGACATGCTTTTTAATCACCAGGCAGAGATATCTAGTGGGAAGAATATCTCAGCTGGAAGTTCAAGTGACCCAGTTATCTATTGCTGCCTAACAAACTATCCAAAATGTAGTGGCTTAAAACAATGATTTATTATTATTTCTCACAATTCTGTGGTTTGACTGGGCTCAGCTGAGTGCCTCTTGTTTTGGGTATGTCATATGGTTGTAGTCGAACAGGGGCTGGGGCTGGAGCCATTTGAAGACTTGAATTAGCATGAGAAGAACCCATTCACATGTGAATGGGTTATGTGAACCCCCTTCACATAATGCACTGTCGATGCTAGCTGTTAGCGAGGAACTCAGCCAGGACTATCTACAGAGCATCTACCCATGGTCTTTAATTGTGGCTTTGGCTTGCATTGTGGCTGGGTTCCAAGAAAGAGATCCATCCCAGGAGCAAGCACTTCAAAAGCCCACATACAAGCTGAAGGACTTTTTATGACCTAGCCTTATAAGTCCTATGACCTCACTTCTGCTGTATTCTACTGGTCAAGAGTAAGTCATAGGGGCAGGCCCAATTCAAGGAGAGGGAAATATTCAAGAATGAGAATACCAGTAGATGCAGGCCACTTTTAGAGGTTAGATTCCACAATTGGATATATAGACTTAGGCATCATAAGTCATATAGATGGCATTCAAAGCAATGAGATTTGATGAAGTCAATAAGGGAGTAAGGGTAGAGAAAAGAAGAGGATGCAAACTGAGTTCTAGAGTATTCTAAGATTTAGAGGTTGTAGAAAAGAGAGAGAGAGAAAAAAAAAAAGAAGATAAGAAAGAAAGGACAGAGACATGGCAGAAAACTCAGGAGAGTATAGTGACCTGGATGCCAAAGGAACAGAGAGAGCTACCATTTAGGGAAAATTCTGACGATCATTCAGTATGAGAAATGAGAATTGGCCACTCCAACACAAAAATCATTGGTATAGTTTTAGTGGCATCATGAGGATAAAGGCTTGGTTGCAGGGGCTTCATGAGACACTTCCATGAGGTAGCTGTATAGATAGCTCTTACGAACATGCTTATAACACAAAGAAGGAAAAAAGTGAAGTATGTGGTAAGGGACCATATAGTCAAAAGGTGATTTTTTTTTTTTTTAAAGACAAGAATGTGTTTATATGCTGACAGGAATGATCCATTGTAAAGAGAAAAACTGAGAATCTAAATTGGCCAAGGAGAACTGTTGGCTCTCTGTCCTTAAGTAGGTGAGAGGATACTAATGGAAGATTTGTAATATGGTAAATTCATCAGTAACCTTAAGAAGGAAGGCAGGAAATATGGCCACTGATGCAGATTAGCCAATAGCTGAGGTAGTAGGATATTTAGAAATTCTCTCTGTTTGCTGGTATTTTCTCAGTGAAGTATCCAGTAAGGTCATCAACAGAGAAACAGAGTACAGAAGGAGGTGTTAGAGTATGAGAGGGAAATATGAGAGTTATTGTTAAGGAATGTGGGAAAGTATGGCGACTAACATAACATAATAAAAAATTAAAAAAAATTAAAAAAGTGTGTATGGAAAGTGCACTAATGGAATGCAGTATGGTAAGGCTGCAGTAAGCCCTCACAGGAGGAGAGTGATTGTGTATTTAAACTAACATCAGTCCTATAATGTGATATATAGGTATAGAGATTAGAGACACAAACAGAAAAAGAGACAGAGAGATAATCTCTCAGCCACACCTGAAGGTGGGTATTCTCTCTTTAAGCAAAATAAATGCACAAAATTTGGGTCTCATTATAGAGGAAGGGAAAACTATGTTTACTACAATAGTTGGATGGAGTAATCTTTATAAAGAATCAAAAATAGTCTAAATATTTTGTTACTATTATAACCTGTATTCTTAAAAACCCTTACAAGAGGATTTGGACAAACAACAACTGGAAATACATATATATATATATATATATATATTTTAAAGTAAAGTTATTATGGTTAAGACTTTCAGTGAACTATGAAATCCTAGATCCATGAATGGACTGCTAACTTGCTCTATATTTAATGACTTCTTTGTAAGGGCAATTGCTTCAAAGGTATGCATGCTTAGAGATATAAACTGGATAAAATATATATAATTAAAAATATTTTTTAAGTACTTTATTGGAAGTAGTGGAAAAAGGTTCAAAAAATTCTCAAAGCTAGGAAACATGGCAGTAAGGGAACATTGTAAGGCAAATACACATAGCCATAGCAATCCTGAAAATGGGGTTCTTATTACTTTATTTAGTAAAGTCTGAATGGTTAGTGTCTATTATAATTTTTGGAGAGGAAGGAAAATTGAAAATAATTTACCACTTATATTAAATACAGTAATATCTTTTTAGCATTGAAAATTTGGAAAGCACATACATTTTTAAAAGATATTTATTTATTTGAGAGAGAGAGCGTGCACAAGTGGAGAGGGGAGGGGCAGAGGGAGAGGGAGAAGCGGACTCCCCACTCAGCAGGGAGCCAGATGCAATGCAGGGCTCCATCCAGGACCCTGAGATCATGATCTGAGCTGAAGGCAGACGCTTAACGCTGAGCCACACAGGCACCCCTCTTCTGTATCTTCTGAATGAAGAAAACTTGATTGTTCAGGTGTAATCTGTATGGGATCCCTTTGTCCGTCTGTCCTTATTAATTATAATTGTCAATATGTTGGTTATGGAAGTTTATACACACACACACACACACGCATGCATACATAATGCTCTCTATATATGTACACATCTATCTATATATAAAATGCATATATTTGCGGACCTCATATCACCAATGGATATATTGCCTTTGTTACCTAACTTTATATTATGTACATTTTTGTATGTCCTTAGATGTTTTTGATAACATGGGATCATTACATTTTATCTAATGGAAACAATATAATTTACCTATCCAAGCCCTTATTTTTGGAAAATTGAATTCATTCTAATTAGTATAAGTAACACTATGAACATCATTGTACATAAATATTTGAGTATATTCCTGATGATTTTTTTTAGAATGCATTATTAATATTTTATTCTACCGATACACAATAAAAATTGTTTTAAGTTAAAGAATGTCAATATATACTTAAAAATATGTTACTTTTATGTAACCACCTACCTTATTTCTGTTATTATCATATATTATCTAGCATGCTATTTAAGTATTTTTTTAACTTCTTGAATGGTGAATGGCATGTGACTTTTTTCAAGTTTACATTCTGAACAGCTAATTTGATATTTATCATCTTTAGGCAACGTTTGTTAATATTGATTTGTTTTAAATAAGTTATATGGTCATGTCTTTTATCTATAAGTGATTTAAATCTTATTCCTTTGTTTAGAGTTCTTTATTAACAATATTAGCAATTTGTTCTTTGCTTCATTATGTATATATATATATATATTTTCTCTAAAGATTTTATTTATTTATTTGACAGGGAGAGAGATAGCGAGAGCAGGAACACAAGCAGGGGGAGTGGGAGAGGGAGAAGCAGGCTTCCCGCGGAGCAGGAAGCCCGATGTGGGGCTCCATCCCAGGACCCTGGGATCATGACCTGAGCCAAAGGCAGACGTTTAACAACTGAGCGACCCAGGCTGCCCCATTATGTATATTTTTTAGTTTTCTTTTTACATATGTCTACATTATGGACAAATACACCACCTTTTTCCTGTCTATTGATTATATGTTTAGAAATTCCTCCATTATAATAGTAGCAAAACAATGAATTTACATAGATTTACTGTCTCTTATTTGATTTAAAGTGTAACTACTTAGTTCATCTGGAATTTATTTTGATCTAAGAGAGGAAGTTAGGGTCTAACTTCTATTTCTTCTTTTTCTTCTCTTTCTCCTCCTCCTCTTTATTATTATTATTGTGATCATTACTATCATTATTATTTGTGACAGGTAGCATGTAAGATGGCCCAAATAATCCTTATTATCTTGCAGGCATAAACAATTTTGTGGAAGCCCCTCCTCTTAATTAACTTGCTTCTAACCAATAGAATACTATAATGTTGAGAGATGTCACTACCATGATTAGATTACCAAAGATTCTGACTACCTTTCTAGCACAATCTCTCTCTTGATGGCTTTGATGAAACCAGTCAGGAGGTTGGGGAGGACCACATGGTAAGGAATGGAGGATGTCCCAGGCCATGAGCCCCAAGGAACTGAATCCTGCCAACAAGGACATGAGCTTGGTAGTGAATCCTTCTCCTTTCAAGCCTCCAGATAAGATCACAGGGTTGGAAACAACTTGATAGCAGCCTTGTAAGAAACCTTGAAGCAGAGTATCCAGCCAAGCTGTGCCTGAATTTTGACCCTCAGAAGTTATCAAGTAATCAATGTTTGCTGTTAAGATACTTATTTTGTAAATTTGTTGTTATGCAATAGTAATAATTTACTAATATTATTAATATTTTGTTAATTAATTACCTGTTAACACAATATCATTGATTGAATAGTTTTCTTTCTCTAAATAATTGCAATATAATAAGTTCTTTTATGCATAATGTTTGTTTCTGTACTGCCTATTAATATTCTGGTCCACTGATGCATTTGTTGGTTCTTAATTAAATATAGTAAATATGTGATTTTAACCTTATGGTGTTTTTATATTGGGATGAGCAAGTCTTCATTCTTATATTTATTAATATTCCCTTCATAAATTATGTTAGGAATATTATTCTTATTAATAATACTACAAATTTATGTTTTTTTGGATAAACTTAAGAAACATTTTATGTTCACCTGTAAAAAAGATCACACCAATTGTGATTAAAATTGCACCAAACATATAATTTAATTTGGGAAATAGTAACATCTCTAGAATTTTCAGGATTTCCATTCATAGCCATGTTTTTCTCAGTAAAGATTTTCATTTTCTTTATGTAAGTCTCATAGGTTTATGCCATTTTATCACTTACTTATTAAAATATATTTATATTGAACATCTACTCTGTGGCAGACACTCTGTTTCAAAGATATATAGGATTGTGATCAAAGCAAAATTGTACCCACCTTGATAAAGTATATATATGGTGTGAAAGAGAAATGATTAAGCAAGAAGACAAAAAGGTAACACATAGGAGACTCCTAAACCAATGCAGGGTTAGGTATTGTTGAAGTGTTCTTTGAAAACAGTCACTTACGGGTGCCTGGGTGGCTCAGTTGGTTAAGCGACTGCCTTCGGCTCAGGTCATGATCCTGGAGTCCCGGGATTGAGTCCCACATCGAGCTCCCTGCTCAGCAGGAGTCTGCTTCTCCCTCTGACCCTCTTTCCTCTCGTGCTCTCTATCTCTCATTCTCTCTTTCTCAAATAAATAAATAAAATCTTTAAAAAAAAAACAGTCACTTATGAGGCATGAATAAAAAAAAATGATAGGAGTTATTTGAGGGGAAGGTAGTGGATTGGCTGCAAGGGAGAGTCTTCCAGTCAAAGGAAAATTAAATATAAAAGTCAAGATTGATAATGCCCATGTAAGCAAAGCTATTGTAGAAGGGCCAGGGTTCTAATCTCAAAGCTATATCATTGCTATTTTGAATGTAATAGTTTCTTTCAATGTTTTCTAATTGCTGACTATTGACAGATAGCATATTTTTTTTCTTTTTTGTCTCTGCAACTCTATTGAATGAGTTATTTTTAAATGGACTTTTTATTGAGACAAATCCTGCCCTCTTTCAGGCCATATATATCCTAATAAAAATAATTTTAGAATTACATTTTTAAAAGACATTGTTATTTATAGAATGATTATTTTACAATATTGAGTTAACTTAGTGGAAATGGAAAAAAAATCTTTTACAATTTCAAAATACATTTAAGTCACATATTCACTACCTAATAACTCAACACAAGCAGGTTGACTTGAATTCACTTAAATTCAGTTATTGGACAAAGTAATATAGAAGTCAGATTTTCATATTTAAAAATATTATCTTTATTGTCAGTAAATGGAGTTGTAAGATTTATAGATTCTTTTCATTTTGTCTTTCATTTTTTTAATTGTAGTAAAATATACATAACATAAAATGTGCCATTTTAGCCATTTTAAGTGTAGAGTTCAGTGGCATTAATTATACGCACAATGTTATGAAACCATTAGCACTATTTCCAAAGATTTTTTATCACCCCAAATATCTGTAACCATTAAGCAATAATCCTATTCCTTCCCCCTCCAGAGCCTGGTTAACTTCCAATCTATCATATGACTTTATGAATTTGTTTATTCTAGATATTTCATGTAAATGGATTATAAAGTATTTGTCCTTTTGAGGCTTAGTTATTCAATTTAATGTTTTCAAGATTCACCTATGCTGTAGCATATATCAAAACTTCCTTTCCTTTTATGGCTGAATTATATTCCTTTTGAATGTATATACTTTATTTGATTTGTCAATTCATCTTTTTTTGAGTATATGGGTTGTTTCTACCTTTTGGTTGTTGTGAATAATGCTGTAACAAATATTTTCATACGTGTATCTGTTTGAGTCCATGTTTTCAATTCTTCTCAGTATACATAGGAGTAGAATGACTGGGTCACATGGTGATCCTATATTTAGTCTTCTGAGGAATCACTAAACTGTTTCCATAGTAGCCATTTTATATTCCCATAAACATTGGATAAGAGTTCTGATTTTTCCACATCTTTATCAACACTCCTTTTCTGATTTTTTTTTATTTTAGCCTTCCTAGTAGATAAGAAATGATATCTCATTGTGGTTTTGATTTGTATTCCTCTATTTATCCTATATTTTTTTCAAAGAGCTTTATAGTTTCAGCTTTTATATTTAGGTCGTTGACTTATTTTGAGTTAATTTTTATATATGGTATGAGGTAGGGCTCCAACTTCATTCTTTTCCATGTGAAAATCCAGTTGTTGCAAAACCTTCTGTTGAAGAGACTATCTTTCCACATTAAGTGGACTTGGCCCCTTGTCAAAATTCCATTGACCAATATGTATGTTTCTGTTTTTGTTTTTGTTTTCTGAACTTTCAGTTCTCTTCCACTGGTTTATATGTCTATCCCTATGCCAGTGCCATCTTATTTTGATTACTATAGCTTTTTGTAGTAAGGCTTGGAATCAGAAAGTGTAAGTCCTCCAACTTTGTTTTGCTTTTTCAAGATTGTTTTGTCTATTCAGAGTCCTATGAAGTTCTGTATGAATTTGAGAATCAGCTTTTCCATTTCTGCAACAAACACTGCTGGAATTTTGATGGGGATTGCCTTGAATCTGTAGCTAGCATTGGGTATTATTGGCATTCTAACAATATTAAGTCTTATTTATGAGCATGTGGTCTCTTTTTATTTATTTAGGTTTATTTTAACTTATTTCAGCAACACGTGTTTTTTAGTAAGTCTTTCACCTACTTGGGAAATTTATCCCTAGATATTTTATTCTTTTAGATACTATTGTAAATGGAATTGCTTTCTTAACTTCCTTTGGATTGTTCATTGTTGGTATATAGAAACACAACTCATTTTTATGTGTTTGTCATCATGTACCCAGCAGCATTTCTAAATTAATTAGCTCTAGTACCTTTCTTGTGAATTCTTTAAATTTTTCTCTATATAGGACCTATGTAGGATCATGTCCTCTTTGCATAGAGTTAGTTTTACTTCTTCCTTTCTAGCTTAGATAACTTTTATTTCTTTTTCTTTCCAATTGCTCTGACAAGAACTTCCAGTACAATGTTGAATAGCAGTGGTAAAAGTGAGCACCCTTGTCATGCTAAGATTTATAGATTCTTAAAAAAGAAAAAAAATTATTATAATCACTTTGACTAGTATTGGGTTTTGAGATATCATATTAAGAATTTTGAATTTAGGGGTGCCTGGGTAGCTCAGTCGTTAAGCGTCTGCCTTTGGCTCAAGGTCATGATCCCAGGGTCCTGGGATCAAGCCCCACATCAGGCTCCCTGCTCAGCCGGAAGACTGCTTCTCCCTCTCCCACTCCCCCTGCTTGTGTTCCCTCTCTCGCTGTGTCTCTGTCAAATAAATAAAATCTTAAAAAAAAAAAAGAATTTTGAATTTAACTGTTGCAAATATTTCCACAGATAGGATAAGGTAGCATAAACATTTTTGAAGATAAGCATAATAATAAATATTTCAGTAACTATTATAAAATAGCAAAATGCCATCTGATTCACAGATTCAGTATTTGTGTAATGGCCTATGGCTAGAGTAGATAAAATGCAAATAAATTAAGGGAGAGGGAAATAGGCTGATTAAATTTTTGTCTATTGGGTTAATTCTTTTGGGCAGTTTTAGGTTTCTAACAAAATTGAGAGGAAGATATAGAGATTCCCATATACCCTTTGTCTATACACATGCATGGCTTCCCCAGTTATCAACATCAGACACCAGAATGATACTTTTTTTTTTTAAACCAAGGATGAACCTACATTGTCACATTGTAATCACTCAACATCCATAGTTTAACTTAGGTTTCACTCTTGGTGTTATACATTTATGGATTTGGACAAATGTATAATAATATGTATCCATCATTATAATACACAGAGTATTTTCCCTGCGCTAAAGATCCCCAGTACTCAGTACTCTGACTATTACCTAGCCCCTCTCCTTGCCACTCCCCACCCCCATCACTGATCTTTGTACTGTCTCCACAATTTTGCTTTCTCCAGAATGTCATATAGTTAGAATCACCCAGTATGTACTCTTTGCAGATTGACTTCTTTCACTGATAATAGGAATTTAAGTATCGTCCATGTCTTTTCATGGCTTGATAGCTCATTTCTTTTTAGCACTGAATAACATTCTATCATCTGATTGTACCAGTTTATTTGTACATTCACCTACTGAAGGGCATCTTAGTTGTTTCCAAGTTTTGACAATTATGAATAAAGCTGCTATTAACATTTATGTATAGGCTTTTGTGTAGACATAAGTTTCAACTCCTTTGGGTAATTACCAAGGAGCATGATTGCTTGATTGCATAATAAGAATATGTTTATTTTTGTAAAAAAAAAACAAAACATCCAACTGTCTTCGAAACTGATTACACCATTTTGCACTCCCACCAGCAATGTATGAGAATTCCTATTGCTCCTTATCTTTGTCAGCATTTCGTATTGTCATGTTCTGGATTTTGGCTATTTTAATAGGTATGTAGTATTATCTTATTGTTGTTTTAATCTGTATTTCTCTGCTGATATATGATGTGGAGCATCTTTTCATATGCTTATTTGTCATCTGTATATTTTCTTTGGTGAGGTGTCTGTTAAGGTCTTTGGTCCATTTTTTAATTGGGTTGTTTGTTTTCTTTCTTTTCTTTTTTTTCTTAGATTGACTTATTTATTTGAGAGTGGGGCAGAAGAAGGGAGAGGGAGAGCAGACTCCCTGCTAAGCGGGTAGCACGAGCAGGGAGCCCAAGCGGGGCTAAATCTCAGGATCCTGAGCTCATGACCTGAGCAGAAATCAAGATTCGAACACCTAACCAACTGAGCCACTCAGGTGCCCCCAGGTTGTTTGTTTACTTATTGTTGAGTTTTAAGACTATTTATATTTCACTTATATGCAGGTAGATATACATAATATGTATAAGCATACATACATAAGCAAATCCATTTCTGTTATTATTTTGAACAGTTATCTTTTAGATCAATTAAGAATAAAAAAATAAAAGTTTTTATTTTACCCTCACTTATTTAGTCTCCAATACTCTTCATTTCTTTATGTAGACCTGAGGTTCTCAATTGTATTATTTTCCTTCTTTCTAAAGAACTTCTGTTTACATTTCTTGCTAGGCTAGTCTACTGGCAATAAATGCCCTCAATTTTGTCTGAGAAAGTTTCTATTTCTCCTTCAGCTTGAAGAATAATTTTGCAGAGTGCAGAATTTTAGGTGTTTTTTTTCTCTTGACATTTTAAATATTCAATTCCACTTTCTTCTTGCTTGCATGGTTTTCTGAGAAGTCTGATATAATTCTTATCTTTGTTCCTCTATTGATAAAGTGTTTTTTCCCCCTGCTCTGGTTTCTTCTTCTTCTTTTTTTTTCCTTTTCTTTGATTTTCTATAATTTGAAATTGTAGACCAATTTTTTCCCTATTTACCCTGCTTGGTGTTCTCTGATCTTTTGGGGTATGTGGTTTGGTTTCTGACATTAATTTGTGGAAATTATCAATCATTACCAGTTAAATTTTTTTTTTCCTGTATCTTTCTCTTTCTTCCCCTCTGGTGTTCCAATTTTACCTTTTGTAGTTGTACAGTCCTTGGATATTCTATTCTTTCTTTTTTCCTTTTGTTCGTTTTTGTTTTCTTTGTTTTTGGTTTTTGAGCATTCTGTTGTTATATCTTCAAACTCAGAGACTTTTCCCTTAGCTGTGTCCTGTCTAGTAATAAGCCCATCAAAGGCATTCTTTGTTTTTTGTTTTTTTTTTTAATCTCTAGAAACTCTTTTTGTTTTTTTCTTAGGCTTTCCATCTTTCTGATTACATTGCCCATCTGTTCTTTCATGCCATCTACTTTATCCATTATAGCATACTAGATGTAGTTGTTTTAAGTTCTCAGTCTGTTAAGTCTAATATCCTTGCCATGTCTGGTTCTAATACTTGGTCTGCCTATTCAAATTGTGTTATTTTGCCTTTTGGTATGCCTTGTAAATTTCTTTTTTAAAGCTTTTATTTATTTATTTGAGAGAGAGAGAGAGAAAAAGAGAGAGCAGGAGCAGGGGAGAGGGGCAGAGGGAGAGGGAGAAGCAGGCCCCCCACTGAGCTGGGAGTCAGACATGGGATTGGATCCCAGGACCCCGGGATCATGACCTGAGCTGAAGGTAGATGCTTAATCTACTGAGCCATCCAGACGCCCCTTACTTTGTAATTTTTTTCTTGGTAGCTGGCCATGATGTGCTGGGTCAAAGGAACTGCTGTAAATAGGCCTGTGATACTATGGTGATAGGTATGGAGGGAGGGGAAGCATTCTATAATCCTGTGATTAGGTCTCAGTCTTTTAGTGAGCCTGTGCCTCTGGACTGTGACCTTCACAAATGTTTGTCGTTTTTTTCTCCCATCTAAGAGGGGAGAGTCTTGCTGGAGCCAGCTGAAATTGGCTATTTTACTTCCCCAGGTCAGTGAGGCTCTGATAGTACTTACCAGATTAGGTTCTGGTTAACTAGTTTCTCCTGAGGGCAGGCCTGGTTAAATAGAACACAGTGCTCTCTGGTGTGTTTCAAAATGGTTCTTTATCTTCTCCCTGCCAGAAGTTTCAGGGATTTTTCTCTGATATTTAACTGTGGGAACATGTCAAGCTCCTGGAGATAAATCTCACAATAGGAGGCTCTTCCTGTGACTGGGTCTTTCCGGAGTTTTTAACTCTCACAGTGTTTGCACTGGGCCTTTGGCAACATAGCTGTTACAGTTTAGATTTTACTACCCTTGTGCTGGCTTCCACGGAGCCTTCCATTCCCCCCTCAGATAAGCTATGACCCCATGTATTCACCTGTTTCTTCAATCTTGGGGGCAGCAGCTTGCCCTGGGTCTTCCCCTCTCTTAGGAATTCAAAAAGAGTTGGTTTTTCAGCTTTGTCTTGTTGTTAGGACATAGTGGTGATTTCTGAGCTCCTTACATGTGGAACTGGAAATTGGCTTTGAAAAGTTGTATTTTTAAGAGACACTTAATGTCTAAAACTCAAAACATATGCTTGCAACAATGACGCAGTCCTTCATTTTTTTGTAAAGATAAACTGAAATATTAATTACATTAAAATTGCTGTTTTTATTATTTGTTAATACGTTTATTAATTTACTCATTTATTCACCAGAGTATAAGTATATATAATCAATGAAGACAGTGATTTGCATTCTAAGCCGATATGTAATGTAGTTTAGAAGATTAACAGGTAAATAAAGTAATTTTAAACAGTGGTAAAAATGGGACAAAACAGATTTGTAGATTTTTTTTTAATATTCTGGAAAATATGGATTTCTGAGAAAATTTTTTTAGGGATTTTATTTATTTATATATTTTGTTAGAGAGCAAGTGAGAGAGAGAGAGAGCGCATGTGGCGTGTGCGCAAGTTGGGGGAGGGGCAGAGGGGGAGGGAGAGGGAGTGGAAGAGGGAGAGGGAATCCGAATTTGAACCTGACAGAGGGCTCAATCTCTCAACAGGAGATAATGACCTGAGCTGAAACCAAGAGTTGGTCACTGAACCAACTCAGCCACCCAGGCGCCCCTTCCTGAGGTAATTTTATCCATTTTTGTGGGGAAATTGTATTGGGACTTCCAATTTATACTGATATCTTTCTTATGCTACTGTTCAGCAAAGGGAGAGGTCCTTAAAGGTGATGTTGGTATTTTGTTTTGTTTTCTTGTCCGAAAATATGTCTATAACCATAGTTGAAGATCGGAAAAAAAAAAGAAACAAAGAAACAAAACCCACAAATGTGCATAGTCTTGATTCAGTGAGGTTTAGCAAACTTATGAAAAGTTGGGATAAAATTTTTAAAAAAGAGGGGCATCTGGGTGGCTATGTCAGTTAAGTGCCTGCCTTCGGCTCAGGTCATGATCCCAGGGTCTTGGGATTGAGCCCCAGACTGGGCCCCTTGCTCAGCAGGAAGCCTGCTTCTCCCTCTCTCACTCCCCTTACTTGTGTTCCCTCTCTCACTGTCTCTCTGTCAAATAAATAAAATCTTAAAAAAAAATTAAAAAAAAGATTTTAATAGAGAAAAAAGATGCATTCATCCGGTTACAATTATCAACTGATATAATTTTCTATACTCTTATACTACATGATAGTCACATATTTTCAAACTATCCAGCTTCAGTCAAAAAATCTATTTCTTAAAATTTTGAGAATCATTAAATTTAATATGCTACTACTATTAAATTATTTGCTTTTGTTTTTTTACTCTTTTTTATTTCTTTAGTTCTGAATGGGAGAAAAAGAACCATTTTATCAGATTTGTTGGAAACAAAATTTTCTCATATATATATATATATTTACTTTGGTGGAGCAGATTTTCTTTATATAATCACTGACTACTGTTTAAAATTAGACAAACTTACCTATCATGCAAAGAATTTATATGAAATGCACATTTGCTAAATGTCAATAATTTGTCTCTGGGCCAGAAGTAAAAATAGTATATACTAAGAGATGTGATCAATACAAGACAGCCACTCCTCTCAGGTTGATCATAATACAACTTGAAACAGCATGGGATGACTAATTAAAATTACTAAAATAACCAGTGAAATCAGTTGATTTAAAAAAGCAATATTTTAAAATTTTTTAAAAAGATTTTATTTATTTATTTGAGAAAAAGAGAGAGTGAGCAGGAGGGATAGAGAATTTGAAGACTCTGTGCTTAGTGCAGAGCCCAACCTGGGGCTTGATCCCACGGTAGCAAGATCATGACCTGAGCCGAAACCAAGAGTCAGACACTTGACTGACTGAGCCACCCAGGCGCCCCTAGAAAAATAATATTATTAAAGCACCACAATAAATAGTGTTACCATGGACTTTCTTCTTTTATGCCTTAAATAGTTATTCTTTTATGAGAAACTTCTAGAACACTGGAGCTTATGACTAAGTCCATATACATACTTCATAGATTACAAAAATTTAGATAGGAAAAGATAAATACAACTCCTTTTTTAATATAAAATAGTCAATGTCAAGATTGGTATGTACTTATTTTCTAAGTGGTTAAATGAGCTTTACGCTTGTACATGCATACACACATACGTACTAACCATATGGTTTATCTAATTACAAATCATTTTACTCACTTTTAATGGAGAAGGCTGATTAGTGGGAAGGGAAATGAAGAAGGAAGAAAACAGAGATAAAGTGAAGAACAAGCATGTTCATTGTCGGGTCTATAAGTATGATGCAAATGCAAACTCTTGCCCTGGTCCACCCCTGGATTTAAAACCCAATAGGAAAAGGAAAGAGATGTTACGGTGGAGAAGTAGGCATTAGGAGAATCAGTAAAACAAAATTATTTTCACAAAATGAATGAGAGACTATTTCTTCAAGAAGTTTAAACCTAAGACAAGATAGACATGTCTACTAATATTTTAAATATGAGGAAGAAACATAGTTTGTATCTTAGTTTGGATTTTCTAGAAATTGAGCCTGCCTAAAACAGATTTTAGGTTCCTTGATTTATTGAAGTAGTGATCTTTAAGAAAAATGTTTACTGGGGGTGCCTGGGTGGCTCAGTTGGTTGAGCAGCCTACTCTTGATTTTGGCTCAGATCATAATCTCAGAGTCCTGGGATCAAGCCCAGTATTTTGCTCTGTGCTCAGTGGGGAGTCTACTTCAGGATTCTCTCTTTCCCTCTGCCCCTCCCCACCTCTAATAAATAAATAAATTTAAAAAAATGTTTAGGGGAGTGAAGGAAGAACAATGAGGAAGAGGAAAAAACTGACAAAAATGTGGTCCCAGTTAAATGCTTTTTCATTTTGCTGGCCTGATCCAAGGACTATTTTGGAGTATAAATTGCACTCTAAAAGTATTCCACTTGCAGCGAGGGGAAGTAGCTTTGCATCCCCATGCAGCCAGGTGTCATCAGCCATCCTGGGGGTAGGGATACAGCCTCCTAGGAGGAAAAGTCAGAGTTGGCTCTGTCAGCCAAGGGAAAGGCTTCAGAGTAGGTTGTGTGTATACAGTTCTTTTCCCAGTCTTCAGCAGGAGTTAAGAGTACCAGCTGGTAAGGGGGACTTGGGTGAGACACACCATGATGCTAAGTAAAGGTACAAAATAAAATGGATAGAAGAGTCTAATTCCAGCTGGGAGATTTGTCAGACTCTAGGAGTTGAAGCCTTGGTTTCCCTACATAACTAGAGCTTGTAACTGAGGTTCACCCATTTCTTTTACTCTGAAGAATTACTTGTGGAAGATACCAGACTTGCTTTTGTCAGTGATTTTAAAGCTGTATTCAGTAAAATAAATTCAAACAACTCACTTCCGTTTTTTATAGGCATATTACTAGTGAAGTTTGCAGGTTATCTTGAAGAAATATGAAACATGAAACAAGGATATTTTATGGTCCCAAACCTTTACGGTTTCTGTCATTTTTTACTACTGCACTTTTATGCAACTTTGAGTTTATGTGTGGTTTGTTGTGGGGGATGTAGTTTTCTATTTTGTATTTCTGGAGCTAGTGTTTTAAAAGTCTTATTTAGGAACATCTTTTTTTCCTCCTTCTATTTACATTGTGGTCTTGTGATTTAATGACAATAGAGGGAGTTATATTGTATTGGAGTTTGTAAAATTCATATGGTTAAGAGAATTAAATGCATGGGCATTGGGAGAGTCACAATCCACCTAACAATTATACTCGGGGACTCAAGTAGACGTGGAAGTTGAGTCAACCTGAATCTGTAGTGTGTTCATAGTCTGCTTGATTGCAGAGTATGAATATTTTTGAACATAATACAAATTTACCTTCAATCTCACATTCCTTTGCTTGCATTAAATTCAGTCTTCTTGAGTATCCATATTCATTCTCAATAGCGTGCATTAAAAAATATAAAATGAGGATCTAATGTATAACATGGTGAATGTTGTTAATAACACTGTATTGTATAATTGAGATTTGCTGAGAGAGTAGAACTTAAATGTTCTCACAAGAAAAAAACAAGGTAAATATGTGAGCTGATATATGTGTTAATTAACTCAATGGGGGAAATACTTTTAAAAGAAAAAAAAAGTATAAAATAATCAGGCAACAATCTGTATTTCTGATACTATCAGGAGAAAGTTAGCCACCCACCTATTTGGGAATTTATTAAATGATACCTAACTATGGACTGTAGCCAGAACAGCTTATTGTGTTGACCATATTATCTATATTAGGAAGAATTCTCTCTATATATATTTTTTCTTTTTTTGCTTTTCTTTCTTCTTCTTCTTCTTTTTTTTTTTTTTTTTTGAGAGAGAGAGTGCATGCAAAGAGGGTAGGAGGGTGGTGAATGACAGAGGGAGAGGGAGAGGCAGAATCTTAAGCAGGCTCCACACCCAGCGCAGAGCCCTAAGCGGGGCTCGATCTCATGACCCTGAGATCATGACTCTGAGCTCACATCCTGATGTGAAATCAAGAGTCCGATGAGCCACACAGGTGCCCCTCTCCCTATTTATTCATACAGATGCTATGAAATGTTTGGAATATTATTTGGGGAATTGCCTAAGATATTTTTGCCTGAAGGAGGGATAGCAATCTCTAGAGATAGAAATTTGGTTTTTACATACAGGAACCTTTGCTACAATGGTCATAAATGGGACTCTTAGGGGCAGTGATCTCCCATTCTCACACTGCTTCTGATTCTTCTCACTGCTTTACAGCGTTCCCAGCACTATTCCTCACAGTATGGTAAGAGAGCTGTTAGACACTAAAGCAGAGACCTAATTCCTTTTGCAAACCAGTCTGAAGTAAGTGGGCTTCATGTAGGGAAACTACAAGTCTATGGAGTGGAGAGCATAAGCATTGATTTAAAAAGATGTGGACTAAGTGGTGAGCCAAACACTTCAGGAAATCTCAGGATTTAGGAGAGGTCAGTTGTGAAAATCATAAAAATTGGAGTTGGATCTAGGGACTGGGACTCTCCCTCCTTGCCTGTTGAGATCTCAAATTTAGACCCAACACCCAGTGGCACTTTTTTGAAGTCTCCCCTGAGAACCTCCCAGCTCCCTCCAGTAGATATGGCAGCTCCCTCCTTCCCGATCCACAGAGCCTCCTATGGTGGTCCAGCACAGCTCCTAGGACATCACTGCATCCAGCTAGAAAGGCATCTGGGATTTAATATAAAGTCTTGGAGTCAAAATTTTGAGTAGAGCCTCATCTTACGTCTTGCCAGTTGTAGGCAGCTTCTTTTATCTGCTTTGAATCATTTTCTTTTGTAAAATCATTAATAGTATTTTATAAATACAGCTGTTGCAAGAAAGACCAGACACACCATTTAGCAGAGGGGTAAAAGGATTTGCTTTGGCACATGACAGATTTTAAATCCTAGTTCACCACTTAATAGCTATGTTAATTTGGGAAAATTGCTTGATTTTTCTAAACCTGTTTCTAGTTAGTGATCAATTTGCATCACATTTGGAATGGGAAACATCACTAAGCTTGATGTTTGTGTGTTGATTGTTGTGATGTTTACATGTATATATTGAATATAATTATAATTATATCTTGTATATGGTATGAAAAATGGTCTTCTCTGACAAGCCAACATTTACTCAAGAATCCTTTTTTATGAAAAGACAATGTTATTTTGTAATATCTTATTTCCTTCTATACACAGATCTTATTTCTGGATGTTCTTTTATACAGACATAATTTTATTCCTTTCACAATACCATACTCTTTTTATCATAGTGAATTTGTAGTAAGTTTTCCTATTTGGTAAGTCAAATATATCTATGTAGTTCTTTCTTATTAGTTCTTTCTTATTATAATATTCTCGTATTTTCCCCATATTTGTTCTTTCAAATCAACTTTATAATTAATTAAAATTAATGTATAAAGTAATAATAATTGGAATATATATTAATATATATAATATGACATTTCCCCCTAAATTCCAGACTCACGTATAACTACCTACATTTCCACTCGTAAATCGAAATAGGTATTTCACACTTAACAGGTCTGAATATCAAGCCTCTGTGCAGTTTCTCCATTCTCAGTCAATGGTAACATCCTTTGTGAAGTCAAGCCAAAAACCTTTGATGCCATCCTCAACTTCATTCTTTTCCATTTACCCAAGACCCAGTATTAGCGCTTTAGCTTTCAAACATGTCCGGTATATAATCACTTCTTACAAGTTCTATGGCTGCAGTCTGGCCCATGCCACCTCTATTTTTGACTAGGACAGCTATAACAGCCTCATGGTCATTCTTCCTGCTTCTTTCCCTGCACCCTGAGTATGGTTGATAGAGCAAAGAGAATTATCCTGTGAAAAGTTAGTCAGATCATGTCACTCCTCTGCCTACAGCCCTCCAGTGACTTCCCATTTGCTTTTGAGTAAAAACCAAAATACAGTGATATGATCCAGTCCTTCCTCACTGAACTCACCTAGTACTCTACCCTTTGTCCACTCCACAGCTCTAATAGCCTTCTTACACAACTGTCAACTCACAGACATTGTACTTTCCCTCTGCCTGGAATGTTCTTTACCCAGATGCCACGTGGCTTACTCTCCTACATCCTTTAGGTCCGCATTCAGATGTCACCTTCTCACTGAAGCCTCTTTTGATCATTCTGTGAGAAACTACTATCTCTATAACAGTTTCTATTTGCTTTTCCTGCTTTATTTTTCCCCAGGGCATTTTACCACTGTTTAACATACAATATGTTTTGCTTGTTTATTTTATTTTTTGTCTATATCCCATCACTATCACCATTGTATTCTCAATACACAGAATAGGGAAAATTAATAATTCTTGAAAAACACGAATGATAAAAACATACAAGGAATTGAAATTTTTGTGAGATCAGGTCTTACTATGCAGGAACACAAGATGGTTTTTCATTTATTCAGAGTCTATTTCATGCTCTTCAATGCATTTTATAGTTCTTTTTAAATGAGCTCTACCTCACAAATAGTTTGCTCTAATATTATTTTATAGTTTCATCATAATGGTAAATGGATTATTTTCCATTTTAACTGTTTATAGCTATTCTTAAAAAACTATTTTTTTAAAGATTTTATTTACTTATTTGAGAGAGAGAGAATGAGAGAGAGAGAGAGAGAGCACATGAGAGGGGGGAGAGTCAGAGAAGCAGACTCCCCACTGAGCAGGGAGCCCGATGCGGGACTCGATCCTGGGACTCCAGGATCATGACCTGAGCCGAAGGCAGTCGCTTAACCAACTGAGCCACCCAGGCGCCCTTAAAAAACTATTAATATGTTATATTGATCTTGTATCTAGCCATTATACCAAATTATTTTATTAATTCTACTAGTTTGTGACCTGACAAGATTATGGGATTATAGTGTTTTACTCAGTAGTCTTTAACCATCATTTTATGGCCTCCCAATGTTTCAGATGAGAAGTCTAGTGCTAATCTGATTCCCATAATGAATAAATCCTCCTTCCCCCTTGCCTTCAACCTGCTTAGGTTTTCTCTTTTTAATGTGGGTTTTATAAATTTTTATTAATCCTGCCTAGCAATTTGTGAATCTCTTCCATATGCAGAATCAAACCATTCAGCTCAGAATTTTTTTCTATTAATTGTCTAATTATTAATTTTCATTCTATTCTTTTTTTATTTGTCTGGCATTCTTATTTCCTATAATTTTAGATCTCTAGATAGCTGTCTATCTTATCTTTTAGCTTTTCCCTGAAGATTCCATCCTTTTTATTCTTGCCCTGTGTTGTGAAATTTCATTTTCTATTTGATCTTCAAGATCAATAGATCTGTCCTTGGCAGTGATCCTTCCCATTTCCAGTTTCTCTATTGACATTTTACATTTAAAAATTATATAATATGTGTCTTAGAATACATTCTATGCTTTAATTGCTTGTCCATGTGTATTAGCGATTTTTTTCAAGTTTTTTTTCCTGACTTTCAATCAATTCCATTTCAGCTGCTGCCAACTATTCCAAATCAACATTTGATCTTCTGTCAGTCTTCCAAAGTGATACATTACTTTATTTTCTTCTTTATGTATTCCATCAGCATTCATACAAGTCTAAAGAGTAGCAGGTGAGTTTGGGAAGGAAGGCATCAAAATTTCTGTCCTTGTGGCTCAGTTGACGACAAACTGGAGAGTATTACTTTCTGCTGAGGAATGGGCAGAATCTGATGGTGCCTGATTTCCTTTGTGTAAATCACAGCTCTTTCCTAAGAAAGAACCTAACCAGTGGTGCTGAGACTGATGTTAATGTAGCTTACCCTGAAATTGCGATGATGGTCAGGGTTGGTCCTTCCAGAAGCACAAGTAACACTTTCTGTGGGGATTTCATTGCTTTTTGGTGTTAGGATTTTCCCAGAGATCTGTGAATCCCATGCTTGATCTTGGCCTAGAGAAGGGCAAGTTCTCTCCCCAGCTCCTCCTTGCTGACTCTCATTGCTACAGGAAGAATGTGGTCCCTTCCTTGATCCTAGCTTCATGGCTGCTACCATGGTCTCAAAGCATCCCTGTGGTTATATGACGCTAGAAAGGGAGATGGGAAGAAGTCTAGAGACCAGCATCTTAACTGGTTACATTCGCAGGTGTTCAAACTCTCTGAGACTATCAGGTTTGAATCAAATGTTAACAATTCGCAGATATTTTCATGTAAACAACCAGCAGTGACCACTATACCATTGAGGTCATAATTACCACCTTTACAGGGAGAAAATAAGTCTCATTTCCCAAGACTCTTGGACAAAAATGCAGTTTCACGCTTTTCTTTTCGTCAACTGTAAAAACTTTGTGGGAAGGCACTACCTACTTTTTGTCATTTTCTTGTTTGTTTCCTTGAGTCTTTGGCTTTGATGAGTATGGGGTGAAAATTATACAAGGCAAAGAGCTGAACATAGAGATTCCAGTAAGGAAGAGTGGAGAGGCAAAGGGAATAAAAATGCGATAATTTCTGTAAAAATGACTTCAAGAGAGGAGGAAGTCTTATCTCTGTGTCATATAATATTTCACATGGCTCTTGCCTGTTGCTAACCATGGCTAGCAGCACAATTTCCAACAGGTAAATTATAATTTAGCCAATGTTGTGGGAGCTGTCCATGTCAACTGAGGGTCATATATGGCTTCACCTGTCAAGAGCTGCAAAGTAAATGTACATTGTTACTTTACTGAAGCACATATAATTTAAGTTTCTTGTTCTGTTCTTTACTGTGGCATTATCAAAACTTAAGCGCACACCATTTCCCTACTGAGTCATTTTCAATGCTTAAGAATGCTTTCAAGCTGTAACTGCATTAATACCTATGGTTGTACGTTCTATCGAGAATAAAAATGCATTTTTCTTTCCCTCCAGAGCTGTCAAAACTCCTGATGCTGAAGAGTTTATCTTGGAAAATGTAGGTTCTGTTACCAGTAGGAAGTGGAAAAAGTCCTTTATTTCACAATCAGTGTCATTTAAATGATGCCAGTGTTTCTTATAATTATGCACAAAACATACTTCATTAACTTTTATCTTTGTGTATTTTAGAAGGTAAAATGAAGCACTCATCTGATATGTGATATGGCAAGTTAGATATCATATTCTGTTAAAAAAAGTCATATTTGTTCAGCAAAGCCTCAGACATCAGTGGTGCTCTTTTTTATTTTTATTCTTTAAGATTGAATAGCACTAACTTCTACCTAGTTTCTCCAGAAATTTGACATTTTATATGAAGCCTTACACAGGTTGGAGCCATAGTTTTATTGCCCATTGTTACGTGTTTATAACTGACAACTAAGTAAGTAAACACCCGTTTGGTTTTAGCCACTCTGCTTCGTTCCACTGTAGTTCTGTACATTTGCTTTCATTTTATATCCTCTGCCTTTTGGATCAGAACTACTGTTCCTCAATCTTACTTTGTAAGCAATATTTAAAAACAAAATTCTTTGGTAAACCTTCTGCATTTCTTAGTCATCAGATGTTGGGATTAGATGGGTAGCCACACATTCAGTTTCTCACACTATACATGTAATGTGTTTATTATAGTTTACTTTACATGTATATTCTGTTGTCAAATGTCAGTGCATACTTGTTAGGAGATTGGCTGCCTTTTCTACATTTAGTGAATTGCAACAATGCTTCTGCTAGGAAAGTATATGATAGTGCATTTATTTTATTAAACAACAAAAAAAATCATGTCGTTATTTTAAATTGCCTGGTAACTGATAAATATTAGCTTAATTGAATAAATATAATTTGATATCATAATTTTTTTCTCTCTTTATTAAGTGTGAGTTCTAGAATTTGGTTAACAGACCTGTATTAAGCCTTATGTCTAGTTTCTACAGAACTTCTAATGGTATCAGTCCAGTCTTGGTTCAAAAAATGCATGCTATTTTATTTAATACAGAAACAAATACAGCTAATCCCCATTATTCACAGAGTCCATATTTGTGAGTATGCCTGCCAACTAAATTTTATTTGTTACCCCAAAATCAATACTTGATGGCTTTCAGATCATTTGCACACATGTGTAAAGTGGCCAAATTTTGAGTCATTTGACCACGCATATTCCCCACTGAGGCTGAACAAGCAAAGCTCTGCCTTCTTGTTTCAGATTTTATACTGTAAATAAATTTTTATTTTGCAGTATATTTAGTGCCATCTATTATTATTGTTGTTGTTATTATTAGTGATTTTCTGTTTAAAATGGCTCCTAAACATAGTGTCAACATGCTGTCTAGTGTTCCTAAATACAAGAAAGCTATAATGTGCCTTGTGGGGGAAAATACGTGTGGTGGGTAAGCTTTATTCAGGCATAAGTGTTAATGAATTAACAATATGGTACATCCAGGAAAAAGAAGAGAAAATTCACCAATCTGTACATGAGACCACTCCAGAAAGTGCTAAAGTAACGTCTATAGTGTGTGATGAAGCGATGGAAAAATGGCTCAATTTGTGGTTTCAATTGATTAAAAAAGTGCAGTGGATGACACTGTCATTAGGCTGAAAGCCAAAGAAATTTACGCTCCTGTTTACCAGGGTCAGGAGAATGGTAAACCCTTTTCTAATTGTGCTGGCTGGCTCAGATGTTTCAAAAGATAATATGGCCTGAAAAATGCTAAACTTGCAGGTGAGACCAGCTCTGCAGATCAGGAGACTGTGGAAGAACTTAGAATACACTTGCTATCTGTGGCATATAGGAAAGGGATTATGTAGAAGAGGTGATTTTCAATGCTGACAGGACTGGCTTGTTTTACAAGGAATTTGGCAAATGACCCATATAACACAAATCGTATTTGGTTGAGGAAATGTGATCGGAGTCTTGTCGTCCTGCTGTTTCTTCTGCCTGGAATGCATTTGCTATCATTCCCTTTTGGTCTGGTTAATACTTTCTAACCCTTTAAAACTTCCCTGACTCCTGCCGCTTTCCGAATTTTTTTTTTTTTTTTTTTTTTGTGCCTCTGTCCCATTTCAGGTGGAATCGTTTATCTGCTCTTCTTTGTTCTTATAGGCCATCTTTCTCATAGATTGCAGCACACTGTATGAAACATATCACTATATATATCCACCAGACTGTGAACTCATTTATGGCACTGAACGTGTATCTTAATTATAATCGTATGCCAGTGTCTCATGCAACACTTGGAACATTTTAGTTTACTAATAATTGTTGAAAAAATAAGTAAATGAATCAGTATTGCTATTAGAGCAGATAACATTATATGTGTATAATTTAGACAACACAAAATTATAGTAAGTCCAATAATATTTAATAAATCTGATAATAATCAAGACACCTACATGCTCATAGAATTTATATATCTGGGTAACTTTATAAATTAATGTTCTCACCTGAATGTTGAATAGTTATGGTTTTGTTCCTGCAGAACTGATAAAAGAAACCGCAGGAATAACTTCCAAAACATTCTGTAAAATTAACAGGGAGCTGGCTTCTTGATAAACTTGAAGAAGTTTCTAACTTGCTTATGCATAATGCCCAGGAAACACTACTCAAAGACAACATAAAAAAAAATAATAAGGACCCGAAGCAGGTACTATTATGATAATTACACAACATTCTGTCCTGATTTTCTGATTCATGAGAAATTTAAAAAAAAATGCAAACAATGAAATTCTCCCTTGAATGATGAAGCAAGGAGAGCCAAACCAGAAGTTATATCAATCCTTTCTTGTAGCAATGGCACTTTGCAAAGAGGTCCATACACATCAGTCCTATATCCTGTATTAAGATTAAAAAATTTGGAACCTTAAGATTTATTTAAAATTTCGATATATTTGCAGTTTCATATCCTACCATTAAAGGTTGCAGTTTTCCAAGACTTAGTCGTAGCTTTCTTCTTCTCTCTATTATCATGTGTTTTTATCCATGTCCATTTCTTCAATTACCATTTATAAGAGTATTATTCTCTAATTTATGTGTAATCTATATCTCTCATCTATGACCTAGGTCTCTATATTCAACCATTAATGTAGCTTCTGTGGATTTATTGAAAGCATCTCAAACTCAATATTTCTAAATGTACAATCATACTTTTCCTTTCCAAACTGGTTTTCTGGGTGACACCATTCAGTGAACAGCACTACTATGCATTTAGACATGCAGCTCTGGTCTGGGAGTCTGTTTTGCCACTTTCCATGTCTCCAATATCCAGTATAGTGCCATGCCCTCCATATTTGGCTTCTTGATTGGATTTTCAACCCACCTCTCTCAGCTTCCAGTGTACTACCCTCAGGCAAACTACTATGAATGCACACCTGGAATGCTATAATAGCCAACATCCCTTTGGCCCCACCAATAAATGTCCACATTTGCATTAGGCTTCTCCAGATAAATAGAACCACTAGAATGGATATGTGTATATATATGTACATATACATAGATATAGATATAAATAAATCGTACCTGCTTCAGGTCCTTATTTTTTTTTTAAAGTTGTCTTTTTATATAAAAAGGGAAGGAAGGAAGGAAAGAAGGGAGGAAGGAGGGAAGAAAGGGGTGAAGGAAAGGGAGAAGGAAGGGGGAAGGAGAGAAGGAAGAAGAAAGGAAAGGAGGAAGGAAGGAGGGAATGGATTCATGAAATTACAGAAGCTGGCCAGTCCGAAATCTGCCTGGTTTGCTGCATTCCCAAAGAGGAGCTGGAGCTGCAGTTCAAATCTGAAGATTGCTGTCAGAATTTCTTCCTGTGTGTTCTCTCTAGGCCTTCACCTGATTAGATGAGGCCCTCTCATCTTATGGAGGACAATCTGCTTTACTCAAAGTCCACTGATTTAAATGTTAATCTCACCCAAAAACACCCTCTCAGAAACATCCAGAATATTTGACCACATATCTAGGCCCTGTGGCCCCACCAATTTGACACACAAAGTTACCCATCACAATATTACAGCTAGAGTTATACTTTTGTATTAGATAATTCAGTCATGGCAGACTTAGTGGGGCTTCTAATGGCCTGGCAGCTGCTTGCTTCAGCTTCGTCAGACAGCACCCCTCTGCCTCTAATGACATCTCCGCTGAACCTTCTCTGATATGCCAGAATATGTCAAATCTCCCCAGTATAGGTCCGTATAGCACTATTTACATTTCATTCGGAACACCGACCACACTTGAAAATTTATATTATTTTGGTAGTGATTTGATGTCATATTTTAAGCTCTATGAGAGCAGAACCAATATCTAGTTTTGCTTCTATCTGTATTTTGCTCATCATAGTATTTCAAGCACAAAGCACATCAAAAGTAATAATACTGTTGAATGAATGGATGAGAATCAGAATGCCCAAATGTCCAAATGCATTTCCTCAGTGAACTTCATTGTGCTAGCCACAAGAAAGGACACACAACATGAAAAGTATATGAAAACTAAGGAATAATTTCAATAACACTCAGCATGTTGTACTTCCATTCATTACCTAATTTCTTTCGTAAATTCTCTTTGGTATCAACCCTCAAGATATTGAATATCCTGTTTCTTTTCTCTGAATATATTCCATACTCACTTTTTTTTTTTTAAATTTTATTTATTTGACAGAGAGAGAGACACAGCGAGAGAGGGAACACAAGCAGGGGGAGTGGGAGAGGGAGAAGCAGGCTTCCTGCTGAGCGGGGACCCCGATGTGGGGCTCGATCCCAGGACCCTGGGATCATGACCTGAGCCGAAGGCAGACACCTAACGACTGAGCCACCCAGGTGCCCTCACTTTTTTTTTTTTTAAATGTATCCCCATGCAGGATCTTTGTAAGTGTAGTATTATCAACTATTTTCTAGGTAAGGAAAATCAATTTAGTTCAGTACATAACCTGATCAGGAACCCATCCCTATTCAAACCTGGGAAATTACTGTCACCCAGGATTTCCCAGCATCCCAGCTCTCCCTTATCTGGAGATTGCCAAGAAATGTGGTTTTAATGCTAGCAGCATACTGTGTATTCAGAGAGTACACAAAGCCACAGGCTAGAGAACTCTAGTAAGAAACTTTCTTAGTAAATGCAAGAAAGAAAACTCTTCTGTAGACATTAAGACTAAAGGGATATGAGCAGCAGGAAGTTTTAGCACTGAATTTTAGAATTTGAGCCAAGGAAACAACATGAAGAGGAAGTTAAACAATGTGAGGTTTTAAAGAGAAAAGGCAACTACTGTGGTCTAGAAATCAAAATATTGTAAAGAAACAAAAGCCATAGTAAAGTGGGTAATATAGATAGTAAAGTTAATGAAAAGCAGAGTGTTGAAGGAGACTAACAAGGAAAACCTAAGTACCTGTTACCTTGTAATAGAAAACATGAGGAATCATGAGAGAAAATGAGGCAATCATAAAGTGAAGGCTAAAGAAAGAGGAACTAAGGAATAAGTATTGATATTTTTCATAAAGGAAAGAAATATCACTATCTTGGATTAGAAAAAAGATAGGGAGTAAGTTTTTTCAGTATAAAATCACCAATGAGAAGCTGCTGGTAATGGTACCATTATTAGAAGATTCTCTCCCTCTCTCTCTCTCTCTCTCTCGATTTATTTATTTAGTTTTAGAAATAGAGAGTACATGGGATGGGGAGGGGAAGAGGAAGACGAGAGATAACATCTAGCAGACTCCCCACTAAGCAGGAAGCCTGAGCCCTATACTGAGCCACCCAGGTGCCCCTAGAAGATTCTCTTTTAATGTTATAAGTTCTGATTAAGATTCTCTCCTTGAGCAACCTCTACTCTGGCTCTTCTGAACTCTCTTCTCAACTAGGCCTTGATTTTTAGTCTTTCATGTTCATCTCTACATTGTCCAATGTTAGCAAGAATCCTCCTAAGTCAGTTTAGCCTGAATCTCCCATCTTTGATATCTGATTAACCTGGAGCTCTGATGATCAAGTCTTACCATCCCCAGCATTCCCCAGTGATATCTGGTCACCCCCACCTGCCTTCAGCAAGAATCTGTTACATCAGTTTAGCCAGAATCCCCTTTATCCCCAGTGTTTCCTTTTAGTAATTTTCTTTTTTTTTTTAAAGATTTTATTCATTCATTTGAGAGAGAGAGATAACGAACAAGTAGGCAGAGAGGCAGGCAGAGGCAGAGGGAGAGGGAGAAGCGGCTCCCCGATGAGCTGAGCAGGGAGCCTGATGCGGGGCTCGATCCCAGGACCCCGGGATCATGACCCGAGCCGAAGGCAGCGGCTTAACCGACTGAGCCACCCAGGCGCTCCTCCTTTTAGTAATTTTCTATCCATCCTCATCCTGCTACTTGGTTATGAATTCCTACTTTTCCATGTTGTATTCATAGTTGAACCCAATCTCTCTTCCCTATTATAAAACCTGTTGCACTCTACCGGCCCTGTTGAACACTCATCACAATAGCTCTCTTAAATAAAATCTGCCTTACTTCTTACATTATTACATGGATATAGTAAGAGATAAGTATATCCAACATGCAAACATAGTGCTAGGATTACCAAAACTAAAAGAGAACAGCCTCTAGCTCATAAATCTATTATGTTCCAAGAATTACTTTGTGATATATTTCTTGGAATGAAGAATATATGTTTAAAGCAAATAATATCTGTTAAATAGGAACTACATTCCTAGATGAAACTCCCCAAATATATTTGTCCTAAAATGCAAATAAAATATTAAGTTTTGACATGACACCATTAGACTGTTATTATTATTTATTGTTGCTATTTTTATTTTCTCATCTGAAGAGTGGTGTTTGAGGACACAAGCTTAAATTTGAAGAGAGTAAGGAAATAGATGAAAATATCTTGATAAATCTGAGGGGAATTTGAGTTTGAAGAATTTTCAAATACTTCAGGTGTTGGAAACACCGAAGTCTAACTTTATCTAACATTGGAAGTTGCCAATAAAAATATTTATTAAACAACAACCTTGTGCCCACATTTATCTTAGAAGTCAGCAATCCCAAGATGAAAGCATTCGGTCCTTGCCCTTAAGGAACCCAAATTTATTTGTAACTTCTGTTTTCTCCATAGAGATGGATTATGAACTCTACTCCTTGACTTATGACTTAAGCTGTTATGTTTCATGGCACCCTACTATGAGAAGAGAAGACAAAGAAGAAAGAGGGAACAAACAGAAAAATGTGTGTGTGCGTGCATGAAGTAAGTGAGTTTTGCGCTAGTCAGGGAAAGAAGAAAAGGGACTGTACCAGTTTCCTATGGCTGCCATAACAAATTACCACAGACTTGGTGGCTTAAAACAATGGAAACTTATTCTCTCCTATTTATGGAGACCTCAAGTCTAAAATGAAGGTGTCAACGGGCCACACTCCCTTCAAAAGATCTAGGGGAAATTTCTTCCTTTGCTCTTCCAGCTTCTGGTGTTTTCAGGTATTCCTTGGTTCCCAAAAACACCATTCCAATCTCTGTCATTGCCTTTGCATGGCGTTCTCTGGGTCTCTTATAAGGGCAGTTGTCACTGGATTTAGGACTGACTCATGTAATCTAGGAGGATCTCATCTCAAGATCCTTAATGTAATTGTGTCTTTAAAGACCCTTTTTCACAGGTTCTGGTGGTTAGGATACAGACATATCTTTTAGAGGGCCTACTACTGAACTCACTAGAGGAGTGAAAACTGGAGTCCTTTCTCTATGAGGAGACAATTGTAACAGAGGGATAAACTGAGTTTAGAAAGAAAAACACCAAGGGAAAAAGCAAAACAATGAAAGAGTTTCTGGAAAATAAAGTGACTAGGAGAGGAGGAGGCAGATTCTTATCTGCAGTGTCACAACTGGACAAGTACACTGATTGAGTTTCACAGGAACTAAAAAGGACGCATAGTGCTTTGGGACATGGGTATAAAATTATAAACATGTGCCTAGTTGACTCTTCCTCTATATTGGACTATATATTTAAAAATCAGGGTTTTGTTCATCGTGGAGTATCTTTGAAGTAAAACAAAGGTTTTTCAAATTAGCTGATTATCAGTCAGATTGATCTAGGGAGCTTACAAATAAGAATCCTTTGATACTCCCCCCAACTCTATTGAATCAGTTGATTTAGAAGTTACTATCCTACTATACAGGCAGGAGAATCAGAGAAATATAATAACAGGTCAACAAAATGTCCTTTGAAAGGGGTTAGCCCTGCTTTTTGTCTAAGAGTAAATAAAAATATAGCTCCATTTTTGCAGCAGGGTTTGAAATTTCTAAGTTGTGCATTTCATAGCAGTAAGCAAGTGCCAGGTAGTTTTGTACATGGAAGCACTAACTATATCAAGTGCTTTGAACAAAGAAAGCTATATGGCATTTCTCAATTGGAAGAACCCAGATATTCTCAGGGAAAGTGACCATTTTCTTTTTTTGTGGCGAGACCTTATGTTATAAGGAAACTTGGAATCTGTATCAGGTTTTGGAGGCATATTAAAGTTCTCTTAGAAAGAAAAACATAAGCTAAAGAAATGCGTTATCTTCACTCTGCGTCCTTTTTTTTTTCCCTTTTATGTTGGCATTAGCAGCCTTATCCATACCAGAAGCATTTGCAACTACACAGCAGGGACCATCCTCAGTTTATATTACACTTGACTCAGCACTCTACAAAACCCATGTGTTTTCAAATGTTTTTCCATATAATGGCCATCAGCTTTCAAATATATGCAATCTGCAGGCAAATAACACGTGGTTGATTTTAATTGAAACAGATTAAATATTAGTTCCAAAAATAAACGTGTGAACATAACACCGTATTAGCATTTGCCTCCATTTGTATGGTGAGATGGGAAACACTTTCCTCTTTAGAATTTGACATAGCACGCAGGGCTACAGTGTAAAACTTCAAGGTAGTGCAACCCTCTACAGACGCTAGACCTCAGCAGGAGAACTATCCTCAAACCGAAGGTTTTAAAAGGACACAGATGAATACATTGCTGAAAGTAAGTTGGGGTGGAATTCATGGAATACTGCCATGGCCTGTTAAAAAAAAAAACAACTGAATTCTGTTCTCGAATTAATATCTGCTATGTTGCATCTGTGATGTATGAATTCCCAAAAGGCTTCCACTCTGAATTCTGAATCATATTTTTTCTTCTTGCTTCAAATTCTCCATGGTAGATTGAGATGGATACATCTCTGAAACACCCTTGCCACTTGTCCGTCTCATAGATGTTTGCATGATTACTAGCTGACCTAGAATTGGGAGAAGAAATGTAAGAAAGAATTTGGCAGCTGACCCAACCATATCTATAATGGGAAGAATCTGAGAGTCAGAGACAGGAAAAGGATGGTAGATATACTGTCTCATGGGCACTGTGGAATGAGATTCCCTCTACTGAAATGCATTTGAACGATACTGAAACTGAACATTTCTGGACTCTATTCCTCATGGGATTGGCAGCTATAGAGTATCACATAAGAAGGGAGGTAAGGCAACATGTTGAGTTAACCATTGCTTTAGCAGAATACTAAGAAGCATTGCATTGCATATGCATGGTTGTACATGCATACATAAATGCATATCTGGAATTATTTTAAAAGATGGTAATGAAAGTGTAAATGGTAAAATAAATTACATGAAGAAAAGTGATATAAAGATATAAAAGAGAGTGTAAGCAGGAAGAAAGAAAAAGAAAGAAAGAAAGAAAGAAAGAAAGAAAGAAAGAAAGAAGAAAGAAAGAAACAAGAAAGAAAGAAAGAAAAGACAAGAAAAGAAAACCCTGCTTATTTGCCTATTTCTCTCTTCTTGCCACAAAAAATTGAACCTAAATTCCAGTGTCTGATATCCTCTTGATAACTGAATCCTAGAAGATGTACTTTGAAAGACTTGGCTGTTAATCTGATACTAATTCAAGCCTTTGAGTTCAAAAATTGGATTGGAAATCTTTTAAGAGCAGCTTTCTCATGAGATTTCCATTACTTCTATTCTTACTGATAAGCCACAGGTATCAGAGAAACATCCATTTGTGTGCTATCTTTGGATCCTTCACTACAAGAGAAGAGGTACAGAAAAAAAGATGGAGTTTGCTTTGATTCAAGTTTCAGAGGAAACTTTCAATCAATTCGAATTTTGTCTGAAGCCACTCTACTATAATAGCTTAAAGTCTTTATTAGATACTCGTATGATGCTACCTTCAATGTAATATGCCAACTTCAAGTGAGAGAGTTGATCTATTCTATCTATTCTAATGGAGAGGGTCTAGTTCTGATTCTATTCCTGACCTATGAAATTGACCTTGGATAAGTAATTAATTTACTTTATTTTTCAGTTTCCTTACCTCTATAGTGCAGCTAGTTTCTTTAAAGAAGCATAGTCTGCAATGCGATTTGAGTTCCTTGATCAAAGTTGACATTTATATATGTAGTATTATTAATACTTAAAAAGCATTTATATATACATATATGCTGGCTGTGATATCACTTTTCACTTTTCAAGTAAGAGTAGCTTGTCAGGAGAGCTAGCTGTATGTTAAGGGAATATGCCTAAGTGTGTGGTTCCAATGGCCTATTGGATAATACACATAAGCCTCTTTCAGTGAGCACATAGGTACTTTTTACATAAAGTGCTTGAGAAATGCATATTCTTCTTGTTTTTTTTTCTCCTCTGAGCATGATTCTGCCAGTGTCACTAATTTTCTATCAGCAGAGGAGTTTTATTTGGCCATTGGTGTGATATCAATACCTTAACACTGAATTATGGCAATGGCCTATTTTTTTCCCAGTCCATACCCTGATGCCTCACCTGCTCAGTATAATTACAGTGACAAGGGAACAGTGTTTATCTTTTGCATGCTGGAAAGAAAGGACTCAAAACAGCTTTAATTTTAACCCCACTGAATCCTCTTGGAGATCCCAATTAATAGGATTAATAGGATGAAACCCCCTTCCTGAGAATTATCGATATATTTTAAATATGAATTTACACTGCAAAGTCAATCCTGGGGGCAGAAATAGGAAAGAGTTGCTACAGTTTCTAATTCTGTAATAAAAAAGAACATTTTCCTCAATCAATTCCTACATCATAGGCTGTAAATAAAAATATCACTAAGAACATGTCTTCCTCAGAATGATGTACTCCCTGTGGTATGGCATAATGAGGCTGAATATGCTACAGATATTGAATAAGTAACAAGCTGATTGAGAATTCAGCTCTATTAAGTACAGAAGCAGGGATTTTTTTTTAAAAAGTCCCTTATACTAAAATAATGCACAGTTGCACAAGTTAACTTTGTTTGTGTCTTCTTTGTGAAAGATAAAACTTAAAGTGCAGTCTGTTTTTATATACAGTGTCCGTTTATTTCAAAGACTTTTTTTTTTTTTTTGCTCCTCTAACCTGATGCTCTACTGATACAGATAAAAATAGAGGATGTAGTTTTGTGTTTACTTAAGGTCAAAATCTAGGATGTTGGCATTCTACTATGATGCTTAAGAGGTGATGCTTTCTTCTATAAAAGCTATGGTGTATTTGTGGCTATAAGCCAGTAGGTGGGACTTACAATTATGTGCTAAAAGCAGGGAGTATATACAGAAAGTGAAAGAGGCATTGAGATTCCTTCACTACATTGTCCACCATGTTTAAGAATATACGAAGAATATAAGAATTTAAGAAGTAAAATTCAAAACAATGCCATTTGTCCTTAATTTTGTCATTGTCTATTTTCTATTGTTTGTTTTAATTACACATCACAACTAATTTTACTCCTCATTTCCATGGCAGAAATAAGCAGATATGAAATGTAAAATTTTTGGTCTAGTCATGCGGATCCTATTGATTATGCATTAAAATCACCACGTGGTCCTACCCATTAATCATGCTATTATCAGTTAAATATAAATATGCGACTATAGTGTGCATACACATACACACACATACACAGACACATTTACTGTTAGAGTACATTGTGCTAGCACAGAAGATTCATGCATACAATCATTGAAAGAATAGAAATCACTGATTAGAAAGAAACAAAAAGTCTAAAATCATTCTTAACGCTTACTATTTTCAGCAAATCCTCATTGAGCATCTAATATGTGTTTGACGTGTTCTAGGTATTGCAGTAAAGGAAGTTACTAAAACATAGACCCCAATCTCTGCTTTATGGCAGAGGAGGAGACTGACAATATACTACATAACTAAATAAAATCAATGCTGTGTTGTATAGTAGGAGGCATATATTATAAGGCTAAGAAGAAAAATAAACCCAACAAGTAGCCATTATAACTTCAGACAAGATAGTCAAGGAAGACTTCAGTGAGAAGGTATTTCTGTTTCCTATTGTTGCTGTAACAAACGAGCACAAACCTAGTGGAGAAAAGCAATACAAATTTATTCTTACAGTTCTAAAGGTCAGCTGTCTAAAATCAACTTGGCAGGACAGTGCTCCTTTTTTGCCTTCATGGGAGAATTGGTTTCTTCATATTTTCAGCTTCTAGAAGCTGCCTGCATTTCTTGGCTTGTACCCCCTTCCTCATACCACTCCAACCTCTTGCTCTGATTGTCTCATGTTCCAAAACTTACTCTGATTCATGACCCCCTTTTATAGGGACCCTTGTGATTAGATTGGACCTGCCTGGATAATCCAGGATAATCTCCTTATCTCAAGATTCTTAATTATATTTGCAAAGTTGCTATTCCCATGTAAGGAAAAATATTCACATGCTCTAGAGATTAGGACATTACTATCTTGGTAGCACAGGGGGGATCATGAGTCAACCCTCCAGAGAAGGTAAAAATTTTTTTAAAATTTTTAAAAATTTTTTTAAATTTTTAAATTTTTAATTTTTAAAAATCTAAGACAGTGGGGGACCCAGCCATGCTATATATTTAGGGGAAGAACTTTCTAGGAAGAGTGAAAAATAAATTCCAAGGGACTGAACAGGAGTATTCTTTATATGTTCAAAGAACAGGAAGAAAGCCATGGGGAGAGTAGTGAAGTCAGAAAGGTGAAAGTGTTATAAGAAGGGACATAAAACATCTAGGATGTGTGGGACACCTGCGTGGCTCAGTCGGTTAAGTGTCTACCTTCAGCTCAGGTCATGATCTTAGGGTCCTGGGATCGAGTCTCCACATTGAACACTTGAGTAGAGACCCAATTCACTGGAGGAAGAGAAGTTAAGAATAGAAGAGGATTAGGGCATTGAGAAAATAATCTGTGTGATTATTGTGACCACCAGTAATGACCACCAACAAGAATAGTGTTGACAAGGGGTGTCTGGGGGGCTCAGTCATTTAAAGTCTGCCTTCAGCTCAGGTCATGATCCCAGGATCCTGGGATCGAGTCCCACATCAGGCTCCCTGCTCCACGGGGGCCTGCTTCTCCCTCTCCCTCTGCCTGCCACTCCCCCTGCTAGTGCTCTCTCTCTGTCAATAAATAAATAAATAAATAAATAAATAAATAAATAAATAAGTAAAATTAAATCTTAAAAAAAAAAAGAACAGTGTTAGAGTTACCAACAAACCAGGTACTAATGCATTTATGGAATGTTACTAGTACATGGAGGATCAACAGGTAGCTACAATGTGGAGGGCAGTGGATGTCTTGGTCTGGAATGAGATTCAAAGCTGAGAAAGTTTTTAAGTGAGGGCAGCGGCAATATAGAACAAGGAGGAAAGATGCCCCATCTCCAGGATTATGTTTTGAGAAAGCTTCTAAGAGACATGTCACATTACAGAATAAGATTTCATTGGAAAAAGAAGGTGAAAAGAATATTCAAAGAGAAGATTGAGATTAATGATGATTCTGGTGAGGATGAAGCCCCTTAAAATATCCTTTCACGGAAGTGAGGCAGGCTTCGATAAATTTAAAAAGATTGAAATCATATAGAATATATTCTCTAGCCACAAAGGAATTAAATTTGGAATAAATTACTAAAAGATATCTCTAAAATCTCTAAGTAATTAGAAGTGAAACAACTCAGTTATAAATAATTACAAGGGAAATTAGAAAACATTTTTTACCCAAATGAAAATAGAAACACATACTATCAAAATTTGTGTGATGAAGATAGGTAGATGTCAGAAAAAAATTGTAAATTTAAATGTTTATATTAAAATAAAGGAAGATTCTTGTATCAACAATCTAAGTTTCCAATATAGGAAGCTAGGAAAATAAAAGCAAATTAAATCAAGATAAGTAGAAGGTAGATATTAACAAAGGTCAGTAATCAATGAAAAAAGAGATAAAGAGAAAATAGTAACAAAAAAGAAAATATGGATAAGATGAGCTTCATCAAAGTTAAACATTTTGTCTTCAACAAAAATCATTAAGAAAGTGACAGGAAGTTGTTTTGTTAGATATTTTCAGTACATATATTTTTTATAGTTTTCTATCCAGATATATAAAGAACTTTGAAAGTTCAAAAACAAGAAGACAAAAATATATAATAAACAATGAGTCAAAGATTAAGAATATATTTTATAAAATAAGCTATATGGATGATCAGTAAGCACATAAATGATTCTCAGCATATGTAGTAAATTAAAACCACAATGCAATACCACCTACACACCCACCAAAATGGCTAAAATTAAAAATATAAACAATATCAAGTTTTGGCAGGGTTGAAGAATTACTGGAACTCATACCTTGCTGGAGAGATCGTAAAATTGTGCACTTTGGAGAGCTGCTTTTAACTTATAAAGTTAAACCTATATTTACCATATGACCAAGAAATTACACTCCTAGTTATTTACGCAAGAGAAATAGAAACATATATCCACAAAAGACTTGTACAAATGTTTATAGACATGTAAAAAAAAACCCCACACATGTCAATCAACAAATCTATGGATAAACAAACTACAGTATACTCATAATATGTAATATTACTTAGCTATGAAAAAAGATATCAATCACTAGTATATGCAACAATGTGGAAGAATTACAAAATCATTCTGACTGAAAGTAGCTAGATACCTAAGAGTACCTACTGTAAATTCTGTTGTATGAATTCTAAAACAGACAAGACTAACTTGTAACCACTGAAATCAGATTAGTGAACGTGTGGAGAGGGAAATAGGAGTCATTTGGATTGAAAACAGGTAAGGGAATTTGGGGGCTGGCAGAAATTCCTATATTGATTGAAACAGTGATTACACAGTAGACATAATTGTATAAATCATCAATCATTCATATCCACTATACCTCAATAAAGTTAAAAAATGAATTGCTTGATATCTGTTATTTTATTGTATATCAAGGAAATCAGCAAAAGAATATTTTTAAGAAACTAAAACATCATTTTTTTTGTTTTGTGCCTTTTATAATTCTTGTGTTGGGGTAGTTTGAGATGATGGTTAGCTTTGTTTAATATCTTATGGCATTTTCACAACCAATGCAATGTAGTTATTAAGAACATTTCCAATAACTTGATAAAGCAGATTAGTTTTATTGAAAATATGCCCTTTGGTTCTAAAATATGTCTAAAGGAAATTTTACATGTCTGGGTTTTTTTTTTCTTTTTCTCCTTTGGTGACTAATTAACCTTAATTAAATTTAATTACAAAGTTTATCATAATGACAAAAATGTATACTCATCTGTTCTATCTTCATGCCTCCCATTTCCACCTTAAGGAAAAAATAAAATTGGTTTCTGTTTTGAGTAGATAGTAGAGGCACATAGGATGATTGAATAAAGCATTATGTTTGTCTATGTTTCTTAGAACATAGTATATTTAAGTTGAATTAAATTAAAGAGATTTTATTGTTCGTGGTCCAATGACAATGTATAACCCTGAATAATTATTTTTCTTCCCAAATCATCTTTGTTTTTTTTTAAGAATTATTGCTACTCCAATAGCTGGCTTTTGATTTCCATTCTTAGACTTTCTGTTGGTTGCACAAGATTGTCTTCCTTTTACAGCTTTCTCTCTCTTCTCATCACCAACCAGTCCTACAATGGTGGGGGGTGTGGTATTGGAACAAAACTGCAGGGTCTTCCGGATGCACTCAGTGGTAAGAAACCAAATTGACAAGGCAAGAAACAATAAATGTTGGAGAGGTTGTGGAGAAAGGGGAACCCTCTTACACCTCTGGTGGGAATGCAATTTGGTTACAGCCACTTTGGAAAACAGTGTGAACGTTTTTCAAAAAATTAAAAATAGAGCTACCCTATGACCTAGCAATTGCACTACTGGGTATTTACCCCAAAGACACAGATGTAGTGAAAAGAAGGGCCATATGCACCCCAATGTTCATAGCAGCAATGTCCACAATAGCCAAACTCTGGAAAGAGCTGAGAAGCCCTTCAACAGATGAATGGATAAAGAAGATGTGGTCCATATATACAATGGAATATTACTCAGACATCAGAAAGGATGAATACCCAACTTTTGCATCAACATGGATGGGCCTGGAGGATATTATGCTAAGTGAAATAAGTCAAGCAGAAAAAATCAATTATCGTATGGTTTCACTTATTTGTGGAACTTAAGGAAAAGCATGGAGGACACTAGGAGAAGGAAGGGAAAAATGAAGGGGGGAAATTGGAGGGGGAGACAAACCATGAGAGACTATGGGCTCCAAGAAACAGAGGGTTCTAGAGGGGAGGGGCATGGGGGGATGTGTTAGCCTGGTGATGGGTATTAAGGAGGGCACGTATTGCATGGAGCACTGGGTGTTATACGCAAACAATGAATCATGGAACACTACATTAAAAACTAATGATGTACTGTATGCTGACTAACATAACATAATAAAATTAAATTAAAAAAAATAAAAAAAATTATCTCTTTGAAGATGATAGAGTGACCCCCAAATAAAGAACATCAAAGTTTCAAAACCAGAAAAAAAAAGAAACCATGTTTCTTTTGCTTGTATCTCACAAACTATTTTCCTCATCTTATTTACTGAAGCTAATCTGTCCTTAAATGAATGAGATCATGTTTATGTTGAAAAAAGCCCTGCCCTCCCTGAGTGTTTTTCTGTTCTCTCCTTTTAAACCATTTCCTTTAGTCTCTAAATGTAGCTCACCCTGCAAATTTTTCCTTGGTATCTCAGGAAAAAACACCAAATAAGAAGAGATTTATTTATGTCTTTACTTTTAAGCTGTAAATCTCTTAGGATTAATGAGAATATATTCTGCATATTGTATCGTGTCTAATACAGTGTCATTGTGTGGTAAATATTAAAGACATTAAGAAAAATGAATGTCAGGAATTTATTCAGTTCAAGAATAATTGTTCTATCCAAATGAAATGAATTTCAATTTATGGAGATAGAGAGGCCTGGAAAAAACGATACTCTCAGCCTGAAGAACTAACAAAATTATCTACTATTTACTATGGAGCTGAAATGGTTTCAGTGGACCCGATTTCGGCATGACTGCAAAATCTGGAAGCATTTTATTAAGAAAAAAAAAAAGGAATGGGAGAACCTAACAACAAAACAAGTTACTTTATTCTTTTACATTTGCTCCACAAAAATATATATATTTGAAAAGTTACTTTTATTTTCTTCCCATTCATTTTCATAGTAATATAAAAATCACCTTTTTGGATAAAAGCCTATTTTGTAGGCTCAGTAGAAAAATCTGGACCAACTGACTTCAATAGCTCTGGTCATTGGGGTACTAATTATAACAAGTTAAAAATAGGCATATATATCTTCCTTTTTTTTTTTTTTTTTTCCTGCTGGATGCTACAGATGGATTGTGCCTCTGGCAGCTCATAGTTCTCTTTTAAGAAGGCAAAGTTCAATAGCATTTATAGCAAACAGAAGAGGCATTCTCTGGCAGAATGGATGATCTGAATTTGTGTTTGAATCACACAATGGCCACTGCCGGTGTGTGCGTCCCAGTTATTGCTCTTGGTCCATGGCCTGATAAGGTGACTGAAAGAAGAACATATCCACCAGGTAGTAGAGCAGGATGGCATTGGGAACATCTGACTTCTGGCTGACTTTCATAACCTCTCCGTGGAACACTGACATATTTCCAGGGATATCCACCGGCCTCCTTTGTGTGAAACCAACCAACCCACAAACTTCCATCTGTAAGAAACATGTAAGTAAACCATAGAGTATAAGATATGAACATTACTGAGTGAGAACAAAGCTAAGATGTTGTGTAGACTACAACCCTCCTTGTATCCTGAAGGTGGCACACACAAGTCATAAAAATTGAGAGCACTGTGAAAAAAATATTTCAACATACGATTCCTTCTTATTTTATTTTTTAATACTAGTAATACTTATTTTTTCACTACATTAACTAACATTTGGTGCTCACTGTGTGCCAAGCACTGTATTAAGTGCTTTGCATGACTTATTTTAAGTAATACTGGCAAGAGTCCTGAATCAGCATTTCATGGAGAATGAAGTAATCATTTCTCTCTCCTGGTCTGTGCCTGACTTCACCTCCTTGAGGAAACTTCCAGTCAAAGGGAGGCACAAGATGAATATTTGTTCACTCCTGGATCACATTCGTGGTGATAAACTGCCATAGCCCAGCTCTTGTGTGGAATGTCAAACAAGGCTCGTGCATGCCTCTCATTCAGAGAAATGGAAAACTAATTTCTGGAGTCGAGAGAACTGGGTTTACTACCAAATAACGTGTGACTTAGGTCTCTTTCGTAACCTTTCCAAGCTTCTGTGTTCTCACGTATAAAAGGAGATACTCCCCAAATCTCATACACCTGAAGTTTAATGTGTTAGGAATTGAGAAATGCAGGTTAGGGCCTTCTGTCCAAAACTGTCTCTTCTATTACCTAAAACGAGAATAAAATAAATGTATGTTTTTTGTTTATAAATATTTTACATCTCAAAATTGTATATTAAAATGGCTATTCGTATGTTGGTTGGGCCCCAAATAATCTTGAGACGCTGGTTAATAGCTGTCCGTGAGCAGGTTACTGGTGGTGCTTGTATGCATGAGGTATTAGAAGAACCAAGAAAGGGGGAAGTCATGCTGAAGGTGGAGAAGTCACACAGACCTTTAATCCAAGCAGGGACTGATGTGTGCATTGTCTGCAGCACACCCTTCTGGTTACCTGATCCTAATTACTCGGTAGCTGTTTTATAGCTCTGAAAGTTGTAGATAACTGGGCGCACTGCAAAATAATTCTTGTCTATAGAAGTGCAAATTAATCCCACTGGTGGAGGAAGAACCTCTTCTGAGCCCAGGAAATAACAGTTTTGCCCCCATTCCTACACTCGTTTCACTATTTCTACGTATAAAAGTATCTGTCCTTGGATTCCCCTTTGAATGGGTGGTAACACCTCACTGGTTTCTTCATTAATGAGTGATATAAAATCTTTAATATGTGATCATTTTTATAACTGTATGAGAGTTGTGACTTTACCCTCTTTAAAAAAAATATCTTTTCACACTCAAGCCTCAGTGTTGGCTTTCTTCTCTCCTTGGGCACATTTATTGCACACGTACGAATAAGCAGAGCTTCCCCACGGGGCATCATGGCAATGCTCCCACCAGACACAGTAAAGCCAATGTGTGACTTTGAGAAAAGAGGCTGGCGGGTTTGGACATACTGTTCCCTCTCCCTGTAACCTTCCCATCCTCTTTGTTTCTCTCTTCTTTGCTTTATTTCTTTCTGCCTTGTGAAGTAAAATAAATGAGATGATTTTTTCATTATGATGAATGACATGAGCATAGGTAGATTGCCTCTCATTTATAATAACATTGATAAAGTAGTTGAATTAAAAAGATGATTTTTCAATGCTACAAAGATGAAATACCTCTCCTTATCAAAAGGGGGGAAATGTGACATGCCACTTCGTTCTGATCGAGATCTCTTACTCTACAAATCTCAAACAGAATGCCCAGAGTCAGTGGAGTGATTCGGTGACCTGTTCTGTGCAGACAGGAAGGAGGGAAGAGTCTGGAAGGAGCTAAGGTACCCGACTGCCGTAATGGCTTCAGTCACAACTGCTGGGCTGACAGCTGAATTAAATTGAAAGATATGCCTGCCAGGTTATTTGGAAGACTTTCTTTTTCTCACCCCATTATATGTTCTCAACTTTGTGTTATGTCATTGTGATGAAATGAGGAATCACAGAGTAAAAACCTAGCTTTTAGTTCAACAATTGAAACCATTCCCTACCCCACTGTAATACTCCATGTATTTTCTAACTATAAAGAGAGATAAAAACTACTACAGAATGGACACATTCAATCATTTATATTAAAGTTGGATATGACCCATTACTTTGACCGTGGCCTTTATTTTTCTTCATCTTGGGACTAATTTTATGAGAATGGTAAAGTCACTATTCTGTCATTACACTTATGTCAGAAAAATTAAAGCTGTATCTACATAACCAAAGTGAAGATAGTTGATAACGATTATCTGTGTTTTCTTTTACCCTGTTATTCACTCTTACTCTATAATTGATCAAATTCAGTAAGTATTTATTAAAGGTTTTATATCCCCTGGGACTGAGTACATAGCAGTGAAAAAAAAAGACAACATAGATTTTAAATTTTAACTGAAAATTTAATTTTAAATTTAAATACAATTTATAAGTTAAAAATAAATTTAATATAAATGAACAAAATTCTTACATTTACATACACACATACAGAAGTAAAATTCTGACAGTCAGTGCTATGTAGACAATTAAAATAAGTTACTGCTATATGGACCACATCTTCTTTATCCATTCATCCGTTGAAGGGCACCTCAGCTCTTTCCACAGTTTAGCTGTTGCGGACATTGCTGCTATGAACATTGGGGTGCATATGGCCCTCCTTTTCTTTTTTTTGTGTGTGTTCTTATTTTTTCTTTAATTTTTTATTGTTATGTTAATCACCATACATTACATCATTAGTTTTTGATGTAGTGTTCCATGATTCATTGTTTGTGCATAACACCCAGTGCTCCACGCAGAACGTGCCCTCTTTAATACCCATCACCAGGCTAACCCATCCCCCCACCCCCTCCCCTCTAGAACCCTCAGTTTGTTTTTCAGAGTCCATCGTCTCTCATGGTTCGTCTCCCCCTCCGATTTACTCCCCTTCATTCTTCCCCTCCTGCTATCTTCTTCTTTTTTTTTTCTTAACATATATTGCATTATTGTTTCAGAGGTACAGGTCTGTGATTCAACAGTCTTGTACACTTCACAGCACTCCCCATAGCACATACCCTCCCCAATGTCTATCACCCAGCCACCCCATCCCTCCCACACCCCCACCACTCCAGCAACCCTCAGTTTGTTTCCTGAGATTAAGAATTCCTCATAGCAGTGAGGTCATATGATACATGTCTTTCTCTGATTGACTTATTTCAGTCAGCATAAAACCCTCCAGTTCCATCCACGTCGTTGTAAATGGCAAGATCTCATTCCTTTTGATGGCTGCATAATATTCCATTGTGTATATATACTACATCTTCTTTATCCATTCATCAGTTGATGGACATCTTGGCTCTTTCCACAGTTTGGCTATTGTGGACATTGCTGCTATAAACATCGGGGTGCACATACCCCTTCAGATCCCTACATTTGTATCTTTGGGGTAAATACCCTGTAGTGCAATTGCTGGATCGTATGGTAGCTCTACTTTCAACTTTTTGAGGAACCTCCATACTGTTTTCCAGAGTGGTTGCACCAGCTTGCATTCCCACCAACAGTGTAGGAGGGTTCCCCTTTCTCCGCATCCTCGCCAATATCTGCCGTTTCCTGATTTGTTAATCTTAGCCATTCTGACTGGTGTGAAGTGGTATCTCATTGGGGTTTTGATTTGGATTTCCCTGATGCCAAGCGATGTTGAGCACTTTTTCATGTGTCGGCCATTTGGATGTCTTCTTTGGAAAATTGTCTGTTCATGTCTTCTGCCCATTTCTTGATTGGATCATTTGTTCTTTGGGTGTTGAGTTTGATAAGTTCTTTATAGATTTTGGATACTAGCCCTTTATCTGATATGTCATTTGCAAATATTTTCTCCCATTCTGTCGGTTGTCTTTTGGTTTTGTGGACTGTTTCTTTTGCTGTGCAAAAGCTTTTTATCTTGATGAGGTCCCAGTAGTTCATTTTTGCCCTTGCTTCCCTTGCCTTTGGCGATGTTTCTAGGAAGAAGTTGCTGTGGCTGAGGTCGAAGAGGTTACTGCCTGTGTTCTCAAGGATTTTGATGGACTCCTGTCTCACGTTTAGGTCTTTCAACCATTTGGAGTCTATTTTTGTGTGTGGTGTAAGGAAATGGTCCAGTTTGATTCTTCTGCATGTGGCTGTCCAATTTTCCCAACACCATTTGTTGAAGAGACTGTCTTTTTTCCATTGGACATTCTTTCCTGCTTTGTCAAAGATGAGTTGACCATAGAGTTGAGGGTCCATTTCTGGGCTCTCGATTCTGTTCCATTGATCTATGTGTCTGTTTTTGTGCCAGTACCATACTGTCTTGATGATGACAGCTTTGTAATAGAGCTGGAAGTCCAGAATTGTGATGCTACGAGCTTTGCTTTTCTTTTTCAACATTCCTCTGGCTATTCGGGGTCTTTTCTGGTTCCATACAAATTTTAGGATGATTTGTTCCACTTCTTTGAAAAAAAGTGCATGGTATTTTGATGGGGGTTGTATTGAATGTGTAGATTGCTCTAGGTAGCATTGACATCTTCACAATGTTTGTTCTTCCAAATCATGAGCATGGAATGTTTTTCCATTTCTTTGTGTCTTCCTCAATTTCTTTCATGAGTATTTTATAGTTTTCTGAGTACGGATCATTTGCCTCTTTGGTTAGATTTATTCCTAGGTGTCTTATGGTTTTGGGTGCAATTATAAATGGGATTGACTCCTTAAATTCTCTCTCCTCTGTCTTGTTGTTGGTGTATAGGAATGCCACTGATTTCTGTGCCTTGATTTTATATCCTGCCACTTTACTGAATTCCTGTATGAGTTCTAGTAGTCTGGGGATGAAGTCTTTTGGGTTTTCCACATACAGTATCATATCTACTGCAAAGAGTGAGAGTTTGACTTCCTCTTTGCCGATTTGGATGCCTTTGATTTCTCTTTGTTGTCTGATTGCTGTGGCTAGGACTTCTAACACTATGTTGAATAGCAGTGGTGATAGTGGACATCCCTGCCATGTTCCTGACCATAGGGGGAAAACTCTCAGCTTTTCCCCATTGAGAATGATATTTGCTGTAGGTTTTTCATAGATGGCTTTTATGATATTGAGGTATGTACCCTCTATCCTTATACTCTGAAAAGTTTTGATCAAGAAAGGATGCTGTACTTTGTCAAATGCTTTTTCTGCATCTATTGAGAGGATTATATAATTCTTGTTCTTTTGTTAATGTATTGTCTCATGTTGATGGATTTGCGGATGTTGAACCAACCTTGCAGCCCAGGGATAAATCCCACTTGGTCGTGGTGAATAATCCTTTTAATGTACTGTTGGATCCTATTGGCTAGTATTTTGGTGAGAATTTTTGCATCCATGTTCATCAAGGATATTGGTCTGTAATTCTCCTTTTTGATGGGGTCTTTGTCTGGTTTTGGGATCAAAGTAATGGTGGCCTCATAAAATGAGTTTGGAAGTTTTCCTTCCATTTGTATTTTTTGGAACAGTTTCAGGAGAATAGGTATTAATTCTTCTTTAAATGTCTGATAGAATTCCCCTGGGAAGCCATCTGGCCCTGGGTTCTTGTTTCTTGGGAGATTTTTGATGACTGCTTCAATTTCCTTAGTGGTTATAGGTCTGTTCAGGTTTTCTATTTCTTCCTGATTCAATTTTGGTAGTTGATACATCTCTAAGAATGCACCCATTTCTTCCAGGTTATCTAATTTGCTGGCATAGAGTTGCTCATAATATGTTCTTATAATTGTTTGTATTTCTTTGGTGTTGGTTGTAATCTCTCCTCTTTCATTCATGATTTTGTTGATTTGGGTCATTTCCCTTTTCTTTGGATAAGTCTGGCCAGGGGTTTATCAATCTTGTTAATTCTTTCAAAGCACCAGCTCCTAGTTTCATTGATCTGTTTTACTATTCTTTTGGTTTCTATTTCATTGATTTCTGCTCTGAACTTTATTACTTCTCTTCTCCTACTGGGTTTTGGCTTTATTTGCTGTTTTTTCTCCAGCTCCTTTAGGTGTAGGGTTAGGTTGTGTATTTGAGACCTTTCTTGTTTCTTGAGAAAGGCTTGTATTGCTATATACTTTCCCCTTAGGGCTGCCTTTGCTGCATCCCAAATATTTTGGACAGTTGTGTTTTCATTTTCATTGGTTTCCATGAATCTTTTAAATTCTTCTTTAATTTCCTGGTTGACCCATTCATTCTAGTAGGATGCTCTTTAGACCCCGTGTATTTGAGTTCTTTCCAACTTTCCTCTTGTGATTGAATTCTAGTTTCAAAGCATTGTGGTCTGAAAATATGCAGGGAATGATCCCAATCTTTTGGTACCGGTTGAGACCTGATTTGTGACCTAGGATGTGATCTATTCTGAAGAATGTTCCATGGGCACTAGAGAAGAATGTGTATTCTGATGCTTTGGAATGGAATGTTCTGAATATGTGTGTGAAGTCCATTTGGTCCAGTGTGTCATTTACAGTCTTTATTTCCTTGTTGATCTTTTGCTTAGATGATCTGTCTATTTCAGTGAGGGGGGTGTTAAAGTCCCCCACTATTGTTGTATTGTTCTCAATGTGTTTCTTTGCTTTTGTTATTAATTGCCTTGTATAATTGGCTCCTCCCATGTTAGGGGCATAGATATTTACAATTGTTAGATCATCTTGTTGGATAGACCCTTTAAGTAGGATATAGTGTCCTTTCTCATCTCTTATTACAGTCTTGGTTTAAAATCTAATTTGTCTGACATAAGGATTGCCACCCCAGCTTTCTTTTGGTGTCCATTAGCGTGGTAAACGGTTTTCCACCCCCTCACTTTCAATCTGGGTGTCTTTGGGTCTAAAATGAGTCTCTTCCAGACAGCATATTGATGGGTCTTGTTTTTTAATCCAATCTGATAGCTTGTGTCTTTTGATTGGGGCATTTAGTGCATTCACATTCAGGGTAACTATTGAAAGATATGAATTTAGTGCCATTGTATTGCCTGTAAGGTGACTGTTACTGTATACTGTTTGTGTTCCTTTCTGGTCTATGTTGCTTTTTGTTTGTTTCTTTGCTTAGAGGACCCCTTTCAATATTTCTTGTAGGGCTGGTTTCGTGTTTGTAAATTCCTTTAGTTTTTGTTTGTCCTGGAAGCTTTTTATTTCCCCTTCTATTTTCAATGACAGCCTAGCTGGATATAGTATTCTTGGCTGCATATTTTTCTCGTTTACTGCTCTGAAGATATCATGCCAGTCCTTTCTGGCCTGCCAGGTCTCTGTGGATGAGTCTGTTGCCAATATAATGTTTCTGCCATTGTAGTTACATAGCTCTTCTCCCAAGCTGCTTTCAGGATTTTCTCTTTGTCTCTGAGACTCGTAATTTTTACTATTAGATGTCGGGGTGTTGACCTATTTTTATTGATTTTTGAGAGGGGTTCTCTGTGCCTCCTGGATTTTGATGCCTGTTTCCTCTGCCACATTAGAGAAGTTCTCTGCTATAATTTGCTCCAATATACCTTCGGCCCCTCTCTCTCTTTCTTCTTCTTCTTGGATCCCAATTATTCTAATGTTGTTTCATCTTATGGTATCACTTATCTCTTGAATACTGCCCTCATGATCCAGTAGTTGTTTATCTCTCTTTTTCTCAGCTTCTCTATTTTCCATCATTTTGTCTTCTATATCACTGATTCTCTCTTTTCCTCATTTATCCTAGCAGTTAGCACCCCCATTTTTGATTGCACCTCATTAATAGCCTTTTTGAATTCGACTTCGGTAGATTTTAGTTCTTTTATTTCTCCAGAAAGGTTTCTCGAATAACTTCCATGCTTTTTTCAAGCCCAGCTAGTATCTTTAAAATCATGATTCTGAACTCTAGGTCCGACATCGTACTAATGTCGTATTGAGTAGGTCCCTGGCAGTCGGTACTACCTCTTGTTATTTTTGTTGAGGTGATTTCTTTCCATCTTGTCATTTTGTCCAGAGGAGAACAGATGAATGAGAAAACAAAATGCTAACGGGGTAACAATGTCCCCAGAAAATATGCTCTAAATAAATCAGAAAAGACTTCGAACCAGGGGAAAGAAAGGAAGAAAGGAAAAAGAAAAAGAAAAGATAAAGATAAAACAAACAAAAACAGAACAAAACAAAAAAAAAAAACAGAATATGATCAAATATGATCATGCTGGTGCATAGATCAGTGCCACACACTAGATTTTGGGTGTATTTTGGTCTGTTAGAAGAAAGTGCCTCCCAAAATTTTAAAGAAAGAAAAACTTATATATGTACAAAAATAAGGGTTGATATGAAGAAGGGATGGAATATGACTGTAAAGATGAAAATTATAAAAAATTTTATAAAAGGAATTGATAAGAAGTTGATAAAAGAAAGAAGAGGATTTTAAAAAAAGAGAAAAAAAGGTGGAGAATATGATCAGGCAGGACACTAGAACAAAGAGATACATACACTAGAGATTTAGGGTATATTTTGATCTTTTAGAAGAAACTGTATCTCAAAATTTTAAAGAGAGAACAACATATATATATATATATATATATATATATATATATATATATATGCCAAAAATAAGGGTAACTACTATGCAGGGATAGATTATGACTCTAAAAATGAAAAATAAAAATGTTTTTTTAAAAAAGGGATTGATAAGATGTTGGTTGAAAAAGGGAAAAAGAAAAATTCAAAAAAAAACAGTTAAAAAAATTAACTTTGAAAGACTAATGAATCATGGTAAAAAAGCCATGAATTCTATGTGCAGTATTCCCCTAGTGCTGGAGTTCTGCCGTTCTCACTGACTGGTAAACTTGGTCTTGGCTTGCTGGCTGTTCGTGCTGATCTTCTGGGGGAGGGGCCAGTTGTGGTGGTTCCCAAATGTCTTTGCCGGAGGCAGAATTGCCCCGCCCTTGCCCGGTCAGGCCTAAGTAATCTGCCCGGTTTGCTCTCGGGAGCTTTTGTTCCCTGCAAGCTTTCTGTATAGCTTTGGAGGACGAGAGTGAAAATAATGGCCTCCCAATCTCTGCCCGTGAGGAGCTGAGAACTCGGGGCCCTGCTCCTCAGTGCGCCCCCAGAGAAAAGCAGTCACTCCCGTCTCCCCAGTCTCCGGCCGTACTCCTTGCTCACCTGGCCTGTGACTGAGTGTTTTCTATCTCTGGCGCCCGACCCCATGTGGAGTCTCCAAACCCACAGATCCCTGCGGTGCGCTCCCGCGCCGCTCCTCCCCGGGGAGGAAGGGGAGTCTCCCCGGATCTGCCACTTGTTGGGTCCCTGCTGGAGGAGCAGTGGCCCGACTGTCACCAATCACAGTTTATGGCAACCCCGAGCTGAGAGCCCGCGCCTCAGCTCTGTCTCTGCATCCAGCTTCCCCGCTCCGACACCTGGGAGCTCTGGCGCACTCAGGCACCCCTGGTCTTTCTGTGACCCCGAGGGTCCTGAGACCACACTGTCCCATGAGGGTTCCTCCCCCCGCTTAGCCACTGGAGCGACGTCCCTCAGTGGAGCCGACTTCTAAAAGTTCCGATTTTGTGCTCGGTGGCTCTATCACTTGCCAGAAGCGGCCGACGGAGGCCCCTCCCCCGCCGTCTATCCTCCTGAATATCGCCTCGGATTCACTTCTCCACATGACCTACCTTCCAGAAAGTGGTCGCTTTTCTGTTCAGAGATTTGTTGCTATTCTTTTCTTCAATCTCCTGTTGAGTTCGTAGGTGTTCAGAATGGTTTGATCCCTATTCAGCTGAATTCCCGAGACCAGATGAAATCCGCATCTCCTACTCCTCTGCCATCTTGTTCAGCCAGTATATGGCCCTTCTTTTCACTACATCTGTGTCTTTGGGGGAAAAACCCAGGAGTGCAATTGCTGCATCATAGGGTAGCTCTATTTTTAAATTTTTGAGGAACATTCACACTGTTTTCCAAAGTGGCTGTACCAACTTGCATTCCCACCAACAGTGCAAGAGGGTTCCCCATTCTTCACAACCTCTCCAACATTTGTTGTTTCTTGCCGTGTCCATTTTTGCCATTCTAACTGGTGTAAGGTGGTATCTCAGTGTTGTTTTGATTTGAATTTCCCTGATGGCTAATGACGATGAACATTTTTCATGTGTCAGGCATTTGTATGTCTTCTTCAGAGAAGTGTCTTTTCATGTCTTCCACCCATTTTTTGACTTGATTATTTTTTTGGGGGGTGTTGAGTTTGAAAAGTTCTTTATAGATCTTGGATACCAGCCCTTTATCTGTAGCGTCATTTGCAAATATCTTCTCCCATTCTGTGGGTTGCCTCTTTGTTTAGTTGACTGTTTACATTGCTGTGCAGAAGCTTTTTATCTTGATGGAGTCCCAAAAGTTCATTTTTGCTTTTGTTTCACTTGTCTTTGTATATACAATGGAATATTACTCAACCATCAGAAGGGATGAATACCCAAATTTTACATAAACATGGATGGGACTGGAGGAGATTATGCTAAGTGAAATAAGTCAAGCAGCGTAAGTCAATTATATGGTTTCACTTATTTGTGGAACATAAGAAATAACATGGAGGACATTAGGAGAAGGAAGGGAAAAATGAAGGGGGGAAACCGGAGGGAGAGATGAACCATGAGAGACTATGGACTCTGAGAAACAAACAGGGTTTTAGAAGGGAGAGGGGTGGGGGGATGGGTTAGCCTGGTGATGGGTATTAAGGAGGGCATGTATTGCACAGAGCACTGGGTGTTATTATATGAATACAATGGATCGTGGATCACCACATCAAAAACTAATGATGTATGGTGACTAACATAACATAATAAATTTAAAAAAAAATAAGTTACTCTTATAAAGAATGAATGGGTAACTATCCTCTATTGGACAAAGCGGGAAAGGCCTTTCTCAGGAAGGCTTTTTATTTAAGCTCTTGATGGAAATGACAAAAGGATACAGTCATGCAAAGATGTTGGCAGTTGAGCTCATGTGAAAATATAGGGGAATCATATTACCCTATGATCTAGCAATTCCGTTTCTGGGTATATACCCAAACTAATTGAAATAAGGATCTCAAAGAGATATTTGAACACTCATAAACATGATAGCTAAAATGTAGAGCAACCCAAATGTTCATATACAGCTGAATGAGTAAGCACTATGTGTTTGATCCATATAATGTAATATTATTCTGATGGATGCTCCCAACATGGATGAATCTAGAAGATGGTATACCAAGTAAAAAAAGCCAGTCACAGAAAGATTCTGAGTCCACTTATATGAGACACCTAGAGTAGTAAAAATCCATGGACACAGAAAGTAGTTGTCAGGGGCTCAAAGAACGGAAAATGGGGAGTTGTTCAAAGGGCACAGACCTTCAATTTTGAAAGTGAAAAGAATTATGGAGCTTGGTCACTCAAAAATGTAATGTACTTAAACACTATTGAACGGTACACTTAAAATGGTTAATATGGTAAATTTTATGGGTATTTTACCTCAATTAGAAATTAAAAAGGTGGTATAAGAGAAAAATAATATCTATTTTTAACAGAGGACCATATATTTAATATTTTTTGTCTGTTTTTGATGCAGAGAGAGCAGTTACCACAAGCATCACAAGCAATGGAAAAGTAGACATGGTGAGATGGAGAGAGAGAGAAGCAATTGTCAGAGTCCATGTATCAGTTCTCTTTTCCAAGAATGTCAACACCTGGAGGGCAGAGCATTGGTCTGTTTTAGTCACTGTTATAGCCCCAGAACCTAGCACAGAGCTTGGCATATCATAGACATTCAATACATATTTGTTTACCTAAACAATTTGTTAATGAAGAGAGGGTATGGGGTAGGTTAAATTAATAATTCATTCATCAAAATTTTTTTGCTCATTGTGAGCAATATAGCACAGAGTTATATATAAAATACACACAGATCAAAGGGATAGAGAAATCGTTTTTCTTTGATTTCTTAACCTTATCTTTCTTCAAGGAGGGAGGAAAAAGTGATTATTTGAGGATTGGTTGGAAGATATTATAAGTTAGATCAAAGCGTCAGCGTTTTTCAAAAGAGTAGCAAACGGAAGTGCTAATCACATAAATGAAGATGATGTCTAGAGAAAAGAAATAAAGAATAATTTTGGTTCTTTTCAGCTAAGCGGATTCGGACTTGAAGAGGAGGACTTCTTATCTGAGAGCTCAGAGTTGAGCCCATGCATCACTGTCAGATCTAATAGGAGGGGTATAAGAGTTGGAATCCTAGAGTCTCAGCACCAATGTCAAGAGGGTGGTGTGTAGGAGAATGGCAGGGCATTAAGTTTGAGGATGTTTTGAAAATTGGAATATTCTGGTAGTAGCAGATACCTAGTTATAGATATCTGATTCATTGAAATATCAAAAAAAGGGTCCATTTTGTCCACACATTTTACATTTCCCTAATCTTGATTCAAGTTTCTATATCTTGTCAATATAATAGTGGTTCTCAAAGCTTGGGAAGAAAAACATCTAGGAAACATGCACAAAACCCATATCTCCTCCGGTCCCTTCCTCAAATAGTCTTATCCTGAATCTTTTTTTTTTTTTTCGTCTCAGTTGTAGTCCATTAGGCTTTACTTTTATATTCCTGTTTTTAATTCTGGCTTTTTATTTTTATTTTTTAGTTTTTAGTTTAATGGTGATACAGTTGGCAGAGAACACTGTATAAGTTTAAGGTGTACAATGTAATGGTTTTCATTACATATATTGTGAATGATTACCACAATAAGTTTAGTTAACATCCATCACTTTACATAGATACCAAAAAATAAGTTTTTCCCTTGTAATGAGAACTCTTAGGATTTACTATCTGAGCAACTTTCCACTATACCAAACAGCAGTGTTAACTATTGTCATCGTGTTGTACATCACATCTCTAGTACTGATTTATCTTATAATTGGAAGTTTCTAACTCTTGACCACCTTCCTCCAATTCTCACTTTCTCCATCCCTCGCTTGGAGATCAACCACAAACTTGATCTCTTTTTTTAAGAGTTTTTTCTTAAGATTTTTTTTTTTTTAGTATTTAAGAATATGTATAGGTATAAGTGAAATCATACAGTATTTGTCTTTCTCTGCCTGTTTATTTCCAATTAGTATAATGTGCTCAAGATCCTTCCATCTTGTTGCAGATGGCAGGATTTCCTTCTTTCTTATGGCTGAATAATACTGATCATATATATAATCATATATATCCATTATACATATATATATCCATTATACATATACATCTCTGTTTTATATATATATATATATATATATATATATATATATATACACCACAACTTCTTTATTCATTCATCCACTGATGTACACAGGTTGTTTCCATGTCTTGGCTATTGTAAATAATGCTGCTATGAACATGGGGGAGCTGCTATCTCTTTGACATAATATTTTCTTTTCCTTCAGATATATTGCTGGATCATATGATAATTCTATTTTTAATTTTTGGAAGAACCTCTATGCTGTTTTCCACAGTGGCCACACCAATTTACAATCCCACCAATGGTGCACAAAGATTCCCTTTTCTTCACATTCTTGCCAGCATTTGTTTTCTCTTGCTTTTTGAAGATGGCCGTTCTAACACATGTGTGGTGATAGCTCATTGTGGTTTTGATTTGCATTTTCCTTATGATTAGTGATGTTGAGTATCTTTCATGTACATGTTGTTGATTACTGTATCTTCTTTGGAAAATATTTATTTGGGTCCTTTGACCATTTTAAATTGTTTTTATTTTTCTATTGAATTGTACAAGTTCTTTATATATTTTGGGTATTAACTCCTTAGTAGATATATGATTTGCAAATTTTTTTCCCATACCATATGTTCTTTTCATTTTGTTAAAGGTTTCTTTTGCTATGCATAAACTTTTTAGTTTGATGTAGTCCCATTTGCATTTTTTTAATTTTGTTCTTTGTGATTTAGGTGTCATATTCACTCAATCAATTTTTTAAAAGAAACCTAAGTGAATTGAAAGCAGGTAGTTCTATGATTTGAAAAGTGCTGCAAACAAATGGAATTTGTTGGGTAGATACTTTGATAGATAGAGGATAGATTTATCAATTTATCAATAAATAGACACATAGACATGGGTAGATATTTTGATAGATGATGGATTTGTCATTTTATCAGTAAATAGGCAAATAGACACATAGATATACAGATAGATAAATCTGAGTTTTTAATGACCTATTTTGCTCTGACAAGAAGCAAAATTACATGTTGCATAACTACCATTGAAATAAATAGCAACTACTTGTTTAGGAAGAAAATTGTTTTTTTAGCTAAGTAATTAAGTGGCAGTTAACTTGGACTGGAGTTAAATGAACAAAAATGTTTCACTGTATATAGGCTAAAATGTCAGAGGTATTAAAATTATTTTAAAAAAACTTTATAAACATTTTTAGAAATAATCTTTTCTATAGTTATAGTCCCTTTATCTTTATTTTAATGTCAAAGAATTCAGAAGTATGTAGAATATAAGTGAAACTCCCCACCACATACAAACACACTCACAGCTTCCCTCCTCCTTTTTACTATCTTCTCCAGAAGTTATTGCCCTAGCCTGTTGGTTTGATCCTTTGAAAAATTTTCTTTTACATTTACGTATCTGTAGTATTTTTCTGGAACAAAAATTTGAGTGGGATAATACCTTACATAAATGATTACCTACTACACTCATGTTTCTCTATGACTTGTTTTCATTTAATATGTCCTCTATGTCTCTGCATGTCAGGACATATAGATGCATGGTCTGTGTAGAGTAGTATGGCCACAGTGCTGGAATTCCTAGCTGCAGGCAATTAGGTTATTTCTACATTTTACTGTAGCGTAAAATGCTAGACTAAAAAATATTTATAATATTACTTATGGTATACAAAATCACATGTATTATAAATATTATGTTAGACATTATATATTTGTTAATACATATATGACTATATGTAAATATGTATGCATATCTATGCATATACATATATTTCTTTATATCTCCAACAGATTTTTATTGAAACCATATTATGTGTTTTGGAAATAGGACTGGATTGGTAAACTGACACACATGGTGTTGATATTTTAGTGGTTTCAAAAAGCAATAAATAAATTTATGTTTAAATCATATGCCTGGTGATGATTAAGTGCTATAAAGAAAAAAAAAGTGCAGTAAGGGAACAGGAAAATTGAGGGGGTGCCATTTTTAAAGTGGTCACATTTAATGCTACATGCAATTTAAATTTTGATAAATGCTATCAAATTTTCCTTAATAAGGCTCTACTTGAATGCCTTCTTATAATCTGTAGTCAATATTACAATGAGGTGTCTCAATGTAAATTAATTCCTTCCTTCCTTCCATCCTTCCTTTCCCATAACAGCTTTCCACTATACCAAACAGCAGTGTTAACTATTGTCATCATGTTGTACATCACAGCCCCTCTTTTTAATTGTAAGTATTATTTTCCTCTTGAAAATCAATGAGATATACTAGATATGAATTTGGATGGCAAATCCATGTTCATCAGGTTTTCTCTGTAGACATCCAGTGAGGACTGAAAAGAGGTAGGCTTTGGTCTTCCCAAAAGTTCCCAGGAAGAGACTGGCTACCAGAGACTGCTGTGTGGTAACTTTTTAGCATGGACTCATGTGTGTATTTTTGTGTGTGTGTTTTCTGGAAAATTCAAATGTCAAACCCATGTGAAGACAGTCTTGACATTATGGTTTTACAAAGGAAATTTTTACTCCCCATTCAGAGCAAAGGCCAAAACAGATGAGTTCCTTTGTCTCCTTTTGCTGGGATGCTTAATTTTTCTGAACACTGATGGTGGATTTCTTAGAGCATCAGAAATTCATGCTGGAGTCTATTCCAACTTACCAAATTGAAGTTGTCCAAAACTTATCTCTTTTCCTCTTGCCTAATGCAGCCCTAGCTTCTTGATCACCACGATTAGTTCACTTGTAGCATCACCGATATCATCGGATGGTTTTGAACTCTACACTTAAGAGAATATCATATCTGCATTTCTAGGTACTTTGTATCAGGAGGATTTTCAGGATATCTAGTCAACAATACTTGTCAGATTTGAAATTTTGGGTACTTTTCTGTATATTATAAATTTTCAAAAATAGACATAAAGATTTTGTACTAGTCCCATTCCCCTTACCCATAAATTACAGTGCTATGGAATGAAAGGCTAATTTATACTGACAGAATGTCAATATTGTTTTATTGACAGAAGAGAGGGACAAAACTACTAATGCCAGACTGTAAAACCTTACCAGCTGAGGATCAGTTGCCCTGTTTATTGTTCTATTCCTCCTCTATTTTTGTGGTATGAAAGCTAACCAATTTTTCCTAATTTTCCTACAAGTTCAGATACACACAAGTTCCAAATATAGCTTTATTAGTGTTTAATCCAGAAAAGTCAAAGTAAATATGAACTACTGGTTCTGAATCAAAGATTTACCTCTGTAGGGAATACAGGAGATTTCTGGAGGACACCAGCTGCTCAAATATTTCATTGGCAACCATTGTGCCAAGAACGTACAGAGAGAAATGCAGTCTCATTCTATCTGACTATATCTCTGGGAAATCAGTCATAATCAAATTAACTCTTTCCAATTGTGTTTCCAACCCTATTAATCATATATTTTAAATTGCTCAATGTCTTCTCATTGTAATTAAAATAAAGCCCAAATTTTTCAGATGATCTATCCTCTTCTTGCCACTTCAGGCTCACTACTTATCGTTCAGTCCCTAGTTTACTAGTCTCCAGCCATGCTGAGAATACATCAGGGACTTTGCCCTTGTGGTTTTATCTTCCTGAAATGTTCTTTCTCCAGATCTTCACCTGGCTATGTACCTCTCACCACTAAATTTCAATTCTTTGTCTCCTGTTCAAAAACTCTCTCTAAGGTCATGCTATCTAAACTATCCACTCTGCCTTCCCAGTTCCATTGGTGCGTTTTGGTTGATTTATCTTATTTCTATGCCAGTAACCGTTACATATAATTCCCTTTAAAGGATATAAGTTCAGTCAAAACATTTTTTTTCTTTTTTTTTCAGTTATGGATTCCCAATTCCTAGAATGCTATCTATTGCACAACAGATGACCAATGAGTATTCATTGCATAATTAAGGTAGTAGATGGCCCAAAGCTACTATCTGGGGTAGTCCTGACAGCTTCTCAGTGTGAAGCCTGCTGAGGTCAGGAAGGATGACCATGTCATCTAAATGGCCCTATTGACACCCTATAGTTACCAGAAACCTTAACTTTAATGCCTATGTCCTATCACCTAAACCAGAGAATTTCAGGAAATGCTTTACCCAAAGAGATTAAGATCTTTGCCGTCATCCTGACAGAGCCAAAGGTGACTAAGATAGTCTGGTTAGGGCAATATGCAAATGTCCTTTCACAGAATTATACAGCTGTACCTGTCAGAGACCCAGAGACTTAAGCAATGGCCTTGGAGAGTTTGGACTTCAGTGTATAGTATTACAACTATTTGCCTATGTGTCTGTGGGTCTCTATGGAAGTGATGATTAAATGGAAGTTCTCCCAGCCTGATTATGAACAAGGTGGAAAATGAAAAGCAGAGGAGCAGAAAAAAGGTAGGGAATCCATGTATAAGAAGCTTCAAGGAAGGACCTGGAGATTCATTCTTTTGAAGGGCCTAGAAACCCGTCTAGAGAGAAGGCAATCAGCACAACCAGATGGAGGCATGGCCTGTGATGGGCCGTATTGGTGACTTCCACAGTTTTGAGTGAGCTAAGTAAGGGACCTTAAACTTTGTGGCATAATTAATTGAAGAAAAAATGCCAGAGGAGATCTGAATGGAATCTTCTATAACTACTGTTGGTTGGCATTAGGCTTTTACTGTAGGCTAGTGGTTCTCATCCAGGGATAGTTTTGTGCCCCCCCTCCATCTGGGAGTAAGGGGGCTGAAGGTATCTGGAGACTTTTAGTTGTCACAACTCAGGGTACTCCTAGCACCTGGAAGGTAGAGGCTGCTGAACAACCTAAATGCACAGAACAGCTCTTACAACAATCATCTGGGCCAAGGTGTCAATGGTACTGAGGTCAAGAAGCACTGCTGTAAGCAATGGTCACTTATTGGAGGTTTTCAGAATGAGAGGGCATATGGAAAGTATTATTTTGGTCAAGGTTCCTTGATTGCCCATAACGAAACCACCTTAAGCAAAAAAGTTTTATTATAGAGGAATGTTTCATGGACCTCGAGAGAAGGAATTCAGACAAGCTCTAAGAAGAAACTGAAACCACAAAAATAGAAAGCTATCAAAGAAGGTTTTTCTAGTTTTCTCTGTCAGGCAGCCTTCATTTTTGTCACTCGTTATAGACTGTCTTTTATGAAAGCTGCTCCATCGCAGATGTCAGACTAGAACTGCCTCGCACCTCTCAGGATTACATGTTACCTTACTGTTCACACTGATAATTGTTATTTACTACTGTTGCCACTGCTCCCGGTCCTGTACTTTGACCTCAGTTTTATTAAGAATCAGGATTTTCAAAGCCTTCTCTGAGTCTCGACCACCACAAGTCCAGCTCCAAAGGCCCTTTCTCTTAGTGTGCAGACAGGAGTTGAGAGTTCATATTTTCCCTTTCTAGCAGGGGAGGGGACCCGGAAATGAATCCTGCAAAAACAATCTTTATATGCAAAGTTCTCAATTTAAAACCTTTTGTATACATCATCGTTGTACACGTGTGTGAATTTGTTCAATGCTTTTGGCTACTAGCTGTTAGATGGCCACGCTATAACTGAAGGAATATCATCTTTTCTCAACTTAACATGGTCGGCTTGTCTTGGATAACTGTGTAACAATAGGGAGAGTTAAATTAAATTGCTTTAAAGATTTTTATAAAAGTTTGTAAAATCCCTCCTCTCAATGGTCTGAATTTCTCTCAGTGTGGATGGGTAAAACATTTCACAAGCAGACACCTGTCTGTGGGGTCCACTTTGAGTAGCACTGATCTAGATAGCCCAGGACTTGTGGAAGGGCACCTAATGGAATACAGGTATCAGTATTGTCTATGGGGGGGGAAAGTACTTTATGGTTTAAAATGTATTATGGGTTGAATTGTGCCCGCTCCCCCACAAATATATATTGAAGTCCTAATCCCCAGCGCCTGTGAATGTGACCTTATTTGAAAATAGGTGTTTGAAGACATAATCAAGTTAAATAGAGTGGGTTGTAATCCAATATGCCTGGTGTCTTTAGAAAAAGGGGACATTTAGGCAAAGAAGGGAGAATGCCAAGCCACAGAGGGAAGCTAGTCATGTAAGCACGGAGGCAGAGATTGGAGTTCTGTGGCTACGAGAAGCTAGAAGAGCCAAAAGATCCTGTTCTGGAGACTTTGGAGGCAGCATGGCCCTACCAACACCTTGATTTTAGGCTTTGAATCTCCAGGGCTGGGAGAGAATACATTTGTTTTAAGCGCCTAATCCATGGTACTTTGTAACAACATCTCTAAGACAGTAACATGGTATGTTTGGAAAATCTTGAATGTTATTATACCCTGATCTCAGAAATGCCTCATTCACTTCTAAATGAACAATTTGGGGGTACAGCGATGATATAGGTGGGCCAACCTCTCACGGTTAGAAACATACCTAGGATTGGATACGAAGTTTTTTACTGCAGCATTGCAATTGCAAGGATTTAGAGAAGAACAAACAGACAACACTAACAGAACCTCATTTACCTTAGAATGAATTATTAAAGTTGTACTATATCCTTCATAAAACTATATCTCATGTATGATTGGGGTAAAAACTTAGATACACACCCATAGATTAAAGTTTTTTAATTCTTGTTATTTTAAAACACCTGTAAAATACTGAAATAATATAATATACAATAAAAAGAGCATATAGAATGAATAACAGGTATTCTAGTTTATGTATTACTATGTGACTAAAACATACAACTGTGGAAATACTTAAAATATAAAGCAGTCATTTATTCGATACCACTATATAGTGTTTCCAACACGTAATGCTTTGAATCATTTTACATGTTTGAAGAATCTGGATAAATAAATATTAAATAATTATGAAAAACCCATAGTGCTATGCACTATTTTAAGAGTTAAAAATAACCTCTAGCACAGAATAAGAGCAATTATTTTATTGCTTCCCTAAATATGGAACAACTTAAGATAATATCAATAATCAGAAAATTAATAGTAATTCAGTGTATTAAACTAGATGACTGTTAACTACATACATGAAATTAAAAATCTGAAAGTACTCTAGTGTTATTTTACAAAATGGCATTACTTAAAACAATATCATTATAGTAATATATAGAATATATATATTCTATATATATTCTATATATATTCTATATATATTCTATATATATATCTATATATGACTTATAGAAATAAGTCAATCAGAGAAAGACATGTATCATATGACCTCACTGCTATAAGGGAAAACAACACTGTGAAATGTTATACTGTATTGATTTTATTATAAATGACCAGTGTTTCTTTTTTTTTTAAGATTTTATTTATTTATTTGACGGAGAGACACAGCGAGAGCAGGAACACAAGCAGGGGGAGTGGGAGAGGGAGAAGGAGGCTTCCCGTGGAGCAGGGACCCTGACGCGGGACTCGATCCCAGGACCCTGGGATCATGACCCAAGCCGAAGGCAGACGCCTAACGACTGAGCCACCCAGGCGCCCAATGACCAGTGTTTCTTATGATCAAAGTATTTATGTTAATACTGAGCCTCACATTTTCTTTTTCAGATTTTATTCTTAAACCAAAAGATTTCCAACCTCCTTTTTAAAAAGGTTTCATCCTTGGGGGAAATGTCTACAGCTCATGTTGGTAATCCAACATAGAAAAACTGCAGAGGTGATGACACTTGCACTGAGGACCACACAAAAAATATTAATTAAAATAAAAATAAAGTGAACCTGGCAGAGCAAGATGGCAGAGGAGCAGGAGACCTGGAATGAGATCTTGCCATTTGCAACAACGTGGATGGAACTGGAGGGTGTTTTGCTGAATGAAATAAGTCAGAGAAAGACATGTATCATATGACCTCACGGCTATGAGGAATTCTTAATCTCAGGAAACAAACTGAGGGTTGCTGGAGTGGGGGTGGGTGGGAGGGATGGGGTGGCTGGGTTATGGACATTGGTGAGGGTATGTGCTATGGTGAGCGCTGTGAATTGTGCAAGATTGTTGAATCACAGATCTGTACCTCTGAAACAAATAATGCAATATATGTTAAGAAAAAAAAAAGAAGACGAAGAAGATAGCAGGAGGGGAAGAATGAAGAGGGGGAAATTGGAGGGGGTGACGAACCATGAGAGATGATGGACTCTGAAAAACAAACTGAGGGTTCTAGAGGGGAGGGGGCTGGGAGGATGGGTTACCCTGGTGATGGGTATTGGGGAGGGCATGTTCTGCATGGAGCACTGGGTGTTATACACAAACAATGAACCATGGAACACTACATCAAAAACTAATAATGTAATGTATGGTGATTAACATAACAATAAAAAATTAAAAAAAATAAAGTGAACCTCAGTTCTTTCTCAAAATGAGCCCAACTCAGGTTTGAAGTCAGCCCAGCAGTTTGGAGCTACTCGTATAGTTACAGTTAATTGGGAGGAATTGTGCCATTTTCAATAGATGTCTCATGTTCTCCATTATAAGAGTCTAAGGGCTCATGATGACTTCTAACACTTTCCTGAAGCTGCCTTAAACTGAGTGTTTTGTTTAATTTCTGACCAATGAAAAAATGATTATTGACCTACAGTTTCACTCTCTTTCTTCTGCAGCATTTAGTCTCTGCTTTGGGGACACAAATAGAGATGCTTGCAATATAGAATTTTTAGGAGGCAGATAGTATACAATAAACACTCGATATGTATTCATTGCATGAACAACTTGTTGAATGAACAATTTGTTGAATGGGATATTGATCTCATGTCATAAGTAAGGAATCTGAGACCTAGAAAATTTTATGTAAAATGTTCAAAGTCCCTTGGGTCTCCCTACTTCTACCCCAGCATTCTTCCCACTATGCAATATTTCTTGGGAATAAATTAGACTCAGTGGGCAGTCTTAGGTCAGAGTTTCCAAAGCCCATTGGTCCAGTATTGTGGAATGATAAATTTGTGTCAGTTCCAAAAGAGAAAAAAAAAAGCAACTCAATATCAATCTCTCTTTATTCCTTAGTAATAGAACCCCAGTTTTAACTTGGGCATATTACTTCCATCAAGAAGATTATATTTCTTACTCTCCCTTGCAGCTGAATGTGGCCATGTGACTAAATTCTAGCTAATGATGGGACAATGAAAATATTATTTGAGAAATCCAAGAGGTCTCTTTTGATGAGAGAGGCTGTACTCGTCTCTTAATCTTTCTATGGTGTGAAATACAGATGTGATGTTGGCATTCAACTGCCATTTTAGCAGTTTTGAGATGCTCTAATGGGAGAACAATACTGTAACAGAAATCTGGGTAAGTGATGGCTACAGGTTCTCCACACCAAACCTGCGCTGCCTACCTCCAGCCATTTTTCACCCGACAAAAATGCGTTCCTGTCATATTAAACGACTACTGTGTGCATGTGTGTGTCAGAGTAAATGGTGTCTTTTATATGTAGCTGAATGTAATAATAACTCATTTAGCAATGTGTTTCTCCTAAAATTTTATGTTTTCAATTCAAAGTTTCAGTCTCTCTTATGGGATTCTATCTTCCTTTTGCCTTTTACATCTTAGAAGTTAAAATATTTTTCATTTTATAAAATAATTTTTCATAATAGGTATTAGGTTTTGATTATGCTTTTTTGAAAAATAAAAAGTTGTCAAGTCAATGAAATTCTGAAAATTTGAATTTTTACCTTTTATTAAAATGTAAAAACAAACAACGAATTTAGGTTACTCTGCACTTGTCAACCTCGCAAGACCAAAGAGAAATTTGGAACATACATTTGAATTCATTGAGATTCTAAAAAGAAAAAAAAAATCATTTGGAACAACGGTTTTATGTTTATGCACTTTTGCATATCTTTGTTATTAATATGATCTCTCCAATAATGCAGGAAAAGTGTATTTTATGTTATGCAAGACTTAAATGCCTGACCTTTTGTTATTATTGATTTTGATGATATTGATTATGTTTAAAAGTCATACTATGAATTACAAGTCAATGGCTAATTAAGTAGTGGCAATTTAGAATATAATAGTAAATAAAACAAATATAGTGACAGTAGACAAAAAACAAATAGAATGACCTAAGAAGAAATAAGTCTTCAAAAGCAAGCAGTTTAGTTTGCTTTTGGAGCCAGTTTTAGTCGCCTATGTAAAATTATAAGCTCTGACAAGATTTGAACCAAACAGTAGTGAGTTTTATTCTCCACTGATGAACCTAACAATCTGGAACTTCTTTTCTTTCCTTTTTACTGGCCATTAAGTATCTTCATATACATTTATTTTATTTGCTGAAGAAAGAAAGCACATATTATGAAAATGTAAGTTAAAAAAATTAATTTCCGTGGTCAAATTGCTTTAACCTCATTTATTATACAATTTTGGCTTACAGAGAAACACTCATAATTGCAAATTTAAAGCAACATGATGTTAAACAGGCGTGTGCATTGATCTACTTAGACAATGTATCTTTTAATGAAATTTATATTTAGATACCATCCTAAGAAAAATGAGGAAACTGGCTAAAATGAATTCAGAATCTTAATATTTCGACCTCTTTTAGACAGGATCTTCTAATAGCAACTTATTTTTCCCTTTATTTTAATGTAAAAACCATAAAAGTGTTCCATAAATATTGGCATAGGTTGTGTAAATATATGATACAACTTTTTTTAATCCTCAGGACTTCTGGGTACTTTAATTGACAATTATGACAATATTAGACACATAAAGGATGATACTTATTTGCTTAAAATAGTTCACTTATCTTCTTACATTCATTCATTATATAGTTGAAATGTTTACCAAACTTAACTTCCTATTGGATTACTCTCATCAAAGGGAAACTGGTTCTGTTAATATGTGCATTATGCAATTCATGCTAATACAAGAGTCTTGAAATTGAACAATAAGCCTTGGGGTTCTTATAACTCAAAACTTAAGTAGATCTATAATTATGATATTTTGTGAACTTCCTGCTGTTTCAACACTCCATGATATTTAATTTTATTCTTTTTAACCTGGTACATTTGCTTATTTAGCTACTGACATTTAATATAAAGGATCTGTCTTCTCATGTGGCTATAAAGGTTTTTATATATTTAATGCAAAGCTGGCTAAGCTTCAGCAATATGTATTTTAGTATCTTTATGTTACACCTGGAAAATCTCTTCTTATAGCTGTAATTTATGTACATGTCTCTGGTAACTCTTATTTTAGAAAGAGAACTGTGCTATACTTAGTAGATATCATAATGACTTCAATATAATTTTTCTATTATTCTTATGATGAGTTCAACTCACTTTTCAGACACCTGCTTAGTGTTTTTCAATCTGTGAATGACCATTGTACTTTTTCGGGGCCAAGGGTGCAAAGTATTTCTAAACGACTACAATTTCCATTATACCAAAAGAATATCCTCTCAGGGGATTATAAAAGCTGTAATTTCATCTCAAGCTTCCTATGACTAAACTGCTTGAGTTTGCTCCTACAATTTATGACATTACATGCACCCTCGAAGGAATTATAATATCCCTTGAGATATGCTATTATTCTTTATGTTACCCATGTTTATGTCTAAAAAAAGGTTCTGCAACTGGCACTTGATGGAAGAGCAGATTTGTAGTTATCTTTTCAACGATTTTTAGCGATTTAAAAGACAACTGTATCTTAACAGAAATGCCTTTCTGCTGCAGTGCACTCAGGCCAAAGTCTACAAAATTTGCAAAGTTCTAACTTCCAACTGAGATCTCAGAGTTCTTAACTCTGAGCTTGAGATTAATATGTCTTAATTGAACATAATCACTGGGTAATCATTTTAATAAAAAGTATACCCTTTGCAATGGAATATGTTCCTTTTACAAATTAGGCTGATAAATATGTGTTTATATGTATAGAGAGATAGGTATAATATTTTTAGATGCTTTGCTTTTCTGAATATGCTGCCTCAGTTTCCTCCTTTTCTCTTGTTTCAAGTTTTTATTTAAATTTTAGTTAGTTAACAAATTCTAGTTAGTTAAATTCTAGTTAGTTAGCTAGTGTAATATTAGTTTCAGGAGTGGATTTTAGTGATTCATCACTTACATATTCATTTTCCTCTTTATAAACTCTAAATCCATGTGAGAGTGATCTTACTTTTACTATTATTTTCACAGAACAGTCAGGTAGTCATTTCAGACTTTTAAATTAGAGTAACATAATAATCCAGGGCTTTTTAATCTCAACACTCTTGCTATTTTGAACCAGATAATTCTTTGGTGTAGGGGGCTGTCGTGCACATTGAGGGTGTTTGGCAACATCCCTGGCCTCTGCCTACTAGATTACAGTGTTATGCCTCAAATCATGACAACCAAATCTGTCTCCAGATATTGCCAAATATCCCTGGGGGAAAAAAAATCACCCCTGGTTAAGAACTACTATAATGCAAGTTGGACTCTTTAAAAAAAAAAAAAATGATTTCAGTCTTTTTAAAAAGTTGTTATTTATTTATTCATGAGAGAGAGAGAGAGGGGCAGAGGCAGACTGAGAAGCAGGCTCCCTGCAGAGCAGGGAGCATGATGTGGGACTCGATCCCAGCACCCCAGGGTCATCACCTGAGCCAAAGGCAAACGCTTAACCGACTGAGCCACCCACAGTTGGACTCTTGAATAATGCAGGTGTTCAAGGCACTGGCCCTCATGGAGTCAAAAATCTGCATGTAATTTTTGACTCCTCAAAAACTTAACTGCTAATAACCTACTGTTGTCTAGAAGCCTTACTGATAACATAAATAGTTGATTAACAGATATTTTGTATGTTATATGTATTATATACCACATTCTTATAATAAAGTAAGCTAGAGAAAAGAAAATGTTAATTAGAAAATCATAAGGAGGGCCGCCTGGGTGGCTCAGTCGGTTACGTGGCCGACTCTTGATTTAGGCTCAGGTCATGATCTCAGGGTCCTGGGATCCAACACCACGTTGGGCACCATGCTCAGTGTGGAGGCTGCTTGAGACTCTCTCTCTCCCTCTTCTCCTTCCCCCACTTGCACTTTCTCTCTCTCTCTAAAATAAATAAATATTTTTTTAAAAAAAGAAAAAATCATAAGGAACAGAAAATACATTTGCAATATTGTACTATAAAAAAATCCCAATGTTAGTGGACCCTCACAGTTTAAATCCATGTTATGCTCAATTTTCCCTTTTCAGATTTTTCTCCTTTCTCTAATATCTGGTTCTTCACTCTGAATTCATGACTAGCTGTTTGTTTATGCCCTGAGCTGAAAAAAACTAATCTACCTGTATTTTAAAATATTAGCATATGTTGAGACAATGTGGGAAGTCACATCTTAAAATGCTCAAGTTTTGGGGCACCTAGTTTTCTTTCCCTCTCCCTCTGCCCTTCCCCCCCAAATAAATAAATAAACCTTTTAAAAAACTAAAAAAAAAAAAAAACCCACAAAATGCTCTAGTGTTTATTAACTAAAATTGAATAACTGCCAACATCTTCTATAAATCTGATTATTTTAAAACAATAATCAGTGAGACAGCTCATGTATTATCCTATTTCACAGAGATACAGGGATAGAAGTAAAGTGGTGGCTTGAAGTGTTGTTTTGTCAAACTGTCCTTGTGTTAAAACTGACATCTGTGGGCCACGAGCAATTAGGACAGGCAGTTTTTAGACTCACTTCTACTAATTATCTAAATGAAGAAAAGCTAGGTTTGGTGGAAGACTATGGCAGTTGATTTTCCTAGTATGCAACATCAGTAGATCTAGAGTCAGTAGATATAGATTCAATTAGAGTTCTCTTTACATTAGTTATACGACTTCTGACAAAATAACTTCTCTGCACTTCACTTGTCTCCTTTGATAAATGGGTATTAAAAAATAACATAAAGTGGGATCCTATCACAATGATTGTCATGTGGTCAATTCTTAATTTCTACCATGTAAATTCCATTTCTTACCCACGCTTCCTCTATTAGTTATTAGAATATAAAGTCATATGTTTTCTTTACCATCAATTTTTTGTGTGCCTTTTATAGGTATAACTCACTGAATATCTATATAAACAACACCTTGTAAACTTCCTATCTAATGTCCACTTCATGTGTTTAGGGGGAATTAATGACTTTTTTCTTTGTTCCTCCTTCTGTTCTCTTAGAAGTTTACCCCTACATCTGGAGGCCAGATCCTACACCTAGATTCCATGACACTACTCTCATGTGCTGTCCTGATCTATGAAAGTTTGTCTGAGCTAAAATCTGGTAGATTTACTTAGCATCATTCTTAGCCTGACATTCCAGCCCCCTAAAATTGCACTTCTTGAATATCAATGCCGAAATCAATTTCTCTATACTTTATTGAAAATAGAGATTTGAGCTCCTGGCCTAAAATCATACCCCATCTTCCCACCTCCTTGTTCAGAACACCCAGCATGACTTAAGTGTGGTGTTAACCTGACTATGTCTGACAAACATGGTTGAATCTTTCCTTTCTTCTTCATTTTTTTCCCAATGGTGGGATTTAAAAAACAATTTATTAATATATAATGTATTATTTGTTTCAGGGCTACAGGTCTGTGGTTCATCAGTCTTATTCAATTCACAGTGCTCACCATAGCACATACCCTCCCCAATGTCCATCACCCAGCCACCCCATCCCTCCCACCCCACTCCACTCCAGCAACCCTCAGTTTGTTTCCTAAGATTAAGAGTCTCTTATGGTTTGTCTCCCTCTCTGGTTTCATCTTGTTTCATTTTTTCTCTCTTCCCCTATGATCCACTGCCTTGTTTCTTAAGTTTCACATATTAGTGAGATCATATGATAATTGTCTTTCTCTGATTGACTTAATTTCGCTTAGCATAATACCCTCTAGTTCCATCTATGTCGTCGCAAATGGCAAGATTTCATTTTCTGATGGTTGCATAATATTCCATTGTACATATATACCACATCTTTATCCATTCATCTGTTGATGGACATCTTGGCTCTTTCCATAGTTTGGCTATTGTGGACATTGCTGCTATAAACATTGGGGTGCACATGCCCCTTTGGATCACTACATTTGTATCTATGGGGCAAATACCCAGTAGTGCAATTGCTGGGTCATAAGGTAGCTCTATTTTCAACTTTTTGAGGAACCTCCATACAGTTTTCCAGAGTGGCTGCACCAGCTTGCATTCCCACCAACAGTGTAGGAGGGTTTCCATTCACAACGGAGAGATTTTTAAAACTCCAAGTGACTACTAAGGCACTGTTTACAACATTACATTCATGTTCAAAATGCTTTCAATTCTGTTGTGCTGACTACTGAAAGTTACAGAGAAAAACAAAGCACAGAAGATGTGAGACAACAGTCTGCCTTTCTGATCCATACATTTTTGTATTAACATTCTATAATTAGATGCTTTACTGGCAAATGCTCCACATGTCCATAGGCTAAATTGTACTCACTTATTTACCTCTCTTAACTTACCTTCAGTGAAAATTTGTACTATGAAGTGCTCATATATTTTCTTCACCCATTTAACAAAAATGGTATATATACTTCAGATAGGAAACATGATGAAAGCTTATACTTTTCCACAAACATCTCCCAAAATCTTTGACTCTAGTAATAATGTCTTGATGTTTCTGAAACCATTTTCTGGCTCTATAATACATCCCTGCCACTGCTTTGTAGATTTTTGAAAATGGCATACTTGATCTAAACACTTTGGAAACAACTGAATAGTAAGTTTAGATTCAAAGCTGCAGAGCAACTATTTCTGTGTCCATATGCACTTGTCATTTCACATCAAAGCAGATATTTGTGAATATGTTCTATTTTGTTTTCATTATTGTCACATATAATGATTGCCCAAATGGTTTCCTCAAAGCAATTTTTTTTTTTTTTTTTTTTTTACTATATCTGGTTTCCTTAATAAGATAACATATTGGAGACCCTGCAATGTTTGGAACAATTTTTTTTAACTTGACTGACACATAAAGCCTAAAAATTTAAAAGTCTGTTTAAAAATTTCCTCTTGAGCCATAATCTCCTATGCCATTTTCTTTCTCCTGTTGACCCTGCTCAGTATGTCCTCTGTCTGTTTCTACTCATTTGGTATACTGCTTTCTGTCTCACCTCCCATGCCTCCATTTTCAACTCCATGGCCAGTCTTCCCAATCACGTTTCCTTAGCAGCAGAGGCTTCCTCATCCTAAGCAAGTCTTATTAACTTTAATAAAGTACGTATTTGTGAAACCCTACTAACTACTGTTTTTCTCATGGCTGCTCTATTATGCACATCATGAAACTGCTTGTGAATTTCTAAACATCTGAGACTGTATTATTCATCTTTTCATCTTTGGTACCTAAAACAATGTCATGAGTTATATGCATTCAACAAAGTACTAGTGAATAAAACTAGACCAATTTATTTTCCTGCACAATTACAACAACAACCTTGGCTTCATTTGCTATTGTTCATCAATTCTTTTATTAATCTCCAGTTGAGTCCTTAGCATACTCCAAAGAACAATGGTGGTACACTGCTTCTATTCTCTTCAAGCACTCCACCTTTGCCCTGCCCTTCCATTTTTGACATATAATCATGTTTTGATTTTTTTTCTTAATAAGAAGAGTCAACAGTCTGTTCAAGTCACATGTAATTGAATTTTTACTATAGGGGAGGTCTGTGTGAGATATTGGAGAATGCCACAGTTTTTACCATAAGGTATTCATAAGTAATTTATGGATAAATTATAACACAGTGCACTAAATTCATCATTATATTTTTTAAACTACATAAAGATATAGAGATACAGTGATTACTTATATCTGAGTGGGGATAAGGAGTGAGGGGTTGTGAAAAGCCTCTCAACTTGGGTTTTAAAATATAAATAGGAATTCTCCATATGGTTGGATTGGAGAGAGTTACCCTCTAGATAAAATAATCATATTTCTGTGTTCTGAACCTCACATTTATTAATCTTTGCCCACTTTACTACCTTGTGATCGAGATCTTACATCATCCCAACTCTGCCTGGACTCTGTATCTCTCCTTCTTACATCATAAACCCATTATTGTATATGAGATTTAGTCATTCATTCATTCATTCAACAAATATTTATCGAGGAACCTAGGTACCTGGTTCTGTGCTAACTGCCTGTATAAGACAGACGTGGTCCTTTCCCTGATAGAACTTACCAACTGTTAGTGAGAATGGGCAATTCAGAGAAAAGAAAATGTAGTGATCACTATAAGAGAAAAACACAGCATTTTGAGACACATAGAGGTGAAATTCATGACTTAGTTCATGAGTCAGAAAAATTACTACTATCAAGGAGAAGACGGAGATACTAATATGTAAAAAATATGAAAGATTAGCAAGATCCCATAAGCCATGTTAATGTCTTTGGACTTAATCATTAAGTAAAGTCGATAAATGTCCTTATCAAATTTGAACCCCTTAAAAATAATTATGGCTATGCCTTAGACAATTGATTGGGAAGTAGCAAGAATGGATGCAGTCAAGGTTTTTATAGCTGATCATGCAAGAAATGATGATGTCTGCCAATGGGATGATCAGAGTTTCTGTAACTTTACAAACCAGCATGCTGAATTTTTCATAATCTTTTTAGCACCTTTCCTTTATTCTGCTAGTCTGTCAAACTAGAATACCTATTCCCCCTTTTCTCATCAAATTTCTTTTAAAAACTACTTTCTGTTCATTTACTCCCTCCTTTTCCACATTATCCACTTTTTAGTAACCTTCTATAGCCTTGTTTGTGTGTGTGTGTTTTGTTTGTTTGTTTGTTTTTTACCAATCATAACTTCATTATAACATAGTCAAGTGCCACAAGGAGGAGTATGTATGGATTGCTCAAGAAGGACATCACAATATGTAATTGTTTTTGCTCCTTTATCATACTTTCTCTCATCTCAAATTCAAATATTCAACTCATGCTAAATAATCTTCTTTCCCCACAACTCCAGTGAAGCAATTGTTGTCAAAGTCAACTGATAACCTCCATGTTGCAAACTGGGTTTTCTCCCTCAGCTCCCTCTGACTATTTTATTCTTCTCCTCTATAGCATCTTTAAATATTTGGTTTTATGTAAGGTTTTGGTCATGGAGCACCTTATCTTCTCTATTTGTAGTGTTGAGTTTGTGAGTCTTAGCTAGTCCCCTGGCTATGAATGCATTTATAAACCGATATCTATCAAACTTATATATCTCAAGTCTCAGTTGCTCCCTGGAGACCCAGCCTTAAAAATCTAGCTACTAACTTGATATCACATTTTAGTTTTCTGGGATAAATCTCAAAATCATGTAAACCCCAGAATAATTCCCAAGTATCCCTCAGGTCTGTACCATCACCAGTATCTCCCTTCTTGATAACCGTTATCCACCTAGTTTGTTTAAGCAAAATCCTTGATTCTTCCCTCTCCATTGTCCCTCAAATGCAACCTCAGAAATGTTTCTCCAACTTTTCCACTTCTCTCCATCCCCACTGCCTCCACCCAAGCCCAAAGCACATTATCATGTCTTGCTTGGACTCCTGTGACTGCCTCCTAAATGATCTCCAAGTTTCTACTCTTTCTCTCTAAAGTCCGCCCTCCATCCAGCATCCAGAGCAATCCTGTAAGGACATAAGCATGTCACTCGGTTACTTACGCCTTCCAATGACTTTCATTTACACTTAGGAAAACATCCAAACTCTTTACCAAAGCCTGTGAAGTCTTATAAGAGTCGTCTCAGTTTTCTGATCTCATTTCAAAATCCTCTACACCTTCACTCACCAAAGTAATTAGAGCCTTTTCCTTCAAGTATACCAAGTTAGGCCCCCTCCAGGCCTTTGTGCTGGATATGCTCTTTCCTGTACACCTTTTCCATTGACTCTAGTTGTGGCTTGTTCCATTTTATTAATTGAGTCTTCACTTCTCCATCGAAATGCCTTTCCTAATCCTCTCACAGAAACCAGAATACCTACTCTGTGAATTTATACTCTTATATGAACATTCATTACTAAATAAAATGATATTTTTAATTTATTTGACTTAAAAAAATCTCTATTCCAGTCACTGCCAGCCTGTAGCACTAATAAAATGTAACATTTATTGAGTCAAAAATCTTGTCTCTTCACTTGTTGCTCTATCTCTAGCATCTAGAAGAATCATACCTGGCTCACCATAGGATCTCAATATACATTTGCCTTTATAATGAATGAACAAGTCCCTGTAACAGTTTTATAGTTATCCATCTTCTTCAGTAAGAAAAAACTACTTAGAAGGTGGAATGAGTGCTATATTAACAATGGCACTTGGTATATGATAGAGATTGAATACATTTTTAAAAAACAAAATTAATTATACAGAGTCAAGGAAGCCTTCCAAAAGAGAGCAATATGTGAGCTCTTTCCAAGAGGATGAGGAGGATTTCACCAGAAGAGGAAGTGGAAAAAAGACATTCCAGGGAGATGAAATAGAACATAAAAAGGCCTAAAGACATGAAAGAACACAGCTTCTGGGGATAATTAGAGCATTTAGAGTGCTTGAGAATTGTAATAAATATCTGATAATTCTTTTAACCACCTCTTCTTTGTTAATTCCCCTGCTCAGGTATATGAATTCAATATCATCTACCCTCCCTAACTGCCAAATGCCCCTTTAAAATCTTTCCCGACCTCTAGTCTCCTCCTGTTCTAATCTCTATAACTTGATACTGCCAGGCTAATAATCCTACAGTGAAATTTCGATCATGTACCTTCCCACTCCCAGCTGGAAAACCTTCGATGATTCCTCAGCATTAACTGAAAACATTTGCAACTCCTTTAATCCATTGAAGGCTCTCCAAAAGCTCTTGCCAAGCTGTTTTCCCAGGCTTACCTCCCACTCTTCCTTTTCTTGTACTCTATGCTACAGCCAAAACGGAGTATTTGCATATCTCTGTGCATTTCTAGCTACTTTCAAACTCAGCGTCTCTGCTATGCTTTTTTCTGTGTACAACGCTCTTTCTACCAACTCTACAATCTACACAACTTCCAACTTTCACATGCCAACATCGAGATGTTAGTGCTGAACTATCGAGATGGAAATAGCTCTCTTTTCATTGAACTTTTCTAAATGGGCAAGTGATTGTTTCTAACTCATACTAGAATTTCAGTAAACCATTCTTAAGTTTTCCATTTTATCCACGTTCATTATTGTATTGAATGTAATTTATAATTTTTCATAATAAACTTTCTTACTTTCCTTATAACTACTCACTTGATATTTCATAGTAACAAATAAGTCATCTAGAGATATAAAAGTATATGAATGCCTTTATATTATTAAATCTAAACAAAGTAATAGTCCTGTGTGAGAATGAAAAATCACAAACTTTGTCAAAGAAGCTGTGGGAGAGAAGGAATAAGAAAGGAACTGGAACCATTCTTCTCAAGCTCTTGCTCTGTGCTACCCACCATGATCAATGCTTTTCTGGCAGTTCTCAGAAAAACTCACTCAAGTAGGTGCTCTTATGATCCCTACTTTCCAAAAGAGTAAAATAAGACTGCAAGTGGTTAAGTAACACAAAGCAGGGAGTTATCGTAGCCAAGAATTAACATAATTTCTACCTACCTTCAAAACATGTTCACTAGCCCAAAACACTGAAAAACTTACCCATACTCCCTAGACAATCTGAAAACTGAAGGTCAGATACTTTAATGTCATAATGTTATCAGTGGCAGAATCTGGACTTAAAGCTGAGTCTCCAGCATTTCAGTATGAAGTGACTTCCACTATCGTGTACAGATTGCATTTTATATTTCTCATTGTTTTTTAAATTACAATCAAATGAAAGTGTTGTTCTGCATGATTCAATGCAACGTCTATTTGTAAATAGCTTACACATTTTTTTTTTTTTCACCTGAGAAATACGATTGTATCTAAGAACAATAACAGTGGTCTGGAAAGTTTGTTTTTCCAATACAAGATTTTATGTTTACAGTAGATATTAATTGTCCCACACCAATCCACAACATATCTGAGTATTATTGAACAAACATCTGTTACACTTTTGGCTTGAGTAATGACAGTTGATATTGGAAATATGTTAGCTTTCCTAACATTACCATGTGCAGAATTCTTAATTAAGCTGCTGATATGGTCAATAACATTGAGTGATTATCCTTTGTAATTAAACTTGTATGATGAACTCTGGATATTTTACTGCTAATAAAACTCTGGGGAGCTGATAAGTCACTGAAGAGAGGGTAGTACTCTTAGGAAGGAGGTCACCAAAAATTCACTGACTCCCTAGTTGACAAATACAGTGATGGGACAGATAGCTCAAGTTGTAGCTCATCTGGCTTCCCTGTCTGCCCCTCAGAGGTCTCTAAAATAAAACTTATCTCAGTACTGATTTTAAGGAAACCTGGCACTGAGGTTCAACAGAGACCACTAGATGGTTTCTTGTTCAACATTTTCAATAAACAATGCAGGTATAGAGTAAAAGAGAAAAATTAAACAAAACTTTTCCCACTGCATTGAGGTATAAAATGACAGATAAAAGTCTCTACCTCTCAACTCTCAGTCTTTTAGACAGTTTCTGTTTTAATTGTATCAAGGCTTGGATGTTGAGTGTCTATTCTACCTGCAATTTTCAACAGTGTGTTTACGACACATGTTCAATTGCTGTTTATTCTCAAATGGGCTAAAAAAAAAAAAAGTAGCCTATGAGTAACAGTGTAAGAGGATTCCTGCAAATGTTTTACCCAATGGTATTTTAAAATTTGTTTTGTGTGTGTTATTTCATTTAACCCTCCTAAGAACACCAAGAGCTTACTATCTCCATTTTTAGATAGGAAGACATTGAAACTCAGAGAAGTAAGCAACTTGCCCAAGGTCACACAAGTAGGGTATGAGTTGGAGGAGCCAGGACTCCAAGCCAGGCCTGTCGGACTCCAAGGCACAAAGATGCTCCGAAATAGTGGACTATATGGTGCTGCCTTCATGCAGCTTTGCAAATTCAAATTATAGTGATTCTTGGATTTCCACCAGAATCCCAGATTCACATCCATCAACAGAACTGTTTGCCTACACATTTCCATACAAATATGCTTTGGGCCCATTATCCACTTCAGGTGTAATAAATAAAAGGCAAGATGCATAAACTTTAATTGCGAATAAACAATGAATACTCTTAAAATATAAGTATGGCCCTTTCAGAACAGAGATAGTGCACATTCACAGGGTGGTTAGCATGCAGTATCTGGGACATAGCTATACTGAAAAAAGTATTCATTGTTTATCTGATAGTAAAATTTAACCAGATGTCTTGCATTTTATCTGGTAACCTTCCTAGTCCAGCTCTTTGTGTCTCAGTGTTTTGCTGCTTAGCATAAGAGCCAAAAATCCCTTTCCCACAAAAGTTACTTTAACCCTCATACCTTGTATGATCTCAGCTTCACTCTCTCTTTTCCAGGGCTGCATTTTTTTCCATTCTGGGAAAACCTGCCATCAGAAGGCCCAGGCTCTGGTACAATTTGAAAAGATGTGCAGGTTTCAAGGGGATGTCCAGGCACCTGTTTACAAAACACCAAAGATTAAGTTATAACAATAAAATGCAGATTTATTAATTTTTATTGAGAAGTAGCTGGCTCTACAATCTCACTAAGTGGCACATTTTCTCTAGTGAAATGTATGGAGATAAAAGGAGTGTGATGGAAAAAGTACCATTTTTTTAAAGCATCTGTTTGTAGTCTGCAAAATGGATGTCTAAGTACCAAACTCATGGCAAAGCTAGGAGGACTTGAGATAGGGCATAGATAAGTTTATTAGTTCATGTATTAATATTAGCTGAAGAAACAATAACAGTAATTTAGAAGCTTGATAGGTGAACATAGAATCAGAGCACCAAGAATTGGATAAACTCATTTTGCCAAAAATGGTAATTGTATCTTGAATAAAGGATCATATTTGCTTGATGAATAGAGCATTCTTGTTTCTGGGTTAGAGTTCCTTCTCACATACTGGACACTTGAAAAAGCCTTGCCAATGGTTTTTTGCTTTCTTTTAACTCCTCCTCTTTTCTGTGCTTTTGTTGCTTGCCAAAATCTCTTTGGATAAAAAAATAAACATTTCTTTAAAAGCATAAATACATTAGATTACTTCTGGATCTACTGATTATACCAACAAATGGAATATCTTGAAGCTGATTTTCTACATATTTTCATTGGTTTATTGGCTATCAATTTCAGAACGATTCTGTTTTATAATTTCTACAGTCTTTAAGTAGAGATTGTCATTCCTATATACCACCTAGCGTTTCCTGTGTTGAATCTGCTGCTTGTTTTTGATGCAGTCTCTGACAAAGCACCTAGACTTCTTACGACCTTAGTTCCTTCATCTGTAAAATAGGAATACTGAAACTTCATAGGGTCATTATGATGATCTATTCATAGGCAAGAAAAGATTTATTTTTTAAAATTTTTTAAAAGATTTTGTTTCTGTATTTGTCAGAGAGAGAGAGAAAGAGCACACAAGCAAGGGGGAGTGGCAGGCAGAGGGAGAAACAGGCTCCCCAATGAGCAAAGAGCCTGATGCAGGGACTGGATCCCAGGACCCTGGGTTTCTACCCAAGCCGAAGGCAGACACTTAACCAACCGACCACCTAGGCGTCCTGGCAAGGAAAGATTTAAATATAAAACAATTCGACAGAATTGTTAGAACTACTTAAGGCATGTATTTATATTGAGACTGAAATAACATTCTTTATTTCTTTGGGTTATTTGCTCTTTCTATTCTCCAGCCTCAGATATTATGTCAATGTCCTAATTACCCGTGTCAGATTCCTATGGCCACTTTAACAAATCACCACAAACTAAGCAGCTTGAACAACATAAATTTATTACTATATGGTTCTAGAAGTCAGGAGTGCAGAATGGATCTCACTGGGCTAAAACCAAGGTTTTAGGGGAGGGTGCGGGTCTTTTCTAGTGTTTCGAGACTAGCCCATTTCTTGGTCAATATCTTTAAAACCAGCAACATTGCATACTCTGACCTTTCTTTCATATTGACATCTTCCTCTGACTCTCTTCTGTCCCTTTTTTCCACATTTGAGGACCCTTGAGATTACATTGGGCCTACCCAGATTATTCAGGATACTTTCCCTATTTAAGGTTAGCTGATTTGCAACCTTAAATACATTTCCAACCTAATTCCTCTTTGCTGTGTAATTTAGCATATTCACAGAATTAGGGGATGGACATTTTGTGGGGCCATTATTCCACTTACTCTAGCACCCCTTCAAGTTAATTCTATAGAGTGGCCCCTTAGTATCTTCCACATAGTGATTTTGCCCCAATTATATTGTTTCTCCTTTCCTTAAAAATCTAAGATATCAATGAATATATCTGCAAATGAAGAGTTCTGTTCATTTCAAATTAGCAATCATTTATTGAAGAGCAACTATTCATTCATGAGACAAATGTCGATCGAGTGTCTATTCATTATCAAGTTTCTTGCATTGTTTTAGATGTTAGGGCAATAGAAATGAATGCATCAACATAAACCTCAGCTTTAATGGACCTTAAATTCCATTTAGAGAATGTAGAAAATGAATAGATAGAAAACTAGGTAAAAGAAATAATATCTAATAATAGTTAAGTGCTCTGAAGAAAGTAAAGTAATGGGCTGCACAGGGATAGCCGAAGGCTCCTTTAGCACAATCTCTTGAAGAGAGAGAATCTAAGGTGAGACTTGAAAGGATGTAACCCTGCCCCCTGCCAAGATAGAAGAAAAGTATTCAGCCAAGAGAGACAGAGAAGAAGGCCAGAGTGTTTTTTAATCAAGGCAGCAAGATGGCCTCCGGAGTGCCTAAAGTAGAGGAAATAAGAGGAAGAGGAGTGAGAAGCAATACTGATGAGTTAAGCAGAAGAGAAAAATCAAGGAAGGTCTGTTTTATAGATCATGATAAAAGAATATGGATTTTAGGAGTGCCTGGGTGGCTCAGTCGTTAAGCGTCTGCCTTCGGCTCAGGTCATGACCCCAGGGTCCTGGGATCAAGACCCGCATCAGGCTCCCTGCTCCGCGGGAAGCCTGCTTCTCCCTCTCCCTCTGCCCCTGCTTGTGTTCCCTCTCTCGCTGTCTCTCTCTGTCAAATAAATAAATAAAATCTTTAAAAAAAAAGAATATGGATTTTAAACTCATTTGAATAGAAATTATCTGAAGTATAAAAGCAGATTTATGTTTTAAAAGGACACACCAGCTACTTTCTGAAGAAAGGATTATAAGGACAAACAATGGAAGGCTCTTCTTCAGGCCAGGCTGGGAGCAGGGTGGCTCGGGTTTGGTTGGTAACAGTGAAGATGTTTACAATGGTCAGATTTGGTATGTAGTTTTGGTGGTGGAATCAGGATGACTTTTAATGAATTGGCTGTGGGGTGAGAACAAATCAGAATCTTAAAGAGGTGGGTGGATATTGATGCCATCTACCCATAGGAAGTGCCAGGTGTGAGGAGGGCATGCAGGTATGGGGAGGGTGTCAGGTGCTAGATGCTAAGCCAGGCCTTGAAGCTTTAAGAAATGGTCTCGGTCCTTGGTCCTAAAGAATTTAATAATCTAATTCCATGGGAAATTCCTAGTTTGTAAAATATTGCAATGGGTGAATCCTTAAAAATCACCTGCTCTAAACTTTTTTTTTTTTTTGCAGATATGCAGGAAATTGGGACTTGTTCACAATTGCATTTTTTTTTTTTAAGATTTCATTTATTTATTTGACACAGAGAGAGAGAGCACAAGCCGGGGGAGCGGCAGAGGAAGAGGAAGAAGCAGACTCCCCACTGATCAGGGAGCCTGAGGCTGATGCGGGACTCAATCCCAGGACCCTGGGATCATGACCTGAGCCTAAGGCAGATGCTTAACCGACTGAGCCACACAGGTGCCCCCTACAATTGCATTTCTGATGAGTGAAGGAGCTGACCATAAAAGTCATGCCACTCTGGACCTCTCTTGGTGGCAGTGTCCCGAAGCATTCCCTCTCTAGCAGACAGTGCTAGTACCTGGTCAGTAACTCTCTGACCTTGACTTTTGTCAGTGTATTTTCTTTTAGGACTGTGGGTTTTTTATGAATTAACATAGCCTTCCTCTACCCTGGTCATTGAACCAATAACTGTAGAGTATAACTAACCCACGTCATCACCCCTCCCATAGGATAATGCTAAGGCATCATTTTATACCTTGCCCAGAGTTTTCGTTTGGTACAAAGATCCAGTGACCACTGAGATAGCTGGTTTAATAACCCACCCCTTAGTAGCTGCTTTTTCTTTTTCCTGTAACATTGTTTTTCTCTACTCATGTTCCCAGTCCCTCTCAAATAAAATACTTGCTCTAGAACCTTACCTTATTTTTTTTATTATTATGTTATTTTAATCACCGTACATTACATCATTAGTTTTTGATGTAGTGTTCCATGATTCATTGTTTGCGTATAACACACAGTGCTCCACGCAGAACGTGCCCTCTTTAATACCCATCACCAGGCTAACCCATCCTCCCACCCCCCTCCCCTCTAGAACCCTCAGTTTGTTTTTCAGAGTCCATCGTCTCTCATGGTAACCCTGGTGATGGGTATTAAAGAGGGCACGTTCTGCATGGAGCACTGGGTGTTAGGCATTGACTCTAGGACAACCAAACTGAAACTCTTTATTTTTTACTCCTTCTACATAGTTTAATACCCAGCTGACTGTTTTAAACATGGCACCTGACCCACTGTGGGAACTTAAAAAATGAAGAATGTTGTCAGAATGCACTTTGCTGGCTACCTTTATAAAATACTATAATGTGGCCATTTCTTATTCTACCTATACCTCTCTTCTCCTCTCCCTCTCAAAAAACATCAAGAAATAAAAAGGAAACCTCTTCCTACACTGTTAATAAGTATAGCACTTTCACAAGGTAAGGTCATGAATGAGCTAATATAATGCTTTATAAAGTGCTACTTCCAGAAGGGAGAAACAGTAGTTTTTCTCAACAAATTTAAAAATATCTCAGTTATGTAAAGTGCCAGGTCAGCCTATGGACTTTCTCACATCATCTTTTTGGTTTATGTTCTATTGAGCATAGATCTGATATTTTCTTAAATTGCACTTGCTAGTTATCTTTTATAAAATATAAACTTTTATAGAGATGGACTTGTTCTTAAATGTTTAAAAATATTTCTCCATGTCTCCAATTTAAATGGAATGAAACTATTATCTTTGGGTTGTGGGTGCCAATTCTTTATCTCTCATCACTGACACATGCCATAATTCAATCTTTGTGTCCTGTTGTTGTTCATAAACCAACAAGCTCTGGTGGTTTATGTCATCAGCAGAAAACCTGAAAGTGAATTATAGCCTTGCATTCAATCTCTATGTTATGCGCAGAAATAGCCAGTTTTTCAGAATGTGCAATTTAGAGACTTGGGAGCAAGAGACTTATAAAGTGTATTTCTTGTAGCCTGTGCCAAAGTCAAACCTATGAGTGTTCAGAATAAAAGATTGATATAAAATCAGTTGGAAATACACCTTTAGCTTTATGGGCAACAGAATGATTTTATTAATATTTGGGAAATGAGAGAAGGCTACATTCTACTTGTTTCTAAACTTCTAGAGAGTTTCTAAAAAAAACAACTCAAATTTGGATTTTGTCAGCATTAAATTAGGAGAGTAATAACTTGAACATACTGACTCATGGGTAGAGTTCCTTTTAATTTATATGGTAATATTTATCTATGTTCAGTGGTCAAGTAAACAACTATAAAAATTGCTATATAGGGAGCTAACCATGTCTTTTTCTAAAAGTTTCTAAAGAGATATTTTATAAAGAAAATGTATTTAGGTAATTATTTTAAATAAACTATTATGATTTAGATTAATCACACCTGTAATTCCTAATACTTTTCAAAGCACAAACAGCATTTCCCAACATACTTTACATTTGTCCTTTGAACTAGATTGAGAAGCAAAGTGCAGTTGTGTTGGGGTGTGATCAAGAACCTGTTTCAGAGAAACCTCTCAACTTAAAAAAGAATTTATGGATCCGACTTTGGGCTCTTATTTGGAAATAGTGCTTTATAAGGAAAGGTGTAGCACTTATATTTATTTTTTTTTTTTTTGTGTAAACATAAGTTTTCTTTTTTTTATTATGTTCAGTTAACCAGCATATATTACAAATTACATATATTACAAATATATTGATGGAGGGTTCAATGATTCATTAGTTGCATATAACACCCAGGCTCATCACAACACGTGTCCTCTTTAATACCCATCACCTGGCTACCCCATCCCCTCACCCCTTCCCTTCTACAACCTCAGTTTGTTTCCCAGAGTCCAGAGTCTCTCATGGTTTGTGTCCCTCTCTGATTTCTTCCCATTCAGTTTTCCTTCCCTTCCCCTGTGGTTCTCCGCACCATTCCTTATGTTCCACATATGAGTGAAACCATATGATAATTATCATAAGGTGTAGGACTTTTAAATAAATACTCTTATTTAAAGTAAAAATGTGTGTCAGGGGACTCCTGGGTGGCTCAGTTCATTAAGCATCTGCCTTTGGCTCAGGTCATGATCCCAGGGTTCTGGGATAGAGTCTCGTATGGGGCTCCTTGCTCAGTGGGGAGCCGGCTTCTCCCTCTGCCTGCCGCCTGCTCCCCCACCCCACGTGTGCACTCTCTCTCTCTCTCTGACAAATAAATAAATAAAATCTTTAAAAAAAAATGTGTGTCAGTACTCCTATTTGGAAAGACTATACAGTGTTCCTTTTGACCTTCATTTAGTGCAAAATAGGCCATTAATATATACCATGCACGGTTCTAGGTGCTACCAATATTTTAAAAAAAGTAGTAAACAAAATAGATATAACTGTCCTCAGTTTTTATTATAATGATATAAGAGAAGATAGACAATAAATAAATAATAATTATGTAATATTCCAGGTGGGGTTAAGCATTAGGAAGAAAAAAAAAGTGGTGTCAGGGAATTAATGGGAGGATAAGACATAGCATTTTATATAGGACAGTCAAGGAGGGCTCTCAGATAGGGTGACTGACATGTGAACACACATATAAATAAATTGCTATAATGAGCCATCTGAAGACTTGAGAGCAGAATGCTCCAGTAGGGAGAAGGACAAGTATAAAGATTTTCAGGTGCGAATATGTTACTTGCATTAGAGAACAAATAAAGAGTTTACAGTGGCTGGAACAAAATCAGAGAGGAAAAGAGTGATGGAAGATGTGGGCAGAAAAGACAGCAGGATAAAATATCAGAATAATATACGGTTTGTAGGCCATAGAAAAGAGTTTGGATTTGACGCTAGGTGAAGTAAGAAATCAAAGAAAGTAAATCAGAAGTGATCTGAGGGTTGCTGGCAATCAATTTTGTTGAGAATAGACTGTAAGGAAGACAAAGGAAGTTGATTAGAAAGTTATTGGAAATTTTTCAGGCAAGCTACCGTGACGACTTCCACTAAGGTAGGTTAGGGAGGTAGTGATTCGTTTCTATGTAGATTTCGAAAGTAGCATCAAAATAATTTCTGATCCTTTGGATGTCAGGTGTGAAACAAAAGAATCAAAGATGATTCCAAAGTATAATATTTACTTGTTCAACCCTCATCCGTTGGGAAAAAATGAGTGAAAACATACATTAGTCTGGGTGACAAAAATAATGGTTTTGAAACTATGGCACGCAGGCTCTGTAAGTTGGAAGGGACAGTCACATCCAACAATTTAGATCTTTTGTCAAGAAGGAAGATTTAGGAAATCGCTGGCAATCCTAATGTATTAATAAAATTATGTGATCCTGTGCATTGATCTCTTCAGCAAATAGCACTAAACGTTAAGAAGTTCTGCTAAGGAGAATCCTATTCGAACAGCCCTTGTGATAGTAATGGATATGTCTGTGGATGTTTTAAAAGAAAAACTCCAGAAAAGTAACAGTTTCATGGACTTTAGTTTTACAATTCAATGAATGGTGCCTGTGACTTTGTTTTTCAGCCTCGCACACCTGAGGTGCTATGTCCTCTTTCCTGGGGCCTTGGGTCTTGAGGGAAGCCCTCCCTGGCTTACATAGTTTCACTTTCCATTCGGTGGGTCTTATCTATCACAATGTTAGAGGCACATCATAAGGACTTATTAAATTTTGGCTATATTGAAATAAATGTTCTGCTCTGCCAAGAATTTTGACACCAGAAAAATATATTATAATTCAGTGGAAAAAGTATACTTGAATCAGAAATTTTATTGAAATTTTTCTTCATCTAGTCTTTTTTCTTTTTTTTTTTTTTTTTGGTCTGACATTCTTCACCATAGAGTTTCCTTATTTATTTTTAACTACAAAATCATTTTCTAATCCACTATTATAATAGGAGGAGGGTGGGGGGATGGTTTAGCCTGGTGATGGGTATTGAGGAGGGCACATTCTGCATGGAGCACTGGGTGTTATGAACAAACAATGAATCATGGAACAGTACACCAAAACAAATTATGTAATATATGGTGATTAACATAACAATAAAAAATTAAAAAACACACACACACACAAAAAAACGAAACAAAACAAAAAATAATAGTCCAGTTACACGACTTCCCAAGTGAGAGACTTACGATTTCTGGACATAGTACATACTGGGGGAATCCTTGTTCTGCCATAGTAAGAAAACAGGCAAGAGCCAAACCTGACTTAGCATTGGTTCTTCTGCAAATAAAAGGGATAGTAAGACTTATTTACAGGGTTCTGGTATTAGAATAAAGCCATAGAACTGTAACAAAAAGGAGGGAAACAATAAATGAGAGTTGTCTTCTTAAGAATGTAAATTATGTATTAATTTTATAGCTGTGTAGTCACATTGAATAGTGTTAATTTTAGAAAATCCCATAGTGGGAAGTAGAAAGTCAAGAACAAGAGGGAAGCTCAGCTTCTTGCTCCTCTCATCATTTTCTGAAGTGTCTCCAAGTATGAGGTGTTGCGTATTAGGGCATATTCCAAAAGAAGCTGTGATTTCGAATTATAGAACATTCCCTTTTTTACAGAATGCCTAAAAAATCAGTATTTAGGCCATTTCGGGGGGCAGGTAAAGGGCTGTAAGTTCTGAACTTCTCAACTTCCTTAAGCATCTTAAATAATCATTCAAAGTATGCATCTGTGAAGCTGAAACAGTTTGAATATAAGCCAGGGCTGGATTTTGCCTTGGGCACAAGCTCTTGTGAGACACCAGATCTACAAATAGGGTTTCCAACAAGTTACACAATCAAAACAGGGAGGAAAGCTCTAACTCATTTATACTAGAGAAAGGCCAGTGATATTCAAAGGGCAACAACATATTCCTATTTGTAATAACCTTTCCATCTATTATTTATTTTATTATTTACATTTTTAAGCATTTTTCTTCTTGGTCTTATGCAGTCTTCATAATTCAATGCAAACATCCCTCCTATGAAATCTCTCTCTAATCTTTAAGGCAGAGAAGGTCATATACCGGTCACTCCTTACGTCATATTCCTTAAAGCACTAATCTTGCTATATTTACTCACTAGACCATGGGTCCTCTAAAGGCAGGAAGTATATCTTACTCAGCTTTGTTCTCCGGCGCAGTATACAACTGTTTCTAGTGCAGAGTGACCCCAAATTAATCACTGTTGAACAACTAAGGGGATAAATAAATGTATAAACACAAAGGCATTTTGGCTCAAAGAACCTTTATCATTTTTGCTACTGACAACTTAGCTTTTAAATTATAAAAAATAATAAGTCACAAGATGATGATGTTTGTTTATATAAATGAAGGTAGAGATTAAAGATAACTGTTTAAAAGTCATCTGGAAAATAGCCACCTACGAAATTCTTTTTGAGATAAATTTAACTATAGACAAACTGTCCCTTAACTGGAATATGAATTGTGAACTTCCTCCTATGTAATAAACTTTTCTACTTAGATGGGGATGTTGTTGAGTAGAAACCCATCATTAATACTGAACACTGACAAAATCCATGTACAATATAAAAACAAAATAATAGTCCTTCCAAAAGTCAAAACATACATAAAAAAGTGTTTGCCAAAGAAAAAGAAATATAAACTTTACAACGAAGAGTTCAATAGTGAAGTCAGCATGAGCTTAAAGGATAGAATGTAATGAACAGTTGATAAAGGTTTGATAAAGATTCAAAGCTCATGTTGATTATGAAAATGAAGGCTTAGTATTTCCATTATTGAACATTTCTCTGCAGCTTTCTTCAGCAGATATGAAGCTTGTAAAGAGCAAATGCTTTCAGGAACCACGTCTTTAAGAGAAGCAATAATAGCATTTGGAAAATTTATTAAAATACAAAAGGATCAAAAGTCTTTAAAGAACTAATCTATGTAGTGATCTTGCATTCTCTTTGTACAACTAAATTGAGTCCAAAGTATTAAACTGAAACTGTGGAACTGTAATTACACAACTAACTAGCCACCTGCAGTTCAGATAGTGTCAAGTGAATTAGGTCAGATTGGAATGAAGTCAAATATTTAAATGAGGAATAAAACACTTCCTTGGCCCTGCAATTGGGCTGTTAGCATGCCTATGAACTAGCTGACACTTTGAATAGCAAAATCTTCAGGGTTTCACACATTTGCTCTTATGTTATCATTTAAGTGTCTTTAAAAACATACATGATGAGAGTGCTTAATTTGAGAGAAAAACACTCAAGATATGAAAACCAAATGGATTAATCCTTTTTTCCCCTATAGATTCAAATAAGAATTAGAAATCAAGTTTTCTGAGTATTGCCCATATGATATAGTCATAACAACAATTACAAACTCTTGTATCATAGTCTCATTTCTAAAATACTTTCTCATATAGTGTTTCATTTGCTCTATAGGGCAACTCAGGAAACTTAGACTCTGCCAACCTGATTTTTCCAAGATTCTTTAGCTCATAAATGGTGGAAGCAGAACTTAAATTCAAATCTGTGGGCCCCTAAAGGACAATGCTACTAATTGCTTATTATATTATACATACATAAGTTCCAGTAAAATCCAGCAGTATTTTCTGGGAATTAGAATTACGAGCCATTGGATATTGTATGGGGAGTAAGAGATAAGAAATGACAAGAAATAAACATTTCAGATATTTTCTCCTTAGTACATATACCAGAAACTATAGGTTGAAAATTAAAAAAAAAAAGTTTAATATGGGAAATTCTTAAAGTAAGAGAGTAAAGAGGCCATTAACGAATCACAGTTTAGCAGTCAACACTTCTGGAAATTCAGAAATCACTGCCAGCAACGTTGCTTATTTTGACCTAATATCTTACAGACTTTACTCTCAGTATTCCGATTTATATTGACAGCCATAGTGAAAATGTCTAGTTTGCTAGTTCTTCTATGAATGTAAATTGTACCCTTTCAATAGGTGTCAGTTTCTGAGCAAAACATAGATCCCAGGTGGACTCTAGTAATGTAATTCAAATGAAGTTGTTTTTCTGTTTTGTTTGTTTGTTTGTTCCTTGTTTTGCTTTGTGCTGACAGCATGGACCCCTAGAGCACAGTAGTTTGTGACAATAGCTGAAAATAGATATTGTAAGAGATCTCATCAACTCCACTAGACTTCCGAGCCTGTTATGCAGAAGACCAAGCAAGAGATTATTACAGTTTAACTCTGATATGAAAGAGAAGTTTTATTTGGTGTCAAATAGTGTGTACAATGCCAGAAATGAGTTATCACAAGTGACTTGGGAAATTCCTGTATTCATGATTCAGGGTTGTAGCTCACTGCTCCTTGAAATGCAAAGGATTTTTTTTTTAGTCAATGAACAGAGCTCACCCACACTTGCAGAACCTTTTTTGTACTTTGTGGGAGTTCATGTTTTTAGAGAACATTCATCCAGTCTAGCTGCAGCTGAATTAGTCTCTATCCTGGGAAAAACAAATCTTAGAGTTGCTGTACCTCTAGGTTTCTTTTTTTAACTTAAAAAATTAATATTTAATATGCTGCAACATATTTAAGGTCAGTACAATATGTGTTTCGGACATATGAACCGATTTTACACAAAATGAGATTAAATAAGGTTTGAGAGAATCTCCACGAATGTGCGCTTGCAAAGGCTGAGCGAGAGGGCATTCGGTTCCACTTGTGTACATGATTGAACATAAATGAAAGAAAAAGCCCATTAGGAATACTAGAGCCCACCAGAGACCACAGTTATGTTTCTTGGTTATAAATATTTTAAGTTGTTGAAAAATAGCAATTTAACAAACACGAGCAGTGAATACTGTCTCAGATTGTCCGAAACTCAGAAAAGTACTTTGAATAATTAGCTAATGCAAAACACATTTATGCAAGACAATGCAAATGAAGTGTCTGGAGAAGGACTTGATCTTCTCTAGAAGATGTCAAATTCATTACAGAGAATATTATGCAACAACAACAACAAAAAATTAGTGTGAGGCTTTATGGGCTCAAGGCCAGGCAGATGAACCTGATAAAGTGATCTACATAATAAAAGGAAGAGTGCAGAGAAAAAGAAGAAATACGACCTATGGGTGCATGAGATATAAGAGGAAAAAAACTGACAATGTGACAAGTTTTAGGATATAAAAGTTGTTGAGTGAAGAAAGGGACTTCTGAGGTTTTAATAGGCGTATAGCACAAATTTATTTGTTTATAGCTATTAGGTTTTTTTATTTAAATAGTGGAACTTTTGGGTCTTTGATACATTAGTATTAAAAAAATCCATAGAAAACTTGGCTTTCATATTTTGATGTCCAGGAGGTTTGTGACTCAAGAAGTTAACCTAACGTTGACTCTCAGTTTCCTCATTTCTAAGGTAATATTTTAATATTGTTAGTGATGACAGTTATCTATACTTATCATTCTATCAATCTGTATCTCTGTCCATAACTAAACATAAATATAGACATAGGTATATATATACACCCTGTGCCAGGTCAATAATAGACATTTCACATTTTAATTTTATTGTTATAATAACCCCATGAAGCAGAAACTATTATTATTTTAAACAATGAGAAAAAAGACCTGTTCCCCAACTTAACCCCAGTCACAAAGTGGAATCACAGATCTTAATCAGTCGACTCTGTTTTCTGAGAAAATTTCTTTTTATAAACTTCAGAGAAATATTGTAAAGTTACAAGAGGTGATAAAAATGGGGATTCCATGGAAGAAGCTCCCTAAGTCAAATTTAGAGCCAGGCTGCCTGGATATTTATTTTACCAACTGTGTGACTTCAGAAACATTATTTAATCTCCTCATCTGATTATTCACCTACTTCATCCACAACATGGGGCTAATGACAGTACATACATCACAGGCTTGTTTTGAGAACTAAATAAACTATTAAATGAATTATAAAACATTTAGGGCATTGCCAGGCATAAAGTAAGTACTAGACAGATGATTAGCAATTGTTCTTCCAAATGACTCTTATTCGTTTGTTTGTTTGTTTCTCTTTTCTAGTATGGTACTGAAAACGAAAAGCACATAAACATTTGCTGTTCCACACTGAGCATAGATAAAATTTGAACATTGTCCAAGTACTTTAGCTTTTATCTAAATGACCTATAGTTAAAAGAAACAATATCCTCTTGGAGCAAACTTTATTTAAAGAAAAAAGTAAACTATTTCTTCTACTTGCTAGTCTGACTAGTGTCTTTGTTGCTCTCACATGTCCCTTGTCTTGACAAGCACAGATTGCATGAAGACAAATTCCAGGGGTACCTAAAAGCATTTATCTTGCCCCCTCCCCCACCTATGACCACCCCATTCACCATCAAACAGGTCTTGAGCATCCTGATTTCATCACCTATTTCAAGGGTGCTGCCTCCACGTAAACCTGAGTAGTAGGTTTCCCTTCTTCTCCCTTCAGAGAAATTTGGGGGTTATATTATTTTCTCCTTATTCTGGTCAAATCATGAGCATTATTTTTGTTATTTTTTTCTGTTTTATTAGTCATCCTCAATGAGTTTCCAAGTTTGAATGCAACTAATGCTTCATTAGCCATCTTCAACGTGTTCTCAAATTTGTAATCCAACAAAATGTTTTCTATACGTCTTCTTGGGTATGTACTTCCTCAGAACTTAATGGCTTGCTCCTTAATATTCGATAATGCTCTTGATCTGTTGTGTTGGAATAGCATTCCAGATACGCAGAAACACACTGGTACTCTGACCTCATTTCCTTCTTCGGTCTCCTTAGTATTACTTTATGCCCTACCTCTCTGTCTGTTTCTCTTTCTTTTTGTTTGATCTTTATTTAGTCACTATGTGCTAGGAATTGTGCTGGGTATAAGGACTCAAGAAAACTTAAAAAAATATTTTTGGATCCTCTACCATCAACATATTTAAAAGCTAGTAAGGTGGGAGAAAAGATGAATACCACAAAACTAAGAGTAATTAAAAAAAATAACATGGTGAAATTTTGTTTAGACAATTTAATTTTGAACATGTGCAAATTTTTATTATAATCTGGGTACAGGGGAAAAAGACTTTTAACAAGTCAGTTTAGATTTATTTTTCTTTAGGAGATACTATCCGTAAAGTGGGATGGTTAGATAACCATTGCTGTACTATCTAGAAAGGACAAACAAAGAACCTAGTTGAGATTTATTAAACAATGCCTTCAAGACTGGGTAAAGGTAATTAGGCCCCTCCCAAGATTAATAGTCCACTGAGGGAGTAGATAGCTGAGTTCTCAGTAGCAGTCTTATTCTCATTAAAATTTACTGGAAAATTAATTAAGCCTTTTATCAGGAATGATATGTTTTCCCCAAAAAGGATTTGTAAATTACAATGTGAACAAAGTTTCTGTCCTAGTCCAGATATGGGTCAATTTTTCTCTTTTCACGTGAGTTTGTGACAAGTAGAATTGAAGGTCTGAATAAGAGATTACTAATTGCCTATTATAAGGGAAGAGAGCAGGGTCAATAAATCATAGTCAAAAAAATTACTACTGAGATAAAAAAAATTATCAGCAGTGGAAAAGGAATATCTGCCATAATTGGAATCCTTGATAAACTGAAACAAATGAATGGGACCAGTAGTTTACTGCTTAAATCAATCTAAAAGCTTGGGCCTGACTGAGCCCTATGGAATGAGATGTTAAAAACTGCAAGAGGGTCCTATAGAAATCCAGCTTTGTCATATGAGGGGTACCGTAGGATTGAGCCCACTTAGACACGGATGCACCATTCTTGTTTTAGGACTTGTTAAGGACTTGTACAGAAAATGAGAATCTCTATGAGTGTATACAAAGAAGAAATGTTAAAAATATGCATTATTTTTTAACTCTAAAGTGAGAAGTGTGTACATAAGAAATCCTTTTCCTTCCTTCCTGACTCCCTCTCTCCCTCTCCCTCTTTCTCTCCCTTCTTTTTTTTCTTTTTCTTTCTTCTTTCTTTCTTTCTTTCTTTCTTTCTTTCTTTCTTTCTTTCTTTCTTTCTTTTCTTTCTTTATTTCTTTTCTTTCTTTCTTTTCTTTCTTTCTTTCTTTCTTTCTTTCTTTCTTTCTTTCTTTCTTTCTTTCTTTCTTTCTTTTTCTTTCTTTCTTTCTTTCTTTCTTTCTTTCTTTCTTTCTTTCTTTCTTTCTTTCTTTCTTTCTTTCTTCTTTCTTCTTTTCTTCCTTCCTTCCTTCCTTCCTTCCTTCCTTCCTTCCTTCCTTCCTTCCAGCTGTGGACCACTATGATGGAGTTTAATTCTTTAAAAATGAAAATTATACAGTTGAGTCAAGTAATGATATGAATAGAATAGCCCAGGGCGAAGATAGGGGATTTCCTAAAATATGGAGTTAAGTGTCACTTAATGGAAGGAGGAAAATTAGAAAATTAGGAGAGAATTGGGGTGGAGAGCTGTAATGGAAATGGAAAAGAAAAAATGTTGAAAGTAGACACTCCTAGATGTTCCCAGTTACAACTATATAGACCTTATGGACTTTATGTCCATCTTTGTAACTTCTTCATGTTTGTTATTTTTGTTATTATCTGTTTGGTTCTTGGTATTTATTAGCAGTAAAATTTTGGCAGACAGCATTAACTAGAGATAATAATATTTGAAAGTTAAAATATTACTGAATATTTGCCTTTCAGGCAATATCTAATTACATACTGACAACCACCTTATTAGGTACATACTATTACTATTTCTAGAAGAATTCCAGTGGGTAAGTAATTTGCTGACAGTTGCAGAGCATGGTTGTCAATGCAAGCAGAGGTCTTTTTCACTCCATGCCTCTGTGCAAACCTTGAATCCTGAGCTTGGATCTCACCTCTGAGATCCTAATTCCAATTAAACTATTTAGGCTCTCTGAGCTATATTTTCTTCCATGTAATGTGCCCAGTTTGAAGGCTCATTTATTCAAAGCATCTGAATCTGTCCAGGGCCTCAAGCAGCATTAGTTTCTTTTTTTCCTAAAAACCTTATCACTGGGATCAGCCAAGAAGAGAAGAGTTAGACAGCATTTCCCTTTGCTTTGAAGGCAAGTTCAAGGGTGAAGTTCCCAAGGGATGGAAAGTGTTTTTGATTCATTAGAAGGGATAGTCAGCTGATAAAAAGCATGGGCTTGAAAAGTGTCCCTGAGACAGAGCAGCAAACAGCGGAGAGGGGGGCGCTCTAACTGTGTGTAATCTCAAGACAGTCCTCTGTCTTCTTTGCTTTGTACTCCCTCTTGGAGCAATCTACAACGCCCCATAAGCTTGTTGAAAGGGCTATTGTGAGGATAGAGGTATAAACCAGTAGGAGGTAGTTATGCCTTTTATATTGTCTTCTGGCGTTCAGAGTAAAACACCATATAAAAAGCAGAATTATAACTCCAGAAGTGCTTCCATGGTGATAATATTAAAGAAAGGACAGAAAAGAAAAGCCCAGTGTACCACCAGGGAGGAAAAGTGAAGAGATCTAAATCAAGCCAGTCCTGTTAGCTTTCTCCCCTCTTTTCAGGGAGTATGTGGTAGGTGCTCATTAAATATTTATTAAATTGAATTGAAAATAATGTTGTAACTGCTATTGTTTTTTTGTTTGTTTTGTTTTGTTTTTCGGTGCTCTGTGTGAGATAATCAAATGGATGATCAGAAACACAAGAAAGCTCTTTTGCATATAATAAATTGATACATAAGTGGGAGTGGTTATTAATAAATAAATTAAACCATCATTTTTTAGACTACTAAGCATACATTAAGTATTGAAGATACAAAGATTAATAAAGTCTTAATCCTAAAATAAAGCAATTGTATAAAAAAGGAAGTGTCAAAAAATTGTCTTGGAAATGGGAAATTATCAAAAAGAAATTGACTTGGAAATAACAAATGAGGTTCCTGTGGGGGTCCTTTCAGTGAAGCACTGGGTTGTTTACTGGATCCTCTGGGGATTGTCTGATTATATAAGGTTGAGCACCTTTGACTGTCTTTTATAATGTTTTTTCAAGATTTTATGATTCATTTGAGAGAGAGAGAGCGCGTGAGCTGGGGGAGGGGCGGGGGTGCAGAAGAGGCAGAGGAAGAGGAAGAGCAGACTTCCCGCTGAGCTAGCTAGATTCTAAGACCTGGAGATCATGACCTGAGCCAAAGGCAGATGCTTAACCATCTGAGCCACCCAGGCGCCCCTAATTGTCTTTTATATTGACTAAGTTATTTTTACAATTTTATCAGAACAGAAGTTATGTTTTAGGAAACTGATAACAATGTAAATGTTGCTTGTGCTTAGAAATGCAAATAAATTTTGTCCAGTAGAGAATAAAAATCATTATGACATTTTCATCTGAATGAATTTTAACACTTTTTTTTTTGTTTCCTCACTAATTGGTGAGCTAAACAAAATCTTTGATAAGTATTCATTTTATGTTTGATGAAAGCCATGATTTCACCATGTTGAAAATTATACTTTCATAGCATTTAAAGACTGAGTGTCTCTTAAGTGTCTGCATTAAGCTCCGCATTGTCATTTATGCTAACTTACTAAATACTCAAAACAACTCTACAGGGTGAAAGACTTCCTTGTGGAGTCCTTGCAAATTGATGTTAAAGAAAAAAGTCTTGGGCGCCTGGGTGGCTCAGTTGGTTGAGCGACTGCCTTCGGCTCAGGTCATGATCCTGGAGTCCCAGGATCGAGTCCCGCATCGGGCTCCCTGCTCAGCGGGGTGTCTGCTTCTCCCTCTGACCCTCTTCCCTCTCGTGCTCTCTGTCTCTCATTCTCTCTCTCTCAAATAAATAAATAAAAAATCTTAAAAAAAAAAAAAGAAAAAAGTCTTCAGTGACCCTTGTTAAAGAGCAGTAAGGCAGACTTTATCCAGGATCATCACAATAAATGTAGGGACCCTTGTGATGAATTTATAACCAAGGAACAGAGTGGGAGTAAGTGAACGGAAAATTACTAAAAAGAAACATCAGAGATAACAGGGGGCTTCTAGCTAAACTGACCTAATAGGATTCTTGCTGGAAGGAGGCCAGTGTAAGCAGATTATCACCTAGGAGGTGGTGGAGAACCAGTTACCCAGTAATCAGATATTATGACTCATCAGATATTGAAGATGGCTGAACTGGACTTAGCAGGATTTTTGCTAACATTGGACAATGCAGAAATGAACATGGAAAAACCCAAAAGTCAGGGCCTATTTGAGAAACGAGTCCAGAAAATCCTGCCTAGAGTTTGGTCAAAAAGAGAAGATCTGTCACTGATAAGAGCTCTGAGGTTTCAGGAGGAAAAGGTAAGTTAACAAATATCCGTGAAATGTAATAATAGGTTTTCTACAAAGTTCTAAGGACAGCCCAAGTAGTAAGTACCTGTTAGGGGTTCACTGGAATGTTTGGCTTATCAAGCTTATGAAATGCTTGAATATCTGTATTTTAATATTAGTTTACAATGTGTAATTATAATCTACATTAAAATATATCTATCATATTATATCTGAAAGTGAGAGATAAATTCATCTTTTTATAAACTGGTACTATATCTTTTGGGAAATTAACAGTGAAGAAACTTTGTAACATGCTATTGCATTGAATTTGTTCTGAACCTCATTATTGTAATATTTGAAATTTTTTAACTGCTTATCTCTATGAGAAAAAATTACATTTTATAAAATATGCTTATTTTTTTATTTCAACAACCAATTAATAATAAAGCAAAACAACAGCAAAGAAGCACTTACTTATTTGTTTTCAAAAGCAGCAAGACTAATAAAACAAAATAAAGGATTAGGAAAACCTAAAAATGGAGTATCTTAGAATTTTGACACATCTGTGCAAAAATAAATGAATAAATAAAGGATCTCTTTCTTTCCTGTATAGGAGGTAATCACAAACCATTATCTTACCTGATTTTATACTTTATCCTCTCTTACCTGACTGTCAGATTCTCTTCACATCATGGTCACAGCTGGAAGCAAACAACTTTTTTACCCACCATTTAAAAATGGACACCGAGCTACTGCAGGAAGAGTAAATACAATAGAGACAATAAACTGTAGGAGCTTGTATCCACATCCCATTCTTGAGAACTAGGATTAGTAGAAAGTAGGAACAAAAATGCCTACATACTCGCAGATTTGGTGTTCCTTCATGAGTTAGCAAAGATTAATAATCACTTATTTTTTCTATTATGGGTGGCTCTTAGATTCTCCATTCTTATGACATTTACTATGGGACAGAACATGAATTTTAAAGTCAAATGGACCTAGGATTGACTTCTGTCTGGCTCTGTTTTTGACTAGCTGTAGGGCAAGTTTTCTAACCTACTAGAGCCTCTTTCCTTAACTGCAAAATTAGTATAATATGTCCTTCATGAGGATATTGTGAAAGTTAGATTAGAAAATTATTAGAAAGTTGTATTAGAAAGTTAGATATGTTACATTTCACATATAGTTGAGTTTTAATAATGATAGCCATTATAGACACAATATAAAAATCAGGAACCATCTCTGTCAGAAAGAATTTCACTGAATTTTAGTGATCAAATACTCTTTTTGGTATGGTGTTTGGACCTCAGTAATTTCAGCATCTAGCAAGGGAGAAAAAAAATATAAGTGAAACATAGGGTTTGAAGTTGATAAGGAAAGAGAATACCAAAGACAAAGCCAAACATAAAACCAAACTTGAACCAACAAGAAAGTACATTCTAAAAAGTTGGAATTTTATCTAATGGAATATAGGGAGCCAGTGAAGGGTTTTAAACTAGGGAAAGTTCATATTTATTCTTTAAAATATCAATCTGGTGGTGCAGTCAGTTGAGCAGCTGACTTTTGGTTTTGGCTAAGGTCATAATCTCAGGGTCTTGGGATCCAGCTGCACTTCAGGCTCCGTGCTCAATGCAAAGTCTGCTTAAGACTCTCTCCCCCTCTCCATCTGCCCCTCACCTGCTCTCTCTCTCTCTCTCAACTAAATAAATCAATCTTAAAAAAAAATATATCAATCTGTGCACAGAGTGGGGAATAGAATCAGTAACTGACTTCCTGGTAAAATGACCACCTGTTCCAGAGGCCCATCTAAAAGTAAGAAGGATAAGGGTAATATTAAGAATGTTAAGTTGGGGAAATAAATATTTGGGGAACTTCTTAAATTGCACCCATTCCTGACTATTTCTTTAAGCATGAGGCTATAGCACAGCTGCCAATTGCTGAGTACTACACAGATTCGGTCACGCTGTGCCTGCCAGCCCTCACCACACTTCCAAAAGTAGAATTTCGAATGATGATGTCAGTTGCCATGCTTGTCCATTAGCCCTTAGGGAGAGGGTTTACCTTGTCACATTTGCTACCGCCAGAGGGCTACCTCCATCCCCAGACACACTCTATTGGGACCTTCAGTTGGTGCCTTCATTGACAGCTTGATCAGCGATGGCAAACCAGGTAGGAAAAGATCATTGGGAACATTCCATTTCCCTTTCAGGAATCTGAAATAGAAATATGAGTGAGTTTGTCATTTACCAGTAGGCAGATATGTTAGGAGACAAAAAAAAAAGGCCGATAAGCTAAATGCAATTAAGTCTTATACAGAAGCAGAGCCCTCACATTCAGGCCCGACACCTTGGTTCTGCCATGTGTCAGGTTCTCACTAGAGCTCAGCTGTGTGCCAGTTCTTGTGGAGACCAAAGAGGCGTTGTTCACATTTCCATAAGTACATGTGCATATACATCCTTCAAATAAAACTTCTATTAAATAAGGCAATTGGTAAGCTTTCAAACCCAGGCTTATCTAACCTCAAAGCTTTTCCTCTTTTTCTTATATCATGTTTCTTCTATCTGTAGATGAGATCCATGGTTCTTTATCATCTCGTCAGCTTTATTATTTGTTGGTTTGATTTTCAGGATAGTTGAACTCTTGAACAATCACACTGTAAATGGTTTATCTGCTTTGTCCTCATATTGAGTAAAGAAACTGAACAGTATGGTAACTAGGTAGATTGGATTAGCCTGCCAGAAACTCACATGGGCAATTAGTCAGATTCAGTTATTGTAATTTCTAGATACATATGAAATTGTGCTCATGAGCTCAACTTCTATCGAAGGATTCTTACAAAAGTCAGAGGTATTTTAAATTGCTCAGTACCCATGAAAATAAAACTTCTTCATATGAAAAGCTAAAGCAATTATGAAATTAAGGAGGTCAGCGTGACCATGTGCTTGGCCAGAACGGTATTATAGCTGTTTATTCCCTCGCCTTAGCCTTTCAGCATTTCTGTTTTGTGAGAGTACTCCAAGAACAGCGTTTTTGTCCTTAATGTAGCCATCCCTTAGAAATCAGCTCCACAGGGCATGGAATCAAAAAGAAATTTCTCTGCAGTACAGTCGGACAAATTGTTTCAGGCAAAATTGAATGCTAAAAAGAACATCAGTCCTTCCATCAAGTAGTGTGGAGATGGTGAGACATATTCAAAGTACTGAAGGAATGGGGCGCCTGGGTGACGCAGTCGTTAGGCATCTGCCTTTGGCTCAGGTCATGATCCCAGAGTCCTGGGATTGAGCCCCGCATCGGGCTCCCCACTCCGCGGGAAGCCTGCTTCTCCTTCTCCCACTCCCCCTGCTTGTGTTCCCTCTCTCGCTGTGTCTTTCTCTGTCAAATAAATAAATAAAATCTTTAAAAAAATTACTGAAGGAACTATTTTACACTGATAATTTTTACCGGTAATTAATATTTGAACGGGTGCTATTTTTACAGGTGTATCTCACTGCCCTGCAGTAGAATTCCAGGGTAGGAAGACACAGGCCAAAAAGAAAGAATGTAACACTGATTGTTAATATTGTTTGTGTCCCCTTTGCACTAGGTAGATGAATACCAGCTCTCAATTTTTCCCCTCCTGTTCTGCTAAACAATGACCCCTATAACCTGAAAGAAAATTAGTAGTGTGCAGGAAAAACATTTTTTAATGATCTTGAAAAAAAGGTTAATTACCTTAACAACTAGAAACTGTTCATTTCTTTCCAAAACCCCTTTTAAATTCCCTTTGCTGCTGTACGTTATTTGTCAGATATTTACATCTCAAATGATTTTCTTTTTCTCTCTAAAAGAACTGGCCCTTTCTTGGTTCAGACTTTGGCTGAGCTTTCATTTATTTTACTGTACAAAATAAGAGCCATGATATTTGCAAAGTATGTTGATGCTCTTCTCATATTCACCTTAAATATGAAGATACATTTAAAGCTGTCCACAAAAACGCATTCTCTCTCTTGTTTCACTTGATAGATAAGATATTCAATTGATATAAGCAATGTATTAATTCTTAAGAAGCAGCTTATTTTGTTTCTCTATGCAGTTGTTTGTTGATCCCTAATGTGCTTTTAAAAAATCTTGATTGTGGGGTGCCTGGGTGGCTCAGTTTTTAAGCGTCTGCCTTCGGTTCAGGTTATGATGCTAGGGTCCTGGGATCGAGCCCCGCATTGGGCTCCCCTGCTCAGCAGGAAGCCTGCTTCTCCCTCTCGCACTCCCCCTGCTTGTGTTCCTGCTCTCGCTATCTCTCTCTGTCAAATAAATAAATAAAATCTTTAAAAAAAATCTTGATTGTAAGGATTTTTTTTTTAAATATATTATAGGAGTCCTTAGTAGTATTTTAAAGACAATGAAACTTTCAAGCTACATGTGTGTACCAGAGAAATGTACTCCAGGCACTTTACCAGTGAAGTACTTTGAACATCAGGTCCCTGTTTCCACAGTGCAAATCAAGCTTTCTAGCTATTAGCTGCCAAAAAGGGAACATGACTTTTGGCTTAGAATTCATTTTAACTCTATTTTCCCCTTCATTCTAAATTTCTGTTTCTTTTTGTCTCAAGGGCATTTTCTGCACAAATTCCTCTAACTAAACGTGCATATGTTTCACCAGCTCAGGTTTGTAGACAAGGACTATTTCCACATCATATCAAAATGCGTGGTTTAAAGAGTGAGACTCTGTGGATTGTATAACTCTGTGTTCTAAGTAACTCCCACCATCAAACATTCTCCAGATTTGTAAACATCTAGACGGTTGGCATCATGAGGGCAAAACCTCTGGAAAATTGGCTGCAACTTTCAGTTTTAGAATCATTTCCACCATCAACCAGTTACTCAATCATTCAGCCTCATCAGTAATCTTAAATACACATTGAGCTCAAATCAGGTTATAACACTGTATTAGGCATTAAGATATATGTTACTATGAGAATGAGTTTTGTTTTCTGGGAGCTTATAGTTGATTTGGGGATGCCAGATGTACTGATGAAAGCATAAAGATATATCTGATAACATACACAGAGCAAAAAATGCATTCTATGTGAGTTCAGAAGGAGAGTTTGGAGAGATGATTCTCTGTGAGTCTGTTGTATTTCTGTGCGAGCAGAAGCACTGATTCTTTTGTTCCAGATTATCATTTTATGGACGTTTATACATCAAGCAGCCTAGAAAGCTGAAATAGTGTATCCCTCACAACAAAGAACAGGTTAGTATGCTGCCCAATATGATAATTGATATTATAATGCTCCCCTCCCGGTTCAGTTAGGCAGATTTGCTTATAATCATTACAGAAGGTTGTGGGTTCCTTAGCTCAGGGTCCCTCAACTTTGAAGCAAACCTACTGCATGCTAGTCTCCTCCTGGACAACTTCCTGTCATCCTGTAGGATTTGAGCAACAAGGGACCTGACAAGAGCATTCTGGTCATGACTAACTTTTAATTATCAGGACATTCAAATTTTATGAAGCCCCATATAACCAATGAGGAGGAAGACATTATGGGTCTAGGTGTGATTAGCTAATTGATCCTATGAGGTTGAACTTAACAGGGCACACATATGTAAAAGAAAGGGGAATTTAAAAATTGGAGAAACTTCAAAAATATGCTTAATTTTTTTATTTCACTTGGGTTCTATGAGTAAAACCCATGATGGCTAATCCTTTTTTTTTTTTTTTGCTTAAAACTTTGTACAGGTAGTAATTTTTCATTGGAAATCTTACTGTAAATTAGATTATTTTTTCCATGCATTTATCCCCCCATTAGATTCTTGGCTAGCAGTGTCAGATATCATCTTGTTTCGGCACAGAAATGTGTGTAGCACAGCTTTGAAATTATGGCAACCAGTACTGAAGAGAGTTGCCTATTAAGAGATTTAATCATGGGAATGCTTATGTTCAATAAAAGTTATCAAAAAGCATTATCATAATGAGGAACTTCAGTGCTCCTCAAGTACAGCACCTTATGAATTATGCGGAGCTATTTTTGAACTACAATGCAACACTAAATTAGGTTCTTCTTTCACAAAAAAAAAATTAAAGCATAATCAGTTACAATTCTCTACTCTTTTCTAATTTCTACAATGCTACCTTGATTTTGTAAACCTACAGAAATCATGTCATTTTTAGACTCCTTTTTCCGGGTTTAATGTCACCTTACATCAGTTTCGCTTTTTTCCCAGCTCTGGCTTATAAAACCAACTGGCACCGGTGATGATCCTTCACTGTGGTACCCAGTAAATACTGTTGCCATTTCTCTCAATCCAGACTAGTCTTGCAAACATGCTGCCTCCATTTAGTGAAAATAAAACGGGTGGAACAGAAAAAGGAGATCATGCGTATCTTAAAATAACAGCAGCCATATGACAGTTTCAGGCTTGTGTTTGGAGAATTTGCATATATCCCATTAAGTCTGCCAGAGCTCCACTTTTCAATTTTGATGTGGCCAGTCAATCTGCAGAGGTCAATAATACCTTTTTTAAAATGCAAGTTTTCTTATAATTGTACCTCCATGACTGACAACTGGCCCTGCCAAAAAGACAAGAAAGACAAGTGTTTGTTGTAGGAAAACATCAATATATGGCATTTCATAGACAGGACTACTCGGGAAAGACTCAGCTATTTTGGACCATTAGCATCAAGTCAAGGTTTCAAATGATAAATTCAATTAGAGTGCAGTTGACTAAGTGATCTAAAATAGCGTGCATTAGGAGCAATGTACGAGCATGGAGTTCATTAAATGGCAGTATCAAAGCGATCACCTTTTAGTAACACAATCAATTTGCTGGTCTTTGAATAGTAGTGGTGGTCAGACTAAATTAAATTTAATGTACATTGACCGAGTGATTTACAGTATCTAGATTTACAGTATCTCAGAATAAAGGAAGCTGCCTTTCAAGTATTCCTGCTGCAAATAGATCTAAAATGGGCTAAGTAAGGTGAGGAAACTTACCTTTTGTTTGCTTCCAAGTTTTACAATAGTTCTTTTCCTGAAGTCTGCAAAAAATGTCAGACTAATCAGAATCCTGTGAACTCCATGAATAGTACAGGCTTGAGTGCTGCATTGGCAAATTGGTATTCCATTTACATTCCCATCAAAGCCTTTAAGGTTTATACTGCTGAATTCCTACTGACAGGTGCTATGCAAGCAGCACTATTAAGATATGCTAGAAATAGTCATTGTAGCTTAATAAGGAAACCATGAAGATTCAAAGATAGGACAAGCAAAGTCAGTTTAAATTTATTGTAAGAACATCAGAATTCTTCATTTTTCAACTCTTTCTTTAATGTACAATATACAAATAAAACAATAATGGTAAATATCGTTTCTGAATGGTGGCCACACATGTCTTATTCAGATCTATTTTTAAATAATGTATATGTGTATTTATATGTATATATATATTATTTTTTTTTTTTCCTCCAAAGAGCTGTTGTCTATTAGCAAAAGATTTGTCAATATCCATCACATCTATGTCCTGTATTTCATACTTGCACTCTGGGTATCTGGCTCTTTGATGACCTGGAGTTGGGGGAAAAATTTAGAGAACCGGTGAAAATCTGTTGGATATGTTTATGTTCCATGCTATCTTTAGAGTAAATCAGCTTCCTGTACTTTGCCAGCAATTGGTACAATTCAGAGTCAGAACAGATTAGATACCAGAAATTCTAAACAATAATAAATAAAAATAGTTACCACCCCATAAAATACCTCCTTGAAATTGAGAATATTTTTAAAAAGCTCCCGTGTTTTATGTACATTCTCTAAGGCTCCCTTTAAACTTCAGTTTGTGCCGGAATTGACTGCTATTCTGTTAGGCTGGGCTAGGGGGTGCCATAACCTTACAGCTGAATAAAATCTGGCGACTAGAACTGAAAAGATGTTTTATTAGCCTCTTGGCGGAAGAGGTAAGATGTGTGCATACATAGGTTTCTGTCCACTTTCATAAGGTCCCCCAAAGAAGAAAATTTAGCAAGAATAATTGAAATTCTTGATTTTTACGTGAAATATGTCGATGCTTCAAATCATTTTAAATTTTAAATCATGTGAATTTCATATCTTAGGAAAACTATTGAGGTTATTTTTCCTTCAGTCAATCTTTATATTTTTCTCCAAATTTTAAGACCACAAGTTCTGAAGAATAATTGAAGTTCTGGGCAAGTGCGTATGCCAATTAAGAATTTTCTTATCCGATTTTCTTATTATTTAAGACAATTTCATTTTAAGTCAACCTAGGAACGTTGCATTTTAGAGAGAGCAGAAGTCAGTTCCATTATTTACTTTTCTGATTTTCTCACATCTTAGGAAATTAAAATATTTTTGGTAAAGATCAAGGTTTTGTTAAGTTAGAAAACACTGTAATTAATATTGAATCACTATCATTGTTCTTTATCTCTCCGGAAGTATTGATATCATTTAGATAATTTTGATATTTTGATTGCAATACCTATTTAAATGGCACTTTCCCTAGTCTGGTAGCTAAAAAAAGAAATGGTTAAGAGAAGTCTGTATAGAAAAATCTCTTTATATATAATGTATTGTAAGACTCAGATTTAGAGTTCATTGAGAAAGTTGGGTCAGGATGCTTTCTTTTTTGGGGTATATTTGAAATTTCTTGTTAGACTATTTTTAAGGGAATTTTAAGAAATGCAACCATCCACTTGTTTGAATCTTCATCCTCTAACTTTTAAAGACAATCTCCTGAATCAAAAGATTGGTGAAGAATAAAGGATTTTTTTTTTTTTTTAGATTTTTATTTATTTATTTGAGAGAGAGAGAATGAGAGATAGAGAGCACGAGATGGAAGAGGGTCAGAGGGAGAAGCAGACTCCCCGCTGAGCAGGAAGCCCGATGCGGGACTCGATCCCGGGACTCCAGGATCATGACCCGAGCCGAAGGCAGTCGCTTAACCAACTGAGCCACCCAGGCGCCCCAAGAATAAAGGATTTTTGAATTTGGTTGAATTAATATTAGAAAAACATGTTAAACTACAATGCCCAGGACTATGACAGACCTGATTAATATATGAATATGGAGTGAGCGAAAGGGAGTTCTTATCCATGGGACGCTCACTCTAATCTTTCCCTCATACCGAAGATGGAATATGAACCCCAAATAGGTTTAATTTCATAAGCCTAGAGAAAAGCATCCTTCCAGTTACTTTATTTGGTTTATAAATAAGTTAAATATCCTACACCTATTTCATATTTAGGAAAGACGTGGATTGACTCATGCCTGCGAAGTATATTTAGTACTTCTGAGAGGACTGCTGTTTTGTACATAATCAGTTCTTTTCACTTACGGGATTGCTTCCTCCAGGCCCAGGATTTGGTGGCGGGTGGGGAGTAGTTTTTTAGTTAATTATTTTAACAAATAGTTACTGAGAACTTATGCCTGCCACAGGGTATCAGCTGTGAATACCGGCTGGTCTCCACATTATAGTTGAGCCCACATTTTATTTATTTATTTATTATTTATTTATTTATTTATTTAAAGATTTTATTTATTTGAGAGATAGAATGAGAGAGAGAGAAAGCATGAGAGGGGGGAGGGTCAGAGGGAGAAGCAGACCCCCGCTGATCAGGGAGCCTGATGTGGGACTCGATCCTGGGACTCCAGGATCATGACCTGAGCCGAAGGCAGTCGCCTAACCAACTGAGCCACCCAGGCACCCAAGCCCACATTTTAGAAATGAAGAATTATAGAGAAAATTTGCAATGTATTTTAGTAAGTAAAACAGGCTAAGTAGTTTATCTTAAGGTATTTCAAAGAAGAATTACCTAATCTATGTTCCTTAACATGAAGGCCATACCATAAGAAAAAGAGATTAAAAAATCTAGTTAAGGTGGAGCCACCTGAAGTTAACATTCAATTCCCGACTTAGCTCACAAGTCCCACTAGGTTATAGGTTCCTCAGGAACTCTTAGTGCTAAATAGATGTGTGTTGACAGACCAACTACAGGTAGGGGCCTTTACCTAAACATTTTCTTTTTTTTGCACTGCTCATGACTCTCAAAACCGTTGGCATAAAGGGGCTCAATAAACATTTTCAACTAATTCTTTGTAACTGAAATAGTAATCTGAAATGCTATTTTTCTGTCATACAATCAAAACAGCATTTGAAAGAAGATCTCAAATATATAAAATCCTTTGATGTTCAAGTCGCATTAAAACTTGCTTTTCCTGATCACAGAGGCCCTTTTTAAGATGTCTCGCTATTTGCGGATGGTGTTTGTGAATAGGTGTGTGTATTTATTGAACTGTGTGCGGGAAAATGATTTAGGAGATCAGCAAGAGCGCCTTGTCTCTTATTCTGTTTTGCAGCTATTCAACCCTTGCCAGGCAGAATGTGATGGATGACTTTAGGAATTGAACTCTGACCCTCGGTGGGAGGGCATGCTCCTTGTCAGAAGTATCTCCAGGGATTCCCATTATCCTTTAACTTAAAAGACTCTTGAAATTACTTATAATTTTTACCTTAGGTAATGAAAACTTCCTTTTCAGCTTATAAGAAGTTAATAGTAAAATGATGTGTATTTCAAATAGCCACTCATGGCATAAAATGACTAAATGATTTAGATAATACTAATGTTATGGCAAGAAAATACTAATTGCCACCCAATTATTATCAAAATAATTGACTGAATTCACTTAATGGATACAATTTATTTGTAGCACTGAACAAGTCTTGGAGAAGAAAAACAAATTGTGAGAGGAAAAAAAATTGTTGTTGTTATTTTTCATACTAAATTGTTTTTAAAAGCACATGCAAATACTATGTGTAATGCATAAACCCCTTGAAAAAAATTAAACACATACACAAATATAACCTCAGTCAGCATTAGCATGCAATTTACTGATTCCTCAAAAATAACTGGATGTTTGATTATTTCAGTCCTATGTCAAGCCTGCCATTTGCTGAATTTTATTATATTAGAATGAAGTAAGCCTGGATAATGAAATCTAAAACCCCAGGTACACCTTACAGCCCCCCAAAGATTCACCTATGATAGTTGCCAGAGCATCAGTTATGCCTAATTCAAGTAGACATGTTTAATCAATAGGAAAATTAGTAAAGTTCAGAGAAAACTATGTTAAAAACATATTGTGAAACAATGCATATGCTGAATCTACCTCAGGCCAGGTTATTCTTTTCCAAAGATGTGTGGATTAGCTAACACTAAAGTTACCATCTTTATGTAAAACCATGATATGACATGATGAAACTGAAGAGCAAAATCAGCATTGTTTCTTATTTCGTAGACTCTCAGATATTAGAATGTTTTAACACCATGTCTGGGTGACCTTATTATGACGGATTTATTTGCCTTATAAATTGCTTTTAAATATAAATATAAGCCACTTGGGAAGAGATTTATTCTTTTCAAAATCAAAAACTCTACCTATAAGAAAAAGCTTGCAGTTGAAATGAAAGCTATATTTAAATATTCAACATTCAACAAAAGACAGGACTGAGTTAAGTTTCTCTGTAATGAGAAAACATGGGATTCTACCAAAAAAAAAAAAATTATTCATGAAGAATGGGAAGGTTAAGAGAGGAGAAATGTGTAAATCTTACAAATTAAACTCAGGAACACAATTCAAAAAGGGATTGGAGCAAGAGGGTACCTGTTTCCATATATATTGCATTAAGTGCATATCATAATTTAAACATGCTTTCAGTGGTTTCACTCAGTATCTCATTTCCAAATAATGGCCAAAAAGAAAGATACCATTTTATCATCCTAATGTTTGTTGGTACTTCTTTGTAAATTTACCCGTCAGCCCTTTCACCCAACATTCTCTCTTTCACCCATTCCTCTTAGCAGGTAGTCTTAGCTTCCTCTAGTGTTTTTGATGCTAATGAAATGTTATTGAATATACAATAGTACTGTGTCACTAGCATCTTACAGACAGCATTGCTGGGAGCACAATTCTAAGTGGAGCCACTCTGGGTCCATCAGAAAGTCTGAGAACGGTGTTCCTTGGAGGCGTGAATTCAGAGTGTTCATGGTCCCATGGGGTAGCTCTGATGAATCCAGTAGATGACAATGCTTGGCTCCTAACGGTTGCTAGATGAAGACTGACTTAATGAGTGTGACGGCTCAAAAGGAACCCCGTTTTCCGTATCTTGAGTCCCTCCTCTAGACTGTAACTTACAATAACATCTTCCTACCACTTTATGTTTGGTTCAGTTTCATAGTATTAATAAAATCATACCAGCTTCTAAGTGAGAGGTCTTCTTCCAGGAGCTAATGTGGTTGGCAGATAACTCTTGTATTCTCTCACACTCAGTAGTTTACCCCTCACGATTACCTAGTTTCGATCCTGCCAATTCTACTCGGAAAATGGTGAGATAGTAAAATTGGAGGCAGGGAAAACTGCGAGTGAGGTAGAGGAGAAAAGATTTTCTGTTTTTTCCTTTCATTTTTGTTCTTCTACCCCCTTCCTCAAAATAGGAAATACACTCCAGATGTGGAGATCCTCTGAAATAACCATGTCATAGTTTTGTCCTTTTTATTAAAAAAAAAAAAAAAGACAAACCATGGTTATGTTCTATTTACTTTTCAGTAGGTACACAGAGAAAATGTATATCCTTTTCCAGAGGTAGGTTACATTTAAGATGGATAAAACATAACATCAACACGTTTTCTTGTTCAAAGCTTCTCTTTTTGCCCAAAATCACAGGTTGGTCGGTCGGTTGTTTTTTTTTTTTCTCAGAAGATACTGAGTAATCTTCCTTCAGTGTCCTGAAAGAAGAAGTTATAAGTCAATGTTAAAAATTAAATCTATCTCAAACGAGGGAAGAGAACTAAGTTTGTCTATCCACAATTTCTAGTCAAAGACGAATAGTGTAACGGTCAAAAAAATCTTCCCCCTTGTAAAAGTTGAGAGAATAAGGGCTCAATCTCTGGCTGTGGGCAGAGAAGAAGCTTCATAGGTTCACTGACTACGCAGTCACACAGCTCTGAGTTTGGTTTAATGCTCTCCTGTAAACATTTTGAAATTCTTAATAATTTATGAACAAGTAAACTTGCATTTTTATTTTGTACTGGGCCCTACTAATTATGTAGCCAGCTGGCTGTGGGTTGTGATAGAAACTCATTTGCATCAGCTTGGGTTCTTTTTTTTTTTTAAAGATTTTTATTTATTTGAGACACAGAGATACAGAGAGAGGGAACACAAACAGGGAGAGTGGGAGAGGGAGAAGCAGACTTCCCACTGAGCAGGGAGCCTGACGCGGGGCTCGATCCCAGGACCCTGGGGTCATGACCTGAGCCGAAAGCAGACACTTAACGACTGAACCATCCAGGTGCCCATGGGACATCAGCTTGGGTTCTTAAATGCTTAGGAACCAAGATAATTCTAGCATCCACAAAGGACTAGAGTGGAAATGGTGTCTTTAATAACCGAATATTAATGCTATTGTTTTAGAATGGGAATAAAAACACAAGAATGAGTTCTGCCCATTCTCTGTCTCTTCTTTCCTGAATCACATTCTCATTGAAATTAAAATCATCAAAATGAAGTCCAGCTTTTCATTTTAGCCCATTCGAAAACAACCTTTTCCTTGCTGGTCAGCTTTTCTCTTGGAGTGTTTTCTTGTGCTTTCTCTGAAAATAAGTAAAATTTCGCAAGGGGAATCCACCTGATCCCTTTCAGCCTTGCCACCGTGAATGGAAACTCTTTAGGAGCTTGGGCTGTAGAAGCAGAATGCTTTGGTTTCAACTTCCTTTGGAAATATTTTTTTTAAACATGTGACCTTGGGTAAGTTTCTCACATAATCTCTCCCTGAGCTTTCTCATTAATAAAATAGAAATAACAGGAGGCTATAGGATAGATCTCAATTCTTGGTTTGAGGATTTAATGAGATAATACATGAGGACACTTCACAAGTTCGAGGCACATATTTAGTTATCAATACATTTAACAAGTTTTGTTCCACCATTAAGTTCAGCTTCAGTGTGAATCATTTATGTATGAGGTGTCACAATGATAATTATTCTACTAATCAGCATTTTAATTTCTCTTTTACGGCTAGCATTATATGTGTTATACTCTATTTCCTTTTTCTCCTCTATTTGAAGTGTTTTAAATAAATGACATTTTGTAATTATTTTATATAGACAAATCTTTTCCTAGTAGTTTCCTTTTTTTCACGGTTCTGCTTTTTCTTTGGCTTTTTCAAATAAAACATGTAAAATGAAGTTAAAAAAAAGTGTGCTTAATATTTTTGATATTCATAGCTTGAAACTAAATAGAGTACCAGCTTCCATATATTAAATCAATCTACTAGTTACTTCTATGAATCTAAAAATACCATTTCATGAATTTTACTTTAGATCACAAAGAACTGATAATATTTTCCTTGCAAAATGAGATTTACATCCACTTTTCAGAGCAAATGAATATGGAAAATAGGGCAGGAGAGTATGGTTGGCAGAGATTCATGGAAAGAAGCTATCCATTTTTTCTCAGGGCCCCAAAAGGGGAAATGTTAACAAGAAGCTATAAGGTAACAGAGAAATCCTAATGAAGTTCATTTCCCACCAGTCAAAGAGATGAACATTTTAGGAGGCACAGTAATCGATCAGTAGGCTTATTAAATATTAACACATCTTTCTCACTTTCTTCATCAGAGTTTTTGCAAAGTAACTAAGAATGTGACTGTCTCAAAGACTTGAGTTCTTTCAAGGAGCAGGACAGGCATCAGCTGTCCTAGTTGATATTTTAGTGTAATATATGATGCTTCATTTCAGAAATACCAGCAATCTCCCTGGCATAGTGCTCTAAAGAGTATCTTCCCCACCCCAGGCCTCCTGCACTCTAGCACACGCACACCCACACCCCCCACCAACACACTCCTTCATCAAAGCATTAGTCACTGTGAAGAACAAGCACTTGCTACAGGAGATGTATATTGTTGACTGGGATCCTCCCAAGGTGGGGTTTGTGATAGTTGCTTTCAAGCTTCTTCTTGGACACCTGGCAATACCACTCTTCTGACGGAAGTTGTAAAGTTACCCTGACTTACCTTCTGGACATCTTAGGCAAGTAAAACACACAGTCTGGACAAAAATTTTCTGATGCTTTTAATAGTGTCTTGCTTGATTTTCAAAAGTTTTGGGGGGAGAATTGCCTACTGTGAAAATTTTGTTGTCAGAGGGTAATTTTTAACTGAATAAATTTCTTAAAATAGAGCAATAAATTTCTATGGGAGGCTGGAATACCCACTTAAATACTCAGATGAAGTTCCACGCTATTGTTCTCAAATATAGCTGAACAATAATTTGATATTAACTTCAGTAATTCTGTACATTGCATCATTAGATCATTGTCAGAAGTATAATTAGGCATGGTGTTTAAATAAATATGGTGTTAAATAAAATATTTTGGGCTGTAAATGTATAATTATTTAGAAAACATTTTCAAAATGCTGTTTTAGGGATGTATAGTCATATTAAAATACTTTTTGCCGCTCCCCACTTCTCAAAGGTCAAGTCCAAACTTCTGGGGGAGGTATTACAGTCTGGCTCCTTTCTTCTCCTTTATATTGATCCCCCCCAATGTCAATCAAACTGGCATACTTAATAGAGTGAATTTATTTTGTCATTTTCCACCTCTATTATTTGGCTTATCTTGCTTTGCTTGCTGATACTTCCTTTCTTTTTATGAAAGAAACCTCCACCCATCCTCATGCAGCATTATTGGGAGCCTACCATCTATAAGGCATGATGGTTGGTGATTTTACATGGATTCACCAAATGAATCTCTGAAACAATGGTTTATTTTATTTATTTTTTTTAAGATTTTATTTATTCATCTGAGAGAGAGAGAGCAAGCACAAGCAGCGGGGAGGGGCAGAGGTAGAGGGAGAAGCAGACTCCCCACTGAGCAGGGAGCCTCGACACAGGGCTCTATCCCAGGACCCCGAGATCATGACCTGAGCCAAAGGCAGACGCTTACCCAACTGAGCCACCCAGGTGCCCCAACAATGGTTTATTTTAAAAATTAAGAAAGTAAGGGTGCCTGAGATTTAAAACCTAAGTTCAGATTTTTTATTTTACAGTTGCCTTCAAGCCACCTTAAATTCCATCTCCTCTGTAAACGCTTCTCTACTAAACCTCAAGTAATTTCTAAACTCCTAAACAAAATTGTCTGTATAATTAACTGGCAACTGTGATCATGCAACATTTCCTCATTCTATGACTGCCTCCTTCTCGATATGTATTATTTCTTAAATTCAAGAACTCTGTAGTTTTTTTTAACCTCCATAGTATTGTGTGAGGCTAATTTTTTTTTAAATATCCTAAATAAGGATAAAACAGTAAATGGCATTGTTTCAAGTTACAAAAATTTCATCACTTATTTAAGTCCTCTTCTCTTAAAATACATAATATAGGAGGCTTTTGCTTTTATGTGAGGATATATAGGTACTCATAAATATATGCCTCTAGCTAAGGGACAAAAAGAGGGGCTTATTTGCTATTGAACCTCTGAGTATATATATATAACCATTAAATACAGCTGACAGCATTCATTTGTATACACAGGAATTACTGAAGGACTGGTCAAGAGCATGAGGGTGGGCTGGGGGAGTAGACTGTGTTTGAGAGAATGATTATGATCCCCAAGATCCCCTTGGTGTGGGCAGTAGTGTATATATATATATATATATATATATATATATATATATATATCGGGCAGATTGCCAGCAAGAGCCAAAAATGAATTGCTACTCATCTGTTAAAAGCATTCTTTGTCAGTGAAAACTAGACCTCAGCTCAGCGCTCAGGGCAGCAGAGAAGGTGAGAGACGTCCTGATGAGTCTATAGAGCAAGGAGTATATTCAGATTCCAGCACTGGATTTAGCTCAGCATCTTTTATCCTGCCCATGTAACTTCAGACAAAGAGAAATATAAAAACTAGATGAATAATGTGCAAAATTAAGCCAATCTCAAAAGTGTCATTTCACTGTCATAAACCAGGGGATTATACCTTCACATTAGTTCCTCTTTATCCCTCTAAAAAACAAGCATGCTTAAAATTTCCCATTGTAATATTTCTTGTTTGTTTTCATAATGGATCCTTAATAGAAACAAGTGAAATATCCGAGAATACATTTCTCAGGGATGACTTTGAAAACTGGAAGAATTTAATACAATGAATGTTTCCACAATGAATGAGTGATTGAAAGTAACTGGCCTCAAAATTAGCAGTAGAAACTCTGTATTTAATCCCTTGGAGGTCACGATAACTTTTACAGGTCTTTTAAAATGAATTTAATTCAATTCAGAAATCGGTACCTTCCTGTCTGAAGCTATAGTAACGAACGATTCTATAAATGGATGTTGGTGCCAGAGGAACCCCATCAACTCTAGGAATATTCAGGTGATCTAAGTGAAAATCCTGTAGCTAATGAAAGGGATGGCTTCAAAAAATGAGCTACAGAAGGCAGGCAAATGTGACAAGACAGCTAGTGTTAATAGTCACATAACAGTGCTTGAGGAATAATAATTTAAGGACATTAACATTGGCATTTATGTGGTTATGGGCTGGCCCTACCTCTCAGGCCCAGAACTGTATCTTGGTGAGGATAAATGCCAGGTAAACTAGTTCAACTTATTTTAGAGATTCATTTAAAAATATTTAAGTCTGAATTCCATCTGCAATTGGTATTAAACACATTTAATGCTGTCTGAGATCCATATGGTGAAAGCAAAGCGTCGTTTAAAAAGAAGTAACTGAGAAGAGGGTAGGCTTTGAGAGAGGATGAAATCATAACCACGGCAGCTGTGATGTTGGGGAAGGTAAACAAGATGTGTGAAGAAAGACCTGGGATAGAGTTCCAGATCCAACTGCCACTAATTGGGGGCCACTGGAAACTGTGATTTTTCTTAATTTGAGTTCATTTATTAAATTAGGATAAAAATGACAACAGCTAACTCAGACTCTTTTTGATGTGAGGAACTAATAGATAAATATCTATGAAATTTCTTTGTAGTGGCTCAAGTGCATGAAAGTATTAGTTATATGTTCTACATACTTTATCATGACAGAGTGACACCGAAGTAGATTAATGAGTATCTTCTTTCCTTGTACATGACGTGCTTCTTTTTATTAGATGACAAAGTTAAAATGATTCTGTAGGCTGACAGGATTTGGGGAAACACTCTGTGCCAAAAGTGCCAATGGTTTTGTTTCTTTTTTTAATTTATTGTGTTTCATATCAAACAAGCCCTCCCCCTTTTTCCACCTGTGCAACAGAGAGCTCAATTACTAATATCCTCAGTCGAGGCAACACGTTATATGAAGGGCATATAAAGTGATGGGTGGCAGATTAATTTCCGAGATCAGGTCTGATAGGAATGGGTTAAAGAGTAAAACAAAACAAAACTTCAATATTTGAGGTGTAATGTGGGTTGGGAGAGAAGCCATATAAAAAGAGCTTGAATGAAAGCTCTGCAAAAATATGAAGCCACTTTAGGTAGAGTTCACCCTGTGGTCAAACATTGTTACAAACTCTTTGACAGATCAAAGGGAAAGTCTAGTCTCCTCAGCATAAAGGAGTTTAAAGAGTTGAGGAAACAAAAATGGAACCTCAAAACACTTTAGTCAAGGCAGGAAACGTGTGAACTAAATGGCTGAGAAACTCTTCCAGGGTTGGAAAGTTTAAAGAAGCCACTTTCTAGTCTAGATGAGCAAAGGACAACACAGAAACTGAAGAGTAAACATACCACATTTAAGAGGGAAACTTTTACCACTGAGTGATGCTGGTGTCAAGAGTATGTTTAAGATTACCTTAGAGATCAAGGGTAGAAATTCTGTCTGGGCTAGTGGAGTCAGGAGAAAATCTCAGTGTGTGAGGGGAGAGATCAAAGTTAAAACCTCAAAGCTTCCCCAGAAAACCAGAGACAAACTAGCAGAGGTACCTTTCCAATGTACCCTGATGGTGTGTTTCCAGAGGCAACACAGTACGTTGAGGGTATTATGTAGATATTCATTAGGAAAAAACCACCCTCCTGAATTATTATATTGTTTTCCAAAATAAGAGGGAAACAAAGCCATGGAATGAAATGCATGACCTAGGTAGCTTCAGCATTTACTGTATATATAAGTGTGTTTTCTATACTCTGATCCAATTTGTACGTACAACAGAATAACTTCCACTTGTGATAAAATCTAAGCAAACTAGATTTTAGACTTAAGATGCAAAGAATTATTTTGAGTATGTTTCCACTAAATATGTAGCAGTGAATATACATATGGATATAGAGATTATATGTTCAACCATTTAATACTAAATGTACAGAAATAGGAAGTTGTTCTTACACTGTGGAATTTATAATCTGACTTCCTTTTCTCATGCATGAGCACATTTCTAATTTATTTTATGAAGATACTTTTTTTGTTTGTTTTTTTAATTTTTCAATCTCACCTCTTCCACAATGGCAAACATTCCTGCACAGAAAACCAAATGCTAATGTTTGAGTCCTTCATGGACATTGTAGGACTGCTTAATATTCTAATACTAGTATTAAAAAGAGTACTAGTAAGTTTATAATTATTAGTAATGATATTTTTCAAGGAATCAGGAAAGTGGTCCATAAAATTGCTCTAGATTATATTAATTTATTACCTCATCAATGTGAAAATTCTCCCACATAGGAAGGCACCAAGGATGCTAGAAAAACTTGACAGAGTGCTTAGTATTCCAGTTCTAACACATTTGTGTCATTACTGAGATCATGTTTAATATGGCTTGTAATACAGATGTAGAACATATAATTATTTATTTAAATAAAATGACACATTTCCAGTATAATGCACTTTTTGCCTGGCCCCAGCATTGTTCTCTGGGCATTTTTCTCCCGCACGATCTCTTTGGAGCTTTCAACTGACTTGGTCTCACTATACTTGCTCTGTTGACGACTCTCTACTACTGGGAAAACTATGGGAAGCATCTCTTTTAAAACTCTGGATCCCAACCCTGGCCATTCTCTTAAGTTCAAAAATGCTACTTTCAGCTAGTTATGTGACACCTCTTTCTGGTGACTAGATTAAATATGTCAGAACATAAATCAATAAGTTGAACACAAATTTGATAACTTCTGTATGTTTACGACACTTTTCTTAAAAGCTACCACCATTCACTGTTCATTACAAGTTAAAACAAAACAAAACAAAACAAAAAACAAATAAACAAAAAACCCAAAACACCAACCAACCAAACAAAACCAACACAAAACATTTAGTCCTAGACTTCCATTCCCTTCACCCCTCATTTCAAACTTCTAAATGGTTACCAGAGCTTGTTGATTCCAGCCCACAAATATTTCTAGAATTTGGCTTCTACTGTCCAATTACATAGTACCTCCTCCCTCAGGCAAGTCTCTCATCCGCCTTAAATATCTCGCCTAGGCCATTGCAAGTGGCCTCCTACCTAATTTTACACAAGTGTTTTTCTACATCATAGCTGAGGTTATCTTCCTAAGCTTACACATTGAATCACATAATCTCTCTACTAAAAGTCCCAGCATGTGACTTGGTGTGCCCATAAGATAGAGTCCAAAGGCTAATGCATACCAAGCAAAGTCCTCCAAATTCCAGCTTTTCCCAGGTCTCTGACTCTATATCCTCCACTTTGCCATAACCAGTAGGCTGCATACCCACTGACCTTCTTACACGCCCTTTCTTACCATGCTCATTCACTGTCATATGCTTTTACATGGAGTCCTATTAGTCCCGAATGCCCTTTCTGTTTCCCATCTGGTAAACCACTGCTTACCCTTTAAGTTGTCCACTTAGTGAAGTCATATCTAACTCCCAAAGAGAGATCGTGGTTTTCTTTTCCATATTCCTACATAACTATTCCTTTCTCCCTTGAAGCATTTTACTCACAGTGGTATCATCATTCCTTCTCAATCGCCTCTACCTATCTGAAAGTCGTGTTATAGTCAGCTTTGCACCCTCCATGGCTAAGCATTGAACTATTTCTGTGAAGGTGCCGCTATTAGTGTCTAAGCTGAGATTCGAGTCCTGCTTTCTGATCCTATTTCCAGACCCATTCCAATTAAAATGGGCTGCCACCCCTGTTCAGGATTCCCTTTTCCTTTTTGGCTGTACTGTTAGTAACCCAGCATTTTTATTCTCTGGCTGTGCTTGCTCCTTCATCAAAACAAATTTGACTTCCAATTCATTAGAATTGTGCTCAGTGACTTCACTGCAATGGCAATATTTTGGAAAAGGCAAGGATGTCACAATGACTTAAATCATTCTTCTTATGTAGGCACCAGAATGAACTCACACCATGCATTTGTGGGTACGATTTATGTGTGTAGGTATTTTATGCATTTTATTTATCCATATAATGGGTCATTTTGACCAGTTTGCTGAGGCACAAGCACTTTCTTCCCCTCCAGATGTATCTTCACCCATGATATGTGGCTGAATGTTCTTGTTTAGTAACTGGATAATGTTGGGATTGTTAGCTGTTGGAGAAGGGGGACATAGGGATGAATGGTAGGAATGAAGACAAAGGGGGAGAATGTCATGATGTTTATGCGTTACCTGGCCTCTTTATCTCAGTTTGAGTCATATCGGCTAGATAAGAGAATGAGGTATATATGTGTTGTTAGTTTTGTTTGTTTGTTATTGTGGGTTCAATTATACTTGCTTCATTTTTCAGGTATGAATTCAATTATATCCATAGAATCTTATACAAATATGAAGATCTGAAAATCCTTAAGTAAAACTTACCTATATTATATCTTATGATTACTAAAAAGATTTCAGTTGGAGTAGGTTTTAGCCATATATGCCCATATGCATAGGAAGAATACATATATTATATAAATATACAATGTATAATGTGCAATGCATAGCATAATATTGTACATTATATACACACACACACACATATATATTCCTTTGGGATTTATAAATATGTATGTATATTTACAGTTTTAAGCAAATTAAAATTTAGAAATTTGTGTGTTATGTTTAGAAAGGTATGTGATCTTTTTTTTTTAAGATTAATTATTTATTTATTTGAAAGAGAGCAAGAGAGAATGAGAGAGAGTATACAGAGGGAGAGGGAGAGGAAGAAACAGGCTCCCTGCTAAGCAGAGCCCAACGTGGGGGCCCCTGGGGCTCGATCCCAGGACCTGGAGATCATGACCTGAGCCAAAGGCAGACGCTTAACCGACTGAGCCCCCCAGCTGTCCCTAAAAGATAGTGTTTGAATCAAATATATGTGTAATGAAAGTGATTCCTTTAAATCCTCAGTTTTAATTTCCTCATCTCTAGAATGAGAGGGTGAGAACATAAGATGTAAATATCGAGTTTTGAAATTCTCTTACTTTGTAACAAAGCTCTCAACAATTGCTAAGACAATGCGAGGAAAGAAGCAAACATACCTTTGTCCTTTAGAAACCTCTGTGACATTTGAGAAGCCCAGGGAGGATTGCTTGTCTTGCTAAATTTTCAATTACAAGAAGTGCAAATGCTTTTAGATTTGTTTTGGCATGACATACAATACATTTCTTTTACCAACTTTGACTACCCACTGAAGTCTAGACTCTCAAATTCTTCAACATTCATATTCACTGCCTGAGGAAAAACGCATGGGTAGAACAGGGAATGAGAATATGGCATTTAATTATTAAATCAATACATGTGCCTGACTTGCAGAAGCTAGGTACAATTTAAATCTGGTTAAAGGAAGCCATTCATCCATTTTCTGAATCTCTGAGAGCACGCAACCTTGCCTTTTGCATTTGAAGGCTTTTGAAGGCTACAACAGTTTGGTGTGTAACTAACTAACTAACTAGAAATGAAAACATTTCATTTACGTTGGGCACACTCTTTGACCTTTTTCTTTTGAACTTTTCCCAAAAGTATTGTAGTATGACAGACATTTTCTTTTTAAGTAGTTGCATAGTGGCCTTATAGATTTTACCCAAACTCCTGCAGGATGGGAGAAAAAACTTAATGGTTTTTCTTATTCTTCAATGTGCAAAGCACCTGTATTTGATTCTTCTTGTCTCACCTTAAAAAATGTGATAATTTTGTGATGAGCTGTTTTGGGTTTTTTTTTTTGCCACCAATAACAGCTATAGTTAAAAATATTATTTTACGGTAAAAGTAAAATTATTCTCAGCATGATGCTGTGTATTATGCCTCTGTTGTCTCATTTAACATTCAGAAAACCCTAAGAAGTATGCCTTATTATGGTACCTCTTTTGCAGATGTGGGGAAATTATCAAAGTAATTTTCCAAGGTTTCATATACTATAAATATTGTTGCTGGACAATAAAAAGTTGGACGTGAATATTCACACACCATTATTCACTGCAGCTAAAACTTTTATTGACCTCAGAGGTCACTATCAGAATCACCAAGCACAGGGCTTGCTGGGCATCCATGAATCCATATTTTGGTCTTTTCTAATGCATGGTAAAATGGAAAGGGTACCTAATTTTCAATTGTAGTTGCAGAAGATGGAAGAAGTACTCTTAACACCATATTAAAGTCAGTTCGAGAAAACTATTCTTAGCAAATTTTCCAGCAGACTTCTTTTTTCTTTAAATGCCAGAATCATTCTTTACATGTGTCTAGCAGAATGTTCTTACTGTCCATGGTTTCATTAGTGAGGGGTATGTAAGCGAGCTGCAGCTATGCTCAAAACCCGCATTCTATGTGTGTGGTTCTTCCAAAACTCCATAAAAGGCTACAGAAGAATGAATACAGAACAAAGGTGTATTTCTTTTGAATTTTGACAAGAGTCAACTCCTTACCTTCTCAAGAGGCTAAACTGAGTTGACTTCCCAGGTAGGATAGCAGCGTTATTGGTTAATGCTCATATAGTTTTTATCTCCCTTTGGGTTGACCAGATACTACTCTGTGATGCAGGCAAATTTTATCTCAAAGCATATGTTTGCTCAGGAATGAAGAATGAATACATCACTAAGGGGGTATCTTTCTCTTTAAGGCAAACTAATGTAGGGACTTTGACTTAATGCAATACAGACAATAAAATGCATTTATATTCTGAGTGGCTTTCTCAAAGAATTCCCAGGAGCTTTGCAAAAATTAAAAATTCTTAACAGCAGCATCAAACATCAGTTACTTTTGGTTTGGATTTTAAAACAGAAATTGATTTAACATTTTAGATCTCCAGTGGGGATTGCTTCTGCATTCATGAAAGCTGCTGTTAGAGGTAGATATGCCATATGACCAACAGCTGCTGATCTAGGCAAAGACTTTTATAGTTTCCAGGAAATCACAAAGATGCTTCCCTGACAACTGTAGCCATTGACCAAGCCAATCTGTGAGAGCTGAAGATGGGAATTTAAATACATGGTTATTAGTGCAAAGGACAGTTTACACAAGTGTTCTGGAATGGTCCTTATCTATCCTTGTTTTTGTTATTGTTACTATCTCTCTAGAGCCACAAATGCCCAGAGTACTTTGAAGATGACGTGAAAAACAATGAAGCAATATACCTATTGCAAATTCAACCTTGAGCTTATAATTTCAAGTATTACACCTGTCCTAATCAGCTTGCTGATATGGAACCAGAAACAATAAAATATTGCAGAGGTCAGTTCCAGTACTCCCAATTTAACAAAAATAACTGCACTTGACAGGTTGAGTAGCTTTTGTGAACACCACAGTTTATTCTTAGAAAGACATAGAAAATAGAAGATGTTTTGTGTCGGGTGCCTGGGTGGCTCAGTCGTTAAGCATCTGCTTTCGGCTCAGCTCATGATCCTAGGGTCCTGGGATCGAGCCCCGCATCGGGTTCCCCGCTCCGTGGGAAGCCTGCTCTTCCCTCTCCCACTCCCCCTGCTTGTGTTCCTGCTCTCGCTGTGTCTCTCTCTGTCAAATAAACAAATAAAATCTTAAAGAAAAAGAAAGAAATGTTCTGTATCTCTTTTTTTTGTAAAAATAACAACAATAGGTAAGAAAGAAGGCATTTAAGGAACCGGAATAGAAAGAGAAAAGACAGAATTAAAAAAACAAACAAACAATAAAACCAAATAGCTTGTTTTTCAAATTTTGGTGTAACCAATCTCTCAAGTTATTAGGATGAGAAGAGCAAAATTATATAAATGTGGAGGATCCTAGGTGTTGGAATTGTGGATATTGTTATATAATTAAATGATATCTATATCCATCAATGTCTTTAATTCCAATATTCACACGCATGTGCGCATACACACACACACACACACATACACACACGGGAGAGGAAGAAAGAAGACAGCAGAAACTTATAATGTGTGGTGTAGAAAGTGTTATTTTATTTAGGCCTAGTAATTCATATAGTAACTAATTGGGTTGTAATTGCCTGAGAAGAGTGACCTTAGTGATTTGTAGCATAAAGTCCAAGACAAGATAGATAAAGTAGGTGATTAGCCAATGCTTGTTGAATAAAGTGGGAATAATAATTGCTGCTTAAATCCCTGAAAATTGGTTATCTTTACTTTAAGAAAAATGTATTGGGATAAAATAGTATTTTTAGCAAATGGTACTGGGACAACTGTATATCCACATGCAAAAGAATTAAGTTGTATACTTACCTCACACTATGTACAAAAAATAACTCAAAATATATCAAAGACCTATATGTAAGAGCTAAAAGTATAAAACTCTTAAAATAAAACATAGGTATAATTCTTTATTGACCTTGGATTCAGCAAAGAATTCTTAGGAATGACACCAAAAAGACAGGTAAGACAAGAAAAATATAGGTAAGTTGGACTTCATCAAAATTAAAATGGTCTCTCCTTCAAAAGACATGGTCAAGAAAGTGCAAAAGCAATCTATAGAACAGGAGAAAAATTTTGTAAATATAATATCTGGTAAGGAATCTAGGATATATAAGGAAGAGTTGCAACTCAGTAATAAAAGAACACATTTTTTTAAGAAGTGGAAAGCATCTGAATAGACATTCTACAAAGAAAGTGTGCAAATGTGCAATAAAAATACATAAAGTTTCCTGTCAATAGTCTTAACGAAAATGCAAATCCCAACCACAATCAGATACCACTTTACAATCATTAGGATGATGAAAGTAAAAAAAGACAAATAATAGCAAGTGTTATCAAAGACATGGAGAAATTCTAGTACTCATTAAACTTCTGGCGGGAATGTCAAATGGTGTGGCTGCTTTGCAAAACAATCTACAAGTTCGTCATAAGATTAAACATAAGAGTTATCATATAACCCAGTAATTCCACTCCTAGGTATATACACATGAGAATGAAAACATATGCTCACACAAAAACTTGGGCATGAATGTTCTAGCACCAGTATTCATAATAACCAAAAAAAAAGTGGTAGAAACCAAAATGTCCATCAACTGATAAATGGAGGTATATAATGTGCTCTCTCCACGTAATGGAGTATTATTTGGAAATTAAAAGGAGTAAAGTATTGACACATGTGGCAATATGAATGAATGTTGTTTTTTTTTAAAGATTTTATTTATTTATTTGAGAGGGAAAGAGAGCACAGAGGGAGAGGGAGAGGGAGAAGCAGACTCCCTGCTGAGCAGGGAGCCCGATGTGGGGCTCGATTCCAGGACCCTGAGATCATACCTGAGCCAAGGGCAGATGCTAAACCGACTGAGTCACCCAGGCGCCCCAACATGAATGAATCTTAAAGACTTTATGGTAGGTGAAGAAAGCCGTCACCAAAGACTGTATGTTGTATGGTTCTGTTTACAAGAAGTGTCCAGAATATGAAAATCTATAGAAACAGAAAGTAAATTGCTATTTGTCTAAAACTGAGGAGAAAGACAGAGTGACTGACTGCTAACAGGTATGGGGGTTTCTGTTGGGGTGATTAAAAAATTCTAAATTGAGTCTGATGATGATTGCACAACTCTGAATATACTAAAAGCCATTGAATTACACACTTTAAATATGTGGTATGTGAATTATATCTCAATTATACTGTCACAAAATGGACCAATATAAATAAGTGTTGCAGACATTTCACACAGACAGTTAGAATAGTCTCTTTGGTATGAGGAAAGCAAAACCAGATGTGAAGTATGAAAAGATTATTCAAAAGGTATTATTCTAGAAATAGAAATGTCATTACTACTGAATTGTTCCAGGAAAAGTTTGCACAATTATCAAAAAGAAACATACTCTAACATATCAATCAGTCCCTCCTTATTAGGCAGGTTTATAATTTAAAAACTAAAACAAGAAAAACAAACAAACAAAAAAGAAAACAGTTGTACTGACATTATTCAACCTTAGCCAGCGTTTCAGAAATTTCTCATTAACCATCAATAGGGCTCAAAAATATTTATTACCACCTGTAGGAAAAAAAAAAACAATTCAAATGGCATGATCTTCCGATTGTATTATAGGAGTCATATTAACACACAATACACAGCATTCTGGAAAATGTGACGGAATTCAGGGGGTCAAAGAGCATAACCAGTTACAAGAGCATATCCATAAAACAAATAAGATGATATAAATTGGATGAAGCTATAGAAAATACAAAAGCAATAATTAGAAAAGTTAGTTGTATAGTACCACCCCCAGCTCAAAAAAAAAAAAAAGTCTAGCTGCTACTGGCAAGCTATAAAATACAATGAAGAAACATATTTTCCACCATACTTATATGCATGAAAGACAATAACACTATTCCATCTGCGGTACGTTATGTCATATTGCAATGTCGGAGTTATTCTAGATTTGGAGAGGGCTCCCTCAGCAGCTGTGTCTGCAACCTGCCCTTCAACACATTCTCCTGAGGTAGAAGTGCATGAGAACTCAGCTAACATTCTCTCTCGTATACCGCTCTATACTGAAAAAGAAAAACACATTGAAAAGTCCCATTTCTACAGAGGTGGTCATAGATAATAAAGGACCATGAGAATCGCAAGATACATTTACGTAACCATAAACCACACTATGCAATGAGTTATCATATATTGATTGCATCTGACAGCTGTGGACACTAACAGTTTTCGAAGCATTCCCACGTCTCTTATTAGATTCACTCTCAACTTAGAGAGCAAAGCCGAGCATTTTACAAACAAAACAAGGAAGGCTTCGACAGGTTAAATTATGCTTCTGATGCTGAAGAAGGAGTGCACATGTATGGGGAAGGATGCCAGTGGGAATACAAAGTCATAGGAGGGAAATGAAAAGGTGTAGCTTGTTCCTACAGCTTAAATTCTGCATCAAAATGAATAGGAATACAAACAGAGACTTGTTCTAGTTCAAAACGTGTGTGTGTTGCCTATGTCATGATATATATTCCCTTATGTAATAAAAGAACAAACTATACATACCTCCCAATTCCAATGGTACATTTCGCCAACTCCATCAATAACGCCCCCAGTCCAAGGCACCATCTGTCATCCCTTCTGACCAGAGCCTTCTGGAGTCTTGCCTTCGCTCATTCTGCCTCCCCTCTCAGGCTCTCCCATACAGCAGAGTCATTCCTTCAGCTTGTGAGTCAACTTGCATCTCTGTTCAAATCACCCAATGTCTTCCTACCTCAGAATCCAATCCAAAGTCTGTCAAATGGCTTAAAGATGTATATGACCAGAGTCCCTGATAATGTCGTGACCTCAGTTCCTGTCACTCTGGCTGTCATTCAGTCCTCTCCAGCCACACGAACACTGGCCTCTTCTGTGTCCCTCCAATACAGCAAGAATACTCCACTTTTGGTCCATTGTAATGATCATTTTCTCTACCAAGAATTTTCTCCCTTCTCATACCCACGAGAGTTTTTCCCTCACTTTGTCCCAAATGCTTTCCTGAGCACCCTACCTAAATAATATTAAACAAACAAAAATGACTTTCCGCTCTTTCCCTACTGTGTCTTTAATTTTTAAAGATTTTATTTGTTTGTTTGTTTATTTATTTATTTATTTATTTATTTTAGAGAGAGAGAGCATGAGCATGTGAGTGGGGGGAGGGGCCGGAGAACAAGGAGAAACAATCCTAAGCCAACTCAGAGCTGAGCACAGAGCGCAACACGGGGCTCCATCTCACAACCCTAAGATCGTGACTTGAACTGAAATCAAGAGTCCAGTGCTCAGCCAACTAAGCCACCCAGGTGCTCCTACTATGTCTTTATTTATATTACCCATAACCATCTGAAATAATGTATAATGTATCTGGTTGATATCAATCGCCACCCCTAGAATATAAGCTCTATGCAGGAAAGGCCTTGATCTGTTTTGTTCGCTGATTTATCCCCAACACATAATATGCTTGAACTAAAGACTTTGAGAGACGATGGACTCTGAGAAACAAACTGAGGGTTCTAGAGGGGAGGGGGGTGGGGGGTGGGTCAGCACAGTGATGGGTATTAAGGAGGGCACGTTCTGCGTGGAGCACTGGGTGTTATGCACAAACAATGAATCATGGAACACTGCACCAAAAACTAATGATGTAATGTATGGTGACTAACATAACATAATAAAATAAAAGAAAGAAGACATTGAATGAGTATTTTTTTATTGAGATGTAGTTGACATATAACATTATATTGGTTTCAGGTCTACAACATAATAATTCAATATTTGCGAATATTATGAAATGATCACCATAATAAGTCATCATACATAGTTAGAATTTGTTTTCTTGTGATGAGAACTTTGAAGACCTACTCTTTTAGCAACACTAAAATATACAAAACAATATTCACTGCAGTCACCACACCATGTATCACATTTTGTGATTTCTTTATGTCATAACTGGAAGCTTGTACCTTTTACCATCTTCATCCATTTCCTTCACCCCTCAACCCCACCTCTGGCCATGACTGATCTAGCAGT